>NC_090931.1:103261203-108061203 GCF_040938575.1 Ambystoma mexicanum
CATAACACAGATTGTCGACGATGGTGAAAATACGGAGGAAGAAAATAGGAGCACTGTGGGCGGGCATCTTATCAGACTAGGCACTGGTCATGCTGCCGTGGGATTCACTAAACCTCAAATAAATAGGACCAGCTTACTCGTCCTTGGCACTTAAGAGGTTAAAGAAAACTGCAGTCTGTTCCAGTGGTTAGAATCCCCATTTATTTTCTTAAATGGACATCATCATCCGTGGTGGGCTCTGCAGCCAATCAACTTGCTCGGATTCCTGGGCTGAGTACCTCGATCCAAGACTGCGTTCCGAGAAGGTCGAAGCTGTGGGCACCAGCCTGCCATCTTTCACCCTCCCCCATTTCCTCTGGTCTCCACTCCCTCCCTCATCCCCTCCAAACCCCACTTACCTGTTTCCACTGGCGGCTGACTCCCGCATCCCTTTGCCCAATGGAAATGGAAGAGGGACTCTACAATGAGCCCCACCCTTTCATTTCCATGATGGCCATTTTAAGTAAGTATTTGCATGAACAAATGGGACGCCGCGTGCATGCGTCCCGTTCATTCAAAGACATTGATTGCTTTCAGCACATTGGATTAAAAACAAGGGTTTTAATAGCAATAACGCCCGCTCCGGTGGGCTGGATGGGTGGTAACAGCAATGGGGCCCATTGTTAAGACCCTTGCTTTGCTCATGTCTATAACTTGGGTCCCAGGCCATTACCACCTGATCCGTCCCGCCAGCTTAGGCGTTATCGCTATATTACAAATGCTTGAAATATCGTTCTTCCCAGGGACTAAATCACACTTAAAAATGTAAAGTAATCACACTGATGAGGGCCAAGATGGTGAAGTGGTATGCCCTGTTAGAATTATTTTGACACTGCACCATATCACCACCGCAGCGGTGTCAATGCACCAGGGCATATCTGGAAGTTGCTGTATGGTGACTCCGCTCAGGGTATCCAGATTATAGCATGCAGAGCAACGTAAAAGGGAAGGGGTGAAACAGTGGAGGAAGAAGGGTACCCTTAAAACAAACATGGGGTTTAATTAGGGGTGGTAGGCATTAAAGTAGAAGGATAGGGTGTTTGCAATCGCTTGGTGCATGTCAATGCAGTCAAAGTAGATCCAACATTGAGATTCCAGAAAAGAGGGTACATTTGAAGGGATCTGTATAGAAAATGATCATTTTTGTGAGGGTAGTTTCAAAAAGAAAAATAGGTATTAGAAAGTGTATTGTGTGGCTGTGTGATGGTCTTGAGGTGTATTCAAGAGGCAGCTTGAAGCCTATCGACTCCTATTAGCCGAGAGCATTTTTCTTTTTTTTCAACAAAACAAGTAGATCTGGGACTGTCAAACTACCGGGGGCGAGAGTGCCCAATCCAAGAGCATGCTGTGCAATAGACCAGCAGAGACAGAGGGAACACAGTGCTGTAGATGTCCAACATCGTAAAGCGAGGAGCCTGCCTTTGCCTAACAAAGTCCCATTTCAAATCGACATTGCACGTGGATTATGATGTTGAGTGGCACTTTGAACTGGAGTCAATGATAGTAGAGATTGGGTGTTCTTCCATGAAATGGTACATTCCTGCACCTTCTGCTGGTGTCTTAATTGCCTTATAACATGTTCCCACCATAGTGTTATCATTATCCTGGAGTCCATTTGAATGCAACTGTTCTTGTGTCTTAGTTGATGAAAGAAAGTTGCCTTTGTAGGATGTTAGGGCTATATAATCGTACCCTCTATGATTTGTTCCACTGCCGTGCTGTGTCGGAGGACAATATTGTGTTGTTGTGGCAGCACCTGAGGCGGCCGAGCTGAAATTGGGCTAAGCCTTGGCAACATGCCCAGGAAAAGCAACAGATATTTTCCAGAAACTGTACAGATGTATTTCTCTTATTAGAAAACAGCTTTTTATTGGTTTGGAAAGCTGGGATTCAGAAGGCTTTGCCAGAGCCCTGCGACTTACAGGCTCTTCTCCAGCAGAGCCGCCACGTCGCTTTGCTGAAGCAACGTTATTGCAATTACACTAATGTGATGCATGCTTTCAATAGGATTACGAGTTAGGAAACTGTATGTCCCCTCCATGGGCACCCCTAAACTCACTCATACAGGTATTAATGATACTTCCTTCTGCTTGGCACTATGGGAATTGTGTGGGCTGTATCTCCGGACAGTATGTTCATCCACAAAAAGTACATGTGGACAGTGTAGTAGAGTCCCGCAGGGGTGTGTTGCTTCACAATAAATATAACTTGACATACGATCCTGTCTTGCCCTGGAAAATAGCTTTAATTGCAATACTATACACCACAGTCAAAGAGACACCTTGAAGTTGAAAGAGACCTTCCGCACAGAGTAATATAAGCGTGATCCACAGACAGTTTCACATACGTGAAAAGGTGATGAATTTGCAACATATGTGACAGACCAGATGGACACAGTCAGAGAGGGGCTGATGGTGCACTGGTGACCATCCTTATAGACATCATCGCCAACTGTGTGGCAAGGCTCCATCTGAGAATACAACGCCAGCATGCAGAGGAAGAGGATGCAAGGAAGGCATAGAGCTATGAAGAAGATTGCCAGAGCACTGTCCGTTCAGGAGGGCACTTGCCAGTGCAACACAGCAACCTCTGTAACCCATCCAAGACCTAAACCTCATCTGCTCTTGATCTCTCGATGGCTCTGATTCCAGATGTTTGTGATCTCACGGGCATTTCTCTCACGCCGCGCTCTACAGTGGACGACGCTGCCACAGGTTCCTATATCGCCAGCTTAGCATTGCCCAATGAAACCTCACTAGCCACAGTCGCCCGTGGAAGAGGGTGCCACTGTTTTTCTCTCCTTTCCACAGAGGGCTCAGGGAGCCTTCTTTAAGAGGAGAGAGGAAGCAACTCCGAAACTGTATTTTTCATGTGGAAGTCTGTATTTATAATAGAATTTCGGAGTTCGGGCAGAGTTGGTTCAGTCTGCTACAGTCTGCTGAAGACCTGCGTCCCGCAGAAATGGCGGTTGATAGCGGGCCGTTGACATGTACCAAAACATTTCTTCATTGATGCTTGCTGACATCATCCTCACCATCAAGATTACCACGGACCACAGTATTGACTGCAAAGTCGCCCCATGAGGTAAGCAAGGACATAATGTATGAACAACGTCAAAAGGTGGCAGCTGCGTTTGAAAGTGCGGCGGAGCCTAAACTAGGATTCTGTATTACTCCCTCGCTATCCGAACTTGCTAACAAGGCGGCAGCAGAACTAACACAATCAACAGAAACTGTGAACATAAGGTCGGATGACCAATCCTTCCGGAAGGGGGAGAGGAAGGCCGATGAAGGTGCGATTGTGTGCGTGGTCGAATTGATTTAAACCACAGCACTGCAGCAGATGAAGCAGCTATAGTGAACGGCGAAACGACTGATGCAAGCATGCCGATATTCTCCTCGCTTTTTGATGTTACAGATCTTGAACTAATGACTTTACCAATAAGTATATTATTGTCAGAGCAAAGCCTCACCTCAGCGCACAGACCTAGCGAAGAAACCGAGAGCGTGATGCCAATTGTCGCCTGCCTCACAAGCGGCAAGGCGACTGGTGAGCTGCTTGGTCAGGCACTAGTGATGCCGCCTGGTGGCCAGCAGTTCGATAAGCAAGTCTTAGACACAACATGTATGTTTGCTATCACAACACCATCTAATATAAGAAGCTTAGTGGAAGTGAATGCTGTAACTTCAAGCTACAAAGGAGTTTATTTTGTTGATATGGCTGCACGAGAAGCACGTCTGACTGAAAAATTGAAGGCAGACTTTTTAAATATAAAAGAAAAATTAAATATAAGTTATCTCAATAACACAATGAATACCATGGGTAAGAAAAAAGAATGAAACAGTATGTTCCAACAAGTAAAGAACATACACCCATGACGTACGAACACCTTAATAATGCCACAAGTACCCCTCAATGGACTCCGTTTTCGAATGTAAGACAAAAGGCAAGAACAAAATTCATCTTTCCTTCGCCCTCAGGGCCAATGGCCCGAGAATCTCCTGATGAGCAAGGCCTTTACCATGAGGCAGAAAAAAATATTCAATCGAAAACAGACACCGAGGGAGACTTTGGGGAAATTGTAGAATCGGAGCACGTGAAGCTTGTAAATATACCAGCTGCCATTGGAGATAAAACAAATCCGTCATCAGCAGCGGCGCTGCAAATTCATAACAATGTTCTTGCAGCCTCTCCACTGGACTAATTCGTTTCGTAAAATTGTACAAATCTCTAAATAAAACTATCAGAGATCAAAGCGCCATGTTAACTAACATCACTGTCAAACTTTTGACTCTAGAATCTTCCAACTTTTTGATCTTGTGATACCCAAATCTTCATGATTCAATGCTTCCCTTGGGTAACCACCTTCAGACAGAATGCAGGCCGCCAACTGCTGGCCCCTATAATCTTGAGGTTTCATCCATGCCTCGGCTGGTGGTTTTAATACGCAGCATGCGTTGGGCATGGCCAAGGTAATAACAATAACCAGTGAATTGGTTAACACCTCAACGGCTTGCATCGTTAGATCATCTATTGTCCAGCAACCTCTCATATCTCTTCTTTCCTGGACTTCCATCTGGGTGTCTTCAATACGACATTAAATCTTACAGTCACTCTTACCGAAGAGAGTGGAAAAGCATTGTGATGGGCGTTGTAGGATTCCTACATCATTTACATCTGTCTATCTATCTATCTATCTATCTATCTATCTATCTATCTATCTATCTATCTATCTTATTGTGCCACTCACACATGGGCCTCAAGGCTCTCAATCCACATCCTGTCCTTCTTCTGGAATAGCATCCCTTTCGCGTACACGTGACTGCTAATGTAATGCCGTAGAAGCATGAAGCACTACTGGCAGTTTAATGTTGGCATGCCATCATTTTGCTGGACAGCTAATCAGTGTTTCTCTCAGGAACAGTTTCCTCAGGTCTGACAGCTCTGGGGTGAGGCGACTGGGAACACTGGTTTCTGAAAGACTTACTTACCAAGCTCTTAGGGAAGTTCAGCTGAGCTCTTACCCACAGAAAAAGCAAAAACAATAGGAAAATACTGTGCTGGAGTTTACAAGACAGGACAACAACAGAAACAAAAACAATTCCAAGGACATTCTCTCAGTCATAATCACTTATTGGAGGTGACTTCCACCATGTGGCTCTCCAGATGTTTTGAACTAGGATTCCCCGGATACCGCACCATTGACATTTCTAGTCATGACTGATGGGAGTTGCAATCCAAAACATTTGTAGAGCCATAGGTTGCAGACCCATGACCTAATGTTTAAGCCTCCTGAGACAGACTGGCTGAGAACTGACAGGAGTTCCAGCTGTGTTCGGCCTCCATGACCCATCTCCTTGAGGCATTGGGTACTTGTGGTATTGTGAATGGAAGGGGGTCGGCACTCAGGACTCTGCAGCAAGTGTAGAATGCATCAGGGCAAATGGGATATAAAGGAGGAACATGGCGTTGGGGCAGTGCCCTTGTAACTGTGTGCCCTTCTCAACCCTCTTGTTATGCTCTCAGATAATGAGAGAAATGGTCCAAAGGTAGGACTATTGCTGCTGGTACTGTCCTGCGGTCGCGCACCTACTGGATCTCCTTGACACTGCAGAGCCCGGTAGCTCATTGATACACCTGAAGAGAGGGTCCCCAGAGTGGCCCTCATGTCCCCTATGCATTACATCAGCCCAAGGGATAAGAAATGAGAGATGCCACTCACTTTTTGGCCCACCACCGGGTAAACCAGTGTATCCCACGTATGTGAACAGATATTCTCTTAGACAACCATTCAAACCCTATGCAGCTGATGTCTTCGTGGAGACATGTGCCTCATCACTGGATCAGGTTGACTGATAATAATAACCAGCCATGTTGACATCACTAGTGACAACACGACATAGCAACATTAGTCACAATGTAAATTTGCACGCCTGCACGTAGTTACTCAGACACACACGCACACAACGAATAGCATGCTTAAACCATTCTGCAGATAGAGGACAGGCATATATAAATACTTTGAAAGGCTTTTCCTTTTTTACTAGCCAAATGTGGAAACACAAAACAGCAAAGCATACATGAAGCTATCTTGCAATCGCTTCTTCGCAACTAACCGTAAGGAGCTACAGGGACAAATAAGGAACCTATAAGGGCTCAATGAATACTAATCTATAAAAAGAAAGTAGAAGAACATATAGGGAAACCATAGAAGGACTGGAGTGAATTAAGCCATAGGCCTCAACATAGGAAAGAAGAGAGTGAAGCACAGAGTGTTCGCAGCTAAGGACAGAGGCGGGTGGAACATTCCTGGTTTCCGAAGCAGTGAGCTACCTGTGAAATACAGAACACAGCTCTCAATAATTGCAGCCCAAAAAGCTCAGTCTCGTGGTCCTCGCCCATGTGACCCAGCCGAGCCGAACAATGGCCATATACTCATGGTGGGATGAGGAACTTTTCCCAGCTCAGCAGACAATACTGATACATACATTGTCCACAGAACATTGCAATCTGGAGGCACTCTCCCAGGCTAGGTGGTTATATCAGAGGCAACAATGGGGACACACAGTCTTTCCCATTACCTTGAAAGGTACACCGCCCGCTGTGAACTGAACAGGGTCCAAGGCTTGGGGAGACACTCTCCAGCCAATCCAGACACTCCAACCCAGGGGTGGTGTATAATGTTGCACCAGCCAATGGTCATTGTGCGACCCTGAAACAAAGTAACAGATCGTTTTTTGGGGAGTCTCAGGCGAACCCACCTGACATGAGAAGACCAATGGAACAACTCATATAGAGGATTTCTATATATTGTATAACCCTAGCTACACAATGGATATGGCCCTTAGGTTTTTGGGATGGGTTGGTGGTTGTGACGTCAATAAGAAACAAAGCCAAGTGATGTGGGCTACGGAGCTGTGATTGGTGGAGATTGTGTTGTTTCCTTTATGATCCCCGTCTTTGGGAGAATAAAGACGGTTTGTTTGCCCCATGGCTAAATTCTTTATTATTGCCGGGGGGAAGAGTTCAGATGGGCTCCCAGTACTCTGCTAACTTGTGACTTTATTGGTACGAGCCCCACCCCGCGTCCTCTAGTATACTGTTACACACCCTCTTTAGAGGCGGCTGCTCACACAACTGAGCACCAAACCAAGGCTTTTGGGATCTATGACTCGTGCAACTCTCCCTGAACGTACTTGAACAGGGAGATTAGCACAGACAAGCACCACCACACCATCGGCTGCTTTGAAGATATGCCTCCAAGCAAGACAAACACCAAAGACACTGATTTATGATAGCTACAATATCATCATTTTAGTCTGGATATGTTTACATTCTAAACCAATGTGACTATTACTATTAAGATTCATCTTTAATAAATAAATACATACTATACCCCGTTTCTCTCTCTGGATCAGACCCCCACCACCACGTGTGAGATGCTCATTAGTGTTTTTGTTCTGCCGCTGCACAGGTCATTATGCACCGTCCATGCATCCAGTCCACACATTCTGATTGAATCCATCAGGGTAAGAGGAGGATGTTTGCTTTGCTCTCCAAGCATGGCCTGACCTTTTGCGTGTGTCTGCCTGCTCTATCTGCAGTGAACAGTTGCTGGTGCCGGCTCTCAGGGCTGTGAAGTGGCAGATACTGCAATTCCCTCGGGGCATTACTGCAAATCCCGCTGAATGAAAGGGGAGCAGTGAGAGAAAAGGCAAACAGAGATTGTATCTGTAAGGCTAAGCGTGATGCACAACCTCTTTCAACTCCTCGTGTGGCACAGACCTTCAGAAGTTGTATGTGTCTCTGTATTTGCGTTCATAACATCCTGTGTTTCCTTGTGTGTCTGTGCTCATTTGGGTTTGTGCGATGTTTTCCTACCCCCACCTCTGCGAGTGTGTGTGTGTGTGTCTGTGTGTGTGGTGGTCTTTTCATTTGTCCACGTGTTTGTCTATGTGTGTGTTTGTGCGTGTGGTGGGTGTTTTCATGCCACCACCTGTGTGCTTGTGTGTGAGAGAGAATAAGAGAGGGAGTCGGTTGGAGAAAGAGTGTGTATGTGTCATCTCAGGCCAATTAGGCCATTACCACGGCTTGCTAACCACAGGAATGCATGTAATTCATGCAATGGCAGACTGTCGTATAATTGTTTCAGGCACATGTCTATCCATGTCTTGTTTACTCCCTGACAATCCATTGATAACAAAGAGCTGCAGTTTCCGCTGTATATCCTTTGGGCAGGGATGTCATTTGGGGGTCGCAGCTGCAACCCCTGAGGTCTCCCTTGCTACCCCTGTGGTCTCCCTTGCGATCCCTAAAAAAATATGAAGAAAATCCAATATTTTTTAAAAAAATGTTTTAAATGGAAGCTCCTGGACTGTGGCCAGCTCCATGTGGCTCTTTGTTTCTGGGTTGGCCAGCTTTCTTATTTAGGCCTCTTAAAAAAAACAGGGTTCCACAAGTGTAACACTTTGAGCAGTGGCTCTAAATAAATAAACAAAGAATAGGAATAACAAATAATTTGTATTTCTGAAATTCTATACAATATTTACTAGACTGAACGGAGGATAGCACAGGTGCAACGTGCTGGTCTTGAAAACAAGACCACGCAGAGCAACAGAGGTTTGAATCCCAGATACATGCTTAGAAACCGGACTCAGCTATTAAGCGCGTGATAACAATTAAAATAAATTACATTTTTATTTCAGGCACATTCAGGTGGTGAGTCACTTATTTAGTCTGTTCTTAAAGACCTCCAATTCACAAAGCAGACAAAACCTCCAAAAAGCATTTCAAGTAGAATAAGCATACATTTCAGACTATGTGTTTTGCTTTTCACAAGTTTCAGTTATAGCATGTTTTTTTCTGTCGTTGTCTCTGTTATGATTATCAGACATTCGACCGTTGTGTCCTCGGTCACTTCACAAAATCCTTGTGCCTAAAAGCTTGTGTACAGTGTAGAAATGCTTGACCATAGCACATAATGTTTCCCTTGGTCTCGGGAGGATAGCTCAGAGGCAACGTGCTCGCCTTGGAAACAAGACGACACGGAGCACCAGAGATTTGATACCCGGGTCCGCGCTTAGAAACCTCTGGGTATAAAGCACGTTATAAATAACCCATAGTATCATATCATTATGCCACAATGAATGCTTTGTTGTAATGTGTCTGTCTTTCCTATCCCCCTGGCATGCTCTTCAGGATGTTTGTTTGCATTTGTGAGGTATAGGCGCGTTACAAATGCCATATCATAACGAGTGCCCTGAGTACGGGATGCCCTTTGAGTGTGAAGATCTCCCTGCACTACTCTAAATTCTTTAATGCACGGTTATGAACCATCCCAATGGTATGCACTTTGCCAACCTCTGAAGCCTGAAAGACAGATCCACACAGGCTTGACATGTGGCCAACTTTGCACCAGACCTGCAGATGAAATGGCCTGCTGTTAAATCTCAGTTACCAGTTTAATGGTATCCACTACAGAGTGTAATTTGCTTTCTGACTTGGAATACATTCAGACATGTAATTGCTCATTTTACTATGGCCCGTAAGATATCTCAGTGGGTTGAGCGATCGCTGCTGCAATGTGTGTGCGATCTGCAGGTTGCAGGTTCGAATCCCGGCAAGGCCAACTCATCATTCTGAGGTCGATACATGAGTACCAACACAGGTTGAGTGACAGTGTATTTATATTTTTTTCTATATAAAGCGCTTAAGCGTAATTGATAAATAATAACACTTCATTATCCTTTGGCCTTGGATGTCTGCTTGCATTCACGGTAATATGGCCTATACACACTGATATTAATGATGGATATGGTGATCTGTGCGTGTATGAAATGTATATCATATTACAGTGATATCGTAACAATATCATTCGTAGTGTACTTAGGAACAATTCTATGTGATGTCACGTCCTGTTTTGTCAAGGGGTGAAAGGTCGTGTACCATCGCTTCCTGTGATGTCACTTCAGGGTGGGATCAAATGACATCACTTCCTATGATGTCATCAGAGGTCAAGAACTGTGGGATGTCAGTTCCTTCGCTTGCCCTTGCATTTTGGTGAAATTACGTCCCTGCCTTTGACACAGAGTTCTAGAACCCTCAGCAATCACCTAGAGGCAGCTTATACAACTAGCATGTCACTGGCAAGTCAAAAACGGTTAATATTATTTGAAGAAAAAGCTCACCCACTTTGTTAACGGGGATCAATTTTGTTCAAGGTGTAAGCATGGGTGTCATATGAGGGGTCTCCCATTGTTTCCACTAAGTAAATTACTTTGATGTGATTTACTTTGTGGATATTACTTCAAAAATACTTTGAATTGTATACGTATTTGTGGGGAAAGGTTTAAAGGGGGCAGGGAAGAGCTGGGGGTGGGGGTGGCAGTAAAGGGGAAGGGGAATGCAAAGTATATACTCCCCCAAATAATGCAAAGTATATTTTCGAATTAATAGTAACCAAGTAAATTGCACTGAAGTAATTGAATTTGTGAAAATGGCATGGAACATATGAGGATGCCAAAGGAGGCAGTTGCTTCCCCTAACACTGTTCTTGCAACCCCTGAGCCAGACTGAGGTCAGGCAAGCACACCCAACCCATAAGAGAAATCCTCTGACAAGAAAGTTAAGAAGGATGGGAAGGAAAAAGGTCTGACCCACTAAGGTACACAAAAACCTGAAGGGAAACCCCACAAATTTAGTTCAGCCGTGTGTCCAGAAAAGAAGAGCACAGGCACCCCTTGCACAGGGACACCTGTACTGTCACAACCCAAAACCTGTTTCTTGTGTAAGGTGCTAGGCCATAGAAAAAGGGGTTGTGACAAATCAAATTCCGGGGTATCAGTCGTCCAGGGGTGAATATCGGTTTCTAAACCATCAGTCAGCCCCACACCACTAATACACCAGAAGGGATCCAAACAGATTGGAAAAACAAGCAAGTTATAAACCTCCTGGTCTAATTTTGGTAACGTGGACAGAACGGCAGGCTTATCTCTGAAAGGTTGTGGGTCGTTGGTTAGTTGCAACACAGCGAAAATACAATTATTGGCCATTGATAAAAGGAGTGTCCAGTCAAGGTTGTATTACAAATATCTACTTTATTAATCACAACAGACAGTCTAACAACACTACGAAATACAACCCACCCTGTAAAGGAATTCAGAGGACAGACAGTTCCAAAGAAGGAAAAGGGATGCACTCTGGATAGGAGGTTAGTCAGTATGGTAATAACCACAACAGTTTGTTAAGGTTTCTTGGCTTTAGCACATAGGGAGCATTGGGTCTTAAAATGCCTCTAGCAGGTCTTCTGGGAAGGTCCAGGCGGACAAAACCACAATGCACCTTTTGCATACACAGTGGCTTGTGGTCAGGAATCTTTGTCTCAGTTCTGATCGGCGGTTCTGAAGCACTGGTCGAGACGTCTCGTATGTCTTTAAGGGACGGTGGCTTGAAAATGGTCAGGGTTGCCGTTGGTTGTGGATCGAGGATCTTGACTGGCTCGAAAATGTCCTTTAAGGCGGACATTGGTAGATGCTCATCGTGGCACATCTTCCAGCTTCTTCAATGGACGTGTTTTGTCCTTCATCTTCAAGGCAGATGGCTCACAGCTTTGGAGTGGTTTGCAAGCAGCTGCCTTGTCCTTGGTTGTAGGTTGAGAAGTCTTCTGGCACTACCTATCCAAGAAGCCTGCTGAAGAGCCTAGTAGGGCATGTTGTGTGCTGGCTAGGTACCTGTTGTGGAGCTGCTGGAGGGTCCTCTGAGTTCTGTATCTCCCTTTGTTCCCTGGGAGATATTTAGGGGATGGGCCCTGCTTAATCTGGCCTTCCTTCCCTGTCAGAAGATGTAAGTCAGTCTGTTCATGCAGAACCATCAATGATAACATTTCCTCTCTCGCCCCTGTTCTTGACGATCTCTGTAACCCCTCCTTTGCCACTGGTCCTTTTCCATCCTCCCTTAAGCACTCTCTTGTGCACCCCCTCCTTAGAAAACCTTCAGTAGATCCTTCCTGTCTTGCCAACTATCGCCCCATCTCCATCACCCCATTCCTGGGGAAACTGCTTGAGAAATTGGCCCTCCCCCAACTTAACTCCCACACTGAACTTGTTGACGGTCTTCACGACCATCAGTCTGGATTCCGAGCATCCAGAGGCACGGAAACTGCACTTCAGAACACCAGTGAAGAACTGCTCGTATCCCTCGACTCCAACTCCCTTGCAGTCCTCATCCTCCTTGATTTCTCTTCTGCATTCGACACAGTGAACCACTCCATCCTCATAAAAAGGCTCCATGACACCCATGGAATCTCAGAGCGGGCACTGGACTGGCTTACCTTCTTCCTAACTGATCGCTCTTCCAAAGTCATGCTGGGCTCCTTTTCCTCCCCTACTTCCTCCTCCACCTTTGGCTTCCCCCAGGGCTCAATTCTTTCACCTTGGCTCTTCAACATCTACCTTACTCTGCTTGCACACCTCATTTCATCCTTCTCTCCCAACTTCCAGTGTTATGCTGATGACACACAACTCTTCTTCACACTTCCTACAGATGCCCTTGAACCCCCAGTCATCCCTGACTGCCTCTCTGCCATCCAGGCCTGGTGCACTTCTAATGATCTCTGCCTCAATGCCAGCAAAACTGAGATCCTCCCCATTGGGAACCCAGAACCATACTTCTTGCCTTCTCCCTGGCCTTCCTCCATGGGTTCTCCCCCTGCTGCCTCGTTGGAAACCAGGAATCTCAGAGTCATCTTCAACTCCTCTCTCTCCTTCCTCCCTCATACTCAGTATATTGTCAAGAAGAACCACTTTCAGCTCTTCTTTCTGAACGGAATTCTACCTTTCCTCACCTTCCCCCAGAGACTCAGTGTTACCAGGGCTCTGTTTCTCTCTAGGCTTGACTATTGCAACAGCCTCCTCCTTAATCTACCTTCATCCACATTGCAACCCCTCCAGCTAATCCAGAGCAGGGCAGCAAGACTTATCCTTGGCCTCGACCCCAGGGGTCTCTCCTGCCCTACACAGTCTCCACTGGCTTCCGATTGCAGCGCAGATTATAATCAAATACCTCTGCATCATCCACAAGGCTGTCTGGGGCCGGGGACCACTCTATTTGCAACTGTTTCTGACCAAATACTTCCCCTTTCGACATCTACTTTCCTCTGGCACCAACTCCTTGTGTGTGAAGCGGTTTGCTAAACAGAGAGCAGGTGGTTGATCGCTCTCCTCACTGGGCTCCCTTCTTTGGAATAGCCTCCACCTCCTTCTCCATCTTCAGCAGGACCTCCTTAAGTTCCAGAAAAGCCTCAAGACCTTCCTCTTTACCTCTTCCTTCCCTCTCTCTCTCCCCTGCTAATCGCACAGTAGTTTGACTGAAGTGCAGTGCCCTTATGCATCCTTGGGGACCTGACCTCCCACTTCTGATCATCTCAGCTGCTGTCCATCCTCTGCATTTGCTTCGGCTCAACCTTCCCTTAGAGACTGCACTTACCTTCCTTCATGGCACTTCACATGAAGCTCAGCATGAGCACCACAGAACCTATCCCATTCCCCTCTCCCCTCTGCACTTGCACATTCTGAACACTCACAAGGCATAGGTGGTTTGTCTTCCCCTCCCTACTTATGTTCTCTTGTTTATTTAATTAACTTAATTATTTACCATTGCTGTAATCACATGTTTTTCCCTGTCCTCTCCCTGTTGCTCATTGGGTGATTTGAAACAGTATTTGACTCCTGTATAAGTGCCTTACAAGCGAACAATAAATACAACAATACATAAGTACCTTCAGACAGGGTCAAAGGTTGAGTTGTTCTTTCTTACTTCTTGTGACACCTTCAGATAATCTACCAAAAGAGAGGTTGAAGCCAAGTGGGCCCTAATGATTGGTGGAGGCTAAGCCTACCTTAGTGAACCAAACCTGGGGTCCCTACCAACAATCTCCTGTATGCAAGAGGTCACAACCAGAGTGCCTTGCAACAGGAAAGGTAAAGGGGTGAAAACAGGAACAAGGTGTGCCCCAGATCTAAAATGGCTGAATCCTTCTTTCAGCAGAAATAACTCTGGGCTCACTCCCTTGTGCTACTAAGTCCCACCCTCTTCCTGTCCGTTGTGTTTAAAGAGTCTATTTGGTTAATGGTCCTCCCAATGTGGTCCCTGTTAAAGCGTCCGGTCTCCCTTGAAAATGAGGCAAGACCAGACTCTATGGCTCCTGCAAACCACATTCTCATACCTTATGAATGGTGTCACCCTAGCGGGTATGCCCACTGTAAACAACAGACCCAGACATGGTAGTTGACTGTCATTGATTTGAGGTGGAGAGCTGACTCTAGGTTGACACAATTACATGTGAAAGGTTGATGGGTTTCCTGTCTCTTTTTAACCTCCTCAGCCAGGTCCCATGTGGGCCTATTTTAAGTACCCGCTACTCGTAGGTTAATCGCTGCCACTAGCTACAGGGCCTAATGAAAGTGCAAGGCGGTTCCATGGAGACGTTGTCAGTTAATCAGGCTGACCATGGCAGGGGGAAGCTGTGTCCTCCCTCTTCCTGGAGATGAGATTGTGTACTCCTGGCTTTCCCATTTCAACTAAATATGACACGCCAGAGAACATGGGTCTATGCTTTTGTTGTGGTGTGTGCATAGGAAACTGTGTGTGGATTAGCCCCACACATTTTTCTGAGGTTGGTCTACCATTATCCATTTAATTGAAAATGTTAAAAAAAGACCAGACGAGTGCACGCCCACCATGCGGATGGTCGAATTCCTCACACATACAATGTGCATTACTGTGAGTTGTACAGATAACGGAAGTGTCACAAATGTGCCTTTTCATCAGAGATTTTCTGTACCACCAGATTCCTTGCCTAATCTCTTGCAATAATTACCTTTTTTTTAAACTGTCAGGAGCCTCCCAAATGGCTACTGGAGGTCGATGGGTGTGACGTGGTGCAGATTTAAACAGTAGGAGTTGGGCTAAATGTATGATGCCATTTGCAATTGGTAATCAGGCCGTGGTTAATGCCCCAAGGGTTGTGCATGGTGGAGGCATAAGCAGATGTTCTGCATGCATGCAGTGATCACCTAGAATTGGATGGAATTGACCAGCCTAGAGGAACACCTTCAAGACCTTCGGGCCCTGGTTCCACATGCAGAGAAGCCTTTCCATCTAGCCTCGGTTGTGATGCCAAGTTTCCCATGCCACTGTCAGCATCCAAGGTTTGCACACTGGAGGCCGAACAGTCAGGGCACTGTGCCTCTCATGCCACGAGGCAGCTCCACACTCCAATGAGGTGGCATGGGGAATTACAGCGCCAGCATGTCTTTGCCCACTTTCCACAATCACGCATGTGCAGAGCGATCAGTAAACAGTGATTCTTGATTGGCCACACTTGCCAAATATTTCCTCGGATTCAAATGGATAGGGTTATTGCAAACTAGAGGTGCTCATCCCTTGCTATAACATCCTGACCTGTGCATTACTTCTTTGCTTTGCAACTGGGCCATTTCCCTGCACTGCACTTTGGGAATATATCTCCTTTGAGTTTTGTCTACTCTGCATAAGTATCATCACCTCCTGTAGGGGTTCTTCTGCGCTTCGACTTACCTCTTGCTCTTTGACCTTCGGTTCTGAAAAGACCACCAAGCATCTGATCTCGTCTCACTGGATTGCCCGAAGGAGAGCACCCGCGGTTTACAGGGACTTTTCAAGCTGTCCTACGGGTACGACTTGACCTCTGACCTCCATAATGGAACAAGCTCTCACGACTCCTAATCTGTCACAAAACTTTTCATCCCAATCAATCCATTTCTCAGGGATAAGTAACGGCTAATGCCATGTTAACCCTCACCACCCTAGTCCACCTGCCGGCCCACAATGCTCTGAAAGATCCATTGCTGGTCATGCCAAATTGCTCGAGCTTAATCCACACACCATATACTTAGTACCATTCTTCAGACATCGCTACCACCATGAATGCCCCATGAGTCTCTGCACCTGCCACCGCCCCCTTCAATAACCATTCATGAGACCATAGTCATTGACTTCATGCAGTATTGTAGGAACACTTCAGTGGTACACTTAGCCCACAGGGCAATTGGCAGATGTGGGGAAATTTAAAACAAGACATACCACACATCTGCGTAAGCAACTTTTCCTTTTTTAGGACACTCCAGCTTTTAGGGTGAAACGTGTGTCAAATGGTGGAGGGGAGATTTTTTTTGCAGGAGCACCCATCAATTGTCATCATTCCATAAGTGCAGTGCCCTTAACGCTACTGTGTTGTCTAGAATTTGTTTACCGAACAAGCTGGTGTGCTTATTGCCAAACGATGCATAACACTTTTACTTATTAAGGATATTTTTCTCTAAAAATAAAAATAGATATACATTTTAACCAGGTTGTGTTAGGTGAGGGGTCTACAACATTTGGCTCTCCAGATGTTTTGGACTACAATTCCAATCATTCCAACGAGCATAGTCAATAGCCAGATATCATTGGAATTGTAGTCTGAATATTAAACTCCATGATGTCTTTCGATGGATACAGATTGACTGTAATTGTAATTTATTTCAGTAGGACATAGCATACCATAAAAACACACAACTTAACATTGCAATCTCCATGAAAACAAAAACCAATAGAATCATCACACAAACATAAAAGTAGAATCATGGGCAACTTCAAGAAGGACCTAAACACCTTCCTTTTTAAGTAGTAGTACACGATCCTTTAGCTCTCCGTCTTCTTCCAAACCTGCTAGTATGCCTGACCTTTCTGTCTTGTCTGCGCCCTCACACCTATGGGTTTATGGTTGTGCAATATAAATGTAATAAAGTAAAGTAAATGGATAATCAAGCATTAATAAAGATGTTCTTAATGATAAAGCACGCTTTAAAAATGTACCATGGGAATTGTAGTCCGGATATTCAACTCTGTAAGGTCCATGATGGACTGTGTGCTAAAGGCACTCAGCAAAAAAAGTCAAGTCATGCTACACAAATTCTCACCCTGTGTCAAAATCTTCAAATTAATACAATTCTGTGATTACTTCTTTTGTTTCTTTTTTCCTGGAGAAATAACATTTTCAAAGGGGCATATTCATGGACAAGTCACTACATTTGGAATCCAGGGACCTGAGCTCCAAAGCCAGCTTTGGGCTGGTTCTGCAAAGCGATTTTAATCAAACCCGATGCACCACACTGTTCGGTGCGATACTTGCTCTCGGTTGCTTCCTGGAGACAAGTCTGTGCTATATCAAATTAGAAACAAGTCTCCTGCATTCTGCTTGTTGCTGTCTGTAGTGAGTTGCTTCAAGTCTGCAGAGGAATGGAGAGGAGAGGTACCCCCCACTGTTTGTCTAGACCACACGTCTGCAGCCTGCAGCTCTCCAGATGTTTAGGACCGCAAATCCCATCATATCTCACCATTGGCTACACTGAGCCAGATTTTGCAGACCCCAGGTCTAGACTTCGTTTAGTGGTCGACTAACAGGTCTGCTGGTGCTTATGCACCAACGCCGTCGAGTGCACAGTGTGCATAAAGCATGGGCTTGACTGGAGGGTTTGGGTTTGCAACTAGATTTTGCTTGTTGTGGCTACTCGTTTGGAAGTGGGCTTTTATGCCTTGGCTTATTGAATTACTGCAACAGCAAATTCAGAGACAAATGCTGAAAGCACTGAAGCGGAATTCCCAGGCACATCCTGCACAGCGAGTGCACATTGTCTCAAAGGACCATTCCGACCCAGGATCAAAATGTCACATTCCCCATTATGTTCCGGTGGAGATGTGGCACCACGACACAGGGACAAAGCTTTATCCACAATTGATGCAGCTTATCCGGTGTGATCCACCGTGAGCCAATTGTCTCTGTCCTGACACAACATTGGAAACAGTGTTGCATTACGGTGCCATTTGCAAGGAGCACAGATGCTCTTGCAGATCTCAATGAGGGGGGAGCTGGTTTTGTAGTGGGGGAAGAGGGAAAATGCAAGTTAGGTTTGCTGTTGTGTTGAAGTGTAGAAACAGGAAGTAGTCTGATTTCTGAATTCATTACTAGGTGTTATGTGTGAACAGCATGGTGGCATTTTGTCTCGGCTGGAGACTGATGTGCTTGTGTTGCCGGGAGGCATTGGCCGGGGCTGTGGCATCTAAGTTGCGGGGATGTAGTGTTCTGCTGTTTGATGTCTTTTGGGAGACTTATTTAGTTTGCCATGTGTCGGTGGTTTAGTTGGTAGATGTACTGTGTGTTGCAACAATGTACAGAAGTTGCTGAATTTGATCCTCAAGCACATTCCAGACACATATTCTTAAACAGAAGATTGTGACTTTTGTAGTTGTTGCATCATTTGAGCCAGTGCCCCCAACATGTAGCTCGTGAGCAACTAGTTGCTACCATAAGCCTAAAGAGTGGCACACCAGTTGCTATGTGTTTCGTAGTGTATCAGTGTGTGTACGCATGCGGAGCCTCATTCCGGCTTGCGCATGTGAGTTATAATAAAGCTGGTCCGGAAGGCGGCAGTTGCTGCCAGGAGCCCAAACTGAGCAGACGTGTCTGTCTGTGTCTTACTAAGCCAGGTGCTTGTGTGGCACGAGGGGCGGCCTGGGGCCAATACTAACAACCAACATTGGCGACGAGGGGAAGTACGGCGAGAGGGTGGGCGAAATCCTTAAAGGGATCAACAACATCGGAATAGGTGATCCGACACGCTCCGCAGTACCGACTCCTACGCGGCAAGTTGGCCGCCATTTTGTGCACAGTATTCATGACGGTTGCGGCCCGAAATGGTGCTCGTGCGCTGAGCGTTATACTAAGAAAAACAATTTTTGGAACTTTCATGGCTGTCAGATTCACGATGGCCGTGATTAATGACTTTTAAATGAGGTTTGGAGACCTCATTTTGCTTCCTTCACACGACTACGTGGACAAAGCATACTGGTGCTTATCCTGCTAATGGAAGTATCCCTGGTGACAGTGCTGCCACCGGATCCATTGGTAACAGGGGTTTGGAACAGCTTCTGAGGAACATCAACAGGAGGTGCTGCCCAAGAGGATCCAAGTGAGTGGAGTGTGAAACATCTCAAGGAGAGGACAGACTTGCGGCCTCAGCCACTAAAGTGGGGCACTCGTGTGGTCTGTAAGAATGGGAGAGCAGGATGAGGCTGCTGTTGCTCCAGCACCAGTGCCACGCAGACAACAAGGTACTTTGGCGCCCATGCCAGAGTTTGACCTCTCTGGACCCCCTTCAAAGCTTGGCCCCAAATGGCTGTTATGGGTAAAGAAGCTAGAAATGTTCTTCAGAGCCACTGGGGAGACAGAGGATGACGCAAAGGTGGCAACTATGCCGTATTCGGCAGGATCGGAGGTATACCGGATTTTTGAATCGTTGAACTTGCAGGCAAACACATACGCAGCTGTCCAGACGGACCTGCAAAATCATTTCCTACCCCTAGCGAACATGGATTATGACAGGTTTTTCATGTGTGCAGAGAAACAGTTAGGGGATGAGTCACTGGACCAGTTCTGTGGGAGGTTATGGCATTTGGCCAGCACGTGCAGGTGGGAGAATGATGAAGGCATGGTTCGTAACCAGCTCATTCAAGGATTCAGCTCGGGGTAGCTGAGAAGGCAGATCCTTCATGAGCCTAGCCTAACGCTGGCACAGATTCTGGATATTGGACGTGCATATGTGCTGGCGGAGAACAGGGGTGCTTGGATGGACGTTGCGGTCCACCCAGGGAAAAGTGAAGAAGCTTTCGCCATTGGACGCTCAAACCCTACCAAGCCACGGTGGGGGCAGAGAAGGCCTAAAGGTCCTCCGAACTCCAACAACCCACATTCATGCCAATACTGTGGCTAAGACCTGCCTCGAGTGTCCGACAAAGACGAGAGTATGTGGCAGATGTAGCACCCCTGGACATTATGCAAGGGTGTGCAGGGAAGCGACTCCGGTGGCCACATCCAGGGGCCCAGCGAGAGTTGGCAGTGGTAACCCCAGAAAACCAAATATTGTAGCAGTGATAGAACAGGGCATCCAAGAGCTAGACATAGCGGAGGAGGAGGAGAACAAAGATGAAGTTTCTTTTCATTTCCAATATAGCGACGGGCTCTAGGAAACGGAGGCAACCTACCTACATGGTCAACATTGGGGACACTCCAACACCAGTATTAATTGACACAAGTGCATTGGTCTGTGTTATGGTGGCAGAACATTATAAAACCCTTCCAGGCCCACCCAGACTTGAGGGCACCAAGGCAAGAATATACGCCTTCGGGGGGGAGGCGCCTTTACCCATACAAGGGGTTTTTGTGGCGCCCGTCACTCACAGACAGAATGCGTTAAAGGCCAGATTCTTTGTCACGGAAGTGAGCCCCAATTCACTATTGAGCTGTGCGGCCTCAGAGGCACTAGACATCATCCATTCCGCCATGTCGGTATAACAAACGGATGTTGATCGCCTCCTGGAACGATATGCAGACATTTTTCGTGGGGTGGGTAAGCTGAAAGGGGAACCTATCAGGCTTCACATCGACGAGTCAGTGAGGCCAACGGCACTAAAGCACTTGAGGATACCGTTTCACATGAGGGCACAAGTCGAGAAGGAGTTACAGACATTGGTTGACAGGAACGTCATCGAAAGGGTAGAGGGCCCCACCCCATGGGTGTCCCCAATTGTGGTGGCACTGAAACCAAGTATTCCAGGGTCATCTAAGGTATGCAAAACAAATGAATCAATTAGAGTGCTCACACTCAAAACAAATGAAAAAGGGGAGGACCACCCGGCTCGGCGTACCTAACCCTAAGGAAGAACACCCTAACCCTGGCGGGGGGTGCCTGTCCCTGGGTAGCGGGTGGTGTATCGCCTACTAAAAAGATATAGAGGAGAGTACTGTCCCTCAGCCTTCTATACTAGTGGCAGTGTCTGGAGACAGACACAGGTCGTCCAACAGAAACGTCTAAAACAGTGGTAAACTCCAGAAGGTTGAGCAGCGTGCAACAAGGCTGTGGATTAGATCTTGAGGCTGCTTGATCTTGAACGTGGGTACAACCTGCGAATCAGGTCAACTGCTTACGTTCCATCCAAAATGTGCAACTTTAATAGTACCCGTAGGTCACTGTGGTTGGAGTATGAAACAGTACTGCTGGAGAAACCACTGGTGGGTGAGGTAAAAGAACAGCCAGGAGACTGGAGGGCTAAAAATTGGCTCTTATAAGAATGTATAGCTCACTCTGTGGTAATGAGTGTGCTACAGTGAATGGTTTTTAGAAGATAGAGTCTCTTTTGTTGGTGTAGAAGAGATCAAAAGTGGGTCATGAGAGCCCTCATGACCGAAAGGGGTCGACCGGTTTCAATGGCGTAGGAGATTCAAGCCATCTTCTTCAGGACCGTGATTTGGAATGCAAACTTTCCTCTCTGAAACAATGTGCACATGTCATTTCTTTACATGTGATGTGTGTCGGTCCTATGCATAATATTTTCCACACATATTACATTCTTCGTGTATTGCACTGTCCTGCTGACAAAATACCCCTTGTATGATGCTTTGCTTATCTGGCGTGTGCCTATAGGGCAATTAAGTTGAATGAGTTTCTAGTAATTAATTAGTGTACCTACCAATAGAAATTAAGTTAGTGAACATAGTTTCTTAGTGGCATAATAAGACTGTTTGCTTCAATATAGTTTTCTGGCAAGTCAGTTATAGGCCGGAGCGAAGCGTGGGCCTTAAAGAAAGGCCCTGGGGCATTACCTGACTCGGTAATGCCCCCTCAGAGAGAGGCTTATTGTTATCAGTAGCCTGGCCCACAAGACCGGGGTACTAATAGCATTTATTCTGTTCTGAAATGCTGCAGCTTTCCGAAAAAAAAAGAAAAGAAACATTTCTAAAAAAATGCCCACCGGGAAAGGGGAAACAGAGTCTGTTTTCCCTTTCCATGGCGGCCATCGGGAGTGGACGCGCTGGGCACAGAAGTGTTTGCAGTGCATTCGCCCCCGAAAAAGGAGAAAAAAGAAGGTAAGTGGGGCTGGGAGGGCAGGGAGGGGATTGTTTGCAGGGGTTTGGGAGGAAGAATGAAAATACGTACCTGACTCCCCGGCAGGGGAGGATGGCAGCCTCCAGCAGTGTGGAGGCTTGAAGCAGGGATTGGCCCGTTACGAGCCTCCTCATTGGTGAGGGGCTGCCCCGCCCCCCACTGGGAACAAAGGAAAGGAATCAGTGCCGAGGGATTACCGGTCAGGTAAAGCCCTGGCAAGGGCCAATTAGAATGTTTGTTACATTCTGATTGACCCTCGCCGGGTATTAAACGGCAATAAATCCTCCTGGCTGGGAAATTCAAGTACTCTGGAATATATTGTTTTAATGTCCTGCGATTTCTCTGAATAATGTTGCTGGCCTCATTTGTCTACAAATGCAAGGTTTGCCTTTTAATTTACCAAGCATTGTATGTATATACCGACTTAATGTCAAGTGATATTAAATGCCATTACGAACTGCCTGGAGTAGATTTACACCTGTTTGAGATTACTATTAAATGCTGATCATTATTAATATGTTCTATTGGCAGTATTCTGCTTTGTACCATTATGATGTGTGTTGCAATCTGTTATAAAAGATACTCAGTGACACAGAAGCTGAGTTTCTCAATGAATTTCTTTATTGCTGTCACACAGGTTGCTTAATGGGAACCCCATGGCTCCCACCAGCCAGGCGTACATCTCTCAAATTGTCTGGGATGAAAATGATTCACACAAACATTCCCTCACTCATACATCAACATTCTCATCTCACAGCATTCTCTCTGACCTCACACATTCCATACATCCATCCAAGCAATTCACAGCACAATGATTTTACCACCAACTGAACGATGACACATTACATCAAAGTATGGATGTTACTCAGAAGACCATCTGGCATCCAAATATTGGTCATTGTTAACAAGAAGGTGGGGACCCTTGATTTAAGCTGATCTTGATAAAAAATCTGTGGATTGTTTAGCAAACTAAGGGATCCAGAAAGCTGCTTCCACCTGTGGAATGTATGTGTGCATTCAAGGCATGTATTTATTTAATGTTAATTTGTAAGGTACCTACAGTGGCAATGCTGGCAGGCAGACATGGCACACACATAATTTAGGATTTGGTTTGTCTGACCGTGGTAGAAATATTTGCAGCGGAATTGACTGTAGTCGTTTTCGCCCCAAATACATTTTTACTGAGGTTAAATAGACCAAACCCATATCCCCTCAATCCACCAGTGCACACACAACCGCCCTACTTACCCTTTTCTCCCTCTTCCTCCTCTCCTGCAACCTGCAGCATCAGTTAAGTCTCTCTAACGCGGGTGGATCCGACGACACAGATTCCCTTTTTCTTTTTTATCTTTTTTAATTTTCCGTTGACCTGCCTCCAATATTGAGGAAGCGTGGGACAACCCTGCAACCTGAAGCCCAAGAATACTGAACGTGGGGAGCGGAGGACACCCCTGCAACTTCCACTCTTCATGTTCATTATCGATCAAATGGTACTGGCCGAAATCGGTCAAATATACCATTCGATAAATGTTTTCGATCAACTAGTCTAATTCCATAGTTTTGCCATTAAATACATTGTCCTGTTATGTGAGTGAGAAATTCTCCAGAGATTTTGGGCTATGATTCCCATTGTGGCAGTTGTAGTCCCAAATAACTGGAGAGACTGAAATTGCACACCCTTGGCATAGTTCAATTGGAGGTGATTAATGCCTGCTCTACGTGGAGTTCGATGTGGGCATTAACACATACATCTGAGGATCCTTAGTTGGTGCCAGGTTGTATGAACAGCTTTGGTTCACTGAGGACGTTGCTGTAGGGGACACCATACTAATATGAAACAGACATCCCGAAGGAAAAATGTCTCTCACGTACGTCTCCATTTGGTGATCTGGTCGATCCTATCCACTGAGGCCAATAGTTGGAAGTCCTGTTTTGAAGGGAATTTACAAATGAGACCACCTATGTTTTATTAGGACTGAGTTTTGTTAGATCAAGTGTGGCACAGACAATTTATTTAATCTTCCAATAATGTTTTGTTGAATCCCTGTAACTTTAAAAGTCTATGGGCCTCATTACGAGTCCGGCAGTAACCGGGGTGGTAAAGCCGCCTGGTTACCGCCGGACTCGTATTACCATTCCGCCTCCGTAATTCCTGGAATTACCGGGGCATTACAACCCTGGTTTTCCGGGAATCTCGGAGGCGGAATGGTGTTAATCCCCATTCCCATCGAGTCCTATGGAACTCGATGGGAATGGGGATCATGGAAACACCGGCAGCATCTCGTAATGCTGCCAATGTTTCCTCGTCCGCCTGCAGGCGGGCGGTGTTAAACCCACCAGGTCAGACCTGGCGGGAACATCACCTCCCGCCTGCAGGAGTAGTGATCGCTGGCATGGAAACAACAGTGGTGGCGGGTTTACCGCCACCGTTGTTTCCATACCGGGCGATTTGTAATGAGTCCCTATGTGTATCACCTGCGTAGCTGCAGAATCCCGAGCTATATGATTGGATGAAATGAATCAGAGGTCAAAAGTTAATGCTGAAAAATAGCAGGTATAGCAGATCAACCCAGTAGACTAGCACACAATGTACTAATAACAACATAGTTCTTTTTTTTTTTAAGTGCTAGATGCTGAATGTTTCCCACTTCTAAGTGCTGTGGCAGTAGCAGTCATCGTCACCCCATTCAGTGGCACTCAATTTATCGACCACAGAAGGGCAGAAGGTTGAGTCAGACAATGATGATATTTTAACTCTCCACTGCAGGCTTTCCCAATCTCAGAGGTTACACTTAACCTGTCAGCTATCCACTGCAGAAACGTGTACATATTTCATTTGTTTGGGCTACTAGGTGGCACCTTACTGCCACCTATAAGCCAGAACTATTGCATTGGAGTACAGACAGGGAAACATGGCATATGAGGAGGCACACACAGCTTATTGGTATTGTTTGGTTATTTGTCCACCCATTGACCGCCTATGGCCATGCTAATCCCTATTGCCATTCCCACTCAGTTCCTGCCCTCCCCACCCAAAACACCTACTCATGTGGAGTCTTTGAGTTCTCTTTAATTAAGCCTTAATATGAAACGTTGTGCTCCAGTGCCCTCCACTGTTGTTTCAAAGCAGTCTTCTGAAAGCTAATGATTTCTTTGGAGCCGTAAACACGCTACTGGTTAATAAAAAATGTGTTAACGGGTCACTCGATTTATAAACACTATGCATGCCGTTCAGTGAACTCCTGTTAAAAACAAGCATTGGCAAAGCCAACAGTATTTTTGTATTTTATTATACTTTATATAGCGCTTTTAACCAAAGCGCTTTGCAGAGAGCAATTAACTGTACATTAAAATCAGCAATAGAAATCGGTGTACAGAGTCAACCAGTATCAATCAAACAGACGACTGAAGTAAATGAGTTTTTAAAGAAAAGCAGAAGAGAGAATAAGAGGTGATAGATTGGAGCGATAGGGGAAGAAGGTTCCAGTGGAGGGGAGCAAGAAGTTGGAAGGATCGAAAACAGGGGGCACGAGGAACAATAAGTCGAAAGAGACCAGCAGAGTGGAGAGAATGAGAGGAGAGATGCAAGGTAGTTGGGGGCAAGACCGTAGAGAGATTTAAAGACAAAACGAAGGAAATTGTACTTGAGCTGGGAATAAAAACAAAATCATCCAAGTGAGGTAAGAGATGAAAGAATTGAGTCCCGATAAGAGAGAAGATAGAGTGAGTGAATAGAAGAATGGTAGATTGATTTAAGAGGAGCGAGACGTCCACAGGGAAGACCAAAGAATAGAACAGAGCAGTAGAAGAGTCGAGAAAATACTAACGAAGATACAAGAAGCTTTTTGGCATGAAAAAAAAAAGGACGAATTTTACATATGTTGTAAAGATGAAATCGACAGGCGCATGAGGTAAGAGAGATATGCTGAGCGAAGGAAAGATTAGCGTCAAAATAGAGAACAAGATTACGAGCAGTGAGGGAGATGGGGAGATAGGAGGGAGGAAAGAAAATAGAAGGAGGAGGAGACGGGGATGGGAGAACGTTAGCGGGAAACTTATGAACTTGTGCATGTGACAGTGTTGGCTTTTGTATTAGGCATTTGCCAGAACATGCTACACAAAAAGGTCCAAACAGTTGGCATTGCCAATGCTTGTTTTTCTAGGAGTAGATCTGAAATTCCCTATAAGACCCTTATTGAATTGGCCACTGTGTGGTTAGTGGACTAGTTGTCCATGCAGTGATGATCGAGGGAGGAGGAGCGTCGTGTTTGTATCTTATTTATTTATACATTTTTCTATTTGAGATGTTTTCAGTGCTCTACACCTCACGCAGACCACGTCAGCACGCGCCTCTGTGGATGAAGCGCTGAAGCTTTACACGAGGGGCAGAATAGGCCTCAGTGTAAACAGGCTTCCAAATTATTTCGCTAATCATTCCTACAGGCTTTCAAGATCTTGCTTCATAAAACCATGCAAGGAAATTGTGAAGTACATTCACCCGTCTGTGACGGCTAGCGCAAGTAAAAGGGGCCTGTGTTGCTGCTTTGCAATAACTGGTGATATGATGTATGATATGATAAGTCGGTGTGACGTCCTTTCATCGCCAGGCATTTCAAAGCCTGCAATTTAAACCTGTACAAAATGACGCGAAAGTTCATCGAATTTCTTTGGGAGGGGTGGGGGGGGGGAGGACAGATAAGTGGATGGGGAGTTCGGGTAAAGTTAAAAATAGGTGCAGGAGGGAGGTTCTGGGGAGACCCCGCCCCCCCAAAAAACTAGATTAATGTTTACATTATTTCATACATGTTTAAATTGCAGGGTTTGAAATGCCTGAAGATGAAAGGACATAGAACTGCTAAGTCATTTACAGCACGCCTGTACACAAGTGATTCTAGGTGTGTGCATGCAATATGCACTTAATCACCCTTTGGAGCCAGACTCTGATGCGCTTTCAGGGTACAGCGAATGCGAGCGGCACAATGTCCTCCGGAGGCTGCACTTAATTATTTGATGGCCTTGAAGTCCATTAAGGACATATTCATTGGACGAGGAAATCTCACGCTGTGCATTCCCCGTGCATTTCTGGGAGGCCGGATGATCAACTTGGAATCTATATTTGGTTATCTATAATGAGGCTAGGAATTCTGTGCAGCTCTAACATGCACGTCCATTTTCTATGTGCAGTATGGCAGTGTACACAGGGATCTGCAACGTGCTTCTCCCAGGATGTATGGGACTACGACACCTATGATCCCTCACCATTGACTATGCTGGCTAGGGCTGATAGGAGCTGCAGTCCAAAACATCTACAGAGCGAAAGGTTGCGGAACCCTGGTGTACAATATCAGTAATTTCATTTGTTCCTAGAAAGATGCATTTTACACCGATTACATAGGTGAGTTGATTTAAACAGGTTTTCAAAATACAGAAATGTACATGTATCAAAACATGTTATTCTGTTGTCTAATTGCTTTTGGTTGGCTGCACTGCTGCACTGTAGAGAGCTTTGCCGTAGGAATGAATTCAGCTGTTCAAAATCAGGCCTTTCCACCTCATCTCAGGTCAATATGTGAACCAATGAGTGGGTGATCAATACAAATGCTTACTTTATCACCAAGAGGCTACTTAGTTTATGGTGATCACTATATAAGTGATCAATAAAGTTATCATTATTTTTGTCATTGTAATTGTTTGTATTGCTACTCTTTTAGTAATAGGTCTAACATATTAGACGTATAACCCTCAGTTCAGGATAATCAGCCAATCAGCTAGTTTTAACATCACTTGGAACAAGCCGACAACAAGGAACAAGCCTGCAGGAAACCCCAAATGGCATTGGCCCTCATTACGAGGTTGGCGGAATCCGCCCTATTATGAGGTCTCCTCGCGGGACCCGCAAGGGCGCCTGGTAAAACTAGGCGTCCTTACCGGGTCCCGCGAGGAGACCAGGCAGCTAACAACGGGCCCGTTATGAACGGGCCCGTTGTTAGCTCCTTCCCCATTCCCATTGAGCCCTATGGGGGCTCAAATGGGAATGGGGATGGACCGGGTCGGGGTTCCTTGGACGAGGAATTACCGGATACGCCAAGGTTGGGATGGCCCGGTAAGTCCTCATATGCCCGGTATGCGGTAAGGAGGCAACCCTCCAACCTCGTAATGAGGGCCATTGACAAAAACTGCTTGGGACTAGAATGCCATACAGGCGCAGCCCATCGTGACCATCGAACAATGTTTTCACAAAGCCGCCAATTCAGAACAATGGTAAGGAACACCAACTGGACAACTCCCCCATAGCCAACACCAGTAAGGAAGAACTTAAAATGTCTAAACAAACATTGTAATCACCAGAAAGAAACCAGCCCACTAACAACCTCATGTCCAAACCCCCTTCACTCACCATATGCTCAGCAACCACACCAACACCACTGACTAGACCACGTGTGTCCAAATCCAGGCCTCGAGGGCCAGAAACATGATTGATTTTCAGGACACCCCTCATTAATATTCATGAGAGCAATGTGCATACGATTTGTAATTGGGTTTTTATAACGCACCTAATACCCAGAGATTTCTAAGCGCAGACCCGCGGAATCGAACGTGTGTTGCTCCACACCGTCTTGCTTCCAAGGCGAGCGTGCTGCCCCTCAGCTTTCCTCCCGGGCCAATTCTAAACATATCCAAATTCACTGTCATGAATATTAATGAGGGATATCCAAAAAACCCATCAGGTGTCCGGCGCTCGAGGCATGAAGTTGGACAACCCTGGACTAGACAAACCCTCTCCTCTTACCAAAACAGTTAAAACTGTACATTGCTAGAAATAACTTGCAAACTTCACCCACTGCCCAAGGTATTGTACAAAATGACCTACTCCCATAAGTTTGACTCCCAAAAGTTCGACCCCCCAATTATCTGCATATATATATATATATATATATATATATATATATATATATATATATATATATATATATATATATATATATATGTAAAGTAAATAAAAAATGGATAGGGGTAAGGTGGGGGGGGCTGTGGGAGGTCTCCCCCCACATAAATATTTGCAGAAAATTGGAGAATTCTTTTTGATAAAAACTGACTTTTGGGGGTCAAACTTTTTGGTTCGGTAAAATCACGTAGCTCCCTGGCCAAGGCATCCTGACAAGTTGCAGTCTAGAGGTCTCCCATCTGGAAATCAAAATAACTAGCCACCAAAGAAGCATGCCCATACAGTGGCCTGTTGCTTCAAGTTGGTAAGCACAACTCCTCTCCTCCCTTATCCCATATCCCACCCAATTCCCCTTTCAGATCCAAGTGAGCGCTTGGAGACCATGGCTGTTAATTGCGGTTGGCTGGAGGGTTCTTGGAATAAGAATAGAAGGTGTTGGTGTGCTGAAGAAGGCGAAAGGCTGGGAGCTGGGGAGGAGTAAAGTCATAACTGCAAGAAACATTAAGCAAAAGGGAGAAAGGGAGAAAGCAGAAGTACCACTGCACTGGGATGAAGTGTGACATGTACTCCTGGAGTGGGCCATGAATATTACATGTATACACAAGAGTCAAGCTACGCAAATGGGGGCGGGGGGGATTTGGATGACATCGTGATTGAGGAGATCGTGAACATGATTTCGCCGTCCTTGTAGAGTGTGGGAAGCATTCTGCCTATGCAAGTGTCAAGCATAAAGAGTGGTATATGTTGGTCAATTATTGTGTATGTGCCAAAGAACCCAAGTGTGCGGCATGGGCAAGCTTAGAGAGAGGGAGTGAGCAGAATGGCAGAATATGGAGTGTTGGGTTGCATGCTAGGAAAGGGTATCACGCGGAGGTCATTAGAGCAGTGAGTGACTATTAGGACCATAACGCACGCACACACCGCAAACCGCGTGAATGGTAGCAAGTAGGGCAGCATGTGGCCAGTATAGGAACTACCAGTTCAATGTAACTCACTAGAAAACGATGATTTTCTGGTTCCTTGTGATAATGTTGCTGTGAAAAAGACGGCAAGTTGGCATCGTTCTCTTTCCTGACTCCTAAAATTCTTTCCCCAACTATTCTACCTCCAGTACTAGAATATTTGGGGAAAGTGTTTGATTTTCTGCATGGTGCATTTTCAGGAAAATGTTGCTACCTGGCAGCCATTTTCACTGCAACATTATCACTAGGATACCGATGTTCACAGAAGACACCCCGCATGCAGGCCGAGGGAAGACACTTGATAAGGGATAGCGCTGGGAGGACTATGGGGGAAATTAGGTAATTCCTGGATGAAAGTGACAAATCAGTGCAGAAGTTGCTCAGGGAAGGGTCCTGGTACATGTGGAAGGTTTTGAGAAGTACTGAGCCTAGCAATGGAAGGGAAGGGTTTACAAAGAAGCTCAGGCCGCTTTACCACAAAGGGTTAAGGTATAGTCATCCTGTTCAGGTGTTCATTTAAAGCCAGTGTGTGCCGGCGTGCTACGCGGGGCTATGGGCCTGTGCAGGCATGTCTGTGTATGTGCACACAGAAGTGTGTGTGCATGTCGCGCATCTGTGTGTGTGCATTTGACTGAGTGTGCATGTGTGTGTGTGACTTTGTCTATCTGTGTATGTATAAACTTGAACCGTGTGAGGGGGAAGGAGTGGTATGAGGGCTGGCCTGTGTGTGGGTGTGGTGGCGTGGTTGACTGTGTTTGTGTGCGCATTTGTGTTTTTCTCCGTGCGAGTTTCAATGTGTGTGAGGATCCCAACACTAGCTACAGTTGTACAGCTACACCTAAGGAATTATGCGAACAATCCACTCACTTTCCTTATCCTCGAAAACAAACACCTGCTTGACACTGCACATCTGCCTCAGTCTTTCTCTGTCTGCATCATAGGGAACTGGCTGCTCCCTCTCTTTGATCAGTCTCACCTGCCTATGACCCTAGTCATGGCGGCCCACAGTCTGAATGCACAGCCACACCATGCCGTGCCTTGCCACTTGTTGAGGCTTACACTATTCACCTGGCCAATGGTATGGCCCACTCATTGGCCTTCTTGACTATGCAGCGGTTCGTGTCTCCCTCCCCCCACTTGTGTAGGTTTCTGTCCCTGGATCAATAGCTCCCCATTGATCTCTGCATGGGCTCTACCTTGCAGCTGTAGCCCCTCGGCTGCCAATCCATTCAGTTTAGCTCTTAAGTGTTTATACCGCGTCCATTGCGGTGTGAATTCATAGAAGTATGGATATAAAACACAAGGCAATCGATGCACGCGCTTGCCAATACTTGAGATAATAACCATGCACTATAGAGCGCGTGTCTGGGTGGGAGAAGGGGCTGATAAAAGCAGCACGTGCCTGGAATCTGTGCCCGGTGCAATGCAAATGGATTCCTCTGCTCAACAATGACGACTAAGAGCTCTTCAGTCAATATTCATAATAGGTTTAAAGCATTGCACGCCGCTTCTTTGTATTTCTGCTGGTAACCAAAATAAAATAACAAAAGCAAAGAAAAATGGTCCAAACTTTAAAAAATGAAAACTGAAGCCTGACTCCACGTTCGCCTACCTTGAGCAAGTAGCGACCTACGTTCTCTCACAACGTGTACGATCTATTGAACACCCCTTTGCTGAGTTCACCACAGGTCTGAGCGCTTTCTCCAAGATAACCTCCCCAGCTCACTTTGTCACTTCCTCCTGCCCTTACTGTCACCCACGGGGCACCGCAACTGAGAACGACCATGCGTCTACAACTGCACCACTGGCCCAAGGTCCCCTTACCAGACTATGCTTAATCATTTTATAAGGCTAGTCTACTGTCCTCGCTCCACTCCCAGCCTTGAATCCTGCCTATGACCCCGTGCCAAGCTTGCTCCCCCAAACATTGCTCCATACACTCCCCTTTCAGCTGATGATTTTGCCTACTACTTCTACAAAATCATGCGACACCCTGTCCACCCTTCAAGCTGTCCCTCTTTCCTCCCGCTGGCCACCAACTTGATCCTGGCCTTTCTGCCCTATGACAATGCTCTCCTACCTGCCCTGCGGTGCTGGCAACCATCCTCTAGTCAGCCAACCCATGCTGCACTGATATTGACCGCTGGGAACCCCGAACAGTTATGGATTATGCAACATGTTTATGCTCTCACCTCGACAGCGTCTTAAACTTCTTGCTTTCGGCAGGCACATTCCCAGCATGCTACAATATGGCCTCAGTCCTACCCATCCTGGCAAAACCTACTGCTGACCCTAACAATGTCTCTTTCTACTGACCTGCCTCCTTTCTCCCCCACCACCCTAAAATCTGTGAGAGTAGTCTTCTCATCCTTCCTCACTGGCCTAGGGAACAATGGGCCTCTTTACAAGTCTGGCGGTAAAACCGGCAGGCTGCCGCCAAACTTTGCAAATTATTCCGGCACCCATGAATGGGCAATTCCTGCGGTATTACCACCCATGCAGGCACGAAAATTGCCCATTCATGGGTGCTGGAAAATATTCTTCCCCATTCCCTTTGAGCCCGATCAATGGGAATCGGGAAGCCGGATGCACCGGCACCATAGGTCCAGACCATGGTTCATGGGAGATTGACAGCGAGGGGGCTGGCGGGGGGACACACACAAGAGTAGCAGCAAATCTGTTCACAGTATGATTTCAGTGCAGTGTTTCTGAAACAATACAATAGTGTTCACAATCAGCAGCTCTCACACATCCCGCATGCGATAACTGCGTCCATGATCTGGCATCAAGGCCACATTACAGTGGCTTTGTTGTGCTTCAGGGCTTGGAACGAAAGAAATGCATAGTGGCTTTGGTGAATACTTTGTTCTGCACCATCGGTGAGTACTTTAAAGCACAGCAATGTGGAATGGTCTGCACCACCGGTGAATACTTTAAATCACAGCAATGTGGCATGGTCTGCAACACCGGTGAATACTTTAAATCACAGCAATGTGGCAGCAATGTCGAATGTCTGCAAGCACAGCAATGTGGCATGGTCAGCACCACCGGTGAATACTTTAAAGCACAGCAAAGTGGAATGTCTGCAAGCACAGCAAAGTGGCATGGTCAGCACCACCGGTGAATACTTTAAAGCACAGCAATGTGGCATGGTCTGCACCACCGGTGAATACTTTAAAGCACAGCAATGTGGCATGGTCTGCACCACCGGTGAATACTTTAAATCACAGCAATGTGGCAGCAATGTGGAATGTCTGCAAGCACAGCAATGTGGCATGGTCAGCACCACCGGTGAATACTTTAAAGCACAGCAATGTGGCAGCAATGTGGAATGTCTGCAAGCACAGCAATGTGGCATGGTCAGCACCACCGGTGAATACTTTAAAGCACAGCAATGTGGCCGCAATGTGGAATGCCTGCAAGCACAGCAATGTGGCATGGTCAGCACCACCGGTGAATACTTTAAATCACAGCAATGTGGCAGCAATGTGGAATGTCTGCAAACACAGCAGTGTGGCATGGTCAGCACCACCGGTGAATACTTTAAAGCACAGCAAAGTGGAATGTCTGCAAGCACAGCAAAGTGGCATGGTCAGCACCACCGGTGAATACTTTAAAGCACAGCAATGTGGCATGGTCTGCACCACCGGTGAATACTTTAAAGCACAGCAATGTGGCATGGTCTGCACCACCGGTGAATACTTTAAATCACAGCCATGTGGCAGCAATGTGGAATGCCTGCAAGCACAGCAATGTGGCATGGTCAGCACCACCGGTGAATACTTTAAAGCACAGCAATGTGGCAGCAATGTGAAATGCCTGCAAGCACAGCAATGTGGCATGGTCAGCACCACCGGTGAATACTTTAAATCACAGCAATGTGGCAGCAATGTGGAATGTCTGCAAGCACAGCAGTGTGGCATGGTCAGCACCACCGGTGAATACTTTAAAGCACAGCAAAGTGGAATGTCTGCAAGCACAGCAAAGTGGCATGGTCAGCACCACCGGTGAATACTTTAAAGCACAGCAATGTGGCATGGTCTGCACCACCGGTGAATACTTTAAAGCACAGCAATGTGGCATGGTCTGCACCACCGGTGAATACTTTAAATCACAGCAATGTGGCAGCAATGTGGAATGCCTGCAAGCACAGCAATGTTGCATGGTCAGCACCACCGGTGAATACTTTAAAGCACAGCAATGTGGCAGCAATGTGGAATGTCTGCAAGCACAGCAATGTGGCATGGTCAGCACCACCGGTGAATACTTTAAAGCACAGCAATGTGGCATGGTCTGCATCACCATTTGACCAAAACCTTCTGCCACGTAAAGTGTTCTGCTGTCCCATATTCTGTGTTCAAGTGAAGACTGTTACTACTCCGCATCATACAACCCAGTACCTCAGGATGATGTAGGGTGCACATGCTGGTAAGGTGCAAATATCCCGTGGCACAATGTTCTGTTTTGTCTAGTCTTACCTTTTTATATTTCTTCCCGTGTTGCAGCAGATGCAGGTGGCATGCCTGCCCTGGCCATCTCCCCATTGTATACTTTGTGAGGCATTACAAACTTCTATTCTACTCTAATAGTTACAGAATATTAGTGTGGTGGATCAACTTCCGGGGCACCCATGGTCCAGGGATGTACACCGGTTTCCAAACCAAAAATCAGCCCCACACCTCTAGTACACCAGAAGGGATCCGAACAAGTTGGAAACATTAGCAAATTATAAACCTCTTTGCCCAATTTTGGTAACGTGGACTGAATGGCAGGCTTATCTCCAAAAGATTGTGAATCGTAGGTTAGTTGCAACACAGCAAACATACAATTATTACCCAATGATAAAAGGGACTGTCCCATCAAGGTTGTACAAAAATATCTACTTTATTATTTTCACAACAGACAGTTCTAGCACACTACAAAATACACCCCACCCTGTAAAGGAATACAGAGGATAGACAGTTTCAAGAAGGAAAGGGGATGCAATCTGGATATTGACATGAGGGTAGTGGATAAAGTAATGCATCACAATGTTCAAGGATACTTGCTTTCAGCACAAAGGGAGCAATGGGTCATAAAATGTTACTAGGGGCCTTCGGAGAAGGAACAGGTGGAAAGAACCACAATGTACCTTGTGCTTGTGGAAGTTCTTGGTGCTTGACAGCGTCAAGTCAGTTTCAGGGTGCTTTTCAGCTTCTGCAACAGACTTCAAGGCGGGAGACAACTGCGGGTATCAAGTGGCAGGCAGTTAGGCAAGCAAGGCTGGATGGATGGCTGCAGGCTACCTACACAGCGGCTCAGAGTCAGGATTACTGGTCTCAGTACTGGTCGGTGGGTCTGAAGCACTGGTCGAAGCATCTCGGATGGCGTGAGCAACTGCAGCGTGACAACAGTCAGCGGTGCTACCGGTTGCAGCTCAATGCGCACAACTAACTCGAACGAACATTTCCTCAAAAGTGGATACTGGTTGTTGCTTGTTGATGCACTCCTCCTAGCTTCTTTGCCGGACTTGTGTCATCCTTTAAGGCAGACGGCCCAAAGCTGCAGAGAGTGGTGCAGGAAATAGCCTTGTCCTTGGTTTGGTTCAGAGACTCCATGGCCCTTCCCACCTAGGTACCCTGCTGCAGAGCCTAGCAGGAAACACTTTGTGCTGGCGGGGTAACGATTCTGGAGCTGCTGGAGGGTCCTTTGAGTCTGGTATCTCCTCTGTTCCCTGGGAGATGTTTAGGGGATGGCTCATGCTTCCCTCTTGGAAATCTGGCCTTCTTTCACTGGCCGAAGCTATAAGGCAGACTGTAGCGCCAGCATTTGAAATCTTTGCTGGGGAAAAAACTCCAGGAAGCTCGAAACTGTTAGACGAGTGGAAACTATTAATGATATCTACTTTAACGAATGCCGATCTGACCTTGCATGACCTGCTGACGAGACCACAATCCATAAAAACAAAATTTGAACAATGGTGCTGGACAAAGAATAACGAGCGACGTCTGCAGTTGAAGTCCACCTTAGATTCTGGAATCGGAGAACACAAACTAAATGTAACAAGTAGATACCTAAGTAGATACCTAACGCATTGTCCATCCCGTCACCACCGTGAGCAGTTTCTAAGATTACGACTAAACGCAATCAAAACAAAGGAAATGACGTGGGGTCGCCACTTTAAAGAAGCTACGGATAATCTATGTCGCTTCTGTAATAGCGAAATAGAATCCTTAGAGCATCTCATCACCAAATGCACAAAGACCACCTCAAAGAGGAATCAGCATCTGGGTGAATTTATCCCAGCAGATTGTAACACCCGAGATTGGTGGTCCTATGTAGCAGCCGGTCACAGCATAAAATTAAGCTGTGCGGTAATAGACTACATAGATGCTCTAAAGCTTGATGTCCTGTGACTGACCTCACGAAACGGAATCCTTCAGATTATCCTATGTAATACCGTGAACTGGTTTTTGGCTGGATGAATTCTGACGAATTTTGACGAATTTTTTAATGAATGTTGTTACATTGTAGCAAAAGTCTGATGCTACGTTGTTCACAATGTGGTATTTTAGGCTGACGCTTCAATAAAAAAAAAAAAAATAAGGCAGACTGTACCTTGTGCCAGGGTTCAAATTAGTTCTTCTTGTTACTCCTTGAGAAGTCTTCAGATGATCTGCTAAGAGAGCTGTTCAGCCCCCTTTTAAAGCCAAATGGGCCCCAGTGATTGATGTAGGCTAAGCCTACCTTAATGAACAGATCATGGGTCCCCACGGCAATCTTCTGTTATGCGTGAGGTCATAACCAGAGTGCTTTGCAACAGGAAAGGTAAAGGGGTGAAAACCTGTACTACTCAGTACCACCCATCGTCCTGTCTGTTGTGGATCAAAGGGTCTCTCTGGTTAAGTGCGCTCTTTTTTGGTTCCTGAGCAAAGCGCAGGTCTCCCTTGAAGTTATGGCGAGAGCAGACTTTCTGTCTCCATCAAATCACATGCTTCTACCCTCTGAAAGGGGGTCCCTCTTTTTTGAGTTGCCTACAGTAAACAGGTGTCCCAGACATGACATTTCACTGTCCTTCATATTAAGGGATAGGAGCTGACTTCAGGTTGACACAGTTGCAAATCAGAAAGATGTTGGGTGTCCTGTCCCCTTTGTCAGCTCTCCGACCAGGCCTCTCGCAGGCCTTCTTCAATTAACTCTCATCAGTATGTGCTACCACCAACAAAACTGATAACAGGCAGGGCAGATCCATGGAGCCTTTGATATTAAATTAGGCTGGCCATGGCAGGAGGAAGGTGTTGCCCCCTCCTCTTGATGCGTTCATGTACTCCTGGCTGTCACATTCCAACTAAATGTGACAGGGAGGACTCCGCCTGTAGGCTGTGTGCTCCCAGAGTACACAAGTCTATTGGTTTGTTGTGTGATGAGCATGGGAAAATGTGTGCAGATTAGCCCATCACATTTTCCGAGGTTGATCTCCCATCATTCCATTTCTTAAAAAATATCACAAAAGCCCAAGCGAGTGCACACCCGCCATGCGGATGGTCGGATTCCTCACAATGAGCACATGGAAATTGTTATTGCTCTCAATTCAGCCAATCATAATGTCTACAACACAGTCAATAACTACTGGTATTGACTGCATTCTGAAAATGTTGACTTCAGAAGTAGACAGGGAAACAACAATGCATTTTCCGGCAAGATTGTATTTCAACAAGATAATTCCTCTCTGGAAGGACCTTTTTTTTGTGGCATCATGCTACTAAACATATGAAAGAGAAAGATAAAACAGTGGAAAATGCTTTCACTTTTCTTTTTTATAGAAAAGAAACGTTTCTTTTTGCTGACAACCAATGCTCTCGTTAAACCTGTTCCAGTTCACATAAGTTGCAAATCAAATGCTTCACTTATGAAGACATCCATATTATGTAAATATTACAAAATAAAGTCACATTTAATTTACAAACTCAGTTTGTCTATTTACTCACTCTTAAAGCACCATTTATTATTCCACCACAAACACTGTAAAACATGTATTGCTCATACCACCATGTGCTAATATCCTTATAGACTTCAGAAGGGGTCATTACTGCTTGGGATAATGACCCTGCTCCATCTTGTGGCCCTCGTCTTCGCCTCGGACCATAGCTTGGTGGTGGGTCATTATCCCGTGATAATGACCCATCCTTTGATCTATGAGGCTATATTATAAAGCACCCAACTATAGACCACTTAAGCAGGCTTTTTTACCCTTTTCAAGTTAGGAAGTGCCAGTCTGCCTAGACTGCCACATTGTATAGCCTCACAATGGCGTCTACATCTCGATGTTACTTGTGCAATAGACACTGCGACTCATGTGATTTTGTTCACTTTGGATGCACATGCAGCGGTCATCTAACAGGATTTTCTGATTCTTCTACTCAACACCCCTATTCTGCCACTGTGACGATGCAATACACCTTGTAGACATGACCTCTGTAGCTTTTGCCTTTTTAGCAGTTCAGTGGGGGAGCGTCAAGCTGGGGTTGGACTTTCATAGCACTGAGCTATATCTATGCATGCACAGTCATCAGCCACTGTGCACAGTGTCTCTCCTTGACCTGTGGATCGCCAGGTGCTTTAGTTTGCAGCTCTCACCATCTCTCATCATTGACGGTACTTGTTCGGATTCATGAGAGTAATGGGAGAATTTTGTATTCCCAAAAGATCTGGTGCATGCCAGATGCTGTTGGGTGATCTCACACAGCCCCGGGTGATCAGCTGGCCTGCAGGCTGCCCAGTGTATACCTCCTGTTTAGCGGTGTCAAGAGATATCCGCTTATTTGATTTCCCATCTTTTTTTAATGTTTTTATTTTTAATTAAGTGCATAAGGTAAATGAATCTTTCACACTACATAAAAACAATACATATTTGAATTCCCATCAACTGCACTTATGCTGACTAACAGAAACAGGACATAGTGTTATTTTAATGTACATATGTTAAATCATCTTGATTTTTTAAATAAATATATAAGTAAAAGAAAACATTAAATGAGTACACATTGATCATCCGGGGGGGGGGGGGGGTGTTCGCAAGGGGAGGGGGATTTGTGTTGTGTTTTCTGGAGGGTCATTCAATGCTCCAGCATCGTGCATTGGCCAGAGGAGGATGGGATAGAGACTTGTCTGAGGAAGGAGGGGAGGGGTACATGTGTGGGAGAAAGTGTGTGCAATGGTGGTCACATATGTCATCTCTGCATCTTCAAGAGTACATGTGTCGTATTCTTGCATTGTTGCCTGTCCTCCCCTATGGAGCTTGATTGGACTAAGTACAGAAGTGTGTATTTCAGACTCTTGTTGTCCGACCCATCGCTGTTGACATGTTAAAGCCCTTAATGATATAGTTCAAAGCAGACAAAGCAGATGACACGTTTGGAGGGAGTGTAGACCACCTCACCCGTAGAGTGTTAGGAGTTGCGAACAATCCCCTGGATCAATGGATAGCCAGGCAAGGGAGCTTGAGGTGGGCGGGGGGATGGCCTGTGCTACCAGAGGAAGCAACTCTGCCTGTGGGTACAAGGAGACACCGATGTTTCTGGGTTGCCCTGCTGGCTACACAGGAAAGCGTTGGTGTACATGATTCTGTCATATGGGATGGACGCAGTCAAAGGGAGAGGTGTCACGGGGTTTAACAGCCAATCCAGGTGAGCAGAGTGCTGAGTGCTAGGCGGGCCCATTCGGTAGATGACTAAAGGTAGGTAGGAATAGGCATTCTAAGGGCATCTGGCGGTGATATTTAAAGGCAATCCGGTGTTGATGTAGAAGCCATAGAAAGCTGGGGTAGAATGCATGGGTTTTATCTCCCGAGAGGTTTCCTGAATTCTATGTGGAACACCACAAGAAGTGACCCTGGCATTGCCACCGACGCTTCCCTCTTCCCCTTGACCTGTGCGGCCATGTCTCTATGCTAATTAACAGGAGGCACACATAGCATGCTTGGCTGTAAAGTTAACTTGGAATCCTGTGCATCCAAGTTATCTAGTGGGCAGCCGTGCAGGATAGAGCGCCTTTTCAGGAACACAAAAGACCAGGATCTTCACTTGAAGGACATTCGTGCACTTCCGTCGCCCCAGCTCTATCACCAAGATCACAGACAGATTCTGAAGCCTGCCCCTTTCCACCCACGGGTGTCGCCCACGGGCTCTGTGTGTACTGCTGTTTCCTCCTGCTTCACATTGTGCACTGCCCCGGCCCATTCTCTCCTTTTCTGGTTTCATCTGGTGGCAATGCCCCCTTCAAGACAATGCCCTGCACCTTTAGCAGCAGCAGAGGTGGGGCACTAGAGGAAACATACTTACAGAGGGTTCCTGCCTAGACCTTAGATAATGGGAAGTGCACAACACAAATATAGTACTGACCCCCCATACCAAGCCCTACCAATGCCAACATCGAATGAACAACACTTTTGCAAATGGAAAGAAAATTACACACAGTGCAGTCGCCCCAAATCCAACTCTTCCTTTAACAATAGACAATGAGTGACATCCTTAAAACCAGAAGGACAAAAAAATGCAGAGCCGTATGCTCAGATCAAAAACACTGGAAAATGTACCGATTTATAAGTATTTAATGCAAGTATCACACAGTTAAACAAGTAACGTTTGATACATAAAATCCAGGAGAGGAACAAAATAAATAAAAGAGAAGAACAAGGGAAGGAAGACGGAAAAAAAGAAGAAAAACCAAATCAGATCAATCCACAAAAAAAAAGAGACATATGAAATAAATAATTTCAAACTGCTAACATTTTTAATATCCCATATTTATAATAGGGTGAGACAAGGAAAAGAAAAACACTGTACAACACAGTAGCTCATACTTTACCCTGGGTGGGAAAAAGGGCCTTTGTTCTTCCTTAGAGGTACAGACATTGACATTTTGGGAAGGCATTCTCCCTCGTCTAAGGTCGTTTTCTTGTGATGGCTGGCACCTCATTTATTTATTTATTTATTTATTTTAATGTTTAATAACGCACCGGGGCCTCAGGGAGCACATAGAACAGACGAGACAAAAAACAAGAAGTGAGCGTCAGCTGGAGGAGAGGGAGACGTTTAAATTCAGGGTGTATTGGAAAGGAAAGGGTTCAGCCTCTTTTTGAACTTAATAATGGGTTGAATTTGTGTGAGTTCAGGCGGGAGGGCATTCCAGGTAGCTGGGGCCAGGACGTCAAAGCTTGTCCCCCGTCTATCAGTGAGCTGGCGCTGTTTGTGGCGCGTGGTCGGCTTATTGGCAAACTTGTCTAGATTGGTGCCATTACCAGATCAGAGCTTGGTAAATATTGGGTCTGGACTAGAAACAGAGGGAATGGTGGCACGTGTCCATGTATTGTCACATGAGCAGGAGTTTTATCATGAAAAGGCCTTCCTATTTCTAGTTGAAGTGCCGCCTTGGTCAGTGATGGCACCACCTTGTGGGCATTGATTAGCGCTCTGCGCTGAAGGTTTTGCCCTCTTCCTGGATGGCAACAAGGTGCAGCCCGAAAGACCCCTGATCAGCGGAATACTCTATCCCTGGGCAGTCTGAGCGGTGTGCACCAGTGAGGGGAGGGAGCTTAAGGTGAGCAGTCATTTTGCACAAGACGCCTCTGAATGGCTGAACTGAGTGTTCCTCAAGGAGGGCCCCAAGACCGGGGAGACGTTCCTCTACAGCACCCAGTGAAGACATGGCACATTTACAAAGAACTTTTATTATTTCTTAGGGGTGGGTGGAGCAGCAGAGCTGCTGCAGAGAACGAAAGGAGATGCCCTTTGCCCATCAAGAGAGGAGGAACGCGTGACTAGGTTCCAGAGCCAGCATTGGTCCGCGAGGCGGAAGTGAAATGCAAGCGGGACCCCGTGCCAGCCAGGTCTCCCCCACTGCCAATGATATGATATATGATATGATATGGCATTTATAGCGCGCCTATACACAAGCGCTTCAATGCACTTCCCAAGAATGTGCTTCGGTAATGTATTGTGACAGAGAACGACACACCAGGCACGGGCTGTTTGCAGATAGATAAGATGCTTGTATTATCGTAATTCAGGTGAATACGGTTTGCATAAACACCTGCATTGTCTAGGGAAAGAATTATAGCACAATGGGTATTTCTCCGAAGGCAAATAATGCACACGGGATCTTAACAGAAAGCGAGTTTCCTGCCAGGTTTCGGACTCAGTGGCTGCTTCTGTCTCAAAGTATAACAGTATTAACTTAACATTGTCAGCCCTCGCCTTTCCTTGAGATACCTTAGTCTACAACAGAAAGATCCAAAATGGCTGTAAACGCCTCCCCCCCCTCCCCTCATGACTGTCGACCCCCCATGCACAGGGGGGTGGTGCACGTGGCTGGGTGCCCCAGCAGGCTTCGTGTACATGTCCCTGGGTATGCTCTCGTCCATTATCTGATTACTGATGACAGGGGGAAGGCTCGCCGTAACGCCCTCCATCACTGACGTGTTTCCACTGCGACCTCGCGTCTAATGCGTCTTGTTCTCGCTCGCCCGTTGCTAGCGCTTAGAAGCCTCAGTGAAACTGTCATGATGCAGCACCGTGTAAGCCAGAAAAATCGCTGCAGCTCTTGGCAGAGATTGAGACCTCTCTGGTGTGTCAAGAATGTGACATTTTATGGAAATCCGAGATCAAGGCCAAGCTTGGATTTCCCATGGGCCGCCACCTCTTTCTAATAACTTAGGCTCCATCACTGGTCCAGAAACGAGTGCATTAACAGACGATACGGTTTTGGAATTGCTGTGGGCATTCGGATCCCCTTGTCGGTAAGCCGTGGACGATCAATTTCCACATATGAAACGCAAACTCATATTCCCAGTTTTCTGCTTAATGCTTCAGCAGTAACACACTGCAGTCATAATCCTCACCTGTTCCAGAAGACGCCTCCTCCCAGCTTTAAAATGAACTGCCTTTTTATAAGTCTGCGGGGCTCCTCGGCCTTCATAGGTGTAACCTGCACCACGTATGAAGGCACATACATAGGTAACCTACACTGATAACTCAACTACTTCTCTGTGTGGATGAACACGCCATTTCAATTGCCAAATCCCCCCTTTCGCCGATAGAGATGCCATTTTGTATGTTTATTTATTTATTTTTGAATTTATAATGCGCACAGAGCAGGAGGCATCTTAGCACGGTTACAGGGTACCAGTTACACTTGGCCATTTGGGCCTAGGGTCTTGCAAAGCATAATGCGCATACAAATATCCTTTGACACAATTTGTTACCTCAGGCCGGATTGCCAGAAAGAGTGCAAGGGGATCCTGGGAATAAGCTCAGCTGTAGCCAATAAGCTAGGTAGACAGTCAGGTAGTGGGGCTGGGGGGCTAGGGTCATGGAGGTGTGGGAGGTGAATTAGTTGAACTCTGGTTGCTCTTGACAACTGCTGAGAGATGCCACCGTTCCCTTATGAGAAAAATGATCATGGACAGTTCAAATGGCCCTAATCAATTCACAGCAAATGTCAAAAATGAGCGAAGCAAAATCATGTTGTTCCATATGGGATCTATGGCAAGGCAATTGGCAATATTTCCCTTTCTCAATGCTGTGTGCTCGAGTTGTGACATCACTGCAGGGGATTATGGAACTCATAATGAACTGCTATGACATCATCATGACAGGAGGATGTCGCCTTTTCTCTACCAGGTATTCGTTTGCATTTCTTTGGGTAAGAGGAAAGGGATCATTCTGAGTTTTTAGTAAAATCGTGGCGGCATCAGAATTACCTTCAATTCCAAAATGGGAGGTAATGCGGAGGAAACACCTCAAGCACTTTGCTGGAGAATTTCCCTAAATAAGTAAATACGTTTGCTGATGTTTCTCTGGGAAATACTTCCTAACTCATAATAAGGCAGTATTCTTTATGTTATGATATGATAGTTTATTTATAAGGCGCTTAATATCCAGAGTTTTCTAAGCACAGGCCTGGGTATCAAACCTGTGTTGCTGCATGCCGTCTTGCTTCCAAGGCGAGCACGTTGCCCCTGAGCTATCCTTATAGTCTGCCCAATCCTCCACTCTACACCCTCTACAATGCTGGTTCATAAAGGACATTGTAGGTAGTGGAAGATGGACGCACGGTGGCCATAGACAACATAAACATATAGGCAGCTAGATTGCATATAAGGGGTGTCCTCCACCTCAGTGTTCCAAGTGACATACAAAACTCACAAGTTCCCTCTTGTTGTCTATCAGATGTCACCCAGAGCCCCTGGGTATATCCCTGTAGTTGATAGCTACCAATCTATAATTCTATATGTGATGCTGACTTTTTGTCAGATAACCTAGTTGCGTGAGTCGTTAACTGCTTGGCAGTGGCATAGCATGCTCTCTCAAAGCATGCATGTGCCCTGCCCCAGGTTCAGCAGCCGCTACCCTGCAGACCTAAAAAGTCAGAGTGCAATAATATGACATCTGTAAAGGGGTCCGTTGCCATGGGAGGTGGAGAGAAGAAAAAGGCGGGAGAGAGGTGTGTCCCACAGGTGTCCTCCACTACTTACGGTATCGATAACATGCACAAATACACCACATGCTCTGAACGCATCCAATGTATTATATTTAGAGAGCTATTCCAATGGGAACCCACCGGTGATAGCAGTGGGTTGCCACTGAACTTGTAACACCGTTTCTGCCGCCTGGTATGCTAGTGCCACCGCCACATTACAAATCGCCACGGCATGTCAGGCGGCGGAAGTGTAAGTGCCCATTCCCGTAGAATCCCACAGGACTCCCATAGGACTCCAAGGGAATGGGGACATGGAAGCACCACCACCGTTGCTAATGGTACCAGCGCTTTTGGGAAAAGCATGCCTGCAGGGGCATGTGCCCCTGGCAGGTCAGACCTGCCTGGAGCAACGGGCCCTGCAGGCATAGTTGTAGTCGGGCGGTCTGGAAAGGGTGCCAGTATGTTGCTACCAGCACCCTTATTTCCAGACAGCCAGACTTAGAATAAGGCCCAGAGTCTTTCAAATGATGCGTGACCTCTTACACCACAAACTAGTCTTCAATGAGATGACATCCTTCCTGTTTAGGATGACCTTATAAAGAACGGGACATGGATCTGTTAAAGATGAGAATTATTGAGAAGATTAAGGACCATGTATGTTCGTCAAGGGCTAGACCAAAATCCCTTTCCCAAGACCGGCAAACAGACAGTGCTAAAGATTTAGTGTTGCGTGCTGTATAAATGTTAGAGGCACTGAGGGTGAATGGTGAATGATGTGGTTAGTTCCAGCATTCCAAGGGCGTCCGGTGAGAGGATGTTGTTTGAAAAATGAAGAAGAGCATCCAGACAAGCGTTGGCCAAATCATTGTAAAATTTGAAATCCGTGTTGGGAATAGAAAATAAGAGTCTAAGTCGCTGAAAGGGTAAGATGATTTAGGCAGCCTCGCCACTAATTGTCACAGCATGCAAACTTCAAGAAGAAAACTTTATGATCAGTTTATAATGATTGCTCTCAAACTAATACCTTCTAATTGGAAGAAAGCTTGTTCCCTGAGGAGCAGAGGTTGGTGGAATGATATTTGTCACATTCAGAGAACGCAGCATTGCATGGCTAAATTGCAGGGCTCTATTCCCAAGTATAATGCAAAATGGTCATTCTTCATTCATTATCTAGACAATTTCAATGCTTCTGCACATGGCTCCTACATTTTCCTGTTTATAACCTTCATTTCTTCCACTCTAACTCTGTGGTCGTACTATTTCTGACTGTATATTAGTACGTACACTTCTTCCCCTGCCCTCTTACCCTGTATTCTCTTGTTTGTCTCCCTAGTATAGGTCTCCCCCAGTCGAGTTTTCGCAAACTATCCTGTTATTATATAGCAGATTATTAGTTTCTAGTATGCACTGTTAATATTTGTACTTAATGTTATTACTGTTTTTTGTAGTCTTACTGCCTGTTTATAATTACTTCATTATATGTCAAATGGTATGTCTGCTATTATTCATGCTGTTATTAATCTTATAAAAACGATTAAACTGAAAAGATGAGAATGATTGCCAGGTGCGTCGCTAAGGGGTGGGTGGAGGGGCTATAGCCCCGGGTCTTTTGGTTGTAGCCCCGGATCGAAGTTCAGGGGCTACAAAGAAAAGCCTAGCTACCCCCGAGTCCCAGACTGAGCAACACCCCTGACTATTGCATGCCGCATGTTATCTAACCTGCCCTGAATCAAACACGCTTCCACAAGGGGAGGAGCTAATGTGCCCGGACGCAGTGTGATTTTGTGGGGACCTAGTACCAGGGTCATTGCTGTGACGGACAGAGACGACAGCTCTTGGCAGATATTGGGAACTCTCTGGTGTGTCAAGAATGTGACATTTTATGGAAATCCGAGATCAAGGCCAAGCTTGGTTTTCCCATAGGCCGCCACCTCTTTCTAATAACTTAGGCTCCATCACTGGTCCAGAAACGAGTGCATTAACAGATGATACGCTTTTGGAATTGCTGTGGGCAATGCTACACGCACTGCAGGGAGTTCACAGGGCACTGTGGGAGATGTAGTAGAGGGATCTGACCTTTGCACCCTCGAGGGCAAAGCATCCAGCCCCCAGGGGGGCGGGCTTGTGTGGTGGATGTGAGGTGGCCTATGGAGGGTGGGGCAGCCACCTCCAGCTACATGCCACTTGGGTTTTCGCTGAAGAGGCTTTACCATTTCACAGGCTGCGTTTCGTTAGGTCAGTTCCTTTCTGGAATGGCGTTGAAAGGAAGAAGTGAGGTTGCATGGAGTGGTGCACCACCTCCACCATATTTAGTTTGTGGGTCCCAAGGATCCAGCAGAAAGAGGGACCCTCATGCCAAGCTTCACTTTGTGCAGCTCTCTGAGTGATTGGGGTCCCTGCTAACAGAGGCGAAGGGAGAGGGTGCCACCAAGTGCCTCTACTTCCGGCGCATTCGATTGTACACAATGAAAACAGAGTCTTGACTGATATAGGGCCAAGTTAAGGTTCTCCAGGCAGCGCGAGAACATGTCCGGTGAGTACCAAAGGAACATCGGGAAAGTTACCGCCAATGATCAAGCGATTGAACTTTGCCAGTAGGGTGATTCCGATTGGGCCGCCACTTCTCCAGGAAGCTGTCCAGAGCTACAGAGGGGCTGGGACACAGGAATCCCTTGGGCAGTTAAGGAGGACCTCGAGGTATGGGGAACCTTTTTGCTCCATTTCAATCTGGCACCTATGAGAAGAGGTGACAAAGGGGGCAGCTCTTCTCTGGAACTCTACACGGGTGCAGCAGGCAGCATCGGTGTTGGGGTAATCCTAGGAAAAATGTGGTGTGTCAGGCCATGGCCAAAACAATGGGAGTTGCGAAAGAACATTAGGTTCTGGGAGTTTCTCCCAAATCTGGTGGCAGAAAAGATCTGGGAGAGGAGTTGGCTGTTGTGTTGTGTGGGACGCTGCTCCTCTGCCGGCGCTCCAGCCTGGCGTGTGTGGGTCTGGAGCCGGCTTATGGGTTCGCATGCGGGTCTGAATTAATATGCATCCAAATGGGTGCTGAGTTTTCCCCGAGACTGCGCCTCCGTTGCCGGAAACGCACAACAGCGTTTATTCTCGTCACCACGTTTGCGTGGTGACGTCTACATAACAATGGCCAACATAGAGGTTGTTTTCTGGTCGGGAAGGTTAATTGTCTTTTGTACAGGCTCTGAAAAAGGGGGCCTGCATATGATATTATATGATTGGTTATTTATAACGCGCTTAACCCCCAGAGGTTTCTATGCACGGCCCCGGGAAACGAACCTGTGTTGCTCTGTGTTGTCTTGCTTCCAAGGCGAGCACGTTGCCCTTGAACTATCCTCACTCCCATGTCACACCTACTCAGATCCCTTGTGTTTCACTGTCTGGAACTGAACATCTGCTTTTCTGCAATTTTTTCGGAGGGTTCCAAGAATGTAATTGTGGATGTTTTTTCTTGTTTCAAGAGGGAAATATTCCAGAAGCTGTCGCCGGACGTGGAAAGAGATATATCACTATTTGCGCAAAACCTCTGGTGCATTGGATTCTGGGAATGAACGAGCAGGTGATGCTTACAGGCCACTGAGCCAGCGCACCCTCAAATGGAGGCTCCCATTGGTTAACTGAGGAATCCACCCAGCTCTTGTTTTGTGTTACGAGGAGCTGCCTGACGGAAGCGAGCTGGACACCAAAGCGGAGGGCAGACAATCGTTCAGGATAGGAGCAGCATCGAGGCAGTGCTGGCAGTCCTGCATGATCAAGTGATAATGAAGTCGGGGCACTGGAAATCAAAATGTGTCCACAGTTCTGTGCGTCACCACTACAGAGACATCACAGGTACTTGCTCAGCCAGGCACAAATGCAGCCTTGATTTCTGGTCACCACCGCGCCCCAGAAGAGGGCTTTCACCCCTGTAAATGCTGCAGAGCACATGCCCGACTGAGAACAAAGGGAGAAAATGCCGACACCACAGGAGCATACAAGGAGAGGAGATCCCATGTGGGTTTATTGTATCACAAGGAAGCACAAGTGGAAACGGCTATCATGGCCATGCCGTTCCTGAGGCACTAGCATCAGGCTGACCTCCCAGCAGAGTACAGTTGGCTGTTAGGGCAGCATGAAGAGCTGTGTGGCAGGACAGCACAATGGGGTTTCCCCCTGGTATAGGTATGTCCAGTGTGAGGAATCTGGCCATCCGCGTTGTGGACGTGCGCTCCCCTGGGCTTTTTGACATTTTTAATTAAATGGAATGATGGTAGACCAACCTCAGGAAAATGTGTGGGTCTAATCCACAAACATTTTCTGTTGCTCACACCATGACAAACGCTTAGACCTGTGTACTATAGGTGGACACAGTTTACAGGCACAGTACACCCTGTCATATTTAGTTGGAATGTGACAGCCAGGATACACTATGTCATCTCCGGAAGGGAGAATACCGAGCTTACCCCTGCCATGGCCAGCCTGATTAATTAACTAAGGCTCCATGGACAGTCCCTGCTCTTTTGTTAGGCCCTGCAGCTGGTGGCAATGATTAACATACCAATAAAGGGTACATCCAACAGGCCCACATAGGGCCTGGCTGCAGAGATTAACAAAGGATACAGGAAACCCAACAATCTTTCATATATAACTTTGTCAACCTGAAACCAGCTCCCACCCTCCATATCAATGACAGTGAGCTGTCATGTCTGGGACTGCTGTTCACAGTAATCCACCCAGCTGGGGGGACCCTATTAATAAGGTACGAGAATGTTGTTTGCAGGAGCCAAAGAGTCAGGTCTCTTTGCAGCTTAAAGGAAGACCTGCCACTTTAACAGGGACTTCACAGAGAGTACCCTTAACCAGAGAGACTCTTTGATCAACATCAGACAGGAAGATGGGTGGGACTTTGTATCGCAAGGGAGTGTGGCCAGAGATATTTCTGCTGAGAGAAGGTTTACGCCATTTTAGCTCTGGGGCACACCTTGTTTCTGTTTTGACCCAATTACCTTTCCAGTTGCAAAGCCCTCTGGTTATGATTTCATGCATACAGGGGATTGTTGGTAGGGGCGCATAATCAGTTAATTAAGGTAGGCTTTGCCTACACTGTTAAAGTCACCAATCATTGTGACCCACTTGGCTTTCAAAGAGGGTTGGTGCCCCTCTTTAAGCAGATCACCCGAACTCTTCACAAGAGCAACACTGACCGTTGTCAAGCCGCCGTCCCTTAAACACATCACAGACGGCTCTAACAGTGCTTCAGAACTGCCGATCAGCGCTGAGATATTCCTGGCTCCAAGTCGCTGTGTAGGTCAGCCTGCAGCTGATAGGCCAACTTCGCGTGCCGAACCGTCATGCCGCCTGATACCCGCAGCTGACTTCCATTTCGAACTCTGCACAGAATCCTGCAAAGCGCCCTGAAGCCAATTTGACCATGTTGAGCACCAAGAACACCTACGGCACAAGGTACATTTTGGTTCTGTTCCCCTGGTCCTTCCCGTAAATCCCCTAGAGACATATTAAGATCCATTGTTACCTTTATGCTGAAGCCAAGACACCTTAAACTGTTGTGGTTATTAACCATACCGACTACCCTCCTGTCAGTATCCAGAGTGCATCCCTTTTGCTTCTTTGAAACTGCCCGTCCTCTGCATTCTTTAACAGGTTGGGTTGTATTTCATAGTGTTGCTAGAACTGTCTGTTGTGATATAATTAAAGTAGATATTTTTGATAGAACCTTGGCTGGACACTCCCTTTTATCATTGGGCAATAATTGTATCTTCGCTGTGTTGCAATTAATCCACAACGTTTCAGAGATAAACCTGCTGTTCCGTCCACGTTACCAAAATTGGACAAGGAAGTTTATAATTTGCTTGTTAATCCAATCTGTTTTGATCCCTTCTGGTGTACTAGAGGAGTGGGGCTGATTGATGTTTTATAAACTGATATTCATCCCCGGACTACTGGTCACCCGGAAGTTGATCTGTCACATCCAGAGTGTTGGTGGTGTCTGTGGGAGGGTCAACTGTCTAGAGCCATTAATATGGCAGCGCCAGGTGGTTCACCCAGTTGCAACAACTCGTTCAGCCACGGCATGGAGTCTACTTGTCGCGTTGCGGTGCCAGGCAGGACACCCCGGAAAGGGCTTCACTGCACAACAGACAGCTTTTGTCATTTCATATATCCAGGGGTGGGAGCTAGAAAGCCTCAGGGCTGGGTCTGCAAGAGTGAGGGGAGGGGGCAGCTCTCCCTCTCCAGAACAGGAACTCCTAGCCATCGCTAGGGGGGGTCCCTATCTTGATTGGTCCAAATAGGTGAGAGATCAAACAGGTTTTTTCTGGATCAATTGGACTAAAAAATAAGGTTGTTTGCATCCTTATTTAATCTAAAACCTATGTGTAGCGTCTTCATTGCCTCTGAGTACTTTTTTTTTCTTGCCTCCAGTTTCTGAGTTTGAGTTTTTGATATATGTGTGTTTGGGTAATTCAAGGTGGCTGTCCATGACCCTCGTTGCCTTCCCTCCATATGAAGACCCCCTGGACCACGACATTCAGCCCATGGGACGTTGGTGCGGTGGGAAGCAGACACTCCGTTGAGGGTGTGGCAGCCATCTCCCTGCATGGCTTGCTGTGCTGAGGAATCTGGTGCGATGATGACATTGCACCCGCATAATGCGTCATCAGTGGGGGATGGCCGGATGTCCCAAAAAGTGCTACCAGAGCCAGGAAAGGTTTATCCATATCTGCTCTGACCAAGTGACCACCTGCTTAACCTCCCACCACTCCTTACAGATCTGTGTGGTGCGGTCTATAGATTCTTAGTTGTCAACACCAGAGAGAATAGGGGGCAGTACAAAATGGGTCACTTGGTTACACCAACTCATCCGGCCCTACAGTGGGGTCTGCTCCTCAAACGGCAGAGCCAGGCAGGACACTCTGACAAGGGGTTGACTGTGCAGGAGCTGACCGAGAACTCTTGCCTGGTCCCATTTCCTGGGCTGGCTGCCGGGAAAGCTGAGTGCTGGATCAGGCCCAGCAAAGGTGGAGGCAGCTCTCTCTGCCAGAAAACAGCCTCCCTTCCATCCCAGGAAGTGGCCACAGCCTTGGCAACAGGTGCAAACAGGCGACAAATCAATGTGTCTTTTCCACCATTAGCTGTCCCACTTACCAAGGAATAAGGGTGTGGCATGACACAACCCAACACCTATGTGTAGCTTCTTTATTGCCTCTGATTACTTTATTTCTTGTCTTCTTGTCTTCAATTTCTCAATGTACATTTGCTATGTGTGTGTGTGTGTGTTTGTGTGTGCACGTTCGCGCGTGCGCATGAGTTTGGGTAATTCAAGAAGAGGGGGGGGGCTGACCATGATGCCATTGTGGAGGTCACCTTGTCTCCCTACTAGCACAAACATTGTGTGTGAGATGTTGGTCAGTGTGAATGTATGTGCCCCCATCAATGATCCAAGAGCACCTTTGCTAAGTTGCCTTCCAGTAAAATGTCGGGTTAACAGGAAGTTGTGGAGTGTTTGAAGGTGCCAACCACACCATTAACTTTCTCAACAACAGAGACATGTATGGCTTTTCCCGAAGTTCTCCTCGAATCTGCTAATATGCAGGGATGGAGCCAGCCTCACACTATTTGGGGGGCTGGAGGGTTGTTGAAGTACAGCTGTAAAAAGCTGATTGTGAGTGGGGCTATTATTCATTGCGTAATACCCAGTGCCCCGCAAAGTGCCCGCATGCTCACCATCAACCGTGACTTCACTTTGAGCACTCTGGCCTGAGTAACATAATCTACTTCTCTGCTCTCAACTCACTTGCAAAACCTTGAGGAGAAAAAAGTGAAGGAAAGGCGTCAGTCTTGATAAGTTACTTGGAATCAAACAGAGCACCTTCCCAACTCCCCTACTATGGACCCGTGCTTTCTGGCCGTGCTCGCTGGGCCCTTTACCTAGCCCAGTTAGTAAGATGAAGAACCTAGGGGTTATTCTCTTCGCTTCCTTATCTATGGCTATCCAGGTGGCGGCCGTTTGCCAGTCCACCCACAATCAGATCCGGGTACTTAAAAGGGTCATGTCTTTGATCCCTGAAGCCCTTCGTCCTCCCGTGGTGGCTGCGTTAGTGCTCACATGGCTGGACTACTGTCATTCGCTATACCTGGCACAACCGATTGGCCTCATCCATCGTCTCCAGCGAATGCAGAACCTTGCAGCCAGGCTAGCCACTGGCTCCCCTTATGGTGCCCACATTACGCCAGTTCTACGCCAGCTTCACTGGCTGCCGGTGAAGCAGCGAATCCATTTCAAGTCTCTGTGCATCCTTCACCGGGCTATTCATGCCCAGGGTGCCGAATTTCTACAGGCTAAATTTACCAGATACTTACCGGGTCGGGAGCTCCGCTCCGCGAGCTCTAACCATCTGACTGTTCCGAGAGCTAATCGCGAAAGCCTCGGCGGCAGAGCATTCTCTATTGCCGCTCCTAAACTGTGGAACAGCCTCCCCGTGCCACTGAAAGCCACCGCTGACCATCTTGGTTTCAGAAGAGCTCTGAAAACCTACCTGTTTTAATCCCTGGTCTTCCATCGGTTTTTCCCTCGGCTGAGTAGCCCCTTTCTTTAGCACCATGATGCCTCCGGGCGACCGTGCGCTTTGCAAATTACAATACAATACAATACAATACAAGTCCCGGCCTAGTAGGTAAATATCTGTCAGTATCTGACCCAGAAGTGGATGTGAAGCATGAAGGTCACACATAGAGTGCATTTACCTAACAGGTGGTCTTATTAGGTTTCAAAGTCAAACCTGGGACTGTGGTAGTTCACACAAAAACGCACATACACAAAGACATTCTCGCTCTCTCTCTCTCTTTATCTCCCCCTCTCTCTCTCCTTCTCTCTCTCCCTCTCTTTCTCTGTCCATCTCTCTCTCTTACTGTTACTGTCGTTCTCACTCTCTCTCAGTCCCCTCCCTCTCTCTCTCTCTCCCCTCCCTCTCTCCCTCTGCCTCTCTCTCTCTCTCTCTCTCTCTCTAACTCTCTCTCTCCCTCTCTCTATCTCTCTCTCTCTCCCCCTTGCCCTTTCTCTCTCTCTCTAACTCACATTCGCCCTCTCTCTATCTCTCTCTCTATCCCCCCTCGCCCTTTCTCTCCCGCTCTCTCTCTCAGTCCCCCCTCTGTCTCTCTCTATCTCTCCCCTCCCTCTCTCTCTCTGCCTCTCTCTCTCTCTCTCTAACTCTCTCTCGCCCTCTCTCTATCTCTCTCTCTCTCTCTCTCTCTCTCCCCCTTGCCCTTTCTCTCTCTCTCTAACTCTCTCTCGCCCTCTCTCTATCTCTCTCTCTATCCCCCCTCGCCCTTTCTCTCTCTCTCTCTCTCTCTCTCTCAGTCCCCCCTCTCTCTCTCTCTATCTCTCTGCCTCCCTTCCTCTCTCTCCCTCTCTCTCCCTCTCCTTCTCGCTCCCTCTATCTCTCTCTCCCCCCCTCAGAGGCTGAGCATTGTTTCATGTTATCTCTCCCTCTTTCCTTCATCTGTTATGCCTCTCTCTGGCGCATTTCATCCATCTTCCACCCAACACTATTTACTTTCACAAAGAGATAATAAGGTGATATTCATAGGGGGTGGAGGGGGGGTAATCATCTTAAAGATGAGCAGAGCAGTTAAATCCCACAGGTGGCAGATTTGACAGGCTCTTGCTACAGCCCCCACCCTGCTTCTCAACGGGGCCCTTGGACGAGCATTGTTGCAGAGTGCTGCCTTCTGTCTGCTTGCTCAATTTGGGAGAGCTTCAGCCTCAGTGCCAAAGAACTCTAGAAAACCAGAAGGGGTTGGAGAAAGGAACTGCAGGACCAGAAAGCAAGAAGTCACACCCGGGGCTGGCGGCCATCCGGCTCAAACGGTGTCACTCGACAAACCGCGCTGGACAAGCGTGGTGAGGTGTTCAGAATCCCCTTTGATCCCGCATCAATAACATATTCTGCAGTCTTTTCATCAATACGGGGTCTGATCTTCATAAGTCTTCATGAAAAGCTGCCAAGATCAAGGGAAATTAATTACGAATTGTGCAGACATGAGGCGTCTACAGAATGCTGGGCGCCTCCACTCCCGGGCCTCCCGTTTGACTTTTGCTTTTGAGATCAATAAAGCAGCCGGATAAATCCATCTTTTAGTGACTTGAAAGCTTTACATATCTATGCTAAGTACTTTGTACAACAGGGAATCATTTTGGAGAGCAACTTTTTGGAAAGCTTACATTTTTGGAGTGTTTATAATTGGACTGCAACGATGATTTCTTCCTTTAATGCCATCATCCTTATTTTCCCTTGGACAGGAGCCTGAACTGAAGTAAAGCGTGTTAGGCAGCCGTGGCGATGCGACATGGCGTCGGTCTTCTCAGCACTCAACGCCCTTAGACAACCCCTTCCCCAGTCCTCGGATTGCCTTTTAAATGGCAGTCGCGGCAGGAGCTTGAGGTACATTTTTAGTTTCAGCTCGAAGAGAACAGGGAGAGCTTTGCAGAAGTGGGAAAAAAAACCCTCTACAGTTGCAATAAGGCCGCATTTCCTGCTCCTGCCACGGTATAACCACTGTAGCCATGGCATTAACCATGTGATCTGGACACCAAACCTGGAAGGTACCATGTCCCCCAAAGGCGTGACATACAATAGGTATCAAGGAACCTTCTGTCCTTACGGCATGCATTTCCACGTTATGAGTGCCACAAAATGAGTCTCCTTGCACAATACATTGTGGACATTTAAATGGTTTATTTTGCACTATAGTATTGTAGTTCTGCCTATGTGAAGGCCTGGCGTCCCTGCCCCTTCGCATATTCTTTGTGATAGAAGTGAAGTATGCGACTACACGATGAGAGGTATGTACTCGCTCTTTATTTACTCGCATACATAAGTCTTTATAAATATAACCGGCGCCCCGCACTGCAATCTCCACCCTCACTCGACATCCCTTATCAACCGTCAACCTCCGCTCACGTCATCGTTTATCAACATTCTCTCAACACACACACAGAGATGGAAGCTGCGAGCTAAAAGAGTCTGAAACCAGTGAGTGGATGAAGCACTGTGAACAATCCCCACACCCACCAACTCGCATCGAGCCACTCACCAATCTACTGGCCCATTCATCCGTTCAGCCACCCATCCAGTGGGCCACCATCCACCCACCCATTTATAAGTCTAGCCTTGCCCTTATACCTCCAGTAATACACCAGAGTACCAATCTTTACCATCGCAGAATCACGTTCACTCACCCATCCATATCCGTCCCGGGAGGGTAGCTCAGCACCAACGTGCTCGCCTTGGAAGCAAGACGCCACGAACCAACACAGCGTCGATCCCCGGGTCCGCGCTTAGAAACCTCGGGGTATTTAAGCACGTTATAAATACGCAACTAACACAAAAACAACTACGGAACTAAAACAAACAATCCCTGTAACAGCGCCTCGATGCCCGCGGGTTGTGTGAGTGCTTTAAAAATGCTCATAAATAAATATAACTACTCACCCACCCATTCGTGCATTCACACGCCCATCCTTCTATTGACTCGCCCATTCATCCAGCCACCCACTCAGTACACAGACTGCAGTCAAAATCACTTATCCATGCGCCCATTTACCATTCCACACAATAGATGTGCGGTGGTAGTGCATGTTTCAGGTTAGCTCCTTTTCTTATGGGGGTCTCCTCTCATTCATGCCTACCGAGTTCGTGGTGCAAAGTACAGCATCAATGTTCCCCTCCAGCCTCACAGCCATCCTCTCATCTCCCTTCACCCTGGATCAAATACAAGGACACCAGCTCTAGTCTTGGTGTCTGTAGTCTGTTGGCTCTCCTGCTGTTTAGGACTACAATTCCCATGATATCTTTCTTTTCACTGTGCTGGTTATGGATGAAGGGAGTTGTAGTCCAATATATCTGTAGAGCCATGGGATTCAGACGCCTGCTCTAGTCTTACTATTGTATTGTATGGTGATTTATAAAGCGTAAAACCAAGGCCGTGAGGCATCTGGGTGCTATTGTGTTGGAAACCATTGTCCAACTGTAGTGCTACTTCTATGATGGTGACCTCTCCATGTTTTTTATTTTGAAAATCTGATCACCCCTCATAGACACACTTGGCTTCCATTTTCAATCACTCTTTTCTAAAAATCAGCAAGGCGCCGTACCCCACACTCCAAACCAGAACCCATTCCTAAAACACATCCAGGAATTCTGGGCAGCTACTGTCCCCCACTCAGCCTCCATTTCCGTTGCATCCCAGAATACCTTCCCTTAGACGGAGGTGGAGGGAATAACTCATTAAGTATCTCACTCTAAAGCGCAGACAGAGGATGTGGTAGAGATAAGGAGAGTTAGTGAAAGGTAGAAAGCAAGAAAGTGAGTGAAAGAGGGAGGGATAGAATGAGGGCCCGAGACTGAGCGAGAGAGAGAGAGAGAGAGAGACACTGAGGGAGTTTAGAGAGTCTCTTATTTGACAGAGGGAGAAGAAGAAGACATAGAGAGAGAGGAGGGAGGTGAGGTGGGTAAGGAAATGGAGGGAGATGGACAGATATACAGTCCATTAGCAGGTTGCGATAGAGGGAGAGACCAAGAAGCAGAGAGACAGACACACAAAGGGAGGAAGAGAGATACAGGGAAAGGGATGGAGATGCACCTAGGGTGTGATAGCAAGAGTGAGAGAGGAACAGAGGAAGTGCATGTGAGAGACAGAGAGAGAGCGAGCATGAGAGACAGATAGGAGAGACACACAGTCGGGGTGGACTGGGAGCCAAAAGAGTCCCTGAAAATAATTTTCAAAGTGGCCCCATGTTACACATTTTCAGCAAACCCAACCCTTTTCCTAGGAGAACATTTGCAAATACCACATGAAAGAGGCCCAGGGAGCAGAGTACTGCTGGGAAATCTCCAGAATTGCCTATAGGCCAGTCCGCCCCTGCACAGTGCATGAGAGTAAGAAAGAGAGAGAAGGGAAAGGGAGAGAGAAAACCAGAGCATAATGATTGTGAGAACACACGTGCACCAGACACAACAGAGCCCACAATACAACAAGAATAGGGGACTATCTAGGGGGAGAGCGAGCGAGATAGTCAGCCGGTACTGGCACATAGAACGAGAGAGAAACAGCCCAGAGAGCGACACTGAGAGGGTACCTGAACATGCGGGCATAGCGAGAGCACAAGTGACAGTTCAACCCTCCACACAGCTAGAGAAAGAGTGAGCTGGATAGAAAAATAGAGAACAGTGGGAAGAGGCGAGAGAAAGAGAGATAGATTGGCCTATGACCCCTAGAACAGCCATTCTTATGTTGATTACAGGCAGTCTCTCCAACTTCATGTAAAAAAAACAAGCCATATTTCACCGTCAGGTTTGGAAAGATGCCCAACTGCCCTTCAAAATAAAAATAAAAACTTTGCACGTCAAAGATATAATACTATTTTAAAAAAAATCTATATCCTTGGTTTCAAATAAAATCAGCAAATCAGTACAGACAGCTAAACTGCTGCTGAGTAAAGCAAATATTTTGAAAATTATGGAAAGACTCTCAAACACTTTTTTGGGCAAAACTGAGATGTGCAGGACAAGATTGTCATCAGTGTTTTTGAGGCCAGCAAGGAGATGTTATGATATTGTAGTTTTATAAAGCGCACACGTTCGCTCAAAGGCATCTTGGCGCTGTAGAACACGACATCAAAGGTGAAAGACCATGTTTAGCGATTATGTGAGCTGGTAGCAGTTAGATGTGCATTACATATGAGCAGCGTCTGAATAGAAACATGTTCAACTTCTTTCTAAATGAGAGAAGGTTAGTTAGGGATGGCGTGTTCCAAAGATTAGCAGCCTGAGTCGAGAAGGCTAGACCTCCCTGACTTGTTTTCCTGAAATAAAAAATGTGGACTTATCTTTCATTTGCTTATGTTAAGGTACGTCTCAAAAATTGCCTTTTACACCTGGATGAGAGTTTTCGCAGGACAAACTCAGACTCTGCAAAATGAAAGACATGGCGCTTCATTACGAGTTCCGCAGTAACCCGCCGGTGCTAACGGCAGGTTGCCGCTGAACTCGTAACACTATTCCACCGCTTGATATCACTGTGACCCCTGACATTATAAAGTCCCTGGGGCCCGAGCTGTCAGGCGGTGGAAAGTGTAAGTCCCCATTCCTGTCAAGTCTGATATGACTCCACGGGAATGGGGGTACAGAAGCACCAGCACCATTGCTAATAATGCCTGTGCTTCTGTGAAAACCATGCCTGCAGGGGCCAGTGCCCGTGGCAGGTCAGACCTGACACCGTTGCTAACAATGCCTGTGCTTCTGTGAAACCCATGCCTGCAGGGGCCAGTGCCCGTGGCAGGTCCGACCTGACACTGTTGCTAACAATGGCTGTGCTTCTGTGAAAACCATGCCTGCAGGGGCCAGTGCCCGTGGCAGGTCAGACCTGACACTGTTGCTAACAATGGCTGTGCTTCTGTGAAAACCGTGCCTGCAGTAGCCGGTGCCCCTGGCAGGTCATACCTGGCACCGTTGCTAAAAATGTCTGTGCTTCTGTGAAAACCATGCCTGCAGGGGCCGGTGCCCGTGGCAGGTCAGACCTGACACCGTTGCTAACAATGGCTGTGCTTCTTTGAAAACCATGCCTGCAGGGGCCGGTGCCCGTGGCAGGTCAGACCTGACACTGTTGCTAACAATGCCTGTGCTTCTGTGAAAACCATGCCTGCAGGGGCCAGTGCCCGTGGCAGGTCAGACCTGGCACCGTTGCTAAAAATGTCTGTGCTTCTGTGAAAACCATGCCTGCAGGGGCCAGTGCCCGTGGCAGGTCAGACCTGACACCGTTGCTAACAATGGCTGTGCTTCTTTGAAAACCATGCTGCAATGGCCGGTGCCCCTGGCAGGTCAGACCTGGCACCGTTGCTAAAAATGTCTATGCTTCTGTGAAAACCATGCCTGCAGGGGCTGGTACCCCTGGCAAATCACACCTACAGCAACAGCTCCTGCAGGCATACTTGTAGTCTGGCGGTCCGGAAAGGGTGCCGGTACATTGCTACCAGAGCCCTTATTTCCATACTGCCAGGCTTAGAATGTGGCCTCTTAAAAATGTTTTTTTATATGGGAGCCAATGTAGACGTGGGAGCGCATCTCATTACGTGTGACAAAAAAAGATGTTTCCTATGAGCTAATGGGATCTGAATGCATACATCATTGATGCAAACATTCAAATGCCGTTTTCACCCCTAAGAATATTGGCGCAAAGAAGGGGACATTTCGGAAAATTCACAAACGGGATGGACCTTTAAATGTGCAGAAATGAAGGACATTTCCCTGCACCTGATTGGAACAAGCGAAGCGAGATGAGCATTGTATGACAGGACTAATTCTGACCCTGTCCTGCATTTAACATTTTTGAAAGTGTGAACTGCAGCGGTACGAACCACAGCTGTCCCACTTGCGTTTGCAATCTCAAACAGGGAAATACATGATTTTTTCATTTTTTAGAATTTGGGGACTGTGACTGTGAAAAGTGCCCCCAGCTCCCTTGGCTGCTTCAAACGTGTAGTGCATCAGTGTGGGGAGCACGGTACTGGCCAGCACATCATTTACGCTGCTGTACGGACTCCCTGAAATGTGCAGGTCACCTTTGAGGAAAAGTTGTCCTGAACATTTTCAAAACAATGCACCTGAAATAAGAACACCCTCTTTGCTTCTTTCATTTGTGTTTGTTTAGAAGTATTTGCCCCTAAAGTGCAACAAATGCACTAGAAGATGTGCATGGGTCTCGGAGATCTGCAACTCTGAGATGCGCCAGCAGATATAAAACGCACAACATTACACTACAGATGCACAAAGTGGGCAGAATGCATGCAAATCAACCAAATTAAGCATGGCGTGCAAGGGGAGAGTGTCTAGGAAGAGTGGTGAAAAATGCTTCAAATACCCTATTCACAAAATGTGAGCAAATGATTTGCCCTTAACATTTCCATCAGAATTTGCTGCAATCACAAATAGTGGTCCAGAAAAGTGGGCGAGTGGTTTAAAACACAAAATATGTGGCACATCCCGCTCCAATCAGACCACACAAAAGAGTATAAAAGGCAGGGCCATTCCAGCAGGCAAACCTTTCCAAAACAGACGGTCGAGAGGCCATCATGCGGCTGCTGGGTCGATTTACGAGGAAGAGGGACATTTTGGAGGAGGTGGGTGATCCTATTAGAAATGGCAGATCAAGTCCTCATTTTGAGGTATGGCCCCACCAGGTTATAGTATACATGCTAAGACAGCGAGAGGGGCCCTCACATCATTGTTTTGGCGCTCGCTCCTTCCAGAGAACCAGTTACATCACTGTGGGGAATTCCGGTCAACTACACATCCTAAACAACTACTATAAATGAAAGCTTGACAAGTGCTAATATCATGACTGTGTAGACGTTTAATGTTTTATACAATGTTCTTATTGTTATTAAATATACTGAAATCACATATGTACCAATAGAGGGACAGTATGAATATTTTAATATACCTAATGAGTGATCATATGTTGGATACCATCAGTGATGTAATCAGTGATGTCATATATGAGGTAATTAGCAATGCCACCAGTGATGTCATCAGCGATGCCATCAGTGGCACAATCAGTGATGTCATATATAATGTAATTTCTGATGTCACCAGTTATGTAATTTCGGATGTCATCATTGTGGTCATATGCTGTGCAACAGGGGGCGCAAAGTTAAGGTGGCTTTGCCTGAATTTCTGGGGATTTGTTTTGTTACTTTTTCGCCTTAACCTCCCTTCAACTAAAGATTTTTCCATGAATTTCAAATGTTTTGTTATACCATATTTCATACTTTTCCTTTGTTATGCTCAGTAATAGTATTTACAAAAAATAATAAAAATACTTATTTTGTAGAAATAATATTTCAAAACAGTTGGCAAACCAACAGATATTATTCAATATTGCTTACATGACTTCTTCATCTTCTCTTGGTTCTGTCAGCTTAGTTGCCAAGAAATTTGTCAAACATAATGCAATATATTTTATAATAGTAGTACAGTTATTTTTCATACTAGTACTGTAGGAATACTGAACTTTTAGTCATGTTGGTGTAGAGGAAAAAAACTTCTCGTCAAAGAGGAAAACAAACCTCCACTCACTAAACTAGAATGTGTGATGTATTCTTAGTTTTACATCTAAAGTGTTCATACCAATTCATCATCTTTAGTTTATTTGGATAAAAACAAAATAAACAAACACAACTTATATACATATCATCACATTACATGAGCAATATAAAACAAGAAAATAAAACAGGGAAGATAGAACACACATGCCAATAAATAATACATCATCGAAAGCAGGACAAGATGTCCAGGTAAATTAGCAATGGCCATTTCCGGTTAAAAGCATCTCAGGGTACAATATCCATAAAACGCCTTCTAACTTTCCCTGCTCTTCTAAGATAAGATGGCAATGCCCAAGGCACAGAGGGGAGTCGGCCACAATGAGGTAATATAATACTAGAAAAATAGTTTTCTGCCTTATGTTTGAATATACAGGGCAGAAAAGAATCAAATGCCGGAGCTTCGCCTCTGCAGCTTCTGCAGCTTCACGCAGCGGGCAACGTGGAGCATCAGGATAACTCTGCCGGTTCGAGGTGTTAGCTCTCAGGGTGAGACTGTTAAAACAGGCTCTAGTAACGAGTCAGCGCTCTGATGTCTTATGACTGAAAGTGAGATATTGTTGCACAGCTCAAAATAGCATGAGTTCAGTTGGCATTAATTAGCAACTCCTTCGTTTCATGCTGTACATTCACAAGTTAGCAAAACGTTTCTCATAGATGTTCTTGTGTTCAACACTCAAAATACTGCAGGGTGGGTAAAGTGCAAAGGCTTGTACCTGGTACCAGTTAGATCTGATATATTTTAGCCATGGAATTTTGTTCCAACCTTCTCTCATTAAAAGTGCCTTAATAATGTGCTGAGCAACTGCCGCCTTGGGGTTTGACTAAATTCTCAGCCATTGTAACGGAGGGTCCAGGAGCAAGTCATCTTCCAAAAAACTCACCCAATTCCACATGCGCTGCAAAGGTAGGAGTCGAACTAGGGAGGCCCGAGAGACCTGGCGTTCTTGCATGTTCTCAAAACCCCAGAGCGAGGCACCATATCCAATTGCTGCCTTGGTCTGTGCCTCATAGCCCTTCAGTATGGTAGGACGTGGTTGTCACATAGCCATAGCCATAAATCGCGATATTCCCTACATGGATTGACTTCATCCTGATTTTCTCTTTATATATATGAGCAGTGCCTGACACCATTGATGAGAACTGTATTCCAAATAATCAAAATCATGCACACTCAGTAGGCTCCACCCCTTTGCTCAACATTTTTTCCATTTTCGCCTTCTTTTTTCCATGGCCCACAGGTCATGACAGCAGATGTAGTGGTGTTTACCTTCAGATCCAGGGCATTCTTAAATTCTGTATGCACAGCAATCAACGTATGAAGTGCATTCAGAGTTTGGGCCATGAGGGCCGTGTCATCGTCATAGGCCAGGAGGGGAAAGGCCATTTTACTCACTCTGAGATAGTCGATAGTGTCCACAAGGGCTTTATATAGCCATTAATGTAAAGAGGAAAGAGGACAGGAGCCAATGCACAACCTGGACGCACCACCAGATTTACATAAAAAAGGGGGTGCACAGACCCTGATTCCCATAACGCATAACTACCTGATTTCCCACATACACTGCCTTAAACACAGTCAGTTATCGCAGCAGGGCAATCGATGGAACGGGGCACCATCCCAAGCTTATCCCCATTAAACTTATCGAAAGTGGTGCACAGATCAATGAATGGCAAGAAAATCAGACCTGGTTACTAGACTCTCCTTGGAGAGATGGTTTCACTATGTCAGTAAATCCAGCGGTCAAAAATGCCCAAGGAAGACCTAGTGCTGGGCGACTAATGATGACTGACATCTCTCCAAATTGGTCTTCTCCGATTTGTTCAAATACTAACCCATATGTCCAAGGAATCATCATGCACACATTGAACCCTAGTCCAGCGATGAAAAAACATCTTCTCATTGTCAACAGCTATTGGAACCCTGCAAAAATCAGCGCAAAGGTGTTTGTCAATTCTGTATGTAATTTAATGGATGATGCTATGTTGTTATACAACAATTTAACAATTATTTGTTGTGGGGACTTCAACTGTTCATGGTTTCAATTTGATCAGTCAAACAATTGTTATAAGTGGCGTCCATCAAGGGATGTGGCAGCCAGAGGGCCTATGTGGGCAAACGCAATGAAATTGCGAGACTGTGTTATGTTAAATGGTGCTGTCAGTGGCGACATCCCTGCCCAGCCAACCTGGCACCGTGAGACTCAGCATAGCATTATTGACTATTTCTGGGTTTCAAGGACCTTCGAGCTGAAGATTTTAAGCCTACAAATTCAACACATGACCAATAGTGATCATAAGCTCTTGAAACGTAGCTGTCTATTAGACACTTCTACCTCTGGTCAAGTATACAATCTTCCAATTGAAACCAATACTGCGGGTAATCGTCTTCGCATAAATGCCCCGCAGATCAGCTGTATGACTGACAGATTTGTTGGCTTATTGAATGGTGTTGATTACCCCTCACTACTAATTAACCATCAAATCATCACCAATGTTCAGGCTCAAATGCATATTCATCATAACCATGCGTTCAGCCTAGTGATCCATGAGGAAAAATAAATCTCTACGTCAAGAGCTACGCATAATAACATTTTTTTTACCAAAGAGTCTGGTACCAGATGCGGTGAGAACGAGAAGAGCCAGCTACAGGAATTGGTTAATCTCACATAAAGTTATCATCGAACAAGATCGTGCCGAGCTGATGATGAAGCTTTTAATCACCAAGAACACTCGAGAAATTTGGCAGATATTAAACATGGGTACAATGGACCGTTCAACTACACCTTAAAATACCATCTCTGGTGAAAGATGGTCCAGACATTTCTCTGATGTTTTTGCCAGATCAACTAACCCTGTTGTGTGTTATTCGACTGAAAGTCAGGTTTCTTGGGCTGTTGCCACCTCGCTTGATGAAATTGAACTGGCAATTAAGAGTCTAAAGAATTCTCGCGCTGCTGGCCCTGACCTGATCAACAAAGTGATGCTCAAAGAGATTCTAACTGTCTGGGCCATCTTTATTGAGCGTTTATTTGCCTGCATTGCCCTGCAAAAATGTCTTCCGGTGTCATGATTAAGAGCCATTATAGTCCCCATCCATAAGAAAGGTAACTGGGATTGCCCGGATAACTACCGACCGATTGCTCTCCTAGATACAATCGGGAAGATCTTTGGCTCTCAGTTGCGCTTGAAGCTTGTTCAATGGGCGCAATCATCTGGTATTCCTGACGTACGGAAAACTGGATTCACAAAAGGTGTGGGTGTCGATGTCAACCTCTTGATTCACACAATCCTGAAATGTGAAGCTCAGAAAGCCAGGTATAACATCTACCTAGCATTTATTGACATAAAGCAGGCCTTCGACTGTATAAATAGAGGCCTGCTCTGGAACAAATTAAGAAAGTGGAAGTGCCCGTTGAATATTCTTGATCCAATTATGGCTCTTCATTCGAACACCTCAAACCGGGTGCGTCTAAATAGAAATGGAGACCTGTCCAATCCCATTCCAATGGCAAGGGATGTAAAGCAGGGGTGCCCCTTTGCCGCGGATCTGTTGAAACTATTTTTGGTGGATTTACCGGATCATCTAGGACATGTCCACTGTTTTTCCCCAAAGGTTACCGAGTTCCAGTAAGTTGCATTGCCTACGCAGATGATCTAGTACTAATTGATAGAACTCAAATTGGTCTCCAAAGGTTGCTCAACTCTATATGCGTAACTAACGATCAATGAGCTCACAATTAACACTGAAAAAACAAAAATTGTGGCAATTGGCACTGCTTCAAGTAAAAAGGCAAAGGCGTTTAGGTGGACTGTAGATGGCCAGTTCCTTGACACTGTAAACTCAATAAGATACTTGGGTGTGCAGTTTAACAATACCATTTGTGAAAATCAATGGGTGAAAGGCCTGAAACTAAAAACCATGATTCTTGCATTTCAAGCGGCAAAAATAAACAAAAGTTATGGTTAATTTTCATTATCCCCGGTCTTAATCTTCTACTTACAAAAGGTAGTACCTATACTAACTTTTGGTGCTGAGGTCAGCTGGAACATCAGCGAGCGCATCTGGAACTCTCTAGAAGGGCATTTTTGGCGCTATTTTCTCCATCTACCACAATTCATCTCAATGATATCTTCATGAGATGAATTGTCATTGAACTCACTGTATAGCCATGTGATTTGGAAATCAATCACATTATTGCGAAAAATGTCTGTTGAGAATCCAATGCCCGCCTACCAAATATTCAACAAATTCCATGTTGATACCAATGCTACCTTATTAGATATGTGGCATCTGAGAGTACAAGCCTGGGTTGATGCTGCAATATGTGGCATCTGAGAGTACAAGCCTGGGTTGATGCTGCGGGAATCTCTGAGTTTGATCTTTTGACTCGACCACAAGTTGCAAAAAAGGAATTCGAGTCTTGGGCTTGGATCATCAATGTAGACAAGCGAGAAAACTATCTTTAACACACTTGTTAGGCATTGGTAAAAAAAGGTTAAATCTCCAGTCGCAAATATTTAATGCATTCTCCTTCTCGCTACTATCGCAAGCAATTCCTTAGGTTTCGATTGAACATCTTGAAATCTAAGGAAATTCTTTGGCAACGAAAAGACAAACATCCAAAAGACAATCTATGTCGCTTCTGTTCATTGGCAGTTGAATCGCTGAAAAACCTAATCATTGAGTGTGAGAAAACTAGTGCCTTGCGATCTATACACCTGGGTCAATTTGCTCCCTTAGATGATGATATGTTCACTTGGTGGCTCTAGATTTCATCTGGCGTAAATGCAAAACATGTTGGTTCAATTGCAAACTATCTAGATGCACTTCTGAAATGCCCGTTTTGAGCTGTGACCTCAAGATTCAATTCTGTGTTTTGGTGAAAATGAAAAGAGACTGAATTGACTCCTTGCATGTCGTGTACAAACTGGCTGATGTGTTCTTATCTTTGTTTCTGATCATCTGCCTTCTTTCTTTGATGTGAAGAGCTATTGGTTTTGGAGGAGTTTAGTGTAATGTCAGTAGAATTGAAACAAAAGAGTTTACGTATGTTAAAACTGTAGATTTTTCAAATAAAATCCAAAACAAAGCAAATAAAATGAAATCAGTTCTCCCCCGATGTAAACTAACTGTGCCACCACTAAGAAAGGTTATGGGCTTCATCCTCAGGGCCCGCGCCAGGCTGAAGCCATACTGAATATCAGAAATGATGGAATTGGTCAAGATCCGCCTCTCCAAATATCCCAACAAAACAGTTCCAAATATCTTAAAGGTCGTGTCAATTAAGGATATTAGTCAGTAGGCGAGTGGGCTCGCATGATCTCCCTTTTTCAAATCAGGAAAATAATGGCCAGTTGCCATGAGGGGGATATCTCCCCAGACTACAAGATGGCATTAGGGCCCATCCATCCCCCATATCTTGGAAAAAATCTGCAGGAACTGTGTGTTGGCCGGGAGCGTGGTTGTGCGCTTGGTTTGAGATTGCTACGGCAACCTCCTTCATACAGAAATTGAAAGGCAAATCTGGAGCTGAAATAGCTACCGATTCCATTGAGCCATGATATAACTTGGCACAATTACCTATCCAGACCATGGCTTCAACTAACGTCTCAGTGCCTTTCAAGCACCCGCTTACATGGCGAACCATGAGCGACAAACTCCCATCATTTCTTGGAATCATTCATGCTAGATGCCTCCACCAGCCTTTCCCATATGTGAGCATCCAGCTCAAATTTACATTTCTCTGTAGCAGCTGGATACTGCAGCTATTACCTACATTTTTCCCCTTTAGATCTTTCAGGGGATCTCAAAGCAATCACCCTCTGATTTAGGACTTTTTATCTGTAAACTCCCTCTGAAAGTGCTTCAAGAGTGACCTCATCAGCTAAACAAAACTACCCACTGTAGATGAGGGAGTCCCAGTGTCATCTCAAACAGACAGGATAGATGATGTATGCACAGGGAACAGATCTTGATAAAGCTGAGAGGAGTCAATCATTTTGCACTTGATTCTTCTTTTGCAGTGTAGATCAACATCTGTAAAATCCAGATGATTCATATGGTCGACACCAATAGGTAATGCTTCCATAGCAATCTAAGACAAAGGGAGTGGTGAGCACTACATGGGTCCTTTTCCACTTCAAATTCCAGAATCATATACCATTGACTAACTTGAAAACTCGAAAACAAAAAGTCAATGGTCGAGGTGCCCTGATGATTACTAAAGGTTGAGTGTCCAGGAACATCCAGAGCTACTCTTCCATTTACTTTGCGCAAAACCTCCTCCAATAAACCAAGAGCAGAGTTGTAAGCCTCTGGCACAACTAAGAGGATCATTTGTCAGTGGAGTCAGAATTCCTAATACAGAGTCCTCAGATTCATCAAAAAGATCCTCCGGCAGCCCATTGCCCATCTTGACTTTAAATTCCTCTCCTTACAGAAGAATAATGCAAGGATCCAGCTGATGGATGACATGTTCCACAAAATATTCTTTAAAACACCCGATCTGTTTTTTTGTTCAAGTACGTGACTGTGGCTATACAAATGTAAAATGATCATGTTGTCAATTTTGCTTGGACTAAGTCTAATCACTTGAAGGTAATTCAAATAAGTGCTAATAACCCTGATCTTACACTCTGAAGACACCCTGATCAGGGTTGCCATTCCCCCAAAACAACGCCCTCTATTACTCTTGCAGGCTGGCATTGAGAGACACACAAAACCATCTAACAATAGGTTCTCTATGGCCCAGGTTTCTTGTAATAAAATGACATCAAACTGTTTTAAAAAAAGTTAATATGTCCTGGTCCCTAACATTAGACTTAGTCCCCGCAATATTCCAAGATAACAAAGAGGTAACATCTACAACAGGAGTTATATCCCCCTTATGGCATCCACCTATCCCTGTGTTTAACAAGTCAGTGGGAGCAGAGACCAAGGTAGAAGTTTGAGGGGAATTTATCCCCTCTATAGTTGACAATACATCACATTGGTTTGAGACCATGACAGCCCACCCCCTCTCTGTTATCAGGGGCATTTCCACGAGAAAATGATGTGAACCCAGAGTTGTCCGCTTCCCGTTTATTCTGGTGATTCGAGGGAGATGTACATAAGCTACTACTCCCCCAAATGCCAGCAGAGACAGGTAGATGAGGATTTGAAACCCCACTGTTACTGATTTGATTTTGATTTTGATTTTGTCCATTTGTAACGCACACCTGACAAAATTAATTGTGATTGGGTGCAGATGTAACCTTTAGAATTAGAAATGTGCCCAGTCAAGTTTAATTATATGAGGAGGAGTAAGTCAGCTCAAGGACGAGGACTCTAAGAGAACAGGTAGGTCTTCACCGCCCTACTGAATGCCGTGAAATTCGTGATCTCCCAGATTTCTCTGGGTAATTCATTCCATGCTCTTGGACCGTAGACTCCAAATCTATGGTCCCCTTTACTCACATACCTAGTATGTGGTTTCTGTAGCAGATTGTTATCTGCTGAGCTCAACTGTCGAGTAGGGACATACATCCTGATTTTGGCCGATAGATATCCCGGGCCTATGCATTGACACATTTAAAGATCAGACAAAGAACCTTGAACTCAATTTTCTGCTTTATTGGCAGCCAATGTAAGGCTCTCCTTAAGTCACAGATTGGAGCAGATTGTTTTACCCTATGTACTAACCCTTTGTATACCCTGCTCTGACCAGTAGAGTATACAAAGCAGGGGGAACACACCTGCCAGTGTGTAATTGGACTTTCCTTACAGAGCCTCTGGACAGGTTACAGTTAGAAAGATAGGTTAAGAGAGAAGGGTTTTCCAAAGTGACTACCATACAATCTGCCTTGATCATTATTGGTGTCTGACGCGCTCACCCACTCTTCTAGCCATAAGGAATGTACAAAGATCAATTTTGAGCCTGTGCCGATTGGTGTTCACCCCATCACTTGCCTTATTAATTAGGGAAACAATTGATTCTCTTTGCTCTCTTGGTAAAGCGGGAACATCAACTATTACCCAACCAAAGGGGCCGCAGCAAGAGGAAGGTCTATAACCTTACTCTCTGTGGGCCTAATAGGACTTCTGCACTCCAAGATATTTTCTAACTTTGCCTTCATAGGGTTGAAAACCTGTCCAGAAGGACAGATGTTAGCCCTAACTGCATGAAGTGGGTTAACAAAGGAGTACTTCTCGTTCCCAACAGTATCAGAGCCTAAAGGCATTGCCCTTGAGGTCGTTTTGGGTACATGAGAAGACCCTAATCAATTCCATTTAGCCTCCAAGAGCGTTTTCTTAATTGGCCTATTGTAATAATCCACAATTGGTAAAGTGCCCATGATCAGTTGCTTAAAGAATATATGGACTCAGTTATGGAGCGTTGCTTCCTATACATTATTTCTTCAACAAAATGTCACCAAATCACAGTCTTGCCTGGTGGCACTAACCTTAGGCAGTTATTCCCAGATCACCTACCCTACTTCCTGGCCCAACTGGGGCTCATCTTGTGTTTGCTTCTCCAATGTGTTAATACCCTGGACCAAATTATTCATGGCAGCTTCATGTTCCATATCATTATCAAAATTCACAGATGGAGCAAGATCTGGTTCTAGATCTAAAGAGACGGATAAGGGCACAAAACAAGTTCTATTTGGCTCTGTAGAATAAATGGTAGCATCAGGCTCCTCCCCTTGTGAGAAAGCCACAATGGCTCTCTCAGTAACGGGTATAGATTTCTTAATCCTGCCAGCCATATCTTTGAGGTATTATTCCAGCAATGATTGTGAACTGTCCTTCCTGTTCCCTGTCATGCTCTTGTTTTTCTTTTTTGCTTCACTGCTATAGAGATGTATCTCCTTCACCTTTTGCTTTGTCATTTTAAGTGTCTCTTAGAGGCTATTACCAAAATCACATACTGTATTATCAATGTATTATCAAGATAAATTGAATAAAAATACTGATAAAGATTGATAAAAACCCACTAAAACTAAAATACAGGCATAATATATACTAAGTGCAGAAAAGCTGCATACAAGAGGCAAGATGCAAAGTGCAAAATGCAAAGTACAAAATACAAAAGTGCAAAAGAGCAGTTCATAAGGGAAGAAAACTAGAAAAAAGATCATAAAATTAAACATCAGCAAAATCAAGGGAGCCACAAGTGTTAATTTTTGAAATGTTCCAGGGAACACAAAAGAAATCAACTCTCAATTGTCAATAGTCGGTAAGTTCTCAGCTGCCTATCACATGCCAACTAGGAGCCTGGAAAGCAAGGCAAACAAGCCGACTGGAGGAACACCCAAATGGCTTACGGGGCTCCAACTCGCTGCCACCTTTTCGTTTGGTAAATATCATTCAACACGTATGTTGATCCCAAATATATTTCAAACCAGCTCCAAGATGAATCAGGTCACCGTAGTGGTAGCAATACCAGGCAATACCGGAACCATAGACAGGATAATTTCTCCATGCTAGTCCAAGCTCACCAAAGCTGGCATGCCTATATTTAGACAGCTTTCATTTTAGCGTGGGTATTCTACCTGCCTTTTCACAATTGTCCATTCCCCCGAAGCAGCACGTTTCCCACTTCACAAAATGACGCTGTTCTGAACCACCATAGGGGCGTGTTGCTCCACTACAGAGATCAGAGGCTCAACTCCGGCTCCACCACCAAACACTTTGCCGCGCACACAATGCTTTGCAAGCGCAGAGACCCGGACCCACTTCAACCCAGTTCAAAGGGGTTTTTGTGTCCAGATCTCAGAATGCAAAAAGCGCAGAGTCAGCATCAGTGCCTGAAGATCCCACCTCCAAAGGACTGCAGAAAGCAGCGGAAATCAGACTTGTGCCTTCCACTATCCATGCACTCTAGAGAGTGCCTTCACCACTGTTAATCACCACCTTGTAATCAAGGGTTATCGATTTTGCATACTGTTAAAGTGAAAAGACAGAAATGTAGGCTCACTAGTCAGCCTATTGTCCCTCTCAGACCTGCCATTCAGCAATATTGAGAATTGCTCCTTTTCAGGCACCAGGGCCCCCAGGCCCACCCGCAGGATCAACAGCAGGCCAACAGCCTGCTCCACAAGCAGCTCCACTCCACCCTGCGGTGCAGGCTGTATAATAGAAAATAATGAAATGCAAATGATGCTGCTCGGGAGGGGCTTATTTGTTCTCTCTGCAGGCCAACATCCCACTCCACCAGCCGCTCCGCAGTGCAGGCTGTTTAAATAAAAAAATAAATGAAATGCATCTGATGCTGCTCGGGAGGGGCTCCTTTCTTCCCTCTGCAGGCCAACAGCCTTCTCCAACTGCTGCTCCCTTATTATAATAGTGTTAAAATACAAAATCATTATTAAAAGTCATGATTTCATTACACAACAGTTTGAAAAAAGAATCACTACTATTTACAAAAACTACTGCTAATACATACATTTACTATATGTGATTTTCCTTTCTAAAAATGTATGTACACACAAATTATAATATACAGTCTACATTAACATTTCAGAATGTTTTCCCTAACGTAATGTTTCACTTTAGCAGCATAACATTGTGTTTATACAATTATGTTAACTAACAATAGCATAGCAATAAAGTAACTATATACACATAGCTTTTTTTCATGTCTGTACACACTTTGCTTTAATTTATTAGATATACAATGTGCTAAGTAGTTTATGTAACCTCAGTAAGGAAACTAAGACATATAACCTAACTATGTCACCAGTTTTACTAAAAATATACCATTATTTTGAGTGCAAACGTTTTAATGTATAGTCAAACTATTATATAAAATAATTGGCAGACGAACAATTACTCTATCAATAAACACATAGATATGTATTACAAAGCATACTGATTTTCTGTTTACTGTCATTAGAATATGTCTTGCAAGATCCTTGTGCATCCTTACTTTGTCCTCTCTCTGAATACTTTCTTTTTCTTTTTATCTGTCTTTACTATTGTTTACTTGTTTCATATGTAAACAGATATCTCAAACTACACTCCCTAACCCTCAAAATAATGTACATGGAACCCCTTATACAACCCAGTACTTACAGGAAATAAATGTACATGTACAAATATACCTGGTGTTTTACATAATAAAGCAGGAGTAGGAGATTGCAGAATGTTTTTTTTATTATAATGTCAAAGATATTGACCTTCTAGTTAACACATTTGTTTCCGAGTGACACTTTATTGCAAATTACCTAATGTGTGACCAGTAAGTTCCACAATTGTGCCATTACCTATTTATAATTTTTAAATCTACATACTGTGTATTGATATTGTCAATGGCTATACACAAATATTTGAAAACTTGGTTTATAATAATATTAAACAGACATTCATTAAACCCTTAAGAAATCTAGTTTTGTGTGATATGCACCCAACTGTGAATGGATGCACCCTCATGAAATATAATTTCACATGTTTTAAGTGTTTTTTTTGCTAATCGATATCTGACCATGTTTGAAGTTTACAATGGGAGACTGAATCTTCCTCCCTTCCATTATATACCTTTGCAACATCACACAAAGGCACTTTTTAGACTCTATATTTTTGCAATGCTGGTTGTAAATCACAGCTACACTCACTCCATCTGATTGCATCTCATATCATGGTAAGCTTTCATTAACATATCAGCAACATGTAAACTTTTCTGTTCTGGTACTGGAAGATATATAAAAAAAGCTTTCCATATGATCTTGCCTAATTTGCTGTTTATGACAGTGTGGACACTCATGGTTCCACCCATAAGAGATTCCTATAAAGATATCTACACTTACTGTTTCCTTCACTAACACATCAAAAATACTCATTAAGAATTCTTGAGTGTCTTCTTGAGTATTTTCTGAAAAATGATCTCTTCAACTTTCTACAGCTACTACATGTCATGTGTTTTTTTTCATCTACTGACACTTTAACACTGTAAAGGTCCACACAAAGGCTTTTATTTCTACTGTTGAAGCAATTATTTGCTTGAGTGGTGTCATTTGAAACAACATACACAAAGCTGCATTTGAATAGCATTCAACTTCCGTTTCATTACTAAACCTACAATGGGAGTAGTTCATACATATTTGATTCTCCAAAACTGTTAGATTTTCTTCCTTTACAGATTGTACAGGAACCATTTTCTTTGAATGCACCTTGACCTATTGCTTGCGTTTTGGTGATGTAAGCCTTTTAGGAATTGGTAAGAGGCAAAGATGAGAAGCTAAATCTGTTGTACTTTGAATACATGAAATGTCAGTTGTCGCTTTAATTTAGTCAAAGTTTATGAAAAACAATCCTTCAATATTTTTGACTCATGGCATTTCCATATATGACATTCCTTCTTTAAACAATGCTTGACCTTTGTCAATCAGTGCATCCTCTAAAGTCAATCCTCGTGATAGGTGCACAATTACTGCATATGCAGAAAATCATGAAGCAGGCAGAGGTAAGAGAAATCAAGTGATGTGCCTCTAAACAATCAAACTTCCCTAAAATATTTTTCTACATTTGTACTGTGTGGAAAAGTGACAACATAATGCAGCCACTCTCCTCATTGCTCCATTCATCAGACCAATTTCTACATTCAGGTTATGCTTTAACATAATCTGTGCATTTGTGCACAGCTTTAAAATTGTGCATATTCTATGCATAAATGCAGAGCTTCTGTTTTTTTAAATAGATTTTCCAAATGTGTTAATTATGCTTTGGTTCTTGTATCTAATTCTAGTGACATAAGCTACCCATCTAGAACATTGCACAATGTTATCTCTATAATTTATTGCTTCTCAGAGAGCATCATTATAGAGTTGAACTTGTCACACTCTGTGAGTGTGCACATCAAGGCAACACAAGGAATGTTCTTTTCTTGAAGATTCAACATGATATCAGATCCAGGTGCAATCAGTCTACTTTCTAAGACTGTTTTCATATTGTCCTCAAGCTAACCTATATGAATGAATATTTATTAGCATTTATGAATACTCTAAACCTGCAGACAACCTCCGATAATGGTAAGTTACATTACCAATTCAAGAAATAATTTTTTGACTATCCTTTTCTCAAAACTCTCCCTACTCTTTGTGCTACGTGTGATGCATGTTTCCAATATTCCAGTTTATTATAATTTTCCACTGGCAGCATCAACAATCAATGTAAAGAAACACCAGCTATTGTGAGAAACTTGAGTGTATTCTCACTCCTAGTCCCCGTGGATCCTCTACGCAGGTGGCCAGGGAAAGGACAGTACTTTTGGATCCTGACTCTCGGGGCAGAGAAGCGAGGGATGATCACCTGGGTGGAGAATCCTTGGGGACTGGGAGTGGGGTGCCCTCGGGCAAACTGTGACCACACAAGTGATGGGTGGAAGGTTTTGAATGAATCTGAACCACTGGCATTGCTCTGGGCAACCTTCCACACCACCATTCTTTAGCCCGTCTGCACCATTGCAAAAGGGGTTCAGCCATACGCAAATCAGTCAGGTACTGCCACCAATGGTAGCAGCCCAGCCCGAACTGCTAGGCCAGGTCCCCTCTGCATGGAAACACAAGCAACCCCAGGCATGTTTCGGCCTTGTTGGGCCTCCGCAGTGAGGTGCAGCTTGGTTCCCTATGGTGTAGCGAGCAAGGGACCCACGTCTGGGCATACCCTCTCGCACATAGTGAGACAAACTGTGACCACAAAAGTGATGGGTGGAAGGTTTTGAATGAATCTGAACCATGGCATTGCTCTGGGAAACCTTCCACGCCACTGTTTTTTAGCACGTCTGCGCCATTGCAAAAGGGGTCTAGCCATACACAAATCAGTCAGGTAATGCCACCAATGGTAGCAGCCCAGCCCGACCTGCTAGGCCAGGGTGCCCCTATGCATGGAAACACAAGCAACCCCAGACATGTTTCGGCCTTGTTGGCAAGAGAGGGTATCCTCCTTTCCCTATAGACCAACCTATCCCTCGCCCGACCTTTATCGGTTATTGTAAGTCAACTCCCCTCATTTCCCCTCTTAGGACACTTGACAGTACTGAGATGAGGAAGAGGCACTTGAGAGTAATGAACACTATACCATGTCCCCCCTTTTGAACTGGGATGAAGTAGATGCCTCCAGTGTGTTGTGAAGGTCAGACATGTCCCCTTAATTATAGTCAGCCAAGTATCATTGAGAAAGAACATCTGCAATCTGTAAGTAGGCTGCAGGTGTATAAAGAAGGAGGGAAAACAACACAGAGAGGAGCAGCAGGGAGGCCTCTGCAGTCAGCAGGGAACCTTGTTGGAAGAAAGGCGAGCCATTGGAGGGAACTGCTGTGGGATGGTCTGCTGTGTGCAGCACGCCGAGGCACTGGGGACTGTGATGAGAAATGGTCTCAGAAAGTATGACGTGGTAGCTGGGGCTCTGTGGTGCGGACTTACATCCAAGAGGGGAGCCATATGTAAAGGCTGCCACTTTCCCTTTCATTGGGAGTGATCAGTCCCCTGTGGCGAGATACCAGCACAGGGTTTCCTAAGGGGCAGGGTTGGACCCCTGGCACCAGAAGCTGCTTTTCATGTGCCCCACGCTACAAGTAAATCAACTGCCGGTGAGTTTCTATTGGATAAAGAAACCCAGCGCGCGAATGACTGAACATTTCCAGTGCTGAAATACTTTTTATCGGAGTGGTCACGTGTCTCAGGAGGGCACGTTTTCCAAGGTCTCCCGTCTCAGGTCATTACTACTGTTGAATGCTAAAAGACCAAAGATACTTCGTATTGGAGTGGTCGTGTCTCTTAAAGCTGTTATTTGATGAAAATTTTAAATTAGACTTCCCGGTTTTTTATTGATGTTCATTTCCTTCATTATTTCCCCTTACTATCCCCAAACACCAAAAAAGCCTCCCTCTGTCACGATGAAGGCCCTTGCACTCCCCCTGTCTCCACAGTATGTTTCCTATGTCACACTTACATTTAGAATGCTTGATGTTATGGCTGTATAGCCGTGATTATATATGTGGCTTCAATCGTGGTTAGCGTAAAATGCCTTTGTTATAAATTCATTATTTCCTAAATCTTACACGCCTCCATTTCACATTCTGCCCCCACCTCTAGCCTGATGTCATGTTATTGTAATATTTCCAACCCTCTACATTAGGGTTTTCAACATTTTAAATCTCTGCGAACCGTGGCTACAGCGGCATGTGGTGGGTGTATGTGTTGGAGCGGCTATCGATCATTTCGTGCATAGCCACATTTATTTCAAATTTCTTCCTGGTAAACTTCTTATTTCCTGCATTCTAGACTCCACAATTTGTCATGCTTCCCTCTTTCCCACTCAGCACCCCTACCCTTATGTAATTTTAAATCTTCCACCCCTCTACATCAGTGCTTTCAACTTCCATTTCACAGTATTACGAAAAGCCGCGGTTATTGGGAAAACATCCAAGAAAAGTGTTTCACTAACTCCAAATCAATCACTGAGTGCCCCTCTCCACCTTCCATGGTCCCCCCACACCCATACATGTATATTTCCCTCAGCAACCCTCCCCATGCAAACCCGAAAACGTTGTTGTTCTGTGTAACACACTTTCTGTCCCAAGCTCATTTTCTTCTGTAGCCGTGGTTATCCAGATGAATAGCAATGGCTATGGGAAACAGTTTTTGCTCTTAACTTGTTCCCAGGCCCCCCTCGAGCTCCCAAATTACACCTGGTGTCCACACTTCAACCCCTAGCCTGATGCCATTTAATCTTTTTTCCTGCTCCAAATTGCCTTTGGTCATTTTTCCTTTTGCGGTATTCACGGGTATAGCCGCGACTATCTCTTGCATTGAAAATAAAAAGACAACAGCTTTTTCAGAAAGCCTCTATTCTGCAAAACACCATGGGGTTATCTCTCTAATTTTCAGAGAAGGTGCATCCCCTTGTCCATCAAATATTGTAAAAAGTACTGAACGCAATAACCCCAGGACTCCAAAGTATCGCGAGTCAACACTTCAAGCCTGCGTTTTTTTGTACCTGGTCCAATTCTGTAGAGGCGTTTTCACCGTGCACTCGAGAAAAGAATTTCCTTTTTTTTCTACTGCAAATTGATTGGGGACTATGCCGAAACATATCTATTTTATTTTTTCCAAATAACATTTTCAATTTTTTCATGGATTGCTTCCAAAATGTCCAGCCGGTGGGCTTGGGGGAGGGGTGAGTGGGGCAGGCGTGTGTGGGGCAGGCGTGTGTACAATCTTGTCTGCATAATTCCTCAAAATGTCTTCCTTTGAGTCAAAAGATATTAGCAATTCATTTTTATGAACATGCACCTTAACTATGCTATAATCAAATAATATATATATATATATATATAATGCTAACATCATCCATCTGTCTCTATCTGTCTATATCAATTTAACATCATATATACTTCAATCAATCAATCTATCAAGCTATCTCTATCTATTCATCTTTCTATACCTCTATGTATCTATAAATATATCTGTGTATGTATGTCTCTCTATAAATCCCTCTATTTATTACCCAACCAATCATCTATCCTAACTATCTGTCCATCTGCCTATTTATCTATCTATCCATATATCCATCTATCTTTCCAAGTACCCGCCTCTGAGTATGTATTTACACATCTATGTGTTTACATATAGTTCTGTTTCTTTATCTATCTATCTATCTATCTATCTGTCTGTCTGTCTGTCTGTCTGTCTTTCTGTCTGTCTGTCTATCTATCTATCTATCTATCTATGTATCAATGTATGTATCTATCATCTGTCTATCTATCTATCTATCTATCTATCTATCTATCTATGTATCAATGTATGTATCTATCATCCGTCTATCTATCTATCTATCTATCTATCTATCTATCTATCTATCTATCTATCTATCTATCTATCTATCATTCTATCTATCTATCTATCTATCTATCTATCTATCTATCTATCTATCTATCTATCTATCTATCTATCTATCTATCTATCTACCTATCTATCTATCTATTTCCACCTACCAATGAATCGCCCATTTAATCAGTTTATAGAAGACAGCATGTCAGTCTTTCTATGTCATTACTTTGTGTCCGGGGCTCTTTTGAATGAACGTGCCTTTGTCTCTGGTAGAGAACATTAGTCGCTAGAGAGAATATTTTTTTACGGTGGGCCAGATCGCCATACCCCCCGTTATTGCTGCCCCATTTGCCCCATGCCAATCTATGGGTGGTGACCACATTTATGGAGCCCCATCTCACAGCCAATCCTCTACCTGCTGCAGTCAACCACCCGGCTATGAAATGACTAAGCTAATCTATCTATTGAGGCTAGATCATTTTTTGTTGTCATTGCACCCTAAATAATAACACCTTTTCAGGGAGTGGTAGATTGGTGCCATCACTTAGGACCAACATTGAAAATCACAGCTCGAAAATACTTTTTGAAAAAACGTAGTAGTGCCTTGAAGGTCGGTAATTAGGGGGAAATCCCCTCTTGGCAGGCCTTTAAGTTCCCACGTCTACCTGCCCCTCCCAAGGCTGCGTGCGGGCCGCCCGCTCCTGTCTCTACGTTCCTGCTCTTCCCTGCCACAGTCGCCATCTTTGGATGTAATCCCTTCATCATATTGCTTCTCCATTTTTAAAAAGAATATTTGGACTTTTGTAGCACATTTCATGCATGACAGAGTTGTCCCAGAGCATCAAACAAGACACAATCAGGGAAAGGGTCATTTGAAAGGTATAGGAGAGCGGGCGTTTAGAAGAAGCAATGGATACAGATACTAAAAGATTGATGAAATGTAAAAAAAAGAGTAAAATAATAAAAGAACATGTACCTTTCCTCTTATAATGCTACTTTTCACAGATGAAGTCTGTTTTCACCGTTTATTCTGGTGACCTAAACATTCTGGAAGAGGTGACCATCTGAGAGAAGTGTTGCATGCAAAGTCACAGAAGGAGGGGAGTTTGTTGTTTTATTGCATTTCATCCAGCATGTATCACCCACTGCAGGCGGGGCTGGTGTCTGTGGGGCAACGGGGCGGAGGGGCAATAACCGGGCAGAACTCAAGCAGCTCTGATCGGTGGGCTCATTGCAGCCGGTGTTCCAAGCATCCTGATTGGCTGCAGCCAGGGCAAAGGATGCTTATGGATGTCCTTACCCATAAAGCATACATGTTGCATATGCAAAGTAACTATGGAGACTATTTCTACTCTTAACACTTGCATTTTGAAGCAGGTAATGCAATTAACTGATAAACGACTTGTCCCACTTATTGCATGAGTCTGTTCTGCCATACAAAAACATATATACATACATACCGTTTATTTTGTTATTAGCATTATTAATTGCTTTAAATATACATATATAAAAAGACCGAAGAAATCATACATCATCATGCTCCTGGGCGAGGCACGTGACGCTGCCTGGGAACAGCTGAGCTTTTCCCTCAACCCTTTTCCAGCTGTAGCTCTGTGCCCCTATTTTCCTAAAACATGTTGAGCCCCCCTGCATGTGTCGCACTCGTCTACTGGTTAACCAGGCATGTGTGCATTCATAGACGCTGGAGTTGGTTCCCGCTGTCCTTAATATCATCACTCCTCGCCCGCCTGATCACCCTCTGCTCCTTTTGTGCTCCCCTCTCCAATCCTTAGCACCTTGAAGCAGCGTTTGTGCTGCATCTGTGCACTCACACATTAAATGATTGACATCTTACCATTTACGTCATGAACTCTTTAGGCCTGATGCTCAAAGTATTGATGTGGTGCAAACCAGAGATGCCTGTGGGCACCGCAGGTTTGCTTGTGCTCGGTGTAACTGGTTCACAAAGACTGAAAAGCAGAGCATATCGATAGATTCAGGGAGCCTCTCCGGGATGCCCTGGAGCAGGGGCCTGCAACCTTTGGCTCTCCAGATGTTTTGGACTACAACTCCTATCAGCCCCAGACCACTGCCCTGGGGCAAACCTGCATGTGGGCATCTCAGTGATGTACCAGGCATCTCCAGATGTGCTCCATTGGTCATCTTTTGTGAATCAAGTTTAAGGTAGCAGGTGCAAACCAGAAATGCTCAAGGACACTCTGATTTGCTCCAGTGCACATCTTTCAGAACCAGGTTCTACGTCTCCCACGGCGTAACTAATTTAAGGCAAGAACAATAGATGATAGACTGTAGAAATGTGCTATCTCTCTCTCGCTTTATCCCCAAAGAAATCTGTAAGCAGAGACCAAAAGTGTCTAGAGATGGGACATATAGAACGCTAGGCAACAGCTATGGCCGGGAGGATAGCTCAGGGGCAACACACTCACCTTAAAAGCAAGATGACGCGGAGCAACACAGGGTTGACCCCTGAGTCCCTGCTTAGAAACCTCCTGATATTAAACACGTTTTTTAAATATCCAATTACAACATCACACACAGCTGAAGTCATAGTCAATGTCATCCGTCAAGTAGGTGCAGATAGATGGCCAAATTCCAGACAATTATTTCTTTGTATCTTGCCATAGTACACACATGTTCAAAAGATGTACAGTTCACAAGTGGGCATAAATGTCATGTTTATGGGGATGGCCCCCACTGGTGGAGAGAAAATGTACTGCTGGTCTCTCTGGCACCTGCCCCCTCCCGGAGCAACACTCTAAAGCAGTGGTCTTCAAACTTTTTTGGCCAGGGCCCCCCTGAACAAAATTTGGGCAGGTCGGGACCCCCCAGAAATGCCAAATGAACAGTATGTATTGCACGCCGTCACCTGCTCCCATTACAGTCGCTGGGCTCCCTCATCCCACTCCTACCCAGTCCCTGGTCCCTTCCCACGCCATCACACACCATGGGCTCTCCCCACTCTGCTCCCACCACTATCCCATGGTTCCCGCCCATTGTGCTCCCACCATAGTCCCTGGGTTCCCCCCACATCCCGTTCCCAACACAGTCTGAGGGCCAGTGGTGGCTGGTGATTTGGGGGGGGGGGTACCCCTGTTAATTTATTTAAAATAATGGGTTAAATGGGTTAAAATGTTGCATTGTAGAGCATACTTGTGACAAAAAAATGGGTATTTAGGCAAACAGTTTGCAATTAGTGCTGGGGGGCCCAGGGGACAGGCATGACATTTTTTACTGGACATCTATGATAGATGTCCAGTAAAAAGTTACCATCTCTGTCCCCTGGGCCCCACTGGGCCTAACACAATCAACATAATTATGTGTGTATGCAAGGCGCTGCACGTTCATACAGCAATCACTCTATCATTCACACGAGCATACATCACCATACACTCACTCATAACACAAGCATACATGCATCCATACACATGTTTAAATAAAAACAATGAACATAAACATACCTTCTGCATTGGCCTGCGTGTGGGTGCTGAAACGCCCTGCTCCAGGCTGCTCTGTCCGTATGTGCGAGGAGGCGCAGGAGTTCCCCCTCAGACATACAGACATGCAGTGCCCCAGCCAGCATTTCCAATGAGCTATGCAATACTGGCGAAGCAAAATGCCCCAGAACTCGTATGGCTCAGTGAGCATGTGCGGCTGGGGAACTAAACTGAACTGTTTCCCTTTGACAGTTCAGCCAGCCAAGGAGCACTCCATCAGCTGGAAAAAGCAGCTGAGGGAGTGCTCACTGTTTCACTGGGCTGGCTCCTTAGCTCCTCCATAATGGGTGAGTGGCCACTGGGTGGGCGCCCCTCACCATTATGGATGAGCCGCCAGGCTCGGACAGGCCTATAGGGCAATGCCTGTAGCAAAAAAGTAAAATGCTAGTGTGGGCCAGTCAAAATGGGCCACCATTTTGACCAATGTGGACGAGTTTGATGAGTTACTTAACTATGCAGTTAGTAATTTTGACCATTGTTTCTGAATATATCACAATTTACTTACATTTTAACACAAAGCACCCCCTTGGGTACTATTGAAACAGTGTAAAGTTGACGTCCTGCACAATTCAATTATTAGAACAGTCCTGGGGAATGATTCGCCAGCAGTCCTTGGGACTTGCTTTGAGACGGACGGGTGTGGATGACAGTGCATTCATGTATTGCCATTTAAGGCTCTGTATTACAGAACGAAAATCATTCACCAGGACTGTTCTAATAATTGAATTGTGCAGGACGTCAACTTTACGTCTATTGACACCTTTGCTCACAATCATAAGCGGATACTCATCAGTAAGGCTTCACATTGGAGTTTTGCCTTGAAAAAGACCTGTGGAGGGCGAAACACGTGTTGGCATACAACTCTGTCATTTGGGCATACAAATCTGACGTTTGAACACGGACAATGAACACAATTAAATAACGCAAATAACTATCTACGTCTCAATTGAAATATATTTTGTATATGGACTGATCATGAGGATTTTCAATGTTACAGATGTACAACTCTTGTGAGCTGGCAGCGCATCCAATGGTGGAACAACTACTGTCTCTTTTCAGATTAAGAAAGAGGCTGTTACAGTAGTCCAACCTAGAGGGAGCCAGGGCTTTGGAGACAATGAGCTTCTGGGGGAAAGTGAAAAATCGAAGAGTACCTCTGAGGATGTGCAGCTGGTAGTTGGCTTTCTTGGAAAGGTCCGTGATGTGCGGAGAAAAGGAGAGAGTAGAGTCGAAGATGACACCAAGGTTTTTTGCCTGACAGGAAGGCGAAGGAAGAGGGCCCATGGAGAGCGGCCATAGTGAGATAGGGAAATTGGGAGCAGGGGTCCGATGAGAAGGGTGTCTGTATTACTGGCATTAAGACAGAGATTGTTGGAGGCACACCAATCCTGAATCGCGGATAGAAAGTCTGGAATGTGCGACAGAGGAGAGGAGGCTGTAGGGAGCCAGAAAGAGAGTTGTGTCATCCGCATAACACTGAAAGTTAGAGCAGCCGTTGGAGATTAGGTGGGCCAGAAGGGCCACATGGAGATTGAAGAGCAAGGTGAGAGGTTATAGCCATGGGGAACACCACATGTGGATAGAGAAGTGATAGAGAGAAAGGATCCAAGTTATACCTGGGAGGGTCGGTCCAGGAGGAAAGAGGTCAGCCACTCCAGGGCCTGATCTGTGAAGCCCAGGTTCTCACTGAGTCGGTTGATCAGGATGGTGTGATTGACCATGTCGAAAGCAGAGGAAAGGGCAACGAGGATGAGGACAGAAGGGTGCTGGTGTGAAGATTAGAGAGCAGATCTTCATGGGTGTACAGGAGAGCAGTTTCTGTGCCTCTGGCTGCTCTGAAGCAAGACTGGTGGTCATGGAGACAGCCAACAGTTTCAGTGTGGAGAGTAAGCTGGGAGATGGCCAGCTTTTCCAGATGTTTGCCCAGGAAAGGAGTGATAGAGATCAGGTAATAGCTGGACAGGAAGCATCAGCAGAAGGCCTTTTAAGGAGAGTGTGCACAGGGGAGTTTTTTAGGAGCCAGGGGAAAGCACAAGTGGCGAATGAGTGATTGCCGAAATTGGCCATGACCTGAGCAAGGGTATCAATGTGGTTCTTGATGGTTCTGGAGGAGCAGGGGAGTAGCTGTTTGGACAACAATTTCATAGATTGAACTTGTCTAGAAACATCACCAGGTGTTATCAGAGAGAAGGAGGAGAAAGAAGGAGGAGAGAGAGAGAGAGAGTGGCAGCCGGAAGGGCGGCTAAGAACGGTAGGGGGAGAGGAAGTGCAGATCGAGGATAGGATGTCCGGAGTTCTAATAGTGAAGTTGAGATGCCAGGGTTGTACAGAGGGCCTGGGAAGGAACAGGAGAGATGGAATCTGCAGAAGGATTGGCCAGCTCTTTGCAGATTATAGATTAGTTTGGCCATGTTGTTAGAGGCCGCAGAGACACAGTTGTGAATGTGGACTCTATTCTTGGACAGGACAGAAATTCTGTATTGCCTTTTTAGCAGGTGGCAGGCCAGATTGTCAAGGATGCACCTGAAGCCCTCCATTTCCTCTCAGCCACCTTACACTTGCGTTTCAGGATGGCGAGGTCAGATTCATACCAAGAGTTGTACTTGGAAGTAGGCTTCAGATTGATTCTCATGGCATGGGCAAGATTGTCCAGAGTTTTAGAAACGGCAAGATGCAGATTAGAGAGGGTTGTGTCATGGTGTGAGTCAGCCACAGCACCAGGAGGAGCAGAAAAGGTGGAGACAAAGGCATCAACTGACAAGCACTTAATGGGCCGAATGACCGAGAAGGTAGGTGGCAATGCTGGGGTGGGTATAGCCAGGGGGACAGAGAGTGTCAGGTGAGAGGAAAGAAGAAGGTGGAAACTACAAGAGAGAGGAGTAGTGAGAGGGTGAGAGAGAGGGTTGTCTGAGGAGATGAGAACATCCAAGGTGTGTCCGGCAGTAGGTGTCAGACCAGAGGGTAGGGGTAGAATTGAGAGATAGAGAGATTTGCAGAGGTTGTGGAAGAGCCAGTGGAGGGATGAGAAGCATCCAGGTGGATGTTGAGGTCTCTGAGTATGAGACATTGAGAGGTAGAGGCAAGGAGAGATCAGCCCACTCTGAGAGGAAGAGGATAGCCTGGCCAGGGGGCCTATGTATGGTGGCCACAGTGAGAGAGAAGCCAGGAGAGATAAAGAGCCTGCAGACCACACATTCAAAGGATGAGTAGGTCTGCGTAGTAATGACAGAGGTGGGGACCCAGTCCAGAAAGATGAGAGCTACTCCTCACCGGGTCGTTTGATTCGGGGCACAGAGAGGATCTTGCAGCCATCAGGGTGGAGAGTGTCAAAACTAATGACTGAGGTGGCCATGAACCGTGTCTCAGTAAGAGTGAGGACATCCAGGTCAAGCTCTTCAAGGAGGTGGCAGATGACAGAGGAGTGTTTGACAGCAGAGCGCGAGTTGAGAGTGGCAACATGGCCACATTTGAAAGACTTTCGGGGAGGGGTACAGGCTTGAGGTACACCCGGCAGAAGTGGTAAGGTTGCCCAAGACTGGGCAGAGGTGATAGCAGGTGGTGACAAGGTAGCCAGAGAGGAGGAGGAAGGTGCCAGAGAAGAGGCAGATGAAAGAGGTGGCAGAGGGGCCAGAGAGGTACTACTAGGAGTAGTGGAAGAAGGAAGGAAGTTGATAAGATGCAGGAGATGCCTTTCAAAAAGGAGGAGATTAGGCTGAAGGCCTGGACCAGGACGGTGCCATTAAAGTAGACATTAATGATGGTCTTGGATGAATGAAAAAAGGCCAGGAGAATGTCCCACTGAGTGTCACCATAAATGGGAGAGGAGGATATAGGAGAGAGAGCCGAGACCATATGAGGTGTCCATAGGACCGGTGAGGGAATGACAAAGAGGATATGGGTGAGAGTCTGTCTGGAGGAAGCACTGATGTAGTTATCAGCAATAGGGGGGCCAGGGTTGGCAAACAGGATGTCCCTCTTGAATGTCTTCCTTCCAGACTTAGAGAAAGGGATAGGATAGGAGATAGACTAGCCGCTAGAGAAGATGGGAGAAACAGAGAGCACCATAGAGGGTGCAAAGTTGGAAGGTGGGAGAAGAAGGGTGCGAGAGAAGAAAGAGAGCTGCGCAGCCCAACGCCACACAACGCAGAATGTACAGAGCGGGAGTAGGGCACCTGGGTCACAACAAAAGGGGAAAATACAGGATAAAACAAGTTACTCACAATAGTACAACAGTTCCCCTTGTGGGTATGGGACCTAGAGAGTGGGAGAGATCCTAATGGGACACATTTAACAGCAGCACAGTTATTAGAATGTAAAACACCTAGATTCAACTTTCCTAAAGGCCCTGCTTGTAAAAACAGCAGCAATGTAAAACACCTAAATTCAACGATCCTAAAAGGGGAAAAAATGCCTACTTTTTAAACACAGCAGCAATGTAAAACACCAGTTTAAACTTTCCTAAAAGGGGGAAAACGGCCCTTTTTTAAACACAGAAGCAATGTAAAAATCTAGATTAAACTTTCCTAAAAAGGGGAAAATTGACCACTTTTAAACACAGCAGCAATGTAAAACACCAGTTTCAACTTTCCTAAAAGGGGGAAAACGGCCCTGTTTTTAAACACAGAAGCAATGTAAAAATCTAGATTAAACTTTCCTAAAAAGGGGAAAATTGACCACTTGTAAACACAGCAGCAATGTAAAACACCTAAATTCAAATTCCCTAAAAGGGGGAAAAAGGGCTAGTTTTTAAACACAGCAGCAAGGTGAACACCTAGATTAACCCTCCCTAAAAAGGGGAAAAATCCCAGTTTTTAAACACTGCAGCAATGTAAACACCTATATTAAACCTTCCTAAAAAGGGGGAAAATACCCAGTTTTTAAACACAGCAGCAATGTAAACACCTGGAGATTGGGAGAGATCCTAATGGGACATAGTTAACAGCAGCACAGTTATCACAACATAAAACACCTAGATTCAAGTTTCCTAAAGTCCCCATTTGTAAAAACAGCAGCAATGTAAAACACCTAAATTCAACGATCCTAAAAGGGTAAAAAAGGCCTACTTTTTAAACACAGCAGCAATGTAAAACACCAGTTTCAACTTTCCTAAAAGGGGGAAAGCGGCCCTGTTTTTAAACACAGAAGCAATGTAAAACACCTAGATTAAACTTTCCTAAAAAGGGGAAAATTGACCAGTTTTAAACACAGCAGCAATGTAAAACACCTAGATTAAACCTTCCTAAAAAGGGGAAACAATTCCAGTTTTTAAACACAGCAACAATGTAAATACCTAGATTAAACCTTCCTAAAAGGGAGAAAAAGGGCCCAGTTTTTAAACACAGCAGCAATGTAAAACACATAGGTTCAACTTTCCTAAAAAGGGGAAAACAGGCCCAGTTTCTAAACGCAGAAGCAATGCAAAACACCTAGATTCACTTTCCTGATTTGTCGCAGCAGGTTGATGGCTGTAGGCTTCTTGTTTCCCCGCCAGACACCGGCAGACAACCCCTGGAGCTGTTACACTGGAGCTGTTCTTAGTCACAGGTTTTTCGCCACAGGGGCTGCCAGGCAGAGGCTGCCTAGAAGCCCGAAGGATAAGGGCCCTGTTCCACCAATGAGAGCGGGTGGGCGGGAGTGAGGGGAACAGGAAGCAGGGAAGCAAGGTCGTGGGTGGGGGAGCTAGGCGTTGCGGCACACAGGAGCGCAGAAATAATGAATTTAACAAGGCTAGAGCCTTGCACAGGAGCGGCAATGCTGGAAGTATGAAATAAAAATGAAGTTAGCCCAGGGGCTACAACAGTCACACACTCACCCCAGTCGCAAGGTCCAAGAAGCCAGCGGAGAGGAACCTTCTCCCATTACCCGGGTGTGCAATGTTCGGGGCTAATAAGTTAATTCCTAAAAACAATGGCAGGGAGGTGAAAATATTCTCATGTAAGCCAATGGGGTGCTCTTTAACTGGAGATGATTGAAAATATAAGTACCCACGCACTCTTCAGCAATGGAAGAAGAAGGAGTAACAGGTCTTGCAAATATATATCTTCTGCGAAACACAGAATTTATTTAAGAGCAGACACTCAGACCTGGCACTTCCACAAGGCCTTCCTGCGGTAAGAATATGAGTAGTAATTACGCAAAATCGAATTCTAACAGTTCGGAAATAAAACATGGTAGTAGTGTATTTTGATAATGATGTCCATTGTTGCCTAGCAACACACATCAATGAACTAACTGATGAGTTGTAAATACTATGAAGGTTGTTCATTGCCAGCTGACTAAATAAGAGCATCAATAAAAGCTTGGTGTCACTGCAGCAGAATGCCATTACGTCTCCTAAATAAAGCATATACAGAGAAGCATATGCTTTGTCAAAAGCACCACCTTCAGCCCACTGCAGGAGTTTGACATTGAGTCATTTCCACTCTCTGGACTAGAGACATTTGTACATCGCTGACCCGGGATGCCAACATGAACACATGAGCTTCTCACTTGCAGGCAGGGCTCAGGAATACCATTATACAGAATGAAGACAGCCCTGCAGAGCTTTATCGAACCTCAGATGTCCTCATCTGGATTGGCAGACTTGGTAAGACATGGTTGGGCTGTGCTTATTTTTTCTCAACATCTGCATACCAGAAAACAGATGTTATTTCTGCAGGACGCTTAGCGAGCGCCTGATAACCCTGGTGCCTCTCGTCTCACGTTTTAATCAGACACTCTCCCAGACAGCGGCTCTAATTGCAGGCTCGCGATTAGAAAAGGTCCTGGGTACATTTGCAGCCTCACCCGGCTCCACGAGATGATGGATAGCACACATCCGAACCAGTCCCTTTATTTCACACTCGCTGATTAGGGCAATTAGGAGAGCTACAGTATTAAATTGGCAAAACTGAATATGCAATTACAGCGAGGCCAAAGTTAATTACGGGAACTTAGCGCAGCCGCAATCAATGTATGTAAATTGCAGGCGGGTAAGATAATCAAGGGGTTAAGGGTGATTCCATCCTGACAAATTAACAGGAAGGCCCGTTTGACACTTTGACAACAGCAAATTCTCACCCAGGGCCAATAATGAACCAAGTTGTGTCAAACATGGACCCCAACATTTCGGAAATGTGCACGTGCTGTGCAGGTGAGTCTCGGGAATGTGGTACCAACGAGTATTTTTTTCAGCTATTAAAATGAGATAATAATGTGGCATAAGTACCTAAGTAATAATATTTAAATAGAAATAATATGAATATTAATAATACATATTTGATGCTAACAGGGTCATTTTTATTGTATGTATTTAATGTTTTGGATTTGTAGAGCGCACTACAGCCCACAGACATCGAGGTGCTATTACAGTAGGTAGGCTTGATTCAGGGTTACAAAGAATGCGAACCAACAGCAGAATTACTTAGTGCATGTTACATGGTTACAATTACATAGATAAAATTACAGGTAGTTGTGAGGGTAATCATATTCCAAAGGGAGAACAACAGCATACTTGCTCAAGAACAAATGATGCACAGTGGAGGGTACCGGTGCAGCATCATACAAATAACCTAGTTTTGATGGCTTTGCGGAAGACTGTGTGAGAGTCAAATATCCTGATATGAGAAGGAAGGGCGTTCCAGTACGTGGCGGCCATGGTCGGGAAACTGGTACCGCCAGCACAAACTCTGTGGGTCTTGGGCACAGAGATCCTGTTGGAGTATGGCGTTCTTGTCGGCCTAGCTGGGCTTAGGTTTGGGAATCCTTTGAACCAGGTAGGGGGGCGCCAAGTCAGGGACACACTTATGCGTCAGGGCGAGGGTTTAGAAAACAATCCTTTCTTTAACGGGAAGCCAGTGGACCTGCCTCCTCACCTCAGAGATGCGGTCCCTTCTTGAGATGCCTGAGGCAGCCCTAAGGTCGTTATTTTGTACTAGTTGTAATTCAGTAATATTCTTGCAGCAGGCCCCAATAAAGAGGGCATTACAGTAGTCCAGTCTTGACCCAATTATTGCCCTAGCAATGGTGAGGCAGTTCTGTTGGGTAGGAAAGGTCTAGCTGCATTAAGCAATTTGCAATGGTAGGCTGAGGAGGAGGCAATGGCATTAACCTGCCTGTTGAACGTCAGGTTAGAGTCCAAGTAGACACCCAAAGTCTTAACAGATTGGGACATAGTGATAGGGATATTATCAACAGTTAAGGAGCTATATTGCTTGTCCAATTTACCCAAGGTGGCCGGGGATCCAATTAACAGAAGTTCGGTTTTGTAGCTGTAAGGCATAACCAGTTAACTGCCATCCAGGATTGGATCATTGAGTAAATAGAGTTGAGGGTGTTCAGGTCAGACATATAGTCACCCGAAAGGGGGATGAGCACCTGAGTGTCATCAGCATAGTTTGTGTATGAGATGCCCAGTGCATCCAGAATGTTGAACCGAGACCTTGTGAAAAGGTGATAGAAGGTGGGGGCAATGCACAAACCCTGTGGGACTCCACATTTAAAGACTTGGATTGGCACATGACGATTCAGAGAAGACCTTCATAGTTCTTTCCTGTAGAATCGATGTGATCCATGCACAGGGCCTCGGGGAGAAATTAGCCGCAGTGGAGCGGTGATGGCAGAGTAGGTCTTGTAATCCACTAGATCAAAGGCAGCGGATAAATCAAGGAGCAGAAGTAGGGCTGGTTTGCATGCGTCTCTGAGGTTGTCCTTTTGATTTTTAAGGTGTAGCAGGGCAATTTCGGTTCCGTGTAGTGGCCGGAAAGTGGACTGCCGAAGACCAAGAAGATGGTTTTCCTGAAGGAACTTTTGGACTTGCAGGTAGGCTGCTTTGTCCATGATTTTTAGCAGAAAGGGGACAGTGGCAATGGGTTTATAGTTCCCACGGGTCGAGTGAGGGTTTCTTAAGGAGCGGACGAACCCACGCTTCCTTAAGTCCACTTGGGACATGGCCAGACTGGAAGGAGGCATTAATGAATGCAGTGATGAATGGGGCAAGGGCGGGGGTACAGTCTTTGATTACCTGAGCGGGGCAGTCATCCCCCTTACAGTTGGAAGGTTTAATGGATTTGAGGAGGGCAATGACTTCCGCTTCACTCATATCCTTGAATTGAAACATTGGGGAATGACCGGAGTTTGTTAATAGGGACGGCTTACTGTGAGTGTTGGCTAAAAGGTTGGTAAGTGCCTGTTAGTCGGCTAAGATTTTGGTTTGCAGGTGTCCAACTTATGAAGCATGGCAGATTAAATTTTGTTACACCAGATTTAATCCTTCACAAGAGTAGGAGGCAGGGTGGAGGCAGTGTCCAACTCTCGAAAGATGGCAAAGATTTCTTTCGTCCCTGATTTTGCATTAGCTATCCGCATGTTGAAGAATGCAGCTTTGGACTTAATGATGGCATTTTTATAGTTTTTGTGAATAGCCTTAAAGGCTACTTCTGAGGCTTCATTAGGGTTATTTTTCCAAGTCGTGAGCGCTGCCCTTTTCTTGGAGCGTAGCTCCAGATGCTCCTGGATGAACCAGACATTAGAGTGCTTTGCTCTCTTAGCTTTGTTTAGGGTGAGAGGAGCAATGGCATCGACAGCTTGCGTGATGACCATTTTGAATGCACTCGGGAGGGTCTCAGGGTCCTTGGAGAAAGGGGGCATGAGGGCAGACACTGTAAGGTAGGGGCTGATATTCTCCCTGGTGAGATGACGAGAGCTTCTCGAGAGTGTTGCAGGGAGAGGGACCTTGCTTTTGGGGGCCCTTTAGAGGTTTTAAGGTCAAATATAATGCAATGGTGGTCAGACCATGGAATGGGAGCAATAGCAGTGACCAGGAGAGAGCAATTATGGTGGGAAACCCAGTCGACCTTTAATATGAGTAGGCTTAGAGATGGATTGTGTAAACCCTAGGGTGGATAAAGCTTTATTCAAGGCAGTGGCATGGGTATCATTAGGGTTGTTAAGGCCTAGATAAAGATCACCCAGGAGCATGACTTTAGATGTGTTTTTTAAGTTGTCCGAGAGCGAGTGGATTAATGCTCCATGAAAATCAGTGATAGGGCCAGGAGGGCAGTAAACGACATGGAGAGAGATGGTACAGTTAGGGGAGAGCCTCGTTTTGAGCAGAAGGTAGTCAGCATTCTGATCAAGTTCCCCTTCAATCCTCCTGATAGAGAGAGTCTCCCGAGCGATGACAGCTACCCCACCGCCCCTATGAGAGGAACGGTCCTGCCTGAAGATGGTGTCGCATGTTTGGGATGGCGAGGGCAACAGCGGGCCAGAGGTTTCATTCAGCCAGGTCTCACAGAGAATCATTAAGTCAATGTTATCCCTGATGATAAGGTCTTGCACATCTAAGGCGTGTGCTGGTAGGGAGCGGGCATTGACCAAGGCACACTTCAGTGGGGCAGCAGGTGAGGTACACTGGTTGGCGGTAGGGGGGGTATGGACCCCTGAGAGTCAATCGAGGAGGTAATGGGCAGGAGATGGGCTTGGCTAACAGCAGGTGCCACAGCAGCAGTGGCATTACAGGGCAATTGAGGTCCATGGGTGGCAGGCATTAGCGCAAGTGCAGCAACAACAGTAGCATTACAGGGCAATTGAGGTACATGGGTGGCGGGCACTAGCGCAGGTGCAGCAACAACAGTGGCAATACAGGGCAATTGAGGTCAATGGGTGGCGGGCACTAACACAGGTGGAGCAACACCAGTGGCAATACAGGGCAATTGAGGTACATGGGTGGCAGGCAATAACGCAGGTGCAGCAACGACAGTGGCAATACAGCGCAATTGAGGTACATGGGAGGCAGGCATTAGCGCAGGTGCAGCAACAACAGTAGCATTACAGGGCAATTGAGGTACATGGGTGGCAGGCAATAACGCAGGTGCAGCAACGACAGTGGCAATACAGCGCAATTGAGGTACATGGGAGGCAGGCATTAGCGCAGGTGCAGCAACAACAGTAGCATTACTGGGCAATTGAGGTACATGGGTGGCAGGCACTAGCGCAGGTGCAGCAACAGCAGTGGCAATACAGGGCAATTGAGGTACATGGGTGGCGGGCACTAATGCAGGTGCAGCAACAGCAGTAGCATTACAGGGCAATTGAGGTACACGGGTGGCGGGCACTAGCGCAGGTGCAGCAACAGCAGTGGCAATACAGGGCAATTGAGGTCCACGGGTGGCGGGCACTAGCGCAAGTGCAGCAACAACAGTAGCATTACAGGGCAATTGAGGTACATGGGTGGCAGGCAATAACGCAGGTGCAGCAACAACAGTAGCATTACAGGGCAATTGAGGTACATGGGTGGCAGGCAATAACGCAGGTGCAGCAACGACAGTGGCAATACAGCGCAATTGAGGTACATGGGAGGCAGGCATTAGCGCAGGTGCAGCAACAACAGTAGCATTACTGGGCAATTGAGGTACATGGGTGGCGGGCACTAGCGCAGGTGCAGCAACAGCAGTGGCAATACAGGGCAATTGAGGTACATGGGTGGTGGGCATTAGCGCAGGTGCAGCAACAGCAGTGGCAATACAGGGCAATTGAGGTACATGGGTGGCGGGCACTAATGCAGGTGCAGCAACAGCAGTAGCATTACAGGGCAATTGAGGTACATGGGTGGTGGGCACTAGCGCAGGTGCAGCAACAGCAGTGGCAATACAGGGCAATAGAGGTCCATGGGTGGCGGGCACTAGCGTAGGTGCAGCAACAGCAGTGGCAAAACAGGGCAATAGAGGTACATGGGTGGCGGGCACTAACGCAGGTGCAGCAACACCAGTGGCAATACAGGGCAATAGAGGTACATGGGTGGCAGGCATTAGCGCAGGTGCAGCAACAGCAGTGGCAATACAGGGCAATAGAGGTACATGGGTGGCGGGCACTAACGCAGGTGCAGCAACACCAGTGGCAATACAGGGCAATAGAGGTACATGGGTGGCGGGCACTAACGCAGTTGCAGCAACACCAGTGGCAATACAGGGCAATAGAGGTACATGGGTGGCGGGCACTAGCGCAGGTGCAGCAACACCAGTGGCAATACAGGGCAATAGAGGTACATGGGTGGCGGGCACTAACGCAGGTGCAGCAACACCAGTGGCAATACAGGGCAATAGAGGTACATGGGTGGCGGGCACTGGCGCAGGTGCAGAAACAGCAGTGGCAATACAGGGCAATAGAGGTACATGGGTGGCGGGCACTAGTGCAGGTGCAGCAACAGCAGTAGCATTACAGGGCAATAGAGGTACATGGGTGGCGGGCACTAGTGCAGGTGCAGCAACAGCAGTGGCATTACAGGGCAATTGAGGTACATGGGTGGCGGGCACTAGCGCAGGTGCAGCAACAGCAGTGGCAATACAGGGCACTAGAGGTCCACGGGTGGCGGGCACTAACGCAGGTGCAGCAACAGCAGTGGCAATACAGGGCACTAGAGGTCCACGGGTGGCGGGCACTAACGCAGGTGCAGCAACAGCAGTGGCAATACAGGGCAATAGAGGTACACGGGTGGCGGGCAATAACGCAGGTGCAGCAACACCAGTGGCAATACAGGGCAATAGAGGTACATGGGTGGCGGGCACTAACGCAGGTGCAGCAACACCAGTGGCAATACAGGGCAATAGAGGTACATGGGTGGCGGGCACTAACGCAGGTGCAGCAACACCAGTGGCAATACAGGGCAATAGAGGTACATGGGTGGCGGGCACTAACGCAGGTGCAGCAACACCAGTGGCAATACAGGGCAATAGAGGTACATGGGTGGCGGGCACTAGCGCAGGTGCAGCAACAGCAGTGGCAATACAGGGCAATAGAGGTACATGGGTGGCGGGCACTAGTGCAGGTGCAGCAACAGCAGTGGCAATACAGGGCAATAGAGGTACATGGGTGGCGGGCACTAGCGCAGGTGCAGCAACAGCAGTGGCAATACAGGGCAATAGAGGTACATGGGTGGCGGGCACTAGCGCAGGTGCAGCAACAGCAGTGGCAATACAGGGCAATAGAGGTACATGGGTGGCGGGCACTAGCGCAGGTGCAGCAACACCAGTGGCAATACAGGGCAATAGAGGTACATGGGTGGCGGGCACTAGTGCATTGCTTTGGTGAAATGGACGGGAGGTGATTTACAGCCGGAAACGAGCGCTCTCTCTGCCTGTTTTTTTGGTTCTGTGCATTTTATAGCCATTTTCTGCTAGGGGACCCTAAAAGGGCTGCTAGTTTCTTCATGGTCCCACAACATCTCTCCAGCCCCGAGCCCCAGATGCATCCAGAACGCATGCCAGCACCACAGCCCATTTTTTTATTTAGATGTGGCCTATAGATGCTCCCTTTTTTCCAAAACCCTGGCAGCATCCAGAGGGAGCCATTGTAAAGCTGGTTAGTGGTCATGCAGATACTCTGCAGTCTGGACGGCATTACCACTTGAATTTTTAGGGGGGTAAGAAGGCACAGGAATCCAGAACCATCCAGATTCCAATTTTTATTTAACCCCCACCCCACGCCCTGCCTCAACCCAATCCAATTTGCATAGAGAAGAGATCTGTGGGCATGCAATTGGAAGGGGTGGTGCACAAGGAACCTGTGGCCTCACTACAGAAACTGTGCACAGGTGCAAATGCACATTTGCAAGGTATTAGCACGAGGGCAAAGCTTGGCTGGGGAAAAAAAAACGTGTTGCTTCAATGCATTATTGCATTTGCTCTCATGCTATTACTATTTCATATTAGCACTAGGACAAACTTTGCCCCAATTAAAACATTTGCTTCACAAATTGTGTGATCCTGGGCACATCGTTTATGCTTCGATTCCATTATTTGCCCAACTGAGGCACAGTTAAAGACCTAGTGAATGCCATAATGAATTGCTTTGAAACAAGGATTGCCGCCAGTCTTGCAGGATTCATGGCATTGTGCTCTACAAGTCTCCCCAAACACATCCAAACCTTGTTTTTTTCTCGTACTTCTGCCCTACCACTCGTTGAAGTATATTTCCTGCCACAGTTGATGATGTCAGCTCTCCCTCCAAGTATGTTCTGCACGTTGGCCCATCCGTGTGCCCATCAATACCAATCGCTTTGGAGAGGAGGGGGCACATTCTTGCAGATCACCCCGTGTGCTCTAAGAGAAGGCCTGTGAATTATCGGGCGCAGGCCGTTTATGGAGGAGCCGGGATTAGGGAAGCCACTCTGACGATCATTTCCTAGAATTGACAGTCACTGTATTGCAGTCTCTGCTTTTTAACCAACAGCACTTAGGACATCTGAACTTGCAGGCCTACAATTATGCAGTCTAATCTTTTCATGTAAAGTTATATAATGTATTCAATGTATAGCACCCTTCTGCCATGTGGTGCCCCCCCCTGCATGTGGCCCTGTAAGAGAAGCGGGAGGCGGGGTTAGCCAACTAGAAGGGGAGACAGATGCAAAGGCTGAGGAGTTGGTATGTGCAAACCGGAAGGACCTGAATTCTGAGCGCTGCTCTGGTTCTATGGTTGTGGGAATGTGGTTATCCCGCGGGGAGAGCCCGGTACCTGGTTAAGCTTGCAGCGCCAGGGGTCTGGATGTGCCGCTGATGTGGCAGAGTATAGGGCTGGGCCCGGGAGCTTCATCATGGCTCCGTTAATGTAGATGTGATAAAAGATAGGACATTGATTGCCGTGTGAAGGCAGTCCTACACACTGTGGTGTTGTTAGGAGGTTTTAGGGTGAGAAATGGTTAGTTTGGGAAGTCGAGGTGATGACGAATGAGGGGGTACATGCGGTGAGGCAAGAGAGAGAGAGAGAGAGAGAGAGAGAGAGAGAGAGCGGGGAAGAGAGCACTGCCTGCCATCCTTGGAAAGGCAATTATAGATATAGTGGAACGTGGTGTGGTGGCGCGCGCCTGTAATCCCAGCATAAGTGCGGGAGGCTGTGAATGGGGGATCGCAGCTGCGGTTCGCATCCAGGGTGATCTGCTCGAGCTATCCTGAGTATATTCTGTGTAACCCCAAATGAAGGGGCCTGTGTTCTGTTCCTGCTGAACCCCAGGAGAAGGAGACTTGTTTCTGTGTCAAGTGGGATGTACGAAGTACGCGAGCAGTGAGCTGGGCCTTACAGACATAACCTCCCAACAAAAAAAAGATATAGTGGAACATTAGAACTATGAGTCCTAGCATGTAATATATTATTGGGTAAAACAATATAGGAATGGATTAAGCTGATCTCCATAATATGGATGCAGCTGTGAGCTGTGCAAATGGGTCACAGAAATTGACTACGGATGCTTACGAATTCTTCCCTTGTTTTAACATCATGTTGGATTTTGGGTTTAAATGATGAGCTGATAAAATACCTATAGATAACTTCTATGTCATGTATCAAATCACATTGATAGCCCCACACCCACAGCATAAGGAAAAGAGAACACATAATAGTTTTGCCATTTCTGCAACCTCCTGGAAACAAAAATGCACTAAACTGTCATAATTGGTGTGGGCTGCCTCTTCATTTTGCCTAGCTTTGTTATATTTGCTATTGTCATTTGCAAGTGTTTTACATTATTTTTCTACATCTAATAACAATATTATGGGCCTCATTACGAGTATGGAGGTAGCCATCGAGCTATTAGGTCCATGGCTGCCGCCAAACCGGGCTCCTTTACCGGGTTCCCAGAATGGGGAATTACCGGGCCAGTCCATAATTCCTCCCTCTGGGAAACTGGGCCCGGACCTTCCCCATTCCCATCTGAGCCCCCATAGGGCTCAATGGGAATGGGAGAGGGAGCTAACAACGGGCCGATTACGACCAGCCCATTGTTAGCTCCCTCTTCCCCTTGTGGGACCCGGTAACGACGCCTGGTTTTAACTGGCGTCCTTACCGGGTCCCGCGAGGGGATCTCGTAATTTCGCTGGACGGGTTTAACGGGTCCGCCTCCATTAGCGTAGCCCGTTAACCTGTACCGCAAAAGTTATAATGAGGCCCAATGTCTTTAAAAAGTGATTGACAGGGGAGTCCTACCACTTCTCGGCACTATAATAATACTAAAATCACGTTTTTGGAATTGCACTTCATGTTAAATTCTTCCCCAAATGTTGTTGTTAATATGTTCGTCAGTTTTATGGTTTTTAACTTATCGACCGCGGATGGATGAAAGGCTGAGACAACTCTCTTTGTATTTAAACCTATTTTACCTGAAGGTTTAACACATATATCTGCCAAATATTTAAGTCACAGAGCTGTCTGATGGACAGCTCTTTTTAAATCCTCTTTCTGAACTGCCAACAAATGTACATAAAGTGTGGGTATAATACCTGTCTATCACAGTGATGTCATGTGCTCATCGAACCACCTCCCATGTTTCAGAATGTTCCAGAAAGCACGTGGTCAGCCTGCACTTTTGACTGTGATGCAGCGAGAAGGAAAACAGAACCAAAAGTTACATCTCTGTGCTGGTATTTTGCTTTGAAATGAACAGTGGAGCTACTTTGAACAGGGTACATTTCCACCCCACTTAGCCCAAATATTATTGCAAACACAGCTTCCATCCTGCACATGTATTCTCTTTTAAAATGAACTGGCTTGTCATTAATATTTTGCACCAATATTTTGCACCACTGGGCTATGGACTGATCTGCCGTGAATATTAGTAATGGGATAAATTCGAGTTTTGGGGTTATTAATAGAATTAGTACAAGTTAGTTGTATTCTTCATTGCACTCAGTCCATATTACTGTGGTGTGGTGTGTCATGATAACATCAGCTGTTATGCAGCACCAAATTCAAACCCCCCCTTTACCTTGTATGTCTCAAAGCACCCACAATACTGATTCACACCAGATTCATCCCAAGTCTCACACTCTTGTTGACAAGTGGTGTCAGTTTTAATTTGTGTTGAAATTCGGAGCCTTAGTTAAAATACGGAGCCTCGCTTCCATCAAACATTTTGGAGACTAGCATTTAGCTCTCAGAATGTTCTGGATTGTAAAATGTAGCACTCATGCTTTTAAAAATGTGTTTCATCCAAACTGACCTATGCACATGTTTTAAGACCCAAAATTGAGCACTGAATAAAGAAGGGCAATGCTTCAAGTGAAAGTTGAGAACATGCGCCCTTTGATCTTAAACTCAGTAAGAAGTACTGGATCGAGCAGCAGGATCTGCAACATGTCTTCCTTGAGATGGGTTTGTATGTTTCTGTGTTATTGTTCTCCCAAATTTCTAGCATATTCATCTAGCAATGTTGTCTGGCAAAATGCTAATGTAATGGAGGGTAATGCAGAACAGAACTAGAGGATCAATAGAGTGCAGTACTTCACATGTGGGATACATGTGAGATGTTGCTGCATACAAATGACGGACTCGGAAAGTTTACATGCATTTATTTGTTTTGGAAAACATGGGGTGTCAAACAGAAACACTGTACATGAGTACTGGCAGCAGGCAGCATGGCACCAGTTGGGGGTGCTTTGTAAATGTGGCACGTTGAACTATGGCTGTCCCATGAACCAGGTGGTGGAGGGTGATTGCCACATGAAGAGGTGCATTGATATGCATCAATTTACACTTACATGGCATGGGAGCAGGGTAAATGGTCGCGGAGGGCAAGGGGCAGGGGTGATGCTGCACAAATTGGTTACCCCTTTTTGCACAGAACTATTCGCTAAAGGAGAAAGATGGTGAAATTTGTCATGAGTAGTAACCACTGTGCTTCAAAAAACTTTTCTCTTGGCCTATACCAGGTACGCTCTTTCACCGACCCCTTGCCCTCTGCTTAACTTCTTGCCAAACTTCTCCTCAAAACTGTGCCCGTGCAGGACTGTATGATCCCCGAACCCCATACGGCACACATCAACACACAGCACACCACACAATTCTTTCTACATAGACAAGTGCAGCAGAGCAGTTTCTCCCATTTGTCTGAGGCCTGCATTCTATCAACAGCAACCGGGCGCTTCTCCCGGTAACCAACCAACAAAATACAACACACGAGAGGGCCACAAATATTAATCCAAACCCTGAGGCAGTATTACATAAAGGCCTAGTACTGACACCTATGGCCTTCTGGCACTTCTCAGAACCAGATTCCATGACAATTGTTAAAAGGGGAAAACCAGGAGGCTTTACAGTAGACTCATGCCCCATAACCCCTATTAATCCATAATCCAGCAACCCGGGATAGCTCTCTACTCAAATTCAAATACATTTGTAGCTCAGCTATAGAGACAGGCCTCATCCACATGCCTTAAAAATGGCTCACAACTGACATCGAACCCCAATCACCCTGCACGATACCAGGCAATCTACAGTACACCCTTTACTGCAAACACTCTTGAGACAGCTCCCGGAAAACGTGGAAACCACCAACCTCTTAAATGAGTTCAATACAGATTGATACGGATGAGGAGAAAGGAATCCTCACTCACCTCTATCTGGGATACACCAAAAACCAACGCTGCTGCAAACCTACCAGGTGCAAATTTCCTACTGAAAACCTGCAGCAAATTCAACAATAGTTTCCATGAAACTCTGCTAAAAAGGCGTGAGGAAATCACAGTAAAAGAATTCCATTCGTCTCTATCATATTGTTCCCCACCAACAGGACAGAAACCGCACACACATAGCTCCATTTAGGTCAAATCCCCTTATCATCTGTGCAGTGCCCCAGGGTTCTAGCTTTTCACCACTTCTCTTCAATATATACATGCCCATTCTCTTGGAACTCATAAGTGGTTACCAGTCATTTGGTCGAAAAAAAAGGTCGACAGAACAAATGGTCGACACCATTTGGTCGAAAGACAAATGGTCGAATTTTTTTTTGTTGTATTTTCACTTTTTTTTTTTTTTGGGGGGGGGTTCCCCCCTAAACCCCTTTTTTTCTAAAAAACCCTTTTTTTCCCTAAACGAAAACCTACAAAATATATATATAAATAAAAAAAAAAATTCGACCATTTGGCTTTTGACCAAATTCCGTCGACCATTTGTCTTTCGACCAAATGTCTTTCGACCAAATGACTGGACAGCCTCATAAGTAACTCAGGCCTCACATTTCTTAACTACACACATGGTAAGACCATCTACAAGCTCACAGTCAGCTCAACTTCAAAAAACCTGGATGTTAGCATCCACCTTCCTCATGTCAGCGCATGGATGATGACAAACAGACTGAAACTCAATTCAACCGAAACGGAATTGGTGATTTGCGGCACCGCAACCTCAAACTCCATGCCAACCCCTTGGCTTAGATATGAGGATGGTTGATTGAGCTATGGGTTTGTTGGAGAATTAGATATGGAGATGCTGGAGAATTGAATACGAGGATGATGCAGAATGAGATACGAAGATTCTTGAGAATGAGAAATGGGCCTGCTAAAGAAATTAGATAGAGAATTCTGGATAACCAGCTCTAGGGATGCTTGAGGATGAGATATAGGAAAGCATGATAATGGAATATGGGGAATTGTTGATAATGAGATATGCATGTGCTGGAGAATTAGATATGAGGATGCTGGAGAATTAGATCTGAGGATGCTGGAGAATTGAACATGAGGATGATGTGGAATGAGATGCAAAGATTAATGTGGATATGATATAGAAAAGCTTGATAATGAAATATGGGGATGGTTGAGAATGAGATATGCATATGCTGCAGAATTAGATATGAGGATGCTGGCGAATGAGGTATGAGGATGCTGGAGAATAAGATTTTAGGATGCTGGAGAATGAGATATGAGGATATTGGACAATATGATAAGGGGATGCTGGAGAATTGAAAATGGGGATACTGGAGAAGGAGATAAGAAGATGCTTCAGAATGAGATCCTGGGATGTTGTAAAGTGAACAACAGGGATGCTGGAGAATGAGATGTTGGATTTGGGAGATTTTAAATTGGCACATGTGGCGGCAAGTAAATGACGTGGGAGGAAGGTAGATAATTATGCCTTCTGTGGCTAGGTGATGTGGAGACAATGGAATCATTTTGAGATTGCTTTTGCAGAAGGGATGGCCAAACTGTGGGTTCTGCTGAGCAATGATGCTATATCCTATTGAATGGCAGGGTTTGAGATGCATGCCGTGATAGGTAATTGGACAAGGGCTATGTTTTGATTCCCTCTAGAGTTTAGTTTAGTTTAGTTTAGATTAGTTTATTATTTGATAATGCGCTCAAAACCCTGGGGTAGCCGGGCGCAGCAGTAACAAGGATACTTAAGCTTGGTTACATACAGTGAATGCATTACATGTTATTACAGTATTTACAGTACAAATATACGATCTGTCAGTACATCACATCACAGTAGTCTATAGTACAGGTTTCAAGGTAGTACAGGTTTCAGGATATTTACATGCAGAAATCCAAGGTCTAATGCCGGGGAACGGTTTGGTGGGTGTCCGTAGTCCAGAGCCAACTTTTCACTTTACATCTGAATCTGGAGTAGGGCTGATCATCTCTTAATGCAGAAGGGAGTGCAGAGTATTTACCAGAGGTGTTGTGGCCTAGTACTGGGGGTAGGACAATGGTGGGCGTAGTGAAACATTGCTGGAATGAGGAAAAGAAAAATACTATAGCGGGTGCAGTGATCTAGTACTGAGTGTGGAAAGTAGGAGCAGTCTATGGTATGCAAAATGCTTAGCTTCAGGATTTGTCCACCAATGTTCCTATGCATGAGTAGGGAGTTTACAAGGTGTAGGGGTTTACTAGAATGTGTTCATGCAAAAAATGTACAACTCGAGGTAGAGGCATATTGGCCCTATTGGGCAATGGCGGTGGCAACAGCGTTAGCAGTTCTTGATGTTAGAGGGAGTCGGTTGTCCCTTCACCAAATCTTAATCTTATATGTAGTCTATATGCTCATTCTGGCTGAGAAACGTCCCTCAGGCATACAGCATAGAAGAGTCCAAATGGCTGGGTGGCTTGCCTGGGTTTCACTCAGAATGATTGCTCCTTAAGATGACTTCAGCCCTTTTATTGAATCGCACCACTGTCCATTCCTCAGGGCTTAAAAGTCTGTTGGGCATCTTGGCTTTCCTTGACTACCATATCCTTCATTAGCACCCTGCAGGGGTTGCGCCAGCAAATCAGGAGGCTCGGAACATGTGCTGTAGTGTCTGGTACAAGCCCGCATTCCAAGCTGCCTAGGCAGCCAGCACCCCCTTGTCTGCTCCCCCTCCCACCTCATCTCTTACCACCCGTGTAGTTTCCTACAAGGGTGCTAAAAGCGTGTTAAAAATAGAAATGTACGTTTGAAGCACGGCCGTGTGCCACTCTGTCCTGTCATTCAGGAAGTCTGTTTTCAATGCTAATAATATCCCAAGGTCATCAAGATTGAAAACGGACTTCCTGTCAAACAGCACTGCGTGGCGTCTGGCCGTGCTTCAAAAGTATTTTTTTTATGAACACGATTAGCACCTGTGTAGATAAATACACAGGTGTTAATGGTGATATGCCCCTCGGCGGCGGGCCGAATCTGTAGGTAACGGCACCACTGTCCTACTTGGGCGACGTGCCGCTACCTACAGGGTCAGCCCACACCTCGAGGCCTATCGCCTCACTAGAATATGCCACTAGCCTTGATAAACACGAGCATGCCAACCTGATGTTTTCAATGCACAGCAAGTTCACTGCGCTGAAGCTGCACAAACACCTCACTGCCAATGTGTCCTCTTGCTGGGTGACTGCATTTCGTCTACAGGGCACTTTGTGTTCATCTTTCTGACAAATGTTTCAGAAGCAAACCTGTGGACCATGAAAATTGTTTCCCAGTGAGTTGCCTGCTGCAGGAGGAAGGCGGATATTTCCGAGGGCGTCCAATTTATTGAAGCTGCCAACTTGCTTGAATGAATTGAATGATGCCCTCTGTGATAATCCATAAACCAGACATATTTTGCAATGAAATACTTTTTTACCCTCATTTCATATTGCAGAAGAAAGTATCTTGTCCATCACACCTTGCTTTGCTGCCTAAAAACTCGAATCAGAAATCACGAAGAGCAGATGTTTGCCAATATCAGGATTCTGACCATGGAAGCAGGAGCGATATCAACAGAATGATTGTGCAAAATAATTGGCAAAAGGTAAACATGTGTGTACCTTTTTACTGGATTTCCAATGGAGTTTAGAGACTAAACAAAATGGCCGAAGACAAAGAATGAAGGATCCATTTTGTTGCACCAAAATCAATGAATGTATTGCTTAGTCATGGTTGCAAATTTCTCAATACTGCAAATTGTATGTTACTCTGATATATGGTCTCTCACTATTACTTAACTAAGTTAATCCAATAATTCCTCTAGTGATTCTTGTTAAATCCCCTTGACACGTGTTTCTCCATCTGTATATTCAGATGGTTCATCAGGAGGGTTGGAAATGTGGTCCTAGTTTAAATGGCTGTGAATGGTAATTCTTACACTCTTGATAAATTGTATCAAACACTGATCCCTCTCTTTCTAAGCACTTGATTGGTTAGCTTTGTAGTAGATATGAGTTTCCTCCTTATATTTGCAGTGAGCGGTTTCCTAAATAAATACTAGTTTCCTTGCGGTTTGATTGCTGCTAAACAAAATGGCCCCTGGTGGAGTTTGTGAGTAACCATCGGATCCAGGATCTGAAACCCCACAACCTCCATTGGTTGATGGCAACCAGGTGATTGTAGCTGTGCACCAAGATGCAGCCGGAAGGAGCTGAAAAAAGAAAAAAACACAGGTTTGATATTAAAAACACTGAGTGCTGAAAGATGTGCACTGGAGCAAATCAGAGATGTCCGTGAGCAACTCTGCTTTGCACCCGCCACCTTCTACCGGATTCACAATGCCTAAAAGCAGAGCAAATCTGGAGTCGCTTGGAGAATCTGTGAGAGGCACATTAACACATCTTTATGAATCACATTTGCACTTGAGCAAATCAGAGACACTCCAGCAAGCTCCTGATTTGCTAAATGTTTAACTTTGTGAAGCAGCTATAAGGGGCGCGAACAAACCAGAGATGCTCCCCGACATCTCCTAAAGTCCTCCAGTGCATTCATTTTAAATGATGGCCTCCATTTTTCAGACCCAGACCCGTTTACATAGGAAAGTTTTAAACAGGGAAGGAAGATTGTAATATTGTACGTTTGTTCCCGCAGCTGCTTGGTGGAAGGAAAAGGAAATACAAGAGGATGGGATTCCAGATATTTGAATGAACAAAGGAGCAGCCAGGAAGCAGATGCATCTAATAGGCACATATGGATGTTATCTCAGAGCCCATCAGTTGCTCTGGCACCCTTCGCCTCTTGGGTCTGACTTTACTGGCCTTGCAGCTCTGGCCCCTTTGGAAGTTCAGAAAAGAAGTGCTTCTTATAATCGGGCAAATGAAACAGGAGTAGTGCCTGCACCCTCTGGCAACAGATTGTACACAAGCAAGGCAAGTTGGAGACTCCAAATTCAATCCTACCTCCTGTGTGTATTTCCCAACTCCTCTAGCCACAGAAATGCTCAGGATATATGGGTTTCATTTCTTGGAAAGCCCCCACACCCCTCTACGGAGTGTTCCCCATCTGTATGTCAAGATGAAGAGGCTTGGGCAGTGTGGGTTTTGCACTGCAGGGTGTAGCATTAAAATGTTCAAGTATGTTACAATGACCAGTGATGGTTACTCTCTGGATCTTTATCATAGGCTACAACCCATAATCACACCTAACACTGATCTTGTTGGCATGTAAGATGCATGGCTCAGGGACTATTTTCCACCTCCAGACTTGTATCTTTATGGCAAAAATCACAGTTATTAGATGTCGTTGGATCATGCAACCTAATTCTTTTTCACTACACTTCTAGATTACGTGGACCTATTCTCCTATGAAAATACACATTTTGAATACTTGAAAATTGATCAATCGATCCCAAGCACGTTTGCATTTGGAAAGGAGGACATAGATACCTCATTTCTTTTTTATCCTGCACCAAAATATTTGGAGGTCTAATGAAAAAAGAAAACACACCATTATTTGCAATCAATGCTGATTGCTAAACACAAGTCCACCATGAAAGATGCACTGCTTGTTAACAGACATTTAATAGCAGAGAGCAAGTACACATCATAATGATGACAAGAAGCTCTCCCACCCTCCCCCCAACCCGCCCCGCGCTCGTCCCTGAACCGGTAGGGCCTCAGTGCTTGGTGGGGGATTCTGTTATTATCGACTGTGCACACTCATACAATATCATAGTACTTTATCATTGTGCAATGGACTTTAAATCTTCCTCTTCATTCTTGTCCATCGATTTTTCACTCTTTTGATAAAGCTCATCCGGAGAACTCACCGGGCGCAGGGATTTACACGAGAGATGAAGATCGCCAGTTTTATTTGAACCATAAATCACTCAACCTTTTACCTTATCACTAGGAGTACTATTCACTTCTGTAACAGCAACACTTGTTATTACAGGGGCAGTGTAAGCCTACATTTTATAATGGCATGGAATTCATAGAGTGCTTCATGTTCGAATCCTCCCCCTTTGAAGCACTTTAAAAATAGATGCACTGATCACCCAATTTAATGGTACTCAATTTATCGATCTTGGAAAGATGAGAGGCTCAGTCATCCCAGCTAGGATTCAATTTTGTGAAGGGGAAGGATGTCCCAAGCTATGAATGAGTGCTTATGCGTAGCTCCTGCTGCCAATCAGCATTATTCATCCCATGCTCGAACAATTTGAATGAAACACAGGGCAGTCAATGATCATGGGACTATATATTTTCATGAGCATCTTATAGAGGAAGGTTTCTTTGCTTTTTTTTAATCGACCTTCAGAACGTTTTGGTAGAAATTGTTAAGAAAGGAAGAAGGCAATGAATATGGCAAGGGAAATGTGCACGGAATAACACAGTGAACAACTTTGAATCTAACAACGTGCATACAATACACAAGACTCGTGTATACTAAAACCCAGGAGTGCAAATAGAGTGAAACAATAATACCAATATATGAAAAGGGATGTGGGGTAAGCACTTAGAACCTCCTTATGACTGAAAGGAAAGTCGGCAAACTCCTTACCCACTATGCTATTACAGATACTGACAGCGCTAAGCCCACGTAGAGGGCAAGCAAGGACAGGATCTGTGAGCTGACACTCTGGATGATACTGAATAAGGAACTTAGAAACAGTACTCACGAGGACTGGAAAGACCACTTGAATGTCTGTAAACCCACGAACCCAGTTGATGAAACAGGGACCCAGAAGGCTATAACAGCAATGGGTGGAGGATAACTAAATACATAAGACCCTAGTCAAGGGGCAAGTAGGAAAAGTGATTATAGAATAGAGAGGAAAACAAAAGGCATTCACACAGGGACTAGTTACAACAGCACCCCACACCTAATAATCAATGGGAAATACATGTAGAAGTGCAATGGAAAACATGGAATGGATCCCCATAGAAAGTAAGGATCAGGAGCAGGGAAAATGATATCACAAAAGGAAACCTTTCCCACCCATCCAAGGAGAAAAGGCAGAAAGCTAAATCTATAAAAGGGAAAAACTAATGCATCAGGTTTTTCAGTAGCAAAGGACAGCTTCAATGAAACAGAGAACACAGGCAAATTGGGCAGCATCAAAGGGTAAAGCACAGAGAAAGGCTGCCTGCAGACAGAGGAAGACAGAAAGGGAAATCCAGAAAGCAGAAATCAATTAAGCACATAAATTCGAAATCCAGGGCAGAGGAACAAGAAATAGGAACTAGGAACCAGGCACAAAAACTAGGAACCAGGAACAAGGGACCAGTCACAACAGGAACACTGCAACAATGACCAGCGCTGGACTGAAGTAAACTGAGGCTTTTAAAGCTCCTTAACGAGCACACCCCTCAGGTGTGCCGCCTGCTGCACCTGCAGCCACAGGTGTTGCCTATCCTCCACCCAACCTTGTCCTGCAAGGGAGGAGGTGAGGCAGTGAGCCAGGCATTCTGGGAAGTATAGTCATTAGATTAACGTAACATGCTGGCTGCCAAAAACCTGGAATGGATCCGGAAGGGAAGTAACTTGGAAAATAAGGTTTTAGCGCTCCCAATTCGTCACAGCAGTGTAGCATAAGGTTCGGAAGAAATGTCCAGTAGGGAAAAAACCCCAAAACATGCCCCCAAGAGATGGGAACAGGAGCGAAGGGAGCGAGCCGTGACACTATACCCCCTCCCACGGCCGACTCCAGGCGGCCGTCACCCGCACAAAACATCTTCCTTCCATGACAGGAGCGCTTTGTCTTCGGAGGTGGCACTGACGGAAACGATGACCCACGGGCAGAAGCAGAGGGACTGGAATGAATAGAATCAGGCCGCAGTCTAGAAGAGCCATAGGCAGGTTTTCAGTGAGGAAGAGACTCATGGGTCGAAGAAAGGCATGAAGGACTTGCAGGACCCGAAGCAGAGTTGGAAGGTCCAGGAAGCTCAGTCTCTGGGAGCGAACACTCATACATCATTGAGGAGGGAGGCAGGCTGGTGCAACATGCTTTAGACAATGGTAGATGCTCTGGTAGCCTCCCTGCCGAGAGCGGACACACAGGAGGTGAGAAAATAGCAGGTTTCAGGAAATGTTCATGTTCAGAAAAAGAAGGTGACGGCCGAGGTAGAGGTTCGGATCTTCTCCCATCATCCATCTGGTTAAACGCCTGTGGTGAAGGGTGACCAAGGTTCGACTGCATCTGTTCCACGCCTTGGGGGCCTGGAAGCCCAATGGATTGTACGAGGCTGGCACTCCTGGTGTCAGTCATGTAGCCACCTTGTTGCACGTGGGATACAACCGCAGGGACGTTTGGCATACCGATAGGAGTGATAGACGCAGTACTTAGTACATCAGGCACACTCGCAGCAGGAGCAATAACAGGCACATCTTGAACTGCAGCAGTCATACCCTTCCTTTGGCTACTAGCAACCGGATGGTGCAGCAGCTGGGGGGCCATGCCCGTCCCCTCCCTCAGGCTAATGTGGGATCCGGCAACAAAAAGGCTGTCAAGCGGCTGATCCAAACCGGCCCCCAAATGCTAACCATCCAGCCCGTTATCCTGGTCGGCTACTTGTTCGGTGTCTGGGCCATGGCGGATGGTATCCGTCTCCCTCGCGTAACACTCCAGGCAAGTCCAACGGCCTTGCATGTAAGGCCCTCCCGAGTCGTGATCCAGCTTGATGTTTCTGAAGAGAGAGCTGGCAGAAGTCTCAGACTCAGATGTTGCATATTCGGGAGGCGCTGATTCTACAGTCAAGCAGTTGGGAGAATCAACTTGTGTAAAAGGAAGGCCTTCTGGTGATCCTCCTGAAGCATAAGAAGGGCAGGCTGGACATTCATCCATAATAAATGGTTGGGATTCAGGAGGTAACTCTGAAGTAGAAGAATATGCAACATGATCAGACAGAGTAGACAGGTGCACCTCCGATATTGGCAGCGAGGCTGAGCAGGATACAGGTCTCTCATGAACTGAAGCCAAACTAGCAGTAGGCTCTGGGACCGAAGACAGACACTCAGGATGTGCTACCGGAGGCTCCATGGCTGAAGGATAATCCACTGGATGAGTCACTGTAGCCGAAAACAGGCATGCCAGAGGAAATTCTGAGGCTGAGGGCATGCAAGCTGGAGCCGTCTCGTTAGCTGAAGACAAACTTGTCAAGGTCTTTGGCTCTGACCACGTACATGGTGAAATCTCTTGAGTGACTGGCAGACATAGCAATTGTTCATTGATTGAAGACACGTTTGACAACGATGACTGCAGAGCCGTGGACTGGATAATCGAAGAGTCAATAGTTGTAGTAGGACAGACTGAAGTCCCAGAAGTCGACAGACACATTTGTGGCTCAGGAATGGAAAGCACCTTTAGGGCGGCTGACTCCTTGGCACCAGTAACCAAAGACTGAGCTGTACCCCTGCCGTCCCTCTCCTTAGTGGATGACACAGAGTCTCTTCCTTTGTAGAAGTCAAAATCAACCAGAGGAATCACCATAGTAAAGTCTCTGTTAATCAGGATTTCGTCAAATGTCCATTCCTCTGTCTTAGCTTCTGAAAGTGGCATATTAACAATCAACAGTTCAGGAATTGCCTGTCGGGTCTTTGGTTCAGTATACTTTGGAATGAGTCCATCAAAACATGAATTCTGTACTGTCTTTGACTGTTCGTTGTGACAGAAATTGGCAGAAGGAGGAGCGAACACAGAGGTAGCATCGTTTTCCACATCAGCTTGAATGTCTACTTCAGTCTCAGCAGCTAGATCAAGGGCAGAACCTAAGCCTACAGTAGTGACTGATTCTTTGTATGCCACCATTGTGGATTGTGTTTGGAAATCAGAAGCATGTATGTGTTCAAGCTCAGAATTATGACAAACTGCTACACAGCAATTCTTAGGTAAAGGAGTGGCTTGTAAATCCTCATCTAACAGCAATTCCTGACAAACAGTAGAACCATTGTCAGAACCTGTGCCCTGAATAAGTGCTGTGCTAGAAAAAGGACTTTCACTCCCAATAGATTTTACATATTGACAAGTATCATGACCTACAAAAACCTCTGCACTCAGGGACTGAACAGTATTCACTTCATCAACGGATAAAGTTTGAGGTGTATTCAGGAAAGACTGTAAAGTTTTATTCTCCTCTTGTAAAGTAATGTATTCTTGTTTTAACTCCTCAAGTTCAGCTTTTAGCATGCCCCGCCTTAACTGTACATCCCTATCAGTAGGCACAGGGGAAGGCATGGTGGCATCAGGGCTGGATCCTGCCCTAGCCATCCGGATGTGCACTGATTGTACATTGTCATTTACTGCTTGCAGGTTTTGTGATCTATACTCTCTCTTACCGACTTGGTCTGTGTTTCCCTTAAGCAGACTACTGACATCAGACCTCTTGGCATTAGGGACTACAGTAAGTACTTGTGCAGAGGAGTAAGCAGTAGACTGAGGGCTGAAAACAGAAGATATGCAATGAACCCCTCCATTCTTTATGTTTGAATCATGAAACTGTTCAATCTGAGGTAAAGCACAACCGGAATCATGGGGTTCAACAACAGACGTACTCGTGTGTAGTAAATCTTGCAGTGTGTTGTTTTCCGCTGCTAAGGCTTGGGCGGACATAGAATCTGGATCAAAATTAAAGACAGAACTAGGATCAGGCAATGTACGATGGGCCATCCTGTGGGAAAAATACTTTGCACGTAAATACCCATTTGTAACAAGGAGTTCATTTAAGTCAGGATCAGTGACTTGATTGTCACAGGTAAACTTAAGGGAAGCTTCCTGTACAAACTTGTTAGTGGCCTTGCTGCCTTTCTTTCTTAAACTGGCCATATTCAAACGGGAATAACGGCTGGTTATTCTGTTAAGAAAGGAAGAAGGCAATGAATATGTCAAGGGAAATGTGCACAGAATCACACAGTGAACAACTTTGAATCTAACAACGTGCATACAAAACCCAAGACTCGTGTATACTAAAACCCAGGAGTGCAAATAGAGTGAAACAATAATACCAATATATGAAAAGGGATGTGGGGTAAGCACTTAGAACCTCCTTATGACTGAAAGGAAAGTCGGCAAACTCCTTACCCACTATGCTATTACAGATACCGACAGCGCTAAGCCCACGTAGAGGGCAAGCAAGGACAGGATCTGTGAGCTGACACTCTGGATGATACTGAATAAGGAACTTAGAAATAGTACTCACGAGGATCGGAAAGACCACTTGAATGTCTGTAAACCCACAAACCCAGTTGATGAAACAGGGACCCTGAAGGCTATAACAGCAATAGGTGGAGGAAACTAAATACATAAGACCCTAGTCAAGGGGCAAGTAGGAAAAGTGATTATAGAATAGAGAGTAAAACAAAAGGCATTCACACAGGGACTAGTTACAACAGCACCCCACACCTAATAATCAATGGGAAATAAATGTAGAAGTGCAATGGAAAACATGGAATGGATCACAATAGAAAGTAAGGATCAGGAGCAGGGAAAATTATATCACAAAAGGAAACCTTTCCCACCCATCCAAGGAGAAAAGGCAGGAAGCTAAATCTATAAAGGGAAAAACTAATGCATCAAGTTTTTCAGTAGCAAAGGACAGCTTCAAAGAAACAGACAACACAGGCAAATTGGGCAGCATCAAAGGGTAAAGCACAGAGAAAGGCTGCCTGCAGACAGAGGAAGACAGAAAGGGAAATCCAGAAAGCAGAAATCAATTAAGCACATAAATTCGAAATCCAGGGCAGAGGAACAAGAAATAGGAACTAGGAACCAAGCACAAAAACTAGAAACCAGGAACAAGGGACCAGTCACAACAGGAACACTGCAACAATGAACAGCGCTGGACTGAAGTAAACTGAGGCTTTTAAAGCTCCTTAACGAGCACACCCCTCAGGTGTGCCGCCTGCTGCACCTGCAGCCACAGGTGTTGCCTATCCTCCACCCAACCTTGTCCTGCAAGGGAGGAGGTGAGGCAGTGAGCCAGGCATTCTGGAAAGTATAGTCATTAGATTAACATAGCATGCTGGCTGCCAAAAACCTGGAATGGATCCGGAAGGGAAGTAACTTGGAAAATAATGTTTTAGCACTCCCAATTCGTCACAGCACTATAGCATAAGGTTCGGAAGAAATGTCCAGTATGGAAAAAAAACCAAAACATGCCCCCAAGTGATGGGAACGGGAGCGAAGGGAGCGAGCCGTGACAGAAAAGACCATGACAGTTCTGCTGCCTTATTTCTTTCGGAGTTTTAGTGTAAACTATCATTATTCCCCATTTTATCAGCTGAGAGTGAATTTGTGTGACAGCATGTACTTAAAAGAGTTATATCAAAGTGTACATGTAACTTATCACACTATTTAATACAAGGCCAGATGTAAGTTTGTCCAAAGCCGCGCTCTGCCTGTTGTCACCGTTAGAGGGAGCTGGTGCCTAAGGAAATATGTAGTGGTCCTGCTGTGTGAATGGAAACCTAGGAAACTGACAGAAGACACTGAATGCTGGGAGGTGTAGTTCTGTGGGGTTTCATCTATATAGGTGGGGATTTCAATGGAGGACATTAGACTGCCCAAATGCACAGAATTTCTGGAGGTATAGTTCTGCAGGCTTTTCAGCTATTTCGACAGGGATTCCAATGGAGGCTATCGAAGTGAAAGTGAGATTGTGACACGAAACGCAGATGGAGAGAGCAGCCATGTCACACCGGCGCAATGGGTCCTGTCAAGAGAAGAGGAGTGAGGGGCATAAGGGCTGGGTGGGAAGGAAAGAAGCAGAGAGCACCTGTGGCGGGACTCCAAATGACACACGAGAGAGCATCCCTGTCACACTGGCGCAACGGGTCATCTCAGAAACATACCACCAAAAGCTATTGACACATATTAAAAATGACTCTCTTTACGCACTTGTACACAGGCTTTTAGACTACTACCCAATACTGCAAAGAGCAAGGGTATACCTTTGTATTAAATTTAACAGATGTAAAGCCTTCTCTTCATTATCATTATTATCAAATTAATAATTGTACATTTTTCCCACTACCAAATAAATGGTGATTTGTTCAAATGGTGGTCTCCTTTTCAAGTGAGGGAATTGCAGTACCTGAAGAAGTAGAACATTTGCATGAAGGAGACGAGTTCACTGTGTAGAAGAGTTTGTGTATTGTTCACTCAAGGGCGGGCCGATGTGCAGGTGCATTAATAAGGGGTGCTGGGAACTAGAGCGCGGAAGACGAGCTCGGTTGTTCCACTGTCTGGATTTTTCCACTCTTGCCTCCCATGCTTGTTGTCTGTCCTTTGCCGGGGTCAGTCTGCAACCTATGATGGGCTGGGATTTAGAGAAGGTCTCTATGAGGAGACAGAGAATTTGAACCCCGGGTGTTGAAGTCTCTCTGAGAGGGAGGACGCTCCGCTCCAGACCCGTTAGTTGATACGTAATCTCTCTGCCTACCTGCCTTGGGACTGGGTAGTGTTGTCGTGGCTGAGATGAAGCTTTGTCCTACAACTGCCCTAATGGTGATGTATACCTGTTATGTTCTTTCTTTGTTCTGCATTCATGTATAACCAGTTGCATTTATTCTATTTTTATATGTATGTTCATTAAGTGTGAATAAATGGTCTGTAAAGAGCTAATTATTTCCTAACTTATGGTCTAATTGTGTATTATTGCCTTCCTGAGTCCAAGAACGTTTAGTTGGTGTAATAGGGTGAGTAAATCAAAGGTCATTACACAAATCTGTAAAGCAAAATAGGTCCTCATAGCTAAATTGATAGGCATCAGTGATTCATCAATTCAACAAAGGAAACTCTACCCAAGAGATAAGATGTCGCTAGACAGGAAAAAGTTATTTAATTCCAACATAAACCATATTCAACAAATAGAAGGAATACAAGGCAGGACAGTGGGGACAAGAGGGCCAGGAGGGGGGGAAGAGAGGAACCATCAGTGTACAAGCATGAACAGTATTGTTTAGGACCCAGAAAAAGATTATCCTACACTGTTGAGGGATCTGGCTATTGACACCAGTTTTTTCCCGACACAATGGGCCTCATTATGACCCTGGCGGTAGGGGGTTAACGGCGCCGGTAGAGCTGCCGGTGCCGTTAACCCCCTACCACCTCATTACAAGGTCCACTCGCAGGACCCGCTAAGAACGCCTGATTTTACCAGACGTCCTTAGCGGTTCCCGCGAGCGGTCCAGCTTGCTAACAATGGGCCCGTCATTAACGGGCCCGTTGTTAGCATGTTCGCCATTCCCATTGAGCCCTATGGGGGCTCAAATGGGAATGTGGATGGACCGAGTCCTGGTTCCTTGAATGGGGAAATACCAGGTCCTCCTAGTTTGGAATGGTCCGGTATTTCCCCATTCAGGGAACCCGGACCCGGTACCCAGTATGGGGGTAGCCATGCCACTAAAAACGGCATGGCTACCTCCATACGTGTAATGAGGCCCAATGTGTGCTTGTTAACTTATCTTCAAGGATGCAGGCCCTCAAATAAAGACTGTTTTCTTTGATTTTATGCTAATCAGACAGAAACACTGGTTGGTGCTATTTGGTCACTTCCACATAGGTAGGAGTATTTTGGAAAAGTATCAGAAAAGTGTACCGAATTGTCCATCTTGGAATGAAAACCGTAAATCTCTTAATAATTAATATGTGTATTCCACGTTTTGGTAATGTTCTTTGCTCAGTAAGTAAATGAAAACACAAACAAACAAGGCACGGATATCTTTATTAGCTTGACTACAACAGTAGAGTTAGTCTTTGAATTTGCCCCCCCCCCCTGTAGGTTAAAAAGCTTTATATTTGCAATATTTAAAAAAGGGAATCGAGTGGATTCTAAATGTTATAGGCCCATTCTGGTGTGCGATATAGCACTTAAGGTGATGGGCAACACTTTTGTTTATAAACTGTAGGATTGTGTTGATAGGAATAACCTAACGTCGGACTGTGAGTCTGGGTTCAGGTCAGCAGCTGGTACTGAGGAACAAGGTTTGAACTTCCCATTGGCCATCGACAAGTATTACATGGCTAAGGATGGGTCACTCTACCTGGCCTTGTAGAGGGCCTTTTAAGAGGCCAGCTGTTGTCTACTTTGCTGAGAGCATCCAAGATGGGCAAAGAGAAATAGATTATTGGGCAACTTTTCTCCGCTACAGCTACATCTATACCTTGTTTTGTTAATGGTTAGGGGGCTCCTGCAATTAAACTAGTTAATGCTATTAGGCAGGGTTGTGTAATCACTCCTTTATCATTAAACTTTTATGTTAATAGTGTTGAAACATACATTTTAGAGAAGGCATAAAACATACCTTATGTAGTGGCCAGCTCTGTAGACTCATAGACTGGTTGATGTATGCACATGATACCTTTTAAATTGCACCTACTCCCCTGGCCTTGCAGATCCCAATAGATGGCTCTATGGATATTATGGCAAAGTGTCAAACAATTGATCACAGTATAGGCCTGTCAAATGTAAAGTCAATATAATTGACTTAATGCGGGCTCACTCTTGATTGGTTGTGCGTGAGGCTGTCTGATAATGACTCATGGAAAGTCCATGTGAAGAAAATTCCCTCCATGGAAATCCAGGTTTACGGATGGATTTGACCATTTCCCCCAACCCATAGGGCTGATACTGTGATCCCAGCAGGTACAGTCTATCAGGTGAAGTCCGGAAGGCTAGGCCTTTTGATGTAAGGCTCTGCTGGATCCACGAATGCAAGCTACCAGCAGCCCTCAGTATTAGGGAAAAGACACTATGTATTAATCTGATAGCACCACCAACAATTAACAAAATTAGAAATTTGAACAACCTCAGCTGCTGACACAGACACCTGGTCCTCTTGTCCCTTACACGCTCTATCAGAACCCCAGCACTGCCTGCAAACTTCAAAAAATAAAACATGGAACATTTGCAAAACCATGCTTTCAGGTCCTTGCCAATGCTCCTTGCATGACTTTGCTGCAAATCCGTCCATCTTTCATTTTCTGAAAAGCGTTGAAACGTACAAACATAAAATAATCACAAAACTAACCTCCCACATGACAAAATTCATTCAGACTTTGCACAAATATTCAAAGGTGGGTCTACAATCTTTCTAAAATCTTTTGTACACATTTGCCAAATGGCAACAAAGTTATAAGCCATCTTAAAATGTTCAACTTTCCTCTAATGTTGCCCCCTTTCCACAAAATCCCTCCACACTTTGCAAAAACATTAAAATCTGTGTTGTAAATATGTTTGCAAACTTGTGTGCAGATTCGTGAAATGCCACCCCATTTATAAGCCTTTCAAATATTTTAGGACCCCTCTCTGCAAAACAGCACCACACTTTGTAGAAACATTCAAGGTCAGATCTAGAATGACATCACAGAATTTCATGCAGTTTCATTCAGTGATGCCAAAGTCAGCTTTGTCTGTAAAGCTTCTGATATTCAGATTCTCCGGTACCATGGTTACAACATCGTTACAACAAAAATGTGTTCAGTTGGTCTCCAGTTTAGAGGCTGGATCAGTTGGGAAGGTGTTCATTAAAGACAAATCCAAGAATGTGTGCAATATCCAAAGACTCCAGCAGGGGGAGCAGCCCATTGTATTTATTATCCAGGCGCCCAGAAGTTGCATAGCTATAAAGAATAACATACTGGTGTCGCTTTTAAAGAGATCCTGAGATGCATTGCTTTAAAGATCCACCCAGCACGTTCAGACATTTACCCAACTTATGGGAAAAGTTGTGTTCTAGTGACCACATGCAACCCCATACAAACATTGCAGTTGTCAAGGTTTCTGCCACAAAGTGTGTGTTAGACATGCCACTTTGCTCGGTGTATTAAATACATGTTTTTACAAGTGGTGGTCCAAAAACACAACCCCTCATTCCATGCACAGCCACATGTGTCAAAATGGGCATGTGGACTGGAATAGGGGATCTCTGGAGAACCACCTTCACAAACACACCAGAGGCATTAGGAGCTAAAATAGAACTAATTATGGATGGAGAGGGGTTAGCGGTGCTGGACTATTGCTTGGACAAAGCAAGTGTAGCTGGATCCTCAGACGGTTTTAGTGAGCAGCTTTCGGGACTAAATATCAATGAAGAGTTGCTGCACCTGAGTTTGGTTCCGCATTGACACGGATGATGGCTGGCATAGGTGATAGGACCAGAACAAAAAGATTGAATAAAACGGTCCATGAGATATCTAACAGGGCGGTTGAAAAACGAAATTCCTACAACAAAAAGATTGCGGTGGCAAGAAAAGTGTTGCGTTAAAAGATAGCGGAAGTGATCTATCCTTCCTTAGACAGTAGGCCGTCTAATGAAATCAAAGTCTATATAACAACTATTAAACAATCTTTTTCCAAATGGTTGAAAGGTCATAAAATGAACCGTGAAAAAGAAAAGTAGATGGAGATCGCAAACCTTGCAACCGAACGTGACAACGTAGTGATATGGGAACTTATTCGTGGAACAAGAAAAAGAGAGGTGACACCAAACTGTGTCTCCAAATTGTTATGGGCAAATCATATAAAATAGACTCTTGGCTCTACTGAGCATAATGATGTAGCAATTAATCTCCCCTTAATGTCTGGGTATGTAGGACCTCCATACTTGACATTGTGGTTATTATCGAGAAACCACATTTTATTTGTGGAAATTGGTTTAAATGGTAAGTTGCCTGATTCTTGGCACAAGAGTAATATCCTAAGGGTATACAAGAAATGTGCATGGATATTACTAACAAACTATAGAATGCTAGCGATGTTAGATATACCAGCAAAAATGTTTGCTAGGGTATTGGTAAAACTAAACACCTGGATTACCGTGAACAATATTCTCCCTCCCAATCAGACACGCTTTAGGCCTAAATCAAGCACTACACACAATTTAACAATCCTAACAACTGCAGTTGTATATGCATGGAAGAGGCGTGATACAAATCTGTATTGCACACACATTGTTTTTATTGCAGCTTTTGATTCAGTGATTTGTGATACGCTAAGGAGTAAGTTGCTTCCTAGGAATATACCAATAGGTCTACTTAAAATGTTAATGTCACTTTACCCACTTTACCAAGCACTTTACTTTACCAAGCTTTGAATAACCCTCGGGTCTGGTGCGCAATACAAATGAATAAACTGAAACTGAAACTGAATCTGAAGAAGGTGAGTTTCCTCCGCAGGCAGTCATTCTGATCAAGAGGCTGTGTTCCTGTGTGGTATTCGTTTTGTTCATAGTCATCCTCTAGTGTAAGAAAGCCTTTTGTCATTTTAAAAGTGCATTCCTGTTTTCCCTTCTTGCGCCTATCTCGAAAAAACGACCTCTACTAAAACGCCTAGAATTCCCTTTTGTGCTAGAAACAAAATGTCAACGTCTGCTTGTAGTTAACACCCACAGCTTTAAATCGCATCTAAAACCGCATTACAAACCCAGAGACTTCAGTATGTATCCGCTTGGATGGTAAGGCACAGTTACTGGCATCCTTATCCACTTGTCGTGGGGTAAAGCAAGGATGCATAGTTGCAGCAACATTGTTCAATTTGTGCCTGGCGGATTTGAATATTAATTTCAAGAATTTGCCTACTTGTCTGGTTAAAGTAGGGTCAGTTGCTATAGGCTGGCTTGCTTATGTCGACGATTTACTTCTATTAGACCATACCCAGAAGGGTCTGCAATGTATGTTAAATGCACCAGATCGTATATGCAAACATGAATGGTCTGAAAGTAAATATTGAGAAAAGTAAGACCATGTTATGTGCTTCTAAGCAACTTATTCCTAAGCAGATTGTTTGGACCTTTGAGGGAACACAGCTGGAAAAGGTCTACCAATAACTGGGTGTATATGTCGACGATAAACTAAAATGGGGAAAGCATTGGGCAGAAACCAAAATTAAGTCTATGACGTCTGTGAATGCCATAAGTGTCTATATTGGTAAAAATGTTGGGTTTTCTGTTCAAATGATCTTGATGCTCTACACAGCCAAAGGTCTTCCCCTGCTACTTTATGTTGACTGATTTCCATTGCCATTAGGAGTACACAGGATGCAATGGGTGTGGATTTCTGACCCTGAGACTTCAACCACATGGATTATATTTGTACGCAGCATCACATCGTTATGATGAACATATCGGTTTAGCAACAGTCTGACAGTAGATTGCAAATAAGACGTACATGTGGGATATGATTGGATGGGACCCATAGAGCTTTTAGCAATCGCAATTGTCATTCCCTCTCAGCACCAAATAACGATAATGTTTACGGTTTACTACTAAACCGTCAAGATGAACACATCAAGCTAACTACAGGCTAATATTAGCTCACTAAGAGACACAGATGTCGGTCACGTATTGACAGACACCAATTATCAATTGCAACCGCTACACCAATTTTGTCACCAAACAATTAAATTATAAAACTCACCTACTAGAAGCAGTGACTTTCACAAGTTATTGGCAACAATGCCAGGGCCATCTTTATTACATTTTGGGGTTTGACGTAATCCCTTGGACTCACGCCACCTCAAGCAAACCGAACAGGTCCCGACAAACGATACTAACAATCGGTGATATATATTTGGAATGTTCATGTTGTGGAACAATTAAGAATATTGTTTTGTGCCCTGAGGAAGACTGAACAAACAGGCCAAAACACATGTCGGCACATTTTGGCATTTGTTTGGCACTTTGTGTGACTTGTCTATGCCTTGATTGGACCAATGTTCAGCAGCAATTTTTGACATTTGTTTGGCACCTTGCTTAACTTGTGTGTGTCTTAATTGGACCAATGTTGAGCATTGTATGCACTACTAAATGTCAGGCTTTTGGATCTATATACATTAAAAGTGCTTTACATTGAAAACTGATATTGTCTGAACCAATACTTTCAAATTCACAACGTGTATCTGTGGTACTACTTTGCTATTCTGAGATTTGGGGGAATAACTAGCGCTTAGAACATAAAACATTCGAAGCGAGGATCCTTCGGAAACTATTCAGGATGCCTCACAATGTAACGGTTGAATTCTTGTATATGGAGTTTGAACTGAATGGCGTTGTCGTTGATTTCATCCAACAAACTGTAATGTGCTATGAGAACCTGAGGCTGCTGGACAATGCTACAGTTATCGTGCTGTTTATGCACGCCTATCAGAAGATTGATAAATGTAACACCATAGGTACGCTGGGCGAAATGATGTCATTACATGATAAATGGTCAGTAGACTATGAGTGCAATCCTGGGCTAAGGCAAGTGTGTGGTTTTAAAGGTTGGATGAAAAGTACATAGAAAGAATTTAGCTACGAATGTAGTTTAGTGCAGTTGGCAACTAAGAACAATATCGGCCAGTATATCCAAAGTATAATTTCACGCACTGCAATGCGTTATACACTTTGCTTTACCCCAACCCACCGATTTTCAGGCAATACTTACTGTTGAAGTTTAATATCTGTGATGCATTAGAGATAAAAGGAGCACGGCTAGGGATTATGTGCTCCGATAGATTGTGCCGCTTGCGTGGGATATCCAAACTGGAAATCCTTGGGACATCTATTTGTGCATTGTGACAGTGTAACGGCTATTAGAACACGCTTTCTGAAACCGTTTCGCCACTCATATGCCCCTAGTGATGCTGCTTCGATATGGTGTAATTTCCTGAAGGGCGATGACATTAATCTTATTTTTCTATCTTCAAATTTAAGTATATTGAAATGTTAAATGTTTTATCTAATGGTGTATACACATGATGGCGTTCACCGGAACGATTGTAGATTTTATATAATGTTTAATAGTATGTAGATGCCTGCTTTAGTCTTCTTCTTTTTAAAAATGTGAAATTGCTGGATGATTTTAAATGTGTATGTATGTTTAAATGTTTTATATACAAAGCCATATGGCTATACGTATATAAAATTAAATAAATAAAGATATTGCACACTTTTTACATGCATAACGTCCTATTGGGCAATACAGGGGCCACAGCCCTAATGTGGGGTGTCTTAGCACTATGATCACAGATGCTCTGGTGCAGAAGCGCACTCGCCGGATTCAGAAAGATGTTCACGGAGCAAACCAGCAGATGCCTGTCAGCATCTAAGCTTTGCACCTGCTGCCTCACACCTGATTCACAAAGCCAGAAACCTGCTGGGAATCCGGAGCATCGCTGCAATGCCCATGAGCAAATCTTCGTGACGCACATTTGCACGTGTGCATCTCCAAATTTGCACCCATTTCTTTTTTTTTTTTTTATCCGGTACAACGGAGCAGATGCATATCTGCGATGCTCACAGACATCACCTTACTGTGTCCAGTGAACATCTTTGAGGATCAGGCCCTCTGTGTTTTTTAGTGCAAGTTTGGCCCCAGTGCTTATACTGTGCAAAATTGCACCTCTGCCACTGCGGCGTTTCTGTGATGCGGCCCCTGAAAGGCGCAGTAATCCCTGTGTAGCAAGCAGAAGAGACGGCCATCCTTGTTGCCCTCTCTTAATTGTCGCTTTGTGTGACTGTGTCACTGTGTCATTACATTCTGACATCTTGGCAGCTCGCATTCAGACCTTCTCTGAGCTGTCACTCTCTATCGATGCGACTGCCAAGAACATCTTGAATTAGCACCTATTAGCATCTCGCATTGCAGTGCTGTTTTTCTCTCTGAAATTTAGAAGTTCGTGGTAGGACAAGGATTCAAAAAACACGTGCCAATATGTGGCATTTGACACTTGCTTTACTTAAGCGAGTTGTCCTCCTAATTGAGTTCCCTTTTTCAATCATAAGATGAGTATTCACTGCCCAAGCTATAAAGTGAACTGGCTGCTTCCTGGCGCAATTATTTACTCACGATTATACAGCAATTTGCCTTGCCCGCAAGAGGCGAAAATGACATGCACGCTCCCGATTTCATCGATTACGCGCCAGCTCACATGTCCTTTTCCAGTTGCAAGCCATGAAATGTAGCTTGCATGTCATGCAGGAAAATGTAATTAAGTTGTTTGCTCCCTGGGCACTTTGGCTCCAATCCTGGACGGTTTAATTGCAAAGTCTAGGGGGGATGCCAGAGAGAGGGCGGGCGGGAAAGCAGTTCACACGAGTGACTACCACATGAGGTCTCCAAGCAGCAAATGCAACATTTGCAGCCATTTAGCGGCTGGTAAAAAGTAGCCAAAAATTGCTATTTGCTAAATGACCTTCCAAATATGTGGCTGGCGGCAAAAGAAAAGCATTCCTCTTTGAGAGCCTCAACTACCTCCCCAAAAAACCTGATGAATAGGGGTACATCAAAACAGCTTTCGCTTTCCTCAGCACCCAAAGGCAGCCACGGATTATTCCCAAATCGGTAGAGCAGAAACTCACTTCGGGCAGATTGCCTGCTGGAGGCAGCAGCAGCATTTGGGTAACTGTCATTTGTAATTGGCTACTTATAATGTGTATAATACCCGGAGGTTTCTAAGTACAGACCAGGGGATCGAACCTGTGTTGCTCCGTGTGGTCTTGGGTCCAAGACGACCACGTTGCCCCTGAGCTATCCTCCCGTGACGGTGGCAGGGTCGGACTGGGGCATAAAATTGTCCCGGGCACCAATGAAAAATTGTCCCACAGTAGCAAATGGCAATGCATTCCTTTTTTGACAGACTGAGTAATACCCATGGGAGAGGTTTTTGATAAAAATGTGAGCCTCTGTGGATCGGGTGTAAGGTAGCGGGTGCAAATCAGAGATGCCCACGGACACTTCTGAGGTGCACCTGCCACCTATCTTATACCTCCTTCACAAAGGCTGGAACTGGAGAAATTCTGGAGGTGCCAGGAGCATCTCTCGAGATGCTCATGCTGTAACACAATTGCCAGAGATGCTCCTGGCAATGTCAGATGTGCTCCAGTTCCAGGCTCTGTGGCTAGGGTGTAAGGTAGCGGGTGTAAATCAGAGATGCTCACTGGCATCTCTGATTCCCTCCAATGCAAATCTTTCGGAATTGGACCCCATGAATCAACAAAATGGTTCTTACTTTATCAGCGAGCAAGGCTGCTCAGTGAGTTAAGCACTTACCGCAACCATCTGAATTGAGCATGCAAGAAACAGGGTTAAACCCCCCGGAAGGGCTGCAGGAGCAATTTATCCTTCCACGGTTGGAACATGGGAATGTGCCAGTATGCACTGCATAGAAATTTGATATCTTTGGACAGACACAGTGGCTGGATGAACAATTCGCACTTGATCTGGGTATCCACGGCCAGGGTAAAAAGAGGAGCGTATTAAAAAGTGTGGGTGCTAGAGAATGGTCGAATAATGCATCTGTGACTGTGTTCCAATACGCAGTTTCAGCACCATTTCTTAAATGTACTCAAAAATCTCATCATTGTATGGGGGCGGAAGGGGATAGCTCAGGGGCAACGTGTTTGTCTTGAAAGCAAGACAGCACAACTCAGCCTCGAATCCTGATCCCGCACTTGTAAACTAATCACTGGTATTAAGTGCGTTATAAATGAACAATTATAATTATAATTTCTAATTATTAACATTGCCATATTAATGGAAAGTAGAATGTTCCACACAAAGCTCCCATAACCTATGAAGCGTGTCAAGTGAAATGAACCCTACAATGAAAGCAGTATAGAAATACTATCACGGAATTACAAAGATTTAGCTTAAAATATTAAAATACTGTGAAACAAAACTACTCCAAATATGGTCGAGAATATAAAAATACACTCCAAATAAGGAAAGACAAAACATTAAGAGAATGCGGAGTGGATGCAGGTGAGTTTTGATAAGTTCATAAAACAATGACGTGGCGTGGTACAATATTTGGTATTCCATGAAAATAACCCCAAATAAATGCTGAATACACCTTCACTGCGCCATGGACGAGAGGCCTAAATCACACAATGCCGAACAAGGGGAGCAGGAGTTGAGGGGGGGGGGGGGTGCGGCTCCCCTTGTTTAGCAGTACGGGTTAGCAGGTTGCAGGGGATTATTGTTAGTTCAGTGCAGATGAGAGTTTCGAAATGCACAGCTTTCAGCTTCAGCTAGAAAGCTGTGTTGTTCTTGGCCTCGTTGTTTTAATTTCGAACCCAACCGTTATGAATGTAAATTGTTGATTGGAGCAACCGATAGGGTTTGGTTCTGGGAATATTTTGGTTTGAAGGTGCAATGGCTTGACCATGCTAAAAGACTGCATAGAAGGTTTCGTCCCCGAAACTGATTAAAAAAAATAGCCCCACCGTAAGCTCCAATTTCACTCCCTACCAGTTGAGACATGAGTGTCTACTCAAGTCTGTTTTCATTGGAGAAATCCTTTGTATTAATCATGTTGAAGACCTGATGAAGGGCTGTTGCTTAAGTCAGAACATGTGTCAACTTCTTTACAAGACACCTATGGTTTGGAAATGAATCACCACATGCACTGCAATGAACGATGGACAGTGCTTCATTAATTAATGGACATCAACTGAGAGATGTTGCACCGAATGTTGGTTTTTGTTACTGGCCCCTGGGTGGCCCCTATTTGAACACTGATTCACACTGGAGTTTATTTGAACAGATTGGGTCATTGGATCTCCGTGCCTGTTCCACATTCCCTTTCTGAATTAGTTGAGTTGTGTTGAGACAAACTGCTCAGAATTGGAATCATTTGGAGGCTGAGTATCAGTGGTGTTTGTTGGTCTGTGGAACGTTGCCAACATTGTATGCTCTGAGACTTCAGAGTGTTGTTTTGCTTGACAATGACATTGACGGATTTGTAATCTCTAGAGAGAACATGGAATGCCCTGCTCTAACCTTCCAGATGCTGCAAGGCCTCACTCAGTCCTATTCAGGTTCTTATTCTCTCACATTTTCTCAGGGGTTCAGAAGAGGACTTTTTGAACTTAGGCTTCAAAAGTACCTCTTTTTTTAAAGCATATGTTCTAGACCAAGACAGCCATCAGCTTGCCTGGGCCAACCCATTTCCCAGAGTAAAAGGAGGGTGCCCTTCATCCGCTCATGGAAAGAACAGACCCAGAGAGGTTTCCTAAGAAGCATTGGCCTTTAATTTTGGTTCACTGACTGGTGACTTGTCCATCAGCTGGATCCTGACCATCCTGACCAAATGTTCATCAAAGCCATACGGGTATGCGCAGCTTGACAGCCTGACACAGAAGAAAGAGGCAGAGGAGGAGGAATGTATTGGGTTTTCTAACCAAAGGGGTCAAGGAGAACAACGAAATTCCCCTAAAACTACCCGTGTCAGCAAAACTTCAATAACAAAGGGGTGGAGGAGAGGACAATGAAGAGGATGAAGAGGATGTTGAGGTTCTTTGGTAAAGGGTCTGTGGATACAAGAGGCACCGATCCAGACCAGGCAGACACACCAGACACACACACACACCTAGACATACCAAAAACACAAACACCACAGACTACACTCCACAGATACACACACACACTCCACACACACACAGTCATCAAACACACACAGATACCTTGACACCAAACACACACAAATACACAGAGACACACATACAAACACATGCATATATGCACACACAAGCCATATTTTATGGAAAATGCAAACCACATCCCGTACCTTATTTTACATAAATGGTTAAGCTGCCGTGACTATGCCAGCTTCCAATTACCGGTGGCGGTCATTTTATAAAGGGCAAGGTTCCTCAACATCCTTCCAAAAGGGGCAGAGACTATGGGCCTCATTACACGGTAGGTGGTAAGGGATTACCGGCACCGGTAAGGGCACCGGTGCCAGTAATCCCTTACCGCCCTACTACGAGTTCCCTTTGCGGGTCCTTCCTTAACGCCTGATTTTTCCAGGCATTAAGGACTGGACCCGCAAAGGGACTTTAGAGCTAATAACGGTACCGCAATTTGAGGTACCGTTATTAGCGCCTTCCCCATTCCCATTGAGCCCTATGGGGGCTCAAATGGGAATGGGGAAGGGCCCTGCTGAATGGGGCATTACCGGTTTGGCCAACCTTGGAATGGACCGGTAATTGCTCCATTCACCAGGGCGGAGTCGGTAAGGTTTTGGAGACAGCCATGGTGGTAATAGCGCCATGGCTACCGCCTACCCTGTAATGAGGCCCCATGTCATTGTGTGTGGATAAAGGTTGGATTATTGAACAAACTGATGGACTTTTCACTATAGGTATATATAATGCAGACGTTTACCAAAATGAATTATTTCACCATATACGGTATTCAGGGGCATTGCTTCCAATTCTAAAGCCACCTGATGTTCAGAGTGTCTGCTGTAGTCCCTTCCAGCGTCCATGTCTATAGAACCTGGCCATTCGTGGCCATTTGGCGTGGAAGGATTAAAAAGAGCAACATTTTCCCTCCTCTTCCGTAACGGTTCAACACACCCACGCTCACAATGACACCCAGGGATTGCGAAAGGAGTCAATGTGGGTCTCATGATCTGAGCCGAAGAGACTCACACTGCTGGAACCTTTCACAGAAATGGGTGCCAGTCTTATGTGCCCACCCCTCCCTTCTTGCCCTGTGGGTACCCATGCATGCTTGGCTCTCACACAGTCGATTCCTGATTTGGCCACAATGTTGAGCAATCCCTAACGTACAATACTGGAGTTTGTTTTGGGGAGAAAATAAATGTAATCCTGGGCCATATCAGCCAAAGCGCTTAAAGCGTCTGCTTGTGCACATCTCAAGCGCATCACACGGCCGCGCACTGCTTTTAATAATACATGTCTACATGTCTATTTCTCTGAAACTCCCCTTACATACAACACCTCGGAACTTCCCTTCCTAAATTCTGCAATCCTGATCCATGGTCTACTTCGGCTGGATCGACATGCAGCCAAGCGATCAGAACCGCTATCCATCTTGGTAACCTGCCCTGCGGTGTTTGGAAAGACTCCTGTTTGTTTGACTTGCCCCTTTTCCCCACACTGCTCCACCACTTCCCCTTTCCTTTCATATGCAGGCTATAGTGTGGGTGCCCCCGGAAGGGGCAGAAAACACCAACTTCCAGGAAAGCCTCTTGACTTGGAAGGCTCTACGCTGGGGGTTGGTCAGAGTATAAAAGAGTTATAACATAGCATGTCAACCCACTGCATCTACCAATGGGTTGTGTGCATCGGTACTTGCTTTGCATCAAGATGCCAGAGTGCTGAGTGGAGCCATGGATATATTCACTTAAGGACCTACTGTTCATGTCACACATGATATTAATTTTGTTAAGTCGCATGGATTTGAGCTGGCTATGCCTCTTGTTGTACAGATGTGTCAGGGACCTGCTAACTTTCCTGATGACATTCTGCCATGTCCTTCCTGCACATATCGCATTCTCTGCCCTTTGCAAGGACGTCATTTAGGGGTCGCCAGGGGTCGCTCTTGCGACCTCTAGGGTCCCCCTTGCTACCTCTCTGGTCGCCCTTGCTACCCCTAATGCAAAAAAAATCTTTTTTTTTTTTTACATTGAGGCTCATGGGCTGTGGCCAGCAGCATGTGATTCTTAGTTTCTGGAGTGGCTGGTTTTCTGATGGCTATAACCGATAAGATAGCTCAGTCGGTTGAGCGCTGGCTGCTGCAATGTGTGTGTGATCTGCAGGTTGCAGATTCGACTCCCAGCAAGGTCAACTCAGCCTTTCATCCTGCTGAGGTTGATAAAAGAGTGCCAACACAGGTTGGGTGATACTGTATGTATATTTATTCTATATGAAGTGCTTAAGCGTAAGCGCTATTTAATAACACATCATTATCGTTTGGCCTTGGACGTCTGCTTGCATTCACAGAGATTTGGTAATATGGGTTTATACACAGTGATAGAAACGATACATATGGTGATCCATTCTTGTATGATATATATATATCACTTTAAAGTGATATCGTAACCATATTTTTCGTAGTGTATTCAGAAACAATGCTATGTGATTCCACTTCCTGTGTTGCCGTGGGGTGAAAGGTCGCAGTTCTTCGATTCCTGTGATGTCATTTTGGGGTGGAGTTAAATGACAACTTCCTGTGATGTCACCAGAGGTAAAGGGTCATGTGATGTCACTTCCGCCACCCCTGGCATTTTGGTGAAATGTCTTCCTTCCGTGGCCCTTTGATGTCTCATGTCCTAACCAAAAGGCTCTTTTATTTTAGCACACCTGTGATAACACTCTCTGTGTCTCTTCCAATTAGGGTGCTGGTCTTTCAGGTGATTCTGGGCGCTCCTCAAGGGAAGTTGCCTGGACCTTTAGGGTCCTGACTGGAGGAGCACTGAACTGTCTCTTCTCTGGCCCCCACCTACGCCTCTCCACCAGTGACCCCTGCCAGTCCTCCACTTCGCCTTTGCCCCACAGCCTGTCTTGCATGGATGCTGGCGCTTCACACTCCTTGCCACTCCCTTGTCTGCAGCAGATGCTGACGCTCCCCCGCTCCATCACCCACCACAGATTTGCTCCATCTCCATCCTTGGTGTGTGGTGCCGCGTCCCCTCGACAACACACAACCATGCACAAGTCTGCCTTTCAATACTGATTCCACACTTTTTTTAAGATGTCACCTCCACTTCCTGGCTTACCCCACCCATGGGTGCTGTTAGCCTTAGGGACGTGGCAGGCAGCATTCAAATGGGTTAGGTGCTGCTGGAAGCCATTGTGAAAGCCCTTGCTTTGCTCTGGAAGTTAAGTCAGGCTTTCTGGAAGCGAATGCCTGAAAATGCTTCCCCTATTTCCACTCTCTGTCTTCTCGCTCTCTCTTTAGGTCCCATCTTCAGGTTCATCTTCATTGATGTATTATTGATTGTAATTGGTTATTTATAATGTGCTTAATACACAGAGGTTTCTAAGCGCGGAACCGGGATCGAACCTGTGTTGCTCCGTGACCATTTGCTCCCTTAATACAAGTACCCATTTTTGGCCCAAGCGCAAATCTGGCTGGTCAGAGCTCAGCTATGCTTGTAGCGCCGCCTGGCAACCGACAGTACTATACATGTCTGCTTTTGAAGTTGTATTCTGCAGTAATAGGGCATCATCTCTGCAGCTTTGTGACACTATTTCATGTGACCTAAGGCTGCTGCCGATACCGCGTGAAGGCTGACTACCCAGTCTTCATATGATGGCCTTGATTGCCCGTCTAGTGATGGTGGCAATGGAGCCAGTATTTTAGAATTCCAGATGTGTTACCACGCTGCCAAATATGGTGTTTGAGAAGTGAAACTAATTTCTCCTGACAGCTTTTTTGTGGTGGTAACCAAACAAACACAAAATCATTAGCACGTAAGGTGATTACCACATGCTATAGTTACCAATCCACGTGGAGTCCTTTGAGACTCTGAAACAGGGAATGAACAAAGGCTATTCATGACTCTGAATCATGCAAACCTTCATGTTACCACAAACAGGCCAGTAGTGTGTATGGGTGTCCAGTCATAATTTCGAATGAAACATTTCGAAAGTCAAAAAAGTCGAATCAAAAATGTAAAAAAAAAAAAAAGTCGACATTTTTTTTTCAATTTTTTTTGGCTCTAGTTTATATAAAAAAAAGTCATTAAAAAAGTGACCTTTTTTTTTACTTTTTTTCGACTTTTTGACTTTCAAGATTTTTGTATTCGAAATTATGTCTATAAACCGTGTGTATGATATGATAGGGTATGTCATTTATAACACGCCTATACACAAGTGTTTCAAGGCGTGACGAGGCAAGGGAGGGGGAACGGAGGGACGACAGAGACAACGATCTTACTAGGCCAGGTGACATTGAGATTGCGCAAGTGCAGGAGAGGGACGGGACAAGTACCGGGGGAAGGGTAGGGGGCAGTGCTGTACATAGGATAACAGTAAAATAAATAAAGACATTCAATCAGAGTGTGACCAGGTGGTGGCAAGAGCATAGTTTCTAAACGTTATATTATTGCCTATTTATTCTTTATATAATGGCAATATTTTCCCAAATCAATTTAGTTTAACACGTCTTTCTTAATTGTTCAATTATTTCTTCTTTTGCTAATAAAGCTGATATCGCTATGTGCATGTGTCGCTCTGCATATATTGTCCCTTTATGAGCAATCGCCTGTATCTGTAATAGTCCATACGTTGGAGGTCATTACGACCCAGGCGGTAAGGGTTAACGCCGTCGTTAACCCTTAATGCCTGATTCCAATTTTAACGGCTGCTTTTAGCAGGCGTTAAAATCCATGGCGCTAAACTGCCTTGGTGCTAATTACGGCACCGTAATTTACGGTGCCGTAATACGGTGCCGTAATTAGCGCCTTCCCCACTCCCATTATGCCCTATGGGGCAAAAATGGGAATGGGGAAGGGTAAATGGGAAATGGTGATTTACCGCCCCACTCACCTTGGAATGGGGCGGTAAATCCGCCATCCACCATGGTGCAAACATAGTTTACACCAACGTGGTAAAGTTGGTGTACTTACCGCCTGGGTCGTTATGACCTCCGTTATGTGGGCATTTCTGTGAATTGTCCTTTTCTCTGGATTGGTACTCAAGTAATCTTGGAATAATCCATCTTCAGGAAAGCACTGCCCTTTTAGTGTGAGTGGAGTGGGCGGGTGGCACATGTGGACAGTGGTGTGTCAGTATCACCCACTTAGATATGTTTACATGCTGCACGCATTATCCGTGCATATTCCCTTTGTGCGGCAAAAGAGAAAACATGTTCCTATGCATGTATGTTTCTCTGTGTGGGATTTATGTGTTTATTGGTTATTTGTAATTCGCACTGTACAGCAAAATTGTGTTTCAAGGCGCATCAAAATATGGGGGAATACGGATGAGGAAAAAGAAAAAAAAGAAAGGTTCTTAAAAGGTCTTGAACATTCAGAAACGGGGGAGGAGGGGAAGTGCAGGAAGGGGAAGAAAGGATGAAAAATAACCAAAAGCGTTTAGCCGGATGAAAGGCACTTGGATCGTGCAAGTGCTTGAATGTGAAAGGGGGAGAGAGGGAGGAAGGGGAGTGCAGGGGGGAAGAGGCGAGAGGTAAAATAATGCATAACAAGGTAACTGCTGGTAAAGGTAGGTCAAATACAAAATAGAAAAACAACACCATATGAACAGAGCAGCTAAATCATAAGTATATATTTATGTATTTAGTCATTTGTAGAGCGCCCCATGCCCAAGGGCATCAGGGCACTGGTTACAGTATGAAAGAAATAGCAATGGTACAGTCAAACAGTTCATGAGCCCTTAGGCGCTTTATATGCACGGTAAATCATGATGCCGGGCCTCATTGACACTTCAGCGGTAGCCATGCCGCTATTGGCGGCATGGCTGCCGCCGAAATCGGGTCCGGGTTCCCAGAATGGGGAATTACCGGGCCATTCCGAGTTTGGAGGGCCCGGTAATTCCTCCCTCCGGGAACCCGGGCCCGGACCTTCCCCATTCCCATCTGAGCCCCCATAGGGCTCAATGGGAATGGGAGATGGTGCAAACAACGGGCCGATTACGAACGGCCCGTTGTTTGCTCCCTCTTCCCCTCGCGGGACCCGGTAAGGACGCCTGGTTTGACCAGGCGTTACTTACCGGGTCCCGCGAGGGGATCTTGTAATGAGGCGGAACGGGTTTAACGGGTCCGCATCCTTTAGCGGAGCCCGTTAACCCGTTCTGACTCACTCGTAATGAGGCCCGCTGTGTTTGAAGCTAACAGTGAATTATAAGTCTTGTGAAAAGAGCTATGTTTTAAAGCATTTGTGGAAAGTCCAAAAATAAGTTTCAGATCTTAGTGATAGAATTAGGGCATTCCAATGTTCTGCGGCCACTGCCGGGAAGCTGCGACCTCTTGCTCTTAGCAGTTTGAATCTAGGGATGGAAAGAAGGTGTGAGTGGGAGGTGCGGGTGGGTCTATTGGATTGTGATTCAGTGAATTTTCTTGACAAGTATTTGGGTGCAGTGTTGAGAGGCATTTGTGAGCATTTTGAATAAAATGCGCTCTCGATCAGCCAGCCAACGGACACGTCTTCGAGCTGGAGAAATATGGTCCTTTTTCTGAAATGTTCAAAGCTGCTCTTAGTGCATTTTTTTGTATGCTCTGTAGTTTTTTGATATGATATGATATGGCATTTATAATGTGCCTATACACAGGTGTTTCAAGGTGTGACGAGGCAAGGGAGGGGAAACAGACGGAAGACAGAGAAAACTATCCTAATAGGCCAGGTGACATTGAGATCGTGCAAGTGCAGGGGACGGGGGAAAGAGAAAAGTGCAAGGGGGTTGGAGAGGGGGCAGTGCAGTACATAGGATAATAGTGAAATAAATAAAGACAGTAATAAAAGTGCGGCCAGCTGGTGGCAAGTGCAAGGGTAAGTGCTGACATCAAGTGTCAAGTGCTAGTGGGGGCTGTAGAGATGCCAGGGTTGCCAGGGGGACAGTGCAGGGGTGCGACTGGTGGGGGGCTGTGCCCGGGGGGGGGGGCAGTTTCAGATTCAGCCAGGAGATCAGCAGGGGAGAGGAGGAGAGAAAGCAGAAGCAAAGAGGAAGGTCTTGAGGTGCTTCCGGAACCAAAGATGGTTCTCCTCAAGTTTCAGAGAGGCAGGGAGGCTGTTCCAGAGGGAGGGCCCAGCAGAAGAGAGAGATCTACCACCAACTCGCTGTTACAGGTGGTGCACCCTGCAAAAGGGACATTACAATAGTCTAATCTGGAGAGAATGAGGGCTCCTGCAATCGTGATGCAGCTGTCAGTGGTCAGGAAAGGTCTGCAGGCGTTGATATGTTTAGACGTGCATGCTGCAGAGGAGGTATGAATCAGTGGTTGCAGGTAGGTAAAAGCAGCGCAACACAGTTTCAAGAGTCAATCAATCAGTGGGTGCAGGTGGTAAATGCAAAACATGGCAAGGGCTTTGGAAGACAATCCAGGGGAGCAGGTAGGTGGGAATGTGAACAAACACATCACAAGGCAGAAGACATCAATCCAGGGGGAGCAGGAGGCTAAAGAAGAACGAGCCCAGGCTACGAGTGATATCCAGGGTGCAGGAAGGCAAAAGAAGACAGAGCACAAGACGCTAGAAGGCAAAGCAGTGAGTGCAGCGCAATGTAAGGGGAGCATCACGGTGCCAACAGCAATGGATTGAATGAAAGAAAGGGGGGCCGTGGATCCAAGGCAGGTGAGAAAGAAACCAGATGAGGAGAAGGGCAACCCGCAAGTGCTTTAATGTTTAGTAAGTCGTGAATTGAGAGAAGGAGTGAAGAAGTGGCTAGGACAGGTGGGGAGTGTGGCACGGGCATCTAGTGAGGGTGCACGGCATCCCGGAAGCCAGTGGGAGCCCAGCTGAACCAAAAAACCGAAGAGGGTAAAGGGAGCCCCAGCTGTACCAGGAGAGGTGAAGAGGGTAAACAGGGGTAGTGGTGGCAAGAGAGAGATAGGGTCGAGGGAACACAACACATGTGGAGACCGCAAGCAGAAACAAGGGGTAAAGCAGCAGAACACGACTGAATGGAAAGGTTAGGTTAAGGGGACAGAGAAAGACAAGGATTAAAGGTGAAAGTTTGCAAAGCTAGCTGCCAAGCAGTGTTTAGCAAAAAAGGTGAGTACGGAGAGATAGTGCCTAGAAGAGTCGGGCATTGGAGGTCATTGATGTAGATCTTCCCAGCGTTACCAAGTTCACATATATGGTAGAAGCCTGACAGGCCCCTTTTTGCCATTCATCCTTGCACGTGTAATAAAATGAGTACCATGTATTTAGATAATGGCCCCTTTAATTTACAATGCAATGAAGATAGCCTATAGAAGCCCAACCCCCAGCCTGGTGGCTGAGGCACACAAAAGAAAACACTTCAGTTACATGCATATATCTCTCTTAATGTGTGTGGCCCACTTACCTATGCCCATGTGCAGGCTGGCACTTGGGCGCTTTGAAACACAATTCACTTGATGTATAAGTACTTTACAAATGCATAATAAACACAAAACAATATATTCCTGAATATCTCCATTTAGACTTTAATAGATGTGGTCCCGACAGCAGAGTGCATTCTGGGGCCACAAACTGTCGGGCTGTGGAAAGCCTGCCATTGGATTGCTTCTTTTGGGGTAGTCGCTGAATGGACAGGAGTGCCAGCCACTCACAATCCTGCATGGCCGAACTGCTAAAGGCTCTTCATCAAAAATCGTTCTCTCTGCAAATTCCTAGTTCTGGTCGTCAAATGTCCATGGCCTTCCCACCTCTACCCTGCACCTGTCCCATAAATATCCCTTCCGCCCTTACCAGTAAGGGTGCCCCAACAATGGAACTATGTAAACCCAGAATTAAGCGTCAGTCCCACCCACTCTCCATGGAACCCAAGCCTATCCCTCCTTTACTGTCACACACATGTGTACCTGATATAAGCATGTGGATTGGTCAACATGAATGGAAATAGGCCCTCGCTTTTTTATTTGTGTATGCTCCTAGTCTGTGAACCTGGTATGTATCTGGGAACAGAGACTCCTACCTTACATCAACTAGTCTCATTCTTTCCACTACCCATCCTCTATTCTTCTACTGTCGCAGCACACTCCCCCACGCTGTTCGGAATAACAACGCTAATGTTCAATACATACAAATGCAAATAGATAGGCAATGCCAACAGTGTGAGCTTTTGTGTAGGGGGAAAGGCACTTGCCAGGTACTGTGGTAGTGCTATTAACTGGCCATTGATGGTAGCAGGTGCAATATGGTGCAATTACCGGGGCATCTAATAGCGGTGCCTAGAAAATGCCTAATACCTACACACAAGCCAAAACGGTTGACTTTGCCAAAGCGTGTATATTACCAGACTTCAGTGAAGGACATGCATAGAGCTGATAAGTGCTTATAAATCGAGTGGCTGAAGGCAGACCTTGCAAAGACATTTTTATTACACCAGTAGCTTGTTTACAGCTCCAATTAAGCCATACTATCTCAGAAGACTGCTTTGAAAAAAGACTGGCAGGCACCTTGAGTGCAAAGCCTGATGGCAAGGCTTGATTAAAGCGAGGTCAAAGAGTTCTCAGGTGGAGGAGTTTGGAGTGGGGAAGTTCAGGAACTGGGTGGGAATGGTCTTAGGTATTAGCATAGCCAAGGGCAGTCAATGGGTGGACAAACAACCAAACAATGTCTACAAGCTCTGTGTCCCTCCTCAAGACCATTTCTGCCTGCCTGTTCTCTAATGCAATAGTTTCGGTTTATAACCCTAAAAAAAAAGTGAGGTGTGCCCCTGACCTGCTCTCCTTTTGCAGACCACTGAAGCCTCATTTCCTCAGTCCAGCCCCTCCCTCACCTTCTGACTCATTTTGTAGCCCATTGTTGGACAACCTCTTCCATTGACCCGATACTGTCACTAACTTTATTATTTGTATGGCTGATGTTAGTAAGCTGTTTTGTGCAACAATGTGTGCAGTATCCCGTCACCCTAGTGTGCTATAATGCACTTTATATCTAATAGAAGGCATAGAACATTAAATACTGTATGACATGCCAGGCTCCTAGGAAGCAACGGTACATCCTTTTAACGAAAATGTATATGATTTTCGCATGAAAGCCTCGAATATAAATTGCCAGATGTGCTCATGTAGGTTAATGCAGCCACGTAAGCAAGGAGCTGCGACTTGCCAATGGTATTAACGGGTCACCAGAAAGGAATTAGGAATATTCGCTGATATTCACGCCTGTTACTTATGCAGCACATTGCATTGGGCGGCTCGATTAAGAATGAATTACCGGTTTGGAAGACCCCGGTGAACCATATGTTTTGATTGCATAAGGGTCTATGCTCTCAGCATGGAAAGGCAGCAGCCACTTGCTTCTGCAGAATTCAAGGAGCACAACCGACTGGCTGTCATCAGCTGCTAGGGGCGCACCTATGCTGGGCTCCCTGAATATTCACAGACTGGGGAGAAGATGTCCACGTGACTGAAACCGGGGCATCATATACAGTATATGGCGAGCACCCTGTGCACTTAACAACCTGGTAGCATCATGCGGGCTCCTTGTACGCCTTATATGCCAGAATACCATGTGTTAATGTCATCCTTTTTTCTTTTTTGTTGTCATTTCTAATGCTGTGACATGTCATTCCATTTCACCTGGCCTTAAGACAATACCTCCCTCAGCTGCCTCCAGACCCCTGCCCTCGCCATTGTATTCCTGCTTACATGTGGAGGCACCGAGTCGGCGTCCATTAGTTGCGATGATGACAAGCGCCGTCTGCCTGCTGACGGAATCAAGGTTGGGGGGGAATGGTGCTCTGGTGCAAATTCAGGGACTAGGAATGTGCTGTCCCTTTTCTGGTCTATTCATGAAGTGTTTGCATTCCTTATTCTGGATGTTGGTGGTGCAACCGCTCCACAAGGCGCTGGTCACTTGACAGTGCAGCACGAAGGACATCAAAACAAATAGCAGAAGGAGATGACAGTGACGTTGGAGCAAAAACTCTCAAAATAAGACAATGTTCCCCACACGGTTGATTAATTCTTTGAAGCCCCACTCCACTAGGATCAAGAGTACGGGGTCAGATACAAAAAAAATGTGTCCTAGGGCTGCCAGATACTTGGGTGTACACAGGCTTTACTGCCGGGTCCTCTATAATTAGGACATACTGTACAGGAGTAGCCAAATGTCTCTGCAGGAAGTCCCGCCCCCCTCCAACGTGTATGTTGGAAGCCTGAGATTGTGCCATGCTTGACGCCATCAGTTGTGACCATTCTGCGGCAAATCTTTCAGAAAGGGTATCCATTAAGAAAACCCTATCAGATGGACTCTCGAAGAGATGTCAATCTAACGGAGAAGATCCCCGAAGGAATATGAAACGAGTACGAAAAGGAGCTGGTGACGTCACAACAAGCGAAGTGTGAGGCACAGAGAAGACTGGCTGAAGAAGATATATGACCCTTATAGAAACTGATGATGAGATAAAGAATCGAGTATACGTTCATATGCGAAAAGAAGATTGCACGTGTGAAGAGCACTGCAGAAAATGCAAGCCATTTAATAATTATACAGATGCAGCAATGCAAGAAGATCAAGTCATTTTAGAATTTGGCTATGAGTAGTGAATAGACTGCATGCAGAGCTGCCATTATTTAGAAGCTGGACATCAGTCTCATGAATTAGTAAGCTCAGACGTGTGGAGAAAGAGTTGCAGCAAGGAATGAACCGAGAATGAGTCTGGAAGGGCTGTCTGGCTTGGTGTCAATGCTGAAGTAGAGAAGACAGGTTCTCTACTCTTGAAGGCGGCAAACATGCACAGCAGAATCATTCCATGTTAAGGTGCAAAGAAAGAACACCACGAGTGACAAGACAATTAAATACAACAAAATGGATCCAATCATGGTCTCTTGTCATGTGAGCCAAGGATGAAAATTGAATTGGGCACACAGTTCCAAAACTATGATAGCGCGTGCTCACATTCCCTTATATTCCCAGAGATGAGAATACACTGCAAGGCCAAGTTCAAAGACAATCTTCATGGCAGAAGGCATGGGTGATGAGAGACATTGGGCTAATTGAGTGGGGAGGTAAAGTCAAGTCCACCTCCTAGGACCTGAGTATGAGCTTACATGCTGCTAAGTGAACAGAATGTTCCAGACATGGCACAAGCGTGCCAACCTATTGTAGAGGACAATATAACGAAGGGTCTTATAGTTTGAGAGCCAATGATATACTGTGTACTTAATAAAGTTGAAGATGACTTGCACTAGAGGTGGGCACAAGATGTCCACCTGACAGTAGAGACCCAATCAAAACCCAACCCCTCATACAAAGTATACTTATATGTTCCCCTTGAACCTATCACAACTTGTCGTAGGTTATTCGTATTTACCATGTAGTATGACGCCATGTATGATGAATTTCTGCTATATAAATGTGATTTTTTAATGAAATGTATGAGAGAGCTTGTGCGACCTCTGTTGATGTCTGCTGTAACGCCCTGTTTTAGACAATTGATATTAAAACAGAAATACTTTGGCATCTTCCTGAGTTGGTTCAATTATTTGGTGTCAGAGTTATTCTGCATCCCATCCTCTGCATGTGTGTTACCCAAAGGGCTCTAAAGCTCAATACATTTGTATGACATGTGGCAAAAACGACCACTTTATTACACTGTTTTTATTGATGTCATAAGGACATTCAAAGGGTTAAGAAAGGGAAAGGAACAAAAGGAGGAGGAGAAGGTCTGTTTTTAGGGGGCTTCAAATGATGTGACAGTGTTCTTTCGTGGCAGAGTTGGGGGATAATGAATTCCACAATTCAGCATATGCAGAATTGAACGCCACCGGTGCAGGAAGGAAAGAACTAGAAGACAGGCCTTCTCTGTCTATGCTCAAGACTCTAGAACCTCCTCCCCGTCAACATCAAGCTCACCCCATAGCTTCTACAGTTCAGCTAAGAGCTCAAGACCTTTCCCTTCAAAGAATGGCTCCTCCCTACATTTAGGTTCACACACCCTCCACTCCCCACCCTTACTGATCTGCTCCTCACTGTTTCCTCCCCTGGTATTTTGTAGATCCTTTGCTGCCAATTGACCACCCTCCCCTGTGTTTTGCTAGTTCATGATCTGAAACAAATATGCTAATTCTGAGACAGGGGATTTCTTTTCAGAAACTGTAGGCCTGCTTCACAGACCGTTTTCTTATGTCATTATAAAAACGCTTGTGAGAACCAGGCCCACAGCTCTCGAAACATTCCTCAAGTGAGGGCTGCAAATGGATTGAATTTAGCACACATCAATCTGGAAGGCTGACACCAAGTTCCTATCCTCCTGATAATTGCTTCATTAGCCCAGACCGCTGACAGTTTTGTAACACTGTAAATAACAACTATTACCATTTCCCAGCACACCGGCAGGTGTTTAATCGATACGGGAAGGACGACAGGTCGAGTTGGTCTCCACCAAGGAAACAGACTGTGAAGCTGGGGCATTTATTGAGGACAAGTGTGCATTATCAGCCAGTACAGCCCTGTATGGAAAGCATTATTATTAATATTTGATTTGATTATTATTTGGTTGATTAAATTCAACTTTTAACAAATTACATAAAAACATGTATACTTCATTACATTTTACACTTCATTGAACAATAACACATTCTAAAAAGCACGTACAAGTAATATACACATGTGTTTTTAAATAAAAATAAAATAAGCATTTTAGAAACATTTCACATTTCAAGTAGAATATTTCACATATGTAACAAATCTTAAGATTAATAAAATGGGAGAAACAAAAAGCTAAATAATACTGTTTCAAGAATTAGTTTCCAATTCCACTGCTCTAATGCATCCAGTAACTGCCACTACTGTTGCAGTTGTTCTTCCAGCCAAACAGAGTGTCCATGTCTGAGTATTCCCAGGATCATCTTTAAATTCAGAAAGGTCTTTAGGTATATGGGGTGTATATTCGATAGTGCCATACACTCTAATAACCAATGCTTTAAGGTCTCATAACAACATGTTAAAAAAACCGACAAAACACTGCATCTGGGGATATCACCCGATAGCTTACATAATCTTGTTTAGACAAGATTAAATTCCAGAGAAATCGATAGAAAATCAGCAGAGTAATTATGGGTCTGATCACGAACTCGGCGGTAATCCTTAAATCTGGCGGTAGCGCTATTACCGCCAGATTTAAGGGTCAGCCGAATCAGGGCTTCGGCGGATTTTGCCCCAGCTCTTGGCTGGGGGCAAATCCGCCGAAAATTTGCGCTATTACCGCCGGCGGGAAATCTGCCGGCGGTAAGAGTGCGAAATTTCCCCATTGAGCCCAATGAGGAGTAGGGCATTCCCAAATGGGCTCAATGGGGAATGGGGACTTCCAAGTCCGCCCAACTCGTGATCCCGCGCTATTAGCGCTGGGGGCTATGGCGGTCGCGCTAATAGCCCCCGCGCTAATAGCGTTAGCGTTACCGCTGAGGTCGTGATCAGGCCCTATGTCTGATATATGCTCAAACAAGGGCTAATGTTCCTAACTTTTTGTGTTCAATTTGTAGATGGAACAATGAACTATAGGAAGGCAAAGACTTGCATATTAAACCAATCATAACGAAATAGTGTAAGTTTCACTTTCATGGGCAATTGAATGAATTCTTCAATTGAACTCCCAATGCGTTCCAAAATACAAACACAACCTTGCGGTAAATAAATAGTGTTCAAACCCAAAAATAGTGAATTCGCAGTAGGGCATAGGATCTTTCCTGATAATGATAGAATCTTCCAATGTACTCTCGCTGCCAATGAGTCTATGGCCAGCTCATGTCCTACTGCGTCCATAGGGAGCGACTTTGGGACTTTCAACACTCTTTTCCAGATCTTCCCCTCCAAAATTGAATGGATAAACCTTTATACCATATAATAGTTTGGGGACTAACTTGGTTTCATAACAGCGGATTGCAGGCTTTAATGTAAACTTACCAAATTTTGTGTCAATTCTAGCTAGCTGGTTAGTCAAATCAGAAGCGCGAGTTTTAAACCAGCTATATAGATTCAACAGATTGGGACCTGCCTTAAGGAAGAACCCTAAATAGGCCAGTGAGGTTACTTTAGATATCTCCATATTGTTTATTGGTCTACCTTGATTTACTCAGCTGGATAATCTTGGTCTTGTCAGGATTGGCTCTCAGGGACAGGTCAGCCACCTAGATCACGAAGGCATTGGTCAGTCTCTGAAGGCCAATTGCGGTGGCATCAAACAAAAGAAAATCATCTGTGTAAGCCAACCATCTAAAACGCAGATCAAGGAGTTCAGGAGAAATAAAGCCACCTGTGGTAGCCATCAACATCTGCTAAATATACATTAAACAGGCAGGGTGCTCACAAGCAGCTCTGCCATAAACCCCTTCCAGCTGGTATGCTTTAGGATAGATCACCCAAGTGTTTCAATCGTACCCGTATACTTGTGTTCGAATACAGAGCGATTATGAGTTTCAACAAACCTGTATAAATCCCACGCAGTAACAGTTTTTGCCACAATCGTCCCATGTCAACGGCATTGAATGCTGCTGTAAGGTCGAGTGAGGCCACAAATATACTTAGTTACCATTCCAGGCAAGCGACTGCAAACAATTCAGTACTAAGCCATTTGGGGATGTACCCATGTGACGCCGGAACCGTGTTTGCCATTTCCTAATTCTCCCTGACTCTTCCAACCATGATTCGAGATGCTACGGCAGTATAGTATTGTTATTGTTTTTAGCAATGTGGCAACATTTATGGGGTCCTAAGAATAATTTTTGTGAAACGAAAACAAGCTGCACTGCGTGTGATACATTTTTTTCAACAACATAAAAAATCGAAATCAAAATGGCTGCCATGAAAATTGAAACGTGAGCAATATCAACAGCCCCTTTTAGATTCCAGATCTGTTTGCTGCGCGTAAGAGTCAATTTTCAAAATCCAAATCAAGAGCAGCAGTGGCCTTGTGAGGGCAGTGGGGCTGATGGGGGAGAAGAAAGCCACAGATGACAGGCCAGCTACTTTGCTGTGTATTGCGTAAGAGGAAAGCAATCAGAAACAGACAGTTCTTTGCACAAATCACAGAGCTTTCGAATAACTTCGTAGTAAGAGGACTCAGTGGGTTAAGTGCTCACCCCTGTCATCTGTGTTTGATCTGCATGCTGCAGGTTTGACTCACCTTTCCATCCTTCCGAAATTGATAAAATGAGCACCAATTTCAATTGGGTAATAACAATTGTATATAAATATCTAAATGTATACCTTTTTAATTTTTCGAACTGTAAATTGCAACAAATGAAAGGTTTGTAACAAACTAAATCATTTTAAATTAAAAAAAATTGTATATAAGAATGGTCTATGTAATACACCTGAAAAAGAAGCGCTATACAAAGGGCAATTTGTTATTTTGATACTTGAGGACCTTTGCCTTTGCAAAGTGTTTGAATAGAACATTCTCTTTGATCTAACATTTGTCCCACTCTGCTACTTTCACAAGATCCTTGATGCAGGGGTCTTCCAACCGAGAGAGAAGTAATGTACTGAACATTACACCAGCAGAATATGGAGAGGGCTCCAGGCCATGCGTTAGTATTGGAAAGTATGGGAAGGGGGTTTGCAAATGTTTACACCTGAACACTCCCCTTCCATATGGCACAGAGTATGGGCTCAATGTATCGATCGAATTGCTAAATCAAACAATGTTCCATTGAAAACGAGAAATACTATAGCACGCATGCAGATAGCTGTACACAACATTACATCCAAGATACTATTAGAACCCTAAATACGCACCTCTAAGGTGGTCTGATGTCTCTATCACCAACTGCAACTCAGTATAAGCACACTGCAGTATACCGTTTCTCTCACCTACTATAGCTCACTATAAGCACGCCGTATACGCAGCTACGGGAGTATATTGTCTCTATCGGGTACTATAACTTGATATACGCACACTGTATATGCAACTAAGGCAGTATATTGCTGCTAACAACTACTAAAACTCACTATAAGCATAGTGCATAAGCAGACAAGGCACTACATAGTTTCTCTCATCTACTATAACTCAGTATAGCACACTGTATACTCAGCTAAGCCAGTACACTGCTTCTATGAACTACTATAACTCAGTATAATTACAGTGTATAAGCAACTAGGGTACTATATATCATTTCTATCAGCTACTATAACTCAGTATAAGCACAGTGTATACACATTTAGAGCACTGTATTATTTCTATCAGCTACTATAACTCGGTATAAGCACAGTGTATAAGCAACTAGAACACTATGTTATTTCTATCAGCTACTATAACTCAATATAAGCACAGTGTATAAGCAACTAGGGCATTACATTATTTCTATCAGCTACTATAACTCAATATAAGCACAGTGTATAAGCAACTAGGGCATTACATTATTTCTATCAGCTACTATAACTCAGTATAAGCACAGTGTATAAGCAACTAGGACACTATATTATTTCTATGTGCTACTAAAACTCAGTAAAGGGACACTGTGTACTCAGCTAAGGCAGTATAATTCTTCTAGCAACTACTATAAATCAGTATGAGCACAGTGCATAAGCAGACAAGGCACTCTAATGTTTCTATCAGCTACTATAATTCAATATAAGCACTCTGAATACTCAGCTAAGGCACGGTATTGTTTCTTCCAGGTACTAGAACTCAATATAAGCACACTGTATAAGCAGCTAAGGCAGTGTATTGTTTCTATCAGGTACTAGAACTCAATATAAGCACGATGTATAAGTTTGGGGACTAACTTGGTTTCATAACAGCGGATTGCAGGCTTTAATGTAAACTTACCAAATTTTGTGTCAATTCTAGCTAGCTGGTTAGTCAAATCAGAAGCGCGAGTTTTAAACCAGCTATATAGATTTAACAGATTGGGACCTGCCTTAAGGAAGAACCCTAAATAGGCCAGTGAGGTTACTTTAGATATCTCCATATTGTTTATTGGTCTACCTTGATTTACTCAGCTGGATAATCTTGGTCTTGTCAGGATTGGCTCTCAGGGACAGGTCAGCCACCTAGATCACGAAGGCATTGGTCAGTCTCTGAAGGCCAATTGCGGTGGCATCAAACAAAAGAAAATCATCTGTGTAAGCCAACCATCTAAAACGCAGATCAAGGAGTTCAGGAGAAATAAAGCCACCTGTGGTAGCCATCAACATCTGCTAAGTATACATTAAACAGGCAGGGTGCTCACAAGCAGCTCTGCCATACACCCCTTCCAGCTGGTATGCTTTAGGATAGATCACCCAAGTGTTTCAATCGTACCCGTATACTTGTGTTCGAATACAGAGCGATTATGAGTTTCAACAAACCTGTATAAATCCCACGCAGTAACAGTTTTTGCCACAATCGTCCCATGTCAACGGCATTGAATGCTGCTGTAAGGTCGAGTGAGGCCACAAATATACTTAGTTACCATTCCAGGCAAGCGACTGCAAACAATTCAGTACTAAGCCATTTGGGGATGTACCCATGTGACGCCGGAACCGTGTTTGCCATTTCCTAATTCTCCCTGACTCTTCCAACCATGATTCGAGATGCTACGGCAGTATAGTATTGTTATTGTTTTTAGCAATGTGGCAACATTTATGGGGTCCTAAGAATAATTTTTGTGAAACGAAAACAAGCTGCACTGCGTGTGATACATTTTTTTCAACAACATAAAAAATCGAAATCAAAATGGCTGCCATGAAAATTGAAACGTGAGCAATATCAACAGCCCCTTTTAGATTCCAGATCTGTTTGCTGCGCGTAAGAGTCAATTTTCAAAATCCAAATCAAGAGCAGCAGTGGCCTTGTGAGGGCAGTGGGGCTGATGGGGGAGAAGAAAGCCACAGATGACAGGCCAGCTACTTTGCTGTGTATTGCGTAAGAGGAAAGCAATCAGAAACAGACAGTTCTTTGCACAAATCACAGAGCTTTCGAATAACTTCGTAGTAAGAGGACTCAGTGGGTTAAGTGCTCACCCCTGTCATCTGTGTTTGATCTGCATGCTGCAGGTTTGACTCACCTTTCCATCCTTCCGAAATTGATAAAATGAGCACCAATTTCAATTGGGTAATAACAATTGTATATAAATATCTAAATGTATACCTTTTTAATTTTTCGAACTGTAAATTGCAACAAATGAAAGGTTTGTAACAAACTAAATCATTTTAAATTAAAAAAAATTGTATATAAGAATGGTCTATGTAATACACCTGAAAAAGAAGCGCTATACAAAGGGCAATTTGTTATTTTGATACTTGAGGACCTTTGCCTTTGCAAAGTGTTTGAATAGAACATTCTCTTTGATCTAACATTTGTCCCACTCTGCTACTTTCACAAGATCCTTGATGCAGGGGTCTTCCAACCGAGAGAGAAGTAATGTACTGAACATTACACCAGCAGAATATGGAGAGGGCTCCAGGCCATGCGTTAGTATTGGAAAGTATGGGAAGGGGGTTTGCAAATGTTTACACCTGAACACTCCCCTTCCATATGGCACAGAGTATGGGCTCAATGTATCGATCGAATTGCTAAATCAAACAATGTTCCATTGAAAACGAGAAATACTATAGCACGCATGCAGATAGCTGTACACAACATTACATCCAAGATACTATTAGAACCCTAAATACGCACCTCTAAGGTGGTCTGATGTCTCTATCACCAACTGCAACTCAGTATAAGCACACTGCAGTATACCGTTTCTCTCACCTACTATAGCTCACTATAAGCACGCCGTATACGCAGCTACGGGAGTATATTGTCTCTATCGGGTACTATAACTTGATATACGCACACTGTATATGCAACTAAGGCAGTATATTGCTGCTAACAACTACTAAAACTCACTATAAGCATAGTGCATAAGCAGACAAGGCACTACATAGTTTCTCTCATCTACTATAACTCAGTATAGCACACTGTATACTCAGCTAAGCCAGTACACTGCTTCTATGAACTACTATAACTCAGTATAATTACAGTGTATAAGCAACTAGGGTACTATATATCATTTCTATCAGCTACTATAACTCAGTATAAGCACAGTGTATACACATTTAGGGCACTGTATTATTTCTATCAGCTACTATAACTCGGTATAAGCACAGTGTATAAGCAACTAGAACACTATGTTATTTCTATCAGCTACTATAACTCAATATAAGCACAGTGTATAAGCAACTAGGGCATTACATTATTTCTATCAGCTACTATAACTCAGTATAAGCACAGTGTATAAGCAACTAGGACACTATATTATTTCTATGTGCTACTAAAACTCAGTAAAGGGACACTGTGTACTCAGCTAAGGCAGTATAATGCTTCTAGCAACTACTATAACTCTGTATGTGCACAGTGCATAAGCAAACAAGGCACTATAATGTTTCTATCATCTACTATAACTCAGTATAGAACACTGTATACTCAGCTAAGGCAGTATACTGCTTCTAGCAACTACTATAAATCAGTATGAGCACAGTGCATAAGCAGACAAGGCACTCTAATGTTTCTATCAGCTACTATAATTCAATATAAGCACGCTGAATACGCAGCTAAGGCACGATATTGCTTCTTCCAGGAACTAGAACTCAATATAAGCACACTGTATAAGCAGCTAAGGCAGTGTATTGTTTCTATCAGGTACTAGAACTCAATATAAGTACACTGTATAAGCAAACAAGGCAGTGTATTTGATTCTATCAGGTACTGGAACTCAATATAAGCACGATGTATAAGCACACAAGGCAGTGTATTGTTTCTATCAGGTACTAGAACGCAATATAAGCACACTGTATAAGCAGCTAAGGCAGTGCATTGTTTCTATTTATAACCCTTAGTATTAGCCAACTTTATGTATGAACGGATGTGAGCAATCCTTCGGTTAAGATTTGCACCGGGTCTTTGCCCAAGGGTTCCAGGGACCTGTGGAGATGTCAGGGACGGTTTCCTACACTCTTGGCATTTCTTACAGGGTTAACAGTTTAGCCTTCACAGAACATATAGTTATAGCCCCTGAATGCCTTTGTTGTCTGCAGAATGATACTGCTGCTGTTACTGCTATGTGTAAAAATAATAATAACTACACATAACACCCGTGTAGTGTGCCTGCATTCCTACTTGTTCACATAATGGCAGTGAATTATACTTGTGCTTATATAAAGCTCCATTTTCTGCCCCAAACTGACCCATGCTCAACGAGGGACATACATCAACAGATGAATACTTAGTGGAAACAATGTCTCTAATGCATTGAGATGAATTGCCTCTAGGCACTAGGGCTTTAGTACTTCCAAACAGTGGTGGCTGGAGAGAACTAAAATCCCTTGTGCACCCTCCTGGAGGTGCCGCAATTAGGGGCTGCCTCATGGGCCATGGCGTGGCCTTTGTTCGGGGCAGGGAAGTTCTGGTGGACAGCAAAGGGAGGAGGCAGGGCGGAAGGTGGGTGTCACCCTTAACTGGTATCCAGTGGGCTGACCGATAAAAGGGGGCCGAGCTGCGGCTCCAGCCTCTTTTCCCACCGCCCGCACTGCACAGAAGAAGTTCCCCCGCCCACCCAACCCCCTGCTGATGCAGTCTTGATTGAGCCATTATCTGGGGATCAATGTTTACAATGATGTTTTGATGAATGGTGTGTAATTATGTGTTAATTGCGTATCGCATTTTGGCGCTGTTGACCGGGACCTAGACAGTCGATTATGGAAAATGTTTGGAGCATGACCAAATCTTGAACTGGATAAACTATGATTTTGCTGCATGTGTTATGGGTTGAGGGGTCCACTTTCATCCAACAGGCCAACCAGCTGAGGACGGTTGTGCTGGCCCCTCGGGTTGCCCAGGCTTGGGCGTTGGACTGTCCGGCTGGACATTGACATTTGCATTCTGTAATTAACCCTGCATCAGCTCAGACAGCTCGTAGGGCAAATAGGCACCTGGTGGGTCGGCAGGGCTACTAGGGTCAAGGTCATGGTAACCGATTATGATGCAAGTAAAACACGTGTTGTCCCGCTCATAATTTCTGAGAATTTATAGTAATAAAATGTGGCCTGTTTACCTCCAAACAGGATGTGGTACTTGTGGTTAATGCAATGTGTGTTGGCTGAAGACCTGCTCACTACGAGTGCACCCCTCTTGCACTGCTTGTTGATGTGCCCTCTTGGTGCTTATACGAGGTGCTATGATACCACTCTTTCCATGAGAGTAGTGCATTACATCCTACACTCCAAACGATCCAGGTCATCCATCTTCTGGAGTCAAGTTGACCATGTTTTCCGGGGACCTTATAAATTGCAGCCAGGCCGCTTCTAGTAGCAGCTGGCTACCTAGGACAATTGGTTAATGGGCCTCATTATAAGTTTGCCGGTCCGGGAACTACGGTACCGGTAAGCATGCCGGTACCGTAGTTCCCGGACCGGCAAACTACGATTTGTGCTCGTGGGTGCCTTTCTGCCCGCCAGGTCCGAAGACACCTGCGAGCACAGCATGTCGGATTCACGGCAACGTTATAAACGGTGCCGTTGCATCCAACCTCCGCATTCCCATTCAGCCGTATGGGGCCGAGTGGGAATGGGGAGCATCGTTTTTCCAACGCCCGCAAATGGGCAATTATCAGTTCCGGCTGGGCCATAATGACCCAGTAATTGCCCATTTGCAGACGCCGGAGATAATTGCAAGTTTGGCAGCAGCCTGCCGGTGTTACCGGCAAGGCTATCGCCAAACTTGCAATGAGGCCCAGTATCTCGCTAATGGGCGTAAGCACGAGGACTAGAACCAACGAGGGACCAGCATGGATTCCAGTGTCTTCCTCGCCATCTCTTGCGTCTGTGCCCACCTCTGCACACTGGAGACAAGAGGATAGCATGAGGATGTAAACATCCCCCTGCCACGTCCAATTGGGCTTGCCAATCAAATTAGAACCTGCAAGCTTCAGGAAGGTTTCATCAGCAATTTGACACCTGGCCAGGGAATCGTCACTGGGGCAGAAAACCTGCCTATTAGCTGCGCAGTTATTACTGTGTCTGTGCGCGATTAATGCCGTCTAAAATTAACTCTTTGCCAAGCAGGTGTGAATGATTCGGCCCAGCTGGGAAGCGAGGGGACACTCTGCGCCGAGTGACACGAGCGGCCTTACTTGTCCCCCTTGCCAGCAATCCATACGCATGCAATCTGACGCAGGGCCCATCTGCTCTGCGCCTCTGCCCGCAGATTGCAGAGGGAGCCGTCCGGTTCAACCTCAGAAAACAATTACAGCCCAGATTAAAATTCAATAACTCATTTCCGCGCTCTCTGCCCAGCTGTGATTCCCACAATCAAGCAAAGCCAACTTTGGTTTTATTCAAAGGGAAACTGAAAACAGGTTAATACAGAGGCGCCGTGCAGTAAATGGCATAAGTTCTTTAATTCTGTGCGTTTCATCAGTTAACCCGTTCACAACCTGGGAGGTTTAGAAAAGTTAACCTTGGTTTTGTCGATCTTTGTGGGCACACAGGCCGCACTAATCCCCGTCCAATTGACCATCTACCTTTATGTTCTGAGGGCTCCCGAGGGGTGATATTAAAGGGGGTGGTATCAGATACTCAACAAAACCCTTTGGAAGATGCCCTTGAAACAGCGTTAATGTTCTTCTTACTGAAGACGCCCAACATACAAGTTCATACTCTACTTATGTGATATGTTATGTTAATGCATTTATACAGTGCAGTGGTCGCCCGAAGGCATCATGGCACTAGAGAGAAAGCATCACAGGAACAAACAGAGGATTTAGCCATTTAAAACAAAAACATGTTCACCAGCTGGCGAAACATGAGATGATTATCAATTGCACACATAGAAAGCAGTAGCTTGTTCCAGAGAGAGGCGGCAGCCACACGACAGTGCGGCCACCCGTTATGGAATGACGAAACGGTGGAACCTTGACAGAAAGGGCTCCTGCGGAGCAAAGCATAACTGCTGGACCCATATGCATGCATTAGTAATGGCCGAACCCCAAACCCTCACCCATAATGATAGGCTCATAACTTGTATCAAGTGTTGGCAATAAAAGGCTGTAGGATTATATTGTACAGATATGGGTTATGGCAATAACAATATCACATATCATGATGGTATCATACTTTTGGGCACCGGGTCCTGAGGTTACCCCTTCGGACCTGTGCCGCCTTCTTGTGTCCCACGACTTGTTGTGGGCACCGTACAGTGCCTTGTACTTCCTTTTGTTCTTCTCCCCTTTTTGTAGGGTGGGTGGGTTCTGTGGTAAAGAAGCAAGAAGATTTGGAAGACACTGAGTAAACAGTGAACCTCCTGTTTGCTTGGGTCCCCGTTCAGGGTCCACAAACAGATTGTGTTTACTCTGAGCATGCTGCTCTCATTTATAGGACCCAGGGAGGCCCTGGGTCTTTGTTGTGTATGTGGTGGGGGCTGCTGTTGTCGCAGCCCCCGGCCGGATAGCCGACATTCTGACCCCCTGGTGGGGGCAGATCTTTTGAACCTGGGCCCTGCCTGACGGTTGTTTTCCTTATGGCGCTTAGCACCTTGCTATTTGGAGGACGGGTGCGATGACTGTTCGCACCTTACCCTTCCGTGGCTTTTGTGCTGCCGAGACTGCGTGTCTCCATAGCTGGGGGGAGGAGAGAGGAGCAGGCGCGGGGGTTTGGAGCTGCCCCTCTCCCAGCTGCCAATGGTAACAGCAGTTACCCTGCCTCGCTTGTGGGATACCCATGCAGCATTGCCCGTCCTAGGCGGGACATAGGGGCGAAATGCATCCTGTAAATATTCTGCGCCTCTGCCATACACAGCATGATGGATCGTGCATAACGCTTAGAATATAACTCTCTCAATGACAGGGAGCAAGTGCAAACCTTGCAGAATGGGCGACACATGTGCACAGTACGACGAACCACAGCAAACTCTAGCAGAGGAATTCTGAAGCACCTGGGGGTGGTGCGGCGAATAAGAAGGTTGCGCAAGATACAGAGCATTGCAATAATCCAGGCACCCAAACACTGCAGAAGGCACAACTGGAGCACAGAGGTGACAAGGCAGAAGGGGGAGAACGTTCCGCAAAACCTTTCATTAAAAATGGCCTGTGCGACAAACTGAGGGGACCTGGGCCTCCCTTGACAGAGAGGCAGTGATCTTAACACTAAAATCTTTAACTGTGGTCAACAGGCTAGTACTTTAGTTGGGAAGAATTACCCTGAAATAGTAATATTGAGTTGGGCTTGCATTGAGATGGCTTAAATAGAAATAAGTGCATTCAGTTGGGCTTGAGTTCAGATGTCTAAAATTTAAATTGCTGCATTGAGTTTGGATTACGGTTAGACTGCTAACGTTGAAATTGCTGCAGTGGGTTGGGCTTGCAATGAGATGGCTGGCAATGAAATTGCTGCATCAGTGGCATAGAAAAAAATGTGGGGACCTCCCTGTGAGCATACTGAACCCCCCCACATCCCCAGGCTCCTTAACAAAGCAAAGGCACTCCACACTTCGGGCCGGCATGGACCACCGCGTGTGTGCAATGTCCTTCATGATTATGCGGCTGCTGTGGCATGCCCTACTCAAGGATAAAGATGCACGTATGCTTTTTTAATCAAAGCTTAAATGTTTCACCTAATGTTGAAAGAAGGTGGTGGTACATGGTACGAAATATACCAGCCACCAGTGGTGGCTGGTGAGCCGTTTTATTGGAGGGTGTAAATATTTGCCAAAAGTATCCAATTGCAATCGAGTGAAGCGAGGAGCAGAACCAATGAATATAAGTTTGCGGGTTCGAGTGGGATTCTTCCCCCTCTCCTGAGAACATATTTTGAATAATGGGTTGAGATGGAGCATTATACAGCACACTTTCTGTGAAAAACGGGGTTAAAAGGCCAGACAGTTTTCAATCGGTTTTGTAGGATAAGCCATGAAAAAAGTACAATAGTTGCAAGTCACCAAAAGTGCAGAGAATATTTCCCAATGCATTTTCATGCCTTTCCCCACAATATATGCCAGTATAAAAAACATTGCCATGCTGGCTCCACCGAAATATGCCAGTATTCTCATATAAGAACATAGTAATCTTCACCTGTGCGCATAATGCCAGTAATACTATAAACAACATGCCAAAGCTGGCTCTGCCAATATATGCGAGCATGCCTATGTAAGAACATACACCTGCTTGGTTGACCAATAAAATGGCATTCCACAATAAGAAAACATGTTAAAAATGGTGCCAATGTAGGCCAGTCTAGATATGTAAGAGTATTTATCATTCTTGCTTTATCATGCTACAGTAAGACATGCCAGTCTATCAATGTAATACCATTTATCATGCTTGGTTTATCAAAGATACCCAGTAATAAATGTCATGCCACAGTAAGAAACGTCTAGACTGGCTGCACCAAAGTGCCAGTCTAACCACATAATAAGACACATGAAGTTGGCTTTGCCCAAGAATACCAGTAAAACATGTCATGCCACTTAAGGATGTGTCAAAAATGCTCTAGTCATCCCGACCTCCCAGAGCCTTCCATACACACTCACATTCATCCCCTTTCTCCCACCAGTCACTCACCCAAACATCATCTCGCAAATTCACCCACACTGCATTCTCCAAACTTGCACCCACCTACCCAGAACATTCACACATACACACACACAATCACATTCCTGCTCATTCACCCACCATTCACTCACCCATAAACCTATTCCCATATCCACTCACACTGGATTCTCCACACAGGCACGAACCCACCCACTCAGAACATTCACGCACACACTATCACATGTATAGCCATTCACATATCAGTCACTGACTCATGCCACCTTCTCCCACATACACACACACTGCATTCTCCACACAGGCATAGGAACATTCAAACACTCACATAATCACATCAATATCCATTCACCCACATATCACCCACTAATCACTCACTCATACTCCTTCTCTCACATCCACTCGCACTGCATTCTCCATGCATGCACATACCCACCCACCCACTCACCCAGCACATTCAAACACACACTATCACATGTCTAATCATTTACCCACCAGTCACTAAATCATAAACCTTCCCTTATATCCATTCACACTGCATTCTCCACACAGGCAACGGCCCAGAGCATTCAAACACAAACAAAATCACATTCATATTCATTCACTCACTCACCAGTCACTCACACATACACCTTATCACGCATCCACTCACACTGCACTCTCCACACAGACACACACCCATACCCAGAACATTAACACACACACACACACACTATAACGTTCATAACCATTCACATACCAGTCACTCAGCCATGCACCTTCTCTGACATCCACTCACACTGCATTCTCCACACAGGCACCCACCTACTCGCCCAGAACATTCAAACATACACACACACAATCACATGCACCCACCATTCACTCACCCATAAACCTTCTCTCACATAAACTCTCATTGACCTCTCCACACAGGCACCCACCTACTCAGAACAGTAAAATACCCACATAATCACATTCATATCCATTCACCCACCAGTCAAAGTCACTCATACACCTTCTCCCTCATCTATTCACACTGCATCCTCCACACAGGCATGCACCCACCCACCCAGAACAGTCAAACACACTAACACATTCATACTCACAACTCACTCACCCATCAATCACTGACCCATGCCACATAAAAACATCCACCATGCTCCACACACATGTAAAACACACACACATATATATATATATTTTTTTTTTAAAAAGACTTCTTACCTGTTTTTCCAGCTTGAGCTGCCTTTGGTCTGCCACTCCAGGCGTCCCGGCTTCTCGACGCTGTTCACTGACAGGAACTAGGAAGCTGGGAGAGCTTCCTGGTTCCTGTAGATATCGGAAAAGGAAGTCGCATGTGAAGGTGTTGGAGCTAAATGTGTCATGTGACAAATGCCACATGCCACGTTCGGCTCCTAACCCTTCTGAGCCGGATCGCCCACTTATCGCGCTAGAGTCCTGGCCCAGTGGTGCCTCTAAGCAGTTTGCAACAGTATACTCCAATCACCAATACGTATGCTATTGCATGCAGCCCCACAAGCACTATGGCGGATACTGTCTGGCGCCCCTGAATCCCATGTGTGCCTCAGCGTAGCCCACTGTCTGATATGCCGTGCACCACCGCATCTCACTTTGTGATACTCCCAATAACCGGGCCTGTACAATACTCCAAGGAGGACCTCAAGGTCAAAGGGGGGATACTGCCATTGTCTGTATGATACCTCATGCACCCCAGCAGCTCAAAGGGGATGCAGCCCGGCGCTCCTGGATCCCACGCGTGCCTCATGGCAGGTAAAGGGTTAAGAAGTTGGGGGTCCGGGTAGATTGAATTCGTTTGACAGACAGGTTCGTGTTGCAAGGTTCTGGGGCCAGGTGATGCCGTTGCTTTTAAACTCGGAACACAGTCTTAACATTAAAGCAACCCTTTTCACACAATTGAAATTAACAGGTTCCAAATGTCTAAGAGATGACCAGAGGATTCTGGGGTGTGCAGCAGTTTTTGGGAAGTCTGCCATGACCAGACAGGAAGGCAAAATGCAAACAAGGGCATACATCAGAACAAAGGGGCACCGCGACAAAAGAGCGTGCAGTCTAGATCAACTGGACAAGCGTTACCCCATTGTAATGGTCACCCCTGCTTGGAAGCAGCAGGCGCAAGGCTGCACAGTCGCTGTGCTCCTTCCTAGCCACTCCTCCAAGTGCAATGCATGAGCGGTGTGCTCTTGCCTGGAGGTTCTGCTGTGCACGCGCTGTGCCCTGCACACTGTACTCTTGCTGGACAGTGGTGTGCATATGCTGTGCAGTCCTGCACAGTCGCTGTGCTCCTTCCTAGCCACTCCTCCAAGTGCAATGCAGGAGCGTTGTGCTCTTGCCTGGAGGTTCTGCTGTGCACGCGCTGTGCCCTGCAAACTGTACTCCTGCTGGACAGTGCTGTGCATATGCTGTGCAGTCCTGCACAGTCGCTGTGCTCCTTCCTAGCCACTCCTCCAAGTGCAATGCATGAGCGGTGTGCTCTTGCCTGGAGGTTCTGCTGTGCACGCGCTGTGCCCTGCAAATTGTACTCCTGCTGGACAGTGCTGTGCATATGTTGTGCAGTCCTGCACAGTCGCTGTGCTCCTTCCTAGCCACTCTTCCAAGTGCAATGAATGAGCGGTGTGCTCTTGCCTGGAGGTTCTGCTGTGCACGCGCTGTGCCCTGAAAACTGTACTCCTGCTGGACAGTGCTGTGCATATGCTGTGCAGTCCTGCACAGTCGCTGTGCTCCTTCCTAGCCACTCCTCCAAGTGCAATGCAGGAGCGGTGTGCTCTTGCCTGGAGGTTCTGCTGTGCACGCGCTGTGCCCTGCAAACTGTACTCCTGCTGGACAGTGCTGTGCATATGCTGTGCAGTCCTGCACAGTCGCTGTGCTCCTTCCTAGCCACTCCTCCAAGTGCAATGCATGAGCGATGTGCTCTTGCCTGGAGGTTCTGCTGTGCACGCGCTGTGCCCTGCACACTGTACTGTTGCTGGACAGTGCTGTGCATTCCTGCACAGTCGCTGTGCTCCTTCCTAGCCACTCCTCCAAGTGCAATGCAGGAGCGATGTGCTCTTGCCTGGAGGTTCTGCTGTGCACGCGCTGTGCCCTGCAAACTGTACTCCTGCTGGACAGTGCTGTGCATATGCTGTGCAGTCCTGCACAGTCGCTGTGCTCCTTCCTAGCCACTCCTCCAAGTGCAATGCATGAGCGGTGTGCTCTTGCCTGGAGGTTCTGCTGTGCACGCGCTGTGCCCTGCAAACTGTACTCTTGCTGGACAGTGCTGTGCATATGCTGTGCAGTCCTGCACAGTCGCTGTGCTCCTTCCTAGCCACTCCTCCAAGTGCAATGCATGAGCGGTGTGCTCTTGCCTGGAGGTTCTGCTGTGCACGTGCTGCTCCCTGCACACTGTACTCCTGCTGGACAGTGCTGTGCTTATGATGTGCAGTCCTGCACGCTGCTGCAATGCTGTGCTCCCTAGAGTGAGCATGAATGCGTTGACTTGCAGTTTGGCTCCAGTCAACCGGTCCCCTGCTGGCATTGTCCTTCACACACAATAGCTGTTAGCTGCTGTCCACTGTGCCCGGAGCTCACTGGAAGACGCCCACATGGTGCACAGCTCCAGGGCAGCACTGGTTGCAACCTCGCCAATGCACATGCACGGTTCCATGCCCCACCTTCACCCTGATGGGTGAGGACTAGGCCAGGGCCCCCCTAAACCTGGTGTGGCGGGCCCCTTGCACTGCAGGGACTGCGGGGCCCCGCTACGCCAGTATCCTGCTGGGTCCCCTGCTACACCATTGTGCTGCATTGAGTATGCAACGACTTTTATGTAGATGCCATAGATGAACTTCTGAGCTGGTACTCACTGCTAATCCTCTGTACATGTACTTACTGCCAATCTGAGAAAAAAGTAAACCCATTGGGCCACCTTAGCACATGCCGAGTATCTGGCAGTCGCGCTCTGTGGAAGTGATTTAGCCAGAGTGATCGATTAGGTTATATCTATTGGCAATTGCATAATGCACCTATTTATTTGGTGTGTGTGTGTGTGTGTGTGTCTGGTGTGCGTGTGTCTGTGTGTGTCGTTGTGTGTGTGTTTGGTGTGTGTGTCTGTGTACGTGTGTGCGTGTCTCTGTGTGTGTGTCTGTCTGTCTGTGTATATGTGTGTGCCTGTTTCTATGTATATGTGTGATATGTGTGTCTGCGTGTGTCTGTGTGTGTCAGTGTGTGTGTGTGGCTGGTGTGCGTCTGTGTATGTGTGTGTGTGTGTGGGTCTATGCCTGTGTGTGCCTGTGTGTATCTGTGTGGGTTGTGTCTGTGTGTGCTTGTTTGGTGTGTGTGTTGGTGTGTATGTGTGTGTGTTTCTGTGTGTGTCTGTGTATGTGTGTGTGTGTCTGTCTGCATATGTGTGTGTGTGATTGTGTCTGTCTGTGTATTTGTCTGTGTGTGTGTGTGTCTTTGTGTTTGTTTATGTGTGTGTGTGGTGTGTGTATGTGCGTGTTTGTGTGTCTGTGTTGTGTTTGAGTATGTGTGTGTGTTTGTATGTGGGTGTGTGTATTTGGTGTCTGTCTCTGTGTGTATGTGCGTGTTTGTGTGTCTGTGTTGTGTCTGTGTATATGTGTGTGTGTGTGTGTGTGTGTTTGTATGTGGGTGTGTTTCTGTGTGTCTGTGTGTGTTTGGTGTGTGTGTGTGTGCGTGTAGGGGCGCATCTAAACTGGAAGCATATCTGGTTGCAGGATGAGGATACACTGAATGAAGTGTGTCTGGGCTTTGGGTGCCGTACACTTGCTGCATTCTTATCCTGCATCTATGGCATGTCAGCAGCTGCAACATATGTCAACTGGATTATGTGTAATCGTTATTGTGCTCATTTCCTGCGATCCCAATGAGCATACTTGTAGAATGCCACTGGCGGGGATGGGCAGTGACATCTGTAAGTGTCAGCAAGCATTGACCAGCTGATGATGCAACTGTGGGAAATAGCCAGGGCCTAGGCGCTCTGGGTGGCTACAGCAGGTGGTCTTGTTGGTCGCAGATGCCAACATTGAATCGAGGTTATTAGTTCTGGTTGATAATCTCCTGCTTTTTGGCCCAGTGGTAGGTAGGTCCAGTGTTGGAAATGGGAATTATTTGCTGTGGGATCCCACCCGGGATGGCAGGTGTGGGAAGGTGCATTCGGGAGGGTGGTTTGTTTTCACCAAATACACATTTTCCTCCCAGAAGATTAATCAAGAATACTTTAAAAAAACAAACAAAAGAGGAGTGTTTCCTACAAGGTTGCTGGCAAAATATAAAAGGTGCCCAACATTTAAATGTAAATAGCTTCATTTAAAAATGTCAAGCAGAGTACAATCCCGATAAGTGAATTCACAGATATCCTGATCAGATATTCAAGAGACCTTGTGAGAAAGTGCCTTGCCCCTGGGCCTAGCAACATGGGTTTGAATCCCGTCTTTGGCACCTTTTGGAGCACTCCGAAGATTCTAGCTCAGTATAACTTTATTTCCACAATTAAAAAAACAGCCATGAAAGTATTTTGCATAACACCAAGTATAGTAGTAAACCTTGTCAAATCTGTAATGTACATTTACAGTAAAAATCAAATACTTGTATTATATGTCATTAAGGTACACATTGACATTATAAACTAAGTGCCCAGGTAGATTTTGTAGAACAGCCCTCAGATGACAAGGAATATGCGCGGATAATACATACAACTAAGGATCGGAATTGAAAGCAATGTCCTCGTGATGCGATATTGTTTACAAAAACTAGAAATTGCAAAACAGATTTAATACACATCAAACAAAATGAGCAATATCCCATCCCATCCCGAACTCCAGTCCTTTTGATGTTACTCAGTCGATTGGTAAACAGTCATAGGGTAGGCGGATGGTCAAGGTGTAATCTTTGTCTGAAGCAGCCAAGTCAGGTATTCTTGTCAACCATTGATTGTCATTAGTTGAATAATTGACATGTACAAAATATTCCGCTTTTCAAACACTCTTCGTAGCTCATTTAATTTATTCTTAATTAGCTTTTTAATTTCTTTTTCTCTTGATTTGTCTGAAGTGCTTTGTGTTGTCTTATTTTTAAAGTCAGAGTTCATACCTGGAGTGCCTGACCTCCTTCCTCCTTGACCGACCCTCCCAGATCCAACTTTGGTCCGTTCTCTCCACCACCTCTCTCTCCACATGTGGTGTCCGCGGGGCTCTATCCTCTCAACCTGGCTCTTCAATGTCTACTGGCCCCTTTGTCCCACCTGATCTCCACCTTCTCTTCTAACTTTTAATGTTATGTGGATGATGCTGAGCTCTCTTTCAGGCTTCCCTCAGCCTCCTCTCCTTCCTCGCTCATTCCTGATTGTCTATCTACGATTCAGGATTGGTGTGCCTCCAGCAATCTCTGCCTTAATGCAAGTAAATCTGAGATCCTTCTCATTGGTACCCCTGCTCCCGCTTTCCCTCTTTCTCTCTCTGGCTGCCCTCCTTGGGCCCTCTACCATCGCCTTCCTGTGAGGCAAAAAACCGGGGTGTCGTCTTCAACGACACTCTTTCGTTCTCTCCTCACATCAAAGACCTAGCCAAAAAGGCCCACTTTCAGCTGCACCTCGCTCCACAGAGGTATTGCACCCTTTCTCACCTTACCCCAGAAGCTCACTGTCTCCAGAGCTCTGGCTCTCTCCAGGCTAGATTGCTGCAACAGCCTCTTTCTCAATGTTCCTAACTCTACTCTTCACCCCTGCAACTAATCCAGAACTGGAGTGTGAGACTTATCATTGGCCAAAATCACAGGGACCGCATCTCTCCTGCCCTGAAATCACTCCACTGGCTCCTGGTGGCGGCAAGGAGCAAGTTCAAGACCCTCTACATCATCCACAAGACTTTATGGGGCCGGGTTTCCTCACTATATCCAACTGTCTGTGCCGAAATACCTTCTTTCTAGAGCCCTTTGCTGAACTACCTCTAGCTGACTGAGAGTCAGACGCTTCTCCAAGGAGAGAGTGAGGGTAGATCTCTCTCCTCTGCAGGTGCATCCCTCTGGAAAGGCCTCTCTGTCCTTCTCAAACTTGAGCCGGACTACCTGAAGTTCCGGAAGCGGTTCAATACCCTCCTTTTCTCCTCTGACGTATCTCCCTTGCTTCCTTGCTAAGTTACTTGTCTGCGGTGCCGACTGGTTACTTGGTACCCTGATAGTCTCACTGGGTACCAGGCTCCTCCATGACCAGTCCTCCTTGCACTGCCTCCTTGCTACCGTGCACTTATAGGTTGTAACTGTAACCCCTACATCCCCCAACTGCCTCCTTGCACTTAGCCAGAGTCATGCTGCCCAGGCTACACTTACTCAGAGCCATGCTGCCCTGATCGCACTCCCCTCTACCTTTCATCTGAACCTCCCCCACCCCCTTCCCCCTGCACTTCTCATTGTCGCACTTGCACGATCCCAATGTCATAAGGCCTAGTAGGATTGTTTGTCTTGTCTTCCTCCGCCTCCCCTCCCTTGTCTTGTGGCACCTTGAAACACCTGTGCACAAGTGCATTATAAATATCATATATCATATTTATGAGGTTTGCAGCCTTTTATAGCAGAAATTAATCAATAACAGCGTGTGCTTTATGGCTTGACCACATGGCTTTTAATAATGTTGGTGTTAGCCCAGCGTGATCATTTCCTACTATATTTAAAAACAATGTGATGGGTGCTAAACTGATATGGTCCTCTAATTATTCAACACCCAGTTCCATGCATGTGGCATCATTCAATGCTGATTGAGGTAGTCCGAGCACCTGTTTGCAGAAACTGTTCTCAGTTCTTTGGAGAAGCCAGCCATGAAAGAAAAAAAAAACAGACCGCTGTGCCCAATGGCACATGCGTTGGCTTAATGTATTTTTAGCAGAAGGCAAATAGCCCCCATATGGCGTGCTGAATTCTGATGCACTGTTTATTTATTTTATTATGGTGCAAGGTTAAAGAGGGGGGTCTTGATCCTTTTCTTGAATTTTGTTAAAATAACCAGTGTTAGTCAAGTTTCATGAGCAATTACATCCCAAATTATCCAAATTCTTGACATATGGTATAATTGACCCCCCCGTTTTAAAAATCATTGGATGCTTACGTGATGTTTTATGCGAGAAGACCATTATTGCAAATTTACTCTCACTGATCTCTAAGCCCTGCTTCCTCCTGTATCATGTGTAAGTGTCCAGGAGTGTCTGCAATGCCCTGGGTGTCCTTGCCAGGAATGCACAATTGTCTGGCTACGTTGAAAGGGGGATACAGGTATGCCTGCACATTAGCCCCAGTTTCACATCAAATCTTATACATATCACTAACATAAATGTGAAAAAGCGCTGGTGCCAAAACATCACCCTATCTGACTCTGCAGGGAACGGCAAAAAAAAAAAAGTCAGTTTTCAGGCCATCAGAATTGCAGCAAACAGCCGCCTGATTGTCCTTGTGGAATTTAATCAGAATGTTTAAGATTTCCCGTCTTCAGGGATGCAAATGTTTTTTTCCTAAATCTGGGGGATCTTTATTGCTGGATCCTGGAAAATACTGCCGACCACAGGTCTCATAATTGGGCTACAATTACATCCTTTAATTTATAGACTTGTATTTTTGTGCATCTGACTCTTATAATTCACCCTTTTCTAGTATTTCTCCAAATAATTCCAGATTTATTTTCTTAACATAATTCATAGTATTTGTGACAGGCATTTATTTGGGTATGACCTAATTATAGTGGTCCTAATTGACCTTCTGCACAACTGACCTTTATATTATTTTAGTCATTTCATTATATAAATTGGGTTGGTTTTGGATTATAAATAATATAAGGGTTTGGGTGGGGGGTTGCAGGGGGTTTTGGATTGGGTGGGGGGTTGTAGGGGTTTCCAACCGCATATATGTCCTAATTGACCTTCTAAATTAAGTCAATTCTCCAGAGGTCAATTCTCCCGAGGTCAATTGTGAAAAGGTCAATTAGTATACAGCCTTTATTTGGGCTTATGACAGCTCATCCATTTCATTCATTTTAATTAACTCCAGTAAACCCAGCTAATTTCTGATCAGAGAATGGTCACCAATAAGCTGCCAGGAAATGCTTGCATTACTCTCGAGTGAAGAGCTTTGGTACATATTTCACCGGCTAGGATGCCGGCATGGTTGATCAACATATCAGCACTCATTGATGTTCTTGATTCCATAGTGATATATATATATATATATATATATATATATATATATATATATATATATATATATATATATATTCAGTGAAAAAACTTTGTTAAAAGGGACGTTATGGTTAAGTTGCGCTACTAAAAACCTATCAAATTAAGTAAAAAAACTTTGTTAAAGGGATGTTATGGTTCAAAGTAAAACCGAAAAACCCCTGAAATTCGGAAGTTATGGTAAGATAAGCAACCATAACTCTTGCCACCGTGCACTGCTAACACTAACACCCAGGACATCAAAGATGACATCACAAATGTCACTGATGATATCACATGTGCATTTAGTTTTCAGGAAAAGTCTGTAGGAGGGATTCTTATAATGTTGACCAAAAAGTGTGAAGGATCATTGGGGATAAATATCATGAGCTAATTAGTGCATTAAGCAATGCATTGATATAAATAGCATTCTATTATGAAGTTCTATCCAGTATACTAAGCTACTCATGCAGAAACAGAGGCAGTGTGTGCAGCATATATGATGAAGGTGCCATATTCATAATCTTGCCATGTTGAATAGTGAAATGATAACTGCTTTCTTATTAGAGTTTTGCATACTGTGAAACATGTAATACGTAGCTAATAAAACCCACTTAATACATAATTACATTATTACAGACAAAACACAAAGAGACAACAAAACATACAAATATGAGTATATACAGAGACAGAGAATTAAGGAAAAAAGCAGAAGTAGTAGCAGAAAGAGTTCATAGCCTAACTGATTGTCTTTATGCAGAGAAACTATTGCTCTGTTTCAAAGCTGCTACTTACCATATGTATGTGTATGACATGATGTGACTGCGCCCAAAGGAAAGGAGAGTGAGTATAATGTATACAAATATGAGCATATACAGGGAAGGTAGAGTAATAAAAATAAAACTATGAGAAAGTGCTGATAACCCTAATGATTATCTTCATGCACAGAAAGGATTGCTCTCTTTCAAGCCTGTGTCTTCCGCTATATATATGTTTCATATGATATGACTTGACCCTAAGTCTACAAATATAGTACCTTTTCAAATTTTACTTCCTGACTGTTACTGAAGAAAACTATGTGGCCTAGATATGTCAGTAAAGGGAAAAAAGGGAGAGCCAGCCATGTGATGCCATCAGTGATGTCATCAATGACATTTGTGATGTCATCTTTGATGTCCTGGGTGTTAGTGTTAGCAGTGCACAGTGGCGGGAGTTATGGTTGCTTATCTTACCATAACTGCCGAATTTCAGGGGTTTTTCGGTTTTACTTTAAACCATAACGTCCCTATAACAAAGTTTTTTTACTGAATTTGATAGGTTTTTAGTAGCGCAACTTAACCATAACGTCCCTTTTAACAAAGTTTGTTCACTGAATTTCATAGGTTTTTAGTAGCGCAACTTAACCATAACGTCCCTTTAACATATTTTTTTACTGAATTTCATAGGTTTTTAGTAGCGCAACTTAACCATAATGTCCCTTTAACAAGGTTTTTTTACTGAATTTCATAGTTTTTTAGTAGCACAAATTAACAATAATAACTTTATGTACATGTAATATGGAACATACTGAACCCTTTCTACTGATTTTGACGGTCCGCGGACATGTTCGGACAACAGTACCAGCACCTAAAAACTCTGGGGGGGTATGTGTAATTGTTATATCATAACATAGGAACATTTAACAAATTCACAAAGCAGCACACATACAAAGCATATGTAGTAATACTTAAGAAACGTAACCCATATATGTAACACACTAACCATTCATTTAAATACAATATGTTCTAAAATGGAATATACCAAAAGAAGATAAAGTGCCTTCCAACATAATTACCTCACAGACACTCCACAACTAACAGCAAGACCAGATATATAGACTACTGATTACATATCTTACCAGAAATAGTAAGTGCACTTCATTGTACTCATATATTTATAAACTTTCTATATTAGAAAAAAAAAACATATTACTTTTTTGTTTTCTCACAGAAATGTGTAGTACTCTGGACTGGATAGAGGAGCATTTCCCACGAGACGAAATGTTAGAAGATAGTCCACCTAATGGTACACACTTTACTATATAAACCAATTAATACATATTATTTATTATACATTCAACATATACATTTTTTTTTACAGACTCTACAAAAATTGCAACTTCCAAAGAAAAAGAAGCTGTGGATAACACTCTTGGGACCCCCCTTGTCAATTTGCATATTCAAGTAACTTTGGGTCTCACCCTAAGTTACTAGGGGAATCCAGACGTGGACCCCTTGCTCACTATTCTTAGAGAGGCACAGCTCCTCCCTACTGATGAGGTCCAACCAGACCGAAACACGTGTCTGGGGATGCTGTTGGTACTCTTGTTCAGAGGAGAATTGCCTAGCATTTTGGTGCTGGACTGCCCCAGGGCAGGACAAAGACTGATATGTTTAGGATATTTCTTCTCTGTGAAAGATAGTGAGCTAAAGACTCTGGGTAAGTCTCTCGTAACCAGGACTAATGTCTGGCAGAGAGACTCCCAGGACCCCCCTTGTCAATTTGCATATTCAAGTAACTTTGGGTCTCACCCTAAGTTACTAGGGGAATCCAGACGTGGACCCCTTGCTCACTATTCTTAGAGAGGCACAGCTCCTCCCTACTGATGAGGTCCAACCAGACCGAAACACGTGTCTGGGGATGCTGTTGGTACTCTTGTTCAGAGGAGAATTGCCTAGCATTTCGGTGCTGGACTGCCCCAGGGCAGGACAAAGACTGATATGTTTAGGATATTTCTTCTCTGTGAAAGATAGTGAGCTAAAGACTCTGGGTAAGTCTCTCGTAACCAGGACTAATGTCTGGCAGAGAGACTCCCAGGACCCCCCTTGTCAATTTGCATATTCAAGTAACTTTGGGTCTCACCCTAAGTTACTAGGGGAATCCAGACGTGGACCCCTTGCTCACTATTCTTAGAGAGGCACACCTCCTCCCTACTGATGAGGTCCAACCAGACCGAAACACGTGTCTGGGGATGCTGTTGGTACTCTTGTTCAGAGGAGAATTGCCTAGCATTTCGGTGCTGGACTGCCCCAGGGCAGGACAAAGACTGATATGTTTAGGATATTTCTTCTCTGTGAAAGATAGTGAGCTAAAGACTCTGGGTAAGTCTCTCGTAACCAGGACTAATGTCTGGCAGAGAGACTCCCATGACCCCCCTTGTCAATTTGTGGATAACACTCTTGAACACATTACCCACAAAATGGACCAACTTATGGCAAATTTTACGGATTTAAAGAACTTTGTGGAACATCACCTAAAACCACCAACAACATACCATTGTCCCACCTGTACTTGTCCCCCCCTCACGATATCCCATTCATTTAACCCCAAACTCTCTCCATGGACCACAACGTTTTGATGAGATTTCCATCCCTTCTTCACCTGATGCCGCTTATATTGAAAACCCTAATTCTCCTGTTTTTGTTTCCGTTTCTGCCCAACCTTCTCAGTCATAAATTGTTTATATATGTTAAATAAAGTTACTTTTTTATATTGTGTTGTAATTAATTTCAGTTCTTTGTGGTAAAACCAATTTAGGTGTCCACGGACAGCGCGGTTGTTCGGAAATGTTCGTAAATAAATGAAAATGTAAGTTTCCTGAGGACACTATATCTGTCTGTAATGTTCTCATGCAAGTTGAAAATGTCCTAAGAACACTCGTAGTGTCCTGAAATGTTCGTAAATAAACGAAAATGGAGGTGTCCTCAAGAACACTATGCCTGTTCGTAGTGTTTGCTAGCAAGTTGAAACTGTTCTAAGAACACTCGTGGTGTCCTGAATTGTTCGTAAATAAACGAAAATGGAGGTGTGCTTGAGATGCTATGTCTGTCCGTATTGTGCACAAGTAAATAAACTGTGCTAAGAACAAACGGCTGTCCGTAACTGTTCGTTTTACGTGTGACGCACGTTTAATTAGTTCAGGACCCGAACACTGTCCGTAGAACATGAACACGCATGCGCAAACCAATGTCCGTACATTGGGTGTCCTGCGGACGGCTGCTACCTTAGCGAACATGCTCATGAAACAATCATGTGACTGCACCCACGCTGATCACGTGTTCTGAATGCGGACTCTGTTCGTGTCCCCGAACAATTTAAAAATACATTTCCAAGTAATCCACAATATTTCTCATTAAAAGCTCAACATACCACAAATCCCACATACTAATTCTAAGTTTCCACATAGTTTTTGTGACTTTTTGAACCTTTTTTGTGTTCGATCTGTCTTGCGGACGGTGCGCATGTCCATGAACCGGGCACAAGCACCCCTATAAAAGACCACGCCCTAGAGCTCATTCTCATTGTGTTTCTGGCTATTCTACAGAGCACAGAGATTTTTGCTGCAACCTGCAGATTTCCATCTTCAACCTGATGGCTTCTGTTGCTCCACTGCTGCCACCTGGTGCTGTATCTGCCTCAGCACCATCCCCACCCCCTCCACCACCACCACCTTCCCAAGGGCCTGAAGAGGGTACAGGAGTGAGGATACAGAGGAGGAAGAAGAGGATGACGAGAATGAGGTAGAGGAAAACCCTACTACCCGCCCTCAGCGTGATTCTTGGGTGTGGCGGTTGTTTACCGTTCATGGGAATGGTCCTGAGGCTCGTGCAAACCGTGTCACCTGCAATGAGTGCAAAATGGAACTCAGTCGCGGGAGGCATAGTTCGTATAGCTTTGGGACTACGACCAAGAAGCGACACCTGAACTCATTCCACACTGGGGCCATTCGCAAGGTTGTACCCTGCGAAGAGCGTAGTAGGTTGATTGCCTGTACTTCATCCTCCGTTTCAGATCCTGTCACCACAAGGAACTCCTCTCTGAGACAGCGTCTTCCTCAAGCTGCCTCACAGGCCATACAGAATTCTGATGACCCTTACCTTTCGAGGGTCACAGTTGTATGTATGTACTGTGACACAGTACTCTGCAGGGGGAGCGACTTTGCAGTGCTTTTGAGACTATCATCTCAGAGCACGAGAAGACCTGCTCACTACCCAAATAAAACCCACTCTACATCTTCCTCTCTCAGCTCGCCCTTTCTTATCCCTGTGGTTGGAGTCGCCCCCTTTACCCTCCTTTCCCCTCCTCTCCTAGTGTGTTGTGCGTAAAAAACAAAAAAAAAAAAAAAAAATAACAAAAATCAAAAATAAAATAAGGCTCTTTTCAGAAAACACAGAAGTAAAGATAAATAACACAGGGCCCGTTCTATTTCTTGAAAGTCCGTGGACAATTCGCGAACATAAAAAAAATTGGGATGCTACCCTATTGTAACCAATGCCTTTTTCTCTGGGAGGAAGTGGTGGCTCTGAAAAGAGCCTTTGGGAGGTGTTTGTATGTCAAAAATTATAAATACGTAACACCTACATGCTGCATTTCTAAAAAAGGTTGCAATGCATTTTGTACATTTCTCAGAAAAATCTGATTGCCAGCATAGGTAAGATGGACTCCATCTCTGTGAAAAATGTATGTACTACGAAACATAATATTTTCATTGTGAAAAGAGGACATGCCAAAATCTCTTAGGAAGGCACAAACAGCCTTATTGACATTACGCCTTACTTTCTCCATTTGTGGACCACATGAGAAAGAATAAAGCCACATTTGTCTCTGCGCAATACGTGAAAAAATTACTTTGGACATTGGAAACATGTCCATGATCTTCTGAAGTCCTTCTTTCATTGCAAATTGCAAAGAAATTCCAGACACATGTCCTAAACTGTTCCCTCCACAATGAATTACAATTTGTCTGGATGTTCCTCTATCTTCAAAGTTGCACAGAGAGGTAGCAAGTCCAGCCACTTAATTCCACACACTCCATGCCAGTGCACTTCCACATGTGGGAATCCAAGATATATAGATACTCCACAGCTTTCTGCATGCACCTTCAACCAATGTATCCACGAGTCTCCCAAAATCCACACAATCTGTTTTTTAAAACACTCAGCCATAGCTATCTCTTCTTCTCTCAGCAAAAAGAATCACTGAGAAAACCTCTCCTAGCACAACACACTCACTAAACTTTACTGACCAATCCCTTGCTACATTCAATCTCATTTGCATGCCTCCCCACCCCAAATTCCCCGGATGTAATATGCGGTGTCCTATAACTACCGCCATGTCTGCGAACATATCGTAACATGGACAGCCCTTCTACCATTTCCACTTCACTCTCTGTGCCATTCTCTCATTGGATGTAGCTAAGAAATCACATGACCATCCACCAATCAAATCCAAGACCTCTACATGTAACTGCATCATCACAGATCAGCACTGCAAATGTAGGGTGAATCTCTCGGACTACAAGTCTCATACCATTCGCAAGCACGATCTAAGAGAAATACTAGACAAGTCTCCAAGATTTCTACTTGCAGCTTCGTCCATATCCATATGCATGAAAACAAACTACAGGTATGCATATTTTCTATACAGTACATGAACACATTTTCTAACCGACTTTTACCTTGTATAATCTGTAAAATGAATCTACGATCATTTTTTCATTCTCCTAAAGTGAACTGTGACTTACAAACCTTTATACCGTTTAATTTCTTCACACACACACACACACACACGCAAATAATGTTAAACTAACATTTTTGAAATAAAATATATAGACTACATATGATCAAACAAAATTACATGCACACTCTATCATCAAATCTCAAAGAATAATATTTGTACAAACACATACTTGGTTTTAATTTTTTTAGTTTATATAATTACTTACATTTATATAGGACAAGCAGGCTATGACATTGACTCCCTCTTACGTGGAAAAGCAGGCTATCACATGGACTCACTATTACGTGGAAAAGCTTAGTTACAGGAATAGTGGTATACAGTGGTACATTATGATTTTGACAAGCCATAGTAAAGATATTTTCTTTCCTACAGTTAGTCATAAGATAGTTTTAATGGTTTTGAGGAAGGCGCTGAGCATTTCAATTTAAAAAATCTATGTCTAAATTAAAAACAGTGCTATATACAAACCAAATTACTAATTTCTTTCTTTTACAATTTCAGTGAAGACCATTCTCCTGAAAATAAGCAGCCGAATTTGAATTACAAAGAACAACTAAGAAGCAAACTGCTCATTTTAGAAAAAAAGTAAGTAGATTGTTACCATAATATTTGAATTATTACTCAAACACACTCTAATGTTTATTCATGATACTTCTGTGCCTAAAAATAGAGATTCTGCACCATTCTGACCAAAAATCCTCCCGTCTTTAACAGTGATTTACTGGCAGAATGGCCCACAAATTCCTATTTTTCGCCACACAAATTACCCAACTCAGCCATTGGAATTTAGATGTTGTAGAAGAAACAACTGTTTTAATTGTATAGCTTTAGATATACTATTTATACTTCTCCACACCACTGGCTTACTTTTATCTGTCCTCTGAACCCCAGTTTATTAACACATTAATTCAAGAATACCCATCCCTAGTAGTTGTACTTCCCAATGCACAATCACACACCATTACATACATCTTTATCATCTGACTCAAACACTCATGCACACAACACACGTGCATTGCAGAACACCCCAACCCATACCTTCTGTATTTTTTTCAACAGACCCTAAAGCATGCCTACCAAAAAGCAACTCCGTAGAAAGGAACGCAGAAGTAGAGCAAATGAAAAGAAAAGTCTCCAACATAAACATCCATCTATAGCAGAATTTATAAAAAAAGTTGAAACACAACAGTTAATACAGTCATGTAGTGAAACAGAAGAAGTTTCTAGTACAAAAACTTTGCCTCCTCTATCAAAAATTAAAACAACCCAAAAAACAATTAACAGAAAATCAACTATCACTACAAATACATTTTCTTCTATAAATCTTGATATAGTACAAAGTAAGCATACCAAGAAAAGTATTTTAGCCAAAATGTTCCGTCACAAAGTCCTTCAATATCTTATAAAAACAGGAGAGAAACCAGGTTCAACACTTCAAACCTATCGTAGGAAAGTAATCTTAGAAGCGTTGATAGACAGTGCACTTCTTCTCAAAAGAAAGTTATTTATTTTAGTGTTAAACAGAATGAAACCACTAACAAAACTAATATCTAAATTACAAAAAAGACTTTTCAATAAACGAAATGTCAACAGAAATAACTTCTTAAATATCTGTGGAGGTGAATGGAGTCACACTACAAGCACAGAACCATACTTTAATGAAGAAGCCTACAAACAAAAGCAAACAAATACAATTGCCATACATAGCAGTGGTCGAGGTTATGAAAACGTTAATAATACCATAATGGAACAAGAAGTACTCCTTACAAAAATATGCCCTGAAAACGTAGATTTACCCCTCCATTCAACTGAATCAGAACATCTAGTGTACAACTGGCCATGCACGTCAATGTGTAACATTCCCAAAAAAATGTTCAAGTCTTTACGCCAATTCCTCAATCAATATGTGAAAAACAAAGACAAAATCAAAATTAAACTGCTGCAAAATATGGATGCTTGTCCAGTACGCAAGTACACAGGACTACAACGACATTCATTGGCCTGCATTACAGGACCTACTTGCAAAACACCCTTCCATGATATCAAAAGGATATCAACACATCATGCAAGTATAAGAAATCTAGTTTATAAACTGTACTATGCTAAAAGTCCTGCTTTAGCACTAGGCAATTTAAATAACATTCTTCTACATGGTACAGCAAAAGATCTACTAGAATAAATCGACTATATCCAGACAAAATATTTTGGAAATGAAACCCACTTACAAGATGAATTAGCTGTAAACCAACTTCGAAACAAATCTGCACATGGCAACCTTTCACTACACACATACAAAAAAGAAATACTAAAATGTGAAAGTACTTCAGCTGAAGTACCAAACCACGTGTGTGTGTTGCCGCAGAACTTTTTATGAAAGTAACACAAAAACTGTAGACCTATCATACAAAGTAAAAGACAATGAAGATTCTAAATGGTTTGAATTAGCTCTCTACCTTATAGCAGAAAACAAATACGAAATAACTAACCCCATAATACTTTGCAGTTACTGCACTACAAAACTTGACAACAACCAAACTCCTTCACGTGCTATCACAAATAACTTGGAATTATGTCCACTACCAAAACCCCTTCAACAACTTAATTTATATGAGAGCATCATAATTCAAACAGTGCAACCATTTCAAGCAATAATACGCCTTCAACCAAAATTACCTCACTCTGAATTAGTAAAAGGTATTCGTGGAAAAGTAGTGTATTTACCATTAGACCTAAAAGAAAATGTGCACACTCTAGGAGTGCAACGTCCAATGCATCAATCTTTAATTATCTTGATAAATGGAGTACCTACAAAAGACAAAAGAATTTAGATTTACATAAAGTTAGAGAAGCCCTGCAATATCTTAAAGAGAATAATGAATATTACAAAGAAATTAATATTGAAGAAAACTTGAAAGATACAACTGAAATAATTCAAGAAACACAAGAAGCTGGTCAATTTGAGCTCCTAGATCCTGCAACAATATCAAACACTTTAGACCATTATACAATTCATCCATTGCACTTTAATGACACCATAGAAGATGCACTGGAAACGTACCAAATGCGTCAAACAAAAGGATCACCAATCAGCATATGGGAAAAAAGTATAGAAGCACGTGCTTTTCCTCTACTCTTTCCTACTGGCAAAGGAGGAAGATACGATGATAGACCTATTCAAATATCAGCATCAGAATATCGCTCATTACGAATGTATTCTGAAGATCCCAGATTTCGACAAAATGTGGAATACATATTCCACCTACTCTTTGAAAGTGAACTAGCAACTTTATGTTACGGAGTTGCACACATATTAAAATCAGGATCACACTTTCAAAATATGACAGCTACACCATTATTACAAAAAGTTCAACAAAAAGATGAGGTTTTACAAGCAAATCTTATAAATCTATTAGCAAATATGCGTGGTACTAAAGAGTACTGGTTTCGACGTCATGGAGATGTACGTTGTATGATCAGAAACCTTGGCCAACCCACTTGGTTTGTTACATTAAGTTGTGCAGAATATGCATGGGAAGATTTACATGCTTTCCTACACATATCAAACGAAAACAAAACAAACATATATATATACTAACACCTGGAGAACTTTGTTGTTCACAGGATCCTGTTAATGTTTCAAGATATTTTCACCATCGCTTCATTGCTATGCTACATTTTATTTGTAGCAAAACTGTTCCTCCCCTGGAGAAGTGCAACACTTTTTTGGAGAAAAGAATACCAAGCCAGAGGAGCACCACATGTCCACATGCTTTTATGGATTAAAGATGCTCCTAAATTTGGTCAAGACAGTGATGCCACTGTTTTACAGTTTATTGAAAAATATGTCACTTGTGAAATTCCATCAGAATCCGCAAATAGTGATCTTCATGAAAAGATTTTACAATTCCAAAGACACAAATGTGGCAAATATTGTTGTCGCAAATACAAAAACAAAGGGAAATACTACACCAAATGCCGATTTGGTTTCCCTAGACCAGTTACAAATACAGGTCAAGTGAACAACCTCATGTCTTCAGTTAGACATAGTGTTAAAGGTAAGTCACCTAAAAATACATATTGCATAAAAAGAAAAGAAGAAGAAAAATATATCAATGATTACAATGCAATCATTGCCCACTTATGGAATGCAAACATAGACGTGCAGTACATTGCAGACAATTCTACTGCAGTTGCACGATATGTCACAGCATACTTAACCAAATCAGAAAAGACAGAGCTCCAAGACCTCTGGAATGACCTGTCATCAGATAAAACAGTGTCTCAGAAATTATGCAGCTTGGGCATAAAAATGCTGTCCCATAGACAATGTGGATCCTATGAAGCAGCTGATAGATTAATTGGTACTGCATTGTATGGTAAATCTGAAAATATAGTATGGCTAAGTCTTGGTCCAGCTAAATCTAGAAAAAGAGTTCTAAAATCATACGAAGATATAGAAACAATAGCCAAACATGATCCCAACAGCCAAGACATTTTAAAAAACAATTTATTGGACACATACTACCCAAACAGGAGTACCACTTTGGAAACCATGAGTCTATACCACATAGCCCAAAACTACACATACAAAAATAATATAAAACCTGATGAACAAAACCGTAAATACAAAGTGACAAACTGTGAAGGCAGCTTAGTAAAACTCACCAAACCAAATTTAATTAATCATATCAAATTGTCATTAAAGACTCCTCAACACAAAGAAGTATATTACACGTGCCTGCTACAACTCTTTAAACCATGGAGAAAAGAAGAAGAAATACGAGATAACTATGACTCATATGAAGACGCTTTCAAAGCAAATGAAAGCAGTATAACTGATGTAAACTTTGCACAGTACAAAACAATATTGCACAATGAACAGCAACACGAAGAAGAACTCCAGGCCCAACTAGATAAGGACACTCCTGGCAGTAGTCAACCTTCTGTCGCAGGAAGCCAAGAACCACTGGGAGACCCACTAATAACAAATGAGGCAGAATTAGCTATGATAGAAGTAGAAAACACCATGTGTCAGTATGAAGAAAAAGAAGACTTAACTATACTACAATAAGTAGTAACAAAATAAATTGTTCATGGTGTACAACATGAAAACAAAGAATGCACCTGTCAAAATTACAAACCTATACTATTGTATGTCAGTGGTGAAGCTGGTTCTGGCAAAACATTCCTAATCAGAATCATCAGTAAGTTCCTTCAACAATTGACAAACAACAAACTGTCAGCTGTTGTCACTGCCCCCACAGGTTTAGCTGCCTACAACATAGGTGGTGTCACTTTACACCGATTACTACTCCTGCCAGTAGAACACCAAATCAAATTAGATTATTACAAACTTTCTGCAGAAGCTGCAATGGAACTACGCAGAGTATTGAAACAAATGAAAATGCTACTAATAGATGAAGTGAGCATGGTGTCCAACCTAATGTTGGCTTTGATTCACCTCAGATTACAAGAAGTACTCAAAACAAACTATGAAGAGCTCTTTGCAGGAAAACACATTATTGTTTTCGGAGATCTTCTTCAATTGACACCAGTAAAAGGTGAGCCTATTTTTAAAACATTAGGACACAAACTCTGCCATAAAACTGTTGCCAGCATTGGAAATGTCAACCTTTGGCAACATTTCCAATACAGAGAATTAACAGAAAACACCAATCTGCAGATCTCACTTTTGCCAACATCTTAAAAAGTATCAGAGTTGGTATACTTTCTAAAGAAGCAGAAGCAATATTGAAAACCCGGCACATTCATGCACTTTATGGTGAAAATGCATGTACTACAGATGTTATGGAACAATTAGCCCACAACAATGTCAATTGTATGGCCTTAGTGCCAACTCTTGCAAGCTGTTTCAAATTCAATGAAATAATGTTAAGTAAAGAAATGCAACCAATAATGGAAATTAGCGCCACAGACAAACTAGATGTACATGGAATGACACTACCCATGTGTGACCAAGCCACAACAAGACTAAATAGTTTAGAAAAATCAATCTCAAACACAGCAGGCTTGGAAAAGATATTAAAATTATCCTTAAATTGCAGAGTAATGCTGAAACGTAACCTTGACGTGGACCAAGGACTAGTTAATGGAGCACTGGGTACAGTTGCTGGCTTTCAAACATACCCACGTGACAACAAAATTCAGTTTGTCAATATTCTCTTTGACAAACTTTCAGAAGTAAAAAGAATAGGGCGCTCAACAGCTCGATTCCTTCTCTTCAAACACATGTATGTACGCAGAGAACAATTTTCTCTAACTCTTGCATACGCAGTCATCATTCATAAATCACAAAGTATTACCCTAGACAAAGCAATGATAGACATTGGTAACACAGTCTTTAAAGAAGGCATGAGCTACGTAGCACTATCATGCTTACGTACACTTGACGATCTATTTCTAATCAACTTTGATTCAAGTAAAATAAACGCTGATATTCCTTGCATTTTAGAATACAATAGACTTCGTTCACTATACACTCCCCATCTAAACGCATATTCTGCCCCGCAAAAAGTAAAACATTATAAAAGAAAAATAAATCAAACAGAAAAGCAACAGGATGTCACTGCAAATCCTCCAAAGACAGTAAAAGAAAGTAATACTTCATCAAGTGCCACAAGCAAAAAAGAATCAATTAGGGAAAGTAAACCAGGTACTTCTTCAAAGAAGGAAGACAAACTCCAAAAAAAGCAGTCAGATACAGAACTACCTGGTCCATTTAAACTCTCAAATATAGTTGGTGTAAGTTGCTACGCAAATGTAGCAATGAACATTCTATTTCAATTACCACCAATTGTTGAGAACATTTACTTACACAGTACAGACCCATTGTGTTTGCAAATGTTAGTACTTCACATAAATGCAGCAAACAATCCTGACAACACGTATAGTGTTTATGGGATAAGACAACAATCAGACTGCTGTGCTGGAATGGTGAAATTCACTATATACTCACAGGAAGATCCACAAGAATTTCTAATGTACTTACTATTAGTACTGGAAAACAAAAACATACCTATAAATGAAATCTTCCAGATTTCATACATGTGGAAACATACATGCACTCTCTGGAACAATGTGACACAAGAACAAATTCCCAATGAGCGCTTTGTGTATATATCAATACCTAATTGTGAATCCGTTCCATTTCAGCAACTTGTACAAAATGCAAACCACGGTAGATTATGTTCGACCTGCAATTCAGATAATCGCTCCACGTTAGTAATACAAACACATAGTAAATACATAATACTAATGCTTCTACAATGTTACAATGCAGATGGTACCAAAAAGAACTGCAAGCTGACTGGATTCACACATGGTCAAATATCACTTGGTAGGAAAACCTTCACAACAATAGGTATAATCTACCACGCAGGAACCACAACCAACTCAGGGCACTACCCTGCATATATAAAAAGAAATGTGGATGGTTTGAATGTAATGATAGTACCGTTACTTTAAAGCAGAGATTAACAGCAAATCTTACAAATGCTTATTTAATGTTCTTAAAACCAAAATTTGATAACTAAACTGTACTTAAACCTTAAGTACACTTGTAGTAAAACAATATAAACTGTCACAATATTCCAAAAGCTATCTAACTGCCCAAAGATGCTACAACAACTAATTAGATAAATTAATACCACTTAAATAAAGCAAAAAATAGACAGTTAGAATACACCAATTGGTATCTAACTGTCCCAAACTTTAGAAATATCCACATATGAGCAAATAATAGACAGTTATAATACGCCAATTGGTATCTAACTGTCCCAAAATTTAGGAATATCCAAATAGATAAAGCAATACCACGAAATTATATCAAAAAATAAACAGTAGAATACACCCACTGGTATCTAACATCTCCAAAATTTTACAATATTCAAACAAATACCTAATATCTTACTGCTCCCAAAAACTGGAACACTCCTATGTATAAAGCATTAGTCAGAAACAACAAGTAAACACTGAAAACAAACAAACAAATAAACTTTAGCATAACAGAAAAAGTTTTTTTTTTAATCCAACATGGATTTTTTTTCTCCCACAGAATCAATGATTTTAGCAACAAACACAGAAACTGAGCAAATTGCACAGTACTCTGGTTTGTCATCTACTAAATATGAGGGTCAAAAAAAAGAAAAAAATGTACAATGTAGTAAGTCTTTATAAAATACTAATACTAACATGCTATTTTCTTTTATCACAGAAATGAACATGAAAAACATGGACTCCCGTTACTAAACCAAATAGTAAGTATAACATGATAAATACAACCATCGCAGCATATCACACCCATACTGGCTTATAACATTGTTCATTATAAATGTGTTTTTGACCCAGAGTTATAAGCCACTATGAGTGTGATATGCTGCGGTGCTTGTGGCCAGGGCATAGACTCTTGGGTGCATGGCATATGAGTGTGATATGCTGCGGTGGTTGTGGTCAGGGCATAGAGTCTTGGGTGCATGGCCAAATGGCCATGCACCCAACATTCTATACCCTGACCACAACCACCGCAGCATATCACACCCATAGATTCAAGCATTTCAACCATTTTAATGTCCGCGGACACAAGGAAGTTCCTAGAACACATTCAACTTGCCAGAGGACGATACGGACAGCGTCATCAGGACACCCCCATTTTCTTTATGTACGAACATTTCAGGACACCGCGAGTGTTCTTAGAACACTTTCAGCTTGACAACGAACAATACAGACAACGTCTTCAGGACACCCCCTGCGAACATTCCAGGACCCCACGCGCCTTCTTAGAACACTTTCAACTTGACACCAAATCCATTATTTACGAACATTTCAGAACAGCCGTGTTGTCCGCAGACAAATCGAACACAACAAAAGCGTCTAGCACATAAAAAAAATACAACATTGCACCTATCTCATACTCCCCCACCCTCCCCAAACACTCTCACACACCAACACACTCCACTAAATACAATTTTTAAACCAAGTTTCACCTCGCTATCCGCGGTCGTCCGTGAATGCAAGATGGCGGTCGCCACCAAAAATCTGACGCGCTCCACGCCCCACGCCGTCCAATCAGCGAACACGTTGGATGTCTGCAGACATCGCGCAATACGCTCGGCCAATCAGGGCACTGCCCGCGGAGCGAACAGGGAAGTCCGTCTGCAAAGCGAACGGAGATATCACACATTTTTTTGCCTTACATTTTGGTCATTTTAAATAAAACTACTGGACAGATTTACACCAAATTTGCAAAAGCATGCTTTCGGGACCAAGCCCCCACTCTTGCCGCAAATTTGGTGTAAATCCGTCCAGCGTTTTGGGCTGTAGGCGTGCACAAAGTTTTTTCCCATTATGTCTATGGGAAAAAAACAAAAGTTTTGGGACCGCCCTATAACTTTGCCCCCCCCTGGACCAAACCTCTCCAAACGTTGCAAAAGAAATTCAGAGTGGGCCATATACTTTTTTTGCAAAGTTTGGTGAGGATTCGTCCAGAGGGAGCGAAGTTATAAGCCACCCAAAAAATGCTCTTCCTATGGAAACACCAACTTAACCATAACTACACCCTTTAACAAAGTTTTTTTACTGAATTTCATAGGTTTTTAGTAGCGCAACTTAACCATAACGTCCCTTTAACAAAGTTTTTTCACTGAATTTCATAGGTTTTTAGTAGCACAACTTAACCATAATATCCCTGACTTCATATACATGTAACATAGAACATACTAACCCCCTCGTAGTGATTTTCATGTCCGCGGACTACTGCCATGTCCACGGACATATCGAAAATCTGAGTGTGGTGAATGTAAATTTAAATAGTGTGCTCCATTTCCCCTTTGAAGTTGGCTCTGAAAAGAGCCGTTTTTTTGGTTTTTTTACAGTTGCTTGACAGACACCTGTTATTTTGTATTTTTTTTCTTTTTTTTTTTTTCTTACTTTACTCCTAAAATCTTCACATAACCTTCTCCAAAGCAACCCTTACATTCCAAAATACAAAGGCATTTCCCGTAAAAGATAAAGAAATGCCATTTTCTTTAAAATGAACAGCATTACTGCCATCAATATTCTCATTATTACAGAAGAACATACCAGCTCTAAGCATGAAGGCACACATGCCTCGGTTGATGACACACCTAGTAATGTTTTGCTGAGGACAAAAAAGTGAACTATTGTCCCATGTTGCCCTAGGTAGTAATCCAGAAAAAATTACTTTCGCATTTGGAAGGATCTTCATTACGGCTTGAACCAAGCATTCCAAATCAGCCAACAAAGTAGGGGCACTGACGTTGCCCAAATGGAAAGCACCATAGTGCAAAACTACCACATGCGGACTGTTCATCGTGGCCATATCCTCACAAACGTGTACAATTCCCTGTACATTGCAATCAGGCACAGTGCTCCACACCACCTCCACTCCATTCACATCAAAGTTCTTTGCAACATGCCTGCATTGAGCGTACTGTTGTAAACCATACACAAACATATCTCCAAGCACCATCACCCTGACTTTCTCTACTTCTGCCATCTTCACCACACACAGTCTCTTTCAACACAAATCCACAACCTCGACATCTGATTGGCTGATCCGTACAGTCTTCTTTCCATGTTGGATTTCCTGGAAAAACCCGGATGTAGCACACCCTGTCCACGAACAGCCGCGGTGTCCGCGGACGGCGTCCACTTTACTCTCTGTGCCATTCCCTCATTGCATACAGCTAAGCAATCACACAATGCGAATAACGTCCTCAGAACACCCCCAATTTGTGAATTTTCGAACATTTCAGGACAATTATCATTTCATTATTCAACATATTAACATTACAAATATTATACTTTCATCTTGTACTCTGCACACAATGCTATGTTTCTCCATTTGTAGCTCAGTATACTAGATAGAATCCCATAATACAATGCTATTTATATCAATGCATCTTTCAAAGCACTAATAACGGTATGATATTTATTGCAATATCCTTGACACTTTTTTCGCAACATTATAATAAAAGTCCCTAGTACACAAATTCCATGAAAAGTACATACACATGTGATGTCATCAGTGATTTCATCAATGACATTTGCAATGTCATCTTTGATGTCCTGGGTGTTAGTCTTAGCAGTGCACGGTGGTGGCGCGAGTTATTTTTCATAGCTTACCATACCTTGCGATTTTCAGGGGTCTTTCGGCTGTACTTAGAATCATAACGTCCCTTAAATAAACTTTTTTTAATATCACGCAAACAATATACAAACATGGCGCGCAAAAACCAACTTCTCACGGATGGCTTTACACAGAATGTTGCAAAGTAAGAATTTATGCTCGTTCACAGTGAAGGTCAGCTGCTTCCATTTTTTTCTCGGGCCCTGGAGAGGCTCACGAAGCGGACTATAAGGTTGTATTGTGTTTTGACCTTGACAGACAGAGATTGTGATGAAAGACTTTTCTTGAAGGAGTGTTGCTAAAACGTAAGAGAAGATAAGGATGAAATTTCTGAAACGAAACCACTTTTATATATTTCATCACTATGCGAAAAATCGTTCGCACACGCAGAGTCGTATTTTGTGACTGCTCTACTCGTAGACAATGGAAATTGCAATTGTACTGTAAGTAACCCTTTAGATTATTTTATACCAAATATAACTACAATAGCGTAGCATTAAAGACCACTCAAGTTGAACTTGTTCGTTGAAAGTGGCATAATGTTTTCTACCGCGCACTATCACCGCCAAATTGATCCCCTGTCATTTAGAGGGCTCTGAAAAAGGCAGACGACACAGGGTGGGTTAATAGAAATAATTTAACCGGTCTATAGGCGGTCAATCGTTCTACTCGCTGTGCCACTTCACTGTAGCCTGTCAAGTGGCACAGCGAGTACAACGCTCGCTTTGACATCCGTGCACAGCTTGCTAACACAAGTTGGAATCCCGGCAAGGCCAAACTCAGCCTTTCATCCTTCCGTGGTCGATAAATGAGCACCACACACCGTGGTTAATAATAAGCACCGCTTAGATACCTCACGGTTCTTAGCGCTATATGAATGGGAAAATATTATTATTTTATTATTAACATACTCCGTTGCACTATCTTCGATAGCAAATAGTTTCATGCCCTAATAAATAAAATGATGATTTTTAATGAAGATCGGCTGGTGAGACTAATTTATGTTTTTTAAAACAGGTATGTGTCCCCATTTTGCCTATGTCACGATTTACAGACTCCAGCGGATGGGGTCTTCAACTGCCAGGTGCAGGCCCAAATATGCAACTTCATGACCCTCACCATATTATGGGACAATCGCCAAGGACCAATATGCCCTTACGCAGTACTAGCGGCTACAAACAACATACCAACCAATAGGGTGGTCTAATGGCTCGTTGTTGGACAACCCTCCGATTATCAGAGCGACCATTTACTGCTTTTATCATAAACCAACAGCCTATCTACCGCAAAGGAACAACGCGCGGCTCAAAATAAACTTTTGCTGATCGACAGCAGAGACAATAGCAAATCGCTGAATATTCACTAAACATTTCATGTGAAATAAATGTACTTTACCAAATGTACACACATTTTCACAAACCACAGTTTCATACTCCGAATTGTGGCGCACTGAGTTGTAAGCTGATCTAACACCCTCTGTACCACAAAGGAACATCGCGTGCCTCAACATGAACTTTTGCGGATCGACAACAAAGACAAATGCAAATTGCTGAATATTCTCTAAACATTTGATGTCAAATAAATGTACTTTACAAAATGTACAATCTTGCTGTTTGCTTTTAAATCACTGTTTCATATTCCGAATTGTGGCACGCTGTGTTGTGACATAATATGTGTTGTCTTCCGTGTTCTGTGTAAAGTCACTTAGGACTGCAGAGGACTGGGCGCGTTTGATGACGCACCCTGTAACGTCACGGAGAGAGGCGGGGAATATGAATGCTTTGATAATATCAGGCTTAGGGGCGGGAGATATGATTTAGTGTCGCAAAAGCAAGTCAGCCAGGTCAATAGCGCCAGTCATAGGATTATCACATAATGTCGGCGCACACCAGCCGGATTTATCGTTTCTTTAGTGGACAAAAAGTCGGTTGAAGCCCATAGGAAATTGTACTATTAGCGGACAAAAGGAGTGGTCTTAAAACACTTTCACCTTGACAACGAACAATACAAACAATGTTCTCAGAACACTCCCATTTTGTGTAGTTGCAACCATTTCGGGACACCGCGAGTGTTCTTAGAACACATTCAACTAGACAGATTACAATACGGACAGCGTCCTGAGGACACCCCCAGTTTGTGTATTTACGAACAATTAAGTACACCGCGAGTGTTCATAGCTCATTTTTACCTTCCTTGCGAACAGAAATGACACATACTCCGTCCTCTAAACACCCCACCATTTAGTTTATTTACAAAATGTCAGAACAGCCGTGTTCTCCGCGGACAAATCAAACTCAACAAAAACGTCTAGCACATAAAAAAACAAAACATTGAACCTATCTCATACTCCCCCACCCTCCCCAAACACTCTTACACACCAGCACACGGCACTAAATACAATTTTTTATCCACGTTTCACCGTGCTGTACGCGGTCGATGGCGAATACAAGATGGCGGGCGCCACAGAAAATCTGACGCGCTCCACGCCCCTCGCCGTCCAATCAGCGAACAAGTCGCATGTCCGCGGACATGACGCAAGCCCATGGGCCAATCGGGGTGCTGTCCACGGAGCGAACAGGGAAGTCCGTCCGTGAAGCGAACACAGATATCTCTAATTTTTTTGCCTTATGTTTTGGTCATTTTATAAAAAAACTACTGGACGGATTTACACCAAAATTTGCAAAGCACGCTTTTGGGACCAAGCCTCCGCTCCTGCCGCAAATCTCCTGGTGTAAATTCGCCCAGCGGTTTGGGCTGTGGCCGTGCGCAAAGTTTTTTCCCATTATGTCTATAGGAAAAAACACAAGTTTTGGGACCCCCCCCTATAACTTTCCCCCCCCTGGATGAATCCTCAACAAACTTTGCAAAACAATTCAGAGTGGGCCATATACTTTCTTTGCAAAGTTTGGTGAGGATTCGTCCAGAGGGAGCGAAGTTATAAGCCACCCAAATAATGCTCTTCCTATGGAAACACCAACTTAACCATAACTACAAATCAGGGGCGCAACGGCACTCCAGCTGTACTCATAATGAAAAACTTGATATCTCAAATAAATCCACAGACAGACAGTGCTTACTGTGCAGCCAAAGTGTCCTTTATTGATTAAAAATGCATGGACAAAGAAGGCAGCAACAGTTTAGTGCAAAAAAAAGGAGAACGATGTATTTCACCCTGCTCGGGCTTTGGGCCTCATTACGACCCTGGCGGTAAGGGGTTAACGCCAGCGTTAGCTGCGCCGACCCCTTACCGCCAATTACGAGGTCCCCTAGCGCCATGGTGCTTTTAACACCTGCTTTTAGCGGGTGTTAAAATCCATGGCGCTAAGGGACCATGGAGTTAATTACGCCACCGTAATTTACGGTGGCGTAATTAACGCCTACCCCACTCCCATTATGCCCTATGGGGCAAAAATGGGAATGGGGAAGGGTAAATGGGGATTGGGGACTTACCGCCCCGCCTAGGTCGGAATGGGGCGGTAAGTCCGCCAACCACCATGGCGTAAACGTAGTTTACGCCATGGTGGTAAAGTCACGGCCCAGGCGGTAACTTACCGCCTGGGTCGTAATGAGGCCCTTTGTCTGGTATGTGACAAGGAGAGAGGACTGTTGTGTTATAGACAAAAGTTTGTAAGTCCATCTACAGTGTTTAGCACTTAGGTGAGTTAGCTATTGAAAGACAAAAACACGGCCATGTTGGAACTATATAAACACTCTTTCAGTGCCCTCATTTAAATCATATTAAAGGGAATACAAAGTTGTAGCTCCCCTTGCAGTCGTCCAAAATGTCATTTAACCCAAGTGGGTTAAAGGTGGACGATTTACATGGGATTATTGGTTAAATATTAATTCTGTTCAAATTTCCACCATTTTGGAAATTATACAAAGAAATAGTTATTCAACATTTCCATTTTGCATTAACAGCCCAAGTGGGCGAACAAAATACCGTATCTAATACTGCAGTAAAGTGCCATGTGCTTTCAGAATACATATAAAATACAGATAATTCATATGTATTAAAGTGCTGTGTGCTATGTAAACACCGGTGAACTATTAAATAACAAAGTGCTATGTGCTATCAAAAAGTGCATATTGTAAAACCACATGTGATTCATACATATACCTGTGAGGCTGTATGTAGCCCTTGCGGGTGCCTTTATGGTATGCCACTATCATATAGGTTTCAACATGAGTACACAAGGAGAACAGGGAAATCAAAATATATATATATATACTGTAAATATGCATAGTGATACACATGAGTCCGGACCCCAAAGTTTATCTGATATAACAATAGAGGCAGTTTGTTACCCTTGCGGGCACCTTTGTACTATAATTCAACCAACCCAGATCTTAGATAATCTTATGAAGGATAACAGTTGAAAATACAAAAATGCATTTTACCTTTTCACATTATTATGATGACATCTCTAATGTATACAAGTGCATAGTGCTATATATTAAAATTACATCTTATGATTAGGATACAACCATATTAAAATAAATATATAATCCACAATTTGTAAATAGAGTCACTTGATGACATAAAGATTACAACTAGAGATGCAAAATGTTGAATATAACAATAATGTATTAATGTACTAGACCCACAGATTTTAAGAATTTAGGTCACAGCATTTTTGACATTAGGGTTTTCACCTTATCCTTTGTATAGATCCGATTAGTTATTAAAACAAACAAGTTGTGCATACCTCCCGGTATGAGATTGACATGACATGGTTGTTGATGTCATACCATTTCTGCTTGTTCATCAGAACTCAAGATTCCTCCACCTTTCTCTCCTGGGTAGCAGAAGTTTGTATAATGAGGTCTCCTCTGCTAGACTATGGCAGTGTCACACTGACTAAGCAGAGCAACACAGTCATGCATAGGAATCCATATTGTTGCGTCAAACTCATCCCCCTAGTTACAGGATCCTACAGACCTGACATGTCGTCAGGATTTCAGATGACCCTAAAGTGGTCATCAATGGGTGTTTATTTGTTTTTTCTATGCACAGGATTAGGAGGGGCCTACTGTGCCCATGACCCAGACAGAAAATGTTCACTTGAAGAACCAAGGCAACTTTTAAAAAAACAATCCGCCCTGTTGTCTTGACTCCCACGTCACATAAATCCAAGTCACAGGGATTCATGATACGCCGACTTATGGGCTTCAAACATCCAGCAATCCTGAATCCATTACCTTTTAGTGACGCTGGGCTTGGTGGACACCTACTGACTCCTGGTAGAGATTTGAATCCCAATTACAAGCATGAGCTTAAAAACATTGGCTAGAGTTAAAAAGATTCCCACAGAACACCAGCTCACCTTGAGGCCATGTTCACCTGCTTATTAGAATCAAGGGCTGCAACCCCGGAGTCCAAATTCCATTCACCTTGACAGATTTTTCAAGGGATGCTGCCACTAAGCAATAAGCTGGCAGCATCCTCGTGAATCCAAGGCCTTCCGTTTTTTGGGAAATAGAAGGCCCATTACTCCAGGTGATCAGGTGATGTATAATTCTTTCAAGAACCCATTTCTACAGCACCTGGAACCCTGAGAGTAGCATCAAATGCTCTGATCAGACAACAATGACCACCCCTTCTGGCAAAGTCCTTTAATTCAGAGGAAGCTAACCCAGGATATTGTGTGCTGGATGGATACCTTCAGGATTCAATTCTGCCAAGCTGACCGTCAATCGCCTCAACATATGGGGCAGGAAGCCTATCCTGAGCCAACACAAGGGTGTCTCCGCTTTATGAGTTGCCTGGTGCACCCACGCTGAGGAAGGTCCGCCTGGAATCTTTTAAGTCTAAAGGCGACGTGGTCCATGCCCATTGGAGAAGAAAAGTTTAATTCCATGGTTTTACCTACTCATCTCTCCCATTGGTTGTTGTTTTGATTTTTATTCCATTTGGGATTTTTTGTTTGTTTTAGTAATCGAAATGTCTAAAAATGCATTCTTCTCATTGTCAAGGTGCCACATTCTTTACTTGTCTGTCTCTTGCACCCTGATTATCTCTGGCGGGGTTTATGCCCCTAGCTTGGCCAACCTACCAACATAGAGCCAGAGGTACCACATGAATCCATGATAACCTCCGCCATGGTTTAAGCCCCAAACTTGGCCAACTTACCATTGGAGAGCCAGAGGTACCCCATGCATCCATGATCATCTGCGGCAGGTTTTAAGTCCCAAGCTTGGCCAACCTATCAATGGCGAGCCAGAGGCAACCCGTGTAGCCATGATCACCTCTGGCAAGTTTTATGCCCCCAGCTTGGCCAACTTACCAATGGAGAGTCAGAGGTATCCCATGCATCCATGATCACCTGTGGCAGGGCTTATGTGCCAAGCTTGGCCAACCTACCAATGGAGAGCCAGGGGTACTTTGTCATCCATCATCATTTCTGGCAGGGTTTATGGGGCCAGCTTGTCCAACCTAACGAGGGAGAGCCATGCATCCATGATCATCTCTGGCAGGGTTTATTCCACTAGCGTGAACAACCTACCAATGGAAAGCTAGAGGTACCCCATGCATCCATCATCACCTTTGGCAGGGTTTAAGAGCAAAGCTTGGTCAATCTACCAACGGAGAGCCAGAGATACCCCATGCATTCATGATCACCTCTGGCAGGCTGCATGTCCCCAGCTTGGCCAACCTACCAATGGCGAGCCAGAGGTACTGTGTGTATCCATGATCACCTCTGCCAGGGTTTAAGCCACAAGCTTGGCTAACCTACCAGTGGGGAGTCAGAGATCCCCATGCACCCATGATCACCTCTGGCAGGCTTTAAGCCATAAGCTTGAACAACTCACCAATGGAGAGCCAGAAGTACTCCATGCATCTATGATCACCTTTGGCAGGTTATGTTTGTTAGCTTGGACAACCTACCAATGGAGAGCCTGAGGTACCATGTGCATTCATGATCAACTCTGGCAGAATTTAAGCACCAAGCTTGGAAAACCTACCAAAGGAGAGCCAGTGGTATCCCATGTATTCATGATCACTTCTGACAGGGTTTAACCCACAGGCTTGGCTAGCCTACCAATGGGGGGAAGAGGCCCCATGCAGCCATGATCACCTCTGACAGAGTTTATGCTCCAGCTTAACCAACTTACCAATGGAGAGCCTAGGTACCAAATGAATGCATGATCACCTCTGGCAGGGTGTATACCCCAAGCTTGGCCAACCTACCACTGGAGAGCCAGAGGTACCCCATTCGTCCATGATCACCTGTGGCAGGGTTAAAGATGCAAGCTAGGTTAACCTACCAATTGAGAACCAGAGGTACTCCATGCATGCATGATCACCTCTGGCAGGGTTTAAGCTTCAAGCTTGAACAATCTTCCAATGGAGAGCCACAAGTACAACATGCATCCATGATTGATCACCTCTGGCATTGCTGTGCCTCCAGCTGGGCCAACCTACACAATGGAGAGCCAGAGACCTCATGCATCCATGATCACCTCTGCCGAGGTTTCTGGCCCTAATTTGGCCAACCTTAAAATGGAGAGCCAGCGGTATCCCATGCATTCATGTTTAAACACCAAGTTTGGACAACCTACTATTGTAGAGCCAGAGGTACCCATGCATGCATGATCACCACTGGCAGGGTTATTACCCCCAACCTGGCCAACCTACCAATGGAGAGCCAGAGGCCACTTGCATCCATGATCACCTCTGGCAGGGTGTATACCCCCAGTCTAGCAAACCTACTAAGGGAGAGCCAGAGGTGCCCCATTCATCAACAATCACTTCTGGCAGGGTTTAAGCAGCAAGCTTGGCCAACCTACCAATGGAGAGTCAGAGGTACCCCATGCATTCATGATCACGCCTGGCAGGTTCAGTCCCCAAGATTGGCCCACCTTCATAAACGGAGACCCTAACAAAGACTGCCATGGACAAAGGCTGGCAATGCCAGCGAGAGATTAACATTGGCAGAAAATGTTGGGAGAATAACACTAAGAGAGACTGACACTGACAAACTTGCAGGGATCCAAGAGAAAGACTATGGCCTTCATTATGAGGTTGCCTGTAGGCCGCGGGTATTATCGGGGGCCTATTGGTGACCTCGGCTTACCGTTTACACTGCCTGATATCCTGTTAATACCGGGATATTACAAGCAGTGCAGGAACTGTAAGTTCCCATTCCTGAGGATAGGACTCCTTGGGAATGGGAAAACTGAAGCACGAGCACTGTTGCTAGCAGTGCCAGTGCTTTAGTGATTTATCTGCCGGTAGGGGCCTCAACTACGGACAGCTCAGGCCTGCTGGTAGTTCACTGCCCCTACTGGTAGACTCAGAGTATGCCGGTCCGGAAAAGGTGTGGTAACCTTTTTTTCCGGACCGCCATGCTTGTAATGAGGTCCTATGAGTGATTGATGCAGGGAGGTGGCCTTTGACTGGGACGTATAGAGGAGAGTAAAAGACGCTGACACCGACAAAGGCTAAGAGAGACTGAGAATGACACTGACAAGAATTGACACTAACAGAGACTGACAGTGATAGAGACATCCGTTGAGAGAGACTGACACTGACAGAGAGAATGTGACACTGGGCCTCATTACGACCCTGGCGGTAAGGGGTTTACGCCAGCGTTAGCTGCGCCGACCCCTTACCGCCAATTACGAGGTCCCTTAGCGCCATGGAGGTTTTAACACCCGCTTTTAGCGGGTGTTAAAATCCATGGCGCTAAGGGACCATGGAGTTAATTACGCCACCGTAATTTACGGTGGCGTAATTAACGCCTTCCCCACTCCCATTATGCCCTATGGGGCAAAAATGGGAATGGGGAAGGGTAAATGGGGATTGGGGACTTACCGCCCCGCCAAGGTCGGAATGGGGCGGTAAGTCCGCCAACCACCATGGCGTAAACATAGTTTACGCCATGGTGCAAAAGTCACGGCCCAGGCGGTAACTTTCCGCCTGGGTCGTAATGAGGCCCACTGCCATTTAGAGAGATGGTCTGTTAGAGAGACTGACATGGAGAGACTAACATTGAGAGAGGCCTAAAGTCAGAGGGAATGTTGGTGACATAGACTGGATGACAAGGACTCACACTGACAGAGAGTAACACAGATTTGCACTCAAAGACAGAGACTAACACTGACATTGAAAATGGACAGATAAAAGTAGACTGACATTGTCTGATACGGACAGGGAGAGACTGAGATCGACAGGTAGAGACTGACACTGACTGAGTTTGGCAGTGACATTGACACTGAGATAGACTCAAACAGACAGAGACTGTGAGAGACTGACACAGAGAGACTGTGAGAGAGAGAATAACAGAGAGAGAAACAGAAACTGACAATGACAAATACTGGCAGACAAATAATTTGACACTGAAAGACACTGCAGATTACAAAGAATGACACTGAAAGAGACTGGCACTGACACAGAGAGAGATACACTGACAGATTAACACTGACACTTAAAGAGAATGAGAGAAAGTGAAAGAAAGAGAGACTGACATGAGCCAGAAACTGGCACTGAAAGAGGCTGACACTAACAGAGAGCGAGCAACACTCACAGAAACAGATAGATTAACACTGACACTTAAAGAGACAGAGAGAGAGAGCGAGAGAGGGAGAGCTAGAGACTGACACAGAGCTTGGCTCACAATGGCAGGGACTGACCCTCACAGAGAGAGAGAGAGAGAGAGAGAGAGAGAGAGATAGAGAGAGAGAGAAAGAGAGAGAGAGAGAGAGAGAGAGAGAGAGAGAGAGAGAGAGAGAGAGAGAGAGACTGACCGAGTGACACATAGATTGATACTGGAATTGAGAGAGAGGGAATGATCGAGACGGACACTGAAAGGGAGAGATGGCCACTGACATGGAGAGATTAACAGAGACCGAAATTGACAGCAGCTGACAATATACATAGTTTAATTCACTGACACTGACAGAGCTAGACTGACAGAACGACACTGCGAAAGAGAGAATGACAGGATGACAGATATTGGCACTGGAAATGAGAGACTGACAGTAGGTGACACTGGCTCCGACTGGCACTGACACAGATGTTCACTAAGAGAATGAAACTGATGGAAAGATACTAACCATAAATTACAGCAGCATTAGAGTCTGACACTGACAAAGAATGACACTGACAGAGAGTGATGAATCACAGGGAGTGTGTGAGAGAGAGAGGGGGAAGGAGGAGAGGGAGGGAGAGAGAGAGGGGATGAGAGAGGAGAGAGAGGATGAGAGAGCGAGATATGGAGCGAGATGGTGAGAGAGTGAGCGAGCGGGGAGGGAGGGAGAGAGGAAAAGACAGAGACAGCGAGAGAGGGCGAGTGAGAAAGGAAGAGAGAGAGAGACAGCGAGAGAGGGGGAGAGAGAGAGAGAATGAAAAAGAAAGAAGAGAGAGAGAAAGAGTGAGAGAGAAGAGAGAGAACGCGAGAAGAGATGGAGAGGAAGAGAGACAAGAAAGAGTGCAAAAGGGGGAGGGCGCAAGAGAGAAGAGAGAGCGTAAGAGAGAGCGACAGTGCGCACAGATTGAGCGCTTGATCAGAATATGATGCAGCTTCTAGGCTAGTCATTATTCGTGTTGTTTTTGTTGTCATTAATAGTATTATTGCAATCATCTTTACCATTCTCATTATTATTATTACTTTTTTGTTGTTGTTAGGAGTGATAGAAGTAGGAGCGGTAGCACCAGTGCTACTGGGCTTAATAGTAATTAGTGTTGCTATTATCAGTAATGTCAGACTCATCATTGTGGTGTCGATATGTCCCACCCCATGTAGCGCAGAGAAGCATTGTTCACGAGGCTTCGAGGAGCTGCACTAATCACTGAGTCTCTGTATTAACCCAGAGCGTTTTCTTTTCATCTTCTGAAAGACGTGACAATCACAGTGACAAACAGATGAGATTTCGAACAGTCAGCTGCACTCCCGGCCCTTTCCCATTGTATTTGCCCTGAGTCTTTTTAAATTAAACATTGAATTATTCCGAGAATCAAAGCAACGTGACGCAGGGTTTCAAACGTTTCCTTTGTGTATCCATCTTTCTGATATTCTAAACTGTCGCATGGTCTTCTTTTCTTCCAAGCTGTGGCAATATTATTAGGCGGGAATAAAGGAAACAATGAGTCCATTTGATTGGTCTGCAGTGTGCGTTCTAATGGGCCCACCTTCAGCCGTGGGTAGTGTTGGACATGCATTGCTCCATCGCTTATCTGCATCAGTGAAAGAGAGGCACAGCTTCTATTCTTGAAATGTATTTTGTGATCTATTTTGGATACAATAAGTAGTGTGGTCACGCCTACAATGAACAGCCGAGCGCCTTCAATAACTATTGTAAGACCTGAAACCCATTGGATCCCTATATAGAATAGTATGATCGTGGGTGTGTGTGTGTTTGTGCGCATGCACATTGTATAGCTGTGTCCGGGGCTCTCTAGCAGTCTCCCCAATTATCAGCAGAGAACACTTGTGCCCATCGAAGTCTCCCCGCCACCAGAATGGAAGACTCAGTCATGGGGCAAAGTTACTGGGCCTCATTACAGGTCGGGCGGTCCGGAATTAACAGTGGCGGTAAACCCGCTGACACTGTTAATTCCGGCCTGCCCGATCCCGACTCCTGCAGGTGGACGTGGAAACAACAGCATCATCACGAGATGGTGCCAGTGTTTCCACTTTTCCCATTCCCATTGAGGCCCATGGGACTTAATGGGAATGGGGATTTACACCATTCCGCCTCCGTGACTCCTGGGACAACGGGGCTGTAATGCCCTGGTATTTCCGGGAGTCACGGAGGCGGAATGGTAATACGAGTTCGCCGCGGTTACCGCCGGACTCGTAATGAGGCCCACTGTCTTCTATTAGCAAACAAAAATTACAGGGATCATACCAGAAATACAAGTATCCTCCAGAGTTCCCGTCTTCTAAGCGCATGTCACCCGTTTCTTTTCTCCCAGTGTGCCGTCACAAATTCAGGTTCCATCCCAGAAACCTAGCAGACATTTACATTGGTCATTTGGTGAGCTACATATAGAAGCTATAAGGGTTCATTTTCATTGATAGCCATATCTAGTGGAACCTCCTAGGACTACCTCTGCTAGAATCAATCTACAAATATGCAGGGACGCAGAGAGACCACTGGCCTTTTCAACACATTATAACCCCACGTGAAAGCTGAATCTGGATTGGGCAGAATGTGTGCTTCCATCCCTGGGACCGTGGACAGTTAACAGACTGATTGTACCTTTTCAAAAGGGTGCACACTTAAATCTATGGATGGCTGGGTGTGTATATGGTGAATGGTGTGTGTGCTTGTGTACAGAGGCACAACAAAACCTACATTTCGGGGGGGCTAACCCTTCAAATGTTGGGAGAGGCGCTAACTTCACAGGTGGTGGGGAGGAGCAAACTTATTTGTGTGGGGGCATTTAACTTCTTTACGCATTTTACTAAGACTATTCTAGTGCAGCTTCAATGTTACAAGCAGTTAACTCTCTCCTTTAAGTCTCCTACTCCCTCTCTACCCTTCCAATCACTCCCCTGGCATGCAAGTACTAGACCCACATCGCGATTTCAATTGCCTAAGAAATGTGGCATTTGAATGCAGGTACTAACAGTGAAATAATAATAAAAATAATAATAATTTGGCATTTATATAGCGCTACGAACCCTCAGGTATCTGAGCGCTGCTTATTATTACCCACGGTGTGTGGTGCTCATTTATCGACCTCGGAAGGATGAAAGGCTGAGTTTGGCTGGTAATTGCTGGGCCCTTATTAACAGCAAAACCCAGGTGGTGTTTAACATCTGTGTCCTGCTCTGTCCGACAACTGGTCTAAAGGGCAGCCAGGTCAATCAGCATAGCCCAAAATTTGAAGTCCAGTCAACTAAATGGTGTTGACCAACTACTTGTGTGTTAATGCCTTGATTACTCTTAGCCCTATTCTTCTTAGTCCCAGTACTTATGTATGAGGCAGTACTTGTGTATGAGGCGCTCTGCCTCATACACAAGTACTGGGATGAGGTAGAGGTATATGGATGTAATGCCAGACTTGGCTACATGTACTCTTCATTACTCCTAGTCCCACTATTCCTCATCCTAGTACTTACCTATGAGGCAAGGAGCCTCATACGTAAGCTCTGGGACAAGGAAGAGGGACGTGGAAGTCTGGGGGGTGGGATTGTGTGATAAATCATAATTGTTGTCCATGTCCAGGCTAAGTTGCCATGATATGTGGTATTAGTGGCTAGAGAGGCATTTTGGTGCAGCCAGTCTAGTCATTCCTCAGTTTGGTATGACTTTCTTTTAACTGGAAATGTCTGATAAAGCAGTACTGCTATGTGTAATTACCTGTCTAGATTCGCATTTGGGTGCTCCCTGTCTGGGCATCTGTGACAAAATTATATGATATAAGTCATTTATAACGCGCCTGTACACAAGTGTTCCTATGCGTGACAAGACAAGGGAGGGAAGATAGAGGGAGGACAAGACAAATGATCTCATTAGGCTTTGTGTCATTGCGAGAACGAGAAGTGCAAGGGGAAAGGGAGGGGGGAAGTGCAAGGTAGAGGGGAGGGGAAAACAGAGCTGCAATGCTCTGAGTAAGTGCAGCCAGGGCAGCGCGGCGATGGGTAGTGCAAGGAGAACAAGGGGCTGCAGGGTTACATTTACAGCCCCTAAGTGCATGGTAGGCACAGAGACAGTGCAAGGGTAACCGATCAAGAAAGAGCCTGGACTCAGAGAAACTCTGAGGGTATCCGAGCAACCGGTCAGTACAGCAGACAGGTAGATCAGCAGGGGAGGGAGAGAGAGAAAACAGAGGAGAAAAAGATTTGAGCTGCTTTTGAAATTTCTGATGGTCCAGCTCAAGTTTGAAGGGGCAGGGAGGCCATTCCAGAGGGAGGCACCAGCAGAGGAGAGAGCTCTACCCCCACTCTCTGCCTTGAGAAGCATCTAACCCTTAGAGAATTGGAGGTAGCTGAGCGAAGGGCTCAAGAAGGAAGGTATTATGGAATAGAGCATTGGATGTAGTTTGGGCTCTGGCCCCAGAAAGCCTTGTGGACAATGCAAAAGGTCTTGAACTTGATCCTTGCAGCCACCGGGAACCAGTGGAGAGATACGATGCCTGGGTCTGAGGCCAAGGATACGTCTTGCAGTCCTGTTCTGGATTAGTTGCAGGGGGTGGAGAGTAGAGAAAGGCAGGTTGAGAAAGAGGCTGCTGCAGTAGTCGGCTTAGAGATAACCAGGGTTCTGGAGACAGTGTGCTTCTGATGGAAAGTGAGAAAGGGAAGAGTACCTTCTTGGCGACATCTGACATGTGAGGAGAGAAAGAGAGAGTGGCATAGAAGGTGACAACAAGGTTTTTTGCCTTGCAGTAACGTGAAGGAAGAGGGCCCAAGGCGGACAGCCAGAGTGAGAGAGGGAAAGCAGGTGCCAGGGTCCCAATAAGAAGGATCTCTGTCTTACTGGTATTAAGGCAGAGATCGTTGGAGGCACACCAATCCTGAATCACGGATAGACAGTCAGGAATGAGCGAGAGAGGAGAGGAGGCTGAGGGGAGCCTGAAGGATAGCTGAGTCATCCGCATAACACTGAAAGTTAGAGGAGAAGGTAGAGATCAGGTGGGCCAAAGGGGCCAAGTAGAGGTTGAAAAACCAGGGTGAGAGTATAGAGCCCTGGGGAACACCACTGGTAGGGAGAGGCGGCAGAGAGAATGGGACCAGGTTGGACCTGGGAGGGGGGGCGGTCCAAGAGGAAGGAGGTCAGTCACTCCAGGGCCTGATCCGTGATGCCCAGGTTCACACAGAGTCGATTGATCAAGATGGCGTGGTTGACCGTGTCGAAAGCAGAGGAAAGAAGGAAAGAAGGAGGGTGAGGACTGAATGAATGCTGAAATCAAGGTTAGAGAGCAGATCTTCATGGGTGTTCAGGAGAGCAGTTTCCATGCCTCTGGCAGCTCTGAAGCCAGACTGATGGTCATGGAGACAACCAACAGATTCAGTGTGGAGAGTAAGCTGGGAGATGGAAAGCTTTTCCAAGTGTTTGCCCAAGAAAGGGGTGACGGAGATTGGGCAATAGTTTGCCAGGCAGGTAGGATTAGCAGGAGGCTTCTTGAGGAGGGGCTACACAAGGGAGTGCTTAAGGGGAGAGGGGACCGTTCCAGTGGCTAAAGAGTGATTCCAGAAATAAGCCAAGGCTGTAGCGAGGGTGTCAATATGGTCCTTGATGGTTCTGGAGGAGTAGGGGAGCACCTGTTTGGACGACACTTTCATAGATCGGACTTATCTAGAAACCTCATCAGGTGTTGTCAGAGAGAAAGAGGAAAAAGGAGGAGGAGAGGTAGAGATGGCCAAAGTGGGCCGAGAGAGGAAGAGGGAGAGGAAGAGGAGATAGAGGACAGGTTGTCTTGGGATTTAGCAGAGAAGTGAGAGGCCAGAGCAGTACAGAGGGCCTTGGAGGGAACAGGAGAGGTAGAGACTGCAACAGTATTGACCAGTTCTTTGCAGATCGACCGTGGAGATGCAGGCTCTAATGTGTGCTCTCTCCTTGATGAGTGTTATTTCTTTGACTGGCATTTTAGTGCAACCAGTCTAGGTATGTCTAAATGTGGCCAGGCATGCTTTACTGTAATGTTATTACGTGTCTGCACTGGTCTACATTGTGTAGCCAGTTGAACATGTTTTCATTGTGGCGTGGCCTTTTTAATAGCACAGTATTAATGTTCCTGTGCACTTTTGGTGATTTGCATGTATTGGATTGGTGTCACCCTACAAAATAATTGCAAACATTGTGGCTTTATAGCCAAGTATTCTCAGAAAGGTGCTGTGTATTGCATTGAAACACATATTTATATCTTTGACCTAGTGCAGTGTGCGGCATACCCCTTCAGCAGCACGTTTGTGTGTATTGCGCAAGCATGACAATCTAGGCCGCTCCAGAGTGTGGCGCGACCTGTGATTTGTTGCCGAGTTGGGTGGGGTCCCCCTCAGCATGACTCGCAGGAGGGCCCCCACATGTTGTGTTACGCCACTGCATAGACCCTCGGTTGCTTCCACTTCCGCTGGGAAGTTAGTTTTCAGAATATGTCACTCTCGCCTTTTGTTCTTCGAGTTGTGATTGTACTTCACCCCTAGTTCAATGTGTGTTCTTACGCTGTATCTATAAATCAATACATTCTATTTTGGGGAAAAAAACTCAAGAAAAGTTGTTTCTGCTGTGGTGTGCCTAGTGACATCGAGGGTCACGAAAGTGGAGCACCCAATTTCTCGCCGGGACATGAAGGTGGAATATGGGGTACACACATGTCCCCAAAAAAGAGTGTCTGTCTTGCTTTGCCACTAACTTTCCCCACTGTGGCATGGCTTTTATTTATTTTATTTATTTATTGTTTGCTGTTAGGCGCTTATACAATAAGAATACACTGGGCCTCATTATGAATGTTGCGATAAGGCAACAACGGCGCCGGTTGCCATCCCACAGCATTACGAGATTGCTCGCGGGGGGCGCTCTGCATGCCTGGTCAGACCAGGTGTGCAGAGCGGCACCCGCGAGCAGACCAGGGTGGTAGCAACGGTACCGTTATGAACGATACTGCTGCTACCATCCTCCCCATTCCCATTCCCATTTGAGCCCTATGGAGGGCTCAAATGGGAATGGGGACATACCGGGTCCGGGTCCCCTGAAAGGCAATTACCGGGCCCTCCAATGTCGGAAAGGCCCGGTAAGTCATCTTTTGCGGGACCCGGACCTGAGTTTGGGGGTAGCCATGCTCTTTTTAACGGCATGGCTACCCCCAAACTCGTAATGAGGCCCACTGTTTCAAAGCGCCCACAGGGCGGGGGGGGAGCGAAGGAAATACATTACATTACAACACTATATTTAAGAGCAGAGGGGGAAGAGGGAGGGGGACAAACCTACTATGCCTTGTGAGTATTCAGAACGTGCAAGTGCAGAAAGGAAGTGGGGAGTCCAAGCTCATGGGTGAGCCATGGACTTAGTGCTAGAATGGTGAGGGCTCCACAGCTTTCAAACCATGGAGAACGTTCCCTGCTCTGCAGTCTGCATAAATGTTGATCAAGGTCAGAGGGGGTTACAGTGGTGTCCCGTGCCCCCCTTGATCGACATTCCCGGACTTGGGGGTTTGCGGGGATGTCCCTCGCTTCCATAAAAGGAAAGCAGGGGACAAGTAAAGTTATTTTTTTTTAAAAGAGGACCCTTCAGCGCTGGTTCCCATCTTTGTGCGTGAAGGGAACCGGCGTCGCAGAGGGATGGAGAGGCGGCGGCACACTACGCTGTGTGCCGCCAGAAAGTAAGTAACTTTCGGATATTTCTCCCTCATTTCGAATTCGATTACATCACGGTAATCCTGCAATACCACAACCCTCCTTTCTTAAAGTGCTCCCCCTAATAGTCCACATACAATAGATGTGTGGAGATATGCGGTGGTGAACGATGGCGTTACAGGGCTGTGCGAGGATGTTTTTTCCCGCCTACGTACAGTGGTTTTGTACCACCACCCCCAGTATGCCGGCAACATGTATTGCTTCTCTAGGCAATCTTTCCAGATACTGGCACTTTAGGAAACCACCTGCAATGCCCTGGCAGCATAATTTTGCCAAAGCGAGCTATTTAAGAATGGTTTGGCCATCTCTAGGTGTCCACAGTTCTTACAGAAAGAGACACAAACAATCAGACATTCAAGGTGGCCTGATGACAAAGGAAATGACAACACATTGTGCATGCCAACTTCTTATGACAAAGGTGCTTTGTGTACTGCAGCAATGATGACCGGCCAGATTGCTGAGCACTGGACTCGTGTAGCGGGAGCGCTTTACCATGTTGATGCCTTCCTCGTTTAGTGGCACGTTTGCTGCAGATACAACGGTACTACCAGCAAACACACACACACGCACAGAAAACAGCCAGGCGCTCAGAACAGCAACACAGACACACAATCATCACTGTACAAATGCACACGCATACATGAACATACACACACACACACAACGGCCATAAACGCAGAAACTTCAACACACACACACACACACGCACAGAAAACAGCCAGGCGCTCAGAACAGCAACACAGACACACAATCATCACTGTACAAATGCACACGCATTCATGAACATACACACACACACACAACGGCCATAAACGCAGAAACTTCAACACACACACACGCACAGAAAACAGCCAGGCGCTCAGAACAGCAACACAGACACACAATCATCACTGTACAAATGCACACGCATACATGAACATACACACACACACACACACACAACGGCCATACACGCAGAAACTTCAACACACACACGCACAGAAAACAGCCAGGCGCTCAGAACAGCAACACAGACACACAATCATCACTGTACAAATGCACACGCATACATGAACATACACACACACACACAACGGCCATACACGCAGAAACTTCAACACACACACGCACAGAAAACAGCCAGGCGCTCAGAACAGCAACACAGACACACAATCATCACTGTACAAATGCACACGCATACATGAACATACACACACACACACAACGGCCATACACGCAGAAACTTAAACACACACACATACACGCACCGAAATTGTAACACAGAGCCACACGTGCAAGCTTGATGGGTTTGGTGAAAGAGCCAAGGGGTACACGTTGCCCCCACTGTCACCCTGCAGGCTTTTAGAAACTTGCCAGATGGCACCTTGGCATCATGACATTTACTCTGCGCCAATCAGAAGTCTAAGGAGCGTCCTGCCTGCTATCCTTCAGAGCGAGCACTCGAGAAGGCGCGCGCGCTCAAGAGGGCCCGCGCGCTCACTTGCAGAAATAATGGCCTCCTCATTTGCCAGAGTAGCTAGTCTCATGGGGTGGGCCTCTCCAGGGTGGGATATGGATTTCCAGGCATGAAGTGGGTGGGAAAAGCCGTGTACATGAGCAGAGCTTGCTTGGAGAACACGCTTCACGTTCATTTAATGAGTCCTAGTTCGTATTAACGCTCCGTTGCTCTGTTCATGTGCAACTATTATGGTCTTTTTTCCTTAGGGGTCCTTAGGGGTCCTTAATTGCCTAGCACCATGCGATGGGGTTATCTTTTTTTAATAAAGAATTGTCTCTTATGAAACCACCTGGTAACAAAGCTCTGGTCATCGTTGGTACCTTTGATGCCTGCTCGTGCGGTTGCTGTGTGTGGGCGTTACAGTGATTTGATGGGATGGCCTGAAGTGTGGTCATCCTTGATGTTGGGTACCTTTGCTGCCTGATCGTGCGGTTGCTGTATGTGGGTGTTACAGTGATTTGATGGGATGGCCCGAAGTGTGGTCATCGTTGGTGTTGGGTGCCTTTGCTGCTTGCTCGTGCTGTTGCTGTGTGTGGGTGTTGCAGTGATTTGATGGGATGGCCTGAAGTGTGGTCATCATTGGTGTTGGGTACCTTTGCTGCCTGCTCATGCAGTTGCTGTGTGTAGGCGTAGCAGTGATTTGATGGGATGGCCTGAAGTGTGGCCATCGTTGGTGTTTGGTACCTTTGCTGCTGTTCGTGCATTGCTGTGTGTGGGCGTTGCAGTGATTTGATGGGATGGCCTGAAGTGTGGTTATCGTTGGTGTTGGGTACCTTTGCTGCCTGCTTGTGCGGTTGCTGTGTGTGGGCGTTGCAGTGATTTGATGGGATGGCCTGAAGTGTGGTCATTGTTGTATTGGGTACTTTTGCTGCCTGCTCGTGCGGTTGCTGTGTGTGGGTGTTGCAGTGATTTGATGGGATGGCCTGAAGTGTGGTCATCGTTGGTGTTGGGTACCTTTGCTGGCGGCTCGTACGGTTGCTGTGTGTGGGTGTTGCAGTGATTTCATGGGATGGCCTGAAGTGTGGTCATCCTTGATGTTGGGTACCTTTGCTGCCTGCTCGTGCGGTTGCTGTATGTGGGTGTTACAGTGATTTGATGGGATGGCCCGAAGTGTGGTCATCGTTGGTGTTGGGTACATTTGATGCCTGCTCGTGCTGTTGCTGTGTGTGGGTGTTGCTGTGTGTGGGTGTTGCAGTGATTTGATGGGATGGCCTGAAGTATGGTCATCGTTGGTGTTGGGTACCTTTGCTGCCTGCTCATGCAGTTGCTGTGTGTAGGCGTAGCAGTGATTTGATGGGATGGCCTGAAGTGTGGCCATCGTTGGTGTTTGGTACATTTGCTGCTGTTCGTGCATTGCAGTGATTTTATGGGATGGCCTGAAGTGTGGTTATCGTTGGTGTTGGGTACCTTTGCTGCCTGCTTGTGCGGTTGCTGTGTGTGGGCGTTGCAGTGATTTGATGGGATGGCCTGAAGTGTGGTCATTGTTGTATTGGGTACCTTTGCTGCCTGCTCGTGCGGTTGCTGTGTGTGGGTGTTGCAGTGATTTGATGGGATGGCCTGAAGTGTGGTCATCGTTGGTGTTGGGTACCTTTGCTGGCGGCTCGTGCGGTTGCTGTGTGTGGGTGTTGCAGTGATTTGATGGGATGGCCTGAAGTGTGGTCATCGTTGGTGTTGGGTACCTTTGCTGCCTGCTCGAGCGGTTGCTGTGTGTGGGCGTTGCAGTGATTTCATGGGATGGCCTGAAGTGATGGCTAAACACCAGAGGTACCAGACTCAGAGTGGACATTGTCAATGGTATGGATGACCCACTAATTTCTGGTTCTCTTCACGTCTCCAAGTCCAGCCCTCAAGAGTCAAATTCACTCCATGTTTTTGATTCTTCCTCCTTTCCAGAGTGGTTGAGAGGACTGTATGGTTCGTGCAAAGTTATGTGCTCCCAGAGACTAGAGATGGGCTAATTGGCACGGTAGTATTGCTCAGTGGCAACGCACTCGTCTTGGAAAAAAGACAGCGCAGAACAACACAGGTTCGAATCCCACGTTTGTACTTAGAAAACGCTTCGGAATTAAGTGCGTTATAAAAAACAATTATAATCATTATTTCTTTTTAATTGCCTCTTATGGATTGGTGGCACTGTTGGAGTGCAACTACCTGTGAGGGTAGGGGCTGTTTGACGGGATAACCAGCGTCATGCCTCGGGCCATGTTATTCCCACTATAGCCTTCCATCTCTGTTTTTTTCCCACTTCCCCCTCGTGCCTTTGCAGCTTGCTCTCAATCTCTGGCTGTATTTTCTTTAAACATCCAGACATCCCCATCCTTCAAGGGGGTACTGAAGTTGTTTGGTTCCAGGGAAGCGGTGACAAAATGACTAGTGCTCTGCAAGGGTACAGGGATGAGTAGTGGCTGAACCACTCGCTGAGCCCCGCACCACTATCAGACCAGCAGTGATGCCAATCATAAAGGTGAGCAAGAAAGACCCGGGAACGCCACCCTCATTCGCCTCGATGTGTAGCATAGTCCGAACCCAGACTTCACTCTTCAGAAGGGGATGTGAGCTGGAAACAGTAGCAACAAAACGCATTAGTCGAATGAATCCAAAATAAAAGAACGTCCAATCTAAGTGAACAAAATAGGACCTCTAAGTAGGTCACCTATACCACCATGACAGAAGGCCATGCTGTCACAGATGACCTCTGTCATTCAACGGTTCCTTCCTTCCTGTAGGTTGGCCATCGTGGCATTCTTCTTTGACGGGAGTTTCCTCTGTGGGGGGAGGAGGGTTGTCTCATCGGCCACCACCTGCTTCACAATAGGACCAAGGTGCACAAGATGAGCTTGCCCGCGTCGCTGGTCCAGCAGCATGCACGGGACTCTTTCCAAACTCTCTATCTTGGATTTCGAGTTTGCTCGCTCCATTTAACAGTTTCCCTTTTCTTGAATGTTTGACTGTGTGATTCTAGCTCCTAATCTGTCCAGCGCTGTGGTAACACCTCTAGGAGCTGAAGATGAACCTCGTTACACCCAGTAAAGGAAATTACAAACAAGCTGAATATGCACCCTAGGCCTTTAATATCAATACAGTGACACATTTCCTCCAGCTAAATGCTGCTACTCAGCAAATGTTCAAGTTACATAATTATTGGAACCCCAAAGGGCAGACACCCGACTGCAGGCTCAAGAATCCAGACTGGACGAATGCCGAGAGCCTTCGCCAAGGCGCCAGCAAAGCAGAGCGTTATAAATGCCACTTCATATCATATCATATCATATCATCTCATCTCATCTCATCTCATCTCATCTCATATCATATCATATCATATCATCTCATCTCATCTCATCTCATCTCATCTCATATCATATCATATCATATCATATATCATCTCATCTCATATCATATCATATCATATCATATCATATCATATCATAACTGATGGTTGTCGGGCCCTCCAGACCGGGTGAATAGCCTCTGACTGGCCACGATCACTGGCCGATCCACCGGACGATCCAGCCAGATTAACTCTAGAATGGCAGGGCCGTATTCTAGAACCACCTTCCCTTCATCCCACAGATTGGTGCACTTACCTGACTGCCCGCTGCTATCTCAATCTAGGTAAACATGTCTGCTTTTCCTCAACATGGGAAAGTGAATGAATGTTGGACCTACTGCTATAGACAATGAACTATTGCAGTGATGTCTACTTGGCCCCCACGCATTAATGCCTTTCAGCTGGGACAGCGTAGAGCTGCAAGGATGGCCTTAATATCTGTCATCAACTCCCCCTGGTTTTAAAAACTCAAAATAACTTCAAGGCTATGTGCCTGGCTCAGAAGCTTATTGGAGCCTTCTGGACAGGGCTGTCCACCATGTTTGCTCAGCTCTGACTCAGCAAAAAGCAGCATTGGAGCAAACCTTCTCTCTACTCAAGGGGCCACCAGGTGGGATGCCAAGCAGTGCCAACTGTAAGATCGCTTCCGGTTTAGGGAGGCTTTAAAACAATTCAATTGAAACAGATCTTGCCCCGAAGATTGGACCAATGAATGGAACAAAGAAGGGGTTCCTTCTCAAACATTGACATTGCTGTCTCCAAGGAGACTGTTTGTTGAATGTCCTGCCAATGAGACTCGGGAAAGTGACTTCACTCCTACCAAGAATGGTGTCTTAACATCCACTTCCTTCCTCCTTTCCACTCCCCTCCCCCACCACACCCTCTTACCTTGTGGCAGGCATCTGGGAACTGAATACAACAGGCATGGTAGGAATCATAGTAAATAAATAAATATGCACACGAAAACTTTCCAAAGCATTGAAGCTGAAAGGGGCTCATTCACACAGTTTAACCTTATCATCAAAGCAAATAATGCCCACTTTAAAAAATGTACTTTTTTGATTCCAGTACATTTTCATCTGAATCCATTTATTTCACTCCAGAATCACTGTGTAGGCAGACACTTGGTGCATGCAAACACCCACTGTGGACCACATGCTTTCTAGCTTGACTGTGGCTGAGCTGATGACTGCAGCACTCTGCTCCTCCAAGTCTTCTTGGGCTAAACTGCAAACACAGACTTGTATGTACTGGAAAAAGTAGCTTTAATGTGGCAGGCCACAGCGTACAAATAAACGCTAACCTGGCTCCTCGGCCTCAGAGACTGGAGAACAATAACATTCACCAAAGCAATACATTCATTCAATAATTCATCAATTCCTGCCCCTTATCCCCCTCCTCATTTCTTCTCACCCTTCATTCCTCCTTTCTCCCCATTTTCTCCCAGAGGCCCCGCCCCTCCTTCTTCCATACCTCTACCCACTTTTGTATCCCCCGGGCTAGTCTGTCTTCCCCCTCCTTTACCATTTTTGCTTCCCCAACCATCCTCCAAAGGGTCATGTCCCCAGCAACCCCCCCCCCTCCGTATAGCCCTCCTGCACCATCATGCTCCCCTCGACACTGATCCCCTTCCTCTTGGTGGCAGAGCCCGGCTGACCTGCAACGTCAGCAACAACAATAAACTATTTAACATTAAAAAACGAATGCCCCAGCCTTTCACACCAACGCCAACATCCCCCCTTTCACCAGACTGACCTCTCACACCCCTTACACTCCCAGTCCCAGAGAAGAACCCAGACCCCCATTCTCACCCTAACAAGAAAAGCCAACCTAGAGGTCGGGGGGAGGGACGCGGCCAATGTCACCAACCGTCACTTGCTCCCGAATCAACCCTGTACACCTTTAAACTCCAGGAAAGGTTGTGATCTCTCACCCGAGCCAACTACTCCAGGGAGGAAACGCATACGCGTAGCCCCCGGGGCCTCCACTGGGGTAAACCACACAAAAACCCAGGCTTGCATGTGGTGGAAAAAGTCGCTTTAATGTGACAGTCCATAACTTACAAATAAACGCTAAACTGCTCCTCGGCCTCACGGACTACACACCAATAGCATTCACCAGAGCAATAAATGAATGATATAATTCATCAATTCCTCCCGATTATTTCCCTTCCCTCATTTCTTCTCACCTCCCATTCCCCCATTCTCCCCCATCTTCTCCCCGAGGCCACGCCCCTCCTTCTTCCATAGCCCTTCCCCCTTTGTGTACCGCTGTGCTCGCCTGTCTGTGCAAACGGCTACTACCTCGTTTTGCTTCCCGAAAACCATCCTCCAAAGGGCCATGTCCCCGGCAACAGAAAAACCCTCCTCACAGGTGTTCTTTATGCCCCACTCGCCCTCCATTATTACCTCCAACTCTTTACGACGCCCTCCACTGCTAACCTCAAGTCCAACAAATAGTAGTGATTCTCCAAAACCTACAAATGAATGCCATCCTATCGAGAAAAAGAAATCCAAGTCCTCATACTTAGTGTCTGGATATGCAAGTGTCTGCTCCCCCAGGACCTGCAGCATTTCAACATCTCCTCCCTGTTCATGTTCTTCTTTGTCCGCTCCACCACCCACCTTCCTTGGCATCAACTCAGTTCAGAACAAAACAACCGCTGGCCAAATTTCCCGCAAACAACTGAGTTCCCTCTTCATTTACCTTACCAGTGCCACACCTGTCTCCTAAACCAAATTGTTCTCCCCAGCATGTAACACCAGCGCTGCTGGCACCTCATTGAGTTCCCTCCCTCATACCCACCAACATTGGAAGCAGCTGGCCCCAACTGAGCCCCTTCACCCCAGACCATCTCAGGAAAGCCAACTCATAGCTACACCCCAACCAGGTTCCAGAATTTGCTGCAGCTTTCCACACCCATTTCATTATGGAGTGGCCGCATATCCATATCTGAGACACCGTTCCTTCAAGCTGTATCGGAAAAAGAAAAATAGAATGAGTTTCCCACCTGAAAGTCCTCCAACCACTCCCTAAGAGCACCCCTGCCCAGATCTCTGATGTACCCCGTATACTTTGCTGATTTTCGGTGCCCCAGACTCTTTACCCCTTCCTCAGAGACACCTAGCCTACTCCCCCCGGACGCTGCCCCCATCCAAAAGAATGAGTCCCAAACTCCTCGGCCTTCTCGCCCAGCGCTAACCGAGCCCTCCTCATTAAACCCAAAACCTGCGCAGCCATCACCCCAATGCCATGCTCATGCTGAAAACCAAACCCTCCCTCCCCGTACATTTCTTCCGCCACACTAAACCTGCTCTCACCAGACACGACTCCCTGCTTCCCCTGTCCAAAAGTACCCACAGCTCTTTCCAAAGCTGGTCTGTCTTTGATCTACACATTTTGATAACCACACTGTCTTCAAACTGATAGACATCCCTCCATTGAGGCCCCTTAGCCGCTCACCTTCAGAACCAACTGCGACACCTGAAATGCCCTAAAAATCAAACACATAAAATATGCCGTAAACATGTCTCTTTCCCATGGGGACCAACATATACCTATGTACAAATATTTCTGTGGTATAAAAACGAGAGCGTTCCAATCAATGGGTGGCTCATGAGCTCTCGTTTTTATACCACAGAAATATTTGTACACAGTTGTGTTTTGACCTTTTTTGTGTTATAAAGCTATAGGTCAGGGCATCACCCTATACACTGTTGATTCAGTGCCCCCTAGTTTGTGATGACCAACATATACCCCCAAGAACATTGCACAGCCTACCCAACAGCCCCGCTGACACCGGCCTCCTGCTGTCCTTTGCCTTTCCCTGTGCCCTCGCCCAGCCTTCCAGCATTCTGCATGCCATGTGCCTCCTGCTAGACTGGAAGCCCCAGAACCACTTACCATAAAATGCAATACCCGCCAGCTTCCTTACTATCGTCGCCCTGGACCATCCTTTTCCCCACAACCCAAAATACTGCATAAAGGAGCTAAAACACTCAAATAATGCACACAACACCACACAACACTTAGGTAATGCTTCGTCCACATAAATCCGACCCTCAAACCACCCTTCCCTCAGCCACCTCCTTCTGCAGTTTCACCCTCGCCACGTCCAGTCTCTCATATGCTGACGTTAGGTTTTCTGCCTACTGCTGAATCCTGAAATCTTTGCCCCCTTCCTATCCGGATAGAAACACAGCCATTCCTTCAGCACATCTAGCTTAACTGGAGTATATGCCTTTCGCCACACCCACCGCACCCACACCCCAGCCCCTCCCTCTCTCTCCTGTCACAAAACATTGTGTGACAAGTGCCGCCCTGTGCACCCACCTACTGCACTCATGTATGAACCTACACACTGCCCTGGAGCACCCTCCCTTATTATAGGCCAAGCAGGCTGCTGGCGGCTGTCCCCTGCCTCCATCACCCACCCCGTTGAGGACGGGGAGTCCAAGAAAGTGCCAATAAGGCACAAGCAACATGCTTGCCATGTGAAGCGTGGGTGCTGGGTGCATGGTCGCCATCCTCTGCATATCATTCTCCCCCCAAACTGCCACCTGGTCCTCCTCCAGTCTGGTCCTGAACTCTTCCTCGTACGTCACCCAGGCAGATCCTCTGAAACTAGCAAACACTTTCCTAATAAAATCAACGTACTTATAAAACGCTACACACCTCTCTGGGTACTTCTCACAGTAGACATTAGTGTATATTTAAAATGCTGACATTCAATTTTCAATTGTGAAAGGCACCGACGGCCTCGCCGCCAGCTCCGGCTCTTCTTCCTTCAGGCCCTCTTTAGCCCCCACTTCCATGTGTAAAAGCTTGAACACTTCCACAGACTCCCCGGCCCAAAATGCTTCCTTCATACTTGCCATCAAATGCACCCCCCAATGCTTTGTATTAACCATACAGGGTAACTTATTTGCCTTCTCTGCACTCTCCCACTCACCAGGGGTATGAACTTCCACCACCGCCTGTCCCACCGACTCTGGTACCTTATCTGTCTGTTGCTCCACTGAGTTTACACACTTCGCTTCCACCCTCATCAAGGCCCCCACCGTCACACCCTCATACCCACATCTGGTGCACCCCAACCACCCTTTCTGTGCCCCACCTGGCCCTCAACCTAACCCATGCCACAGACACTTCCCTACCCTGCTCACCTCTTGCCACCCTTTCCTCGCGTTCAGCTGTGCCATCCTGGCCTCCACACCTCTACTCCTCCTTTCCTTCCGACTTCAGGAACAAAAAACATCAACATTTTCTCCTGCCCATCATTCCCACACTCCACCCAGGCCCCCATTACCACCAGCCCTATCAACACCCACCAACCAGCCACCCCGTCATCCCCTTCCCCTCTAACCCACTCCACTGACCACGCGCCCTCCCAAAACAACCAATCCACCCCCATCCGCCACATCCATGTACCAGTCATGTTCCGTAAGCCTGTTTGGGCCAGGCATGTCCTCCACAAGCCAGCACGGGGCATCCACCCCAATGCTCCTGTGTCATCTTCTGGGAGGGGCTGCACCAACCCCTTCCTGCTCTTCTCTTCTTATCGAGCAAGGCATTCCACCTTCTGCCCAGTGCTCTGCCGTTCCAGGTGCTGTACTGCACCCTCTAAGCTTCCTGCCCACTGGCGCTCGCTGGAAGGGCCACCCTAATGTTCTCACCCTACTCCTGTCCTGTATCGGAAACAGGGGCCATACTTCGCCCTCCGTGCTCCTCACCGCTGATCGGGGAGGCCGTACCATACCGACCCAGGTCTCTGCCCTCTACAAGAGAGAATGTGCTCCTCCTCCAGACAGAACTCTTCTGCAGGTATTTCTTATCCAATCCCCCTTGCCCCTGTGCTACACTCACACCCCCGCACCTTGTGCCCTAGCCCCTCACCTAACCCCCTTTCTTTCTGCTTCCACGCTCCTTGCCACACCCCTCTGCATTTCAACCCTGCTCCTCCTGGCCCCCTTTCTCCTTCTCCCTGCCGACGAGCTACAAGCCACCACTGCAGCGAGGGCCACGTCTGAAGCCACTCTGCGCTGAGGCCTACCCCCACTAAGCCCCCATTTCCCAGTGACCTAGTGCATATCTCCCTCCAGTTGGGCTTTTGACACCCTGCTGATAATTCTCAGTGCCCCCTGCAAGGCCTGAGTGTCCACGGAGTCCCCCGACATGACTGGACTACAGCCCCTTTTCTACCGCTGTACCCGCCCCCAACTAACAAATGTCCCCTATTGGTATATTCTTTTTTTTCCTTGTTTTTTTTAAACCCTATGCTGGATATGCACCAGCGCTGTGATCACACACCGCCCCTTGCAACCACCTAACCAGAAACCCACCTGGTGTCACCAAGCCCATCTAAGAACACCAGAAAAACCTTCACAAAAAAACTGCACCCCACCTGCTTAATCACATTTTCTTTATTTTTTTTGTATATGTCCCCCAGCCACCGGCCAGCACGTTTAACCACCAGCCAATATAAAGCCCTCTCAACCCTATCTTTAGATACTCCCCAATAAGGGTAACAAAAACCATTCCACTATTATTTAGCCCTGACAACACGTTCCCGCTTTAAAAAAAAATTGAATGTATTAGCTCCCCAACTGTCTCCTACAAATGTCACCTGTGTGCCCTCCACACAGCGGCATCGCCCCCTGTCAGATTACTAGCCACCACACCGCACCAGCTTCCTGTGCAGGAGTGCACTGCTCACAGATCCGAGCGGGGGATGGGCCAAAAACCTTCCGCTGCGACACTGACACCTCCGGCCGCTTCCTCTCTTATTGCCATGCAGGCCCAAAGCCGCAGGAGCGTAGCGCCAGCCTACCACCGCCCCTTCAGAAATGCCTGCCCATGTACTCCATGGGGCCACAGCATGCCGGCAACCCAACCCACCACCATGAGGCAGCAAACCTCTGTGGTGAGCCCGAAGCCCGCAACACGCACTGGCAAAAGTATTGAGGTGAACAGCAATATTCCCCATGCTGTGCCAGTGGTTATTTATTTCCATAACCACACAACAAATATATTGTTTTGTCTTTTCCCAGTGGTTATTTATTTACATAACCACACAACAAATATTTATTTATTTTTGTCTTTTTTACACCCGCACCACCCACCCCCCCGGCAGCCAACACCCAACGTACCTTGCCCAAACTCAACCCCGCTATGCCTAACACCACCTGGCCCGACCCGGGAGGTAAAGAATGGGAGCAGCAACCACACACGACCAATGTCACCAACCGTTGCTTTCTCCCCAACCTTCCCTGCCCCCTTTTAAATTCCAGGAAAGCGGCGCAGTCTACGCCGGGCCAGCTCGCTGGCCAGTACAGCGCCCAAACGACCACAGGGGGAATCGCACACCTGTACCCACGGAGCCCTGCTTCTGCCGAGGCGGCAGCTCCTGCTTCTTACGCTTCAGCCCTATAAACTCACTCATTTATATAAGTCTCAACCTCTGGAGGAACTGAGGGGACCCAATCACTCCAGCAAATGTTTGAGTGTCACCCCCCAAAAAAGAACTGGAGCCACACATGCTATCAGGTTGCTCACTTTCCTTGTGAATATGAATGCACAGCAAACACTGAAGCCAAACGTAGATGTTCCTCTTTCCAGCCTTGTACTGTACCATTCCTTACGGGGGCCACTACCACCTTTTGCAGCCCACTCCTTTTACCTGCGGGTGCATTTGTAAACTTTGCATTTTTTTAAACCAATGATAATAACATGATTTGGTGTTTTATATAGTGCCATGACCCGGAAATGTCAGTTTCAGGGAGCTTTGTAAAAGGGGTAGCTAATTGCTTTGATTATTAGCACCCATTTGTGGAACACGGGTTATGACATCGGAAAGATGAACACACGAGTAGACACGGAGGAGTTTCCGGCTCCTTTTTCGAGTGATAGTTCCTCCTTATTGGAGGAGCATGCACTCTGTGGTGGGCTACTACTGCCTTCCTCGTGCAAGGGGGCACAGTGGCTACCCACGTGACCAGCCACAGTCACCCACCTCACAATCACTTCGGGGCCACGCTTTACATACTGGTACCGCCTGAGGACGTCACCATCATCCTTCATGACACACTGGCTGCCATGAACCTAGGGTGACCTGCAGCGTTTATACAGCATCTAAACAAGTGAAAAATAAAGTGTGCAGCCCTGAGCTTTCCGAACTCTCTGATTTCAATTCTAATAAATAAAAAATAAAAAAGCTGGGCCACATCCATCGTAGCACGTCACCTCTGAACAGTATTTGAGAGAGACCTCGAAACATTGCCTATGCTGCCTAAAACACGTTTTGTCAACGGAAAAGACTCATTGTTTCAATTCCACACAAAACATCGAGTACACAAAGCTCTGTGGCTGGAGCTATTGAGTTCAGAATAAGCTCAGAGCACCCAATAAAAACCTGTAGCCTCTGGCACTGCACGGAAATTGCTTTGAAGTTGAAAAATGCTGAGTGTTTGTCCCGAGGGCCGGCAGCGGCCATTTCTTTCGCTTCTGAAGCTCTCAGTGGAAATAACCCGTGCGTGCCCTCAAGTGTTGACGTAAACCTCGGCTTTCTTGAGCATCGGGTCTGTATTTCCCTCAATTGACATCCGACAGGACACAGAGCAGAGACTGCCTCGGGTCACCAGCAGATGCGTTGCCAGGGCTTGAAGCTCATGTAGTTGGGCCCACCGCAGTGACATTAACATCTGTAAATGCACACAAAGTGTTGCTGAGTGGGCATTTATAGATTTTGGGTGGGCCTTGCCACTCAGGCCCTACCTTGTCTACGCCTCTGGTCACCAGCCATTAGCCCTGTTGAACACTGCACCCTGTATTCCAATAGCCTGATATAACCCACCCAAGGAGGAATAGGTTATTGGCGACTTCGAGTATTAACCATCGATGTGGGTCTGATCCCTTATGAACATGTAACTATTCTGTAACATTCCAGTACAGTCTGTGACGAATGGACTTCCGCCCTGCAGGGGTGCAAGGATGAGCAGAAGCACCCACAGAAGGCTCACACTTCTACAAACCAAAAGCCAACAAAATCATAAAGGGCAAACAGGCAGAGTCAGCTGATTTACCTCCTCTGTCTTTTCTGGTAACGCGGGCCGAGCGCAGGCTGTAATCTCAAGAAGGGTGTGAGTGTGGTTCAGTAGCAACCCAAACAGCAAAGTAGAACAGTCCAAAATAAAGGACTGCCCAATCAAGGTTCTATAAAAATATATACTTTAATCAAACAGACTATGTACAATAATCACTAACTAGAAAACACAATAAAAACCCACCCGTGCAGAAGGAACAAAGAATATGCACAGAGAGAATATATGCAGCACTCTGGATAACGAGACGGGAGAAAAGGCAGTTAAAAGACCACAGTGTTGCAAAGGATGTGTCTTGAGCTTGCAAACAGGGATTCAAATGACCTATCCAGCCTCTAGGCTCCAAAGATGGAACAAGGGGCAGTTAGCAGTGAATAGTACCTTTTAGCAGTTTTTGGTGGTCCAGCAGCACCAAATCAGACCTCTTGGCATTTGTGCAAAGAGCAGGGGAGTGCAAAAGGCAGCAATGGAGGTGTCCTGGTGGTTCAAATGTGTTCAACAGTTCTTGAAACACGCTCCAAGCAGTTCAAGGATGAAAAACACTAGGATTCCATCTGTCTTAGCTCTCAGGGTGCTGGGAGTCTCAATCCAGGGGCTTGGGGACAAGAAAAGTCCTTTTTCTGCTCCCAAACACGGGGAGCTGGCACACAACTACCGGATCCTTCAACATGGTGAGGTCTTGGGTACTGCTGCGGCTGGCAGAGAGGCAGGTCTTGTTTGTCAGCAGCAGGTTCGCCCCCAATGGTCCCTGGGGATGGTTAGGGCACAGAACCTACCTCTGCTTTGAATCACCTGCCTTCACCTCACAACTGGAGAACTCTGGAAAATACTGCTCTCAAAGCAGGGTGCAACAAAATCTTCTGTCAGGATTCTAACCCAAAGGATGATTTTAAGAAGTGATGTGAGGCCTCTTCTTTTGAAGGTGTAATCCCACAGGTAAGTGGACTAAATCTCATCTGATTAGGGGTCCAATCCTTACTCTTGAAAGGAATGGACATTACCCTTCTGACATCACACCCAAAGGGCTTTGTAGTACAGGAAGTGGAGGAGACACGTAAGAGAAAGAGAGGCAGAGAGAATCAAGATGGCAGAATCACCCCAAAACTGTACAGATCTCTCTCTGGCTACACTAACCTTTCCCCCTCCCCTTCTCACTATAATCAATGGCCTTTAGAAATGCATTGCCCTGGTGTCATGTTAGGGTTTCTCATATAGGGCACGGTCGCCCAAAGGCATCATGGCGCTGGAAAGGAGAAAGAGGCCCCAAGCACACACCAACATATCTAGAGCCGTCCAGAGTAGAAAAGATGAGTTTTAAGAGCCTTCCTAAAAAACAAATGATTATGGATATTTTTCAATCCAACAGGCAGCTTGTTCCACAGTTGTGCTGCTGCAATGAAAAAGACACGTCCACCAAGCCTGACACGGTGGAAAGATGCAACACACAGCAGGCCGGCCGACTCGGGCCTCAGTCAACTGAAATCAATGAAATCAATACGCTGGGCCACTGGTAGTCAGTGCAGGCGACGCAGAACCGGGAGACATGGGCACCATAAGGTAATCCAGTCGCCACCTGGCCTGCAAAATTCTGTAGGCGCTACAAGCAGAAGATCAGCCCCTTGGACTGAGCAAGATGAAGTGAATTGCAATAGTCCAGGTGGCTGATGCCATAGCGGCTACAACTAGTGGCCGTAGAACAGATGGTATAAAATGGAGGACTTGTCTCAAGATTTTCAAATGGAAAAATCCAGACTGGCATACAGATGAAACCTGGGCATCCATTGATAGAGTGGCTGTCATGATAACTCCCACATTTTTAACTTTCATTGCAGGGACAGGAAGAGATCCAAGAGGGGAGGGCCAGAAAGTCGAAATCCATAGTGAATGATCAGGAGGGGAACCCACCACCACTCACTGTTGTGAGGCTACGCCCTCTGAATGGGTGTGCTCATTTGATGTCTGGGCCTGAGGAAGCTGCCTGCTGTGTGACTGTCCCTGGAAGATGGCGTTACCTGCCCTCATAAAGAGATCAAAGAGGAGGCATAGTAATTCAAGGTACTACCCTGTCATTTGACAGGCTCATCCCATTTGGCTAGAATACACATCACCGTCCACCATTGAGGGTGTCCGGTCAAAGTTTCGAAAAAATAGTTTCGACAGGTAAAAGTTTCGACACAAAAGTGCAGAAAAAAAATAGTAAAGGGCTTATTATAATTTTCTATAGCTAAATAGGTGTTTGAAAATCCCCCCATAAAAAAAAATTCGAAACTTTTTTTTCGACACTTTTGTGTCTGAACTTTCACCAGTCGAAACTTTGACTGTCGAAACAGTCACTATAAACCACATGGAGCTTGGCTCATAGGAGCTAACACGTGTGATTTCAAATTGGACGTAGCTGTAAAAATCACAAGTAGTGCCATGCACCATGCCTTAACCCAGGCATAGCTTATTCTTAGAGTTTACCCTGACAACGTCATAGGCTATTCATGATCATCATAGATTTTGTACAAGGGTGCATATCTTAAAAGCAGCCTCCATGCTGCAGAGACTTGGCTATAGCTGCAGCTGTGAAAAGGGCAGCTGTGGCCTCTTTCCCTGCTCTGTGCCACTGGTAGAAAAGGCACTGCAAATCAGGCTACTGATGCAGCAGGACACAGGTACACAGGTACACACTATACGTTTGGCATTGTGAGGGGTCAGAAATGAAAGCCGCACACAAAGTTGTCATGTTTTTGGTGAAAGACTTTTATTCAACATAAATAGATTGGGAAACTACCTTTCTGATTCTATTCAAAATAGGTGTTTGCCTAGCTAAAAAAACAAAAACTAGGGATCTGACTTGTCAGGATGCCACAAATTAAATGGTGTCCTTGTGTCCAAACATTCTATCCTGACCCTCACACTAAAGCAAACTAATAAAGTGATAAGGGAAATCTCTTTAACCTGGTATTTGCAAAAAGTGTTCTTAAATGAAAATGAAATGGCTCCAAAGTAAATGTTCTCCAAAATGAAAAAATACCTTATTTCCAGATGGTGATTCCCTTCCCCTGTATTTTTCACAGATATCACAAATGCCTCTGGCTCTAATGGTACTTGATGTCTTTCTTGGCCCACTAGAATCCTATTAGATAAAACACTATTCAGCCTTATACATTTTTCTTTAATAAACAGTTCCTTTGTTAAACACAAGGTCCTTATTTTTTTAACAAACACTGTTTCTGCTTGACACTCCTTGTTGGTTTGCAGTTTGCCTGGTATACTCCCCTGCCAGGACTTCTCTTGCACTTCAAAAACTGCATGGTGTACTCTCCTGACAGGGCTTTACTTGCACTCACAACTGCCAGGTGTACTCTCCTACCAGGACTTCTCTTATTTACCATTCCTCTTTATGTAGTATATACCTTTCTTATCTTAGAATATCTATTTTTTTTCACAGTTCCTTTTAAACGTTCCCCACATCTTCTTCACAGTTCCTTTTAAGCTTTCCCCACATTTGTATTCACTCCTTATCAGGGTTTAAGTTGCCCTTCTGCCCTTTAAATGTATATACAATATTCTTGTAATTTCACTTTCTGTAACTCTACAATGTTCAATTTCTCTTTAGCGTGGATGCTGAAATGCCCGGGGGTCCCCACTCTGCTCAGATTGACTCGCCGCCTATCTGTAACCTTTTCGTTCTTGCCCGCGCTTATGCAGCGTGACTTCATCACTTGCTTCCCACTCTGAGCAGCTCTGACAACCCTCCAGTTTCTCTCACAGCTCCGCTCCTGCTCTCTAGTTTCTCTTTGGCTCCAAGTAAGGACAACGCAGCTTCTCTCAGCTACAGGACACCCAGGAATCCTCTTGTAGTTCCTGGCGTCTCCATGGTGCACCTTGCTCACACCACGTTTCTTTCCTTCTTGGGTGCTTCGTCACACCAGATCTCACCTCCAGCTTCCACACAGCAGCTCGTTCCGACAGCTTCTGTACACTGAGTTGTGCCTCCAGACTCTGCCTGCCTGGAATGGAGAAACCAGGTCTTGTCTTGAGCTTCCTCTCTTAGTTCAGCGGTCATATTCAAAGGTCCCGTGCACAGGTGCTTTCACCAAACAACTAGCACGCTCATTGAGTTGGATGCTCCTGCTGCTCTGCATCAATTCCTTCATCCTCCTTGTCTCAGTACTTCGGTGGTTGTGGGAATTGAAGTCCATTGATGATTGCTGATACATAGTTATTGGAGAGTCATTCTCAATGATTCCATGTGGAAGACCAGTTCTCCATGAAGGAGAACTAGAACTGAAAAGGGTTTTTTGGAGCATTTTCTGTTCAGGTTATGGATACGAGTTTGGCCTAATGAGGGTATCCCTACAAAATATCCCCACCAAAAATATCGCTATACATATGGCCATTTGTCTCGCCATAGGCAATATTTTTTTGGGGGGATAGTTTGTGGGAGCGGGGGTTGCAGGGGTACCCCCCGCACATTTTGAAATAATGCAGGGATTGCGGGGGCTTAGGGTCCATGGGTCAATATCGCCACAAAAATATGGCAATATGGCAATATTTTTGTATCGCAATATTTTTGTGGGGATATTAACACGTGGAACCCCTAATGAGTGTGGAAAAAAAGGTTTCTTTATTTTCCCTATAAGGGGAACCAGACACGTGGCAATAGGTCATTAGGGCATTGGGCAAGATGGGGTCTTCCTCATTGAAAATTGGGAGATACAGTGCCACACCCAATGAAGCCATGACATCTCCCTGCTGGCTGCCTCCTCCCATGTGGTCCTCCCTCATGTAGCCGCGCCCCCCAGGGTAAGGATCAGGTAGCGGCTGCCGTCCCCTGGCCACATGGGAGGAGGTCACCGCCGGGGAATCTATGATGACTCCATTGGACTCATCTCAGCATGAACCATATAAAAATGGAATCTGATCAGCAGATTACCCTTTCAGAGATGGAATTACCCGCATCACTTCATTATTTAATACACATTTGTACAAAACAGGGCTTCTGCACCCTTGCCAGATGGCAATTCCTCACACAGGGCCTCATTACGAGGAGGGCGGTAAGGGGTTAATGGTGCCGGTAAAGGTGCCTGAGTCGTTAACCCTGTACCACCCTATTACAAAGTCCCCTAGCGGGACCCACTCAGGAGGCCTGGTTTTACCAGACGTCCTTAGCGGGACCCGCTAGCAGACCAGGATGCATACAACGGGCCCGTCATTAACGGGCCCATTGTTAGCATGCTCCCCATTCCCATTGAGCCCTATTGGGCTCAAGTGGGAAAGGGGATTAATTTTTACCGGGTCCAAGAAAAGGGCAATTACCGGGTCCGCCAAGGTCAGCATGACCCGATAATTGCCCATTTCATGGGCCCGGTAAAAAATAATTTCCGGCGGCAGCCGTGCCCTTAATACCGCCAGGGTCCTAATGAGGCCCACAGTCTCCGAACATTTACCCAGAGCGCAGCACATGATCATGGAATTTGGAAAGAAGTGCTTTAAAATTAATTCAACTTCGATTTTATTGTTTCTGCAATGTTAGTTCACTGAGGAATGAGGAGCGTCCAACAGTGAGTGAGTAAAGGCACCTGTGCAAAAGGAATTGCCTCTGGGCTCTGACCCCGATGGCTGTGTTGGAAGCTACTTGGTGTGTTGTGAAAATATCAGGAGTTGTGTTGAAGGATCTGCTACTTTAGGACGTGCAGTGGAAAGAGAAGTTTATTCCCATAAACTGAAAGATTTCTATATCCCTTCTATATGTCTTTGGTTTTAAGAACCCTCAACAGTCTCACTCTCTGGATCTAAGTGATTTTCTTAGGGGTACCACTAAAAGACATGGTTCAGGTAGAGTTGTGGATGTGTGGCGCGGAAGTTATACACTACTTTCATGGGTTAGGCGAGTTTTCCGGAAGCAACGGGAAGCTGGAGTAACCCCTTCCTTGGGGCTGAGGCATGATTGCATATCTCCACCATGACTGCCACCCTTGCCTCAGTGTTCTCCTCTTTATAAAGCATTTCAATCTGGCTCTTTGGCATAACCCACTACCACATCTAAGGCACTACAACACTCCAAGTGATACTTGACAAATGACACTGCTGCCACGGCTCTATTTTCCTATGGACATTAACTTTTCCATATGAAATTCCCTTTTTTATCTGCTACGCTCATTTATAAGGTGAGAATAAAATGTTAGGATCACTGAAGACCCCAAGACTCGTGATCTCAGCCAGACAAATTATTATTTCGACAAAAACAAGACTATTTTAAATTTGCTAATTATTTGGACCCCTTTTACTTGCTCCATTTTGTATCCATTAAACTTTCATCCATCGCTTGGAGACATGTCCATCATATCAACCTGCCCTTTAGCTTTTCACCCCATGACATATAATTGCATGCCATTGTGAGAAATGTCCATCTGTAAAATGTGTAGGAACATGTTTTTTATTTGTATTATATAAACCTGTGTGGGTATTTGCATTTCAGAAGGGGGTGGGGGGGCTGCTAACCAGACCCTTTTTTCATATAGCTCCATGCCAGCGCATAGTGACACATGTGCCCTGCTACATTAGTCTCCTTGGGCCGGATTACCAAAGCATTTAGTGCAGCGCCCACAAACACGTGCTGTAGCTGCTGTGCTGCGTCATTGCACTTGGTGTGACTTCCGTCGTATTATGTACAAGTGAAGTGTAGATGCGCATATAGCCTGAGGCGCAAGTACCCTGTGCTCCAATGAGTGCTAGCAGAGTGTGCGTGTGGTAATATGGAGGAACATGCCGGCAATTAACACAAATGGGTTGCTTTGAGCATGATAATCAATGAAATAATGTTATTGTTGCAATAGCATTCCGCTTTTAATAATGATTACAGAAAGACTACGTACAAAGAAATATTAAGTGACATGTCGAGACTTGAACCCCTAACTCTTATGCAACTTGAGGAGAGCAACTACCATGGTGAGCCATAGTGCTGCTAATGCGCACACAACGTCAATGTTCTTTATAACAAACATTTTGTAGTCAGGTAATCCTTGACGAAATAAACACAGAAGGCATTAATGTTTTTTACACATAGATGAGGCATTTTTCTTTTGGATTGTGGCTTGTTGTTTTACAACTGGACCTGTAGTTTTAGATGTAGCATTTTTGATGTAGGACTGCAAGCCCCAGAATGCAATGCTCAAAAGAGGAAAGGAAAATTAAAACAGCATAATAGTGTCTTTTATTTTACCATTCATGGTGAGGATAGTGATGAACTGGAGACGTCCATCCCTTTAAGATGAGTAGCAATACCCTTGAGATGGATGGGGATGCAGATTTTAATCAAGCATCAATAACTCAGACGACACAAATAGTTTGGCAAAAACTTTGTCTGTTTTAATATAAATAAGTAAAACAGGGAGTACAACGAACATCAGCAATCGCTCGGTACTCAACTCTCAACTCATTTAAGAAAAAACATATTTGTTATAGACCATATGTGTCACTACTGACGTGTAAACCTGAGTCATTACCAACATCATCCTACGTGGCAAACATCTAAAACCTATCAGGAAGCGGGATTGGCTTTAAGTGAACTACTACGTATAGGTGTATTATCTGTATGGAGTAACAGAGAGAAATAATTGGATAGTCAACAACAGGTGGGACAACTAAGCCCTCCCTTCAAAAAATGGCCACTGTGAACGTCACTAAATGTACAACGTCCCATTAGTTACACAACTGTAGGACCACCAACTACGTGGTCCTCTACAATTGACTGGCTACTAACCTTCATCAATAACTTTCCACCTACGTGAGCACTATGCAGACTGAACAACCAGGTGTGGGTGAGCTTGTCTCGATATCAGTTTCTCTCCAATTAAAAGTACACTCCATCATCTACTCAATGTTTAAGTGTCAATTAGTGTCTGAAGTTGGCCATGAGTTTGTACTTTTCTCTGGGATTTTCTAAGGAGTATGAGTACTGTCTGGCTTCCATGTGTAGGTGTGATCTCCTCATGCGTCCAACTTTCTTCCATCACGTGACTGGACACCATGAATTGAGCCTCTTTGTGTATTTAACTGTATTTTCCAATAGTCCTCTGACGTCTTTGTTTACACTTGACCTTCATGAACAGGAGCTTCTGTTTTTTCACGTTAATTGTATCTAATGTCAGACAATTATAGTTCTGATAAGAGCTTGGCTCTTTGGCTTATCCAACTCCTTAGCTGAAATGGATTCTGTTTAATTCAATTGCTGTTGTAACTGCAATGCTGAATTTGAGGCCTTCCTCGTTGTTCAAGACTGCTATATACGTAGTGAAAACGTCATTTTTTATTCAATCCATATGAATTTATGAGGTATACATGTATATGTTGGCGCTTGCCACGATCTATTTACTATAAGCATTTGACTAGCTTCATGATTGCTTTGCTGCTTGTGTTACATTGCATCTGTACACGTTTAAACTAACTAAATATCTTTATCACGTTTGTGGCATAAGTTTCTTCATCTTGATCCCAAAATGTCACTTACCCTTAGTACTTCTTCATTCTTCATAAATCGTCTGCCTCTCAGGTCTGATTATCTTCCATCTATGGAATCGATTCAATTTTGTATGACGTCACCATTCATCCTGGTCATTCAGTTTCTTTGTTTCATCAGGAATCATATTCAAATGACCATCATATTGTCTTGGATGTAGGTATGGTTTCCTTAGTGGATACTTAATTTCCCATATTCTCTTGGGCATGCTTATGGGTACTGCACAGAGTCTTTGCTCTTCTTCTTGCCTTCTGATTGGTGTAGTATATGTCACATACTTTGTTTCATACTTCTCAGGTAATGTAGGCGGGGTAAGTGGAGAAGGGGTACTTGGCTCCTCCTCTACAGTGTAATGTGTGCTTTTATTTACGTGGAGAACCACTGACATGAAACAATGATGTAAGAAAAATGAATGTTGTTTCTATTGTACATGCTTTCACTATGCCAGCTCGGCTGTTGGCCTGTGTGACATGGCTGAACTATTATCACGTAGCCTGCCACGGGTAATTAGCTTGCAGATGGCTGAGCAGGTGTGGTAATTAGCAGCGAGTTACATGTGCAATGTTCTTTTGTATTATTTTGCACGCGTGCACAATGTAGACATTGTTGAGAGATGTGGAGAGGGTGGTGTGCATTTTTTACTCCTTGTTCTTTTGTTCTGTTTATTTAAGCATGTGCCTTCTTCACAAGTCTGCCTGCATTGTCCCCTGAACGATGCGACCCTGACAGCAAGCTGTCCATCAACCCAATCACGTGATGAGTGCAGTACTCTTCATTAATGTCACACCTGGAAGTATATTTGGGACTGATTTACAAAATCATTTTTTAATGGGAAAAAACCCATTAAAAAAAACATTAAAAAACCCATTAAAGCGGTTTGTAAATTAGGCTTAACAGCAGCTAAAACAATAAAAACAGTAAGCATGCCTGCAAAAGATTACCGGCATAAATTGCAGCATGTCCCCAACACAGTGCGCCTCCTCCATGCGAGCACAAAGCATCCCAGCCGTTTGTTGTGCATGTGCGCTGCAAACAGACGTCCATAATCATGGACGGCACAAGAACTCCCTTTCAGGCATTAGCCTGTGCATGTTTATCATGTGCCCACATGCTAATCCCATTGCAGCTCATGTGCAAACATTTCTATCAGGCGTGACGCACACCAACATTGCGCACCACTGAGTTGCGTCTCGCCCCCCACAGCCACTGTCCATAATCCCAGGTGGCACACAACAATGTACTAAAAAGAGCACAAATGGCATGTGCGCTCCCATTCCCTTTGATAATCCGGACCCTGATCTACAGTCCCTGCTCGTTAGTGGCACAGGGCCGTTTTAACGTTCACAGGTGCCCTACTGACAGCTGGTGTGGCAGTAAAACAACTTCATCACAGAGGAGACATTTAAATCTGCACCTCTGTTCCAAAATCACATAAAAATGAAGAATTACTATCCTGGTAGCAGTTTAATCTTTAACATAAGGCATAGCTGAATTTGGGGTACAGTGGCTGGTAATTCACGTAATTATTGAAGCCACATCTGTTGTGAGGCATTCTTGTTTCAACAGTGTGAGCCCAGGCCAGCTGTGGAAGGGTTGCGTGTATTCTAGTCAGACAGCCTGTCTCTGCCAGCGAGCAGGACAAGAGTCTGAAAGACTAGACTTCTTTTTTGGTCCTTTGTGAGGGCAGGTAACACCTCTCCCCAGTAAGGAGCTGTACTGGGATACACAAATGAAAGGCATACAGTACACAAAAGGAACACCCCCACACTAGGGTGTGCAATACTAAAGGGCCTTTGATGCTATGGATCTGAGAAGGAGACAGGGTTAGTGGAGTCAGCGGGAGCTGAACACAGTTGGGGAAAGATTCCACAATGTAGTTTCTCTTGGTACCTCTCCTTCCTTCATGTTGCCTTGACTTCCTTTAGCACAAAGCACCTTGGGCATGAAGGAAGAAGGCAAGGACCAGGGATTGGACCACTTAAAGCAGGCATGCTTATGTCAAATCACCTGAGGATGTTAGCCTATAAAAGAGGGGGTCTCCTATTCTTTCTTTGATTCATTCCTGGATTACAAGAAGAAATCAGTGTACCTCTTCTGGGACAATTGACCTTTCCAGAGCAAATCAACAGTGAGATGAAGATTGAGTGATCCAAACCAGAGGCAAGCTCTGCTCCCTGTCCACTCCCAGGGCACACTGGGGTGAATTACTGCTGGAACAAGACCTAACTCTCTGCCAGCTAAACTGGTGCCCAGGACCTCACTGGAGGAAAAGGACTTCTGCAGGTGTTAGCCTGCTTCCCTACAGATTCATCTCTTCCTGTGTCTCTAGATTGGGACTCACAGCAACTGAAGACGCCAAGCAGCTGGTTTCCTGCATTTCAACCATTGTGACGCTCACCTGACTCCCACGGAGGCGCTGGCCTGGTTCGCGCTGCTGTGACCTCTTCTAAGGTGATGCGCAGGGTTCGGAAGACGGACTGGACCGGGCCCCCAAATCTGGCTTGTCTGGCTCGCAGAAGTATCCTTCTGTAGGCGAAAATAGGGGATTAACTGTCTGCGGGGTAATGCAATCAGCCTCCCACTTTCCCCTCTCACCCTCCTCGAAACCCTTCTGTGATTCCTCGTAGCGTCTCACCTTAGGGTCTGGAAGGACGAGCTCTCCATCCTGCTTCTGATGCAGGGGCGCGTTGGTATCCAGTTACTTCACTGGACTTTCGGATTTGTGAGAACCAAACTTGCTTGGCTTCCAGGTAAGTTTTTTGATAATAGGTTCCCCTTGTGTCCATGCATTAATGTACTAATGCTAGTGTCTTTTTCCCCATAGGGGCCGGGGTACGGAATGCCGGGGTACAGGCACCGACCCGAGATGAGAGGTGAAATCCTTGTAGAAATCAGGTAAGTCTTTAATGAGCGTTTTTTGGTAATGTCTTTTCATTCGCTCATTAACGCTTATGTCTCTTTTTTTCCCCTTAGGGGCCGGGGTCCGGAAATGCCAGAATGCGGCGCGGACCCGAAATGAAGAGGGAATGAATCAACAGGTAAGTCTTAACATGGAGATTTAGCTTTCCTTATTCCCTTCTCTCTCTCACCTTTTGTTCTGGTCTTTTTCTCCCTAGGCGCTGGGGCGTGACTGCGAATCCGGATGATCGCTGCTGAACATGGAGGCGCCCTGTAAAGGTGAGTGGAATGCGGCACTGCAGCGATCGCGCGATGCGCTTTTAAATAAAAGTTTTCCTTTTCAGGATTGTCGGCGAGATGTCTCCGGGATGCGGATTTAGCAGGTAAGGACTTTTCCTTCTTCTGTTCTCTTCTTCTCTTCCTTTGCAGGTGATCCAGGATGCTGGCAGGCGTGGCAGAAGTCAGGATGCAGGAGCAGACACGGTGAGCGTCCAGCTGCTAGATGCAGAACAACGCGAAGCACGTGTGGCTGTTCGGGTGGGGTTTAAATAGCCTTGGAAGAAGTTCCAGGTATGTATCCTTCCTCCAATCAGGTATGTATCCTTCCCCGACCACGCCCGGATGGTAAATTAGTCTCACAGGTAAAGTAGTTCCTTTCAGGCCTCAAGGAGGCCGGGATCCTGCAGCATGGTCTGCATCAGGTAAGTGCACCCAAGCACTTCCATAATGAGTCTGGCGCCTATGGCGCCAGGACTGATGTCTTTTATGAGCCTGGTGCCATAGACGCCAGGACACTGTCCAAAGGGCCCCTATATGGGGTTGCTGGGTCCTTCCTTGGGGACTGGATGTCCGCTTTCGGGGACGCAGGGCTTGGACCAGCTCCCCGGGAGCGGGCATCATGACAACCATGTTCAGACGCATTCATACAAACTGAACCTGTGTTGCTGACTTTATCACATCTTCAAACTCTTTAGAAACAATACTGCTGCATCCTCAAACCAGTTTGCCACCACACCATGGCAGCTGAGCCAATAATTGCGTTGTTTCAACCCGAAGGTCGCCACCATGGAAGCATGTGAACTGCTGCGTCTCTACTAAGGGCCTCAAGCCACCTGCATGTTCATCTTTGGCCTGTGGTCAAACCAACCCTGGTGGCCCCTTCCAACCACTTCATTAGAACACCACATCGAACCGCAATGAGCCTCACTTTGAACCGAACTCAAAGGCTGGTGCCCGTCTGGATCACTGCACCTCACTGCATCCGACCCTGATTCAAACTGCTAGCTTAATGACAAGAAAAGCCTTGTGTGATGCAATCAAACCACCAAGAACTGATTACGGTGCTATAGGAAGGCCACAGCCCCCCTGGTCCATTTGTGAGGATTCGAGAGACTGGTTTTCACCCCCCCCCCCACTTTACCTATTTTTCATCAAAAAGCATATTTATTTGTACATTGTGATGCTTTTTTGCGTTTTCCACCCTCCCTGCTAAGTAACCAGAGTTCTTGCATCAATAGATTCTGCATTTTGCTCTCTTCTTTTAAAGGGGCGGGTTTTTGTTAGTATTTTAGTACAATTTGTGTTGCATATTGGTATGCTTAGATAAGGTATACATGTTTTCATAGAACCTTGATTGGACATTCCTTTATTTGGCCTTGTTTGACTTAGTATTGCTGGTTGGTTTGGTAATTTTTCACATTTGCACCTCCTTCGAGAGTACAGCCTGCAGTCAGCCCATGTTACCACAAAAGACAATGGAGTTATATCTCTTAACTAACTGCTTCGCTTTCATGACTGGAATCACTCTTATTTTGTAGAAATAGAAGTTAGCCACTACTCATAGTTGGACTCCTGCAGAGCATAAAGCACTGTGTCACAGTCAGCAGTGTAATCCTACAGTTTAAGTCGATAACTTTGCATCAAAGTAACCCATACAAATATTGAAAAACGATTGAGACATCCAGGAGACCTGGGGGGACACCACATTCTGTCACCCAATATCTATGCTGGACATATTCTGAGCCAAGCATGGCCAGGGATATTTATAAACAAATAAGAGTAAACTTAATTCATGACATGACTCAAGTCTCTCCCGCCAAGATAACCATTTACGTAACCATTTGTGGGCAAAAGCTGCAGACAGGTCCAGTGAAAGTACTTGAGTTTCCTGGTTCCTATTCATTTGCTGGGGCATGTCATACTCCAGCTTTAGCATGGCTGGTGCAGTGCCAGGTTTGGGAAGAAAAGCAATTGTAAGAGGTACATATGTTAACATTGCCCACCTGTTTTTGAAGTATTTAAAGAGAACATATTTTCCAGGATTTTAGCCAAGATATGATTCCTGGCGAGTGTTCACCTATTTCAAGGTAGCACAAATTATAGCAACCTTTCAGAAAAGTTGACCAGAATGAACCTGTATTAGCAACCAAAGCTAGAGTGCTAATTGCAGTTTTTCAACAAGGCTGTAATGTCTCCTTTGATTGGTTTTGGAAACTCAAGATATCTGTTGGTCAGGGATTTTATCAATTCTTCTTGAAACTTGCAGTTCTATGGTCTTTCCAAGATATTATGTGTATAAGGACTCAGGGATTTTGGATTCTTAAATGGTTTGATTATTCATTCAATTTAATTTCAGTTGCATTTATAAGCACTTTATAAAGTATCGAGCAGAGTAAACTGCATCTGGGCGCAGATGATGTTCAAACTGGGACAATTCTCAAGATGTTTGCTAGGTTATGTGTGGTGACTATCCAGATTGTGAGAAAAGAAAGGTTTTCAGTTGCTTACGAAAAACCGTGAGAGATTCCAAGGATTGCAGGGTGAGAGGAAGGTTGGCCTTTGGCCAAATACCTGAAAAGCGACGGTTGCCTCTTGTTGAACAACAGCTTTTGGGAACTGTGAGCAGATAGGCGGTTGATGATCAAAGTGCTCAGGATGGCAGGTAGAGTCAGATTCTCTGGGCAAGGTAGGGTGCGGCCAGTCCGTGAATGCGCTTGAAGACAAGACATAAGATCTTGAATAGGATTTGGGAATGCAGATTTGGCCCGTGACGACTTCGCCTCGGCAGTGTGATTGAGAAATACTATTGTCATTTCAGAGTGAGTTGAACCGTAGAATTCTGAGCAATTTGGAGGAGGTGAATCAGATATTTGCGTTGGACGGCATGGAGAGGATTTGTGTTGTCTAGCTTAGAGTGCACTATTGTGTTGACCAGGGGTGTTGCTAGGTCTGGAAAAGATCAGGGGCTAAGCTAATGTCGGGACTGCCGGGATTCAGGGCTAGCTAAAGCCTTTCGGTTGTAGCCCCTGAGCTTCTATCCGGGGCTACAACCAAAAGACCCCGGGCTATAGCCCCCTCAGGTGCTGACTAAGAGGCATGGTCGGCGACTGGAAGAGAAGGTAGAACCCTCCTGATCAGACAAATGCTGAAAATACTTGTTTGACAAATTCATTAGTTGGATTATGACCATTATCATTCACCCTAGAGCTGGGTATGTGTAAGTCATTTTCATAAGGGCCACAGTACTACTCTGTTTTCAATGTGTCCTCCATAGATAATCGTCAATATTGTTTCTCAGAGTCTATTCTTTCATGTCTTCACTTACGTATTTTGTATAGAGGCAGTGATGTCGCCTTTCTGCCAGTGAAGGTATTGGGCCTCATTACGCGTTTGACGGTCCGGATACATCGGTACCGATAAGCTTACCGGTATCGTTGTAGCCGGGGCGGCAAACTCCGACTTGTGCTTCCGGGTGCCTTTCATTCCGCAGGTCTGACCTGGTGGGCAGAGCGGCACCCGCGAGCACAGCATTTCGGATGCGCCGGCTCCGTTGATAACGGTGTCTGTGCATCCGGTTTCCCCATTCCCATTGAGCCCTACGGGGAAGATTTTTTCCGGCGCCAAGGAATGGCCAAATACCGGGTCTGGCAAGGAAACCGGAAAAAATGCAACTCTGGTGGCAGCTGTACCTGTTTTACAGGCACGACTACCGCCAGGGTTGTAATGAGGCCCATTGTTCCAAAGCAAGCAAGCTATTAGAGAAACATTACATTAATCTGCAAATATGGGCTTGGAGCTCCTTTTACATCTTGCAGGCATTCCAAAGCGATCCAGGAGCACACTGCGGATCACAGGGGGGTGTAGGGGTAGTCATAGGATGCAATGGGCAAAGGTTAGGATTATGAACTGAGCATGCTTTGGGCCTGTGCGATTAATGTCATAGACTAGCAGTCCCCCGCCCGCCCATGCCTCCTTCATCTTAAACTTCTTTTCTGTACTTGCCTCACTCAACTGGAATTCTCTCTTCCCAGTCATCAAATCCATTTATACAGTGGAAGTCTTCAAAAAGTGGCTCAAACTCCACCTGCTAGTAATGGAAGGGGCCCGTCAACTCCCCCTTGCATTGTACCGTTCAAAATAAGCAGCCAACTCACCTGCCCTGCATACTGCCCTCACAACTACTCTCTGCCATGAGTACATAAGTAAATAGTGTCCTCAGGCTTTCAATGTTAAAAATACTGGAAGGTCCTACGCTCCACGTCCCATGTTCCTACTCTTCACTCTTGACCTCATGGCATACTTCCTTCAATCAATCAATGCTCTTATGTAAAAGCGCCTCCCTCCTAGACTACTTCTGCCCTCCGTTATTGACAATTGTCTAAGTCATGTGTGTGTGCGCGTGTAAAATGACACCCTATTCTTAAATGAACACACATCAAAGCGTGTCTATGTGAGGCACAGGGAAGGAACGTCGTGCCCCTCGTCTTTAGCCATGTATGATGCCCTATGACTCTAATTACCATTCCCAATCCTGCATTCATAGCTCAGTCCTCAGGCATGGCACTGAGGGCTGGTGGTTGGACTCTGCTCTTCACCGCAGGTTCATGGCATTCCAAAATCTGGGAACCTGCACAGCGAGGCACCCACCTCTGTGTTTCTGCTTCCAGACTTAGATTCGTGATGCGATGGATCTGTTTGGGCCATATTGGGGTTCACCGCTACCAGGAAGTCAGACATCATTACCTGATGCCCCCGGGTGGCTTATTCAGCCGAGCTGCGGCTTACACTGCAGCACCACCCTCCCCCACACACACACCTTTGCACACCTACAGCATGAGACCACAAGTGCTGCCAATCAGTTGGCTACAGGCCATGAACCTGGCGCAGTGCAGAATGTATAGAGCATAGACATCCACAGGAATCTCAATTGGGCTCATGGGGGCTTTCCAAACTCTCGGAATTCTAATAACACTTCAACAAAGCAGCCACACACGGATCACAACACGACACCTTCAAACAGCATTGCTCAGCAAAAACTAACCATGAGATGTCCAATACGTTTCGTTAACTGCAAACTACAATTGTTTGAATTGCCTACAAAACAGCGATTACAGAACCCCTGTCTCTGAGGCTGGAGCTATTGAGTTTATAATGAACTCAGAGCATCCGCTGAAACATGCAGCCTCTGGGACTGCACGGAAATGACTTTGAGTTTGAAAAATGCTGAGTGTTAGTTCCTAGGGCCGGCAGGCCATTTCTTTCCCTGCTGGGGCTCTCTCAGTGGAAATAACCTCTGCTTGCCTAAACCTCGGGCTTTCTTAAGCGATCCAAGTCCCCTTTCCATGATTAAACACCCGATAAAAAACAGAGCAGAGACTGCCTTGGGTCACCAGCCATTGGCATTGGCAATTAACATTGCACCCTGTATCACAACAGCCTGACAAAACCCACCCAAGGAGGGCTCAGCCATTCACTCTGTCACCTGTCCTACTAGCTGCCATTGCAATGCTTTCCCTACTAGCTGCCATTGCAATGCTTTCCCTACTAGCTGCCATTGCAATGTGTTGCCTACTAGATGTCATTGCAATGCTTTTCTTACTAGCTGAAATTGCAATGCTTTCCCTACTAGCTGCCATTGCAATGCTTTCCCCACTAGCTGCCATTGCAATGCTTTCCCTACTAGATGTCATTGCAATGCTTTTCTTACTAGCTGCGATTGCAATGATTTCCCTACTAGCTGCCATTGCAATGCTTTCCCTACTAAGTGCAATTGCAATGCTTTGCATACTAGCTGTCATTGCAATGCTTTCACTACTAGCTGCTATTGCAATGCTTTCCATACTAGCTGCCATTGCAATGCTTTCCCTACTAGCTGCCATTGCAATGCTTTCCACACTAACTGCAATTGCAATGCTTTCCATACTAGCTGTCATTGCAATGCTTTCACTACTAGCTGCTATTGCAATGCTTTCCATACTAGCTGCCATTGCAATGCTTTCCCTACTAGCTGCCATTGCAATGCTTTCCATACTAACTGCCATTGCAATGCTTTCCCTACTAGCTGTCATTTCAATGCTTTCACTACTAGCTGCTATTGCAATGCTTTCCCTACTAGCTGTCATTGCAATGCTTTCACTACTAGCTGTCATTGCAATGCTTTCACTACTAGCTGCTATTGCAATAATTTCCCTACTAGCTGTCATTGCAATGCTTACTACTAGCTGTCATTGCAATGCTTTCACTACTAGCTGCTATTGCAATGCTTTCCATACTAACTGCCATTACAATGCTTTCCCCACTAGCTGCCATTGCAATGCTTTCCATACTAGCTGCCATTGCAATGCTTTCCCTACTAACTGCAATTGCAATGCTTTCCATACTAGCTGTCATTGCAATGTTTTTCCTACTAGCTGGCATTAAAATGATTTCCCTACTAGCTGCCATTGCAATGCTTTCCCTACTAACTGCAATTGCAATGCTTTCCATACTAGCTGTCATTGCAATGCTTTCGCTACTAGCTGCTATTGCAATGCTTTCCATACTAGCTGCCATTGCAATCCTTTCCCTACTAGCTGCCATTTCACTGCTTTCCATACTAACTGCGATTGCAATGCTTTCCATACTAGCTGTCATTGCAATGCCTTCACTACTAGCTGCTATTGCAATGCTTTCCATACTAGCTGCCATTGCAATGCTTTCCCTACTAGCTGCCATTGCAATGCTTTCCATACTAACTGCCATTGCAATGCTTTCCCTACTACCTGTCATTGCAATGCTTTCACTACTAGCTGCTATTGCAATGCTTTCCCTACTAGCTGTCATTGCAATGCTTTCACTACTAGCTGCTATTGCAATAATTTCCCTACTAGCTGTCATTGCAATGCTTTCACTACTAGCTGTCATTGCAATGCTTTCACTACGAGCTGCTATTGCAATGCTTTCCATGCTAACTGCCATTGCAATGCTTTCCCTACTAGCTGTTATTGCAATGTTTTCCCTACTAGCTGGCATTACAATGATTTCCCTACTAGCTGCCATTGCAATGCTTTCCCTATTAACTGCAATTGCAATGCTTTCCATACTAGCTGCCATTGCAATGCTTTCGCTACTAGCTGCCATTGCAATGTTTTCCCTACTAACTGCAATTGCAATGCTTTCCATACTAGCTGTCATTGCAATGCTTTCACTACTAGCTGCTATTGCAATGTTTTCCCTACTAGCTGGCATTACAATAATTTCCCTACTAGCTGACATTGCAATGCTTCCCCTACTAACTGCAATTGCAATGCTTTCCATACTAGCTGTCATTGCAATGCTTTCACTACTAGCTGCTATTGCAATGTTTTCCCCACTAGCTGCCATTGCAATGCTTTCCCTACTAGCTGCCATTGCAATGTTTTCCCTACTAGCTGGCATTACAATGATTTCCCTACTAGCTGCCATTGCAATGTGTTGCCTACTACTGGTCCACCTTCACACCCCTCTTAAGACTATAGCCTTCCCTCGACCCGCCTTACCACAAAAGACGAAGGAGGTATATCTCTTGTTTGTCCCTCTTTTACCTTTATGATTGCGGTGTGTTTTGATTTGTAGAAGTGTGAGGGCTGAGTGGGCCACTTTACCCCTACTCATCCTTCGACTCCTGCGAGGCAGAATCCAGTTTGTCACACCTTTGGATTAAGACACCACCAGTGTACCTGGAGACAGCATAAATACCGGAGGAGATTTAATCCCTTGCATGACATAGGCTGGCGGCAGCCATCGTCGATACAGAAAATGAGCAACATTGCCATTCATAGACTCTGCAGTAAAGGCTATGAAAAAAGGGTGAGTTTTGGCGAATTGGGCTGTGGAAGAGGTGGAGGGCTTGGGGTCTCACTGCCGCAATGGTTAATCAATTTAAGGCCAACCTGAGTGGCAAAATTAACTTTTCTTTATTCTTGGTCAATGAAATAAGATATAATCAACATGGCACCTGCCTCTGTACTTGCTCAAGTGTTCTCTCTGTTGTCTCCTCCCTTCGCACATGTGCTCTTCTCTAGTTTGTGAGCCAGATGGGTTGTGCCCGCCGGGCCATGATTGGCTGGTGGTTGAGGAGGTTTGCAGACAGGAAGGACATGGTGCCACATCTTTCTACCCTTCTGCCCTTTCTTATTTCATGATTAGTCAAATATAAACCCACACATCCAATAGCCAATAGGCGTTACACAATTGCATGACTTAGAACTTCCTAGGATAGAGGCCATTGGGTTCATTGTTACCTCATCAAAATGTCCCTATTCTGCCAGTGCTACATTTGTTAGCATTGCCAGGGCTGAATCCCAGGACTTATTTCTTAACACCAGCACTCTTTTTTGTTCTCAGCCTTTGTTAAATTATGATGTGGTGTTTTGGAAACTGTGTTGTTTTATCTGTAAATCAGTCTGCAACAACAGACTAACAACACACAACCCGCCACAACAGCACAACGGAATTCTGGCACCGATCGGAAACTGCACTTAAGCTCAGTGAACGGTGCAAACCGAACTGAAGCGGCTAATAGGACATCACAACTCTCACTTTCCTGTTGCCACTACACCCTACTAGCACTCCCACCCCCTCTTGACACCCTCCTTTTCAGATCCACCAGAGTGCCTGAGGACCACTGCAGCAGTGACGGTGCGCAGTACAAATACCATTAACATTAACATTAATCACACAAACTACAGCAACTGTGTGAGCAACTCCACTGCTTCCGCGCTCGTTTCTAAGTTGATTAAATAAGACAGAATGTGACCGAGCTGGGCTTTAGTGCTGGTGATGCCAGTACACTGCTCTAGGCAGACAAGATGACATTGGCATTGTTCTGCTCTGTAATAAATAGCAGCATCGCCACATAATGTTGGTTAGCTCAGGCATGCAATGAAGAAAGCAGGCAGAGCACCAGGTGTCTTGCTAGTTCAGCAGGGAGGCTGGTACGGACATGTACATAAGCCAGTGTCAGCATGATGGCAACTTTGGTGTCTTTGTGCAGGTGCAGGTTCACAGCAGGCATGAGCAGGGCCTTGTTAAGCTGGGCACTTCCTCTTTTTCTTCTGGTATATAGCCAGCATGGGGTGGCCCATCCGCTTGCCCGTGCCAGGCCATGAACTCACTGAGTCTAACACACACTGGCAGAGGCCTGTGGAAGGTGCCACTCAGTTGCCACCAACATTAGTGGTAGCCACCAAGAGGGCAACCACAGTATAGTTACCAGCCCGCAGAGCCATCAAAGGAGCAAGGCGGGGGGATGGGATGTGGCTAAAGATTGCCTCTGCTTTGTGCCAACCTAGAAGGTGTTGGCGAGGTGTTTGACGTGCACGTTAATCAATGTAGTTATAATGTTGTCTGCATGTGCCCATCTCTTCACCATAGGAAGGAACACGCGTTTGCTCTGTTTTCTGTGGCTAGACAGTTGGCATGTTCCACTCGCCGCCTTCAGAATCAAAGCAAATCGATAACGAGAGAGGTAATGAGGCTGTCGGTCTGTCGGAAGCGGCTGTCAGTACTCTTCGTGCTTGCAGGCAGTGCGGCTTGACGGACTCGCTGACTTGGTAGGACTCAATGGTACGCTGGTACACATTCGTGGGTCCTTTACTCTAATCAGATCGCGAACTCGAGCGAGCGACAAGCGTTTGCTGCCCTGTTACCCTGGAGTACGTGTGCCATGCCTGGACGACGCTGGGATACTTGAGTGAGTGAGTGAGACCCAGAAGATTGGTACTCACCCCCCCTCCCAGCTGAGCTCATCTCTCCGAGTGGAGATACGCGGTGTGGAGCGCCATTGAGAGGCACACAGGGACTTTATTATGTAAAGTTCCACAAGGGCCAGGGTAAGTGTGTGGTCAGTACATCGCCTGTGAGTTGCACTATAGCTTGAATTTTGGCCTGACCCAGTGGGGTGTTTCGGGTCTTGGCTGACCTGGGCTGTACTTACACCTTATACCTCTAAACCTTGCCCCACGGGAAGCCTGTTTAGGGTTTGTAGACGCTATTAATGCTGTGTTTGGAAATTTCACTCACATAGGAAATTAAGGCAGGGAGTGGTGTGGAGGGAGCGTGTGGGGGGCCATCAACTGCCCCAAATTCACCACACCCATACCCTTACTTTATTTTTGCCCCCTTTTGCCCCTCTTGTAATGCCGGGAAAAGCTGCAACCCATGGCAAAGCAGTGGGCAATCGGGGTAAGAAACCCTATGGTCTGCATTCTACCAAACAGCCCATTGAAGCCAGTATTGAAAAACAGAACAATGGTAAGGAGGGAGACATTGGGTCGAAAGGTCAAGAGAAACAGAGCCATAAAAAAGGTCCATTGGATGCCTTCTTTCCTGGCAAAAAACCCAGCCCAGGAGTCATCTTCACCCTCATTGGACATAATTCCTCAGTTAGTTGAGGCCGGCAGTAGTTATTTACCGTTGGACTTGGATAATGATTCATTATTACAGTTATGCTATGCCTCACAGGACCGTACGCCTCCCTCTGTGGGTGGGAGGAACGAAGAGGCCATGGAAAAAGTTCTGCCTCAGTTGCAATCATCTTCTCCAGCAAAGGAGCACCAAGTCCCTCCTTCATTAGGGGATGAGACAATTCCGGGAACTGTGCCTCTTATAGGGGTGGTGGGGGCCACCCCTCCAGCCATTGAAATAGAGGACACTCCTCAGCTTGCTGCAGGGGAGGCAGCCAGATTATCTGCCGGCCCAAATATGTTCTATGGTACTGCATTACTACAGGAAATGTATAGTACACATGAGGCTTCTGTAAACATAATAATGGCATTTTAAATTTTGCGGTCATCATTTTATTAAAATTGTGCGTTACAATACATGAAGACCTGAAGCTACAAGGGGTTGCAATAGCAAATATACGTCAACATCTAATAACTCTAAACTTACCTAAAGAAAGGGCAACCACTGCCTTACGGGAGGCCGGCCCCCAAAAACCACGTGTTGTAAAAGGGCTGTCCCAAGTTTGTGTCGTAAAAGGGCTGTCTCAAGATTGTGCCATTGTGGAACCAAGTGTATGGTGCTTGGATTTGGCACCAACTCCATCCCTTGCTGACTTAATAAAGGGTTCACTAGATATAGGGCCTATAGTCAACCCCCAGGGAAAGCATCCCAAGCAGAAAACACTAATGGCCTTTATGAAGAACCCCTGCGTTCAGCCAACGTTGTGTGATAAACAGGAGGTGAATCATCTTACACTAAACTCAACTTAGCGACCTGGTAGCTCTAATATGTCAAATAAAACAACGTAAAAGAGCTGCAAGATGCAAAAGACGGTCGCAACAGACCGGGGGTACACTTACCAGTTGGCTGATTGAGGAAGGACCGGCCTGTGCAGTGTCCATTCGGGAGGAGGACTCAGCTACAAAACAGGAGCACAGGGTTTGTAACCATGTAACAGGTCCAACCGCTCCTCTACAGGCGACTCAGCCCCCACCGGCCGTTATTAATATGGCCCCTAGTAAAGCGGATACCCTTCCTGCTGATCCCCCCCCCCATGCTCACTCTCCTCTCCATACTACTGTGGTGTTACCACAAAGAACTTTGACTATCACCCCCAAGGCAGTCGCAAATGGACAGCGGCTGAATCGTGCTTCACTTCTGTAATTGTTCAGCAAGGTTCCTTCCCTTAGGATACTCAACTCGGGTGACTTTGATTTTGTGGAACCGTTGCATACATTGAACACTAAGACCACCAGAGTTCATTGTAGTCTACCGGAGCCCATAGAACTTATTAGATCACACTCTGCATCCCTGGGTCACTTGGGTTATGATCTAGATATCCCATTAAGTACGGAAATTACTGAGGAAGGATGTGCCAAATGTAATTGCTCTAGACTTAACCCAGTGGGCCCTAAGGGTGAACTGAAGCCAGTTGCTAAATACAGTCATAAACAAGGTTGGGAATGGTTAAAGAACATGATTGCCACAAACATATGTTCAGATTGAAATTGGTCAATTGTGAGCTGGAACACTAGGGGGTGCAGCCATTGGCTTAACGGAGGCAGTGCCCAGGAAATACTGTTCTCTCATGAGGTTATTGTGTTACAAGACACCCGGATTACTTTTAAGGTGGAATTCAATGGGTTTGTGACTTTTCAAGCAGAGGCCACCAAGGGGGAGCATATAAGCATAAAGTCGACATATAACCCCAGACTGGTAAATAACCCCAAGCCTGGTGATAATGTGTTAGCCGTGGCAGTGACCATAAAGGCGAAAGGAGGAAAGGAATAAGACTTGTTGAGCATAGACATATATGATCCCCCAGGAACTTTGAAGACGGAGTCTATTTTTGAGCAGTTGGACATTGTTCTAACGAACAGGGTCAAAGACGACGAAAGTAATCCTATTATTTTGTGTGGGGATTTGAATGCGAGATGTGTAGATCTAGAAGGTTGTGGCAAATATGAGAATGTAACTGATTATTGTTATATGCCACAAGCAACTTCTAATACCAAAGGTAAGGCATGGGTAGACTACCTGAACGAATGGAGGTGCATTATCTTGAATGGTCGTACAACTGGTGACAACCCTGGCCATTGCACATGGGTAATGGGGACCAAGAGGGCGGTCCTAGACTACATGGTGGTTTCTGAATGTATTTTGGACAAAGTCATTGGCATTCACATCACACCTAATACCTATAGTGATCATGCACCAGTCACGCTGACCCTGAGCGAGGGTGGGGGAAAGGGCCTGGGGAACGTTTGTAGTAATGTGTCCATAAATAAGCAAGGGAATCAGATAAGGTGGTCTCAGCTTAATATTGAAAGAATGAGGACCCTGGTCTTTCCTGAGGGATGCTGTATGAAGAGTGAACTAAGGGGGAAATCCCCAGAGGAGATAGAGGTGTGGTTACAATCTCTTACTGAGTTCCTCTTTAAGCGCCCACACTCTCCCAAAATTAGATGGAAAGCTGTGGAAAGGGGCAAGTTTGACATCAGGATTCGGGACCATAGACGATTAATGCGTCAAGAAATTCGTGCTTGCAGGCTGGTTTCTAGTAACATCAGGAACCAGCAGGAGAGGCTGATTGAGATTAAGTACATCAAACGGCAGTACCACTCATGGCTCTATCACTATCGTAAGTCCCAACAACGTGTGAAATGGGAAAACCTTATACAGACTCTTATGAGCAGAAACACTCGAAGATTCTGGCAAACACTAGGAGAGGCAGGAGGAGACCAGGGACCGAGAATAGTTAATCCCTTTGGGGAGGAGCCGTGGGTAGAACACATTCAAAATAAGTTCTATGATGTAAACACACCCGCGCCAGCTGTTACATTAAACACAAATACATGGTCTTTACCTTTAAGTCATAACAAGATAAAGCAGGCCATTATAGCACTTAAACCCTCCAACGCCCCGGGCCCTAATGGGCTTGCAAATTCAGTATTGAAAAGTGACCCGGATAAGTGGGCACATATCCTTTTGACACTCTTCTCACGCATTTGTAGGTCTGCTGTGATCCCGTCCTCATGGAGAAGGTCTGTAATTATACCAGTACATAAAAAGGGAGATCGCTGTATCGCTGGTAATTACCGACTTCTCTCCATGTTAGATGTCACCAGCAAAATATTTATGACTCTTGTCCTCAAGCAACTCGAAACCTGGGTTGTAACAAACAAAATCTTGAACTATGCACAGGCGGGTTTTAGACCTGGTTCTGGGACAACCCATAGCATCAGGGTCCTGGACCTATTGATTAATAATACCTTGAGTAATGAAAATGCTACTCTATACATACTTTTTGTGAACTTTTGTAGTGCATTTGATCAAGTTATAAGGGAGACCCTGTGGGACAAGTTAAGAGAGCTAAAATGCCCGGGCTGGATAGTACATGTATTGATGAGCCTGCATAGTAACAACAGTGCCAGGGTCAGGCTCAATAATGAGGGAGAGAGTACTGATCCCATTTCTATCAACATGGGAGTTAAACAGGGCTGCGTGGGGGCACCTCTGTGCTATAATTTGTATATAGCTGACTTGTTACCCCGGATGGCAGCCAAGGCTAACTGCCCACCAAGGTTGGGGGATACCCCCATTGTAGGCATACTCTATGCTGACGATTTAATACTGTTTGATCGTACATTGTTGGGAGCAAAGAGCATGCTAGAGGAGTTATCCCTGTATTCGGCACAACTGGGGCTTACCATCAATTTGAGGAAAACAAAAATCCTGGCTATAATCAAAAGTGGCCCCCGTCGTTCAGGGGTCGAAACTAGCCTGGGCAGAATAAGCATTGAACAATCTTACCCATATCTTGGGCTAGAATTTGATACTCGACCTAACTATGACCTGATTATTCTTCAGAAGAAGAGGCGGGCTAAACTTCTTACCTTGCAGGCCTGTAAATTTGCCAAAAGCTCTGCAGGGTTTAGTATTGCGGGTATTATTAATCTTTATCAGCAGTGCTTCGCTCCGGCAATCCTGAATGGCCTGGAGGCATTAGCCATACAGGATTTGAATTGGCTCAATGTGTTAGAGGGCCAATATTGGTGCGCAGTACTGGGTATGGGCCCAGCCTGTTCTGTCCAGTACTTGAGACTGGAGCTAGGCTTCACCTCATTGAAAGGTATGGCCTTGCGAGCCCGAGGTGTGTTCTACTTGAAAACTGTTTCTACTTCTACATGTAGATTGCTTAGCTTGGCCAGTACTAATTTCGATAATGAAAAGTCGCCCTAGGGTAACAGTTATAAGCAGCTAAATGAGTCAATTTTTACCGAAATAGACTGGTCTTATGATAAGAAGTGCCCTATGACATTCATACATTTAAAAAAATCCTTTATGCATAAAATCAACAGATGGAATTGAACGCAGAATTACATCTATCTGTCCACCCTGAAGGGGTATGAAGCGGTAATGCATGTAATTCATAGATACAGAAAGCCCCAACAATACCTGTTATTATGCCCTGACCCGGAGGTACGGCATTTCATGCTAAGGTTAAGGACAAACCAACTCCAAGTACTAGCGATTACGGGGCATTGGCTGGGTATTTCAGTAAAGGACAGGTATTGTCGTATCTGTAAGAAGGATGAACATCTTGAAACCACCAGGCACATTTTAACAATGTGCCCTCAATTAGGTCCATTATATATGTGCCTGTTGGGAAAGTTGGTAAGCAACTATGATACCATCAAGGGAGAGTCCTTCTGGGACTACTGTTTACATTCAGACTCTATTGGGACCCAACTGGCATTATATAGGGTCTGGGTCAGAGTCAAAAGTCTATTACCAAATCAACTGGCCATAGTGGACTCTAGAGTGGTCTCCTAGGGCCTGGTTTACATGCCTGTCGCTTGATGCCTGTTCTTCTGGTCTCCAGGCCAGATGCTTGATGTCTATCCGTTTGGCCTTTAGGCCTGACGCATGATGCTAGTAAGGTGCCTAGTGCCTAGTGTGCCTAGTGTCCCTTGTGATTATCCTGCCACAGGTACCACTATGGATGCATGGGTTGCACGGGATGTATAACAAGTGAGACCTGTACCACTTATTTAGGCAGTCATGTGTTGCATTGCACTCGGATTTATATGATATATGTTTAAATGTTATGTTTATTTAAAGTGTAATGTGTAGATTGAATGTAGGTATTAATTTAATTTAATTTATTAGATATATTCTGTATTTTATATTGATTGTGTAAAGTTCAATTTGAACTAATTCACAATAAATGTATTATTATTATAACGAGAATCATGTGCTTAAAGAACCTGTTCAACCTTTCATGTCCCGTGTCTATTATGTTATGTAATTTTGATGGGTATTTGTAAGTCACACATCTGCCATGGATAGTGTACCAATCAGCTACAAGGAGCTGGTGAGAGTTGCAGCTGCAACCCCTAAAATCGTGACACTGTGGAGGACAGCAGTGGAGGGGCGAGCTACTGCTCCAACATGGCAACTGCATGCTAGAACATATGTGGGCGAGTGCCTTTGTTTACTAATGAAGCTCAGAGTGCTACACACTCTGTCCCTGCATCCACCCAGAAAGATGTCAATGCACACTGTTTACGTCTTTAGCCCTATGACCTGTATTGGGGCACACGTTCTGTACAGAAATTGGCATATAACATCCTGAGTTGGGTTATGATATGATATGATCTGATATTTTATTTCTATCGCGCTCGTACACAAGTGTTCAATTTAAGATAGAATGCAGTGGGGATATGACAGGACTGTTGTACAATCACAAGCACCATTATCCAAACAAGTCTTGGCTCTAAAAAACACCCTGAACTTTTTATTTCAAATGCATCGGTTGTTCAGACAGTCAGAAAGTGGCTTTGCTTTAATCCAGAGGACTCCTCATGCAATATGCAGGGAGTTCTGGGTTACCCAGCTAGACCTTTTGTATAATTCACGCGTCTACATTATTCACCTAGATTTCAGTGTATTTCAGGATTCTAATCGGTCTGACCCCATAGTCTGTGTTTTTTATGTGTGCCCTGAGACCTATGGGTGAGTGGGGCATTACAAACATTTTAATTAAAAAACATAAAAATAATAATGACCTGGCTTCTTGGGAAAAGCACTGAAAAGCCTCCATGGGGATTATGCCGAAATGGGTTTAATTTGAGTTCTTATCCCAATCCGTCAGAACTCGGCGGTCACTTGAGTGACATCTTGATCCATTCGTACTTGATGGTCACATGATATAATATGATATGATATGGCATTTATAACGCGCCTATACACCGGTGTTTCAGGGCGCGACGAGGCAAGGAGGGGGACAAAGGGAGGACAGACAGTGGCGATTTTACTAGGCCAGGTGTCATTCAGATCACGCAAGTGGATGGGATGGGGAAGGGGGAAGTGCAGGGGGAAGGGGAAAGGGAGAGTGCAGTACAAGGGAATAGATAAAAGCTTTAAGTAAGGTAATGGCCTGCAAGGGTAAGTGCAGACATCAGGTGTCAAGTGCTGGTAGGGGGACTGCAGGGATACAGAAACAGTCCCCAAGTGCAGGGGTTGCCAGGAAGGAAGTACAGGTGTGTGAGACTGGCGGGGGAGGACCTGTGCCCGAGATCAGAGGGTGTCCAGGTAACCAGTGCAGATCAGGTTACAGCCAGGAAGTCAGCAGGGGATGGGAGGAGAAAAAGCATAGGCAAAGAGGAAGGTTTTGAGGTGCTTCCAGAACTGGAGATGGTTCTCCTCACGTTTGAGGGAGGCAGGGAGGCTGTTCCAGAGGGAGGTCCCAGCTGAAGAAAGAGATCTACCACCAACTCGTTGCTTGGAGAAGCGACTGACCCTGAGGGAATTGGAGGCGGCTGAGCGAAGTGCTTGAGAAGGAAGACATTTAGGAAGAGAGAGTTGAATGTAATGAGGCCCCGTGCCACAGAAGACCTTGTGGACAATGCAGAGGGTTTTGTACTTCATCCTCGCAGCCACCGGGAGGCTGCAGAGATTTCAGTCCTGGAGAGCTACGATCTTTGGGCTTGAGGCCAAGGACAAGTCTCGCAGTCCTGTTCTGGATGAGTTGCAGAGGGTGGAGAGTAGAAGCAGGCAGATTTAGAAAGAGGCTGTTGCAGTAGTCCAGCCTAGAGAGAACCAGCACCCTGGAGACGGTGAGCTTCTTGGGGAAGGAGAGGAAAGGAAGAATACCTTTGAGGAGGTGCAGTTGATAGTGTGACTTCTTAGAGACGTCAGAGATGTGAGGAGAGAAGGAGAGTGTGGAGTCAAAGATGACCCCAAGGTTTTTAGCCTCACAGGTGGGAGCAGGAAGAGGGCCAAGAGAGGCTGGCCAGAGAGAGACAGGAAAGGAGGGAGTAGGTGTGCTGATGAGGAGAATCTCAGTCTTACTGGCAATAAGTCAGAAGTCATTGGTGGCACACCACTCCTGGACAGCAGACAGACAGTCAGAGATGAGGGAAGGAGAGGAGGTGGACGAGGGTAGCCTGAAAATGAGCTGTATGTCATCTGCATAGCACTGAAAGTTGGGGCAGAGAGCGGCAATGTGGTGGGCAAGGAGTACCAGGTTTTGGTTGAACAGCCAGGGAGAGAGGTTAGACCCCTGGGGGACATCACAGGTAGAGAAAAAGATAGTGGAGACAAAGGACCCAAGTTGGACCTGGGAGGGTCGGTCAGAGAGGAAAGAAGTCAGCCTAAATGTCCAGCAATTACATTGTAAAGGGAACAAAGACACCCTGCTTAGGGAAGTGGTTTAAGGTCAAGAGCAGGACTTGGGGGAAGTGCATCATAAACCTTAGCACAGGTGCACTAGACGTAGCAAAAAAGACATGCAAAATAGACACATCCTCCAGAAATGATTACACCTTGAATGAAACCTAAGACACCCGGCTAGGTGTATTTTGGCTTTATTCCCTGGGCCAGAATATGTTTTTTGGACATTTTGATCAAAGTCTTTAACCTATCCAGTACCAAAACATTTCAAAACAAATTGGGGAGTATACCCGGCTATGCTATTTAAGTGTAATTTAAAGCGTGTTTGATATTGTGTGACGATGTCACAGTTAACACGCTGAGATTCTTACCTGCTTAGGTGTAGCAGGCAGGCTGGCGTAATAACCTGTTTTTGGGAACCATGTAATTGCTTGTTCTAAGTGGAAAAGTCAGATATGGAATTCCATTGGTAAAATTGCTGGCGGTGGGATTCAAAGTTTGGGTCTGTTTTTCTGCAGGGGAGTGTGTACCTCGTGTTCCCTATACACCTTCCAGCATCTAGACTCTCTCCCTTTCCCCACTGTCTTGGGGTAAGCAGCTGCTCCACTGCCAGCATTTTTATTGACGGCATTCCACTGCCGGCATTTTTACTGCTGGCATTTTTACGGCATTCAACTGCCGCATACCACTGCCGGCATTCCACTGCCAGCATGATCCCTTAGAATGGAATTGCCACTTGGAAATCTGACTTCTCTTCTGAACTGGCATTGCCATTATTTGGGACCAGAAAATGAGGACATTGTTTAAAGTAGTATTATAACTTTTATAAAGGTGGCAAGGTACATTTAAGTTACTGGACCTGCATACATCTGAAATTATAACGACACATTAAGTTGGCTAGGAGCAAGGAGTTTAGGAACATCATGTCCCAAAATGTGTTACGTCGATTTTATGCCTATTACTGCAGAAATTATTTTAAATGTATATCATCACAAACTCGAGTGTTTCAAAAGCTTCTTTGATGTCTCCACCCCATGTTCACACAAGAAAGCACGACATATAGCCCTTTATCCATGCCCCCTACAGAGATAGCCACCCTCAACTTCTTTTCACTACACTGCAACCGCTGTGTTTCTTATATATATATAATATATATATATATGTATATATACATATATATATATATATATATATATATATATATATATATATATATATATATATATATATATATATATATATATATATATATATATATGTCATGAATCACAGGGTGCGCCCCTTTTGGGCCTCATGTTCCCTGTCACAACGGGCTTATACACATTAATACCTCCAATATGGCCGTCCAGCGCATTCCCTTCTCGCTCCATGTGTTGGATGTAACCTTTCTCTATTTCTAGACCACGCCTTCCGCGGCTCTGCGTGTCTCAATGCTATTGCGAAGTAGCGACCAGACGTGTGCTCCGTAGCTCGCGTTTCTTCTCCTTTCCACTTCGCTTTCCCTTCCTCGAACCCCCCCCTTCTTCTTCCTCCTGGATTATAGTTCTAGCGAACTTACCTTGCCTCCAGGATTCCTGGATTCAGCCTCCTGGAAATCTGAACGCATACTGGATTCGGCAGAGACACGGGCCGCCTTCTTCAAAAGCCGATCCATCCAAAAGAAGGCAGCATCCAAGGACACCGGTAAAGAACGGACTCAGGTGAGAAGGGGGGAACTCCTTGACAATTTATATATATATATATATATTTTTTTTAAGAGGTCGTTCTTCCATTTGATGTCTCGATGCTTCATCAACTTTTCATATCTTTTAAAGAGACCCAGGATTGACTCTTGTGCAATTAGTTGCATTTGAATTCTGGTTAGTTAGATGCAGGTATAGTTACAAAATATTGGTCGCTAATGGTAGAAATTGTAGTTGTTGAGTGTCTTATTTTGTCTCTTCATCTGAACACAAACAAATGAGGGACTTTGGGAAGGGGTTTGCTTGTGCAAACCACCATTTCTGGGATCTGTGCTCCCTTTTTTGTTTTTTAACTTGATGTTCTAAAATACTCATGTCTCTCAACTGTGCACTGCCCAACGACTATGGAAGTTCAGCATGTGTCTTATAATGAGAGTTTATAATTTCAAGCATCATTGCATTTACAATGTTCTGGAGCTAAAATCATGCCTTGAGCTAATGTTCATACCCACAATGGGTTATAGGTCAAAGGATAGCAAAAAAGGGTCGAATGACATAAGGGTCGAATCAAAAGGACTGAAAACCAAAGGGTCGAATTTTTTTGTTGTTGTTTTTTTTTGGGGGGGGGGGTTCCCCCCAAAAGCCCATTTATTTGTGGTAAAAAACACTTTTTTTACAAAAACAGAAACCCCCAAAAAAAATATATAAAAAAATCGACCCTTTTGTTTTCAGTCAAATTGACTCTACCCTTTTGCATTCGACCCTTTTGTTTTCTAAACTTTAACTGGACACCCCCACAGTGCGTTGCTCAGTGGCTCTGTTCTAGAGGTGAACTTCCAGAGGTGGCTACTGGTGGTGCTGCGGCATATGCGGCCTGCTGGCCGAAATTGCCTATTTTTATAAAGGTATAAACCTTCAGTATGGCAGCAACACCCCTCTGTCTTGCGATATTCTGTCTGTTTCTGTTCTCAGTATGTTATCATATTCAGGGACGTCATAAAGGGCACCACAGGGGTCGCAACTGCAACCCCTGAAGTCTTCCTTGCTACCCCTGTGGTCTCCCTTGCTACCTATAAAAAAAAGGAAAACAACACTTTTTTTATTTTTTATTGGGGCTTCTCGGCTGTGGCCAGCAGCAAGTGGCGCTTGGTTTCTGGAGTGGCTGGTTTTCTGTCTATGTCCGGTAGGATAGCTCAGTGGTTACAGCGCTCTATGCTACAATGTGTTTGTGATCTGCAGATTGCAGGTTCGACTCCTGGCATGGTCAACTCAGTCTTTCTTCCTGCTGAGGTTGAGAAATATGTACCAACACAGGGTGGGTGATATTGTATATTTTAGGGGGCAACGTGCTTGCATTGGAAGCAAGACAACACAGAGCAACACAAGTTAGATCCCCGGGTTGCGCTTAGAAACCTCTGGGTATTAAGCACGTTATAAATAACCTTTCATATCTGTTCTATAGGAAGCGCTTAAGCGTAAGTGCTAAATAATAATAATACATTATTAACGTTTGGTGCTGGACGGCTGCTTACATTTACAGTAATTTGGTAGTTTAGGCCTATACGCACTGATGTTAATGATACATATGGCGATCCATTCTTTTATGCAATGTATATCACATTACAGTGATATCGTTAGCCATATTTTTCATAGTGCACTTAGAAACAATGCTATGTGATGCCACTTCCTGCTTTGTCAAGGGGCGAAAGGTCGTGTTCCATCGCTTCCTGTGATGTCACTTCTGAATGGGGTCAGATGACAACACTTCCTGTGATGTCATCAGAGGTCAAGGGTTGTGCGATGTCACTTCCGCTACGCCTAGCATTTTGGTGTAATGACGTCCCTGATCATATTGCTAGTGAACTCACCCTCCACCTCAGTGTAAAATCACAACTCATTCCCAAACCACGTCCATCTACAAAGAGAATCCCTCCAAAGAGCAGCAATGAAGGTCTAGCCTGTTACATTGGTCTGCAACGTGCGGCTCTGCAGATGTTTTGCACAGTCACTCCTATCATCCCTCACTACTGAACATGCTTGCTAGGGCTGATGGAAATAGTAGTCCAAAAACATCTGGAGAACCAAAGGGTGTAGACCCCTGTCCTAATATATTTCTATACCTAAATAGAAATATGCCTTAATGTGAGAGGGTGTACAAGACAACCCTCAGTCTCCTTGGCATTATATTAAAGCTTACTCGATGAGCACCTCGTGACAACTTGTGCTTACTGGACCTTTACTGTGACTTGTGGGCGACTATCATTACAGTTTAGCCGCTCCACAACACGATATGATATGATATCATCATATGGACCGTGGCCCACTGACCCTTGAAACTGATGACAACGGAGTATAATATGGAAGCAAGCTCCTGAAATGATTACATATACCAAAAAAGGATATATATATATATATATGGTGTGCAATATAAAGTGCAGTGGAAGTCTATAGAACACCTCTGCCGTAATGTGGCTGCATCGTGGCACGTTGTTCTGAGCGCTTTGAAACATTTGCCTTGTGTATAGGCGCTATACAAGTAAACATTACCATACCATACCATTGTTCTGCAAAACCTGGTGTGATTTGGTGGGGTAGAGAGAAAGACAGGTGCAAATTCTCTGGTGTTGGTGAGTGTAGGACGGAAGTACTTGAGTACTGAGTGGCAGTTCTAGGTGGTAAATGGGGCTGATACTTGGGTGTATGTTTTATCAGAAGGGCAAACCCCTAGGTCTTTTAGATGACAACATTGGGACACCCGGGGAGCAGCTAGTCTGAGAGGGTAAGTGTGCTTGGGGTAAAGAAGTAGCGGGCCAAGGTTAATGCGGTGGGAGGGTGCTATCAGGCAGAAAACTGCTGTGTTTGGGAGTCCATCTGTACATAATGAGGGTGCTTGTAGGTTGGAAGGTGGGTTGATTTGCTCAGGAATGAAGACATGACAGAAGTTTCTCACCTAGCCAGCTGTTTCCAGATTGCAGATTCTGACACACTATCTGGCTAGACCAAGGATCTGCAACCCTGCATTCTCCAGGAGGATTTTTGGACCACAACTCCCATCAGCCCTACCCAGCACAGTCAATGGTGGTGCATAATGGGATCCATTGTCCAAATCAACTGGAGAGCCACAGGTTGCAGACACATGGGCTACGCATATAGATATTACAATATACTGAGCACATTTATCACCATTTGGCATGTTTCATTATCATAGTTGGAGACTTTGCGAACATTAAGTTGCACCCATCCAATTGGAACTCTCTGAAAAGGTTCAGAATGCTCAGCCTGGCAAACAAGCATGCACGGGTTGTCATCAGCCTTTTATTGCCTAGCCAACCAGAAACAACCTTTCCAGGGTGCTTCATTAAGACAGAATGTTATTCATTACAAATGTCCAGCGGAATTACCCATAACGCATTGTATGAATAAATCATCTTTCAGAGAAAGGTTTTATAAATAAAGAACGTATTTGATATTCATGGGATTGTGCACTTTAACACTTCAAAGAAAAAACAGCATATTAACCGATGGGAAATTTACAAAAGCACGCGTTGCGCAGTTTGGCGCGTTGTACAATGTGCCGCGCAGTGATTGGTTCTGTCACACCATAATAAGGCTGAGAAAAATCCTTGAACGATATCGGTCAGTTGCATCAAGGTGGCCGCTATCATCTTTGAAGTATGTTTTGAGATGTTATGGATCATGTCAATTACATAATGAATGCATTGATTAGAAGTACTCCACCGCTGTAGAGGGGCCTTCTTTCAAAGGATTTGAGGGCGTAGTAGGATTCTATTGGCCAAACTAAAGAAATACATATTACATTGATACCTGTCAGCCTTTCCTCTGATAGACACTTCACCTACACATCATTGTGCACAGTCAGAACACAGGACTTACACCCACACGCAGAACTTAACGGTAAGTACTTTAGAGAAGACCCACCACAACCACAACCACCTTCACGGTCCACAAGCCACCTGTCTGAAAAATCAGGTGGAATTCAAAGATATCCCAGCCTCTCCACCCGGATCAAAAATTGATGTGGACAGCAATGCTTGTGGATTCCATGCACGGGGAGATGCACAGAGCAGATGTGTGCACCACGCCATCCAGTGATCACAGTTCAAAGCGACCAATCAGCAGTGAAATGTGCATGTCCCGGAATGTTTGAGCACCTCTGAGCCAGACAGGAAACAAGAACATTTTATTCAATGTTTTTGAAGATTCAATGTGGAAACAGTCTTCTACGTTTTAGCAAATGTAAATTTGCTTCGACTATCGAAACCTTCCACCCTGCCCCACCCCCCGCCCCAGGTTTACAGTATGTAGATGGATGGAACCCAATTTGGAGACAGCAACTGCATGAGTTTTAATGTTCTTTCGTTGCAGTGGGGCTTAGCTCATTACCCCACAAAGTTTTAGTTTTTCAGAATGAACAAAAATGGGCAAAAGATCCCCATTAAAAATCACGCGAGGTATTTATGTATGTATGTATTTATTTATTTATTACATTTGTATAGCGCACATACAGCCCAAAGGCATTGTGGCATTGTTACTTGTGGCAGACTTAGTTACGCAAGGTTACATACATAAGGTTACAGGGTTACATACATAAGGTTACATGTGATGGAGGCAGGTTACAACTAGCCAGATAACGGGTATATGTTGAAATTGATGTACATTGAAAATGTGTTACACAGTATTTGTTACAGAGTCATTCATAAACAAGTTTATGTTTAGGGCACGTTGATGCGTTCCAGTGATGGTGGGGTGCAGGCTAGGTTTAGTTGAATAGCATGGTTTTCATTGCTTAATGAAATGCTAGGTGAGAGACTTCTGCTTGCAGGGGTGGTGGTAGGGCATTCCAGTGTAGTGCAGCTAGGTATGGGAAGCTAGCCCCACCTGCTCTGGCTCTCTTGACTCTGGAGGTCGTGAGCATGTTTGTGTGTGGGGTTCTGGTAGGCCCAGAAGATCTGGTGAGGTGCATCCTATCAGAGAGATAAGGTGGAGCAGTGAGATGGATGCATTTGTGGGTGGTGGCAAGTGCTTTGAATACAGCTCTTTCTCTTACTGGGAGCCAGTGTGCCTGTTTTCTCGCCTCAGTGATGTGCTCTTGTTTGGGTATTCCAGTGGCTGCTCTGAGAGCGTTGTTTTGTATCGTTTGAAGTTTGAATGTTTCACATACATATCTTTGGGGAATATTTAAAACCCCTCTCTGGATTTTACTATTTGGCGAGTCGCGTGCTGCACCACAAGTCTTTTTTGTTGTTATAAGAGTTTTTCTAGGACAGCATCGGTCAGAGTCATTACAAAGGGCATGAAGTCAATGCCTAAACTATGTTAACCAATACCTTGGCCAACTGTTTCCAAAGACGCTTGCAATCAGGGGTGTTACTAGGTCTGCAAAAGATGCAGGTCTACGATAATGTTGGGACAGTCCGGACTCGGGGCTAGCTAGCCTTTTGGTTGTAGCTCCTGAGCATCTATCCGTGGCTACAACCTAAAGATCCGGTCCTATAGCCCCCTAAACCCACCCCAAGCAACGCCTCTGCTTGCAATATTATTCATGCAAACTTACACCACATAGGAATGTTTCTCGGCCCTGGGTGAAGCACAATTTGGAAAAGAGACCGACAGAAGATCAGATTGCAGGTTGACGTTAAGAGGAGTCAACAGAGAGAGATAATATTGAAATTGGGAGTAGTACAAAGGTCATAATTTGACGTATTGATCGCGAAACAGCAAATGTCACAGTGGATATTTTTGCCAGGTATTTTGGGTGAAGCTGCACAGCTGCACAGCCATCATATAACAGTTACAGATATTGTACACATAAAAAATGGAAACCAGCTGCGCCACCCCTGGGTTTACTGATTACAAATCAATGTAACCAAATCTGTACACAATCTCTATATTCCATTTGGACGTCAGTAATAAAGTGCAGGCTGTCAGGTGGCAGGTGCATACTTGGGAACACATCGTTAAGTCCAGACTGGTGCTGTGCAATAATGTCCCAACTGGAACTGGGTTCTCTCCAACCCGATATTGCCTTCATTCAATCCTCTGCAAAGGCCTTTTATGATGCAATGACGCTGTAAAGCCGGTAGGTTTTGCGATGTTAAAAAAGCGACTTAAAGGCCAAATTGGCACAGGAAAATAAGCATCACCGGAAATAACCTCTCTGCCCGCGTGCACAGGTGATCACTTAACATTAAAGGCTGAAACCAGGGAAGGGTTAACTTGCTTCCACCAGATTCAATCGGATTAAGAAAACGAGTCTCGTAAAATGATTCAGAGAATTCAGACTTGAAACTCAATAGGATCTTAAAGACTGGAAGCGGATGTGAGCTTCTTAATGGGAAAGAGTATGTGTTTGCGCATACTGACTTAAACCTTTGGAATATTTGTACCTTATTCTGTTTTCACCAAATTCATTTTTGATTTTCTTTGTCTTTATTTGATTTTATTCAATTTGTTTGATTGGAGGCCTTTGCTTAGATTGTTGTCCACATGTGCTTATTCAAACTGGTTGTTGCATATGATTTAATCTGGTTCGAACCGATTCAAAAGACAAAAAGGTGATTTGATGTTGTATTTATGGTTTGACCGGTAGGAGCCATTATTTGTAAGCATTTTCAAAAATGTTATGGAATGTACAGTAGTCTTGTATAGCACACCATCTCTGATTTAGCAGCTTCTTCCAATGAAGACAAAGTATTAGCAAATGCAGCCCCTGATTTTCTTTCTTTTGTTTTTCCCTGGTCCCTTTCAGCACAGTATTATGAATACTCCGTGCCAGGACCTGACCCACTGACACCACCCCACCATCCCAGACCAGCTTCTCTGGTGGAGCGCAGACCAACCTGCAAATATAAAAAATGTTAATACAGGAAATGGGCCACAACCAGAGTTCCTTGATGATTAACAGACACAGACACTCAACGTGGTCCTGCTTTATTAAACATACCCTTATAAGACACTAGGATTACCCAGGCATGAGCTCCATCTAAGCGGGAACCAGCTACGGTGCGCACCCTTCCTTGGAGGGGTCCCAGGGAACCTAAGGATGAGCTTGTCGCAACCAATCCCCTTCCTAAACTCAGGTACCACCCACATGGAGAGTGAGGCCAGAGCATGGCCTCTGTGGATGGTCCTACCTTGCAAGGAGGCCTTGGGCAGACTGCCAACCTATACAACCACCTCACACCAGGGTGCCTCCCCTCTACCCCCAATGAATGCCCATGGCCAACTACATAATGTCCTATCTATCCTTACTTAGCAGTTATCTTACTTAACATTCCCCTAATACCCCAACTCTGTATTTCCCTCTACTTAACATTTACCCTACATAACATTATTCCCATAGACACATAACTACTAATTCGTAATACATACATACATAGACTCACAACATATACACAACATAAAACACTCATAACAATGGGATGACTGCTGCAGACAGCCACCCCTTCACAGTACTTTTAGGTCTTTTCAATGTGCAGGGCTGCTCTTGATGACACTGGCTGAACTATGCCCTGCCCCACAAATGACGGGTGAGGCCTGGGCCCCTCCATTTCTTCCAGGGTGGCCCGTCCACCACGTGGGGCCACCGCACATCCTGCATTATTTTATTGTCTTGGGCAGCCCCCTATGCACCTGGGGTCCGCCCACACTCATCGCTGTGACCCGCTGTATTTATTTTAATTCATGGCGGGCCCTGTTGGCTGGGTGGCCCACTCGACAACACAGCTGTGACCCGCAGCCTTTTTTCAGTTCATGGGTGGGCTATGTTGGCTAGGGGGCCCATCCAAAGTCACTGTGCGGTCCGGGCACCATTGTCAGAGCCGGCGCCATCCCCATTGCTATGAGGACGCCACTGCGCTCATTGCAGAGCATCAGGCCTCCTCCTGACCCGCACCGTCAGCAAAGCATTGTGGAAATGCAGGGGCAGGGCCGCGTCTTCAACCGGGCCGCTCCACTGGGCAGCCTGGGGCTTTCTTCACCCAGGCCGCTCAACGGAGTGACCAAGGACTTGGACACTGCCTCCTCTTCAACCGGGTTGGCAGTGGCCAATTCGGGGCTTCCACTGCGTGTCTCTGCATTCCATCCTGGGCTGCTCCTGGTGTACGCAGCCCGGGAGGATTTTAATCATGAACAGCCCACCTCGCTGGCCACCAGTTGGGGCCGTCCCCCACACGTGGTCCTGGCTGGGTGGTTCTTGATGGGCCCGGGCAGCCACCACCATGCTGCCCTGGCGATGAATGCCTCTGGGGCCTGTCCGGTCTGGCCCACAGGCGGGCCAACAGGCACCACAGCCAAGGGGCAGCCGTGCCGCTCCTGGCATAGCAGCTGGGCTCCCCTGCACAGTCTCTGTAGGGACCACTGTTGTGCCGCCCAACGCTTTTCAACAGATTATGGCGCAAGGGGGCGTCGAGGCCTTGACCCCCGCAGGTAAGTCTTTTTCTTCTTCTCTCCCTCTCTTCAACTGACTTTATTTTTAAATCCCCCTGGATTCTTTCTCTGCCCTGCCCAGTCTGTTCTTGAGCAGGGAAGTTCTTTTCTATTGTTCTGACTTTTACTTTTAACATTCCATCCAGCCCCCCTCTGGACTGGATGGATTCTTCCAAAACACATGCATACATAAAACACACACTGCACTTAAATAAAGCCTTTTATTATTGCAATGGTGTCTGTGGCTTTCCTTCCTGGATATTCCCTCAGAGGGCCAGCATATAGCCCAGCTAGCTGGGCCCTGTGGGGCCACGGGCTACACAAGCCTTAGTCTGTAACAGCAAATATAGCAAGGAGTGGGGAAACTGACAAAGATCTACAAGGAGCAAAGCAGGAGCTGTACTCAACCTGGTGAAAGGGAGAGTCAAAGCAATCGTGCATCTGCAGGTGGACAGAATGACACACAACACAGAATGGACACAGTGGTCAGGGGAATGGAACGATGGGATAACAGACTAATTTCCCCTTCTATCCCAGACGCCAGCCCCCCCCTCCAGTTGAGGAAAATAAAGAGAGATACCTGGCCAGAGCTATCCTAGGCAGTGGCTAGGACTACTGTGCAAGCTTTCTAATGGGGGTGGGCAAAGGGGAGATCAATCGCCTACAAGTTGTTCAGAACAATGCAGTCAGGGTAGGAGTAGGTTTGAGAAGAACAGAACATATATCATCAGCAAGGAGATCACTTTATTGGCTTCCCATAGCCAAGAGGGTTATGTTTCGTACCCTGTGCATTGCGCACTCCTGTCTTGATGGAAAAGGTCAGATCTATCTGACAACTCAACTAAAATGCCTACCAGACAGACGTAGCCAACGGTCCAACCACACTGGTCTGTTGGAATCTCCTAAAGCCAAACTGTCCATTGTAGAAAGGGGGTGTTTCCCTTTTTCGACTCCTCGCCTTTGGAATACGTTACCACCAGATTTGTGACTATGCTCTAGCCTTGTTACTGTCAAGCATTTGCTGAAAACCGTGCTCTTTGAATCAGCTCAACATACCTGTGTTTTCCCCTTAGGATTTCTCTGGTCGTCTCGATGTTGATTGTGGTTCATCAGTCTCAGTGCTCTCATTCCTTAGGGCTCCTGTCTCAGTGCTTTACAAATATATTAAATAAAAAAAAGAAAAGAAGTGACAATGGAGCAATAAAAGTCCAGAAACACGAGGTAGCTGCTAAAAAGAACCTGTTGAGGAAGCAAGTGCGCACTGGCAAACAGTGCAATCCCAGGACACAAAGGCTAAACGCAAATTAGGTCAAGCTCAAAACTAAGGAAAAACTGGAAGAAAATGGCCAGCAAACTCAGGTTCCTGGAACTCGAAGAGGAGAGGAAGACGGGCAGAAACAAGAACAGCTCATCAGTGGCAAACTCTGGACTGAGAAAAACTGCAGCTTTGGCAAGCAATCACTAATGATCAACCAACAGCCTGGAGCGTGATCAGTCGTGGCTAGCACCTGGCTTTCACGAGATGTTCAGCTTCTCACACCCGTCAGCAGTGGAGATCTAGGCGGCGTCCAATGGTTTGCGAGATATTTCATCTGGGCCCCAATGCCGGAAGGGAACCCGGCTGCTCGACACACCTGCAATGCAATGTCAGAGCGTTCAGACCGCTACAGCCGCATGAGGCCCAAAGCAAAGCCTGGCCATGGAAGGGCCCTGTGACGCATCCTGAGGGGGCCTGCATGAGTGGGACAGCAGTGAGTAATGTGGAAGAGGAAGAAGATGAACCACAGTGCCCTCTGGGCAGAGGTGATATTTCAGAAACACCACAGGAGTAGCTCAAGCGAAATTCCATTAACATTGATACCTCAATTATATCACTTCATATCAGGCTCAGAAGACAGCAGGCACCCTAATCTCAACTCATAGCTGCAGCATATCTACCCACAATGACTGACAACACACACACACACCCACACACACGTTTTACCAACCTTGTGGGGACTATGTGTGGATACCTGCCTTGTGGGGACTAACCCTTCCCAATGTTTTAGAAATGGGCTAATAGCAGAACTATGTTCAGAAAAAATTCATAATGCAGGATCCAACTTCATATTTGCAAAAATGCTTATCTTTACTCGCGTGTACGGTACCATCTTTGATGGTGTGTGACAATAATGATGGTAAAGACCCCACAGTGATACTCTTCAGTAATACCTGTGTTGAAGTGCCCACAAAGATGATGTGTAATTATTGTGATGTTAAAGTCCCAATAGACATAGTATCTGACATTAGCGATGTAGAAGGGCCAATATAGATTGTGTGTGATGATAATGATGTGCAGGTCCTCACTGAGATGCTGTGTGATGATAATGATGTACAGGTCCTCACAGAGATGAGATGCTGTGTGATGATAATGATGTTCAGGTCCTCACATAGATGCTGTGTGATGATAATGATGTTCAGGTCCTCACAGAGATGAGATGCTGTGTGATGATAATGATGTTCAGGTCCTCACAGAGATGCTGTGTGATGATAATGATGTTCTGGTCCTCACAGAGATGAGATGCTGTGTGATGATAATGATGTTCAGGTCCTCACAGAGATGCTGTGTGATGATAATGATGTTCTGGTCCTCACAGAGATGAGATGCTGTGTGATGATAATGATGTTCAGGTCCTCACAGAGATGCTGTGTGATGATAATGATGTTCTGGTCCTCACAGAGATGAGATGCTGTGTGATCATAGTAATGTCCAGGTCCTCACAGAGATGCTGTGTGATGATAATGATGTTCAGGTCCCCACGGAGATGTTGTGTGATGATAATGATGTTCAGGTCCTCACAGAGATGCTGTGTGATGATAATGAAGTTCAGGTCCTTACAGAGATGCTGTGTGATGATAATGATGTTCCAGTCCCCACAGTGCTGCTTTGTGATAATAATGATGTTGAGGTCCTCACACAAATGCTTTATGATGATAATGATATTCAGGTCCCCACAGAGATGCTGTGTGATCATAGTAATGTCCAGGTCCTCACAGCGATGCTGTGTGATGATGATGATGTTCAGGTTCTCACAGCGATGCTGTGTGATAATAGTAATGTCCAGGTCCTCACAGCGATGCTGTGTGATGATAATGATGTTCAGGTCCTCACAGCGATGCTGTGTGATGATAATGATGTTCAGGTCCTCACAGAGATGTTGTGTGATGATAATGATGTTCAGGTCCCCACAGAGATGCTGTGTGATGATAATGATGTTAATGTGCTCACAAAGATATAGGGGGTCATTACAAGTTAGGAGGTAGCCATGCCGCTATTAGCGGCATGGCTACCCCCCTACTGGGTACCGGGTCTGGGTTCCTGAATGAGGAATTACCGGGCCATTCCGACCTTGGAGGGCGCAGTAATTCCTCATTCAAGGAACCCAACCCCATTCGAGCCCCCATAGGGCTCAAAGGGAATAAGCCCGTTAGCACCCTGGTCTGCTCGCGGGACCCGCTAAGGGCGCCTGGTAAAACCAGGCATCCTTAGCGGGTTCCCGCAAGAAGACTCGTAATGAGGCGGTAAGGGGTTGACGGCTCTGGCACCTTTACCGGCGCCATTAACCCCTTACCGCCTCACTCGTAATGACCCCCATCGTGTAATAAGGGCAATGTTAAAATCCCCCTCATAGAAATTATGTGGAATGTGTGACATTAAAGTGCCCATCGAGATGTGTGATGATAATGCTTTTAAAGACCCCACAGAGCTTCCCTGTTTCTTGATGATAGTAAAGTCCCAACAGAAATGTTTAGTCCTAATAGTGATGCTGAAATACCCACAAAGATGGTATGTGATAGTAATGATATCACAGTCCCCAGAGTGATGGTGTGTAATTATGATATTAAGGTCCCCACAGAGATGGTGTGTGATAGTAATGATATCACAGTCCCCACAGAATTGGTGTGTGATAGTAATGATATCACAGTCCCCAGAGTGATGGTGTGTAATTATGATATACCATACCAAAACCTATTGCTTATTCTTAGAGGATCATTTTCATCATTTGAGTAATTTGGCAGCAGCGAGTCCTAATGTTTGCACTGCAAGGTAAATGGCTCCCCGCCACCAAACTTTCACCATTTGCATGGCAGAATCCAAAGCTCAGTGCAAAAGTGCAGGGCAAAAGACGGCGTACATATGGGCATGCCATCTTTTGCCCTGCACTTTTGCACTGCTCCACGCAAATTCAGTAAATGCTGCCTGGTAAGCGAGCATGCCCGGCAGCTTTTACTTTTAATTGTGAGTGCTGCATGATATGCTTGAATGGCAAGCAGCGCTCACAATTACAATCAAGCAATGTCCAACATGGTTGCATGTTATGCAGCAAGCATGGTAAGCAGTGTACACAATTACAATTAAACTCTGTCCACATGTCTCCATGTTGGACAGTCTTTACAGTGGCTCCCTATCAGGTCCGCCTGCTTTATGCTATTCCATAAGCATAAAGCAGGCAGACCACATAGGGATGAACAAAGGATTAAAGAGTGTTGGGTGTGATACCTTTACTGTGCGCTATTGACCATATTACAATAGAATTGAGAAGATAAATAATTGTAGGTGATATTCCGGCATCGAGGATCCCAAAAACAAAACCGACCCACTGGGGTTTGTATCGTGAAAATATCTGAATTGGGTTCTAGGGATATGTGCTCGTGCTCAGGAAAGAGTCCTAAAGTTATCAATGTCCATATATTGCATTCTTTAGATGCCAGAAATGGATTCCAAAAAGTTGATTGATACAAAGTTCTCCCGGCTCAGGTTAGCCTATTTTTTTGCTTATCAACGATAACAGCCGACACGAGTTTCGACCGGAATTGTAAGATCAGACCAAAAAAAAAGGTCTGACCGTACAAAATGTCCGAAAAATGCTACCACCAAAGGTTCGAACACCAAAACTTTGAACCTTTGGTGGTAGCATTGTAGGTAAGTACAAAAAATAAAGGTGTAGGGCGTGCTCTTTCAGGTGAACATAGGTTTCCTTGTGCACATCCGCTTTGTCCAGTTTATGACTGGAACGCTCGGTTACCTCTTCCACACAATGTCTCGCTGCCAGCGGCATCTGCGCCCTTGATTTATGTAGACAACAGTGGGGCAGGGCCCTCTTGGCAACCCTCCCCTCTGCGCCCTTGGAATTACCCTCCTCATGAGAGGCCTCCTGTCATGCCTAAATCATCGGCGGAGGACACCTTTTTCGGCAGGTTTCAGAAACTTATCCGTTCGGACCCCATGAAGAAGTACTTTAAGGGCCTGTTTAGGGAGATATGCCCGCCTGTGCCAACGGTCCCGGCTATGGTGCCTGTGCCTCCGCCGGCGCCACCTTTACCGACTGGGCCTCCCCCAACTCTTCCACCCCCGCCTCCATTGTCCCCAGTGGACAAGGCGATTGTGGGGCTGGATGTGACTCAACCTGATCCGGATCTATCGGATGATATACAGGGCGATCAGGACAGCAAAGACCAGCCCCGCTCGATCAGAGCCTTTCACGTCCGGGTGCTGGACATGATGTGTCTGTTGGATGTTCCAGTACCCGAGGCACCCGCTCCGCAGGAGGGCGTGCTTTCGGGGGCGTTCACCTTGTCTCCTTCGGAGCGTACCGGCTTGTTCTTGCAGAAGGACGTTTTGGCCGAGGTCCATAGAGTCTGGGAGAGACCACACTCTGGACTCTTCATCAATAAGAAAATTAACGGGTGCTACAGGCTTCATTCTTCGGAAGAGGTGGCCTTAGAGTCATGTCCGCCCCCCCTCCACAGTGGTGGCTGCGGCCACTTTGCAGTCCAGACCTGCGGCATCCTCCTCTACGACAGCTACACAGGTCCTGGGCAAAGAGGATAAGCTTCTTGATCCACTTGGGAGGAAGATTTTTGCTAACTCGCCCCTGCAATTGCGTCAGGCCAATGCAGAACTGGTGTTAGCAGGGACGAATATGAAAATGTGGAAAGGTCTGTCGGAGGTTGAGGAATTCATCCCCGCTGAAAAGCTTGAAGACTTCAAGGCAGGTATGTCGGATGCCAGGGTCCTGGCTCAAGATCTGCTGGAGGCAGCGGCTCACCATGTCGACACTTCGGCCCGAGGCCTTATGCTTGGAGTGGATACTTCTCGTCAGGCTTGGCTGCATGCCACCAAGTTCTCTAAGGAGGTGCAGGATAAGGTTTTGGATCTGCCGTTTGACGGCAAGGAGCTTTTTCATTCCACAACGGATGTGCAGCTGACCAAAACGAAGGATAGCACCCAGACCTCCAAGTCCTTGTCTGTCCTGGTGAAACCACCTTTTAGGACACAGAGACCATTGTCACAGCCCCGGCCTTCCTCTGGTTTTAGGGGTTTTCTGGACCGAAAATCCCGCAGAGTCGATACCCCTTTGGAAAATTCCCGCCGGAGGCAGCGACGGAGTCCATGTTTCTCCCGCTCCTCAGCCTCATCCAAAGGTTCAGATGGTGCAGACATCGAAAAAACAGCCAAATGAGGGTTCTCTGCGCTCGCACGAGACCCCAGTGGGAGGACGCATTGCATCTCATTGGGCGGCGTGGCAGAATATTACCGAGGACCGGTGGGTCTTGTCAGTCGCTCGGGCGGGCTTCTTCGTCCACCTTCGCCCTATCCCACCCATCAATCCTCCTTTCCAGCAGTCGGGGTTGCCTCCCTCAGGGCCGAGATCCAGAAGTTACTGGATCTCAGACAGGTGGAACCCGTTCCCCTAGGGGAACGAGGGGAGGGCTTCTACTCCCGACTGTTTACGGTGCCCAAATCCAACCAGGCTGGCCTGCGCACCATTCTAGACCTTTCCCAGTTCAATCTTTTCCTACCCCAAGAGAAATTCAAGATGATCACGCCTGGTCAGATAAAGTCCTCTTTACAGATGGGCGATTGACTCAGCGTGGTGGACCTTCAGGATGCGTACATGCATATTCTGATCTGGAATCCACACCGGAGATACCTGCGTTTCTCTGTGGTAGAGGAGAATTTCCAGTTCCGAGTGCTTCCCTTTGGCCACAGCTCGGCACCGCGTGTCTTTACGAAGAGTCGGTGATCGCAGCTTATCTTCATCTGCAGGGTATCCATGTGTATCCTTTTTTGGACGATTGGCTGTTGCGCAACCCTTGCCCGCTGAAAGCGCGTACAATCTTCAGTCTCTCCTCCAGCTCCAGTTCCACCTTGGCTGTCGGTGAACTGGCGGAAATCTTCCATGACGGTCTCTCAGGACTTGATCTTCCTGGGTTTTCGCTGGAACACGATAGACTGCAGAGTTTACCTAACCGGGGACAGAATGGCGGATCTGTTGGCCACGTGTCAGATGTTTGCGCAGTCGGAGACTATCTTGGCCTGGCAGTTCCAGAGGCTTCTTGGCCTCATGGCCTGTGTGTATTGGCTCTTCCTCTTGCTCGGCTCAAGATGAGGCGGACTCAAATGGCTATTCGAAGCTCTTGGCGTCAGGCGGTCGATCCGGACTCCAATATGATTTCGATTTCCCGCTTCCATGAGGGCGGACCTGGTGTGGTGGTTGTCTCTCAGCAACCTGTCAGTGGGTGCAGGGTTTCAAGACCCCGCCCCGATGGTGACGGTCACGACAGACTCCTCCTCCTAGGGTGGGGTGCGACGTTGGATCTTCTTCAGGTCTCGGACCATTGGTCACCCCAGGACAAGCTCCTTCACATAAATCATCTGGAGCTTCTGGCGATTTTCCTAGCGCTCAAGGCGTTCAGGCCGGTCATTGCCAACAAGGTGGTCCGTATCCACATGGACAATGTCGTGTCAATGTATTACATCAACAAGCAGGGGGGCACCAAGTCTACTCCTCTTGTGGATCTGACCGTCCAGATTTGGGAGTGGGCGGTTCAACATGGTGTCTGGCTGGTAGCAGTACACATTCCGGGCCAGCTGAACGTCACGGCGGATGCCCTCAGTTGGCGGACAATGGTCAGCTACGAGTGGGAATTGAAAGCGGAGATCCTCTCATGGATATTCCTGTGTTGGGGCACTCCATACGTGGACCTCTTTGCAACATCGGCAAACAGGAAACTTCCTCTGTACGCCTCCAGAAATGGTCTGGGAGCCTCCTCTCTGGGGGATGCTCTCGAGATTCCTTGGCACAACATGAGGGCCTATGCTTTCCCGCCTCTGCCTCTGATTCATCGGACGATTTGCACGGTGAACTGTTCTCTTCTGCTCATAGCCCTGTGGTGGCCAGCCAGGTTCTGGTTCTCAGAACTTCAGCATCTGTCGATGTGTGCACCAATCAGGCTACCGGTGAGTACCGATCTGCTTCACCAGAGGGATAAACAGCTGTGGCACTCCTCCCCACAATCATTCAGCTTGGCGGCATGTTGCCTGAGTTCAGATCTTTAGAGCATCTCAAGCTGTCTGCTGATAACATGCAAATAATTCAGAAAGCCAGGAAGCCCTTGATGAGGTCTCAGTATAAGAGCAAGTGGCTTCGGTTCTGTCACTGGTGCTTAGCCAAACAGCTGGACCCCAGTGTGGCTACGATTGACACGGTGCTGTCCTTCGTGTCTCACCTAGCAGAATCGGGCATTCATGTTCTGTCATGCAGGACTCATCTTTCGGCGGTAGGCGCCTATCTATCCACGGACCAGTGCTCTTATTCACTGTCAAATCCGGTGATTAGGAGGCACTTTGCGGGTTTGACGCGTCTTTATCCTCCGGTTCGCAAGCTGCCCCCGACGTGGGATCTGAATGTGGTCCTTACGGCGTTGTGCCATAAACCGTTAGAACCTATGGACATGGTGGACCTTAAGCACCTTTCGTGGAAGGTGTCTTTTTTGGTTGCCGTTACTTCAGCAAGGCGTGTGAGTGAGCCCCAACCTCTGTCGGTTGAGCATCCCTTCTTGGTTTTCCACAAGGATAAGGTGGTCCAACGGATAAATTCTTCTTTCCTGCCAATGGTGGTCTCTGATTTCCATCTGAATCAGTCAATCTCCCTGCCAGTCTTCTTTCCAAACCCAGCTTCAGAAGCGGAAAGGGTTTTACATTGATTGGATGTTAGAAGGGCTCTTAAGTTCTATCTGGACTGAACATCTGAATTTAGGAGCTCTTCTCAACTACTGGTGACCTTTGGTAATCCACAAGGTAGGCAGGCCTCTAAGGCGACTATCTCCAGATGGATCACGGCCTGTATTATGGAGTCTTACAATGTCGAAGGTCTGCAGCCTCCCAAAGGAATTCATGCGCACCTGGTGCGGGGCAAGGCAGCAGCAGTTGCTTTTCAGAAATATGTCACCTGGGAGACCATCGAAAAAGCGGCTACATGGGCCTCCCCATTGGCTTTTTGTAAACATTATTGCCTAGAGCTCCAGATCTGATGCTCAGTTTGGCAAGGCTGTGCTGAAGAACCTTTTTCAATAAGGGATTTTCCATCCACCCGTAGTTCCTGTGAGGAGTGCTTGGGAATCTCCCATCAGTATGGAGGAAAGGGGACGGGACGTAGGAGCATAACCAGGTTACTCAACGTAGTGACCACCACCACCACCACCACACACACACACACACACACTCCTCCCACCCCCCCCCTACCAGTAAAGCTAGCAAGCACTGAAGGCACACTTACTCTTGAGTGTTCAGTAGCAAAAGTAGGCCAGTGCCAACCTCTAAGCTGCAGATCACAAGGAATGAACAGCCCTGACAACTCCACTCCCACGCATTCCTAAAACATCTCCCCTTCTGCACCCTCAAGTGAAACTGCTGCCCATGGTTTGGGTAATGAAGCAGAACCAGACAATGAGCAGGTCGTCTGGCAGGTTCAATGTGTTGGGTGCATTTGAACACAACGTTAGACGGGACATCTTGTGTGTGGTTATTGTGAATTTACGCTGGCCTCTCAATCCTTTGTGCTCCAAGTTGAGTCCTACTGATGGGGGGAGAACCCGCAGGCCCACTGCTTGTCGCTCCACAAACACAAGGTCATTTCATCTCCATTCAAATCCGAATTTACTGTGTATAACACATTTCAAATTATTTTGAAAAGTTTTGTACACCAGATGATTTGATCTTTACATACGTTGTTGTTGTTGTTTATATTCGTACAAAAACAATAATAATTAGGTCTGGACTTGTCAACCCACATTATAGAAAAATCCAGTTGATGTTTCAGAATGAGCAACAATCAGGCAAATGACCTGCACTGAAATCCATGGCATGTACGGTTGCCACATGCATAGAGTCACTGAGGATATCCTGAAAAGCCTGACATTTGGTGGCCACTTGCAGCAGCTTTGCCAATGATGGGGATTGAAGGTGATGCTGGCCCTTGACCTGAATGCATGCCCACGCACACAGCTGGTTGCCTATTGATTGCCAAGTGATGCAGTGCCCAAAGATGTCATGAGGCCTGCCACTAGCAATGAGACCCAAGTGGATTGACCTCTTGAAGACCAGCAGAATTACAAGCATGGGTGATACCCCTGGGCAGGCCACCAGCAAATACACATGACTGCGCATTCTAGAAACAAAGCACATATGTGTAATAGTCCTTCCACTCGTGTGGATTCCAGCAACATGTGGAAGCTGCTTATCCATGTTGACATGACTTGGGAAGGCTATTTTAAGGGACAATAGTGGGTGCGGTCTCTCAGCAACCACTCACTCAGAGGTTTGAAATTCAGGAAAGCTAGACTCAAACTTTCCTCTTAGAACCAATGCCATTATAGTTACCTTAAGGCGTGAGAGCATTTGCCAAAGGGATTCATCAGACTGTGGTCTGTAACTGCCGGTGCACGCCCCCTATGTGTGCATTTGCATTGGCGGTTGCACTCACCCCCTTCTTTCTCTGTCCACTTGTACCTTGCCTCAAGCCCCTAGCATTTCAACCCCCCCCTGCCCTCCACTTGATTTCTTTCCTCCTGGAGTCCTTCTTTTCTTAAACGTGACTTTCGATGCTGCGCCTCTAGTGCCTCCTGCCTTCCATAGAAATAGAAAAGGGCCTTTGTGCGGAGCTCACCATTCCACATTTCATCATGGCCATGTGGGTTGGTGCTGTTCTTCCTTGATGCTGTTCCGATCGCGCGTGCAGAGTTTCATCAAAGAAAAGCACTTGGAAATCCTCCACTAAGATACCAGATGTTTGACAGCTGTGCTAGTGGAAATGCACACCAGAGAGTGCGGGCCACTCCCTCTTCTAACGGCTCTCCCGCTGACTTATTTCAGGCCTTTAGCTCCATATGGCGCCCCATTACCGGTTGCTAGGCATGGATCTTCTGCTTTCTCACATTAGTCACATCATGTGTGTGGTTAGACACATGCAGTTGTGGTGGGAGCTATGTAAATATCCATTATTATGACTCTGTCCAAGTCACTAAAGGTGCAAAAGAGAATTAAGAATGCAAGTTGTGACTTAGCAGAGTGACTTAAGCATGGTCATGGGAATCAGAAGCCATGCTTTCAAGTAGAGCACAGAAGATGGATGGTAGGAGCAGGAATCTTTGGTCCAAGCTGTGACTCAGCTTTTTGGCCCACAGGATGAATTCTAGAATTAGCAATCTTCACCTCACTGTGTGACTCAGTTGTGTGAATGAATTTACTAGAATCAACTGTAATATAGTTAAGTTGTGACTTAGCTTTTGACCACAAACGATGAATAGTAGGAGCAGGAGTTTTGAGTACAAGCTGCGACTCAACTATTTGTGCCAAAGGGTGAATCCTAGAATTAGCAATCCTGACCTCAGTGTGCGACTCCACTGTTGAACACCCTGGGTGGATGTACTAGAATCAGCAGTCCTGCATTCAAGTTTTGAACACAGAAGATGAATACTAGAATCAGGAGTCTGGGTGAATTCTAGAATTAGCAATCTTGACCTCAGGGTGTGGCAGAGCTGCTGAACATCCTGGGTGAATATATCACAATCAGAAGTCATGCATTCAAGTTGTGACTTAGCCTTTCAACATACAAGATGATTACAAGGGGCTGAAGTTGTCATGATCCTGCTCGCCTCCCACCCAGCACCGCTACATGCGCCTCTGCCTTTATTTCTTTGTTTTACTGCTGCAGTTGTGGACTAATCTAATTTCAAGTTCCATTCCGGCTTTTGGGTTAAACCAGCAGATGCATTCTGGGACATGTATGCTGTCCAAAGGGCAGAGGCCTGCAGGAGGCATACTAAATACATTTTTTTGCCGCAAGCTACTAAGAGCTGCAGAGGGCCTGATTGCATTCACCTGTTCCAAGCTACTGCAGGCTATGCTGCAGAGAGCTGTAGAGCACTTGATTAGAAACCACTGCTGCCTCTGCTGCGGGCTACTGAAGCCAGGACTGGGCTTAATAGAACACAGCTGCCAGAGTCTGCAATCAGCTCCAACCTGCTGGCTGGGAGGGCCTTTATAAGCTCACTTTGAACAGAAACATTTGTAAGTCAACTGCTTCAACTGGGAGTTTGTGCTGGTGCTCCTGTTACCAGTTTTTGACCTTTCCTGGAAAACCTCTTTTGGCCTTTGATTCTTGTTGCTGTTGATGCTTGCAGCTCCCTCTCCAGTCTGCTGCAGCCTTCTGCCCTGTTCCTCTGGGATCCCACCTGGCGGCTCTGCCACACTCTGCTACCTTCCGCCCTGCTCCTCTGGGCTCCCATCTGGTGGCTCTGCCACACTCTGCTGCCTTCCGCCCTGTTCCTCTGGGCTCCCACCTGACAGCTCTGCCGCACTCCGCTACCTTCTGCCCTGCTCCTCTGGGCTCCCACCTGGTCACTCTGCCACACTCAGCTGCCTTCAGCCCTGCTTCTCTGGGCTCCCACCTGGTGGCCCTGCCATACTCTGCTGTCTTCTGCCCTACTCCTCTGGGCTCCCACCTGGCGGCCCTGCCACACTCTGCTGCCTTCCGCCCTGCTCCTCTGGGCTCCGCCTGACGGTTTTGCCGCATTCCGCTGCCTTCTGCCCTTCTCCTCTGGGCTTCCCTGCCTGGCAGCCTTGCCACACTCCTCTGCCTTCTGCCCTGTTCCTCTGGGCTCCTTGCCTTGCTTCCTGCCTGTTCCAACTTCTGATATCCTATCCTGTCCTGTACCTGGTTATTTCTTTCAACACTGCTTTCTACTTGTATACATCTTGGTCCACTGTGGTGTCTCCACTTGAATCCGTTTTATAGTGTGACCATGGGTTGGTCTCCGTTCATATCAGAAAAGGGAAGACTTCTGTTGCCTTCACCTAGTCCTTAGAAGTCGTACCTGCCTCAGTATATGGTCTTTCAGTTTTACCCTTGCACTGAGTACAACAGTTTCCTCGGCACGCCCAAGTCATGACGTTGCTGTATGACTGTTGTTAAGAGTAATCTGCTGGTACCTATCCCAAGGGCTTTCCTTAATCCCTGGAGGCCCCTTATCATATTCCAGTACACCCTTATTTCTGATCAATCCATGATGCCCTGCTTGCTTGTCTTTGCCTTTTCTCTGTCTCTTTGTTTACAGCCTGCTCCTGCAGTTCCTGTGAATTCCTATTTCAAGTAACAGCTTGGTATGTACCTTTAATCTGTTATATGCTAACATTGTCTCTGGAATCTCCCTCAATCTACTTGCATACAGTGAGAGATAGCCCCTGCCCTGTACTCTCCACCTAGACTTGTGACAGAAGTCTTGAGTTCAAGCTGTAACTAAGCCAGGTGTTGCACAGTGGGAATTCTACAATTAGAAATCGTGATTCTGTGTTTGACTCAGCTGTTGAACATCCTGGGTGAATTTACTAGAATCAGCACTCATGCGTTCATGCTGTGGCTTAGCTTTGGATATTTAGGGTGAATAATATGAGGAGTTTTGAATTCAAGTTCTGACTAAGCTAATTAGCACTAGCTATTTGAATACTAGAATTAGCAATTTTGACCTCAGTGTTTGACTCAGCTGTTGAACATCCTTGGTGAATATAGTACAATCAGCAGTCATACATTCAAGTAGTGAATTAGCTTTTGAACACAGAAGATAAATACTAGGAGCAGGAGTCTTATACTCAAGCGCTGACTCAGATATTTAGCACTAGTTATTTGAATACAAATAATAGCAATCTTGATCTCAGTGTGTCACTCAGCTGGTAAACCGCCTCAGTGAATATAGCAGTATTAGCAGCCATGGTAACAATTGGCAAGTCAGCTATTTGTCACAGGAGGTGGAAACTGGTATTCTCAGCTGTGAATTACGGCTTTGGCTGAGGTGATTGACACACTGGGAGATGTTGACAACCCACACTTGGGATGTCAGGATGCAGCCAAGAGGTTTGACACACTCGATTTGGGAAAATCAGCATTTCTGGTGTTAAGTTGCGGCTTGGCCCAAAAGGAATGGGGGAGGGGACGTTTATTGCCCAGTATTGTCCGGTTCTGACATTTTGAAATTGCTTTAATTACCTTTAACTGCAGTTTTTTCCCAAGTGAGTGCCAAAAGTTGTTTTTGTATGCATTGACAGTGAGCGTGCACTCAGCACCCAGTGAGAACCACAAGAAAATCCGGATGGAATGGGATGCGAGAGCCAGGGCAGGGAATTGAGACAATCACCGCAGAAATAGGTAACAAGTAACAACAGTCCAATTGACAGAAGAGGAAGAACAAGTCAACGCGTGGAAAAGACAATGCAGAAAATCATTCGCTTTAGCAAGCAAAATCTCGTGGAAAATGAACCACAGGAATGTATTTATTTATTTATTTACATTTATAAAGCACACAGCGGCCCTAAGGCATTGAGGCACTGTTACAGAGTTCTTAAATTGGAACAGTAACAATAACATACAAGAATGTAGATATAATCTAGACAGGTAACAGGAGAGAAACAGAGAAAACATACGTATTCTGTTACTAGGGTTACAGTTGAACACCATGTTTATGCAAAGTAGTTAGGTTTACTAGCAAAACAATAAGGTTTTTTTTTTAATACATTTTTATTGGCATTTCTTTAAACAAAAACATCGGGACTGAACATTGTCCCATTATGCCCCCCCTGACCCCCACTAACCCCCTCACCGGTCGAAATGTTCTCTGATGACCCACTACAGTCCTAATTAACGTTACTCCAGTTCTAGCCTGTGAACACGTCCAGTATGCGGATTTTGTGTGGGCACCACTGCAACATGTAGTCACCTTGTAGGTATTCAATCGTTTCCCCCCAATCTGTTGCGAATCTGTCCTTCCCCTTGTAAATTGTATGTGATTCTCTCCATTGCTACGTATGTCCATATTCTACTTAGCCATTCTTGATTGGTTGGGGGGGATTTTTGTTTCCACTTTTGAGCTATCGCCAACCATGCTGCTATGAGGAACCCCATGAAGTTCCTCTTTTGGGTCTTTGTTAGCGATCTGTCCCGACGGTCCCACATGCCGCACATCCACACTTCTTCTCCCAGGTTAGCTGCTCCCTTGAAGATGTCTGACCAGAATGGTTGCAGTGCTGTACAGTCCCACCATATATGCCTCCAATTCCCTATCGTATCGCAACCCCTCCAGCAATTTCCTTGGACTGTAGCGAACTTGTTATGGAGTGTTTCCGGTGTGTAATGCCATTGGATCAGCATTTTCGTCCAAGCTTCTCTTATTTGAATCACTCGAGTCCATTTAGGTATTATGTGCCATATGTATGTTAATTGCTCCCTCGTGATTCGTTTCCCTAGCGTTGTTTCCCATTTCTTCATGTAATGCCATGTTGTGTGTTCTGGCTGGGCATTCATGAATTTGTAGAGGGTGGAGACGAATTTCCTTTCTCCCGTTTGGGTTAGCATGTATGTCTCAAAGGGTGTCAAGTACCTTGTCAGTGCGTGCATAATTCTTGGCGTGGAGAGCCAATGGTGAAGCTGCTCATATTGGTATCTGTCCTTTTCCGTGAGGCCCAGTAGTTCCTGACAGTCTTCGAACGTTCTTATCTGCTGGCCGTCGTACATGTCTCTGATTTTTGTGCAGTCTGCTTCCCGCCATTTCTGGAACGCTCCTCTTTCCATGCCTGGGGGGAAGTCCGGATTGTTTAGAATCAGGATGAAGAAAGAGGATGAAGAAAGAGGCGTAGGTTTGATCTCGCTACTGCTCTGTCCTGTGCCTCCCACAATTTTCCTGAAGTGTTGGATATCCATTCATTCAGAACCCAGAGTTGTGCTGCCTCGTAGTATTTCTTTAGGTGGGGGAGTGCCATGCCTCCATCTGACTTTTGTGCCATGAGTGCCTGTTGCGACAGTATTGGTGATTTGTTTTGCCAGATATATTTTGTCACGATTTTGGTAAGCGTCTTAAAGAAAGATATTGGTATTCGTATGGGGAGAGCTTGAAAGAAGTATAAGAGTCTGGGTAGAATTGTCATCTTTATGACTGTAGTTCTGCCCCACCAGGAGATTGCTAATGGGTACCATCTCTCTAGATCTCTCTTTACATTGTCCATAAGATTTGTGTAGTTCCATGTGAAGAAGTTCTTTATCGCCGGTGTCAGAGTGACTCCCAGATATCTCACCCCGTCCTCTGCTATTCGTAGTTGGAGTTCCTTGGTTTTCTGATATATCTCTTGTTTGTTCCCGGCCAGGGCCATTACTGACGATTACTGTTTATTGATCTTCAATCCTGAAATTGTACCTTAATCTTCGATCTGTTGAATGAGGAGGGGAAGTGTCTCTATTGGCTCTGTTAAGGTCATCATCATATCATCCGCGTATGCCACTGTCTTGTGTGTGTGCCCTCCCATTTCTATTCCCTTTATGTCAGGCGTGGCTCTGATCTTTGCCATAAGTGGTTCGAGGAAAATTGCGTATAGCAAGGGAGAGAAAGGGCAACCCTGTTTTGTGCCCCTTCCGATTCTGATAGGATCCGATATTTCTCTGTTGACTGATATCCTGGCTATTGGTGTGTTATAGTTGGCTCTCACCATGTTTATGTAGGTATTTCCCATGCCCATTTTTTGTAGCGTCGCAAATAGCATTGACCATTCCACCCGGTCGAATGCCTTTTCCGCATCTACCGATAATATTGCGGAAGGGATATTTTTGATCTCGGCTTTCTCTATAAGATGTGCTATCCTTTTGATATTGTCGTGGGTTTTCCTATTTGGGATGAAGCCCGATTGTTCTTGATGAATCAGTGCCGGGAGTAGGGGTGAGAGCCTGTTAGCGAGTATCTTTGTATATAATTTTGCATCAGTGTTGATTAAAGCTATTGGACGGTAGGAGCTTGGGCTTTCCGGGCCTTTCCCTTTTTTGTGAAAGACTAATATCTTTGCCTCGTTCATCGAAGGAGCGATGTTGGACTTGTCTTTGAAGGTATTGAACAGATTTGTTAATATGGGTGTGAGCGTTTCCGCGTATGTTTTGTAAAAGGCTGCTATGTATCCGTCCGGTCCTGGAGATTTATTTTTGGGTAGGTCTTTAATTGCTTTCGCTACTTCCTCTGTTGTGATCGGTTCATCCAAAGCCATCTGTTCATCAGGTGTGATCGTTGGTAGTGCTATCTCCTTTAGAAAGGCTGCTTGTTCCTCTTCCTTTGGGCTCTGTGAGGTGTATAATTTCTGGTAGTAATCTCGGAAAATGTCTTTGATGTCTTTTGATAGGGTTGTCTTTTTCCCTTGTTCGTCTTTCACTGAATGTACCGTTTGGTTTTGCCGTTTGCCTATTAATTGTCTTGCCAGTAGTTTATCTGTCTTGTTTGATTTCATCGCGTACCAGTGTTTTGCGTGTAATAGTTGTGTTTCCGCCCTTTTGGACCTGAGTACGTCTAGCTGGCTCTGAACGTGTCGGTACGCCCTCTTTGTTTTCAAGGATGTGTTCTTTGACATTTCTTGTCTTATCTCTTCCAGCTTTTTCTCTAGTTCAATTTCCCATTTGTGTGATATCTTGTCTTTTGTGCTTTCAGGTCAATTATTTGTCCCCGTATCACTGCTTTGAAGGTTTCCCAGAGAGTGCATTGCGAGACTTCCGGAGTGGTATTTTGTTCAAAGTAGTCTTCTATCTTTTCTCTGACCGTTTCCCTCAAGACCGGTCTTGTAGAATGTCTTTGGGGAACGTCCAGCGCCAGTTAACTGAACGTTTGCGTATTCTTGGAAGATTAATCCATAGCGGGGCGTGGTCTGATAGTGATATTTGACCTTTTTCGATGTCCTAGATCTCCCCTAGTAGACTTCCCGTGACCCAGACGTAGTCAATCCTGGAACTTGAGTTATTTACGTGCGAATGATACGTGTATCCCTGGGTTGTGCCTCTGAGTCTCCGCCATACGTCTTCTAGAGCTTATCTCTTCATCATCTGTTTCACCCGTGTTGAGGGTGTTCCATGTTGGGCGTTTTTGGGGTTTGTGCGATCCTCCATCTGGTTCCAAGCTAGATTGAAGACACCTGTCAGTATCACTTCTCCTTCTGCGAAGTGTTCTTGTTTGTTCAGTGAGTCTTTGATAAAACCGTCCTGGGCCGTGTTTGGGGCATATAAGGTAGCTATTGTTAGGTGTCGATTCTCTATCTGGGCCTTCACGAAGAGGAGCCTCCCGTTTTTATCTGTCATGGTCGCTTTGATTTTTACATTGAGATGGTTGGCGAATGCTATTAGAACTCCTTTCTTTTTTTCATCATCGTTGGATTGTAGAATTTGGTTGAAGCCTCTTATTCGTGATAGCCCTTTCCTTTTTTTCTGTATATGTGTCTCTTGAAGTGTAATTATGTCGTACTTTTCTCTGTGTATGAAGTTTTCGGTTTTCTTCCTTTTTACTGGTGTGTTCAGCTCTCTGATATTGTACGTTAATATTCTCAGCCCCATTGTTTATTTCGAGTTTGATGTTTCATATGGGCTTCGACATGTGGGTCACTGCTATGTAGGTTAGTTCCGGTGATTAACTTTTTTCCCCCGTATACAACCCCTTCAATTCCCCCCTTCTTCCCCCCCTTCGCCTCCCCCCCAACTTGTTCCCTGAGGAGGGCACTGGGCCCTATGGTTGCTCGGGCGTGCCGCCTTTTCTCCATGCCCTCTAATGACTCAGGTTTTTCCATTTGCAGGGAGTCCTAAACTCTGCTTGGTTTGCGGATTCCAAAATAGTCCCCAGGCTCTGCCGCATTTACAAGTGGTCATCGCCCTATCTACTGTTTCCTCCATTAAGGTCCCTTCCTCCAGCTGTGATTGGTTAGTCGTACTTTTCCAGGATGTATTCAGTTTTTCTCTGTCCTACGGGATTGGAATCTCGTTCTATGTTTCTCTGTTTGCCATCCCCTCGGCTCTCTCCTTCTCCGGTGCAGTTCATTTTTCGTTTGGGGGTTCGGTTTATGATTCTTGGCTGCCCAGGATCCTGAGGCCTTCCTCGCATGTTGTGATGCGGTGTTGTCGTTCCTCCCATGTAAACAGGAGGCCGAATGGGAAGGTCCATTTGTAACGTATCTGTTTTTCCGTGAGAAATTTTATTACCTGATGCATTTCTCTTCTCTTCCTGAGCGTGGATTGGGCTAGGTGTTGTATTTCTCTGCCGTTCATTCGTATGTGTTCTAGTGTCCTGGCATTCCTGAGGATTTGCTCCTTTTGTGTATACTGAGCCATCGCCACCAGGACATCCCTCGAGCGTGCTCCGGGTTCTCTCGATCGTCGGGGACCAACTCTGTGTATTCTCTCTATTTGAATTTCTTCCTCAGTGCTTTCCGTGTGTATTTCCCTGAACACCTGCTGCACCGCCGTGCGAAGATCTTCATCCTCTACCGTTTCCGGTATATTCTTAATTCTTATGTTTAATCGCCTGGATCTGTTTTCCAAATCTTCACATTGGGATTCCAATTCACTTGCCAGTCGTGCTAGCCGGTCTTGGGCTTCTGCTTGCTGAAGTGTTTTCTCGTCTAGGTTCTGGACCGTCCTTTCCAGAATATCTGTCCTCTCCTCTAGGTTTTGTATGTATTTCTTCAGTTCCTGTACTGCTTGTCTCATTTCCCCCTTCTTTTTTTCGAACTGCGTCTGTGTGGAGGATATGAATTGGTCCTGAAATTCCTTGAACCATGTTTTCATGTCTTCTTTCGAGTAGTCTCCTCCTGTTCTGCTGTTTCTCCCCCTTCACTTTTCTGTTTGTTGGTCTGTTTGGGCACAGATTTGTTCGCCTTCCAAATTTGGATTAGGTCTTGGGTTTGTTTGGATCTGCTCTTGTTTGCAGCTGAAGACTCCCTCGCGCGCCTGGTCCTAGGATTTGACATGTGTGTGGGTTCCTTTGGGGTTTGAATTGCTTATATCTCGGATCTCCCTGTTTTGTTTTATGGATGAGAGTCCAGTAGGTGGCAATTTAGCCCGAGAGTCTCTGGTGTTTCTCTGGGGTTTTCCGTGCAATGTTTGTATAAGTTATGAATATCCCACCTTTCTCCCTCTGTAAGTTAGTGCTCGTGCTGATTTGGTCCCTCTTATAGGGAGACTAATTTATTCTGGTGAAACCTTTTATATCCTCCGTCCTGGAGCTCTCTGTGGATTCTTTCTTTGACGTTGCGCTTTCCCCTCGCTTTGTCCGTCCATGCTCATCTGCGGAATCCCTGTTATCTTAGTGGCCCCCCTTAATGGAGATCAGTTCCTTTTGCAGCCATTTCTGGGGGAGCGTGAATGTCCTGAAGGCGGGCCGTGGGGTGTGTGCCCCCCGAGTTCTTTTGGGTGGGGAGGATGCGCTGTTACTGGAGAATGGAGTCTCTTTGTCTCCCTTGGGGCCTTCCCGCTCTTGGGCCCGGGCGACGTCCGGTGGATGGTGGGGGAGGAGGTGGCCTACTCCCTTATGTCCGTGGCTGTGTTCGCCGTATGAGATAAGTATCTTATATTGTGGCCCGTGCCACTGTCTTTATTATTTATGGGGTGGATTTAACCCTGCTGCGTCTGGTGTTGATGTGGGCTCCCCCCGCCTCATACCTGTGAGGCTTCCACGGCACCTCCGGGCTCTCCGTCTGCTCCTGGTCTGCTCTGCGGCTGCCCTCTCGACCCCGCTCCGGTTGACTGAGGCTGGGCCGGGTGTGCGCCTCTCCTCGCGTTCGTCCTCTGCTGGTTCTGAACGAGACGATCTTCTGGTCGCTGCTTCTTCCGCGCCCGGCACCAGCTGCTGGGTTGGCGCCTTTCCGCGCCCTCCGCTGATCCGCTCCTCCGCTCCGGTCTGTCTCATGGTGGCGTGGCTTACCGATGACTTCGCCGGGCTCGCTTCTATCACTGCGGCCCTATCTTCTTCGGCAGTCTGGTCTCTGCTGCGGAGGGCCAGCGGGATCTGGAGGGGTCTCCCGTGACTCAGGTCTCCCTCGGAGGTCTTCACTGCTGGGCCTCGCGGTGGGCGGGTCGCTGGGTCCTCGCTGTTCCCTGCCGGTGGGACCGTACAGGGGCTCATCTTCCGGGGGTAAGTCCTTGTTTTTCCGAGTTCTCTACCCGCCGTATGGTGGAATGAGGGTGTTCTTCGGCAAGAACGGTGATCGCTTTATTGGATGTTTTATTGTTGCGGCCCGAGCTGGGAGACGGAGCTACGCTCACACACGTCTACCCGGCTCGGCCGCCATCTTGGAATCCCAACAATAAGGTTTTTAGCATTTTGCAGAAGGTAGCGTAGGAATTAGCCCAAACCAGAGGTCGAATTGTGAGCAGGAACTAATGTGAAACGAGCTCCACTACTTTTATTGTGTACTGTTAATAGTCTCACTTATTCTCACACCCATCCGTGGGTATATACCCTGGGTGTATATACTAGCATTAGCAGTCATGATTAGAATTGATAAGGCAGCTACAAAAGGACGGTTGATGAGCTTCCAAGAGCCAATCCCGGAGGCTAATCAATTGACCTTCGCTGTTCTGCCTCACATTGGGGTGCAGACGGGACTTGAGGGAGACTTAACTCTGACTAAAATGGCACATTTTGGGGCGTTTATTGTTTTTTTTCTTAAAAGCCGCAGCAGGAGCGCAATGCCCCCAAACAATTCAGATATCTTTGAGTGAGGTGTCCCTTTGGTTTTAACCTTGGCCTCATTTTTCATTTTTGTGTGACTCAAAGGTATGCAAATGTATCATTCACGTCAACACAACAGTTCCTGCCCTCTCCTAATCCTCTCCAGTTGGGTCTTCATCAAAACCTTGAACAGCATGGCCCAGACCCTGTGCAGAGGAAGAGGGACAGATGTGACAACCTGATTGCGTTATAGTAGAGAGACTGGACTGCCCCAATTATTTACTTTATATTATAAGGGCGGTCCTGGATCGAGAGCAGCGGAGCGCTGTGCAGGGTGTGGGGAGCAAGCGCTCGGGCTGGTATCTTTTAACAATAGCTTGCTATTCCTGCCCTCCACCCAGAACATTTCATTTTTCGAAAAACATAGAGGCCACTAGTTTTCTTGGTACTTGAAATACTACACATTGCAAGAGCGTGAAACGTCTGTACAGCAATACCAAATGCAATGCCAGGGTTCACAACCAAGGAATTCAGGAAAACTCCTCTATTCCACCATTCCCACCCTCACAAACGAATAAAACAAGCGTTGCTCCACACTCCACCACTACCTCACTGCACTCACTTCTCCCTCCCAACACTTGATTTCTCCTACTAGAACCCGTCATAGCAGTATAGATTAGTTCAGACATGAATAAGGTGCTCCGTAGGAACAAAAACAAACAGCTTGGAAGGGCAGTGGGATCTCTAGCCAATGTCAAACAGAAACAGTCTAGGGCTGCTGCAAGTGGAGAGAGGTATTTTGTGCGTCTTTCAACGTTCCTGTGTGTGTTTAAGTGTACATGCATGGATAGGTACATGTCAGATTGAACACAGATAGGGACATAGATACATAGGTCACATAGGGGGTCATTCCGACCCTGGCGGCAGGGGGTTAACCCCCTACCGCCCTATTACGAGTTCCCTTAGCGGGTCTATCTTAGCAGGAGCCACTAAGGGACCAGGGAGCAAATAACGGTATTTGCTCCCTCCCCATTCCCATTGAGCACTATGGGGGCTCAAATGGGAATGGGGATTGGTTTTTCGAATGGGGACTTACCGGGTCCTCCTAGATTGGAATGACCTGGTAAGTCCCCATTCAAGGAACCGGGACCCTAAAAGGATTTTGGAGGCAGCCATGGTGCTAATAGCAACATGGCTGCCTCCAAACACGGAATGACCCCCATAGATGAATAGATAGATAGGCCGTTGGAAATATAGCTAGGCTGATAGAATGGTAGATAGAATATGGCTTTCACCTCTACAGTGGGGGCAGACATGTCCGATAGCGGCCCGGCAGCATGAGCACTTACCAACAATGTCTGCCCCCCCACATTGGTCGGTGAAAGCCATAGGCACCGCAAGGTTTATCTGGGGTGAAAATGGTTAATTTTTTTTCCTCAGAAGATTGGCTGTGCAAGCGATCCCACTCTCCCAAGAAATGGAAAAAAAATGGACACCACCATAGAGAAAAGGAACAAAGTCCCTTTTCCATTTTCGTGTTGGTGTCTTGGAGCGGGAGGAGAGCGGGGACCGGCATGTATGTGGGGATGGGGAGGAGGGTGGGGCAAAGAGGTATGGTTTGTTTTGGAGGGGCCAGAGAGGTGGGGAGGCAAAAGGGAGAGGGTCACTGTTGCCTTCCCACATACAAAAAAAAAAAAGATAGTGAAACCCAGTGAAGGGCCTCGGGTGGCTGGAAACAGCTGGCGGAGAATGTGTATTCCCCGGTGTGAATGATAGATATGTAGACAGATAGATAGACAGACAGACAGACAGACAGACAGACAGACAGACAGATAGATAGATAGATAGATAGATAGATAGATAGATAGATAGATAGATAGATAGATAGATAGATAGATAGATAGGTAGATAGGGAGATAGCTGGATAAACAGATAGATATCATGATAGATTGATAGATGAATAGATGAACAGATAGATAGATAGATAGATAGATAGATAGATAGATAGATAGATAGATAGATAGATAGATAGATAGGTAGATAGATAGATAGATAGATAGATAGATAGATAGATAGATAGATAGATAGATAGAGTAGATAGATAGATAGATAGATAGATAGATAGATAGATAGATAGATAGATAGATAGATAGATAGATAGATAGATAGATAGATAGATAGATAGATAGATAGATAGATAGATAGATAGATAGATAGATAGATAGATAGATAGAGTAGATAGATAAAATAATAGATAGGTAGATGTGTATATAGATAGATTATAGATAGCATGATTGCTTGATAGATGTATAAATGGATAAATAGCTAGATAGATAGATAGAATGATAGATAGATGTGAGTGGATGGATGGATAGATAGATGGATAGATTAATAGATAGATAGATAGATAGATAGATAGATATAATAATAGATAGGTAGTTAGGTAGATAGGGAGATAGCTGGATAAACAGATAGATATCATGATAGATTGATAGATGAATAGATGAACAGATAGATAGATAGATAGATAGATAGATAGATAGATAGATAGATAGATAGCGGACGGACAGACAGACAGATAGGTGGTCAGACAGACAGATAGAATGATAGATGGATGGATAAATAGATAGACAGATAGATATGATGATGGATGGTGATGAATGGATGAATGGATGAAAGCGTAGATAGGGTAGCTTGATTGGTATACAGGGATGTCATTTCACCAAAATGCCAGAGGTAGCGGAAGTGACATCACACAACCCTTCACCTCTGATGACATCACAGAAAGTGTTGTCATTTGACCCCCCTCCCCAAGTGACATCATGGGAAGAGATGGCACACAACCTTTCACCCCTTGACAAAACTGGAACTGTCATTACGTAGCGTTGTTCCTAAGTACACTAAGAAATTACGACAGCACTGTAATGTCATATACATGTCATACAAGAATAGATCATCGTAGGAACAGTTAATATCAGTGTGTATAGGCCCATATTATCAAATAACTGTGACTGCAAGCAGACATCCAAGTCAAAATGATAATAATGTGTTATTGTGTAGCACTTACGCTGAAGAACTTTATATAGAACAAATGTACATACAATATCACCCAACCTGTGTTGGTACTCATGTATCAACCTCAGAAGGATGAAAGGCTGAGTTGACCTTGGTGGGATTAAACCTGCAGATTAGACACACATTGCAGCAGTGAGCGCTCAACCCACTGAGCTATCTTGCCAGCTATGGTAAAATTAGCAATTACATGCCTAAATGTTCTCAAAGTCAGAAAGCAAATTACGCTCTGTAGTGGATACCACTAAACTGGTAACTGAGATTTAACAGCAGGCCAGTACATCCGCAGGTCTGGTGCAAAGCTCTACACATGTCAAACCTGCGTGGATCTACTTTTCAGAGTTCATAGGTTGCAAAATACATACCATTGGGAGCGTTCATAACTGTGTATTAAAGAATTTAGAGTAGTGCAGAGAAAGCAGGGCACTCACGGGGCAACCTGTACTCTGGGCACTCATTACCTCATACATGCAAACAAATATCCTGAACAGGATGCCCGGGAGATAGGAAAGATAGACACATTACACCAAAACATTAATTGTGGCACAATGAAATCAGGGGTCACTATGTGCTATGGTCAAACATTTCTACATTGTACACAAGCTTTTAGGCACAAGGATTTTTCCAATTGACCAAGGACACCGGGATGGAATGTCTTGTGTTGTTATCGAAACAGGGACAACGGCAGAAAGAAACATGCTATAACTACAACTTGCAAAAAGCCAAATACATAGGCCGAAATGGATGCTTATTCTACTCTAACTTCTTTTTGGACGTTTTTGTCTGCATTGTGAATTTGAGGTGTTTAAGAACAGACTAAATCAGTGGCTCAACCCCTGAAATGCGCCTAAAATAAACCTTTAATGAGTCTAGCAATTATTGTTAGGAATTCCAGAAAGACTCATTATTTACTATTCCTATTCTTTCTTATTTAGGATCACTGTCACATTTGTGGAACCCCCTGTTCGTTTTTTTTTTAAGAGGCTTGAACAAGAAAGCCAGCCATTCCAGAAACAAAGAGCCACATGGTGCTGGCCACAGCACAGGAGCTTCGGTTTGTAAACAAAAAAAAAAAAACAAACAAAACATTCTTTTTTTAGGGGTTGCAAAGGAGACCACATGGTAGCAAGGGAGACAACATGGGTTGCAGCTGTGACCCCTGGCAACCCCAAATGTCGTCCCTGCTGGTATTTGTATAGATAGATAAACAGACAGACAGACACCCGCTATAACACACGCGCCTTGAAACACTTGTGTATAGGCGCGTTATAAATGCCATATCATATCATATCTTACTCCCGGTCCCCATGACTTGCCAGAAGAAGATGTTTGCTAGTCCTAGTGGGTCATTGTGATGAAGGAGGAGCAGGCCTGGGCTCTTTAGGGCCTCCATATTGACGTAAACAAGCAGAAATCACAAGGAATGTAGCCCGCGCTGCAGGAATAGAGGCGCGAAGGCATCCTACAACTCCAATCAATATTAGAGCCAAGATTAATGACTGCAGGTAGGGACCGGAAGCCATAAAATGCCGCCAAGTGATCGCAAGGCAGCCATAATGGTGTTTACGGGCACATTGATTGCCAAAGCCGCATAGTAGCGTGCGGGCTGGGAGGAAACATGTCACTATGTAGCTCCCCAGTGTCTTCCCTAATGAAGATGTACTGCCTGGGCTGGGAGGGAACAGGGGAGTAGAGGCGTCTCTTGGACTGCACTGGTGGTGGCGGAAGCATGCCACTCGTCAACTACCGCTGGCGGCATTCTTGAAAATCTTTCCAATTACAAGTTTACCAGTGCCTCAGTGGTAACTGCAGTGGAATTCCTGGAACACTGCTGGTAGTATTCCAGGCGACACTATTTGCTGTTTTTTTTAAATATTATTTTTTCTATCACCATTTCATCCTCATCCTCTCGGGAGAATAGCTGAGGGGCAACATGCTCGCTTTGGAAGCAAAATGACACGGAACACCACAGGTTCGATCCAAGGGTCTGTGCTTAGAAACCTCTCAGTGTTAAGCACGTTATAAATAACCTATCATATCAAATCTATTCCACAGTTTGATGGTACAAATCAATATTTTACAGCAGTGGTTCAAGTCACTACTGTTTGTGAGTAATTTTATGCACGCAAAGGGTCAATCCTTTTTCCTACTTTTATACACCCTCCTCCATGACCTCATTCAAAACGTTTATTTTCTTCTCTCACAACATATAAATGACAACACATCAATCCAGGGTCTAGTTTTAATGTTTGCCTCCGCCGCTGTGTTAGAGGCAAACATGGACTGGTTTTCAGGGGTTACAACCAAATTAGTTGCAGGGCGCTATTTAACCACCAGTAGTGTTCCTTTGGAATACTGTCAGGTTCACTAACCTCCTAACGTGTGGTGGTAAAAACAAATGGTATTTTGCAAATATTGACTTTTTTATCATTACCTCCAAACTCGCAGAACCCCATATTATGTCACAGGAGCACACATGCACATAGGTCATAGATCGTAACACGCACGCCATGAACAGCTTCCAATTTGGCCGCCATTTTAGTTTAGTAGTTTAGTTTCCTACCACACACTTTCCATATCACACAGGTCTGAAAAAAAATACTCTTTAACAGGTAATTCCATTAAAACCACATGGCATAACACACAATTGCTATTTCTGGTGAAAATGCATGCATGCATGGACACCTTTGTTGTCTTGGTTGTGTGGCCCTGGGCACTGGTCGGTTGTGGGCCTCCCAGCGCAGACATCACGTGATGCTGGCCTTGAACTCCCTGCTCTGGCAGAAAATACACACAATTATAGGGGGTTTATTTACAAAGAATGTTTAAATGGAGCTGAAAAACACTTTTGGAAAACAGGCCCTAGAAATTAAAGGACCCGATTCACACAGTGTTTTTCAAAATCCCACACGCTTTGTAAATCTCTTTGTTGTTGATTTTGTTGTAAGGAGCGACTGTACCTGATCCATTCCGACCCTCGCTTATACATATACAAGTATATAATAGACCTCCATTAAAAAAATAAAATAAAAAGGAGCGGAGGCCAGATGATCTAAGATGTTCCCTTGTGCAGAAAAAAAGAGCAAAGGAATTGAGCGCAATGTGGCTGCTTTAATAGGTTGCATGTCTTTATACCGAGATATTGTATACCAAATTCCCATATATCGAAAATATATCTTGAACACCTTAATATTGAATGCATATTTTTTGGGCCCTCGCCCCCAAAAAAACCACTGTTTCCGACCCCTAAAAACCCATCCCGACTGTTCCCCTAAAAAAAGTAGCCCTTTACACCCCCCCTAAATATATTCGATGTAAAGGTTTTCAAGAGTTTAGATATATGTGGGATTCGACATACTATTTTCGATATAAACACTGAATACCCTTTAATAACATAGAATGCAGCAAAGAGGCTTCATCCGAATCCATATTATATGAAATGGTTTTCAAAGCAGCAAAAAGGAAGCAAAGTGTTTTATTTTCTTACTATGTTTGCAGGGGGACATAGAAAGAAACATAGTAAACACATTCCGTGTTATGTTATGGAGCAGACACACTACAAAAAACAGCCTGATCCTTTAGCCCCAAAGCAAAATCCTTCACTATGTCTTGAAATTGCAGCCTGAACGTTGACCTACACGGACGACTTCCTTAAAACATAAAAATAACTAGTTAAAAAAAAAACTATTGTAATATGCAATCTGTGATCAAAGCACATAGCAAGCTCGCAAACTTCCAAAAACACAATAATGTACGAACGAAATAGAACCAGAAAAAACAACAACAATGCAGTAGCAACAATTTAGCAATGCAAAATAGAAGTAGAACACATATATACAACACAACCAAGCTATATATTCAAAAACCTACACAAAAGACATACAAGTCGTTCAGAATGCACACACATGTCAACATTAACATATGGTTGGTGTTAGTCATGGTGAGTAAATCTAAATCTATGGAAATATATCCAAGATCAAGCCATTCATGATCTGATTAATCAGACATAAAATGACACACATAAAAACTGCACCCACATTCATGTCTCCCTGTAAATCATTAGTGGTGCACGCCACCCGTTTTTAGATTGGAACAACGCCCGTTGACTCCATTCCAGATCATCCATTCACTTGCTCGCTTTTAGCAGAGGTGCAAATGATGTATAATCTAGTCCCAGGTTTTAAGATCTCTGCATCCAACTCAAGATCACAAGATGATTGGCTCGTTAGCATTTCCAAACACATAAAGGGCCTGATTCATGGAATTATTTGCATGGTAAATAAGGACTTTGTGCACCAAACTGTGTGCAAAATCCCGTTTGTCCATTCATGGAATCCACTGTGTGGCACTTTTTATCACTTTGTCTGGACTTCACACAGACTGGGCACGTCTCTGTGAGCGTCCGGATGCCTTGCGCGAGACACCATGCAGAATGTGGGCATGGCCTGCGCAGAGGGCAGGGAAGGGGCGGAACTCAGAAAATGAGGAAGAACAGGGGAAAAAGTGGGCATTACGAGAGATGGTCCGCAGGCCGTCCATCGCACGCCTGCTATTGCGTGGAATGATACATATTCATAGATCTGACCATGCAACCTCTCAGCAGGGAAATGACCACGCAAAGACCTCATACTATCCACCACCAGGCGTACAGAAACTTGCGCAAAGGATTCACCGTTCAGAGGTAAGATCGGGGCTCGGATTAAGGGGTTCATGTACACAGCAGGGGTACGATCTAACTTAGTGGTGTACGCACGCAGTGTAGCTGGGTGAAGGAAAGGTGTATGGTCGTTTGCAAGGAGATTTTCAGAGTTTTATCCAAGTTACAATAAATCATAACCATGTTGTCATAGTACCGGTAACAGTTATGGGGAACCCCCATGCTGGGTCCCCGAGATGCAGGCCTGCTTGCAGGTAACCTCTCACACTGTTTAAAAGGTGCATGTATTTGCACCCGGGGGAGCACGCAGAGGTAGCTATTTCTGTCTGGTTTTGCTTTGCGTGTCAGGGGTGTTCCGGCTGCAACTTGCATATACAGTTACTTTGCAAGAACAATTCCGTGAATATGCAGAGCACGCAGAAAAACCTCTGCGCGCAGTCTCGCGCAGAGTCGCTCTCGCCGCATGCACTTTGCAAGATCTCTGCGCACTATTCCATGAATCGGGCCCTTCATATACTGCAGTGGTCTTCAAACTGTGAGGCCAGGCCGCCCCTAGAGGCCAATCGGGGGTGGGGGGGGCTTCGAAAATGGAGTATGGTGACTGCTTTTAATAGAAAATATTAGCAGATATGATATCTGCGGGGCATCAACCATATTTCTTACTTGAGGGGGCGTCACCAACAATATTTTTATTTAAGGATGGGCTCAGCATAGAAATGTTTGAATACCAGTGCTATATTGTTTTCTTAAACATCCATGGCCAGTTCTACCCAGTGAATCCAACTCGAGCTAAGATTAAAACAACAGAACAATGAAAGCAAAAGACTGAAAGACACATTTGTGGGCATATAGTCAATAGTAGTAATTTCATACACTGCTCCAAAAGTTCTGAAATGTTAACCAAATCTATTCCTATTGGTTCATCCTCTTCTTAGTCCTTGACCAACCATCTTTCCAGTTTCCTCAAAGTCATTAGCTCACCCCACCGCACATCCACCTATGCCTCCTGTCGGCCTTTCCACTTTCCCAATATCCCCCTCTTAGTACATCTAACTTCATACAGGAGCCTCAAGGTGTTGCACCATTCAGTCGCTTGCCCATAAATGTTGCATCAAGCACAAGCATCATGAATGCAATAGACTTGGGCTTTGCGGTTGACCTGCCATTGTGGTAGACATCGTTCGGCGCATGGACGGTCAGGTGTTGCAAGGCTTGTTTTGTGGCTCAGACATGCACTCGATAAGATGACTCGGGTCCAAATAGATGGACTGAGAAGATTAAGAGCAGCAAGGTAAATATTACTATTATTCTTATTATTATTATTATTATTATTATTATTATTATTATTATTATTATTATTATTATTATTGTTGTTGTTGTTGTTGTTGTTGTTGTTGTTGTTGTTATTAGTATGATTCGTTCTCCCAATGCATAACACAACCTTAACGGCACAACATCAGCAGCCGAAGGCAACATAGAAAAGGGGCTGCAGAAAAGGAAGTTTAAGCCATTAAGCCCTCAGATCAGGGACCAGATTATGAAAACATTACAACTACAAAAAGAAGCAAAAGAATTGAACACCAGTTTTGCCGATTGTATAATAGGGAATGGAAATCCATATTATAAAAAAAAATGCTTTGACTAGGGCACAGGTGAGGCGCGCTGCTTTTCATGTGCTATGCGTGCTGCATAGCATATGATTGAAGGCAGTAAGAAGAAACACATGTCTTTGTATGTAAAGTAGCAGGAATTTTTTCAGTTGCGTAATTGTTTTTTTTTTTGTTGTTGTCTTAGTTGCGCATTTATAATGTGCTTAAATACTCAGAGGTTTCTAAGCGCTGACCTGGGGATCGAACCTGTGTTGCTTCCTGTCCTCTTGCTTCCAAGGCGAACACGTTGCCGCTGAGCTATCTTCCCGGGAAACTGCTTTCGACAGTTTACTTCGAAAAGCATTTCTTAAGGGGGTGCCCCCGGTCTCCCCCCAACCATTGACTATAACCTTCACCCCAAACCTCTGCCCACACCGTTTTACCAATTAACCTCCAAACATGTTTTTATTTTTCGAAGTAAATTGTAGATGTAATTTCCACAAAGTAAATTAATTTACTTTGTGGAAAGAACGTGAGACCGATCCCACACCACTGAGCATATTCCCTAGGACTGATGGCAGCTAAAATCCCAAACATCCGTTGAGCCAAAGGTTGCAGAACCCTATCCAGAGAAAAGAATCTCAGATCACACAGATTGGCACGAATCTGTTGTTCTCCATTCAGTAGTACCTAAACTGCAAAACTGGTACTGAGGTTATTTCCGAAATGTGTGGCACTGGTGCAAATGTGAAATAATCAATTGTTGGCACTGGTGCAAATGGGGCCATCGAAATCCAATCAATAGCACACATATTTAATATGCATAATGCATTCCTAAATTGCAGAGAGTTTGTATCTAACTATTGTCACCCCAGTTCTTAATAAGTTAGAGGTACCGCATAGAGCGGGCAGTCTTGCACAGGGTTCCTTATGGCACACTTTTCTGGCTCCGTATTACAGATACTTGGTACCAGTGCAACTGCATTTTCACTGGTGCAACACACATACTCTTTTCAATGCATTGTTGTACCATGTCAGTGCTTGCCCTGGGGTTAATATCATTCTCTATGGGCATACGGCAAGCATTCACCTATGCTAAAATATTGTGAAAGATGTATTGTTGATGTAGTGCTGTGTTTGCACTAGTGCAAATAGCATGCACAAGTGCATTTGCACTAGTGCAAGGTTTCAGTATTATAGTCCCTGGTGTGTTTGTCAGGTTGCAGGGCCTAGGGGTATGCCGGAAGTGTGGATTCCCCAGGCATCACAATTGGTGAAGGAAAAGGGATTCCACAGGTTGTTCCCTGCAATTATCTATGCAAGTTGTGCATCGTGAATGCTTGTGAATGAGACATGGGGAAAGGGAACACTGAGGACTTCATTTGCCTATTTGCCAAACTGCACCGCATGGTGACAAGGCAATGCGGAAGGTCCGAGCTGCTGTGGAGACGGCCTTCCCTTTGCCAGAAGGGTGTTCCCAAGCAAACGCCGGAGGTTTACCTGTCTTCTGGAAAGCACATAAGGGGGTGTTTTATCGACCGTCCATACAAGGCCGACAGGTTTACAAGTTGTCACTTGCAAAACAAGTGACACAAGAAAATAAGGAGTGGCATGGGCCTCAGTGCTTGCGTGAAGTCTGCTGAAAGCAGCATTTGAGATCGCTTCTGGGAATGTGAACTTCTGTGCCAGTTCTGGGACTTGTGGGACAGAGGTGTGTGCTTCCATGTAGTTTATGTAAGACTTCTGTGAATGGTGCTTTTAGACGTTTTTTAGGGTTCTGCTAAGCCCAGGTACTTGAGCCAAAGATCCGTATCTTCTGTTATGCACCTGCTTGTTTTCATGTTTTCCTCTTGCTGCTTCTGAGTTCCTACATCCATGAAACTGTCTTATACCTTAGAAGGTAGAGTATGTGGGGAGCTGGTACAGAGGTGGGCAGCCGTGCAATCCTGTTGATGCTTGACTTGTCTTTTCTCCTTTCTCGGGACGGGCAGGCGGTGGTGCCCACCGCCACACACTTGCTGAGGATCACTCGCCTCCCTGGTGTGGTGCTCTCAGGGAGGCGGGACGTCCTTGAAAAGTGTTGGCGGTACTCCAGCAGAGTCTTGGCTTCTTCCAGATGCAATCAGTTAGGGGGATGTTCATTCAATTGGGGACACGTCCTTGACAATGACTAATCTTTAGGCTCCATTTCTACCAGGCTGAGTGTACAGAAGTGACACATCAGAGCCTCTCTGTCCATTGCTTGCTCCGTATTTTTGAATGAAATAAAATCAATAATGATATGCTTGTGCCTTATTTATTTAATACGTACTATTCCTTATTCCATTACCTTATCATTGCAAATATGTTTGATGGGTTTTGCCAAACTATCAACTCACCTGAAAACAATACATATATCTACACTTGTTTTCTAATATCCAAGTTGTTCTCCAGTCACCATCAGTTCTTACTAATACAAACATTTCACATTGTCTAATTATGTCTGAATATACGTGTTTGGGCTTTTATCTTAGGAAATTAGAGTGTCTGAGTTTGATTTGGGTCAGTTAAAAATAGCAAGCCCATAGAAATTAGCCTCCATGTTACAAGGGTGCGCTTGAGCGCATTTCGAGCGCATCACACAATCACACCCTATTTCTACTACTATGAAATGGTCACTCAGTACCTCATTTCCTGAAAGACTTGCTCTCTAGTACAGACACACTATCACCCACACTCCTAATTCTGCTCTTTCTCTAAGAGATCCCTGCACAACCAGCATGCATGCATTCTAGACTACACAAGCACCACCCTTACTCTGCACCTTACCTTTCCCTCTCCAATTCCCTCATGTGTGCCTAACTCGGTAACCCCTTACCCCCTCGCTCCCTTGCTATCTTTCCCTTTTACTCCACAGACACAGGGCAGGATACTCCAAGGCTGGTGCACAATACACACCAACCACACAAGCCTTGGCACTGTGGAACCACTACGGCGATTACTTTGTGCTGTATAAAAGTGTTCTAACACATCATACAATACCTAATAGCACTTTGGAGCGCTGTATAAATAAGTGTGGCATCCACTGGGGTAACAAAATATCCTCTCTGGATCTGCACCATACGGGCTATCAATGAACCAGTCATTAAAGATTGGGGATATTGCTTGTAACACAATTCTACCAGAATATGTTGTTAAACCACTTTGATTGCAAACTACTTGCCATTGCAAATCATATTGTCTCTCAGTTGTGGTTCTTAGGATATCACCCCACATTCCCGCCTGCTAATGAAACAGATGGAGGTCAATTTTCATGCGACAAAGAACGCTTGCTCACGTCTTTTGCCTACTGAATAAGTGATCGGAAGCGCGTCTCTCGGCGGAAACTGGCGGCGTGCTGTCGGAACCTGTTACTTTCTGGTTCCCAAGCAAATCGAATAAGGAGGGCGCTCTAGTACAGATGCTTTAGCGCACTGAGGCTCAGGTTGGGGACAACATCGACACTTATTCAAATGCTGCTGGGAGGCGACCCAAACCTATCATTTATTTGAAATCAAGCGGTTTGCAACATGGACCTTGAAATGTTTAGAGGTAATCATGAAACTATTCCAAAATATGACCACATTCTCAAAGAGGTTCCATTTTGAACTTACCTTGCAACATTGCAAGAAGTATAGCCCTCAAAGTAGCCAATGCTACAAACAATTTTGAACTCAATCATTATAACACCTGATCAATTTTCGGAACTGTTACAGAAATATATATTATGTTGGGTAGGGCAAAGCAAACTTAATCTTTGATAACGTACTTAATCAGGAGCGGGACCGGCATTGGAACCTGTGTTGATCTGAGTTGTCTTGCTTCCATGATAAAATGTCCCGGTCCACTTTCTACACATTCTAGTCCTTTACTGTCAAATATATCATGTCAAGAGGAACTTAAGCAACGTGTTGCCCAGAGGAATGCAAAGGTTTTGATTAATTCAAAAACTGCCAGCCATCCAACTTCAGTTTTTCAAATATCACCCCAAGTGGGACGGGTATGTTTAGATGTGGGACCCCAAGCCTGGTGGACCTCGAGACCTACTTTACATCTCAGTGGTGATGCCCCATGAGCCAAAACATGTCTGAGGAGTTGCGTATGGTCTCCTGCAGAAGTGATGTCACCAAGCAGTTTGGGCTGGACTGCCCCCTTTGAGGTGGGACCAAGCCCGATCTGCATCTGGTCTTTCCCTTCTATAATGGCTTGGCAGGCTGAAGAACGATGGTCTAGAAGGTTGCCCAGAGCTGTGCCAAAGGTTAAGATCAATTCAAAACATTTCATCCCTGACTCCTTTTGTTTAGCTTCCGTTACCCAGAATGGGACGGGTATGCCCAGAAGTGGGTCCTGTCCTTGCCGTACCAAGAGACCCAAGCTACTGATGATGCCCAATTAAGCCAAAACATGTCTGTGGTTTCTTGCATATCGTCGGCATTATGGCCACCATGTTGCCGTGATCCCTTTCATGAACAAACAAGAGAGGTCACCAACATGGTGGATTTTGTGGGCCGCTGACTCAAAACCTAATTGGGATGTGACAGACATTCCACTTACTGTTTCACTTAAGGTTTAAACATAACCGATAGACTGAAGTCTCCTCATTTGGTCACAATTTGAAATTATTTGGACAGAGGAGTTTAGGGTAGCAGTATGGCAGGCTGCTGTTGATTGGCTGATGAGTGAATGCATGCTTACATTAGATAATACTATCTTTATGTTTTGGTAAAACTTTGTATGCTTAGATTGATTCTAAGTTAGGGGGCAACATTAAGCGGAACTCACAATGCATGGATTGCTGGGCATTGCCATAGAATGACACCTTACTTGCTTTAGGGATATTTTAGTGCCTATATTGTCACAATCGAGTTCCAGAGCCGTGATCCGTGATGCTTGCATTGAGAATGTTCAACCATCTCGCCTGGATTTTTCGAATCCGCATTGATATAGCAATTTACGAGAAAAGAGTTTCTGTATGTTTGATTACAAAGCTACCTCGAAATGTAGTTTATCGAGACGTCCTGGTTACCTTGCAAGAAGAGTATTAGGACCCTTTCAGATAAAAGGATCTTTACACGTTTTAAGTGGTTTTTACAAGTGTGTTTTTATTTACATTGAAACATAGTCTAGACACATTGCCTGCAAAGAGAAGGTCAGCCCACACGTGAGGGTCTCTATCAAGGCAGATTGGTAAGGTGAAAGGGATCAATTCTGTGAATTTCTCAGGCCAGTGGCAGAAGTTATCCAATATGCTACCGCTCATTTAGGCTGATGCCTGTTGGTTCTGCTCGTCTGTCTTTGCAGGCAATGTGTCTGGACCATGTTTCAATGTAAATAAAAACACACTTCTAAAAACCACAGCTTAAAATGCGTAAAGATCCTTTTATCTCAAAGGGTCCTAATACTCTTCTTGCAAGGTAACCAGGACGTCTCGATAAACTCCTTTCTCAAGAGGTATTGGGTTTACCTCTTCCAACCTGTGATCTTGCAGAACCTGATAGAATCCAAGCAAACTACTCACTGAGCTCAGCACAGGAGTGTTCATTACCTAGAACCCAACCTTCTTCTCTACCTACAAATGTACCCTGGTGAATTGGCCTTGAGGGACCCATTTCTTAAAATATGTTGGTAAAGTCTGTTTGGTGCTTAACCGGTAGTCAATTTGGGTAAACTAACAGTGCCATGCCATTTCTGTCATGTGTCAGCCAATCAGCTAAATGTTTGTTCCCTCTACCATTTGATCTACCTTTGGATGGGTACAGTCTTCTTACATGTAGTTTTACAAGATGCCTATAAGTCTGTCGAGCTTAAGCTTTGGGGCTGTTTCAAAAATCCCAAAACACAATTTGACAGAAGTTTATCCAGATGGGGTTAGGGGGGCATGTTGCATTATGGTAATGGAGCACAATACAGTCCTTGTGACGTCCTCGTAAATTCTTTCACATGTCTGTACAAGTCTAACCTTCTTTTGCACAATGTGTGCTTCTAACAATGTTGGCCATTAATATAGCACTAATCGCAAACTAAATTGTCTCTTAGCCCCTAACTCAAACTATTACTATTTCCCAATGTCCTAATTCATGCTTAGAAGGTAGACCTGCATCAGACCTGTCAGGATTTCTGTCTGTGATATGAGGGTGCTTGGAGATCTCTTCAACAGAGGCTAAACCCATTGAGCTATCTTGCTATTTGACCAAAAAGCACATACCATTCTTAACTTTGTGATACAGTGCACATAGAGGGAATTGAAGGAATATGGAAAGTGCTCAGTCTGCACAGGAGAACACTGTGAATGATTACTTGTTGTCAGTGCTCAGCTCGCCTGCCATCTGGCTGTTCTCTCCAAAAGGGTTCAAATGTCTATATGCACAGCTCCGTCTGCTGCTAAAGGCCTTGGAGGAGAGACTAGCCGGCAGCCCCAATAAAAGCTGGTGAAGCAGGTTCGGCCTGCAAAACACTGTTTCACGACTTACCAAGCATACAGACATTGGAGGTCATTCCGTGTATGGAGGTAGCCATGCCGCTTTTAGCTCCATGGCTACCCCCATACTGGATACTGGGTCTGGGTTCCCTGAATGGGGAAATACAGGGCCATTCCAACTTTGGAGGGCCTGGTAGTTCCCCATTCAGGGAATCTGGACCCAGACAATCCCCTTTTGAGACCCCATAGGGCTCAATGGGAATGGGGAGCATGCTTACAACGGGCCCGTTAATGACGGGCCCGCTGTTAGCATGCTGGACCGCTCGCGGGACCTGCTAAGAACGCCTGGTTTTACCAGGCGTCCTTAGCGGGTCCTGCTGGCGGACCTCGTAATGAGGCGGTAGGGGGTTAACAGCGCCAGCAGCTCTACCGGTGCCGTTAACCCCCTACTGCCAGGGTCGGAATAACCCCCATGTCTACTGTTGGTATAATTCATGCAATTGTGATCGTTACAAATCAGAAGGGGGAGCCGGTAAATCAGGAGGCTCGGAACGTGGGCTTTATTGTATGGTACAAGCCCGCTTTCTTAGCTGCCTGAGCAGCCTGCACTCCCTTGCCTCCCCCGCGACCCCTTCCCACTCACCTTAACATCGGTGCAGTTTCATACACGGGTGCTAATGGTGTCTTTTTCTCCTAAACAAAAAAATAAGAAATTGACCTTTCCTGCGTGGCGCTGGACCGCACAGTGTTGCTGTCCCTCAGTCCATTTTCATGTTGATGACGTTACAGTCATCAAGACTGAAAACAGACTGTGGCTTTCAGTAGCAGTCGGGTCAAACAGGAAAGCTGAGTTTCTTTTTTTTTTTTTTCAAATAAAAACAGCACCCGTTTAGGAAACTACATGGCTGCTAATGGCGATATGACCCTCAGCGGCGGACCAATCCTTTTGGTAACGGCACCACCACCCTCTTTAAGGGACCATCGCTGCTCCCTGGCTTTTAACCTGGATGGGAGGCTGCTACCGACACGGCGACCCGCCTCCTCAGGGCATAGCGCCTCAGTAATAGAATGCAAAGGTCATAAGCACTGTCACCGTAACATTTATTCCCCACAGCGGCAAAAAGCAGATTGCACCTCAATAGAGAAATGAAAATGTGTCTCCGTGCTGAGCAGCCAAAAGCGGCCTATTTTACTTTCGTCTCCATATTACATAAAACCAAAGAACGTTTGCTAAGGGGCAGAGCATTATCTTCCACGTGTGTGAGGGGGAGAATCTCCATTGCGTTGGGTAGCAGACGCAACGCAAAGTTGGTTTCTTTCAAAGTAATGTGTGTGTGTTCCATTGAAATAACTCTGCTAGTGTGAGGAAGAACTATTTGCACGGAAAATTATTCATCTCACAAAAACGTTCTCACAGTATTTCATTGCCACTAACTCATGCATGCATTGTGTCAAACTGTATATTTTCTGTTTAGGTAGTGGTCTGGAGCCTGCAGCTCTCTAAATGTTTCAAACTACGACTCCCACAATCCCTCACCATTGATTATACTGACTGGGGTTGATGGAAGTTGTATTAAAAAATATGCAAAGAGACAAACATTGCAGACACCTAAATTGTCAAAGACAGAGTGAGGCTAATTGGGAGGATTAATACATAAATGTAGATACATGCAGTTTAGAATGTTCCATAATTGTCATTTTTCACCGTACATCTGGAGACATGCACTCATATATTTTTAAACACAAAGGGCCCGATCCATGGAATGCTTCCCCAGTTCAAAGTGACTTTGCACTGCTGAAAAGTGACCTTGCACTGCTGAAAAGTGAGCTTGCACTGCCGACACAAACCCTGATTCATGGAACCATGCAAAGTGTATTTATTCCGGGCTAAGTCAGCATAGTCATTTTTGCAGTACAAAATTACTTTGCCCGGAATTTGCCCAGCAAAAATATACTCTGCGTTGTTCCATGAATCAGGGTTTGTGTCGGCAGTGCAAGGTCACTTTTCGGCAGTGCAAATTCACTTTGAACCAGGCAAATATTGCATGAATGGGGCCCAAAGTGCACAGTATGGACCTCAAAGCATATCATGCATACAGCAATCAGGTACCTGTTGTCACAATTCATGGCATTGTGGTCAGTAACACAATGCCAAGGTCTGCAGCCAAGACCAGACTAGAAAACGACTTGCCAACGAGTTCATGGGCAGTGACAATAGACGTGAAGTTTTACTCTTCCGTGTAGGAATGGAAGACAGACTAACTGTACTTCTATGTCTTGTGAATTAGCTAAATAACACGAACTAAAAAAAGACACCTTGTTTACTTGGTCAGATCATCCTAACCAATAGCAATAACGTCAGTTAATCAGTCAAAGGCTCCAAGGTGTCACCGGAAGCCAAAACTGCTATGAACTGTCATAAGGAAACGGAAGCCAGGACCCCAGCGAAACGTCCACAGGATCGCCTCCCTCATTTTGTGGGTCACAAGATCATTTCATTTGCTAATTAAGCTGTGGCTCAGATAGACAATAGCAAAGAGAACTGGCAGGCAATGAGATGTCCAGTAGCATCACGGAGTCGAACGTAGGGAATATGGCATGCACTGCGCTGGGCCTGGAAAGCTGTGCGTGTGTCCAGCCTTCCTCTGGGAAATCAGGTTCACTTTGTGGGCAATTATTTTAGCCACTGGGAGTTGCCTGAATAGGAGAAGTTGCCACTTTCAGAGAGGGGGCGGGGGGACGGGCTGCACACAATTGCAAAAGGGCGCATTACTGTGTGAATATTTCTGTGAACGTCTATTATCTGTGCAGAGAATTTAACCTGCCTTGCTCTGCATTTCTAATGGGCAGGTTAGGTCCTTCTCTAGGGACAGAAGCGCTGTTAAGGGGGAGGGGTGGCAGCTAATGAGGCCACGTGCAAATGGCCTGCATTGGTATGAAGGAACCTGTGTATCCATTGGCCCAGTTCCCATACCTTTGAATCCCCACTGGTCAGGGGTGTTGCTAGGTCTGGAAAAGACCCGGGGCTAAGCTGATGTCGGAACTGTTGGGACTGGGGGCTAGCTAGTCTTTTCGTTGAAGCTCCTGAGATTCTATCCTGGGCTACAACCAAAGCATCAGGGGCTATAGCCCCCTTAGCCACCCCCTAGCAACACCTCTGCCACTGGTGCACCTTGAACAGAGCTGCCTGTTGAATTGTAATATAGCTTAGTGGGCTGCGCACCTGCTGTGGGTTATAGGTTTGAGTGCCTTCTGACCTTCCAACCTCGAAAAAGTGAGTACAATTAATTGTATGCAATCCATCGTTCAAGTGGAAAGAACGAGTCCAGTCTTTGGTGTGAGCTATCCAAATGGTCATCATTGTGGGATCTTTTTAACACTACGGGTGCAGGTCCAACTGAGAAAAGAGAGGACATTTAAATCAACATTTTATAAGGACCCTGGCCTGCTTCGCTTCAGAGGGTGCAAACTTCCTCATGTACAGCGGTAAAAAGAGGCTTTCATTCTCCTTCTGCAATATTATCATTTGAGCTTCTGGGAGTTTACTTTTTGCTTATGTTGTGTGAACTATCGGTGCTGACACTGAAAAACTATTATTTTCAAATATGTTGGTCAATTGAACACTCTAGTTTCCATCAAACCTACTTAGGGCCTCATTCTTATGTCACTGCACAGTTCATCAGAAATACCCTGGCCACATTCATTCCACTGCCAGGGACCACTCCCCACCAGTTTCTGCCCATTATCAGCATGGGGCAGATTTAGGCAAGGCAATCATTGCAGACCCCAGGTTTTGGTGCTTACATCTGTACAATGTAGAGGTCAGTGAGGGTGGTTGCCATGATAAGATATGATGGCCATCAATCAAAATATATATTTTCATTTCTAAAAAAGCCTCTCTCCTGCAATGCATCATGGGAGATGTACCTATAATTTTGGGAGAAGGGGGTATCTCCTTTTCTGTCAATTACTTTAAAAACAAATGGACGCAATAACTCCAGGCCCCATCCCACACACCCCGCCCTGGAAATTGAGTCAATGCTTTGTACCAAAGTTGTTTCGTACCTGGTCCAATTCTATCTAGATGTTTGGGCTGTGCACTGGAGCAAAAAACTGCCCTTTTCCTCTTTGGCAAAATTAACGGGGACTAGGCCAAAACTGCATTTTTTGTTTTCTTGATAACTTCTTTATTTAAAAAAAAAAATCTGTCTCAAAATGTCCACTCTGGACAGGTAAGTTTGTCTGTGCATTGGTGACTGGACATGTGCACAGCTCCAGACAGCACATGCCTCTTTGCATGGAGACATAATGGCTTTTTCTCTTAGACCAAATGTTTTCTACATTCCACCAGGTTCAGTTTTGGTAGCAAATAAGGAGACAGCAGAGGCATTTCATGCTAGGGATGTGTGAATGAGTATGCATGTCATGTTATGTTACTGATTTTTATAAAGCGCAGATACGCAGGGGGCATCTTGGCACTAGAGGATTCAAACAGAGCCAGAGAGCAACCTAAAACAAGTCAGTCTTCACGGCATGCCAAAAGGCAAGATGGTCTTCTCTGGCTTGAAGATTAGGGGGTAATGAATTCCACAGCATAGCTGCCACGATGGATAAGAGCGCCCCCCCCCTGTCCTGTTCAAAGGGAAACGAGGAACAGGGAGACACTGAGCATCCTGGGGGCACAGAGGACGTGGCGGGACATATGGTTGAAACTTTACCTGTAGGTACACTGCCGCCAGGCCACGAAAGGCCCGGTGGACAATACAGAGAGATTTAAAAATGACCCGCTGTTGGACCGGCAGCCAAGGAAGCGTGCAGAGCACAAGTGAGATGTGGGAACTGTATGGATGTCAGTAGGAATACAGGCCGCCAGGGGTTCGGCAAGGAACTGGGAGTTACAATAATCTAGGCGGCAGAGAGTAAGAGAGGCCACCACCAGAGGGTGCAGATGGATGGGATGAAAGGGCAAGACCTTTTTGGAGAACTCTTAACTGGAAATAGCCACCTTACAGATAGCACCAACCTGGGCTGCAGAGACAGAGACAATGAGAATTGAAGCCCAAGTTTTTGCCCTCAGATATCGGTGATGGACAAAGGATAATCTCTGAGGGCCAATAAAATGAAGACAAGGCTGAGGGAAAAGGGAAGAGGGTAAAGGAAGAGGGAAAACCAGAGAAGGGGCCATGTGCAGGGATTACCACCAGTACTACCGTATCTTTGCCATTTAACCTCAACCAATTGCTGCCCATCCACCTACTCACTGCTGCCAGGCAAAGCCTAAGCTGAGACTGAGGCGTTGTGGCCAGCTGAGCCAAATCTAGCCGGATGATGATTTGTGTGTCGTCAGCATAGGAGTAGCAGAGGAAGCCATGGGAGTGGATGAGCAAAACAAGAGGCTGACTGTAGATGTTAAACAGAGAGGGAGACAAGGCAGATCCCTGAGAAACCCACAGGAAAGCAGAGTAGAAGAGGAAGAGAAAGGAAATAGAGCTAGCATCTTGCTGCTGTCCATCAAAAAGGTTGTAAACCATGAAAGGACCAGTCCCGAGAGTCCGGCCAGGGTGAGGGGGTTCAGCAACACAGAGTGGTCCACTGTGTCAAAGGCCGAAGATAGGTCTATCAGCATCAGGGCCCAAATCCCCCAGTCTGCCAGACGAGTAAGATTGTTCAATACTGAGGTGAGGACACTTTCAGTGCCTAAACCAGGATGGAAGCCAGACTGGAAAGGATCAAGAAATGTAGGGTTTTCCAGAAAAGAAGTAAGCAGGGGAGAGATTACCGATTCCAGTAATTTCATGAAGAATGGGAGAAGAGAAATGGGTCGAAAGTGTAGTGAGGTCAAGCGAGGGCTTTTTCAAGAGTGGAACAACAAGGGACTGTTTTAGTTCTACAGGAATAAATCCCGTGAACAGGAGAAATTAACTGCCTGAGAAATCCACAAAGAGACTTGCAGCATTATATCCTGAAAGATCCCTAAGGGAATCACATCTAAGGGCAACACAGTTTTAAGCCGCTTGGTAGCATGGGCGTAGGACATGTGAGGGACAGGGGGGACAAATCCCCTCCCCACCATTTTAAGTGGGGGGATATTACGGGATTTATCCCCTCCAGAATATGTAAGTAAAATATGTAAGTGTTGTGCATGCAGCGTGTAAACATTTGCAGCGTGTAAATAGACTTCTGCAGCAGGGGTGAAGTCCTAAAAATGAAAGTGGGGGGACACGTCAACAAATGCAATGGGATGTGACGTCAACAGAAATTAGCATATCAAGGTGAAATATGAACATTTCATTACATTTGCTCTGCAAAACCACCCAAATTGCACAGGACGAATGTCATTTGCCTTTCATTAAAAAAACACACACACAAAGCCCAGAGAGTATTTTTTCTTCTATTAGTGTTTTTGAAAACGTTAAAAGATGTGCACGTTTTTAACTCCAAGAACCAATACAAGTGTTTTCTCTAGGAATTGCAGTACCGAAATGAGACATTTTACCTTTAGTTGTCTGTTATTTTTCATCATGTTATTTAATGTAGTGGTGAAGTGTCCGGCCTACAAACCTGACCACTGTTGTTCGATCCCTGTGGTCGTCTTTAATGCATAAATTCAAAGAGGACATTTACTGTTTATCATTTTAACTGGGGGGGACTGAGTCCACCCTCAGAAAAAAGTGGGTGGACTCCGTCTCCCGAGTGTACCCTTGACTTGAGCTCTGTTCTGCAGGCTGCAGCCGTCACCGAGCAAAAGTACAAGTTCTGCAGACTGCAGGCTTAAAGTAGTTCTGCTCGCTGCATGCCACGCGCCTGCGCATTTGATACATGCCCAGGCCGGGGAACAAACTGCACATGCCCCTGCGCAGTACACTGCTCCGCAGCCTCAGCCTGCGTTTGTCCAGAGGCCAGAGCGAAATGGAGCAGCCAGGCAGCAACGCGTGCAGAGAACTCTGCAACAGCATTTGATTATTGAAGCGAGGGAGTTGGAGTGCGAGACTAGAGAGATACTCGTCTCGAGCCGGAGCTAGCTGAGGTAAGTAACTGAGTAGTAGTGTCTTTGTGTGTGTGATGTTGTGTGACTGTCTGAACGAGGGGGGACAGCGTGACTGAGTGTGTGATGTCGTGGGTGGGGGCGTCAGGTTCCAATAATTACAGGTGACCACATGGCAGCCAGTGGGTGAAGGAGGGATTAGAGAGAGGTTATGGATAGGTAGGAGGGAGTAGGCAAACCGGGAAGAGGGTTAGGGTAACAACATTGGATAGGTAGAGGGATGTTAGAGGAAAAACACACCTTGATACTCAGCATACCCACCTAGCGACCTGACCTCACATAATAGTAATGAAACCTGCCTGGAAAAATAGCCTACTGCCTTCCTAAAACACTACAAACATACATTCCTCTGGCCCCCGTGTATGTGAACATTAGAAACAAAGCATCGGACCTGTAACACCCCGTTAATGGGAGTTGAGACAGCAAAATGTACATGGCAACATAATGATGGCAACATAATGAAACAAAACAGCAGGGAGCTTCTCCCCTCATGATTGACTAAACTCATGGAAATGGCCCAAGGGTTCTGCTTGAGCGGCTGGGGGAAGAAGCGCAGAGGGTAAGTGGAAACATGGTGCAAGTTATCAGCCAAGTGGGTAAAACCGGAAAAAACAAGCTGGTCCCCGAGGGGCAGCATAAGGGCCTTTCAAACATTTCATTTAAAAGGGGCCTCGAACTTACAGATGACATTGACCCCCCGTTTTGTCAGTCAGCACCTACAACATGGCAATACATTCCTTTCTATATTACATTTGTTCTGGGGCTTACAATGTGCACTTTTCTGGAGACCTTCAGGACGCCACCTCCCTCAAGTCCACCTTGGGGACTTCCCTCATACACAAAAGCAAAGTCCCCAAGGTGTCCCCTGTCTCCCCCAGATTTTATGTGTCTGCTACGCCCCTGCTTGGTTGCTAATATCAGGGGAGAAGGATGGTAAAGCAGACCACAGCTCGGGGACCAGGTAATGAGGTGGTCAACTGGTCAGATGAATCAGTACTTAGATTGACCAGATGAATGTGTATATCGCAGACTTTGTTTTAACCAAAATGTCTGATAGAACGTCACAAAGAGTCTGAGTAGAGGTTACAGCAGCCAGTGTGTCAGTTTTGGCAGATAGCGAGCTTACCAAGGTGAAGAGGTCCTTGGACTGGGTCAGGGAACTCTCCACTTTTTGGGCATAGAAGGTGGCTTTATCTAGGCAGATCGCATGATGATATGTTTCGGAGCTTTGGCCAAAGCTGGCCCTGTCTGCCCCTACATAAGATACCCTCCATTTACGCTCAATATGGTGCTTATTTAACTGCAATGCTTTCAGGTTATCATTATATCAGGGTTCGGAGGGTAGACTGGTGGCCCTCCGTAATTTTTGTGGGGCCAAGGAATCAGCCACTGAGGTAAATAAATTGGTTAAAAAGGAGAAGTCCACACATTTTTCCTGGATATTTGTAATTATATCTTCCTTAGCTTCCAGCTAAGCTTCCGAAGGGATCTGGGGTCAGGAGTAGTACAGGGAGGCAAATAAGGAGTGCGACCACCAAATGGTCAGACCAAAGAATAGGAAAGGAGGGAAAAAGAGTGGGCAACGATTTGGCAGCAAAAGGTACATCATATTTCCAAGTGAATGGGTAGGGCCTTTGACCAATTGCTCAAAGCCCATGTCACACATAGTGTTGAAAAATTGACGACTGCCAGTGTGACCGGGAGAATGAATTTGAGGTTAAAGCCCCCAGTTATCAGAAGATTAGAGAACTGCAAGTTCAAGCTCACTATCAGTTCGAGAAACTGGATACAGAAAGAGGAGTCTGCTACAGGAGGTGGATACATGGTTAAAATATGCAAAGTCGGGGATGCAGTCATTTGAAATCCAAACTAGAAGGGCTTCCATTTCAATTGCGTAGGTTAGAGGTACTGAAGTGGCTGTCATACAGATTTGTGGATCAGAGCGATGTCTCCACCTGGGTGAGCTGACACCCGGTCGAGACGAATAATATCATAGGCTGTGGAGGGCATCTGAACCACAGTGGGCCGCCCATGCATGTTTCATTGATGCAATACTATAATGCAAGGGTGAGAGTTACGAAAAATGAAATTAACACTGCAAGGAATTGCTATTTGGCAAGGGTGCAAAGCCCTGGCATTAAACCGTTTTCTTTACAAATAGAATGATGAGGGCAATTCCATCACAAAAAGGAGCAATCAGTCAACCATATTCTCCCTTGCCATGGACTCCATGCCAAAAAGTGTAGTCTGCCAAATGGTGGGATGAGAACTTCAAGGGCCAAGCCTCCTTTTTGCTCTCTATGTGAAGGCAGGTAACATCTCCACCTGAGACAGTTGCACAGAAGGCAACTGTCCCGAGCACATGAATCAATGGATCACACCCATTCAAAAGGAGTAGCCTCACACCTCGGTGCTGCATCTCTATGGGCCTCTGTTCTTAGTGAGAAGGTAAGGGGTGGGATTATGATAGGCAGGAAGGCACTGGTTAAGTGAAGGAGGCTTAAACCATCTTGATTCTCACTGTCTGTCTCTCTCTCTCTCTCTCTCTCTCTCCTGTCCCCTTCACTTCCTCTGGAGCAAAGCAAAGCACTTTGGGTGTGACATCAGCAGGGCAAAGTCCACTCCGCCCCAAAGCAGGGATTAGACCACTAAGGCCGGTTAGCTTTAGTATAATCACCTGAGGACTTTTGCACTTAAAAGACGAGGTCTCTCAACCCTTTTTCGGCAGTTCACTCAGTTCATCTTGGACCCTTTAAGGCCACAGACCTCTCCTATGGATTAGGACTTACCACTGTGCACCATAATCTCCTGAGCTGGGAGAGCAGACCCTGAATGGAACAATTACATTCTCGAGTCCCCCTGAGTGGGCCTCACAGCAACTGGAGGACGAGACCAGCTGAAGTTCCCTCTTTACCACACCAAAGGGTCATTCCGTGTTCATCGTACATGGAACAAGAGGGAAGTCGCAGCTGCTGGTTGCTGTGCTCCACATCGAACATTACTTGCACCTTTGACCAGCACGACACTGCATTGTGTGCAAGCAAAAGCTCATCACATGGTAGGCCTGAAGTGACTGCTCAATGCCTGGATCGGAACCGAATCACTGGAGTTACAATCATGGCTCGGCCCAGCTAGCCCTTTATTTGCAACCTCATTGATCGCACATCGACGCACCCACGATCCACACTTCAATGAAAATCGCCTACCGACTTGAACCGCTGGAGCATCACTCATCGCCCCTCCCAGTGGCTAAAGCCCAACTCAGCCTGGCCACCTGCAAAGTGTTCCTATGACCACCCCAACATGTATCTTTGAAAGACATCCTTCTACTCCACAGAGCACCGCATTCCCCCCTACTTGACTCCATCTTGCTGCTAGGGCCTCCAAGATCCTATGTGCCCAAATTCAGCCGGATCAGCTCACATCTATGTTCGACCCCAAGTCTAACTGCGTCAGGCCACCACTAACTGAATTCAGTCCTCTGTCCACTTGCACCCTATAGACTAGTTAGGTCACTATCACTGCTGTTTTCAACAACATATCATTTTTGTGGTTACTACTTTACCCACTACCCCTGCAACCACACTCAGAGTGCTACTTTCACCAGTCTGTTGCATCTTCTCGGTTCTTTCTGTGGGGTGTTTTATTTTTTTAATAGTATTTTCTATTCATTCTGTGTGAAAATTGTGTTTTTGTTTAAAGTATATATATGTTCAATGAAAAAATGTTGTTAAAAGGGACGTTATGATTAAGTTGCACTACTAAATACGTATCAAATTCAGTAAAAAAACTTTGTTAAAGGGACATTATGGTTCAAAGTAAAACCGAAAAAACCCCGAAATTCGGCAGTTATGGTAAGATAAGCAACCATAACTCGCGCCACCGTGCATTGCTAACACTAACACCCAGGACATCAAAGATGACATCACATGTGCATTTACTATTGTGATGGTGGCATCCCTGGATGGCACATGATAGGACAGTGCATGTCTCCAGATACCAGGCCACTCCCAATCTCGGGAGTGACTTGTCGCTGCTGATGTCATTCTACGTTGAAGCATAGAAACAGTGCACCCTCCTTGTACTTCAAGATGTCTGCGTTTTTTTTCTCAGCCCAATGCGATGTGGCTCTAGCAAATGTCAATCAAGCAGTGTGTTACGGGGGAAGAGGGGATGGAGAAGACCAGTTGTAGGCAGTTAGCCAAAACCACTCTACCCTGTCAAGAACCGTTTGCACATCTTCCTGAATAACAGAGCAAAATATGTGTGCACTAGCAGATTTTCTATTCAATTCAATACCATATTTGTTTAAACCTTGAGGGTTAACCAAGTATAATAATAATAATAATAATAATAATAATAATAATAATAATAATAATAATAATAATAATAATAATAGTTTAATGGAATAACTTGCAGTAGGGCAAATGTTTAAATGTTTTTTTTTTCTTTCAAATCCAGAGGACCTTAATTTGCATTCCAAGATAAGGGATCCCTGGCAAAGTTAGAAATGTATAAACCAGAGAAAGTCCAATGTTCTGCTCTGCCCTTGCACTACTGAAATGTGGTCCTACTTTTCTGTTGGCAGCCACTGCCAATGTGTAGTCCAATATGAATCCTGGCTGCTGCCCCAGTTTTTGATTCTTTGATTCTGAACATCTTATAACCACATGTATACAGCCCTAGCAAACCTTGTCAGCCCCTTCCTTCCAAAAGTCAACAAGTTTCCTTACCTCGCATCACAATCAATTAGTAAAATAAAGCAAGGATCACTAAAGCCCCCCCATCCCACCCTCCCAGCCCATCCCAGGACCCCTTCATGGGGAGAGCTCAGGAAGGTTCTTACACTAAAGCACAGAAGGAAGAAGAGGAAGAGATAAGGAGCATGAATTAGAGAGTGGAAAGACAGAGATGTAAAGAGTGACTGGAAAGGAGAGAGAGAGAGATAGAGAAAAATGGATAGAGAGAGGGGCAAAACGAAAGAGACTGAGATAGAAAATAGAGGGAGTTGGCATACAGCGAAAGAGAAAGGGATCCCATTGCGCCTCTCCATGCCTGGACAAAGGAAGTGCCAGCAATAGAGAGAGCACGAGAGAGACAGGGTACGAAGGAAGAGAGTAGTTGGTGGAAGTAGTGATAAAAATAGGGAGGGCGAGGAGAAAGAAAGAAAGAAAGAAAGAAAGGAAGAAAGGAAGAAAGAAAGAAAGAAAGAAAGAAAGAAAGAAAGAAAGAAAGAAAGAAAGAAAGAAAGAAAGAAAGAAAGAAAGAAAGAAAGAAAGAAAGAAAGAAAGAAAGAAAGAAAGAACAAAAAGGCCAGAAAGAAGAAAGGAAGAAAGGACAAAAAGAGAGAGTGATTGTCAAATAGTGCAAAGGATGGGGAGGAAGAGAACGGGAGACATGGTGAAAAAGAGAAGGAGACACAGACAAATGGAGTGATAGAGCGAGGTATGGAGATAAAGAGAGGGACAATGAGAAAGAGGAACACAAAAAGGGAGAGACTTGAAAGAGACACACTCAAGGAGAGGGAGAGATAGAGCAAGAAAAAAAGACGTACACACAAAAGGACAGAGAGTAAAAGGAGAGAGAGCCATAAAGGGCAAGGGTGGGAGATAGTGAGAGTGAGGGGAGAGCTGGTGAAAAAGAGAGGGACACAGAGAGTGAGAGAGCGAAGGAGAGTTAAAGGGAGGGGAGAGAGAGGCACATAGAGAGGGTGGGAAAACCAGACCATAATGACAGAGAAAGCAGGCTTGTACCAGACTGCACTGCGAAACAGAACAGTACATACCCAACCACAGAGGGAGAGGTAGAGGTGATGTGAGAAGAGAGAGAGAGTATACATTGACCAGTAGCATCTGGGGAATTTTTCAATTGGAGGGGCGTAAATGTTTCTCAGGAATATGCATGTGCGACTGACTGTGCCGAGGTAACCTATCCCAACCAAGGACGCTGAGGGGGTTTTCCCATGAGAAATTCTAAATAATTACGGTTAAAAGCGTGCATTTTACAGCTAATATCTGTGGAAACAGCTGGCCCAAAGGTCACTGTTTCCAATCAGTGTTGTGAGGTAACATGGGACAAATCCAATAAATGGAAATTACTAATAGTGCACACAGGCAATTTCCAGGGCATTTTATGATGACATTGCCCACAATATATGCCAGTACAAGTCTATTTTCACACTTGCTCTGCCAATATATGTCCATGATGGATGTACCAATTTATGCCATCATTCCCGTATAAGAAAATACGCATATTTTCTGCTAAATTCATAATGTCAGTAATGCTGCCTCTGCCAATATATTCCAGTATTCCCACATAGGAACATACTCCTTTTGGTTTTGCCAGTACAGTATGCCATGCTACATTAGGAAAACATGTGTAGACTGACTGTGCCAGTGTAGGCCAGTATATCCATGCCAGAACTCAAGCTGGCTTTTGCCTTGATGTCAGTAAAACATGTCATGTCATTCCATATCAAGAACATAAGTCTAGCCTGGTTGCACCATTGTAGTACAGAAAGGCCATATAAGAACACTCACCATATTTCGTTTAACCTTGTTGCAATTAAAAAATGCAATGCCACAATAAGAAAATATGCCAAGGCTGGCTCCATGAATGCATTTGTATTTATTGACTTTAAGCTGTTTTCACCAACGTGGCAAACACAGAAGAAAAACAGTACAACATTAATGCAATATTATGAACAAAACAAAAAGCAAGGGCAATTATAGTATGGTAAATAGCAGATTATTTTCAGATGTGCCCGAAAGAGGGAATAGGAAGGAGTAGATCAGATATGAAGAGGTGAGACTTTCCAAAACTTAGCAGCTAGGGGACTGAAAGAACATAAATAAGACTAGGCACATGGTGGTCTAGGGACAGTTTACAGAAACTGTGATCGGGAACAAAGGGAATGAGATGGGACATATAAAGAGACAAGAGAGCAGAGATAGGGAGAGTGAGCCTATGAAGATATCTAACGGCGATACGGAGAAAGTGTAGGTAAGTGTGGCTACTTAAGAACACTCATCTGCTGGCTTCACCCTTGATGCCAGTAAAAAGCACAATACTATAGTGAGAAAACATGTTCAGACTAACTGCATCAATCTAGGCCAGTATGGCCACATAAGAACGCTCATAATGTTGTCTTTAACCTTGATGCCTAGTAACAACGGCCTTGCAAATGCCTTGGTACATTAATAAAACATATCAATAATGGCTGAACCAACATAGGCCATAATGGAAATGATAGACACTCATGATGCTAGTTGTACCTTTTATGCCAATATAAAATGCAATGATACATTAAGAAAGCATGTCCAGACTGGCTGTAACAATGTAGGCCGGAATGGTCACTTAAGAATACTTATCATGTTGACTTTACCCTCGATGACCAGTAAACACACTGTTGATGCTGCCACAGCAATAAAATGTGTGCTGACTGGCTGTGGGGTAAAAATTCATTCATTCCTCTCATCCCCTTCAAATCGGATGCCCGCCTAACGGTCTGGCCCACACAATTGTTCAAATGTATGCACTCTATTTCACCCTGTTCACCGAGTGCATTCTGTTTTGGCTACTTTTCTCTGTTTCAATTTTCAATTCCTACTGAAACCTGGATTTCTTCTAGTCATATTGTTACTCCTGCTTCTTTATTTACATCCTCTACTAGTTTCTCCCATATCCCTCACAACCTTGTTAGAGGAGATGGTGCTGGTATTCTCTTTCACTCATTGTGGTCTCTTGTCCCACCTATCTCTCTTCCTACCTTTTCTTCATTTGAATACCATTTTGCTCAGTTCTCTTATCCTCGTCAAATTGCTTTTCGTATCCTCTATCGCCCTCTTGGCCCGCTTACTTCCTTTTTAGCTGATCTTGATTCTCTGCTTTCTCATGTTCTTCCAATCTCACCTCCTTCTGTGCTTCTTGGTGACTTCAATCTTCACCTTTATACTACACATACTATCTCGCCGTTTCTTCCTCTTCTAAATGCATTTCATAGTGCTCAATTGTCTACCTCTCCCTCCCATATTTCATTCTCATCACTTGACTTAATCTTTACCTCTTTTTCTCCGGACACTCCTGTGATTGCCCAAACTATTTTCCTATCTGATAATTGTCTAATTTCTTTCCATTCTCTTTTACCTGACCCTCACTCTTATTTTTGGCCTTTTATCTCTCTTTCTCTCTGTGATCTTCATTCTTTTAATTCTTCCACATTCCGTGCTTCTGTATCCTCTAGACTTCATTGTTTTACTTAATTTCCTTCTATTTCCCCTAGTTCTGTATCTACTCATAATTCAACTTTGGATTCCAGACTGAATCTATTTCATCTATTCCCATCCATTTTCTCCTTCCAAAAAACCTTCTCAACCTTGGCTCTCCCCTGCACTTTGTTAACTTCGTCCAGCCCTGCATAAGGCCGAACACCATTGGGAAAAGTATTGTGCCTCCGAAGACCTTTTATCTTTTTCCTCTCTTCGTTCATACTATGATTCTTCTCCTTTATCTGCTAGTACTTCTCTTCTCACACTTTCTCTTTCTCATCATCCTCAATGACTTTTTCAATTACTAACTTATATCCTCTCTCCTCATCCACCTGAACCTTCTCTTCCGTCTTCTCTCTCGGCTACTGATTTTGCTGATTTCTTTCTTTGCTCATCTTTCTCTTCTACTCCTCCTCCTCCTTCTCCCACCTCTTCCTCTCCCCTCGATACCTCTCCTTTGCTTTCTTCTTTTACACCGCTTTCTATTCTGATACTTCTCTTAACTTGAATAGGGCACATCAACTGCATCTCCGCTGGATCCTCAGTCCTTCTGTTTATCTTACTTCTTTAATTAATTGTTTGTTTGAATCTGCTTCCTTTCCCTGAGCTGTTATCATTCCTACTATCAAGGAACCATCTTTGGCCTCCGCTCTTCCTTCTTCTTCCGTCCTATTTCTTTGCATCCTTTTCTCTATAAACTACTGGAGCAGGTTGTAAACACTCAAGTTTCTTCTTTTCTTATTCTGCTTTCCGTTTTTCCTCCTTTTCAATCTGGCTTCTGTTCTAATCATTCCAGTGAATCTGATTTACTTCACATTTCTAATTCCTTACTATCCACAAAGCACAATAAGCAATATTCTATTCTAGTTATAATTGATCTTTCTGCTGCTTTCGACACCAACCACTCTATCCTACTGTCCTCTCTTTCACCTCTTGGGTTATCTGGGTCTGTGCTCAGATGGTTTCATTCCTATCTCTCTAATCGCAGTCACTCTGCTTCTTGGGCCGGTCAATCATCTTCATTTTTCTGACTTCTCTGTGGGGTTCCTCTAAGTTTGGTTCTTGGTCCTCTTCTTTTTTTCTCTATATAGCATTCCTCTGCCTTATCTTTTTCTTCAATTAACATCTCTTGTCATTTCTATGCTGATAATTCACAAATCCTCTCTTTTTTTCCTTTTATTCCCCTTCCCTTCATAACACGGTTTATTCTTGCTTTCTTGCTGTTAAGGCTTGGATATCCTCACAGTTTCTTCATCTTAACCCCTCTTAAACAGAGGTTCATGTCTTCCCATCTTCTTCTCGTTTCCCTGCTTCCTCCTTCTGGTCTTCTTTTTCCTCCATCTCTCCTCCCATTATCATAATATTGGTGTCATTTCTGACCCTTCTCTCTCTTTCTCTCTGGATATTTGTAACACTGCTCGCTCAGCACGTTTCTATATTTATGATCTTCGGTGCCTGTCCCTTTCTATCATTTCAGCTTTCCAAACTCCTCATTTACTCCCCTGTTTTTTTCTCTCTTAAACTATTGCTGAGTTATTTTATTAGGTCTTCCTGAGTTTCATCTTACTCCTTTACGCTCTGTTTTTAATTCTGCCTTTCATCTTCTCTTTCCGCTCTCTTTTCAATCCTTTAATAATCTTTCTCTTCATTCTGCCTCTGTAATTTCTTTTGATCTCTATCTTATTTTCCACTTGCTTTGTCCTGTCTACAAAGTTCTTTGTGGTCTTGCTACCTCCGATCTTTGTTCCCATGTTTCTTTCTATTCTCCTTCTCGCTCTCTTCATTCTCAATCCCTATTTGTTGTTGTTTTTGCCAAACCTCGCTGTGCTTCTTCTCGATTCCGTTCTTTATCACTTCCTGCACCCAAGCACTGGAATGCTCTTCCTCTTCCTATCTGTGCATCTACTTCTTATCATATTTTCTGTTCCCAATTAAAAGCACATCTTTTTTCATTTTCTCTTAATCAGTTTTTATGATTGTTGATCATTCTGTTCCATTTGTATTGTACTGTTGTAGCTGAGAAGTTGTACAGCACTTTGGCAAAAGTGGTAAAGAAACAAAATAGATGCAAATATAAATACAGCTTTGAATTCATACCGCATTCATACAATCATGCACACCATCACACCCATACAACATAGGCTCTCTAGTTCATCCGCACACCCATAAAACATGCACTCTCTCAATCATACGCACACCCAAAAAGCACACACTCTCTCATACGCATACACACATACATGCATTCATATATACAACACCTTTTTTCTTTCCTGCAGCCTAAATCCAGTCTCTAAATGCTACCTGCCACAATGGCCCTCCTACTCACTTGCAACATGCTACAGGCACCAGGAAGCAACAAGAGTGCCCTGGTTCCTGCACATGCGCTGTGGAGCTGGAGCACCTCAATGTAACTCCTGGGACTTTGAATATGCAGGGAGGTGCAGAAACAGCCCCTATGCACTGTAGGCCTACCAAACCAAAGCATGCATCCCCAATGCACTTTGCAAGATTGGGGAGAGAAATATGGGGAAATGCACACTGGGGTACTGAACATTGTCCAAGGGAGACCATGTCTCCCAGTACAGTTGAAGCACCCCATCACCCGCTTTGGTGGAGCCACCCCTGGCACTGACACAGAGAAAGAGAAAGAAAGAACTGCCTCGACAAAGAGAGACAGTGAGAGTGTATCAGACCAAAATGACATAGAGAGAGAGAACAGAGAGAGGTCAGCTGAGAACCTGCATCTCATCAACAGACAGAGACACTAAGTGAGACATAGAGGGAGAGTGAGTGAGAGACACAAAGAAGGTGACAGTCATAAGATCATTATGTGATACACAGGGTAGAGAGAACTACGTTAAAAAACGAATTCTGAAAAACCTGAGCTCCAAAATTGAGAAGCCGACTTGGTCGCATTTTGAAACTGGAGCTTTTGGGATTCTCTTCATGTGTCCCCTGCTTTGCATTTAATGTATTCAGGGGACACCTACGCAACCCCCGCTCGCCTAGTTTGGCATTTTGAGATTCGGGAAGAGCTATTCACAAATAATTCATATGGTTTTTCTGTGCAGTTTCCTGGTGGGAAAAACACACAGCCAATTCAATTGAATTCCGCCTCTGTGCCAGCATCAGAATGTCACCTCCGCCGCAGAGAAGCGCCGGGATTCTCTGAGCGAAGTGATGGAAATGTGCATTGAATCCTTTGCAGAAGCGGCCGATGCAGGAAAACCCAAGGACGTGTTACATCCAAGGGTCTTCCTGCATCTGCATTAGTCTGCAATGTTATCATAATGATGGTGGGGGGGGGGGGATCTATGTGAATCTTTCACAGTATTTATAGTTCTGGAATACAAACCTGTCTGGTACCATAAAACAATAATCGTTGTCATTGGCGTCTTTTGTTATCGTCTCAGAATAGACAGATGTCTCAGGTTAGCTGCCTCACAGAATGCAAAAGTGCTCAAGCATAGAGGAGTCCAATTGGAAGGAAGGAGAAAGCTACACATATCATAGCATGAATAGTGGATGCAGATTAGAAGCTACCAGGGAGGTGTCCATATACAGAATGACTGAGATTAGAAGAGGGACTGGGTTTTCAAGTAATGTTGCCATTAGAGAGCAAAGAAACAAGTGGCTGCGGTGTGCAATATATCAATTCTCAATATTATATAGTGGAAGTAACATTATTACCAGTGAAACCATGAATGAGGCTTTTTTGAAGATCATAACCTGAGAACAAAATCACTTTGAAGGGTGACAATTTTGAAAGGTTTATAGACTGGCGATTTTGGCAAGTTGCCAACAGAAGATTAGATGAGATGCCCAGGTTCACACGTTAGTTAAGAGGCGATGCTGGGATTGACACCCACTCTGCAATTTCTGCACTTTGCTAAAATAATCTCATTTCACAGAACTGACTTGTAAAGTACTCAAACAACATAACCCAATATGACAATTTGAAAAAAACTAAATGTTATAGAAATGTGTTATGCAAAATTGGAATTATTCTAGCTTCATTGTCTCCATCCATCATCAAGGGAAGTATATAAGTACCAACGTACTAATGAATGCCATCCTAAAAGATTGTATATGGGTTTGTCTTTTATATGTTAAAGCCTTAAATATGCCCAAAACACAGACTTGTGAAATTGTTCACAAGCAAAAATGGAAAAATGCAGGAAAAAATCTGAATTGCAGAAAAAAGCAAACCGTTTTCTCTGTCAAATAAACAGTCGTCAAAATATGATTGCAAGAGGCCTACAATATCTGGTCCAATGTATTCTGTCTAGAACAGAACCCCTTACACTCAAATGGCTTGCATAAAAAGAAATATCAGGTAATGGGCTAAACAGCGCCCGCAGCATGTGTGAAGGCAATCCTTTTCAGAAGACGGCACATAATGCCAGAGATATGATGATTTGTTCAGGATCACAGTATCGTCTGCTGGCAAAGGAAGGAGACAAGCATTTTGATTTTGGATACCTAATCACCTCACTGGAAGAGCACTTTATGCTCACCACAGTAGGCAGACGCCTAGATTTTAAAACTCACATCTGAACAAACCATGTTTTAGATCTTGACCACACTGATGCGGTTTGAATTTGGTATTCTAATTCTGCATATGAACACAGATCTATGCAGTGCCTGCCTAACATACAGAGCTATCTTCTGAAAAATTGCAGCACTCACATTTATCTATATCCATTTCAAACTTGGCTGTTGCACATGATCAATATAATCCTCACAGAAAAGTGAAAATGCTACAGGAGTTGTGCCTCAGTGAATGCACAAAGTATCTATTCTGAAAAGCTTGAGTTCCAAAATTGTGAAGCCAACTTGGTCGCATTTTGAAACTCAAGCTTTTGGGATTCTGTTCATGTGTCCCCTGCTTCGCATTTAATGTAGGCAGCGGACACCCCCGACGCACATAATGCCGAACTAGGTGTTACAGGATGATTTGGTGAGAGCAGGTTGTGCTTGTCAATAACAGACAGGCAATAGATTTAGAGCCTCAGCAACATGCCATAAGATAGCCAGATATTTGAGTTAAGTTTGGTGAACAATGGGAACTGACATCTTTAGCTCAGGCAGCTTTGTGCCCTCCCCGTGCCCCTCCCCCCCAAGATGGGAGCCGGGGGCAAGTGCCCCTTTGACCCTAAAGGGTAAATGCCCTAATGAAATGAGGACAGTTTACTGCATCTGTGTTAGCCAATGGTGACTTTGTTTGACCGCTTACGACTTAAATTCCTGGTACTGCAGCAAGACTGCAATATATTTTAGAAAATAGTTCTCCCCATTTTTCAGACTCGGTTAATCAATCAGACTGTGTTAATCACCTGTAATGATGTTACATTTGAATTAAGAGATTGAAGTCGTCTGCTGGGTCATGCCTTTAACCCATCCCCTTCTCTCCTACTGCTTATAGAACATGACCCTCTCCAGCCCTGTTAATTTATTTAAGATCCTGCAACTGTTTTCCATGTATAATATTCAAAACTGGTTGGCATAATGTTGTAAAATGCTGCTGTGTATTGGTGGTGATCTGCTATCTATTCTGTTTGTATGCATTAGCCTTAAGAACAATTTTAAACTGTATGTCTTTAGCCCATTTTTCTCAAAATGTGTGCGGTGGAATTCACCATTTCAATCCTGGCTGCCATCAATTGCTCATGCTAATTGTGGGGGTGAAGGCAATGCCTCTGCTGAAACATTTCACAAAACAACAACCATTTTGAATGCCAGTGCCCCTCCTGAGTACCACCTGCCCCACCGAAACCAAAGGTGTCCTGCACCTCTACCTGTGACTCTTGGGGGACTTCCAAGCAGAATTCTGCTGCCAAAGACATAAAGAGATTTTATTTTATTTTTATTTTATTGTTCATTTATAATGCTTTTTTATACCAAATAGTGGTTTCTAAGTGCAGAATCGGGCTCTAAACCAATGTTGCTTCACATTGTCTTGCTTCCAAGACAAACGTGTTGACCCTGAGATATCCTTACTCCCAAGATTGAGAAGAATTAACTCTCATCAGTATGCGCCGCCACCACAAAGAACTTAGATAACAGAACAGAGTGGATCCATGGAGCCTTTGATATTTAATTAGGCTGGCCATCGGAGGAGAAAGGTGTTGTCCTTCGCCTCTGGATGTTTTTGTCCACCCCTCGCTGTCACCTTTCAAATAAATTTGACAGGGAAGACTGTGCCTACAGGCTCCGTCCCCCACAGTACACTGGACTATGTGTTTGATGTGCGGCGAGCATTAGAATGTGTGTGCAGATTAGCCCTACACATTTTCGGAGGTTGATCTCCCATCATTCCATTTCCTAAAAGAATCCCAGGCAAGAGCACACTCCCCGTGCGGATGGCCAACTCCCTCCCAGATGCCCTTCTGGGCCGGTTATTTCCTGGTCTCCAGTTGGATGGGTGTGTTTCGATCCTCTCCCGGATTCTATTTAAATTACAGTCTCTGGACAGTGGTGTCTGCCTCGCTGTGCTTGTGCATTGTGCCTCTGTTTTGGGTTTCGATTTTTGTGTATATATGTATGTGGAGATTGTATCTCAGTCTTGGAGTTTCGTGGGCTTGGGGCCTCCGTGTGCTGGGTGCTTTGTAATTGTACAGGTTTCACACTGGCAAAGTCTCTCTGTCATAGTTGTATTTCCTTCTCAGAGTCTCTTTGTAATGACTCCTGATCCCTTTGTGTTGGTGAGTGACTTGGGTTGGTCTTGATCTCCCGATGGTTTTGCTCTTTCCTTGTCGAGTTTTCTGCTTCACAGTGGTGAAAGCCTCTCTGTGGTGGTTGGATTTTGTAGTTATCTGCTTCACAGTGGTGAAAGCCTTTCTGTGGTGGTTGAATGTTGTAGTAGTATCAAGTTCACAGTGGCAAAAGCCTCTCTGTGGTTGTAATGCTATTAACTAAAACATGGTGCCTTTGTGCAGTTCATTTTGGGTGCTCCCAGAGCCATAATGGACATTTTCTTCAGGCCACAGTGAAATCTATATATTTTGACTAGGCCTCAGTGAAATCTGCACTTTATGTGAACTCGTAACGTTCTGCGTATTATTCCACAGGGAAACATGTTTTCAACAAGGCTCATTGCTTAGGTTAGTCTGCATTGTTTGAAGAAGGTGCCAGCTGAAGAAAAGTTATGTAGTTTTTGCTCTTTCATGAAAAGAGGAAGAGTTTTGCCTCTTGAGGTTACTCCGGCCGGGGGCCCATTGGAAGAAACAGGTGGAAAAATACAGAGCCACCCGGCATTTGCTGGATGCTTAAAACAAGAGGCCCCGGGGCAGGCAGGCAGAAAGCTTTGTTGGAAGAGTGGATGCATTTCTCCCAGACACGTTGATGTCAAGCTCTCTATGCTTGCTTGTTTTGGAGCTTTTCAGCTCATTTCTAATGGGAAGAGGATTTGTTTTGCTGTTGCTTCAGCGGTGAAGTATTTTTAGACTTTTTATATTCTTTATATATGTGCTCTAGCAACTTCAAGCATCTTTTGTGCTACGAACAATGATCTCAGACCAAATAATTGGACAGGCTCAACGAATATGGCAAAGTACTACTTTATTGTCAATTTAATAAAGCAGGGCAAACTGGCAGACATCGGACTGATGCATGCACACTCACACATCTGCATGATTAGATGGAGGTCTTATACCCCAATATGCATCATCTGTGAAATCATTCTACGTGACAAAATACAACACCTATCAAAGGATGGGATTGGTTAAGGGGAACATATCTACTTATAGAACATAAAAGGATTAGTAAGTACATCATCGGCTACCCCTTATATGTAGGACACGCCTTGAGCTAACTCTAAATACCTATAGTACTGATTATAGTGGACAAAACAACAGCAGATTGGTCTATGGTACTTTGCATGTTAGGTTGTCCCTCAACCCCACTGATTGGTTGGCATATTAGCCCAACCTAGGACTTTTGCCTCCCTAGCAGCACGTATTTGAAACAAAACGTAGACGTTTGAATCCCATCAGACTACTCCCTATTTTCCAAATAAGTCCATCATCTCTCATCGGTAGGCTATCAGCCAAAGTCTTCCGTTTGAAGTTGACCTTGTTGCCTGCTCACTGTCCTGGAACATTCGATGGAGTGTGATAACACCACTATCTTAGCTTAAGGCTCTAATGAATAGACTTTGTTTTCGACTTCTGAGTCATGTGTGAAGAGAACACAGATGTGTCCATTTCAGCCTTCTATGTATTGCTATTTGCTTTCATTGTGCAGGGTGATGTTGCTCCTCCTGGCCTCTAGGGAATTGCTCAAGCTATCTCATATGAACTTTGTACACTTTTAATTGAGCAGCAGTTTGGCTCTTACAGATGTTCTCTTCTTCCTTCATCTATGAAGAACGTTCCACATTCAGAGCTTATTCATGTACTCCCTTTGTGCTCTTTGCTTATCCTTTAAAAATAGCACCCTTAACTCTGGGCTAACCTTGACTTATTGTCGGGTCTACACACAAAGCTGCTTTTCTGTGTCTCCTGATTCTACAGCCTCGGCCCGTTTCTGAGGTAGCTTGGTTAAGTTCAACATTAGCCAGCATCCATTTTCCTACTATGGCCGTCCTTGCCACATTATATATTTCTCTATAGCAAGCTTCTATACGTTTTTGTTCTACCTTGCATTACTGCGTATTTACAGTTATGATATGATAATTTATGTATATCGCGCTAGTACACAAATGTTTCAGAGCGTGACAAGGCAAGGGAGGGGAACGTGGGAGAACAACACAACGATCTTACTAGGCCCAGTGACATTGAGAAAGCCCAAGTGCATGGGAAATGGAAAGGGGAAAGTGCATGGAGGGGGAGTGGGAGAAGTGGAAAGTGCAGAGCAGAGAAGAACAGATAAATAATAATAAATAAAAAAATGAAAAATAATGGCAATAAACAGTGGTAGTGCAGCCAGAAAGTGGGAAGTGCTGTGTTTACGGCAGCAGACAGGGTATGTCTGATAACTGCAGAAAGAAAAGAAAGGGGGTGGGGTACACTATGGGTGCAGATACAGACCCCAGTGCAAGGGGTGCCCCGGAAGCAGTGCAGGAGGGTGGCAGGGTGAGCAGGTACCTGGGCCTGGAGGACAGAGGGTGGCCAGGTGCACAGTGCCAAGAGAGAAACAGATCAGCACAGGGGAGGGGGGGGGGGACGAAGGCAGCAGCAAAGAGGAAGATCTTTACGTGCTTCCGGAACCAGAGATATTTTTCCTCAAGTTTTAGAGTGGCAGGGAGGCTGTTCCAAAGGGACGCCCCAGCCGAAGACAGAGATCTACCCCCAGCTTGTTTTTTTGAAAAACGACTGACCCTGAGGGAGTTAGAAGTAGAGGAGCAAAGAGCTCCTGTACTTCTGGTCAGTAAATTACTTCATCTTCTTTAGCTCAATGATTACTTTAGCTTTAGGTACATGTTACTCATAATGCTTCAATTGCATTGTTACTTCTAAGTATGTTCATATTGTTTCAGCATAGGTTCATATATCTTCCTTATGACATCACTTTGTCTTCATCAGATTTCACTTTAACATCCGTCCATAATATTCAGTGATGCATTCTGACATCTTGGCAGGCAACGTCCTTCCATTTAGCATTCTTCCTGTCACCATCCTTCCACACTTTCACTGCGAGGGTACATTCTGTATGGCCAGCTGAGTGCATACCGTCTCTCATACACTCGATGCGGTATGGGAACAATACAAGAGGTCCCATTTATTGCTTTTCTCAAGGAGGCAGGCACGATTTGACGGTTGTTGTGGGTGAAGAGTGTGCTGTGGGAGGAACACAATATTATCGAGATTCTGAATGTAAACTTACCATTGTGATGAGGTACCTTACCTGTGGACCACTGCAGGCAGACACCAAGATGCTTTTCATGGATGGAGCTTGCAGCAAGGTCCCGAGTGCTGGATAACCCCCAGGTGGTATCCTGATTCCGCACAGTTGTCTAAACTTTATGGTGCAGTGAGATTTGGAATGCGTATCACAGTGTCTAGCTTAAGAGAGTGAGGCAAGGTTTAAGAACTGGTATTCTCAGTGTTTAACTTCTAAGTGCAGCAAGATTGGAACAGAGGACTACATTTTGGGCAACTGGGTTCTACCCCATATTTGCCTTCTGTGTGCTGCAAGATGTAGAGCTATGTCTAAATTTGGAGCACAGCAAGATTAGTGTTGTGGCAATCACAGTGTCTATTTCTGGAGTACTAATGTTTAGGGAAGGTATCAAACTTTCAGTGGGTATCTGTATTTACACAATTTCTAGCTTCTAAACCCAGTGAGGTTTGAAGCAGATATCAAACAGTTTTGAACTTCAAAGTGCAGTGAGATTAGGGACAAGTATCAATCTTTGGAATGTGCTGGGATTCAGTATTATGCCTGACTTCCGGTCATAGCAAGGTTTGGAGCAGTGGCAGACTTCACAAAGACACAATGGCAAATTTCAGAGTGCAGCAGGTTTTAGGGCAATGATAATTTCTCAGAGCCTTGATTCAACAAATGGTTAACTTCAGAGTGCAGCAACTTATTTCAGCAGTGACAACTCCACAAGGTCATGATGGCACATTCCTATGTGGACAGACTTAACTCAGTAGCAAAACCTCAGAGGGCATCAAGATTTAAATTGTGGCAGAATTCTACAGCAGTAGGGTTTAGCACAATAGCAAAACCTAGAAGCGCAGAAAGAATTTAAACTCAGACGATGTTCCTTTGTGGCAAGATTCAATATAATAGCAAAACCTCAGAGCACAGCAAGATTTAAACTGAGGCGAGGTTCCTGTGTGGCAGGATTGAACACAACAGCAAAGCCTCAGAGCGCAGCAATATTAAACAGTGGCAATGTTCCTATGAGGTAGGATTGAACAAAACAGCAAAGCCTTAGAGCGCAGCAAGATTTAAAAGTGGCAAAGTTCCTATGTGGTAGGATTGAACACAACAGCAAATCCTCAGAGTGCAGCAAGATTTAACAATGGCAACATTCCAATCTGGCAGGATTGAACACAACAGCAAAGCCTCAGCAAGATTTAACCAGTGGCAACGTTCTAATGTGGCAGCATTCAACATAACAGCAAAGCCTCAGAGCACAGCGAGATGTAACAGTGGCAAAATTCCTATGTGGTAAGATTCAGCACAATCGCTGACCTCTGAAAGCAGCAAGATTTAAAATTATAGTGGGTTTTCTAAGGCCAAACAATTCAACAAAATATCTGAACTTCAGAGTGCAGTGATATTTAAACTGTGGCAAAGTTCCTATGTGGGCAGATTCAACACAATAGCAAGACCTCAGAGTGCATCAAGATTTATCACTGGCAAGGTTCCTATGTGGCTGGATTCAACACAACAGCAAATCCACAGAGTGCAGCAAGATTTAACAGTAGGATAGTTCCTATCTGGAAGGGTTCAACACAATAGCAGAACCCCAGAGTGCAGCAAGGTGTCAAGAAGGTCCTTCTGCATCCCAACCAAGCTCTTTGGCTCTGTGGACCCTGACACTGGAACTGGAACAAAGAAATAACAGACGCCCGGGTGAAGCTTCACAGTCATCTTTAAGACAAGTTCAAAAGACACACTGGAAGCACAAAGAGCAGCATTCTGCTTTCCCCCTTTTATAGATCTTGTTCAATGATGCAATACTTTCATGCACATTCAGGATACATATCTGATTGGTCCTTTTAGCCAAAATAAAGCCCTCCTTATCTTTGATTGGTTGGCTTATCGGTCACTCACAAAGCCCACAGTAGCTCTCTATTAGCAAGCAATGGCTGACTGACACATAGACTGATAAGCTTATTTTAGATCCAGCTGGATACCATTACACATTATTTAACTCCTGCCAAGAAACAGATCTTATCTGCTTCTCGAGGTCCTCCCAACTTTAATTGGCAGCTCATACTGTGGAAAACCCCATGAGCTCATTTTATTTTCTGCCAAGAAAGCAGCATATCTGTACTGATTGCTAACTAACTAGCCTTTATCTGATTTACCATCAATCATGACTGCTTTTCCCTGGCCAAGTTTCAAATGTAATCTCCAGGCTCAATTATTTCACAGCGAGATGCTGCCAAAGAGCTTCTACTTGTGTAAGCATGATTCAGGCCTTTTGACTTCTGCACTTATGACACCATTTTGTATGTGGCATCCATCTTAGAACATTTCTCAGTTTGTTTGGCCATACTACCAAAAGGTGAGTCAATATTTACTTTAAGCATAACTCATTTTCTATTCAGTTTCAAGAATATATTTTACATATTCATGATGCCGTGTAATACCTAAGGCACCCTTCACTTCCTGGGTCATTCTGACTCCAAAAATATGTGCCACCCACATGCACTTTTTTATCTTCAAAAATCACTATAATTCTGATTTTTGCAATACTTGAACCATTGATCAACCTATCATTTTATCTATAATCAACTGAGGGGGCAAAGGGTCTGGTACCCATATACAAAGTTTTAAACAGAGGCAAGATTGGTGTGTGACAGGATTCAACACAATAGCAAAAAACACAGATACTAGCAAAATTTAAAAGTGGCAAGGTTCCTATCTGGCAGATTCAACATAATAGCAAGCCTCAGAGTGCAGCAGGATTTAACATTATAGCACGGGTTCTATGGCAGCAAGATTCAATACAATGGTTGCACCTCAGATCACAGCAACATTTAAACAGTGGCAAAGTTCTGATGTGGCAGGATTGAAGACAATAGCAAAACCTTAGAGAACAGCACAATTTGAACAGTGACAGGTTCCTATCTGGCAATTTTCAAGACAATAGCAAAAACCAAAGAGTGCAGCAAGATTCAAAATTATAGCAGGGTTTCTAAGGCAGCAGGATGCAACACAATAATTAAACCCCAGTGTAAAGCAACATTTAAACAGTGCCAAAGTTCCAATGTGGCAGGATTGAAGACAATAGCAAGCCTTAGAGTTCCACAAGATTTAAACAGTGGCAATGTTCCCATGTGGCACGAATCATTGCAAAAGCTAAACTCAGAGTGCAGCAAGATTTAACAGTAGCAACGTCGCTGTGTGACAGGGTTCAACACAATACCAAGCAAACCCACAGAGTAAAGCAAGACTTAATAGTGTCAAGGTTCCAATATGGCAAATCCTCAGAGTGCAGCAGGATTTAAACCGTGGCAAAGTTCCAATGTGCAGGATCCAACACAATAGCAAGCCTTAGAGTGCAGCAAAATTTAACAGTGGCAAGGTTCCTATGTAGCACGATTCAACACAATAGCAAAACCTCCGAGTGCAGCAAGATTTAACAGTGGCAATGGTTTATTTGGCAGGATTCAACACAATGGTAAAACCTCATAATGCTGCAAGATTTGAGAGTTGCAAGGTGCAATGTGGAACGATTCAACACAGTAGCAAAACCTCAGAGCGTGGCAAGATATAACTGTGGCAGGATTCAAAACAATAGAAAGCCTCAGCGTGCAGCAATAATTAAATTTATAGTGGGGTTTCTAACTCAATAGTTAGGCATCAGAGCTCAGCAAGATTTTAACCATGTCAACATTCCTATGTGGTCAGATTCAGTACAATAACTAACATCAGAGTGCAGCAAGATATAACAGTGGCAACGTTCCTGTGTGGTAGGGCTCAACACAGAAGCAAAACAAAACACAGAGTGCAGCAGGATTTAACAGTGGCAAGGTTCCTATGTGGCATGATTCAGCACAATAGCAAAACCTCAGAGCACAGTAAGATTTAACAGTGGCATAGTTCTTATATGGAAAGTTTCAAAACAATAGCAAAACCCCAAGTGCAGCAAGCTTTAAACAGAGGCAAGGTTCCTGTGTTGCAGTATTCAATACAATAGCAAAGAAAACACAGAGTACAGCAAGACTCAAACCAGTGGTAATGCAATCATTATACAATACAGTGGTTATACTCAAAGGATTAAGTATCTCCCACACAGTGGTTGCACTACATGGTTCAGCTAACAGCACTACAGTGGATAGACTCCTAATCCTTGATAATGCACCTAGATTGCATACATTATATCAATGACATAGTAGTGTGCCTAAACTGTGGAAGCGGTGTTAAGTAAACAATAAGGTTCTAGTGTGCCTCGGTTAAGGGTAGTGAAGCAATGTTGACAGAGTTTATTCTCGTACAATTCAGTATGTGGAATCATATTTAAAACACACCTACACATCATTCAGTATCAAATGCATTGTCCCTTACCTGAGGGTTGCAGTAGATGGAACATTGTGTCCTGCAGGAACACCCAGGGTGAGCTGGTACAGACAGGCAATGGGTGCTGCCCTAGGGAGCTTCCCTTTGCCTTTGGCCCATGGCTGTCTGCCCGGGCAAGGCTACCCTGGGGGAGTTCCTAAAGTGCAAGTGTTCAAGTCACGTGGGTGCAGGGCCAACCAATCCACAATGGTCTGGAAGGGCAGTGGGAGAGGTAGGGAGGCGGGGCAGGAGGGGCTAAGTTCAAATCAAGTATGCAAGACACAGAGAGTAGCGGGGGTTCAGAGGGTCACGCAAAATGGAGGGAAAATGGAGCAGTCACTCACCAGCAGATATACAACACACTTCCTGAGCGGACAAGTGATATATATTGTGCAGTAAATTGATTCATTCTGCATAAAATTGAAGCTGTTCAGCCACCGCTCTCTCTAATACATTTGCAGGGCAAGGCAGAAAATGAATTGGCCATAAAATACTAGCTCACAGAGGTTTAAATTGGATTTTTTTCAAATGTGGAGTAATCACTGTTTTTTGCTCTATTGAACTAGGCTGGTGGATAGAGATACATTTATCACAGATGTCAAATCAGGTGCTGCCACTTCTGCAACAGATTTCAGAACCTTGACTGGACACACATGCAAGAGGGAATCAAAGGGTTTGCATCTTCACCTTAGAGTAATACATTCCTCTGGGGATGTAGCATTAAATGGCATTAGCAATATGTTGCCAGGTCTTAATCCACTTGAGAACGGTTGGATGGGAGTCTTTATTAGTAAACAATGTCCCTACGGCTCTGTGTCAATGCACAGTTTAGAGATCTTATGTACAAAATGGCGTGCTAATGTCACCTAACTGCTGGGCATGGGATGGCATTATGCAAGATACAGCAGACACAGGTGTGACAAGGTCATATGTGTCAGAAATTAAACGTTATTTTGGTGTTCTGGATGGCATACTTATAGTCCTTAACCTTATCTTGGGGATACTACTATAGTCACAATGCTAATAATGGCCGAAATTGCTAAGGAATTATCTCAATACTAAAAGTTATTTAGTGTTTGAACTTGAGTCGATATTCTTAGAGATACTATTTCATCAAGTGCATCTGTGAAGTTTCTAGTTCAGTGGGTTCTGACTGTAGGGAGTCAGTCTACCTGACCCAATGAGTACTACATACAGCTGTACGAGTCGAAGGAGTATGATTAGGGTATATAGTCCATTCTTTTGCCAATTCTCCTTTTTCAAGTCTCCTAAAATTACTGCCCAATTACTTGGGTATCAAAACACACATATTTACAGTAACTTTAAAATGTCCCCCAGAATTGGGAATGCCCCTGCTTCCTGTTTGTACTGTGCATGGCACTTCTGGTCCAAACTCCCATTCCAAAAATACAAATGCATATCTTTGCAAGGCATCTGGGGTTTTCGGCCATTAAACTTTCTTAAACATAAATCCTTTTAATCATAAGGTCAACTGTGTTGGTTAACCTAATGCCAGAGATATAACCCTGTACATCATCAGTGCTGTGGGCTCAGTATTACTCCAATGAATGGGTGGCTAATATGTTGGTTCAGATTGCATCTCTCACTGGTGGCATTTCCACTCATATGCCCTCATTAGAGGTTTGCTGGTATCCTGGCAGTTCTACTGCCAGGATACCAGCAAATGGTAATAATGTTACCTGCACCTGATCTGCTGCAATGACCCCCACAGTCTTATTCTCACAAATTCTGATATGGATTATTCTTATGTTATTTGCATTTTTTAGTCTTGATGTGCTTAGCATTAGTCCTGTAAAATATTATCTCCTCTCACAGATTGCAGATTCTTAGCACTTTACAGAAGAACAAGGCCCAATATGTTTACACAAGTTCATGGTCAGACCATGCTGGACATAGAACATACAGTTAGTGTAGTACATTACTCTCACTTCCACATGCTACTCTCTTTAGATACTGTATTTTCCCCCCAAGGTTAGTGCTGATTGAGGGAGGGCTTAAAAATTCAAATATGTCAAAGTGTCATCGGCACATGCTCTTTATTGTCTTATACATCCCTTAGATCTGTACTAGAAATTGAAAACTACGATGGCTAGTGCTTGCAGCGGTTGAGGGGTTCTTACAAAAATGAAAATACAATGCCCACCACACATTAAGGGCTGGGCAGGCCCCTAGAGGACAGCATGTTTTTTTCTATATTTTATATGAGCCTCAGTAGACCTGCTCACTGCCCCTTCCGGCCCAAATACAACATCCTCGGATGTCTTTGAGTAGGCTCTCTCATGCAGTAACATCTATGTTGTATATTATAGGCCATGCAAGTGTTATTTCTACTCTACACAGTCCTCCGGGAATGAATGACTTGATTGCAACTACACATGAGCTCCTGGTATAATAAAATATCTTTCCCAAATGTGCCATTAGCCACTTTATTTATAAGCAATATGTGTGTCCTTCCATATGTTCCTTGCACTCATGTTCTGCTAAAAGGAAAATTTTCAACAGTTTGATTTGTGTATAGGTCTTAAATAGGCATTTGACAAACACTGATATCATATGCCCAGGTACTCACTATGTTTTCCAAAACAGCCATTGTATGGCTAGGTAGTACCAATATGGATGGGACTGGCAAATGTATATCCCATGCCAACACAAAAGACAGCATTGTTGGCTCTGCTGAAGCTTGTTTTCTTTTGCCTTGCATTTGTCTCTGAGTCTGTTACCCAAACCTTGTGTTTTATCTTTTTAGCTCTTTAAATGAATAGCTGATGGTAGTTTTATCAAAGGCATCATTGGATATAGAGGTCACATTCAGAAGACCCCTTTTCTAACTTAATTATGAATTGTATTGTATTCAACAGAATGCAAACACTTCTGCTATACACTTGAATGGGTGAATATTTCTATGTCTGTTGTAAATTAGAAAAACCATCAATATTTGTAATATAAAAATGCACTCTAAAATTGCCTGTATGATCCCAACTGCTGCAATATCATCTTTCTATTACTGGCAATTTCATTTTCACTAGAAGACATATCCACTAATGCTTTCATGAAATCGAAGTAGCAATGTGAGACACTATACACATACTCTATGTGTTTGTCTGGGAAAAAGTTGGCCTCATCCTTAAAGCATTTGGACACAGATTACACATGCTGTGGACCTGTACATGTGGTATTGTGCATGGTATTACATTACCATCTGCTTCCGGTTCATGTTGACTTGATTCAACACAACAGCAAAACCACAGAGTGCAGCAAGATTTAACAGTGGGATAGTTCCTATCTGGAATGGTTAAACACAATAGCAGAACCTCAGAGTGCAGCAAGGTGTCAAAAAGGTCCTTCTGCATCCCAACCAAGCTCTTTGGCTCTGTGGACCCTGACACTGGAACTGGAACAAAGAAATAACAGACGCCCGGGTCAAGGTTCACAGTCATCTTTAAGACAAGTTCAAAAGACACACTGGAAGCACACAGAGCAGCATTCTGCTTTCCTCCTTTTATAGACCTTGTTCAATGATGCAATACTTTCATGCACTTTCAGGATACATATCTGATTGGTCCTCTTAGCCATAATAAAGCCCTCCTTATCTTTGATTGGTTGGCTTATCGGTCACTCACAAAGCCCAGAGTAGCTCACTATTGGCAAGCAATGGCTGACTGACACATAGACTGATAAGCTTATTTTAGATCCAGCTGGATACAATTACACATTCTTTAACTCCTGCCAAGAAACAGATCTTATCTGCTTCTCGAGGTCCTCCCAACTTTAATTGGCAGCTCATACTGTGGAAAACCCCATGAGCTCATTTTATTTTCTGCCAAGAAAGCAGCATATCTGTACTGATTGCTAACTTACTTGCCTTTATCTGATTTACCATCAATCATGACTGCTTTTCCCTGGCCAAGTTTCAAATGTAATCTCCAGGCTCAATTATTTCACAGCGAGATGCTGCCAAAGAGCTTCTACTTGTGTAAGCATGATTCAGGCCTTTTGACACCTGCACTTATGACACCATTTTGTATGTGGCATCCATCTTAGAACATTTCTCAGTTTGTTCGGCCATACTACCAAACGGTGAGTCAATATTTACTTTAAGCATAACTCATTTTCTATCCAGTTTCAAGAATACATTTTACATATTCATGATGTGTGTGTAATACCTAAGGCACCCTACACTTCCTGGGTCATTCTGACTCCAAAAATATGTGCCACCCACATGCACTTTTTTATCTTCAAAAATCACTATAATTCTGATTTTTGCAATACTGGAACCATTGATCAACCTATCATTTTATCTATAATCAACCTAGGGGGCCAAATGGTCTGGTACCCTTATACAGAGGTTTAAACAGACGCAAGATTTGTGTGTGACAGGATTTAACACAATAGCAAAAAACACAGATACTAGCAAAATTTTAAAGTGGCAAGGTTCCTATCTGGCAGTTTCAACATAATAGCGAGCCTCAGAGTGCAGCAGGATTGAACATTATAGCACGGGTTCTATGGTAGCAAGATTCAATACAATAGTTGCACCTCAGAGCACAGCAAGATTTAAAAAGTGGCAAAGTTCTGATGTGGCAGGATTGAAGACAATAGCAAAACCTTAGAGAACAGCACAATTTGAACAGTGGCAGGTTCCTATCTGGCAATTTTCAAGACAATAGCAAAAACCAAAGAGTGCAGCAAGATTCAAAATTATAGCAGGGTTTCTAAGGCAGCATGATGCAACACAATAATTAAACCCCAGTGTACAGCAACATTTAAACAGTGCCAAAGTTCCTATGTGGCAGGATTGAAGACAATAGCAAGCCTTAGAGTTTCACAAGATTTAAACAGTGGCAATGTTCCCATGTGGCAGGAATCATTGCAATAGCTAAACTCAGAGTGCAGCAAGATTTAACAGTAGCAACATCGTTGTGTGACAGGGTTCAACACAATACCAAGCAAACCCACAGAGTAAAGCAAGACTTAATAGTGTCAAGGTTCCAATATGGCAAATCCTCAGAGTGCAGCAGGATTTAAACCGTGGCAAAGTTCCAATGTGCAGGATCCAACACAATAGCAAGCCTTAGAGTGCAGCAAGATTTAACAGTGGCAATGTTCCTATGTAGCACGATTCAACACAATAGCAAAACCTCAGAGTGCAGCATGATTTAACAGTGGCAATGGTTTATTTGGCAGGATTCAACACAATGGTAAAACGTCATAATGCTGCAAGATTTGAGAGTTGCAAGTTGCAATGTGGAAGGATTCAACACAGTAGCAAAACCTCAGAGCGTGGCAAGATTTAACTGTGGCAGGATTCAATACAATAGCAAGCCTCAGCGTGCAGCAATAATTAAATTTATAGTGGGGTTTCTAACTCAATAGTTAGGCATCAGAGCTCAGCAAGATTTAAACCATGTCAACATTCCTATGTGGTCTGATTCAGTACAATAACTAACATCAGAGTGCAGCAAGATATAACAGTGGCAACGTTCCTGTGTGGTAGGGCTCAACACAGAAACAAAAGAAAACACAGAATGCAGCAGGATTTAACAGTGGCAAGGTTCCTATGTGGCATGATTCAGCACATTAGCAAAACCTCAGAGCACAGCAGGATTTAACAGTGGCATAGTTCTTATACAGTTCAAAACAATAGCAAAACCCCCAAGTGCAGAAAGCTTTAAACAGAGACAAGGTTCCTGTGTTGCAGTATTCAACACAATAGCAAAGAAAACACAGAGTACAGCAAGACTCAAAACAGTGGTAATGCAATCATTATACAATACAGTTTTTATACTCAAAGGATTAAGTATCTTCTACATAGTGGTTACACTACATGGTTCAGCTAACAGCAGTACAGTGGCTATACTCCTAATCCTTGATAATGCACCTAGATTGCATACATTATATCAATGACATAGTAGTGTGCCTAAACTGTGGAAGCGGTGTTAAGTAAACAATAAGGTTCTAGTGTGCCTCGGTTAAGGGTAGTGAAGCAGTGTTGACAGAGATTATTCTAGTACAATTCAGTATGTGGAATCATATTTAAAACACACCTACACATCATTCAGTATCAAATGCATTGTCCCTTACCTGAGGGTTGCAGTAGATGGAACATTGTGTCCTGCAGGAACACCCAGGGTGAGCTGGTACAGACAGGCATTGGGTGCTGCCCTAGGGAGCTTCCCTTTGCCTTTGGCCCATGGCTGGCTGCCCGGGCAAGGCTACCCTGGGGGAGTTCCTAAAGTGCAAGTATTCAAGTCACGTGGGTGCAGGGCCAACCAATCCACAATGGTCTGGAAGGGCGGTGGGAGAGGTAGGGAGGCGACGCAGGCGGGGCTAGGTTCAAATCAAGTATGCAAGACACAGAGAGTAGCGGGGGCACAGAGCGTCACACAAAAGAGGCAAAATGGAGGCAAAATGGAGTAGTCACTCACCAGCAGATATACAACACACTTCCTGAGCGAACAAGTGATATAAATTGTATAGTAAATTGATTCATTCTGCATAAAAGTGAAGCTGTTCAGCCACCGCTCTCTCTAATACATTTGCAGGGCAAGGTAGAAAATGAATTGCCCATAAAATACTAGATCACAGAGGTCTAAATTGGATTTTTTCAAATGTGGAGTAATCACTGTTTTTTGCTCTATTGAACTAGGCTGGTGGATAGAGATACATTTATCACAGATGTCAAACCAGGTGCTGCCACTTCTGAAACAGATTTCAGAACCTTGACTGGACACACATGCAAGAGGGAATCAAAGGGTTTGCATCTTCACCTTAGAGTAATACATTCCTCTGGGGATGTAGCATTAAATGACATTAGCAATAAGTTACCAGGTCTTAATCCACTTGAGAACGGTTGGATGGGAGTCTTTATTAGTAAACAATGTCCCTACGGCTCTGTGTCAATGCACAGTTTAGAGATCTTATGTACAAAATGGCGTGCTAATGTCACCTAACTGCTGGGCATGGGATGGCATTATGCAAGATACAGCAGACACAGGTGTGACAAAGTCATATGTGTCAGAAATTAAACGTTATTTTGGTGTTCTGGATGGCATACTTATAGTCCTTAACCTTATCTTGGGGTTACTACTATAGTCACAATGCTAATAATGGCCGAAATTGCTAAGGAATGATCTCAATACTAAAAGTTCTTTAGTTTTTGAACTTGAGTCGATATTCTTAGAGGTACTATTTCATCAAGTGCATCTGTGAAGTTTCTAGTGCAGTGGGTTCTGACTGTAGGGAGTCAGTCTACCTGACCCAACGAGTACTAAATACAGCTGTACGAGTCGAAGGAGTATGATTAGGGTATATAGTCCATTCTTTTGCCAATTCTCCTTTTTCAAGTCTCCTCAAATTACTGCCCAATCACTTGGGTATCAAAACACACATATTTACAGTAACTTTAAAATGTCCCCCAGAATTGGGAATGCCCCTGCTTCCTGGTTGTACTGTGCATGGCACTTCTGGTCCAAACTCCCATCTCAAAAATACAAATGCATATCTTTGCAAGGCATCTGGGGTTTTCGGCCATTGAACTTTCTTAAACAGAAATCCTTTTAATCATAAGGTCAACTGTGTTGGTTAACCTACTGCCAGAGATATAACCCTGTACATCATCAGTGCTGTGGGCTCAGTATTACTCCAATGAATGGATGACTAAAATGTTGGTTCGGATTGCATCTCTCACTGGTGGCATTTCCACTCATATGCCCTCATTAGACGTTTGCTGGTATCCTGGCAGTTCTACTGCCAGGATACCAGCAAATGGTAATACCGTTACCTGCACCTGATCTGCTGGAATGACCCCCACAGTCTTATTCTCACAAATTCTGATATGGATTATTCTTATGTTATTTGCGTTTTTTAGTCTTGATGTGCTTAGCAATAGTCCTGTAAAATATGATCTCCTCTCACAGATTGCAGATTCTTAGCACTTTACAGAAGAACAAGGCCCAATATGTTTACACAAGTTCATGGTCAGACCATGCTGGACATAGAACATACAGTTAGTGTAGTACATTACTCTGACTTCCACATGCTACTCTCTTTAGATACTGTATTTTTCCCCCCAAGGTTAGTGCTGATTGAGGGAGGGCTTAAAAATTCAAATATGTCAAAGTGTCATCGGCACATGCTCTATATTGTCTTATACATCCCTTAGATCGGTACTAGAAATTGAAAACTACGATGGCTAGTGTTTGCAGCGGTTGAGGGGTTCTTACAAAAATGAAAATACAATGCCCACCACACATTAAGGGCCCCTAGAGGACAGCATGTTTTTTTTCTATATTTTATATGAGCCTGAGTAGACCTGCTCACTGCCCCTTCCTGCCCAAATACAACATCCTCGGATGTCTTTGAGGTAGCTCTCTCATGCAGTAACATCTATGTTGTATATTATAGACCATGAACGTGTTATTTCTACTCTACACAGTCCTCCGGGAATGAATGACTTGATTGCAACTACACATGAGCTTCTGGTATAATAAAATATCTTTCCCAAATGGGCCATTAGCCACTTGATTTATAACTAATATATGTGTCCTTCCATATGTTCCTAGCACTCATGTTCTGCTAAAAGCAAACTTTACAACAGTTTGATTTGTGTATAGGTCTTAAATAGGCATTTGACAAACACTGATATCATATGCCCAGGAACTCACTATGTTTTCCAAAACAGCGATCGTATGGCTAGGTAGTACCAATATGGATGGGCCCGGCAAATGTGTATCCCATGCCAACACAAAAGACAGCATTGTTGGCTTTGCTGAAGCTTGTATTCTTTTTCCTTGCATTTGTCTCTGAGTCTGTAACCCGAACCTTGTGTTTTATCTTTTTGGCTCTTTACATGAATAGCTGATGGTAGTTTTATCAAAGGCATCATTGGATATAGGGGTCATATTCAGAAGACCCCTTTTCCAACTTAATTATGAATTGTATTGTATTCAACAGAATGCAAACACTTCTACTATACACTTGGATGACTGTGTGAATATTTCTATGTCTGTTGTAAATTAGAAAAACCATCAATATTTGTAATATAAAAATGCACTCTAAAATTGCCTCTATGATCCCAACTGCTGCAATATCATCTTTCTATTACTGGCAATTCCATTTCCTCTTGAAGAAATATCCACTAATGCTTTCATGAAATCGAAGTAGCAATGTGAGACATTATACACATACTCTATGTGTTTGTCTGGGAAAAAGTTGGCCTCATCCTTAAAGCATTTGGACACAGATTACACATGCTGTGCACCTGTACATGTGGTATTGTGCATGGTATTACATTACCATCTGCTTCTGGTGCATGTTGATTTGATTTGTTATGTCTTTTGTTGCGGGCAGCACACGAATTTGAGAGACCAGAGGTTTGTGACTGATATTTTTGTCTTGGACCTTTATGCAACAGCCCTCTTCGAAAAACTGCCCACAATATTGTATTAAATGTGCAAAGGTTCCTTGCTTTCCACCGCTCATCCAGTTACTGACCCTAGATGCATGTCTATATCCAATTGTATTTAGACATACTAACCAGAACTTAATATCAAAAAATATCACTATTTTATTTTCATATATAAAAAAATACAGTTTCTTAATTTCCTTTATACAAACAACATATTTCATTATATCAGTTTTTCTCTTTTCAATTTCTTTTTCTAAAAATTGTTACATATGCCAACATTTTAGCCTACCAGGCTGACATTCATTTTCTATAATTCATCTCCCAAAAGCCAATCATGATGGAGCTAATGTGTTATTGCTTTTCAGTCACACCATGGGATACTTGATTACGGTTCTAATTATTATGAAATACTGTCTAATAGTATCTCCATTATTTTGTACCGACGGCTCCTCATTCATCCATTCTTTCATTCCTCAAACAAACATACCCAACATGTTTCATTCCTCATTACTCACTTACACACTACTTTACAGGATATTCTTCAGGGGAAGAAAAACACACAAGATAAATAAACAATCTTTGTTTTGTTGCGGGCATGCCATTCCAAGATGGCCACCTGCACCTTTGAACACCAGAGTCCCTGGTCCCTGTTTATGCTTCACTGATTGGGTGAGGCCTCCTATTATATGGGCCTATCCAGAAGCCAGCAGGCTTGGCTGGCCCTCCTACCAAGGCCTACTCCTAAGGCCCCTGTCTGCTCCCTGTCTGCTGCAGGCACGCTCCCACCCCCCACAGTTGGCTGTGATGCTGTGTGTACACCCAAAACCCCCCTGATCACCTGTGATGCTGTGTGTACCCCCGCCCCCCCCGGTCGCCTGTGATGCTGTGTGTATCCCCACCCCAGCCTGGTCGACTGTGATGCTGTGTGTACCCCTACACCCCCCGGTAGCCTATGGTTCTGTGTGTACCCCCACACCACCCTGGTTGACTGTGATGCTGTGTGTACTCCCACTCACCCCTGGTCACCTGTGATGCTATGTGTACTCCATCCCTCTGGGTTGCCTGTGATGCTGTGTGTGTCCCCACCCCCCTCTGATCACATGTGATGCTGTGTGTACCCCCCAGGTCGCCCATGTTGTTGTGTGTGCCCCCACCTTGCCCATTGATTGACTTTTGCATCTGTGTGCCGCTGCCACCCTGCAACATGGGGGAGGAACCATGTATTTGCCCATTATTTGACTTTTGCATTTGTGTGCTGCTGCTGCCCTGCATCATGGAGTAGGAACCATGTATTTGTGCATTGATTGACTTTCGCATCTGTGTGCCGCTGCTGTCCTGCAACATGGGGCAGGCACCATGTATTTGCCTGTCATTTTACCTTTGCCTTTGTGTGCTTTTGCCACCCAGTAACATAGGGTAGGCACCATGTATTTGCACATTGATTGACTTTCGCACTTGTGTGGTGCTGCCACCCTGCAACATGGGGCAGGCACCATCTATCTGCCCATTGATGGACTCTGCATGTTTTGTGCTGCTGCCACCCTGCAACATGGGGTAGGCACCATGCATTTGCCCATTGATTGACTTTTGCATCTGTGTGCTGCTGCTGCTGCCCTCGAACATGAGGCAGGCACTGTGTATTTGCCCGTTATTTGACCTTCGCATTTGTGTGCTTCTGCCGCGCTTAGCTACCTCTGGGTTTGGTGCGCTATACAAGTGCCAAATAATAATAATAAATAATAATACTAATAGTAGGGCAAAGTGTGCCCTTGGGCAAAAACCTCTTCTTACAACGCATTTTTGCACCATGTGTAAAATCTTGCCTTAGTGCTAATACGGTGCACACATGTATTGAAAGTATTTGTTTTTGCACCGGGGCAGTTTTCTGGTCTAATCGTTAAACTGGAAGCACATTGAAGGCACTGTGACATGCTGTTTGCTGACTACCTTGCAAAATAGAGCTCACACTTGTAGGACATGAGGGGTCACCAGCGTATCGCAATCCCCGGTACATTTTCGAGGAACGGTTATCCAATGAATCATTTTCCACACACATGTTCAGGTCTTTGACATCTAATGCATTCATTTACTGGCCAAGATGCTGCAATGCACCCTCGGCAATGCATTCACATCTCAATTGCTCTGAGTGGCGGCTGCTAAGAATAGCAGTGACGGTCCAGAACCACTGCCATCAGCAGCCTGTTACTTCCTGAGCGGAGTCAATTACACTGTTCGGCACCTGCCGCAAGAATACCTTCCCATAGGCACTGCTGTGTTCCCGATCTCCATCACTGTGCAGCTTGCTCAAGCATTTTGTTGGGGGGGTGTGGGGGGGAGGCAGAAGGTGCCGAAGGCGGTGTTTTCTTTAGAAGGGGGTCCAAGAAATGCGAAAACTCTAGCCAGGCATCTGTGCTACCCATTGCATTGAGCATTTGCAGTCTGACAAATGGTGAGACGAAAAGAATGAAAATACATTCTTATGCATATCTAGATAGCAAACACCAACAATGTTATGCTGGGTTTTTAAGAATCATGAAAGGTCCTTCTAACCAAAATGTGAGAGTAAAATAGGTTATTTTTGCCAACAAGCCTCACTTGCCACAGTCATAACTCGTAGCTATGTCTGGAAGTTTACTCCCAGTTCAGGGCCACGGAGCAATGCAATGCAGCATTGGTGTGCAAACAGGTTCGGACTGGGACAAGAAATAGGCCCAGTCACCCAAAAAAAATCGGCCCACCCGTTGCCTCAAAAAAGGGGTCCACCCATCGCCTCACAACCCTTGACCTCTGATGATATCACCAGAAGTGAAGTCATTTGACCCCACCCCAAAGTGACATCCCGGGAAGCGATGAAACACAACCTTTCACCCCTTGACAAAACAGGAAGTGGCATCAAATGGCACTGTTCCTAAGTACACTACGAAAAAAATGGTTATGATTTCACTAATGTGATATACAGTTCTTACAAGAATGGATCGCCATATGTATCATTAATATCTGTGTGTATAGATCCCTGTTGACAAATTACTGTGAATGCAAGCAGACGTCCAAGGCCAAATGATAATATGTTATTATATAGCACTTACGCTTAAGCTCTTTTTTATAGAACAAATATACATACAATATTACCCAACCTGTGTTGGTACTCATTTATCGACCTAAGAAGGATGAAAGGATCTATGAAAAAGAAAAAAAAAGAAAAAAAATAATAATTCACATATTTTTTTCAAAACTGGCCCAGGCATGGCCAGAAACTGGCCCCCACTCCCCAGTGGGAGTGGGGGACGATTTCGGCGCAGCCACGGGCCGAAAGGCTGAGGGGCCAATCCAACCCTGAATGCAAATTAGCACAACAGATTGATTTCTGCCCTAGAAAACTGCCTTTATCATATAGGGCAGCACTGTTTTATGCATAGCTTTATAAACACAAGACAGGCAGCTCTCATGGATGCAGATAACCACATATGCATTTCACCCTCATTAGGGATCATCGGTGCATCATAGTCTGACGTTTTGTGACTGGAGCATTGGGGTGTGCTTGCCAAACATCATAAATGGTATGGCGGGTTTCAAAAAAGCCCTTTGATCTGAAATATGAGATACGATGGGGCATTTCAGTTAAGCCGTACATGCCATAACACCACCCAATAGCCATCCGTGAAACTCTGGCTCCAGTTCAGAAGCACTGGGCAAGTCCACTCTGCTACTTAAGCAATAAGCCCCGAGCTGGGGAGTCATTACCGCTTCAGGTAATGCCCTGGGGCACAGAGTGACAGACCTAAGCAAAGTGAGGGGCTTAATGCAGGCCCAAGGGCATTACCTGAAGTGGTAATACCCCCCAGTGAGGGGTGTATTGCTATTAGAAGCCCAGCCCATTGGACCGGGCTACTAATAATATGTATTGGTACGTTGGAAAATGTCTTTGTTTCCATGGCGGCCATTCGCAGAGCTGTAGGGAAGTACCGGGGAGACACCGTTAACCAGGCTGCATAAGGTAACTGGGGGGTGGAATATGCAAAAAAGAGGGGTGGTGACTGGGTGGGTGGGTAGGGACACGTGGCACAGGGGAATACTTAGCTGAACACGCAGCGAGGGAATATGGCGGCCTCCTGCTCTGAGGCTGCTTGGATGTAGGGCTTTACCATTTGGTGAAGCTCCTGTTCCAAGTCTCCTCATTGGCTCCAATGCATAAGCCACGCCCCTGCCGGGTACTAATTTTCTATCTATACCATAGAATTAAGCATCACAGAAGAAACATTGTAAGAAAAACATTTGAATGAACAGTCTCCTATTAAGACTAACTACTGAACTTAATTTATACTGAAATGTTCACTAGTACCGGGATTTGACATTCATTTGAACACTTCTTTCAATGTCACAGAAATATGCACAGAATGGAAATAGCCTATTTCTATTGGCTCCCTTGCAAGAAATCATTCATGAGAGCATCTCAGGGATTTAGAAAACACAATGAGGTGCAATTGACACTTTGGGGATTCCCGGACTCTGATATGTATCGCTTATCCATGAGCATGTAACAAAAAACAACAAAAAACAACAAAAAACACTAGTGAATTGAACACAGAAACGTGCCACTTTAGCACAGCACACAATGCTCCTGCTGGGGAATTGTATGCAAGATGTGTTTGCTAAAAAGACACCGATCACTTTCAAAGAACATGTCTCTGACAGCACCCAATGCAGGCTACACAAACATAGGGAATAATGCATGTGTCAGTATTAACAGGAGTAGGTAATCACAAATAGCAACTTGATTGTGGCAAGTCCATCGATGTATGGTAGTTATAGGGTTTCTTTAGAGAGGGTAAGGTTGACTTGCCTTGCTGCCAGAGGTTCTGCCAAATCCTTGAGATGTTAACTTGGACTGGTCTTCCTAGCAGCAGATGATGTGTGTCCCTACCCCCTTAGTAACTCTTAATGAGCTAGCAGCACACTGCTGAGCTGGATTGGATTACTTTTGCTACCCCTCCGCAGCCCCGCCTTGCTCAAACCCCAGATGTACCCGCAGTTAATTCTAAATTCAGGAGATACTGGATAATGATGAAATCTCGCTTCTCCGACCACCTCCACCATTTCTCTACCACTCATTCTCTGTATGACTCATCCTTACTTGCTGCTAACTACTCTACTTTACTACTCTCGCCACTTCTCTTTCTCATCACCCTCAGCGCCTTTCCCAATGCATTAATAAACTACTTTCCGGACCGCAACCCGACCGCTCCATTTCAGCCTCGTTCTCCGCATCTTATTTCACTGCCTGCCTCACATTCTGCATTCTCCCAAACGACTCCCTTGCCTCACACTGCTACTTCCTCTGACTATCACTCTGCCTCAATTCCTGCTTTTTCTTCACTTTGCCCCCTGATTGACTCTGATAATTCTGCTCTTCTTTCTCTGGCCCACCCAACTGCATCTCCTCTTGACCATGCTCCTGTTTCTCTCATTCCTCAGATCTATCCTTTACTCTCTTTCTATCTCGCTGGGCTTATCAATGCCTCCCTGCTTACGTCTACTTTTTATTTCCTCATTTAAACATGCTAACATTATCTACATTCTTTAAAAAACGACCTTAGATCATCTATCTATCAAACTTTCATCCTATTTCCGCTTGCTCTTCCTTATGAAACTCTTGAAATGGGTTGTCTAATCGCAGGTTCCCTCTTACTTTCGTCAACACTTTCTACTTCCCTTGACTCAATATGGTTTCTGTCCTGCCCACTCTACTGAGTCTGCTCTTCTCCAGGTGTCTAATGCTCTTTATCTGCCTGTCACAACAAGAGTTCCCCAATGTTGATTCTCTTTGATCATTCAGTGGCTTTGGACTCTTGGCAAGGTGGATCACCTCACTCTTATATCTGCCATCTCTTCTCTTGGCTTTCATGGTTCGGCCCTCGACTGGTTTCGCTCTTATCTTTCCTCCTGGACCGATACTGTGTCCTGGTTGGTAACACTTCCTCTCCTCTTCCTCTATTCTATGGCGTTCCCCAAGGTGCTGTTCCCCGTCCTCTTCTACTCTCTATCGTCACTATCCCTCCAGCTTCCCTTATTGACTCTTTTCAATTCTCATGTCACTTCTATGCTGATGACTCACAGATCTTTTTCTCCTTCTCTGCTTTCTCAGATTAACTTTGCTTCCTGGTTTCTTCCTGCCTTTCTGCCATCCAATCAAGGAAATCTTCTCATTTCCTTTCTCTTAACCCCTCCAAAACCGACATTCTGTACTTCCCTCTACGCCCCACCACTGCACCCCCTGTTTCATCTATCTCTTTCCCTCCCTCACTTTTTCCCCCTCTGCTCGTAACCTGGGTGTGATATTCGAATCTGTCTTACTTTATCTAATCACATATCTTCTACAGCTACGGCTCGTCATTTTCACCTTTCAACTTGCGAAAGATCCGGCCCCTCCTTTATTTTCACGTCACAGAATGTTTAATGTTCCCTTCTATCTTTTCTCGGCTTGACTACTGCTCTGCTCGGCTGGTTGGCCTCCTGGCATCCCATCTTACTCCTCTCTGCTTTATCTTCGACTCTGCTGTCCATCTTCTTTTCAAGCTGTCCCCTCGCTCATCACTTAAATGCTCCCTTCTTTCTATCTTTCGTCTTCAGTTTCAGGCCCTCTATATTGTATTTAAATGTTATCACGGCCTTGCTCCTCCTTGTCTTTCCTCGTTCATCTCTCTTTACACTCCTGTTTGAAATCTCCACTCTCAACATCTCATTTCTTCTCCTAAACCCGTGTGTGCCCCTTCTCTCTGCTGTCCCTTAAATTGTGGAATGCCCAACTTCCCGATAGCCATACTTCCCATTCTCTCTCCATTTTTCCTTCTTGTCTGAAGTCCCATCTTCTTGATTTATTTTCCATTTAAGTGATCATTTAAATTGTGTCGATTTCTGATTGCTATGTAAAGCGCCTTGTTGAAGGCGCTCTACAAATACAAATAAAATAAAATGAAAATGACGTCTAGGGAGCTTTGTTGAGAGCCGCTTGCTTGGGGAAAGCTGGGAGTCATGAGTGTGCCTCGGGCGTGCTCAGGGGGTGACATTAGACGTCACTTGAATTGAGCATTTATATCAGGCTTAATGCTGGAGACCACCTTCATGCGCGGGACCGGGCGTTGCCTTTCTTCCGAAACAATTACTTACCCCCTGAGCTCTCCTCCCGTCCCTCCTTCTCCTTTGCTGAGATATTAACATCAGACATTACTTGTTCACTGATAGCTTGTTCTGCTTACACTCTTGTGTCCCTTCCTAAGGCTATTTCTCACTGGACCAGATTCATTTATCTGCTGACCTGAGCATTTCCCCACAGTCTATGAGTACAGTCCCACGACAAAATTAAATGCACCACACCAGTACTGAGAAAAGCCCACATCCTGATTTCTGTACCTATATGCACCGATATTGATTGAAAAAAGATCAGTCAGTGGGTGCTCCATTGGTTAGGACACTGGCCTTAAATATGTGGCCCTCCATTAGTGCCAGTCAGCAGAGTCAATCGTGAGGGGGTTATGGGATGCCTAGTCCAAAGCATTGGGGGTGATATAGTTTGCAGACCCCTCGGCACAACCTCTGCTCCGCCTGCATTTGCTCTGTCCAGGTCCAGTATACAATGCCAACCAGCTAGAAGATGTTCCAAAACCAGCAAGGCACTTACCAATCAAAACTATCAGACCGTATGATAGGAACACATGACCACTCTCTGCCAAAAGTTGATTGTACCTGTTAGTGCGCCTGCATGTATGACAGTATACTTCATAGCACTGAAAAGAAGTATTGAAGGGAAGAGTGGAGGAATATGGACTTGGATGGACCATTTAAGGACAGAGTTAAGGTAAAACTAAGCAAGGATTTTGCAAAGCTGAGTGAACAGACACTTCCTGGCTTGCAAAGAATACATTTACAAACAAGAAGTGTCTTAGTAGCAGTGTGCTAGCTGCAAGCCCCCCACCCCCAGTGCTGGGTGATGGCATGTTTGCACCCGATGCATGGGGGCAATGCTTTATTGAAAAGAAGGGCATTTAGTCTTTTTTCGGAATGGTAAATAACAGGAATAGAGTCTTAAATCCAACTGGAAGGCGTTGCATAATGTGAGTAGGGTTGCTGTTATGCTTCTCATTGCATAACTTTTCTTTACATGGACTGTTAGGGTTAGCTTATTATAGGGTCGTCCAACTCCTGCCTCGAGGCCGTGATCCTGACTGTTTTTTTAGGACATCCCTCATTAATATTCATGAGGAAAAATGTGCATATATTTAGAATCATTGTATGCAAATTCATCTCATGTATATTAATGAGGGGTATCATGAAAACCCAACACGGATCCGGCCCTTGATGCCTGGATTAGGACAACCCTGGCTTATTTGCTTCACTGGATCTCAGTCCTCTGGACAAGACAACAAAGAGCCACACAGGTTCGATCCCCGGGTCCGCGCTTAGAAACCTCTGGGTATTAAGCACGTTATAAATAACCTATCATATCATATATCTGGCAAAGGGTTTGAAGATGTAGGAGGGCCCATCCCTTCTTCCAAAATGCCCCCCTATTGATGCATTGAACTAAGAAATAATTGCCAGACTGAATCTGTGTCTGCCATCTAGCGGAACTCACCATTCACCATAAATGCAGATTGTGAGGTTCCACTGTACGCGGCTTCGATCGATCTATCAAGTGCGTTTGACTGCGTTAAAGGGGCCAACTGCGGTCCCCATTGTGAAGTCATAAGACTCCTGGGCTGATGTTGAGACTGATGAAGGTCTTGTAAGCTGATTTAAAGGTCCAGATTCGGCAGGGATGACAGCCCCTTTCCCTTCCAGGCTGGGAGTAAGGCAGGGGTGGCAGCCCCTTTCCCTTCCAGGCTGGGAGTAGGGCAGGAATGTCAGCCCCTTTCCCTTCCAGGCTGGGAGTAAGGAAGCGATGGCAGCCCCTTTCACTTCCAGGCTGGGAGTAAGGAATTGATGGCAGCCCCTTTCCCTTCCAGGCTTTGAGTAAGGCAAGGATGTCAACCCCTTTACCTTCCAGCCTGGGAGTAAGGCGGAATGTCAGCCCCTTTCCCTTCCAGGCTGGGAGTAAGGCAGGATTGACAGCCCCTTTCCCTTCCAGGCTGGGAGTAAGGCGGGGATGGCAGCCCCTTTCCCTTCCAGGCTGGGAGTAAGGAAGGATGGCAGCCCCTTTCCCTTCCAGGCTGGGAGTAAGGAAGGGATGGCAGCCCCTTTCCCTTCCAGGCTTTGAGTAAGGCAAGGATGTCAACCCCTTTACCTTCCAGCCTGGGAGTAAGGCTGGATGTCAGCCCCTTTCCCTTCCAGGCTGGGAGTAAGGCAGGATTGACAGCCCCTTTCCCTTCCAGGCTGGGAGTAAGGCGGGGATGGCAGCCCCTTTCCCTTCCAGGCTGGGAGTAAGGCAGGGATGGCAGCCCCTTTCCCTTCCAGGCTGGGAGTAAGGCAGGGATGAGAGCACCTTTCCCTTCCAGGCTGGGGGTAAGGCGGGGATGGCAGCCACTTTCCCTTCCAAGCTGGGAGTAAGGCGGGGATGGCAGCCCCTTTCCCTTCCAGGCTGGGAGTAAGGCAGGGATGGCAGCCCTTTCCCTTCCAGGCTGGGAGTAGGGCAGGGATGGTAGCACCTTTCCCTTCCAGGCTGGGGTAAGTCAGGGATGGCAGCCACTTTCCCATCCAAGCTGGGAGTAAGGCGGGGATGGCAGCCCCTTTCCCTTCCAGGCTGGGTGTAAGGCGGGGATGGCAGCCGCTTTCTCTTCCAGGCTGAGAGTAAGGCAGGGATGGCAGCCCTTTCCCTTCCAAGCTGGGAGTAAGGCGGGGTGGCAGGCCCTTTTCCTTCCAGGCTGGGAGTCAGGCAGGGTTGGTAGCCCCTTTCCCTTCCAGGCTGGGAGTAAGGCAGGGATGGCAGCCCCTTTCCCTTCCAGGCTGGGAGTAAGGCAGGGATGGCAGCCCCTTTCCCTTCCAGGCTGGGAGTAAGGCACGGATGGCTGAGAGTAAGGCAGGGATGGCAGCCCCTTTTCCCTTCCAGGCTGGCAGTAAGGCGGGGTGAGAGCACCTTTCCCTTCCAGGCTGGGGGTAAGGCAGGGATGGCAGCCACTTTCCCCTTCCAAGCTGGGAGTAAGGCAGGGATGGCAGCCCCTTTCCCTTCCAGGCTGGGAGTAAGGCAGGGATGGCAGCCCCTTTCCCTTCCAGGCTGGGAGTAAGGCACGGATGGCTAGAAGTAAGGCAGGGATGGCAGCCGCCTTTCCCTTCCAGGCTGGGAGTAATGCAGGGGTGGCAGTCCCTTTCCCTTCCAGGCTGGGAGTAAGGCAGGGATGGCAGCCCCTTTCCCTTCCAGGCTGGGACTAAGGCAGGGATGGCAGCCCCTTTCCCTTCCAGGCTGGGAGTAATGCAGGTTTGGCAGCCCCTTTCCCTTCCAGGCTGGGAGTAGGGCAGGAATGTCAGCCCCTTTCCCTTCCAGGCTGGGAGTAAGGAAGCGATGGCAGCCCCTTTCCCTTCCAGGCTGGGAGTAAGGAATTGATGGCAGCCCCTTTCCCTTCCAGGCTTTGAGTAAGGCAAGGATGTCAACCCCTTTACCTTCCAGCCTGGGAGTAAGGCGGGATGTCAGCCCCTTTCCCTTCCAGGCTGGGAGTAAGGCAGTATTGACAGCCCCTTTCCCTTCCAGGCTGGGAGTAAGGCGGGGATGGCAGCCCCTTTCCCTTCCAGGCTGGGAGTAAGGAAGGATGGCAGCCCCTTTCCCTTCCAGGCTGGGAGTAAGGAAGGGATGGCAGCCCCTTTCCCTTCCAGGCTTTGAGTAAGGCAAGGATGTCAACCCCTTTACCTTCCAGCCTGGGAGTAAGGCTGGATGTCAGCCCCCTTCCCTTCCAGGCTGGGAGTAAGGCAGGATTGACAGCCCCTTTCCCTTCCAGGCTGGGAGTAAGGCGGGGATGGCAGCCCCTTTCCCTTCCAGGCTGGGAGTAAGGCAGGGATGGCAGCCCCTTTCCCTTCCAGGCTGGGAGTAAGGCAGGGATGAGAGCACCTTTCCCTTCCAGGCTGGGGGTAAGGCGGGGATGGCAGCCACTTTCCCTTCCAAGCTGGGAGTAAGGCGGGGATGGCAGCCCCTTTCCCTTCCAGGCTGGGAGTAAGGCAGGGATGGCAGCCCCTTTCCCTTCCAGGCTGGGAGTAGGGCAGGGATGGTAGCACCTTTCCCTTCCAGGCTGGGGTAAGTCAGGGATGGCAGCCACTTTCCCATCCAAGCTGGGAGTAAGGCGGGGATGGCAGCCCCTTTCCCTTCCAGGCTGGGTGTAAGGCGGGGATGGCAGCCTCTTTCTCTTCCAGGCTGGGAGTAAGGCAGGGATGGCAGCCCTTTCCCTTCCAAGCTGGGAGTAAGGCGGGGTGGCAGGCCCTTTTCCTTCCAGGCTGGGAGTCAGGCAGGGTTGGTAGCCCCTTTCCCTTCCAGGCTGGGAGTAAGGCAGGGATGGCAGCCCCTTTCCCTTCCAGGCTGGGAGTAAGGCAGGGATGGCAGCCCCTTTCCCTTCCAGGCTGGGAGTAAGGCACGGATGGCTGAGAGTAAGGCAGGGATGGCAGCCCCTTTTCCCTTCCAGGATGGCAGTAAGGCGGGGTGAGAGCACCTTTCCCTTCCAGGCTGGGGGTAAGGCAGGGATGGCAGCCACTTTCCACTTCCAAGCTGGGAGTAAGGCAGGGATGGCAGCCCCTTTCCCTTCCAGGCTGGGAGTAAGGCAGGGATGGCAGCCCCTTTCCCTTCCAGGCTGGGAGTAAGGCACGGATGGCTAGAAGTAAGGCAGGGATGGCAGCCGCCTTTCCCTTCCAGGCTGGGAGTAATGCAGGGGTGGCAGTCCCTTTCCCTTCCAGGCTGGGAGTAAGGCAGGGATGGCAGCCCCTTTCCCTTCCAGGCTGGGACTAAGGCAGGGATGGCAGCCCCTTTCCCTTCCAGGCTGGGAGTAATGCAGGTTTGGCAGCCCCTTTCCCTTCCAGGCTGGGAGCAATGCACTGATGGGTGAGAGTAAGGCACGGATGGCAGCTCCTTTCCCCTCCAGGCTGGGACTAAGGCAGGGATGAGAGCACCTTTCCCTTCCAGGCTGGGGGTAAGGCAGGTATGGCAGCCACTTTCCCTTCCAAGCTGGGAGTAAGGCGGGATGGCAGCCCCTTTCCCTTCCAGGCTGGGAGTAAGGCAGGGATGGCAGCCCTTTCCCTTCCAGGCTGGGAGTAAGGCAGGGATGGCAGCCCCTTTCCCTTCCAGGCTGAGAGTAAGGCAGGGATGGCAGCCCCTTATGGGAGTAAGGCGGGGATGGCAGCCCCTTTCCCTTCCAGGCTGGGAGTAAGGCAGGGATGGCAGCCCCTTTCCCTTCCAGGCTGGGAGTAGGGCAGGAATGTCAGCCCCTTTCCCTTCCAGGCTGGGAGTAAGGAAGCGATGGCAGCCCCTTTCCCTTCCAGGCTGGGAGTAAGGAATTGATGGCAGCCCCTTTCCCTTCCAGGCTTTGGGTAAGGCAAGGATGTCAACCCCTTTACCTTCCAGCCTGGGAGTAAGGCGGGATGTCAGCCCCTTTCCCTTCCAGGCTGGGAGTAAGGCAGGATTGACAGCCCCTTTCCCTTCCAGGCTGGGAGTAAGGAAGGGATGGCAGCCCCTTTCCCTTCCAGGCTGGGAGTAAGGAAGGGATGGCAGCCCCTTTCCCTTCCAGGCTTTGAGTAAGGCAAGGATGTCAACCCCTTTACCTTCCAGCCTGGGAGTAAGGCTGGATGTCAGCCCCTTTCCCTTTCAGGCTGGGAGTAAGGCAGGATTGACAGCCCCTTTCCCTTCCAAGCTGGGAGTAAGGCGGGGATGGCAGCCCCTTTCCATTCCAGGCTGGGAGTAAGGCAGGGATGGCAGCCCTTTCCCTTCCAGGCTGGGAGTAGGGCAGGGATGATAGCACCTTTCCCTTCCAGGCTGGGGTAAGGCAGGGATGGCAGCCACTTTCCCATCCAAGCTGGGAGTAAGGCGGGGATGGCAGCCCCTTTCCCTTCCAGGCTGGGTGTAAGGCGGGGATGGCAGCCTCTTTCTCTTCCAGGCTGGGAGTAAGGCAGGGATGGCAGCCCTTTCCCTTCCAAGCTGGGAGTAAGGCGGGGTGGCAGGCCCTTTTCCTTCCAGGCTGGGAGTCAGGCAGGGTTGGTAGCCCCTTTCCCTTCCAGGCAGGGAGTAAGGCAGGGATGGCAGCCCCTTTCCCTTCCAGGCTGGGAGTAAGGCAGGGATGGCAGCCCCTTTCTCTTCCAGGCTGGGAGTAAGGCACGGATGGCTGAGAGTAAGGCAGGGATGGCAGCCCCTTTTCCCTTCCAGGCTGGGAGTAAGGCGGGGTGAGAGCACCTTTCCCTTCCAGGCTGGGGGTAAGGCAGGGATGGCAGCCACTTTCCCTTCCAAGCTGGGAGTAAGGCAGGGATGGCAGCCCCTTTCCCTTCCAGGCTGGGAGTAAGGCAGGGATGGCAGCCCCTTTCCCTTCCAGGCTGGGAGTAAGGCACGGATGGCTAGAAGTAAGGCAGGGATGGCAGCCGCCTTTCCCTTCCAGGCTGGGAGTAATGCAGGGGTGGCAGTCCCTTTCCCTTCCAGGCTGGGAGTAAGGCAGGGATGGCAGCCCCTTTCCCTTCCAGGCTGGGACTAAGGCAGGGTGGCAGCCCCTTTCCCTTCCAGGCTGGGAGTAATGCAGGTTTGGCAGCCCCTTTCCCTTCCAGGCTGGGAGCAATGCACTGATGGGTGAGAGTAAGGCACGGATGGCAGCTCCTTTCCCTTCCAGGCTGGGACTAAGGCAGGGATGAGAGCACCTTTCCCTTCCAGGCTGGGGGTAAGGCAGGGATGGCAGCCACTTTCCCTTCCAAGCTGGGAGTAAGGCGGGATGGCAGCCCCTTTCCCTTCCAGGCTGGGAGTAAGGCAGGGATGGCAGCCCTTTCCCTTCCAGGCTGGGAGTAAGGCAGGGATGGCAGCCCCTTTCCCTTCCAGGCTGAGAGTAAGGCAGGGATGGCAGCCCCTTATGGGAGTAAGGCGGGGATGGCAGGCCCTTTCCCTTCCAGGCTGGGAGTAAGGCAGGGATGGCAGCCCCTTTCCCTTCCAGGCTGGGAGTAATGCGGGAAGGCAGCCCCTTATGGGAGTAAGGCGGGTATGGCAGCCCCTTTCCCTTCCAGGCTGGGAGTAAGGCAGGGATGGCAGCCCCTTTCCATTCCAGGCTGGGAGTAAGGCGGGAAGGCAGCCCCTTATGGAAGTAAGGCGGGGATGGCAGCCCCTTTCCCTTCCAGGCTGGGAGTAAGGCAGGGATGGCAGCCCCTTTCCCTTCCAGGCTGGGAGTAAGGCAGGGATGAGAGCACCTTTCCCTTCCAGGCTGCGGGTAAGGCAGGGATGAGAGCGCCTTTCCCTTCCAGGCTGGGGGTAAGGCAGGGATGGCAGCCCTTCTTCCTTCCAGGTTGGGAGTATGGCAGGGATGGCAGCCCCTTTCCCTTCCAGGCTGGGAGTAAGGCAGGGATGAGAGCACCTTTCCCTTCCAGGCTGGGGGTAAGGCAGGGATGGCAGCCCCTTTCCCTTCCAGGCTGGGAGTATGGCAGGGATGGCAGCCCCTTTCCCTTCCAGGCTGGGAGTAAGGCAGGGATGAGAGCTCCTTTCCCTTCCAGGCTGGGAGTAAGGCAGGGAGGAGAGCACCTTTCGCTTCCAGGCTGGGGGTAAGGCAGGGATGGCAGCCCCTTTCCCTTCCAGGCTGGGAGTATGGCAGGGATGGCAGCCCCTTTCCCTTCCAGGCTGGGACTAAAGCAGGGATGAGAGCGCCTTTCCCTTCCAGGCTGGGAGTAAGGCGGGGATGGCAGCCCCTTTCCCTTCCAGGCTGGGTGTAAGGCGGGGATGGCAGCCTCTTTCTCTTCCAGGCTGGGAGTAAGGCAGGGATGGCAGCCCTTTCCCTTCCAAGCTGGGAGTAAGGCGGGGTGGCAGGCCCTTTTCCTTCCAGGCTGGGAGTCAGGCAGGGTTGGTAGCCCCTTTCCCTTCCAGGCAGGGAGTAAGGCAGGGATGGCAGCCCCTTTCCCTTCCAGGCTGGGAGTAAGGCAGGGATGGCAGCCCCTTTCTCTTCCAGGCTGGGAGTAAGGCACGGATGGCTGAGATTATGCAGGGATGGCAGCCCCTTTTCCCTTCCAGGCTGGGAGTAAGGCGGGGTGAGAGCACCTTTCCCTTCCAGGCTGGGGGTAAGGCAGGGATGGCAGCCACTTTCCCTTCCAAGCTGGGAGTAAGGCAGGGATGGCAGCCCCTTTCCCTTCCAGGCTGGGAGTAAGGCAGGGATGGCAGCCCCTTTCCCTTCCAGGCTGGGAGTAAGGCACGGATGGCTAGAAGTAAGGCAGGGATGGCAGCCGCCTTTCCCTTCCAGGCTGGGAGTAATGCAGGGGTGGCAGTCCCTTTCCCTTCCAGGCTGGGAGTAAGGCAGGGATGGCAGCCCCTTTCCCTTCCAGGCTGGGACTAAGGCAGGGTGGCAGCCCCTTTCCCTTCCAGGCTGGGAGTAATGCAGGTTTGGCAGCCCCTTTCCCTTCCAGGCTGGGAGCAATGCACTGATGGGTGAGAGTAAGGCACGGATGGCAGCTCCTTTCCCTTCCAGGCTGGGACTAAGGCAGGGATGAGAGCACCTTTCCCTTCCAGGCTGGGGGTAAGGCAGGGATGGCAGCCACTTTCCCTTCCAAGCTGGGAGTAAGGCGGGATGGCAGCCCCTTTCCCTTCCAGGCTGGGAGTAAGGCAGGGATGGCAGCCCTTTCCCTTCCAGGCTGGGAGTAAGGCAGGGATGGCAGCCCCTTTCCCTTCCAGGCTGAGAGTAAGGCAGGGATGGCAGCCCCTTATGGGAGTAAGGCGGGGATGGCAGGCCCTTTCCCTTCCAGGCTGGGAGTAAGTCAGGGATGGCAGCCCCTTTCCCTTCCAGGCTGGGAGTAATGCGGGAAGGCAGCCCCTTATGGGAGTAAGGCGGGTATGGCAGCCCCTTTCCCTTCCAGGCTGGGAGTAAGGCAGGGATGGCAGCCCCTTTCCATTCCAGGCTGGGAGTAAGGCGGGAAGGCAGCCCCTTATGGAAGTAAGGCGGGGATGGCAGCCCCTTTCCCTTCCAGGCTGGGAGTAAGGCAGGGATGGCAGCCCCTTTCCCTTCCAGGCAGGGAGTAAGGCAGAGATGAGAGCACCTTTCCCTTCCAGGCTGCGGGTAAGGCAGGGATGAGAGCGCCTTTCCCTTCCAGGCTGGGGGTAAGGCAGGGATGGCAGCCCTTCTTCCTTCCAGGTTGGGAGTATGGCAGGGATGGCAGCCCCTTTCCCTTCCAGGCTGGGAGTAAGGCAGGGATGAGAGCACCTTTCCCTTCCAGGCTGGGGGTAAGGCAGGGATGGCAGCCCCTTTCCCTTCCAGGCTGGGAGTATGGCAGGGATGGCAGCCCCTTTCCCTTCCAGGCTGGGAGTAAGGCAGGGATGAGAGCTCCTTTCCCTTCCAGGCTGGGAGTAAGGCAGGGAGGAGAGCACCTTTCGCTTCCAGGCTGGGGGTAAGGCAGGGATGGCAGCCCCTTTCCCTTCCAGGCTGGGAGTATGGCAGGGATGGCAGCCCCTTTCCCTTCCAGGCTGGGACTAAAGCAGGGATGAGAGCGCCTTTCCCTTCCAGGCTGGGGGTAAGGCAGGGATGGCAGCCCTTTCCCTTCCAGGCTGGGAGTAAGGCAGGGATGAGAGCACCTTTCCCTTCCAGGCTGGGACTAAAGCAGGGATGAGAGTGCCTTTCCCTTCAAGGCTGGGAGTAAGGCAGGGATGAGAGCACCTTTCCCTTCCAGGCTGCGGGTAAGGCAGGGATGAGAGCACCTATCCCTTCCAGGCTGGGAGTAAGGCAGGGATGTCAGCCCCTTTCCCTTCCAGGCTGGGAGTAAGGCAGGGATGGCAGCCCCTTAAGGGGGGATGTGTTCTAGCTCCCCTATTGTTGACTGTGTGTGTAAATGATCTGGAAAGCAAACATGAATATATCTCGCATGTGCCAAGCATGGCGGCGTGTGGACTCCCTGTGCTGCTGTATGCAGGTGACCCCACGAGCCCTCCACTGTCTTAGAGGCGGCTTTGATGCCTTCATGGAGAGAAGGGAACTGTCTATCAATAAAGAGCAATCTGAGCTCATGACCATGGGCCAGAAGAACATCCCCACCAGTCCAGAGCTATAGAAAAAGCAAAGCTCCAATGTGTTCAACGCTATCTTGATTTGGGCATACGTGTAGTCAATCCAGTAGCTAGAGTCACCTTGCATGTGAAGCAGGTTAACGCAGCTCTGCTTGGCTTCGCGTCATCAACGGAGGGCATTCTTATTTAGTCATTAACTAGGGCTTACAAGGCTAAGATCGTAGGCATAGCAGTACACGGTACATGAATTTGGGGTACTGCAGAACTGCAGAATATGACTGCAGCTGAAAATACCCTTTTGTGAAGGATTCTAAAAGTGTCCCAATCGATTCCTTCTCTTATACTCGAAGAGGAAGTTAGGTTACCGTGCAGTGAAGAATGTCTGGGAATGCAGACGATTTCACCGTGGTGTACAATTTGGAGTAACCTGGAATTGTGTGTGACAAGGACCATACTGGCAGATTTCATGACTAGTGTCTTGGCAAGCAGAATACTGTGGTAGACTCACGTCAGAAAAGAAATCGATCTGCCAGGCCGGTTCACAAATTCGGATTTCATTCTTAGGAACTATCCAACTTTCACCAGGGACAAATACTTTGCATTACAACAAAAATGCAGAGTAGAGCTCGGTCTGGAGCACACACTATAAGGCAGTATTTAAGTCTGAAAACGACACCAGAGTCGGAGCCATATTAACCCTGGCCTATGCACATATGTGCACATGCACTCTTAACCAAGTTCTGTTTTAAGACACTGCCTTTAAAAAATGTCAACCCGGTCTGTGCCGGATACTTATACATGCTTACACTTATACTTGTAAGCCGGATACTTAAAGGCTCTGCTTACCTGCTCATTCACTGATTTCCTTGTGTGCTGCTCCTACATTCTATATTGCTCTCTTCGTACTTTGTATTGATTTTATATTGCCTTGCTTCCATTATACTTTATTTTACATTGCCTCATTTTATAATATTCATATTGCATTTATCTTCATCTGTGTCTTTTTTATCTTGAAACTCACCCTGATAGTTTCCCAGCATAGTGCGATTTGAATCATAGCTCTGCACGCACTTTACGCTTCTAACAACATCTCCCATCAGCATCTGTAGTTTCCAAGCGTATTTTTCCTTAAACCATGGCGCAAACGCGCCGGCGCGAATGAGTCAAGCCGGTCTGTGCCTGTCCGTGCAGGCCCGGAAAGTGCTGGAAGTGCTCCTCCGCTAATATGGGCATTGCAGAAGTATTGGCCGCAATCGCGGCTGCAAGACGCATTTCTGATTCACCTAGAAATACTATTAAACTAACGTGTAATGCAGATTCTGTAGCAGATAGTATTCCTCCCATTGACCTGCATGTTAATGACACAACGCTTAGTGTATGACCTCCGTCACATCAGTGCCTAATCATGAGCCCCTCCCTTACGAAGCAGCACGCCCCTTGGATGATAATGGCAATAACCAGTTTACCTTTACTGGTGATCTAGACCTGGCTAGGGTAGTTCTTCCTATCCCTTTAAAAACTGCACTGGTAGATTTAGATCCTATCCTTGGGACTGAGGCTGCAGGCACTGTAATTAACCTCAGAACGCCATCCTTACCTACCTTCGACAAAAATCGGATTCCTCCTGCTGGACTCTAGATCACTGGTGAAACATGGCACTTAGGTTGCCACTCACATAGAGGAGAATAGTATTGATCTACGAAATCTGAGCACATGCTGCCTCAGCAACCTTGGTAAACTTGGGTATCCCTCCCAGGTATGGGATGCTCAGCTGCGATAGAAAGGAGGGTAGGAGGATAGTGGGGCTTGGGTTGTCCTAACTTATAGGTTGTCACTCACTGTACGGGAAACTAAAGGATACATTATGGATGCGGTTGAATCTCTCTGCGTCCAATTTGGTCTGAATGCAGAAACTACAATAAATGTGTTGTTAATATATGTACCTTCCACTCTGTCTGAAGACTTTTTGGCAGGTATTTCTAGATTTCTCCTTTCCTCTTTGAAACCCAATTCCAGCTTTTGATTATGGGTGAAAAATAATCTATGGTTACATCACAAGGAAGACGCTGCTGCGGTAGATCTACAATTGTCCCTGGCTGAGTTGGCCTTCAAAACAGCTCATTCATGAGCCTACCCATAATCTCGATCACATTCTGGATTGGGTAGCATGTCAGAAAGTTAGGACAATGGACGTATCTGTATCCTCCCGACCTTGGTCGGATCACTCCTTCGTGGAAGTCCCTGTAATAGCTGACTTTCCCAAGAAGATAAAATGTAATACTGGGACAGAAGTCTTGATGTGAAACCTTAAAAACATCACAGCCAATAAGATAGAACCACTACTTCATTCATTGGTGAATCTTTCGGACCAGGACTCTCCTGAGGAGCCATCAAGGGCTATATCGTCCGACCTGGACATAGCTGTGAATACAAAGAAAAAAAGGTCTAAAGACCATATTAAACCTAATTTATGGTTCTCCCCTGAATTACAATGTTTGAAATATTTAACCTTTAAACTATTCTATGTTTGGAAAACTCACAGAACTCAGTCTTCCCTAGCAGCCTATAAGACTGTAGCTAAAAACTATAGAGCAGCCATAATCAAGGCCAACAAAAACTTCTTTAATAACAGTATAGAAATGCTCAGTCAGATACTAGGGAACATTTTAATATCTTAAAGGAGCAGGAGTCTACGAGTCATAGTGACCCCGAACGGATTACTAAAGATAAAGCTTGGTGTGATTTGATGCAGCAGGCTATGCAAGATAAGCTTCAGACCATCAGAAAAAACATTACCAAGAAAAATTACAACTTAGTGGACAATGATGTTGAGATATCAGGCTGGGCTTTTGAGAGATGCCCGTCCTTTCCTGTTTTCAACTTCACCTCCATCTGAGTAAATTAATTGGTCCTAATAATTAAGCAACTTACACTACTAAATGTAAAAATGATGTCCATACGGCCATGATCATTAAAACCTGCCCTCCCACATTGCTAGCTGCAATCTGCAAATGTATTAATGCCTCTCTGGAAATTGTGACTGTTCCTCAGGATCTGAAAAATGCCAGGGTTATGCCCATCCTAAGAAAACAGGTCTGTCGGACAAACTGCCCAACAATTACAGGCCCATTACAAACACCTCATTTCTCTTGAAACTCCTGGGCAGAGTGGCATACAGACAAATAGCTGAGCATTTAAAAGCTCCTCCTGTCTTAAATGACCATCAGTGACTTCCGGGTGGGTTGTGGAACAGAGACATCTCTTCTAGAGCTAAAATACAAGCTATTAGCTTGTATGGACAAGAATGAAGCCTCTCTATTGATGCTACTTGATTTTTTTGGCGAAGGCAGCCTTTGACCTGGTGGACCATTCCATCATGTCCACCAGGTTGGAGGAGGTTGTTCATTTCTCACCTTTAGCTGCCCAATGGATCACTTTGTTTCTCGGTAACCGAGAAAGTAGGGTCTTTTTCACGGATGCAGAATCTGCTCCCATCAACGTTGGTGTGGGTGTACCACAAGGTGCATGTACTTCACCCTGTTTGTATAATATATTCACTGTCCCTCTATGTGCCATGTTAGCTCATGAGGACGTGACATTTACAAACTATGCCAACGATACGCAGTGTGTTATCCATTTATCCTGTAATTATGATCTGGATGTAGAGGCGAGTAATAAGACCTATGCCTTGATTGAGACATGGATGATTCTTAACAAGCTGGCTCTAAACAAAGAAAAAGGAGAGCTGCTGGTGATCGGTTCACCCCACATGCTACAGAAACTGAGCTCCACTTATGAAAGCTTCTGTTTAGGAGCTGTGAAAATTGTTCCACTTAACAAAGTTAAAACATTGGGGGTAATATTTCATCAGCGCCTCACCATGAAACGGCATGTAACAAATGTAGTGTCATCCTTCGCCTACTATACAAATCTGCTGGCTCGTCTAAGACCTCTCATTTCTCAGGAAAATGCGGAAACTATTGCTCTATTGCTAGAGCGATTATAGGGGCAAACATTGATTATTGTTTGAGCTTATTAATCGGCATAGATAAAGCTGTCTGTAGTAGGCTACAGGTTTCCCAAAATGGAGCCGTAACAGTGGTGATGGAACTCGCTCATAGAGACCACGTCACTGTGGCAAGACATGCTCTCCATCTGCTACCGGTCGAATCAAAAACATTTTTTTGAATTTTGACAATGACACAGAAGTGCAGACATGGAATAATGCCTGAATATCTCCAAGAACTTCTGGTCACTAAAATTTGTACAGATCACTGAGATTGAGTAATCAGAATCTTCTAACCATTCCTAGATGCAGTACTGTGAAGTTCTCTAATGGAGTCTTTTTTGCAATTGCACCCAAGGTCTAGAAGGACCTTCCATTGGAGCTGAGAGGCATTGAATCAATAGATATATTCAAAAGGAAATTGAAGACCCATCTGTTGCCTAGGAAGCAAGGATCAGCACCTTATATGATTTCGTTATCCATATATTTTTACAGACCCTAACTGTTTTCTGTTGTTTTGTCTTGTTGTACCCTTAAACCCAAGGGTCCATGGCTGCGCATAACAAATATATTAAAGCAAAGTAATGTAATGTTATTAGAATATGGGAGGATGAAACAAAAGAAGGAGCATTATGCACTTGCACTTTGAACATCCCCAAGGACCTATTGCACTTTATGATATTTTGCCCAAAGTACACTTTGATACGCTGATGTACGCTGATACCCATTTCGTTATTATTATTATTTGTTTATTTGTATTAGTTCTTAGAACTTTTACAAATGCAAAACGTATAATTATACAAACAAATATAAACAATCATAAATAAGAAAATACATATATATCACTAAATGAAAAGGAGAGAAGGAGAGAGCATTGACAATCTTCATATAAATCTCAGATCCTTACTTATTAAAATCTTCTCAATTTGGCACCATAGCCCATAAAGTGCAATATGGAAACTTTCAGTGTCAGATTTTATAGAATAATTCCAAAACTCCAGGGTTTTGATGACATCATGCATACTCACATAAGTTCCCAATATACACATGTACGTTGTCCCAAGGCTCATGCATTGGATAAAAAACATGCCTATCTATTTCCAGTTGAAAGTCAGGCCACATATGCAACATACTCCTCTTTCAATCAGGAGGTTGTGATATACACGCTGTATCACCAGCAATAGGAGCTTGTTTATCCGGAGTCATAAGATCAGCTGTCGCACCGCTGGAGTTGAGCTCAAAAGCAAGTATCACTGTAGTTTAAGGTAACTATGCGTAACATAATCTACATACTTGTAATTATGCAATGTGGACAAGTGAGTATAATTCTTTAACCAATCACATTGCTGTATTTGGTTCTTATATAGTCCTTTTAGAATCTCATAGTCCGTGCCCCGTTCAAATCAGGGAACCAGTCTATCCTCCTAAAACAGTCAATATTCAACTCTGCATAGTTACATCCCTTCCCTCTTGGATCCGGCTCAGGCGCCTTTCCACTTCCAATCAGATTCAATAACGGACATCTCGGTTTTGATTTAGATATAATATACAGAGTCCCCGTTCTGATCTGCACCTGACGGCTTAATGAATTTGAGTCTGAAATACTGCATGGAGTTGGAAGAAGATAAATTCATCAAGCTACGCCAAAAGGAACCCTCCAATACATTGAGACACCTGAAGTCCTGCATTGCCAAGGCTCTAATCCATATCCAATTGCAGGGCAGAAGCATTGCTTATACAACGTGAAAATTCCTTCCATGGAGTATCCAGTTGTATGTTTCGCAAATTTGCTTATGATGTACGTCAACAAACACTTTGGAGGACAACACTTCCTCCTCGTTCAACTTCACTCTCACTCCAGTGTTAAGATGAAGTTGCCTTAATATGGACAGCAACCATGCTGGGCATCCCAGTGCCTCTAATTTCTACTATAAGAGGTTGTGATCCACTGAGTCGAAGGCAGCACGGAAGTCCATGTAAACTACATATAACGCCGGACTCCCACTAGTGACTGCCCTCTGTAGAAGTCTGTCTAGGAGTCGAATATTATGGGTGATAGATGAACCAAGGTGAAAGCCAGTTTGGAGTGGGTGCAGTATGTTATTCTCTGCCACCCATGCTTGAAGTGCAGTTAAGACAAATGAGGCAAATCATTTGCCGGTAACATCTAATAGGGAAAGGAGTCTGTAATTCTTGGAAGATAATCTACCTCCTTTTTCATATACCGGCATGAGAATGGCCTGTTTCCATGATACCGGCACCTCTCTGGTTATGCATACCTTATGGCATAGTATCTTTCTAATTCTGGCCCAGCTACTAGGATTACTTTTCAGAACCATACTCGAAAGGACTTTGGGCTCAGGTGCTCTTTTAAGGTGTTTTAGAATTATAATAGCTAACTCTATCTCATCCAAGGAAGCCATCAAGGGCCACATCTCACCACCATACTCCACTTCAAGTGTTAACAGATCAGCTACATCTCTTGATTTTAGGTAATTTAGCCATTTCCCTCCACTAATGGGATTAACTATTGTTGTTGTCGTATTACCTCACGCCATAGCTAGCATCGGCCATACAGTGCAAGATTCTCCTCTCCTCAGAACTGTAATCATCTGTTCCCACTGCATATTTTTCACCGACCACCGCCATCTGTGGAAACAGAGAAATAATATGAGGCCGGGAAGCCCAAAAAGAAACACACCAACACAGGTTACAAAGAAACATACAAGTGCTTTATTTAAAAGCTACACAATTACCAAGTCAATTGACAAACGGATAGCTATTCGGCTCTCAGAACAACATAACGAACTTCAACGAGGGTTCAATGTGTGAGAGAGAGCGCACATTGGAATACCCGGGCTTTTTATACAATTTGTCCAGCCCTTTGCCAACCCTCTTGCGGGTTAACCATTCTACGAAACAGGTCTTTGGGTTCCTTGCCAGGTCAATCCTTTAATATATGCATTTCGATTGGTTTCACTGATATAGTTGTACATTTACATATAGGTCAACGGTAGGACAAGGTCTCAGTTCGCGGCCCCGACAAGTGGCCTGCAGGCATATTAATTATTCAGTTGTACGGAGGTCACAATGGCCAGAATCTTACTCAGAATGTCATTTGGCCTCCATTTTGATGTTCAGGGTGACTTCTACATAACAAGAGAACCTAAAATGGCGGCTCAATCCAAGATGGCGACTTACATTACTTTCTCTAAGGTCAAGACCTTGCCGTGGAGTTTGTTCACACATGATGTTTAGACAACTTGGCGTAGGCCAATACACATACAATTGTTACAATAGGAGGCATAATATTGTTTCTATTCCGACAAACCCTCCTTTTGGCCTATGCCAAGTGCTAATATCATTTCTAATGTCTTTGTAAATCCCAAATCGTTATCTGTAATATCTATAGCCATTAGGTCGTTCACCAGAACCTCTTGTAACACAAACTCTTTAGATGCTGTATCCGGGGCATACATTTTGTGCCCTATCGTGCTCACTGCCTGAGCACAACATCCCCCGAGCATTGCACATATGCTGGGTAGACATTGGATACAGCAACAAAGGAATAGCAGGATTCCCAAAATAACCAGTATAACAGAAAGCACCTTCCAACCCCAGGATTGTAGAGAATCCCAGAACCAAGCACTAATACTCCAATCTCCCACAGGAACATGCACTTCTGAACTAAGGACGTGCAAGTTCTGTATTGCTTTAAAAATTGTCGGTGAGGAATCTGGTACGAAAACACAGCAAGCGGACCCCACTAGTTTACATACTCCACCGCGTTCTGCCAGGATGACATCTAATGCCATCCGGTTTTGGAGCGCTACCAATCTTATTGCTTTCTGTTCCAGTGTCATATTGTAGAGTATATCCGTGGTCTGGTTGATGGTTCTCTCCAGTACTCTTGCTAGTCCCCTAATATTTTCAGAATTTGCTATCTGTCCCCAAAAGGGCACAACTGATTTTGTTATATCTCCCAATATTTGCCCAGGGGTATCTCCGTCCTCGTCCCGCCGTGGGTGAGCCTTAGAAACTGCCAATGTGCTAGCTGTGAATACCCCAGGTAACAGGATTCCTAAATAACAGGTTCCCTGCCAATCCTTGGGCAACCAGGGAAATGCTGTACTACCGCAGACGAAATAGACAGGCCCCCCTACATACAGAGGCCTGTTCTCTCTGGTCAAATTTACAATGTTCACACAACCTTCAAAATCTCCCAGTGACCGAGTGCCATTTCTTTGTACACAGAAGGGGACTGAATCGGGGCTATGGTTAATAGAGTAGGAAGGAGGCACAGCATCCTTATTGCCTATCAGAGCCATTTTAAAGGAAATTAGAGTTTGGAAAGGAAGAGACAGTTTATCAGATGGCCTAATAGAAGCAACATTAGGTTTACTTCTATTTGCAAAAAGTGAGCATCCCAGGGGAGTCAATTCACGTTTCTCAAAATCATTTAAATTAGTTCCATCAAAGTTCCCTGAGATGCTGTCATTCCAACGGCCAAAGAATATTGTTGTAAGAGAGGCATAGCAAGCAGGCGTTAAAGGTAAAGGGTGAATATACCATCCTAGCCCCTTGTTCCCAAGTTGCGGTAAATGGGTGCAAATCCAGCAATTTCTCTTATAAAAATGGCATGCGTTGAATTCATTATTATCATTAAAGTGTTATTATGGTACTTTCGTCTATGCTGGGAGTCCCTGGGTGACAAAGTATGAAGGTGTACAGAGGGAGTCAAAGCAGTAGGTACAATTTCAATTGGCAAAAGATGCTCTAGAGGATAAATTTCTTCGAAGTACCAGAGTCCCACGGCAGTAACTATACAAATTCCAATTACTATTAACACAACACAGCAATACGTTTTCGGGGCCCAGGCACATTGTTCATTGTCTGAGTTGGTCACCCCCTTATTTACAAGTCCAATGCGAGCAGCAGCAGTGGAGGTGGCAGGCATCGTAGTTTCTCAATCGACGACCCCAATGTTCATTGCTGGCGACACTACTGTCGCGCAACTTCTTAGTCCTTCCCTAACCCTAGCCAGCAGAATCCCCCTTTCTTTCAAAAACTCTCTTTTGCAAGAACAAAAACTCTTCATGGCTCTTTTTCTTCTCCAGATGCACAGGCAAAACCCGTACCGTAGTCCTTATTTTCTTCGTCGAAGGTCGTACCTGGTGATTCCCGGTACTGTTTGATCCGGAAATAAGGTAAAGTCACTTCCTGAGGGAAGCAACGTATCAGAGGCGACGGAAGTCGCAGAAATTGAAACAACGTTTTCCGAAAGTGACCTTTCCAAAGAGTGTGGAGACGAAATGGACTGTTCCCCAAGCTCCACGGGCTCAGAGAGATTCTCCGACACACTCACAGCGCTATTTGCTACCCCAGGATCTGAGATTGTAGCATCAGCGAGGGGTTCTGCTTCTTCTGTAACGTGTGGCGTCGGGTGAGGAAGTTTCTTGACATGCGTCGCGTGGATCCAATGCTTCTTTCCAGCCACCCGCACTGCTGTCTGGGTGACCAACAGCACCTGGTAGGGTCCCGGCCAGCGAGGCGCGAGGCAGGAAGACCTTTCGTAGGCCTTCACCAGGACCCAACTTCCAGGCTGAATATTGTGTCCTGGGCCCGTAAACCGTACAGGTAAAGCTGATTGAACCTGATGATAAATGAGATACAGATTTTTAGTCAACTGGTTACAGTACTCTACAAGCAATACATTTTCAACCTCCCTCAGGGCTTTGGGCTTCGGAAGACCCCAAATATTAGCAGGTCTCCCCATCACTACCTCAAATGGAGAGAGCCCAGTTTAGTTTGAGGTGTGGCACGCATGGCTAACAATACAATAGGTAAGGCGTCCGGCCATTTCAGTTTGGTGCCGGTGCATGTTTTAGCAAGCTTATTCTTTAGGATATCGTTATGTCTCTCTACCAACCCAGCACTTTGAGGATGTCTAGCCGAGTGAAATCGCTTTCCAATGTGTAACGCTGTCATATCTGCAAAATTACTGCTGCAACAAAATGGGGACCGTTGTCCGACCAAATTACTCTTGGCAGCCCAAATCGTGGAAATAATTCCTTTACCATAGTCTTTGCAGTGGTCATGGCAGTAGCATCCTTAATAGGGAAAGCCTCAACCCATTTACTAAAAGCACAAATGATCACAAGGACATATTTTAGATTGTTACATCGTTCCATCTCAATAAAATCAAAGTGGATGACCTCGAAGGGAACAGAAGGAGGCCCAAAACTACCCCTTGGAGTTACTGTCCCATTCCCCACATTGTGCTGTAAGCAAATCATACAATTTTGAACATAGCGCTGTGCGATCTTCAAAATTTTATCATTTACCCAGACTTGTTCTAACATTTTCGTGATCTGCTGAGCACACACATGCGTAGGACCGTGTGCCATCGTAACCATCGCCAGCACATATGAATCAGGGAGCAACCATTTCCCTTCAGATGTATCCACCCAACACCCATCGTCATCTAGTTTCCCCATCCCTTCGGCCCACCTTTTAGATTCTTCTATCGTGGCATCAGCTTGGATATCTCGCACAGACCCAATACCCTCATCCTTTACATAGGCATCTTTTGTTTCTCTTAGAGCATACATGTCTGCGCTAAGGGCTGTGGCCGTTTGCCTGGCTATCTGGTCAGCAAAAGCGTTCCCTTTTCCCACATCATCTATGACCTTACGATGCGCTGCACATCTCATGATCGCTAACTGACTAGGGAGCGAGAGTGCCGAGAGTAATTTGAAGATCAGGGGGCCATGCTGAATCTTGGTCCCATGTGAGGTTTCTGACCAGAGCCTCCCAAAGTTGTGAGCCACCCCAAAGGCATACTGGCTATCAGTATATATGTTTACTGTATGCCCTTTGGAGAGTTCACAAGCTCGGGTCAACGCTATAATCTCTGTGGCCTGCGCGGAGTTATGCGGAATTCTCTTATTTTCAACAACCGTACTCAATGTAGTAACTGCATGGGCAGCTGTAGATGTACCATCCGGGAGTTTGAAGCAGGAGCCATCACAAAACAGCTCCCCTGCCACATTGCCCAAAGGAGTATCTATAAGGTCTATCCTGCCCTTCATTTCCTGTTTAGTAGTATACAGGCAGTCATGTGATTCTTCATCACCGCAATCAGTATTTTGCGGGAAAGGTAGGAGTTCAGCCGTATTAAGAACACAACACCTCTTAATTTGAATGTGAGGGGTAAACAAAGTTAATTCATACCTCGTCAGCCGTGCAGAGGTCAGGTGCTGTGTTTGGGTTTTATTCAATAGGACATCTACAGAGTGGGGTACCATCAGGATTAAATCATGGCCTAGGACCATTCCCTCACTCTGTTTTACAGACGCGGCAGCAGCAGTGACAGCTCGCAAACATCTTGGCAAAGCGCATGCGACAGGGTCAAGGGCGGAAGAGTAGGAGCCGCATGGTCTATTCTTCCCTCAGTGTTCCTGTGTTAACACAGCCAAAGCACATCCATCACATTCATGCACAAACAACACAAAGGCCTTATTGTAATTTGGAGTACCCAGAACCGGTGCAGAGCATAACGCGGTTTTGAGAAGCTCAAATGATCGTTGATGTTCCGACTTTCATGGCAGCGGCGAAGAAATGCCCTTCTTCGTCAAGGCCAACATCGGTTTTATCACTAGTGAGAAGTTCGGGATCCACAGCCTACAGTAAGAAGCCATACCTATTAAGGCTCTGACTTCCTTCTGTGTATTTGGAACAGACATGCCAGAAATGTGTTTTATTCTTTCAGGTGTCAATCTTCTCCCCTCCTTTGACAGGAGATAGCCTAAATAGGTGACATCCTGACAACAATATTGACATTTTTTAGCGAAGCTTTATGACCGTGTTCAGCCAAATGAATAAGCAACAATACAGTGCCTTCTTTGCAAGCACTTTCAGAATCTGCAGCTAAAAGCAAGTCATCGACATACTGAAGCAGTGTACAAGTAGATGGCAATTCAAGGGTGTCAAGCTGCTCTTTCAAAGCCCTACTATAAATGCTTGGACTTTCAGTATAACCTTGAGGTGCACGAGTAAATGTGAACGAACGTCCCCCCAAGGTGAACCCGAACAAATATCTACTCTCCTTGTGTATAGGAATACTGAAGAGAGCATTCTTCAGATCCACAACACTAAAGTGCGTAGCTGTAGCAGGGATCATCGTTAGTATCGTTGTCACATCAGGCACAATTGGAAATTGTGGGGTGACAACTTTATTAATAGCACGTAAATCAATTATGAAACGGAATGGGATTGCATTGGCGCCTTTCTTGTACACGGGTAAAATCGGGCTGTTACATAAACTACCTGCAATCTCTTCAATCACTCCTCGATGCACAAAATCGGAGTCAATACACTTCAAAGCACGCTCGCCCTCAACTGATATTTTATATTGCGGAATGCGTGGTAGTTTAACTCCATGTTTCAAAACTATTTTAACGGGTTCAACCTGTAGTACTCCGACATCATTGTCGTCGACCGCCCACAAACATTCCGGGACAACGATAAACTCAGGAGGCAATGGTCGAGTCAAAAACTCAGAACTGGGAAGTTGCTGTGGTGAAACCGTCAGTCGCACTCCGTCAGAGGAACAATGAATTACTGCATTTAGTTTCTTCAACAGATTTAACCCCAGCAAATTCTCTCCACAGTTTGAACTCAAGAGGAATGGACAGTGGTCCGTAAAGGGACCCAAAGAAACAGGCACCGGCGAAGAAACCGGACAAGCGACTGGTATGCCAGAAAACCCTATGGAAACATTTGTTTGCCCTGACAGTGGAATGTTTGGAACCCGAGAATGATCAATGGAGCACTTCTGTGCTCCAGTGTCTATCAAGAACTGATGTTTCCTATTCCCCACTAACAATTCAACATAGGGACCTTTTTGACTAACGGGAATAGGTGAGGGTTCCAAACCATGCTTTGGGCAATCCTAACTAAATAAAATGTCGTCCGAAGGAAGCTCTTCAGAAAAGTAGGCAGCAGAAGGGTGATCAAATATGTTTCTCGTGTCCACACTCGAAGTCCGATTTTCCTGTGAAAAAGGTTGCTGAGGATCTTCAGAGAACTGACCTCTATCAGGGCCCCCCACTCCGGGGCGACCTCTAGGTCGTCTACCCATACTCCCAAATGTGTTGTTTGACCTTTGTCGAAGGACGGGGCACTGTGCACGCCAATGACCTTCCTGGCGGCAATAGGCACATTGATTAATATTCACAGGACCCAAGGGAACGTTCCCTTTTGAAACATACCGACCTCTGGTCTGTGAATTACCTCCTCTGGGATTTATAACAATTTGTTGTAACAATACTTTAGTCTTCAAATCTCCTTTCCTCTTCTCTAGTCTCTCTTTTTCATTATTGACACGGTTCTCATAATACTGAGCCATGTGTAAAACTTCAGATTGGGATTTCGCCTGCCAAGCGCTCTCAGAGGACATAATCTGTGACTGGATGTCGGGCAACAATCCACGTACAACTTTTCCACAAACAACCTTTTCCCAGACTCTTTGACCAAGTCCTGTCCACTGAAGTCAGAGAATACCTGTTCGAATCTATTAAAGAATTTGGTGGCACCTTCAGTTTTTCCTTGAACACAGGCCGTAAGCTTGTCCCAAATAATTCTTTTCTCAGGAATTATGGTTTTCAATTTTGCGACCATTCTATCAGGCAAAGTGAGTATTACCTGAGGTGGTTTCTCACCAGCTGGTCTTTCCCCATCAAACCTAGCCATGTTAGCCCACGTATCTCCCAACCCTGGCACATCGTCTATTGTTCGTACCTGCTTCCATAAATCTATGGGCAGGAGTACAGGGAATAGCAAGTCAATATCACTTAAGGTGAACACAGAGGACTGCAAAATTGACTCTATCTCTTTGTAGCATCCTGTCGGATTTTCCTAATATCGGGAATTGACTGTCTAATAGTGTTCACTTCCTGACGCGAAAATGGGACGTGAACAAATTGCGATACATAATGTGCAGGGATGTCCACAGCGGGTGCTCCTGTCCCTACATTAGCGGGAATCTCAACCTTTGGGACAAATGTCGGAGGAACCTCTCTCATTTGCAACTGAGATATAGGTAACTCCGACCGCTTACTAAGCAACAGAGCCAGGTCAAGCACTAAGGCAGTCGAAGAAGTGTCGGGCGAAAAAGCCCTTTTGCAAATACCCAATAACTCTATAGGACAACTAACCTTCTTCCTTACACATTCATCCTGTAGATACTGTACCATTACCTGAATTACCTTCCTCTGCATTTCTACTGTATACTGACTATACGTGTCATATACTTCATCCGGCGGTATCGATGAATCCGAGATCTATCGAATCGCATCTTTGGTACAAATTCGTATTTCCTCAGATGCCGATCTACGACATGGAAGGAACCGTTTCTGTACATACATACTGTCGTCTTCACCATCCTCATCCCGTAATCTTTCTAAGTCCCTCCTATACTCAAATAACCTCTCAACATGACCATGTACTTTCTCCTCAGTGTCCCTCGAAAGCGCTAAAGTATTCAGATCCCTCAATCCTTGTGGGAGACCCGTGTTATGTAATCTACCCCACATTACACATAAATGAGTCCCCAAACCTTCAATAAAAACATTTTTCTCGGGAAAATTGCCCATATTTGATAATGTGGAGAAAACGTCAGCTTGATCACCTCTCTCCATACAATGCTTAGCCCATGCAAATAATTCTCGTTTCTTTTCTGCAGAGACAGTATTTTGAGTAACAATCTTTGACCCCGCACCCTGATCAACTTCAGTCAGTACAGAACCACTCGGGAGCGGAGGTGCGGGCAAATTCAATGGAGGTGCAACTATCAGTGCAAGAGGAAGGGGTGGTAGAGTAGGTGGAGGAACAACAACTGGAGGAATAGGAACAATAGGTTGTACAGGGGGAACAGGAATAACAGCAGGAATAACAGCAGGAATAACAGCAGGAATGGGCAGAGCACCAGGGAGAGGATCATACGGAGGTGGCGCAGAGGCACCAACCCTGCGTTCATTTAACAATTTATCAATAAATTCTTCAGAAACATGGAAATCTTTAGAGGGATAGATTTTCTGGCTACCGAGTGAGAAAGCCCTATCCATATTTTTGACTGACTCTGAATGTTTTTCCTTATCATATAACAACGCCTTTTCGGCATTTGTTTTATGACAGCGTGCATGTTTATCCCTACTTTTAAGCTGCTGCAACGCTTCTTTTTTCCAATTCTGCAAAACATCAAATGCTGCAGGTCTGGCCTTCTTCTTTAGCAAGACGGATTCTAGGTATTCAAAACAGGGGATCTCGAAACTACCATTGATTGGCCACTGAAATTCGGAGGCATGTCTGGTTTGTCAGTGCCAAATATCATTAAATAATATACTTCCAATGCCATGCTTACAGTACATAGTACACGCCAGCGACCCCTCCTGCGGTGCCGGGCGGCTAAATTCCAAAGATTGTCGATCGCTGCGGAACAGAGCCCTAAAGCAGCTAGAAAATTTGCCAGGCATTTCACAAAAAATTGGTGTTACCTGGTCAATAATTGTGTCTGTAGATACAATACACCAAATTCAAATTGTCAGGGTTAAATTAAGAGTCGGGTCATGACTACACCTGACCAAACCTAAGTAGGACCGTGCGGTTTACCAAAGAACTTACCTAACGAATTTTACCTTGTGTTTGGTGGTTTCGACAAATCTACCCGCCTCAAAAATGGACCCTCGTCAAGATGCCGTGACAGACCACACAACTATCGTCCAAGGATCGGATTGTGCAGCGCTGCCGAGGTATCAGGTCTCGTTCGGTCGGGCCCGCAGTATCACACCGTCCGATCCCGGTTTGATAGTCTGCCTCAATCCTTCAATGATCCGGCATCAATCTTGAGGGTCCCTATTCGGGCGCCAACTGTAGAAACAGAGAAATAATAAGAGGCCAGGAAGCCCAAAAAGAAACACACCAACACATGTTACAAAGAAACATACAAGTGCTTTATTTAAAAGCTACAACAGTTACCAAGTCAATTGACAAACGGATAGCTATTCGGCTCTCAGAATAACATAACGAACTTCAACGAGGGTTCGATGTGTTAGTGAGAGAGAGCTCACATTGGAATAACCGGGCTTTTTATACAATTTGTCCAGCCCTTGGCCAACCCTCTTGCGGGTTAACCATTCTACGAAACAGGTCTTTGGGTTCCTTGCCAGGTCAATCCTTTAATATATGCATTTTGATTAGTTTCACTGATATAGTTGTACATTTACATATAGGTCAACGGTAGGACAAGGTCTCAGTTCGCGACCCCGACAAGTGGCCTGCAAGCATATTAATTATTCAGTTGTACGGAGGTCACAACGGCCAGAATCTTACTCAGAATGTCATTTGGCCTCCATTTTGATGTTCAGAGTGACTTCTACATAACAAGAGAACCTAAAATGGCGGCTCAATCCAAGATGGCGACTTACATTACTTTCTCTAAGGTCAAGACCTTGCCGTGGAGTTTGTTCACACATGATGTTTAGACAACTTGGCGTAGGCCAATACACATAGAATTGTTACAATAGGAGGCATAATATTGTTTCTATTCCGACAATCTTCTCAGCCAATTCCTGTAGTTTTGCTTTACATTTTTGCTTGTGCAAATGCACTCACCCAAGAGAACCTGGGCTTTGTTTATCTGCCTTAACCTCCTACTCATAAGCCTTTTTGTGTCCTGTATAGCAATGTGAGACGCAAGAGTGTATTTTTTGCGTCTATGGCCAAGTGTCTCCACGACACTGTACCAGAATCGGATGCTAACTATTTTAGCCATGCTTCGATATCGTTCACATGACAGAGGCTTAAAAAGGTCAAGTCACTATCAGCTAAATACGAGGAGACAGCAGTGATTTTGTTGATGTTCGCAGGTGTCCAACATAGGTGATTTCCTGAATGATTTATATCAGTTCCGCCAACTCTCCTAAGGCAGCTAATGACCTCGGGCCCTTCCATCGTTAGAACTAGCATGTTGGGGGGGGCGTGGCTTGACGCCGACGAAGATGGCGGCGTGACCTGGCAGCTCCGTCTCACTGAAAATAAAATAAGGCATTTCCCATTATTCTTTTCCCCTATCACTTACCTTCTCCTCCCTGCGCTATGGTCCGGACCTCCTTCACGAACCGCTGAACGAAATTCAGCGCAGCTCCACGTTCGCCCGCGCCGGCTCACCGGCTCCAGCCAACAAGCTCCGGGGACCGCCGCGGCCGCCTTCCTGCATCCGCGCACCGTGAAGTAAGTGTCGGCGTCACGTGTTACGTGACGCGCCGGCCGCGGCCTGGTCCGCCCTCCTTCTCTTCCCCGCCACAAAACTGCTGCCTCTGGTGCCGGCGCGCAATAGCTCCATAAATAAAGCATTCCCTGAGGAGAGGAAGGAAAAAAAAAAAAAAAAAAAAAAAAAAAATTAAGGATTAGGAAGCCCATTTCAGCTATATAAAAAACAATACGCCACAAGATACAGAAACGATTTAAATTTAACCAATATCTCGGCCATACCCTTCCACACAAAGAAGAAATTGAACATTTTCTTGATCTCTGAGACTTTTGGGACTAGATAAAGAGGGGAAAGGAAAAAAAAAAAAAAAACAGCAATAAAGAAACATAGAAAGGAATACTGTTTTATTGCACAGGATCTCCTTCACACGTTGCCACTCATGTGACACAACCCTTTCTATTTGAAGCTCGATTTTGGTTCTAATTGAGAGCACACATAGGTGAACCACGCATTCTATATGCAGGAATATGTATGGAACTGGGCATAACCACAACTCAAAATTGAACTTGACGGTAACTGGATACCCACATTAAATGGAAGCTTCCTACCACTACAAGGCTTATAGCACTCTCAACTCACACCTAAGTTTACGCCTTATTATTCAACAGTGCTTCTATTAACCTCCTCTATCAGGAGTAGTACTACCTTAATAATATGGACGTAATAATTGTAAACTATGGTACATAGAACCCCACGAAGTTACTATTGAAAGACTCTATACATATGTGCTTACCACCACAAGCCCTTCTCAAAAAAGCTTCTATTTGAAACGGAACCTACTATTGCTCTACATGCAACAACTTTCTACAATTCTTTACATTGCATCATCAATACCGCTTACCAAGCTCTTTTCAATTGCCCACATATCTATATCTCGCAGCCAATATAATGGCGGCCAACAAAAAAAACAATACCTCAACTACCAAAGAACCTAATACTCTCACCGCCAACCTCAAGAGACCCAAAAGTGACTCACCTCCTCCGTTGGGCATCTCGGATCCTGCTTTGGAGGCCATTTTGGCAGAGATTAGATCACTCAAACCCTTCATAGAGACCACAAATTTAAAATTACAACAGTTGGACGACAGATGGAAGGGTTTTGAAAATAGAATGGACGAGGTGGAGAAGCGAGTGGGTCTAGTAGAAGAAACCACATCTAAAGTAAAGCAACTGGAAAATGCAATAAAAGAACTTCAAAAACACAATGAAGATTTGGAAAATCGCAGTAGACGTAATAACCTCCGCATCTCAGGACTACCAGAGGGATCAGAGGGAACCAATACCATTGTCTTTTTGCAAACATTTTTAGCAAAGCTGCTTCACTTACCCCCTGATCTAACACTTAATATTCAACGTGCGCATAGAGTTGGCCAACTATCTACCTCCACCTCTCCTCGACTTTCGTCCAGAACAATGATCTTTTATCTTCTGGAATACTCCCAACTTCAGCTCATTATATCTGCAGCAAAGGAACATAAATCCCTTATATGGAATGGCTCTAAGATTTTCATTTCACAGGATGTCGCTAAAAGCACGGCACAGCGCAGGAAAGTATTCCTATCCTTTCGCCCAGCCCTGAAACAGCTTAATATACGTTATGGGCTATACCACCCTTGTTCTTTCAAAATCACATATGAAGGCCGTACCAGAATGTTTGAAGAACCAACAGACCTAAAAGCATTTATACGAACCATCAAATCCGATAACATGGACACTACCTCGCCTGCAAGTACCTCCACCTCTTTCGTTACATGAACGTTTTGCTCCCTTTCTCTCCTTCCTATTACAAATGCAATGCCATGACTATCTCCTATATATATGACGTGGGACGGGTGGCCTCGTGACGTCCATCTTCCATCCTGGGTCGCTCTACTTCCCTTTTGACGACTCAGCGGGTGTCACCCTTCCCTACTAATTGAAACTCCCCTAGCCTCCTTTTCCTCCAGTCTGATCAGTGTTCTATTCCATATCTTCAAGCCATTAGGCAACCGTTTATGATCAGACACCCCAACCCTCATCCTATTACCTCATGTGTTTTCCTAATGTGTCCTTTTCTCATTAATTGGTATTCAAAATATTGTTCTTGGGCACTAATTATTTGCATCTATATGGTTCACAAATGCTGTTTCAGACACTGTTCTAGAGCACCTAACATTTGCATGTATAAGGTCTTATATTATCGCTATGCTATCATAACATTTAAACGGTTATTATGATTTTTAAATGTGTAACATGGAACATTAAGGGTTGCAACAATCCCATCAAAAGGTGTAAGGTCATCTCGCATCTTAACAAACTAAACCCCTCCATAGCCTGTATACAGGAAACGCATTTATCTGTCAGAGAAACACTGAAACTGAAGTCCCGTTGGATCAAAGAAATCATTTCCAGTCCTGCTGTTGCTAAAAAAAATGGGGTAGCTATTTTAATCAGCAAGAAACTATCATATAAAGTTCTCGACCAAGGTGCGGACACAGATGGCAGATGGGTTTGGGTTAAACTAAATGTAAACTCTACTGATGTTACCATTCTGAATATTTATGGCCCCACCTGCCCAGATCCCAAGTTTTGGACCACCATCAAACAAATGATACTTCAAAAAAACTTTACAAATTTAATTATGTGTGGGGATATGAATCAAGTCCTTGATCCTTTTCTGGATAGAAAATCTAGCTGCCTGTTCAAAAATAACAAAACACACAAATCCTTTTCAGAATGCTTAGCCGAAACTGTTCTTATTGATACATGGAGAATATCTCACCCTACTCAACTTGACTACACTTTCCACTCTTCCCCACATAATACTCTCTCTCGTCTTGACTATATTTTTTCCACTAAAAACCTTACAGGTACCATTATAGATTCCAAAATAGAAAATATCATTATTTCTGATCATGCCCCTGTTTGTACCTCTTTCAGTCTTTCTGATGTTCGGAAACCGTCATCTCGGTGGAAGCTTAACAATTTTCTTTTACAAGACCCTCAATTCATCCTATCCGTAGAGTCTTTTGTTCAACAATTCTATGCGGATAATCAAGACAGTGACACTTCAGTAGGGAATAATTGGGATGCCTTTAAAGCTGCATTAAGAGGTCACATCATGGCTTACTCTGGAAAAATGAAAGCTCTACGCAAAAAACACTTAGATGACCTTTACTCTCAGCTAACTACAGCCGAACAACACTACTATAGTGTTTCCAACCCTACCAATCTCCGCAAAGTACTGACTTTACGCTACTCAATTAACAAAGAGATCACAAATCTTGCTGCAGGGACAATTCTTAAATACAAAACTAAAATATATCAAACATCCAACAAAGCTGGAAAAGCACTGGCCTCTTACCTAAAAACCAAAAAGGAACAATTTTTCATATCTCACATCAAAGACCCTTCAGGCAATGTGCATCACCATCCCAAAGATATACTAAATTGTTTTAGAGACTTCTACACCAAACTATACACTCCCGAAAACTCCATTCCCCATAATAACATCACATCCTTTTTTGATAACATTAATAGATCCTCCTACCCCCAAGCTGATTTATCCTCTTTAGACTCTGTAATTACTCTCCCAGAGATTTCCAAGGCAATCAAAGGATTGGGTAAAAGCAAGGCTCCAGGCCCTGATGGCCTTTCCACAGAATTCTATGATAGATTAGCTCAATCTCTTATACCCAAGCTTCAAAATCTATTTTCTTACTTTATATCCCAAGAAGCATCCTCAGGTTCCTTCTCAGAAGCCTTGCTAATTCTATTCCCCAAACCCGATAAGGACCCGTCTCTACCAGGTAATTATCGGCCCATCTCTCTAATAAACGTAGAAAGTAAAATCTTTGCAAAAATCTTAGCCAACAGGATCGAATCCTCCCTTCCTTACCTTGTCAAACCTGAACAAGTCGGATATGTTAAAGGGCGCAACATCTCTTCCAATGCCAGACTCCTTCTAAATGCTATCCACTTATCCAGTAAAAATAAAAAAGATAAACAGGGCGCAGCGGTTATAGCACTAGATGCAGAAAAAGCCTTTGACCGAGTCAGCTGGGACTTCATGTTTCAATCCCTCCGCTGGCACGGTTGCAGTGACAAGTTCATCTCTCTAGTCAGTTTACTTTACTCATCCCCAAAATCTTCAATATGTATTAATGGTCTTACCTCCCCATTTTTTTCCCTCAGCAGAGGTACTAGACAAGGTTGCCCCCTCTCACCTATTCTATACATCCTCTCCTTAGAACCGTTACTAGAATTAATCAGATCCAATAAAAATATTCCAGGTATAGCAAGTGGCACATCCCATATTAAAATAGCTGCTTACGCTGATGACATCCTTATTCTCATCAAAAACCCCAAAATACACCTCCCATATTTACTTGAAGTACTATCCCAATTTAGTTCAGTTTCAGGGTACAAACTTAACAAAGATAAGTCAGAAATTATGCCCCTCAATCCCTACTGCTTTAAACATGACATAGACCCCTTTGGTTTTAAATGGTGCAGTTCCTCTATTAAATACTTAGGCCTTAGATTTGCTCCTACCATCCAAGACACCATCAAACAGAACACTCAATCATTACTAAATAGACTTAAGGAATTAACATCCAGATGGTCCCCCTTGTATCTGTCTTGGTGGGGTCGACTAGATACGATCAAGATGATGTTATCACCAATAATTTTATATTATCTACAACTCCTATGTGTTCCAATATCTCCTTCCTTTTATAAATCAATTTACTCTATCCTACTAAATTTCCTATGGGGGGAGGGTAAAAGCAAAAGAATAGCCTTAATCAAATTAAAGGCTCCATATGACAAAGGAGGTGTTAGGTTTCCTGATTTCAAAGCATACCACACTGCTTTTCTTTTGAAGCAAGCTAGATACTGGTTTGCCTGCCCCATAACGTCAGACATTGCCACATGGTGTACCATAGAGAAGCAGTTAATGTATCCAGTAGAAATCACCGACCTCATTTATATATCTAAGCACTCCTCACTGGCTATATCAGAACCCATTAGAGCCACAATATCAGCCCTCCAACTCTTTTTATTCACACAGACAGACTCCCCAAAAAAACACCTTTCTCCTTACCTATGGCATAATAATAAGATACTGATTAAGAATAAAACCCTAAATAGAAAATCCTGGAAGAAAAAGGGTATCAGATTTATACAACAAATCATAAATAAATCATCTATCCTTTCCTTTCAGCAGCTTAAATGTCAATTCTCAATTCCCAACACAGATTACAACTTTTATAATGAATTAGTTAATTCATGCTTTGACGCTCTCCACAGCTCCTCCAATGATATTCTGACTCCTGATGCCTCAAGATTGATACATCTTACAATGCCCACTGACACAAAGGCTTCAACATTCTACAACATTCTCATATCATCCCTGAAGTTGTGCTCGATACGCCACAAATGGGAAGATGACTTCGGATACATTTTAAACGATCACACATGGTCTAAGCTCTTCTCTAGAATCAAATATATCTCAACATCAGCAAATAACTCCCAACATTTTTTCTTCTTTATACACAGAGCTTTCATCACACCAGCCAAACTATCTCTATCCAATATCAATAACAATGATAATTGTTGGACATGTGGAGTCACTCCTGCATCGTATGAGCACATGTTCTTCTCATGTCCCTATACCCTTAAGTTCTGGCAACAAGTGTGGAAATACCTTAACTCTATTTTTTTCATTGACATACCACTTTCATTTATGAATATTGTTTTAGGTAGTCTGGCTATTACCACCCACTTGCCCTCTGGTGCATCCAAGCTCTATGATCTTTTCATTTGTTTGGCTAAGAAATGTATAACTGCCAATTGGAAAAATTCTCGTTCCTTGTGTATAAGAAGTTGGTGGAACAATATATGTCTCACGCAAAAGATGGAAATGTGCATGGCAAACAATCTTAATTCTATACCCAAATTTAATGCTAAATGGTCATTTTTCATTCGCTATCTGAATCACTTTAATGTAACCACGCACGGAATGTGACATCCTCAAATATATCATACTCCTTTGATGCTCCCAAGATCTTTACATGTGAATTTTGATCCGATCACTCAACTGAATATTTATTGTAATATATGCCAAGGTGCCTCTCTTCATTAATATTTACCTCCCTTCCTTTTTCCCCCTCCCCTCACATCTCGTGTTTGTCAATTGTCAGTCTTGTGTTTGTCTTCCCCCACTTAAGACATCATAATGCAGAAATCGTTCTACACTAAGTTTAGCACAATACTGTGCCATGGTTGTTTTCAATTGTATTGACAATTTGTTCCTCTAATGCTTAACTCCTAAATATACACAGTGTACTAAATTAATTGCTCTCTCGGAACACCTTCTTGTACCACTGTTTAACCCATACCATTGTATAGGTTTTACTGCATTATGTTTGTGAAGTTATGACTTTATGATTGTATACTACATAACTTAATAAAAATTATTAAAATAAAAAAAAAGAACTAGCATGTTATGGTCGCTAAATTCTGTTGGAAGAGTGTGCATTTCAACCACTTTATCCAAACAAGCTCTACTTCCAAAGAAATAATCTGGCGTTGCCCTCTTTAGACTCATGTGCCACGTGAATTGCCCAGGAGAATCACCCTTATTCCTACAATTGAATAGCGTTAGGTCCCATTCTTGCAGAAAAGATACTCATTCCCTGCCTTTTTTTAAAATTATTATTTGATTTATTTCATTACACAATTTTTTCAAAATAAAAGAACGAAACAAAGTTCCTTCCCCTGGAGGTCTATCCTTTTGGAAAAAAAAGAACGTTGAAATATGTTTGTTCTAGTTTGCATCATTTTGCAATCTTCCGACACATTCTTATACGGTGGACACTTTTCATTATCTCTACAGTATGCTTTTAAGTCCCCTGCCAACAAAATATCATTGTGCCCGGTGGAAACTGCCCCTTCCATACAGATGGCATACATACATTCTTGGCCATCATCCAGGTTCACGGAATCCGGGGGGATCTAAACATTCAAGATTAACATGTTCTTGGGTACTCCATTCTCATCCGCATTTAATTCCACTGCCAACACATAACTATTACGCCCCTTTGTCTTAAAATGGCATGATTCATATTTGTGATTCACCCCAATAATAAGGCCCCCATATGGCCTCACCCATAAACCTTTAACTGCAACTTCTTGATACAGTCGGAAGCCATCTCTGCAAATAGGGGCAGTCAACCACGTTTCTTGTAAAAATGTCAAATTGAGCAAAAGAGGGAGTGATGCATAACTATTCAAAAGATGGCTATGACCCCCAGTATTCCAACTTGCAATCCGAATATTTCAATTTTTACCCTCAACCCGCTTCAACAGAAACCTCTTCAACCACTGGATGTTTTCCATCTGTTCCGAACCTACTGTGTTATTAGTAGAACCAACTCCAGATCCCCCTGTCCGCCCATTAGGTCCATTCTGAAATGGCATCCATTTTGATTTTACAGCCGGGTGCACATGACTATCACTGTCGATACCATACCCAGACTTAAAAGAGAGGACCGCAGACGACACACATTATATACAGGCACTTGTTCCTGCAGAAGTATCAACAGGTTCTACAAAGTCAAAATCCCTGGAAGTTAACACTCTCAGAGCCGGGACATTATGGCAAGCATCCAGGAACGCAGTTCTATTAATCAATTTCTTGGATTGATTCAAGGGTACCTGGCTAATTGAAAGGTCTTTAGGGTCAAGTATCATCGCACAGGTCTCCTGCATATCTATAGGGTCAATAGCCTGTAAAGGAGCAGCTAGGACGGGGACCAGTGGCAGTCCAGGGATTGGGCAGGCATTTACAAGTGCAGGAGTGGATGGGATCTCCTGTTGCACTGCATTGCAAGCTTTCTTCCGTGCTTTCTTAGAATTAGACGGCAGCAGAGGTTTACCCCTTGAGTTCAGGAGATCATCTGAAGCAGTAGCAATGACATAGCAATCAGCACTTAAAGAGTCGCTTGTACTTCTTTTTTAGCGCTTAGCCAGTCTCCTCTCCTTCCTTGTCAAAAAAATGGTTTAACACCTCAAATAATGCTTTGTGCCAAATTATCAACAAGAATCCCATCTGACTCTCCATTAGCAGGTGGTAATGCCCTGGCGATATTAACAGCCCCGCCCCGTTTTCTTCTGTGTACGTACTAAGGGAATTTTCCTCACGATGTAGCTCCAATATTTCCATTGTGATCTTGCCATTCTGCTTAACTTTCTCTTGTATTGACCCACATAGTTGAAGCACATTTTTGCTGCAAACTGTAACACCCCAATATTCAATTTGGTGGTGGAGGATATGTTTGTACTATTCTTGCTTTCGTTGCTCGTCATAGATTCTTAAGCGCCCAATACATCAACACTTGCCTCCACTAGCAGTTTAGGGGATCCCGAAAGTCTCTGCAACTGCCCCTGTACCGCCTGAATAGGGGCAGGGGCGGATCCTTCAGAACCAGCTACGTATCCCTATCATCCAAATTGATAGATTTGGTAGAGAACGCCAGTGTGGCGTCTTGCAGGGTGTAACAAAAAGCCTGGAGAGAATTGTTATCAATATCATCATAGTCGGAACTGAGATTTCCTGTTGTGACATCGTTATTGTTAAGAGAGTCTCCTTTAGGACCATCTTGACCCTTATTATCAGCAGTCTGGATCACAAAACTTTGTGATTTTACTATTAGAGGAGACCAGTCGGTCATCGGGTGCACAGCACACTATATCTGCCATCAAGGGCTCTGTCGCTTCTTTTTGGGAACCATTTTCTGCTCTTTGAACACACATTTTACTATATGGCTTTCACTTTCTCAAATTTTAAACCCTGGTTTTGCTGGTCCCTTTTCCTGGCATGTTTATGTATTGGGTCATGAGCAGACAACCTTCTGTCTTGAAAACACACTGCTCCGTACCTGACCTCGGACCAAAAACAGGACAAAATGGCAGGAAAACAGGGGAACCACGACACACTAGTGCGCCAATCTTGCACCTTATCTTCAGATTCACAGGACCCCAGGCATTCACTCCAAGGTTCACTGCAAGCTTCACCACTTTGCTGCTGCTCGCCGCCGCTCCCGCTCTAACTCCAACCTGCAGCCCAAAGGAAACAGAGGAAAGGACCACTCAGAATTCTCTGTCAAGTCGCACCCCGTAAAAACTGAATGAACAGGAAGTGAAAGAGAGGCCGCTTCCGACACTTTCTATGAAAGTGTAAGAGGCACATTTGGAAAACAATACCCATTTTTTGTAAATATTGTTTTCGATATTGTCGTCCAAAACTTGTATGTTTCCTTCTGCTTTATGAACCATTGGTATGCTTGGCAGTTGGGAAATGTTTATTAACAGCAATTGAAATTAATTCTCTGTGATTTTGTACACATTTTTATTGCTGCTTTATTCTGTTTTTTTTTTGTCACAGTCTATTTAACCAATGAAATGATTCCTTCTAAACAAGCAATATGGTTATTGTTTTTAACTTTTTTGGAATTTGTGTTTTTACAAAATAAAATATGTATTGATTGATTATTTTCTGAAAGTATAACTATCCCCCAATTTCTACTTTGCAGTTTGGGTCTATCTAAAACAGGGTCCTCTCCCTTTAGAGCATCGAACATTTGAGGGAGCTAAATGTTCCTTTTATCTTGCATCATTTTCTAGGAAATGGAAGTAACCCAGCTAGCCTCCCACCCACACCACTATAAGGATGTAGGCTTACTCAATATGTCTCTAATTCAATAAATATGGCTAACAGAGTTTGAAATGTATTAATCCACTATAAAGCTATGGGGCATTGGACATTAGTCTGCAGTTTCAGTCTCTGACTACACCAGTGAAAAGTGAAGGTTTAATTTGCTTGACTGCCGTCAAAAGGTAATGCACATTGTGTGCAGGAAACGCTATCCTTCTGGTTAAAATCAGTTCCCCACGAGTTCTAAACATGGTGGGAAATCAGGGTACATCTCACACTGACAATGCATAAGCATTCAATTTTACATCAGTCTTCCAGCGAATTACCCCCGAGTGCCTCCTCCTTCAGTGCCTATTTATAAATGATTCTTGAGGACATGTACCCATTGCGTTGGGGATTGCATACTCCTTTGTAGATGTTCCTTTTCAAGAACAGAATCTCACAGCTTCAGACCACACTCACCCTGTCATCAGGGAATGAGGTATACATGAGGCAAAGTCTGCTACAGGCTTCCCCTTGAAAAAGGCCCACCCATTTCAAGGTATTGTCCCATTTCAGCATTCATACTGCATCTGTGGGCCTCACAGAATTTCACAGCTCTCTACATCTTCTGTGGGTGTAATCTTAGTGTTTGAATGTTCCAATACTCTGTGATTTAACTACATCATTGCTGAATAGTTGAGTTTTCCAATCGGTTCTCTTAAGAAGTTCACACTCTCAGAGAAAACCACCCTTGATATGATAGGTCCATCATATTTAGAGATGTGACAAAAGGTGGTTCGTTACACTTTTCAACTCACATTCATATTTCCTTCTGTAACTCTTCATAGGAATTTTCCTCTTGCACAATCATACATAATACATGGCCATTGGACATGGAGATATGAAATATGGCAACTATTAAAATGATATACATGGTTTCATATTTGATCAATATTAACGTATCATGTCTAGTCTGTTATTGCGGGGGCTTGCCCCACTGAATCAAGAACTGTCTTTACTTTTGCCATAAACAACATTGCTGCAAAGTAACAGAGAAATATGTGTTTGCACAGCAGTGCGATTATAAAATGAACATACGTTTAATTTCTTGAATTCTGTCCATGAAGGTTTCTTTTCAGCTTAACAATTCCCTTGAACAGGTGTCTGGGCGTTTTAGGGCTGAACTACTCAATCAGTCAAGCACAGATGCACAAAAGTTCTAAATGTAACGCAATGACGTTGTATTGTTAAGGGAAAAATCAGACTCCAGGCCCATGACCATCTAACAGTCGTAAAGTAACTGGGGACCATAGATATTCCATTCTGCAATGCATTTTCTCATAATTATTTTGTATTTTCCAGGTGTTGTGCATGTAACTCTGTTTCTTTAACTCAGGTTAATAGGATTCTTTTATGGTGGATAACAATCTGTTTTTTACAGATGGCTACCTCGTGACCAACTCTGTGTTTTCCCAGGACACTTGTTTTCAAGTGCAATGTGAACTTAAGTTACCTTGTACGGGACTCACTGAAGAACAAGCTTTGGCAAAGCCCATTTAGGCACAAGGCTATTTGTGAAATGAACAATTACAATATATGCATAATTCCTAACAGTCTAAAATGTACTCACTTATTTCTGGCACATTTAAAGCATACAGGCTATTAATAAAAAAAACACAACCATGTCTTATAATCTTACATTCAAAGGGAAGCAAGATCATTTGCATGTTGGCTCATGGAAATATGCATTAGTTGCTTTGCTTGAACTGTAACAGGTATTTAAACCTGCACATTTCAGTGATATTAGCAGAGCTTTTCTGAATATGCATGGCTCACATGACTTGCAAGAGTACACAAATCCCTTGATGGATACGTCCTCATATTAAGCATGCATGCATTCAGCAAATTATCTTATATAAAGGTCTTTGTGGGTTCTGTATCGTTTGTAGAAAATAGCAAATTGCCTGGAGAAATGCAATTATGTGCTTCTCCGAGATGTGTATGGCATTTGTAAAAACACATTGTACTCTATAAAAATAAGGCCCTATTCCAGAACATTGGGTTTTAGTGCAATACCTTAGTTCTGATTTGATTAAAGTACCCATACTCAGCCTTATTATGAAATAACCAAAAGCCCGGCTATAATAGCACCCCCCACAATCCCCCCCCCGGGTTTTCAGAATGAGCAGAAAACAAGAAAACAATATCCAATTACATTTATTATATACAAATGTGTTGAAGAGGGCCCAGACGTTCAATACATTACAAAAAAACAAAAAAACAGTCTATAATGAAGTACTCAAAGTGCATGGGAAAAGCCAGCTTTATTCAAAACACAGAACAAACGTCCAGGACATCATACAAAAAGCGCTTGTTCTTACAATGACTGTGAGTGGGTTTTAAATCCAACATACTACAATATCAGTTACCAAACAAATGATCATCTCAGATTGGTTAATATCCCAAGCTACATATACAATCTGTAGGTGTTAGTACTAGGAGTGGGTTAGACATATCTGATGGCTCCACTTGGACCCAACCCATTACAGATACTACTGCAACTACATCAGCACTCTGATAGCTGACTGGTTGGCGCTGCTCACTATAGACGGTATGGCAAAAGGGATTCTAATTGGTTGGCCATTTACTCACCAACCTTAGAAACTTTGATGAGCCATGAAGATATAATGGAGACATATGGTGGGGGGAGAGAAGTCCATGGTCTGCACTAATTCTGAAGAAACACACTCCTTATCATTCCCAGGCCATGTGCGCTATCTGTTTCCTTTATATTTGGCCGTGTGTATCGTCTCGTGTCAGTGTGCATGCTAGGGTGTCCTGCAGGTCTCTTATCTGTACTTGGCTCCTAATGAATTGCTAGTGTTCTTCATGACTTAATCACCTGTCAGGGGACCGTGTTGGAAAACAATGTATGTCTTGTTTATTGAGTATTTAGCAATGTCAAATGTGCACATTGTATTTCTTGTGACCACTTGCTTTTTCTCCTGGGAACTGTTATCTTGTCTCTACATTGTCTTGGGCGGATATCTCAGGGGCAATGTGCTCACCTTGGAAGCAAGATGACACAGAGCACCACGGATTCAATCCACGGATCCGTGCTTAGAAACCTCTGGGTATTAAGCGAGTTATAAATAACCTATCATATCATATCATTCTGCATGCCAACCACTCGGTTCCGCATCTGACTCTGACTCGTGCTACAAACTGCTACCTGAGCAACTTCAGAACTCTTGGAATAAATGTGTTTTTTTTGTATTTAGCATCTTATCTGAGGCCTTGCTAACTTCTGGGTGTGCTGCAGCCTTTCTGCCAAGAAAACGCCTGCCTCCTGTGTTTTCCCTTGTCTCCTTGTTGGTGACCTAGTTTTGCAAGTGTTAATGTTTATATATTTGCCCTATGCGTCTGAAATACGCTGGTTTTCCCTGCCCGTGTATTCAGCATCTTAACGACCTACTTTCATCTGCAGTGTAGTGCAACATCTATCAGTGTAGTGAGTCCCTCTCTTGGTATCCTGGAAACCTCCTCCCTCCCGTGTCATATACAGCACTTTACATGTGCTTTCTGTCATTTGGCTATGCACCCTACTTTAGTGTCGCAGAACCTTAACTACTTCTTTATGGCAGAAGCGTATCCATCGATTGTTTGAGGCAGGCATCGTTTCTTGGAAGCTATCTTAGTCTGTCTCATCTTTCTCCCCCAGTCTCATAGTGCGGTAGGGCTGTCACAGCTGATATCGTTTCTCACCTGGACGGTACTGGCGGGGAGCAGGAATAGGAAGCGGTACTTGTGTACACATCAGAGTAGGGGCAGTAGGTGGTCCCTGCGTTTTCATCTGCCCCATTACAAAAGCTAATCATATAAAGTCATCCTGTATATCCTCAAAACCTGATTGAATTTTACACCTGGATGTGGGGAGGGTGCCTGCAACAGCTGCAGGGGCATCGGGCCTCAGCCACGTCCCTGCAACCAAAGGCTAGTGTTCACATCAAAAGTGGAGTTAGCATTTCCGCTGGTTGGGCTTTTTACCCCGAGCACAGGGTCTGCAACCTGAAGCTCTACATATATTTCAGACTATAACTCCCATGATTCCTCACCCACCACTAACTGTGCTCGCTAGGGCTGATGGAAGTTGTAGTCCTATCTGGAGAGTAAAATGTTGCAGAGATCTGACTTTGAGGAACGTGCATCAAAGATTTCATAGTACAATACTATTCTGATAACCCCATAGTGAGATGGTAACAGTTCCTCATGAATGCCTCCTAAGCAATGGCCTGTGGTCCTTTTGTAACGTATCATTTTAATATTTGTGTTTCAACTAAGTCACAACCATCCAAACCACCGCTAAGCCTATTTAATTCCCTTTGAAAGATCTTTCCTGCATATGTTATGAGTTTGCCCCATGATGTTGTGTGCTCCTTCGCAGCAGATTGTTTCAGCAGATGTCGGTTGTGAGCAGTAGCCTGCGGCACAGCTCCCTGCAGGAGCAGCAAAACAGATCAATGCCATGTTGGGCAACAAACGCATGGCCACCGTCCATAAGTGGCAAAGGACAGCTGGGCTCATGGCTGGCGTTCTACCCGCTGTTCGCAAGATATCTTCAGCAAACACAAAGGTGCCATGTTGAGATCTGCTATTCAACTCCGCCAACACTCAGCACACTGAGCCGTGGAGGCGCAAGAATAGAACACAGATTCATTCGGCCAGTATGTTGTCGGCTCACCAAACCACAACATAACATGTGTTGCCACCATGGAGTCTAAGTCTTTCCAACCTCCATTATTCCGGATGAACAATACACAGCCGGGATTGCCTGGATGAGGTCCAAATTGATGCAACTGATTTTGCAACTGGCCCTCTCTTCCATGAGCTGACCTTGTCCTGCTGTAAAAGACAAGTCAATGATGACGGATCATCTGAAGTGGATGCGAGTGTCCAATCAGATCTGGGGACACACTTCTTCCTTGACCAAGAATCCATCTGCATGCTCTAATCATCCGCCTCCTTTCCGCCACATGCACCTTGGGAGAGGTGAAAGGATTGTGGAACCGGCCGGACTGCGCCCCCCAATCGAGCATGTAGGGCTGCACTACAGAGCACCAGTGCAAAACACATTTGGCCTGATTCAGTGGCACAATCCCATAGGGAAACGCTCTGTGAATCAGGCCCATAATTTATTAATGCATCTTTGCACCAGGCCAGTGTACGACCTTGTGCTTATATGCAGTTGTGTTATGCACTAGAACAAACTGTGTGTTTCCTTATTGGGGCATATTTGGTGTGGTGCTGGTAGCTTGCAAAGTTGCACTGGTATGATATGATAGGTTATCACATGCTAAATAGCCAGAGGGTACTAAGCTCGCACTCGGGATCGAACCTGTGCTGCTTTGTGTGGTTTTGCGTCCAAGGCGAGCACGTTGCCCCTGAGCTATCCTCCCAATGCTACGACGTTTCTGTAAAACGACCCAAGATCATAAAGGTGGAAACGAGACTCAATAATGACAGCTCATGTTATGTGCACACCAGAAATTGAACTGCCTCGCGGTGCCGATGCGAGGAGCTATTATTTCCCCCATCAATGACACTCAATGTACCAGCCTGAGAAGGGTGAAGTGCTGAGATGGGCCTGCTGGCATGCAAACCTTGATCGCAGGCTGAGCATGGAGTACTGCGCGACGTGCTTAACACACATATTCTAAATGATGGGGTTGCTGAGCCAAAGCTACAACACTTTCAGAGGCTCTTACATACGAAGGGCCCATTTTTCTCGAGCGCTAATTCCTGGCCGGCTGCTTTTGTTCGAACAGTCCCTGTCAGTATTGGCGCATGCGCTTTTCCCGCATTGACGGTGAGATCCAGGAAGAGGGTGGACCTCCCACTGCAGCAGAAAGCAAATAAGAGAGAGGACTGGGGAGGTGGAGTTTCATGTGGGTCGGGGGGGTGCACTGGAGACAGGGCAGAAGGGGGTGGGCTCTCAGGAGGTCATGAAGGGAGACCTGATGAGAGATCGGGGCTGTGGGGTTGTCGCCCGCATAGGGGCGGACATGGGGGGTTTGATGGCTGACAAGCAGAGGCAGCAGGGGTGTCCCCCTCACAAGAGGCGGTTGGGTGGCATGGAATTGAACTTAATTACCCACATCGCCAAAACCGGAATTGCGAAACCAGTCTCGGTAAAAATGGCCTGCACGAACTTTTAAGGGAACCCTTCACAGCCACACAGACAGGAAAGGGAAATGCTCTGAAAGTGTTGCACTGTAGTCTGGATAACCCCATTGGGCGCACAAGACACAAACACAAGCCACAGAGATGATGCTGGCAATATAAAAGCTTTTTAAGATATCATAACAACACAACTCAACACAACACAACGAAGTGGCTGGATCTGTGGCTCAGTGGACTAATCCATCCATTGCAAGGACCTCTATTTCACCTCAGAGTCACAGGTTCGAATCCCACCATGTGCACGCAGCCCTTCATCCTTCTGAGGTTGATAAAAAAAGCGTCATTAAGTTTCGTAACAATAAGTATCTGTTATCTGAACGTGCGCTCTACAAATACACCTGTTATGTAACACAGGGAGGTATACTTTTTACTGTGACTTTTTATGTCCCTCTGAATCCACACATTTATTGTATCACACGCATAACACGTTTACCTGCTTCATAAACCTCTTTGTGTCTTCTCTAAAGCACTAAAATGCTGTCATGGAGCTGGACAACTTTGGCTCATTACGTGGCTGTGGCGGTATTAACATATACTGGCACATTACCGCATCGGCCAATTACAGGTTTTTGCTGGTAAGCTAGTGGATTGCCCTCCTAGGAGTTGGAGATCATTCTGCCACCTTAACGGCAAAAATCACTGGTATTACAAGCCCCTGTAATACCAGCAAAATCTCCAATGGAGTCCGTCCCCACTACTCGTAATCCGGCGGAAATACCCCTGGACCAAGTATCGATATATCTTTTTGGCGGTATTCTTGCAGATGTACCGCCATAATATCGCCAAACTCGTAATTACCATGATTGTGTAGCTTCTTGAGGTTTATGTGGACATATCATTGTGCACACAGCCTGTGGTATGCTCATTCTTACAAAAACAGATGGGCCGTATGCCAAGGCAGGGATATCTCAACCTAAATGCCATGCCCAGCTTCCCACAGGAGGACACAAGACAGCAGGCACATCATGTAACCCATCCCCCAAGGCATTGAAACATGAAAGGGTATCAACATATGAGAGGCAATAATTCCATTTCAATTATATTGCCATCTACTGACTGACACATAATTATTGTAATCGACATGACATAGATCTAATTACTTGGATCATGCATTATAATTAAAACCTTTTCTCAGTTTAATGCAATTCCATTGATTTGCCTTCATCACTACAATTAGATTTCTCTGAGAGCACATGGCCTCTTGGCGCGGGCGGCTGCGGGAGTGGGAAGCAGCCATTGTGGGGTGTTACGGGTTGGGGGACTGGTTATAGAGGCAGGACCAGTTTAAAGTGTCTGCAGGTGCAATTGTGCAGTGGGGTGCGTTGTCACTCAAGACGTGACCCCTTTCTTCGCACTGATCATCCAATATCCGGTGGGTCACGGCTGTTGAAATTAGTTTCTTAGGGATGAGTGGGCCTCTCTCTGTGTGCTGGCAGGAGCAAGGATGCCCACGAAGAGTGGTCATAATAGCGGAAACTCTGACATAGCCAATTTCGGCTGAAATGTCAACACAACAAGATGGAGGGGTGTTGCGTATAGCGAGATGGTGGACTGTCACCTGCCCTTATTGGTCCAATATGGCCCTTGGTTGCTTTTTTCATCCGTTCCAAATCTCACCACACCATTTGCAAAATATACACAACAACCAGCAATCACAATCCAGCCATGCACAATTCCACATCTTATGAGGTCTGCGCTAAAAGCCCTTAGCTGGTGATGATGGTATGTTATGGTAGATTATGTTATTGGCCTTTTCTCTAGCACTCATACACAAAGGGCCTCCTTACGATTATGGAGGTAGCCATGGTGATATTAGCACAATGGCTGCCTCCATACCGGGCTCCAATACTGGGTTCCTTCAATGAGGAATAACCGGGTCATTCCAACTTTGGAGGACCCGGTAATTCCTCCTTGAAGGAACCATTCCCCATTCCCATTTGAGCCCCCATGGGGCTCAATGGGAATGGGAGGGAGATAATAACGGGCACGTAAATAACGGCCCGTTATTAGCTCCCTGTTCCCCTCGCGGGACCCGGAAAGGACGTCTGGTTTTACCAGACGTCTGTTCCGAGTCCCGCAAAGGGAACCTCGTAATAGGGGCTCCCGTAATGAAGGGTGCCGGTCCCGTACCGGCACCCATCATTACGGGAGTGCCAGGGTCGTAATGAGGCCCAAAGTCATGCAAGCAAATGGAGCACACTATGAATTGCATGGAAACAGTAGAGACAATGGCCCTCATTCCGAGTATGGTGGTATTCATGGCGCTATTTGCGCCATGACTGCCTCCCATACCGGTACCGACTCCGGTTTGGTTCAATGGGGACTTACTGGTCCATTCCGACCTTGGAGGAACCGGTAAATCCCCATTTACCAAACCATTTCCCATTCCCACTTGAGCCCCCATAGGGCTCAATGGGAATGGGGAAGGCACAAATAATGGGCCGGCGTATGCCAAGCCCTTTATTTGCGCCCAGGTCCCTTAACGGGCCCCGTCCTTAACACCTGGTTAGACCAAGCCTTAAGGAAGGGACCCGCTAAGGGACCTCGTAGTAGGGCGGTAAGGGATTACCAGCACCGGTCCCCTTACCGGTGCCCGGTATCCCTTACCGCCCTACTCGGAATGAGGGCCAATATAAAGGGTTTTAGCTTTTTTTGTTGAAGAATTGTTTTTGCAGAAATGACAATGAATAATGCCAATTGATCATTGCCAATTCTTGTCATCCCGTTTCCCCTTAGAATATCTACACATTCTTAATGCCAATGCCTCCTTCTTCGGGGGGGCATCAGCACAATGTCAATGCATTGTCAGATTGACCTCATTTTTACTCCATTTACATTATGTGCAAGCCATCGACCTACACTGTCCAACATTTGCTGATCTTTGCCTTTGCATTTGAAGTCACAACACAATAACCCTCTCCCACCAGTATATATTGCAGTTCATTTAAAATGTCCAGGCTTCCTTTCCAGCCATTGCAGAAGCGTTCGCTCTTGCATCTGTTGGCATCTGGCATTTGGGCAAAATCATGATGTTTTTCTTGTAACTGCACAGACATGTGAATTACGCAGGGTCAATAGCAGGCCAGACATGTTTAAGCAACATGCAGGATGTGTAGGTTTCCAGCGCACTTTGGGAGCCAGGTCCATATGAGAGATCCTCCAGCCTGCCTTTGGATGTGTGGCGGGGCATCCTAACCTCCAGGGACTGGCCTATGTGTCTGCACATCTCGAAGCTGGCATCCTAGCTGTCCCTTCTTCACGTACTCCCTCCTGAAGCATGCATTCTCATGAGCTGTGTATTCAATGAGGGCTATACGTGTTGTGCCTCACCCTGCAGTGTCTTCAAACCAGCTTACTTAATGTATTGCATTGTATTGTATTGTATTGTATTGTATTGTATTGTATTGTATTGTATTGTATTGTGCTGTTTTCAGTGATGCCTAGGCCTTGACAAACTTCCCCGCTACAATCCCTAATGTCCCAAATTTTGGGGGAATTGTCACGGACGATACTCTGACGATCTTAAGGGGGATACGTGACTGGTGCTTTCGCTCTCATTCCGTATCTAGCAGCTCTATCAGGCAAGGAGGCCATTGCTGCAGGCAGGCTCAGGATGCTTCGGAAAGGCCTAATAAACACCAGCAGGCTTGGAACAGTTGTAGAATAAAGCGTAAGGAGTTACTGGTAGCCAGTCAGAGAGCGAGAGTCAGGGTTAGTTTTGCAGCTGCAACACCGTGTGTAACGTTTAGGAATTTGGAGTGGGGAAACAACACAACTGCCATCACCAGGGATTCGGGGAAGAGGTGGTTGACATACTTGTCAGTGTCTGCCTAATATAGCGAGTGGATGAGACGTGTCATCCTGAGATTTTTGGGAGGATGAGTGGGAACAGTCAGGAATCCTTGAGGACAGCTTGTGGGGGAGTGATGCTTGCCTGATTTCCCTCAGAGGGAGCAACACAGTTTCATGGAGGTAGGGACACACAGGCAGTGTCCCGTCTCGTGAAGTGAGTGGACGAGACACATACTATTGGGAGACACCTGGGAGGAAGCATAGGACGGACTGGGAATCCCTGTGAGTAGATTGTGGGAGATTCACATGCACCCGGATTTGATCAGAGGGAGCAGCAGTGATTCACAGATGCTGCGGGTGGCCTACCAGTCTGTGGTCATCTCTTGAAGCAAGTGAACAAAACATGTGCCATCGGGTGACACCTTGGCAGATGCATAGACAGGCTAGAGCCTGAGCAGGCCAGGCCCAACCACAATTTGTAAATGGCCACTCAGCAGCGCTGTGTGGGCATTTACAGATGTCAATTGCACTATGGTGGGCCCAGCTTCTTTAGTTTCATTGCCTACGTGTTAGGCACTCCTGGCGATGCCTCTGCACTAGGCAGTAGAGTAGGGGGAGCCAGGAATCAATTGGGGTAGCTTTTGGGAGAGGTGACATCCCCTGGTTTTGCTGAGAGGGTGCAGCATAGTTTCTGGGAGGAGGGTGACACACCAGTCAGTGTTCATCGTTTGAAGTGAGTGGACGAGACATTTGCCATTCAGAGACACCTGGGAGGAGGAGCAGGAAGAGCTGGGAATCCCTGAGATAAGCTTGTAGGAGAGGCACGTATCTAATTTTGCTGGAAGAGAGCATCGGGATTTGGGAAAGTGAGTGACATACCAATTAATGTCCGTCTCTTGAAGCAAATGCATGAGCCACAGGCTATTGGGGGGACCCAAGTGAAGAGGAGTGTGAAAAGCTGGGAATTCCATAGGATAGCTCATGGGAGAGGCACACCCACATGACTTTATTTGGATGATGCAGTAAAGATTCAGGGAGGTGGTGGGCGACATTCGTTTGGACACATTTGGAACAATATGTCAGAGCCCAAACACGCCCGAGGCCTGGGGACACATGCTGATCATGCTCTTTCTGCTGCGCACGCTGCCTTTGCTGTGCACCGGGGATGCCAGAGTTGCCCCTAGTCATTTGAGCACATCATGCAACCCATGTTCCTCATCACCTGCCACATGTCTCTTTGGGACGCATGCACCGGCATGAGGAAGTGCATGGATGTTGCACCACAACAATGAACATCTGCTGAGTCACACAGATGAGATTGCACTTTGGGTTTTATCCAATAGCTCATGGTCAGAAGGGGGAGGTGTGCAGATCGTATCACCCAAAGCGCAGGTAAGATCAGCAGACATAGTTCTTGGATAATTGCAGGAGATTGACTATCCCAGGTCCCTATCTCCATCTTCCCAACCCATCGTATCACTCAACAATGATGATGATAAGATGGCTGAAGATCAAGACAAAGACTCTTGACAGGAATAGACATTGCTGTTGGAGAGAAGTGGCACTGACGAGGCAGATGACAATGATATGAAAAATGAGGAGCTGGGACATACCAGATGATGTTCATTCTCTCACAAAGTGGTATCGTAATTGCACAGTAACATTATGGCTCCAGAGAGGGAGACACTACAGAAGCCAGCGGGGAAACAATTCCACATCAACATGGACATGTGGACCAATGGACAGACCATTGACTACACGGCCTTCACAACACACTGGATGGCCTTTCCTTCCTCTGACACCCAAACGGGGTCCCTGAGTAGTTCAAGAAGTTACCAGGTTTGTTCAGGCAACCTTGTGTATGCAAGAGTTTCAGGGCAGAACTAGCAGGGCACTTGACATCTGTGAGAATGTGGATAGTTGCCACTGCCAACCTAAAGACCTCACCGGCCACACATTGGAACTCTACATTGCACAAGCTGGATAGGAGCTATGAGAGCAGTGCAATGTCAACAAAGATTACTCAAAAACTCTACATGGTGCACGTGCAAAACTGTACCAGAGGCAACTGATGCTGCCCAATGTCTGTTCATTGCTATAACATGACAAGGAGGTCAACAAATTGGTTAGCCATCACAATGCACCCCTGAGAGGGAGTCTCCCTGTGGAATACTTGCTTGAGCTCAATATATTTAGCATGGCACCGGCCTATGCATTTGTAGGAGATGTGATGTGCCAGATGATGAGAGGCCTGCTTACAAGCTTGCATGATGATCCATAGGTAGTTGAATTTAGATATAACATGGCATACTTGGCGGCTGCCTTTGCGGGCCCACGTTCAAATTAAAAATGTACCGCTTCCCATCTGCATATTGTAGAGATGCCGTCCAGCTCATCACGGCTATCTCTTTGTACGAAAAGTGAAAAAAGGAGAAATGTATTCAAAGGAAAAATCAGTGTTCAAAAGAATAAAGGTAGTTGAACCAGCTCTCCTCCTCACATTAAAGCTTGCAGAGAAAGTTTGTCCTTTTAGGCAGGATGACACACTCTGCCTCGGGTTCTAACACTCTAAGCAGTTCCAAATCGTGGACCCGCCTGGCCTTCCATGTTAAAGTCTCTTTCTTGACTTTCAAAATTGCTTTCCAACGTAAAGTTCACAAAGTTCCCACTTGGATGGTCTCAGACCTTACAGCACACAGATCACGTAAGTCCCCCTCTGTTGGGCTCAGACCTCTCTCATCACAGTTCAACACAAACTTGCTGGGGGGGCAAATCTCCCTTTATCGGGCAAGGAACCCTTTCAGATGTCGAAGCCTTTCCAATGTGCATGGCTCTCTTTAGGGACCACCGCAGGACCACTCTGACATCAATGTTTACATTTACTCTTGATTAATTCACTCTTGATGTTTGTTCGCTTTATAACTTCAAACAATGTACCTTTCACAGAGACTTTCGTATGGGCTACTTCCTTTCGCCGGACCTATCGTTATTTAGTACCACTGATCTCACAACTGCCTCTTACTTCAAAGTTCATTCACAGATCTGCCCTTCTTCGCATTTTATTCACATGCGTGCAGCCTTCACTTGTGATATAATGTTGCTACTTCATTTGCTTTGACACACACCAGTCTCTCAGGTCACTTGCCAACTCACCGGCTGTGTGTGCTTCTTTCTTGTTTTGCTATTCCCAATGCACAAGTCAAGGTTAGTACCACATTCTTGGCTTCGCCTCCCCAACTCTGCTGCTTACCCGGGAGGGTCGCTGGCATCCTTGACACACAATGCAATCTTTACTTGTGGGATCTGGCCTTCTCCATGTGTCTTTCATGGTCTGTTGGAGGCAATGACCTCGACTAGGGAACCCTTGGGGTTTTCAGCCCGCTGCTCTGATCCCTTGCTCTGATGCTCTGCTCCAGTAGGGAGCCTTAATCCCAGAAGTTCTGCTCATACTATTTTTCTGCCTTGCTCAGAGTGCCTTTGTAGGTGTTGCCTTTTATTCGTGTGAGGAGAGGTAACTGGTATCAGGTGTATTCACTTAGTGTAAAGTGTCTGACTTTGCCTGACCAGATTAACCAGACCTGTCCAGTACGATGTGAGAGTTTGTCTGGTTACTATCAGTCACCCTCTTCCTCGGCCCAGTGTTTGTGTAAAAGAGGGCGGGGGGAGTTGGGACTTTGGAAAATCATAAAAAATAGGTTGAAGTAGATGAACGAAAAAGGGGGGAATACTGCATCTCACCATCGACTGTCTCACTCCCACTCCCCAAAGACCCCCTCAATCAGGTGATCCTACCAAACTGGTCCATCCCCAGGAACTGAATCGACAAGAAACGGCCATGTCCTGGCCATCCCGATGACAAGTCCCTGAGGACAAGCGAGTGAGACACCCTTTGGTTTCTCAGAATATGTCAGGTGAGGGGGACTCACAGCAAGCATCACAAGGAGGAGACACTGCAAATTAACAAGGATACTTTGCTGCAGCGCTTGCAATATTAATTGGAAAATTAACGCAGGCAGCAAGAAGAACACCAGCCAGCCTAAATTTTGCCAACTACACCGGGCATGTGAAACTCATGGAAGTCAGCAGCATCAATGAGCAGCACATCACAGACACCTGTATCAAGATTTGTGAACAATGAAGGGACATCCTGAGTGGAGGAGAATCTGTGGGAGACCTTCCTCATTGACTTCTGGATCTTTTATAGAGAGAGGTTGTTGACAGGAACAGAGAGCACAGATGCATCTTGCCTATCTATTGGACACTTTGCTGATGGGAAACGATGATGACCTATTACACTACTGGTATATGATATGATAGTTTATTTATATAGCTCCTATAGACAAGGTGTTTCAAAGCGCTTCAAGGCAAGGGAGGGAACAAGGGAAAAAACAATGACATTCTTACAGGCCATGAACAGTAAGGATGTGAAATTAACTATCGTACTCGGCCTGTCGACATTTCAGATAGTGCAAGAGCTAAGCCATAGATAAATTAGGGAGGGGGAGAGTGGGAAGGAAATGGAAACAGACAGGCAACTACCGTACTAGACCTGACGACATTTCTGGTAGAGCTGAAAAAAAACAAGAGGTGAGGGAGAGGGGTGCAGAAAGGGAATGGAGGAACAAAACAAGCGACTATCATACTAGGCCTGACGACATTTGAGATAGTGCTGGAGAGGGTGGGGGTGGGGAGGAAAAAACCAGTAAGGGGAAGGGAGGAGGAGACAGACGAGGTTGCTATCATACTAGGTCCAGGGAAAATTCTGATAGAGTAAGTGCATAGAAGAAAGTAAGGGGAGGAGATAGGAAAGGGGAGAAGGGAAAGGAGGGGAGAATAGAGAGTTAGCAGTCAAAAAGAGTGGAGAAGCAAGAGGGGAGAGCGAATACAATTGCAGAAGTCAGTAGTAACACATAATGTTGCAAGCCAGGATACAAGATGAAGATGGGAACAGCATGATTCAGGGCCACCTCATAGAGAAACATGTTGTAACCTGCTCTGTTCCTTATGCCTGTGCTGTGAGCATATCAGCTGCTAGAATGCCTGTGGAATGTTGATGTGGGATCCCGTGGGTGTTCTGTGTAGGTCAGTTGAGCAGTGAGCTGCCTCGGTGAGAGGGTTCCGGTGGATGTCTCTGTATTCCTTATTTCCCAATGTGCTTACCTGATCTGATGCCTGCACCTGTAACCAGAAAGTAAAGAAGTTACCGAACGCTACTTCTTATGACAAGATTGATATCTTTTCATATGTGGTCATTTCGTTATAGGTCCTATGTATTCAAAAAGACCTTTCTAGCTATCCGTTCCCTACCGGATAATGGCAAGCTCAGGAGCGAGATCACAAGAGCTTCATTAAACTAAAGACTGTGTGAGGGCAGCTTTCCTCGCAGGGCTGTTCATAATGTAATCTAATACTTTACATTATTTGAATACAGAGTTTTATCAGCAAATGTCGTCACCGAAAGTTGGAGTCGTTTTACACAATTATGTATACGCACAGAACCTATTGCTGACTGAAGTATATCTGTTATAAAATATTTATCGAAAAAAATATGTATTAATATTCACCTACAGCATTTATATTTTGGTTTGTGCCTTCCAACCCGCGACCCCCAGGCGGTGGTTGTATTACCTTGCTTCCTATACTCTACCTCCCTCTGATGATCTTGCGTTCATATGCGGACTGCAAAACATCTGGCCAGACCCACTGCAGTACGCTGCTATAGATTTGCTAAGCTGCCCCTGCAAGTGTGCAGTCCCAGACCGTTTTTACTGTGGCCCGGCTATTATCTCTAACCACAGGAGAAGCCTCATAGTGCTGCATGCTCAGCAATTGACATTTATACAAATGAATAAGCATTTCATCACAGATGACTATGTAATGAGCCAAGACATCAGCTTTCATCGTGATGATGATGTGTTACCCGGTGCATGTCAGAAAAAGAAATGTGGAGTCTGTTTTCTCATGGTGTGTGTGTAGTTGGGTAGCAGATAGCTGAAGTACCTGTGTCTGGGGGGCCCTTGAACAGTTGTTTCTTTCGCATTTTGTGGCATTGAATATGGTGTATGTAGTGTTTTTGAATTCTAATGACACACCTTTCAAAGGTGTTCTACCGCAAGGCAGAGCCTCCCACTAAAGTTCTCAGGGTGCTGCTGTCAATTAAGGTTCTCAGGTTCCCCCACAGGACCTGGCCACCCTTTGAGGTTCTCTGCTGTATTCAAATAGCATAGCCGCTCCAAAAGGTCCTCCCCTTAAGCTTCAGTGTTTTTGTGCAGGTCATAGCAACCTACTACGGTTCTCAGGTTCTGCCACTGGATGCACCCATCCCTTAAGGCTCTTGTGTTTATTCACAGGGAGTAATCAACCCTTAATATTCTCATTTTGTTCACAGGGCATGGCCACCCACTAATGTTCTCAGGTTTCCCCCAGGGGTCCGTCACCCCTTAAGTTCCTCAGGTTTTTCACAGAGCACAGCCACCTCTTGTGGTGCTACTATTTATTTGTAGGGTGCAGCAGCTCTCTAAGCATCTCAGTTTTTTTCACAACGTGCAGCTACCCACTTAGATTCTCAGATGTATCCACAGGGCACAGCCACACCATAAGGTGTGATGTATTTTCTCAGGGCCTAGTCACCCACTAAGATGCTCGGGTTCCCCCACAGTGTTCGGCCACTCCTTAAGCTCATCAGATTTTAATTTCCTACTTCTAAGGTTCTCCCATAGGGCACATCCACCACTTAAAGCTTGCGTTATTTTACAACAGCAGAGTCACCTCTTCGGATTCTCAGGTTTATTTTTCACAGTGCACAGCCACCTTACGTTCCTCTAGTTTTTTTTAGAGGGTGTGGCCATCCACTGAACTGAACTTCTTTGGCTTGTTCAATGGGCACAGTTGCCCACTTAAGTTCTCAGGATTGCCCACAGTTTCTTTCATAAAGTTCTCCAACTCACCCAAAGACTGTTGCCACTCTCTATGGTAAGGGAGTGCCACTATTGAGCCAGGGTGCCCCCATGACTGCCTCATTCCTCCCCCCTGCAAATCGCCCCACAGGAGGGAACAAGGGTGGAGCTCCATGTGCTGTATCAGGTTTCCTGCCACCACTGTGCGGTCCAGCTCACCACGGCTAACCGACTGCCTGTCACATTACGCCTGTGGGGGTGGAGATTGCAAAAGGAGCCTGCCACTGACCATAGTTGCCTGTGTAAAGGATTCCATTTGGGCAGGCTGGATGGCAGCAGACGTTTAGCCAAGCCCAAGGCATGTCCAATGTCACTGTCATGCTGCACGCCATCACTAGAACATCACAGAACCATCTCCTCTCCAGCACTGGAAGGGGGAGGTGGTGACTGCATGGCAGCTAGCAGGTACTGAGGACACATGCGCATTGTACGCCATCATGTGCCACTGGCGCATGTGGTTCATTATCACTGTAATTCCTGGGGCACACCCCTGTCTTTTCCCTTATACTCTTGTTTGACCCTCTTCCCAAAGCCCTCCGCCATGCAGAAGATGTCAGGTTGCCCTCCCCTTACAGTCTTTCCTGGTAGCAGGGCAAAAACGTCCCACACAAATAGGAGTCTATGGTCACAGCTCACTGGGCTCCCCCTAGGCATGGATTTCCCCTCTTAGATGGCAGGAGCAGGAAGAAGCTCCTTTACTGGCACCTCTTTCTCTAGATACTCCTCCTCACCCACCTCAGGAAAGTTAACCACCTGCTGTGGCACCTACGCAGGCTGGTCTTCCACCTTAGCCTCCTCTTGAGAGTCCTCTTTCTTCTGAACGGAGACCACTCCCTCCTGCATGCCCTGCACCCAATCAGGACACTTTCCAAACACCTCCTACGGGCTGCTTGTTGTGAACCCCCCAGATGAGGATCATAACATCCTGCCCCTCCAATACCACTGTGGGGGCATTCACATGAAACGCTGCCCCCTGCAATTGAGGGGGTATCCGCACAAGGGGCTCCCTCACCTGACTCTGTGCCCTACCTCCTCCCCCACACTGGTGGCATTCACCAGTGCCTCAGTCTTCACATTGACTCAGACGTTCAGCAGTGCTCGGTGATCCAGGCCTGCCAAATGGTTTCCACAATGACGATGAAGCTCCTCCCTCCTCATCAATCAATGAGGAATCGCCCTCCTATTGGGTGGAGAAATGCAGCTCCCCCTCCTTCTCTTCACCAGCTTTCTTCCACTTTGCCACCCAGCATCGCAGTTGACTTGGCATTCCAACTGTTACACATTCCAATGGTGAGAACCATGCGTGTGTACTGAACCTGAGAACCCACAGGTGTGTAACCTGAAAACGACAGAGAACAAGACTAAACCCCCACGTGCGCTAAATGACCGACAAGGGAACACACAATCCTACTCTGAAATACTTAGAACAAGAACACTCCTCGATACTACTACAATACAAAGCACTGCACGACAAATACTCAAAGGGGAAAGTATACACCTTTTTTTGGTGTGCTTTGTTTGGTGATATATATAGATGTGGGAACCGTTTTGGCGCTCTGTTAACTTTTAAAAAGTGAAAAAGACACAATTATCTTTTCTCTTTTAAATGGGGAAACAAGCACAACACACTACCACACACTGAAGAAAGTCCTGGATAAACAGGATAAAACAATGGGTTAAAAACACACTAAACAGCAATACATGACCAAAAATAATCCTTCAAACTCCTCAAAACTCATTTAAACATCTCCAGAATGCACCAGACACCCTCCAATTGTGTGCCTGCCCTGTGCAATATCTTCTATCACAACAGAATAAATTCCACAAAGGAACAAGTAGTAGATTTGTGGCCTCTGAATGTCTGAATGAACTTTGATGAACTTGACGAATCAAGTGGGCTCTGATTGTTGGATCAACCCGATGAATAGATCTGTTATTTGTCACAATATCCACAGCTTCTGATTGGACAACAAATCATTGCATGACAGACAGAAGCCAGCCGCTAGTTTGCAGCGGATTCGTGGGCACCAAATTCCTATAGAATTTCTTACAATAGGGCCAAATCTTCACTAAAAGACGTGTCCATTATCGCGGGTCCTTTTAAGAGAAGCTCGTCCAGGTCTAATGAGAGCAGTGTGCATTGAGCAAAAGAACTTACACAGGAGCATTCCATACATCAGGCGGTCTTAGGAGCAGTCGTCATACATGAGAGTAATGAACAGTGAACAATGAGTACAGAACCAGTTGATGATGGTAATATCACCTGACCCATACTAAGGGTCAGACATAACGAGTTCACCAACAGTAGTGGAAGAACCATTCAAGAGAGATGTCAGCCTACACACATTGGTAGTAGTAATTGCAGTTTCTCGCCTGGCTACTAAGGCCAACAAATGCTTGCTCTCTTGTGCCGCAGATATCTGCAAACGTTCACCAGTTAAAATTGAGCGTCTGAGCTAGATTAAAGTCCTCTGCAGAAAAAAACAGAGCTTACAACACACCAGAGCAGCGTTGTGTGGGGATTCTCACCCCCTGCCATACGAAGCTACACAGCATGGGCAATCATTCACAATATTGACACTGACGCTGTGGATCTCCTATATGTTATGTCGTGTAACAAAGTTTTTGTACTATAGAAAATCACCACTTTGGTCGTCTCAGTGCCTCATGGGTTGTCGATATAAATAGCATCTTGTGCCCATGCTAGGAGTTCTCAAACCATACTCTTTGAGGAGGGTGAAAAGGGGATGTAGCAGAGGACGAGATACAGGTGATAACAAATAAATAAAGGACATCAAGTTGTGGGTAAAGGAGAGAGGGGATACGTGGAGTGCAATATCGAAAACAGTGCCACATATGATTGTTACACCTATTACTCCAAGTCTGCTATCTATTCATTTTTTTGCTTGACTAACTCAGCGACGAGAGGCCTCACGGTAAATACCGCTTAATATATTAATTAGCATAACATTAGAAGAAGCACTGCATTTTGAGCCAGTGAATTTCTTGGAATGCCCCGGAGGGGTGAAACACTAGAACAGAGTCAATGATTTCTTTGAACGCTAAAGACGTCATAACCATTCTATGACCCCACGTGCAGTAACCCGCGGTACAAATAGCACGGCGTGACATCTGTGAAGATTGCAGGGTTTCTATAATATAGAACTATGTGACTGATTCTTACAGATTTACACTGGAGCAAATCAGAGAGGCGCGTGAATGTTACGGATCCAGAGCTGCGGACCAACTGTTGTATGGCTATGGATATGGCTAAATGAAAGGGCCATTTTAAACCAAGAGATATTCAATCATTTGAAAAAAAACTGAGCAGTTTAAATTTCTCTCTGTTGTAAATAATATACTTGGATCATTAGGTCTTTTAAAACTATTTACGAAGTGGCGGTAAAGTGTAGAGGTCTGTCTGTGGGATTGGACGTGTTTGTGCTTCAGCTCCTGCTGAATTGACGCTCCTCTCTGTCTTTCCATTTCCTGTAACAAAACTTGCAGGATCAGCGAAGTGGACAACGTAGTGGTGCCAAAGTGTAGCGGTGTGCCTTCGGGATTGGGTGCGTTTGTGCCTCAGCTCCTGCTGAATTAAAGCTCCTCCCTGCCTTTCCGTCTTACGTAACAAAACTTGCAGGATCAGCGAAGTGGACAACGTAGTGGTGCCAAAGTGTAGCAGTCTGCCTGTGGGATTGGGCGCGTTTGTGCCTCAGCTTCTGCTCCTGCTGAATTGAAGCTCCTCCCTGTCTTTCCGTTTACCATAACAAAACGTGTGGGATCTGCGAAGCTTATCGCAAAGTGGCAGCAAAGTGTAGTGGTCTGCCTGTGGGATTGGTCGTGTTTGTGCCTCAACTCCTGCTGAATTGAAGCTTTTCCCTGTCTTTCTGTCTCCCATAACAAAACTCGTGGAATCCGCAAAGCAGGACACGAAGTGGAGGCAAAGTGGCGGCAAAGTGTAGGGGTCTGCCTGTGGGATTGGACGTGTTTGTGCCTCAGCTCCTGCTCCGGCTGAATTGAAGCTTCTCCCTGTCTGTCTGTCTCCCATAACAAAACTCGTGGAATCCGCAAAGCAGGACGCGAAGTGGAGGCAAAGTGGCGGCAAAGTGTAGGGGTCTGCCTGTGGGATTGGACGTGTTTGTGCCTCAGCTCCTGCTCCGGCTGAATTGAAGCTTCTCCCTGTCTGTCTGTCTCCCATAACAAAACTCGTGGAATCCGCAAAGCAGGACGCGAAGTGGAGGCAAAGTGGCGGCAAAGTGTAGTGTTCTGCCTGTGGGATTGGACGTGTTTGTGCCTCAGCTCCTGCTCCGGCTGAATTGAAGCTTCTCCCTGTCTCCCATAACAAAACTCGTGGAATCCGCAAAGCAGGACGCGAAGTGGAGGCAAAGTGGCGGCAAAGTGTAGGGGTCTGCCTGTGGGATTGGACGTGTTTGTGCCTCAGCACCTGCTCCGGCTAAATTGAAGCTTCTCCCTGTCTTTCCGTCTCTCATATCCTGTCTCCCATCTCCCGTAACCAATTTGCTTTATAAATGAACTAATTTGAGTACAACATTTTGACTGGCTGACTGAAAAGGTGCAAACCTGGACATGCCAAGAGCATCTCTAAGATGCTCCTGTGCCAACGTGATTCTAAAAGAGTTCCTCATGGGCATCTCAGAGATGCTACAGGAATCTCCAGATTTGCTCCAGGTTTAGCATTTTTGGATCAGAAATTTGGTGGCAGGAGCAAAAAGAGAGATTCTCACAAGCATCTCAGATTTGCTCCAATTCAAATCTGTGAATTTGGCCCTATATCGTTTCACACATTCTATTCAGTACAAGCATAAGCAATAGGCAGAGATGGTTTCTTTATGTATTGTGCTGTTGATTACATACTACGAGTATCACTAGAGGCTTTATCCCCTGTATAATGTCAGCACATAGGACCTCATTACAAGTACGGTGGTGCAGAAAAGAATGGCGGTAACAGAATGGTGATTCCGTTACTGCCACATTACCGCACCACCATACTACCGGGTCAGCAGTGAAGTGGAGGATTTACCTCCAGCAAAACATTGGAGGGTAATCTGCTGCTTTAACACAAAAAATCAGCAACATCAGTGGAATTACCGCAAGCCGAATTTCTGCTAGTGCTAATTCCACCAAAATTGCAATGAAGTCCTATGGACTCCAATAAATGGGAACAACCACAGCCTACCACCACTTGTAATCCAGCGATACTTCCACTGGACCAAGCGGTAGTAATGATAAAAACCGCTGTTTCCTTGGATTTATCATCGAAATACCAACAAACTTGTAATGAGGCCCTATAGCACTTTATGGACAGACGCATATATGTATAGAAAGTCTTACATTACAAATGGCTGTTTAGATAAAGGGTAACATATGTGGAGTTCCAAACAGAGAGACAGAACACAAATTCATGTTTGCAGATTACTGTGTATTAATTCACATGGCAAATTGAAAGAAAAGGAAACACATTACAATGTGTGTGTATAGTGGATCTCACCTATATAAGAACACTTTTAAGAATATCTACTGTTTGTAAATGTGTATGTTATGTATGTATTGTTTATGTTTTTTAACTATGAAATAGAATACATTTGTACATTTTTACATATATATATAATATATATATATTATATATATATATTATATATATATATAGATATATATATAAATATATATACATATATATATGTATATATATATATATATATATATATATATATATATATATATATATATATATTCAATGAAACACTTTGTTAAAGGGGTGTTATGGTTAAGTTGCACTAATGAAAACCTATGCAATTCAATAAAAAAACGTAGTTAAAGGGACGTTTTGGTTACAAGTAAAATAGAAAAAACCTCTGAAATTCGCCAGTTATGGTAAGCTAAGCAACCATAACGCGCGCCACCACCCTGCACTGCTAAGACTAACACCCAGGACATCAAAGATGGGATCACAAATTAGTTTCACCTTAAAACTCTGCAATTTCCCACCTTCTAGTATCATGTTTAACACTTCTATACTTTTTCCACTGGTTTTGCTTCCGTTGACGTCTGGTAATGTCTGGCGTCATTGTTGAACTTCCGGACAGTGCAACGTGACCATGCACTTCCGCGTGGCATACTGATGTGTCCATGAACGCGTATGCACTTCGCGTTCAGGTCCTTGCTTCAAGGACAGTTTGGAACCGCATTTTCTACTGATCTATGAACTTTCAAGTTCAAAATGTACCCTTGCACAGCTCCTACACACATTTTTACTCATTATCCATTAGCAATATAGTACAAAGCCCATACTTGGAAGCAATGTTCCCTCTAACTATGTTTCTCTAAGCATGGAAATGGTGGCTTTTGTTCGCATATTATTCTCAATGTGCGCAACTGACTAAGGCGTTAAGCCAAGTTGTGAGCATGCGTAGTTAGTGAGCTACAATCCCCTACCAACCTGTGTAATTCTTTACAAATGCTGCATCTTGTGATACTTTTTCCAAACAAACAGGTTAAAAAAAAACTAATATTTTATATGTGATTATAAGGAGAGCTCATCAACCAGGCCAAGACTTCAAGAGCTCTCCGGGTACCTACCAAAAGTACTCATGTGCATAGAAAATAAATGTGAATCCACAAAAAAAGAATTGTATGCTCAGTATTAAGACTAGGCTTAGTAGTGGCTATTCATTTGTTGGCACTGCTCAGAGAAAATGCAGAAAGTGTTCTTGCCATTGGGGAAAAAGAGGTTCCCAGAGGTTTCTAAGCGCAGACGCATGCGGCGTCCCGCTGTAGGAAGGAAAATCCTTTTGCAAGATGGCCAATATGGAAAGGGACAGTGGGGCTCTGTACAGACACCCCCTTCCCTTTCCATGGCAGCCTGAAGAAGGAGAAGACAGAAACCTATGACCATATTACCACAAGCAAATTGTTTTCTCTTTCAAACCTATCCCACTTTGGAATAACTTTACAACATAGTCGGTCCAAGATTGACATGGCCACTTTAACCCCATTTTTCATCCCTCACGGTCGTGGCCAGTAGCCAGATTGTCCGGGCCATGACCTATACCATGACCTCAACAATCTAGCCACTGTCCATGTCCACAGGCTCAGTCACCAAAGGTATATCACTATTGTTTGTACCTACATTATGACAATTGTCAAAAAATAAAATCATGCTTTAAGGTCTTCGCCAATTCTCCTTACATGAGTTTCCTTAAAATCAGCCAATGTTTTATTTGTTCAAAAGTGTCAAAATGTAGGTATGTACAATAGTCATATAACTTAGCACCCACTTGACAAAATCCATTCAGACTTTACATAAACATAGAAGGTTATGTCTATAATCTTTCTGAAAACGTCTGTCCACATTCGTCAAATGGCAACAAAGTTATAAGCCATCTAAAAATGTTGAGACCCCCCTCTAATTTATCCCCCTCCTGACAAAATCCCACCAAACTTTAAAAAAACAAGTATATCTAGATCTAAAATCTTTTTGCAAACTTTTGTGTAGATTTGTCAAATAGCACCATATTTATAAGCCTTTACAATATTTTGGGACCCCCTAAATTTGTTTCCTCTTGACAAAACAGCTCAACAATTTTTTCTAATAAAGTTTCATTGAGTGGCGCCAAAGCTATAAGCCATCCAAGAACTGCTTTTCACCAACCCTGTAATGCAGAAATAGTCACAGATGTCCCCGAACAACTGGAGTGTTGGTGAACATCCGGACTGTTTGCATACTTTTGGGGTGAAAAACACCAGTTTTTTGTCTTCTTGTGGGCATATCCCATCCCATCCTCATCACCCTTCACCTCCCCAAAGATAGTTTGATAAGTTTGACAAGTTCAATGTTGTGTTTTTTTATACGTTTTTACTGTGATGTCCGCGCACACCGGGGATGTCTGCAAATCCAACATGGCGGGCGTTTCCAAAAATCTGATGCACTTTACGTTTTTCACCATCCAATCAGGGGCGGGACCAATGTTCGCGGACATCACGTCGCCCTCTAGGCCAATTGGATGCCCGTCCGCGGACCAAACAGGGAAGTGGGTTCGCAAAGTGGAGACAGATATCACACATTCTTTTTACCTATATTTTGCCTGTTTTAAAAATAAACTACTGGACAGATTTTCACCAAATTTACAAAAGCACGCTTTCGGGACCAAGCCACCACTCCTGCCAAAAATTTCGTGAAAATCCATCCGGCGGTTTGGGCTGTAGGCATGAACTAAGTTTTTTGCATTCAGTCTAGGAAAGAATTAAATAATTGGGTCTCCCTTATAACTTTGCCTCCACTTAAAAAAACCTCACCAAACTTGCCAAAAGAAATTCAGAGCAGGCCATTTACTTTTTTTTGCAATGTTTGATGAGGATTCGTCCCAGCGGAGCGACGTTATAAGCTGGCCAAAAGTTCTCTTCCTGTGGGTTTAGCAGCGTAACCATAACTACATGCCCGCTACCACAGGCCTTGTAATATCTATTCAATGAAAAATCTTTAGTTACAGGACCGTTAAGGTGAGAACTTAATGCAACAAAACCCTGGAAATTCAGCTAAAGCCACCTTAACTTTGTGCCACCTGTTGCGCAGACTATGACCATAATGATGATATCACAGATCACATCACTGATGACATCACTAATTACATGTTGTATGGGAACACTGATGACATTACAAATCACATCACTGATGCCATCACTGGTGACAACACTAATTGCACTGTAAATAACTAATTACATTAATAAGGGAATTAGACATAACTTCATTTATAAGTTAGCTCATGAAAACCTGGATTACCTTAATAACAATTTAGGCTGTGGACTTGGCCATGAGAAAGGCTGGGGTCACTGGTCAGCACCAAAGACGATAGCTAGTGGTCTAATAGTGTTATAAAATACCAATGTGCAAGGTTAAAAGCCATGCCTAGAAGCCCGTTACTGGTTTAAAATATACAGTGGGCAACATTGAAAGCTATAGTGAGTGGCCAGGGCTAAATGTCTTAGCCAGTGCCCATTAATATATCAGAGTATATAGTCAGCACAGCCAAAAGCTGTGGACACTGGTTAGTAGTGTATTGAAAACCATGGTTAGCAGCTGGTTAATGCATATAATATACAGTGGGCACGGTCGACGGCCAAACCTAGTGGCTGCTTAGTGTAGTGTAATACATAGGGGCACAGCCGAAGGCCATTGCTTATTGCATTTTAATATTTTAAAATGTACAGTAGACATGGCCAAAAGATGTACAAACTGGGCAAGGTCAAAGGCCATGGCCATTGTCAATTTATGTTAGAATATATAGTGGGCACAGGAAAAGATTGTGGCCATTGGCCATTATTGTGCTAAAGTCCATGGCTAGTGTCTGACCAGTGTTCTTTAGTATACAGTGGACACTGTTGAAAGCTGCATCCACTGGTAAAGGCCAAAATGTATGGTTGGTAGCTTGTTGGTGTTGTAAAACATTCAGTGCACATGGGTGATAGTTGTGACCACTGTCCATGACTGAAGGCCATGACTAGTACCCATTCATGTGTTAAATTATATTTGGCCATGCACACTGACCATGGCTGAAGGCCATGCTTCCTGCCAGTTACAGTTGTAATGTAATTAGTGATGTCATCAGTGATTTCATCTGTGATGTCATCATGGTGGCCATAGTCTGCGCAACAGGGGGTGCTAAATTAAGGTGGCTTTAGCTGAATTTCCAGGGTTTTGTTGCATTACGTTCTCACCTTAATGGCCCTGCAACGTACGTTTTTCCATGAATTTCAAAGGCTTTGTTACAATGTATTGCTCACCTTAACGTCCCTGCAACTAAAGTTTGTTCCATGAATTTCAAGATTTGTGTTATTCCATAGATGTTAGAACGCTTTCAGACCACTAGCATGGTCTTCGGACATGCCCACTGTCCATTTAAAATGATACCAGACCACTAGCCATGGTGTTTTGATTTCAGGCTTTGAGAACTCACAATGTTTTTAGGCAATGCTCAGTGAGATTAAATTATTTGCCATGTAGCACACAATTTGGTTAAGCAGCCTTCTCCTAGTGGTACACCCCTTTTCGGTGCCTTCATTTTGCCACAGGCCGATTTGGCATGCCCATTCTGCTGCAGTTCCTATTTCGGCACGCACTTTTCGGCGCAAAGCCATTCCGGTGCTGTTATTTTAGCGCAAGGGATGTTTGGACGTGGCTGCTACTGCAGCCACGTCTAAATGCCCTTATTCTAAATAATATCACCAGACTGCACTGCAACAAACCTCGCCACTTCCCACTTGCATTGCTTTTCTTTCAATTTAATTAAATTTGTTAATTTTTTAAATAAACATACAGCCTTGAACCCTGGTCTGCCAGAGTTCTAGGCCCATCATTTAACCACAAGGCCAAAATGGCTGGCTGCTTCATGGGGCATACATTTCATACTATAATTTAATAAGTTCAATGATAAAAGGCTAGGTATGAAACATGTGAATATTCAAACAATATCATCATTGTAGCACAATGGTTACGTCCTGTGTCTCGAACTTCTTAAGACCAGGGTTCTATGATAGCAGTGTTCAGAATAAATGGGATTTTTTAAAGGTAACTATTTCTGTTTTCTCAAAATGCGGATGTTGTGTGTTATGAATTGACTCTCTACAGCCTGCTTATGCATCCTTCATCATTGACAGCACCACGATTCCAGTGCTCAAACATGTTAAGACACTTGGTGTCTACCTAGACGCCACACTAACGATGTCTAAACAATCAACACTTTAGCCTCATCTACCTCCTACACATCTAAACTCATTTCCCTCAGTCGCAAGTTCCCTAGAGCGCTTATACTTTCAAGCTCGACTACTGCAATAGCCTCTTCCTTGGCACCTCTAGTACCAACTTAGCCAAACTCCAACTTATGTAGAACAAAGCCCTCCGATCTGCATTAGGCATAAAAAAATCTGAACACATCTCCAACATCAGGAGAGACAATCACTGGCTCCCTATCAAAACCAGGATACTATTCAAAACTCTAAGTATCACCCATAAATGCATAGCCAACAAAGCTCCCAAATACCTCCTAGACACAGTCATGAAGAAAAACCACACTAGACTCCTCAGATGCAACAACAATGAAAACCTTGAAATGCCACGATACAAAAGAAAAAAGAGGGGGCAGCAGCTTTAAAGTTCTCGCTCCCAGACACTGGAATGCCCTACCCACCAATATCAAGAATGAAAAGTCCTACCCACAATAAAAAAAAAACACTGAAAACTTGGCTTTTTCAACCAATACTAATGTGAATATATACCCCCACCCACTGGACTAGGCTACATCTCTTTGTATATAAAATGTATGTTCTAACCATTTGACTGTATTGTTTATTCTTTAATATTAAGATTGTATTTACCCATTGTCTGCAACTACGCCGTGATACCTCCGGGTCTGGGCGTATAACAAATGTAATAAATAAATAAAAATAAAAAAAAATAACCAGGACTGACCCTGCTTAGTTTCAAAGCGTGGACAGATCCTGCTGCATTAGGCCGTGTTTCTCGAAGTGTTCTTCAGAGGGGGGGGGGGCATATTTTAGGCAACATGGCCTTAGTGGCCCAACCCCTTCCTCACATTGAAGCTAAACAGGGTTTGTTCCAGTTACTGCAGGGATAGGAAATCCACTGTTTCTGTAAAAATACCTATTTTCTTTTATTTTTTTATTATTGACTGGTAGACTACAAATACCAGAATGCAATTCAACAAAAGGCAAAACATTATCTCTGAGTGCAAAACCTTCAAGGACTGACAGTAGTATGGTTTATAAAAAGTAAATAATTCAAATGCCCATTTGGTCGCCCATTCATTCAGTAAACGGGACTGACCCTGCTTAGCTTCAAAGCACAAAAAAGGGCCAGCCCCTTCCTTGCTTTGAAGCTAAGCAGAGTCTGCCCTGGTTACTCCATGAATGGGATATGTAGATGGCAACTCAGTGAGTCACCAGTGATTTTTCACCCCCAACCTTTAGTTATCAAAATATCTTCCAAAAAAAGAAATTTAAAAACATGTAACCAGGGGTACTGAACTAGACATACCTGCGGTTATCTGTAGCCCTTTGTAACCTCAGATATAGCAGTGAATATCAGCAAAACAGACAGAAATAAAATGTTTCTCTGGCCCCCAGGCCATCACCAGGTGCTCCCCTCATATGTGCCAGCTCCCCCCACTCCCCAGATGGCCTCCTCACCTCCCCTGCCCTCCTCCTTTCACCCCAGAAAACACACTGCTTCTGTGATGCAGTTTGCTTTCAGATGTTGGCTATTTGCGGCTATGTCCCAGGCTACAGAAAGCTTTGTGTTGCCAACTCGGTCCCTGCACCCCCACCAACTCCCAGATTTCATTCAGTGCTTTCTAGCCATCCCTCCACCTCTACCCTGATGGCATTTGTATGTTTTTGACCTGCAAAATAGCCTTTTACCACATTTCTATAACTGCGAATATCTCTTGCATTGAGAGAAAATCAAGTTGGCGGTTGTTTCATTTCTGAAAAACCATGATTCTGCAATGCACCATGGGAGATATAATTTTTGTGGAAGGCAGCAGCCCGTTCTCCATCAAATTTTAAAATAACTAGGGCACAGAATAACCCCCAACTATGCATGTATCGCGATTCAGCGATTCACGCCTAAGTTGTTTAGGACCTGGTCCAAATCCCTCCAGTGGTTTAAGCTGTGTGCTTTGGCAAAAATTGACCTTTTTGTGTATGGGAAAATGAATGGGAAGCAAGCCACACTTTTGGAAAAAAAAAATGTTGACGCGTAATAACTTTTTTATTTTTTCACTAATCTTTACAGAACTTTGCAGTCTGGAAGGGCCCACAGACCTTTAATAAATTCAGACATTTTGGCCAAATCAGTTACTCGAATCAGAAATTAATAACAATAGAATGTTGAGGGGTTCCTCTGTGTCTCTGACTCACAATATATAGATATATAGATATACATTTGTACTTCCTGTTGACTCAGATGTCCTTATCAGCTGGGAGAGTATTTCCTTCTGGTCTTTGTGTGTCATGTATTAATTTGATGATTACAGCAACACTATTTTTCTCTCCTCTGATGGTTAATGTGAAACATTTTACCTATGTAAATATTACACTTTCAGACATTTTTCTTTTGCTATACATCGCTGTTCCTGCATATAAATGATATGTGAATGCAAGGTGATGAAGAAGTGTTTTTTTTTCAGTTTTAACTAATCAGAAGCAAAACTGTAATCAGCAGAGGGAGCATTGAAGTAGCCGCCTTTAGTTCTTCCATCGCCCACTTCATTTTCATGAGCTGCACGAAACCTGAACCGAGCGATGGAAACGCACAGAGAGGCGCAAAAGATTAGCCACAGTGAAAGCTTTTAAGCGAGGCTTAACGCATTTGTTCTGCAGGCATAAGCACTGGTCACGTGACTAGCTAAAACTCTGTTCAGGTGGGGTTCTCTTGTTGGCTGACCATTTAAATATCATTATTTTAATGGAAACATGATCTTGTTTTAATCCCTAGCCGTGGGCAACAGCGATTCAAAAAATCCACCAGACAAAATTGAATGCATCTAAAAAAAGAAATGTTCCTTTGTTGCTATAGATCACCATATCAGTCAGAGCACAAGGGCTGGTTTCCAGAAAAGGAAAGCAACTGACCTACAATCCTTCGGGATTCAGTTTATTGTTTTGATAAGTGGCACCTAAATGGTTAACAACAAATCTAATTTGTAATTACAACACACAAAAACATAGGAAAAACCAATAGGGAAAAGTGGAGTCGGTGCACCTACATATAAACAGTCAAAAAGTTATTGTGTATTGAATTCTGGGCATGATAGTTTAGTCCAAAAAACTCCTGCAAGCATCATGTGTAAAAACACAATTGTGTCTTGACTGCATTGCAGCATAACTTTAGATCAACCATTAAAAGTCTATTGTGTGCAATTTGTTCGCGCACGTTTGGTCGCATTTGACCAATTACATACTCCTTTTTGTATAGGTGTCAATGTGTGTGCGTGTGGGATTAGGAGAGTGGGGGCCTTGTTGGTGAGTGGTTAAGGGGTGGGAGTTTGGGCAAAGTGAGGTTTGGGGGCGGACCCCCAAATAAAGAAAAATATGCTCTAAGTCATGTCTACCCAAAAAGTGCGCTAACAAAGTGCAGAACCGCGAAAGAAATGGCCATGCACACGAGATTCCTCCCCTTTGCCATGGAAGCAGAAGGGCACAGCCATGGAAAAACCCCACTGCAATTGCAATTTTGGGTCCACATTAACTAGCCCCCTGTTCTATTTCTTGAGCTACTTGAGGTTGGTGGTGAACATCTAGTCGCTTGCTTTTTCTGGCACTATTTGAAGGCCTTCTCTGGGCTCAGCAGGTGAACAGTCTGTGTGATCCATTCCTTGTCATAGTGGAGCTGTTTCTTGGTTGGTCCAGTATGGTCTTTTGATTTGGGGTGAGGGTTTGGATGCTTTCAGTTTTGTGAGGAACACATCTAGCTTGATGCCCCTCCATTGTCGGATGGTTGTTGATGGGGGCCTTGATATTTTATTTTAGAGCAATATAGCCGGTGTGCACATGGTGAAGGGAATAGTGAGGTTGTTGACCCTGGTAAGGAAAGCACAGGTGCCACAGTACTAAGATTCTTGTCAAATAAAATGCCCTCCTGAGTGAATCGGCTGAGTCGGGCCGTCCAGGTTCGTTGAATGAGCTTTTATAGCCGTGTCTTCCTTTTCCTCCAGCTAACGGATGAAATGAGAGGTCAACAAAGGAGTTTTGTAGTTAAAAATAATAGGTGAGCGTCGACATGTGTGGGCAAATGCAGTGCATCAGGCAGGATTCTACGTCCTGGATGGTGTCTGAGGGTGTCACTTTGGCAATGATGGAGTATCTGTCTATGATTGTGATTCCAACTCTTGCCTTGCCACAGCAGTTTATGAATGTCATCTTATAATGCAATGGGTCGCCTCCTGTAATAACACAAATCAGGCATTTGTTAGCCAAGTGCCCCTGATGTAGATTAGATGCACATGTCCTGGCTGAGCATGTTGGATGTGCGTGTGCTGTGTCTGGTAATGGATTGGTCCTTTATGAGGAGACATCTGCTTCTGTGGGTGATTCTAGGGCTTTTTGTCATGTTGGGTTAGTGTCTGGGGCCATTGTTTCCTCATGTGCATTAGATTCATCTTCAAAGAGATACCACATGCCTCCTCTTGGCTCCAGTCAAGCTTTGTTTGTGACCAGAGTTTGGTAATTAATGTAGTGATCTGTGGTGATTGTGTATAGGGTGGAAAGTGAATCACTGTGGGTTTCTTCAGCTTGCTGGGTGTTTGCCTGTGGGTTTGTTGTTGTGTTCCAGCCTTGATCTGTGATACTCAATTAGGGGTTTGACAGTTGGAGTTTCTTCTTTCTCTTTGATCAGATGTTCCGTGGATGGATTTAATTGGGAATGATTGGGGTGAAGCTGCTCCTGGCACTTGATGGGTGTTTGTTGTGGGTTGGTTGCTGTGTCCAGGGCTTAATCTGTGGTGATGTGTTAGATGATCTTTGATGCTCAGAGTCTTTTCTGTCCTTGATCAGAGTTCCCTTCTGGGAATTGATTTGGGCATGATTGGGGTATAACTGCTCCTGAATCTTGCTGGCTGTTTTTCTGGTGTGGGTTAGTGGTTTTGTTCCAGACTTGATCTGTGGTGCTGTGTTAGATGATATTTGACGCTGGCAGTCTCTTCTCTCCTTAATCATAGTTCACTTCTGGGGATTCATTTGGGCATGATTGGGGTGTAACTGCTCCAGACTCTTGCTGTGTGATTGACTGTTGAGGGTTGGTTGTTGTTTCCATACTTGATCTGTGGTAGTGAGTTAGATGATCTTTGACGCTGTGAGTCTCTTCTCTCCTAGATCAGCGTTCTCTTTTGGGGATTTATTTGGGCATTATTGGGGTCTAACTGCTCCTGATTTTGTCTGTTGTGGTTTGGTGGTTGTGTTCCAGATTTGATCTGTGGTACTAAGTTAGATGTTCTTTGACGCTGGGAGCATGTTCTCGCCTTGATCAGAGTTATCTTCGGGGGATTGATTTGGGCATGATTGTGGTGTAACTTCTCCAGACTTTTGCTGTGTGTTTTACTGTTGAGGGTTGGTTGTTGTGTTCAATACTTGATCTGTGGTGCTGTGTTCGATGATCTTTTATGCTGGTAGTCTCTTCTCTCCTTAATCAGAGTTCACTTCTGGGGATTCATTTGGGCATAACTGCTCCTGAATCTTGCTGGGTGTTTGTCTGTTGTGGGCTGGTGGTTGTGTTTCAGACTTGATCTGTGGCACTGTGTTAGATGATCTGTGATGCTGGGAGTCTCCTTTCTCCTTGATCAGAGTTCCCTTCTGGGGATTCATTTGGGCATGATTGGGCTGTAACTGATCCAGACTCTTGCTGTGTGTTTGTCTGTTGTGGTTTGGTTGCTGTGTTCCAGACCTGATCTGTGGCACTGTGTTAGATGATCTGTGATGCTGAGAGTCTCCTCTCTCCTTGATCAGAGTTCCCTTCTGGGGATTGACTTGGGTATGGTTGGGGTGTAGCTGATCCTGACCTTTGCAGGTATTCCGCAAAGTATTTTGAAATGCAACATCTGGGGGGTCTTCGAAGCCGGTCCGTGGTGCCAAAGCTGGATATTCTTGTAGGCTGATTGGCTGCTGTCTTGTAGAACTATTCTTTAAATTCTGAGCCTCTGTGAGACATATTTATGTCTACAAGCTTTATACAGCTTGGGTTCTGCTGTCTTTAAGTCCTTTTGTGTTAGAGTGTGTTAGAGGATTCCCTGACAGATTTGTAGAGTTGTGAGGACAGTTAGTGTAGGCGATGGTAGTTTGAACCCTGCAAGCTTGAAGGGGACACTCACCAGCATCGATAGGGAGGTCATTGAAAGGCCAGTGCATTATACAGAGGAACATGTACTGGGGTGTAAACAGCAAAGAGGAAACATCACAGAGCAAAGAGCAGGGAAAACATCAATAAATACAGAAGAGCATACAACAGGGGGCAAATACCACATTGGGGCTTGCGAGAAAGAAACAACAGGGCGGACCATAACCAACGAGAAGGCATTGCCAGGGAGCAATGCTTACAGTGGGAATAGCAGGCGGAACACATCACAGGGTGCCGCCAGGAAGCAAGGATCACAGAGCAAACAGCAGCAAGCAGATAAATATCACAGTGTGAATAGCACGAAGCAAATGTTATTTAGCGAATAGCAAAGATGTGGTCAAGAAATACCCCTGTGTGAATAGCCGCAAGCACATGTTGCAGAGCAGGGAGCAGACATCAGATCAACACCTACCACACTGCGAATAACAGGAAGCAAAGGTCACAGAGCAAATGGCAGGTGGCAAATAACACAAGGAGGGTAGCCGCCGATGCAAGTATTACAGAGGCTTTACCGTAGAGGTACCTGCTATCGTGGAATTATTCATGGAACATCTATTGCTGTAGCTTTAGCGGGGTTAACATAAGGGGTAAGAGCAAATGAGACAGTGCGCCTTTCTTAACAGCAGTCGTTTTGTGTGCTCCTCTATCAGGTGGAGACATCACGAAGAGAGGGGCAGAAAGCAAACCTCACATGCAAATGGCAGGGAAGATACATGTATATCACTGTGCGGGTGGCAGGGGGCTCTAATCCACAGCATATCTGACACTGGTATATGCCGAGGGGCAAAATCACACCGAGCAAATATCACAGCAGGCTGCACCTCGGGAGAGCCCTCCAGATACGTGATGCACCTGCCTGTTTTTACTCCCAAAATGAGAGTAAGTGCACCCAGCAAAACGCAGAACATGTGCGCGGGTGTCTGGGCCTTGTTTACGCTTGCACTGCTCAGTTGATGCGTTAGGACCAGAGGCAGCAACAGTGCTTGGCACAGACAGGAGCACTACGACTGTGTTATTTTAGTCGATTACTCATTAGCACCTTGGGAGGGTGCGCTGTCCAATCAGGATGCTCGGAACGCTGGCGGTATTCTCTAGTACAAGCCTGCATTGCGAGAGGCCTGGGTGGCCAGCGCCCCCTTTCCGTCCTTTCCCTGTCCCCCCTTGTCCACTTAGCACCCGTGTAGTTTCCTATACGGGTGCTAATGGAGTCTGTTTTAAAAAAATCAAAAAAAATAAACATACTTTCCCTACACGGCATCGCTCTAGGCTGGGCTGAAGACAAAAGACCACTGTGGGAAGTATCTAGGAGCAAACATCCTGGGGGAAGTACCCAGGTCCAACATCGCTGGAGGCTGTACTTAGGAGCAGTGGGAAGTACCAAAGAGCAACATCGCTGGAGGCTGTACTTAGGAGCAGTGGGAAGTACCTAGGTCCAACATCGCTCGAGGCTGTACTTAGGAGCAGTGGGAAATACCCAGGTACAACATCGCTGGAGGCTTTATTTAGGAGCAGTGGGAAGTACCCAGGTCCAATATCGCTGGAGGCTGTACTTAGGAGCAGTGGGAAGTACCAAAGAGCAACATCGCTGGAGGCTGTGCTTAGGAGAAGTGGGAAGTACCATAGAGCAACATCGCTGGAGGCTGTACTTAGGAACAGTGGGAAGTACCCATGTCCAACATCACTGGAGGCTGTACTTAGGAGCAGTGGGAAGTACCAAAGAGCAAAATCGCTGGAGGTTGTACTTAGGAACAAATATCACAATGGGGAGTATCTAGGTGCAACACTGCTCTATGCAGTACTTAAGGAGCAAATATCACATTCGGAAGTACCTAGAAATAACATCACTGTAGGCTGTACTTAGGAGCACATATCACAGGGAAGTACTTAGGAGGAACAACGTTGTAGCTGGTATTTAGGAGCAAATATCACAGTGGTAAGTACTTAGGGGAAACATCGCTGGAGACTGTTCTTAGAAGCAAACACTGTGAAGTACTTAGGAGGAAACTGTTCTGAGGAGCAAATGTCACAGGGTCAAGTACTTTGGAGCAACATCCCTGGAGGCTCTGCTTATGAGCAAATATCACAGTGGGAAGAACTTAAGGGCAACATCGCTCAAGGATGTACTTAGGAGCAAATATCACAGTGGGAATTACTTTTGAGCAACATCGTTCTAGGCTGTCCTTAGGAATAATTATCTCCATGGGAAGTACCTCGGAGCACCATCTCTCTAGGCTGTACAAAGGAGCCAATATCACAGTGGGAAGTACTTAGGAGCAACATTGCTGGAGACTCTGCTTAGTAGTAAATATCACAGTGGGAAGTACTTAGGAGAAACATCGCCCTAGGCTGTCCTTAGGAACAAATATCACTGTGGGAAGCATCTCGGAGCACCATTGCTGTAGGCTGTACTAAGGAGCCAATATCACAGTGGGAAGTACCTGTGAGCAACATCGCTGGAGGCTGTACTTAGGAGCAAACATCACAGTGGGAAGTACCTAGGATCAGCATTGTTGGATGCTTTTCTTGGGAGCAAACATTGCAGTGGGAATTACCTAGGAGCAACATCACTGGAGGCTGTACTTAGGAGCAAACATTGCACTGTGAAGTAATTCAGAACAATATCACTGGAGGCTGTACATAGGAGCAAATGTCACAGTGGGAAGTATTTAGGAGCAACAATGCTGTAGGTTGTATTTAGGAGCAAGTATCACAGTGGGAAGTAGTTAGAAGAAACGTAGCTGGAGGCCTAATTTTGAAGCAAATATCACACAAGGAATTACTTACGAACAACATTGCTGGAGGCTGTACTTAGGAGCAAATGTCACAGTGTCAAATAATGAAGGGCAATATCCCTGTAGGCTCTGCTTAGAAGCACATATCAAAGTGGGAAGTACTATGGAGCAACATCGCTCTAGGCTGTGCCTAAGAGCAAATATCACTGTGGGAAGTATCTCGGAGAAACATCACTCTAGGCTGTACTTAGGACCAAATATCACAGTATGAAGTACCTAGGATCAACATCACTGTAGACTGTATGTAGGAGCAAATATCACAGTGGGAAGTACTTTTTCAGCAACATTGCTGGAGGCTGTCCTTAGGAACACAAATTACAGTGAGAAATACCCAGGAGCAACTTTGCTGGAGGCTGTATTTAGGAGCAAATATCACAGTGACAAGTACTGAGGAGCAACATCGCTCTAAGCTGACCTTAGGAACAAATATCAATGTGGATAGTATCTAGGAGGGACATCGCTCTAGGCTGTACCTAGGAGCCAATTTCACAGCGGGAAGTACCTAGGAGCAACATTGCCGGAGGCTGAACCCAGGAGCAAATATCACAGTGTGAAGTACTTATGAGCAACATCGCTTGAAGCTGTACTTAGAAGAAAATATCACAGTGGGAAGTACCTAGGAGCAACATCGCTGGAGGCTGCATTTAGAAACACATATCACAGTGCAAATTGCCTAGGAGCAACATCCCCCTAGGCTGTATGTAGGAGCAAATATCACAGTGGGAAGTACCTAGGAACAACACCCCTGGAGGCTGAACCTTAGAGCAAATATCACAGTTGGAAGTACTTAGGAGCAACATTGCTGGAAACTGTATTTAGAAGGAAATATCACAATGGCAAGTACTTAGGAGCCAGATCGCTGTAGGCTCTGCTTGTGAGTTAATATCCCTGTGGGAAGTACTTAAGAGAAGCATCGCTCTAGCTGTCTTTAGGAACTAATATCACTGTGGGAAGTATCTAGGAGCAACATTGCTCTAGGCTGTACTAAGGAGCCAATATCACAGTGGGAAGTACCTAGAAGCAAAATTGCTGGAGACTGTACATATGACCAAATATGACAGTGGGAAGTACTTAGGAGCAACATCACCGAAGGCTGTACTTAGGAGCAAACATTGCGTCCCGGGAGGATAGCTCAGCGGCGTGTTCGCCTTGGAAGCAAGACGACACGAAGCAACACAGGTTCGATCCATGGGTCTGCACTTAGAAACCTCTGGGTATTTAAGCAAATTATAAATACGCAACTAAAAAGAAGAAAACAATTACGCAACTAAAAAACAAACTATTCCTGTAACAGCGCCTCGATGCCCGCGGGCTGTGTGAGCGCTTTAAAAAATGCAAATAAATAAATAAATTGCACTGGGAAGTACTTAGGAGCAGCATCCCTGGAGGCTCTCCTTAGGAGCAAATATCACAGTGGGAAGTAATTAGGGGCAGCATTGCTCTAGGATGTGCTTAAGAGTAAATATATCTGTGCGAAGTATCTCAGAGAAACACCACTCTAGGCTGTATTTAGGAGCAAATATAAAGTGTGAAGTTCATAGGAACAACATCACTGTAGGCTGTATGTAGGAGTAAATATCACAGTGGGAAGTACCCTTTGTGTATCATCATTGGAGGTTGTCCCTAGAAACAGATATCACAGTGGGAAGTACTAGGAGCAACTTTGCTGGAGCCTGTATCTAGGAGCAAATATCACAGTGGTAAGTACTTAAGGAGCATCATTGCTGGAGGCTCTGCTTAGGAGTACATATCACAGTGTGAAGTACTTAGGAGCAACATCGCTCTAGGCTGTCCTTCGGAACAAATATCACTGTGGGAAGTATTTAGGAGCAACATCACTCTGGGCTTTGCTTAGGAGCCAATATCACATTGGGAAGTCACTAGGAGCAACATCGCTAGAGGCTGTACTTAGGAGCAAATATCACAGTGGGAAGTACAAAGGAGCAACAGCGCTGGAGGCTGTACTTAGGAGCAAACATTGCACTGGGAAGTACTTCAGAACAATATCACTGGAAGCTGTACTTAGGAGCAAATGTCACAGTGGGAAGTATTTAGGAGCAGCAATGCTGTAGGTTGTATTTAGGAGCAAGTATCACAGTGGGAAGTACTTAGGAGAAACATAGCTGTAGGCCTAATTTTGAAGCAAATATCACACAAGGAAGTACTTACGAACAGCATTGCTGGAGGCTGTACTTAGGAGCAAATGTCACAGTGTCCATTAATGAGGGGCAATATCCCTGTAGGCTCTGCTTAGGAGCAAATATCAACGTGGGAAGTACTATGGAGCAACATCACTGTAGGCTGTACGTAGGACCAAATATCACAGTGTGAAGTACCTAGGATCAACATCACTGTAGACTGTATGTAGGAACAAATATCACAGTGGGAAGTACTTTTTGAGCAACATCGCTGGAGGCTGTCCTTAGGAACACATATTACAGTGAGAAGTACCTAGGAGCAACTTTGCTGGACGCTGTATTTAGGAGCAAATATCACAGTGACAAGTACTTAGGAGCAACATCGCTCTAAACTGTCCTTAGGAACAAATATCAATGTGGATAGTATCTAGGAGGAACATCACTCTAGGCTGTACCTAGGAGCCAATATCACAGCGGGAAGTACCTAGGAGCAACATTGCTGGAGGCTGTACCTATGAGCAAATATCACAGTGTGAAGTACTTATGAGCAATATCGCTTGAGGCTGTACTTAGAAGAAAATATCGCAGTGGGAAGTACCTAGGAGCAAGATCGCTGGAGGCTGTATTTAGAAACACATATCACAGTGCAAATTGCCTAGGAGCAACATCCCCCTAGGCTGTATGTAGGAGCAAATATCACAGTGGGAAGTACCTCGGAACAACATCCCTGGAGGCTGAATCTTAGAGCAAATATCACAGTTGGAAGTACTTAGGAGCAACAGCACTGTAGGCTTTACTTAGGGGGCAAATATCACAGTGGGAAATACTAAGGAGCAACATTGCTGGAGACTGTATTTAGAAGGAAATATCACAATGGCAAGTACTTAGGAGCCAGATTGCTGGAGGCTCTGCTTGTAAGTTAATATCCCTGTGGGAAGTACTTAGGAGAAGCATTGCTCTAGGCTGTCTTTAGGAACTAATATCACTGTGGGAAGTATCTAGGAGCAACATTGCTCTAGGCTGTACTAAGGAGCCAATATCACAGTGGGAAGTACCTAGAAGCAAAATTGCTGGAGACTGTACATATGACCAAATATGACAGTGGGAAGTACTTAGGAGCAACATCACCGAAGGCTGTACTTAGGAGCAAACATTGCGTCCCGGGAGGATAGCTCAGCGGCGTGTTCGCCTTGGAAGCAAGACGACACGAAGCAATACAGGTTCGATCCATGGGTCTGCACTTAGAAACCTCTGGGTATTTAAGCAAATTATAAATATGCAACTAAAAAGAAGAAAACAATTACGCAACTAAAAAACAAACTATTCCTGTAACAGCGCCTCGATGCCCGCGGGCTGTGTGAGCGCTTTAAAAAATGCAAATAAATAAATAAATTGCACTGGGAAGTACTTAGGAACAATATCACTGGAGGCTGTACCTAGGAGCAAATTTCACAGTGGGAAGTACTTAGGAGCAGCATCCCTGGAGGCTCTCCTTAGGAGCAAATATCACAGTGGGAAGTAATTAGGGGCAGCATTGCTCTAGGATGTGCTTAAGAGTAAATATATCTGTGCGAAGTATCTCAGAGAAACAACCCTCTAGGCTGTACTTAGGAGCAAATATAAATTGTGAAGTTCATAGGAACAACATCACTGTAGGCTGTATGTAGGAGTAAATATCACAGTGGGAAGTGTATCATCATTGGAGGTTGTCCCTAGAAACAGATATCACAGTGGGAAGTACTAGGAGCAACTTTGCTGGAGCCTGTATCTAGGAGCAAATATCACAGTGGTAAGTACTTAAGGAGCATCATTGCTGGAGGCTCTGCTTAGGAGTACATATCACAGTGTGAAGTACTTAGGAGCAACATCGCTCTAGGCTGTCCTTCGGAACAAATATCACTGTGGGAAGTATTTAGGAGCAACATCACTCTGGGCTGTGCTTAGGAGCCAATATGACATTGGGAAGTCACTAGGAGCAACATCGCTAGAGGCTGTACTTAGGAGCAAATATCACAGTGGGAAGTACAAAGGAGCAACAGCGCTGGAGGCTGTACTTAGGAGCAAATATCACATTGGGAAGTACCCAGGAGCAACACTGCTGGAGGCTGTATTTAGAAGCAAATATCACAGTGGGAAGTACCTAGAAGCAACATCCCTGTAGACTGTCGCTAGGAGCAAATATCACAGTGGGGAGTACTTAGGAGCAACATTGCTGAAGGCTGTACTTTGGAACAAATATCACAGTTGGAAATACTTAGGATCAACATAGCTGCAGGCTGCACTTAGGAGCAAATATCACACAGGAAAGTACTCAGGAGCAATATTGTTCTAGGCTGTGCTTAGGAGCAAATATCCCAGTTTACAAATATCACAGTTGGCAATTAACAAAGTGGGCAAATATCGCAGTCGGCCGTTGGTAGGTTCAAATATAAACATGGGTTCGAGGTAGCAGCAAATATCGTAATGGTTTGCACTTATATGTACATATCACAGTGGGCAAATGTCATGGTGGGCTGCACCTGGGTGCAGATACCACACTGTGCAAACATACAAGTGGATTGTAGCTAGAAGCAAATGTCACCATGAGGAGAGATGCATGGAGTTGGGAAATGTTCATGTGATAGGGTATTTTAAAGGGGAAGTTTGCTCAAAAATGTCATTGTCCCAATCGTTTGGACATGTTTTTTTAAGCATACTGTAATTGATCTTAAAAATGTTCCCTATCCATTTTACCTTAGTTTTCCTCACTTTTACAAATGCGAAAAAAACAACATCTTGCGCACAGCCCTCTTGTGCTAATCTTATCAGTTGATGCATCGCCCTAACTTCAAGTGCCCTCGCAGCAAGAATACAAATCGCCCACCCTTCAAACTGACATCAATAGTCCAAATTATATACTGCACCTATTTTCATGATGTTTGTGTCCAGCATAGCCAAACGTGCCCCGGCATCACCCACGCAATAATGTTACTTAACGCAGAACCAGGAAGATAAACACACACATCCATTCACAGCACGTAACCTTTCTTGTCTCAAATAGGAGAGCAAAACATACATTTTTAAGAAAACATCAATAGTCTGCAATTTAACAAGTGCTTATATTTGGCAAAGAATGCTCACAAGAGAAGATTAAGTCCATGAAATGAATGATATGTTTTTGCAATACAAGTTATAGCTAGTGAACATTGCATGCTTCGAATGTTTATAATTTCATCATGATACGCCGATTGCGATCAGCAATCGATCAATACCTGTACTCCAATTCTTGTGTGTCCTTACCTTACAGCAGCAAAATTTTCTAATGACACACAAGGTGTTCAGTTCGTGACAAGATATTGATTCTTTGCACTTTCAAGCGTAACGCTTTTGCTTCAGCACGCTTTTAAATCATAAACGCTGACAGGTTGCTTCTTATTGCTGGTACCGCCAAAGGACAGATTGATCCCTGCCAGTTGTCCCACATAACGGTAATCAAATAAGCACTGTTTATGATTATCCACCAATGTTGATTGAAGAATCCATCCGACGGTAGTTGGAAACTATGGCATGCGCAGAATGGTCCAATATAACTGTGTAGCTAACACAATAAAAGAATATATTTTAGTAGCCGTTCTGTAATTGAATATAAGAAGTTACCATATTATTCAGAACCAGACGAAACCGAATCATAAACACAAACCACACAGAATGAACACAGACATGACAAGATGGGGGGTTAGTTGAGACCACGATGTGCATGAAAGGTTAGCGCTGTGAAGTAGGTATAGCTCTGAATAAGATGGAGAACCTGATGCACCCGCTTCACATAGCGGCCCTACCTGAAAATAAGGACAGAGATAGTAACCTTTTAAGCTGAAGCACAGACTAATGGCATTTTAATGGAAGTCGTAAGATTAGTGTTCGAAAAGAGAACCAAGTGCCCACGGAAAAGTTAATTCCACGCCCCTCCACCCAGCCCCCACCTTATAGTGCACAAGCATGCAATGGTGACAGCACACCAGCATATCCCACAGGACAGAGTGGCGTAGATATCATTAGCCTGCACACAAGTTGTGGTTGTGGGTTTTCACAGAATAATCATCACAATATGGTCCATCTAACAACCCATAACTCTGCACAGAATAGAATGGTGTGCAAGGCCAGTAAGCAATACGTCCAAAAAAATCATACCTCTATTCACTCCTCTTTAAACTATTCACAAATAACGATCATTACTAGACAAAGGGCCTCATTACACGGACGGCGGTAAGGGTTAACGGTCACCATTAATGGTACCGGTGACCGTTAACCCTTACCGCCTTACTACGAGGTCCCTTTGCGGGTTGGAGACTTTAACGCCTGCTTTTTGCAGGCGTTAAAAACCAACCCGCAAAGGGACCAGGGAGCTAATTACGGTACCGTAATTTGCAGTGCCGTAATTAGCACCTTCCCCATTCCCATTATGCCCTATGGGGCAAAAATGGGAATGGGGAAGGGCAATGGGGGAAGGGGGAATTACCGCCCCGCCAGCCTTGGAATAGGGAGGTAATTCCCCTTTCCTCCAAGGCGGTGCCGGTATTTTACTGGCATGGACCAAGGTGCTAGTAGCACCTTTGTCCACCGCCGTCCGTGTAATGAGGCCCAAAGAAACAAACTGTGAGTTACACACTCGCTTTTTTATAGTGTGAAGTATAAATATCATTCAGCATAACATAACATACTGTGTCAATTCTTTTGATCAAATCACACATTTGCATGCCGTTTTTATTCGCACAAATATTATGTACCGCATAATGAGGCCCAATATGTTTCCTAATGTGACAAATGAGGATAACACAACCACAGCCTGTAAAGAGAAGGGTTGTTTAACACACTTGGAGCATTAGACAATTCTTCCATAACTTTCTAGTCCAACCCTAAGAAGTTGAGAGCCTTGTGCTCAACAGTACAGTTGTGCTTAAAAGTGCACGATCACGCAACTAAAGCAAAACGTGGGTCTTCTTGGGAAGGCTGTAGCAAGTCAGGAAGGGGCTTGAGGCGATCATGAATTGGTTACCACTATTCGATTAGCATGTGCCCTTGGTGGCAGAACAGATTTAAAAAGGTGAGAATAGCTATGGAGCACAGGCTAACCCAGCCAAGATCGAATACCTTCATGGGATATTCGTGCGTAAAAGGGATCGGTTGTGCCTGGGGGAAACCGGCAAGTGAATCAAGTACTCACTGATCGTTGGCACAGTCTGGACCAAACTTTGTTATTTTAGTCGAGGTCGCTAGTGGGTTTGAGTAGTATTGACTCGGAGGGTGGGCCAGGTAACCTTTGGGAATCATGAGGATCAGACCAGCGGTATCTGCGACATTTGGGTTATTTCTGGGTTAAGAGAAAGCGGTGTAGAAGGCTACCTTTTTTTTCCATTTTGCGGAACTGAAGTGAGTTCTCCAGAGGTCTGACAGGTTTATGGATCTTTTTGGGGAGGCAGGTAGCTGTGGGGGGTCGGGGGGACCTGCCACCCACTCTCAGATTAGAGAAGTTTTTGACTTTAATGGAGTTGGAATTAGAGGAGCGTACAGCTTTTGCGGATACTATTTAGGGAAGTTAGGTAGGAGATTGTGTGGTCTTAGGACAAGAGTACCAAAAGCAATCCCAGACATGTGTCTTCTAGACAGAGGATAAGCAATATAAATGAAGGGAAGGTAAATGATATACATTAATGCACCATAAACCCAATTATAGTGTAATTAAATACTTTTAAATACATAATCTAGAATTGAAATTGCAAGTCTAATACATTAGCTTGTTTCTGTACAATGTCCAAACAATGGGGAACTTATTGAACATTTTATTGTGATCAGATTTTGAAGACAGCTACAAATCATTTAAATCTGGAAGTAATCCTTTCAAAAAGTTCCAATTTTGGAGGACAAGGTTTGTTTGCAATGTTCTGTGGCATTGTATTTGTCTTGGAAACAGAATCAGGAGCCATTCCATGAGTATGCATGGCCAACACAGTCAATGTGAGATCTTTCACAAATTCAAAATCCATTTCCTGGTAGATTGTTATGTTATTTTAAATGAATGTATTGAGTACACATACGCCTGAAGGCATCTTGGCGATGGTTGCGTGAAGGAATTTCCATGTTTCTATTGCAAGCTAAAATAAAAGAGTTTTCAGCAGCCGGCGGAAAGTAGGATGGTCAAATGTCCCGGGTAGAGTGAGAAGCAAGTCATTCCAGGCTTTAGCGGCAGCCACAGAGAATGAACGCCTACCTATCCGTGAGAGTCTGATCCGGTCTGACTGGCTTGGCCACCCATTGTTTGCTTTGTTTTGTAAAGGCCATGAGGTAATGAAGCATCCGAAAGTTCCTGCAGTTTTCACTTGTTCCCTCCCAACGTTCTCATTATGCGCAAGTACAGCTAGTCTTGTTCTAGCCTTTATACCGTCTATGCTGTAACACAATCTTTTGGGCCTGTACCTGTACTTTAGGCAAATATTATGGAACACTTCCAAATCTCCAGTATGATAGAATTCGGTGAGTCCCTTCAGATCTCTTGAAAGCTTTTTATCATACACAATCTTCTCAAGTGCTTTGTGCGGAGGGGAACATGGCACCAGCCACTTAATCTTGCATTTCTGCTCCTTTGATAAAGGTCCATGTGCACATTCGTGAAAATGTTGGAGCAACTATGCTCCCGACCCCTATTGTGCCCTATAGGGCAGAATGGGGATCGGGAGCCTGGCATTACCGCTTCCTGTAAATGGGCAATTACCAGCCTCTTCATCTCGTAATGGGCCGGTTATTGCCCAATCGCGGGAGGCGGTGCCGGTTGCGAGCACAGCGGTAGCGTGCCTGCCATACAGGCACGGCTACTGCCATGCTCGTAATGAGGTCCACTGTATCTTTGCTCCTTTAGCAGCCTATCATCCTGCAGTACTGTGTTTTGCGACTTTATCTCCATGAGTGTATGGTGGAACAAGGGTGCATCAATGAATACTATTTTTCAAGTAGAATTTAGACAGATCCATCACAAGTTTTGGAGCTCCACCAAAGATGGTTACTGATAGACTGAGACCACTTTGAAAGGTTTTGCAAAGCCTTTTTCTTTTTGCCAGCAGCTGTAATGTTTTTATTGATTGATTTGGCAATGTGCCATACATCAAATTGATGCTGAGTATGTGCAAACTGCTCTCGGATGGCCTTGGCTATTGAAACATGCCTTTCAGTGGTTATCAGGTCTATTTGCATTCCCCTGGCTTCCAGATGTTCGATGGATTTAATGAAGCCATGTTTCTCCATGGCCACAGACAATCTACATTCAGACACTTGCACAATGACCAAACTCACAATTTCTTTTACTTTCCATGTCTTGAAAGTGGTAAGTGCAATACTTAGCGGAAACTCCTGGACTGTCACACTGTCCATTGACAGATAGACTGACACTTTTGCCAGAGAATGCATTGCCCATTGACATATAATCGGGTTTCCAGGCATGACTAACATCGGGGAATAACAATTCCTTCTGATATTTTCAGTACTGGGATTTAGCAAAGAAATCAAGTCCCACAAATTGACAGAAACTAGAAATCTTATTGAAAGTTGATCCGCTGAACAGTATAGCTGCTGAACAAAGTCTATTTCCAGCAGACACTTTGCTGAGCATCGGTTGAGCAGAACATGAACAAATGTTATGGAGGTGGACATAGCTGGCCTGGATTTTCAGGTTGGTACCTTGTAATACACAAGAGAAATTCACCAATGGCTCCTCACTTAAGCTTCCTCTTAATTTAAGATCATATTTAATCATTTCTACAATCTCTAGCAGGCAGCAGTCGAATACAATGGGCCTCATTGCAACCCTGGCGGTACAGTATGGACAGTGCCGGTATGGCACCGGCACCGTCCATACTGCACCGCCTTATTCCGAGTTTCCCTCGCAGGTTCCTGACAGCCCGCCAGGTCTAACCTGGCGGGCTGTGCAGCACCTGCGAGCAGAACTTGTGATTGCACCGGCACCGTTATAAACAGTGCCGGTGCAACCATGCTCCCGATCCCCATTGTACCCTATGGGGCAGAATGGGGATCGGGAGCCCGGCATTACCGCCTCCTACGAATGGGCAATTACCAGCCCCTTCATCTCGAAATGGGTCGGTTATTGCCCAATCGCAGGAGGCGGTGCCGGTAGCGAGCATGGCGGTAGCCTTGCCTGCCATACAGGCACGCCTACCGCCATGCTCGTAATGAGGCCCACTTTATTTTTTCTCCTTTAATAGCCTATCATCCTGCAGTGCTGTGTTTTGCGATTTGAAGGTGGTTGACAATTACCACCAAACTAGGCATACTAAAGTCGAGATCTTGAGCACATTTTTCATTCAATTACGTTGAAGCTTCAGCCTACGCTAGTTCAGGCTGTGATATTTCTGCATGAATTGGAGAAATAGGTAACATTGAATGTTTGCCGGGTGAACAATTTTTAGAGGGTGTAGATTATGTCAAACGGTCTGCAAGCAATTGCAATGCATCTTCATTGTCTTCAGTTTCATCTCAGTGATTTTGAACAAAGTAGCAATGGTTCAATGTTAACTTTGTATGGTTCACAGGCGAGATTCCATTCATTTTCCAGCCACTGGACAGATGTATCACTAGTCTGAATATTGACTGCACCATGCTGTGCCTCAAATAGTAGTTGCTCCATTGTGAAATCCGTTTGGCAAGCAACATCTTTGGTTTCAGTTGTTGTCTGAGTCTTTATACTCCTCTTCCTCCTGGGCCCCTAACAGATTTATAGAAAAACATGCTCAATGTATAGCACACACACAGAAGATACGATTTTCCAACCTAAAACATATTATGACTAAAACATCTGCTTAAAAACTTCTCCAAAGCAAACTGTTTTTTTCTTTACCCTTGGTTTCTTAATTCGCTTCAAAACTGTGGCCTTCGCTTTGCCGACCTCAACATCAAGCTGAAAAAAGAGTATTTAAATCAAGCAAATTTCTTTGTGACTCAAACAAACATATGTACATATCTACAAACATAATCAACTTGACAGACTTCAAAACATTACAACATTATAAAAATGTACTCCCAATCCAATACGATGCTCAATTGTATTTCATTTTAGATTATGTATACCACTGGTCCATGTGCCTCTTCTGATTTGACATCCTGAGTACATTCCTTGCAGAGAAGGATCATAAAAAAAGTAAAATGTCAAATCTTTCATCACACAGAGCAATTCCTCACAAAGTAGTTTAAAATGATTGTGAACATCATACTATAAGGTTTGTTGCTGCAACACAAACAGAACATTCGTATTAACATACCCTTGATAACTGTATATGTGATTTGGTCATAATATACATTTCAGATTTCACCTGATAACCTTCTAAGATGACACATGGGGCCTCATTACGAGTTTGGAGGTAGTCAGGCCTTTTTACCGGCATGCCTACCGCCAAACTCGGGTCCGGGTCCCGGTCCGGGTCCGGTTCCCGAAAAATGGGAATTACCGGGCCATTCCGACTTTTGCGGGCCAGGTAATTCCCATTTGCGAGATCCGGACGCGGTACGTCCCCATTCCCATATGAGCCCCCTTAGGGCTCAATGTGAATGGGGAGGATAGCAGCAGCGGTACCCTTAATAATGGGACCGTTGCTGCCATCCTGTTCTGCTCGCGGGTGCCGCTCTGCATGCCTGGTCTGACCAGGCATTCAGAGCGGCACCCGCGAACAAACTCGTAATGTTGCAGCGAGGTAACGACGGCACCGGTAGCACTACCAGCGCCGTTGTTGCCTTACCGCAACACTTATAATGAGGCCCATGGACTTGAACTGAGATCACCCTGCAAAACATGGTGATTAGAATGTTGCCTTCAAAAGAATTTTGCTTTGTAATGTTTCCTTTCCAATCTATTCTGCATTAGGGAGGAAGTGTTATGTTAGAACCACATTCAGAAAAGTTTGAAACAGTGAAAGGTTACATGCTTTTCAGTGTCAAAGTATATCATTTGTAGGATTAACTTTCTTTCTTGCAAGACAACTGTAGGTACGCATACCTGTACCTGTTGCAAAGGAGGAAGTGAATGTAGTCGAAGTTCCAGCATCCCCCTAGAACATAGTACTTATTTTAATACAGATGAAAAGCAAAAGTAAACTGAAAACATGAGATGCAGATGATGGTACATACTGAGAGACACCCATACATGCCATTTTATGTAAATAACCAATACTACACATAATAATTTCCAATATGTTTAAATTCCGAGCATAACACATGCATGTATTGTTCATACGCATCTAAAGGACTAGTACAATATAATTACTGGATAGGTGAGTGAGGTTCACGTTGACTCCGGAAAAGTAATTGATGAAGAATCTTGCTCCTACATTTTCAGTACATTGTCAGAAAAGAGTACAGTGGAAAATGTACATTAGTATTAGAATAGTGGCCACATCCAGCACTCTAAAATATCACTTTGTGCATGTCTTTAGGGCTCACCATTGGGATACTAGATGGGTCGGTGGTTTTGTCTCTGGCGAGGGTCCGTGTTTCCATCAGTGAGCGCTACGTAAAGAAGGACATGTCAACCAACACATTTTGAAAACATTAGGCCACTTTTAAAGAGCATTATGGACGTTTTTAATTAGGGTCACATTTCACTGATTTATTAGAGTTTCCTGAAACATTGATGGAAATAAACACTGAAAACTCATTCATGAAGTTACCTTATCAATACACTATTTTAAATGAATCGAGAGATCATTGAAAAGACATATGTATACAGACCACTGTCCTACATAACAACACACATAACAAAGTAATCGTCCACTACTCACCTGAGCCAGTGTGTGCCAAAATAGAACCTCTTAATTGTATTTCCAAGCAATTTACGAAGAATTCTGGGTCGATAGATTTTTGTGTACTTTGATTGTTTGTACATATTGTTGGTAAAGTGCAGGCTGCAGGTGCGGAATCAATTGGCCCTCACGTCTCCCAAACAGCCTGGGCTTCACTTTCAATCTCAGCAAATGAAAACTGCAATTTGTAATCCATCTTCTTATTAAATCAATATCCTTTGGGAATATATGCAGGACTGTGCCCTGAGTTTTGACATGGCTCACAGAAGGGTAACCGATAATGATTCCTGAAGGCATTCTTGAAAGGTCTGTAAGATCTGTACAAAAAAATATAATCAACTATTACAAATGATGATGTATGAACGTGAATAAAGCAAGTATTACACAGCTTTGTCTGTAAATGTTGTTTTAAATAAAGAAAGAAAACCTGTGTAACCTAATAAAATTAACACAGGGATCACTTTCTTATAGAATTGATTGTTGTACCGCAAATTCTAATGTATTACTCGTCCATTGAATGAACTTTCAAGCGCCAAAAGAAAACATGCTTTCAAACATGAACCACGAAACATTCCATTTTGTTACAATGCAGAGTGATACAATGTGCAATGATCTACTTACCTAGATGAACATACATCAAACATTAGGTAATGGAGAAGTCTTTGAGATCAATGAATGTTAGAATACTATGTACATTATGTGGAAATCGATAGAAACTTTCAGAGCAACGATCTATGAACATACAGAACCAAATAAGTGACCTTCCCTTACTGAGACAAATAAATGAGCCGATTAGGTAAGACGGGGAACAAGTAGCGTGTAACAGGTATCCAGGGAACAAGTAGCTCGATGGCGATATGCCTTGTGGATGTTCTCCTGGTATATGTCAAGGTGTTTATAAAGGCTCAGAAATGTGTGTGTGTATGTGAATGTGTGACATGTTCATTGACACCCACTCAGCCTCGATGCCTGCTCGTACTGCCAATATGGCAATAGGGCCAGGTTTGAGCCACAAATGAAAAATGGTTGTGTGGGCCATTTTTTTTTAATCAAAGCAGCCACATTTGTTTAGCAATGTGGGCCAGCTTGATGTGTTAATTCAATATGTGGTTAGTGGTAGTGAACACTGTTGGTGAATATTTATATTTTTAATGAAACATTTGCATCACCTTTTCATCAAAATACTCCCCTTTGGGTAATATTCAAACAGTGTCCGAAAAGGAATGAATTGCGACTTTGATCTCTGGGCCACATTTTTATTGGTTCCTGAGACAATCTTATGGCCCAGTACGACCCTGTTCATAGGTGCCAACTGCCATTGATACTAGGGAGGAGGATGGATGGGTACAAGGTGAGTACAAAAGGTTCGGAACACTGCTCAACGGACAAAAACATATGTTGATTGCAGGGACGGATCTTGAAGCGGGGATTCTGGAGTCTTGAAGAGGGAAGTCTGGAGACACTGGGTTTGGCCTCACGATGTGGACAATGGATATCATATAATATGGGACGCATTCTTTGAGGATAGTCACAGCTACATCAGCATGACGTGTCAACAAGATAGAAGGTTGGAAATCACATTGCTTCACAAGATATATAAGGTCAGAGCTAACATAAGCAATATCTTTTAACAGGTAAGAGAAACTCTACAAATCTGCATGCATCAAGAGACAAGAAGCAAACTACAATTTAAAAACACAATTACATCCTGTTGGGAGCATAGTCTGACCCAGAGAGTTTCCACAAAAATGGAACATATCTATCAGTAAATGGGATGGAATTATTCCATGCAGGAATTTTAAAGATACAAGCAAGGGTCTATTGGGTGAAATCAAGGGGCCCTGGACCCACACAGGTGTGGCGGCATGGGCCTTTAAGGAAGGTGCCAGCAAGCGCCAGAGTGCTCACCAGACAAGATGCAGGTTCCCAACACACAGACCTGAGAGCCCACAATGGGGGCCCTCAGTGGGCTAAGGAGGGCCAGTTCCTGTTTCCCGGTCCAAGTGCCCAAAAAGTACAGAACTATGATACGCAGCACATCTGTTGATTTGTGAAATAAATACAGTAATCCTGTTTGGTTTATTATTGTTATGTTTAATAAAAGCCACAGACTTGTATTGCCAACACAAAAAATAAATCAATGAGTCTGCATAATTTTGTATGATGCATAATGTATATTTTCAATGCCACGCAGAGGCTAGCTATTCAACAGCTTGTGGCACCTTGTTCGTCCACACCCACCCAGCTGCCTTGTGAGTGCATGTTCTTCGGTGCGAACTGCCATCGATACTGGGGAGGGAGGGAGGGACGGGGATGGATGGACATGAAGAGGGGAGTCTGGAGACACTGTTTCTGTGGAGGCCATGTGAACAATGGTCACTTTGCCAAAGATTGAGAGTTCCCATCCTCCCAGCCCCCTTGGGAGTGCACGGTCATAGGTGTGAACTGCCATTGATACTGTAGAGGGGATGGATGGGCATGAGCCAAGCGCAAAAGGGCCAGAACACTGCCAAAGGGACACAAACCTATGTTGATTGCACTAACGGGGTCTTGAAGGGGGGAGTCTGGAGACACTGGGCCTGGGGAGGTCATGTGAACAATGGCCCTTGTGTGGAAAATATCTTTATAGTGTACATGGTATTTGGCAACTGGAGTGTTCCCACCCACCCAGCCCCAGCCCCCTGCCATTGATACTGGAGGGGAGAAGCATGGGCAAGAGGCGAGCGCAAATGGCCCGGAACACTGCTGAAGGGACACAGGGTGGGGTCTTGAAGAGAGGAGTCTGGAGACACTGTGTTTGGGGAGGCCATGTGAACAATGGTCCCTGTGCAGAAGATCCTTTTGAAGTGTACATGATGCAAATGGAGTGTTCCCACCCACCCAGCCCCTTTGGGAGTGCAAGATCACAGGTGTGAACTGCCATTGATATTGGAGGTGTGATGGATGGGCATGAGGCAAGTACAAATGTCCCGAAACACTGCTGAAGGGACACACACGTATGTTAATTGCTGGGGCGGGGTCTTGAAGAGGGGAGTCTGGAGGATTCCTTTGAGTTGTACATGGTGTTTGGCACCTTGAGCGTTCCCAGCCACCCACTACTGGAGGGGTGTATACTGGAGGGGGATGGATGGGGCAAGTTCAGTGCAAAAGGGTACCAACCATTCTTTCATGACCTTCATAGATGATTGAGTGTGTTCTTGACTCACTGAAGAATTCAAACAACCATTCGTATATGCTCATTTGTATTTTATTTAGTTTGGTGATGTTGATGGCACAAATAAACTACAAATTGTGTACTTGAGGTTGCAGCAGAGTGTGTAAAAATCCCCTGTACTGTCCGCTGTCACTGGAGAATTTGGCACAAATGGCTCGAACGACACATGTGAGTATTACTCATCGAAGGTGGAATCCAAGCCTCCCATAAAGCCACCATGTAAACGAAGGGTAGGCCACCAGCCTGTACCACCTGTGAAAAAAAACATAAATATTTTAAATGAATGAACCAGATAAGTGACCACCTTACTTGAAAATGCATCCAAAATTCAATGGCATAGTTGCGCTTAGAAAAGTATCTTTCTGGAAACATGTACTTAGGCTTTGAAGTATTGACACATTACAAAAGTGAACACCCATTCAACCCAGAAAAGTTTGGGCCACAGAGAAATATTGTTTTTTAGTCGAAAGTGAAAGACACATAAGCGATGAACACTCTGATTTGTAACAAGTGTGAGAAATGTACTCAATTTAAAGACTAAATTCATTCTTCAGTGATCGATCAAAGTTACGAGAATGTCGGAGAACAACATGAAATGTTGGTCATCTCAGTGGTCAAAATGACATCACATCTACAGTAAACTTACTCGTTACTAGGATTGCGAGGGCGAAGTTGGTACATAATCTCTATCATAATCCTCAACACGGACCTTGTGAGTCAGACTGCCCTGAAGTCATGCAGCTCGGTGTGTCTTCTTCGGCTGTGTAGGACAAGCATCCAGAGTTTTCTTGGCAGCAGCAGTTCTCCACCTCGCTTGGCATCACCTTGCAATGATTGCAGGTGCACCAGTTGGAAACGTCTTCCATGTGACTAGGGTCAGGCTCCGGTGATTCATCTTCCAACTATCGTCTGATTCCCCATCGTTTCCACCTCTTTCTCTTTCTCTTTCTCTTTCTCTTTCTCTTTCTCTTTCTCTTTCTCTTTCTCTTTCTCTTTCTCTTTCTCTTTCAAATAATTCCTCTCCTAAATATTCTGGCTCGGACCGGTAGGGCTGTATTGTTGCCATAGTTCCTGAAAATTAAATAAGTACAAAATTCACAGTCAGAAAAATAAAACAATGTTTGTTTGTATGCAGCAACTACTGGTACAGAAGGAAAAGAAAATACATTGAAATGTTAATACCCATAGAGCAAATAACTGCACAATCGGCACTAACTATGACATTTCAAAATTATCTATGGTTTGTTGAAGACATTGGACCTCATTACGAACCTGGCAGTAAAGCAACAACGGCGCCAGTAGTGCTACCGGCGCCGTTGTTGCCTCACCGCCTCATTACGAGTTCTGCTCGTGGGGCCGCCCTGTATGCCTGGTCAGACCAGATGTGCAGAGCAGCACCCACTAGCAGAACAGGATGCTAACAACGGTCCCGTCATTAACGGGACCGTTGTTAGCATACTCCCCATTCCCATTGAGCCCTATGGGGGCTCAAATGGGAATGGGGATGTACCTGGTCTGGGTCCCGCGAATGGGAATTACCGGGCCCGCAAAGGTCGGAATGGCCCAGTAATTCCCATTTTTCGTGACCCGGACCCGAGTTTGGGGGTAGCCATGCCGCCAAAAACAGCATGGCTACCTCCAAACTTGTAATGAGGCCCATTGATACAATATATGGCATATTTCAAAAAAAACGCAAGTACCGAGTTAAATCACTTCTGCTAGTGTAAATACCTGTTCGCTGGGGTGTCGTACTAGCAGAAGCGAGTCATGAGCGATCAAAACTAAATACAGTGATGCGGTTGAAAAAGCAACTGCATTGTTGTCTGCTCAGAAAGCGTCTGTTTATACGTGTTGAGGAAAGAGGTGTCCTGGCATTTCCATGGAGACATGTCAATAGCTTGTGCACAGATAAGATTGACACGAGACGCGCATTGGCCTTGTGAAAAGGCGCATAAGCATCTAGTGATGTCAGTTTGAGGGGCGGGCGATCTCTATTCTTGCCGCGAGGGCACTTAAACTTAGGGCGATGCATCAACTGATAAGATTAGCACAAGATGGCTGTGCCCAAGCCATTGTTTTTGCATGTGTAAAAGTAAAGAAAACTAAGATCGATTACAGTATGCTTAAAAATACATGCCCAAACGATCGGGACAATAACATTTTTGAGCGAACTTCCCCTTTAAGGCGATGTCATTTACACGGTTGACGAGTCATCCATTTCTGGGCAGGATTAGGGCAGATCAAGGAATGGGGAGCCAGCGAACAAGCAAACAGGAATCACCCTTTGCCAATTAACTTATTGCATGCCGGGTAGGCTGCCCTGGGGTGTTTTTGTTGAAAAGGTGAGGAGTAGACATGCATGGCCTTTATGGCCAATCAGCAGCAGCGTGGTGGACAAGGTGTGCAGGGATGGGTTTGGCAATTGGGAAAATATGAAAGGGTAGGAACAGTGTGGAAAATGTGGCCGGGAAAGTTATTAAAACATCATAATCCAAGTAAATGATGAGCTCTGTGCGAGTGTCATACCTCGGAGCAGTGGGGGATCCAGTGAGTGTGAGCAAGTGCTGTTCGGTGGCTAAGGCTGCTTTGAAAATTCTTGGCATGAAGTCGGATGTTGCTGGTGGCAATGCATCTGCATAAAATCAACATAAAGTAAAACGTGGTTATAAGTGCCAAGCATACATTCCTATGTTTACCTGGATACTTTGTGAAATGTACTTGGGGCACACCACCCAGGAGGGGATCGACCACCTCCCACAGCGGAAATGCATAAATAATTGTCCTCTTGTGTTTCTCTTCATCAAATATCAACTATGGAATTAAAGAGAAGGATATGTTGAGAATTTGCAATCGTAGATGAGGCATCTTGTGCACTATACGAATTGCAAACTTCTCAGCAAAATAACTTTGCAAACGCCTTTGCGTGAGATGTTAAACAATACAGTGTACATCAGCAAACTGTTCACTCCATATGATCGTCCTTGGCTCACTTCCTTGCCACTTCTCGTGCCCCTTGTGCTCCCTCTCGTTTGCACTCTCTTCTTTTCCTCGCTCCCTTACTCTTGAATGTTCTCCCACTCCACACTTCTCCCATCCTATCTCTATTTAAATCCAACCTCCTAGCTCCCCTCCTTTCTGCAAACCTCCTTGCAAACCAAGCTACACCAGCACATCTCCCTGTTCTGCTCTCCCCCGACCTCACTATGGCAACCCCACAACACTTATCCCTCACCCCGTCATCCTAAAACTTAGCACTTCCTCCACAATCCTGGTCCTATATCATGCTCTACTGTCCTTTTCCATAGTTCATGTTTCTACCTCCCCTGCATCAACTGGTTTTATATCCACATCTTCTCACCCATTGTATAGGACACTGGTCCTGAGCTCTGTAAAGCAATATTAGAACGTTTGGTAAACATTGTTGGGCCAAAAATGCATTTATTTCCCTGTAAATAAACAAACTGTTGTCGGTCTACGGCCCAATGAGGCATCACTATGCATTGCTCAAAATGTCTTGCCATCTGCATCCCCACCCTCTGTCCCCCTCCTCCACCCACTTGTAAGAGATGCTCACACTGCTCAAAGCATCACTCTCAGCATACCCTACCAAGTTGCATTCATGGCACATTTCATAGGTTGGGTGAATAATGCATGGTTTGAGTAATTCAGTGGTCGGGGCACGAAATTAGGAGAGAGCTTTGGTGATCTTTGACAGTCAATTTATGCTCCCATAATGGAGCTCGTGGGGTAAGGATTCCTCGTGTGTGGTGCATCCTAGCACTAAGATTGCAAAGAGGGATCAGAGGTAAAAGCATAGGACTATATCATTCAGAAAGTGCCTTGAAGGAGCATAGTATTCCATGATTGCAGGACCAAGACCAAGCAGCTGCCGATGAGACCCTTACTGAAGAGAGCTGCAACAAAGAAACCTTTGATATGGGGATGGATCGAATGTTCCAGGACTGGGCAGGAGGGCAAATAAAGGAGAGTTCCATGCCCAACGCAATATGAACGGATACTGAACTTTGACTGCATAAACAAACTCTAGAGGTAGCCCAAGAAAGGCCTTTCAAGAGCGATGTGTCATGGCAATGGGAAACAGCACTGAACGGGGGGGGGGGTCCGGTAGCGGATATCCACATACAGTGGCGAGAGAGTTCAGATACAAGGTATTGGGCCTCACTACAAGTTTGCCAGTCCGGGAACTACGGTACCGGTAAACTTGCCGGTACCGCAGTTCCCGGACTGGCAAACTACAGGTTGTGCCCGCGGATGCCTTTCTGCCCGCCAGGGCGGAGCTGGCGGGCAGAGAGGCACCCACCAGCACAGCATGTCGGATGCACCGGCACCATTCCGAATGGTGCCGGTGCATCCGACCTCCCCATTCCCATTGAGCCCTATGGGGCTCGAATGGGGAGCATTCCATTCCGGCGCCCGCAAATGGGCAATTACCGGGTCCAGCGGGCCATAATGACCCAGTAATTGCCCATTCGTGGGTGCCAGATTTTTTCTGAAGTTTGGCGCCAACCTGCCGGTTTTACCGGCAAGGCTACTGCCAAACTTATAATGAGGCCATATGTCTTTCTACTGTCATGTTGGAGCCTGGGCACAGTCTGTCTAAGATCTTTTAGCAGGAAGAAACACAAGGACGCTTCCGCCTGCAGCTGAGTGCTTTATCAGGGCAGGCGGGAGCTTATTTTATGGGCAGGGCAGGCGGGAGCTTATTTTATGGGCAGGGCAGGCGGGAGCTTATTTTATGGGCTTGAAATGGGTGGGGACGTGGATACCAATGTCGGCTGGCCAGAAACAATACAGGAAGCCATCATGACCATGCACACCTTCTAGTGCACAGGTTGGGTTCAGAGCAGGGGTAGGAAAAATGCAATTGTGCTCTATGTGACATGTGGGTAGAACTATACACACACCTTGTTCCAGAACAGTGCCTTATTTTATACGCGTATACATTTAAAAGCAGCCATTATTATGGTCAGCTGAAACTCGGCCTACTCAATTACACCCAAGTGACACTCCTCCTGTCAGGTGTGGCTTTCCGGATAAACAAAGATCAAGGTAGGATTAGTGGCAGGGGGGCATCCTAACCCCCGCGCTCTTTAATGTTTCTATTGTTGACATGATCATCACATTAGCAACACTAAGGATGGATGGAGCCAGCTATTTTTCATTCATGTTGTTCTACGAGCAACATTTTCAGAGAAGCAGTAGCAGATTAACGCTTGCATTAAAAATGATCTAACCATTAATCTGGGAAGTCTAAAGAACAGGGCAACTCCCAACTAAGCGGCTAATAACAGGCGGATCGGCATTAGACAGCAAACTCCATTTCATGGAATCTATTAACAATTAAAAGTGACAATACCACGAAGTAGAATTCGGCGACCGATTGAGGTGCAGCAGGGAATGTGACGGCAGGCATTTCCATCAGCATGCAAACTCTCTCTCTGGGGCAACATATGGAAGGGAAATGTGTGAATACACCAATTACGGCTCGCTATATGTCATTGAGATAGCCTTCTAGAGATCCCTGATCAAATTGCCAAGAGGGGATTGTGGAATTAGTGATCTGGTAAAACTTCACCCGCTTCTTCAGTGGCTAAGACTCATAACCCTCAAAGTAATAGTCTCTACAGGATGGCGAAGGAGGGCGTGTCCAATCTGGCGAATTCAGGGGAAAAAAGCACCAAAGTAGAAACATGTTGGGAACTTGTTTCACCGCATCGGTCAGCCTACATTTCATAAACATCTGCTAACTTTAATTAGGAATATTATTAGACACAAAGGGCCTCATTACAACTCAGGCGGTAAGGGGTTTACGGCGCCGTAAACAGCGCCGACCCTTACCGCCTGAGTATGAGGTCCCTTAGCGTCATGGCGGATTTAACACCTGCTTTTAGCAGGTGTTAAAATCCATGGCGCTAAGGGACCATGGAGTTAATTACGCCACCGTAATTTACGGTGGCGTAATTAACGCCTTCCCCACTCCCATTATGCCCTATGGGGCAAAAATGGGAATGGGGAAGGGTAAATGGGGATTGGGGATTTACCGCCCCGCCAAACTCGGAATGGGGCGGTAAGTCCGCCAACCACCATGGCGTAAACATAGTTTACGCCATGGTGGTAAAGTCACGGCCCAGGCGGTAACTTACCGCCTGGGTCGTAATGAGGCCCAAAAAGTGTTACTGAAACTGGCCCTGTCATCAGTAGATACAGCTTATAAGCAAAATAATCAAGTTAGCTCAGTATTTGGAGACTAAACCTTTTCTGAGAAGAGAAGGATGCCTGGTATTTGAGACCCAGAAGAATATGTATCCTTTTTTTGTTGTTGCACAATTTCGATTGGGATTCTGACCATTTTCTCGAAGGAGTGATATGAGATCAAACTCAACCAACCGTATACGCTTTGGCTCATCCATGCAAATGAAATCTATCATGCATGTCTTAACTATTTGCCCGATTTATGTGAACAGTTGCATTGGTTGAAACCTCCCCTGGGGAGAAAAAGTCTGAGATCAGCAAAACAGTCTTCCAAATGTGCAAGTTGCCGATTGACGTGGATATTCAATTTGTTGTTGCACAATTTATATTAAGGGATTGATGTGGTGTATGTTGTAAACTACTTTGCACTTTTTATACCTGAAGGCTGCTGAACATTTTATAATGGTATGATTCTCTAATATTATGGAGTGTGTTGCTGCTGCAGAACGCATTGCAAGGTCTTATAATTAATTATGATGCCTTACATTTTAAAAAATAGGAACCAGTGTGTTTAATTATCTTTAGTACAATTAATGGACTTTTCTTATCAAACTTGACAAGACTTGTCTATTTTAAGGTGTGCAGCCACCATCCAGTGAGATATGTCTGCATGCCTGTCATCGACCCGAGACATCTGTAGGTAACATCAGGGTCACAAGTTCAAAATTGCATGAGTTTATCCACTTTCCACCCTTTAGAGGGTCAAGAAACATGTTCCATTAATGAGGGTAAATAAAAGATTTGATATGAGCAGGTTCAGACAATTCTCTTTTAAAAAATCAAGAAGGATTAATTGAGACAATTATCTACAAGCAGCGATTCCATCCGTATTGATACAAATTTATATAGTGATCAGCACAATGAGCTTCATAAGATTTTTGGAGTTACCACTGCATTACTTCTGCATTACCACACAAGGGAACTATGGGCCTCATTAGGACCCAGGCTGTAAGGGGTTTACGGCGGCGTAAACAGCGCCGACCCTTACCGCCTGAGTACGAGGTCCCTTAGCGCCATGGAGGTTTTAACACATGGCGCTAAGGGACCTTGTTGTTAATTACGCCACCGTAATTTACGGTGGCGTAATTAACGCCTTCCCCACTCCCATTATGCCCTATGGGGCAAAAATGGGAATGGGGAAGGGTAAATGGGTTAATGGGGACTTACCGCCCCACTCACCTCGGAATGGGGCGGTAAATCCGCCAACCACCATGGCGTAAATGTAGTTTACGCCATGGTGGTAAAGGTACGACCCAGGCGGTAACTTACCGCCTGGGTCGTAATGAGGCCCTATGTGTTTTGTGGTAAGGTGGAGGAAAAACCTCCTGCAGAATGCTGGAGGAAATTCCTCCATTTTACAACCAGACAAAGCCCAAATCAGTGGAACTAACTGCCGTCAGAATTACCGCTGGTGGTGTTTCCACTGAAATCCCAATGGAGTCCTGTGGACTTCAATAAATGAGGACTAACACCGCCTACCACCACTTGTAATCTGGTGGTAATTTCACTGAACTAAGTGTTGGTAATGGTGTATCCATTTGATGGCATCTCGGTGGATTTACAGCTGAGATACTAAAAATCCTGTAATGCGGCCCAAAGTACTCAATGATACTCATTGTTATTGATCGTGGAATGACCAAAGATGTAGTTGATCGTTTTGAATACTAGCCTGTTCCCAATAGGTCTCTAGACAGGTACTATTCCTCCTGAGCTATCCTGCTAGCTTTAAATGATCTGATTTATTCATACAGAACAAGATATATCGCCAAATGGTTTAACACTCATTGACCAACCACTTCTTTGTTTACTGATAATTGAAACCGCCCAATGTGTTTGAATTGAACCTGGTTTTCCAGTCCAGTACAGTTTGATGCTCGCTGTTGGTGGGTTATTAATCAGATATGTATATATTCTATTCTGTTTCTGGCAGGGCTGGACTGGGAAGTGACTCCCTCACCTTCATGGATTCCCTGAACCTGTCTCTGTATAATGATGACGTTAACAACAGGACAAATGGATCGTACATTGGGGAAAAGCTCATCTACAACTACTACGCCATGCTCCTCACGCTGCTCATCTTCGTCATCATCTTTGGCAACGTGCTGGTGTGCATAGCCGTCTCACGAGAGAAAGCCCTCCAGACGACCACCAACTATCTTATCGTCAGTCTGGCAGTAGCCGATCTGTTGGTGGCTACGCTGGTGATGCCGTGGGTTGTCTACCTTGAGGTAGTTATGAAGGCTCATTTTCTACTGACATGTTTACGAGCTGTGCAGACACAGAGTAGGCATGGTTATCATCTTCAGTTTCTGATCTTAAATTATCTGCCTGATTTCAAGCCTAGATCCTGGATACAGGTGGTCTACTATATGAGATGTCATGATGATATCCGCGAAACAAGGGAGAGTTGAGTTGTTCTCAACATTTGAATTTCCAGACTTCTTCTGGGTAGATTAGTCTTACAAAGGAGAACACTAATACATTTACCTTTAAATGCAGTAGTCAAGGATGACTTACTCTAACCAACATGTTGACCTGTTTATGTGTTATTGTGCATGCTGAACACTGGGAGAGAATATGGTTTGTTGTATTCCATCGTGTTTTCCTCTTTTGTATGTCATCTTCCACAATCATACTTAATATTTAGATATTGACATACTAAAATGTTTGCATTACATTTAACTGTATGTGTGCATTTTTGGAGAGACGACTTGCCTTGAAATTGTGTTTCAATGAAATGTGTTGCTTTAATTGAAATTGACGAGTGCACTGGGAAGTACATACTAGACATAAAAGGGTGACAATATGAAACAGAAGCACCAGTAGATCGATGAAGTGGGGAGAACCTATCAGAAACAGGGTGGCTGAACAACACAGGTTCAATCCCCGGGTCTGAGCTTAGAAACCTCTGGATATTAAGTATGTTATAAATAAACAATTATAATTATAATTATAATTGCACGCCTGCCAGGATTGTGTGATGAGAAGATATCGGTATGTGCATGAATTAAACACACACACACACACCCACTTAGCAGCTACCATGCTATGGACAAATATGTTGTGTGGATGAATCAGTTATTTTATTAATGATGTAATTTGTGCTTGTGTTTCGGGTCATGGAGAGCGTAATGGAACTAGTTACGTGGATAAAATATCTATAGAGTGTGAGGCCTTTTTTCATTTGGACCTTAAATTAATCTCTATTGTCTTCTGCAAGCTGGGTAACCATAATGTTCCATCACATTATGCAAGTTAACTGAATTTGATTAGTTTTGTATGGTTACACTATGAGAATGCATGTCACAACGCACACATCAGTACCATGGTCTGTGTTTTTTGGCCTTTCAGATAAGGACGGTGGGACAAAAGGTCAAAATCACAACAGGGAATTTGGCCATGTTCGATTCTCGTTACCATCATACTTACACTCTGGAATTGAAAGTAAATTCTGCAGATACTGAGGTGGCGTTATTCCCCATTGTGGAGCCCCATACGACTCAATTAGTAGTTGGAAGAATTACTGCTGGAGGCAATTCTGCCAGTGGTAAAGCCTCCAGATTTTGAGGTGATGCTATTCATCATTGTGGGTTACTGCTGCTGGTCATCTCGGCAGTGGTGAGTCCTGCAGATCTGATTTAGTGGTAGTGTTACTCCCCATGGTTGAGTCCCATAGTACTCCATTAGCAGTTGGAGGAATTACTTCTTGAATGTTATCCTGGCAGTGGTTTTATTTATGATGTAATTTGTGCTTGTGTTTCGGGTCATGGAGAGCGTAATGGAACTAGTTACGTAGATAAAATATCTATAGAGTGTGAGGACTTTTTTCATTTGGACCTTAAATGAATCTCTATTGTCTTCTGCAAGCTGGGTAACCATAATGTGGCGTTAGTCCTCATTGTGGAGTCCCCTGGAATCCACGGACAGGTGGAGGACTTACTGCTGGAGGTCATCCTGACAGTGGTAATTCCTCCAGATCAGATTTCGAGGTAGTGTTACTCCCCTTGCTGGAGTCCCATAGTACTCCCTTGTCAGTTGATCAAATTACTGCTGGAGGTAATCCTTGCAGTCATATCTACTCCAGAACAGCTATTGAGGTAGTGTTATTCCCCATTGTGGAGTCTCATACTACTCCATTTGCAGTTGGAGGAATTACTGCTGGAGGCCATGCTGGCAGTGGTAACTCCTACAGATCAGATGTTGAGGTAGTGTTATTCCCCATGCTGGAGTCCCATAATACTCCACTATCAGTTGAATAGTTGAATGAATTACTGCTGGAGGCCATGCTGGCAGTGGTAACTCATCCATTTATTTCAAGCTAGAGTAGAGGAACGAACATCAGCCAAGTGCTGTTGATATTTGCTCCACTTTACCACCAAACGCAGTGCAGTAAAAGTTGCATTCATTCTGTTTCCACCAAGGTTTTAGCGCAACACCTTACTTGCAATATCTCCAACGTGTGGTGATCAGGGAATACTGGACTGCAAGGTGGAGCCGTGTCCTTGCACATATTCTGCATTCTGGCAGAGTAGGGTGTATTCGCATCTGCGATATAAAGATAGTCAAGGCACCCAGCTATGTGTGCCCAACACAGTTCCTCTGCCCACAGCAAAACATAAAACATAGCGGGAAACTTCCCTTTCGTGAATGAATTGCAATTGTAATTTGCATTTTTAACGTGTTACCCGCACAACGAGCTGCCTCAAGGCGCCAGCATACCATGCTAGCAAATGTTTTACTGCAAAACAAAGATTCTCTACAGTGAACTTGAATAAAGTGAACAAAATAGCCAGGCTTGGATTGCCTTTAATGACTTAAATAATATGTATTCCAAAATGCAACAATTCCATAAAATAATATAACATAAATTGTACTAAAACATGAATCCATACTAAGTCCTAGTGGGAGATTACAGCAATTAAATGACATTATGAAAGCTAAAGATGTAAAATCATATATCATATTAACCAATGGGCCTTCTAAAATGCTGTCTAGTCAGCATAATAGCACCAATCAGTTCATGTAGAGCAACAATCTGTTCTCTAAAAGCACGTGACCTTGGGCCTCATTACACGGTAGGCGGTGAGCCATGGCGCTATTAGCGCCATGGCTCATGCCGGTAAAATACCGGCACCGCCTTGGCGGAAAGGGGATTTACCGCCCCATCCCAAGGTTGGAGGGGCGGTAAATCCCCCTTCCGCCATTGCCCTTCCCCATTCCCATTTCTGCCCCATAGGGCTCTATGGGAATGGGGAAGGCGCTAATTACGGCACCGCAATTTTGCGGTGCCGTAATTAGCTCCGAGGTCCCTTAGCGGGTTGGTATTTAACGCCTGCAAAAAGCAGGCGTTAAAACTCCAACCCGCTAAGGGACCTCGTAGTAAGGCGGCAGGGATTTACCGGTACCGGTATTTTACCGGTGCCGGTAAATCCCTACCGCCTACCGTGTAATGAGGCCCCTTGTCAAGGTAAAGCGCAAGTGTGTTTGTCAACGATGGATCTGTGGCAGACATAAGTTAGTCCAAAGTCAGTCGAAAAGCTACTTCTACGTAACCTTTTGCAAAGGAGGCAGAATGCTGGTAGACTGATCTAGGGAAAATGTGTGGGGCTAATCCACACACATTTCCCTATGATCCCACCATGACAAAAGCATAGACCCATAGACACTGGGCTGGACAATGCCGAGAGGCACCGCCCGCCCCTTTAATATTTTGTTGGATTGTGACGGTTGTGAGAGCACAATATCATCCCAGGAAAAGGGAGATCAAACCTACGCCTTTCTAAGGTCAGCCTGATTCATTGACAAAGGCTCCATGGAACCACCCTGCTCTTTTGTCAGGCCCTGCAGCTGGTGGCTCACGATTAACAAACCAACAGGGGGTACTTCACACAGGCCCATATGGGCCTTGCTGCAGAGGATAACAAAGGAGACAGGAAACCCATCAACATTTCATATGTAACTGTGTCATCCTGATGCCAGCTCCCACCTCTCAATGGCACTGAACTGTAATTTCTGGGACTGCTAGGGGTTCCCTATTCATAAGGTATGAGAATGTGGTTTGCAGGAGCCCGAGAGTCTGGTCTAACAGGAACCAATCAGCAAGGAACATTATTCAGAGAGACTCTTTGAACACCACAGACAGGAAGATGGGTGGGAATTAGTAGCACAGGGAGTGAGCCCAGAGCTCTTTCTGTTGAGAGAAGGATTCTGCCATATTAGTTCCGGGGCACACCTTGTTTCTGTTTCCACCCCTTTAACTTTCCTGTTGCAAAACACTCTGGTCATGACCTCACGCATACAGAAGATTGTTGACAGGACCCCAGGATTGGTTCACTCAGGTATGCTTAACCTACACTAATCAGTGTGGCCCACGTGGCTTTAAAAGAGGGCTGGGCCCCTCTTTTGGCAGAACATCTGAAGACACAAGAAGTAAGAAAGAAGAATTCAACCTTGGACCCTGTCTGAAGGTGCAGTCTGCATTATTTCTTCTACCAGTAAGGAAGGCCAACAGCCAAAGAGGGAAGCAAGATCCCTCCCTTAAACTTCTCCAAGGGAACATAGGGAGAAAAAGAACCCAGAAGACCCTCCAGCCTCTCTAGAACAACTACTCAACCAGCAGACAGCATGCCCTACTAGGCTCTGCAGCAAACTTCCTGGATAGGGAGTGCCAGAAGATCTATTAACCTAAAACCAAGGACAAGGCAATTGCCTGAAACACAATCCACAGCTTTGGGCCATCCGATTTAAAGGTCGACACAAGCCCATTGAAGAAGCTGGGAGAAGTGCCTCGATGATCATCTAGCACCGTCTGCCTTAAAGAGCTTTTCCGAGCTAGTCGAGTTCCTCAATCCGTAACTGACTGCAGTGCAGACCATTGACAAAGCCGCAGTCACTTAAAGACACCCGAGCCATCGTGACTTGTGGTTCAGAACCACCGAACGGCCCTGATACAATGATTCCTAACCCCTATCTGCCATATAGGCCAGCCTGTTGCATTTGTCTAGCTTCGCTCACCGAACCTTCTTGCTGCCTGATACCCGCAGCTGACTCCCCTCTTGAACTCTGTCACAGAAGCTGCAAAGCACCCTGAAGCTGACTCAACCACTCATATCCCGAAATTTGATTTGTCAGAGTAACCTTCCATCTTTTGGCAGGATTTGTTAGGAAAGTACTAACCTACGGAAGATGTAGTATTTCCTTCTCATCTCTTGTTGACTCCATGGTTCATTTATTTACACTCCTTTTTGCTGACCCGGGAATTAAATGAGGGAAATTAAACCAGCATTTTAACCCCAGATTCATAGCTATTTATTTTTTCATGAACGGACGCCAAACATAGTGCAATAATTAAGAAAGGCTCTACCAGACAGTAACAGGTAGAGAGCCAAAGCATTGAGGACATGTCTCTTTACTCGTGCAGTACACAGAGGTTCCTGTGTTTTTCAATAAACTCAGAGACAAGGGGCAAATCCACCGTGCAGCCTCATTTATCTCAGCTCAGGCCCCTCAGATGTTAATAGAACACTCTTGCAACATCACAAATCCCACCTTCTGCTGAGTTGTCATTCACTCACAATCCCCAACATTCTAAAATCATGCATGGATGACCAGATGACCAGCAGGGCCAGGTACATAGGGCAACTCAAGCATGCAACATCACTCCTATCCTAGGAACAACTGAGAGCAATGAGAATTCTAGCTTTTCATGAAAACATCAATGAGCTCGCTATGAAGAGACAGAGCTGGGTTTGGCAAATAATACTGTGGAATTTTGATTTCCTTCTAAAAAAGTGTTGTCCTGCTTCTGGATATAACCGGTTTATTGGGGTAGTGTGGGATAAACCTAGGGGATTTTTGTGAAAATAATCTTCGGTGTAACTGGCTAACAAAATGGCAACCCCAAAGTCCTTAAGAGAACAAAGCCACGTTAAGTGATTTAGCATTGTAAAGTAGTAACATATTCTGAAGCGTTTAACCTGTGGCGTTACGATTGTTATGCAATATGGCCCCATTCACTTGCAAAACCCTCCAGACCATCGTTCCTCGCCTGCCAAGCCATTACAGAAGGATAAAGACCACCTTCAAATCGGGCTTGGTCCCACCACCAAAGAGGCAGACCAACCCGAACTGCAAGGTCACATCCCTTCTGCACGAGACCACAAGCAGACATGTTTCAGCCTCATTGGGCATCATCAGTGAGCAGTAGCTTGGGCCTCTAGGCTCAGCAGGCACGGGACCCATGTCTGGGCATACCCATCCCACTCGGAGTGACTTACGCAAAACAAAAGAGGTGATGGCTGGAAGGCTTCTATATATGTATCGCAGGAAACTTCATTTGAAAGGGTTACAGGTCCTGACATTAATATACATACATTAATTTCTACTTTCCCAACATCATGTTCCTGTGCCTTTAATGTCTGGTTTCTCCATTGATATGATATGATATGGAATTTATAATGTGCCTATACACAAGTGTTTCAAGGCGTGACGAGGCAAGGGAGGGGAAACAGAGGGGAGACTGAGACAACTATCCTACTAGGCCAGGTGACATTGAGATTGCGCAAGTGCAGGGGAGGGGGCAGTGCAGTACATAGGATAACAGTAAAATAAATAAAGATAATAAATAAGTGCAGCCATCTGGTAGCAAGTGCAAGGGTAAGTGCAGACATCAGGTTTCAAGTGCTAGTAGGGGCTGTAGGGATACAGAAACAGTCCCCAAGTGCAAGGGTTGCCAGGGGTAGTGCAGGTGTGCACACAATTCACTGCACAATCTCTCCCGGCCATCAGTCATGGAACATTAGTTGTTTGTTGTGCAGTAGGGGTTCCTCCAATCAGAGAAATATCTGCGTAAACTAGTCAGGCGTTGCACGTGTGAGGGATTCGAGAAGTGCCCCTTGCAGTTCTCTAATATCTTGGAGGGCAAATTAACATACAAGTTAAATAATCAAGGGGCAAGAGCGCACGCTAGACAGATGTCAATTGAAATGAATGACCAGTCAACTCACTGTTGACCCCACAAAAAACGCTGCATTTGAGATACAGATCAAGGTGCTGCAACCTGAGGCTCTCTGGATGCCTGGACCTGAGGGGCAGATGGGAGTTGTAGTCAAAAACAGCTGCACACCCAAAGATGGCAGACTCCTGATATTCGATGCAAACCAGCTAATATAGATATCATTGAAGTAGGGATCCCCAATCTTCAGGATAAACTACAAGTCACTACACCACTTCCTCACCAACAGGCACCCCTGCCTCTCTACTCGCATGTGCCTACACAAACATATGCATAAACACATACACATTCATGTATATGTACTTGGCACTCCCCCCGCTGTGTCCAAGCTCATCGCTATGGTTTGTTATTGCAACAGCATGCTGCCTTTCTGAGGGAACAGCTGCCTGCTCAAATGTCTTCCGTGGCACCCCGCAACTCCCGGTCTCCCCCTCGCCCACGTGCCCCCCTTGTTGTATCTCTCTCAGTCCCTTACTTGTCCCCCTTCACTTGGTTCCCCAAGCCTTGGCCCCTCACAGCCGCATGACAGGACAACACTCGCCATCAAATCGTCTGTGTTGCATGAAAAGTCACGGGCACCTGCCACTGAAAGTGGCATTATGGAAAAGGAAGTGCAGAAAAGTGGGGCAAATCTGGACTGCCACAGTTTTTTCTTTTGCTGGTACACTACACTTCAATAAGCATCACACATGTAAAGTGACTCACTATTTGGTAGTGTGGGCTGAGCTCAGGACTGTCCATCAGGAAGGCGCATGATAAAAGCTGAATGATAATCCGGGCAGTATTATATGAAATCATACACAGGATATGTGTTTTTCTAATTAAAACAAAAGAGTAAGTTACTTGCAAAGCAGGTACACAACCTATGAAGTATCATTATTCAACAAAAGATGCCTGCAAATCAATCTTTACACAAATCTATCTTTCCTGTCAGTGCAGGAAGCTTTCTGAAAATATGACCTGTAAAAAAAAAGAACCAGAGACCCCTTGCTCACTGTGCTCAGAGAGGCACTGCTTCTCCTCACTGATGAGGCCTGACTAGGCAAAAAAAAAACACACGCCTGGGGTTGCTGTTGGTACTCTTGTTCAAAGGAGGATTGCCTAGCATTTTGGTGCTGGACTGGTCAAATGGGTGGGACAAAGACTGATATGCAAATGGATAGTCCTCCTTTGTGAAAGGTGCAGTGAGCTAAAACATGTGGCTGTGGACTCTGAGTGGATACATTTCCTCAGAACAGGTTATCATGACGTTTTCTTTCTTGCAGAGGGTCGCCCTGAACTCTTTGTACATTGTTGTGCATTGTGGTTGTGTTGTGGTCATAAGTTTCAATGGGCCTCATTACGACCCTGGCGGAGTGGGTTTACGCCAGCGTTATTCGCGGCGGACCCGTCCGCCCTACTACGAGTTCCCGTAGCGCCATGGAACGTTTTCCGCCTGGTTTTTCCGGGCGGAGAAATCCATGGAGCTACGGGACCTTGATGTTAATTACGCCACCGTATTTTGCGGTGGCGCAATTAACGCCTTCCCCACTCCCATTATACCCTATGGGGCAAAAATGGGAATGGGGAAGGGTAAAATGGGGGATGTGGATTTACCGCCCCGCCAAGGTCGGCATGGGGCGGAAAATCCGCCAACCTCCATGGCGCTATCGGCAGCTTTCCGCCGTGCTCCGCGGTGCATTTAGCACCGCGATTTCCGCCAGGGTCGTAATGAGGGCCAATGTGTTCAATTTGAGCATGCTAGTCTCTGATTGATTGATGATGCAATCCTGACAAAAGATGTGCTAATTGGCTGCATCGGTTCCTGGAGCTGTAGCCATGTGAATTTTCTATCTTTTTTTGTTTTGTTTATTTTCTGTAGTGTTTGACGCTTTATAAAAACAATCAGCAGTACATTGGACGAGTAAGTAAACAATAAAACCAACAATTCGTTTGAAAGAATATATGTGTTGAGACGAGTTTTAAAAATGGAAAAGGATGAAATAGAGCAGAGGGAGAGGGGAAGAACATTGCATTGCTTTGGCGCAAGCAGAGAGAAAGGACGAAAGCAGGAAAACACATAAGGAGGACGTGGAACAGTTAAAAGAAAAATGGATTAAGAATAGTGAGACCATGGGGGAATACAAAGAGATAAGAGAGAAGAGACAAGGCGGAGCAAGTCCATAGTGGCACTTAAAGACAATACAGAGGAAGTTAAAGAGCAGACAAGATTCAAAAGCGAGCCATTGGGCCTCATTACACGGAAGGCGGTAATCCAGGGTGCTATTAGCACCCTGGACCATGCCGGTAAATTACCGGCACCACCTTGGCGGAAAGGGGATTTACCGCCCCATTCCAAGGTTGGAGGGGCGGTAAATCCCCCTTCCGCCATTGCCCTTCCCCATTCCCATTTCTGCCCCATAGGGCTCTATGGGAATGGGGAAGGCGCTAATTACGACACCGCAATTTTGCGGTGCCGTAATTAGCTCTGAGGTCCCTTAGCGGGTTGGTTCTTAACGCCTGCAAGAAGCAGGCGTTAATTCCTCCAACCCGCAAAGGGACCTCGTAGTACGGCGGTAAGGGTTAACGGTCACCGTTGCCATTAACGGTGACCGTTAACCCTTACCGCCGTCCGTGTAATGAGGCCCATTGAAGAGGTTGTAGAGGAGAAGAAATAGAGTCACGAGGGGACAGCAAGCAAAGAATACGAATAGAGGATTGATAGACGGTTGTATACGAATTGTTCGTATTACAACTGTTCGAATGACAATTGACCTTTTCACAATTGACCGAATTGTGAAGGTCAATTGTAACATATATGAGGGGGGAAACCCCCCGCAACCCCCCACCCAACCCAAACCCACCCAAAAACCCTTATATATTGATATATATGTGTGCGGTCAATTGTGAAAAGGTCAATTGTGACCCTTTAAATTCGGTCAATTGTTCATTCGAACAATTATAAACAAACAATTTGGGTAATACCTGATAGACAGAGTGAAGATGAGCAAGACGAATAGAGAGACGTTCCAAAGGGGGAGAGGAACAGTAAAAGAGGCGGGAAAAGACCAGGGAAAAAATAAGAGTGACGACAGACAGAGATCTAGTTTCGAGAAATGATAACGAACACACGCCCTCATGGCTGCCTTTTATTCTGGGGCTGCTTGATAGAAAAGCATGGTAACACTAAATAACATCCTGAAATGGATTCATTAGGAAGTCACTAAATCCTCTCCAAAAACCCAACCCGGTCAGTGATGGAGTTGCGACAGTGTCTGATGGTCTTTCCAGATACAAGCCCTCATTGTGCGACCCCCTACTTAAGGCAATGTTTGAGAACAGGCGAGCAACACTATGGCCCCAGCACAGATTTTTTGGTATCAGCAAAGGGGGCAGTTAGCTACATGTTCATGTTTAAAGACAATATTATGATTTTGCTGGTCCGGATACAACCGTACCGGTAAGCTTACCGGTACCGTTGTATCTGGACCGGCAAACTCCGAGTTGTGCTCACGGGTGCCTTTCATTCCGCAAGGTCTGACCTGGCGGAATGAAAGGCACCCGCGAGCACAGCTTTTTGGAAGCAAAGGCACCATTCATAACGGTGCGGGTGCATCCGGCTACCCTATTCCCATTGAGCTCTACGGGTCTCAAATGGGAATGGGGAAGAATTTTTTCCAGCGCCCAGGAATGGGCAAATACCAGGTGTGGCAAGGCCGTAATGACCTGGTAATTTCCCATCGAGCTACTGCCAGGGTTGTAATGAGGCCCAATGTGTAGTCGTGTTTATTTGGTTGGTTGGTCAGACACTTCTACAAGTTGTGCCATACTGGGAGCAAAGAACGGGCCGTGGACGCCGTCCCTCTTCATTCCTCCTTTACATACTTTCACAAATTATGACCGCAGAGGCAAATAAGGTACAGCAGGGGTGATGCATAGGGACATGAAAGGGGACATTTGGAGACAAAGTTGACTTGCATGAATATGGCACATGGTCAGGCCATGGCACAGTAGGTACATGAACACATATTTGCATGTACAATTGTTTAGCACTGTGATTAGTGGGCAGAGTGATCAGAGGCGGCAGGTAACGAGCCAGCAGGTGATGTTTGAGACTGGCTGTAAACATTTCCACTGCTTTGATGACAGAGAGTAGAGCATGCTAGGGAAGAGGGGCAGCTATGGTGTGTGGAGGCAGCACAGGCTGGAAGGGGACTGAGAGATTGTGGAAGGTTGAAGAGTGCAGAGCTTCACTAAACAGAGGTGCTAGCAGACAGAGAGCGGCGGCTGAGCCTTGGACTGATTTGAAGAGAAGGAGCAGAACATTGAAGAGGGCCTGATTTTCCACAGAAAGTAAACCAGCATGATGGTGGAACTCTGCGGTGGGAGAAGATCTTCAGAGGTTATATTTGGCAAAACTGAGTATTTTGGTGGGGATAGAACCAACGCAGAGAGGGAATGCATAGAAGCAAGATGGGACAGTAGTCATGGAAGGAACAGACTGGAGATTAGACGTTTAGCGGTGTGGCGGGTGAGGTGTGGGCAGCTATTCCTGATAATAGGGAAGTTCATCATCCTGTCTTCAGTTGCAGAGATGAAGTTGTTTTGCTTATGTTTTCTGTCAAAGAGGGCCCTGAGTGTGTAATCTTTGGGGGGCGGAGTGACACCTGGAGGAAAGAATATAAGGCATGGGACGTGTGGTTGACATTGAAGGCCAGGATAAAGATGACCTCTGTCTGAGAGCGCTTTAGTATCAGGCAGAATAGTGCCACATTGCAACAGGTGTCAGCGAGACATCTGTCGATGCTCTCCAAGATGCCAGGGGTGAAGGAGGAGAAGAGTATAGGCATCGGGCTGCCATCCACAAAGAGTTGGCACGAGAAGTTAAGAAATATGGTGTTTACTCAGGGTGGAGGAGTACAGAGAGAAGAAGATGAGTGGGAGTGAAGATTGGTGAGTTCCAGACGATGCAAAAGGAGTGGTGAGTGATGCACAAGGCCACCAATTTGATTATGGTGTCCATGAAGGCCTGGGAGGGGATCATTTGGATGAGAGTGGGATGATCCATTACATTAAAGGAGGCAGAGGCCTTGAACAGAATCAGGATGGAGATGAGGTTGGAGAGTGGTGAGTAGCAATAAGGAAGTCAGAAAGATCACCCCCCAAACAGTTTTGGTGGAGTTTCTTATCTGAAATTGACTGGAGGTGGTTGCAGAGCACTTTTCTCACGAGGTCGTTTGCCCAGCGGTTTAAGGCATACCTCTCGAGGATTTTGAAGAGTTGAGAATTCAGACAGACAGGTTGTAAAAAGAAGGGCTCTTAGCATCAGCAATTTTTCTCTGCAAGTTGGACATGACCCTGGGCAAATTTGAGCAGGATAGGAAGATACCAGTTCATGGAATTTGAAGTGAAGAAGATTCATTAAAAGACCAACAGTAACCCAGTAGCCGGCGGGTTGCCAACAGTAGGGATTATGACCCCAGTGTTCCCCAGTGTTCCTGGAAGTCAGGCGCCGGACAATCGTTAATCCCCATTCCCATTTGAGTGCCATAGGACTCAATGGGAATGGGGATGATGGAAAAACTGACACCATTAATAACGGTGCCGGTGCTTCCGTGAAAGATTACTCGCGGCTGCCGTCCTGCCCGCCACCTGGCGAGCAGCGCGGCATCCGCCTGCAGACTCGGAGTGCGCCGGTCCGGTAACATTGCTACAGGTAGGCTTACCGCATCGTTGTGAACGGACCAGAACACTCCTAATGAGGCCCAAGGACATTATTTGCAACACAATATTAAATCAATATGTGAGCATTGATGAAATAAAGAATCTCTTTGCAAATGCGATGTGTATCTTAGTTGTTGTGTATCACGTGCACCTGTCTTCATAACGAAGTGCTCAATCTGCATATCCTTGCAGTTGTGTTGTTGCGGCTGTGGGGTGGTGTGTCATCTCTGCACAGGAATCTTTCCTCATTGATAGAGCGTACCCTGTTCCTGCACATCTCATCCTTCCCTTGAACACTGAGTTCTGGCGATACATCAATAGACATGATCGCCAAATCGGAAAGTCCCTGTCCTCACACTGTGATGGGCGTGGGAATATACAATTGGGATGCATCTTCTATCAAAACAACAAATGCATGCCGAGGATATTTCCAAGAAAGCTAAAAAAGAACGTCCTTATCTGTACAGCATACTGATCTTAACCCCTTAAGTGCCAGGCTATCATGCAAGTCTATGCAAAAAGGACGAGCATACTCGTTCATGGCATTTCAATAAAATATGTGGCAAGACTGCTAATTTGTTCTGCTTTGCTCAGATCCAATTGGCGTGACCTTAATCATTTTTCAAAACTCCCATAACTCACCTTGAAGCCCCAGCCAACTGGGAAGTTTTATCACTGCAGTTTCTTTAAGTGTTTGAAAACTGTACACACGAGGATGAGGTTTTTCCCATAGAGTTAGTGGGAGGCCTCTCTGGGACAGAGGGTTCTAATGATAGTCATGTGATACATAATCTCTATCAAAGCAGAAGCTCGGCAGACGGGGAATTCACTTCTTATCTGCCTTCCCTTAATTAGTTCACCCTTATAATAGATAGAAATAAACGTATCCGCCCCCACAAATACTCTTTAAAAGGGAGAGCAGGTCTTAGCATGCACAACATGTCCTTCCTGTGGGCGAACCACTGGAATGAGAAAAGGCCCTCGGCAACGACCCTGGAGGTAAGGGGTTAACGGCGCCGTAAAAGGTGTTGGCGCCGTAAAACCCTTACCGCCTAATTACAAGGTCCCTTTGCGGGTCCCCACCTTAACGGCTGGTTTTACCAGCCGTTAAGGAAGGAACCCGCAAAGGGACTTTTGAGGTAATTACGGTACTGCAATTTGCGGTACCGTAATTACTGCCTTCCCCATTCCCATTGAGCCCTATTGGGGCAAAAATGGGAATGGGGAAGGGCCAATGGTGAATGGGAAATTACCTCTCTGCCAACCTTGGAATGGGGCAGTAATTCCGCCATTCACCATGGCGGAGTTGGTAAAATACCGGCGTTAACCATGGCTCTAATGAGGCCAGTATTTTTGCTTTTGTTAGAAATATCCAATTCTTCAAAGGCATCGGGCAGTCCGGAATTAACAGTGGCGGTAATCCCGCTGCCACTGTTAATTCCGGAACGCCCGATCCCGAGTCCTGCAGGCGGGAGGTGATGTTCCCGCCAGTCCGACCTGGCAGGTTTGACACCTCCCGCCTGCAGGTGGACGTGGAAACACCAGCACCATCATGAGATGGTGCTGGTGTTTCCACTTCCCCATTCCCATTGAGTCTTATGGGACTCAATGGGAATGGGGATTTACCGAATTCCGCCTCCGGAATTCCCGGGACACCAGGATCGTAATGCCCTGGTATTTCCGGGAGTCACGGAGGCAGAATGGTAATACGAGTCTGGCGGTAACCAGGTGGTTTTACCGCCTCGGTTACCGCTGGACTCGTAATGATGCCCATGGTGAGCATCATTGTAATGAAGATATAGGGCCTCATTACACGGTAGGCGGTGGACCAAGGTGCTATTAGCACCTTGGTCCATGCCGGTAAAATACCGGCACCGCCTTGGAGGAAAGGGGAATTACTGCCCTATTCCAAGGTTGGCGGGGCGGTAATTCCCCCTTCCCCCATTGCCCTTCCCCATTCCCATTTTTGCCTCATATGGCATTATGGGAATGGGGAAGGTGCTAATTACGGTACCGCAAATTGCGGTACCGTAATTAGCACCCTGGTCCCTTTGCAGGTTGGTTTTTAACGCCTGCTAAAAAGCAGGCGTTAAAGTACCAACCCGCAAAGGGACCTCGTAATCAGGCGGTAAGGGTTAACGTTCACCGGTACCCTTACCGGTGACCGTTAACAATTACCGCCTACTGTGTAATGAAGCCCATAGATATTTGTTTTGATGTCATTCCATCTGTTGACTCATGTCGGCTCAGCTGCAAACATCATATTGAAATTGAAGGCCATGAAACTGTGAAAGCAACTTGAACACATGATTTCCGAATGGTTCCCACCTGCTCAGAAGACTCTGCCTCTGGGCTTGGAATCCATCTGCGTAGAGCACCACATAAACAACTGCATTGTCTATGTTGGCATTGCGTGAGCTACACAGAGGATGGTTGAAAGCATGGCATTTCAATTCTTCATGAGTGGGTGTGCAGGCAAAAGAACTAGCGAGCCAGGGCCTCTTTGATTCGTGGATCCATAGAAACCATGGGTAATTTAAAATTGCGACCTAGAAGGGCAATGTGGATAAAAGCAGAGGTGTGTTAATCAAATTCTTGCTTGGTTATTTAAGATGAAACGTGAAAAACCCTGCATATGTTTAGAATTTATTTGAAAATATTGTGTTTTTGGTATATGTTTAAAAAATATTATAGAATCTAATTATAGATCCCCCTTTTTCTGAAGTGTGCAACTGTTATGATGGACTATTCACGTGTGCCATTGAAAGATGTTGTCATCTCCATGTCATTACATGTATTTTGCTTGTGCATGATGTATGTGCTCCTTCATGTGTATTTTGCAGACAGAACCCATGCAGGTGATGGCAGTGGAAGCCCACTAAACCATTCCATCATTCTATATTGGTTCTGTGAGGAAAATGGGAAAGAAAGAGGGTTACACATTGGGCCTCATTACAAGGTAGGAGGTAGCCATGGCGCTATTAGCACCATGGCTACCCCCTTACCGCATTCGGGGTCCGTGTTCCGGGAATAGTGATTTACAGGGTCATTCCGACCTTGGAGGACCTGGTAAGTCCCCATTCCGAGAACCATTCCCCATTCCCATTGAGCCTCCATAGGGCTCAATGGGAATGGGGATGGAGCTAATAACGGTACCGCAATTTGCGGTACCGTTATTAGCTCTGAAGTCCCTTAACGGGTCCCTTCCATAACGCCTGGTAAAACCAGGCGTTATGGAAGGGACCTGCTAAGGGACCTCGGAATAGGGTGGTAAGGGATTACCGGCACCGGTGTCCTTACCGGTGCCGGTAATCCCTTACCGCCCGCCTCGTAATGAGGCCCATTGTCTATTTTCACTAAGTCTGTGGCATTTGGGTTCTGTGCCAAATATTACATAAATGTGGTGTGCAGGTTGGTCTCCAGGTAACTGCTAAACTGAGCTGGAGCTGTAAATTGTATTTTGAGATGCACAATCCAGCCAATAGCTCTGAGTTACTTTTTCATTAGTACAGACCTTGGCAATTACAAAGCTGCTGTTCTGTTTGCAATGACACAATACTGTGGGCCTCATTACACGGTAAGCGGTAAACCATGGCACTATTAGCGCCATGGTTCATGCCGGTAATTTACCGGTACTGCCTTGGAGGAAAGGGGAATTACCACCCCATTCCAAGGTTGGCGGGGCGGTAATTCCCCATTCCACCATTGCCCTTCCCCATTCCCATTTTTGCCCCATAGGGCTCTATGGGAATGGGGAAGGCGCTAATTACGGTAACGCAAATTGCGGTACTGTAATTTGCTCCCTGGTCCCTTTGCGGGTTGGTTTTTAACGCCTGCAAAAAGCAGGCGTTAAATTCCCCAACCCGCAAAGGGACCTCGTAGTAAGGCGGTAAGGATTTACCGGTACCGGTAAAATACCGGTACCGGTAAACCCTTACCGCCTACCGTGTAATGAGGCCCTGTGTGTCTTGCAGTGTCCGCGGCTGTAAATACAGTGGAACAGCAATTACATGATGACTGGACATGAAGCTGAGGCTCTGCTTTAATCACATTGATTTTTCAAGGAGGAAGCATAGATCTGAGAGACATTGCAACCCTGGCCAGAGAATCTATACAGTAGAAGTATCCCAAACACAACCCGGTCAGCTGCAGCCTACAGGCAAGGCCAGATTTTGCAGCGGCAGCACCCTGAGCAGTGAAGAGAAAATGTGCCCCCGCAGCCCCTGCACGTACCTGGTCTATACCGGGGCAGGGGTGCATTACATTTTTGTTACTTAATATGTGCCGCTACCACGCTGGAAAGCCCAGCGCCAGTACAAGAGTGGGGAGCGTTTAATTTCAATAGGGCGCCTACCACGCCTTCTCCCCCATACCAGCTTGGGAGAGCCCTTGAAAGACTGCCCCGAGCTGGTGTGGTGGGTGGCTAATGGCATCCCGAGCCATCGTCCGGCTGGCCCTGCCCTAAGGTCAGCCCTACCTACAGGTATAGTTCTCCAAAGCTCTCCTCGTAAGCCCTATTGCACTATCCCACATCAGAGGCTAACCTTCGACCCAAAACAATGTAGTCTATAAGAGCTTGGGCTCGTCCCTCTGCATGATATACTCCCAAGTTTCAATGCCAAACCAATATAACGCAGATGGGTACTCGGGATCTGGATACAACGAACTTGCACCCATCAACATCACAGATTTTGCATGTGCCTTTCCCACTGTGCCACTGATTAAACCCACCCACGTTTTTCTTACAGCAGCAAGCACGGCAAGGCCACCAATGGTGGCAAACAGGTGCTATACAAGGCCAGCCACTTACATTGCTTCACATTAGCAAGTTGCCAGATGATGGAAAGGGGCGGTGCAGAAAATCAGACATTACCATGACCTTCAAAGTTTTATTGGAGGCAAGAAGTTAAAGTTCAGTGGAACCTTGAAATCTGAAGCCTGTAGTCACCCATTTCACCTTCCATAGTATGTTGGTTAGTAGGCTGAGAAATTCCTCAAACCTCAATCTAGCATGCTGAGGTGCTATGCTCAGTGGCCTGCTGGGACGTTTGCCCATCGAGGGCAGAGCCCGTCCAAGCAGGGCAAGGTGTTTGTGGGGGAGAGAGAGTAGAGCTCTATGTCCCTGAGAGAGTGAGTAGGACACGACATCCCTGGGATAGTGAGCAGGACAATACATCCCTAGGAGATTGATCAAGGCACTCCATCCTTGGGTGAGTGATCAGGGCACTCTGTCCCTTGATGTGGATTAGTGAGCAGGGCCCAATATCCCTCGGTGTGGATTAGTGAGCAGGGCACTATATCCCTCGGTGCGGAAGGGTGAGTAGGGCACCACAGCCTTGACTAAACGATCAGTAGGGTACCATATCCTTGGATAGAGTGATCAGGGCACTGTTTCCACGTAAGAGTGAGCATGTCACTCTATACATGGGTGTCGATTATTCAGCAGGCCACTAGATCCCTGGTGTGGAAGGGTGAGTAGGGCACCATAGCCCTGAGTAAACGATCAGAGGAAAAGAGCCCCTTGTGCCCAGAAGAGGGGAATACGTAACAGAGAGACAGATACCCCTAGTGAAGGGGAGGACTTTTGGGACCCCAGGCAAAAGGACAAAGCCCTTAATCTGGAGAGATGTGGAGAGGTCTTGTGGTTCCCAAAAGAACTGATGAAGAATGAATGTTATAGCTACCTAAACAGGAGCACGTCCTACCTAGAACGTTCTGAATTCCTTTTTTGTTTTCTGTCCTTCGTTTATAATCCTAAATTCAAGGACTACATTTCCCAAAAAGCTTTACGTTACAGCTGTCCTGAACCAATTTAGATGACATGACATGATAGATTATTTATGACATGCGTAATACCCAGAGGTTTCTAAGCGCGGACCCGGGGTTCAAACTTGTGGTGCTTTGTGCCGTCTTGCTTCCAAGGCGAGCATGTTATCCTCCCGAGACAGATGCAGTAGTTGTATGCTTTACGTTTGTCAAATAAAACCCTTTAGGATAATTCTGGGCAATGACACAGGTCCGCCCAAGTCGGGGCAGAGTAAACGATGTTACCATTCGGCAGGCTAGGAGAGGGGCAGCTCCCGCCCCCACGCCTGCTCCTCTCCCCCACAAGCACAGAGACATGCAGTCTCTGTCACACAATTCCGAGGAAGGGTGATGTGCGAACACGCGCGTCGCCCTTCCTCCAAACAACAAGGTGCTAGGCACCTACGGAAAACCAACAGGCACACAGGGCCCAGGTTCAAACACCTGCCCCTTCCTCAATGAGCCAGACATGTCGGCTATCTAGCCGGGGGCTAGCGCACAGCCCCCACTACTATACACTTCAAAGACCCAGGGCTTCCCTGGGTCTTATAAATAAGAGCAGAATGCTCTAAGAAAACAAAATCTGTTTGTGGACCCTGAACGGGGATCCAAACTGACAGGAGGTTCGCTGTTCGCTCAGCGTCTTCCACACTTTGCTTCTTTACCACAAAACCCTCCCACCCTACAAATAAGGGAGAAGAACAAAGGAAAAGAAGTACAGGGCACTGTACAGTGTCCACAACGAGTCGTGGGACATGAGAAGGCGGCACGGGCCAGAGGGGGTAACCTCGGGAACCGGTGCCCAAAAGTATGATATTATTATGATATGTGATTATTTGTGTATCTGCATAACCATATCTGTACAATAAAATCCTACAGCCTTTTATTGCCAACACTTGACAAAATGTTGTGAGACAAATCATTTCGGGTGAGGGTCGGGGTTTCGGCCTACAGTATGCATGCATATGGGTTCATCAGTTATGGTGTCAGTGGTTGTATGTTCCCTTGGTCGTGTGACACTAAACAATCCCATATTGGTACTACTTGAGCTGGAAACACCTGATTTGAAGGAATCTATGGTCCTGCATCTTGTTGTCCCACCGTGTATTAGTGTTTAAAACTCGAGCAAAGAGGGATTTGAATATGGAACGAGTCCCTGCTGGACCTATTGTGAAACTGGTCTGTGCATGGCCTTCTCCTTTTGACGGTGACATTTCGACTGATCGGTCCTCCTTGGTGGCACATAGAGATTATTTTGGTGGGTGAATGGAGAGGTGCGCAGCCCTAGCAACCACCATAAGGATGTCTCTGACCTCCTCTGTTATGGAAGGAGCTATTTGCCAACCGCAAGTCTTTACCAAAGGCTAGATTTGGGCATTTCTTGTGGTGCCCAAACCTGAAAAATGAGGCTAATTCTTAAGCATCTTCTTGACGACACACGCTTTCCCTGTTCCCTTTTTCTTAAGTTCCAAGGACGAGAATGCTTGTCCTTTTTGCATAGACGTGCATAATAGCCTGTCACTTAAGGGGTTAAGTGGTCCATGTAGAAAGAGAAGAATGACTGAGCTGGGTTTGAGAGGCAGCGGGATGCCTACGCCAAGCCAGGCTGGGGGAACAGGAAGTCGATGCACCTCTGGAGAGTGTTTTTGCATAGCTAAGTAGTGCATTGTGGGGGTCAGGGTTACATGGCCGGGTCACGCCGAAATCTCCCATTGCACATAGGGAATGGGTTCTTCTGCTCTCATACAAGACAGGTATATGCAGCAGCAAGAGCTGTGTCCAGAAGCATGCCCTATAAGGAAACTAATGTGTCCCACTTGAAAGAACAGGCCTGGGTGCAAGACATGCCACCAGAACATGGAATGGGTTGGCATTCTGTGCTGATCTTTAATTCATGGCAAACAGTCCTTTATTTTTCCAGGCACAATGTGTGGAATTCCACATTCAACACTAGCGATTGCCAAAACTATGAACAGAATGGTTCTATCTTATATATAATAGTTTGTACACAATCTATCTATGTTTTAAAATAATGACACACAAACATGTTTAAAAGGCTTGTTATACATGCACATTGGAAACACTTGCACGCAAAAATACCAACATTAAAGAAACTTAAAAATACATTGCCAATATACTCTTCCTTCTCTCTCCCTCTACTCTGCTAACCTACTTCTCTGTCCTTACCATTTCTCCCTTCCATTCCTTACAGCATGCTGACAGGTCGCTGGTGTACCTCAGAGTCTCACTGGTCCCCGACACCCCCCCCCAGTCGTCTCACACTTGCCTTAGAGCCCTACACCCCACCCTCACTCAACACACTGAGAAATTAAACCAAGACAGTGGCTCTCTATGCACTAACCCCAGTCTATACTGACCGGGTGCACTTCCCTCCGCTCCCTGTGACCCTCTGTGCACTTGCTCCATCCATGCGCACCACGCCTGAAGATCGTCTGTCTGTTTCTCCCCTGTCTTCATCCCTAATTGTACTGTCAAAATTGCAGAATCGCTGTCAGGCCTATTTGCTTTCCCATACTGTTAAATGTATTTAAATGTATTTCATGCACTTACTCTGCCTGTGCAGACTATTATCGTCTTAGTTTTTCAAGGGCTCTGAGCGACTATTGTATTTTCCCGTATTCGCACCCTCCTTGAGCGCTTTGAAACATTTGCGTCTGTATAGGCGCTATAAATTAGCAATAATCATGCAATACCACAAACAGGGAACCAGGCCCCAACCTTACCCGACCTCATTGTCATATTCCACTCCTTTTTCCCTAAAAAAGACTTTCTGGGCCTGATTCACAGAAGCGTTTTATAATGGTGCAATCCCATAGGAAAACCTTCCATGAATCAGGCCATCTATCTACAAAGACATCGGCCCTCATTACGACCCTGGCGGAGATCCATGGTGCAATTTGCACCATGGACCATGGCGCAGAGCTGCCAACTCCGCCATGGGGGTTGGCGGACTTACCACCCCATTCCGACCTTGGCGGGGCGGTAAGTCCCCAATCCCCATTTACCCTTCCCCATTCCCATTTTTGCCCCATAGGGTATAATGGGAGTGGGGAAGGCGTTAATTACGCCACCGTAGAATACAGTGGCGTAATTAACGAGGGGACCCGTAGCGCCATGGATTTTTCCGCCCGGAAAATCCGGGCGTAAAAATCACCATGGCGCTGCGGAAAGTCCTAATCTGGCGGAGAGGTACGCCATGCATTACGCTGGCGTAAACCCCTCTCCGTCAGGGTCGTAATGAGGGCCATCATATGTTGGCTGAAAAGCACATCTTTCCCTTTCCCAATTCTTTGCACACCTGCCCCACTTTCATTTAAGAACTCCCCATGGTCTTCCCTGCACAAACAAGCAATTTCCTCTTCCGGTTTATTAGTGTTCACTGAAAACTGTCATAAAAAGAAGAACACGCCCCAAGGAAGTTACTTAAAAAAAAACATGTTAAGACTTGTTCATGCATTTTGTAATGCAGAATAATGTATCCATTTTTTGTCAATTGTTTTATATTTTGAAATAAATCCGTTTTAATGCTGACGTTGCATAATTCTGACCATTTAGCAACACACCATTCTACTGAACTTGCAATAACCTTTTCAGAAATGCCACTCAGCAAATCTCCCAGCCCCTCCCCCCTGCCCCTACCACGCCCAGACGTGGAAGCCAATAAGCGCGAGAGATCTTGATCGCGGAAGAAGCCTTTTCTCCTTCTGAACATGCTTTCCTTAACCAGAGCAATAAGCTGATAGCGAGGGCAGGAGTCGGGATAAATATAGCCACTGCTGATTCGGGCCCTTGACATTTGAATAGATCATTTGTAATAACTCTTATCCAAGAAGTCGGACCAGAGTGGCGGAGAAATTGAAGTGATGTCAAGCTGGGCGCTGTGGCATTTCGAACACAGGTTAACCTTAAACACAATAACCAAAAAGACTTCACATTTTTCATATTAACCCTGCGTATTCATTCAAGGTCTTCACTGCGCCGCCGCTGCCAGTGCCACCGGGAAGTGTTTGGCAAAATCTTCCACATTTCGGACTCTTCCCCAATCTCTTGGTAAATTCTGATCCACCGATGTTTTCAAGCACATGTCATAGAGATGCGTGTCAGAAGTAGCATACGTTTTTTGAAGTGATGTATATTTTTCTTATGTCTTGTGTAGTCCTAGGAGTGGATGGAGCATGGCTTGTGTTAAGGCACCACTGTAGATTGTTTATGGGATATGTATTGGGCAACCATTAATGCAACCATTAATACAGGGAGTTGCCACCACCACAATCAAAGCACCACACCAACATATCTATTTATATTATTCAATCTAGCCCTGTCTGTGAACCATATACAACCTTCATCAGGCCTCACCTCTGTGCAATAGATAAGCCAAGGACCAGGCCAGCGAGTAGAAAGAATATATATTTATTAATATGTAAAATTAATATTTGCACAAGCGGTGCTCATATGTAGATTAGCGGGGTGCAGCCATCTTTTGCAGATTTACTCGGAGTCAACTTTAGGAATGAGAAATGTAACACATTTGATCAGGGTGCAGTTTGGAGTTACGCGGGACAGTGTGCAGTGTCACCGGGGTGCAGCCTTTTTTGTGGTAAGACGGCCTGCAGTATTGACGGGGTGCTTGATGGCAGGGATGCGGACTGTGCAAAGTTTGGTATATGTGGCTGCATCTGCTTTGTGTGGAGGCACGTAATGGGTGTTCCAGGGGCAATTTGATTTTCGTTGTGAATCGGGTTACTTTGTCCCTCGAATTCCATGAATACGTGGAGTGTGCAAAGAAAACGTTTTGCGTTGGTACGTGCCAAGTCATTTTCGGCACGAGAGACTTAGCAGGATTTTTGTACTCTTTCTATGAATCAGGCCCTATATTTCTATCCACACTGGAAGCAAAGTTGTTGAGTTTGAATTTCAACAAAATCACCCCATGTCCATTGGCTATAGAGGAATACATTAAATGTTTACTTGGTAAGAAAATGCAAAGGATCTACTTTGTCTGCCCACCCACTCAATATGACGAAGGTATTAACTCAAAACTATCCAATTGGGACTTGATTTGGTTGGACAAGTTACTTACATAACATTTCTCTGGGTTATGTGCTCATGGAAATAAAACACCTCTGGATCAACTCATAACGAAAGGACAGGGATCTGGTCAGATGGACTCTCCAGGTACAGTCATGTAAACCTCCAGCAACAATCCCGCTTGATTTGCATCTCCTTGTATGGAGCCCAGCTTATGCATTTCCCTGGTTTCCTCTAATTCCTGTCTCCCAGGCAAGGTTAGTTTTCCAGCACTTTTCCACTAGTCCCACTCAGATGATATCAGGCATCTCTCCCCCTTTCTCATTGTGTGTCTCCTTATAAATCTTAAAACATCCCCGAATTATCTAAATTAGGATGTGCCCGCTGATTACTTAACTATTCTGGGTGGGCAACTATTGTCCACCCCCACTGCAATCATCGGTTCCTTTATTTACTAGGCATCATCAGTGTGAATTATAACTTCACCCCTTGGCAATGTTTTTTTATTTACACATAAGCATCATAAAATGTATATGTCTGCATTTGTCTGACCATGCCGGATCTAGTGAAATGTGCCTGTTTTTGGCGTTAGGTTGCAGGTTCAAATAACAGATTTTCGTGATATATTAAAAAATTATAACAACTATCAACATGAGATTTTATATATAGATATCATCTCCTCGATTCTCTGCTTCGTGACATTTTCGGGGAAGCTATAATCACAGTGCAGCTGATAACTCTGGAATATTTCTGTTCTGAAGATCTGTGCCTAGGCCTAGCCTCTGTCCTTTGTTGACCTGAGCCTGCCATAACATCATTTACATTCCTTCTACCCAGGCTAATAGTCCATCTATTCACATATGTTTCAGTGCAGAAAGACAAGCTCCACCACCTGTTATCATGTGGTGGTCTCTGTAACACGTCAATTGTCACTCAGGTCCTGAACTTCACCAGGAATCGAAGTCCAGATATAAATAAATGTCCAAAGGCTTAGAATTCACATGTGCATTTACCAATATTAGGTATAAAATGGGCTGGTTAGGCTCCAGTAAACAGCCCAAGTGGCCAGGCATGTGGGTGGGTGTTGTGGGAGGTCACAAGTGTGTGAAAGTAAAAGAGACTCATTATGTGTCCAGCTAGACTGAATAGGATGTAGGTCATAGCTGCATTCTTAGGTGTGGTGTGTGACTGGATAGCCATGGCCTGCGGCAGTTGACCACCGAAGTGGTGCGTTTTACGTACCTAGAGCTCAGATGGAGCATGTGATTGATTTTGCTGTCTCATCAGATTGTCTCCCACTCTCGTCTGCTACCTTCTCTGCCTCCTCCTCAGGCCTCTGCAGTGCAGTTGCTGGCTGTTCCCGGGCACAATCCAACTCCCCCTCCACCAGCTGAATGCAGCGGATCATAGACGCAACTTCTGGCTCAGCTTGCTTGCGGGCATCTCATCTCTGGATCCAGGATCCCACTGTAAAATGCCATTGGTGTTTGCCCGATTGAAGTGTTCTGTGTGAGAACAGCTGTCATCACAACTCCATTTAAATGAGAGAACACGAAAAAATCCTAATCATAATCTGGGATCCCTAACATGGGAGCTGTACTTATTGCTTGTTTTAATTCATCAAATGCATCTGTCATCTCGCCTGTCCATGTAATTACATTGTTGTCTTTCTGTGCTTATTTTAGTCCCTTTAAGAGGGGCCGAACATATATGTTGTAGTCAAAGATCCACAACTGACAATCATTTCAAAATCCTAAAAACTGCTGTAGCACTTTTACTATATTTGGCCGGGGAGTATTCATAATAGCTTCTGCTCTTTCAGGTGTCACCTTCCTTCCTTCCTTCGATATTATCTGGCCCAAGTATAAATCTTCTTCCTGACAATATTAAAGTTTTGCTTTGTCCACCTTATACACTTCTTCAGCAGTGCTGACAATGATGTCACTGAGTCTTTCCTGCACTCTTTTTTTTCTTGGCACTGCAAACTAGCAGGTCATCAACATGAATGCACTATCAGTGTGTTTGTTTCCCAAATCTGTCTGCAAGACCCTGAACACACTGGGGACTTCACAGGACCCCTGTGGGAGGTGACTGTACTGCAATCTAAATCTGTGATAAGTAAACACAGCCAAATATTGTAATTATTGATGTAGAGTAATGGATAAAAAAACATTTTTCTAATTAATCAAAATGTTAGGTTGTAAGTAGTATGTTACATAATATCATGACAAGATTTGGCACCAATGGAAATTCTGCTTCAACAATATTAGTAAAAAATATTATTTAAAGTTCATAACTCTTGTATGAACCCTCCTTTCACCTTTTTTTTATTGGGTACACCGCCATATTGCATGGTGATTCTGAAGGCAGCAATATACCTTGTCGCACCAAGGTGATAGTGGTTTCACAGATACCCTTGTCAGCTTCTTTGGACATGGGATACTGTTTTGCTTGGGCACAATAACACCTTGCTTTAGTTTTAGTTTTCCTGCTCCTACCCCTTTTATTAAATGGAAATCGTATGAATCACTGGTCCACAATGAATTCTGCACTTTTTCCAAATCCTTCAAAAACGATGGTATCTTCCTCTCCAACAATATCATCTGAGGAACCTCTCTGTGCTCTATGTGCAACTGATATGTAATGTAAATGTTAGATATCACCTCGTCATCTGAGTAGTCACCTTGAAACAGTTCGTCATCCGTCAGGTCAGTAAGTCTGTGTGCTGACTCGAGCAATATTACTGTGCACCAACTTACTCCTGCATCATCAGTTCCATGCAAAATCACTCTGTCCTCTCTCACTACTGCTGCCTCTAATTCAATTGTAATAGTATGCCCTTCTCCCACCTCTGTGGGTAGCTCTGGTAAAAACAATAATTCTGTGGGTAATCTCAACAATTTGTCCCATATTTTGGAAGCCATGCTAACAGCACCTGTGCCCGGTAAAAGAATATCTTGAGGTTTAGTGGCACCCCTCTGTGTGCCTTCGGACCATAAAATGCTCTCACAAACTCATGCATGTTCACATAATGAATACTGAATGTTGAACATATTATTCCTTCTTCAGCGAATGAAATTGTCATGTTTATCTTATTCATCAAATCTCTCCCCAATGTGTTAAGTGGTGTTTTCCAGGAATAAAGTAAGGGCATAGCCATCTCGTGTTCTCCAATTGTTATGGGCAATTTGTCGGTAAAAGGAACCATTGTCATAGCCCCAGAGAATCCTTATTCGTCCATTGATATTCCTGACATTGGAAACCTCCCATCTATAACACAGGAGCACATCACTGCTGTGTCAATCAAAAAAGAGAAATTATTGTTACCTATGGCCACCTCCACCCTCGGTTCCTCTTGTGGGTCTGAGGTAATCAATACAATTGGGGACATCAAGTCACTGCATGGGCTGTCCTACTGTGGGTACATGTTCAGTCCTGTTTCAGTGTAGGGATTTCCTTTCACTACTGTCACACCCCCTACTCTAGGTGTCTGTTTCTGTGGCAATATGTTTACGTCCCATTGTGTCAATGTACTTTGGGGTACCAGTGTTGCTACCAATGTGTGTACTTGCGTTTGTTTATCTGAGGTTGTACTACCTGTTGTATTTGCAGTATTTGCTGTGCCTGGGTATGGGTTGGTTAATACTGTGTATAATTTTGGTAATTGTAATCTTGCTGTGCAGCGTTCTGTGGTGGTTGATACACAAACCCCCCTCTTCGGCCAATATGTTGCCAATAGTGTTGCATTCATCTCCCACTTCTGCAAACCCATGCAATGTGTCAGGGTTTTCCACAAGTCCAACACTGTGGTCCAAGTCCTGCAAATGGGGGCTCTCCTCCATTGAACCCCCCCAGATGTGGTGCTTGAAATCCAAATCCTCATCCTCTTGTTGCAAACCCTCTCCCACGGAGGTAATAATTGTATTCTCCTTATCCCATAACATTTCCATTGGGCCCTTGCTGTGTTTATTGTGGTTCCTACACACTATTGTACTCCCCAGTACCTGTTAGTAATGCTTCTTCTAATGCCAATGTTGGCCATTTCTTCTATACTCATTTTGCTTCAATCTCTTCTCTGCCTGAAATGTTACGATACAACTGTACGAGGGACAATACTAAGACATATATCAATACAATCATGTTTGTCTGCGAAATACATCATAAATATAACATGACCCTCAATGGGCCATTGTGGGTGTATTAGGTACGTTATACATTTCAACACATACAAACTAACTGACCAGTGGATATGAATTAGACATGCACAGTCGGTTTTAAGATGACCACCATCTTTCAATTCCCTCCCTTCATACATAAGCATGGACACATCAAGAAGTAGAGGATATCTACATGGGGGCATAAAGAAACAGGACCATGTAATATATTTCCTGCTAACAAGATGTTGATCAAAATAGGGAAAAGAACCCCAATGAAAATACAATTTTTTTGGTTTTTATTATCTCTACACAATGAAGATAGTAAGAATAAAGAAGTGGCTTACTGTGTGTAGACAAGGTATATTATTTTCCTTAACATCTAAAGAGTATCCAACTAGTGGATAAGACTAAAGTGTGTGCAGCACATTTTAAGATGGCTACAACATTTTGGCTTCTTTTTCCCATACATGAGCATAGCCACGTGATGTACGCACACAGCGGAGCAAACACATACTTATCTGCATCTATTTTAAATGCAGAGCAGTCACGCTCCTCAATAAGGATTTCTTAGCTGCAGCGACACCTTTTACCCTTTAATTTCCTTCTGATTGAGAACTTAATATTTACAGAGAAGAAATACAAATACAGCAAGTTGATTCCTAGACAAGTCGCTATTCAAAAGCATATTGAATATGATAAAACTAAGTTGAGTCCCCCTTTTCTTTGCCTTATACCTAAATTGACTCCTTAAGCAATATTTACGGTCTGTAAATAAATAATTAGTTGTCCCATAAACAATTTTATAAGTCACTAAGCATTGGTATTTGTATTTGTTTGTTTCACTGTATACGTGTCTGCCTGTGAATTGAGGGAATCAAAAGTAATTGAATTGCAAGATTTGAGGCATGAAATCGTAAAAACCTTTGACCATTGGCTCGTTGAATAACAGATAAGTGACTTGCAGTCCTGAAGAAAGTAGTAAAAGTAATCTAAAGATCACTGAAACCTGTCAACCTTTTTAATTGGATGCTCATGCACCAATTGGATGCCCACTCAATATTTTTTGTTTTTAACTGTTATTGAGCAGATGAGAAGGGAGTATTAAAAATTGGGAACCAGGATTGCAAGATGGCTGCGGGCATGTGAGGACACCTCACAGTCCTCCGTCTGGGCCCACTGTAGCAGGCCAAGGCTGGCAATCTAAACATTAGCTCCTTCTACCTTCGTGGACTATCCAGCAAGAATTAAACCCCCCTGTGCCTACTATAGGAAGCACCCCCCAAAGCAGCATGACCCCAGGATATAGGAGTTGAGGATCTGCACTAAGGTGTCAGGAGTGGGAGATGCTGACAAGTGCAACCAAGCATCCAAGCGGGGGAGAGCTGAGAGTATGTTGTTGGAGTGGAAGAAATTGACTAAGCAGTTACTGCTCCAGTGAGAAATAAGGACCCATGAAACTAGCATTGGAGCGGGTGGCTCTAGAAGTGGAGGTATGGGACAGAGCATTGGTGCCCCAAAGAAGAAGAAGAAAGTGGCAGTGAGTGCGGGGATGACAGGGGAGGGGTGCACCCGGTACCCCCACCTAATTAAACAGCAAGCCACCACACCTGCGTGGCGAGAGGAACCCTCCCCACCCCCTACCCGACCAGAAGCAAATAAAGGAGAAGGTGCCCTCTACAGGGAACCGGCCCGGCAACATCCGCGCTGAATGCACCACTAAAGAGGACACGGGTGACAACAGGAGAAGCACAAAATGCTTCTATTTGAAGGCATATTAAGACTGGACATCAGGGTGGGAGGAGGGCGCCCCCCACTGGAACCCACAAAAGAAGCATCAGGAGGGGCGTGAGGCTGTCCCTCCTCCCTCACAAAATGAGAGGTACATTATTCACCTGGCAACCTCAAGGACCCCCAAACTGGAACTATTCCAACACGCAGGCGCAAGGACAAGACAGGCCCAAAGCAGTGGCAGAAGGAGGGGCACGGCTCCCGGCCCATATAGTGGGGGGGACCTCTGGATGCCTCTGTTGTTTTGAGGTGCTACAGTAAAAAACATAGTCAGTTGAAGGAGCCTGAATAAGGAGTGAGGGCTCACACAACCATAAGGGAAACCAACACCACCAGGGGCACCTGAAATGGGAGGTGGCCACTGGAAAGAAACATATAGATGCCAGGGGCCAAGGTGAAGACCTTTGTCCAAAGATTAGGGGCACCACCGACTCGCAAGGGGGCCAGCTGGAGCGTTGCTGGAGGCAGAAGCAGGAAGAGGTGCAAAGGAAACTACAAGGGGGTGGACCCAAGGGGGCAACCACGGACAGCATGGCCCTGAACAAGGACGATCTACAAGAATGTCTCAAAGGCATGGAAGATAGAATGATTAGCTCTTGTCAGGACCAAATGATAAAATGAAGGAAGATCTCCAAGCCAGGAAGGAAATTACTGACCTTGGCAGCAGAGTTGACATTACTGAGAGGGGCTTATCAGAACTGGCAGAAGATGTCAAACAAAACAGTGACCTCTTCGAACAGGTAGCTAGGGCCATCCACAACCTAGAACTTCAGGCTGAGGACTTGGAGAATCGCTCCCTCTGGTCAAACATTTGAGTGAAGGGCCTGAACGAGGAGATCCTAGAAGCTGACCTGGGGGGCACAATGCAACAATGCTTTGGGAGCCTCTTGACAGAGATTCAACCGGAAGAAGTAAAGATTGACGGTTCTAGGTTAAACTATCGAAAACAAAAGGATCGAATGCCTTTTTTTCGACAGTCAAAGGGTCGGAAAAAAGGTTCTTTTTTTTCTTTTTCTTTTTATGGGGAGTCCCCCACCCCCTGCTTTCTTTATTAAAAAAACTTTTTAGCCCTTTGTTTCGAACCTTTGACTTTCGAAAATAAGGTCATTCGATCCTTTATTTTCAAAAGTTTGACTGGACACCAAGATTGACTGGGTGCATAGGATAGGACCCAAGAGGATGGATCCAGGAACAAGACCACAAGATGTCCTGGTGGCCCTGTCTTCCTACACGATGAAGAAGGACATACTCCAAGCAGCTAGGGCAAACCAGGGAATAACAATCAATGGAACCCAGATTCTCCTTTACCGAGACTTGTCGCTAACCACACTGCAAAAGAGGAAGGCTATGCACCCGCTTAGAAAAATCTTAATAGTGAGAAACATTGCATATAAGTGGACATTTCATTTGGTCTTCTGTTCACGTGGGAAGGCAAGCAACAGAGAGTCACGACATACGAGGAAGGGCTGGCATCAATGAACATGGAAGAAGAGGAGGCACACCAATCGCAAATGCCCAAATCCACCCAACCAGGCGAAGTCAACAGACCCTGGGAATGGTCCAGATGTAGGGGCAGGATAGGGGCAGAGAAATAACTGGCCCTCAGACCAAATGAAGGGAAACACACCCGACCAAAAATCATCAATACCATAGAGACACCGAACTGAAGCTACCTTCTTTATGTGTCCAAGGGTGGGCAACAATTAAGGGGAGGTAAAGAAGGGGCACCACTGCATTAGGAAGGAAAGGGGCCTGGACAGAGGGAGAGTTAGGGGCGAGCATGGGATCTGTTACGGGGTGTAGTTCACCCACTCAGAGGAATTCCCTGGGTTGAACCAGGTCCAACGCCCCAGGATAATATTTGGGGTAGTTCTTGCAAACTCAGGCCCTGACCGGAAAAGGGGGTGGGAGGTGGGAGTGCTGGCTGGAGAGGGGGGTTTCTAGAATTTGGAAGGAACGGGGTGTTAAGGGGTTTGAAGGAGGGATGAAAGAGGGGGACAGAGGAAGTGGTAGGGGGAACCAGTCCTGCAGAATATCTCTGAATGATGGTAAAATCCTACTAAAGATACAAAGAAAGGGAAAGGCTCATTACGGGACTGATGTCACTTCAGATCACATTGTGAAATGTACGAGGGTTAAACTCACCTGTGAAGTGCAAAAAAGTAGAAGGGATGATTAGAGGCTACCAGGCAGAGATCCAGGACACACACATAACAAAATCGTACAGATGTCTTCCCCGATTCCAACACTTCACACATATCAACCAAGCAAATGCCTTAGGGAGAACAGCAGGAGTGCTAATAGGCTTCAGAAGCTGTCTTCAAACGAACATTTTATCTACATTAGAAGATAAGCTGGGGAAGTATTTATTTCTAGAAATGCAAATGGGGCAAAAGAGATTGACCTTGGGGACCATCTACGTACCTAAAGCCAAAAAGGTCAGCTTCCTTCATGCTGAAACTAGAAAGGTTTGCAGTGGGGAGATCATCCTCACAGGGCGCTTTAACTTGGCATGTGACCACTCTAAAGATAGAAGCACAGGGAGTGCTCACGGGAGCAACCCTCCGCCCAAGCCCATAAGTGAGGCTTTTGACAATTTAGCCCTGAGGGATGTTTGGCGGGAGATGAAGGGCAGGGAAAGTGGACTTACATGCTTCTCTCAAGTATATCAGACATTGTCTACGATTGACTGCTTCTGGGTCTCGACTACTCTCCTGGGGGAGATACAAGAAGTGAAGATGGGAACAATCTCACTGTCCGACCATGCACCTTTAATGCAAGCAATACATAGGTGGGAGCCGCGCAGAGGACTGCCGGCCTGGGCATTCCCAAGAGAGATCCTGTCAGATGAAACAGTGGTGGGTAAACTGGGAGACAGGAAGGGTTCTTTGCCGAGAACGAGAAGAGAGAAGCGACACAAGAAGGGATCTGGGAGGCCTTTGAAGTGGTGCTTCGGGCAAAATTATAGCTCTAGAATCTCAGAAACAGAAAGTGTGGGAGACCATGGATCTAGATCTTGAATCCCAGATAACAATAACCACGCAAACGCTAGCAAAAAAAAGAACCGGGACACTTATAGAAAGTTGAAGGACCTTAGAGCACAACTAGATTTACTCACGTAGGGCAGAAAGATCCTCATTATACATCAAGCAGCAATATCATATAAATGCAAACAGAGCACACCGACTCCTGGCTAGACAACTGAGAAAGGCAGACCCTGAAGCAGCGAGACGGGTGAATAGCAACCGGTACGGGGAAGATAATGAGGACCTCCGAAGAATTCTATGGTTCCCTGTACAAATCCGATAACCCTGATCAAAAAGATGCAAAGCACTACTGCAAACCAGAATCTGACTGACATTGATAGGGAACGACTGAAGGAGGAAATTACTAGTGGGGAAGTGGAGGCAGTGATCAACATTCTGCAGCAAAGCAAAACTCCTGGACCAGATGGTAATCCAGCATGCTTCTGCCAAAGGTTCTTCACTAAATTGAACCTGATACTATCAAGTATTTTCAACTCATTTAACCAGAGAGGTATGATGACCCCCTCAATGGCAGAGGCCAAAGTGGCAATACTCCCTGAGCCCAATAAAGACCATAATCTGTGTGGGTCCTACCACCCTATTGCACTCCTAATTCTGGACACTAGAATCTACACAGTGGTCCTTGCAGCTAGATTATTTCCTCTCCTGCCAGACCTGATAGGCTCCATTCGGGGTAGACACACATGGGACAATACCAGAAGGGTGTCCCACTTACTAGGAAAGGTTGAGAGATGCACGGTTCCGGTGGTATTAATAGCACTTGATGCTGAAAAAGCATTCAACGGAGCACTGGAACAAATGGGAGTGGGCCTGAGGTTGATACAGATGGTGAAGGCCGCCTATAGCAGACCCACTATGAGACTCTCCATTAACTCACATTTGTCAGAAACTGAGAAAATCTCATGTGGAACAAGACAGTGGTGCCCTCTGTCCCCACTCCTATATGCATCATATTTAGAACCCCTTATACTGTCCAATATGCGAACCCCCGCGATACAAGGGATAAGATTTGGGAGAGAGAAGCATAAAATTATAGCTTTCACAGATGAAATGTGGATGACCCTGACACATCCAGATTCCTCAATACCAACTTTACTGCAGGATCTCTCAACGGTGGAAAAAGTGTCGGGGCTAAAAATCAACATGCCAAAATCAGAACTGTTAAACCTAGGGCTAGCAAAGAACCACCTGACACTAATGCAGATAGTTTTACCCATTTAAACTAGTGATTAGCACGATAGCTTACCTCGGGGTGAACCTAACCAACTCAATTTCGACCATGTATGGGGCTAATTTCTCAGGTCTTCTCTAAATAATCAAGGAAGACTTGAATAGGTAGACCCCACTAACGTGAGTTCCCCTTCCTAGTTTCCCCACCTGTCGTTTCATCTGCCCTTCCAGTGCAGCGAGTCCCTCTCTTGGCATGCAGGAATCTACGTTGGTTTCCCCACCTGTCGTTTCATCTGCCCTTCCAGTGCAGCGAGTCCCTCTCTTGGCATGCAGGAATCTACTTTGGTTTCTCCACTTATCGTTTCATCTGCCCTTCCAGTGCAGCGAGTCCCTCTCTTGGTATGCAGGAATCTACGTTGGTTTCCCCACCTGTCGTTTCATCTGCCCTTCCAGTGTAGCGAGTCCCTCTCTTTTTATGCAGGAATCTACTTTGTTTTCCCCACTTATCGTTTCATCTGCCCTTCCAGTGCAGCGAGGCCCTCTCTTGGCATGCAGGAATCTTCGTTGGTTTCCCCACCTGTAGTTTCATCTGCCCTTCCAGTGCAGCGAGTCCCTCTCTTGGCATGCAGGAATCTACGTTGGTTTCCCCACCTGTAGTTTCATCTGCCCTTCCAGTGCAGCGAGTCCCTCTCTTGGCATGCAGGAATCTACTTTGGTTTCCCCACTTATCGTTTCATCTGCCCTTCCAGTGCAGCGAGTCCCTCTCTTGGCATGCAGGAATCTACGTTGGTTTCCCCACCTGTAGTTTCATCTGCCCTTCCAGTGCAGCGAGTCCCTCTCTTGGCATGCAGGAATCTACTTTGGTTTCCCCACTTATCGTTTCATCTGCCCTTCCAGTGCAGCGAGTCCCTCTCTTGGCATGCAGGAATCTACTTTGGTTTCCCCACCTGTAGTTTCATCTGCCCTTCCATTGTAGCGAGTCCCTCTCTTGGTATGCAGGAATCTACGTTGGTTTCCCCACCTGTCATTTCATCTGCCCTTCCATTGTAGCGAGTCCCTCTCTTTGTATGCAGGAATCTACGTTGGTTTCCCCACTTATCGTTTCATCTGCCCTTCCAGTGCAGCGAGTCCCTCTCTTGGCATGCAGGAATCTACTTTGGTTTCCCCACTTATCGTTTCATTTGCCCTTCCAGAGCAGCGAGTCCCTCTCTTGGCATGCAGGAATCTACGTTGGTTTCCCCACCTGTAGTTTCATCTGCCCTTCCAGTGCAGCGAGTCCCTCTCTTGGTATGCAGGAATCTACGTTGGTTTCCCCACCTGTAGTTTCATCTGAACCTTCTAGTGCAGCGAGTCCCTCTTTTGGCATGCAGGAATCTACTTTGGTTTCCCCACTTATCGTTTCATCTGCCCTTTCAGTGCAGCGAGTCCCTCTCTTGGCATGCAGGAATCTACGTTGGTTTCCCCACCTGTAGTTTCATCTGCCCTTCTAGTGCAGCAAGTCCCTCTCTTGGCATGCAGGAATCTACTTTGGTTTCCCCACTTATCGTTTCATCTGCCCTTTCAGTGCAGCGAGTCCCTCTCTTGGCATGCAGGAATCTACTTTGGTTTCCCCACCTGTAGTTTCATCTGCCCTTCTAGTGCAGCGAGTCCCTCTCTTGGCATGCAGGAATCTACTTTGGTTTCCCCACTTATCGTTTCATCTGCCCTTCTAGTGCAGCGAGTCCCTCTCTTGGCATGCAGGAATCTACTTTGGTTTCCCCACTTATCGTTTCATCTGCCCTTCCAGTGCAGCGAGTCCCTCTCTTGGCATGCAGGAATCTACTTTGGTTTCCCCACCTGTCGTTTCATCTGCCCTTCCAGTGCAGCGAGTCCCTCTCTTGGCATGCAGGAATCTACGTTGGTTTCCCCACCTGTAGTTTCATCTGAACCTTCTAGTGCAGCGAGTCCCTCTCTTGGCATGCAGGAATCTACTTTGGTTTCCCCACTTATCGTTTCATCTGCCCTTTCAGTGCAGCGAGTCCCTCTCTTGGCATGCAGGAATCTACTTTGGTTTCCCCACCTGTCGTTTCATCTGCCCTTCCAGTGCAGCGAGTCCCTCTCTTGGCATGCAGGAATCTACGTTGGTTTCCCCACCTGTCGTTTCATCTGCCCTTCCATTGTAGCGAGTCCCTCTCTTGGCATGCAGGAATCTACTTTGGTTTCCCCACTTATCGTTTCATCTGCCCTTCCAGTGCAGCGAGTCCCTCTCTTGGCATGCAGGAATCTACTTTGGTTTCCCCACCTGTCGTTTCATCTGCCCTTCCAGTGCAGCGAGTCCCTCTCTTGGCATGCAGGAATCTACGTTGGTTTCCCCACCTGTAGTTTCATCTGAACCTTCTAGTGCAGCGAGTCCCTCTCTTGGCATGCAGGAATCTACTTTGGTTTCCCCACTTATCGTTTCATCTGCCCTTTCAGTGCAGCGAGTCCCTCTCTTGGCATGCAGGAATCTACTTTGGTTTCCCCACCTGTCGTTTCATCTGCCCTTCCAGTGCAGCGAGTCCCTCTCTTGGCATGCAGGAATCTACGTTGGTTTCCCCACCTGTCGTTTCATCTGAACCTTCCAGTGCAGCGAGTCCCTCTCTTGGTATGCAGGAATCTACGTTGGTTTCCCCACTTATCGTTTCATCTGCCCTTCCATTGTAGCGAGTCCCTCTCTTTGTATGCAGGAATCTACTTTGGTTTCCCCACTTATCGTTTCATTTGCCCTTCCAGAGCAGCGAGTCCCTCTCTTGGCATGCAGGAATCTACTTTGGTTTCCCCACTTATCGTTTCATCTGCCCTTCCAGTGCAGCGAGTCCCTCTCTTGGCATGCAGGAATCTACTTTGGTTTCCCCACTTATCGTTTCATCTGCCCTTCCAGTGCAGCGAGTCCCTCTCTTGGCATGCAGGAATCTACTTTGGTTTCCCCACTTATCGTTTCATCTGCCCTTCCAGTGCAGCGAGTCCCTCTCTTGGCATGCAGGAATCTACGTTGGTTTCCCCACCTGTAGTTTCATCTGCCCTTCCAGTGCAGCGAGTCCCTCTCTTGGCATGCAGGAATCTACTTTGGTTTCCCCACTTATCGTTTCATCTGCCCTTCCAGTGCAGCGAGTCCCTCTCTTGGCATGCAGGAATCTACTTTGGTTTCCCCACCTGTAGTTTCATCTGAACCTTCCAGTGCAGCGAGTCCCTCTCTTGGCATGCAGGGATCTACGTTGGTTTCCCCACCTGTAGTTTCATCTGCCCTTCCAGTGCAGCGAGTCCCTCTCTTGGCATGCAGGAATCTACTTTGGTTTCCCCACTTATCGTTTCATCTGCCCTTCCAGTGCAGCGAGTCCCTCTCTTGGTATGCAGGAATCTATGCTACTCATAGTGGACTACTTGTACATTCTTTGGCCTACTGAGTCCCTACTTGTTTCGATCAACCTAACTAATCCTTTATGACAGATGTGTGTGCATTCATGGTTTGACTGTTTTATGGACTCTGCCTCAACTTGTATCATTTCTCACTGCTAGGCTCATGGGGCAGCTGAGTCTGTTTATACTCTTTCTCACCTATCAAGGCGAAGAAAGAGCAGAAATTGGGGCTGGCACATTTAGAAGCACCATTGCATGCTTTTGCACGCTCTTAGTGTCTCTCTCTTCTCTCCTATAATATATTTCTCTTCCTACCAGTGTCCCATCTGGCAATTCCTTACAATTCCATTCCATCCTATGCCCCTTCATCGCAATCATCCTTCATTTTGTCCACCTTCAATTCTTTTCTCTTTAAATTTGACAGTGCATCTCTATTTTTTTATTTTTTCAATTGAACCACCTCATCGTCTGGCAGCAGTACTAGAAGCTGCTTCTCTTTACGCTGTCTCTTTCTCACAGGCAGAGAGGATTTCTCTGCACACACCATTAACAAGAAAAGTGTCCTATAAACCCCAGACATTCGGTCACCCTACCCATGGTGCGGGAGGGCAGAATGGCAGATAGCTCCTTAGTTTAAGGAAGTGAGAGATGTATGCCTTAGACTTAAGTCAGCATGATGGCAATGAATCGCTCCTACCTTGAAGCCCTGTGTGTGTCTCTGTGTGTGTATGTGTGTGTTTGTACAAGCGTGCATGTTTGTGAATGGTTGGAGTACAGTGGCATACCTGAGCAGAAATAGGGGTATGAGGTCAAGAGATACCATGACCTGGCATTTGGGATGCTGGTATGAAGCGTATGAGAACCACTAAACAACAAAGTAATCTGAAGCACTCCTAAACTTAATGTAATAATTAAGAACCTCTCATATAAATTGATGGGGTGCAAGGGAGATTTACCGTCCCTGGCACTGGGCGGTTTCGACCTATGTACAATGACTACAAACATTTTTTTCAAATAAAATACATTTTATATTGTTGATCAGAAAGATGTTTTGCCTTTTTGGCAAGCAAAAACCGTATCTCACATTAATCTATATTGTAATACAAAAATCATTCATCAAAATTTAATTTACATTGCACAACTATTAGATAACATTAAGAAATGTGTTTTTTGGAACTAAAAGCGGGCCACAACAATCCTTGTCAAAGGGAATGATGGAGGTAAACAAATGATGCAATCACGTTATTACGTGATGACGCGTCTAAATATAAGGGCACCATCTTGAAAAAAAAACATGATTCGGCTTCAGAGCAACGCTACGTTCAATAAGGAAGGACACGGCAGCAGGTAATGAATTGATGGTGACTATACTAGTTCTTTGAGAGCTTATGCTATAGAGATAGAATTAGATTTGGGCTTACCCCCTGTTTTCCTAACAGAGGAAATTACAAAATTGCCCACCTGATACATGGATGTCGGCGGATGTGCATCAACGGTGAGGATAGTGAACAAACCTTTGTCTAAACCCATTTGAATAACGTAACAGCGCCCATGAAATAATAGGTGAGTGACATAACAGGAAACTTCAGGATTATATAAATTGTAAATATCTTTAATTTAGAAATAGTCATGAAAGTATGTGCCATTTTCTTATAGGGCACTACTGAAGTGGATCTATATTTGGAGATTTGACCTTTACAGGCTTTGATTGTCAAGGAACAATTCATAGGACCTTACTGATTTGTCATCTGAAGACAAATACTCTAAGGTAGACTATCTCTTTCCAATTAACAGCTACTGTACCGATTGAATTTTTTATACTTTTTAAACCTCCAGGTTGAAACTTTTCTATTATTATTATTATTTCAGTTGAAATAGTCGATACACAGATAGAATCTTGGAATTCTCTTAGTTATTTCTAGAAGCATCAGAAAATATACGTCGCACAACGGTTTTTCAAGCAGGCTTATCAACCAGGTAAATATGTGTTGGAAATGCCAGACTAGAAGAGAAAAACAATTTTATAAATAGTACCCAAAGATTGAATATAGTTTTTTTCTAAATCTTTATCGACATGGAATACAGTATGAAGACTTAATACTGCACATACGGAAGATATAGCTACTGAAGAAGGGACAGCATTCCCGAAACGCGTAGAGCTACCCATTCAAAATGAATAACAACAAAGAAAAGAGATTGGTTATGGATGGTTGATTATTATTATTATTATTTTATTGCAAAAATGAACGTTATTTTATATGTTTGAAAATATACATTTTTGAATTTAAATTTTGACGAATGATTTTTGTATTACAATACAGATTAATGTGAGATACGGCTTTTGCTTGCCAAAAAGGCAAAACATCTTTCTGATCAACAATATAAAATGTATTTTATTTGAAAACATTGTTTGTAGTCATTGTACACACAATAGCGCCTGCGAGGGACGGGAGAGATCCACCAGTTGGTGGACATCTGTTGTATCCACATGAAGCGTATGAGAGCAATTCCATGACAGAACATGGCACAAAGGGACAAAGGGCCTATATGTCTTTGGTTTTTCATACAGTGCCTGGAGTCAGGTGCATAATGGCAAATCCTGTTGTAAAGTATGAGTACCCTGGCATATGATGAGAGTACCTTGGCATAAGATTAGAGTACCTGGGCATATGGCGCTAACACCTAGACATTTCACAACAGTATCTTGATACAAAGTCATACGGTGGGAATAGCGCATCATATGATGGCAAAACTTTGTATGTGCTGTGATTACCTGGCTATCATATGGCAGCAATTGTAATATTGTGGTTGAGTATGCTCACTTGATGGCAAGCCTTGGCATTTGCAGTGATTGCAATGGCATACCCTGCCCACTCAGGGTAATGAATAGCACACAAGGCCATATTATGCCACCACCTGGTCATATGATGGCAAATCCTTTATCATGGAGTTTGTACGTGGGCATATGCCACTGTATGTTATATGGCGTGAATGCAATTGGTCACATCCCTGCACGGGACAGGGGTAGTTTCATGCTCAGCTGCTTTCTTCCTCCTGTGGCTCCCAGCTGGCAGCCCCCTGCCACCCATACACACATGACACGTGGTGCCAATGCTATAAGCATGTGATGCAATGCCTGGATTGCAGGAGGAGGGCTTCACAGCATAGTTTAGCACATGGCACGTGACCCTGAGCATATGGTGTTTACATATAGTGATATCTGTGCCTATGTTCCAGCACCAGCTGATGCAGCCGGGCAGATGGTGGCACTATCTGGCATTTGGCTGACACAATACCTTCTCTAGGGTGGCAATGAATGTGCACGTGATGCCATACCTGGTATATGTGGGCAGTGCCTGGCATGCAGTGCAGGTACCCTGCCATATGATGGCAATATATCTCAGAATTGAGCATTTGAGCATAGTGAGTGGTCATTTGATGACCATGGCTGGACACATGTTGCCAGTTCTACGCTACAACACGTTTACTGTAGTTCACTGACCATAACACGTCAGCCATGTGTAAGTATACTCCTCTAAAACCACACATGCAAATGATACAACACAACATGCAAACACTAACATACAAAAACACGCCCCAAACCAGGCTTCACATCTCTGTCCGACAATACACCGTTCTATAATGATAATGATGTGTTATTTATATAGCGCCTTTATCCAAAGCGCTTTACAGAGCACATATTTCCATACAATATCACCCAACCGAAACTGGTACTCATTTATCGACCTCGGAAGGATGGAAGGCTGAATTGGTCTTGCCGGGATTCAAACCTGCGACGTGCACATCACGGTTAGATCGCAGCAGCGAGCGCTCAACCCGCTGAGCTATCTTACCAGCAATATATACCATGTCCTTACAACAAACCAGACCTACTGGCATTGTCGGTGGCAGTTTCCATGTGGGTTTTGCTTTAAGCAATATAAATGGGTGTTGCCCTGCGTTGCATGGCTCAGCTGTAATTAATTGCAATCTGATCTGTTCTCTGCATGTATTCCTGTTACTCAAGGCCAGGGCCGGCGCTAATCACGCGTGCAGGCGGCCACAGTTATTACAAGAATTACTCTTTGGAGAAAAATCAATGACGACCGGAAGCGGAGTGAATGAGGGAGAGGGCAGATATGTCTCGGAGGTGTGGGGTCGATAATGATGCATTACCTGTATGTTTCCCTTGAGTAGAAGGCTGCCTGGGAATATCCTTCCCATCAATGATCCCACTAATTAGGGCTCGGCTAGGAGGATCCAGCAACCGGACCATAACCCCAGAGAAAAGGGGACCCATCGTCCACGTGCTGCCTCCCCATTAAGAGGGCTGCTCTACTATTCTAGAGCCTTCTTCTTGGATCCCATTGGGGGGGGGGGGCGGCATCCCTCTCCTTCAACATTTGAAAACAGCAAGAAATAAATAAACATTGGGCTTCATTATGAGACCGGCTCTAGTCGTATAACCGGCATGGCTGCTGCGGGAATCTTTTTTTTCCAGCTCGCGGAAATGGGCAATTACCAGGGCATTACAGCCCTGGCATACCCGGTAATTGCCCATTCTCGGGCGCCGGAAAATATTAGTCTCCATTCCCATTTGAGTCCCATTGGACTCAATGGGAATGGGGAGAACGGATGCACCGGCACCATTCGTGAATGGTGCCGGTGCATCCGACATGGGCTGATCGCAGGTGCCAGTAAACCCGCCAGGTCCCAGGTGAAAAGGCACCCGAGAGCAGACCTTTTAGTTTGCCGGTCCGGTAACAGCGGTACCGGCAAGCTTACCGGAACCATTGTTACTGGACTGGCAACCTCATAATGAGGCCCATTGACTTGCAAAGAAAAGTATCTCCTGTTAAAAACAGGTAATCCACTGATTTCGACATGCATCCAGGTAGTTAAAGCCAAGCAGGGAATCAGGGAATCCACTGATTTCGACATGCATCCAGGCAGATAAGGCCAGGCAGGGAAACAGGGAATCCTCTGATTTCGACATGCATCCAGGTAGTTAAAGCCAAGCAGGGAAACAGGTAATCCACTGATTTCGACATGCATTCAGGTAGTTAAAGCCAAGCAGGGAATCAGGGAATCCACTGATTTCGACATGCATTCAGGCAGTTAAAGCCAAGCAGGGAAACAGGGAATCCTCTGATTTCGACATGCATCCAGGCAGTTAAAGCCAAGCAGGGAAACAGGGAATCCTCTGATTTCGACATGCATCCAGGCAGTTAAAGCAAAGCAGGGAAACAGGGAATCCTCTGATTTCGACATGCATCCAGGCAGGTAAGGCCAGGCAGGGAAACAGGGAATCCTCTGATTTCGACATGCATCCAGGCAGGTAAGGCCAGGCAGGGAAACAGGGAATCCTCTGATTTCGACATGCATCCAGGCAGGTAAGGCCAGGCAGGGAAACAGGGAATCCACTGATTTCGACATGCATTCAGGCAGGTAAAGCCAAGCAGGGAAACAGGATGCATTCAGGCAGTTAAAGCCAAGCAGGGAAACAGGGAATCCTCTGATTTCGACATGCATCTAGGCAGGCAAGGCCAAGCAGGGAAACAGGGAATCCACTGATTTCGACATGCATTCAGGCAGTTAAAGCCAAGCAGGGAAACAGGGAATCCTCTGATTTGGACATGCATTCAGGCTGGTAAAGCCAAGCAGGGAAATGTATAAAAATGCATTTTAGCAACAGGGCAAACTTTGCCCTGGTGCTAACACCCTTCCTTATCAACACTTAGACACACTTTGGTCTGGCGTAAAAATTCATTGAAAGACAAGATTTTTGCATAAGGCCACCTTTGCCCTAGAGCTAACATCAAGAATAAATGCACTTGCAATAGTGCTAAGGTTTTAAAATATGGCACAATAGTTTTTTTGCACTAGGAAAAACTTTGCCCTAGTGCTAATACCATGTAGAATTGTGCTTGCATCAGTGCAAAGGTTCTGTAATCTGGTCCCAGCCTTGCTGGCTGCGCGGTAGTCTGTGCTAAAAACCTCTATTCGCAAAATGAATGCTAATGCATCTCATTTTAAGTGATTATGATGAATATTGTGTCTGGTTTTACTCAACTGACCTGACTAGCAGTTGGCAGACTCCACTGTGTGTTTCCTGGGTTTAGTAAATCATGTGTTTTGAAGCTAATTGTAAGATCAATTCATTTACGAGAAGCGCCCCAAGTTAGAGTGGCAGGGCTCATCGATTGATCCTAATAGGATCCAACCATTCTTGTAAGGTCAGGTTTATGATGTTGATTGACAGCCCCGCGCCACCTTGATGAAAAGCAGGAAGATCTTAGAGGGGTGGGGAGGAGGGGGCGGCATCAGAGCCTCATAGCTGTTAGGGGCCTGGCACCAGCCGGGCATTATCATTCTGTAAACGCACGGCGATAAGCCATGACTCGGAAAAGTGTAGGTTTAATGTGACTACCAGCACAATTTCCCCTCTGCAAAGGTCATTTGAGCAGCGTAGGCAGAGTGCATTTTGTGTATGTTCTGATGACGTGCAAAAGAACTTGGCAGACTCCACTCAAGCTAATCACCAGGGCCTTTTGCATCTGTTTCTGGGGGGCTCCTGTTCAGCCGGTCACAACACGTTTTTTGCGGGTTGAAATAAAAATGAAGGCATTCCCCAATTTTGACGCCCTACACTTTTGCCAAATGACTTTACTGCATATCGTTCACCTTTTTTTTGCTGCAATGCAGATGATATGTTGGGGTAAGGTGTTTAGAAAGGGAGGAGGGGATCCCCCCCACACATTTTGCGGTAAAAAGTGGTGACATTGTTAAAATGAATTGACAACAGTGTAGGTCGGTGAAAAAATGGGCTAAGATTCATAGAACCAAAAATATGTAATGTGTGCGGTTTATATTCATGGACTGATTAACTCCCTAGCCAGTAAGGGAACAGAGATCCTATCTCGCCCCCAATCGAGGACATTCCTCGTGGAGCTCGGGGCTCTGTGCTTTACATCAGATTTCCAAGCATCATCAAACTTGGAGAACAATAGACCTACTTATGGTATGATTTGACAGGTCATTTATAATGCGCTTAATACCCAGAGGTTTCTAAGTGCGGACCCGGGGATTGAACCTGAGTTGGTCCGTGTCATCTTGCTTCCAAGGCGAGCACGTTGCCCCTGAGCTATCCTCCCGAGAGGAGGGTCCTGCCGTAAAAATGGCAGTCAATTGGCAGCAATGTCGTTGCCCCCGCTTTACGGTCACATTATTCCCGACCTTACTATGGGGCTCACTGTAACTTATCAGTGTGCTAATAACGTGCCGGTATTAATGCATAATGGAACACAATTGCATCGGCCAACTATACGTTAGCCGGTGGGGCACCTGATTTAGCTCCAGGTGCCTACAGGCAAAAATTGCCAGTATTTGTCAGGACTTGCTTCTTATTGGCGCAGAGGCAGCGCAAACACCTCCCTCCCCGTTAGGTCTTGGCACCTGGAGGTGGTTAACACAGGCCACCTTGACCCTTCGGGGAAAGAGGGTTAGGGTCCGTTGGATGGATAGGTAGGGGGAGATTAGGAAGACCGGAAAGAGGGTGAGGTAGAAGTTGTGGATAGGAATGGGGAAGATCAGGTTCACATGCTCCTCAGCTCCAGCTCCTGAATCCGGGATTCTCTGCCCTCACACTCCAGCACTCATTTACTTTCACACTATATGCCAGAAAGGAAGCGCGCCTTTGTACTGGAGCCCTAAACCAGTTTTGTGTACCTTTTGCATTCAGTCCTGTAAACACAACCCCCACATTACATCATGCAGGAAACAACACCTGCATTACTTCATGCAGGATAGGGTGAGTGAACACAACCCCCACATTACATCACGTAGGAAACAACACCTGCTTTACTTCATTCAGTAAAGAGTAAACGTTTACACTACAGTACGTGCCCCTTTCACAAGTAAACTATAAATGCACTTAGCTTCGGTGCAGCTGGATAAGTCTTCTGGCCTTTTCGTGTTGTTGGGCCACTATGGCATTCACAACCTTATTAGCACTGCAAAAGCAAGACAAATGTCAGTACTGGAGTGCATACACATGCGGCACAGTGTCTAGGGTGAATTCTTCCGTTTTGGCTACTCCGCTTAACGGATTCACAATTTCAGATGCATGCAAATTACACGATTCGTATTGGAACGCAATCGCGTGTTAATTGGCGTGTCTCATGCTGGGTTAATGGAGCGCCATGCGTTTCCTAATCACTTCGTTTGCGGTTCCTGAAAGCCTTCAAGTTCAAAACGTAGTTTCGTTCAAGTTGCACCTTCGGTTCCGAAATGCGACTGGAGAGCGCACTATGGAAAATGTACTTATATTGTTAGTCACGCGGGGCCTGGGGTGAGTTTGCAGGCGGTGGGCGTGCCCCACGTAGGCTTGCCGACAGGAGCTCTGGATTTGCACATCCTTCCTCTCTGCTGGCCGGAATTGGAAGCGTGGGTTTCGGGCACGGTCCGCGCATGCGCGTTGGTGCGGGCGTGGCCGTCTTCACCTCAGCAGGCCTGTGCTGCACACGGCCTGCTGGGAATTGTAGTACTCGTGCTGTTCTTCGTCCCTGAGCCAAGAATCTATAAAAGGGATGAAGAACATGCCTGGAGTACTGTTTGGGAAGTGACTTGCACTGCAATAGGGCGCCTACCACCCCTTCAGTACCCACACCAGCCCTAGCCCTGACAGTACTCCCCCTCCCACCTGCAAGCCCAGGCTTAGATGGGTTTTTTAGATGGAATCGGTGGAGGAGCCGAGGAGCATGGATGTTTTCTGCGGGCTCCCAGGACCTGTCCTCGGGGCCATACCCTTTTCAGTCTACTAGGTAATACAGTTTTCTTTGCCTAAGACATGAATCAAGGATGTTTTGGACTTCAAACTCGGGATGCCCGTCAATCAAAATGGGAGGAGGCTTTTTGGTTCTGGAAGAGGCAGGGGCTGGCTTGAGCAAAGCAATGTGAAATACCGGGTGAATTTTCATGTGCGTAGGTAAGGTCAATTTCACAGCAACTGGACCAATTAATGCCTGTATTGGGAATGGGCCTATAACACGGGGCATGAATTTTCGGGATCCTTGTAGGCGGAGGTGTTTTGTAGAAAGCCACACCTTGTCCCCAACTTGGTACTGCAGACCTGGTCACCTTTTTTTATCAGCTTGACACTTGTAAGCACTTTTAGCTGCCTTTAAATTGTCCTGAACTGATCACCATATTTCTTCTAGGTGTTTCTTCTTCTCTGACGCTGCCGGTACCTCTGGTATGTTTCCTGGGAGAACTGGCTGAAAACGGGGATGATACCCGTAATTGCTGTAGAAGGGTGTCGTTTTGGTTGATGTATGGACTGTGTTATTATATGCTAGTTCAGCAAGCCAAATGACGTCAGCCCAGCTTTCTTCTATCCCCAGCGTAAGGCACCTGAGGTATTGCTCGAGGGTTTGATTCATTCTCTCCGTTTGACCGTCGGTTTCTGGATGGTAACTGGTGGAGAGCCGTATGTCCATTCATATTGATTTGCAGAATGCTTGCCAAAACCTTGACGTGAACTGTGGTCCTCGATCGGAAATGACATTGTAAGGCAATCCATATAAACGGATAACATGCTGCAGGAACAAGTCTGTCAGTGTACTAGCCAATGGCGTTCCAATGCATGGTATAAAATGAGCCATTTTGGTAAGGTAATCTACCACAACAAAAATAGTAGTAAACCCCCGTCTCAGAGTGCCATGGAGTAGGTGGTGTTGGTAAGGGTTGTAAAGACCCCAGTGGCCTTTGATGATCAGATTTATTTCGGAGGCATATCTCGCACTTGGTGTTACGCTCACCTGGCTCCCACAGAGGCGTCGATCTGGACTGGACTGCTGCGGTCTCCACCAATGTGACGCGTAGGGCCGAGATGACGGACTGGACTGGCCCACCTAGCTTTGTTTGCTTGGCCCATAGGAATATTCTTCTGCAAGTGGAGAAAGGGAATTAACCACCCGTGGAGTTGAGCGTAAATCCCCCCACCCCACTGTTCTCCCCACTGATCACCTTGGATGTTCCCTCTTATAGTCTCACCTGCTGATTTGAAAAGATGAGCTGCATTGAGCGCAGGGGCGCGTAGATAACCAGTTGCTTCACTGGCTCGAACGAATTGGTGAGTTCCAGGACAATAATGACTCCGATATTCCCGGCAAGACGCCGTACGTATGTAGTTCGTAAGAGTTCAAATGCCTGACTTTCACTCTTGTCCGATTCCTTGCAGGTTGCAGCTTGACCCTACTGAAGAGTTCCTCGTGGCAACCGGTAATGTTCTGGTAAGGATTTGTATTATCCAACACAGTTCGATAAAATAATGTCCATATGTAACCTGTTGCTTTCTCCCTTTTTCAGGCGCTGAGAGAAAGTATGAAGTCTCGGGGAATAATGCCTCCGGCGGTAAAATCAGGTAAGTATTTTGTGGTGAGGAGGGTTCCCCTTGTTAGTCTCTTGTTTCACCTTGCTGTCCTTTTGTTTCCCCTTAGGGGCCAGGGTTCGGCTAGGATGCAGTGGAAGCCCACCCCCGGTGGTAAAATCAGGTAAGTCTATGGGGGGTATTCCTCTGTGTATTCCCTTGGCTCAACTTGCTGTTCTTGTCTTCTCCTTAGGTGCCGGAGTGAGGCGGTAACATGCAGGAGGATGCAGTGAAATGTGAAGATGCTGCGAAGGCCGGTGAGTTCAGCGCAGCGCTGCAGCAGGCAAGGCGACGCGCATAAAATAACTTCTTTCTTCCAGCTCGAAGGCGCGATGGATCGGGAATTCACGTAAGGATCAAAGGTATTGCTCTTGTTCTAACCTTTTCTCCTTCTTTCTCCCTTTTTCTATGAGCTCCAAACTCGAGGCAGGCGTGGCAGAAGACTGGATGCAGACTTGCAGGCACGGTGAGCGTTACGCTGCTGGATGCAGAATAACGCAAAGCGTGTGCTGCTCTTCGTGCGTGGTTTAAATAGCCTCCAAAGTAGTCCCAGGTAAGTATTCCTCCCCAGCCCCACCTGAGTAAAAAAATAGTCCCTAGGTAAAATAGTCCCTTCCAAGCCTCGTTTGGCTTGGAGCTCTTGCAGCATGGTCTGCATCAGGTAAGTTTGAAGCATGGACTGCATCAGGTAATTTTTAATCTATGAGCCTGGCGCCTGTGGCGCCAGGACTGACCCTCCATATAAGCCTGGCGCCATAGGCGCCAGGACTGCACCCAAATAGCCCCTAGCGGGGGTTGTTGGGCTTGCTTGGGGTAACTTGATGCCTGCTTCCGGGGTTGCTGGACTTGGTCTGGGTCCCCGGGGGTAGGCATCATGACAGCACTCCCCCCCAAGGCCCCTCCTAAAGTCATTCTTCCCTGTAGTTTTGGTTTGTCTGGGAAATTTTGGTGGAATTCTTTTACCAATCGGGGTGCATGAACATGGTCACTAGGTTCCCATGGCCTTTCCTGTGGTCTGTAACCTTTCCAGTCGATTAAATAAAAAAGTTTTGACTTTATCAGCTTAGAGTCCAGGATGTTCTTAACTTCAAATTCCAGTTCTCCGTCTACAAGGATGGGGTCTGGTGGCTTGGTTAGTCTTGTCCCTAGTTGTACTGGCTTCAAAAGTGACACATGAAAGACGGGATGAATTTGCATATTAGCAGGTAAGTCCAACTTGACAGCCACCGGGTTAATAATGGCCTTAATAGAGTAAGGTCCCAAATATCTGGGGTTAAAGGTCTGTGTTCCCTTTAGAGGTATATGTTTTGTGGCTAACCATACTTGGTCCCCTATTTGGTATTGTGGAGTATCACTTCTATGCCGATCAGCATCTTTCTTGTATTTTTCTTTCGCCTGTTTTAAATGTGTACTTGCTTCCTTAAAGGCTTGTGTAATCGTAGCGTGCAGATGGGCCACTGCAGGCATTTCTAAGTCTTGGGGTGAGTCAAGGTCTGAGGTTCGAGGATGGTGCCCATATAAGGTTTAAAAAGGGCTTTGTCCAGTTCCAGAATGTACTGAATTATTGTATGCATATTCGGCGATCCAAAGAATGTCTTTCCAATTACTCTCTGTCTGATGTAACATACAACACAGGTTTTGTTTGAGAGTCTGGTTGGTCCTCTCCGTTTGACCATCGGTCTGGGGGTGGAGACTGGTCGATAACCTCACATCGATTTGCGCCAATTGACAGCATTTTTTCCAAAAATGTGAAATGAATTGACTGCCCCAGTCAGAGACCAACACGGACAGAAATCCATGTATGCGAACAATTTTTCGAGGAATTCTTTGGCCAGGATTGAGGCTGAAGGTAGTCCTTTTAAAGGAATAAAGTGGGCCATCTTGGAAAAAAGATCCACAATAACTAGAATGGTGTTAAACCCATTACAAGGAGGCACCTCGGTAATAAAGTCTAACGATAAGGTGTGCCATGGTGTAGGCGGAATATCTAAAGGTTGTAAGAGTCCAGCTGGTTTTTTCTTTTGACTTTTGTTTTGGGCGCAAATGCCACAAGACATCACAAATGATTTAATATCCTTTCGCCAGGTGGGCCACCAGAATTGTCTTTTAATTTTAGCTTCAGTTTTTGCAATACCTGGGTGCCCCTCCATTAGGGTATCATGATAACGGGAAATGACTAGCTCTTGTAGTTCCTTGTGTGGCAGAAATAGCCGCCCTTGGTAATAAGGCAGATCATTGGTGACAGAGTAGTCCGGGCCTTTCTTTACCCAGTCCTGCAGGGCTGTAGGATCAAAGAGTTGCTGGATCTTTACCTGAATGTCCTCTAGTGTCTGTAGAGTAGTCATGCCAATAATCCTTTGTTCGGAAATTATAGGTACTGGTTCTGGGTTCACTTCTGCCTCTCCCATCCCTTATTCGGGATAAGGCGTCTGCTTTACCATTCTTAGAACCTGGTCGATAGGTTATCACGAAATCGAACTCGGTAAAGAACAATGCCCATCGGAGTTGACATGACGATTGGGCCTTGGCTGTTTTTAAATACTGTAAATTCCGGTGATCGGTGATCACAGTAATGGTATGCCTGGCACCGGGAAGATAGTGCCGCCAAGCCCTGAAGGCGGATTTAATGGCTAATAACGCCTTGTCCGTAACCGCATAGTTTAACTCGGGTGCCGAGAACTTTCTGGACCAAAATGCTACTGGGCGAAGCTGGCCAGTTTCAGGGTCTTTTTGAGACAGGACAGCTCCCATGGCTAGACTGGATGCATCAGTTTCCACTATGTATGGAAGTTCAGGGCGCGGGTGCTTTAACACAGGTGCAGACGTGAATTTCGCTTTCAGCTCTTGGAAGGCATTTTCAGCTTCTTCAGTCCACATAAAGCGTTAATTTTTTCGCAAGAGTGCTGTGATGGGATGTACGACATGTGAAAAATCTGGGATGAATCTGCGGTAGAAATTGGCAAAGCCGAGCATGCTTTGTACTCCTTTAACTGAACTTGGTGATGGCCACTTAAGGATTGCGTCCACCATTCGTGAGTCCATTCGGACTCCCTTTGGGGTCAGGATAAACCCAAGGAATTCAACTTCTGTGGCATGAAAAACGCATTTTTCTACTTTTGCATAGAGTTTGTGCGGGCGCAATTTCTCAAGGACTGCTCGGACGTGCTTCACATGGTCAGATACTGAAGAGGAGTATACTAGAATATCATCGATATACACGACAACACAAACGTCAATGAGTTCACGAAGGACATCGTTCATGAAGTATTGGAAGGCTGCTAGTGCATTGCACAACCCGAAAGGCATCACTTGTTATTCGAATTACACATACTTAGTGCGGAAAGCAGTCTTCCATTCGTCGCCCTCTTTTACATGTACCAGATGGTATGTCCCCCGGAGATCTAATTTAGTGTATATACAAGCGTCCTTCACTTGGTCTAGTAGTTCAGGGATCAGAGGCAACGGGTATCGGTTCTTAACAGTTATCTGGTTCAATGCGTGGTAGTCTATGCACGTTCTGAGGTCACCTTCCTTTTTGGGTACGATGAACAAAGCTGAAGATGCAGGGGACTTGGATGGGCGAATAAAGCCATTGGCAAGGTACTGGTCTAAGTATTGTCGTAGGTGAAGGTTCTCAGGTTCCTTAAGGGCATAGATCCTGCTACAAGGGGGTTGTGCACCGGGTATGAGATTGATTTGACAATCGTACGATCTGTGAGGAGGTAAGGTGTTTGCCTGTTCCTTTTGGAAGACATCCTGGAATTCTTGGTATTCTGGAGGTAGTTGCATGACTGCTGTGGTTACTGTGGCCAGGCCTGCGTTCTGATTTTTCTTTGGGTAACAGGTTTGTGCACAATCGGGAAGGTTATTCTCTTCTCTCGCCAATCAATACAAGGATTATGTGTTTCCAACCAAGGTATCCCCAGTATTATTTGGAACTGTGGGGCTTTGATTAGATCAAACACAATAGTCTCTCGATGCCCATCCTGACCCAATAGTGTCATCTCTGCGGTGGAGTGAGTTACAGGCCCAGAGGCAATTTCAGTTCCATTGACTGTGGTGATGACATCTGAGGTGGTTTTTCGGCAGAGAGGTAGATTCATCCTGGAAGCCAATTCATAGTCCACATAGTTTCCTATGGCCCGCTATCAATGTATGCCCTTACTGCGTGCATACGCGATGGCTGCCCTGAATATACGAGGACCATTGGTATGATGAAATGCGAGGTCTGAGTATCCTTCTTCAAGCTCTGCAAGCGGACCTCTACGCTTGTCGGGCGTGGTTGTTTCCCGAGTCTGACTCCATATGGCTTTTATCATCAGCTCCTACCACCTTCTTGGGTGCTTTTACAGGGCAATCCCATAGAAAATGTCCAGAAGTTCCACAATATAGACACAATTGTATTTGCCATCTCCTTTCTCTTTCCTTCTGGGTTAGGGGTCCTTTAACCCATCCGATTTGCATGGGTTCCGAAGCATCTGCTCCTTTGGGGTTAGCGTGGGTTTTGACCAACACCCGATTCTCGAACTTGGCTCAATCAGCCTTTCTGTTCTGAAGTCTGTGATCTAACTGGACCACTAAGTCTATATATTCAGCGCAGTCTTGAGGTGGGTTCACAACTTGAGCCAAGACATCCTTGAGTTCTCCTCGAAGCCCTCGATGAAATAACGTGATTCGTTTTACCTCAGGCCATCCAGTTTCCACTATTAACCTATTAAAGGTCGCGATGTAGGATAGAAGGTCCTGGTTACCCTGCCGTAGGGACAAAAGTTTGTTATCCAGGGCCTCTCCTTGGGAGTGCCGGACAAATAGTCTTTCCATGCTAGTTTGAAAGCCCTGAAAATCTTGAAGAATTGGGTCATCCTGAGTAACTAGTGGAATTGACCAATCAGCTGCACTGCCGCTGAGATATGACAATACAAAGGCTACCTTGGCTTGATCGTTTGGGAAGGCTCCAGGTCTGCATAAAAAGTGCAAGCGGCATTGGTTCATAAACACGGCAAACCTTTTGGGATCTCCGGCAAAGCGTTCGAGTGGGGCTAATGGAATATGTCCTGGTAGGTTTATTTGCACAGGGTTACTCGATAACACAGGAGCTGGATTTCCCCCGGAACCATGAAGAGGTGCTTGTCCAGCCTGGCTTTGCAATAGTTGCCTAGCAAGATCATCAGTTCACTCCTTTGACAAAATCAGTTCTCTCGTAAGAGCATTGGTTTCTTGACGGGCGGAATGCACTTCAGCCCTCAGTTCCCCTAGTAATTGGGCCAATTGGTCAGTCTCTGAGGTATCCATAACGCCCGGGTGGGAATTTGTGGGTAGGCTTTGCGTTCTGTTCCGCTCACCTGGCTCCCACAGAGGTGTCGATCTGGACTGGACTGTTGCGGTCTCCACCAATGTGACGCGTAGGGCCGAGATGACAGACTGGACTGGCCCACCTAGCTTCGTTTGCTTGGCCCGTAGGAATATTCTTCTGCAAGTGGAGAAAGGGAATTAACCACCCGTGGAGTTGAGCGTAAATCCCCCTACCCCGCTGTTCTCCCCACTGATCACCTTGGATGTTCCCTCTTATAGTCTCACCTGATGATTTGAAAAGATGAGCTCTCCATCCTGCATTGAGCGCAGGGGCGCGTAGATAACCAGTTGCTTCACTGGCTCAAAGGAATTGGTGATTTCCAGGACAATATTGACCCCGATATTCCCGGCAAGATGCCGTAAGTATGTAGTTCGTAAGAGTTCAAATGCCTGACTTTCACTCTTGTCCGATTCCTTGCAGGTTGCAGGTTGACCCTACTGAAGAGTTCCTCGTGGCAAACGGTAATGTTCTGGTAAGGATTTGTATTATCCAACACAGTTTGATAAAATAATGTCCATATGTAACCTGCTGCTTTCTTCCTTATTCAGGTGCTGAGAGAAAGTATGAAGTCTCGGGGAATAATGCCTCTGGCGATAAAATCAGGTAAGTCTTTTGTGGTGAGGAGGGTTCCCCTTGTTAGTCCCTTGTTTCACCTTGCTGTCCTTTTGTTTCCCCTTAGGGGCCGGGGTTCGGCTAGGATGCAGTGGAAGCTGCGCCGACCCGTGAAGAAGAATAGTACCCCCGGTGGTAAAATCAGGTAAGTCTATGGGAGGTATTCCTCTGTGTATTCCCTTGGCTCACCTTGCTGTTCTTGTCTTCTCCTTAGGTGCCGGAGTGCGGCGGTTACATGCAGGAGGATGCGGTGAAATGTGAAGATGCTGCGAAGGCCAGTGAGTTCAGCGCGGCGCTGCAGCAGGCGATGCGACGCGCATAAAATAACTTCTTTCTTCCAGCTCGAAGGCGCGATGGATCGGGAATTCAGGTAACAGTCAAAGGTATTGCTCTTGTTCTAACCTTTTCTCCTTCTTTCTCCCTTTTTCTAGGAGCTCCAAACTCGAGGCGGGCGTGGCAGAAGACTGGATGCAGACTTGCAGATATGGTAAGCGTTACGCTGCTGGATGCAGAATAACGCGAAACGTGTGCTGCTCTTCGGGCGTGGTTGAAATAGCCTCCAAAGTAGTCCCAGGTAAGTATTCCTCCCCAGCCCCACCCGAGTAAAAAAATAATCCCTAGGTAAAATAGTCCCTTCCAAGCCTCGTTTGGCTTGGAGCTCTTGCAGCATGGTCTGCATCAGGTAAGTTTGCAGCATGGTCTGCATCAGGTAAGTTTTAATCTATGAGCCTGGCGCCTATGGCGCCAGGACTGATCGTCCATATGAGTCTGGCACCATAGGCACCAGGACTGCACCCAAATAGCCCCTAGCGGGGGTTGTTGGGCTTGCTTGGGGTAACTTGATGCAAGCTTCCGGGGTTGCTGGACTTGATCTGGGTCCCCGGGGGTAGGCATCATGACACTTGGTAGTATACGACTGGACATCTTTATACAGAGTTGGCCACCAGAAGTGACGTTTGACTAACTCGATGGTCTTTACCTTCCCGGGATGACCCACGAAAGGAGAGTCATGACACCATTTGATGGCTTGTTGGCGAAGCCATGTTGTTCGCAAGTACAAGACTTATCTGTAAAAGGGTAATCCATCCTTTATAGTCTGGTCCTTATTCTGGTGTACCCATTCGACCAATTGTTGTGCCGACATTGCTATTCTTATGTCGTCGAAGTGTGGGATGGCTTAACCCACTCATCCAAGCCCTGCAACAGTACTGTGCATTGCTGGCAGCAGAAACATCAGAATGGCCACTGGAAAGCATGCTGCTCGCTCAAAACCAGCCAAAAATGCGTAGTAAAAAACTGAAAGATAGGCTGCCATCCACTTTTGCCTATCTTAGGGAGCACAGGAGATCACTGCCTAAAACCACCAATGGGCCATCCACAAAGCAGCCTGAAACCACTTGGAAAAAGCAATGCTTATTGCCAAAAGCCACACAGAGCTGTGTGAGAATCCGTTTCTTGATTGTCCAAAATTGCTAAAATCATGGCTCACAAATCACCAAAAGGTCCAACCTTCTTGTTGGGTGTTCCACATTGTTCTACTGCAAGAATCCACATCAATACAATGTCAGCAAGAATCATATGCTATCAAGCTAAATCTCTTTTTAAAGATAGACAGCTGTCAAAATGGGTGTAGTACCATTACTCGTCTCTGTCAGGTGCTGGCGATTCAAAATTCTGACAGGAGAGCTGTGTTTCAGAAGCTAAATATGCCAAAGAAGAAAATTCCATCAAAATGCCATATAGAGTGCTACACAGTGATGTCATGCAAAAAAAGACTTGATTTAAAGATATATTGCTTAATTTAAGTTTATAAAATGCATTTATTGTCACAAGGAACTCTGTTGAAATTGACTAGAAGGTAATCTGATTTAATTAAAACTTCAAGAGGCCTTCTGTCCATGGGAACCCTTCACACCTGGCCTTCCTACCAACAGGAGAGGATATCGCAAGGACATGTTAATTAGAACTGTTGTGAGAGGAGGAGATTTCCCCTGCTGGCAGGAAGAAAGAGACAATAGAGTCTTTCAACTGAATAGAAAATGCCAATTTGGGTGTGACTGGTCAATAACTGCTCTAGCAGGAAGGCAGGCCATGTGACCATCTGACTCACCCAGCTCTGGGGGCGGACCAGACTGGGATGTGGTTTTAACATTGCACCAAATATATGGTTAAGGAAAATGGTTCTAAAATATTGTAACAAGCTGACATAAATGTACAACTTTGAGATTGTGACAATGAAAAATTCACTCACAATTTAAGACTAAGCTGTACGTTGTGCGATGTCCTGAGACCAAACTCCGGGATTTATTAATATTGCAGCTGTAGTGTTTTTGCTATCAACATAAGAACACAGAGTAATATGCTCAGAGAGGGTATGTATGTCTGTGTACAATTTGGTGCAGAACCAATATTGCGAAACCCACCAAAAGCACAAATAAGTTTTCATTTCTGGACCCAAGCTCGTAGGAGCATGGGACTTGAACAGAGATGTACCTTAAATAATTTGTGATGTGTGTATGTATTATGAACAACTTGTGTATCTGGGAAATATGTTCTTGGGAAAAATTGATTTTCTAAGTAAAAGCAAAGGGGAGTGTTCTTTCCTAAAGCCATAAACATGACACCTGATGACACAGGATGACACACTACTCTTTTCTCCAGTCAGGGGACAGGAGATTCTCTGACCCATCAAATCCTTAGGGGGTTGGGCATGTAGAATCAGCCTCCACACCCACTTTGAAAACACATAAAAAGAGACTGCCTAGGACAGATAACACACTAATTTTTCCACTACTCACCGATTCACAAGCTGAATCCTTCTCAGCAGGCCTTCAGAAACTTTTGCAACCTGATTCTAACCCCTAAACTTCCATGGGGCCTCACTAAACCATTCAACAGCCGGGCCGTGCTGTTTGCTTCTAGCTAAGAACCCTGTAGTAGAACCCAGATCCAGACCCAGAGAGAGCAGTGCTGTATCCAGACCCGTCAGATCCAGTTCAAGAGACCCAGACCGCCGTGCAGTGCTGAGAGCAGAACCCAGAGGGCCTGAGACCTGTCCGGTGGCGAGAGTGAAGCCAAACCATTGACCAGATCTTTGACGAGGCGCATTCCATTGCAAAACTAGGAGTGAGTATCTAGTCTAGAACTGTACAGAACCAATCTCTTAGTTTAAAGTAATTGTCTTCCATTCATTTCAACCTATCCAGAACTGCATTATAGAATCCTGTGTTCATCCTGTTGATTCCAAATCTGTAAAGTGCCATCTGTCATTTCTGAAATCCTGACTTTATTTCTGAAAATCTACCTTCACAAAAACATACATATCTTTTGAACCGCACGTCAAAAAAAAAAATGACATTCCAATTCATTATAGTTTTTCCGTAATCGCGATTTACACACACGGGAAAATTGCAGCGAATTGCAATTTAGCTCCATTTCACCACTTGTAAAAATAGCTGTTTCTTGTTTGCAACTGCTGAATTTCATTTTCAATTTGATAATCATTCATGAATCATTGCTAGTGTTGACCTGAACCAATCTAAAGTAACTTTCACTCATACTGAATCTCTTTTAGTGAATTAAAATCAATTTAGTAATTTTCCTTTTCATTGCAATCACATTTAAAAGTATTTTTGCCTGTTTTAAAATCATACCTTTTTCTCTAAGCTTGCTGAGGGAACTGGGATTGAACTGCATTCTTGATTGTATTCCTGAAACCTGTGTGCCCTCATTTCCATCTCTTCATATTGCATAGGGGGGAGTGAGTAGTCACAGGGGAAAAAGTGATCACATTATCTTTTGATTGAAATCATATCAAGTTATTTCTGTGTTACATTCTTTCCCATCATTGCATTTCCTTGAATCAAATAAGGTATTCTCTGCTACAGTATCCTTCATATTCATACTCCTAAGTGATTAAAGAGATTGTCAATTTTGAAATATTACCCATTGTTGATTACCGTCCATATTCATAAGTGTGACGCTTACCTTAGACTCTGCGGGAACACCACTCCAACTGACCTCTTCTCTTTTCTCAGAGTGCGTTGTTACCCTTTCTCTCTCTCTTTCTCTCTCTCTTTTGGCTGAAACTATCTTCAAGTTCACAAAGGGTCTAAGAAACAACTAAAGAAAATACCAGGAATTATTTAAGGGGGCTTTCCCTGATAACTGAGAGGAATAGTGATTCTATCTCAATCTGATTTTGAATCGAAGTGACTCCAACCCCTCTTACCTTAATTTATGGTATGGTGAACTATCCATCCTGCAACATATGCAGGGGCGCAGGTTCTGAAGATGGAATTGATTGCGCACAGGGCTGGAAAAACAGTATTTTACTGACAGAGGAATGAGGAGGTTGCTATAAAGGAGAGTTCAGTGACCACAACTCCTATGGCCAATTCTAAACTCAAGGCAATGTAAACACCACAGTGAATTCTAGAGGAAATATGGAGCAACCTTATATGCCTCTTTTCATCCGAAATGGTAAGCAGAAAATGTACACATTAACACAACAATTGCCAGAACAAACAATGCGCCTACAGACACATGGATGCAGGTTTTTTCGAACACTAGTTCGTTTAGTGGGGCGGCGTGACCTGTAACAGCGCATGCAGGTTGTGAGGTGAGCACTTCGTAAAAACAAGTGACGAATTACTGTAACAACTGCCTGCCATAAACCATAACCATAAAACTCCTCACAACACCATGGTACTTGCGTTTCGCTGAGGTAGTCGAGAAACAATTGGAACAGTTTTCTCTCAGAAACCTCACACACGTCAGGAGCCGGGGAAGGACAGGACAGTGGAAGGGGCTGGGCACTGTGAAAGGACCGGGAAAATTACTTTGACGACTGAGGGCAAGAACTGTGACAGAAACAAGTAGGGAAATCGGAGAATATCTCTGACAGGAATCCGGACAGCGGTAAGCGTCGCTGATAACAACAGACGCGAAGGACGGAACAAACAGAGGGAGGGGCTTAAATACTCTAGGAGCTGCAGCAACTAGACTGCTGCCTGAAATTCAAGGTGCATATTCAGACCGCCATGTTGGAAGATGAGGAAGTGGTTTTAGATCCGCTAACCCACTAAGCTCTCCCTACTCTTGGACCAGGAATTGTAGGCAACTACCCAGGAAACCTTGGAGATCTTTTTAAGAGGGATACCCGTGGTCATGACAATAAGTGGGCTATTCAAATATTATTTTATTCATAAAAGTGTGATCTATATATTGTCTAATTCTTCAAATAAATCTATTAATTTGCAAAACAAACCTACTTCTTGGCTCAGTGAGGTCAGGGGGATTCAATGAGAGGGGTGTTATGCAAGGGTTCATCATCCAGATTTAAAGAACTTTGACATAAATATATATAAAAACGGGCTTGCATTAGGCATCCCATCCTAAGCATTGACTTAGTTGGATTGCTGGATTGAAGTCACTTACAGATGACAGCATCCACCGCCACACTTCCAATGACATGGCTGGGGTCTACCATGGGCTTGGGCTCTTCCACTCCTACTGCGGATTGGTCGGGGTCTGGCTCCGGATACCTTGACAGTATGTCTGCTTTTCGGTTCTCAACACCTGGGCGATAAGTTACAACAAAATCATATTCCGAGAACTGCGTTGCCCATCTTAACTGCCTGGGACTGAGAGCTTTAGCCGACTTTAAGAACTGTAGATTCCGATGATCTGTGTAAATGGTTATTGTATGTTGAGCTCCCATAAGATAGTGTTGCCATTCATCGAACACAGTCTTTATGGCCAATAGTTCTTTGTCTGCTATGGCGTAGTTCTGTTCTGCAGGTAGTAGCATTTGGGAATAATAGGAGACTGGATGTAACTGTCCATTTTCCCTTCTTTGAGAAAGAACGGCCCCGACAGCATAACTTGAGGCGTCCATCTCAACAATATATGGTCTGGTTGGGTCGGGATGAAGTAGCACCGGAGCAGTGACAAATGCCCTTTTTAGAGCCTGGAAACCTGCCTCTGCAGCCTCGTCCCAAGAAAAAGGTACCCCCTTCCGTAACAGTCTAGTCATAGGCTGCACTTTTTTAGCAAATTCGTCTATGAAGCGTCGATAAAAATTGGAAAAGCCAAGAACGGATTGAATATCCTTCACAGACCTTGGCGAAGGCCAATCTAAAATGGACTGCACCTTCTTCTTGTCCATGGTGACTCCTTGAGGTGACAAAATGAACCCATGAAATTCTACTGTAGACCGATGGAACTCACATTTCTCGATTTTAGCGTACAGGTGGTGTTCTCGTAGCCTTTGTAGGACTAGCCAGACGTGTTTTTGGTAGTCCTCCAGATTCTGGGAGTAAATTAAGATGTCATCGATGTAGACCACCGCGAACACGTCCAGGTACCCACGAAGTACTTTGTCAAGAAAGTGCTGGAATGCTGCTGGGGCATTGCAAAGCCCGAACGGCATGACCTGATATTCATACAGGCCAAACTTGGTCCGGAATGCCGTTTTCCACTCGTCCCCACTGCATACTCTCACCAGATGGTAGGCTTCTCGGAGGTCCAGCTTCGTATATATTGTTGACCCTCGCACCTGGTCCAACAACACTGGGATCAAAGGCAGGGGATAACGATTTTTGATGGTTGTTTTGTTAATCGCCCTGTAGTCAATACATGTTCTCAGGTCCCTTGTCTTTTTTGGAACAAAGAACAAAGGGGATGAGACTGGGGACGTGGAGTGCCGAATGAAGCCATTTTCCAGGTTTGTTTCTATGTAGTCTTTCAGATACCTGTTCTCCGCTTCAGTGAGAGCGTATATTCGACTGCAGGGAAGCACTGCACCTGCTTCCAGATCAATCCACCAGTCAAATGGTCAGTGCGGGGGTAGGGTTTCTGCTGCGGCTTTGCTGAAAACATCCTGATATTCTTTATACTCATTGGGCAATTCCAAGAGTGCACTTCCTCCCACGTAATGTGAAATAGACTGCGATACAGACACTAAACAGTGTTTTTGACAAAAGGCGGAGCCAAACGTAATTGAACCAGCGTTCCAGTCCACCGTCGGATTGTGAAGTTTCAGCCAGGTCAATCCCAGGATAAACCCAAACTGAGGGGCTGCTATCACATCAAAGCTGATGACTTCCTGGTGTGTGGTACCAATCTTCAAACGTAAAGGTTCAGTTTGCTGAGTCACTGGTCCATGGATTAATGGAGCGCCATGTGTTTCCTTATCGCTTTGTTTGCGGTTCCTGAAAGCCTTGAAGTTCAAAAAGTAGTCTTGTTCAAGTTGCACCTTCGATTACGAAATGCGACTGGAGGGCGCACTATGGAAAATGTACTTATGTTGTTAGTCTGGGGTGAGTTTGCAGGCGGCGGGCGTGCCCCATGTAGGCTTGCCGACAGGAGCTCTGGATTTGCACGTCCTTCCTCTCTGCTGGCTGGAATTGCAAGCGTGGGTTTCGGGCGCGGTCCGCGCATGCGCGTTGGCGCGGGCGTGGCCGTCTTCACCTCAGCAGGCCTGTGCTGCGCACGGCCTGCTGGGAATTGTAGTACTCGGGCTGTTCTTCGTCCCTGAGCCAAGAATCTAAAAAAGGGATGAAGAACACGCCTGGAGTACTGTGTGGGAAGTGACCTGCACTGCAATAGGGCGCCTACCACCCCTTCAGTACCCCCACCAGCCCTAGCCCTGACAGTACTCCCCCTCCCACCTGCAAGCCCAGGCTTAGATGGGTTTTTTAGATGGAATCGGTGGAGGAGCCGAGGAGCATGGATGTTTTCTGCGGGCTCCCAGGACCTGTCCTCGGGGCCATACCCTTTCCAGTCTACTAGGTAATACAGTTTTCTTTGCCTAAGACATGAATCAAGGATGTTTTGGACTTCAGTATTACTGGTGCTGATAATGCAGGCAAATCTCCTGATGGAGTCCAGCGGGACTCCATGGAATGGGGATTTACAACCCGTACGCCACTTGTAACCCAGTGGTAATTCTGCCAGACCAAGTGGCAGTAACAGTAATTCTGTCTGCCGGTGTCCTGGTGGATTTTCCGCCAGTATACTGCCACACTTAGAATTAGCCCCTATGTGTTTCAGTGGTAAGGTGAAGAATGTACCGCCAGCAAAAAGCTTGATGGGAAATCAGATGCCTAACTCCCAGAAATGGATTGAGTTACTGCAACGCAATTACCGCTTGCCATAATTTCAATAATTCCTCTAGGAGTCCTACGGACTCCAAAAAATGGGGACAAACACCAACGTACCATCACCCATAATCCTATGGTAAATCCATGGGACTGAGTGGAGTAGCGCTAAGAAGTTTAGCAGGAATACCACTGATGTACTGCCAAATTACTGCTAGACTCATGATGAGGCCCAATGTCCTTGAGTTGGTAAGAAGGGAAGATGACAGATGCATTGGCGTTGGCAACTTTGGAAGCAAGACATGTGTTTGTTCTGTGGGGGCTTTGTAAAAAAAAGTTATCCTCTACATTTACATTTTGGGACTTATTGGCTTTGCCAATACTTGTTGTAAGGTCATGTACTTGCTAACAACATGAAAAGCGGCAGCCATCAATAAAGAGCAGAACAAAAAAGAACAAAACAAGGTAATGCAGAGGAAAAGTGGGCCACGCATCAATGCGCCACACATGATGGAAACAAAATAAGCTCTTAAAAGCAACATTCGACAACTCTCTTACCACTTAACCCCTTAAGTGCTGGGCTAGTATACATTTCTATGTAAATTGACAGAAAATACAGGCCCTTAGTAATTATATAGACAGACCTACCTTGGTGCAGCCAGTCTGATCATTCGGCCCTTCAGTGTCCCAGATGAAATCCTAAATGGGCCATGCAAGTGTGAAGAAGCCGCATTTCCAAAGCCTTGCATGGCCCATTGGGCATAGGTGGAGGGGTCCTAGAAATGTAAAAGGGAAAGCAAATTTCCCTGTACAGTTAAAGGAGCTGTCGAAGGCTCTCTGAGCTCATGGCAGAAGCCGAGGGAGCACTCAGTGTTTTCACTGGGCTGACTTGGTTCATCTATAATGGATGGCAGGTCTGCGCCCCGTTGGTCATTATGGACGATCCGTCCCTGGGCCCCATTAATATCTATCTTCAATAACTTTGGCAGAGAGCAAAGAATTATTTCTCTATAGATTTAAAAATGCCTCCATTTGCCATGAAATATTTCACCTGGCATTGAAGATGAAGGCAGTGTGTTTGAAGATTCCAATTATTTTCTCGTTTGACAGATATTTTCTGGGCAGCACCTGTAGGGAACGGGGTGCAGTACAGATCCTGTCATTTAGACTGCATTGATTCTCTATATTATGAGCTTAATAACAATTTAATGTTCAGTCCATCCGTTTTCTAAATGAATTAAGGATTACGCAGGAAATGTCCAGAATTGTGCTTGTGTGCGGGTGTACAGTAAGTGCTATCGTATATTATATTTATTCAATAGGCAAATAATATCTGTGCAATGTGAACTAGACATGGGCATTCACAGACACACCCATCGAACTGCTCTAAAGCCCTTAGCAGAGTTCAAGGAAACACTAAGCAGATACACCAAGGCACATAGCAGCTTGGCCCTTGGCATTCCTGAAGCTTCAGCCAGCCTCTCCTGCACATAGGCCCTCATTAGGACCCTGGCGGAAAGGGGTTTACGCCAGCGTAAAGCATGGCGTACCTTTCCGCCTGACTACGAGTTCCCGTAGCGCCATGGTGATTTCTACGCCTGCTTTTTGCAGGCGGAAAAATCCATGGCGCTACGGGACTTGTTGTTAATTACGCCACCGTAATTTACGGTGGCGTAACTAACGCCTTCCCCACTCCCATTATACCCTATGGGGCAAAAATGGGAATGGGGAAGGGCAATGGTGGAAGGGGGAATTACCGCCCCGCCAACCTTGGAATAGGGCGGTAATTCCCCTTTCCACCAAGGCGGTGCCGGTAATTTACTGGCATGGTCCAGGGTGCTAATAGCACCCTGGATTACCGCCTTCCGTGAAATGAGGCCCAGAGACTAATAATGACAGACACTAACACTGACAGAGGCTAACAAATAACAGAGACTGACATTCAGAGACAGACACTGAACCTAACTGAGACTGATAGAGAGATACCACTGTCACTGTGAGAGACTGACAATGACAGTGGCTCACTCTGGTAAAAGACTGAGTCACAATGGGGGTCATTACGACCCAGGCGCTAATTGCGCCAACTTTACCACCATGGTGTAAACTATGTCACACCATTCCAAGGTGAGTGGGGCGGTAAATCCCCATTTCCCATTTGAGAGAGAGAGAGAGAGAGAGAGAGAGAGAGAGAGAGAGAGAGAGAGAAACTGAAACTGACATAGACTGACAGGTAGAGATTGCCACTGACATAGGTTGGCACTTACAGAGAGACACTTGCAGGGAATGGCCCTGACAGGAAGACCAATACTCACAGGGAGACAGAGAGAGAGTGCTTGACATTGACACTGAAAGAAATGACCTTGACTGGCACTGACAAAGAGAGATTGACACTAGCCGAGATAATCTGACACTGACAGATTTTCGAAGACTGACAGTGGATTGAGACAGACACTGGCAGAGACCAAGAGTATTGACTCATAAAGACTTATACAAAGACACAGAGTAAGAGAGACAGACAGCGACAAAGCGACAAAGACTGCCATTGTCAGAGACTAATACTGACAGAGACAGACTGACACTGACAGAACTGAAAACTGCTGACTGACGCTGGGAGAGGGAGATTGACAGAAAAAGAGACTGTCAGAGACTCAACCTGAGAGAGACTGACAGAGAGTAACACCAACGGATATAGAATGACAGAGAGAGACGAGCAGTGACTGACACTGAGCGAGACTGACAGAGACTGTCAGAGAAGCCAAAGCACGCACACAGCACACCAAATCGGAGTCTGATATACTGAGTACAGCTGGTAAGAAACAGAGACACAGCAGTGTATGGGGTGATGTGTGTTTCAAATGTTTTATAAGTAAAAGTCTAACAAAAAGAAGCCACATACAGTAAATGTAAAATGTTGCTTAAGGAAACGTGTATAATAATGTGTGTAATATGGCCCATACATCTGCATAGCAGTAGATGCAAAGCGTGTGAATCTACATACTGGCACCCACCCATCACCCCATGATACACACCATCACGTGTTAACCACGTAAAGAGATTCGACAGGATTTGGCATTTCTATTCACACACATGACCAATTCTACAAACATGTCATACCCATTTCGGATCCATTGTGTCATCATGCTATTACCAACCAAGCAAAGCCATCTTCTCTGCTCTTCGTATAACTAAATATAACCTATATTTAAATATTGTAGTAGCGTGTGACAAGGAGGCAACTTCCATGCTGCATGCCTTTATCATGCCAAGATGCTGCAAGTAACTGCACTGGGGTCAGGGTTCCTGTTAGGAGTACAGTGTGGAAAGGAGGCTACTTCCATGCTAAGTGCCTTTCCCGTAGCAGGATGCTGCAACTAACTGCACTGGGGTTGGGTGTCCTGTTAAGAGCAGAGTGTGGCATGGAGGCTACTCCCACGCTAAATCCCTTTGTCATTCCAAGATGCTTATAAGTAACTGCACTGGGGTCAGGGTTCCTGTTAGGAGTACAGTGTGGAAAGGAGGCTACTTCCATGCTAAGTGCCTTTCCCATAGCAGGATGCTGCAACTAACTGCACTGGGGTTGGGTGTCCTGTTAAGAGCAGAGTGTAGCATGGAGGCTACTCCCATACGTATGGCCTTTGTCATTCCAAGATGCTTATAAGTAACTGCACTGGGGCTGGGTTTGCGATAAGGAGTAGGGTGTGGCATGGAGGTTACTCCCACGCTAAATCCCTTTGTCATACCAAGATGATGTAAGTAACTGCACTGGGGCTGGGTTTGCAATAAGGAGTAGAGTGTGGCACAGAGGTTACTCCCACGCTAAATCCCTTTGTCATACCAAGATGATGTAAATAACTGCTCTGGGGCTGAGTTTCCGATAAGGAGTAGAGTGTGGCATGGAGGTTACTCCCACGCTAAATCCCTTTGTCATACCAAGATGATGTAAATAACTGCTCTGGGGCTGAGTTTCCGATAAGGAGTAGAGTGTGGCACAGAGGTTACTCCCACGCTAAATCCCTTTGTCATACCAAGATGATGTAAATAACTGCTCTGGGGCTGAGTTTCCGATAAGGAGTAGAGTGTGGCATGGAGGTTACTCCCACTGTAAATTCCTTTCTCATACCAAGATGCTGTAAGTAACGGCACTGGACTCAGGTCTCCTGTTAGGAGTAGAATGTGGAATGGAGGCTCCTCTCATGCTCAATCGCTCTGAGCCTTCCAGTTATAGGCCTATCCCTCTCCGACCTATGATGGCCAAACTTATGGCATCGATTGTTTCCCCACAGCTCTAATGTTTTTTTGAATCAAACTCCCATCTTCATATATTCCAAGCAGGTTTTAGACCTCCTCGAGGAACAGAACCCGTGGTGATTTCCATCCTGGATGACTTGGCCATGCTTCAGTGAGGTTGGAGTTCTTCTTCTGTTTGACCTCTCTGCAGCTTTCTATATGATTGATCATGCCATTTCTATGGGCGTTTGGAGGCAGCTGGTATTACCGGATCTCCTCGTACCTGGTTTTCATCTTATTTGTCAGATAACTCTCAAACAATTTCTCTTTTTCCATTTAAATCAAAATCCCTGCCTATTACCTGCAGTGTTCCCCAGGAGTCCACCCTCTTGCCCATTATTTTCAAGGTTTATCTTTGCCTTCTTGCGGATTTGATCCTTTGTCACGGTGTATGGTTTTATACCTACGCCAATGACACTCAATTGCTTTTCCGCTTCCTCGATAACCCTGAATCCGATACTCCAGGTAAGTTAAGATCATGCCTGCTGATATTGGGCACTGGATGTCTAGAAATTGGCTGAGGTCAAACCGAGAAAAGCCAGCGATTTTGATAGTGGGCCCCCAGGCTGATAACAATCTCTGGAATTCTGACTTTTGGCCCAACTCTCTGGACCACTGTCCTGCAGACCGTGCTTCAGTAAAAAGCCTGGGCATCACACTTCAATTGTCTGGCTCTGCAGAGACACAGATCACCTTGGTTTGTAGCGCAGGGTTTCTCAAACGCAAACGTTTGAGAAAAATGTTGCCTTGTATTCCCTTATATCTTTGTTCCCGAGTGGTCACAGCCACAATTATGGGGTCACTTGATTATTTCAATGACTTCTCCCTAGGGCAGCCAGTGTTTTTGCTGCACCATCTTCAGATACTGCCCCAGTCTGCAGCAGGTCTTGCACTTAGTACTCCGAGGCTTACTCGTTCTCTGCCTTTGCTTTGTCAGCGTCACTGGCTCCCAGTCAAGCAGCGTATCGAGCTTAAGATTCTTTGCACCATCCACCAAGCTGCTCTCCACTCGGGCCGTCTTTCTCTTGAACACAAACTCCTTTGGTATTCTCCATCTAGAGTTTTTCATTCAGGTCCTCAGGTCCTGTTTACTGTTCCCAGATTTTGCAGGGCTTGCGCGGGTGCGCGCTCGTTTTCAGTTTTGTCTCCAAGGATGTGGAATGCTCTTTCTTCTCATCTTCGTGAGCTGTCTGGCCACCTTTCCTTTTGCAAAGCTCTAAAGACATTTCTCTTTGCTTGAGCTTGGCTATGGGATTTTTTAGCAGTCTTTATGTTCAGCAGCGCCCCGATGCCTTAGGGCCTTGGTTTATGTGCTTTATAAATCCCATACAATGCAATGCAATACAATGCTAATTGCTTTGTCATACAAAGAAGCTGCAATTAATGGTACTGAGGTTGGGTTTCCGGGTTTTCCCTGATTTTAAAAGTATTTTTGTCCTCGGATTCCTGTTGCTGCCTTTTTACTTGCATGTCAGCGATACCTCTGTTGGTTCTTTGTCCAGCACACACCCCAAAGCAATGTTAGAAACAAAAAGGGAAATCATGACCTTGCACCCCAGGCATACATGCTGGTTAAAGAGAAAATGCTGCCTAAAAAAAGACTTTTGACACATGGGTAGAAACTAGGACCGATAATTGGAAATTGAAAATTTTAATGTCCTTGAGGAAGGCCAGGAAATCAGCCTGAAACGCGTGTCGACCAGTTTTTCTTTAATTTGTACAATAAAAAAAAAACACTCCAATTTAGAGGCTTTCCTCATGAACATTTTAGGATGCAATGAGTTGAAACAGCGAAGAAAGTTACCCCTAACTCATGGAGAAAAATGAGCGTCAGGTAATGACCACAGTGTGTAGTGTACACATGCATTCTGCTGCATGAAGTCATTCAGGAGCATTTACATGCATGCATGCAGAATCTAACTGGGAGTTGAGGATTAGCTCTAATGCATCCATCAACCAGATTCTCATGACTGCTGTCGTCATTTATTGGCAAGTTCTACTCAAGTTATACATTTGGAACTGCCAGGAAATGGCAGACTGACTGCGCGAGGAATTCCTTGTTCACGCCAGAACAGGGCCTTTGCAGGTCAACAATGGCCCGAGCGATGACCACAACAAACGTTGGCCTTCGGTTGGTGAAGAAACAGCCATAAAGATTGTCTCTGACCTGGGTAAGGAAAATACATGTTTAAAAAGGTGTGAGGTAGGTGTCGGCTGTGTAGTAGGGAACATTAGGGTCGCTGCCCCGGTCCCAAAAGGCAACGGTGAGAGACCAAAGTCTGCACCTCTGAGGCGGGAAGAAAACAGCCTTTGCAGGAAGTGAGTGATACCGCATGTGTAGGCTGGCACACGAGGAGCGCAGAGCATGGCAAACTGCAGGCAGTGGCACAGAGGGCAAGGCATGATGGAGCCAGGAAAGGTGAGTTCCAGGTAAATGGTCTGGCCTCTGGTTTAGGCATTGAAAATAGCGTCTGGTGTGGAAAGAGCACACAGGGGCAAAACACATATGTCTACACTTAAATCCCATGCATGTAATATGTGTGCCAGTTTGTTTTTCTGGAGATGTGGATATATTCAGTACTTTGAATTGGAAACAAATGTATAAAGCGCAGCCCTGATCCGGATGTATCAGGGACTGTGCAATTATGCATCAAAATACAATACAATACAGAGTGATGTGAAACACACTAGTATAAGAAGCAGGAGGCAGCACAACGATGCATTCAAGAAACACATATACACAATAAATGCATCTAAATCAGGCACTAAAAAACACAAGAGAGCAGAGGCATGTGCGATGATATGATAAGTCATTTATAACGCGCCTGTACACAGGTGTTTCTAGGAGGGACTGGATGTCTGGACTAGTTCCATGTCAGTCGAGAGAAGCTCCCTCTAGTGGAACTTCGAGCTGTTATTGAAACAAAAGATTTCATCTGGACTTAGGTCTAGCAGATGAGCTTTAATACATTGGAAGTCTTGTTTTCAGTTGTTGTTTCTGTAGCAGAAAACAACAGTGGGATAACTCCCCTAAAGACACCGTGAAGTGCAGTAAAGTAAGGATCTACCAACACAGCACATAAAAACAGATTTGTTATTACTCAGACCTGTTAGATGAACCAGCAACAATGTGCCTCCCCTCTGCAGCCTACTGGCTTGAAAAAGATCACTTTAAGGTGACGTGTATCTTTGATGAGTGAAAGTCTGCAGCAGCAATAGTTTTTTATTTTTTATTTTTTTTAATAGCTTGCCCTTGCAAAATCTGAATGACAGCATCAAATGGCCAAAGGGAGATGCCACCAAGCCTGGGAGGTGGAGACATGGCATAAGCACTTGCATGTGTGTCTCTATCCCAGATTCCAATCCTCCCCTCTTTACATTCCTAACATTCGTTTTTGGCTACAATTGTTAATGCAAAGTGACACCCATGCGCAAAAATCCTAAAAAAGAACCCCGGCCAATAGCTGAATATGGGAATGTGCTAGCCTATGTCGCTCCTGCCTCTAAGCAGACTGCCAGCCATGAAAGCCAGGAAGAAACTCACCACACCCACGCTTATTTATTTATTTTATAATGCGCCTACTACCGTAACTGAGTTTGGTTTCTAAGTGCAGATCTGGGATTCGAACCTCTCTTGCTATGCCTGGTCTTGCTTCCAAGACCAGCCGGTTGCCCCTGTGCAAAAAGCTTGCACTCATCATGCTATCACCTCAACCCGTTGTTCTCACTCCTGCACCCTACAGCTGCCCTCTCCCATGCAGAGCCAAGCAGTCAGAAATAGCATATCTTACAGCACTCTCAACAAACTGCCATCCAAAGAAACTCCATGTGACCCTTTTGTTCTAGTGACACACTGCCCTACATGAACCCCCAATCACAATACACGCGCCACACTTTTAATTCTGCTAATATAGCATTGCTAATAATCAGCTTGAAGTGGTGGTGGTAACATGTAAACTAGAAGCTGGCAGACTTAGTTAAGACATGTTTATCACACCAGCAGTGTGTTTTACAGCTCAAATTAAGTCATTACTCTCAGAGGCCTGCTTTGAAAAAATCTTGCAGGCACTTTGAGTGTCAAGTTTGATGGTAAGGCTTGAATAAAGTGAGCTCAACGAGTTTGTATGAGGAGGCGTTTTGGGACAGGAGGGGAGAGAGGCAGTAACTGGGTGGGAATGAGCATAGGAATTAATATGTCCATGGGCAGTCAATGGGTGGGCAAATAACCAAACAACACCTACAAGCTTGGTGTCCCTTCTTATAGGCAATTTCTCTGTAGTTGTACTTGAATGCAATTGTCTCGGGTTAAAGGTGGCGTAAGTCCTCCCTCCCTGGAATAGCCCAAACTAACAAGGCACCTTTGCTGGAGTCCAATTTAAAGCTGATGAATCTGTTTCCTAAAGAGACCCTCTAAGAAGAATGAAATGCATCCCCCGTTCACAGGACCACGTTTAGCAGCATGTCACTCCATTCTGTCTCCAGGATATTAGAGACAGATTTACATTTCTTCTAGGTTTCGACATTCAATTCTCTTCAACTGACACAATATTGGTTAAGTCTTTAGAGATGTCTGACACCCTGACAGGTGTGCAATCTCACGTGCACCCTTGTGGGGATTTGTGTGGTTCGTAGATTAGAGTTCTGTATCTTTTGTCCGCTGATGCAATGCCACCTTCTTTTTATGCCACTCTTCTAACCCCACTTCTCATCTGCTAACTTTGGCAATCTGTGCATGCATCCCCCCTGAATGCAGCCCACCACCATATCCCTTGCAAAGTCATTTCTTCTGGGGTAACACACTTGCAGCATTAAGACTTTGGTCCCCTCCACTCTTCTTTAAACAGAATCAACTGCCTGACCAACACAGACAGACTGGGCCTCATCACGACCCAGGCGGTAAGGGGTTTACGGCGCCGTAAACAGCGCCGACCCTTACCGCCTGAGTACGAGGTCCCTTAGCGCCATGGCGAATTTAACACCTGCTTTTAGCAGGTGTTAAAATCCATGGCGCTAAGGGACCATGGAGTTAATTACGCCACCGTAATTTACGGTGGCGTAATTAACGCCTTCCCCACTCCCATTATGCCCTATGGGGCAAAAATGGGAATGGGGAAGGGTAAATGGGGATTGGGGACTTACCGCCCCGCCAAGGTCCGAATGGGGCGGTAAGTCCGCCAACCACCATGGCGTAAACGTAGTTTACGCCATGGTGAGTCACGGCCCAGGCGGTAACTTACCGCCTGGGTCGTGATGAGGCCCACTGTGTTGTCTTTCCGACCACTCGCCCTCTTCTTTCCCCATCACCCAACACTGTGCCATGTAGCCACTGTCCTCCAACACCTATGCCTGTGCCTTGCAAGCCTGAGGATAAATGAAATAATGGGCTTCCCTGCATCCCTCAGATGTTGCTCGCCCTGCGGCTAGGCCCTGGCAAGCACTCCTGTGCAGCCTGAAGCCCAATCTAACCCCACTGCGCATGCACGAGCTGTGACCACATTACTATTGGTGTGCAGGATGCACAGTGCAGGAAACTCCTACTTAGCCGAACATTACTTCTAAATCAGCAGTGATCCCAATCATAAAGGTGAACAGACACAGCCCGACAAGTTTAGCTTCTCCACCTCTTTGTTTGATATGATATGATATGGTATTTATAACGCGCCTATACACAAGTGTTTCGAGGCGCGACGAGGCAAAGGGAGGGGAAAAAGAGGGACGACAGAGACAACGATCCTACTAGGCCAGGTGACATTGAGATCGCGCAAGTGCACGGAGGGGGGAAGGGGAAAATTGCAGGGAGGGCAGGGGCCAGTGCAGTACATAGGATAACAGTAAAATAAATAAAGACAATAAATATAAGTGCTGCCAGCTGGTGGCAAGTGCAAGGGTAAGTGCTGCCAGCTGGTGGCAAGTGCAAGGGTAAGTGCTGACATCAGGTGGCAAGTGCTAGTAGAGGCTGTAGGGATACAGAAACAGTCCCCAAGTGTGAAGGTGCCGGGGGGGCAGTGCAGGTGTGCAACTGGCTGCGAGGGGACCTGGCCCCGAGATCAGAAGGTAGCCAGTTAACCAGTGCAGTTTCAGATTTAGGCAGGAGATGAACAGGGGAGAGGAGGAGAGAAAGCAGAAGCATAGAGGGTATGGCCGCGACGAAGGGCAGGCAACACACTTCAGGGGGGATGTGCGGTGGTGCAGAAGCACACAAAACAATAGCCTTGCGATACCAAAATAAAAGAATGTTTAAACAAACCTCTATTAAAAAGGGATCTTTAATTAAACTAACAACATGCACAAAACTAATAATCACAAAACTATTAATCACACTAAAGACCTCCCCCTCTCTGTAAGGAAACACAGAGCCAGCAGACTTCAGAATAAAGGAGAAACTGGATTGGTCGACAAGAATGTCGAGGCAATGATTCCAGGAAGATGTCCGTAAGAAGGTAGGGAATGTGGCTTAGAAGTCAATTGGGCATTTTAAGGTGGGCAGGGGGCCAGCCCCACTTCAAATACCTCCAATCTCTTGTTTTTGGGGCACAGCAGCACCAAGACAGGCACCTGCGTGCTCTAATGCAGTCAAACCAGTGTCGAGATGCTTCCTGATGGCAAGTTAGCATGAGACAATTCCAGGTGGGGTCTACCCATAAATCAAGTCCTCAAACGATGTGGGTCGTCGATATCCTCCAGTCGGTCGAATTGTCAGTTGAGTCAGTGTCCAGACAGAGCTTCTGCTGGGTTGAGTGGGCGTTGAAGATGGGTCAAGGCGATTGTTTCTAGCGAGTCAAACTGTTGTTCGAGTCAGGTCAAGATAATGTTTCCGTTGGAATGAGTTGGCAGTCAAGATGCAGCGAGCTGATTTCTTACGCAAGAGATAAAACCTTGACATGATTGGCTTCAAAGGCTTGATTTGGAGTCAAGATGTCTTGGGAAGAAGGCAAGCAGGTTGAAGCACTAAGAGTGTCCAGGAAAGCAGAACAGGTGCTGTAGCAGCTCCAAGTGAGCTGAGCATGGCCGGGCAACCTCAAAAAGCACCTTGAGGTTGGAGACAGTCTTTGCGATGCTTTTAGGCACCTGATTTCGAGGAGATGCAGTCCAAGGTCTCGAGAGACACGGGGAGTCCTTTGTTTTGCTCCACCGCACCAGGAGGCTTGCCAGAGACCACCTGCAGTGAGGAGTACCCGATGTTCAATGTCCAGTTGGCAGATAAGCATTGGCTGACAGCAGTCACCCTAAATATTCTCTTGGGATGGTGAGGGAGAAGAACTTGCCTGTTCTGTGCAGCTCTCTCTTTTCACCTCTATATCAGAGGATTTTGGGGCAGCCTATGAGCCCAACACCGATCCAGATGAATCTTTCTTTAAGAACTGCCCAGAGATTAATCAACTAAGGGGAGTCCCCCCCCTTATATAGGCACATTCCACTGCAGATTGGTTGGTTGCAAAGAGCAAAAATACAATTATTACCTGATGATAAAAGGAACTGTACAGTCAAGGTTGCATGCACATATCTACTTTATTATTATCACAACAGACTATTCTAGCAACACGACAAATACTACCCACCCTGTAAAGGAATACAGAGGAAAGACAGTTTAAGAGAAGGAAAAGGATGGGCTCTGGATACTGAAAAGAGGATAGTCGGTATGGTAAATAATCACAACAGTTTAAGGTGACTTGGCTTCATCACCAAGGGAGCAATGGGTCTTAATATGTCTCCCGGGGCCTCTGGGAAGGACCAGGGGGGCAGACCACAATGTACCTTGTTGTGCTGTATGTGTTCTTGGTGCTCGACAGGGTCAAGTCGGCTTCAGGGCACTTTGCAGGCTTCTGTGACAGAGTTTGAGACGGGATTCAGCTTGGGATATCAGGTGGCAATACGGTTCTGCGAGCAAAGCTGGGCGAATGTCTGCATGCTGGCCTACAGGGCAGGCCAGGTTCAGGAATAGTTGTCTCAGTGCTGACTGGTGGTTCTAAAGCACTGGTGAAGATGTCTCAGATTTCTATAAGCGTCAGCTTCACAACAGTCAGCGCTCCTGTCAGTTGCGGATCGAGGAACTCGACTGGCTTGAAAATGTCCTTTAAGGCAGACGTCAGTAGATGCTCATTAAGTACTTCTCCCAGCTTCTTCAATGTGCTTGTGTCATACTTTAAGGCGGACATCCTACAGTTGTGGTGCGTCTTGCAGGCAGTTCCCTTGTCCTTGGTTGTAGGTTCAGACACCTGCTGGCACTTCCAATGCGGGTTGCTTGATGCAGAGCATGGCAGTGCATGCTGTGTGCTGGCTGGGTACCATTTCTGGAGTGGCTGGATGGTCCTCTGAGTTCTGCATCTCTCTCTGTTCCCTGGGAGATGTTTAGTGGAGGGATCTTGATTCCCTCTTTGGATATCCTGGCCTTCCTTCATTGGCGGAAGATGTAAAGCAGACTCTACTTTCAGCTAGAGTCCAGGGTTTAGTTCTTCTTTGTTACCTCTGGTGAAGTCATGAGATGATTTCCCAAAAGTGGTGCTTGGCCCTCTTTTAAAGCTAAGTAGGCAACTGTGATTTGTATAGGCTAAGCGTACCGTAATGCCACAATCATGGGTTACGAGCAATCTCCTGTATGTGTGAGATCATAACCAGAGTGCTTTGCAACAGGAAAGGTACTGGGGTAAAAACAGGAACACAGTGTGCCCCAGAACTAAAATAGCTGAACCCTTCCCTCAACAGGAAGAGCTCTGGGCTCACTTCCTTGTGCTACTAAGTCCCACCCATCTTCCTGTCTGTTGTGTTCAGAGTCTCTCTGGTTAATGTCCTCCCTGTGTGGTCCCATTTAAAGCGACAGGTCTCCCTTGAAGCTGTGGCAAAACGAGACTTTCTGGCTCCTACATTCTTGTACCTTATGTATGGGATCCCCCTAGCGAGGTGGTCTACTGTAAACAACAGACCCAGACATGGCAGTTCACTGCCATTGATACTGAGAGGCAGGAGCAGGCTTCAGGTTGACACAGTTGCATATGAAAGGTTGTTGGGTTTCCTGCCTCCTTTGTTATCCTCTGCAGACTGGCCCCATGTGGGCCTGTTTGAGGTACCCTCTATAGGTATGTTAATTACTGCCACCAACTGCAGGGCCTAACAAAAGAGTAGGGTGATTCCATGCAGCCTTTGTCAGTTAATCAGGCTAACCATAGCAGGGGGAAGGTTGGTCCAACCCCTTCCTGGAGATGACATCATGTACTCCTCGCTGCCACATTCCAGTTAAATATAACAGGGGTGGACATCGCCTGTAGGCTTCGTCCATGCCAGAGTACACAGGTCTATGCTTTTATCATGTGGTGAGCATAGGAAAATATGTGTGGATTAGCCCCACACATTTTCCTGAGGTTGATCTACCATCATTCCATTTAGTTACACATTTCCAAAAAGCTCAGGTGAGAGCATGCCCAGCATGTGGATGGTCGAATTCTTCACAACTGCATGTGGTAGTTGCTGCATGCAGAAAGTGTTATTTCAGAGCAAACCTCCTCCACGCAAAGCAATGTGGATTTTATGCATTTCACATTGAAACTCTAAATATTGTGGGGCTGTACAATTGGGACTAACTTTGTGGGGCCAGCACCGCTATTGAGCCCGATCCAGCCCTGTCCTCGCACTTATCCTGTGGACCTTCATTGCCTGCACGCCCAGCATTTCCCTGGCACTTGCCAACTGGCCTCCCCTTAGCACTCACCTAACCTAGGGGCCCTCTTCCCCTTCTCACCTTACCATTAGCGCATTCCGCTCTGACTGGCACTACCCCCCAATCCCATTCCCATGCACTTCTTGTTCACTGCACTTACATGGTCTGAATTACACAAGGCCTGCTAGGACTGTGTTTTGTTTTTCCTCTTCCCTGCACATCCCATCTTTTGTCTAGTGGTGCCTTGAAACACCAGTTGCTGTGTAGGTGCTTTATAAATACCCAATACAAATAGAAATGGAATATTATCAATATTGTCAGTGTATCAATTGTTTTTGGGATTTCCAAAAGGGTCATTATTCATACTGTTATGAGGGCCCAGTGCCTAATAAGTTATCAAATACTATATTGGATTGGCCTAATAACTATGTCCTAGTTTTCAATTAGCAGAAGGCTTGCCATGAGTCCTTAACACCCAGAAACAAGAAGATGAACTCTCACATCAACATATTTTGTTACTCATACCTTGAGCCTGCTGTTGCCTAGGCTAGTGGAATGGATTATCACATATAATACAGTGTCTACCCTTCAATTATTGACCTCCTATTCACTCCTTCTGTGGAAACTCGCGACTCCTCACTTATTCATGGACTTATTCATACAAACATGTACACTTGATACTGTTCTTCTTCTTAAGGGGAGTTCCTTATTCTGTGGTCCACATTCTTAACCTGTTGTTGCTGTTATGTTTGGGCTATTAGGTGGTACTAAAGCATCACCTGTATGCCGAAACTGTTGACTATTGCACTGGAGTACGGCTAGGTGAGAGATACGATATGTGGAGTTATACTTAGGTTGTTGGTGTTGTTTGGTTGTTTACCCACACATTTCACTGCCCATTGCCATCCTTATCCATAAGGCCATTCCCACCCACTTCCTGCCCTTCCTTCCCCAAAATATATCCTCTTGGGATCGTATTGAGCTAGCTCTATCAAGCACAAACAGCAAACATTCAGCCTCATTACAGGTTTGGTGGTATCTCGGCAGTAATGCCACTGAGATACCACCAAACTGTTTACTGTTACCACCACTTGGTCTGGCAGTATTACCACTGGCGGTATTACCACCAGACTATAAGTGTTGGTGGGCGGTGATAGTCCCCATTAATTAGAGTCCATAGGACTACATGGGGATTTTGGCAGTATTATCACCAGCGTTAATACAACTAATTATTCCATTTCTGGGCAGTAAGGCGGAGGAATTACCTCCAGCATTCTTCTGGAGGTGTTTCCTCTGCCTTACCTCCAAACCTGTAATTTGGCGATGTGCTAATGCAATGGTAGTGCAGTGGTAACTCCATTACCTATGCATTACCACAATTATTTGCCACACCTCTGAAGTGGGAGAATGGAAGAACAGGCTCCCGCCCTTCCCCTCTCGCGCTTGGCCTAGAGGATCACGGCCTAGACACCCGCCACGAGAGGAGTTTGCCTATCTACCAGACGACCAAATACCCTGGTACAGGAACATACGGATGTGCCCACCTACCTACCTGCCCAGCAGCCCGCCCTGCCCATGCCGACACCTGCGGCATGGATCAACTCGACTAAACCTACACGTCGTTAGAGATGCCATGACGACCTAGCCAACAGTCAGCACACCTGTGCAAACATGCACACCGGACACTCCCACACCAATCCACACGAAGAACATACTCAGTGCTATGACGTAGGCGACAGACATACCCACGGACGTGCATCTTTATTATTTTCCACATAGGCTCTCAAAATGCAGAAACGTAAGATGCATAATGACCTTATCTAAAAAGGCTTGCTCACGCTTCTTCTAAGAACCATGTACCATAATGAAGAATATAACGGAGACACGATACTGAGGATAGAGCAATATGATACCGTAACCTAAAGCGCTCTGCATCAAACGGTTCCACCTATGCACCAGGCCCAAGTAGGCCGCAAGCAAAAGCTTCCATGAACATTGAATGAGCAAGAACTGGGTTGCTGACCCTGCAGAATGAGCCCGGCGAAAGCACACAGCCAAGGGCACGATGTTGCAATCTCGCACGCCGCAAGCCGACGCCAAGGTCGCACCTGCAAGATAAACCAGGCACACAGTGGGAAAAACAATATTAATTTTGCTGAATTCTGCCTCAAACACGGTCCCACCTCACGTGACAAAGCCAAACCTGACAGGATGCCAAGCCCAGGAGGAAGGAGACGCCTGAATCCCACGTTTCAAGACACAGGCAGATACAATTAAAAGACTCATTGGACATCTGCAGCAGTGGGAGTAGTCGACCTCCCAACATATGAATAAATCTTCACATTGTTTACACCTACCCATAGTAAAACATTGTTGCAAATGACAGGTGCACCGCGAGCTGGGAACAGCGATAGTCCCAGACTGGGAGGCTCGCGAGCGGACCAATCAGAACATGGGGCTCTTATCACTGACGCCATTAACATTGACCAATCCTCAGAGGTCTTCATGTAACAATTTTCATGTATCAAATTGAAGGGACAGCCCAAGTATATCACCCGACTAACCCTCAACCACTAACACCGTTCTCTATATGTATGCTATACTAACCCTACCACTCGAGTAACCAATCCAGAGTGGAAATAGGTTTTTTGCTAAACTTTCTAAGGTGACGCAAGTAGCGCGTCATGCTAAGGTAAAAAGGGCCTGCGAGCCCCACGATTGTGTGTGTGTCAGGACGGAGGCGTACGATCCTTGACCCATCCCTGCCGTTTTGTCTAATAAACAGCAGAGTCACCTTGCTTCTTGCGTGTGTCTCATACTCTATCTCTTTTGGGATATACGGGAGGAGTTGGGGCCTCCCTGCCCGGAGGTCTACGGACGGCCCGGCCGACCCCGGCAGAATTTCCCCCCGACACCTCCTAACTCGTAAGGAGGCTCATTGTGCTGTGCCTGCCAGTGTTATTTCAAAGGGGCCAGTCCAGAAACAAGGGTGCCGGTAAACTCACCGGCACCCTTGTTTCCCGATCGGCAAACTCAGAGTCTACCTGCCATGGCCGCTGTGCCCGACAGGTCTGACCCTTCCAGCCGCCACAGTAGGCAGACCCATCACGGATGCACCGGCACTGTTGGCAATGGTGCCAATGCTTCCATGTCCCCACTCACATATGGAATGGGGACTTACAATTAACTGGCGCCTGATTTCCCGGGCCGCCGGACTCGGAATCAGCCAGTGGCACCGGGAATTCAGGCACCAGTAAAATATTGCGGGTCCAGCAGAGACCCGCCGGTAGCACCGGACCCGTAATGAGGCCCATAAATGGAGCTTTAAAGGTGCTACTTATGTAATAAAAATGCCTAGACCAAGTGTAACTTCAGCCACTTGATCTATAAACAATACACACGCCCTTGTACTGAAATCCTGTTAAAAATAAGCATTTGCAAAACCAACAATGTTGCTATGTTTATAGGTACTAGACAGGAGTTTCCTAGGCACTGCTTTCATATGCAGAGGTATTTGCACCAATTTGCAGATACTACGAATAATGGTGAGGTAATACCGTTATGGCAGTGCCTGGCAAATGCTTTCCCATGCCTACCCTTGTAGGATTTTCATTCATACCTTCATTATTGCAGAGGCCATAATTCATGTCGGATGCTCGTAGTACGGTTTTTCTGTTTGCACCATAATGTAGCACAGTGGGCCTCATTCCGAGGGTGCTGGTAGACTGCCGGTAGTACGAGCTGCCTACCCGCAACCTCAGCTTACCATTTCTGCTGCCCGATATCCTGGTAATACTGGGATATTATGGGCGGCGACAGAACAGTAAATTCCTATTCCCATGGAATGGGAGCACTGATGCACAAGCAGCGTTGGTAACCGTGTCTGTGCTTCAGTGATCAGGAAGCAAATCTTTCGAAGCGTTGCATGCAAATATACTATGCCATGCAAATATATATGAGCAGAATAAATATTGTTTACAAAGGATAATTTAAACAGTAAATAGCAAAGCCAACAGTTTGTGTAGGCATAGGTTGCCATAAGCCAAGCACCAAAATAAAATGGCGATAGCCATTCAATGGAGGTAGTACCTGCATATATTCTGGTAGGTGCTGGCAAATTCAAATCCAATGCCTATATTTGTTTATACATCAAGTGAGTGAAGGCACACTTGGTTTATTACACCAGTCGGAGTTGGAAGAGGGTATTAATTTTCAGAAGACTGATTATCAATAACACTGGCATCCTCTTAACAGCACATAACTAGCTCGAAGTCATCCCAGAGGCATGTGTTTTGTTTGGGGAGGTGCAGCAAGTGGGTGTGAATAGCCATAAGCACTAGCATAGCAATGGTCATTCAATGGGACTAAACACCCACAGGCTGGGTATCCCTCCTCAAATGCCATCGCTCTCCTATCTGCGCTTGCCATGCCTAAAGGTTTCAGCTTATAGGCAGTGCTTACGGTTCCACCTAATAGCCAAAACTAAAAACAGAAGGTTGGAAATGATAGCGCAAGTATGTCTGCAGTGAGGACTAGTCTGGAGGAAGAGGACTTTCGTACTGTCATTTCTTCGTTAAATCTCCTTAAGGAGCATCGACTTGACTATAGAAGATGTGTTTACTTGCAGAGAAAAACAGTAGGGTGTTTGTTCCAGCCATTTCCTGAAATCTTGCGAGATAATATGAATGCCACCTTCAAAATAAGATCACGAGTGTTGACAAATTGGCCACGAGAATTAAGAAGGCCATGATCTTGCAAAGGCATACTTCAAACAGCTAAAAAGTAAGAATGTCTAATGATTGGATTTAAAAGGACGGCACGTCTTGTGAGCGGGTCCTATGAGCGCAAATTCCTGGCTATCGGGATGTTGTAATTTCGAGTCTCATGTGTTGTGTAGTGGGTAGGGTGATAAGCAGAAGATATCCATGTGTGGTTCCATGATGCATGGCTTTTACGCATTATTGTTTATTGCATGGTTTTATGTAATGGCCACGTGCCACATTTCAGATGCTTCCCTGCCCTCTAAGTCACTTTTGTAAAAAAAAAAATATCTATATACAAAATAAGATGTAAACTTCTGAAAATAGTCACTGCACAAAGATGACACGAAACGCACAGTATGTAAAAAGGTGATTTCTAAAAGAGGGGTCTTTAAATATCAACATAAGTTGTTCCGCGCCCTTTGGGTACTGTGTCGCTGCCGTGAAAGTACGGAGACTTCCCCTTGCTACGTTGTGAACAGGAAAAAACAAAGAAAATGATTTCACTTGTTGGTAGCGCCACCCCAATAATCAATGAGAAGTTATTGGGCCTCATTACACGGATGGCGGAGAACCATGGCGCTATTAGCGCCATGGTTCATGCCGGTAAAATACCGGCACCGCCTTGGCGTAAAGGGGAATTACCGCCCCATTCCAAGGTTGGCGGGGCGGTAATTCCCCCTTCCACCATTGCCCTTCCCCATTCCCATTTTTGCCCCATAGGGCATAATGGGAATGGGGAAGGCGCTAATTACGGTACCGCAAATTGCAGTACCGTAATTAGCTCCCTGGTCCCTTTTTTTTTTTGCAGGCGTTAAATCCCCCAACCCGCAAAGGGACCTCGTAGTAAGGCGGTAAGGATTTACCGGTACTGGTATTTTACCGGTAGCGGTAAATCCTTACCGCCATCCGTGTAATGAGGCCCATTGTCAGTTATAGATTCTATTCTTTTTTATTATTTCAAAAAATTGGCCCTTTGTTGAGACACGCGTTTCGGCACGTACTTGTGCCTTTTTCAATCAGGGCTAATGTCCACTGTGTTGGCAAAGCAGTTTCAGCAAATCATGGACGATAAGTAAAGCAAAAAACAGTATCAATGTACATATTTCAAAAAATAAACATCAAACTGAAAATATTTTTTCAATGGCATTGAATAGTTATTTGTCACCGAGGTGAGGCAGCGGGAAGGGGTGGATTATTGGGTAAGAGAAATTGCATATGGGTACCAACATCATTTGAGAAAACAATGAATATGCAAGTGTAGAAATAATAAGCAGAACAAAAGAGAATGCGGAGAGAGAAAAAAACAAAAAGAAAAGACCAAAATGGTCCCCATTAGTTCTGGTGTAATTTTAATGACAGCCCCTTTTTAGGGGGCCATTCCAAATCATCCCATTAGTTACCATGTGTGGCGTACCAAGCTGCTTAGGTATTTAGTTGTTTGTCTTGCAGCTCTTTCATCTAAGAGCGTGTGATAGTCCTAAGAGTTAATATAATCAGAGAAATAGAGTCTTAGTCTGACTTATGCAATAAGGACATTGTTAATACGTTGCAACCTTCCTTTATATTCGTTCTCCATGTTTAATATCACTGTGTTTCAAATTAAAAGCGGCGGCGCCAGCTGTGAAAGAAGTCATGCATTACTTATATATAAATGCGCTTCTTAATTAGGATTAAGGAGAGCATTAACTGTAAATCCAAATATGAAATCTATGCTATAATCTGCATCTGTAAGAAGACCTATATAGGCAGTACAATTTGAGAATTAAGGACACGACTACGGGAACACCTGTCCTCTATACGAAATCAAGATGGAACATTAACTCTGGCAGTACATTGGCAGACATATCAGCAAATGGGGAACAAGAAAGATATCAAATGTTTAGGACTAAAAAAGGTCACACTAGGAAAAAGAGGAGGTGATCGAAAAAAAGCTCATTCAACAAGAGGAAGCGCGTATTATATGCAGAGTTAGATATGTAGGAGTGGGTCTTAACACGGACAATGAGATGGCGATTTTTCTGTAATGACTATGCCCTTAGACACAGGATCGGGAGTTCTAATTTAAGAAAAGGCATGAAAGACCGGCCTGTCCAATTCACATGCGATATAACCACCACGTAGCCCTATAAGTGACCTGAAGGATCATACATATATATATATACACATGTACAGAAAATAAACAAAACTAAATTCCCAAGCACACAATATGAGTAGATGGGACAGCATAATGTATAGGTCTTTTGTCATATAAAAAGTCACCTCAGGTGAAAAGAATAATGCATACGATTTTTTAGAATGATCACTTTAAGATAAGACCTACAGGGTGTAACATATTCATTGCCACTTCATAACATTTATAACAATTGTAGGAAATAAAAGGCAGTTTACGTTGATATAATTATATATGGCCAAAGGACCATCTATATTCAAAAGCCTTACACTTTATTTTCGGAATAGGCAATTGTTCTATTTGAGCAAAAGTAAATAACCATTAAAATGTGTGCAATCTACTTTTTGGGATCTCACACGGCCGTTTTCATGAAGAACACGGCTTTGCTGGCCCAAAATATGGCGCTTGGCAATGCCGATTAGTCGAAATGGAGGAAGGACCAGTGTCACCATGGTAACGGAAGTTCCCGGACACATTGGGCCTCATTACGACCCAGGCGGTAAGTTACCACCTGGGCCTTGACTTTACCACCATGGCGTAAACTACGTTCACGCCATGGTGGTTGGCGGACTTACCGCCCCATTCCGACCTAGGCGGGGCGGTAAGTCCCCAATCCCCATTTACCCTTCCCCATTCCCATTTTTGCCCCATAGGGCATAATGGGAGTGGGGAAGGCGTTAATTACGCCACCGTAAATTACGGTGGCGTAATTAACTCCATGGTCCCTTAGCGCCATGGATTTTAACACCTGCTAAAAGCAGGTGTTAAATCCGCCATGGCGCTAAGGGACCTCGTACTCAGGCGGTAAGGGTCGGCGCTGTTTACGCCGCCGTAAAACCCTTACCGCCTGAGTCGTAATGAGGCCCATTAATAATGTACACAGAACCCGAACGCAATGTAGCCAACGCGATAAGATGGATTAGAAACTATGAAGGTAAGAACCTATGAAAGCTTTATGAAAGATTAAATCAGGGATATGATAGCACTAATAGAACGCCATTTTCTGGCATCACTCACGTTCTCGAAGGAACAAATCTCTTTATACTTGAGTGTGACCACAACAATGCCGAGCGATCTCAGCCTCACTAATGTCTAGATGCAGCAGCATTATGCCTTAATATTATGGATAAAGCAGGAGTCTAATTTGGTTAAACGATTTCTCAAGTATCACTTTAAAGAAAAACATGTGAATAATAACTTTAGGTTCACTTGGCCTCACCTCCCGACTATTTAATAAGTGCATTTTTACATAAGTAATGCGTGATGTCTTTCACAGCTCGCGGCGCCACTTCTAATTTGAAACACAGTGATAATAAGCATGGAGAACGAATATAAAGGAAGGTTGAAAAGTATTAACAATGTCCTTATTGTATAAGTCAGACTTAGGGCCTCATTACGAGGCCGGCGGTAAGGGGTTAACGGCACTGGTAAGGATGCCAGTGCCGTTAACCCCCTACTGCCGCATTCCGAGGTCCCTTAGCAGGTCCCACTAAGGCCGGCTGGTTTTACCAGCTGCCCTTAGCGGGAGCCGCTAAGGGTCCAGGGAGCTAATAACAGGCCCGCTATTTGCGGGCCCGTTATTAGCTTTTTCCCATTCCCATTGAACCCTATGGGGGCTCGAATGGGAATGGGGAATGGTTTTCAGAATGGGGACTTACCGGGTCCTCCAAGGTTGGAATGACCCGGTAAGTCACCCATTCTGACTACCCGGACACGGGTTTGGAGGCAGCCATGGTGCTAATAGCACCATGCCTACCTCCAACGTCGTAATGAAGCCCTAAGACTCTATTTCTCTGATTATATTAACTCCTAGGAGGGATCTAGTCTGTGACTATCACACGCTCTTAGATGAAAGAGCTGCAAGACAAACAACTAAATAACTAAGTAGCTTGGTAAGCCACACAGCCTCATTACGACCCAGGCGGTAAGTTACCGCCTGGGCCGTGACTTTACCACCATGGCGTAAACTACGTTTACGCCATGGTGGTAGGTGGACTTACCGCCCCATTCCAACCTTGGCGGGGCGGTAAATCCCCATTTTCCCATTTTCCCTTCCCCATTCCCATTTTGCCCCATAGGGCATAATGGGAGTGGGAAAGGCGTTAATTACGCCACCGTAAATTACGGTGGCGTAATTAACTCCATGGTCCCTTAGCGCCATGGATTTTAACACCTGCTAAAAGCAGGTGTTAAATCCGCCATGGCGCTAAGGGACCTCGTACTCAGGCGGTAAGGGTCGGCGCTGTTTATGCCGCCGTAAAACCCTTACCGCCTGAGTCGTAATGAGGCCCAACTAATGTGATGATTTGGTATGGCCCCCTAAAAAGGGGTTGTCATTAAAATTACACCAGAACTAATGGGGACCATTTTGGTCTTTTCGTTTTTGTTTTTTTCTCTCTCCGCATTCTCTTTTGTTCTGCTTATTATTTCTACACTTGCATATTCATTGTTTTCTCAAATGATGTTGGTACCCATATGCAATTTCTCTTACCCAATAATCCACCCCTTCCCGCTGCCTCATCTCGGTGACAAATAACTATTCAATGCCATTGAAAAAATATTTTCAGTTTCATGTTTATTTTTTGAAATATGTACATTGATGCTGTTTTTTGCTTTACTTATCGTCCATGATTTGCTGAAACTGATTTGTCAACACAGTGGACATTAGCCCTGATTGAAAAAGGCACAAGTACGTGCCGAAACACGTGTCTCAACAAAGGGCCCATTTTTTGAAATAATAAAAAAGAATAGAATCTATAACTGGCAACAATAACTTCTCATTGATTATTGGGGTGGCGCTACCAACAAGAGAAAGAATTTTCTTCGTTTTTTCCTATATAGAAAGGTGGGCTTTGGAACAATTCTGGAATTCCTTACAGTGGGAAAAATACTGGATAGGGAGAAAAATCTGTCTCCTCCACCTTTCCACATCTGATATGGAATGTCTCAACGGGAAAGCAGCCATTGGTCCTGATTAACAGAGCGTTTTCCAATGGGTCTGGACCATTATGTAGCGCTTCTGTGAATCAGGCCCCATTGTGTGTGTTTTTTGGCGATATTCGCATCGGGCATTCAAAGTGCTCTCCGATGAGCTGGGATCGCTGGCATTTCACACATTTATAGTGCAGGAACATTTTGGGCCTCTACATGTGTTGCATTCCTGCGTCAAAATCGGCACACAATCCAGCATTGCAGTTTTTCGGAACCCACTGGCAGATTGGTTAGGAATTCCACAGGTGGAAGCGTATTATAGGTTGCTAATTGTATTATATATATTCCCTAATAACGACGATACCCCTAAATGTTACACTCATAGGTGACATTGGCCCCCACCGGGAGACAGCATAATACTGAAGCTGGGCCCCTCCACAACCCTGCCCGGTCTCCAGCTTTACTCTGGTTACACCGCAGCTTTAACTGCCTTTTTGAAGCAGAAATGGGTATGGCATTGTGCCTCTTTCATGCCCAACACTCCATGCCATGCAATGAATGTAGGCGGCGCCCAGGTGTGGTTTCTCATACTATGGGGACATTTAAGCCAAGAGATCTGGCCATATCACACATGTTGTGCAGGTGTGCGCAGGGAGGTCGTGCCTGCTTTTGGGGAAGGTACTTTCTGAAATGCTACTTGAGTGGGAGCAACGTTGTGCTTTTTCTGCTTTTTGAAAGAGGTCTCTTTGAATGAATCGAGAACTTTCCAACTGTGTTTCAGCATTCTCTCCTAATTTTGTATGCACAGGGGCAAAATGGATCTCTGAGTTGCCCTCAATGTGCTCCGAGGGTGCAGTGGGGCTCCTGGTCACAGGAGGGGAGCAGTAACATACGACCCCTGCCTCCTTACAAAATTAAGCTTTAGCTGGTCAGATAGCACAGTGAGTAGAGCGCTCGCTTTGACCTCTGTGCAGAGCCTGCTGATGCAGGTTTGAATCCCGGCAGGGCCAAAGTCAGCCTCTCACCCTCCCGAGGTCGATAAATGAGCACCACACACCGTGGATAATAATAAGCAGCGCTCAGATGCCTGAGGGTTGGTAGTGCTATATAATATCCACACAATGTGTGCATGCACTGTTGTGAGATGATCTGAAACTCTCGCCATGGCCATTTCAAAGTCTATGTTAGCCGAAAGAGAGTGCATTGTGCGATGTACTGCACAGGCACAAGGGACATTGCTAGGAGGAACGTGGGGGAGCTATAGCCGCCAGGGCTTTTGGTTGTAACCCCGGATAGAAGATCAAGGGCTACAACCAAAAGGCTAGCTAGACCCGAGCTCTGACATTCCCGACATTAGCGTAGCCGCAGACCTAGCAACACCACTGCCATGATCCTCTGCACAGCAAACTGCTCGTTTCAAGTCTGACTAGTAAGAGATTCAGCTCTCTGCCAGAGCTCTTGAAGATACATATTAAAGGGCCTTGGTATACATCAGCTTCTCAGTGAAGCAGAACAAGTGCACCATGGTGAAAGTTTTGCTGTTGTAGCAGCCATATTGTAGAAGCAAGTGGAACTGCTACATTTGGGAAAAAGAGTTGCCAATGTTGCTTGTATCTTCTTTTTCCATCCAATTTAGCACATTTATTTTACACTTCTTTGCTGTATTACATTTTTGTTGCTATTGTTATTATTTTAAGTACTTGCTACAGTCATAATATTCGTGTTGTGTTATTAAAATGTGCATGCTTATTTTTCTATGGGTGCCATTGTGGTTAAATAACAATATAACCACATTCATAGTCCACAGAAATATGCCTTTTCTGTAAGGGAGAGAATTACTTTCATTGGCTCTTCACATCCTAACTAAACGGATGTTCTTAAATGTTCCAACTTGGTAGGATATATCTAAGGTATTAAGTGAAAAAGACCTTTTTAATTTCTCGAAATAAAAAAGGGCGTTTTAAAAAGACTGCTCTGAAATCGAACGCTCTGAGCGGTCTTTCTAAATCAAACTGTCAAGCCCCTGCCTGTGCACACGAGTGTGCACAGGCAGGCTGACAGTGTTTTTGGTTTCCATTTTGTGTGTGTGGGTGGGGAAGGTGGAGCAGGTAAATATTGTAACTGTAATTGTTTATTTGTAGAGCGTTTATACACAAGTGAAGTGCTTCAAAGCGCCACAAGGCGTAAAGGGAACAAGGGAATACAGTAGTCATTCTTAGGCCTTGAAGTTTCCGAATGATCTAACAAAAATACCCAGCATACTAGGCCTGAGGCATTTCTACTAGTGCAAGTGCATAATATGTGTTTGCGTGACTGTCTGTGTGGGAGGGGAGGGGGAATGTGTTGGGCAGTGAAAGGGGCAGTAGTGGATTTAAGGGTGGGGGGCCAGGGAAGAATTGTATAGCAATCCCGCCAGGTTGTGAGAAGGTGTGGGCATGATCGCCTTCCAGAGGGCGATAAGAGGATTCAAAATGTCTTTTTTTCTGTATTTTGAAGGTCACACAAAATCTGCCTAAAGAAAGCGGTCTTTTTGTGTTCGCTCTTTGAAATGTGGAAAACTCACATATAACCATATATGAGCATTCTGAGCTGTGTCACATGTAATGTAATGACACTTTATAGGGGCTGCATCTCGACACTATAATAATGGAGAGCACTTTTGCTTCCTGATTGTTTTTGAAATTTGATTGGTGCCCATCACATGGCCTTCAATGCGTCATGTATGGCTCTCCAAATGACTTTCGCAGTGACATCTGTGTTTTAGCTATTAGCTCTCTCTGTGGTGAGCGGATAAACAAAGCAGGATAGGAATTGAACCAGACAGACTAATTTTCATTTTCTGTTACCTCAGTACTGGTGGTATTCTTTTAATCAGGTGCAGCACCCTGGATTACCACTGGCAGTAACATAGTTACAATAGGTGGGAATTGTGAAAAACAAGTGTGCTAAAGCTGCAATGAGGCCAAAGGTAATACAATAGGAAGAATAGGAGTGAATGAATATAGCTTCAAGGGACATCAACCACCTCCATGCATAGAAAAGCAAAGCAAATTAGTAATGGGGGCGCTGTTGCACACGGAAGAAAATGGCCCCTTCCGTGTGAGCTCCGGCACGATCCGAGGCCTTGATGCCATTATAATCTCATAAAGCAGCCGGTTCTGCAGGAAAACAGCACCGAGCGAGAGAGAATGATATCGCTGAGATACGAGGCTTTTGGTATCCCTCGCGTACAACGAGGCAAGACAGAGCGACGCGCCGGAGGAGGAGGGGTGGAGCCCAGCCAAGGACAATGTGAGGAGCTGCGAGGGGAAGGAGGGCTCACGTCACAAGCGGAGAATCACGGGCGCTCCGCTCCGCGTCGAGAGCCTGTGAACCCCCATCACACTCCCTGGCCTGCAGCCTATGAGCCCGTCTCCTGAGCGGCCCGGCCGACACGACCGACAGATAGAAGGAGGTGAGGAGAAGCGCCATGCTTGGGAGACCCGGAGCCCCGGGCCTCATCTCTTCTGCGAAATTGATTTAAAGACGGTGGGTGGCGCGAGGGAGACACGTAGAATCCGACAAACATTACTAGGGGGCTCACTCACCCTCAGTTTGGAAATTGGAAATTGAGCGTGGTGCCCACATCCTTGGGAGGCCGCCACCTCCCCCCTCCATACCCCGTGTTGGTCGACATTCAGAACAATGCAGTACTAAGGGACTGACCACTGCAGACGACGTAATAGGGGTAAGGTACCATCATGCCCCTCACTGCTGGCCTGCGGAACACTCACGGAGGGTGCCTTACCTGATTGTCCACACACGGACCACACGTGGAACACCGAGCGGTGTGTGGGTAGGAGCGGGAGACCCACTCAACTGGAAGGGTCCGCACGGCGCAGGATAAGAAGGGGCTGAGAAATCACAGCGAAGAGCAAAGTTTCCAGATAAAGAGACGCAAAACAAATCTCTGAGAAATAATAAGGAGGGGAGGCTCTGGTGGCAGACGATAGAGCGGGCGACCCCCTGACAATAAACCACAATACGAGAGAGGAGGCACTACCCTCAACTTAGGAATCGAAGTCTGGAAGGGAGAAAAATTACCCAAAGTAAACCATAGAGGCCCTCAGCGTAGTAGAAGAAAATACGCTTACCGAGATCATAGAGCAAGATAACAGCGGAGTGGGAATGACTGTACCCTCGGCCTACCAGGAGGCAACACTAACCTGAAAGGGACCCAGGCGAAAGTGGTGCAAAGCGCCCGCGTTCAGCATGACGGGGCCCCATCTACACCAGCTCCTATAGAGGAACACCAGTGACACCGGCAGACAATCCCATCTTTAAACTCGCAAAACTTTATCAGAACTGGAACCTGTCTGCATACCCCAAGGGCAACCCACGTGCTAAAGTGACCCCCCCCCCCCCGGGGAACCACATAACTACTCTTCAATAAGGGAAAAAACGATGCCCAGGAACCTTGGTCGGAAGAAAGGCAGAGGATCAATGGACAGATATACAACACCAATTCAGAAAGATAAAAACCTTGAGATGGAAGAGGATACTCCCACGCAAGAACATCAGACCCCTCCAGGGGCGACGATGGACCCTCAGGCAGTCTTCACAGGCATGCAAAAGGACTTCTCAGTGCTAAATGACAAATTGGACGGCATAACAGCAAACGTGGTGAATATTAGAACACAACTAGAAAAAACAACATCCCGTATGACACAGGCGGAAACGAGAATTTCTGGAACAGAAGATGAACTTGCGACCTTGAAGACCACAGTGGCCACAATGGCAATTGAAATGGGGACTGTAAAAGGCAAGTGTGAAGATTTGGAGGCGAGATCCAGGCGGAATAACATTTGCATAGTGGGAGTCCCGGAAGAACAATTAAGGGTACGATGGAAAAGGCAATAGAGGATCTCTTACGCAGCCCATTAGGGGATCCTGGCTGGTCGCCAATGTTTATAGTAGAACGGGTACACAGATCCCTAGCTCCAAAACTGAAGCCTGGGGCGTAACCCAGACCAATAATAGCCCGGCTGATGAATTACAGAGACAGAGATTTGATCCTGAGGACTGCTAGAGAGAAACAAGAGCTACAATGGGAAGCGAAAAGCTGCTACAGGATCGACAAGTACACTATGCTATGCTCTACTCGGCAAGACTCAAGATCCAGCATCAGAACAAAGTGTATTTCTTTACATTCCCTGAAGAAGCTGCAAACTTTGTAGAAACTCACATCCCAGCTCCAGTGAGAAACCCCAGAGGAGATGAAGCTCTGTGAAAATAAGTTGGCATGTAATAAGTTAGCACCGTCGAGTGATGGTATAGATATGTTAATGCGAAGGGGGCAATTATACCTTCTCTACAATATGTCGATATGCAATCCCCCACATATGTCATTATGAGTCAGAGTAACAGAGCAGAACCGGATACACCATAAGAGCTCGATGTTGGCACAGGCATTGGTGACCGCCACAGTTTCCCCCATTGCAGGTGCACAAGTAATTCTTGGGCGGGAGGGGTGGGACGATGGAAGCACGGTTGAAGTTAGGGGAACTGTGAGGGAGAGGGGAGGGGACAAGTTTGGAATGTTGGGAGCTGGTTACGGACAGAAGGGTATAAGGAAAGAAAACACACAGGCAATATGCGCAAACACTGCGAAAGAAATAGCGGTAAATCACTGGCGTATGTATGATAACACATTCTTCATTGATAATGACTAGGACTAACACAGAGGATATTATAATATTAAGCTGGAATGTATGAGGCTTAGGATCCGGAATCAAAAAAAGGAAGATTCTAGCAAGTATCAATAGGCAAAACCCTAAGATAATTTTTTCTCCATGAAATGCACATAGGACCCCAGCAGAGTGGGAAACTGATACTGAACTGGGGGGAACACCAATATGCTATGAAGTACTCCAAACGTGCTAGGGGGTGGCAATATTAATACATAAAACATTACCGTTTACAAGCAGGACAGTGGAGTGTGACCCAGAAGGGAGATACGTGCTAGTTCATGGCACACTCTGTGATAAAGAGATGCTCCTCAACGAACGTGTATGGGCCCAATGTCGACGACCCCGAGTTTTACTCACAGATATTCAAAAAGCTGGCGGACTTCCCTACAGCCCACCTGATTTGCGGGGGGGATTTCAACACCATCCTAGATGTAAACTCAGACCGCACATCGACACAAGCTAGGACACTAACCAAGGCAGCACAGACTATACTCACACACACGGCCCATCTCAACCTAAAAGATGCATGGAAGACACTAAACCCAGGTAAACGAGAATATACTTTCTACTCTTCCGTGCATGACATGCACTCTAGAATAGATATATGGCTAGCAGACAACGAAGTCTTATCCTGGGTTACAGAATCCCATATTCACCCTAGGACTTATTTGGATCACTCCCCAATACAAATAACATTATAAATACCCGGCGGGGTCGGGAACAGACCCCCATGGAGGTTCAAACCTGCGGCGCTACAAGACCTGGTCTATAAAAACACGATGTTACAACAGATGCAAGAATTCTTTGACATAAACCTAAACTCGGTCAATAGTCAGGCCACATTATGGCAAGCATTTAAGGTCTGTATCAGAGGTAACTCAATATCCACGGAAAGTGGAATCCTTAAAGACTTAAGGGGTAGATTAGAGCGATTAGAAATACAACTAAACACATTACAATCACAGTACGCACACACTCCTTCAACGCAAATCAAACTGGAAATAAAGACCAAACTTGATGAATACATGGAGGCAGCAGATCAAGAGATGCGTTATTTTGACAAACCAGCCACGGCGCGTAGGTACGGAAAAGGAGAGCGCCCGGGAAATTACTGGCTAGAACAGTGAGACAAGAAAAAGGCCCATCAACCATACCTTGCATACATAGGCCAGACGGCACAGCAACCACTGAAAAAGACAAGGTGGAAGAAACATTCCATACGTTCTACAAAGAATTATACTCCCCACAGTGCAAAGTAACTGAGGAGGAGATTCAACATTACCTTTCTCAGATCCCAACGACGTTATTATCTAACACAACTAGAGAAACATTAGAAAACCCGATCACTGAGGCTGAAATAGTAGAGGCGATAAAGGCACTTCCCAACGGGAAAGCCCCAGGTTCAGATGGCCTAGGAGCAGAATTTTATAAAGAGTTCTCCCAAGAGATAACCCCTAGATTACACGCAGTATGGGAGGAAGCCCTTGTCAAGGGCAAACTCCCAGAAACCACTAGAGAGGCTGTGATCACAGTCCTGCTTAAACCAGAGAAACCCCCCCGAAGAGTGCGGCTCATACAGGCCATTGTCATTAATAAATACAGACGCAAAGATATTCGCTAAAATCATAGCAACTAGACTGACACCACTGATGCCCTATATGGTACAGGATGATCAGGCACGGTTCATCAAAGACAGATCCACAGTGATGAATATTAGGAAATGCCACAAAATAATGGTTGCAACCCCCCCGGGCATGCAGGCGGTAGCAGTTTCCCTAGACATGCGCAAAGCCTTTGATACCGTCTCTTGGCCCTTTATGTTCGGGGTACTGCGGAACTACGGGTTCGGCACTCATTTTATAAAATGGATACAGATATTGCATACACATCCCCACGCTAGGATTAGAATTAATGGGAAACTAACAAACAAGCTAGAGCTTCGTGGAGGCACCCGACAGGGCTGCCCACTGTCGCCTCTTTTGTTTGCATTGGTGATATAACCTCTGGCAGATATACTTAGGTCTAGATACAGCTCATTTGGCCTGCAACTAGAGGGTAGCCTACATATAATAAATCTATATGCTGATGATATCCTATTGTACCTTAAGAACCCAGAACGCACATTGGGCAAGGTCTTAAAAGAAATAGAGAAATTTGGAGAATACTCAGGATTACGGCTAAACCCCAACAAGTCAGAGTTATTCCCACTGACAGAAAACACAAAGCAACCCCAAAACCTGCACGGTCTTATTTGGAATCCGGCCCACATACGATACCTAGGTACATATATTGCCAGGAGGCCCCAGCTATCCCGCGCTCTGAACTATAGTGCTCTGGCGATCACGCTATGCACCAAGATAAAACACTGGAGTGCACTACCCATCTCTATGATGGGTAGAATAGCACTGATCAAAATGATAATACTACCGAAACTATACTATCTATTTAGCACGGTACCGGTTTGGCCGGGCGCGCTTTGTTCACGAAGATGACCAGTGCTTGCACAGAGTTTGTGTGGGGAGGACATTCAAGGTTGAGCTGGAAAACACTGACAAACACATACCAGAGGGGAGGATTGATGGCACCGGATCTGGAATTATACTACCTTGCGGCACAGGCACACCATGTGTCCCAGTGGGCTGCACTATTCCTCAACCCAACGACTCCATTGCCCACCCTGAAAGAACAAGAGGCAATTACGACCCTCCACAGGTTGTCTAGACCAACCCCCAAACACAATAACACCATAGATCCCACTAGGGTAACGATAACGGCATGGGCTAAAATAACGGATATGTTCGCTACAAACAAGCTATATAACCCTAGCATGCCGCTGTGGGGAGACCCATAAAAGCCTTTCAACCGGAAGGAGAGGTGGCCAGACATTGGAGTTCGAGGGGCATCACCCAATGGGGGCAGCTTTACATAGACAGAAGCTTTGTCAAGTGGGATGACATACAAGATATGCTGGGTAACACAAGAAGAAATATGCAACAATATGTAAGTGTAAGTAATGCCATACAAAAAGAATACCCCACATTCCCAGACGTACCGGAGATAAATATGGGGCTCGGATATATCTTCACAGGGGCTAAACAGAAGATTACAGCCTCTGCGTTGTATAAAATTATACTACAGACACGCCCGACTGACACACACACAGCAAGAAACAAATGGGAGCAAGATCTAGAATATCAAATAGACGATAAGGAATGGGCCCAAATCTGTGAGCTCACCAAACGGGTTTCATCCAATTCAAGGTACAAACTAATTCACTATAAAATAATAAATAGGACACACTATACCCCGGCAAAACTCAAACGGATCTATCCAGACATGCAGGGGACCTGCCCGAGGTGTAATGCAGATGATGCGAATATCTATCATATGCTCGGGTCATGTGTAAAGCTGAAAGAATACTGGGATCAGGTGTGTGAAGCACTGGATGAGATGGCAGACCAACCCGTGGAATGGTCCCCGCAGATCTGCATGCTTGGGGTGGTGGGGAAAATGAATCCGATATGCAGGAAATTATTGAATCTAGGCCTTCTTTTAGCCAAAAGAGTTATATTGATGAGGTGGAAAAGCGCAATCCCACCAGTGAAAGAGGACTGGGACAGAGACATGATATGGGCAAAAGATACAGAAGAACTATACATTGAAATGACTCTGCCCACATCCAAACCAAGAAATATATGGTCAAGATAAAAGCAATACCTAGCTGATGAAGCCGACAATACTAGTGAGAACTCTGATGTAATACAAAATAATAATGTGAAGTATATATAAGCATGTACTGTTCCTGTGTGCAATACTATATAAAGTGTTAAAAAAAAATGCAAATTAGTAATGATTTTTCAGGTGTGGGACTGCATAACACAGAGTGATAAGCAACATGGGAAAGTTAAGTTAAACTTCAATGTACTGCAAATCTGCACATAAAACCTCCCACAAAATATAAACAAACAATGGTATTCACAAAAAGTTGAATAAGGCCTGAGATCAGTCTTTCAGTCTTCCCTATATTGCACAACTGAATTTTTACAAAAGAAATGGCTTTTTGGTCTTGTGTCTAAAACACAGTAGGGCATGTGTTACATTATTGTGTTTTTTAATGGGGGGGGGGGTATTCACAACTGTTGGAAGGTGTGCCTTGTGTTCATGTATTCAAAACTCTTGTATTTATGGTGATCAAGGGGGGCAATCAGCACGTGCACATGGAGGATTTCCAGGTAGTGCAAACATGTGATCTTAGGCAAGTATCACAGAAACTTAATAATCTCGAAGACAAAGGAAAATGCAACTGGCACCAAGATGCGTGATCACGCAGTGTTTGGTATAAAAATCTAAAAGCAGAAAGCTACATGTCGCACAAAGGGCTGACTTGGCATGCCGCCTAGAAGAACCCAGCATCCCAATTGTGGGGTAAATTATGAATTAAGAACCAAAAGAACAAAGGGTGGTGGAAATAAGAATGTGCAAACGCAAAAAAGCACAAGAAAGAACGGCCCTGACTGCTGGAAGAGAAAAATACCATGAGGGAAATGGTAAAAAAACAAAAAAGATTACAGCTTATTTCACCCAGGAGAAAAATCGGCAGTACATAATAATAAGGAGACCGACTGGGCCAATGGTTGCGAAAATGATCCATCTGAACTTTGTTATTCCTTACAAATCGCGGCTAAGGTCCATCCTACACATGGGCCTGGAGGAGTCTCGGAACAAGGGTTGATAAACAAAGCTGGCACTAGTGCCCTTGCTGATCTACAACCGGGACTATCATCTTCTCCAAGTCTATCAAATTCTGCAAATTTACTGGTTGAGTCGAAAGACACAATGCAGTCTTTGGGAGAGTCCATTCAAATTGAAGAAATGCAACAACTGATTTCTACACTACAATTTGCCACCAAAATCACAATGTTGAAATTGTGTGGGTGTATCCATGAGTGCCAACAGGATAATGGTACCACATTAATAAAATTGGGAGATAAAATCGATTCCCAAGATAGCGTGAGCTCTGCGAAGCTTGGGTCGCTGGGAGAGGCTATTGAAGACTTGGAGAAGCAGCCGTTGGTGACGGGGTAGCAAATATGGACCAAGATAACTAGTCTCGAAGACGGGTTTGTTGGAGCTAAATAATGACTCACCAGTGAGTGGAGTATCAATGGCCAAGTTGACTAGGAAACAACAATGAAAGTTAAAAGATATGGGGCACTGAATCAGACAGCAAGAAACAATATGGCTGCCTCAAACCCGGAGCCGGGAGCAGTGGAACAAGTGGAAGGCTCTAATGAAACAAACAAGAAAATAAACAAGAAACTAAAGCGACGTTGGCAAAGCCAGAAAATAAATGCAGGAATGCTGACAAGCTGGTTAATACAACAACCTTAAGCAAACAAAATGAGTGCGGTAAAGGGACATACAAGAGAAGACTCTTCATTGCCAGACTCGGGGGATCAATCTTGCGAAGTAGAAATGAGTGTCCTTTCTGAGGACGAACTTTCAGTGGATGAGGCGACAATAATGAACATAGAGCCGCAGAAGGCGGGGCAGATGGTCAAAACGCAATCACCACTCGATGCTAAATCCTTTAGAATCTGGAGTATCTTTCCTAACAATGAGCATCAAAGAATAAACAGATCAGATCTGCTACAACTATTGCTGGTAATAGCATTGCTTCGTATTTATGACTCACAAGACTTCTACTTTATAGACCCCATTGATGAAGAGGACGCACCTACTTCACGGGTGCATTGCTACAGAACGGTGATGAGGGCACAACAGCAAAGTTTTCTGATTCTGGGGTATGATCTGATTGCCACATCAACCATGTCCATCCCATCGGCAAACCTAAAAGGGGCAACGTCTAATAATAACCCCCAGGCAATAACTATAATAACTAGCTATCCTAAAGCAGGGGATATCCAGCAGTTTCTGAAGTGGATCACTAGTATGATGCGCTGAGAAACGAAAAAGAAGGCATGAATAACTACAATAGGTACCTGGAACACCCAAGGTTTTGGCCATTGGCTTACAAAGGGGCATTGGTATTTTGGTGGGTGTGAAGAACAGTGTTTCATCTAGAGAAATAGTGTCTCCTATATTGTGTCCCAATCTTATAGCTGTAGAAGTACTGTTGAAAACAGATACCCAATATAGGAGAACTATAATTGTAATATGTGAATAATGTGTGTGATGGATCAGAGGATGAGAATATCATTGATGCAATACATGCTCTGTTAGATGAATGGATAACTGATGCTGACCAGGATCTGATTCTAATTGCAAGGAATTTAAATGCACATTGCTTGGACAATCCGCTGAAGTCTGCGATCGGAGTATTGGATATACAGTCAGTGATGCAGTCTGGGAAGTCCAATTCCAGGGTAAAACCTGGGTAAATGCTTTCAAGGAGTGGGGTCTGCTGATGCTTAATGGCAGAACGCCAGGTGATGTACTAGACAAAGTGACATGGGTGAATGGTAGGAGCAGCTCCACTTTAGATTATGATTTTGTCATCCCAGACTTATCAGCTATGGTTAGTAAGATGACGGTTACAAAAACAGAGTATAGCGACCAAGCACTAATCACAGTTAGACAGCCTGGTGTTGAGGAAAGAGCTGACAGGGGGAAGATCGGAGTTATAAATGTCAGTGCGGCCTAAAATAGGATTGTATGGACCATGGGGAACATCAGGTGTATGAAGACGTACGTCTGAAAGCACCATTATAATTAATGGGAAGTGATTGAGAATAAACCTGCTGAAGATATTGACACCTGGATTAGCGGTTTAATCGACACATTTGGGGTATTGAAAGGAAATTATATATTTGCTGAGGGCAAGGGAGAAACCAAAAGATATGACCGAGAGGTAAGAGATGCTAAGCGGGCCATGAGAAGAGAGCTTAGATTGTTGGCAAGGAGTTCCACGGAGGTGGGAGCAAAGTGGGGTGTTCTCATGGCATTAAAAACCAATATACGACTTGTTCACAAGGCGTCAAAGAGCGTGCCAACTGCTCATCCCAACGGGAGTCCAACGGCAGCCCTTTCAAACAGAGACATTCAAAAATAAAAATAACCTCCCCACAAAGCATGGCCTGCACCTCCACAAACCCCTTGACCTTCCCGTTCTCAAGTAATTGCCTTGCCCTTTCTAGACCGACATCCGACCACTGCTGTGCATGTCTAAAGTTACTTTTTCCCAGGTCTAGTAGTACCCCACAGGGAGCTGAATGGAGAGGGCCACAAGGAAAGCCAGTTGTTCGTGTCCTCCCCACCCTTCAACACGGACTACAACACTCCCAGTGAAGGGTGAGCCTTCACCTTGTCAGGAAACCTCTAAGTGGGTGATCACAGAAAGTCTCTAACTTTCTTTGGGTGCATTAACACATCCTAAATGTATGACCAAGAGATCCCAAGTAGTCCCTCAGGTGTTCCAGTAGCACCCGCAGTTGGGCCGATTTATTGTCATTGTTTATTACACAGTCACATTTAACTCTGAAAGTTCCTTTCCCCCAAATGAATGTGGCGCAAAATAAATCACTGTGATTTTGATTTGGTTCTGTTTGGTAAGACCTTCAACCCGTCTCACACCCAACCCCAGCAAATACCTAGAGCCACAATGGACTAGGAACCAGGCCGGTGTGTATTAAGAATATAGATGTATTATTTATTTAAACCAAATTCAACAAACAGACTAACATCAGCCACCAATGCGGTGTCAACACAAGAACAAAAATGACTTCCGTAATGGCACCAACACAGATTTCTTTTCAAATCACCCACCAATACAGAGAAATAACAATTCAAGCCACAGAGTGATTGCTGATTTGGTTACAATACATTTTCTCCCACCAACCCCCGCCCTCCAAACATCAATTAGACCTGACCCCTCTGAATTGAAGGCCAGTGGCAGGGAGTGGGAACAAGATAGGAAAACTGTGTTGGGATTCTAATCACAGATGCAATATAAGGGAAAGAAAAGCAATGGGAAATTCATTTTGCCACACTAAAAAGGACAGGCAGGGCTTTGTGGTTTTGGTCAGAGCACAATTGGAACAATGGGGCAATTTTGTTTTGCACCCTGATATGCAACAGCACTACCAGGCTTCACACTTGTGATTTAAAATGAAGGGAATCAATGGGGAATGGTGTTTTGCACAACGCACACTCATGAGGAAACAGTGTTTTGGGATTAATTCTTTTGGCAAATCTTTATGTTTATACTGGCTCAAAACACACTGGGAAGAGCGTGTTGGTTTTGAATCCCAACAAAACACCACCTGTGATTTCTATAGGGGAATTAATTGATTTACTTTAAATAGGCTAAGGATCTACACAGAAAAACAGGATACTTTGCTATGGGGATATAACTAGAACAATAAATGCAGGGCCTACACAATCTATGGCTCTCGGGATAGATTTACTTGCAGAATGTGCATCAGGGAACAGCAGGGCACTGCTGGGACAGCAAGGATTGTCTCCTTTGAGTCCTCCAAGGGGTCCCAGTCAGCTTCTATGTCTCCTGGTTCCTGTCTTCAATGCAGGATTTAGGCCTCCCTGATGGGATGTTTCTCGCAAGAATTAAGCAGCAGGTTACCTCCCAGAATAAGTTGAAAAAGGCAGTTTTAATGCAAACTGACCTACTTATAGGGCAAATGACATCACAACTCGTCATGATTCCCGCAAAAGGGATTGGTTGGTTTTCTCTTCCCACCTCTCACCTGTGTGCTAGTAGAACAAGGAGATGCGGGGAGTGAGTCAGGTCAGCTGTGGGAGGAGAAAGCTTCGTCATCCCAATTTGACAGGTGGACTCGGCATGGATAAAACTCTAAAAATCTATCAACATGGCAAGTACCCTCATTTTTGAAATCTTTACATGTATGAATATATTTTTAAGAACTACATTTTAAGGCAAATCAGATGATGCTAATCTGTAGTCGGCACGCCCTCCCTATGAAGGGATACAGTTTTTCTTCATTTACTCAGGAGCTACATCAGTGAAAAATATGCCACTTTATAGTTCCCATGTTAATTATTTCCTTCACCCACACACTAATGTTCAAATCTCTCGGAATTAAGGTAAGGCCCAAATCAAATTTTCATGAATAACTTTAGTTATGTTTATCACTCAAAAATTGTTTTAGCATGGTTCAAAGGGGGTTACTGTCACCTTTAATAAACGTCTGGAATGACCATTGTGGCGTATACACTGCCCCTTTAATGCAATAATATGAATGTTACTATTAATTCAACTTCAGCCTTTTCCTTTGTTCTCTTAAATTGCATTTACCCTTAGGCATTTCACCAGGTAGAGGCGGGCTCATGTTTATCTGCCTCCCCCTTCAAGGCATTGGAGAACCCTGATCATAACTCTAAAGACCATTTTATGGGAATTGTGACCTCAAGATCACATCTGCTGAAAGAACAGTCACAGCCTTATCTGTTTTTCACTGTAGTTTTAATATAAGCAGAGTATTTCTTTCTATATTTTTAAGTAATAGCCCTGATTGATGGTTGACAACCAGACCCCTTTCTTCAGGGCAGCAGAGGAAAGGTCTTGGAGGTTAAGTTTCATCTTTGGAGAAATTACCAGCTTATGTTGTCCTGCAAGCAAATGGCTTTTACATTTACAGACAATGCAGTTACATTACATTTGATAAGGCACCTTTTCCTTATCCATAGGTAATGCATTTCTTTAATTTCACAGTTTCAAAATACACTTCTAGATTGTCCATATGTATAGGGCAGTTATATGAGAAAACCAGGTTTAAATTCTGAAAGTCCAGTGAAAGTCCAGTGAGCACTTCTCTCTGCATACTGTCATTTGGATTAGGAAAAACAAAAAGGACATTATTTTAGCTATTGTAAATTGCAATGAGCTCGGTTTTACTTTAGATGCCTGGAGCACAATCTGGTATTACATTGAAGATAATGTACATGCTGCTGTCTCTTTAATTAAAAATGCAGTTTTCCATGGATTGAGTAAAATTGCATTATCAGCCACATGTCTGTCTTTTCCTTGCTGAAATGCATTGCACATATATTTGCACTTTTGATTCAAGCCGACTTTCTTTCGTTTATATTTTAGGCCTGTTTCTGGTTCAGTAGGCCTCATGTCTGACATCCCCATTTCTGTGCTAGCTTTATACTTTAATGGGCATTACAATCACTCTGGCCTCTTTGTTTCTGGCATTCAGGGGCTATGTTTCATCCCACATTATAGCAAAGGCGGACGTCCGGGAAACCAAATCCCCATAATCTCTCGGTAAGGTCAGAGTGGCCCTCCCAACTTGAGGCTTCTTCCCTTGCCACATAAACTCCAGAAATCCCAAGGCATTCAAACACCAAAATATAAGATCGCTTCTGGCTCCATTTTCCTGCCTCCCACGGGTACTCCCCCAACTCCTCCAGTGCACAAGAGAATGACGCTGGACTTATCAAGATTTACCTTCAGTCCAAAGAATGTGCCAAATGCATCTATCTGTGTCAGTAGCACCGGGAGGAAATGGTGAACGTCTGCCAGATCTGCCAAAATGTCGTCTGTGAACAGGGACAGTTTGGACATCACCTCTCCACACCTCTCCTTGCCTTTTGAACAATTGCTGAGAGGAGCGACCTCTAGAAAGGTGATAGTTCCTAAATTGTACAGGGTCTTGATGACAGCAGATCTGGAAGGGAGACAAAAATTGAAGGAACTGTGGGCCATCTATGGCACAAACTTTTGGAAGACACCTGGGAGATATTGTATAATATCATGTTCCATGGGAGGCTCTTTACTCAGATGATAGAACACCAGTTCAAAATGCTTCATGGGTGGCACCTGGATCCCCTGAGAGTATCAAAAATGTAAATAGATGTGTCCCCTCTTTGGTCCGGGGGGGCGGAGAGGTGGGCTCCCTACATCACATGTGGTGGGCATGTGCTAAGATTCAAACATATTGAACGGACCTCCTCGACTAGTTGAGGAGATGGTAGGGGTTCCATTGGTACTGGACCCTATATTTATATTATTGGGAGTACCTGAGGTGCACAAGGATATGGGGAGACTGCCTAGGATGTGGGAGGCCATGATACAGGCATGGAGGTTGGCGGTTGCCCAGAAATGGAAAAGTGAGGCCCCTGCTACAAAATCTGAATGGATGACCAAGGTGTGGGACACACTCTTGATAGAAAAGTTAACAGCGATGGTCAATGATGCCTTGGGGAGCTTCCACCAGGATTGGGGCATGTTCATCATTAAACATGTTTATGAGGGGGCAGTCCGCCAGTCTCGGTGGACGATCCAAGGGACAGGTGTTGCCAGGGATGGTGTGGGAACAAGTGGAGCAGGCACTATGGAATGAAGGACAGCGACAAATGACTGCAAATAGCTGGCTGGGAAGTTCCGCGCCTGGTGAGAGGAATGTGGGTATCGGGACGTCACTGCATGGGGGGGTGCTAAGAGTCTCGCCAAGGGCACCTGCCAGTGGATTTGAGGAATAATGTGTGATATAAATGACTGGAGGGATTATTTTTGGGGGGCAGGGTAGGAGGGAGGTTGGGGGTGGGGAAGAAGAGGGGTTGCTGAGAAGTTAAAGGTATGCAGATATTAATATGCGTTGTAACCCTGATGAAAATGTTAATAAAACATGAGTTTAAAAATCAAACAGTATAGGAACTGGGTAAGAAGAAGGAGGTTTAACAGCATTAACCGGGGATGGCAAAAAATTGTACAGGTTTGCTCAAGGGGATACTAGATGGATATGACAACAACCGATAAAGGTGAGAAACCAAAAAAGGTAATTAATCCTGTACAAGAAAGAGGGTGGGTGAGGTTTGTTGCTAAGCAGTTTGATATGGGTGGAGTCTGCACACTGCCCATAGACATAAAAAGCCAAAAGCCTGGACCTTAGACGACGATGACGTATTAACAGAAAATATAAAAAAGCTGAAATCGTCAACGGCACCGGGCACTAATGTTTTGGCAAATTTGGTCATCACTGCAGAACCCTGGCCGTTTGTGTTGGAATGATTAATAGACAAAGTTGTTAAGTCAAAAAGTGTTCCACGTTCCTGGTGTACCTCCTTGTTGACACCGCTTTTCAAGAAAGGTAATTGACAGGAGCCGGCTAACTAAAGGCTCCTGTCGATGTTGGATGTTACTGGAAAGCTTTTAGCCTCGGTTCTTTTGAAGACTGCAAGAATGGGTGAACAGCCACATTATTCTTGATGAAATGCAATCGGGTTTCAGGGAGGGGAGTTCTACAGATCATAACCTGTTACTGGTTGACTATCTTACAGGGAGATCCACAACTAAAGGAAACCCGGTGTTGAATGTGACATTTATTGATTTCCATGCCGCTTTTGACATTATAAACTGGAAACAGTTGTGGACAAAAAGGGCAGTGCTAGGCTGCCCTGAAGAGCTGCTAACCTTGGTCATGCGATTCCACACTAATAGGAGTGTAAAGATGAGGTTCGACAGTGGCCCCAATAGCATCAAGCAGAGGGTTTAAGCAGGGATGCGTGTTGACTCTGCTACTGTTCAATCTATAACCAGCATACTTAAGAGGGATATCAAATTGCCGGCATAGGATTGGTGAGGTGCATATAAGTAGTATATCATATGCAAACAACATTTTTTTTCTTAGACCACACCTGTTGTGGAGTGAATACCTCTCTGAGGGCACTGGAGCAACATGTGCTGGAAAATGAACTTAAAATTAACTTAAATAGGAGCACGGTAATGCAGTACCACAATAGAGCAGTGGCACGTTCCCCACTTTGGGTAAGGTGGAACAAAACTGGGATATGCGGATATTTACAAGTGCCTGGGAGTACATATTGAAGAGAGGAGCAATAATGAGTGCCTTGTTAAAGAGAGGAAAGGAGTGCACTACTGCTGATGGTACTAATTGCTACATATGCCAACATCTGGATACAGCATGGATGGAGTGCAGCGATTGCATAGAGAATGCTTTTTCCCATCCATGCTGTGTGGACTAGTGGCCCTATCGGGTATGGACCTTAAATGGTTAAGTATTGTGGAGGGAAGTTTTTGGAACAAAATCTTATATTTACCTCCCTGTGTCCCTATTTCAGTAACAAGGCTCGTGGTGTGCCTGATGTCACTTGAAGGAAAGGTTACTGAAAAGGGGGGCTCTTTATATCTTAAGATCCCGAAAGTACCCAGGTACACAGTTCACAGGGTTGTGATCCCTTTAATAGCTCATATGTGAGTAGCAAATAAAGGGAACATTTGGTTAGACGCCTTGTGTAAAAAGAAATGTGAACTACTCTATTGGACACCAGACCAGACCCATGATCTAAACACCTTATGGTGCATGTGGAAGTATAGCAAAGAACTTGGGACTAGAATATGAATTATGAGAAATTATGGAATTGGAAATATTTGAGAGCATGCATGCTTGTCTCACTCCACAAAGTAACTTGATCATTTGCCCAGCTGAGAAACTATGAAGGTTTATATTGCTGCTCCGAATAAATCAACTGCCAGTTTTAAGTGTTGTAGGCCCGAGACAGGGGGTAACATTTGAACATAGAGAATGTTAAATGTGCAAAATATCAAGTAAATTGGAAAAACCCCTAGGCATCTACTGATGTAATGTCATTACTGTGGATCGCTGTGCATAAGAGAGCTGGGTAGGTATGTTTATGATTTGGACTCTTTAAAATGCCAGGCCATAAGGAAACAGTGTCTTGTTACAAAAAATGCCTCAATTCACAATGAACTTTATATAATATGGATTGTAGTTGCTGATAAACTAAAAATCAAGTTTTTAAGAAAACCTTTAGTAATGGTTTAGATATGATTTATTCATATTATTTTTTTTTAATACTAATAAGTTTATGAATTGGGAAACGATTTCGTTTTTCGATATGTTTGTGTTTGTTTTTACATCTTTGGTTATGATTATATGTATAATAGTGATATGATAAGTCATTTATAATGCTCCTATACACAAGTGTTCCTACGAGTTAAAGGGAAATGGCACCCGAACAGGGACTTCAACCCTGGACCCTCAGATTAAAAGTCTGATTCTCTACCAACTGAGCTATTCTGGCCACACGTAGAATTATTTCTGAAAAGTTTAGTTGAAGCTAAATAACATTAAATTATAAATAAAACAATAATAAAACCTACATTTGTCCTGAAGAAGGCAACTGAATGATCTTTGGATAAAGGCGCTATATAAATAAAACATCATTATCATTATCATCATGTCGATGCATTCATCCTGAAGAAGGCATCTAAAAGAATGCTGCAAAACCACTGTGTGGAAATGTTGGGTGACAATACGTTGTCGTGTGTAATATGGATCTAAAATGTCACACACTAGTTATTGTATACACAAAAAAAAACTCTAGATCCTCTCCTCTAACAGCCTCATAGAAAATGCTGAATATGAATACCTATATACATTTTAAAAAATACAGAGTGTACTGGGGCTACTCAATATATTGAGAATCTTTGCCTACTTGTGAGCAGAGAGGCTTTCGAGTTCTGGGTCTACTGAAAGGTGGATTGCCGTTTTAAAAGTTTTTGCTGCAGTATGCGCTGGTTCTAGGAACACTAGACCGTGCGCACTGCTTCATTACTACGGAGCAATAGGGCGGCCTTTTTGGGCAAAGTTGCTCCATACTAATGAATGGGAAAAAAATAAAAATAAAAAAGGCCACCTTGGAAAACGAAGTAAGGAGCTACGTGTCGTCCCTTCTCCCTTTCCAAGGTTGCCTTGAAAAAAGACTGTACGCGGCACGGGAACGACGTTCGTGCGTCCACAATGATTACTCTGTGTTATGGCTCAGAAACGAGCCAATCCACATTCAGTGATTCCCGTGTACGTGGCGTGCCAGGCACTAATGTGTACATATTTAGTGTGTATGTAAAGTAGAACTTCAAAGTTACAGTGACCTTTTTAATGTCCACAACAAGCAATATCTAGCCAGTCAACACTCTGCACTCAACCGTTTGTAATCCATGATTTAGTTGAAGAAAGCAGCAATGTCTAATCCAAACAATAGGGGTTCATGGGTATGCAAATGAGACGTGGCTCGTTTCTGTAACATGCATGATAGGAGCTTGTAGAAGGAATTAAAACACAAATAAGGCAGCAGCGCAAACATAATTCCTGTGAATTTGGAATTCTCTTTAAGGGCAAATCTGCAATAATAAGGATTGCCAAAATCAATAGGTCTGTCCTTTGCAAATGTACCGGATAAGTCTTTTTATGTTTTATTTTGGGATTCAAAGAAAATTCGTACTCCCAACATTGATGAATACAACACTTTTGGCTTTGCCACTGGTTATCTGCAATGGAGCTCCATATTGCGTGCATCTCACATGTTTCAGTTAGGGCAGGCCCAATCCAGTGACATGCTCTTTCTTCTGTAATGCAGGCTGGCATGTGTTCCCATAATTTGCGGATTCCCTCAGAGTAAAGTGGTGCATGTGCTTTTAGAGCAAAGATGCAAGGGATGTCGAATAGTTAACTCACTGCAGTAAGCATATGAGTGTCGCAATCTGTCACCCCCGTGCCTCTCTGGGAAGTCACGCGTGAGCTGCAATGGCGACTTCAGCCAGACTTGACTTTCCAGGCTCAGCATAAGCTCTCTGCAATATGACTGCAATATGACAGATCCTAATTGCCTCGTCAAGAATCGCATTATGCCAGCATGGAAGGTGACTGCCTCATTGATTTTATGTCATGTCTAGGTAAAATAAAATACAAATCGCATGCATCCCACGCGGTGCCTTCACTGGAGGTAACCCTGGCTTCAGCGAAACAGATTAAGCTTAATCCTTAATGACCAGCCTTATTCTTAAACTAGAAGCAAGGCAGGAACCTGAAGTAGCAGCCAATAGGGATTTAAAAAAAAAAATCCTATCTTGGAGAGATGTGTCGATAACATTAAATGCATTAAGAGACCAGCATGAAGGTAGCCAGTGACCACTCATGGGTTCAACCTATGCAATGCTGTGGGGGCTATATTGTCCCCTACCCTCCATATGTCCTAAGAGAATGTATCCCATAATGCATTTCCTTAAACAAGGCATCAATTCAGAAGCGAATGCAAGTCTGTTCAACAGAAAACCATCACAGAAGAAGATAAAACATCTTTATTGAAGCAGCTCAAAAATGAAATCAGACAAAAAATGCAGGATTTTGATAGAAAAACTGGGAGATTGTTCTTCGTAAAGAACCCTTAGCTCAGTGGGACTGAAACAAAGCGAATGAAAAGGTTCAGACAGAGAAAAAGCTGAATGGAGAGATAAAAAGAGGACTACCACAAACCTTTGGTTGATGGCCACACAGAGGCCCTCATAAATCTGCCAATTACAGGCAAATTCAATTACCGATACCATCACTTGTTCCCCTGGATTTACCACAAGATTACTAGTAGCGGTAGCCTGGTGTAATACCCTATTTTAGGCATTTCTGCGGAATTACCCCCAGCGGAAATTCTGCTGCGGTAAGTCCATTGATTTTTGCTGATTTTTGGTGGCTAGGTGGAAGGTTTACATCAAGCTTTTTGCTGGACGTGAATCTTCTGCAATACCACCAAACCCATTGTACCGCAGTGCAGTAAAGTGGCAGTAATGGGACAGTAATGGAATTCCTGCTCCATTACCACTGTTTTGACCCACACCGCCGTACTTGTTATTGAAGCCCAGAGTCCTCTTTCCATGCAAACTGCAATGCTGAGCAACTGGGACGGCAACAAGTAGGGAACGGATCGATTGTGAGCATATCATCTATGAGGGTGGGGCAGAAGCAGCTGCGAGCGAGGGCTGAAAGAAAAAAGGCAGGGCACACACTGAAGTAGGTGGGCCAGACGGGCAATCAGCGCAGCGGAAAAGGCTTGCGTACCACACGCATGTGGTACGACGCTGTGACATATGGCTGCCATTGGGTGTGTCTACACTTACAGCATCAAAAGAATTGCAGACCACTAACAGCAGTTACTGCCCATATTCCATTTCCATGAACACTGATTGGCAGAGAGGTGCCCACATTTTTAGTTAATATCTAGTCTTTTAGTGTAACTGTGCCAGCTATTGTGGTGATAGGGACTTGAGTGAAGGATGACCAGATGATGCCCTGTTACCGCGACACCTCACGTACAGTTCAAGGCCTTCATTTAACAAAGTAATGCATATCAGAAGTTGAAGGCTTGGTTAACTTTGATTCTGGATCCTAGAGTAAAGCACCCAATTGAAATGATTTGTCAAAGGAAAGGCCAAGAAGGAAGAGTGATGTTCCAGTATTAGTGTGTCCTGTGGTGAGCACTGTATGGCCCCCGGGGCAGCACTGGGACCCATGGAGAGAAAACTGAAGATTGCAACTGGCCAATGAATGCACAGGGTGTCTCAATAATGCATGCTCCTAACCAAAAACCTGTGTGTGGTCCACACTCAACTAAAACTCCACTGAATTAAGTTAAGTAATCCTTTGTAAAACGTTAGTTACCGGAGACCAGTCTGTGGAATAAGACAAATACAATATTAAGGCTGTTACACCAAGCAAAGGAAAATACTCCGACACAGGCTTGTAAAGATTCCCAGAATCTTTATTACAAAACTGAACAGTATCGGACAAAGTACACAAATAGCTATTTGGCTGTCAATATATCACAGAGACCACCAGCAGGGTTCAATGTGAGCAGTGAGCAGAATTTGCTAGCTGGACATCAGCGTATTTATACAGTTTGTTATAATGATGTCCAGCCTCTTGCAAGTTAATTATACACTGGGCTAGGGTCGCGCCAGGTTCATTTTCCTAATTTACATATCTCATGCATGCGGTTTACTTTTGAATACATTTACTAACACACACTATTTTTCTTTAATTTAACGTTACACTCTTTTACGTATCGTTTTAATACAGATCAAACACATGTTTCGCATGTCGTATTGTTCTTGTATACTTGTAGTTTAACATTGCTAATTCAAGTAATCCCCTGATCCCGAGGTCAACAAAGGACAAGGTCTACATGACCCTAACATGTAGCCTGAAGGCAGGTTGGACATTAACCCTCCTACAGAGGTTGAAGAGGTTAAGGCAAGAAGAAGAGCACACGAGACAGCCATTTTAGACTACAGGGTGACTTTGTACAATAAACTAAAATGGCGGTTCTAACCTAAAATGGAGGTTCGATTCACTTGAGGTCACGACCTTGTAATACGGTTTCCCTCGCAAAGCGATTGGGCATAGGCCAACATATACAATGAGGATGATACAATATTATATCAGTTCTAACAAACCCTCCTTTTGGCCTATGCCAAGCGCTAAACTACCTTCAATCACTTTACGACTAACTCCACATTTCAACATCTATACATCCCAAATCATTGTCTAACATTTCCATTGCCATTAGATCTGACACCAGAGTTTCTTTTAACACATACTCTTTGGAAACCTTCTCCGGGGCATATTCCTTATGCCCTAATACACTCGTTGCTTGAGCGCAACATCCCCCGAATACTGAGCATATACCAGGGAGACACTGTATACAACAGCAAAGAAACAGAAGACTTCCCAAGATAATCAGCAGGGCCGAGAACAACTTCCATCCCCATGACCGTAGAAGGTCCCAAAACCATGCACTAAGTTCCCAGTTTTCCTCAGGACCATGTACTTCTGAACTAACAACATGTAGATTTTGCATAGCCCTAAAGGTCGTCGGAGAGGAGTCTGGTACGGAACACCCAGCAAGTGGACCCCACTAATTTACATACTCCTCCACGCTCGGCCAGAATGACATCTAATGCCATCCGGTTCTGAAGAGCCACTAATCTTATCGCTTTCTGTTCTAACGTCATATTATAGAGTATGTCAGCGGTCAGATTGATGGTTCTCTCCAATACTCTCGCTAGTCCCCTGATATCTTCTGAATTCGTAATTTGGCCAAAGAATGGCACAAAGGATTTCATGATATCTCCTAGAGTTTGTGCTGGAGTATCCCCTTTCGCACCTCGTCGTGGACGAGTTTTTGAAACCTCTGCACTACTGGCAATAAATACCCCAGGTAGTAGAATCCCTAAATAGCAGGTTCCTTGCCAATCCCTGGGCAACCATGGAAATGCCACATTACTTCAAACAAAATAGACAGGTTCGCCTACGTACAGAGGTCTGTTCTCACTAGTCAAATTCGCAACGTTGGCGCACTTTCTAAAATTACCCATTGACCGTGTTCCATTCCTCTGTATGCAGAAGGATACTGAATCGGTGCTATGGTTAACAGAATAAGACGGAGGCGTGGCATCCTTATTGCCTATAGGAGCCATTTTGAAAGAGATTAAAGACTGAAAAGGACGAGACAATCTATCAGAGGGCCTAACAGAAGCAACGTTGGGCTTACTTCTATTTGCAAAAAGCGAGCATCCCAGGGGCATCAAAACATGCTTTTCAAAGCTATTTAAATTTGTACCATCAAAGTTCCCTGAGATGCTGTCATTCCACCAGCCAAAAAATAGTGCCCTAAGAGGAGCGTAACAGGCAGTTGTCAAAGGTAAACGATGAATATACCAACCTAGCCCCTTATCCCCATGTTGCAGTAGATGTGAACAGATCCAACAATTGTTCTTATTTAAAATTGCATGAGTGGCATTCATAATTAACTAAAGGTTATTATTCTGATAGTTCCATCTATGCAAAGAATCTCTAGGCGATAAAGTATGCAATTGCACGGAAGGAGTGGGGACAACAGATACATTTTCAATAGGTATAAAGTCCTCTAGCGGATATGCTTCCTCCAGATACCATAACCCAAAACCAACAGTTACTAAAAATCCAGTAATTATCACAAAAAGGCAACAATACACTTTGCGGTTCCCTTTACATGCTTGAATATTGTCTCTGCTAGTCACATTTTTATCTAAAAGTTCGGTACGAGCGGTAGTGGGTGCAGGCATTGTAGACTTCAACCGAAAAAACACCAATTGTTCGTTTGCTGGCGACTCCAGTTGCGCGTCTTCTTAATGTCTTTCCCACAACCCTTAGCCAACAGAATCTTCCAGTACAGTCGGGCCAAAAGACAAGCCCTCAAATGATTTTTTTTCAATCGCACAGTCAGATCATGCTGCACGTTTACTTCCTTGGACGCAAATTATATTTCATAGTTTCTGATGAGGACAAAATGTCGTCACTTCCTCCTGGAAGTGGCGAATGAACGGAAATGGGATCAGAAAAGGATTGATCCGGAGGTTCCACTGTTGGGGAGTGCGGAGACAAGATGGCCGTTTTATCTGGCCTTGCGGATTCCGGAGCGGTCTCCGATTCTCCCTTGTTGGTTGTTGCTGTTTCAGGCACACTAGTTACAGCAATGGGAAGGGATTCTGTATCTTCTTATCGTATGGCACAGGCTGTGGGATCTGTTTGGTGTGCATCGCATGGATCCAGTTCTTACGACCCGCTACCCGCACAGCAGTCTGAGTGACTAGCAGGACTTGGTAGGGACCCCTCCACCGAGGTGCAAGGCAAGACGACCTCTCAGAAACCTTCGTGAGGATCCAGTCCCCCAGTCGTAGACTGTGACCGGGACCCTCGTAGCGTACAGGTAATGCCTCTCGCACCTGGTGATAAATTGAAAACAGATTTTTAGTCAACTGGTTACAGTAATCTGAAAGAAGTACATTTTCTATGTCCAGTAGCGAACTGCTTTTTGGCAAACCCCTAATATTAGCAGGTCTCCCCATTACCACCTCAAAGGGAGAGAGCCCAGTTTTAGTTTGAGGGGTTGTTCTCATCGACAGTAACACGATCGGTAAGGCGTCCGGCCATTTTAGCTTGGTGCCAGCACACGTTTTAGCGAGTTTGTTCTTTATAATGCTGTTATACCTTTCCACTAATCCGGCACTTTGGGCATGTCAGGCCGAATGGAACCGTTTATCAATCTGTAATCCTTTGCAAATGTTTAGGATTACAGTAGCGATAAAGTGTGGCCCATTATCCGACCAGATGACTCTCGGCAGCCCGAACCTAGGAAAAAGCTCTTTCAACAGAGTTTTTGCCGTGGTTATGGCCATTGCATCTCTAACCGGGAAGGCCTCCACCCACTTACTAAAGGCACAAATGACAACCAACACATATTTAAGATTGTTACAATGTTCCATTTCAATAAAATCAAAGTGAATAACCTCAAACGGGACAGAATGTGGAGCAAAACTTCCTCTAGGAGTCGAGGTACCTTTTCCTACATTATGCTGCAAGCAGATCATGCACCCTTGGACAAACCGCTCAGCGGTTTTGAAAATCTTACTATTGGCCCATACACTGTGCAGCATTTCTGTCAATTTACAAGCACAAACATGTGTCGGACCATGAGCCATAATAACCATCATTGTAATGTAGGCGTCAGGGAGTAACCATTTTCCTTCAATATTGTCCACCCAACACCCATCATCATCCAATCTCCTTGCGCCCTTGATCCATCTCTTAGTTTCCTCTATGGTAGCATCTGCTTGAATATCTTTTACAGCATCGATACTTTCACCCAAAGTGCAAATATTTACAGTCTCTCTTACAGCATACATTTCTGAACTAAAATCAGTGGCAGTTTGTTTAGCTATCTGATCGGCGAAAGCATTTCCTTTTCCTACATCATCTGTAACCTTTTGATGTGCTGAACATTTGATAATAGCTAACTGAACAGGGAGTGCGAGTGCTGAAAGTAATCGCACTATTAAAGTGCCATGCTGAATTTTTGTTCCGTGCGAGGTCAAAAAAACCTTGTTCTTTCCAAAGTCTACCAAAATTGTGGACTACCCCAAAAGCATACTGACTATCGGTATATATATTTACTGTAAGCCCTTCAGAAAGTTCACAAGCTCGAGTTAACGCTATAATTTCTGCGGCCTGCGCGGAATTATGCATAATTCTTTTGGTTTCCACAATCGTGTTCAAAGTAGTGACGGCATAAGCAGCCATGGATGTAGCGTCTGGAAGTTTAAAACAAGAGCCATCACAAAATAGCTCTCCTTTTGGGCTATTCAAAGGCGTGTCTTTCAGATCAATTCTGCCTTTAGTCTCTTGTTCTGTCACATAAAGGCAATCGTGTGACGTTTCGTCACCATCAACAGTATGTTGCGAGACAGGTAATAAATAGTTCAGCCGGATTTAATACACAACACCTCTGAATTTGAATGTGGGGGGCAAACAAGATTAGTTCAAATCTTGTCAATCGTGCAGAAGTGAGGTGTTGCAATTGAATTATATTCAATAAAATATCTACAGAGTGAGGTACCATTAGAGTTAACGCATGACCCAGGACCATTCCCTCACTCTGTTTTACAGATGCAGCAGCAGCAGCGACAGCGCGCAAACATCTTGGCAAAGCACATGCTACAGGATCAAGGGCGGAGGAATAGTAGCCGCACAGCCTATTCTTCCCTCCATGCTCCTGCATTAATACAGCCAAAGCACATCCATCACGTTCATGCACAAACAATACAAAGGCCTTGTCATAATTCGCAGTTCCTAAAACCGGCGCTGAAAACAGCGCGGATTTGAGCAAATCAAATGCTGTCTGGTGTTCCATGGCAATGGCAAAGAAATGCCCTTCTTTGTCAAAGCCAGCATTGGTTTAATCGTTAACAAAAAGTTAGGGATCCACAATCTACAGTAAGAAGCCATACCTATCAGGGCTCTAACTTCCTTCTGAGTATTTGGGACAGACATGCCAGAAATAGTCTTTATTCGTTCAGGTGTCAACCGTCTTCCCTCCTTTGACAGGAGGTAGCCTAAATAGGCCACCTCCTGACAACAATATTGGAATTTTTTAAATGAAGCTTTGTGGCCATGTTTCGCTAGATGACAAAGCAACAACACGGTGCCTTCTTTACAGGCGCTCTCAGAATCAGCAGCCAAGAGGAGATGATCTCCACACTGTAGTAATGTGCAAGTAGTAGGCAACTCGAGAGTATCGAGCTGCTCTTTCAATGCCCTACTATAAATACTTTGGACTCTCAGTGTAACCTTGTGGTGCACGAGTGAATGTAAACGAGCGTCCACTTAAGGTAAACGCGAACAAATACCTGCTATCCTTGTGTATGGGAATACTGAAAAACGCGTTTTTAAGATCAACAATGCTAAAATGAGTGGCAGAAGCCAGAATCATGGTTAGTATCGTTGTAACATCAGGTACAATAGGAAATTGAGGAGCCACAATTTTGTTAATAGCACGTAAATCAATTATAAAACCAAAGGGAATCGCATTATCACCTTTTTTGTATACCGGCAAAATGGGGCTGTTACATAGGCTACCCGTAATCTCCTCAATATCTCCACAATGTACAAAATCAGAAACTATACATTTCAAAGCCTGTTCGCCTTCAACTGAGATCTTATATTGCGGGATGCGAGGCAATTTTACTCCATGTTTCAAAATAATCTTAACAGGTTCAATTTGAAGAACGCCCATATCATTATCATCGATTGCCCATAAGCATTCTGGAACATTACTGAATTCTGGCGGTAAAGGTCGAGTCAAAAACTGAGAGGCAAGTGATTGCTGAGGTGAAATTGTTAACCGAACTCCGCCCGGAGAACAATGTATTACTGCATGCAATGCCTTCAACAAATTTAGCCCCAGCAAGTTCTCCCCACAGTTTGTGGTAAGTAGAAATGGACACTGTTCCGTGAAGGGACCCAGTGTTATCGATACCGGCAAAGAGATTGGACAAACTACAGGTGTGCCTGAAAACCCTACGGAAACGGACAGCCCTGACAGGGGAATATTTGGAACCTGTTAATGATCAATGGAACATTTCTGTGCTCCTGTATCTACTAAAAATAGATGCTTCCTATTTCCCACCGCCATCTCAACGTAGGGGCCTTTCTGATGAACGGGAATAGGCGTAGGTTCCAAATCCTGCTTCAGGCAATCCTAGCGAAACAGAATATTATCAAAAGGAAACTCTTCAGAGAGATACGCGGCAGAAGGGTGATCAAAAATGTTTCTATTATCCACATTCGAAACTCGCTTATTTTGTGAGGGAGGTTGCTGTGGTTCCGGTGCAAACTGACCTCTGCCAGGGCCCCCTGCACCTGGGCGACCTCTGGATCGTCTACCCATGTTCCCAAATGACCTTTGCTGCAAGGTCGGACATTGTGCGCGCCAGTGGCCTTCCTGCCGACAATAGGCACACTGGTTAATAGTTACCGGAGTCAAGGGCGCACTTCCCTGTGGAATGTACTGACCTCTAAATTGGTTACACCCTCTAGGGCTTTTAACAATCTGTTGCAATAAAACTTTTGTTTTCAGGTCACCCCTTTTTTTCTCAAATGTTTCCTTTTCAGTATTCACACGATTTTCATAGTACTGAGCCATATGCAGTACTTCTGATTGAGACTTCGCCTGCCAAGCGCTTTCAGAAGACATAATCTGTAACTGGATATCGGGCAGCAATCCACGTACAAATTTGTCGACAAACAGCCTTTTCCCAGAGTCTGTGCCTAAGTCTTGTCCACTGAAATCTGAAAATACCTGCTCGAACCGATTGAAGAAATCGGTAGCACCCTCAGACTTTCCTTGGACACAGGCCGTAAGCTTATCCCAAATGATTCTTTTTTCAGGAACTATAGTTTTCAATTTTACAATGATTCTATCAGGCAAGGTTAATATCATTTGAGGCGGTTGTTCGCCAGCTGGCCTTTCTCTATCAAGCCTAACCCTGTTATCCCATGTATCTCCCAACCCAGGTATGTCATCTATAGTCCTAATCTGTTTCCACAAATCGACTGGCAGGGGTACGGGAAATAATAGGACAATATCTCTTAAGGTGAATACCGACGACTGTAAGACTGACTCTATTTCTTTATAGAACCCGGTCGGATTCTTTCTTATATCGGGAATAGATTGCTTATGGTGTTAACTTCCTGTCTTGAAAACGGGACGTGAACAAACTGTGATAAATAATGTGCGGGAATGATCACAGCGAGTATACCCTGTGCAGCATTAGCCGCAACCTCAACCTTTGGGACAAATGTCGGGGGTACCTCTCTCATAGGCAACTGAGATGTAGGCAACTCCGAACGCTTACTAAGCAACAGAGCCAAGTCGAGCGCTAAAGCAGTCGAAGTATCAACCGAAAAAGCTCTCTTATAAACACTCAACAATTCTGCGGGACAACAAATCTTTCAATTTACTCACTCGTTATGCAGGTACTCTATCATCACCTGTATCACTTTCTTTTGCATTTCGAACGTATACTGACTATATGTGTCATATACTTCATCTGGAGTTATCGACATATCCGAAATCCATCTTATCGCATCCTTTATACAAATTCGCGCTTCCTCACCTTTTAATACACGGCGAGGAGAAAACCGTTTCTGTAAGTACATAATACCTAAACTACCACCATCTGCTTCCTCATTCTGTAACCCTTCCAACTCCTTCCTATACTCAAAAATCCTCTCAACATGCTCATATACCTTCTCCGCAGTATCTCTGGACAATGCTAAGGCGTTCAAATCCCGTAACCCTTGTGGGAAATCTACATCATTTAATTTATTCCACATTATACTCAAATGAGTCCCTAATCCTTCAATAAAAAAGTTTTTCTCAGGAATACCCTTTAAATTTTCGAGTGTGGAAAAAACATCAGCTCGTTCATCCTTCTCCATACAATGTTTAGCCCAAGCAATCAATTCATTCTTTTTTTCTGGGGGCACAGTATTACGAGTCACAACCCTTGGTCTCGCTCCCTGGTCTACTACAAGCGATGCAGAATCAGTTGGAAGAGGAAGAGTAGGCACATTCTGAATATCAATAGGGGGAGGCAAGGGGGCAGGCAAAGGAGCAACGGCTGGGAGAACAACAGGAAGAACAACAGGGAGGACCGGAGGAACTATAGGAGGGGGAACAACAACAGGAAGGGGCAAAGTGGCGGGAGGAGGGACATACGGGGGTGGTGCGGAGGCATCGGGCCTTCGTTCATGCAAAAGTTTATTAATCAATTCATCTGACATATGAAAATCTTTTGAAGGGTAGATTTTCTGAATGTCTAATTGAAACGCCCTGTCCGTATTCCTAACTGACTCATATTGTTTATTTTGATCATATAACCATGCCTTTTCAACACTTGTCATATGTCTACGCATATGTTTCTCTCTACTCTTTTGTTGCTGCAAAGCTTCTGTTTTCCAACTGTGCAATGCGTTAAATGCTGCAGGTCTAGCCTTTTTCTTTACTAATACAGACTCTAGATATTCTATACGAGGGATTTCAAAACTACCATTGGTTGGCCACCGAAGATTAGAATTATGTCTGGTCTGTCTGTGCCAAATGTCATTAAATGCTATACTACCAAAGCCTTTCTTACAGTACATAGTACATGCCGGCGACCCCTCCTGTGGTGCGGGATGGCTATCTTCCAAAGAATGTCTGTCACTGCGGAATAATGCCCTAAAGCAAGCAGACAATTTCCCAGGCATATCAAAGTTCTGGTGTTACCTGGTTAAATAATTGTGCTCGTGAGTACAATGCTCCAAATTTAAATTGTCAGGGTTAGATTAAGAATCGGGACACAATTCACCTGACCAAAGGACTGGGAGGCCCGATCGGGTTACTAAGGACAATGCTAAGGACGCACGTGTCCGGTGATTTTCGGCAAATTTACCCACCTCGATGTATGGACCCTCGTCAAGACGTCGTCTCGGGCTACAGCTCAACATTCAGGGATCGGATCGTGCAGTTTCGTCGAGGAATTTGCTTCTTGTCTAGAGTGGCCGTTTCTGTTGGCACCGCCCGATCCCAGTCCGATAGCCGAGCCAACCTTCAACGAGACAAAGTCAATCTTGAGGATCCCTGTTCGGGTGCCATCTGTGGAATCAGAGAAATACAATATAAAGGGTGTTACACCAAGCAAAGGAAAATACACCTACACGGGCTTGTAAAGATTCCCAGAATCTTTATTACAAAACTGAACAGTATCGGACAAAGTACACAAATAGCTATTTGGCTGTCAATATATCACAGAGACCACCAGCAGGGTTCAATGTGAGCAGTGAGCAGAATTTGCTAGCTGGACATCAGCGTATTTATACAGTTTGTTATAATGATGTCCAGCCTCTTACAAGTTAATTATACACTGGGCTAGGGTCGCGCCAGGTTTATTTTCCTAATTTACATATCTCGTGCATGCGGTTTACTTTTGAATACATTTACTAACACACACTATTATTCTTTACACTCTTTTATGTATCGTTTTAATACAGATCAAACAAATGTTTCGCATGTTGTATTTGGATAGCATTATTGTTCTTGTATACTTGTAGTTTAACATTGCTAATTCAAGTAATCCCCTGATCCCGAGGTCAACAAAGGACAAGGTCTACATGACCCTAACATGTAGCCTGAAGGCAGGTTGGACATTAACCCTCCTACAGAGGTTGAAGAGGTTAAGGCAAGAACAAGAGCACACGAGACGGCCATTTTAGACTACAGGGTGACTTTGTACAATAAACTAAAATGGCGGTTCTAACCTAAAATGGAGGCTCGATTCACTTGAGGTCATGACCTTGTAATACGGTTTCCCTCGCAAAGCGACTGGGCATAGGCCAACATATACAATGAGGACGAAACAATATTATATCAGTTCTAACAAGTCTCTAAACGTGGGAACTGGATTCGAGCCTGTGTCGCTCTGCGTTGTCTTGTTCCCAAGACAAACACGCTGCCCCTGAGCTATCCTCCCGGCACCTGTCCTATACTAGATGAATTCACGAATATCACAATAGTTGGATTGCTTTTTTTCATTCCTGCACCTTTTGCAATATGACATTGACAGGCGACTATACACCCTAACAGGCTAGCATATGGTTTTAATCTCGAGCCGCAGGCACAGGGAGTAGGGAGCGGGATCCATGGAAAAATGCAAGCAACATTTCGCTCAATGACAAGAGGCAGCAGATCCGGGACCACTTAACTCCTGGGGAAAATCTTTGAGGATGCCAAAAGTGAAGTAGTGTGAGGAGAAAGACAGAGCCTCTGCCCAATCGAACAGAGCTCTGTGGCAGAAGGGATCCTTTACAGACAGTCTGGGGGTCCTTGATTCCTTTAAGCTCATGGTTTCATGGTGTCAAGGGCCTGCTGCCCTTTACGCTGATCACCTTACAATATTATTAAATTGTAGTTCTGTGTCAATATCGCAAACTTAGATTTCTGCAATATTGACAGTTGCCCATAAATGATTCAGATCAATTTCCATGTATTGAGCATCTAGAAAAGTCATGTGTTCATGTTTCATTGCTTTCTAAAAATAGTTTATTTTAAAAAGTTTCTTTAATTTTTAAGGGAGTTACTTCCTGTAGGTAAGCTGCGTATACTGGCTTGGTGCACGGGGTTCCAAACGAATAGGATCAGTAGAAACCCAATGTAAATTCTGGGCCTCATTACGGGTTTGGCAGTAGCCATGCCGCTATTGGCGGCATGGCTGCCACCAAAACCGGGTCCGGGTTCCCTGAATGGGGAATTACCGGGCCATTCCGAGTTCGGAGGGCCCGGTAATTCCTCCCTATGGGAACCCGGACCTTCCCCATTCCCATTTGAGCCCCCATAGGGCTCAATGGGAATGGGAGAGGGAGCTAACAACCGGCCGATTACGACCGGCCCGTTGTTAGCTCCCTGGTTCCCTCGCGGGACCTGGTAAGGACGCCTGGTTTTACCAGGCGTCCTTACCGAGTCCCGTGAGGGGACCTCGTAATCGTGCGGAATGGTGTTAAGGGGTCCGCATCCATTAGCGAAACCAGAGGCATTGCTAGGGGGGGCTAAGGGGGGAATAGCCCCTGGTCTTTTGGTTGTAGCCCCGGATAGAATCTCAGGAGCTACAACCAAAAGACTAGCTAGCCCCCAGTCCCGACAATTCCATCAATAGGGTAGCCCCGGGTCTTTTCCAGACCTAGCAACACCCCTGAGTGGAACCCGTTAACCCATTCCGCACGGGTCGTAATGAGGCCCGCTGTCTTCCTACCTTGCGTCAATGGTGGCGGCACTGATGCAATTTGCTCTTCAAAGCCGTGAAGGAGATTCTGCCTGTTGTACTGCGTCTTCATTGTGTATAGGATGACATTTGCATCGAGGGGACCTTTTTGGACTTAAGTGCACATATGACGGGTTCCTTTATGCAATTTAGGAGATTCTGGAAAATGGCTTCCTATGTTTTTAATGGCCTAAAATGTCAATCTTTTATTTCTGTTATTTTTTTAAATTAACTTTTTATTGGCAGTTTTCAACAATAACACATTCCAACTTGATTATATACTTCACCCGGATCAAGGGCTAAAAAGTCAATGTTTTAATACATTTTTGAACATTCTAGATTTGGGGTTTTGGATTTTCTGACACAAAGTGTCAGAACCTCGAAATTATAAAGCTTGCTTTGGCTCCAGAGATTCCTTGCTGGTGTTTATAAATGCCTGAAAGCTGACATGCCCATTAGGAAGCATTTTGACGGGGCAATGCGCAGAGCTAAGACGTGGCCACCAGGAGTGCTTTGGGTGATGGACAGCCTGTCACAGTCTTACATCTTCATCCATCCGTCTGAATACTTTTTTGAGCTAGGCACGGTGGGGGAGTTGTCAACTCCATTCAGCCTGAGATTCTCCCAAAGGGGGGTTTCTTCTGTATATTCCTCATTCTTTCTGGAATTGGGCGGGGCAGGGTGGGAAGGAATTCCCTTTTTTGGATGATGTCTTGACCCAGAGAAGGCGACATGAAACGGCAAGGGTGGAACTCACCCACACTGCCATTTGCTGTTTCAGCCGTTGGTTCTACCGCCCTGCTTAGCCGGCGGCATGTCCAACTGCTTGCAGTTGTGATCGAGTGTGCAGCCTATGCGTCTCACTGATAGCAGGTTGCTGACAAGTCACTCACTTTCTCACATCTTGCAAGCCCAGGAGCGGTATTTCTCACTGCTACGCCAGCCTGAAGAAGCTACTGGGTGGGCGACTCTCTTCCATACTGTACGGACATGAAAGAACAGACGGCATATGCAGGAAAAGCGGTATTAAGGTTGCAGTGGAAGATCAGTATGGCAGACAGATGGAGCTCAGTATGGCAGTGCGGCAGGCAGAGGGACCTCGGTATGGCAGGCAGAGGGAGCTCAGTATGGCAGTGTGGCAGACAGATGGAGCTCAGGATGGCAGTGTGGCAGGCAGAGGGAGCTCAGTATGGTAGCATGGCAGGCAGAGGGAGATCAGTATGGCAGTATGGCAGGCAGAGGGAGCTCAGTATGGTAGCATGGCAGGCAGAGGGAGCTCAGTATGGCAGCATGGCAGGCAGAAGGAGCTCAGTATGGCAGTACGGCAGGCAGAGGGAGATCAGTATGGCAGGCAGAGGGAGCTCAGTATGACAGTGTGGCAGACGGAGGGAGCACAGTATGGCAGTATAGTAGGCAGAGGGAGCTCAGTATGGTAGCATGGCAGGCAGAGGGAGGTCAGTATGGCAGTATGGCAGGCAGAGGGAGCTCAGTATGGTAGCATGGCAGGCAGAGGGAGCTCAGTATGGCAGCATGGCAGGCAGAAGGAGCTCAGTATGGCAGTACGGCAGGCAGAGGGAGATCAGTATGGCAGGCAGAGGGAGCTCAGTATGACAGTGTGGCAGGCAGAGGGAGCTCAGTATGGCAGTATGGCAGGCAGAAGGAGCGCCGTATGGCAGTGTGGCAGGCGGAGGGAGCTCAGTATAGCAGTGTGGCAGGCAGAGGGAGCTCTGTATGGCAGGCAGAGGGAGCTCAGTATGGTAGCATGGCAGGCAGAGGGAGGTCAGTATGGCAGTATGGAAGGCAGAGGGAGCTCAGTATGGAAGCATGGCAGGCAGAGGGAGCTCAGTATGGCAGCATGGCAGGCAGAAGGAGCTCAGTATGGCAGTACGGCAGGCAGAGGGAGATCAGTATGGCAGGCAGAGGGAACTCAGTATGACACTGTGGCAGGCAGAGGGAGCTCAGTATGGCAGTATGGCAGGCAGAAGGAGCTCAGTATGGCAGTGTGGCAGGCGGAGGGAGCTCAGTATGGCAGTGTGGCAGGCAGGGGGAGCTCAGTATGGCAGTATGGCAGGCAGAGGGTGCTCAGTATGGCAGGCAGAGGGAGCTCAGTGTGGCAATATGGCAGGCAGAGGGTGCTCAGTATGGCAGGCAGAGGGATCTCAGTATAGCAGTGTGGCAGGCAGAGGGAGCTCAGTATGGCAGTGTGGCAGGCTGAGGGACCTCGGTATGGCAGGCAGAGGGAGCTCAGTATGGCAGCATGGCAGGCAGAGGGAGCTCAGTATGGCAGCATGACAGGCAGAGGGAGCTCAGTATGGCAGGCAGAGGGAGCTCAGTATGACAGCATGACAGGCAGAGGGAGATCAGTATGGCAGTATGGCAGGCAGAGGGAGCTCAGTATGGCAGTTTGGCAGGCAGAGGGAGCTCAGTATGGCAAGCAGAGGGAGCTCGGTATGGCAGCATGGCAGGCCTAGGGACCTCAGTATAACAGCATGGCAGGCCGAGGGGAGTCAGTATGGCAGTACGGCAGGCAGAAGGAGCTCAGTATGGTAGTACAGCAGGCAGAGATAGCTCAGTATGGCAGTGCGGCAGGCAGAGGGACCTCGGTATGGCAGGCAGAGGGAGCTCAGTATGTCAGTGTGGCAGGCAGAGGGAGCACAGCATGGCAGCATGACAGGCAGAGGGACCTCAGTATGGCAGGCAGAGGGAGCTCAGTATGGCAGTATGGCAGGCAGAGGGAGCTCAGTATGGCAGTGTGGCAGGCAGAGGGAGCTCAGTATGGCAAGCAGAGAGAGCTCGGCATAGCAGTATGGCAGGCAGAGGGAGCTCAGTATGGCAGTACGGCAGGCAGAGGGAGCTCAGTATCGCAGCATACCAGGTAGAGGGACCTCAGTATGGCAGCATGGCAGGCAGAGGGACCTCGGTATGGCAGCATGGCAGGCAGAGGGAGCTCAGTATGGCAAGCAGAGGGAGCTCGGGATGGCAGCATGGCAGGCAGAGGCAGACAGACCCCAGGATGGCAGGCAGAGGGAGCTCAGTATGGCAGTATAGCAGGCAGAGGGAGCTCAGTATGGCAGGCAGAGGGAGCTCAGTATGGGAGTATGGCAGGCAGAGGGTGCTCAGTATGGCAGGCAGAGGGAGCTCAGTGTGGCAGTATGGCAGGCAGAGGGAGCTCAGTATGGCAAGCAGAGGGAGCGTGGTATGGCAGCATGGCAGGCAGAGGGAGCTCAGTATGGCAGGCAGAGGGACCTTAGTATGGCAGGCAGCGGGAGCTCTGTATGGCAGGCAGAGGGAGCTCGGTATGTCAGTATGGCAGCCAGAGGGAGCTCAGTATGGCAAGCAGAGGGAGCTCGGCATGGCAGCATGGCAGGCAGAGGGACCTCAGTATAACAGCATGGCAGGCAGAGGGAAGTCACTATGGCAGTATGGCAGGCAGAGGGAGCTCAGTATGGCAAGCAGAGGGAAGTAAGTATGGCAGTATGGCAGGCAGAGGGAGCTCAGTATGGCAGCATAACAGGCAGAGGGACCTCAGTATGGCAGCATAACAGGCAGAGTGACCTCAGTATGGCAGCATGGCAGGCAGAGGGAGCTCAGTATGGCAAGCAGAGGGAGCTCGGGATGGCAGCATGGCAGGCAGAGGGACCTCAGTATAACAGCATGGCAGGCAGAGGGAAGTCAGTATGGCAGTATGGCAGGCAGAGGGAGATCAATATGACAGCATGGCAGGCAGAGGGAGGAAGCTAAAACAAATAACATTGCAATGCAAAGTGTATTAACTTGAAGCACAAAACCACTGATCACTCATTACAGAGAGCGTTTGAATCCTTTTGTTCACTATGTAATAAATAATACAATTTAAATATGAAAATAAACTAAATTATATAAATATATATATATATAAAATATATGTAAATATAAAATAAATAAGTCAAAAGCAATTACTGTCTGAGCTCAAGGGAGGATTAGTATGGGCGCATTCTCCACGTTGGGCTCATAGGTTTGCAGTCTACTCCGCCCTCCCACCCTCAGGGTCCTTAATTCATAGTTTGACATATCACTGTTCACCAGCTGTTCAGTCTCGAGGCTTTACATGTTTCAAGTGCTGTGCAGGATAGGGAGCGTTCGATACATCATAATTCTCATGTTCCTGTACATTGAACATCAACTGTCCTCACTTGCTTTAACTAGTTCGGTACTAAGGACATGGAGGTATCACTTTCTAGCATCGTCCGCTGAGTAAAGGGTCTGGCGGTGCTGCAGAATTTCCAGGGCCGGCGCTTCCTTAGAACCTGTATTTTATGCTCTCATCTGGTCCTCTAGAATTCTGCTACCTTGGGTAATCAGTCTGCTTTCATAACACAAGAGAATCTACATGCATGAACCGGGAGGGTTTGAGGCCTTGTGTGAGGAGGGCACTCTATGTAAAAGAGTCCCAGCGAGAAACGCTCAACAGGATCGGAGGGCGGCCATATTAAATGTAGATCTAACTGAGAAAACAGATTCAAGTGATGAGATCATCTGCAAGCGGCTTGAGAAAACAGAATTTGGATGTACCCGCGGCAATGGTCAGTCCAGTTGGGAAGAAGCATAAGTTTGGTTGTACTTCAGTGGTAAATCTGTTTAAATACCACAGATGGATTTACTTTTACTGCTATCTGGTCCCGTGGAATTATCGTCGGTTTACAAGTGGTGGTAGGCAGTGTTAGTCCGCATTTTTTGGAGTCCACAGGACTCCATCCGGATTTCAGTGGAATTACTGCCAGCAGTATTTCTGGCGATTTGAGTGTGTATGGGCAATAACGCAGAGGACTTATCTCCAGCATTCTGCTGGAGGTTTTCCCTCCACCTTGCCGCCAAATCCGTACTTCTGTGGTGCAGTAATGGGGCAGAGTTACCACTTCATTACCAACGATTTTGGCCACAGCACCAAACTCGTGATGAGGCCCAATTGGCCTTTGGTGCTTTAGGAGTCACACACTGTTATTACAAAATGGGTTGCTTTGGTATGAACTTAGCACATACACATTCTAATGCAGACATTCCCTCATTTTCATAGAGGCCTTCTCCATCCAAATGAGGAGTTTTCATTGCCATGTGCAGCATTTGTATTAATGTATGCATGAGGGCATTCTGGACCTACATATGCAATCTGCATGCAAACCACCCTGTATGATGTAAGCATGCAGAGCGCACCCTCAGGGTGCCAATGAAGAGACAGAAACACGGGTTCCAGGGACCAAATAGCCGCCCATGGGAGATGCAGGTAAAGGCTCCTCCTTCTCAGATGCTGCTTGCTGCACGGCTGCAATCACACATTTACACTGTTTATTTGCACGTCACTGCATAAAGTATGCTTAAGTCAGAGGTGACTGGTAACACTCTGAAATTAGGGGGTCAAAATATTGGTTTCTGATAAGCAGGTGTCAGCGCAGTGACAGAGCTGTAACCCACACAGTTTGGTTTGTGAGGTTCTCCCCAAATGACATTTTAGAGGTCAATTTCAAGATGAAATACGATTTGAAAAGACATAAGATTTACAAAGAAACCTGTAGAAGAACCAATTACTTATTCCAATAAGTCATATATCAGGTGCCTTTGCCCGTTGGTTTGCAGCCATGTCACTTGTTACCATAGTTCACACCCATGTCATTCTCACTGAACAAGTTCTGCCCCATGTGGTGTTTGTTATCCCACATGTGCCTCACATGACACTCACCAGTTCAGTTATGCCTGAGATCTGACCCAGATGGCTCTCACTGCCCCATCTCACTCTCGCTGCACATGTTCTGGCCCATATCACCCTTACTGTCCCAGTTCTGAAAACAAGTGGCTCTCACTGCCAGTTATGCCCTATGCCACTCATACTGCCAAAGTTCTTCCCCATGTTGCAATCACTGCCCAAAATCTGGCAAATGCCCCTACATGGACACATTCACAGAAACACATGTGCTTTTCAAACTTCTCTCTTTCTGCTGGGTGTCTAGGCTTCAGCATCTTGCTAGCTCAAGCTTCTCGCCCTGAGCATGAAATAAGAAGGGTGCAGGAAATGTATTGTGGCCCATTTTGATAACCCTCTGTATTTGAATGCAGGGGACTGCCCCTGATTGAACTTTTGTTCAAAAGGTCCCTTGCATGCAATCATTTCCTTTCCACTACCTAGTGGAAATTGAAGAGTAAATAAAGGTGATTTTCTCCTTTACTTTTCTTCTTTCCAATAGGTGGTGAAAAGTATAAATTCTACCTGTAAAGGATACTTTGCAAAAGGAAAAGAGAGTGGGCACCACTAAGGTTCAAAAATTCAAAATGTTGGAATGAATATGAAGTCAAAGTCAATTGTTAGAAAAATATATATATATATATATATATATATATATACAATTCAAAAGGAGCTGGCTGTGACAAGTCTGGAGACACCTGGACTTATAATTACAACACAAGCATAAGACCAAGTAAGAATACCGGGTCACACAACCGCTCGCCTATGTGGCCCAACATGGGCATGTAATTCTTTCTGGTTCAAGACAATATGCTCAGGTATCCATAATATACCATACTTCTTTAAAAATAGAAATAGAAAAATGAGTCTGTTTGATTCATATCAGATTGATTCATCCATAGTGATTCAAATGTAAAGCTATCACTAATAATCCTTAGTGAGGAAGCAGTTGCCACAATTCATATGTAGTAGACTAGCCGTTACCTAACGGCTTCACACGGCAGTCAGTGTCACTGCCCTGCAGCTGCACGGTGGAGGATCGGCCCGCTCCGTGTACTGCAAGATTGTTTACCTTTGAAACACAAGTGGATTTTCTCCATTCCTCCGTGCAACACGTTATCTGCAACCCACTTCTGAGTGGGTACGAACGCTAGAAGTTCATTTTTCACCTTTGGCCACACAATAGAGTTAGACTTGCCCTGATGAAGGAAAAGTGTTCCGAAATGCATTGGCTTATTTAGTCTACTACATATGAATTGTGGCAACCGCTTCCTCACTAAGGATTATTAGTGATAGCTTTACATTTGAATCACTATGGATAAATCAATCTGATATGAATCAAACAGACTCATTTTTCTATTTCTATTTTTAAAGAAGTATGGTACATTATGGATACCTGAGCATATTGTCTTGAACCAGAAAGGATACTTTGCAGTCAGCATTAACAATTGATTCCTATAGAATCCATGTGCTTGTTTTTTCAGGTGATAATTGCAGACAGATTGCATAGAAATCCATTGCATTAATGCCAGTGTTAAAGAGTCAATTTCTTAGGATAATCTCTGGCTACTCGCCTCCCTGGGAGGGAACACACAATGTGCAAAAGACAGACACAGATAACGGCTAGCCAGGAGTATCTTGTTTTTATTACTCATCTTAGAGCTGACAAAAGAATATCTCAAGCTTTTCTTACATTTCAGACAACACTTATAGTGTGGCAAAAATTATACAATAATGTTATGCAAATATGAACCTTCTATTTTGATAGGCCAATCTACTTAAAGGTCAATAACATCACTTGGTTTCCATTGGAAATGAACACTTCCTGAAACACATGATCATTTTCTGTCACAATGAATCCATTTATGCTAATCATAATGACTGGTTGTTTTTCCAAATTTCACTAAACCGCAAGATATAGTTCACAACATTAAAACTGAAAAAAAAGGTTTTCCAAATGACAGACATTTCCAGACTTCTAGGACATTCTGTCCAAGATCATCTCACCTTGCTTATCTGCTTCAGCCCAAGGCCACATTTGATTTATAAAAACCTTTGAACACCACCGTTAGAAATTGTATATTCCTACCATTGAAACTGCTGAATCACTACATACTGGCTTCTGCCCAATACACTCCTTTTTTTGTACACAACACTATATGTTCTGTTTTCTAAACATTTCAAAATCTTCATGGAGTATGAGGCCTGTAGCCATCTGTAATGCAATGGCTGCCTTTTGCTGACCTATATTCTATATCAGAAATCTATATTCTGTGTTAATTAGATTGTGATCAATGTAAGCATGCCGTGATGCTTTATATTTGTCCTAAATAAATGTGTGCAGTGTCACCTATTTTGTAATGTACCTGCCTATAATAAGGGCTGCCTGGCTGCCTCAATGAACAATGCTTCAGAATTTTCAATGTTGGACAGGAGGGTGGGACACATGCACTTGAATTATATATTCACCTGTCTATTACCAGAGAGGGAGAGGATCTATTCTTCTTCACCAGCATGAAGGTTGTTGCTGCTGTTAAAGCACCCACATTTGTATGCTGAAGCAGGATATGGCAGTGGACACTTTAGGTCCATGTCACTCCTCAATTCTGCCATACAAATTGAACAAAATGAGATAGGTCACAAAAAATTGTGGTAAATACATTTACGGAAATTGTTTGTAATCTGCTTTACTGGGAAAATGGTCCTCATTGACAATTGACAACTTCCCTCCCTGAGTCTGGCTTCCATATGGCCTGTAGGAGGCCATCACAGTGTCTAAATCTGACAACCTCATAGCTATGGATTGCCTGATACTCACAAGGGCCACGTCCTTCAGGATTTGTGTTTCTACAGGTGCTCATAAGCAGGGGTGTTTTTGGGTCTGGAAAAGATGAAGGGCTAAGCTAATGTCCGGACTGGCGGGGCTCGGGCTAGGTAGCATTATGGCTGTAGCACCTGAGCTTCTATCCGGGACTGCAACCAAAAGACCCGGGGCTATAGCCCACTCAGCCCCCCCCCCCCAACCCCTAGCAATGCCTCTGCTCATGAGCACAAGGTTCCCGACAAACATGGAGGCCAAAATAGAGGCTGTATGTGCAGGTGGAAGGTGAAACTCCTTGTCAGACTGAATGATCAGAAGTGATCGTCAATTGCTGCCGGTGCTTCATCAATAATGTGAGGTCTGACCGACGCTCTAACTATGGACAGACTGCCACTATGCAAGTTCCAGGCTGTGGCTGGTAGAGCAAATGTGTGCTGCTGCATGTGAAGCCAATGACAATGTAATTCATCTACTCTGTAGAGCACCTACGCTATCTCTCTGCTTCTCTCTCTCACACACTCACACATGCACACCCACACTCATGCACACACACGCGCACACACACACTATTATAGTATTGCCTTGCTACAAGCTTCCCTTTCCTCATTTATTGAAGAGTCAGAGGCACGTCTCTGAAAGATGCAGTATGCTTTTTAATCAGCTTTCAATGAAATGCAATGACTGCGCCACAGTTTCCATTTATTGAAGCATAGGATAACATGGTTTTCGCGAGCAGATAAGGACATGACAAGCATAGAAGACTATTGTATATTAGACGTTGGTGCTTTATTGTATATCATTGCCTATTACTTGGACTCAACATGTGAAATTAAATCCTTATCGTTGGACAGAATGTACAAGTTGGCCTTGTTCTGGCTGAACATAATAAATGTGCCATTGACAGTGCCTTTTATGCAATAATGATGGGTCTTTCTATAATATTTAATTGCAAATGTTAGCTTAGAATAGAAAGATAAGCGAATGGTGCATGTTTCACTGCAAAAGCGAACACGGGCAGGATATTCAATTATTGTAGAATGCCGCTGGCCGCCATTTGTGTTTCTAGCAAATTTCTATTGAATTTTCATTAAAATGAACAAGGTACTGAATTAGAAATCTGAAGGCTTTTAGGAAGGTTAGCGATAATCTGTGCTGTCAATGCAGTGATGCATTTTTCAGTACAGAGCAGAATAGGGAAAACACACCAACATTATCCATTCCATAGTCCTGGTCTTTACTTTGTGTTCTGGAACTTGCAGTCCTGGATTTCCCCATTATAAACCCAGGAGACGGAGGCCCTGATTCACAGAGCCTTTTCCAATTGGGCTTTTCCATTATAGAATTCCGTTGCACCCCTCAAAATACGCAAAAGCAAACCGCCAGCACATCTAAGCGCTTGGTTCACCCCACATTTAAAAGTACTTAGGCAAAAAAAAAAGAAGAAAATTGGAAGCCTTATGGCGCCACACCCTGTCAGTAGAAAATAAAACAAACCTGACCAAATTTGCTGACCACTACAAAAAAGAAATAATCAGCACAAAGAAAGACCTTTACAACAACAGGATTGCTAAGGCTAGTTCTAACACTAAGGAGCTCTTTACCATACTACGAGAAATGGAGGCCCTCATCCCTCCAGCTGACAACATAACTAAAGACAAAATCTGGTGTACCAACATACAGAACGCTTTAGCAAATAAAATTGTACTCCTTCAAGGAAAGATTGCGAACAAGAAATCCTCTCTTACCAAACAAGTTGTTCACACCTTGACCGCCAAAATACTAACTAACAAAGCAGATAACTTTAACTTATCTAAAGTCTCTATCCTTGAAGTGGAGAAAATCATCTCCTCCCTGAAGCCATCTAGATGCCAGGGTGACAACTGCCCAGCACAATTAATCAAAGACGCAGCTAGAGACCTGTCACCATTTATCTCCAAACTCATTAAGGCATCATTTTCAACTAATACTGTCCCAAGCAATCTGAAAGAATCTTGGGTCTTACCGTTACTGAAAAAACAAACATTAGATACAGCCATTCCAACCAACTACAGGCCCATTACGATGGTGCCTTTCCTTCTGAAGATACTTGACAGAGTAGCGTACCTTCAGATACAACAATATCTGGAAACAAATCATCTACTCGGCACCCGCCAATTAGGTTTCAGGCCACAACACAACACTGAAACTGCACTGGTTGATTTATAAACACAAATTGAGCCACTTAAAGACAAAGGGAAACTGCCATTCTACTCCTCCTTGACCTGTCAGACACCTTTGACTTGGTGGACCACAAAGTCCTTTGGAAACACGTTGCCTCGTCGGCTCACTTTTCTAAGGACGCAGTAGCATGGGTGCAATCATTCCTTAACAATAGAACCATGCAAGTCTTCTCCCCCTCAGACTCAGCAGACCCTATCCCCATAACATGCAGCGTTCCACAAGGCTCATGCGTCTCGCCCACCATGTACATCTTCAAAAGCCATTGTTCGACAAATTGGACAATCTGGGTGTCACATGCACTAACTATGCAGATGACACCGAGATCCTCATACCCCTTTCGGGGAATTACATCACTGACACGGCTCTTGTGAACAAAATCTACCTACTCATTCAGGCATGGATGGCCACCCATGGCCTCTGCCAGAATGACAACAAGACTGAACTTCTAATACTAGGAACCTCGGCCAACCTCAAAAAACTGAACAACGATTACTCCTCCTTCAACACAGCACTAAATACCCCAAATAAAGATCACATATCTGTGTTTAGAAGACAAAACCACTGGCTGACAATCAAGGACAGAATCCTGCTAAAAACAACTTCCCTGACCCACAAATGCCTCAATAATGCTGCACCACAGTACCTCTCCAACCGGATAGTCAAGAAAACAACCACTCGCTTGACTAGGTCTACCAACTCATACTGCCTCAGTTTACCACAATTCAATCTAGCCAAATCCGGCGGTAGAAGCTTCCCAGTTATGGCAGCCCAAATGTGGAACTAACTCCCCCACTCACTCAGGGTTAATCAAACTTACCCGAGCTTCAGACGCAACATACAGAAATGGATCAGAACTAATGACGCTCACCCTTGGACCTAGTGCCAAACGACATACCAAGCAGAGTTCCTGTTCTCATAAAATCCTGCAACTGTAATTACCTCCTATATTGCTCTCTGCAATGTAATTGTATATATCTGTAATGTAATTGTATATATCTTCAATGTTTACCTGTAATATGTGAACTGTAAATATCTCCATCATTGTACCTGTAATACTATGACTGCATTCTATGTATCTTAAGCCTAAAGCCTCCTTGTACTGCTTGCGCCCAGTTACCTTTGGGTTTGGTGCACCATACAAAAATAATAAACAAACAAACAAACAAAACAAACAAAATGCGTCTGTGAATTAGGCCCTAAGTGTCACAATGTAAAGTTAAAACCAGGACTGGACTAGTGTCTCCCGAATGGAATGGATAGTGTTGCCGTGTATGACCAGGGTAGTTCAGGGCACAACACGATATCGAGGAGACATTGCCGAAACCATCTATCTGCACAATGCACCCAATTGCCTGCAGCATACACTCAGTAGAACGTGTTGCCCCCACTGAAAATCCCCCCTGATAGTCGAGCTACTGTTTTTGTTCTTCGCAATCAGCTCCCTACCCCGGCCCTTCAGCCCACTGGACTCTGGGCTCCCTGTCATTCAGTGCTTCTCTAAAGCCCTCTTTAGACGAGTCTAAAAAGCCAAAATAATTCCAAACATAGGAGCAAGGAAGTAAAAAAAAACTCCTATTGGTTGCAGGCTCCTGATTCTCAAAGATTTAACATGGAGCAAATCAGGGATGCCAGTGACAATATCTGATTTGCACCGGCCAGCATATACCCGATTCACCATGTCTAAAATTGGAGCAAATCTGCAGATGCCTGGAGCATCACTAGGATGCTCACACAGACATGTAATTCGCAAAGATTTGCTCCTGGCCCTCTCAGATGATTGTTCAAGTATCTCCAGATGTGTTCTATGTTTACATATTCTGAATCTGGTGCACGGTATCAGGAGCAAATCAAAGATGCTCACGGCTATCTCAGATTTGCTCCATGTCAAATATTGGGTGTTTATAACATGACTTCCACTTGTGCGGAATCTGAAGTGTTCTTTTTTATTTATTTTATTTATTTATTGATATTTGTAGACAGTGATATTATTATACTCCTGTCACTAGGGCAAATCTGTGTCCATACCATTAACAACAAACCAAACAGCAGTACAGCTGAAGTATTCTTAAACATGCTGACAGTGTTTATGTATTCCTTTAAAAAGTCCCCATGTCACAGCCTGTGTCCAGATGGGTACTTTTGCAAACCCAATCATTATGTTTTCCCCCCAGAGGCAGCTGAACTCTACTTTTCTTCTTGACCATCAATCAGCTTCTATTTTTCTGACACTGAACTTATTTACTCCCAAAAGCTTTAAGTATTCAGTACTTTGACTTCCAAAAAGGAGGAATGATTCCATAGATGGAACTGTAGGACTTCCTCTCTCAAAACTGTCGCCAAATCTCGTAAGGGAAGAAAAGTAATGTGAATTGTTTCTAAAATCGTTCTTGATAGAAGCCTGTATGCTGGGTTTCATCAAACATGTCCGCACAAACCGTGAAATGGATTTATTATAATTATAATTATTATTATTATTATTATTATTAAGTGTTTCGGCCAAGACGAACTGCGGGCACATTTTTTAAAAAGTTGTCTGAACTCTGCTTAGATGTCTTAAAGGGGGACACCAGGCTTGAGTTCCCTTTTAATTTGAGGAGGCTTTCATAGATTGTTTCTGGGGGCAGCTTTAGGAAATGTAGGGAAAGGTTAATGAACTTGAGTGCAGTTGGTGTAGGTGAGTAGGGAGAAGGATAGGGAGGAGTAGCGAGCGACTAGGGGCCCAGCCAGAGAGTTCGTTTTCAGGTATAGTTTGCAAACACAGCGCGGCACGACACATTCCGTGATTTCAAGTGAGCATGCAGCAAATGTGCCATCACTAGGGATTTGGGGAGGCGGGCGACACACCTGTCAGTGTCTGTCTTTTGATGTGAGTGGACACAACCTGTGCATCGGATGACACCTGGTAGAAAGAGCGGGAAGAGCTTGGAATCATTGAGGGCAACTTACAAGGGAGTTGTGTTTGCCTGATTTTGTTGGGAGGGTACAGAAGAGATTCTGGGAGGCGGGTGACATACCAGTCACTGTCCATCTCTCAAAGTAAATAGACAAGGCCTGTGTCAACAGCTGTCACCATGCAGGAGGAGCAGGAGGAGCTGAATCACAGAAGGGCACTTGTGTGGGAGTCTCACTCACTCAATATCACTAGGAGAGAGAAGCAGAAATCTGTAGAGCTCAGTGACACCATTCAGTGTCTGTCTCTTGAAGTGTATCGACGAGACATGTTTCATTTGTGACAACTGGCAGGATGATGGGGAGGTACCCGAACGCCTGAGGTTAGTTTGTGGTAGAGTCATTGTGAGGAATTTAACCATCCACACGATGGGTGGCGCTCGGCTGTTTTAAAAAAAAAAATGTATTAAATGGAATGATGGTAGACAAACCTCAGGAATATGTGTGGGGAAACTGTGTGGGCTAATCCACACATATATTCCTATGCTTACAGTACAACAAACACCCAGACCCATGTACTCTGGGTGGACACAGCCTACAGGCAGAGTCTGCCCCGTAATATTTCATTGGGACATGACAGCCTGGAGTACACTATGGCATCTCCAGAAAGGGGGAGGACCAACCTTCCTCCCACCATAGCCAGCATGATTAACTAATAAAGGCTCCATGTATCTGCCCTGCAGCTGATGGCAGCGATTAACATGCTAATAGAGTGTACTTCAAACAGGCCCACATGGGGCATGGCTGCAGAGGTTTACAAAGGAGACAGGAAGTCCAAACAACCTTTCATATGTTACTGTGTCAACGTGAATCCAGCTTCCATCCTCAGTATCATTGACAGTGAGCTGTCATGTCTCTGACTGCATGTTTACAGTAGCCCCGCCCGGTAGGGAGACCCCTTTCATAAAGTATGAGAATGTGGTTTACAGGAGCTTAATAGTCTTGTCTTACCACAGCATCAAGGGAGACCTGCCACTTTAATCAGGAAACACGGAGACATCCATTAACCAGAGAGACTCTTTGATCAACAGACAAGAAGATGAGTGGGACTTATTATCACACGTTTTCACCACTTTAGCTTTCCCATTACAAAGCACTCTGGTTATGACCTCATGCATACAGGAGATTGTTGGCAGGGTCCCCAGGATTGGTTCATTAAAGTAGGCTTAGCCTACACTAATCAGTTTTGCCCACTTGGTTTTAAAAGAGGGCTAAGCCCCTCTTTTGGTAGATCATCTGAAGACCTTGCAAGGAGTAGCAAGAAGAAGTCATCATTGGACCCTGGCTAAAGGTACAGTCTTCCTTACACCTTCCAAAAGTGAAGGAAGCCTATTGAAGAAGCTGGGGAAGTGCCTTGACGAGCATCTACCGGAAACCGCCTTAAAGGACATTTTTGAGCCAGTCGAGTTCCTCAAGCTGCACCCGACTGCAACGCTGACCATTGTCAAGCCGTATTCGATTAAAGACATCCAAGATGTCTCGACCAGTGCTTCAGAACTGCAGACCAGCAGTGAGACAACGATTCCTGACCCCCAGCCACTGTGTAGGCCAGCCTTCAGCAGTTCGTCCTGCTTCGCACGCTAAACCATCTTGCTGCCTGATACCCGCAGCTTACTCCTGCCTTGAACTCTGTCCCAGGTGCCTGCAAAGGGTCATCACCAGTATCAGAAGGTGGTCCATCAGCTACATACATGCTTGATGCTTACATACTGGATACTTCACCTCTGGGAAGGGATGATGACGCATTATGATGTTGTGCGGCAATCAGTCTATCTGGCCAGTGGCACTTGTGCAAATTGCTGTTGAATCGCTAAGTTACCCTTCCCGCCCCCACCCCACCCTGGTGCAGTCTGAGAGATGTTGTAGTGTGACGAGGACTATTGTCTCTAACCATAGGATGTCTTGTAGTGCCACCTGGTGACCAATTAATATTTATGAGAGTGACCAGTCACTACGTTGCATAAGAATATGGAACGCAACTACCCACAACCAACACACCAGCTCAGCTGATGATAAGATTTGTATTGCCCCCTACATATCAGTCACAGAAAAGTAGAACAGTTAATTTGTGGTGATGTGGTTAGGATACAGTTAGCTGTAGTAATACATAAGACGCTGAGAGGTTGCTGGCTTTCAGGGGTCAAGTCCTAAAAATTAAAGTGGGGGCCTCATCAACAAACGCCATTGGATATGACGTTGCTAGCAATTAGCATATCAGGGCGAAATATGCACATTTCATCAAATTGGCTTTGCATAACCACCGAAATTGCACAGGACAAATGGCATTTGCCTTTCAGAAAGTCAACACACACACAAAACCAAGAGAGGATATTTTCTTCTAATAGTGTTTTTGAAAACGTTAAAAGGTGTGCATGTTTTAAACTCCAAGAACCAATACAAATGTTTTCCCTGGTACTTCCATCACCGAAATGGGATATTTCACCTTTAGTTGTTTGTTAATTTTCATCAAGTTATATAGTGCAGTGGTGAACCGTCTGGCCTGCAAACCTGATGACTGCGGTTTGATCCCTGAGGTCCGCTCTAATTCATGAATTCAAAGAGGACATCCAATGTTTCTCTTTTAGCTAGGGGGGACTGAGTCCACCCTCTGAATAAAGTGGGTGGACTCCGTCCCCCCACGTGTACCTGCTAGCTTTCCCAATTTGTTGCCTAATTTGTGAGTAATATGTTTTCATGCAAGTCTTGTCTCATGATGATTACATCACTTTTAAAAGGGTCTCGTGTTCACAACTAACAGTTCACAACTGGGCTCAACTATCCACAGGAGGCTCTCAAGTTGATTTGATTGATTGATTTGTTATTTATCATGCGCCTATACACAAGTGGTTCAAGGCGCAACAAGGCACGGAAGGGTTAACCGGAGGGAGGACAAGACAACGTTCTTACTAGGCCTTGTGGCCTTCAGATTTTGCAAGTGTGCAAACAAATAGTGCAGGGGAGAGGGTACAGGGAGATGTGCACCCAGAGTAGCAGAGCCCTGAGTTAATTGTAAAGAAGGTTGGGTCTACAGGGTGCAATCACAGCCCTGTAGTGCGAGGTTAGCCAGGAGGCAGTGCATGTAAGGCCAGCCAGCAAGTGCACAGGAACTTGTCGGGGGATGGGGGATGTTGTCCTGGAAGACTCAGAGGACAATCAGGCAGCCAGTCAGCAGATGGGGCAGGAGTAAGGGACGGCTAGCAGGGTAGAGGGAGAGAGAGAGAATAGGAGAAAAGGTATGTCTTGATGAGTTTTCAGAACTGAAGGATGTCCGACTCAAGGCAGAGAGAGGCAGGGAGGCCCTTTCAGACGGAGGCAACTGCAGAGGAAAGAGTTCTAAGCGACTCACCCGTAGAGTTTTAGTGTGGATAAGGAAAGGGCTGTAGGGGGAAGGAACTTAGGAAGAGAGAGTTGAAGGTACTAAGGGCCACTGTCCCAAAAAGGCTTGTGGACGATGCAATGGGTCTTGAATTTCATCCTCGCAGCCTCTGGGAGCCAGTGAAGGGATTTTAGAGCCGGGGAGATGCAGTCCCTGGGTGTGAGTTCACGGATAAGTCCTGTTCTGGGTGAGTTGAAGAGGCTGAAGAGTAGAGGTAGGCAGATTAAGAAAGAGCCTGTTGCAGTAGTCCAGCCTTGAGAGACCCGGAGCTCTGGAGACAGTGAGCTTCTGGGGGAAGTTGAGAAAAGGGAGAATACCTGTGAAGAGGTGCAGCTGGAAACAAGCCTTCTTGGCAAAGTCGATGATGTGTGGAGAGTGTGGAGTTGAAGATCACTTCAAGGATTTTTGTCTCACCAGAGGGTGAGGGCAGAGGGCCCAAGGAGAACGGCCAGAGGGAAAGCGGGAGCTGGGGTCCCAGTGAGAAGGATCTCAGTCTTACACTACACCCCTCCACCCACACAGATTAGCCCATCGACACTCACCAATCCCTGATTTAGCTCTCCTCTTATGCTTTATCACATGCTCCCACATGAGTGGCAAACTAGACACAACCCGTTGCAATCTACCAGATCTTGGGCTCTTCCCTGTGCATAACATACACCAATGTTCTCTGCAAAACCCTTAGAAAGCAGATTGGCAAACAGAAGCCGGGTACCTCCATGCGGCACTCATCAACACCACTGGATTTGCATCTGCCTCTTGCACTGTCCCACCAATGACCCCCACTTTTTCAATAGCACGGCAAGGTCACCAATACTGGCAAAATGGTGCTATAAAGGGCGCTATACAAGACAACTTACATTACATTACATTAATAATAACATTGTGCAGACAACACCCTTGTGGATTACCCCTCCCTCTGCTCTCTAAGCACACGGGGGTCACTTCAGAGGGTTTCCTTTTCGTAGTTTGCCAGTTCTTTAGAGTGCATCTTAATCGAGTATTCATAGAAGAAGACATTTTTTGCCCATGCCATACTACAACTCATTGCACCTTACTTTAATATGCAGGAGGCATGGATGCCCCTGCTCTCCAGTTCCCAAAGGGCAATCTATTTCCCTGAGACACAAATCGATTCTGAGTGCGACTGGGGGACTGAAGGGCCAATCACCTGTCCCTTACTTTGCTGCTTTGTCTCAGGAAAATGGATCACAGTCTCTGCTCATGTGTCCAATCACAGCACCACATTTTCATCATGCATGCCAGCTCACATCTCTGGCAGTCGTGACCCTCCTTACTCTGCCTTCCGAACCTCTCCTGCTAGTGGCATGGCAGGGCCGCCCACTGCTACGGCTCTGCCATCATGGACACTCACTCCCTACTCTGGCCTCTCCGCAGTGCTACATGGCACTCACTCCTTCTCACCTCCTCTGACCGGAAAAAAAAACAGAAACCCATTTGACACCTGCTATGGCCACTCCCACCGGTCTGAAGCACCAGCACCGACCTCTCTGTCTTTTCAAAGAGTGAACAGTTGCCCTCAGTGTTTATCTTCAGATGCTATCATCTGGTGTTGCCCCCACGGAGTGCTCCCCTCGACCCCTGATCTAGAGCCAACCACCTACCGGCAAACACATACTTCTGCCCTTCCCCACCATTTCTGCTTCTCCCTCCACCTGCCTCATTCTCCATCTACACTCATAGCCAAGACAACAGCACCGACGTATCATGTCCTTGGAATCTTGGCCTAGACCCTGATTTAGCCCAAAAGGTGCAAAGAATGAATTCAATGTCTATTATACAAATAACACAGTTAAAGACTGAGTAATGGACACTCACCATTCAGCAGCTGCAACCCAAGATATCTCTCTGTAAACTCATGTATATCACTCCTGATCCCTCCAGATGAGGGTGCGGCCATTTTGTCTCCATTGTGTTGACTATTTCCGCCATGTTGTAATTTCGAGCACAGGCCACCTGTAGGTTGCCTTGGAAGTAGACACAGATATGGTTGGCGTCACAATGTCTCCCAACAGTGCCACACATGTATTGAACTAATGTTTGAAATGTGTGGCCCTCAAGTGGATCGCGGAAAGTGCTCAGCATGAAGCCAACAGAATCAAGCTGATGTCGGAAGCAAACCATTGCAAAACATCCCCTGGACATTCCATCCTTTCTCCTCACCCCATTTACGCGCAGTTTCTGTAACATAAGGGTCTACACATCTGCTCCTTGAGATCTCCAACACTAGGTGTTCTGGATGGTACTGGCCCAATATGTAGGGGCCAACTCAACGCGGACATTTGCTGCATTTTTAGGGGGTGGGTGGACGGTGTTTGAATATTTCTTTTATTTCTATGGTAGTTAGGGTTTGAGGAACGGGTGGGTGGGGCATTGAAGTGAACGGGTGGGCGGGGTATTGAAGGGCAGAATGGGGAGGGGCTTACATCAACATAAATGCTGCAATACATGTGGGCAGCAGCCGTGTGGAGCCGGCCATCTACGAGTTGTACCAGATCCATTCTGATGACCGCTGAGTTTGTAACTCACTGCATTCAAATGCATTTCATGTGAATTTCCCATAGAACCTGGGATGGATTTTGTCTAGAGGGAGAGTCCTGGAGACACTCAGGGCGTCATTATGATTCCGGCGGTATTTCCTCCAGCAGTGCAGCCGAACTCGAATACTGTGAACACATGTGGTATCAAGAGGGGTCTGCATGATTCAGTGCCAAGGGGGCCATTTTGTGATTCCCCATTTCAATAATAATAATAATAAAAATAATAATAATATATTTCGTATAGTGCCAACACCCACAGGTCTCGGAGCGCTGAAATATCAGAAGACATTATTTTCCCACAGAGTGGTGTGCGGTTGGACTCCACTGAGGAACTGTGGGATTAAATAATGGGTAATACTGCATTGTCAATGCACGTATCTAAAGGAAAGTACTTCCACAAAAAAAGCAGGTCGAATTTTTCACATATGGCTTTTTAAGCCCAGTAAATAGCAAAGCGCAGTGAAGTGTAGTATTTAGAAATATCGCACGCCTTACCATTACCCCACTACTTGTAGTAAGGCCCCTCTGCAGTTTACAATCAGTCATCACTTTAATTCCTTGTAGATCAGTGAGACGTGAAAACATTTGATTTAGAAGATGGACATTGCAAAGCCTGCGTTTTCTTGATCTAATCCTCATGCACTCTGCTCAATCCTGTAATGAGATATAACGGGTCTGGGAGAACCCGTGAGCCAGCTGAATCCGCTACAGGGATGCTCTGTAGGGAAACCGACTTTACCACCAAATGTTATCATCACTACTAGACATAAATAATTAAAACCTTTTATTGTATTTTGATACTAAGCCACTAGAAAGAAGTTGTTGGGTAGACTGCTGGACCGTGTTGTTAAAACACAGAATATATGAAAGCTGACAATTTTGGACTTCATTAAGAGTTTGGTGGTAATTTGATGGTAAATCTGACAAATTCCTTCCAAACTCCTTTACCAATACCACCCCTGGGTTCCATGGGCTTACCACAGGAATAGGAGCGTTGGAAGGGTAGTGCTAATGCCCATTTTTGGAGTCCATGGGGATTTTGGCGGAATTGCCACGAGCAGTAATTCTGCCAGCTGTGGTAATTTTACCCATTTTTGTACCTTGAAGTGGAGGATTTACCTCCAGAATGATGCAGGAGGTAAATACTCCACTTCAATGTCAAATTCAGAGTTTGGCAGTGGCCTAAAAATGGCAGTAATTCCGTTACTGCCAAAAAACGTGGTGTTAATGGAATTACTGCCACTTTGTTATGGCTCCACCAATCTTGTAATGAGGCTCAAAGTCTGTGCATTTCACTAGAGATGGACACCTCCACCCAGTGCATCCTAAAATCCAGCTTTTTTTCAGATTAATCAGCAAAATATGACTGGGTTTGGTCAAACTTTAATGAACTATTAATGCATTTTCTGGCATGTGGGCGCTGTTCTATGCGTGCCAACTGAGCACGCTTCTTGCTTCTCCGAACAGTGTCCCCTTCAATATTAATTAATTCATTCATTATGTTTTGTTCAACATCTGTCTACAGAAAAAAGACATTAAAAATCAAAAGCAATATAGTTCAAAACCAGTGTGTCAACAGATAGAAACAGAATGGTAAAAGAGCTGATTAAAGAAACCAATTCATTGTAAAAATGATGAGAAAGCATTTTAGAAAGTGAGAAGGGTATCCAATTTAAGGCAACTCAATTCTGCTATGTTCCCATTGCATCCAGCAAGCACCACGTGCCACCAGTAGGGGAATGCATGTACATGCTGCTAGTCACAGCAGTAAGTCCAGCATTGCCAGTGGACTTCCATAGCCAATGGATTTCTTGACAGGCTGGACGTTCCTTTCTCTCAACAGGGGCTTGAGATGAAACAGTCTAAGTTTGCTCTAGCCCGGGCAGAAAAATAAAAAAAAACGAATTGATCTAAACCTTCCCTCCTGATTCTTGCATTCTTTTGCGATGGAGCCAAAACACAACTTCCTGAATCGGCTAGAACAAATGCTGGCTAGTTCATGTCAATTTACTAATCTTTCTTGGTGTCCGATTCATAAGACCTACGTTGCCCGATTCAACGATTTTTTCCCACGGCTCAAAGTGACTTTTCACTGCCGACATAAACCCGGACTCACGACACTGTGCAAAGTGTGCATTTGCAGTGCAAGGCCAGTGCAAGGTCATGTTGTATCCAAAAATGACTTTGTACTGACATTGCGCTGATTTAGCATTGCACAAACACACTTTGCACAGTTCCATGAATCAGGGTTTGTGTCGGCAGTGCAAAGTCACTTTTCAGCAGTGCAAAGTCACTTTGGACCGTGCAAAAAGTTCCATGAATCGGTCCCTTGATCTCTGGCCAGTGCGTATGGTTCACTAGTTTCTAGCATACTGGTTTTAATGTATTTGTCATGTGCTCATTATACGATCATTGTAGCATTGGGGTCTTGTATGTCCGTGTTGATACACATGTGGCTTAGGCCTAGGCTGGACAATAAGGTTTTTGCATGCATTTGCCTGGGAGGAGACGGCCCGCCCGCCTGTGCTAGGAAGTCCGCGACTACCTCCCTATATTTGAGATGAGGCCCAGAGGCGCATCCAGTGTAATGCGGGCTTGAAGGCTACCTGGGCCAATAAGCCTCCCTGATTAAGTTCAGTAAAAAGCATCTAATCAGCAGAGTCTCTGGCAGATGAATCTGCGCTGATTGCCCCAGATTCCTGCCCCATACACCGCCGCGGCCTTACCATGCAAGTTGTAAACGTCCAAGGCAGGTGAAGAGGTGCAACTTCCACAGCGTGCATGGAACTGGAGCGTTGCATTGCTGTCGCTCTCAAGCTACATGCACCGTTTTTCAATGTTATTTCTGTTGTGGACTTGCACGCTGACCATTCTCAGTGGTTCAGCCAATCAGCACATTGCAGGAATTATCCTTTGGTAGCAATCCAACCCCTTTCTGGGCGTGGCCGAAAAGAACTATCCCTCATGGCAGCACATGTGAAAAACAGGGACAGCTCATCTGCCCCTTCCGCCTCCCAAGCCTCTCCTTCACTCCTCAGTGATGCCGCTGCCCTTTCCTGGACGCCCGCCGGCCCATGCTTCCTTCTTCCCATCATTCACAGGCAACATCTCAGTGGACGCATCCGCTGCAAGGCACAGTGAGCGATGTCGCATTGCATGATAACACTGCGACGAATCAACTTCCGGGGCACCAGTGGTCCTGGGATGAATATCAGTCTCTAAACCATCAATCAGCACCACACCTCTAGTACACCAGTAGGGATCTGAACAGACTGGAAAAACAAGCAAACTATAAAGCTCCTTGTCCAATTTTGGTAACGTGAACAGAACTGCAGGCTATCTCCGAAGGTTCGTAGAATGATCGTTAGTTGCAACACAGCAAAAATACAATTATTACCCAATGATAAAAGGCACTGTCCAGTCAAGGTTGTATAAAAATATCGACTTTATTATTATCAGAACAGACAGTTCTAGCACACTACGAAATACACCCCACCCTGTAAATAAATGCAGAAGACAGACAGTTTCAACAAAGGAAAAGGGGTGCACTCTGTATACTGGAAAGAGGGTAGTCAGTGTAGTAAATAATCAAAACAGTTCAATGATACTTGGTTTCAGCACAAAGGGAGCAATGGTTCGTAAAATGTCACCAGGGAGAACCACAATGTCCCTTGTGCTATAGGAGTTCTTGGTGCTCAACTGGGTAGAGTTGGTTTCAGGGCACTTTGCAGCTTCTGCGACAGAGTTCAAGAAAGGAGATAGCTGCGGGTATCAGGCGGCAACCAGTTTGGAAAACAAGGCTGGTAAAACAGCAGCAGGCTGTCCTACACAGCAGCTCAGGGTAAGGAAGCATTGTCTCAGTGGTGGTTGATGGTTCTGAGGCACTGGTCGAGGTGTTTCAGATGGCTTTAGTGACTGTGGTCTAACAACAGTCAGGAGTGCAGTCGGTTGCAGCTTGAGGAACACGACTGGCTCGAAAAATGTCCTTTAAGGCAGACGTCAATAGATGCTCATCAATGCACTTCTCCTAGCTTCTTCACTGGGATTGTGTCAGCCTTCTGGTGGATGGCCCAAACCTAAGGAGAGCGTTGCAGGCAGCTGCCTTGACATTGGTTTGGTTCAGTTCAGAGACTCCCAGGCACTTCTCACCTAGGAAGCTTGCTGTAGAGCCTAGCAGGGCATGCTGTGTGCTGGCAGGGTGCTAGTTCTGGAGCTGCCAGAGGGTCCTCTAGATTCGGCATCTCCTCTGTTCCCTGAGAGATGTTTAGGGGAGGGATCTTGCTTCCATATTGGAGGTCCTGGCCTTCCTTCACTGATGAACGATACAAGGCAGACAGTACCTTCAGCATGGTCCAATGTGGAGGTCTTCTTGTTACTTCTTGCAAAGTCTTCAGATGATCTGCCAAAAGAGGTGCTCAGTCCTCTTTTAAAGCCAAATGGACCACAGGGATTGGTGTAGGCTAAGCCTGCCTTAATGGACCAATCCTGGGGCCCCACCAACAATCTCATGTATGTGTGAGGTCATAACCAGAGTGCTTCACAACAGAAAAGGTAAAGGGGGGAACAAATGTAATACTAAGTCCCACCCATCTTCCTGTCTGTTGTGGATCAAAGGGTCCCTCTGGTTAATGGAGCTCTCTGTGGCTCCTGATTAAAGTAGCAGGTCTCCCTTGAAGCTGCGGTGATACCAGACGTTCTGGCTCCGTCAAACCACATACTCATGCCTTCTGAATGGGGTACCCCTGCGGGGATGACTACTGTAAACACGCAGTCCCAGACATGACATTTCACTGTCAATCAATACTGAGGACGGGAGTTGGCTTCAAGTTGACACAGTGCATTTGAAAGGGATGTTGGTATTTCCTGTCTCCTTTGTTAGCCTCAACAGCCAGGCCTGATGTGGGCCTGTTTGATTACACTATGAATGGTATGCAAAGCTGCCACCAGCTGCAGGGCCCAACACAAGGACAGGGTGGATCCATGAAGCCTTTGTTAGTTAATTATGCTGGCTATAACAGGGGGAGGTTTGCCCCTCCCCCCTTCTGCAGATACATTTTGTACTCCTCATGTCATATCCCAAATAAATATGACAGGGGGACTGCACGTGTAGGTAGTGTCCAACCAGAGTACACAGGTCTATGTGTATGTTGTGCGTTGAGAATAGGAAAATGTGTGTGGTGTAGCCACAAACAGTTTCCGGAGGTTGACCTACCATCATTCAATTTCCTTTCAAATTCCCCCAAAAATACAGGTGAGCGTAAACCCACCACGCGGGTGGTCGAATTCCTCACTTAACACTCCATAACAACAAGGTGGCCGTTAGTCTTCCCCACCCCTCACAAGCAGATGCTAATATACTAGCCTTGGGCTGGGAGAGATCCACAGTGATGAGGGGCTCTTAGCCCTACTTAATGGCCCAGGCGTCACTCTGGACAATAAAGCCGGGCATGTAATCACCATGAATCCTGCCGGCAGCCGCTGTATCTAAGGCTACACTGTTATTATTGGAAAGTGGCAAAGAGATGACAATGGAGGGTATGTTCAACCCTTGTTTTTTTCCTCCTCTCCTCCCCTTTCCTCTTCCTTCATTTTCCACTTCAGGTTTTCTGTCCTTTGCTCTCCAATATTTTCATAATGGTTAGGTCTGTGTTGATGTTTAGTCTGGGGTTAGTAGTTCTTTTTTTTATTTTCTTGTTATTAACCGGTTGGATTGTATCTTAAAAACATAAAAATATGCAAATGACATCTAGTGATATTCAACGTATGGACCTTCTCTTCAAATAGACTCTGGGCCTGATTCATGGAAGTGTTATAATAGTGCAATCCCATAGGAACACGTTCTGTGAATCAGGCCCTCTGTTTGCAGTGATGCTGAAACCAGAATGGATGTATTGCTTCAATGGACTGACAAGTGTGCTCCTAAATCTGATGGCCTTGTTCTTCCCAACTCTGCAAACTTCCTATGGAAGAACTATCTAATTCATTTTATGTGAACAATCACGTGCTACTTCCCCAGATATGAAGGATACATATCCAAAGTCATGTAATTATTACACTGCAAAAGGGTGCACCCTGGTTGCTTTCATGCATTTTCATTCACAGCAACTAACAGTATAGAGGAGGAATGGTTCGTAAGTTCCCACACCTCATTATCTCACCAGTTAGTCAATGCTCTGTACTTCATGTTCATCCATTATTTAAGTATCATCCTTCTATCAGAAAATGCTGATCACTTCCTCAATAGTCTTGGTCAAGGGTCAATCAAATTAAACTAGTATATGGATGGACGTAGTGGGCCAAAGGGGGGCAACAATGTATTGTGACTATATGAGCTCATTGACTGGGTGATGAGCATTTAACAAGTCTCTTGCTGGCTGGGAGGGATAATGATATATTTCATTTACAACGCGCCTGTAGACAAGTGTGCTAGACATGTCAAGACAAGGGAGGGAGGACAAGACAAACAATCTTTCTAGCCCTTGTGTCATTCAGCTCGTGCAAGTGCGTCAACGTAAGGTGCAGGGAGAAGCGAGAGTTGTGGGAGCCAGGGAGAGGGAGGGGGAGTGCATCCAGGGCCACATGTCTCTGGTTCATTGAAAGGAAGCAAGGGATTGTAGAGGTTACAGTTACAGCGCCTAAGTGTGCGGTAGATCTGGCGATGGTTGTGTTTCTTTGCTCAGCGGTTTGACAAAGCTGCCGGATGCGGGGAACTGTTGAGGCGTAGGATATTTTGGAAAGTACCACAAACTCAGTGCATATGAAGCAGCTTCCCAGACCTTGGCTGTTTCTGCTGTATGCGCCCATGCCAACCCCCTTGGTTTAGAGATACAGATCCTTGTTGACCTGTGATATTGTATTGTGTGTGCTGCAGTGGCTGCCGGCAACCCTTTAGGTTGCAAGATCTGATAGCATAAAAAAATCTGATTATGAAATGGCCGCCCAAACACAAAGACACACACACAGACAAACACACACTAACAAGCATACTCACACACACATGGAAAAGATAGCATTAGGAAATGGAAATACAAACACAGTTAGAAAAGATAAGATTATGAAATGAAAACACACAGACAAACACTCACACTCCCACACACACACACACACACACACACACACACGCAGGCAACCCCAGATTTTGTCCATAAGATATTGTCCATAAACCTGTAAGGATTAAGGATCAGAGCCATAACTCTTTTCAAGAGGTAGCTTGGTGCTTCTGGTCATCAACCATTTGGACATTGCAATTATTTTGGCGCGTCGCGTGGTTAGTATCAGTCATGCTCATGGCACAGCGAAAAGGTCAAAAGCCAAGGAAACATATTAAATGGACTGAGTATGAGGAATTAGTTTCAGGCATTCAATTTCCTCAGCCTCTTCCAGATGGGATTGTCACTGTTATCTCCCTCAAACTGTGAGTAATTATTTCATACCTGGAGCGTCACGTGGTCTTGCAGTGGCAGCAGGCTGTATGACTAGCTTGCAGTCATGGACAAAATGTTATAGTAATCGTGGGAGACAGCTTTTCAGCTGTTACATCTGCTTTTTGAAAAATCGAGCGATATTTTGTCAGAAGTGTGCAGGGCCCTGCAGACCGAGCTGAGTGCAGAACACAGTATGGTCTACTTCAGGAAAGGACTCGTCTATTCACTAGCCGCTCACCTCTCTATTCCAGCTTGTCTCTAACAATAAGTGTTAATTATTGGTCAAAACATCAGAGCTAACTTCATCTCTCTCTGAAGGATGAAATATTGAGTTGGCTCTCTGAGGATTTGAACCTGCGACTGCAAAGTTACACTTTAGATTTGCATGAGTGAGCTTAGGGCCCTTTAGAAACACGCATGTAATGGATGTGATCATACAGAATAATTCTGAGTCCAAATAAACAAACCAACTCAGGAAGATGGCAGAAGTGCTGTTTTATTAACAATCATCTAAAACAGGGAGTTTACAACGAACATCAACGGCCGTATGCTCAGTCTCTCAGTGATCTGTTCACAAAACATAGTTTTTATACCAAAAATACGTCAGAAGTGACATCATACTCCGTGGCAATAATGAAAACAGTAATTGTTTTTATTTATTCTATTTATTTTTTACTTTTCGTCCTATATACTGCACTGGCCCCTCCCCCTTCGCTCCGCACTTTCCCTCTCCTTCCCTTGCACTTGCGCAATCTCAATGTCACCTGGCCTAGTAAGATAGTTGTCTCCGTCTTCCCTCTGTTCCCTCTCCCTTGCCTCATCGCGCCTTGAAACACTTGTGTATAGGAGCGTTATAAATGCCATATCATATCATATCATATCAAAACCCTGTCAAGAGTTGGGATTGCTAAGGGGAACATCTAAGTATACTTTTCTATAGGAGCTAGGATTGTGATTGGCTGCCCACTATCAGGTGAACAAGATATGCTGACGTCTAAAACATGTCATCTTCAGAAACATTAGATACGCAGTTTCTCATTGGTCTTCAAACTATAAGGTCCTTCATTATGTGGACTAATATAATCGGTTGGCATGATTGTGCCATGTTTGGAACATTCAGTTCATTTAGCAGCGCGTAAACGCAGACAAAGGTGCAAGGAGATGGGGCATGACTCTACCTCCTGACCCAATTAGCCCAGCATCTCTTATCACCCATGCATTCTGCCATGAAGATTGTTTTTGTACTTGGCCTTGCAAAAGTATCCTTGTCTTTGAGAATGCACGGCAGTGAGGGATCTCACTATCGTGTCTAGGACTCCAGGTTCAAACTCTATTTTCATCCTTGGGCTCACGTGACTGGATACCATGATTTGATCCATTTTGCAGGTTTTAAATGCTCTAAATGAATTAAACCTGGCACTCTTGGTGTTCTTTCTTTGCTCCTTAACACAGGAAGATGCATCCTTCGCACGTTCGCTCATTTCCAGAATAGATAGCTGACCTTGGCTGCTTCAGTATTGACTCCAGGCCAGACAACCTCGTCTTGTAGCTCCACAATTCTGCTTATACCTGCTGTGACACAGTTTTCCCTCCCTGCTTCATGGGTTCATGCTTACCAAATTCATGATACCAATGTCGAGCTTCTATATAATGGCGGCTTCGCCTGCGTTCTATTCGCTAGATATAGCCAGCTTCTATGATGACATATTCTGCCTTGCATTTCAGCGTCTGTGCATTTATTGAATGGTTGATTTTCTGCAGCACTCTGTGCATGAGTAATCTTCTTCTTTGTATTTAAAAGTTCACTTGATTCTTTACTTCGTCATTAGTGTTCTTTACGATCTATACATTATCTTCATTCAGTATCTTGGGACGTCATGCATACTTTTTATGACATCACTAACTTCTTTTCGTTGTTCTTTCTCATATTCTTTCAGGGAGTTCCTCCCTTAGGTTGTCATCACTTCGGGGATACATTCGATAAGGGTGTCTCAATGGGCATCGTCTTTCGAGCACACACTGTGGTGTTGGCAAAACGGCTGGTGTCAAACATGGAACAGCCTCATGCCTCCAACATATATGAGGAAGGGGCCGGGGTCTCCTGCAGTTATACAGATGCTCCTCTACATGAGTCTACAGGGAAATTGCATATCACCCTTTGCACCCTGAAGCACCTTTGGACGTGATGCTGCTGTTTGGAATTGCATAAAAAACATTATATAAATAAGTATATGATTCATGAAACCCATTCCTATAACCAGTTGATGCGTAATTAAAGCCTGGAAGCCCCTGCACTCACTTCTTGGCACATTGCTTTGTATGGCTAGTCAGCTAAATATACCGCTAGTATAATTCATGACCTGTTCAAGCTGTACTCTGGCAGGCCTTCTCTAGAGCAAGGCACTGCAGGGTGGCATAGGATGGAGGGCAATAGCTTCCCTTGCAACAGATCCTTTCCCTCTGAAGGGTTTGATGGGGGCAGTTTAACAACACCCTGCCAAGGGTAAATGAGATGCTCCCACCATCCAAGCGAGGGTACCAGCCAGCTCATAAAACCCAATGGCAGCCGGACCATTGACAAACAGGACATCATCAAGGGACCTTGGTAGCATCCATCACACCAGATACCTCATGGGGCAGGTTGCACTGATCTTAGGGCAAACTATATTAAAGCAGCAGGGCATTTGGGGAACTTTGTATACAAATACTGATAAAAGGGCTGCCACAAGTTTACAAAATGATGAAGGAATATGGTACTACTAAAAAAATGATTCAATTGATGTCAAATCTTCACAAAAAAAGAAGAGGCTTTTTGGGGAACTGCATATGCAAATCAAAACAAATGATCTGGCAGCCGCTGACATGGAGTTCACTTAGCATCCTCGCCCTCACTAACCCACTCACTCTCCACACTTCCACTTTGCACTACATACACGCCCCCATCACACACTGAAGCAGCCTGACCGCTTTCATGCCCTCCCAACTCTAAGCGCACATAACGAGCAAGTGCCACACCTAACCAACATACCCGCTTCACTAGCAGGCATTCCATGCATCAAACCCTTACCAATCAACCAAGCAGGGGGCTCCCCTCTATCAACCACCTGGGGCTCCACTCTAGCAACACACAACCCTTGTGTACTCACAGTACTCAGTACTCAAAGTCTTCCTAGCCGACAAAGAACAATGCTTCTGATCTGCACCCATCAACCCCAGAGAGGAGGCCTTTAACACCTTCCTCTTCCTCCGCTACCGCTACCTCTGACTTACAAGAACCAGCACCAGTAGGCCACCCAGTGGGGAGTAGTTGCACTAAAGAACACCCAGTTACATCATGTATGATGCTCTGGAAACACACACATGTGAAACACACAAACAAGTGCTGTATACAACTCTACCCACACTAATAAATCGAGTGTCCCACCCAGACACATGGAAGCATATTTCCAAAATGTATGCATGGGGGATATTGTGTGGCATGAAGGGTCAATATATTTTTTGGGGTCCCTCATTAGGTAACTATTGCCCTGCATGAGAGCAGAACCACACATGACTGCTATCCAAGCAGGTGTTTCTGAGCCCTTACTGCGCCCACTCTCGTTAGGGGCTTTCTGTGGTGCCCCTTCAATTGCAGAGACAGGACATGTGAGAAGTGGTGTAGATGGAGCATCCAAACACAGCTATGCCAATGTATGCCCATTGGCTGGGCTGCAGACCTGTTGTCCAATCGTCAACTCGTGCCTCGATAAAGAAGTTCCATGAGCCAATAAGAAGACGTGAGCCATCTCGAAATGTTTTGAGGAACTGTGGTAGGCTTAGTTCACTTCCTGCTTACTTCGTGGGTTTTGTGTGGCTTTGGAGGGAGGAGTACAGGGCAGGTTCATAATTTGGTGTTGTGTTGGAGGACTGTTGACGGGATTTTGATGAGTTCAGGGGAGGTTTTGAGAGGTTTCTACGGATTATGTCTGTTGTTTGTAATTCGTGTTGGTGTTTCTTGATCCCTGTCTTATCCCTTGTCTATTTGTGTGTGTTTGCTAGGCTCCTGCTCTAAAGATTTCCTAGTGAGTTATAAAATATACAAGAAATCCAAGAGTTCCTGTTTCACATTTCTCTGGTCATTCTTCCCATTTGTTTGCCATCAAAAACATTTCAATAAACCTCAAAAAGTACCTGTGGCACTTTTGTTAGCTCCTTTGTTCCCTTTGTATCACCCTTAAGGTGTAATGACTTGTCATACCTTTCCTTAGCTTGTTTTGTGTTGACCATATATTGTTGTTTCATCACTGCATTGCTATTTACTTTGATATAGGTTCCTTTGTGGGGATAACATAGGTAGGCATATGTAAAGAGTTAGAGGGCACCGATGGGTGGGAAAGGCTATGGCTAGGGATGGACAGCGGAGGGACTTATGGGGGACCCTCCACTTAAAGAAAGGAAACAAACAGAACGTTACCTACAATGACATAACTTACCACACAGTCATTGATTTCAATTAAGCCACATAAAGTCTTCCTTAGCAAAGTCACTCTTATCCTATCCTCACTGTTTTGTGACAAACACTTTGAATGAGCCTTGAGTGAATCCATTTCTTTGTCTTTGTCACTGATTTCATTGCATAGCCAGTCCTTAGGCTGCACACACTCACAGCAATATGTCGGCTGTTGCAGGGGGGTGCAGGGCAGAGAAATCGAAGAGATGAACTTACACGTCTACCACTCTGTCAGAGGAGGTAGACGGAAACAGCCAGGAGGTGGATGGTGAGGAGAGTGAGACAGTGGCTGATAGGGTGGGTACAATGGCTGTGATGGAGGTGACAGTGTCTTTGGTTCCGGCTGCCTGAAATCAGGGGGAGGTTGTAAAAGCAGGAGGTCCCGCACATGGACCAGTATTTAAGCCTTGACATTTCTTCATAACTGTTAGTACCCCCACAGCTGCAGGGAGTGGTAGCCACATAGGTGCAGGGGAGGTTGGCTTGAAGGGACAGCAGTAGGAGGTGCTGCAGGTGAGTTAAGAGCACCAGGCCGAGGAGTGAGAGATAGACCCGCAGCTGGTGTCTGATTAGGGGGAGGATGAAAGCCGCCTCCCATTTGCCTGCTAAAGAGTTGGTGACTGGTGCCAGGGCATCTTTGTCTGCTCAGGAGAAGGGCCAATGCAGGCTTGGGCTTCCCTTAAGCAGATGAGGGTGGGATAGAAGTCATCCCCACCATGATATCACTGCCAGTCTGGTCAAGGCTGTGGCGGCACTTCAGCTGGCCTCGGGCACCTCCTCGAGGAGAAAGCAGTGCCAATGGTGGCACAAGGATGTGTTTGAGAAGCACACATCACGTGCCACAGACTCTGCGAGAGTAGCACCCTCCTCAAGATGTAGAGTCAGTGACAAGACATTGTCAGATGGCACGCCACAGCACTGTCAACCACACAAGACATACCTCCATTTCCCCTTGACTGTATGCAAGCACAAATACCTTCCTGACCCCCAATGTCTGGCCCAGTGCAGCCTGGGGGGGTCCTAAATACCTTCAACTCTCTCTTCCCAAATATCTTCCTTCCCGAGCCCTTCGCTCATCCGCCTCCAACTCCCTCAGGGTTAGCCGCTTCTCGAAGCAACGAGCTGGGGGTAGATCTCTCTCCGCGGCAGGGGACTCCCTCTGGAACAGCCTTCCTGCCTCCCTGAAACTTGAGGAGAACCATCTCCGGTTCCGGAAGCACCTCAAAACCTTCCTCTTTGCTTCTGCTTTCCCTCTCCCTCTCCCCTGCTGAACTGCTAATTAATTTTCACTGAAACTGCACTGATCCTGCAACTGGACCACTCTAAACGGCCTCGGTCCTGGGCCCTGCCACTCTCCACTTGCACTGATGCCCTGGAACCCCTTTGCACTGCGGGACTGTCTCTGTATCCCTACAGCCCCCCCCTCCCCCAGCACTTGTTCTGCACTTACCTCACACTTGCCACCAGCTGGCCCTATTTATTTATTTATTACGTACGCCACTTACCTTGTACTGCACTTTTCCCCCTCCCCTTCCCCTTGCACTTTTTCCCCCTCCCCTACCCCTGCACTTGCGCGATCTGAATGACACCTGGCCTAGTAGGATCGTTGTCTGTCTCCCCTTGTCCCCCCCTCCCTGCCTCGTCGCGCCTTGAAACACTTGTGTATAGGCGCGTTACAAATACCATATCATATCATATCATATCATATCATATATCATATCTGTCAAAGTGCACATCAACAAGCAGGGCCACGGCTTCATCACCAGTAGAAGTGTGGCCTTCTGTAGGAGTAGTTCAGGGCGCAGTGCTACTCGGGTAGAGAAGAAGAGGTGGAATGCTGAGGCATACAGGCAGAAACTGCCTGCATGGCATTATGCAGCTTCTGATACACTTCCATCCCTCTCTGACTTTTCAGCCGCCGGATCCAGCGCTGCGTACTCTTAACTCTGGTCTGCTTTCTACTCTTGACTCACTCTATCCTTCACGCCCGTTTTTCCTGTTTCACCCTCCTCGCAAACCCCCCCAACCTTGGTGGTCTCCCTACCTCCTCTCATCCCAAGAATATGCTCTTTACAAAATAACAAGTGTACATAATTCTTTCTGCATGGCTTTCAGCAAATATTGATCTTTGATAGCTCAGAAGAAACTGCAGTGCTAAACATAGTTTATACTAAATGGATGCGTGGATGAATGGGTTAGCCCATGCTAACCAACCGAAAAAATGCAGACGACAAACAGTCCGTTTTAGCATGTGCTAAGCCATTCTAGGATAGTAATACTAAACAGTAGTGTGGACATCAGGCAAGTAACATAACAGAAAGGTCAGTCAAAACAGGATATAAAGTAGCAAGTAGTGTAGCTAGATATTAAGGCATATTAGGGTAGTAACATAGACATTGCAATAGTGCTACTGGGACAGTAAACCATTGAAAAAGCACAGTGACACTCTATTAGTAGTGTCCTGGTGAGAGAAGGCAAACCTTTGGCAATTTACCATGATACATAGCATGGATACTAAGCATGCTGTGAAGCATTCTATACATAGGCAGCCCCCGAAGTGGATTCCTGCAAGCACATAGCAATTTGTGTACAAAAGCAGGATCTATATGTATCTCCTCCTCGTGCTCAAAATGCAAACTATCAAGCAAGTGTGTTTTTAATCAAGTGTAGGAACTCAAAAAGAAAAAATAATATAACATAGCAGGTGAGATGGAGGTGGGAAACAGTTTTCCGAGCTGGTTTTTGCATTCTCTTGTACACAAGAGACAGTTCTTATTATTTTCCACAGTCATTAGCAGACCAAGTATAACAATTGTCTTGCTGACTATGGCCCTCTGGACCTGATCATTTCTGTGTCAAAAGTCCATATCATCACTTCTGCGCAAGTCAACCAAAGGCATAGTTCCAGTGTCCATTAGGAACCCTCACTGATATAGGCTCTAGATGTTTAACCATGGGTGGCACTTTGCCACATGTCTTTCCTCAATTCATATCTTCTGTTCCCTGCCCCCCTCTGCATTCAAGCGCCTTTCAGTGGAATCGAGAGAACAATTGTATTGTGGCACTCTGGCACAGAGTAGTCTCTGAACAATTCAGAAAATGCAGATCTCAACAGTCTCTCATGTTGCTCAAAACATGGTTTGCTGTTTATTTTTCTCAATGAAAAGCACACCGGGGTACGTATTAGGCACGTTTGTCTCCATTCCCTAACCCGTCCCTCTACCCAGTTTAGGGCCGAGGCAAAGGTACATTTTTCAAATGTGTAACATGGATCCAAATTCTTTCTCTTGCCGTCTATGCGAACAGCTTGTGTAACGTACGTGTGATAAAAATTTCCATTTCGAAACACATCATGGAATTCTCTCAATTTGCAGGCATTTTCTACGAGGCAGCCTCTGTCAGCCTTGGAATAAAGCCAGCAGCTTCATTCTGTGTACTTCTCAAAGTGGAGCTGTTGTCGTGCGCGGACTCTTAGGCATCAAAGCATTCCACAGTTCAGCTGTACCCGGTAGCATCGCTTGGCACGGATGATCAGTTGTTGGCCAGTCTGTATCAGTAGGCCAGTCTGTATCAGTAGGCCAGTCTGTATCAGTAGGCCAGTCTTCCCGCATCAGATGTATCTCAAGAAACCAAAAAAAAAGTGCAGCATCAGGGATTGCATTTGTTATCAAACTCTTTTCAAACAAGGCAAAGCCATTCATTCCTTCATTACACTGCATAATACTGCCCTTCACAATTTCATACAAGGTGAAACCTGTTCTAGTCTCTGTCAGAGAGAGCAATGCTAGGATCTCAGTGCCAGACTATTCCAATTCAATGTGCACTAGTTCAGGAACTGACATAGGTGTGTCATAATTTGAGCTGATGTGACATGTCGTTTCTGTACCAAAAGCATCAACTGTGTGAGGCAGCATGCCTTCCCTTTCTCTGCATGATGCAACTGCTGTAGCTACTGCTCTAAGACATCTTTCACATATACAAACACAACCATATTTTTGACAGCCAGACTGATGGTCATGTAGACAACCAGCAGATTCAATGTGGAGTGTAAGCAGGGAGATGGCCAGCTTTTATCCAAGAGTTTGCCCAGGAAAGGGGTGATGGAGATTGGACAATAGTTTGCCGTACAGGTAGGATCGGCAGGCGACTTCTTGAAGAGTGGGTGCACAAGAGAGTGTTGTCAAAGAGAAAGAGGAGAAAGGAGGAGGAGAGGTAGAGAGGGCCTGGGAGGGAACAGGAGAGGTGGAGATCACAACAGGATTGACCAGTTCCGTGCTGATTTTAAATTCATTCAATTCCAATAGGTTCTCTCCATAATTGGATGTGAGCAAGAAGTGGCATTTATCTGTAAAGGGACCAACAATAATCGGTACTGGCTGTGGAATAGGGCATATTTCTGGGGTACATGCAAACCCTACAGAAACATTTTGTTGCCTTGACAAGGCAATATCTAGAACCAGTGAGCTGTCAATTGAAAATGTTTGTGACCTGGTATTTATCACAACTGAGTCTGCCCTAAGTAACCTTTATTTAGTAACCTTTATTCCTGTGCGACCCCTGTCTCGTCATTCTTTTTGAACTTAGTGGTATACTGATTCTGGGACCATTTCCCAAGTGTCTAACATACATTGTTAGTGGACATATATGATAGATGTCCAGTAGAAAATACCATGCCTGCCCCCCATAAACCCAATGCTTGGCATACACATATAACTACATTGATTGTGTGCATTTGTGAGGAGCTCAGGACCCAGGTGACAGAAGTGCCATTTATTTTACTGGGCATCTATGGTAGATGTCCAGTAAAAAATACAATGTGTGACCCATGTGACTCCCAGGACCTTGCATACACACAATCAAATTCATCGTGCGCATGTGAGGCACTGTGGCCCATGGATCAGGCATGGCATTTTTTACTCGGTATACCCAGTAGAGAATGCCAGCCCACCCTGCTGGGATTCCTAGCGCCTTACATGCAATGTCAGGCCTGACCCCTAAGCCCCGCATGGCCTCACATGTACACATAATTGATAATCTGTATGTGTGAGGTGCTGGAGTGTAATGAGGGAAGGAATGCCATTTATTGATGGGAATCTGACAGATGCCCAGTAAAATATACCATAACTGGGCTCCCCAGCACCTTGCATGCACATAATTAATGTGTGCCTGCAAGGCGTTCCAGGACCTAGGGGGCGAGCATGGCAGTTTTTACTGTGCAATCACACATAATCACATTCATCTTTATTGTGATTATGCATGAATGCAAGGCGCTGCCACAGCATGGAGCAGACATGGCATTTCATTTTTTACTGGGCAGGGTTGAAAAAGCAAGCATGATAAGTGTAATTGTGTAGCTAGACGGGCATTGTCATGAAGCCAGTCTAGCCATTTCTTATTGAGCTATAACATTTTATATTGGGCAGCTTTGACAAAGAAAGCATGATCAGTGGTATTATTCTTTCTGTGACATGACATTTTGTATTGGGCATCTTTGATAAAGCAAGCATGATACATGTTAATATGTAGCTAGACTGGCGTTTCTTTTTATTTAAAGTGTTTTTAGTTGTATAGTAATGTTTTAATACTAGACACAATAAAATCAATGGCAATAAAGCATTTACAAAACATATCTTAAAACCCACATATTATGAGACATTTGCCTATTCTAAATAAGATTGCTATAAAAAAAATACATAGTACAAAGTTAAACATTAAAAGATAGCATTATATTTTCCCTGTACAAAGATACTGGAAGTCTGCTGCCCACTATTTTCCGCGCATGAAAGGCCTCGGCTGAAATAACCAATGACTCTGCCCCAAAAATACCACTCCAAAATTGGTCAGATGATGACATATCAAATTTGGCACAGGCTCTCTCATACAACTTGTCCAGTGCATCACATTGCGTCAGAATATGTTGTGCTGATTCAATTTGTTTAGAACAGTCTACACATTCTGTCTTTATGCATTATTCCCACCCGGCCCCAGTGTTTTCCAGGACCAGGAATGTCTGTAGCCTCACTGAAAGAATACATCTGGTGAGGGACGGTAAAAGCTGTTTTATTAAATGTCTTTGGGACTCCAAGGACAAAAGCTTGGTGGGAATATAACACACATTTCCAGAGAGTCCCTAAATGGGTTAGTGCCTGGTCCACATCAAATATCTGGGCTTTCTCCAGAATCATTGCCCAGTGATACACTGTGGGATGTATTTACCCATGCATCCGAGCCCTACCTCAAAATTGTGCTGTACTGACATGAAAACATCATGATGGCCAGAGCTTCCCAGAAAATGCACAGGGAAATGCATGAAGAATAGGCTGCCACTCATTTTTGCCGATGTTATGGGCACAGAAGGAAACTGCCTAAAACCACCATGGGACTACCCACACAGTAGTCTGAAACCATTGGGAGTGGCAATGCTGATTGCCAAAAGCAAACCCATAACTGTTGGGAATTCATTTTCTTAAATCCCAAAAAGGGGTGCAGTACCAGTACTCACCACTATCAGAAAGCCGGCGTTTTAAAACCACCAGATTTTACTTTTTTGTCGAAAACTGAATAAATGAACCCAAAACAGGCCAAAGAAAGACTTACTGAGAGGTGGATACAATGTAAAGTTATATTCTGAAGTGACTTGAAGGTTTATAACAAGACTGGCTGAGCTGTGGATTTCAGCAGTTTAAGTAAATTTGGACTGAAAGACATTAAAAAAAAATCTAAGTGTTTAAATTGAATGAGTGACCTCCTTTGAGTGTCACATAGGTTGCAATTGTTTAAATGTCATACTTTTAAACTTAGAATCAGCATTCCAGCTGCATATGTAAACATTGTCTTGACTTAAACTGGGGAACAAAAAGTGACATTTTATCTGAAACCTGGATTAAGGAACTGAATTCTGCCTGGCAACTACCCCCATCAGGAGTGAAACTTGAGTCACAGCTGTGTTCCCAGGCCTAGCTGCCCTTTTGCTGCTCACACCAAAAGGGATATGACACTTCCCTGATTGAATTACCTGGGCTTTGCAGGAAATTGAACAAGGCCCTGTCTTGACTCAGGCAGATGGTTTATTGCAGATATCGTAAAAGTAGCTTCCTCCTGAAGCAAAGGGGAGGGGCACTGCCTGTGAGAGCAAGCTGGCTTGGCAGAACTGGAAAAACCAGAAATTCCACCTTGTGCTGGAGGAAAACCACACCCCTTTGGGGCCAGAACATAACTCTAAAAAGATGAATAACTCATAGAGCGGACATGTGAAAATTTTATAAATGACACCATAATTCTTGTGATTTTTCTGCCCACGTTTTAAGACGTGCTAGGACCCGGTGGCATGTTCAGGGGGGTTTTAGCGGAAAAGAGGATATTACTCAAAATGTGTGCATGTGAAAAATCTGACACTTCATCAACTAATGTCCATACTCCTTGCGCACATGTGTGTAAATTTGGGGTAATGTACGGTATTGCAAACCAGTTAAAAAGTGCAAAATATTGCCATTTCTGAATGCAAGCTCCCAGGAAGAGCAGAGTTTGAACAGGAGATACCTCCTGTGATATGTGAGGGGTGCGTGTAATTTTAAAACAATATGTACCTCTGCAAATATGTATTTGGTTCAAATCTAGATTTGTGTGTAAGTTGACAGGAGGAGTGGACTTTCTGCAGGCTGTAAAATGACATCACTCTGACACAATTTAGCTCCCCCAATCAAGTGAGAAATGGAAGTTTGACCAATTAGAAGCTGAGAGAGAGGTAGGGTCAGTGATGCACACACACACCCATTTTAAAAACACATAAAAGCAGAGAGACAGGACAGATAGGGACCTTCAAATCCATTTGCAGCTGGAAGCTCTGCCGGAAAAATCCATACTTACCTCCATCAACCTTCAAGGAGCCAACACTTAGACTCCAAGATATAGACTCCAAGATAAACAGAGACTACAGAACCTTAACCAAAAAGGCCACTGCCAGCAAGAGTATTTGTCAACAGGCCTGAAAATCTTTTTGCAACTGAACTCTTCAGACAGCCGGCTGACGCCGTCTGAATTTTGCCAAGAACCTTTGCAAGAACCCGGTGACAGAAATATCCAAAGAGAAGGCAGGACCCGACCCAGAGAACCGGTGCCTAGCAGAGACCAGCCCATTGTATCCAGAGTGCTGACCCCGATGCTGTGAGCAGTTCCAGAGGCCAGGCGCTGTGAGCGGAACTCGGGAAGACCTGACCAGACTGAAGTTCGTGACCAAGTCGCTTTCCGGTTCAAAATCTCTTGTGAGTACTCAGCAAAACTCAGAACACATCTCTTAGTTAAAATCATATATTCAATCCATTTTTAATCTAAGTAGAACTGCATCTTAGCAATTGTGTTATTCTGCCATCATTTTTAAAGCTGAAAAAGTGTTGCGTTTAAAATTTGCAAAACCAAAAACGACCTTCACTAAATCGCTCATATCTCCGCGACCGTTTGTGCTAGAGACTTGCAGTAACTTTCATCTGGAAGCTGAGATCCTAGGCTGTCTTAGGACCCCAAAACGATAGTGATAGTCCTTGTAGTTCCTCTGTAATCGCGCTCGGCGCATTCGCAAATTTAGCCGCGATTTGACATTTTGCCGCGATTTGAAAATTTCTCCACTTGCAAAAAGATAGCTGCTTTTGCTTTCCTCTGAAAAAAAATCGTTTGCCTCATAAAAACTATCCCTGCATCACTGCTAGAGTGAGCCTGAGCTAATATTAACTTGATTTCACTCACCCTGAACCTCTAAAGGGAATTAAAAGCATTTTAGCATATTTTTTTCTTCATTTCCAGCACATTTAAAAGCATTTTGCCTGTGTTTTCAACTTCTGTAGTCTAAGTTGCTGGGGTGAACTGAATCACATTTGATTGCATTTCTGAGAACTGTGTGCTTCCCTCCATTTCCTTGCATTGCATAAAAGGGGGGGTGAATTGCCAGAGAAAAGTGATTACATTGTTTTGTTGAAATCATATTGAGTATTTTCTATACTGCATTTCATTCATTCAACCTTGCATTTCCTTGAACCCTATAAAACATTCTCTTCCACATTATTCTTCTGTCCCTATTTACCAGTGTGCTATCTTATCCATTTCATGTCAACTCCTTAGTGATTATAAAGAAGTGTGCTAGTGCCAGATTCTCCGTTGTTAATCTTTATCATATCAGATTAAGTGTGATATTCAATTATTAATTTATTATAAAGTGTGATAGATATATATTGCTTTACTTCTCAAATAAACCTTTTAATTTGCAAAACAGAACTACTTCTTGGCTCAGTGGGGTCAGGAGGATTCCAAGAGAGGGGTGTTATATAGGGGTAGTCATCCAGAACGCATGAACTGGACATAAAGATATATCAATAAGGGTTTTCATTCAGTATTCTAGACTAGGCGTTGACTTGGCTGTAGTGCTGAATTGAATCCTCTTACAAATTGGGGGCTCGTGCCGGACGTTTGGGTTAGATCTACCATTTGTGCAGATTAATACAGCGTGCCAGCTGACCAGATACACATATCCGGTCGGATCACCACGCTGTGTTACGCTGTAAAGCATTCCTCAAAAGGGACACTCCAAGAAAAGTTCTGTTCTGCAAAAATAAAATACAAACTTCTGTAAGTCAGGACAGAGACCAATCTCTAGAATGACGACCTTAGTAGACATGAAAATAGCCAGAGAGCACCTCTTACATAAACTATTTGTGAGAGGTGAATGGACTGAACAGGGCCAGGATGCCTGGTTGCAGGCCATCACGCGACAGGCCACTGAAACAGGGTCAGACTCATGGAGAGATCAGGGTCCATTACATGTGGCCCTGAGTGAACTATATATGGCTCCTAAGGCCAAAGATGAACACGACAAGATTGTTAGGATAGCGGCATACCTGTACCTATATATGGGAGACATGCAGGATAGATGTGCTGAAAGCCAAAATCTGGCAAATAGGCAACAGATGGCGTTAGAGAAGGCCCAATCTGATCTGGACTCTTCTGAGCAAAGGCTGCACAGAAGCCAGGAGTCAGAAAATGAGACCAGACAGTACATCACTAAAATAAAGGAGGATATGGATGTGCTGCAAAAGGAAAAGTCAGAACAGGATACCAGATTTCGGGCCTTGCAGAAGGAACACCAAGAAGGTTTGGACTCCCTACTGCAAAGCCAGAAAAAGCTGGAGCAACAACTGGACTTCAACAGGGTATGTGCTGAGCAGGTAGTCACCATGCAAGGCCACCTAGATAGGGAAAAGGCAGAAAGCAATAAACTGATTCTGAAAGACCTGGATACCCAGGCAGAGTTTGATGAAGAGCGCCGGAAAGCTGGTGCCCTTCAAAGGCAGAGGGACGACCTGGCAGCACAGATGCAGGCTCTCAGTCAGGAAAGAGACACTTTAGGCCAGGAAGTCTGCCACTTAAAAAAGGAAATTGAAGAAAATCTCCTGGCCCTCCAGGGGCTGGGTGACCTCCAAAAAGAAAACCAGAACTTGGTAGAGCACACCAGAAGGGTGGAAGATGCTCTGGCAAGAAAGGAGCAGGCCAATAGGGACACAGCTCAGGAGGTAACCCTCCTGCAGCAAAGACTGGCCCAGTTCTCCAGGACCAACCAGGAAGCACAGAGGGAAAATGAGGCCCTCTGTCAACACAATGATAGGCTCCAACAACAGGTAGCGATGCAGGAGAGACTGATAGAGTCTAGTAAGGCCTTGACTGAGGAACTGAAAGCACAAATGCAGGCTCTTGCATTGCAACAGGGAGCAGGGGCGGATAGAGATGAGGTCCGCTGGGAAAGAGAGACTCCTGACCATAACCTCAGGAGCCCTAACACCAGGGGCCTTCATCTCTCCCAGTCCCTGGACTCTACCACCCCCATGTCCCCTGGCGCACATGAGCACAGGGCCACAGGGATGGCAGATTACTATCCAGCTAAAAGTATGGGGCTCATAGGCCAGTACCACTCAGGAATGGAGGGGTGGGCATCCGGGTATGGGCACCCAAGTACAGTACAGTTCAGTGGGGAACCCCAGGAGAGTAGGCCCATTAAGGGCATCCTGAAAACCTCTGCCCAGTTAGGTCAGTGGGGGGGGTACCCAGCAAATCCTGGCAGCAAGGAGGGATCTGAAGACTCCTCTGAGCGGTACAGGAAACAGAAGACCAGGTCCCCACATTCTGCCAGCCATTCCCAGGCTCGCAGAATCCGGGAAAACCTGGAAGATCTGACGGGAACCTCTGGGAGCAGTGCCTCTGAGTCAGAGGATGAATGGACAAGGGTTACCCGAACCAAAAAGGCCAATAAGGCAAAAAGGGCCTTGCTTAAGGACCCCTTAAAGCAGATTAAGGCGATCAGGAGCGTCAGCACGCCTTACCATAAGAACGCTAAGTATTCTGTTTGGGAGCACTTAGAGTTGTTTGAGCAAATGATGGAGACTTTCCATTTGAAGGACAGCCAAAGCTGTATTCAATATGTAAAGTGGACCTTCTCCCCGGAATACTCCAGTTTCTTTGCGGGGCTGGAGGACCAAAATCATTTAAGATGGTCCACCTATAAGGCGGCCATCTTGAAACATTTTTCCATTCATAGAAATCGTCAAGAGGCTCGAAAGGCAGCCTACAATTTGCAATGTGGGGAGGATCAGGCCCCACAAGAATTTGTGCAAGAACTGAAACGTGCTTTTGCGCAGACCACCAGAAGGGTGCGCACAGACAGTAGAGAATTCATAAATACATTTTTTCATGCCTTGCCCAAATACATAATGACCCAGCTCGTGAGGGATTTTCACGAGAAAAGATCTTTAGACTGGGTCCTTGAACAGGCTACCCGGATCTATGAGGTGCAGAAACCGGTAGATAGCAAAAATAATGCTCAGAAATACCCCAAAGCCAACAGCACCCCTGCTGCTGCCAAGGTGGCAGAGGTAAAGGTCACCCCCGTTTTAGAGTTGGAGATGGGGGGGCCTAAAAACCTACCTGCACCTAATAATGCTAGGCCCAGAAGGTCCTCGGGCCAGTCACAGACAGGGAGCCAGGGAGGCAGCCCCACAAATGGGGTCCCTCGCTCTCCTGATTATGTAAGTCCCCGTTACAAGGAAAATCGACCCATCCTGGGTTATGTGTGGACTCCTCCAGCCCAAGGGGGGGGATCCAGCCAAGCACCTAACCCAGGGAACTTCCCTCCCAACTTCCCACAGGAGGGCAGGAATTCTCCAAATCCTGGGCAGAACTTTTTCCCCAGGTATCCACCCAATTTCCAACCCCAAAATCATCCATCCTTCTTTCCCCAATTCCCTGAGCCCAGACAACCTAATCCGGGAGAGGGGAGGCCAAGGGTGGAGGGGTACCCAAATCTTCCCAACCCGGGGTATTACCAGAGGAGGGACAGCTACCCTTCCCGGGATCAGCCCAGGGGAGAAAACAGGGCCCCGTATCAGCCTGAGCGGGTTTCCCAGTTAGAGCGCCAGGTTCAAAATATGGCGCGGGATCTGGGTCACATACTGAGGGCTCAGCAGAACCCTCAGATGGACGTGCCGGCGCAGAACGCACCCAACTCTGGACCTGGTGCTCCAGAACAATGACGGGGGCAGCACCCCGATAACTCACCGGTTCCCAGGGAGGAGGCACAAAGGGAAGGGGGGTGTAAAGCCTTGGAGGAAGCTTCCTTCCTCACTTGTAAACAGCCCCTGGAAACCCAGGAACCGGAAACAAAATCTCTTGCCCCTGAAAGTCTGCCTCCTAAGGAGCAGAGGGGTGGTAGGAGAAACAAAAGACCCAAACAGACTCAGTTTGAGGAGGAGGTACAGATCTTCCAATTTGAGGGAGAGGGATCCTCAGAGGATCCTGGGAAAAGGATCTTCTCCTTCAGAAAGGGGGGAACTCCTCCCAAAGAAAAATGGGTCCCTAGGGATGCAAATCCAGACTGGGGAGATGTGGAGACTGAGCTACCGCCGCCCACCCTCTCATCCCAGAACCAACAGCAAGAAAATCCCCTGGTTCAAACCCATCCTGGTGACTGCCTCCAAAAAGGGGGGGGCGGCCCAGAACCGGAGCCAGGGGAACCCACAATGGCTCTGATCTCCAGTTGCCAACTTTTTCTTTCAGATTCCCAAGGCTCTCCACAGAATTCTGCCCAAATCTCTTCGCTAGCGATGTCCAAAACCAGAAAGTTAGCCCACCAGTTGTCCAAAAATGTACATTATCTGTGCCCCCTTGAGGAGAAGGAGGGAAGATATTATGCCCCGGTACAAGTACAGGGGCAGGGTACAATTTTGGCACTGGTGGACACTGGATCTCAAGCTACCCTTCTGTCCAGAAGGGCCTTTGACGAACTGAATGCAGGAAGGGGAGAGAATTACCAAATTCCTCTCACCTCTCTTCCTGGGCAACTCCAGAACTTTGACGGGAAGGAAATTCCCGTCAAGGGGACGGCAGATTTGGACATTAAAATTGGGCGACACAAGTTGAAACACCCGGTCATAGTTGTGACCCCAGAGGGCACCCCTTGTTTACTAGGGAATGACCTCCTGAGAAGGTTGTCACCCCTAATAGATTGCGTAAACAGGGTCCTCTGGACCCAGACTAGCCGACCAATAAAATTAAAACAGAGTGTCAACCATGTTAGTTTAAACGGCACCTGCCACATGGTTGAACAAAAATCTGACCAAGTAGAATTTCACTTCCAGAATAGCCAAATTCCAGACGTGACAGTAATAGCAGTAGGACAACAGACTGGTGATGGAGGGTCCTCTCTATTTCTGAAAATCAACCTTCCTTCCAATCTAAAGTGGTATTCCACGCTGGAAGGAAACACTCTGAAATTCTATACCAATCCACAATCTGAAACTCCCACTCCTATAGTCCAGAAAGATGTGAAATCAGCTCAGAGCCTGGCTGATATTCAGCAAATTGGAGAGCAGTTGTTCATCCCTGTTCAGTTAAATGATGGGAAGGACTCTGTTCTCGCTCGAGTGTGTGTGAACAACGGTAAGAGCTTCATCAGCGAAGCCATGTTCCGCCAACTCCCAAAAGATCCAGCCATTCCCACCTTCAAACTGATAGACAAATGGGAAATGGACCTGGAAGCACCCAATTCAAAACATCTCCTGCCAAGCAGGTGTATGCTAAAAATCTCCATGGGCAACAAGAGCATAGTCCACAATTGTTGGGTCGTGCGAGACGTCCCTGCCGCCTTTTACTTAGGCAGTGACATTCTCAATCGCTTTGCCATTAGTTTGGACCTAATAAACTTCAAGGCTTGGTCCCGATTAGCGGATAATCCCATGGGCTTTGATGATCCAGAAAAAGCATTTAGGTCAGCTCAATTGCTACCTTATGCAGTTGAAATTCAGATCAAAGAGGAAGTCACAATCCCAGAAAGGACCCGACAATTCTCCCTGGAAGTGAAAGTTAAAAGAGGACAACATTTGAGAAACCCTGATGCTTACATACATCTAAACGCTTCTCTTCAGCAGCAAGGGTTGGGGGTAAACCCAACTCCATTAGTCAACATAGAACATGACACCATTCCAATAGAGGTGGATAACAGCGACTTAAAGAGTATTACTCTAGCCGCAGGCACCATTATTGGAATGGCGGTTGATGACCGACATTTTTCCATAGATTTAGGAAATGAACTGTTAGGGCCAATCCCCAAGGACTGCTTTGACAGTGACAGTGATGACAATACAACACCAGACAGGATTTTTACCCGGCATAGGGGGAACTTCCTGGTGTACACTTCCTGCCCCTATGGTAAGGAAGATGTGACTTGTGACTTCAGGAGGGAGGAGGTGATTTTCCAAGTCCATGAGGGCTGCCTTTTCCACCTGAAGCCTCCAGTCCAAATCAGCACTCTGACCAGGGACTTCTCCACCCAGCTGGAGGAGGCCGCTGAGATAGCCAAACCAGAAGTCTTTCCGGGCTTCAGGCAGATGGTGGAAGAGAGAGTCAACCTAGCTGACGCCTGTGTGACTCTGGAACAGAAGCAAAAGTTGAAACAAGTTTTCTTGGATTTCCAAGATCTCTTTGCGGTAGACTCATATGACTGTGGCCGCACCGACATCCACACAACAACAATCCCCACGGACCCTGGCATGACTCCTGTGTTTGTGAAGCAATATCGCTTGCCTCTCGCATCAATGGAGTCCCTTACTGAAATAATTAAGAACCTTGAGTCCCGGGGAATAATCCGTCCAGTCCACAGCACCTTCAATAATCCGGTGCTGGGAATATTGAAGCCAAACGGCCAGTGGAGACTCTGCGCCGACCTCAGGGAGCTCAACAAACGTGTCCATACTTCCCGATGGCCTCTGCCCTACATTGACCAAGGGCTGGCCCAGATCCAGGGGTCACAGGTATTCACTGCAATAGACCTGACCAATGGATACTGGACTGTGCCGGTCAGTAGGGAGGACCAATACAAGCTGGCTTTTACCTTTGGGGGCCAGCAATACACATGGACCCGGACTCCCTTCGGATACCTCAACTCCGGTAATGAGTTCAATATTTTCCTACATAAGGCCATGCCCGACCTGGGTGCAAGGGGTAACCTGGCTTATGTAGATGATGTCCTCATCAAAAGTTCATCTGTGGAGGAACACATAGCGGAGATCCGTTATGTTCTGACGCAGTTGAGGGCCGCCGGAGCAAAACTTTCCTTTCAGAAAGCACAGTGGTGTAGAACCCGTGTTAATTTTTTGGGGCATGAGATTACTCCTCAGGGTCTCTGTCCCCAGGAAAAGAAAGTGGAAGCACTTCAGAAACTGAAAGACCCCACAACTCTGCGGGAACTAAGGAGCCTCCTTGGACTGACTAATTACAGCAGAAAGTTCATTGAGGGCTACGCAGAGATCACCAGACCCCTGATTCATCTCCTGAAGGGGGGGGTCAAGTGGGAATGGGGTCCAGAACAATCCGAGGCAGTAAGACAACTCAAAAGAAGCCTCTCACAAGCGCCTTGCCTAGCTTACCCTGTCAGAAACAAGGAGTTCTTCCTGGAGACGGGGTTCTCTAATACGTGCTTGACGGCAATATTATACCAAAAGCATGACAAGGTCAATAAAGTAATCTCCTATGCGAGCAAAACTTTATCCTCTGTGGAGGAAAAATTCAACGATTGTGAGAAGGCACTCCTGGCAACGGTGTGGGCATTGAAGAATTACCGCCCGTTTATCCAGGGGGAACACATCATAGTGGAGACTCCACACCAGCCTCTGCAATATCTCCAAAGTGATAGAATCCGGACCGGAAATGTGAGTAATTCCCGAATTACTTCCTGGATTCTGTCAATGCAAGGCTTTCCTGTGGAGGTCAGATATGGCCAAAACAAGAAGAGTCCCCTCGCGCAAGGTCTGGCTGACTTGCATGATTGTGCCAGAGAAAACTGTCTCGAGGACGAAAGTCTAAAAATAAAGGACAACACGGAGGCATACCTTAATTCCCCACACAAAGTCTTTAAAGAGGACAAGTGTGAGGGAATGCCCACTGTCTATGTGGATGGATGCTCTTACCATGTTGACAACGACGGGGAGAAAGAACTGGTGGCCGGCGTAGGGAATGCACGGGTGAATGAGTCCCCAGAACCCTCCGCTGGATACAAAATTGGTCCCCGAAGTAGTCAGGTGGCAGAATTGATGGCTGTGCATCAGGCCATCCTCACTGCTGTCCAGCATCAACTCCACGAACTGGTCATAATCACAGATTCGGATTATGTACGGAATGGGTTCGTGGAGCACCTGGTTAATTGGAAAACCAGAGGCATGTTATGTGCTAACAACAAACCCTTGAAACATGGGAAGTTGATCCAAAACATGGATGATCTGGTCACCTCGAATGAGATGACCATCTATTGGAAAAAGATCAAGGGTCATTCCAAAGTAGAGGGACCAGACAAAACTGGAAATGACTTAGCTGATCAGCTGGCCAAAACCGGGGCCATCCAAGGGGATCTAATTGAGATTGAGTCCCTGTTGGGGGAAATCCAGGTCACTGCCATCACTAGGTCCCAGACAAATGCTCACAACGACCTTTCAATTGCACAATGGAGTAAGGAGACCCCTGATGCTGATTTGATTACAGCTCAGAAGGGGGATCCAGTTATTGGTAAGTTTTACCAGCACCTTGAGGACCCTGAGAACTTTCCCCTGACGGATACCGATTACACTGGGAAAGAGGACCTAAGAGTGTTGATGAAATGTCCAAAAATGTTCTGAATCCAAGACGGTTTGCTGGTAAGGAGATCCAAAGCTGGCCACGATCAGTGGGTGGTTCCTACCTCATTCCGAAGCCTGATGTTAAGTCACGCCCATGATGCGGCCACTGCCGGTCATAGGGGGTTTCACACAACATTGGAAATCTTAAGAGAGGTTGCATACTGGCCACACATGGGGCAGGACCTCGACCAATACTTGAAGGGGTGTCTTGTGTGTGCACAATTTCAGCCATCATCCCTCACGCACCGTGCGCCTCTCCAAAAGCGGGGGATGACACTGCCATGGTCAGATTTACAAATCGACTTTGTAGGCCCCGTGATTCGCTCTGCTAGGGGGAATAAGTACATGTTGACTGTGACATACTTGTTTACCAAGTGGGTGGAATGTCTCCCAGCCCCAAACTGCAAGGCAGAAACTGCAGCTGCCCTGATGATTAACCACATCTTTTCCCGTTTTGGTCTACCTCAAAGGATTGAGTCAGACAGGGGTAGCCACTTCACCAGTGAAGTAATGACAAAGATGTGGGAAATACTGGGGGTCAAAAGGAAGTTGCATATTGCTTACAGGCCAGCTTCTTCTGGGGCAGTAGAGAGATATAACCGGACAATTGTGAGCATCTTAAAAAAGTTTGTGGCAGATTCTGGGCCAAGTTGGGATATCCGATTACCTCTGGTCCTAATGGCCATCAGATCTACCCCTTCATCTGCAACCAAAATGTCACCATTTGAGTTGATGACTGGACGCAAGATGGTGCTTCCTCAGCATTTGCTCTACAGGACCCAAGAGCAGACACTGATAAATGCCTCCACTACTCATGAGTATGTGGAGAATTTAAGGAAACACCTCCAACATGCTTTTGCTTACGCTCAGAGGAATCTAGAAAGATCGGCTGATAGCATGAAGACCCACTATGACCTGAAGACTTCCAGGAAGGAATATCAGGTGGGGGACCGGGTCTATCTATACAACTTCCAAAGAAACCAGGCAAAACAGCGGAAATTTTTGCCTACGTGGAAGGGACCCTTTGAGATCATCGACAAGATCTCCCCTGTGGCCTACAAAATCCACATCCCCAAAGGTCCTTTGGCAGCGGGGGAAGACAAGTGGGTCCACATAAACCAGTTGAAATGTTGCCATCCCAGGCACGCTCTGCAACAACTGGAGGAATCCTCTGGAATCCTAGCGGGTACTGTCTCAGACTCATTCAGTTCCAATCCTAAAACATACCACATCTAGTCTCTAAAATATTGTGATTTGCATGAAACTGTCTCTTAGTTATACTGTTTTTTTTTTCAAAATAAGAATGTAATGTTTCGTTATGATGAAATGCATATGCTGCCCCACTATCTCAACAGTGGTGGAAAAACGTCTATGAGTAGGTATTGCCGCTCTTCCTTTGTCGTCCTAGGAGAAAGAAAACCTGGAGACGGGCCAAGGAGGACGATCCGGAGACCGGGAGCAGAGACGCAACGGGCCCGGGGTACCGCCCAATATTCCCATCAGGACCGGCGAGGAGAACCGATCGATCCGACCGGATGGAGGAAAAGATGCTGAACTGTGCCATCTATTGGAAGAAGATGAGGAAACATCCCAGATCTTGCGAGTCCCATCAGTGAAACCGAATGGCCATCGCAAGAGGGGGGCTTGTGGGATGTATTTACCCATGCATCCGAGCCCTACCTCAAAACTGTGCAGTACTGACATGAAAACATCATGATGGCCAGAGCTTCCCAGAAAATGCACAGGGAAATGCATGAAGAATAGGCTGCCACTCATTTTTGCCGATGTTATGGGCACAGAAGGAAACTGCCTAAAACCACCATGGGACTACCCACACAGTAGTCTGAAACCATTGGGAGTGGCAATGCTGATTGCCAAAAGCAAACCCATAACTGTTGGGAATTCATTTTCTTAAATCCCAAAAAGGGGTGCAGTACCAGTACTCACCACTATCAGAAAGCCGGCGTTTTAAAACCACCAGATTTTACTTTTTTGTCGAAAACTGAATAAATGAACCCAAAACAGGCCAAAGAAAGACTTACTGAGAGGTGGATACAATGTAAAGTTATATTCTGAAGTGACTTGAAGGTTTATAACAAGACTGGCTGAGCTGTGGATTTCAGCAGTTTAAGTAAATTTGGACTGAAAGACATTAAAAAAAAATCTAAGTGTTTAAATTGAATGAGTGACCTCCTTTGAGTGTCACGTAGGTTGCAATCGTTTAAATGTCATAGCTTTAAACTTAGAATCAGCATTCTAGCTGCATATGTAAACATTGTCTTGACTTAAACTGGGGAACAAAAAGTGACATTTTATCTGAAACCTGGATTAAGGAACTGAATTCTGCCTGGCAACTACCCCCATCAGGAGTGAAACTTGAGTCACAGCTGTGTTCCCAGGCCTAGCTGCCCTTTTGCTGCTCACACCAAAAGGGATATGACACTTCCCTGATTGAATTACCTGGGCTCTGCAGGAAATTGAACAAAGCCCTGTCTTGACTCAGGCAGATGGTTTATTGCAGATATCGTAAAAGTAGCTTCCTCCTGAAGCAAAGGGGAGGGGCACTGCCTGTGAGAGCAAGCTGGCTTGGCAGAACTGGAAAAACCAGAAATTCCACCTTGTGCTGGAGGAAAACCACACCCCTTTGGGGCCAGAACATAACTCTAAAAAGATGAATAACTCATAGAGCGGACATGTGAACATTTTATAAATGACACCATAATTCTTGTGATTTTTCTGCCCACGTTTTAAGACGTGCTAGGACCCGGTGGCATGTTCAGGGGGGTTTTAGCGGAAAAGAGGATATTACTCAAAATGTGTGCATGTGAAAAATCTGACACTTCATCAACTAATGTCCATACTCCTTGCGCACATGTGTGTAAATTTGGGGTAATGTACGGTATTGCAAACCAGTTAAAAAGTGCAAAATATTGCCATTTCTGAATGCAAGCTCCCAGGAAGAGCAGAGTATGAACAGGAGATACCTCCTGTGATATGTGAGGGGTGCGTGTAATTTTAAAACAATATGTACCTCTGCAAATATGTATTTGGTTCAAATCTAGATTTGTGTGTAAGTTGACAGGAGGAGTGGACTATCTGCAGGCTGTAAAATGACATCACTCTGACACAACTTAGCTCCCCCAATCAAGTGAGAAATGGAAGTTTGACCAATTAGAAGCTGAGAGAGAGGTAGGGTCAGTGATGCACACACACACCCATTTTAAAAACACATAAAAGCAGAGAGACAGGACAGATAGGGACCTTCAAATCCATTTGCAGCTGGAAGCTCTGCCGGAAAAATCCATACTTACCTCCATCAACCTTCAAGGAGCCAACACTTAGACTCCAAGATAAACAGAGACTACAGAACCTTAACCAAAAAGGCCACTGCCAGCAAGAGTATTTGTCAACAGGCCTGAAAATCTTTTTGCAACTGAACTCTTCAGACAGCCGGCTGACGCCGTCTGAATTTTGCCAAGAACTTTTGCAAGAACCCGGTGACAGAAATATCCAAAGAGAAGGCAGGACCCGACCCAGAGAACCGGTGCCTAGCAGAGACCAGGCCATTGTATCCAGAGTGCTGACCCCGATGCTGTGAGCTTTTCCAGAGGCCAGGCGCTGTGAGCGGAACTCGGGAAGACCTGACCAGACTGAAGTCCGTGACCAAGTCGCTTTCCAGTTCAAAATCTCTTGTGAGTACTCAGCAAAACTCAGAACACATCTCTTAGTTAAAATCATATAATTCAATCCATTTTTAATCTAAGTAGAACTGCATCTTAGCAAATTGTGTTATTCTGCCATCATTTTTAAAGCTGAAAAAGTGTTGCGTTTAAAATTTGCAAAACCAAAAACGACCTTCACTAAATCGCTCATATCTCCGCGACCGTTTGTGCTAGAGACTTGCAGTAACTTTCATCTGGAAGCTGAGATCCTAGGCTGTTTTAGGACCCCAAAACGATAGTGATAGTCCTTGTAGTTCCTCTGTAATCGCGCTCGGCGCATTCGCAAATTTAGCCGCGATTTGACATTTTGCCGCGATTTGAAAATTTCTCCACTTGCAAAAAGATAGCTGCTTTTGCTTTCCTCTGAAAAAAAATCGTTTGCCTCATAAAAACTATCCCTGCATCACTGCTAGAGTGAGCCTGAGCTAATATTAACTTGATTTCACTCACCCTGAACCTCTAAAGGGAATTAAAAGCATTTTAGCATATTTTTTTCTTCATTTCCAGCACATTTAAAAGCATTTTGCCTGTGTTTTCAACTTCTGTAGTCTAAGTTGCTGGGGTGAACTGAATCACATTTGATTGCATTTCTGAGAACTGTGTGCTTCCCTCCATTTCCTTGCATTGCATAAAAGGGGGGGTGAATTGCCAGAGAAAAGTGATTACATTGTTTTGTTGAAATCATATTGAGTATTTTCTATACTGCATTTCATTCATTCAACCTTGCATTTCCTTGAACCCTATAAAACATTCTCTTCCACATTATTCTTCTGTCCCTATTTACCAGTGTGCTATCTTATCCATTTCATGTCAACTCCTTAGTGATTATAAAGAAGTGTGCTAGTGCCAGATTCTCCGTTGTTAATCTTTATCATATCAGATTAAGTGTGATATTCAATTATTAATTTATTATAAAGTGTGATAGATATATATTGCTTTACTTCTCAAATAAACCTTTTAATTTGCAAAACAGAACTACTTCTTGGCTCAGTGGGGTCAGGAGGATTCCAAGAGAGGGGTGTTATATAGGGGTAGTCATCCAGAACGCATGAACTGGACATAAAGATATATCAATAAGGGTTTTCATTCAGTATTCTAGACTAGGCGTTGACTTGGCTGTAGTGCTGAATTGAATCCTCTTACAACACGAGCCATGAGTACAGTACTGGGGACACCCAAATCTCCCTCAAGTACCTTCTGATACTTTTTCGAACCACACACTGTGGTTGCACCGAGTGGCAGAGTAAGGAATCCTTTTCACCCAGTACATATTGTATTCTTGCCCATATTTTACAGCCCACCAATGCCTTACACAGAGGAACTATCACTCTCAGGGGAAATACCTCTAAAGCATACATCGTGGTAGGAACAATTGAGGTCTTACATACCAGGATCATAGCTTTGAGGCATCTACCCCCCTGAGTGTCAATCATTTTTTTAAGGGTGAGCCACTTGTGCCAGACCTTATGGGTTATATCTTCAACCATGTGGCCACAGGATAGATCTGGCCTAATCAGAATACCCAGGAATTTATACTCCATAACTCTTTCCAGCTTTGCCCCCCCCCAAGCCACCAATTATGTAAGCCCTTAGCATGAGCCCCCCTACCGTAGACCATGATCTTAGTCTTGATTGTATTTGGTCTAAGGCCCAAATTGGTTGCAAAACCATGGACTGCATGGATTGAATATTGCAGACAAATCTTAGTACGGTCTAAAATAACCACATCATCCATGTAGGGCATACATGGAAGCGCCTCTCCCCATACTCTGCCAGAAGGTTCGACACCTCACTCATCCTATGAGAAAGCCGGGAAACATAAAGATTGAAGTACAGGGGGGCTAAAGAGCACCCCTGTTTCAATCCTCGCCTAGTGCGGAAAGACGCTGATAATTCTCCGTCCTGGGGCAGACTAACTCTGATCTTTGTCTCAATATAGAGCAAATTTAATAAAATAAAGAAGAGATGGGTCTATTTGCCAGCTGTCCAGCATATTCCAAAGTTTTGACCTTTCCAAGCTGTTGAAAGCGGCTGAGAAGTCAACAAATCAGATATACAGTGATGTCCCGGGGTAAAATTAGGCATACGACATTAATGTCAAAAGGGTCCAGATCGAATGGGATGTTGCACATCCCTTCCTGAATCCTGTCTGTTGGTAACTTAACAGGCCCTTCTCCTCCACCCAGGCAGTGAACAGTTCTAATAAAAGGTTGGCAAATATTTTCAAGTTACAATTCAGCATAGCCAACAGTCTATAGTTGGATGGCAGATCACAAGGCCCGTTTTTATGAACAGGAAGTAAGATCGCTGTTCTCCATGTTCTTGGAATAATTACTGTACCACAAATGTACATAAACAGTTGTTGTATAATGTGAGCCCACAAGGGCATGTCGGCCTTCAGGACCAGATTTGATTGGCCATCCGGACCGACCGCAGAAGTGGCCTTTGTTTTAGCAATAAACAACTCTAGATCAGCCTCCCTTATGTGTGAGCTCACCAATGTGTTTGCAATAGATTTGGCTTCCTGTGACCTACTGTCCCCACCATCGAAAGCATTACTAATGAATTCTGCCCAGTTGTCCTCTGTTACCCTTACCAACTCTTGCAAATTCGCAGGGTTTGACTCATGCCCCCGGAGCCAATGCTGGAATTTCTTAGAATCGTTTATCGTTATCAGCCTATTTAGAAATCTCCAGTTCATGTCATCCTGAGAAAACTTGTGGTTCTTAAGCCAGTTCTTATACCTGGCCCTGAGTCTAGCTAGAAATGTTCTCTTATCGTCTTCTCCTTATCTTTCAGGAGGCTAAGTTCAACTTGCCCTTCCTTCATTTTAATTTAGTTATTTATTGTTTGCTTAATAGGCGCTTAGATAGCAAATGAATTTGATTTCAAATGCAGCCAGTCTAGCCATTTATTAGTGTGGTATGGCATTTTGTATTGGGCATCATTGATAAAGCAAGCATGACAGGTGTTATTATGAAGCAAGACTGGCATTTAGTATGCAACCAGTCGAGGCATTTCTTACTGAAGCATGCCATTTTGTATTGGGCATCTTTCATAAAGCAAGCAGGATCAGTGGTATTATTATTACTGTGGCATGACATTTTGTATTGGGCATCATTGATAAAACAAGCATACGCGGTATTACGAAGCTAGACTGGCATTTCAATGCAGCCAGTATAGTCATTTCTTACTGTGGTATGACATTTTGTATTGGGCATCTTTGGTAAAGCAAGCATGATAAGTGTTATTATGAAGCAAGATAGGCACTTTTATGCAACCAGTCTAGCCATTTCTTATTGCTACAAGACATTTTCTATTGGACATCTTTGATAAATCAAGCATGTTAAGTGTTATTATGTAGCTCGATTGGCATTTTAGTGCAGCCAGTTTGGACATGTTTTCATACTTTGACATGCATTTTTAATGGTAAAGCCAAATAGAGCATGTGCTTACATGGGGATATCACCATATATTGGCAGAACAAACAACGACATGTTTTCTTATAGTATCTTTACTTGCATTATGTGTAAAGCAAACATGATTATGGTCTTATATGGAAATATTTGGATATAATGGTGCAGTCAGCATGGAAATGTATGGGCACAGGCAGTGTGAAAATGTTTTATTCTGGCATATATTGTGCGAAAAGCCATCATGAAAATGTGGAGAAATGCTCCTGTGAACTGTTGGTGATTTACATCTGTTGGATTACACAACAGAACTAAATGAAAACTGTTTGGCTTTTTACCCAATTCTTCTAAAAAAGCGTGCTCGAAAATTCGCCACGTTAACCCATTATTTTAAAATAGTTCTCAGGTGGAGAACTCCCCGAACACCCCTTTATTGGTGCGGCCTCCCTCGCTGCTCAAGGATTTGAACGCATATTCTATTCCCAACTCTCAGCTTTCCTGGAAATCACTCTCAACATTCTCCCATGCAATCTTATTTTCGACCTTCCCACCACCAAACTGCACTGCTCAGTGTCACTAACACTCTACTCTCTGCTCGTCACGCTAAGCACTTGTCTTCCTTGATTCTACTTGATCTCTCTACATCTTTTGACACAATGGATCACCGACTCCTCCTTTCCTTCATTGCTTACAGTGGATCACCGACTCCTCCTTTCCTCCCTTGCTTCTTTGGGCTTTGCTCATTTGTACTGTCTTGGTTTCAGTTCTATCTCTCCAATCACTCCTTTTCAGTCTCTTGGGAGAGAAGTTTTCAGATACCGTCACTCTCCAGCACAGTGAACACCAGGGTTCTGTTCTTGGCCCTTTTTTTGTTCTTCCTCGATAACTCTTCTCTTTCTAGCGTCATCACCTCGTTTGGTCTTTAATGCCACTTCTATTCTGATGACTCGCAAATATTCTTAACTTTTTCTTCATTCTTTTTCTTCATTCTCTGACACCATTCATTCTACTATCACTGCCTGTCTCCTTTCCGTACAGTCCTTGATGCAGTCTGACTTCCTCCACCTGAACCCTGAAAAAACTGAAATTCTCTTCTTCCCTTTGTCCATCACCTCTAATGTTCCTCCTCCTTCCGGCATCTTGTTTCCCCCCTCTCTCATGCCTCGCTCCTCTCCGGCCCGCAATCTTGGTGTCTCTTTTAACCCTACTCTTTCATTTGCACCTCATATTCCAAACACTGCCCAGACCTGTAGTGTTCAACACTTCAACATCCATAAAACTGAGCCTTTTCTCACCTTTCAAGGAACTAAGCTTCTGATTTTTTCTCTCGTGTGTTTCCCATCTCGACTCCTACTTATTGGACTCACGGGTTGTCGGCTTTCACCACTACGCTCAATCTTTAGTAACTCTATCTATATTCTTTTCTCTCTCCACTCAATCCTCTTTTTCCTCTTCCCTTCGTCTCATCTTGTGGCTCTTGTTCGAATACTGGAATATCTTTTTCATTTCTTATGCATTGTATTCAATACCCCCATGGCCTGGCTGCTCCTTACCCAGCTTCCTTGTTCTTTCTCTACATGCACCCTCGATCCTTACACTCGCAATCTCTCTTTCTTCTGTCAGTTCTCAAGCCTCCTTGTGCTCAATCTCGTTTCTGCTCTTTTGCTTTACTGGCCGCAGGTTCTGGAACTCCCTTCCTCTCGCTATATGTTCTTATCCACACTTTCTACTTTCCATTCTCTCTTTAAAGCTCACCTCCTCTCTTCTTAACCGTTCTTTGATTTTCTTTGTCATTTGTTCTTTCTGATTTATTGTACAGTATTTTTCATATGTACAGGGCTTTGGTGAAAGCACTCTATAAATCAAAGTGGGCAGATCTTCTGGCCCATACCGACAATCTCATCTAGTGGTTTATGAAGTGGGGCACCACGAAATGAAGGGCATGGGCAAAGTAGGACACATGCATGCTTTCACCGACCCTTACGGCAGCTAAAATAGTAGGCCCAATTTCTGCTTCCACCATGCCTACTTATAAACAACAGAGAGTGAGCCAGTGTGGGCAAGCCGTTCAATGTGGGCCTGCTGGTGAATTGGATTCAGTGGGTGTTCTCCAGGATGTGGCTGCCGAGATGTATGGGGCAAAGTGACCCACTGTCTGGTGAAGGCCAGGAAATCTGTGACTTGCTCAGTGGCCCACATATCCATTGTCAATTGGACTTTCTTACACTCAGGCTGATCCAGTTTCATTACCACTGCTTCTAGAACAGGATTTTAGAAGCATAGGACTGCAGCACGCATGCCGTTCGGCCAACTCAGAATTTTCCAGTGCGGATCAACCAGGCGGAGGAGCTATCTAAAGAGTTAGTTTTCCAAAGTAGGGAGGCAAATCTATTGCCAAAATCAAAACAAGGTTGTCATTGAAGACACACAGCAATTCATTGTTTCTGTGATCATGCATAGCGTGCCCAAAAGCTTCAGCTCCCTTTGCACAACTCTTTTTTTAGGCATTTCTGGCAGGTGGCAATTTGCTGCTGTTGCCTTTCAGCTGTGAAATAGCTCTCTGCACACCATATTTATTTTTAGAGCTGAGACGGGATTATGCATGGGTTCTGTTGATGATGACAGTGTTGATGTGACTGTCTGCAAAGATGAGCAACCCCCTACAGTGTGTTTTCTGACCTCCTTTAGAAAAGTCTGTAGTCTGAATCGCACAAAGGATCTGAAGCATGCTTCCTCCGCAGTGTGGGAAATTGACAATTCTATAGCGTTGTCAATGCCAACCTCCTCTTTCTCTGCCTCGTTGTTTCCCTCATAATCTGTGTTATCATCAAAGAAGCTGTGTCAGAGTTTCAATCTAGAATCAGGGGATGGGGCATCCTCCTTGTAATGTTGCTCATTGTCCTCCCATTCCAAGGATATCAGAGCTGCAGGATCTAGAGGGATCCACTTTTGTTCATCATCAGAAAATTGCTCTCTTTTTTCCTAAGGTGATGTAATTTCTTCTCTCTCTTGCATCTCATATGGTGGGGCGTCAACGTCCTCATCCTGGCTTTGCTCCTCAACTGCTGATTGTAAGTGTGGGAATTGTGCATGTTCAATTCCCTTTCTTGTCAATGCTCCTAATTCACTTGATCACTGTTCTTTACAGAGGAAGCCAACTGCAGCCACAGATTGATCTGTGTGGTATTGCACAGGAACATGTACTATCTGGGCTTCTCCAATGCAAACTTCTGCTGCAGTAGCTGGTGAGAAAATGCCCCACAGATGTATTCCTCCACCTGCTATTAACCAGTCATCTACCATCTTTTGGATACTGCTGCAAATACAGACATAGGGCGGAATTCATGGAATCATTTGTGCCTAAAATACCAGATTTGCACGCCATTCTGCGTGAGAAACCCTGTTTGCTGATTCATGGAATCGTGTGCGCAGCACTTTTTCGTAACTTGCAGGGACTTCGAGCAGACTCAGCATGTCTCTGTGAATGGTCAAGTGCCTTGTGTGAGACACCGCATAGACTGTGTGCGAGGCATGCGAAAAGGGTGATTTAGGGGGCAGACCTCAGAAAATGAGGAAGAACAAGGGAAAAGTGGGTGTTACAATGAACCGGCCGCAGGCAGTCCATAGCATGCCCACAAATGCGCACAGCAAAGCGTATTCATGGATGTGACCATGCAACCTCTCGCCTGCAAATTGCCCACGCAAATCCCTCCATCTCTTGCCACCCAAAGGCAGGTGTAAGTACACTTGCGCATAGGAATCACAGCGCGGAGGTGGGTTTGCATGTCAGATTTAGAGGGTCCCTACACAGGCTCCCCCAGATGCAGGCCTGCTTGTGGCGGACCCCACACACTGTTTGAAGAGTGCATCTGTTCACACCTGGGGGAGCACACAAAAATGGCTGTTCTTGCTTTGCATGGGGGCCTGTCGGGGGGCGTTCCAGGCGTGACTTGCAAATACAGTTGCCTTGCACAGAAAATTCCATGAATACACGGGGCGCGCATTTTTTATTCTGTGCGCAGGCTTGCACAGTGTTCTTTTTGGCGTGCAGCTTTGCAGGACAAATGCGCACTTTTCCATGAATTGGGCACTTAAAGGATAGTTCCGGGACTTTTTTTTTATTGTCCCTACGGTTCGGCCATGTGTTTTTAAGCATAACTCGGTAGATCGTAGAAAACTTTCCTATGGACCTTACCCGACTTTTCGTCCATTAACGCACTCGAAATCAGCCGCCATTTTCTGATAATCCTATCATTTCCCCCCATCGCCCTGGCTCACCTGCTTTTGCGGCACTAAATCAAATCCCCCGCCCCTGAGCCTGACATCAGCAGACGCGTACCGCCCATTTCCCAACGCCAAAGCACGTTTCGTGTCAACAATCGCTGCGCCTCAGCTAATGAAGTGTCGCCATGGAAATGGCAGGACGCCTCTTTCCTCAATAAGTATAAACACACCGTTTCACAACACACAGCAGCAGATTTTCGATTCCATTACTCTCTCTGTGTTACTTTGAGTATTCTGTGACTCGTTTCTGTGCTCTGGTCAGCTACCTTCGCCGCTTCTAGACCTTGTGAACACCTGTACCATCCCTGTAAATTATTTTACTTTCTTTACCACACAATGGCTACAATAATGCCGTATATGTACGAGCCCGAGTACACCGAGGAAGAACTACTGGAAAGGCAAGCACGCGAAAATGATGGGGATTCGGACGGCAGTTGGGAGGACCAGTCAACGGATGAAGAGCCTGGACCATGTCGCATGGACGGCGTCTCCACCTGGTGCACGTGCAATCGGTGCGAGCTAATGCCAACTGAGGAGGAGAACTGCTGCTGCCGTGAAAATTCCGGGTGCTTGGCCTACATTTCGGAAGGCGAGCCAAGTCCGCAATGCATCACCGAGCTGCCAGAGTTCAGGGAAGCCTGCCTCTCACGGACCGTGTTGAGGATGATGATGGTGCTTATGCACGAACTTCGCGGCACTGTTCGTCCGCGTAATCCGAGTAACGAGTAAGTATACTCTGGTTTTGATGTCAGTGATACCACTACTATGTCATGGTCGTCTCCCACATATAAAATTACATCTACATATCATTCGAATGCATGTAAATTGGTTCCATATTGTGCATTTTCTAGATAGAATTTTTTTCAAAGCAGAATGACATTTTTACCTGAATCGACAGTGATAAGAAAGTTTTGTCATTTTAATTTGCGGGTTGGCATCAAGCCTCCCGGCCTTGCCTCCTCCCCCAAAAACACTTACCACACCACTTTGTTCAAGCGTTGGCAATAAAAGGAAGGCTGTTGGATTTTATTGATACAAAACATGGTTATAGGTAAATAATCAATATGGTTGATCATAATAAATCATCCTTTTGGGCACCGGGTACAGAGATGACCCCCTCTGGCCCGTGCCGCCTTGCCACCACAGGCCAGCCTGCTGCTGACTAACTGCCTAGGCATCCAGGGTCTCCAGGGTGAACTGCACCCATATATTCTCCTGGGAGACTGAGGTATTTATAAACTCACCCCCCCTGCCTTCCATGTACTAGATCCTTCAGCCTGCCTCTTACATGCAGTTAGATGGCCTCTCCTTGGTGAGGCCCTGCGGCAAACGAGTCTTGTCTGCACGACCAGCGCCCTAATCCACACCCCCCCCCCGCCCTATCAAAGGCAGTTCGCACCGGGGTACTTGCGCTGCCAAGTGGAGCTGTCAGGGAGCGATAAAGGCCAAGAGGTGCCAAAGACCATGTACACTTCAAAGTGGTCTATAGAGCATGGGTTGTTGTTCCCATGTCTACCTCCAGACCCCGTGTCTCCTGCCAAGCATCCCCCCTCACGCTGGACAGCCCCCTGCAATCCACATAAGTGTGTCTCCATTCACGAGTCTTCCTGTGTCTTGTCTGCACGACCACCACCCCAATCCCCCCCCGCCCTATCAAAGGCAGTTCTCACCGGGGTACTTGCGCTGCCAAGTGGAGCTGTCAGGGAGCGATAAAGGCCAAGAGGTGCCAAAGACCATGTACACTTCAAAGTGGTCTATAGAGCATGGGTTGTTGTTCCCATGTCTACCTCCAGACCCCGTGTCTCCTGCCAAGCATCTCCCCTCACGCTGGACGGCCCCCTGCAATCCACATAAGTGTGTCTCCATTCACGAGTCTTCCTGTGTCTTGTCTGCACGACCACCGCCCCAATCCACCCCCCGCCCTATCAAAGGCAGTTCGCACCGGGGTACTTGTGCTGGCAAGTGGAGCTGTCAGGGAGCGATAAAGGCCAAGAGGTGCCAAAGACCATGTACACTTCAAAGTGGTCTATAGAGCATGGGTTGTTGTTCCCATGTCTACCTCCAGATCCCGTGTCTCCTGCCAAGCATCCCCCCTCACCCTGGACGGCCCCCTGCAAACCGCATAATGCCACGACATATACACGTCATTCATTCACAAACACACCCATGTTTCGAATTCTTTATAACCCACTTCATATTTCTAATGAGCACTTCTTTGCGCTTTGCTAGTCAACCCGTGAAGGTGCTGGTTAGCTGCTCTTCGTCTCTGTGAACTTCCGTGACCACTTCAAGGAAACTCCTCAGTTTGCAACCTGTGAACTGCTCCCTGTTCTACGACAAGAAACTACTCTGATCCCTGCATCTAACTGTTTGTTCGTCAAGGTAAGGCCATGTACCATAATCATTTTGCGTCCAATTTCTTTTCGTTCAAGACAGTACATGCAAGGAACTAGTCACATTTTCTGAGTTTACATTGGTATTCATAGAGAATTGTTGATCTTTACTTTTCAGAACTTTCCACAATGCCTGCCTGTTCCATTGGCGGTTGCCCTTCGAAGACCCATAATAAATCTGAAGGTACTATAATGCATGTTTCCCTAAGACAATAGATCAGATAAGAGAATGGGTCCGATATTGCGGATATCCACCGTCTGAGCTTGAAAGTAGAGTCCTAGAAGTCTTTGCGGACAAGAGGGGTGATCGATACCGCATCTGCAGCAGGCACTTTAGCTCAGACATGTACTCCACATCATTGCTAATAAAGAAGAACACACCGCGAGCGAGGTGAAAATTGCTCTCAACCGCTATTCCCACTCTATTCGTCCACATCCCTCCACTGGTGAGTCAAGTTTACGTATTTATCTCTCGGCCTTGCGGTAGTGTGTAGCATTAGCTAACAATAATTTCCCCATTTATGTATCCACTCAATATGAAGGCGGAAGATTCTCCATCCGTGTCGTTATTGCAGTCATCAGCCACTTCAAGCGCCTATCGGGTAATCTTACTTGGCTATTCTGCCACTGACTTGTTTTAGGCATGTAAATCAATAGTTTTAATTTATCGTGTAATTATTTTACCTAACGGTACACCCTTGTACTCGTCCTCTAGTCTTTGTTTTCAGTTATAATTATTGTTATCCAAAATAATGCAAGTACTGTCTTTCAGGGAGATGCTAAGGAGTCCAACGTATTGACGACTACCGTTGATGTCACTCAGATGCTCGAGGTACGTTTCCGGACAGTTCCATCGATGGAGATCATCAGATCTTGCATTCTTGTAGCGTGATTGTTACACACAATGTTTCTTTCGTTTTTAGCCATTGATATGTCCTTCTGTCGTCGCCCTCCTATGTGTCTTCTTTTTTCAATATTGTGTTCATTACTAATGAAAGTCCTATGTTTCAGGGAGTCGATGGAGCATTAGTCCAAGAAGAAGGGGGAGCATGCAGTTACGGGTCGGCGCAACAGCTTGCAGAAGTGTGCACCGCAGTTACATCGTCCCTTGATGTTCTTATGCATTTCGAGGTATGGATCCTGACAGTTTGATCAAGCGAAATCATATGACGTGATTACATCCGCTATACTTCCTTCTTTATTAACGCAAGTACACCTCAAAACCTTCCTCTTTACTTGTGCTTTCTCTCTCCCTCTCCCCTGCTACAACTGGTCCACTGTCTGCGACCTCGGTCCTGGGCCCTTCCACTCTCCACCTGCACTGCCTCCCTGTCAACCCCTGCACTGGGGGACTGTCTCAGTATCCTACAGCCCCCCTTGACGTATAATACCCAGTTGCACTGTCCTAGCTATGAAATAATTTCCCGACCTAATATATGAAATGAATAATTTTAATAAAGATCTGATGGTGAGACTAATTTCATTTTTTATGTTTTTCAAACAGGTAAATCATTCATTATTGTATGTGTCACGAGTACCAGACACCAGAGTACCAGATGGCTTTTTTAACCGCCAGTTGCTTCTCCGCGTGAACAACGTTACCACCCTGACCATTTTATGGGACGATCGCCAAGTACAAGTATGCCCTTACGCGGTACTAACGGCTAGATGCAACATACAGACCGTTGTGGTGGCCTAGTGCCTCGTTGTTGGAACAGCCAAGCGATTATCAGTGCGACCAAAGAGCTTATTTTATCGTAAACCAACACCCTGTGTACTGCACACGAACATCGCTTGCCTCAAGACGAACTATTTTGGATCGAGAGCAAATAAAAATGCAAATCGCTGAATATTCCCAAAACATTTGATGTCAAATAAATGTACTTTGCCAAATGTACAATCTTGCCGTTTGCTTTTAAACCACAGTTTCATATTCCGAATTGTGGCGCTGTATTGTGAGATGATCTAAGACCCTGTGTACAGCAAAGGAACATCGCGTGCCTCAAAACGAACTTTTTGGAACGTGAGCAAATAAAAATGCAAATCGCTGAATATTCTCAAAACATTTGATGTCAAATAAATGTACTTTACCAAATTTACAATCTTGCGGTTTAATTTAAAAGTACATTTTCATATTCCCAATTGTGGCGCGCTGTGTTGTGTGAGCTCATCTGTGTTGATTTCCGGGTTCTGTGTGGAGTCGCGTAGAAGACGCCTGGGCGCGTTTGCCTACGCAGCACAGTCACGTCACGGATAGAGGCGGGGAATATGAATGTTTTGATAAAGTCTGTTTCAGGGGCGGGGGATTTGATTTAGTGCCGCAAAAGCAGGTGAGCCAGGGCGATGGGGGGAAATGATAGGATTATCAGAAAATGGCGGCTGATTTCGAGCGCGTTAATGGACGAAAAGTCGGGTAAGGTCCATAGGAAAGTTTTCTACGATCTACCGAGTTATGCTTAAAAACACATGGCCGAACCTTAGGGACAATAAAAAAAAAGTCCCGGAACTATCCTTTAATACATATGCAACTCAATTTTAGTGCAATAAGCAGACAACACAACTGTTTTGGAATGTTCTCCTTAGCCACTCTTAAAATGAACATGAGTCTAAGAATGCTTTGTCGTGCTCTCCTCTAACTATAAAATGTATTTGTGTCTAAAAATGCTTTGGTGTACTCTCTCCCCACCTAAAAACCGATGCCCGCCTTAGAATGTTTTGGCATACTCTTGCTTCTGCTTATAAAGTGAACGTGTGTCTAAGAAAGCTTTGACATGGTCTCACCTCGGCCTTTAAAAATAATGTGTGACTAAGAATCACTTCACGTGCTCTGTTCCTACCTACAAAAATGGTGCGCGCCTAAGAATGATTTGATGCTCTTTCCTCCATCTATAAAACTAACATGTGACTGAGAATTCTTTGACATGGTCCCTGCCCACCTATAAAAATGAGGCATGCCTTAGAATGTTCTGCCATGCTCTCCTCTTCCTAGAGACTGCTTTGGCGTGCTCTCACCACTGCCTATAATGTGGGCTAAGAATACTTCAGTGTGTTCTCATCCCATCTTCAAAAACGAGGGGCACTAAAAAATGCTTTCCCATGCTTTCTCCTCTGCCTGCAAAATGAACGTGTGACTAACAATATGCGTTGGCGTGCTTTCTCTACACCTGCAAAAATTGCATACATCTAAGAATGCTTTGGCATGCTCTCTGCCGACCTTCCAAAAGGATGTGCCCCTCAGGATTGTTGACGTGATCTGACCTCTGTCTACAAAATGAACGTTTGAGGAAGAATGCTTTGGTGTGTTCAGTTCGTACCTACAAAGATGATGTGTGCCTAAGAAGGTTTTAGCACGCTATCCTCCATCAATTACATGATGTCCACCTAGGGATGCTTGGCCGTGCTTATGATCTCCCTGATGAAGGGGTAAGAACAGTGGAAACATTGGAGCAGCGCATTCAGACATACACATATCTAGTATGAGCATACCATTAGATAGGGGATAATAAATATCAGGCAGGGAGACTACAGCACCATTGCAGTTGGTGAGACGTGGTGTATGGTAGCTTTCCACAATAATTACAATTGCAGCATTTAACATTGGCCTTGCCCACAGCAGCACTGGGCATCAAGCGCTTGGCACATTGTGCTTCCAGTTGGTGCCTTGTGATCAGCAGCACGTTGTACGGCCCTGGCTTTGAAGCTACGCAGCTACGCAGGTGCACATACCAGGGCATAGATAGTGGATGAAGATGAGACGTCAGCAGAAAGGTGCAGTTATCCGAACATAGACTGAGTTTAGGAGATGGCCGGGATGTTTAAGTTAAAGATGACTTGTGTTGTACTATATACACGTGGTCAGCCCTACAGATAAGGTGTGTATTGGCTACTTTTACTCCCTAAAAAAAAAGGCAATAGGGAGTAAAAATACTCCTAACAGAAAATAGGAAACAGACAAGTATGCCCTGTCCCGCCGCGTTCACTCGCACAGCTTTAGGAATGTTTGGGAAAGGGGTTAGCTGACCTAAAAAACTTGACCTACTGCGATTTGACAACATTTCTGTCGGTTGAAGTCTTTTTGACCTACCGTGGGGGGAGACCCCCGCCTCCCCTAACTTCCCCCACCTCAGCCTATTCCGTTACCCCTCCCACACCTATTTTCTTATTAAAATATACCATTTGACTTACCGAATTCGACCAACAAGATGCAGTCAAATCGGAGTAGGTCAAGTTGGCATTAGGTCAGCTATGCCAATACCAGATGTTTGGACCACTGGTGCAAGTAGTCCCACAGAAAAAAAAAACTACTGTTATAACAGTTTGATCACTTGATCAGAAGAAGTAAACCTGTATCTTTCAATCTGTATGAATATCAAGGTCCAAAGAAATGATTATTTCAAAACCATTTCGGTTTTCTAGGTAAAACGTTTGTATTCACTTATGAATGACTCCCATTGGTAATTGTACTTACATTTTTACTCCCTAAAAAATTATTTTACTTCCAACTTTATAAAAATAGGGAGTAAAATAGTGCCACTTGCAAATCTTATCTGTAGCACTGCACATGGCCATTATTATTTATGAAGCAAAACTATAGCGAGTTAAATCACGAGTGAGTCTTTTTAAAGAGGATACACTGAAAACAAAATTACTCTTAGGGGCTGACAATTTTAGAAATATTTTTGGACTGGCAACTCTGATAAACATTTTCACCAAAGTCAACACAGTTCTACGCAGTGAGACAAGATGATCTGCCCGGGATGAGAGCATCGTCCGGCGGCAACACTACGATATGCCGCAACACTTTGTTTGCAATGTCTCGAATTTGGCTACCAAATCAACTTTCTCAAATAATGTGTTCTAATTGGCCATAGCCGCTCAGTTTTTAAAAGGCTCATTTGGAGGAAGAGAGAACTGTAACACCAGTTTAAGTAACCTTTCCTGGTTCAGATACCATGTTTTGAAGTACAATAATAGTTACTATCACCAGGGTTCGCATACATGTATCGATCTAAGAGAGCAGAAACGCTAAGACTGCAAAGGAGCAATTTGGAACTGTGTGATCCGGCGTCTGAAACAAAGGTTAAAACTTAATACCTATTCTTTCAAGAACTTCTTTTACTTTGAACTTGCACTTTTGGTTGAAATCGACCGATTTCATATACATGTCTATGCACATGTAATGTGTACGTTGTGGTTGGGGATTAGGAGGGTTGGGAGTTGGGATATGGCTATTAGAGACATGGGGGAGACCCCCCCATTAAATAAAGTTTCGAACTGAGGTCAACCAAAGAGTGCACTTTAAAAACAAAATTCTGTGAAAACACGTAGACTTTCGCTGAACATATTGAGATTGGGGTATTTTTAACCATCCTGCTCCCAGATTACAGAAACTGTGCACCGGTGCAAGGGCACAGTTGCACGCTATTAGCAGTAGGGCAAAGTTTGCCCTATTTTTAAAAACACTGGGACATATTCGAAAGCCACTGCACCATGACAAGTGAAGCTTGCCATGTTATAAGCATGAGGGCAAAAATTGCTGTAGTTCAAACAAGATACATTTTTGATGAATTTTCGCACTTGAGCAAAGTTTGCCCTAGTGTTACTACCAATCTGTATTACCACTAGGGCAGACTTTGTCCTGGTGCAAACCTTTGAAAATGTATCTTGTTTGCACTACGGCAATTTTTGCTCTTGTGCTTATAACATGCCAAGCTGCACTTGCCATTGTACAAGGGTTTTCGAATATGTGCCTGTGATTTTAAAAATAGGGCAAACTTTGCCCTAGTGCTAATAACGTGCAACTTTGCCCTTGCATCTGTGCAATGTTTCTGTATATCTGGCTCCTATTACTCAAACCCGTTAGTACGCAGTTCACGCGATTCTTTTACTACCCAAAGAACGCTCAACAAAGCGCAAATTGAACTACAGTGACCACAACAATTACAGGATTCATTGATTAGGTCGGAATTCAGTGGTCAACAACAGCCAGGCAGTGTGCTCAGAGGCTCAGCAGCACACCATACACCATTATGCCATACTATTGGTGAAAATGTGCACAGACTTCTTTGCATGAGGAGCCGGTTGAGGGCCTCTTCCACGGCTGGAGGTAGGGACCCACTTTGCTCTCACATGAAGGTGTCTCTGTGTGCGAGCGACCCATGTGCTGCCAGCCCCCGTTCTGCAGCTGTCTTCCTATCCAGCATGACACACAGGCCACAACAAGTATTGCTACAACTTTACAGTGGTATAGCAAATTAATTTGGAATAAAATTCGGAATTTCCCTTCACGAACGACATACCTTCAGTGAAAGATGCTTCCAAACAGGTTCTGCTTCTCTTTCCCTCATTTAATCCAGCTCCAGTGAGCCGTATGATTACAGACACTTCAAGCATGGTAATCCAGCATGAAGAATATTAAAAAAAAAAAAAATGTTCAGCCAGCTTTCTATGTATTTTTCTTAGAGATGGCGCTTTGCACTTTTGAAATGGCGAATGCTAAGTCATTTTTGCATAGCATAATTGCTTTTACAAAACCCACGCATAATGATCTATAAATGAATAGGGGATAACACCCACGATTCTATCATGCAAATACTCCATGTTGCATTACAGAATACACGCGTCATGTTGCATTGCAGAGCATGCACATCAACATTACTCTGTGTCCTACTGGCAATGTAGGCCCTGATTCAAAGAAAAGTGTGACTTGGCCCCGCAAAGCTCGCACCTCGAGAATAAGAAAATCTCTGCGCTCCGCGCTCCGTGCCTTCACTGAATTTCCCATGCAAAAGAGCCCTATGCGCCTGGAGCGACTGGAATGCCCACAACATGCCCCCACACATAGCTGTTCCAGCCGCGCATTTCTCGACCGCGAAGCAAGGTACCACAGAAAAACAGCACGTGAATCCCCACAACCAAGGCAGTACCCCGACGACACTGCGTAGGTTCTCTCGTAACTATTCCCAGCATCCTCACATCATGCATACCATGTATCGTAAAAGTAGTCTTTTCCTGTTAAATATGCATGCGACCCCCGTAAACTGTGCCTGAAACCCGCTACACTGCTTACGCACACCCCTAAATTCGATCGGAACCCCAACATCCTGCACACCCCCCTAAATCCAGCATGCAATCTTACCTGCGCGCTGTGATTCATATGCGAAAGTGTCTGTACGCCTTCCTTCAGGTGGCGGTTAGATTGGGAGGTTAGCGTGGTAATTTCCCCGATGTTAGGTTGCACGGTCAGAGCCGTGGATACAATTTGTTCTGGGCAGTTGTAGGCATGCGATCTCCTCATGGCACGTCGTCCCTCGGCACACCCACATTTTCCCCTTTTCTTCCTCATTTTGCATGTTTCACTCCCTATTTTAGACTCTGCGTAGGTCCAACCCACACTCTGCAAGGAGTCATGCGCATGGTGTTCGCAGAGGTGTGCCAGACCAGCGTGAAGTTCATGTAAGTCCCAGAAAAGTCCTGCCCAGTTGATTCCATGAATTGACAAATGGTGTTTTGTGCACAGAATGGCACGCAAAGTCCTGATTTTCCACGCAGATGATTCCATGAATCAGGGCCAGAGTTTCCATTCAAATTTGGCTAAATTGTAGGCCTGTAATGAAAATAAATACTGTGTGGAACCTGCTGATTAAACACTAAGATTAAGGAGATGGAGGTGCATAAGATACCATTTCCCCGAATTCATTATTCGGCAATGCCTGGTTTCCCATCTTGAACGGCCATACGCCAGGCTTGCCAGGTACGAGTGCTTATTGCACATTTTGTAGTGACCAAGGAGGCAAACCCCTTCTTGCTGCAATTGAGGACACCATCTGGCCTGATCCTGAGTAATAATGCTCCCAAAAGGTGCTGTGTCTGGAAAAGAGGCTGCTCAATGTTCCAGCCACTGGAGGCGGCCAGAGGCGAGGCTAGCAATCAGGACCTTTCCTTTGCTGTTGTGTTCGTGATTGCATGCCATGACACATTTCTGATTTCTATGATCATGACATATGGATCGGCTTCCCTATCGAGAAGCCATTACACCTTTGTCTGTCTGTATTTACTGCTTAGAATGTCATGCTGTATGTTGTGTTCATTTTCCTTAGTAAACTTTAATGGTTTTTGTGCAAAGAGTTGTTGTTTGCACTCCTTCCATTAGCAGCATCTCTTTCCAGTTATGGTATTTTTAGCCAACAGTGTCTTTCATGCCGGGGCTTGTGGGTGATGCTTTGATGCTTAGAATGGGAAACATACAAGCACAGGGGCCAGAATGCACAGTGCTCGACCGTCTATGCTGTGGTACGTCTACCTTCCTTGTTGCAGGACTGGATAAAGTGCTGCTGGTCACGTGTTGCATCCAATCCGTCTCCTGAATCCATTCTTGAGCACTTGTATCTATCGGGAGGTTCCGTACTGATTTCGGGGTGTAGGATCAGGGTTGAATGTCCGAAATTGAAATGATCGAGGGACAAAAGACTGAAGATTTTTTTTTTTCTGAAACAACTTTTGGTCTTTTCTCCCCTGAACATTTCTGACTTGGCTCCCACCCCACCCACCACCCCACCATTGAGCTACACATTTTGGTCAGGACGAGGTTGGGCGGGTGTAAACCCAAGATTCCCGAAAACCTTGTTTTCTTTGTTTTGGAAGGGGTGCCACATTTCTCTCTCAGTTGACTCTAAAATCACTGCACAACTTATGCACAGCAAATTAGAGATGTTAAAAGTGAAGTGCTAATGTGGGGGTGCCTAACTGCTGCACATATTGGATACAGATGGCATACCATATAGGATACCACACAATTGGGGCTCATTCTACTTTGGCTGGTTCAGTAATAACCTGCAAGTATTAACGCATGCCAGCGCATTACCGCACTGGACAACTATAGGTTTGCCTGTCAAGCACCTGATTTACAGACATCCCTAGGCACCTTACAGGAACAAATAGCCTGTATTACCAACAGCGGGATTACCCGTGGTGATAATTCAAGCAATTCCTCCCATGGACTCCAATGGGACTCCATGAAATGGGGATTTCCCCCCACCCCCATTGCCACCACTTGTAACTCAGCGGTAATTCTGCCAGATCAAGTGGCAGTAATGGTAATTCCATTTGCCTGTATCCTGGTGGATTTTCCACCAGGATACCAGCAAACTTCGAATGATCCCCTATCCCCTGTATTTGAGCAAACAAGTAATTTTGAAAGTACAAGATTTGTGTAGAGTTCTCTGAAATAACATTTTAAAAGTCCCAAACCTTGCACATTTCCAAAGGTTAGAATTACATATTTTGGATTTTGGGTTTTCACTTGTGGAATTCATTAGAAAAGTAAATGTTTAATTATTAGGTTATCAGGTCCATCATTCACTCTCTGACAGTTACAGCAATCTTGAAAGGATCCAGCCAATCACGCCGAGAGCGAGAGCATTCCATTGTTCAATTAGTACCGTTTGCCGATTAACCAAGTATTTCCAATGCAATAGATGGAAACATTACATTTCTTTAGAGTTGTTTAAGAAATGTAAGAGAGAAAATTTGCCCAAGTGGGCTAAATTGTGTGAAAGGGTTAAATACATAGCTTGATGTAAACTAGTTTTCTACAGTAACTGGAAACTTGCACATTTCTCAGAAGTGTTAAACTTTTTGGGAAGATGAGCTGTTTATCTGACTTTAATGATGGCCTGCCCAGAGAATGACCAAAGTTGCTGCATGCAGTAATACCAAACCAGTTTTGATTTGTGAGAAAATGATTCTATGGGGTTGGGAGGAACCGGTGTACTTGTTTAAGGCTCCTCACACTGGTCACCTGGTTACCCTCTGAACTCGGTCCCAGGCTCCTGGATGTCCAGTAGCCCGTTGGACTGCCTCCGGGATCCCCCAGCACATATGGTCTGTACCTGCAACCCTACAGTCCCTTCTCTCTGCACTTATGAGCCAGTCTCTGGCTGCACTTATTGAGTCACCTGCACTTCTCCCCCACCCCTCAGCACTTCTCCCCTTCCACTTCACTGCACTTGCGCGATCTGAATGACACGAGGCCTAGTAAGATCATTGTTTTATTGTCTGTTTCCCCCTCCGTGTCTTGTCGCGCCTAAAAACACTTGAGTACAGGCATGTTATAAATGCCATATATCATATCATATCAGGTTACGTTTAAGGAATGAGTGTAAAGTTTGGTAATTTTCCTGTATCCATGCACCTCAAAATGTTGATTTGCACTGTATCGTTTGATTTTATGCAAAACAGCCAATAATCCTACATGGTGCTGGTGATCTTCTTCCTGTTTCTCCAAAGGTAATTTTGAGAAAGTACAAAAGGAGTGTTAACCTTCTATCAGGTTTTTCTAGGTTCTCCCGTTATACTTTGTTGTTATACTTTGTTCAGTGAGATAAAATAACAATAATGTTATTAACAATATTATATGTATTGGGAATAGTCATTATAAATTAACATATTACAATTGTACACAAATCCAGTTCATAAAGTTACTTCAATTAAATAATGTCTTCTTTTTTCAAACTGGGTAATTTACCAAAAATATATACCTTTTTGTCTCAAAATGCCCTTCGATCTTCAATAGGGTTGTGCTAATATGAAAACAAATGTTCTTTCTTGAGTAAAATGTAAGGCATTACTTAATGGTAAATGTTGGCTCCTGATTGACAGGTAGTGCCACAGATCGCACACATGTGTTACAGTATGCACAAACACTAATAGGCAACAAAATATTGAAAACAAAAAATGTAATTGTACACCCTGTAATCCCTTAAAAGATATGTCAGAACCCTAGCACCCTCTGCAGACCCTAGGTAGATCTTGCTCTTCGCAGCCCAGGATGGACAATGTGCCCTCAGTTTGATGGCAAGCTTCATTAAGGACACAATGACAATGTATGTCTCCAAATACCAGGCTGGTCCCTGCTTTGGGGGTGCCCCTGCCACTCCTGATCTCATTCTACCTTAAACTATATAAAATATAGCCCCGACAAAAAAAAACAAAAAAAAAGAGAGAGAGTGTGTTTAGAGAAACAGGGAGGCCAGAGAGAGAGAAACACAGAGATGGAGAGTGAGGAAGAGAGAGTGAGACGGAAAATGCAGGGAACGAATGATAGCAGAGAGCAAGAAAAGGAGAGATGGAAAGAAAGAGCGAGAGCAAGAAAGAGAGAGGGTGAGAGAGAGAGAGAGAGAGAGACCAACACCAAGGGATAGTGTCACTGCGTGAGGCTGAGAGAGACTGCCATTTACTGTAAGTGACAGAGGGAAACTGGCACTGACAGATAGACTGAAAGACACAGACTGACAGAGTATACATTACACTGACATACTGACCCTGACAGAGTATACATTACACTGACAGAGACTGATGCTGACAGAGAGTGACAGAGAGAACTGTATGGAGTTTGTCTGAAGCCAAATTCTAAAAAGCCTCTGATATAAGCCACTTCAACAATACCTCAAAAACATGGCTTCTACGTAATATTTTCTTGCAAGACCTCTCATCTTACTTTAACAGGCATTAGAGGCAAACCTCTGGGATTTGCAGTGCTGTGATGTCCTTCAACCTTCCAGTAGGATATAATGCTTTGATGACAGATCTCCAACAGACTTTTGTTCCATGTGGGTTTAAGTGAGACGATTGGTTGGGTGTGTTTGCATGTAACAAGGATCCCGTGTCCTGCTCACTGAAAGAAGGCAAGGAGCAGTTCATTATAGAGGTGTTCCTTTCTCTAGTCAGCAGATAGGGGAGGCGAGAGACATATTGTTCCTATGCTGTTTCACCAGCTAAAGGTTGCAGCAAGTCCTCTTGCAGTGCTGATTGTGCTCTGAAATGGGGTGCCTCAAGGATGTGGTCATTCACGCCCTCGGCCGGAGGGCAGCCTATGCAGTATGTGGAGGGCAATGTTCTGGTTATTTGAGTGCTTACAATAGTGACTCAGTTGTTGTCTTTTTGGGCCCTAGTACAATGGCTTGATTTTCTGTGGCATACATCCGTTTTGTGAAGTGAAGAGTGCTAATGAGTGGCCAGTGAATATTCTTTCCAGAACACTGTTTTTTCAGAGGTTCATTAGTCATTGGTGGGAGTTGTTCTTTTTCTGAGTGCACTTAATAATGGCTTTGATGATTACTGAAACAGATTGTGAAGACAGTATAGAAAGGGGAACGGGCACATCATGTATCCACGCTAATGTGCAGAATTAGGCCGAATTATTTGCTAATATCCATTCAGAACGACCTGAGCACATTGAAATTACAGTCATAAGAAAGTCAGGTTTCCTTCCAGGCAGGAAAAGCATGAAGAGCAGCGGACATCTCGCTGCTCCGGCTACAGGCACGGAGGGATATCTTCAGAACAGTCACCTGTTGTGCCATTTTTACATTTGGGCATGTTATAGGCAACTTGAAACTTGTATTATTTATGACCTGCAATTGTCTTAATCATGTATTTGGCATGGTATGGACAACGTTGAACGTGTAATATCTCTTTCATTAAAAATGTCCTAATGATGTCTATCACATGTTTGCCCTGTCTTACCTACCTCAGACTCAGTGCACCGTGCCGCATCCTCTGGAGACCTGTTGGGACCATAAGGGTCATGACTGTACTTTGACTGTTCAATGTTTACATCCATCTCCTGGCCTTCTTCATCATAAACATTAGAACAACGTGAAGGATGCACAGAGATGCTGGTCTTCCCAGGGATGAAAGCAGATATCAAAGACAGAATTCTTCAACCGACTTTACCTTCTACAAGACTGGCTTTTGGCATGGTTAAGTGCAACTACATGACTGGAAGACTTAGCTGTCAATCAGATGAAATAGCCTATGTATGCAATGGACGGTGACAAGCAGCCCTCCTCTACTCACTGGAGCACAGTTAGAAACCGTTGGGGACAATTTCTTTCACTTGCCACCATCATGCGGCATGAACGTGAACTCGAGACATGAATATCTCCAAAGAAGCAGAATTCTTCCATATTGACCGTGTCCTCCCGGGTGCAGCTGCTGCTTCTGTTCCTGCTGTTCTCTCTATGCCACTGGAACGACACCACACACAATCACACCCCCCCAAGAACAACACAGAAACCCCTTCAACTGATTCAAAAGAAGTCCAATAGTGCCAGGTGCAAGTCAAGGGCAAAGACACCAAGCCTTGCCAGCACTGAAACCCCTTTGGGCCTCATTCAAAGTATGCCAGAGCGGTAAAAAAGCAGTAATGCGTGGTGACTCTGTTACTGCACCGTCGTCTTAAAACGTTTGTGGTGCGGTGGAAGAAAAACCTCCAGCAAAATGCTGGAGGTAATTCCACCATCTGACCACCACAAAACGGCCAAATCAGCAGAATTAGCACCAGCGGTAATTCCTACGAAATCCTCATGCATTTATATGGACTCCATGTATGTGGACTAACACCGCCATTCCACCAATTGTACTCCAGCTGTAATTCTATCCTAGACTTCAAAGGCTGCTGGTGTAGCCCTATAAGTATCGTCCACATAGAGTGCGACCAAAGCTATGTCTGGATATCACAAAACTGCAAATGTCTGCAATCAAGTCAGCAGTGATGTGGGTGGGATAGAAAAAACCTAGAGGGGGATCATTATTCCCACATGGCTCAAACATGCAAAGAGCCAAACACTATGACTGCCAATAGATTCGATATGCAGAAGACCTGTGCTGGAAACCTCAAGGAAAAACTTGTAGCGAGACCTTCACAGGCCCATAATGCAATTTCTAATCTCTAAAGGGACCATGAAGATTGCATTAAAAATATCTAAAACAAAAACTAAAGAAATCATCTGGGAGCACAGTGGAATGTGGATCAAGAGGACGATTGCATTGGAAGGACTTTGGACATATCATTCTTGAAAAACTTAACTGGTACATTATGAATTGTGACTAAAAGGCATCAGAGCAGAGCTTAACCATCAATTTCCCTGTTGGTATTTTGAGTCACTTTCAGGACTAACTCACTAATCACACTCTTGCATAAAATTATATGTGATATTTAGGTACATGTGGATTAGATTACAGTCTCTTGGTTGTCAAAAACCTTAAAAACGCTGGCATTCCTGGGTGTCCTTCTTTTAATCCACCCACAGCATTAACTATTTTTGACCGACAGCATTTGCAGAGCCGGTGACTAAATGGAGTAAAGTTCTCTAACTTGAGACCCTTTAAGTCCGGTTTGGCTTACTGCTCAATAATTATAACACTGGAATGGGAAAGCTACCCTGGAATTATGAAATGTGCACAATTATGAGTGCTAATGTCTCAAGATGCCTCATGTTAAAGGGGATTTAATTAGCACCTTCTCCGCTCACAATAGAGAAACAAAACATACCCCACTTCATATGATATGCCAATGCTCTTCTTAACCAGCATGCAAACAGATGTTTAATTCTAACAATGAGTACATTTAAATTCTAGTGAAGTGTACAGTGGCAAGTGTACTGCAGTCTCTGGCAGTGAAGCCTACAGCAGCATGTTGTTTTGTGCTTTCCTTCTTACCGTGGATTGTCCCTTTAACGTTTGGGAGGTGTGTTGGATTCAAAAGCTGAGCCGGGCGCGAAGCGCCAGCGCGAGAGCATGCCGGCAAGTCTACAGCAGTCTCTGGCAGTCAAGCCTACAGCAGCATGTCATTGTGTGTTTTGTGCTTTACTCGTACTGAAGACTATCCCTTTAACGTTTGGAAGGTGTGTTGGATCAAAGGCTGAGCCGGGCGCGCAACTTGTGCGTGAAGTCTATGGCGGCAAGTGTACGGCACTCTCTGGCAGTCATCTGGCGCATCTAAGCAGGTCAGCAAAACCTTGAGTCTTTTAGACATTTGCGCACCTGTTTCTCATAGTCATCTGCTGCTTACAGCTGCTTTATCAGAAATGCTAACTGAAATGTCATGTGCATATGCAAAGCCACGACAACGCTGTTAGTGCCTCACTCTGCCGCTACATCCCACGGCGCATCTATTCGATTTGATCGCTCTCCACTGCATGTTCTTCAATGCCTGTTAGGGGGAATTTAGCCCATAGTTCTACGTCGTTCAGATGGGCCTCAAAAACTTTTACAATGGATCTGTCTCTTTGTTTGTCCTCTCCCTCTGCTAACAGGTCTGGATTAGCAGGGGAATCAACACCAAAAATTACATATTTTTTCAAGAGACAAAATAATCCCCTGTCGTTTATAGCTTCGGTGGTCGACTGGCTGGTAACTGAGATAACTGATGTGGCCCCTGTTAGAGGAGCCCAAGAGCTGGAGAACAGTTCAAATGAATGCATAAATAGCCCAGTTTTTTTACCAGCAATGCCAATCCCCATTCAGTGTGACTTAGGTCCTGATGTGCTAGACAAAACTTAGCAGTATATAATGAGCTTTGCCAAGATTTTGGGACTGCAAGAGAGGGGTGCATTGTGTACAGCCAGCTTTGGACACTTTTCAACAACAGACAGCAAATGACCAGGAATCTAATGAACACCATACGCTCCCCGTTCTGCTTCTCCAGAATTATACCTAACACTCCATCAAGCTCAGATGATGCTTTTGCAGCTTATTCTGGGCAGCCCTCCCGTACCTCTCAAAGGTATTACCCCCCCCCCAACCAGAATAACTTGTTGACATCAATTCCGACTCTACATTTTGCTCTAATTACTTTGGTTAAGTTGTATGAATCCAATATTGCCAAAGTGAATGAGCAAGCCACTCTAATTACTTAATTGAAGTCTAAGTTCTCTTTTATCGAGGGATATGCAACAGCAAAGCACCAATGTGGGGGTTGTAATAGGAACTACCCCTTGAGTGTGCATCAACCTATCAATCCCTGATGGAGATACTTTTGAATTTGAGTGATAACGCTTCCAATCAGCCGGAGAATGAGCTGCTGGCTCCTATAACCAACTTACAGTCCCCTTGTTCTGTACAATAGGGCCATTCTAACTCTCTTCAAGACTCTTTCAGGACAAATGGCTGGATTTAAAGCATCCAATTTCAATTTTTCCCTCAACCCACAAGCAATGATCCTGCTCTAGAAATGGAGGACCCGCAAGTAAATTACTCAATTTTAAATCGAAGAAGAAAATCTTGATTGAATGAACGAAAAGAGATGAGGAAATCTAATAATCAGAAGACCTTGCCCAAACAAAATAACTGTGATTCAAGAAAATGTTTGCAGACTCTTGCTACACCAATAGCCGGTTAAATATTGGCCTCCGTCCCTAAGAGAAAGGGGAAACCCAAAACAATTCCGGACCAATTGGTTGTTATCACTGAGACTGTGACTATGGATGCCAAAGAGCGGGCTTTGATGCCTTGTTTTAACTGTCACAGTATTCTGACTACCCAAGGGATAACTTGTCACCATGGAAGGGCGAAGTAGCCCAGCCTGTAATTCCACACGCCGCTATGGCGTTTTCCAATTTTAGCAATTCATTCTAATAATCAAGTAAGCCACAATCTTGCGCCACAATGGACAGTGAGGCAAGATTCCTAAAATTGGAACAGAGTAGAATGACCTTTCATCGAACTGACCGGCTGAACGATCATATGGAAACATTGCAACTGACGAGTGCTTTGCTTCAGTCTGACTGGCTGAACATCACACTGGAACCTTGAAATGGACTCTATTGCAATTATTGAGTGATGTGTGTAAATCCTTGTTATTAGAAAGGCTGCCAATCTTTAAAGATGAGACAATCTTAAAGTGCTCCAATGTACAATTCTGGTTTTGCAGAATATTCGCTCAAGCGACAGAGACCAGGTTGAATTCTGTTGAGAGGGTAAACTTGATCTGGTATTCCTTCATATAGGCTCTAATATGATAAGTAACATTTTGTTAGAGGAGGCCCATCTACTTTTGCCAATGGGATATGATATGAGGGAAGTGGTATGGTCTGAATATTTGGCATCTATGTCTGAGCAGTCTAAACATCCTCCAGGTCCGGTTGAGTGTTGTCATACTGTTCCTTATTATCATCTTCAAATAACATGATTTTGACACTCTCAAGGGGGCCGAAAAGGTAGTTGAGCATACGGATCACCAGTCAGTACAGTCTGGTCAGAATAACTGGTCTTGGTTACCCAGTGTATTAGCGAGTACCTGCCCACAAAATTAACATAGACAACTAGAATCACGAAAAACTGTAACAATCGGCTCCTGGAATACCAGAGGATTTGCTTCAGCTGGGCAGTGTGCGTTGAAGGCATTGGATGTGGTGCTCTTTCAGGTGGCTCAGGTCGAAACCGATTATTGATGGCTTCACTGCAATACTATCTCCTGCTCTAAAGGTGTTAAAGGGAAGACCCACTTCTGGCTTATTATCAGCAGTACGAAAGACTAGTGGCTTCTCTATTCAAGAGTGGTGTAATCCAAATCCCCTTATTCAGATTAGTAAATCCATATGGCTGGTAAATAATTCCCTGAATATGCCTTAATCAATGTATATTGGAATCCTGCTGCTATATTTACTGATGAGTTTATCAAGGCTCTGTCTAATGCTCTGGACACCTGTGTGCAGAGTGATGACATTTTGTCCATTGTCATTGGGGGTGATTTCAATATCACCTGTCAAGGCTTGGACTTTTATCTTCCAGCACAGACAAAGGGTCCAGCCCAAGCATGAATTAGAGACTGGCAGTTTATCTGTTTGATTGAATCTCGCTACTTATGTATGGTCAATGGTGCAGTTAAGGGTGACATGCCAGCTAATAATACTTGGAGAAGGGACAACATGGTAGCCATTAATGACTACTTTTACGTCCCAAGAGCTATTTTTCTGCATCTTTTGGACATGGTTGTGTATTTGGCTTCTACTAGTGACCATGCAGTACTTGCAACTAGATGGTCAATCTCTCTAGCTGGACGGTCTGACCAGTTTTATTTACCTAAAGTGGAAATTAATCAGAGCAGAAATCAACTGAATTAGGTTGTTTCAATTATAGAGAGGTTTCTTGCCAGCCTGGTTATTGGCAAGGCTTCAACTGTTAGTAGTAGGCATAACTTTTCACATATGCATGTCTATGACTGAATCAATGCGGAGAAGAAACAATCTTTGAGATGCCAAATTAAGAAACTTTCTAGGGATGACATGACCATATGTTGTAAGGCAGCGGAAAAAGTTGAGATTGGTATATAAGAATTGGCTTTGAGGCTATAAGGCGAGCATGAACCAGCGAGATGCGGAAAGCATCCTTGCAGCGATGGCCTCTAAGAATATAGGAGAAGCATGGAGGCTAATTAAGCAGGGGGATTCCCCTCAGACGGCTCTCCAATCTAACCCTGTTTCTTTTTTTTTCAATACATTATTTATTCATTTAGTACCTTACAGAAACACTAAAACATAATACAATAATTCAAATGCACAAAGTGATACTTATTCATAAACAATCTGGTAATTTAATCTTTAAAGAAATAACAGAAAAGGGGTTACCAGACACTTGGTCGAAAAAAAATGGTCGACCAGACAAATGGTCGAACCAATTTGGTCGAAAACCAAATGGTCGAATTTTTTTTTTTTTATTTTAACCCTTTTTTTTATTTTTTTGGGGGGTCCCCCCTAACGCCCTTTTTTTCTCTAAAAACCCCTTTTTTTTACAAAACGAAAACCCGAAAAATAAATATATAAATAAAAAAAAAATTCGACCATTTGGTTTTCGACCAAATTGCGTCGACCAAATTGCAGTCGACCAGTTTTTTTTTTCGACCAATTGACTGGACACCCAGAAAAGGACAGAATTCAAGGAACAAAATGATAGAAAGTGAGAAAAAGAAAAAAAAATGACAACAACAAAGTAAAGTAAGAACTCTAGAACATGACTAAATAACTAAGCATAAAGATCATTAAATGAACCCCAAATCTTCCCATATTTATCAAGTTGGTCCTTTGCCTTAAAGGATATTTTCTCTCTCCTAGACAAAAGGGACACACTTTGCAACCAATCATCAATATTAGGGGAAGTGTCACTTTTTCAAAATTTCAAAATGTGTTTCTTGGCCAGGAGAAGAGCTCTATATGCCCAAAACATTTTACTTGTAGATAATCCAATACTTAATGGAAGTAAACCTAGCACACCAAGAAGGTCCATTCTCTGAAAAACACCATCCCAGAATAGTTGTATTTTATCACATAACCAGAACATATGGAGCATAGTGCCCAGCACCCTCTTACAATTCCAACAAATGTCCACTTTATACAGCTTGCTCATTTTCATCTTCCATGGGGACAAGTATATATAATGATTAATTCTTTGTTGTGTATATCTCAAATGTAAATCTGCATTGTATTTATCTGGACCTGTACATATGCGGCTCCATTCAATGTCCGACAATGAGCAACTTAAATCTGAATCCCAATTTCCTCTGCCATACTGTGATGGCAACTGAGATGCAAAAGGTGTAGTCAACTTATGCAAAGTAGATGCAGCAAAGGCATGGTCTTTGAAAGTAGTAAAATTGCAGGTGAAGCATGAGCTGTAGCATTCAACAGTGAAAAAAACACAACAAAAAGTTCCCACTGAGGATTATACCTACACATTTCAGATGCTTTCAGCTTATACTTAAAGCGCCGGAACTCAAAATCCACCATATTCTGACCGTCATAAACCTGTCCAATTTTCCAGATACCAGCTCTCTGCCACGAAACCCATGTCAAAACACGGTTATTTAGTTTTACGGCTTGGTTTTTCCATTAACTGGAGTCTGTACACAGTAAGTATTTCTCATCCCGAATCTCATTACCTCTTTGCCATTCCTTTACAACATGTTTTATAAAAGGCAGAGTAGTACCAACAGGCAATCTTTTATCCATGAACAAAGGAACATCTAGGGGGATGGGCGAAATGGATTCCTTCTCAATTTTAATCCAACCTGCACAATTAATGTGATCAGACGTCAACCAATGATGCAACGTGCGTAGTGTGAATGCAGAGTGGTAACGTTTTATGTCAGGATAACCAAAGCCATCCAACTTCACTGATTTATGGATTCTGGCCCTCGATTTCCTTTCTCCCTATACAAACTTATACAAGGATTTTTTGATACTCCCTAATAGATTCTTTGAAAGAGGTAGGCGGGGCATGCTAAAAACATAAACATTTCAGCAGGAGGAACATCTTCACTACATTAACTTTAACCCATAGGGATACATTTTGCTTCTCCAATCTACAGCAGATACTGTCTACTTCTACAATTTTTAGGAGGGCATTATGTGTAAGCAGAGACTCAGCATCCATAATTACCTGAAAACCCAAGTATCTAAGACCCGAATCAGCCCACATTTCCCGGCCCACATCAAACAGACCCATATGACATGAAGTTGAAACAAAATAAATCAGTGTTTGCAACATTAACTTTATAATTAGAGAATTTACCAAATTCCTGCAATGTTGCTAGAAGCTCTGGGTATGAACGTTCCGGGTTTGAGATTAGGACCAATAGGCCGTCTGCATATAAAAGGACTTTAGACACATACTCCCCAAATAGAATACCCACTATATTTGGATGAGTCCTAAGCATAATGGCAGGAGGCTCAGTGAATAAATCAAACAATAGCGGGGATACAGGGCAGCCTAGTTCCCTTTAGAATCCGAAAATGCTCTGAACGACTGCCATTGACAGTTACAGCTGCCTTTGCATCTCCATATAAGGCTCTAAAAAGTCTAAGAAAAAGCGGTCGACAATTTATTTTTAGCAAAACCTGATGCAAAAAAACCAGCTCACTCTGTCAAAGGCCTTCTCTGTGTCTATACTTATTGCTGCATACGCCTCTGAAGAATTCCTCTTCAGATAAATTACATCAAGCAATTCTTGCAAGTTATCACTACTATTCCTACTACTCGCAAAAACCAGTTTGGTTTTTGTGAACTAATTTTGGGAGTAGGCCATTTAATCTTCTGGTGAATACTTTTGCCAGGATCTTCACATCCACATTTAAAAGTAATTTCCACATAGTGAAGGATTCTTACTTTGTTTAGGGATAACCATTATTAACGCAGGCTTCATTGAATCAGCAACGTCCTCATTATTCAGAATTTCTGTAAACAATTTTACAAGGAAAGGTGACAGGATCTGACTAAAGGTCTTGTAGAACTCCATCAGAAAGCCATTAAGGCCACGACATTTACCTTTTGCTGACGTCTCAATTGAGCTTTCAACTTTCTCTATTGTTCGTGGTGCATCTAAGCCTTATCTCTGTTGGTCATTTAGGCTAAGAAACATATTAATATCCAACTCAGAAACTGTCTCATCATCCTTGTTTCTAATGACCTTTAGGTTGATTATTTCTTCAAGCTATTTAGGGATGATAAATACATCGGGCCTCATTAAGCGGCGGGTGGAATGGGTTTAATGGCGGCGGTAATGGTGCTGACGCCGTTAATCCCATTCCGCCCTATTATGAGGTTCCATCGCGGGACCCGCTCTGGACGTTTGGTTTTACCCGAGCGGGTCCCGCGAGGGGACCAGGGAGCTAACAACGGGCCCGTTATTAACGGGCCCGTTGTTAGCTCCCTCCCCATTCCCATTGAGCCCTATGGGGGCTCGAATGGGAATGGGAAAGGACCGGGTCCGGGGTTCCCTGAAGGAGGAAATACCGGGCCCTCCAAAGTCGGAATGGCCTGGTATTTCCCCATTCAGGGAACCCGGACCCGGACCCGATTCTGGAGGCAGCCATGCCCTTATTAGGGGCATGACTACCTCCAAAGTTGTAATGAGGCACACTGTCTGTTGCTAAACGTCTCCCCCAATATGTGAATGGTGCTTGAGATTTGAAAGAGAGGACGTCTTGGAGCGGATAAATCATAGTAGTTCCTCAAGAGCTTCAGGCCACGATGGGCTCTCAAATGCAATCCGAAGATGCACCCAGAATTGTGGTCAAATGTGTTAGTTTTAATATTCAAACAGATTGTAATGGCTAGACAGATCCCTCATCCTGGAAGATGCCTGTATTTATTCCTATTTTTAAAAAAGGTGATAGAGCGGCCTCTGGCAATTACCAACCAATTGCTTTTCTAGATTCCGCAGGTAAAATATGTGCAGCCCTGTTGTTGTCTAAATTGAATGATTTGGCCAAATACTCCGCAATTTTGGATCTAAATCAATTGGTTTTGTTAAAGGAATTGGGACTCTGTTAAATTACTTCATTTTGACTCTATTTAAGACCCAAGCTTTTTTAAATAAAACACCACCATATTTGGCTTTCATTGATTTTCATGTAGCCTTTGACAGTGTCAATAGGGGTTTGCTGTGGAGAAAGTTGACTTCCTGATGCTGCCCAAGTTAATTGTTGGAATCATTAGTTGGACTATCTAGGCAAACATCAATTCAAGTTCGTCTGAATAGCAATGGCGATATGTCATCTTCCATGCCAATTCAACAGCGCTTGAAACAAGGATGCTCCCTAGCTCAATCGCTTTTTAATGTATTCATATGTGACTTGAAAATGTGTTAGGAGAAAGCTCAGGCCTTCCCACCGCGTATTGGCAAGAGTCCCATTCAATGGCTCTAATATGCAGATGATCTTGTCCTTTTAGATCAGACTTGAGTAGGACTCCACAGACAAGTGAATGCTTTGGAACATTATGCTTCTAAAAATTGACTAAAGATCAATGTTGCCAAGACCAATATTGTGAGCATTTATCCTCGGCCACGGAGTAAGAATGGCCATTTTAATTGCCATTTGTCTTCTAATACAATTGTATTGGTGAATGAATAATGCTATCTTGGGTTCTGTTTTAATGATCATAAGAGAGTTCAGCCTAATGCTTTAAAATTAAGAGCAAAAGCTGTGTCCTTGACAGTCCAAGGACTAGCTTTGCACAAAGGATTTGGTCATTATTCATTATGTTCAGTATTACTTTTTTTATAAGCAGAAGGCAGCCTCAGTTTTGACTTATGGGGCTGATGTTGTATTTAATCACTCAGAAATAAATAAGCAATATCTAGAGGGTATTTGCCGGTGGAAACCTTTGCCCCACCCCCAATGGTACTCCAATGCTGGCAATTCGATTTGACCTGGGGCTGCTCTCTCTATTGGTCATCGTGCGCTGGAACAGGCTTGCCGCCCCAACCTCACCATTTAATAGGTGGAGACACTTTCTGGAAATGGTTTCTGACTAAGCTTTAGACACTTGGAAGCAAGAGTGTATGACAAATATGGCTGAAGTGGATATTGATTTGGAATTGCTTCTAAGTAATCCCCTCAAGGCTAAAAGTCAGTTATGGATCTGACTGACTAATGACAGGCTGTTTGCAAGAAATATAAGATTTTTTAGAATTTTAAACGGGAGGTTAAACCTTTTCATGTCCTGCCTAAATAGCTAAAAATGTTCCCTAGTGCCTCTTACAGAAATACATTTTTAAGAAAGAGATGTAACCTTCTCCCTACCAATGAAGTTGTAGGAACTCGCCTGAAAGACGGTATGTCTGAACACAATTGTCGATTTTGTAAGTTAACCTAATAGACCCTGCAACATCTCCTGACAGAGTTTAAAGGCATAGTTGAGCTGAGATCCTTCTATTTTGGCAAAATCATAACGTGCTATAGAACTTTAACAAATGAAAAATGGTGGGCTGCTTTATTTAGTGGGCATTATGTGTCCATAACCATTACAGAAGTGATTTAGTTTTAAAACTGTTGAATCGGTAATGGAGGTTGGAGTTCCTGGGTGATTTTTACTATTGGTACTGGTTTATCTTTCTCTCTAATACGTTGATAAAATGCACATTTTAAAGGATGAAGTGTGATCAGTTTTGTTGGGAGATGTTTTTTTTGTAATGACGTCTGTAATATTTACTGTGTTTAACTTCTTTAAAAAAAATGTGGATGTATTTCAAATGATAAATTATGTGATAGTATTTTGTAGTTTGAGTTAAAGTTCATATAATTGAGCTGTATGCCAAATAAATCAATACAAATGTAAATTGTTATCTTATCATATTCTTTTATACCGAATCCCTGTGCCTTTGATAATTTTTGTTATTATGGAAGCTGATAATGTGGCAATAAGACCCGAGGCGGCAGGCCAATACCGCCCCAGGTATTACCATGGGCGGTATTGGCCCGCCGCCGAGGGTCTTATTGCCATTAGTACCCCGGCACGTTAGACCGGGGTACTAATTGCTTTTTTTTTTTTTCTGTTCCAAAACGTTTCGGAACAGAAAAAAAAAAAACGACCAAGAAAATGGCCGCCGCCATGGAAAGGGAAAACGGAGTCCGTTTTCCCTTTCCATGGTGGCCATCAGGAACGGACACGCTGGGAACACAAGTGTTCCCAGCGCCTCCGCTCCCGAAAAAGGATTAAAAAAAAAGGTAAGTGGGGTTGGGAGGGCGGGAGAGGGAAAAAAAAAACAACGTACCTGTGTCCCCGGCAGGGGACGAGGGAAGCCCCCAGCCGTGTGGAGGCGCAGAGCGGGGATGGCCCCGCTCCGAGTCTCCACACGGCTGGAGGCTTCCCTTGTCCCCCGTTGGGGATGCAGGAACAAGAAGGTAAGTTGGGGGGGGCGGTGGGAGGGTAGGGAATAAAAAAAAAAGCCTTACCCGAGTCCCCGGCGTGGGGCGAAGGCAGCCTCTCAGCCGCGGGGATGCTCGGAGCAGGGATGGCCCCGTTTCGAGCCTCCTCATTGGATGAGGGGCTGCCACGCCCCTCGCCGGGAACAGAGTAGCCGGCACGCACGGTGTAACTGGGAATACCATGTGGTATGGCTCTTAAATGAGCCATTCATCACACAGTATTCCCTTTGCGCTGCGCGTGCCGGGTACTAATGAATTATATTTAATTCTAATCATAAAGTATATTTATCAATGTATTGTAGGTTTTTGTACAAGTTGTAATGTTTATGTATGAAAACTGATGAATACCTAATTGCAGTAGTAGCTTAAGCCACTTTCTCCTTAAGGCATTTTCACAATTTAATGGGGTACCCATTTGGCAAAGGAGTCTTTCCTCTTTGCATCTGATCAATAACCTACAGTATCTATCTATCTGCGGCTTTCTTCTCAGGGACCGTTGTTACGGGAAGATATGTAATATATGCTGCAAGTTTGGTGTTCTCTCTCTATCGTAAGAGTAGAGCGAGCAGTGGTATTCCTCAAACTTCCTTCCTGAAAACCAGGATTCCAACCTTAGTTGCCCTGTGTCATCTCCCATCCCTGCTACAAGTCTTGCCTTTTCGTTTCCTTGCACTGGCCACTTCAATAGCTTTCTTGCTTTACCCCCCTGTTCATATGTCCTTCAGCTTGCAATCCAACATTATCGCCTGGCTGTGTAGAGTGTGCGAATTCCCATAGCACCCAAGTGGATTGAGGGGTTCTGAAGTCCTGCTCCAGTATGAGCGTTTTCCTTTCTTTGCTGTGTATGCCTGCTGGTCTCTCTGTTTCTTTACGGCCTACTTTGGTGCTATGTGATTACATCGACCACATTTATTTCGACCAGGACTTGGTTGAATCTTGCAGGTCACACTTTTATGTTTTTTAAATGGGATGTTTGCCCAGGCCCCCCCTTGTAACCCACTCTCACTCCTCCTACCCCATGTATGCCCACAGAGCATGAAGACATATATGTACATAGTATATATGTATGTGTGTATGTAGTCGACAAAACTATCGTCAAAGTAATTGTGGTCTACGAAACTTCCATGTACAAGCTTATTACTATCATTGCTTCTCCCTTGTAACATTGTGTAGGCTTCCCGTAGCATTTGCTTGCTGGGTGTGGAGGACACATGCCTCATTACAAGCCTGGCGGTCAGGTAATAAAGGTGCCGCTAGCAACGTACCAGCACACTTTCCAGACCACCAGACTACGAGAATGCCTGCAGGGGCCGGCCTGACCTGCCGGGAGCACCGGCCCCTGCAGGCATGTTTTTCACTGAAGCAACCGCACCGTTAGCAACCGTGTCGATGCTTCTGTGTCCCCATGAATGGGCACTTACACTTTCCACCGCCTGACATCCTGGCCTGACGCCACCTGGAATATCAAGCGGTGGAATGGTGTTACGAGGTCAGTGACCTCCATGAGAGGTTCTCCAACTCCCAATTCCTTTGGATGGAAGGAATAAAACAACATATCCCACTCTACACAGGTGGCAATCTTTTCACTGTCAACATCAGTGAGGCATGAGCAGAGATTCCCGAAGAGGGGAGAGCCACGTTGGCGACCCTTTGTAAATCATCTTTTGAGAGAAGCAAGTAGTTCAGCCTTCAGAATGTAGAATACACTGCTGCGCAAAAGAAGCCTTACCACCTTCAATTATTAACCCTGCAAACATCACAAAGTCTTGGAGCATTTCCAAAAATGGCTGCTTAGAGTATTTGTTTCCTGCTAGACTCCGGGGTGAGGAAGGTGTGTTTGGAATAATTGTCTTAATTGTAGACTTATTCCCACTGTAATTTCACTCACTCCCCTATTTCTTTTACTCTCCTTTCCGCTGTCACAGAGGTAGTTTTGCTCTTCTTTGCTTGAAAAACATCCTTCATTCTGTCCTGCAAAGAACAGTGGCAGAAAGGGAAGAAAGACTGTAAGAGAAATTAAATTGTTAATGACATCCCACTTGCTAAGCAAATGGTGACCACATTCCCTTAACTTTGCTTTTAAAAGTAAGCATTAAACCACATACTCGTTGGCAATTACATTTATTAAATACATTATTTGATATGAAAATTGAATTGGTTTTCTGTTACATGCTTTCTTGATTATTTGTTTAAATTCTTTTGTTCTCTGTTTCATCAATAAAAATGTAATATGATGTTTGCTTTGGATCAGGAGAAGGGGCTGTTTGTTTTTCCCACTTGCTGTATATCTTGTGGCTTCCTTCGTGATGTCATCACTGTTGTTGTTGGAATGATAAGCTTAAAGTTATGTGAGTGTTTCCATAGTATTCACCCTGTGTCTTTAATACAAGCTTTATGTTTGCAATGCTATGAAGATCGTCAATACACTGTCTATTGCAATGTAGTCCGTACAAACCCGGGACTCGGGGAACATTTTCAAGGACCTGTGGATCTACACCGAAGTGACTATTTTCAAATAGTCATAATGAAGGCTTTGATTTGATTGTTTTTGTCACGGACATCCCACCAGCAAGAGCTTGTAAACAAAACATATAATGAGTGTTTCTTTGTCATTGTGACCTTGGAGTTTATATAATACATGTAGAGAAAAATTACAGCAATAAAATATGTTGCTGATATTATTGTATTGAAGGTATATGCTCTTCAAATTAAAACACGTTGGGTCTTGCCAACCAGCTGCAAATGCTTCAAATTCCCCAAGGAATAATGATGCATAGTGCACTATGCAATGCAGAACTTTTATGTTTTCTTTACATTCATCAAAGTGAAGCACCTTCACCTGTGTGTCGTAGCCAGATTGTTGCCTAGCACCAGAATCATAGAGACAGAACCTTTCTCTTAAAGCCCTGCTGCAGCTTTGAAAGTTCCTTATCTTCCATCAGAAGTGTCAGGGTATTGATTCTGTGCGCGCTCTGCTTGTCCTAGGTGGTTGGCGAGTGGCGGTTCAGCCGGATCCACTGCGATATCTTTGTCACCCTAGATGTCATGATGTGCACCGCCAGCATCCTCAATCTATGCGCCATCAGCATTGACAGGTGAGGAACCTCAAAGGGGTAGATATCAGCTGGGTTTATCATCGGCGGGCAAGGGCATTCATGCGAATGGGTGGGGCTGTGCCTGGTATATGGCTGGCCGCAATCCGTAGAATTGAATGGTGAAGATCGACTTTGGGTAGTGCGTCAAGTGTGATGTTGCGAAAGTAGAGGTGCAGATTTGTTGTGATATCTAAAGTGTTAAGCACATTTAATGATGCTCGAGTTGACCATGATCCTCCTTAATTATAATTTTTCCTAAAAAGGGAAAGAGGCCCTATATAGGACTATAGATGGGTAGCTGTCATTTATGGGGACATATTCCACCAATGGTTGCAAGTGACATGTGACAGACAACGAGGGCAAAGCTCAGGTCATCCATGATGCCAGTGGTAGACCTCTTAGCGGAAAGCAACCCATCTATCATTTTAAATTGTGTACCCTCCCCATTCCCTTGTGTGCCTTTTTGGCCCCTTGTCCGACCATATGCATCAACAACACAAGGCGGGTAAAGGGGTGGCACAAGGGAACTATATACAATATACACAATAGCAGATTCCCTATGCCCTGAAACCACAGCAAACCAAAAAGGAGAACAAATACCCCTTGCTGTGATGTCATTGCAGTTGATTTTGAATCCCTTAAACCTCTGCCATGAGGACACATTGGTACATGCCATTCCGAAAAGGGAATAGCTCGGAACGACTTCTTACGGTAGCATACACGACAGATCAGACCCTCAAAACATAAGAGAGGGTACATTGTCGCTATTAGAGGGCCTGTATTCCTTTTTAGCTGTATACTTCATAAGCAAGATACCTGGGTATTGAACCGTTCAAAAGTTGCATGATATTAGCACTAGGGCAAAGTTTGCCCTATTTTTAAAGACAATGGGACATATTAGAAAACTATTGCACCATGACAAGTGCAGCTTGGCATGGTGTAAGCACCAGGGCAAAACATTCCACTGGACAATAAAGATACATTTTCACTGCATTAGTGCAACAAGCCAGAATGTGCCCTAGGGCTAATACTGAATGTTATTAGCAGTAGTGCAATCTTTGCTCTGGTGAAAAAACGAATTGAAAATGCATCTTTCTTGCACTGTGGCAATGTTTGCCCTGGTGCTTATACCATGACAAGCTGCACGTGTCATGGTGCAATCGTTTTCTAGTATGTCCCAGTGTTTTTAATAATAGGGCAAACTTTGCCCTAGTGTGTCTAATTTTTGCACTTGCACCAGTGCAAAAGTTTCTGTAATCTGGCCCCGGATTTTTTTTTTTTTTGATTTGTCAATTGTGTCTCTCTTAAAGGCCGGTCATTTCAATTTTAACTTATCTTTTCTTCCAAGCATTATTTGTTAAGCTAATTTCTAATGTTTAAGAAAAGATTGTAATAAGCTGATAAACTCATTGTACTTTGAGAGGGGACCATATTAATGGTGAATAAAATGACTGCCAAATGGGAATATGGTCTTGTGAATGTAGGGGTCTGGGAAATATGGTTATGGAATGCAGGTGACAGGTGCCCTGGACCGCATATTGGGCCTCATTACGACCCTGGCGGTAAGGGGTTTACGCCAGCGTTAGCTGCGCCGACCCCTTACCGCCAATTACGAGGTCCCTTAGCGCCATGGCGCTTTTAACACCTGCTTTTAGCAGGTGTTAAAATCCATGGCGCTAAGGGACCATGGAGTTAATTACGCCACTGTAATTTACGGTGGCGTAATTAACGCCTTCCCCACTCCCATTATGCCCTATGGGGCAAAAATGGGAATGGGGAAGGGTAAATGGGGATTGGGGACTTACCGCCCCGCCAAGGTCGGAATGGGGCGGTAAGTCCGCCAACCACCATGGCGTAAACGTAGTTTACGCCATGGTGGTAAAGTCACGGCCCAGGCGGTAACTTACCGCCTGGGTCGTAATGAGGCCCATTGTCATTCATGGTGAGCTCTGGCTCTCGGCAAATAAAAGTAATATATGAATTGTGGATTAAACGACTCAACGCTTGAGCGAGCATCACTCTTAAGGAGGGGGGTGTTCTAGTGGTTGTGTTGGTCACTGGCCAATCCTGTTTCTTTCACCTGGAAACATTGTGAGAGACTGGTCAAACTACTACAATTTCTTCAACCACAGTTAATGTACAATGAGTCTTTAGCAAATGGATGCCATTATTGTCCTCCCCTAAACCAATCAGAATGTTCAGAATGAATGAGGGGCAATAACAACTGTCATTGGTTACATTCTGAACATTCTGAACGGGAAACAGCAGACAACTTTTTTTTCTGGTTTCAAGAAACAGCAATGTCATTTCAGCCAGTATCTTTTTTTTTGGTTTCACTGTCCCTTGCAACATGACCGACAAAATCCAATTTAATTCACTAAAGTAAAAACTAAAACATGGAAAAATGCTTTCACTTTCGTATGGAAAAAAAATATAAACTTTTACATTAGACCCAATGCAAGCTCATGCTAAAACAATTTCAGTTCAACCAAGCTTAACATTAAAATGCTGACCCCACGAAGACAAAACTGTTTTTCAATGCTACAAAATCAAACCATATTTAATGTGTTTACATATTTTGTCAATTGACTTTACTCACTATTAAACTAGCATTGTTCACTTCACTCCCACAACTCCACTGCCTAAATTGCCATCACCACTATGTGCTAAGAGTCTTGTAGACCTTGGGTTGGGCAATTATCGCTTGGCATGATGACCCTTTGCCAATGGTCCATAGTCCCATGACAATAGACATTCCCTTGGTCTATAAGGCTATAGTAGTATCATAAATGCAGTGATGCTTGAAGACGGAACTGGAGGTCTGCTTCAATGGAAAGCTTCTAGGAGTGTGATGATTCGAGAGACTTGCACCTCATTGCATCCTGTGGCTGTTGGGCAACCGGGCTGAAAGCAGTGAGGTTTCCAAAAGCATCTCTCGTTGCCAAGGTTACCCATGAAGAAAAACGTATGCAATGCCCTTCTTTTGCGTCTCCCTAGACATGTCAAGAGACAGGTGATGACCTCGAGAGCAGGCATGTGGCTTTAATCAATCATGGGCTGGTACAAAGCAGCATGCCAGGCTGCTGCCCATGGTGTCCTGGCTGAAGAACACATGAGCTAGTTTGTGGGGTCCATGCTCTACTTGGTATCACCACTTTTCTAAACTATCAAGAGGGCAATCAGAAGACGTGTTCTACTCCACCTTTCCAAACTACACCCAAAGTTGGTAAAGTGCAATAGAACTATTTGACATCTTGTGTAGCATTTTACTGTTTATCAAACATTGTGTCAAATTTAAAAAGTGTTTTTATTGCAAGTGATGCGAGGTGCAAACACATTGTGCCTGATTCATGGATTTTTTTTTAGTGCAGTGCAAAGTGACTTTACACTGGTGCAATGTGACTCTGCAGTACCAACAAGCACCCTGATTCACAGAGCGGTGCAAAGTGTATTTTTGCAGTGCCAAATCACTTTGCACCAGATGGGCATAATTCACGGTGCAAAGAGAACTTTTGCAGTGCCAAGTGACTTGGCACTGCAAACATACACTTTGCACCGCTCTGGGAATCAGGGTGTTTGTCGGCAGTGCAAAGTCACTTTGCACCACGCTAAACGATCCATCAACCAGTCCAATTGTGTGGAATGAAATGTGTATAATGACAATTTCTGCAAATAGGCAAATTGGGGGGGGCTTTCTGTGCATCTTAAAGTGCATCCCGAATTCACAAACATGATGCACAATAAAATGTGCAGATAAGAAATATATTCTGAAGTCTCTGTTTGAAGCAGGGGGTGCAACACATGAGAGGAACAAGCAAACACAATCCCCGCGATGGTAGGGCAACCCGGTGAACTGCTGCTGTCCCACTTACAGTTCTATATCTCAGAGAGCTACACACATGCTTTTAGGTTTTCATAACATTTCATAATGAGAGGACCTTTCAGGACCTATCATTGCGAAATGCACTCCCACCAGACAGATAAGTGCAGGAGGCCTGCCATGCATTGGTGTCAGGGGTGCAGCTGGCCAGCACACCATTTCTGTTGCAGCTCAGACCCTTGGAAATGCACAGGACCCCTTTTGTGGTTATGTGCATTTCCAAAACTGAGGCACCTAAAAATGCGCCTACACTGGGCTATTTTTTAGAAGCCCTGTTTTTTTAGAGGGCCTCATTACGAGTAGTGCGGTAAGGGATACCGGGCACCGGTAAGGAGACCGGTGCTGGTAATCCCCTACCACCCTATTCCGAGGTCCCTTGGCGGGGACCGTAAGGAACGTGTGCTCAGACCACACGTCCCTTACGGGTCCCGCTAAAGGACCGGGGCGCTAATAACGGGCTTGCACGTCACGAGCCCGTTATTAGCACCCTCCCCATTCCCAATGGGGAATGGCATGTTCAATGGGGATTTACCGGTCCCGCCTGGGTCAGACTAGACCGGTAAGTCCCCATTGAACTACACCGGTGCGAGACACGTTATTGGTGGCAGTCATGGCGCAAATAGTGCCATGACTACCACCAATCTCAGAATGAGGCCCTCTGACTGATTAGGAGCACTTTGTAAATGGTAAACATTAGTGTAACTCTTAATATGAATTCACTTTGGCATGCAATGCATGCACTAAGTGCACACATCGCATGCACACATGCACCACATAAATGCGAATCATGAAAGCAAAGTACACATCAGTGGCATATTATGTATCTATGGCCAAAACACAGTTGTTAACTTGCCCCAAACTATCAAAGTCACCTTATCCAGTCCATGATTTCATCCAAGACCAGTTTCCATTTGGGGTATGTGCAAGCTAAACTACAGCTCCCACAATGCAAAGTGCAATTGGCTACAAATTCAGGACTGGGTAAGAGGGACCTTGATTGCATTGGACCAGTTGATAACTATCACACACCAAACCAGTGAGCAGCAATGAGGAGATAGACAGGAAATTCATCTGTAAGAAGATACCATCCTCTCTGCGTTGTTCATGCATGACTTCTTATAGGGCAAACCTAGCTGGAGAGCGAGGCAGAGGGAGGTATAGGCAGAGAAGGGTTTTACTGGGATCCAGTGAGTGGTGGCTAGTAGATTCTACATCATGTGTTTCCAGATACATACACACATAGACATATCACAATCAATTACCTGTGTTTTGGTGTCCGGGAGTTCTGCGTCCATCAGTCAGCAGCACGGGTATGTGTGTTTGTACGTTGTGCATAGCTCATGTGTACTGACAGCAAGGGCCTCTCTGCTTCCTCCCGTCCTGCAGGTACACCGCAGTGGCGATGCCCATGCTGTACAACACGCGATACAGCTCGAAGCGCAGAGTGACCGTGATGATCTCCGTGGTCTGGGTCCTTTCCTTCGCCGTCTCCTGCCCCATACTCTTTGGACTCAATAACACAGGTACAGACATCGCCCCAATTGCTTGAAAGGCATATGTTCTTGTTGAAGTGGCAGTAGCTAAAGTAATGTTAAAGAGTTGCCTTTAGAAGCGTATTACATGTCATTAAATGGTGTTCCTTGATGGGATGGTGCCTACACATGGGTTGAGAATTTGCAGATTTTTAAAAGATTTTAGGCTTTTGCAGGTTGATTTCTCGTTCTTTTATTCTAACATGAAGTGTCTCCCCTGGACTCAACTTCTAACAGTTAACACTATCATAAGAGCTGTAAGCTTGACATAAGGGCAATCAAAATGACACTTCAGAAACAAAACTGAAGAAATAGTCCAAAGATCCTTTGGGGAAACGGTATCACTATGCCGTGGTTATGGGGGGCCCCTGAGCCAGACTCCATCATTGAAGCTCAGTCCAATGTGACAGAAGGTAAGTCGGAGAGGGGTCCAAACCCTGCCACGTAGACATATATACAAGGACCAATGTTCTTGAATCATACTAGAAGCAACGTCAGGCTGTAGACCTGTTGTCCCATAGCAAATCTTCAAGGTTTCAGGGTCGCTGGTCCCATAATGCACCTTTCATATCTTCGGGAACTCACTCACCCGAATGGAAGTCATTGCTACAGCAACACAACCATGATTCATATGAGATGTCTGCAAAATTTGGATCGCCAGATGTTTTGGACTATAAATGTCAAAAGCCTTAGCCATGATAGTCAAGGATGAGGGATCATGGGAGTTAAAGTCCAAAACATCTGGAGAGTTGTAGTTTGCAGAGCCCTGAGTGATATATTACAAAGCGCACAGTTCGAGAAACCTACAATATTTGACCAAGCGTTCTCCATTCAATGTAAAAAAAACCTAAGGTTGATTACATGAGCATATACATACAAAAAAAGAATATTTAGGAACAAAAGGAGATTAAAAAAACCATTATATTAAGAGATCATTCAGGAGATGAAGAGAAGGGATTGAGAACAGGCAGTGAGAAGGCTAGAGAGGTACATAGGAGGGCACGTGCAGCTGCAATGGGGCACTTAAACTTTATGGCCTAAAGCTCCAAAAACAAGAAACAGAGCAAAACCAAGACAAAATGACTCGGCGATGGAGAAGGATTTTTGGAAGTAAGATAAAAATGAACTATGTGACATGTTTTGGTGCAAATGAAGCATATGCATAAGGGGATGTATGGAAGACATTCACTGCACTGACGGACCAGTCGGAATGCTTTGAACAATGGCTCTAACTGGTGATAAATGCCTGCTGTCCAAAATTCTTAATTCCAGATTTTACAGAGTCCGCTATTTATGCTGCTTGATAGCTGCTTTTAAGGCACTCATTATAATGCCACATGACACTACCTGTAAACAAACCGTGACTACTTAGTTCACAGAATAGGCAAAAACAACAGTGTGTTCACCTTAGTTTAAACAGAAGGCAGCAGATGTGTTCTCCTCTCACATCAGCACATGGGCCTTCATCCTCCTTATAGCCCCCCCCCCTTTGGCTGAACACTGCCCAGAAAGACAGTGGCACATGATGTGTCGATGATGCCATGTAGACTGCTCATCAGTGTGATAACAGAACATTAGTGCCCCGGTGATAGGCAGGCATTGGGCAAAGGCCCCAGAGTGTGGCTGCGATGGAAGAGACTGGGGAAATGAAGCATCGGCTCAAGGGACTGAAGAGGGGGGCAGCATATGACCCCACAAAGCCTGCAGGTTATACAGAGAAGTGAGCAAGGGCTTCACCAATGGGAAGGAAGAGGACAGCGGATTAGAAACCAAGACAGAGAAATAGAAGAGGAACCTTGTACTGTATGGATAGACTGGGAATACATTCTAAATAGGTGGCTATCGATTAAATGGATGGCATATAGCAGCTCCTACGTGAAAGCTGAGGAAAGGAAGGAATCCTTGAAAAGGTCAACAATGACGCGGAGACAAGAGATTGGCAACAACACGTGGAGAAGTGAGAGACAAGAGACATGAATAAGATGAGTAAAGCCTGTAAGAAAATCTCATGAAGGAAGCGTCACTGGCCACACCCAAGGGTTTACTGTGTTGTAGGTCCCCATCGCCCCAAGTTAGTGGCCCTGAGCAGAAGGCGAGAACTTCTAACAAGGGAGAAGGTCCCCTAGAAGACAATAGAGCCCAATGGGGAGGGCTTTAATGATATAAAAGCTTGTGCAAGAGGATAACAAGGGGCAACTTCACCAGGGATTCCTGCAGGTAGAGCTTGTCCATGTCCCCTTGACCAGTGCCCAGTGTGTGCACATCATCATAAAGGGAAGCTTGGAAAGCAGCCTTAACAGGAGGTTAGAGCCTCCATACCAAGCTTGCTGATTGGCTAGAGCTGGAAGCTGTGAGGGAAGCAAAGAGCTCAGGCTTCTACGGTGCACTGAGCCTGGATTCCACACTTTCTGGTTGTCTAAAGAGACGGATTAGAGTACTCTAATACACATTCAATTAAGCAATTTTTCATAATGCGCTTCATTTCTAAGCGCAGCAATGGGATTCAAACATGTGCTGCTCTGCATTGTCTTGCTTCCAAGAAAAACCTGTTGCCCATGGCCTATGCTCCCGGCCCATACATTTGAATGTATTTTCTGTTAAAACTGTTAAGCAGATAAAATATTTTGATTTTCTCAAATAGAGAAGAGGGAACCAAGGAAAAGGTGACCTGCGTTGATGCACCATGTACTTAAAACAGACACCATTCTGTTTGGTAGTAAGTAAGCATAGCTCAGCGCTGTCCTCAGTACTGACCCGCGTACCTTCATGCCACAAGTTTAAGATCTTGTATCCTTCTGAGGGCAATTAAATGAGTGCCACTGAGTTTGGGCGCAATGATATCTTTATTCAAGTGCATACAGACACATCTGTGCTGTGGTCTCTGCAATTGACAATTGTTATTGCATTAGTTAGTTATTAAAAGGCAAAGAAAAATGTGACAACCCATCTATACCCTGCTTAATAGCACACATACGCACGGATCACAAACATGCTTCTCCCAATGATGAACTCGAGGAAAACATGGCCGCCGTAAGATCTGTGAGGGTGTTCCCTGACATATAAAGGAGATCTCTTTCTATTTCCATTAAGCCTGGATGCCAAGCTAAGGGTGCAGGAAGCTTCAATTCAGAAAAGGGGGGCCTGTTGGTGCTGGATCACAGGAAATAGATATAAAAATAGGATTAGATCCGAATTTGTCAGGTTTCTAAAAAAAAGTGCAGTGCAATTGCAGTGGCCAATGCCCCATTTCTGAACAACGTTCTAGGTCGCAGATGTGGTACAATTGTGGAAGACTACTGTGTATTATATAATTTGTGTCCATTAAGGAAAAAAAAAAGTTATGGCTGCCCTTGGACCCTCTGTTTATAAGCTTTTCATATGTGGGTTCTGCTAGTGTGTGTTATTCTTTAGCTCTCGGGGATAGTGTTCAAATATTGAGCTCTCTTGAGGTGTCCATAACCAAAGAGATAATAATCCAGAATGGGGGAACTCAGTCATTGAGAACAAAAGTAGGGAAAGACAGAGAGGGCAAGGCAAAAATATAGGGGAAGTCTGAGAACTGGGAGCCAGGTTTAGGAAACAGATGTGTGGTGATGCAGAGAAGACTTGTGAGCTTGGCCTGCAAAACAAATAATCTAAAATTAATTATCAGAGAAGGTAGACCATAAAAGGTTGCATGCTTCAGCAGGATCTTAACAATGTTTACACAGTAAAGCAGAATTATCAGAGGTGAGAGACCATACTGGGTTCAATACTTCAGCAAGGATCTTAACAATGTTTAGACAGCAGAGCAGAATTGTCACTGAGAGAGTCCATACCAGGTTCGATACTTCAGCAAGGATCTTATCAATGCGTACACAGTACAACAGAATTATCAGAGGAGAGAGACCATACAGGGTCAATGTTTCAGCAAGGATCTTAACAATGCTCACACAGTACAGCAGAAATGTAAGAGTAGAGAAACCATACAGGGTTCAATGCATCAGCATAATGATATAATAGGGTATTTATAATGCGCTTAATACCCAGAGGTTTCTAAGCGCTGACCCGGGGAATCGAACCTGTGTTGTTCTGTGTCGTCTTGCTTCCAAGGTGAGCATGTTGCCGCTGAGCTATCCTCCCGAGACAGCATGGATCTTAACAATGCATAGACAGTACAGCATCATTATCAGAGGAGCGATTCCATGCAGAGTCAATGCTTCAGCATGGACATTAACAATGTTTACACAGTATAGCATAATTAGCAGTGAAGAGAGACCATACAGGGTTCAAAGCTTCGGCAATGATCTTAGCAATGCTTAGACAGAACAGCAGAATGATCAGAGAAGAGAGATCATGGAGGTTTCAAAGCTTCGGCAATGATCTTAGCAATGCTTAGACAGAACAGCAGAATGATCAGAGAAGAGAGACCATGGAGGTTTCAAAGCTTCGGCAATGATCTTAGCAATGCTTAGACAGAACAGCAGAATGGTCAGAGAAGAGAGACCATGGAGGTTTCAAAGCTTCGGCAATGATCTTAGCAATGCTTAGACAGAACAGCAGAATGATCAGAGAAGAGAGACCATGGAGGTTTCAAAGCTTCGGCAATGATCTTAGCAATGCTTAGACAGAACAGCAGAATGATCAGAGAAGAGAGACCATGGAGGTTTCAAAGCTTCGGCAATGATCTTGGCAATGCTTAGACAGAACAGCAGAATGATCAGAGAAGAGAGACCATGGAGGTTTCAAAGCTTCGGCAATGATCTTAGCAATGCTTAGACAGAACAGCAGAATGATCAGAGAAGAGAGACCATGGAGGTTTCAAAGCTTCGGCAATGATCTTAGCAATGCTTAGACAGAACAGCAGAATGATCAGAGAAGAGAGACCATGGAGGTTTCAAAGCTTCGGCAATGATCTTAGCAATGCTTAGACAGAACAGCAGAATGATCAGAGAAGAGAGACCATGGAGGTTTCAAAGCTTCGGCAATGATCTTAGCAATGCTTAGACAGAACAGCAGAATGATCAGAGAAGAGAGACCATGGAGGTTTCAAAGCTTCGGCAATGATCTTAGCAATGCTTAGACAGAACAGCAGAATGATCAGAGAAGAGAGACCATGGAGGTTTCAAAGCTTCGGCAATGATCTTAGCAATGCTTAGACAGAACAGCGGAATGATCAGAGAAGAGAGACCATGGAGGTTTCAAAGCTTCGGCAAGGATATTACCAATGCTTAGACAGAACAGCGGAATGATCAGAGAAGAGAGACCATGGAGGTTTCAAAGCTTCGGCAAGGATATTACCAATGCTTAGACAGAACAGCGGAATGATCAGAGAAGAGAGACCATGGAGGTTTCAAAGCTTCGGCAATGATCTTAGCAATGCTTAGACAGAACAGCAGAATGATCAGAGAAGAGAGACCCTGGAGGTTTCAAAGCTTCGGCAATGATCTTAGCAATGCTTAGACAGAACAGCAGAATGATCAGAGAAGAGAGACCATGGAGGTTTCAAAGCTTCGGCAATGATCTTAGCAATGCTTAGACAGAACAGCAGAATGATCAGAGAAGAGAGACCATGGAGGTTTCAAAGCTTCGGCAATGATCTTAGCAATGCTTAGACAGAACAGCAGAATGATCAGAGAAGAGAGACCATGGAGGTTTCAAAGCTTCGGCAATGATCTTAGCAATGCTTAGACAGAACAGCAGAATGATCAGAGAAGAGAGACCATGGAGGTTTCAAAGCTTCGGCAATGATCTTAGCAATGCTTAGACAGAACAGCAGAATGATCAGAGAAGAGAGACCATAGAGGTTTCAAAGCTTCGGCAATGATCTTAGCAATGCTTAGACAGAACAGCAGAATGATCAGAGAAGAGAGACCATGGAGGTTTCAAAGCTTCGGCAATGATCTTAGCAATGCTTAGACAGAACAGCAGAATGATCAGAGAAGAGAGACCATGGAGGTTTCAAAGCTTCGGCAATGATCTTAGCAATGCTTAGACAGAACAGCAGAATGATCAGAGAAGAGAGACCATGGAGGTTTCAAAGCTTCGGCAATGATCTTAGCAATGCTTAGACAGAACAGCAGAATGATCAGAGAAGAGAGACCATGGAGGTTTCAAAGCTTCGGCAATGATCTTAGCAATGCTTAGGCAGAACAGCAGAATGATCAGAGAAGAGAGACCATGGAGGTTTCAAAGCTTCGGCAATGATCTTAGCAATGCTTAGACAGAACAGCAGAATGATCAGAGAAGAGAGACCATGGAGGTTTCAAAGCTTCAGCAATGATCTTAGCAATGCTTAGACAGAACAGCAGAATGATCAGAGAAGAGAGACCATGGAGGTTTCAAAGCTTCGGCAATGATCTTAGCAATGCTTAGACAGAACAGCAGAATGATCAGAGAAGAGAGACCATGGAGGTTTCAAAGCTTCGGCAATGATCTTAGCAATGCTTAGACAGAACAGCAGAATGATCAGAGAAGAGAGACCATGGAGGTTTCAAAGCTTCAGCAATGATCTTAGCAATGCTTAGACAGAACAGCAGAATGATCAGAGAAGAGAGACCATGGAGGTTTCAAAGCTTCGGCAAGGATATTAGCAATGCTTAGACAGAACAGCAGAATGATCAGAGAAGAGAGACCATGGAGGTTTCAATGCTTCGGCAAGGATATTAGCAATGCTTAGACAGAACAGCAGAATGATCAGAGAAGAGAGACCATGGAGGTTTCAAAGCTTCGGCAAGGATATTAACAATGCGTAGAAAGTAGTGCATCATTATCAGAGGAGAAAGTCCATTCAGAGTGCAACGATTCATCCAGGATATTAGCAATGTTTAGACAACACAGCAGAATTATCAGAGGAGAGAGGCCATGCAGAGCTCAATGTGTCAGCAAGGATCTTAACAATGCTTACATGGTACAGCAGAATTATCAGAGGAGAGAGACCACAGGGGTTTAATGCTTCAGCAAGGACTTAACAATGTTTAGACAGTATAGCAGAATTAAAAGAGGAGAGAGAACATACAGGGTTCAATGTGTCAGCAAGGATCTTAACAATGCTAACACGGTATGTCTGTCTACACCATCTCTTCTTCATAGAGAAACCACATCATTGCTTGAAGTTTTAATTGTGTCATCAATTATTTGCAGCAATATTTGAAGTGAAAGTGAAATTTTACTGGTAGTTTAAAACTTGGAATATCTACTAAAATGAAGCTGAAAGTAACATGTGTCATGGTCAAATATTTCCCAAAGATCCCATCCAAAGATACATAACGTGGACAGATATTCACCATATAATGAAAACTTACTGGCATTTTTGATTGGAAATGTGTTGGTGTCAAAACTTTTTAATGAATTGTGGCCTCTTTTTGTTTCCCCGCAAACATAGACAATGGCAGATTTTACATGTAAAAATATACACAACATGCACATTTTGTCTTCTGTATGTGGTATGGCAAATTGATCCAAAATTGACATGTAGACTGCACTCAACCGGTCAGAAGCATAGAGCTGCTCCAACCATCATTAGTGAATGCTGAATATCTGTGGGCATCAAACATTGGACATGAAAGGAGACACCAGGGTTACTTATACGCAAGCAGGCTATCCTTGGAAAACAATCAACATGTAAACAAAAGGCCTGAATGAGTCCCGTACCATAGTCATTTTTGAAATATTAAAGCCACATTTTATTGTACTCCCAATTTTTTTTAACACATCAACATTTCTTTAGATCTCATATGGCCGTACTTTTGACACATCAAAAAAAATGTACATTGATTTCATACAGTCATCGTACCAAGATTCGACTCTCTAAAGAACTTGCTATTTCAAAGTGAATAAACAACATCCTACTTCCTTCACTCAACTCACTCAACCCTGAAGTGCAAATGTGCTCAATATTGTGTGTTGCATAAAAGTGCTAGTCGACACTAACATGTTATTTATCAGAGTTCAAGAATTCCCTCATATCGTTGTGACCACTTCTGTTAGTAGAACGTCTCCACTTACTTGGTTACTTCATTATGTAATCAAACTCTACTATCTGTTGTGTACCTGAAAAAAGACATACGGTATGTTTAGCACAGTCTCCTATATCTACAGCAGTCTTAGCTTAAACCGAAGCCTCAATTCCCCTCTCAGATACTACTATGCTTACTTCGGGGCTTTCTTGTTGTGTAGGATTGTAGGCTGACAGGTTCACTACAAGGCTCTCCTGCTCCGTGTAATCCTGGGTTCATTCTCCCAGTCTGTAAGAACGTCTCTCCCTACTGCTAAATAGGATGGATCATATTGCAAAATGCCTATGGCAGCTGGAAGACACTTTGGGCCTCATTACACGGATGGCGGAGAACCATGGTGCTAATAGCGCCATGGTTCATGCCGGTAAAATACCGGCACCGCCTTGGCGGAAAGGGGAATTACCGCCCCATTCCAAGGTTGGCGGGGCGGTAATTCCCCCTTCCACCATTGCCCTTCCCCATTCCCATTTTTGCTCCATAGGGCTCAATGGGAATGGGGAAGGCGCTAATTACGGTACCGCAAATTGCGGTACCGTAATTAACTCCCTGGGTCCCTTTGCGGGTTGGTTTTTAACGCCTTCAAAAAGCAGGTGTTAAATCCCCCAACCCGCAAAGGGACCTCGTAGTAAGGTGGTAAGGATTTACCGGTACCGGTATTTTACCGGTACCGGTAAATCCTTACCGCCATCCGTGTAATGAGGCCTTATGTGTTCTGAGAAATTGGATGGGGATCCGACTGCTGCACTGAAGAGTATGGGACACAGAGGGCAGGAGCCCGCAACAACAGCCACGCACCGTTGGTGCTGCCGGCCCTGATTCACGCTGCAGGAGCAGCTAGGATTCCCAGGAGCGAGCGATCGACGGAGCGCAACCTCAACACGCCCTGAAAGCACCTTTTTCCCATCTGCAGAAGTCTGGGCTGGGCAATCATGCACGGTGGCCTCTGCATCTGCTGCCACTTTTCCCCCCAACCTGCTCTTGCACCACGAGATTCGGCCGTTAGCCAGCCTACTCAAAATGGCGCCACTGCAACGCTCTCAGAGCGTCCTGGTTGCCTAGCAACATACCGAAGCCACCTACTTCAGCCTTCGCGATCAACCGGAGGCAGAAGCCGGCCCACTCCGACTAAGGGCCACGGAGTATAAGGGTCCTTCCTGTCTGCCCCTGTCCGCACCGGTCCGCTACGGTGGTGGACACTGTTCCACAGGACTACTCGATTCCACTCGCCCTAACTGCGGAAGTACACTCGGCCTTAGAACACGTGCAAACCTTTGCCCGCAGCCTTCTCCTAGCTGAGCCTAGCACGATAAAGCCTTGCCCGATATCCGCATCTAACGCTGGTGAATAAGCCAATCCCCACTCTCGACCGTGAGTACATTCGCCATTGTGGCACTCTCTGTATCTTAGCAGCAGACTACGCCTGACTACCTCTCTTAAACTGTGCATCTGCATGCCGTATAGCTGTCTCCATGTACCGTACCTGCTCAGCGCCTGACGTTAAACTATCTGCTTGCCATATACCGTATTTACTAAGTCGGCCTAGCTGAACCACTGCCTTTGTGTGATTGATTGCATTCTGCACCTGTACTTACCTAGTTGGCCTAGCTGATCCATTGCCTTGAGTCATTGATTGCATTCTGCTCATGTACTTACCTAGTTGAACCACCGCCTTGAGTCATTGATTGCTTTCTGCACCTGTACTTACCTAGTCGGCCTAGCTGATCCATTGCCTTGAGTCATTGATTGCATTCTGCTCATGTACTTGCCTAGTTGAACCACCGCCTTGAGTCATTGATTGCATTCTGCACCTGTACTTACCTAGTCGGCCTAGCTGAACCATTGCCTTGAGTCATTGATTGCATTCTGCACCTGTACTTACCTAGTCGGCCTAGCTGATCCACTGCCTTGAGTCATTGATCACATTTGCACACGTAACTTGGACACTTGGATCACGACATGCGGTCACTGCCTACTGTCGCTATCATCGCAGGGCTCCTCTTCACCACATCCCTCTGCTCCTCCACATCTAGCACTGTTAAGAGCAACCTCCATCACTCGCCCATAATGTCCCTCATCAACCCTTACCTCAACGACCCTGCCCTTTGGCTCCAACACTTCGCTACTAAACCTACACCCAACCAACCTTGCACGCTCCAATTTAGGAATCTCAGACTCGGATCTAGACTGCCTCGTGCCCATCCTGCCCCTAGTACACAGCACATCCACACTACCCCCACTTCCCCCATTACACGGAAGATATCGCCTTCCCACAGCTCTATCTCTACCAAAGAACTCAAGGGTGCCCTTATCAACGCTAGATCTATCACGGCCCATGCGCTGGACATCTCCGACCTTATTACTACTCATAACCTCGACTTTGTGGCCATCACTGAAACGTGGCTACATGCAGCATCAGGCCCACTTCTTGCCCTCGCCATCCCCAATGATTACTCTATCATTAGAGCTGACAGACAATCTACATCCAAAGGAGGCGGAGTCACCTTCATGCATAGAAACAACATCACACTTAGAATTATCCCCAACACTGCGCTTAGCTCTGCTGAATCCCTTTCTGTGAAACTCACCCTCTCCCCTACCAACACTGCAACCCTCCACCTCATCTATAGACCTCCAGGACCACTCAGTGCCTTCATAGATGAGATCACTGCCATCCTGACAGTTAATACCAAACCCAACTCTCAGGTTCTGTTCCTGGGAGACCTTAACCTTGGCCTAACCGACACTAAGGATCATTTGGCCTCTGAGGTCGCTACCACACTAGCTAATTTAGGCTTCCAGCAACGCATTGATGAACCCACCCATATTAAGGGCAGAACGCTCGACTGGATTACTGATCTTAATTGCAACACCACCATAAGCTCCAACTACGCCTGCACTTGGTCTGACCACCGCATCATCATCTTCCACTTACCAGCAACTAACCCACACACCATCCCTTTGATAGCTCCCGCCATTCCCACAAGGAACAAAAAAGACATCACCAGGGACAAACTACTCCCACTTATCCTTCCCATCCTGGATAACAGCATGACTCAGCATAACGACCCCACAGTCTTAGTAGACATCTTCAATCAAACTCTGCTTAAAGCCATCAATAATATAGCACTGCTCAAACTACGGAAAGCCAAACAACAAGCCCATCTGAACTCCTGGTTCACCCCGCAATTAAGAATTCTACACAAAGAAAAACGTAAGGCAGAATCACTCTGGAGGAGCCACCCTTTAGTCTCTAACAAGGAACGCCTTATCTTCACCACCCATAATTACAAGGAAGCGATCCTACAAGCCAAAAAGGAGACTTACAACCAACGTATTACCAAAGCGGAATCCAACACTAAGGAGCTATTTAAAATCCTTAAAGAACTGGAATCCCCCGCTTCAGCACCTGATACCTGCATTACAGATCGTAAATGGTGCAATAATATCCAAAATGCCCTCCTCAATAAAATCACCACATTGCAATTGAAAATGAACGCCAAACAAACCTCCTTACTCACTAACCTTTCCACCAAATCATCCATCACTCCGATGGCATCCTTTTCTCACACGCCTTTCAGCTTCACCCCACTCTCCATCCCTGAGGTCGAAAACATCATTTGCAACCTCAAACCATGTAACTGCCAAGGCGACTCCTGCCCAGCACCTGTCATCAAAGAAGCGGCACATGACCTCGCCCCCTTCATAACCACCTTCATTAACTCGTCATTCTTAACTGGAACTTTACCTAACAACTTAAAGGACGCCTGGGTTATCCCTCTCCTAAAAAAAACAACCTTAGGCCCGGAAACACCAACAAACTACAGACCTATCACGACTGTACTGCTTTTACTCAAAATACTGGACAGAGCAGCATACCTGCAGATTCAGAACTACTTGGAAACTCATAACCTCCTCGGCTCAAGACAATCTGGCTTCAGACCCAAGCACGCGACTGAAACAGCTCTTCTTGACCTGAAAACACAAATCGAGGACATTAAAGACAACGGCAAACTGGCCCTCTTACTGCTACTGGACTTATCCGCTGACTTTGATTTGGTCAATCACCAAATACAATGTCGGCATCTGAAGTCTGCTGCCCATTTCTTGGAAAAGGCCTCCAACTGGATCAGGTCTTTCCTTGACAACAGGCACATGAGAGTTTTTTCACCAACCTCATCGGCCGATCCTACACCAGTCCCCTGTGGAGTCCCGCAAGGGTCCTGTGTCTCTCCAACCCTCTACAATATCTTCACCAAACCTCTATTTGATGTGCTTGATTATCTGGGTGTCACCTACACGAATTACGCTGATGACACCCAGATACTTAAACCTATCACTGGTGATTACATTGCTGACTCTAAAGCCCTTAATGACATTTACCTTGTCATCCAAGCCTGGATGGCTCAGCACGAATTGTGTCTTAATGATGACAAGACCGAGCTCCTCATCTTAGGGACGCAACAGAGACTCAACAAACTGAGATCCCTGTTCGGCTCCTTTAATATTGACGGTAATCTAATTAAAGTTTCCAAAGACACCAAAACCTTGGGTATTTACCTTGACTCCTCCCTGACCCTCACTAGACAAACTAATGCAGTGGCTGCTGCATCCGCCTACACTTGCAAACTGATCGCAACCTCTCGCCCATTCCTCTCCACGCAGAACTGCATTACCTTGGCTAGAACCCTGATTATGTCCAAATTGGATTATTGTAATGCACTTTACCAAGGTACTAACCAAGGTAATCTCAACAAACTTCAGACTACCCAAAATAACGCCATTAGAGCGGCCCTCAATATCCCCCGTTCTGCCCACATCTCAGATACTAGGAAGAACCTCAACTGGCTTTCTGTCACCCAAAGGATCTCTCTGAAAGCACTGGCCCTCACTTATAAATGTGTAAACCATCAGGCGCCCACATATCTAGCTGCTCGATTCACCCAGTACATACCATCACGAGCTCTCAGATCTGCACAAGCACAAGGTCTTGTGATCCCGAGATTCAAACTTCAAACTGCTGGGGGCACCAGCTTCCCAGTCCTGGCAGCCAAGCTTTGGAACACCGTACCACTCTCTATCAGAAATTTACTGTCATTCAAATTATTTAAACACAAAGCCAAGCTCTGGCTAGCTACAACTCACCAATAACAGCTTTTCTGTACCTGTCAGGCCACCCTTGAGACCCTGCCTTGTTATACTCTGTACTTACTGCATCATTTTGCCACCTTGACCTGTAATTGTATACTCTTGGGACAATTTTGTTGATCACTGTGATTGTATATCATGATTGTAACGTTCTACTAAGACATGCGCCTGGTTGCCTTTGGGCCTGGTTGCGCTATATAAATAAAACACATACAAATACAAATACAAATTAAGGAGAAGATAGAGAAAGCCCTCCAGAGAGGTTGGATTTCCAAACAAGAAGCAGCCTTTCTTGTGAAAGAAAACATAAGGGTGATCAAATTCTAGATCCTCCCCAAATCCCCAAATCCTTGAGCAAGCCCCCAGGAACACTGATAGTTGAGGGATAGATTCTGTTGTGGAACTACTTTCCAAATTGGCTGATGTTAACTTGAGTCCCCATGTGAAAGAAATGAAATCATATGTTCAAGATATAACATCAGTGATTAAACTGGTGTAGGGGATGATTTTTGATCCGGAGAATGAGATCCTGGTGAGTGCAGATATCATGCCATTATATACAATGATTCCACAACAGGCCACGCTGAACATGTTTGAAAAGATGCTATATGTAAAATGACAAAATGTGAGAACACCCAATTTGTTTATCATGTGGTGTATTGAAATGGTCCATGATGATTTTTAGAAACAGATACATGGAACCGCAATGGGTGCCACTGTAGCCCCAAGCATCACAAATCTATATGTAGAAATATTTGATGAAATTACTATTTATCTGACAACAAACTCCCTTTTATCCGTCAAAATATTTGTTTGTGGTAATGCTACATTGACAATGTGTTGTTGATATGGCGAGGAAATTCGAATGAGGCAGAACCTTCTTATAATTGCTTAATGAACAAGATTGGTATCTAAAATTCCCTGCTAGTTTTAGTAACAAAGCTGTGTTTTTTTTGGACATGATAATCTCTTTTTATGAAGATCCAAAGACTCTCCTAGTAAAACCTTACCACAATAAAACAGATAAAAACTCTCTGATAAAAAACACTAGGTTCCACCCCAAACACATAATGGATAATCTGCCAGTTGGGCAGTTTTTAGGATTAAGAAGGAATAGCTCAACAAAGGAAGCCTTTTTAAAAGATGCTAATGTCCTCAAACAGAAGTTGGGCTTCCTAAATGACTAGTCAATAATGCACAACAATGGACAATGATTAATAACAGAGAATCCCTCTTAGACTACACCAGCATGAAACAGGAAACAGGCAAATCTGTGTTTGACAGCACATTTTCCAATCTTTATAATGGTATTAAGAAAGTTATCATGAAAAATTGAAGATTTTTCAGACAAGGGAAAAAAAATGTTAGAACAACCATTGTGAGCTTTCAAGAGGAGCAAGTATTTAAATGTAAGCCTCACTAGGAACGATATTAGGACCACTACGCATAAAGACAAGAGCCTGGCAGAACTAATCTGTCTTAATAGGATTTAAGGCCAGGCCCCTTTTGGGAAATGCAGGTGCTGTGACTCCACTAAAAGGAGAATATAATGTGACCTGGATCTGAAAACCTTATGGTGACAACGTGATTTCCTATATTGCAACACTGAAATGGTTGTTTATGCCATGTGTTGCCCATGCAACCTACTCTAAATAGGAAGACTGAGAGAAAAATAAGAACTCAGATCAGTGACCATAAAAGTTGTACAAGAAATAACATTATTACTGCACCAATGGTAAATCATCTTGCCTTACGTGAACGCAATGCTGAAGACCTACGCTAGGGAGTAGTCTACAAACTAAGGAAAGGCAGGGATCCAGCTGTGGACAAGGAAAGACTGATTAGAAAAGAGCAGGACAAGTTCTTCCTCACCAAAAAGTGACAGGAAAGGTCTTAACGACTGTATTGAATGGTTGAAAGTCAAATGTTGACCTACTTCCTTCATGTGCACAGGTTCCATAGAAATAGACATAATGGGATGATGTGTTAAGACTAAACGGGGTTACAAAACATTGCTCTTGGAGTTATCATGGATCATGTAACAGTGTGTGTTCGTAGGCATTTACACAACATATAGTGAGCGAGTTTATAAACAATCGCCCATTGGTAGATCAGAGGAAAGTACCCCCTTAAGCCATGACGTCAGCATGGCAAATAGGAAGAAGGGAGGACGTTTAAAAATCTCATCAGGATGGGAATCTTGAGTAGACCATTGCCAAAGGAGGCTGCAATCGTATCCACTACTGTGAATTAAATGAGGTAACAGTAGACGTGAGGTTTGCTTGTCTATAAGTCAAGGAAGTAAGTTACAAGTGTAGTAAGGCAAGACTATTTATGTTGTACAGTAATGCAAGCATCTGGTCTATATGGTATGGAGATGCGTGTCAGATCAAGTTATGTTCGAGGAGCTTTCAGATGAGAGAAAGCCCTTAAGAAAGCATACTCTTATTGGAGAGGAGAATTGAGGGTTGGGTTTAAGCTAAGACTGCTGTTGATATGGGAGACAATAAAAAACATCAGGTATGCCTTTTTTCACCCGCAAAACAGATAGTTGAGCTTGATTACGTAATGAAGGAACCAAGTAAGTGGAGAAATTCTGCAAATAGAAGTGGTCACAGCAATATTTTGTGTTCAGAAGTAAATGTAAACACGCAACTAATAGTAGACATAGCAATTGATTGCAGACTTCTATCACTGAAGGTGAAACGTTGTAATTAAGAAGCAGATGTTTCAAGCTGATGTTACCGTAATGAACTGGCTGTAGACACAGTAACTAGTCTCAATAAAAGGAGGCAAGGTGGTGGAGCAGATTTAAGCACAGCAGTAGACAATTGGCAGCTAAATGTAGGACTGTCATTTGTCACAGTAGCTACATATGGTGTTGATCTCTTGACACTCTAGGTCTGAGTTAAGTGAAGCCCCTCAAGAAGTTCTGTCAATATATCCATATGGTTCACATAACGAAACATCTTGGGCGGAGTAAAGTATATACACACCTCATGAGCAAAATGAGGAGATAGATGGTTTAACTGCGATTACTAACATTTTAGGGGCCAATTCATAGAATTCGGCGCACAAGTGGCGCACGCGGCTGGCGCACAGTGTGCGCGTGCGGTAGGCTGCGCCAGCCGCGTGCGCCGAAACACATTCAGGCGCACAGCGTATTCATGGATTCCAACATCCACAACCAGCCGTGGCGCAGAGTGGCGCAGCGACCCTGCAGCAGCGTCAGTTACGCCCCCAAGAACGCCCCTTGCGCAGGGAAAAGCCATCAAAATCCCCAATCCAGCGCAAAGGGCAGCAGCAAACGCAGTGCGGGGAGCGTGTATTTCAGGGGTGTGCGGGTGTCCCCACACGCGATAGGCCTGGGTACGTGTATTACAGGGGTGCGCGAGAAAATCTACACGCGATTGGCCTGGGTACGTGGATTTCAGGGGTGCGCGAGAAATTCTACACGCGATTAGCCTGGGTACGTGTATTACAGGGGTGCGCGAGAAAATCTACACGCGATTGGCCTGGGTACGTGGATTTCAGGGGTGCGCGAGAAATTCTACACGCGATTGGCCTGGGTACGTGGATTTCAGGGGTGCGCGAGAAATTCTACACGCGATTGGCCTGGGTACGTGGATTTCAGGGGTGCGCGAGAAATCCTACACGCGATTGGCCTGGGTACGTGGATTTCAGGGGTGCGCGAGAAATTCTACACGCGATTAGCCTGGGTACGTGGATTTCAGGGGTGCGCGAGAAATTCTACACGCGATTGGCCTGGGTACGTGGATTTCAGGGGTGCGCGAGAAATTCTACACGCGATTGGCCTGGGTACGTGGATTTCAGGGGTGCGCGAGAAATCCTACACGCGATTGGCCTGGGTACGTGGATTTCAGGGGTGCGCGAGAAATTCTACACGCGATTAGCCTGGGTACGTGTATTACAGGGGTGCGCGAGAAAATCTACACGCGATTGGCCTGGGTATGTGGATTTCAGGGGTGCGCGAGAAATTCTACACGCGATTAGCCTGGGTACGTGTATTACAGGGGTGCGCGAGAAATTCTACACGCGATTGGGCTGGGTACGTGGATTTCAGGGGTGCGCGAGAAATTCTACACGCGATTGGCCTGGGTACGTGGATTTCAGGGGTGCGCGAGAAATCCTACACGCGATTGGCCTGGGTACGTGGATTTCAGGGGTGCGCGAGAAATTCTACACGCGATTGGCCTGGGTACGTGGATTTCAGGGGTTCGCGAGAAATTCTACACGCGATTGGCCTGGGTACGTGGATTTCAGGGGTGCGTGAGAAAATCTACACGCGATTGGGCTGGGTACGTGGATTTCAGGGGTGTGCGAGAAATTCTACACGCGATTGGCCTGGGTACGTGGATTTCAGGGGTGCGTGAGAAAATCTACACGCGATTGGGCTGGGTACGTGGATTTCAGGGGTGTGCGAGAAATTCTACACGCGATTGGCCTGGGTACGTGGATTTCAGGGGTGTGCGAGAAATTCTACACGCGATTGGCCTGGGTACGTGGATTTCAGGGGTGCGCGAGAAATCCTACACGCGATTGGGCCTGTGCGAGTGGGGCAGTGTATTACGTAGGTGTGCGGGAAGTTGAAGAGGTGAATTGCCAGTGTGGGTCCTCCCAGGTCTCCCCTCTACCCCCTCCACGACCTCTGCAGGCAGCCCACACCACAGGGGACTACCCTGCACCCATGGTCATGTCCCGCAGGCAGCCCATCCACCATGGGCATGCCCCCCAGCCAAGCCACATGTCCCCTTGCACCCCCACCCCCCAGCAGGCCCCCACTCATGTCCCCCTGCACCCCCACCCCCCAGCAGTGCAGGGGCAGCCTCCACCAGGCCCCCACCCATGTCTCCCACCACCCCCAGTCACCAGCCACCAGGGGCAGCCTCCACCAGGCCCCCACCCATGTCCGACTCATGTCTCCCATCACCCCCACCCCCCAGCCACCAGGGCCAGCCTCCACCAGGCCCCCACACATCTCACAGCACCACCACCCCCCAGCCACCAGGGGCAGCCTCCACCAGGCCCCCACCCATGTCTGACTCATGTCTCCCACCACCCCAACCCCCCCAGCCACCAGGGGCACCCTCCACCAGGCCCCCACCCATGTCTCCCAGCACACCCACCCCCCAGCCACCAGGGGCAGCCTCCACCAGGCCCCCACCCATGTCCGACTCATGTCTCCCAGCACCCCCACCCCCCAGCCACCAGGGGCAGCCTCCACCAGGCCCCCACCCATGTCTCCCAGCACCCCCACCCCCCAGCCACCAGGGGCAGCCTCCACCAGGCCCCCACCCATGTCTCCCAGCACCACCACCCCCCAGCCACCAGGGGCATCCTCCACCAGGCCCCCACCCATGTCTCCCAGCACCACCACCCCCCAGCCACCAGGGGCAGCCTCCACCAGGCCCCCACACATGTCTCCCACCACCCCCACCCCCCAGCCACCAGGGGCAGCCTCCACCAGGCCCCCACACATATGTCCCCCTGCACCCCCACCCCCTAGCATCCAGGGGCACCCTCCACCTGGCACCCACACATGTCTCCCACCACCCCCACCCCCCAGCCACCAGGGGCAGCCTCCACCAGGCCCCCACCCATGTCCGACTCATGTCTCCCAGCACCCCCACCCCCCCAGCCACCAGGGGCAGCCTCCACCAGGCCCCCACCCATGTCTCCCAGCACCACCACCCCCCAGCCACCAGGGGCATCCTCCACCAGGCCCCCACCCATGTCTCCCAGCACCACCACCCCCCAGCCACCAGGGGCAGCCTCCACCAGGCCCCCACACATGTCTCCCACCACCCCCACCCCCCAGCCACCAGGGGCAGCCTCCACCAGGCCCCCACACATATGTCCCCCTGCACCCCCACCCCCTAGCATCCAGGGGCACCCTCCACCTGGCACCCACACATGTCTCCCACCACCCCCACCCCCCAGCCACCAGGGGCAGCCTCCACCAGGCCCCCACCCATGTCCAGGAACAGAGACTTCCATGCTGTCATGTGTGCAATCTGCACAGGGCTCCCCATGTCACATTCAAACACATGCAACAACCATGCGGTTCACACATTACAGGTCGCACATGCATTACCATGATGTCCCTGCACACATACATGCGTACATGGCCTATGTCACACATACAGGCAGGTATCAGACAACCAGCACACTGCAACATGCCCTGTCTCACACAGCAATGCTTGGCCACTTACCGCTCAACTCCAGACGGGTCTCCCTCTCAAGGACCTGGGCGTGGAGCGCTGGGTGTATGCGTTCCAGGACCCTCAACTGGATGGAACTCATGCGGCCCCGGCCCCCCTCCACAAGGCGCCGGGCCTTCATGAGGGTCCTTGACCTCAAGTCCTCCCAGCGCTTCTTGACCTTCTGGATGGTGCGGGTTGCCACCCCCTCCGCGTCCTCTCCCGTCCTTCCCTCTTGGCGCGGGACGATCCGAAGAGGGCATCATACTGCCCCAGGACTTGCTCCACCAGGACACATACTTCGGTGGCAGTGAAGCTGGTGCCCCTCTGCCCCTCTGCCCCTCTGGCCGGGGGTTGCAACTGGTGTCAGATGTGGATGTGCTCCACATGGCAACCCCAGGGGCAGGAGTGGGTGACCAACTGGGTCCTGGGGCTGGGCTGTGGAGCGATGTCATTTGAGTCGGGACTCTTCTGTACCAGCAGGGGTGGACACAGCAACTGGACCCCTGCAGATGGCTGATGTGCAGGCACCAAATGGCAGGGCACGGTGGCAGCAGGCAGGCAGGCAGGCAGCAGCAGATGGCATGTGGGAGGCTGCTTGGGGCACTGGGGGCCAGTGAAGTGTCCTTCTGGGCAGGAGCGTGGTCTTCCGTGCGTTTTCGCGTGGCCAGCTTCATACGGAGTGATTAGGCACGTGAAAAATCTGCACGCTGCGTGTAATGCGCGTAAGCGCGCGTGAAAAACTGCACGTCCGCGTGTAATAGGAGGAAAGGGCCCATGCATAAGCGTGCGCGCGTGAAAAACTGCACGTCCGCGTGTAATGCGCGTAATCAAACGTGAAAAAGTGCACGTCCGCATGTGACTTGACGCGCGCGTGCGTTTTCCCTCAGCACGGGTTAAAGGTGAGCGGGCCCAGCAGTTCGCTGTACGTGCCTTTCGTGGAGACCGACGTGTGTTGCTGCTTCCAGTTGTTTCGCGCGCCATCTACTTCACAGCTCTCAAGGACGTATCTCTTCTTTTGGCGGGGGTATTGGCTACGCGTGTTTTTCTGCATCGCGCTAGTCAGACGGTGAGTCGCAAACGCTCCTTTTCCCACTGCGGGTGCCCCTGTGTATCGCACCCATTTTCGATGTCATCGTAGCCTGCGTGTCCCACGCGTACGCGTTATACGTGTTACTGGGTGCCACCGCGTACTGCGGGAGGTTTAATCCACGCACGTAGGCTGCAGGGTTGCGTGCACGGTTTTACTGCAGTTTTGGGGTGCCTGAGCGTTGCGTGACCCGTCAACACATCACCGGGGTCACATACAGCCTTGCAGGTGCAGGGGGGCTGTTAACATCTTGCTTCCCACCCCCTTCACCCCAATTGCCCAGGTCAATTGTGCTGTACACCTCCCATTGGCACCACTCCATCTGTGCCAGCACTATAACATCTGTGCCATGGTAGGGAGGCTACCAAAGGTGAGGGGCGCCTCAGCTGGGCGTCCTCCTCGTGGCGGGCGTGGTCGGGGACGTGGCCGTGGTGACCAGGGAGTAGGGGGACTCCAGGGTGTCCAGGGCAGCCACAGAGGGGGAAGAGGCAGGGGTGCGCCACTTGAGCACAATGTTGTGCCATGTGTCGGTGCAGCCATGCCACCACCCCCTGTGGTTCAGGGGGATGCAGCTCCTGCATCTGGCACTGGCACCCGTATGACCCGGCAGTCCGTTCCATCGACTGCCACGGGCCCAAGGGTAGCGGTAGCTGCAGGTGCAGTTGTGGACACCGCCACCCAGGCTCAGGGTCTGCCAGCGCAGGCTGCGTTGGCACTTGAAGAGCCCTTGGTAGATCTCCAACAGGCCAGGGGGGAAACCATTGGGGCAGGCCGGGCTGCTCAGACCAAGACACGTGTCCCTGGGGCAGTCATGTCATCTGCTGCCCCGAACAGCCGGGTGTTGGCAAGTGCAGGGGCAGATGCACCCAACAGCACCCCGGTTGTGAGTCTGCCAACCAGGACCGTTGCGGTCAATGACCCTGCCACAGCTGATGTTGCTGCGCAGGGTCCATTAGTGGGCACCCAGCTGCCACTGACACAAGTCAGGCCTTTGGTCATCCCTCCACCTGCCACTCCCTCGGCTCAATCCACCCAACCCACTGGCCATACTGGTCAGGGCGGCATTAGCCAGCCAGGGTCTGCGCCACAGTCCAAGAGGAGGAAGGTTGCATCTGCAGCACAGGCTGGGACCCCACACACAGCCACGACCTCCTGCACGTCGAGGAAGAAGCCTTTCTGTAAGCAGGAACTGGACTTCCTCGTGGACTACGTGCGGGGACACAGCCGTGACATGCTAGTGGGTGCCAATAGTCAGACTACGGCTGCCCAACGTGACACCCACTGGAAGCATGTGGCGGAACATGTCAGTTCATTCGGCCATGAGGTGCGCACGGCGCAGGAGTGCAAAAAGCGCTGGAATGACATCAAGCGCAGCACTAAGGCCAAGCGTGCCTCAAATTACAACTTGACTCTGGTGACTGGCGGTGGGCCTGCACCAGAGGAGGAAGAACTCACTCCGCATGAGGCTCTCGTTGCGGAGTTCATACCACCAGAATTGGTCGAAGGTGTGGGAGAGATGCTGGACTTTGATGCCCAGTCCAGTGAGTGTTGATGCGTAGTTGTTGAGGACGTGTGTGTTTCACATGTGGGATGTGTTGTGCATGATTGCTGCTACATGTGACCTGTACATGGTTCTGATGTGTAAGTAATGCAATGCCACCGTCATGCATGTCTCCTCTGCCTGCATGCGGGACTCCATGTGGCCATGCTCCCTTGCCCCTCCTCCGCCACTCTGCACCCCAGTTCCACCTTTGCACTGGTCTGCTACATTCTTGCCAATGTGTAGTTTCATGTTCATGTGTCCTGTGTCGATGCTAACTTCCAGCTTAGAAACTGCCAGACATATGCCGTGTGGTACAGCCTTAGTACTCGATGCAGGGCATCCCACTTGTACTGTGCATGGGTCAGATGTCCCGCAGGGACATGAGTGCCCATTCATGCTCCATGTGCATTGCACACATGCCCCTATGTGTCCTTGACTGGATGATCACTGTAATATGAGTCCTTGGTTACATACATTGCCTGCCATATTATCGGCCTCCCCATGTCAACTGTGGCTCAGTCCTGCGTTGCACACATGTTTAGGCTCTGACAATCTGTGTGGCTCACAGGCCTCAGCCTGTTCAATGGCCAATGACTCTGTCCAACTCCTGTCGTGTCTTCTACACACGTGGCCGGCCTCCGGATCTTCCATCATGTGTCCTGCCCACTGTCCCAGCATCATTTGCAGTGTTGTAATTGAAATCACATTAAGCTGTTGATGCCAGTCAACACTGCTTGTCAATACACAGGTGTATGGTCAGCCTTTTGATACCATGCTAGGCATCCCTGCTTTGGTACTGGGGTGGAGGGGTGCTTGCCTTCTAGACATGGTACACATTGAATACACAATGCACGTGATGTCTGATTTTGACATTGCACTGCCTTCACATTTCCTGGCACACACCATGGAGTGCTTGTACATGTAGGTAGTGAGTGGCGTACACATTTTCTGCACTGCATAGACCCACTTCCATGCAAACTGCCACCTTTCAACAGGTCTGATCACAGAAGCTATTCTAAGTAGACCCAGCATGCATGCAAGGTCATATGTTGTGTGTCACATGTCTGCCAGATGCCTTTGCTGTCGGTGTGTGTGTGTGTTGTGTGCTTCTGACATGTGTACTGACCCTTTCCTCTCTATTTTTCAGGTGATGACGCAATGGATGCAGAGGATGGTGTTGTCATGCCAGACACAGGGTTGGTAAGACCACATCAACCCGGCACTAGTGGGGGTCGTGGGGTGGTAGGCCACGAAAACCCCCAAGTGCTGCAGTCCATCCTGTCTCTGGCTGTCTATGAGTCCAGCCTTGATGACGACTCTGACGTCCATGTTGAGTTGGATGACCATCAAGTCCATGTGTCAGGGGTGAGTGATTCTGATGTGGACACTCCTCTGTCTGCGACCCCTGCACTGAGGGATCAGACAGTCTTGGTTCCTCCGCCCGTGGTGGATCGGGACGCAGGGTCACCCTCCACACCAGTCACTGATGTGCCTGGGACATCACGTCGACGGGGGCATGTAGTCGTGCAGCCGCAGGCGGTGCCAACACAGCGAGGACCCCCGGTCCTTGGGTCCCGCAGGGGTCAAGCCCGGCAACGCGGTCGCCGCGCGCAACCGCTGTATACTGAGTGGGAGCAAGACATGACTGCCAATTCAGAACGGCAGGGGGCAGCAATGGAGAACATCGCTGACAGCATGGAGCGTGTGGCCCGATCTGTGCTCCCCCCTGCTAGGCAGGTGCTACTCCAGCAGCAGGCGGCACGGTCCACGGCCCGCTCACTCAGGCTGGGCATGGCGGCCTCAGACAGGGCACGCCAGGCTGAAATGTCGTCTCTGCGTCAAGCAATTGCTGCTCACGCAGAGGCGCACATGGATGCCCTGAGGGAGGAGTATGCCTCCCTCAGATCCACTCTGGGTGTCCTTATGATGTCCCAGAGGCAGCAGGCAGAGGAGAGGTTTGCACAGCTTGAGCGCACCATCTCGGCTGAGCTACAGGCTTGCCGGGAGGTGCAGCGGTTGTCCAGCCAGGCCTTGCAGGAGGAACTCCGTGTTACACGTGCTACCTTGCAAGAGGAAGCACGTGTATCACGTGAGGTCCTGCATGCAGACCTATGTAACATCGCCACACAGAACCAGGCTCACCTGTCCGGCAGACTTGCTGCCGACGAGGGGCAAGCTGCGGCTAGGCGTGGCCAGGCTACTGTGCCACGTCCTCCTTTCCAGGATGAGCCAGACTCGGACGACCATCTATCTCCCACATAGGTCGTGCTGTGAAGGCGTTGAGCCCATGGAGGTATTTTTTTTTGGCTCAGCATCATCGCATGTGGATGTTGAGCAGCACCCTGTACCTCCCCCCTCCTGGGTGCCTCCCCTCCCCCCCGGGTCGTATGTGGCCATTTTTGATTTTTCTTTTAGTTTAGTTAGTTAAGTTTCTGTTTGATAGTTAGTTTAAATAGGTAATGTAGGTTTTCCTTAGTTAGTGTAATTAGTTAATAGTTGAGTTAGTTTAAAATTTGTAGTCTATTGTGCTTACATGTGACAGTGCGGTGCCTTGTGGTTTTTGAAGGCATCCACTGTCTGTTCCAGCTGGGCCCTTCATGGTTGTCTTGTGTATGTGTTTGCTGCTTGGGTTCCTTGACTCACATATGCCACTCCTGCCTCCCTTATCCATGGGCTCGCAAGGATGGTTCGGTGTAACAGAATTTTACACAAGGGCTTTGGACTGTCATATCTGTGGCATGTCTGGTGCTTTTTGACTTGTGTTGACACCCCTAGTGGGGATGATTTAGGTGTAATTGTCCACTGTTCAGCTTTTGCTAGATGGGGCGTGTCATGATTAATGTGGACATTGATTGCTATGCATTGTGTATTATGTTTCATATCTTTCCTGTACACGTGCTTGTTGCAAATCATGCTGTAGATAGTGTTCCACACTTTGGAGGTGAAAGACGGACTGATGGTGTGATTTGTGATGTGACTCTCTGACATGGTCAAGTAATGAGATGCCTGATGAGACACACACAGATCACTTTGATGCATTAATCATGTGTTTCATGCACTTTCTGCAGGGGGATGAGGCATCAGAGCACCTTTGCCAGCAGACATGGCCCATTGGACGACCTAATTCCTGACCCGTTTGTTGGTGCCCACATGCACATGTGTGCACAAGCAGAGCCACAGTGATTGCAGACCCACATCCTAGAACTGCTGACATGTTCCAAGCAACTCCAGGCAAGGTGAGCATCACAGGGGGGCCACGAGACAGCAAAGCTTGCACCAGGCGAGTTGCACGTGGAGGCTTAGTCACAGCACTGAGGGTGAGCTTAGACAAATATTGGTGTTGAAGCACAGAATGCAGCTCAGATGTGTTTGTGGACTGATGGCTGTTGATAGTAGGGTTGTCTGGGACACATGCGGGGGCAGTGGCACATACCCTGCGGTACACCAAGGTTCATTGAGGCACTTGTATCAACCATGTAGCCTTCCAAGACATGGAAAGGGGCAGCTCACAGGGACATACAGCAAGGGACATACTCGGGTGCAGTGCATGTCTATTCCACGTACTTCATGATAAATGCACTGGCAACTTTGTTTTGGTCATGGTGGTACGCAACTTGATCTGTAGTCATGGCTTGCCATATGGGTCTGTCTGCTTACCCAGGGAACATTGCATGTTGTGTGAATTGTGACACATTGGTGTTCCATTTGCCACGCACCCACCAGCGGCTGACTTACTGCATTGACTGTGAATGACCCGTCACAGGGTTGATGTTATATATGGGTACGAAGCATGGAGCACAGATTTTCTGTTTGTAGAGGTGTATGTTGTCATGGGGCATGTTTTGTGTTGTGTTTTTGTGTAATTGGCATGTACTGGTTGCTGACTGTGTCTCTCTTTGCAGCATTGCAGTGCTCCTGTAACCGGACCTGAGAGTGCGCAGGCAGGAGGCCAGCACTCAAAACCAGAGCTAAGTGTCTTGTTGTATTTTCTTACAAACTGCCCTGCATAGGCTTGCTGGGGAGTGTACTGATGCATGGATGTATGTGTGGTCCTATTTGGTATGTTTCTTACCCTAATCACCCTTGATCCTATGCAATTTCGAAACATGTACCCTCTACCCGGTGTTCCTGCTTCCCATGCCTATCCAAGCAATGTTCCCTGACCCTCTTTCCCCACTGGGGTTGCGGATGCCTGTGTAAGCCCCGAACTTGCAGGCGCCAAAACCCTAGAGGGGGTGGTTGGTTTGTACCACTCCTGAGCCTGGACTACAGAAGGCCATGACAATGATGTCCAAGTTTGTTTGGATTGTGCATGTGTTCATGCAGGTTGTACATTTTCGTGCATTCCCTGGTTTCATGTGTCATTCCTGCTCCCCTCACCTGCCACGCATTCCAGTCATCCAGTGTGTCTACACCTGTCCAGACTGCATATCCCTGAACCTCTTTCCCCACCAGGATCTCAGGGGCCTGTGTGAGTTTGACCTTGCAGGCACCCGGGACATGGTGTGGGTGGTTGTTTCATGAGACTCCAGCGCCTGTACAGGGGATCTGTGACAGTACACATCCATTCATGGTGCATCATCCTATGTCATGTACCACACATGTCTCACATCCAGTCGTGACATTGTTTTGCTGTGCTACCTTGGTTGTTGCATCATTGTGGTAGTACTTGGCCTTTGAGACGTACTGCTATGTCAAGTCATCTACTGGAGGGTGTTTGGGTTCCTTTTCATGCCTTGGATTATGTGATTTTGGAAATGAGTGTGGATTCTGAGGGTTCAGGCATCTCTTTACACACAAGGTGGGAGATGGACACGAAGGGTAAAGGTGATCCTGTGGCCAGGTGGGAATGAGGGTTGGAGGCTCCATGACCCAGGTGCAGTTGTTCAGTGGGTCATGGTCATTTGCGAGGGGGGGGGGGTTGTTGTTGATAGTTGCGTTGCCCTGCAGTGTGATGGGAACTCTGACATTGTAATGTTGTTGTCCTATGTACATGTTGTGTTCTGCTGATCAATGCCTGTTCATGTGTTGTGTTTTCCTTTCAGGTGCGAGGGGATAGTAGTGGTTTGACATGCTGGGGTGTACACATGGTGGATGTTCACATGTGATGTGTAGGGAACACTGATGGTCACTTGAGTGCACATGCATATGTGGAGTGCATGTCCTTGCAGAACCACACACTTGCACTCGGATGCACTCCATGTACTCCCACCCTTGCATATCCACGTGTACACTGTTTGCCTTCTGGTGGCCACTGTGTCCCACCAGCACATGTTCTGTGACCGATTATGGTTCGAGTACATGCCTAATTTGATGTTTGATGTAGTCTGTCACTTAGATGTGATGCTCAGGGTGTGCATCACACGCAATGGCTGTTCACTGTGCTGTGCGCTGAGCAGTGTGATGCAGGAGTAGGACATTGCACACATGAGCTGCAGTGTTCATTTTGCAATGCATCATGTGCATATAGCCAGGCATTCATTGTGATGTTACGTCTACGACAGTTGTAATGCATTAGGAATCGACTTATTTTTGGTGGGACATTTTGTTGGTCTGTCATTTCATCGGATTCCGGGTCAGGCATCATTGTCCGATGCCACTGTACATTTAGGACATGGAAATGTGTACCTTATCGTTACTGGGTCGGTGTATGGGTATTGCTTGCCATGTCATGTTGATGTTTGGGAGGGTTTGACTGTCATGACAGTGATGGCCATGGCCTGTTTTGCAGGTGTGTGTGATGCACACCTTGCATGTCCAGGTCATCCGCTTCTCAGAGCAACTAGCTGGGGGTAGGTTTCTCTCCGCAGCAGGGCCCTCCCCCTCAAACCGACTTCCTGACTTGACCTTGAGGGGAACCATCTCCAGTTCAGGAAGCACCTCAAGACCTTCCTCTTTGCTTCTGCTTACTCTCTGCCTCTCCCTTGCAGAATTCTTCACTGGAACTGCACAGGAGCTGCAACTGGGCCACTCTCACCAACCTCGGTCCCTGGCCCAGCCACTGTCCACTTGCACTGCCACCCTGGCAACCCCTGCACTGCAGTACTGTCTCTCTATCCCTACAGCCCTCCCTTCCCAGCACTCGTCTGCACTTACCTTAGCAGTTGCCACCAGGCGACCTATGTATAATTGTTTGGCCTACTTCCCCTGTACTGGACTCCCCCCCCCCCTTGCACTTTTCCCTTCCCCCTACCCCTGCACTTGCACAATCACAATGACACCTGGCCTAGTAGTACCATTCTCTGTGTTCCCTTGTTCCCCCCCCCTGCCTCATTGTGCCTTGTAATACTTGTGTATGGCTCATGTCATGTCACATGTCATATGTGTGCAATTTGGTTGCACAGGATAGCTTGTGTTTAAGTAGCTAGGGATGCAGACAATGTGGCACTTCCATGGCAACTATCTCAGGGTGGTAGGGTTGTGACAGTTGACTGTCACTTTGTCATCATCGATTGTCACCTGGTATGTGCCAGGCCTGTGTGCACTCCGCAGGGGTGGGAGTTTAGGTGAAAAATGTGGCCACAAGCTGGGTCCGGGCTACCTCGCCACGTGCCCTGTCCCCTCCCATGGGCAGCGCCTGTGCCTGTGGTTGGGGATGTGGGGGCACCAGCATGTCCACCGGGACGCCCTGCCGTGTTGCAACATTGTGCAGGACACATGCTGCCACAATGATCCTGCACACAACTGCTGGTGCATAGAGTAGTTGCCCACCAGAGCGGTCAAGGGAGCGGAAACGTGACTTGAGCACTCCGAATGTGCGCTCCACTATGCCCCTGGTTGCAATATGGGCAGCGTTGTATCTTACCTGGGGTGGTGTGGTGGGGTTCCGGATTGGCGTCATCATGTGGTTGCTCAGAGGGTAGGCACTGTCCCCTGGGGAGGTGATAATTGTTCAGATTAATGGGGTTGGTATATTTGTCTGTGTGTGACTTGCATGCATGTGCAAGGGCATTTGTACTCACCTAGGAGCCATGTGTCGCCATGCTGCCCAGCTTCCAGGGCCCGGCTCAGGGCGGACATTCTGTATATGAAACTGTCATGGGTGGAGCCAGGGTAGTTTGCATAGACAGAGGTGATGATTCCCTTTGCATCGCATACCACCTGTACATTGATGGAATGCCAGTGCTTGCGGTTTCGGTAGATGTGCTCAGTGGCCCTAGGTGGACGTAGGGCCACATGGGTGCAATCTATGGCACCGAGCACTTTGGGGAAGTGTGCCACCCTGAAAAAATCCAGGACAACGGCCTGCCTTTCTGCGGGTGTTCTGGGCATGTATATGTGCCTGCGGACTGAGGGGCGCGCTGTCATGATTGCCAGTACCTGGTGTAGGCAGCGTGACTGCGTGGCCTGTGAGACCCCCCCCACTATGGCAGTGGTCCGCTGAAACGACCCAGTGGCCAAGAAATGCAAGACATTGAGCAGCTTCTCCAAGGGGCTCAATGCTTGGGAGCAAAGGGTGGGGGATGTGAGGTCATCTTCCCATTCCCTGACCAGGTCTAGGATGATATGGGGTGGAAACCTATACCTGCCGTAGACCTGGTCGTCAGGCATCCCAAAAAGGCCTGTCCGTGGTGCAAAAATGCGTGCCCTGGCTATTCTCCTCCTCCTGCGGTGTCCCACAATCACTGCAGCAACAAATGGGGCATTCATCGTCGCTGTATATACGCGTTTGTTGTTTGCGCGCACTTTTATGCTGGGCGCGGGCGCGGGACGCCTCCGTGTGGGCGGACTCGTTGGTTTCCCGTATTCTGGTGTCATCGCGTGTGATCGGAGGGCAGCGAGCGTACATGCGATTGGCCTGGGTACGTGTGTTTCGGGGTGCGCGGGAAGTTCCACACGCGATTGGCCTGGGTACGTGTGTTTCGGGGTGCGCGGGTAGTTCCACACGCGATTGGCCTGGGTACGTGTGTTTCGGGGTGCGCGGGAAGTTCCACACGCGATTGGCCTGGGTACGTGTGTTTCGGGGTGCGCGGGAAGTTCCACACGCGATTGGCCTGGGTACGTGTGTTTCGGGGTGCGCGGGTAGTTCCACACGCGATTGGCCTGGGTACGTGTGTTTCGGGGTGCGCGGGAAGTTCCACACGCGATTGGCCGGGGTACGTGTGTTTCGGGGTCCCGTGAACTTTCACACGCGATTGGTTGGGATCCACGTGTGTACTGTCATCACGTGCAATGAGGGATACTCCCTCGCACGTCACGTCACAGACGCGCTCACGCGCTGAGGGCCTTTGGTCCAATGAAAATGCGTATGCGTGCAGACGCGCTTACGCGCTAAGGGCCTTTCCTCGAATTACACGCTGACGTGCAGAATTTTCACGTGCCTAATCACTCCGTATCAAGCTGGCCACGCGTAAGCACACGGAAGACCACGCTCCTGCCCAGAAGGCCGAACTACTGCCCCCCAGAGCCCCGAGCACGCTCCCACCTGCCATCTGCTGCTGCCTGACTGCCTGCTGCCCACGTGCCCTGCCATTTGCTGCCTGCACATCAGCCAGGGGTGCTGTTGGTGTGACCACCCCTGCTGGAACCAAAGACTCCCGACTGGGATTCCATCGCTCCACAGCCCAGCCCCAGGACCCAGTTGCCCACCCACTCCTGCCTCTGGGGTTGTCATGTCGGGGCCAACTCCATCTGTGACCACTGACAACCCCCGGCCAGAGAGGCAGAGGGGCACCAGCTTCAGTGCCACCGAAGTTGGTGTCCTGGTGGAGCAAGTCCTGGGCCAGTATGATGCCCTCTTCGGAAGTTGCCGCGCCGACAAGGAAGGACGGACTCGGATCTGGACTGACATCGTGACTGCCATCAACGCGGAGGGGGTGGCAGTCCGCGACTTCCAACATGTCAAGAAGCGCTGGGAGGACTTCAGGTCCAGGACCCTGACCAAGGCCCGGCGCCTCTTGAAGGCAGCGGATGCCAAGGGGCGCCGGGGCCACTTGTCGGAAGAACAGATGAGGGTCCTGGAACACATATCCCCAGCGCTCCACGTCCAGGTCCTTGAGAGGCAGACCCGTCTGGAGTCGAGCGGTGAGTGTACATGCATCCTGATTGTGAGCAGTGCGTGTGGTGATTGTTCAGTAGTGTGCAGGTTGCACATCTGTTTGTATGGGGTCGAGTATGGGTGCGGGTGTACAGGGCCGTGGGGCTGACACATGCGAGGGCTGTAATGTGTGAGACATGGATGGTGCCTGTGTGTGTGGGCTTGCATGCCAAATGCAGTTGTGTGGGCACACAAGTCTGTATGAATGTGTATGTGAGTAGACATGTCCGTGATGTCACGCATGTATGTTGTTTTCAGCTGATTGTATCAGCGCTGTGTACATGTGCATGTGTGTGTATTTGACAAGGGTGCAACAGTGATGCAACATGGATGCATGTGACAGCGGTATGTGGAAGCCTGATTGGCAGATGTGACATGGATGCCCGTCTGAACACTGCGACACTTAGCAGAGGTGTACACATGCATGCAAGTGTGGTGGTGTGTGTACATGTGTGGTGCACTTCCTGTGTTGCATGTGATGTCTGGCTCACCTTTGCCTGCTGATGCTGTTGTATGTGTATGGATGGTGTTGGCAGTTGCAACATGGCTGTGGTATGGCTCGTGTGTGCAAGTTGTAATGACATGTGTGTTGGGGATTGTGATGACATGTCAGAGGTTTGCCAATGCCACTCATGTACAACTGTCATGTGTGTATGTGTACATTGTACAGTGCCCTGATGCCTGTGTTTTGTTTCTCCCTGTCTGCAGCGTCAACTGATGAAGAGGGCGGAGAAGGTGCTGTGGAGCACAGCGGCGGGGATCCCACCGCCAGCCGGAGACGCAAGGCCCGGCTCCCCTCCCAGGTTGTCATCTCGTCGGGGAGTGAGGAGTCCGGTGCCGCGTCCCAGGCCGCAGCTGCCGGGGGGAGGTCCAAGAGGCGGAGGTTGCAGTTGGACTCCTCGGCAGCAGAAGGGGCAGCTGGGACCCCACAGGGCCCAACGGGGGAAGATGGCACAGAGTCATCCAGGTTGGTGGGGGGTTTGGTGGAGGAGGAGGCCGTGCAAGCACCGGAGACGGGGTCTGGGGGTGGGGATCCCACTGGTGCTAGTGGTGCAGTGCAGGACCAGGGACAGGAGGCAGCACAGGCCGCCGCGGAGGTGCCTGTGTGCAATCCTGTCCCTGATCCTGTCCCTGCATCATCTTGCACCAGCAGGGATGCCCATGTCCAGACCAGTTTTCAGGCAGGGGATGAGCTGACGTCAACTGGCCTTCCCCTGCCTGCGGACGTGGCTATCCAGGCCCGGGTTGAGCCTGTCCTGGCTGGAGTGGCGTTGCGTCAACGGGCCATGCGAGGCGACCTGCAGTCTTTTCATGAAGAGACTGCAGGTCATCTCGAATGGCTCGTTGACCACGTCAGCCTGCTGGGACAGGTCACCCAGGCCGGATTCCTCCGTCTGATGGGGCTTGCCACGACCCCCTCCTCAGCTGGACCCCCTACGCGCCAGTCGTCCTCTGTGCCATCTTCCCACCCATCAGTCACCTGGGTGCCCTGTGGAGCTGCCTCTGACGGTGCGGCCAGGCTGGTGGAGGAGGCATCCCTGCCACAGTCGGGAGTCGGACGTCCAGCAGGGGTGGCCACGTCAACGACTGCACCCCAGCCGGCGGAGGATGTGCAGGCAGCAGGAGGCAGTGCAGGGGCAGAGGCACAGCAGCAGCAGCTCCATGGTGGGAGCCATGAAGGCTCGGGGCCTTCGACATCGGAGGGGCAGGCATCGGCCGGAGGGCAGGAGGACCCAGGACAAAAAGTGTCTTCCGTGTGGCAGCGGTTGGGCCACGCCATAGATGCGGAGCGGCAGCGGGCGGAAGAGGCACGGCTCTCAATGGTCAGGGCGGAGAACTCCATGCAGAGGGCCCTGAGGCGGGTCGAGTGCCTCGAGGCAATCCGCAGGGCTTTGGAGGTGGACACGTCGACGGCCCTGCGGACCCTCGGGGCCATGGAGGAGGACCGCCTCCGGGACATAGAGGAGGAGTTCGATGATGCCCTGGCCCGGCACATCCAGAAGTGAGCCGTGGAACTAGCCCGCTGCCCTTGTACATAGTTATGTAGGTAGTGTTAAGTTTCATTTTTGTTTTTATTTCATTTGGACCTTTTGGACATTGGCCACATTTTTGTATATAGTTTTTTTTATTGGTTAGTGTAGTTAGTTAGGTTTCCTTTATTTTGTTGGGATGATGGACCCTGGCTTCTTGCTTTGTACATAGTTGTGGACTTGTACATAATTTATTTTTTAAAATTATCCATGGATCAATGGCTTATGTTTTTTTTTCACATTGGATTTTGTTTGGTGGACATTGACTTTGTAGTACATTACTTTGGATTTCTATATTCTTTGATTTTTTCTTTTTTTTGGACGGACATGCTTCTTTTCATTTTTTCCATTCACATTTCAGTTTCTTCATTTTTGTTTCTATTCATCTTTCCTTTAATACATTATTTATTTGTTGCACTTCAATGTGTGGTGTCTCATTGTTTTCATGCATTTCATGTTATGTGTTTTGAGATTCACTGACACCCATTGGGTGTATGTGAGGGACATGTGTTTGTTTTGGAACTTGCAATTGGTGTTCTGTGATGTAATTGCAGAATATGAGTGGGTGGATGCAATACTCGGGTGGGTGTTTTGTATTTGGGGGCTGACCATAGAGACCAGGGATCTGGACTGTGATGACATGTTGGGTGGGGAACATGAGTTGGACATGGGTGGGGGCCTGCTGGCAGGTGCCCCACAGTGCTGGGGGGTGGGAGACATGAGTGGGGGCCTGGTGGAGGGTGCACCTGGATGCTGGGGGGGTGGGGGTGTTGGGAGACATGAGTGGGGCCTGGTGGAGGGTGCCCTGCACTGCTGGGGAGTGGGGGGGATGGGAGACATGTGTGGGGGCCTGGTGGAGGGTGCCCCTGGATGCTGGGGGTGGGGGTGGTGGGAGACATGAGTGGGGGCCTGGTGGAGGGTGCACCTGGATGCTGGGGGGGTGGGGGTGTTGGGAGACATGAGTGGGGCCTGGTGGAGGGTGCCCTGCACTGCTGGGGAGTGGGGGGGATGGGAGACATGTGTGGGGGCCTGGTGGAGGGTGCCCCTGGATGCTGTGGGTGGGGGTGCTGGGAGACATGTGTGGGGGCCTGGTGGAGGGTGCCCCTGGATGCTGGGGGTGGGGGTGCTGGGAGACATGTGTGGGGGCCTGGTGGAGGGTGCCCCTGGATGCTGGGGGGGTGGGGGTGTTGGGAGACATGAGTGGGGCCTGGTGGAGGGTGCCCTGCACTGGTGGGGAGTGGGGGGGATGGGAGACATGTGTGGGGGCCTGGTGGAGGGTGCCCCTGGATGCTGGGGGTGGGGGTGCTGGGAGACATGTGTGGGGGCCTGGTGGAGGGTGCCCCTGGATGCTGGGGGTGGGGGTGGTGGGAGACATGTGTGGGGGCCTGGTGGAGGGTGCCCCTGGATGCTGGGGGGTGGGGGTGGTGGGAGACATGAGTGGGGGCCTGGTGGAGGGTGCCCTGCACTGCTGGGGAGTGGGGGGGATGGGAGACATGGGTGGGGGCCTGGTGGAGGGTGCCCCTGGATGCTGGGGGGTGGGGGTGGTGGGAGACATGTGTGGGGGCCTGGTGGAGGGTGCCCCTGGATGCTGGGGGGGTGGGGGTGGTGGGAGACATGAGTGGGGGCCTGGTGGAGGGTGCCCTGCACTGCTGGGGAGTGGGGGTGCTGGGAGACATGTGTGGGGGCCTGGTGGAGGGTGCCCCTGGATGCTGGGGGGTGGGGGTGCTGGGAGACATGTGTGGGGGCCTGGTGGAGGGTGCCCCTGGATGCTGGGGGGGTGGGGGTGGTGGGAGACATGGGTGGGGGCCTGCTGGCAGGTGCCCCACAGTGCTGGGGGGTGGGAGACATGAGTGGGGGCCTGGTGGAGGGTGCCCCTGGATGCTAGGGGGTGGGGGTGCAGGGGGACATGAGTGGGGGCCTGGTGGAGGGTGCCCCTGGATGCTAGGGGGTGGGGGTGCTGGGAGACATGTGTGGGGGCCTGGTGGAGGGTGCCCCTGGATGCTGGGGGGGTGGGGTTGGTGGGAGACATGAGTGGGGGCCTGGTGGAGGGTGCCCCTGGTGGCTGGGGGGTGGGGGTGGTGGGAGACATGAGTGGGGGCCTGGTGGAGGGTGCCCCTGGATGCTGTGGGTGGGGGTGCTGGGAGACATGTGTGGGGGCCTGGTGGAGGGTGCCCCTGGATGCTGGGGGTGGGGGTGCTGGGAGACATGTGTGGGGGCCTGGTGGAGGGTGCCCCTGGATGCTGGGGGGGTGGGGGTGTTGGGAGACATGAGTGGGGCCTGGTGGAGGGTGCCCTGCACTGGTGGGGAGTGGGGGGGATGGGAGACATGTGTGGGGGCCTGGTGGAGGGTGCCCCTGGATGCTGGGGGTGGGGGTGCTGGGAGACATGTGTGGGGGCCTGGTGGAGGGTGCCCCTGGATGCTGGGGGTGGGGGTGGTGGGAGACATGTGTGGGGGCCTGGTGGAGGGTGCCCCTGGATGCTGGGGGGTGGGGGTGGTGGGAGACATGAGTGGGGGCCTGGTGGAGGGTGCCCTGCACTGCTGGGGAGTGGGGGGGATGGGAGACATGGGTGGGGGCCTGGTGGAGGGTGCCCCTGGATGCTGGGGGGTGGGGGTGGTGGGAGACATGTGTGGGGGCCTGGTGGAGGGTGCCCCTGGATGCTGGGGGGGTGGGGGTGGTGGGAGACATGAGTGGGGGCCTGGTGGAGGGTGCCCTGCACTGCTGGGGAGTGGGGGGGATGGGAGACATGAGTGGGGGCCTGGTGGAGGGTGCCCCTGGATGCTGGGGGGTGGGGGTGCTGGGAGACATGTGTGGGGGCCTGGTGGAGGGTGCCCCTGGATGCTGGGGGGGTGGGGGTGGTGGGAGACATGGGTGGGGGCCTGCTGGCAGGTGCCCCACAGTGCTGGGGGGTGGGAGACATGAGTGGGGGCCTGGTGGAGGGTGCCCCTGGATGCTAGGGGGTGGGGGTGCAGGGGGACATGAGTGGGGGCCTGGTGGAGGGTGCCCCTGGATGCTAGGGGGTGGGGGTGCTGGGAGACATGTGTGGGGGCCTGGTGGAGGGTGCCCCTGGATGCTGGGGGGGTGGGGGTGGTGGGAGACATGAGTGGGGGCCTGGTGGAGGGTGCCCCTGGTGGCTGGGGGGTGGGGGTGGTGGGAGACATGAGTGGGGGCCTGGTGGAGGGTGCCCCTGGATGCTAGGGGGTGGGGGTGCTGGGAGACATGTGTGGGGGCCTGGTGGAGGGTGCCCCTGGATGCTGGGGGGGTGGGGGTGGTGGGAGACATGGGTGGGGGCCTGCTGGCAGGTGCCCCACAGTGCTGGGGGGTGGGAGACATGAGTGGGGGCCTGGTGGAGGGTGCCCCTGGATGCTAGGGGGTGGGGGTGCAGGGGGACATGAGTGGGGGCCTGTTTGAGGCTGCCCCTGCACTGCTGGGGGGTGGGGGTGCAGGGGGACATGCGTTGGTGGGCAGTAGTGCTAGTTGATATGTGGGTTGGCTGGTGGGCATGGCCATGGTGGATGGGGTGCCTGCAGGACATGTGCTGGGTAGGCCCCTGTGGTGTGAGCCACCTGCAGGGGCCGTGGAGGGTGTAGAGGGTACACCTGGGAGGACCCACACGTGCAATTCACGTGTGCTTCTCCCCGCGCACCCCCGAAATACACGTACCCCGCTCAATCGCGTGTGGAACTTCCCGCGCACCCCTGAAATCTACGTACCAGGCCAAATCGCGTGTGGAACTTCCCGCGCACCCCCGAAATACACGTACCCCGCTCAATCGCGTGTGGAACTTCCCGCGCACCCCTGATATCCACGTAACAGGCCGAATCGCGTGTGGAACTTCCCGCGCACCCCCGATATACACGTACCCCGCTCAATCGCATGTGGAACTTCCCGCGCACCCCTGATATCCACGTACCCGGCCAAATCGCGTGTGGAACTTCCCGCGCACCCCCGGAATACACGTACCCCGCTCAATCGCGTGTGGAACTTCCCGCGCACCCCTGAAATCCACGTACCCGGCCAAATCGCGTGTGGAACTTCCCGCGCACCCCTGATATCCACGTACCAGGCCGAATCGCGTGTGGAACTTCCCGCGCACCCCCGAAATACACGTACCCCGCTCAATCGCGTGTGGAACTTCACGCGCACCCCTGATATCCACGTACCCGGCCAAATCGCGTGTGGAACTTCCCGCGCACCCCCGGAATACACATACCCCGCTCAATCGCGTGTGGAACTTCCCGCGCACCCCTGATATCCACGTACCAGGCCGAATCGCGTGTGGAACTTCCCGCGCACCCCCGAAATACACGTACCCCGCTCAATCGCGTGTGTCACTTCCCGCGCACCCCCGAAATACACGTACCCCGCTCAATCGCGTGTGGAACTTCCCGCGCACCCCTGATATCCACGTACCAGGCCGAATCGCGTGTGTCACTTCCCGCGCACCCCCGAAATACACGTACCCCGCTCAATCGCGTGTGGAACTTCCCGCGCACCCCTGATATCCACGTACCAGGCCGAATCGCGTGTGGAACTTCCCGCGCACCCCTGATATCCACGTACCCGGCCAAATCGCGTGTGGAACTTCCCGCGCACCCCCGGAATACACGTACCCCGCTCAATCGCGTGTGGAACTTCCCGCGCACCCCTGAAATCCACGTACCCGGCCAAATCGCGTGTGGAACTTCCCGCGCACCCCTGATATCCACGTACCAGGCCGAATCGCGTGTGGAACTTCCCGCGCACCCCCGAAATACACGTACCCCGCTCAATCGCGTGTGGGACTTCCCGCGCACCCCTGATATCCACGTACCCGGCCAAATCGCGTGTGGAACTTCCCGCGCACCCCCGGAATACACGTACCCCGCTCATTCGCGTGTGTAACTTCCCGCGCAACCCCGGAATGCACGTACCCCGCTCAATCGCGTGTGTCACTTCCCGCGCACCCCCGGAATACACGTAGCCCGCTCATTCGCGTGTGTAACTTCCCGCGCACCCCCGGAATACAAGTACCCCGCTCAATCGCGTATTTTACTTCCCGCGGCGCCACTTTTTTGATGCGCTGGGACTCTACCGCCTGCCTTCGTGTGGCGGACGTGTTTCAGCTTGTGCGCGGCTTTGGCTGTGCGTGGGTTTGCCCTATTCCATTCCATGGATACGTGTGGTTCGTGTGCGTGTGGGCGTTACCTCTGCTTCCGTGCAGTGCATCCCCAGTTACGCCCTTATTTTCGCGTGTTGTTCCCCATTCCGCGCGTTACGCCCCATGTCCCGCCCACTTTCTGCTGTGTGCGCTGAGGTTGTGCGCTTTCACTGTGCGCGTCGCGCACCGTCGCGCACGCCTTTCGCGATGTTGCAGTGACTTGTGCGCCATGCACGGGTTTGGCGCACATCGCGCGGTGAACACGCGCAGGGACTTCCATGAATCGCACGCGTGCGCGTGCGCCTGTTTTTTTCCGCTTGCGCCTGCTTGCGCCTACTTGCGCGTAGATTTTCGGCGCACGTTTGTTCCATGAATCGGCCCCTTAGTATCAACTACCACTTTTATACAACACACAATATTGAGCACATTTGAACTTTAGGTTTGAGTGAGTTGAGTGAATTTGGTAGGATGTTTTTATGCACCTTAAAATAGCAAGTTCTTTAGTGAGTCGAATCTTGCTCTATGTTTACTGTATGAAATCAATGTACATATTTATTTGTTGATGTGTCTAGATTGCAGTCATATGATATCTAAAGATATGTTGATGTGTTAAAAATGTGGAGTCAAATAAAATGTGCTTTAAATATTCCAGACATTACTAAGGAAGGAGACTCATGCAGGACTTTTCTTTATGTGCTGAGTACCCGTGGGCACATACCATCTTCAGCCTGCATCCCTGTTCCAGGGGAACACCCCGTGCTAGCAATGGTCAACCTTATGGCATGTGGGTCTAGCATGACGAGCTTGAGTGGCCCGCACCTGTGCATCCGCTCACGCGCTACCTCATCAGTTCGATGCATTGTACACATCAACAGCGCTTTGTTGTAAAGCGCTATATAAACATAAACATAAACATAATATGCATTTAGATAAGGACATTAATTTAATTGGGGCTCCGGGGGAAGTGGAATAGTGTAGGGTTATGCAGAATAAGGTTGAGATGCAGTAAGAAAAGAATAGTGAGGAGACTGGCAAGAGATTAAAGGGAGTGACACGACCAAACGGCGGGATGAGGGAGGGGCAGAGGAAGGCGTAGCTAATTATGAGGACACGCAAACCAAGATGTATGAGTCCCGGGGCTTCATATTAAGCGGGAACCGGATCCATGACGCCTGCTGAGCTCAGATCTCATTAAATCTCTTCATATTACCTGGGATATAAAGATACACGTGAGAGACGGGAACAGACCCGACAGCGCTTCAGGGCGCAAACCTGGCGGAAAGCTGCTGATGCAGGAGATAGGCGCATGACAGGTGATGTACTGGCGTCAGGTATAAGACGAGATTTGCAGTGAGGTTTAATTTCATGCGCTCAAAAACTGCTGATGCCCGAAGAAATACAAGCCAATGAAAAGGACGGGAGTGGGCTCAATGTATCAATTGAACACATGCAGGCTGCTTGTCGTTACTTTTCCCTGTGCCTAATTTATCTTCTGGAAATAGACAGTACTGGGAGGCTTCACATCTCATGGCCTATTTGCCAGGGAATGGTACTGCTAAAAGGCAGCATGGCTACCACAAACAAGCAGGCACCAGATTACCCATACATTCTGCCAATGGTCTTGGGAGGATAGCTCAGGTGTAACGTGCTGTCCTTGGAAGTAAAACGACACTCCGCAACACAGGTTCGATCCCCGGGTCCACGCTTAGATACCGCTTGGTATTAAGCGCGTTATAAATTACCTATCATCTCAATGAGGCCACGCCCCCATAGAAGGGGCAGGTGGCATGATATAACTTCTTCTTTGGGTGACTGAAAGCCTGGTTTGCCTTAATGCATGAATCTAGCCTGATCCAGTGTTCTATGTCAAAATGTGTACATAATAAATTGCAACCTGCAATACATGTATGCACAATGGTATTTTTATAATTCTTTGTAATTTAGTAGCAGACAAAATGTTTCAGGGATTAGCATACTATGCAAACTCGAGTCCTAGAATATTTGGGGAAGAGGCCTGTCACTGTGAATTATGCATTTACTTGTTTTCTTTTTACATATTTCAAAATAAAAGGCCTGCATTGTCTCCACACAAAGTTACCCCTTTTATTTTCGATACACTTACTGGCTGAAAGGATGAATAAGAAACAAGATAGTTTCCCTGCGTGCTCTCATCACAGTAGTTGAGGCGTCCCTGGCATTTCAGCGCACAATGGGCCTCAATGCGACCCTGGCGGAATGGGTTTAACGGCGCCGGTAATGGTGCCGGCGCCGTTAAACCCATCCCGCCCTATTAAGAGGTTTCCTCGCGGGAACCGCTCTTGACGTCTGGTCACGCCAGACGTCCTTTGCGGGTCCCGCAAGGGCACTAGCATGCTAACAACAGGCCCGTCATTAACGGGCCCGTTGTTAGCATCATCCCCATTCCCATTGAGCCCTGCTTGATGAGTGCTCAGGGGACTTCATCTCCCAAGCTTGATAAGTTCTCACTTCCATCTACATGGGACTACAGGGATATAAGAGACTACATTTTGGCATTTCCTCAGCTGCAGAAGTGTTCCAATAGACAATAGATACCTTTTACCAGTGCTCCCCGGCATACTGAACGTGGGCGACGGCATCCTAGTGTATGCAGAAAGCAAAGTGAAACACATCAACCGACTGACACCAATATTAGAACGACTATATGAGGCTCGTCTCACCATTCACAAAGAAAAATGTGAATTTATGAAGGAACTGTTGACTTTCTTCGGATACGTGTTAAACAAATCGGGAGTCTCAGCAGACGACCTCAAAGTCACGGACATAAAAGGGTCCTCCCCCCGACAACACAAATAGAAGTCAGGGGGTTCTTAGGGATGGCCACCTACTACGGAATGTTCAGTAACAATCAAGCGGCCATCTCAGAACCACTAAGGGAACTGAGCAGGTCGAACACCAAGTGGGCGAGGGACAACCGCTGGCTAGAAGCTTTTCAATGCATCAAAGAGTCACAACAATGTCGTACTATGACATAAACCTATGCACCGAGCCCTGTTGGAAAGGGAGCCATCCGAATACAGAAATCTCCTACATATGAAACAAAGCCCATGGCATGCATGTCCAGAACGCTGACACTGACCGGGCAGAGATATTCCCATATCAAAAAGAAAGCAATTGCTGTCCTGTGGGGATGACAACATGTCCACCTATCTCTACGGAGAGAGGTTTACGCCCTACTCAGACCACAAGACCGTGATACCTATCATCACAGGATCAGTGCCACACCCACCAGCACACATAGAAAAATGGCTGCTACAACTGCAGCAATAGCATTTCGATCTGGCATACCAAGAAGGGACAGAGAACCCAGCAGATTTGTATTCAAGACACCGACGAGCAGAGACAAAAGAACATATCTGTCAGGTCACACGCACAATGAAGCCAAAGGCTGTTAGCATAACAGACATCACGGAAGCGAGGAGAGCAGACCCATGCTGCGACATCGCGAAAAACATCAATTTTAGCAGGAGAATGGAACTCGTTTCTTCAGCATACTCACAACCGCGCTACAGTAGACCGAGACTTCCTGTCAGGGATGTTCTCAGTCTGTCATGAGCCATTGATCACCAAGGAGGGTGATTTAGGGTAGCCAGCATTCTCATCCCACACAGCCTGCAAAGCAGGATCCTCACCCTCGTGCATAAGAAGCACCAGTGAATTGTCTTAACAAAGGCAAGGCTACACAGCCGAGTGTGGTTTCCACAGCTAGACGCAAAAGTTGAAGAAGCCATAGCGACATGTCTTCCATTCTAAGTGTGTGGAGTACCCTCCAGCCCAGAACCCATCCAGTCTGTGCCAAGAGGGCCAGCATGATGGGAATCAATATGCATCGCTTTCCGCACGGTACAGGAAGGAGCGTTCCTGCCACTGGCAATAGATGACTTCTCCCGCTTCCCAGAAGTTGAAATAGTCCCGTCCATGCTCAGAGAGGCAGTACTGTCCGACCTCGAGAAAATGTTTACCACTCATGGGCTGCCAAATGCCATAAAGAGCGACAATGGGTCACCATTCCAAACAAAGGAGTTAAAAAATGGCCCTCCTTATGGGTTTGCCGGTACCCTGCCGGTAATTCTGATGGGGTACCTGCAAACTGGTTCTACAGTCTCTGCTGCCTAGTATCCCCTTTTACCAGGACTCCACAGGATGGAATTGCCTGAATCACTGGCAGCGGTATAACTGGTATTTGCCAGTAGAACCTGATCTACCATCAGGTCGTGCCTGCCAGGAGATCTGTGGCCCCCACCGGCAAACTTGTATTTTATCAGTCTTGAAAATATGCTGCTGCCGGAATTACCAGCATTTTTTCCGGACCGGCAAAGTCATAATGAGGGCCAATATGTGGAGAACTTACACATTTGTTACCACCACATCACCCCTCAATGACCACAAGCAAGCGGAGACGTGAACATTTCATGTGGATACTTAATGAAGTCATCCGAATAGCAAAAACACAAGGCCTCTCCTGGTAGCTTGAACTATACTGATTTCCACTGAACTATCGACTCACACCCCACACGTCGACTGACAACCTGCAGCCGATCTCATGTAACAAACAATACTACACTCCTTCATACCTTACCACCAGAGCCAGAAGGTGAAAGGAGTAGGTAGACATAAGACACAAGCAAAGAGGGTCAAAGGAAATGCCCGAATGAGTGACAAAAGGAAAACCAAGGCATTGCATCACAGAGCAGGTGGCCAAGTGCTGGTCCTCAGAAACCCAACGCGGGCAAAGATGCCGACCCCATGTGATGGCTCCCCCTGGACAGTAATAAGACGACAGGGAGCCCTGGTAACAGCCCGCCAGGGGAATGAGACAATTACAAGAAATGCCTCCTGGCTCAAGAGAATCCCTAACAGGATGTGGAGTGAAAGCCAAGAAGACCTCAAAGCACAGGGCAGAGAAAAGGAGGAGGAGGTCCTGGACACAACCCAAGGACACCCACGAGAGGAAGGTGAAACACCAAATATCGAGGCCGGCGGTCGGGGGGGGGGTGAGAATCAGTGCTGAGAACCGAAGAGACGCAGACGGATCTGAACACTTCAAGGATGTCGCTAGATACTCCAGCAGATACCACCTGAGAGAGGCACCAGGGCTCCAGGAAAACTCAGAGACTATGGGCTTCATTATGAAGCTGGCGGTAGCCGTGCCCTTATTAGGGGCACGGCTGCCGCCAGTAATGATTTTTTACAGGGACCATGGAATGGGAAATTACCGGGTCATGCCGACCTTGGCGGACCCGGTAATTGCCCATTCCATGGACCCGGTAAAATTTGATCCCCATTCCCATTCGAGCCCCAACGGGCCCATTGTTAGCTCCCTGGTCCCCTCACAGGACCCGGAATAGGATGCAGAATGCCTGCAGGATGCGGGGCCATGCACAGGGTGGAGTTCTGTCCTGCCTCCCGCTGTGTGTGGGGTAACAGGATAACATGGCACAGACATGGGGAAGCACAGAGAAGGTCTGTGTCAGTGTATCATTGTCATTTTCCACCCAATTCAAAGTTGTGCCCTAAGTGGTAGCTTCTAACCACCTGCAGAATCAGGTCATTGCTTCTCCAGCATCTAAGCACCAAACCAGGGATCAAACTTATGTTTCACAACATAACTTTGAGGACACGTGTGCTGCCCCTGAGCTATCCTTTCTCCTAGGTTGTGTTGTGTTCTATATAAATAGTTATTACTATTTGTTGTAAGCAGGATGTAACACTTAGGGTACTTCTTGGCGCTCTAGTCCAGAATGGTGAGTGATGAATCAAAGGAAGTATATGTGCTTGGAGGGCCAGGACTTTAATGCTCATCAGGTGGACAGAAGGCAGAAATGTCCCCTGATATGTGTAGGGATCCAGAGTCCAGAAGCAAGACCTACAAACGCTGAGACCCATGTCAGGATCGCAAGCTTATCTTTTAGAAACACAACACTTTGTTGTGGCCTTTCTGCATGAGAGGTAGAGGGGGTCAGATCATTATAGTTCAATCCAGCCTTCAAGTGAAAAACAGGAATTAACATCAAGGGCATGATTCATGGAACTTTTAGCGCGGTGCAAATAGGCTTTGCACTGGTGAAAAGTGATGTTGCACTGCCAACAAACACCCTGATTCGCAAAGCTGTGCAACGTGTATTTTTGTAGAGCAAAGTGACTTTGCACCCTCTTTTGAACCAGTGCAAAGTCAATTTGCACTGCAAAAATACACTTTGCACTGCTCTGTGAATCAGGGTTATGGCTGGCAGTGCAAAGTCAGCGCTGCAAATTCCATCAATTGGACCCTAAATATCTAAAACCATATTGCTCAATTTTTCAACCACCATGAAAACATCAACAATAATAATAATAATAGATTACATGTAGAGCTTCTAGACAGATTAGTACGGCTTCTAAGCACAGTATTTCCGGACTTGGAATGAAGATCGGCTGGGTCCACCATTCTGGAGCTTGAATTTTCATGATACAGGCTGAACTCATGAGCGCATAACTCACTGAGCTATCTCATACGCTGCACTAGGCATGCCTTAACCCGATTTCGAACATCTGAAAAGAAATGTAACCAAAACTGTTACATTGTCATAGACTAATCCAGCACGGTGTGATAGAGTGGAACGCGACTGGTCTAAAACGTTTGCCCGGTCTCTGTTTTTCAGCGGATCATGAGTGCTTGATTGAAAACCCCACGTTTGTGGTGTATTCGTCCATCGTCTCCTTCTACGTGCCCTTCATTGTCACTCTACTGGTGTACGTTCAGATCTACATCGTCCTCAGGAAGCGGAGGAAGCGAGTGAACACCAAGCGCAATGGCCACGGCCTGCAGCACGAAGCCCCACTCAAGGTACCGTAGCCATTTCTATCTCTGCATGTCCCTCCTTGAAGCCCCACTCAAGGTACCGTAGCCATTTCTACCTCCGCATGTCCTCCCTTGAAGCCCCACTCAAGGTACCGTAGCCATTTCTATCTCTGCATGTCCCCCCTTGAAGCCCCACTCAAGGTACCGTAGCCATTTCTATCTCCGCATGTCCTCCCTTGAAGCCCCACTAAAGGTACCGTAGCCATTTCTATCTCCGCATGTCCTCCCTTGAAGCCCCACTCAAGGTCCCGTAGCCATTTCTATCTCCGCATGTCCTCCCTTGAAGCCCCACTCAAGTTACCGTAGCCATTTCTATCTCCGCATGTCCTCCCTTGAAGCCCCACTCAAGGTACCGTAGCCATTTCTATCTCCTCATGTCCTCCCTTGAAGCCCCACTCAAGGTACCGTAGTCATTTCTATCTAAGCATGTCCTCCCTTGAAGCCCCACTCAGGGTACCGTAGCCATTTCTATCTCTGCATGTCCTCCCTTGAAGCCCCACTCAAGTTCCCGTAGCCATTTCTATCTCCGCATGTCCTCCCTTGAAGCCCCACTCAAGTTACCGTAGCCATTTCTATCTCCGCATGTCCTCCCTTGAAGCCCCACTCAAGGTACCGTAGCCATTTCTATCTCCTCATGTCCTCCCTTGAAGCCCCACTCAAGGTACCGTAGCCATTTCTATCTCCGCATGTCCTCCCTTGAAGCCCCACTCAAGGTACCGTAGCCATTTCTATCTCCGCATGTCCTCTCTTGAAGCCCCACTCAGGGTACCGTAGCCATTTCTATCTAAGCATGGCCTCCCTTGAAGCCCCACTGAGGGTACCGTAGCCATTTCTATCTCCGCATGTCCTCCCTTGAAGCCCCACTCAAGGTCCCGTAGCCATTTCTATCTCTGCATGTCCTCCCTTGAAGCCCCACTCAAGGTCCCGTAGCCATTTCTATCTCTGCATGTCCTCCCTTGAAGCCCCACTCAAGGTACCATAGACATTTCTATCTCTGCATTTCCTCTCTTGAAGCCCCACTCAAGGTACCGTAGCCATTTCTATCTCCGCATGTCCTCCCTTGAAGCCACACTCAGGGTACCGTAGCCATTTCTATCTCTGCATGTCCTCCCTTGAAGCCCCCCTCAAGGTACCAAGGCCATTTCTATCTCTGCATGTCCCCCCTTGAGTGCTCAGGCCTTGAGGCTCCAAGAAACACGTCTGGCAAGCGGAGCCCCTGTACCCAAGTAGAGTGATAGACGTGCTGAGGGTGCACTACCTATCCCTCCACTTTCCAAACACCCTGCAGCCCTGGACAAGCAACTGTACCAACATCAACTAATACACAGAGCCTTCTGAAGGTGCAGTGCCTATGTACCCACTCATCAAACATCCTGCAGGGTGTGCCAAGACACTGTACTCAAATGAACCAATACACAGAGCCTTCTGAAGGTACAGTACCCGTGTACCCACTCACCAGGCATAATATCTACCCACATGAACCAATACACCATGTCCTATGGAAGGTACAGTGCCTATGTACCCACTCATCAAACATCCCACAGGGTGTTCCAAGACACTGTACTCAAATGAACCAATACACAGAGCCTTCTGAAGGTACAGTATCCATGTACCCACTCATCAAACATAGTATCTACCCACATGAACTAATACACCAAGTCCTACGGAAGGTACAGTGCCTATGTACCCACTCATCAAACATCCCGCTGGGTGTTCCAAGACACTGTACTCAAATGAACCAATACACAGAGCCTTCTGAAGCTACAGTACCCGTGTACCCACTCATCAGACATCCTGCACGGTGATCCAATAGTACGTACCCACATGTGCACCAATACACTAAGTCCTACGGAGGTATAGTACCTATGTACCCACTCATCAAACATCCCACAAGGTGTTGTAAGACACTGTACTCAAATGAACCAATATACAGAGCCTTCTGAAGGTACAGTATCTGTGTAGCCACTCATCAGACATCCTGCATGGTGATCCAATAGTACGTACCCACATGCACCAATACACCAAGCCCTACGGAAGGTACCATGCATATGTACCCACTCATCAAACATCCCACAGGGTGTTCCAAGACACTGTACTCAAGTGAACCAATACACAGAGCCTTCTGAAGGTACAGTATCTGTGTAGCCACTCATCAGACATCCTGCATGGTGATCCAATAGTACATACCCACATGCACCAATACATCAAGCCCTACGGAAGGTACCATGCATATGTACCCACTCATCAAACATCCCACAGGGTGTTCCAAGACACTGTACTCAAATGAACCAATACACAGAACCCTCTGAAGGTACAGTACCCGTTTACCCACTCATCAGACATCCTGCAGGGTAGTCCAATAGTATCTACCCACATGAACCAATACACCAAGTCCTACAGAAGGTACAGTGCCTCTTACCCACTCATCAAACATCCCACAGGGTGTTCCAAGACACTGTACTGAAATGACCCAATACACAGAGTCTTCTGAATGTACAGTACCCGTGTACCCACTCATCAGACATCCTGTAGATGATCCAATAGTATCTACCCACATGAATCAAATCACAGAGCCTTCTGAAGGTATAGTACCCATGTACCCACTGATCAAAGATCCCACAGGGTGTTCCAAGACACTGTACTCAAATGAACCAATACACAGAGCCTTCTGAAGCTGCAGTACCCGTGTACCCACTCATCAAACATCCCACAGGGTGTCCCAAGACACTGTACTCAAATGAACCAATACACAGAGCCTTCTGAAACTGCAGTACCCGTGTACCCACTCATCAAACATCCCACAGGGTGTTCCAAGACACTGTACTCAAATGAACGAATACACAGAGCCTTCTGAAGGTACAGTACCCGTGTACCCACTCATCAAACATCCCACAGGGTGATCGTATAGTATCTACCCACATGAACCAATACACCAGGTCCTGTGGAAGGTACAGTGCCTATTACCCACTCATCAAACATCCCACATGGTGTTCCAAGACACTGTACTCAAATGAACCAACACACGGAGCCTTCTGAAGCTACAGTACCCGTGTACCCACTCATGAGACATCCTGTATGGTGATCCAATAGTATCTACCCACATGAACCAATACACAGAGCCTTCTGAAGGTACAGTACCCATGTACCCACTGATCAAACATCCCACAGGGTGATCGTATAGTATCTACCCACATGAACCAATACACCAAGTCCTGTGGAAGGTACAGTGCCTATTACCCATTCATCAAACATCCCACATGGTGTTCCAAGACACTGTACTCAAATGAACCAATACACAGAGCCTTCTGAAGGTACAGTACCCCTGTACCCACTCATGAGACATCCTGTATGGTGATCCAATAGTATCTACCCACATGAATCAATACACAGAGCCTCCTGAAGGTACAGTACCCGTGTACCCACTCATCGGACATCCCACAGGGTGTCCCAAGACAATGTACTCAAATGAACCAATACACAGAGCCTTCTGAAGATACAGTACCCCTGTACCCACTCATCAAACATCCCACAGGGTGATCGTATAGTATCTACCCACATGAACCAATACACCAGGTCCTGTGGAAGGTACAGTGCCTATTACCCACTCATCAAACATCCCACATGGTGTTCCAAGACACTGTACTCAAATGAACCAACACACGGAGCCTTCTGAAGCTACAGTACCCGTGTACCCACTCATGAGACATCCTGTATGGTGATCCAATAGTATCTACCCACATGAACCAATACACAGAGCCTTCTGAAGGTACAGTACCCATGTACCCACTGATCAAACATCCCACAGGGTGATCGTATAGTATCTACCCACATGAACCAATACACCAAGTCCTGTGGAAGGTACAGTGCCTATTACCCATTCATCAAACATCCCACATGGTGTTCCAAGACACTGTACTCAAATGAACCAATACACAGAGCCTTCTGAAGGTACAGTACCCCTGTACCCACTCATGAGACATCCTGTATGGTGATCCAATAGTATCTACCCACATGAATCAATACACAGAGCCTCCTGAAGGTACAGTACCCGTGTACCCACTCATCGGACATCCCACAGGGTGTCCCAAGACAATGTACTCAAATGAACCAATACACAGAGCCTTCTGAAGATACAGTACCCCTGTACCCACTCATCAAACATCCCACAGGGTGTTCCAAGACACTGTACTGAAATGACCCAATACACAGAGTCTTCTGAATGTACAGTACCCGTGTACCCACTCATCAGACATCCTGTAGATGATCCAATAGTATCTACCCACATGAATCAAATCACAGAGCCTTCTGAAGGTATAGTACCCATGTACCCACTGATCAAAGATCCCACAGGGTGTTCCAAGACACTGTACTCAAATGAACCAATACACAGAGCCTTCTGAAGCTGCAGTACCCGTGTACCCACTCATCAAACATCCCACAGGGTGTCCCAAGACACTGTACTCAAATGAACCAATACACAGAGCCTTCTGAAACTGCAGTACCCGTGTACCCACTCATCAAACATCCCACAGGGTGTTCCAAGACACTGTACTCAAATGAACGAATACACAGAGCCTTCTGAAGGTACAGTACCCGTGTACCCACTCATCAAACATCCCACAGGGTGATCGTATAGTATCTACCCACATGAACCAATACACCAGGTCCTGTGGAAGGTACAGTGCCTATTACCCACTCATCAAACATCCCACATGGTGTTCCAAGACACTGTACTCAAATGAACCAACACACGGAGCCTTCTGAAGCTACAGTACCCGTGTACCCACTCATGAGACATCCTGTATGGTGATCCAATAGTATCTACCCACATGAACCAATACACAGAGCCTTCTGAAGGTACAGTACCCATGTACCCACTGATCAAACATCCCACAGGGTGATCGTATAGTATCTACCCACATGAACCAATACACCAAGTCCTGTGGAAGGTACAGTGCCTATTACCCATTCATCAAACATCCCACATGGTGTTCCAAGACACTGTACTCAAATGAACCAATACACAGAGCCTTCTGAAGGTACAGTACCCCTGTACCCACTCATGAGACATCCTGTATGGTGATCCAATAGTATCTACCCACATGAATCAATACACAGAGCCTCCTGAAGGTACAGTACCCGTGTACCCACTCATCGGACATCCCACAGGGTGTCCCAAGACAATGTACTCAAATGAACCAATACACAGAGCCTTCTGAAGATACAGTACCCCTGTACCCACTCATCAAACATCCCACAGGGTGATCGTATAGTATCTACCCACATGAACCAAAACACCAAGTCCTGTGGAAGGTACAGTGCCTATTACCCACTCATCAAACATCCCATATGGTGTTCCAAGACACTGTACTCAAATGAACCAACACACAGAGCCTTCTGAAGGTACAGTACCCGTGTACCCACTCATCAGACATCCTGTAAGTGATCGAATAGTATCTACCCACATGAACCAATACACAGAGCCTCCTGAAGGTACAGTACCCGTGTACCCACTCATCAGACATCCCACAGGGTGTCCCAAGATAATGTACTCACATGAACCAATACACAGAGCCTTCTGAAGGTACAGTACCCGTGTACCCACTCATCAGACATCCCACAGGGTGTCCCAAGACACTGTACTCAAATGTATCTATAAACAGAGCCCTTTAGGAGGTGCAGTGCCTGTGTCTCCAGTCTGTACGCATCCTGCAAGGAAATCCAAGCCACATAACAAAGTTAAACCATCGACAAAGTTTTTTTGAAGGTCTATCCTATTCTATGGAGTTTTTCTATTGCACCAACACGCCCAAAGGCCTCAGGGCGCTCCTATGTCCTGCGGGGTGATCTAAGTCACTGGGCCTCATTACGACCCAGGCGGTAAGTTACCGCCTGGGTGGTACCTTTACCACCATGGCGTAAACTATGTTTACGCCATGGTGGTTGGCGGACTTACCGCCCCATTCCGAGGTTGGCGGGCGGTAAGTCCCCAATCCTCATTTACCCTTCCCCATTCCCATTTTTGCCCCATAGGGCATAATGGGAGTGGGGAAGGCGTTAATTACGCCACCGTAAATTACGGTGGCGTAATTAACAACAAGGTCCCTTAGCGCCATGGCTTTTTAACACCTGCTAAAAGCAGGTGTTAAATCCTCCATGGCGCTAAGGGACCTCGGAATCAGGTGGTAAGGGTCGGCGCTGTTTACACCGCCGTAAACCCCTTACCGCCTGGGTCCTAATGAGGCCCACTGTACCAAAATAAACCAATAGAAAAAGACCTGCTAACAGTACAGTACCCATGTCGCCCCTCTTCAAGCATCCCCAAGGCAATCTAAGCTCCTGAAGCCATATACAAACCCTTGATGAAGTTGCCATGCCTACATATCGCCTCTTCAATATCCCACAGCGCTAGCAAGCCCACTGTACACAAATGAACCAAGTTACAAAGACCGGTAGAAGTTACAGTAGCTATAGTGTTACTCTCTGAGCATCCTCGTAGGCCATTCACGGCACTAAGCTCTTGTTGAGTGATCTTCAAGGACCCCTGAATACAAGTAGCCCAGGTCTCCCTGGAGTAGGCCACTCTCGCCTGATAAGGGCCTTCAGCCTTCAAAAATCCCCACAAGCTAAACAAAGCCACGACACCAACTGGTGCGACATACAAAACCCCACTAACAGAAGAGTGCCTTATGTCTGTCGAAAACATGTCCTTCCTTGTGTGTTTGAGCTTTGAGCTGCTAGCTGCCCCCTAGGGCAAATCATGCCACTGTACCCAAGTGGAGCTGTATGTATGTCCACAATGACGGAACATCACCCACAACTCTGTGCCGCAAGTGACCTCTTGTGTGTTTCTGTGTCTTCACCGTTCTCCCAGTTTGATCCAGACCACTATTTCCACAAATAGCACAGCATATGCCATGCCTACTTTGTAGATCCACTTCTTCTCAGCTGTTTCTCGGATTTCAGAACGCCAATGAGATTTTATTAACCTCGATTGAATGACTTCAAGGAGACAAGGAGGCAGTTGCTTGGTTGTTTGGATTGGCAAAGGATTTCTGCTTTTTATAGTGGAGCATATATCCTTCAGAGGAGAGGTTGAGGGCAAGTGAGGGAGGTGGATCTCTCCTATGGTTACTTAGATGCTGCGGGCTAATCGAGAGATTGCAGGCTTCGAGTCAGACCTGTAAGAAATCTGATTTTGTGGGGTCTCAACTTATGGTGAAGAGTGTTACGTGGCCCTGATCCTGGAACCTGGCTTGGCAGACTGGTGGGGGCAGAGTGAACATTGAGTGAGGTTTCAACTTCTGGTCAAGAGATTTCCCTGACGCCGGGCTGGGAACTCGTCCCAGCAGACCAATCGTGAATCAGTGAGAATTGATTGAGGTCCCAACTTCTGGTCAAGCATGTGCCTTGGCCCCTGGCTAGAAACCTGGCCTGGCAGACTGAAAGGGGTGAAGTGAAAGGATGTTTTGTGGTCTCAACATCTGGGCAAGAGTGTTCCATGGCCCGAGTCCTTGGGCTTGGCCAGCAAATTTGGATGGCCGTGGTGAGAGAACAGTTTGTCACCGGAAGCATCTATCAGATCTCTATCAGATTATTTGAAACTAGTGGGTTGTTCTTTGACATCCAGGAAGGCAGCGATAGAGACCTAGTCCTTTTGAAGTCTCAGAACTCAGTCCCAACTGATTAAACCTGATAGTGAATTGTTACCAGACATTTGCCCTATCAAATATTGATATGAAAATGATATTAAAAAAACGTACAATGCATAGTACAACACACTCATCGGTTGTATACACATCCGTTTATCTAACACAACATATGCCAAGTGTGTGTTGCTGGTTTTTTAAGGAGATGTCTTCTTCTATGCCACTCTGCCACAATCACGTGCAAATGTCAAGCTTTTGGTTAGCTCAAGATGTTGTCACAAGTGAGAGTCTGGTCTTTCTTTCTATACTTAGACCACCTGAGCTTGATTGTAGAAAGACCAGCAGGGCTGTGGAAAATATGGGGAACTAAGCAATGATAGAGAAAGGGTGATGTAGTACCACCTTCTCAACCAGACAAGAATCCTACGAGCTGGCACTTTGAGGAATGGGAAATTCCCTGGGAACATATAACATGATAGGTTATTTATAAAGCGCTTAATATCCAGAGGTTTCAAAGCGCGGAGCCAGGGATCGAACCAGTGGTGCTTTGTGCCGTTTTGCTTCCAAGGTGAGCACGTTGCCCTGGACCTATCCTCCTGAGACAGCGAGTGTGGTTTTGTGGTAGGAGTGGTGGACAACCTGATTTTGCAAAACATGAACTGGAATGCGGGTTTAGGTTTCATTTCGTATTGTAATCTGATTGGCTAAATCGTTGACATACATTTCCAGTGTTCAACCCGCCCTTTCCCAGAATGGCACTGATATCAGATTTCATACACAGTCAAATTAAAATGAAGCACATGTCGCTGTGTTGTTAGGTGTTCCCATTAAAACAGAGGACCTTTTGCAAGCAATCAAGAATGTATCACCACACATATTTGTTTCCTTGCATCAAGAGTTATCGCCACAAAATCCAGACCGTGTTTTCTGTCGGACAGAATCCTCTCTGCTGTTCTCCAAAAAACGTAATACAAAAATTTCAGTCATTTTGATAAATAGATTCATAAACAGATTTCGACATAAACAAGCTTTTGTCGAACAGGTGTTAAAGAACCCCCGCAGGAAATAAAATGTGAGCTCGCAATTTGCTTACTCAAATTGCCTGGGCAGGTATTTGCGTATTTGCGTACTTTTTAATAAAACATGCAGGAGAATGAAACAGCATGCATCCTGGGAAATTGGCACCTGTGTGTTTCCCTCTGGCTGCCCTCCACAAATGCTGATATGCAGCACGTGACTCCTAAATGCGATAGACGAGCTATCCACGCAGCAGCAGCAGCACTGGCTGCCAATGATTGCAAGGCTCTCCGCACAGCAGCAGCAGCACTGGCTGCCAATAATTGCAAGGCTCACCACAGAGCAGCAGCATCAGCAGCACTGGCTGCCATTGATTGCAAGGCTCTCCGCACAGCAGCAGCAGCAGAAGCTCCGGCTGCCAATGGTTGCAAGGCTCTCCTCACAGCAGCAGCACTGGCTGCCAATGATTGCAAGGCTCTCAGTACAGCAGCATCAGCACAGGCTGCCAATCTTTGCAAGGCTCTCCGCAGAGCAGCAGCATTGGCTGGCAGTGGTTGCAAGGCTCTCTGCACAGCAGCAGCCACAATGGCTGGCAATGATTGCAAGGCTCTCCACACAGCAGCAGCAGCAGCACTGGCTGCCAATGATTGCAAGGCTCTCTGCACAGCAGCAGCAGCAGCACAGGCTGCCAATGATTGCAAGGCTCTCCGCACAGCAGCAGCAGCACAAGATACCAATGATTGCAAGGCTCTCCGCAGAGCAGCAGCACTGGCTGCCAAGGATTGCAAGGCTCTCAGCACAGCAGCAGCACTGGCTGCCAAGGATTGCAAGGCTCTCGGCACAGCAGCAGCACTGACTGCCAATGATTGCAAGGCTCTCCACGCAGCAGCTGCAGCACTGGCTGCCAATGATTGCAAGGCTCTCCGCAAAGCAGCAGCACTGGCTGCCAATGATTGCAAGGCTCTCAGTACAGCAGCATCAGCACAGGCTGCCAATCTTTGCAAGGCTCTCTGCAGAGCAGCAGCATTGGCTGGCAATGATTGCAAGGCTCTCCGCACAGCAGCAGCCACAATGGCTGGCAATGATTGCAAGGCTCTCCACACAGCAGCAGCAGCAGCACTGGCTGCCAATGATTGCAAGGCTCTCCGCACAGCAGCAGCAGCAGCACAGGCTGCCAATGATTGCAAGGCTCTCTGCACAGCAGCAGCAGCACAAGATACCAATGATTGCAAGGCTCTCCGCACAGCAGCACCACTGGCTGCCAAGGATTGCAAGGCTCTCAGCACAGCAGCAGCACTGGCTACCAAGGATTGCAAGGCTCTCGGCACAGCAGCAGCACTGACTGCCAATGATTGCAAGGCTCTCCACGCAGCAGCAGCAGCACTGGCTGCCAATGATTGCAAGGCTCTCCGCAAAGCAGCAGCACTGGCTGCCAATGATTGCAAGGCTCTCAGTACAGCAGCATCAGCGCAGGCTGCCAATCTTTGCAAGGCTCTCTGCAGAGCAGCAGCATTGGCTGGCAATGTTTGCAAGGCTCTCAGTACAGCAGCAGCCACAATGGCTGGCAATGATTGCAAGGCTCTCCACACAGCAGCAGCAGCAGCACTGGCTGGCAATGATTGCAAGGCTCTCCACGCAGCAGCAGCAGCACTGGCTGCCAATGATTGCAAGGCTCTCCGCAAAGCAGCAGCACTGGCTGCCAATGATTGCAAGGCTCTCAGTACAGCAGCATCAGCACAGGCTGCCAATCTTTGCAAGGCTCTCTGCAGAGCAGCAGCATTGGCTGGCAATGATTGCAAGGCTCTCCGCACAGCAGCAGCAGCAGCAGTACAAGCTACCAATGCACTGGCTGGCAATGATTGCAAGGCTCTCCACACAGCAGCAGCAGCAGCACTGGCTGCCAATGATTGCAAGGCTCTTAGCACAGCAGCAGCAGCCGCGCTAGCTCCCACTGATTGCCAAACACATCTGCATTAAGAATCATCCCGGATTTAGAGTGTGATTGTGAATCACACCCCCGTGAACCCATAGGCCCTCTCCCTGCTTCTCCAACTTTGAGTGCATCTCTCTGACTACTTAAGCACCAGTACATCTGCCTGTGCGTGGTGCTGCCGGGAGGCAAAGGCCCCTGATTCTCTCATGCTCCCACACTGGCTATCACTGCCCTCTTTGTCATTTCATCGTTGTTACTGGGAACACGTTTGCTTGCTTCTATTCTTCTTACTCCTTACTAAGCGGCTCCCAACCCAGGTGGAGGCAATAAAGTGCACTTATATCTTGCACACCCTCTCTCGGTCCATATCCCCAGCTTTATTGGCTAATGATAATGTTAACATGGTGTTCCTTCTTGCATGTAATGCTCCAGCAACCATATTATCCTCAAGGTAGTATACACAATCTATACCCCCATCTGAAATACTGCCATTGTTGACATTGAGCCTTCAGGCCTTACTGATTCACTTTGCTGCCTCTGAATTAATGGCCAACATGTTTTCAGGTGGAATATTCTCTTTGTTATCACCCACTGGGCCTCTGGGGGTATTCAGTAATTAAGTTGAAAGAAAACACAAATTGACATAGATTTTGAACTGTTTATAAAATTCCTTCAATTGCACAGACGCAATGTATGCAATTGTGTATTATTACACAGCCTCAAAGTAATTGTTCCCAATGAAAATGCTCAGTCAAGGACATTATTTCCTTGTATATTGGCCATTGCTCCGGCCCTATAGAGCTTGCAATCCCAGCAACTGCTAGAGAGCCCTAGACATAGAGGAAGTAGGAGGCAGAGTATAATTTGTCAATGGAAGTATGAACCGTAGGTTGCAACATTCTTTTGCTTTGTTAATTCTCTCTCTCTCTCCAGATACACATAGAAAGAATGAAGTAGAGTGGATCACATGCGTGACGAGCCTTCATGTGACTGACCTACTCCTATTAGCCTTTCGTAGATCCAATCATGCCTCGGCTCTCATGATTTCTCATGGGTCCGCGTGCCAGCTCCCACGCCAATAGTTTCTCATTCTAGAAGTAGGGCCGTATTCGAATGATTGCCTTATGACAAAAGAAGTCAATGCAAACCCAACTTGTTCATCTAGTAGTGGTCCGTGCGGAGCAGAGAAAGCTCAGACATCTTAGGTGTAGGTACAATTAATTGTTCAATTAATGGCCTACAGCAGGACGACATGGTGGGCTTCAGTAATATGAATGTCGGTAATTTATACAGCAACGCATACCAGAAATGTCAGGTTCATAGCTCTTGGTAACAGGTGTTATGACTTGCCATTATTACATTAAGGAGCGGGGTAGCAGCCAATGAGGTTCCTCAGAACGGGGGGTGGGGCGGGCTAAAATCTCTGATCTCAGCCTGTGCTCCACAGAACCACAGGCTGTCATCTTTCTCAACCCCTTTACTTTTTTGTTTACCTAATCCCAACCTCCCTCCAATTACCTTTTTGCTTCAGTGGCAGATGCTGCCCCAGCGTCCTCAGCGCCCTGGCTGGCCAGCATGGAAAGGGAAGAGGGCTTCATACGGAGCCCTGCCTTCCCATACCACGATAGGCTTCTTGGCAAAGTATTTTCATTCATTAAACTGGACGGGCGCGGTGGGTGTCCTGTTAAACACAGCGTGATATCCCCGTGATACTGTTATGGTAGGCTCTTGGTGCTAATGGCATTACCACCCCGTTCCAAGGGCTGAAAGGTGGCCGTATCATTACCCCCACAATGTTAATGCCACGTTGTTACCCACATTTGTGATATTCTATTTAGGACTTTGGAAGGATGATGGCATGAGTCATCTCAAAAGAGAATCGAACCCTCGCACAAGTGGGAGTGATTGTTCATCTGAGGCACTTGTGCTCTGTGTATCTGTCTGTGAGCCACTCCCCCTACTATGACAGGGTCAATGAGAATGTTTTGGAAAAAGTAAGATTGTTTGATTATTTTGGAGTATGTGGTTTACTACAGAAACTCTAACCCTGAAATCCCAAACTGATAAAAGCAATTATATAAATAAGTAGAACTGAGTAGGCATATTACGAATTAACAAGACATTTGGTGGGAAAGTAATTGAGGGGTGACCTGCCAAGGCCATCTCTGCTAGAGTTTAGAGTTCTGTGATTTGGGGAAATGTCAACAAGATTTCCCTGGAAGCTGCTGAAATAGTATTTTACAGGTTTCCGAGGACATTCCCCCCAAATGTTGCTACTTCACTCTCAGAATTGAGTTGGGCCAGCAAGATATTGGTCAGAATTTTAAATTATACTGACTCCTCCCATGGCCAAGGTTATGGGGGTTAAAACCAAATATATTCCCGGGTTAAAACAACATTTCCACTAGACTGATCCGCCTCCCGGTTTCGATAATTCACCAATGCTGAATTGCATTGAAATAACCTTGTTCAACAAATGGCACTAGGCCTGGGTGGCACAGCAGCACGAGCTGCTAAAGTGGGGTGACTGTCCAGTTCTTGGAAAGATAACCCTGTGGGGCACCTCAAATTAGGAGCCAAGTTTGCCTCTAGCCATTGTGACCGCTAAGTGGTCAAACCCTACAAATACGCTCAGCCTCTTTTCATTTATATGCAGAATTTTTTTTATTTGGAATTTTTGAAATTACTTGCATTTTATAATGCACCAATTTACAGCAATGTCATTTCAAAGCATCGTCTCTTGTTTTGCCCAATGTATGCGTATTTGCATTCAGGTTGGCTAACGCCAGCTCTGGTGAGCTCGGGCAATAGGTCTGTGAAAGCTTTACAAATATGCAAAACAGACCCCAACAGATCAATCCATTTAGTTTTTGCCCACTTTTTACTTGGAGAATGGTCTAGGTAGACTGTGTAACTTTGATTTACCCCCTAATTAGCCCTGCTGAGGGCTATGCTCATCACAAAAGAAGCTACCACGGGCATCATTAAGAGTTTGGTGATAATAGCTCTTTTACCGTTAACTCGTTTACCGTTTGCACATGCTGCAAATGCCTGGTACATGGTAAGATCCACATGATTCTCAGTAATGATGACTTTTATGTTATTCCCCATTTTGAAGTCCCATAGCACTCCATGTTATTCCCAGTCCAAGAGCCCCATGGCACCCCGTGTTATTCCCCACTTTAGAGCCCCCATAGCAATCCATGTTATTCCCCATGTTGGAACCCTGCCTGCCCTCATATGGACTGGTGTTATTCCCCATTTTGGGGCCCACAACACTCCATGCTATTCCCAATTTTGGGGTCCCATGGCACTCTGTGTAATTCCCCATTTCGGAGTCCCATAGCAGTCGCTGTGTTCCCATATTTACTGTGTGTGTACTTACCTCCACACAAAAACAGGCAGATGCATGAATTTCGATAACGAGACTAAAAACTTGTCAGAGTGGTAAAACGTCTGATATTTAAAAATAGCGATGTTTTACCACTTCCGGCGAACTCTTAATTATTCCCTGTTAAAAATCATGATTTATTTAGACTTGCTGCAAGGGATTCTTTTTCAATTGCCCTCAGGGTGTTGCATTCATTTGAGCCCCACTGCACTTTAATGTAGAGTGTGGTAGCCTGGAATGAACTTTCAGAGATGTGTTCACAACCTCAGGGTTTAAATAAGTGCTACTTTTGAGGTTGTTCTCTGTGAAATATGTATGTATTCAGCGTGTGTTTCATCATAGAGGGCCTCATTAAGAGTCTGGCAGAATCATAACACTTTATCAGCGCCTGACTTCCTGCTGCCATAGGGTGCCATAGGGACATTACATGTCCAGGCAGATCAGGAAGTCAGGCGTCGGAAAATGTTGTTCCCCATTCCCATAAAGCCCCATAGGACTCCATGGGGGTGGGGAGATGGAAGCACTGGCACTGTTGCTAACAGTGTCAGTGCTTCAGTTACAAGTCTGCCTCCCAGGACCGTTGCGCCCGGCAGGTCAGACCTGCCAGGCGCAACAGCCCCTGCAGGCAGACTTGTAGAGTGGCAGTCTGGAAAGGGTGCCAGTACGTTGCTACCGGCACCCTTATTTCCGGACCGCCACACTTGTAATGAGGCCCTCAGAGTGTTTTATTCTATGTTGCTCCTGCTGCCTTTATTGTTACAATTTTAGATTTCTTGAATTTTGCCTATATTGTGTTTATTTACTGCAAGTTGTGGATTGTATCTGAATACACTTGATGGGGAATATGGTGATTAGTGCCGGGAAAACTAGTTCCAGATAACATGAGCACTCGGATATCAGGTGGTTCGAGGTCACATGACATTTTGAATTGTGGGTCATCAATGAAGGCCCTGACAGGGTCGGCAGGCTTTTGCCTTCTGCCAGAGGGTTCTATGCCATGTCCCACCCCCACCTGAGGTCTTGCAAGTCCCGACAGCTTCCAGGAAAAGCAATCTGTACTAAATTTCCAATTACGTTTAAAGGAACTTCCCTAATACCTGTACACTGGCACCGCTGGGGAATGTAAAAGTTGTCTCCCCTTAGTGTTATGACAGTTCGCTCAGGCTCACAAGAATGTTGGTGATGTTATTTTTCTTATAAATATCATTGCTGTTCCCCAGCTTGCACAACATTTGCAAAGATTTAAGGGTTAACCCTGCATATTTGTCCCCGAAAGGAATCCTGTTAAGTACATTCATATTTCATTAAAGTTCCATGACTTGCTGTTGTGATGTTATTTAAGCAGTAAGCCGAGACCCGGGGGTAGGGGGCATTACCGCATCTGGTAATGCCCTGGGGCCCATAGTTTGCTTGGGCCTTAATGTGGGCATTACCGGATGCAGTAAGCCCCCCCCCACCCCCCCTGTGAGGGGCTTATTACTATTAGCACCCTGGCCCGTTGGACCGGGGTACTAAAAGCTTCTATCTTCATTTGCCAGAAGTTCCCACGTTTCTCAACTGAAAAAATATAAAAAATAATATGGGCGCCATGGAAGGGAAAACAAAGTCTGTTCTCCCTTTGCATGGCATCCATTGAAAAGAGTACAAAGAAAAAGTAAACAAATGAGATGTGGCCACCATGGAAAGGGAGAAGGGACAAAATGTAGTCCCTTCTCCCTTTCCATGGCGGCCATAAAAAAATAGCAAAAAGTAAACAAAGAAAATGGCCACCATGGAAAGGAGAGAAGGGACTACACGTCCCTTCTCCCTTTCCCTGGCGGTGTGTCACAGATCAGGAGCAGATGTGCCAGGGACAGAAGTGTCCATGGCGCAGCCACTCCTGAAAAAGGAGAAGGTAAGTGGGGTGGGAAGGGGAGGCAAATCTGAGGAAAAGAATGGGGAGGCAGAGGGAGGGCCGTGGAGGGGTAGGGACAGGGCACTTACCTCAATACCCACTGGGAAGATGGCAGGCTCTTGCCATGAGGAGGCTCAGGATGGCGGGATTACCATCTGGTAATGCCCTGTTCGCAGCCTCCTCATGGGTAACAAGGCCACCACAGCCCCTCGCTGGGAATTCACTTTATAAAGTGCTCATGGCCCATTAAATCCCCCATAATGAAGCACCACGTGGTGGCAATAGAGGTGACATTACTGTGGGTGTGCATTCAGGCTTTCTTTGAAAGTGAGGATGTGCTGGGGGGCAGGGTATGATACATATGAAAGGTTACTATTCTTTTCTCTCCAATCAAGAAGTCTTTTTTAATGAATTGCTGAAATTCAATCATCAGATTCTGATTCATTGACATTTAATGACAATTCTATGGGCCTCATTACATGGAAGGTGGTAACCATGGCGCTATTAGCGCCATGGTTGCCGCCGGTATTTTACTGAGTCCGCCATGGTGAATGGCGGAATTACCGCCTCATTCCAAGGTTTGTGGGGGCGGTAATTCCCCATTCACCATGGCACTTCCCCATTCCAACTTTTGCACCCATAGGGCTCAATGGAAATGGGGAAGGCGGTAATTACGGTACCGCAAATTGCAGTACCGTAATTACTTCAGAGTCCCTTTGCGGGTCCTGTACTTAACGGCTGGTAAAAACAGCTGTTAAGGTAGGGACCCATAAAGGGACCTCGTAGTAAGGCGGTAAGGGATTACCAGTACCGGTACCCTTACCGGTACCGGTAATCCCTTACCACCATCTGTGTAATGAGGCCCCATGTCTCTTTGGCTAGTGCAGGTGTAGTGCATTCTGTTGCACTGATGGCTTGGCCTGCCTCACTTTCCTCCGCATTGAAGCACAGTGACAGCCCTGAAGAATTGTTGGGAGGTGACAGATATCTCTAACTGGGATATCTCTCTGAGGCACAATAGCCCTTTTGCCCAAAGGAGGTTTGCAAGCCCAATCTCCAAACAATTGTGTGGGATTCTAATTTTCGAATGAATGTTTATGCTTTGTCACAGTAATAACAGAATGCAGTTCTCAGCCAATCTCACCAACAATATGTCCCGGGATGCTGTTCTTTTCATATTGATACCAATTCATAAGCATTTAATTTCTTGTGAGAGTGCTGTAGCAAGAACCCCAGGAGTCTAGTCGAATTTAAACCATGAGAACATGGCCCCTGCCGCACACATCTGAGTGCAACCTGCAGATCAGTAATGTGAGTCCCATTGAGGATGGTGCACGTTTAGCAACACCAGCAAAGCACAGGACAGGCTCAGTAACAGCCTAATAATGATGAGATTAGTATTATTGGTATTATTATTATTAAGTAGTAGTAGTAACCTAATAATAACTAATAATAACTGTAATTGGCCCTCAGTACGAGTTTTGAGGTAGCACCGGCGGGTTGCAGCCGAACTTGTAACACCGTTCTGCCGCTGGATATCCTAGTGCCACCGGAACATTACTAGTCCCGGCGACCCAGGATGCCAGGAGGCATATAGTGTAAGTCCCCATTCCCTTGTAGTCCCATATGACTCCACAGGAATGAATGGGGACACGGAAGCACCAGCACTGTTGCTAATGGTGCCGCTGCTTGCGTGAAAACCATGCCTGGAGGGGCCGGTGCCCTAGGCAGGCCCTGCACGTATAGTTGAAGTCTGGCGGTCTGGAACGGGAGCCGGTTTATTACTGGCATTTCGTTCAGAGGGCAACATTATGATTTCTCTTGTGATCCAAGTTACTCTATGGACTGGAATTCTTTCATATTTCAAATGCTGGGTTTTCTTCAGACTCATTTATCCAAACGCGTTGAATGTTGCCCTGCGGGCAGCAGAGCCAGCAGTGTACTGATTGACCGAGCAAATTGCCTGGCTCGATGCCAGTGGCAGGAGTTAGCAGGGAGCCTGCGCTTGTGAGACACCAGAAGAGCAAATGTTCAGGACCGTGTGTCCTGTCTGAATTATGCCTTATTCATTGTGCCATCTGTCCAAGAGTGCCACCTAGTTAATCTTTCTTTTCATCAGAGGCCATCTTCCACACTGATTAAGCATCTGAAACAACACGCAATATATACTTTGGACAGAAACTGGCAGATTATGCTCTGACATTTTTAACCCACTGTTCACAGAAACATTGGGTTAAAAAAGTTTTAAAGATTTCTTAAACTAAATCCGAACTTAACACCTGAACCTCTTAGAAGTTTGGGGTGTTCATAAAACACAGAATCAACAGTGCATTTGAGTTGTTCATAGTTTAGCATAAGAAGTTTCACTGTGATGTGTTAACTATTATAGGAAATGGAAGCTGCCTATATCACCACCTGTCCTGCCCTCAGAACTACCTTGCATGCACACCACAATGTCACATGTCTCCCTCATCCAAACATGACCCATTCCTCTAGGTTACTGCTTTTCCTCCCAGTTCATCGTTTGTGTGGTGCGGTGATGTGATAAAGCGTGCAATGGCAGACTGAGCCTGCCATTAAAACCCTGCCACCTATGCTCAGGGTCTGAGTGAATCGAGGGTCCCTTAGAGTGAGTGTCACAGGCAGGGCCTGCTCACTGCCGACAGGTAAAATCTCTATCATCACCCGTGATATGCACATTCGGTTACTAAAGAATCTTTTAGAATTTAAAAACTGGAAATGAATACTTTCCAGAGCACCAGAAATACTCATAAACTTTCAACACAGGCACCCTATGAAACCTTCTTCCTCTCAGTGAGGGACAAAACCGTACCGCTGATTTCATGCTCCCACCAAGATATCATTATCACCAGGTAGCAGAGTTCACCCATAGAACCCCCAAAGCACTTCTGAAGTCTGTTTTCTATGTACATGTCATCAACACAAAAGAGGGTCTTCAGTAGACCGACAACTCTTCCAAAGAGTCTCAGATAAGAATACATCTTTGTAGTTTTGTTTTTTGCTAAATTTCAAAAGGGCCCTTAGCATCCGCATGTGCACAATTTGGGGGGGCTAATGGCAGTGGGGGCGGGTGAATTCAAAAGCGGGTGAGGGCGGAGGGTGGAGAAGCATTCTTGCAGTATGGAATTGTGGTGCACGTGTTCAAGTTAATACAGCCCACATTCAGAGCATCCTGACTGACTGTTTCTCTGCAGTGAGTACTAATGTTCTACATAAGTGGCTTATGCATTGTCATCAAATGTGGTGCATTATAAACAACCTAATAATAATAATAATAATAATAATATTAATAAATGCCTTATCGTACAATGTTGTTTTCAAACTCATGATGCTAGGTTGTTTGCCTGGATGCCCACAGGCTTTGGCGCGATACAAACAAAATAACATAGCATAACATAACATCTGGCTTGAGGACAAAGCACTGAGTAATGTGGGCATGTGATGTAGCCTGATGTTTCTGAGAGTGTTCTGCAGCGCCCCCCTCTGGCTGAAAGAAGCTGCGGGTTTCCCTGGGGCGATGTCATTATCACCCGCTAACCTTCCCTTACTCCTTACTGTATGCCAGCATGGCCTGTGAGCTAAGACCCGCCACAGTTGGTTCTCTGCGCTTCTCCAGGGTGGGATCGCCTGCATGTAACTCTGTGCCGCTGTTTGCTTCTTAGGACAAATGCACTCACCCCGAAGATGTGAAGCTCTGCGCTGTCCTTGTCAAGTCCAATGGGAGCTTCCCAGTAAAGAAGAAGAAAGTGGTAAGTGTTACAATAAAGTGTCCTGCTCACTGGAACCTGGCCTGGCATGCTGTCACTGCATGTTGCAGCCAGCTGAGCACAGCCTGGCACATGTTTCATCATGGAGTAGTGTATTCTATGTTGCTCCTGCTGCCTTATTAAGTTTTCAGATTTCTTGAAGAGTGTATATATTGTGTGAATTGACTGTCTGCCAGCTGTGGGTTATCTCTCAATACACTTGATGTTGAAAACATAACATGAACATTAGGATTCCTGGTGGTTCGAGGTCCCATGACATTTTGAATTTTTCTTGCGAAACTTGGAAAAGGTTTAGGCTCTTCCAGAGGTCACCATTTAGTGCCTTGCAGGGTGGTCAGGTTGTTGCCTCCTGGCACAAGGTCCTACACCAAGTCACAAGACACAAGGTTCTACACTAAGGCACAAGGCACAGGGTCCTACAACGTGCCACACTGCCCTTCGATGGCCTTGCAAGTCCCAACAGGGCACCAACCCCCTCCCCCCACTGGAAAAGTAATTTGCACTAAATGCTCATATACTTTCAATGGAATGTCCCTAAAAAGTGTCCACAGGCACCCCAGGGAAATTCCAATGGAACATTGTTCCGCTCAGTGAGGGACAAAACTGAACCGCTGGTGTCATGGTGCCACTAAGATATCATTATCACCAGGTAGCGGAGTTCCCTCAGGCAGGTTCCTGCAAGGCTTAAAGAGTCAAAACCCAGTTTCAGTGCGTGGATTGCACATATTGTGCCAAATACTGCAAGTCAATATAAATGTCCTTTGAAGCGCTGAGATGGGAGCCTGTCGTTTCCTGTCAATGGGAAAGGAAAAGGTCAGCTGCAGAGGTAGACTGATTACATATTGTTGATTTTCTGTTTCAGTAAGAGAACGCTTGCACAAGGAATTAGGCTATAAGTAGCAACGAAAAGACATTTGTTTCGCCTACAAGATGGTCATACTCTTCAACGGGAGTTAAAAAAAAAACGTCTACAGTAACAAACGCCGCCTAAGTGGGTGCTGTGGTCAGTTTGAATTAACTTTAATACCCAATGGAAGACTTTCAAGGTTTTCCATCGCCCCAATACTGTTCCAAGCTACCTGACTACATGTGGCAAGAACAATTCTAGCATCACTCGAATCACAGCGCTATTGAAATGTTGTTGTGCTATTTTTCGGCAAGTATTGTAATGCTGCACAATTAGGTTTTCAATCACAGTTACTGATTTAATGAACGACACATTTAAAAATATACAATCATTCTAAATGAAAGCTTTTTGGACCGTGAAAGCTTGCTCAGTCTGTAGCATTATAAGTGCAAGCATTATTCTGGACCTCTGTTCACCGGGACAATCAGCAGGGGTGTCGATCCTCCAAGTGCTAGACCTCTTGCTTAGAACCAGGCTTGGACAGTCCCACACAAAGTCAGAGCAACAGGACATGACAACAGGCCAGGAATTACAGAAGGACAAGACATATCCATTTACAAACTGCAAGACTCTATTCAACACCATGGCTGAACTCAAATCCCCACTGTAAACACAGACTAAAATTGCCCCACAGATACCACTAGTGATATAAGTAATTAATTAAATGTTGGGTGGGGGCAGGTGAGATGGACAATGCTGTTCAAATGACTTAATTGTCAGCTAACAGTGTTGTAAAGTTAACCAACCCCGGGGATTCATGTGGCACAAAGAGTACATTGCTCTTTTAGGCTCAGTCCCTACCCTATTGGGCAGTGTAGGGACCTCCTTAGTTTCTGCCAGTGCAGGCGCCCTGCTCCTACTTAGGGGAACATGCACTGGAAAGGTGGGAGCTGCTATGTCTGCAATGTCCATAAACAACCCTGCAGAAACGCAACTCTCCCAACACCCTTGTATTTCTCTCAGGCTAAGAGATCAAGTGAAGGGGTAGTAACGTACACAGATGTAGTAACGTACACATATTCTACATAGATTTAAACTGGGATCTGGTGTTTGGGTGGACGATCTACTGACAGGTGCCTAGAAGGGTCACAAGAACGTTCAACTTACCAAAAATCTTTTTTCTCCTTCAAACATTAATTTACTGCACAAACAGGGCGCTTTGAAACACAATTTCATTATGTATGAATTCCTTACAAATGCACAAAAAAATATTAAACACTAAAATAATGCCCTGATCCTTTCACAAACATAATGCTGCTGCAGTCAAGGATAAGGGTAGAGCTTCCAAAATGATGCAAGTGTATAGATTCTTGGCAGCATAGGCAAAGTGAGGTTTATTGTGCACTGACAGACCATTGCGAGGCGCAACACTAAACTGGCAAGCAGGGAACACACCAGGAAACAGACCTTTCCTGCTAATCCGCAGCCTACTGGAAACCCTCTTGGTCAAAATATGGACTGTGTCAATTCTCCTGCCGTCCAGGAAGGAGCTCAAAATCCACCTATTCAGGGAATTACAAGAGGTGGTGTAGCATCTGGTGCTCTTAGGAATGCCCCCCCTGCAGTAGGCGACATGCAAGCCACTATAAGCCATCACCACTCTTTCCACTGGCCTCTGTTAACCCTACATCATGTATGCAGGTGCTGGAGTGTTTCTTGCACCTTTCCGCCTCTGCTTACTTGTCAGAATGCAGCATCTGGCTACAACCCTTGTTTTGAAACAAAATGTTCCAGAGCACTCTTCCTACTGCAGTGTTATTCTCGCCCTAATCTAAGGAAGAGTTTTAGGTCACCTGAAAACTGATGAGTATTTTTGTTTTAGTCATTGTTAGCCAAGATTTCAATATCTTTATTATGCAAATGAACCATATCAAAAGAAGCATGCGATAGCAGCCATTATTGAAAAATCTAAACGAGATCTTATATTTCCTATTACCAGTGAGAGCCACACAAAACGCCAGAAGGGGATTCGAGTTCGAAAGGGAGTTACTAGAGAGGAACATCCACGTGGCAAACAGGTGACCAACCCCCGTCCGCAACTTGGAAACGGGGGAGGAGGGACAATCAAGTACAATCGACTACATGTTTGCTACAGAAGAGCTGTTAGCGAAATTGACCTCTCTACAAGTGCTATCTACGGACCTGAGTGACCATAATCTCCTGGAGCTCGAATGCCTAGACTGGGCGTCAAAAAATTCACCAACGTGTTACCACCAACAAGGCCATCATTATGTGGTGACCCCGGGAGGAAACCGCTTACGTATTAATAGAAGAGACATGTCTTCTATAACATCTTCGTTGACGGCCTTAAACTCAGAATCACCACGCTCCAGAGGGGGCATATATACATATCCAGAGTTTCTACTGGGCTTCAGAGAGAAGACCCTGAGCTTCAAGAGGCCTGTTTTTACACCAAGGCATGCATTCAACGAGCAAATCGCTGAAAATAAAGAGCGGTAAACAGGTTGGGAAGACAGGTGAAAAAACATAAAACGGCCCAAAACCTAACCCTACTCAAAAAAGTCAAAAACAACTTTAAGAACTGGTTATCTCATCACAAACAACAAGTTATCCAGCAAGACGGCGAAAGAATGCTGAAGCTTGCCATTAAGAAAAACACAGTGGGTGTGTGGAAACTAATAAACGACCTGAACACCCCGGAGGATTTCTAAAATAATGAACTCAGTGTCTTCGCAGGTGTGGGAGGCCTTCCTTAACAGTCTATACGAGTCCAATGGGGGTGGGGGCAAATTGGGCCACACATTTCTTCAGAAGTTCCTTGGGACTTTCAATTTGACAGTCAAGATATAATTGATCTCATAAAAAATTCAAATGCCTCGTGGGCGGCAGGGTCTGATGGCCTGACAAACAAAATCTTGAAAAAAGATCCTGTCAGATGGGCGTCATTCATGTTGAAATAATTTGAGACTATCAAGAGGGTGAAAAAGATTCCAGCATCCTGGACTAAGTCCATCGTGGTTCCCATCTTCAAGAAGGGTGATAGGTCTAATCCTTGTAATTATAGGCCATTTACCCTTCTTGTCGTGGTGGGCAAGATAATTAGAGCAATTATCTTGAAGCACTTGAATGCATGGAGTCTGGCGTCTCACCACCAGGACCAGTGGCAGGCCCTGAGAGAACCCATATAAGCTCTGCACAGTGGAACTACATTAAAAATTCGACTGGACAGAAGGGGCACATTGTCTAACGAAATTGCCTCTGGAAATGGGCTGAAACAGGGCTGTCGTTTGGCACCAGGTGTCTTTTGTAGATTTATATCTGACATGGCAGAGGTATACAACAAGATGCTTCCCGGCAAAGATAGTGGGAAATTCAGTGGGCTGTCCACTATTTGCAGACAACCTGCTCCTTCCAGACCAAACTGAAATCGGACTGCAGAGACAGTTGGTGGACGTGTCCTCCTACTTTCAAAATAACGCCCTAAAGATCAACGCAAAGAAATCCAAAATCTGATCTTAGGAGGCAGCAGCAGGGCAAGGAAGTTGGTTCCTGAATGGGGAGCAAATACCAGTTGTTACATCGATGGTGTACCTGGGAATAACCCTAAATGACAGTATGAATGACGTTCCTGGTATACACCATCTGAGAAGCAAAGCTAAAAATGTGGCCTCGCAAGCTCTGCTGATCAAACAGCGCTACTGTACATTTTCCATGTTGCCACTACTAGACTTCTACAAGATGAAAGTCTCACTGATACTGACATATGCTGCAGATGCCAACCTCTTCATCAGTCCAACACTTTGGCCTAGCCTGGAAGGCCTCTTTTGGAAGAGGGTCTTGTCACTCACAAACTCGTTGTCAATAGAACGGGTACAGAGAGAACTGGGCCTAACATCCCTGTACACTCAAATGGAATGGAAATTAATCTCCCTCTTTGAGAAATGCCTCCAACCACCAGGTGTCAGTGGATTTACGATTATCAAGGAGGCCATTGAAGGGAAACGGTTCCCGTCCTAAACAATTGGCAAGAGACGTGTTCTTCCATATTGTCTAATATTGCTCACTCGGAAAAATCACTAATTGAAAATCTGATTGGGGTAAAGTGAAAACTATTGGACCTGGACTGGATTTTGACTAAGCAAAAAGTGAGAACCTACAAAGCGTTTGTAGAAGAACCAAACAAACACTACAAAAAAGGAACAGTTCTGCCGTTCCTTGAGAGGTTTCCTTTGCAGTTGGAGAGACAAAACTTTCTAACACTTCGTTTGAACCTCTATCCCACGAGGGAGGTCACAGAAGGAGAATAAAGGCCCGGGAAAAGAGAACTCTGAATTGTTGGATTTGTGGCAACAGCATTGAAACTTTGAAACACCTAGTACTGCTGTGCGAGCCCTTAACTTCTACAAGAGATAAGCTCTTGGGAAGATTCCTTGGGGTAATTAAATACAAAAACGCAGGAGGAGTGGTGGGGTACTCTAAGATGGGGAGGGAGGCATTCCATGACATTGGCATTGTTACAGTTTGTGAGGGAGATTTTCGCTACCTTGAATGAAAAGGACAATCCGTGACTTGGACTGAATTCAATCTATGAACTCGGCCCTTTGAGTTGAGGGGTGTTTTGTATTTTTGTTCGGGAGAAATTCATGTGTTGTATTAAGTTATCTTGCATCTAAGGTTTAAATTTAAACCACGTGATGTGTAATAATATATATATATATATATATATATATATTTCCTATTTAAAACATTCCTTAGAAAAAAGGCATGAACCCCTTACTTTGATCCATATTGAGCCGCTCTCTGGCTCACAGAGTACTGCTCACCCTCTGAAGCGAACAGTGATTGGAAGGGATTTTAGCTAAGCCAGTGTCTAAGGGTATACTGGTTCTGGCAAAAAAGGTAACTGCACAAATTAAATGCTTCTTTAAGTTTGAGCACTTGAAACCAGTGAATTTTATAGTGTCAAAATTGCCTGCAATTGGAGTTGCTGGTAACTGCATACAAACATGGTGAGCGGGCACCATGCCCCAAAGTGTGGCACGCACAACTTTATCGGCCCCCACAAAGATCCGAATACTGTTCCGATCTAAACCGTGTCTTGTTCAACATCTCTTCTCCAGAGGAGGTTATAGAGAGCTAGTCCTGGGGGTAGGAACAATGTCAACACGGTTAGGCTTGTGTCTGGGCGGCTACTGCGGAACGAATATACTAGGCAGATGTCTTGGGCACTACCAGAAGGGCTCTGCCAACTTCACCCAAATGCTCCTACTAGCTATACATCCAGCTAGGATGCCAAGGAGGGGTACCCAGAGTTATGAGTGATAGCGTAGCGGAAATGCTGAGACCACCATCGAGTTGAAGGAGACCCCTCTCATCTCTGCCCCCAATTGAATAATGACCTCATTCTCAAATTGGGAATTCCTTGTGATGTATCCTTATCGTTCCCACCTCTAATCCAAGTGCCGTGATTGCAAAATGGCCGCTCCATTGATGTCAGCTCTCGTCCAGTCCGTGCACCTAATTTATATTTCATGTGTTTATTACTTGAGCTGGGCAATGACTTAAGGCAGAGAGACAGAGGAAAACAGAAACTTGAATATTTTCAATAATTTGAAATGAGGCTCGAGAGTAAGCACAGATGCAGCATGCATTTCCATTTGCACTGTTGATGCGTTCTACCTGCCCTCATCGTGGCACCTCTGTCTCTCTCTCTCTTTTTCTCTCTCTTTTTCGCTCTCTCTCTTCTCTCTCTCACACACACACACGTTTATATTAAACACATGCATACACACAGACCCCTCGATATATTTTCAGATTTTAAAAGTAAACTACAATTGTTGTCACAGATGCGAGTCTTCTCATATGTGTTGAATACATATTTTTCTGATATTTCCATCACTATGTTCTCTATGGTTCCTCACTATGTGGCCCTCCAGATGTTTTGGACTACAACTTCCAGGATCCTTCTCCACCGACTCTCCTGGCTAGGGCTGATGGGAGTTGAAGTTCCAAACATCAGAAGGGCGACGTCATCAGTAAACAAGGCATCTATTTCAAGCTTCACAAGTCTTGGCAGTTTCTGACTGGAGTGAGGCATTAGCCAGGCTATTTGATTCATGTGTAGATTGTGTGTTCCCTGTGACGAAGTGGAGGGTCCTGACTTGGTGTCACCAGTTATCTGAGAAACAACAACAAATAATTATTTGAATTAGACTAGATGGTGTGTCATCATGTAAAGGGGAGATCAAGTCAGGACTTCTGGTGATGGCCACGACCTGCTATTATTGGCCCACCGCTCCTCCTGGCCAGCTTCATCTCTCGCATCCATATCTGTGAGGTTTCCTGATTGCACTGTCTAAGCATGGTACACAAGCACAGTAGAGAGTTCTGATCACTTGCCTCAATACTTGTTTTTATTTACCTGGCTTTATGATTGGCTATTTGATCCTCGTCCAGGAGGCCGCGAACCACCCGGAGGAGATGGAAATGGAGATGTTGTCAAGCACCACGCCGCCGGAGAAGGGCAAGAGCAAGGAGACCTCTCCTGAGAAACAGCAGCTCGCAGTGCCAGCTAGCTCGAACCCGTGCAACATCACCAGCCCTCCCTTGCCCGCAGACAGTCCAGTGAAGGCTGAGAACAACGGGCATGCCCACGACAACCCAAAGACTGCAAAAGCCTTTGAGATCCAGGCGATGCCCAACGGCAAAACGAGGACCTCACTCAAGACCTTGAGCAAGAGGAAGCTCTCGCAGCAGAAAGAGAAGAAGGCCACCCAGATGTTGGCCATCGTGCTCGGTAAGACCATCCTATCCAGTTTGTCTTGCCAATGAGAAGAAATATATTTCACACTCTCAGATAAACAAATACTAGGCAAATCCACATTTCCCCTATTGCACCTATTGCAGGTGTCTGTAACCTCTGGATCACCAGATGTTTTTGACAACTCCCATCAGCCCTAGTCTTCAAAGCAAATGCCGAGGGATCATGGGAATTGAAGTACAAAACATCTGGCGACCCAAACGTTGAAACCCCTGCCTTATTGTTTAAGCCAAGAGAAAGAAAGATTTTTGATGTGTGCTAAGGGTGCTGAACCCATGACAGAACCACATTACCACATGTGAGTAAAAGAAAGCAATGGTCATTTGAATATAAAAACATGCAGGCATTAAAATGCAATTCCTAAGGGGCAGACGTCCAAAGGTGGCAGAAAAAGCGAACATGTTTGTGTACGGCAGGGGCCTGCCACCTGCGACTCTCCAGATGTTTTGGACTGTATTCTGGCTAGGGCTGATGGAGTGTAATCAAAAACAACTGGAGAGACAAAGGCTGCATAGGGACAACTATGACCCATTGCAGCAACCAAGAAGGATATGGTAGGGAACAGCTGGGCAAGTGTTGCCACATAAATACATTATGCGGTATAGAGAAATTGCTGTCTCTCCTTAAGTTCGACCAGTAATAAAATCGAAGCATGGCCAGAGTCAGTATTTCCCTCTTGCTGTGGTTCTAATGACAATTGTGTACACTGGCCATTCTTTAGTTTAGGGGAATGGAGTAGTGATGCTTACAGGAGAGTCTCCTCTAGAAAACCTTTCTGCATGCAAATAGTTTGGGTGAAAGTCAACAAAAGCACGATCACCATCACACGCCATCCTCAAGCAGCAAAGGGCCACTTAGCCAGAAAAACATAAATAAGCCCCTGGATTTGGTAATCATCCCATCACAGACATCTTTGATAATCCTCTCCTAAGGCAACAGACATCTCTGGGCTGGAAGTAATCACTCGCTGGCTCCAGGTGAAAGAATGGGCGTGAGCTGCATGCAAGTTGGCAAAGATGGCCACCAAAGTCACCGGGATGTAAGGCTATCTGGCAGACCGCCTGGAAACATTTGCCAATGCACTGAGGCAAGAGGACATGTTATTAAACGCAGGATTAGAATGGGTGTGTGTCTAGTCCAGACGCGTACTTGATTTCTGAGCCAACAGAAGCAACGGCAGGTGCCCGAGTGAAGCTTCCTACTGATATAACGTCAAATACACGTGTTTGCATTCTGCTGCCATGCACACATTCCCTGGGCATGACACCACGTGTAACATTGCAATGTGCATACATTGGCGATAAGACATTTCTGCCCACGTATGATGCTAATCAATTGGCCCAATGCAGTACACCTGCCTTCTGTGATGTTTGTTTCCCTCCACAATACCCAGGTGTCAATAAAATGTGCCCCTCCAGATGTTTTGCGCTAAAAATCACACCAGCCCTAGCCAGCACAGCCAAAAGCGAAGGATCATGGAAGTTGTCCTTCAAAGCATTTGGAGAGCTGCAGCTTGGAGACCCAGCTTTAGAAGGTAGGAATATCAGAAACCAGTGCCCGTAAAAAGACTGCACTTCCTGTCACGCTCCTTTTTGTGGCATGCACATAGGCATTGCACCGCCTACCACCCCTGGCCCTAAATTGATTTCAATATACTTGGAGATCATCATCTTCGGCCCCGTTTGCACCCAAAGGGTGCCCACACTATTGGGGACTATGGAGATGAACCCTCAAAGGAACGCAAAATGGGGCAGTCCATCAAACGTTGCAATTGATTACTCTACGTTGGTTTTTGCACTACAATAGTGACTACATGGAAATCCAAAGTGATGTAATGCTAGCTTGCCTTGTGTGTTGAAGTATGTATCACCTTCTGAAGGTGACTACAATGGCCTCTCTACCATTTGTGTAATATCCCGTACACTGAAACCAAAAGCCTTATAAGACATATCCAGCTGCGTGCAATCTACTGTCTGTGCTAACAATATTTGGTTAAACCCCACTGTTGATGGGAGTCCCTCAAGTAACTTGTCATTTTTCATTTGCAGGTTGACTTTTCTAATGTCTAGAGCGTGCCATTGGAAGGTCAGTTCTTTGCTTCACAAGGGATGTGTTCTTACTCCTGGTCTCCAGACATCATCATTCACGTTCGCTCACTTACTCCAGAGACATGCCGCTTTACCAGTGAGACAGCAGGGTGACCAGCATGAGGACATGCTGAAGGCTTATGTAGGTCCATCTGCTGCTTCACTAGTTAGGCACCTCACAAGCACCACCTCGTCATGCTACGCCTGGACGACTCGTTACTCATTCTCCTAGCCCGCCATCTTGATTATTCACCTTACCCCCTTCCAACCACCACTACTCCTTCTCGAAAACTCTGCACATAACCTCTGCTTGAATTAGAAACTGCTTCCTGGATAGTTTCTGCAGCAATGATGTGTATCTCTTCATTAATGACAGATACATTTACCCAATTCTCAATAGGCTGTACACCACAATATGGGGAAAACTAAAGAATGAATCTGTTTCCACTAAAACAGCTAATGTTAGGTATACCTACTCTGTGAGTCATTTTCACATATTGATGGGTCATGGACCCCATTGGGAATTTAGACAATTATCTGTATTTGCGGATCACTTGAGACTCCCCAATCCAACTGCAATTGTGTGCTGGCATATTGAAGTGAGCCAGCATCCAATGACCAAACTGGCACAGTATTTCTTTTATGTCTAGCACAGGGCAGTGAGCATGTTGTGGTCTGAAAACACCTTTACAATGATCTTTTCCAATATGTTACAAATATAGTTCCTTACAAAATGTATAACATATAAATCCAAGAAATTACCCTAAAACCTCATACAGTGCTTAGTTTCCTGAAATAAAAGAACTGTTAAAATCCTACAAAATAAAATAAAACATTGAAAACACATACTACTTTTTCCTATCTCAAGGAGCGCCATAGAGTAAAACAATATTGTACATAAATTCATCAAGAGTGGCCACATTCTTTTAAAACCCTCACAGTAGCGAGACCCATAGAGCGGATCGAGCCCCCATAATGGAGAGCCATACATTATCCGCATCTACTTCCGCCAGGTTGCGCACAGAACTTGCCAGATAACAAAATCTGTTGAGGCAATAAACTGGGCATGAGGCCACTCTACCTTTTAAGTCTTAAGTGATATTCAGATCTCTACAATATCTGCAGAATGATAAATTCCTCGACAGGCTATTACGCGCACAAAAGATCGCATTAGTATTTATTACATTTATGCGAGCACGCATATAAATGTTATGAAGGCTCGATCTGGAAATGTCCACACATAAGGCTCTTGTATACCCGCTCTCTTGTTCACTACTCTTACCCTGGCATACAATGCATATGTACCTATGATTGGGTCTATTTGACATAAAACATGTGACCTAATCACATTTGATTGAATTCATTTGACTTTTTTTGGTCTAAAATGCAGGGGAGACCTCCCGCAACCCACCCCATCTCTCCCTGACATAATCCATACCCTTACCCACCCACATATATATATGTATATATATATATTTTGGTTAAAGTTGACCAAAACAAAGGTAACCAAAATTCGATCAAATGTTTTAGGTCAAATGTTTTTAGGTCAAATATGCTAATACCGTACCTATAGCGTTCATGTGACGATCCAATCATGTTGAATCACCATTTGTTCAACTCTTTCTGGATTTAATAATAACGCATCTATGGATACATCTAAATCCTGACCATTTGTTATGCAGAAATCAGCGCAATCGCGCACAGGCCAACCATCACAAGCCGCGGCTGCCTTACCAATATAAGCATAAATAGTATCAGAAGGGGAGCATAGCAATTTCCTGTATAAGGCTGGCCGTTTCCATACTATCTGGCTCTGCAATGACTGAATGCCTAACTCATACATTGCGGAAGAAAGTACAGAAACTTTTTCCAAATTAGCGACTCATAAATAGCCAGCTCCTCGGCCGGCCATGTTGGTAGTACCTCCAACCCAAAAAGAAACTTGGGCACCACCTTCCCTTTATAAAACCTTACCAGAGGAGTTAGTGAGAACTTTCCAAATTTCCTGTCTTTTGTCTTCATTTGTGCCACCATCAAAGCAGCTTTTTTCCTCCTCCAATCCCTATAGAAGCATTTACATGGGTGAGCTAAAGAAGGAACTCCTAAACACAATATATTATCTGCCACTTCCAACCGTTCCCCCTAATACACCAAGCAAACCTACACTTCTTTGCCTTCGTGCAAAATGTTCTTATTTTTGTCTAGGGTTTGACTTTTAGTTTACCGATACTCATAAAATCTACAAAAGCTCTAAGCAAGTGCTGTAGTCAAATTGGGGTTTTATTTTAAATAATAAAATCGTTTACATAAGCTAACCATGTTAATGTCATTTCCCCAGTTTGGGATTAATAAAATCAGCGCTTCGTAGGGGTTCAGCAATGCCAGACACATTTAAATTATAAAGGTTGCGTGTTGCCTCAACCCATTACAAGTCCCGATTCCCCTTGTCATGGTACCCTCTTTCTTCAACCTTAGCTGAACTGAAGTATTAGTGTGGGATACACAAATATCCACAGTAAAACTGGGGGTAAACCCCATTCATGCAGTTTCTTACATAACAAGTTCCCGTCCACTAAGTCGCACGTCACTGAGAGATCTAAAGAGGCCGCATAAGGAGGGGCCCTATTGCCTACACAGGAAAGGCTCTGTACACAGGCCATAAGAAAGCCATTACAGTCCACTCCAATGTTCCTCCTAAAGCCTCTTTCCTTTTCCAGTTCTTCCAATGTTCCTAAAATAATCATGGGAAATAGCTTACTCTCCGCATCAATCAGTGTTATTGGACAATAGATAAGAGGTGAGGCCCAGGCCCCCTTTTTATGTATTGGAATTCTACACGCCTTTTTCAAAGAATCTGGGCTCTTTTTACTCTGAACAACATCCTTAACAGTATATATAGGATACTTGCCCAGATCACTGGGGCTTGTTTAAATATTTTATTAGATAATTGATTAGGACCGTCCGCCATGGAATAGCTCCCCTTCCAAATCACTCTTTGAATATCGTCCACACAAAATTCCAAAAGTGACCTCAAGTTCATATCAATGAGAGATTCCCCAGACTCGATCGTTTCCTAACCATACACATTTCTAAAATGTTCAACCCACTTCTCCTCCTAGATTGTATTAGTTCGAACCTCTGACTGCTTAATTTCCGGGGAGTTAACTATACTCCAAAAATTGACATTATTTTTTATCAATTATTTCCAACATCACCTTTCCATTTTTCTGAAAAACGAGGTGTTTATGGGACTTACTCCAGTTACGTAATCTTTGTTTTTCTTTTTCAACTACAGAATATTTTTCCATTGCACCTTGATCACTTTTATTTATGTCACCGATCCTTTTCCTACTCAGCTTCTTTTGTTCTTGTACCAAAACGTCATACTGGTGATTGACAATATTACCTTGAGAATGATTTAATGGTTGTAAAATATGTACATTACAGTACAACACAACATTATCAATATCTTTCAAGGAGTACAATTGTTGTTTCTCTTCAAGGGTTGACATCATGAAAGTATGTTTAACCTCTTCCTTGAACAAAGCAATATTAATTTCATTCCATCTAATTCGATTTTTTTGACAATTGACAATTACAGAACTTGTGAGACGCTTTTCCTTACACACCTCTCTCCCCCTAAATCTTGCAATGAGCATATTGTGGTCACTAAGTGATGTTTCCTTAAAACAAAATTCCACACAGACCTCAAGCATTTCTTTAGAGACATTGATATAATCAATAACTGACGCCACCATGTGGCCTCTTCTGAATCCAGGACGTGTCCTTCCAGCATGTCATTAAGCATAAACTACCCCCAATCCCTGGCAAGTTCCCTCATAGCATCCCTCGACTAAATTTGTAGGAACCCTCTAGACAAGCATTCCCACCCATCAATGTCTGGATGGATCCCTGATCATCACCACAATATGCATTAAGATCTCCAACAACCACACCCAGACCTCCTGGCCAGTTTGCATATAAATCATAAAGGATTATGGCAAGGGATTCCAGGAAGTCTTTAAAAATACTGTGAGTATGTATCCAATATATGTTTACCACCAGCAAAAAAAGGATAATGCCATCTTTAATGCCCTTTACAATTACAGCCAAAAGGCCTCTTCTAATATCTATATGCTTCACAGTAGATAGGCCCACATCATTGTGTACGGCTATTAACAAACCACCAGAAGCTGGCCATGAGGTCCCTTCAGAGCAGGTTGAAATAGTATTTGGAAGCCATCAAGTGCAGGGAAACTTGCCAGCCAGACCTCCTGCAGCAAGAGTACATCATTGGAGTGTAAGAATTTACAAAACTCCCCATTATTCATTGAGTGTCAATTATCCTGCATCTTCCATGACAAACAGCTAAAACAACTCCAGTGTTTAAAGACATATGGGGTCATTCCGAGTATGGTGGTAGCCATGGAGAAATTAGCTCCGTGGCTGCCTCCCATACCGGTACCGACTCCGGTATTGCTCAATGGGGACTTACCAGTGCATTCTGACCCTGGAGGGACCGGTAAGTCCCCATAGGGCTCAATAGGAATGGGGAGGGTGCAAATAATGGGCTTGCGAATGACAAGCCCGTTATTTGCGCCCTGGTCCCCTAAAGGGACCCGTAAGGGACGTGTGGTCCAACCAAACGTCCCTTACGGGTCCCGATAAGGGACCTCAGAATCGGGCGGTTGGGGATTACCGGCACCAGTCTCCTTACCGGTGCCCGGTATCCCCTACCGCCCGACTCGGAATGACCCCCATACTTTCAGTTCCTTCTACTGTTCAATAGATTCCTTCAAAGTTAAGGCTGACTCCCTCCACCTGCCCCCATTCATTTAGGAATCTTCCCCTTATTGCTCTCTTTAGTTTCTAACACTGTTTCAACTCCTCTCTTGCACCCTATCTTAATTGGGTTTCAATGGGCCTCATTATGAGTCAGGCGTTAAGGGGTTAACGGCGCCGTAAACGGCGCCGACCCTTAACGCCTGATTCCGAGGTCCCTTTGCGCCATGGTGAGTTTAACGCCTGCTTTTTGCAGGCGTTAAAATCCATGGCGCTAAGGGACCATGGAGTTAATTACGCCACCGTAATTTACGGTGGCGTAATTAGCGCCTTCCCCACTCCCATTATGCCCTATGGGGCAAAAATGGGAATGGGGAAGGGTAAAATGGGAAATGGGGATTTACCACCCCACTCACCTTGGAATGGGGTGGTAAATCCGCCATCCACCATTGTGTAAACGTAGTTTACACCATGGTGGTAAGGGTACGACCCAGGCGGTAACTTACCGCCTGGGTCGTAATGAGGCCCAATATCTCCTTCTCCAATTCTTCCTTATTCTTATCCTTAGATAGTCCTTGCTCCATATACGGGTCAACATCATACCCGAGCTGTTGGAGACAATGTACTTCCTTTAAAAGGGCCTCATATACGATCCTAGAGGTTCTGTCTAAGGTAACACAGTCACCCCTCTTAGGATCGACAAACTCTATCACTCCTATGTCATTAGATGTGATTAACCTAAGGTTCGGAATTTCATAAAAGAGGGCCAGCACTCGGAACCTATTCAAAATCCCCAGACCTCCCTTCTCAAAAAGATACTCAACAACAATGTATCCATTCCTTGTGTGCCCTTATTTTCTCTGCCCCCTCCTATGTCCCCACACCTCACCCCCTGAATTCTGTCAGTCTCTGAGGGACCTTATTTTCTAGGCCAACCACCTGGACAGGTCTCCCCTTCCTAATCCCCCCTCCTAGCAAACCCTTCCCTCTCCCCTTAGCATGCATAACATTTCCTTCATCCAGTATTTTTATCCTTGAGAAATGTTCCCCATGGCGATTCTTATAGCTCTTCAGTGTACAAGTTTGAATTTCTACGTTTCATTTATTATTTACCCCAATGATATTGAGCTGGTTACCCCCAGATGGAAACATATCCTTCATTTGTCTCCCATTCCACTTTTCAATTTTCTGTTCCTGCCCATTCCCTATTTTGCTCTTTAGATTACTTTTCATTCTGAATTGGGGAAGAGGTCATTTGTTCGGAGAGTAGGGCCAGTTCATTTTCTGACACGTCTCCTGCTACCAGAATGGAGATGGCCGTATCATCCCAGAACGGGCCTCCACATTCTTCTTCCAGTTGGATGAGCTCTTTCTCTTTCTCCAAATAACTTTTAGTCAACTCTTTTCCTTCAATGCATTTCCTTTACTCCCCTCCTCATTTTTTCCCCTCACTGGGTGATTGCTCTGCATCTTTTCCAAAACAAAATATTTGCATAAATTCCCGCATGATCTCTTCTCGCCTTTCTTTAAGTGTTGATACTTTTTTTCCCCTTGCTTCACTTGCAATTGGCCATGAGTTTTCGAGGGGCTACTTTTATTATCCTCCGACTCAAACATTTGCTCCTTTTTGAAAATAGAAAAATGTTTTTTCTCACCCATCAAGTCTTCTATCATCATTTTGGGATTCCCTTGGATTTACGATGGGATTACTAATTGCAACTTTATGTCCTCTTTCGCATTGCCATTTCTTTTCCCATCTTTCGAAATACGATCAGATAATACAGAGATATCTAGATTGCTCGTTTAACTCATCACTCCTATTGTTGTACAGCTGCTTCATCATATAAAAACTGAGTAAAGGTCCTCCCAAGAAGGGAATTTTTTTACCAATTTCATATTCGGACTCATTTGATACATTCGTGCTTGAACCTCTAATTATGTCTTCATCCTCAGGGAAGATCGGTGAGGCACTCAGAAATGGAAGGCCAATCTTATTGACATTTGGTTTGGATGACACCACTTCCCTACCTTCTTTATTGATTTTGCCCACAATTTGGTTTTCAATCGATAACGGGAACAAACCAGCTTCACTGTCCTGCAGGCTAATAGGCACACTACTATCCCCTTTCTGCAACAACAGAAGATGATCTTCAATTTCTGTTTGGGCAGACTTTGTCTTATGCTCTCTTTGAGAGGACATGTTTCCAGAAGTACCTTGAGGTGAGGGAGGCAGAGGCGTATTAAGCGTCTTCAGATCAGGCATGCTCATGTTTTAAAAGTCACAACAGACAAAGCTGACAAGCTCCCGTCAACCAGAAGGGAATGGTAGCTCCACTATAGGTAGCTCCACTATATTACCATAAAACAAGCTTACCCCTTTTGGCTGCAAGCTTTCCTTCAGGTGCCTCCGACTACCACGATTAATCCCCTAGAGCACCAGGATTCACGCCGCCAATCTGGTATGCCAACATTCGCGGAGTACACTCTGATGTTCTTACTGTGGAGCTGTCGGACTGTGGTCGCGCGACTTAAAAAGTTCAAAAGAGCAGCACATGCGCCAATCTTCCCACCCCATAATTCCAACTTAAGTCACTATCAGTTTCTTTTTTCTCTTGTTGACTTCGCAGCCATCCTCCTTCAATCCTTGCTCCAAACTCCGATTCCCAGCATTCCTTCCACCAGAGGAGGCCTGCAATTCAAGCCGCACTGGCTTGTCTGCTGCTCCCGACAGCAGGCTCCCTTGCTGACTGGGGTGCTGCTACTCCAGTCTCGTCCTTCGCATTGAGGCTTTCCAAAGCAGTAAGAGAAAAAAAATGCTCCAGTGTAACCAAGAGGGTGGAATACATCAAAATGAACCAGGATAACCTGGACTAAAAACCAGGCCAAAGTCTTCCGCTCCTTCACGGTTCCCCAAGGGGATCTGAGGGAACTCCCTGCTACTACTGGTGCTTGGGAGTCAAGCGTTTGCAAATGCTAGCATGACCCAGCTTCAGCAGCTCCGCCTTCACCGGAACTTTCCATGTGCTACAAGCACTGCAGGAACTGCCCGCTACTGCTGCCGCTTGGGAGTCAAGCGTTTGCAAATGCTAGCATGACCCAGCTTCAGCAGCTCCGCCTTCACCGGAACTTTCCAATGTGCTCCATGCACCGCAGCAACTGCCCGCCAGTGCTGCCACTGGAGAGCATGTTGGATTTAAGACTTCCACAACCTGAAATAGACAGAAAAAATTGTTCTGATTACATGGGAGATTTTTTTATTTTAATACAAAAAACGTGCCCAACTGCCTTCTGAGCAATTCTACTCCCTACTCACACTAGGCATTTTATATTTCTATACTTAAGGTGGGTCATGAAAAAGTCTCTTGTAATTATTCGAGCCAAATCTCCTAAAATGTTTGCTGAGTCGAGGAACCTAAAATCCCCCCAAAATGTGTGTGATTTGGCGTTTCACTAAAAAAGTTGACCTGGCCAAGAAACAGCATTAGTGCATGTAAAAATCACTTAAATGCACATGTATAACTTCAAGACATACATCTATGTTGACTATGTAACACAGTCCTTGCTGCAGGGATGCACGAGAATGGGCCTTGATTGTCCCAACATGTTTTTCAAAGTTTCTTAAGAAATTATGGAAAATGTACATCACAAACATCACAACACCACAATCATCTCAAAGCATGCTCCCTCTGCCTTCTATGCTCCAATCCAAGGAGCCTGCGTGGAAATGCCATGGAATGTAGATGCCACGTGGTGGCGTTGACACCTTCCTAGGTACTAGGTGACAGAATCTGTTTGGAAGTGACTAGTCCATGCCTCTATTAGGGATTAATGGAGAGCAGTGGTGGTCTTCATCCAAACCATTTAAGCAGCACTCAAGTGGGGGATGTTCAAAATTCTGATACTTGCACACACGCCAGACACTCAGGTTTTGGATGTAAGGCCCTTTCCTATGTTCATTAGATATCTAATTAGCTTTGAAATGTTATTTTCTCTGTGCTTCTTGCTCATGCAGCAAATGTCTTGGCAACTGCCTGAGTTGTAGCTGAGCCTTCTGATGGAATTGCCAGCCGCTTCATAGAAGACTTTTTCAACTGTATTCTCTTTCCTCTAAGCCTAAATGGAAGCCGCAGCGGCATGATGGCAGTCTCGCTTGCAACTTGTAGAAAATGATCCAGTAGCATTGCAGGCTCCTGTTTCAGAAAGCACCAATAGGGGAAGAGCAAATGGCGATTGATTGAGTGAATGGGCCAGGGAGACATCAAGAAATGCTGTGACTGTTAACTTCACCCTGCTCAGCTTAGATCCAGGGTCTGTCAAATTAGGTTCTCTGCATATTGTAGACTACAGCTCCCATGACTCCTCACCATTGACTGTGCTGGTGAGGCCTGATGAGGCTTGTAGTCCAAAACGAAGGGCCAGCGGAAGGTTGCAGACTTCCGGCTTCAGTGCTACTGGCAGAGCCCTCCCATGAAGATGGCAAACGGCACGTGGTCATCCAGACATTTTAACGAATTATGGTGCTGACATCTAAACATGCAGGCTCTTGAATGCACATCTTTGAAGAGTATCGTCTTTATTTTTATAAAAGATTTTAGGAATAATTTTTTCAGTTCGGAGAGAAACCAGAGTAAATCCATTTTATAAATAGCATACTGATACAATTGTCTGAATTGCAGGATATTTTAAGTGCCTTGCAATCTTGATGTATACACCATTTGTCAATCAATTGTTTCAGACAAGGCACCTAAAAAGGGCGCCTCTTTTGATGATAGTATCTTTTGCATTTTTTCTTTTATGAAAAACGGACCACAATTCGACAGAATATTTAATAGAAAAAGTATTTAGATGATTTGGACTATGACTCCCATGACCCCTTATCATTGACTATGCTGGTTAGGTCTGATGGAAGTTGTAGTCCAAAACCACTGAATAGCCAAAGGTTCCAGATCCCTTAGCTGTGTGAAAACCAAAGAGTACTTGCTAAGCAAGTTCAGTCAAATGTAAAGTACATTAAGATAATCTTTGGACAGCACCAGGCGCCATCAACCTTCAATAGCATTCGGCTGTGCTTCAGAGCGCCTCCATTGGCTCATTATATTTATATTTTTAAAGGTTCTTTTTAAGCCAAGTGATGGGTGTCACTTCAGTGGGGTGGGTTGGCATTATGGTGATATTATCTACATTATGAATAAATGAAAAATGAAGGAAAGGTGCCAAAAGTTGCCACTATTACATTGCCCACCAAAGAATGTTGTTTTCTTGTGTGTCAACGATACAACTGAATGCACAGCACTGCTCACCGCCTTTAGGGACCAGATAGATTTGTAATTTAACCGCTCCTTTCTCTATCCCCCAGGTGTGTTCATTATTTGCTGGCTGCCGTTCTTCATCACCCACATCCTGAACATGCACTGCGACTGCATGATACCGCCCGCCTTATACAGCGCGTTCACCTGGCTGGGCTACGTCAACAGTGCCGTCAACCCCATCATTTATACCACCTTCAACATTGAGTTCAGGAAGGCCTTCATCAAGATCCTCCACTGCTAACGCGTGACGCGATATTTACAAAATGGAGTTCACTCTGCCCGCCAACCCCTTCCTACGCATTGGCGCCATTCACTACTGGTTGTCATCACTCAAAATGGATGCCTGATTTTAAATGTGAAGGAAGGCGGACATGTGGGCACTGGAAAGAGGGGGTACTGTGTCCACACAGACAAGAGAATGTGGGCATTGAGATGCCTCTGAAGAGAGTGAAAAGTGCTAATCGTACACTGTGCTGAAGGACCAATAAAAGTTAAGGCACTCTAATTGAAAAAGTAGCCGGCTGCCGAGCAAGACGCGCCCTGTCATCATCCAATGAGTCTCATGGCCTTTACTCTCAACATAGCTGCAATTTGGCACATTCACCAAAGACGCTACATTTCCACTTTGAATTCGCAGTGGGCATGAGAAAGACATGGCCCAAAAGCCATCTTTCACAACAATACACAAGCCAGCTTGGTCTCTTCATTTGGGGCAGCAGATGGTTCACTGGCACTTCTAAGTGTCCAGTAACAAAAGACAACTGAGGACAAAAGGACCTGTTTAAGTTCAGTGTCTAGGGCAAGAGATATCAATAACAAGAATAAATAAAGAGGAACTGAGCAGAAGCCCTGGTGCAAAACATATATAACTTGTCTTGCATGTACATGTCACAGCCAATAGGCTCCAATTTCTAAGCCATGGTCATTGCTGGTGAATAGAAATGTACTGTCGAAGCTCATGCCCATTTCTAATGTCTTGTTGGGTGCAACCAAAACCAAAATATGCATTGACTAATGGTGTCATCAAGCTGGCAGGAAGAAGGAAGCACCAAGAAAGCCAAGGCTCTGCCCTACCATGATTAATGTAGTTTAAATCAGGCGCACTTTGTCACTACACCATGTTGTTGATGTAACACAAATTATCTTTATTTTTCACCGTTCAAATTGTGGTGGCACAAGCAATTATTTAATGAGGGTTGTGCAGTAACCATGTACAGTACAGGATAGGGACGCCGAAGGAAATTAACTTGAGCCCCCCTGCTCAGGTGAAGGTTTTCAATCATGATATGGGAGTTTGACATATTAAGACAGTCAGGAATGCACTCAAGTAGGAGGGGGCTTGAATGTAAGGAAAAGAAACAGAAGGACTTCAGGCAGGGAAATATGTGATGCAAAAGTGAAATGCAAGCGCGGTGCCAGAGACAAAGGCCAATGTGGCCATGTGGCCATGTGGCCATGTGGCCAAGTGGCCATGTGGCCATGTGGCTCTGTGAAAGGACGTTTGAGGGTAAACCGCCTTCTTATCTGGAGTTGGATGAAGTTTTGAAGGGTTACAAATCTTCAGAGTGGTTCAACTTTTGCAAAGTCCTATTGGGCTAACATAAAAAATCTCAGAACTAAATCTCAGAGTGTATGTGCTGCACGGTGGCCAAGTGGCCAAGTGAAAGGGGGTTCAAAGGTCATGAAAATGCGTTTTGGTGTTGTATGAGGTTTTGAAGAGTCAAACATCTTTGGGGTGGTTGACCTTTTGCAAAGTCATATTGGGCTGACATCAAAACTTTAGACGAAATCTCAGAGTTTTTATGCTGCCTGGTCGAAGGACTATGTGGCCTGGTGGTTCAGTGAAAGTACCTCTGAAGGCAAAGAAACATTTTTCTGAAGTTGGGTGAAGTTTTGAAGAGTCAAGCATCTTTGGGGTGGTTCACCTTTTGCAAAGTCATATTGGGCTAACATCAAAAAAAACTCTAGACGAAATCTCAAAGTTTTCATACAACAAGTAATTAAATAGCTGTAGGTTAGATGTCCAGAGGAAGGGAGTGAAGACAAGGGCACAGAAGCTTTCAAGTTCTAAGCACAGTCCACTAATGGTTCCCCATCAGCCATTATGTCCCAATGGACCCAATGCGCAACGAGTATGTTACGTATACTGGTTAGGAGGGCACTGTGCCACCAGGAAGGGGGTGAAAGGGTTAATGCTGAACCATTCTGAAAGAAGAGCGGTAAATATATTTGCCGCAGAGGCTCAGCGTAACCTGTTCTTAAATTACTTTTTTTATTTCTTTTTAGCAACAAAAAAAATACATGCGTGTACATATGAATGCATATTTTTGGTTCACACGATGACAATAAAACAGTATTTACAAATATCCCAACGTGGTCTGAAGAGCAGTTTGTAAAGGGATGCGGTGCGGTCCTCAACACCCCCCCGCCCCCCGCCTCTCTGCATGTTAGTTAACACATGGATTAACTTACAGTGGAGGCCGCCATTCAGAATGGCTTGGTTCTCAACTTTCAGGCCTGCAATGAACTGAACCCATTAAACCACTGAAAGGTGTTGGTGGCAAGGGAACAGTAAGCTTACACTTGGAATTTAAAGTATCACCACAAGCAGATACCTTCTTGCCACTCTAGAGGTGTTTCCCCTGCATGTTGCTGGAATGCTTTCCCTTGCCAATCCATCTACCTGAGATTGAAACAGTTATTTCGTGTTCTTCCATTACTTTTTAGTCTCTCTCGCTCACTTTATTTTCCTCCATCTTTTTAGTTTTTCATGTAGTCTTTTCCCTTTTTTTCTTACCCTATGTTAAATGAGAGACAAACCGATCAATCGATAGGTAAACAGATACATAGAAAGATATATCAGAGGGCCTATATCCACCTCTGGGGCCAATAACAACAGGGCTGAACTGTCCAAAATCTGCAAGTAACTCGCCAATCCTACTGCAGTCTCCATTTCTCCTTTTACTTCCCTGGCACTCTGCACCGCACTGGCCTCTCACTTCATTACTAAAATTCAGGATATCCTGTCCTCACTCTCCTCTTCACCACTCCTTTCTCCCTCACCCTCTCCCAGGCCTCCCTTGATCCCCCTCCCGCTTCCCTCCTGCTCTCCTCTTTTGCTCCAATTTCACCTGATGAGGTATTTAGACAGGTCCTCTCTATGAAAGTCTCATCCAAACAAGTGGTCCCCTGCTCTTCTAGAACTATCAAGGACAACATTGTCTAGCTTGCTCCAGTCTTGACTGATTGCTGCAATCACTCCTTTGCCACTAGATCCTTCCCTTTACTCCTCAGGCACTCCCTTGTGCACCCTCTTCTCAAAAAGCCTTCAGCCAACTCTTCCTGTCTGGCTAAGAATTGACCTATCTCCATTACCCCCTACCTGGGCAAACTCTTGAAGAAGCTGGCCATCTCCCAATTTACCCACCGCACTGAAACCTTTGGTTGTCTCCATGACCAGCAGTCTGGCTTTCAGAGCTGTCAGAGGGACGGAAACTGCACTCCTGATCACCCATGAAGACTTGCTCACTGATCTCAATTTCAACTCTCCTTCCGTTCGCATCCTTCTTGACCTTTCCTCTGTCTTTGATATGGTCAATCTTGCCACCCTTATAAATCGGCTCTGTGATAACCTTGGCATCACGGACCTGGCACTGGACTGGTTGACCTCCTTCCACTCTGACCGATCTTCCCAGGTTTAACTGGGCCCTTTTCTTTCTTCTATCTCACTATCCACCTGTGGTGTCCCTCAGCGCTCTACTTTGCACCTCTATGCCACATGATCTCCACCTTTTTCCTAACTTCCAGTGCTACGCGGACAACACACAGCTATCCTTCAAGCTTCCCTCCTCTGCCTCCTCCTCTACCTTTCTCATTCCTGTCTGTCTGCTATCCAGGCATGGTGCACTGCTAATGATCCCTGACTTAATGCCAGTGAAACTACTGAGATCTTTCTCATTGGGACCCCAGCTCCCTCCTTCCATCCTACACTCTGGCCGCCCCTGCATGGGCCCCCTCCCCTCGCCCTCCTGTGATGAAAAAAACATTGGTGTCATTTTCTCTCTGCACTCTCTTAGCTCTGTCCACCTGGCACTCGCTTAACCCACAGTCCCTTCTGCCCGACTGGAACTTTCCCTGGCCCATGTGACACCGCACATCTTGTAACTGCTCTTGCTCGACCTGAATGTGACAATGCCGAGTAGGGCCGTTTTTTGCTCTTCACCCCTGTCCCACTGCCCTTCTTGCGCCTTGAAACACCTTGTGTACAAGCAAATTATAAATACGCAATAAATAAAATAAAATAAAATACACATATTGATACATGTTTAGATGGATGGCATACACCAGAGATTCCAAATTCGAATTCTTGAATTTGCTGAGATAACCTTTGGTCCTATTATGTATTTCCAAAAGGCCCCTACCTCTCTGACGCCATCAAGTGTCACACCATCATAAAAATATATACCTTTATAATTACCTAGCCAATTCTCCAGGCACTGCTAAGTGTTAGAACATGGAGGCTGTTCATGACCTCATCTGAACCCATTAGAATGCTCAGAATGGAGTTACTAACTACAGCTACTGACTTCAGGCCAAACATCTTGACTTCAGAAACAGACGCGGAAACAACAGCGCCCCATGTCGCTGCATTCAAAAAACCGCAATGCAATTTCCCAGCAACATTTCTTTTAACAAGACACTCTTTTTTTCACCGCACCTTCAAAGTGACAAGTAGCATCCAATTTAACACAGTAAAGTGACCAAGTGACACAAACACTTGGAACAACGTGGTTCATTTTGCAGAGAGAAACTGTTCACGTATACATGACACCTAACCAAAGCTCACGCTATATTTGTTTCAACCAAGTTCAAAATGCATACATTAGAAATACAATATTTATATTTAATGATGACAAAATGAAGTGTTGTGCACTTACTCTATTCACTATGCATTCTGTATCTCACCAGCACAACTCCACAACATAGATTGCCTTTGCCACTATTTGAGAATAGTCATATGGACCGGGAAAGTGGTCAATATTGCTTGTGATAAATAAATGAATACCCATTCCCCATCATCATTATCCTGCAAAAATGGTCCTTCCCTCAGTCTATAAGGCTACATTACTTGTTCTGTCTCATAGGCTATTTTGCTATTGCAGAACTGTCTAGTCGCCCTCTTGAGCCTCACCATTCGCTTGAGCCCCCTTTCTTTCTCTTCAATGTTCCACCTCTTTCTTTCAGATCATCCCGGCCACTCATTTTACCACCATTCATGTTAGAATCCTCGTAATCTTGCCGATTCCCTTGATAAGAACATTTTGGTAAATGTGTCGGTATGCTAAGGTGCGCGCAAGCGCACGCCTTCTTGTGGTTGACATCTTCCAATACCATTTCCTTGGCACAAGAGTCGTAGAGGTTGGCTATCACACCAATTGTGTTTGTTGGGCCAATAACCCAATGAGCCGAAGACAAGGGGCTTGTTACGAGGTCGGCGGTGCTTAGAAATTGGTAATTCCGTTGCCGCTGCATTCCCGCCTCATTCCCACTCTGCCAAACTAATTGGCGGTGGGTTGGAGGATTTGCCTGCAGCACAACCTGGAGGTGAATCCACCACCCTACCACTGTTCTGCGGCAGAATTACTACGGCAGTGATACGATGAGTGGTAATTCTGCTGAAACCCCCCATGGAGTCCTATGTATTCCAAAAATGAGGATTTAAACCACCAAGCTGCCACTTGTAATCCTGCGGTATGTTAGCGGAACCAAGTGTCGACAATGGTAAATGAGTTTGGCGGTACTTCAGCTAAATTACGGCTGAACTACCGCCAAACTCGTAATGAGGCCCAATAATTTCTCCATGCAGTATGATCCCATATTAAGATGAACGTAATGGGGAATATTTGATATTAGTGCACACTACAACATGATCGCCTTCTCTTCCCTGGAACTTGTAAGAGGGGGGACCTGATATCCAAGGTATTGATGATAGGATAAAACACTGAAAGAACATGCCTGGCATTCAAATCAGCGACTTACAGGGCATTGTAAAGAGCTCTGCAGCAGTTTGTAAACCCACTGAGCTGCTTTTCCAGCTTTGTATTTATTTATGTATTAAAACATTCCATAGCCAAGGCACACAATCAATCTGGGCGCTGTATAAGAAGAAAAAACACAATAAAGTAGGATAAATGTAGCAACAGTGACAACATACACAACCTTCTAAAACCAAGAGAAACAGTTTCTTGAGCCAGGAAGATAAAAAAAGTTGCACTATTAGACGCAATAAAAAAGTAAACACGTCATTACCCCAGGGCTTAGCCTCTTTGCAAAACCACAATCCTTTGAAAAAGTAAAGCAGGTATTTTTTTTTAAATTTCAACATGAATGCATCCATTGCAAGAAAGTTCACAGTCTACATAGACATCTTCAGTTCCATCTAACATATAAGTATATAATTGATTTAAGTCATCCTGGTATTGTTAGAGTCCTTTGAAGGTGTGGAACTGAACTAAGTGGCCACGTGTTACTCAACAGCAAAACCACACTTGTTATAAAAGGTCTGTTTTCAATGGTTTTTCATGTTGTCTCCTTTGCCATTGGTAGTTTGCCTTGGTGGACCTCTCTTGTGAGCCAGAGTTCCTGGAACTGTACTCTTCGTGTGTGACCATCCACAGGTAAAAAGAACAAGAGTTAAGCAAACATGCCAGGCCATGTAAATATTCATGTCTGTCCAGGGTTAATCATGGTTATTGAAACTCTTCAGGGTCAAGCACTGCCATGTCTGTGGATGGTACCATGGGCACAATTAGATTAAGAGTAACTGTGATCTGTCCCTGAGCCATTTTCCGACTGTGGTTATTAATGCTTAACCCATGCCATCTATGGACTGTGTCCATGGTTGAGAATGGAAAAATGATCGACAACATGGCTTTCACATGAGTTTCAACATTGGGAGGTGTTGGCAGCTGTCAGTGGTGCATTGTTTGTACCCACTACAGGGGGGCAAGCGCGAGGAAGAGTCTAGATGTTGCTTGCGTTACAAATGAAGATTGCTGATTTATTCCCATCTGGACACAGGAAGATGGGGTTCATCCATCCATGGATCAGGTGAAGGCAGTCAGTCCCATTGTGGAGATGGAATAGGGAACCAGAAACCTACTTCACATTTTCCAGCCTGGCTTTAGACCTAAACATGGGGTTGACACCACATTTGCAGAGGAGAGAGAATCCCATATTTGTCTTCAATTAGGGCTGTGTGTTCGCACTGATTCTCCTATGATTATTGGCTGTCTACGATACTGTCCATCACACAATACTAAAGGAGCAGGTATGGCTCATAACCAGCAACTGTAGCCAACAGGTCTGTATTTGACCATTCTGACCCCCATCCAAGATAATTACACGTGGAGTCCCCCAAGGATCAGCAGTGGTCCAATTTATGTTCAAATGCTTACATGCATCTTGTGCTCCTGGTGATCAAATATTAGCACCTATGTTTCCAAATGTATGCAGCACTTCCTCAGACAAATGTTTAATTATAAATGCGGGTACGAAGCCTCGCTACCAAATCATGAATGAAAGGTACCCGTACTTAGACGGATTAAAGATCGATGCATTTATTTTTTAAGGGAGGCAAATTTAACTTTCTACCATTCGCTGGTCACCCACCATAGGGGAAGAATTGTACAGAGTAAGAAACTTTAATGTAGTCTATAATTCAAATCTTCTTTTTATCTCACAGACTGACCTACTGGAGGATAAAATACCTTCCAATCACATATTTTTGAAAATGTTCTCATCTCATTGCACCCTGAGCTTCTCATTAATTAATTCATTTATTTTTTGTAACGCGCTCAATACCAGAAACCAGTCAGTAAACACGGGCCGGGATTCAAACTTGCATTGCTCTGCATTGCCTTGCTTCCCAGACAAACACATTGCCCCTGAGATTTCCTCCCGGCCTTCCATGACCTTGTCAGCTGATTTGTAATGTTCACATTGGATAATTGCAGCTATCGTTTTTTTCAGTCTTATAGATTTTTAGGATTTGGTTGGGCTAGAAAGTAAACTGAATAGAATACCAGACCAGGCTCAAGTCAATGAGCAGCATATATATATATATATATATGGACTTCTAGGGGAAAGTCAGGGAGCTTTCACACCACACCTCAGGGAGATACCCCATATGGATCACACATTTGCAATTACCCGGGTCGATGCCCATGAAAGTGAGCGTCCCCCAAAAATGCATATAACACTCCCCAATGAGAGTCAATGATGGACACACTCCAGGAGGGAATGAGACCAAGACCAAGGGCCTCACTACACGGAAGGCGGTTACCATGGAGCTATTAGCACCATGGTTGCTGCCGCTAATTTACCGATTCCGCCATGGTGGATGGCGGAATTACCGCCCCATTCCAAGGTTGGTGGGGCAGTAATTCCCCATTCACCATTGGCCCTTCCCCATTCCCATTTGAGCCCCCATAAGGCTCAATGGGAATGGGGAAGGCTGTAATTACAGTACTGCAAACTGCGGTACCGTAATTACCTCCAAGGTCCCTTTGCGGGTCCCGTCCTTAACGGCTGGTAAAACCAGCCGTTAAGGTAGGGACCCGCGAAGGGACCTCGTAGTAAGGTGGTAAGGGATTACCGGTACCGGTACCCTTACCGGTATCAGTAATCCCTTACCTCCATCCATGTAATGAGGCCCCAAGTGCGGTTGAAAGTAAAGTCTTTTATCTAAATTAGTATAGGGCATGCAAAGGACTCTGCAAACTCCGAGAGCACTCTGTCTGACAATAGCAAACACAGTCATATTTATTACAAATACACGTCATGCGACAGATAAGCTATAGGGGGCACATAGTCATGGGGATTGAATGGCGATGACTAGCTACTATGTAGGATGTAGGTGCGGTGCTCCATGATTGACGGAGATCCACGTGGTAGCATCACGGAGTGCTTGGGTCAGCTGGGCTCATCAGGGTGGAGAGTCAGGGTGCGCGCTGTCCATGCGGATACATTTCTACAATACTAACAATTTACCCTTGTGGCCATTCGTACGTATTCATCACAAACTGCTATGTCAGGTTACCATATAAATCCTACAACATGTCAATCTAATACCAGGAGGGGAACACAGGAAAACAGTATATAATACGTGGCTTTCATAATACATCACCATAAAAGTTGCCTTAGCAAAGGACCCAGTCTCCTGAGTCCAGGTGTCTTATCAGGGGACACGGATTAGGCTGCCTTTATTATTCTATTCTGTCAGATGTAGTGAGTGATAGTTTAACGGTATGTTAGCACAGGGGTGAATAACGGTCTCCATGGCCCGTTAGGCTTAAGGTGAACTGAAATACTGTGGGATCAGTGGGGGCACGTAGCTGGCACCTCAAATGTGGCGGGATTCGGGGCCGGGTGGCTCATAATTCTTCTGGGTTTGGTCATGGCGGTACACAGTGATTTTATGATGGCATCTGGTATCGGGACATGGGGGGGGTAAATACTTGGTGCGGGGCCATGAGGAATGCAGGGAGGTGCAGCTGTAATGCTTCCAACAACAGAAAACTAGGGGCCTTCAAGCCCTGCCGAGCCTTGGGGGGAGGAGGGGAGTTGGGTGTGCAGCTCTCCGGAAGGAAGGGGAGATGACCTTGTAACTTTTCGTCGGTCCCTGTTTACTGCACAGCATGAATATTATTATAGAGACGGGTTGCTTAGACTTGGGGGCATTGTGTAAATTGCATATCTCTGTAACTCGCGTGTGCTCATGTTTTCAGGATCAATAGAGAGAGAGAGAATTATCATTTACAACACAAAACGTTTTTCATTCTGTTGCTTGGAGCCCATGAGGAAAATGAACATAAAACATGAGGTAGACAAGGTTGGTGGGTGCATCGATCCCAGTGAAAAATTACAGCATCATACTTCTGATCGAATAACAAGTTCAACTAACATTCCAATCAACATCAGATGTGGTTCACTGCTTCAACAGGTTCACATATGTTACTTACAATCATATCATACACTGGCTTTTTATGCATTGCTTTTTAACCGTTTTATGATAGCAGCACTCATGGGTCAGTAAAGGGTAGATTCGTCTGCACATACGTTTCACATCTTTACAGGGAGATGTCTTGGGGTGAGCAAGAGTCATACCACTTTAACATGGCAGTTGGCAATGCAGGTTTTAAACCTTTTTTGCGAATGTCTTAGCAGCATGAATAAGACTGGGTGGCACAGGGATTTGACATGCAGGTTTAACAGGGACAGGGTTGGGGGGTCATGAACACTACATATCATGAATGTGGGGGGGGGAGGGTCGAGGTATCTTTCATAGGGACAACTTTGTTCTTTTCCAGACCCCAACTAAAAGTCAGGTCACCGCCAGGGCAATGATGTACTGCGGAAGGTAAATGATACAGTGTTTGTTCTGTTACTTGTTCGCATCTAGTTGCTCATGAGAATGGGCCTTCAGCAGAGCTGCCATGGGGAGGAGGCTGGGGGGAAGTGCAGGCTTGCTGTGCATGATCAAGTGGGGGTGAGCTGCAGCTTCTGTAGGTGGCCTGTTCCACAGAGGCCTGGGTTTAGTATACTCAAAATGGAGTCTAAATGCATCACAAAATGGAGTCTATGTTATGTTACAACGTGAGCCGTGCAGCCTCACGTGTCGATCCGCAGCCATCCTGCATCCCGAGCCCAGGTGCATAAGTGGCTGCCGACGAGTCATATGTCTTACGTAGCAGAGGAATGTGGGGGAGAGGGGTCCTAAAGACCTGTCCTCCCATACATGTCCCCCCTTTCATTACTTAAGTAATGAATATTGTAACTCACCCAACCTCTGGCATTCCTTTTCATTAGCTACTGCCTCGTCCTATGCTGGTGTCCCCTTAATTGGCATCCAGGCTCTACACACCCCCCGGAGACTCTCACCTGCCCGTGCATACTCGTCAGGGGTGCAGGTCATGTATATGCATCGCCCATCCCCCTCTAGGTCTACCCATACTTCCTTGTACCACTCCCGTTGTTCCAGGGGCTCCTTTATTGTCGTGTGATACAGTCTATCCACTATGTCCCTATCATAGTACAAAGCCACCATTCTATATTTAGGCTCAGGATCCTCACCTGTTTGTACTTGTGTCTCCTGCATAGTCTGCACTGTTCCTCTAGTGCTGCCCATTGTCACCATCATCATTGTACCATTAGGGACTGCGTTTGCACAGCACCAAAGACCTAGCTGGCACACACAAAAAATCAAGAGCAAAAATACGATGATGGGTATCAGCATTTTGACAGTCATTCCGAGCCAGGAAGGTACCCATGAAAACCTTTAGTCAAACCAAGTGCTCGGGTCCACTCCACCTTCCTTCTTCATCCGCTCTCCGAAGTTGTGCACCGCCATGATAACGTGTGACAGTGTTCCGTTGTCCGCATCCGCAGAAGGCATGAATGTGCAGCATGCGCACCTGATTTTTCGGCAAACACCTCATCAATCGCCGTTAACAGGTCTAGGACCTGTTCTGCATTGTAATTAGCCTTAGGGCCCTTAGCTCCACCTTGATTACGTTGAATCCTTCTTCAGTGTTGTTGGCCAGTTGGATCAGCTCCCAGCGTGTTATTTGCAGCCATTTTGCATTGGCCCACGCTTGGATACTGGGGACGAGGGAGGCAAAGAATGTTTCAGCGGAGTTGAATAGCCGGAACCTGTCAGAAATTTGTGCCAAAAGTTCTGTGGAGGCTTTGGATATGTAGTTGGATGACCTTTGTTTTCTCGACATCAGGCTTTGGATGTTTTCTGTGGATAGGGCATACATTGGCGTTTCTTCCGTTGATTGCATGTGCTCTGGAACTTGGACGGCTTGCAGTCCTTTTCGCCCTTCGATATGGCTCTCCGGAACCACCATCAGGGCGGAGTGCAGCATTGCCAAAGAACATGTGCCCCTCCAGGATTGTGGGAGGTGCAAGTATGCCTGTTTACCGCAGACCAGGTAAGGGTCCATAAGGGCTTCTGTCCCTTTCTTCATATCCGAGGATGATGAGTGTTTTGTTACAGTTCTTGCTTATAACCATGTTAGTTTTCCCTTTACTGAGGCAGCATGGTTCATATGGAATTTATTTTTGCAGTTTGAATGGCTTCTCCAGGGCTGTGACCCAGGTGAGCTTTGTGATGTGCTCGGCCCATATCGGTGTTCATGTTTTCTCTATCCATTGCAGTTGTTCCGCCGCCAGTCCTCGTAGTGCTTCTGCTTTGCATGTTATGTGTTCTTCCTTCCATTCGTTTTCTGAAAACAGTGTTCCTTTAATTACCAAAAAAGGTTCTTTCAAACATATCACTGCTTTAGGTCTTGAGTAGCACGTTTTCTCGTTCTGCAGCATTTAAAAAGAGACTGTGTGTGCCTGGAAGGTGTTCTTTATTCTACATAAGGTAAGATGAAGGAGACACTGGGTGTCTACAAGAGACAGTTCTTGGGGCAGGAGCACCATATGTGTACCTGAGGCGTAGGGTATCAGGGAGCATACGTAACGGCTCTCGTTGGTTGTCTGTTTGGCAGTGGAACTCATGTCTGCGTACCATTTATTTGATTGGTGCGGGTGCCTGGGGTCTTCTATTGTGTCTATCCCCAGCGCTGAGTATTCGTCATATTTTCTCCTCCCAACCTCCCTCTTTCTCCTACTGCTTTTGAGGTATATTCTCTCATACTTTGATGCCTGTTGTGTTGTAATTTGTTCACCCGCTCCCCCCTTTCCCACTCGTCATATAGGGCTAGAAACCTTCCAGCCATTTCGGCATTGTCTTCCTTTATAATTGGCGGGGATTCATATTTTATAGGCGGGTGGGCTGTTGGCGTGACAACGGTAGAGGTGGAATCATAAAACCACGATAAAGCAGAGGGGTTTTGATAATTTAACCCATAGACACTGAATATGGATGTGTTGTGGGCATCAATTGGGCGTGGAGTTACTGACTTATCGTTGGTATTATTCAAGTGGTGTGCACTATCATGGTGGATGTCATACCCCCATATGAGCTGGAAACCATCCCATATGAGATAGGTCCCTTGTTTGATCATGCTAGTCCCATTGATCATGTTTGTTCTGTTCTCTCCCCCCTCATTTATATCTATTGATATAAATGTAACTGCCCAGTATAAAACCAGGCCAAACATGAGTGTAAAAAATATAACAGTGCATACAAACAGGCCACATTCACACGAATATCTACGCAGGTCAAAATGTACATTCTCATATCTATCAGTCCTAGCACTATTCGTAGCGGGGGGTCCCATCCGTTGCCATGGTTTCTCCTATATAGTAAAACATAAAAACGTATTAAGCATCCAAAAAGGCATCCGAATATAGTTACTTTAACATTTTCGCTTGTCCATTTTAAAGAAAAGAGGTGGTAGGGCCATTATGAAGAGGGGTTTGGGAGTGGAAAGAGAAAGAGAGAGAGAGAGAGAGAGAGAGAGGGAGAGACACATTTCCGCAGTCAATTATCAACATTATGTACAATCCAGTAGTAATTCATTTAGCACTTATATTTTATCACTGGCTACCGAAGAACAGATACATTTTTCTCTTTAATTATTACATTTGTATTTCCTCCTTATCCACCCTCCCTTTTTGTCCTTGTATGACATTATCATATGCTTTTCTGCTTTTCAAACATCTGTTAAATGTATCCAATATCTCAGGTCTTTAACTTTCACAGCCGTCGGTGTGCAATACACTACCTCATATGGGCCATGCAATCTTGGAGCATTCCACCTACGTACAAAACTTTTCACGTAGACCATCTCCTCTGGCAGTAGTTGGCCTGTTGGATTCTCTGTGCTAAGTGTTGTTGTCTCAGTTTCTTTTTCACTTGTGAACAGAGGCGCGAGCTGTCTTGCTATCATACGGGCTGCTTTTGTGAGCTTTGTCAGATAGTCATTGAATTCTTCACCTAATACTGTAGCACTTCTGTGGGCGTCTGAATGCCTACAGAGTGGAGAATTTGCCGCGTGCAAGCATCTTCCTGTTACAATTTCATGGGGTGACAGATGGTGGTCTTGCTGGGCTGATTTCTCAGCTCAAACAAGGCCAAAGGCAAACAGTGCACCCAATTATTTTTTCAGTGTAAAACAGAGTTTCGGCAATCTCCCCTTAAGGAGGCCATTGATCTTCTCAACCATGCCGTTACTTTGTTGGTGATAAATAGAACATAGCTTATGTTTTATACCTAGCAGGGCCGTTACTTCCTTGAAGAGATCCTTCACAAAGTGTGTGCCGTTGTTGGAGCGAATCGTGTCACAAATTCCTCAGCGCGGGAATACCTTCTGCACCAAGAACTTCGCAGCACACTTGGCATCCGGGTGGGTACGCGGTCCTGCCTCAACCCATCTTGAAAATGGGCACACTACTACGATCATGTAGCGTGACCCATTGCACCTTTCTCCCATGTCTGCATAGTCATTATGCAGTTCTCTGAAGGGGCCTGATGGTTTGGGCAATGTTCCCTGCAGTGTCCTCAATGTCATTCCTGAATTATATATATATGGCATACATTCCATTGCAAGTTTGGAAATGTGTTCCTGCAACCCTGGGATAAACCAATTCTCTTGTATCTCTACGGCAATGTGCTGTTTTGCATTGTGGGATGGAAAGTGAAGTTGTTGGAACGCTATTTCTAGTAGCCTGCAGGGCATCACTACCTTACCTGTGTTGTTCTGGCGCCATAGGAGGTCTGTGGGTGACCGGCTAAACCCCCTTTTTTTCCCACAACTTTTTTTCCTCGTTTGTTGCCCCATCTTAGAGTTCCAGTATTTGTGATATGGGAATTGTATTATGCCCGTCTGGGAGATCTTCCTCTGCGTTTTTCTGTATCAAGTACTCACCTGTCCTTTCTTTTGTTAAGTAAGATGCTTCCTTGGCGGAATCATCTGCTGCCACGTTCTCCAAAGAGATAAAATCAGTGTTGTTTGTATGGGCCTGGCATTTCACTATAGCTACAATTGTGGGGTCTTTTAAGGCTTCTATCAATTCCTTGAGTAGTTCTGTGTGTTGCACAGGCGACCCATCTGCCCTGTGGAATCCCCTTCTCCCTCATCGGGCCAATCCCCCATGTACTGTGGTAGTCATGTAGGCTGAGTCTGTGTAAATTGTGACAGCACACCCCTTGGCGGCATGTAAGGCTTCAATAAGTTCTACCAGTTCGGCAGCCTGTGCTGAATAATGAGCTGGTAATCGCTGCTGTACTAGCACTTCTTATTTCTCTTCCTCTAGTCTTACAACAGCTATTCCCACGTGTTTTTCTCCTGTCTCTGAGTTTATTGATGCTGACCCATCTATGAAATATATTTCTCCTTCCTTTAGTGCATTTTCACTTACTGTGGGCGTGTCCCCCTCCTCTCCTCTGTACGTTGCACAACCATGTGCTTGCAAGTCTTCCACTGTGCATGCTTCTGTGATGAATGTTGCAGGATTGACTGTTTTGCATCTCACTATGTGTATGTTAGCGCTGGACAGAATAATTTCATACGCTGTGGCTCTCTGAGTGGTAAGTGTGCTTTTTGATCTTTTCAACATGGCGAATAGGGAATGTTCCACGAACAGTGTCACGGAACATCCCATCACGATTGTTGCACTTTTTTCAATTGCAAACGCTGCAGCTGTGAGAGATTGTTCGCAGGCGAAGTGTCCTTGCATTGCTGCATCCAGTGTTCCACTGTAATAAGCCAATGGTTTGTGCCCCAAAGATGTTTTTTGGGTCAGTACTGCTGTCATGAGGGTCCCGCTGCAATGTGAAAATAAATAAAACTCGTTTTCATAGTCTGGGTTCGCGAGTACTGGTGCCGTTGAAATTAGTTCCTTAAGTGTTCTGAAGGCCTCATCAATCTCTGCTGTCCATTGTATTTTTGTGTTTTCTCTTTGCGCTTCCTTGAGTCCCTGCAGTAATGGCTTTGTGTGTGCTGCACACTCTAATATCCAAGCGCAGCAGTAGTTACACATGCCGAGGAATTTCTGCATTTCCTTTACTGTTTTTGGCCTGCTCACTGCTTTGATGGCATCCACCCTGTCTGGTATGATTCGTTTACCATCCTTTGAAATCAGTTGTCCCAAATACAACACTTCTTGTTGACAGTATTGTAGTTTTCCTTTATCCACTTTGTAACCCATGTTGGCCAACAATATCAAAAGTGTAATAGAATCTTTCCTGCACTCATCCTCATTTTTCCCACAAATCAGTAAATTATCCACGTAGTAGATAATTGTGCTGTCTGTGACCACATTTCCTAGATCTTCATGTAAAATCCTGTTGAATATACTTGGGCTTTCACAGTACCCCTGGGGCAACCTACAGTGTTCGTACCTCTTTCCCCCTAACGTGAATGCTGTTAAGTATCGTGATTCCTCAGCTAGTGGCACTGAGAAGAATGCATTCTTCAAGTCGACCACAGTGAAACAAGATGCATCTTTTGGTATACTGCACAGAATTAATGCAGGATTGGGGACCAATGGGAACTCCTTTTGTATGACGTCATTGAGTGGGCGTAAATCTTGGATCATCCTCCAAGCCCCACCTTTTGCTTTCTTAATAGGGTAAATACATGTGTTGCATGGTGAATTTGATGGTACAATTATTCCTTGCGCTAATAGGGCAGTGATTGTCTCTTTTATCCCTTTCTCTGCTTCTCGGGACAGGGAGTATTGCTTTACTCTGGTCAGTAAGCCTCCTTGTTTTAGTTTTATCTTAACAGGTGTTACCTCATGCAACAGCACGAAATCATGCGGGCCGGTGGTACACAAGTCCCCCGGTACTGATTGCATGTCAATGTCAAAAAATGAAGGTGGCGCTCCTACCACTGCCAGCAGCTGCACTGGCACCTGGCTTGTCTGTATCATGCCATCATAAAATCACTGTGTACCGCCATGACCATACCCAAAAGAATTATGAGCCACCCGGCCCCGAATCCCACCGCCTTTGAGGTGCCAGCTACGTTCCCCCCACTGACACCATAGTATTTGAGTTCACCTTAAGCCTAAAGGGCCATGGAGACAGTTATTCACCCCTGTGCTAACATACCGTAAAACTATCACTCACTACATCTGACAGAATAGAATAATAAAGGCAGCCTAATCCGTGCCCCCTGATAAGACACCTGGACTCACGAGACTGGGTCCTTTGCTAAGGCAACTTTTATGGTGATGTATTACGAAAGCCTCATATTATATACTGTTTTCCTGTGTTCCCCCCTGGTATTAGATTGACATGTTGTAGGATTTATATGGTAACCTGACATAGCAGTTTGTTATGAATACGTAAGAATGGCCACAAGGGCAAATTGATAGTATTGTAGAAATGTATGCGCATGGACAGCTCGCACCCTGACTCTCCACCCTGATGAGCCCAGCTGAACCAAGCACTCTGTGATGCTACCACATGGATCTCCACCAATCATGGAGCACCGCACCTACACCATACATAGTAGCTAGTCATCGCCATCCAATCCCCACGACTATGTGCCCACTATAGCTTATCTGTCTGGTGAATCCATCTGGGTTCCCAATTCTCACCCATGGAACACACTCAAACCACGCTTGAGAGACAAGCAAAACATCCTGCCATTGCGAAGGAAATTGGAAACATCTCTTTTGAGCATCATCCTCCCCCGCCTTGTTTTAGTTGGATGCTCCACCAGGAGTATTAAATTCCCAACTATGCCAATGCCTGAGAAACCGTCCAATGTCAGTGTCATGTCACGCCTCCATTAGGCCCCTAAATTCATTATCTGACAACCATTCCCATAATGGAGCTCTTCAGATTCTTTGGCAATTCAGATTACTGTGAACCTAACTACAGGTGGCTGAGAAAAGAACGCCCGGAAGCGGCAGCAAAATGGCATGGCAGCCATCAACAAAACAAATTAATAAATAAATAAACACAATCAAAAATAATTAAAAAGACACTAACAAAGCATAGATGTGGGTACTGCTGGAGAGCTGTAGCTCAAAAAACGGTGAAATATTCTAAGCATAGTATGGAAGAAATGACAACCATTTCAATATTTATTTAATTTAATTTGACATGCCTGTGCATTTGCTTCATAAAATCCAGTCCCTTCTCTACTTGTGTGTAATATGGTCATAACTTCGTTGCTAGAACAACTAAGTTTCTACCTTCACTGCTGGTAGTGAATGGTTATTCATTCCAACTTTACTGGGGGTTGGGACATTCTCCATCTAAGGAATGGCCAGAGGCATAAACTGAACCCGGTATTCAGCACCAATAAACGTCCAAATGGTCTATATAACCAGTGTTAGACTATGCGCCAGACGTGTATGTTGCCCTTAATATTGGCCTTTGGCAGAATAGCTAGTTCACAGCAATCCAGGAATCAATGATCCAACACGACCATAAACCTGCTGCTAACTGTCCAGTAAGAACATGTCCTGAGATAGACTGAAGCCACAATTACACCACAGACGGATACCTATCACATACATTTCTATCTCAAGTCATGGACCGACTACGTATACAATATTTACAAAAATATTTCACATTTTATTATTTTCACATGTTGTATAGCATTAAAAAGGCACAAAGTGCCAAATAGATAGTATTACACATTTTAAGCATTTTCCCAATGAATTAAAAAAGCTCAATAAATCTCAACAAAGGTGCGCTACGCACCGATTGGATGAAAAAAAGGGGGGAAAAATATATATAACAGGGTTTCATATTATTCTAACCACTTTGTTCACATAAAACACAATCCCACAGTTGATTAACATGGGTATTCTAGATAGCTGTCGACATGTTTTGGCCTTTAATTTATTCCAGACACTATCCCTAGTGTCTTTAAACTTTCTTTTTTTATGGCCATATTCAGGACATAATTTCTTCAAAGTAAGTCGAGAAAGACTTTATACCCCAACAGTAGATTTGAACAACTGAATTGTTGTCATCTGGAAATTCTTTTTTCACAGATATGGCCCGTAGTTTTATATATATACAGGACTCTCAGAGGAGGTAAACACGGCACAGCTACACAGCTTCTTTTGCTGCCATTGTCCTCCGGGCGAACAAATACCAATTCAATTCTCATTTGCAATGCCCCTTTTGCAGCGAGGGCCACGTGTTTTCAATCGCATGCACGGGTTGCCTTTTTTGGATCTTACGGCTTTGTAAACGCACCGCGTTACTCATTCGTTCCGATGTTTGTGAACACCTCACGGCGGCCAACTTAAGTTAAAACATCTTTAATGGGCGTCTACGTTCACGCCATGTTGCTCCATCTGCATTTACCATGGAAAGATGGTTTAACTTAAGTTGGCCGCCGTGAGGTGTTCACGAACATCGGAACAAATGAGTAACGCGGTGCCGTTGTCAAAGCCCTAAGATCCAAAAAGGCAACCCGTGCATGCGATTGAAAACACGAGGCCCTCGCTGCAAAAGGGGCATTGCAAATGAGTATTGAATTGGTATTTGTTCACCCGGAGGACAATGGCAGCAAAAGAAGCTGTGTAGCTGTGCCGTGTTTACCTCCTCTGAGAGTCCTGTATATATATAAAACTACGGGCCATATCTGTGAAAAAAGAATTTCCAGATGACAACAATTCAGTTGTTCAAATCTACTGTTGGGGTATAAAGTCTTTCTCGACTTACTTTGAAGAAATTCTGTCCTGAAGATGGCCATAAAAAAAGAAAGTTTAAAGACACTAGGGATAGTGTCTGGAATAAATTAAAGGCCGAAACATGTTGACAGCTATCTAGAATACCCATGTTAATCAACTGTGGGATTGTGTTTTATGTGAACAAAGTGGTTAGAATAATATGAAACCCTGTTATATATATTTTTCCCCCCTTTTTTTCATCCAATCGGTGCGTAGCGCACCTTTGTTGAGATTTATAGAGCTTTTTTAATTCATTGGGAAAGTGCTTAAAATGTGTAATACTATATATTTGGCATTTTGTGCCTTTTTAATGCTATACAACGTGAAAATAATAACATTTGAAATATTTTTGTAAATATTGTATACGTAGTGGGTCCATGACTTTAGATAGAAACTTATGTGATAGGTATCCGTCTATGGTCTAATTGTGGCTTCGTTTTAGAACACTAGGGGAATGGAAAGAGGGGTATCAGACTCACCTTCATGTTTCATAGTTTGCTCGCCTTAGAGCTAGTTCCCTTTGAGTCTTGATCCCCCGATTAAAAAAGTTGGGAACCTTACCTGTCTTTGGTAATACTGAGATAGACTGATAGATGCACAAATATGTATTCTGTAAAAAACATATATATGAATGCATATTGAATGAAAAATAGACTGATTGGAAGTTTTTGAAATATCTGATCTACATTGAAAGGATTATTGGGATATTCATTATCAGAACTGATAGACTACTACTTTCCAACTGTCTACTAGTGCAACTATTATCCACTGTACAATGGCCAGCAAGAGCGTTCCACAGGAACAGTTTTCCTGCTTTTTCAGGAACATGCGGTGTGTTTCAAATGTGCTCTGTGTAAATGGTTCTAAAATAAGATGGACTACACATAACACATTTTCGATCATGAATCCACTGTTGTGCCTCTCGCTCACGGGACTACATTCCACTTTTTCCAAAGTGGAGGGATGCTGACTGCAATGGAATCTGTTAAAGGAATACAATTAACATTTTTCATTTTTTATATAATATGACTCAGCTATGGGTCATCTGCAGACTGTTCATCTGTTCACTGTGGCAATTACATGTAACAGCTCAACCGGGGAATGGATCGTACAGATTGCTGCGTGGCCACTGGGCGCATTTAACTGGTTTCCAGAGAATGCACACAGTTCAGCTTCAAATGGTCCATGTGCAGAAACGTTATGAGTTTAGTTCATGTTCTAATCAGTCATTAAAATGCCCATCTGTTTTCAAATAAAAAAATGTAAAAATCCTAGAAGCTCCAATACCCTCTTTGATGCAATGCCGGTAACATTATAGATTGAAGTGCCAAATATTGTGTGTGTTACCGTCCAAGGAAAAAAATGAATATACTCAGAATAACAAAACACGTAATCATATTGTGCCTATCTAATAAGGACAAATGCATTTTGAGCTCAAGGTAGTAAATAAATGTTCATTTGCTCAGCAAGTATAATGAGTATTCACCTAAGTCTTAGTAACTGCATTGCACCACTAAAAATGCAGGTTATCTTAAAATATTAATGCCACATGTGGTGGGTTGTTTACAATTACAGCATCATGCTGTGGTCCAATAACATGCATCAGCATAATGGGAAGGCGCAGTTTATACGGGGAAAGGGGGAGATAGAGAGAGAGTTAGAGGGAAAGAGAGTGAGAGAGTTAGAAAGAGAGAGATTTAGAGAGAGAGAGACAGCAAGAGAGAGAGAGAGCGTGCGCGTGTGTGTCTTTGTGCTAGTGACAGTCCGTGCATGTTGGTGTTTGTTTGAGAAATAGAGGAGTGCATGTGTGAGTGAGGGAGAGTTGGAAAATGTGACCGAGAGAGAGAGGAGAGGGGAGAGAGAAAGAGAGAGACGACAGGTGGTGAGTGTGTCAGTGTATGTGAGAGTGTAAGAGAGGTAGAGTCAGATAGAGTTACTGAAAGGGAGAGGCAGATCAGGTGGGAGCGAGGGATTGAGGAAGAAAGAGAGAGGCAAAGTGCAGCAAAGAGCAATGGTAAGAGGGAGAGAGAGGTTGTGAGTGTGTGCGAGAGTGACATCCAGTGAAGCAAGGAGAATAGGAGTGTGGCAGAAGAGAGGGAGAGAGAGTGGGACAGTGTGTGTATCTGAGAGAGTGTGGAATGCAGAGTTTGATAACTTTGGAAAGAGAGTGTAACAGAGCAAGGGGGAGGCAGTGAGGAAAGGGGAGAGAGAGGGAGAGTGGCATATTGTGTGAGAAAGACAGAGCGAAAAGAGAGATATGGCAAGGTTCCAGTGGAAATGTGCACAGTTGGTAGAGGGTTGTAGCTCTTGAAGTCTGGGAGGGTTCCAGGTATGTCAGTTGCTGAGAGAGGCGTGTGATAGGAGGTTGCATGCATTCATTAGAGTTTTTACTTTTTAAAACATGAACTATGCTTCTGCCATTGGCGGTGTGTTCTGCGATCGTCTATTTTCCTCACTACTACTGCCCTATCACCTCTCAGCCCACTATCAACTGCTCCCAGAAACCTTCTGGCAGACAATATGCGCATCAGCTCAGAGGGTCGCATAAAACTCTACTTGTGTGATAGATACATTCTCAAACACATCCTTCTCTGTACGTGTCCCGCAACAAAAGTACTCAGCTGCTTGAATAACTATTTACCATACAGCCATATGTAATTTAGAGACGTTAGTTTTCAATTCCACCAAGCCACTCATACTTAGTGCAGTAATGGGAAGTGGTAATCATGTAGCAGCTGCTGCGAGCGTCACACACACATGAAAAGCTTACTCGATGGTGCCGCTTGCATTAGCGAGATGCATCTATATAATAAACGGCCAGATGTATGTTTGTCCGATGCAGTCGTGCGCACTAGAGACTGCCCACTACACCTGTTGTCACCACTAGAGGGAGTTGTTGCCTTACGCATACAATAATAAGACTTCAAGTTGCACAATAGCGACTGCCCGCTTCACCTGTTATGACAGTGAGAGGGAGCTGTTGCCTTACGCATACAATGATAAGACTTCAAGTACATCTTCCAGGCGAACAAAATGTGTATTTCAGTAATGATAACATACAATTACCTGCAGAAAAGGTTGAAGACAGGGATGCTGCTTTAACAGCATACTTAAAGTTGCATGAAGAGAATCATGCTGCATGTGAATTGTATTACTCTGACATCCCTCAACATTATATATTTGATTCTAAAACCTGTAAGTGGACTCCAGGGTAAAGCAGAGCAGATACAACAATTGGCTCTAAGTTCTTTCATTGAATTCTGAGAGATTGTGTTTGAGGTTACTACTCTGCCACGTAAAAGGAGCAAGATCCTTCACACATTGTTTTCCTTCTATTAAAATAGATGACATCTAAATATACCACATAATATATGAACACTCTGAACACGTCCTCCTTTATTCCCAATAGCCTGTGTACACGGGCTTTAGCACTAGTTTGATATAATGAAAAGACATACACAATCTGGTTCAGTCTATTCCTGGCAAATTGACCTAAAGGAGATGGGGATTTCAACAGAAAAGAGGTCATTACTTTCTTTTATTTTTTTTTTTTAATGCAGCCTCCCAAATGTCCTCACTGACCTAAAGAGAACACTTACTTGGGGTACACACACTGGTCACCCAGTTTCTAAAATCGCCTTCCCTTCATTAGTGTTGATTGTAGTAAGAAATGTTGTAGATAAGTCTACTTTCCAGTAAATGTGTGTTACCAACTTTCAAACTCAATTCTGCCTTATAAAGTTATAAAGTATGATTTATTGAACTTTGGGTTCATGAGTTCCAATATCCAAATGGGCCTACACATGTTTCGAGCTTAGCTCTTCAACAGGGCTCTTACAACATTGTATACTCAATTGTGCAAATATGATTCACATTTTTGAGTAAGTGCTATTTGTTTAAAAATAGAGTTTGCAGGAAATGAGAACATATTTATTAATGTTTAACATGTCAATTGGTGTGAGAATGAATAAAAACAAACACAAGGAAGAATCTGACAATTATTGGTACCACAATGAATTAATCCAAAGTTTTGGGTCCATGCCTGAGTTAACAAATAGGGTTGCATCAAATTAAATAATGATGTATTTGGATCACACTACCACTTTGAAAGCTAAGAACCAATACAATTGTACTTATTCTCTTAAACAGGTAACCCCACAATAACTCAATGAAGGATGATACTCAATACCTTTTTACACATTGCATAGAAAAGTCCATTAGAGACTGCACCACGCAGTGCCAGATGGTAATACATTCTTATTAGAACATCACTTGCATATGGTGACCCTAATTAGATTGCCATATTATCTCAAATATACAGCACCAGATGTTTCTCAATTATGCTTTTCACGGGTGCAGGGTGGTATTTCTGGACAGTGCAAGTAATTGACTCAATGTAACCACGGAATGAGCAATAACATTTCTTATTATTTGCTAATGTATTTGTATGGTGTTTGTCTCCTGTGTGGTTGTCTCCTGTGTGTTTGTCTCCTGTGTGTTTGTCTCCTGTGTTTTCCCCCTCTCTATTTTCGATTTCATGTATTTTGTGCTTATAATTTGATCTAACTCTATTTATTAACTCATGCATGAATGGTATTTTATCTTATTATTTATGAGGTGACCTTCTATTTTTGACCCACAACTTTGGAGTCATACATTGTGGTAATAATAATTGTCAGATTGTTCCTTGTGTTTCTTTTTGCTCATTCTCACACCAATTAACATGTTAAACGTTATTGACTGTTGTAATTTCCTGCAAACGCTACACATTTTTATACCACTAGCAATTACACCATTTTTTATCATATTTGCACACAGAGCATATAATGTATTAAGAGCCCTGAAGAAGAGCTAAGCTGGAAACATGTGTAGGCTCATTTGAATATTGGAACTCGCGAACTCAAAGCACAATAAATCACGCTTTATAACCCTTAAGGCAGAAATCAGTTGGAAACACAAAATGACTGGAAAATAGAGGCTCCTACAACATTTCCTAGTACAATCAAAACTAACATAGGATAGGGACTTTTAGAAACAATGTGTGTGTGTGTACTCATTTTTGAGAGATGCCAGGGAAGCGTCTCTTTATGTTTGGATTCACCCAACCAAAAGTAATTATTACTAGTACAGATTTTGGGACTTTAATCTTCCCTCATCCCCCCTTTTTTTTACTTTCTTGGGAAAACCACAGACCATGTGCAGATCCTGTGCCAAGATAATTTGAAGTATAATTGTTCCCCCTACTCATTTTACCACTACTGAGATACTCTCAGCAAAAGCCTAGAATACGGAGAAACATTCCCATCCAATGTCTGAGGCAAAGGGTAGATAGAAACGGAAGACAAAACAGGGGCCCCTGCCAATAACATAAAAGGGTCATGACTATCTCCACCCCAAACAACATCTCAATCCAACTCCTATTTAAGGGTGCTGTGCAGGTCATATGCATATGTGAAGTGGTGCAACAACAACACACAGGTTTATGAAAGCAAAGACTCTTAGATGAACACAAGTATATACTGGTTCAGACACATGTGATGTTGTCTGTTAGTAATACCAGAGAATTTGGTCACAATTCTGAAGATTCCAGCTCCAGTTTATCGTGAGTCAGATCTTATTCAAATTATTTTGCCATGGAAATAGTTGGAGGTAGGTTCACTCTCTATTCACTCTCCAAATCTGTCCCTGCAGGGTTTTCGGATTCCTTATGTCCCTATAGGTAAATCAAAAATTTAAACCAAACAGTGAATGGTGCAGATAAACTTAGAAAGGGCAATATGCCTCTATCAAACCTAATCGCCAGACACATATGGAACCCAAAGTCACCCCAGATCTTATTATCCTTGAGAGACATCGTACTGCACCATTAGTCCCTTCGTCAAGTATAAAAGAAATTACAGGATTCTGCTACTAACCGTCTGTTGGAGAAGTTAAGTATCGTATCCTGGAACTGCCACAGAGCTGCCCTGTGCAATTCTGCAAAGACCATACATTAAGGTCCAACACCTTCATTGTGGGGATTTGTTACAGGAAAGAACAACTTAAATACAATGATATTTCTAAACAATAAAAACATACTACCACGGTTCCCCCTTCTCCCTGACCTTTGGTTTTCCCACCTTCTCCTGCACCCATTAATGTACTGCTTTCTTCCTCAATCTTTGACCTCTCACCACCTTCCCAGGCTCTCCATTGCTGCCACCTCTCTAGCCTCCTTTATCTCACCTGCCACTGTTCTCTCCAGTCTCCAGCCACTGCCAAACATGATCCTCCTGCTCCTCCAGTCCACACTGGCTGACTTGGTTCCATGCATTTCATAGTGCTCTCCTTGGGCTTGTCTCTCAGGCTGAACCTGTGTTTGGCAACTGACAATTGGGACATGGTTGCGTTTGGATGCTGCATGATACAACTGGCCTCACTTTGAGCCTACTGGCCAGACCAAGCCTTAGTTTGTTTTGTCCACCTTCATGAATTTCACTCTGTCCTCCTAGCCCCTCTGCAGTGTTGCTTGCCCAGGGCTCTGGTCTCTGTTTTTTCTAGCATGTCAATTGAAAGATGAGAACATTCTGGGCAAATTTTCTTCATCCTATGAATGTACAAATAATGTTGGCTCCTGGTTGAATTCCAACACTGTATGCTCAGTGAGGAAATGATGGGAGATATGAATTGGTAAACAACTAATGACTTTTTGCACTGTATATTGTTATCCCGTATCATCACATTTCCCTCTTATATCAAAACCACTTGGTAATGCACCCAGCTCCTGCACCTTCACTATGTAGCATAAGCTGTGTTCTCTCCACTCTTATCCCAGGAACATAGTTTCATACTGAAAGGCTTCAGAAAATATATAAATGCTAAAGCTTTATTGAGATAACATGAGGGAAAAGGTATAATAGATTTATGTTAATTAGCTTGGAGGCGTGCATATGTGAAGAAATGAAGACAAAAAGAATGCATGAGGGATTAAAAGCAAGAGGAGTTCATGAGAAGATGATGAATTGAAAGCACCAAATTAAATTCAGAAAGGCTGGAACAGACTATTCTGAGAAAAACAATAGTACAACCAGAGGAAAGTTTAGAAAGAAGACAACGAAACTAGAGGGAAGAACGTGGACATGCAAATTAATAAAATTGAGCATGTATTGAGAAGGAAGCAATATAGGTCATGAGAAGAGAGAAGAAAAGCATAGAAAGAAAAAAGTAGGTGGCTGTGCTAGGAAGAGAACCTTAGGGTGGATCAGAAGACGGCAGATAAGCTTGTTGAAAACATGTGGAAAAGCGTCAGGGAAAGAAAGAAAAGGTTCATAAGGAGAATAGGGTCAATGGGAGATAATGGGGAAAAGAAGGGAAGACAGTCAGGAGGAGAACATAATGGAAGATAGTATGGGAGCATGAGGATAAGTCAAGACCACCAGAGGAATGACAAGTGGAAGATCAGAGTGAAGAGTAGAGTGGGAAGTGTAAAAGAGTGGAATATAGTAGCAAAGCATGAGGATAAGACAAGGCAACCAGAGGAATGAAAAGAGGTAGATCAGAGTGAAGAGCAGAGTAAGAAGTGCAAATGAGTGGAAAATAGGATGGACGCATGAGGATAAGACAAGACGACCAGAGGAATGAATAGGGGATGATCAGAGTGAAGAGTAGAGTAGGAAGTGTAACATAGTGGAAGATAGTAGGCAAGCATGAGGATAAGACAAGACCACCAGAGGAATGAAGAGAGGAAGATGAGAGTGAAGAGAAGAGTAAAAGAGAGGAAGATAGTAGGAGACCATGAGAATAAGAAAAGACCACCAGATTAATTAACAGGGGAAGATGAGTGTGAAGAGCAGAGTGGGAGGTGTAAAAGAGTGGAAGATATTAATGGAGCATGAGGATAAGACAAGACGACCAGAGGAATGAATAGAGGATGATCAGAGTGTAGAACTGAGTGGGTATAGGTAAAGCTTGGAAGATAGTAGGAGAGCAAGAGTATAAGACAAGACCACAAGTGTAATTAAGAGTGGAAGATGAGAGTGAAGACCAGAGTGGGACGTGTGAAAGTGTGAAAGATAGCAGGAGAAAATGAGGATGAGATAAGACAACCTGTGAAATGAATAGAGGAAGATGAGATTGAAGAGCAGAGGGGGACATGTAAAAGAATGGAAGATCAGATGGAAGCATGAGGATAAGACACGACAACCTGAGGAATTCATAGAGGAATTCAGAGTGAAGAGCAGAATGGGAAGTGGGAAAGAGTGCACGATAGTAGGAGAGCATGCAGAGAAGACAGGACAACCAGAGGAATGAATAGGGGAAGATCAGAGTCAAGAACTGAGTGGGAAGTGTGAAAGAGTTTAAGCTAGTAGGAGAGCATCAGGATGAGATAAGACAACCCAAAGAATGAATAGAAGAAGATGAGAGTAAAGAGCAGAGTGCAACATGTAAAAGAGTGGACGATCGGATGGAAGCATGAGGATAAGATAAGACAACCCAAGGAATGAATAGAGGAAGAGGAAAGTGAAGCTCATAGTGGGAAGTGTATAAGAGTAGAAGATTGTAGGAGAGCATGAGGATAAAGCAGAGTGGGAAGTGTAAACGAGTGGAATATAGTAGGAGAGCATGAGGATAAGACAAGACAACCTGAGGAATGAAGGGAAGATCAGAGTCAAGAACTGAGTGGGAAGTGTGAAAGAGTTTAAGATAGTAGGCGAGCATGAGGATGAGATAAGACAACCCGAGGAATGAATAGAGGAAGATGAGAGTGCAGAGAAGAGTGGGGCGTGTGAAAGAGTGAAAGACAGTAGGAGAGAATGAGGATGAGATAAGACAACCTGGGAAATGAATAGAGGAAGATGAGATTGAAGAGCAGAGTGGGACATGTAAAAGAGTGGGAGACAGGATGGAAGCATGAGAAGAAGTAAGAAAGATAGCAAAATAGCATTGGTAGACAACTGCACGAGAGGAGACGAGGCAGATTTCAGACTGGAGTAGAGTCTATTGGGAACATGGGGGCATAAGTAGGAGTCACGAGTGCTGGCAAAAGGGGATGGGCCAAATTTGCCTCTAATTTTGCTTCAGGGAACTAACACATTTATTTCTTATTTCGCCACTTTTTAAAGTTTTCAAGCAAGCACATGATTTGCCCAATTAGGGGTCCCCCTAATTGGCCTAAATCTTTAGGCACAAAGCCGAACCATTAAGAAAATATTAATAATTTGGGTTGAAAAACTAACGAAATTGGCACTTTCTTTCTGCTGGCAAAGTGGGTGGATTTTGCTCAGAATTTGTACGTTTAAAGCACAGACAAATCTGACTATTTCGCCTACCTTTGGCTGGGAAAGTGGGAACATGTGGAATATATAGGAAGAGGTAGGAGTCTGCGGAGTCTGCTGCAGAGTCTTTTGGTCGTGCCTGGAGAGAGACACTACAGCGTTTTGCTCCTGATTCCAGTGAGGGTCTGCTTTACCCTCTTGTCCTCTTTCTACTTCTACACTTTGAGGACTCAAATTACCCAGGAAGCCGCGGAGCGGCCGCGGAGTCTGCTGCAGAGTCTTTTGGTCGTGCCTGGAAAGAGACACTACAGCGTTTTGCTCCTGATTCCAGTGAGGGTCTGCTTTACCCTCTTGTCCTCTTTCTACTTCTACACTTTGAGGACTCAAATTACCCAGGAAGCCGCGGAGCGGCCGCGGAGTCTGCTGCAGAGTCTTTTGGTCTTTAGGCTCTGCAGGCTCCGCGGCGCTCCCACACCTTATATCCCATTGGAACCTTCTCTAAAGAAACCAACTAGCAGCTCCCTGAGAAAACAACAAACGCAGAACACTAACATTATACCACGCCTGAGCTGATACCCTCTTCTTCCTCCGACAACTGCTCCAGTGTCGAAAGCTGCACTCCACGGACAGCGCGTCACCAAGTCTCCCCCCCCGCCAACAACCTAGTTAACAGGCGAACTTGCGCCCGTCAGCCCCCCTGGTCCTGTCTGGCTGCCGGTGCCTCCGCGAATACAAGTTTCACCTACGCGCCAGCTCCCTACGACCGGCTTTCTCTGTTTCCCTCGCCCACCATACCTATCACTTGCGGGCCTGTCTGCGACTCTTCCACATGACATCTCGCAGCTGACGGTTCTAAAGCCAGCAGTAAACGGCTCATTTCCCTGCTGTGAAATTTAACACAAAGTGCTGCAGTGCCAAATCCCTGCTGCGAAAATTAACACAAAGTGCTGCAGTGTTAACTCTTCCCACGCCCAGGACGCTCACTGAGGATAACATGGGACTTGCTGATCACTCGTCTCAGTGACTGCTACCCAGTTCGAAAACACCACACGGATCTCGGTCTAGAAAACTCGCGGAAAATTCAGCACGCCTGCTCGCTACAAAAGACCCCGCCACTTGAACATTGACAGCCCTGCATAATCAACCTGCGCTCCAGGAGACCGAAAGGGCTTGTCCCTTGGATCCTGTGAGCGCCAGACCTTCAATAAATAATATCTCTACTTGATAACATCCTGATTTGAGATATCGAAAGAGCAACCTCCTTGGATACACCTCGGAAATAGACAGTCTTGCTGATACCATCTGCAATCCAGGAGACTGAAAGGACTTGTCCCCTGGAACCTCTGCGTGCCAGATTTTCAACAGACAATATCTCCCCCTGAAAATCACCTACGACACCAGTACTCCCAAACCCGGTACACTGCAGGAGACAGAAAGGGCTAGCCCCTTGGATCCTGTGCTCAGCTCTTTCACCACCTCAACCAATTTTTTAGGAGGAACTAAGTTACCACCACCAAAGGAGACCGAAAGGGCCAGCCCCTTGGATCCTGTGGTCAGCTCTTTCACCACCTCAACCAAACTTACAGGAGGAACAAAATTACCATCATCAAAGCCTGAACGCGTCAGGACACAACAGATCCGCCTGCAAAAAAAGTAGAAATGTTGGCAACTCGACCCAAGCAACCACCAGCTACCCGCCCGAAGACGAGACTGAGAACAAAATTCAACACAGCGGCCCAATCTGACCTGGACTCGTCACAACTCACGATGGAACAAGCCCTTTCACGAGGACACCCACCAAAAGTTGCTCTGAATCATTACCAACACAAACCTGACAATCAAATTGAGCAACTTCTCAATATAGACCTTTCCACAAATGCAACAAGTGACCCAACAGGGCAACCTAACGACTACCGTGACCTGCAATATCAAATCAGCATACCAAACCAACCATACACTACATCTGAGACCTCTGAACATCTCACCAATAACCCTCGCATCAATATCAGCGAAGATGTTCAGCTAATCGTCCAAACAGAAGACGCCTCAAGTGCACCACTACATGACACTCGAATTTATCTCAACCAAGACCCCCTGCTAACATTAGTCTGCAACAACTCTTACACCCAAGATGGCAAACTTGCATCTACAATTAATGAAGAAGGAAACCCCCTGTCCGGACCAATGGACACCAACATTACCGACACCACAAACCAACTTCACGAAACGACAACACCACCATTTCAAAGAGATCTAGCCGTACAACTAGTGGAAGAAACGAACAACAGTCTCATTCATGAACAACCGAAAAAGACAAACAACCCACTGAAAAAGCGTCCTGAAGATATACGCGAAGAGTCGCTCCTGATTAACACCGTCACGCAGCTCCAGGTAGAACTAAGTGCAAATAGAGAGACCTCTCTCTCAACCAAACTGCACGACAGAGAAAAAGTTATCGGCTTAATAGAAGACACAACCAATTCCGAACTGCAACTAGCCATAGCAAAACACCAACAACAAACCAGTAATACCGAACAAAAGAACAATGGGAAACAAGGGCTACTGGATAATACTATCAGCTCCTCCAAAATTCACAACTACAACAAAACTGTAGATTTTCCCAACCATGAACCTATCAAACCGCAACCAGAAGAATTACGAACTCTCACTAAACCACACACTTCTCTAAATAACACACTGCAGCAAACAAAGAAGGAAAAAGCAAGATTAGCCAAAATCGCATGGCTACAGACTCACAAATCAATCAAAAGCCCCCAATTGCCAGAACCTATCAACTCCCAAATTCTACTCAAAGCAAAAAGACTATCAATGGACATAACAGAAATAGAATCAATCATGTCAAGCCTTGACAAACGCAAAGAAATATTTAGTACAACTATAGGAAACCACCAATCACAGATGACATCAACCCCATGTCTAACACAAGAAACCGGAAATAGAACTATTAAGACAGAACGCGACACGAATCAAACAGGAAACCAGAACATTCCCAACCGATTCAACTACGACACGATAGAATCCTTCTACACACCAGATAACATGAACAAAAATGATAACTCAATGCCGCTAGCAGGATCAACAGAACGCAATTCTCCTACCTCAATACCCAATAAACCGGGAAACGACGAAAATATCAATCCAAGAATTCCAACCACAATGCTTGATTTGCAAAACATGTTGATGGCAGTACTCTCTCAAACCATGATACCTTTTATCAAACTACACAAATCCATGAACGACAATATCAAAGACCAAGGAACCCTCTTAGCAATGATTCATTCCAAACAGATCTATATCGAAAATTTTATAAACACAACGGAGGTCCGTCTCAACTTAGAAGCAGAGCAATCAAATCGATGGCAACAACGTCTAGCAGAAATGGCCAGAAGTGATCGCCAGGAAAAAACCAACTTAAACAACGAACTTCTAGCTCTACTTAAACTACAACAACAACTCCAATCAAACCAAAAACTAGTCTCAAAGAGTAGTCAACTTCAACCACCTCAGAGTTCAAACACTCAACAAATTGCCACACAAATTGAAAGCTCGGACGCAAGCCTCGCACAACAACCGATGACATTTGCCTCATCCCTCCCAACAGAGACTCAAGTCACTTGTCAATCACAAGTGACCAAACCAGAACAGTTTAAGATCTTCTCGAAAGAAAAACTACCCCCCACAACCAAACCAACACAGTCCAAGACAACTAAGAAAAAACAAATAGGCTCTAGAGCCTTCCTCAGAACAATAAAAACTACGGATCAAGCTTCACAAGCGACAAAAGAGAAAACACTGATACAAACTCACCAAGCACCACTGCATCAGGCAATACCACAGCTGACAAAACCTTCGAACAGACAACAAGATACTCAAGATACCTCAAACTTTCAACTGTCACAACTGCTCCCACACTCAGCATCCACTTATGAAGAACTTTTAAACTGCTCAACTCACGAAGATCGCGAAATAGACGACACACCACCACCCATTCATTCTACAACACCACCAAGATACATTATTCTTGACGAATATTCCACCAACCGCAAACTACAAACCTCATATCAATATAAAGATATTTCAGAACATCCTTTACAGGAAACTTTCAAGATTCCCTCGAACACTTCCGCCTGCAGATTATCTCTTCCTGATAACTACGACCAAGTCTCAGATGATTCCTTCGGCTCCCATACAATAGATTCTACCGACTGTATATCTCCCTCCTTCATCAACCCGTTAGAACAAAATCAAATTTATCAAATTCACATTGAAAATCAAATTACCAGATCAAAACCTCTAATACTCAACGGAACCAACACTCTTAGACTATTTGGAGTGATGTCACAGCTAAAACACATAACAACTAACAAGATTGATTTAATCACTTTCAAAGATGAAAAGCACCTAGATAAAATTACTGTAGAATTATCTGACCCAGATGATCAAGAACTCATCATAACAAAACGCGAGCAACTCCGCAAACTTGGATTCAACTGCTGGGCTTCAATGTCATCAAGGAAAAATCCTGCGAAAAAGTATACGCAAAATCGTACCAACAACTACTCAACGAAATACTCAAAGTCGCCGTATTTTCCAAATCCCGAAGAATCGAACACACAAGAGAGACCATTCAAAAGAATTTATGATTTAGAAATGTCATTTATAGAAACCATTTCCTCAAGAAGTTCAACCTATTCCCACTCATAACAATCAATCAATAACAATATAATATGGTCTCTCTGCTCATGGAACACAAGAGGAAACTTACACTTGTTTACTCAACCCTCATCTGATCTTGAGAAATACCTCATCATTTGTCTTCAAGAAACTTGGATCACCGAAACTCCAGCATGCGACGGTTATCTGACCTTCCTAAATCCTGCCATAAAAAAACATCAAGGAAGACCAGCATCAGGTCTACTCACACTAATCAAAATTACCCCGCAATGGAAAGTAGAGCGCAATGAAAATATAAACCCCTGGACTCAATTGACTATAATAACAACACAAGCGCACCAACAACAAAAAAAAGGAACTGGTGAAACAACAATCGCCATCTTGAATCTCTATTGGAATCCTGCAGCCATTACATCTGCTGCATTCATCGATGGCGTATTCATGACAATAGACAACTTAGTAGGGACCCATCAACGCCTCGAATTTATACTGTGCGGAGATCTCAATATCAACCTAATCACATCAACTGGCACACCACGATCACTCGAACAATTGACAGGCAAAGCATCGACATGGATGAAAGAAACCATAACCCAAATCTTACGCTTCTAAACCATGCAAAAGATAACTCCACTCCTTTTGTCCCAACATGGACCAGAGGCCATTCAGTAGCAATTATTGACTACATATTTCTTTCGCAAAACCTTCATGAATCGGTCATGACAGCTCTAACGCTAACGTCTGATAACAGCGACCACAACAAGCTGACTGTCACCTCACACAATATCAGCCAACAAAACGTAAAAGTTGCAACGCTTGAACTTACTGGCACATCCTCAAGGCTACGAATACCACAATCAGCGCTATCACTCCTGCCGATGAAATTACTTGCCTCAACAAAACCAGACCTCGAAAAGTTGAACTATGAATGGATTTTGCTTCCATTTCATCAAACACTAAAAAACTGTCCGAAAAGAACTCATGTACACTCCTATAACGAAGAAATAGCACAAAGAAAAAAGGAGCTGGCTAAACAGATACGACATCTCAAGAAAAACAATACGCCAGAAACTATAACGGAGAGTAGAATATTGAAACTTCGATACAATAACTGGAGGAAATCACAACAAGCAATTCTCCTCCAGACAGATGCAGAATCAATAATGAAGACCTACAAGGCAAATAATACAAGAGAATTGTGGAATTTACTGAACGACAACCAGCAAAAACAACACAAGCTCACAGCTAACGTACCAGAACAAACATGGATTACTCATTTCTCGACCATGTATGCAGCACACGAACACCAATCTCAAGAAAATCTCAACCCCAAACCCAAAACAAAATGGGCTGTAGTCATCACGCATGAAGAGCTACTACACATGATCCAAAACCTCAATCCCTCAAGAGCTCCGGGCCCTGATGGACTCTCTAATGCTGTCCTTAAACAAGATCCTGCGACATGGGCAGATTTTATGACACAGATTTTGGAAATTATAAACATACACAATCGAATTCCAACTACCTGGAGAACAGCCATCATAGTTCCGATCCACAAACAAGGACCACGTGACCTTCCTCAGAACTTCCGTCCGATTGCCTTGCTTGACCCACTCGGAAAAAATTTCGCAACAGCTCTCTTGAGACAACTCATTGCATGGGCCACTTTCACTGGACGACTTTCACCACGACAAACAGGCTTTACACGTAACGTTGGAACTAATATCAATCTTCTCCTATTGCACGTCATCAAGCACGAAGCAATAAACAACAAGTCCATGATTTACACGGCATTCATTGATTTAAAGATGGCCTTTGATGCAATACCTCATCAAAAGCTCTGGGATAAACTGAGCAAATGGAACTCCCCTGCGAACACCCTTGAACCGATCATACAACTTTACTCAAACACCTCAATAAAAATCAGACTCACAAAACAAGGTTTGACAACGGAGCCTATCAACACAGCGAATGGTCTAAAACAAGGATGCCCCCTCGCAGCGACTCTATACAACTTGTTTACATCAGACATTGACCAACACCTTTCGAACACTCAAACAAATCCTCCAAAAATAAACTCAATACCGGTCCCCATCATGTCCTATGCAGACGACATCGTCTTGCTCGACAGAACACCATTTGGACTTCAACTCTCTCTTACAGCACTAAGTGACTACATGAAACAGAATGAGCTAACAATCAACAGCACAAAAACAAAAACCATGTCCCTAACGAAATCTAAAGCAAAAGCAAAAAAACCACCGGATTTCAACATCAATGGAATACGACTGGAAAATGTCACAACATTTAAATACCTTGGCATCATCATCAATAAATCAAAGACAGAAACAGACTGGTTAGACAACCTAGAACAAAAGGCTCAAGCGCTCGCACGACAGGGATGTATTCTACACAGAAAATACGGAAAATTCTCATTTAAGCCCATCATCATGTTCTACAGACAAAAATACATTTCTATCATAACATATGGAACTGAAACAATGATGAATGCAGACCAGGTAGACTGGGCGAAATTTAAAGCAATATTCTTGCGCAAGATCTTAACCCTTCCTCAATCATATCCCATGGCGAGAATTCGCTATGAAGTAGCTACCCAATCCATTGGCTCCATGGTACGATGGAAAAGACTGGATATCTACCGCAAAATATTGTCGGATGACAAAACCCCTGCAATCCAAATCCTGAAAACCAACTCAACTGCTCTAATTAATACAATACTACAAACCTGGAAAAAAACAATAACCAAAGAAATGGAGCAAAAGGACATATCGGAAGAACTTCTAACGAAACGCCCCCAACACGCCAAAATCAAAATGCTACAAAACGATTGGATCAAAACCATCGAAAAGAAAAACACATACAAACGGACTTTGCAGTGCAATAAGGACAACAGAAAACTACATGAACCACAACCATATATCTTATCATTCCCTGATCCAATTATCAGATCAACCTTCTTAAAAATCCGGTTGAACACCTTACCAACTAACGACTACTTGGCATCAACAAGACAGATCCCAAAAAACCAGAACCACTGTCGATTTTGTGAAATCATCACAACACCAGAAACCATATTCCATCTGGTCATGGAATGCCCTTCTCTCGCCAACCAGCGCAGGCAGTTTGGGGCCTACTTTGACCTTGCCTTGCAGCAAATGACAACAGATGAAAGATGGGCTGCGATTCTCAGTGGACAAAATAACAAATACATATTCACAGCTGTCCTTTACCTTCACAGCATTCTCGAGATCAACGGAGGAAAAACGCTTTCCTAGCACCACAGCCTACACTTTTTTTTTCCCTTCTTTTAACCACGTATTTTGCACGAATCACAATGATGAAAAAGTTTGAGACAAAACTAAAACATCAAAAAAAAAAAAAAAAAAATAGGAAGAGGTAGAAAAAAGGAGCTCACAACAACCAAGTACGGGAGGAAGATGACAAGAAGTCAAAAGAAACGTGGGGAAGTCAGGATGCGAGCAGGGGGTGCACACGGGAACATAGCCTGGGGAGCAGAGGAGCATGGGCTTGTTCAAGGCACAAGCTGGAAAAGGGAAGACAGCAGGGGACAACTTGGGAAGACAAGAGGAAATAATTGGCAACAGACTGAGAGATTACCTATGGCAATATAAAGAAGGAAAGAAAGGAAGACCGCAGCAGAGCTTAGTGGTGGTTTGGCTAGAAGGGGCAATTGTGGGTTGGGAAGAAAGGAATTTATCATAGGCAGAATTAGCAGATTCACTTTCTTTGAGCCAACCCGAATGCTTGGAATGCAGTCAATAACGTCTGTTACTGACTGCATTCTAATTACTATGATTTTAGAAGCAGAATTGGAAACAGCAGAAAGCACTTCTCTGTATTTAAGAAACAGTAATGCAGTTCCCGAGCAAGACTTCCTACTACAAGACACTCCCTGTCTGTGAGAATCTTTTTTTCACTGCACCTTCAACATGACAGGCAAGATCCAACTTAACACACCAAAGTGCAAGCATAACCATGGGAAAAATCTTTCACTTTCGTATGGAGAAACTGTTTACTTTTCTATTGCACCAAACATATGGCCCCAGGTGGTGATTGTCCTGCGATAATTCTACAATATATATATTTTGAAATTAAATGATCAGGAATCCACAATCCATTAATTCTACAATATATATATTTTGAAATTAAATGATCAGGAATCCACAATCCATTGCACATTTACCATTGCAAGTGTGCAATAAAAGCAAGGACAAAGCTGCACAGTTAAACTCAGGATTTGTGAATCCTATTGTTCTTTTGATGAAAAGCAATAAGTCAAGATGGGTGAATACCTCTGTGTACCGGTGGAATTGTGATATGTGCTATTTTTTATTCTTGGCCCCGTCCCGATACACTGCGCCATCCATCCTCGAACAATAACCAGCAGATTCAAAGTAGGACAAAACCTGTCACAGCTAATTTCATGCAAGTTTGCTTTCTTCTTGTCCCTAAATTTAGCAGATGGAGAGCATCCCTGGTGGAAATGAATTAAAGAAACGCTGCTGTTCTATCCCTGTGCTTCCCTCTGCCTAACCGTCCACGCAATTAGTTTGCAGGCGGCGATTTGGGACAATTTTGACAGTGCGCTACTTTCATAAGTGAATGTTAAAATACCCAAAATGCCTTGCTCGAAATCGCTGTCCCCCTCAATAAGGAAAGTGGTTTCATTCATTTTCAAAAAATGCATTTGATGCTTTCCCTACCTTTACTCTTTTAAACTGAAGATTGTTATTTTATGTTAAGATGTATTTCTATTGCCCCCATCACCGCTGTAGTATGATTTAAAGCATGGGGTAGAGGAGAGATGGTTGAAAGAGTGCAATGGCTTCCTCAGGCCCCCAATGCTAGTTTCTAGCCATGGGGGATAACACTGTGTGCACTGTAGGAGAGATGCTCTAGAGGTTGGGATACTGTATATGAGGGGCAGTAAGGGAACCATGACATTATATTCAGTGGAGGCAGAAAACAGAACACAGACATCAAATAGCTGGCCTACATTACAAACATAAATGCACATGCTTGTAGTAAGCACGTTTTAAAATGATCCACTTCAGGGTGAGAAGGTTATCTGTCCAGGTTATCTGTCCAGATCCAGGTTATATCACCAAATTAGGTATAAGACCTCTCAAAAAATGCCTAACAGCACATATCTAAACACAATAGCTTTGGCTGCTTCTAGTGTAGGCTTTAGAAAGTCCATAGGTATATTTGAAGTGGACAGTGACCTTGCTCATGCCAAAATAGAGTGCAACATGATGGTGGACATTAGAAAATATAGCGCCTTGACTCCGCAACCGACCTTTCTGTTCTCTGGGCAGCTCACTCTCAGGTATACACATGTGGTTAATGTCAAATGGAGTGGTATAGAAGCTGTGTGTGATGTGCTTGTTCTGGGTGCCACCAGGGGGCACTAATGCTAGGGCACTTTCAAAGGAGGGTCCAATACTCAGAGCTCCAGTTACTTTGGATTACCTGGTGTGCTCGACTACCAACAGCTGGCATTGGCCGCTTAACTCCAGGGGCTGGCCGATCCTTGGGATCAAGGCATAGCTATGTGACCCACTCACCAACTTCAGGATCTGTCAGGAGGACTCCATCAAAAAATACTCCAATCAGGAAGAAGCCTCTGAACCCAGAGCCTATGAAATACTGTCCCTTGCCTGCAGTTACAAGCATCGAGCCCGGAATTCCATTTGCCAGCACAGGCTCCTCATGGGCGCCCATTGGATACAGGGGTAGACGTGAGAGGTCAAGCATGAAACAACTAATAAGGATCATGTATCGAGTTGCCCCGCCTCTCCTTCAAGATGATTGGTTCCCACAGGCCCCTGTGACAAAACACATCCTCCACTCCAGATAGCCTGAATGCATGGGGATAAGTGTCTGCCCTGGAAGTACGCAGGATGAGAAGGTCTAAATAGCAAAAGAAAGGGTACAAGATAACATGGAATTCGGCTGGATGCTCAATAGATGGGTACACATACATTATAACATTGGAACGCTGCCTGTTCCATTCAGAACAATAGGGCAGGAACAGGCCTTAACCACCGATATAACCACCGATATAAGGCCATGCCTGCCTCACAGCCAAGGTCCCACTCACCCTCTATGATGTGTGCCCTTCTTTTCCACCACCTCTCGGCCAGGCACAGACTCTCCTTACCACAGGCCTGACGACTGTCCTGCTTCCGGTACTACACATTTCGCTCTCATCCATGTCATTCCTTCTGTGGCAGTACAGTCAGCTGGTCCCAGGAACCCCTCACGACCTTTGACATTGACGTCAGTGCCTGATATCTGCTTCCCTAGTCCATTGGGAGAGAAAAGTTACTTTATTGGTCAAGTCGATTTTAGGTACAGAGTTTTGTTTCTTTCATGTTTTACCTCGTTTCCTGATAACTTCTATGATTGCCTTTCCATTCTATGGGGAATCTTTGAAATTTGCATTTGGTGTATCCAACATGTTAGCCAAGTTATTTTCATCAGGATTATGGCGACGCTTCTACAAACCCTGGTTAAACCGGTAGTGCAGTAACTGCCATCGGGGCAGCATGCTTTTGAATTTCCAGGGGGTGGGGGGAAGGGAGTCGCGGAGTGGCGGCGGTCAGATTTTAGGGACGTTCCATGGAAAGGATAGGAACATTTCAGCACATTGCTTTTCCCGGGGGTGTGCCCAGGCCCCTCGCAGCCGCCTATTGGGCGCTTCTGACTGGCAGGTTATTTGCGTGCCATTAATTGCCTGGCATAAATACTGCTGACTCAGTACTTTGTGGCTGGGGATTTGGAGGCGTCACGTGAGAGAATGCACAGACAATGGACTCTTGTAAGCGACCAATAGAAAGTTACAGGCACGTCATCAGAAGGTTGGGTATCTCGGAGTTACTGTTAGGACTGGTACTGACTGGAGCATTCAGAGTCATGTGATCAAATATGGTGGGAATTGATGACAGACTGAATAAGATTGTGTTTTTTGAGGCGTGAAGGAGGGCCGTCGCAGAAACGATGGCGGATCCTCACAGGAGGTCATAGCCTATAAAAGATTGACGTCTACTGGTCTGCTGCTAGACATGTCAGAGTGAATATGCTGTCTGTCCGTTATTGCCTTGGAGCACAATGAACTGTGCCTGTCGTTTGCTATTGTACACATGATATATTACCTGAGCATAGTTTCTCCGACAGCATCTTCTCTCTTTCTGACCCTGCCCCCTGCATCGCTTTCCTCCTCCATGCCACACTGAATGCATGCAACACTGCAGTGCATCGCGCTCGGGTTTCCTCTAATGTTCAACCGATTTATTTTCTCCACATGGTGTTTGCCAAACATTTTAGCCCCCCAATATCATGTTGGTGTTACAGCCTTGGCTCCTCTGGAACATGGGTCATTTGCCATTACCAGCTTGATAAATGCAGAGCTTTTCCTCTGGACCCTGACTCAGAAGCGAGCTGGTAACATGTGTTAACGCCTCATTAGAGCATTGTTTTTAGGTAACCAGCAAGTGTGAAATCCCGGGTATAACCACAGCAGAATTCCACAGCCTGTGCTTCCCCTTTATTCGTTCAACATTATCCACCTTCCAAGCCAATCCGCAAGATTGAAACAGAGACTACCACTGGTCACTGCTCAAGGAGACGCGGGCATGCTGCGTCACACGGTGCCCTAGGTGAAGCCGCTCTTTCTTCCTTTGCACAAGCTCTAATAGAATTAGAGTTAATTCCACGGGCTCAATTCTGTGTTAGGGAGCCTTTGACATTGTTAGAGGCCCTCGTCTTGGGTGGGGGTCACCCAACATACACTAGAGCCTTCTCGTGCTGGCTCTAGCACATCATTATAGATAAACCGGAGACAATTGAGGATTCTTACCAGCACAAGAACTGATAAACGACACCAGTTAAGATAAAAAATGGATAGATTCTGAATCCCTGATGAAGTTGTTTATCCTAATAAGGAAACGTAAAACAGCTAAATAAAGGAAATCATGAGGTCCACACAGGTATACAGAGAAATATTTCATTTTGTAAGACACATCTCTTCATAAAAAAAAGTTGATTCCCATGAGTGAGAGGCAAACTCCTACTGTTGGGAGGTTCCTCTGGTCTATGGGATGGTAAGGCGCCATACAAATGTTGTTTCATTTCCTTAGTCAGAGAAATAATAGAGACCTGACCCGTCTTCAAATCAACAAAATTGGAACTATAGGAACAAGAAAAATAGAAGAGTAAGATTCAGAGGTACTTCTTACAGCTCAAGTAATGATAGCACTGAGGATGACGCTGAACCCACACCTAGTGCTTCTTCTTCTTATAGGATAAGCAGCGCAGGTCAACTCTAAGAAGGATGAACGGATGAGGTAGAGACAACTGTAACTTTAAGAGTAATCCCATTTGTTTTAGGAAAAGGCGAGGGGCTGGAAAAAGACCAAAATAACCAGTGCAGCAGACAACAGTGGTAGTTACCCTTTCCCCCTATACACTCTCACCAGCTGAAGAAAATCTCCTAAACAAGGCTTTGCTATTTGCAGCCACCCTGAAACCTCGTCTTTTAGGGTGGAAGTCTATAGTTTTCTGAAAAAAAGACATCTTCTTTGCCAACTCAAATATGATCCCCAGTGACAATAATAAAACAGTACTCAGCCTACCTTCTAGTTTTGAGGCACCTCTTCTTTCCAGGTATATAAGTGAATCCACAGTCTTTGAATGAAAGGTATTGAAAAACATCATATGTTCAAAACCCAGTCAAAACTTGTGAACAGGCAGCATGCATTAGTTTCTTACAAAACACAGAGCTTACAATTAATCAGCAGACAAAGACGGCACCATTGTACTCATGGACAAATCTCTGTACGAAGTACAATCTTTTCATCAACTAAGAGACTCCAGAAGTTACCAACCTATTGATAATGACCCTGCAGAATCCTCACTTTTTACTCTCATCAAAGCACAAGCCCAAGAAGAAGTAGATATGGGGTGGCTTTCAAACCATGGAGCAGCAGGACGGACATCTTGTACGTATTACCCACAGTTCACAAAGATCTAGCGAATCCCCCAGGTCAACCTATAGTCTTAGGGATCAACTCCATCCTGGAAATTGTATGGGAGGATTGGTCCAAGAGACCCCCCTCCCCTGCATCCCCCCCTCCGGTGAAGTCCATGGCTCGTCAAGGGTTCCCCCCTGCCACCAGGGCCCAGGTGGTGGGTGGGCCACTGGCTGAAGACATTGACCAAACATGCTGAATTTAGTTAGGCCCTGGAAACCATTTTGTGAAATAAAGATGGTTCAAGCCCTGTGCACCGCAGCGCGGCCCCCACCCTTGGAGAGTTTCAATTATCCCTGTGGCCGCAGCTCTCTGGCAGATCCGCTGAGAGCCCGTTCCCACGAACAGACGGACATGAGCTAGTGTTAGACACCAACACTGTAACATTTCACCTTCCGCAGTGTATCGCTGTTTCCAGTATGATCCGGCCAGCAGGGCCGGGGTGGAAAAGAACTGTAAAATGGTCCCCTGACAAAAGCAGAGTCCCCAATACTAATTAGCAAACTACCTGTGATGAAACTTTTCTCTCCTCGACCTCTCTGACTAAAACCTGTAACCTCCATGAAGATAGCAGAATGTGTGCTTATATGACATTCGGGATGAAGCACCCACATCCCTGTAGCTATGCGCAAATAGTGAAAGTGTCCCGGGGGTTTTTTATGTTTTGTGTTTCACCAAGAAGACTGCACCCCAAGGTCCCATGCCATAACTGAACTAATGCTGCTAGAGTGCAAGGGAAGACAAATGCAACCCTATTGGGAGCTCACGTAAGGGGTGCATGAAAATGCACCATGTGTATGCCCAAGCTCACCATGTGTCACTGCCGTCAGTCTTATTGGCGGGTTGTTCCTGCGCGCTCCACTAACCTTACTACTACCTCACTTACCGCACATGTATAGACATGTAACAAAATGTTGTGGTTGTTAAATACTTAGCGTATAAGTAACGTGTTCGAAATGGCCATATGAAAGGCACTAACAATGTCAAAAACGTGAGCTTTGAAAAGATTCAATGAGTATGGTATATTATGTGAATGTTTATGTCTCTTCCACCTAAATCTGCAACACACGAGGAAAATACCTTTGTGAGCACATGCAAGGCCATTCCCCCTTCCTCCCAGTGAAGCCTGCCAGACGAAAAAAAGCAGAGGGCTGTGCTGCTCTGCTCCACCTCCCCCAATTCGGCTGGAGCCGCTTCAAACATCCACATTCCCCCGCAGCACCCAAGGCCACGGCCTGCCACCTGAATTATTTACAACCCAGCAGTAAACCCCGGCCTTAAAACACAGATCCAAAGGCGCCCTTTCTTAGGCTCCACGACCCACCGGCTCACCTTAGGTTAATGGCCCCTGTAAAATTAGGACACCCAATATTATGGCAATACTACAGGAACACATCCATAATGACTTCTAACGAGACATGATAACGCGGACAGCCTGTCCCATGCCCTGAGACCCAACCTCGCGACCTATGATACCCGGTCAACAGGACGATGGTAACCATGTATTGATGTATCGCCAAAAGACCCCACTCTAGGTGCATTCCTCCTGTGTTGCATTAACCTGTAGAATAACCTATTGGAAGATTTACCGGGGAAGATAATTTTGCAATGTTGAATGACTGCGGTGTGTGTGGCTTTAGGGCAGAAAGTCAGGAAAGACGTTCATCACTGACACTGGTCGCGGCTGGCACAACAACACAGCCCGGATGAGCCCAGCTGACCTGCCCGGCCCAGCCCAACCCACGAGGGTAACCAGTGATGTCTACCAACCACGGCAAACCACATCGCAGCACCACATCGCAGCAGCACCTATAGTTAGTCGTCGCTACCCAATCCCCACGAACTTGTACCCCCTATACCATGTAGGTTCTTATGACGCATTCTGTAAATATATACGCCTGTCTTTGCTATTGTCAGACAGAGCGCTCTCGGAGTTTGCAGAGTTCTTTGCATGCCCTATTCTAATTGATAAACTCCCATTTAAGCTCACCCGCACTTTGTCCTGGCCTTATTCCCATCCTGGGAGAGTCCATTATTGTCTCTCATTGTGGGGAGGATCGTGCTATCTGGGGGACACTCCCCTTCAAATACTAGTCCAGCTTTGCTGATTACTAGTCTTAGGGATCAGCTCCATTCTGGAATACTAGTCCAGCTTTGCTGATTACTAGTCTTAGGGTGCAGCTCCATTCTGGAATACTAGTCCAGCTTTGCTGATTACTAGTCTTAGGGATCAGCTCCATTCGGGAATACTAGTCCAGCTTTGCTGGTTACTAGTCTTAGGGATCAGCTCCATTCTGGAATACCAGTCAAGCTTTGCTGATTACTAGTCTTAGGGATCAGCTCCATTCTGGAATACTAGTCCAGCTTTGCTGATTACTAGTCTTAGGGATCAGCTTCATTCGGGAATACTAGTCCAGCTTTGCTGATTACTAGTATTAGGGAGAAGCTTCATTCTGGAATACTAGTTCAGCTTTGCTGATTACTAGTCTTAGGGAGCAGCTCCATTCTGGAATACTAGTCCAGTTTTGCTGATTACTTTTTGAGACAACATAACCCAAAGATGACAATCCTTTTTAAAGCTCACAACCCATGTGATTGATATTGATGAAGATTTACACTATGACAAACCTAACCAGCTGTTAATTACCCATGATATCAAATCGTTATATACTCTGACCCCACAAAGATCTGCTATTCAAATCTTCAGGAAACCTCTTGAGCATTATCACACAGAGGAATTGGAAGATGTGAAAGAATGTCTAACTTGGTGTACTGCATGAACACTTATCAATTCTTTTTTCTTTTTGCTGTAATTATCAGTTATTTCACTAGATAAAAGGTATGGCAATGGGAGCAACATATATTTATTAGTGTAGCAAACGTCTATGTAGATAACTTCAGACAGAATCACGTTTACACATTGGGGACACCATGTTCCAACTTATATTATACGCAGATAATATATCAATGAGATTTTGATAATTTGGGAAATTCAGCAAAACTTTGGAGGTGGCTTTGTCTATGGGCTTAACACTTTAGACCCACAACTTACCTTTTCTAGCTATGTAAACAAATAAGAGATTGCCTTTTTCGATGTCTCTTTTATTTTCAGAAGGAGTCCATTTGAAGTTATGTCTGTACAGTAAAACTATTGCCAGCAATTCAGCACGTCACTTTAATTGTTTCCATCCTCTGCCTCTCAGAGAGAACCTTCCTTATGGAAATGTATGTCTTCACAGAAATAATACGTATAAGTCCTGTTTTGAAAATGAATCTGTTAAATTAACAAAGAAATGAAAACAAAAAGGATACCCACAGAAGTTGAAACAAAATAATTTAAACATGCTTTCAGTAACACCGTAGAAGCCCTTTAAGATCAAGCCCCTAGGCCTTCTCAGCTGGACAGGCGAGTTTGTGTCGATACGTATTCTGATTTGTAGTACAAAATAAAGTTATCCTTAAACATTTGAAGAGCATGCAAGACGGCCTATCCCACCTGTAAAGACTGCTTTTATAAGTAGTCACATTTTGCATGATCATTTAGTGCATTCAGATCTAATAAAACAGGAAATTGTCCTACAACCCACTCTAACTTACTTCTGGGGTCTACCTCTGCATTACCCATGTGGCAATTGCTCTGCCTTTAGATTCACTAAAAGCACCAATGAGTTAGGCCTCAGTTGCTGTTGGAAACAACATAGGTTTAGCAACTGTGATACCTTTTGGGCGTGTAACAAAAGGTATAAATAAATACATTGTAATTCACAAAGATTGAATTGTAATCTGTTATATTGGCAAGACATTCATTAAGAGGTGTAAAGACCTTCATCATCAAGCGCACTAGTGTATTCGTAACAAGAATGTTTGGTCTCCTTCGTTCGGTTAATCACATTTTGAAGATGATGTCTACTGGTTAATCATCTTCTTAGTGTAGCAGCCAATGTTGAAAATAAACCTTTGCTGCTAAAACAGTATGCCTCATTATAACAGTGGCAGTACAGTGATAACGGCGCCGGTAGTGCTGCCGGCGCCGTTATCACTGTACCGCCACATTACGTGTTCTGCTTGTGGGTGCCGCTCTGCACGCCTGGTCAGACCAGGCGTGCAGAGCGGCACCCCCGAGCAGAACGGGATGGTAGCAATGGTACCGTTATGAACGGTGCCGCTGCTACCATCCTCCCCATTCCCATTGAGCCCTACGGGTGCTGAAATGGGGATCGGGACGTACCGGTTCCAGGTCCTGCGAAAGGGAAATTACTGGGCCCGTCAAACGTGGAATGGCCTGGTAATTCCCCTTTCGCAGGTCCCAGAGCCGGACCCGAATTTGGGGGTAGCCATGCCGGTAAAAATGGCATGGCTACCTCCAACCTCGTAATGAGGCCCAGTGTCTTATCTTTGAAAGAAACTCACAAGTGACAGGACTCAATGAAGATATTTGATGGCGCTATGTCAAATTGCATTTTATTAATGATCTCAATTTAATTTACGGGTGCATACTCGCTAATTTAATTTGCCAATAATTGTATAATACCACTGCAAAATATTGTATGGTATATCTTATTGGACTTAATCTACATACAAAATATAATGTGCCTTACCACAATTCATATTATAATGATGAACAGTTCTCTCGTCCCATGTCACTCCCTGAGATAAATTATTTTTCAATCATTGTTTACCATTACTTAACAATTATATATCATAGACATTAGATCTTACACAATTATATTTATTCAAGTTCATTTTTAGATGTTTGTTCTTTCCCCCTATTATTTTGATAAATACATCTACAATGACATTTTATTTGTGCAGATGGCGATTGATTAATAATGAATACATTTACAACTGATATATTCCAAAATGTTCTCATTGTATTCTATTAGCTTTACTCAGTTAGATAGACTGACACTTACTATTCCAGCATGGTCCCCACATTTTCTTATGATTGACCAACTCTGAATGTTGCCTCTGTAGCCCCCAAATATGCACTAGACATTCAAATGCACTCTATAGCTGTTCCAGATCAATTTCACTCTAATTGAATGCGCACAGGACAAATATTCTCCCAACTTTGCCTACAGCCTCCTATTGCTTCAATATTATTATATTGGTTGGTCTGGCTCGACTCCTTTTTCAGTTGAATTCCAATTGGGTCCTAGATTACCCACCTTGCTTTTTTTTGTCTTCTTGACACCCATAATGACGTTGTAACAACCTATATTGTTCCAGGAGTTACCAGATGAATAATCCTGTATGTCCCCTCTAGTACTTCCATCCATACAATCACAACAAAATACAAAAAGTGTCTTAAAATGCTTGATCCACTAGTAAGAAGCTCTTTCCTGTCACCCACACCAGATATTTGAGTCCATTCTACTTTCTTGGTCTGCCATATTGGCGTGCAAATAAAAAGTAATTAAAACACTTTTTAGATAATCATCATTCCCCGTCTCCCAGGGCTGAATTGTGTGATTGTCCTGAAAGAAAAATCTTTGCACATTTTGTTGGTTTAACTCTTCAAATTAGATTTAAGAGTGCACACACTGTTTCACCCCCATATTTTGATATTCGGGAGTGTGATATACATGACTTCTCTTGTATTGGTCAGTGTATAAATATCAGTCCTTTCCCCATGTTTTAGACATCTACAAAACTGTCTCTATTCCATCCCCCTGAAGAAAGACCCTCACTAACCCAAGGTATGAAACATGTTGAAGCTGCATCTTTGCACTATTTGAAACAGCAAGTTAATTATTTCTACAATAGTTAGAATGTAATGATTAGTGGCATAGGCTCGGCATAGGACCAGCTCATGTGCAGAAGCAACCTGTATACATGACAGTGGGCCTCATTACGACCCAGGCGGTAAGGGGTTAATGGCGCCGTAAAAGGTGGTGCGCCGTTAACCGCTTACCGCCTAATTACGAGGTCCCTTTGCGGGTCCCTACCTTAACGGATGGTTTTACCAGCCGTTAAGGATTGGACCGGCAAAGGGACCTTGGAGGTAATTACGGTACCGCAATTTGCGGTACCGTAACTACCTACTTCCCCATTTACATTGAGCCCTATGGGGGCAAAAATGGGAATGGGGAAGGGCCAATGGTGAATGGGGAATTACCGCCCCGCCAACCTTGGAATGGGGTGGTAATTCCGCCATTCACCATGGCGGAATCGGTAAAATACCGGCGGCAACCATGGCACTACTACCGCCATGGTTACCGCACAGGACGTAATGAGGACCAGTGTGCTCTAACACCTTGAAACATCTCTTGTGCTAGATGGAATTACCAGTAAAGATCTCAGAACAAATAATCAGACAGACACAAGGAATTTGGCAAAATACTATGTTATTCTCAGATTAAATAAAGCAGGGTCAACTGACAAACATCAGACAGATGCTTGCCCACTCACACATAAACTTGATTACACAGAGATCGTATACCCCAATATGCATCATCTACGACATCATCCTATGTGGCAAACCATAAAACATATTAGGGTGAGGGAATGGATTAGGGGAACATATCTACTTATATAATATATACGGGATAGTAGTTCATTGGATGTCTCTTATCTGTAAGACAACGCTCAAACTACCTCTAAATATGTATAATACTGATAATAGCAAACAAAATGGCAGAAGATTTCTCTATGTAACATTATATAGCTGGTTGCTCCGTAGAAACACTGATTGGTTGGCATTCTCACCCAACCTTGGAGTTTCAACTCAGCTATGGAAACTGAAACCCAGGTCATTGGATCACGTCAGATTACTTCCCACTTTCCCAATTAGTCCATTATCTCTCACCAGACCGGCCATGAGCCAAAGTGTCCCATCTGCTGTGGATCTTGTAGCCTCTTCTCTGTTCTTGGATAGTCAAGGGAGTGAAAGCACATCACCATCTATTATGCTGGGTGTCGTTGCTCCTCTTGGCCTCTAGAGACTTGCTCACTCTACCTTGTATAGACTTTATACACTTCTAATTGTCCAATACTTGGTGCTTGCAAGTGTTTTCTTCTCTTTTAATCTAAGAGAAATATGTCTCATCCATCGCTTATCAGTCTGCCTCCCTTTGTGCTTTGCAGCTATACTTTAAGAATAGCCCAGCCAACACTGACTCCTCTTTGCTTTGCACACAAACCTGTACTTCCTGCGTCTCCTGACTCTGCAACCCTTTTTGGCTTCTGAGGTAGTTGAATTGAATATTTACACAAAGCGGCATCCATTTTCCAATAATACCGTCCTTGCCACGTTATATAGTTCTCTATAGCAAGTATATTAATTCTATATATCTCTTCTACCATGAGCTATTGTGTATTTACATTTATCAGCCAGCAAGTGACATTGGGCCTCATTACGAGGTGGGCGGTAAGGGATTACCGGCACTGGTAAGGACAACGGTGCCGGTAATCCCTTACCGCCCTACTACGAGTTCCCTTTGCGGGTCCTCCCTTAACGCCTGGTTTTACCATGCGTTAAGGACAGGACCCGCAAAGAGACTTTAGAGCTAATAACGGTACCGCAATTTGCGGTACCGTTATTAGCGCCTTCCCCATTCCCATTGAGCCCTATGGGGGCTGAAATGGGAATGGGGAAGGGCCCTGGTGAATGGGGAATTACCGGCCCCGCCAACCTTGGAATGGGGCAGTAATAGCTCCATTCACCAGGGCAGAGTCGGTAAGGTTTTGGAGGCAGCCATGGCGCTAATAGCGCCATGGTTACCTCCAACCTCGTAATGAGGCCCTTTGTCTTCTTCTACATTCATGATTTATTTATAGCTTCGTACATGTTTCAGTTTTCTATTCACTTTTCAGTATTTTCATATCGTTTCAGCTTTGCATCATACATCTTTTCCATGACTGTGACGAATCAACTTCTGCGGCACCAGTGGTTCAGGGATGAATATTGGTTTCTAAACCATCAATCAACCTCACACCTCTAGTACGCCTGAAGGGATCTGAACAGATTGGAATACAAGTACATTATAAGACCTTCTTATCCAATTGTGGTAACGTGTAGGGAACAGCAGGCTTATCTCGGCAGGCTTATCTCTGTTAGGTCGTTGATCGTTGGTTAGTTGCAACACAGCAAAAATACAATTATTACCCAATGATAAAAGGGACTGTCCAGTAAAGGTTGTATACAAATATCTACTTTATTATTACTACAACAGACAGTTCTAACACACTACAATTACAACGCACACTGTAAAGGAACACATAGGACAGACAGTTTCTCAAAGGAAAGGGTTGCACTCTGGAAACTGACAGGTGGGTAGTTGGTAAAGTAATCAGTCTTATAGTTCAAGATTATTTGGTTTCAATACCAAAGGGGCAAAGGGTCGTAACTGTCTCTAGGGGCCTTCAGAGAAGGACCAAGGGGGCAGACCACAATGTACCTGGTGCTGACGAAGTTATTGGTGCTCGACAGAATCAAGGCAGTTCCAGGGTGCTTTGCAGCCTTTGAGACAGAGTTAGTGGCAGGAGACAGCTGTGGGTACCAGGTGGCAGGCAGTTCGGCAAGCAGGGCTGGACAGACATCTGCAGGCTGTCCGCCGCTGTGGCTTGTGACAAGAATCGTTGTCTCTGTGCTGGTTGGAGGATCTGGAATACTGGTGGAGGCATCTCCGATGGCTCTGGTGACTGCAGTTCAAGGACTCGACTGTCTCGGAATTGTCCTTAACAAGATGGACGGTGGAAGATGCTTGTGTGGCACTCCTCCTAGCTTCTTCGCTGGGCGCGTGTCCTTTCAAGGTGGATGGCCCGAAGCTCAGGAGGGTGTTAGCAGCCGACGGCCTTGTCTTTTGTCCATAGACTCCCCAGCACTTCCAACAAAGGAAGCTTGCTGTCAGAATCTAGCAGGGCACACTTTGTGCTAGCTGGGTATCAGTTCTGAAGCTACTGGATGGGTCCTCTGAGTCGAGTATCTCCCTCTGTTCCCTGAGAGATGTTTAGGGGAGGGATATTGCTTCCCTCTTGGTACTTCTGGCCTTCCTTCCCTGGCAGAAGATGTAAGATAAACTGTACCTTCTGCTCAGGTCCAAATGAGTCCTTCTTTTTACTCCTTGTGAAGTCTTCAGATGATTTGATCAGTGAGGGGCTCAGCCCTGTTTTAAAGCCAAACAGGCTCCAGTGATTGGTGCAGGCTAAGCCCACCTTGGTGAACCAATCCTGGGCCCCCACCAACAATCTTCAGGGATGCTTCAGGTCAGTATCAGAGCGCATGGCAACAGACAGGGGAATGATGACAACATATACTTCTAAGTACCACCCATCTTCCTGTCTGTTGTACATCGAAGTGTCTCCTTAATTAACTGAGCCCTAAGCAGAGCTTGGTCACAACATGAGCCTCTTTTGAAGGAATGAGCTGCAGGCTCTCCTACAATTCACATACTTCCCTGCTCTGAAAGGAGTGTTTCCAGACAGGACATTCACTGCTCTTTCATACCAAGGAGGGGTGTTAGTACCAAGTTTACAAATTGTATTACAAAGAGGTGTTGGTCTCTGGTCTCCATTGTCACTTCCTGCACCCAGGCCTCCATTAGGTGTGCTAATCAACGTTCTTCAGTATTCACGGCCACCAGCAAGGTGTAACAATGGAGATGCAAATCCATTGGACCTTAAAATACTGATCAGGCTGCCCACAGCCAGAGGCTTTTGATGTACCCACAGCTGTCATGTGTCAGCTACACATGGCAGAGGAGGGTGGTTCTGGTAAGCTGTGTCCTCCCAGAGTACTATTTTTCTGCTGTGCAGTGAGCATGGAAAATATGTGCGGGAGTGGCCCCACATATTTCCAGAGGTTGATCTCACATCATTCATTCTTAAAAAAAAAACAATAATCAAAAGCCCCGACATGCACACTCTCCCTGTGCAGATGGTCGAATTCCTCACAATTACATCACTCTGCCCTCGTCAGATTTCACTCAGCGATCCATGATGTCCAATGGTGCATGCTTACATCCTTCCATACAATATGCTTCTACCCTTTCAGTGTGAGGGTACATTGGATACGGCTGTCAGAGTGCATATCTTCTCTCATACACTCAATGCGGTACAGGCATAACATATGGGGTTTCACATATGGCCCTCCTCCTGCTGCTCCAATATGGTGGTGGTGAGTAGGAGGTAGGTAAAATGTGCCCACCTGCTCCTCTACATTCCCCCCTCTGGTTGAGTCATCAAATACATTCCTTTCTTTATTGCCTTCATCATCTCTTCATACTTTCAATCATGATCTTCATTCCAAAATCTGTCTTGGCTGTTTTCTGGCGTTGTACCAAGATGATCCTTATGAGACAAAATCCTAGCAATATCAACACTAGTACTGCTACAAGTAATTTGAAGGCATTTGACAACCAGGAATCAATGAGGCCCATCAAGTCAAATGTAATTTTGTTAGTCCCCATTCACATGGGACTTAACAATGGTGCCAGGGCCTCCATGAGAACTCTAAGAGTGGGTGCTGTCCCGCCAGGCAGGTCTGACCCTGGCGGGTGGGACGGCACTGGCCCGCAGAGTTGTTCTGTGCCGGTACGGAAACAACCGTGCTGGTAGTTTTACCGGCACTGGTGTTTCCGGACCAGTACAGTTGTAATGAGGCCTATATCTTGTACATAGTTATCTTCTCTCTGAAATGGCGCTTTATTCACCAATACTATGGATGCTGTTCTGCCTTGGAACTGTCCTGTGGTTAGACAAAGTGCCAGAAGTGTCAGGCAATGGACCTTCTTCACTGATACTTCTGTTGCTAGGAATATTTTAGTGATTCCAAAAGCATAGGTTAGAAGTGAACACCCATAGAAGATTTCATATGACGTCCTCCTTCCCACCTTTTTCATGTGCTGATACCATAGGTTATTCTTTAAATGAGCCGAATTGCCAAGATACATATGTATACCTTCATAATTTCCCCCGACATCACTTATAAATTGAAATAAATGCCTAGTAAGGTTATTAAAGATGCTGTTTGTGATTCTATCAGGGGCAACAGTAAATGTTTCATTGTCATCCACCATCTCTGTATTATGTATTATAACTTGCCTTAATGTCATAATAATCAGGAGGAAAACACAGATCATAATGCAGAATTACACCACAATTATTGTTCCATGGAAACTCATTGATTTTCTTGATGGCAATGAGCTTTTTAGATTCTGGGACCTCACTTTTGCTCACACTTTTAATATGTAACTGTGTAAATCTTTATGAATCACACCTTTATATCAGGAACTGCAGGATGATTGAAACAAATATTCTAAGGATAATGTAATTGTTTTTAGAATCTACAAAACATGCAATATATAACATTAATGTATCTGCTCATTAAAGCTGGGTAAGACTGTAATATGAAGGTAATATGAAGGTAAAATCAGCATGCATGTATGTAGTGATAACATAACAATGAAATGTGCTGTTCTTCTTTCAGCTCCAGTACTTCAATTCTTTGGGCCTCATTACGAGTTTGGAGGTAGCCATGGTGATATTAGCACCATGGCTGCCTCCAAACCGGGCTCCATTACCGGGTTCCTGCAATCGGGACTTACCGGGTCATTCCGACATTGGAGGACCCGGTAATTCCTCTTTGCAGGAACCATTCCTCATTCCCATTTGAGCCCCCATAGGGCTCAATGGGAATGGGGAGGGAGGTAATAATGGGCACATTACAAGTGGCCCGTTATTACCTCCCTCTTCCCCTCGCGGGACCCTTAAAAGACGTCTGGTTTTACCAGACGTTTGATCCGGGTCCCGCAAAGGGAACCTCGTAATCGGTGCTACGTAATGAAGGGGGCTGGTCCCGTACCGGCCCCCTTAATTGCGGGAGTGCCAGGCTTATAATGAGGCCCTTAGTCTTTCAAAAGTTTCAGGATAACTGCAAGTCTGTTTACTCCTTGTCAAATGTTGAAAGATATTGTCCTTCAGTCTAGAGTGCTGCTGTGCTCTTCACTGTCCTGATTATTACTCTTGGCCATAGAACAGGTCTGCACGCGTGGAACATCTTCTCTTGCTTCCTTCACTGTGGGCAGATGCAGGAAGAGTCAGGGTTTTTCCTTTGTATGGCTTAATGTCATGCAAATGAAGCCAGACTCTTCGTCCTTTTAGCATGGCTGCTGTAGATGTGACTTCTTCCACCTCGTATGGACCTTCAAAAAGAGTAGTGCTCGAATTGTGTATGAATTTGCATGCCAGCACCTGGTCTCCTCGGTATAAGCTTGGCGATTTTCAGAAATCCTCTGCTTCAATGGGTTGGTCATCTTTGTCACTTCTCTTTGACCCCTTCCTTCGATTCTTAACCTGTTGAGAAATTAAAGAAATACTTGCAGTCATTGTTGTTAGGTTATCACCTAATGTCTTTGCTACACTATGGGGTCAGTTTTTAACTTAGTTGGAGGAGCAAGCAGGGGTTCTCATGTGGCGTCCAGTTACCAACTAATGAGGAGTTAGATAGTGATTGGAGCTAGGCTAGTTCCTTAAAGCCTACAAGGCTAAAGGTAGGCAATGTAGCCATCCCTGCTTAAAAGTTTTCTTTATCTTCGCATTCCTCTCCTTCAATAATTTGTTCAATCGTTCACAGACACCATTCATCTGTTGGTGATAAGCAGAAGAAAAGGTATGCTTAATGCCCAATAAATTAACTGTTTGTTCAAAGAGCTAATATACAAAATGTGGTCCTTTGTCAGAGCACAAAACATCACACATACCCCATCTTGGGGACACTGCACGCATAAGAAACTTGGCAGCACATCAGGGTGTGTTCATGAACCTGCCTCAATCCATCTTGAAAAAGGACATACCAGGACCAGCATATATCTGTAACCATTGCATGTTTGCAGAATATCTACATAATCTATATTTAAATGCTGAAATGGGCCATTGGGTCTAGGAATTGCTCCTTTCACTGTTCGAAAATTGTGCCCTGCAGTAAATTTCTGGCACACGATGCAATTTACAATAAACTGTGCCACATGCTCTAACAAGTTTGGCGAGAACCACTTTTCTGCTATTGTAGCAGCTAGACTCTCTTGAGTTGTATGTGCTGGGGAGTCAAGTTGCTCCAATGCTACCCTTAATAAGGTTAGAGGCATAACTGGATTTCCAGTAGTATCCTGTCTCCAAATTGCCTCACTGGGGTATAAAGAGCACCCCTGCATTTTCCATATTTCCTTCTCTTCTTGTGGTGCTCGCCCTTGTATCTCAATTAACTGCACAGTAGACAGCATGTTAAAGTCCTCTTTTACCAACATGCATCATCCTGTCATTTGTCTAAAATTTATATATCAATATACGAAATGGTTGGGAAATTGGCTGCCTTTTTGGATTCTAAATCTGGAGCTTCATTTCTGTGAGAAATTAAATCTGTACTTTTACAATGCGCTGTGCATTTTACGACTGCTAGAGTCAATGGGAGTGCTAATACTTCAATACGTTTATTCACTGGAGTGCCGTCTATGCAGAGGAAGCTCCTCCTTTTCCAGCGTGACAGACCTGCATGTCCGGTGGATGTTTCATAGGTGGAGTCAGAGTACACCATCACTACCTCATCTTCAAATCTCTGAAGCACAGTGATAAGTGCCACTAATTCTGCAGCTTGTGCTGAGCAATGTGAAGGCAATCTTGTGCTTCTCACTACCTCGAATACATCCGCTCAGTTCAGCTTTGCTACTGCTGATCCAGTATGCCTTTCGCCAGTTGTTGATCAGTTTTTGAAGAACCATCAATAAAAAAAAAAGTCTCCACTCCTAGGGACATTTTCTTTAGCTTGGGAGAATTTCATCACAGTTCTCAGTATACATTGTGCAATCATGTACATAGTTGTCCTCTCCGACTGGTTCAGCTATGAAAGTTGCTGGCTTTATGGTCTTAGATCTGACGATTTTAATTGCAGTATTCAATATTATTACTTCATATCCTGAGGTTCTTTGTGTGGTCAATGTACATTTGGGTTTCTCTAAAATTGCAAATAATGCATGCTCAACAAATAATGTTACTGGACGCCCGATTGTTAAACTTGAAGCTTTTTCAAACAATGAAGGCAGCAGCAGCTAAAGACTGTTCATAAGGATAATGCCCTTTCATAACTGGATCTACAATACCACTATAATCGGCTAATGGTTTGTGTCCATGTCCTAATGCTGTTTTTTGTTTAAGGACTGCTGTCATGACTTTTCCATTTGAATGACAAAATAAATAAAACTCTTCATGATAATCTTTAATTCACAACGGAGGGGCTTTAGTGAACGCCTTTTTTAATTCTTCAAATCCTTCAGCCATTTCATCTGTCCATATTATTTTATTCTTGTGCACCTGTACTTCTTTAAGTCCTTTTAAAAGTGTATGAATATAAGTACTGTAATCGAAAACTCCGTCCCAGCAATAGTTACATAGGCCTAGAAATGGTTGCATTTCCCTCACTGTTTTACGTTCTGAGGTCGTCATAATTGCTTCTGCTCTTTCAGGAATCACTTTCTTCCCTTCATGAGAAATCAACTGTCCAATATACAAAACCTCTTCCTGAAAGTATTGTAACTTCTCTTTGTCCACTTTATATCCTTTCTCTGCAAGGATAGTCATGTGCTTAATAACATCTTCTCTACCTCTTTCTTCTGTCTCATTGCACACCAAAATGTCCTCCACATATTGAACTATTGCACTTTAGAGCCGAGCATTGCCTAAGTCCACCTGGAGGACTCTATTGAAGATTGAGGGGGACTCACAGTACCCCTGAGGCAAACAAGTATAGTTCAGGTGGATTGTTTTATACAAAAAGGAAGTCAAATCTTGTGAGTCTTCATGGAAGGGGATTGAAAAGAACTCATGTTTTAAATCCATGACTGTAAAATATTTGGCATTAGATGGGTTGTTGCACAATATTGTTGTGGGATTTGGAACTAAAGCAAACTCAGCTTTAACTATATTGTTTAGAGGGCGAAGGTCCTGAATACATCTCTACGACCCCACCCCCTGCCGATTTTCTCACTGGGTACACACCGTGTTACATGGAGAGGCAGATGGTAGTAACATTCCCTGCTTCATCAAAGTAGAAATGGTCTTGAATATGCCTTCATCCGCCTCTCTTCACATGGGGTATTGCTTTGGATGTGGCAAAGGTACTCTTGATATAAGCTTCATTTTAACTGCTCCTACTCCTTTTAATAGACCCAGATAACATAAATCATAAAATCATTGGCACTTACTCTAAATCTTCCTGGAAAGGCCATTATCTGCGGTATTTCTCTGTTCTCTACTTTTATCCAATAAGTAAAACCTATGAGAAATACTCATTTATCATCTGAGTACTCATATTTAAACAATGCCTTGTCTGTCAAATCTGTCAACCTATATCCTTCACTGAGGGCTATCCTGTTCTCCATCCTCTCCCCTCATCATCTGTTCCATAAAGAACCACCCTTTCCTCTCTGACCACTGCTGCTTCCAACTTGAAGGGTTTAATTTGCCCTTCTTCATCATCTATAGGGATTTTCAGTCTGAACAAAAACTCATCAGGTTTTCTTAATAGTTTACCTATCAATATGGGCAACCATGATAATAAAACAGTCACTCCTTACAAAAATACTTCTGCGTCCAAAGAGCCCCCTTGTAATGTTTTCTGGCCTGTAAAGGCTCATATAAACTCTCTCACATTCATATAATGTATCCCTGGAGTGGAACACACTATTCCTTGATAAGTAAAATATATTGTCATCTTAAGTTTTGTCATTAAGGCATGCCCTAATATGGTAACTGGCGTTGGCCTAGAATATAATAATGGCATAGACATGTTGTATTCTCCTACAGAGATAGGTAATTTGTCTGTAAATGGAACTAGACTCATCACCTCAGAGAATCCCTGTGTATTTATTGCAATACCTGATATGGGATATTTTCCCTCAAGGTGTGGAAGGTATTGACCCACTCCGCTATGCTATGCGGCATCACCCTGCCAGTTATGGGGAAAGAAACAGCAACAATGGCGGCAACACCATTGTGCGCGCCAAAAACCTACAAAAACCGTGTGCTTCAACACACAAAAAGAGGAATGAAAAACCAGCCACCTATCGTGCATGTGCAGTGGAATAGAGCACACCCTGCAGAAATGTGCCAGTGGGCTCCATGACCAGCAAACAGAGTGCAGAGAGAGAAGCAGCACTTTGCAAATGAAACCTGCCTATAATTGACATGCGCTTTGTTGCCAAGAACTCCAAAATGCCCTTAACACAACACTTTTCAACATTTACAATCTTGCCTGGTGCTAAAATCCACGTATCAAATGAAACATTGTGAAACATACAAAGTCTGAAAACTGACAGCCTCTATGCCAAAACCTGGGTGCAGTACCCAGGGCCACCTGAATGACAGCTGTCAGATGAGTACTGAGGAAGCTTTAAAATGACCTAAAACTAAAAAGTCTGCTGAATTAGCAAACATAAACAGGATTGTTGCCAAAAAGGAATACAGATTTCAGTTGTGTTTTTGATTCCACAGGCCAAGGAAGAAATGTATTTGTATGTGATGCAACAAAAGTGGTTTTGCTAGGTTTAAAAGTTAATTAGCTTGGCTGAAGTTGTCAGAACTGGAAAAGCAGGTTTTTCTCCCAGAAGGAGGGCCTTCCTCTCAGCAGAAACTCACTGGGAGGTGTTTATTGCAGGTTAGAACAGAATCTTGTCTACACAAGGCAAAGGAACAATGACAAAGTTGCAGCCCAGGAAAGCCCTGGACTGCAGGGAGACAAAAAGAGGCGGAGCCAAGCGACCATCTATTGCTAAACACGAACAAAGAATACATTTTAAAAGATTCATAACTTGCTATTCAAAATGGTGAAAAATATAAAAAGGACGGAGTTGTTAATTTAATTTCTGGCTGCACGTGTAAAGAGGCGGTAGAACTGTGCGACATGTTCTGGACAGGAATGGCAAGATATGTGGTTTTATGCTAAATGTATTACTATTAGAATTGTGAAAATGTACATGCATATCCCCATGTTAAACACGAACATTTGTGGAAATTTGCAGAAACAAATGGAAATTGTGTTCATAGCGAAAAGGGAAAAAATCTGTAGAAAGGGGAGACAAGATCCCACCACTGCAGGGTTTTGAGGAATAGCTGCTATGTAAAATATGGCATCTTTGTGTGTGATTTGTATAAAGGTGACCAATGAAGGAATGTACATTTAATATAAAATCAGATTTGGAGACCAGTGGCTAGAGGGAGGTCTCTGATGATTGTAAAGCAAATCATAAAACGTGAAAACACCCAGCCTTGATCCAATCACTCAAATTGCAAGGCGGAGATGAAATGTGGTCCTATCCCAGCTCGCAGGGGCAAGCTTAGCTAAGCCGGCACACACACACCCTTTGTGATGTCATTCTATAGCAAAAATAGAGACATCTGAAAACACATAGGGACTCACAGATCCAGCCACTTTCCTGATTCCAGCAAAGCACTCTGATCCAGCATCCTACATCCAGCTTTAAATATTATTCCAGATCCAGATGCCAAGTCTGTTTCCAGCAATAGAGACTATTGATTTCAGCAAGGCCCCAAATCCTCAAATGTATTCTCTCCACTCAGTAAAGCACTGTGTGGTGTGAGAAGGCCTTTTGAACCAGTTTCCAGAAATTCTCTGGCTTGCCACCACTAGGCTTGCCTGAGGAACTCGCCATCCAGCTGATCCAAATACCCACAGACTAGGAGAGCAGATTCTGTGCCAATCTGGCGAACGGCTAGAGGATCCAGTCCTGTGCCTGATGTGCTGTCTTTCCTAGACCAGACCCAATCCATGACCACAACTGACGGTCTCATTTAAAAACGTATCCTGTGAGTATGAATAGGAAGAACTGTGGCCCATAGCATATGTACTTTGCATAGTCTTATCCCTATCTCAGACCCATCCTATCTTTCATTCAGAACCAGTATTGTTAGGAGTATCTTTGCCTTGTCTTATCCCTATTTCCAATCCATACTATCTTTCCTTCAGAACCTGTATTGTTAGAACTATCTTTGCGCTGACCCTTTGCTCATATGAAGAAGTCAAGTTTCCTTATCAAGTGGGTCACCCTGATTCAGTGACTGTAATCTCCCTGTGTGGTGTTCGCTTCTTCATAGTCATCCTCTAGTGTAAGCAAACGCATTTGTCATTTTTAAAAGTGCATTTCTGTTTTACATTCTCACGCCTATTTTACAAAAACATTCTTTACTACAACCTCTGTATCTCCCTCAGTTTTTGTGATTCAACTCCTACTTGTACCCAACATCCATAGCTATCCAATGAAAAGTTTGACGCGATTTTAAAAATCTAAAAGGTTTACATGTGTAAAATAGTTCTTAACTGCTTACGACATGGACCTTAAGATTTCAAATGTTTTCTACTGATTAAATCATTGTTTGTGATTGTTTGCACCTATTCAAAGCGGCTCCCATAGGAATTTAGAACAATTTCATATTTTTGACCACATTTGGTGTTTTTGCCCAGTCCATTCTAAAGATAATTTGAAAGCCAGTCTGACAGCTGAAAAGTAAATTCCGTTTTTCTCTTGTGTTTGCTGGGGGAACATGGGACTGATATTCTGTTTGATTTGTGCCATTCCTGAATACCTGCTCTCTCTTCCCATCTCTTTACATTGCTTATTGGGGGTTGAGGGGTGTGGCAGGGGGAACTTCTAACCATAGTGCTATCTGATCTGAAACCAACACAAAATAATTATTTTCTGTGCTGCATTTGTTTTGCTCATTACTTACTCCTTGTGTATTAAAGATATTTTTCAGTGTTCTGTCACCACATTGGTGATTGTTATTTACCTATTAAAACATATTGTGATTAAATTTTAAATACATAAATACATATTTACCTTTGCAAACCAGCCTGATTCTTGGTTCAGTGTGACCAGGGGACAGGGGGGGGTTCCAGGAGAAGGGTGTGATATGAGTCGTATATCGTTCAGAATATTGAATTTTTAGACAAAAATAAATAGGATTTCAGTTGTGCACTACATGCTGAGCTTTGACTTGAGTGTGTGCCGGATTGAAATCACTTACAAAGGACACAGGAACGAGTTGCTCCAGCGTTTACAAGAAATGAAAATGTCTAGCCTCCTATTGTCAACTTGAACCTTGGTTCCTCTTGGGGGTTTGGTGTCACTGATAGTACTGAACACATCAGGTCGCTCTGTGGACTGTACTATTGAGGATATAAATTCATCCCTGTACCTGTGAAAGAATTTCCTCCTACCACAGTCACACTCCCAAATGTGGGTGCAGATGCTTGCTGGGCTCCTGTAGTAATATTCCGTTATGGTACCATAGCCTGTTGTGTCTCTCCTTGCTGTTGTGCTTGGATGGCTACTTGCTGTGATTGCCCTTTTGGCGACTGCATTTGTAATGGCGCTTGTTGCATTTGCTGTGGTTGTGGTGCATATGTCTGAACCTTCGTGTGATTTTGGGCATAATATTCATGTGGTTTTGTATTATATTATGGAGCATAACCCATCCCCCCGCTTGGAGCTTGCAATTTTGCTTCATGCTCCTCTGCTTATCCTTTTCTAGCTATGTGTCCTATTCTTCTGCAATTCCAGCATTGTTGCAGTTGTTCACCATTATATCCCCCTCTTCCCTGAGGGTTTTGAAATCCACCTCATCCTCCTCCTCTCAGCCTATTTTCTCTTCCTCTTAGCCAAAAATGTAACCAACCCTAATCTGTGGGATACCCTATGTTATTTTGCTGCACTGATTGCACTGATTGCATCTCCTGTGTCACCCCACCTTTATTAGTTGACAGCTCTCTATATGGCTATTTCGGCCAACTTGTTCTGGACTAACTTTGCCTCCTCCTGCTTCCTACTCTCAGCTTTCTTCTTATTCTTCTCCTGGATTAATCGGCAGTGATGCACGATTGTCAATTGTATCTCTAGACATGACTTTGCTTCCATTCCCCCCTGCTTCTTCAATTGCTGTTGCACTGGCTCGGGCAGTGCCTGACACAAAATGTGGTAAAATAATGGTATGATTTTATCCCACAGTTCACGTGTCTCATGTAGCCATTTCTCTTGAATATCTTGAATGTAAGCAACAGGGTCGTCATCCTCCCCCATTATCCTAGTCATATTCGCACCCATGTCTGATGTATCGGGGTACTGCACTCTGAGTGCCAGACATATATCTGCTCTGCAATTATGAAATGGTGCTCAATCATGTGTCGTGTTTTGTGCAGTAACACTGCATAACCTGCCCATTTCCAAATGTCGTCATCTCTCTCCTCTAAGATAGCTGCTAGCAAGCCTTTTATATGACCTATGGCGTGCGTAATTTCTGATGTCATTCTCTCTAGCTCATGAATCCATTTTCCCGCACCAGAACATAAACTTGGTAATTACACCCTAAATGTCTTTATCCATTTGTGGCCATGGTATATATTGTGGGTGTCATCCCCCTTTCTCTAATAATGGGAATTGTGAAAATGCTTGTCCATAACCATATCTGCATACACTTCTCATCTTCCATGCGGGGCTAGTCTATCTTGTGGTATTACCCAAATTGACCTTTTACAATTGACCTTTTGCACAATTGACCTAATTATAGACGTCCTAATTGACCTTCTGCACAATTGACCTTTATATTATTGTAGTTATTTTATATATGCATTGGGTTGGTTTTGGATTATAAATAATATAAGGGGATTGGGTGGGGGGTTGCAGGGGGTTTTGGATTGGGTGGGGGATTGCGGGGTGTTCCCCCCTCATATATGTCCTAATTGACCTTCTAAAGTAGGTCAATTCTCCCCAGGTCAATTCCCCCGAGTTCAATTGTGAAAAGGTCAATTAGTATACAAACTATCTTGTTTTTCTTCATCCTGGTAGTGAACTTAATCTGCTTACATAAGGTGGGGATACATCCCCTGTACTGCGTGATCATGCTTGTGTTTACTCAGTATATGGTATTGATTCTGGTGTTCTCTCTTTGGGGTCTTCTAAATCTGACCATGTTACCCCTTTTCCTACACTCAATTCTTTTGAAATCTGCATGCGCTCTCCCTTGGTGCACTTTCATTTTCTTCCCTCTCTTCGTCAACGTTATCATGCCCCAGCTTGTATGGATGGTTTCCTTTGCACACCATCAGGATCTAGTCTGCTTAAAGACAGGATTCTATGGTCACCTGTCATGACGTCATCTGACCTACCCCCATTTTCCCTTGATACAGATCCTTCTATGATCTCTTGGGTCTGATACCCTTTTTTTATCTCTCATTTAACTATATAAACCCCCAAGCCTTTTCTTTACACTTTCTGTATCTCGCCCATCAGCCCATGATGATATCCTTGGTACCCCTTGCAGCTCCCTGCATGGCTGTTGTGACCCTCTCTCTTCCTCAAGTCATTCTTGTGCTTCGATCAGCACTATGCTCCTATGACATAGATAATCTATCTCATTATCTTTTACTTCCCTACTTCTGTTCATTTCTTCTTCTCTTCTCCTCATCTCTCTTGATTCATCTTCCTTTCACCTTCTTTGCAACCTACTTTTGTGCATTCTTTGCCCATCTACCTCCTCTCGTCCCTGCACTTCTAATCTCTCCTTTTCTTGTCTTGCCTTGTGCCTTCTTCGTTCTTCCCTTTGCCTGCATTCTCTTTCTTTCTCTCCTTTATATGCTCTTCTCTTCCTTTTTTCCTTTCCTGCTCTTCGCTTTCTTGTTCCCCATCAATGCCCTTATCATACCGCTTGAGTTATATCTGTCTGCCCAATCATTTGTTCTGTACTAATGTTAATTCCTTAGCTTTATCCTTTATTTCTTTCTGTTTCTTTGCTTCTTTCTCTATCTCCATTTGTTTATCTTGTCTGCCCTTTCTCTCATCACGCTGTTTACTTTCATTGCATGTGGAAATATATGTGCGGTCTCTGTTTTTACTCTCTTCTGCATTGTCCTCACAGTTATAAGCAGGGTGCTTGTATGTTGGATTAACGTACCCAGTCGCTGCTTTCCTTTGAAGGATAAAAACCCTTATCATCTGTATCTACGCTCTTGTTTTCAGGAGAGTAAAGGGGAGCCAAAGGCGTTTAATCCTCTCCTTTATGCTAATTAAGCATCCACTCCTTCTCTGCTGGATCTTCTTTCTCACTCTGATACATCTTCCATAGCTCTAAAGAAGCCAATCTTTCCTGTAACTTCTTTCCCTTATATGCAGCATGTGAATACATTGTCATATGTTGCAATACACTTTTTGACAACAAACCCTCCTTTGGCCATGGCATGAGTGTCTTCTTGAATGTGTCTCGGACCCATTCTGAATGATATTTCATTATCTTAGCTGTGTATCTTGGCAATGTCCTGCATACGTGTAAGAGACAAGAGTCTCCCATGATAACAAGTAGATCTCGACTATCGATATCTACCTGATTGCTTATTCTTCTCATTATATTATCAAATATACCACACTGATCAATTGGAACAGGCACCATCAATTGCCAGTTGATTATTTGAAAATCAAAATATTGCATCCACTTTTAAAATTGTACGCAACAATATTCTTTTTCTCGTTCTACCATTGATATTTTTAGAGTCTATTCTTTATTTATTTATTTATTAGCTGCCTTTAACTTTTATCCTTCTGATTAACGTCAATCTCTTGATCAAAAAATCACCTTAATTTTTTACTATCATTTTATATCCACTAGTTTTAACACAACAGACACTTTATACTGATACATTTATAACCCAACACATGTTCCCCTGCATACACCTTCCTTTACTATCTTTAGTAAATGTATCTCATCTCAGGTTTGCCCTATTATGTAGCTAGATACACACTCTTCTTGTTGGCTTTGTCTCAGGTATCCTTAACACCCCTAGTTGGAGTGTTTTTATTGTGTACCCTTCCATCTGTCACAACCTCATCCCACCGAGGGTTCACGGGGTCCTAAAGATCTTATTCGGTTCCCCCACGGATTCCTTGGAGCCAGTCCTGGCGCTGTTGGCATCGGAGACACATGCTGCGACGGGGTTTCAATGGGCAATGGATAAGCATGGCCGCCCCCATGAGGAATACTGGGGAACTGCATTCAGCGGTCTAGCATTCAGGGCCCGGCCCGGCGGCACCTGGGATACCACCTGGCTATTTAAACCACGCCCAATTAGAGGCACACGCTTCGCGTTATTCTGCTCCTGCAGCATGACGTTCACCGGGTCTTGCTGTGCATCCTGACCTTCTAGGGCGAGAAGAGGCTAGAACCATCGCCATCCTTACCTGCTCAGCAGCATCCTTCCGCAATCGAAGTCCTCCAATGCTCGTTGACTCTCTCCTGTTTCGTCACTAGAAGGTAACGGGAAAATAACGGAACTTCTTGGGAACTACTTACCAGTTCATCAGGAAGACCATCACCTCCAAGACATCTTTCGTCCCTTGGATTCCTGAGAACCATTCATCTTCAGTTCTTCTCGACCTGCAAGACAAACAATAGCACAGGTTAGCCATTTGCAAGGACGATCTCTGCGCCGCTTGGCGTACCATCTTACCTTCTTGAACTTGGCCCCGGCTTCCATCGCAGCTTCCAGCACCTGCAAGAAGAAAGGAAAAGGTTACTTAGTGCAAACCCTGATAAAGACATTGCTTTCACCTTTAAAGACTTGAAGAAGAAGGAGTTGCAGCCGGTCTGAACTCCTGCCCTCGCCAGTGAAGAAACTCAGCGGAACGGTGCCTTTAATGACGCGCCCCTGCCCGGTGCGGCAGGACGGAGAGCGCATCCTTATAGAAATAAAGGGGAGAGACGTCCCCTGGGGAACTGCATGGGGAACCCGGGATGTGGGTCGCAAGGAAGGGACAGCAGTTAAACTTCACCCCCTGTCTTCTAGAGCCGATCCTCGACAGCCCGAACTCCAGGAAAGGTGAGAGGTCCCGAGGAGCATCCCGGCTCATCGTGAGGCGTCCCCGTGGAAACAAGGTGAGCATTACACCATCCCCTGGGAATTGATAATCAAGGTACCTACTTCTATTTTTATAATCCCCAAAAAATCCTGATATTTTTATACATATATATAGATTATTTATAACACAGTCCCTCCCATTTATTTTTGCCACTTTTGCTGTTCTACCTACATCCGTGGCTCAGCTCGAGTCCCTCGGCATCGACTCTCCCTCAACCGACCAGTTTTCCTTCGATCCACGGGGCACCTGCAGGTATCAGACAAGAATTTCATCAAAGGGGGACCTGCCAACCATATCTTTTATCACGTGATTTGTTGCTCACCATTCTCCACAGGAAGCTCTGTGGTCTTCTGGCTAATGGCGAGAGCAGCCAAAATCAGGAATCTGGATCTGGGCCTAGGCCGATTAGACCTGAACCATCCTCTGCTAACATGTGCTCTAGCACCTTGAAGCATCTCTAGATGAAATTACCAATAAAGATCTCAGACCAAATAACCCGGATGATTTAAGGAATATGGCAAAGCACTACTTTATTCTCAGATTAAATAAAGCTGGGAGACCTGACAAACTCACACATACATTTGATTACACAGAGGTTGTATACCCCAATATGTGTCATCTATGACATCATCCTATGTAGCAAACCATAACACTTATTACTGGGAGGGATTGGATTAGGGGAACATATCCACTTCTAGAATATATACGGATTAGTACTTCATTGGCTGTCTCTTATCTGTAAAACAACCCTTTAACTACCTCTAAATATGTATAATACTGATGTTAGTGGATTGGCCTATGCAACATTGTATTGCAGATTGCCCCATAAACCCACTGATTGTTTGGCATTCTCACCCAAGCTTGGACATTCGACTCTGCTAGTAGCACATAAGTAAACGGAATCCCAGGTGCTTGGATCAAGTCAGATTACTCCCCCACTTTCCCAATTAGTCCATCTTCTCTCACCAGTATAACCGTAAGCCAAAGTTTCCCATCTGTAGTTGACCTTGTAGCCTGCTCTCTGTTCAAGGACATTCAAAGGAGTGAAATCACATCACTATCTTCATTGGGGGATTAATGAATAGCCCTTGTTTTTGACTTCTGAGTCACATGTGAAGAGACAACACATTTTTCCATTTCAGCTTTTTATTTACTGCTATTTGATTTAATTATGCCGGGTGTCGTTGTTCCTCTTTGCCTCTAGAGACTTGCTCACTCTACCTTATATAGACTTTATACACTTCTAATTGTCCAATACTTGGCTAATGCAAATGTTTTCTTCTCTTTTAATCTAAGAGAAATATGTCTCATCCATGGTTCATCTGTCTGCCTCCCATCTTGCTTGGCAGCTATTCTTTAAAAATAGCTTCCTTGATCCCAAGCCAACATTGACTCTTCTTTGCTTTGCACACAAAGCTCTTCTTCCAGCGTCTCATGACTCTGCAACCCTGATCGGCTTCTGAGGTAGTTGAATTGAATATTTACACGAGCCGGCATCCCATTTCTCAATAATGGCTGTCCTTGCCATGCTATATATTCCTCTCTAGCAAGCTTCTATGTATCTCTTCTACCTTGTGTTACTGCTTATTTAATTATTGGTCAGCAAGTTACTTTATCTTCATTTACATTCACGATTACTTTATAGTTTCGTACATGCTTCTCATTGCTTCAGCTATATCGTGACTCTTCAGTATTTCCATATTGTTTCAGCATTGCTCCATACATCTTCTCCATGACATCACTCTTCCCTCGTCAGATTTCACTCAGCACTCCATGATGTCCAATGGTGCATCCTGACATCCTTCCACCCTTTCAGTGTGAGGGTACATTTGGTACGGCTTTCTGAGTGCATATCTTCTCTCATACACTTGATGCGGAATAGGCATAAGACATGGGGGCTCACATAGAGCCCTCCTGCTGCTGTGCCAGTATGATGGCAGTGAGGGGGCAGGAGCTAGGGAAAATGCATCCACCTGTTCCTCTGCAACAGAGAGCTGCATGAGGGGCTGGGCTGACAAGATGGAAAGGTCACTGAAGTCACTTGTCTAGGTATGTTCTTGGACTATTCAAAATAAAACATTGCAAAGATCTAGTACATTTTGGAAACAAACCAAAAATCACCAATAATTTGCATGGGGCTTTTTGGTTAGATTAACATAATCTCTAATGAACGTGTACATTCTTTTTTATTGTTACTTGGTTAAAACAATAACTTTTAACACATTTTTACAATTAATTCACAATTAAATTAATTTTGAGTTCATTTAAATAAAACAATCAACATGATCATACAGACTTAAACTAAAAAGAGGTAGGACAGCAGTAGGCTATTCATAAAACTAAGTCGTCAATTTACTGTCCATATTCAGTTCTCGAAAAAATCTCACAACCGTGACAATTGATGTAGTTGATCCAGATAAACATGTATTCCACATATTTTCAGAGCTGGAATGTATACATTTCAAAGCATGCTTTCTAAAAACATTCCCTCATTGTCCCATTAATCCTGACAGTCTAATAGCAGATGGTCTAATGATTCCCATTATTTTCTGTCTTGACATAATCTACAAAATAACAACTGATCATCTATCAGGCCACATCACAATAAGAGCTCATGTGCATGAATTAGATTCCAACGGAATCGCAGAAAAAGCAGGCGTGTACATTTGTCAGGGTAAATTGACAGAAAGGGGCCAAAGTTCCCCATCTTTTGTGATCACCCCTTAAATGACTTATTGAGGGATATCGATGGAAATCATCCACTGTGTTAGCCCAGTCCCAGTTATATAAGGGTCTTTGAACTCTACCGGGATTACCAATCAGATACGCCACATTTAAGCATCAAGTCGGTGCAAAAGGCCACTAATTCTCCAAGTGTCAGAAAAACATTTCCAGGTCTTCGTACAGCGAATCTCTGCAAGGGACCAACATCCTCCTATAAATAGACAAATGTTGCCAATAGGCCTGGCTTTCAGAAAAACCAGGCCAAGTTCATATCGCATTACTGCATGTGGAATCGAGCTAAGCATGCAAAGAACTATTTTCCAGATAAGTGCTTCTAGAGCAGGTAAGTAATAAATGGTAGATTATCTTCAATGCCATACAGAATCCTTGGCACACCTTTACCTCAATACCGGATAGCTGGAACTAGGGAATATTTGCCATACATTGCATCTATTCTAGTTTATTTGCTAAATTTGCAGCTTTGGTTTGATTCCAATGCTGAATATTCCTGTTAGGCTTTCTGGATGAGATATAGTAGCCCAGATACAGGACAGAGTCTGCCGTCAATAACTGTTCACTTCAAATATACCATTTAAAACGCACTTTTTAAATGTTTGTTTGTAAAATGCATAACCTTGGATTTGCTTGTGTTACTTGCCAGGGAGTGGCTTGTCACGAAGTTGGAAAGTCCCTCCAAGAGATGCTGTAGACCTATAGGGTTCTTATCAAAGACTAGGGGGTCATCAGAATTTGCTAACCACAGCGGTCTAATGCTGTGTAGGTTTGGCGCCACTAAAGCCATAGGTTGTAAGTAGTCACCTACATCTGATCTGCCATATAAAGATTGAAAAAGCAAGGGCTAAGACGTACCCCTTGTCATTCCGGCCCTGCTGGACTCGGTAATTGCCCCTTCACTGGTGCCGGAATGAAAGGCTCCCCATTCCCTCTATGGGAATGGGGAGGTCTGATGCACCGTGAATGGTGCCGGTGCATCCGACGTGCTCTGCTCGCAGGTGCCGGTACACACACCAGGTCAGACCTTGGCGGGTGGGAAGGCACCCACGAGCAGATCTCATAGTTTGCCGGTCCGGTAACCGCACTGGCACACTTATAATGAGGCCACAGGTGCTGAATGCACTTCATTATAATCCCATTCCGCCCCGTGCCCATATATTTTCTGAATTCCGGTTTGCCACTTTAAAATGCACCCACTTTCACCAGCCCATGCTTCTAGATGCCGAAGAAGAATGGAGGAAAAAACGCTGCTAAACACATCGAGAATTGCTATGGGTCGGTAGTTGCACGGATCATAGCAGACACCTTTATATATGGATTATGTGGGCCTGGGCCCATATCAAAAGGAACTTTCCCATCAACACTATTTGAGTAAACAGGGTCGAGACGACTCTAGACCAAATCTCAGGGTCGGACTTAAATAAGAGGTTCGAGAGTCTGTGTGACCCTGGGGCCCGCGAGGTACTAACAGATTTAATAACCTCTGATATTGACTCCGTACCAACATCAATACATAGCCGATCGTTACCATCACATGAGGGGGGGCTATGTCAAATCTCGTTGTCAAGAGAGGGCCAAACAAGTGTTTAAAATGCATTACCCAGTCCTCCTCTGAGACTGGATGCACCAACCAACCTGCTTGCTGGGTGTCAGTGTATTCATATATGACCAGAAGGCCTGACAGTTTTCATTGCATAGGGATGAAAGCACAGGTTCCGCATCTTGTTGGAGCCTAAGCGACCGAGATGCCTTCAGCCAGTCTATGTATTTTTGGTGCAGTCTCCTCAAATGCTTATTTTTCTCAGGCAGAGTACAATCCTGGTTTGGGCCTGCAGGGTTCTTCTCCGATGGACTAAATCATGAATGTATGAGTGACTGTGATTCCTCTTGCCATTTCCATACTTGCCCTTGTTCCCAGCACGTGATCCATTAATATCCAGGATAAAACCCTCAAAGTTGTCAACGAGAAGGTTTGAGTCAGGAGCTTCCTGAGGGTGGAGGCAATATACTTGTGCATGGTTTCATTAACACGATAGGCCATGATATCACTCCATGATATTTGATTACCTTTCTTATTCGTTTGGAGTGTTCTTCGGCGCATGGAATTTACGCCCTTTTGAGTGCCCCCCCTCGCATTCATGGAAATAACCCACTAAGAGGAAGTGGTCACTTATTTCTGTCTTAATGATTTGAAGTCCAAGACATTTCTCATGAAATCCACTCCCGACAAAAAGATAGTGGATGGTGGAGCTGTGCTGACCATCTGTCCAAGTTGGATGTGGTGGCACAACTCCATGCACGGAACCATTTAAAGGCTGAAGCCCCAGCGCTCTAAGGCAGTCCCCCCACTGTTTCCCATTGGCCACTTTCCAGGAGGATTGCTCGGTACCCATTCCATGTTCGGGGAAAAGTATGCCTTGTATACAGTCCGCATTCAAATCGCCCATAGTAACGAGTACCTTAATGAGGAACCGGTGGAAAGAAGCATTATCGTGATACAGAAAATGCCAGTAATAATAATAAAAATAAAAAGATATGTAAAAAAAAAAGGCTAACAAAAAAATAAAGTCCAGGCTGCAGGAATGGTGCATGGTGCTGCATTGTCACTGTTATGGAGATGTGGCAACTTGCGCGGAGCAGACAGGAGACGTGAAGCCATAGCGGTGCTTGCTTACTGAGGATGAAGCAAGGTGGTGGGTGAGAATGGCCACAGGGATTAGCATGTGCTTAGGTTGTTGGTGGGTACATAACCAAACAATCCCACAGGCTGTGTACCCATGCCCACACCCCATCTCCCTTTTATCTATTTTCCAATGCAGTAGTTTTAGCACCACCTAATAGCCAAAACTAAAAATGGATGCCTTTGTGAGAGCCTGTCACATCATTTATTGACCTGTGTGTGAATAGGTGATGGAGAGGTGCTCTTGATGCCCGTTTACTTGTACAAAAACCTATTAAAACATAACAAGGCTCTAGGAACTACATTCCCTCATCAAAGTCTGATTTCTTTGGAATGTGTGACAGATGCCATGCTAGGCTTGCAAAGCCTAACCCCATTGGTGAGTACGCTTGTTAAGATGGACTTCTGAACTCTGACCTGGAGGGGCAGAGGTTCAGAAGGCCAGCCTAGTTTCTTGGAACAGGGTAACCTCTGGCAAGCCAACCAATCAGGGTAGCGATGACGGCGGTCAAGACTAAGGGACTCAGTACACGGAATGCGCTAAGAGTTTACCGGTACCTGTAAGGGCACCGGTACCGGTAAACCATTACCGCCTTACTACGAGGTCCCTTTGCATGACCCAACCTCAACGGCTGGTTTTAGCAGCCGTTAAGGAACGGGCCTGCAAAGGGACATTGGTGCTAATTACGTTACCGCAATTTGCGGTACCGTAATTAGTTCCTTCCCCATTCCCATTGAGCCCTATGGGGGCAAAAATGGGAATGGGGAAGTGCCTTGGAGAATGGGAATTACCGCCCCCACTCACCTTGGAGTAGGGCGGTAATCCGCCATCCACCAAGGCGGACACGGTAAAATACCGGCGGCAACCATGGTGCTAATAGCGCCATGGTTACTGCATACCGTGTAATGAGGCCCCACGTCTCAAGAGGGATGAGGGTGACGGAAAGACCTCAATGAGCACACAAAGCAAGGACACTTACAAATTAGTCCAGAAAGGTGTTATATTAAAAATATAGACACATTTATTACAAGGCCTTTGTAACATCGACCATAGCAAAGAATCACAATAATACTAAAGTAAACCAACACATCACAATCAATACAATATATATACAAGACTGGGGGGTCTAAGGAGTTAGGAACACGTAATATGTAGACCAACTAGATGGGGAGGAAAACAGGCAGTGCAAGTGCAAGTAATCATTAGACCCAGTTCGACATCCGAAATAAACCTAACTAGGAGGACGTCCGAGCCCTACGAAGAGAGGAGCCTTATGCTCAAAAGTACCTGCTCGCGCTGGTGCCAATGGACAAAAGAGGGCCTCTTCAAGGATATCAGGCAGTTCAGGAAGGTGAATGAAGCGATGCAGAACAAGTCCCCACTACTCAAGCAAGGCCCCCACTTGCGGGCAGAGGCAGGGTGAGAGTGCGGGATAGGGTTGTTATTTCGCAACAGCGGTAGAAAAGAAACAGGCTCCTGCACGAGGGGCCACCGGTTGCGGTATGGACTACTCACCGTCCCCGATGCAGGTAGACCCAGACTTCTCCAGTTCAGTTCACGTTGCTGGCAGGTTCACTTGCGATGATCAGGGCATCTCGAAACCGTGTAGATTCTGTGTAGCAGGATGCCGGGTCAAGGGTGTCCCAAATGCAGCAGACGTGCACAGGTTGTTACCACAGCAGGGCAACACGGCAACCACGTTTACTCTGGTCTGGGCACACTCGTCTCACTTCAGACCTGGGAATGCCAAGTGTACGAAATTCGGTGTGAGGGTGCCATGGACACAGAGCAAGCAGTAAACCAAGTTTCGAGGGCTTCCCCGAAACAGCGGCGATGACAGAGCAAAGCGTCCTGCGTAAGCTGGTCAGCCCACTGGTTGGCCCAGGGACACTTCCGAAGAGGCTTACTTGCAAGGTTTGATGAAGGTGCCGGGAATAGTTGATCCCACTATTCCAATGGGTCGAAGCGCCTTCACAGACCTTCTTGGACAATCAGATGCAGAGGGGTCTCGCAGGAGGACAGCGGCTTGGGGTACCAAACCTTCAGCGGGTCACCAGCCGTTCCTCGACTCAGCTTCTTGTTGCAGGATACTTGGCTCCTTATCCCTTGTTCGGTGTGAACTCAGGAGATCGACATGGTAGTGGTGTTTTCAGCCTCCTCTTATCAAAAGTTCCCTTTGCGCCAAAACGAAGAGGACCCAATGGGAGATCTGCTCAAAAACACTCACACCATACGTGGACCTATCACAGACCACGGTGGTCCCAGGCATTCAGGACACTCCAGACTCTCCGGAACCCAGGATGTGTATTGGGAACAGACATCCCAGCCCACATCCTGGAGACACACACAAGGCATGCAGAAGCCCGCGAAAGCTTTGGGTTTCATGGGAAAGTGCATGACCAAATAAGGACTGACCTGGGTCGGCTCGACCGGGGGAAGGTGAAGGGGCAAGACGGTCAGAGAACAGGACAAAGAACATCGTGGCATGGCCATTTTGGAGCCAGGCCACTTATTTGTGCCAAAAGTGGAAGCATGGATAACATGGCAAAAAAGGGTTCAAAACACAAGAGAAACGATAGCTGCCACCAGTCCTGTCCGCGACACACTTGCACAGTTCATAATAAGTCCAGCGAGAGTTTCTAGGGCCTTTGGAATGACTAGAGACCCAAGAGAACGGTAAAGTAAGTTACAGTGCACTCTTGTTTCATGTTACACAAAAGCTGCAACATGAGGAAAGGACTAAGGGAAACGAAGTCTCCCAGTACTGACTGTCTTAAGGGCATGTCAGTTTCCCCATAAGAATTAAGTGAAAGCCCAGAGGAGTGCGGCAGAAGGCTGTGCTTCTCTGGCAAAGTCTAGATCAGGGTGTAAAACAGCAGCAAAAAGTTTGGGGGTTGCCACATGGAGAGAAAATTACATACAATATGAAATCTTTCCTAACAACGCTCCAACAATCTCCCCAAATAATAGTGAAATAATATTATGATTTTCTTTTCTTATTTTTTTGGTTGTTCATATAGAGCATTTGGCTTATAATAACACTTTTGTTCCTAATCTTCAAAATTCTTGTACACACAGGCACTCTTCCAGGCAATTAATAAATTCCCCATTACAGCTCTTGAAAAGTTTACATGCCTGTGAAAAACAGTATTCAATGACTTTGATTGTTCTGTTAAAATAAACATTTCTTTTAAGAATTTTATCAGCGCTAAAATCAATGACAATCTCTCTCCTTGTGTCAATTTATTCCACCATTCGTCCGCGTAAAGCGAGGCTTGGTCTTGGAAAAATGCTCCCAGCATATTCATTCTGAGATTAGGCAGTCTAGGACAGAACAGCACGAGATGTTCTAACATTTCTTGGGAGTCTTGCAAGTCACACAATCTGCAATCTTGATTCAGTTTAGGTGGGCCTGCCCTTGCTCTCAGGATTTGTCACGTTGCTTACAAATGCAATTGGCATCGCAGGAATTGGGTGCAATAGTGGCTGTTTGGAAACTTCCAGAGGTACTTGGCTAAGACATTGAGTGCTCTTGTTTCCGGCGGGATTTGTTTAAACAGTTTAAACAATTGTCTCTGGTCCTGTGTCTCAATCCAGTCTTTTCTCCAGAATTTCCTTTTGACGAGCAGTTGGTTGGTTTGCCAGGGTCTTGTTCGATGTCTGTAGATTCTGTAGTATCGCCACACATATATCTTTCCATTCTTTCAATACAGGATTTGAGCCTGCAATAACTGCTCCCTTTATCATTTTGAAGCCTCTCAATGGGTTTGGTGACGAGACTTTTCTGTACCAAGATAAGGATTTCCATACCACCATAGCATAAAGTGAAGTTAAGTCCAATTCCATTTGAATCACTTGTATTGGCGTACGTTTTGGTATTTTAAGGACAGTCTTCCAAAAAATGCCTTCTAATACCGGCCATGCATTAACGGGTCGTGCAAAAAAAGGATTCAGCTCCATACGTCAGAATTGGATCACATTCATCTGATAAAAGGAGATTCATGAAATCAGTGAGAAATGACGGTATCTTTTTTGAATCACCATGGCTTGTGATGCCAAGTTTTTTGCATTATTCTGCAAATGTAGTTCTCTCTGTGCGTCCCTCACACTTGCGCTAAGACACATCCCCAAGTAAGAAGTTACTTTGGATACGTTTTGGTTATTTAAGAACCACACATTTTTGTGTGACTTAGTTTCACGTGGTGGGCCAATTACCATAACTCTCGATTTTTCTGGATTGAACTTTAAGCCATTTGAATTAACATACTCTTGTAGAGCATTCAGTTGTCTTTGTAGTCCAATAGGCGTTTGATCTATTAGAACTAAATCATCTGCGTATGGCAAGCATTTTACGTTCCAACCATTGATTTTTGGGGCAAAAGTCCTCACCCTGTCCAGTGTCTTCTGGACATCTGATATAAACAGGTTGAAAAGGGCGTGGGCTAAGGGACCCTCCTGCTTTAAGCCCTTTTTGGTCAGTATCGGTTCCAAAAGCAAACCATTTCCGTTTAATTTGACTTGTAGCGATGTTCCGGAGTATAGATCACCTATGGCTTCTCTCACATACTTTGTACAGTTCCAGATTTCCAATTTAGATCATAATTGTGCACGGTCTATGGTGTTAAAGGCCTGTGCGAGGTCTATGAATGCTAAGTAGAGCTTCTTTTGTTGTGCCAGGCTAGTGCAAGCTTTTAGAATATTGTTGTAAGATACAGATCATTAATTGAGATGATGTAATGGAGTCCTTCTTGTGTTTCCCTGCACAGTGGAACAACCTCAAGGATGCCTGGGTTATTCCACTCCTGAAAATACGTCCTTGGACACTAACATACCCACCAACTACAGACCGATCACCACAGTCCCTTTTCTTCTAAAATTTCTTGATCGAGCTGCATACTTGCAGATCCAAGAGTATTTGGAAACCAATAATCTTCTGGGACTACGGCAGTCTGACTTCAGCCCACGCTACGGTATAGAAACTGCTCTCTTAGACCTAAAAACTCAGATTGAAGATCTAAAAGACAAGGGCAAACTGGCCCTCTTACTCCTCCTAGATCTTTCCGCGGCATTTGATTTAGTTAACCACCAAATCCTGTGCCGCCACCTAAAAACTGCTGCCCACTTCTCGGACAAAGCTACAGCCTGGATCACCTCCTTCTTGGACAATAGATCCATGAGGGTCTTCTCCCCCTCTGCCACTGCTGAACCTTCTCCAGTCACTATCACCATCAAAGTGGCCAAGGATACTAAGACGCTAGGCATCTACATTGATTCCACTGACTCACTATCCAGGCAAACCAATGCGGTTTCATCAGCTGCATCCTACACCTGCAAGCTCATCACAGCATGCCGCCCTTTCCTGTCACCAGCCAATTGCACTACAGTAGCCAGGACCCTGGTCCTCTCCAAAATTGATTATTGCAATGCCCTTTATCTGGGTACCAACCAATGCAATATTAAAAAGCTACAAATCATTCAAAACAATGCAATTAGAGCGGCCCTCAACATTCCTAGGACCATCCACATTTCTGACTATAGACGGAGTCTCCGCTGGCTCTCAGTCTACCAAAGAGTCTCTCTTAAAGCTGTTGCACTTACACACAAAAGTATCGCCACCCATGCCCCCAGCTACCTGGCCAGAAGATTCACATTACACACCGCTGTGAGACCACTCAGAAGCGCCCAAACTAATTGCCTTGACATCCCGCGCTTCAACCTCCAAAGATCTGGTGGTCGCAGCTTCCCTGTCCTAGCAGCTAAGCTGTGGAAGGCGTTACCTAATCCTCTCAGAGCTGAACCCTCCTTCCCAGCCTTCAAGCGCAAATCTAAAGCCTGGCTTTCCGCCCTTGACGCCCTATGACTCCATCCCGGAATCATTGGCTATAGCATTATCAGCCTAATGTCATAGCCTGCTATTGTACATTTGTATAGTCCTGTATATCTGGCACATCTCCGGATACGCAATCCAAATCTTCAACGTGTATATTTTGTATATTTAATTTTAAATGTCTGCCTGTAACATGCCTGTAACTAAGTGATGTGCCCGGTTGCCTTTGGGCCTGCTGCGCTATACAAATAAATAAAATCCACAAAAAAAAATACAAATACAGGAAGTGGATAGTGTTATTCCTGCTAAAGCACGGATGTACACGCCCCACCAGACATGTTTGGGAGAGGTCACCTGATCTGTGGTGTTCAACATCCCCAGAATTCCAATGTCCTGCACAATGTGCTACACTGTGCAGGCGCTTCAAGAAAGCACAATAGCTGTAGCTCTTGCATCCAAGATTCCTTGCCCAATCGGAGAACTGCAGAATACCCATGTGGACGCAGCCACAACTGTGCAAATAGTGCCAGATTTAGCAAGTGTATCTGCACCGCGCTCCCTTCCAGCCTCTGCTGGGCACTCTAAAACTGCAGACATTCTGCACTGCCAAGCAAACAATCATGCTCTATGAGAGGTTTTTTTATTTTTAAGTGATTTTAGGTGATTTACATGGCAACCTCTGCAAAGTGCACATTGATTCGTGACTTACACTTTGCCTTAAGAGATTCCCATGAGCAGCGAAAATATTGAGGGCCCGATTCTTCACTGATGTTAAGTACGAAACCTTTTCTGAAGGTGGTGCATTCTTCCAAAGTCGGTAGGAATGCGCCACTCTCAGAATACATGTGGCGGTTGCTAGGATGGGTTGGAAACCAACCTAGCAACCGCCACATTCGTTACCTGGGAGAGAGGGAAGGGAGGGAGGGAGGAAGGAAGGAAGGAAGGAAGGAAGGAAGGAAGGAAGGAAGGAAGGAAGGAAGGAAGGAAGGAAGGAAGGAAGGAAGGAAGGAAGGAAGGAAGGAAGGAAGGAAGGAAGGAAGGAAGGAAGGAAGGAAGGAAGGAAGGAAGGAAGGAAGGAAGGAAGGAAGGAAGGAAGGAAGGAAGGAAGGAAGGAAGGAAGGAAGGAAGGAAGGAAGGAAGGAAGGAAGGAAGGAAGGAAGGAAGGAAGGAAGGAAGGAAGGAAGGAAGGAAGGAAGGAAGGAAGGAAGGAAGGAAGGAAGGAAGGAAGGAAGGTTGGTTGAAGAGAGGGAGGGATGGGGAAAGGCTAGAAGGAAGGACGGAAAGCAAGGAATTATGGGTACAGGACGGAGGACGTTATTCCTAAATAGGTAATATGTGATGGAAACAGTAATCTATTCTAAGGAAAAGAAGATGAGGAAATATTTACAATTCACTCCAAGGGAAGACCAATCAGGGTCCGCTGATTGCAGGCCTTACTGAACAACAAACGCCCACATTCAGGGAAGGCTATTGTCTGCTTGCTGCTTCCCCATGTTAGACACCTGCGTGCACCTGCTACAGTCCACTCCCCACTCCTTCTACATTTCCCCTTCACTGCAATTTAAAAATCATCTTTCTTATTCGCCCCTTCCACACTTCACCCAGACACCCTCTGCCCCTAACATGTTCACATCAAAGATACACTATGGAAATAAAAGAGGGGCTCGCCCAGGAGCCCAAGCTACCATTTCCACGGCAGCCATTTTATTTGTAATTTTACTTTTATTGGAGACAAAACGGCTTATGGCGACCACGGCTCATGTTTTTTTACTCCAAATCATTTCCCAGACTGTCCCCCTATCTTACCCTGTGGTGGTAACAGCAATGACCCCTGAGGGAGTGGTCCGTAGCATCTGCTAATGGCCTTCAGCCCACAGTAATGACCTATCTTTTGCCTAGCATGTTACCTCCGGCTAATGGGCACTTCTGAACCTCTGAGACTTCACCGTCACAATCGCACCAACAAAAGCAAGGACTCGGCTGAAACGAGCGCTTGTCACCAAGCTTTGAAGCCATGTTAAAGGCATGATGTCAGTGAACCAATGCACGCAATAACTCCAGGATATTAGAGCAGGGGCAGCCCAGCTGGAGGTGCACATCTGGCATTATGCTTCTCCTATGACAGGTGGTACTGGATAAACCTGTGTGCCACCATCGACTGAAATTGAATGGCAGTAAACATTCAATCCTGGCATTGTGGGGGCTGACTACCAGCTGGCACCCAGTTTTCTGGCAACCTTGTAATGGATATTGTCCTCAAACAAAAAGTGTGGTAAATAGCCATTGGTGAAGACAGACTAATCTGTTGTCTGCGCTCTAGGGAGGTTTTGTGTCCACAAAAACTGAGCAAAATGTGTGATATCTTCATGTTTCAAGACCCTGTTGCCTTGCTTAAATGTTCTATATCATTGCCCATTACGAGTATTGCCATAAAAGCATGAATCCAGCAGCGCCTCGCCATTTGGAACTCACGAGACACGGCAAAGCTCTCCAGATATACAGGCCTTCCGCTGGCTGCTGGTGTTCCCTAAACACCACCTGCCTGGCCCACAAGGACTTCTAAAGACAGTTATCCATTTAATTTCTTAAGTAAAAAAAGTACACCAGCACACCTCTGTCCGAAGCGTGAGCTCTGCTATTGCCCATGTTCTTATAACACTTTCCTTCTGAGAGTCTCTTCATCTGGAGACCGTTCCTTCTCTCTGCAGGCTTCTGCCCTCTGGAATCGACTTCTGCCAAAAGCATGCACCATCTCTGCTCTGTTATCCTTCAGGAAAGAAATCTAGAATCTGTCTTTATTCGATAAAGATTCATTTCATTGTCATCCTGTCCTGCTTTTGCGGGCGCGTGGTGTGCGTTATAAATCTAAATATTCTGCGTTTTGAGACTCTTTTTTTTCCAGAATGCAGTTTTGTTAAACAAAGAATCGTTCTACGTTTTGGGGATTTGAGACTCTCTTTTTCCCAGGATCTACGGTTTAAGCCCATCATGTCACAACAGACTAGGCTGGTCTGCTCTCCTTTCCCGGCCAATATGCAAGTCTTTGAAACAAATATGACTGTTCACATCGCTCTATGCTTGAGAGATAAATCCTTACCTTCTCCTTTGCGGCCTAAGAATCTGACTCGAAGCAGGATCTCCGCTTCACCTCCGCGCATCCTTCCCCAGCCTGTAGCTTGTGGACATGTGCATTAACAATCTCAGTAACGCCGTCTTTTGCCAGTTGTATTGCTTGCCTTTGTGTCCTCCACCGACAAACCAGCTCACAACAGATGGATGTCGATGACCACACTTCACTCTTCAGATTGGCTGTTTGAAATCATTGCAGTGCTACCTCTGTCATCACCTGGCCATGGACAGACTTAACTATGTTCACTGTGGGTCTTTGATATATCACAATACGAATAGAAAAGGTAGAATTCAACAATTTACCAAGCGAGCAGTGATACAGTAAAAGTAATCACAAAGCCCCAAAACAACTAAGAGCGGGACATTGTCTGTCGCAACCTTAATGGGCATACGAGGCGTGAACTAGAGGTAGAAGACTCTCTGGTGATAGAGGTATTCAAGACGCCTGAGAAGATGACATCAACGCCTTTAATGACAGAAAGCAGCGGCCACATTGCCAGTAAATCAGGCCCTCAGCTGGGCCCACTTCAATCAGCAGTGACATGACAAGAGACCCAGCTGAGCGGTGCAACAAATGCTCAAGACACAGTCTACATGCACCAGTCTAGACCTGGGAGATTTCAAGCCAACGGCTGATCACTTCTACTGATGGAGATAGAAATATCCAAATTGCACCAGGCAAAACAACCTTACCAGAAGTTTAAAGGAGAACATTGGGTGCAGATGAAGTCTCAAAAAACCCACGTTGGATGCAAAACATGTCAAACCTTTCTTGTTTCTATGGTCATCATCTAGGTGGCCACCCGGCAAAAAAGATGAAAAACCAAGGTAAAAATACGTAAATTCATTATAAAAGCATATAGCCACATAGTCATACAGAGACAGACCCGAGCCAGCCAACTCCGCCCAGTAATGCCAAACACCCCTGAGAGTCAAAGAAAATGTGGTCCACAGGAAGCAAGCATCACTTGAATGCACATCAGACCCTGACCACCTACCGTACACCTACGCATAGACCAGAACCAAGCCTAGGGGTTAGCGCAATGATTGGTGTTGATGTATCTGATTCAGCTCCACAGTCTATATAAATTGAGCCACGTGGATTTCCCAGAATCCCCTTTCATATGTTAGCTGGGCAGTACAGCTAGGATCAAGATGGATCTGCACTGTCTAAAATGTCCCGGATAAAAGCCAACCAGATTAGAGAAAAATATCCGCCTTCTGATTGGATTGAGCGTAGGGCATTGCAGCCAATCAGTATGCACAGGATATTACTGTACATGCACTTATTGTCAGGAAAGTTTCCATGGTCTATTTGTCACCCCTTTTAACTCGCCAAAATGCCTCTCCTTTTCGCCCCAATGAGAGCGCAGGGGTTTTTGGGTACTAGTCAAATTCCACACTGTCCGTTCAGGCACAATTCCATACGTTTGCGCTGTGGTACGGAAGACAGGTTTTCGGCCCTGTCCTAATTAAGACAGCGTAGAGACCTATTTTCTCTGATAGGAAATTCATACATAAATTCTCTTGCTCATTACAGCTTTAAGAGCTAAACTCAGAGGAGAGATTTCTGTAGGTCATCTCTGATTGGACCCAAATATGTTGAAGCCCTTAGCAAGACCAGATCATGCTAGGAAACCGTGCCCTTTGTTGCCTCTCCAGTGCACCCTGCAGCGAGGAGATAATGGGAAGTCTACGCTGAGCCTGCCATTGCCTTTCCAAAATCACATCAATTCCCATTAACAGGAAAAGGATTCTCTCTGCAAAGAGCAAACATCAAGCTTTAATGGAAGGGGGCAGGACCTGTAAAATGCATTCGCAAACCCAAGGACTTTCCTAAGAGCTCATATCGTAAAATGGGGCCATTTGTCATTCTTACTGGTCTCGCCACCGCAGGCCAAGAAATGAGGCTATCTTCTCCCACGGGTCCTTTCCCAGTTAAAGAACTGGTAAATATTTCACATAAATATGCATGTGTTTCTTTTACTGTTGCCTGGAATGAATTATGGATCGATCTCCTGGTGTAAAGGGATTATGCTACCTTGAGATGCAACGACTGGGGAGCGATTGTCTAGAACGCTTCGGCTTTTGCAAGCAAAGATGAAGATATTTGGGGATTGTTTAGAAAGATAACGTGGTGCCTGAAGATCGTGGTCACCTGACATAACTGAGACGTTTCAGAAGTTATCCCATTTCACTTCTCCGACATCATCTCAAGGAGCGAAGGTTGACCAAAAGTAGACTTTAGGGACCTTTCGACCTGAATATTCAAGAATGTACCTACATGAGAAATACAAAAAGTGAATGGCCCATTCAGAAGGAGTGGCTTAATGCACTTTTGCAATCACCATCGCTCGTCCCATACTACCAAATCGCCTGGAGATGCACACAGGAGACAGTGGGGCCAATCGGGAACCATGCCTGCCACTAATGGCTTGGATCAAGTACATTAATGATCATTAACAAAGCATATGGTTTCTCTGTCTTCAGCCACAGATGGCCTTGGTCAGACCATGGTACTACCCTAGTGTTACACAAGGTCATTCTTAGCATTACAGGTGTTTTGCTGATTATTCATCCCTAGCCCATTTACTTGGAGTAGACCTGATCATTACAATTTCTTCAGAAGAAGGGCCTTCTGGGGCCTGTACTGAAACAGCCTCCCAGCACCTATGTTGGAAGAGCTCAAAGGGCCTGCAGACAACAGGTTGGTCGATAGTGCAGTGAGTTAAGCGATCACCCCTGATATCTATGCGCATCCTCCTATGGCTGGTTCTAATTCTGGCAGGGTCAACTCAGCTTTTCATCCTTTCAAGGTCGATACGTTGAGTACTACTCTTTGGGATAATAATGTCTTCTGTTATTTCATTGCTCAGAGACCCATGGGTGTGTAGTGCTATAGAAGCTATAAATATTTATTATCATCAGACGGGGCCAATGAGTTAGCAACTATTGGCCACAACTTCAGTATTCTTGGCCCTCCCACAAGATTCAACTCCCTGTTGTTTCTAAGGAGCCTGAGTGTTTTGATGCTGTGGGCACAATTGTGCAATAGTTATATTGATAGTCACTGATTGCCCCTCATGTCCTTTGAATCAGTCATTTCGGACACTGTTCTTATTATTATGATATTTATTGAGCTCAGGATACAGAGGGACACAGAGGAGGGGTACTGCTGTAGAGGGTGCCAGGAGGGAGAGGGCTGGACATCATGTAGCGAGTCAGGTGGCACAGGGGTGACATGATGTTCTAGGTTTTGAGGAGGAGAGGCTCCTTGAAGAGGTGGGTCTTGAATTACTTTCTGAATTGTAGGAGCATGGGTGTGTGTTTGATGCTGACAACGATGAGGTTGCATAGTCTTGGGCAGAGAAGGCTTGTTTTCTGTTTTTTTTCCCTTTTTCAGCAGCAGATTTCAAGTCTGCATGTGTCCTGGATTCTGGTGGTGTGCTCTCCGCCAGAGATACTGAGGTTCTCCGTGAGGTAGCTGGGTGAATTGAGGTCAACTGCCTTATGGATGATGCAGCAAGACTTGAAAGTGATTCGTGCTTGAAGTGGCAGCCAGTGAAGGTCGATGAGGGCCGGCGGTTATGTGGTCGTATCTGCATAGACCCTTGATGAGGCATGCAGCCGCATATAGGACACTTCTCAAGGGCACAAGGGAAGATGACAGGAAGCCTTCGAGGAGGGCATTTCCTTGATTCAGGTGGGATAGGACCAGTGCTTCAACAGTGGATCTAAGGCTTTCCAGAGGGAGAAAGGGCTTGACATTCGGCAGGAGACAAAGCTGATACCACGCTGTTCAAGTTTTCTTAGCACTGTGTGTCTTGAAGGAACAGTGTTTGTTGATGTGGAACCCGAGGGACTTGGCGCCGGAGTTGAGCTTGGGTGAGAAACCCTTGGGCTTCATGGTTGATAGCCAGGTCTGTATGTCTGGGTGTTAAGTGTTGTTGGTGAGGAGTAGGAATTTGGTCTTGGAGGGGCTGAGCTTCAAGTATTCACTGGATATCAAAGACTGGATCAGCGAGAGGCAGGTTTTGAGGGTGTGGATGTCCTTGATGGAGTTGATCTTGAGTTATAGCTGTGTGACGCTGTCGTATTGGTGTATGTGGTTGTTGTCTGTGGCTAGGAGGGCTCCCAGCTGCTCCATGCATAGATTGTAGATCATGAGGAGAAGATGTAACCCTGCAGAAGTCCACAGGTGACAGATAGCATTGGCGATCTAGAGGAGACTATTTGAACAAACTGCCTGCGGTTGGCGAGGTAGGACTTTAACCAGTGTTGGACAAGGTTACTGATCCCCATGCACCAATGTAGAGTGTTCATGAGCCCCTGGTGGTCTACTGTCTTGAAAGCGGCAGAGAGGTCAAGTAGAACAAGGATGTTTAGGGCATCATCGACCACCTGTGTAGTTGCTGTCTCTGTGCTGCATCTGGGTCTGAACCCGGATTGGTAGGTTTGGAGGAGATTGTTGGTGTTGATGTGTTGCTGCAGTTGTGTGGCTACATCTTTCTCAATGATCTTAACTCAGGGTGGAAGATAGGTAATGGGGCAATAGTTACCTAGGTTGCCGAGATCCATAGTGGGTTTCTTTTGTAAATGGAGGATTTGTCCCATCTTTAAGTTTGATGGAAAGGTGACTTGAGTTAGGGAGCTGTTGATGATCTCCAGTTAGGGAAGGAAAGCTTGTGCAGGGAGGCTCTTGAGGATGGATGCTGGGAGGGATGTCTGCTGTATAGAATGTTGATTTGATGGCAGCCAGGGCTTCTACCAGGTCCTCTGTAGAGAGTTGATTTTTTTTTTCCGGGGTGTGGAGATTTTGTGAGGAGATACCTGATGTGGGCCTGTGGATGTAGAGCTGGTGTCTACTGGCTGGTGAATCTTGCTAATTTTGTTGATGAAGGTGTTGTTGGCAGTGGATTTTTTGATGGAGTGTGGTATGGCAAGTTCATGTAGCAGGTTGATGCAGTGCTTGAATGCTTTGAAGAGGGCTCTGATTTAGTTGCAGTCTTCTGCTATAGTGTTCTGATAGTAGGAGGCCTAGGCTGTGTTGATTAGTTGTCGGCGGGTTGCTCAGAGTTCCTTGAGGAACGCCAGGTCAAATACGGTCCTGAAGCAGCACCATGTTTTCTCTTGTTTCCTAATGACACTTTTAGTGAGGTTGAGTTCTCACATGTACCAGGGTGCTGTGTCCATTAATGGATAATGAGAGGGTGGCGTTGAGTGCTTCCAGACGAGAGACAACCTTGATATAAGAGCTAAGAGTAGAAAGCAAGAGGCAGGGCTAAGAAGATGGGCGGGCCTTAGGCCACCTGACCTAGATCCATTTGCACCTGCTCACCAACTACAAAGGAAAAGAGGCTGGATGGGTGCTTAAGTAGGGAAAAAGGGCAGCAGAAAAGGAGGGGACCAACAGTTTAGCAGTGATTGACAGGGGGGTGAAGCCTAGGCCTCGTGACCTACATCCACTTGCACCTGCACACCAACTGCAACACTAGGATTGGCCAAAAGAAATCCATGGACAGCTTCAGAGTAAAGAAACAATATAGAGCATAACCTTACTGCCATGCCATCTTCAGATCTCATCACCACACTCCTAAGAACATTTCATTTATGCCGGTAGACAAGGGAACTGCATTAAAGCTGCTGACACCGGATACCTATCTCTTTACAATGTAGTTGTGCCTGTTCTTTAGTACAGGAGAATCCCACACAGTACGGAACGAGTCAATGAGTGGCTCTATCTATACGTTTAGTAGGACTGATGCTTAATACAAAACAACCTTCAACATTGGTTATGCTGAGGTTAAGCCATTTATCACGTCAACCCTGTCTTGTACAAAAAAGGCCTAGCTATAGCTTCCACTAGATAGCCTCATTGTACACCTCTTAAGATGCCAATGAGGTGCACAACCTTAACGCTGGGGTTATATTACTAGGTGGCAGAGAGCAGAAGCTGCACTTACAGGTTATCATGCCAACGTGTGGTCCAAATTCAGTTGCTTTCTGAGGACATCCCTCAGAGGCCATTAAGCACCTTTGTGCTGTGAGCCACAAACATGAATACAAAATAATATTGACTTCAGATGCTTCCAGGTGCAATGGCTCCCTAGAAGGCAGCAGGATGGTTTCTGGTGGGCTGGGAACCACTGCATATTCATGTGAAATATTTATCAGTTCTTTAACCGGGAAAGAACCCGCGGGAGAAGATAGCCTCCTTTCTTGGCCTGTGCTAGTGGGACTAGTAAGAATTACACATTGTCCCATTTTACGGTGTGAGCTCTTAGGAAAGTCCTTGGGTTTGTGAATGCATTATACAGGTGCTGCCACCTCCATTAAAGCATGATGTTTGCTCTTTGCAGAGAGAACCATTTTCCTGTTAATGGGAACGGATGTGGTATTAGAAAGGTGATGTTCCACGCTGCGGTGGACACTGGAATCAAGGGCTCAGTTTCCTAGCATGATCTGGACTTGGTAGGACTTCAACGTATTAGGGTTCAATCAGAGACGACATACAGAAATCTCTCCTGTACTGAGCATGATTATCTTGGATTGTACTCTTTGCCAACATCAATGTATGTATACATTTCCTAGCAGCGAAATGAGGTCGCTATGGTGTCTTGAATAGGACCGGACCATAAACCTGTATTCCATACCACAGCGCACAATTATGGAATTGTGCATGAATGAGCAGTATGGAATATTTATTTATTTATTTATTTGAACTTGTTTAGCACACTACAGCCCAAGGGCATTGGGGCGCTGTTGCAAGAATATGACTTTGTTACAGGAAATGCAGGTTTACAAAATGTTTGCATTTTTACACAGTAAATTTAATGTAGGCTTGTCTCGTGGTTACAGTGAGCTTAGGCCTTGCTTAGTGAGTACTGAGGCGGGTAAATAAACACAATGCAGTGGTTATACAAACAGAAGTGTCTTGATAGCTTTCCTGAATGCTGTGTAAAAAGGGTAGGCCCCATACGCCTGCCACTCTTATTGGTGGGAGGAGCAGGCACTCTGGCCAAATTAGAAGAGGTGGCAGGGTATGAAACATTTAGTGCATTTATAGTAATGTTCTGTGCGTGCTGATTGGCCAGAACACCCAACATTCCAGCCAATCACGGGACCGAAATCTTTGACCACTCTGATTGGCTGAAATACAGGGCATATAAAACAGTGCAGTTCCTGTACTGCCCAGCAAGAAAATGGAATGGAGGGGGATTCTGGGAAATACACTTCACTTTATTATGTAGAATGTGTTGAAAGATTCACTGAATCATCACCAATAATTGTAGTGACGGCCTCCCAGTCTTGACTCTGGTGTGTGATCAGGCATATGTGACATCCACCTTCGAACTTCGAACCACTGCTCATCGACCCGAACCAGTGGTACTCATCGATATCAACGCTGCTTGATTGTCAAACCGCTCCTGTTGATCCACTGACCTGCATCACTCAATGCTACCACCGCAGGAATCTGACTCCTGAAGCCACGTTCAGTACTGTCAAAGCTCCTAAGAACTGGAATCAGGCTCTACTGTGAGCCCCCGTCCCATTGGTCTATTTGGAGGGCCCTAGCGGCTAGTTAAGGCCCTTGTTTCTTCTTTTTCTAAAAAACATATCCTGACATCACTACAACTGTTGCCTTTTTCCTCCATGCTAAAGTAGTACCAAGAATGCCTACACATATTTAATCTGCATTTTCTTTTTTCTTTTACATGGGTGGGTTTTACAGTGTTTTTAACAGTTGTTTAATTGATTTGTTTAATTAAATTAGATATGTTTATATGACCTTGACTGGACAGTCTTTTATTTTGGACTAGTTGGGTTGCTGTTGCTATCACGTTCGTTCTCCTTCTCAGAGTATAGCCTGGCCTGGGACACTGTTACCACAAAAGGCGTAGGAAGTATGTTTCCTGGACTCCAGGAGTCTAGCATTCCCACATGCCATATGCACTCATCAGCCATAGGGGCTTTACGTGACTTCCCTTCCAGCAGTTCACTGCCCAGCCCTTCTATGGGGCGTTATACAGTTCACCAGCTTCTTGCCGAGCACTTGAATTCTGCCAGCATCCCTGCACACTGTCGCTCAATGCACACTCTCGTTGCATTCTCAGCATGCAACCCTTGTGGCTGGACATTCTCTGGATGATGCACGGTGCCCCTCAAGCCCCCACCTGCAGCCTGAAACCTTCCCTTTTGTCTGGAGAATTCTGGGCACTATGTTCCTCCAAGCGGTAAAGGTCTTTCTTTTCATCAAGCATTTCTGTGGCATTGCAGAGATCAGTCTGAATATTCGCATTGCCTTTGCCCAACTCTCTTCCTTTATTCATGGGATAAGTAACCCAATTTGGAGTTCATTATTTGGGCAGCCTCCTGAAGTGCAAGGTTCTTTGAGGTTCTGTGTCGTCCGCATGCTTTGCTGAGTGGTTTTATCTGATGCCTGCACCATTCTGCGGTATTTTCTTCCTCTGTCCCTGTAAAGAGACATTTAGCTGACAAAGCGTGAGCATCTGATGCAAATCCATCCACTGACCCGCCGCTGGCCTGTGACCAAGAAAGTAATATGCTCCTCGCGAGTGTTGCCCGGAGAGCTGTATAAAGGCTTCAAACACTCGACCAAATAGCTACCCACCCCAAGCCCCACCACCCACCAACACGTCATCGGCTTGGCAAACTTTATTTTGTGTGTAAATCTTTCAACACCAAAAGATGCCAAAACAAAAAAGTTGCGTCCTGTCATCCAATAGGAATGGTTTGTACTGGGGTTGCCAAAAACACTGCAGGCCTAAGGGAGACCTGTAGATGGATGCTGGGAAAAAGGCAGACGGGAGCGGACCGCCACGCAAAAGGCTGACGTATGGCCAGCAGGAGGGGATGAACGGGTGGATAGAGTGGGCAGCCAAGACCAGGTAAGTGGGGTGGGGTGGGGAGTGTATGGAGTGGAGGTTGTGTAGGCAAGAAGAGAGGTGTAGGGGGAAACCAGGCTATGGAGTGTGCCATTACCAGTAGGATATGCCAGAGGGTATACAGTATTTATATCGAATTTTTTATACTGAAAAGCTTTATAGTGAATGCATTTAGGGGTGCGGTAAAGGGTTCAATATTTTTGGGAACTGGTCAGGGTGGGCTTTTGGGGGTTGGAAACTAGAGTTTTGGTAACCCCGTGCCCAAAAAAAGTGCATCCCCTATAAAAGGTGTCAATATAAAATATTTGAGATCTGTGCATTTAATATACAATATTTTAATATAAAGACATGTAATCGTGCCAGAGGGGATGGGTATAGATGTTGGGAGGTATGGGTGCGGGCTGGGAGAAGGCAGTGTTGAGAGGGCGCTCGTTCTACCCAGATCCTACCAAAAAATACTGGGACAGGGTATGATTGCACATGCTTGCTCCAAACTCCAATAAACCTCACTACTACTTGCCAAAGTAGTGAACGCTGTAACAGGCCAACACCTTGCTTACTTTCTGTGGGACTCCAGAATCAAGCTAATTAATTCATCATCGAATGACTGTTCATCTCTCCAGTAGAAATAGGGTGCACAGGATATCCTCAGAACCTCAAAAGTTGAACAATCAAGCCTATAGGCCTCCTCTTGCTGATGGCAAAAGGCAAAATATACACCATTTTCATCCAGAGTGGGAAACATGTTTTTTTCTTCCAGCATAAAAACAAAATGGGAATCTTTAATCTACAGTGCCCATGTTACAGTGTGAAAGAAAGAGTAACGTTGAAATGCATTTTACAAAAATACACACAAATTATGAAAATGATTTTCCGAAAGAAATCTGACTGTGACAAAGTAGGCAAACTAAATACTGCAATGCAAATGCTGTTACAATGGCTTCCTTCAAAGTTGCTAATTATTTTATGAACAACAAATGTACTTTTACAGATGGTGCACTTGTGAAGGTCGCAGTGACTCCCATTGTTGTGTCTGTTGTATGAGATTTTAAAAACTGTGCTGAAGGTCTGTCTGCAAAGTCAGGTGTGCTGTTAGGTGCAAAACACCTGGGCAAGCAGGGTATCTGCACTGTCACCCAATGTGATTGTCTATTTCTGTGAATCTGCCTTTTTCAGACGAAATTCCAGAAATCAAAACTTTGATCCTGTCTGACATCATCGTTGCTGTTTCAAGCTGCACACCAGATTACTGTGCACTGGTGGACAGCACGCAGTGTCAGCCTTCACATTCAATGTCTAGATTGGTTCCATACATTCTTATATGCTTGGAAATGTTTAGGAGACAGCTACTAATAAATAAATAATAAAATACAGATTTTTACGAAAAGTTATTAATATCATGATGGATGCATATGGTATCCCTTTTTTATGTAAAGAGCAAATAAACCACTCAAAAAAATCTTACCACAAATTCTCATACTCATGGACATCACCATCCCAGTAGCTCTTGCCAGTAGTTCCTGCCAAGTAGCTCTTGCCACCGTATAGGTTGGAGACCCCTGTTGTAGATGATGGTAGGGGGCTTTGCAGCATTTGTCAGATAGAACCATCCTCATGGTAAAATAGAAAGCCAGCTGTGGGTAGTTCTGTCATACGGGAAACATTCATTTTCTTTTCTAAATGTATAGATAATGCCATCAAGATCAGGATCTTTTAGTCAAGTGTATAGCTAGCCCCCTCACCCGCACAACATCACGGAGATCAATAAAATCAAGGACTTTCATATAATGTAGCAAAAAGTATGATTTGTGAATGATATGATAATGATATGATATGGCATTTATAACGCGCCTATACACAAGTGTTTCAAGGCGCCACGAGGCAGGGGGGGACAAGGGGAGACAAGCAACGATCCTACTAGGCCAGGTGTCAATCAGATCGCACAAGTGCAGGGTGGAGGGGAAGGGAAAAGTGCAAGGGGGAAAGGGAGAGGAGAAGTGCAGTACAGGTTTAGTAGAAACAAGATAAATAATAAGGGCCAGCTGGTAGCAAGTGCAAGATAAGTGCAGACAAGTGCTGGGAGCGGGGGCTGTAGGGATACAGAGACAGTCCCACAGTGCAGGGGTAGCCAGGGAGACAGTGCAGGGGAGAGTGGCAGGGCCACGGACTGGGATAGGTGAGTGGCCCTGTTGCAGATTCAGTGCAGTTTCAGTAATATTAAAAGGGGAGAGGGGGAGAGAAAGCGGAGGCAAAGAGGAAGGTTTTGAGGTGCTTCCGGAACTGGAGATGGTTCTCCTCAAGTTTCAGGGCGGCAGGAAGGCTGTTTCAGAGGGAGGCCCCTGCTCCGGAGAGAGATCTACCCCCAACTCGTTGCTTGGAGAAGCGGCTGACCCTGAGGGAGTTAGAGGTGGATGAGCGAAGAGCTCGAGAAGGAAGATATTTAGGAAGAGAGAGTTGAAGATATTTTGGGCCGAGGCCCCAGAAGGCCTTGTGGACAATGCATAGGGTTTTGAACTTAATCCTCGCAGCCACTTGGAGCTAGTGTAGCGATTTCAGTCCTGGAGAGATACGATCCCTGGGCTTGAGGCCAAGGACAAGTCTCGCAGTCCTGTTCTGGATGAGTTGCAAAGGGCAGAGAGTAGAGGCAGGCAGATTTAGATAGAGGCTGTTACAGTAGTCCAGCTTCGAGAGAACCAGGGCTCTAGAGACAGTGAGCTTCTGGGGGAAGGAGAGGAAAGGAAGGATACCTCTGAGGAGGTGAAGCTGGTAGTGTGACTTCTTAGAGATGGCAGATATGCAAGGAGAGAAAGAGAGTGTGGAGTCGAAGATGACCCTGAGGTTTTTAGCCTTGCAGGTAGGAGCAGGAAGAGGGCCAAGAGAGGCCGGCCAGAGAGCTGCAGGGAAGGAGGGAGTGGGTGTGCCGACGAGTAGAATCTCAGTCTTACTGGCATTAAGGAAGAGGTCATTGACGGCACACCATTCCTGGATAGCAGAAAGACAGTCAGAGATGAGGGAAGGCGAAGAGGAGTCCGAGGGTAGCCTGAAAATGAGCTGGGTATCATCTGCATAGCACTGAAAGTTGGGGCAGAGAGCGGCAATGCGTTGGGCAAGAAGTGCCAAGTACTGCTTGAAAAGCCAGGGAGAGAGGTTAGATCCCTGCGGGACACCACAGGTAGAGAAAAAGATGTCAGAGAGGAAGGACCCCAGTTGGACCTGGGAGGGTCGATTGGAGAGGAAAGAGGACAGCCACGCCAGAGCCTGACCAGTGATACCCAGGTTATCACGGAGACGGTTGAGCAGGATGGTATGGTTGACAGTATCAAAGGCAGAGGAGAGGTCAAGCAAAATGAGAACACAAGGAGTGTTTGAGTCAAGGTTAGAGAGCAGGTCCTCACGGATGTTCAGGAGAGCAGATTCCGTGCTTCTGGCAGCTCTGAAGCAAGGCTGATGGTCGTGAAGAACACCAACAGATTCAGCATGGAGATTAAGCTGGGAGATGGCCAGTTTCTCCAGGAGCTTGCCCAGGAAGGGAGTGATAGAGATTGGGTGGGCGATAGTTAGCCGGGCAGGAGGGGTCGGAGGAGGGTTTCTTAAGAAGGGGGTGCACAAGGGAGTGCTTGACGGGGGATGGGAAGACTCCAGAGGCGAAGGAGTGATTGCAGAAGTCAGCCAGGGCAGGAGCCAAGGAGTCGATGTGGTCCTTGATGGTTTTGGAGGAGCATGGGTGGACCTGTTTTGACGAGACTTTCATAGATCAGACTTGTCTCGAAACCTCGTCAGCAGAAAAAAGGGGAAAGGCAGAGAAGGAGGGAGGAGGGGTGGCTCCAGAAGAGCCAGAGGAAGAGCAGGGAATAGAGGGGGCGGAGGTGATAGGAGGAGAGTGAGGACAGGATGTCCTGAGTTTTTGAAATGAAGTGAGAGGTCAGTGCCGTGCAGAGGGCCAGGGAGGGGATAGGAGCGGTAGAGACTGCAGCAGGGTTGTCCAGCTCCTTGCAGATTTTAAAGAGTTCGGCCGAATTATTAGATGCCGCAGAGATGCGGGCTTGGATAAGGGTTCTCTTCTTGGTGAGAACGGAGAGCCGGTTTTGCCTTTGGATCAGGCGGCAGGCCAGTTTGTCAGAGGATTCACATGAAGCACGCCATTTCCTCTCTGCCACCCTGCACTTCCGTTTAAGGGTGACGAGATCCGAGTCATACCAGGAGTTACATTTGGCTTTGGGCTTCAGGCAGATTCTCATGACAGGGGCAAGGATATCAAGAGTATCAGATATAGCAGAGTGAAGCGTGGAGAGGGCTGTGTCAGGGTGGGAGTCAGCTGAAGGGGGTTGGGGGGCGAGAAGGTGACAGCGAAAGCCTCAACTGACACGCGCTTCATGGGTCAGATGACCGAGAAGGAGGGTGACAGTGATGAGGGTGGCTTTGCCTGTGGGATAGGGAAGGCGAGGTGGGAGGATAGGAGAGAGTGATCACTCAAGGAGAGAGGAGTGGAGAGAGGGACAGAGAGGGGAAGGTCAGAAGAGATCAGAGCATCAAGAGTGTACCCTGCAGAATGAGTCGGCCCAGACGGGAGATAGAGAGTGAGAGAGCATCGCAGAGGTCACGAAAGAGTACAGAGGGGGGACAGGAGGCATCCAGGTGGATGTTGAAGTCTCCAAGAAAGAGGAGTTGAGTGGTAGCGGATAGGAGTGAGGAGGAGAGGTCCGCCCACTCAGAGAGGAAGGAGGAAATTTGACCAGGTGGTCGATAGATAGTAGCCACGGTAAGGGACTAGGTAGGAGAGAGAGAGAGTCGGCAGACAAGGCATTCTAAAGAGGAGTAGGTCTGCGTAGGAGTGACAGTGGCAGGAATCCACTCAGGGAAGATAAGGGCCACACCCCCCCAGCACGGTTGGGCCTCCCTCCCTCCCAAGTACTCCCCCTAGTCATAGGCCAAATTAGGTGTCACTACACTTCAAACAACATCTCGCCAATCACCAGTCGCTCAATTCACACTTATTCTCTTGCTCTGGATCTCTCTTCTTCGCATACTCTCCTACCATGGCCGCTCCTCTTCTACTGCACACGCACCTGCAGCCTTACTTGTAAGCCCCAGGGTGCCTCTCGTATGGACACGGCTCTCTTGCTACCCAGCTTGGTTTCTGCTTTATGAATCCCATACATACATATATGCATGCATGTGTGCGCAACTGGCACAAAGGTATTGAAGGCTTGCAGAACCCACATTTTTGCTGGGAGCACATTTCACAGAGACAGGCTCTTAAAGGGAATATCACTGTGAAACGACTGGAAAGAACTGGAAAAGAACAAAAGCAAGTCTATCCCCATTTGAAAGATAGAAATGCAAGTGTGACAGCACTAGTTCATACATCTTTAAAACAAAAATGCATAGCAAGGTCTGGAAAGATCCTTTCTTGCAATGCACATTTCCCTGCACCTGTTGCAAATAGGCACATGGGAATGTCTTAGTTTTGTGCAGATTTTGAAGTGCAACCTGTTCTAAAATGCACAGAAGCACTACTTGATTTGTGCAAATGTGCCCTTTATGGATTGTGCTTCACCTTTTTTCTGGCGAAAGTGATGAGATGTGCTTTGCATCTCATCTCTTGCGACACACATTTTTGTGAATCTGCCCCTTTAATGTCCAGTGTTGCAATCGTGGGCCCAACTAAAAACAAATGCGGAGGCACAATTTGTTCGAGAAGGGTGGAATTCTACGAGACACAAACAAAAAAGTTGTTTAGACTCGCAACGCTTCCGCCAGGTATTATGCAAAACTGCTTGACTCCACGCTCCTTTCTGCATCCACTGCTCCAATCTCTGACTCTTGGCATCGTTTCGCGTTCCATGCATGGTCCTGGCTTCCACCAGGGAAAGCGCGTTTGCTTTAGATCTGTCACGTGCAAATATGTTGCTGCTGCGAGCGGTAGAAAACAGACACTCAATTTGCACCTACCAGGCAACTCGGCAACTGATCACACGTCTTGTGTCGCCGCCACAACCTAGCACATTGGGAAGTAGCGCTGAAGTGCTGATTGGGCTTCTGATGTCATAAAAGAAGTGTTTATTTTTGAAGAAGCATCTGTACTCCACCCCCCCACCCCCCACCCCCCCCCGCCCGCTTTGTGTTACTGCCTGGTGTTTGTTCGCTTTTAGAGTGTGAAAACCTGACACTTTTCCATAGAATGTGAAGCATCACAACGAGGACAGCCTGAGTTCAGTAAGCCGCTCCTACCGCCGCCCGTCCTGCCTTTTGTAGACGAGGGAGATGTAGGTCACGTGAAATGCAGAAGGATGTTGATTTTTGAAGGTTGACAAAATGGAAGCACACACTACACTCAATCCTTCTATCAAGAAAGTGCATTTTCGGATTATGTTGTCATGCATAATAAAATCCATAAAGGAGTAATAGGCAAAGGATTTGGTGTTATCAAGAAAATATTATCTCAGTGCCAGAAAACTGCGAAAAAAGCCTTTGGGATGAAGATCATGATTGATGTCAAGCCAGGTTGGAAGCCCAAAGACTTCACTGATGAAGAAATAAGGAGAGCATTCACACGCCAGAAGGAACAAAGTTTCAATATCCCAAGAAGCATAGAAATTATGTGGGAAGATGGGTTTACTGCAGCCCAAATGGACAGTGTCAACTAATAATGTGGAATAAAGACAAACACATAAGAACAGCAGGAAGCCTGAAAGGAGTAATCAAGATATGGACCCAAAAGAGACATTTCTTCAAACCATCATGTATGGACCCAGAAGACGGAGAAAGAATGGACTCAAACAATGAAGCAACAGCGAAACTGGAAGAACTAAAGAAAGAAGGGAAAGTGGTTGATGAATTGCCCAGAGGGGGTAGTGTAGAGGAGGTCCTAAGTATAGGCCGCACTCCAATCATCCATTTTGAAGTACCAGGAACGTTCACACCGAGATATGTGACGTATGATGAGCAAATAAACCAGCAGAGAGCCGCTGTGGGGCTCTGTCCAGTACCTATGAGAAGAACAGCATCTATTGAAGTACCAGTACCAAGGAAACCATGGACAGTAAGGAAGCCATATCAACCAATGAAACATAATGAAGGTCATCTAAATACAGCCCCTAAAGAAACCAAAAAGGTCTTAATGGAAGACGGATGGTGACGTCACAAGAACGTGGACTTACTCACATATAGAAGAAATGACGACCAGAGAATGACGTAAGGAGACAAAATGCCATCAGACAACAGTATCGTGAACCTAAAGTGAAAGGACGATGTCAAATGTAAGAAGCTTAAACCATGAGCAAAATGAAGTTCTTCAACCAAGTTTACATGTGCACAAATGCTTGGAACTGCTTGAAAGCTGTGAAAATCGTTTGGCTTGCTATGCTTAGTAGAAAGATAGTGTGGCAAGCGCCACTATACATAATCTACCTCAAAGAAGTATGTTGTATAAGTATATTTCCACTTTGCACAAGAAGCAGAATCAACCAAAAGGTTACTAAAAAGGCCACATAGGAAAAGTTTTATATGAAGCGAAACCAAGAATAGTGCGGCAGAAATAAAACTCAGCAGAGGCAAATCGTGCCTGGAGAACCAAGGTCATATCTGTCAAGATGGACGAAGAGTGGATACAATTTATTGAAGCAAAGAACAGAATATACTGCTCTGAAGGGTCAAAATAAGAAGCCGAAGGTAAATGGTGGGTGAAACAAAAATAAAGAAGAGGCAAATTCACGGTGTCTGAACCACGTGACCAGCCAGCGAGCAGAAGTAAGCCTTTCACACCTACGCATTGAGCCTTATCGTACCCATCCTCCTTAACTTTCTCAGACCAAGAGGCAGACACAAGGCCAAACTACAAGGCAGTAATTGACACACGGCCACCAGGGTGATGAATGGCTGGAACATAATTTGGAGGAAAGCTGGGGTACAGACTTACTCCCTGCACCTGGCCTCATTATTCTGCATGCTGCTAAGCGAAGTGGAAAAGTGCAGGAAGGGGTTGGTGCCAACCCAATCACAATGGACCAAGTCATTTAGGGTCCTATAGTTAATAGAACCAATGGGAATTTTGTACTTTTATTGATGTCTGCAGTAGCCATTTTTGAAGGTAGGGCTTAGATGCCCCACCTGACAGTGTTTACCCAATCCCCTTACTCTGTTACCATATACAGATATAGTACCTATAGTAAAGTTACCTTTCCTGAACCAATAGAATTGTATGCCAACTTTTAAGCGTTACACGTCAATAATGACAAGTTTTTGGTATAAATGATTTGTTTTCTATGAAGTTCGTCGGAGTTGAAGCGAGAAGGAAGATTGTGCCACTGCTGATATTAATAACTCCCTGTTTTTTGTACTTGTCATTAAACGGACTCCCTTTGCCAAACCGTGGAGTTGTCAGTATTGATTTGGTGTTGGAGTATTAAAACTGCACCCCCATCCATCTCACGGGTGCTGCTATTTTTCTTAAAGTGCTTCTGGGCAACCCCGACTCTATGGGCTAGTTGGGGGTCCCGGAGCACAGTTTGAACTTCATACATTGAATACATACATAGATACATTTCTATGTATTTCTTCATTGTTGTCACTTGTTGAAGCACTTATATGTAACCCACAACATATCATGCGGAACATTAGCACCATGTACTATGTTCAGAACCTTTTTATGACACTAATCTAAGTTAATTCATCTCTTATAATACGCTTCATACTGGAGACGAGTCTCTAAGTGCAGAACTGGGATTCAAACCTGTTTTGCTTTACAGTCTCTTGATTCCAAGACAAAGGTGTGGCCTTTGGGCTATCCTCCTAGCCCTTGTCAGGCACAATACATGCTAAAGGTGAATGAGCAGAAGGTTGTGAGTGGTCTAGAGTGAGTAATTCCTACCACTAAAAGCTATAGTTAAAAAAGAAAACTCCAAAACGCTCCCATTTTTAGCTGCCAGGATTAGTTAATTGCAAATTAAGCAATATATCATTTGGTGCAGTTATATGCCATGCAAAATGGAGCTGTGCTGTGGTTGCCAGTCTGTTTACCATCTCCATAATGGAGATGGTAGACAGACTTCTAGCTTTTTCCTTATGACATGTTGCAAGCTGTTGTGTTGGCAGAGGCGTGGAACGGGGGGCTATGAATGTGTTTACCATCTCCAATGATAGATGTGGTAAACTACCGTGCTCTTACCTTGAAATATGTTGAAGTCTGAAGTAAAACTTTGGTATGATCAAAAGTCACAAGGGGAGCGAGGAGGGAAGAATGCAGAGAGCCACTGAAACGTAGCGTAAGGGTATGTGAGCAAACCCCCCCACATTGTTAAATACAACGTTAAAATGATATACTTGTTCTAGTTGAAGAAGGCCTCAAGAAATGTACATACATGCATAGGAGATATATTCTTTAAAGAGGCACATTCTAAATCATATCACTGAAATTGTCTTTAGTCGCTGCAAATGCATCAAACTCATCAAGTCTGCCTGCCTGTTATTTAGTCACAAAATGCCATTTAATCATAACCAATATCCGATACAGGCTTCTCACCCAAAGGTGCTTTCTCAGAAGTATAATATTACCAGACACAGTTAATAAATATATCTTGATCGATTCCATTAAAAAAATAGCTCACTGCCAGTGTCTCAGTAGTTTATGATATGATAGGTTATTTATAACGCACTTAATACCCAAAGGTTTCTAAGCACGGACCCAGGAATTGAAATTGTGTTGCTCTGTGTCATCTGGCTTCCAAGGCGAGCACGTTGCCCCTGAGCTATTCTCCCTAGACTAGAAATGTTGAAATACAACTGTTTTAATTAATTGCAATGGGGAATTGCTTTAGATGATGAGTTAGGGTTTCTTGAATGAGGCCGCTGCAAATAGTCATAATTTGGAACCTAGTACAACGGGAGTGTGTGCCAGTACAGATATGTATAAACTAAGTAGTTTTGTCTATGCTAGGACCAAGAGTAACATCTCCTCCTTGCAGGTGCTGGTGCCCACAACCCCTATGTGCCTGCCTGTGCCTACCTAAAAGGGTATGTTCCTTATCTTCAGTATTCTCCTACCTCTATGCACCTGCTGAAACTCCTCCTAACTATCCTCTCCCTACCCCTCAATTGCAGGATCCATAAACCCACCCAAATCCCACCCCTATATTGCTCCTCTCTCCTTCCTTTGCCCACACTATCTCTATCCTCCACCCCTCTCCATTTCAGCACCCTGGTTGCTCATTGTACACCAACTTGAACCCCATGTACACCTCTTGTCTCTCTCAAGGATCACCCACCCTTTCCTCCTCATTTTCTTATTCCACCACTGAATTTACTCTGGGACTGTGGAGGTACCACATGCTCTGGAATAAAACCTTCTTTCTTACTGTCCACTTTGACTCTGATCAGCCACAACTTGCATGATGGACGACTGTTAAACATGGCACACACTGACTCTGCTATCTTATCTGTCATTCACCTCATATATCTATGTAAGGTAGTGTTGTTAGCCTCATGAGAAACAGACCTGCTATCCTGCCGATTAATTCCTCTATTCTTTAAACAAATTGCGATTGAGCTTGCTTGCAGCAACCACTCTAACAATCGTCCTCATATACCTGCCCTCCTGGCACCTTTAACCTCTTCTTCCCTGATCTTGTCCTCCTCCTCAAATCAGGATCATACAATTCTGGTGCCATCTTTACCACGACCACCAAAAATTATGACTTTTATTTTTATTTTGACCCCCATATATATATATGGGGGGATGTGTACAGTATATAATGAGTTTAGGTGAGACTAGGGGAGGCTGCAGTGGTCTCCCCCCACATATGTACAGGGTAAAAAGGGTGTTGAAGTAAAAAAGAAATTTGACATTTTCAGTGGTCGCAGTGATCACATAGATCCCTCAACTCTCTTCTCTCTTCTTACGTAAGCCCTCCTCATACTGACGAGAAGTATTTTAGTATTTTATTTATTTCTATAGCGCACCAGGCCCAGGGGCACCTCCCCCAACATGACAGGTCCACAAACTAAACCTGGACTTAACTCTGACCATTCTCTGGTTTCCCTTCATATCCTCCCAACCCACAATCATAGCAACTCAGACAATCTAATGTTCGTATACATTGCACTGAATTGTTTTGCCCCTCCATTGTCCCATCAGCCTCTGGTCACTGTCATCTACATTTCACTGTCTTTGTCCTCCACTTTCCTTCCCCCTCCTTCAAAAATCAAATTGCATTGCTGGAGTTCAGCTCACCACTGGCACCACACTTTGGTGATCTTAACCAAACATATATTTCTCTGCCTCAGCAATTAATCTCTCCAGCCATTCAACAGCTCAGAGTTGACATGCTATGCATGCTGCACCAGTAGCACTAAGCCAACGATATTTCCAATTGTAAAATGAATCAATCTCACAACTGCTCTAAAGTTAGCCAAGTCCAACCAATACACTTACCTCATCCCCATGCTCCTCCTCACAAGCTATTGATGACCCTCTAGTGCACGTGTGCTTCCATCAGCATCACTTTCTCTGCTTCTCACTCACACCTGATGTCTTTAACAGCGACTGTGCTTCCAAAATCTTGAACATACTTGGAACCATGTCTGCCCTCTCACTCCGTCCTCCCCTCTTCCAATCAAATACCATCTGCAACTGCCACTCATCGTCCAGTCTGCAAACCATCTGTACTTCTGTTCACCCATCACACCACAAACAGCTAAGGAGCAGGATCCTTCTCCTGATCACACTTCTATCTCCTCTCTTCAACATTTAACTTTGGTATAGCCCCAAACTTTTCAAGACTGTGACCATCATACCCATTATGCAGGAACCACCCCCTGACCCCAGCCGCTCAGTCAAATACTGCTCAGTCTCTCTACTTCCCCACTGCAACTCCTCCCTGACAGCTGGCATTTTTTCCTGTTCTCCTTGGACTCTGACTCCTTTGACAGTGAATCCTCCCTCCATCCTCCAGACCCTCTCACATCTTGGCTTTCAGGGTACATTCCCCACTTGTGCAGCTTTGTACCTGTATCCCCGTCTCTGTTTCCCAGAATACTGGGGGTTCTCCTCTGCTACCACTTGCAGGTTGAGTCTAAATATGACCTGTCATTGGTCTACTTTTTTATTTTCTTTTATTTTTTCATATTTATTGAGCGCGCGCCTAGGAGCTACAGGCATGCATTCGATAATAGTAGGAGATGGGCAGGCAAACCCTGAAGCCAATTTTACTCCAACGGGCAAACACTATGTTTGTGAGTGATATACGATGCCTCAGGAGTTGAGGGTAGATGAGAGCACTGTTCCCCTGTTACACTTGTAGAAATGACTACTAACTTCATGACAGGCCCAGGCAACTCTTGTCTATATTGGTATACTACTGAGCAAGCCAGTAGTATTTTCTACAAGTGTGAGTAAAATTGGATTGAGGGTTTGCCTTCCCCTCCCCTCCTCTTTCGTGTTACTACATAGTGCTTGCGCAGAACCAGGTAATCTCACAAAAATATAAACTTGTAGTGATTACCCATAAAGCCAGCTCCATGAATTTACGTGTTATCAATGCTGCTTCCAACAGTAAAGAACTGTTCTCAGTTCTTAGAGAACTGGAAACACCGATCCCACCCCAGATTGCTAGTAAAGCACGGTGTAACACCATACAGAATGCCCTAGCCACCAAAATCAACTCCCTCCAAGATAAAATCATAATGAAAGTAAGCTACTGGCTCACACTGCTAAAGCTGCCCCTATTGTCTTGACAGTTTATGGTCAATGCATCAAAATATTACCATCTATGGACCATTCCATCAAAAAATGTGCATCGAAAAAATGTGCATCGAATGCATTCTTTTTTTTTAAATGGGGGGTCCCCCCAACCTCCTGTTTTTACCCTTTAAAAACCATTACAATTAAACTAAACCCTTTACCTATAAAAAACATGTATTTGATGCACATTTTTTCAATGCAAATGCCTCGATGGAAAGGCATTCTTTGTAAATGCATTAGATGTAAAGTCCAGATACACTCTTGACTGACAGCATACCCTCAGCATCCCAGTTCAACTTCACCCCAGTTACCCAAGACCAAATACTTAAGACTATTGCTTCCCTCAAACCATCAAATTGCAAAGGAGACAGCTTTCCCGAGAAACTAGTTAAGACCTGTGATCCCACTCTAGCACCTATTATCACCAATTTCATAAATGCATCCTTCATTTCCAACTCCATCCCTTCAAACATCAAAGAAGCCTGGGTCACGCACCTACTCAAAAATCCCACACTGGATCCCACTATTCCCACTAACTACAGACCCATCACCAAAGACCCCTTCCTCCTCAAAATAATTGACAAAATTGCATACACACAAGCACAAACATACCGAGAAAACAATAACCTGTTAGGCAATAGACACTCCGGCTTTCGACCCAAAAACAGCACAAAGACAGCATTACTTGACCTAAAAAATCAGATGGACGCCATCAGAGACTCAGGGAACCTATGCATCCTACTATTACATGATCTGTCTGCTGCGTTCGATATAGTGGACCCTGACAAATGATGCCTAGCACTATCAAAAACCTTTAACTTCTCAAACGACGCAAACACATGGATCAAATAATTTTTATCAGAACGCACGTCCAGAGTAGCCATTAGCGACGAGGTGACTGATCCTATAACAGTGCCCATAGGCGTACCTCAAGGATCGTGCCTCTCCCCTACCCTCTACGAGGCCTATACAAAACTTATTTTGCAGCACTAGATGCCATGGGAGTAATCTACTCAAATACTCGTTCCAATGTCAGGCAATCAAGAACAGGATTCTAGTTTCATATATAAAATCTACTCTCTCTTCCAAAATTGGATGGCAACAGAAAGACTGAGATCCTCATTGTAGGTTCACCTGCCCGACTGAAAAGGTTACACCAGCACTATACATCTATTGTTATAGATGGCACATCGATCCCTATCTCAAACCAAGTCAAAACTCTAGGTGTACACCTAGGCTCAAGCCTCACCATGAGTAAACACATCAACTTTCTCACCTCATCCACTGCCTACATGGCTAAACTCATCGTCCTTAGTCGATTTTTTTTTCACTCCACAGAACGGCATCAAACTAGCAAGAGCCCTCATTTTGTCTAAGTTAGTCTATTTTAGCACAAAAAGAGACAAAACATATGTGGTTAAAAAGCTATTCCTCCGGCTTGGTTACCTTACCTCTAAATACACGTCCCTGTAAAGATTCTATTGTTCCTTACACAGTTCTTCCTGTCCGTAGATAGCGTTGTATGTGACGCCTGTCAAGGGTGAGGGATAACAAGAGGACTCGCCCTAACTCTCTCACTGCTTTTGCTACACTAAAAGTTGTGCACTTACTGGTAGTCCATTACACATAACTTTATTTGTATCACTGCCAGTAGATGTGTCTTTATTTGCTAAAAAGCATCCATATTTATTCAATTTTTACTATTGAATCACAAACAGATATGTATCAAGTGTGATTCACTTGATTTTAGAATGAGTTTGCTATAACTTGTTTTTCACCGAGATCACACTCAGTGTTTCTATAGTTCTCACGGCTGGGACCAGCCCGCCTGTGCCTATTTTTCTGTCTGTCAACCGGTTCCATCTGTTCTTGTAACCTTTCTGCTTTCTTCAGGACAAATAGTGTGCAAACTCTATTGGTTTTTTAAAAGACAAAGTACAAATCAGTGGTCTGTTCATCATTTCTTCAGGGAGAGTGTCTCAGCGTATCCAAGCCGGGCGTGGGTTTTCTCCTTCCACTTATCTATAATAAATGGGAGATGTAATACAAGAGGGGGCATTTGTTAATGATCGGACTTGTATAATCTATGTGGACACTTACAATAAATCCTACTCCTCTGGATTTATATAGGAATTCTTACCTCTCGGTCGCTTGTGGGTGCATCTGCTAACATCCGCAGTTGTTACTTCTTTGTTGTTCCCTGGTTCCCAATTATATCAGGTTATCTAATCCGCCTCGTGTCTATAGTAGATTGAATTTAGACTTCAAGTGTGGCTCTGTGAAATATAGAGGGATACTTCTAATCCTCCATTTTCCGAATAGAAGAATAATAACAACACAGCAGCCCGTCAACTTCTTACCTCATGGTTGTCATGCTGTGGAAAATCCCTTAAAGATTCACACATTCTTTAGTCGTTTGTCGCGTTATCTATAAAAAATGATAACGTCTTTTGAGCACTACTAGCTAAAGCCGTCTTATCACATTGCAAAACATATCGTTAGTCGAGAGCCTTTTAATTTTCTATCTAAATAGTGTGGCATCCCTTATGTTTCTATTTCCCTGCTAGATTCTAGCTAAGGATTCTCTACCGTTCACTTAAGTATAATGCCATGTTGACATGCTATTCAGAACCTCCGCTCTTATTCAGTCTACTTCTACTCTTGGGTTTCATTTATTCAATCTGTCACGTAAGAGCCAAACATTCTTATATAAGAGAAACATTGTAGTTTCTCTTATATATCATATCATCATATTACAAATGCCATATCAAAACACCCCAAGTTCTACCATTTCGCACGCGAGATATCCCGCTTATCGAAATCCATGGCGAGTCTCCCTTTCTCGATTGTTTTCATCTCGCGGGCACCATTATGAATGCCGTATTTATGTGCGTATGTGCGGTTTGCCTTTTTATTATGTATTCAAGAGGGATTTGTGGGTATTGTAGTTTAATTTGCAGCGGACGGTGTAATTCAATCCAAAGTCTCTATTCTAATGCATCCACAGTTCACTTGGTGGTGTGCCCATTATTGATGTTCCTAAACGGAATATCTTCCTTCTTTTGTTCGTGTTTGACCCAATGATTCTTTGTTGGTTATGCGTGCGCAACGGCACACCAAATGTGTGTGGCCAGGTGATTGGTCTACTATTGTGTGTTTACGGCCGAACACATGACCTTGGCTTCTGTGCTCGGTATTCATCAGTTGGATTATCTGGCGGATAGATGCACTGTTTCCACATATGTTGGTCATCTTGCAAGTTATCAGACTGTCCAACTTAATACAAATTTCAAAAACACTTGAGAACATTTTTGTCTTTAACTGGGGACCATGGTTCAACATTATATCTTTTTTGGCTATGTAATAATGCATTGGTGCTCCAACATTGATGTAATTTACACATAGCCCCAAAGAACATGTTTTTATCTTTTGCTGGATGTCCCTTATATATACTTTAGTAGCTGTATTGTTGTTTCAATCCTGAAGAAATTTATGAAGGGCCACTCATAGTGTCGCTAGAGTTAGCCAACATATCTCTTCATTTAATCCAATCTGATGGCTGTTTAATCCACATTTGTTTGCATTTTAGTAGTAGACTCGCCATATCTACTCCTCTCTTGGGAACCACTACTTTTTCTAAAATAGTCCAAGTTTTCAGAATGTTTCTCTTGGATGAAGTGCTCAACTAAAGGTGCTGTAGTCCGTCTTGTGTGGATATTCGATCTATGCTCACAGATGCATGTTTTTACAGCCCTTGTTGTCATCCCACCATAGATAGATAGATCTTATCACACGGGCATTTTATCATGTTTGTAAATGATCTTTGTTCCCAAGGAACCTTCCATCCGATGTCGATCTTAGTACTGCGTTTCGTCAGGTGGCACACCGAGCACCCTCCACATGGGGCGTGTTTAATGGCTATTGTTTGGTCCCATAGTGTCACTTTATTGTTGGTGTTACTGCTAGCTTCTCTGTAAGTGTGTACTAACACATCTCTAATGATTTAGTTTTTTTTTAATTGCAAATCTAGGGGGTTTTAACTTCACCTCACCTACAGTGAGCATATACCAATGTTTCTGTGTCTCCTTTTTTATCTGATTGATGGTAGGTGAATGACTTTATACAGCTGTTATTTCATCCTCTCCCCTCTCTTTTCTTGCATGTTGTGTCAGTGTAATCTCCCTCGGTATATTTTTGGCCCGTTTCTTTGCATGTCTCACAGTTCTTTCGGGATAGTACCTTTCACGTAGGTTTTGTGTCAGTCTCCTCACTTGCTTTTCATATTCCATCATTGTGGATCAATTTCTCCTAAATCGGAGAAATTGTCCAAACGTAAGATTGTCTTTCATTGTCCTCTGGTGGGCACTGTTGAAATCAAGAAGAGAGTTTCTATCTGTACTTTTTTGGAAAGACAGTGGTTTCCACCCTCTCTCCCATTTGAGTTATTTTCAAGTCTAGGAACGTGGCTTCTTGTTTGCTAGACTCATGTGTAAAGTTCAAAAAAGGATTAAGTCTGTTCAGCCATGTCATGAAGTTGGAAAGAGTTTGTTCATCTCCTTTGAAAAACATCAAAATATGATTGACATACCTGTGCCAGCTTAATATGTTGGCAGAGCATGGGTTGCTGTCATGGTATATATAATGTTCTTCAAACTCTGACACATATAAATTGGCCAGGCTTGGGGAGAAAGACGCCCCATCTCTGTCCCTGAGATCTGCTCAAAGAATCTGTCATCAATGATGAAATAGTTCTTGGTGAGCGCGATTTCCGCTAATTGCATGATGAATGGGATTGGCATAGTGATGGGAGGTTGTTTTGCCCATAACACCTTTTCTACCACCTTCAGAGTTTCTATTTGCGGTATCTTAGAGTATAAGGACTCAATGTCCATTGTGACTATGAAAATATCATCGTCATTCAATATCATCTCTTCCAGGTGGACTAGAACAGCAGTGGTGTATTTAGTATAAGATTTCATTTTCACCACGTCATCCTTAACAAAAAAGTCTACAAATTACGGAAGTGGTTCGAGGATAGATCCTATACCAGAGACTATTGGTCGTCCTGGGGATGGGGTAGTGCCCTTCTGTATATTTGGAAGTCAATAAAACGCAGGAGAACGTGGGTACTTGGGGGACAGAAATTCTGCCTCTTTCTTGCTGATATATCCCTCCATCTCTGCTTCTTCTATAACTGAGATAATAAGGTCTCTCAGTTTCTTAGTGGGGTCGCACCCCAGTCTTCTATAGGTAGACCTACCAATAGAGTGTGCACACTATTTGTCCTGAAGAAAGCGGAAAGGTTACGAGACCCGCTGAAACTGGTTGACAGACGGAAAAATAGGCACAGGTGGGCTGGTCCCAGCAGTGAGAACTATAGAAACACTGAGTGTGATCTCGGTGAAAAACAAGTAATGACAAACTCATTCTAAAACCAAGTGAATCACACTTGATACATATCTGTTTGTGATTCAGTAGTAAAAATTGAATAAATATGGATGCTTTTAGCACATAAAGACACACCTACTGGTAGCGATACAAATAAGGTTATTTGTAATGGACTACCAGTAAGTGTGCAACTTTTAGTGTAGCGAAAGTAGAGAGAAAGTTAGGGTGAGTCCTCTTGCTATCCCTCACCCTTGACAGGTGTCACATACAACGCTATCTACGGACAGGAAGAACTGTGTAAGGAATCAATAGAATCTTTACAGGGACGTGTATTTAGAGGTAAGGTAACCAAGTCTGAGGGATAACTTTTTAACCACATATGTTTTGTCTCTTTTTGTACTAAAATTGATTGGGTAAGGGACAATGCTTGACTACCCCATCACTCCTATTTTGTAATACGTTAGACTATTGCAATACACTCTTGCTAGGCACCACTAAGAAAAATCTAGCCAAATTGCAACTATTGCAAAACAAGGCATTAAGAGCAGCAGTTGGAATCAAAAAAAGGGATCACATATCACAGACCAGGAGAGAGGTACATTGGTTGCCCATACAAGCCAGAATACTACACAAAACACTTACAACCACCACACATAAATGCATCACCCACAATGCCCCCATCTATCTTAATCAGTATCTAATCGCAAAACAACAAATAGATCTCTCAGATCTAACTCTAGCGCTCACTTACTCATCCCCCGTGTCAAGAATTTAAGGTAGTTCCAGCTTCCTTGTAGCAGCTCCCAGAATCTGGAACTCACTCCCCTCGAACATAAGCAACAAGCCTTCCCACACTCACTTTATGAAACTACTAAAAACCTGGCTTTTCAACAAATTCTAACCGGCCTGTGTTATAACTTTATGTGGTGCTGAATAACTGTAAGCTTTCACTGCTGTCAACCCATGTTGTGTTGTAACTACAAAGTCAATTGTCATCACCTGACAACTTTCTTCTTTGTAACCAGGAAGCTTTACCATAATCTTGTAACCTGCGCTGTGATACCCCCAGGTTTGGGCGTATAATCAAATGAAATAATAAATAAATAAATAGATAAATAAATAAATGAACCTGCAAATTGTTGTTAAAAAACCAATACTCCTGTATACTTTTCATGCATTAGATGGTAACAGGGGGGTAGGGTAGGGAGAACAATGCTAACGCGTAATATTCCTTGACAGTATTCCATTTAAGTTAGTAGGGAGTGCTGAGCAATAAGCGGGTAATTGCGAGCATCCATCAGTGCTGAAATGGAATGTGCGGGTGGCCCAGTGGGTGGGCTGTAACAGAATGTTGACAGGAGCACTGCTTGGATGGGTGTGGTCAGAGAGAGGATCTTATGCACTTTGAAGAAGGAGGTCATTGAAAAGGACTGTCTCTTAATTTCTTTTCTGAATTTCACGAGGACGGGCCGAGTCTGATGCTAATGGTATGAGGTTCCACTCTCTTGGGGGTGGGGGGGAGGTGGGTTCCACTCTCTAGGGAGCGGGGGGCGCCTGAGATTGCTTGTTTCCTGATTCTTTCTTTCGCGCATTTCTCCTACTCTAGTCTGGCCATGTCCTGACTTCTAGTGATGGCTGACCACCTCTTGTAGGAGGGACTTTGTCTGCCAGGAACGAGGGCTTGTGGATAGGGACAACTTTATAGATGATGCAAACTGGCTTTGAACGTGACGCTTGCTCATATGTGACCATATTTTTGTAGAACTTAGATAAAGCAGGCAATGTTAAGGACACTTCTCACGGGTGCTCTAAGATGATGGGGGGCTAGAGGGGAGCAGCACCTTTCCTTATATGGGGTGAAATAGTATGAGAGCCTGTATAGACCCGCCTCTTCACACTCATCCCCACCTCACTCTACAAACCCAACGACTCCTTTGACTTTCAAAATATTTGCTAATGGTACTCAAATTTCCCAGCTTCCAATGGCACACCCATATAGCCTTTTCCTCTGACCTCATTCGCCCATCGTCCAAGGTTCGCTAATCTGGGGATACTCTTTGACAGTGCCCTAAAACGTCACCAGTTCACCCCCACTGCTACAGCTGCCACGCTGAGCCTCCTCAATATACAGAATAATATGTGTCCATCTCACCTTTCACTACAGCAAAACACGTGTCCCCACCCTGGTCATCCGCAGGCTCGGTTACTGCTCTAGAGTCCTCTTGGGACTGCCTCCACTGCTGCTCTCAACAAGGCATTGAACTTTGCTACTTGCACCTCTTCAGCCTCCCTGCATCCTCACCCGCCTCCGTGCGCTGCCTGACCTTTCGATCTTTGTCCCTGCAAATCCCCTCCACAACAAGTTCCATGGTGTTTTATTTCAATGCATCAAAGTTTTATCCCCCTATGCCAACAGGGCTGAATCTATCTCCCGCTACTTGCCCCTCCATCCCCCACGCCTCCAAGCGCTCGTCAATATAAACATCCCCCTCAGCCCACTCTGCCTCAAACCTTCACTCCTTCATCCTTCTGGCTTCATATCGGAAGAATCCCTACCGCCAGAAAGGAAGGGCATTCCAAAAGTGACTGGATTCAAGATCGCCGGTAAGGTCCACTTTCCCCTAGAAGGGAGACACAGTGGGGGTCATTACGAGTTGGGCGGTAAGGGGTTAACAGCTCCGGTAAAGGTGCCGGAGCCATCAACCCCTTACCACCCTATTACAAGGTCTCTTTGCAGGACCCGCTAAGGCCGCCTGGTAAAACCAGGCATCCTTAGCGGGTCCAACGTAGAGACAAGCATGCTAACAACGGGCCCGTTATTAGCACGCTCCCCATTGGGGGCTCGAATGAGAATGTGGATGGACCGGGTCAGGGTTCCTTGAATGAGGAATTACCGGGCCCTCCAAGGTTGGAATGGCCCGGTAATTCCTCATTTAAGGAACCCGGACCCAGGACCCGGTAAGGGGGTAGCCATGCCGCTAATACAGGCATGGCTACCTTCTAACTCGTAATGACCCCCACTGTCTTAAACTACTTGCATCCCCCTTTGATCCTCAACCATCACTTGATTACACATCTGTATATATCTGCAAAAATAGTCATTTATGGAGACATGTTCATTGTCTGTATTGTGCTGTCCCCATTCACTGTTTAAGTAATGACAAACGCGCACACAGGCTGGAATGGTGTATCAGCCCGGGGCCCAAGTTATATGTCCAAGCCTTAATTCCGGCCAAGGTGCCATTACTGTGAGTGTTGCCGCAATTAGAACCCAGGGACCAACGCTGAGGTGCTAAAGGTGTGTTAAAAAAACGGAATCTGCGGCATTCGCTGGTCATGACTACATGGCCACCAAGCACATGGAAGCAAGGGCTCAGAGCAGAGTCCTACTTCCATGTCGATGGCGAGGTTAGATGGGGCATGAGTGTCAAGAGAAGAAGCTGGGACTTGGAGAAGACGGCTGTGACCAATGTGAGGAATAGGAAGGGTGGGCAGCGGGCATGTTCAGGGACCAGACGGGGTATGGTGGGAGGCCAAGCAAGGAATCAAGGGCGGGGGCGTGGATCTATCGCTTGACATTGAACACGTTAGATTCAGCTCATACAATAATGAGCCGATTGGTCTGTACATCCCCCTCCTCCATCCGCCCCTGGGTGATAATTGCATCCGGTTTAATCTATCAAATGCCACTTAATGACCGTGTAAAACACCTGGCAAGAGAAATGATTGGACCATTAATATTCGCTTCTTGATAATCCAGTTTTCCAGAAATAAATATAAAACATGCACATGAGAGAAGCTTCTCAGGAATTGCACTAAACAGCCGCTGCATCCGTGACCAGTGGGGCACTGTACCACTTCACAGAAAGATTTCTAGGTCATGAAAAAATCTATATGGCATCAGACCAAGCGAGGAGGTTCGGATTCGCCTTGTTTTCGATAAGGTTACACAATTACCATGCAAGGAAAGCATGGCCTGGTAATTTACAGCCTCTGGCAGTGCATGTACTAATCACACTTTACATGCTGCTGTTCTGCTTATTTTTGATTTTTTTAAGAAAGCTCATTTTTAATCAACTTGATACACATGAACTGTAAACACATCATAAAAACTTGGATTCTAGCCGCAAACTTCAGATGCTCAAATACCAGAGGCTGGTGGTCGGCGAAACGTTATATATTATGGCAGTCAAATTGTACCCCCTTACATTCCAAGTCACCACTCTAAGCATTGCTGGGGGGTGTAGGGTTTACTACCATATTTACCCCCTTTTACATCCAGTTGCATTCCCTCTTGTCTGTCAGTAGTATGAATTCTCCTGAGCCGCTGCCACAAAATGTACACATGAAAGCCAACATAAACACAACAAAATGTGACCTTCCCGCTCTCCTCCCTCAATGGCCCTCCCACAAATACCAGTGACCATGCTGCACCTGCCACCATTATAAAGCAAAATCTACCCTGACCCGCAATCATCTAATGGTGGTAGCACCGTTAAAGTAAATTTCTACATCTCAAAATAACCCGAATCCATCTGCGTCTTGCGACCCGATGAGGCGGGGTAGCTTAGTGCGTCCATCCAGGCACAAACCATTTAAAGAGTGACAATGGATTCCAGTTGACTGTATACCAAAGAATAAGATCTCATTGTTCAAAATAACCACATTCCTCACCATCGTGATGCAGTCCAGTTTTAGGTCCCATTATCTCTACCCTTATCTTGTGTGTTATGATTAGACCTGTCTCGCTGGCAGTCAACAAAGGACAATGCTCTTCAGCAGAGTCGAAGACATCTGATTTGCCTGACACTATGGATTTCAGCCATGATGGGAAGACCATTTGGGGTTTCACATTCCTTTTGCTCAGCCGCCTGCGTTTAAGTTCCAAGAATGATTTCCTCGCCACTGGCACCGCCGGCCTGAAATCTGGAAATATCAGGAGCTGCGCAGAGCCTAAAGGAATCCCCTGCTTCTCCCTGGCCGCTTTCAGAATTAAGTCACTGTACTAGTAATTACACATTCTGGGTATTATAGGTCTTGGTTGCAAAACGGGGTCAGGTCTTGGGCCCGCTGCATGACATACTCGTTCCACCTGAAAGTGACTCGAAAACACAGGGTGCCCTAGAACTTCAGGCAGGATGTGCTCCGGGTAGGATTCCATCAGGCCTTGTACGACCGATTCAAGGAAAGCCCAGAATGCATATATTATTTCGGCGAGATCTTGACTCAAGTTCCTCATTCTTTGCCTTAACAGTCTTCATTTCTCTTCAAGGACTGCAACTTTAGCTTCAAGGATAACCAGTGAGTCCTCTGTTGCACTTATGCAAATTTCAGTTTCTGCAACCCGATTCCATATTTCTTCAATTTTATTTTGTGAGGCATCCACTTTGTTGACCGGGGTGTCTCACCTATAGTCAAGGTTATAGAGCATACCCTTTAATTTGCTCAACAATGAATGGAGTACTGGGTCTGCAGGCTGGTCCATGGTATTGGGTGCTCTATGTGGCATCGAAGAGCCACTTGCATTTGGCCTAGAGCCAGAGAATGACTTGATTTTGTTTGAGACTTTCTCTTTGTATTGAGCATGCCCCGAGCCAACCCTGTACTTCGCAGGGTGCCAGCGAGTTCAGGACACACAAAACAAACATTTTTACAGGGATTCCGCCTTCCAACTCTCCTTTGTATTACAATGTGAGGTTAAATGCCTCGACTTTCTCAACTGGAGTTTGATGCCTGCGTTACCTGATGCAAACCCACAACTCTCATGTGTGCCAACCCACTGGCTTCCCACTTCTAACGTAGCGTAGTTGTTACCATTGCACCCGGTGCTCATCCTCTTACTGGTTTCCATATTGAGCACTCACAGGGCCTCACCACAGTTTTGCTGTAATGTACGTACAGTGCGATGCACACACGTCAGGCTCCTCCCATCTTCCCACACGTGTTTCCTCCATACTCCATCAGCAGTGCTATATCTTGCCCAAAGGCCTGAGAGGCTAACCATCAACAGAGGGCATGATGTGCCCTCTGCCATCCTTGTAGGATTGTGAAAGAGTAGACACTTACCACACCCCATGTTGAAGTCCAATGGACGATGCTCATCTACGCCAGTTGTGGAGCGCCCGTTTCAGAGGCAGCAAAGTGCTTCTCAGCTGCAGCGGATCACCAGGGAACAGCTCTGGCACAAGGCCGTCCACGGTCATGCAGCTCTGAATCATTCCAATTGATAGTTTTTGTCAGTCAAATACATTGCTGGCAACTCCGATGCCTGTGTCTCCAACAATCCTCTGGATTCCCCATCTGGTTTATGTTATTTTACAGGATTTAGGTGTTTGACATCAGAGCAGTGCTCCAAAGCAGCTATATTGGCTGGTAGTCTCTAGCATCCCCATTTTCAATACTTTCAATTAGTACAAAATATGTTTCAAGGCAATGATGAAGACTATTGCAATATACTAAAAGGCTCTAAAATGGGGAATCTGATATAAAATTCTGAAGTGTGCATGTATATATTCAGTGAAAAAACATTGTTAAAAGGACGTTATGGTTAAATTGCACCAATAAAAACCTATGAAATTCAGTGAAAAACGTTGTTAAAGGGACGTTATGGTTGCAAGTAAAACTGAAAACCACCATAAATTCGACAGTTATGGTAAGCCAAGCAACCATAACTCCTGCCACCACCGTGCACTGCTAAGACTAACGTCCAGGACATGAACGATGACATCACAAATGTCACTGACCACATGATATGCTCCTAAAAGCAACATTTTTTGAACCTCGCGGATTACATCCATTACACTGCCACCACTCTCCACCTGCTCGCACATCTGTGTATACCACCAAAGTATCCATATATAACATGTCACCTTACATATGAAGTACTCTTCTTTCCAAACTTCTACTATAAGACACCAAACACTCCTGCAACAACAATCCGCCATTGCATTACCACTACGCCACATTTTCATATTCTTTAAAAACACTGCAACATATTACACATACATAACACCACAAACACAGCACTTCTATTAAAATCAGCAGCACAAAAATAATGTAGATATGCACCTTTTTCTCACACCCATTTTTGCCCTGTTCCTTCTAATGTGCCAAACAGCACTACTCATACTCCAATTGTAACACACTTTCGTACACCACCCATAACACAACTTTAGTAACTCTTTTTCCCAACAACTCCTCCTACCTTCATAAATAACAACGTTGCTTACTAAAAGTACTTCACATTACCACATATATTCACTAACTTTCTTTTACAATTACAGGATAGGAGACGATTGCCAAAGGCAGCTACCGAAAACAGAACACTCTTCAAATTATACAAAGCACATCAATATAGAATGTATATTTACCTAATTGCAACAATGTACTTTCACTATATAGTAGTCTAGAGTATTTTTATGAATCAACAACATTTATTTCACTCTTATTCATTATATTGCACCATCCACACTCTTTCTATTCCCATCTAAACACCACCATTACAACAACCACTGTTTTCATCAACACATCCTAATGTCTCTATTTATTCAATCACACCACAACTCCATTACTCACTAACACAAGCCCATCATACCTACACACACTCTTTCTCTTACCCAACTACACCTATCGTCCCACTACACAATCACACAGCACTTTCTTCATCTCTACAATCACACCCACACATCCATCCACAATACACGCACATACATTCCACAACTTTAAAACCCAAACGTTCTTCTTTCCATACAGACAGACAAGAATGCCTACTAAAAAGCACCTCTGTAGAAAACAAAGAAAGATAGAGCAGATAAGAATAAAAACCAGCCATATAGTCATCCACCTCTAAAACAATGTATAGAAAACATTAAAACAAAAGAGCTAGTAACCACACTGAAACAAACTAAACCAGTGACCACTAAAAAAAGTATGGCTCCTCTACCAAAAAATAAAAGTAAAAAAAGATGTAGAAACAAAAGCAGAACTCCTAACGAACCTAACACTAAGTCTACCAATGTTAATGTAGCCACAGTAAAGTTTTCCAAAAATTAATTTTACAATAAACGTTCCACAGTAGAGTTCTTCACAATCTTATAAAGACAGCTGAAAAGTCACAATCTACCCTATAAAACTACTGCAGAAGACTAATCCTCAAAGCTCTAATTGACAGAACATTTCTACTAAAGCAAACGTTTTTATTTTTTATTTTAAACAGAATGAAACCCCTAACTAAATTTAAAAAGTACTTCTAAACATGTGCAATGTCAGCATAGATAGTTTTTCAAACTTCTGTGAAGGCGAATGGGTTCACACAAGCAGCACAGAACCCTATTTCAATGTAGAGGCTTATAAACAAGAACAAAACAATCCAATTGCCATAGATTGAATGGCAGAGGGTATGAAATGTTAGGAGACACTGTTGTGGCAAAATAAATCCGTATAGAAAAACATCCCCAACAAACTTTCAACCAAATATTCTTTTCGCCCAAACAAACCATCCAGTGGATAAATGGATATGCAGCTCAATGTGTAATGTACGCCAACAATCCTTTAAATCATTACTACAACTCCTCAATCACTTTGTGAAACTAAAAGACAAAAGTAAAATGAAAACTTTACAACCAAGGACTCTTGTCCATTGCGCAAACACACTGGACTTGAATGACATTCATTAGCCTGTATTTCAGTAACTACTTGCAAAAGCACCTTCCACCACAGCAAAATGTTAGCAACACACCATTCCGCTATATGGAATCATGTGCATAGACTATGCTATGCAAAAAGTCCTGGGGCCTCATTACGACCCAGGCATTAACCATGGCGCTATTAGCGCCATGGTTGACGCCGGTACCTTACTGATTCGTCCATGGTGAATGGTGGAATTATCGCCCCATTCCAAGGTTGGCGGGGCGGTAATTCCCCATTCACCATTGGCCCTTCCCCATTCCGGTTTTTGACCCCATAGGGCTCAATGGAAATGGGGAAGGCGGTAATTACGGTACCGCAAATTGCAGTACCGTAATTACCTCCAAGGTCCCTTTGCGGGTCCCGTCCTTAACGGCTGGTAAAACCAGCCATTGAGGGAGGACCCGCAAAGGGACCTCGGAATTGGGCTGTAAGGGATTACCGGCACCAGTGCCCTTACCGGTACCGGTAATCCCTTACCGCCCAGGTCGTAATGAGGCCCATAAACATAGAGGAAACCCTAAGAGAACCCACCCAAATAATTCAAGATTCGCCAGCAACTGGCCAATTTGAGCGTGTAGATCCTGTTACTGCAGCCAACATTTTAGACCACCATACAATTCACACACTACACTCCAAAGAATCCATTGAAGATGCATTAGAAACATATCAAATGCGTCAAGCCAAAGGGTCCCCAATGAGCATATGGGAAAAAAGTGTAGAAGCATGTTCTTTTCCTCTACTCTACATCAGAATATCACTCTTTACAAATGTATTCTGAAGATCCCAGATTCAGACAAAATGTAGAATACATGTTTCACCTCCTGCTCGAAAGTGAACTAGCAATTCTATGTTATGGAGTGGCACACACATCAAAACAGGCTCTATTTTTTTAAACATGTCTGCTACCCAACTGCTTCAAAAGATAAAAGCCAAGGATGAAGTTTTGCAGTCAAGTATCACAAATCTCTTGGCAAACGCGTGGTACAAAAGAATACTGATACCATTGTCAAGCTGATGTATGTTGTATGCTAAGGAACAGCCAATGCACTTGGTTTGTTACTTTAAGTTGTGCAGAGTATGCATGGGATAACTTGCACCGCTTCTCACACACTGCAAACCAAAATAAAGATGGAATAGATATAAAAACACAAGGAGAACTCTGTTCTCTTGACCCTGTAACTGTATCAAGGTATTTTCACCATCTCTTTATTGCCATGCTGCACTTCATCTGCTATAAAACTGCCCCTCTGCTTAGAGAAGTGCAACACTTCTTTTTGAAAAATGAATATCAATCTAGAGGAGCACCACACATCCACATGCTTTTGTGGATACAAAATGCTCCCAAATTTGGCCAAACAGTGATGCCCCTGTTTTAAAGTTTATTGAAAAATACATTACCTGCAACATCACCTCAGAAACCACACATAGTGACCAAATCTCACGCTTCCAAAAACATAAGTGTGACAAACACTGCTGACGTAGGTATAAAAACAAAGCTAAATACTATACCAAATGTCGCTTTGGCTTCCTTGGACCAGTTTGCAAAAAAGGACATGTAAATAGCTTGATGTCTTATGTTCGACTGAGTGTATAAGGCAAATCCCCTAAAACACATACAATATTAAAAGAGACAAAGCATCCAAGTACTTCTATGATTACAATGCAATAAAATCATTGCCCTGTTGTGTAATGCAAACATAGACATACAATACATTGAAGACCATTCTGCTGCAGTTGCAAGGTATGTCTCACCAAAGCTGATCAAACAGAGGTAAAAGACCTCTGGGATGACATATCATCTGACAAAAGACTGTCACAAAAACTGTACAGCTTCGGTATAAAAATTCTCTCCCATAGAGAAGGTGGGTGCTACAAAGCTGCAGACTGTTTAACAGGTACAGCCTTATAGGGCAAATCTGAACACATTGTTTGGCTGCACCTTGGTCCAGCGTCATCCCAAAAAAAAGTATTAAAATCCAACCAAGAGATAGAAACAATAGCCACAAATTATCACAACAGCCAGGACATTTAAAAAAACATTTTTTATTGACACATACTACCCAAACAGAAGTACTGCTTTGGAAAAGATGTGCCGTTACGACATAGCCCAAAACTACTCACACAAAAACAATGTCACACCAGATGAGACAACTGGCTAATATTCAGTCATCTCAACTTGTGAAGTAAGCCTTGTGAAACTTACCAATCTCAGCCTAATTAATTTTATAAAGTTATCATTTAAATCTCTGCAGCATATAGAACTTTATTACGTGGCCCTACTGCAACTTTTTAAACCATGGTAAAAAAATAAGAATTATAAGGTAACTATGACTCATTTGAAGCTGCATTCAAAGCAAATGAAAGCAGTATAACACATGTCAATTTCAAACAATACAAAGAAATGTTGGACAATGAACGCCAAGATAAGGAAGAAATTGAAGCTCAACTAGATAAAGACACTCCTAAAGGAAGTCAACCTTTCCTTACAGGAAGCCAAGAACCGCTTGGAGAACCGCTCATTCTAAATGAAGCAGAAATAGCCATATGACTGAGGTGGAAAATACCATGCATCAATCCAAACATTGTGAAGAGGACTTGCCAGTGCTCAAATCACAGCTAAATGATGAACAACTCACCATTTATCTGGAAGTCACTGAAGAAATTGAACATGGTTTTAAACATGAAATTAAAACTTGTAGCTGTAAACAATATAAACCTCTGCTCCTGTTTGTAAGTGGTGTAGCTGGTTCTGGTAAAACATTCTTAATTAAAATAATCAGAACATTTCTACAAAACTTAACAAACAAAAAAACTGCCGGCTCACAGTCCCCACAGGTTTAGTTGTCTACAACATAGGGGGTGTCTACTCCTCCCAGTAGAACAACAAAACAAATTAGTAGGCTACAAATTATCAGCAGAAGCAGCTACTGAAGTACGCAGAATTCTTAAACAAAAGAAAGTGCTCCTGATAGATGCAGTAAGCATGGTTTGCAACCTAATGTTGGCTTTAATTCACCTCACAATGCAAGAAGTCCTAAAAATGGACTTAGAACTGTTTGGAGGAAAACACGTTATTGTTTTCAGAAACCTCCTACATTAACACCAGTAAAAGGTCAATCTATTTTAAAAACATTAAGACATAAACAATGCTGTAACACACTCAGCAGTATTGGAAATGTAAATATCTGACAACATTTTCACTATAAAGAACTAACTGAAAACATGCATCAGTCTGCAGACCTGAACTATGCTAACATTTTAAAATGCGTTAGAACTGGCCTGCTTACTAAAGATACAAAATGCAGCTTAAATAGTAGACTAATCCATCAGCTATATGGTTGAAACGGTTTATAGTGAGTATTTCGAATGACATTTTTTCGAATGACATTTTGTCGAACGCAAAATGCCGGGGGAAAGAATGTCAAATTTTTTTTTAGTTTTTTTTTTTTAATGGGGGGTTCCCTCCAAACCCCTGTTTTTTTTCAAAATGTACACTTTTTTTCACAAGCTAAACAAAAAAAAACATATAACAAAAAAAAAAAATTCGACATTTCTTTTTAGGCAAATGTTTTTTTGATGAAATGGCATTCGAAAAAAAGTTTTCGACATATTAACTGGATACCGGTTGAAACACCTTTGCTCCTGATGTCATGGAACAATTAACTCAACAAAATATAAAATGTATGTTCTTAATGCCAACCCTTGTAAGTTGTAGTCAATTCAACGAGACAAAGTAAAAAGAAAATGCAACCCATACTGCATATCAGCTCCACAGACAAACTAGAAGTGCACAGCATGACACTCCCTATGTGTCAACAAACAATAGCATGACTAAATAGCTTAGAAAAATGTAGCTCCAACAGAGCTGTATTAGAAAAAGTATTAACTCTGTGTCAAAACTGCAGAGTAATTCTAAAGCGTAACCTTGACGCAGAACAAAGTTTAGTCAATGGAGCAATTGGTATAGTTGTTGGCTTTCAAACATATCCACATGACAACAACGTTCAGTTTGTCAACATCCACTTTGACAAACTTGCAGAAGTTAAATAAATTTCCCGCACAATAGCACGGTTCCTTCTTTTGAAAGACATGTACATATGCAGAGAACAATTCTCAAATCACAAGTCCTAAACCTAGATAATGCATTGATTGACATTGTCAGCACAATATTTAATGAATGTATAAGTTACATAGCACTTGCACATTTGCGTACACTCAATGTCTATTCCTAGTTAACTCTGATGCAAATAAAGTCAACACTGCCATTCCATGCTTCTTACAATAAAACAGACTACATGCACTGTACAGCCCCCATCTATATATGCACATCTAGAAATGTACCATGTACCTCAAAAAAGAAAACCTTTAAAATGAAAACAAATGCAAACAGAAACTATAACAGATCTCCCAACAATAAAATTAAAGAAAAATGACCAACTGCTTCTCCATCAAATAATACAACTACAAAACTGTTTAGTACAAACTCAACTACACATCTATCAGAAAACAAAGAGACAAATATCTCTTCTCAAAAGAAAACTGCAGACCCATCAAAGGATGCAGAGGCACAACCCTCAGGTCCATTTAAGTTCAGAAACACAACTGGAGTAAATTGCCATGCAAATGTAACAATCACTCTTCTCTTCAAATTGTCACCAATTGATCACAACATTTACTTAAATGCTACAAATAATCCTGACAGCATTTAAAGTGTCTCAGGTATAAGGCACAAATTGGACTTCTGTGCAGGAATGGTAAAGAGTACCATAAACATACAAGAAGAGCCACAAGAATTCTTAATGTACTTACTACAAGTACTGGTAACTAAAAGCATCCCTATAAATTAAATCTTTCAGATGTTATACACACGGAAACATACATGCACTCTCTGCAACAACTTTTTAACAAGAGCACATCCCTAATGAACGATTTGAATATGTATCCATACCAAATTGTGAATCCATTCCATTTCACCAGCTTCTGCAGAATGATGACATATTCTGCCCTTTTTGCAATTCAGACATTAGTTCCAGCATACAAATGAACCCACATGCTAATGCTTATAAGGCGTGATGAAGATGGTACCAAAAGCAACGGTAAGCTTACAGGTTTGACACACAGCCAAGTATCTCTTGGCAAGAAAACCTTCAAACCAGTGGGTATATCCTACCACACTGATGCTACGACCACTTCATGCCACTATGTTTCATATGTCAAAAAAAGAAGTGGTTGGTTTGAATGTAACAACACCTCCATTACTCCAAAACATAGGTTACCAGTAAATCTAACAAATGACTACTTATTATTCCTTCAACCCAAATTTACTCACTAAACTGTAGCACAATAAACATTTAGAATACGCCAACGGGTATCTAACTACATACATAGTTTGACAATAGTACTTTTAAAAGCCAAGATAGTTAGAATACGCCAACAAGTATCTACCAACTTCAAAAATACCCTTCATTGTAATACACTTCACACCAACATACTATCACACTTACACTCACGTAATTATAATAGGGATTTTTAATCCTCTGGATTTATGTTCCCAATGACCCAATGATTATTTCATGTCAGTGCAACAATAGTGTAGCACACACTAATGTTGTACCAAAAATGAGACATAGAATGTACTGTTTATGAGGGTCAAAAAAATGTAATGTACATGTAAAATTGTGTGCAATGAAGGCTTTTAAACTATCCTGCTTAACTAATTATACCTTTTTTCACAGAAAAAGGAACCAAAGATTTCAGCTTTATTAATGTATGCAATTAAGTATCCATACCAAGTATAAACGCATACATATTCCATAAGCACTATCTTCAATTGTACTACAATCCTAAATACCATATGCACTTCAATTATATCATTCCACGATATTACAAATACTGTATACTCCCCCTACAGTAACTATAATTACTATACCCATATTACTAAAGTGTATGTGGCCCCTTACCACAACCACCACAATAGAATTAAACCCTGTAACAGTTATGTACAATATACCTTCACATAGCAAAACTTGCCCTGAACCCTCTGCCATCCAAATGATGTCCATGGACACCAAAATTGACCATGGACTCGCGCCACCTGCATGCCCCTTCTCGCCTATAAAAACAGCTCCATAACTTCTTTATTCCACTCCCCCACCCTTTCCAGACCCTCTTTTGGCCACCAAATAACCCCAAATGTGTTTTCCAGACATTTTCCCTACTGTGCTATCCGCAGACACCGGCAGCTGTCCGCAGACCCAGCATGGCGACCATTTAAAAAAATATGACGCACCTCATGTTTTTCACCACCCAATCAGTGGGTGCATATGATGTCCAAGGACATCACTCCGCCCCGTGATTGGTCGAGAGGTGTCCGCAAACTCTGAATTGGGGAGTGAGTCAGTGGACCAGACTCATATATCACTAATTCTTTTTGACCTACCATTGGGCAAATAAAAAAAAAAACTACTGGATAGATTGACACCAAATGTACAAAAGCACGCCTTTGGGACCAAGACGCAAAATTATTTTTCCATTGCATCTGTGAGGATTTCCACTCTTTTTGGGATCCCCCTATAACTTTGCCCGCACCCTGGACAAAACTGCACCAAACTTTGCAGATACATTCCAAAGGGGCCAGATACTTGTTTTGCATAGTTTGGTGAGGATTTGTCCAATGGGGGCAAAGTTATAAACCACCCAAAAGTGTCTTTATATGAGTTGAGTAACTTAACCATAACTACAGGCCTGCTACCGCAGGCCCTGTAATATATATATATATACAAGGAAAAAAAATGAGTTGCAAGGACGTTAAGGTGAGAACTTAATGCAATAAAACCCCTGAAATTCAACTAAGGCCATCTTAACTTCCCACCCCCTGTTCTGCAGCCTATGACCACAGTGATGGCATCACAGATGACATCCCTGATAACAACACTGATGACATCACTGGTGACATCACTAATGACATGATCTATTACATCACTGATGACATCACTGATGGAATCTCTGGTGACATCACTGGTGATATCTTTTATTTTTCTAAATGCGAGAGATTCCACGGCTATTGCCGACGGTATTGTACATTGAAACTAGGGCTGTACCGAATAGCATATTTAGTATTCGGCCGGATACCGAATAGTTTGTCAACTATTCGGCCGGAGCCGAATAGTGAGCCGAATAGTTTTTTTTTTTTTAGGCCCCCCTATGCAATACAATCTCGGGCCACCGTCTTTGGCCCGGTGGCCCGACAAACACAACATTATTGCAGTGAGGCCGCGGGGGTTCCCTGTGGCCCCGCGGCCTCACCGTGCTCAAGGGGTGAGGCACATTTCACAGCGAGGCCGCCGGGGTCGGCAAAGTGCCCCGGCGGCCTCATGAGTCTGGGGGGGCCGCTCCTGTAGGAGCGGCCCCCCAATGCAAAATAAACATCGGGCCACCGGCTTTGCACCGGTGGCCCGACAAACAAAACATTATTGCGGTGAGGCCGCGGGGGTTCCCTGAGGCCCCGCGGCCTCACCGTGGTGAGGGGGATGGGGGGCACCGAGGCCGCCGGGGTCGGCAAAGTGCCCCGGCGGCCTCATGAGTCTGGGGGGGCCGCTCTTGTAGGAGCGGCCCCCCAATGCAAAATAAACATCGGGCCACCGGCTTTGCACCGGTGGCCCGACAAACAGAACATTATTGCGGTGAGGCCGCGGGGGTTCCCTGAGGCCCCGCGGCCTCACCGTGGTGAGGGGGATGGGGGGCACCGAGGCCGCCGGGGTCGGCAAAGTGCCCCGGCGGCCTCATGAGTCTGGGGGGCCGCTCTTGTAGGAGCGGCCCCCCAATGCAAAATAAACGTCGGGCCACCGGCTTTGCACCGGTGGCCCGACAAACAAAACATTATTGCGGTGAGGCCGCGGGGGTTCCCTGAGGCCCCGCGGCCTCACCGTGGTGAGGGGGATGGGGGGCACCGAGGCCGCCGGGGTCGGCAAAGTGCCCCGGCGGCCTCATGAGTCTGGGGGGCCGCTCTTGTAGGAGCGGCCCCCCAATGCAAAATAAACGTCGGGCCACCGGCTTTGCACCGGTGGCCCGACAACCAAAACATTATTGCGGTGAGGCCGCGGGGGTTCCCTGTGGCCCCGCGGCCTCACCGTGCTCAAGGGGTGAGGCACATTTCACAGCGAGGCCGCCGGGGTCGGCAAAGTGCCCCGGCGGCCTCATGAGTCTGGGGGGGCCGCTCCTGTAGGAGCGGCCCCCCAATGCAAAATAAACATCGGGCCACCGGCTTTGCACCGGTGGCCCGACAAACAAAACATTATTGCGGTGAGGCCGCGGGGGTTCCCTGAGGCCCCGCGGCCTCACCGTGGTGAGGGGGATGGGGGGCACCGAGGCCGCCGGGGTCGGCAAAGTGCCCCGGCGGCCTCATGAGTCTGGGGGGGCCGCTCTTGTAGGAGCGGCCCCCCAATGCAAAATAAACGTCGGGCCACCGGCTTTGCACCGGTGGCCCGACAAACAGAACATTATTGCGGTGAGGCCGCAGGGGTTCCCTGAGGCCCCGCGGCCTCACCGTGGTGAGGGGGATGGGGGGCACCGAGGCCGCCGGGGTCGGCAAAGTGCCCCGGCGGCCTCATGAGTCTGGGGGGGCCGCTCCTGTAGGAGCGGCCCCCCAATGCAAAATAAACGTCGGGCCACCGGCTTTGCACCGGTGGCCCGACAAACAAAACATTATTGCGGTGAGGCCGCGGGGGTTCCCTGAAGCCCCGCGGCCTCACCGTGGTGAGGGGGATGGGGGGCACCGAGGCCGCCGGGGTCGGCAAAGTGCCCCGGCGGCCTCATGAGTCTGGGGGGGCCGCTCCTGTAGGAGCGGCCCCTCAATGCAAAATAAACGTCGGGCCACCGGCTTTGCACCGGTGGCCCGACAAACAAAACATTATTGCGGTGAGGCCGCGGGGGTTCCCTGAGGCCCCGCGGCCTCACCGTGGTGAGGGGAATGGGGGGCACCGAGGCCGCCGGGGTCGGCAAAGTGCCCCGGCGGCCTCATGAGTCTGGGGGGGCCGCTCCTGTAGGAGCGGCCCCCCAATGCAAAATAAACGTCGGGCCACCGGCTTTGCACCGGTGGCCCGACAAACAGAACATTATTGCGGTGAGGCCGCGGGGGTTCCCTGAGGCCCCGCGGCCTCACCGTGGTGAGGGGGATGGGGGGCACCGAGGCCGCCGGGGTCGGCAAAGTGCCCCGGCGGCCTCATGAGTCTGGGGGGGCCGCTCCTGTAGGAGCGGCCCCCCAATGCAAAATAAACGTCGGGCCACCGGCTTTGCACCGGTGGCCCGACAAACAAAACATTATTGCGGTGAGGCCGCGGGGGTTCCCTGAAGCCCCGCGGCCTCACCGTGGTGAGGGGGATGGGGGGCACCGAGGCCGCCGGGGTCGGCAAAGTGCCCCGGCGGCCTCATGAGTCTGGGGGGGCCGCTCCTGTAGGAGCGGCCCCCCAATGCAAAATAAACGTCGGGCCACCGGCTTTGCACCGGTGGCCCGACAAACAAAACATTATTGCGGTGAGGCCGCGGGGGTTCCCTGAGGCCCCGCGGCCTCACCGTGATGAGGGGGTATGGGGGGGGGGCGTCACTTACCTGGTGATTGGGTCCGGGTGCTGGCATAGGAAGTGAGGGACGGGAAGAACTGTTCCCTTCCCTCGCTTCCTATTTCAACACGTTAGGCTGGTTCCTCTGTGGTCAGACTGCAGAAGCCAATAGGCAAACAGCTTGTTTGGCTTCTGCAGCCTGAACACTGTCAAACATTCTATGATTGGCTGTCATCTCCCAAACAGGGAGAGGGCAGCTAATCATAGAAAGTGGACTTCGGCTTCGAGTCCCTAAACAGAAAGTATTCTGCCGAAGCCGGATAGCTGTATTTCAGCCGAACTTCGGCAGAATAGGGACTCGAAGCCGAAGTTCGGTACAGCCCTAATTGAAACGCAGAGGGGGGTAGGAGGACAAGAGGACCCGAGTGAAATTTGGGAGTTGGAGAGGGTCTAGGGACTGAGTTTGCAACACAAAGCTTTTCTGTAACTTCGGCTATCGGACATAATAGAGAAGAATAGCTGACATTTCCTAGCAAACTGCATCACAGAAACAGCAAGTGTTGTAGTGGAATGGGAGAGTGCAGGGGAGGTCAGGAGGCCATCATGGGTGTGTGGGGAGTGGCCACACAGGAGGGGAGCACTAGGTGGGGTTCTGGGGGAGCAGTGAAACATTTCTGTCACTGTATTTCTATATATCAGTGATATTCTGGACTGCAAAATAATAACCAAGGGTGTAACTGAGGGTATTTGTAGTTCATAGCCGCGCATAGATAGTTTTACAGCTACAGTGATGTTAGGGGTAAAAAATTACTTGCCATGGCTAGTAACACAATAGGCATCCGTGACTCCCATCTGTGCAGTAACCGGGCTAGCCCCATCATGCCATTTTGCCTAATAAATGACCACAAGTTTTAATACCATTTAGAGCAACATGGCTTGAGGGGGCCACCCCTTCCTTGCTTCGAAGCCAAGCAGGATCAGTCCCTATTACTGCATGGATAGGAGTTCTGGATGCCTATCGTACCAAAATGGAGAACAAGAAAATAATGTTGAAGCTGGTGCATTTCACCACAATTATATGTGGGTTTTAGGTTATGGTAATACAAACTATAATGGGAGTGTGAGGGTGTTTGTGAGGGTATTTGTGATGACAGGTGTGTAAATAGTATTGACGTTTTTGTGTGTGGCATTTTTTTTCTCAGGGATCACATAGATTCCTTTGTGATTTTTCACCCCTGACGTCACTGTACCTGTCCAGGGAATATTTCATTACAGTTTTCTGGGTTTTAAAGGTGAGCACCTTTTATACTTTGCCACCATATTTATTGGAACATTTACTCTCAGGTTACCTTGCTGGTGTTCATTACTTTTTTTTAAAAGTCCAATGCTATTTTGTCTTGCACACTTTCTTCTAAGGGGAAGGTAAATTGAGCTAAATTTGTATATTTCACTTTAAGACATGTGCCTCTTAAAGACCATAGTTGGGCACCAGGTCTGTGGGGCACATGTTTGGGCAATGCAACATATAAACACAGAAATCCCCTCACTGTAGGTTGTGAGCAAAGAAAGGCAGAATGTACCACTTTACTGCTACATATAAATTACCTATTTTGTAGGAATTTATACAAATATATTTTATTGATATTTCATAAAAAAGCAGAATTACTTTAAAACAGTGGACTACACTGATAGCCATATTTCATCATAAAATCAATATGAAAAAATGAAACAATGAGTACCCAACACCACATCCACTGACATGGTGCTAAACCATATACTAGTAATCAAAACATCAATTAACATAAATTAACAAAATGCTAGTTCTATGAGGTGGGGTATCCACCACCACTTGTACCTTCGCTGGTGCAACCACCAAAAGCAGTATATCTAACATCAAAGCTTTAAGATATATGTTCACTTACTATGCGTATATACATGGGTGCCAGTTTTTAATTTTCACTATGGGGTCAAATGTACCCGGGCATATTTTATTCATGCAGCCGGTAGTTTTGTTCACTTTTCTGTGGAGTTTCAATGCGGTTAGTTGGGATTGTGCAATGTATCACAACAGTCACCATGAAACAGGCCATAAAACCAGGGGCTTCGAACACGCTGCTTAAACAAAGTATGTTATCCTTGGCAAATATTTTAATCCCACAAAACACGTCAAAACTCATTCTGTGTTTGATGATCGTCATTGAGCAATAGGTTTCAAGTGTTTTAATATAGAGTGGGTACTGTAGGAATATAGGGGGCAAGATAATGCATAAGTTTCATGAAGGCAGTAAACTGGACTTTCAATAAAGGCAGCAAATGGAAATGTGCTGAGCATGTGTACAATGTTCCATGTTATAGTGAATTTGTCATCTGTACAGTTCGCACTGAATAAGATAACCCAGAGTAATTAACTAACAATTTCCCATTAAATAACACTCCCCAGTAATTAATGAATGTACCCTTTAACAGAGCAGTGCAAATGATTCCGATGACATATTCTGTTTTTTTCCTGGTCAATGGAAGTTTAAAAAACGTGCATGCAAAATGCAATGGCTGATTATAGAAGGATCATGCTGGGGTGACAGGAGACGTCAGGAGAGAGGCAGGGTCAGTAAAAATTGACAGTCCTAGCGTATAAATCTGGCTGCAATGGGGTGGAGAGTCAGTCATCATTTTGCGGAGAGAACAGATCAAGACTGCAGTTCAGCTGTGTATGGAGGGTATATCTGGGCTGTACAGAGAGGGCCAGAGTTTCTACCAGGCAGCAGTCTGAAGGAGGTCGGAGTGAGGTCACTGGCTTCTCACTGGGCTGCCAAAGCTGCAGAATTTGCAACACATTTGCTGATAACCCACTTTGGAGAGGGGGCTTTTCCTGATAATTGTCCAGAGGCTTCACAATTTAATGTGAGTATCCGTGGAATTGAGGAGCATGCGGAGAGGGTGTTATCTTTTCAGTCAGTCAGTCAGAATTAGACTATCATTTTAAACAGAGATATTATTTTCTTTCTCTCAATGTAATTGAAAACACTGTGGTTTAACGGAAAGTGAAAAAGTGGCTTGTGATATGTATGTTTATGTCTTTTCTCTTAGACAGTACACCCTGTAACCGCATCGGGTTTCAAGGTCTTGGTAAGAAAAAAATAATGTTTTCATTGTGAACAAAGGTGGCTCATGTATCTATTGTTGAAATGTTAACTTACGTATTGCAGAACATGTTTTGAACCACAACACGCATAAAAGAAAATAGTTGCACAAAAACAGAATCAGTGGGATTGCATTTTTGTGTTTATGTGAATTATTTTTCATAAAAGGGAAATAACAAGTAAGAGTCTTGGTCTACCCAAAAGCCGTAAAATATTTGCCACATGTGGTAAAATGGAAGGTAAAGTTTGGGAACCAGCCAGCAAGCTAGAAAACCTAGAATGCATGTTTGTGTGTGCTGTCTCGGCTGTGCATGCTGACAGCTGAGCAGATCCGTCAAAGATGGTAGTCTGGTTTTGTAAATAAGTAACTGGAAAAACAGCTGGTGCTGTTCTGTCCCTATAAGTGTGAAGTCCACTAGTCAGCACTTACAGTCAACCCTAAGCAGAATACAAATATCAGGGAGGGGGAATCTTGTCCCAACATATAGGGCGATACAATAAATATGCTCACCACTATTATTCCGTGATACTAAAATACCACTATTATACCACAATGCTAAAATACCACTGTTTTACCACAATCCTAAAATACCACCCAAAGTTATGTAATAGCCCTCTGACAAAACCCCTAACAGATTTTGGTGCGTTGTCCGGGTACAGACTGTAAGGTAGTTAGTGGGCATGGCAAGTGTGTTCAGCACGGCCATTTGGTGCACTTGAAAGGGAACTAATTCTGTGAGGTGATAGGGTAGCGCTGCTTACAGTGAGATAATTTCCCAAATAGAGGCCACATTTTCTGAGCAGGTGAATTACCTTGAGGCAAAATTATTTGCCCATGGGGTGTCGTCATCAGAAAATGCTGTCCTTTGGCGAGATCGCATCTGTGGGGAGGTGCAAAAAGAGCCATTATATGACATTTTTGAATAAAGCAGCATTATCCAAGTCTTCCTTTTGAGACTTTTTAGAGCTTCAGACAAAAATGCCGAAAAAGATTGCTTAACAAGGCTATGTGCAAAGATTTGGTTCCTCTTAAATCGGTCTTTAAGACTTCAGGATAATGACGCTGAAGTAATTACAAATTACAGATCAGTTTGGATGAGGCAAATGAGCAGGCAAAAAGTTTCAAATCGGAATTAGAGTCACGTAATACAGAGATGCAGTCTAAATGCAGTGAGTTAGACAAACAACTGTTTCAGTGAAGGAGACAGTTTGAGGACATTGAACAGGAACTGAAACAATGAAACGGAGTTATAGACGCGATCCGACAGGACAAAGATGACACTATTTTGGAGATGCAAATGCTCCAAAAGAATAACGTGGACAGAGAAAACGAATTTCAGGCTATTGAACAAGAAATGGCTAAAATGCTGGAAGAAAATGACCGGAAGGATAGGGAGTTTAAACAGTGCCAAGTGCAAATAATTTAAATGCAAGCTGTGATTAATAAGATTAATGGGGAGAACTCTAACCTTTGTCAGGAGATAGACTGACTTCATAAAAGGTGCAAAGACTTGGAACAGCAGATATCTAGTTTTAAATCTCAAGGAAAACAACAAGGCACCACCTTTAATGGGATTGAGATTAGTCCCAACTCTGCATGAGGGAGCAATGTTCCAATGCCTATACCTGTGACTAGCCCATTTGGGGGGTTTGGTTCAGCCGCCGGTGGTTACTATCAACCCTGTCCACCTGTGAAAAGGAATGAGCGAAAACATAATGCATCCCCGAATATTGTGCCAAGTAATCCCATCAAAATAATGAAATCCATCAAAGCTTTGATTAAACCGTTTAAAAAGGGAGGTAATTGTTGTATAGAAGATCAATTAAAATCAGTGGATTATATATTTAAAGTCCTTCAAATACCTAGGGAACAGTATAGACAGTACTTTAGCCTAACTCTAGATTCGGCAACTGCAAGTATTATTAGAGGCCTTAATAAACAAGAAAACCTGTCCTGAGCAGACTTTGTAAAACAGGTCAGACACCATTTTTTCACCATACCAGTCGATGTAAGATGCCAAGAAAGCAACGTATACAATGACGGCAAGGCCAGATATGTCACCTCGCCGGTTTCTCTGAGATTTTAAAAGGGCATTTTCCCGTTTTGATGTATCTTTTGATCCTAGTTCTGTAGAATTTAAGACTGCATACTTTTATGGTGTTCAAAAAGATATTATATCACAGTTAATTTGCGAATTTGATAGAGAGTAGATTGTTGAACAGGGACTAAATTATATGAGGTAATCTATAGAAATTGAGAGACAAAATCAAAATCTAAAGATTCCACTCCAACAGTAATGGAGATAAAATCTACAAAAATGCCAGTTGAATCAGCCCAAACACAGAGAAGGAACCTTATGACACCTGATCAAAAGGGCGCGCCACCACAGAGGACGCCACCCCAAAATGTTGTATTTCAATCACATGACCCGAGCAATAGAGAAAATTACATAAGTCCTAGATATTTGGGCGACCGACCTAGGGTGGGATAACGGCCCGATATGTCAGGCATGAATAACAATCAAAATCAAAGACACAATGGCCCATACCAGACGCAGGAGGCACAGAGCAGATTTGACCCCAATACTATGGTATATGGCAATAAAGACAGACCATGATATGTAGATCGGTTAATTGAAAATGGAAATCAGCATAGGGGACAGTTCCCACAAAATGAAAGAAAAAACAAGAACTTTGTCCCGCGCCATTATAATCAGTTCCCACCACCAGTCAACCACAGCCAAAGGATGGTCACACCGCACTCTCCACCACCTATGAACCAAGAATTCAGAAATAACTGTAATAGAAATCAATCTCCTGAGAGATACTAGAACAGATCCAACCAGGGTGAATTTAACCAGTACCTGCCTAGGTCGTAAAGAGAGGAATCCAGGGAAATTGACAGATTTCACTGCCTTGAGGCCCAGGTTAAAATGTTGTCTGAGCAAATAGGAAAACTTTGTGCAGTTCAAAACAGCCACAATGTGAGGGCGCAGAAGGTCACAGGAGTAATCTTGTGCATTCTGACAACAAGTGACTATGTAGTAGCCCCTGCATTGATAAAAGTTTAGAATCCCCTGAACCAGTTTTGTGTAACGGTCCTGAATTGCTTGATGATTCAAACATGAAAATGCCCACCAAAATAGATGAAGGAAGTGGTACACACTCACCCAAAAAAGGAGCGTGGTTCAATTTAGAGTTTCATCAAACGATTGAGGTGTGTGCAAATGAAAGACAGGAAGGAGAAAATAACAAAGAATGTCCGAGAGAACACTGACAGATTTAAAAAGGACATTGTATGCTATGATAAAACATGTGATAAAGAGGTAGGATTAGTTGTTAAAATATACTCCCTTGAAAGTCAGAATACTGATGGAATGCAGACAAGAAAAGTGAGTGCTCAAAAGGAGGGTGCAGGCCAGTCACGTGAAGAGTACTTTGAGCCACAAATATTCCAAGAGACGTAGAGGACAGGAACCATCTAATATGCAAATAGGTGTTCTGAGCCAGAAAATGACAAGCTACCACATGATTTTTGTGAGGATGTTCAGTCAAAAAACTGCATTGTGGAAACTGATGATCCCCGATCAGAGGGGCGGACAGTGGCTACACTCCAGATGACTTCTGAACATGGAAAAATAGACAAAGATTACCAAAATGAAATAGGCGAAAAGGAGGGAAAGGTATCATTTCACTTGCCGCTGTGTTTGGCAAAAAGTGAAAAAGGCCTAAGAAAGGTGAGTCCTGAAATCAGTAAAAATAAAAACTTTTTGTGTCTGCTGGAAGACGTTGAGGACAGGTATTATGCTCCTATGATTGTGGAAGAGTAGTGCAAAGCATTTGCAATGATTGACACAGGTGCACAAGCCACGATCATGTCCAAAGAATTGGTGATAAGTATCAATGAAGGGAGATCCCCACAAAGACAGATTAAAATGAGACAAAGTGAAGGCACTGTGCACAATTTCAATGGTGAGGAGATACCTATCGAAGGTGTCAATGAGGTTGACATAAAGATAGGAAACACAGGATGAGACAGGAAGGGTTGATCACATTTCTCAGTGAAATTCCATTTCTGAGGGAGACAGATTGCCTGAAGAGGTTGTTTCCCCACATTGATGGGGTAAATGGGGTCTTGTGGTCCCTAGCCAAAAAGCCATTGAGGCCTAAAAAAGTGAGGTCACAAAACAATAGTACAAAAGAATGCCATACTGGGGCTAAATCAGATGATGCAGTGGAAGTGTATCTTCAGAACGGCTGTGTGCCTAGTGTCACTGTCATTCTGATGTGTCAGGGTGAAATCCGAGGTGAAAAAGAGAAACAGTCTCTAGAGATTAATTGGACCCCAAGAAAAAATGGCAAACCGAAATAGATAATAACACATTATGCTTTTTCTTAAAAGAAGAACAATGCAAGCCACCTGCTATTTCAGAGATGAACACAGAGAAACACATTTCGACACTTTCTGAAATACAAGTGGGAGATGGGCAGCCATGGATCCCTATCTGTGTAAATGGTCATTCTTAAATAATAAAAGCCACTTTAGCACTTAAACAGGAAAGAAGTTTTGTTAATGAGAACATACTCCAGCGGATAGTTGACAGGGAGGAGATTCCAAGATTCAGAATAAAAAAACAACACGTTTTTGTGTTGGATGATCTGAATTCAGGGAACAGAATCGTAGGAAGCTGCATGCTAAAGATTACCAATGGCCCGAAAGCTATCTGTCACAATGTGTGGATAGTGAGTGGCACACAGAATGATTTTTATTTGGGAAATGACATCATGCACAGAATGTGTATAGTGCTAGACTTCCTTAATCAAAAAATGTGGTCCAGGTTAGGGGGAACTGCACCTGAGTTGGAAAACAAGAGGCAGGGTTATCATTGTGCACAGTTGGTGCCATATGCCATTGAGCTACAGGTGAAGAAGGATGTTACCATTGCTGCATTCACCAGACAAGTCACAATAATACTATAACACAGAAAGGCACAGCAGATGAAGGATTCTGACGCGTTTGTGTGCTTAAATGAATCCATGTGGCAGCAAGGGCTAGAATGTGAATATACGCCACTGGTTGAGATTTGGGATGGACCCATTAAGATAATGGTGGATAACAAAGGATGTCAGTATATTAATTTAGAAGAGAACTCAGCATTAGGAATGGCAATACAAAAATCCCATTATACTGCAGATTTCAACTATGCAGTGATTGGGAACATTCCTGAGAGATACGCGAACGCACAGGGTGAGCTGCCAGAGTCTTTGGATTCCCAACCTAAAGGAATATTCAATATTCAGTCTGTGTATCCTTATGAGTCAAATGAGACAGTGTGCTGTCACCAAGAGAATTGCATGTTATTGGATTTAAACAAAAATAAAATGGAAAAGCAGCATGTTGAAAGGGAAGTCAAGATTCCAAGATATTTAAATGCGTCTACTCTCCAAAGTGATACAGCCACACAGTTGTAGGAGAGCACAGATGTTCCTCCATTGGTGGATTTTCCAGAATCTTCAAAAATGGTAGAGGAACAGGTTCAGGCTGCAGATGCATGCGCGAATGAAGAGGAATGGAATGAGTTGAGAAAAATATTTATGGAATTTAAAGGGATTTTTGCTAAAGATGCATGATTGCAGCCTAACTGATTTGCATGTTGCCACATTACCAGAGGGACATGGAAGGGAAACAGTGTTTGTGCTTCAATATCGGTTCCCACTGGCATGTTTGGAATCACTAGCTGAGATAATTAAGAATTTAGAATCCAGAGGAATTATTAGGCCCATTTATAGCACCTCAAACACTCCCATTTTGGGCGTGTTGAAACCTGATGGTCAATGGCATTTGTGTGCAGATTTAAGAGAGTTAAACAAAAGAATGCCTGTTTCGAGGTGGCCACTTCTATTTATTGATCAGGGTCTCGCACAGGTACACGGGTTAAAGATCTTTACCACATTAGATCTTACAGCTGGTTGTTGATGTGTGCTACTGGCTGAAACAGAGAAAACTTGTTCGCATTTTCGTTCAATAAAACCCGGTAAATCAATAGTGGGAGTGAATTTGGAATATTTTTGAGGAAGGCGCTCCCCGATACAGCAGAAAGGGGGACAGTAGTTTACGTAGATGATGTGCTAATTTAAATGAAAACCTGAAGAGGCATTTTAATGAGATTAGACATGTGCTTGGCCAATTACAGAAGGCGGGAGCCAAAGTATCTTTGCAGAAAGCAAAATGGTTCGAAAAGAGAGTACATTTCTTGGGTCATGAGGTAACTGAGCATAGGTTGAATCCACAAAAGAAAAAGGTGGAGGCAATACAGAAGTTGAAAGACCCTGCTAACTTGAAAGAATTGAAGAGCTTATTAGGGATGACAGGATATAACAGGAAATTCATTGAGAATTACGCAGAGATTACTCAGCCTTTGACCAGACTGTTGAAGCAGGGTGTACCCTGGAAACGGGAAAAAGAGCAATGTGAAACGGTGGCTAAACTGAAAGAATGTCTCAAGAAGGTGCCATGTTTGGCCTATCCTATAAAGAAGCTAGAATTCCTTGTAGAAAAAGGATTCACTGATCAATGCATGTCAGCTGTGTTATCTCAGAGGCATGATTTAAATCACAAAACTATTGCCTATGCGAGCAAGGCGTTATCTCAGGTTGAAACTAAATTCAGTGAATGTGAGAAAGCACTGCTAACCACTGTTTGGGCATTGCAGCACTTCTGTCCCATCATTGAAGTAGAAAAAGTAATTATTGAAACAAATCACCAACCCTTAAAGTTTCTGCAAAGTAAAAGAATTAGGTCAGGTAATTTGACAGAATAAAAAGAGCCCAGTTGCCCAAGGGCTGGCGGATTTGCTCAGCTGTCAGCATGCACAGCCGAGACAGCACACGCACACAGGCATTATAGGGTTTCTAGCTTGCTAGTTGGTTCCCAAACTTTGCCTCCCACTTTACCACATGTGGCAAATATTGTACTGCTTTTCTCGTACACCAAGACGCTTACTTATTATTTCCCTTTTATGAAAAATAATTCACATAGACACAAAAATGCAATCCACTGATTCGGTTTTTGCGCAACTATTTTCTTTTATGTGTGGTGTGGTTCAAAACGTGTTCTGCGATACATGTATTACAAGTTAATATTTCAGAAAAAGATACATGAGCCACCTTTGTTCACAATGAAAACATTCATTTTTTCTTACCAAGACCTTGAAACCCGATGCAGTTACAGGGTGTACTGTCTAAGAGAAAAGACATAAACATACATAGCACAAGCCACTTTTTCACTTTCTGTTAAGCCACAGTGTTTTCAATTACAATGCGAGAAAGAAAATAATATCTCTGTTTAAAATCACTGTCTAATTCTGACTGACTGACTGAAAAGATAACACCCTCTCCGCACGCTCCTCAATTTCACGGATACTCACATTAAATTGTGATGCCTCTGCGCTATTATCAGGAAAAAGTCCCCTCTCTGAAGTGGGTTATCAGCAAAGGGAGTGTTGCAAATTCTGCAGCTTTGGCAGCCCAGTGAGAAGCTGGCGACCTCACTCCAACCTCCTTCAGACTGCTGCCTGATAGAAACTCTGGCCCTCTCTGCACAGCCCAGCTATGAACTCCATGCTCAGCTCAGCTGCAGTCTTGATCTCTTCTCTCTGCTAAATTATGACTGACTCTCCACCCCCATTTTAGCTAGATTTATATCCTAGGCCTCTCAATCTTTACTAACTCTGCCTCTCTACTGATGTCTCCTGTCACCCCAGCATGATCCTTCTAGAATCATGGCATTTCTCTCTCCAAACACCCCAGCTCTCGAACCTATTTGTATCAACTGGCTTCCTGCAAAGCACACAATAGTACTTTCAAAGTGAAAAAGACAACCAATGCATTTTGCATGCACGTTTTTTGAACTTCCACTGAGCAGGAAAAAAACTGAATTTGTCATCGGAATAATTTGCACTGCTCTGTTAAAGGGTACATTAATTAATTACTGGGCAATGTTATTTAATGGGACATTATAGCTGATTACTCTGGGTTAGCTTATTCAGTGCAAACTGTACAGGTGACAAATCACAATAACATGGAACATTTTACACTCCATTGGAAGTCCAGTTTACTGCCCCTCATGAAACCAATGCATTATCTTTCACCCAATATTCCTACGTACTCCCTCCTTTTCCTCATGCAGAGATCGCTTGCAACATCATTGCAGGAGGAACAGCAATCACTGGAATGCCTGCACCAAAGGACACCTCTCCTCCCCATCATTGTCAGAAGTATGATTAACATCTTCATCTTAATGGTAGAAACAACTAGCCATCCCCCCATTAACACAATTGAGAATGCCAGAACTCCACCCTCCATTTCCACAAACCATCATAAAAACAAGAATTGAAACAATAATGAAAAACACATATTTGTATCTCCCATTGAAATGTCCATATTTGAAATGTCCATAACTAAATAGAAAAAAAGAAAAGAAAATGTGTACTCCCAACTGAAGTGTCCACATGTACATGTCAATGAAGAAATGGAAAGTCCATATTTCAAAAATAAAAACCATTCACCTTAAACACAGGCTTAGTGCTTATGTACATATTCCATGACACAAACAATATTCCCCACAGATACATCAATAAATAGCACATATGTATAGAATAAAAAACATTTCATTTCGCCTTTAAAAAAACAAAAAAAAACATCTTTGTCCACAGGCCAATGTCCACTTTGGTGGAGCACCGCACAGTGAAGATGATGTAATTTTAGTTCCTGGACCTCAGAATATACAGGACCACGTCTCTGGAATGTCCTGTCCATTAGTCTTTATACTACACTGCACACAACGGTGTCATCAGCAGAACTCCTCCAGTCCGGCACATCATGGAATCTCCTTCAAAGGCATTTCAGGCTCCTTATCTTCACCCCATTCTTCGGTACGGGGGCCTTCCCAGGGCCTCTGATCCCGTGGCATCCTCCGAGCGTCCAGAACTCCAAGGATCCGGCTCTGCCGGGGCAAGGAATTAGTTATCTAGAGTAAAAGAAAAAAAAACAGATTAAGTATCTAGCATAAAACAATTTTCTATCCCTCTTCTGCTGCAAGGCCTGAAAACAGAAATCAAATGGTTATTACAGTGGCTCCACAGATACTAGTCTGTCACACTGGAACACCTGAAAATAAATCCATAATTACACAAAACATAACATCCCACATCATGCAACTAAAATAATTCCAAAAATACACACCTCCCCTATTATCTTTCTTTATCGCCAAAACCCATATCATGTCCATACCAACCATTTGAAATGCATGCGGATAGACACACTGCTGCAAAATATTAGGGGTGTCCAGTTTGGTTCAGCACCATATCATGAAGAGAAGGGACAACATTTAAATGTCATGTGGGGCTCTGTTCGCTGTGTTACACTGTCGCTGACATACACGTATTACAAATTATTCTCTGTTTAATGTGCATTCTAGCAACAAAACTACAATTATGTGTTTTCATGGCCCCATTATATCTCCTGAAAACAAGTATGTTAACCTTGATTTCTCTGTTATCTGTATTTTTGACTGTATTTATTATTTTCATTCACCCAGTCTCAACTTGCTCAAGCCTTCTCACCTCATGCTTCGTGTGGCAGAGCTTAATCTGATTAACATGGACAAAAATGCTCCACTGATACTTCACCTTCTTTTTTGACAATGTTATACACTACAGGGGAGACCTGGTCTATTATTTCAAATGGCCCTTGCCGTGCTGCAAGAAATTTAGAGTTTTTATGTTTATTTTTCCCAAAGTGGTACTTATAAACCTGATCACCTACCTTGCATTTTCTTACAGATGTCTTCCTATCATAATAGGTTTTTGCACTATCAGCAACTCTCTCCAGATTCCGCTGCACAAATGAAAATGCATGTTGTAAATGCTTTCCCAATTCTTCCACATATTAGTGAATTGTGGAGGCATTCACAAGTGTTTGCTCATGCATCCTGTACAATAAATGGTGTGGCAACACCATCTTTCTCCCTGTCAGTATTTCTTGAAGGGTGATACCTGTTGCCTTAACGGGAGTCAATATAATGGCCATCAATACTAAAAGCAACCGAAGATCCCAACTAGAGCCTGCCTCATCTACCATTTTTTTTAGTACGTCTATCTATTGTTTCTCTCAACCCCACCTGAGGAAGAAGGCTGATAGGAGATGTGCAGCTTCCTTTTTACACCCAGTATTTGCCAAACTTTACACATCAATGCGCTAGTGAAATGACTTCCCCAGTCTGATTCTATTCTTTGGGTGTAACTCAAATCTTCAAAATACATGATTGACCAGTAACGTGGCTGCTGTTTGTGCACTGCAATCCGGTGCGGGAATGCATTTCACTCACTTGAACATCAGACACACCACAGTCAATAAATATTTATTTCTCCTAGCTGATCTTTTTACAGGCCCAACATAGTCAATTTGCAAATCGACCATGGAAGGGTCAAACCTCTCTTCATTAAGGGAGCTCTATGCATAGGTGAAGCAGGCTGAAATTGTGCACATACCAAACACCCTCTGGTTTATAGTTCAACATCTTGAGACATGTGTGGCCAATAATAATAATCTTTTAATATTTCCAAAATCTTTTGTGATCCCGTGTCCTGCAGTTATCGCCTCATGCGCCTGATGTAGCATCAGTCCCCGAAATGATAGAGGCACCACCCATTGTGATTGACCTGTAACAGACTCCCTAATCATAAAACCATCTTGTAGCCTAATCCCCTTTTTGTTTTTGAACAGTACCTCAACTCTTATTTTCCTTTGCAATCATTTTCAGATAGAGGATTTTGTTCAGCATCTACCAAATGATTATAAAATAGGCTTAAAATTGGGTCTTCTTTTTGTGCTTTGATCAAGTCCTCATCCGGGGTATCATAACTCCATTGTACTGCAGGCTGTTTGATTTCTTTTGGAGATTTAGAGCATGTGATCGCATCTATCTGTATTTCGCCCAGTAGGTGTTCAATGGGAAACAACTCTCCCATTACTACTCCAATTTTGGCTAACTGATCTGATTTGTCATTCCCCTCCTTGTCCTCACCTGGTGCCTTTAAATGGCGACAGATTTTTCTCTAGTGTGCTATTAAATCATTTTCTGACGCTAGTTTGTCTATGGCTTGAATCATCTTACCATGTTTGAGGGATTTGTTGTTATATGTGAGCATACCTTTTTGCCTTCCAGCCAGGTAAATATTCCACAAAACTGTTTCGTGCGTAATCATAATCAGTCACCAAAATTATCTCTTTGAGTTTATTTTCAACTGCGGTAGCTATGTTACTTGGCTACTCCTAGCTCCAATGCTCATGGTCGCTCTTGGGATATTGTCTCATTTAAACTAGATATTCCCTATTCCTGCCATAAGTTGTTTTTCTTCATTATTTTCCATAGGATATCCAATAGACTGTTGGCAAACCTCTACACTAGGTATACATTCAGCTGCGCAATATTGCAGATCTGCCAGCCCGTGGGCAACTGGGATCTTTTTATTCTGTCCATATTTTCCTTCTACGGGGAATCCCAGTAATGCTAACATCCAGAAACTAATTCTGGACTCTGCCAAATTACCTGACCTAATTATTTTACTTTGCAGAAACATTAAGGGTTGGTGATTTGTTTCAATAATTACTTTTTCTACTTGAATGATGGGGCAGAAGTGCTGCAATGCCCAAACAGTGGTTAGGAGTGCTTTCTCACATTCACTGAATTTAGTTTCAACCTGAGATAATGCCTTGCTCGCATAGGCAATAGTTTTGAGATTTAAATCATGCCTCTGAGATAACACAGCTGACATGCATTGATCAGTGAATCCTATTTCTACAAAAAATTCCAGCTTCTTTATAGGATAGGCCAAACATGGCACCTTCTTGAGACATTCTTTCAGTTTAGCCACCGTTTCACATTGCTCTTTCTCCCATTTCCAGGGTACACCCTGCTTCAACAGTCTGGTCAAAGGCTGAGTAATCTCTGCGTAATTCTCAATGAATTTCCTGTTATATCCTGCCATCCCTAATAAGCTCTTCAATTCTTTCAAATTAGCAGGGTCTTTCAACTTCTGTATTGCCTCCACCTTTTTCTTTTGTGGATTCACCTATGCTCAGTCACCTCATGACCCAAGAAATTCACTCTCTTATTGCACCATTGTGCATTCTGCAAAGATACTTTGGCTCCCGCCTTCTGTAATTGGCCAAGCACATGTGTAATCTCATTAAAATTGCTCTTCAGGTTTTGATTTTTAAATAGCACATCATCTATGTAAACTACTGTCTCCCTTTCTGCTGCATTGGGGAGCGCCTTCCTCGTAAATATTCCAAATTCAATCGTACTATTGACATAACCGAAAGGTTTTTGGGACCAGGCGTATTGGGTTTTATTGAACGAAAATGCAAACAAACTTTGTATGTCTTAAGCCAGTGGTACACACCAATAACCAGCTGTAATATCCAATGTGATAAAGACCTTTGACCCGTGTACATGTACGAGACCCTGATCAATAAATGGAAGTGGCCACCTGGAAACAGGCACTCTTTTGTTTAACTCTCTTAAGTCTGCACACAAACACCATTGACCATTATGTTTCAACACGCCCAAAATGGGAGTGTTTGAGGTGCTATGAATGGGCGTAATAATTCCTCTGGATTCTAAATTCTTAATTATCTCTGCTAATGGTTCCAAACATGCCAGTGGCAACCGATATTGACACACAAACAACGGTTCCCTACCATGTCCCTCTGGTAATGTGGCAACATGCAAATCAGTTAGGCTGCAATCATGCATCTTTGACAAAAACCCCTTTAAATTCCGTAAATATTTTTCTCACCTCATTCCTTTCCTCTTCATTCGCGCATGCATCTGCAGCCTGAACCTGTTCCTCTACCGTTTCTGAAAATTCTGGAAAATCCTCCAATGGAAGAACCTCTGTGCTCTCCTCCAACCATGTGGCTGTATCTCTTTGGAGAGTATACACATTTAAATATCTTAGAATCTTGACTTCCATTTCAACATGCTGCTTTTCCATTTTATTTTCATTTAAATCACATAATATGCAATTCTCTTGGTGACAGCACACTGTATCATTTGACTGAATGTTGAATATTCCTTTAGGTTGGGAATCCAAAGACTCTGGCAGCTCACCTTGTGCATTCACGTATCTCTCAGGAATGTTCCCAATCACTGCATTGTTGAAATCTGCAGTATAATGGGATTTTTGTATTGTCATTCCTAATGCTGAGTTCTTTTCTAAATGAATATCCTGACATCCTTTGTTATCCACCAGTATCTTAATGGGTCTATCCCTAATCTCAACCAGTGGGGGTATATTCACATTCTAGCCCATGCTGCCACATGGATTCATTTAAGTACACAAACGCGTCAGAATCCTTCATCTGCTGTCCCTTTCTGTGTTTTAGTGTTATTGTATCTTGTCTGGTGAATACAGGAATGGTAACATCCTTCTTCACCTGTAGCTCAATGGCAAATGGCACCAACTGTGCACAATGATAAGCCTGTCTCTTGTCTTCAAACTCAGGTGCAGGTCCCCCTAACCTGGATCACACCTTTTGATTAAGGAAGTCTAGCACTAGACACATTCTGTGCATGATGTCATTTCCCAAATAAAAATAATTCTGTGTGCCACTCACTATCTACACATTGTGACAGATAGTTTTCGGGCCGATGGTAATCTTTAGCATGCATCTTCCTACGAATCGGTTCCCTGAATTCGGATAATCCAACCCATAAATGTGTTGTTTTTTTATTCTGAATCTTGGGATCTCTTCAATGTCAACTATCCGCTGGAGTATTTTCTCATTAACAACATCGCTTTCCTGTTTAAGTGCTAAAGTGGCTCTTATTATTTCAAAATTACCCTTTACACAGACAGGGATCCAAGACTGCCCATCTCCCATTTGTATTACAGAAAGTGTCGAAATGTGTTTCTCTGCGTTGCTCTCTGAAATAACAGATGGCTTGCATTTTTCTTCTTTTAAGAAAAAGCGTAATGTGTTCTCATCTATTTCGGTTTGCCATTTTTTCTTGGGGTACAAATAAATCTCTAGAGACTGTTTCTCTTTTTCACCTCGCATTTCCCCCTGACACATTAGAATGACAGTGACACTAGGCACACAGCTATTCTGAAGATACACTTCCACTCCATCATCTGATTTAGCCCCAGTATGGCCTTATTTTAAAATGTTGTTTTGTGAACTCACATTTTTAGGCCTCAATGGCTTTTTGGCTAGGGACCACAAGACCACATTTACCCCATCAATGATGAGCAACAACCTCTTTAGGCAATCTGTCTCCCTCAGAAACTGAATTTCACTGAGAAATGTGATCAACCCTTGCTGTCTCATCCTGTGTTTTCCTATCTTTATGTCAACCTCAGTGACACCTTCGATGGGGTTCTCCTCATGATTGAAATTGTGCACCAGGCCTTCACTTTGTCTCATTTTAATCTGCCTTTGTGGGGATCTCCCTTCATTGATACTTTTCATCAATTCTTTGGACATGATCGTGGCATGTGTGTCTTTGTCAATCATTGCAAATGCAGTGCACTCCTCTTCCACAATCATAGGATCATAATACCTGTCCTCAAGTTCTTCCAGCACACACAAAAAGTGTTAATATTTCCTGATTTCAGGACTCAACTTTCTCAGGAACCTTTTCACTTTTTGCCAAACACAGGGGCAAGTGAAATGATACCTTTCCCTCCTTTTCGTCCATTTCATTTTGTGAATATTTGTCTATTTTTCAATGTTCAAACGCCATCTGGAGTGTAGCCACTGTCCGCCCCTCTGATTAGGGATCATCAGTTTCCACACTGCAGTTTTTTGACTGAACGTCCTCACAACAATCCTGTGGTAGCTTGATATTTCCTGTCTCCGAACACCTATTTGCATATTGCATGGTTCCTGTCCTCTCAGTCTCTTGGAATATGTGTTGCTCAAAGTACTCTTCAGGTGACTGGCCTGCACCCTCCTTTTGAGCACTCAATTAATCGTGAAAGCCTAATGTGTTCTCATCTATTTTGGTTTGACATTTTTTCATGGGGTCCAAATAAATCTCTAGAGACCGTTTCTCTTTTTCACCTTGCATTTCACCCTGACACATTAGAATGACAGTGACACTAGGCACACAGCCATTCTGAAGATACACTTCCAATGCATCATCTGATTTAGCCACAGTATGGCATTCTTTTAAAATGTTGTTTTGTGACCTCACTTTTTTAGGATTCAATGGCTTTTTGACTAGGGAGAACAAGACCCCATTTACCCCATTAATGAGGGTTGACAACCTCTTCAGGCAATCTGTCCCTATCAGAAAAGGAATTTCACTGAGACATGTGATCAACCCTTCCTGTCTCATCCTGTGTTTTCCTATCTTTATGTCAGTTAAACCTTCAATAGGTATCTCCTCACAAATGAAATTGTGCACTGTGCCTTCACTTTGTCTCATTTTAATCTGACTTTGCGGGGATCTCTAGTCATAGTCATTGATATTTTTCACCAATTCTTTGGACATGATAGTGGCCTGTGGATCTGTGTCAATCATTGCAAATGCATTGCACTTCTCTTCCACAGTGATAGGAGCATAATACCTGTCCACAACATCTTTTAGCACACACAAAAAGTGTGATCTTTTACTGATTTCAGGACTCACCTTTATCCGGCCCTTTTTCCTTTTTGCCAAACACAGGGGCAAGTGAAATGATAACTTTCCCTCCTTTTTGCCATTTCATTTTGGGAATCTTTGTCTATTCTTCCATGTTCAGAAGCCATCTGGAGTGTAGCCACTCTCCACCCCTCTGATTTGGGACCATCAGTGTTCACACTGCAGTTTTTTGACTGAACAGCCTCACAAATATCATGTGGTCGCTTGTCATTTTCTGGCTCAGAACACCTATTTGCATCTTGCATGGGTCCTGTCCTCTCGGTCTCTTGGAATATGTGTGGCTCAAAGTACTCTTCAGGTGACGTGCCTGCACCCTCCTTTTGAGCACTCACTTTTCCTGTCTGAATTTCATTAGTATCCTGACTATCAAGGTTGGATATTTTAACAACTAATACTACCTCTTTATCACATGTTTTATTATATCATATGATGTCCTTTTTAAATCTGTGCCTATGTTCTTTCGGACATTCTTTGTTATTTTCTCCTTCCTGTCTTTCATTTGCACACACCTTAATGGTTTGATTAAACTCTAAATTGAACCACACTCCCTTTTTGGGTGGATGTGTACTACTTATTTAACTATCATTGGTGGGCATTTTCGTGTTTGAATCAATAAGCAATTCAGGACGGTTACACAAAACTGGTTCATGGGATTCTATATTTTTATCATTGTAGGGGCTACTACAATGTCACTTGTCAGAATGCACAAGATCCTCCTGTCACCGTCTGCACCCTCACATTGTGGCTGTTTTTGAACTGCACAAAGTTTTCCTATTTGCTCCGAAAACATTTTAACCTGGGCCTCAAGGAATTGAAATCTGTCAATTTCCCTGGATTCCTCTCTTTGTGGCATAGGCCGGTACTCATGGGGGGCAGTAAACTGGACTTTCAATTAAGGAAGTAAAATGAAAAAGACAGCAAATGGAAATGTTCCATATTATAGTTAATTTGTCATCTCTACAGTTTGCACTGAATAAGCTAACCCGGAGTCATCAACTAACAATTTCCCATTAAATAACATTCCACAGTAATTTATTAATGTACCCTTTAACGGAGCAGTGCAAATGATTCCAATGACAAATTCTGTTTTTTTCCTGGCCAGTGGAAGTTTAAAACACGTACATGCAAAATGCATTGGCTGTCTTTTTCACTTTGAAAGTGCTATTGTGTGCTTTGCACAAAGCCAGTTTATACAAATAGGTTCGAGAGCTGGGGTGTTTAGAGAGAGAAATGCCATGATTTTAAAAGAATTATGCTGGGGTGACGGGAGACATCAGGAGTGAGGCAGGGTCAGTAAAGATTGACAGGCCTAGGGTATGAATCTATCTACAATGGGGGTGGAGGGTCAGTCATCATTTTGTGGAGAGAAGAGATCAAGACTGCAGCTGAGCTGTGCATGGAGTGTGTAGCTGGGCTGTGCAGAGAGGACCAGAGTTTTTACCAGGCAGCAGTCTGAAGGAGGTCGGAGTGACGTTGCCGGCTTCACACTAGGCTTCAAAAGCTGCAGAATTTGCAACACTCCTTTTTGCTGATAACCCACTTCAGAGAGCGGGCTTTTCCTGATTATAGCGCACAGGCTTCACAATTTAATGTGAGTATCCGTGAAATTGAGGAGCGTGAGTAGAGGGTGTTATCTTTTCAGTCAGTCAGTCAGTCAGAATTAGAATTTTAAACAGAGATATTATTTTCTTTCTCGTATAGTAATTAAAAACACTGTGGCCTAACGGAAAGTGAAAACGTTGCTTGTGTTTTGTATGTTTATGTCTTTTCTCTTAGACAGTACACCCTGTAACCGCAATGGGTTTGAAGTTCTTGGTAAGAAAAAATTAATGTTTTCATTGTGAACAAAGGTGGCTCAGGTATCTATTGCTGAAATGTTAACTTGTAATAAATGTATCGCAGAACATGTTTTGAACCACAACACGCATAAAAGAAAATAGTTGCACAAAATCCGAATCAGTGGTATTGCATTTTTGTGTCTATGTGAATTATTTTTCATAAAAGGGAAATATCAAGTAAGCGTCTTGGTGTACGCAAAAGCAGTAAAATATTTGCCACATGTGGTAAAGTGGGAGGTAAAGTTTGGGAACCAGCTAGCAAGCTAGAAAACATATAATGCATGTGTGTGTGTGGGCTGTCTCGGCTGTTCATGATGACAGCTGAGCAGATCTGTCAAAGACGGTAGTCTGGTTTCGTAAATAAGTAACTGGAAAAACAGCTGGTGCTGTTCTGTCCCAATAAGTGTGAAGTCCACTAGTCTGCACTTACAGTCAACCCTAAACAGAATACAAATATCAGAGAGGGGGAGTTTTGTCCCATCATCTAGGGCATTACCATAAATATGCTCACCACTATTATACCATGATACTAAAATACCACTATAAACCATGATACTAAAATACCACTATTTTACCACAATACTAAAATACCACACAAGTTATGTAATAGCCCTCTGACAAAACCCCTAACAGTACGGCCATGGCCAAAGGTCATGTCTAGTGGTCTGGTAGTGTTTTATAATAGACAATCAGCACGGCTAAAGGCCATGGATAGTGGTCTGGCAGTGTTCTAAAATAAAGAGTGGACACAGTCGAAGGCTGCACTCACTGGCCATCGCTGTAGGCCATGACTTGTGGTCTTGTAGTGTTCTACAATATACAGTGGGCATGGCCAAGGGCCATGGCTATGGGTCTGTTAGTGTTTGAAAATATACAGCGAGCATGGCCGAAGGCCATGGACACTAGTCATGGCTGAAGGCCGTGGCCACTGCCCCTTAATGTTTTATAACACACACAGGGTGGATGAAGGGCATGGCCAGTGACCATGGCTGAAGGCAATGGCTAGTGGCCCCATAATATGGTAAAATATAAGAGTGAGCATGGCTGAAGGCCATGGCTAGCAGCTGGTTAGTTTTGTGAAATATACAGTTGGCACAGCTGAAGGCCGTGGCCACTGGCCATGGAGGAAGGCCATGGCTAGTGGCCCCTTAATATGGTAAAATATAAGAGTGAGCATGGCTGTAGGCCATGGCTAGTGTCCGGTTACTGTTGTCAAATATACAATGGGCACAACCGAAAATATACTGTGGACCAGGTATGAAACAACTGGGGTGCGAAGTGTCGACTCCATTTACAGGAGGGATCTGGGGTTATTGCATCCAGTAGATTTTTAAATATTTTACAGGGAAAGGGGTGCCCCTTCCCCCAAAATTATAGTTATATCTCCATGGTGCTTTGCAGCAGAGAGGCTGACAGGCTTTTCAGAAATTAAAAAGCAGCAATTTTTCCCCAAAATTCTATTGGTAATAACTTTTGAACTGCTGGATGGATTTGGATCAACATTTCCAAAGAAAGAGTTTGTGAAGGGCTGCCCACCAAACTGCACATTTTGGGAACTTAACATTGTAAAATGAAAATGTTATTGAAAAACAAAACACCACAGTTTCACAGTTTTCTGCCCATTCATTTTCCCATAGAGAGAAAGTGTAGATTTTTAAACAGATTTGCACCAAATAAGAAACGATTTGGGCTCAAAGCGTTGGTTTAAATATCCTCACTAGTTTGGGGTAAATCCATCCAGTAGATTTTAAAATATTTCACAAAGAATGGCATCTGCTCTTTAAAACCTTTATATCGGCCTTTGTGGTTTTTACAGCAGAGAGGCTGAGCGAGGCTGATCATTTTTGACTTGCTGGATGGATTTTCCCCCCATGAAAATTCAAGAGCCCCACTAAACTGGAAATGTGGTAAACAATTTGTTAGAAAATGAAAAAATTATAAATCTATATTTATAAAAGTGAAAATGTGTGGGTGACTGGGTTTGTGGCAAAGCGTTGTTCCTTATACAATTCCACACCGTTTCACCAATCTGCACCATATTTTGTATAGTTCCCTCTTAGGGCCCTCTGGATATTACTGGCTACATGACATTTGAATACCTCACCCCTTTACCGGAATGTTAGCACCATCACACATGAAGCGGTTGCCTGAAATCAGCGAAACATCAATGTGGTCGTAGAAGGACAAGCCTTGACACGAGGAACAATCACGTTTTAAGGTACTAGGATGCACGGTTTTGGAGATATTTGCACCGCAATGCACTGTAACGAGCTGCACCACGCCAGTGTGTGGTGACAGGTGGGGAGAGAGCACAGAAGGTCCCAGTATGCAGCAGCACACCAACTCAACCCTCCCCCCAAAGTCTGCTCTGGGGTATATCAGCCAGCCACACACGCCCATTCTCAGTGCAGTTTACTTTAAGGTGCAAATCACATCAAGCGATAAGCAAATCAGAACAGCAACCTACACGATCATTGATTTTCAACAATTGAGAGTTTTATCATGTCTGTCTACAAAACAAGTTCCGAGAAAGGGTACGTTTGCTAGTAAAACATAAAAATGTTGTTCTCATCCTACTTGCATATATTTCCCCGTAGAGAAAAAGTGCAGTTTTTGTAAAGCTGTAGCATGAAAACCTCTGGGCAGATTTGGAACCAAATCAGAAACATCATAATTTGAAGTTTATTCAGATATGAAATCCATAAATCAAAACAAAAATAAAAAAAACATTACAACACATGTACAATCCATCACAATTTTGACATTAAAATATGGAGATTAAAAATGGTCCAGTTGGGTGTAAGCAATAGATAAAACATACAGGTTAAAATTAGTCCTTCAATAGATATTTCCTTTCGTTCCACGCTTTTCTTAAAAATTCCATGCAGCCCCATGCCACGGCAATTGATCCGGCAGATAATTAAAAAAGTCAAGGCAGGTCGCCATTGATTAAAATTGGCTTCCCTCAGTAACGGGAGAATAGTCTTATTCCTAATATCACAATAAAATGGGCAGAATAACATAACGTGCAACAGGTCTTCTTTTTCTGTGCCCACAAACAGGGCACACAGTGTACTGATTGAATCATGACCAGTTCTTTGTGTTGTCTCTAAGCCACAAAAAATTAAAGCGGGCCCTGGTCAGAGCCCAGTGGTCTGCAATTGTATTACTGTACAGCAGATAAGGTTGTATTACATCTGACAGGAGCCCAGATGTTTCCCGATTGTTAACAATGCATGCTCATCTGTTTCCAACTCCCTCAGGGTCAGCCGCTTCTTGAAGCAACGAGCTGGGGGTAGATCTCTCTCTGCGGCAGGGGCCTCCCTCTGGAACAGCCTTCCTGCCTCCCTGAAACTTGAGGAGAACCATCTTCGGTTCTGGAAGCACCTCAAAACCTTCCTCTTTGCTTCTGCTTTCTCTCTCCCTCTCCCCTGCTAATTCTTCATTGAAACTGCACTGAACCTGCACCTGGGCCACTCTCTCCGACCTCGGTCCTTGGCCCAGCCACTCTCCACTTGCACTGCCTCCCTGGTAACCCCTGCACTGCGGGACTGTCTCTGCATCCCTTACAGCCCCCCCCTCCCAGCACTTGTCTGCACTTACCTTGCACTTGCCACCAGCTGGCCCTATTTATTATTTATTTTTATTCTACTTACCCTGTTCAGCACTTCCCCCTCTCCCCTTCCCCTTGCACTTTTTTCCCTTCCCCCTACCCCTGCACTTGCGCGATCTGAATGACACCTGGCCTAGTAGGATCGTTGTCTGTCTTTCCCCCCTGTTCCCTCCTCCCTGCCTCGTCGCGCCTTGAAACACTTGTATATAGGCGCGTTACAAATGCCATATCATATCATATCATATCATGCACGGAACACCGTCTTATATTTGTTACAGTGAGCTAATGTTAAAAGAACAGCAGGGCAATGCAAACTCTGGACATTCAACAGTGATACAAATTTTGAAATAAAATGCAGCCATGGGATATTGTGCCAAAATGAAACCGACTGTAGGCCTTTAATTATACTATGAGTGAGAACAGCTCTTGGATTTGACCATATGGGTAGCCAGTGTAATAATGGCGCCATGTGCCAATCGTCCCCAGTGTGACTGATGCAAAATTCTGTGTGTACTGTGAAATTTGGGGCAGAGCCCGGCAGACCCAACAGTTTCTTCAAGAAATTATTTTCTGTTACCTCGATGCTCCTTATAGTTTTGTTGCCCCACAGAGCTGCATCATAATTAGTTGCAGCTTTGGTTTGTGCTTTATAAACTTCAAGAATTAGGTTAATTGGCTGACCTTGAGACATATTGACGAATGGAGAGATACCAGCCAGTGACGTTTCTCATTAGAGTGCTCTGCTTCTGAATATGGGACTGCCCCCACTAGTCCTCAGTAAAACAAATACCCAGATAATCAAATGTGGGTACTTGTGGAAACAACGCACCCCTGGCGTACACCTGAAGCTACCTCAAAATAGTTTGTGTACTGCCCGTGTTCCCCAAATCGTACACAAGCTCTAGTATCCTTGTGTATCATTTGCAGTGCTTTTATTAACTCAACTGGGCAGCCCATGGACCCAGGCACCTGCCAAAGTGATGCCCTATCCACTCTATTAAAGGCTGTGCTTAGGTCCATGAAGGCGAGGTAGATCGGTTCTCCCTTTACACAAATAGTGGACGCCACCACCAAGTATAGATTAAGAGCTTGATCTTGGTTGCCCGGTCCAGGGCAGAAGCCAAATTGGATTTCTGAGAGAATTTGGTTGTGGTGAATCCAGTCCTCAAGGCGTTGCAAGATTACACGTCCGAAAGACCTTGAAGGAGGTGTCTAGAAGGGAGATGGGCATGTATGCTAAAGGATATTCTGGGTCACCCTTTTTAAATATTGGATAAATAATTGCAGATTTCCACAAATGTGGAAATACTCCAGTTTGTAAAAAGGAATTTAAGCATATCAAGAGCGAAACCCACAGGTCCAATTCCCCCTTATATAAGTCTGCGGGCACTGCGTCTGGGCTAGGTGTGCTGTTTTGCTATTGTTGTTTAACTGTTATTTCCACCTCCTTCAAGGGCAAACCTATAGTGGGGGTCCGGTCACCACCCTCATACCTAGCTGCCTGACCCTTAAACAGGGACATAAAATGATCTGACCAGGTTCTGGCACACACGTGGTTTTCCTTGTGTGACCTCACCCGCTTCTATGGAGGTCCGCCTGCAACAAAATCTCAACATTTCCTGGAGTCCCTATTGGCAACTGCCAAGAATAGTTGTTCCCATGCTTCTTCCTCCAGTACGTTTTTCCTAGTCTCGACTGACCTTTTGTATATTGCCCTGGCCTTGGTGACAGCACTCCTTGTGCTGTTCTTAGTGTTCCCTTCACATTGATTTTTGCAGTCATACATGCCTCATCAAACCAGCTAGTTGGTTTGGTTTTGATTGTTTTCATGTTTAAAGAAGTGTGTCATGGACCTGGCCACCAGGGGGCGCACGGACGATGTCAGCCTTCGTGTGAGCTCCTAACCCACGGGCCCCCATAAGTGAATTGAGCCCCCACTTCGGCCCCCCCCGAACCCAACAACGACAGCCTGAGCCAATAGAAACGCCCCCCACCCCCTGAGCGAAAACCTGGCCGAAATCGGACCTTTGGTCCGCGAGAAAACCACGAGAGGAATCGACCTCCCCCCGCCGGTGGGGACGCAGACACGGGAGAAGGCCGCGGCCCGCGGCGCTGGACTCCGCCCCCGGCCCTCATCGAGGAACACCAGCGCGGAGCCTGAGCTCCGGGGAGAGAGGCAGCGGCCCGCTCCGGATCGCGTGGAGGGTCGCCCCCCCCCGCGCTTCCGAAGAGCGGACTCCTCGAGCAACAGGTCCCACGCCACAAGGGATCGACCTCGCGGAGGTAAGTGCCCGGCTGGGAGTGGGGGCTTCGGTCTGCGCCACCCCGGCGGGGGCCCGCTCCGCCCCCCCGGCCTAGGATAACCGCGCTACCAGGACTCCCCCCGCACCAGCAGGAGACCCGAAATCCCCGCAACCAAAAGAGACCTGCCAAGAGCCTGCCCCCCGCGGCGCCCCCCCCCGACTTGGAGCACGCAAATCACCCGAAGGCCCTGGGTTGGTGGGGGTGCCACATCGCTCCCGCCGGCTGCAACACGGGTTCCCACGAGGGGACCCGCACGCCAGCAGGCAAGAATGGAAACATCTGGTGCTCTTGGTGATCCATAACTGCAATCTACGGTCTCCCCCCACGCAGCGAATTTATCAGCACACGAAAGGGGAGGCGGAAGGTTGGGCCCCCACTCCTGGGGCGTGTGCCCTCTTCTGAAAAGGCCACAAGCAGAACGGAGACAGGACAAGAGGCCCTACAATTGGAGGACAGTGCATTACACGGTGGCCCGCGGCCCCCCTCCAAGCATCTGCGCCTTAAATCCTCGCCCTGAGACCTGGGCCCACACAACTCCACCAGGGTCCGGCTACAGGACGCTATCGACACCTAATACCCCCCGAAAAGACGCTGAATCCGACGGACATAAATCAGTGCGGAGGGTAGAGCCCCTGGAGACAGGGCGTGTGCCTCCTCCCACTCCCGCCAAAGGAACCCCCGCCACGAGGACAACCACCCGGGTACTCTCCGATACCCCCCACGGGCTCTTCAACACACTGGTTCCGAGGGTAAGGCCCCCGACCCAGGGGCGTGTGCCTCCTCGTTGGATACCCATTCATGACCATACCGAACAAGCTTGCCAAATACGCCTACAGACCAGCAGCTCAGGCTCCTGACCCTGGATCAACAATGTCGGTAGAAACCATCGAAACGGGTGCAGCTGCCACCAAGGGAGATATTGCCGCCCTTTTAGCCGAAATCCGAAACATGGGCGCCAATCTCGGCGGCAAAATGGATAAGATGACCCAAAGGATAGACAACATCGAGGAGAGATTAGAAGGGGTCGAGACTAACCAAGCCTCTATTGACACTCTAGAGGCCCAAATGGAGCTCAGAATACGAAACATAGAAAGGAAGGAGGATGAGATTCGCCTGAAGATAGACGATTTGGAAAATAGAGAGAGAAGAAATAACCTACGGTTTTTTGGAATCCCGGAGAAAGAAGGGGAGACAGAGGAAGACCTCAAGCAGACTATACACGATATCATCAAAATCCTGACTGCGGACGAGGACATCGATGAACTCAAGACCGAGAGAATTCACAGAGCCGGTGGCCCCCCAGGAGGCCCGAGATCATTCCTTGCCAGATTCCATAGATATCAGGACAGACGAAGATACCCTCCAAGGCCAGGTCTGGAGGCACTCTTACCCTCGGGGGAGCCCAGATTACTATTTTCCAGGACCTCTCATCACTGACACTGGCATTGCGTCGCTTATGCGGCCCCCTCACGAGATGGCTAAAAGAGCAGGGCACGAGATACAGGTGGGGATACCCCTTCTCCCTCGCGTTTGAACATGGAACCAGAAAGTTCCTACTACGCTCTGAAGAAGAAATTCGAGAATGTATTGCCGACCTCCTCGGACAGACCCCGGAGGGGGGCACTCAGGGAACACTATCGCAGGACAGATCACGCTGGGAACTTCAGGGCCCGAGAAGAAAACGAGTGAAAGGCTCCAGAAAGTACAGGCGGCCCAACGACACACCTGAACACAACCAATGACATAGTCGCTTCAAACTCTACATTCTGGCGACTCAGGACTTCATGATCCTGGCAGGGAACCCACTTACATAATGGATCATGGCATCCCTTAGTCCGCGGTTCCGCCACACGAGGTGGGAACTGCCAGTCCACCAAAAGGAGATACCGAGGAAGGATGACTCCCGAAACCGCATGTATCATAGAATATGTTACCTTGAAGTGGGAATCCTTGCTGTTTGACACACTGTTGTTTGATAAGTGATTTCATGAGCAGGGGGGTGGGGGCTCAAAAATGTTACCTTGATACTATTAGTTTACGGGGTCATACGGTTACGACCCTCACTGGTGGTCCGACAGAAGACCGGTTGTTCACATCCGGTCCAACTCGGACGCCACCACGGACAGTCACAAAACCTCATCGTAGAATTAAGATCGACGCGATAGTCCAGAGGGTGATGGGTATGCAGTCCAATACCCTACAGGGACGGGAGGGGGGAGGGAAACGGGGAATGATACAGTCTCAGACAAAGCCTCTGTTAGATAGAGGCACACACAATGCTACTTCCAATATGGCAATTTCGTACAATGGGCTCCACGACGATGCGAAGAAACACCACGGACGCACTGATGTCACACAGACATGATAAACCAAATGACACGCAGGGTAAGCTTAAAATAGGCACGCTCAATGTTAAGGGACTTAATTCCCCCACCAAAAGGTCACTGGTGATGAGAGAATTCAAGAGGGCTGAACTGGACATTCTTTTCTTACAAGAAACTCGATATAGCAGAGGGGAGGAGAGGAAGATTCTCTATGCCAAGCTGGGATCGGAATATTGGGGCTCTGGCCCGCTGAAGAAGGCAGGAGTTGGCGTACTAATCAACAGGAAGATCCAATTTGAACTCTTAAAGTCATGGATGGACGTCAGTGGTAGAGCAATAGCCCTGGTGGGCAGCATACAGGGCACGGTTGTTACCCTTGTGGCAATATACGCCCCCAATACAGGCCAAGACAGATTCCTCCAGAGGATAATACCTAAAATCATGTGCGAAGCAGAAGGCGAAGTAATTATTGGAGGTTATCTGAACATGTGGATGGACCCGGAGCAGGATAGACAATCAGGTCGCCTCTCTACACCTCCACTCGTTGGTCCCAGACGCCCACTAGCCGCAGACATGATGACCGCCTACAACCTCACCGATGCATGGAGGCATGCCAACCCCAACCGTACTGGCTTTACCTTTTTCTCAGCACCACATACAACCTTCTCCAGAATAGACTATGTGTATCTGACCGCAGACCTCATCACGGCGATGACTGAAGCCGTCATAAACCCGGTCTCCTGGTCAGACCATGATATGGTCATGGTCACCCTCGACCAAATGGCCCTGCCCCGAAGATGCTCCAAATGGCGCTGTAATGAAACCCTCTTTAAGGATCCCACCTTTCGTGAGGAACTGGAACAGGACATTACCCGATACTTTGAGATCAACAACACAGGGGAAACCTCTATGAACACAGTTTGGGAGGCAGGCAAGGCGACCTGGAGAGGACTACTTATCCGAGAAGGAGCAGCCAAAAAAAGAGAAAGACAACTAATTGAGAACAGGATCCGGAATAAAATCACACAACTGGACCACATGGCACAAACGGCCGATCAGGATAGACCACAAAAGATTAAAGAGGCCAACGATAAGAGAGAGGAATTAAGACAACTAGAGGCGGGAAGCGTAGCGCATAAGCTACAGCACCTGAAGCAGAAGCACTATGAACATGGGGACAAAGAGGGCGCCCTGCTTGCCGCAAGACTACGAGGCCAACGCCAAGAGAGGTGGGTCCCCACGATTCAAACAGAAGAGAACTCTGACGAACCAATTTCTCCCAGTGTCCCTGAAGCTTTTGCCGACTTTTACGAAAAATTATATTCAGCGCGCCCCTCCGTGCACACGGGAGCTATAAATGAATACCTAGAGCGAGCACCCTTGCCCACCCTCCCAACGGATAGTGCACTCACATTGGAAGCCCCCATAACAGGAGAAGAAATTGAAGAAGCTATCAAAAGACTCCCAACAGGGAAAGCCCCCGGAAACGATGGATACACGGCGGGGTTCTATAAAACTTTTAAAGATGCCCTTCTCCCATTCATGGTTCTCCTATTCAACAACATCCTATACTCCGGCGAGGCACCCGACTCCTTCTCCGAGGCGCTGATAACCGTCATCCCCAAGGAGGGTAAGGACCCAAAGCTGTGCGCCTCCTACCGCCCTATATCTCTATTAAACATTGACGCCAAAATCTATACGAGAATCCTGGCTGCAAGACTGGAGTCATATATGCCGGCAATAATCCACAATGACCAGGTTGGCTTCATTTTAGGCAGACAAGGAGCAGACTCCACCCGGAAAACCCTACACTTAATCCACGAAGCCCAAACTTCACAGAACAATCCAACGCTACTCTCAATTGATGCCGAGAAGGCATTCGATAGAGTCGACTGGCACTTCCTCGAGGCCACATTGCAAAAGATAGGCATAGGCCCCACACTCCGACGAGGAATCAAAGCAATCTATAAGTCTCCAAGAGCATCGGTCTCGGCGAACGCTCAATTCTCCCGATGGTTCCCCCTCAACAGGGGTACAAGACAAGGTTGCCCCCTATCGGCGATACTGTTCGCACTGTCCTTAGAACCTCTCGCCGTGATGCTACGAGCCGATCCCGCAGTGGAGGGAATCCAGGTGAATGGTAAAGAATATAAACTAGCCTTGTATGCGGACGACATCCTGCTCCACCTGTCAAACCCAACGTCTTCCGTTCCGAGAGCGATCCAGCTAATAGAGGAGTACGGCGCGCTCTCGGGATTTAAAATCAACAAATCCAAGTCTACTCTTTTTCCACTCCATGAAGCATCGTCGGAACACCGGAGCACCCTTGCGCAACTCGGGCTGATCGTCGGAGGCCCGACATTGAGATATTTGGGAATCAACCTGACGCGACACCTCGACGGCCTCTACGAAGCCAACTTTCCCCACTCCTCGAGGCTCTCAAGGCCGATCTCAAGAAATGGAAACCGCTAACGATATCCTGGATGGGACGCCTGAATGCGATCAAAATGGTGTCCCTCCCACGGTTTCTCTACCCCTTTCAGGTCCTGCCTATCACAATTCCGGATCACTTCTTCAAGCAAGTCAGAAAAGCCATCCTACACTTCTTGTGGAACGGAAAGAAACCCAGAATCTCCTACGAGGTCTTAATACTACCGAAAGAGTTAGGCGGGGTTGGCCTACCGGACATAGAACGCTATTATCAGGCCACACAGCTCAGGATCTTAATCCCACATCTCCGAGAAAGGAAAGACCTCCAATGGGTCCAACAACAACGTTCTATACAACGTGACTCTGGCAGAGTGGTTATGGGTCCCCAGATCGAAGCTATCGAGGAAGCTGCGCAACCACCCGATACTAAGCACGTTGTGGAACATATGGAGGAAGGGAAGAGCAATGTCAGGAGTCACCACGTGGCCTTCGCCACTGAGCCATCTTTGGTCCCCTGGAATCAGAGAGGAAATCCCGGAACATGCCAGATACCAATCTTGGTTTGATGCCGGCCTTGAGAGGGTCGGCCAGCTGTGGAGAAAGGGGAAATTCATTTCGATAACGGAACTCGAGGAGGCCCTCCAAATCCGCCCGATACCAGTTTTCCTGTACCTACGTCTGAAAGGCGTCATATCCAGAAAGGAATGGAAGGATACCACGCAGAGAGAACTAACGCCCTTTGAGACGATCCTAGACACAACTACTACCTCCAAATGCCTCATAGCGAGAATGTACAGAGCCCTAATCACCAAAGACAATGCACCCAACCATCGTCTAAAAGCAAGATGGGAACGAGACTTTGCCAGAGAGTTCGACCAGCAAGCCTGGAATAAAATATGTGAAACACCATCCAAAATATCAATTGCGGCCCAATATAAATTGCACGCTATAAAATTACTACATAGATGGCAATACGACCCACAAAGACTGTCCAAAATGTTCCAGACCTCCAGCCCGAGATGCTGGCGACATTGTGGGATGAACGCCGACTACTGGCACATGTGGTGGGCCTGCCCCAAGGTCCGCATCTACTGGCAGGAGGTCCTGGGATGGATCAAACAGCTGGAAGGCATAAATAGAGAACTGTCACCCCTCCTGATCCTGTTTGGCCTCGAAGAAGAAGACGACGAAATGACAAGAGTGAAAGGTCTGACATCCCCCCTCTTGCTTGCGGCGAGAGCTGCCCTTGTGATAAAATGGAAAGCTCCTCGCCTACCTAATAAGAGGGACTGGATACAGATCGCTACAAATATTTACACTATGGAGAAAGTAACAGCAATATTACATGACAGAGCTGCGCGACAGGAGGAAGTCTGGTTCGATTTCATAACTAAATACATCTCGCGGCCGACCATGGAAGACTCAGCAGGGAAACTGCTCCCGATCCATACTACCAATCACTGAAAACTGAAAGACCCAATGCTGACAACCCTTGCGTGTCACAGACCACACAGGAGAACAATGATCGCTGGATGTTCCAAGATGCGCGTCACGTAGCTCAATACGACCCAGAATGCCAATGCCTCGAAGGAAGCGGACATGAGACATGGGGATGGGAAGGGGGATGGGAAGGGGGGAGGGGAGGGGGGTTTTTCCTTTCTCTTCTTTATTCTCTTTTTCTTTTTTCTTTCTGCCTTCCCCTGGAATATGGAGCGTTAATGTTGATATCTGTTGTTAAGGTGGACACGGAGTTTCTAATGAAGTAGTTCGCTATGCACAATGTATAACCACCTGTATGTTCATATTCCTTGTTAAAAACAATAAAAGTCAAATTTAAAAAAAAAAGAAGTGTGTCATGGAACTCCACAGATGTTCTGAATCGTATATGGTTTGGAGAGGCTTGGCGTCATGCCCAACAATACGTGTGATGAGATGTAAATTTGTGCGCACCAACATGTGTTGGGCAACTATCGGGTCACATTTCGCCCATTTTATCCAACGCTTACATTGTGGATTAATTTTGCATAGGTCCGATTGAGGGTGGACTACAGTAGAGGAGGAAAGATGGTCCTGTCTCAGGACCAGCCTCAGAGGGAAGTGGTCACTATTTTCTCAACAACTGCAAAATCCACAATCATGTGTCAGTGTTGACCGTGGATGCAGAAATAATCAATAATCGATGTGCCCTGTGCTCTTGCGACAGTGATCTTGCCTGGCACATCTGAGTTTATGTGTCCATTTAAGGCGCGCAGTCCCCATTTCATAAACCACATATTATAATCGTAGCCCCCTGGAGCACATCCGATTGTCTGACATTTGTGGGTGTACCATAAGCAAATTCTTTGCCCTCGTCTGGCTGACCAATAGGTGTCCCATTGACCAATTGTGCACTAAAATCACCTCCCAAGACAATTACTTTGTATTCTTCCACCAGGTTTACAATTGTAGATTCACGCAGGTCTTTTAAAGCCCCAGAGGGTTAATTTGTGTGAGGTGTGGGATATTATAGATATTTACCAGCAATAATTTGTAGCCCCGCTCACGTATCACTACTAGGTATTGGAGAGTGGAGGTAGTTTGTTCCCGCTCTACAGTCTGACAATTCAAACTAGATTTGATCAAATTCTCATTCACCCAAAACCGTGAACCCTTTTGTTTTTTCGTGCAAAGTTTGAGAATGAAACATATCCATCCAAACGAACAGGTGCTGTCACACACGGCGCCTGCAAGAAGATAATGTTGTAGGTCATCACATAAGACACTACATCCCTCATTAATAGTTTTGCTACCACCCCTGCTATTTTCCAACTGAGAAGCGTGATAACGTCTTCAGGTTGGTGTGCCGGCTCTTCCCTGTCATAGAGATCACCTCGTCAGGCACCAAAGGGCTCAATGTTTGGTCCCCTGACAGGTTAAACTGCCTTCCTCAGAGGGCCATAGTCAGTCCAATTCCTCAATTCCTTGTAGGGTGTCAAAATGGTTTGAGGTAATAATTGCCCCCTCCACCATCCATGCACCTCTCGGACCTACAATTGTGGGGGGTATTAACCTATCCTTCCCCTTTTTTGTCACCCATTCCACCTGCTCAGAAGTTAAGGGATCACAATACACAGGGTAAAAGGTGACTAGGGGGAGAAAAGTGCTTGTATTACTATTGGATCCCCCATCATGTGTCACTTGGGGTTAAGTGCTGTAGTCAAACATTTCAGCATGGCCGGGGCCACTACTATGACTATTACAGAATCCCCCTCTCCTCTTGTGGGTATATTGTTTTTACTTGATTTAATTGTTTAAAAAGAAACAATTTTTACAAGACTGCTCCTTGAAGATCCGTCTCTCAGTCTACAGTCGAGAAAATCGAAAGAAAAGTCCCAATCGTGCCAGCCTCTGCTGTTTGAAGAGAAGAAGGAGGAGGAGGGAGAGTTTGTTCACCTCACATTATGGGGTCTATTTGATCAGATTCCAGGCGTTTCAGTAGAGCTAGGCTTTGGTGAAAGCCAGCCACTGCTATGGTCCATTTGACGTTTTCTCCGCTCATCAAATTATTCCATCTCTCCTCTTCGTCAAGGTAATCAAATTTGACAAATAAGGGTCCCAAGTAGAGGGTGCAGGCCTCATCCACCCCTCTACAAGTAAGGAGCGGATGTTTGAGTGGTTCAATTGCATCTAGTTGATGACAAAATCGACAGAGGCTGGTATTCGCTTGTTTCCGCCTGGCTAATATCTCATTTGTATATAAGATATTCAATCGAATGCGCAGAAAGTTTTCCCGAAGCTTCTTAGATGGACACTTCAGTAGATAGGCTCTGGTTCCATTGACTTTTGCCGGGTTGTCTGGACCATATTACCCAACCAAGAAGCCCTCCTAGCCATCAGCATGCCCCTTGGATTGATCTTTATTCCAGGTAAACGGGTGTTAATCCATTGGGGGGTTTTGTTTATTAGGGAGACTGTGGTTTCTACCACCCCTTCCACTAAAAACAGGACACCTGTGATGACTCCCACGAGCGGTGCAGCTTTGGGCGGAAGGTCCATTACAATTGTACTGGGAGATAGTGTCATATCATCACTGTGGGCGTCTGTTTCATGGGGGAGGGGTGTGGGTGCTTTGGGACATTTAGGGATGAGTGCGACAATCATGCCACTTCTAGGCCTGGTCTGGTGAGTTTGCATGGGTACTACTAGGGCGGGTTGGATATTCCACTGAGTTTCACTCTGGGGCACTGGCAAGGGCGAGTTTGGATGACTAGCATCCATGGCAGTTATGTGGACCACACCATTTTTAGATACAGTTTGTTGAAGTTCCAAAACATCTTTTTTCAAGCCTCTGATTAGGTCATCCAAAATGGTGAGGGAAATGCTAGTGTATTCCCTAAAAGACACAATACCGGTAGGAATAGGGCCTTACTTCTTATCCAAAACCATGTCCAGGATTTTGAAATCGCTGGATGCTGAGTTCACATAATTCTCACCCTGTTCAAGTGATAGTTGGGACAGTTTGCTCCCGTCAGTGCCCCCTTCTAGTGAACTGAATCGAGTCATTACCGAATCGCCAATGGGCCTACTTGAAAGAATGGGTATCCCTACCCCCACCGGATTGCATAAGTTCATGGGACCCACGATGGAGGTTGGGCTCTTGTTTAAACGTGGTGGGAGTGGGGAAGTAACCACCAATACAGCCGGCTGTGAGACTGTAACCTCAATTGCCCTTTCAGTGTTTACAATTCTCTCCTCAATTTTGCCCGGCATTTGTTTTCAATAATCATTCAAAGAAGTTTGGTGGGAGGTCTGAGCCCCCATTGATTTTGCGCCAATCATGTATGATTTGCTTTTTTTAGTTTTGTTTATGGCCTGCCGTGGGTCTCTAGCCTTGCACTTTGACATTATAATCGCAGATTTTACGGGTTTTGCAAAGGCGAACTGTGCAAAAATACAAACAATGCCAAAGTGCAACAATGTCAAACTTCTTTGAATGATGGTGCAAAGCAGTGTAAAGGTGCAAAGTGTGCAGGTAGAATGCCTCTTCTTTAGCCAGGTAGCGGATTATGTAATGGGGGCTGGAAATTGATGGTAACAGTTTAAAAACAGATAGTGGCTAAAAGGGTAATGTCTAAAAACATGTCTTAAATTAAAATCAAAAGGAAACATAGAAATGTAAGAAGTGCAAAGTGTGCAAGAAGAATGCCTCTTCTTTAGCCAGGCCATGGGTTATATAATGGGGGACTGGCAATTACTGGTAGCAAATTAAAGGCAAATAGTGGCTAAAAGGCTAATAGCTAAAAATATGTATTTTCTTAAATTAAATCAGAAAGAAAAATAGAAATGCAACTGAAAAGGTGCACAGCAGAGAGAAATACTCAACGGGAACTGTTCATAGATGGAGTAAAGCTTGTCCGCAAGTTTACGTGTTGCAATGTAAAAGTATGACTGTAGGGAATTGAAAAATTAAAATATAATTAATAAAGTTCTGAACACGTGGTGCAGCTGAGGAGTCTTTTAAAATTGAATGTTCAGCAGGCAAGACCAGTTGGTCAGTGATGAGCAGATAGTGGCATCGTAAAAAGTGAAGTTCCCTTTTCAAATCGGCCATTATTGATACAAAAAAAGGAGCAGACAGTGCAGCCTATCAACTTTGACTAAAATGGTGCCAAAGTGTGGCACAGCGCTGAGGGCACGCCCAACTGGCTAGAGGGCCTGTCTTGGTCCGTCTACCCCCACGGCCCACCGTGCGGATACAAAGGGAATGCGTGTGCCAGAACAAGCCCGGAGTAGAACAATTAGCCACCATGAATGTATGGCCGCTAGCAGTGAAGATGTCGCCGCTGCTTTGAATAAACAGAGTAAATATAAGTTATAAATGTAAAAGTTTTTTTATGGAGTAGTCCCTTAACCTTTATCCATTGATCCAGCACGCGTAGCGAGTTGGAGGCATTTGTCACAGTCACCGTTATTAGTGGTAGGTTTGAATACGGGAAAAACAGAGTTAGAAATTCAGCGTTCTCCAGTATGCCCATAGTGATAACCGCGCAGTTCACAGATGCAGCTTTCTGGTGTTAAGACGGCTTACCGTTGGTTTTCAGCCAGCGCATGCTAAATGGTCAGGGGCTTCACCTCACCTCCATGGCCACCAGCGGACCCCAACAGACCCCTCCTGCCACACTCTCGTGCTGCGCTTCGTGCGTCTGAAGGCTTTATAGTTCAGTGTGGGACACTGGCTCCTCCAGACTCCGCCTCCAGCAATGAAACAAGGATAAAGATTCCAGAACAAGGGAAAAACCCTCCAGGGACTACAGTCGACCACTCCTGCCCCACTCAAGCGCCGCGCTTCGCGCATGTGAGGGCTTTTTAGTTCAGTGTGCGACACTGGCTCCTCGGGGCTCTGGCACCAGCAATGAAACAAGGAGAAAGACTCCAGAACAAGGAAAAAACACTGCAGAGACCACTCCTGTCTCACAATCAGAAACAACATGGGCACAATGCGTTGACTTAATTCCCTTTACTGGTTTGGGGTAAAAGCATCCAGAAGTTTTAAAAAAAATATTCAAGAGAGAACAGTTTGTCCCCTGCGCCTTCAAACCTTTATATAAGTTGTGGTTCTTTGCAGTAGGGAGGCTGAGAGAGGCTAATAAGTTTGACTTGCTGGATGGATTCGGAGGAAATTTTCTAAACCAAGGGTTTGTCAATGCGTCCCCCCACCCACCCCGCTAAACTTGACATTTAAAACTTTGATAAAAAGTCAGTTTTCAGCCCACTCGCATTCATATCGTGAAAACCGCTAGGACGATTTGGACCAAATACGGACCAATTTGCACCAAAATCGTTGACTTAATTTCCTTGACTAGTTTGGGGTACATCCATCTAGTAGATTTAAATCGGTCTTGGTGCTTTGCAGCAGAGAGGCTGAGAGAGGTTAATGCAATTTCCGGGAGGGCTCTGGGGTAAGTGTTTTGTTGCGTCAAATCTGTGCAAATTAACTGCTCCTTAGCTAAGGTTTTTTCAGTGAATATTAATGCTTTTGTTATACCAAAGATTTTTACAGCCCACTAGCCACGGCGTTCACTGTGTCCACTGTACATGTTCCCCCAATATGGTAATGTTTATTTGTAAAGCGCCTATATACAAAGCAAGTGTTTCAAAGCGCTTAAGGAGGAAGGGAACAAGGGGAAAACAGTCATTCAGAGCCCTTGAATGTCTGAATGATACAAATCTGCACAGGCACAGTAAGTGCATATAATGCAATTAACAGTGTAGATAACAACAAATAGGTCTGCCAGCGATTCTGTAGTTTTCCCAAGGGCATTGAGGTGCCACCATGTAAGGGGTGGGCAATGGAAGACAAATAGATGAATCTTCAAGGCATGGTGCGTTCAGATTGTGCAAGTGCACAGGCGGTACAGGAGAGGGGGGAAAAGCTGGGGTAAGTGCTGAAAGATGCCCCTCTCGTGGGGGTTTGACCAAGTGCAGTAACGATGAGTCAAGTGCGAGGCCCGGAGGCAAGTGTGAGAGGATGGGCGGGCATACCAGAGACCTGTGAGACGTGAGACTCTGAAGTACACCCAGGGGCCAGTGAGCAAGCTGTGCAGAGAAGGAGGGAGAGAGGGATAGATTCGAGAGAGTGGTTAGTAGGATAGAGATAGAGAGGAGGAAGAGGAGAAGAGGACTGTCTTAAGGAGTTTCCGGAACTTAAGGAGATCAGGCTCAAGACAAAGGACGGCAGGGAGGCTGTTCCATAGGGAGGCCCCTGCTGAGGATAAATATGTTTCTTTTGGACCCATTAGGTGGCCACGGTTGGGCCCACTAGCCAGGGCCTTTAACCCTGGCCAGTGTATATTTTGAAACACTACCAGGCCGCTAGCCCTGACCGTCAGCCTTTTCAATTGTACATGTACCCCCAATATGTTTCTTTTGGACCCACTAAGTGGTGACAGCCATCAGCCGTCGACACTATACATGTCTTTCAAGCCCACTAGCCAGGGCGTTCGGTCTTAGCCAGTGAGCCCGGCATTCGGCCCAGCCCGCTGTATATTTCAATATACTACCAGGCCAAGAGCCATGGCCTTTGGCCATGGCTAGTGGCCACAGCCTGTTGGTGGTCTCCACTGAACATGTACCTTCAAACTGCTTCTTTTGGAACCCCTAGGTGGACACAGCCTTTGGCCACTATACATGTCTTCCGTTCTCACCAGCCATTGGCCATATTGTACCCCTTAACATTTTGCCCCAATAGGTGACCCCACCCCAACCTGTAGCTATAAATGTCCACTTTTCTTTGTATTCATCGAATTTTGTAACTCTTTCTTTATTTTAAAGTGACGCACTTTCAAAACGAACCCCTGAATTTGGAAAAATAATCTTGAATGTGAAAAGTAACCTTGAATATGCAAAACCTATTTTGAATGTGCCAGGAGCAATGAGATGGCATAGTCGAGTCAGGAGATGATGGTAGTCTCCACTTCTGCAGGCAATATCGGGGGATGTTCCAGAAGGATGTATTGGATGAAGTACGGATGGTTGTTGGGGGACTATTCCCACGACTGATTCATACTGGGCATTGAGATTCTACTTTGAATTGAGGCATACTCCCAGATTTCTGAGCTTTGCCCTGAAGTAGCAGAGCCAGGATAGGTGAGAGGATTGGATGGATGTGAGATTGGGGATGTGTTTGGTGCTCAGTCAGAGGAGTTTGATTTTGCAGCGTATAAGTCATTAGAAAATCAAAATCTCACTGCCGTTCAATGGCAAATGACGAGTTTTGGGGACTTTTACACCTTTTCTTTCTTGGTGAGGAGGCAGTCAATGAGAATGTTTTACCTCTTTGCATTTTAGTGTCTCGATGCGGGTCCCCGACTCAGGTGTGATTTGAAGACCATAAGGCCGTACAGGACTAATATTCTATGATGAGAGGTTGCATCATGGCGACATTGACTAGCAATACCTACTTGCTTGGATGTCTCCACACAGCATACTACTGACTGGTAAGATGGGTAGAAGCAGACTCAACAAAATATCAAGGTAAATCACAGAATGAATGATAGTAGAGATTCACACAAATCTGCACAGATTTAACATTAATTTCCAAATGTTGGCTAGGCGCAAAATCACCAGCTAAGTGGCAGCAAATGTCCCTTAGAGCAATAACTGGGGCAGAACAGAAGCATCAAAGGGCAGGACTTGTTGCAAATGTTCTACCAAGTGCAGGTTGCAGCAGACGATGGAACAGTAAATGAGGAAAGGCATGACGAAAATCACCCGGAACCGAGATGGTTCCCGGACGCTGATTTCCGGTGCATGAAAAGGCCAGCGTTTGGCCTCATTCCAAGTTTAAGCGAAAGACAAGCTGTTCTGCCACACTTCAGATAGTTCCATGAGTGCCAAGGAGCCACCCCAAATAATCAAATGAAGGAGAGAACCCTGACCTGTAGCAGCAAGATGGATTGATACCACCACCAAGGATGAAGGCTACTGATATTGGCAGAAGAAATATTTCTTATAACATGATCAACTTGCTCTCCTCGCTAATGAAAGATCATTTGATTATTAATTGTTAATATTATTAGCACACACATAAGAAAATAGATTGCTTCTTGCCACTTAAATGCCACTTTCTAAGGTCAATGTAAAATGCTTGAGAGCTTCATCAAATTTTCACACTGAAAATATGTTCATTTAATCAATACAGCAGATGCACACTGACACTCTAAATGAGGTGTCGCTTGATACATGACGTTGATATACATCCTAGGTGGGTCAGGTTCAAAGAATACTTTTGTTTCTCATTCATCCTCTTTTTCATTCCAGCGACTTCATAGTCTTAAAACAAATTTGAAATCATCCATGAGGATGGCATCTTCAAACATTGACCAGGTTTACCATGCAGGATATCCTGATTCCAACTCCCTAATCTGTAAAGATCCAGAACCCAATTGATCAACCGTGGTGTCGCGGCAGCGGTCTCTGCGCTGCACACCCATAGTAATACTGGCAGGAGAGTCAACCAGGCTGATGTGCATGTCATTTCTAAACTGCAATTCAAGGGTCTCATTTTCTCTCTCCTTTTAGGGAAAAGGCTGGAGCAGACAGAGGTGACATTACTGACATTTTCATGTGCTAATAGGTTTTTTTGGCTAAGCAGCAGTGGCCTGCAATGTTTGACTCTTGAGATTTTTGGCCTGCAATGCCCATCAACCATAGCCTCAATAGTTAGTTATGAAGTAGAATGGGAGTTGTAGTCCAAAACATCTGGCGATCCGCAGGTTGCACACCCCTAGCGGAATGGTTACCCACGATGCTAATAATTTAATAAGCCCGGATCAATAAATAGCAATATTGACTAACTTTTTTGAAAAAATAGCGGTGTTGCTATGGTTTTTAATTATAGTGCATAACACAACATGTCATCATATACCTCTTGGGGGAGGAGAAGGACATCTCTATGGCAGCACAAGTGGAGAGATTGTCCACTGCAGCCAATGCAACCGTGTAAATGATGCTTTCTTTGGGCAATCACTGCATTATAGGCCAATAAGAACCCTAACAGTTCAAGAACACTGTATTGAGTTTGGTGAATTTGTAAAGACACAAAAAGGTCATGAGCAAAGTGGTTAAATGGGTTGCGACTTGCAAAACCATAGATAAAATAGGGGTACATATTCTGTATAACATATGTACAGCTCTTCTCCCCTGCATCCTTTAGAAAAATCGTGTTTATGGAATTTGATAAAACTCTGTCATAATGAACACATTACAGATAATAACAACCAGAGTTCTTCCATCAGCACCCCCTCCCCCTCCCAGTCTCAGGCTCCATCTTTCATCCACATTATTCCATCAGTGCCAACCCTGCGGATGCATAGTGATGATCTAGACAGTCCTTTCAAATCCTGGATCTTCATGCTTGTCTCGTTGTCTGTCTGTGTGATCTTATCCCACATTATCATTTACCCCAAATCCTTGGATACTTGGTTAAACAGCCCCTATTATTGGATGTCACTTTTCCATTGCACGACAATGGTCAATTCCCTCGATCCATCTGGCCATCGTCGGGACCTCACTAACCCCCTCTCCCTCATTTAGATGGTAGATCCCTTTTGTCTATCAACAATGCAATGTTAATCAGTATCTTTTCTCCTCCTGAACCTGCACTGCCCACCATAATATAGAATAGGGTCAGTTTGGGTCACTGTTGTGTTGCATTTCCCCCCAACCCGGTCAGTATTGCTAGAACTCTTTTCCAGTATACTCGGATCCTCCGACAGCTCTATAACATGTGGAAGAAGGTTCTCACCCCGCCCCCGCATTTCAGACAGACATCATCCACCATTCTACCCATCTTGTGTAGCCCCAGCCTAGAATAGGAAAATCTGTGTAGGGTTTTAAGTTGCAATAGCCTAAATCTTGTTGGCATAGTAGCTTTTCTAACTGCTATTTACTCATTCCACCCATGCTTCCTCTTCTATCAATGCTAGGTCCTGTTCCCATTCTGATTTCAATTTAGCCAGTGTCTGGGAGGTAATAATCATTTATCATCTAATATAGTATCGTTATCGCTTTCCTCTCCAATTAATCCGTAAGCAGGTTGGATTCTAAGGGTGGTTGTTCAGGGATGTCGTTCTCCCTCCCAAATTGGTTCTGAACGGCGTGTGTCTGTATATAGATCCCTCTGCCTTATCCTGGATTGCTCCCTCAGTACAAGAAACAACGTCAGTTCTTCCCCCGTAGGATGATCCCCACTTTGTTGATCCCTTTTCTTGCCCTTCTCATGTGCTGCCTGAATTTATACACTTCTGAGATGTTTGGGTTCTCCCACAAGGGAGATCTTTTAATGGTTTTCCCTTTCCACCCTGTAGCATTCGTGACTTCCCCCCTAGTCTCAATAACTCTCTGCCCTGATGAAGGTAATTCCTCTCTGCCTGGGCTCCCATATACTATTTGTAGGGGGGATAGGTCTCTCATCAGGGTTATCTCTAATTCCGAATGAGCTGCATTCGCCCCTCCAGACTCCCATTCATTTTCCACCACTTGTTATGATGCCCATAAGAACTTCGAGGAATCGGACACCGCCGATCCCCCTTCCCAAACCGACTTTGTCATGGTGCTTAGTACTATCCGTAGACTTCCATGCCCCCAAATAATCCCTCGAAGTTTTGAATGAATCCGGGTGAATTCTGATTAGGGAACTCTACTGGGGTACATTTTCATATACACAATAACTTGGGGAGTATGATAATTTTGACTAATCGGCTCTCCCTATCAATGTCAGGGTTAGGCCCGCCCACTGGTTAGCATCCTTCTGCTGTCTTTTAAGAATTGGGTCCAGGTTTTTCCACAGGAACCCATTTTCCTCCTTATGCGACTTAATTCTCGGATTTTTGAATCAGTGTTTGGAGACCTGTAAAGGGTAGCCGTCTGGAATCGCTTCAGCCTCTGCCCTTCACCAGGACGAATACTGAGTTGTCCCAGTTTATTTTCAGAATGCTATACTGGCCGTAGTTCTGTATAGTTTCAATAATTCTGCGGCTTGTTCGCTGAGGATCCCTCAGTTGTATCAAAAGATCACCCTCGTAAAAGTATATACGCATCCCAGGCCTTGGCCATCTAAAGCCTCTGAGCTGCCGACCCGACCTGATTATCTCGGATAGTGGTTCAATTAGCAGAAGAAACAAGGACAGCGGGCACCCCTGTTGGGTGCGTACAGAAGCCTCATCCACGTCATGTACGTATCTCTATACCATGCCCTTTCCTTTGTTGCCTATAAAGATTCCCATTGTATTGAATCGTAGGCCTTCTTTAAGTCTAATGGCATGATTGCATGCAGGACCTTTAGTGCCTCGTCCTTTGCCAGTGAGTTATGCTCCCTGGGTCCGTTCATCCTTGTGGCTCTGTCTCAGACAAAACCACATTGATCTGAGTGTACTGAGAGGCTTAACACTTGTATTAGTCTATTTGCTAACATTTTTGACAGAATTTTGGTTTCACCATTCGGTAATGAGGTTGGTCGGTATGAAGAGCATAACTCCATGGGTTTCCCTTTTTTAGTGGCCATTCTTAGGTCTTCTAATAGTTCCCCTCTGTCCTGGCTTTCTATAATCATATCTAGCACTGATTTTGCTACGTTATCTCCCGGCCACTTGCAACAGTCTAGTGGAATGCTGTTCGGGGCCCCTGGGTCGTTCCTACTTGTAGTTGGGCCATTGCCTCCTGCACTTCCCCAGGTGTGATTTCCTTGTCCATCTCATGCCTTGCCCATTCTCCTATCAGAGGCAGATTCACCCCTTCCATATATTCCCTAATCATCCCCTCAGGTGACCCACATACCTCTCCATATAATCCCTGGTAGAAGCAGGAAAATGCATTAGCAATTTGACTGCCTTGTGTGAGATGTTCATCACTGTTTGTTTTAATGTCCCTAACCCTTCTTGATTCCTCCTCTCTTTTCTCTAACCATGCCACCATTTTCCCTGCGTTGTCATCTTTTTCATATAACCTAGCTTTTAGCTCCCAACGTGCCTGCCTAGCCTTGTCTGGTGCTACTGTTGTGTAATGGGCAATGATCTTCGATAGTTCCCTTCTCACCTCCATTGTGTTTTCTGCTATTTCTTTTTCTAGGTCCACCAGCTTGGTTTGCTGTTTCTTTTGGTGTTGGCTAATCTCTTAGATTGCCATTCCCATGAGGACTGCTTTATATACCTCTGAGAGAGTGCTCTTTCTGGCTACCGTTCCCTCATTCAATTCGAAATATTTGTCTGTCCTTTTAATACCTGCAAGAAAACAGCATGGGGGTGGAATGGGGGTAAAATTTAACCATATATGTGTCATTTCATGTTTAGTATTGTCTAGTCACATTCCGCTGGTTTTGGCACAAGAGAATATAACAATTTATGACTTCTGTATTATTAGACAGAATGTTGCATAGTTATAAAAAAGCTTTATGGCTGCTATTCATTCTAAATTGTTGGTTTGTTGGATTTCATTGATCATCTGTTTTAGATTGTGAATCAATTTTGAGTTTTCTTTTATCCTCATTCATCAGGAGGTTAATGCACTTTGAATCATTCCTCTTCCCACTTCTCTCCCAATCTGGGGGCGCACTCTTAGCACCTTTTTGCACACTGCACTTTACATATTTTGTATTTTTGAAATGTGCATGTTTACAACTTTTGTATTCTCTTGTGCCAAAGTCAGCCGGAATGTGGCTATAAAAAACTAAAAATGAAATAAAACATATGTAGTTACATCTTACCCCCGTTCCACCCCCGTGTTGTTTCCTTACATATATTAAGCCCATGGAATGAGGGTTTATGGGTGTGCCTAACATTTTGTTTTTTTGGCTTTCTTCCAATACCTCCATAATGTCCTCATAACCAGATTATAGGCGGTTAACCTCCATTCACCTTCGCCTTCATCACTTCTCCTGTGATCTCTTCTGACACTGGGGCATGAGCTAAGATGCCTCTACGTGAGTTTTCTGCTTTCGTTACCCTCCCTGACCCTGTGCAAGGAATTCAAATGTACTCCAGGTAGGAGAGTGAAGCATGCACCCCGGAATAGAATGAGAAGTCCCTCTCTCTAGGATGTAGTTCTCCCCAAATAGCCCACATTCCTATCGCTTCTACAAAAGTCGCAAATGCAGTGCGCATTAAAGTTTGGAATAATGTGTCCCTGTGTGTGGCCCTGTCTAAATCCTTAAACATGACATTGTTAAAATCTCCACCCATTAGCGTCAGGTCTGCTACATGTGTTGCTAGGGTGATTGTATCAACGTTAAAAGCTGTGAATCTAGGGGGACGGCGCATGTATGTTCAGTATGGTTGTAGTTTCCCCCCACAATTCTCCTGTTAGTAGGATATATCTCCCTTGAGGATCTCTTAAACTTGTCAATTTTTAGGGGGAAGTGTGTCTGACTAAAATGGCTTCTCTCCTTGATCTTCTATGGTATCTCACGTGTTGCACCACCTTATTGTGTCCCCTGCCCAGGAACCTTTAAGAGGTACCCATCAGATGTTTCTCCTGTAGTAACAGCACATCTCCTTTGAGTCGGTTTTGGTATTTGGAGACGATCCCTTGTTTTATTCTATCCTTTGGTCCATTGACATTGCACGTGAGACATTTACATTATTTTTCAATCTCCTTCAAGTGTAACCACTATCCACTAGGTCCCACTGACGGAAAACCTCCACTGTTATCATCCGAGGTTTCCCGGGCCCTGTTAAGAGATAGATGTGCGGCAGAGTGTGGACCAGGCCGTAGTAAGACAAACAACAACCAATAAACCCACTGAACTCCCCCCTCCCCAGACCTCCTCGCAATACAAAGCATCTGCCGTCCCTATTGAACTGAAACCCATTTGTCCCCCCGCTGTAGATGAGGGTTGCAGGTAAGGGGTGGGCCGCACATTTGCCCGTTCCACTTTGGACCAGCCTGTCCTTTCATCCTGTGAATTCTTGGATAGTGTCCGCTCTACAATGCATCATTCTCTCTTCCTCTGCCATTTACTTGGCTCTCAGTATCTTCCAATGCTGCTTGTTGTCAATCGTGAAATGATGAGCCCCCCTTACAGTTCATTTGACTGTCACTCAGGATCATGTTGCTCTTCCTTTCTCCATTGGGCCCCCTCAGTTTCCCTTTGCTGTTTGGGCCAATAGTCTCCGCGTAGTCACAACGCCTCAGTAGCATTTGTGAAACATAGGACTCCTTGGGGACCATTCACTCTGAGTGTCGCTGGGCATACCGTGGCAGACTTTATCCCTTTTACCCTCAGCTTTTTACACACCATCTCGAATGATTGGTGGGACTTTTGAACTGCCTTAGTGAAGTTGGGGTAAATTTGACCCTCAATCCATTTATTTCTATTGAGCCTCTCTTCCTTGCGGACTGTGGTTTCACCTCTCAGTCGCGGTAGTTCAGTAATTTTTCTATCACCTGCCTTGGGGGGCTTCCCAGCAGTGGTTCCTTACTCGTTACCCTGTAGGCCTTCTTTATTGAGAAGAAGTTGGATAGCCCATACTGGCCCACCCATTGTTGTATTCATTCTTCCAGGAAGAGTTCCATTGACTGTCCTTGGGTCTTCTACTGGAGACAGTTTAGGTGTATGCTATTTCTCCTCGCGCTCCCGTCCGCATCCACCATCCTGTCTTCCAGCTGGCGTGTTTTATTGAGCATCAGTTACATATTTGATGGAAGGGTTATCATTAGGTCTTCTGTATCAGATATGTGCGTTTCCGTTTCTTCCACTCTCACTGACGCTTACAGTCCTACATCCACCCCTACGGCATTGATTTTTTCTTTCACCATGGATCTTGCTTCATGGATGGCTCATAGGGGGTCCTGTGCAGAGTGGGCCGACACTGCCTCCCCACCGTGCTGAGTCACAGGTTTGTCTGCCTCCATCTCTTGTGATGCATGGGATGCTCCTGTCGTAAATGTGTCTATTTTAGCCTGTGTGCTTGACTTCCTGGGATTCTCTTTGTCTCAGGTAATTTCTCGCTGACTTGCTCACTCCCCTGCTCCTTCCCAGACCACCTTCGCGGTTTGGACTTGTCTTCAGGTAGTCCTCTGTAGAAGTTCAGGCCAGTTCCGTGTTTGTTCACCTCCTGCAGCACAACGCTCATTCTTCGTCAGCCTACTAGGTGTGTGTAGGGTCTCTGGGGCCTCCTTTCCTGTTCTTGTCTCCAGCGGCCACTGGAGTTTATTGGTGTGCTGTGTGAGGGGAGGAGGGGAAGGAAGTGGGGAGGATGGTCTTGTGGTGGATATCGCCTGGTCCCAACCTCTCGTTCACTGTTGTGGCGCACTGTCTTCACCATGTGGATTGGATTACTTCTCCTCTTGTCGCTAGGGTGGATTTTGGATTTCCTGCCACTCATTTGGTGAAAGCATTTCCATTTCCATTGTTGTGCTCCGGCTGTGCCTGTTCTCTGGGCTGTCATTCCTCCACCAGGCCCTCACTCGGAGGTCAACCTTCAGCCCTGCAGCACCCCTGTTCATTCTCCTCCCAGCCACTGTAGTCCTCTGCAGGCACTTTGTATACCGTGGTACGGGCCCCCGCATATGTACCTGTCCCTGTTTTCCCACCTCAATGGAGCCTCCTGTGCGACTTCACTCGCTGAGCGCCGGAAGGCTGTTGGGTGTTAGATTCCCACCACGTCGCTCAGCAGCAGTTCTGCTCCTTCTCACATATTTCACACTGTCGAGTCGTGCGGAACCCTGCGGCCGCCATCTTGCCTGACAGTCCTCTGCCTCGGCTGCCTGCAACCTTGCGCCTTTTTCGTGGCTACCGGGCCTGCATTACTCTCCCCACCACTCATGTGCCTTCTACATGGGTGTATCCTTCCAGTTCACCCATATGCAACCATTGTAAGCGGCCTTTTTTGGATTTGGCCTGCATCGTCGTGCGCAACAGCGCCCCCTCCCTTCCGTCCTAGACCTTTGCCTGACAGTGTTATTTCTAAGCAGTCTATTGAAAGTGTTAATGACCAACACATGCAATAAAAAGGAGTTCACCCAGTGCGCCTTCAGCCACTTGATTCATACCTAGTCCTGTTATTTTTAGATCTCCTTGCGACAAGGGACCATGCAAATAGCTGCTGGGTGTGGCACAAAACCCAATAACATAACATCCCAATTGGCTGATGTATTCCTAGCCAGTAATACATATACCAGGATTGTTCATTTGAAAAAAGTAAAATCTTTATTTTATCGATTCAAGCATGGACCCAGCTCGAGAGAGCAGAGCGCTGTACAGAGTGTGGCTAGCCAGAGTGTGGCTAGCCAGCATTGGGGAGTTAGCTCGAGAGCAGCAGAGCGCTGTACAGAGTGTGGGTAGTCAGCATTGGGGACTTAGCTCGAGAGCAGCAGAGCGCTGTACAGAGTGTGGGTAGCCAGCATTGGGGACTTAGCTCGAGAGCAGCAGAGCGCTGTACAGAGTGTGGGTAGCCAGCATTGGGGACTTAGCTCGAGAGCAGCAGAGCGCTGTACAGAGTGTGGGTAGCCAGCATTGGGGACTTAGCTCGAGAGCAGCAGAGCGCTGTACAGAGTGTGGCTAGCCAGCATTGGGGACTTAGCTAGAGAGCAGCAGAGCGCTGTACAGAGTGTGGGTAGCCAGCATTGGGGACTTAGCTCAAGAGCAGCAGAGCGCTGTACAGAGTGTGGGTAGCCAGCATTGGGGACCCAGCTCGAGAGAGCAGAGCGCTGTACAGAGTGTGGCTAGCCAGCATTGGGGAGTTAGCTCGAGAGCAGCAGAGCGCTGTACAGAGTGTGGGTAGCCAGCATTGGGGAGTTAGCTCGAGAGCAGCAGAGCGCTGTACAGAGTGTGGGTAGCCAGCATTGGGGACTTAGCTCGAGAGCAGCAGAGCGCTGTACAGAGTGTGGGTAGCCAGCATTGGGGAGTTAGCTCGAGAGCAGCAGAGCGCTGTTCAGAGTGTGGGTAGCCAGCATTGGGGACTTAGCTCGAGAGCAGCAGAGCGCTGTACAGAGTGTGGGTAGCCAGCATTGGGGACTTAGCTCGAGAGCAGCCGAGCGCTGTAATGAGCGTGGTTAGCACATTTGGGCTGGCATCTTTTAATACTAGCACAGCACTGTGAGGTCTGTGCGTTGGTATGTGCATCCACTGGAATTAGTCCTTGGTAACGGGTTATTGAAAAAGCCATGATTTGAGAGATTTGTGAAATTGGAGAATTATGGGGGCATTCCGAGCCGACACCGGGATCGAGTTCCAGAGGGTGGGTGCATGACAAGAAAAGGATTGTTTGCGCGTCCTCTCTTTGCAGACGAATTGTGGTTCAAGCCAGTTCAGATTTCAGATAAAAAGTGTCAAATGATAGTGATTGTGTTTCCCTGCTGACTTTTGATGCTAAACACTCTCCAGAGGGGATAGGTAAGCCAGGAATCTCTAACTTTGTGCAAGATCTGTCGCTGAAAAAAAACATAGCTCACTACACCCTCATGTTTCAACAGTGATTTTATTTTGAACTGTCTAACAAAACATGTGTTGTGTTTTTAGTGAGCTAATGACACAGAGCTTACAATACGTTGGTGAATTTTGCCGTCACAAAATGATCCATGGCTCAGAGGGTGCGACGGCTGTTAACAGAGGGTTGCTCTGATAAATGGTGGGATTAGACCAGCATGAAATGAACCGGGGTCCTGCTAGGAAATGTGTCCTTCCACGTGAAAGACCGAACGCCAGGGGTTTAGACCAGAAAATCAAGGAAGCGTCCCTTTAGCGAGTTATTTATCTCTCAGTCAGCGCTTGGGAACCTCTGACGTCGGCGCCCGTTGTCAGGCTGGCAAGAACCCCTCTGTGACCGATCAGCCTCGGACATGCTTCTACATAAAGCCGGATCTCTAGAGAGAATCAGAATACACAGGGCAGCAAAGACTCCTGCGAATATCCTCAGCTAGGGAACACATGCATGTGTGGAGGATAAGAATGGAGGGAGGGGTGGGGGGGCATAGTTTCGAACCCAAAAGGTAACCTTCTCACCGCAAACATCAGCAGGGTGCCAAGACAAAAGTTTAAGTTACACTTAATGAGCAGCAGGCGTTTTCCAAGTAAGTAAATCAGAATGGAATAATGTAATGGAAGCAACCCAGTATGTGGTTGTTTCCATTACATCATTTCTAAAACTTGAGGAGAACCATCTCTGGTTCTGGAAGCACCTCAAGACCTTCCTCTTTGCTTCTGCCTTCGCCCCCCCCCCCTCTCCCCTGCTGATCTGGTCTCTCTTGGCACCATGCACCTCACCACCCTCTGTCTTCCGGGTCCATGTTCCTGCTCTCCTTGCCGCCCCTACTTGCGCTGCCTCCGCACCACCCCTTGCACTGGGGTCTGTATCTGTAGCCATACAGGCCCCCGCCCTTTTTCCTTCCTGCACTTATCTGACCTACCCTGTCTGCTGCCTTAAATTCAGCACTTGCCACTTGCTGGCTGCACTAGCACTTTAGTTGCTTTTATTATGTATTTATTTATTTATTATTTATTCTGTTCTCCTTTTGCTCCGCACATTCCACTTCTCCCCCTTCCTTGCACTTTCCCCCTCCCCCTCTCCCATGCACTTGCGCATTCTCAAAGTCACTGGGCCTAGTAAGAGCATTGTTTTGTTCTCCCTGGTTCCCGTCCCTTGCCTCGTCGTGCTCTGAAACACTTGTCTATGAGCGCGATAGAAATAAAATAACAATTCAATATCAATTCAATGTGCAGCCTCCAGACACTCTGATTCCGAATGGTCAAGGGGTCTGGATGGGCTGTCATTGAGTATTTATTGATGAAGTTAAGCAGCTGTTAGTGCAGACGAGGATAGTGGAGTGGCAATTCTAGAAAACGTGTCTAATGTCTGCCCTGATCGAGCCCCAGGTTCCGAGGCGCTTTGCAGGCAAATCTCACGCTCGTCACGTGGTTATCACGGATACAGCTGTATACCTCACAGGGGGAAGAAGACTTGTCTTATTTCCTACGAGATAAACTATCAGGTGGCCTCTCTCTTGTTTCAACATAGGCTTTTCCTCGACCTCAGAGGCCAATGCTTGGAATGGTTTTGACACTTACAAATCCTCTCAGTCTGTATTTATTATCAAGACCATTTATAAAGCACAGACCACAAAAAGGAATGTCTCTAGGGGCTCTTGCGCTAGTTTTACCCTGTACCTCAATTTGAAGGCACATATTTCATGAACGTTGTGTGGATAAAAGGCTGAGCATTTGAACCTTTGATCAGCAGATTAGTTATTACTGAGTATAATAAAGACTTAACAGATAATTGTACATCTATGATGTCATGTTCCCCAGGTATGTGTAAAACGCTAAGACTAATCCAAACCCAATCAGCTGCTAACACATTATAGTTTCCCCTAAGCCCACACAGATGTGGTTTGATAACTGTTATTTATCCTTTTAATAGATATGGTTTATAATTTGAGTTCAAATGAATATGACTGCACAACAGTTACACCTGAAAGGGATTGAAGAATAACTAAAACTATCATGGACTTGTACAGGCTCGGACTGGCCTCTAGGGCAATAGTGTGGTGCCTGAACCAAAAACACAAAATGCTAGTGTGGGTCAGTTTGTTGTGGTTAAAGTGGGCCTCTTTTTTGGCCCATGTGGGCTAGTTTGATAAATTACTTCACCATGCGACTAGTAGTTTTGACGTGTGTCACTGAATAAATGTTCTTGAAAATACACAATGTTCAACACATTCTATCATACACCTCCCCCCTTGGGTACTACTCAGTTTGTTAGACGGACACTCTTCTGACATCTGCCTCCTTCTTGAAGACCTTGACCTTGACGTCCTCGCCCTCTCCGAGACATGGTTCAAGGTTAGCTCTGTCACTACTCTTGACACTCTTCTCCCTGAGGGCTACAAAATCCTCTCCAAGCCCAGACCCAACCGGCCTGGAGGTGGAGTGACCCTGATCTTCCCTGAGTGGGTCCCTGCTTCTACCATACCTACTCAATCCTACTCCTCTTTTGAATGCCTCGTCTGTAGGGTCGGGGTCTAACCTACTTCCTCGCTCACCTTTGCTAAGATCTACAGGCCCCTTGGCCCTATACCTCTCTTCCACTCTGAATGGGTTGACCTCACCTCCTCCCTCTTGACTGCTTCTTCTAAAATCCTCCTTCTCTGTAACATCAACATCCTGATTCAGTCACCTCACAGTTCTGTGAACTCTTTGACTCCCTCTCACTCACTATTCTCTCCTCCGGTCCAACTCATTCAGCCGGACACACCCTGGATGCCTTCATCTATGGATACATCTCTCTCTCTCTAACCCAGTCACCACCCCCTCTCCTGGTCTGACCACTCTCTCCTCTCCTCCCCCTTCGGACCCCTCGGCCCTCTGTCTGAGTTGGCCCCAGCACTGCCAGTCTCCACTGTCATTCGACCGCTGAAGCAAATGCCAGTTGCTGCTTTTGCCTTCACCTTCATCCCCTCCGATTCCTGCATCTGACTTGCCCTCCGACTCTGTCCTTCTTAACCTGCACCTCTCCATCACTAAAACTCTCGATATCCTTCCTCCCATCATGAGGATCCGCCTGAAACCTGCCTCCAAGTCCAACGACTGGTATGGCTGAGATCTAGCATCCCTGAAACAAAAGTGCAGAGTTGCTGAACGGAAATGGCAGACATCGGGTTCATCCTCTGACAAACTGGCCTGTCGCCTGCTCCAAAGGCAATATCGTTTTTCTATCCGCTTCAAGAAGAAAGCCCACATCCAAGCCCGCATCTCTGGCACAACAAACAACACAGATGAACTTTTCAAAATCTGTAGGGGACTCGCCAATTCAACTGCAGTCTCCATTTCTCTCCTTCGTTCCTAGGCTCTCTGCACCGATTTGGTCTCCCACTTTACATCTAAAACTCAGGACATCCTATCCTCACTCCTCACTCTCCATCACCACCACCACACTCCTCCTCCTGCTCTCCTGCCTGCTCTCCTCCCTCCATTGGCTCCCCGCCATCCACCCCCGCTCTCTCCTCCCTCCTGCCCATAGCACCCGATGAGGTCTCTAAAGTTGTCCGCTCTATAAAGGTCTCATCCAAACAGGTGCTCCCCTGCTCTTCTAGAACCAATAAGGACAGCATCTCCTCTCTCACCCCAGCTCTTGCTGATTTCTGCAACCACTCCTTCGTCTCTGGCTCGTTCCCTCTATACCTCAAGCACTCGCTTGTGCACCCTCTGTCTGCTGTCTGCTGACCCTTCCTTCCTGCCTAACTATTACCCGATCCTCCACCACCCCCTTCCTGCATGAACCCCTGGAGAAATTGGTCCTCTCCCAGCTGATTCTTCATACTGGATTCGTTCGTTGCCTCCATGACCACCTTCTGGATTCTGGAAATCCAGAGGCATGGAAACTGCTTTCCTTGAACACCTGTGGAGATATGCTGACAAACCTTGACACTAACTCTGCTGCTGTCCTCATCCTCCCAAGTCTCTCCTCAGCCTTTGACACAGTGAACCATTCTATCCTCATAAAACAGCTCTCTGATACCCTCCATGTCCCTGACCGGGAACTGGATTGGCTGCCCTACTTCCTAACTAACCACCCCTCCCAGTTGTAGCTGGGCCCTTTCTCCTCCAGCATTTCACTCTCCACCTGTAGCAACCCCAAAGTTCTATCCTTTTACTGTGGCTTTTCAAAATCTTTCTTGACCCTCTTGCTCACCATATTGCCTCCTTCTCTCCTCATTTCCAGTGTTATGCTGATGACACACAGCTTTCCTTCACACTTCCCTCTACTACTTCATCCTCCTCTCTCCTCTCTCATCTCTAACTGTCGCTAGCCAGCCATGGTGTGAGACCAACGGCCTCTGTCTTAACGTCAGTAAGACAGAGATCCTTCTTATTGGGACACCAGTGTCCTGTTTTCCTATTACAGTCTGGCCACCTACCTTGGTCCCTTTAATGCCACAATCCTTTACCTCTCACATCTTGGACTTTGCCAAGAAGGCCCACTTCCAGCTTTACTGCCTCAGAGGCATTCTCCCTTTCCTAACCTTTCCCCAGAAGCTCAAACTTTCCAGAGCCCTGGTTCTCTCAGGCTGGACTACTGCAACAGCCTCTTCTTCAATAACCCCCTTTCCTCTCCTCACCCCCTTCAGCTAATCCAGAATAGGGACCGTATTTCTTCAGCCCTTAGATCTCTCCACTGGCTCACGGCAGCCGCAAAGATCAAATTCAAGACCCTCTGCATCATTCACAAGGCATTCTGGGGCTGGGACCACGCTCTCCTAATTTCTCTCTAAATACTTCCCTGCTAGAACCCTCTGCTCCTTTAACCCCAACTCTCTGCTTGTCAAACGCTTCTCCAAGCAGAGAGTGGGGGGCTGGTCTTTCTCTTCGGTGCCTCTGTTTGGAACATCCTCCTTGCCCCTCTCAGACTCAAGATGGACCTCCTTAAATTCCAGAAACTACTAAAAATTCTGCTTTTCTCTACCTTTTCCCCTCTTTCCCTCCCTTGCTAATCACCCCTCTGTCGCTGAGACCGGCGGCCTGGGTGTTCATGCATCTCACAGGTTACTAGGCCCCTGCCCAGTCAACACCAGCACCCTCCCCGCCCAGCACTGCCCATGTGGGGCACCAACACACAGCTGAGCACCCGACCCTGGGATTCCTCCGCCCTTGCACTTAGCCAGCGGCCTCCTCCACAGCACCCCTCAACACTTCTCTCCCGGGCTCTCAACGGGCACTTTCCCCTAGCTCACTCACTGCCCTCGCTCCCTTATCTCCTGCACTTCCTTCCATCGCACTTGCACGTCTGAATTTCACAAAGCCTAGTAGGACCACGATTGTATTCCTACTTTCCCTTGTTCTCTTCCCATTTGTCTTGTGGCGCCTGGTAACAGTATTTAGTTGTATAGGCGGCTAACACAAGCTCAATTAATAAATAAATAAAATAAAAGGAATGAATTGCCATTTGCAACAGTGGGCCACTTTTTCATTGATGCCTGAGACATTTGTATGCCCCCGTCAGACCCTGCACTTCTATAGACTGGAGACCCAGAGACATGCCACCCCAACCACAAGTGAGCATTGGTTCCATGCGGAGGAAAGTGTGGTAAGCTTGGTTAAAAGGATCAGGGTGCTTTGAATGGGAAACACTTTCGGACCTGACCAGGCACTGAGAGACCCGCTTGACCTACCTCAAGTCTGGTAGACGGTGTGGACGTTACTGCAGCAAAGCTTGGAAGTTCAACAGGAATGTTGGCTCTATCTGAGCGATGCTACCCAAATAATGTGTTGCTCAAAAGACTACAAGTATCACCCACCTTCTGTATATAGACCCGCATAAAACCTTCCGAACTAGTTCCGTCCACTATAATTAGAATTGTTTATTTATAATGTGCTTCAGACCCAGAGGTTTCTAACCACAGACCCAGGGATTGAACCTGCGTTGCTCCTCATTTTGCTTCTAAAACGAGCGCATTGCCCCTGAGCTATCCACCCGAGACTACGTACCCGAAAGACTGAATTGCTCTCGCACATACATTCCCTCCTGTGCTTAGATGATGTCCATGTGAACAGTGGAACCTTCTAGCTCGTCATCTCTCACGATTAATGTGTTTTTCCTTGTTCTCTGCATCTGGAATGCAACCAGAATAGGCGTGTAAAACAGACTGTGGGCCTCATTACGACCCAGGCGGTAAGGGGTTAACGGCAGCGTTAACAGCGCCGACCCTTACCGCCTGAGTACGAGGTCCCTTAGCGCCATGGCGCTTTAAACACCTGCTTTTAGCAGGTGTTAAAATCCATGGCGCTAAGGGACCATGGAGTTAATTACGCCACCGTAATTTACGGTGGCGTAATTAACGCCTTCCCCACTCCCATTATGCCCTATGGGGCAAAAATGGGAATGGAGAAGGGTAAATGGGGATTGGGGACTTACCGCCCCGCCAAGGTCGGAATGGGGCGGTAAGTCCGCCAACCACCATGGCGTAAACGTAGTTTACGCCATGGTGGTAAAGTCACGGCCCAGGCGGTAACTTACCGCCTGGGTCGTAATGAGTAGCATTAATGGGCATCCTCTTCAAAGTCTTACTTTATTCTGCTGAGATAATGTCGACATTGAAAATAGTGGTGGATTGAAGTGTTATCCATAAGTTTCCATCATGGCAAATATTTATTGTCCTTCATTTCATCAAAGACATGTGATTGAATAACCCAGGGGGCCCATTGCAAGATGGCACTACTTTTCATACTGTGGATGAACAATGCAAATATCTACACCAAGAGGTGGTGGAACATGTTTTCTTTTTTTTATTTCTGCCATCTGGAGAATTTAAGGCAGTGCCCACCAACTTAGGTTAGTAGATCGAAACCACGTGGTCCAATATTTCCTGCGCTCATTTCAGCCTGGACTAGCTCTTTTTACACCAAATAACTTCCTAACCCATTTCTAAACTTTTTTTAATTCATCTTTCAACGCTGCAGAAAGCGCTGCAAGTCAGAGGCTTCGGCAACTTAATGTGACCCTCTCGCACACTTGAAGAGTCACCTCTACATATTTTGGGGACCATCCATCCAACTCCAAGGGCACCCACTCCACCGGCCCCTTTCTTGCCCTCTTGCCCAATGACCAGTCACTCAACTAAAAGAGGTGGGTAGGGCATGCTCAGGCTAGATGCACTTCTATGGCCTCCACCTGTGTCTGATGGTCATCTGGCAATACTGGCATTCGGTACATCCATAGATCGCAGGGCTATCAACCACAAATAAGCACCAGGGGAATAGGTGATGGTGCTAGCGGTGGAAACAAGGTCCTGCCGGAACATGGTGCCACTGCCACAGTATGCACAGAGGGCAAAGGTTCTTGTACAGGTGGAGAGGGGCAGCGTGTGCAGGTGTGTCCTTACTGCTGTCCCCACTGCTAGAGAGTGTAGGCGGAGAGAGCTCTCTATAAGCTGGCCTGCATGCAGGAATAGTCAGGCCATGCTTTTGTCCCATGCGGTTATGTATTGCATCGCAAGGATCAGCCTTTCTTTGTTGTACCTTGCTTAAATGGCATGTTGGGTAGCTTTCATATGACAGTGTCTTCCTGCCTCCTTCTTGTCTTCTCTTTGGACATTCTAAAATGCTCCCAAGCCCTTGGAGAGGTGGGCACCGGCTGGTTCCGGGATGTCCACTTTCCCACCTGACACTTGACAAGAGACACCTAAATCTGCATTGGTCTGTTTGTGAGAGCGGGCCTCAGCCTCTTCCTCCTCAGACATCTACTGGCAGACCACCCCTTCCTCCTCCACGTCAAGCCCTTCTCTCACCTGCTGCACCACTTGTACCCTCTCTTCATCTCGCTTCGGGCAGGAACCCCAACTCTGTTGCGCCTTGCCGCATCCCCTCCAAAACTCCATCGTTAGGCAAGGCATTGTCTAGGGATGTCTTCCCTGGATCTCCAGCTCCCCTCTCCTGCATTAAGTCACGTGTTGCCTGCCAGTCCGTCCCAGCCATAGTCAAGACTTCTGGCATAAAGACTTCCTGCATCAGCCCAGCCTCCTACACTTCCCCCTCCGCTGTCTCCTCCCGTTGCAGCCGTAAGGCGGCAGTAAGCACTCTGTCGTTGTCAGCCCTGCCTCATCAAACATCTCCTAGCACTGCAGCAGTTTCAAACCATCTGCTCGCCCTGCCTTCTCGCATCCTCTCCTCTTTCATAGCCACCCCCAAATGTCTCTCCTACCTCAGGGAACAACAGCTCTTGGTATGGGTGTCTGTAGACTGCTTGGTGGCCACGTGTGTGGCAGTTGTCCATCTGTACTGTTGTATACCTCTGTAATCAGTGTGTTGCTTCTCAAAGCTAGGTCCACACTCAACAAATGCAATATTGATAATAAAAGACACCAGTTATGCTGCCCCCCCACCCCCCTGTCATGTGCAGGTCGATTTTTGTGTATTTGTTTATTGGTTAAAAACATGTTTCAACCTTAACACAATTCATACACATATAAATACCACAGTATTAAGGTTCGTTCATACATTTATAGAAAAAATAAATACTATTAAAACTGAGTCAGAGCATTAAAAGATACCAATCACTGTGCCCACCTCAGATGGTTGGTCATCGAGCTTTAAGCAATCCTGAAAACAAATAACTACCACCGCAACTGAGGTGGGCTGACCACCCAGGCAAGCAATAAAAGTTCACTTTCTACAAAACTAGTGCAACATAGAAGTTTACTAACAAAACGCAGGCTGATAGATAACACACGCGGGCAGTACAACAATACATGTTGTACGGTCTCAGGCTCTTGCATAATGTTTCCATATCGACACCCTATGCGTTTGGGGCCAGTCTTATAACGTCTCGCCCGAATCTCACGGAAGGCATGCAGGTTCCATCTAAATCCCATGAAGACATTTCGGGCCCTAAAGCAAGGAAACACAGCTAAATATGGTTCCAAGTGACCCAGCCGCTTGCATGCGCAGGTCATTATTCAGAAAAAGACTTGCAGAACAACTACATTGGTTGGAGCCAGGCTAGCTGAAAAGCAAGGATTTTAATTAACGTTGAAACTGCAGATGAGCCACAGTGGCCCGCAGGGCAATTTGCAGGTCATGCCACAGTGTGGCAGCCGCCACTGAAAAGGAACAACCACCAATTCGGACATACGGAAATCTAGGCACAGAACAGAGAGACCGGCAGGGTACGTACGTAGGAATGGCACTTATGCTGTAAATATTCAGGCCCCAGAGCATGAAAAGGCCTGTCTACAAGGACGTCATTTCACCAAAATGCCAGGGGTAGCGGAAGTGACACCACACAACCCTTGACCGCTGATGGCATCACAGGAAGTGATGTCATTTGATGCCACCCTGAAGTGATATCGCGGGAAGTGATCTAACATGACCTTTCACCCGTTGACAAAAAAGGAAGTGGAATCACATGGCATTGGACACTACAAAAAATATGGATTCGATATCACTATAATGTGATGTACATTTCATACAGGAATGGATCGCCATATGTATCGTTAAGATCAGTGTGTATAGGCCCAAATTACCAAATTACTTTGAATGCAAGTAGACGTCCATGACCAAATGATAATGATGTGTTATTATGTAGCACTTACGCTTAAGCGCTTTATATAGAAAAAGTATACACCCAATCTCACCCAACCTGTGTTGGCACTCATTTATCGACCTCAGAAGGATTAAAGGCTGAGTTGAGGCATTTAAGAACAGACTAAATAAGTGGCTCACCCCCTGAAGTGTGCCTGAAATAAACCTTTAATGAGTCTAGCAATTATTGCATAGAATTCCAGAAAGACAAAATATTTGGTATTCCCATTCTTTCTTATCTAGGGTGAGAGCTGGAAGTGTTAGACTTGTGGCACTCCTGTTCTTATTTTTCTTCTTTTTTTAAGGGGCCTGAAAAAGAAAGCCAGCCACTCCAGAAGTAAAGAGCCACATGGTGCTGGCTACAGCCCAGGAACTGGCATTACCTCTGGCGACCCCTGAATGACGTCCCTGCCTGTCTACCAAACGCAGGGATTTAAAATGCACCCGCTTGGCCACTGGAAGCCAATGGAGAGCATGGAGAATCAGGGAAACATGATCCCTGAATGGCGTATCAGCGGCCAGCCGCGTAACAGAATTCTGCAGAATCTCCAGGCGCTGTATCAAAAAACAGGCCGTGTCAGGTACAAGGAGTTGCAGTAGTCAATGCGGCTAAGGACTAAGACTGCAAGAACCGGAGTATGAAGATGCTGTGGGATAAACTGCAACACCTTCCTATGTTTGGTGCTTGCCACTAGTGCAGCTATGTGCGTAGCTACTATGATTGCCATTTTATCAACGTTGCACAGATGAATTTGTTGTGTAGATAATTGCTGAATGACCTTCATGACCATTACGAGTAGAGGTGCATGTACAAAGGCACTTAAGAGGTTGGATGTCATGATAGAAATCAAAAGACAGCTTAGCTGTACAAACGTATAATTGACAAATACGACAGACTATACGCGATAGCGGTAGGAAATTGAACATTGAATCTTTGCAGCAGGCACTGTAGGCATGCAAAGTGCACAGATAATACATATGGAAACTGGCTCGGTTAATATATACAAGATAAAGAGCAGTAAGAATAAACGGACCAGTCCCTGATACCTTACCCCTAAATGCCAAGGACGAGTATGCTTTTACATAGACTTGCATAATAGCCTGGCAATCACAGTCTACAACTCTGCATATTTTTCTTTAAATTATCGAATAAAATATGGCACAGGACTCTTGCTAGAAAAAAACACGATTCTGGTCTTTCTTTACGTCTGGGTGTTGTGCTGCCACTCTGCAAGTACAATAAAGTTAAACTTGATTCACAGTGTATCGTGTTTGAACTATTCCAACTCTTTAACTCTGCTACCCCTCGTTCAGCCCAATAACATTCGTTATTGTTAGGGAGTAGAGGCAGAGAGCAAGACAGCCTGCTGCTCTCGGGGGAGTCCTGATGCATGTAAGTCATGCCCAGGGGCATAAGGGAGAAAACATCTCAAGATGGCAGCCATGTTTTCCGTGAGGTGTGGCTTGAACCTTTCAACAAATGTCCTGTGCAGCAGATGCTGGGTAGCCGCCCAACTTGTGTCTCTCGCTTAATTCTACTATGTAGTGTTGCAGGTTGCCCTTAGATAATTGGTGCGCATTGAAGCTAGCACACAGCGGTTCGACAGATGTTTTTAGGCCCGCTCTGTGTGGTTCCCGCTCGATTAGTTATCGCTGCGGGTAAGGTTTTTTGATTCGTTTAAGCCATAGAAGTACTTCCTCACCGGTTACAAGGATAGTGGCTAGAATGGCTTAGACCTCCCAGAGGAGAGTACTCACCACCTAAGAAACATTACCATAGCTCCCACGCAGCACAGCACTGGTATAACTAATTATGTTTCTTTGCAAAAGATCATGTACTGTTCCCAATTCCACGCCCACGCCGAGTCGGGTCCAAGTTGCCCTCATCTGCAAGCACATATTTAATTGCAACATTTTCAGCTTCCTGGCATCGCTTTTCCTCTTTATAGCAAAATCTTGATTAGTGCGCCGGAAGCCTTGCAAAATTATACAAAGCGCTAACATTCAAGAAATATGAACTCCCTGGCGCGTAATTAGTCCTACATCGCTGTGTTTCAAAATTGAAAAAGAAAGGGCAACAGGTAGTACTTTCAGGTGCAGCGTTTCGAGGATAATGATTAAAGCAAGGGCAGCCTGCCTTGTTAATTATGTATAGTGTTTTGAAAGGTTTGGCGCATACCAAACTTGCCTGCCAATGATTAATGCTCAAGTGAACGTGGGAAACATGAAAGATTACATGTGCTTCTTAAAATTAATAATGAGTTTTATGCCATTAAAACTTAGAAAGAATAACCAAAGGTAGAGCTGAAGCTGGAAAAACAACACAATTATAATACCAATGCATGTAAATGGAAAAAAACCATAAAAAGTTCAAACTAAAATAAAGACAAGGAAAATAATGTTCGCAAATTGACCAATTCGTGCAGCAAAAGAGTAGCAGCACTATTCCCTCCAGTCTGGCAAACAATGTGTGGCATTGGCGATTGCTCAATGCATCAAGGGATATGGCGATTGCTATGTCCGGGGGCAATTGGCAAGTCAATGGGACCCCCCTGCAATCGGTAAAGGGTGCCGGCAGTGCCGGGGCATGCACAAGAACGTCTCCCCCATGAATGCGCGGATCTACACCAGCCTGCACATATAACAGAAGGGATTGTGAAATCACGATTGTACTGCCAAAGTGAGATGGGGTGCACAATTACAAGGGTGAAAGACAGGTCCACCAATTTGAATAGACAAGGTTGTAGGATTCCTTAGTTCGAGTCAACGCTTCCTCATTTGACCAAATTGTGTGATCCTGGACAAATCCCCGCCGTCCTCTGCCTTAGATCTTTTTTTAAACATTGCCAAAAAAGTCGCTGAATGCAGGGGGTGATGTCATGAATGGAATGTTATGGGAGTATCCGGAATGTTTGAGGTTGGACGTGATTCCACACAGATCACTGAGAGCCAGTGGGCTCCCCTCTGCACTTGCCTTATCTCCTGATGTACTTGATGTCACCTGGGGGACTTGGTCACCTGATTCAAGCATCCTGATGATTGGACCTGCGGCCTAGCTGAGTATCCTTTTGAGTATCCATTCCTAATTGAATATAACGTGACCGTAAACCAAACACATCTTGTTACACGAGAGAAGGGAACCCTTACTCAGCCAGGATGTAGGCCTGAGCAAAATCATAAACAAAAGCTGTTTTATTATTTAGGAATTTTACTTTTTTGCTTTGTTTAATAAAGAATAAGTTGAAAAAAAATATATTTTAGCTCCCTATAAAAGGACTAACAAATATGTTCTAAACATATTTTTAATCAAAAACAATACAGTAATACCGTGGCAAGAAAGAACCATTTAAAAACAAAAAAAAGTCATGGCAGGAAGGTGTCCAAAACATCTGAACCACTGGCATTGCTTTGGGCAACCTTCCACACTACCGGTTTTTAGCCCATCTGCGCCGTTGTAACAGGGGTCCAGCCATATGCAAATCAGTCAGCTACTGCCACCAATGGGAGCAGCCCAGCCCGAGCTACCAGGTCAGGTCCTCTCTGCACAGAAACTCCAGCAACCCCGGACATGTTTCGGCCTGGTTGAAGAACCATATTCACATAAAAGAACAAAGACTCAATACTAAAAAACCTATTTGTGAAATAAGAATGGTAAATACATAGAATAATAGCATCAGTCAAATCAAATGTACTTGTTTTTACAAATATATTTTTCAATGGAGTGGATAATGCCAATTATTGGTGAATTAATCATTGAATTTGCATATGATTTAAAATGTTTAGGTGGTTAGAATCTCTAGGTGGTCAAATGTTTAATGTATATGTTTTGGTGCTTATAGTGTCTTGACCAGGATCAGGAAAGGCACGGGCCAGCTTCTGTACCTGTTTTTGTTTTTGTTGCATGGAGCATTTTAATGAAATAATCAAGTTGCACCAGGCTTGTAATTGTAATTGTTTATTTATAATGCACTTATACACAGGTCGAGTGCGTCATAGTGCCTCAAAGTGTAAAGGGAACAAAGGAATACAGTAGTCATTCTTAACACTTGAAGTTTCCAAATGATCTAAATAGAAAAATTAGCATACTAGGCCTGATTGCATTTCTCCTAGTGCAAGTACAGAAGTGTTACAGTTTCGACCCAGCTATGGGAGGGGGGGCATACAAATGTGCGGGGGGAGCATGACAAACAAACTTACTAGTCCTAGTACATTTACCTAATGCGTGCATAAAGACAGAAGTGCGAGGAACAGAGGGGTGGGGGAACAACAAACGCTTCAATTCCAGCAGGGACCTGGGTTAAGTGCAGGGAGGTTACCTCACTCATGGAGCGTAAGCTGAACGAGAAGTAATGCTGAAATAGTGCAGTGTCCTAGAGGCAAGTGCAAAGACTGACGGGGGGCCTGGGACCTGTAAGGCTCTGGAGGTGAACTAGGCAACCAGTCAGCAAACATTGAACAGAGTTAGGGAGGAGAGGGAGCAAGGTGGGTGGAGGATAAAGAACGGAGGTTAGCAGGGTATAGGGAGGGAGAAAGAGGGAGAGAATGGAATGTCTTGAGAAGTTTCCAGGAACTTAAGGTGCTCCGGCTCAAGGCAGGGAGACTGTTCCAGAGGGAGGTACCTGCAGAGGATTAAGATCTACCCCAAATCTCTGTTTGTGAAAGCGGCTCACCTGCAGAGAGTTGGAGGAGGATGAGCATAGGGCTCTAGAGGTAGAGAATTTAGAAAGAGAGCATTGTAGATAGTACAGACCCTGACCCCAGAAAGCCTTGTGGATTATGGGGAGGGTCTTGAACTTGATCCTTGCAGCCACAGGGAGCCAGTAGAGGGATTTCAGCACCAGAGAGATGCAGTCCCTGGGATTGAGGCCAAGCACACGTCTCACGGTTCTGTTTTGGATGAGATGCAGAGGACGGAGAGTAGAAGTAGAAAGGTTGAGAAAGAGGCTGTTGTAATAGCCCAGCCTAGAGAGGACCAGGGCTCTCAAGGTGGTGAGCCCATGAGAGAAAGTGAGAAAATGTAGAATGCCTCTGAGGATGTGCAGTTGGTAGTTGGACTTTTTGGAGATGTCTGGGATGTGTGAAGAGAAGTAGAAAGTGGAGTCGAAGAGGACCCCAAAATCTTTTGCCTAATTGGTAGGTGAGGGAGCAGGGCCAAGGGAGACTGGCCAGTAGCAATGTGGGAAAGCAGGAACAGGGGTCCCAATGAGGACAATATCTGTCTTATTGGCATTCAGGCAGAGATCGTTAGCAGCACACCAGGATTGAATTGCGGACAGACATTCAGAGATGAGCGAGGAGGAGGAGGAGGAGGCTGAGGGTAGCCGGAAAGTGAGCTGCGTGTCATCCGCATAACACTGAAAGTTAGAGGTATGATATGATATGATATGAGATGGTATTTATAACGTGCCTATACACAGACCAAGTGACATTGAGGTCGCGCAAGTGCAGGGGAGAGGGGTGGGAAAAAGTGCGAGGGACAAGGGGAGTCGGGAAGTGCAGTACATGGGATCAACAATAACAAGAAGTGTGGCCAACAGGTAGCAAGTGCAAGGGTAAGTGCAGACATCAGGTGTCCAAGGTGCAGGTAGGGGGACTGCAGGGTTACAGATACAGACCCAAGTGCAAGGGTTGCCGGGGGGTCAGTGCAGGTGAGCAACTGGGCGGGAAGGGGGCCTTGGCCCTATACCAAAGGGTAGCCAGGTGACCAGTGCAGGTTCAGTCATAAATTCAGCAGGGGAGAGGCAGAGAGAAGGCAGAAGCAAAGAGGAAATTCTTGAGGTGCTTCTGGAACCGGAAATGGTTCTCCTCAAGTTTAAGAGAGGCTGGGAGGCTGTTGCAGAGGGAGGCCCCAGCCGAAGAAATAGATCTACCACCAACTTGTTGCTTGGAGAAGTAACTGACCCTGAGGGAGTTAGAGGTGGAGGAGCGAATGGCTCGAGTAGGTAGGTATTTGCGAAAAGAGCGTTGGAGGTACTGAAGCCCCAGAAGGCATTGTGGACAATGCAGAGGTTCTTCAACTTAATCCTCACAGCCACTGGGAGCCAGTGCAGAGATTACAGTGCTGGAGAGATACGCTCCCTGGGCTTGAGGCCAAGGACAAGTCTTGCAGTCCTGTTCCGGGATGAGTTGCAGAGGGCGGAGAGTAGAATCAGGCAAATTTAGAAAGAGGCTGTTGCAGTAATCCAGCCTAGAGAGAACCAGAGCTCTAAAGACAATGAGCTTCTGGGGGAAGGAGCGGAAATGAAGACTACTCTGAGGAGGTGCTGTTGAGACATCAGAGATGTGAGGAGAGAAAGAAAGTGTTGAGTCGAAGATGACCCTGAGGTTCTTAGCCACACAGGTAGGAGCAGAAAGAAGACAAAGAGAGGCTGGCCAGAGAGTGAGAGGAAAGGAGGGTACAGGTGTGCCGATGAGGAAAATCTATGTCTTACTGGCATTAGGGCAGAGATCGTTGTCGGCACACCACTCCTGGATAGCAGATAGACAGTCAGAGATGAGAGAAGGAGAAGAGGTGGTAGAAGCGAGATCTGAAAATGAGCTGGCTGTCATCCGCATAGCACTGAAAGTTGGGGCAGAGAGCAGCAGTGCGGTGGGCAAAAGGTGCCAGGTATTGGTTGAACAGCCAGGGAAGAGGTAAGACCCCTGGGGAACACCACAAGTAGAGAGTGAGATAGAGGAGAGGAAGGAACCAAGTTGAATCTGGGAGGGTCTGTCAGAACGGAAAGAGGTCAGCTAGACCAGGGCCTGATTGTTGATACCCAGGTTATCACAGAGACAGTTGAGCAGGATGGCATGGTTGACCATGTCAAAGGCAGAAGAGAGATCGAGTAAGATGAGGGCAAAGGGGAGATTCGAATCGAGGCTGGAGAGCAGGTCTTCACGGATGTTCAGGAGAGCAGTTTCCGTGCATCTAGCTCCTCTAAAGCCAGACTGATGGTCATGGAGACAACCAACAGATTCAGCGTGAAGATTAAGCTGGGGGATGGCCAGTTTTTCCAGGAGTTTGTCAAGGAAAGGAGTGATGGAGATCAGGCGATAGATAGCCAGGCAGGAGGGGTCGGCTGATGGCTTCTTGAGAAGACGGTGCACAAGAGAGTGTTTCAGGGGGAAAGTAAAGGCTACAATTGTGAAGTAGTGGTTGCAGAAGTCAGACAGTGCAGGAGCAAGGGTGTCAATGTGGTCCTTGATGGTTTTGGAAGAAGACAAGACTTTCATAGATCAGACTTGACTAGAAACCTCGTAAGGGGAGAATAGAGGAAAGGCAGAGCAGGAGAGTGGAGAGGTGGCCAAATGGGGGCCAGAGGTAGAGTAGAGAGTAGAGGGAGGAGGAGGAGAGAACGCGAGACTGGACAGGATGTCCTGGGTTTTAGAGTTGAAATTAGATGTTAAGGATTTCAATCAGGCACACACCCGGGCCTCGCCTAGCATCTAATGCACAAATGAAATACTTATTTATTATGTCTGTAGGTTCAATATTCTGAGTGATATACCACTCATATCACACCCATCTCAAAATACCCCCAGGTCACATTGGACCAGGAATCAGCTAGTTGGTAACAGTAAATATGTATTTATTTATATAATATTCAAATCACACATTAATTTTAATATATATCTATATGGGGCAGCCATCACCAAGTGGTGACAATACAATCATAAAATAAGTGAAGCAATTGAATTCACTTATAGTAATGCAGCATAGGAAACACATGAAAAAGAACAGTTTTGGTTTATAAAAGAATAGTGTTTAGGTTAATATTTCCCCCTGCAAAGTTCTTAAGGCACTAAAGAGCAATCCTACACAGATGTAAGTAAGTAGCAGGTATTCAGGAATGAAGAACAATGTCAATCTTCCCTTCCCAAACAAGAGAGAAAAACATTTTTGGAAATTGACACTTTTTAAACTGACAGGTGAAAATGGCTTTGTGAAACAATGCAAAGTGGGCAAAAATGCTTAAATTGATAGAAATTCTTATGAGATCAACACTAAACAGGTCCTAACAAACATAAACTACAAGATAAACAACAGTACACACTTTAGATCGGAATGGAAGTTAAGAAACACTTTGGATGGGAAAAGACACGTGTAAAACTTTAGTAAAATGTAAATTTAAGGCAAAATTTCATTATGCGATTTTTTATAAAAGCGGGTCAAATACACTGTTCTCCGATTTTAGTTGTGGATGTAGCTAAGGGTCATAGGTTTAACTGAGAGTTGAAATTATGTTTCTATCTATAAAATTGAAGAAGTTGACAAAATAGCCACGAAAATGAAAACAGAAATCAGTTCTTACAATGACAATTATGCTCTAAACTAGGGTATTCAAGCTGGTTGCCAGCTTGAAATGCAGTAAGCCCCAGTGAGGTCCAGGGAAACCAACCCCGGCACCTCCGTATCCGCCTTGGACAGTGGGATTATATTAAGGGTTTGGGATTTTCAAAAGACGAAAGGATTTTCAAGAAATGATTACTACTACAAGAAATCAAGACAAGGTGACACTACTACAAGTTCTTAAGTTAAAGAGAGAACGGGTTGAGATTGGGATAGGACAAAGCTATATACTATTGGTTACTATTATTCCTGTTGATACATACCGTCCACTGTAATTAAGATTGGACCATCAGGGTTCTGGTCATCGGATCGGGTCTACCGGCAGCAGGGCACCTCTGGCAGGATGGTCAGCTGTGCGGTTCTGGTCAATTGGAATGGCACCTCAACTGGATTTGGATTGGATTGGTCCTTCTGGTCACTGGACATGGTAGATTAGAGTGATGGTGAGTTTCAGCGGGCATGCCTTAATAGTAGCAAGCCAGACTGGATCAGAATTAAATTCCCTTCAGTTTGAGATGGTTGGATTTGGGCCTAGCTAAAAAGAGTTCAGCAAATGCTGAGGCCTGGGTTTTACAAAAGAAGTCTGGAATCAGTTGCAAGATGAAGAGTTCTGGAAAAAAGTGCAGAAATCAGGATGTGTTCAGTAACCAGTGTGTCTACGTGTGGTGAAGTTCCTATATTTATTCTACCAAGTGACATCACAAAGTCTATGGTATTCACAGAATTTCAAACCACACCCCCACAGCTGTGAGTGGTCAAAGGCACGTGGCTTGTTCTGGTTGAAAGTCAGAAAAGAGCTGTCATCTTTATGATATGATTTGGGAACTCCCACATTGATTTGAACCACAATTTAACTTTTGCACAGATGTACATTTCTAAAATTATGTCACCTAATAAAATTGGACACATACATTACATATTTGATGGGTTATTTTTACATTCATTCCCCTCTCTGTGAGAGCTGTTATGTCATTCTGTGGAATTTTATCCATTTTAACCATAACAGTTTGGCTTAATAATTTGTAATTCAATACATATCTGGGTGATTATCACTAGAGCATGGGTATCCAATATTAGACTTGCAGCATTAATAGTTTTGCTACAATTCAATTTTCCTGTAACTTTGGTCCTTATGTAGTACAGGGTTCATTAACGTCTTCAAAGCAAGGGCATAACATTAGATTTACCACTAACAATTTTTAGATTTGTCCTCCTTCATGTTGCAAAGTTAAAGAGCTTCAAACTTAATCACAAATATGCCTTTAAACACCAAAGGTTCTGGGCAGTTTTTTTTTCTCTTTCTTACTTTCCTTTAAAAAGGCAACATATGTCACATTCCTTTGATCAGGGAGGGGGTGTCCTCTTCCTTGAGAGGGAAGCTCCCCTGTAGGGATCAGTAGGCAGCCTGCCATTGTCCTTGACTAGGCCAGAGACAAAAGTCTGATGAGCTCATTGTGTCAATATGCAGGAACCTCCAGCATCCATTAAGCCTTCCTGTAGGAAGGGAGTGTAAAACTGAAGTGTCATCTTTCCCAGGCTGGGCACTGTCCAATCAGAATTAACCAGTTAACTCCAACTGGGTTACTTTAGGATTCACCTACAATCTTTCATTTAAAAGATATAAAATGAACAGATTTTATATGGGATGTTGACAATTTAAGGAATTAAGCCTATCACAAAAGCACGCTTTAAACAGGTGATTTTTGCACTTCTTCAGAGAAAAAACACATTTAAACTGACCCTTTTACATCTAATTTTCTTATGCAGCACACACACATTTAACTCAGCATTATTCTGTCTTTGAGTGCTGGACGTTGTTTTTCATGAAATACATTTCTTAGCTGCTGTCAGTCAGTCAGTGAGACCTGGTTTCTTCTGACTGCACTGGATGATCTGTGGTCTCAGCCCACTTTTAATTTCAACAGTTCACTTGAAAAATGACTGAATTTAGGTCCAAAACAGCACTTTGAAGGTTGCAATTGGTTGGGAAAGCTACATTGTAATGGGCATTTTCGGTTTTTACTCCACTTCTGTGGCCTTGCTTCATTTTACATGTAACAGCACACACTGGCATTCTCCTGCAGTGAGTTCTGTTTTTACACCAACTTTGACTGTGTGTGGCAGAGGTGTGCAGCCTTGTGTTATTTATGAACCATGCACAGTTTTGCAGATGTATTTTGTGCACACAGGGGTTAGCGCATCAATTTTTGGCTGTTTCATTCCCCATTGGCAAAGGGGTGCAGTGGGGCGCATAGGCATTGGGTAAAAATATCTCACAACCCCCCCCCCCGACTTCGGCTTGACTTTCAGTCGTGGGTAAGTCGGGCACGTGGGATTTTTCTTTCTGTCCAGGTGAAGAAATCCGGTTGCTTCTCCTGTCAGCGATTGATGCGACATGCTCTCCTCGCTGGTTCTGGTTGGGATGGGAAGATACTCTGGATTTCCTGGGTTTTTCCTCCCGGTCCCCGGGGAGGTCCTCCTTGGTGATTAGGTGTATTTAGTTCCAGTACTAGAAAACAGAAAATAACACGGTTATGAAAAATGTTCCAACTACTGTTCCCCGGGGGATTTCAGCAGTGGGATAGACACATGCATTTAATGACAATTGACAATATTCCCCACATATATTCAATGATATTTTAACAATTTCCTCGCATGTAATCAATGACAATTTAATAATTTTTCTAGATGTCCGGATTCTCCCCCTCTAGGTTTCCGGTAGACTCTACCTTTTGCCGCAAAGTGTGCCGGGGATGGCAACTCTTTAGCTGGTTTATTTGGACCCACTTGTCTTCCCCTTCTGTCAAATTGCCCTGGGTGATGCGGATCCTGTAGGCGATAGGTGAGATTCTGTCCACAATTTCAAAAGGACCCTGCCAACTTGGCAGAAATGTGCGCTCCTTGGCTTGGTTCCTTTGGAAATTGTACAAGTAGACGCTGTCTCCTACTTGATATTCCTTTTTGGTTGTCTTAAGGTCATCGTGGGTCTTCTTACCGTCTGCAGATCTTTCTAGATTCCGCTGAGCATAAGCAAAAGAATGTTGAGGGTGTTTTCTCAGATTCTCAACATACTCGTGAGTTGTGGAGGCATTTAACAATGTCTGCTCTTGGGTTCTATAGAGCAGATGCTGGGTTAGCACCATCATTCATCCAGTCATCAGCTCAAATGGACATTTTTGTTGCAGAAGAAGGGGCAGATCTGATGGCCATCAGGACAAGGGGTAATCGAATATCGAAACTTGGCCCAGAGTCTGCCACAAACTTGTTTAATATGCTCACAATGGTTTTATTGTACCTCTCAACTCCACCACTAGAGGACCAGTGGTATGCAATGTTTAATTTCCTTTTTACCCCAATTATCTCCCACATCTTTGTCATCACTTTGCTGGTGAAGTGACTACCTCAGACTGACTCAATCGTTTGGGGTAGTTCAAAACGCGAGAAGATGTGATTGATCATCAGAGCAACTGCTGTTTCTGCCTTGCAATTTGGGCCGGGAGACATTCCACCCATTTAGTAAACAAGCATGTTACAGTTAACATGTACTTGTTCCCCCTAGAGGAGCGAATCACAGGCCCGAAGAAATCGACTTGCAAATCTGAACAAGGCAGTGTCATCCCCCTCTTTTGGAAGGGAGCACAGTGTGTGAGTGATGTTGGCTGAAATTGTGCACACACAAGACACCCCTTCAAGTATTGGTCGAGGTCCGGCCCATGTGTGGCCAGTATGGAACCTCTCGCAAGATTTCTGTCGTATGAAACCCCCGATGACTGGCAGTGGCCGCATCATGGGCGTGACTTAGCATCAGGCTTTGGAATGAGGTGGGGACCACCCACTGGTCACAGCCAGATATGGATATCCTTACCAGAAAACTGTATTGAATTTGGAACATTTTTGGACATTTAATCAGCACTCTGAGGTCCCCTTTCCCAATGCAATCGGTATCTGTCAGGGGAAAGTTCTCAGGGTCCCCAATGTGTTGATAAAACTTACGAATTATTGAATCCCCTTTTTGAGCTGTATTAAATCAGCATCTGGGGTCACCTTACACCACTGGGCCGTTGAGAGTTCATTGTGAGCATTTGTCTGGGACCTAGTGATAGCAGTGACCTGGATTTCCCCCAAAAGAGACTCAATCTCAAGTAAATCCCCTTGGATGGTTCCAGTTTTGGCCAGCTGATCAGCTACGTCATTTCCAGTTTTGTCTGGTCCCTCTACTTTAGAATGACCCTTGATCTTTTTCCAGTGGATGGTCATCCCATTAGAGGTGTCCAGATCATCAATAGTCTGTATTAGTTTTCCATGTTTTAGTGGTTTATTGTTAGCACATAACATGCCTCTGTTTTTTCAATTAACAAAGTGCTCCACGAACACGTTCCGGACATAATCTAAATCAGTGATTATGACTAGTTCATGGAGTTGGTGTTGGACAGCATTGAGGATGGCTTAATGCACAGCGATCAGCTCTGCCACTTGACTACTACGGGGACTGATTTTGTACACAGGGGAGGGTTCTGGGGCCTCATTCACCCAGGCATTCCCCACGCCGGCCCCTGATTCCTTTTCCCCATTGTTGTCAACATGGTAGGAGCACCCATCCACATAGACAGTGGGCATTCCCTCACACTTGCCTTCTTCATAGATTTTGTGTGGGGAATTGAGATACGCCTCCATGTTTTCCTTGATTTTAAGACTTTCGTCCTTGAGACAGTTTTCTCTGGCACAATCATGCAAGTCAGCCATAACTTGCGTGAGAGGACTCTTCTTGTTTTGGCCATATCTGACCTCCACAGGAAAGCCTTGCATTGACAGAATCCAGGAAGTAATTTGGGAATTACTCACATTTCCGGCCCGAATTCTGTCACTTTGAAGATATTGCAGAGGCTGGTGTGGAGTCTCCACTATGATGTGTTCCCCCTGGATGAACGGGCTGTAATTCTTCAATGCCCACACCGTTGCCAGGAGTGCCTTCTCACAATCGGTGAATTTTTCCTCATCAGAGGATAAAGTCTTACTCGCGTAGGAGATGACTTTATTGACTTTGTCATGTTTTTGGTATAATACTGTAGTCAAGCATGTATTTGAGGACCCTGTCTCCAAGAAGAACTCCTTGTTTTTGACAGGGTAAGCTAGGCAAGGCACTTGTGAGAGGCTTCTTTTGAGATGTCTTGCTGCCTCTGCCTGTTCTGGACCCCACTACCACTTGACCACCCCCTCAACAGATGGATCAGGGGTCTTGTGATCTCTGTGTAATCCTCAATGAACTTTCTACTGTAATTAGTCAGTCCAGGGCGGCTCCTTAGCTCACGCAGAGTTGTGGGGTCTTTTAGTTTCAGGAGTGCTTCTACTTTCTTTTCCTGGGGACAGAGACGCTCAGGAGTTATCCCATGCCCCAAGAAATGTACACAGGTCCTGAACCACTGTGCCTTTTGGAAAGATAGTTTTGCTCCGCAAGCCCTCAACTGTGTCAGAACATAACGGATCTCCGCTATGTGTTCATTCACAGTTGAGCTTTTGATCAGGACATCATCTACATTGGCCAAGTTACCCCTTTCACCCAAGTCGGGCATGGCCTTATACAAGAAGATATTAAATTCATTGCTGCAGTTGATGTATCCAAAGGGAGTCCGGTTCCAAGTGTACTGCTGCCCCCGAAGGTAAAGGCCAGCTTGAATTTGTCCTCCCTACTGACAGGTACAGTTCAGTAACCATTGGTCAGGTCAATGGCAGTGTATACCTTTGACCCCTGGATCTCGACCAGTCCTTGGTCAATGTAGGGAACAGGCCATCAGGAATTGTGGACCCGTTTGTTTAGCTCCCTCTGGTTAGCACAGAGTCTCCACTGGCCATTGGGTTTCAAAATCCCAGCACCGGATTATTGAAGGTGCTGTGGACCGGACAAATTATCCCACGGGACTCAAGGTTTTAAATTATTTCTGTGAGGGACTCCATGGATGCGAGAGGCAAGCAATATTGCTTCACAAACAGTGGAGTCATACCAGAGTCCGTGGGAATTGTTGTTGTATGGATTTCGGTGCGACCACAGACATATGAGTCCACTGCAAAGAGATCCTGAAAATCTAAGAAAACTTGTTTCAACTTTAGCTTTTGCTCCAAAGTCTCACAGGCATCAGCAAGGTTGACTCTCTCTTCAACCATTTGCCTGAAGCCTGGAAAGACTTCTGGTTTGACTATCTCAGCAGCCTCCTCCAGCTGGGTGGAGAAGTACATGGTTAAAGTACTGACTTGGACTGATTGCTTCAGGTGGGGAAGGCACTCCTGGTGGACTTGAAAGATCACCTCATCATTCCTGAAAGCACAGGTCACCTCTTCCTTACCGTAAGCGCAGGAAGAGTACACCAGGAAATTCCCCCCATACCGGGTGATGATCCTGTTTGGTGTTGTGTCATTGTCGCTATCACGTCAATGCAGTCATTGGGTATTAGTCCTATTAGTTCATGACCTAAATCTATGGAAAAAAGTCAGTCATCAACCGCCATTCCAATAATGGTGCCGGCACCCAGAGTAATACTTCTAAGGTTGCTGTTATCCACCACTATTGGAATGGTGTCATGTTCTGTGTTGACTAGTAGTGTTGGGTTTGACCGCAAACTTTGCTGTTGGAAATGGGCATTGAGGTGAACATATGCGCCAGGATTTCGCAGTTTCTCTCCTCTTTTAATTTTTACTTCAAGTGGGAATTGTCGGGTCCATTCTGGGATGCTGACTTCGTCTTCACTCTGAACTTCAACTGCATATGGCAGCAGTTGTGCTGACCGAAATGCTTTCTCTGGATCATCAAAGTCCATGGGATTACCCACTAATCGAGACCAGGTTTTGAAGTTTATAAGGTCCAAACAAATGGCAAAGCGATTGAGAATGTCACTGCCTAAGTAAAATGCAGTAGGGACATCTCGCACGACCCAACAGTTATGCACTATGTTTTTGTTGCCTATAGGAATTTTAAGCATACACCTCATACAGGCAGGAGATGTTTGGAATTGGGAGTTTCCAGGTCCATTTCCCATTTGTCTTTCAATTTAAATGTGGGAATGGCTGGATATTTTGGGAGTTTTCAGAACATGGCTTTGCTGATGAAGCTCTTACCATTGTTCACGCACACTTGGGCGAGAACAGGGTCCTTCCCCTCATTTAACTGAATAGGGATGAACAACTGTTCTCCAATCTTCTGAATGTCAGCCAAGATTTAAGCTGGTTTTTCATCATTTTGGACTATGGAAGTGGGATTTTCGGATTGTGAATTGGTATAGAATTTCAGAGTATTTCCTTCCAGTGTGGAATGCCACTTGAGACTGGAAGGAAGGTTGATTTTCAGAAATAGAGAGGAATTCGCCTCACCAGTTTGTTGTCCTACTGCAATTACTGTCACATCAGGGATTCTGTTGTTTTGAAAGTAGAACTTAATTTGGTCAGGTTTTTGTTCAACCATGTGGCATGTGCCATTTAAACTAACATGGTTGACGCTATGTTTTAATTTTATTGGTCGGTTAGTCTGGGTCCAGAGGATCTTGTTTACACAATCTATTAGGGGAGACAATCTACGCAGGATGTCATTCCCCAGTAAATATGGTGTGCCCTCGGAGTCACAACTATGACTGGGTGTTTCACCTTGTGTCGCCCAATTTTAATTTCCAAATCTGCAATCCCCTCGGCAGGTATTTCAGTCCCATCGAAGTTCTGAAGTTGTCCAGGAAGAGGGGTGAGAGGGATATGGTATCTCTATCCCCTTCCTGAATTCAGCTGATCTAAGGCCCTCTTTGACAGAAGAGTGTCTTGGGATACAGTGTCCACCAGTGCCAAAAATGTACATTGTACATTGCCCTTGTATTTGGACCGGGCATAAAATCTTCCCTCCATCTCCTCAAGGGGGCAAAGATCATGTGCATGTTGGGCCAATTGGTGGGTTAATTTCTTGACTCTTGATTCTGACACAGGTGTTACGCTCACCTGATATCCCCGGGGGCATCTGGAAGGCTCTGACATCTGGAACCCTGGATGCGTAGTTGCCCAGTGCTGAATAATGAATCTTAGTTATTTGTAGGATGAGCTATCCGTCCTGCGTTTCTTGTGCAGGGGCGCTTAATGTTTGTTGGCGAGCTGCCCTAGTTGCTTCACTTGTGCAGTACCCGTTCCTTGGGCCCAGGCCTGCTTTGACCCCGAATCTGCTGCCTTTGTTCTGTTTATGGTGGGAATTTGTTAATGTCTTTATCGCCTTCTTTTCAGGTGCGAAAGTCTTGATGCTGGCGTGCCGGATGGAGAGGTACGTTTCTAGGTAAAAGACAGCGCAGAGTGCCTTTATTGTCTTTTAAAGCTAACCTGTTTTTCTTCTTCTTTTCACAGGCCGCTGTGGTGCTGCGAGTGGCTGAGAGCGCGATGAAAAACAGGCCCCCAGAACCCGTTAAGGTAATTAGAGCGCTGTGCGGTTGTTTAATATTGAAAGCTAACCTGAATATGTCTCTTTTCCTTCACAGATGTTGCTGTGGTGCTCGAGATGGAAGCGTGGAGTAGCGCAATGGAATTCAGGTAAGACTGATGGAATTCGATGTTCTGGAAACGCACGTTCTAATATTGTTTTTCCCTTTCTCATTATTGCAGGTCGCAATATTCGAAGAGCAGCTGCGGTAGCGGTTTCGCTGAAAGTCCTTAAGCTAGTACTCACATGTGAGTGATGTTTCTTCTTCTATCGGTTTGCTCAGATTGCAGCCCGGTTGAGATGCTTAGTGCTGGATGGTGTTTTCTCAGGTAAAACAGAATAATCTTGTTCTTGTTCTTGCAGGATTACAGGAATATGCTGGAAACCAGGAGCTGTACACGGTGAGCGTCACGCTGTTGGTTGCAGAATATCACGAAGCATGTTCTGCATTCAGGGTGTGGTTTATATAGCTCAGGTAAAGTAGCACCAGGGAAAGTAGTTCCAGGCCTGCCACACCCAAAACACTAGACTGCATGGCTTGGTTCTTAGAACTAGACTGTGTGGGTGCTTCCATGTTGGATTTATAGGCCCATGTACATAAATGGGACCTAGTTTGAACCGCCCTTCCTTCCTACATATGAGCCTGGTGCCAAAGGCACCAGGACTGCCTCCAGGAGCCCTTTTGCAGTGGTCTGAAGGCCCTCAGGGTTCTGGTGGGAGCCTGCTTATGGCACAACTTGTGCCCCCTCACAGTGGTCATGACAGCACTCCCCCCCAAGGCCCCTCTCATGGTATCCTTCCTTTCTGGTTCAGGTTTGGTGGGGTTATCCAGGTGAAATCTCTTAATCAGTGGTGCGTGAATATGTTCACTTGGTTCCCAAGTTCTGTCTTGAGGCCGTACCCTTTCCAGTCCGCAAAATAGTATAGCTTAGATCTGGTACTTTTCGAAATCCAGGATGTTTTTAACTTCAAATTCAGGCTCTCCATCAACTAGCACAGGTTTTGGTGGTGTTAAGACTCGGGTTCCTGGTTGTACAGGTTTTACAAGTGACACATGGAACACCGGATGAATTTGCATGCTTGGTGGTAAGGCTAACTTGACGGCCACCGGATTTATCACTGATTTGTTCGTATAGGGTCCTAGATATCTTGGACGAAAGTTCCGGGTACCTTTTATGGGCACATGTTTTGATGCCAACCAGACTTCGTCTCCAACTTGCTAATCGGGAGCTTTCTTTCGATGCCGGTCCGAGAATTTTTTTGTCTGTCTTTGGCTTGCAGTTAATGTTCATTTGCCCTTTTGAAGGCTTGGGTTAACCGTGTGTGTAGAGTCTTTACCGCTGGCATTTCCAAGGTCGTGTGGGAGTCTAGTTCAGAGGTACGTAGATGTCTTCCGTATATTGTGTAGAACGGGATTTGTCCCGTGCTGGTGTGCATGGAGTTATTGTATGCATATTCCGCTATCCATAACAAGTCTTTCCAATTCTCTTCCACTTGATGCAGCATGCAACGTAGATATTGTTCTAATGTCTGGTTTGTTCTTTCTGTTTGTCCATCCGTTTGGGGGTGATGGCTAGTGGATAATCGAACTTCGATTTGTGCCATGGTACAACATTTCCTCCAGAAGTTGGATACAAATTGGCTTCCATGATCTCAGATTATGACTGAGGGGAAACCATGCAGTTTTATAATCTGTTCAAGAAATGCTTTTGCCAGACCGGTAGCGTTAGGAAGTCCTTTGAATGGAATGAAATGTGCCATTTTAGAGAACAGGTCTACAACCACCAGAATGGTATTAAAACCTTGACAGGGAGGTAAGTCCGTAATAAAATGAAGAGAAAGAGTATGCCAGGGAGCCGGTGGAATATGCAGTGGTTGTAGGAGGCCAGCTGGTTTCTGTTTTTGTGATTTATTCTGTGACATATCCCACAGGATAGAACGAATCGAGGAATGTCTTTACGCCAGGTTGGCCACCAATAATTCTGTTTAACCTTGGCAAGAGTCTTAGCAATTCCGGGATGGCCTTCGATCAGGGAATCGTGATAACCAGACATGACCCATTCTTGCAGATCTTTACTTGGTAGATATAGTCATTCCCTGACGTAGGGTAATCCATCCAGACCGTGTGATGTTCCTTTTGGGAATTCCATTTCTGCAAGATCTCGGGGTTCATTAAGGTTTGAATCTTATCTTGAAGTTCATTCAGAGTCAATTTGGTGGTGAGTCGCAGTAGTTTATCACTTGGGATGATGGCAACAGGGTCCAGGGAACTGTTTGTTTTCTCCTCAACACCCATACGAGACAAGACATCGGCCTTCCCATTCCGAACTCCCAGTCAGTATGTTATTACGTAATCGTATTCTGCGAAGAATAGAGCCCACCGCAACTGTCATGACGATTGGGCTTTTGCTGACTTTAGGTATTGAAGATTTTGGTGATCTGAGATTACTGTGATGGTACGTTTGTCACCTAAAAGATACTGCTGCCAGGCTTTGAAGGCTGATTTTATTGCCAACAATTCTTTGTTATAATTGCATAGTTGAGTTCTGGTGGTGAGAATTTACATCACCAAAAGGCCACGGGGTGTAATTGGCCTGTTCCTGGATCTCTTTGAGAGAGAAATGCTCCCATAGCTACGCTGGAAGCATCAGTTTCCGCTACATAAGGGAGATCAGGGCGAGGATGTCGTAAAATTGGCTCGGAGGTGAATCTTTTCTTGAGTTCTTGAAAGGCCTGTTCCGCCTCTTCAGTCCATTGGAATTTTTTGTTGTTTTTTCTCAGTAACGATGTGATTGGGTGGACTATACGTGAAAAATCAGGAATAAATCAGCAATAAAAATGTGCAAAGCCAAGCATGCTTTGGGTTCCTTTAAGTGAAGAAGGTGACGGCCAATTAAGGATGGCATCTACTTTGTGTATATCCATCTGGACTCCCTTTGGCGAGAGAACAAAACCGAGGAACTCAACTTCGGTGACATGGAAGGAGCATTTCTCGAGTTTAGCGTACAGTTTGTGCTGGCGAAGTTTTGCAAGGACTGAGCAAACATGTTCTACCTGATCTCTTTCAGAGGGGGAATACACCAGGATGTCGTCAATATAGATCAGGGCACAGACATCAATTTATTCCCGTAATACATCATTCATGAAGTATTGGAACGCTGCGGGAGCCTTGCACAGCCCGAAAGGTGTGTGATGCTGAGTGCTGGATGGTGTTTTCTCAGCTAAAACAGCATAATCTTGTTCTTGTTCTTGCAGGATTACAGGAAGATGATGAATACCAGGAGCTGGACACGGTGAGCGTCACGCTGCTGGTTGCAGAATAACATGAAGCGTGTTCTGAAGTCAGGGTGTGGTTTATATAGCCCAGGTAAAGTAGTACAAGGGAAAGTGGTTCCAGGCCTGCCATACCCAAAACACTAGACCGCATGGCTTGGTTCTTAGAACTAGACTGTGTGGGTGCTTCCATGTTGGATTTAAAGGCCCATGTACATAAATGGGACCTAGTTTGAATAGCCCTTCCTTCCTACATATGAGCCTGGTGCCAAAGGCACCAGGACTGGCTCATGGAGCCCTTTTGCAGTAGTTTTAAGGCCCTCAGGGTTCTGGTGGGAGCCTGCTTGTGGCACAACTTGTGCCCCCTCACAGTGGTCATGACACAGGGGTAGTTTGGGCAGGATTCGGTGTGGGAGGTTGGAATCTGTAGGAGAAATATGGCAGTTGGATATTGGGGGAATTTTGGCTCCCCTGGTTCTGATTCTGGGCTGCCCCACCCCTTTTTGGAGGCAGCCCTCAGAATATGTTGGGCAAAGTGACTTTCGGGCTGATCATTCTGGGGTTCAATGATGGCCGGTTCTAACTCAGTCCCCACATTTACCCAGTCTTGATTAGTATCTCTCGGGACCCATTTTGCTTTGGGAGGAGTTCCTCCATCCCTGAAGGAGAAAACCTTTTTCCCAGAGTCCTCGGAGGACCCCTCTTCTTCAAACTGGAAGACACTAACCTTCTCCACAAAATGGGTCTTTTTAGGTCCTTTATTTCTCCTACCCACCATCTGTTCCTTAGGTTGCAGACTTTCGGGGGCAGGAGATTTTGGTTCCGGTTCCTGGGTTTTGTGGGGCTTTTCACAAGTGGGGAAGGAAGCTTCCTCTGAGGATTTACACCCCCCCTTACTCCCCTGCCTCCTCCTTTGGAACCAATGAATTGTCTGGGTTATCTCCCCGTCATTGCTATGGAGTACCAGACCCTTGGTTTGTGGAGTTCTGGGCCGTCATGTTCAAATGAGGGTTCTGCGGAGCCCTCAACATGCGACCAAGATCCTGTGACAAGTTCTGGACCTGGCACTCCAGTTGGGACACCCGCTCTGGCTGGTACAGGGGTCTCTGTTCCATCCTAGGGGGATCACGGGAAGGGTAATTGTTCCTTATCCCTTAATACCCGGGGTTGGGATGGTTCTGGTAACCCTCCACCCTTGGCCTCCCCTCTCCCGGATTAGGCTGTCTGGGCTCAGGAAAGTGGGGAAAGAAAGGAGGGTTGTTTTGTGGGTTGAAGTTTGGTGGGTACCGGGGAAAGAAGCTCAACCCGGCATTTGGGGGATTATTGCCCTCCTGGGGAAAGTTAGGAGGCAAATTTCCTGGGTTGTTAGCTATCTGGTTGGACCCCCCCCCTTGGGCTGGGGGAGTCCACACATACCCCAGGATGGGTTTGTTGCCCTTGTAATGAGAGCTTATGTAGTCGGGGAGTTAGGGGTCCCATTTGTGGGATTACCTCCCTGACTACCTGTTTGGGATTGGCCCGAGGACGTTCTAATTCTTTGGTTAGAAGATGGATTCTGTACAGGAATATTTTTAGGCCCCCCCATCTCCAGATCTAAAATGCGGTTTTTATTTGTATTTTTGTTCTCTACGGGTTTCTGCACTTCATAAATACGGGTCGCCTGTTCAATGACCCAGTCTAGTGATCTCTTCTCGTGAAAATCCCTCACCAGCTGGGTCATGATGTATTTAGGGATTGCATGAAAGAAGGTGTTAATGAACTCCCTGCTGTCTGTGTGCACCCTCCTGGTGGTCGCGCAAAGGCACGTTTTAGTTCTTGTACAAATTCTTGTGGGGCCTGATCTACCCCACAATGCAGATTGTAGGCCACCTTGCAGGCCTCTTGGGGGTTCCTATGGAGAGAAAAATGTTTTAAGATGGCCGCCCTATAGGTGGACCATCTTGAGTGGTTCTGATCCTCCAGCCCGGCAAAGAAGCGGGAGTACTCAGGGGAAAATGTCCATTTTACATATTGGATGCAACTCTGACTATCTTTCAGATGAAAAGTATCCATCATCTGTTTGTATAACTCAAGGTGCTCTCCAGACTAAATATTTGGCATTTTTGTGATAGGGAGTTATAACGCTCCTAATGGCCTTGATCGGCTTCAGGGGATCTTTTAGTAGAGCCATCTTAATTTTGTTGGCCTTTTTGGTCTTAGTCACCCGAGTCCACTCATCCTCTGACACAGAGGCACTGTTACAGGAGGTGGCTATCTGATCCTCTAGGCTCTCCCTGATTCTGCGAGCTTGAGAAGGGCTTGTAGAATGTGGGGGGCCTAGTTTCCTGATGTCTGTGGCTCTCAGAAGAGTCTTCTGACTCTCCCCTGCTCCCGGGATTGGCAGAGTACCCCCCCCACTGCCCTAGCTTGGAAGAGGTCTTTAGGATACTCTTTTTGGGCCTGCTTTCCTGGATTTCCCCACCAAATTTTACTAACTGGTCCTTTGGTAGGCAATATTTTTGATGTTCCAATTCCCCGATTCTCCCCTCACAGGAATCTTCCTGATCAGAGAGGTTAGCCCTAACATTTGGGGTTCTGTACAGAGCCGCCCATACATCAATTTCTGGGAGGCGCTGATCTGTCAGTCCCATGTTGCCAATTCTGCTGACGTCTACCATCCCCATAGCCCTTGGTTCATATGAGCCAGTGGACAAGAAGGTGGCAGAGTCCATGGTATTGAAGGGGTTAGAGTCTCTGATTAAAGGGGTCCTGATATTATGCTCAGGGGTTTCTCTGTCCCTTCCTACCTCTCTTTCAGCCCCTATTGACTGGTGATATGCCAGAATCTGACTCTTTTGCTCCTCTATTAAGGCCCTACTGGTCCCAATGATTTGCTCTTGTATGGATATCTGTTTGTGGAGCCTTCCATTCTTTTCACAGAGAGCTTCATTGTCTCTCTGTACTTCCTGCCTGGTCTGAGAATCCTGGACCAATTTCTACTGCAGGAGACTCACCTACTGAGTTTTATCATTATTGGTCTGGGTGTTCTTTTCCAGGGCATCCTCCACATGCCTGGTGTGCTCTAGTAGCTTCTCATATTCGGTTTTAACTTCATTAAGCTCCTGGAGGGCCAGCTTTCTTTCCTCTAACTTAGTTTTTAATTGGCTGACGTCCTGGCCTAAGGCATCCCTCTCCTTAGAGTGCCCCTCTGTGCAGCCAGGTTGTCCCTCTGTTTGTTAATTGCGCTGGACTTCTGGCGCCCCTCATCAAATTCTGCTTGAGATTCTAGGTCTTTAATAATTAATGTATTATTTTCCTCGTTCAATGATTCTATGTGGTTCTGTAAGGTGACTAGCTGTTCTGCGCATGCTGTATTATAATTTAACTATTGCACCAATTTCTGCTCATTCTGTTTTAAAGAATCAACCCTTTTCTGATACTCCTCTTGCAGTGCCTGTATTTGAGAATCGTGCTCTGCCTTCTCTTGCTGAAGGAGGGCCAGATTCATTAGTTTTGTAAGATACTGCCTAGCCTCTGTTTCTGATTCTTGGTTCTTCAGTAGCCTTTACTCTGCAGAGTCTAGATTAGTTTGGATTTTCTCTAGTGTTTCTACTTGCTTCTTTGCCAGAACTATGTTTTCTGCATGGTTTTCCTGTATTACCCCTATGTGGAGGTACAGGTAGGCCGCTATTTTGGAAATTTTACACTGCTCCTCTTTTACTATTGGGGCCATGTACAGCTCACTAAGAGCTTAGTGTAATGGGCCCTTGTCCCCCCATGTATCTAGGTCCATGGCAGTGACCTGTTCTTTGATTTCTTGCAGCCATTCCTGTTCATTCTGTTCGGGCCACTCACCCCTGACAAACAGTTTGTTCAGGCAGTGTTCCCTAGCCATATTAATCTCTACTAGGATCGCCATTTTAGAAATATCAATTACCTTAAGACGTATTTCAGGGTTAATTTACTTTTACAAACAGGCCCGATTTGTGGAGTATTTATTTTGAGAGGTGCTTGTACAATGTAGCACAGTACATCAACCCAGCAAGGTGTCTGTACTCTGCAGGCTAGTATGGTGTGTTAGACTGTCACGGGTGGTACTCAAACTCAGAATCCCGCACGAGCCTCCTAAATCTGTTGAGAATTTCAATCAAGCACACACCTGGTCTCGCCTAGCATGTAATGCACAAATGAAATACTTATTTATTATGTCTATAGGTTCAATATTCTGAGTGATATACCACTCACATCACACCCATCTCAAAATACCCCCCAGGTCACACTGGACCAGGAATCAGGCTAGTTGGTAACAGTAATTATTTATTTATTTAATATTCAAATCACAAATACATTTATATATATATATATATATATGGGGCAGCAATCACCAAGTGGTGACAAGACAATCAGAAAATAAGTGAAGCAATTGAATTCACTTATTGTAATGAAGCATAGAAAACACAGGAAAAAGAACAGTTTTGGTTTGAGAAAAGATAGCATTTAGGTTAATATTTCCCCCTGCAAAGTTCTTAAGGCACAAATGAGCAATCCTACACATATATAGGTAAGCAGCATGTATTCAGGAATGAGGAACAATGTCTAGAGTTTGAATGCAATCTTCCTCCCCCAAACAAGAGAGAAAACCTTTTTTTGAAATTGACACTTTTTAAATTGACAGGTGAAAATGGCTTTGTGAAACAATGCAAAGTGGGCAAAAATGCTTTAATTGATAGGAATTCTTATGAGAGCAACTCTAAACAGGTCCTAACAAACATAATCTACAAGATAAACAACAGTACACACTTTAGATTGGAATGGAAGTTAAGAAACACTTTGGATGGGAAAAGACACGTGTAAAACTTTTGTAAATTGTAAATTCGTGGCAAAATTTCACTATGAGAATTTTAATAAAAACGGGTCAAATACACTGTTCCGTGTTTTTAGCTGTGGATGTAGCTGAGGGTCTTAGGTTTAACTGAGAGTTGAAATTACGTTTCTATCTATAAAATTGAAGAGGTTTTGGACGTTTTAATAAGAGGCATTTTTGACAAAATAGGAGCAAAAATAAAAACAGAAATCAGTTCTTACAATGACACTTATGCTCTAAACGAGGGTATTTAGGCTGGTTACCAGTTTGAAACACAGTAAGCCCCAAAGTGGTCCACAGAAACCAACCCCGGCACCTCCGTGTCCGCCTTGCACAAAAAGACAAACAGGATTTTCAAGAAATTATTACTACTACAAGAAATCAACACAAGGTTTCAGACTGGTGTGACACTACTACAAGTTCTTAAGTTAAAGAGAGGATGGGTTGAGATTGGGATAGAACACGGCAATATACTATGGGTTACTATTATTCCTGTTGATACTTACATACACTGTAATTAAGATTGGACCGACGGGGTTCTGGTCCTTGGATCAGTTCTACAGGCAGCAGGGCACCTCTGGCAGGATGGTCAGCAGTGCGGTTCCGGTGAATTGGACTGCCATCTCAACTGGATTTGGATTGGATTGGCCCTTCTGTTCACTGGACACTGTAAATTAGCATGGTGGTGAGTTTCAGCGGGCAAGCGTTAGTGGTAGCAAGCCACACTGGATCAGAATTAAATTCCCTTAGGTTTGGGATGGTTGGATTTGGGCCTAGCTAAAAAGAGTTCAGCTTCATCACTGTACAATTGTGCCCTACCTTGCCTGTAACTCGAAGCTTAAGCGCCCATATACCCTTGGGTCAGGTGCGCTATACAAATTAATAAACAAACAAACAAACAAACAAATGCTGAGGCATCGGTTTTGCAAAAGAAGTCTGGAATCAGTTGCAAGATGAAGAGTTCTGGAACAAAGTGCTGCACGTAAATCAGGATGTGTTCAGGAATCAGTGTGCCTATGTGTGGTGAAGTTCCTATATTTATCCTACCAAGTGACATCACAAAGTTTATGTTATGGGCAGAATTTCAAACCACATCCCCACGGCTGTGAGTGGTCAAAGGCACTTGCCTTGTTCTGGTTGCAAGTCAGAAAAGAGCTGTCATCTTTATGATATGATTTGGGAACTCCCACATTGATTTGAACTACAATTTAACTCTTGCACACATGTACATTTCTAAAATTATGTCCCCTAATAAAATCAGATACATACATAGCATATTTAATGGGTTATTTTTACATTCAATTCCCATCTCTGTGAGAGCTGTCTTTGTCATTCTGTGGAATTTTATCAATTTTAATCATAACAGTTTGGCCTAATAATTTCTAATTCAATACATATCTGGGCAATTATCACTAGATCATGGGTATGCACTATTAGATGTGCAGCATTAATAGTTTTGCTACAATTCGGATTTCCTGTAACTTTGGTCCTTATGTAGTACATTAACGTTTTCAAAGCAAGGGCATATAATTAGATTTATTACTACCAATTGTTTTATTTGTCCTCCTTCATGTTGCAAAGTTAAAGAGCTTCAAACTTAATCACAAATAGGCTTTCAAACACCAAAAGTTCTGGGCAGTGTATTTTTTTTCTTCGTAACTTTCCTTTCAACAGGCAACAGTTGTCACATTCCTTTGATCAGGGAGGGGGTGTCCTCTTCCTTGAGAGGGAAGCTCCCGTGTAGAGGTCAGTAGGCAGCCTGCAATTGCACTTGGCTAGGCCAGAGACGAAAGTCTGATGAGCTCATTGTTGTCAATTTACGGGAACCTCCAGCATCCAGTAAGCCTTCCTGTAGCAAGGGACTGTCAAACTGAAGTGTCATCTTTCCCAGGCTGGTCACTGTCCAATCTGAATTTAACCAGTTAACTCCAACTGGGTTACTTTAAGATTCACCTACAATCTTTCTTTTAAAAGATATAAAATGAACAGAGTTTATATGAGATGTTGACAATTAAAGGAATTAAGCCCTTCACAAAAAACATGCTTTAAACAGGAGAATTTTGCACTTCTTCAGAGAACAAACACATTTAAACTGAGCCTTTTACATCTAATTTTCTTATGCAGCACACACACATTTAACTCTGCATTATTCTGTCTTTGAGTGCTGTACTTTGTTTTGCATGAAATACATTTCTTAGCTGCTGTCAGTCAGTGAGGTGCGGTTTCTTCTGACTGCACTGGATGATCTGTGGTTTCAGCACACTTTTAATTTCAACAGTTCACTTGGAAAATGACTGAATTTAACTCCTAAACAGCACTTTGAAGGTTGCAATTGGTTGGGAAAGCTACATTTTAAAGGCCATTTTCGGTTATTAGCCCACTTCTGTGGCCTTGCTTCATGTTACATGTAACAGCACCCACTGTTATTCTCCTGCAGTGAGTTCTTTTTTTACACCAACTTTGACAGTGTGTGGCAAGGGTGTGCAGCCTTTTTTGATTGATGAACCATGCGCAGTTTTGCAGATATTTTTGCAAGCACAGGGGTTAGCGCATCCATTTCTGGCTGTTTCTTTCCCCATTGGCAAAGGGGTGCAGTGGGGCACATCGGCATGGGTAAAAACATCCCACAGAGAAGCCAGGGCTGTGCAGAGGGCCTGGGAGGGGACAGGAGAGGTAGATACTGCAGCAGGATTTGCCAAATCCTTGCAGATTTTAAAGAGTTTGGCCGAGTTGTTGGATGCACAGAGATGCAGGCTTGGATACGGGCTCTCTTCTTGGTGCGGGCAGAGAGCCGGTATTGCCTTTGGATCAGGCAGCCGGCCAGTTTGTCAGAGGATGCACAAGAAGCATGCCATTTCCACTCAGCCACTCTGTACTTGATTTAAGGGTGAGAAGTCTGAGTCATACCAGGAGTTGTACTTGGCTTTGGGCTTGAAGTAGATCCTCATGACACGGGCAAGAACATCAAGAGTATCAGAGATAGCAGAGTGGAGCATGGAAAGGGCTGTGTCAAGATCTGAGTCAGCCAGAGGAGGTGGAGGGGGAGAGAAAGTGCTGGCAAAAGCCTCAACTGACACAGGCTTAGTAGATTGGATAACCGAGAAGATACATGTCCGTTCTAGAGTTGGCTTGGCCTGAGGCGTGGAGAGGGTGAGATGGGAGGAGAGGAGAAAGTGATCACTCCATGAGAGAGGTAAAGGTAGAGATCCTGTGGGCCAAGGGGGGCATGAAGATATTGAAGAACCAGGGGGAAAAGTAAGATACCTGGTGGACATTACAAGTAGAGAGAGTGATAGAGGAGAGAAAGGACCCAAGTTCCACCTGGGAGGGCCGGTCAGCGAGAAAGGAGGCGAGCCATGCCAGGGCCAGATTTGTGATGCACAGGGTATCACGGAGACAGGTGATCATGATGTTGTGGTTTACCATATTGAAAGCAGAAAAGAGGTCAAGAAGAATGAGGACAGAGGGAGAGTTATAGTCAAGATTTGAGAGCAGGTCTTCATGAGTGTTCAGAAGAGCAGTTTTCATGCCTCTGGATGCTCTAAAGCCAGACTGATGGTCATGGAGACAACCAACCGATTCAGTGTGTAGGGTAAATTAGGTGATAGCCAGCTTCTCCAGGAGTTTTCCCAGGAAAGTGGTGATGGAGATCGGGTGATAATTTGCCGGAATAGACGGGTCAGCAGAGGGTTTTTTGAGCAGAGGGTGCACAAGAGAGTGCTTGAGGGGAGAGGGTTAAACTCCAGTAGCAAAAGAGAGGTTGCAGAGGTCAGACAATGCTGGAGGGAGAGTGTCAATATTGTCCTTGATGGTTTTGGAGGAGAATGGGTTCACCGGTTTGGAAGAAGCTGTCACAGACCGGACTAGTCTAGAGACCTCTTAATGTGTGACAAGGGAGAGGGTGGAGAGAAGAGAGGGAAGGGTGGGGGTGGCCGAAGGGGGCCAAAGAGATGTTGGTGCAGGAGGGGGAGCAGAAGAGAGTGGGGACAGGATGTCCTGTGTTTTGGTGGTGAAATGTGTGGCCAGGGCCGAGCAAAGGACCTGGGTGGGTGCAGTAGAGGATGTAGCTGCAGTAGGGTTGGCCAGCACCTTGCAGACTTTAAAAAGTGTGGCCGTTTTGTTAGATGCTGTGGAGATTTAGGCTTGAATGTAGACTCTTTTCTTGCAGTGGATCCAGAGTCCAAATTGCCTTTGAAGAAGGTGGCAGTTCAGTTTGTCAGAGTGTGCACCTGAAAACCCCCATTTCTGTCCCGCTGCTCTGCACTTGCGTTTAAGGTCAGCCAGATCGGTGTCGTACCAGGAGTTGCACTCTTTGGCAGACTTCAGTCCATCCCTCATGACAGGGGAAAGAATGTCAAGAATGTTGGTGATGGAACAGTGAAAGTTAGCGAGGGCTGTGTCAGGATGGGTGTCAGTTGCAGGAGTAGATGGAGGAGAGTAGGTGGAGGCAACGGCAGCAAGTGACACTCTTTTCATGGGTCAGATGACTTTCTCGTCTATCGATCAGCGTCCATTATATGATAGATAACATACAAATGCCTCTCTAATTGATAAACATTGCCTCATTTCTTTCAACTACAAAGACTCCATCAAACTTGAGTTGGCCATTGTGGAAATCATTCACATGTAAATATGAGGCAGGTTTGCATATACTTAAAAATTAGATACATCTGAAATCTGTTACTTTGGATGCATTGTTTGCTATATACTGTGCCAATCATTTGAGTGATTTTAGGCATTTACCTATGTTGAACTTCATTCACTCTGTGTATATACCTGAGATTTGTATTTCATACTGCCTTGGCAGCACATTAGTGAATGGTCCCACCCTTACCAAGAGTAGTTGATGGAATGAAGATGATAGTCGAGGGTCTAGAAACTTTGTGGCACAGATCTTGGGAGGCTTTTTGTTTGTTTGTTTATTACTTGTTTGTTTGTTTGTTTATTACTTGTATTGCCCTCCAGACCTGATGGTATTCAGGTGCAAGGCATAAGGATACTCACAGCTTGGTTACAACACGTAAAATACATTTAGGTGCAGGTGCCAGTTGGTTACATGCAGGCACATTGAAATCAGATTATATAGAAGCAGGCGCATTGAAAACAGGAGATGTGTACATACAAAATTTAAAAAAATAGCTCTGTACGTGCAGTGTAAAAAAGGTGCCGGGCAGAGTCAATAAGATGACTAGTGGGTGACTATATGCAGAAGAGGCAGTAGGTTTCATGATCATTAGGCTGAGGAACAGGCCTAGATGTCAGCATCTTTGAGCAAATTGGTAATGCTCTGGCAGAACCTTTGATAGGTTTGATCGATTCTTAGAGGGGATGGTAGTGAGTTCCACAAGAGGGCTGCCTTGACCTGGAAGCTGCTGCCTCCGATTTTGGCAAGCTTGTATCTGGGGACCCAGAGGTAGTTAGTATTGGCAAGTCTAGTGATTCTTGTGGCCGGCTTCAGAGTGAATCTGTCAGAACGGTAACAGGGTGCTGCATTATTCAAGCATTTTTGGGAGAGGGAGGCAACTTTTAGTTTTATTTTATCATGTGTGGAGATCCAGTTGTTGGCTCTTCTAGTATTAGAGATATGTTCTCTCTTGGGGATTCCCAGGGCTGCTCTCAGCGCATTATTTTGTAAGAGTTGGATTTTTTTGATAGTTTGTTTGTTGGCTCCTATGTACAGCGTATTACAGTAGTCAAGCCTGAATAAGATGAGAGCTCTGGCTAGGGTAATGCAGCTGGCGTGTGACAGAAAGGCTTTGCCTGTTCTAATCAATGTGCCTGTATGACAGCTGTCATTTAATTGCATTTGAAGTTTAAACTTGTGCAGTTAAAATCTAATGGTTGGAATTAAGTGACTTGCCATCAAAAGTGATATAGGTTGCAACTATTTAATCTCTATGTTTTAAAAGACTGGAATTAGAGTTCTATTTGCCTGTGTTGAAATTATAAGTTTATTTTAATCAAAGAAAAATGTAATTAAGTCTTAAAGTAACCTGATGCAAGCCACAGAACTACAAAGCAAATTCCACAAATTCCACAGCTTGCCCCAACAAAAGGCACCTCACTTCTGCTCTCTGGCCCAGGAACTCACATTCAGGTGTTAATGAAGAGGGGATGAGATTTGAGCTGCCTTCCTTGATTGAAAAGATGTGCAGATGCAAGTGTCAACAGAAGCCCCTGCCAGAGGAAAGAGGCGGGATTGCTCCTGAGCCACCAGAAACTTTGGGGGCGGGAACAGACAGTTTTGTTTATTCTCAAAACACAGAAAAATGCTATTACTATCAAGTTGGTAAAATTGTAAATATGCATTATAGGAAAAGTAGATTTCATGTTCAAAGACAAAGGGGAGGTTTTCCCTGGATCATAAAACACATCATCATGATGACACTCTGTTTTCTTTTCAAATCAAGGGAGAGGAAAGACCCTAACCAATAGAATACCTAGATGTGTGCCTGGGATAATTGAGCATACACACCCCTTTAGGAAATACATGAATAGAGACAGCTTACGACCTAGAAGGACACACACATTCACCCACCAACCAATTGCTGGTGGAGCACTTTGCAAGCGAAATCCATATAAAAGACTCCAGACTCCAGAACTTTGAAAGCAGAAACACCCATTTCCAAAACTGAATCCTTCTTAGCTTGGCCTTTAAAAATCCAGAAACCAGATTTTACTCCAGACCTCTAAGGGGAACAAAAGAACATCCTTGCTGTGCTGTACTGCTTTCTTGCTAAAATAATTGCCAGAATCGAAAGATCCAACCCAGTAGAACTGTGCTGTAATCAGATAGCTGCGAACCAGAACCCGTCAGATCCAGTCCAGTCCCACCGTGCGATGTCCAGAGTGCCTTGCTGATTGCAGAACCAGAGCCCCTTGAGTCCAGTCTGGTGTGCTAGCAGAATTCCTGTGCAGAAAGTATCCCTGACCAGATCCCTGTCCGGTCCAGTACAAACATTGGCAGTGAATATTCATAGCATAGGATTGTTACAAGCATATGTATTATCCACATCCTATCATCCTATCCAAACCCGTTCTCTTATATCCATAACTGCATTATAAAATAATTTTGTCTTGCCTGAACTCTTTCTCTTACCCCATAGTCATTTGTAATAGTAGTGTTAAAATCCTCTTTGCGCTGATATATTTTCTGAAGAAAGGCGAGCGTCTCGGCAGGCCAAACCATCCAGTGGTATCCTGGGCTGGTTGCTGCACTGTCGTGTAGTTTGCATCTTCATAGTCTCCCCTAGTATAAAGAAAACCTGTTTGTTAATTTTAAAAATATAGTTATTCCGCAATCGCGCATACCGCGTGCAGAAATGTTTGCCGCAAATTGTGAAATAGCTGTTCATTGCACCCAACCTCAGAATTAAGTTTTCAACCTGCTAGTCACTCAATAATCATTGCTAGTGTTTGACTGATACTATACAAAGCGGCTCCCACTAGTAGTGAAACCATTTTAGTGAATTAATCCATTTTCAGCATTTTTACCATCCATGCAAAGCCAACTTTAAACCATTTTTGACAAGTTTGCAATCATTCCTGTTTTTCTCTGTGCATGCTGGGGGGAAATTGGGATTTATACTATTTTGTAGACTTTTGTATTCCTGAAACCTGTTTTCTCCCCTTCCATCTCTTTATATTGCATATTGGGGGGATTGAGTCGCGTGCAGGGGGAAATAGTAATCACATTTCATTTTGATTGAACCCTCACCAAATTATTATTCTGTGCTGCATTATTTTTCCTATCATTACTCTGTGTGATTAAAGAGATTTATTGTGACATCACCCCATTGGTGATCATTGTATAACCATTAAAATAGTGATATATATATATATATATTGTGAAATCCATAATATTTTTAACTTTGCAATACAGCCTGCTTCCTGGTTCAGTGTGACCGGAGGGGATTCAAAGAGAGGGGCGTGACATAAGGGTAAATCATTCAGAAATAAAATAACGTATAGACATAAATAAACAATTAACTGTTTCAATTGTGCATCCCACGCTAGGCATTGACTTAGGTGAAGTGGCGGGTTGAAATCACTTACAAGATTGGGGGCTCGTGCGCCAGGATTTCTGAATTAGACATACCACGTGTGACAGTCTAATACAGCGTGCTAACTGACAGGGTACATAAACCCTGTTGGGCTTCCACGCTGTGCTACACTGTGAAAAGCACCCCTCATTAGGAACGCTCTAAGGAACTTAGTCTCTTTTGCAAAAATAAAATAAACTCCTGTAAGTCAGAAAGGAAATTGATATTTCCAAAATGGCGACCTTGGTAGAAATCAATATGGCTAAAGAACACCTAATGCACAAACTATTTGTCAGGGGTGAATGGACAGAGCAGGATCAGAATGTGTGGTTGCAGGCAATCACAGAGCAGACCACTGCAACAGGAATAGACACATGACAAGATCAGGGTCCATTACATGTGGCACTGAGTGAACTATATATGGCCCCTAAGGTAAAAGAAGGTCAAAGTAAGATTGCCAAAATAGCGGCATATCTGTACCTCCATATTGGAGAAATAAAGGACAAATATGCCGAAGGCCAAGATCTGGCAAACAAGCAACTGCAAGCATTGGAAAAAGCCCAACCTGATCTGGACTCTGCAGAGCAAAGGCTGCAGAGGAGCCATGAATCAGAAAATGAAATCAGACAGTACCTGACAAAGATAAAAGAAGATATGGGTATCCTGAAACAGGAGAAGGTAGAGCAGGATACCAAAATGCTGGCCTTGCAGAAGGAGTACCAAGAAAGTTTGGACTCTCTACTGCAGAGCTTAAAAAGCTGGAACAGCAAATAAACTTTAACAGGGCATGCGCAGAGCAGGTAGTCTCCTTGCAAAGCTGCCTAGACAAAGAAAAAGAAGAGAATAATAAATGAATTCTTAAAGACCTGGACACCCAGGCAGAATTTGATGACGAGCGCCAGAAAGCTGGTGCGCTCCAAAGACAGAGGGACGACCTGGCTGCACAGAGGCAGGCTCTGGTTCAGGAAAGGGACACCTTAGGCCAGGAGGTCAGTTATTTAAAAGAGAAGATAGAAGAAAATCACCTGGCCCTTCAGGGACTGGGTGACCTCCAAAAAGACCATGAAAAATGTTAGAGCACACCAGGAGGGTGGAAGACGCTCTAGCAAGGAAGGACCAGGCCAGTATGGACAGGACTCAGGAGGTAACCTTCCTGCAGCACAAACTGGCCCAGTACTCTAAATTGACAAAGGAAGCACAGAGAGACAAGGAGGCTCTCTGTGAGAAAAATTACAGGCTCCACAGAAGGATAGCTATGCAAGAATAACTGATATAAACTAGCAAGACCTTGATAGAGGAACAGAAAGCTCAGGTTCTTGTGTGGCAACAGGGAGGAGGGGCTGAGAGAGATGATGTTCGCTGGGAAAGGGAAACACCTGAGCATAACCTCACAAACTCTAGTACCAGAGGCCTTCATCTCTTCCAAATGCTGGACTCTGCCAACCCCATGTCCACTGGCGCACATGAGCCAAGGGCCACGGGGATGCCAGACTGCAATCCAATGAGGAATATGGGGCTCATAGATCAGCACCTCCCAGGAATGGATGGGCGGCCATCTGGGTATGGGTTCCCAAGTACTGTTAAATTTAGTGGGGATCTCCATGAGAGTAGGCCCACTAAGGGCATCCTGAAAATCTCTGCCCAGCTAGGACAGTGGGGGGGGGGTGGTACTCAGCAAATCCTGGGAGCAAGGAGGAATCAGAAGACTCCTCTGAGCACCCCAGGACACAAGAAACTAGGCCCCCACATTCTGCCAGCCATTCCCAGGCTTGCAGAATCCGGGAGAGCCTAGAAGACCAGAACGGCACCTCTGGTAGCAGTGCCTCTGAGTCAGAGGAGGAGTGGACCAGGGTCACCCGAACCAAAAGGGCCAACAAGGTAAAAAGGGCCTTGCTCAAGGATCCCATAAAACAAATCAAAGCGATAAGGAGCGTCATCACGCCCTATCATAAGAACGTGAAATATTCAGTTTGGGAGCACCTAGAGCTCTTTGAACAGATGATGGAAACTTTCCATTTGAAGGACCGCCAAAGCTGTATTCAATATGTGAAATGGACCTTCTCTCCCGAGTACTCCAGCTTCTTTGCGGGGCTGGAGGACCAGAATCATTCTAGATGGTCCACTTATAGGGCGGCCATCTTGAAACTTTTTTCTGTGCACAGGAATCCTCAGGAGGCTCGCAAGGCAGCCTACAACTTGCAATGTGGGGAAGATCAGGCCCCACAAGAATTTGTTCAAGAATTAAAGCGTGCCTTTGTGCAGACCACCAGAAGGGTGCCACTGACAGCAAAGAGTTTGTGAATACTTTCTTCTATGCTCTCCCCAAGTACATCATGACCCAGCTAGTGAGAGACTTTCACGAGAAAAGATCACTAGACTGGGTCATTGAACAAGCCACACGCATTTATGAGCTGCAAAAGCCAGTGGAAAACAAAAATCATCCAAAAAGCCCCAAATCAACCAACACCCCTGCTGCTGCTAACGTGACAGAGGTGAAGGTTGCCCCATTTTAGATTTAGATATGAGGGGGCCTAAAAACCTGCCTGCACAGAATCAAAGCAACCCCAAGCCCAGAAGGCCCTCGGGCCAATCACAAAAAGGGAGCCAGGGAGGCAATCCCACAAATGGGACCCCTAACTCTCCTGACTACATCAACCCCCGCTATAAGGGGAATAGACCCATCCTGGGTTATGTGTGGACTCCTCCAGCCCAAGGGGGGGATCTAGCCAGACAGCAGCTAACCCAGGTAACTTCCCTCCTCACTTACCCCAGGAGGGCAGTAATCCCCCAAATACTGGACAGAATTTCTTCCCAAGGGTCCCGTAAAACTTTTAACCCCAAAACAATCCATCCCTCTTTCCCCAATTTCCTGAGCCCAGACAGCCTAATCCGGGAGAGGGGAGGCCAAGGGTGGAGGGATACCCACATTTTCCAAACCCGGGGTATTTTGGAAGAAGGGATAGCTACCCTTCCCGGGATCAGCTCAGGGGAGACATGAGAACCCCGTATCAGCCTGAGCGGGTGTCACAACTAGAGCGCCAGGTCCAAAACATGGCACAGGATCTGGGTCGCTTCCTGAGGGCTCAACAGAACCCTAAACTGATAGACAAATGGGAAATGGATCTGGAAACACCCAATTCCAAACATCTCCTGCCAAGCAGGTGTATGCTCAAAATCTCCATAGGCAACAAGAACATAGTCCATAATTGTTGGGTCGTGCGAGATGTCATTGCCGCCTTTTACTTAGGCAGTGACATTCTCAATCGCTTTGCCATTAGTTTGGACCTAATAAACTTCAAAGCTTGGTCCCGATTAGCAGATAATCCCATGGGCTTTCATGATCCAGAGAAAGCATTTAGGTCAGCTCAACTGCTGCCTTACGCAGTTGAATTTCAGATTGGAGAGGAAATCACCATCCCAGAAAGGACCTGACAATTCTCAATGGGAGTGAAAGTTAAAAGAGGAAAGAAACTGAAAAACCCTGACACCTATATTGATCTTAATGCTTATTTCCAACAGCAAGGGTTGGGGGTAAACCCAACACCACTAGTCAATATAGAACATGACACCATTCCAATAGAGGTGGATAACAGCGACTTAAAGAGTATCACTCTAGCCGCAGGCACCATTATTGGAATGGCGGTTGATGACCGACATTTTTCCATAGATTTAGGTAACAGCACAACACCAAACAGGATCTTTACTCAGCATGGGGGGAATTTCCTGGTGTACAATTCCTGCCCTTATGGCAAGGAAGATGTGACCTGTGATTTCAGGAGGGATGAGGTGATTTTCCAAGTCCACGAGGACTGCCTTCCCCACCTGAAGCCACCAGTCCAAATCAACACTCTGACCAGAGACTTCTCCACCCAGCTGGAGGAGGCCGCTGAGATAGCCAAACCAGAAGTCTTTCCGGGCTTCAGGCAGATGGTTGAAGAGAGAGTCAACCTAGCTGATGCCTGTGAGACTCTGGAGCAAGGGAAAAAATTGAAACAAGTTTTCTTGGATTTTCAAGATCTCTTTGTAGTGGACTCATATGACTGTGGTTTCACCAACATCCACACAAAAACAATTCCCACAGACCCTGGCATCACTCCAGTGTTTGTGAAGCAAAATCGCTTGCCTCTCACTTCAATGGAGTCCCTTACTGATATAATTAAGAACCTTGAGTCTGTGGGATAATCCGGCCAGTCCACAGCACCTTCAATAATCCGGTGCTGGGGATTTTGAAGCCAAACAGCCAGTGGAGACTCTGTGCTGACCTAAGGGAGCTCAACAAACAGGACCATACTTCCCGATGGCCTCTTCCCTACATTGACCAAGGGCTGGCCAGATCCAGGGGTCACAGGTATTCACTACCATAGATCTGGCCAATGGGTACTGGACTGTACCTGTCAGTAGGGATGATCAATACAAGCTGGCTTTCACCTTCGGGGGGCAGCAGTACACATGGACCCGGACTCCCTTCAGATACATCAACTCCGGCAATTAATTCAACATTTTTCTACATAAGGCCATGCCGACCTGGGTGAAAGGGGTAACCTGGCCTACATAGATGATGTTTTAATCAAAAGCTCAACTGTGGAGGAACACATAGCGGAGATCCGTTATGTTCTGACCCAGTTGAGGGCTGCCGGAGCAAAATTCTCCTTTCAAACGGCACAGTGTTGCAGAACCCGTGTCAATTTCTTGGGGTATGAGATTACTCCTCGGGGTCTCTGTCCCCAGGAAAAGAAAGAGAAAGCACTCCAGAAACTAAAAGACCCCACAACTCTGCGGGAAATAAGGAGCTTCCTTGGACTGACTAATTATAGCAAAAAGTTCATTGAGGACTACGCAGAGATCACAAGACCCCTGATCCATCTTTTGAAGGGGGGTTCAAGTGGGAGTGGGGTCCAGAACAAGCTGAGGCAGTAAGAAAACTCAAGAGAAGCCTCTCACAAGCACCTTGCCTAGCGTACCCTGTCAAAAGCAAGGAGTTCTTCTTGGAGACAGGGTTCTCAAATACATGCTTGACTGCAGTATTATATCAAAAGCATGTCAAGGTCAATAAAGTAATCTCCTATGTGAGTAAAACTTTATTCTCTGTGGAGGAAATATTCAACGATTGTGTGAAGACACTCCTGACAATGGTGTGGGCATTGAAGAATTACCGCCCATTTATCCAGGGGGAACACATCATAGTGGAGACTCCACACCAGCCTCTGCAATATCTCCAAAGTGACAGAATCCGGGCCGGAAATGTAAGTAATTCCCGAATTACTTCCTGGATTCTGTCAATGCAAGGCTTCCTGTGGAGGTCCGCTATGGCCAAAACAAGAAGAGTCCCCTCGCGCAAGGTCTGGCTGACTTGCATGATTGTGCCAGAGAAAACTGTCTCGAGGACGAGAGTCTAAAAATCAAGGACAACATGGAAGCATGCCTTAATTCCCCACACAAAGTCTTTGAAGTAGACGAGTGTGAGGGAATGCTCACTGTCTATGTGGATGGATGCTCTTACCATGTTGACAAGAATGAGGAAAAAGAACTTGTGGCCAGCATGGGGAATGCATGGGTGAATGATGCCCCTGAACCCTCCGCTGGGTACAAAATCGGTCCCTGAAGTAGTCAAGTGGCATGGTTGATGGTTGGGCATCAAGCCATCCTCACTGCTGTCCAACACCAACTCCACAAACTGGTTATAATTACTGATTTGGATTATGTACGGAACGGGTTCATGGATCACCTGGTTAACTGGAAAACCAGAGCCATGCTATGTGCTAATAACAAACCATTGAAACATGGGAAATTAATTCAAAATATTGATGATCTGGTCACCTCAAATGGGATGACCATCTACTGGAAAAAGATCAAGTGTCATTCTAAAGTAGAGGGACCAGACAAAACTGGAAATCACCTAGCTGATCAGCTGGTCAAAACCGGAGCCATCCAAGGGGATCTACTTCAGATCGAGTCCCTGTTGGGGGAAATCCAGGTCACTGCTATCACTAGGTTCCAGACAAATGCTCACAATGAACTCTCAACTGCACAATGGAGTAAGGAGACCCAGATGCTGATTTGATTACCGCTCAATAAGGGGATCCAATAATTGGTAAGTTTTATCAACACATTGAGGACCCTGAGAACTTTCCCCTGACGTATACCGATTACATAGGGAAAGAGGACCTCAGAGTGTTTATGAAATGTCCAAAAATGTTCCGAATCCAAGACGGTTTGTTGGTGAGGAGATCCCTAGCTGGCCATGCTCAGTGGGTGGTCCCTACCTCATTCCGAAGCCTGATGCTAAGTCACGCCCATGATGCGGCCACAGCTGGTCATAGGGGGTTTCATACAATACTTGAAATCTTAAGAGAGGTTGCATACAGGCCACACATGGGGTAGGACCTCGACCAATACTTGAAGGGGTGTCTTGTGTGTGCACAATTTCAGCCAACATCCCTCACACACCGTACGCCTCTCCAGAAGAGGGGGATGACACTGCCTTGGTCAGATTTACAAGCCGATTTTATCGGGCCCGTGATTCGCTCCTCTAGGGGGAACAAGTACATGTTGACCGTGACATGCTTGCTTACTAAATGGGTGGAATGTCTCCCGGCCCCAAATTGCAAGGCAGAAACAGCAGCTGCCCTGGTGATCAACCACATCTTCTCGCGTTTTGGACTAGCCCAAAGGATTGAGTCACCGAGGTAGCCACTTCACTAGCGAAGTCATGACAAAGATGTGGGAGATGCTTGGGTCAAAAGGAAATTACACATTGCCTGCCGGCTAGCCTCTAGTAGTGCAGAGGAGAGATACAACAAGACAATTGTGAGTATAGTAAAAAAGTTTGTGGCAGATTCTGGGCCAAGTTGGGATATCCGAATACCTCTTGTCCTGATGGCCATCAGTTCTACCCCTTCATCTGCAAACAAAAATGTCATTGTTTGAGCTGATGGCTGGATGCAGGATGGTGGTTCCCCAGCATCTGCTTTACAGAACCCAAGAGCAGACATTGATCAATGCCTCCACAACACGAGTATGTTGAAAATCTGAGAAAACACCTTCAACAAGCTTTTGCCTATGCTCAGCGAAATCTAGAAAAATCTGCAGATAGCATGAAGACCCACTATGACTTAAAGACTACTAGAAAAGAATACCATGTAGGAGACCGGGTTGACTTATACAATTTCCAAAGGAACCAGACAAAACAATGCAAATCGTTGCCTAGCTGGAGGAGCCCTTTTGAAATTGTAGACAAAATATCACCAGTCACTTACAAAATTGGTATCCCCAAAAGCAGTTTGGCAGAGGGGGGAGATAAGTGGGTCCATATCAACCAACTGAAGTGTTGCCATCCTAGGCACACTCTACAGCAACTAGAGGATTCTTCTGGAACCCCAGAGGGGGTCATTACAGCTCCCTAGAATTCCAACTATAAAACAAAATGGTTCCATCTATATAATCAATAAATTGCAAATCGAAAAAAAAATGTCCTTATATGTCAAAATGTATGTATCTGCCCCACTACATGAATAGTGGTGGGGAAATGTCTACAAATATGCTTTGCTTTGTCATCCTAGAATTGGAAACCATGGAGACTAAAACCAAGGAGGACCACCTAGGGACCGGAAGGAAAGATCCAAGAGGCCCGGGGTATCGCTCCATACTCTCATCAGGAATCGGCGAGGAGAACCGGTCGATCCACCACTGATGAGAGAAGCAGATGAATTTTGCCATTTGGACTAGAAAGAAAAGAAACTGATCATCTCTATCTCGTGACTTCCTCTTGACGGGCGGTCAAAATCCAAATCGCGAGGGGGGGCTTGTGGGATGTACTGACCCACTAGTCTCTGGCCTGCAACATCACTGTGTGCTGGTGGCACCAGAACCTGCAAAATGGCCGCAAAAAGCCCTATGCGTGCTAAACCTATCAAAAGTGCGCTGTGAAACTGGAAAAGATGGCTGCCAATCTACTTTGCCTGTGTCAGTGGTGGAACAGGAGACCACACTGCTGAAACTTGTCACTGGGCTGCCCACAGAGTGAAAATGGAAACTATATGAAAGGCAGTGCTTTATTGCAAGGAAACCCAGAAGTGCTCTGAAATCTGTCTTTCCTTGGTTGCTGAAATTAAAAAATAATGATTCAAAAGATCAGAAAATATCCAACATCTTTGCTGGGTGATACCCATCGCTTCATTTAAAGAATCAATAGAAGCACACAATGTCAGGAAAAGCAGAATCTATCACCAGAATATCTACATTAAAAAGTGCGCTTGCCTGTGAAAATCTGTCAAAATATGGGTGCAGTACCACCGGCCGCCTGTATGACAGCTGTCATTTAATTGCATTGGAAGTTTAAACTTGTGCAGTTAAAATCAAATGGTTGGAATTAAGTGACTTGCCATCAAAAGTAATATAGGTTGCAACTATTTAAACTCTATGTTTTAAAAGACTGGAATTAGAGTTCTATGTGTCTGTGTTGAAATAAGTTTATTTTAATCAAAGAAAATTTTAAATAAATTGAGTTTAAAAGAAACCTGATGCAAGCCACAGAACTACAAAGCAAATTCCACAGCTTGCACCAACAAAAGGCACCTCCTTTCTGCTCTCTGGCCCAGGAACTCACATTCATCTGTTAATGAAGAGGGGAGGAGATTTGAGCTGCTCCTCCTGGGAGAGACAAAGGACTTCCTTGATTGAAAAGATATGCAAATGCAAGTGTCAACAGAAGCCCCTGCCAGAGGTAAGAGGCGGGGATTGCTCCTGAGCCACCAGAAACTTTGGGGGCGGGAACAGACAGTTTGGTTTATTCTCAAAGCACAGAAAAGTATATTTTTGAAACGGACTGACAAAGGACTGTGCGCATTTGTAAAAATTGTAAAATTACAGTATTGTTAATGTGATTTTTTTGATCACTTTTAAAAGTACTCAGAACTCTGTGCTATTTTCAGGGACATAACTGCAGAAATTGTGGTTTTGTAGCAATTGTATTGATGCCAGAAATATCAAACTCATATGATTATACCTGGATATATGCACACATATCTGTAAAATTGTGGACAAATCTGACATTGGGTACCAGACCAAAAGTGTGAAGAATTGCCAAATCTAGACTCAAGCTCTCACCGCGACGGGGCTCGGATGAATACGTGCTCCACAAAATATGGGATATAAATATGCTATTGCTATCAAGTTTGTAAAATTGTAAATATGCATTATAGGAAAAGTAGATTTCATGTGCAAAGACAAAGGGGAAGTTTTCCCAGAATCAAAAAACACATCGTCATGATGACACTCTGTTTTCTTCTCAAATCAAGGGAGAGGAAAGACCCTAACCAATAGAATACCTACGGGTGTGCCTAGGATAATTCAGCATAACTACCCTTCAGGAAATGCATAAATAGAGACAGTTTAGGACCTAGAAGGGCACACATATTCACCCACTAACTGATTGCTGGCGGAGCATTTTGCAAGAGAAATCCATATTCAAGACTCCAGACTCCAGAACTTTGAAAGCAGAAAGGCCCATGTCCAAAGCTGAATCCTTCTTAGCTTAGACTTTAAAAATCCAGAAACCAGATTTTACCCCAGACCTCTAAGGGGAACAAAAGAACAGCCTGGCTGTGCTGTACTCCTTTCTTGTTAAAATGATTGCCAGAATCCAAATATCCAACCCAGTAGAACCGTGCTGTGACCAGATAGCTGTGAACCAGACCAGAACCCATCAGATCTAGTCCAGTCCCACCGTGCGGTGTCCAGAGTGCCTTGCTGATTGCAAAACCAGAGCGCCTTGAGTCCAGTCAGGTGTGCTAGCAGAATTTCTGTCCAGAAAATATCCCTGACCGATCCCTGACGGGTCCATTCCAAAGATTGGTAGTGAGTATCCATAGCATAGAATTGTCACTAGCATATGTATTATCCATAGTTCATCCTATCCAATCCCATTCTCTTATATCCAGAACTGCATTATAAAATCATTTTGTCTTGCCTGAACTCTTTCTCTTACCCCATAGTCCTTAGTAATAGTAGTGTTAAAATCATCTTTGCGCTGATATATTTTCTGAAGAAAGGCGAGCGTCTCGGCAGGCCAACCCATCCAGTGATATCCTGGGCTGGTGGCTGCGCTGTCATGTAGTTTGCATCTTCATAGTCTCCCCTAGTGTAAAGAAACCTTGTTTGTTAATTTTAAAATGCGCATTCTTGTTTTTCTATTTTGACTCTCTCTGAAAAGAACGACCTCCACACAAACCTTCATAACTTCTTCATCGTTTATGCTAGAAATGAAATGTAAGTGTCTATTGAAGCGAACATCCTCAGCTTTCCAATGAACCTAAGACCCCATCCCAAATGCTTATAGTTATTCCGCAATCACGCTTACCCCTCGCGGAAAAGTTTGCCACAAATTTTTCTTTTGGCTAAAATCTATCACGTGTGAAATAGCTGTTCATTGCACCCGACCTCTGAATTAAGTTTTGAACCTGCTAGTCACTCAATAATCAAAGCTAGTGTTTGACTGATACTATACAAAGCGGCTCCCACTAGTATTGAAACCATTTTAGTGAATTAAATCCATTTTCAGTGTTTTTACCATCCATGCAAAGCCAACTTTAAACCATTTTTGACAAGTTTGCAATCATTCCTGTTTTTCTCTGTGTTTGCTGGGGAGAAATTGGGATTGATACTATTTTGTTGACTTCTGTATTCCTGAAACCTGTTTTCTCTTCTTCCATCTCTTTATATTGCATATGGGGGGGATTGAGTCGTGTGCAGGGAGAAACAGTAATCACATTGCATTTTGATTGAACCCACACCAAAGTATTATTCTATGCTGCATTATTTTTCCAATCATTACTCTGTTTGATTAAAGAGATTTATTGTGACATCACCCCATTGGTGATCATTGTATAACCAGTAAAGTAGTGTGATATATATATTGTGCATATCCATAAATGAATATTTTTAACTTTGCAAAACAGTCTGCTTCCTGGTTCAGTGTGACCGGGGGGGATTCAAAGAGAGGAGCGTGATATAAGGGTACATCATTCAGAAATAAAAGAACTTATAGACATAAATAAATAATTAAGGGTTTCAATTGTGCATCCCACGCTGGGCAGTGACTTAGGTGAAGTGCCGAGTTGAAATCACTTACAATGTTGAAGGCTGAGTATTCGGGGCTGAGTTTTTTAAGGGTCGAGGGAGTGCCAAGGATGATGATCTCTGTTTTGTCATCATTCAGGCATAGGCCATGGGTGGCCATCCATGGCTGGATGATTAGATATATCCTGTTTACCATTGTCGTAATCACCGGTAAGCGGTAGGAGAATCTGTGCTTCATCTGCATAGTTAATATAGGTGACACCCAGAAGATCCAGATCATCGAAAAGGGGTTTGGTAAAGATATTATAGAGGGTGGGTGAGACGCAAGATCCATGGGGCAATCCACATGTGATGGGGATGGGGTTGGCTGCTGCCATAGGTGAGAAAACTCTCATAGTCCTGTTAGTTAAGAACGATTGTAGCCATGCTATGGCTTCTGTTGAGAAGTGAGCTGCCGAGTCCAGGTAGCTACATAGGACCCTGTGGTCGACCATGACAAAGGCAGCTGATAAATCCAGGAGTAAAAGGAGGGCTGATTTCCCTTTATCCCTGAGTTCACCTATCTGTGACTTGAGGTCTATTAAAGCTGTTTCTGTCCCATGTTGGGGTTGAAAGCCTGATTGCCTAGTTCCTAGTAGAGAGTTAGTATGCCATTTTATCTAAGACCTTCAAGAGAAAAGGCACTGTAGTGATTGGACGGTAGTTAGTAGGTATCAGTGGGTCGAGGGTCTGCTTCTTCAATAGAGGAAGCCCCCATGATTGTTTGAGATTGGATGGGATGGTATTGGTGGAGAAAGACGAGTTGATAAGTTTAGTGATAAAGGGGGGCAGGTCTCTGGCTGCGTCCTTTATAAGTTGAGCAGGGCATAGGCCGCCTTGACAATTGGTAGGTTTAACTGATAGTATAGTATTTTCTATTTCTTTTATGTTGATTTTGGTGAACTTAAATGTGGGGTGATTGGCAGAGTTACTTGGTTGCTCTAGATTGATGCTAATGGGCTTGTTGCCGGAAAGTGTGGCTTTTTTCCTGGCAATTTTTGTTCGTAGGGTTGTGACTTTGTTAGCTAGAGCTTGCTGTATGTTGGAGCACCAGAGTTTGTGTGTGATACAGTTGTCTGGCACAGGGAAGAGGGCTTCTAGCTCTTTGAGGGTGACAAAGAGTTCTTTCGTGCTAGAATTGGCTTGGGAGATTCTAGCATTATAGGTTTCGCGTTTAGCTAGGATGATTTCTTTTTTATATAAGGCTGTGATGGCACTGAGATTGGCTTTATTTTCATCAGATGTTTGTGCTCGCCAGGGTGTCTCACAATGCCTTTTTTTGTTGCGTAATGATTTTAGGTATGGGGTGTAGCAGAAATTGAGATTTGCTTTGTCTAAGTTTGAGTGGTGCAATAGAGTCTAAAGCGGTTGTCAAGATGTGGTTACATTCCTTAACCATAGCTTCGGGATCCAGGTTTTCAGGGATACCGTTGAGTGCAGGGAGGATAAGGGGGAGCAGTTTGTCGCAAGTGATGATTTTTTTGTTCCGGGTAGGAATGGCAGGAGCTAGAGGCACAGGTGCCAAGGTAAGTTTGGCAGTAATTAGGGTAAAGGTTATGAGGTGATGATCCATCCAAATCGAGGGGCATATGGAGGATTTCAAGGCGTTGCAGTTGTAGTCTGCTACCCAATCCAGTGTTCTGCCTTTGTTATGTGAAGGGGCGGGCACTCTTTGTCCAAGTAATTTTACATTAAGGAGACTGTGAATCTGCCTGTCCATTGGATGCTGAATTCAATGGCGGAGGTGAACAACAATGCAGGTGTAAAGTGTCCAATCACTGGTGCAGAGGTGGCTCACATCAGAAGGGTCAAACATGGGAATATCCAGAGGCAAAGGAAAAGGTACTTGGGTTTTTCGAGTTCTCAGAAAAGAAAGATCTACATAAGCAAAAGAAGATGCGTATCAAGAGGGTGATCCTGAATTGACAAGCTCTTGGTCACACTCTTCCAAAGCGCAGTGTTTATGGACTTCAACAGTGGATGGGAGCTTTGCCGAAATTAAAGGTGCTCGCAACATGCTGACGGGGAGTCATTTAGGTGTTGTTGCTTCTGCCCCACCTTGCTACCCACATTTGCTGGTCTAGGGCCTGTTTGATCCTCTAAGAGTGGAGGAGAAAGGGCCATGGAGAGTACAATGGACTGCAAAGTCGAGCAAATGGAAGTCCTACTTAGCGGAAGAGGATGAGCAAAAGCCTCTTGAAAAACTCAAGTAGGGAATAGAATAGCTGTCACCTGCACAGTGTCATCAACAGACAAGTGCTCATAGCTACAGGGAATCCGTGTGCACTTGTGCCCTTCCATGTCCTATTTTATTCATCTATATTAATACATTTTTAAATGTGAATGTATTTATTTACTTCACTCTAATTAACACTATTAAGTTAAGTAAGCATGAAATGTCCTGTGGATACAAAGAGTGGGAGGGAGAGAGCATGCCTTGCTGTTAAAGTCTACGGCACCAGGCAAGCAGCCTCATCATTCAATGTCAGAGCACAACACAGTGGCCTTGGGTTCCAAGGCAACCTGGGCAACAACTTTGCAACTTTATTTTAGAAAAAGAAGAAAAGACAATAACATATTCACAAAAAAAAATTACATACCAGTTCACTGAAACATCAAAAACAAGAATATTTTAAATACAAAACCCAACCCAACCCACAGTTCACATCACATTACCTATAAAATCAAACTCAATACAGATCCAAAAAAGTCCCCCATATTTTTGCAAACAAACCATTCTTACCCTGTTTCCTATATATACATTCCTCCATAGCTGCCAAATCTCGCATTTCACTTATCCACAACTCTTTCTCCAATGCAGCAACAGATTTCCAATTTCTAAGGATAATTTTCTTACCCACTGCAGCTCCTCTAAATAACCATTTTTTCTGGCATTGAGAGAGATCATCCAAGTTGAAGTCGCTCCCCAGAATGATTGTCTCGAAATTAAAATCAATTGTCACATCCAGGATTTCTTCACAAATTACACCGACATCATTCCAGAACCCTCGAACCTTCACACAATCCCACAACATATGCTCCATTGTACCATTCTCCTGAACACATGCCCAGCATTCCGGACCATCCCTTAAACTTCGCCTCCACAATTTTTCCGGGGTCCAATAGACCCTATTCAGGATCTTAATCTGTCTTGTCCGCTCAGTCAAACTCAAGGAACACAGTTTGACATTCTCACACATCCGTGTCCAAACTTCCACAGAAATGTCCGTGCCAATTCTCCTACTCCATTCAAATCTTAGAAAATCATTGCCTTTATATTCAAGCAGAATCTGCCTGTATACTCTGCTCGCTAAGCCGCCCTCATTCACCAAAGATTTCCTCGTAAGAAATTCCAGGTTCAGACTATTTTGAAAATCACACACACCAACAACCAACTTCAGTTTCCTGTAGTCTGAAAACTTGAAACCCTCAATGCGAAATTCTCTCTGCAAATCTCTAGCGCTTTTCCATTCACCCTCAGTGAAGAGGTCACCAACCCATTTGACACCACCTAAAAACCATTCAGGCCAAAATATTGTTTTGCCGTTTAGTTTGATAGAGGGATTCATCCATAATGACGCATTCGGATCTCTGCATGCATCCACACCTAACAATGCATTCAGATTCTTCCAGGAATTTCTCAATGATGTAGTCAATATATCTTTCACACCTTTCGATACTGTGGTCAACAATGCCCTAGGTGACAAAGGGCCATTAGCACTCGCCTCGGCCACAGCCCACACACTAGGATTTGTTTCCATGAAGTCAACCACAAAAGCACAATTAAAGGCTAGATGATAGGCCCTGAAATTTGGTACTCCTAACCCGCCTTTCTCCAATGGCAACTGTAACTTCCACAAACTCAATCTTGGCGGTTTCTTGTCCCATAAAAATCCTTGTGTAAGCCTGTCTAATTCTTTCCAATAAGAAGCCTCAATATTCAATGGGATCATACCTAAAATATAGTTGATTTTAGGGGCGGACACCATCTTCAAAGCGTTAACCTTCCCCCAAAGCGAGAGATACAGTAATTCCCATCGTTCCAAGTCATTTTTAAAAGCCACAGTAAGCATATTCATGTTCACTCTTACCAAGTCACTAATCCTCGGAGTGATCCAAATCCCCAGATATAACACCTTATCTGGACACCAACGAAAACCCAGATCAGTGACATATTTTTTGCTACATCCAGGAACCAGCGGCATCACTTCCGATTTGCTCCAATTTACTCTATAACCAGAAATCTTCTGGAATGAAGTTAAGACATCCATTAATGCTGGTAAAGATAGATGCAAGTCCCGCAGGACCAAAAGTATGTCATCTGCAAACAACCATATTTTCTGTTGTAAACCCCAACACGAGACACCGTCAATATCCAGTTCATTTCTAATAACAGCTGCCAAAGGCTCAATCGCCAGAACAAACAACAAAGGCGAAAGCGGGCATCCCTGTCTCGTCCCCCTTTCCAGACTAAAAGGAACAGAGCGGATCCCATTGGTATTAACATCTGCTGTCGGCTCCGAATATAAGAGCCTGATCCACGATCTAAAATTCACTCCAAATCCCAATTTCTCAAGGACTAAGAACAAGAAATCCCATTCCACCCGATCAAAAGCCTTCTCCGCGTCCAATGAAAAAACGGCTGCATCCCCTGACTCATCCGTCGCCTTATTAATCGTATGGAATAAACGCCTGATGTTGCTAGATGTTTTTCTCCCTTTCACAAAACCCGATTGATTTTCATTGATCAACTTCGGGAGAAGATCCTCCACTCTAGAGGCCAAGATCTTTGCCAAAATTTTGTTGTCCGTGTTAATAAGACTAATCGGACGATAACTCCCAGGAAGCGTCTCATCCTTTCCCTTCTTCGGAAAGACAGATATCATGGCGTGTCTAGTCGAAGGCGGCAGTAGGCCACTAGCCAAAGAGGATACATACATGTCCCTAAGTAGATACAGGGCTGAATCCGGCAATATCTTGTAGAACTCAACCGGAAAGCCGTCTGGCCCAGGTGACTTCCCAACATTTAATTTGCTAATAGCCTTCTTAATCTCATCCAATGTCAGGTCCTCCTCTAGTGTCTGCGAATCAAAATCAGAAACTCTAGCAAGGTTCGCCCTCTCAAGAAAGTCCACACTCCCGAGTGGTTCATCGATTTCACTCTTATATAAATGCATGTAATAATCCCGAAAAACACTGTTAATTTCATTTGGCATAAATGTGATCCGGCCATCTTTATCCTGAATAGATGCAATCGACCGTTCAGATTCCCTCATCTTCAACCTATATGCTAACCATCTATCACACTTCTCACCTTTCTCAAAGTACTCACATTTCAGGTTATGGTATTTCTTTTCCGCTCTCTCCTCAATTATATCACTAAGTTCTCTCTTTAGTTTTTTCAATTCATTAAGACCATCTCTGTCAAACGGGTCAGTCATGACCACCTTAGATAAATCACCAATCCTCACCTCAAGTTCCTTCTGCCTACCAGAATTCTTCTTTTTCAATCCACACGTCAAATTAATCAGATAACCCCTCATAGTGCATTTCAAAGCTTCCCATACAACCTCAGGACTCAATTCGCCCGTGTGATTTACTGAAACAAAAAAATCAATTTCTGCCCTCAACTTCTCCACCTCCTTATCCATCTTCAAATACGTATTATCCATTCTCCAAGTATATTGCTTCTGAACAGGACCTCCCAAGCTAATACACATCACCACGTGTGCATGATCCGTCAGTAAGATTGTGCCTATTTCACTGGATTTATAGTTCTTCGTCATTAGTCCAGCTGTCAGCAACATGTCCAGTCTAGAGTAAACCGAATGTGCACCTGAGTAAAAACTATACTCTCTAGCATGTGGATGTTCCAACCTCCAACCATCCCGCAAAGCATGTTCCTCCAGCAAGTCCTTCAGAGAAATCAAATGGCGGTCACTATGTCTATAATTTCCAGACACACTTCTATCCAAATCATTATTCAAAACAGTATTAAAGTCACCACCAAGAATTATATTATCCGAACCCAAGTCTTGAAGCGTCTGAGCCACCTTCCTAAAGAATGAACCATCATCCACTGATGGGGCATAAATATTACATAGCGTCACAAAACAACCTTGAATATTAACCAGCAAAGCCACCATCCTACCCTCACCATCTGATATTTCCCGTACAATCTTCAATGGAGTATTCTTCCTAATTAAAATTGCCACTCCCCTTGATCGAGTGGAAAAACATGAGCCATAGACCCTTCCAACCCAACCTTTATTAAGGGTACTGACTTCATCTTTAAGCAGATGAGTCTCCTGAATAAAACAAATGTCGCACTTCAGCTCTTTCATGTAATTCATGATCTTTAGCCTTTTCTTTGAATTATTTAGTCCATTAACATTCCACGTAAGTATACGTAAATCATCAGCCATGTTCACTGACCCACTATCAACGCCAAATTCACCAAATATAGGATCCACTACCAAACCAGAAAATCTTAAAAGGTAACTACAAGATGTGAACAAACCCTCCCCCCCTCTGAAATAGAAGCAAGTCAGCAACAACAGACAAGTACTATACACTAGATATAACATTCTAAATAGCCCAGTGTCCTGGACACCCCTCCTATAAGCTTATGAACATTATCTATAGAAATAATCCCCCCAAAATTTACCAACTAGTCAAACGCCACCTTATGTATATTAAATTCGACCTTGACAACCATCCATATATTTGTTACAGTTTCCATATCTCCAAAAGCATTTCACTCACCAATTAAGCGCTCATCCCACACCACTGATAACACCTCTAGCAACATGCATCAGCCTCAAATAAACCTAACAGTATCCCAAACCCACAGATTTGCCTCCCCCAAGTCCAGCATATTGTCATCAGTTAGGACAGTAGCCCCTCGAACACACTCCCCACAAAGAGCGAGTGCGAAAACAATCTGCACAGGGAGCCTGGGTGATGTCCCGTGGGCCGTACATATATATTCAAATAAGAGGCAGTATATCCAAAGAAATAGCAAATTAAACTAAATAGATCCAACTACTCTTCACATAAAGACTGAATCCATATTTAGTCGGACCCACCCAATCAAATTAAAACACCAAAATGAGCCGAGAAAAAATAAAAATAAAAATCGGCATGGAAAATAGAAGACATGCAAGGCAAAGAACATACAATTTTGAATAAATCAAGAATTTTTTAGGTGCATCTATAAATAGGCAACTATATAAATATATAAATATATTTCATATTAGGTAAACATGTACCCTGTCACCAGCATCCATTAGACACCCCTCCATTCTCTCGCAATTATCAAATGAGGACAATAAATTCACCAGGAAGGAGCAGCCAGTACCTAGAAAGAAATATGTTTATAGCCAATACTAATACTTTCAACAGGGCATATAACAACTCACTTCGTCCCAATCTACAAGACCCAGCACAAGCGTAGCAGTTTTCTTTTAAAATATATTCCCAGACAAATGATAACAGTATAAGTCAACATCCAAAAAAGTGCTAGGCTTCCCATCTAAATAATTAAACATCTACCTCCCCAACTCAACCCACAAAGTCAAAAATCCCATTGAACACAAGGTCCTATAGCGGAGGACCATAAATTGGAAGGTTAGTCACAAGAAGGTCAACAATCAGACCATATTATAGAGGTGATGGAATGACGTTCTGTATGGCTTCGCACACTTTACCCGGACATCAATCAATGTCTCTATGTCTTAAAGCCTCCACACCTATCATCAATATGCAGTCAAGACAAACCCATCAGTCCTCACGCCGAATTGGGAGCACACAGGAAGGTTCTTATCCATGCATCGTGTGAGCACGATATTTAAACACAAGTGGCAGCGTGTAAATGCATCTAAATACACCTGAAAGAGATGGTGCTTTGTAATCATCGTTTCAGCAATTGAGTTGTTTGCACATTCTCTGCTGATTTGAATAATACACACGCTCATAGTACCAGCTGCACAATGGACAAGCAATTGAAACATAGTTTAAAGCTCTCATTTGCTGGCAGGGTGGTGACATTCTCAGGTTTTCCCATACCGAGTGCTATTTGTTCTTGCCCAAACGAAAAAACGCACTTTCTTTGCAAAGCATGTCTGGCTATAGCATTAAGAGGTGGATCACATGGGCTTCATATCCTAAAACCCATACAAATGCATTCACTGTACGTGTGTATTGATGTTGCGGCGTATCAGACTTCAAACCCATTGTTGAAGTCTTTTTTTCCAGTCGTTTTGAAATGTTTGCATCGTCTCACACACTCCATCTGTACCCAGAAGAGGCAGAGGAAAAAGAAAGATTGCTTTCGTTTGTTGTTTCCGTGTTTTGACAAGGCAGTCAATTCCACCTTCTGCCAGAAGGTGGCAACAGTGGATAATCATTTGACACTTCAGCAACATCAGTTTCAAAAGACAATGCTGAAGCAGAGCTGTGAGGATAGCTCATTGGCAACGCTTCGGTCTTTGAAACAAGAGCAATAGGGTTCGAATCCTGCACCAGCCGCGCTTTGGAAAAAAAAACTAGAAAATGAGGTAAGCAATCAATCCATGTGGACTTACCAGCAGATCATGGCACTCCTCCCAACGGATAGAAAATCCAAGAAACGTGCTGTGAATCCCGGTAATGATACGGACGTGCCATGACTGCTTCCTGGATCTCACAAGGCACGCAAGGGGCACGTTATAGGGTGCATTCTTCTAATTTTCAGGCCACAATACGGAGCACAGAAATGAAAACGCTGAAGTGAGTGTTCATTTAAAATCGCCCAAAGTTCTAAAATCTTCAACTGTAGTGAGGTGGCAGCGCCATTTTAATTAATGTAAAAGCGCATAAATTCAAGGTTTAAAAAGGTAGCGTTTGAAAACTTAAAACACACGCAGTAGGAAATATTAAGTACATCTTCCCCTCAATGGTTCCAGCCATTTCAAAGCCTCTTTAGGGTCAGAAGTGGACTTTTCACCGTCAGGCAAAACCAAGGTCAGCAAATTCGCCCTGTTAAGGATAGCTTTAACACCCACCAGTCTTGCCAAATCTTTTGCCTCTTTGAAAGACTTCCTAATCAGCAGAGTCTCTTTTGGATAGTCAGGATACACGAATATTTGATGACCCTTGAAGTATGTGTTTCCTTTCCTCCTTGCTGCTCCTAGAATAGCTTCTTTTGTCCTGGTGTTCATCAGAGTGATCAAAATTTGTCTTGCCTTTGGACCAGCGCTTTTTCCCACTCTATATAAATTGTCCACATCCCCTGGGATTATTTGGTCACAACCATAGCAAAACTTCAAAATGTCCAACACCAGCTGTATCAAATCTTCATTAGGACTTTCCTCCACTCCAACAAGCCTCAGATTTTTGTTTCTCATCTTCAAGTCCAATTCCAATCCCTTATCTCTACCTTTTTGAACTTCCTCCCTCAAAGTGTTGTAGGCTCTGAAGCTTCCTGTAATTTCTGAGGACATAGATATTGATCCACTCTCCAGGGCAGTAATCCTACCATCCAATCGAGATACCTTCTCAGACAAATCATCCATTGAAGTTTTGACATCCCCCACATCATGGGCCACTTTCTCCAAGTCCTGAGCCATTTTGAGCAACAAAGAATAAATATCCTGAGTGCTAGGTATTTCGCTCATCTCTGATGTTTGCTTTGATTTCTTTGGTATGGGGTTATCGGCAGTTTCAATCTTTTTCTTGATGTTCATAATCCAATATTATCAGTAGCAGGAGGGGGCCAGGAGCTACAGGATTATGCTGCTGCCTCTGCTGCCTGCATTCCGGAACCAACCTGGGCAACAACAAGAAACATTATGGGTGCTGGAATAGCAAGGCACCCCGTACGCATTATGACACATGATCTTGTACATCCCTACAACAACGAGACCTAAAGCTAGGTTTAATGAGGCCACGTTTGTGGGAGCAAATGCGCAAAGCAGGCATTTGAGTCCTGTCTGGGAGAGAACCATTTTGGTTGCTCCCTGGCAAATATGCTGGTCGTAACTCATTGTTAAATGCTCCAGCACTTTGAAGCATCTTGTGTGCTAGATGGAATTACCGCTAATGATCTTAGACCCAAATAACCAGACAGACTCAAAGAATATGGCAAAGTACTACTTTATTATCAGTTTAAAATAAAGTAGGGCAATCTGGCCAGCAACTGTAGTCCATGCACTCACACTCAAGTTTGATTACACAAAGGTTTTATACCTCAATGTATGTCAGCTATGACATCATTCTACGTGGCAAACAGTAAAACCTATTGAAGGGAGGGATTGGTTAAGGGAACAATTATACCTATATATCATGTAAGTATTAGTAATATTACTGGATGCCCCTTATCAGGTGGGCACCCCTTGAACCAGGTCTAAATACATATAATACAGATTATACCAGAATAACAGCACCGGGTTGGTCTTTGCAACATTGTTTAGAATGTTGCTACATAGACCAGCTGATTGGTTGGCCTTCTTTCCCATCCTTGGACTTTTGGCTTGTTAGCAGCACTTAAGCAAAACGAAACCCAGGTGCTGAGAGTAACGACAGAGTACTTCCCACTTTCCCAATTAGTCCATCACCTCTCATCGGTCCAGCTTCAAACCACTCCTTTGTAGTTGACCTTGCAGCCTGTTCTCTGTTCTGGGACTTTTAAGGGAGTGTAAGTGCACCATTGTCTTCGTCTAGAGCTTAATGAATATCTCTTGTTTTCGGCTTCTGAATCACGTGCGAGGAGACCACGAATGTGTCCATTTCCAGCTTCTATTTTCTGCTATTTGAATCAATCGTGCCGTGTGTCTTTACTCCTCTTGGCCTCTGGAGACTTGCTCACTCCACCTTGCATATAGGTTTTGCATCGTTGATTGTGTGATGTTTGTTCTTAAGCAGAATGGTAAATGTTTATACCCCCACTTTTAGTGACCACTGAGGCTCCTGTATTCATCAGGTGAAGTTGCGGAGTAGCATGTAATACCATGGACGCTGTTGATTCCTGCCGGACAAATGCATTTGCCTTACAGCCAGTATTGATTTTCATTTTAGTGGTAGTGCTTTGGATGCAGATGGATTCTGCCTGAAATTATTGTCTGGCAAAAGCAGTTGGATTCTATAGAAATCCATTGTAAAGAGTGAAAGAGATGTTGCCTACCTTTCACTCTTAACGTTTCCCCTACATGGAGGACAATGCTAAAAACAGCATGGAGGGGACAATTTGCAATTAACTGCAAAAATAAGTGGTCCCTGCCATGCAAGTTATGTGTAATTGCACATGACCCAAGTGGAGTCATGCTGACAGAGAGTTGCACATTCCAGGTGATAGGCAACAGGTAGAGACACAGGGGCACTACTATAATGGGGGCGGGGTTGGGTGAGAGTCTTATGCAATGAGTGGAACAAATAAATAACCAGCAATTATTAAAGTCAAATGGGACTCAAATGAGTGGTAGAGGAGCAGACTGGAAACAGAAGGATGGCACCTTTTAAACTGCTAATGAAATGGATGAGAACACATCCACCCTCGTGCAGATGCTGAGTGGCTAAACAAAGATATAATAAGCCCATCCTCATATTTTGACATGAAATTTGAAAGCTACATAAGCCCCCCCCCCCACCTCCCGCGCCCCTTTCATCGTCTCGCATTCAGCAGTAGGAAGCTGTTCGCGGATTATTACTGGGAAATGTCCGCGGAGAGTGTGGGAGGAAGTCAGAGCAAGTGCCACGCTCCCTACTTAGACAGAAAGACACTGGCATCTCTCAAAGGTGTCCCTCAAGCACACCTCCTCCGTGCCCCATTATCCACGAAAACAGTCCCCCGCTCCAAACCGAGCTCCTGCCTTACACAGACTTACACCTTCAAAAATCTTTCCATGTGTGGCCTGGAGATCGAATGGAGCATGTCCACACCATTGTGGAGCGACTCCAGCTTTTCAGCCACTGGAGGCGCTGAGTTCAACATCTTACAATGGCGCACGAAGGACGTTTTGGCTGAACCCACTGGCATTCTAGGGTGACACTCAAGCATGGCGTGACAGAGGTGGGGCATGTATGTGAATATTGCGCACTGATGGGTACTCTTCTAGCTTGAGCTGCTGCCTTGCTTATATCTGGCAACAAGGGGTTAAGCAGATGCAACGGAATGAAATCTTAAAGTGCTGAGTAGGCATTGCACAAAGATGGCTGTGGGCATATCAAGCAAGGGGATGTGAAGTGGCGACAAACTCTGTGGGATGATTGCAGACTGTAATGCAATAGTCATTAGCATCCCGGGGGAGAGGCGTGGGCCAATCAGGATGTGCAAACACTAGCGGGAACTGCCAGTGACAACCTGTGCACTGCGTCATCCGCACCCTCTCTCCTGGCTCCACCATGCTCCTTCTCAGCATTGCAGGCCCCCACATTGGTCACACTAGTTAGTTCGACTGCTGATTTGTTGCTGTTTTTTAACTGCAAAATGTGGGGGAGACACTCTCCCCCTAGCCTACCCACCCCCTCTAAGGCCTTCAACCTATATCCCCTTCCCCAAACACCTCCTGCAGGGCTTTAAGTGAGACGGGGCAGACCCCCGACAGGTTCGGAAAATAGTTTTTGAGACATAGCCTTAAATTGTTTTTGAGACTGGGCCCTGACGGTGCTCCCTAAAGTCTCCTGCTAACCCAAGCCCACCAGGCTGCTAGTAGGCAAAGCTTTATTTTCTAAAGCCTGAAGCTCTTGTGTGTAAGCAAGAGTTTAAGGCTTTAGAAAAAAAGCCTTGCATTTTTGTTGTGGTGCCTACTCCCCTTCCAGGCACCCCATCAATTAGAGCTAAAGGGGTGGTGATCCCTGTATCAAAGGGGTGCCTGGCAGTGACAGTGAAAAGGAGAGGCTTTTTTTAATAAAGCCTGACGGGCTCACGTGTAAGTGAAAACTTCAGGCTTTACAAAAAAAAAAGGCTCGCCGTTTTATTGTGTCGCCGACCTCCTGCCAGACACCCCTTTCATTAGAGATTCTGGGATCATCACCCTCGCACCCCAGATGGTTCGATGGGGAGCCATGCATCTCCCGTGAAAAGGTTGCCTGGCAGGGGGTCGGCGCAGCAATTAAAAGACAGGCAACACTTACCTGATCTGAATGCTGCCTGTGAGGCCACGGCCGACCCTTTTGCAAAATCGAGCTGGGGCTCTTACGTGGGCGGGGCCTCACATTCAAGTGAGGTAAGCCTCAATTTTGGCACCGACTCCCTGCTAGGCCACGCCCCCTAAGAATCCGGCTCAAGTTTGAGGCCTCCTAAAACACTACCTCCTGCATCGTGCTGTAAAAAACAATTGGTAAAAAACATCAGTAAACAATAGCAGCAGTGAAAAACACACACTAAAAAGACTGGGTACTGGCTCAGGCTATTAACGGCCATGTCTGCTCCAGAGCGGACACTTCATTGAAACACAGAAATAAGAAAAAAGTGGAGATTGGAAGGAAAATATCAGCATCTTTAGAAAAAAACGGATAAGTGATCCAAAAGAAATGCATGAGAGTACATTGAAGCCATTCCTCAGGTCTTTCCTGATTACCAGTTCCTTCTGCATGAGAGCCTTGGTCGGGGATGGCTGAGAGGGCAATAGCCCCGGGGCTTTTGGTTGTAGCCCAAGATAGAAGCTCAGAGGTTGCAACCAAAAAGGCTAGCTAGCCCCGAGTCCCGACAGTCCCGTCATTGGCCTAGCCCCGGATCTTTGCCAGACCTAGCAACACCCCTGTTCTGCACAGATCCCCATTGGTGCGACAAACGGGAGACAAAGGCCCTTTCAAATCAGTCCTGAGTCCATCCATCTATTTAAAAGTTCTCCGCACTACCACCTGCTTGTGAGAGGGCTTACCCGGAGTAAGGGCGTGCATTCTGACTCGCTGACTATGCTTCAACACCTGTTCTGGAGTCAGGTGGGTCAAAAGTTATGCAGGATGCCATTTTATAAGAAATCCAACAAAAGAAACGCATATAAACCCTGAGTTTCCAATTCTAAATCCATGCAAGGATATCGCTAATTCATTGAAGAACTTCATCTGAAGTGCTGCTTGGTAAGGCTGGTAAGATAGCTCAGCGAGTTGAGCACTTGCTGCTGCGATCTGTTTCTGATCTGCAGGTTGCAGGTTTGAATCCCGGCCAGGCTAATTTGGGTTTTCATCTTTCTGAGGCCGATAAATGAGTACCAACTTCGGTTGGGTGATATTGTATGTACATATGTTCTTTGTAAAGCGCTTTGGCGAAAGCGCTATATAAATAACACCTCATTATCATTACAGTGCTAAATAATCATAAGAGAAAATGCTGTGAGCCAAATGTCCCCTCTTTGGGGGGTTTTCAATGAATATACAAGTTGTTATTTGTGAAAAATATGCAGGCGAAGGAGAAGCATAATTTCGTAAGGCAGTTGAAAAAGTTATTAAAATTACAACTGTTATTTGCAACATAATGTGATTCTTGCAATTTATCAACTTTTCACTCCCTATTGCAAACTAATATTGATTTTTATGTATTTCAATTGAAGACTATATCGCTGGAGAGCTATTAAAACATTTTCCAAGTAGAGTGATGCGTGCAAGGATAATATATCGAGATTTGAAAAGTTAGGAATCCGCTAATTTATTAGCTGAAGAAAATTACAAAGAGGTAACACATTATCAACATATGGGGCTAAGTGATACATTACCCTGGAGTGAAAATACAACATTCCAATGGCTGATACGAATAATAACACTACTAATTCCAATGGACACGCATAGCTCAACTCACAGAACTGTGGTACTGTTAAAAGATGCCAACCAAATGCTGGCTACACACTCTGCACAGAGAGCTCTGCGGCTCTCATGCTAAGTCTGCGCTGTAAGCAAACAAATAGAAAATCAAACATTGGTAATGCCACAGTTTGGGCTTTTGAGTAGGCATGGCAAAGAAGGTTGAAAGTTACTGATGTAGTGGTATCAACTGGCCATTGATGGTGGCAGGTGCAACATGCTGTGAGTATCTGAGGTTCTAATAGCAGTGTCTGGCACATGCTTAATACTTACACGTAAGCCAAATCTTTGGCAATGCATGTTTTTAACACGACTTCCGTGGAGGACACACCTAGTGCTCATAAACCAAGTGGCTGAAGTCAGACCTGGTTAAAACATTTGTATTACACCAGTAGTATGTTTACAGCTCCAATTATCTCATTAACTCCCAGAAGACTGCTTTGAAAAAACACTGGCAGGCACTTCAGGTGCATAGGTTTGATGGAAAGTCTTGAGGAAAGCGAGCTCTAAGAGTTCCCATGAGGAGGTGTTTCGTGCAGGGAGGTGCAGGAACTGGGTGGGAATGGCCATAGGGATTAGCATGGTCATGGGCAGTGAATGGGTGATCACATTTTCCCAACAACACCTACAAGCTGTGTGTCCCTCCTCATGTGCCACTTCTCCCTATCTGTACTCTAATGCAATAGTTTTGGTTTATAGGCGATGCATGCGCCACCTAACAGCGCACTCTAAAAATGAATACATTATTTTCTTGAGCAACCTGCCACCTTTGGATGCAGTTCTACAAATTGGCATCTTTTTATATAATTGCTACGTTGTTTGATATACACTGTTCTGGCCTGAAGTATTTTGGACACAGGTGTATGAATCTTGGGGGTCTCCCAAAATCTACGACAGCCCTCTCCAATCCTCGTCGGCTTGTTTCGAGATTTCGAAATCCCATTCTATATGTCCAAAGGGAGGACCCGTAGTACATTCAGCGCACTGTCAACAGGTGAATTTGTCAACGTGTCCAAAATTGTAAAATAAGAATGATTTATGCAAATCAGTCCGAGTTATATAACACTTATCTGCACCGTATGCAAATGTGCCTCATGAATATGGAAATTGGCCGCGCGGCCCAGGCTGTTAGTTGATCGCAAGGACTGGAGTTGTCAGCCAGTGGGATCCAGGAGAATGATGACAATGGACAATTGGAGAGCAGCAGAATTTGAGGCGACAGGTCTACCTTCAGCTGAGAAGGTCAGGCTTAAAGGGCCACAGTCTCGGGCATCGTTATGTGCTTTGGCTTGAAAAAGTGTGAACGGTAAAACGTGCTCCTTCTCAATGAAAGCCACCACGCGTGTACTTATGCTTGACTTCCCGGACAGACATCCTTCTCAAAGATCCAGGGGACAGGTGTGGGATGCTTAAATAAGAAGCAAGGTACAGCAGCTGCACATTCAGCGGGTGCTTCTGTGCGCTACACAATAGGGCACGTGAGGCAGCTGCAGAGTTAGGTATGGTTGCGGGGTGTTTGTGCTGCCTTGCACTGTGCTTCTGGGAGCTATATCATAAAGCACAGACACCAGTTTCACAGTTAGGGGTGATTGCAGTGATGTTTGTACTGCTCTGAGGTGTGTTTCCAGGAGCTATAACATAGTGCACTCATCTCTTCTTCACAGTTAGGGTTGAAAGTGAGGTATTGCTTTGGGCATACAGTTAGGTGTGACTGTAGCGGAAGGTGAGGGCTGTACTGAACTGTGCTTCTGGGTGCATTAGCACACTGCAAATACAGCAGCTGCAGACAGGGGTTATGAGGGGTATGTTCACTGTCTGATTCAGGGTGATAAAGCATATGGTATATTGATTGGCCTTAAGAACTCTGTGCAAAGGGACTGGTGCAAAATTAACATAAATAAGAAAACAACTCCTAACTTAACATAAAAGTACAACACACCTTTGACAAGGACACATTTCTGTTCCCTTTTTCACGGAGCCCTTGGGTCACCTTCAGTGCTTAGAGGCAGCCCTAAAGCCATGGCATAGAATAACATACCACATACCACATACCACAGCTCTGGTTCTCTCTGCGTTGGACTATTGTAACAGCCTCTTTCTTAATCTACCTTCCTCTACTCTCTGCCATTTACAACTTATCCAGAACAGGACTGCGAGGCTTGTCCTTGGCCTCAAGCCCTGGGATCGTATCTCTCCAGCTCTGAAATCTCTCCATTGGCTCCCAGTGGATGCAAGGATTGAATTCAAAACCCTCTGCATTGTCCACAAGGCTTTCTTGGGGCCTGGGTCCAACATACCTTCAGCTATCCCTTCGCAAATACCTCCCATCTCGAGCACTCCGCTCCTCTACCTCCCTCAGGGTCAGTCGTTTCTCAAAGAAACGAGCTGGGGGTAGATCTCTGTCTTCGGCTGGGGCCTTCCTCTGGAACAGCCTCCCTGCCACTCTAAAACGTGAGGAGAACCATCTCCGGTTCCGGAAGCACCTCAAAACCTTCCTCTTTGCTTCTGCCTTCTCCTCCCCTCTCCCCTGTTGATTCTGCTCTCCCTCGGCACCATGCACCTGGCCACCCTCTGTTCTCCGGGCCCAGGTACCTGCCCATCTTGCCACTCTCACCACTGCCTCCAGTCCACCCCCTGCACTGGGGTCTGTAGCTCTACCCATGCAGCCCCCTCTTTTTTCCTGCACTTTCAGACCTACACGGCCTGCTGCCATAAACCCAGCACTTGCACTTGCTGGCTGCACTCCCATTGTTTGTTGCCTTTTTATTTATTACTTTATTATTATTTTTGTTTTTTTCCTTCTCGCTCCGCACTCTCCTTTTGTTCCCCCTTCCATGCACTTCTCCCCCTTCTCCCTCTACCCTTCACTTGCATGTTCTCAATGTCACTGAGCCTAGTAAGAGCGTTGTTTTGTTCTCCCTGGTTCCCTTTCCCTGCCTGGTTGTACTCTGAAACACTTGTTTATGAGCGCGATAGAAATAAAATATCAATAGCAGCAGGTGTCGCCATCATTGGTTGAGGTCAATGTCTTCCTATACCTCCCCTCAGCATGTTGACCTGGATGGCCCCATGGCAATAGTTCTCCTTGTGGGATATACCACAGTGATATGACAAGCATAGCCTCTGCTGCAGACCTGAAGGTAAATGTTGCATGTGGGGTGTGGCTATTGACGTATGGGGGTACTTAATCTCTGTCTGCTTTCACCCTCCTCCAAATACAAAGGAGACGGCATGCTCTCCTTGGCTCTCTTTTGAAGCCCCTACAATAGGAGAATGCATGCTCTCCCCGGCTCTCTCTTAAAGCCCCTTGAATAGGAGACTGCATGCTCCCCCAGGCTCTCTCTTGAAGCCCCTTGAATAGGTGACTGCATGGTAGACCCAGCTCTCTCTTGAAGCCCCTTGAATCAGAGACTGCTTGCTCTCCCTTGCTCTCTCTTGAAGCCCCGTGAATAGGAGACTGTATGCTGTCCGTGGCTCTCTCTTGAAGCCCCTGCAATAGGTGAATGCATGCTCTCCCTGGCTCTATCTTGAAGCTCCTTGAATAGGAGACTGCATGCTCTCTCTCGCTCTGTCCATCATTCTCTCGAAGCCCCTTGAATCGGATACTGCATGCTCTCTCCGGCTCTCTCTTGAAGCCCCTTGTATAGGAGACTACATGCTTTCCCCGGCTGTCTCGTGACACCCCTTGAATAGAAGACTGCATGCTCTCCCCAGCTTTCTCTTGAAGCCCCTTGAATTGAAGACCGCATGCTCTCGCCAACTCTCTCTTGAAGCCCCTTGAATAGGAGACTGCATGCTCTCTCTCGCTCTGTCCATCATTCTCTCGAAGCCCCTTGAATAGAAGACTGAATGCTCTCCCCAGCTCTCTCTTGAAGCCCCTTGAATAGGAGACTGGATGCTCTCCCCGGCTCTCTCTTGAAACCCCTTGAATAGGAGAATGCATGCTCTCCCCGGCTCTCTATTAAAGCCCCTTGAATAGGAGACTGCATGTTCTCCTTGGCTCTCTTTTGAAGCCCCTATAATAGGAGAATGCATGCTCTCCCCGTCTCTCTCTTAAAACCCCTTGAAGAGGAGACTCCATGCTCTGGCTGGCTCTTTCTTGAAGCTCTTTGAATAGGAGACTGCATGCTCCCCGAGGCTCTCTCTTGAAGCCCCTTGAATAGGTGACTGCATGGTATCCCCGGCTCTCTCTTGAAGCCGCTTGAATAGGAGACTGCATGCTCTCTCTTGAATCCCCTGCAATAGGCGACTGCATGCTCTCCCCGGACCCATCTTGAAGCTCCTTGAATAGGCGACTGCATGCTCTCCCCGGCTCCATCTTGAAGCTCCTTGAATAGGAGACTGCATGCTCTCCCCAGCTTTCTCTTGAAGCCCCTTGAATTGGAGACTGCAAGCTCTGCCCAGCTATAGCTTGAAGCCCCTTGAATAGGAGACTGCATGCTCTCTCTTGCTCTCTCCAACATTGTCTCGAAGCCCCTTGAATCGGATACTGCATGCTCTCTCCGGCTCTCTCTTGAAGCCCCTTGTATAGGAGACTGCATGCTTTCCCTGGCTCTCTCTTGAACCCCTTTGAATAGGAGACTGCGTGCTCTCCTCCGGCTCTCTCGGGAAGCCCCTTTAATAGGTGACTGCATGCTCTCCCCGGCTCTCTCTTGATGCCACTTGAATAGGAGAATGCATGATCTCCCCGGCTCTCTCTTGAAGCCCCTTGAATAGGAGACTGAATGCTCTCCCCAGCTCTCTCTTTAAGCACCTTGAATGGGAGACTGAATGCTCTCCCCAGCTCTCTCTTGAAGCCCCTTGAATGGGAGAAAGCATGCTCTCCCTGGCTCTCCATTGAAGCCTCTTGAATCAGAGAATACATGCTCTCCCTGGCTCTCTCTTGAAGACCCTTCAATAGGAGACTGCATGCTCTCCTTGGCTCTCTCATGAATCCCCTACAATAGGAGAATACATGCTCTCCCGGGCTCTCTCTTAAAGCCCCTTGAATAGGAGACTGCATGCTTCCACCCGGCTCTCGCTTGAAGCCCCTTGAATAGGAGACTGCATGCTCTCCCCAGCACTCTCTTGAAGCACCTTGAATAGGTGACTGCATCTCTCACGGGCTCTCTCCTGAAGCCCCTTGAATACGAGACTGCATACTTTCCCTGTTTCTCTCTTAAAGCTCCTTGATTAGGAGACTGCATGCTCTCGGCGGCTTTCTCTTGAAGCCCCTTGACTAGGAGACGATATGCTCACCCCGGCTCACTCTTGAAGCCCCTTGTATAGGAGACTGCATGCTTTCCCCGGATGTCTTTTGACGCGCCATGAATAGGAGACTGCATGCTCTCCCAGGCTCTCTCTTGAAGCCCTATGCATACTCTCCCCGGCTCTCTCTTGAAGCCCATTGAATAAGAGACTCCATGCTCTCCCCGGCTCTCTCTTGAAGCCCCTTGAATAGGAGACTACATGCTATCCCTGGCTCTCTCTTGAAGCCTCTTGAATCAGTGACTGCATGCTCTCGCTGGCTCTCTCTTGAAGCCCCTTGAATAGGAGACTGCATGCTCTCCTTGGCTCTCTTTTGAAGCCCCTACAATAGGAGACTGCATGCTCTCCCCGACTCTCTCTTGAAGCGCCTTGAATAGGCGACTCCATGCTCTCCCCGGCTCTCTCTTGAAGCCCCTTGAATAGGAGACTGCATGCTTTCTCTGGCTCTCTCTTGAAGCCTCTTGAATCAGAGACTGCATGCTCTCCTTGGCTCTCTCTTGAAGACGCTTCAATAGGAGACTGCATGCTCTCCTTGGCTCTCTCTTGAAGCCCCTACAATAGGAGAATGCATGCTCGCCCCGGCTCTCTCTTAAAGCCCCTTGAAGAGGAGACTCCATTCTCTCCCTGGCTCTTTCTTGAAGCCCCTTGAATAGGAGACTGCATGCTCCCCCAGGCTCTCTCTTGAAGCCCCTTGAATAGGGGACTGCATGGTAGACCCAGCTCTCTCTTGAAGTTCCTTGAATCAGAGACTGCATGTTCTCCCTGGCTCTCTCTTGAAGCCCCTTGAATAGGAGACTGCATGCTGTCCGTGGCTCTCTCTTGAAGCCCCTGCAATAGGTGACTGCATGCTCTCCCCGGCTTTCTCTTGAAGTCCCTTGAATTGGAGACTGCATGCTCTCCCCATCTCTCTCTTGAAGCCCCTTGAATAGGAGACTGCATGCTCTCTCTCGCTCTGTCCATCATTCTCTCGAAGCCCCTAGAATCGGATTCTGCATGCTCTCTCCAGCTCTCTCTTGAGGCCCCTTGTATAAGAGACTGCATGCTTTCCCCGGCTGTCTCGTGACGCCCCTTGAATAGGAGACTGCATGCTCTCCCCAGCTCTCTCTTGAAGCCCCTTGAATAGGAGACTGCATGCTCTCCCCGGGTTCTCTCTTGTAGCCCCTTGAATAGGAGACTGCATGCTCTCCGTGGCTCTCTCTTGAAGCCCCTTCAATAGGTGACTGCATGCTCTCCCCAGCTCTCTCTTGAAGCCCCTTGAATAAGAGACTGCATGCTCTCCCTGGCTCATTCTTGAAGCCCCTTGAATAGGAAACTGCATGCACTCCCAGGCTCTCTCTTGAAGCCCCTTGAATAGGTGATGGCATGGTATCCCCGGCTCTCTCTTGAAGCCCCTTGAATCAGAGACTCCATGCTCTCCCCGGCTCTCTCTTAAAGCCCCTTGAATAGGTGACTGCATGGTATCCCCGGCTCTCTCTTGAAGCCCCTTGAATCAGAGACTGCATGCTCTCCCTGGCTCTCTCTTGAAGCCCCTTGAATAGGAGACTGCATGCTCTCCATGGCTCTCTCTTGAAGCTCCTTGAATAGGAGACTGCATGCTCTCCCCAGCTTTCTCTTGAAGCCCCTTGAATTGGAGACGCATTCTCTCCCCAGCTCTATCTTGAAGCCCCTTGAATAGGAGACTACATGCACTCTCTCGCTCCCTCCATCATTCTCTCGAAGCCCCTTGAATCGGATACTGCATGCTCTCTCCGGCTCTCTCTTGAAGCCCCTTGTATAGGAGACTGCATGTTCCCTGGCTGTCTTGTGACGCCCCTTGAATAGTAGACTGCATGCACTCCCCGGCTCTCTCTTGAAGCCCCTTGAATAGGAGACTGCATGCTCTCCCCGGCTCTCTCTTGAACCCCTTTGAATAGGAGACTGCGTGCTCTCCTCCGGCTCTCTCGGGAAGCCCCTTTAATAGGTGACTGCATGCTCTCCCCTGCTCTCTCTTGATGCCACTTAAACAGGAGAATGCATGATCTCCCCAGCTCTCTCTTGAAGCACCTTGAATGGGAGACTGAATGCTCTCCCCAGCTCTCTCTTGAAGCCCCTTGAATGGGAGACTGCATGCTCTCCCTGGCTCTCCATTGAAGGCTCTTGAATCAGAGACTACATGCTCTCCCTGGCTCTCTCTTGAAGACCCTTCAATAGGAGACTGCATGTTCTCCTTGGCTCTCCAATGAATCCCCTACAATAGGAGAATACATGCTCTCCCCGGCTCTCTCTTAAAGCCCCTTGAATAGGAGACTGCATGCTCTCACCCAGCTCTCTCTTGTAGCCCCTTGAATAGGAGAATGCATGCTCTCCCCGGTTCTCTCTTGTAGCCCCTTGAATAGGAGACTGCATGCTCTCCCCGGCTCTCTCTTAAAGCCCCTTGAAGAGAAGACTCCATGCTCTCCCTGGCTCATTCTTGAAGCTCCTTGAATAGGAGACTGCATGCTCTCCCAGGCTCTCTCTTGAAGCCCCTTGAATAGGAGAATGCATGTTCTCCCCGCTCTCTCTTAAATCCCCTTGAAGAGGAGACTCCATGCTCTCTCTGGCTCTTTCTTGAAGCTCTTTGAATAGGAGACTGCATGCTCCCCCAGGCTCTCTCTTGAAGCCCCTTGAATAGGTGACTGCATGGTATCCCGGCTCTCTCTTGAAGCCCCTTGAATCAGAGACTGCATGCTCTCCCTGGCTCTCCATTGAAGCCTCTTGAATCAGAGACTACATGCTCTCCCTGGCTCTCTCTTGAAGACCCTTCAATAGGAGACTGCATGCTCTCCTTGGCTCTCTCATGAATCCCCTACAATAGGAGAATACATGCTCTCCCCGGCTCTCTCTTAAAGCCCCTTGAATAGGAGACTGCATGCTCTCACCCAGCTCTCTCTTGAAGCCCCTTGAATAGGAGACTGCATGCTTCCACCCGGCTCTCGCTTGAAGCCCCTTGAATAGGAGACTGCATGCTCTCCCCAGCACTCTCTTGAAGCACCTTGTATAGGTGACTGCATCTCTCACGGGCTCTCTCCTGAAGCCCCTTGAATATGAGACTGCATACTTTCCTCGTTTCTCTCTTAAAGCTCCTTGATTAGGAGACTGCATGCTCTCTGCGGCTTTCTCTTGAAGCCCTTTGACTAGGAGACTGTATGCTCTCCCCTGCTCACTCTTGAAGCCCCTTGTATAGGAGACTGCATGCTTTCCCCGGATGTCTTTTGACGCGCCATGAATAGGAGACTGCATGCTCTCCCAGGCTCTCTCTTGAAGCCCTATGCATGCTCTCCCCGGCTCTCTCTTGAAGCCCCTTGAACAGGAGACTCCATGCTCTCCCCGGCTCTCTCTTGAAGCCCCTTGAATAGGAGACTACATGCTATCCCTGGCTCTCTCTTGAAGCCTCTTGATTCAGAGACTGCATGCTCTCGCTGGCTCTCTCTTGAAGCCCCTTGAATAGGAGACTGCATGCTCTCCTTGGCTCTCTTTTGAAGCCCCTACAATAGGAGACTGCATGCTCTCCCCGGCTCTCTCTTGAAGCACCTTGAATAGGCGACTCCATGCTCTCCCCGGCTCTCTCTTGAAGCCCCTTGAATAGGAGACTGCATGCTATCTCTGGCTCTCTCTTGAAGCCTCTTGAATCAGAGACTGCATGCTCTCCCTGGCTCTCTCTTGAAGACGCTTCAATAGGAGACTGCATGCTCTCCTTGGCTCTCTCTTGAAGCCCCTACAATAGGAGAATGCATGCTCTCCCCAGCTCTCTCTTAAAGCCCCTTGAAGAGGAGACTCCATGCTCTCCCTGGCTCTTTCTTGAAGCCCCTTGAATAGGAGACTGCATGCTCCCCCAGGCTCTCTCTTGAAGCCTCTTGAATAGGTGACTGCATGGTAGACCCAGCTCTCTCTTGAAGTTCCTTGAATCAGAGATTGCATGTTCTCCCTGTCTCTCTCTTGAAGCCCCTTGAATAGGAGACTGCATGCTGTCCGTGGCTCTCTCTTGAAGCCCCTGCAATAGGTGACTGCATGCTCTCCCCGGCTTTCTCTTGAAGCCCCTTGAATTGGAGACTGCATGCTCTCCCCAGCTCCCTCTTGAAGCCCCTTGAATAGGAGACTGCATGCTCTCTCTCGCTCTGTCCATCATTCTCTCGAAGCCCCTAGAATCGGATTCTGCATGCTCTCTCCAGCTCTCTCTTGAGGCCCCTTGTATAAGAGACTGCATGCTTTCCCCGGCTGTCTCGTGACGCCCCTTGAATAGGAGACTGCATGCTCTCCCCAGCTCTCTCTTGAAGCCCCTTCAATAGGTGACTGCATGCTCTCCCCAGCTCTCTCTTGAAGCCCCTTGAATAGGAGACTGCATGTTCTCCTTGGCTCTCTCTTGAAGCCCCTACAATAGGAGAATGCATGCTCTCCCCGGCTCTCTCTTAAAGCCCCTTGAAGAGGAGGCTCCATGCTCTCGCTGGCTCTTTCTTGAAGCTCTTTGAATAGGAGACTGCATGCTCCCCCAGGCTCTCTCTTGAAGCCCCTTGAATAGGTGACTGCATGGTATCCCTGGCTCTCTCTTGAAGCCCCTTGAGTCAGAGACTGCATGCTCTCCCTGGCTCTCTCTTGAAGCCGCTTGAATAGGAGACTGCATGCTCTCCATGGCTCTCTCTTGAAGCCCCTGCAATAGGTGACTGCATGCTCTCCCCGGCTTTCTCTTGAAGCCCCTTGAATTGGAGACTGCATGCTCTCCCCAGCTCCATCTTGAAGCCCCTTGAATAGGAGACTACATGCACTCTCTCGCTCTCTCCATCATTCTCTCGAAGCCCCTTGAATCGGATACTGCATGCTCTCTCCGGCTCTCTCTTGAAGCCCCTTGTATAGGAGACTGCATGCTTTCCCTGGCTGTCTTGTGACGCCCCTTGAATAGTAGACTGCATGCACTCCCCGGCTCTCTCTTGAAGCCCCTTGAATAGGAGACTGCATGCTCTCCCCGGCTCTCTCTTGAACCCCTTTGAATAGGAGACTGCGTGCTCTCCTCCGGCTCTCTCGGGAAGCCCCTTTAATAGGTGACTGCATGCTCTCCCCTGCTCTCTCTTGATGCCACTTGAATAGGAGAATGCATGATCTCCCCGGCTCTCTCTTGAATCACCTTGAATGGGAGACTGAATGCTCTCCCCAGCTCTCTCTTGAAGCCCCTGGAATGGGAGACTGCATGCTCTCCCTGGCTCTCCATTGAAGCCTCTTGAATCAGAGACTACATGCTCTCCCTGGCTCTCTCTTGAAGACCCTTCAATAGGAGACTGCATGCTCTCCTTGGCTCTCCCATGAATCCCCTAAAATAGGAGAATACATGCTCTCCCCGGCTCTCTCTTAAAGCCCCTTGAATAGGAGACTGCATGCTCTCCCCGGTTCTCTCTTGTAGCCCCTTGAATAGGAGACTGCATGCTCTCCCCGGCTCTCTCTTAAAGCCCCTTGAAGAGGAGACTCCATGCTCTCCCTGGCTCATTCTTGAAGCCCCTTGAATAGGAGACTGCATGCTCTCCCAGGCTCTCTCTTGAAGCCCCTTGAATAGGTGACTGCATGGTATCCCCGGCTCTCTCTTGAAGCCCCTTGAATCAGAGACTGCATGCTCTCCCTGGCTCTCTCTTGAAGCCCCTTAAATAGGAGACTGCATGTTCTCCTTGGTTCTCTCTTGAAGCCCCTACAATAGGAGAATGCATGCTTGCCCCGCTCTCTCTTAAATCCCCTTGAAGAGGAGACTCCATGCTCTCGCTGGCTCTTTCTTGAAGCCCTTTGAATAGGAGACTGCATGCTCCCCCAGGCTCTCTCTTGAAGCCCCTTGAATAGGTGACTGCATGGTATCCCGGCTCTCTCTTGAAGCCCCTTGAATCTGAGACTGCATGCTCTCCCTGGCTCTCTCTTGAAGCCCCTTGAATAGGAGACTGCATGCTCTCCATGGCTCTCTCTTGAAGCCCCTGCAATAGGTGACTGCATGCTCTCCCCGGCTCTCTCTTGAAGCCCCTTGAATAGGTGACTGCATGGTATCCCCGGATCTCTCTTGAAGCCCCTTGAATAGGAGACTGCATGCTCTCCCCGGCTCTCTCTTAAAGCCCCTTTAAGAGAAGACTCCATGCTCTCCCTGGCTCATTCTTGAAGCCCCTTGAATAGGAGACTGCATGCTCTCCCAGGCTCTCTCTTGAAGACCCTTGAATAGATCACTGCATGGTATCCCCGGCTCTCTCTTGAAGCCCCTTGAATCAAAGACTGCATGTTCTCCCTGGCTCTCTCTTGAAGCCCCTTGAATAGGAGACTGCATGTTCTCTTTGGCTCTCTCTTGAAGCCCGTACAATAGGAGAATGCATGTTCTCCCTGGCTCACTCTTAAAGCCCCTTGAAGAGGAGACTCCATGCTCTCGCTGGCTCTCTCTTGAAGCCCCTTGAATCAGAGACTGCATCCTCTCCCTGGCTCTCTCTTGAAGCTCCTTGAATAGGAGACTGCATGCTCTCCCCAGCTTTCTCTGGAAGCCCCTTGAATTGGAGACTGCATGTTCTCCCCAGCTCTATCTTGAAGCCCCTTGAATAGGAGACTGCATGCACTCTCTCGCTCTCTCCATCATTCTCTCGAAGCCCCTTGAATCGGATAATGCATGCTCTCTCCGGCTCTCTCTTGAAGCCCCTTGTATAGGAGACTGCACGCTTTCCCCGGCTGTCTCGTGACACCCTTTGAAAAGTAGACTGCATGCTCTCCCCGGCTCTCTTTTGAAGCCTCGTGAATAGGAGACTTCATGCTCTCAACCGGCTCTCTCTTGAAGCCCCTTGAATAGGAGACTGCATGCTCTCCGTGGCACTCTCTTGAAGCCCCTTCAATAGGTGACTGCATGCTTTCCCCGGGTATCTCTTGAAGCCCATTGAATAGGTGACTGCATGGTATCCCCGGCTCTCTCTTGAAGTCCCTTGAATCAGAGACTGCATGCTCTCCCTGGCTCTCTCTTGAAGCCCCTTGAATAGAAGACTGCATGCTCTCCTTTTTATTCTCTTGAAGCCCCTACAATAGGAGAATGTATGCTCTCCCCGGCTCTCTCTTAAAGCCCCTTGAAGAGGAGACTCCATGCTCTCCCTGGCTCTTTCTTGAAGCCCCTTGAATAGGTGACTGCATGGTATCCCTGGCTCTCTCTTGAAGCCCCTTGAATAAGAGACTGCATGCTCTCCCTGGCTCTCTCTTGAAGCCCCTTGAATAAGAGACTGCATGCTCTCCCTGGCTCTCTCTTGAAGCCCGTGAATAGGAGACTGAATGCTCTCCATGGCACTCTCTTGAATCCCCTGCATTAGGCGACTGCATGCTCTCCCTGGCTCCATCTTGAAGCTCCTTGAATAGGTGACTGCATGCTCTCCCCAGCTTTCTCTTGAAGCCCCTTGAATTGGAGACTGCAAGCTCTGCCCAGCTATATCTTGAAGCCCCTTGAATAGGAGACTGAATGCTCTCTCTTGCTCTCTCCATCATTCTCTCGAAGCCCCTTGAATCAGATACTGCATGCTCTCTCTGGCTCTCTCTTGAAGCCCCTTGTATAGGAGACTGCATGCTTTCCCTGGCTGTCTCGTGATGCCCCTTGAATAGCAGACTGCATGTACTCCCCGGCTCTCTCTTGAAGCCCCTTGAATAGGAGGCTGCATGCTCTCCCCGGTTCTCTCTTGAAGCCCTTTGAATAGGAGACTGCGTGCTCTCCTCCGGCTCTCTCAGGATGCCCCTTTAATAGGTGACTGCATGCTCTCCCCGGCTCTCTCTTGATGCCACTTGAATAGGAGAATGCATGATCTCCCCGGCTCTCTCTTGGAGCCCCTTGAATAGGAGATTGAATGCTCTCCCCAGCTCTCTCTTGAAGCCCCTTGAATGGGAGACTGAATGCTCGCCCCAGTGCTCTCTTGAAGCCCCTTGATTGGGAGATTGCAAGCTCTCCCTGGCTCTCCATTGAAGCCTCTTGAATCAGAGACTGCATGCTCTCCCTGGCTCTCTCTTGAAGACCCTTCAATAGGAGACTGCGTGCTCTCCTTGGCTCTCTCATGAATCCCCTACAATAGGAGAATACATGCTCTCCCAGGCTCTCTCTTAAAGCCCCTTGAATAGGAGACTCCATTCTCTCACCCAGCTCTCTCTTGAATCCCCTTGAATAGGAGTCTGCATGCTCTCACCCGGCTCTCGCTTGGAGCACCTTGAATAGGAGACTGCATGCTCTCCCCGGCACTCTCTTGGAGCACCTTGAAAAGATGACTGCATCTCTCACGGGCTCTCTCCTGAAGCCCCTTGAATACGAGACTGCATACTTTCCCTGTTTCTCTCTTAAAGCTCCTTGATTAGGAGACTGCATGCTCTTGGCGGCTTTCTCTTGAAGCCCCTTGACTAGGAGACTGTATGCTCTCCCCGGCTCACTCTTGAAGCACCTTGTATAGGAGACTGCGTGCTTTCCCCGGATGTCTTGTGACGCGCCTTGAATAGGAGACTGCATGCTCTCCCCGGCTCTCTCTTGAAGCCCCTTGAATAGGAGACTGCATGCTTTCCCTGGCTCTCTCTTGAAGCTTCTTGAATCAGAGACTGCATGCTCTCCCTGGCTCTTTCTTGAAGCCCCTTGAATAGGAGACTGCATGCTCTCCTTGGCTCTCTCTTGAAGCCCCTACAATAGGAGACTGCATGCTATCCCTGGCTCTCTCTCGAAGCCTCTTGAATCAGAGACTGCATGCTCTCCCTGGCTCTCTCTTGAAGACGCTTCAATGGGAGACTGCATGCTCTCCTTGGCTCTCTCTTGAAGCCCCTTGAATAGGAGAGTGCATGCTCCCCCAGGCTCTCTCTCTTGAAGCTCCTTGAATAGGTGACTGCATGGTATCCACTGCTCTCTCTTGAAGCCCCCTGAATAAGAGACTGCATGCTCTCCCTGGCTCTCTCTTGAAGCCCCTTGAATAAGAGACTGTATGCTCTCCCTGGCTCTCTCTTGAAGCCCCGTGAATAGGAGACTGCATGCTCTCCATGGCACTCTCTTGAAGCCCCTGCAATAGGCGACTGCATGCTGTCCCTGGCTCCATCTTGAAGCTCCTTGAATAGGTGACTGCATGCTCTCCCCAGATTTCTCTTGAAGCCCCTTGAATTGGAGACTGCAAGCTCTGCCCAGCTATATCTCGAAGCCCCTTGAATCAGATACTGCATGCTCTCTCTGGATCTCTCTTGAAGCCCCTTGTATAGGAGACTGCATGCTTTCCCTGGCTGTCTTGTGATGCCCCTTGAATAGCATTCTGCATGTACTCCCCGGCTCTCTCTTGAAGCCCTTTGAATAGGAGACTGCGTGCTCTCCTCTGGCTCTCTCAGGATGCCCCTTTAATAGGTGACTGCATGCTCTCCCCGGCTCTCTCTTGATGCCACTTGAATAGGAGAGTGCATGATCTCCCCGGCTCTCTCTTGAAGTCCCTTGAATAGGAGACTGAAAGCTCTCCCCATCTCTCTCTTGAAGCCCCTTGAATGGGAGACTGAATGCTCTCCCCAGCGCTCTCTTGAAGCCCCTTGATTGGGAGATTGCAAGCTCTCCCTGGCTCTCCATTGAAGCCTCTTGAATCAGAGACTGCATGCTCTCCCTAGCTCTCTCTTGAAGACCCTTCAATAGGAGACTGCATGCTCTCCTTGGATCTCTCATGAATCCCCTACAACAGGAGAATACATGCTCTCCCCGGCTCTCTCTTAAAGCCCCTTGAATAGGAGACTGCATTCTCTCACCCAGATCTCTCTTGAATCCCCTTGAATAGGAGTCTGCATGCTCTCACCCGGCTCTCACTTGGAGCACCTTGAATAGGAGACTGCATGCTCTCCCCGGCACTCTCTTGAAGCACCTTGAAAAGATGACTGCATCTCTCACGGGCTCTCTCCTGAAGCCCCTTGAATACGAGACTGCATACTTTCCCTGTTTCTCTCTTAAAGCTCCTTGATTAGGAGACTGCATGCTCTCGGCGGCTTTCTCTTGAAGCCCCTTGACTAGGAGACTGTATGCTCTCCCCGGCTCACTCTTGAAGCCCCTTGTATAGGAGACTGCATGCTTTCCCTGGATGTCTTGTGATGCGCCTTGAATAGGAGACTGCATGCTCTCCCCGGCTCTCTCTTGAAGCCCCTTGAATAGGAGACTGCATGCTGTCCCTGGCTCTCTCTTGAAGCTTCTTGAATCAGAGACTGCATGCTCTCCCTGGCTCTTTCTTGAAGCCCCTTGAATAGGAGACTGCATGCTCTCCTTGGCTCTCTCTTGAAGCCCCTAAAATAGGAGCCTGCATGCTATCCCTGGCTCTCTCTCGAAGCCTCTTGAATCAGAGACAGCATGCTCTCCCTGGCTCTCTCTTTAAGACGCTTCAATAGGAGACTGCATGGTCTCCTTGGCTCTCTCTTGAAGCCCCTTGAATAGGTGACTGCATGGTATCCCGGCTCTCTCTTGAAGCCCCTTGAATCAGAGACTGCATGCTCTCCCTGGCTCTCTCTTGAAGCCCCTTGAATAGGAGACTGCATGCTCCCCATGGATCTCTCTTGAAGCCCCTGCAATAGGTGACTGCATGCTCTCCCCGGCTCTATCTTGAAGCTCCTTGAATAGGAGACTGCATGCTCTCCCCAGCTTTCTCTTGAAGCCCCTTGAATTGGAGACTGCATGCTCTCCCCAGCTCTATCTTGAATCCCCTTGAATAGGAGACTGCATGCACTCTCTTGCTCTCTCCATCATTCTCTCGAAGCCCCTTGAATTGGATACTGCATGCTCTCTCCGGCTCTCTCTTGAAGCCCCTTGTATAGGAGACTGCATGCTTTCCCTGGCTGTCTCGTGACACCCCTTGAATAGTAGACTGCATGCACTCCCCGGCTCTCTCTTGAAGCCCCTTGAATAGGAGACTGCGTGTTCTCATCTGGCTCTCTCGGGAAGCCGTTTTAATAGGTTACTGCATGCTCTCCCCTGCTCTCTCTTGATGCCACTTGAATAGGAGAATGCATGATCTCCCCGGCTCTCTCTTGAAGCCCCTTGAATAGGAGACTGAATGCTCTCCACAGCTCTATCTTGAAGCAGCTTGAATGGGAGACTGAATGCTCTCCTCAGCTCTCTCTTGAAGCCCCTTGAATGGGAGACTGGATGCTCTCCCTGGCTCTCCATTGAAGCCTCTTGAATCAGAGACTACATGCTCTCCCAGGCTCTCTCTTGATGACCCTTCAATAGGAGACTGCATGCTCTCCTTGGCTCTCTCATGAATCCCCTACAAAAGGAGAATACATGCTCTCCACATCTCTCTCTTAAAGCCCCTTGAATAGGAGACTGAATGCTCTCACCCAGCTCTCTCTTGAAGCCCCTTGAATAGGAGACTGCATGCTTTCACCCGGCACTCGCTTGAAGCCCGTTGATTAGGAGACTGCATGCTCTCGCCGGCACTCTCTTGAAACACCTTGAATAGGTGACTGCATCTCTCACGGGCTCTCTCCTGAAGCCCCTTGAATCCGAGACTGCATACTTTCCCCGTTTCTCTCTTAAAGCTCCTTGAATAGGAGACTGCATGCTCTCGGCGGTTTTCTCTTGAAGCCCCTTGACTAGGAGACTGTATGCTCTCCCCGGCTCACTCTTGAAGCCCCTTGTATAGGAGACTGCATGCTTTCCCCGGATGTCTTTTGACGCGCCATGAATAGGAGATTGCATGCTCTCCCCGGCTCTCTCTTGAAGCCCCTTGAATAGGAGACTCCATGCGCTCCCCGGCTCTCTCTTGAAGCCCCTTGAATAGGAGACTGCATGCTATCCCTGGCTCTCTCTTGAAGCCTCTTGAATCTGAGACTGCATGCTGTCCCTGGCTCTCTCTTGAATCCCCTTGAATAGGAGAGTGCATGCTCTCCTTGGCTCTCTTTTGAAGCCCCTACAATAGGAGACTGCATGCTCTCCCCGGCTCTCTCTTGAAGCCCCTTGAATAGGAGACTCCATGCTCTCCCCGGCCCTCTCTTGAAGCCCCTTGAATAGGAGACTGCATGCTATCCCTGGCTCTCTCTTGAAGCCTCTTGAATCAGAGACTGCATGCTCTCCCTGGCTCTCTCTTGAAGACGCTTGAATAGGAGACTGCATGCTCTCCTTGGCTCTCTCTTGAAGCCCCTACAATAGGAGACTGCATGCTCTCCCCGGCTCTCTCTTGAAGCCCCTTGAATAGGAGATTCCATGCTCTCCCCGGCCCTCTCTTGAAGCTGCTTGAATAGGAGTCTGCATGCTATCCCTGGCTCTCTCTTGAAGCCCCTTGAATCAGAGACTGCATGCTCTCCCTGGCTCTCTCTTGAAGATGCTTGAATAGGAGACTGCATGCTCTCCTTGGCTCTCTCTTGAAGCCCCTACAAAGGAGAATGCATGCTATCCCCGGCTCTCTCTTAAAGCCCCTTGATGAGGAGACTCCATGCTCTCCCTGGCTCTTTCTTGAAGCCCCTTGAATAGGAGACTGCATGCCCCCCCAGGCTCTCTCTTGAAGCCCCTTGAATAGGTGACTGCATGGTACACCCAGCTCTCTCTTGAAGCCCCTTGAATCAGAGACTGCATGCTCTAACTGGCTCTCTCTTGAAGCCCCTTGAATAGGAGACTGCATGCTGTCCGTGGCTCTCTCTTGAAGCACCTGCAATAGGTGACTGCATGCTCTCCCCGGCTCTGTCCTGAAGCTCCTTGAATAGGAGACTACATGCTCTCCCCAGCTTTCTCTTGAAGCCCCTTGAATTGGAGACTGCATGCTCTCCCCAGCTCTCTCTTGAAGCCCCTTGAATAGGAGACTGTATGCTCTCTCTCGCTCTGTCCATCATTCTCTCGAAGCCCCTTGATTCGGATACTGCATGCTCTCTCTGGCTCTCTCTTGATGCCCCTTGTATAGGAGACTGCATGCTTTCCCCGGCTGTCTCATGACGCCCCTTGAATAGGTGACTGCATGCTCTCCGTGGCTCTCTCTTGAAGCCCCTTCAATAGCTGACTTCATGCTCTCCCTAGCTATCTCTTGAAGGCCCTACAATAAGAGACTGCATGCTCTCCCCGGCTCTCTCTTAAAGCCCCTTGAATCAGAAACTGCATGCTCTCCCTGGCTCTCTCTTGAAGCCCCTTGAATAGGAGACTGCATGCTCTCCTTGGCTCTCTTTTGAAGCCCCTACAATAGGAGACTGCATGCTCTCCCCGGCTCTCTCTTGAAGCACCTTGAATAGGCGACTCCATGCTCTCCCCGGCTCTCTCTTGAAGCCCCTTGAATAGGAGACTGCATGCTATCTCTGGCTCTCTCTTGAAGCCTCTTGAATCAGAGACTGCATGCTCTCCCTGGCTCTCTCTTGAAGACGCTTCAATAGGAGACTGCATGCTCTCCTTGGCTCTCTCTTGAAGCCCCTACAATAGGAGAATGCATGCTCTCCCCAGCTCTCTCTTAAAGCCCCTTGAAGAGGAGACTCCATGCTCTCCCTGGCTCTTTCTTGAAGCCCCTTGAATAGGAGACTGCATGCTCCCCCAGGCTCTCTCTTGAAGCCTCTTGAATAGGTGACTGCATGGTAGACCCAGCTCTCTCTTGAAGTTCCTTGAATCAGAGATTGCATGTTCTCCCTGTCTCTCTCTTGAAGCCCCTTGAATAGGAGACTGCATGCTGTCCGTGGCTCTCTCTTGAAGCCCCTGCAATAGGTGACTGCATGCTCTCCCCGGCTTTCTCTTGAAGCCCCTTGAATTGGAGACTGCATGCTCTCCCCAGCTCCCTCTTGAAGCCCCTTGAATAGGAGACTGCATGCTCTCTCTCGCTCTGTCCATCATTCTCTCGAAGCCCCTAGAATCGGATTCTGCATGCTCTCTCCAGCTCTCTCTTGAGGCCCCTTGTATAAGAGACTGCATGCTTTCCCCGGCTGTCTCGTGACGCCCCTTGAATAGGAGACTGCATGCTCTCCCCAGCTCTCTCTTGAAGCCCCTTCAATAGGTGACTGCATGCTCTCCCCAGCTCTCTCTTGAAGCCCCTTGAATAGGAGACTGCATGTTCTCCTTGGCTCTCTCTTGAAGCCCCTACAATAGGAGAATGCATGCTCTCCCCGGCTCTCTCTTAAAGCCCCTTGAAGAGGAGGCTCCATGCTCTCGCTGGCTCTTTCTTGAAGCTCTTTGAATAGGAGACTGCATGCTCCCCCAGGCTCTCTCTTGAAGCCCCTTGAATAGGTGACTGCATGGTATCCCTGGCTCTCTCTTGAAGCCCCTTGAGTCAGAGACTGCATGCTCTCCCTGGCTCTCTCTTGAAGCCGCTTGAATAGGAGACTGCATGCTCTCCATGGCTCTCTCTTGAAGCCCCTGCAATAGGTGACTGCATGCTCTCCCCGGCTTTCTCTTGAAGCCCCTTGAATTGGAGACTGCATGCTCTCCCCAGCTCCATCTTGAAGCCCCTTGAATAGGAGACTACATGCACTCTCTCGCTCTCTCCATCATTCTCTCGAAGCCCCTTGAATCGGATACTGCATGCTCTCTCCGGCTCTCTCTTGAAGCCCCTTGTATAGGAGACTGCATGCTTTCCCTGGCTGTCTTGTGACGCCCCTTGAATAGTAGACTGCATGCACTCCCCGGCTCTCTCTTGATGCCCCTTGAATAGGAGACTGCATGCTCTCCCCGGCTCTCTCTTGAACCCCTTTGAATAGGAGACTGCGTGCTCTCCTCCGGCTCTCTCGGGAAGCCCCTTTAATAGGTGACTGCATGCTCTCCCCTGCTCTCTCTTGATGCCACTTGAATAGGAGAATGCATGATCTCCCCGGCTCTCTCTTGAATCACCTTGAATGGGAGACTGAATGCTCTCCCCAGCTCTCTCTTGAAGCCCCTGGAATGGGAGACTGCATGCTCTCCCTGGCTCTCCATTGAAGCCTCTTGAATCAGAGACTACATGCTCTCCCTGGCTCTCTCTTGAAGACCCTTCAATAGGAGACTGCATGCTCTCCTTGGCTCTCCCATGAATCCATTAAAATAGGAGAATACATGCTCTCCCCGGCTCTCTCTTAAAGCCCCTTGAATAGGAGACTGCATGCTCTCCCCGGTTCTCTCTTGTAGCCCCTTGAATAGGAGACTGCATGCTCTCCCCGGCTCTCTCTTAAAGCCCCTTGAAGAGGAGACTCCATGCTCTCCCTGGCTCATTCTTGAAGCCCCTTGAATAGGAGACTGCATGCTCTCCCAGGCTCTCTCTTGAAGCCCCTTGAATAGGTGACTGCATGGTATCCCCGGCTCTCTCTTGAAGCCCCTTGAATCAGAGACTGCATGCTCTCCCTGGCTCTCTCTTGAAGCCCCTTAAATAGGAGACTGCATGTTCTCCTTGGTTCTCTCTTGAAGCCCCTACAATAGGAGAATGCATGCTTGCCCCGCTCTCTCTTAAATCCCCTTGAAGAGGAGACTCCATGCTCTCGCTGGCTCTTTCTTGAAGCCCTTTGAATAGGAGACTGCATGCTCCCCCAGGCTCTCTCTTGAAGCCCCTTGAATAGGTGACTGCATGGTATCCCGGCTCTCTCTTGAAGCCCCTTGAATCTGAGACTGCATGCTCTCCCTGGCTCTCTCTTGAAGCCCCTTGAATAGGAGACTGCATGCTCTCCATGGCTCTCTCTTGAAGCCCCTGCAATAGGTGACTGCATGCTCTCCCCGGCTCTCTCTTGAAGCCCCTTGAATAGGTGACTGCATGGTATCCCCGGATCTCTCTTGAAGCCCCTTGAATAGGAGACTGCATGCTCTCCCCGGCTCTCTCTTAAAGCCCCTTTAAGAGAAGACTCCATGCTCTCCCTGGCTCATTCTTGAAGCCCCTTGAATAGGAGACTGCATGCTCTCCCAGGCTCTCTCTTGAAGACCCTTGAATAGATCACTGCATGGTATCCCCGGCTCTCTCTTGAAGCCCCTTGAATCAAAGACTGCATGTTCTCCCTGGCTCTCTCTTGAAGCCCCTTGAATAGGAGACTGCATGTTCTCTTTGGCTCTCTCTTGAAGCCCGTACAATAGGAGAATGCATGTTCTCCCTGGCTCACTCTTAAAGCCCCTTGAAGAGGAGACTCCATGCTCTCGCTGGCTCTCTCTTGAAGCCCCTTGAATCAGAGACTGCATGCTCTCCCTGGCTCTCTCTTGAAGCTCCTTGAATAGGAGACTGCATGCTCTCCCCAGCTTTCTCTGGAAGCCCCTTGAATTGGAGACTGCATGTTCTCCCCAGCTCTATCTTGAAGCCCCTTGAATAGGAGACTGCATGCACTCTCTCGCTCTCTCCATCATTCTCTCGAAGCCCCTTGAATCGGATAATGCATGCTCTCTCCGGCTCTCTCTTGAAGCCCCTTGTATAGGAGACTGCACGCTTTCCCCGGCTGTCTCGTGACACCCTTTGAAAAGTAGACTGCATGCTCTCCCCGGCTCTCTTTTGAAGCCTCGTGAATAGGAGACTTCATGCTCTCAACCGGCTCTCTCTTGAAGCCCCTTGAATAGGAGACTGCATGCTCTCCGTGGCACTCTCTTGAAGCCCCTTCAATAGGTGACTGCATGCTTTCCCCGGGTATCTCTTGAAGCCCATTGAATAGGTGACTGCATGGTATCCCCGGCTCTCTCTTGAAGTCCCTTGAATCAGAGACTGCATGCTCTCCCTGGCTCTCTCTTGAAGCCCCTTGAATAGAAGACTGCATGCTCTCCTTTTTATTCTCTTGAAGCCCCTACAATAGGAGAATGTATGCTCTCCCCGGCTCTCTCTTAAAGCCCCTTGAAGAGGAGACTCCATGCTCTCCCTGGCTCTTTCTTGAAGCCCCTTGAATAGGTGACTGCATGGTATCCCTGGCTCTCTCTTGAAGCCCCTTGAATAAGAGACTGCATGCTCTCCCTGGCTCTCTCTTGAAGCCCCTTGAATAAGAGACTGCATGCTCTCCCTGGCTCTCTCTTGAAGCCCGTGAATAGGAGACTGAATGCTCTCCATGGCACTCTCTTGAATCCCCTGCATTAGGCGACTGCATGCTCTCCCTGGCTCCATCTTGAAGCTCCTTGAATAGGTGACTGCATGCTCTCCCCAGCTTTCTCTTGAAGCCCCTTGAATTGGAGACTGCAAGCTCTGCCCAGCTATATCTTGAAGCCCCTTGAATAGGAGACTGAATGCTCTCTCTTGCTCTCTCCATCATTCTCTCGAAGCCCCTTGAATCAGATACTGCATGCTCTCTCTGGCTCTCTCTTGAAGCCCCTTGGATAGGAGACTGCATGCTTTCCCTGGCTGTCTCGTGATGCCCCTTGAATAGCAGACTGCATGTACTCCCCGGCTCTCTCTTGAAGCCCCTTGAATAGGAGGCTGCATGCTCTCCCCGGTTCTCTCTTGAAGCCCTTTGAATAGGAGACTGCGTGCTCTCCTCCGGCTCTCTCAGGATGCCCCTTTAATAGGTGACTGCATGCTCTCCCCGGCTCTCTCTTGATGCCACTTGAATAGGAGAATGCATGATCTCCCCGGCTCTCTCTTGGAGCCCCTTGAATAGGAGATTGAATGCTCTCCCCAGCTCTCTCTTGAAGCCCCTTGAATGGGAGACTGAATGCTCGCCCCAGTGCTCTCTTGAAGCCCCTTGATTGGGAGATTGCAAGCTCTCCCTGGCTCTCCATTGAAGCCTCTTGAATCAGAGACTGCATGCTCTCCCTGGCTCTCTCTTGAAGACCCTTCAATAGGAGACTGCGTGCTCTCCTTGGCTCTCTCATGAATCCCCTACAATAGGAGAATACATGCTCTCCCCGGCTCTCTCTTAAAGCCCCTTGAATAGGAGACTCCATTCTCTCACCCAGCTCTCTCTTGAATCCCCTTGAATAGGAGTCTGCATGATCTCACCCGGCTCTCGCTTGGAGCACCTTGAATAGGAGACTGCATGCTCTCCCCGGCACTCTCTTGGAGCACCTTGAAAAGATGACTGCATCTCTCACGGGCTCTCTCCTGAAGCCCCTTGAATACGAGACTGCATACTTTCCCTGTTTCTCTCTTAAAGCTCCTTGATTAGGAGACTGCATGCTCTTGGCGGCTTTCTCTTGAAGCCCCTTGACTAGGAGACTGTATGCTCTCCCCGGCTCACTCTTGAAGCACCTTGTATAGGAGACTGCGTGCTTTCCCCGGATGTCTTGTGACGCGCCTTGAATAGGAGACTGCATGCTCTCCCCGGCTCTCTCTTGAAGCCCCTTGAATAGGAGACTGCATGCTTTCCCTGGCTCTCTCTTGAAGCTTCTTGAATCAGAGACTGCATGCTCTCCCTGGCTCTTTCTTGAAGCCCCTTGAATAGGAGACTGCATGCTCTCCTTGGCTCTCTCTTGAAGCCCCTACAATAGGAGACTGCATGCTATCCCTGGCTCTCTCTCGAAGCCTCTTGAATCAGAGACTGCATGCTCTCCCTGGCTCTCTCTTGAAGACGCTTCAATGGGAGACTGCATGCTCTCCTTGGCTCTCTCTTGAAGCCCCTTGAATAGGAGAGTGCATGCTCCCCCAGGCTCTCTCTCTTGAAGCTCCTTGAATAGGTGACTGCATGGTATCCACTGCTCTCTCTTGAAGCCCCCTGAATAAGAGACTGCATGCTCTCCCTGGCTCTCTCTTGAAGCCCCTTGAATAAGAGACTGTATGCTCTCCCTGGCTCTCTCTTGAAGCCCCGTGAATAGGAGACTGCATGCTCTCCATGGCACTCTCTTGAAGCCCCTGCAATAGGCGACTGCATGCTCTCCCTGGCTCCATCTTGAAGCTCCTTGAATAGGTGACTGCATGCTCTCCCCAGATTTCTCTTGAAGCCCCTTGAATTGGAGACTGCAAGCTCTGCCCAGCTATATCTCGAAGCCCCTTGAATCAGATACTGCATGCTCTCTCTGGATCTCTCTTGAAGCCCCTTGTATAGGAGACTGCATGCTTTCCCTGGCTGTCTTGTGATGCCCCTTGAATAGCATTCTGCATGTACTCCCCGGCTCTCTCTTGAAGCCCTTTGAATAGGAGACTGCGTGCTCTCCTCTGGCTCTCTCAGGATGCCCCTTTAATAGGTGACTGCATGCTCTCCCCGGCTCTCTCTTGATGCCACTTGAATAGGAGAGTGCATGATCTCCCCGGCTCTCTCTTGAAGTCCCTTGAATAGGAGACTGAAAGCTCTCCCCATCTCTCTCTTGAAGCCCCTTGAATGGGAGACTGAATGCTCTCCCCAGCGCTCTCTTGAAGCCCCTTGATTGGGAGATTGCAAGCTCTCCCTGGCTCTCCATTGAAGCCTCTTGAATCAGAGACTGCATGCTCTCCCTAGCTCTCTCTTGAAGACCCTTCAATAGGAGACTGCATGCTCTCCTTGGATCTCTCATGAATCCCCTACAACAGGAGAATACATGCTCTCCCCGGCTCTCTCTTAAAGCCCCTTGAATAGGAGACTGCATTCTCTCACCCAGATCTCTCTTGAATCCCCTTGAATAGGAGTCTGCATGCTCTCACCCGGCTCTCGCTTGGAGCACCTTGAATAGGAGACTGCATGCTCTCCCCGGCACTCTCTTGAAGCACCTTGAAAAGATGACTGCATCTCTCACGGGCTCTCTCCTGAAGCCCCTTGAATACGAGACTGCATACTTTCCCTGTTTCTCTCTTAAAGCTCCTTGATTAGGAGACTGCATGCTCTCGGCGGCTTTCTCTTGAAGCCCCTTGACTAGGAGACTGTATGCTCTCCCCGGCTCACTCTTGAAGCCCCTTGTATAGGAGACTGCATGCTTTCCCTGGATGTCTTGTGATGCGCCTTGAATAGGAGACTGCATGCTCTCCCTGGCTCTCTCTTGAAGCCCCTTGAATAGGAGACTGCATGCTGTCCCTGGCTCTCTCTTGAAGCTTCTTGAATCAGAGACTGCATGCTCTCCCTGGCTCTTTCTTGAAGCCCCTTGAATAGGAGACTGCATGCTCTCCTTGGCTCTCTCTTGAAGCCCCTACAATAGGAGCCTGCATGCTATCCCTGGCTCTCTCTCGAAGCCTCTTGAATCAGAGACAGCATGCTCTCCCTGGCTCTCTCTTTAAGACGCTTCAATAGGAGACTGCATGGTCTCCTTGGCTCTCTCTTGAAGCCCCTTGAATAGGTGACTGCATGGTATCCCGGCTCTCTCTTGAAGCCCCTTGAATCAGAGTCTGCATGCTCTCCCTGGCTCTCTCTTGAAGCCCCTTGAATAGGAGACTGCATGCTCCCCATGGATCTCTCTTGAAGCCCCTGCAATAGGTGACTGCATGCTCTCCCCGGCTCTATCTTGAAGCTCCTTGAATAGGAGACTGCATGCTCTCCCCAGCTTTCTCTTGAAGCCCCTTGAATTGGAGACTGCATGCTCTCCCCAGCTCTATCTTGAATCCCCTTGAATAGGAGACTGCATGCACTCTCTTGCTCTCTCCATCATTCTCTCGAAGCCCCTTGAATTGGATACTGCATGCTCTCTCCGGCTCTCTCTTGAAGCCCCTTGTATAGGAGACTGCATGCTTTCCCTGGCTGTCTCGTGACACCCCTTGAATAGTAGACTGCATGCACTCCCCGGCTCTCTCTTGAAGCCCCTTGAATAGGAGACTGCGTGTTCTCATCTGGCTCTCTCGGGAAGCCGTTTTAATAGGTTACTGCATGCTCTCCCCTGCTCTCTCTTGATGCCACTTGAATAGGAGAATGCATGATCTCCCCGGCTCTCTCTTGAAGCAGCTTGAATAGGAGACTGAATGCTCTCCACAGCTCTATCTTGAAGCAGCTTGAATGGGAGACTGAATGCTCTCCTCAGCTCTCTCTTGAAGCCCCTTGAATGGGAGACTGGATGCTCTCCCTGGCTCTCCATTGAAGCCTCTTGAATCAGAGACTACATGCTCTCCCAGGCTCTCTCTTGATGACCCTTCAATAGGAGACTGCATGCTCTCCTTGGCTCTCTCATGAATCCCCTACAAACGGAGAATACATGCTCTCCACATCTCTCTCTTAAAGCCCCTTGAATAGGAGACTGAATGCTCTCACCCAGCTCTCTCTTGAAGCCCCTTGAATAGGAGACTGCATGCTTTCACCCGGCACTCGCTTGAAGCCCGTTGATTAGGAGACTGCATGCTCTCGCCGGCACTCTCTTGAAACACCTTGAATAGGTGACTGCATCTCTCACGGGCTCTCTCCTGAAGCCCCTTGAATCCGAGACTGCATACTTTCTCCGTTTCTCTCTTAAAGCTCCTTGAATAGGAGACTGCATGCTCTCGGCGGTTTTCTCTTGAAGCCCCTTGACTAGGAGACTGTATGCTCTCCCCGGCTCACTCTTGAAGCCCCTTGTATAGGAGACTGCATGCTTTCCCCGGATGTCTTTTGACGCGCCATGAATAGGAGATTGCATGCTCTCCCCGGCTCTCTCTTGAAGCCCCTTGAATAGGAGACTCCATGCGCTCCCCGGCTCTCTCTTGAAGCCCCTTGAATAGGAGACTGCATGCTATCCCTGGCTCTCTCTTGAAGCCTCTTGAATCTGAGACTGCATGCTGTCCCTGGCTCTCTCTTGAATCCCCTTGAATAGGAGAGTGCATGCTCTCCTTGGCTCTCTTTTGAAGCCCCTACAATAGGAGACTGCATGCTCTCCCCGGCTCTCTCTTGAAGCCCCTTGAATAGGAGACTCCATGCTCTCCCCGGCCCTCTCTTGAAGCCCCTTGAATAGGAGACTGCATGCTATCCCTGGCTCTCTCTTGAAGCCTCTTGAATCAGAGACTGCATGCTCTCCCTGGCTCTCTCTTGAAGACGCTTGAATAGGAGACTGCATGCTCGCCTTGGCTCTCTCTTGAAGCCCCTACAATAGGAGACTGCATGCTCTCCCCGGCTCTCTCTTGAAGCCCCTTGAATAGGAGATTCCATGCTCTCCCCGGCCCTCTCTTGAAGCTGCTTGAATAGGAGTCTGCATGCTATCCCTGGCTCTCTCTTGAAGCCCCTTGAATCAGAGACTGCATGCTCTCCCTGGCTCTCTCTTGAAGATGCTTGAATAGGAGACTGCATGCTCTCCTTGGCTCTCTCTTGAAGCCCCTACAAAGGAGAATGCATGCTATCCCCGGCTCTCTCTTAAAGCCCCTTGATGAGGAGACTCCATGCTCTCCCTGGCTCTTTCTTGAAGCCCCTTGAATAGGAGACTGCATGCTCCCCCAGGCTCTCTCTTGAAGCCCCTTGAATAGGTGACTGCATGGTACACCCAGCTCTCTCTTGAAGCCCCTTGAATCAGAGACTGCATGCTCTAACTGGCTCTCTCTTGAAGCCCCTTGAATAGGAGACTGCATGCTGTCCGTGGCTCTCTCTTGAAGCACCTGCAATAGGTGACTGCATGCTCTCCCCGGCTCTGTCTTGAAGCTCCTTGAATAGGAGACTACATGCTCTCCCCAGCTTTCTCTTGAAGCCCCTTGAATTGGAGACTGCATGCTCTCCCCAGCTCTCTCTTGAAGCCCCTTGAATAGGAGACTGTATGCTCTCTCTCGCTCTGTCCATCATTCTCTCGAAGCCCCTTGATTCGGATACTGCATGCTCTCTCTGGCTCTCTCTTGATGCCCCTTGTATAGGAGACTGCATGCTTTCCCCGGCTGTCTCATGACGCCCCTTGAATAGGTGACTGCATGCTCTCCGTGGCTCTCTCTTGAAGCCCCTTCAATAGGTGACTTCATGCTCTCCCTAGCTATCTCTTGAAGGCCCTACAATAAGAGACTGCATGCTCTCCCCGGCTCTCTCTTAAAGCCCCTTGAATCAGAAACTGCATGCTCTCCCTGGCTCTCTCTTGAAGCCCCTTGAATCGGAGACTGCATGATGTCCGTGGCTCTCTCTAGAAGCACCTGCAATAGGTGACTGCATGCTCTCCCCGGCTCTGTCTTGAAGCTCCTTGCATAGGAGACTACATGCTCTCCCCAGCTTTCTCTTGAAGCCCCTTGAATTGGAGACTGCATGCTCTCCCCAGCTCTCTCTTGAAGCCCCTTGAATAGGAGACTACATGCTCTCTCTCGCTCTGTCCATCATTCTCTCGAAGCCCCTTGAATTGGATACTGCATGCTCTCTACGGCTCTCTCTTGATGCCCCTTGTATAGGAGACTGCATGCTTTCCCCGGCTGTCTCGTGATGCCCCTTGAATAGGTGACTGCATGCCTTCCCCAGCTCTCTCTTGAAGCCCCTTGAATAGGAGACTGCATGCTCTACCCGGTTCTCTCTTGTAGCCCATTGAATAGGAGACTGCATGCTCTCCATGGCTCTCTCTTGAAGCCCCTTGAATAGGAGACTGCATGCTCTCCCCGGCTCTCTCTTGAAGCCCCTTGAATAGGAGACTCCATGCTCTCCCCGGCTCTCTCTTGAAGCCCCTTGAATAGGAGACTGCATGCTATCCCTGGCTCTCTCTTGAAGCCTCTTGAATCAGAGACTGCATGCTCTCCCTGGCTCTCTCTTGAAGACGCTTCAATAGGAGACTGCATGCTCTCCTTGGCTCTCTCTTGAAGCCCCTACAATAGGAGAATGCATGCTCTCCCCGGTTCTCTCTTAAAGCCCCTTGATGAGGAGACTCCATGCTCTCCCTGGCTCTTTCTTGAAGCCCCTTGAATAGGAGACTGCATGCTCCCCAGGCTCTCTATTGAAGCCCCTTGAATAGTTGACTGCATGGTAGACCCAGCTCTCTCTTGAAGCCCCTTGAATCAGAGACTGCATGCTCTCCCTGGCTCTCTCTTGAAGCCCCTTGAATAGGAGACTGCATGCTGTCCGTGGCTCTCTCTTGAAGCACCTGCAATAGGTGACTGCATGCTCTCCCCGGCTCTCTCTTGATGCCCCTTGTATAGGAGACTGCATGCTTTCCCCGGCTGTCTCGTGCCACCCCTTGAATAGGAGACTGCATGCTCTCCCCAGCTCTCTCTTGAAGCCCCTTGAATAGGAGACTGCATGCTCTCCCCGGTTCTCTCTTGTAGCCCCTTGAATAGGAGACTGCATGTTCTCCGTGGCTCTCTCTTGAAGCCCCTTCAATAGGTGACTGCATGCTCTCCCTAGCTATCTCTTGAAGCCCCTTGAATAAGAGAATGCATGCTCTCCCCGTCTCTCTTTTAAAGCCCCTTCAAGAGAAGACTCCATGCTCTCCCTGGCTCATTCTTGAAGCCCCTTGAATAGGAGACTGCATGCTCTCCCAGGCTCTCTCTTGAAGCCCCTTGAATAGGTGACTGCATGGTATCCCCGGCTCTCTCTTGAAGCCCCTTGAATCAGAGACTGCATGCTCTCCCTGGCTCTCTCTTGAAGCCCCTTGAATAGGAGACTGCATGTTCTCCTTGACTCTCTCTTGAAGCCCCAACAATAGGAGAATGCATGTTCTCCCTGGCTCACTCTTAAAGCCCCTTGAAGAGGAGACTCCATGCTCTCGCTGGCTCTTTCTTGAAGCTCTTTGAATAGGAGACTGCATGCTCCCCCAGGCTCTCTCTTGAAGCCCCTTGAATAGGTGACTGCATGGTATCCCCGGCTCTCTCTTGAAGCCCCTTGAATCAGAGACTGCATGCTCTCCCTGGCTTGCTCTTGAAGCCCCTTGAATAGGAGACTGCCTGCTCTCCATGGCTCTCTCTTGAAGCCCCTGCAATAGGTGACTGCATGCTCCCTCGGGCTCTATCTTGAAGCTCCTTGAATAGGAGACTGCATGCTCTCCCCAGCTATCTCTCGAAGCCCCTTGAATCGGATAATGCATGCTCTCTCCGGCTCTCTCTTGAAGCCCCTTGTATAGGAGACTGCATGCTTTCCCCGGCTGTCTCGTGACACCCTTTGAAAAGTAGACTGCTTGCTCTCCCCGGCTCTCTTTTGAAGCCTCTTGAATAGGAGACTGCATGCTCTCAACCGGCTCTCTCTTGAAGCCCCTTGAATAGGAGACTGCATGCTCTCCGTGGCTCTCTCTTGAAGCCCCTTCAATAGGTGACTGCATGCTTTCCCCGGCTACGCTTGAAGCCCATTGAATAGGTGACTGCATGGTATCCCCAGCTCTCTCTTGAAGCCCCTTGAATCAGAGACTGCATGCTCTCCCTGGCTCTCTCTTGAAGCCCCTTGAATAGGAGACTGCATGCTCTCCTTTTCTCTCTCTTGAAGCCCCTACAATAGGAGAATGTATGCTCTCCCCGGATCTCTCTTAAAGCCCCTTAAAGAGGAGACTCCATGCTCTCCCTGGCTCTTTCCTGACGCCCCTTGAATAGGAGAGTCATGCTCCGCCAGGCTCTCTCTTGAAGTTCCTTGAATAGGTGACTGCATGGTATCCCCGGCTCTCTCTTGAAGTCCCTTGAATAAGAGACTGCATGCTCTCCCTGGCTCTCTCTTGAAGCCCCCTGAATAAGAGACTGCATGCTCTCCCTGGCTCTCTCTTGAAGCCCCTTGAATAGGACACTGCATGCTCTCCATGGCTCTCTCTTGAATCCCCTGCAATAGGCGACTGCATGCTTTCCCTGGTTCCATCTTGAAGCCCCTTGAATAGGTGACTGCATGGTAGACCCAGCTCTCTCTTGAAGGCCCTTGAATCAGAGACTGCATGCTCTCCCTGGCTCTCTCTTGAAGCCCCTTGAATAGGAGACTGCATTCTGTCCGTGGCTCTCTCTTGAAGCACCTGCAATAGGTGACTGCATGCTCTCCCCGGCTCTGTCTTGAAGCTCCTTGAATAGGAGACTACATGCTCTCCCCAGCTTTCTCTTGAAGCCCCTTGAATTGGAGACTGCATGCTCTCCTCAGCTCTCTCTTGATGCCCCTTGAATAGGAGACTGCATGCTCTCTCTCGCTCTGTCCATCATTCTCTCGAAGCCCCTTGAATCGGATACTGCATGCTCTCTCCGGCTCTCTCTTGATGCCCCTTGTATAGGAGACTGCATGTTTTCCCCGGCTGTCTCGTGACGCCCCTTGAATAGGAGACTGCATGCTGTCCCCAGCTCTCTCTTGAAGCCCCTTGAATAGGAGACTGCATGCTCTCCACGGTTCTCTCTTGTAGCCCCTTGAATAGGAGACTGCATGTTCTTCGTGGCTCTCTCTTGAAGCCCCTTCAATAGGTGACTGCATGCTCTCCCTAGCTATCTCTTGAAGCCCCTTGAATAGGAGAATGCATGCTCTCCCCGGCTCTCTCTTGAAGCCCCTTGAATAGGAGACTCCATGCTCTCCCCGGCTCTCTCTTGAAGCCCCTTGAATAGGAGACTGCATGCTATCCCTGGCTCTCTCTTGAAGCCTCTTGAATCAGAGACTGCATGCTCTCCCTGGCTCTCTCTTGAAGACGCTTCAATAGGAGACTGCATGCTCTCCTTGGCTCTCTCTTGAAGCCCCTACAATAGGAGAATGCATGCTCTCCCCGGCTCTCTCTTAAAGCCCCTTGATGAGGAGACTCCATGCTCTCCCTGGCTCTTTCTTGAAGCCCCTTGAATAGGAGACTGCATGCTCCCCAGGCTCTCTATTGAAGCCCCTTGAATAGGTGACTGCATGGTAGACCCAGCTCTCTCTTGAAGCCCCTTGAATCAGAGACTGCATGCTCTCCCTGGCTCTCTCTTGAAGCCCCTTGAATAAGAGACTGCATGCTGTCCGTGGCTCTCTCTTGAAGCACCTGCAATAGGTGACTGCATGCTCTCCCCGGCTCCCTCTTGATGCCCCTTATATAGGAGACTGCATGCTTTCCCCGGCTGTCTCGTGCCACCCCTTGAATAGGAGACTGCATGCTCTCCCCAGCTCTCTCTTGAAGCCCCTTGAATAGGTGACTGCATGCTCTCCCCGGTTCTCTCTTGTAGCCCCTTGAATTGGAGACTGCATGTTCTCCGTGGCTCTCTCTTGAAGCCCCTTCAATAGGTGACTGCATGCTCTCCCTAGCTATCTCTTGAAGCCCCTTGAATAAGAGACTGCATGCTCTCCCTGGCTCTCTCTTGAAGCCCCTTGAATAAGAGACTGCATGGTATCCCCGGCTCTCTCTTGAAGTCCCTTGAATAAGAGACTGCATGCTCTCCCTGGCTCTCTCTTGAAGCCCCTTGAATAAGAGACTGCATGCTCTCCCTGGCTCTCTCTTGAAGCAACTTGAATAGGAGACTGCATGCTCTCCATGGCTCTCTCTTGAATCCCCTGCAATAGACGACTGCATGCTTTCCCTGGTTCCATCTTGAAGCCCCTTGAATAGGTGACTGCATGGTAGACCCAGCTCTCTCTTGAAGCCCCTTGAATCAGAGACTGCATGCTCTCCCTGGCTCTCTCTTGAAGCCCCTTGAATAGGAGACTGCATGCTGTCCGTGGCTCTCTCTTGAAGCACCTGCAATAGGTGACTGCATGCTCTCCCCGGCTCTGTCTTGAAGCTCCTTGAATAGGAGACTACATGCTCTCCCCAGCTTTCTCTTGAAGCCCCTTGAATTGGAGACTGCATGCTCTCCTCAGCTCTCTCTTGATGGCCCTTGAATAGGAGACTGCATGCTCTCTCTCGCTCTGTCCATCATTCTCTCGAAGCCCCTTGAATCGGATACTGCATGCTCTCTCCGGCTCTCTCTTGATGCCCCTTGTATAGGAGACTGCATGCTTTCCCCGGCTGTCTCGTGACGCCCCTTGAATAGGAGACTGCATGCTGTCCCCAGCTCTCTCTTGAAGCCCCTTGAATAGGAGACTGCATGCTCTCCACGGTTCTCTCTTGTAGCCCCTTGAATAGGAGACTGCATGTTCTTCGTGGCTCTCTCTTGAAGCCCCTTCAATAGGTGACTGCATGCTCTCCCTAGCTATCTCTTGAAGCCCCTTGAATAGGAGACTGCATGCTCTCCCCGGCTCTCTCTTGAAGCCCCTTGAATAGGAGACTCCATGCTCTCCCCGGCTCTCTCTTGAAGCCCCTTGAATAGGAGACTGCATACTATCCCTGGCTCTCTCTTGAAGCCTCTTGAATCAGAGACTGCATGCTCTCCCTGGCTCTCTCTTGAAGACGCTTCAATAGGAGACTGCATGCTCTCCTTGGCTCGCTCTTGAAGCCCCTACAATAGGAGAATGCATGCTCTCCCCGGCTCTCTCTTAAAGCCCCTTGATGAGGAGACTCCATGCTCTCCCTGGCTCATTCTTGAAGCCCCTTGAATAGGAGGCTGCATGCTCTCCCAGACTCTCTCTTGAAGCCCCTTGAATAGGTGATTCCATGGTATCCCCGGCTCTCTCTTGAAGCCCCTTGAATCAGAGACTGCATGCTCTCCATGGCTCTCTCTTGAAGCCCCTTGAATAGGAGACTGCATGTTCTCCATGGCTCTCTCTTGAAGCCCCTGCAATAGGTGACTGCATGCTCTCCTCGGCTCTATCTTGAAACTCCTTGAATAGGAGACTGCATGCTCTCCCCAGCTTTCTCTTGAAGCCCCTTGAATTGGAGACTGCATGCTTTCCCCAGCTCTATCTTGAATCCCCTTGAATAGGAGACTGCATGCACTCTCTCGCTCTCTCCATCATTCTCTTGAAGCCCCTTGAATCGGATAATGCATGCTCTCTCCGGCTCTCTCTTGAAGCCCCTTGTATAGGAGACTGCACGCTTTCCCCGGATGTCTCGTGACACCCTTTGAAAAGTAGACTGCATGCTCTCCCCGGCTCTCTTTTGAAGCCTCTTGAATAGGAGACTTCATGCTCTCAACCGGCTCTCTCTTGAAGCCCCTTGAATAGGAGACTGCATGCTCTCCGTGGCTCTCTCTTGAAGCCCCTTCAATAGGTGACTGCATTCTTTCCCTAGCTATCTCTTGAAGCCCATTGAATAGGTGACTGCATGGTATCCCCGGCTCTCTCTTGAAGTCCCTTGAATCAGAGACTGCATGCTCTCCCTGGCTCTCTCTTGAAGCCCCTTGAATAGGAGACTGCATGCTCTCCTTTTCTCTCTCTTGAAGCCCCTACAATAGGAGAATGTATGCTCTCCCTGGCTCACTCTTAAAGCCCCTTGAAGAGGAGACTCCATGCTCCCCCAGGCTCTCTCTTGAAGCTCCTTGAATAGGTGACTGCATGGTATCCCCGGCTCTCTCTTGAAGCGCCTTGAATAAGAGACTGCATGCTCTCCCTGGCTCTCTCTTGAAGCCCCTTGAATAAGAGACTGCATGCTCTCCCTGGCTCTCTCTTGAAGCCCCGTGAATAGGAGACTGCATGCTCTCCATGGCACTCTCTTGAATCCTCTGCAATAGGCGACTGCATGCTCTCCCTGGCTCCATCTTGAAGCTCCTTGAATAGGTGACTGCATGCTCTCCCCAGCTTTCTCTTGAAGCCCCTTGAATTGGAGACAGCAAGCTCTGCCCAGCTATATCTTGAAGCCCCTTGAATAGGAGACTGAATGCTCTCTCTTGCTCTCTCCATCATTCTCTCGAAGCCCCTTGAATCAGATACTGCATGCTCTCTCTGGCTCTCTCTCGAAGCCCCTTGTATAGGAGACTGCATGCTCTCCCCGGTTCTCTCTTGAATCCCTTTGAATAGTAGACTGCATGTACTCCCCGGCTCTCTCTTGAAGCCCCTTGAATAGGAGACTGCATGCTCTCCCCGGTTCTCTCTTGAATCCCTTTGAATAGGAGACTGCGTGCTCTCCTCCGGCTCTCTCAGGATGCACCTTAATAGGTGACTGCATGCTCTCCCCGGCTCTCTCTTGATGCCACTTGAATAGGAGAATGCATGATCTCGCCGGCTCGCTCTTGAAGCCCCTTGAATAGGAGCCTGAATGCTCTCCCCAGCTCTCTCTTGAAGCCCCTTGAATGGGAGACTGAATGCTCTCCCCAGCGCTCTCTTGAAGCCCCTTGAATGGGAGATTGTAAGCTCTCCCTGGCTCTCCATTGAAGCCTCTTGAATCAGAGACTGCATGCTCTCCCTGGCTCTCTCTTGAAGACCCTTCAATAGGTGACTTCATGCTCTCCTTGGCTCTCTCATGAATCCCCTACAATAGGAGAATACATGCTCTCCCCGGCTCTCTCTTAAAGCCCCTTGAATAGGAGACTGCATTCTCTCACCCAGCTCTCCATTGAATCCGATTGAATAGGAGTCTGCATGCTCTCCCCGGCACTCTCTTGAAGCACCTTGAAAAGATGACTGCATCTCTCACGGGCTCTCTCCTGAAGCCCCTTGAATACGAGACTGCATACTTTCCCTGTTTCTCTCTTAAAGCTCCTTGAATAGGAGACTGCATGCTCTCCCTGGCTCTCTCTTGAAGCCCCGTGAATAGGAGACTGCATGCTCTCCATGGCACTCTCTTGAATCCTCTGCAATAGGCGACTGCATGCTCTCCCTGGCTCCATCTTGAAGCTCCTTGAATAGGTGACTGCATGCTCTCCCCAGCTTTCTCTTGAAGCCCCTTGAATTGGAGACAGCAAGCTCTGCCCAGCTATATCTTGAAGCCCCTTGAATAGGAGACTGAATGCTCTCTCTTGCTCTCTCCATCATTCTCTTGAAGCCCCTTGAATAGGAGACTGCATGCTCTCCCCGGTTCTCTCTTGAATCCCTTTGAATAGGAGACTGCGTGCTCTCCTCCGGCTCTCTCAGGATGCACCTTAATGGGTGACTGCATGCTCTCCCCGGCTCTCTCTTGATGCCACTTGAATAGGAGAATGCATGATCTCGCCGGCTCGCTCTTGAAGCCCCTTGAATAGGAGCCTGAATGCTCTCCCCAGCTCTCTCTTGAAGCCCCTTGAATGGGAGACTGAATGTTCTCCCCAGCGCTCTCTTGAAGCCCCTTGAATGGGAGATTGTAAGCTCTCCCTGGCTCTCCATTGAAGCCTCTTGAATCAGAGACTGCATGCTCTCCCTGGCTCTCTCTTGAAGACCCTTCAATAGGTGACTTCATGCTCTCCTTGGCTCTCTCATGAATCCCCTACAATAGGAGAATACATGCTCTCCCCGGCTCTCTCTTAAAGCCCCTTGAATAGGAGACTGCATTCTCTCACCCAGCTCTCTCTTGAATCCCCTTGAATAGGAGTCTGCATGCTCTCCCCGGCACTCTCTTGAAGCACCTTGAAAAGATGACTGCATCTCTCACGGGCTCTCTCCTGAAGCCCCTTGAATACGAGACTGCATACTTTCCCTGTTTCTCTCTTAAAGCTCCTTGATTAGGAGACCGCATGCTCTCTGCGGCTTTCTCTTGAAGCCCCTTGACTAGGAGACTGTATGCTCTCCCCGGCTCACTCTTGAAGCCCCTTGTATAGGAGACTGCATGCTTTCCCCGGATGTCTTGTGACGCACCTTGAATAGGAGACTGCATGCTCTCCCTGGCTCTCTCTCTTGAAGCCCCTTGAATAGGAGACTACATGCTATCCCTGGCTCTCTCTTGAAGCTTCTTGACTCAGAGACTGCATGCTCTCCCTGGCTCTTTCTTGAAGCCCCTTGAATAGGAGACTGCATGATCTCCTTGGCTCTCTCTTGAAGCCCCTACAATAGGAGACTGCATGCTATCCCTGGCTCTCTCTTGAAGCCTCTTGAATCAGAGACTGCATGCTCTCCCTGGCTCTCTCTTGAAGACGCTTCAATAGGAGACTGCATGCTCTCCTTGGCTCTCTCTTGAAGCCCCTACAATAGGAGAATGCATGCTCTCCCCGGCTGTCTCTTAAAGCCCCTTGAAGAGGAGACTCCATGCTCTCCCTGGCTCTTTCTTGAAGCCCCTTGAATAGGAGACTGCTTTCCCTGGCTGTCTCGTGATGCCCCTTGAATAGTAGACTGCATGCACTCCCCGGCTCTCTCTGGAAGCCCCTTGAATAGGAGACTGCATGCTCTCCCCGGTTCTCTCTTGAAGCCCTTTGAATTGGAGACTGCGTGCTCTCCTCCGGCTCTCTCAGGATGCCCCTTTAATAGGTGACTGCATGCTCTCCCAGGCTCTCTCTTGATGCCACTTGAATAGGAGAATGCATGATCTCCCCGGCTCTCTCTCGAAGCCCTTTGAATAGGAGACTGAATGCTCTCCCCAGCATTCTCTTGAAGCACCTTGAATGGGAGAATGAATGCTCTCCCCAGCTCTCTCTTGAAGCCCCTTGAATTGGAGACTGCATGCTCTCCCTGGCTCTCCATTGAAGCCTCTTGAATCAGAGACTACATGCTCTCCCTGGCTCTCTTGAAGACCCTTCAATAGGAGACTGCATGCTCTCTTTGGCTCTCTCATAAATCCCCTAAATTGGAGAATACATGCTCTACCCGGCTCTCTCGTAAAGCCCCTTGAATAGGAGACTGCATGCTCTCACCCAGCTCTCTCTTGAAGCCCTTTGAATAGGAGACTGCATGCTCTCACCCGGCTCTCGCTTAAAGCCCCTTGAATAGGAGACTGCATGCTCTCCCCGGCACTCTCTTGAAGCACCTTGAATAGGTGACTGCATCTCTCACGGGCTCTCTCTTGAAGCCCCTAGAATACGAGACTGCATACTTTCCCCGTTTCTCTCTTAAAGCTCCTTGATTAGGAGACTGCATGCTCTCGGCGGTTTTCTCATGAAGCCCCTTGACTAGGAGACTGTATGCTCTCCCCGGCTGACTCTTGATGCCCCTTGAATAGTAGACTGCATGCACTCCCCGGCTCTCTCTGGAAGCCCCTTGAATAGGAGACTGCATGCTGTCCCCGGTTCTCTCTTGAAGCCCTTTGAATAGGAGACTGCGTGCTCTCCTCCGGCTCTCTCAGGATGCCCCTTTAATAGGTGACTGCATACTCTCCCAGGCTCTCTCTTGATGCCACTTGAATAGGAGAATGCATGATCTCCCCGGCTCTCTCTTGAAGCCCTTTGAATAGGAGACTGAATGCTCTCCCCAGCATTCTCTTGAAGCACCTTGAATGGGAGAATGAATGCTCTCCCCAGCTCTCTCTTGAAGCCCCTTGAATGGGAGACTGCATGCTCTCCCTGGCTCTCCATTGAAGCCTCTTGAATCAGAGACTACATGCTCTCCCTGGCTCTCTTGAAGACCCTTCAATAGGAGACTGCATGCTCTCCTTGGCTCTCTCATGAATCCCCTACAATAGGAGAATACATGCTCTCCCCGGCTCTCTCTTAAAGCCCCTTGAATAGGAGACTGCATGCTCTCACCCAGCTCTCTCTTGAAGCCCTTTGAATAGGAGACTGCATGCTCTCCCTGGCTCTCTCTTGAAGCCCCTTGAATAAGAGACTGCATGCTCTCCCTGGCTCTCTCTTGAAGCCCCGTGAATAGGAGACTGCATGCTCTCCATGGCACTCTCTTGAATCCTCTGCAATAGGCGACTGCATGCTCTCCCTGGCTCCATCTTGAAGCTCCTTGAATAGGTGACTGCATGCTCTCCCCAGCTTTCTCTTGAAGCCCCTTGAATTGGAGACAGCAAGCTCTGCCCAGCTATATCTTGAAGCCCCTTGAATAGGAGACTGAATGCTCTCTCTTGCTCTCTCCATCATTCTCTCGAAGCCCCTTGAATCAGATACTGCATGCTCTCTCTGGCTCTCTCTCGAAGCCCCTTGTATAGGAGACTGCATGCTCTCCCCGGTTCTCTCTTGAATCCCTTTGAATAGTAGACTGCATGTACTCCCCGGCTCTCTCTTGAAGCCCCTTGAATAGGAGACTGCATGCTCTCCCCGGTTCTCTCTTGAATCCCTTTGAATAGGAGACTGCGTGCTCTCCTCCGGCTCTCTCAGGATGCACCTTAATAGGTGACTGCATGCTCTCCCCGGCTCTCTCTTGATGCCACTTGAATAGGAGAATGCATGATCTCGCCGGCTCGCTCTTGAAGCCCCTTGAATAGGAGCCTGAATGCTCTCCCCAGCTCTCTCTTGAAGCCCCTTGAATGGGAGACTGAATGCTCTCCCCAGCGCTCTCTTGAAGCCCCTTGAATGGGAGATTGTAAGCTCTCCCTGGCTCTCCATTGAAGCCTCTTGAATCAGAGACTGCATGCTCTCCCTGGCTCTCTCTTGAAGACCCTTCAATAGGTGACTTCATGCTCTCCTTGGCTCTCTCATGAATCCCCTACAATAGGAGAATACATGCTCTCCCCGGCTCTCTCTTAAAGCCCCTTGAATAGGAGACTGCATTCTCTCACCCAGCTCTCCATTGAATCCGATTGAATAGGAGTCTGCATGCTCTCCCCGGCACTCTCTTGAAGCACCTTGAAAAGATGACTGCATCTCTCACGGGCTCTCTCCTGAAGCCCCTTGAATACGAGACTGCATACTTTCCCTGTTTCTCTCTTAAAGCTCCTTGAATAGGAGACTGCATGCTCTCCCTGGCTCTCTCTTGAAGCCCCGTGAATAGGAGACTGCATGCTCTCCATGGCACTCTCTTGAATCCTCTGCAATAGGCGACTGCATGCTCTCCCTGGCTCCATCTTGAAGCTCCTTGAATAGGTGACTGCATGCTCTCCCCAGCTTTCTCTTGAAGCCCCTTGAATTGGAGACAGCAAGCTCTGCCCAGCTATATCTTGAAGCCCCTTGAATAGGAGACTGAATGCTCTCTCTTGCTCTCTCCATCATTCTCTTGAAGCCCCTTGAATAGGAGACTGCATGCTCTCCCCGGTTCTCTCTTGAATCCCTTTGAATAGGAGACTGCGTGCTCTCCTCCGGCTCTCTCAGGATGCACCTTAATGGGTGACTGCATGCTCTCCCCGGCTCTCTCTTGATGCCACTTGAATAGGAGAATGCATGATCTCGCCGGCTCGCTCTTGAAGCCCCTTGAATAGGAGCCTGAATGCTCTCCCCAGCTCTCTCTTGAAGCCCCTTGAATGGGAGACTGAATGTTCTCCCCAGCGCTCTCTTGAAGCCCCTTGAATGGGAGATTGTAAGCTCTCCCTGGCTCTCCATTGAAGCCTCTTGAATCAGAGACTGCATGCTCTCCCTGGCTCTCTCTTGAAGACCCTTCAATAGGTGACTTCATGCTCTCCTTGGCTCTCTCATGAATCCCCTACAATAGGAGAATACATGCTCTCCCCGGCTCTCTCTTAAAGCCCCTTGAATAGGAGACTGCATTCTCTCACCCAGCTCTCTCTTGAATCCCCTTGAATAGGAGTCTGCATGCTCTCCCCGGCACTCTCTTGAAGCACCTTGAAAAGATGACTGCATCTCTCACGGGCTCTCTCCTGAAGCCCCTTGAATACGAGACTGCATACTTTCCCTGTTTCTCTCTTAAAGCTCCTTGATTAGGAGACCGCATGCTCTCTGCGGCTTTCTCTTGAAGCCCCTTGACTAGGAGACTGTATGCTCTCCCCGGCTCACTCTTGAAGCCCCTTGTATAGGAGACTGCATGCTTTCCCCGGATGTCTTGTGACGCACCTTGAATAGGAGACTGCATGCTCTCCCTGGCTCTCTCTCTTGAAGCCCCTTGAATAGGAGACTACATGCTATCCCTGGCTCTCTCTTGAAGCTTCTTGACTCAGAGACTGCATGCTCTCCCTGGCTCTTTCTTGAAGCCCCTTGAATAGGAGACTGCATGATCTCCTTGGCTCTCTCTTGAAGCCCCTACAATAGGAGACTGCATGCTATCCCTGGCTCTCTCTTGAAGCCTCTTGAATCAGAGACTGCATGCTCTCCCTGGCTCTCTCTTGAAGACGCTTCAATAGGAGACTGCATGCTCTCCTTGGCTCTCTCTTGAAGCCCCTACAATAGGAGAATGCATGCTCTCCCCTGCTGTCTCTTAAAGCCCCTTGAAGAGGAGACTCCATGCTCTCCCTGGCTCTTTCTTGAAGCCCCTTGAATAGGAGACTGCTTTCCCTGGCTGTCTCGTGATGCCCCTTGAATAGTAGACTGCATGCACTCCCCGGCTCTCTCTGGAAGCCCCTTGAATAGGAGACTGCATGCTCTCCCCGGTTCTCTCTTGAAGCCCTTTGAATTGGAGACTGCGTGCTCTCCTCCGGCTCTCTCAGGATGCCCCTTTAATAGGTGACTGCATGCTCTCCCAGGCTCTCTCTTGATGCCACTTGAATAGGAGAATGCATGATCTCCCCGGCTCTCTCTCGAAGCCCTTTGAATAGGAGACTGAATGCTCTCCCCAGCATTCTCTTGAAGCACCTTGAATGGGAGAATGAATGCTCTCCCCAGCTCTCTCTTGAAGCCCCTTGAATTGGAGACTGCATGCTCTCCCTGGCTCTCCATTGAAGCCTCTTGAATCAGAGACTACATGCTCTCCCTGGCTCTCTTGAAGACCCTTCAATAGGACACTGCATGCTCTCTTTGGCTCTCTCATAAATCCCCTAAATTGGAGAATACATGCTCTACCCGGCTCTCTCGTAAAGCCCCTTGAATAGGAGACTGCATGCTCTCACCCAGCTCTCTCTTGAAGCCCTTTGAATAGGAGACTGCATGCTCTCACCCGGCTCTCGCTTAAAGCCCCTTGAATAGGAGACTGCATGCTCTCCCCGGCACTCTCTTGAAGCACCTTGAATAGGTGACTGCATCTCTCACGGGCTCTCTCTTGAAGCCCCTAGAATACGAGACTGCATACTTTCCCCGTTTCTCTCTTAAAGCTCCTTGATTAGGAGACTGCATGCTCTCGGCGGTTTTCTCATGAAGCCCCTTGACTAGGAGACTGTATGCTCTCCCCGGCTGACTCTTGATGCCCCTTGAATAGTAGACTGCATGCACTCCCCGGCTCTCTCTGGAAGCCCCTTGAATAGGAGACTGCATGCTGTCCCCGGTTCTCTCTTGAAGCCCTTTGAATAGGAGACTGCGTGCTCTCCTCCGGCTCTCTCAGGATGCCCCTTTAATAGGTGACTGCATACTCTCCCAGGCTCTCTCTTGATGCCACTTGAATAGGAGAATGCATGATCTCCCCGGCTCTCTCTTGAAGCCCTTTGAATAGGAGACTGAATGCTCTCCCCAGCATTCTCTTGAAGCACCTTGAATGGGAGAATGAATGCTCTCCCCAGCTCTCTCTTGAAGCCCCTTGAATGGGAGACTGCATGCTCTCCCTGGCTCTCCATTGAAGCCTCTTGAATCAGAGACTACATGCTCTCCCTGGCTCTCTTGAAGACCCTTCAATAGGAGACTGCATGCTCTCCTTGGCTCTCTCATGAATCCCCTACAATAGGAGAATACATGCTCTCCCCGGCTCTCTCTTAAAGCCCCTTGAATAGGAGACTGCATGCTCTCACCCAGCTCTCTCTTGAAGCCCTTTGAATAGGAGACTGCATGCTCTCACCCAGGTCTCTCGCTTAAAGCCCTTGAATAGGAGACTGCATGCTCTCCCCGGCACTCTCTTGAAGCACCTTGAATAGGTGACTGCATCTCTCACGGGCTCTCTCTTGAAGCCCCTAGAATACGAGACTGCATACTTTCCCCGTTTCTCTCTTAAAGCTCCTTGATTAGGAGACTGCATGCTCTCGGCGGTTTTCTCTTGAAGCCCCTTGACTAGGAGACTGTATGCTCTCCCCAGCTCACTCTTGAAGCCCCCTGTATAGGAGACTGCATGCTGTCCCCGGATGTCTTTTGAAGCACCATGAATAGGAGACTCCATGCTCTCCCCGGCTCTCTCTTGAAGCCCCTTGAATAGGTGACTGCATGCTATCCCTGGCTCTCTCTTGAAGCGTCTTGAATCAGACGCTGCATGCTCTCCCTGGCTCTCTCTTGAAGCCCCTTGAATAGGAGAGTGCATGCTCTCCTTGGCTCTTTTTTGAAGCCCCTAAAATAGGAGACTGCATGCTCTCCCTGGCTCTCTCTTGAAGCCCCTTGAATAGGAGACTCCATGCTCTCCCATGCTCTCTCTCTTGAAGCCTCTTGAATCAGAGACTGCATGCTCTCCCTGGATCTCTCTTGAAGACGCTTCAATAGGAGACTGCATGCTCTCATTGGCTCTCTCTTGAAGCCCCTACAATAGGAGAATGCATGCTCTCCCCGGCTCTCTCTTAAAGCCCCTTGATGAGGAGACTCCATGCTCTCCCTGGCTCTTTCTTGAAGCCCCTTGAATAGGAGACTGCATGCTCCCCCAGGCTCTCTCTTGAAGCCCCTTGAATAGATGACTGCATGATAGACCCAGCTCTCTCTTGAAGCCCTTTGAATCAGAGACTGCATGCTCTCCATGGCTCTCTCTTGAAGCCCCTTGAATAGGAGACTGCATGCTGTCCGTGGCTCTCTCTTGAAGCACCTGCAATAGGTGACTGCATGCTCTCCCCGGCTCTCTTTTGAAGCCCATTGAATAAGAGACTGCATGATCTCCCTGGCTCTCTCTTGAAGCCCCTTGAATAAGAGACTGCATGCTCTCCATGGCTCTCTCTTGAATCCCCTGCAATAGGCGACTGCATGCTCTCCCTGGCTCCATCTTGAAGCCCCTTGAATAGGTGACTGCATGGATGACCCAGCTCTCTCTTGAAGCCCCTTGAATCAGAGACTCCATGCTCTCCCTGGCTCTCTCTTGAAGCCCCATGAATAGGAGACTGCATGCTGTCCGTGGCTCTCTCTTGAAGCACCTGCAATAGGTGACTGCATGCTCTCCCCGGCTCTGTCTTGAAGCTCCTTGAATAGGAGACTACATGCTCTCCCCAGCTTTCTCTTGAAGCCCCTTGAATTGGAGACTGCATGCTCTTCCCAGCTCTCTCTTGATGCCCCTTGAATAGGAGACTGCATGCTCTCTCTCGCTCTGTCCATCATTCTCTCGAAGCCCCTTGAATCGGATACTGCATGCTCTCTCCGGCTCTCTCTTGAAGCACCTTGAATAGGAGACTGCATGCTCTCCCCGGTTCTCTCTTGTAGCCCCTTGAATAGGAGACTGCATGTTCTCCGTGGCTCTCTCTTGAAGCCCCTTCAATAGGTGACTGCATGCTCTCCCTAGCTATCTCTTGAAGCCCCTTGAATAGGAGACTGCATGCTCTCCCCGGCTCTCTCTTAAAGCCCCTTCAAGAGGAGACTCCATGCTCTCCCTGGCTCATTCTTGAAGCCCCTTGAATAGGAGACTGCATGCTCTCCCAGGCTCTCTCTTGAAGCCCCTTGAATAGGTGACTGCATGGTATCCCCGGCTCTCTCTTGAAGCCCCTTGAATCAGAGACTTCATGCTCTCCCTGGCTCTCTCTTGCAGCCCCTTGAATAGGAGACTGCATGTTCTCCTTGGCTCTCTCTTGAAGCCCCTACAATAGGAGAATGCATGCTCTCCCTGGCTCTCTCTTAAAGCCCCTTAAAGAGGAGACTCCATGCTCTCGCTGGCTCTTTATTGAAGCTCTTTGAATAGGAGACTGCATGCTCTATCTTGAAGCCCCTGCAATAGGTGACTGCATGCTCTCCCCGGCTCTATCTTGAAGCTCCTTGAATAGGAGACTGCATGCTCTCCCCAGCTTTCTCTTGAAGCCCCTTGAATTGGAGACTGCAAGCTCTGCCCAGCTATATCTTGAAGCCCCTGCGTGCTCTCCTCCGGCTCTCTCAGGATGCACCTTAATAGGTGACTGCATGCTCTCCCCGGCTCTCTCTTGATGCCACTTGAATAGGAGAATGCATGATCTCGCCGGCTCGCTCTTGAAGCCCCTTGAATAGGAGCCTGAATGCTCTCCCCAGCTCTCTCTTGAAGCCCCTTGAATGGGAGACTGAATGCTCTCCCCAGCGCTCTCTTGAAGCCCCTTGAATGGGAGATTGTAAGCTCTCCCTGGCTCTCCATTGAAGCCTCTTGAATCAGAGACTGCATGCTCTCCCTGGCTCTCTCTTGAAGACCCTTCAATAGGTGACTTCATGCTCTCCTTGGCTCTCTCATGAATCCCCTACAATAGGAGAATACATGCTCTCCCCGGCTCTCTCTTAAAGCCCCTTGAATAGGAGACTGCATTCTCTCACCCAGCTCTCTCTTGAATCCCCTTGAATAGGAGTCTGCATGCTCTCCCCGGCACTCTCTTGAAGCACCTTGAAAAGATGACTGCATCTCTCACGGGCTCTCTCCTGAAGCCCCTTGAATACGAGACTGCATACTTTCCCTGTTTCTCTCTTAAAGCTCCTTGATTAGGAGACCGCATGCTCTCTGCGGCTTTCTCTTGAAGCCCCTTGACTAGGAGACTGTATGCTCTCCCCGGCTCACTCTTGAAGCCCCTTGTATAGGAGACTGCATGCTTTCCCCGGATGTCTTGTGACGCACCTTGAATAGGAGACTGCATGCTCTCCCTGGCTCTCTCTCTTGAAGCCCATTGAATAGGAGACTACATGCTATCCCTGGCTCTCTCTTGAAGCTTCTTGACTCAGAGACTGCATGCTCTCCCTGGCTCTTTCTTGAAGCCCCTTGAATAGGAGACTGCATGCTCTCCTTGGCTCTCTCTTGAAGCCCCTACAATAGGAGACTGCATGCTATCCCTGGCTCTCTCTTGAAGCCTCTTGAATCAGAGACTGCATGCTCTCCCTGGCTCTCTCTTGAAGACGCTTCAATAGGAGACTGCATGCTCTCCTTGGCTCTCTCTTGAAGCCCCTACAATAGGAGAATGCATGCTCTCCCCGGCTGTCTCTTAAAGCCCCTTGAAGAGGAGACTCCATGCTCTCCCTGGCTCTTTCTTGAAGCCCCTTGAATAGGAGACTGCTTTCCCTGGCTGTCTCGTGATGCCCCTTGAATAGTAGACTGCATGCACTCCCCGGCTCTCTCTGGAAGCCCCTTGAATAGGAGACTGCATGCTCTCCCCGGTTCTCTCTTGAAGCCCTTTGAATTGGAGACTGCGTGCTCTCCTCCGGCTCTCTCAGGATGCCCCTTTAATAGGTGACTGCATGCTCTCCCAGGCTCTCTCTTGATGCCACTTGAATAGGAGAATGCATGATCTCCCCGGCTCTCTCTCGAAGCCCTTTGAATAGGAGACTGAATGCTCTCCCCAGCATTCTCTTGAAGCACCTTGAATGGGAGAATGAATGCTCTCCCCAGCTCTCTCTTGAAGCCCCTTGAATTGGAGACTGCATGCTCTCCCTGGCTCTCCATTGAAGCCTCTTGAATCAGAGACTACATGCTCTCCCTGGCTCTCTTGAAGACCCTTCAATAGGAGACTGCATGCTCTCTTTGGCTCTCTCATAAATCCCCTAAATTGGAGAATACATGCTCTACCCGGCTCTCTCGTAAAGCCCCTTGAATAGGAGACTGCATGCTCTCACCCAGCTCTCTCTTGAAGCCCTTTGAATAGGAGACTGCATGCTCTCACCCGGCTCTCGCTTAAAGCCCCTTGAATAGGAGACTGCATGCTCTCCCCGGCACTCTCTTGAAGCACCTTGAATAGGTGACTGCATCTCTCACGGGCTCTCTCTTGAAGCCCCTAGAATACGAGACTGCATACTTTCCCCGTTTCTCTCTTAAAGCTCCTTGATTAGGAGACTGCATGCTCTCGGCGGTTTTCTCATGAAGCCCCTTGACTAGGAGACTGTATGCTCTCCCCGGCTGACTCTTGATGCCCCTTGAATAGTAGACTGCATGCACTCCCCGGCTCTCTCTGGAAGCCCCTTGAATAGGAGACTGCATGCTCTCCCCGGTTCTCTCTTGAAGCCCCTTGAATAGGAGACTGCATGCTGTCCGTGGCTCTCTCTTGAAGCACCTGCAATAGGTGACTGCATGCTCTCCCCGGCTCTCTTTTGAAGCCCATTGAATAAGAGACTGCATGATCTCCCTGGCTCTCTCTTGAAGCCCCTTGAATAAGAGACTGCATGCTCTCCATGGCTCTCTCTTGAATCCCCTGCAATAGGCGACTGCATGCTCTCCCTGGCTCCATCTTGAAGCCCCTTGAATAGGTGACTGCATGGATGACCCAGCTCTCTCTTGAAGCCCCTTGAATCAGAGACTCCATGCTCTCCCTGGCTCTCTCTTGAAGCCCCATGAATAGGAGACTGCATGCTGTCCGTGGCTCTCTCTTGAAGCACCTGCAATAGGTGACTGCATGCTCTCCCCGGCTCTGTCTTGAAGCTCCTTGAATAGGAGACTACATGCTCTCCCCAGCTTTCTCTTGAAGCCCCTTGAATTGGAGACTGCATGCTCTTCCCAGCTCTCTCTTGATGCCCCTTGAATAGGAGACTGCATGCTCTCTCTCGCTCTGTCCATCATTCTCTCGAAGCCCCTTGAATCGGATACTGCATGCTCTCTCCGGCTCTCTCTTGAAGCACCTTGAATAGGAGACTGCATGCTCTCCCCGGTTCTCTCTTGTAGCCCCTTGAATAGGAGACTGCATGTTCTCCGTGGCTCTCTCTTGAAGCCCCTTCAATAGGTGACTGCATGCTCTCCCTAGCTATCTCTTGAAGCCCCTTGAATAGGAGACTGCATGCTCTCCCCGGCTCTCTCTTAAAGCCCCTTCAAGAGGAGACTCCATGTTCTCCCTGGCTCATTCTTGAAGCCCCTTGAATAGGAGACTGCATGCTCTCCCAGGCTCTCTCTTGAAGCCCCTTGAATAGGTGACTGCATGGTATCCCCGGCTCTCTCTTGAAGCCCCTTGAATCAGAGACTTCATGCTCTCCCTGGCTCTCTCTTGCAGCCCCTTGAATAGGAGACTGCATGTTCTCCTTGGCTCTCTCTTGAAGCCCCTACAATAGGAGAATGCATGCTCTCCCTGGCTCTCTCTTAAAGCCCCTTAAAGAGGAGACTCCATGCTCTCGCTGGCTCTTTATTGAAGCTCTTTGAATAGGAGACTGCATGCTCTATCTTGAAGCCCCTGCAATAGGTGACTGCATGCTCTCCCCGGCTCTATCTTGAAGCTCCTTGAATAGGAGACTGCATGCTCTCCCCAGCTTTCTCTTGAAGCCCCTTGAATTGGAGACTGCATGCTCTCCCCATCTCTATCTTGAAGCCCCTTGAATAGGAGACTGCATGCACTCTCTCGCTCTCTCCATCATTCTCTGGAAGCCCCTTGAATCAGATAATGCATGCTCTCTCCGGCTCTCTCTTGAAGCCCCTTGTATAGTAGACTGCACGCTTTCCCCGGCTGTCTCGTGACACCCTTTGAAAAGTAGACTGCATGCTCTCCCCGGCTCTCTTTTGAAGCCTCTTGAATAGGAGACTTCATGCTCTCAACCGGCTCTCTCTTGAAGCCCCTTCAATAGGTGACTGCATGCTTTCCCCGGCTATCTCTTGAAGCCCATTGAATAGGTGACTGCATGGTATCCCCGGCTCTCTCTTGAAGTCCCTTGAATCAGAGACTGCCTGCTCTCCCTGGCTCTCTCTTGAAGCCCCTTGAATAGGAGACTGCATGCTCTCCTTTTCTCTCTCTTGAAGCCCCTACAATAGGAGAATGTATGCTCTCCCCGGCTGTCTCTTAAAGCCCCTTGAAGAGGAAACTCCATGCTCTCCCTGGCTCTTTCTTGAAGCCCCTTGAATAGGAGTGTGCATGCTCCCCCAGGCTCTCTGTTGAAGCTCCTTGAATAGGTGACTGCATGGTATCCCCGGCTCTCTCTTGAAGCCCCTTGAATAAGAGACTGCATGCTCTCCCTGGCTCTCTCTTGAAGCCCCTTGAATAAGAAACTGCATGCTCTCCCTGGCTCTCTCTTGAAGCCCCGTGAATAGGAGACTGCATGCTCTCCATGGCACTCTCTTGAATCCCCTGCAATAGGCGACTGCATGCTCTCCCTGGCTCCATCTTGAAGCTCCTTGAATAGGTGACTGCATGCTCTCCCCAGCTTTCTCTTGAAGCCCCTTGAATTGGAGACTGCAAGCTCTGCCCAGCTATATCTTGAAGCCCCAGCGTGCTCTCCTCCGGCTCTCTCAGGATGCACCTTAATAGGTGACTGCATGCTCTCCCCGGCTCTCTCTTGATGCCACTTGAATAGGAGAATGCATGATCTCGCCGGCTCGCTCTTGAAGCCCCTTGAATAGGAGCCTGAATGCTCTCCCCAGCTCTCTCTTGAAGCCCCTTGAATGGGAGACTGAATGCTCTCCCCAGCGCTCTCTTGAAGCCCCTTGAATGGGAGATTGTAAGCTCTCCCTGGCTCTTCATTGAAGCCTCTTGAATCAGAGACTGCATGCTCTCCCTGGCTCTCTCTTGAAGACCCTTCAATAGGTGACTTCATGCTCTCCTTGGCTCTCTCATGAATCCCCTACAATAGGAGAATACATGCTCTCCCCGGCTCTCTCTTAAAGCCCCTTGAATAGGAGACTGCATTCTCTCACCCAGCTCTCTCTTGAATCCCCTTGAATAGGAGTCTGCATGCTCTCCCCGGCACTCTCTTGAAGCACCTTGAAAAGATGACTGCATCTCTCACGGGCTCTCTCCTGAAGCCCCTTGAATACGAGACTGCATACTTTCCCTGTTTCTCTCTTAAAGCTCCTTGATTAGGAGACCGCATGCTCTCTGCGGCTTTCTCTTGAAGCCCCTTGACTAGGAGACTGTATGCTCTCCCCGGCTCACTCTTGAAGCCCCTTGTATAGGAGACTGCATGCTTTCCCCGGATGTCTTGTGACGCACCTTGAATAGGAGACTGCATGCTCTCCCTGGCTCTCTCTCTTGAAGCCCATTGAATAGGAGACTACATGCTATCCCTGGCTCTCTCTTGAAGCTTCTTGACTCAGAGACTGCATGCTCTCCCTGGCTCTTTCTTGAAGCCCCTTGAATAGGAGACTGCATGCTCTCCTTGGCTCTCTCTTGAAGCCCCTACAATAGGAGACTGCATGCTATCCCTGGCTCTCTCTTGAAGCCCCTTGAATCAGAGACTGCATGCTCTCCCTGGCTCTCTCTTGAAGACGCTTCAATAGGAGACTGCATGCTCTCCTTGGCTCTCTCTTGAAGCCCCTACAATAGGAGAATGCATGCTCTCCCCGGCTGTCTCTTACAGCCCCTTGAAGAGGAGACTCCATGCTCTCCCTGGCTCTTTCTTGAAGCCCCTTGAATAGGAGACTGCTTTCCCTGGCTGTCTCGTGATGCCCCTTGAATAGTAGACTGCATGCACTCCCCGGCTCTCTCTGGAAGCCCCTTGAATAGGAGACTGCATGCTCTCCCCGGTTCTCTCTTGAAGCCCTTTGAATTGGAGACTGCGTGCTCTCCTCCGGCTCTCTCAGGATGCCCCTTTAATAGGTGACTGCATGCTCTCCCAGGCTCTCTCTTGATGCCACTTGAATAGGAGAATGCATGATCTCCCCGGCTCTCTCTCGAAGCCCTTTGAATAGGAGACTGAATGCTCTCCCCAGCATTCTCTTGAAGCACCTTGAATGGGAGAATGAATGCTCTCCCCAGCTCTCTCTTGAAGCCCCTTGAATTGGAGACTGCATGCTCTCCCTGGCTCTCCATTGAAGCCTCTTGAATCAGAGACTACATGCTCTCCCTGGCTCTCTTGAAGACCCTTCAATAGGAGACTGCATGCTCTCTTTGGCTCTCTCATAAATCCCCTAAATTGGAGAATACATGCTCTACCCGGCTCTCTCGTAAAGCCCCTTGAATAGGAGACTGCATGCTCTCACCCAGCTCTCTCTTGAAGCCCTTTGAATAGGAGACTGCATGCTCTCACCCGGCTCTCGCTTAAAGCCCCTTGAATAGGAGACTGCATGCTCTCCCCGGCACTCTCTTGAAGCACCTTGAATAGGTGACTGCATCTCTCACGGGCTCTCTCTTGAAGCCCCTAGAATACGAGACTGCATACTTTCCCCGTTTCTCTCTTAAAGCTCCTTGATTAGGAGACTGCATGCTCTCGGCGGTTTTCTCATGAAGCCCCTTGACTAGGAGACTGTATGCTCTCCCCGGCTGACTCTTGATGCCCCTTGAATAGTAGACTGCATGCACTCCCCGGCTCTCTCTGGAAGCCCCTTGAATAGGAGACTGCATGCTCTCCCCGGTTCTCTCTTGAAGCCCTTTGAATAGGAGACTGCGTGCTCTCCTCCGGCTCTCTCAGGATGCCCCTTTAATAGGTGACTGCATACTCTCCCAGGCTCTCTCTTGATGCCACTTGAATAGGAGAATGCATGATCTCCCCGGCTCTCTCTTGAAGCCCTTTGAATAGGAGACTGAATGCTCTCCCCAGCATTCTCTTGAAGCACCTTGAATGGGAGAATGAATGCTCTCCCCAGCTCTCTCTTGAAGCCCCTTGAATGGGAGACTGCATGCTCTCCCTGGCTCTCCATTGAAGCCTCTTGAATCAGAGACTACATGCTCTCCCTGGCTCTCTTGAAGACCCTTCAATAGGAGACTGCATGCTCTCCTTGGCTCTCTCATGAATCCCCTACAATAGGAGAATACATGCTCTCCCCGGCTCTCTCTTAAAGCCCCTTGAATAGGAGACTGCATGCTCTCACCCAGCTCTCTCTTGAAGCCCTTTGAATAGGAGACTGCATGCTCTCACCCAGGTCTCTCGCTTAAAGCCCTTGAATAGGAGACTGCATGCTCTCCCCGGCACTCTCTTGAAGCACCTTGAATAGGTGACTGCATCTCTCACGGGCTCTCTCTTGAAGCCCCTAGAATACGAGACTGCATACTTTCCCCGTTTCTCTCTTAAAGCTCCTTGATTAGGAGACTGCATGCTCTCGGCGGTTTTCTCTTGAAGCCCCTTGACTAGGAGACTGTATGCTCTCCCCAGCTCACTCTTGAAGCCCCTTGTATAGGAGACTGCATGCTGTCCCCGGATGTCTTTTGAAGCACCATGAATAGGAGACTCCCTGCTCTCCCCGGCTCTCTCTTGAAGCCCCTTGAATAGGTGACTGCATGCTATCCCTGGCTCTCTCTTGAAGCGTCTTGAATCAGACGCTGCATGCTCTCCCTGGCTCTCTCTTGAAGCCCGTTGAATAGGAGAGTGCATGCTCTCCTTGGCTCTTTTTTGAAGCCCCTAAAATAGGAGACTGCATGCTCTCCCTGGCTCTCTCTTGAAGCCCCTTGAATAGGAGACTCCATGCTCTCCCATGCTCTCTCTCTTGAAGCCTCTTGAATCAGAGACTGCATGCTCTCCCTGGATCTCTCTTGAAGACGCTTCAATAGGAGACTGCATGCTCTCATTGGCTCTCTCTTGAAGCCCCTACAATAGGAGAATGCATGCTCTCCCCGGCTCTCTCTTAAAGCCCCTTGATGAGGAGACTCCATGCTCTCCCTGGCTCTTTCTTGAAGCCCCTTGAATAGGAGACTGCATGCTCCCCCAGGCTCTCTCTTGAAGCCCCTTGAATAGATGACTGCATGATAGACCCAGCTCTCTCTTGAAGCCCTTTGAATCAGAGACTGCATGCTCTCCATGGCTCTCTCTTGAAGCCCCTTGAATAGGAGACTGCATGCTGTCCGTGGCTCTCTCTTGAAGCACCTGCAATAGGTGACTGCATGCTCTCCCCGGCTCTCTTTTGAAGCCCATTGAATAAGAGACTGCATGATCTCCCTGGCTCTCTCTTGAAGCCCCTTGAATAAGAGACTGCATGCTCTCCATGGCTCTCTCTTGAATCCCCTGCAATAGGCGACTGCATGCTCTCCCTGGCTCCATCTTGAAGCCCCTTGAATAGGTGACTGCATGGATGACCCAGCTCTCTCTTGAAGCCCCTTGAATCAGAGACTCCATGCTCTCCCTGGCTCTCTCTTGAAGCCCCATGAATAGGAGACTGCATGCTGTCCGTGGCTCTCTCTTGAAGCACCTGCAATAGGTGACTGCATGCTCTCCCCGGCTCTGTCTTGAAGCTCCTTGAATAGGAGACTACATGCTCTCCCCAGCTTTCTCTTGAAGCCCCTTGAATTGGAGACTGCATGCTCTTCCCAGCTCTCTCTTGATGCCCCTTGAATAGGAGACTGCATGCTCTCTCTCGCTCTGTCCATCATTCTCTCGAAGCCCCTTGAATCGGATACTGCATGCTCTCTCCGGCTCTCTCTTGAAGCACCTTGAATAGGAGACTGCATGCTCTCCCCGGTTCTCTCTTGTAGCCCCTTGAATAGGAGACTGCATGTTCTCCGTGGCTCTCTCTTGAAGCCCCTTCAATAGGTGACTGCATGCTCTCCCTAGCTATCTCTTGAAGCCCCTTGAATAGGAGACTGCATGCTCTCCCCGGCTCTCTCTTAAAGCCCCTTCAAGAGGAGACTCCATGCTCTCCCTGGCTCATTCTTGAAGCCCCTTGAATAGGAGACTGCATGCTCTCCCAGGCTCTCTCTTGAAGACCCTTGAATAGGTGACTGCATGGTATCCCCGGCTCTCTCTTGAAGCCCCTTGAATCAGAGACTTCATGCTCTCCCTGGCTCTCTCTTGCAGCCCCTTGAATAGGAGACTGCATGTTCTCCTTGGCTCTCTCTTGAAGCCCCTACAATAGGAGAATGCATGCTCTCCCTGGCTCTCTCTTAAAGCCCCTTAAAGAGGAGACTCCATGCTCTCGCTGGCTCTTTATTGAAGCTCTTTGAATAGGAGACTGCATGCTCTATCTTGAAGCCCCTGCAATAGGTGACTGCATGCTCTCCCCGGCTCTATCTTGAAGCTCCTTGAATAGGAGACTGCATGCTCTCCCCAGCTTTCTCTTGAAGCCCCTTGAATTGGAGACTGCATGCTCTCCCCATCTCTATCTTGAAGCCCCTTGAATAGGAGACTGCATGCACTCTCTCGCTCTCTCCATCATTCTCTGGAAGCCCCTTGAATCAGATAATGCATGCTCTCTCCGGCTCTCTCTTGAAGCCCCTTGTATAGTAGACTGCACGCTTTCCCCGGCTGTCTCGTGACACCCTTTGAAAAGTAGACTGCATGCTCTCCCCGGCTCTCTTTTGAAGCCTCTTGAATAGGAGACTTCATGCTCTCAACCGGCTCTCTCTTGAAGCCCCTTCAATAGGTGACTGCATGCTTTCCCCGGCTATCTCTTGAAGCCCATTGAATAGGTGACTGCATGGTATCCCCGGCTCTCTCTTGAAGTCCCTTGAATCAGAGACTGCCTGCTCTCCCTGGCTCTCTCTTGAAGCCCCTTGAATAGGAGACTGCATGCTCTCCTTTTCTCTCTCTTGAAGCCCCTACAATAGGAGAATGTATGCTCTCCCCGGCTGTCTCTTAAAGCCCCTTGAAGAGGAAACTCCATGCTCTCCCTGGCTCTTTCTTGAAGCCCCTTGAATAGGAGTGTGCATGCTCCCCCAGGCTCTCTGTTGAAGCTCCTTGAATAGGTGACTGCATGGTATCCCCGGCTCTCTCTTGAAGCCCCTTGAATAAGAGACTGCATGCTCTCCCTGGCTCTCTCTTGAAGCCCCTTGAATAAGAAACTGCATGCTCTCCCTGGCTCTCTCTTGAAGCCCCGTGAATAGGAGACTGCATGCTCTCCATGGCACTCTCTTGAATCCCCTGCAATAGGCGACTGCATGCTCTCCCTGGCTCCATCTTGAAGCTCCTTGAATAGGTGACTGCATGCTCTCCCCAGCTTTCTCTTGAAGCCCCTTGAATTGGAGACTGCAAGCTCTGCCCAGCTATATCTTGAAGCCCCTGCGTGCTCTCCTCCGGCTCTCTCAGGATGCACCTTAATAGGTGACTGCATGCTCTCCCCGGCTCTCTCTTGATGCCACTTGAATAGGAGAATGCATGATCTCGCCGGCTCGCTCTTGAAGCCCCTTGAATAGGAGCCTGAATGCTCTCCCCAGCTCTCTCTTGAAGCCCCTTGAATGGGAGACTGAATGCTCTCCCCAGCGCTCTCTTGAAGCCCCTTGAATGGGAGATTGTAAGCTCTCCCTGGCTCTCCATTGAAGCCTCTTGAATCAGAGACTGCATGCTCTCCCTGGCTCTCTCTTGAAGACCCTTCAATAGGTGACTTCATGCTCTCCTTGGCTCTCTCATGAATCCCCTACAATAGGAGAATACATGCTCTCCCCGGCTCTCTCTTAAAGCCCCTTGAATAGGAGACTGCATTCTCTCACCCAGCTCTCTCTTGAATCCCCTTGAATAGGAGTCTGCATGCTCTCCCCGGCACTCTCTTGAAGCACCTTGAAAAGATGACTGCATCTCTCACGGGCTCTCTCCTGAAGCCCCTTGAATACGAGACTGCATACTTTCCCTGTTTCTCTCTTAAAGCTCCTTGATTAGGAGACCGCATGCTCTCTGCGGCTTTCTCTTGAAGCCCCTTGACTAGGAGACTGTATGCTCTCCCCGGCTCACTCTTGAAGCCCCTTGTATAGGAGACTGCATGCTTTCCCCGGATGTCTTGTGACGCACCTTGAATAGGAGACTGCATGCTCTCCCTGGCTCTCTCTCTTGAAGCCCATTGAATAGGAGACTACATGCTATCCCTGGCTCTCTTTTGAAGCTTCTTGACTCAGAGACTGCATGCTCTCCCTGGCTCTTTCTTGAAGCCCCTTGAATAGGAGACTGCATGCTCTCCTTGGCTCTCTCTTGAAGCCCCTACAATAGGAGACTGCATGCTATCCCTGGCTCTCTCTTGAAGCCTCTTGAATCAGAGACTGCATGCTCTCCCTGGCTCTCTCTTGAAGACGCTTCAATAGGAGACTGCATGCTCTCCTTGGCTCTCTCTTGAAGCCCCTACAATAGGAGAATGCATGCTCTCCCCGGCTGTCTCTTAAAGCCCCTTGAAGAGGAGACTCCATGCTCTCCCTGGCTCTTTCTTGAAGCCCCTTGAATAGGAGACTGCTTTCCCTGGCTGTCTCGTGATGCCCCTTGAATAGTAGACTGCATGCACTCCCCGGCTCTCTCTGGAAGCCCCTTGAATAGGAGACTGCATGCTCTCCCCGGTTCTCTCTTGAAGCCCTTTGAATTGGAGACTGCGTGCTCTCCTCCGGCTCTCTCAGGATGCCCCTTTAATAGGTGACTGCATGCTCTCCCAGGCTCTCTCTTGATGCCACTTGAATAGGAGAATGCATGATCTCCCCGGCTCTCTCTCGAAGCCCTTTGAATAGGAGACTGAATGCTCTCCCCAGCATTCTCTTGAAGCACCTTGAATGGGAGAATGAATGCTCTCCCCAGCTCTCTCTTGAAGCCCCTTGAATTGGAGACTGCATGCTCTCCCTGGCTCTCCATTGAAGCCTCTTGAATCAGAGACTACATGCTCTCCCTGGCTCTCTTGAAGACCCTTCAATAGGAGACTGCATGCTCTCTTTGGCTCTCTCATAAATCCCCTAAATTGGAGAATACATGCTCTACCCGGCTCTCTCGTAAAGCCCCTTGAATAGGAGACTGCATGCTCTCACCCAGCTCTCTCTTGAAGCCCTTTGAATAGGAGACTGCATGCTCTCACCCGGCTCTCGCTTAAAGCCCCTTGAATAGGAGACTGCATGCTCTCCCCGGCACTCTCTTGAAGCACCTTGAATAGGTGACTGCATCTCTCACGGGCTCTCTCTTGAAGCCCCTAGAATACGAGACTGCATACTTTCCCCGTTTCTCTCTTAAAGCTCCTTGATTAGGAGACTGCATGCTCTCGGCGGTTTTCTCATGAAGCCCCTTGACTAGGAGACTGTATGCTCTCCCCGGCTGACTCTTGATGCCCCTTGAATAGTAGACTGCATGCACTCCCCGGCTCTCTCTGGAAGCCCCTTGAATAGGAGACTGCATGCTCTCCCCGGTTCTCTCTTGAATCCCTTTGAATAGGAGACTGCGTGCTCTCCTCCGGCTCTCTCAGGATGCCCCTTTAATAGGTGACTGCATACTCTCCCAGGCTCTCTCTTGATGCCACTTGAATAGGAGAATGCATGATCTCCCCGGCTCTCTCTTGAAGCCCTTTGAATAGGAGACTGAATGCTCTCCCCAGCATTCTCTTGAAGCACCTTGAATGGGAGAATGAATGCTCTCCCCAGCTCTCTCTTGAAGCCCCTTGAATGGGAGACTGCATGCTCTCCCTGGCTCTCCATTGAAGCCTCTTGAATCAGAGACTACATGCTCTCCCTGGCTCTCTTGAAGACCCTTCAATAGGAGACTGCATGCTCTCCTTGGCTCTCTCATGAATCCCCTACAATAGGAGAATACATGCTCTCCCCGGCTCTCTCTTAAAGCCCCTTGAATAGGAGACTGCATGCTCTCACCCAGCTCTCTCTTGAAGCCCTTTGAATAGGAGACTGCATGCTCTCACCCAGGTCTCTCGCTTAAAGCCCTTGAATAGGAGACTGCATGCTCTCCCCGGCACTCTCTTGAAGCACCTTGAATAGGTGACTGCATCTGTCACGGGCTCTCTCTTGAAGCCCCTAGAATACGAGACTGCATACTTTCCCCGTTTCTCTCTTAAAGCTCCTTGATTAGGAGACTGCATGCTCTCGGCGGTTTTCTCTTGAAGCCCCTTGACTAGGAGACTGTATGCTCTCCCCAGCTCACTCTTGAAGCCCCTTGTATAGGAGACTGCATGCTGTCCCCGGATGTCTTTTGAAGCACCATGAATAGGAGACTCCATGCTCTCCCCGGCTCTCTCTTGAAGCCCCTTGAATAGGTGACTGCATGCTATCCCTGGCTCTCTCTTGAAGCGTCTTGAATAGGAGACTGCCTGCTCTCCATGGCTCACTCTTGAAGCCCCTGCAATAGGAGACTGCATGCTGTCCCCGGATGTCTTTTGAAGCACCATGAATAGGAGACTCCATGCTCTCCCCGGCTCTCTCTTGAAGCACCATGAATAGGTGACTGCATGGTATCCCCGGCTCTCTCTTGAAGCCCCTTGAATCAGAGACTGCATGCTCTCCCTGGCTTGCTCTTGAAGCCCCTTGAATAGGAGACTGCCTGCTCTCCATGGCTCTCTCTTGAAGCCCCTGCAATAGGTGACTGCATGCTCCCTCGGGCTCTATCTTGAAGCTCCTTGAATAGGAGACTGCATGCTCTCCCCAGCTATCTCTCGAAGCCCCTTGAATCGGATAATGCATGCTCTCTCCGGCTCTCTCTTGAAGCCCCTTGTATAGGAGACTGCATGCTTTCCCCGGCTGTCTCGTGACACCCTTTGAAAAGTAGACTGCTTGCTCTCCCCGGCTCTCTTTTGAAGCCTCTTGAATAGGAGACTGCATGCTCTCAACCGGCTCTCTCTTGAAGCCCCTTGAATAGGAGACTGCATGCTCTCCGTGGCTCTCTCTTGAAGCCCCTTCAATAGGTGACTGCATGCTTTCCCCGGCTACGCTTGAAGCCCATTGAATAGGTGACTGCATGGTATCCCCAGCTCTCTCTTGAAGCCCCTTTGAATCAGAGACTGCATGCTCTCCCTGGCTCTCTCTTGAAGCCCCTTGAATAGGAGACTGCATGCTCTCCTTTTCTCTCTCTTGAAGCCCCTACAATAGGAGAATGTATGCTCTCCCCGGCTCTCTCTTAAAGCCCCTTAAAGAGGAGACTCCATGCTCTCCCTGGCTCTTTCCTGACGCCCCTTGAATAGGAGAGTCATGCTCCGCCAGGCTCTCTCTTGAAGTTCCTTGAATAGGTGACTGCATGGTATCCCCGGCTCTCTCTTGAAGTCCCTTGAATAAGAGACTGCATGCTCTCCCTGGCTCTCTCTTGAAGCCCCCTGAATAAGAGACTGCATGCTCTCCCTGGCTCTCTCTTGAAGCCCCTTGAATAGGAGACTGCATGCTCTCCATGGCTCTCTCTTGAATCCCCTGCAATAGGCGACTGCATGCTTTCCCTGGTTCCATCTTGAAGCCCCTTGAATAGGTGACTGCATGGTAGACCCAGCTCTCTCTTGAAGCCCCTTGAATCAGAGACTGCATGCTCTCCCTGGCTCTCTCTTGAAGCCCCTTGAATAGGAGACTGCATTCTGTCCGTGGCTCTCTCTTGAAGCACCTGCAATAGGTGACTGCATGCTCTCCCCGGCTCTGTCTTGAAGCTCCTTGAATAGGAGACTACATGCTCTCCCCAGCTTTCTCTTGAAGCCCCTTGAATTGGAGACTGCATGCTCTCCTCAGCTCTCTCTTGATGCCCCTTGAATAGGAGACTGCATGCTCTCTCTCGCTCTGTCCATCATTCTCTCGAAGCCCCTTGAATCGGATACTGCATGCTCTCTCCGGCTCTCTCTTGATGCCCCTTGTATAGGAGACTGCATGTTTTCCCCGGCTGTCTCGTGACGCCCCTTGAATAGGAGACTGCATGCTGTCCCCAGCTCTCTCTTGAAGCCCCTTGAATAGGAGACTGCATGCTCTCCACGGTTCTCTCTTGTAGCCCCTTGAATAGGAGACTACATGTTCTTCGTGGCTCTCTCTTGAAGCCCCTTCAATAGGTGACTGCATGCTCTCCCTAGCTATCTCTTGAAGCCCCTTGAATAGGAGAATGCATGCTCTCCCCGGCTCTCTCTTGAAGCCCCTTGAATAGGAGACTCCATGCTCTCCCCAGCTCTCTCTTGAAGCCCCTTGAATAGGAGACTGCATGCTATCCCTGGCTCTCTCTTGAAGCCTCTTGAATCAGAGACTGCATGCTCTCCCTGGCTCTCTCTTGAAGACGCTTCAATAGGAGACTGCATGCTCTCCTTGGCTCTCTCTTGAAGCCCCTACAATAGGAGAATGCATGCTCTCCCCGGCTCTCTCTTAAAGCCCCTTGATGAGGAGACTCCATGCTCTCCCTGGCTCTTTCTTGAAGCCCCTTGAATAGGAGACTGCATGCTCCCCAGGCTCTCTATTGAAGCCCCTTGAATAGGTGACTGCATGGTAGACCCAGCTCTCTCTTGAAGCCCCTTGAATCAGAGACTGCATGCTCTCCCTGGCTCTCTCTTGAAGCCCCTTGAATAAGAGACTGCATGCTGTCCGTGGCTCTCTCTTGAAGCACCTGCAATAGGTGACTGCATGCTCTCCCCGGCTCCCTCTTGATGCCCCTTATATAGGAGACTGCATGCTTTCCCCGGCTGTCTCGTGCCACCCCTTGAATAGGAGACTGCATGCTCTCCCCAGCTCTCTCTTGAAGCCCCTTGAATAGGTGACTGCATGCTCTCCCCGGTTCTCTCTTGTAGCCCCTTGAATTGGAGACTGCATGTTCTCCGTGGCTCTCTCTTGAAGCCCCTTCAATAGGTGACTGCATGCTCTCCCTAGCTATCTCTTGAAGCCCCTTGAATAAGAGACTGCATGCTCTCCCTGGCTCTCTCTTGAAGCCCCTTGAATAAGAGACTGCATGGTATCCCCGGCTCTCTCTTGAAGTCCCTTGAATAAGAGACTGCATGCTCTCCCTGGCTCTCTCTTGAAGCCCCTTGAATAAGAGACTGCATGCTCTCCCTGGCTCTCTCTTGAAGCCCCTTGAATAGGAGACTGCATGCTCTCCATGGCTCTCTCTTGAATCCCCTGCAATAGACGACTGCATGCTTTCCCTGGTTCCATCTTGAAGCCCCTTGAATAGGTGACTGCATGGTAGACCCAGCTCTCTCTTGAAGCCCCTTGAATCAGAGACTGCATGCTCTCCCTGGCTCTCTCTTGAAGCCCCTTGAATAGGAGACTGCATGCTGTCCGTGGCTCTCTCTTGAAGCACCTGCAATAGGTGACTGCATGCTCTCCCCGGCTCTGTCTTGAAGCTCCTTGAATAGGAGACTACATGCTCTCCCCAGCTTTCTCTTGAAGCCCTTTGAATTGGAGACTGCATGCTCTCCTCAGCTCTCTCTTGATGGCCCTTGAATAGGAGACTGCATGCTCTCTCTCGCTCTGTCCATCATTCTCTCGAAGCCCCTTGAATCGGATACTGCATGCTCTCTCCGGCTCTCTCTTGATGCACCTTGTATAGGAGACTGCATGCTTTCCCCGGCTGTCTCGTGACGCCCCTTGAATAGGAGACTGCATGCTGTCCCCAGCTCTCTCTTGAAGCCCCTTTAATAGGAGACTGCATGCTCTCCACGGTTCTCTCTTGTAGCCCCTTGAATAGGAGACTGCATGTTCTTCGTGGCTCTCTCTTGAAGCCCCTTCAATAGGTGACTGCATGCTCTCCCTAGCTATCTCTTGAAGCCCCTTGAATAGGAGACTGCATGCTCTCCCCGGCTCTCTCTTGAAGCCCCTTGAATAGGAGACTCCATGCTCTCCCCGGCTCTCTCTTGAAGCCCCTTGAATAGGAGACTGCATACTATCCCTGGCTCTCTCTTGAAGCCTCTTGAATCAGAGACTGCATGCTCTCCCTGGCTCTCTCTTGAAGACGCTTCAATAGGAGACTGCATGCTCTCCTTGGCTCGCTCTTGAAGCCCCTACAATAGGAGAATGCATGCTCTCCCCGGCTCTCTCTTAAAGCCCCTTGATGAGGAGACTCCATGCTCTCCCTGGCTCATTCTTGAAGCCCCTTGAATAGGAGGCTGCATGCTCTCCCAGACTCTCTCTTGAAGCCCCTTGAATAGGTGATTCCATGGTATCCCCGGCTCTCTCTTGAAGCCCCTTGAATCAGAGACTGCATGCTCTCCATGGCTCTCTCTTGAAGCCCCTTGAATAGGAGACTGCATGTTCTCCATGGCTCTCTCTTGAAGCCCCTGCAATAGGTGACTGCATGCTCTCCTCGGCTCTATCTTGAAACTCCTTGAATAGGAGACTGCATGCTCTCCCCAGCTTTCTCTTGAAGCCCCTTGAATTGGAGACTGCATGCTTTCCCCAGCTCTATCTTGAATCCCCTTGAATAGAAGACTGCATGCACTCTCTCGCTCTCTCCATCATTCTCTTGAAGCCCCTTGAATCGGATAATGCATGCTCTCTCCGGCTCTCTCTTGAAGCCCCTTGTATAGGAGACTGCACGCTTTCCCCGGATGTCTCGTGACACCCTTTGAAAAGTAGACTGCATGCTCTCCCCGGCTCTCTTTTGAAGCCTCTTGAATAGGAGACTTCATGCTCTCAACCGGCTCTCTCTTGAAGCCCCTTGAATAGGAGACTGCATGCTCTCCCTGGCTCTCTCTTGAAGCCCCTTCAATAGGTGACTGCATTCTTTCCCTAGCTATCTCTTGAAGCCCATTGAATAGGTGACTGCATGGTATCCCCGGCTCTCTCTTGAAGTCCCTTGAATCAGAGACTGCATGCTCTCCCTGGCTCTCTCTTGAAGCCCCTTGAATAGGAGACTGCATGCTCTCCTTTTCTCTCTCTTGAAGCCCCTACAATAGGAGAATGTATGCTCTCCCTGGCTCACTCTTAAAGCCCCTTGAAGAGGAGACTCCATGCTCCCCCAGGCTCTCTCTTGAAGCTCCTTGAATAGGTGACTGCATGGTATCCCCGGCTCTCTCTTGAAGCGCCTTGAATAAGAGACTGCATGCTCTCCCTGGCTCTCTCTTGAAGCCCCTTGAATAAGAGACTGCATGCTCTCCCTGGCTCTCTCTTGAAGCCCCGTGAATAGGAGACTGCATGCTCTCCATGGCACTCTCTTGAATCCTCTGCAATAGGCGACTGCATGCTCTCCCTGGCTCCATCTTGAAGCTCCTTGAATAGGTGACTGCATGCTCTCCCCAGCTTTCTCTTGAAGCCCCTTGAATTGGAGACAGCAAGCTCTGCCCAGCTATATCTTGAAGCCCCTTGAATAGGAGACTGAATGCTCTCTCTTGCTCTCTCCATCATTCTCTCGAAGCCCCTTGAATCAGATACTGCATGCTCTCTCTGGCTCTCTCTCGAAGCCCCTTGTATAGGAGACTGCATGCTCTCCCCGGTTCTCTCTTGAATCCCTTTGAATAGTAGACTGCATGTACTCCCCGGCTCTCTCTTGAAGCCCCTTGAATAGGAGACTGCATGCTCTCCCCGGTTCTCTCTTGAATCCCTTTGAATAGGAGACTGCGTGCTCTCCTCCGGCTCTCTCAGGATGCACCTTAATAGGTGACTGCATGCTCTCCCCGGCTCTCTCTTGATGCCACTTGAATAGGAGAATGCATGATCTCGCCGGCTCGCTCTTGAAGCCCCTTGAATAGGAGCCTGAATGCTCTCCCCAGCTCTCTCTTGAAGCCCCTTGAATGGGAGACTGAATGCTCTCCCCAGCGCTCTCTTGAAGCCCCTTGAATGGGAGATTGTAAGCTCTCCCTGGCTCTCCATTGAAGCCTCTTGAATCAGAGACTGCATGCTCTCCCTGGCTCTCTCTTGAAGACCCTTCAATAGGTGACTTCATGCTCTCCTTGGCTCTCTCATGAATCCCCTACAATAGGAGAATACATGCTCTCCCCGGCTCTCTCTTAAAGCCCCTTGAATAGGAGACTGCATTCTCTCACCCAGCTCTCTCTTGAATCCCCTTGAATAGGAGTCTGCATGCTCTCCCCGGCACTCTCTTGAAGCACCTTGAAAAGATGACTGCATCTCTCACGGGCTCTCTCCTGAAGCCCCTTGAATACGAGACTGCATACTTTCCCTGTTTCTCTCTTAAAGCTCCTTGATTAGGAGACCGCATGCTCTCTGCGGCTTTCTCTTGAAGCCCCTTGACTAGGAGACTGTATGCTCTCCCCGGCTCACTCTTGAAGCCCCTTGTATAGGAGACTGCATGCTTTCCCCGGATGTCTTGTGACGCACCTTGAATAGGAGACTGCATGCTCTCCCTGGCTCTCTCTCTTGAAGCCCCTTGAATAGGAGACTACATGCTATCCCTGGCTCTCTCTTGAAGCTTCTTGACTCAGAGACTGCATGCTCTCCCTGGCTCTTTCTTGAAGCCCCTTGAATAGGAGACTGCATGCTCTTCTTGGCTCTCTCTTGAAGCCCCTACAATAGGAGACTGCATGCTATCCCTGGCTCTCTCTTGAAGCCTCTTGAGTCAGAGACTGCATGCTCTCCCTGGCTCTCTCTTGAAGACGCTTCAATAGGAGACTGCATGCTCTCCTTGGCTCTCTCTTGAAGCCCCTACAATAGGAGAATGCATGCTCTCCCCGGCTGTCTCTTAAAGCCCCTTGAAGAGGAGACTCCATGCTCTCCCTGGCTCTTTCTTGAAGCCCCTTGAATAGGAGACTGCTTTCCCTGGCTGTCTCGTGATGCCCCTTGAATAGTAGACTGCATGCACTCCCCGGCTCTCTCTGGAAGCCCCTTGAATAGGAGACTGTATGCTCTCCCCGGTTCTCTCTTGAAGCCCTTTGAATTGGAGACTGCGTGCTCTCCTCCGGCTCTCTCAGGATGCCCCTTTAATAGGTGACTGCATGCTCTCCCAGGCTCTCTCTTGATGCCACTTGAATAGGAGAATGCATGATCTCCCCGGCTCTCTCTCGAAGCCCTTTGAATAGGAGACTGAATGCTCTCCCCAGCATTCTCTTGAAGCACCTTGAATGGGAGAATGAATGCTCTCCCCAGCTCTCTCTTGAAGCCCCTTGAATTGGAGACTGCATGCTCTCCCTGGCTCTCCATTGAAGCCTCTTGAATCAGAGACTACATGCTCTCCCTGGCTCTCTTGAAGACCCTTCAATAGGAGACTGCATGCTCTCCTTGGCTCTCTCATGAATCCCCTACAATAGGAGAATACATGCTCTCCCCGGCTCTCTCTTAAAGCCCCTTGAATAGGAGACTGCATGCTCTCACCCAGCTCTCTCTTGAAGCCCTTTGAATAGGAGACTGCATGCTCTCACCCAGGTCTCTCGCTTAAAGCCCTTGAATAGGAGACTGCATGCTCTCCCCGGCACTCTCTTGAAGCACCTTGAATAGGTGACTGCATCTCTCACGGGCTCTCTCTTGAAGCCCCTAGAATACGAGACTGCATACTTTCCCCGTTTCTCTCTTAAAGCTCCTTGATTAGGAGACTGCATGCTCTCGGCGGTTTTCTCTTGAAGCCCCTTGACTAGGAGACTGTATGCTCTCCCCAGCTCACTCTTGAAGCCCCTTGTATAGGAGACTGCATGCTGTCCCCGGATGTCTTTTGAAGCACCATGAATAGGAGACTCCATGCTCTCCCCGGCTCTCTCTTGAAGCCCCTTGAATAGGTGACTGCATGCTATCCCTGGCTCTCTCTTGAAGCGTCTTGAATCAGACGCTGCATGCTCTCCCTGGCTCTCTCTTGAAGCCCCTTGAATAGGAGAGTGCATGCTCTCCTTGGCTCTTTTTTGAAGCCCCTAAAATAGGAGACTGCATGCTCTCCCTGGCTCTCTCTTGAAGCCCCTTGAATAGGAGACTCCATGCTCTCCCATGCTCTCTCTCTTGAAGCCTCTTGAATCAGAGACTGCATGCTCTCCCTGGATCTCTCTTGAAGACGCTTCAATAGGAGACTGCATGCTCTCATTGGCTCTCTCTTGAAGCCCCTACAATAGGAGAATGCATGCTCTCCCCGGCTCTCTCTTAAAGCCCCTTGATGAGGAGACTCCATGCTCTCCCTGGCTCTTTCTTGAAGCCCCTTGAATAGGAGACTGCATGCTCCCCCAGGCTCTCTCTTGAAGCCCCTTGAATAGATGACTGCATGATAGACCCAGCTCTCTCTTGAAGCCCTTTGAATCAGAGACTGCATGCTCTCCATGGCTCTCTCTTGAAGCCCCTTGAATAGGAGACTGCATGCTGTCCGTGGCTCTCTCTTGAAGCACCTGCAATAGGTGACTGCATGCTCTCCCCGGCTCTCTTTTGAAGCCCATTGAATAAGAGACTGCATGATCTCCCTGGCTCTCTCTTGAAGCCCCTTGAATAAGAGACTGCATGCTCTCCATGGCTCTCTCTTGAATCCCCTGCAATAGGCGACTGCATGCTCTCCCTGGCTCCATCTTGAAGCCCCTTGAATAGGTGACTGCATGGATGACCCAGCTCTCTCTTGAAGCCCCTTGAATCAGAGACTCCATGCTCTCCCTGGCTCTCTCTTGAAGCCCCATGAATAGGAGACTGCATGCTGTCCGTGGCTCTCTCTTGAAGCACCTGCAATAGGTGACTGCATGCTCTCCCCGGCTCTGTCTTGAAGCTCCTTGAATAGGAGACTACATGCTCTCCCCAGCTTTCTCTTGAAGCCCCTTGAATTGGAGACTGCATGCTCTTCCCAGCTCTCTCTTGATGCCCCTTGAATAGGAGACTGCATGCTCTCTCTCGCTCTGTCCATCATTCTCTCGAAGCCCCTTGAATCGGATACTGCATGCTCTCTCCGGCTCTCTCTTGAAGCACCTTGAATAGGAGACTGCATGCTCTCCCCGGTTCTCTCTTGTAGCCCCTTGAATAGGAGACTGCATGTTCTCCGTGGCTCTCTCTTGAAGCCCCTTCAATAGGTGACTGCATGCTCTCCCTAGCTATCTCTTGAAGCCCCTTGAATAGGAGACTGCATGCTCTCCCCGGCTCTCTCTTAAAGCCCCTTCAAGAGGAGACTCCATGCTCTCCCTGGCTCATTCTTGAAGCCCCTTGAATAGGAGACTGCATGCTCTCCCAGGCTCTCTCTTGAAGACCCTTGAATAGGTGACTGCATGGTATCCCCGGCTCTCTCTTGAAGCCCCTTGAATCAGAGACTTCATGCTCTCCCTGGCTCTCTCTTGCAGCCCCTTGAATAGGAGACTGCATGTTCTCCTTGGCTCTCTCTTGAAGCCCCTACAATAGGAGAATGCATGCTCTCCCTGGCTCTCTCTTAAAGCCCCTTAAAGAGGAGACTCCATGCTCTCGCTGGCTCTTTATTGAAGCTCTTTGAATAGGAGACTGCATGCTCTATCTTGAAGCCCCTGCAATAGGTGACTGCATGCTCTCCCCGGCTCTATCTTGAAGCTCCTTGAATAGGAGACTGCATGCTCTCCCCAGCTTTCTCTTGAAGCCCCTTGAATTGGAGACTGCATGCTCTCCCCATCTCTATCTTGAAGCCCCTTGAATAGGAGACTGCATGCACTCTCTCGCTCTCTCCATCATTCTCTGGAAGCCCCTTGAATCAGATAATGCATGCTCTCTCCGGCTCTCTCTTGAAGCCCCTTGTATAGTAGACTGCACGCTTTCCCCGGCTGTCTCGTGACACCCTTTGAAAAGTAGACTGCATGCTCTCCCCGGCTCTCTTTTGAAGCCTCTTGAATAGGAGACTTCATGCTCTCAACCGGCTCTCTCTTGAAGCCCCTTCAATAGGTGACTGCATGCTTTCCCCGGCTATCTCTTGAAGCCCATTGAATAGGTGACTGCATGGTATCCCCGGCTCTCTCTTGAAGTCCCTTGAATCAGAGACTGCCTGCTCTCCCTGGCTCTCTCTTGAAGCCCCTTGAATAGGAGACTGCATGCTCTCCTTTTCTCTCTCTTGAAGCCCCTACAATAGGAGAATGTATGCTCTCCCCGGCTGTCTCTTAAAGCCCCTTGAAGAGGAAACTCCATGCTCTCCCTGGCTCTTTCTTGAAGCCCCTTGAATAGGAGTGTGCATGCTCCCCCAGGCTCTCTGTTGAAGCTCCTTGAATAGGTGACTGCATGGTATCCCCGGCTCTCTCTTGAAGCCCCTTGAATAAGAGACTGCATGCTCTCCCTGGCTCTCTCTTGAAGCCCCTTGAATAAGAAACTGCATGCTCTCCCTGGCTCTCTCTTGAAGCCCCGTGAATAGGAGACTGCATGCTCTCCATGGCACTCTCTTGAATCCCCTGCAATAGGCGACTGCATGCTCTCCCTGGCTCCATCTTGAAGCTCCTTGAATAGGTGACTGCATGCTCTCCCCAGCTTTCTCTTGAAGCCCCTTGAATTGGAGACTGCAAGCTCTGCCCAGCTATATCTTGAAGCCCCTGCGTGCTCTCCTCCGGCTCTCTCAGGATGCACCTTAATAGGTGACTGCATGCTCTCCCCGGCTCTCTCTTGATGCCACTTGAATAGGAGAATGCATGATCTCGCCGGCTCGCTCTTGAAGCCCCTTGAATAGGAGCCTGAATGCTCTCCCCAGCTCTCTCTTGAAGCCCCTTGAATGGGAGACTGAATGCTCTCCACAGCGCTCTCTTGAAGCCCCTTGAATGGGAGATTGTAAGCTCTCCCTGGCTCTCCATTGAAGCCTCTTGAATCAGAGACTGCATGCTCTCCCTGGCTCTCTCTTGAAGACCCTTCAATAGGTGACTTCATGCTCTCCTTGGCTCTCTCATGAATCCCCTACAATAGGAGAATACATGCTCTCCCCGGCTCTCTCTTAAAGCCCCTTGAATAGGAGACTGCATTCTCTCACCCAGCTCTCTCTTGAATCCCCTTGAATAGGAGTCTGCATGCTCTCCCCGGCACTCTCTTGAAGCACCTTGAAAAGATGACTGCATCTCTCACGGGCTCTCTCCTGAAGCCCCTTGAATACGAGACTGCATACTTTCCCTGTTTCTCTCTTAAAGCTCCTTGATTAGGAGACCGCATGCTCTCTGCGGCTTTCTCTTGAAGCCCCTTGACTAGGAGACTGTATGCTCTCCCCGGCTCACTCTTGAAGCCCCTTGTATAGGAGACTGCATGCTTTCCCCGGATGTCTTGTGACGCACCTTCAATAGGAGACTGCATGCTCTCCCTGGCTCTCTCTCTTGAAGCCCCTTGAATAGGAGACTACATGCTATCCCTGGCTCTCTCTTGAAGCTTCTTGACTCAGAGACTGCATGCTCTCCCTGGCTCTTTCTTGAAGCCCCTTGAATAGGAGACTGCATGCTCTCCTTGGCTCTCTCTTGAAGCCCCTACAATAGGAGACTGCATGCTATCCCTGGCTCTCTCTTGAAGCCTCTTGAATCAGAGACTGCATGCTCTCCCTGGCTCTCTCTTGAAGACGCTTCAATAGGAGACTGCATGCTCTCCTTGGCTCTCTCTTGAAGCCCCTACAATAGGAGAATGCATGCTCTCCCCGGCTGTCTCTTAAAGCCCCTTGAAGAGGAGACTCCATGCTCTCCCTGGCTCTTTCTTGAAGCCCCTTGAATAGGAGACTGCTTTCCCTGGCTGTCTCGTGATGCCCCTTGAATAGTAGACTGCATGCACTCCCCGGCTCTCTCTGGAAGCCCCTTGAATAGGAGATTGCATGCTCTCCCCGGTTCTCTCTTGAAGCCCTTTGAATTGGAGACTGCGTGCTCTCCTCCGGCTCTCTCAGGATGCCCCTTTAATAGGTGACTGCATGCTCTCCCAGGCTCTCTCTTGATGCCACTTTAATAGGAGAATGCATGATCTCCCCGGCTCTCTCTCGAAGCCCTTTGAATAGGAGACTGAATGCTCTCCCCAGCATTCTCTTGAAGCACCTTGAATGGGAGAATGAATGCTCTCCCCAGCTCTCTCTTGAAGCCCCTTGAATTGGAGACTGCATGCTCTCCCTGGCTCTCCATTGAAGCCTCTTGAATCAGAGACTACATGCTCTCCCTGGCTCTCTTGAAGACCCTTCAATAGGAGACTGCATGCTCTCTTTGGCTCTCTCATAAATCCCCTAAATTGGAGAATACATGCTCTACCCGGCTCTCTCGTAAAGCCCCTTGAATAGGAGACTGCATGCTCTCACCCAGCTCTCTCTTGAAGCCCTTTGAATAGGAGACTGCATGCTCTCACCCGGCTCTCGCTTAAAGCCCCTTGAATAGGAGACTGCATGCTCTCCCCGGCACTCTCTTGAAGCACCTTGAATAGGTGACTGCATCTCTCACGGGCACTCTCTTGAAGCCCCTAGAATACGAGACTGCATACTTTCCCCGTTTCTCTCTTAAAGCTCCTTGATTAGGAGACTGCATGCTCTCGGCGGTTTTCTCATGAAGCCCCTTGACTAGGAGACTGTATGCTCTCCCCGGCTCTCTCTGGAAGCCCCTTGAATAGGAGACTGCATGCTCTCCCCGGTTCTCTCTTGAAGCCCTTTGAATAGGAGACTGCGTGCTCTCCTCCGGCTCTCTCAGGATGCCCCTTTAATAGGTGACTGCATACTCTCCCAGGCTCTCTCTTGATGCCACTTGAATAGGAGAATGCATGATCTCCCCGGCTCTCTCTTGAAGCCCTTTGAATAGGAGACTGAATGCTCTCCCCAGCATTCTCTTGAAGCACCTTGAATGGGAGAATGAATGCTCTCCCCAGCTCTCTCTTGAAGCCCCTTGAATGGGAGACTGCATGCTCTCCCTGGCTCTCCATTGAAGCCTCTTGAATCAGAGACTACATGCTCTCCCTGGCTCTCTTGAAGACCCTTCAATAGGAGACTGCATGCTCTCCTTGGCTCTCTCATGAATCCCCTACAATAGGAGAATACATGCTCTCCCCGGCTCTCTCTTAAAGCCCCTTGAATAGGAGACTGCATGCTCTCACCCAGCTCTCTCTTGAAGCCCTTTGAATAGGAGACTGCATGCTCTCACCCAGGTCTCTCGCTTAAAGCCCTTGAATAGGAGACTGCATGCTCTCCCCGGCACTCTCTTGAAGCACCTTGAATAGGTGACTGCATCTCTCACGGGCTCTCTCTTGAAGCCCCTAGAATACGAGACTGCATACTTTCCCCGTTTCTCTCTTAAAGCTCCTTGATTAGGAGACTGCATGCTCTCGGCGGTTTTCTCTTGAAGCCCCTTGACTAGGAGACTGTATGCTCTCCCCAGCTCACTCTTGAAGCCCCTTGTATAGGAGACTGCATGCTGTCCCCGGATGTCTTTTGAAGCACCATGAATAGGAGACTCCATGCTCTCCCCGGCTCTCTCTTGATGCCCCTTGAATAGTAGACTGCATGCACTCCCCGGCTCTCTCTGGAAGCCCCTTGAATAGGAGACTGCATGCTCTCCCCGGTTCTCTCTTGAAGCCCTTTGAATAGGAGACTGCGTGCTCTCCTCCGGCTCTCTCAGGATGCCCCTTTAATAGGTGACTGCATACTCTCCCAGGCTCTCTCTTGATGCCACTTGAATAGGAGAATGCATGATCTCCCCGGCTCTCTCTTGAAGCCCTTTGAATAGGAGACTGAATGCTCTCCCCAGCATTCTCTTGAAGCACCTTGAATGGGAGAATGAATGCTCTCCCCAGCTCTCTCTTGAAGCCCCTTGAATGGGAGACTGCATGCTCTCCCTGGCTCTCCATTGAAGCCTCTTGAATCAGAGACTACATGCTCTCCCTGGCTCTCTTGAAGACCCTTCAATAGGAGACTGCATGCTCTCCTTGGCTCTCTCATGAATCCCCTACAATAGGAGAATACATGCTCTCCCCGGCTCTCTCTTAAAGCCCCTTGAATAGGAGACTGCATGCTCTCACCCAGCTCTCTCTTGAAGCCCTTTGAATAGGAGACTGCATGCTCTCACCCAGGTCTCTCGCTTAAAGCCCTTGAATAGGAGACTGCATGCTCTCCCCGGCACTCTCTTGAAGCACCTTGAATAGGTGACTGCATCTCTCACGGGCTCTCTCTTGAAGCCCCTAGAATACGAGACTGCATACTTTCCCCGTTTCTCTCTTAAAGCTCCTTGATTAGGAGACTGCATGCTCTCGGCGGTTTTCTCTTGAAGCCCCTTGACTAGGAGACTGTATGCTCTCCCCAGCTCACTCTTGAAGCCCCTTGTATAGGAGACTGCATGCTGTCCCCGGATGTCTTTTGAAGCACCATGAATAGGAGACTCCATGCTCTCCCCGGCTCTCTCTTGAAGCCCCTTGAATAGGTGACTGCATGCTATCCCTGGCTCTCTCTTGAAGCGTCTTGAATCAGACGCTGCATGCTCTCCCTGGCTCTCTCTTGAAGCCCCTTGAATAGGAGAGTGCATGCTCTCCTTGGCTCTTTTTTGAAGCCCCTAAAATAGGAGACTGCATGCTCTCCCTGGCTCTCTCTTGAAGCCCCTTGAATAGGAGACTCCATGCTCTCCCATGCTCTCTCTCTTGAAGCCTCTTGAATCAGAGACTGCATGCTCTCCCTGGATCTCTCTTGAAGACGCTTCAATAGGAGACTGCATGCTCTCATTGGCTCTCTCTTGAAGCCCCTACAATAGGAGAATGCATGCTCTCCCCGGCTCTCTCTTAAAGCCCCTTGATGAGGAGACTCCATGCTCTCCCTGGCTCTTTCTTGAAGCCCCTTGAATAGGAGACTGCATGCTCCCCCAGGCTCTCTCTTGAAGCCCCTTGAATAGATGACTGCATGATAGACCCAGCTCTCTCTTGAAGCCCTTTGAATCAGAGACTGCATGCTCTCCATGGCTCTCTCTTGAAGCCCCTTGAATAGGAGACTGCATGCTGTCCGTGGCTCTCTCTTGAAGCACCTGCAATAGGTGACTGCATGCTCTCCCCGGCTCTCTTTTGAAGCCCATTGAATAAGAGACTGCATGATCTCCCTGGCTCTCTCTTGAAGCCCCTTGAATAAGAGACTGCATGCTCTCCATGGCTCTCTCTTGAATCCCCTGCAATAGGCGACTGCATGCTCTCCCTGGCTCCATCTTGAAGCCCCTTGAATAGGTGACTGCATGGATGACCCAGCTCTCTCTTGAAGCCCCTTGAATCAGAGACTCCATGCTCTCCCTGGCTCTCTCTTGAAGCCCCATGAAAGGGAGACTGCATGCTGTCCGTGGCTCTCTCTTGAAGCACCTGCAATAGGTGACTGCATGCTCTCCCCGGCTCTGTCTTGAAGCTCCTTGAATAGGAGACTACATGCTCTCCCCAGCTTTCTCTTGAAGCCCCTTGAATTGGAGACTGCATGCTCTTCCCAGCTCTCTCTTGATGCCCCTTGAATAGGAGACTGCATGCTCTCTCTCGCTCTGTCCATCATTCTCTCGAAGCCCCTTGAATCGGATACTGCATGCTCTCTCCGGCTCTCTCTTGAAGCACCTTGAATAGGAGACTGCATGCTCTCCCCGGTTCTCTCTTGTAGCCCCTTGAATAGGAGACTGCATGTTCTCCGTGGCTCTCTCTTGAAGCCCCTTCAATAGGTGACTGCATGCTCTCCCTAGCTATCTCTTGAAGCCCCTTGAATAGGAGACTGCATGCTCTCCCCGGCTCTCTCTTAAAGCCCCTTCAAGAGGAGACTCCATGCTCTCCCTGGCTCATTCTTGAAGCCCCTTGAATAGGAGACTGCATGCTCTCCCAGGCTCTCTCTTGAAGCCCCTTGAATAGGTGACTGCATGGTATCCCCGGCTCTCTCTTGAAGCCCCTTGAATCAGAGACTTCATGCTCTCCCTGGCTCTCTCTTGCAGCCCCTTGAATAGGAGACTGCATGTTCTCCTTGGCTCTCTCTTGAAGCCCCTACAATAGGAGAATGCATGCTCTCCCTGGCTCTCTCTTAAAGCCCCTTAAAGAGGAGACTCCATGCTCTCGCTGGCTCTTTATTGAAGCTCTTTGAATAGGAGACTGCATGCTCTATCTTGAAGCCCCTGCAATAGGTGACTGCATGCTCTCCCCGGCTCTATCTTGAAGCTCCTTGAATAGGAGACTGCATGCTCTCCCCAGCTTTCTCTTGAAGCCCCTTGAATTGGAGACTGCATGCTCTCCCCATCTCTATCTTGAAGCCCCTTGAATAGGAGACTGCATGCACTCTCTCGCTCTCTCCATCATTCTCTGGAAGCCCCTTGAATCAGATAATGCATGCTCTCTCCGGCTCTCTCTTGAAGCCCCTTGTATAGTAGACTGCACGCTTTCCCCGGCTGTCTCGTGACACCCTTTGAAAAGTAGACTGCATGCTCTCCCCGGCTCTCTTTTGAAGCCTCTTGAATAGGAGACTTCATGCTCTCAACCGGCTCTCTCTTGAAGCCCCTTCAATAGGTGACTGCATGCTTTCCCCGGCTATCTCTTGAAGCCCATTGAATAGGTGACTGCATGGTATCCCCGGCTCTCTCTTGAAGTCCCTTGAATCAGAGACTGCCGGCTCTCCCTGGCTCTCTCTTGAAGCCCCTTGAATAGGAGACTGCATGCTCTCCTTTTCTCTCTCTTGAAGCCCCTACAATAGGAGAATGTATGCTCTCCCCGGCTGTCTCTTAAAGCCCCTTGAAGAGGAAACTCCATGCTCTCCCTGGCTCTTTCTTGAAGCCCCTTGAATAGGAGTGTGCATGCTCCCCCAGGCTCTCTGTTGAAGCTCCTTGAATAGGTGACTGCATGGTATCCCCGGCTCTCTCTTGAAGCCCCTTGAATAAGAGACTGCATGCTCTCCCTGGCTCTCTCTTGAAGCCCCTTGAATAAGAAACTGCATGCTCTCCCTGGCTCTCTCTTGAAGCCCCGTGAATAGGAGACTGCATGCTCTCCATGGCACTCTCTTGAATCCCCTGCAATAGGCGACTGCATGCTCTCCCTGGCTCCATCTTGAAGCTCCTTGAATAGGTGACTGCATGCTCTCCCCAGCTTTCTCTTGAAGCCCCTTGAATTGGAGACTGCAAGCTCTGCCCAGCTATATCTTGAAGCCCCTGCGTGCTCTCCTCCGGCTCTCTCAGGATGCACCTTAATAGGTGACTGCATGCTCTCCCCGGCTCTCTCTTGATGCCACTTGAATAGGAGAATGCATGATCTCGCCGGCTCGCTCTTGAAGCCCCTTGAATAGGAGCCTGAATGCTCTCCCCAGCTCTCTCTTGAAGCCCCTTGAATGGGAGACTGAATGCTCTCCCCAGCGCTCTCTTGAAGCCCCTTGAATGGGAGATTGTAAGCTCTCCCTGGCTCTCCATTGAAGCCTCTTGAATCAGAGACTGCATGCTCTCCCTGGCTCTCTCTTGAAGACCCTTCAATAGGTGACTTCATGCTCTCCTTGGCTCTCTCATGAATCCCCTACAATAGGAGAATACATGCTCTCCCCGGCTCTCTCTTAAAGCCCCTTGAATAGGAGACTGCATTCTCTCACCCAGCTCTCTCTTGAATCCCCTTGAATAGGAGTCTGCATGCTCTCCCCGGCACTCTCTTGAAGCACCTTGAAAAGATGACTGCATCTCTCACGGGCTCTCTCCTGAAGCCCCTTGAATACGAGACTGCATACTTTCCCTGTTTCTCTCTTAAAGCTCCTTGATTAGGAGACCGCATGCTCTCTGCGGCTTTCTCTTGAAGCCCCTTGACTAGGAGACTGTATGCTCTCCCCGGCTCACTCTTGAAGCCCCTTGTATAGGAGACTGCATGCTTTCCCCGGATGTCTTGTGACGCACCTTGAATAGGAGACTGCATGCTCTCCCTGGCTCTCTCTCTTGAAGCCCATTGAATAGGAGACTACATGCTATCCCTGGCTCTCTCTTGAAGCTTCTTGACTCATAGACTGCATGCTCTCCCTGGCTCTTTCTTGAAGCCCCTTGAATAGGAGACTGCATGCTCTCCTTGGCTCTCTCTTGAAGCCCCTACAATAGGAGACTGCATGCTATCCCTGGCTCTCTCTTGAAGCCTCTTGAATCAGAGACTGCATGCTCTCCCTGGCTCTCTCTTGAAGACGCTTCAATAGGAGACTGCATGCTCTCCTTGGCTCTCTCTTGAAGCCCCTACAATAGGAGAATGCATGCTCTCCCCGGCTGTCTCTTAAAGCCCCTTGAAGAGGAGACTCCATGCTCTCCCTGGCTCTTTCTTGAAGCCCCTTGAATAGGAGACTGCTTTCCCTGGCTGTCTCGTGATGCCCCTTGAATAGGAGACTGCATGCACTCCCCGGCTCTCTCTGGAAGCCCCTTGAATAGGAGACTGCATGCTCTCCCCGGTTCTCTCTTGAAGCCCTTTGAATTGGAGACTGCGTGCTCTCCTCCGGCTCTCTCAGGATGCCCCTTTAATAGGTGACTGCATGCTCTCCCAGGCTCTCTCTTGATGCCACTTGAATAGGAGAATGCATGATCTCCCCGGCTCTCTCTCGAAGCCCTTTGAATAGGAGACTGAATGCTCTCCCCAGCATTCTCTTGAAGCACCTTGAATGGGAGAATGAATGCTCTCCCCAGCTCTCTCTTGAAGCCCCTTGAATTGGAGACTGCATGCTCTCCCTGGCTCTCCATTGAAGCCTCTTGAATCAGAGACTACATGCTCTCCCTGGCTCTCTTGAAGACCCTTCAATAGGAGACTGCATGCTCTCTTTGGCTCTCTCATAAATCCCCTAAATTGGAGAATACATGCTCTACCCGGCTCTCTCGTAAAGCCCCTTGAATAGGAGACTGCATGCTCTCACCCAGCTCTCTCTTGAAGCCCTTTGAATAGGAGACTGCATGCTCTCACCCGGCTCTCGCTTAAAGCCCCTTGAATAGGAGACTGCATGCTCTCCCCGGCACTCTCTTGAAGCACCTTGAATAGGTGACTGCATCTCTCACGGGCTCTCTCTTGAAGCCCCTAGAATACGAGACTGCATACTTTCCCCGTTTCTCTCTTAAAGCTCCTTGATTAGGAGACTGCATGCTCTCGGCGGTTTTCTCATGAAGCCCCTTGACTAGGAGACTGTATGCTCTCCCCGGCTGACTTTTGATGCCCCTTGAATAGTAGACTGCATGCACTCCCCGGCTCTCTCTGGAAGCCCCTTGAATAGGAGACTGCATGCTCTCCCCGGTTCTCTCTTGAAGCCCTTTGAATAGGAGACTGCGTGCTCTCCTCCGGCTCTCTCAGGATGCCCCTTTAATAGGTGACTGCATACTCTCCCAGGCTCTCTCTTGATGCCACTTGAATAGGAGAATGCATGATCTCCCCGGCTCTCTCTTGAAGCCCTTTGAATAGGAGACTGAATGCTCTCCCCAGCATTCTCTTGAAGCACCTTGAATGGGAGAATGAATGCTCTCCCCAGCTCTCTCTTGAAGCCCCTTGAATGGGAGACTGCATGCTCTCCCTGGCTCTCCATTGAAGCCTCTTGAATCAGAGACTACATGCTCTCCCTGGCTCTCTTGAAGACCCTTCAATAGGAGACTGCATGCTCTCCTTGGCTCTCTCATGAATCCCCTACAATAGGAGAATACATGCTCTCCCCGGCTCTCTCTTAAAGCCCCTTGAATAGGAGACTGCATGCTCTCACCCAGCTCTCTCTTGAAGCCCTTTGAATAGGAGACTGCATGCTCTCACCCAGGTCTCTCGCTTAAAGCCCTTGAATAGGAGACTGCATGCTCTCCCCGGCACTCTCTTGAAGCACCTTGAATAGGTGACTGCATCTCTCACGGGCTCTCTCTTGAAGCCCCTAGAATACGAGACTGCATACTTTCCCCGTTTCTCTCTTAAAGCTCCTTGATTAGGAGACTGCATGCTCTCGGCGGTTTTCTCTTGAAGCCCCTTGACTAGGAGACTGTATGCTCTCCCCAGCTCACTCTTGAAGCCCCTTGTATAGGAGACTGCATGCTGTCCCCGGATGTCTTTTGAAGCACCATGAATAGGAGACTCCATGCTCTCCCCGGCTCTCTCTTGAAGCCCCTTGAATAGGTGACTGCATGCTATCCCTGGCTCTCTCTTGAAGCGTCTTGAATCAGACGCTGCATGCTCTCCCTGGCTCTCTCTTGAAGCCCCTTGAATAGGAGAGTGCATGCTCTCCTTGGCTCTTTTTTGAAGCCCCTAAAATAGGAAACTGCATGCTCTCCCTGGCTCTCTCTTGAAGCCCCTTGAATAGGAGACTCCATGCTCTCCCATGCTCTCTCTCTTGAAGCCTCTTGAATCAGAGACTGCATGCTCTCCCTGGATCTCTCTTGAAGACGCTTCAATAGGAGACTGCATGCTCTCATTGGCTCTCTCTTGAAGCCCCTACAATAGGAGAATGCATGCTCTCCCCGGCTCTCTCTTAAAGCCCCTTGATGAGGAGACTCCATGCTCTCCCTGGCTCTTTCTTGAAGCCCCTTGAATAGGAGACTGCATGCTCCCCCAGGCTCTCTCTTGAAGCCCCTTGAATAGATGACTGCATGATAGACCCAGCTCTCTCTTGAAGCCCTTTGAATCAGAGACTGCATGCTCTCCATGGCTCTCTCTTGAAGCCCCTTGAATAGGAGACTGCATGCTGTCCGTGGCTCTCTCTTGAAGCACCTGCAATAGGTGACTGCATGCTCTCCCCGGCTCTCTTTTGAAGCCCATTGAATAAGAGACTGCATGATCTCCCTGGCTCTCTCTTGAAGCCCCTTGAATAAGAGACTGCATGCTCTCCATGGCTCTCTCTTGAATCCCCTGCAATAGGCGACTGCATGCTCTCCCTGGCTCCATCTTGAAGCCCCTTGAATAGGTGACTGCATGGATGACCCAGCTCTCTCTTGAAGCCCCTTGAATCAGAGACTCCATGCTCTCCCTGGCTCTCTCTTGAAGCCCCATGAATAGGAGACTGCATGCTGTCCGTGGCTCTCTCTTGAAGCACCTGCAATAGGTGACTGCATGCTCTCCCCGGCTCTGTCTTGAAGCTCCTTGAATAGGAGACTACATGCTCTCCCCAGCTTTCTCTTGAAGCCCCTTGAATTGGAGACTGCATGCTCTTCCCAGCTCTCTCTTGATGCCCCTTGAATAGGAGACTGCATGCTCTCTCTCGCTCTGTCCATCATTCTCTCGAAGCCCCTTGAATCGGATACTGCATGCTCTCTCCGGCTCTCTCTTGAAGCACCTTGAATAGGAGACTGCATGCTCTCCCCGGTTCTCTCTTGTAGCCCCTTGAATAGGAGACTGCATGTTCTCCGTGGCTCTCTCTTGAAGCCCCTTCAATAGGTGACTGCATGCTCTCCCTAGCTATCTCTTGAAGCCCCTTGAATAGGAGACTGCATGCTCTCCCCGGCTCTCTCTTAAAGCCCCTTCAAGAGGAGACTCCATGCTCTCCCTGGCTCATTCTTGAAGCCCCTTGAATAGGAGACTGCATGCTCTCCCAGGCTCTCTCTTGAAGCCCCTTGAATAGGTGACTGCATGGTATCCCCGGCTCTCTCTTGAAGCCCCTTGAATCAGAGACTTCATGCTCTCCCTGGCTCTCTCTTGCAGCCCCTTGAATAGGAGACTGCATGTTCTCCTTGGCTCTCTCTTGAAGCCCCTACAATAGGAGAATGCATGCTCTCCCTGGCTCTCTCTTAAAGCCCCTTAAAGAGGAGACTCCATGCTCTCGCTGGCTCTTTATTGAAGCTCTTTGAATAGGAGACTGCATGCTCTATCTTGAAGCCCCTGCAATAGGTGACTGCATGCTCTCCCCGGCTCTATCTTGAAGCTCCTTGAATAGGAGACTGCATGCTCTCCCCAGCTTTCTCTTGAAGCCCCTTGAATTGGAGACTGCATGCTCTCCCCATCTCTAACTTGAAGCCCCTTGAATAGGAGACTGCATGCACTCTCTCGCTCTCTCCATCATTCTCTGGAAGCCCCTTGAATCAGATAATGCATGCTCTCTCCGGCTCTCTCTTGAAGCCCCTTGTATAGTAGACTGCACGCTTTCCCCGGCTGTCTCGTGACACCCTTTGAAAAGTAGACTGCATGCTCTCCCCGGCTCTCTTTTGAAGCCTCTTGAATAGGAGACTTCATGCTCTCAACCGGCTCTCTCTTGAAGCCCCTTGAATAGGAGACTGCATGCTCTCCGTGGCTCTCTCTTGAAGCCCCTTCAATAGGTGACTGCATGCTTTCCCCGGCTATCTCTTGAAGCCCATTGAATCAGAGACTGCCTGCTCTCCCTGGCTCTCTCTTGAAGCCCCTTGAATAGGAGACTGCATGCTCTCCTTTTCTCTCTCTTGAAGCCCCTACAATAGGAGAATGTATGCTCTCCCCGGCTGTCTCTTAAAGCCCCTTGAAGAGGAAACTCCATGCTCTCCCTGGCTCTTTCTTGAAGCCCCTTGAATAGGAGTGTGCATGCTCCCCCAGGCTCTCTGTTGAAGCTCCTTGAATAGGTGACTGCATGGTATCCCCGGCTCTCTCTTGAAGCCCCTTGAATAAGAGACTGCATGCTCTCCCTGGCTCTCTCTTGAAGCCCCTTGAATAAGAAACTGCATGCTCTCCCTGGCTCTCTCTTGAAGCCCCGTGAATAGGAGACTGCATGCTCTCCATGGCACTCTCTTGAATCCCCTGCAATAGGCGACTGCATGCTCTCCCTGGCTCCATCTTGAAGCTCCTTGAATAGGTGACTGCATGCTCTCCCCAGCTTTCTCTTGAAGCCCCTTGAATTGGAGACTGCAAGCTCTGCCCAGCTATATCTTGAAGCCCCTTGAATAGGAGACTGAAGGCTCTCTCTTACTCTCTCCATCATTCTCTAGAAGCCCCTTGTATAGGAGACTGCATGCTTTCCCTGGCTTTCTCTTGAAGCCCCTTGAATAGGAGACTGCATGCTCTCCGCGGTTCTCTCTTGAAGCCCTTTGAATAGGAGACTGCGTGCTCTCCTCCGGCTCTCTCAGGATGCCCCTTTAATAGGTGACTGGATGCTCTCCCCAGCTCTCTCTTGATGCCACTTGAATAGGTGAATGCATGATCTCCCCGGCTCTCTCTTGAAGACCCTTCAATAGGAGACTGCATGCTCTCCTTGGCTCTCTCATGAATCCCCTACAATAGGAGAATGCATGCTCTCCCCGGCTCTCTCTTAAAGCCCCTTGAATAGGAGACTGCATTCTCTCACCCAGCTCTCTCTTGAATCCCCTTGAATAGGAGTCTGCATGCTCTCACCCGGCTCTCGCTTGGAGCCCCTTGAATAGGAGACTCCATGCTCTCCCCGGCACTCTCTTGAAGCACCTTGAAAAGATGACTGAATCTCTCACGGGCTCTCTCCTGAAGCCCCTTGAATACGAGACTGCATACTTTCCCTGTTTCTCTCTTAAAGCTCCTTGATTAGGAGACTGCATGCTCTCGGCGGCTTTCTCTTGAAGCCCTTGACTAGGAGACTGTATGCTCTTCCCGGCTCACTCTTGAAGCCCCTTGTATAGGAGACTGCATGCTTTCCCCGGATGTCTTGTGACGCGCCTTGAATAGGAGACTTCATGCTCTCCCCGGCTCTCTCTTGAAGCCCCTTGAATAGGAGACTGCATGCTATCCCTGGCTCACTCTTGAAGCTTCTTGAATCAGAGACTGCATGCTCTCCCTGGCTCTTTCTTGGAGCCCCTTGAATAGGAGACCGCATGCTCTCCTTGGCTCTCTCTTGAAGCCCCTACAATAGGAGACTGCATGCTCTCCCCGGCTCTGTCTTGAAGCTCCTTGAATAGGAGACTACATGCTCTCCCCAGCTTTCTCTTGAAGCCCCTTGAATTGGAGACTGCATGCTCTTCCCAGCTCTCTCTTGATGCCCCTTGAATAGGAGACTGCATGCTCTCTCTCGCTCTGTCCATCATTCTCTCGAAGCCCCTTGAATCGGATACTGCATGCTCTCTCCGGCTCTCTCTTGATGCACCTTGAATAGGAGACTGCATGCTCTCCCCGGTTCTCTCTTGTAGCCCCTTGAATAGGAGACTGCATGTTCTCCGTGGCTCTCTCTTGAAGCCCCTTCAATAGGTGACTGCATGCTCTCCCTAGCTATCTCTTGAAGCCCCTTGAATAGGAGACTGCATGCTCTCGCCAGCTCTCTCTTAAAGCCCCTTCAAGAGGAGACTCCATGCTCTCCCTGGCTCATTCTTGAAGCCCCTTGAATAGGAGACTGCATGCTCTCCCAGGCTCTCTCTTGAAGCCCCTTGAATAGGTGACTGCATGGTATCCCCGGCTCTCTCTTGAAGCCCCTTGAATCAGAGACTTCATGCTCTCCCTGGCTCTCTCTTGAAGCCCCTTGAATAGGAGACTGCATGTTCTCCTTGGCTCTCTCTTGAAGCCCCTACAATAGGAGAATGCATGCTCTCCCTGGCTCTCTCTTAAAGCCCCTTGAAGAGGAGACTCCATGCTCTCGCTGGCTCTTTATTGAAGCTCTTTGAATAGGAGACTGCATGCTCTATTTTGAAGCCCCTGCAATAGGTGACTGCATGCTCTCCCCGGCTCTATCTTGAAGCTCCTTGAATAGGAGACTGCATGCTCTCCCCAGCTTTCTCTTGAAGCCCCTTGAATTGGAGACTGCATGCTCTCCCCAGCTCTATCTTGAAGCCCCTTGAATAGTAGACTGCATGCACTCTCTCGCTCTCTCCATCATTCTCTCGAAGCCCCTTGAATCGACTAATGCATGCTCTCCCCGGCTCTCTCTTGAAGACCCTTCAATAGGAGACTGCATGCTCTCCTTGGCTCTCTCATGAATCCCCTACAATAGGAGAATGCATGCTCTCCCCGGCTCTCTCTTAAAGCCCCTTGAATAGGAGACTGCATTCTCTCACCCAGCTCTCTCTTGAATCCCCTTGAATAGGAGTCTGCATGCTCTCACCCGGCTCTCGCTTGGAGCGCCTTGAATAGGAGACTCCATGCTCTCCCCGGCACTCTCTTGAAGCACCTTGAAAAGATGACTGAATCTCTCACGGGCTCTCTCCTGAAGCCCCTTGAATACGAGACTGCATACTTTCCCTGTTTCTCTCTTAAAGCTCCTTGATTAGGAGACTGCATGCTCTCGGCGGCTTTCTCTTGAAGCCCTTGACTAGGAGACTGTATGCTCTTCCCGGCTCACTCTTGAAGCCCCTTGTATAGGAGACTGCATGCTTTCCTCGGATGTCTTGTGACGCGCCTTGAATAGGAGACTGCATGCTCTCACTGGCTCTTTCTTGAAGCCCCTTGAATAGGAGAACGCATGCTCTCCTTGGCTCTCTCTTGAAGCCCCTACAATAGGAGACTGCATGCTCTCCCCGGCTCTGTCTTGAAGCTCCTTGAATAGGAGACTACATGCTCTCCCCAGCTTTCTCTTGAAGCCCCTTGAATTGGAGACTGCATGCTCTTCCCAGCTCTCTCTTGATGCCCCTTGAATAGGAGACTGCATGCTCTCTCTCGCTCTGTCCATCATTCTCTCGAAGCCCCTTGAATCGGATACTGCATGCTCTCTCCGGCTCTCTCTTGATGCACCTTGAATAGGAGACTGCATGCTCTCCCCGGTTCTCTCTTGTAGCCCCTTGAATAGGAGACTGCATGTTCTCCGTGGCTCTCTCTTGAAGCCCCTTCAATAGGTGACTGCATGCTCTCCCTAGCTATCTCTTGAAGCCCCTTGAATAGGAGACTGCATGCTCTCCCCAGCTCTCTCTTAAAGCCCCTTCAAGAGGAGACTCCATGCTCTCCCTGGCTCATTCTTGAAGCCCCTTGAATAGGAGACTGCATGCTCTCCCAGGCTCTCTATTGAAGCCCCTTGAATAGGTGACTGCATGGTATCCCCGGCTCTCTCTTGAAGCCCCTTGAATCAGAGACTTCATGCTCTCCCTGGCTCTCTCTTGAAGCCCCTTGAATAGGAGACTGCATGTTCTCCTTGGCTCTCTCTTGAAGCCCCTACAATAGGAGAATGCATGCTCTCCCTGGCTCTCTCTTAAAGCCCCTTGAAGAGGAGACTCCATGCTCTCGCTGGCTCTTTATTGAAGCTCTTTGAATAGGAGACTGCATGCTCTATCTTGAAGCCCCTGCAATAGGTGACTGCATGCTCTCCCCGGCTCTATCTTGAAGCTCCTTGAATAGGAGACTGCATGCTCTCCCCAGATTTCTCTTGAAGCCCCTTGAATTGGAGACTGCATGCTCTCCCCAGCTCTATCTTGAAGCCCCTTGAATAGTAGACTGCATGCACTCTCTCGCTCTCTCCATCTTTCTCTCTAAGCCCCTTGAATCGACTAATGCATGCTCTCTCCGGCTCTCTCTTGAAGCCCCTTGTATAGTAGACTGCACGCTTTCCCCGGCTGTCTCGTGACACCCTTTGAAAAGTAGACTGCATGCTCTCCCCGGCTCTCTTTTGAAGCCTCTTGAATAGGAGACTGCATGCTCTCCGTGGCTCTCTCTTGAAGCCCCTTCAATAGGTGACTGCATGCTTTCCCCGGCTATCTCTTGAAGCCCATTGAGTAGGTGACTGCATGGTATCCCCGGCTCTCTCTTGAAGTCCCTTGAATCAGAGACTGCCTGCTCTCCCTGGCTCTCTCTTGAAGCCCCTTGAATAGGAGACTGCATGCTCTCCTTTTCTCTCTCTTGAAGCCCCTACAATAGGAGAATGTATGCTCTCCCCGGCTGTCTCTTAAAGCCCCTTGAAGAGGAAACTCCATGCTCTCCCTGGCTCTTTCTTGAAGCCCCTTGAATAGGAGTGTGCATGCTCCCCCAGGCTCTCTGTTGAAGCTCCTTGAATAGGTGACTGCATGGTATCCCCGGCTCTCTCTTGAAGCCCCTTGAATAAGAGACTGCATGCTCTCCCTGGCTCTCTCTTGAAGCCCCTTGAATAAGAGACTGCATGCTCTCCCTGGCTCTCTCTTGAAGCCCCGTGAATAGGAGACTGCATGCTCTCCATGGCACTCTCTTGAATCCCCTGCAATAGGCGACTGCATGCTCTCCCTGGCTCCATCTTGAAGCTCCTTGAATAGGTGACTGCATGCTCTCCCCAGCTTTCTCTTGAAGCCCCTTGAATTGGAGACTGCAAGCTCTGCCCAGCTATATCTTGAAGCCCCTTGAATAGGAGACTGAATGCTCTCTCTTACTTTCTCCATCATTCTCTCGAAGCCCCTTGTATAGGAGACTGCATGCTTTCCCTGGCTCTCTCTTGAAGCCCCTTGAATAGGAGACTGCATGCTCTCCCCGGTTCTCTCTTGAAGCCCTTTGAATAGGAGACTGCGTGCTCTCCTCCGGCTCTCTCAGGATGCCCCTTTAATAGGTGACTGGATGCTCTCCCCAGCTCTCTCTTGATGCCACTTGAATAGGTGAATGCATGATCTCCCCGGCTCTCTCTTGAAGACCCTTCAATAGGAGACTGCATTCTCTCACCCAGCTCTCTCTTGAATCCCCTTGAATAGGAGTCTGCATGCTCTCACCCGGCTCTCGCTTGGAGCCCCTTGAATAGGAGACTCAATGCTCTCCCCGGCACTCTCTTGAAGCACCTTGAAAAGATGACTGAATCTCTCACGGGCTCTCTCCTGAAGCCCCTTGAATACGAGACTGCATACTTTCCCTGTTTCTCTCTTAAAGCTCCTTGATTAGGAGACTGCATGCTCTCGGTGGCTTTCTCTTGAAGCCCTTGACTAGGAGACTGTATGCTCTTCCCGGCTCACTCTTGAAGCCCCTTGTATAGGAGACTGCATGCTATCCCCGGCTCTCTCTTGAAGCCCCTTGAATAGGAGACTGCATGCTATCCCTGGCTCACTCTTGAAGCTTCTTGAATCAGAGACTGCATGCTCTCCCTGGCTCTTTCTTGAAGCCCCTTGAATAGGAGACCGCATGCTCTCCTTGGCTCTCTCTTGAAGCCCCTACAATAGGAGACTGCATGCTATCCCTGGCTCTCGCTTGAAGCCTCTTGAATCAGAGACTGCATGCTCTCCTTGGCTCTCTCTTGAAGCCCCTACAATAGGAGAATGCATGCTCTCCCCGGCTGTCTCTTAAAGCCCCTTGAAGAGGAGACTCCATGCTCTCCCTGGCTCTTTCTTGAAGCCCCTTGAATAGGAGACTGCATGCTTTCCCTGGCTGTCTCGTGATGCCCCTTGAATAGTAGACTGCATGCACTCCCCGGCTCTCTCTTGAAGCCCCTTGAATAGGAGACTGCATGCTCTCCCCGGTTCTCTCTTGAAGCCCTTTGAATAGGAGACTGCGTGCTCTCCTCCGGCTCTCTCAGGATGCCCCTTTAATAGGTGACTGCATGCTCTCCCCGGCTCTCTCTTGATGCCACTTGAATAGGAGAATGCATGATCTCCCCGGCTCTCTCTTGAAGCCCTTTGAATAGGAGACTGAATGCTCTCCTCAGCAGTCTCTTGAAGCACCTTGAATGGGAGACTGAATGCTCTCCCCAGCTTTCTCTTGAAGCCCCTTGAATGGGAGACTGCATGCTCACCCAGCTCTCTCTTGAAGCCCCTTGAATAGGAGACTACATGCTCTCCCTGGCTCTCTCTTGAAGACCCTTCAATAGGAGACTGCATGCTCTCCTTGGCTCTCTCATGAATCCCCTACAATAGGAGAATACATGCTCTCCCCGGCTCTCTCTTAAAGCCCCTTGAATAGGAGACTGCATGCTCTCACCCAGCTCTCTCTTGAAGCCCTTTGAATAGGAGACTGCATGCTCTCACCCGGCTCTCGCTTGAAGCCCCTTGAATAGGAGACTGCATGCTCTCCCCGGCACTCTCTTGAAGCACCTTGAATAGGTGACTGCATCTCTCACAGGCTCTCTCCTGAAGCCCCTAGAATACGAGACTGCATACTTTCCCCGTTTCTCTCTTAAAGCTCCTTGATTAGGAGATTGCATGCTCTCGGCGGTTTTCTCTTGAAGCCCCTTGACTAGGAGAATGTATGCTCTCCCCGGCTCACTCTTGAAGCCCCTTGTATAGGAGACTGCATGCTTTCCCCGGATGTCTTTTGACGCACCATGAATAGGAGACTCCATGCTCTCCCCGGCTCTCTCTTGAAGCTCTTTGAATAGGAGACTGTATGCTCCCCCAGGCTCTCTCTTGAAGCCCCTTGAATAGGTGACTGCATGCTATCCCTGGCTCTCTCTTGAAGCCTCTTGAATCAGACGCTGCATGCTCTCCCTGGCTCTCTCTTGAAGCCCCTTGAATAGGAGAGTACATGCTCTCCTTGGCTCTTTTTTGAAGCCCCTACAATAGGAGACTGCATGCTCTCCCTGGCTCTCCCTTGAAGCCCCTTGAATAGGAGACTCCATGCTCTCCCTGCTCTCTCTTGAAGCCCCTTGAATAGGAGACTGCATGCTATCCCTGGCTCTCTCTTGAAGCCTCTTGAATCAGAGACTGCATGCTCTCCCTGGCTCTCTCTTGAAGACGCTTCAATAGGAGACTGCATGCTCTCCTTGGCTCTCTCTTGAAGCCCCTACAATAGGAGAATGCATGCTCTGCCCGGCTCTCTCTTAAAGCCCCTTGATGAGGAGACTCCATGCTCTCCCTGGCTCTTTCTTGAAGCCCTTTGAATAGGAGACTGCATGCTCCCCCAGGCTCTCTCTTGAAGCCCCTTGAATAGATGACTGCATGATAGTCCCAGCTCTCTCTTGAAGCCCTTTGAATCAGAGACTGCATGCTCTCCCTGTCTCTCTCTTGAAGCCCCTTGAATAGGAGACTGCATGCTGTCCGTGGCTCTCTCTTGAAGCACCTGCAATAGGTGACTGCATACTCTCCCCGGCTCTGTCTTGAAGCTCCTTAAATAGGAGACTGCATGCTCTCCCCAGCTTTCTCTTGAAGCCCCTTGAATTGGAAACTGCATGCTCACCCAGCTCTCTCTTGAAGCCCCTTGAATAGGAGACTGCATGCTCTCCCTGGCTCTCTCTTGAAGCCCCTTGAATAGGAGACTGCATGCTCTCCTTGTCTCTCTCTTGAAGCCCCTACAATAGGAGAATGCATGCTCTCCCCGGCTCTCTCTTAAAGCCCCTTGAAGAGGAGACTCCATGCTCTGCCTGGCTCTTTCTTGAAGCCCCTTGAATAGGAGACTGCTTGCTCCTCCAGGCTCTCTCTTGAAGCCCCTTGAATAGGTGACTGCATGGTATCCCCGGCTCTCTCTTGAAACCCCTTGAATCAGAGACTGCATGCTCTCCCTGGCTCTCCCTTGAAGCCCCTTGAATAGGAGACTGCATGCTCTCCTTGTCTCTCTCTTGAAGCCCACAATAGGAGAAAGCATGCTCTCCCCGGCTCTCTCTTAAAGCCCCTTGAAGAGGAGACTCCATGCTCTCCCTGGTGCTTTCTTGATGCCCCTTGAATAGGGGACTGCATGCTCCCCCAGGCTCTCTCTTGAAGCCCCTTGAATAGGTAACTGCATGGTATCCCCGGCTCTCTCTTGAAGCCCCTTGAATCAGAGACTGCATGCTCTCTTTGGCTCTCCCTTGAAGCCCCTTGATTAGGAGACTGTATGCTCTCCGTGTCTCTCTCGAAGCCCCTGCAATAGGTGACTGCATGCTCTCCCCGGCTTTCTCTTGAAGCCCCTTGAATTGGAAACTGCATGCTCACCCAGCTCTCTCTTGAAGCCCCTTGAATAGGAGACTGCATGCTCTCCCTGGCTCTCTCTTGAAGCCCCTTGAATAGGAGACTGCATGCTCTCCTTGTCTCTCTCTTGAAGCCCCTACAATAGGAGAATGCATGCTCTCCCCGGCTCTCTCTTAAAGCCCCTTGAAGAGGAGACTCCATGCTCTGCCTGGCTCTTTCTTGAAGCCCCTTGAATAGGAGACTGCTTGCTCCTCCAGGCTCTCTCTTGAAGCCCCTTGAATAGGTGACTGCATGGTATCCCCGGCTCTCTCTTGAAACCCCTTGAATCAGAGACTGCATGCTCTCCCTGGCTCTCCCTTGAAGCCCCTTGAATAGGAGACTGCATGCTCTCCTTGTCTCTCTCTTGAAGCCCACAATAGGAGAAAGCATGCTCTCCCCGGCTCTCTCTTAAAGCCCCTTGAAGAGGAGACTCCATGCTCTCCCTGGTGCTTTCTTGAAGCCCCTTGAATAGGGGACTGCATGCTCCCCCAGGCTCTCTCTTGAAGCCCCTTGAATAGGTAACTGCATGGTATCCCCGGCTCTCTCTTGAAGCCCCTTGAATCAGAGACTGCATGCTCTCTTTGGCTCTCCCTTGAAGCCCCTTGAATAGGAGACTGTATGCTCTCCGTGTCTCTCTCGAAGCCCCTGCAATAGGTGACTGCATGCTCTCCCCGGCTCTATCTTGAAGCTCCTTGAATAGGAGACTGCATGCTCTCCCCAGGTTTCTCTTGAAGTCCCTTGAATACGAGACTGAATGCTCTCCTCAGCTCTCTCTTGAAGCTCCTTGAATAGGATACTGCATGTTCTCTCTCGCTCTCTCCATCATTCTCTCGAAGCCCCTTGAATCGGATACTGCATGCGCTCTCCGGTTCTCTCTTGAATCCTCTTGTATAGGAGACTGCATGCTTTCTACGGCTGTCTCGTGACGCCCCTTGAATAGTAGACTGCATGCTCTCCCCGGCTCTCTCTTGAAGCCCCTTGAATAGGAGACTGCATGCTCTCCCCGGCTCTTTCTTGAAGCCCCTTGAATAGGAGACTGAATGCTCTCCGTGGCTCTCTCTTGAAGCGCCTTCAACAGTGGCGGCTGCTATCATAGGGCGGCCCGGCGCCGCCCCCCCAGAAAGAGCAGTGGCCAAAAAGAGATTAATCAAAGTGCTAAAAGAGATTAATCAAGATGGATGCATTTCTTTTGCCAACTGCACGGGGGCGCTGTGGCAAGACAACAATTACAGTGTATGTGTAAGAATTCCTAAAGGCCGGCCCGGCTTTCACAGCTGGGCACGTCCTGTTTTACGCATCTTTTTTCAATAACATAGCGCGTGGAGCTCGTAACTCCACGCACTCTACGTAAACCCCATTAATTAAGAGGCTGGCGGGCCGCTTCAGTGGTGAAATGAAATTCCCTCCCTCCTGCAGGGATACAGTAATGTCATTGGCTGTTTGCCAATGACAATCCTTGCATTGGCTGGCAATCAGCCAATGACATTACTGTATCTATGCAGGGTGTGTGGTGTGCCTGCGCCACCTTCACACGTCTCTCTCCTTGGCCCTGATTCTTTCTTTGACGAGTTGACGACGACACAAACACGACGCAAACTGAGCTGCTGCCCTGCCCTGAGACCACCAGCCCAGCAGAGACGGCCTGGTACTACGACGAGCTTTCCGGTATCCAGCGGTAAGTACTAGTAAAGTGTACCCCCAGATGTTGTTTGTGTTTGGGCCCGGGGAGTGTATCACCACTGCCCCAGCAGTGAACGACGTGTAGGCTAAGGCCTACACGTCTTTCAGTGTTGCTGACTGCCGTGCCGTGTAGGCAACTTGGGGCCTAAACTTGTGTCTGTGCCCCACTCCCCGGGCAAACTACCACCAAGGCGGGGGCCGCATGCGGCCTGCTTGGGCCTTTCTTTAGCCACGGGCCATGGCAGGCCCAGGCAGACATGCTGCACGTAGAATCTCCCCAAAAAATTTGCCGTTTTATATTTTTGGCATTTTTCGCAAAAAATGCCGAAAAATATAAAACAGCACAGCACAACCCAGGGAGAGCCCTGGCAGGGCGAGGGAGAGGCCCACGGCTGGTGGTGGCCTAGCATGATGAGAGAGAGGTGGACAGTGCCATGAAGGACGAGGGGGAATGATTTGGAGAGGGCCGGGGCAGCACTATAAATGTGCATGCACGGACGGTGTTCGGTAGTCTGCAGCGCAGCGTACTGGAAGGTTGCCACTGCCTGGCCTGCCTGCCTGCCTGGTGCACAGTGTGTGCACCTGACGCGTATGTTTCTCCTCAGCGTATGTGCCACAGTACTGCGTATCTCCATCCTTTGTTGTTGTGTCATTGTAAGTACTTCCGCGTCTGTGCTCCGGCTCACCGAGGTATTGCATATACGTACGGGGAGAGCGAGAAAGGGAAACTTGCAAGGTCAGCAGTGGGAGCAATGTATATGACAATCGCACTCAAGTCCCTGACACCAACCCACTGTGGGCGGGCGATGATATAGCGCCTAGCATGCATTCCGAAGCAGTTAGCGTCTGGTTTCCGCTAGCTTCCATTCTCTACATACACATGTGCAATCATTGAATGGTGTAGAATTGCCCTGTTTATTTCCATGTCAATTATATGTCATATCTGTGTTTTTTTGTTTCTCTCCCCTCCTGCTGACTTGTCGCCTTGAGGGTCGCTTCAGGGTACTGCGTACAGGTAGCTCTTTCGATGGACTAGGCGTGTCCGAGCTATCATCAGTTATTGAAAAATAGCATTTTGGTGTATCTCTTTTTGATAAGTTATAGGATTTATTTTCAAAGTGGATGTTTAGATTGTGTGGAAGAGCGTTGCGTCATGCACACCTGTCGTTGCATGGAATTCGTTAGCTGCATTTTAACCACAGGAGTCAGGACACATTACTGATTGTTTCCAGCGCCGGAGCTGCCGGGACTGCACGAGGCAGAGAGGGTCTTATTTTCCCCAAAATTAATCTTTTTCAGTGCGCGTTAAAGCTGCTCCCGGGCATTAAAGTCTACTAGGGTTTAATAGTCCCAAGAAGTAACGCACCCACAGAGTACTGTGTAAAGGATTTCACCATGTCCAAGTCCCTGGAGGTTCAGCTTTGTTTTGAGGCCGGCTGCACTCCTGGGATCCTTTATGGAGGTAGGTGGGGTGGATCGACCCACAGGTGAAAATGCGGCAGGTGTGAAACACTCCCAGCAGGGCATACACTGCGAGGGGCCAGGGGAGGAGGGGCCAGGGGAGGAGACGGCCAAACCAGCCCAGACACCATGATCAGGGTTTCCTCTGGAGGAATGCTGGGGGTGAGAGCAGCAGACAAATACACATCGCCCCTCCAATAACATTGTCTTTGTGTGAGGCGAGGATGGGGTTGCTGGGACCCCTGTCAATACACATCCCTGAAGGTGCCGCTCAAACAAGGCCTGGGGCCACTGACCACTCCCCCCAACCAAAACACCAATGGCCACTTCAAATGATCAAACAAAGACAAGGCCTGTCCGCCAGACACACGGTTCAAGGGGCTATCCACTGGCAAACACTTCCCACCCCGGTTTTTATAGGTCTAATATAGGCGAGCAGGCAGCTTTAATTAATGCCCACTGTTTTTAGATAAGGAAACTGAGACATACGGCCCGTTTTTATAAGGTGACTGCGCAGTATAGAAACTCTTAATTTATAGCAGGAGGGGGACATCATAATGTATCAAGCGACTAGCTGCTCATAACAAGTAATTCCCGATCTCAGTTAGTGTGGCTGGGGTTTCCTCCAGAGCCCTTGAAGTTTGCATCGAACCTTACTATTCAACTCCAGCAGCACTGTGGGAAGACCCCAGAGAAATAGCATGTGGAGGTTAGTAAAATAAGTGTTTGCATGAACAAATCTGCAGTGCACACCAGGCACTCGACTGTCTGCGCGCCAAAGCTTTCCCACGTGCTGCACCTGTGCTCTATGGCTACCTGGCTTTTCAATATAAAAACAGTTCAGTTGCTCTGTCACTACACATGGCCCAACTCAATAATTTAATTGTATTGACATGTGGAGGTGCAAGGACCCTCGGCAGGGTCTCTGCGGCAGGCGCTGCCCCTTTGCAGCTGATGTGTTGCAGGAAGTTTGTTCAAAGGTTGTTTGTTGGTGCGTCTGACCTCTTCTTTGGCTGGCCTTGTAGCAAGGCAGCACTGTTGTGATGGACTGCAGACAGTACTAGGGTGTTTCTTTACCTGTCCATTGACTGCCCAGTGGTGCAGTGATTATGTTTCATTTGTTTTCTCTGATAATGCCAAGGTTTTATTGTGTGCTTCTGGGGGAAACCATTCTTGATCGGCCTGGCAGCTGTTGTATGGGGCGTTCCTGGCCATATGTCCTGCTATGGGTGTTTTGCTGATGACGGGTGACGGGTTTACTTTCTACCAGTGATTTGTCCCATTGGGACAGTATTCCCCTCTAGTCTTCACTTTCATGCGACTAAATTGGCAGGATTATGACACCAGAATGGTTTCTGTGGAGGTTTTATTGGAGATGGGACGGGAGTAAATGTTTCCAGGTACATAGTTAGTTTGTACTGTGAATTGACCGCTAGTTTTAAGATCCTGGATGCTTATTATGATGCCAGTGTGTACATTGGTTGTCATGAAAAATATGAGCGCGTGTTTGTTAGGGAAGCCCTGCTCTTTCCCATGCTTCCACTCCCCCTTCCCTATCTGTATTATTGCATCTCCATCCTTTCCTTGGCCCTCTGTTCCCCTCAACTCTCCTGTCAAGGCTGCCTGCATGGTGCTGCTTTGCCTTGTTTACCTCTAGGCTAGTATACACGCCCTGTTTCTTTAGTTAAGACTCTACTTGCTGCTGGCATGTACTGCATGAAAGTGTTGCGCGTCGTCACTCTGGTACTGAATATACTGACTACAATTACCTCTCTCTGACATTTAGGGATATTTTGGTATCTTGCCAAGCAACCTATCAGGATCTAGCAACACACATGTGCAAATACAAGAAACGTATATGCATCACGAGGAAAAGGGAGGCATTACCACTGAATTCCTGACTACAGTGAGCGATGCACATGCATACAAAACTCGTGCGCGTCCTCTGCTACGAGGAAAAAGCAATGGCAATGCCAACAGTTTGGACTTTTGTGTAAGCATGGGAAAGGCACTTGCCAGGCACAGTTGTAGCAGAGTTAACTACCTGTTGTTGTAGAAGCAGAAACATGGTGAAAGTTCCTGGGCCTCTAATAGCAGTGCCTGGCAGAAGCTTACACCGTATGCACAAGGCCAAAATGTTGGCTTTGTCAATGCTTGTGTTCGAACAGGATCTCAGTGGCTTTGCCAATGCTTTTTTTAACAGGACTTCAGCAAAGGACACGCAGAGTGCTTATAAATCGGGTGCCTGAAGGGCTGCATCAAAATCATTTTGAAATGTGAGCTCCGCAAAGCGCACTTTTAAAGCCCCAGAACGAAAACATTACAAAAATATATATATTGCAGCGTTATACAAATGATGACTGGCACATGGTGGTAGTTGATGGTACTTTCTTTACACATTGTACTAATGATAATTCTGGTGCAGCTTTAATGTTACAAGCAGTTAACTCTCTCTCCTTCATGTGTGAAAGCCATTTTAATACTGCTCTGAGCCTATGTTGTCCTTTCTCAGATCAGTCTCTCGCTTTCTCTTTACAGACCAACAGCAACACCTTACATGAACAAATCCAACCAGTCCAGGGTAATTGTGAAACTAAAAACATCGGACTTCAGCCTCCACAGTGCACCTTCCGGGATTTTGGATTTCCCATAGCCTGCGAAGGAGTTCATTGCAGTGGCCATTCTCCAGAACGAGGTGAGCTAGCATGAGTCTTTTGTAGGGTTTGGTGCTCAGGGCACTCCAACTCTGTTTGTGTTCATCTGTTGTAAAGAAGGCACACAGCTATCTTGTTTATTTTTTTTTCTAAAAGAAGCCCATGTTTGTGGGGATGAATGAGGTGGGGGAAATCTGATGAACAGTACAGACTACAGACTACAGAATGGCATCTATGACTAGCTGAGAGGGTGGCATGTGAAAATGGAAAGTCATACATATAATGCAAAAAGGCCTGCTTATGGTTCAACGGAAACAAACCTGTCCATTTGGAAACTGTTTTTCGCAGGGTAGGATTGGGTGGTGATTCCCACTTACCTCTTGATGTCCTGGTATCTTCCAGTTGAATGGTATACAGTAATTTGTTTTACCGCTGTAAAATCCCACAGTCTTTCAAACATCAGAATACCTTCTTTCTAATCTTCACCATTGCTCCCACAGTGCTTGGCAGGGGTTGGGGTTGTGTGATGTAGTCAGAAAAATCTCCCTACTTTGTAAACAATGTTTTTTTGTAACAGTATTAACAGAACAAACTTGCCTCATTTCTTCCATAAGTATTCATTTGCCAAACAAGCTGCAATACGTACTGTGTGGCTGGTGTCACATTTGCTAATGGGCATGTGTGTTAACGCGTGCATAGATAACATCGGCAATTATACTCAACTGTACTGGTCGATGACAAGTACAGCAGAGTTGTGTATAATTGCAGATGTTATCTGTGTCTAGTACCGACTAATTATACTTATGTGTTATTGAAGAGAATACCTAACAATAACTACATGATCCCATATACATGTACATAATCATTTTGCTTATTAACAGGTGTCACTGTTGCCGAAAATGAATTCAGTGGACCAATTACTCTCTCCGTACATGCCTTGAGCTCATTACTGAAAGACGGACTGATTTTGAGGGGGTTACTGTGCATAAGGCTCAGGGATTCATTTAAACTCTGAAAGAGAAGTAGTTCCTTTTCTTCCTTTTTTTGTTCAATGACATAATGCCCCATGTCGACATTCTATATAACCAGCTTCAGAAGCGAGACATTGACTACGTATGTGCAGAAAGCTACTGAAACTTTAATCAAGTGCATTGGCAGACTACGTGAAAGCACTGAGAATCTGGAAGCTAAACTTCCATCAGAGGCAAATTTTTCAGGTCGCAATGTAAATATGAACACTTTCAATCATTTGGCTAAAGAAGTATGTGATATTATAGTGTTTGTTACATAAGCCCAATAACGCTTTGCATTTACCAACCACTTGGAGGGGGCCAAATAGTTGCAGAGTGACCTATTTCAAACACATGGACAGTCTTTTCCCAATGATGCACTGAAGGCAACTGTCCAAGCGTACCCCATATTAACCAAGGGAAGACTGCGCACTGAGCTTTCAATTGTTTATGAGAGACCAGAATTCTGTAGTTCAAGTGGCGCAATTTCTTTATTAAAATTATTTGTTGAAAACAATCTCGAAGAAGCATTTAGTGCGTCAATGCAGTTATTAAAAATTCTGATTACTACACCCATGACAACAGCTGAGTCTGAGCGCTGTTTATCCAGCCAGAAGCGAATTAAAACATTCTTGAGAAACACAATGACTGAGGATCGTCTGAATGCTTTGGCCATGCTGTCCATGGAAAAACAACTAATTCAAGAGATCCCTGACTTCAATACACAGACTATTGATAAATTTGCCTCTCTGAAAAATAGACGTGCACAATTTGTATACAAACTTTCAATGATTGGCCAGTGAATGTTCTGTTACAAACAAGCTATTTGCAGTTATTTTGTGGGTTACCTTGAATTCTTTGTTTCAATGGCCTTATATATGTTAGGATTTTGTGTAAGGTTGCAGTGATCTATTTGACAGAACAGTGAGAAATGTGAAGTATGTTTTGATGTTATGGTTGTTGGTTGATTATAAAGCACTCAACATAATAAACTTAGTAAACTATTTCTGTTGCATTTTTCTCCATGCAATGTGCATGTGCTATCTCTGAGACCTGTGCATTCCACGTGTTGCAACTTTGAGCAATTGAAGCAATGGCAACTCAGCGTGGCAGACAGCCATTAGAGGTAGGACAAATGTTGCTTTAATTAAGTGGTTTAAAACTAAAGTAATATTTTAGATTAGTTCCCCCTTTCAAAAAATGCCTAAAATCCCACCTTAGTAAGAGGATGAACGCATGTGAATGCCAGTAACAGCATGACAAACATGTCCCCATCATTACTGACTATATAATGAATTTCTTTATGCATACACCATAGTACCAGCTATTCTCAATACAAGCTGCTGTAAAATACACCATCACACTTACACACGTAAGAAAAACCGAATGCTTTTTTCATATTTCGGTGGGTTTTTTGGACAGTAAATTGCACATTTTGTAGGCTATTTTTCCAAAATGTTCACAGGGGGAGATTCGCCCTGGGAAATTTACAGCCCACCAGCTTTCAACTCGCCAGCCGCCACTGCCCTTCAATAGGTGACTGCATGCTCTCCCTGGCTCTATCTTCAAGCCCCTTGAATTGGAGACTGCATGCTCTCCCCAGCTCTCTCTTGAAGCCCCTTGAATAGGAAACTGCATACTCTCCCAGGAAGTCTTTTGAAGCCCCTTGTATAGGCGACTGCATGCTTTCCCCGGCTGTCTCGTGACACCCCTTGAATAGGAGACTGCAAGCTCTCCCCGGCTTCTCTTGAAGCCCCTTGAATGGGAGACTGCATGCTCTCCCTGGCTCTCTCTTGAAGCCCCTTGAATAGGAGACTGCATGTTCTCCCTGGTTCTCTCTTGAAGACCCTTCAATAGGAGACTACATGCTCCCCTTGGCTCACTCTTGAAGCCCCTACAATAGGAGAATGCATGCTCTCCCCAGCTCTCTATTAAAGCTCCTTGAAGAGGAGACTCCACGCTCTCCCTGGCTCTTTTTTAAAGTCCCTTGAATAGGAGACTGCATGCTCCCCCAGGCTCTCTCTTGAAGCCCCTTGAATAGGTGACTGCATCGTATCCCTGGCTCTCTCTTGAAGCCCCTTGAATAGGAGACGACATGCTCACCCCGGCTCTCTCTTGAAGCCCCTTGAATAAGAGACTGCATGCTCTCCCCAGCTTTCTCTTGAAGCCCCTTGAATTGGAGACTGCATGCTCTTGCCGGCTCTCTCTTGAAGCCCTTGAATAGAAGACTGCATGCTCTCTGTGACTCTCTCCATCATTCTCTCTCGAAGCCCCTGGAATCAGATACTGCATGCCCCCCCCCCGGCTCTCCCTTGAAGCCCCTTGTATAGGAGGCTGCATGCTTTCCACGGCTGTCTGGTCACGCACCTTGAATAGGAGACTGCATGCTCTCCCCGGCTTTCTCTTGAAGCCCCTTGAATAGGAGACTGCATGCTCTCCCCGGCTCTCTCTTGAAGCCCCTTCAATAGGTGACTGCATGCTCTCTGCGGCTCTGTCTTGAAGACCTTTGAATAGGAGACTGCATGCTCTCCCTAGCTATATCTTGAAGCCCCTTGAATAGGAGACTGCATGCTCTCCCCGGAGCTCTCTTGAAGCCCCTTGTATAGGAGACTGCATGCTTTCCCTGGCTGTCTCGTGACGCCCCTTGAATAGGAGACTGCACACTCTCCCCGGCTCTCTCTTGAAGCCCCTTGAATAGGAGACTGCATGCTCTCTGCGGCTCTCTCTTGAAGCCCCTTGAATAGGAGACTGCATGCTCTCTGCGGCTCTCTCTTGAAGACCTTTCAATAGGAGACTGCATGCTCTCCTTGGCTCTCTCTTGAAGCCCCTGCAATAGGAGAATGCATGCTCTCCCCGGCTGTCTCATAAACCCCCTTGAAGAGGAGACTCCATGCTCTCCATGGCTCTTTCTTGAAGCCCCTTGAATAGGAGACTGCATGCTCCCCCAGGCTCCCTCTTGAAGCCCCTTGAATAGGTGACTGCATTGTATCCCCGGCTCTCTCTTGAAGCCCCTTGAATAGGTGACTGCATTGTATCCCCGGCTCTCTCTTGAAGCCCCTTGAATAGGAGACTGCATGCTCTCTCCGGCTCTCTCTTGAAGCCCATTAAATAGGAGACTGCATGCTCTCCGTGGCTCTATCTTGAAGCCCCTTCAATAGGTGACTACATGCTCTACCCGTCTCTATCTTGAAGCCCCTTGAATAAGAAACTGCATGCTCTCTCTCGCTCTCTCCATCTTTCTCTCTCGAAGCCCCTTGAATCGGATACTGCATGTTCTCCCCGACTCTCTCTTGAAGCCCTTTGAATAGGAGACTGCGTGCTTTCCTGGCTCTCTCTTGAAGCCCCTTAAATGGGAGACTGTAAGCTCTCCCTGGCTCTCTCTTGAAGCCCCTCGAATAGGAGACTGCATGCTCTTCTCGGCTCTCTCTTGAAGCCCTTTGAATAGGAGACTGCATTATCTCCCATGCTGTCTCTTGAAGCCCCTTGAATAGGAAACTGTATGCTTTCCCCTGCTCTCTCGTGAAGCTCCTTGAATAGGAGACTGCACACTCTCTCCCTGACACTCCATTGAAGCCCCATGAATAGGAGACTACATGTTCTCCCCGTCTCTCTCTCGAAGCCCCTTGAATAGGAGACTGCATGCTTTCCCCGGCTCTCTGACGAAGCTCATTGAATAGGAGACTGCACGCTCTCCCTGGCTCTCTCTTGAAGCCCCTTGAATAGGAGACTGCATGCTCTCCTTGTCTCTCTCTTGAAGCCGCTACAATAGGAGAATGTATGCTCTCACCCGGCTCTCTCTTGAAGCCCCTTGAATAGGAGACTGCATGCTCTCCCAGGCTCTCTCTTGAAGCCCCTTGAATCTGAGACTGCATGGTCTCCCCGGCTCTCTCTATGCGTTGTTGCACACTTTATTGTAACACAGACAGGGTTGTGAACATTTTTTTGAAGCATTTCCAAGCATTTATACTGCCCAAATCTGTATTTTTCCTGCCATGGGCAAAGGACCTAGGTCGGGAGTCGGCTAGCTTTCAAGCAAGTTTATTTGTGTTATGAAAGGTATTAATGCAAACTGCCTTTAGCTGTTAAAGGGTTTCCAAGTGTATAAGCCTCCCGGATAACTGTTTCTTTTGTCTTAGAGTGAATTTTATGGAGCAAGTCAATTTGTTTTTCAATTCTATATTCTGTGTTCTGGGACTGAACAGAGGTGCATTTAGGCTTTCTGCTGCCCTAGGCCCAAATAAGTGCATGTGCACCCCCAAGTTTACTCCCCCTCTGCCAGACTGTGCACCATCACCACATTCCGCCCCTTCAACAAACTTTGTCTGTGTTGTCCTAACTATGCCTCATTCACCCCCATTTTGTCCCCAATTTTGGCTCCATAACTGTATAAGGACATTTCTAGGGGTTGCAGGGTTTAGTAAGTTATTGCTTCCTCTCTATTAATTCAAGCATGTCACCTTATATGTTATCTTAATTGAAAGAGTGTTTTCAGATTCTGCTGCCCAAGATTTGTAGAAGACATTGGACCTGATTATGACCCTGGCGGAACGGGTTAACGGGCTCCGCAAAAGGAGGCGGACCCTTTAAACTCGTTCCGCCACATTACGAGGTCCCCTCGCAGGACCCGGTAACAACGCCTGGTAAAACCAGGCGGTGGTACCGGTTCCCGCGAGGGGAAGAGGGAGCAAACAACGGGCCACTCGTAATCGGCCCGTTGTTTGCTCCCTCTCCCATTCCCATTCAGCCCTATGGGGGCTGAAATAGGAATGTAGAAGGTCTGGGCCCGGGTTCCTGGAGGGAGGAATTACCGGGCCCTCCGAACTCAGAATGGCCCGGTAATTCCCCATTCTGGGAACCCAGACGCGATTTCGGCAACAGCCACGCGGCCAATAGCGGCATGGCTACCGCCGAGGTCGTAATAAGGCCCATTGTGTACTACAGTTGAGTGCACTACAGGCAATTGTCTACTTTCGATTAGGTCCGAAAACAATCTCATGGAGGAAGTGATAAGAACATAAGTGGTCTGTCAACTGGACACAAGTGAGAGAAGTTTGGAATGAGGAATTTTGGTTTCAATGCTAATACCTAATTTCGCTCACAGTTTGCCTGCTGTCACTCTATGAGAAGCACCTAGACTGGTCTGTAATATTAATGCGACATAACGACATTTCTACATCTGGTCTTGTCAAATGGTAAAGTTTACGTATGCATGTGGTTGAGGCACATTTTATAAAAATATTGAATAACTGTTCTGTTCTTGATTGTCGTGCAGAGTATGGAACCTCCGTCCCCAAGCACCACAGAGGAAGAGTAAAAGCACTCCCTCTGCGGTTATTGGGGCCACAGGTGGGTTTCCCTCGCCGGTCTGGTACCACGAAACTGCTGACCCCAGACAGCTGTAGAAAAAGGTCTGATTAGTTACCAAGCAAGCACAATAAAACACACTGATGAAAACAGAAGGCAGAGTCTTACCTATGTGGAGAGTTGGTATGCCGTATACCTATGCTGGGGTACTTCGTGGAGAGGGGGGGGGATCAAGTGAGCTGGCCTCCCAGTAGTATCAAGACCAATGTCGTGCGAGGGTCCACCCAACCAACCTGCAGAGATATATGTGCAAGCTGGAATGGCGAGAAGCCAGATCCGAGACACAAAATCCGTAAGGGGCAATCCAAAGGCAATCCCGAATAACGTTCCAAAGCAAACAAGTAGTCATGAGGGGCAGAAGAGCAGAGCAAGGTCCAGAGTCGAAATCCGTGTCAAAAGCCGTGAATCCAAGAAGCAGAATAGCTGAACAGAGTCCTCCGGTGCGAACAGCTGTGAAGCGCTGTTTCGGGGGAGTCCAGCGTTTAAATCCTGTGTGTCCCTGTGTCAGCTGATCCGCGAGCGGGACCGGTGAGCGCGTCACGTGACCCGGGACCAGGAAGTGCACGCTGGAACTGTGTTGACGAATGCCGAGGCGTTTGTCTGTAGTTGCTGTCCCGTAAGCACCATGGCCAGTGGAGGTATGGAAAGCTCCTGTTGTACCTGGTTGTTTGGTGCTTCCGACCCCGGAGATGAGCCTGCTCACGTGACACCCCCCGGACATGAGAGCGTGTGTGAGAGCTGTGTGAGGATGAGGGGTGTATGACTGGTGTACTTGAACGGAGCCGTGAGTGCGTGACAATAACAAGAATTCAACCCCCTTCTCATGGTTACAGGTCTAGTGTTAGCAGGGGGCAAATGGCAATAAGGCAAGTTTCCTGCTGCAGCCGATGTGCCTCCAATCCCATGGCCTGGAACGTCATTATACTATGGAAAAAATCACAAGAGAAATGTGTAAACTCTGCCTGGGCATAAACAATTCAGTAGATTAGAGACAGGTGGAGAATGTTCTTAGAATCTTTTATGTGCATTCTCGCACTGAAGTAATGGATAAGGGCGACCCTGAACATTCATGTGTGGGAAACAACATCATTCCTCGTAGCGGCACAATGCAGGCACATTTTAACAAATTAAGTGGTACATACTTTTTACATCATTGCTCTTTGTGAAATTGTTCAAAATAGCCAACACACCAAGAGTAAAACTGAGCACTGGACCGGCGTTCCAGCACAATATTACTTTTGTGCGTGTGGTTTAGGCTATAGGTCTTGCCAGCTTGTGTTTAGAGTCATTTAAGATGTTTGTTAACTCTGTAGAGTTGGGTGGACTGTACAATAAATAGGAACATTTTGAAATGTGTTGGTATAGATGTAGATGTCCTGCTGTCATTTGAAGTACTGTTTCACAGTAAAAGTCCTACATGGTATTTAAACTATAATTAATGTAAATATTACTTATAAGCATCACAGCTATGCATTGTGTGACAAACTTTGCAGTTGGTTCTCCTGCGAGTACTGAGCGTGCAGCAAAATGCCATCAAAGACACTTGATAAACTCAGCAGGGATGCCATTTGCACTGAGCAGCTTCTGTAAAGATGGCTGTGTGGATATCTTTGCGGGACACCTTTAAGCTGTGAAACAGTGTGTACCTTTGGCACAGCGTTTTTGTTCTCACCCTGCTATGACTCTGGGTATCATTTCATAGGTTTCTTGATGCACTTGCACATTTAGATATTCTCTTCGCCATCTATTTCATGCTTGCACCTTTTGGGTGGCCACAGACCTCAGAAATGTAGAGCCGGGGAGGGAAATGATTGCTTGCTTTTGAACATCATTTTATTGCTGCTTGAGGGAACTCTGTGCTTGACTTAAGCATAGGCATGTGTTTAATATTGTAAAATAATGCGTCATTTTTAACCTTTACTTTTTTTAAGGGAAACCCCTCATTTTTGCAACGGTTTAAATGCATGTTGTGTATTTGAATATAACATTGATTGCTTAACACAGTGTATATGTGTATAGATTAGAAAGAACTCCAGCAAAAATGTGAACTGCCACCAATGAAATCACTAAGGTTTTGGCTATTTTACATATTAAAGAGCATTTTGCGAAGATATGAATGACAAAAGAGCTTTATATCTGTCATAAACGTCTGTGAGAGTTGTATGACTTAATCACCAAAGACCTAAACACGCTGGGTTTGGTAGATATTTTCTTTTTGAATTTTGTTTTTAATTTGTCTTTTTAAAAAAATCAGAAGTCACCCTAACAATAACGCTTTTGCAAATATCAAGCATATATACAACGTTGGGCATTAAAGGATTTAGCTGAAGGAGTGGAATGGCTGCTAGCTGTTCAAAACTGAGTACAGTGTTGTGGATTAGCCACACTTGTAGAAACAAAATTGGCTTTAAATTTGAAAAATGATATCCCGTAAATTGAAAGTAAACTGCAATGAAAATGTTCTGGCTTGGCGTCTATGGGACTGAAGACTGCCCTGCTACCTTTTGGCCTGAAGACTCCTTGTGCTCTGCATACACGAAGGTCTGGATACCCCCAGTGTGTGCAAAATATGCCAGACACTCGGAGACCCCTGTGGTAGTGATGTAATGCACTATAAAACTTTTGTAACATAACAAAGGGAGTGATTTTCTGCCACCATAGCAGATTACATGAAATGATTTTCTTCTCTCCCCTATAAAGACTATTAGTACCCAGCAAGAGTCAAGCAGAATGCAACACGAATCGATTCTTGGCCAGGATTCCAACCGCCTTGTTCATGGCAGGGGGTGTGGCAGCCCCTCAGCCAATGAGGAGACTTGAAGCGGTGCTATCCACGTTCTGAGCCTCCCTATGGCTGAGAAGTTGCCTTCGCCCCGCGCCAGGGACTCAGGTAAGGTTTTTTTTTTCTTCCCCTTTCCTTCCACCTCCCTGCCCACCCCACTTACCTTCTGCCTCCTTTGTCCACGGCGGGCGGTGTGGCAGCCTCCCGCCGTGTGGAGGCTTGAAGAGGGGCCTTAGCCGTTCCGCGCCTCCACATGGCTGGAGGCTACTATCGTCCCCCGCCGGGTATTCTGGTGCATCTTTTTTCTTTCTTGTCCCTCCCCCAACCCCATCCCCACTTACCTTCTTCTCTGCTGGCTTTTGGGAGCAGACACACCGGGAATACTTCTGTTCCCAGCGCGTCCACTCCCGATGGCCGCCATGAAAAGTGAAAACGGACTCTGTTTTCCCTTTCCCGGCGGCCATTTTCTTGCATGTTTTTCTTTTTTTTTTCTGTCCCGAAACGCAGCAGCGTTTCGGGACAGAAAAACTGCTTTTAGTGCCCCGCTCATGCAGATCTTGCGGGCCAGTGTACTAATAGCAATATGCCCAGAGCGGCGGGGGCATTACCGAGTCAGGTAATGCCCCGGGGCCTTCGTCAAGGCCCTCGCTTCGCTTGGGCCTATAACCATGGGCCCCAGGGCATTACCTGAATGGGTAATGCCCCCACCGCTCGGGGCATATTGCTTAAGTAAAATAACATTACATTTATAGGCTGGAACCATATTAATAGCGAGGTGGCTTAGGGTGTGCACCTCCATTCGGCTGCATTCTAATCTAGCAGAGCTCACCCGACCATATTCAAAGCCATCAGATTGGCGCTGGGTTTCTTCGCAAGCATATGGCTAAGTGATACATGTGGCATGTATTCATTTTGACGTTTGATTTAAAACAGGTTTAACCTGTCAGTGTCAGGATCTTTCTTTAAGTTTCACCCACCATGCTGTGGGGTTTGGTGGGTGTCACAGAGTAACCTTCTGGTCCTCCCTGCCTACCTGGCATTTATATATATACTTAAGGACTAGCAGTACATATGATGGGCAAGGTTTAGCGAGGGGGGATCATATGTGTATGGCCGTCCCCCTCCATTGCATTCAATGGATTCCTTTCTTCCTGTGGGTGTGATGATACATTTCGAAGTCGAGCAAATCTTCATGTAAGCAAAAGAAAGACAGCTTGAAAATAAGGTGTGGCTCTGGCTCATTTGAAACATGACAATCTCTGTGTCTTTGCCTGAGTACCTGCTGTCCGGCCATGTTGGACATTGGGGGTGAAGTAAATTGTGCCCAGATTTTCCTAAAAGCCCATGGTGATCCATCCCACCCCACAGTCTCGAAGAGACATGTGCTTATGACAGCCCAGGGCCCAGAGCTGAACAAGTGGTAACAGTATTCCCAGAGATATCAAACACGGTTCGTCTGCTGCAAGGGTTTGAGACTTCCTTAACCGGGGTGAGGTGACCCCCTATTTAGCCAGTAAAATGTACAACTAGGCCTCCTGCAAAGAATTACACGCAGGTGTAGTGCTTCATTAATGAGACTGACAAGGTTTCGACACCGCACCAACATCTAGATTCTCAGCAGAGAGTTATCCATTGCGATGAGCTACTGAAGGTTGTTGTGGCAGGGCGCCCATGGCTGCCTTCATATCACCCACAAAACTGACTTGATGTTTTCACTCCCCAAAAAGAATGCCACAAGTCACAAAATTGAGTACTAATGACAAATGTATGGATGGAGCTGAAGGCAGTTGAGTCCATCCCTCTCCACGCCCATGTTCGTGGCTGTAGTGGCGGCTGGTTATTTATTAATTGGAGGGGGTACATATTTCCCAGAAATATGGCAGAGGCCAAGCATAGTGATGGAGCCCAAACCCACCAAGGGCAATTCGGGGTTTATGTATGCCCCGCATCTTTTTATTTTTAATATTGGGTTAAAATTGTGCATTATGCAGTACACGTTCTGTGAAAAACTGGGTAAAATGTGAGACAGTTTGCAATAGGTTTTGTGGGGTAAATTTAAACCAAAAATGCAATAGATGCAAGTCACCAACAGTGCACAGAAGCATTTACCAATGCATTTCATAAAGCCTTCACGCACAATACATGCCAATATAAACAAATTTTCACCCTGGCTGTGACCATGCATTTCCATGCTGGCTGCACCAATATATGTCAGAATTCCTATATAAGTAAATATTCATGTTTGCTTTGTACATAATGTCAGTGATCATAATATAAGAAAGCATGTCAGCAATGACTCTGCCAATATATGGCAGTATCCACACATAAGGACATACTCCTGTTGGCTTTTCCTTTAGAAAGTCATGCCGCAACAAGAAAACATGTCTAAACTGGCTGCACAATGTAGTCCAGTCTTAACACATAAGAACACACATCACGTTTGCGGTATCCTTGATGCCCAGAATAAAATACTATACCACAGTTAGAAAGGGCTAGACTGACTGGCCCAAAATGACAGTCTAGCCAAGTAATAACACATATAATGCTTGTCTTATAATAGATGCACAGTAAAAAACGTCATGCCACAGTTAGAAAGGGCTAGACTGGCATCCCCCAAAATGACAGTCTAGCCAAGTAATAACACATATAATGCATGTCTTATAATAGATGCACAGTAAAAAACGTCATGCCACAGTTAGAAAGGGCTAGACTGGCATCCCCCAAAATGCCAGTCTAGCCAAATAATAACACATATAATGCTTGGGTGTACATTTATGACCAGAACACATAACTAGAATGGCTGCCCCAAATGCCAGTTTAGCCAAATAATAACCCTAAACATGCTTCCTCTATCATGAATAGCCTAAAAAAAATGGCATGCCACAGTAAGAAATGTATAAACTGGCTGCCTCGAAATGCCAGTCTAGCCACCTAATAACACATCATCCTTTCTTTGATCAACCACAGGTCGAACAAACAAAGGATAATCATTTTCTAATCTATTTTAGATGCCCAGTAAAAATAAATGCTGTTGCCACGCCCAGACTCCCACCAGCTCCCTGGATCAGCAGAAAAAACTCTTGCGTGCAAAAATTCACATAGCACATACACACACAGCATTCACTCACTCATTCACACGGGCAGCCATACATACAACGCTCACTCATCCACACACATTTTACATAACAAAATACAAATCTTACCTGCACTCAGCTCCAGTCTGGATTCAGCTCTGCTGTGCCCTCCTCTACCGACTCCCGCTTGCTCATGGGCAGAAACCAGGAACCATATCGTAACATATCTTCCTGGTTTCTGCTCATGCCTGAGCAAGAGCCAGAGCAACGATGATGCAGTGCCCTGCTTTGACTTGCTCCCTTTGTAAGCGCGTGGAGGCGCAGGAACCTGCAAAACATGCAAAGGTGCAAAACACGCCTGCCTTGCATGGCCCATTAGACCGTTTCCCCTTGACAGTTCAAGCCAGCCCAAGAGTGTTCCGTCAGCAGCTGATGGAGCGCCCCTGGGCTGGAGCAGCTCGTCCATAATGGGGGAGGGATTTGGTGGGTTGACGCCCCCTCACCTCAATTATGGACGAGTCGCCACAGTTTGGCACCAATAGAATTTTAGCTGATCTTCTAACAAATCACGATGCTTGGATTAATGTATCCTGGAGCGGAGGAGCTGATGGAGTGATTATGGTGCACAAGATGAAGGGGGGACCTTTCTATAATAATGGCAGCAAGTACACAAAACAAAAAGGATTATGAACGGGTGGGTATATGCCCAAAACAGAAACACTTCTTCCCAGAAAGTAACATGGAAACGAATTGGGCAGAATCTGGACCTGTCGACTCGAACTCTGGACTAATCTACCGAATGCTTTGTTAATTGGAATATGAACATGGAAAGTGTGTACGTTTTCAGTTGGGCAGTGCATTCCCTCCGCAGATAATCCCTCAGCGCGTATCAACCAGAAATAAAAAATGGTGGTGTGCAACAACACTGATCTTTACAAATGCAGACTTGTATTAAACTACGGGGTCCTAACAACATGTATTCTGAGTAGATCACTAGTATTTTGCTTCAGTGTTGAAGTCAGACCTCCAACTTCATGCCATGGCCAGTGGTTGTCTCTGCAGTCCAAGAAAGATGGCCTTCCATTGCAATCTACCCAAACCCATAAGACATCAAGAGGTGTTATGGGATGTGATGCAGAGAGCCTCTCTCCAACTTCAGGGGCCCTTGTGTTAAGTGGTGTGGACTTGGACTCAAGGGAGAGAGTTACACATATGGTGCATGCAAATATCTCATCCCCGCTCTTAAATTTGCTCCAAGAATGGATTCACCACTGCCACCACATAGCTAAGGGCTTGCACAATGGTGATTTCACAGAAGAACTAGAGGGGCATATTTTTTGTAAACCTGGGGATCAAAGAAAGAGGACTTCATCTTCTTTGGAAACTCTGTGATGGAAAGCAAGAGCTTGCAGGTCTGTTTTACCACAGCGCATCACCGCAGAAAGTGAGAAAGACAGCATCCGGTGGAACCCACCAACAGCAGGAAGGGAGAAGAAGCGCACGCAGGGCCACACTGGAGGCTACATGGGCATACCCTCAGGGTCCCAGAGGTAAGAGTGCCTAGGAAGCAATGAGGCAAGCAGGGAGAGAGTACCCATGTATGCCTAAAGGACTTATGGTGCTGACTTAGTAGCACCACCCACACACACACACACAAAGTCGTCCCACCTATACCATTTAATTGCATGGGCTCTGTGGGAAATCAAATCGACATACACAAACAAGTGAACGTGTGCTCCTTTATTGATGTCATTATAGGCTCAACGCAGTGTAAGAACAATCACACAAAGGTATTTTATGTACTTTTTCACAAATGTGTCTCAATTAGTTTATTCACTCACGATAACAAAGTGAATACTACCCATTCATTGCCGAAACATGATAATATAAAACCATACATATTTCATATAAAAACAACATCCCAAATTTCTCGCCAGCATCCTCCCACGCAACACACTCGTACCACAACCCAACAATCAATCATAAAATGCATCTAATGTGCAAAACGTAGCAATCTGTGGAAAACACATGCAATCTTGATCCGTATTAATTATGGTCCGGCACTCAGAATATGTCCAACCATGTGTCGCTAATTCAGAGTATACTGGGCTGGCCATAGCTTTGCAACTAGAGCTAAAAACTCATTGAACATGCCTACTTATTAAAGAAATCCATCTGCAGTTTCTTCATAGACTACTCGAGTTTCGGCCTTATGGGTAGTAATTCCCAATGACCCAGCCTTCCTCAGGGCTAAATTCTGATCATCGCAAGGGAGTATTTTAAATTGCCTGGTTTCTTTTCTGTAACAGTGTTTCTCGAATGGGAAACCATTTGAAGACTTAAGACCTTGACTATCAGTGGATCCTATCCCCCCACTCGGGTACACAAGGATAGGACTTTCAAACTGCTGTACACATAAATCTGGGGTTCAGAGTGATTACAACTTTCAACTTCATCAATACTAAACGTCATTTGTGCCGCCAGCAGGAAACACAGATGTGACAAAACAATGTTAATTGCTGCCGCCGTCATTGCTTAGTCAGTAGCATGCAGCAGGACAACCCGAAACTGGTGACTGGTTCTGACTTGTATCCGATTCGAAGGTGGCCAAATGGACATTTATCGCTTTAGAGAGTGGTAGACAAGCAGTGAGTGGAGCAAAAGATACAGACAGTAGGTCTATTCCATGTGGAAGCACCACATGTTATAGCATCACAGTGTGCCACTCAGAATGTCCAAAACGAGTCTTGCTATTATGGAAGCTTATTTAAGACCTTGTTTAAGCTAATATAAGACCTTGTTTAAGCTTATTTAAGACCTTGTTTAAGATTATTTAAGACCAGAAGTACACGAGGTTAAAGTTTCAAGTAGTAGTATTGGTGAGAGCTGGACTTTGGAGACGAAAACCGGGGTAAAGGAGTCAAGGGAGGTTAGAACGCCATGAGAAGCATGAAATATAAAAGGGGCAGCAGAAAGGGCCTTGATGCCTGGAACAGGAGAGGCTGAGAGGGGACATTGGAAGGATCCTGAGACTGATGGAAAAGAGGGTCATATTGCTGTGGAAAAACTAAAGGGATGGCCCCGGGTGTTTGACTCCTTTTAGGATCCTGACATAGGCTACATTTCTTGCCAAAGTGAAGACTTTTTTAATTCATGTTTTGTACTGGGAGTACACTGAATCCCTTGGCTAACTCAGGCACTATATCCTGCATTATGAAAAAGTGGGCCATGCGCTGTTCTCCTGGTATGAATTACAAATAAGGGATATGTGGGCTGCGTCCCTATAAAGAGGAGCAATGGAAAAGAAGCATCTTGCTACTATACCCTTATGACTGTAACCTAGACAAAAAGTGTCTTGGCGCTATACCCCTGTGTAAGGAAAGTTTTCTCTTTTTAGCAACTTTCGCTCCATTTCTGTGGACCCCCAAACGTTTTGCTTTTGTTTTTGTACTCTGTCCTTACTTTCTCCAGTGAGCTTCACTCCACTGCACGTTCTCTCGTTGTTATGGGAAAACTGACCAGTCCATCAAACTGTCAGTACTGGGAAACTATGTTTTCTGTTTTGTTGAATTAATTTTGTTGGGTAACTTTTTATCTTTGCACAATGCCTCTTACAATGCAGTGCAAAGGGGTTTCTTTTGCCTGAGCCTAAACTACACCCAAATGAATTTTGTTGGTTACATTAGATGTGCCTAGGGACAAACTGGCAACAGAAGTAACTTTTTGATGATTTTTACTGTACTCCTAGTTAATCTACCTGTGTTTACCGCATGTGGCTACTAACAGTGGCTAGTGTCCCAACATGGCCGTGCCACACAGGTTTTTGTTTGTTCACTGGGCATCTTGTCCTGTCACCTTCTTCCTGCCTTGCCAGGTCATGAAATTAATTTCATGGTCATGCACTGTCTGGGAAACCCATGCGTTTCATGGAGCGGTGCAGGGCCATGTGTGTATGCTCCTCAGGAAGTGTTTTAGGACGGTCTGGTCCCAATCCACGAACAGGTTTCTGTATGCGTAGAGTGTATGCATGAGTTTCATAATCAGTGGTCCTGATTGAATCACTGCTGCGGTTTTGTATGAGAAGCAGATCTTCCATTAGGTGGGCAGAGTTTCGGTCTCACCTGAGTTTTTGGATAAGAAGAGGACTCCTGCAGCCATTCCCCAGAGATCCTGCGATGAGCCAAGTATCCTCCCAGCTGTAAAGATGTCGGGAGCTCTCTGGGCACCCACTGCCAAACATAACCAAATTGGTGGCTAAGTTAAGTATTGTCAGTACATTAGCATTTGTGATCTCTCTGCAGGGAATTGCACATTATCCCTGTCAGTAGTTTTGACACCTACAGAGCTTTTCTCTAAATTAATGCTTTCTGGGTTGGAGACTACATCTGCCACTTTCCACTAGATGATTAAATATGTTCTGAATGGTACAGATTAATTCTGCAGCATATCTCTGGATGAGATAGCAGTCTTCAGGCCCACTTGGGAAGAGCATGTAAGACATCTGGTGATTGTGTTGCAAGGCCTTCATAAGGCCAACCTGTCTATGCAGCCAACCAAGTGCCAGATTGTATTGGACTCAGTGGCGGACCCTGAGCATGATATTGGTGTATGTGGAGGCAAGACTCAACCTCTTGACTATGCAGTACATCTTGTACAGAACTGGGAAACCTCCACTATCCAAACCCAAGTGAGGACCTTCCTGGGCCTCACTGGGCAATACAGGAACTGTGTGGGAGACTGTTACCATATAGCTGTCCCTCTGACTGCCGTCACTACTTCCAGAAGGCCTGAACTAGTTTCATGGTCTGTGAAGTGTGAGAAGGCCTTCCAAGGCCTGACGGCTTCGCTTTGCCAGGCCCATGTTCTCAAGGCACCTGACTTTAGGAGACCATTCATGGTGCAGGCAGATACCCATGACACTGGGATAGGAGAAAAACGATAACAGCTGGATGACAAAGGTGAGGAACTACCTATATGTCACCTCAGCTACCAGTTTAAGAACAAAGGACTCAGGTGGCCACATGTGAAAATGAAAGGGTTTTCCATTGTATTGAGCCTTGGGAAGATGAGGTCCTACCTCCATGCGACTCATTTCACTGTGTACACTGATCCTAAGTCTTTAAAGTGGCTGATGAACATTAAGGGATAGAATCCAAAGTTGGTCAGGTGGTCCATGAGTCTTCAAGATTTTGACTTCACCATTGAGCCTAGGGCAGGTCCCAAATATTGCAAGGCTGATGGGCTGTCCAACTGGAATAACCAACTGGAACAGGAGGCCCATCCGGGGGTGAATAAGTTGCCCCTGTCCCTAGTCTTGGAGGAGGGTGAGTGTTAGGAAAGTTTTCTATTTTTAGCAACTTTCCCTCCATTTCTATTGATCCCCAAACCTTCTGCTTTTGTTTTTGTACTCTCGCCTGACATTTTCCAGTGAAGTGAAGCCTTCAGCTTCACCCCACTGCACTTTTGCTCATTGTTATGGGGAAAGCAACCAGTTCTTCAGACTTTCAGCATTGGGAAACTATGTTTCTTTTTTCTTTTGACATGTTATGTATTTTTTTGGGTAACTTTTTACCATTGCACAACATTCTTACGACGCAGTGCAATGGAGTTTCTTTTCTATGATCCTAGACTACACTCAAAGGGATTTTATTGGTCACATTAGACAAACTGATGATGGCAGCTACTTTTTGATGATTTTTACTGTACTTTTTATTAGCCTTACTGTGGTTACCGTGTTTGGCTACTAACAGTGGATAGTGTCCCAACATTACCGTGACATGAGGTTTTTTGTTTGTTCATTGGCCATCTTGTACTGTTACCCTCTTCCTGCCTTCCCGGGTCAGGAAATTCATTTTATGGTCATGCACTGCCTGGGAAAACCTTGCTTTTCGTGGGCTAGTGCGCGGTCATGTCTGTATGCTCCCAGGAGGTGGGTTGGGACTGTCTGGTCCCAATCCACAAACTGGTTTATGTATGTGTAGAGTGGATACATCAGTTTCACCATCAGTGGTCCTGATTGGAAAACTCCTGAGCTGTGTGTGAAGGGAAGATCTTCCATTTGGTGGACTGAGTTTTGGTCTCACCTGAGGTTTTGGATAAAAAGAAGAGTCTTGTAGCCGTTCCCCAGAGATCCGACAAGGAGCCTATTGTCCTGGCCAGCTGTGAAGATGTCAGAAGATCTGTGGACCCGTCCTATGAAGACCTGGCAACCAACTCTTTCTGCAGTCCTGGTGCAGCCTTGCCTGGCTGAGAATCTTCAGAAGTCCTTTGGTGGAGCTTCGACCGTTGGAGTGGTGGGACCAAGCATTCCCAACGTCTGCTCAGTGCCTTGCTATCTGGAGTTTTTGGAGGCATTCATGGAACCATGTTGTGTACTGACCAACTCCAGTTTGGGCTACCGTGATAGAGGCGTCCTGATTCCAAGTTTTGACTGTGATCTTTGGGGATGCTCAGCTTGTTCTACAAGAATCCCTCTTGCAAAGTTATGGCATTCCAGCATCAACGGGAGCAGGGATAAGAGGCTGAATCTGACTGCAGCAGGTGTGTCCCCTTCTTTCACCATGAATCAGTGATTTTCATCAGAACTGGCTTTCCTGAATCTGGTTCAGTGCCTAAAGGAGTGCTGCATCAGAGTGGGTTGCATTCATCAACAGGAACAGGTTGCAGCAGGTTCTGAATTCAACTGGGACATCTCTTGCCTACACTACTCCTGTGCTCTGGTGACCAGAACCCATGATGGTAAAACTGACCTCTGAAGACCCTATGATGATGTGCCAAGTCAGAAGAGAATCTGACATAGGGGGGTGAGTTACAGCAGTACATACCTGTACCCCTAACTTCTAGTAGACATTTTTCATAGTGTGTACTTTGTCCATAAACAAATATAGCATTTTTGTAACTACTTGACTAAGTGTAATCCTTGATTACTTGCCTTATGGACTCATTGTGCACCCTTTACCAGACTTACCCCTCCTGATACTTAGCCTTGACCACTCACCATGCTACCTTGATTGGTGTGGCTAAAGATCCATGAGTTTACTTTATTGACTAACTAGTTTGGTCTCCTACATATCTGTCCACCAGGCGACAGTGTAGAAATCCAGTCTAACACCTTCTGACTGTAACCTGTAGAAAAGAGGTGTATGGGTGCTATTCCCCTCTGACCTGAGACAAAACATGTCTGGGCGCTACACCCCTGTGAGTTTAACCTGATACAAGAAGTGGATGGGTGCCTTATTCTTGTGGATTTAACAGGAGACAAGAAGCAACTGGGCACCGTATCCCTATGATTGTAAGCTGAGACAAGAAGTGGCTGCAGGCTATATATCTGTTGCTGTAACCTGAGAAAGGAAGTTGCTGGGCGATACACGCCTGTGACTGTGCCTGAGACAAGATGCAGCTGGGCACCTTATCCGTGTAACTGTAACCTCACACAAGAAGTGACTGGGCACTCTACCCTTTTGACTGAAACCTGCTACAGGAAGTTGCTGAGTGCTATACACCTGTGACTGTACCTGGGATAAGAAACAACCAGGTGCTATATCCCTGTTGCTGTCACTTGAGACAGGAAGTGACTGGGTGCTATAACCCTGTGACAGCAACTGAGACAAGAAGCTGCTGGGTGATATGTCTCTGTTGCTGTCACTTGAGACAGGAAGTGGCTGGGCGCTATAACCCTGTGACAGCAACTGAGACAAGAAGCTTCTGGGTGATATATCTCTGTTGCTGTAACCTGAGAGAGTAAGTGGCTGGGCGCTATAACCCAGTGACTGCAACTGAGACAAGAAGCGTTTGGGCTCTCTGTTGCTGTAACCTGAGACAGGAAGTGGCTGGCCGCTATAACCCTTTGACTGCAATTGAGACAAGAGGCGGCTGGGCTCTATATCTCTGTTGCTGTAACCTGAGACAGGAAGTGGCTGGCTGCTATAACCCTCTGACTGCAACTGAGACAAGAGGCGGCTGGGTTCTATATCTCTGTTGCTGTAAACTGAGACAGTAAGTGGCTGGGCGCTATAACTCAGTGACTGCAAGTGAGACAAGAAGCAGCTGGGTGCTATATCTCTGTTGCTGTAACCTGAGACAGAAAGTGGCTGGCCGCTATAACCCTGCGACTGCAACTGAGACAAGAAGGGGCTGGACGCTATATCTCTGTTGCTGTAACCTGAGACAGGAAGTGTCTGGCCGCTATAACCCTCTGACTGCAACTGAGACAAGAGGCGGCTGGGTTCTATAACTCTGTTGCTGTAAACTGAGACAGGAAGTGGCTGGGTGCTATAACCCTGTAAGAGCAATTGAGACAAGAAGCAGCTGTGCGCTATATCTCTGTTGCTGTAACCTGAGACAGGAAGTGGCTGGGCGCAATAACCCTGTGACAGCAACTGAGACAAGAAGCGGCTGGGCGCTATATCTCTGTTGCTGTAACTTGAGACAGGAAGTGGCTGTGCGCTATAACCCTGTGACTGCAACTGAGACAAGAAGGGACCGGGTGCTTTATCCCTGTAGAAGGAACCTGAGACAAGCAGTGGATGAGTGATATATTCCTTTGACTGAGTTTGATCTAACAAGGAGTTGGGTGCTATATCCCTGAGACTGTGCTGTGCTTCCAGAACCCATGGGAGACCAGTCTCCCCACGAGAAGAACCTCATTTAGCTGAGTCCCAAGTTGGAAATCCCTGGGATGGTGGTGATAAAGCCCACATTCCTCCGTGCAATTATGCAAACCACTTCCTTTTCTATATTATCAAAGTCCGAAGCTCTACTTACTGAATAGCCGGGGAGCTGACTTATTAATTTCCCGGCAGGTGCCCAAATATAGGAAGTGACATCACCGGCAGTTACAGGACCGCATTTGCATGTAGTCGCCAACTTTGTCCAATTGGGCTGGAGGGGCACTGACAGTGGAAACATTGGTTAGCATGTACTGCATATACTAAAGTCAAGTAAGAAGGAGGTTTAAGCCTTCCAGTTGCATTCCAGTAGGCCATCACTGCCCCTACGCCACCCTTCTATAATCATCCAGGTTGTAGTAGCCCTCAAAAGTCAGAGCAACACAACTAGGATGGGAGAACGAAATGCCATCCCATCCTGTGGGTGTGTCAAACCTCAGAGCAAAGACTGTGCGTGTGGCTCCTATCTTGGAGCACAATCTTACTAATTTTGTGCAAATCTTGCAAGTGGGAGCATGGGAATCCCCTGCGTGTGTGTGGGCTGCAGACCCCGGATGACATGCTCACTTCTTCAGTGTGACACTCTGGCCAAGGTCCTTTGGGCAAGCATTCAGGATGGGTCTCACACCTTTAAACAGCGTGATATATCAAGTGGGCACCTCCCTCCTTGAAGCATAGTATCACCCGTTGCTGGTAATCTCACAACTGAATGTACAGTTTCACTCTTGGTCATCTCAGTGACCCCATGTATATTAATGGAATCAGTCTCCCATCTGGGAAGACAATTATATTTGTTAAAACACTCTGAATTCTCACTCTAGTTTTCTCGATCTATAGATCCATACCATATTCATTCAATGTGTGTGCAGGGGTGATAACTTGTGTCTGAGAGAGATCATTCTTTCATTCAGGAGAGATAAAGGGGCAGAATGAGTGAGCAGGTTTTAAGACCCTGCTGATTCTGCTATCCTACAGGCTCGAGCCTTCTATCACTTGCCCCATCACGGCTTCCAACATCCTGAGTGGCAGCTTATGTACAGCAGGCAGCTCAGGACATGCCTGTTGCCAATTGAATGTAGCCAGATCTACTATTTAGACACTGGGAGAGTGCCATGAATCCACGTTGGTGGTGAAGAAGCACTCAACATACAGAACACAATGGCATAGTGCTGCAGTCCGGCTGAGAAATGTCAATTCGGTCTGTTTAAATGTAAAGCAGAGTGGCTGAGGAGTGCATGCACTGTGCCATTAAAAATAAAGCAGCTGTGGTGGGTGGAAGTGCTGCTTCGGTGGCATAAAGAGTATGCAATTCCCTGCAGGGTAGTGTTGGTCATTTCCTATTGAAGTATAGCAGCCCAATTGAGAAGTGCCATTAAAAGTGAAGCTGTCCAGTAGGCTGGATCAATGCTGCCCCATAAAAGGTGTAGAAGCCTCTGTGAGAAGTGGCAGTACTGTCCCAACCGTGAGAAGTGTAGTACTTTCACATTAACTATGCTTAAGCACTTTGGTTTATTGAATAGTGCTGCTACATTCTGAGTAATTCCATCCCTTTAAATATATTAGCTCCTGTATAACCACGACAGTGTTGAGTTATTCTGATGATGATGAAGATGATATCGATCTTGCTCAATAGTTCTGGTTCTGTATCATTAAATGTACTTCAGATCTTCAGAGTCTTGGGAGGATAGGTCAGGGGCAACGTGCTTGCCTTGGAAGCAAGACAACACGAGGCAACACAGGTTCGATCCCTCCGTCCGTGCAACACAGGTTCGATCCCCCGATCTTTGCTTAGAAACCTGTGGGTATTACGGGCATTATAAATAACCAATACAAATAAATAATACTGCTGAGAAGTGCTGGGGCCTTATCAATAAGTGTGTAGCAGCACAACTGAGAAGTGCTGATGTTGTCCCATTAAAAGTATAGCAGCCCCACTAAGATGAACTAGCATTGCCTCAACAAAAGCAAAGTATTACAGCTGAGAAGATTCAACAATTATAGAAGCCCTGTTGGGAAACAGCAGTACTACTCCACTAAGAGTATATCGAGCTAACTGAGGAGTAGCAGCATTGCTCCATTTCAAATATGCCAGCTCTACTAGAAAGTGCTGGCTCATATAGATTACACAGCCCTGCTGAGAAGTGTTGTTACTGTCTCTATAGAAGCCCAATAGCTCTGCACCACTAGAGCTACAGCAGCCCTGCAAGTACTGTCCCATTGAATGCTATTACACTGAACAAGGTCAACAGTATGGCAAGGTCCATACTGGGTTCTATGTGAAAATTCTGCATTTTACCCATACACAGATGCAAAGGGTCTCCATTTCTAAAAATCACTTTGGGTTTGGTGTACCTCTACATCTGAGCACCCCTCTTGCCAAGAGGGGTGCACAGATGTACAAATACACCCAACCCAAAACGATGTTTTAGAAATTGAGGGACAGATGCAAAGCAAGAGCCTCTTGCTTTGCATCTGTCCCTCAATTTCTAAACATCGTTTTTTACCCGGCTTTTACCCGTGCCGCCAGTGGAACAAAGGGCCATCCATACTGCGTCTCTTCTCTTCCGGCCCAGTGGGGTCGGGGGGGAGCTCAGCCACAACTTCATCACCCGCGTACTCGGCGCCCCTGCTGAGTAGAACCTACTAAGGTGCGGTTTTCGGCCCACACAGTTCTTCATGATCGTGAGATAAGTCAATTGGCTTAATACCGTCTAATAAAAAGTTTCACTAACACATTTTGAGAAATCCTGTATGCGTCCAACATGGCAAAACCAGACCGGCCCACATTAAAACCAGGGAATACCTACCAGTTGTCCGGTGCCATTGAAAACATGTATGACTTGAAAGCTGTATGTCAGCATGACATGCAAATCACGCCTATGCCGCACCGTGGTGAAAAAACATATAAGGCAGTATTTTCTATTGAATGTTCATTTCATGCCGGGAACCACCAATGTTGCACTTACGTTGGATCCCCAACGTGCAATTTTAAACTTTCACAAGGCGGAGGGGCATAGATACTAATAAGTAAAGTGGCGTGGACACCCATTTAATCTTTAGTCTTCCTCACTGTCTTGTGAAGAAGTGAAGGCTGCCTGCAAATTATGCCTTGCCGTCAGCATTTACTCATGAATTCCTAGTGAATCCGCCTGGTATTAGCGGGTGCAAAACCACTGATGATTCCACGGGAGCCTATTTGTTTTACACCTGCATGAAAATCTCATCCAGGCATAAAATGAAAGAAGGAGGCAGCCAGCAGGTGGCGATCTCTCCATCAGTCTGTGTCCCTCCTACGCCTTGTGACAAAATGAGGCAGAGCCGGAAATGCGGGTGTAAAAGCAGTATTCCTCACTTTTGCACCTCCATTTCCCACTCCACCGCATTTAAAATGATATGATATGATATGATATGGCATTTATAACGGGCCTATACACAAGTGTTTCAAGGTGTGACGAGGCAAGGGAGGGGGAAACAGAGGGAAGACTGCCTAATAACTCGCAAATCCTTGTGCAAGTGATAGCCAGAGGCCCCGGAGCATTTCCTTGGATGGTTGCCCTGTAGCAGGGGTCTGAAACCTTTGGCTCTCCAGATGTTTTGAACTACAACTACCATCAACCCTAGCCACCAGAGTCAATGGTGAGGGCTAGTGGGTGTCAGAGTCCAAAATATCATTAGAGTCATAGAGCTGCAGACTCCTGCCCCACAGCGTAAAAACATTGTTCCGGGACTGCCCCGTTTGCCCCTTGGTGCCCTTTTGCCAGACTGGCGAAGACACCAGAAGTCTCCTAATAGTTTTGTCCGTAACTCCAGAGGTAAAACATTCATTCTACGATGTTCCCAAACACAGCGCAAAGGCATTTGAGAGCATTGCCGGCTTCCTATTTCCTGGCAATATTTCTCAATACAAAGTAGCAGTTGTCATGGCAGTGTCATTGCATAATCAGAAAGATGATCACAGAATGTGTAAGAGTGTTTTGAAAGTCTGGCGCATATGTTTCTATCCTTGGCGCTGCCATAATATTTATCGTGAAGGAACGGCTGCTTTCTGCATAATCCCTTAGCGCGCCTCCAGGGAGCGCCTCTAAAAGCGCAGGGACGAGCTTTACCCAGACTTGTCATTTCATACCCAAGCACTCCGAAGGAATATTGAATATATGTGTTGTCAAAATGGCCACAGAATAAGGATAACAATGCCTGATGCAACAATTGCATATGATGAATTCGAGGAGCACTAATACCTACCCAAGAAGGAGGAAAATTAGACCCACCGACTGTGGAACCGCGCGGCGAAGACCGAAAGCAGAGTGTGCAAGTCAGAGGCGTTACTAGGGGGTACTGAGGGGGCTATAGCCCCAGGTTTTTTTTGGTTGTTGCAACGGATAGAAACTCGGGGGCTACAAACAAAAGGCTAGCTTGCCCTGTGTCGTAAAAGCCCCGACATTACCGTAGCCCCGGATCTTTTCCAGAACTAGCAACACCCCTGGTGCAACCAAAGTATGGAGACTTATTAAATAGAGATTAACAGCATCATAATGCACTATTTGGCTGCCAACATCCAAAATCACTTTCCAAACAGAGCAAAGCTGTGTAGAGAATTGGCTTTTCCTGTGTCTTGGACTGGGAACCATGAAAAGGGCAAGATTTTTCAAGGATCGCAACTCATGGACGCATGGTACCAGTACCAATGTAATACATTTTGATTCTTTGTGCTTTTTTGGGTGTTACTCTTGGGTTTCTTGGTGGCTTTTGATTCAGGGCTTTTTGGTTCCATGTGTTAATATTGTGGCAAAAATAGCTGTGGACACAAAATATCGTGTCAAAAAGGCAGTGGTTTTGCCACCGCAATCCATGTAAAGGAGGCGGGCGACACCCCCGCAACCCCCAGACCCATTATACCATTTAAGGAGAGCGGTGGACACACCCACAACCCCTGCTCCCCTTAAATAGCATAATAGAGTGCACCTTTACCGGGACAAACCACAGCCTTTTTGCCGCGATTTTTTGTACAGGCCACATATTTGCCGCGATTTTATGACTGCGTAGCATGATTTTCCTAGGTGTTTTTTTTAAAAGTTTTTGCCAATTGGTAGCCCAGCCACCATTTGCCAACTTTTAACATGCACATGGCATAGGGCTGCAGCGATAGGTCGGACATATTAGTGCACCCCAAATAACCTATGTACTATTTATCCTTCCCCCTGGAACACAGGGTGTGTGCAAAGGGTTACGCCGTATAGACAACTGACGAAAGCATGGTCCTGGGGGCTGAGGGCTGTGTCAGGGCAGGGGTGCCCTTGCAGTAAAAAGGTTGTAATTGCTCTGCATACCCGGGAAGCCATTTCTTGCACTTTCCCCTCCACCATCGCAGTAACTGCGAACAAAGCGAGTTAATGACAATTCTTATTTATGGAGCGAGTACCTGAACATGTGAAGGAATAACATGCCAGCAGTGTTGACTCTATGATCTTTAAGGGGCATAGCTGGCATATAATAGCAAAGTCAAGTACAATATGAAATAATTGGGCATAAGCCCAAGATATTAGCTTTGTCAACACTGTTCCCTTGGTTGCATCAACCATCTACGAACCTGGCGGCCGCGGTAAGGTACCGGGACCATACATACCGGGCCGCCACATTACGAGTTTGCTCGCGGGTGGCGGTGTGCATGTCTGGTCTGGCTAGACAGTCATACCGGCACTCGCGAGCAGACCAGGATGCTAACAACGGACCTGTCATTAACTGGCCCGTTGTTAGCATCCTCCCCATTCCCATTGAGACCTATGGGGGCTCAAATGGGAATGGGGACGTACCGGGTCCGAGTCTCGAAAATGGGAATTACTGGGCCCACAAAAGTCGGAATGGCCCGGTAATTCCCTTTTTTTCGGGACCCGGACACGAGTTTGGAGGTAGCCATGCTGGTAATGACGGCATGGCTACCTCCAAATTCGTAATGAGGCCCACCCTCTTTCTAATCACAATTCAGGTTGTGAATAAGGTCCTATAGCAATTGTTCTTCTGGTTGATAACCAGTGAGAGAGTAAGGCAAGCTGATCAATAAGAGAAACCAGGTGTGCCCTCACACATATATAACACTTTCCTATATTCATTCCTACCATTGGATTAACCAACATTGAAGGTCATTATGAGATATTAGTACCCCAGTCTAGTGGCAGCGTTCCATTGGCTAAATTCGGGGTTGTATTTCCTGATATAGCCCAGAGTTTCAGCCAAGCCGTAGTCATCCCTGGGGACTACCTGTGTGTTGCCACTTCGCTCCTGCTCTCGCCGCCATTTTAACTGTCCGTCTCACTGCTCCCCATTGTACTGCTCCATGATATTTTATCCAGGTCTGTCTGGTGCACTACCGTCTCTTCCGGGCTGAACTTCCACCTCTGAGTGTGCGCGCACGCGCGCGTCGACCGCTACATTGACACTGAGACACGCCACTGCAGCCTGCCTCTCCTCTTACTATTAGTACCCTTGTTGTTCCAGTGCATTTTTAGAACAAGGCTCGTTTCTGCCCTGGGGCAAGTGCCATTTAAAATGCACTGCCTGGTCCTGGTGTTTTTATCAACTTGTCTGAAACTTCTGTGGGTGCCTTGGCCGCTTTGCAGTCTGCAAGGATCCATTTCCCCACACACAGCTCACTGGCTAAGAAATCTGTCTGGACTCCTTCCATCCGGCAGAAGGCTGTTGTTTCTTTAAGATGGGAGCCTGACATATTTCCAGTGCCTTTTTCTTTATAACTGAAAGTGGACTACCAAATAAAAAATGAAACAAAACCAAGATGTTTGGACTTCTAACTTCCAACATCCATTCATAAAAAGGTCCCCAAGTAGTGCTGTGCACCCAAAGTCTGTTCACATCGCCGTTGAAGAAAATCAATGCAATGCCCTATCTTCTTTGTGGGACACTGGAATGTGGTTTTTTTTCAGAGTCAAAGAAAATCGTTTTCAGACTCCCTTGCCACTGTATCATTCCACTAAGTGTATACTGCTTCTGGTAAAGAAGTTTGATTCCTTCGTGTACATGTTGCTGAACATAAAAGGGCCCAGGAGAAAAACAGCTGGTATTAAGGATGTCCCAGGAGGATAGCTCAGCAGCAACGTGCTCGCCTTGGAAACAAGACGACACGAAGCAACACAGGTTCGATATCAAGCGCGCTATAAATACGCAGCTAAGAGACATATTCCTGTAACAGCGCCTCGATGCTGCGGGGCTATGTGAGTGCTTTAAGAATGGAGAAAAAAAAAGACAGTCAATGAGATTTGGGTATTGGTTGAGTGCTAGATTCTAGCTAAACAGATAGTATTAAGACAATGGCCCTCGTTACAAGTTTGCTGGTATCCCGCCAGTAATTCTGGCAGGAAATAAGTAAACTGACATACCGTTTCCGCGTCCTGATACCCCTGAATTACAGGGATATAACAGGTGGTGAAAAGGGTGGTAAATCCCCATTCCATGGTGCCGGTGCCAGAAATGCCAGCTGTATTTTGCCAGTTGAGCCCTGATATCCCTCCAGATCTTGGTCGGAGGCAAATCGGTGAACACCCACCGGCAACCCTGTAGTTTAACGGTCGGGAAAAAGTGCAGGTCATGTAATTACTGTCACTATTACTGCAATTTTTCCCAGACTGGCAAACTAGTAATGAGGGCTGCTGAGATTTAGGTATTGGGTGAGTACCAGATTAAACTAAGCACATATCAGCAGCTAGTATTGAGACAATCAATGACATCTGGGCGTTGGTTTAGTGCCAGATCCTAGCAAAGCACTTACAATTCAGTCATGAAGATGCAGATTGGATCAGATCATTCAATTAGATGGATAGATAGTCAGCCATGTATTACTTATTTCAGCTGTCTTCTTCTGCTGTGTTTTGTTTGTTATGATGCTTGCTACCCAATGACGAATACAGTGACGTCCTGCATAGGAGCATTGAAAAACAAGCTCGACTCTGCATTTGTTCAACATATCTAGAGGATGATTGTATCTCCTGAACCAATACAGGGCTCTCATTTACTGACTTCCGAACACAGTAGTATCCCCTGATCCCCTGATCCTTTCCCCATTGCATTGTATTGATTAGATTATTGGGCTCAATTTGTCTGGATCACATGGAAATTGGCTGCGAAGGATATCATGTGGGAAGTTGTTAAAGCTGGCTGATGTTTGCGACGGAGCAGGTTGACCGGCCTTACGCTCCGCTGGCAACAACACCGATATTTAGGTAAAACGATAGTTGAGAGTCGAAGATTATGCAAAGGTTTTCTACTTTTTCAATAGCATAAAGCGCCAGCCCTCTTGACTAAGGCCAGATGCATACGTTTGCATTTGGTAAATTGCCAACAAATAATATATCTGTTTATCAAGTAGAGGAGGCATGGTCTTCTCACCTTGTGTCCTCATGCACTGCCCTTTGGTCCTCCGCCAGAACATCACCTTTTTTTTCCCAAGCCTTTTGGACCTCCACCGTAAAACCGTTCTAACCCGGAATCCGTACAAGTGATCGAATCTAAAATAACGAATGGAGAAATGACTGAAATTGTTAAATTTGGGGACCTTTTATTAAATTATAGGTGTGGGGTGGGGTAAGGGTAATAGTTAAGATAGGTGTAAAGGTGACAGGGGAACCCCCTGTATCATAAAAAAGTGGTCATTTCTCCATTCGATCATTTCATGGTAATCAGTCTAACCCTCATCTATGCTCACTTCCAGTCTTGTAATCTCCTCCTTCTTCTCCTTCTCCTTCTCCTCCTTCTCCTTCTCCTTCTCCTTCTTCTTCTCCTTCTCCTTCTCCTTCTCCTTCTCCTTCTTCTCCTTCTCCTTCTCCTTCTCCTTCTTCTTCTTCTTCTCCTTCTCCTCCTTCTTCTCCTTCTCCTTCTCCTTCTCCTTCTCCTTCTCCTTCTCCTCCTTCTTCTCCTTCTCCTTCTCCTTCTCCTTCTCCTTCTCCTTCTCCTTCGTCTTCTCCTTCTCCTTCGTCTTCTCCTTCTCCTTCTCCTTCTCCTTCTCCTTCTCCTTATTATTAATAAGGTATTTATTGGGCGCAGACCTAGCTTCAGGAAGCAATGGAGCGCTTACACAATCATAGGGGGAAGAACATGGTGAGGAAAGCAGAGAAACATGTGAGTGGGGGGCTAACAGGGAAGGGAAGAGGATGGGCAAATGGTCAGCAAGGGATCTAGAAGCAACGGGGGAGGCAGACAGTGGGGAGCAGATCACAGAGTCTCTGGTAAGCTGAGGAGTGGAGGTTGTGTGGGTAATTCAATGAACTAATCAAGCACAATTGTGTTGTCTCTAGAAATCCTACCATGCACCGCCTTGTCAGCGTCTGTAAAATACCTCCATGCCTAAGTGAACGTATTGCCGGTTTCCTAAACCTTAGAGCTTCTTGTAATGAACAATTAGGCAGAAAAGCATCCAACCTGCCCTGCAAAGATGAAGGTCCTACTGCAAACCCCTGTGAGAGCTATAAATAATGCAATAAATCATTTACAAGTATGTCGCAATCAATCACAGAGGGCCTGTGTTGATGTATACACGCCTTCTAAAATGGCCTCCACGCCCAGTGCTGTCAAATCAATGGGAGTCTGCACAGAACGCCGGGAAATGGAGTGAAAGTGAAAGAGACGCGTCATCCACATGGCCCTGTGGGGCGATGTACTCAATGACTTGTTGAGATAGCACATGGGAGATGTCAATGGCGCTTTGCATAAATCGCAGCCAATAGGCGTACACGCCATATGCGCCACTCTTCACGAGCGAGCACGCTAATCCCCCTGGCGTCTGCCGTACACAGCAGAATCCTTTCTCCGCAGGGAGCCCAGCGTGGAAGGGATTCTAATGCTGCCAACCTGTGAAACGAGGCGCAGTTGTCTTTCGACTTCCCCCTTCTGAGCTGCACTGGAGGGCACATCTGCCGCTGTGCTGGGCATGTGTGGGCGCAAGAGAGCAGAACACTGTATAGCCCCTGCTCTTCGGGCAGGGGGACCACGTTCAATTCTCAAGTGGAGATGGTTGGAATCCACTGATCCAGCCGGTGCACTGACAGCGTCAGGTGTACATACATAAGAGATGATGACCCAAGAAGTCCTTGATCTCAGACTACACCAATAGTCTGAATCACTTGGTACATTCCAAGAGGGACCTGAAAACTCCACTCTTCAAAGAACAGCGCCCCACTCACTGAGCATTGCACTGAACCCTAGGTCTCCCCTCTGGAGCAGCCCCCCTCCTGCTTCCATTATCCATCCCTGCTCCTCTGCTGCCCCCACATACGTACCTGTAACCTCCGGATGTCTCCCCTACGTACAGCGATCCGTTGCTTCCCACCGAGGCATGCACTTTAAACATCCAATGGGCACTTCCATGCATGCATTTATCATAGGTCTTAGACACGATATTGTTATTACGCTAAACTACCATTTCCCCAAAAAAGTGATGATATGTATTGCCTGATACAATCCCTTGGTTGGCATATAAATATATTCTATTTTTAAATGTGCATTTGGTTGGCAAACAAAATATCATGTTATCCTATCTCCTCCTTACTTGAGGTTATGTTTAATTTTTTTTATTGCTTTGACCATAACAAGTTTCACCCTACACATATTGTCTGACCTAATTCAGGCTCTCTCTCTCGCCCTCTCTCCTTATCTCACTCTCCCTCTCTCTCTACCTCCTTCTCCCTCTTTTCCTCTCCCTCTTTCCCTCGCCCTCTCCATCCTTCCCCCTATCTCTCTTGCCCTCTCTCCTTAACTCCCTCTCTCCCTCTCTTCCTCTCTCCCTCTCTCTCTCCCTCTTTCTCCCTCTTTCGCCTTCCCCCTCTCTGTCTCCCTCTCTCCCTCACTCCCTCTCTTTCCATTCCTCTCCCTCTTTCTCTCTCTCTCTCTCCCTCCCGCTCTCCCCGTTCCCTCTTTCCATTCCTCTCCTTCTTTCCCTCTCTCTCCCTCCCTCTCTCCCTCGTTCCCTCTCTCTCCCTCCCTCTCTCCCTCGTTCCCTCTCTTTCCATTCCTCTCCTTCTTTCCCTCTCCCTCCCCTCTCTCTCCCTTTCTCCCTCTCTCCCTCACTCCATCTCTCCCTCTCCCTCTCTCCATCTCTCTCCCTTCCTCCCCCTTTCCCTCTCCCTCTCTCTCACCCCCTCTCTCTCTTTCCCTCTCCCTCCCTCTTTCCCTCGTTCCCTCTCTTTCCATTCCTCTCCCTCTTTCCCTCTCCGTCTCTCCCTCCCCTCGCTCTCGCTTTCTCCCTTGCTCTCCCTCTTTCCCTCTCCTCTCTCCCTCTCTCCCTCTCTTCCCCATCTCTCATTCTCTCCTTCTCCCCCTCTCTCCATCTCTCTCCCTTCCTCCCCCTCTTTCCCTCTCCCTCTCTCTCGCCCCCTCTCCCTCTTTCCCTCTCTCTCCCCCCTCTCTCTCCCTATCCCCCTCTCTCCCTCTCCCCCTCACTCCCTCTCTCCCTTGCTCTCCCTCTTCCCTTCTCCCTCTCCCCCTGTTTCCCCCCTCTCTCTCTCTCATTCTCTCCCTCTCTCCCACTCTCTCCCTCCCCCCTCTTTCTTGCTCCCTCTCCCTCTTTGCCTCTCCCTTTCCCTCCCCCCTCTTTCCTTTTCCCTCTTTCCCTCCACCTATTTCCCTCCCCCTCTCTCTCACCCCCTCTCCCTCTCTCTCTCGCTCTCTCTCTCTCTCTCCCTCTCTCTCTCTCTCTCTCTCTCTCTCTCTCTCTCACACACACACGATCTCTGTTCTCTTTTGGTCTCTCTGTCCCACTCTGCCTCCCTGCTCCCCTCGGCCTCTTCCGATGCGTATTGGAGTCTCTTACTGGGAAATGGTTTGCCAGAGCAACCCCCATCTGTTGCTGGCAGCTGCTCAACCAGAAGAAAAACAGTATCTCCGAGGGAGGCTTTGTTTATTTTCAAAAGCAGGTCTGACAGATATGAAGAATGATTGTGTGTAAGTGGCCTAACATTGTAAACTAATTCGTTATAAATGTTTATTAGACTGGTCCCTTCCAGTACATATTGCACACGTAATGAAAATGTTACAATTGTCTTACTGCGCAAAGCACATTGAAACCTAGAACTACCAGAGTGTTTGGGAGTGTTCTATGTGGCTGACCCTCTGCAGGATTGTGGTGCAGTAACTCTACTACCTCTACTTGTGAAAGGAGGAGCACTGTGATAAAAACCTCACTTCCACGCGGAGCGTCGCGGAGTGTTTGGGAGTGTTCTATGTGGCTGACCCTCTGCAGGATTGTGGTGCAGTAACTCTACTACCTCTACTTGTGAAAGGAGGAGCACTGTGATAAAAACCTCACTTCCACGCGGAGCCTCGCGGAGTGTTTGGGAGTGTTCTATGTGGCTGACCCTCTGCAGGATTGTGGTGCAGTAACTCTACTACCTCTACTTGTGAAAGGAGGAGCACTGTGATAAAAACCTCACTTCCACGCAGAGCGTCGCGGAGTGTTTGGGAGTGTTCTATGTGGCTGACCCTCTGCAGGATTGTGGTGCAGTAACTCTACTACCTCTACTTGTGAAAGGAGGAGCACTGTGATAAAAACCTCACTTCCACGCGGAGCGTCGCGGAGTGTTTGGGAGTGTTCTATGTGGCTGACCCTCTGCAGGATTGTGGTGCAGTAACTCTACTACCTCTACTTGTGAAAGGAGGAGCACTGTGATAAAAACCTCACTTCCACGCGGAGCGTCGCGGAGTGTTTGGGAGTGTTCGGGAGAGTCCGGTTAGAGTCCGGTGCACTTTTCGTACTCTCAAATTTTTCAGCAATGGACCTGGCAAAGCATTACACACCCAGCACTAGCCTGCGGTCCCCCGTTTCCAGAGCAAGGTTACGGAGGTTCCTCTCTGCCCCCGAACAATCAGACTGCCACATATTCAGTCATATGATATTACCAGCAGCAGCGGATCAGCGTGCCGATGCAATGGATTCCAGAGACTCCAGTGACTCCATTGATCAAACGGTACGTGAATATGCTGAAGGAGGGGACGGGGGAGCTTTCATTTCTCAAGCTGAAATCTTGTTTAACACTCAAAATGGGTGTGACTGTTTTAGTGAGCCGGTATTCCAACGGCAAGATGGCCACTCGAAGAGTTATGCTAACTCTAAGCATGAGTCCGGTAGAGGACGTCAGTTGTCAGTTCCGGAATCTCTAACCGTGGACACTAATGCACTCGTAACCACCCCCCCCTGTCCTACTGTACCTTTGTCCGTGCCCCCTCTGGGAGACGCCGTTCGTTGGCCGGCCGGTCCTCCGCTTGCTCTGCCCGCCGGCACGGCCTCAGCGCTGTCGGTGGGTGGTCGTGGGCGAGCCCGGGGGGGCTCGGGAGAACACGGAGGGTGCCGGTGCGCGTGCGCGTCTGTGGCGCTCCGAGACAGCTCGGCGTTGTTGTGTGTCAAAGGGGAGGAGGTTGTGGAGAGACAAATGACACACCCTGGTGAGGTCCTTAACCTCCTGACTGACAATTGTGATGATATCCATTATGAGCACATATGGAACGCAAACACCTTAATTACTATGCAAACGACACATCTCGCCCCATCTGTCAAACTTGACCGGGCGATTGCCAGTAACGACATTAATGATTTATACAAAATGCTGTCTAAGCCAATCACCGCTCCCCCTCCTTCACTTAGAGTGTTAGCCTGGAGAGTCATCCAGAAAGGCAATAAAGACAAGAATACAACTAATCCAGTAAAAAATATAAAGATTAATCCATATCCGCGAGAAAATTGTCTAAGTTTAGTGAACCTGAATCAAGTTACCGGAGTCACGGATTCTTGGCCTAAAAATGAGGACCTAATTGGCTCATCGAGGATTTCTCAAACTGAAAACCCTACATACGATAATTGGAATCCTGAGCCTGATATTTTTATTGTGGAACCGGATCATTCGTCTCAACCGTCTCAGGAGGCCGCGCTCCCAGATCACAACCCTCAAAGTGAAATACGGCAAGAAAGACAAAATTCACTATTCCTGGCAGATAAGCTACTCAAAGACCTCAAAACCCTAAATGCAAAGATGACTCCTTCACCATCTACGAAGATCGAAAAACAAATAAATGGTCACGTTGTAAACACAAAAGACCCCGTATGCCATAAAGAAAGCGACAGTGTAAGTTGTGACAACTTAGAGGACACAAGAGCAGTGCCTCGAAGCTTGCAACAAAATATTTATCGCCCCAATAAAAGGCGAAGAGTAACGTCAAGCGCAGCCCCTATTCCCTGCTCACAGAAGCGTTTAAAAGTAGGTGATTGTACTCAAAGAAAACAATGCTCAACACAAAGTAAAGTCACTGAGCAGAATGTACAAGGAAACTTGAAATCGATTTCTACTCCATCTGACTCAATTGATTCTAGTGATGATTCCTCCTCCGACTCAGAGTATAAAAGCTCGACAAAAGGCCCCTATAAACGGAGACTTCCAAACCATAGCAAAAATAGACTAAACAGCCCAAAGGATAGGAGCGGCCTACAAACTGAATGCTTTGATTTGGTCGAACAAGTGATAAATCAGTTGAGACCTAATATCATCTCTGCGCTAACAATTACAGTCGCCCCACTGATAAAACTATATGAGCATCTGAGCGAAAGTCTGAGAGATCAAATCTCGCTCCTGGGCTCTGTAAACGCAAAATTAATAAACATGGATACGGAGCAGAAATTAATGAAAAACCAAATAGTAAATAACATCTGTAACAATGATGCCTTTGTTGAGCAAATTAAAGAGCAATTAAAAAATAGTGCTGATGATAAACGCCTCCTAGCTGAACTAGCAAGGGAGGCAATATTGATTTTAAAAAATCAGCAAACGACAAACGGAGAAAATTGTGTGCTACGAGTCGTCGATGGAGTCGCTTTGGATAACGTGGAAAAAAGAAATACTATCCATCGACCACCAAACAAAAAAACACAAATGAGTTCAAGAATGGAAACAGTCCATGAAATTGATTCAACTCTTCTAGCAACTGTAAACACTGAGCTGTCAGGTGTCGAGGTTGTAAACAGCAAGGAAAAAAATCTTGTAAACCCAATAGTGACGCTCTCAGATGCGAACGTTATTGATCTTGAAGTGATCGAGGATCCGATTGACCCGATCGTGCCTGGTGCTGTCGTAAGTCAAGAGATCCAAACGGGAACAACAGCACCTGATGATAACAGCAATCAGCGACAAATGCACGAACATGCCGAGAAGAGCGAAACATTTGCCATTTCTGATAAAACGAGAAGAGAAAGCTCATTCAAAGAAGCTGCAATCAAAACAACTATCACAAAACAGATCAAGAAATCCAAGAACATGCCAAATAAAAGGAAAGCAAACAATAAAAACGTGAACAATTTTCTAAGAAATATCAAATCCTTGAATGTGACAATCCAAACGGATTCAAATAAATCACCATCAATAGATAAGATCCCTGTGCAGAGAATTCAGTCAACCAAATTAAGAGGAGCGGAGATGATTGAAGAAACCCAAGCTCCGGTACACGAATGTGATGACGAGGATGACAAGCAAATGATAGAAGAACTTGCCAACTTATCGACTTACGAATCTACTGATGATGATTTAGCACTTATTCAAGAAAGTGCAATTGAACAAAATCTGTTGACAGGGTCACCTACCAGTAACAAAGATCAAAGTATTCCACCCGATAAAATAAATTCATCAAGAATATGTACAATCGAAGTGACACCTGAAAAAAGAAAAAAACGTATAATGCAGTCTCAGACTTTGGATGATATAACACATACAATAAAAAGGCGTATGACCCTAGACGAAAGATGGGCACCAGGAAACCTACATTTCAATGAGAAATCTGACTGCGTCCAGATTAAACAACAAATTGTAAAAACAATTACGCGAGAATTACGTCCTGAAAAAGAAGTGAGTATGAAATCGATACTATCAACGAAGGAACGAGATCTAATACGTCATGAAGAGTCACAAAACTCCTGGAGAAATGACAAAAGAGTATCGTTCGATAAACAAAATCCGTTGACGAAAAAAAAACAGGATATAACATCTAATTTTTGCATTCTCTTGGAGAGAAAGTTTTCATCGAACGATGGCCTGATTCTAAACAGATATAACGTGCTCCAACTCCTGAATCATCTTCCTCGACTTCGTTCTGTAGCAACAAATGACATCAAAACGGTCGAATTCATTCACGAAGACACTACTGACCGTGTGCTATTGCACATTTATTCTCGTGCAATTAGAGACGTAATCGTTGAGCACTCATTGGACCTTGATGACCTAGGTTTTGCGATACCTGAGCCGTGGGGGGAGTATCCCCACTCTAAAGCTAAAATCAGTAAATCCGAAACTTCTAAAAAACCTGCAGAACTTAGGGACCAAAGTTTTACTAAGTCTCTCCAAACCCTGAAAAAAAACTTAAATGCTAGTGAATTTGAAGAAAAACCAGACGAGTCCCGAGAAGACGGAGACACTAGTCAATATAAAAAACAAATCAAAATCACATTTGATTGTACCGAGAACGAAAATTACTCACAAAGTTCGACTGTGAACAAGTCTGAGAGTAAAGTGGACAAAAACTGTTGGAATTGGGTAGCTAAGGCTTTAAATCCCAAAGCCTATCAATAATGCCAGCTAAAAATTACATCTTCGCCTCTACAGGTTGGTATATGGAACACAAGAGGTTTCGTGCACCTGTTTAACAACAGTTTGGGGGGCCTTGAATCTCTACATATTATCTGCCTGCAAGAAACATGACTTCTGAATGAACCAGTTGTGGAAGGTTATGAAATCGCCTGGAATTCAGCGATTAGACAGCCAAAAGGAAGACCAATGGCAGGGCTTTTAACACTCGTAAAACAGAATCTAGGTCTTCGAATACTGAAGAGCTCAAATGTGACCCCATATATTCAATATGTGAACGTTGCCTTAAACTGGAACCATGCGACCAAAGAATCATTCCATATAATAAACCTATACTGGCAACATGAAGCCACTAACGAATGGGAGTACCTAGATGCAATAGGAGACCTGCTTGATTCTATTCTGTCAAAGGAGGATAATGCTAGAATTATACTGTGCGGCGACCTCAATATGGAATTTCTTAAAATTCAGAAAGCGCTAAGACGAACAGCGACGCCATGGTTGAGGCCTCAACAAAAAAAAGTCAGTCTAATTCAAGCATGGGAAGAGGAGATGGAAGTAAGACGCATGATAATGCTAAACGGCTGTACGAATGGTGACATACCTCCGAAGGCGACATGGAGAAATACCAATTCGGAATCAATCCTCGACTACTTTTATGTCTCAGAAAATTTAATCGCTGATACCGAATCACTGAAGGTAATTAATATGCAAAACAGCGATCACGACTTGGTAAGAATTACGCTCCGATATATAAAAAAGCATTCTCAAAAAACATGGAGTCAAGAAGTGACTAGTACTCCAGGCAGAAATCGGTTAAGAATAAAAGAACATCAGATTACCTCAATGACAAAAGCACTAACAAGGGATCCAATAACAAACCTGGATCAAATTGAATATCCAACCTTACTACAGGCCTTTACTGAAACTTCTGGTAATAACAGACTAAATAACTTTAAGAGGTTACATGTTTATGACCAAAAGGTAGTGGCCAAAAAACGTGAATTGAGGCAAAAAATTAGGAGGCTGCAAATACATTGTGATGCGAACTATCCCGACGATAAAAAAGAGCTGCAGAAATCATATAAAAACTGGTTACGAACACATAAGAACATGATGTTACAGAATGATGCTGAAAAAATGCTCCTAATTCTTAGTAGCAATAATGGACGGATGTTCTGGGATGCGATAAACAACTTGGCTACACCCCAACACGCTATTCAGATTAACATGGTGAATGAAGAAACATGGTTTGAACACTTTACAAACCTATTCACCAAAAATATGGATTGCCACTATGCAGATCCAAAGCCATCTGAAGCATGGGAGTTCACTATTGAAAAGGAGGACATTCTTGATAATATTAAACGGCTGAGTTCATCCAGAGCCCCCGGCCCTGATGGCCTCACAAATTACTCTTTGAAATTACATCCTGATGCATGGGCTGAGTTTTGTTTTACATTATTCAAAAACATCATTGAAGAAAAAAGAATCCCTACATCGTGGAAAAGAGCCATTATTATTCCCATTTTCAAGAAAGGACTGCGAACAGATCCTAAAAACTATCGACCTATCGCCCTCATGGACGTTGTTGGAAAGATCTTTGCAACTCAATTATTAGTAAAATTGACACAGTGGATAAAGGCTGCAGGTCTAGCTGACCACCGCCAAACTGGCTTCTCAATAGGAGTTGGTTGTGGGCTGAATATCATGATCATCAACCTAATGAAAATGGAGGCGATTCGATCAAAATCAAAAGTTTATATGGCCTTTGTGGACCTGGCGCATGCCTTTGACGGAATTGATCGAGAGTTATTATGGTCCAAACTTAGCAAATGGGGTTGTCCCTGGAGTTTGCTTGCTGCGATTAAACAACTAAATACCGATACCACTATTACAGTTAGACTAGACGCACAAGGTTCGTTAACTGATCAAATTAAAACATCACGAGGAGTCAAGCAGGGCTGTCCCCTTGGTGCAACCTTGTTCAACGCCTTTATCTCAGATATTGGAAGGGCTTTCGAAACAGTCAAATCCTTCGCACCAAAACTGAATGGAACAAAAATTGATTACATTTTATATGCTGATGACATTGTGCTTATGGACCTCACTCCGATTGGGTTACAGAGGAAATTACTAGCTCTTAAAGAGTACACTGACGCAAATGGTCTTGAGATAAATCCAACTAAATCCGAGGTATTGATATTGCAAAATCTAGTTGGAGCAAATAACAAAGGAAAATTCAACTGGAAATTGGAGAACCAACCTATACTCCTTGTAAAGGAAATTCAATATCTCGGCGTAACCATAAATTCCAGTATACAGGATGCAAACATGATCAAGAAAATTCGGCCGAAATGTAACTCATTAACAGCACAAGGAGTCGTACTAAATAAAAAGTACGGGAAGTTCACCTTGAAACCGGTCATCGCATTCTACAACTTAAAGGTCATTCCGGCCTTGATTTTTGGTGTAGAAGCTATGTTTGGATGTCCAGCAGAGACTTGGTCTTGGTGTGAGAATTCCTTCTGGGGAAAGGTACTATCTTTGCCGAGGGGGACACCGACTGCTTGTATTCGTTACGAACTTGGTCTAACCTCAATCAATGCAAAGGTGATGTGGAACATGCTGTCAATCTACAGGAAGGTTATGGGAGCAGATGACTTACCACAATATAGAATCCTACGAAGAGATGACGGATCATCTAAAGCATCTGTTCTGCAATTGTGGAAACAATCTTGCAGGAACATTCTTACCCAGCTACAAACTGATCAGGTTACACTTTTACAGAACCCGGATGCTGTTAAAAAAAAACTGTGGGAGCAAGATTGGTGTGAAAATCAAGACAAAAGAGCAACACACAGATGCATGAATGAAAATGCAACGGAAGAAAGGGCTTATAACACCTTGCCAAAATACCTCCAATTATTCCCATGCTTCAAAAGAAGATCTTACTACCTTAAATTTCGGTTGAACCTGTACAAAACCAAAACAATCCTACAGATACAAAGTAAAGTCAAAGACGGCGTGGAGGATTGTAGATTCTGTAAAAAAAAAAAAGAAACGCTGAAACATTTAGTCCTCTTTTGTGAAAACTTAAGAGGTCTAAGAACGGCTTTCCTGGGTCTTGAAATCCACAAGAGGCTGACCTTGGATGGTGAAGATTGGTGGAATGTGTTCTCTGTAGGCTCAGACCTTAAACTTGTTATTGCTTTAACATTTTTTTTAGAGAAATTGGAACTGCAAATGATACAGTCACCTGTCATGTAGCATATACAGATATCAGAACCACCTGAAGGAATACAGTCCATCTCTGTAGAGACTCTCGATCAATTGAGCTACTAATTTAATGTTAGTACGGGTCGTATAAGATATAATCTGATGTCAGTTGATTAATCCCACATGTGAGCTGTTTTTATAAGTTGTTTCTGCTCAACTTGTGTTATGGTTTTTAATGTTGTTTTAATGTGTTCTGTTTCTCTCTTGTTCTGTTTTTTTTTTTCTCTCTTTTTCTTCCTTTTCCTTCTATTGTTAATTGAAGCTGAAGGTCTGAGTTTGAAATGTATTCTTAAATTCACTTATTTTTAAAAGTTCGTAATGAACTAAATAAAAAAAAATAAAAAAATAAAAATAATAATAATTTTCCAGAAGAAGGTTCCAAGAGGGACAATCTGGTTCACTCCTCTTCTACTCTTTCAAATACCACTTTGATAAAGGGAAGGGGACACATACCAGCAGGGGGTCTTCCTACCTGCTTTGCATTAAATACATTTTGAACATTACAATATTTGGCAAGTATGTCTATAATATAAGGGCTCTATATGCACAATCAGCTTGGTTCTCATCTCAGTTATTACAATACTCTTCGTAACATTAAAATGTTTCTGACATTGAAGCAATAACAACTCAAAAGAGACTCAGGGTAGTTATGATGTTGGGTTCATACCCTGGAGCAGACCACCAATAACTTTAAAAAAGGGCCCCAACACCACTGTACTGTTTCTTCTGAACCCAAAGCACATCACAACTCAATGTTAAACAGAGCAGTTTAATCTACAGAACACATCTTTCCTGCGACACTCAATTCAATCATACAGTCAGATACAAAATATTTTATTAAATACACATTTTTAAAAAACACATACAAATATACTAATAACATCAATACAAAAGTGATCAAAGTGACATGTGCCATATAATACCTAATACAACATGTATTAATTCCAATGAAAATGTCACCAAGAGAGCATAGGCAGGTATTCTATTACCCTCACCATCACGCTATGCACTGCTAGTATATACTCATTTGATTAAAGATCTATTCAACTAGCTAACCACATTACACTTTTAAAGGATACATGTACACAGGTCCTTATAGAAATGTATTGTTCCTACACACTGCTAACTATCACAGTGGTCCTTACCCAACATGTTTCATTCTTTTAGTATTTAACTAATAATCAAAGAACTTCTTCAGGGGAAACAACTATATAACGTTAAGAAAAATTCTCAGCACTCATTAGTACATTGCTGAGTGTTCGGTCTTGCGGGTTCTGTTGTCGGCTCGTTAGTACCAATCGTGCACATAGGCCGCTGTCTTTTTCATTAATGTGGACAGGCGGTTGGTTAAAGTGCCTCACAATTAGACAGCAATTATTCATGCACTTCGTATTCACGTAACATGCATCCTTCTTTGTTTTTTCAATGTCGCGTGTCTGGCATCTGCGTGTCATTCATCATCCAAACCTGTCAGCATTAACAATCTTGTTAAAGCGAGGTCATTTTGTGGATCCTGTGGAATTCTGAGCATCGAGAAGTCCCACATGCGCGTTCGAAACACCACCGTACCGCAGTAATCCTGACATTGAAGCAAACCTGCTGATTCGGCAGCCTGAGGATTCAGTGAGAGGAAGAAATGGCTGTAAAATCAGTCACTTCATTTGAAGAAAACAGTGTTCAGGGAGCTGCAAAGCAAATTCAACAACCTGTTAAAAACCAAGCTTTGCAGCTGTGACGTGGGGCAGGGGTAGCCCATCCAGAAGACGACACCAAAGGCCATCACCAAAATGGTCCACTGCTTCTTATGGAACTTGAAGATGGATCGAGTGAAGAGGATCATTATGTCCAAGGAGCAAGACGAGGGAGAGAAGGGAGTCTTTTAAAACTCCCACCATCCTCAGAGGCTTCATCTCCTGCACGGGCTTTAGGACCACCCTAAACAGCAGGCAGGAGTTACGGCTGATTCCTTCTCCTGCCAGTGTAGAGAAGACTGAGATAAGAAAGTGGGAGATCAGGCTCCCTCACCACTGGATGGTGCCAGGCAGAAGCAGGGATGTCTGTGAAGGAATTCCAGCTGGAGGACATCACCGCAGACCAGTGGACAATGTAAGGGGCCAGGGTGAATGCCACATGTTCTTTGATTGCAACTATAGCAAAGACCTCTCTGAGTGCCTAGCCATGAACTCATGTCGCCTGATCAACACAACGACCATCACTGTAAAGTCAGGGTTGTACGGTTTGTTCCCTGAGCCCCACGCACAGCGAGACATCCAGGACTGCGAGAGAATCCAGTGTTGCTTCGAAGATTTGCTTCCCTTTTCCAGGAACCACCATGCAGTGGAGAAGAAGAACCAAACACAGCTGAAGAATGATTCAAGGCACCCTGATAGACCAGACCTCATTGACGGTCCAGAGGACAACAGAGATGATGATGAGTAAGTAACCTGGCCTTTTTCCTTTCAGAGGCAAAAGGTCACAAGAAGAACTTGCACATCGGCCCTCTTTCCCTTGCTGATGCTTGTAAATGAAGACTGAAGAGGCAGCTGTGCAAAGAGACCACTGGCCATAACTGAACAGCGAACTAGATTTAAAAAAAAAGGGTCCAAAGATCATTTTACCTACCCCCACAGAGAACTTTAGCCTTGTCTCAGGGCAAGGATGGCTTTGCTCAGTTCCCAATTGCACAGACATCCTAAGAGAATTATATCTGTATAAGATATGCTAATATGTTATAAAAAACTTTGTTGGTTAATTCAAGATAAAAAAAGGAAAAAAAAGTAATGATACTTCTTCCATTTTCATCTCTTGGCTTTGGAAGACAAATATTTTTATGACAAGCAAAAGTTTGTAACAACTGTGTGCTTAATAAATAAAATGACTATAGTTGTATAAATCAAAATGTGTTTTGATATTGGAGGTCTAGATGAACCGTTTGGGAATCAAGAAAGGCAAAAGAGCAATTTCCCCCTTGTCAATGTATATGGTGGCAAACCCCCTACACTAGCAATGTTGTGCTCTGGACCATGCATACTCTTCCTCACTGATGCAGCTCCTCTCTCGAGTAGATGTTTGGTTTGCACCTCTGTGCAGTGTAGGTCTCTGCGAGGAGCAGGTTGTCTTTGCTGCACTCTGTCATCCAGCCCCCGCCTCCATTCCGCCTTCTACCCTTTTCCCATTGGGCATAGAAGCACTTTACTAGATGCCCATTGAAGGACGGCACGGAACACATTTGAACAGGAATAACTTTATTTTGAGCAGCAGGTTCCCAGGGTAAACAGCCCCATAACCACTCGCTGCTTCTCAGCCTCCACTCTCGCATCCGCTGAACTTGCAGTCTTTTCCGTTCTTGGACCCCTCTCGCATTCCACACCTGAGGCAGCCAGAGGATGGGGTGGAAAAGGGGATGTGGGAATTGACAAGGACAGGGCAGGAGAAGGGAGTAGAGCCACCACTCCCCTTTCCCTTTCACTTTCACTACCTAAAGAACTGTTTGATGAAAACAGACAGTGGGTAATATGGGGGCGGGAGGGGGCAGGTTCCCATGAAACAGGGCTTGTGTTTTCATGCGTAGGATGTGTGTTCCTTTCCTCACTTCCATCACTCTTTCTTTATTCCATGTTGAAACCATTTTACACATGTATCCCAAGTCCTTCATGACCACCATTCTGGGAGAAGTTTGGCCTCCCCTTTAGGGGCGTGTTCAGAAGGTTTGACCTTTAGCTCAAACCCTGGTTCCACAACCATCTCCCTCACTACATGTTAGATCTGATACATGCGTTTGTCTTGTAAGCCACTTGCGTGGATGTTTTCCCGGACACAGTCATCATTAACAATCCCTGGAGACGTCCTCATCCTCCATCCTAGACTCAGCGGGGTGTTTGGATCAGGCCTCCTGAGCCCTTACAAAGGTACCTATAGGGTGGTGGCATGAGGCGCACTCTGGAACACATGTTCGATCACACCCCTCGCCCAATGCACCCCCTGGCCTGAAGACAATGTATGTGCTGTGCTTGAACCTCTCCAAGCGCCATTTCCTGTGGTTTGATAGAGGAATGTGGTCACATCTGTGGCCTCATTGTCAGGCAGCAAGGCCCTGGTTTCCCTAGAAATGGACTGAGTCCAGTTATTGGGAGGAACCTTCTCGAAACATAGGTGCTGGTAGATCACACCGCAGGTTTTTTTTTTCGAAGACGATTTTGCTGAATCTTTTCAAACGCATTTTTCCTAAAATATAGATGGGAATTGGCTTTGGGTTTCAATTAAGGTTGGGGATGTTGGTGGAGGCAGCAGGGGGGAGTCCACCACCCGCATATATTTGCAGCAAAATGAATAAAAAAAATAAAAACATGAATGAAATCGTTTCTTCAAAAAAACTCGATGTAATCACATAGATCCGAAACATATCTATGATGTTTCCCTGCAGACCGTATCCACCGCAGCCCGGTTTCCAGAGCTCAGCGGTGTTTCCTTGCAGGCCGTATCCACCGCAGCTCGGTTTCCAGAGCTCGGAGCTGTTTCCCTGAACGCCATATCCACCTCAGCCCGGTTTCCAGCGCTCAGTGGTGTTTCCTTGCAGGCCCTATCCACCGCAGCTCGGTTTCCAGCGCTCAGCGGTGTTTCCTTGCAGGCCGTATCCACCGCAGCTCGGTTTCCAGCGCTCAGCGGTGTTTCCTTGCAGGCCGTATCCACCGCAGCTCGGTTTCCAGCAGCTCGGTTTCCAGCGCTCAGCGGTGTTTCCTTGCAGGCCATATCCACCGCAGCTCGGTTTCCAGCGCTCAGCGGTGTTTCCTTGCAGGCCGTATCCACCGCAGCCCAGTTTCCAGAGCTCAGCAGTGTTTCCTTGCAGGCCCTATCCACCGCAGCTCGGTTTCAACCGCTCAGCGGGGTTTCCTTGCAGGCCGTATCCACCGCAGCTCGGTTTCCAGCGCTCACGGGTGTTTCCTTGCAGGCCGTATCCACCGCAGCTCGGTTTAGAGAGCCCAGTGTGCACTCGGCAAAGGTGACCTGTCGGTAAAAATATTTTTGATGAAAGTGGCCAGAGCGCTGGAAAACCCTCCCTCCCTCCAGAAAACAGACTAAAAACACGGTATCATGTCCCTGCTACGTGTCACGTAAGTGGTGCAAGTACCTCTCAAATTGGGCAGGCCCCGCAGGCCCAGAGCTGTTGCCCCCCAGGGAGTCTCCGAGGCTTTGATCACAGTCTTTGGGTAGACCCCAGGAAGCAGTGTTTTGCCACTCAGTGTCCAGGCACTGAGTGCCCTCCCTGATGCGCCTCCCTACCATCCCATCCATTGTTGGCTACCAGAAATCCTCTTGAATGAGGGCCCTGGTTTTCTCCAGAACGGAGCTATCCTTTGTGACCTTCACATTCAGGACAAAGCATCTGCCACTACATCGTTGCCACCTTGCAGATGCTCAGTGGCAAAGTGAAACCCCTGCAAGGCTGTGATCCATTTTTTCATGAGGTGGGAAACGCCTTCCATCCTTTGCTCTTTGACAGAAACTGTTTTTTGTGGTCCCCCTGAAAATGTCCTAGCCCATGGATACATATGTTAATGGTCCACACTATGTAAGTTTTGCTCACTAATTCACCAAATAGCAGCAATGTATCCTCTTGGACATCTTGAAGTATAGGATATCACGACATCTTCAGCCTCGACAGCCTGCATCAGTACTATCCCTAGACGCAACTTACTGGTCTCACCATACACCAACGTCTCTGATGACTCTTAAAAGCTGCCAACACATGCGCCCACGCAATCACCTCTATAATCCTGCTAAATTCCTTGCTGTTTGAACACAAAAACACCACCATTATTTTTGCCACGTGCCTCATCATGTTGATCCCGCCAGAGAAGTTCCTCACAGAAATGACATAATACTCCACCATTCCATGGAACGAGGTCAGTTCTGCGTTGTTCCTTAGATCTGGAATGGTCTTGGGACAGCTCTTGCCCAAGATAGTCTACTTCGCCCAAGCAGAATTTGCAGGTCACCTCTGAAACTGCATGCCTGGTCGCTGAATTATTTGCAGTATACCTTCCAGACCAATGCCATGCTCCACAGTGCCCTTTAAACCAATTACATCTTCATTCGGGTAACAGCTCACCAATGGGAGGTCTCCAAAGAGTCTGGACATTAGTTCATGAAAACAAGACGAGCCAAGACGCACAGAAATGGCATCCTTTCACACCTGAACAAACCCAAGGGTTTAATGAACGTGGTGGTGTCCATGGATTCTGGGTGCATTCCTATGTGGTGATAAGCAGACTTGGGGTAAAAGTGATCCCACCTTCATGCCCAGTATTGGGTCTCCACTGAAGAGCAGGTAACATGTGTACAGAGCCCCAGGGCCGCTCCCCACTTATCAGCCTCCTCTGCAACTTTCGTACCTTCCAGCCTTTTCCCATTCCCTCCCCTGAAACCTCCCGGGATGGGGCAGGGTAGGGAATGTGGACAATGACCGGCATAGGGAGGGCAGCGGGGAGGAGACCCAGCACATTTAAGCAGCCTTTAGCTCTGTAGAAAAAAGCAATACATTCATAATATTAAACAAGTGCCATGTCCATTAATATAATACACATGTGTTCTAAGGCACAAGAGTGAGGTCAATCAGACCTGTTCCTCTGTTACTCCCTGAGCTAACATTTCTTCTTCGCAAGGAAGAACCAAAGGGTTTTCCCAAAACATTTCATAAAGTTAAAATTAGGCACAGAAATGCTTACTCCACTCTGTTCCTTTGGAACTTACTGGGGTTTTGCAACCTTAGGTCCTGATTCATGGAATGTTTTGCATGGTTCAAAGTGACTTTGCACTGCTGAAAAGTGACTTTGCATCACCAACACAAACCCTGACTCATGGAACTGTGCAAAGTGTATTTTTGCTGTGCAAAGTCCTTTTGTACCACACAAGCTTGCATCAGCATGTCTCTCCAAGAGCATGCAATACAATGCCTGCCGAATGCTTGAAAGGATGGCCTTCTCATAGAGTTGCTCTAGAGGTATTCGGACTAGAAGAGGTTGGTGAGAATGAGGGCAACAGTAGTGCTATGTCCTTCCAAACAGCAAAGCCTCAGGTGATGGTCTGCTGGTTACGTTTCATCACTGTGTTCATGCACATAGCGCGTGGGGTGAACGTCTCGCGATGGCTAACAGACACCATCAGGGCTAAAAAAAGGTGCAAAGTTGACTAACTTTCACCCAGCTGCATTTTCCAAATAAATGTTTCTCAATTCAGCAAATGATGTCCTAATATTCATGAAAATGGATGATTTCAGCTTAATTTTCCAAATGTTCCACCATTTAAAAAATGTAAATGGGGCAACATCAACATCGTCCACAAAAATTAACAAAATTCACCCACAGGCTATTAAATTGGGATTACAATGAAAAATCGATAATAAAATACCTGATGAGAAATGACCGACTTTTATTTTGGTCTCATTCTTTTTTAATAATGAGTTGGGGAGTCCACCCGCACCCTCCGCCCCCTACCTTCACCTATCCCCTTACCCGCCTCCCATCTATATATTAATACAAATGTACAAAAAGCTCAAACAAATTAGATCAAAGAAATGTGGTCATTTCTCATTAGGTAATGTTGCATTCGATTGTTTTTTGCTGATACCATTAAAATGCACCTTTTCATTCACACCGTTCACAGCGTTCTCAGTAAAATTTGAAAATTCAGTTTCGCTAAATTTACCCCGCTTGCTAATCACCCCTTGCTAATCACCCCCGCTAATCACCCCCTTGCTAATCATCCCCCCTGCTAATCACCCCCTTGCTAATCACCCCCCCCGCCAATCACCCCACTTGCTAATCACCCCCCTGCAAATCACCCCTTTGCTAATCACCCTCCCTGCTAATCACCCCCTTGCTAACCACCCCCTGCTAATCACTGCCCTGCTAATCACCCCCCTTGCTAATCACACCCTCTGCTAATCACCACCCCTGCTAATCACCCCCCTTGCTAATCACCCCCTTTCTAATCACCATGTGCAAGTCACTATGTGCTCCTCTCAGATTGGCATCGACCGCACCTGTTAGTACCGCAATCGGAACTGCTGACCAATCAGGGCAAGGGTTGGCAACCTGTTGCTCTGCATGCGTTTTGGCCTGCAACTCCTTTCAGTCCTACTCAGGATAGTCAACGGTAAGGGGTCGTGGGAGGCATAGTTGCAAACACTTGGAGAGCAGCAGAATGAGGGCGTTGTGAGATCCTTCCCCTTGGAAGGGCCCAATACTTGACTAGGCCACTCTGGGCTCAGGATTGGCAGTCACACAGTTAATATTCTGAAGTTTGCCCTTGGGTACAAAGTATAGAGAGACCGAGGAAAATAAGCCACCAAACTTCCAGGATTGCCCGTGCAGGCTCTCGAGCATCTCATGCATCCAACATTACACTGTGTACTAGCTTACACGTCCCCAAATCTTCCTTCGAAACACAACCTAATTATCACAACACTTAAGTTCATAGCCGCCTTCCTTGCTTTTACAGAATTGTGGTGAACTGGTAGGGACTGAGGTTCACCTGTGCCATCACAGCACCTTCTCCCCCCGCTGCACCTCTCCCTCCCTCTTTGTAGCATCTATTTTCCACTCTCCCATCCTCTTATCTTGCCCCTCTAATTTGTTCTTCCTTCCAGCTGACTACGGTCTTAATGCCCCTGGTCGGGGCACAGGATGCCACACCATGGACATGCGGTGGTGCTCGGAGACTATCAGGATGATGATTTGGTGCAGTATGAAAGCATGATACAGAACATAACAAAATGCTGAATGTGCTTCTAGTCCTTTGTGAATGATAGTAGATGGAAAAGGAAGGTCACACACCTGTACACTGAATATACAATTGTCCAATGTATGTGTGTAGCACCTAATACCACAGCAAGCTTGTTCCTGAGCACTCCCAAAAAGTGCTCACATGTTGTGATCAACAGCTGATCCTGGGAACTTGCACTTCCGGTTTACACAGTACACACTACGCCACCATATGTTTAAAGTCTTGTTGCACTGTGTTCGCTCATTGAAATTGAATATTCGCTTCTATAAGATATTTTCGAATATTGAGGCCACACTTCAAAAAGACAATGGGCCTCATTACACGGATGGCGGAAAGGATTTACCGGTACCGGTAAAATACCGGTACCGGTAAATCCTTACTGCCTTACTACGAAGTCCCTTTGCGGGTTGGGGGATTTAACGCCTGCTTTTTGCAGGTGTTAAAAACCAACCCATATATTCAGTGTGCAATTTGCGGTACCGTAATTAGCGCCTTCCCCATTCCCATTGAGCCCTATGGGGCAAAAATGGGAATGGGGAAGGGCAATGGTGGAAGGGGGAATTACCGCCCCGCCAACCTTGGAATGGGGCGGTAATTCCCCTTTCCGCCAAGGCGGTGCCGGTATTTTACCGGCATGAATCCGTGTAATGAGGCCCTATGTATTTTCTGCTGATTTGGCCCACCCTTCGATATTCGAATATGTCACTATTTCCTCCAACCCTCTCTTTCACCCAATTCCCCCACCCTCACACTATAAAACGGGGGGTTTCACCCCCAAAATCCTCCCATCACAGACACACACACACACACGTACTCACCAGCCACCTCCCTTCCATGAAACAAACACTCCACGCCCACCCCCACTCAAACACCGTAACACATAACTTATCCCCCACTCCGTCCCCGCCACACTACAAACTTTGGGCCTCATTACGAGGCTGGCGGTAGCCGTCCATGTAATACAGGCACGGCTGCTTCCAGTATTTTATTTTTTCCGGCGCCCAGAAATGGACAATTACTGGGTCATTATGGCCTGGCCGGACGCGGTATTTGCCCCTTCCTGGGTGCCGGGAAAAATTCTTCCACATCGGGCTCAAATGGGAATAGGGAAGCTGGATGCACCGGCACCGTTATCAATGGTGCCGTGCATCCGACATGCTGTGCTGGTGGGTGCCGCACGGCCTGCCAGGTCCGACCTGGTGGGCAGAAAGGCACCCACGAACACAACTTGTAGTTTACCAGTCCGGGAACTAGGGTACTGGCAGTCTTACTGGTATTGTAGTTCCTGAACCAGCAAACTTACAATGAGGCCCATTGTCCCTTAACACACACACATACACACACAGACACACAAACCCACACACTTACACATTTACCTGATTTACCCGTGACTGCCGTCGTCCGGCCAACCCCTCCTACACTCACTCGTGTGTGGCGCGGGCGTGACAGGTCAATTTAGGAAGACCGCCCTGAATTGTCTCAGAGTGGTCTTTCTAAATCGACTTGTTTGTATTTTGTGAAAAACAATATTTTCACCTAATAGCGAATATTTACATTAGTAGGGCCGTGATTTCATTAATGAATTCATTGCGTTCATTATATGAACACCTTTGTGCATATACCGACAGGTTATAGGTTTGAACATTTTCGAGCACATGAATGCATCGCGACAAATATGGTTAACATGAATTACAACATGCAAAGTTGTCATACACACGTTGCCCATGGCACATACTATGTACGTTTAATCATTTATGTATGTGATTCGTTTTCTTTATAGAGGGCCGAACTAGAAGTGCCGGGAGCCTCTAGGAGTTCTCTTTGAGGACGTATTTCAGGCCATCAATATATAGACGATACACAGCAGTTAAATCTAAAAGTGAACTGCGCCAAAGAAATACCTTTCTGAAGGCAGTTCCCCAAACTCACTCAGTCCTGCTTGTGAAACACTCATCTAAAACTCAACCACACCAAAAGTGAGTTTACTCTCCTCTGCAACCCAGCAAACCTGCACTTACCCGATCCTGGCTTACTGGACTGAATCTTAAAGGGTGAACAAACCCTGAGCAGTAAATCACTGTGCTCAATAGTTGACAGCAATCTTACACTGAAACGCCACATTGCAGATGTCATGTTATGTTAAAGTTCCTTGGACCGCGCTCTGTTACCACCTGTGTGGTCTCTTGGCGCTCTGGCGGATCTGCATTGCAAGGAGGGTGGCAGGGTTTGTTAGATTGACCCGGAGAAGGGCAAGAGAGCTCTGATGTGCTGTTGGCAGCTTCAGTTTGGAGAAACCAGTCGCTGAGCCGAGGTGCGTTTTTCGCTTGGTAGGCGTTGTGTGGTGTTGAGGTGAGATTGTGTATGGTTTGTTTCCTTGTTGTTGTGTTATGAAGTGTGTGTGGTGTGCGGCGCTGTAGAGGTATGATTGTGTTTTGTTCAGAGTTTGAGACGGCGTATGCAGAGGGGTGAGTGTTTAGTATGGTTAGTTAGTGGCAATGCATTTCCTACCCCACCATTTTGAATACATGTGACCCGTATCCCACCCCCCCCCATTGCTCAGTCTAGTTTGACGCAATTACCACATACACAAAGTCATACTTAAGCAAAATGCAAACTTTGGCTATCTTAGACAGTTGGTTAGATGCACACTTTGGCTACCTTATCCACTTAGGCGAAATGCAAACTTTGGCTACCTTGCACACTTAGGCCAAATGCAAACTTTGGCTACCTTACCCACTTAGGCGAAATGCAAACTTTGGCTACCTTGCACACTTAGGCCAAATGCAAACTTTGGCTACCTTACCCACTTAGGCGAAATGCAAACTTTGGCTACCTTGCACACTTAGGCCAAATGCAAACTTTGGCTACCTTACCCAATTAGGCGAAATGCAAACTTTGGCTACCTTACCCACTTAGGCGAAATGCAAACTTTGGCTACCTTACCCACTTAGGCGAAATGCAAACTTTGGCTACCTTGCACACTTAGGCCAAATGCAAACTTTGGCTACCTTACCCAATTAGGCGAAATGCAAACTTTGGCTACCTTACCCACTTAGGCGAAATGCAAACTTTGGCTTCCTTACCCACTTAGGCGAAATGCAAACTTTGGCTACCTTACCCACTTAGGCGAAATGCAAACTTTGGCTACCTTACCCACTTAGGCGAAATGCAAACTTTGGCTACCTTACCCAATTAGGCGAAATGCAAACTTTGGCTACCTTGCACACTTAGGCCAAATGCAAACTTTGGCTACCTTACCCACTTAGGCGAAATGCAAACTTTGGCTACCTTGCACACTTAGGCCAAATGCAAACTTTGGCTACCTTGCACACTTGGGTTAGATGCACAATTTGGCTACCTTAGAGAATTGGCCATGGGCAAACATTTGTTGCTATACACACTTAGGTTAAATTCAGATGTTTGCTACCTTGCACTCTTAGGCTAAGTTCAAACTTTGGCTATATAACACACTTGGCGAAATGCAAACTTTGGTCACAGAATATAACTACCTCACACAATTAGGCTAAATTCATTAATTTTGACATTGGTATAGCGACTTTCACCATAATTATGGTCCCAAAGCGGTGTTGGTTGAAAGCCCTCGGAGGCACCGGAGTCCACATTTGGCAGGTGCTATTAAGCGTCGGTGCATTTCAGCCTTTAAAGTTATGTGAGGGTGGCCAAGACCCTGGCAATCACCCAAGTCTGAATAGTGTGTGGATGGGCGCAGTGCAGGTGTACTATGAACTAGACAGGGGAGGATTGTGTTTAAGGAGACAGAGAATTTTGTGGGAAGGTACAATTCAAATTTTGTAGCTTCACTCTTATGGTAGAGGTGTTGTGCAATAGTGTTTATGATATATGTAGGTGCAGGGTGTTTGGAGTGAACCTGTGCCGTCCACTAAGTTAAGAAGAAGCGGCATGCGGGAGGATAAAGGGGGTCAGCTGTATAAACCACAATGTCTACAGACAGGGTTTATTCTAGGTACCTTGTACAATTGGGCTAAATGCAAACTATGGCTACCATACACAATTAGGTGAAAAGCAACATAGGCTTAAACTGGGGTAGCTGACCCAGTCCTTTTAGACGAAGCAGCAATACTTAGAGACAGATGGGGGTGCAGAATATTCTCAAACATCAATAAGCAAACTGACTCAGGAAGTTGGCATGGTACGTCTGTTTTAATATCAACTATCTAAAACAGGGAGTTACAATGAACATCAACGTATTCGCTCGATCTTCGCACTCAATGCATTACATAAAAAAAGCATTTTATGTACTAAAAACTCGTCATCATTGACACCATCCTACGTGGCAAACTACAAAAACCTACTTGGGAAGGTGATAGGCTTACAGGGAACATCGAGGTATACGTTTCATACTTGTCAGGGAAGCAGATTGAGGGCCTCATCACGACTTGGGCGGTAACGGTAACGCTATTAGCACAGGCGGTATTAGCCCTACCGCCGAACTCCCCAGCGCTAATAGCGCCGGACCACGAGTTCGGCGGTAATGTAAGTCCCCATTCCCCACTGAGCCCATTTGGGAATGCCCCATTCCCCATTGGGCTCAATAGGGAATCTTTGCACTAATACCGCCGGCGGATTTCCCGCCGGCGGTAATAGCGCGAATTTTCGGCGGATTTCCCCCCAGCTCAGAGCTGGGGCGAAATCCGCCGAAGTCGTAATGAGGCCCTGAGTGTCTACATCAGGTGGGCAACTAAGCCCTCCTCTAGTGCAAGTCACTACGAATGTCATTAAATACATGACATCCCATTGCTTATACAAACTATAGGGCTCTCTAATGCGTGGCCCTCTACAATAGGTTGGCATCCTTGTACCCCTCTGTAATATTCTACACACGCAAGCAGCAGCACACAGGCTGGCTTCCAGATGCTGGTGGGCTGGTAATAACCATAGCTTCCCACCAATTAGCCTGTCATCTATCATCACACTTGCAGTCTGCCAGTCAATTAAGGCTTGAACTTGGCCTTGGAAATATTCCTTGCTCTGGAAAATACGAGGGATTATAGGCATACTCTGTCTTCTTGGTTTCAATACAGTTCGTCCCACTGTCTATTTCCATCTGACCACATGACTGCAGACCATGTTTTCGAGTATTGCTGCATTTAAAATACTATTAAATGATGAACCTCTGACTTCTCCAATGTTCTCGCTCCTCTCCTAAAACAGGAGTTTATTCTTTTGACACGTTCTGTACCTGTTGTAAGCACATTCAGGCTCCAGGTGCCTTGACTTCCTGGTCTTGGACCAACCGAGACTTTCTTTGATTCACCGCCAAGGTTAGGTTTTTCAATTTCTAACTGCGACACACTGAAAAAGCCTTTCTGTCTTCTGGGTCCAGCTCTGCTAAAGTGTGTTCTGTGGAATCATTCATAGTCCTTACATTTCCTATGTGTATACGATGGCACATCGCTGCAATCTATTCCCTACATGGCTAGCCTTTAAGAATACTTAGTCTACTTACGTTACTGCTTCTGTACAATTGTAAAATGGCTTGATAACTTCTTCCTCATTTCCGTAGCATGAGCATCTTCATCTTGAGCCCAAAATATTGCTCATCTTTGACACCTCATCGTTTAGATCTATAGAATGTCTAAGTCCTCTCATCTCTGCATCTCTTCTGGGTGCTCCCAGATCACTCTGCTCCTCATGATGTCACCAGTCTTCCCTTTTGCTCAGTTTTCACACTTCCTCCGGGATTTCATTCAAATGGCCATCATACTGCCGTGTGTGTATTTATGGCTTCCTCAATGGGAACCTTACTCTCAGGATTCTCCTTGGTATAGGTATTTTCACTGGTACTGCACGTGTCTCACACTCTGGTTCCCAACATATAGGTACCATGGGGGAGGAGCTTTGGTTGGGGGTACTTGGCTCCACCTCTACAGGCTGCCTTACACAATTAGGCTAAATGCAAGATGTCGCTAACACAAGTGAGCTAGGAGCAAGTTAAGGCCCAGGTACATAAATGAGGTTAAAACCGTGATATGGCTTACAAACACAAATGGGCTAGAAGCAATGTAAGGCTACCTTACACAACTAGGCTAAAAGCGAGATAGGCTACCTTACACAATTAGGCTAAATGCAAGATATGGCTACCTTACACAATTAGGGCCTCATCACGACTTCGGCGGTAACCCTTAAATCCGGCGGTAGCGCTATTACCGCTGGATTTAAGGGTCCGCTGAATCAGAGCTTCGGCGGATTTCGCCCCAGCTCTGAGCTGGGGGGAAATCTGCCGAAAATTTGCGCTATTACCGCCGGCGGGAAATCCGCCGGCGGTATTAGCGCGAAGATTCCCCATTGAGCCCAATGGGGAATGGGGCATTCCCCAATGGGCTCAGTGGGGAATGGGGACTTACATTACCGCCGAACTCGTGATCCGGCGCTATTAGCGCCGGGGAGTTCGGCGTTAGGGCTAATACCGCCCGCGCTAATAGCGTTACCGTTACCGCCCAAGTCGGATGAGGCCCTTAGTCTAAATGTGAGATATGGCTACCTTTAATAAATAGACTAAATGCGAGATGTGGCTACCTTACACAATTAGACTAAATGCGAGATATGGCTACCTTACACAATTAGACTAAATGCGAGATATGGCTACCTTACACAATTAGGCGAAATGCAGGATGCAATTGTAATTGTTATTGCTTATTTGTACAGCGCTTATACACAAGTGATGTGCTTCAAAGCACTTCAAGGTGGGAAGGGAACAAGGGAATACAGTAGTCATTCTTAGGCCTTCACATTTTCTGAATGATCTGTGGTTGACTAACACAAGTGGGCTAAAAACAAGGTAAGACTACCCTACATAAATTAGGCTGGAAGCGAGATATGGCTGACTAACACAAATGAGCTAAATGCCTGTGGCTATATGATATTAGGTAATAAGAGTGGAGGGATTTTACTGGAGTACAGTAAAGGCAGTAGTCTCTGCCGCCACCACACTTAACTTATCAGTCGCTGCAGGTTGACTCTGGCAGGCATCCCAGGTGAACAAGGGCAAACACGGAGTGGAGCTGCTTGGTCTGGATCTGTCCTTTGCCTTGTGGCCCCTTTCCGTGGCTGCCCAGGCAAGGCTGCCCTTAATTCCTCTGATTAGAGGTTGACTTCCAGGTGAAGCAGCCAATCACACGAGGTGGTAGGTGGGAAGGAAATGGGCAGGCAGAGACAAAAGAGCGAAAAGAGAGAAGAAAGAAAGAAAAAAGAGACAAGATGCACAAGATGGAAGAGTGGGCAAGAAGGTATAGGGAGGGGTATTCACCTTGTTAGGGCCAGGACGGAATGCACAGGACCCGCTAATACAGGGAGGCGAAATCATGCCTTTGAACGCTCTGACCGTAATCAGCTCATTAATAAGTCATCGCAAGCTGTGAAGTCACACCTGTGGCATTTCTGATCGACTGAATCTAAAATTATGATTCACATCAAATAAGCATGTGGATGAAGTACCACCAGAGACACTGGGGCAGGGGTCTGCAACCTGCAGCTCTCCAGATGTTTTGCACTGCAAATCCCATGAACCGTCACCATAGACTATGCTGGCCAGGGCTGATTGAAGTATTTTTCTAAAAAATATCTGGGAGCCAAAGGTCACAGATCCCAGCTTTGGGGTGGCTAATGATGAAAAAGGGGTGCCTGGGAGGCAGAGCGGTCACACGCATGTATGCAATCTCGTGTCATGTTTAATTTATGTTGAGGCGACATGTTACGATTGCACTTTCATGCAAACAAATCCCCTCCACGTAAATGTCATAATTTACACGTCGAAGTGTAAAGTGGGGTTATACTCTCCTTTACACTAATCTTTGCAGCCCGCCATGCAATTTGAGTAAACACTGCCTACTATTAACACAAAGCAGGCTGCATTTACAGTGGACCCCTAGGAAATCTGTCTGATTTTTGCTGATATAAAAAGCCAGCGGGTTATATAGGAATCCACAGCATTTATGCCAGCTTGAAAAAGACATGCAGACATACCTACTGGAGTAGTAGTATGATGGAAAGGTAGGGAGAGGCGGAACTGTAAATTACCATTTGTGCAAACTCTCCACAATACAAATAAATGACTATATGGTATGGCGTGAAATGCACGCATACAATTTTTCTGCATTCATTTTACGCATTCATTTCCCACTACACCACGAGAAACTTGAGCCTCCTTTGGTCTTTGTATATCATAAAAGTATCCCCTTTTTAAAAGGTTTGAAAAGGTTGGAAAAAGTAGGTTATGCTCTAGCACATTGAAGCATCTCAGACCAAATAAACAGACAGACTCAGAAAATATGGCAAAATACTTCTTTACTCTCAATTCAATAAAGCAGGGCGAACTGACGAACGACAGACTATTGCTCACACACTCACAAACAAACCTGATTATACAAAGGTTATATACTGCAATGTGTCATCTATGACGTCATCCTACGTGGCAAACTACAAAATCTATTGACGGGAAGGATTGGTTAAGGGAACATATGTACCTATGGCATGCATATGGGTTAGTACTTCATTGGCTGCCCCTTATTTATAGGGTACACCTCGAACTAAGTATACGTATAATCCTGATTATACCAGAGAATAAAATAGCAACAGATCGGTCTATGCAACATTGTACAGGCCCCATGTTGCCCCATAGACCCTCTGATTGGTTGGCATGCTCACCCAACCTTGGACTTTTGGCTTGTTAGCAGCACGTAAGCAAAACGAAACCCAGGTGCTTGATTCAAGTCAGATTACTCCCCCCTTTCCCAATTAGACCATCATCTCTCAGCAGTCCAACCATATATCAATGTTTCTGATCTGTAGTTGACCTTGTAGTCTTCTCTCTGTTCTCGGACATTCAAGGGAGTGTAAGCACATTACTATCTTCATCCGAAGCTTAATGAATAGCCCTTGTTGTCGACTTCTGAATCACATATGAGGAGACCGCAAATGTGTCCATTCCAAGCTCCTATTTACTGCTGTTTGATTAACTTATACTGGGTGTTCTTGCTCCTCTTGGCCTCTAGAGACTTGCTCACTCCATCTTGTAGGAGCCTCATCCATTGTTAATTGTCCAATACTTGGCTCTTGCAAATGTTTTCTTCTTCTTTAACCGAAAAGAAATATGTCTTACATCCATGCCTTATTATGCCTTAAAATAACACCATTGATCCTAAGCCAACATAAACTCCTCTTTATTTTGCATACAAAGCTATTTCACCAACATCTCCTGACTGTGCACACCTTGTCTGTTTTTGAAGTAGCTGGAATTCAACCTTTAGACAAGCTGACGTCCATTTCTTTATCATGGCCATCCTTGCCACGTTATATTTTCCTCTATAGCAAGCTTCTATATGTGTAATCTACCTTGCGTTACTGCGTATTTACACGTATTGGTCAGCAAGTCACTTTATCTTCTGTGAATACGATTACTTTATCATTTCGTACATGTTTCTCTTTTCAGCTTCAGTTACATCGTTACTTCTTAGGTATGTTCACATTGTTTCAGTATATCCTTGTTTATCTTCTTTATGACATCACTCTTCGTCTGACTTCCCTCAGCATTAAATGATGTCCATTGGCGCGTGCTGACATCCTTCCACTCTTTCAGTGCGAGGGACAATTCGTTATGGTTGCCTGAGTGCATATCATCTCTCATACACTCGATGGGGTATACGCGTAACACATGGAGTCCCACATAGAGCCCTTCTCCTGCTATTCCAGTATCCCGGCGGTGGGGGGGGGCTAGGGAAAACACATCCACCTGCTCCTCTAAAATGTGTTAAATTGGTCCTATGACAGCAGTAAAGATTTATATATCTGCATTTACTCTATTGAAATGTTGCTTTACTTATATAGGGAACCCACCCCTGACCTCCTTCCAATAAGCAACCTGCAAATCAATTGTGCATAGTTTGGGGCTATTCACAAAGCATTTTTTTGACTGTAAGTGCATTTACAGCCATGAAAAGATCAAATGTACTGCTGTAAATTATGCCTGATTCACAAAACTGTGAAAAAGTGGGTGCAGGACACCCACTTTACTTATGGAAAATGGGCATTTCTGTTGGAGTATCGATGACTCAGCCATTGCCACCAAAAGAACCCACTCCAATGGTGCAGCCAGGATTCTCCAAATAAATCATGCTCTTGTGGCATTTTGCCACTTCTGCCCGAATAGGATATTTTAAAAAAAAATCTTACCTCGAAAGTTGTACATCAGAGGAACAAATAAAATAAATGTTTTTCCTTTCCAATTATCTACCTGTGTCTTTTTTGTTCAGTGACTTTTGTTAAGCCGACATTAAGATGATCCGATTTATCTCAACAAAACCGATGAAATTCGGTAGTTGTGAGAAGTGACGACCATGTTAACTGTGAGTCCCCCTGCCCACTATCTGTCACCCATGATGACATGTGTTATCTCATTGTTGATCTGTGATGTGAATATAGGTGGCCCTGGGCTAATCAACAAAGCCAAAGGACCTGGACGCTGTCCCTGTTGCACCAAATAGGCTGAAAACCTTTGGCCATGGCCTGTGGTCCCAGTCTACAGCTGAGGTCCTTTTGCCGCTCACAATTAAATGATCAGATCACACTAGCCATGGGCTCTGTCCCTGTTGCATTCTGAGTGATAGTTTTAAAAGTGAAGAGTAAAACCAGGTGAAATTATCAGCATCATTACGGGTTTGCCGGTAACCCGCCATACGGTTACAGGTGCCTGCTATCCTGGTGTTTCTGGGATATTACAGGTGCCAGCAATGGCAGTAAGTTCCCATTCCACGGAGTCCTACAGGACTCCGTGGAATGGGTTTGCCGCAATCATCGGCACTGGTCTGGTACTACTGGCATATTTCAAAGCATTTTCACTAGACGGCACACTCATAATGAGGCACTATGTTACAGTTGCAAGCAGGGGATGCAGCAGCATGTGAGTTTTAATGTTGGTGGTCCCCTGCATACAATTAATATTATTTGCAAAATGACCCACTTGGAATTTTTCAAAGAGTTTTTGGACCCATCCATTGTTGTCTAAATTTCCAGCAAAATTCCTGTAATTTTACTGCAAAATTGCCACGAAAACAGCTGATTCCAATCAAAAGAAGGATGTCCTCGGTTGATGCAATGCACCATGGGAGATATATAAAAGTGTTTTTGGAGTGTGGAGACCCCCTTTGTCCATCAAATGTTTTTAAAAATATAATGCATGGAGTTACACCAAACAAAGAAATGCACCTCTGTAACACTTTGTGGCAAAATCAGTCCTTATTTGGTGCAAATCTATGCAGCTGTTGTCGAGCGATAGGGTGTTCAACGGAGCACCTTTTTCTGCAACAAAACGAATGGGTCTATGTAGAAAGCCATTTCTTTTGTTTTCTTATCGACTTTTGAACAGTTTAATACATTTTTCCCAACATTTCCAGTTTCCAGGAAACATGCAAGATAATGTCAAACAATGCTTTATTCCGTAGTTTTTACCATCAGCAGACACACATATTCATTACATGATTCACAATGGGAAGTAAAACAACCTTGAATTTCAATCACATATACATTTATAAGAGACTCTGGACTTTTAAAATACAGTCAAACATTAGATATGGTCTTCCTACAAAACCAGGCGCAATCGATGTATTTGGCAACACAATAAAGATCATTGAAAGTAGCAGTGACCTACAGAATGAAACTGCTTCTCTCTTAAACAGTGGGATTACATATATTTTTCTGAAGGCACGATAACTGTCACAGAAAAGCAAAAAGTGCATTACTGATTCCATAGCCAAGCCACATGCCAGACAAACCGACAAAGAACCCCCTGTCCAACCACACGTAAATGCTCCCAGGTTTAAGGTGCCCAAACTAAATGTAGCAAACAAGGTTCAAGCATAGGCAGGTGGAATAAAATACAAATACAGTTTCCTCATCAAAATCGATTTCAAAAGGAGGTAATCCCGTCCAGATTTCAATTTAAGGCACGAACAAACAAGATGTTCCCGAGTGTTATACTTAACAGAACATTTCAGAACAGTTTTCGAACCAATAGGCTTCAGAAAGGCTTATCCAAAGATCTTCAAAATTTTCTGCTACAAATTGACGCTTTACTTGGCTCCGTCAAGGGAGTGAACCGCCACCCAGAAAACTCAAGAAATCTGTAAGGGCTTCCCGATATTTTCCAAGTTCCGGTGAGCTCCATAGTCTAACCCAGTAAAGGACCTCTTTCCATATTAATTGTCAGAATACCGCGACCAAACCATACTCCATCATTAAAGGGGCACTCGGGGTACTGTATGGTGATCTAAGGAGCTTTGTTAGATATGTTTGCTCGGCCACCCCCAAACTAGAGCAGTTGGCACACGCCCATATCTCACCACCATGCAAGACAGCCGAGGTGACCTGGATGGTATAGATATCAAGAGCTGGTGAGAGAGCTGCTCACCATTCGAACCATAGAACCTCCTCAGGCCACCACTATTCTTTTACAAGATGGACTGCGATTTACTAATTTGGCCCGCCTAGCTACCATTATCAGAAAATATGACCCCCAGGTAATCGTAGTGGGTAACCTTTTCCAAGACTGTCCCCTCTACTTCCAGCCCCAGGGTTTTGCCCCAGGCTTCTCTGGTCTAAATACCAAGGCTCAATTTGGCACATTTAGAAACAAAACGCTCCAAAGTTCTTTGAATACCCATTGGATTAAGGGCCAACAAAGGTGAATCATCGGAAAAAAGCAGTTCTGGGATAGGATTCAGACGTCAGCCAACAGGGCCATAACAAGTTCATTAATATAAAGAATAAACAGAAGCGGTGCAAGACACAGCCCTGCCGCACGTCTCCGTTGACTGGGAACTGCCTCATGGTCTCTCCCGCTGGGCCCCATCTCACCACAGCGGTGTTACAAGAATACAATAGGGCAATCATTGCCACCAGGTGAGATGGTACCCCGCTGTTTCAGCAGAACCTGCCAAAGCAATTCCCTAGGAACAGCGTCAAAAGCCGTCTGAAGATGAATAAATACTGTGTACATTAGCATCTTTCTTAGGACACCGTTTTTCTGAAGGACAATATAAAGAGGGAAACACTGGTCCACTTTACTCATCCTTGGGCGAAACACAGCTTGAAGGTGGGAAATCAGGCCCTTTGATTCAACACACTCCAGCAGTTGCTAGAGGATTACCTTGGCAAACATTTTCCTTGACACATCAAGAAGCAAGATGGACCTATAGTTACATGGTTGTTCCCGCCCCCCCATTCTAATATATGGGTATTATCTCTGCACTACGGCACGATATGGGAACCCTATTAAGGTTAACCACTGACTGAAAGAGCTTGGTTACTACCGGTACCCAAATATCTGGCTCATCTTTTCAGAGGTCGAGCAGTAGCCTTTCGGATCCAGGGGGCCTTTTGGCCCTTCAAACTCATCAAGGCACTTCTCACTGCAGGCAGGGTAATATTCATGGGTGGGCCCCTATTGGCCACCAGCTCCACCACTAGATCCTCTGATGCTGGTCTATGAGGACTGTCAATAGACACCACATCATCATACAACCCACCAAAGTGGACACACCACTCTTCTTCGGTTATCATACCGAGCAGTTTGTTATCCTTGGATTCGTTCTCCTCGGAAACCAGTGACCAGTGACCAAAAGGCCTTAGGATCCTTAGCCATGGCAGCTCTTCTCAGTTAATTCCAATTACCCCTGAGGAATTCTAACTTCTGTAGTATAAAAACACGCTTGTAACTATTCCTCAAGTGGTATAAACCATCTCCGGAACTCACCCCTGGGGTACTCAGAAATGGCAACAATGCCTTCTTGGCCTGTCTACAGTCGGAATCAAACCAGGGTGATGTCCGCAGTGGCTTCAGTTTAAGAGCAGTTTTTGACCTGGGGAACCATGGATTGAGCTCGGAGGTTAATCCAACAAATTTGGAAAGAATCTCACCATCTCCAACATTAGATAGGCCTATGTTTTCAATAGAGGACAAAATGTACAAATACGTCGGCGGCGTAAGACCTGCTGACAGAATATTGTCACACTTAACTCTATGTCTAGCGTCCCCGACTATTCCAATCGGTACACTAGATTGGTTGTTCACCTGTTTTTTGTCACACCATTTTAGCCCTATTGGGAGGGGTTTATGGTCACTCCAGGACGCCAAATTCCTGCACCACCTCCCAGTCACTCATTTCAATCAAGATGTAGTCGATCCTGGAGGAGCGTCCAAGGCCGAAAAAGGCTGTCCGTTCCAGGTCTATCTTCCAAATGCCTACCATTGCACACCCTCATATCCAGCCCATATAATTACCTTGCTGAATCCACGGCATGCCTGTGGGTCCTCATTGGATAACGAGCCTCCAAAGATGTGATTTCCCAGGCAGCTTCTATGCCATCCCACAACCCCTAAAGCTCCCGCAGGGGTTCCAACTGGACGTTGAAATCACCCCGATGATAATGTGACCCACCCTAAGCATTGTTGGCAAGATAATGATTGAAAAAAAAAATCCTCACAAACTAACCAGAGAGTGAAAGGTCATTAGCAAGATTTTGGGAAAAGCCAATGCAAAAAGGGTTTATATTAAATATAGGGCAGCAAACCCGACGCCCTTATAGTGTATATATTTGTAAGGCTCAAACCTACTCCACAAGGGCATCACAACAATGAATTGCGTAAGGTGTTAACTTGTTTTTATAATATTGGATGCACAGAACAAACAATTGCACCTACCTATCTTAAGCCACACACATTCGATGCTTTGAGAATCCGCCCAGCCCCTTCGCTGCGGTAGATTCTACTCATTGCATGCCACCTATGTTTACCCTCTTTCACCTTCTTTTGGAAAACTGTTTAAAAATGTGCAAAGGCTTGCACTGACTAGTGTATACACATTGCAAATGTCCACACAGCATAAAAATAAAAGGATTGCTTTGTGCTTGCGCCTTATTCATCGCCTTACCGTGCGACTAGAGGGCGTCTGAAAGCAAAGTCTGGCGTCGTGGGCACTGCACTGGTTCTGAGAGACTTCAAACGTCAGCTCATTTAGAACACGCAAAATATCCCAATAGAGTTTATCGTCCCTGCGACCATGTGTTAGGGATGATCCTCGGCCCACTTGGACCCTCTCGCCATCCTGTGAGGGTGGGACGCATTCACTGACTGCTGGCTTAAGAGGAATCCGCCAGGCAAGGATCACACGTGCCTACATCTGGCTAAAAGTGAGGACTTTCCCTGACGTGCAAATGTGGCTAAGGAGCAAGAGGACATTTACCTCCGGAGCAGGAGCATTTTTTATTTATTTATTTAGATGTATAAAGCGCCAACGGCCCAGGGGCATTGTGGCGCTTGCTTGAGATACAGTTCATATATACATTAGAATGTACATTTCTATTTCAGCACACACTCATATCGCGTGGTATTTGCTCTACCCGGGGATAGATTTACATGGTGGTTTAGTATACAGTACAGCATGGATACTAGTTTAGTGCAGAGTATACACATTTCATTTACAGCGGCATGAGCGTTACAATATTCTCCTGACGTCAGAGTGGCAGAAAGCATGTCTAGAGGTAGCGTGAGACATCTTTAAGGCTTTATTGGAAGAGTTGGGTTTTAAGCATGGCCCAAGACTTAGCATATCTGTGAAAAAGAAGCACGGCTTAAAAGGAACCGGGCCTAAAGATGAGACATGTCAGGAAAGGGGCAACATGGCTGGAGAGGAAACATGACAGCAGTTCTTAAGATGGGGGATTCTAGCTGGAAAATCTCGCTGCATTAAACCCTAATGAATTCTAGCCTATTCATAGATTTAGCACCATTTTTAATGCCCCGCCTTATTTTGAGGTGGGAGGTTAGTTGAGGCAATACCTCCAGCGCTTACCTGGAGGTATTACTACCACAAGAATGGAGGAATTAATGCTTGTGGATTTACCTACTGTGGTGTTTCCGCCAAACCGAATGGAGTCCAGAAGGATAATGTGGAGTAATGACACTTCTTTCTGTCCAGTTCCTCATTTTGGCAGATTTACCACTGCAACATGTGGAAGTATCAATACTAGAGTTGGGCAGAATTACTGTGTATTATTATTATTATTATTATTAATATTATTATTATTACTATATTTAACAGGCACAGACCTAGTTTCAGGAAGCAAGACAGCTTTGCAACTCATAGGAGGAAGGACATGGTGAGGGAAGCAAAGAAACAAGGGAGCGAGGAGTTAACAACAGCCAAAGGTGGAGGGGGACAATTTAGCAGTAAGTCATCTATAAACAACCAAGGGAAAAAACCGGGAGGAGTAGATCACGCAGTCTCAGGTCGGGTGTGGGAGTTGGAGGGTGTGGACCTAGTAACGAGGGGAGGAAACCGGGAGGAGCAGATCATGCAGTTTCTGGTAGGGTGGGGAGTGGAGGGTGTGTGGACCTAGTAACCGGGGGAGGAAACCGGCAGGAGCAGATCAGGCAGTCTCAGGTAGGGTGGCGAGTGGAGGGCGTGTGGACCTAGTAATCGGGGGAGGAAACCGGGAGGAGCAGATCTCGCAGTCTCAGGTAGTGTGAGGAGTGGAGGGCATGTGGATCTAGTAACCGGGGGAGGAAACCGAGAGGAGCAGATCACGCAGTCTCAGGCAGGGTGGGGAGTGGAGGGTGTGTGGACCTAGTAACCGGGGGAAGAAACCGGCAGGAGCAGATCACGCAGTCTCAGGTAGGGTGGGGAGTGGAGGGTGTGTGGACCTAGTAATCGGGGGAGGAAACCAGGAGGAGCAGATCTCGCAGTCTCAGGTAGTGTGAGGAGTGGAGGGCTTGTGGATCTAGTAACCGTGGGAGGAAACCGAGAGGAGCAGATCACGCAGTATCAGGTTGGATGGGGGAGTGGAGGGCGTGTGGACCTAGTAACTAGAGGATGAAACCGGGAGGAGCAGATCACACAGTCTCGGGTAGGGTGGGGAGTGAAGGGCGTGTGGACCTAGTAACCGGGGGAGGAAACAGGGAGGAGCAGATAACGCAGTCTCAGGTTGGGTGGGGAGTGGAGGGCGTGTGGACCTAGTAACTGGAGGATGAAACCAGGAGGAGCAGATCACACAGTTTCAGGTGGGGTGGGGAGTGAAGGGCGTGTGGATGTAGTAACCAGGGGAGGAAACAGGGAGGAGCAGATAACGCAGTCTCAGGTAGTGTGAGGAGTCGAGGGCTTGTGGATCTAGTAACTGGGGGAGGAAACCGGGAGGAGCAGATCACGCAGTCTCAGGTAGGGTGGGGATTGAAGGGCGTGTGGACCTAGTAACCGGGAGGGGCCCGGGAGGAGCAGATAACACAGTCTCAGGTTGGGTTGGGAGTGGAGGGCATGTGGATGTAGTAACGAGGGGAGGAAACCGGCAGGAGCAGATCACGCAGTCTCAGGTAGGGTGGGGAGTGGAGGGCGTGTGGACCTAGTAACCGGGGGAGGAAACCGGCAGGAGCAGATCAGGCAGTCTCAGGTAGGGTGGCGAGTGGAGGGCGTGTGGACCTAGTAATCGGGGGAGGAAACCGGGAGGAGCAGATCTCGCAGTCTCAGGTAGTGTGAGGAGTGGAGGGCATGTGGATCTAGTAACCGGGGGAGCAAACCGAGAGGAGCAGATCACGCAGTCTCAGGCAGGGTGGGGAGTGGAGGATGTGTGGACCTAGTAACCGGGGGAAGAAACCGGCAGGAGCAGATCACGCAGTCTCAGGTAGGGTGGGGAGTGGAGGGTGTGTGGACCTAGTAATCGGGGGAGGAAACCAGGAGGAGCAGATCTCGCAGTCTCAGGTAGTGTGAGGAGTGGAGGGCTTGTGGATCTAGTAACCGTGGGAGGAAACCGAGAGGAGCAGATCACGGTAGTCTCAGGTTGGATGGGGAGTGGAGGGCCTGTGGACCTAGTAACTAGAGGATGAAACCGGGAGGAGCAGATCACACAGTCTCAGGTAGGGTGGGGAGTGAAGGGCGTGTGGACCTAGTAACCGGGGGAGGAAACAGGGAGGAGCAGATAACGCAGTCTCAGGTTGGGTGGGGAGTGGAGGGCGTGTGGATGTAGTAACCAGGGGAGGAAACTGGCAGGAGCAGATCACGCAGTCTCAGGTAGGGTGGGGAGTGGAGGGCGTGTGGACCTAGTAACCAGGGGGGGGAACCGGGAGGAGCAGATCACGCAGTCTCCGGTAGGGTGGGGAGTGGAGGGCGTGTGGACCTAGTAACTGGAGGATGAAACCAGGAGGAGCAGATCACACAGTTTCAGGTGGGGTGGGGAGTGAAGGGCGTGTGGATGTAGTAACCAGGGGAGGAAACAGGGAGGAGCAGATAACGCAGTCTCAGGTAGTGTGAGGAGTGGAGGGCTTGTGGATCTAGTAACTGGGGGAGGAAACCGGGAGGAGCAGATCACGCAGTCTCAGGTAGGGTGGGGATTGAAGGGCGTGTGGACCTAGTAACCGGGGGGGGGGCCCGGGAGGAGCAGATCACACAGTCTCGGGTTGGGAGTGGAGGGCATGTGGATGTAGTAACCAGGGGAGGAAACCGGCAGGAGCAGATCACACAGTCTCAGGTAGGGTGGGGAGTGGAGGGCGTGTGGACCTAGTAACCAGGGGGGGAACCGGGAGGAGCAGATCACGCAGTCTCCGGTAGGGTGGGGAGTGGAGGGCGTGTGGACCTAGTAACCGGGGGAGGAAACTGGGTGGAGCAGATCACGCAGTCTCAGGTAGGGTGGGGAGTGGAGGGCGTGTGGACCTAGTAACCAGGGGGGGAACCGGGAGGAGCAGATCACGCAGTCTCCGGTAGGGTGGGGAGTGGAGGGCGTGTGGACCTAGTAACCGGGGGAGGAAACCGGGAGGAGCAGATCACGCAGTCTCAGGTAGGGTGGGGAGTAGAGGGCGTGTGGACCTAGTAACCGGGGGGGGGGACCGGGAGGAGCAGATCACGCAGTCTCCGGTAGGGTGGGGAGTGGAGGGCGTGTGGACCTAGTAACCGGGGGAGGAAACTGGGTGGAGCAGATCACGCAGTCTCAGTTAGGGTAGGGGGTAGAGGATGTGTGGACCTAGGTGTTATGTCCTATGGCTTAGAATACTAAACTCAGAATGATTCCCTTAATGTGGGCAAAATAGGAGCAGTCATACAAAGCTGTATAGTCCAGATTTCCACGGGCAAATTAATTTTCTCTAGTCACAAACTTTTATGTTGTACAGGATTTCTTGGGATCTCCTGCGATCTGTGCCACGGTCTTATCAGCCTGAGCCAAATATCTCTCAAAGAGTATGGCTTCACGAGGGGGGCAGGAAGACTCGCTAATCGAAGCAACATTTCCCACCATCACCAAGTGAATAAAACATAATTCTGTAAATAACATCACCGCAGGTCCCCCCTCAACCCTCCTGACAAATAACATCATCCCAGGTCCCGCCTCAACCCTCCTGACAAATAACATCATCCCAGGCCCCGCCTCAACCCTCCTGACAAATAACATCATCCCAGGTCCCCCCTCAACCCGCCTGCAGATAACATCATCCCAGGTCCCCCCTCAACCCGCCTGCAGATAACATCATCCCAGGCACCCCTCAACCCTTCCAGAAAATGCAACCTTATCATGTAACAGGTACATTAAAGTGGAAACTAACACTTGATACAATATCATGGAGAAATGCAATGTATTACCCATATCCTAAAAACTGCATCATTTACATGTGAAGGTCCTATAAAGTACAACATCTGTGAAATGTTTATCGTTTCAATCAAAAAACTCAAGAAAGCTCCTCCTTCTATTCAAAAGACTGAAGTAGAAAGGGCAGAAATACATAATACAGAGATTAGGCCGGCACTGTCCTACCATTACACAATGGGCAGGGACCGTCCCAATGTTACCATTTTGAAGGAGCATCCTGTAGGATAGGGGTGTGCAACCTTTGGCCTGCCAGGTGTTTTGGACCGCAATACGCATTAGCCACAGCTGGCCTAGTCAATGATGATGCATCATGGAAATTGTAGTCCAACAATCTGGAGAGCCACAGGTTTAAACCCACTGCCCTGTGACCTCACCAGCATCCTGCTCTTGGCGTGCACATGCTAAAGAATAGTCCTGTGCATTGTGGAAACAAACATCCACCAATTCAGGGACACCTGCAGCAGGCACGGGCAAGATTGAAGTGGACCTGACTGCCGCTTGTTTGAGAGATGAGAGAAGGTAGAGTCGTGCTTTATTAATGTTCCATAGACACAAGGCACAATGCAAGATGTCACCTTAAGTGTTTGGCAGCATTATCTCCTATGCCGAAATTATGCTTATAGGGCCCGATTCATGTAATCATTTGCATGGAAAATCAGGGATTTGGGCACCATTCAGCGTGCAAACCCCTGTTAGTCGATTCATCGAATCGACTACGCTGAACTTTTTCGTAACGTGCACGGACTTTGCGCAGACTCAGCACATCGCTGCAAGCGTCCGAGTGCCTTGTGCGAGACACCACGCAGAGCATGGGCGTGGCTTGCACAGAGGACAGGGAAGGGGGCAGAACTCGCAAAATGAGGAAGAACAAGGTAAGATGTGGGCGTGATGAGGTACAATACGAGGGATAATACATATTTATGGATCTGTAGGGTATTTTGGGGCCTGACGGTATTTTCTTACCGCCGAAAAATAACTTAGCAACAATCACTCCTTGTATTCAGATTGGGCCATGTACAACAATAATACAGTGGACATGCATTATTTCAGCACCCAGACATGCATATTTGTTATGCGTGGTTGGTATGCGTGGTTGGTGGTATTTTGGTGAGCATAATTCCCTTGTTTTATTTGTGGCCCCAATGTCCAGAATCCCTTATCTTTGCTTAGATTTTTCGTGTAATCACTAGAGAGACCTCAGGCCTACATTTCAGGAATACCACATTTTCAGTGTTAGTGTTAGTGTGCCACCATGGGCGATCTCACTGACTTATTTATGACAGAGAGCTATATGTGGTAATTTTGTGGTAATTTCCACTACCTCATATACGGTAGGGAACTATGTCCAGAGAATCTCTCTTCCCGTTGGCTCATGTACCTCCAACGAGCTATGCTACAAACAGTCACTCACAACTGTCCATACTGAATATGATCATGCACACATCTGTCTTAAAATTACAATTGCACTGTTTAAAAATCTCCCCACATCATCAGCACTGTATTGGTAAATATAAAACACACCACCCGTCTGCTTTCAAATATTTTTCTGTATTATAAAAGTTGCATTTAAACACGATCTCACTCTTTACAGAAATAAATAAAATAGCACAGTAACAGCATTGTCTGTGATACACTGAAAAGAGAGTGGTGGAGACAAGAACTCAATTTGCAACATTAACATGTGATTAAAGCACAGGAATCTCCTTTCCTACACTGACTGAATATTCTCGTACACACTCAGCCCCCACACTTCTGTAATTACCTTATCTGTTCAGCCTGAGTTTTCTTCAGCTGTTCTCTTTCTGAATGTGGCTCCCTTGAAGATTAACCCCGGTGAAAACAAGCGTCTTTCGTTCTCAAACCGGGGTTATTGCCTGGAACTCTCAGTTTTTTCATCAGAAATGCTCCAATCAGGAAAACAGGTCCTTCTCCCAGCTCTCCAAATCCCGACTGTTCTCCCCCTCTCTTCAAACTCCCCCCAGCAAAACCCTCATCACTGCCTCTAGCATGATACTTGCTATGACGCTGCTCCAATCAGAAATTAATCATGCCATCTCCTCCCTCTCTATACAATGGCTCCTTTTTACAGTAACCATTTGTAACCAACTGATTTCCTGTATCTTCGAGCCCTTGGCTTCCTGAGTTATGTGGACAGAGCAGCAGAGAAAAAAAAAATGAATGCGTTTAAAAGTTCACTTTGAGAGTAGGCCTATTTCTGCAGTGGAGACACATTTTTATTAGTGGGTTATGTTAAATGCAGTTTTATTAGTCAGGTTAGTTATTAATAATGTTAGTTATTAATTTTCAAATGTGTCTCTTGCACCATAGGCATTTCAGGTGAAAAATAGTGTGCATTTTTGAATGTGCACGTGTGCTTTTAACTGTAAAAATAGATTTGCATCTTATATGTTAAAATTGTTTTTGACTGAATAGCCTGTCTTTCCATGTTAATCTGGTAACACATATAGCAATGCACCACACCCATGTGGTGGTGCTGCATAAAAAAAAAAATTGCTACCTGTGCAGTAGTGCTGTACTCTGTGCTGTAACACGCCAAATATCCTTACATACCCTCCTTTTGTTTTTAGAACTTGGCTACAATCCAAGCCAATTCCTAAAAACAACTTGTTCTTTTTTTAAAAATGCATGTGTATTGGGATATCTTTCTCTTCCTGACGTAGCTAGTAAAATCAGTAACATTTTCATTTTTACTGATAGCACAATCAACCATCCACCCATGATTAGCACCAGGACAGCCAAACCCACTATTGAGCGTTCCCCCCAGGTTCCCCAATTAAATCTTTCCACTTCTATTATCCCCAGATTACTAATTGTAATATTGTTTTTTCTCAAATTCATTTTTATAACATGTCTTTCTTTGTGATTCAATAAATATTCCACATCCGGGTCTATTGGAAAAGTATCCCTTTGAAAAAAATCGATATTTTCCACTTGGCTTTCCCAAACATCATTTGTTACATGAAACAATGTTAACCCCCCAATTGACACAATTGTATCCTTTGGAACCTGTAAATAAAAAACATTATATTTCACCTGTTTAACCACGTATGTTCCATGGTTTAAATGTACTACCGTCATGTTCTTTAAAAAGGTGCTGATCAACCATTTACCTCTGACCATCTTAGCCTGTGCCATTTCTTCACTCCCCATATTGCTAATAATCACTTCACATCCCTCTGATATACTTGGGTCAGATTTCAAACCACAAATAGCATCTGTGGCATCAGGAACCAACGGTTTACCTGGACACATATAATTTTGTTCTTTAAATTTTACACATGTTTCCAGGCTTGGTATTAAATAAACTTCAGGTTCCCATGACTGAAATGCCACCACTTCTGGAGTCTTAATCTTAATAAATTTGTCCTCTTGCCAAAATCCCACGTTGTGTACCCACTTCGTTTGATAAATAAGTTCAGGGGCTACATATGGGATGCATAGCAAAAATCCGATCTCTAGTCTTTCCAAGTCCACATATAACAGCATTGCATTACCCATTTCGAATGCAATTTTTACCTGTATTATATCAATTTCCCCCCGGTCAATCTTTCTATCATTTGACGAATAATATCCTGCGAAACAAAATACAAGGGGATATGTCCTTGAATCAATTGTGAAACTGCAGTTTGAACTTCTCTCATATAATTCGTTAATAGTCTATCAACAGGACTCATTATGTTCAATATTTCATTTAAAGTTCTGTCATGCTTAAGTATTATTTTAGTCGCCCGTTGCATTACATCCGCTTGTTCTTTTAGAATGATTGCAGTTTCATTTATGAATCTTACTTGTTCATCCAGTCCCCCTCTAATTCCATCTAATGTTTTTTGTATTATTTCTAGGTCAATACTCAGTTGTTGCGCTTTAGTACTCAGTGTTCCTACCGAAATAGAATTGGCTGTTGATATTGTGGTACCTATTATGGCTCCAACTATAGACATTACCATTGATATCGCGAGCATCACCGCACCTCTCTTTCCTCTCTTCTTCTTAATGTCTGCTGAATTCACGAATGTTTTTTCCAATTGCATTAATATATCTCTTATTGACTGCTTAGTGTCCTCTTTTCTTATTTCCAGCCACTCTTTAGTCTGTTCAATCTTAATTCCGGTATTGTTCAAGTGTTTTTCAATCAAAATCTCAGGATTCAATGGTATGTATATATTTTGGAAAATCATCCTTCTATCACTCATGATGAATCCTGGTGCCTCTTCCACCGCGATACCAGATGCTGGTCCAGGTTCAATGACAACCTGTGCTTCTGAATTCTTGAAGATCCCTCCAAATATCATCATCATTAACCATATCATCGGTATCATCTTCAATGCTGATCGCTTTGCAGCCTTGGTCTTCACCCCTCTTTGGGGCTTTCCCGGAATCCGTCCACGTGGGCTCCAGGACTCCATCGTCTCCCGTGGGCTCTGATCCCGGAACCTCCGACCAAATAATGTTAATTTTCTAAATCAAATAGAAAATAAACAAATTAAGTACATAGCACAATACTAACTTCACCCTTTTGCCGAAAATAAAACATGCTTGGTAAAAATATTTCTTTTTTTTTTTTTTTTTTCTGAAATTAAACACAAGTTAAAAGAAAACAAGCACATATAAAACAGCATTCAATATTTAATACATTTTCTCTCTGCACACCAACCATGAGCTTCCATTATATATTTTTATTTATTTATTTATTTTATATTATATATTTTTACATATATTACAGTGTTTATGTACCATTATAACAATCAACTTTTTAACTTCTTTGTCACTGCCTCCTGATTGTACCCATTTATTTTCTCTTTTTGTGTTCAAGGGACTTTATCTGTTTCTACATGCTCAAGCTGCCTGATCTCATGTCTGGGATGGCATGGTTTGATTTGATTTACATGGACAAACTGCTCTATTGCCGTTTCCCCTTCATTTTTCAAAATTTTATAAACTACAGGAGAGACCTTATCTATAATTCGAAATGGCCCCTGCCAGGCTGCTAGAAATTTAGAATTTTTCTGTTTACTTTTTCCAAAATGAAACTTGTACACCTGATCCCCTACACTGTATTCCTTTACTGATGTCTTTTTGTCATAATAAGACTTTGCACTGTCAGCAGCTCTTTCCAGATTTCTCTGCACAAAAGCAAATGCATGTTGCAAATGCCTCCTCAGTTCATCAATACATTTATGAACTGTGGATGCACTCACAAGTGTCTGCTCATGTGTTCTGTATAGTAGGTGTTGTGGTAACACCATTTTCCTACCTGTCAAGACCTCATGGGGGCTAACACCTGTTGCCTTGGCAGGAGTTGATCTGATTGCCATCAAAACCAACGGTAAACGTAAATCCCAGCTGGAACCTGCTTCTGCCACAAATTTCTTTAAAATATCCACAACAGACCTATTGCTTCTTTCAACTGTACCTGAAGACGCCGCCTGATATGCGATATGTAGTTTCCTTTTCACACCTAGTATTTGCCATACCTTACTCATTAGAGTACTTGTGAAATGACTTCCTCTGTCTGACTCAATTCTTTGTGGCAACCCAAACCTTGAGAACACATGGTTCACCAGCAATGTGGCTGCTGTTTGCGCACTACAATCTGGTGCAGGAATGCATTCAATCCACTTCGACATCAAACATACCACACTCAAAATATAACGGTGTCCCCTGCTCGACCTTTTTAAAGGACCTACATAGTCTATTTGCAAATCTGACCATGGGAGAGTTAGGCCTCTTTTCATCAATGGTGCTCTATGCATTGGTGAAGCAGGTTTAAATTGGGCGCATACTAGACATCCTCTAGTATATAATTCCACATCTTGGGACATATGTGGCCAGTAAGCATAATCTTTTAGTATTTCTAATGTTTTTTGTGAACCTCTATGGCCTGCAGTTATGGCATCATGTGCATGGTGTAGCATTAGTCCTCTGAATGAAAGGGGTACTACCCACTGTATTTGTCCTGTTATGGACTCTCTAATCATGAGTCCATCCTGTAATCTAATTCGTGTTTTGTTCTTTAATAACACCCTCAACTCTTCTTTTCCCATACAATCATTTTCTGTCAAAGAATTTTGTTCGGGATCTATCAAATGATTATAATAGATTCCCAAAATTTGATCATTCTTTTGTGCCTCAATCAAATCTTGGTCTGGCGTGTCATGACTCCACTGCACCACGGGTTGATCTACCTCCTTTGGTGCTTTAGAACGTGTGACTGCATCAATTTGTATTTCACCCATTAAATAATCAATAGGTAGCAATTCTCCCATCACAGCCCCAATCTTAGCCAGGTGGTCTGCCTTATCATTTCCCTCCTTATCCTCTCCTGGTGTTTTTAAATGCCCACAAATTTTTCTCCAGTATATTGTTAACTTATTCTCTGACACCAATTTGTCTATGGCTTGTATCATTTTTCCATGCTTAAGTGGCTTTTTGTTGTATGTAACCATGCCTCTTGCTTTCCAACCAGGCAAATACTCCACAAAGCTATTCTGTGCATAGTCAGAATCAGTCACCAGGACAATTTCACTGAACTTTTTATCAACTGCAGTAGCAATTGCTTTATAAATGGCTGCCAATTCCGCCACCTGACTGCTCCTATCTCCAATCCTCATCCCTATACTGGGGACACCTTCACATTTCAACCAGACATTTCCTATTCCTGCCACTAACTGTTTATTACTGTCATTTTCAATGTGAAAAGCACAACCATCCATATATACAGTTGGCAAATCCTTGCATGTTTTTTCATCAAAAGCTTTGTGTGGTGATTGTTCAAATTCCTGCAAACTAGTTTCTACTTCCATTTCATTTGGTATTTGTTCAGCTGCACAGTCATGTAAGTCAGCTAACCCTTGAGCAATTGGGTTCTTTTTATTTTGTCCATATCTCACTTCTACGGGAAAACCTTGTAATGCCAGCGTCCATGAAGTGATTCTGGATTGCGCTAGATTACCTGATCTAATTCTTTTACTCTCTAAAAATTGCAAAGGTTGGTGATTTGTTTCAATAATCACCTTTTCTCCCTGAACAATGGGGCGGAAATGTTGTAGCGCCCCCACACAGTGGTTAATAGGGCCTTTTCACATTCATTAAATTTCATTTCAACTTGGGAAAATGCCTTACTTGCATATGCAATGGTTTTGTGATTCAAATCGTGTTTTTGTGATAACACTGCTGACATACAATGTTCAGAAAAACCTATTTCTATAAAGAAATCCCTGTCCTTTATGGGGTATGCTAAACATGGTGCCTTTACAAGACATTCCTTTAATTTAGCCACTGCATCAGACTGCTCTTTTTCCCATTTCCAGGGAGTATTCAGTTTAAGCAGTTTAGTCAATGGTTGAGTGATTTCTGCATAATTTTCAATGAACTTTCTGTTATAGCCTGTCATCCCTAATAAACTTTTTACTCCTTTCACATTTTTAGGATCTTTTAATCTTTGTATGGCCTCTATTTTCTTCTTTTGTGGATTTAGCCCATGTTCAGTCACTTCATGCCCTAGAAAGTTCACTTTTTTCTTGCACCATTGTGCTTTTTGTAAAGATACTTTGGCGCCTGCTTTCTGCAATTGGCCAAGTACATGTCTTATTTCATCAAAATGGCTTTTCAGGCTTTTATTTTTTATCAGGATATCGTCCACATAAACTATTGTTCCTCTTTCCGCTGCATCCGGCATGGCCTTTCTCAAAAATATGCCAAATTCACTCCCACTATTGATGTACCCGAACGGAGCTCTAAGCCAGGCATATTGAGTCCTGTCAAATGTAAAGGAAAATAAATGTTGTATCTCCTCTGCCAATGGCACGCACCAATATCCAGAGGTGAGATCTAATGTGGTAAATACATTTGAACCATGTATCTGAGCTAGGCCCTGATCAATGAATGGCAGTGGCCATCTAGATACTGGTACTCTTTTATTTAACTCTCTCAAGTCTGCACACAGCCGCCATTGACCATTTGGCTTTAACACACCTAAAATAGGTGTATTGGATGTGCTATGAATGGGCCTGATGATTCCCTGCGATTCCAAATTTTTAATAATCTCTGCCAATGATTCTAAACATGCCAGCGGTAGTCTATACTGGCGTACAAACACTGGATTTCTGCTACACCCTTCTGGTAGTGTGGCCACATGTAAATCAGTTAAACCACAATCATAAGCATCTTTTGCAAATACATCCTTAAACTCCATAAATATCTCCCTCAGATTGTCCCTCTCTTCATTGCTTTCACACGCATTCGCTAAGGAGATCTGTTCTTCTACCATTTTGGAAAATTCTGGAAAATCTTCTGGTAAGGGAATCTCGGCGCTTTCCTCTAACTGTGTGGCTGTGTCTTTTTGTAAAGCTGCCACTTTTAAATATTTTGGCATATCAGCTTCCACTTCAATGGGCTGATTTTCTGTTTCATTTTCATTTAAATTAAATATTATGCAATCCTCTTGATGGCAGCACACTGTCTCATTTGAATCATAAGGATACACAGAATGAATTTTAAATATTCCTTTGGGCTGAGAGTCCAGGTGTTCTGGCAACTCACCCTTGGCATCTACATACTTTTCAGGAATATTTCCAATCACCATGTTATTTAAATCTGCCGTATAATGTGATTTTTGTATGGCCATTCCTAATAGGGAGTTTTCCTCTAAATGAACATCCTGACAACCTTTATTATTTACCATAATTTTTACAGATCCTTCACCAATATCTACCAATGGAATGTATTCATAATCCAGGCCTTGCTGTTTTATGGATTCATTCAGGCATACAAATGCATCAGAGCCTTTCATCTGCTGTCCATTTTTGCATTTCAGTGTTATTGCAAACTGTTTTGTAAATGCAGGAATAATAGTATCTTTCCTCATTTGTAATTCGATTGCATAAGGAACCAGTTGTGCACAATGATAAGCCCTTCTTTTGTCTTCAAATTCAGGTGCCGGACCACCTAGGCGTGACCATATTTTTTGATTAAGGAAATCTAACACCATACACATTCTGTGCATGATGTCATTTCCCATGTAAAATTCATTTTGTGCTCCACTCACTATCCATACATTATGGTAAATTGTTTTCTGCCCAATGCTAATTTTAAGCATGCATCTGCCTGCAATTCGGTTTTCAAAGTCTGGACTGTCCAAGCCAGAAACATATTGGTTTTTAATCCTAAATCTCGGGATTTCTTCCCTCTCCATTATTTTTTGCAACAATTTCTCATTAATGAAACTCCTTTCATGTTCAAGCGCTAAAGTGGCTTTTATTGTTTTAAAATAGTCATTTATACCAACATGAACCCATGGTTGCTCATCTTCCATGTGTATTTCTGCCAGAGTGGTAATGTGTTTTTCTGAATCTGTTTTAGGAATAATATTCTGTTTGCATGTTTTCTCTTTTAAATAAAAACGTAATGTGTGCTCATCTATGGCAGTCTGCCAATTTTTCCTTGGGTCCAAGTATATTTGTACAGGTAGTTTTTCATTGTCGCTCTGCATTTTGTCTTGACACATTAATATAACAGTGACACTAGGTATGCAGCTATTCTGGAGATATACCTCCACAGCATCATTCGTTTTGGCAACGGTGTGACATTCACTTATATTGCTGTTTTGTGATTTTAGTTTCTTAGGCCTCAATGGTTTTTTGGTTAAGGACCACAGCACTCCATTCACCCCATCTATTAGAGGAGACAATCTTTTCAGACAATCTGTCCCCATCAGAAATGGAATTTCACAAATAGATGTGATCAATACCTCTTGTTTCATTCTGTGCTTTCCTATTTTTATGTCAACCTCAGTTACACCTATGATGGGCACCGCCTCCCCATTAAAGTTATGCACTGGGCCTTGATTTTCCTTCACTGTGATCTGACTCCGTGGGGGTCTCCCTTCATTGATACTCTTTACCAGCTCCTTGGACATAATTGTGGCCTGTGCGCCAGTGTCAATCATAGCAAAGGTGTGGCATTTTTCTTCTACAGTGATGGGTGCATAATATCTGTCCTCAACTTCCTCTAATACACATAAGCAATGTGAATTCTTACTGATTTCAGGGCTCACCTTTCTCAGGTCTTTTTCACTTTTGGCTAAACACATTGGTAAATGGAAAGACATTTTTCCCTCCTTTTTACCCATTTCTGCGCGAGAGACTTTATTAATTTCTCCATGATCAGAGGTTTTTTGGAGTGTGGCCACTGTTCGCCCATCCATCTGGGTAACATCAGAGACCACATTACAACCTTCCAACTGAACATGTGTAACAACATCATTCATCAATTTGTCATTTTTTAATTCTGTGCATTTGTGATCATTTAGTGTGATACCAGCCCTTTCAGCCTCTTCAAAAATATCTGGCTCAAAGAATTCTTCAGGTGATTGACTTGTACCCTCCTTGTGAGTATTTCCTTTTTCTGTCTGTGTTTGGTCATTGTTTTGCTTGCCCAGGGAAGGAGCTATAGCATCCCCACTTACTCCCTGTCCACTGGTATTCCCCATGCATGAGTCTGTCCCTTTTTTCTTTTGGAATTCCTAATGTTTCTTTTTCATTTGTACAAATCTTTACTGTTTTATTTAGCTCTAGGTTAAACCGTACCTCTTTTTTAGAATTATTTGCACTTTCTGTCACAAGTTCATTTACTGGCACTTTCACATTTAATCCATTAGGCATCTCAGAGTCGTTATGCAAAATTATATCAGAGCAATCTGTCATTTTGGCACTGCAGTTATCATGAGTACTTAGTCACTTTTCGGAAGCCCCCCGGTCATTGCTATGGCCATCAGCCCCCTCTTTGGAAGGTTGTTTTTGCGCTGTACAGAGCTTTCCTATTTGCTCAGCTAACATTTTCACTTGGGCCTCAAGGCACTGGAACCTTTCCATCTCTCTAGGATCCTCTTTCTGTGGTCTAGGTCGATATTGGTTGTTTTCCCCCTGATTGGATCTATTCTGATACCTCTCAGGTGAATGATGTCGGTTGGGATGGTTTCTGAACTCTTGATTCATTTGTGGAGGGGAGCGGGTTGCACCCATCCTTTGATTATAATCCCCTGGTGGGGAATCATTGTACTGGCGTGGATTGTAGTTCACGTTTTGCCTCATGTCCTGTCTCTCAGATTGTGGGTACTGGCCCCTAGGTTGATTTCCATTATCAGTAAATCGATCCACATATCGGGGCCTATCCTGATTACCATATATCATGGTGTTGGGATCAAATCTGCTCTGTGTCCCCAATGACTGGTAGGGACCATCATTTCTTTGATCTTGATTTTGTCTCTGGTTATTGTTCATACCTGCCATGTCAGGCCGATATCCTACCCGGGGTCTGTCCCCTAAATACCTAGGGCTGATGTAGCTCTCTCTATTACTGGGATCATGTGATTGGAACATTGGTACAGGAAATGGCGATCTTTGTTGATTACCCCTTTGTTCAGGTGTCACATTATTTTTACCTTGGCTTTGAGCAGACTCAAGGGACATTTTGGCTGACCTGATTTCCATTACTGTGGCTGAGGGTTCTTTAGATTTAGGTCTAGTATCTTTCATTTTATCACTTTCTCTACCCTGACAATAAAGTACCTCATATAGTTTTGTGCTTTGATGTACAATCCATTCAAGGGACTTGTCACGGTCAAATTCACGGACCAATTGGGATATGATGTCTTTCTGTAGCCCATAGAAGTATGCAGTTTTAAACTCATTGGAATTTGAGTCAAAAGATACATCAAAGCGAGGAAATGCTCTTTTTAAGTCTTGTAAAAATTGGCGAGGGGATGTATTAGGTCCAGCAGTAATTGTGTAAGCGACTTTCTTTGCCTCCTGCAATGACTGAAAAGGAGAAAAATGACGCCTAATTTCTTTTTCAAACTCCAACCATGTCATATTCTGCTGTTCATTTAATCCCCTTATGATGCTGGCCGTCGGGGCATCTAAAGTTAAATGAAAATATTGTCTGTACTGTTCCTTAGGTATCTGGAGTGCTTTAAAAATGTCCTGCACCGCTTCTAAATGATCCTCACTGCAGCATTCACCTCCCTTTTAAAATGGTTTGATCAGGGCTTTAATGGATTTCATTATTTTTATGGGGCTATTTGTTGCAATGCATGGAATTGCACTATTTTGTGATTCAATCCTGTTTTCAGGTGTATGATATTGGTGGCTGCCCCCAATGGGAGTATCAAATCCCCCAAGGGCGCTGCAACCAAGTTCAGTCACCGGCCCAGTCACTGGAGCACTAGCTCTTTGGGCAGAGCTAGAATTCACCTCCACTCCATTGAATGTGGTACCCTGCCGCCTCTCCTGGGACCTGGGAATGCACATTTGCTGTTCTAAGTCCTTACACTTTTTAAGGAGTCTGTTGGCTTCATCTTGCAAATAGTTGTTTTCACCACTCATCTTATTAATCACCTCCTGCATGTCGCACATTTGCATTTGGCATTCATTGAACTCTTTATTTCTCTTGTCTCTTTCTTGAATCATTTTAATCATTTCTTGTTCTGCGCTCTGGAGATCACATTCTTTTTCACAATGTTCTTTTTGTAAAATCTGCATTTCTGAAACAACCTCATCTTTATCCTGTCTAATGTGATCCACTAAGGCTTTTAAGTGTACCAATTCTTGCTCACTATTCTCAAATTGTTTCTTGCTTTTGGATAACTGAGTATCAAAGTCTCTGCATTTTAATTGCATGTCTTTTTGGCATACATCCAATTCTGCTCTCAACATTTCCTGATTTTTACTTGCCCTATCTAATTCAGTCTTTAACCTGTTAATTAGCTGAGTATCATTCTCTTGCATTCGCAGGGACTTGTTTAAAATAAACCATATTTTGCTGCATAGCCGTATTAAACAGTCTTTCTCTGCACTTTTATCGGCTGCATTCAATAATCTTGTAAGGCAGACCTGAATTATGCTGCCTTCTGCAAAAATATTGTCTAGTTTTTCTTTCTGCACCTCACCCTGAATGCGGTTACTCCATTCTAACGTGCTATTCGACGACCAATTCCCATGTGCAAACAACTTTGCCTCTAAATATTGCACTAGATCTGAGAATGTGGTTTCCCTTTGTGACATTCTGAAATTCGTTTTTAGTGGCACACTGCTATTATAAAATGGGTTCCCTTTAATGTGCAAATGGCAGTGTGAGACACGCTTGCCACGCCCGGTAGGTACTCTATGATCACTTTCCCGGCCTGCAACGCACCATAAATATGTAGGGTATTTTGTGGAGATTTGGGGCCTGACGGTATTTTCTTACCGCCGAAAAATAACTTGGCAACAATCACTCCTTGTATTCAGATTGGGCCATGTACAACAATAATACAGTGGACATGCATTATTTCAGCACCCAGACATGCATATTTGGTATGCGTGGTTGGTATGCGTGGTTGGTGGTATTTTGGTGAGCATAATTCCCTTGTTTTATTTGTGGCCCCAATGTCCAGAATCCCTTATCTTTGCTTAGATTTTTCGTATAATCACTAGAGAGACCTCAGGCCTACATTTCAGGAATACCACATTTTCAGTGTTAGTGTTAGTGTGCCACCATGGGCGATCTCACTGACTTATTTACGACAGAGAGCTATATGTGGTAATTTTGTGGTAATTTCCACTACCTTATATACGGTAGGGAACTATGTCCAGAGAATCTCTCTTCCCGTTGGCTCATGTACCTCCAACGAGCTATGCTACAAACAGTCACTCACAACTGTCCATACTGAATATGATCATGCACACATCTGTCTTAAAATGACAATTGCACTGTTTAAAAATCTCCCCACATCATCAGCACTGTATTGGTAAATATAAAACACACCACCCGTCTGCTTTCAAATATTTTTCTGTATTATAAAAGTTGCATTTAAACACGATCTCACTCTTTACAGAAATAAATAAAATAGCACAGTAACAGCATTGTCTGTGATACACTGAAAAGAGAGTGGCGGAGACAAGAACTCAATTTGCAACATTAACATGTGATTAAAGCACAGGAATCTCCTTTCCTACACTGACTGAATATTCTCGTACACACTCAGCCCCCACACTTCTGTAATTACCTTATCTGTTCAGCCTGAGTTTTCTTCAGCTGTTCTTTTTCTGAATGTGGCTCCCTTGAAGATTAACCCCGGTGAAAACAAGCGTCTTTCGTTCTCAAACCGGGGTTATTGCCTGGAACTCTCAGCTTTTTCATCAGAAAAACAGGTCCTTCTCCCAGCTCTCCAAATCCCGACTGTTCTCCCCCTCTCTTCAAACTCCCCCCAGCAAAACCCTCATCACTGCCTCTAGCATGATACTTGCTATGACGCTGCTCCAATCAGAAATTAATCATGCCATCTCCTCCCTCTCTACACAATGGCTCCTTTTTACAGTAACCATTTGTAACCAACTGATTTCCTGTATCTTCGAGCTCTTGGCTTCCTGAGTTATGTGGACAGAGCAGCAGAGAAAATAAAAATGAATGTGCGTTTAAAAGTTCACTTTCAGAGTAGGCCTATTTCTGCAGTGGAGACACATTTTTATTAGTGGGTTATGTTAAATGCAGTTTTATTAGTCAGGTTAGTTATTAATAATGTTAGTTATTAATTTTCAAATGTGTCTCTTGCACCATAGGCATTTCAGGTGAAAAATAGTGTGCATTTTTGAATATGCACGTGTGCTTTTAACTGTAAAAATAGATTTGCATCTTATATGTTAAAATTGTTTTTGACTGAATAGCCTGTCTTTCCATGTTAATCTGGTAACACATATAGCAATGCACCGCACCCATGTGGTGGTGCTGCATAAAAAAAAATTGCTACCTGTGCAGTAGTGCTGTACTCTGTGCTGTAACACGCCAAATATCCTTACATATCCGACCACGTGACGTCCCTGCAGGGAAATGGCCATGCAAAGCCCTCATACTATCTGACACCCAAAGGCAGTCATACACCTGCGCAAGGGATTCACCAAGCAGAGGTAAGATCGGGTGTCAGATTTAGGGGTGCCTGCACGCAGCCGGGGTTCTGATCTAACTTAGGGGTGCGCATGCACAGTGTAGCGGGATGCAGGAACGGCTTATGGGGGTTCGCACGCAGATATTCTGATCTTTACCAGTTACAATAAATCGTACGTATGTTGTCGGGGTGCTGGTAACAGTAATGCGGGACCCCACGCAGGGTCCCCAAGATGCAGGGTGCATGTATTCGCGCTCAGGGAGAACGCAAGGCTCGCTCTTTCTGGCTGTTTTTGCTTTGCGTGTGGGAGTGTCGGGTGCGTTCCACCATGACTTGCGTATAAGGTTACTTTGCAGAAACAATTCCATGAATTCACAGAGCGAGTAGAAAAAAATCTGCACAATATTCCATGAATCAGGCCCATTATGTTTTGCTGCTGTCGCAGCTCAAAGTAAGCGTATTTATTTTTCAGTTTCATCAGTAATATCTTCCTTAGTCTGCAATTACACTAACAAAGGTTCACCTTAACGTTATTGAAAACCAGTGCATATGGACGGGGGCTTCCATCTCTAGAGCAGAGACACGTGCCCTGCATAGGGAAGTATTATGGAAACTTTCGCACCAGTGTAGGTGCTATAAGCACTAAGGCAAACATTACTGTAATGCAAAAAACATAGGGCCAGATTTTCAAAACGGTTTTTGCTGCAAGTGACGATATGCGCAGCGCTAGCGCATCCAACACCTGCGCCCAAAAAAAGTTTAAACCCAATTCACAAAGGGCATCTGAATGTGCACATCTTAGATTCCCGCACTCAGGTGCCCTTTAACATGCCTTTTGCGCATTTGTGCAAGTAAGGGGGCATTTCTGTGAATTTCAATGTGCCTCAAGGATCCACCAATAGGAAGCATATTGAAATGTGCAGAAAATATGCACTTACCTCTGCACCTGTTTGGTGCAGACGTTGAGGGAGAAGCAACGTATGACAGGGTCCTATATGATACTGTCATGCATTTTAGTTGAATTGTGTCAGCAGCATTAGGAAACTCTGCTGTCACGCTTGCATTTCTATCCCCTAAACAGGGATAGAACTTTTTTTATTTAGATAGCACAATGACTGGCCCTACCAGCTTTTACTGTGAAATGTGCTACACTGCACCTTCATGGATGCTGGGAGCTTCTCCCGACATTAATGTATGCAAGGAGACTGTCCAGCATATCATTTGTGCTATAGCACATCCCTTGAAAATGCCCAGTTCACCTTTGTGCATAAGGCGCCCATTTCCAGAGAATCTGGCCGTTATAGCAATGTCTGTCCCAGTCATAGCCCTTCTGTTGCAAAAAGAATAATACATCTACACATTAGGTACAACAAACGATTCAAGCTTTTCTTTGTTGTCAATCGAGTTTGGCATAGGGGCCCTTGGGGACCCCTGCAATATTTGAGAGTGATCACTCATGCTTCCCCCAAGTAACATGACCCATCATACAGTTTGCCTGCTGGAAGAAGTCCCATAATTCTGATCTATAAAGTACATATAAGTGTGCATTAATGGGCACAAAAAAAAATAGAATCATAATGTTAAAAATCGATGTTAAATTGACAAGAGTAGTATAAATGTAATGCATGAAATTACTGTAGACTGCAATGATATGGCGTTAACCACCCATTCCAAGGGCTGTAACAGGTGCTAATGGCCCAGGGCTAGAGTTAAAGGCCCGAGCTAAGCTGTTAGCATCCGTCCCATAGGCTTGGACTGGGCTAATTCAAAGTATTTTCTTTCCGTGAACAGGTCTCATCACGGCCTCCCGTTCACAGAAAGAAAAGAGTGCTCAAAGATGGCCGTCATGGTATGGGAAGGTGGGCTGTGTACAGAGCCCCTCTTCCCTTTCCATGGTGGCCATCCGGGGTAGAGCGGAAGGAGCGGCTGCTACTGCGGCAGCAGCTGTCTCAATGAGGTAAGTGGTGAGGTGGGCGTTGTAAAAAAGAAAGGGAAAGGAGGGTGGGTGGAAGATGGCAGGTGGACGAACCGGCCATCAGGCGGCTTGGAACACGGGCTGAGATCACCAGTTTCAGCCTGCGTTCCTGGCCTCCTGATTGGCTGGCTCGCCACGGCAGGGGGCTAATTGTGGTTATGAAGACCACTTTATAGGTATATCAGTGCTAAATAAATAGTCTGCAAAATTCATGGATTTTTACAAAAGCAATGTTGAATGCTTGTGCCTTGTTTATAGCAGGACTTGCTGTGCAAAGTTTAATTCCAAAGTTGTTGCTTTTTGGAACCCAGAGTATTCTTTAGGGAACAATGTGCGGCTTTATTTGCTGAGACGATTTCTGTGTTTACCTGAAAAACATGATGTAGAAAGTACATGGGCAGTCATGCACAATTCATTAGAGCAAAGAGCTTCTCTCGTCCAAAGGGACATGGCAAGCACGTGTAAACAGATTTTAAAAAGAGAAACGAAGATTTAAGCTGTAAAGAATTGTAGAGTTACCTCTACACCCCCCTGCTGCCACCGTTGGAATAATTGACATCCATTTGAAGGGCCATCTTATTAATGATCTAGGACAGCAGGTTAACACCCAGGGGAGCTTTGACCATGTCAAGAAAGCTCAGTGTGCTGAGCACTGCTGGGGGTGCTGAAAATAACCGTGGGTGAAAGCGTTGAGCTGCGAAGGTCTAGCACAGCCTTTGGGGACACCGTTTTCATAAAGAGGGGGGCTACCAAGGATTTATCAATGAGTGAGCATGAGGTCGGGCCCAACACGTTGATCCCAGTCAGGGGTGATCAGCTCATCCAGTCCTGGTGTTATGCTTAGTATGCTGGTCTGTGTAGTGTTTGCTATACCAGTACAAACTCTCTTAAAAATTGAAGAGCTAGGCAACTTAGTTTTCTTTAAAAAAAATACTAATTTTGTCTCAAAGTGCTTGCTAGGTAAATCTTAAATTACCCAAATTTGTCAATAAGTTTCCACTATGAAGAAAAAAAAGAAACTGATCAAATTTGTTACAAAAAACAACACATTTCATTAAAAAAGAAGTGACTCCAAAAAAGAAAAACGTTTCTTAAAGTCAAGCAAATTTGTTTGGAAAACAATTTGATTTGCAACAAAAACTAAAAGGAAATCATCAAATAAATTACTCTCACAATGATTGGATGAATAAAAAAAATACTTTTTGTATTTTGAACGCCGTACAAAATATTGAATTATTTGCTGTTACATATTAGCACATGGAGATCATTACTGACCTCCCTCAACCAATCAGAATGTTCAGAGCGCAGTCAGTAACTATTGATATGGACTGCAATCTGAACATTCCGCTTTATCTGCGGAATGACTTTTTTATGGCAACATCCTATTTAACACCCCAGAGAGAACGCTAGAGCGTGGGAAAATGCATTCACTTTCTTGTAAAAACAAAAAAACTGTTTACATTTATATAACTCAGAATACATGCTCATTTTAAACCCACTCCATTGTAAACAAGTTTGCAATAAAAATGCTTCACCAATGAAGACAGTGTTATTTACACACTACAAAATAAAAGCAGATTTAATATAATATCAGTTTATCTATTTACCCTACACATTAAAGTAACGTTTTTACTTTAGCACCAACAGGTCAAAACACGTGCTGCTACTTCAACTATGTGCTATATGTGCTAATAGCCTTACAGTCCTCGGATAGGTTATTAATAATTGTTATGGCCCTTCACTTTGCCTCAGGCTATAACCTGGAGGCGGGTCATTATCCAGCTATAAGGACGCCTCCATCAGTCTATACGTTATATTATTACTGAACTATGTTTGGTGAAATATAGAAATCATATTTACAGAGAATATAAGGTGCATATGCAGGATGACCTCGTGAGTGTCCTGTATACATGTGATCAATGAATAAATATTGAAACAAGTTCCCAATAAAAACACATTCAAAGGGTGTTTAACTAACACAATCTTAGTTTATTGGCTGGGAAGAAATGCAGCTCTAGAAACTGTCTGATTGCAAATTACTAACTGTACGTCCCTGCACCTGAAACGTTGTCTTCTGGGACTTGTAGTGCTAAAATTACCAGGGGGAAAGCGGATGAACTAGAACCCGAGTTCAACAATAAAAAAACAAGACTGTGCATGCTACTCACACCTGAGATAGCACAATTTAGGCGCTATGAAACAAAATATGTATATTCATGGCCGTGGTGCAAAGGGAGGTGTAACATGGGGGAGTAGCTTTCCTGTCAAATCAGCACAACATTGGAACTCCCTACCTCCATCCTTAAGGGAAGACCTTCCTTACCTACAATTTAGATCTAATCTTATCCACTGGATTAAGGAACATGACAATTAATGTACTTTCACTGACCTTTCTATGTTCAGCTATAATATAAAAGTGTGTATATATTTATGTAAATATGACTTATTGTATCTGTTGTTAATGTTGTTGATGTGTCCAGTACTGTAACCATAGCTGGACTCTATCCGCAGTGCCTTAACCTAAGCTATACAATCCTCTTGTTGCTCTTGCGCCCTGCTACCTCTGGGTTAGGTGCACATTACAAATAATAAAAACAAACAAACAAAACATGTGTTCCATAAAAGTGGCCTTTGGCTTCAGCAAGCACTCTGAATAATACAAAAAACGGCTAAAAATGCATAGCAATGTGGCATCTTGTGCTGTACCAGCAGCATTTGTGTCTGCCTGCCAGTCACGTGATTTCCCTTTGGGGTTCATGTTGGCACCCAGAGACGTCCGTTCTTCCTTTCTCCTGACTGGAAGCGACATCACTCCCAGGGGTCCGTTTCATTGGTCAGCTCTGATGTCACCATGTGCTCTCCATGGGGAGGCCTCTATTTAATGACATCAGGTGACTGGGGAGGGTGTTTTCTGATTGCCAAATGTTTTGACCTATTACTGAGAGGCATTTCTGACTGTAGACCTGACAGAATTCTCTTCTGAGGATGGGAGAGAAGGAGGCTGAAGGAGCTGGTGATCTTTCATGGGGGGTCCCAAAGATATCTCCCCGGGTAGAAGTGTATTCTGGAACTCCAGGGGTTATCACCTATTAGCTATGGCGAGGGAGCCCCATAGCGTTCAACTGCAGCTATAGGATGATGTACTTGTGTGGATCACTGGACATCAGGGTGCCCTTCAAGGAGTGGAATGCATCAGAATTCACCTGGAAATACATCCTGGCAATATTTGGGGTCTGGTGGCCAGTGAGTCTGACTGATCCCAGTGACTGGCAGAAACATTCACTCAATTCGACTGGACCTGCTGACTGGGTGCTTTTAGTAATCCCCACAGTGTCGATGAGGACTGTTTCTGTGTTTACCAATGCTGCCGACCTGTAGTGTGTTTCCTGAGGAATTAGAAGGCCCCGGCTCAGGTGTTTGCCCTATTCTCAGTGAAGATCTCATTCCCTGTAGCAGGTGTTCTGCCATGCATGATCCTCTTCCTGCTGCTCAGAGAAGTCGCTGTCCAGAGTTGCATGTGTCATGTGTTGCGCAGAGTCTGTGATGTGGCAAAGCTCTGTCATGGGTTGCGTAGAGTCTGTGATATGGCAAAGCTCTGTCATGGGTTGCGTAGAGTCTGTGATGTGGCAGAGCTCTGTCATGGGTTGCTTAGAGTCTGTGATGTGGCAGAGCTCTGCCATGGGTTGCGTAGAGTCTGTGATATGGCAAAGTTCTGTCTTGGGTTGCGTAGAGTCTGTGATGTGGCAGAGCTCTGTCATGGGTTGCTTAGAGTCTGTGATGTGGCAGAGCTCTGCCATGGGTTGCGTAGAGTCTGCGATGTGGCAGAGCTCTGTCATGGGTTGCTTAGAGTCTGTGATGTGGCAGAGCTCTGCCATGGGTTGCGTAGAGTCTGTGATGTGGCAGAGCTCTGTCATGGGTTGCGTAGAGTCTGTGATGTGGCAGAGATCTGTCATGGGTATTGCAGAGCCTGTTAAGTTGTGCAGCATGTGTAATGGGTTTGAGAGTCTGTGATGTGGCGGAGCATGTGACATGAGCTGCACAGTGCGTGTTATGTGGTGAACCCTGAGTCATGGGTTTGAGCATGATATGTGATGGAGTATGTGTCGTGGGTTGTGTAGAGCCTGTGGGTGTTGTGGGGCATGTGTCATGGGTTGTGTACAGCCAGTGATGTGGAGGAGCAAGTGTTATGGGTTACTTAGAGCCTGTGTTGTGGCAGAGCATGTGTCACGGGTTGCATAGTCTGTGATGTAGTGGAGCATGTGTGATGGGTTGTGTACAGTCTGTGATGTGGAGGAGCATGTGTTATGGGCTGTGTAGAGTCTGTGATGTGGTTGAGAATGTGTGATGGGTAGCATAAAGTCTTTGATGTAGCTTTCCGGTGTCCCTTGGGTCAATGTATGCATCTTGGTTTACAGGATTGAATCCTTGGGGTAGGCTTGGTCCTTCCCAGCTCGGGAGTATTTAATCTCCAGTTTAGTAGAGGTTAGCGCCTGAATGGAACAGCCTGCACACAGCAGGTAAGTCATCCTTGTTATAATAATTTGTACACTGAGTCACTGGTAATAAATGGAGTGCCTCCTTGTACAATCATACTTATATTGATTTATAGGCTGAGGCAAACACCTCCACCTCCCAATTAGTCAAGCGGGCTATCCAACACCCACCACCACTTTGGTTCTGGCTACTACCAAGGTAGGATGGGCAGTAGAACACATAGTGACTTCCTAAATATTCCCAGACGCATTTAGTCATCCTATTTGATTTAACATGTCACACCCCCTCCACCCCGTTTAATATGCACATGGACGTTTGCTTTTCCATAAAAACAGAATACACATTGTGGTATTTGAAAATTGGTCACGTTCTGATGAAGGCCACAAGTTCTTAGAACATCAGCCATGTTCGTTGAGTCGGCCGAAACACAACGTGTTGACTTCCCATGAATTTACAACAACACTGCAAACAAAGGGCAGGTCGTATATAGAGAGAAAAAGCCCCACTAAGGATTGAAAGGACTCTGTAATAAGCCAGAGCTGTTATTTCAAATATTGCATATAGATGCTGAAACTATATGGATGATAGGTCCCAAAATTGTAATCACTGGATTGTTTTGTGTCTCAAAATGAAATGAGATGTTAATGTGGGCTACATAAATATGTTTAAATGTCTAAATGTGGTCTGTAAAATGTGTATATGAGAATGGCTTTGTTATGTGAATAAAAATATATTTTGGTTAAATAATCAGAAGTGGTTTCACGTAAACAAACTGAAGCAGTAGTGTGTGACATAAAGGCATAGATAATTGTGTTTGATATACGTGATTTTTTGCCTGGAAGATCAAGGCCTACCAGGCACTCTTAACATAAATATACTCAAATCATATTCAGACTTATCTTAACAATGAGGGGTCAACTCGGCTCAAATCGTCAATACTATTTGGAGCTGAAAGTCCAAATGATTGACAACATTAAAGCTCAGATGGAGAGGCTTTGAAAGATATCAGCATCTATCTTCTCAAACTTGCCTGAATGTTATCCATTTTTTTCTTTCATTCATTTTTTTTAATTTGCTATCTTTCTTATTGTGATCTTTATTTCATCTGACTTTATCCAGCTTTCATGTATTATTTTGGATTCACACCGATTCAACATGTTTCGAAGGTGAAATTAGCATTTTATTATGTTGTGTCATGTTATTGAGTATGCTATGTTATGCTATGTTATGCTATTGGGTTTTATACCGCTCTGCTGCCCTTTGCATGATACTTCGGCACCATTTGCATCATCTGAATGCACTAAGGGGTCAGTTCAATTGACTTTGGAATGATTTGAATCATGCAATTTAAGGCTCGCCCGACCCTAATCATGGAAGGAGACATTTCCCGGATCAAACCACAAATCAAGCAAATCCAGCAAATCTCTGTGCTTTTCATCATAGCATAAATCTAAGGAAGATATCATTGTCTGGGCACGCCACTCAATAGGCCACTCTGATATTTGACCACGCAGAGTCACAATCGTGACAGCATTCCTTTGCACCAATGTGCCCGAATCAGAAATGATGCATCTGGGTAGGATCTTCTATTGCAATATTGATAACATTTTCTTTGTTGGGAATGTGTCAACTTGCATGTTGTAACATGATCGTCATTTCCAATACATTGCACCCGCTCTCTTCCACCAAACTGACACTCATTATGTGGTCCTACACTTAATGAAAGATCACCTGCAAAGGGGGTGATGAACCAAACAAAAAGTGGTGATGGAGACTTTGAATCAGTCATCAACACTGTGGGCCTGATTCACAGAGTGTTTTCCAATGGGATTGTGCCATTATGAAACACTTCTCTGAATCAGGCTGTTACCAATCAACTTCCGTGGCACCAGGGTCCAGGCGTGAATATCGTTTTCTAAACCAACACCAGAAGAGAAAAAAATAAATTGGAATAACAATGCAAATTATGAACCTCCTTGTCCAATGTTGGTAACATGGATGGAACGGCAGGCTTATCTCTGAAAGGTCGTGGATCATTGGTTAGTTGCAACACAGCAAAAATACAACTATTGGACAATGATAAAATGGACTGTTCAGACAAGATTATAATAAACTTTATCTTTTGATTATTTTAATGTTTTTATTGTGTATATAGTTTATCACCAAACTTGTAACAATGCAGTCTTCCCCACTGCTTCAAATAAAATGTCTATTTAAATATAATCTAAATTCCCCAAAGCAATTATTTGTACCAATGGTCTTAAGTTTTAATGATTGTTTCGAAGGGGGGGGGGCACTCAAGGGGTAGCGTACCAGTGAAGGGCTAGTAATACTTATATATACAACAAAAGGGGTACTGGTAACGCAGGGGACGGCCCCTAAAACCTCATAGGGAGTTAAGTCCTGTATGGGTCCTATTCCCAAAATAACCTCATTGGTTATGTAGAACACTACACCCATTTGTATATTTCAAAGTCATAACCTCACATGACAATTGAGTTTTATGTAAGATAAAAAACATATTTAATACAAGATATTTATACATACAATTAAGTCAAACATGTAATACACATACATAACAATAAGTGAAATCATTGAAATCATATATTAACTGAACGCACCAGAGGGGAGTTTTCAGAACCCAAAGTAATAAATGCCACTGCTGTGTGTCCTAAGCAAATAAAGCACAAGGGGCAGGGTTCGATATCCAAAATGGATGAGGCGTGTTAGTTAAGAGCCTCCAATGTCCTCGGATCAAGAAAGTGCGTTTCGGTGGTGGTAACAGTGCAGAGAAAGTGGAATCTTCACAGTTGAGAGACTGTTCCGCCTTCGTCAGGGCAATAAGTAGCAAGACCCTAGAGTGGTACCAGGAGAACTCGCTGTAGATAAATTGGTTCTCATGTGCTCAAATGAGAAGATGGGATGTGAGTCGAAACCAGCTCATGAGCTAAAGATAGCCGTTTGGGAAGAGCGCAAACCCTAATTGTGGGAAAACAGGAGAAGCTGGACCTTGAAATGGATCCTCTGCAGAAAGTGTTAGTGCGGGAGCTTACTCCGCGCAAAGGGAGCGTCCGTGTCTTTCATAACATGGAGGCTGCGTCTTAAATCATGTAAGAGCACGTTCAGATGTGCTGGCTCTGAGAGCGGGTTAGGAAGTAGCTCCGAGTCGTCTCGAGGCAACTGGGGCGGCTGTGAATGCCGTCGTGTCCCGTGTGCTGCGTTCGTCAAGTTTTAATGAGCCTTGACAGGCCGTTGGTATATTAAGTAATTTTGTTGAGGTCATGCCCCGTTTAACGGCCGTACTACCAGACCATAAGTTCTCATTCAGATTGTCCAGCCCTCTTATACCTGGTTGTCCCCCTTCAGTCGATGGTGGCCAGGCGTCCAGTTGTCATAGGTGATCCGTTAAACCTCAAAACGGCATCGTAGATATGTTCCCCTGCAATCACAGCCATTCATGGGCCGTTCTTCTATACCATCGATTCTCCCTTAGGTTGACAAACCGCTGTAGATCTGTTTTGCCCACCTCAGTAGGTAATGTCTGATGAGGCTGCCCTGTTGGATTTAGGCATTTGTTGAAAAACTCAATTACAGCAATGGACGAGCTCACATATTTCTGTGGTTTTAGTAAATTTTACCAGATGTTTGGATCTAATTTCTGATAATGCCCCAGCTGTCGTCCCCAGATGTTGCAGAGTTTCACTGGTCCCAGCCTGTGCACTGAACCTGCATGTTGATGAGACAGAGTGATCTTTAGATCTGATAGCTAAGATCTTCCTTGTTGGCAGTAGGTTGAATATCAGTTTCATCCACTGGGTTCTAAGGTTGGTATCCAGAATTATTTTTTTTAAGATAGGATTGTGGCTGGCCAAGTGATTTTTCCCCTTGGTCTAACTGCCTGTTTAGCCTATATTTGTTTGCCTCCATCCCAGTCCAGATCCAGTCTGATTCCCATAGTTTTCTTTTAGTTTTGTCTGGGTTTGTCACCAACTCTTCCGGTGAGGACTATGTTGTAGTGAGATGATAATGACATCTTGCTTCCCAGCTTCTGCCCATGATGTTACCATAGTTCGTTAGTTCATCCGGGATTAATTCGAAGGACTTGGTTGGGTTCGGGTCTATGTATTTTTTAAAGAGAAAAAGAGATTTCCAGTCCCCAAAGGCCCCCAGTGAGGTTAGGCCCAGCTCACGTCTCACTATCTGCATTGGTATTGATTTTGGCATGCCCAACACCCACTTCCTAAATGTTCCCTCGAGCAGCGACCAGAATTGTCCTTGGGTGTTCCCCGTGGGCTCTGAGCTGTAAGTTAGTGTTGGTATTACTTTGGCCTTGTAGAAGTCAATTACCAGTTCCAAGGAGAAGGCACAACAGTTTTATTTCTAAATTAATGCTTGATTGGTCAGTTCTTCTGCTTTCCCAATAAAATTTGCCTTTTTGCCCTTCTCCGCAAGGTTCGCCAAAAAAATCAGACCCATGTACTTAAAGGATGAGACTACTACCTCCAGTAGATCTCCGTCGATCCTCCAGATGAATGGTCTTTTTCGCCTTTGAGGACAGCTGGAGTTGCATCACCTTAGTTTTCTCCTAGTTGATAGTGAGATTGTTCAGTTCAGTGTATGCTTCCAAATGTTGGAGTTATCTTTGGAGACCTACTGGTGACCTATCCATCAGGACAAAGTCGTCTGCATATAGCAAGTGCATGCGCTCTTTTCCTCCTAATTTTGGGAGGAAGCTTTTGTGTCCTTTCATGAAGTCACAGAGGTCAGAAATATACAGGTTATAAATGTAGGGAGCATCCTTGTTTTACCCCGCATTGTCAAGGGTTTTGACCCATGTTGAATCAATAGACTGGGTAGATGTGGGATGAGCACTCGGCGCCCACATTCACGCCAGAATCCAGGAGAACTGCGCAGTTTGCCCACACCAAAATGGTCACCTAATCTGCCACCCACCAGTGCAAAGAAAGGTGGTTCTGTTCAAAATCCGTTTTTATTGATGTCAAAAAGTTGCTAAAATCATGGGCACAAGACCACTCTAAAGATACAACCTTCTTCTGGGGGGGTTCCAAATCACCACTCTTCTGTAAGGATGCCATCAAAACAATGTTAAGCAAGGATCCTATACTATCAAGCAAAAGACCACTCTATTGAAATGCATTAATTCAAGACAGATCCCAAAAATGGGTGCAGTACCAGTTTGTCCACAAACCGGCACTAGCGGTCTAAACTCTGACAGTAGGACTGTATCACAGGAGTGCAAGAGGATCCAGCCTAACTGGGACTTCAAAGCCTGTTCGTTAATTAAAATTCTTAACCACCTGCTGTTCCCAGAGACAATCTGATTCAATTAACAGGCCAAGAGGCTGGGAAACCTTCTCACCCCAGAGACCCACACAACAGCCCAGGATATCACATGACCCTGGTGATTGGGAAGGAGGGGTTTTCCCTTCAGCCTGCCGGACACCACACAATAGACTCTTTCCCTGGAATGGAGTATGTTAATTTTGGATGTGGACTGTAAACAGAGCTCTGCCTGGGAGCAGGGACATGTGAGCTGACCCACCCAGCTTCGAGGGGTGGGCCAGACTTGAGTGTGGATTCCTATTGCAGCAAATATATGTTTAAGTTAAATGCTTCTAAAATATTGTATTAAGCTCACAAAAATGTGCAATTTGGAGAACCTTAATCCAAGAAATGTACCCACAATTCAAGACTTGATTCAACTTTGTACCATGTTCTGAGGCGAAACCCCGCTATTTATTGATATTACAGACACCGGGTTTATGCTAGAAACCTAGTAAATTACTGGAATGTGTGTAGAAGGAGGGTGTACATTGGTGTAATTTTTTATACAGATTTAACATTAGTAAACCATTTAAAAAAGAAATTAAGTTGTCATTTTTTAATGCAAGCCCCCAGGAAGATCAGAGTCGGACAAGCATGCACCATAAGTATCTGTAATATGTACATGTAATTTCAACAAATTGTGTATCTGGGAAATATGTATTTGGATCAGAAATAGATTTGTGTGCACATTGACAAGGGGAGTGTCTTTCTGTAAGCCATAAAGATGACACACAACCCAGCTCCCCAATCAAGGAAGAGAGGAGGAACTGGCCAATGATAAGTTGAGAGGGTTGGGCATGCAGAATTAGCCGACCCACCCACTTTCTAAACACATAAAAAGAGACTCCTGGGACAGGTAGAGACACTCAATTCCCATTTTCTGCGGATCACGCTGACGGACAAATTCACATCCAGAACTCCAGAGACCTAGACTGACTCCAGCAAGACAGAGACCAGAACTTAGAACTCTGACTCCAGAACTCAAAGCAAAGGCCTAACCCACAAGCTGAGTTCTCTTCAGCATACCACCTTTAAAGTACTTTGCCTGTGTTTAAAATCATCCCTGTTGCTCTAAGCTTGCTAGGGGGGGGGACTGAATTATATTTGATTGCATTCCTGAGAACTGTGTGCTTTTCTTCCATCTCTTTACATTGCATAAGGGGAGAGGGGGTGAATTGCTACCAGCGGGAAAAGTGATTGCATTGTTTTGGTTGAAATCATATCAAGTTTATTTTCTGTACTGCATTTTCATTCATCATTGCATTGTCCTTGAAGCCATAAAAGCATTCTCAGCTACTTTATCCTCTCTATATCAACTTCTAAGCCATTAGAAAGAGTGTACCACTATAACATTATCCATTGTTGATCAACATCATATTCTCAAGTGTGATATCAAATATTAATTTACTATAAAAGTGTGATAGATATATATTGTTTAATTTTCAAATAAACCTTTTAATTTGCAAAACAAACCTACTTCTTGGCTCAGTGGGGTCAGGGGGATTCTAAGAGAGGGGTGTTATATAAAGGTTTGTCATCCAGAGTAAACAAACTGGACATAAAAATATATCAATAAGGGCTTCCATCAGCATCCCAGACTAGGCATTGACTTAGCTGAAGTGTTGAATTGAAGTCGCTTACAAAGTGGGGGCTCGTCCGGGATATTCTGGGTTAGATTTACCACTTGTGCAGCTTAATACAGTGTGCCAACTGACCGGATACACATATCCGGTTAGATCACCACGCTGTGTTACGCTGTGAAGCACTCCTCAAAGGAACGCTCTAAGGAAACGGTCTGTTTTGCAAAATAAAATACAAACTTCTGTAAGTCAGGAAGGAACTCAAATTCCAGAATGACGACACTGGTAGACATCAAAATAGCCAGAGAGCACTTCTTACATAAGCTATTTGTGAGAGGTGAATGGACTGAGCAGGGCCAGGATGCGTTGTTGCAGGCAATCACACAACAGGTCACTGCAACTGGGTTAGCTATCCGGAGGGATCAGGGTCCCTTACATGTGGCCCTGAGTGAACTATACATGGCTCCTAAAGCTAAAGATGAACACGACAAGATGGTTAGGATAGCGGCATATTTGTATCTATATATGGGAGCCATGCAGGACAAATGCGCTGAAGGCCAAGATCTGGCAAATAGGCAACAGATCGCGTTAGAGAAGGCCCTATCTGACCTGGTCTCTTCTGAGCAGAGGATGCACAGAAGCCAGGAGTCAGAAAATGAGAGCAGACAGTATCTCATTAAAATCAAAGAGGACATGTGTATCCTGCAACAGGAAAAGTCTGACCAGGATACCAGATTTCTGGCCTTGCAGAAGGAGTACCAAGAAGGTTTGAACTCCCTACTGCAGAGCCAGAAAAAGCTGGAGCAACAATTAGATTTCAATAGGGCATGTGCTGAGCAGGTAGTCACCCTGCAAAGCCACCTAGATAGGGAAAAGGCAGAGAGCAATAAACTGATCCTGAAAGACCTGAATACCCAGGCAGAGTTTGATCAGGAGCGCCAGAAAGCTGGTGCCCTTCAAAGGCAAAGGGACGAACTGGCGGCACAGATGCAGACTCTTAGTCAGGAAAGGGACACCTTAGGCCAGGAAGTCTGCCATTTAAAAAGAAAAACTGAAGAAAATCCCTTGGCCCTCCAGGGGCTGGGTGACCTCCAAAAAGAGCATCAGAACCTGTTAGAGCACACCAGGAGGGTGGAAGAGGCTCTGGCAAGAAAGGAGCAGGCCAGTAGGGATGGGACTCAGGAGGTAACCCTCCTGCAGCAAAGACTGGCCCAGTACTCCAGGACCAATCAGGAGGCACAGAGAGAGAATGAGGCTCTCGGCCAGCACAATGATAGGCTCCAGCAACAGGTAGCCATGCAGGAGAGACTGATAGAGTCTAGTAAGGCCTTAACTGAGGAACTGAAAGCGCAGACTCTTGCATTGCAACAGGGAGCAGGGGCTGATAGAGATGAGGTTTGCTGGGAAAGGGAAACACCTGAGCATAACCTCAGGAGCCCTAGTACCAGAGGCCTTCATCTCTCCCAGTCCCTGGACTCTGCCACCCCCATGTCCCCTGGCGCACATGAGCACATGCCCAAAGGGATGGCAGATTACTATCCAGGCAAAAGTATGGGGCTCATAGGCCAGTACCACCCAGGAATGGATGGGCGGGCATCCGGGTATGGGCACCTAAGTACAGTGCAATTTAGTGGGGAACCCCAGGAGAGTAGGTCCACTAAGGGCATCCTGAAAACCTCTGCCCAGTTAGGTCAGTGGGGGGGTACCCATCAAATCCTGATAGCAAGGAGGGATCTGAAGACTCCTCTGAGCGTCACAAGACACAGGAGACCAGGTCCCCACATTCTGCCAGCTATTCCCAGGCTCGCAGAATCCGGGAAAACCTGGAAGATCAGACGGGCACCTCCGGGAGCAGTGTTTCTGAATCAGAGGATGAATGGACCAGGGTTACCCGAACCAAAAAGGCCAATAAGGTGAAAAGGGCCTTGCTTAAGGACCCCTTGAAACAGATTAAGGCAATCAGGAGTGTCATCTCGCCTTATCATAAGAACACCAAGTATTCTGTTTGGGAACACTTGGAGCTCTATGAGCAAATGATGGAGACTTTCCATTTGAAGGACAGCAGTAGCTGTATCCAGTACGTCAAATGGACATTCTCCCCTGAATATTCCAGTTTCTTTGCGGGGCTGGAGGACCAAAACCATTCAAGATGGTCCACATATAGGGCGGCCATCTTGAAACATTTTTCTGTAAATAGAAATCCCCAAGAGGCTCGCAAGGCAGCCTACAATTTGCAATGTGGGGATCAGGCCCCACAAGAATTTGTGCAAGAATTGAAGCATGCAGAAGGGTGCGCACGGACAGCAGAGAATTCATCGACACATTTTTCCATGCTCTTCCCAAGTACATAATGACCCAGCTCGTGAGAGATTTTCACGAGAAAAGATCTTTAGACTGGGTCATTGAGCAAGCCACCTGGATCTATGAGGTGCAGAAGCCCATAGAAAATAGAAGTAATGCGCAGAAAAACCCCAAAACCAACAGCACCCCTGCTGCTGCCAAGATGGCAGAGGTAAAGGTTGCCCCCGTTTTAGATTTGGAGATGGGGGGGCCTAAAAACCTGCCTGCACCAAATAATTCACAGCCCAGAAGGCCCACAAGCCAGTCACAGACAGAGAGTCGAGGAGGTAGTCCCACAAATGGGGTCCCCCGCTCCCCTGACTATGTAAGTCCCCGCTACAAGGGAAACCGACCAATCCTGGGTTATGTGTGGACTCCTCCAGCCAAAGGGGGGGATCCAGCCAAGCACCTGACCCAGGGAACTTCCCTCCTAACTTCCCACAGGAGGGCAGAAATTCCCCAAACACTGGGCAGAACTTTGTTCCCAGGTATCCACCCAATTTCCAACCCCAAAACCATCCATCCTTCTTTCCCCAATTCCCTGAGCCCAGACAACCTAATCCGGGAGAGGGAAGGCCAAGGGTGGAGGGGTACCCAAATCTTCCCAACCCGGGGTATTACCAGAGAAGGGATAGCTACCCTTCCCGGGATCAGCCCAGGGGAGAAAACAGAACCCCGTATCAACCTGAGCGGGTTTCCCAACTTGAGCGCCAGGTCCAAAATATGGCACGGGATCTGGGTCACATACTGAGGTCTCAACAGAACCCTCAGATGAGCATGCCACCGCAGAATGCCCCAAACTCTGGACCTGGTGCTCCAGAACAATGACGGGGGCAGCACCCCGATAACCCACCGGTTCCCAGGGAGGAGGCACAAGGGGAAGAGGGGTGTAAAGCCTTGGAGGAAGCTTCCTTCCCAACTTGTAAACAGCCCCTGGAAAACCAGGAACCAGAAACAAAATCTCCTGCCCCTGAAAGCCTGCCTCCCAAGGAGCAGAGGGGGGGTAGGAGAAACAAAGGACCCAAACAGACCCACTTTGTGGAGGAGGTACAGGTCTTCCAATTTGAGGGAGAGGGATCCTCAGAGGATCCTGGGAAAAGGATCTTCTCCTTCAGAGATGGGGGAACTCCTCCCAAGGAAAAATGGGTCCCAAGAAATTACAATCCAGACTGGGTGAATGTGGGGATTGAGCTGTCACGCCCATCATCCTACCCCAGAACCAACAAAACCAAACTTCCCTGGTTCAAACCCATCCTGGTGACTGCCTCCAAATTCCCCTCACCTCTCTTCCTGGACAACTCCAGAACTTTGACGGGAAGGAAATTCCAGTCGAGGGGACTGCAGATTTGGACATCAAAATTGGGCAACACAAGGTGAAACACCCGGTCATAGTAGTGACTCCAGAGGGCACCCCTTGTTTACTAGGGAATGACCTCCTGAGAAGGCTGTTACCCCTAATAGATTGCGTAAACAAGATCCTCTGGACCCAGACTAGCCGACCAATAAAATTAAAACAGAGTGTCAACCATGTTAGTTTAAACGGCACCTGCCACATGGTTGAACAAAAATCTGACCAAGTAGAATTTCACTTCCAGAACAACCAGATTCCAGACGTGACAGTAATAGCAGTAGGACAACAGACTGGTGATGGGGGGTCCTCTCTATTTCTGAAAATCAACCTTCCTTCCAGTTTAAGGTGGTATTCCACACTGGAAGGAAACACTGTGAAATTCCTTACCAATCCACAATCAGACACTCCCACTCCTATATTCCAGAAAGATGTGAAATCAGCTCAGAGCCTGGCTGATATTCAGCAAATTGGAGAGCAGTTGTTCATCCCTGTTCAGTTAAATGATGGGAAGGACTCTGTTCTCGCTCGAGTGTGTGTGAACAACGGTAAGAACTTCATCAGCGAAGCCATGTTCCGCCAACTCCCAAAAGATCCAGCCATTCCCACATTCAAACTGATAGACAAATGGGAAATGGATCTGGAAACACCCAATTCCAAACATCTCCTGCCAAGCAGGTGTATGCTCAAAATCTCCATTGGCAACAAGAGCATAGTCCATAATTGTTAGGTCGTGCGAGACGTCACTGCCACCTTTTACTTAGGCAGTGACATTCTCAATCGCTTCGCCATTAGTTTGGACCTAATAAATTTCAAAGCTTGGTCCCGATTAGCGGATAATCCCATGGGCTTTGATGATCAAGAAAAAGCATTTAGGTCAGCTCAATTGCTACCTTATGCAGTTGAAATTAAGCTTAAAGAGGAAGTCACCATCCCGGAAAGGACCCGACAATTCTCCCTGGAAGTGAAAGTTAAAAGAGGACAAAAATTGAAAAACCCTGATGCTTATATTCATCTAAATGCTTCTCTCCAACAGCAAGGGTTAGGTGTAAACCCAACACCATTAGTCAACATAGAACATGACACCATTCCAATAGAGGTGGATAACAGTGACTTACAGAGTATTGCTCTAGCCGCAGGCACCATCATTGGAATGGCGGTTGATGACCGACATTTCTCCATTGATTTAGGAAATGAACTGTTAGGACAAATCCCCAAGGACTGTTTTGACAGTGACAGTGATGACAATACAACACCATACAGGATCTTTACCCGGCATGGGGGGAACTTCCTGGTGTACACTTCTTGCCCTTATGGTAAGGAAGATGTGACTTGTGACTTCAGGAGGGATAAGGTGATTTTCCAGGTCCATGAGGGCTGCCTTTCCCACCTGAAGCCTCCAGTCCAAATCAGCACTCTGACCAGGGACTTCTCCACCCAGCTGGAGGAGGCCGCTGAGATAGCAGAACCAGAAGTCTTTCCAGGCTTCAGGCAGATGGTGGAAGAGAGAGTCAACCTAGCTGATGCCTGTGTGACTCTGGAACAGAAGCAAAAGTTGAAACAAGTTTTCTTGGATTTCCAAGATCTCTTTGCGGTAGACTCATATGACTGTGGTCGCACCGACATCCACACAACAACAATTCCCACGGACCCTGGAATGACTCCAGTGTTTGTGAAGCAATATTGTTTGCCTCTCGCATCCATGTTATGTTCTGACACAGTTGAGGGCCGTCGGAGCAAAACTTTCCTTTCAGAAAGCACAGTGGTGTAGAACCCGTGTCAATTTCTTGGGTCATGAGATTACTCCTCAGGGTCTCTGTCCCCAAGAAATGAAAGTGGAAGCACTCCAGAAACTGAAGGATCCCACAACTCTGCGGGAACTAAGGAGCCTCCTTGGACTGACTAATTACAGCAGAAAGTTCATTGAGGGCTACGCAGAGATCACCAGACCCCTGGTTCATCTTTTGAAGGGGGGGTCAAGTGGGAATGGGGTCCAGAACAATCCGAGGCAGTAAGACAACTCAAAAGAAGCCTCTCACAAGCGCCTTGCCTAGCTTACCCTGTCAGAAACAAGGAGTTCTTCCTGGAGACAGGGTTCTCTAATACGTGCTTGACGGCAGTATTATACCAAAAGCATGAGAAGGTCAATAAAGTAATCTCCTATGCGAGCAAAACTTTATCCTCTGTGGAGGAAAAATTCAACAATTGTGAAAAGGCACTCCTGGCAATGGTGTGGGCATTGAAGAATTACCGCCATTCATCCAGGGGGAACACATCATAGTGGAGACTCGACACCAGCCTCTGCAATATCTCCAAAGTGACAGAATCCGGGCCGGAAATGTGAGTAATTCCCGAATTACTTCCTGGATTCTGTCAATGCAAGGCTTTCCTGTGGACGTCAGATATGGCCAAAACAAGAAGAGTCCCCTCGCGCAAGGTCTGGCTGACTTGCATGATTGTGCCAGAGAAAACTGTCTCAAGGACGAAAGTCTAAAAATCAAGGACAACATGGAGGCATACCTTAATTCCCCACACAAAGTCTTTGAAGAAGACAAGTGTGAGGGAATGCCCACTGTCTATGTGGATGGATGCTCTTACCATGTTGACAACAACGGGGAGAAAGAACTGGTGGCCGGCGTAGGGAATGCATGGGTGAAGGAGTTTCCAGAACCCTCCGCTGGGTACAAAATTGGTCCCCGAAGTAGTCAGGTGACAGAGTTGATGGCTGTGCATCAGGCCATCCTCACTGCTGTCCAACATCAACTCCACAAACTGGTCATAATCACAGATTCGGATTATGTACGGAACGGGTTCGTGGAGCACCTGGTTATCTGGAAAACCAGAGTCATGCTATGTGCTAATAACAAACCTTTGAAACATGGGAAGTTAATTCAAAACATTGATGATCTGGTCACCTCGAATGGGATGACCATATACTGGAAGAAGATCAAGGGTCATTCCAAAGTAGAGGGACCAGAAAAACCTGGAAATGACTTAGCTGATCAGCTGGCCAAAACCGGGGCCATCCAAGGGGATCTAATAGAGATTGAGTCCCTGTTGGGGGAAATCCAGGTCACTGCTATCACTAGGTCCCAGACAAATGCTCACAATGATCTTTCAACTGCACAATGGAGTAAGGAGACCCCTGATGCTGATTTAATTATGGCTCAGAAGGGGGATCCAATAATTGGTGAGTTTTACCAACACATTGAGGACCCTGAGAACTTTCCCCTGACGGATACCGATTACATTGGGAAAGAGGACCTAAGAGTGTTGATGAAATGTCCAAAGATGTTCCGAATCCAAGACGGTTTGTTGGTAAGGACATCCCAAGCTGGCCATGATCAGTGGGTGGTCCCTACCTCATTCCGAAGCCTGATGTTAAGTCACGCCCATGATGCGGCCACCACCGGTCATAGGGGGTTTCATACAACACTTGAGATCTTAAGAGAGGTTGCTTACTGGCCACACATGGGGCAGGACCTCGACCAATACTTGAAGGGTTGTCTTGTGTGTGCACAATTTCAGCCATCATCCCTCACCCACCGTGCGCCTCACCAAAAGAGGGGGATGACACTGCCATGGTCAGATTTGCAAATCGACTTCGTAGTCCCTGTAATTCACTCGTCTAGAGGAAACAAGTACATGTTGACCGTCAAATGCTTGTTTACCAAGTGGGTGGAATGTCTCCCGGCCCCAAACTGCAAGGCAGAAACAGCAGCTGCCCTGATGATTAACCACATCTTTTCCCGTTTTGGTCTACCTCAAAGGATTGAGTCAGACAGGGGTAGCCACTTCACCAGTGAAGTAATGACAAAGATGTGGGAGATACTGGGGGTCAAAAGGAAGTTACATATTGCTTACCGGCCAGCTTCTTCTGGGGCAGTAGAACGCTAAAACCGAACCATTGTGAGCATCTTAAAAAAGTTTGTGTCAGATTCTGGGCCAAGTTGGGATATCCGATTACCTCTGGTCCTAATGGCCATCAGATCTACCCCTTCATCTGCAACTAAAATGTCACCATTTGAGTTGATTACCGGACGCAAGATGGTGCTTCCCCAGCATTTGCTCTACAGGACCCAAGAGCAGACACTGATAAATGCCTCCACAACTCATGAGTATGTGGAGAATTTAAGGAAACACCTTCAGCATGCTTTTGCCTATGCTCAGCGGAATCTAGAAAGATCAGCTGATAGCATGAAAACCCACTACGACCTGAAGTCCACCAGGAAGGAATATACTGTGGGAGACCGGGTCTATCTATACAATTTCCAAAGGAACCAGGCCAAACAGCGAAAATGTTTGCCTACATGGAAGGGACGGCTTGAAATTATAGACAAGGTCTCCCCAGTAGCGTATAAGATCCCTATCCCCAAAGGTAGTCTGGCGGAATGTGAAGACAAGTGGGTACATATAAATCAGCTAAAGTGTTGCCATCCCAGGCACACTCTGCAGCAACTGGAGGAGTCCTCTGCAATACCAGAGGGGACCGCTCCAGATTAATTCAGTTCCCATCTTAAAATAACCCACATATAGTCTCTAAAATATTATGATTGGAAAAAAAAATGTTTCATGTTATATCTTGTTTTAAAATAAGACTGAAAAATGTATCCTGATGTATAAAATGTATGTGCCGCACCACTATATCAATATGGTGGAAAAATGTCTATGAATAGGTATTGCCGCTTTTGCTTTATCATCCTAGGAGAGATGAAACCATGGAGACTGACCAAGGAGAACGATCCGGGGACCGGGAGCAGAGATCCGAGGGGCCCGGGGTACCGCCCAATATTCCCATCAGGACTGGCGAGGAGAACCGATCGATCCAACCGGATGGAGGAAAAGATGCTGAACTGTGCAATCTACGGAATTGAAAGAAGATGATGCGGACATACCAGCGCGTGGATCAAAAACATCCTTTGCACCCGACTCCCCCTCGACTCCAAATCAAAGCGCAGTCGGGTGGGGGGGGGCTTGTCAAGGGTTTTGACCCATGTTGAATCAATAGACTGGGTAGATGTGGGGATGAGCTGTCGCCGCCCATTATTCTATCCCAGAACAAACTAAATCAATAGACTGGGTAGATGTGGGGATGAGCTGTCGCCGACCACATTCACGCCAGAATCCAGGAGAACTGCGCAGTTTGCGCACACCAAAATGGTCACCTAATCTGCCACCCACCAGTGCAAAGAAAGGTGGTTCTGTTCAAAATCCGTTTTTATTGATGTCAAAAAGTTGCTAAAATCATGGGCACAAGACCACTCTAAAGATACAACCTTCTTGTCGGGGGGTTCCAAATCACCACTCTACTGTAAGGATGCCATCAAAACAATGTTAAGCAAGTATCCTATACTATCAAGCAAAAGACCACTCTATTGAAATGCATTAATTCAAGACAGATCCCAAAAATGGGTGCAGTACCAGCTTTGTCCACAAACCGGCACTAGCGGTCTAAACTCTGACAGTAGGACTGTATCACAGGAGTGCAAGAGGATCCAGCCTAACTGGGACTTCAAAGCCTGTTCGTTAATTAAAATTCTTAACCACCTGCTGTTCCCAGAGACAATCTGATTCAATTAACAAGCCAAGAGGCTGGGAAACCTTCTCACCCCAGAGACCCACACAACAGCCTAGGATATCACATTACCCTGGTGAATGGGAAGGAGGGGTTTTCCCTTCAGCCTGCCGGACACCACACAATAGACTCTTTCCCTTGAATGGAGTATGTTAATTTTGGATGTGGACTGTAAACAGAGCTCTGCCTGGGAGCAGGGACATGTGAGCTGACCCACCCAGCTTTGAGGGGCGAGCCAGACTTGAGTGTGGATTCCTATTGCAGCAAATATATGTTTAAGTCAAATGCTTCTAAAATATTGTATTAAGCTCACAAAAATGTGCAATTTGGAGAACCTTAATCCAAGAAATGTACCCACAATTCAAGACTTGATTCAACTTTGTACCATGTTCTGAGGCGAAACCCCGCTATTTATTGATATCACAGACACCGGGTTTATGCTAGAAACCTAGTAAATTACTGGAATGTGTGTAGAAGGAGGGTGTACATTGGTGTAATTTTTGATACAGATTTAACATTGGTAAACCAATTAAAAACGAAATTAAGTTGTCATTTTTTAATGCAAGCCCCCAGGAACATCAGAGTCGGACAAGCATGGACCATAAGGAATCTGTAATATGTACATGTAATTTCAACAAATTGTGTATCTGGGAAATATGTATTTGGATCAGAAATAGATTTGTGTGCACATTGACAAGGGGAGTGTCTTTCTGTAAGCCATAAAGATGACACACAACCCAGCTCCCCAATCAAGGAAGAGAGGAGGAACTGGCCAATGATAAGTTGAGAGGGTTGGGCATGCAGAATTAGCCGACCCACCCACTTTCCAAACACATAAAAAGAGACTGCTGGGACAGGTAGAGACACTCAATTCCCATTTTCTGCGGATCACGCTGACGGACAAATTCACATCCAGAACTCCAGAGACCTAGACTGACTCCAGCAAGATAGAGACCAGAACTTAGAACTCTGACTCCAGAACTCAAAGCAAAGGCCTAACCCACAAGCTGAGTTCTCTTCAGCAGGCCTCAAAACCAACCAAACTATTCAACAGCCGGGCGAGCTGGTTGAATTTTTGCCAAGAACTTCTGCCAGAACCAGAGACCCAGAAGGCAGAATTATCCAGAGAGACGAGACCCAGACCAGATCGCTGTGCAGTGCCGCTAGCAGAGCTGACCCAGATCCAGTGACCAGAACCAGGCAGAGACTGTCCGTGGCGAGGGAACCGCAGTCCAATCCTGACCTGATCTGTGACAAAGTCGCATTCCTGTTCCAAATCTAGTGTGAGTACCCAGCTAGCACTGTGCCAAAACCAATCTCTTAGGCTAAAATAGTTTGGATTAGATTATTTAAAACTATCAGAACTGCCTCCTAGAATCGTGTCATTCTGTCATCCTTAAACCTGAAAACTGTCGTCTGTCATTCTGAGCTTTAAAATTTAAAATCCGAAAAACTACCTTTACTAAGGCCTCCGTAATTGCGCTCGGCGCACGCGACTAAATTTGCCGCGATTTGACATTTTGCTTCATTTCAGCCACGTGTAAAAATATTTGTCCTTGCTTTCCTTTGCTAAAATTTGTTTGCAACCTGACAATCATTCATAGAGCATTGCTAAAGTGATCCTGAACTAATACAAAGTAGCTGTCACCCACCCTGAACCTCTAGAGGAATTAAAATCATTTTAGCATATTTTTCACTTCTTTGCATACCACCTTTAAAGTACTTTGCCTGTGTTTAAAATCATCACTGTTGCTCTAAGCTTGCTAGGGGGGGATCTAAATTATATTTGATTGCATTCCTGAGAACTGTGTGCTTTTCTTCCATCTCTTTACATTGCATAAGGGGGGGGGGGGTGAATTGCTACCAGGGGGAAAAGTGATTGCATTGTTTTGGTTGAAATCATATCAAGTTTATTTTCTGTACTGCATTTTCATTCATCATTGCATTGTCCTTGAAGCCATAAAAGCATTCTCAGCTACTTTATCCTCTCTATATCAACTTCTAAGCCATTAAAAAGAGTGTACCACTATAACATTATCCATTGTTGATCAACATCATATTCTCAAGTGTGATATCAAATATTAATTTACTATATAAGTGTGATAGATATGTATTGTTTAATTTTCAAATAAACCTTTTAATTTGCAAAACATACCTACTTCTTGGCTCAGTGGGGTCAGGGGGATTCTAAGAGAGGGGTGTTATATAAGGGTTGTCATCCAGAATAAACGAACTGGACAGAAAAATATATCAATAAGGGCTTCCATCAGCATCCCAGACTAGGCTTTGACTTAGCTGTAGTGTTGAATTGAAATCGCTTACAACGTTCAGTTCTAATTTTTGGCCGACAGCAGCCCGTCCCCATTCAGTTTTATTATGCAAGTTGCATCTGAACGCAGTGCTTTTATTTGTGCTAGTAAGTCCTCTGGACATTTCCAAGATGACAGTTTTCCCCATAGTCTTTTGCGGCTATTGCTGTCATACGCTTTCGAGAAGTCAATGAATGCCAGGTAGCACTTCTTTTTTGATTTTATTTTCTCAAAACAGAAGTAGAACAAGTGGGAAAGATGTTCCTGCTCCTTTTGTGAAACCAAATTGAAAGGGGTCTTGGTGGCCAGAGATCTTGGCTAATTTTTTCAGTCTTTGGAGAAGTAGTCTAGCGTACAGTCACCCTAGGACATCTAAAAGCACTATAGGCCGAAAATTCCCTGGGCCAGTACAATCTCCGGTTTTGAAGATAGGAACCATGGTTGCCTCTTTCCATGACTCTGGGATAGATCTTGTTTCTAGCTTGTACCGCTTTTTGTTTTTTGGCACCCAGTATTTACCAGTTTTCAGACCCCCGTTTGGAGGCCAGTGCTACATACCCATCCAAGACAGGATTCAGAGAGAGATATGTTTCCTGGAGGCAGATATATTATACCTTGTTCCAGCCTTGGACAGCTTGTTTCATCAGATGAGAGAATCCCCTAGTGTTCATGAGACCATGGTTGCATCAGGAGGTTCCTCGGGTCCTGTGTTTGGCTGCTAATAATCGTGGCCTTTTGGAGTAACTGTCAACACACTCAGACTTGGTCACTCAATTGTCACTAGTCTTTTGGCCCATTATCTCCTGATGCTTTGATTCTTAAGACCATCTTTCCTAGCTACTTTTCGTCTAGCTGACCCGGCCTTTTTAGGGTTCTTTCCGCCTTTGGTGTGGGTGATGAAATGCTTTTTGGCCACGATATCTGGTCGTGTCTCAGGTCCTGCTTCCGAATGTTAGTCTGAGTATTTCCTTGAGTATTAACCTCAGACCCTCGACCACTCTGTGGGGTTACAACAAAGCGCAAAGAGAGCAGGCTGGCTGAGGCGGTTAACAGAAGGTCTTAAAGTGTGGATCAGAGATGTAGGAGAACTTCGTCTGTCCGTTTCTCATTCGGGAATTCCACTATGCGGACATCGTCAGGAACTATTTGCCTTAAATTATGGACACATTGGCAGAGTTTCATAACATTGTGCCTATTTAGGATACACTCTTGCCCTTTGTCCAACATTCTGTCCAGTCTTAAGCAGCAATTCCCAAGTCTTTGCACTTCCTTTTGCTGGTACCCCTGTCCACTGCTTCTTTTAGGGTTACAGTCCCTTTTTCAATCCTTCCATTGCAGGTATAGTGATTTAAAGAAGTTGACAGACTTCCTACCAAGGCTTCCCTGGGGCCCTTTCGCCGCATCTACGCCCCACTGCAAATTACGGTAATCCAGTGGAAGCCCAACTGGTACTTTTAGGGCTCCTCTCGGCAGCCTTGTAGTGGCTTCATTGCCATTTGTGTGCAGCTCATTTTGCTCATGTGACAGTATTGCTCGCTCTCTTCTTTCGGTGAAGGTTCTAAAGGAACTGTTCTTCCTTGTTATTGGCTGTAAGGCTTGCATACATTTTTCTGTCTCATTATGGGTTTATCAGCCGCCATTTGTGCTTTATCATTTCTTACATCTCGTCATCAGTGGAATATGTAGAGATGTTTACAACATATTGGGTTCCGTCCTTGTTGTCGATGTGATGACTGGCGTCCTAGTAGCCTGGCTCTAGGTCCTGCCCAGGGCCTGCATCAGCTACCTTAGGGACTTCAAATGATCTATCCTCTGTCCCCTCAGTTCTTGTGTCGTGATGTCGGAATGATGATATATAATTTTCTTTTTGTTTTGTTGTTTGTGTTGAGTGTTCTGTTTATTCTTAGTTCCGTACCTCCCCGTGGTTTTCTTATTGGTTGACTCCGACCACCCATTATTTATGCTTGCGAACATCAGGAAGCCGATTAACTCTGTGCCTTTGGATGCCTTCATCCGTCCTTGCTTCAAATCATTTGACACCTCAGAAGATGGAGTTTGTGTGATGGAGGGGCCTTCCTGGGATACGTGTAGGCTCCTCTCTGCTTGACTCTTCTCCACCGTTTGATCATGACACTTTTCTGTATGGAACTGGTTCTTTTGAGTAGCTGATCCTTTCAATTCCCCTGATATACTGCTTTCCTTTGACACCGTTGTCATCGTGCCCTGGGGAGGGATCATTAGGTACTTGAACATCACTTGTAAGGGACTAGTTGTTACTGCCCTGGGTATTAAGCTGTGCCATTGGATAGCCCAGCTGTTCCCCTGCTTTCACGTAGCCCTCCAAGAAGACAAGCTTTAATGAATCATTGCCAGTAGTGTTGTATGGTCCTTCAATGTCTCATTTACAGCTTCATAAAGTTTTGTGAAGGGGGCCATAGCTATAGTCACTTTTGAAATTTGTGATAAGACATCGTTGTTTCCTTCCTCAGATTGTCTCTTAGGTTTTCCCCAGTCGCTCGACTGCCTGTGGGATGATTCTTCACAAATCTGTCTCCTTTTGATTTCACACTCATCTTCCTGGGAATTATCTCCTTCGTGCCTCGCTCTGTCTTTGCCCCACCTTTTTTTCAGTGTGGAGGTCCTTGATGCTCCTAGGTTGTAGTGAAGTTTTTCGCAGTGGAGGCCTTGTCCGTTTTGTTTTCTATCATTTTAGTTTGATCATGGGTCTTCATGGCACCTAACTCTCTTGCTCTCATTACAGTTGAACAATAAGATAGCTCCTCTCCCTTTCCCATAGATTGTGGAATGTTAAGAGGGTGGCTTCCCTTAGGATCTGTGGCCGATAAGTTGGCCTGGGCTGAAGGGGATTGCGCAGAGGATGTTCTCTGTCTTTTTTGAGCTGGGAATCCCACTATTTTTCCAAGTAACAATGGGTCCCTTCCACTTAGAGAATCACCCCCTTCATTGTAGTCTACTAAACCCTCCAGAAGTTCTCCATCAGTTGGTTCCATTTCATTCCTCTGTCGATATCCCTATGTCAAATCTACCTATGGGGTGGTTTAGATTTTCCTCTGGGTAATTAATTTGCCGTTTCTCCTCTGTATGAATGTGCTTTTGTTGGCCATGTAACATTCTTGTATAGGAAGTCCCTTGCCAGGGAGCTCTCATCAGCTTTATGATCACTTAGTCCGCAATGTTTTGTGTTCAATTTCGTATGATACGAGGCAATTGCCATTGGTCGGCAGCGACTCGCCTTCCATTATTAGGTTCCTCTATTTCTTTTCCATGCGCAGATTCCCCTTCCTTCCTTACCAGCACATGTCCAAGCCTCTCAGTGATCTGAGGGCCTGTAAGCAAGGAGGTTTGAGTATGTGGTGGGGCAGTCATGCCAGGCCCCCGACTGTTGTTATCAGAAGGTCATTTGTCAAATCAATGGACGTTATTGGGGACTCGGTTGGAATCAGAGCAGGAAAATCCACTGGGGTCCCATCTATCCCGCCCCACCCTGGCTTTCAGCTTTTCATCATCCAGTTCACCTCCCACCCCCCACGGGGGCCTGATCCAGCATCAGGTGGGCCTTGTTTTTCAGCCCCAACAAGGGTGAAGCTGGTTGACAGCGTCTTAGACCCTCCATCTCCCCACAGACGCCCTCTGTCACTTCCATTGTGGGGGAGACATGAGGGACAGCCGGCTGGGCAGCCAAGGCATGGGGCCATCGGGCAAGTGGGTAGATCAGCACAATCCCGAATAGCGGAGGTGCTGTGTACCACGACCGCCGCCAGGGTATTTAGTTCGCTAGACAAGACGACGACTCTTGCAGTAGGACCCCAGGCGGCACATCAGATGTTTCCTTGCAATCAGCAGGTGAGGGAGCAGCCTCAAAGGATTCTGGGAAGGTGAATATTGGCTGCAAGTCATGCAGGGTACTACAAGGTGTACATGGGGTACGCAGGGTAACCAAAGATTTACCCGAGCCCCCAGGCGACGCCGTCTGCTTGCCTCCTGTGTTGTGCAACGCTTGCAGTGTCGTAATGGGCGGTGGCGGTTTTAGCAGGTAGCAGCTTGGAGGAGATGATCCAGCTTGACCAGGCATCTGGCTAGGCATCCCGCTTCTGAGCGTTCTTGGTTTTGGTAGATCACCTGGGTCCCTTGTGTTAGTTCCGTCTCAGCATACAACTGTCCGAATACTTTTCATTAAAACAGGTCCCTTGTCCAGTTCCATTGACACTCACTGGTCACCCGATGGCTGACTGGCAAATGACTGGACTCTCAACAGGACTCCGCGCCAGGATCACGCTGATAAGAGTTTTCGATTTCCTTAAAGGTGAAGTAACAGCGTACTGCAAATCAATGACGTTCAGCCTTCTACGAACTGTAGCACACGCAGTGGTTCTCCCAAGTCCAAGTCTTTAAGGAGTGACTGGACTCTCCTCAGGACGCCGTGCAGGCGCTCCACGTCTGGATCATGCTGATACGTGTTTTAAAATTCCTTAAAGGCACAGTAACAGCGTACTGCAAAGCAATGACTTTCAGCCTTCTATGAAATATAGCACAACAGACAGTCATAGCAACAGTGTGAAATACAATCCAACCTGTAAAAGAATGCAGACAACAGACAGTTTCAAATCAGGAAAAGGGATACACTCTGGATACTGACAAGAGGTTAGTCCGTATGGTTAATACCCACAGCAGTCTAAGGTTGCTTGGCTTCAGCACAAAGGGAGCAATGGGTCTTAAAGTGTCTCTAGCGGTCTTCTGTGAAGGGACAGGTGGACAGAAACACAATTCACCTTTGGCTGTAGATGTTCTTGGTACTCGACAGAGTTGAGCAACTTGAGGGCACTTTGCAGGCTTCAGTGAAAGAGTTTGAGATGGGAGTCAGCTGTAGGTATCAGGTTGCAAGACAGCACAGCGATTGAAGCTGGATAAACAGCTGCAGGCTGGCCTACACAACTCAGGGTCAGGAAACATTGTCTCAGTGCGAATCCGTTGGGTCTGAAGCACTGGTCAAGACATTTCGGATGTCTTTAAGCAACTGCAGCTTGACAACAGTCAGCCTTGCAGTCGGTTGCCCGACTGCAAGGCACTTCTCCCAGCTTCTTCATTGGGCTTGTGCTGTCCTTTAAGGAGGACAGCCCACAGCTGTGGAGTGTGTTGAAGGCAGCTGCCTTGTCCTTTGTTGAAGGTTCCGAGACCTTCTGGGACTTACTACCCAGGAAACTTGCTGCAGAACCCAACAGGACACGCTGCGTGTTAGCTGGGTACCGGTTCTGGAGTGGCTGATATGATATGATATGATATGATATGGCATTTATAACACGCCTATACACAAGTTTTTCAAGGCGCAACGAGGCAAGGTAGGGGGAACAGGGGGAAGACAAACAAGCGATCCTACTAGGCCAGGTGTTATTCAGATCGCGCAAGTGCATGGGAAAGGGGGAGCGTGCAGGGGGAAAGGGGGAGGGACAGTGCAGTACATGGGATAAAAGAATAAATAACAATAGTAGAAGTGCAGCCAGCAAGTGGCAAGGGTAAGTGCAGGCACATGTATCAAGTGCTGCAAGTGGGACTGAGGGGATACAGAACAGCCCTCAAGTTGCTAGGCGGGCAGTGCAGGTGTGCGACTGGCTGCAGAGGGGACCTGGGCCCGAGTTCAGAGAGTGGCCAGGATACCAGTGCAGGTTAGGTTTCGACTAGGAAGTCATCAAGGGAGAGGAGGAGAAAAAGCTGAAGCAAAGAGAAATCTTTTGAAGTGCTTACAGAACCAGAGATGGTTCTCCTCAAGTTTCAGGGAGGCAGGGAGGCTGTTCCAGAGGTAGGCCCCAGCCGAAGAGAGAGATCTACCACCAACTCGTTGCTTGTAGAAGCGACTGACCCTGAGGAAGTTGGAAGCTGATGAGCGAAGAGCTCGAGAAGGTAGATATTTAGGAAGAGAGAGTTGAAGGTATTGCGGCCCCAGACCCCAGAAGGCCTTGTGGACAATGCAGAGGGTTTTGAATTTAATCCTTGCAGTCACATGGAGCCAGTGCAGAGATTTCAGTCGTGGAGAGATACGATCCCTGGGCTTGAGGCCAAGGACAAGCTCGCAGTCCTGTTTTGGATGAGTTGCAGAGGGCGGAGAGTAGAAGCAGGAAGATTTAGAAAGAGGCTGTTGCAATAGTCCAGCCTCGAGAGAACCAGAGCTCTGAGACAGTGAGCTTCTGGGGGAAGGAGAGGAAGGGAAGGATACCTCTGAGGAGTTGAGGCTGATAGTGTGACTTCTTAGAGACGTCAGAGATGTGAGGAGAGAAGGACAGTGTGGTGTCGAAGATGACCTCGAGGTTTTTAGCCTCACAGGTGGGAGCAGGAGGAAGGCCAAGAGAGGCCGGTCAGAGAGTGACAGAAAAGGAGAGAGTCGGAGTGCCGATGAGGAGAATCTCAGACTTACTGGAGGGCCATCTGAGTTCTTTATCTCCCTCTGTCAACTGGGCGATGTTTAGGGGAGGGACCTTGCTTCCCTCTTTGGAAATCCTGTCCTTCCTTCACTGGCGGAAGCTGTAAGGCAGACTGTACCTTTAGCCAGGGTCCAAAGTTGAGTTCTTCTTTGTGACTTCTGGTGAAGTCGTCAGATAATCTACCAAAAGAGGGGCTCAGCTCTCATTTAAAGCCAAGTGGGCCAATGCGATTGGTGTAGGCTGACCCTACCTTAATGAACCTATCCTGGGGTCTCTACCAACAATCACCTTTATGTGTGAGGTCATAACCAAAGTGCTTTGCAAGAGCAAAGGTAAAGGGGGGAAAACAGGAAGCAGGTGTGCCCCAGAACTAAAATGGCTGAAACCTTCTCTCAACAGAAAGCACTCTGGCAACACTATTTTGTGATACTAAGTCCCACCCATCTTTCTGTCTGTTGATCAAAGAGTCTCTCTGGTTAATGGATCTCTCTGTGGTTCGTGATTAAAGCCACATCTCTCCCTTGAAGATGTGGCGAGATCAGCCTTTCTGGCTCTTCCAAACCCCATTCTCATACCTTATGAATGGGGTCCACCTAATTGGGTGACCTACTGTAAACAACAGACCCAGACATGCCGGTTCTTTGCCCTTGATTGTTAGAGGCAGGAGCTGGCTTCAGGTTGACACAGTTGCATATTTAGTATTTAGTATTTTATTTATTTATTTTATTTATTTTCTAGAGCGCACCAGGCCCAGGGGCAACCGGGCGCACCACTTAGTTACAATATGAAAAGGCAGACAGAGCATTTATAATTTACAAAAGTTACAGATATATACAAGGCAGTTACACAGTGAACAACATAGCTAAACCTATATATAAAAAGGTAGGGCAGGTTGTTAATGCCTGGGGGGAGGTGGGCCAGCGGAGGGGGGGTCTTGGGCGGACAACCACGCTTTGGTCAAGTGTTTGAATCTAAGGAAAGGCGGCTCTGCTCTTAGCGCATTGGGGAGCGTGTTCCATAATTTAGCTGCTATTGCTGGGAAGCTGGTTCCGCCTGATCTTTGAAGGTTGAAACATGGTATAACGAGGCAGTTGGTCTGAACCATTCTGCGGGGTCTGTTTGAGTTGTGGCGGGCAAATCTGTTGGCAAGGTAGCAAGGTGCCTGGTTGTAGAGGCATTTGTGAGTAAGGATCAGAGTTTTCAGTGAGATACATTGTGGGACTGAGAGCCATCGTATGTTACGTCTGGTGTCAGAGAGGTGTTGGTGCCTGGGGATATTAAGAGCTGCTCTGATAGCATTATTTTGGACATTTTGTAACTTATTTAAGTTACCGTGGTTGGTACCCAAGTAGAGGGCATTACAATAATCAATTTTGGACAGCACAAGAGTCATGGCCAAAGTAACACAATTGGTTGTAGAGAGAAAAAGGGCGGAAGGCTGTGATAAACTTGCAGGTATATGCAGCTGCGGAGGAGACTGCATTAATTGGTCTGACCAAGGATAGGGTAGAGTCGATATAAATCCCTAGAGTTTTGGTGTCCTTGGCAGTCGTGATGGAATTGCCATCGATGGTGAAGGATTTCAATGCAGGATCAAGTTTGGTAAGTTTTTGGGGCGAGCCAAGAATGAGGAGCTCTGTCTTTTCGTCATTTAGACAGGGTCCATGTTGCGCCATCCAGGCTTGGATGACTTGGTAAATGGTATTCACGGAGAGAGAGTCGGTAGAGTAATCTCCTGAGATCGGGATAAGTATCTGGGTTCTTGTCAGCATAATTGGTGTAAGTGGCACCCAGATAATCCAAGATATCGAATAGAGGTTTTGTGAACACGTTATACAATGTGGGGGAAACACAAGATCCTTGTGGCACACCGCAAGTAACAGCTGAGGGCGGAGCAGCTGTTAGTGGAGAAAAGACACACATCGATCTATTGTCCAGGAAAGAGCTAATCCAGGCTGTGGCTTTGTCAGAAAAGTGTGCAGCTAATTTGAGGTGTTGACAGAGTATTTGGTGATTGACGAGATCAAAGGCCGCAGAGAGGTCGAGGAGGAGTAGTAGAGCGAGTTTGCCCTTGTCTTTTAGGTCTTCGATCTGAGTTTTAAGATCAGTTTCAGTGCCGTGACGCGGTCGAAACCCAGATTGCCTTAGTCCTAGAGTTTATTGGATTCAAGGTAATCTTGAATTTGTAGGTATGCGGCTCGGTCAAGGATTTTTGGTAGAAACGGGACCGTGGTGATGGGCCTATAATTGGTAGGTATGCTGGCATCCAATGTTGTTTTTTTCAAGAGCGGGATGACCCAAGCATCCTTCAGGTTGTCAGGTACGATCCCAGTGCTGAAGAAGGAATTAATGAGTGTGGTGATAAATGGAGCTGGCTCATGAGCTGCTTCCTTGATGATAGGCGCGGGGCAGAGATCCCCTTGGCAATTAGAGGGTTTAAGGCTACTGATGATATTTTCCACTTCAGAGATGGAAAGTGAAGAGAAGCTGAAAGAAGTCAGAGAATCAGGGATAGAGCTGTTTATAATCGGGAGAGGATTAGGTTATAAGTTGGATTGTAGGCTAATTTGTTTATTGTTAATTTTGACTTGGATGGAGGCAATCTTGCCAAGGAGAGCCTCTTGAATATTAGTGCACCAAGTGCTATCTTTGATGCAGGTGTCAGGTGCAGTGACAGGAGTTTCAAGTTCTTTTAGGATTCTGAACAGTTCTTTGGTGTTGGATTTGGCTTGCTCAATGTGTTTGTTGTAAGTGTCTTTTTTTGCCTGGAGTATGGCTTCCTTATAGTTTAAAGTTGCTAAAAGGAGATTAGATTTATTAGCTTCGGAAGGGTTGCTTTTCCAGTGTGATTCCGCAATTCGTTTTTCTTTGCGCAGAGTTCTAAGCTGGGGTGTAAACCAGGAGTTGAGGTGGGCTCGAGGTTTAGGTTTTCTCAATTTAGATGGGGCAATGAGGTCAAGGGCTTTTAGCATCCAGTGGTTGAAGGTGTCAACAAGGGCAGTGGGGTCAGAGCATGTGAGTACCTGATCATTAAGAACTGGTCGGATGAGAGGAAGAAGTCTGTCGCAGGTTATGTTGCGCTTATTGCGTGTGGCAATGGCAGGTGAAACAGATGGAGTGGAGATGATAGATTTGGCGAGGATCTTAAAGGTAATTAAGTTGTGGTCTGTCCACGCACAGGGTTGGTTGGATATGACATTGATCGGGCAATCGAGGTCAGCTAGCCAATCAAGGATTCTGCCCTTGGGGTGTGTGGGTAGGTTAATGTGCTGCGTAAAGCCTGCGTTCGTGAGCATGTTGTCGATTGTCAGGGCAGCAGTGTCAGTAGGGTCGGAAAGGCTGAGGTTAAAGTCGCCTAGTAAAGTAATTTCGGAGTTAGTTTTAGTGTTGGCTATGAGAATGTTGGAGAGGTCTTCAGCGAAGGTGGATAGTGGCCCTGGTAGCCTGTCGAGTAGATGAAATGAGATGGTGTGGTTGGGGGTGAGGGCTAATTTGGCTGTTAGCGCTTCCATGGAAGGGAATTGGTGCACAGCGGACAGGTGGAAGTTTAGAGAGTTTTTATGGATGATGGCAATGCCACCCCATTTGGAGTGATTGGTATTGCGGTCGTGTCTGATAATGTTGTAACCTGTAGGGATGGCAAGAGAGAGTAATGGGCCAGAGGCTGCGTGAAGCCAGGTTTCAGTGATGGCCATGAAGTCAAGGTTGTGAGTTAGGATGAGGTCTGCCACTTGTAGTGCGTGGGCTGTGAGGGATCTGACATTAATTAAAGCTCCCTTGATGATGTTTGCATCAGGGAGGTTAGATTGCGAGGTGGGTGAGAGTGGCAAGGGGATGTTCCTGGCGATAGTCTGAGGGTGTTTATTATGTCGAAAGGCTGTTACCTGGTGGTGAGAGGCATGAGTGAGTCTTGAACCAAGTCTGGCATTTCTCATAGTAAGAGGGCATGGTTGGTTCGGAGTGGGTCTGGAGGCAAAGTGTTGGAGCCATAAGGCAGGGTTATTAAGGTATGGATTGGTGTGGTGAGAGGTGGTAGGCATGGTTATGGTATTGTTATAGTGAGGAGGTGGTCTCAGGTTCGTGGTGTGGTTGAATGCGGACACTGAGTAGAAGGTAAGGTAGAGTGTGATGGGCAGTGTTAATGCATATTAGTTAGGGAGAGGGGGCTGGTGCGGGTGAGAGGCTATTGGGGGTGGGAGCATGTTGGCAAGTGATGCTAGTCCTAAATGCAGTTGCCTGCATATAATACCGAGGGTAATTTTGGACAAGAGAACGTAACAGGCAGTTCAGCTAGACTAAAAGCAATAGTGTAATCACATAGGGTGAACATAGTGGTTATTTAGTAGCCAGTTTGGTCCTATACAATCAGATTGGCAATACGTGCATTCAGGTAAGTGGCTGCTAGTAGGTGTATTCCAAGGTGGGCTAGAGAGAGTATACAGCAGCAAAGATCAAATGCAATTCCCCTTGGTCCGATACATATGCAGTACACATTAAGAGAGAAGTTGCAAAACATCAAAGAAAGGTGCAGAATACAATCGGCAGGTGGAGGCACGGCGGAGTTGCTGTACTGTTTCGGCTGTATAACATTATTGTGTGGGGCACTGGATATACAGCAGGAGAGACGTACATGCAGATGTAATGGGTAGAACTAATTATCAAGGAGACGGAGTAACAGGTGTGATGCCCAACAGCATAAAGTGCTGTAGATAGGGCACATGCGGTAAATCAGGGCAAAATAATGCGGCCAACAACAATGTCTCAGAATTGGTAGCACAAAGCAATACGAGTGTGCAAGAGCAAAGGGCACATAACAGTCTCACCGTTCGGTAGATAAAGGAGCGCCTGCTCCTATGGAGAGGCTCCAGGGGACAGCGTGGGTATTGTGTTATGTTATCCCCTGCAGTCAGGCCTTGTGTAGGCCTGTTAGAAATACCCCCTGTTTGGTAGGCAAATTGCTGCTACCAGGTGCAGGGCCTAACAAAAGAGCAGGGCGGAACCATGGAGCCTTTGTCAGTTTATCAGGCTGACCATGGCAGTGGGAAGGTTGACCCTCCCCCTCCTGGAGATAACTTTGTGCACCCCTTGTCTGTCATATTCCAACTAAACAGGACAGGAGCAGACTGTGGCTTTAGGTGGTGCCCATCCTGGAGTGTGCAGGCCTATGCTTTTTCATGATGTGAGCATAGGGAAATGTGTGTGGATTAGACCCACACATTTTCCTGAGGTTGGTCTACCACCAATCCATTTAATTAAACATTTCAAAAAAATCCCAGGTGAGCACAAACCCATCAGGCGGATGGTTGAATTCCTCACACAGGCCCTATTATTTACACAGGGCACTCCTGAACACCACTGTTTATAACCCACTACCCTGAGTTATACATATTGGTTTGGTGGAGGTTCTTGCTATGGTTCTCCGAAGGACACCAATGTGTTAAGATTGGCATATTTCCATAAACAGGGTCGCTGCAAGTATTTCTGCTGACCTAGGCAAAGCAGGCACACGACGCGAGCTGCAAAAACAAACATTTTCAGCAGATGGGATTTACCCCAGTATCTCAACATCTCAACAAACATGCATACATGAATAACGCTGAAGCATTATAGATATGCCCTGATTTGAAAAAGGCATAGTCAATGCCGAAACACGTGTAATCGGAAAGGGGCAATAAACAAAAATAATTGGATCACCAACACATACGATTGTGGAACTTTGTTCACGCATAATTGTGGCGCAGCAAGAAGGTGTGTGGAAAATACACATTTCCTAGGCAAAGGAGGACTTTCCTTTCTCCCTGCGCAGCACCATGCCTGCCACCTTGTGTGCCTATGGCCTGCATGTGCCACGCCTCTTCATTGAACTGCAACTCTACTGCCTCCTTCTGACTTAATGTTGCCCTCATAATGTGCAGAGGTGCTCAGAAATGAAGGCCTCTCCTATAGAATGTATACACAGATACACAATGGGAAAGAAGTGGTGCTGCACATACATGTTTGTGTACATGGGGTATTTCATCAATTCAGCAAACTACAAATTCAAAAACTATGCAAGCACCAACACTTGCAAATGGAATTCCATTCGGAACCTGTGGTGCATCCGCACTGTATAGGATCGCTCAACTCTAGCAATGGATGATGTGGTTTTGCCTCGTGGTGATTAGGTAACACTCTTTGTGAATATTAATTTTATCAACTGCAAACGTTTGAAAAGATTAATTGAGCCATCTACAAAGGCTGAGCGTAACAGAAAGGCCATGCAACGTTATAATAAGATAGACACACTCATTTCCCAGCCGCACGCACTGAACCCCAAGAACTATCTCAGAAGTGCACTGAAATGGCAAATCAGAAGAAGCAGCCAGATGGAAGAATGTCATCAAAGGCATCATGCTTTAACACTTTAATACTGCCCTCGCTGATAACGCTGCACTAACAGCACTAATACGTGCTATGTTTTGGGATAAATGAAATAATGAAACGGTCTCTACAATTATATGGAGTCAGGCAGGAGTAATATATACTTTGTAATAAAGATGCACATTTATTGCCTGCCTCAAGGCCGTGTTACACGCGGCTCGTTCTAGTCTGTAATTCACCTCGCCATCTCCCGCAGCACACATGGTCCCAGGTCTGGAGGGTTACCGTCCCTCACTCTTCCTGCCCCAGCTGCTCTGCTCGCATAGCAACCCTGTCAGCGTTTCGGATTTCCTCAGCCTCTGCCTCGCTTGGGAGCTCTGATTACAAAGTGCAGCCCTGTGCTGTGCTCACAATGCAGAGCAGCACTGGGCCAACAGCTGTTTGCTGCGGTGGGTCCATCACTTCCGGTTCCTTCTCTAGGGATGTAACTCCAGCCTCTGTCAGGGGATAGGGGGGGGGCTTCTTCCAGCCACCAGACATGAATCAGCCTTCTTTATCTCTATCACTGCTAGTCTCCCCTGCGGATGGCAACATCCTCTGTTTGGCACCCCTGCTGGCCAGCCCCTAGGCAGTAGCCTAGTCTGCCTAGTCCTTGCTTGGGTCCTGCCTACACAGGTGCCTCCAGCCTTTGCCTCTCAGATGATTTGGGCTACAGCGCCCATTAGCCCTACCCAGCATAGTCAATGTTGATGGATCATGAGTTTTGCAGACCAAAATATCTGGCGAGCCAGAGGTTTCAGACACCTGTCAAAGGCCATAGGGTATGAAATCATAGAAAAAGAACATTTCCGGAACTGGGTAATCTTGAGATGATTATTTGCCCGTCTTCTCTATTTTGGGTAAATAAAAACGGATCTTAAATATGGGGCAGTTGTTTGTGGGACATTGTGGCAGAGTTGGGGAATTAATCCTTGACCTTGTTCAATCTATCTGTGGCAAACATGAATGTATGCAGGTGATGGAAAAAAGCAGAAGAGGCTGTATTCTTAACTGTTTCTGGGGTAACTCCATGCACCCCAGTTTGCCTTCCCTCCCGCAATAAACTTAAGCCTTGCTCCTTGCCCCTCACTCTGGGGCAAATGGGAATGTAGCTGCTAGCAATTCAGCCAGCAGCATTAAAGCGCTAGCATCCGGACCCAGGACAGTTCTATGCTGAGATCAATGTGGACTACATGACATGGAGAAAATCGGTTCTGGGTAAAGATGAAACCTCTGTTTGTGTGCTGTAAAAGCTACGTTTGAGGTTAAAGGGTATGGCTATGTGGGTCCTTACTGAGCGGTCCACACAAATGTGGCGCTGTGTCTGAGTGTTTCACATCTGGACTGAAGAGGCTTTTGTCGATCAATGCAGTCCAGTCCAACATGAGGTCACGTTGAGATGATTGATTACATTACATTACAAGGTATTTATATAGCGCACTATAGACCCTCAGGCATGAAGGCATGGACAACAGAAAAAAAAGAACCAAATAAAGTCCCCTAGTTCCCTAGAAATACCAGAGCCGATATGGGTGGTACTGGAGTTAAGAATCAGAAGAGGAAGGTTTTAAGAGCCTTCTTGAATTTAACAAGGCAACCAAGATTACGCAGATAATCAGCGTGAATGATCAGCGTCAGGGGTTCAGTGAGGCTCCCTTTCTGACTTTAATAGCAACCAGGGAAATATACAACTTTGGCCTGCGATGGGCATATGTTGGATTTTGTGTTTGTTGGCTGGAAGGTGGTGCAGTAAAACCAGTTTCAATCACCTGCTTTTTCACTGCCCGCTGTGTCTTTAATGAGGACATTCTGCCAAATACTGTGCATGAGTGTTGGGTTGGCCTTTTAGCCAATGAACTGTGTTCATTGTGGTCACAATTGTAGAGGAGCAGGTCAATGTGTTCTTGCCAGTTCCCACCCACTCACCACTGTCATATTGGAACAGGTGAAGAAAAGCCATAGATGGGATGCCCTGCATCGTTTCTGTACTGCATCGAGTGTACGAGAGACGTTATGCACTCAAACAGCCATACAGAATGTTCCCTCGCACTGAAAGTGTGGAAGGATGTTGCGTGGAAGAAAGTTACATGGAAGGATGTTGCCTGCCAAGATGTTAGAATGCATCTGTGAACATCACGGACGGACGTTAAAGTAAAATCTGACAAGAATTAAGTGATGTCATAAAGAAGATATATGAACCTATGTTGAAAAGATATGAACATATTAAGTAACTGCAACTGAGGCACTGAGAGTAACATGAACCTAAAGCTGAAGTAATCATGGATCTAAAGAAAATGAAGTAACTTACTGACCAATAACTGTAAAAGCGCAAAAACACAAGGTAGAAAGATAACATATAGAAGCTTGCTATAGAGGAATATATAACATAGCAAGGGCGGCCATATTAGGATAATAGATGATGGCTCACATTGAATTTAACCAAGCTACCTCAGAGAGAGAGGCCAAGTCTGTAAGAATCAGGAGACACTGTAAAACAGCCCTGTGAGCAGACCTGACGATAAGTCAAGGTTGTCCCAGAGTGAAAATGCTATTTTGTGGGATAAGCGCAAAGCACAAAGGGAGTACATGGATAAGCTCTGAATGTGAAACAAACTTTATACATGAAAGAAGACAAAAACATCTGTGAGAGCCAAACTACTGGTGAATTAAAAGTGTACAAAGTTCATATGAGATAGAGTGAGCAAATCTCTAGAGGTCAAGAGGAGCAACAGCACCCGACATAATTATATCCAATTGCAGTAAATGGAATGCTGAAATGGACAAATATGTGGTCTTTTCACACATGACACAGAAGTCGAAAACAACGGCTATTCATTAGAGCCTTAAGGTAAGATAGTGGTGTTATCACACTCCCTTGAATGTTCTAGGACAGGAAGATCAACTACAAATGGAAGACTTTGGCTGATGGCTTACCGATGAGAGATGATGGACTAATTGGGAAAATGGGGTGTAGTCTGACGGGATTCAAACACATAGGTTTTGTTTTATGTACGTGCTGCTAAGGTGCTAAAAGTGCAAGGTTGGCATAGAATGCCAACCAATCAGTGGGGTTGGGGGAGGACATGCAAAGTTGCAGGAGTCAATCCACTGATGTTTTGTCTGCTATAATCAGTACTATATGTGTTTAGAGGTAGTTCAAGGTGTGCACTACAGACAAGGGGTAGCCAATGAAGCACTGATCCTTATATATTCTATAAGTAGATATGTTCCCTTCACCAATCCCTTTCCTCGATAAGTTTTGTATTTTGCCACAGAGAATGACATCATAGATGACGCATATTGAAGTATAAGACCTCCATGTAATGAAACTTGGTTGTGAGTGTACGAGCATCAGTCCGATGTCTGCTGTTGACCCTGCTTTATTAAACTGAGAATAAAGTCGTTTTTTGCCATACTCTTTGTGTCTGTCTCATTATTTAGTGTAAGATCTATTATTGTAATTCCATCTAGCACATAAGACACTTCCAGGTGCTACAGCACATTTGATAGCAGACAATGGTTACAGTGTAGTCGACCTAGGCCAGATCCAGAACCCCAGACACTCGGTTACTCCCGCCATTAGCCAGATGACCGTGGAGTTTCCTGTGGAGATCGGCACGCAGAGCCACGTGTGAAGATGATTTGGTAGACAAGTCCCTCTTTGACAAAATTCCTGCCCGGTCCACGCAGGTGCCCCATGGATGAAAGGCGAACTGGCCGGTGGAGGGAACGTCGATGCCGGAGGACTCGAACTGAGTCACAGATGTCAGTGGAACAAAGAAAGTGGCAAAATAGGGGTGGGAGTAGTGTCGTAAATAATAGGTATAAAAAGTAACAGGATTTTTTGGGAGATTACAAAGAGCAATAGATGCCTTGATTCCTGATCCCAAGGTGGCAGAAGGGTACCCACTTAATTATAAAAAGATTCCTACGCCAAGGTGCGCAGTAGAGTGCATATCAAATTCCAGATTGAAGTGAAACAGAGAGGGGATACATTTATTAAGATAGTAAAGAAAGGCGCACGTAGTAAAAACATTTTGAAAGTGCACATGTGTGGGGTTATAAAATTATCAATATAAATCTCTTTCTGTCTAGATTAATGAATATAAAACGATAGTAAAAAATTAAAGAGATTAGTGAACAATGTTGACCAACAGATTGACGTCAATCAGGAAGGGAAAACTTAAAGGAATGTAATATATAAGTAAATGAGAGACTCTTAATATACTAATGATATAACAACTATATAATAGAAATTGATAGAAAGTGTAAACAAAGGAGAAAACAAAATATCATTGCATAGTTATTTCAATAAAGTGAGCAGTTAAAATATATCCCGACTGGGATCATAAACAGTGATTGATGGTGTCTGTGCCAATTGATTGGTGTGGCATATTTAATCAAATAAAGAATTGAATAGAACAACGAGTAAGTATCGACGATCAAAACTGATCTGTCATCGTGGGAGATTAACCTCTTTTACATTGATGTAGGACATTAACAAGGTACACAGAGAAAATAAGGAGATATCATTCAAAATGGGTCAAAGGCACGACCAATAAGACACTCATGCCGTGACCTCAGAAGGGTTTTCTGTCAAAAGATGTATTGCGCCGTATGGCGACATACTTGCATGCCACATATAAAGGGAAGGAAGATCCAGCCTGTAGGGAGCGGATGCTGAATCAGCATAAAGGGGATGATAACATGCCTTTGGCTCCCTTTTTCCTCCTGAAAAGAAAAGCACAGATACAGAGGAGAAGGGATTTTATCCTTTGAAGGAATTAAAAGCAGCAGCACGGTATATTAATCCAAACTATGTGCCCCCAGTTTATAGCAGGGAGGATAATGTGGGAGAAAGCAAGAGCAGAGAACGCAAGGATATATTAGCACGCGATGAAAGCAAACAACCTGATGAGAGAAGGGACAGACGAATGGAGATAGAAGAATAAGCAGGGAAACAAAGAAAAGAAAGACAAAGTTAAGGAAATAAATATTGTACAGAATGAATGAATGGGAGGACACATTGCTTAGGCTAGACGATAAGGGCTTTGATGGGTTCAAGAAAGAGACGGGAGAGAAGAGTGGGAAAAGAAAAAGAAGGAAGAAGAATGAGCATACAAAGAAGAGAGGGACAAAGAGTGCAAGCAAAGGGAAGAATGAAGAAGACCTGAGCCAAGAAAAGAGAAGGAGAGGCTAGAAGAGAAGAAACAGGAAGAGATAGAAGCCCAAAGAATGAAAGTAGATAGTTTGCAACAAAGGCAAGAGGAATATGAATTGAGGGAGATGAGTAGAAGAGAAGAAATGAAGAAGAGTAGGGCATTAAAAGACGATGAAAAATAATATTTATGCCATAGGAACATGGTGCTGATTGATGCACAAGAACAATTAGAGGAGGAGAGAGGGTCCCAACAACCCTGAAGGGAGCTGCAAGAAATGCTGCAATCAGCATGAGCTGGTGGGTACGATACAGAGGACATAGAGAAAGGGCTTTGGAAGCTATATAGGCAAACGACGGACAGAGGAAGGTATGAAACCCAAGAGACTATAGAAGGATCCCTATCAAAGGGAAACAAAGGTAGATCAGGTGACATCATAACAGACAAGTATGGAACATTGTCTTTAAACAGATTAGACCATGATGACGAGGAAGGAGACAATAGTCATACAAGCTGGGGCATAATTATGTCAAACGAAGAAAAGGAGGAGAACGAAAGGGCGCAAAGAGAGGGCGCATGCAGTTTTTCAAAAGAATGAATTGCAGGAAAAAGGATACAATTGTCAGATTTAGAGGACCCTAAAAGGAGGACACCAGAGTCAACATCTGATGTTGAATGAGCACTAGCACGATCGCGCAGTGCCAGGGATTTATCCCCACCATATGTAAATAGGTTAAAACCAATACCAGGAAGAATAAATTGGCGAGGCTAGCTCTGCTAAAATGTGTGCGTAGGTAAATATGATTATGAATCAGGATTTTCACAAGTCCCATTATTACAGAAGGGGGAGGACGACCACAATATATACCATGACCACAGATGGATAAAGACAATTTAAGGTGTATATTGTTGAGCTTAACTTTCAGTGTGGGAAAATGGATTTATGAATTAGAAAGGATGACATCAGGAATGACGTTAGCTACAGGTGACATAAATGGAGTACTAGCACTATTATAGGGGATATTGCTGACGACATTTGGTAGCGAGCAGGATACACAGGTGTGACTGCGCAAAACATGACACGTGATGGAGCGCCATTTATTAATTGCAGAACAGACATATGACAAGCATTCAGAGTGCAATATCTTGATAAATCAGATATGGGTGCGATTATGTCTGGGAAAATGGGAGAGGATAAAGATCCCATTGCCTTTATTCAAGACATTCGGGACAGATGGCACCAGGAGATGCGTGAACCATGAAATAAAACGGTAGTATTATTTTACCACATTTTGTGTCAGGGGCTGCCTGAGCCAGTTCAACAGCAATTGAAAAAGCACGTGGGAATGGAAGCGAAGCCATGGCCAGAAATACAATTGACAATCGTGCATCACTGCTGATTAATGCAGGAGAAAAATAAAAATAAAGCAGACAATAGAAAGCAGGAGGGAGCGAAGTTATTTCAGAAGAAATTGCCCCAAATAGCCATTGATAGATCGGTATTGGCAAGTAACGAAGAATGGGTGACACAGGAGAAACAGTCAGGCAGCAAAATAACACAGGATATCCTGCAGATCAGAGCGGGTAACATTTTTGGCCAAGAGGAAGAGGAAGAAGGGATGGGTCTAGAGGAGTAGGACAAAGTGGATTTCAAAACTCTCAGGGAAGGGGAGGAATTAATGGTGGGCAGCCACAGCAAGGCTTGCATTGGGAAAGAATGGGGCATATAGCTAGGACATGCAGAAGCAGAGGAGGCATGCAACAGAATTGGCAAGCTACACGAGAGGGGATGGGTTATACCTCACAATATAATGCAGAACTGCTGGAATGTAATGCCCAAGATCACACATATGCTCAGAAGCATGTGCCGCAACCCCAACAAATGTAGGTAGCACCCCTGCAAATGTGATCATTGCAAGGGCAGCCACAGCAGGCACCCATGCAAACACAACAGGCCCAGCCACCGCAAACACCAATACAGCAGGCTATGGTACCACAATGGAACATGAATTCCGGAACACAACAGGCACCCACACCCAAAATGGGGAGTGTAACCTTTGATAGGAGGAAATCCTTTCACAGGTACAGGGATGAATTTATATCCACAATAGAACAGCCCACAGAGTGACTTGATGTGTTCAGTACTATCAGTGACACCAGACCCCCAAGAGGACCCAAGGGTCAATGTAATGATAGGAGGCAAGACATTTTCATTTTTAGTAGACACTGGAGCCACTCTCTCCTGTGTCCGTGAGGGAAAATATCCGATGTCAGGAACTGCCATGAAGGCTCAAGGGTTCTGCGGGGTGACACATGTAGTTCTACAAAAAAATTACCAATTTCCTCAGGGGAACACAACATATATATGCCATTGCTATGCTCTAAACAGACACAGGTAAACATACTAGGACATGATTTAATGACAAAGTTTAACATGATTATATATTTCACTGATGAAGGAATAGTGTGCTCTACTCTATGGATACACTATATAAATGTGGGTGAGTGAGTTTATACTATCCTTTATAGGCCAGAAAGCATTACGAGGAGTGTCTTTCAATCCAGAAATATTTTTTGTATGGAGTGACTATTATTCTCATAGTTACCCAGGTTGGCAAGTAAAATATTGGGAATACCTGATGAATTTTTGTTCATGCCATAGATCCTCATCGACGATGAAGAAGGGCAGATTATTCCCTTAGCATTAAAAGCAGCAGTGGTCTGAGAAGAGAGGGTGGTGCTTCATGGGACAGATAATGAGGTAAGGGGATGGCGAACAGTGATAGCCCTCAGTGCAGGATACAGGTATATTGGTGCCATCGGATTCAACGTGTAACAATGCTGTGTACCCTGTGAAAAAATAAAAGGGTGGGGTCATGGAGATTCATACAGAAATGTTGCCCCCTAAATAATATAGTCAAAGCTGAGTTTCCTTTAGTTCCAAATCCTGCAACGATTGATTGGTTGATTGATTGATTGATTGATTGTTTATTTGTATAGCGCCTATACACAATGTCTTTCAAAGCGCTTCAAGGAGGGAGGGAACATTTGAGAAATATAGTTACATTCTTAGAGGTCCTTGAAACAAATCAGAATGTGAAAAAACGATTATATCATAACAGATAGTACAAGTGCATGGAACAATAATGGAGAGGAGGGGAAGGAAAAAAGGACACAAGACTAGCAGTAGCGTTACTCTGCCTGATGACAATTGTTGCAGTTCATGAATGACAAGAGAAGGGGGAGGCGGGGAGGTGTGGGGTAATGGAGAGAAGGGATAAGGAGAGGAACAGAACAAGTGACTATCTTAACAGGTCAGTGACTATTCAAGGTAGTGCTGGGGAGGGAGTGGGAGGAGAAGACAAGGAGGGAAGGGAGAGACAGACAAGCGGTTATCAGAGGTCTAGGGACAAATGATAAGAGTAAGTGCCTAGACATAAATGAAGAGGTGGGGCCAGGGGAGGGCAGGATGGCTGAAAAAGGCAGGCAGCTACTATTACTATGCCTGATGGCAATTGACGTAGTGCAGATTTTTCACAGGACAGGAGGAGGGAAGGAAGGAGGGAAGGGTAGGGAAGGAAGAGGGAGAGGGAGGAAAAGGGGAGGGGGCACAGGGCACTAAAAGGTGAGCAGGGGAAGAGAGACACTCATGGGGGCAAGGGGCAGAGGGGGGCTCAGAGACATTCAGGGGGGCAAGGGATGGGTGGGGGGCTTGGAAACACTCATGGGGGGCCAGGGGGTTCACGGGGGACTTGCAGACACTCACGAGGGGCAAGGGGTGTGTGGGGGGCTTGCAGACACTCATGGGGGCCAGGTGGGACTTGCAGACACTCATGGGGGGTGGGGGTGGGTGTTCGGTCTTATAGACACTCACAGGGGCAAGTGGTGGGAGGGGGCTTGCAGACATTCATGGGGGCAATGGGTGGCAGGGGGGCTTGCAGAAACTCACAGGGGCAAGGGGTGGGTGAGGGGCTTGCAGGCACTCACTGGGGGCAACAAGTGGCAGGGGGGCTTCCAGGCACTCAAGGGGGGCAAGGGGTGGATGGGGGGCTTGCAGACACTCATGGGAGGCAAAGGGTGGGTGGGGGGCTTGCAGACACTCATAGGGCAAGGGGTGGATGGGGGCTTGCAGACACTCATGGAGGCAAGGGGTGGCAGAGGAGGCTTACAGACACTCACGGGGGGCAAGGGGTTGCAGTGGGGCTCGCAGACCCTCACAGGGGGCAAGGGTTGGCAGGGTGGCTTGCAGACAGTCAGGGTGCAAGGGGTGGCAGGGAGGCTTGCAGGCACTCGCGGGGGGCAAGGGGCGGCAGGGGGGGCTTGCTGACACTCACAGGGGCAAGGGGTGGCAGATGGGCTTGGAGACAATCATGGGGTCAAGGGATGGCCGAGGGGGCTTGCAGACACTCACGGGGCAAAGGGTGGCAGGGGGGCTTTCAGACACTCACAGGGGGCAAGGAGTGTCAGGGGGGCTTGCAGAAACTCAAGGTCAAATACACAGGTCAGATAGCACAGCGGGTAGAGCGCTCGCTTTGACCTCTGTGCAGAGCCTGCTGACGCAGCTTCGAATCCCAGCAGAGCCAAACTCAGCCTTTCATCCTTCCGAGGTCTATAAATGAGCACCACACACCATGGGAAATAAGCAGCGCTCACGTGCCTGAGGGTTTGTAGCGCTATATAAATGCTAAACAAAACAAAGGGGGCTAAGGGGTGGCATGAGGGCTCACGGACACTCACAGTGGCAAGGGGTGATGATACTGTGTAACATTCCGCCCACAGCAACATTTTCCGCACTTGTCTATTTAAAAAATGCAATATTTTTGATTCCCCTACATGAAGACTCTCAAGATTCGACTTCCTTTTCATATAGAACGATCCACCTGAAACATCCTCTATTGCCTCAGGGGTACTATGAGTCCCCTTCCATTTTTATAAGGGTCCTCTAGATGAACTTGTCCCAGGAGGATAGCTCAGCGGCAACGTGCGTGCCTTGGAAACAAGATGACACAGGTTTGATCCCTGGGTCCGCGCTTAGAAAGCTCTGGGTATTAAGTGCATTATAAATACGCAACTAAGAGACATATTTCTGTAACAGCGCTTTGATGCCCCCGGGCTGTGTGAGTGCTTTAAAAATGCAAATAAATAAACTTGAGTAATGTCCAACTCAAAAGTGCAATAATTCAGTATATGGATGACATTTCGGTGTGTAGTGAGACAGAAGAAAGGTGCAGAGAAGACTCAGTTAAACTCATGACTATACTCTCAGAGGAAGGTTACAATGTTAATAAGGAGTAATTACAATATTGTCAAGAAGAGGTCTTCTATGTAGGACAGTTGATCCCTCACAAAGGGAGAAAAGTGAAATCTGAAAGAGCAGAAGCAATCGTGAAACACTAGCTCCTAAAAAGTGAGGGAGATGCAACAGTCTCTAGATCTATGCAATTATTGCAGGACTTGACATTTTGATTACAGCACATAAGGACTTAAAGAAGCACAAGTAGATAAGAGAACATAACCATGGAAAGATGAGATGACTGAAGGGTTTGAAGAATTGAAAAAAGCAATCAGTACAGCTCCTGTGTTGGGGATCCTATACTACAGTGAAGAGTATTATTTATTCTCCCATTCAAATGGAGAAGTCATGACAGCTGGTCTTATGCAGAAGACAACCTTGGGACATGGACATAAACAACTGGCATAGTATAGTGGGATTTTAGATCCAGTAATGAAGGGACCCTATCCCTGTGAGCAATCTTTAGCTGCTGCTAAAAAAAAGTATAACAATGGGGTGTTCAACAATGTAATTTGTACTGCATGCATTTTTTGCAATTTTGCAACATTGACTACACAAAGAGCATCGGGGTACAAGGTGATTATTTCCAACCCCATCGTTAAAATTGTTAGATGTAAGACAGTAGATCCAGCATTGTTTATAACAGAACCAGTAGTTGTGGATGACTATGTACATGGTTGCACAATGTATATTGTGAATTGTAATGAAATCCCCCAAATTAGAGAAAATGCTATTGGGAGTGGGGAAGTTATTTCTATTGAAGGTTCTTTAGAAATTGATCAGATGACTGGGGAAAGGCATACAGGTTTGGTAGTAAAACTGAATGGAGAGGTGAATTTGAGGTTGTAACAAGCATGAGGTCCTCTTCAAATTATTCAGCACAGGCTGCAGAATTAGTTGTGTTCTTCGAAGCGCTGCAGAGTTTTGAGAATGAGGAAGTGACAGTGTACTCTGACTCCACCTATGTGACATCAACTTTGTACGCTGGTCTGTCGCACTGGAAAAAGAGGGGCTTCCTCCACCCAGATGGCACTCCAGTGCAACATGCGGCTATATTGGATAGGCTTATAGAAGCATTACGTCTCCCATTGACCTTAGCAGTTGTAAAATGCTCAGCACATTCTAAATAAGCAGATTTAATTTCCAGCAGAAACAAATCTGCAGATGTATAAGCCAAAAGAGCAGCCTATTATCCACCCGTATGTTTTTTATATAAAGAAGATATTAAACAAATGACAGGGCGATGCATGTTCGTTGACTTACTTCCATTGCATTGCCTTTGCTAGTGAAACGAAGTGGGCTAGATTTGAAACACCTGAAGACTCAGTACTTAGTACACACGAGATATGTGACAGGAGTGAACTACAGCCCCCAGAAGGCTTCTAGTCCTCCTGCAGTATTTGTTTCGTCCACAGGTGTGAACGCACCGGCGCGAACAAGACCAGCGAGTCTGTGCGGGTCCATGCGCGTTCGTGCAGCTTGGCAGCTTACTCTTCTACAAACGGTTGTTGGAGCAGGCATAGCTTTTTCCTTTTAGTATTCTATTCTATATGGGGGATACCGTGGCTCAGTTCAAGGGGACATTCAGTATAGTAGAAAGTATAGTAGAAAGTGTCCACCCTACCCTTAATGATATCCCAAACAAACATAACCAAAATAATATCGTTAATACTATGAGAAATGCTAATGTACACACCGATTTAACCATTACCTTGCTTAACACTCGTTCATTGCCTAAACACTGTATAGAACTGCACGACTATATTCTAGAGCATAAGCCAGATATCATGTGTTTTACGGAGAAATGGCTTACAGAAGCCCATGGACCGACCATAGAGCAGGTAACCCCCCTGGTTACTTATTCCTAGGGAAGCATAGAGAGAATAATATTGGGGGTGGAGTGGCCATAATTTGCAAAAAGCAGCTGGGGTTTTACGAGGTTAAAATAGAGTGCACTGGATGTGATATCATCCATGTGAAACTGACCTCAAACCCTAACTATAGTTAAATTTGGTTTTACTTTACCGCCCGCCAGGAGAAGTGTGTGATTTTAATGACTTAGTCAAGCTGATTGCACCGATGTTGACTACAAATTCAGGGCTGGTCATATTGGGTGACTTCAATTTATGGAAAAATGACAAAGCAGATAAGAAAGCACTCCTTTTGGAAAAAAATGATGAGCACTCATCATATTACCTATCACAATACTGAACCAAAGCATAATAAAGGACATATTCTTGATTGGGTCGGAGGGGAAAACGTCCAGTTTGGGCCGATCTTTACTTCTCCATGTATCTGGTCAGATCATTGTTTCCTGACATGTAGCCTTGGATTACCAGTTAAATCCGTAAGAGTGCACGCCAAAGCACATACGTTTAAATCACGGAATTTTAAGAATATCACGTCTGATATTTTAACAACTAGCATGGAATTACTTTTAAGTTTAACAGATGACTTAGACGATCCTGAGAGACTCATAAAAGTTTATAATGATGCCATGTTAAAAATGCTAGATAAACATACACCCATGAAGGATAAAATAGTTAAAGATCTGCCCAATCGTCGTAAGTGGTTTTCGCCCGCACTAGCTGAACTTAAAATCGCTAAGAGGCAAGCTGAACACTCTTGGCATAAAAACAAAATGAATGATAATTGGCTGTTTTGGAAACACATTGAAAAGCGTTATAGAGTGATGACTACAGAAGCTAAGAAATCCTTATATGACGCTCAAATAAACCAAGCCGGAGATAAAACAAAAGAACTCTTCCGCCTTTTCAGGTTATGGGAAAAACCTACTGTTTGTAACCCCTCGATTAAACCCACTATAGATGAATGTAGCAGAGTCCAGAGGGCTTTTGCAGACAAACTGCTGAAGGCACAAAAGAAAATTGAGCAGGAAATAATAATTTCTCCTCTGCCAAATCCTCTGTTTGTACGTAAAATATCTAAAACAGATAATCTTATTAGTACTCCAGGTAATTTTAATTTTGCAGAACCAAACTTAGCTGAAACACAGTTGCTATTGAAAGATATGCATCCCACAAATTGTCCAGGGGAAATGTTCCCCTCAAAATGTATACTGGAGCACCAAGAACTGTTTGCCCCATTTCTATGACGGTTCATAAAGTCCTCCTTTCGTACAGGTTCCATTCCTCATTCTATAAAAAATGTGGCTGTTACCCCCCTGATAAAAAAAAATAGGCCTGGATCCATAAGATGCAACTAATTTAAGAAAAATCGCAAATACGTTATTTTTCCTTAAACTTATAGATAAGGCAGCGACCACACAGTTACAATCCCATGTACTAAACTCCGGCATATTACATGCGAAGCAATCAGGTTTTTGAAGTTTCCTTGGACTGGAGACAGCTTTATTGGATCTTCAGAGATATATGTTGGGTAAACTGGAACATAGCAAGTCGGGGTTGCTGATGTTATTAGACCTATCAGCAGCCTTCGACTTGCTGGACCACAAGATCTTGCTCAACAGAATAGCGTCGGTCGGTGGACTTTCCAAAAATGCCATTTCTTGGCTTAGATCTTTTCTGGAGGGTCGCCAGTCTCGTGTCCACTGGGGAGACAGTGCTTCTGAGCCACAGACTATCACATGTGGAGTCCCCCAGGGAGCATGTCTCTCTCCCCTGTTGTTCAATATTTACATTCTTCCCTTATGTATCGAGTTAGAATTGTTGGGGATCTTTTTCTGTAACTACGCAGATGATTTCCAACTAGTCTTGAACATAACTGGGAACTATGAGGCTGACCAACAAACAGTAGCCGAAGCATATGAAGTCATAAAACAATGCATGTCAACAAATTGGCTCTGTTTGAACCCTGCGAAAATGGAGCTGATGCTTTTTGGCTCCCTGCATGCCCAATTCAAACTAAGCCAAGATTATAATTGTTTTACGATAGAAGGTGCTAAAATCAAAACCGTAAAGAAAGTTAAGTCTTTGGGTACCTATATGGAGGAAAGTCTGGATAGTGAGGCACATGTTACCGCCATCACTACCAATACGAACTACCACCTAAAGGTTTTGAGACAAGAAGCTCCGTTGATTTCGGTAGAAAATCGCATAAAACTTGTGAGAGCAGTAATACTGCCTCGCATAGACTATTGTAATGCACTGTTGGGGGGAGCTAATAAAGCTGACATCCAACAGTTGCAGAAGATACAAAATGCAGCTGTTAGAATCATTTTCCAGATGAAAAGCTCAGAGCCCACCAGTGCGGCCAGAAGAAAACTTCACTGGCTTCCAGTGGCAGCTCGTATCCAATTTAAAATACTTACCACGTGTCATGAGTGTATTTTTGGAAACGCTCCGGCTTATTTGAAGGAAAAGATAAATGTCTATCAACCAACAAGAAGCTTACGTTCCTCTGCTGGGTCTCTGTTAGTTTTGCCCCGGATAAAAAGGTCTCGTGGCTTAGGTAGGGCCTTCTGTGTCCGAGTCGCGCAAGCCTGGAACTCTCTTCCGACACAGATGCGCCTGACAGAAAATCACCTTGCTTTTCGTAAACAGTTGAAGACTATATTGTTTGAATAGAATAATTCCAGCTCTGTTTGCTACTATTTCTGTATTTCGGTGCCTGGATGCCTGCAGGCTTTGTCGTCTTATAAGTGTAATTAACATAACATAACATAAAGGAGGGCTTTAACATGATTTATATTGTCCAGTTAATTGAAGTACAAAGTCGAGCTCCACAAGAAGAACAAGATTAATGGAGAAAGCGGGGGTGGTCTTTATCCCCAACTGAGGCAATTTGGAGGCAGGATCGCACTGGAAAGTCAGTTATGTATCTAGCATTATTGAGAGTAGCACTGGAGCAGCTTCACTACCCCGCATACACAACTCAAGAGAGTCTAGCTGCAACAGTTGCAGAAGAGAAGTTCTCACCTATTCTCCAGGATCATGTGGCACAGTTCATTGCAAATTGCATTGTGTGTCAGAAATGTACTACAGGACACACTTTACAAACATTAAGAGGAGCAATCTCTAGACCCAATGGCCCATTTGAACATTGACATATAGATTATGCAGATATGCAACTAATATGTATCGGCTATAGATATATGCTGGTTGTAGTATGTCTAGGTGGATAGAGGCAGGTTCATGCACATAACCTGATGCCTCATGTGCTGCCAAGTTTCTGGTACATGAGGTGTTCCCCAGGCAGTGGGTATGTGCAGTTTTACTGTCTGACAATGGACCGCAATTTGTAAATGAACTTTATGAGCAGATAGTACTTCTATTAGGTATAAAACACAGATTTTCGTCTGCTTGTCATGCCCAGGCCAATGGTATCTGTGAGAACTTAAATGGACTCCTCAAAGAGAGGATTGCCAAAATCAATATTCCTTTAAAAAAGCGGTGGTTGCATTGTCTGCCCCTTGCGTTGTTTGCATTAAGAAACCAGCCTGGTTCGGACCACCATATAACTCCTCATGAGTTGATGACTGGAAGCTGTATGAGAACCCCATTGACTCCTCCAAATAGGGTAAGAACTGATGCCCACAGTTTAGGGAGGGCATTTGATGATGAGATGCATGATTATTTAAAAACAATGATTGCAAGTGTTTCTTTCATGCCTCAACAGATCAAGAACAGAAGGGAGGGGTCAAAAGGAAGCAACAAAGATAATCAAGTTCATGAAACAAGATTTGCTAAAACACCCAAGGTTGTACCCAGGAGTACGCCTAAACATGCCAAGGCTGTACCTAGGGTCCAAATTCATACGTACCTGGAGTATGCCTCGCTTTGAGGGTCCCCATGAAGTAGAGGAAGCAAGCCACAATGTAGTGAAATTGAGGGGGTGAAGAGCATGCATGACATCAAACCATATAAATACGAAACATCTGGCCCTCCCGAAGACATCCCAAGAGAAGCAAGACAAGTAGTTCCAAGTATACAGACCCGCCAAATGGGTAGAAATGAGAATAAGGAGAAAGAAGTGCATGCAAGCACTAAAGATTAGGGTTCCATGTTTTTTTTTTAAAACAACTAAAGATCATTGGTTTCCAGATTTGACAAGAGAAGAAAATAGACTTTCAGTCAACTTGGAATACTCCTTTGAGACAAATTCGAGTGACGTTGAGAGAAGACTCTGAACTTTGAAGAAAAAAGAATATTGACTATTGTTTATGATGCCCATCATCACACTAATATATACACACTTATCTGTTCTTTTTCCTGTATACTGCAGACTTGTACAGCTTTAGTTCGAAGAGGAATACAATTTTTTACATTTTTGGAAGACCCAAAGAACAACTGTATTGTCTGGAGAGTGATAATTGCAGTAATACTCCAGTTTTTCATATAGAAGTGATCAAAAAGGAGATTACAAATTAACATATTAAAGTAAACATAAAATGGAGAGGCTTCAACATTTTCGAGATTCATTGCTATCTACAAAATCGATAGGTTTTCATGTGATATTGATAGTGATATCAGCTGGTATTATGATCTGTGTTTTTCTCCTTATTTTTATGGCATTGCGAAGTGTTGCAGAAAATGGCACTAACATGGAGGGTATTAATTGCACTGATATGAATGGTATTAATGAAACACTGAATATTGTTCCCACTGAAGGCACAGAAAGCCTGTTTTACAATATAACTAGGAGTTTAATTCAATTTAAAGGGGATGCTAAGGAGAACCATGAAGGTATAAATATCTATCTTGAACATGAAGTTCATTTAAAGAGTAACCTATTGTGCAAGCACATGAAACATGTGGGCGAAAGATTGTTAGACAAATGTTGTTATGTTTCTTCCTTAAAACCGTACACCATGAATGCGCAAACAGCATTTATTGCAAGAGAAATGTCTTCACATGATGCAAAATGACTACATCATCTAGCAGCATGCACAACCAGAGTACAATTTGAGGGAAAGTGGGCTATGTTATGATGGCGACCAACATTGGCAATCCCATATGAAAATACCTACGTGAAGACAAGAAGGGTGGAAAATGGATTAGGGTGACGAGCAAGAAACTCATATATCCATCTCAGATAGGAGAATGAATAAAGGTTGTCCAGATGAAGAAGCTGAATTGCTTAGAAATTACTGAAATACCAGGTGAGCCAATATGTGGAGAAATACCTCAATAAGTGATATATTGGATGGGAAGAAGGGCTATTGGCCTGTCCTGCACATCTATTGAAGAAAGAATCTGCAAGTACAATGCAGATAGTGAGTGACAAATTCCTGGAATCATGGGCCAAATAATCAAAGTTACTCACAAGGGTCGACAATGAAGCAGGACCAGTCTCTATAACTGTCACGCCTCCTGCACCGGGATCATTGAGGTTTGCTTACATGAAGCGGTGTGCCCCTTCCTGGAGGGTGTACCCGCGTTTTCGCCTGGGGGGTGCAGAGCGGTCTTGGGCTCCGGTCACTTCCGGGTTTTTGGGACGCGTAGTTTCGCGCATACGCGGTCGGCTGTTTCGGGTCCCGGGCGCTTCCGGGTTCTCGGGGCACGCTGCTCTGTGCGTGCGCAGGCGACCACTTCCCGCTCTCCGTGCCTGCGCGGTGTTCAGGACACTCGGTTTGGACAGAACTGCTGTCCAAGCCTCTCCTTGGGATTACCAACACCTGGGAAACAGCACAGCTTGCGTTCCAAGCCTCCCAGGTGTTGGTGGCCATATTTAAGGAGCTTGGCGGTTCGTTCAATCGCGTCTCAACGCGGTCTGAACCGGATCATCGTTTCTCGCCGGCTCCTGGTTTTCTGCCACCTTTTACCTGATTCCTGTGCCTGACTCCTGTCCATACCTGCCCTGGTTCCTCCCCCTTCCTCCAGCCTGTGCTCCTGACCTGAACTTTTTCCTTGTCCTAGGTAGGGGGTCCTCTGCCTTGTTCTGTTCCCTAAATTGCTTCCCTGTTCTGGGGTGGTTCCGCTGGGTTCCTCTGGGTCAGGTCTAGTGTCTTTGGTTCGTCCTTCTGTCCCTAGCCCTCTTGCCTGCTCTGCCTTTTGCTATCTGCATTCTTCCCTGGAATACACAACGACTTTACCACCGGATTTCGGCTCACCAACTCCGGATCCAGTTGTCGCCAGAGAACTTTGAACTATAACAACAAGGCTTTCCCTGTCAGTGCTTGCACTGTCCTGATGCCACGCTAATTAGGGGAGAGCGCACCCGTGGCATTGGGAGCTGGTTCACCTCCAACCCAGTTCCTATTTGGGCAGGAGCTGGGCTGGTCCCCGCGTCATTCTTCACCTCTCCACGGGACTCCTATCATTCTGGCATCATCTACAAGACCATCAACAGGACGAACAGGTACGCAGCGCCCTAGAGACGCTATCTTTAACAGATTGAGATGCCTGCCTTCAGACTCTTCGGAATCTGAGATGGAAGAGGACCCTGGTCTTTGTGATGAGATACAAGCTCTGCGTGCTGAGATGACAGCACTCCGCCAAGAGAATGCGACATTACGCCAGATGGTGACACAGAACGTGGGTGTTGCTCCACTACCCGCAAATGGCATGGCCCACACCACTCCGATTAAATTTGATGGGATCCCAGACGTGTGGGGGAATTCTGCAACCATTGTCGGATACATTTTCTCTACCGTTCATCCCATTTCAATAATGATAAAGCCAAGATCGGATATATTTTGGGCAATTTGTCTGGAAACGCTCTTGCTTGGGCAACACCCCTAGTGGTTACAAACAGCCCCATTCTCAGTGATTTCGTGGCATTTGAAAAGGCATTTTTGGAAGTTTTCCAGTCTCCTAATTTGGCCTCAAAGGGCATAATCAACTAATGGATATTAAACAAGCTAATACCGACATAATCACATATATTGGTCGTTTCCGTCAACTGGCGACCGATTCCCAATGGCCTGAGATAACAGAGAAGACCCTGTTTCGTCGGGGGTTAAGAGAGGAATACAAGGACGAGTTGTTACACATTCCTGAACCCGAAGACCTTCAGAAACTCATTGAACAAGTATTGAGGATAGATCAGAGACTGGCCGAGAGAAGAGGCGAGAGGCGTCGCTTTGAGAAGACGTACCTTAGACCACCGATCTTGCCTACTGGAATGCCAGTGCCATCGGATACCACTCCTGAGCCTATGCAGTTAGGCGCTGTAAGGGGTCCATTATCCGAAGAAGAAAAGAAGCGAAGGAGAAGTCTACGCCTATGTTTGTATTGCGAAGCTGCCGGTCATTATTTGGGCACTTGTCCCCTGCGTCCTGTCAAGAAAGGGGGAAACTAGGAGACCTGTTGTGCACTGGAAAGGCCCCGACAGGTCCAACTCAACTTCCAGACCTTTCCTGTTCTGAATCTGTGTTTCCACCCATGCAGCGGGCAGTCCTGATGATTTTGAAGATAAGTCTCAAGTGGTTGGACAAGACAGTCGAGATTCATGGTTTGTTGGATTGTGGAGCTTCTGGAAATACATCGATGAGAGATTTGCCACCAACAACGGCATACCATTGTTTACCAAAGAAAATGCAATCCCAGTGGAAGTCATTGATGGAACTCCTATGGCTTCCAGCCCCATACGACTGCATACGGTCGGTATGCTGTTACGTATCAAGGGGCATGAGGAAAAGATAGCGCTTGATGTAATAAAGACACCTTCATATCAAGTGGTATTAGGATTACCTTGGCTTCAGCGACACAACCCCACGATCAATTGGGAGACGCGCACTCTTGTGTTCGCTTCCTTCTTTTGTCTTCAAGCATGCTGTAGCACCAACACGTCCTCGGAGATGTTAACTTCAGCTTCTCTTGTTCCGGGTAGGGACTCATCTGGTCTGGGTTCTTTGTCCCAGATTCCCCAGGAGTATGACGACTTAATGTCTGTATTTTCCGAACCCAGAGGAATAGCTCTTCCACCTCACAGATCATTTGATTGCTCCATAGATTTGATTCCCGGAGCAGTGATACCTCATGGAAAGGTGTATGCCCTGACTCAGTCCGAAAGACAGATCCTCTGGGACTATCTTGATGACTGTGTTAAGAAAGGATACATTGTCCCTTCCAAGTCTCCTGCGGGTTTCCCGCTGTTCTTTGTGAAGAAGAAGAAGGAAGGCACTTTACGGCCCTGTATTGACTATCGCCAACTGAATGACATCACCCTTAAGGACAGGTACCCGTTACCATTGATCTGGAACATCATGGAGTCCTTATGATCAGCCAAAGTCTTCACCAAATTAGACCTCCGCGGATCTTACCATCTGGTCAGAATCAACGAGGGGGATGAATGGAAGACGGCCTTTAAAACTCAATTCGGGCATTACGAATACAGGGTAATGCCCTTCGGGTTGTGTAATGCTCCAGCTGTCTTCCAGCGATTCATGGACTACATTTTCAGTGACTTGATTGGCATCTCGGTTTGGGTGTATTTGGATGACATTTTGGTCTCCTCCAACAATCTGGAGGAACACGTCTCCCATGTTCGTGAAGTACTTCAACGCCTGTTACAACATCATTTCTTTGCCAAGGCTGAAAAATGCTCATTTCATCGAGACAAGATGGAATTCTTAGGATACGTGATCAGCAATGCAGGAATTCACATGGACTCCGATAAAGTACAAGCAATTTGAAACTGGAAACAACCTCATGACTTGAAATCCCTACAGCGATTCTTGGAATTCGCCAATTTTTATCGGCGCTTCATCCCGCATTTCTCGCGTGTCACAGCTCCATTGACACGTTTCACCAGTGTAAAGATACCCTACCTTTGAGATTCCGAGGCATCAGCTGCATTCGACGCTTTGAAGACAGCATTCAGCACAGCTGCTGTTCTTCGCCATCCCAACGATGAGATGCCTTACATCGTCGAAGCTGATGCTTCCTACTTTTCTGTTGGTGCAGTTCTTTTACAGAAGCATCCTATATCTGGTGACGAACATCCTGTGGCCTATTTTTCACGCAAGCTCACTCCTAGTGAACAGAACTACGCAGTCATAGAAAGGGAGCTACTGGCCATCAAGACAGCGTTTGAAGAGTGGAGGCATCATTTGCTTGGTGGTCGTTTTCCCGTGGAAGTCCGTACCGACCATCGCAACTTGCAGTATTTGCGATCTTTGCAGTGCCATACCGCTCGTCAAGCCCGATGGGCCTTCTTCTTTTCCCACTATGATTTCAACATTACGTACATCTCCAGTGCCCAGAACCTGAAGGCTGATGCCTTATCCCGCTCTCTGAAAAAGAGGAGGAGCATGTCGATCAAAACACCCCATTGATTTCCCCCAAGCACTTCCTTCTGATGATATCTCCTCATTTGATGAAAATCCTACAAGAGACACAGGTAGACCCTGATCGAGCTGACCTGCTGAAACGACCACAAGTCTCGGAACGCAATAGTTTCCTGTTCTTTCTGAACCGATTGTACATACCAACGAGTTCTCTTCGTTTAGACATACTCCATGGGTTTCACGATTCACAGGTGGGAGGTCATCGTGGGATCAAGGCCACCCAGGAGCTGGTCGCCAGACAATTCTGGTGGCCAGGTTGGGCTAAGGAAATCAAACAGTACGTATAGAGTCGTCCTGTTTGCGCTCAGACCAAGACGCCCAGGAGAAAGCCTTTGGGTCTGCTTCGACCTACCGAATTACCGCCTTACCCATGGCATACCATAGCCACGGATTTTATCGTCGAGCTTCCACCTTCGGAGGGATACACTTGCATTATGGTTGTAGTGGATTGTTTCACGAAGTATGCACACTTTATTCCTTTTCTCAAGATCCCTACTTCCTCCCAGATGGCTTTGGCGTTCTTACACAACATCTACCGTTTACATGGGTTACCGGAGAAGATCATCTCAGATCGTGGGTCACAGTTCCTCTCTTCCTTTTGGCATCAGTTGTGCAGTCACCTTGGTATCCGCAGAGCCATGAGTTCAGGTTATCACCCACAAACCAATGGTCAGACTGAGAGAACTAATCAGACTTTGGAGCAGTACTCAGATTGCAATGCTAATGCCACTCAATCCAACTGGATGAAGTACCTGGATTTGGCGGAAGTGTCTTATAACAACGCAACCCACGCTGCCACTGGTGTCAGCCCTTACTTTTGCTCGGCCGGACTACATCCCAAGCTGTTTCCTTTTTGTCCTGTACTACCCAGCGCCGTCCCGTCGGCAGACCAGTTGATCCTCAACATTCAGAAGCAACATGACTTGGCTCGGAGTACCTTGGCTGAAGCACAAGAGCGCATGAGGAGGCAAGCAGATAGGGGTCGAACCATTGAACCTAGTTTCCAAGTGAGTGATTTGGTTTGGTTGTCATCCAAGAACCTACCTGTTCGCAATTTACCCGCTAAACTGGCACCCCGATTCTATGGGCCTTTCAAGATTTCCAAATGCATATCTTCAGTGGCTTTTCGATTAGTGTTACCCCAATCTTGGCGAGTGGACCCTGTATTTCATGTCTCACTTTTGAAGCCTTTTGTGAAAGATGGTTTTGGGCATTCCACTCCACGTCCATCCTCGGTTCAAGTACAGGGGGTCCCTGAGTTCAAAGTACAAGAAATATGTGACTCACTGATTCGTCAGGGTGTGCTCCAGTTTCTGGTTGATTGGAAGGGTTACCCTGCCTGTGATCGCACTTGGGAGCGACACAATTATGTGCATTCACCCCGCCTTGTCCGTGACTTTTTCCTTCAATGTCTGTGGAAGCATGGGGCCCCGGGTCTTTCTGGGAGGGGGCATGGTGTCATGCCTCCTGCACCGGGCTCATTGAGGTCTGCTTACCTGAAGCGGCGTGCCCCTTCCTCGAGGGTGTACCCGCGTTTTTGCCTGGGGGGTACAGAGCGGTCTTGGGCTCCGGTCACGTCCGGGTTTTCGGGACGCGTAGTTTCGCGCATATGCGGTCGGCTGTTTCGGGTCCCGGGCACTTCCGGGTTCTCGGGGCACGCTGCTCAGCGTGTGCGCGGGTGACCGCTTTCCGCTCTCCGCGCTTGCGCGGTGTTCAGGGCACTCGGCTTGGACAGAAGTGCTGTCCAAGCCTCTCCTTGGGCTTACCAACACCTGGGAAACAGCACGGCTTGTGTTCCAAGCCTCCCAGGTGTTGGTGGGCATATTTAAGGAGCTCTGCGGTTCGTTCAGATCGTGTCTCAATATGGTCTGAAACGGATCGTCGTTTCTCGCCACCTCCTGGTTTTCTGCCAACTTTTACCTGACTCCTGTGCCTGACTCCTGTCCATACCTGCCCTGGTTCCTCCCCCTTCCTCCAGCCTGTGCTCCTGACCTGTCCTTTTTCCTTGTCCTGGGTAGGGGGTCCTCTGCCTTGTTCTGTTCCCTAAATTGCTTCCCTGTTCTGGGGTGGTTCCCCTGGGTTCCTCTGGGTCAGGACTAGGGTCTTTGGTCCGTCCTTCTGTCCCTTGCCCTCTTGCCTGCTCTGCATTTTGCTATCTGTATTCTTCCCTGGAATACACAACAACTTTACCAACGGATTTTGGCTAACTACCTCTGGATCTAGTTGTCGCCAGAGGACTTTGAACTATAACAATAAGGCTTTCCCTGTCAGTGCTTGCACTGTCCTGACTCCACGCTAATCAGGGGAGAGCCCACCCGTGGCGTTGGGAGCTGGTTCACCTCCAACCCAGTTCCTATTTGGGCGGGAGCTGGGCTGGTCCCCGCGTCATTCTTCACATCTCCACGGGACTCCTGACATTCTGGCATCATCTACAAGACCATCAACAGGACGAACAGGTACGCAGCGCCCTAGAGACGCTATCTTTAACAATAACACCACTGAGAAATGCAACTATATGCTTCAAGAATGATGGTCTGATCCAGGTTGAAAAAATAAATGATGTGGACAGATAAGTAAAGTCTCAGGAATTAATGGAGGAACTGCAATGTTAATTGATCTATATTAGGAATGTGGACCCAGAGCCTACATTCAGTTGCCTAAGAAATGGGGAGGAATATGGTATTTGGTAATACTAGATGTACCAGCATTGGTGATTCCCCAAAGTGGCCTCCATATTTATGAAATTCCAAAAATGGATGAACATCTGAGTATGAGGAGATCACCCGAACTCTGCAGACTGAAGAGAATCAATTATTTGTCAGCAAAATCAATGGAGTCCTATGACAATGTTCCAGATGAGCATAAGCTTCTCTGCAAGATGGCAATGATAATGACAGCTATATTCTTGCCAGGACTTAAAGCTTCAGTAAATGCCAAGTGGCTGCAGATTACAAGATGGGAGCTGCTGCAGACGATCAATGCAACAATAAAAGGATTTAATACAATCAGAGAAGAATTAAGAGCCATCAGGCTGATGTCTCTCCAGAACAGGTATGTCCTCAATTTAATTGCAGCAATGGAAGGAGGTGTGTGTGACAAGGTCGGCCCTTCTTGCTGTATGTTTTTTTCCATCTCATGATGGAGGAAATGGAGCCATGAACGAAGCAATAACCATGTTGTCAACTTTGCGCACAAATATGTTGGAGGAAGTAGATGAAATTGAAGATGATGATTGGTTTACACCTCTGTTCTCGTGTATTCCGACCTGGTCAGCAAATGCTTTCAAAATGCTTGGAGCAATACTGGTGTTCATGTTGCTAGGATTCTGTCTCATAAGGATCATTGTGGGACAATGGAAGAAGCCAGCCAAGAAAGCTATTGGGATGAGGATAATGATTGGCATTGATGCTGGAACGGATGAGCAGATGCAAAATGAAGCCAGCACCCTTGGGAATATATATAAAACTACCCTTGCACTTCCTGGAACCATGTTCCATTACCCCAAGGATCAAAAAAGATATGTAGGACATTGGATGTTCTGTTTGCTATCTGGATAGAGCTGTCATATGACCTGGAGTGTGGATGAACACATAATAATGCAGGCCACTTGAGGGGGTGACAAAGATTTGGATGCCAAAAAAAGCAGGATGAAGAGAAGATGCTGATAAATGATGAAAAAGAGATAAAGCCTACGGAAGAAGAAAATTTTATCAAAAATTCGACCACACGGGGTAACTTAGAGGAGCCGGTAAAGTTTTTCTTGCCAGTTCCCACCCCATCACAACCTTCATATTGGAACAGTCAAAGAAAACAATAGATGGGACCCTCTGCATCGTCCATATACTGCATCAAGTGTATGAGAGACATTATGCACTCAGACAGCCAAACAGAATGTACCCTTACACTGAAAGTGTGGAAGGATGTTGCATGGATGAAAGCTACAAGGAAGGATGTCACCTGCCAAGATCTGAGAATGCACTGTGAACATCATGGACAGGCATTAAAATAAAATCTAAGGAGAATGAAGTAATGTCATGGAAAAAATAAATGAACCTATGTTGAAACAATACAAAAATATGAAGCAACAATGTAACTGAACCACTGAGAGTAACATGAACCTTAAGCTTAGGTAATCATGGAGCTAAAGAAAATGAAGTAACTTACTGACCAATAACTGTAAATATGCAGTAACGCAATGTAGAAAGACAATTTACAGAAGGTTGCTATTGAGAAATATATAATCTGGCAAGGACGGCCATTTTAGCAAAATGGACGACGGCTCATGTTGAATTTAACCAAGCTTCCTCAGAGACAGGGCAAGTCTATAAGAATTAGGAGACGTGGAAAACAGCCCTGTGAGCACACCTGACGATAAGTCAAGGTTGTCCCAGAGCAAAAATGCTATTTTGGAGGATAGCGCAAAACACAAAGGGAGTACATGGATCAGCTCTGAATGTGGAACATTCTTTATAGATAGAAGAAGACAAAAACATCTGTGAGAGCCAAACTGCTGGTCAATTAAAAGTGTATAAAGTGCGTATGAGATAGAGTGAGCAATGCACTAGAGGCCAAGAGGAGCAACAGTACCCTGCTTAATTAAATCAAATAGCAGTAAATGGAAGGCTGAAACTGACAAATTTGTGGTCTTTTCACACTCGGAAGTCAAAAAGAAAGGCTATTTATTAGAGCCTTAAGCTAAGATAGTGGTGTGCTCACACTCCCTTGAATGTTCCAGGACAGTTAGCAGCAACATGGTCAACTACAAATGGAAGACTTAGGCTGATGGCCTACCGATGGCAGATCATAGACTAATTAGGAAAATGGGGCATAGCTGACGGGATTCAAACAACTATGTTTCATTTCACGCATGTGCTGCTAAGGAGCTAAAAGTCCATGGTTGGGATAGAATACCAACCAATCAGTGGCTTTGGGGGACAACCTAAAATACAAAGTTGCAGGAGCCTATCCACTGATGTTTTGTCTGCTATAATCAGTACTTTATGTGTTTAGAGGTAGTTCAAGGTGTGCCCTACAGACAAGGGGTAGCCAATGAAGCACTGATACTTATATATTCTATAAGTAGATAAATTCCCTTCATCAATCCCTTCACTCAATAGGTTTTTGTATTTTACCACGTAGAATGACGTCATTGATGACCCATATTGAGGTATAAGACCTTCATGTAATCAAACTTGGTTGTGAGTGTACGAGCATCAGTCCGATGTCTGCCAGTTGACTCTGCTTTATTAAACTGAGAATAAAGTAGTATTTTGCCATACTTTTTGAGACTGTCCGATTTTTTGGTCTAAGATCAATTATTGTTATTCCATCTAGCACTAAAGATGCTTCAAGGTGCTAGAGCACACAATCACTGGGTTATCGGGGGAGACGAGGGCTGGAAGACTGGTTGTTTAATGGGCGATTCTAGGTTTGGGTTGAGTAAAGGTGTCCATGGGAAAACATATGCTTAAATCTGGAGTCGGAATCTCTAACCTGTTCAACAGTAAACCCATCTCAGGCTTTCTGTGTATCTATGGTTTGACGTTCCGATTCCCAAACACATAATTGGTGAACCTGCTGTCTTCCTTTAAAAAGGCCTATTTTTGGAGCTCCATTTATTCTGGCATTTCATAAAATGTAGATTTGTATCACCTCCTTCTTTCATTTGAGCTCAACCCACAATCTAGGGGGTGGTTGTTTCTGTTATGTACCACTCTGGCTGGGAAGGGGGAAGAACAGGTTGCGTATCCAGTTGACTTGCAAGAAAGTTTCCCGACGGAGAAAGTTCAAGTTATTTTCAAGTTGTGCTTGAATAGATGCCTTACAAGGACTTTTTCCAAAGAAATCAGAACATGACGATGAAATGTTCGACCAATTTTGCATGACTACTTTCAAGAATTAAATCGAGCATAATTCTAAGTGTCTATAGGAAGGCATCTATTTTAAATGTAAATTGACGAGTCAGCAAGAAGCACTCAATAATGGTTGCCACGCTGCACAGGTGGATAGCAGGAATGGGACGTCGCATGCAGGAAACCTAGAACTTGATTTGGATTTGATCGCGCTCCGTTGACGCGGTGAGGCTGTCGGTGAGAACTGGCTCCACAGGAAGGTTTCACAAAGCCGAGATTGTACCAGAGTTGTGTGATCACACGTATATGGGCCTGATGCAGAGAGGCGTTTTTTAATGGTACAGTCCCATAGGAAGACGTTCTCTGAATCAGGCCCTATAGCTTCAAATGTACACACAGGCACACAAAGCTGTGGAGAAGGCCCTCTGACTCGCTCTCAGATCTGATGGTGTGTTGTGTGTGTGCGCATGTGCGTAAAGTTAAGATTCTAAAACATGCACAATGGGTTCAACTTATTTTAATATGATTTTTTTTAAAGTATGATTTAAAAAAATAAATCTTTATTGTGGAGCACCAGGTCAGCCTACTGAACATTTGAGCTTAAGGACTCAAACGAAGCGCCTGCATTTCTGTCAATGGATCCACCGGGATGCAAACATCCAACGTTGAGTGTTATCAGAATCCAGACCACCCACTCTGAGTGCCGCTGTAGGACAGTGCTTTAGCAAGATGTGAGAGTTGACAATTCCGCCGAAAGAGATCTGCACAGAGAGGCTTGTTTTTTGTATGGCCCACATTGTGCACTCATTGGTTCGCTGCAGAGAAGGGCCCCTACAATACGAAGACTTCCAGAGAGCGTTTCAGATCTAACCTGCCCGGAAAGTGTAAGCACTACAACATATTTAGTACGTCCTGTGAGGAACACTTTGAAGAACTCTGATTCAACTTGCAGTGGTGAGGTTTCTGCTTCACCCCAACACTCCACCCTACTGTAATTATCTGCTGATATGCATAATTGTATTTGAAGCAGGGAGCTACACCCGGCAGAACACGGGTACTCGCATAGCTCAATAACAACACGACGCAGAGTAATACAGGTTCGACTCCCGGGTCTGACGCCTGTTATAAAAATACAATTATATATTGTAAGATTCAGGAATCACAATTAGCTGAGAAACCCCATTTGGAAAATGCCTGTTAACGTTTCTTTAAGACATAAAAGGTAGGTCATTTACTGGCACAACTAGGCTATCACCGCTATTTTATTTTCAATTCAGTGATCAATTATATCATCCATGTCGTTAAGCAATACTCAAGCCATCATGGAAATTAACAACATTCTCCACAGCCATTATTCAGGGTTCAGAATGCTCATGGACATCAAATGCACTGGGCATGATACTAGATAGTACTGACAGACCTCCCTTGAGTGTAGGCTTTCTACGGGTTTGATTTGATTTTCATTTACGTATTGTCAATATATGAGGCACTTGAAAATTAAACCCTCCTAAATTATGAACACAGCAATCATTAAGGCTCTCAGATGAGGATTTAAGATGAAATTGTTCATTCTTCACTAATCAGTGACAATGTACGGGGGAGTGGTGCACTTGTTTTTTTTTGTGGGCGGTGGAGCGCAGTTGGATGGATGCCTAGAGGGGAAATGTGCGGGAATGGAGTTGTGGAAAACCATGATGGATTACCAGGACTCTCATCAGCAACCAGTACTAACAAACTCACCCTCTGCACACACCTCCTAAACTCTGGACTTAACACTACCAGACCTCTTCAGCACCACAATCGGCACATACTTCACAACACCACAACAACAAAACAAACCACACATAAACCTTGCATGACAGCACATGGTGCCCAGCTTTCAAAAATCACATTTATGCTCAGTGAACAGTGTTTCCAAACTGAAGCTGGCAACAGCACATCAGTGCTCTCTCTTGCTCTTCTTCCGCTCAACCCCACTAACCACCCACCCTCCCGCCTTGCATTACAGATCCGCCTGAGCGCCTGGAGAACACAAAAGTGGCATCAGTGCACAGTATAAAAACCTTTAACATTGGGGGGACGCTGTTGCGTGTAAGAGAAGATGGCTGCTCCCGTGTGAGCTCCGGCGTGAAACAGGGCCGTGATGCCATTATAATCACATATATAGAGGCCGGTTCTGTTTATATTGAGCATGGAATGAACAGCAACTGCTACAGTGCATGATCGCAAAGTTTGGAGGCTGGCGGCGTAAGATTCCACAAGAAAATAGCAGCACACGTGTCTAATGGGCGGCGGAGAGCTGGGCCCGTGACCAAGCCGCGAATTAGGAGGAGGAGCCCGGTGGAGGACTCGAGTGGCGGCTAAGAGACTAACGGCCCGCCGGCTTCGGGATAGACTGTGGGCGCTCCGCTCCACGTAGAGCGCCTGCGGACCCCTTTCATTATCCATTGCCTCCCTCCCTCTCTTCGGTCACCCTCACAGCGCACGGTGCACCATCGGGGAGCGTGACCGCCACTTTGGAGAAGACTCTGCTACCTACGAACGGAAGACACAGCGTGGCCGCGCTGTCGGCGGGCGTTTGAAGCTAAGTGGGGCAAGGCGGGACTGGAGGGAGAGCTCTGCCGTGCACCGAACCTTGGTCCACATAAATAACTTTAGCCTCCCTCCCACACATTGGGCCCAGGGAAGCCCCCATCGCACTCATCCCCCTCCTCCCATTGAACGTACTCCCAGACACTCTTGAAACACACAGTGCGTAACCGAGGAGCATATCCTACACTGCAAAAACAAAGCGAGGACTACGCTGCCTGCAACACGGCGGGCATATTAAGTTAAGTGGGGCGGCGTGGAGAAGAGGAGAGAGCCCTGTAGTGCGAGGACCTTTGGTCCATAACAATAAACAGGGCCTCCCCCCCGCCCACATAGAGTTCCAGGAGGATCCTCATCACAGTCCTTCCCATCTCCCCCTAGGAGACACACTCTGGTGCGGGGAGCGGGTTCGGAGCTCTCTATTCCCTGTATAAGGCCGTGCCACTATAGTGCAACCCCTCATATAGACCACAGATGGCGTGGTTGGTGCAACAGGAAGTTACATACGGGACGGCGAGGGCACTGCTAGGGGGCCCCGAGCCAATTCCTACCATGTCAACCTAACAATTGATGCCCCAATGAAGATGACAGCATGGAGCAACTGAGCTCCCACAGCAGTAGCGGCAGGGCATAGACCCTCACAACGGTGAGAGATAGCAAGAATACTCCAGATAAAGCGGTTGGTTGGCCAGGCTAAGGGGGTGCTCTGGGTGGTTGAGCCCAGCTGAGGGGACAGTCGGTTGACTGTGGGGTCCACGCATGGACCAGAGAAGCTTAGACTGCAACGTGCACAGGCACCCAGTCTATGCGAATGGAGGGGCCAATGCTGGATGGTGACATCTGAGGTGAGCCTATAAATACGCCTGCAATAGACAGGCCTAAGTTACAGATCAAATCACGCCTATACGGCAACGGCTAAGGCACAGCCACGGAAAACGCAATATCAGTAAAAGCACGTGGCTGCGGATCCCTCATTGCTGGCAGGAACTGTTGAAAAACACAGCAGAGAGATCCTGAATGTACCAGCGACTGCAAGAGTGAGGACCTAGACCTGTCGGATGGATACCTGGAACAAGATAAGTTTGACCTTTCCTATCACTAACCTGTCCCAGAGAAAGCTGAGAGAACATAACTGACTCAGCACACAGGTCTATTGACCAGAAAAGGAATAATGCCCAAGAACAAGAAAGGCAAAGGAGCCATTGACGAGTATACGACATCCATAAAGAAGGATACGGATCTCGAGATGGAGACAGATACACTGCCACAAGACCAGCAGGCCCCGTCGACGGCAATGATGGATCCTCAGGCGGTATTCCTCGCAATGCAACAAGGGTTCTCGGCCCTCAATGATAAACTGGACAGTATAACTGCAAATGTTGCGTCCATTAAAACAAAACTAGACAAACCAACATCACGCATAACGGAAGCAGAAACAAGACTATCCGGCACTGAAGACGCCCTGGAAGCTTTGAAAAGCACAGTCTTCACGATGGCTATTGAATTAGGGATGGTGAAGTCCAAATGCGAGGACTTGGAAGCAAGGTCAAGACGCAACAATATTCGCATTCTAGGAGCACCAGAAGACGCAATGAAAAGCTTGATGGAAAAGGGAGTAGAAACCCTCTTACGCACACTACTTGGGGAACCAGGATGGTCACCAAAATTTATTATAGAGTGGACTCATAGGTCATTAGCCCCGAAACCGAAACCAGGGGCATACCCTAGACCAATTATAGCCTGAGTAATGAACTATACAGTCAGGGACCTAATATTGAAATCGGCGAGAGAGAAACAGGAACTGAGATGGGAAGCAAACACCATACGGATCTTTCCAGACTTCACACTGGCTGTCCAACAAGAGAGGAAACTCTTCAATGGGGTTAAAAAGCTACTTCGGGAGCGGCAGGTCCAGTATGCTATGCTCTACCCGTGAGACTTAAATTTAATATCAGAATAAGACTCACTTCTTTACCTTTCCTGAGGAAGCTGCAAACTTTATTGAGACGCACATCCCCGCCCCACCGAGACAGCCCGATGTGAACGAAACTGAGTGAAATTCATTATTTTTTTTTAATTTTTTTTTTTTATTTCTCTTCTATGTATGTCCGCACAATTACAAAATGTTCATGATATAAAATATAGACCAGAAATGATGCCCCCCCCCCTCTATGGGGAAGCCTGCCGAGGAGGTTGAAATGTTTTCAATACGCAAGGTATGTTAGATTGTGATGCCCCCTGCGGCCATCAATATTCGTGAGAGCAACAAATAGAACCGGTCCAATTCACTTATAGCCCAGAAAGGCATTGGCTCTGGAAATCGCCGCAGGCCCCCCCTGTAGCAGGTGCACATTCTTTGGGAGGGAGGGGAGGGTTGGGATCCTAAAAGCACAGTTAAAGTTATGGGAACTGTGAGGGTGGGGGGTGGGGGGCAGTTGGAAAGGTTGGGTGGGAGTCGCGTTAAAGAGGGTAAGAAAATAAAAAGCACACAAGTAATGTACACTGGAAACTTCAAGAGTATAATAACAATACATGCGCGGGTACATGTCTATGATTTCCTCATAGGTAATGGCTGAAACGGGTATTGATGGCATCAAACTACTGAGTTGGAATGTTCAGGGCCTGGGCTTCAGAGTTAAGAAGAGGAAGATTTTGGCTGACCCCCAAAATTATCCGCTTACAGGAAACTCATATAGGACCACAACAGGGAGGACAACTGATTCCAAATTGGGGACCACAGCAATATTTCACAAAGTACTCTAAAAGGGCTAGAGGTGCAGCAATTTTAATACACAAGACTCTGCAATTCACTTGCACTGATGTGGAGTGCGATCCCGAAGGGAGATATGTTTTTTTCTACATGGCATACTTTATGATAAAGAGATAGTTCTCCTCAACGTCTATGGACCGAACATAGACGACCCGGAATTCTACTCCATGATTTTCGGGAAATTGGCAAACTTCCCCACAGCCTATTTTATATGCGGGGGAGATTTTAATACCATTCTAGATGTACATGCTGACCGCACGTCTACACAAACAAGAACATTATCTAAGGCAGCACTGACAATAATCTCACACATGGCTGATATGAACTTAAAGGACGCATGGAGGTCAATACACCCTTCTAAGCGAGAATGCACATATTACTCAACGGTGCATGATATGCATTCCAGAATAGACATATGGATGGTGGATAGCACTGCCCTATCATGGGTCACGGATTCCCAGATTCATCCTAGGACATATTCAGACCACACTCCCATACAGTTGACAATGCGAATTCCTGGCGCCACAATGACTAGACCACCATGGAGATTTAAACCTGCAGCGTTGCGAGACCTGGGCTATAAAAGCATAATGGACCAGCACATACAAGAATATTTTGATTTTAATGAAAGCTCAGTGTCTAGCCTAGCTATATTATGGCAAGCTTTCACGGTATACATAAGACACAGCTCAATATCTACAGAAAGCGGAATCCTTAAGGATATTAGGAATAGATTGCAATGACTAGACAAGCAAATAGCATCGTCACAAGCCCAATATGCACTCACTCCGACACCACAACTCCGCTCCGATATCAAAATTAAACTGCACAAATTCACTGAGGCTGCGGATCAAGAGATCTGATACTTTGATAAACCGGCGGCTGCACGCCACTATGGGGAGAGTGAATGCCCAGGGAGGTTACTGGCCAGGGCAGTAAGTGGAGAAAAGGGATCAACGATCATCCCATGTATACAAACACTGGATGGCTCGGTTACCACTGATCAGGGCAAAATACAAGACACATTCCAGGCATTTTATGAGGAACTTTATTCGCCTCAATCCGATGCCACAGATGCGGAGATTGAACATTACCTCTCCCAAATTCCAACGATGCTCCTTTCTGGTAAAACCAGGGAGTTACTGGAGATGCCGATAACTGAAGCAGAAATAGAAGAGGCGATAAAGGCACTAGCCAATGGTAAAGCACCTGGCACAGATTGGCTCCGTGCAGAGTTCTACAAGGAGTTTAAACACCTGTTGGTACCCAGACTACTTGCGGTTTGGGTAGAGGCCCTGAATAAGGGAGAACTCCCTGAAACTACAAGAGAGGCAGTACTTACGTTACTATTCAAGCCCGGGAAGCCCCCTGAGGACTGCGGGTCATATAGACCGCTATCATTAATCAACACCGATGCGAAAATCCTAGCTAAGATAATTGCGACCAGGCTCACGCCACTGATGCCATACATGGTCCATGAAGATCAGGCAGGGTTTATCCTGGGTAGATCTACAGCCACTAACATCAGAAGATGCCACCAGATCCTGACAACTGCACCTCCTGACGACCAGGCCATAGCGGTCTCGCTAGATATGCGTAAAGCATTTGACACAGTGTCCTGGCCCTTTCTCTTCGGGGTATTACAAAATTACGGGTTTGGCCCAAATTTCTTGAAATGGATCCAATTACTATATACAGGACCCCAGGCCAGAATTAGAGTTAATGGAACCTTAACAAACAAGCTTAAATTACGAGGGGGGACTAGACAGGGATGCCCACTGTCACCTCTATTGTTTGCCCTGGTAATGGAGCCCTTGGCGGATATATTGAGAGCATGGTACAGTGCATGTGGGCTAAGGATTGGGGACAAGCTATATATTATAAACCTGTATGCAGATGACATCTTGCTATATCTAAAAGATCAGGATCGTAATCTGGGCAGGGCCTTAGCAGAAGTTGAGCGGTTTGGTAGATATTCGGGCTTACGTCTGAACCCCAACAAATCGGAAGTATTTCCCATCACAGCAAATACAACTAAGCCCCGAGACATGCATGGCCTAATATGAAGCCCGACACACATTCTGTATTTGGGAGTGTGCATTGCCAGGACAGCCCAATTATCGCGTGCCCTAAACTATAATCAACTGGCGGACATGCTATGCATAAAGATGAAACGTTGGGCAGCTCTCCCCATCTCTATGATGGGAAGGATCACATTAATAAAAATGATAATTCTTCCAAGGTTCTTTTATTTATTGAGCACTGTGCCGGTCTGGCCGGGTCGCGCCCTGTTCACCAAAATGTCTAGTGCATGTGTTTCATTCGTATGGGGAGGGCACCCGAGGGTGAGCTGGAAGATGTTAACTGGGGGTTATTCAAGGGGTGGCCTGATGGCACCGGATCTGGAATTATATTATCTGACTGCACAAGCGCAGTACGCTGCACAATGGGCCACATTATTCTTGAATCCACCGAGCCCAGTCCCGGGCCAGTCAGAAAGGGAAGCTATTAAGACACTCCACAAAATGACTAGACCAGCTCCAAAACATTACAACACTATCAAACCTATGAAGGTTGTGACTATGGCTTGGGCTAAAATAGTTGACATGTTCGCCACTGACAGTTTGTATCACCCGAGTATGCCGATCTGGGGCGCCCCCCAAACGCCATTCAGTATAGATGGAGAGGTGGCGCGGCATTGGATATCCAAGGGCATAACCCAATGGGGCCAACTGTTTCCAGGAAATCAATTCATTCAGTGGGAAGACATCAAAGTTGTGGTGGGAAATACAGATAGATACAAGCAACAATATATTCATATACAAGCAGCAATACAAAGTATATACCCTACCTTCCCTAGTGAACCACAGTCAAATATGGGATTGGGATACATATTCACAGGGGGACTACAAAAGATCACAACCTCGGCACTGTATAAGATCATACTTCAGACACGCCCGAGTGAGAAACATACAACTAAGACCAAGTGGGAACAAGACCTGGGACAGCCAATTGGTGACGAGGAATGGTCCCAGATGTGTGCACTTACGAAAAAAATATCATGTAATTCCAGATACAGATTAATTCATTATAAGATAGTACAAAGGACACACTACACCCCTGAAAAGCTCAAACGTATATATCCATCCATGTCTGGGACCTGCCCAAGATGCAATGCAGAAAATGCAAACATTTATCATATGCTGTGGGCGTGTGCAAAACTGGGAGGGAACTGGGAGGAGGTGTGTGAGGCCCTTGATGGGATGGCTGATCAACCAATAGAATGGTCTCCCCGGATGCGTCTGCTGGGTGTAGTTGACAAAATGGATCCGATTTGGCGTAAGCTATTGAATCTCAGTCTCCTCATCGCCAAAAGGGCGATCTTAATGAAATGGAAAAGTGCAACTCCCCCGACCAAGGCAGACTGGGACAGAGACATGGTATGGACAAATGATATGGAAGAATTGTACATAGATTTGGTGTTACCCTAATCTAGACCAAAGAATATATGGGAGACATACAAACTATACCTGTTGGAAAGGTCCGAGCAAGACCACTCAGACTCTGAAAGAAATTGATAATGTACAATGTATGTGCTTATGAACATTACCCCTATGCATTTGTATTGCTTGTGGGCAAGAAAAATAAAGTTGTAAAAAAATATTAAAAAAAAAAAAACTTTAACATTAACATTAACTTGTCACTTCGTTCACATGGCCAAAATCAGAGGTTTTGCTTAGGGGGGCGCTGAGGGGGCTATAGCCCTGGGTCATTTGGTTACAAGCCCAGGGGCTACAACCAAAAGGCTAGCTAGCCCCCAGTCCTGACATTATCATAGCCCTGGATATTTTCTAGGTCTAACACCACCCCTGACCACAATTCTACCTTACAGTGCTCCTAAAAGATCCTCGCTCGTTGTCACAACTACTGTTCAAGAGCTAGGTGTGACCCTTGGATTAGGAACTCTAGCATTGTCACGTGTAAAGAATTTTGAAATGTATATGTTGATGAAATTCATGTCCACCTCCAGTGAGAGAAGAATCTGGACTTGAAACAAGACGGGGACTTGCTCGGTGCACATGAGTTATTGGTAGGCACCAGGCCTGTAGCACTAACACGACTCTGTAGCGGAGATCCTGGCAAAAGATCACACAAACACTGGCAAGTCATCATTCCCAGGACCTCGAGAGGAGGCAGCCAAGCCCCAGCCAAGTCAGAACATCAGTCCCAGCTCAACTCGGCCTTGACTTTCTCTGACTAATTGCAGCCCTCACGAGAAGCACTAACTTTCAAATGAGGATGCTGTGTTCCTAACTAAACATCAAACTCAAATCAGAGTATTTGTTCTCACCTGTTTACTTTAATTTCACATATACAGCGGAGCAAAACAAATAAACAAATACATCCAACATTTCTAGAGGATTCAGAACCAGTTGTCTAGGACCTGTGTCAAATAACAACAATAATCCTATCAATAATTCTAATAATAATAATAATATAATAATAATAATAATAACAACAACATCAATGTCAGGTTAATAGTACTGTAATAGTAGGTATTTTTAATATCACCCTTAATGCGTTCAGTGTATCGACCTCAGAAGAATGAAAGAGAGAATCATCCATCGCACAGATCCAATCACTTAGTGTAAGTGACTCACAGACCTACCTCTGATATGAATTCTTAGCTTGCCATGCCTTCTTACCATCACTGAACCCAAAGTAGTGGGTATCTACATATCTTTATGGGTCAGGTAGGCCAATGTACCCCAACCCACCCAGATGTGTATTTTTTTTATTCTATATTCAAGAATACAAGCATCAGCCAGGCAGTGCCAATCTTGAAACCCAACACAGATGTTCCAGCTGTGATAAAGTACCCTTGAGAATATCTAGTCGGTGACCAAGGGGGCAGGTGGTCTTGCCTAGCTCGTTGGTGTATTTGGAGACATTGTGAGACATTGGGTGGACACCCTCACGTAATCCCCATCATCGGGGATGGTATAGTCACATAGACCCACATTCTCTCCCATGGCAGACCAGGCACACAGTCCCCATAACACACAAAGGTCATGTGAAACTCATGGATGCACTTGCTTACCTCCATCACTGATTCAAAGAGTGATGCAGCTCCGTGCTGAATGCCGGATGCTGGTGAGCACGTGCAGACGAGAGCACACTGCAAGTCCCTAATTGTCCAGGTGTATACCCCGTGATTAACCACTTAACTGATCCCAGATAAGACGCACATGATTCATACCACATAACCAAGGCAAACCAATCCTGTTTCTCCAGTAATCACTGAAAGCAGATACAAACACTTGAACACAATTACCAATATGTGGCGGGACACCCAGAACTGGACCACATCACAGTAGTGTGTGTATTTAGAGGAAGAGCATGTGGCAAGAGTTTGGATCGAGTTGGTGGTGCAAAAAAGAGAATAAAGAAGGAGCTCAGAGAGTGGGAGGCTGCAGGTGAGAGGGGTCGAAGTATCAAGGGGTGGATGGAATTAATGAACATCAAGAAGAGAAATTTGGACTTAGGCAAATGGGGGGTGGCAAAGAAACATCAGGAGGAGGAAGCTGGGGTTGGGCAGAAGGGAAAGTAGGGAAACTTCAGGAGGAGGAGGTTGGAGTTGAGATGGCTATGGGACCTCAGGGGGAGGGGTTGGGAGCTCAGTATCAGGAGGAGGAGGTTATTTAGAGTTGAGCAGAAGGGAATGTCGTTAAACAGGTGAAAGGTGTTGGAGTTGAGTTGGCTGTGCAACCACAGGAGGAGGGGTTGGGAGCTCAGTGTTAGGTGGAGGAGGTTTGAGTTGCGCAGAAGAGATTGTTGTTAAACAACAGGAGAAAGGCGTTGGAGTTGAGATGGCTCTGCAACCTCAGGAGGAGGAGGTTAGAGTTGAGCAGAAGGAAATGTACTTCATCAACAGGATAAAGGAGTTGGAGTTGAGGTGGCTATGCAACCACAGGAGGAGGGGTTGGGAGCTCAGTATTGGGGGTAGGAGGTTTAGAGTCGTGCAGAAGGAAATGTAGTTAAACATCAGGAGGAGGTGGTTGGAGTTAAGATGGCTATACAACTTCAGGAGGAGGGGTTGGGAGCTCAGTCTCAAGAGGAGGAGGTTGGAGATGAGCAGAAGGGAATGTAAGCAAACAACAGGAGAAAGGCGTTGGAATTGAGTTGGCTATGGAACCTCAGGAGGAAGGGTTGGGAGCTCAGTATCAGGAGGAGGCAGTTGAAGGTGGTTAGCAGGAGGAGGATGGGGTAGAACCTCAGAGGTGGGCACAGGAGGATGGCCAGTTGGTATCTAGCAAGAGCAGGAAGGTTTGAAAGTGCACATCTCTCCCTGATATGAAGGTGTGGGGCCTAAAGAAGGAGCAGGGTGTATCAAGGAGGAGCAGGAACAGGGCAGGAAAAGAGAGGTTGTGCAAAGGGTAGGGTTCAGGACCCCAAGACATGGATTTGAGAAAGCCCTCTAGATAACATCTGTGAGAGAATTATTGAAGGCAAACCGAATTGGTTTTCACTCGAGGTTGACCAGAAGCTGTGCTTACATCTACATCTCCTGGGGGATAACCGACACTGCATAGCGGAGTTCCAAAGAGGCATCAGGAGGCAACACAAAGACATTATCCAGTGTATCCCAAACCCTTTTTAACCTTAGAAGGATCCTCACAAATTCTTGGAACTTTGACAAGTGATGGTTTTGATATGGTTTTAATGGAGGAGAGAGTGTTGGAAGCTGCTGTGTCTAACATGTGGGCTAGTAAGTTCAGCAAGCGAACACAGGTTGGCTTGACGCTTGACGTCTCAACGTCTCATTTCACTCGGCATTGGGTTCCTTTCTCTAACCCGGGGATGAGGAAGCGGGAAACGAACCTGAGAGGACTGACTGAGGCTAGCGAACAGACGCAGTGTCCATCAGCCGAGACTGCAAAGCTGTAGTCTTACCAAGCGTGCTCTTTGGGAATTCGAGTCAGGGCTGCGAGGGGTAAGTCCCCCTATTTGTAGTGGACAGAGTAACAAGTTGCAGTCTTACCAAGCGTGCTCTTTGGGAATTCGAGTCAGGGCTGCGAGGGGTAAGTCCCCCTATTTGTAGTGGACAGAGTAACAAGTTGCAGTCTTACCAAGCGTGCTCTTTGGGAATTCGAGTCAGGGCTGCGAGGGGTAAGTCCCCCATTTGCAGTGGCCAGAATATTAAGAGCAGCGTTCTGAGCGTTCTGCGCTCTTGGGAGGCTGCAGTATTTGAGCAGCTGTTAATTTAGCCTGTGTCCCTCCACAGTGACTGGCAGGGGGCAAGGGGGTCCCGATCTGTTGCTGGTGTCCAAGCTACGCTGCGTACTTGGTGTGTGAGAGACAGAGGCTCTTGGAAAGCCTTTTGACCTACCTAATAACATAGCATATTACCCTGACATCTGAAGTGGCCTGTGACTTGGCATAGGTGCAGCTTGATATTTGGGTAACTGCGCCACTGGTGGAGGAGCTCACTAATAACTCTGTTGTCAAGAGGAGTGGCAAGCAGAGTGGCGAGTTAAGCGTTGTGGGATTTTGTGGATTTAGGGATCAGGCGAAACTCTGAAGGAACATTTCTTAGAGTTCTAACAACTCAGACTTGAAGGTGAGACTGTGCCTGTCTCACACGTAGTAGCCTTGTCAGGCGTGAGACCTGTGACAGGCCACCATTAATCAAGATCACTGACCAGTCCTTTTTTTTGCCCCATTCAGTTATCTAGAGCCTCAACTTGATAGCTTCGGCTCTATTATGCGTGGTAAGAACAAAAGTAAAAGATAGAACTTGAGAAGCGCTGAAACGGAAGTGGTACCAGCTCACAAGAAGGTGGGGGAAGAGACCCGGGAAGGGACTGAAATCTCATTCATCGAAGTCCAATCTAAATTAACCACGTACTTTCCACCTAAAGTGGCTAAACTTTATATCCAAGCAGTCATGCCTCTTCAATCAATGCAGACCCCCACGGGTGCAAACGAGGCAACTACCCAGGAATATGACATCTCAGGGGCGGTGGTGACCAAACTAGAAGCCAGTGCCCCCCCTGATGGACATGTGTATGAGTCTCAACAAACAGAAGTGTTTAATATTCGTGGTTCTGATCCCGAAAATAACATGGACAGAACCGCATTTGGTAACATCGCAATTGACTCTACTACAGCGACAGCAGAGCGGTCTGCTCTCCCTTTTCATGGCAATGAATCCTTTAGCCAAAGACAAATCGGACGACTGTATGACTTTGTTGGCAGCACTTAATACTGTACTACAATCCTTTATAAGGCCCTATGGCATTATTGCCATTGACGTTAAAAATAATACAATGAAACAAGATGTGTACCTTTACTATGTTCTAGTAACCACTAGATATTTAGAAAGAACAGGCCGGGCCTAAGGCTGGGCCTGTCTTATTGATTTATTTTGTGAAGGCAGAGGATGTGTTGCCTAATCTTTGGCAATCACAGAGTAAATCTGCATGTGGGTATAGATTATTACAATCTCAAAAACACAAAGTTGAAGATACAAACGATACATAAAAGGTGTTTTACTGTTTTGTAAAGTAAATATCAAAAGAAAGTGAATGCAGAGAAAACACAGTAACATGTAACTTTTCTGGATAGTTATTTTGTAGTTATCCAAAGACAAGAAATAATACAAACATGCGCATAGATATTAAAAATCACTTGAAAAATAGAGAGCGCAAGCATCGAATCACAGAAACAAAGCGCCAGACTATCAAGCTGAAAAACCAGATATGAAAGTGTGTGAAAGACTTAAAGAAACAAAGGTTGATAGTGAAATACTTTCGGCAAAGCCTCGGGTTGTGAAGTAGAGGGATAACTGTAACCTAAAGCAAATTAATATAAACATACCATTAGAAAAGAAATCTAAGAATGTAAAAAAGGGACCAAATCCACTTAACAGGGGCTCACTCATATTCCTTAGGAAAATGTGGAAAACAGCAAACATGAGAACAAGGAGAGACTCTGAGGAAGTGGTGACTGTGGAAGAATCAGAACCCATCTTAGTGCAAAGGCTGAAGACACAGTCTGCACAGTCTTCAAGGGAACAGCCAAAAACAAGTGTGGCCACGGAAAAAACAAGGCAGATTTTGGACAAAAAGACTTGGTACGGTGGAAATGAGAGTGACAGGGTGCCATCTAAGCTAAGGAGAGATTAAACTAAAAAAGATTGAGAATGCAGATCAAATACTAACCAGCCTCCAAATAGTAGTCTGGACAAGTATTTGGTGAAAGCACAGAGAGAGGCTAGCCCAGATACGGGTGTTTCAGACCACCCAAGAAAGAAGAACGGACCAACATCAATTCAGTTGCTTAGGATGTGTCTCCTCATCTTTGAACCGGTTTTTGAGGAAGAGTGTAACACCCTCTGAACAGAGCATCCCAACTCAATTAGCCTCACTGCCACCTCTAAAAATTATTTCCTCCGCAGACCTGACATTTGTTCACATGTTTGATCGTAATTTTCTTGGGAAATGTGCAGTAAATTATTTTACTAAATTGGTGGAAACCATGGTATTTAATTGTCAGGACGATCTATTGATGAATGGCTTTGAGACATACTATGCCAAAGGTCAGAAGTCAGAATGTCATGACATGGGAAGAATCAATCCTAAAGTCGTGTGCACATATGGTGCCGCCCAACGCAGGCGAATCAACCACGAGGAAACCCAATCAAAGCGGGGATGGCTCGCTCAATCTCTGCCTGCAAATTCTAAGAAATGACCTGGCTTTTAGAGGAAATGACTACACAAACGGACGTTAGAACACAAGGGGTCTACATGCGGACCTAAATGAGTTGTTCCAGGATTCAGAATTAATCTTCCGGCAATAAACATGGCTAAGGACAAAACCAGTGTTTGAAGGTTATGTAATCAATACCAAAAATGCAATAAAGGGAAAGGGATTGAAGGGATGTCCTGTGGGAGGTCTGATCATTGCCATAAGATCCCAGAGCTTCAGAACCATTCAATGTGTAAAAACCCACCATGGTGGTATACTAATAATGAGACTAACTTATATGATTGAGGGTAAAGAAGTCTCCACCCTTATTATTAATATCTATTACAATCCTGTAGGTGCTGACTTGGGGGTTTTAATGAATGAGATAGAAAAAAACTTGATCGAATGACAGGAGACTGGGAGTGACATCATCGTGGGTGGCGATTTTAATTGCAAATGCAAAGCGTCAATAGCCATGGAAAAAATAGACGAAGTAAGGTTGCCAACCTCCAGAAGAGCCAATAGTGGGCAAGAATGGTCGCAGTTTTTGTCAAGATGGGGGTTCCTACAGTCCAACTTACATGAGGACTGTGACCTAGAGGATACACGAACGGGGGCCAATGCCATGACATCTTCAACCATTGATTCCACGTTTACTAAAAATATTAAATTAGAAAGAATAAACGATCTCAAAATAGTGAAGAATAACTTAAGCGACCATTCAATCCTGCTATTAGCCCTTGCCAGTGATGCATCGTGGGAAAAAGCAGACTCTATGGGTAATAGAGATCTGGTCATCCAAGGAGCAAAGGGATGACTTATACAGTGTAGTAGTATCAATGTAGAAATACCTAATGTAAGACTGTCTAAATGGTGGGATGGCTTACCTGTGGGCGAAAGAAGTATCTTACTACCCCACAACCCTTCCCAATATTACTTGACAAACTGGGAATTGTAAGGAAGGCAGCAAGTGTACCCATATGGAGAATATGTCTGGATAAAAAGTTTACCAACTTTGACAGAGAGGTAGTAATAGAAGAGGTGGTTTGAGAAGAGAGATAATGCTGGTAAAATAGAGTCTTTCTCATTACATTTGGTGCTGGGCTCACACAAATTACAAGTGACAACACAAGAGGAAAAGTACCAGTAAGTGTTATTCGCTAGGAATTGGGTCTGAGTTCATGGTGGGCACAAATGATGAAGCAAATAATATCCCTCTTCTTTAAACTATCTAGAGCAGAGAAACCCCATATTGACTACTATCTGTACAACATGATGCTAAAAAAACAGAACCCATTCCTATGTATATTTAAAAAGCAATGAGAGTTGTTTATGGATCAGCTTGGCATCAGTGGATTTATTGCTCATTTCAGGGAAAGATAAAGAGCTGGGATGAGAATGCTGATATGCAGGACCTGTCTAGGCTAAACTTGTACAGAGGAAGAGAGATAGAATATATCAAATGCTGTGAAGGAAGGCTGCATAAAAAATATTTCCTTCAGCTAAATACAGAAACTGGTACCTTAAATTCAGACTTAATTGTCTTCCAACATTGGAAGGAATAGGACCCAAAATAAGAATAATTAAAGAACTAAGAAATTGTAGAATGTGTGGCGAGGAGTTGGAAACTCTCAAACATTTCGTAGTGTGTTGTCCTGAGATGATGCATGAGAGGGTTACCCATTTTTGTATCTTTATAAATTCCCCATCGGCAGTAAAATCTTCAGGATTTTGGTACAGACTAATATCAACTAACCACTTATCATTTATGTTGGCGCTGGTGAAGTGCTTGATGATAACTTTTCTGAAAATTGAAGAAGAAATGTCTGATGGTCAGCTAGAGGCGTTAAACTATACCTAACTGGAGTTGTTGAACTGGTGACCGACAAATTGTGCAAATTGTGTGTTTTTACTCTGTGATTCCCTCCGTTGTCCCGTGTCCCTGCCTCCCTCCTCCCGCTCCTGTTTCCTCCTTCCCACCCGCCTCCCAACCCGCCCACCCCCCCTGATTGGCCTCCCCTCATCACTATCCTTCCCTGGGCAGCCTCTGCCCGGCAGCCCCTCGGCCAAGGGCCCCAGGCAAAGGGTGGCTCCTACTGGTGGCTCACCTGTTGGTGTCTGCAGATATCCGCAGGGGATGCCAGCTGCCAGCCACCTCCCTTCATCCCTCCTGCTCATCCCCCCTCCACTCACTAGCGGAACTCACATTTCCTCTGCAGTTCTACTTGCATAAACCTCCTGCCTTTATTACCGCATTGTGAAACCTAGGCCTTTTGTCCCTCTTTAGGATTCTCAAATTTAGGTGGTTTTTCCCATTGTTTCGAATTTGCTTGTACATGCACCACTAAAATTGCACTGTGAAACCTAGGCCTTTTCTCCCTCTTTAGGATTCTCAAATGTAGGTGTTTTTTTTCCCATTGTTTCTAATTTGCTTGTAGCTGCACCACTGAAATTGCACTGTGAAACCTTGGCCTTTTCTCCCTCTTTAGGATTCTCAACTGTAGGTGGTTTTTCCCATTGTTTCTAATTTGCTTGTACCTGCACCACTAAAATTGCACTGGAAACCTAGGCCTTTTCTACCTCTTGAGGATTCTGAAATTTAGGTGGTTCTCCAGCATGGGGTCTGGCATGGATTCACATGCTCATGAATATTCCCCGTCGTCAGGATGGGAATCCTCGGTAAAGAGAAAATCAGTATCAGTTTTGTTTCTGATCTGTTTTGGTAGCACGTGAAGTGGCAGTATGACCAAGTGAAGAGCCGCAGAGGGGTAGGCGGGAGGGTTCGCATGTGAATCCATGCCAGACCCATGCTGGAGAACAACAGTTACAGGTAAGTAACTTGTCCCTTCTCCAGCATGGGGTCTGGCATGGATTCACATGCTCATGAATAAAGAATACATAGCAGTACACACATGCACAACCACGGGAGGTGGCAAAGGCTCAACATTAAGCATTACATCAACTCAACATTAAGCAATTCTTACCTCCTCACCAGGCTCACCTTAGGCGAACAGATTGCGCAGCACTGCTTGGCCGACCCTGGACTCCTCCCTGGAATCCCGATCGACGCAGTAGAATTTCGTGAAGGTGTGAGTCGACCTCCATGTAGCAGCCCTGCAGATGTCCAGCAGGGGCACACCAGATAAGAACGCCGTAGTAGCAGCGATCGCTCTGGTCGAATGGGCTCTCGGACGGCCTGGCAGCGGTCGGTTAGCCAACCGGTTACAGTGCATGATGCAGCCGGAGAGCCATCTGGAAATAGAAGACTTCGAGAGAGCCTTCCCTTGATTCACAGGTCCAAAGTTCACGAACAGCTGTGATGTCCTCCGGAAACTCTTCGTGCGGTCCACGTAGAACTTCAGCGCTGTAGCCACATCCAGCGAGTGCAAAGTCCTCTCGGCCGGCGACGAAGGAGACGGGAAGAAAACAGGTAACACCAAGGGCTCGTTAAGGTGGAAGTTCAACGGCACCTTGGGCATAAAGGAGGGGTGCGTCCTAAGCACCACCCTCGAATCATGGAAAGTCAAGTACGGTGGTTTGCAGGATAGGGCCTGGATCTCTCCCACTCGTCGTGCGGAGGTAATGGCAACCAGGAAAGCAGTCTTCCACGACACAAACTTCATCGGTGCGGAGTGCATCGGCTCGAATGGGGGCCCCATGAGCCTGGTCAGCACCACGTTAAGTTCCCACCCGGGGCCTGGCCTTCTCCGGTGGGAACGACCGGAACAGTCCCTTCATAAATTCTTTTACCAATCGATGGGACCACAGGGACGTCCGTCCTGTGGTTCTGGTATATCTGGAGATCGCCCCCAGATGAATCTTAATGGAGGCATGGGCTAGCCCAGCCTTTGCCAGCGATAGCAGGTACAGCAGCACTTGAGGGGCCGTAATCCGTAGGGGGTTGATCTTCTGTGCTCGGCACCAGACAGAGAACCTCTTCCACTTATGACCGTAGCATTTGAGAGTCGAGGACGCCCTGGCCTTTGCAAGAACCTCTCTGCAATCGGCCGGTATATCGTAGCCTCCAAACTCTAGCGCTGCAGGAGCCAAGCCTGCAGGTTCAGCGACGCCGGGTCGTGGTGGAAGATGGCGCCTCCTTCTCTGGAGAGAAGGTCCGTGTCCACCGACAGCTTGATGGGAGGGGACGTTGACAAGTCCAGAAGGTCCGGGAACCAGATCTGCCTCGGCCACGCTGGTGCGACGAGGATCATCCTGCACCGGGACCTTTTGAGCTGGCTGATGAGTCGAAGCAGCAACGGCAACGGAGGGAACGCATACAGGTATAGGCCGTCCCAGGGGAACGAGAACGCATCGCCCATGCTTCTCGGCTGGGGAAACCTGCTGGCGAACCTCTTGCACTTTAAGTTTGTCGCTGTTGCGAACAGGTCGATTTGGGGTTTGCCCCATCGTCGGAAGAGTTGGTCCACCTGATCCTGTCGCAGTTCCCACTCGTGACACACGCGCAGCTCCCTGCTGAGCGAGTCGGCAATGGTGTTGCTTTCTCCTGCCAGGTGGAAGGGAACCAGGAACATCCCCTGGGCGACCGCCCAGTGCCACAGATCCTTTGCCTCCTTGGATAGGGCTGGGGATCTGGTGCCTCCCTGCTTCCGTATGTAGAACATTGTCGTGGTGTTGTCCGTGAAGATCCGCACCACCTTGCCCTTGAGCGACGGGAGGAACGATTTGAGAGCCCAGAACACGGCTCGGAGTTCCAGGACATTGATGTGCAGGAGCCTCTCCTCCGGGAGCCAGAGGCCTCTTGCGTGGAGATCTCCGGTGTGGGCGCCCCAACCTTCCAGGGAGGCGTCCGTCGTCACCGTCTCCTGGTACGCTGGTGTCTGAAAGTCCTTGCCCGCCGTGAGGTGCGCTCGAACGCCCCACCACTGAATAGCCCGCTGGAACACCTCGTTGAGGGGAACCCTGTCTTCGAAGGTGCCCGTCGCTTGCATCCAATGGGCATCGAGAAATTCTACAAGATGGCGCATCCGTAGTCTGCAGAGGCGCACCAGGTAGATGCAAGAGGACATCATCCCCAGGAGGGACTTGATGGACCTCACCCTGGCCACGTCCGTGGCAAGCAGGCGCTGGACTTTGCCTAGAATGGTGTTCGTCCGCTCTCCCGACGGGGCCGCCAGGCGCCTCACTGTATCGAGCTTCGCTCCCAGAAACAGGGCCACCTGCGACGGCACCAGGTGGGACTTTGGGTAGTTTATGGCGAATCCCAGGTCTGTGAGTAGCTGGACGGTCCTCGCAGTGTGTTCGACGGCGAGTTCCTTTGTTCTTGAGCAGATGAGCCAGTCGTCCAGGTAGGGGTAGACATGAATCCCCTGCAGGCGCAGCCGCGCCGCCACTGGTGCTAGGCACTTGGTAAAGACCCTGGGGGCCGACTTCAGTCCGAATGGCAGTGCTCTGAATTGGTAGTGCCGTCCCTGGACGACGAACCTGAGGAACTTTCGGTGACTTTTGAGGATGGGAACGTGGAAGTAAGCATCCTCCAGGTCCAAAGACGATAGAAAGTCGCCTTCCTCCAGCTGTCCCAGTACGTGCTGGAGGGTGACCATCCTGAACTTCCGTGATCTGATGTATTTGTTCAGACGACGAAGGTCCAGGATGGGGCACCAGCCGCCCGTCTTTTTCCTGACGAGGAAGTACCTTGAGTATACCCCGGAGCCCCGGAGCCTCCTCGGGCCAAGCTCTATGGCGCCTTTCCTGAGCATCGCCCGTACTTCCAACAGCAGTTGCGGGACGTGATTCTCTTTCCTGGCCACAGGTGGAACGTGAGGGCACTTCTTCAGGAATTCGATAGAGTGTCCTCTTGCCAGGGTATCCAGCACCCAACGGTCGGTGGAGATGGACTTCCACGCGCCGACGAAGTTCGTCAGCCGGCCTCCCACCGGGGTGTTTCGGTGGGGGCCCGAGACCACGGCCGGTTCAGTCCTGCTTGGAGGTGGTGGTCTTGCCGCTCTGGCCACCTTGCCGACGGCGGCGAGGCGCTCCGTGCTTGCCGCGACCCCTGTAGGCCTCCTGAGACGAGGAGCGTGCCGCCTGGCGGTAGGACGACGAGCCACCGCTGGATCCCTTGGAGGCACCCTGTCTGCCTCCGGAGCTCTGAAAGGGCCGTCGTTGTTGAAGGGCTCGTAGGGCGCGGGCCGTCTCCGTGTCCGTTTTTATGGCTTGGAGGGATTCGTCCACCGCCTTCCCGAACAAGTTGCTGCCGTCGAACGGCATGTCCAACACCCTGGCCTGGACGTCCTGACGGAAGTCGGTCGCCCGGAGCCAACCCCGTCGTCGTAGGCAAACACCGTTGCCCAGCTGGCAGAAACCGGTATCGGCAATATCAGTTGCCACCGTTATCGCGTGGTCCGACGCCACCTCGCACTCTTGCAGTATTTCCAGGGCCTCGGACCTCTTGTCGTCCGGCAGGAAGTCCAATATGGGACCCAGCTTAAACCAGAGCTCCCTGTCGTAACGGGCCACGATCGCCAGGGCGTTGGCCGCTTTGATCGTCGTCGCCGCCGACGAAATGACCCGCCGCCCCATGGCATCCAACTTCTTTCCCTCGCCGTCCGGCGGGGAATTCGACGTCGAGGCTCCTGACCCCGCCGCTTTCTTCTTTGCCGCCGCCGAGACGACCGAGTCTGGCGTTGGCTGGGCCCTGAGGCACAGGGGAGCGGTTTCGGGGACCCGGTACTTCTTCTTGTACCGGTCCCGTTTGGCTGGTGCCGTGGAGGGGTTCTTGAGAACCGACAGGCCCTCCTCCCAGATGTCATCGATTAGGGGCACCGCGATGACCGTCTTCCTCTTGGCCTCCCGGCGCTGATAGAGGAAACCTTCCTTGGAACAATTCGGACGCCCTGGCGATCATGGCGTGGAATGAGCCAATCTCGTCGGGCGGCGAGGCCCGCGCGACGGGAGACGGGGGTCCCATTCCGTCGTCGTCGTCGCCCTCAGAACCCGTCGTCGAGCCCAACGCACCGTCATCTCCCGACTCGTGGGAGGATGAGGAGGGAACTGCAGGCCTTACGGGGGCGAGCGGAGGAGAGGGTTGGGTCCTCCGTCGTTTGTTCTGAGGACTTCCCGACGGGCCTGGTTGCGGGTCCTCCGGCCTGGGCCGTGAGAATCTCGTCCTTATCTCAGAGCATAAGGACTGGATAGCCGACAAAATGGCCGCCGAGCCATCCTGAGGCCTAGGATCCGGCTGAGCCGGAAAGGAAGGTCGCTCTTCCTCACCATCGTCGTCTTCCTCGGTTATCTCCCGAGGAACTTCCTGACGGGATCGAACCTTCTCGAATTGTTCGAGGTTCCTCACGGCCTCGGTCAGTTCCTCCTCTGAGGCTGACTCCGAGCTCGAGGAGGGCACAGTGCCCCCCCCTCGCTTCTTCCACCATGGCGGCCACGACGATGGGTTGAAAAGAGGATTCCCTCCTTGGCGGCAGGGAAACTCTAGTCCCGGAGGCGGTCTCCGCTGGCGGTGTCTCTGCCGGCTTGGCCAGAGTCGCCGCGATAGCCTCGATAGAGGCCTTTGCCTGCTGGGTAGGGGCCTTGACCACCTTAGGTGCGTCCCGGGCCCTCTCCTTCGGGGAAGGGGCGACACCTCGCTCCCCCTCTTCCGAGATCGGACGGGGCTTCTCCCGAAGCTTACCCGGGGTCTCGGACTTCCTCTTCCCCGAACCGGAGCGTTGGCTCGTGGTTGACGGTGCCGGGGAAGGTGCGCCCTGCCTGGCGACCGAAGAGCCCGACCTTTCGGCGCTCCCGGAGCCAGCGGACTCGCGGCACTTGGCCTGGTGTTGGGCCCCCGTCGCCGGGGCGCCCGCACAGGATTTAGAAGCCCGCTCGGACCCTTTCTTCTTCTTCTCACCCGTCTAGCCCTTCTCCAGGGAGAGACGGGATCGACGGTCCCTCATGGACAGCTCCGACAAGTTCTTGCAGAACTGGCAGTCCTTCTCTACATGAGTCTTGTCCCCATGAAGACAGTAGAGGCATTGCGAATGTTCGTCTTCCTTAAACACATTCTGCAGCCCGCATCCAGGGCAGCTGCGAAACAGCTTGGGACCGGGTGACAAACTCGCGTCCTGGGCCATCTCGAAGTAGGCCGCAAATCTTCTGGAATCCTCCAAGAAGTTGATTCGACGAAATCTTCACCCTTGAGGGGCGTAGGAAAATCCCGCAACGGATTGCCGTTAACGGGAGTAGAAACGGTGGAGCTTGATTAACCGAAAAAAAGTGAAAATTCACCTGAAAAAAAATGCGAAACACACAGTAAAGCTCGAGAGCTAAGCACGAGGACTCCCAACACCTGAACGTGCGGTAAAAATCTGAAGATGCCTGCCAGAGGCGGGGCTTAGGTAGAGGGCAGTCATTGGCTGTGGTCAGTATGACTCAGAGATCAGTGATTGGTTACTACTACGAAAGACAGATCAGAAACGAAACTGATACTGATTTTTTCTTTACCGAGGATTCCCAGCCTGACGACGGGGAATATTCATGAGCATGTGAATCCATGCCAGACCCATGCTGGAGAACAACAGTTACAGGTAAGTAACTTGTTCCTTCTTTCCCATTGTTTCTAATTTGCTTGTACCTGCACCACTAAAATTGCACTGTGAAACCTAGGCCTTTTCTCCCACTTTAGGATTCTCAAAATGTAGGTATGTCTTCTCCCCTGTTTTAGAATGTCCTGTGCTTTTCTGCCTGAGTGCCGTCATCTTGTCCCATAGCCCTACTCACTTGCCTCTTGTCTTGTCTGTCTACCCCTGGGGCCCCTCCTCTCCCACCTACTCCATGTTGCTCTTTGTCTCCCTTATTTTTTCTAACTGCTTCTCTATTGACTATCCTGCTCTTCTCACTAAGTCTGGTAGGAAGAAGTTTAAAAAGCACATCCTGGTCTCCACCCAGGCCTCCCTATTGCCGACACCTACACCAGTGCCCACTCCAATGAAACTCTCACTGACATCCTCTTTGTCATTCCTTCACCAGATCCATGGACCCCTCATTTGGTCTCTGTGCTCTTTCCTTTCTCCTCTTCTCCCATTAATGGTGGCAACCGTTGGGACGCTCTCCTGGCCTCCTTCCTATCCTCTAAGGTCATCATTAATGTCTACTCTAATGGGACCGTCTTGGTCCAAGGCCCTCAGGCCAACCTCCATCTCTTTGATAGACTCTTTCCGCGCCTCATCAACTTCCTTTCTTCTCCTGCTGTCCCCTTTCCCCTTTCCTTGGCTACCTTGCCTTCCCCCTCCCTCTCTGCCCCTTCTCGGGCCCTGTCTCCACTCTTGCAGGGCGTACCTTTGATCTGTACCCCTCCCAGGAAGTCCTTCAAAGGATGGCAACCTTCTCCACATTGCCACTCTTAACTTCTGCTCCGCTGTCAAACATTCCTCTGATATCTACTGCCTTCTTGAAGAACTTGACCTCGATGTCCTCGGTCTCACTGAGACATGGTTTACGGCCAGCTCTGTCACCAGCTTTGACACGCACCTACCAGATGGCTACAAGTTCCTCTCCGCGCCCAGGCCCAACCGCTCTGGTGGGGGTGTAGCCCTTATCTTCCCTGAGTGGATTCCTGCCTCTGTCACTCCTACGCAGGCCTACTCCTCTTTTGAATGACTCGTCTGCAGGCTCTCTCTCTCCCCTAGCCATTCCCTTACTGTGGCTACTATCTATCGGCCACCTGGCCAGATTTCGTCCTTTCTCACTGAGTGGGAGGACCTCTCCTCCTCACTCCTGGCCTCAACCACTGTTACGCTCACCTGGCTCCCACAGAGGCGTCGATCGGAACTGGACAACTGCGGTCTCCACCAATGTGATGCGTAGAGCCGAGATGACGGACTGGACTGGCCCACCTAGCTTTGTTTGCTTGGCCGTAGGAATATTCTTCTGCAAATGGAGAAAGGGAATTAACCACCCGTGGAGTTGAGCGTAAATCCCCCCGCCCCCGCTGTTCTCCCCACAGATCACCTTTGATGTCCCCTCTTATAGTCCCACCTGATGGTTTGAAAAGATGAGTTCTCCATCCTGCATTGAGCACAGGGGCACGTTGATAACCAGTTGCTTCACTGGCTCGAAGGAATTGGTGAGTTCCAGAACAATATTGACTCTGAGATTCCCGGCAAGACGCCGTAAGTATAAAGTTTGTAAGAGTTCAAATGCCTCACTTTCACTCTTGTCCGATTCCTTGCAGGTTGCAGCTTGACCCTAATGAAGAGTTCCCCGTGGCAACTGGTAGTATTCTGGTAAGGATTTGTATTTTCCAACACAGTTCGATAAAATAATGTCAGTATATAACCTGTTGCTTTCTCCCTTATTCAGGCGCTGAGAGAAAGTATGAAGTCTTGGGGAATAATACCTCCGGCGGTAAAATCAGGTAAGTCTATTGTGGTGAGGAGGGTTCCCCTTGTTAGTCCCTTTGTTTCACCTTGCTGTCCTTTTGTTTCCCCTTAGGGGCTGGGGTTCGGCGAAGATGCAGTGGAAGCTGCGCCGACCCGTGAAGAGGAATAGCACCCGCGGTGGTAAAATCAGGTAAGTCTATGAGGGGGTAACTAATATTCCACTGTGTATTCCCTTGTCTCACCTTGCTGTTCTTTTCTTCTCCTTAGGTGCCGGAGTGCGGCGGGAACATGCAGGAGAATGCAGTGGAATGTGAAGATGCTGCGAAGGCCGGTGAGTTCAGCGCAGCGCGGCAGCAGGCAAGGCGACGCGCATAAAATACCTTCTTTCTTCCAGCTCGAAGGCGCGGTGGATCGGGAATTCAGGTAAGGATTAAAGGTATTGCTCTTGTTCTAACCTTTTCTCCTTCTTTCTCCCTTTTTCTAGGAGCTCCAAACTCGAGGCGGGCGTGGCAGAAGGCTGGATGCAGACTTGCAGGCACTGTGTACGTTAGGCTGCTGGATGCAGAATAACGCGAACTGTGTGCTGCTCTTCGGGCATGGTTTAAATAGCCTCCAAAGTAGTCTCAGGTAAGTATTCCTCCCCAGCCCCGCCCGAGTAAAAAATAATCCCTAAGTAAAGTAGTCCCTTCCAAGCCTCTTTTGGCTTGGAGCTCTTGCAGCATGGTCTGCATCAGGTAGGTTTGCAGCATGGTCTGCATCAGGTAAGTTTCAATCTATGAGCCTGGCGCCTATGGCGCCAGGACTGGACCCAAATAGCCCCTAGCAGGGGTTGTTGGGCTTGCTTAGTATAACTTGATGCCTGCTTTCGGGGTTGCTGGACGTGGTCTGGGTCCCCGGGGGTAGGCATCATGACAACCACTCAACTCCTTCTTGGAGACTTCAACATCCACCTTGACACCTCCTGTCCCCCCGCTGGAATCTTTCGTGACCTCTGCGACTCTTTCTCACTCTCCATTCTCCCCTCTGGCCCGACTCATTCTGCTGGGCACACTCTCGATGTTCTGATCTCCTCAGACCTTCCACTTTCTGTCCCTCTCTCCACTCCTCTCTCCTGGAGTGATCATTTTCTCCTATCCTCCCATCTCACCCTCCCTACCCCGCAGGCCAAGCCACCTCCGTCACTGCCACCCACCTTCTCGGTCCTCCGACCCATGAAGCCGCCACCTTCTCACCACCTCCTCCCCCACTGGCTGACTCTCACCCTGACACAGCCCTCTCCATGCTCCACTCTTCTATGTCTGATACTCTTGATATCCTTGCTCCTGGCATGAGAATCCGCCTGAAGCCCAAAGTCAAGTGTAACTCCTGATATGATTCAGACCTCGTCACCCTAAAACGCAAGCGAAGGGTGGCCGAGAGGAAATGGCGTGCTTCAAGCTCATCCTCTGACAAACTGGCCTGCCGCCTGCTTCAAAGGCAATACCGGCTCTCCGTCCTCTCCAAGAAGAGAGCTCATATCCAAGCCCGGGTCACTGCTGCATCTAACAACTCGGCTGAACTCTTTAAAATCTGCAAGGAACTGGCCAACCCTGCCGCAGTCTCCACCTCTCCTGTCCCTTCCCAGGCCGTCTGCATGGCACTGGCTTCTCACTTCATCTCTAAAACTCAGGGCATCCTGTCTTCACTCTCCTCCTTTCCCCTCCCTCCCGCTTTTCCCTGCTCTACCTCTGGCCCTTCTGCAGCCACCCCTCCTCCCTCCTCCTCTTCCTTTCCCCTTTTCTCTGCAGACAAGGTTTCTAGACAAGTACGATCTATGAAAGTCTCGTCAAAACAGGTTCACCCCTGTTCCTCCAAAACTATTAAGGACCACATCGACTCCCTGGCACCTGCCCTGGCTGATTTCTGCAATCACTCCTTCGCTACTGGAGTCTTCCCTTCCCCCCTGGAGCACTCCCTTGTGCACCCTCTTCTTAAGAAACCCTCTGCCAACCCCTCCTGCCCGGATAACTATCACCCAATCTCCATCACTCCCTGGGCAAGCTCTTTGAGAAACTGGCCATCTCCCAGCTCAATCTCCACACTGAATTTGTTGGTTGTCTTCATGACCATCAGTCTGGCTTCAGAGCTGCCAGAAGCACGGAAACTGCTCTCCTGAACATCCGTGTAGACCTGCTCACCATCCTTCACTCAAGCACCCCCTGCATTCTCATCTTGCTTGATCTCTCTTCTGCCTTTGACACTGTCAACCATGCCATCCTGCTCAACCGTTTCCGTGATAACCCTGGTATCACTGGTCAGGCTCTGACGTGGCTGACTTCTTTCTTCTCCAACCGACCCTCCGAGGTCCAACTTGGGTCCTTCCTCTCCGAAATCTTTTCCTCTACCTGTGGTGTCCCTCAGGGATCTAACCTCTCTCCCTGGCTGTTCAACCATTGGGTGGCACTCCTTGCCCACTGTATCGCCGCTCTCTGTCCCAACTTTCAGTGCTGTGCGGATGATACCCAGCTCAATTTCAGGCTACCCTCGGCCTCCTCTCCTTCCCTCATCTCTGACTGTCTGTCTGCCATCCAGGAGTGGTGCACCGCCAACAACTCTGCCTTAATGCCAGTAAGACTGAGATTCTACTCATGGGCACACCCACTCCCTCCTTCTCTGCAGCTCTCTGGCCGGCCTCTCTTGGCCCTCTTCCTACTCCCACCTGCAAGGCTAAAAACCTCAGGGTCATCTTCAACTCTGCACTATCCTTCTCCCCTCACATCTCTGACATCTCTAAGAAGTCACACTACCAGCTACACCTCCTCGGAGGTATTCTTCCTTTCCTCTCCTTCCCCCAGAAGCTCACTGTCTTTAGAGCTCTGGTCCTCTCTAAGCTGGACTACTGTAACAGCCTCTATCTAAACCTGCCTGCCTCTACTCTCCGCCCTCTGCAACTTATCCAGAACAGGACTGCGAGACTTGTCCTTGGCCTCAAGCCCAGGGACCTTATCTCTCCAGGACCGAAATCTCTGCACTGGCTCCCAGTGGCTGCGAGGATTAAGTTCAAAACCCTCTGCATTGTACACAAGGCCTTCTGGGGTCTGGGACCGCAATACCTTCAACTCTCTCTTCCTAAATATCTTCCTTCTCAAGCTCTTCTCTCATCCGCCTCCAACTCCCCCAGGGTCAGTCGCTTCTCCAAGCAACGAGTTGGTGGCGGATCACTCTCTTCGGCAGGGGCCTCTCTCTGGAACAGCCTTCCTGCCACCCTGAAACTTGAGGAGAACCATCTCAGGTTCTGGAAGCACCTCAAAACCTTCCTCTTTGCTTCTGCAAAACCTTCCTCTTTGCTTCTGCTTTCTCTCCCCCTCTCCCCTGCTGAACTCCCTACTGAAACTGCACTGGTTACCTGGCCACACTTTCTGATCTCTGGCCGAGGCCCCGTCAATTGCCCACCTGGACTGCCCCCTGGCAACCCCTGCACCTGGGCACTGTTTTCTGTACCCCTTCAGTCCCCCTACCAGCACTTACGCCAGCACTTCCTTGCACTTACCTCCAGATGGCCGTTATTTATCTATTTATTCCACTTTCCCATGTACTGCACTTGTCCCTCTCCCTTCCCCCCTCGCATGCACTTGCACGATCTGAATGACACCTGGCCTAATAGGATCATTGTCTGTCCCTCTTTTGTTTCACCCCCTTGCCTTGCCGCGCCTTGAAACACTTGTGTATAGGCGCGTTATAAATGCCATATCATATCATATCATAACCAATCTATGACTTTGATAACTACTCTGGAACGCTAAGCAATTTCATAGTGCGACTATTTTCTCCTTTTTAAATTGTTGCTGCGCGCTTAATTCCTAATTTGTTGAAATTACTGGGATATGTCAATTTTCTAGAGGCTTTACTGCCAGATTTAAGGCTTTTAGACCCACGAGAAACATAGAAAAGCATAGGACTACAATACTGTTTTGACTATACTTTTCTCTGTATGATAAATGATGACATGTAGAGTTTTTTTAATTTATTTTGTGTTTTGATATAATGCTTTGATGCAATGTAAAAGTACTTTGTGTACTAAAAACATATGTTTTAATTTTAAAAAGATATGGTTTTAACCAGAGAGCGTGGCATTGTTTTGTGTTTTTTTATCATTAAATAAAATGTGTTTTAAACCTAAAATTGTGTTCATCCTCTTTGCTGCACCCACCCAGATATATGACAGATGGTGTCAAAAGTGGGGTCCACACAGGTGATTTCAGAAGTCCACCAAAGGCCTCCAGACCATAGAAGGCAGGTGGTCAGATCCTCCAGCATGGGCAAAGCACCCACAAAGGCCACTCTTATTCTACAGAGATGGACTTGTACAGTGTTGATGATGCAAATATTCTGCCGACGGTGAGCCCTAGTTTCCACCAGGGTTCGGGGTCTAGCTACCTGAGGGCCCTACAGCAGGATCACTCCCAATTCCAGCAGTAAGATATGACATAGATCTTGGATCTGGAGCAAGCAGCCGGGACTGTTAACTATTTGTAAATGTACTTGTATTGAATCATGGTTCTGACATGTGAGTGGTCCAGGAGGCGGACTCCATAGCAGAGTTTATTTCATTTGTTTATTGTTTATTTATAATGCTCATATACACAATCAAGGGATGAACAATGTAAAGGGAGGATGGCAGACATATCAGTTTTTGGTACCCCCACATCCTAGAAATATGTAATACGTTTGCCCATTTACAACTTTGATCAGTCCAACAGACCACATAAAGGTGAAGCTGGCGATGAGAGGAGGAGATGAAGAGAGGGCAGTAACATTAGTAGGGGAAGGTGGTATAGAGGGTGAGGAAGTGGTGACATCGGAAGGTGAAGGAGGTCTGAACGCTGAGGTAGTGACAGCAGGCGATGAAGGTGGTATTGAGGAGGAGGTGGTCACTTTGATGAGCAGTGTGAGGATGGTAATATTCTAGCTTGATCCGGTGGGCAATTGTGAGGTTGCTGGTGTGAAAGGTTGCTCTGGTGGGCAGTGTGAAGAGATGGGGGCTGTGCAACGTTCACTGATAGGCGGTGTGCTCTCGGTAGCATGAACGTGTGCACTTGTGGGTAGCGTGAGCTGTGTGATCTTAAGCCTTACAATGATGGGCCCTGTTGAGAGGTGCACCAGCCGGCACCAATAGAGAAGTTTTGGTTCCGGAGTGCAGTCGTTGGTGGAGGTCTTTTAGAACAATGTCCACGGAGTCAGTGTCAGTGATGACATCCCTATCTTTGCGCGTTCAATCTCAGAGCACCAAGGAAGGCTACCTCAAGCGCACCGGTGCCTGCAGGAGCAGTGCCTCACTTTGATCCAGAAACAGTGCAAATACGAAAAGGAAGCACTGGAGGGCTTTGGTTATCTCTTTGGAGATCAGGTCCTCTCAGCCAACCCATGCAGACATTGAATCTGCTGCCCCACTACAAAAGCAATCTAAAGTGTGCATTTTCCTTGCAATGAGTGGTAAAATACTGTGGCAGGCTTTTACAGGATTTTGCCACCGTCTCTAAACCACTTACGAAGGTTAACAGGAGAATCCGAGTCAGGGGCATAGAGCTTCCTTCCAAGCCATCAAAGATGCCTGGCCACCTTCATGAAAATGCAGCACTTCCATCCTATAGACCCAGAGTTTTTAGTGTAAGCCAGGTGTCATGTCCTGGCCGGCGCCCTGACCGTGAACGCTCAAAGAGCCAGTTGCCTAGACTAGCCATGCAAGAGCTACAGAAATTAAGTACCCTCAGATTGAGAAAGAGGCTATTGCATTACTCTTGAAGGCCAGCCCTTCCATGTGTCTGTACGTGGCTCCCGTTCACTGCAGTGATGGACCACAAGCAGCCACTACCGCCCTTCACTGGATCAGCAGCACAACCTCTGCCACGGATTGAGAAGTGAATCAGAGGCAAACAGAGGCTAGGGCTTGAGCAGGCAAGGCCCACCCAAAATGTGAAAATGCCTACTCAGGAGGGTTGCGCGGGCATTTACAGCTGCTAAAGTCAGTGAGGGGGGCCCGACTAGATAAGCTTCAGGCCCCACGTGTTAGACAATTGGGGCTAGGCCTCTGCAATGGATTCTAACACTTCCTGCATGTGTGCTGGTTTTTGGCCTGCAATCACGCTGATTAACTAGCCCAATCGCCCGCAAGCAGCCGCAGCAAGAGAAGGCGGCCCAGTCCTTGACTCATGACCTTTCCATCATGGAGCCATTGGTCGAAGTGGGCGGGAGCCGTGCTCCTCTGCATTTTTTTTTTTAAAGTTTTACCATTCCTATAATTTTATTTTGATAAGAAACCATTCTGGAAGGGTTTAGTTTTACAATTAATGTGTTGGAGGAAGGTGAAACGTGCCCTTCAGTGCACTGCACTGAATAGTCCCTCAAACAGCAGGCGAATTTGTTTGGGGGTTTGGATTGCGCATGGAAGGGGGCGTGGTAATGGGGTTTTTGGGGAGCAGGGCAGGACGGCATGGAGCATGGTTCCACTACTTGACCAATGCATGGAGCAGGCCACACCCGGAGCGTGTCATTAGAGCACAGCACTAAGCTAACGAGGAAGATGGAGGCATCTCCTGGCAGCCGGGGGTGCAACGCTTTTCCCGAATCTTATCCTGGCTCTGCTCAGGAGACACACAATGTCCTCTAATGGCGACACATTCCATCAAAACCAATACGTCTTGCTTCCTGCTGTGCACTAGATGGTGAAAGGCGTGCGCACGTCTTTTCAATAATAAGTGTACAAATGGATGGAGACCCATTTTCACAAAGTGTAACATTCCATGTGTGCCCCTCACAGCGCAAACAATGACATGTGCATGGAGGAGACGGCAGTGCACGCAAGTGTACATGCTAACGTTCCAGTCCATGCATTGTAGACTTTTAAAAAAAGTGAGGCTCGCAGGCTCCAACGCATTGAAAACAGGGGCCTCTGATAGGTAAGATGGGCTGGGGCAGAGTCTATAAAGGCGCCAATGGTCTCTCGCCCTCACCCCAAATACGACCCCTGCTGTGTGTTGGCTGACACGCAGCTCTCCATAAGCACATCCCCACAAATGACTAATCATTTAACATGACTCGGTTGGGCCTCCTTGCGCGTAAGTGAGATATGTGGCTCCTCTTGCTACTGACATTAATAAATATTAATGCCTGTGCTGCTTGTGAATCTGAGGGGCTCTACCTAACGGGGACGTCGCCCCTGCATGGCCGCTAACTGTAATCACACACGTGTGTATGTTTGTTTGTTTATTTGGTATAGCGCAAAACCAAACCCAAAGGGTAGCTGGGCGCAAGCAGTACAAGGATACTTGAGAACTTGAGAATGTTGTCACAACATGGCTGTGACCTCATGGAGACACAGGCCTGCAAATCACACAACATTATTACTAAAAGGTCACGGGTTGGCCCATATGCTTCCCCCAGTACAACCCAAATCTATGCACAGCATTCAACCGGAACACTTATTTATTTATATTTATATAGCGCACAAGCAGCCCGCGCGCATCATCTATCCCATGCAAGGTTGCCCCGCTACACAGATGCCAGGACAGATTCACTGACTGGCAAATGGCGTTAATGACCCGCACACACGAACCCTAACTGAAACCACCGCTGCTTACACTTCCAATGTTGCAAACACAATTGTTGTTGGGAACAGCGTTGTGGGTGGAGGGGACGTGTTTAGGAGTGCTGTTGGGCGTGCGTAGTTGACCTAGGGCTGAGAGGATGTGTGTGCCTGTGTTGATGGGTAAGGAGTGGTGGGAAAGAGTGGAGAGAGGTGTTTGCGAATGTTGTTGGGGAGCAGGTCGTGGATGAGTGGACGGTATGTTTTTGGGGTTGGGGAACAGGGCGGATATGCCCCTGAGCCTTTCGGCCCATGGCCGGGCCGAAATCGTCCCTTTGGAGTGGGGGCCGGTTTGCCGGTTTCTGGCCATGCCTTGGCCGGTTTGGAAGAAAGAAAGGTTGGGAAAAAAAATATTTCTTTTTTCAATTTTTTTTTTCTTTTCAAAAAGCCTTTCATCCCTTTTAGATCGATAAACGAGTACCAACACAGGTTGAGTGCATATTTGTTCTATAAAAAAGAGCTTAAGCGTAAGTGCTAATCTATAACAGATCATCATTTGGGCTTGGACGTCTGCTTGCATTCACAGTAATTTAGTGTACTTAGGAACAGTGCTATTTGATGCCACTTCCTGTTTTGTCAAGGGGTGAAAGGTTGTGTTTCATCGCTTCCTGGGATGTCACTTTGGGGTGGGGTCAAATTGCATCACTTCCGGTGATGTCATCAGAGGTTAAGGGTCATGAAGCAAGGGGTGGGCCACTTTTTTGAGGCGATGGGTGGGCCACTTTTTTTTGGGGGGACCAGGCCTATTTCTTGTCCCAGTCCGATGTGTTTAGTGATCACATATGGTGTTAGTTTTTTGTTGGGGAATACATACATTGACATTGGATCCATGCACTCATTTCGCTTCTCTAATTGGGTTTTATTCGGCTCTAAGTGTGATTGTGTTGTGCACCCAGGCTTGAGGTGTGCTTTGCTCATTGGCATCCCTGTCCTTAGAAGAAATTGACTGGGAGTTGCGGTCGAGTTTAGCACTGAGCTCGTATGCCTTGCCCCACGTGGCCCCCATTGTCACCATAATCAATTTCTGCCTTTAACCTGGAAGGACTTCTCAGCAGCGACAGCGACACTCTGTTCTTGTAAACAAGACTTTGCTGAGCAGCCCGGGGTTGCTACCCAGTCCCCGGGTTGCTACCCAGTCCCGGAGTTGCTACCCAGTCCCAGTACTGCGCTTAGAGGCTGGAGACCTGCATGAAACGCAATATAAGAAGCCAATATAGGGGCCGATAAATGGAACATTTCCCCGGTTCAAAGTGAATTTGCACTGCAGACACAAACCCGATTCGATGAACCGTGTAAAGTGCATTTTTGTCATGCAAAGTCTGTGGAAAGTCATTTTGAACTGCAAAAATGACAATGAGCTGCCTTTGCCCGGACTTTGCACAGCAAAAATACACTTTGCACAGTTTTATGAATCAGGGTTTGCATCTGCAGTGCAAAGTTACTTTTCAGCTGTGCAAATTCACTTTGAACCGGGCAAATATTCCATGAATCGGGCACCTAATGTTTAAATTGCGGTGTGTTGGCATTGGCGCATGGCGCAATATACACAGAATGTGTAGCATGCAGCGTACACTGAATATCTCCAATCCTTTTCGCGGCTCTACAAAGGGCTCCCACAGATCTCTTGAGACACGTGCATTTAACCTTCAGTAATGCAAACAAGTTCTCATCGTTATTCGCGGTCCTTAGGTATCCATCATTGTATCAATGTCCCTGTTGGCAGTAGGAATTCCAGAGAGATGTTACCAGCCACAGCTACAGAGAATGACCCTCTCCGGAAGTCTGCCTGTTTTCACTTCGCTTGCCAGACTCATAAGGCTCTTTGCCTGAGGCGGGCAGCCTTAGTTGAACTCATGGCATGAGAAAGAAGTTTCCATCTCCACACCCAAATAAGCCCTCTTTCGAATTTTGATTACTCGATTGACTCTGAGTATTATCCCTCCCTGATTGAGAATATAGCAATGTCTACTGATCTCCTGCTATCTTATCAATTCACAGGAAGGGGACATGGTGTCTCTGGGCTCGAGGGAAGAGTGTCGTTCTCTTGAAAACAGGTGAACTTAATTCAACACTCCCCGCCTTGCGCACAACCCCCATATTTCATGTTGCTCTTCTTTGAGCCGTCAAGCGTGCATGCATGCAATATTTATGAAAGCATCAGCCTGTCAGTACAGAATAATCAGCGCATCAGTACATATTCCTATGAATCCCCAGTAAAATGAAGGTCACCCAACCAGACTAAGCTGCATTCTTATGAGGCAGCTGTGATTTATGACAAGAAAACCTACCCGCAAATATTGTGTTATCTCTATTTGAGATGAGAGCCTCTGAATTCATTAACTTTGCCTCGTGTCCCACAGGTTCTCCTGCACCGAAGGGCGAGTTTGCAAAATGCAATACTCGAAATGAAAGCAATGCATGGGCAGGTACTGCAGGGATGGGGCTCAACATCAAACTTCTGTTAAGGCAGATTGCCTGCACTGATTTCATCTCGCTCAGGTTGAAGAAATGAGGAGCTCCTTTAAGGTGAGCAAAGGGAACACATGTATTTTAGCGTCCAGCACATGTATGCATGTGCCTACATATATTAATAATTGATCTCAATACACTTTCAGAGGCAAAGCCCCGGTCCCGCTGTCAAGGACAAAGTATTGGGATGACATATGATATGATAGGTTATTTATAACGCACTTAATGCCCAGAGGTTTCTAAGCGCAGACCCGGGGGTCGAACCTGGGTTGCTCCCTGTCGTCTTACTTTCAAGGCGAGCACATTGCCCCTGAGCTATCCTCCCGAAGCATTACCTGCTTTCATTGAACCAAACATGAGAAACATTTTTCCCCCCCGATTATTCTTTCTCTTGAAGGCGATTCTCTGCACATGTTAGCCCCCAAAAAACTGCAGAGAACTTAAGGAAGGTGGCATATACTGCTTCTGCAAGCCCCCTGCATTGGCATGGTGGGCAAAATGACAGTGTTTATGATTTATTTAGTTATTTATTCATTTTCAAACTTGCATGCTATGAAGGAGCTCACAGGGCGAGAACAAGAAGAGGTGGTGATTGGGAGACGGATGAGGGAATCTCAGTTCAGGAAAAGCAGATTTTTTGACACCCCTGAAATTGAGAAGGTTGGTTTCAATGCAAAGAAACATTGGTAGGTTGTTGCAAGTCTTGGCGACACCTTCTTTATTATTTTGCTCAACTGGGGGGGGGCATAAATAGTCCAGAATCATCATAGGAGTGCATCTTACTTCATGGGGTGTAGGTTCTGAATTTGGAGGTGGGCAATACAGGTCCTTGGCCATGAAGTGACTTAGGGACAATTCAGCTGTCTAAAATTGGACAGTTTTAGCCACAGGCGACAAGTGCAGGCCAATAAGGCAGATGGGGCTGCACAGATGTGTGGAAACAATCATTGATAGGTATCACTGTGTCAGAGAAGAACAGGATAGGCAACATACAGCAGAGAAGCATGTGCAGCAGACACCAGGAGATGACTACTTCCTTTGCTTGTGGGATGAGGGAGATAATGGGGTACATGATGAACCCTAGATCCTCGACTGATTTGCCGTATTTAGGGGGATCCCCACGTAAGGACCCTCACAGATGAGAGTGATCTCAGTCTATGAGGGGTTGGCGCACATTCAGGAGTTCACAGACTCGAGACAGGAGGCTACGGGGATCTGTTGTGCATTATTTGTGGCCCAGTCTGAGCAGAATCTGAGTGCTGTCAGTGTACATATAGTAAATTGACACTAAAGTATCAAATTAAGTGGGCCACAGGGAAGACATGGGCCTCATTCCGAGTATGGAGGTAATCATGGCACTATTAGCACCATGACTACCTCCAATACCGGTATCGAGTCCGACCTCGTTCAATGGGGACTTACCGGTCTGTTCTGACCTTTGCGGGACCGGTAAGTCCCCATTGAAAAAGCCATTCCCCATTCCCATTTGAACCCCTATGGGGTTCAATGGGAAGGGGGAAGGCGCTAATAACTGTACCACAAATTGCGGTACCGTTATAGGCTCTTAATGGGTCCCGTCCTTAACGCCTAATGCGTTAAGGAAGTACCCTCTAAGGGAACTCGGAATAGGGCGCAAAGGGATTACGGCACCGGTGTCCTTACCGGTGCCCGGTATCCCTTTGTGCCCAACTCGTAATGAGGCCTTATATTGTTTTAAGATTGGTGAAGATCCCGGTGGCATGTGACAATGAATGGTGAGAGGACAGAAGAAGAAAGCAAAATCCTTTGAGTCTGGTTCTCTTAGAATGATGCCAGCCACACAGCAAAGCAGAGCCTCGGATGCCAGCACCTCAGTGGGCATGCTAGATAACAGTTGGGTGTTCGATGGTGTTAAATGCAGCAGTTCAGTCTAGACAGAGCAAAGAATTGACACTGTTTCCACCTGCAGCTGTGCAGAGGTTATGCAGTGAGTGAACAAGGACTGTGTTGGTGCTCTGCCAGGTGACAGCGAGCCTGTTTATTTAAGTTGTGAAATGTTTGTTCAAAGTTGTAACTTATGTGCTAAATTGGAACTTCTCCCCATTTCATATATATGGTTATATCTAAAGATAAAAACACACACACACTCACACACTAATGCGCGCGCGTAATATACATATACACAGATGAATACTGCTTTGATCCTTTCTCCTGCATCCATCTTATCAAGGGCCTTGATGAAAATCTCTCTCTGCTCGCCAGCCCCTCTCCTTCCTGGCTGTATGTTAGACATACCTCCTAATCCCTGCCCCAACTCCCACTGGCCCACACTCAGCAAATTCCTCAACACAGCATTGGATGCCATTTTGAGCTTTTCCCCAATAAAAAAACACAACCAAAACGTTTAACCCTAAATTCTGCTGCTCCACACATCTGCTTCACTCTATAGAATGAACCTGGTGCCAGCTTACAATCTTTCCACAAAACATTCCTACCTGTCCCATTTGAGAGCCTACAATAAAACAACCTGAAATGCCAAGAAATCCTGCTTCACCTCAGGGATCAGAGATGCCTTCAAAACATCTAATGAAGTCTTCAAAGTTCTCTCGGAATCATCAGCAACTCCCCCCACTGTCTAGTTTGCACCCCCAGAGCCGCCATTTGTGAACACCAATACACTTTCATCAGCAAAATGTCCACCATGTGTAAAAACATCTCCATCATTAAAAATACCTTCCAGACCAGCAGGCCGGCACCCTATATCCTGTCTTCAGCACACGCCACAACCCCCATCACTTAACTTACTCTCATAAGATGCATTCCTTAATCTCCTCTCTTCACCCAAAAACTCAGGCTCTCCACTTGATTTATGCCTCCTTCATCTTCAACAAGATCGCTTCTCTCCACCCCAATATGCTCCATCTCCCACTCAAGTTGTCACTGGTCCCGGCCACTGTGCCCTCCATCTTAAATAAGGAAACCTTCACATCCATCCTTTGACCCCTCAGTTGCAAAGAATTACTGCAAAATGACGATTAAACTCCCCTTCCAGGATTAACTCGCTGAAAGACAGCAACCCTCCAAGTCCATCCATACTTCAAAAACATCAAACCTTTACACAATAACTAGACTGGCTTCCAGCCCTTACCTGAAACTGAATCTGTGATCACTTCTTTTCTGGATGCCATGTGCATGGTGGTCAATGACAGTTGAGTCAGCTTGGTGTATTGCTTGACATGTCAGGCCTTTTCAACACAGTTGTTCATGACATTCTCCTCTCCAATTTCGGATCTCCTAGCGTACTGGCCTATCCACTTATGTGGATCACCTTGCTCCTGTCCTCAAGATATCAAATCATTGCTCCTCGTACTTTAAAATTGAAGCCCTATTCTCTCACACAGCATTCCCTAAGTATCCTCTCTTTCTTGCCCCCTCTTTAACATCTATCTGTGCCCTTTGTGGTCTATCATTCGCTTCAGCAGTCTCACATTTTACTCCTACACTGGCAAATATCCAAATACTGATCAGATTGGACAAATACCACCTCAAACCATTTCCAATCCCTGCACGTCCACCATTGATGGCGTAGGTGAATGATAATTCTCTCAAACTCAACAGCCCATAGTAGAGATCATCCTCACAGCCACAATCCCCAACATTGGCCATGACTATATGGTCTCCCCCCTTTGCCCCACCCCTAGTCCCTCTCCATCAGTCAAATGCTTAAGTAAAAATATTGATGCTGGCATCTAACTCAACTCCAGATAAACCTGATAATCAGCTCCTGTTTTTTTTCATTTCAAAAGACTTGCACAGAGAGAATTATATTGGATCCATAAACTTGATGCATTAACGCCACTGGGTCTAAACGAAGACTTCTACACGGGTCCTTTTTTATAAATTCTATCATAAATTAGGCCGATCAAGGCTATGATCAGTCTATCCCCCCTTAATATTGCTTACATTCATATTTCTTAAGGTTGATCCTCTGTCACAATTTCCCAGGTTTATGGTTCTTGTTCAATCTGTTCAGAGTGTAAGCTCTGGTTGAAACAGCCCTATTATAACTTATGATATTGTAACTCATGATGTCTTTCTCATTGTTTGATATTTTTCAAGATTGTGAGCTCTCATCAAGACAGCCTTTTTGCGACTGATGGTCCTTTCCATTCTATTTCTCTGTGAACAACTGTGAATACCTTACCATATTGAATGGTTCAGATTATGCTGTGCTTTCTTCATTATAACTATTACCTTATATTAGGGACATTTAGTATATGGGCCGTGTGAATTCAAACTATGACTACCATTTATTTTCAGATATGTATTCCATACATTAGGACTGCTATTTTTACAGTATTTATAACTTTTCTTATTATTATCTATTTTTACCGTCTTTTTATTCACACTTTTTATCCACACATTTGGATTGCTCTTACTATGTCAAGTATATTTACTATTTGCTTATTATATTTTTTATCTATTTTTACTATCCTTTTATCCCCATTATCTATTTTTATTGGTACTTTTACTCGTTTACATCATACTGGTTTTATTGCCAGTCTAGTATTTCTCCTGCATCCATTAACAGCTTCTTTTCTAAGTTCCCCGTGTTCCCCGAGACTCTTTGCCTCAGAAAACAAACTGAACTTCTTCCAAAACACGCATGCGCGCATCAAGGTTTCTGTGTCTACACAGAAAAGCGATGCGCTATGTTCACACAACGTCATAAGTAATCTATTTTCTGCAGACATATAGGATCAGCTTTTTTAAACAGATCCTCTTCAGTAACATTTTCTACTTCATTTTTTCGTACCAACTTTGGTATTTACTCTAACTGCGCATTCGCATGATGACGTCACAGTGTTTACACCCTGACGTCACACGTTCTTTGGACACAGTACGCCGACTCGAACTGCCATACTCTCGAGTATTTAAGGACCGCATCTTGGTACATCCTATGCAGCGGATCCTGCTAGGAGACAGCTTCCCCCAGAAGACAGTGATCTTCTTCTTGTTTCGAGTTCTATTTCGTTTAACGTGAGCAGACCTAGATTCTTGACGCTTTTTTCACTACTAAGCTTACTTGGGCCACTAAATCCTCTCTACTTGGATTTCTTTCTAGATCAGGGGTTTCCCTGACTCAACCGCTACTTAACCAAAATGGCTGAACATACTACAAGATAGAACTCCCTCTACAGTATCTACCTGAAAGCTGTTTTCAGACTTTGTGGGTAAGATACAACAGTGCTACAGCCTTTTCTTGTTTTTTACCTTATCCATCAATTACATTACTTTTTCTTGTATACTTCCCAGGATTAGGACTTCATTACAAATTGACTCGTGTAGATAAGAGATCTACTGCCCATCATCTTTATGATGAAAAACTATCTTCTGATGACTGATGAAATCGAAGTCATAGGTAATTTTCCTTTTTAGTATTCTGACAAATGTAACTAAATTGAATATTGGGGTTAACATAATATACCAAATAGATATCTTAGGTGATTCAACTTTTAATGGACCTTTGGTTCTCACAGGAGATAGTTGACCTATAACCATTAGTAACAAATGCATTAAGAAGTGAAATGAGCACAATATGGAAAACTCTATTATGATCAAGGTCCACAGCATGTAGGATAAGAATAATATGATTACCTCTGTAATGGTATTACATATACTCTGTTTCGAGATGATTGGTTCTAATATGGATTCATTTGAATGTTATGTTTTTCAGATATTCTTGAAAAATTTGTTTGAAAATTATGAAAATGAAAATTGCCCCTGAAGAAGTGAATTATTTCACAAAACGTGTTGGGCTTCTAAATAAATCATTGGATTTAAACTAATGTATATTGTGTCACTGTGTATATATATATATACATATATATATATATTTTCAAAAAAGGAAAAAAATGCCCTAGGACAGGGCAAAATTTGATGGATTGCACTCCAAGAGCAGCTGAGAAACGAAATCCAGTCTCAGCAAGGAAAAGGCATGACAGCAAATCCAGGCAGCACAAATGTTTCTTTATTAATAAAAAGGTGCAGCAAAAAGGGAAAGCCTGGTTACAAAACGACGCGTTTCGCGGTCCACTGACCGCTTGTTCACGTAGGTAGGACAATTATTGTTGATTATTTGTTTGTAAATCTCAACTGAACACATTACTTAACCAGCTATTTAATTGAAAAACTAATAATAGGACTGGACATCGAGCCACCCATAGAGTGCAGAGGACAGGAGTTCCCATATTTGGGAACTTGATCTATGTTCTTTTTCATTTCCGCGGCATAAAGAAAATAAAACACTTTTTTGTTTCAATGCAAAGCAACAGTAGGGAATGCACTCATCTCCTGATGGCTTCACTATCGTAATGTTGTTTCACTTGGCAGAGTTATGGAAGCGAATGCTTAGATCCATATCTGGTCAGAGTAAAACTTAACTTTCTAACGTATCTCCTAAACCTTTCTATGAGATCCACCAGTTTCCCCTGCTATTGGAGTTGGATCTATATAGTGTTACTCACCAAATAAAGTTCCAGGATCTCCTTTAGTGGGCCAAGATTTGGTCCTCACTTTGGCTAGAGAAGTATAGAAGGTCATGGCTTGAGGTACATGGGGCAAGGGAATTAGCCTGGTTTAGATTTGTGTTAAATCATTTTAGTAACCTGGGCATGTCGCACTTATGGGACAATCCAATGTTAATTACGGATATCAACAGAGCTGAATTGAAGGGCCCGCATGACGATCTTCAAATTAAATGAATGACAGAAGCCATTGAAGAGGAGTCCCTGGCCGAGATATGTAACAAGGGTCTGCATGAGAATGTTCAAATTAAATGACAGTAGCCTTTGAAGAACAGTCCCTCAGCGTGGACGAGATATTGAACATGGGCTCATATGGTTATCTTCTAATGAATTGAAGGTAGCCTTGGAAGAGTGGTCCCTGGGCAAGATATATAACAAGGGCTTGCATGTTGATCTTCAAATAAAATGACCGTAGCCTTTGAAGAACAGTTCCTGGGCGTTGGCGAGATATTGGACAAGGGCTCATATGATGATCTTCTAATGATATGTCAGTACCATTAAAGAGCAGTCCCTGTGTGATATATTGAACAAGGGTTCACATGACGATATTCTAATGAAATGACAGTAGCCATAGAAGAGCAGTCCCCGAGCATGGGCAACATATTGAACGCACGCTCACATGGTGATCTTCTAATGAAATTGAACCCTTAGTCCTTTAAGCGAGCTCGCGCTCTATGGGATTGATGGGGATGCATATTTTACTCTTACACCAGCGGTGCACAACTGATTTTGACAGAGGGCTGAAAGTACCTTACATGAGGGCTATAGTGGGTCGAAAAGTAAATGTGGGCGGGGCGGTAGGCGGGGCGTGGCAGGAGGCTTTTTCAATCCCCAATTTGTATTAAACACACGGAAAAAGAATATGTTTTTAAGGGGTAACAATTTTTATTTGAATTTCGAACTTACATTTTGTACTACACATTTTCCATTGTTATTATTTATTTCTATTTAGTTATTGTATACCGTCTGTTTAATTAAATTATATATATTTTCTTGACCCTAGATTGGACATTCTGTTATTTTGGACTGCTATAGTTTGCTGTTTGGGTTGCCCAAGAGGAGTATGGCCTTCGTTGAGTCAGGTTTCGTCAAAAAGCAAAGGATGTACATCTCCTAACTGTGCCTCTTTTAGCTTTATTATTGGGTTCACTCTTGGAGTGCAACACTATGCCCCATGGCCCCCACCCCCCAAGCAAACACTATGCCCCATGTCCCTCACCCCCAAGCAAACACTATGCCCCATGTCCCTCACCCCCAATCAAACACTATGCCCCATGGCCCTCACCCCCAACCAAACACTATGCCCCATGTCCCTCACCCCCAACCAAACACTATGCCCCATGGCCCTCACCCCCAACCAAACACTATGCCACATGGCTCCCTCAACCCCCAACCAAATACTATGCCCCATGTCCCTCACCCCCAACCAAACACTATGCCCTATGGCCCCCTAGCCCCCAACCAAACACTATGCCCCATGGCTCCCTCAACCCCCAACCAAACACTATGCCCCATGTCCCTCACCCCCAACCAAACACTATGCCCCATGTCCCTCACCCCCAACCAAACACTATGCCCCATGGCCCTCACCCCCAACCAAACACTATGCCACATGGCTCCCTCAACCCCCAACCAAATACTATGCCCCATGTCCCTCACCCCCAACCAAACACTATGCCCTATGGCCCCCTAGCCCCCAACCAAACACTATGCCCCATGGCTCCCTCAACCCCCAACCAAACACTATGCCCCATGTCCCTCACCCCCAACCAAAAACTATGCCCCATGGCCCCCACCCCTCAACCAAACACTATGCCCCATGGCTCCCTCAACCCCCAACCAAACACTATGCCCCATGTCCCTCACCCCCAACCAAACATTATGCCCCATGGCACCCTCATCCCCAACCAAACACAATGCCCCATGGCCCCCTCACCCCCAACCAAACACTATGCCCCATGGCCCCCTCATCCCCAACCAAACGCTATGCCCCATGTCCCCCTCACCCCCAACCAAACACTATGCCCCATGTCCCCCTCACCCCCAACCAAACACTATGCCCCAGGACCCCCTCACCCCCAACCAAACACTATGCCACATGGCCCCCTCACCCCCAACCAAACACTATGCTCCATGGCCCCCTCACCCACAACCAAACACTATGCCCCATGTCCCTCACCCCCAACCAAACACTATGCCCCATGGCTCCCACCTCCAACCAAACACTATGCCCCATGTCCCTCACCCCCAACCAAACACTATGCCCCATGGCCCCCTGACCCCCAACCAAACACTATCCCCTATGTCCCCCTCACCCCCATCCAAACACTATGCCCCAGGGCTCCCTGACCCCCAACCAAACACTATACCCCATGGCCCCCTCACCCCCGAAACCCCCACCCCCCAACTCAGCACACACACTCTGAAGCATGCACCCATACAGACCCAAATCCCCCCAGCCCCCAATTCAGCACACACTCTCAAGCATGCACCCATACAGACCCGAAACCCCCACCCCCCAAATCAGCACACTCTCAAACATGCACCCATACTGACCCGAACCACCCATCCCCCAACTCAGCACACACACTCAAACATGCACCCATACAGACCCAAACCCCCACCCCCAACTCAGAACACAAACGCTCAAGCATGCACCCATACAGACCCAAACCCCCCCACCCCCCAACTCAGCACACAAACTCTCAAGCAAGCACCCATACAGACCTGAACCCCCCCACCCCCCAACTCAGCACACACTCTCAAGCATGCACCCATACAGACCCGAACCCCCTACCCCCCAACTCAGCACACACACTCTCAAGCAAGCACCCATACAAACCTGAACCCCCCACCCCCCAACTCAGCACACACACTCTCAAGTAAGCACCCATACAAACCTGAACCCCCCCACACCCAACTCAGCACACACACTCTCAAGCATGCACCCATACAGACCTGAACCCCCCACCCCCCAAATCAGCAACAAACTTGCAAGCATGCACCCATACAGACCTGAACCCCCCACTCCCCAAATCAGCAACAAACTTGCAAGCATGCACCCATACAGACCCTGCATCTCAACATACACGGCACTTACACTCCAAAACAAACATTCATGCACATCCAACACTCCCCCACCCCTGCATCTCAACATACACAACACAAACATTCAAACACAAACATTCAATCACATCCGACACCCCCCCACCCCATCTCAACATACACAACACAAACATTAAAAAACAAACATTCATGCACATCCAACACCCCCCCACCCCATCTCAACATACACAACACAAACATTAAAAAACAAACATTCATGCACATCCGACAACCCCCTCCACCCCCCATCTCAACATACACAACACAAACATTCAAAAACAAACATTCATGCACATCCGACACCTCCCCACCCCCCATCTCAACATACACAACACAAACATACAGCAGAACAGACCCAACACACAAACACAAACAAACAGACTACTTACCGGATGTACTGGAAGGCAGGCTAGCTGGAACGCTGGCGAGGTAAGTGGAGTGGTACTACAGCTGGCATGGCATGCAAGGCTGAAATGCCTTCCGGCATCAAGCCTTATTGGCCATGCCAGCCATAGTGCTGGCCCTCCATTGGTGCAGCACACATGTACTACGTGGCTCGTAGGAGCAACGTGGTGCGTGTGTGCTGAGCCAATGATGGCCAGTGTTTTGTCTGGCCCGGAAGACAACAAAGACTTTCCTAACGGAGTGCGGCCGATGCTGCTTGCGTACCGCCCTCCATTAGGAAAGTCTTTGTGCCTCGCGGGCCGCACAAAACAGCATGGCGGACCGCAACTCGCCCGCGGCCGTATGTTGTGCACCCATGTCTTACACCAATAATAAGACTGACTCAGGAAGTTGGTAATAACATAACTGTTTTAATTGCAACTGTCTTAAAACAGGGAGTACAACGGACGTCAGCAGATGTTCGCTGAAGTCTTTCCAACTCACTCTCAAATCATTTCATAAAAAACTACATGTATGTAGTGAGAATTCATCATCATTGACATCATACTATGTGGCAAAATAAGAAAACCTACTTGAGGTTGCGATAGGCTTGAGGAGAACATCTAGGTATACTTTCTATGGGGGACAGAATTGTGATTGTGTCTCTACAGTCAGGTGGACAGCTATGCCCACCCCTAGTGCAATTCATCTTCGCCATCATAAAATACACAACGTTTCATTGGCTTTCATACTATAGGGCTGTTTACTATGTGGCCCTATACGATTGGTTTGCACGCTTGTACCCTTCTGAAACATTCCACTCGCCATCAGCACGCAAGCTGGTACCCCAGGTGCTTGTGGGTTGGACTTGACCATACCTACTTACCCAATTAGCCCATCATCCATCATCACTCCTGCTGTCTGCAATTCAAATAGTCTTTGAACTCGCCCTTGCAAGTGTCACTATGCCTGAGAATAAAAGAGAGTGAGAGCATGGTCTTATCTTCAAGTCTCAGTGTAGTTTGCCCAAAGTCTATTTTCATCTAGACCATGTGACTGGCGACTGTGTTTGAGCTCTTTCTTTCGTATTTTACACTATTAAACTAATACAACCTGGCACTCCTAGTATTTTACCATTACACCTCAACAGGAGCTCACCTCTTGCTTCTCATGTTCATTGTATCTTCTCAAATAGATAACCAGTTTCTTGGCTGCCCCAACCCTTGACACTGGGCCAGACAACCTTTCTCAAATTTTCCCTCTTCGTCAGCTGTTTTCTTCTACTGCGCCACACTTTCAGCCCTTCTGTTCATGGGGTCCTAGTTTGCTTTAAACACGACATGGGACATCCAGATTCTATATACATATATATATATATTACATGGATGCGGTAGCGTCCATGTAGTTATGGTTAAGTTGGTGTTTCCATAGGAAGAGAATTTTTTGGGTGGCTTATAACTTCGCTCCCTCTGGACGAATCCTCACCAAACTTTGCAAAAAAAAGTATATGGTCCCCTCTGAATTTTTTTGCAAAGTTTGGAGAGGTTTGGTCCACGGGGGGCAAAGTTATAGGGGGGGTCCCAAAACTTTTGTTTTTTCCCATAGACATAATGGGAAAAAAAAATGTGCACGTCTACAGCCCAAACCGCTGGACGGATTTGCACCAAATTTGCAGCAGGAGTGGGGATTTGGTCCCGAAAGCGTGCTTTTGCAAATGTGGTGTAAATCCGTCCAGTAGTTTTTTTTTTAAATGACCAAAATGTAAGGCAAAAAAATTAGTGATATCTCTGTTCGCTCCGTGGACGGACTTCCCGGTTCGCTTGCGGACAGTGCCCTGATTGGCCGAGCGGCTTGCGTGATGTCCACGGACATGCAACGTGTTCGCTAATTGGACGGCGTGGTGCGTGAAGCACATCAGATTTTCTGTGGCGCCCGCCATCTTGCATTCGCAGACGACCGCGGACAGCGCGGTGAAACTTGGATTAAAAATTGTATTTAGTGGAGTGTGTTGGTGTGTAAGAGTGTTTAGGGAGGGTGGGGGAGTATGAGATAGGTTCAATGTTCTGTTTTTTTTATGTGCTAGGCACTTTTGTTGTGTTCGATTTTTCTGTGGACAACACGGCTGTTCTGAAATGTTCGTAAATAAACAGAATGGATTCGGTGTCAAGTTGACAGTGTTCTAAGAAGACTCGTGGGGTCCTGGAATGTTCGCAGGGGGTGTCCTGAAGACGTTGTCTGTATTGTTCGTTGTCAAGCTGACGCGAGTTATGGTTGCGCGAGTTATGGTTGCTTATCTTACCATAACTGCCGAATTTCAGGGGTTTTTCGTTTTTACTTTGAACCATAACGTCCCTTTAACAAAGTTTTTTTACTGAATATATATATATATATATATATATATATATATATATATATATATATATATATATATATATATATATATATATATATATGATGGTGGCACCGCCTGCAGTCTATTCGCTATGTATAGCCAGACTTATGATTACTTAGTCTACTTGCGTTTCAGCACCCGTACAATTATAAAACGGCTTGCATTTTCTTCAATGCTCTCCTTACATGCAATCTTCATTCTGCGCATGAAATGCTGTTCAATACTTTACTTTGCCTTCAGATTGTATAAGGTCTATATACTCTCTTGATGGACATCTCCTCTGGGTGCGTCATTTCGGCTTCATGTGAAGTCACCAGTCTTCTCTGTTATTCATCTTCACACTTCTTACGGATCCTCCTTTAAAAGACTGTCATTTCTCTGAGGGTGCATCATATAGGGTTTTCTCAATGGGTACCTTGTTTTGAGGACACTCCGCGGTATAGGGACCATTATTGTCATTGTGCATATCACAATTTATGGTTTCCAACATAGAGGAAGAATGGGGGCGGAAATTCCAGCAGAGGCATTGGGCTCCTACTCTACAAAATGAAGGTAGCCTTGGAAGAAATGTCCCTGTGTGACATATTGAACAAGGGCTCACCTGACAATCTTCTAATGACATGAAGGTAGCCTTGGAAGAACAGTACCTGTGTGATACATTGAACAAGAGCTGAAATGACAGTCTTCTAATGAAATGAAGGTCGCCTTTGAAGAGAAGTACCTGGGCAAAAGATGTAACAAGGGTTTGCATGACGATCTTCCAATGAACTGACAGTAGCCTTTGAAGAACAGTTCCTGTGTGTGGGTGAGATATTGAACATGGGCTCATATAATGATCTTCTAATGATATGACAGTACCCATTAAAGAGCAGTCCTTGTGTGATATATTGAACAAGGGTTCACATGACAATCTTCTAATGAAATGAAGCTAGCCTTTGAAGAGGAATTCCTGAACGAGGCGTGAAACAAGTGTTTGCATGGCGATCTTCAAATTAAATTACAATAGCCTTTGAAGAACAGTTTGTGAGCATGGGCAAGATATGGAACAAGGGCTCACATGATGATTTTCTAATGGAATGACAGTAGCCTTTGAAGAACAGTTCCTGTGTGTGGGTGAGATATTGAACAAGGGCTCATATAATAATCTTCTAATTATACGACAGTACCCATTAAAGAGCAGTCCCTGTCTAATATATTGAACAAGGATTCATCATGACAGTCTTTTAATGAAAGGATGGTAGCCTTTGAAAAACCGTCCCCGAGCGAGAAAATATTGAACAGGGGTTCACATGACAATCTTCTAATGAAGTGAAGGTAGCCTTTCAACAACAGCCCCAGGGCATGGGCAAGATATTGAAAAAAGGCTCACATGATGATCTTCTAAGACAATGAAGGTAGCCTTGGAAGAGCAGTCTCTGTGTGATTATTGAACAAGGATTCACATGACGATCTTCTAATGAAATGATGGAAGCCTTTGAAAAGCAGTCCCTGGTTGAGATAAGCAACAAGGGCTCACATGACGATCTTCTAATAAAATGACAGTATCTTTTGAAGAATAGTCCCTAGGCAGTCCAAGGGCCTTGGCAAGATAATGAACAAGGGCTCACATGACGATCTTCTAAGGAAGTGAAGGTAGCCTTTGAAGAGGTGTCCCAGGGTGAGATATGTTACAATGGTTCTGTGAGGATCCAGAAATGAGACACAAACATGAAGGACTCATGGTGATTGGTATACATTTTTAATAAATAAAAAAGTGGTTGGAAAATGCCTCACTGTTCCTAATCTAGGAGTTATTTCCCTATCTCAATCAAAATCTACAGGCCTGTCCTCTGTCAAGATGCCCAAAGCAAAAGTGCCCTGTTTCCAAAATCCAATTCTATCCCTCTCATTCTAAAAGTAACTCTTAGGTTTTAAGGGTATTGGGCCTCATTACAAGTGAGTCGGTCTGGAAATAAAGGTTCCAGAAACAACATTACTGGCACACTTTCCGAACTGGCTCACTTTGAGTCTGCCAGTAGGGGCTGTGAACTACCGGCAGGACCCTACCCTCATGTGATCCCCCTTTGAGTATCCATCCATAGGGTCAGGATCAGGTAGCAGCTGCTGTCCCCTGGCCACTAGAGGAGAGGCTACCACCGGAAAAGGAGTGAGGACATCATCAGATTTATCACAGTTCACATAACCATCTTCTAAGGAAATGACATCAGCCTTTGAACAACAGTCCCTGGGCATGGGTGAGAAATTGAACAAGGGCTCGCATGACGATCTTCTAAAGAAATGAAGGTATCCTTGGGAGAGCAGTCCCTGTGTGATATATTGAACATGGATTCACATGACAATATTTTAATGAAGTGAAGGTAACCTTTGAAGAGTAGCCCCTCTGTGAGATACTGAACGAGGGTTCCCATGACAAGCTACTAATGAAATGATGGTAGCCTTTAAAGGGCAGTCCCTGTGTGATATATTGAACAAGGATTCCCATGATGGTCTTTCAATATAATGATGGTAGACTTTGAAGAGGAGTCCCAGGGTGAGATATGTAACAAGGGTTCACATGGTGATCTTCTAATGAACTGAAGATAACCTTTGAAGAGCAGTCCCAGCATGAGATGTTGAACAAGAATTCTAGTGATGATCTAATGAAATGAAGCTAGCATTTGAATAGGAATCCTTGGGCGAGATATTGAACAAGGGCGCACATGATGATTTTCTAATGAAATGAAGGTAGCCTATAAAGAGCAGTCCCTGTGTGATATATTGAACAATGATTCACATGAAGATCTTTGAATGAAATGATGGTAGCCATAGAAGAGCAGTCCCTGAGTGAGACATTGAAGAAGGGTGCACATGACGATCTTCTAATGAAATGAAGGTCGCCTTTGAAGAGGGGTACCTGGGCAAAAGATGTAACAAGGGCTTGCATGACGATCTTCAAATGAAATGAAGGTAGCCTTGGAAGAACAGTCCCTGGGCCTGAGCAAAACATTGAACAAGGGCTCACATGATGATCTTCTAATGAACTGAAGATAGACATTGAAGAGCAGTTGCTGTGCAAGATATTAAAAAAGGGTTCACATGACGATCTTCTAATGAAATTAAGGTATCCTTTGAAGGGCAGTCCCTTGGCGAGATATTGAACAATTGTCCACATGACGATCTTCAAATGAAATGAAGGTAGCCTTGGTAGAACAGTCCCTGGGCCTGGGCGAAATATTGAACAAGGAGTACATGACTATCTTTTAATTAAATCATGGTAGCCTTTCAAAAGCAGTCTGCGAGCGAGATATTGAACAAGGGTTCAAATGATGATCATATAATTAAATTAAATAGCCTCTGAAATGAGTCCCTGATGAGGTATGTACCAAGGGTGCACATGATGACCTTCCATTGAAATGAAGGTAGCCTTTAAAGAGTAGTATCCGGGCGAGATTGTGAAGAAGATTCACATGACAATCCTCTATCTGGCTATTTGGCAAACAAAAAGATGGCAGGTTATAAGAATTGCTTGGCTAATGTAAAAACCAAACTTTGGCCCTATCTTGTCTTTGAAATTCTATTTAGGAATTCTACTTCTTGCATTTTGTATCACAAATGTGTAAATTGTAACTGATCTAGTGGTTATTTATTTATTTGTTCAATTGTTAGGTGTTTATACAGAAATGTAATACTGTTTCAAAGCGCCCACAGAGCAACAGGGAGGGGACAAGGGATTAGAAACAATTAAAATACATAAGAACAATTAAATTCAGTGGGGGGTCGACCCTTCAATGCATTGTGAGTGTTCAGAAGTGCAAGTGCAGAAGGGAGAGAGAATGGGATAGATGCTGTAGTGCTCATCGGTGAGCAACAGGTGAGTGCAAAGAAAACTAAATCAAGCCTCCAAGGGTGGAGTGTTAGCTGAGGCAAGTGCTGAGGATAGACAAAGGCTGGGGTGATTCGGTGTAGGAGATCAGAGCCCCAAGGATGCATAAGGGCCATGAACACAAAACAAGCAACTGTGAGATTAGCAGAGGAGAGAGGGAGGGAAGGAGGAGGTAAAGGGGAAGGTCTTAAGGATCTTCTGGAATTTAAGAAAGAGGGGGAGGCTGTTCCAATGAAGGTAGCCAGCTGAGGAAAGGGATCGACCTCCTGCCCTCTCTTTAGTGAAACATTTTACACACAAGGAGTTGGTGCCAGAGGAGCGTAGAGGTCTATAGGGGGAATATTTAGTAAGAGAGAGTTGCAGATAGTGTGGTCCCCGGCCCCAGGCAGCCCTGTGGATAATACAGAGGGATTTTAAGTGAAGCAATCGGAAGTCAGTGAAGACTTTTTAGGGCAGGAAAGATGTGGTCCCTGGTCTTGAGGCCAAGGATATGTCTCGCTGCCCTTTTGGACTAGGTGGCGCGGTCGCAGAGTAAAAGAAAGTAGATTCAGGAGGAGGTTATTGCAATAGTCAAGCCTAGAGAGAACCAGTGTTCGGATAACAATGAGCTTCTGGGGGAAGGTGAGAAAAGGTAGAATTCCTTTGATAAAGAAGAGCTGAACATGGGACTTCTTGGCAATGTCCAGAGTTTAAGGGAAGAAGGAGAGAGCGGAGTCAAAGATGTCTCCAAGTTTCTGGCTTCAGAAGACAGAGCCGGAGGAGAGCCCATGGAAGAGGGCCAGAGTGAGGGGGAAAAGGAGGGAGCAGGGGACTCAATCAGAAGGATCTCTGTTTTGCTGGCATTGAAGCAGAGATCATTGGAAGTACACCAGGCCTGGATGGCAGAAAGGCAGTCAGGGATGATGGAAGGTGCAAGATGGGATTATGGAAGGTGCAAGAGGGTGAGCAGGAAGTTTGAAGAAGAGTTGTGTGTTGTCAGTATCACACTGGAAGTTGGGGGAGGAAGTGCCAGCTGAGTAAGAGAGATGTTAAAGAGGTAAGATTAGAGAATATAGCCCTGGGGGACACAACAGGTGGTGAAGGAAGTAGGAGAGGAAAGGTGCCTAGGCTGACTTGGGATGCGTGGTCAGTTAGGAAGGAGGTCAGCCAGTCCAGTGCCCACTCCGAGATACTAAGGGTGTCATGGAGCCTTCCTATGAGGATGGAGTAGCTGACCATGTCAAATGCAGAGGAGAGATCAAGAAGGATGAGGACAGCAGGGGAGTTGGAATCCAGGGATGCAAGCAGTTCTTCACAGGTGTTGAGAAGAGCAGTTTTCATGCCTCTGGATGCTCAGAATCTAGATTGATGTTTGTGGAGACAGCCAACAAGTTCAGTGTGAGAGTTGAGTTGGGATAGAGCTAATGTCTCCAGCAGTTTCCCAGGAAGGCGCTGATGGAGATGGGGTGGTAGTTGGCTGGACAGGAAGGGTCTGCTGATGTTTTTCTAAGGAGGGGGTGCACAAGGGAGTGCTTGAGGGAGCAGGCGAAAGAACCTGTAGCAAAGGGGTGGTTACAGTGATCAGCAAGTGCAGTAGCGAGAGAGTAAATGCTGTCCTTGATGGTTCTGGTTGAGCAAGGGGAAGCCTGTTTGGAAGAAACCTTCATGGAGTGGACAACTCTGGCAGGGGTGTACTGGGAACCAAAAGATGCCCTGGAAATAATGTTCAAAGTGTCCCCATATTACACATTTTCAGCAAGCCCAACACTCTTCCTATGCGAAAATTTGGAAATACCACACAAAAGAGGCCCAGGGTACAGAGGCCTACCGGGCAATCTCCAGAGTTCGCTATAGGCCAGTCCACCCCTGAACTCTGGTGACTTCTTCCAGTGAGACAAGGGCAAAAGAGGAGAAGGAGGAAGGTGCAGGGTGATTGGCCAAAGGAGGCAAGGGAGTGAGGGATGGGTCTGAGGAGTGAGTGACAAAGCTGTTCAGGATGTCCCGAGTTTTGGTGGTGAAGTGAGTGGGAAGTGCTTTGCAGGAGGCCTGAGAATCCTCCATCCTGTGAGGAGGATACTGAGAATAAGACCCATCATTTTGTCTAATTATCCACCTTGTGATTTATTAGGCACTTCTGTAGATGGCTTAGTTTTCTATACATCATGCAGCATTGCCTATCTTACTTGGGGGGAAGCTAAACTTTCAGCATGCGCATAGAAAGTGAGGGCTAAGAATATTGTGTATTGTTCTTTACCAATATATCATGATGCATTTTGTATGTTGTTTTAAACCTATTTTAGGCAAGATACAATTATGTTTTTTTAATGCAGAAATGATGAATGTATAGCGTATTTTGTAATGTCTGTTTTTTATTTTGTTTTATTTGTGTGATGTGTAATGGATGAATTTTCATCCGAATAAACATTCTACACCCATTGGCTTCAAGGAGCCCAGAACGCTTTGTCCAACTTCTTCTGGACTTCAAAATATTCACCTCTTTTACGCCAGTCCTTTTCCCCCTTCATTTGCTTACAGTCGCCAAACACACAACATTCAGGTCCCTATGCATAGCACGCAGAGCTTTCAGAAACGTGGGTCCACTTTTAATCAGACTCCACCATTACTGTCCTTGCAGATAAACCAGTTCCTGGTCTGACCATCTCCCCTAGGTTCCTTGTCTCTACAGCTGATGTCTTGTAGGTCCAACATTCTCCGTCTTCAATCCCCAAGTGTGGACCCACTGTCTTTCCTTAAAGGCACATAATTCCTGACACCTTGGCTTCTGCAAGGACCTGATCACTTGGCTCCTTATCCAGTCATTTCCAATCGCTTTAAGTCCCCTTTATGGTAAGAGAAACAAAACACCCTTTTCTCATGCTGAAGAAGAGTCCACATTTCGGAAGGTTTAGGAGGAATCATGAGGTTTTAGGCAGAAGCACAAGCCTGTCCCTGGATTTTTTCATTTGGTTTGTTTTTGGGGATAATGAGTTGGAAGTGAAATGACGCATAAAAGAAGGTTAACTTGGAAGATAGAGAATTGAAGATGGTGGTCAAACATATGCTTTGGCAAGAAACCTTTGAGAGATTGCCCTATAACCTAAGAGATGAAATGCAGAGGTATGCATCGATTTCTAGAAGCTTGATGAAAGGTATGGCTACATTGCTGATTCCTTTTTAGGGATATCTTGTTTTCTGATGTTCCATGACTGTCTTGAAGATTTTAAGAAACGAGTTCTGTAGCATGCTATACAATATGTATTATTTTTACTGTAATACTTTGAAAATATTAAAATTAAAATCATTGAGGTACATCACCCTTTTTTCTTCCGCGTAGCACATTTGCACGTGCCGCAGGTGGCCCGTCTCCTTCAGAAAAAATAGGAGAAGTGAGTACATTTAGATTGCAAACTGAATATCGTGGCATGCTGGCATGTTATTTTTCTTATCGTTATGCTGGTTCTAACATGCACAGTGATCACGCTTCTACTATATCTTGCCGCAGGATTGTATATGCACCCACCAAGCAGGCAATGGGCCTCATTATAACTCAGGGGTTAAGGGTTAATGCGGTCGTTAACCCTTAACGCCTGATTCCGATTTTAACGGCTGCTTTTAGCAGCCGTTAAAATCCATGGCGCTAAACCGCCTTGGTGCTAATTACGCCACCGTAATTTACGGTGGCGTAATTAGCGCCTTCCCCACTCCCATTATGCCCTATGGGGCAAAAATGTGAATGGGGAAGGGTAAAATGGGAAATGTGGATTTACCGCCCCACTCACCTTGGAATGGGGCGGTAAATCCGCCATCCACCATAGTGTAAACGTAGTTTACACCTTGGTGGTAAAGTTAGCGTACTTACCGCCTGGGTCGTAATGACCCCCAATGAAGCAAGGCATTGTTTAAGCAATTGTCCCAGTGCTTGAGAGCTGTACTGGGCATTAACTGTCAGAGGACCACATTAAAGGTCCAAAATGAAGTGAGCACCTTCAACATGGATACCAAATGCAGTTACGACCCAGTATAGACTGAGATACAGGGTGTTAAAACTATTAGTACCCTGGCCCAACACGCAGGGTCCGGATAGGGCTGTTTTGTATATACGCAAGTGTGGTGGACGTTTCTGAGGTACAAAAAAAAACTCTACATAATATATTGTCATCATGGGAATTGGGATAGAAATACATGAAGTCATTGGTCTATTTCCATGGCTTCCAATCGGGAGAAGAGGCATGGATAAGACTGGCGTGGAGGAGGCCAGCAATGGAGAGGTAGGAGAACATTGCAGGAGAATGGAGGAAGACACAATGCGGAGCCCTGTTGGGGAGTTGCAGAGGGTGAAGGAGGTTGAGGGGCCCTGCATGTGGGCCATTGAAGTCAGCAACGCCCACATATTGAGCTCTCTGACTGGCTGAGGTGTCCCGGCATGGTGCAAGGGAGAAGAAGCTAGAGCGGATGCCATCATCAGAACATCATGGAATCATTCTTGCAATCATCCATGTGCCCGCATTTGATAAGGGGTGTCTAGCAGCTAAACGACTCTTTGGATAGGGCGGCAGCCATTTCTCCAGCTCTGCCCACGCCCTTGAGATGATATCGTCTGATGGAGCAGAGTTGCTCACTTGGTTTCGGCTTTGACTGTCCAGTCCTCCTTTCAGCTGGTCAACATTGTTGTTAATGTGCCTCCGGTCTGGCTAATAATTTGTAGAAAAGCCTCAAAACTGTTCACCTGGTCATTCTGCATCACTAGCCCTGGAAAAACAAGAGGAGGCTGTTTGCTAACTTGCGCTGTGCAATACTCGAGCTGTGGTCAGGTTGACTGATACCATTTTCTGGAACGAGATGCTACAAGAACAGTGCTACTCCCAGAGAGACATGTTAACCTTAGGGCCAGTATTAATATGGGTGCAAAATACAATTGTTGCTCTCATCACCCTGAGTGGGATGGGTATGCCTAGATGTGGGTCCCGTGCCTGATGGACCTAGAGACCCACTCTACTCCTCACTGATGAGGCCCAACAAGGCTGAAACATGTCTGGGGATGCTTGTGGTCTCCTGCAGAAGGGATGTGACCAAGCAGTTTGGGCTGGACTGCCCCTTTTGGGTTGGGACCAAGCCTGATTTGCATATGGTCTTTCTCCTTATTTAGTATGTGAGCGGGAGAGTATAGAGAGCTACATTCTGAAAGGCAGTGGAGGGCAAAGTCATGAAATGATTTAAAGGTGAGGAGTAGAAACTTGAAGAGGGAATGATGTTGTGTAGCGATTCATCCAACATGATGCAGCATGCCGAGGTTGAGAGGATATAGGTAGGTTGTGGAAACTTTGCATAGAACATCTTAGGACTTTGTTGAAAGGAGCAAAAGAGTAGCGGGGAAGGCAAGGGAGTATTGCTAGAGCAGTACTCAAGTTTGCAGAACAGTAGAACAGAGATTAGAGTTAATGGTGGCTGCTGAGTGAGGTGTTAGTGAATCTACACAGTATTTAGAAGGTTGATACTGCCCATGAAGGCAGTGGCCAAAATTACACATAGCATTTTAAGGTAACTGTCAGAGAGGGCTCCAAATTGTGTCCCACGGTGGTTGATGAAGTGAGGAGGTTGAGAGGAAAGTAGATAAGACAGGAGGGAGTGTGATCAGCATTGTAGGCTAGGAGAAAGAGGACTTCTGTCTTGGAGGAGTCATGCAATAAACAGTGTCAAGCCATCCAGCGATTAACATGGAGAGGCGGCGGCTGGTGATGAGTTCCAACTATGAAGGAGGCAAAAAGTGAATAGGATTTGGATCAGTAAAGAGGACCCAGAGAAAGACAAAGCATTGATAAGCGGCACACGGATTGAGAGAATTGGGCACAGGACTGACCCTTGAGGGACTCCCATTGACACATGTGTGGGGGAGGGTGAAGTGTTGGAGAACCAAAAGAAGGAGAAGGAGTGGTCACATGATAGGCAGCCACCCAGTCTAGTACAGTGCCCTTGAAGCAAAGGGAGGAATGAGTTTGGGTGAGGGAGGGTTGGAAAATGGTGTCAATGACATCAGTGAGATAGAGTAGAAAGAGGATGGATGAGATGATCTGACAATAGTGAGCAGTGGCAAAAATATTAGAGCCATGACTGGCTTCAGTCTCAGTGGATAGTTTACACAGCAGTCTAGATTGGAGTGTTCATAGCTTGAGCCGTCCTCAAGGCAGTTGACAATTCATTTTAAAATGAACTGTTTTATGGATTTCACAATGGCGGTGTACAAGAACGACAATTTTGCAGAATGAGGATTGCTACCTATTTGAAGAGACAGGATGAAGATGGAGGAAAGGCAAGAGGAGGAGACAGCAGAGTTTTTTGCAGTAAAAGAGGATCAATCAGAGCAAATGATGGGGTGACTAAGCAAAGGATGAGTATGGGATCAGTAAGAGAGGTGGGAGAGAAGCTGATAGCAAATAGTGGATGTGGTTGAGGGAGGAGGAGAGAATGAGTGCGGGGTGAGAGTGATATGTAGCGAGGTGATCGTTTAACACCAGCAGGGTTTTGTGATTTTTTTTGTATAAAAGGGGCAAGCACAAGACACAATTTACAGATTACACTAAACCTAGCAGCTGCGTAACTAAAGAATAAAAATAAAAAAATTTAAAAAAGAGTCCTTTAAATATAAAAAATATGAGTCCCGCATTCCCGTGCGCCAAGAACAACTCTTCGTGAGCCTGCATGCAGAGGTAATTCTGTGCACACTGCGTATTCATGGAATTGTTCGCGCAAAGTAACTGTATATGCAAGTTGCAATTGGAACGCCCTCGACATGCCCCCACACAAAGCAAAAACAGCCAGAAACAGCTACCTGTGTGTGTTCTCTGACCACAAATACTTGCCCCCCTAAAACAGTGCGTGGGATTCCCCGTAAGCAAGACTGCATCTCGGGGACCATGCACAGGGTCCCCAGTAACTTTTACTGGCACCACGACAACATGCAGACAATTTATTGTAACTCGGGTAAAACACGGGAAATCTGCGGGCGAATCCCCGTAAACCATTCCTGCACCTTGCTAAACAGCGTATGGTCACCCGTAAGGTAGATATGAACCCGGGCTGTGTGCATGCACCCCTGAATCCGACATCCGATCTTACCTCTGCGCAGTGAATGCCATGCACAATTGTCTGTATGCCTGCATTCGGGTGGTGGATAGAATGAGAGCTTTACATGGCCATTTCTCTGCTCAGAGGCTGCGCGGTTGAGTCCATTAATATGATTTGTACTGCACAGTTGTGGGCATGCGATGGACTGCTTGCGGGCTGTCCCTTGTAACGTCCACATTTTCCCTTGTTCTTCCTCATTTTGCGAGTTCCGCCCCTTCCCTGCCCTCTGCGCTAACCATGCCCACGCTTTGCGTGGTGTCTCGTGCAAGGCACCTGGCTGCTCACAGAGATGTGCTGAGCCTGCTCGAAGTCCCTGTGAATTACAAAAAATTGCCACACATTCGATTCCATGAATCGACAAATGAGATTTTGCACGCTGTTTGGTGCCCCTTGTCCCTATTTACCATGCAAATAATTCCATGAATCAAGCTTAAAGTCTACACAGTGCACTGTATTAAAAACTATTTAGAAAGACCTTATTTGCAAAACAACCTGGTCAGGGCTGTCTCAAGGTCTTGCCTGCTGCCAGTATCTGGATGTTCCTCTCTGCCATCACACTCTCAAACGATGGCCCTTGCAGTGGGCAACAGCAAAAGCCGTTCTCATGTGATGGTGCAGGCAGAGAGCAACAGCAACAGTGTGTGAGGGCCCACAGTCTTTACATGGGCTGGGCTGCATATGTCAGATACAGCTCAGAGGCAACGTGGGGAGTCCCCACATAACTCACTCCACCTGGGCCACGCCTACCAGGTGCGGCCCACAGATTCCAGGTGGGCCTCTTTCTTATATTCAGCCCTAGGAGGGCAAATATTACATTGGGAACTCCCCTGTGATGGGGAGCACCAGTACTGGATGTGCCCGGGCCCCAGCAGTCTTTCTAGGCCACCTGGGGGCAGCAGATCTAACAAACGCTCTCCTGCTAGCCTGCTAGTCAGGGAAGCACCAGCAAGTAGGCCAGGGCTGTGGTGGTGAGAGGGCGCAGAGTGGAGTACCTACCGCCTATTGAAGGGTGTGCTTGCAGGGACAGCTTTTTCTCTCCTCGTATGAGGGTCCCTCACTTTAGGCTTTTTTTACTGGTCCGCAGTGCAGCTCTCGTGCCGGGGATCCAATATTCTTTTTTCTTTTTTCGCCGGGAACCCCGGTGCGGCTTCACACCCTGTGGATCCTTTCTTCTTTCCCTTGACTGGGGATTAGAGATAGAATGGTGGACAGAGTGTCATATTTTAGTCATTTTGAGACGTATGAGGTTAAGTCGTCAGCGCAGCAGAAGTGGAGCAGTGTTTAGTGGGAAGCACGCCCTGGAGGTTCCTGGAAAATATATGATATGTATAGTATGGGGACAGACAAGAGCAGGTGTGAAGGAAAGATTGCTTGTATGCAGTAAGGAGCGGGATCTACGGGATTACTGAACAGTGCGAAATTGCAAATGAAAACATGTCAAATAAGAAAATTACTGGGTCCCATAGATCACTTTATCCTTCATGCCGCATCCCGCTTCTCCTCCCTCCCTACTTAGCTTTTCGGCTGCACACTTCTGTGTGTGCTGCTGACTCACCTCTGTCCCTGCAACATCAGTTTCCTCCCACCAACTTGGGTCGGAACTGGCACTGCAGGGTCCTTTCTTCTTCTTTAGTGTTTTACTTCATTGTCCCCCGCTTGTGGGAACACCCACGTAAACCCGAAGCCCATAAAGCCGAACAAGGGGAGCAGGGCACACCCCGCAACCCCTGCACTCATTGATCAGCATTTTGTGTTTTGTAATTTTTTACTATACCGAATGTGTAAAAAAAACGCGCATTCAGCATTTTATTTCATTATTTTGGGCCAATACTAAGGAGAGTCAGTGACTGAGCTTTGTGCCAGTGGCATAGATTCAGAAGTAAGGTTGCATTCAGCGCTTGGATGGCGGAAGAGATCCAAGGTTGGGGGCGGATGAGTGGGAGTGAAGGAGAGGGCTGGTTAGTGCTTGTCAGTGGTCATTGCCATACCAGTATTGAACTCAGCGAAGGCAAGCGCAATAGAGTGGGCAAGTGCGGAGTATATGGCTTTGAGGGGGGTCTTCGCGTTTTAGGGCTAAGGGACAATGAAGTCAAGCTTTGATAGTCTACTGGTGATGTTGGAGCAAGAGTCAAGGAGGAACAGAGATGGTAAAGGGAATGAGTGAGTGGTCAGATGAAGAGGGGTCAAAGAGAAGACAGAGAAGTTTAGAGTGGAGGATAGAAAGAGGAGATCGCGGGATCTGGCTTCTGTATGGGTTGGAAGGTTTCTAAGTTGACCAAAGAGTGAGGAGAGAGTTCAGTCTAGCTCTAGAAGAGGTGCTTTGGTCATACTAGAGGTGAGGTTTCTCATTACGAAGATGAGAACGTCATCCAGGAGTGATGCAAGAGACAAGACAAGGTCAGAGAAGAGATTGAGGGTGCCAGAAGGACCGTGAAGTACATGAGGAGTGCAGTAAGATGCGGTGGGGAGGGTCTGCCAGTGTGTTCTTGCTTATATTCATACCAAAACCACCAACTGTATTTCTTATTTGAGGGAGTGGCTAAATGTAGCATGGCAGCCATAATGACAGGGTCACGAGAGGGAATACAGATTTCAGTGACACCCATCACAGAGCGTTTGGGATGATGAGAGTCAATGTTGAGAGCAACAAAGATATTTTATTAAGAGATATTGGTTACTCCAGAGTCCCAAAGTGAGTTTGATAGTGAAATGAGAGGGTGGGGAGGTAGATGGGGACATGGAAGTGGTGGATGAGGTTGAAGTGGATAAGGGGTGAGATGGGAAGAGGCAGGGCTCAAGTCGAGGGTTTCACACGGGTGGACGCAGTCCACCCACTTCTTTCAGAGGGCAGACTCATCCCCCCCCAGCTAAAATGAGAAACACTGACTGTCCTCTTTGAAAGTATGAATTGATGCAGACCTCGGGGCATGAACCGCAGTGGTCAGGTTTGCAGGCTGGACACTTCACCACTGCACTATATAACCTGATGAAAAATAACAAACAACTAAAGGTGAAATGTCTCATTTGCGTACTGTGAGTTACAGGGACAACATTTGTATTGGTTCTTGGAGTTTAAAACATGCACGCCTTTTAACGTTTTCAAAAACGCTATTAGAAGAAAATATCCTCTCTTGGTTTTTGTGTGTGTTGATTTTATGAAAGGCAAATGCCACTCGTCCTGAGCAATGTGGGTGGTTATGCAAAGCCAATTTAATGAAATGTGCATATTTCACCTTGATATGCTAATTTCTTGTGACGACACATCCCATTGCGTTTGTTCATGAGTCTTTTAGGACTTCACCCCTGGGAAGGGGTAGGATCAGAGGGTCATTAAGGAGGTGTTAGAGTAACAGTAATGGGGTGAGATGGGGGCAGGGAGCGGGGCAGAGATGGAGCTGACCATGGCAGTATGCAGAGATCTATTGAGAGACACAGTGAGAAGGTTGTTGAGGTGGAAGAGGAGGATTGTGGGAGCACTGTGCTTACAGAGAGGACAGGGATTGCAAGGGAGGGAAGTTGGGCTGAGGACCCCTGAAGAAGCACATGGAGGGGGCCCTTGCCTTGTAAGGTGTGAGAGGAGTGTCATGAGAGCAGGCTGCGTGGCTTATCCAGGAGCAAACAGGGGAAAGAGGTGTTGCCGTTAATTTAGGTGCATATTTAAATGGAATATCTGACAGAGGGACGAATATCAGTGCTTCTAATAAAAATAAAAACAATAATAATAATAATAATAATAAATCATAATGTGTTCTTATATAGTGATTCATGCCAGAGTCCGGTGATGTCCAAGGACTGTAACAACCCTTGTTATTAATAGGGTTGTTGAGGTGCTCATCACATAATCTGGATGGGTACATTGGAGCACCAGGTGGCGGCCCGGCCACGTGGAAGTATGGCAGCCCCTGTCTGCTAGTGCGGGCAAGACCTTTGGGGCGGCAGGTGCTTGAGGGACCCCAGGACCTGATGGGATTGGTGCAAGAGACCTCTCCTCTCAATGGTGTCTCTCAATGTCTTCAAATTCATGGTGGAGGAAGCAGGGTGTTTGCACGCTGCTTTCTTTCGGGGCTAATCGCGTGCTCTAAATGCACAAATCGGTGGCCAAAGTGGCATTGTCTAATGGAAGTATGAATGCCTGGCTTCAGGTGTGCGCAACTCAGTTGTGGGAGGGAGGCTGCACCAGGGCTGGATGGATTTGTGCTCTACGCCTCACAGTCCTTTGGCGATCACTGAGTAATGACCTTGCAACATGACACCATGATACAGTATGCGTGACCATCGGTCCATGTGGTGGTGGGGATACGATATGATATGATAGGTTATTTATGACTTGCTTAATATCCAGAGATTTCTAAGAGCGGACCCGGGGATCAAACCTGTGGTGCGTTGTACGTCTTGTGTCCAAGGGGAGCACGTTGCCCCTGAGCAATCCTACCGAGACAAATGCAGGGGTCATAGTGTCTAAAAGAGCTGATATCCCTGTTCCTATTGGCATTAGACACTAAGGGGGTGGTCCCTTTGAAAGCAATAAGGGGGTGGTCAATCTGAAAGTTAAACCTGAAAATCTCTGCCGTACCAATGATATGATGATATGATATGATATGGCATATATAACGCGCCTATACACAAGTGTTTTCAAGGCCAGACAAGGCAAGGGAGGGGAACAAAAGGGAGGACGGACAATGATCCTACTAGGCCAGGTGTCATTCAGATTACGCAAGTGCGTGGAAAGGGGGCAGGGACAGTGCAGTACATGTCAAAGATAATAACAATAAGTAAGTAGCAACCAGCATGTGGCAAGTGCATGGATAAGTGCAGACAACAGGTGCCAAGGGCTGGGAGGGGTACTGTAGGGATACAGAAACAGTCCCCAAGTACAGGGGTTGCCAGGTGGGCAGTGTAGGAGGTGCCGAGATCAGAGGGTGTCAAGGTGGCAAGTGCAGTTCTAGTTCCAGTTAGGGGGTCAGCAGAGGAGAGGAGGAGAGAAAGCGAAGCAAAGAGAAAGGTTTTGAGGTGCTTCTGGAACCGGAGATGTTTCTCCTCAAGTTTAATGGAGGCTGTTCCAGAAGGAGGCACCAGCCGAGGCAAGAGATCTACCACCAACTCGTTGCTTGGAGAAGCAAATTACTCCGAGGGAGTTGGAGGCGGATGAGCGAAGAGCTTGAGTAGGAAGGTATTTAGGAAGAGAGAGCTGAGGGTATTGAGGTCCCAATCCCCAAAAGGCCTTGTGGACGATGCAGAGGGTGTTGAACTTAATCCTCGCAGCCACTGGGAGCCAGTGCAGAGATTTCAGTACTGGAGAGATACGATCCCTTGGCTTGAGGCCAAGGACAAGTCTCGGATTCCTGTTCTGGATAGGTTGCAGAGGGCAGAGAGTAGAAGCAGGCAGATTTAGAAAGAGGCTGTTGCAATGGTCCAGCCTGGAGAGAACCAGAGCTCTGGAGACAGTGAGCTTCTGGGGGAAGGAGAGGAAAGGAAGAATACCTCTCAGGAGGAGCAGCTTGTAGTGTGACTTCTTAGAGACGTCAGAGATGTGAGGGGAGAAGGAGAGAGTAGAGTCGAAGATTAGCCCGAGGTTTTTAGCCTTGCAGGTGGGAGCAGGAAGGGGGCCAAGAGAGGCCGGCCAGAGAGATACAGGGAAGGAGGGAGCGGTTGTGCCGATGAGGAGAATCTCAGTTTTACTGGCAGAGGTCATTGGCGGCACACCACTCTTGGATAGCAGACAGACAGTCAGAGATAGGGGAGGGAGATAAGAGAGGGAGAGGAGGAGGCCGAGGGTAGCCTCAAAATGAGCTGGGTATCATCTGCATAGCACTGAAAGTTGGGGCAGAGTGTGGCGACGCAGTGGGCAATGAATGCTAGGTATTGGTTGAACAGCAAGGGAGAGAGGTTAGACCCCTGAGGGACACCACAGGTAGAGAAAAAGATAACAGAGAGGATGGACCCAAGTTGGACCTGAGAGGGTCGGGCAGAGAGGAAAGAAGTCAGCCAAGCAAGACCAGATAAGTGATACCGGGGTTATCAAGGAGACCGTTGAGCAGGATGGCATGGTTGACAGTGTCAAAGGCAGAAGAGAGATCAAGCAAGATGAGGATGCAAGGGGTATTGGATTCAACGTTAGAAAGCAGGTCTTCATGGATGTTGAAAAGAGCAGTTTCTGTGCTTCTGGCAGCTCTGAAGCCAGACTGATGGTCATGAAGACAACCAACAGATTCAGTGTGGAGATTAAGCTGGGAGATGGCAAGTTTCTCCAGGAGCTTGCCCAGGAAGGGAGTGGTGGGTTTTTCTGGGGTGTTCACCAGAAATGATTGGGGTCTCAATCCCTGATGGCCTATAACCAGAGGCGGATCTAATGGTCGCCAGGCAGACAAATGGCGACGGGCCCCTGTCCCAGGCCCCGTCCCTTCCACACAGCACAGGGCCCTTTCTGTTGTGATGTCACTCCAGTCCAAGTTGAGTCGAGTGTGCGTTTGTTTTGCCCTTCTTTCACAGCATTAAAAGTTTAGCCTAAAATTGTGAAAGAAGAGCAGAACAGTTTAGGGTGTGTGTTTGTTATTGTGAGGATGGGGAGGCGGGCCACCAGGTATGAGTTACATGTTGGCTCTGTTGGAGGCAGGGCACTAAGTATTGGCCGAGTTTCTTGTCTTATTGGCTAGTGCTGCGGTTTCCTTCCCTAGGCGCTACATTACAGTCCGAAGCCATGAAGGTGACACTCTTTGTGGGCTTTTCTTGTGAAATGCACCCTGAGCTGGGGACAGTCATGAATGAGAAAGCCTCACTCCATCCCACTCCCCCATCACGGCCTGCACCGGTGAAGGGAAACGCCACCTTTGGCTGGATGGAGTGAACACAGGCTGTGGCCCGTGTAGTGCCACCTGCACTGACACGCACCCTGGAGGTGGGGGCTGCCCCAGAGGAAGCCCCAGTACAGGGACTGTCCCGGGCCTGGTGAGTCAGAGGCTCGGGGCCTAGCTCAGAGGGGACTTCATGGACCACAGCAGTGCATATAGCAGCTGCCCGGCTCCCAGGCAGCACATGGGCGCCATCAGAGGCCCACCTCGTTACCTCTGTGTCTCTCTGTCTGCGTGTGTTTCTCTATTTTTCTTTCTCGTCCTGCCCGCCTTCTTCTCCCTTCGCCTCCATCTCATTCTTCATCTGTTTCTCTACCTTCCTCTCACCTGCGTTCTTCTCTCACCTCATCGCCCTTCCTCTTTACTCAAGGCTTCCTCTTCCATCCTATGGTCCGTCTTTCTTTCTCTTTACTCACTTTATATCATCTTTCTCACTCCCTCTCCCAGCCTGCCTGTCTTTCCTTATATTTCTTTCTCCTTCACTCTCATCCCTTCATCTCACTTCTCCCTTGCCCCTCTCGGTCTCCCCCTCTCTTTCTCATCGCCCTTCTCCTGTGACCACACTTAACTGCGCCCACCCAAAGCTCCGCCTCGATCCATCGCCCACCTAGGGCCCTGTGCCAGGTGCTGCCCACGGGGCCCTTTGCCTTAAATCTGCCCCTGCCTCGATATATTCAAGTTGACCATTTTGCATTCTCATCAGTGTGCTGGTTTTCCACTGACCCCTTAGACAGTCCATCGTACTTGTATATCATTAAGAATGAGCACCTTGCGCTATTGTGTGTACTCAGGAATCCCAGCAGGCCCGTCCATGTCATCTGAGGTGGAGAAATGATGTCCCTTGTAGGTTGGGGTGACGGTTGTACTTCTGAAGGTTTGCCTCAAATCTGCAATGTGTGTGAAAGAACAGAACCCAGAAATAGTCCTTATCCGTCTCAGGCGTGGGAGCAACAAAGGCCCAATAATGAGGAGCTTGTCTTTGAAAGAGACATAATTGGGCCTTAATTGTGATTGGCGTTAATAGTATGCAGGCAGCAAGTGCGGTGCGAAGGATATTTGCATATCCCAGATCACCCAGGCTATTTCCGTGGCGCTTTCTTCATGCTGACGCACCCTCAGCGAGGTGAGAGGTCAACGTGAGAGCCGCACTCAGACAGCAATGGTGAGCCATCATCATCATCCTTTAGGATGGGGAAGCGCCTGCGTGGGTCCGCCCACGTATCCGATAATTAAGAATGGTGAGCCATCAAAAGAAGCGCTGCAGAAGCAGGAACTCTCCCTGCCGCGGAGTGGGGCAGTCTTCGATTATTCATTAACCGCTCAGAGCAATGTCTGCCTCTTGCTCGCCGTTTCATTCGCTTTACACTGCCATAAAACGCGTATCTGCGCCCAGTGTACCATGCGCCATTCCAGCGCGCTCCCTCCCCCCTCTCTCCTCGATGTGTGTGTGTCTCTCTCTCTTTCTATCTCTGTCTCTCCCTCACTCGTCTCTCGCGCGCTCTCTTTCTCTCTCTCCCCTCGATCTTTCTCGCACTCTACCATTAGCTCTCTCTATCGTTCTTCTCCCTCTCCCCCTCGCTCTCCTTCATCTCCCTCTCTCTCGGTCTTCCTTCTCTCACTCTATCCCTCTCTCCCTCCCCATATCTCTCTCTCTCCCTCTTGCTGTTTCTCTTTTCTGTCTCTCCCTCTCGTCTCTCTCTCTATAAATATATCTTTCCCCTCACACTTTCTCGCTCTCTCTTCTCTCTCTCTCAGGCTCTGTCTTTCTTTTCTATTTCTCCCTCGCTCCGTTGTCTCTCTCTCTTTCTCACCGTATCTCCGTCTCTAATGCTCTATCTCTTGATCTCTCTCCCTTTCTCTCGTGAATACTTCTCTCGTGTTCTCCCTCTTTCCCCAAGTCTCTGTCAGCACTCTCTCTGTGTCAGTCTCTGTCAGTGTCAGTTTTCTTCATTCTACATCTGTCAGCATCTGTCTTCGTCAGTCCCTCAGTCAGTTTTTATCAGCATCAGTCTGTAACAGGATCAGTGTAAGTCTCTGTCAATGTGTGTTTCTCTTTCTGTCAGTGTCTGTCTGTCAGTGTCTGTTGGTCACCCTCTCTCAGTGTCATTCCCACTACCAATCTCTCCCTGTAATGTGAGTCTATGCCAGTATCCCCCTGTCAGTCTCTCCCAGTCTGTGTCAGGGTCAGTTTCGCTCAATCTGTCAGTGTCAGTCTCTCTCAGCCTGCCTCTCCAGAGCTCATGTTCTATATTGGCCTAACGTGGATGAAAGGCGTAAAAGTCTTGAGTACGTCGAACACCTTCCAATCGCAACACAAGATATAATCAATCATTAGTATGGCAGAGAGGAGATGCAGCACGCAACTTGCGTTCTGCCACCTTCCCTCCTTTCCGCCATACAAATGCTCCAGCATCTGTGCCGGCATAGACGTTCAAGCCAAATACAAGTGCTGGAGACCCCTAGAGCGTCCATTGTACACACTGCCTGTTCAATTGAAAGGAAACCCTCCCGACATGCTGTGCTCACATGTTGGGGAGGGTTTACTTTGAACTGGCAGCTCTGCTACCCACGAGCATGCTGTTTGACCACTGGCATCCATACCTCAAGCTGTTACTGTCCATGAAATGACATTTCCCCACAGCCTGACTACTTACTGCACCTGCTCAGGAGCAAGTCACAATACCAGCCTCAATACGAGCAGTCTTTGCTGCATCTCATCCCGCACAGGCATTAGCCTTCTTAGAAGTGACTTCTGGTTCTCTGGTCCTTGAGAACTATTTCAGCTCTTGGCTTTGACCTTGGGCTGTTTCTTCTCGACTTGCAAATTGCCTTCTAGATTGGGTTCTTCATCTCAACCCTCCTTTAGATCTGCGCCTTGAAAGGAAATGTGTGTGTCTCTTAGATCATCTCCCTTGGGTCTGCAGCGCCCAATTCCTCCTTCCTCATGACACTGAATTTCTCCATCATAGGCTATATTCTGTCCTGGAATGTATGATGATACTACAGGAACCAAAATTATAATAAATACAATGACAGAAGTGACCACAGAGTTATTGCAAAACGAACAGCATCAATCACCAAGGCGACAGTCCTCAATAGGAAAAAGTTATAATCACTGCACTGCTGAAGAAAACCTCAGCTAATATTAGGATTCTAGCCAATAGCAAGTAATCCCAAAACTCCATGAGCGACATCCCGTAGAAATAAATGAGGAAGTAAACAACCCTCTTCATGGCCTCCAGTTTGGATTCAATACAGAGGGAGGAATTAAAACAACAGAGGCAAACATGTATACAAAATCTCAGCGGACAAAGGCCATGAGTCTACTCTTATGCTTCTATACCTGCCAGCAACCCGCAACACTGTAGACCATAGTATTCTGATGTGGGTAGTAAGGGATTGAACCAGAGCATTTAATGATTGATTCTGCCTTAGAATGGATGAAGTCCATCCCCAGAAGATCTGAGACTGGGCAGCAAGGAAGACCATATTATTCTTATGTGTGTAGTAAAGGACTGAACGGGAACATGAAATGATTGATTCTGCCTTAGAATGGATGAAGTCCATCCCCAGAAGATCTCAGACTGGGCAGCAAGGAATCCTCCTTGGTTAAGGTCGCACATCGGGCCGTACAGGGATCTTCTTCTCCCAATGCTGGTAAATGTACACATGTGTCTACAGGCCCAACTAATGAAGACCTACCAGCAAGAGATCCAGAACCATTCCAATGATACTCAAATACACATCTGATTAGACAAGGAGCGGGTGAACCAGACCAAACGTTCCAGCTTTCTGGACCACACCTTTTCCTGGATGACAGAACATTTCCCTTTGCCTCCTGGGGTCTGAATCTGCGATCCTTGTAATGGGTGAACCAGAACCCGATGTCAGATCAATCCATTTGAAATGGCTTGTTTAACTAGGGTCGCTTACCAAAATGAAACTGAAGTTAATAAAACTGGGATATTGGATTTTGAGATCAGCGTTATAGCACAGATCAATGCAGTTGTTTTATCAACACATTTACAGGTATTTCTGCATCGCAAGAGACACTCACACGCCAAAACAGTCTCTTCATCATCAACTCCACTAACCTCCTCATACGGCCGTGACAGCAGAGTGTCATCACTTGTGATGTTATTGTTGACAGCTTCAGGCACCTCTCCCAGTTATCCGAGGGACTGATATCATCGTCATGCTTCAAGCCTCGTCTGTCCCTCACGTTCCATTGATAGCCCAAGCACTTTACTAGTTATCCCCTCTACCCACTATCCCCCAATACACATCGTGAATTGTCTCACTGTGTTCACTTGTACGCCATTCAACTCCATCATAGAAACTGGGGAATCCCAACTTCAATGCACATTTAAGGATGGTACAAAACGAACACCCAAACACTGTGCACCTAGGTGGATTGTGTGTGCCAGTATGCGTGCCCGGCGGTATTTCAGACTAACACACGGTCTCTATGAGCCTATGCCAGAAATAATTGTGCGGGAGCAATCAAGGACATGCCAGGGAGCATCAGTGGTTGGCATCTGCTTTCCTATGCTTTCTTATACCTGATCTAGAAATCCAAAAACTGGACCAAATTGAAACAGGTTTTGAGCATCTCCACTGTTTCTCCAGCTTTAGGCGTTATTAATCAACTATAAGGCAAGAGGTGTCCATCTAAACTTCTGACAGGCATCTCCTTATTCGCTCCAGTGCAAATCATTGTGAATCACGTCCTTATATTTCCAAACATGCCAGAACTGAACAGCATATAACATGGAATGCCTTGGTCCAGACTTTTTGGGGCAAGTGTGTGCTTCTCACCTTCAACCTACGCACAAGTTTATTTAATCATTTGAGCACTTTTAGAAAAACGATTTGATCAAGAGAATATGTTGGCATTGATCATATTTATTCTTGATGTGTCAGCTGACACGTGTTTCAACTAGTGATGGTCCTCCTCAGGGCTTACACCGAATTTGGAATGCTGCTGTTTACACACTGTGTGTCAGATTGGAAACCTGTTGCGATGTAGGAATTGGTATTTATAAGAGGAACTACGCTTTAGGTCAAGTGCCTTCTACACATATCATGCGGTGCAGTGGCACAGATTTCCTTTATCCCTGAGAACCAGTCTCTTTACCTTGTAAGCCCTGGGGAGGAACACTGTTCAAAACACCTGATGGCTGACACATTGAGAATACATGTTGTCAATATCAACATATTCTTTTGATCAAATCATTTTTTCTAAAAGTGGTCCAATCATTAGAGAAACTTGTGCACAGGTTGAGAGTGTTAAGCACACACTTAATGTATTATTTTTCTTGGAACCCTTGGCCAGTGTTCCTGTTGATCCTTGCAGCCTTGATTTGTGCCGAATACTAATTTAGGAGGAGTACTCAGACCAAGGAAAGTGCCCTTGTGTTTGAGGAAAGGGCCCTTGTGTTTGAGGAAATGGCCCTTGTGTTTGTTCTAGAGTTTTTGGGGTTTGGCACATTTGCATGCACCAAAGCGCCGCCGTAGGTGGCTAAACCATAAAATGGCTGCAACACTGAATATACATTGTAGTGTTTTCTGCCGATCATCCAAGGTGCGGTTGTTTTATAGAATGTCTGTCACTCAATTGCAGGGAAAGTTCTCGTCTCCACCTTTCTCAGGCATTGCCGAATCTCTGGTGCTGTTGCATCGAGGAGCTTTTGCACTTCACTCTTTCCCCTTGTTCCCTCTTTCCCTTTTCTCTGCATGGCTCTTTGACATTTGCTCTCTCTACCCCAAACCACGCACATAAGGTAGGCCCCATCCCAGCTCCCACCCTCAAACGTCTGCACGCACAAGCATCCAGCATCCAGCTATCCCACCAATCCTATGACACCCCTCTCTAAAGCCAATCCACCTACTTGACACCTCTTTATCCCCACACCTCCATCATCCCTCCATACCACCCCAGCCCCACGACCTTCTATCTACCCGGCCACCAATACTCACCCGACTTAACCCCTGCCTACCACCAACCCCACTACCAAACCTCACCTCTGCCCACCCACTTTCCTATCTCACCCCTTTCTATAACCACCCAATGTACCTCAGCCATCCTTATCCCTGCCCTCCCTCGTTCACCCAACCTCACCCATGCCATCCCCCATCCACCCGACCTCACACCTTCCCACATCATCCCCCAAATCCACCCTACCTCACCCACACCTGTCACAAAACCAGCCTGACGAACCCTTCTCTACTCCCCACATCCCCCTAACCCTTCCCTCTCTACCTAACCCACTCACACATCACCCCTCTTTACCCCCTACCTAAATGATTTCACCCCTCTCCACACCCAGTCATCCATGCTACCTCATCCCTCTCTACTCCCACCTTTAGCCTACTTCTTGTGTTATTTTAATTGTTCTTTTATAATGCGCTTAATTCCAGAGATGGGTTTCTAAGCATGGGATCGGGATTCAAACCTGTGTTGCGCTGTGTTGTCTTGCTTCCAAGACAAATGTGTTGCCCCTGAGCTAAACCCCCTCATCCCTCTCTACTCCCCTGCAACACTCTGCTGCCCGCTCACTCTACTTTGAAAGTAACTCACCCCTCTATATACCCACACACACTTAGCTTATCTCACCCTTACGTACACTCCCACCCGCCTACCGCACCTTACACCTCTCAACTGCCCACCCAAACTACCCCACCCCGCTCGACCCGCAAGAACCCTCCCTCCTCCCTCTCTATCGCAACCTGCCCACTACTACATCACCATTGTCCACCCACCACTAGCAATACCTCACTCAAATCACCCCTGCTTATCACCACACACCTCAAGCCCACCCATTCACCAATCTCACCCAAGACTATGGGCCTCATTACAACTCAGGCGGTAAGGGGTTTACGGCAGCGTTAACAGCGCCGACCCTTACCGCCTGATTACGAGGTCCCCTAGCGCCATGGTGCTTTTAACACCTGCTTTTAGCAGGTGTTAAAATCCATGGCGCTAAGGGACCATGGAGTTAATTACGCCACCGTAATTTACGGTGGCGTAATTAACGCCTTCCCCACTCCCATTATGCCCTATGGGGCAAAAATGGGAATGGGGAAGGGTAAATGGGGATTGGGGACTTACCGCCCCGCCTAGGTCGGAATGGGGCGGTAAGTCCGCCAACCACCATGGCGTAAACATAGTTTACGCCATGGTGGTAAAGTCACGGCCCAGGCGGTAACTTACCGCCTGGGTCGTAATGAGGCCCTATGCCCATGCACCCAGCCAACCTCACCCACCTACCCTAAACCATGACCACCCCATCCACACAATCACAGTGCTGCCAACCCAACTGTCCACCCTCCCGCGACCTGTCAACCCCAACTCGCCCACTCACCCTAGCTCACCCATGCCTACCCCACTCCCCATTTTAACTCACCCATGCCTACTACAAAAATACCATGTCATTTCTGTCTATGCCCACACACCCTGTTCCACTAAATTATAAAATGCTCACCCCTGCCTTCTGCGTCTTACTCCACCTCATACCCGCTCCATCCACCCTTAGCTCCACTTTCACCCTAGCTCACCCTAGCTCACCTTTGACATTGCTGACATCAGCATACTTACTGAAAATGTGTAAGCATGTCTGAAAATTGACGTGTAACATTAGTAAACAGAAGTCGTCGTTCTACTATGAACATTATCTGAAAACACTAACTAGCACACATCTTTATAATCACTGGGCATGTCGTGCCCAATTTTGCCTTCATTCGTGCCTATGAATGTTAAAATGAAATAACTGAAAATGCAAACATTAGTGTAATTTCCGAAGCACATTTCTCTTGACACTGGTGGTTTTACCATTTTTAAAGAATGCCAGATGTGTGGAGACATTTCAGTCCAATGTTTGCATGTGTTAACAAACATTGCAGTTGTCTGCAGCCTTGAGAAATGTCTGTCTTGGGCAGATTAAGCTATGTATAAAATATCACTTCCCTGTAAAAACAGAGGTAACTTTCTGGAGCAAAAGTTTTGCACTTGGGCTCATTTGCATACCCACAAAGCCTTGCTGATGTGGCTCTACACTGAAGGTGACCTTCCAGCCATGGCTACTGGGTGGCGCTGTGGCATGTGTGACTTGGCTCAAATGGATTACTCTACATTTATTAAATAACAGAATGATTTCCAATGCAGCCCTGGATTAAATTGTGCAAATGCAGTGCACATTTGTCATGTGTGCAGTAGTTTGGCAAGCATATAAAGAGCAAAGCATGAATGCAGGTTACAGCAGAAAACCTCTATTCGTTCGTTTGGGCCTGCTCACACTGAGAAGGTGGGCGACCAGCATAGCACGTGCGTTCTTCGCACTCTGCCGCCCCCAATACTTCCCCGAGAAAGTTGTGAAAAGAATGATCACCCTGTGGCTGCAGGGAGAAACTTCGGAGTAATTGCTGATTTTGTCTTGCAGATGTCGTGTCATTACCATTTGCTCTCTAATTGAAAAGGAAAGATAACATCGGTTTCACCTCTTTCCCATTACTAAAATGTTCTAATCCATGCCCTGGTGTTATCTCCAAACCTCTGAGTACAGATTGTTTTTTCTGCTTCCTTTTTTTTTACTGAAGGATGCTCGAATCAGAGGCTTAATAAGATTTGATTGCTGCGTTCATTCATCGGACGCTCCTGTTGATGATTTTATTTAATCGCAGATAGCGTCAGCTTTATATCCAAATAGATATGCAGATGTCCAGTTAGTTATATAGCCCCTAGCAGTGGCATGTAGCCAGTTCCCAAGTGTTCTTTATGTTGTTTTTCAGCAAAAGGAATTGAGAAAATACAACATAACATCTGTGGTTTGTTTATAAGAGAACGACCTGCTTCCCCCCTAGTCAATTTCAGACTCTACCTTGTAAATTCCTACTGTTTGCAGGTATTATTCATACAGTTATTGAATTTCAGTCTTCTGGCCTAGGGAGTGAAAATAGCTTCTTTAGGAATGCAGAATGCAACAGGCCGACATGCTTACAAATGATTTGACCTTCCAGAAGTTTTGGACGGCAACTCCAAGGAACCTTCACCACTGACTATGAAGGCTAGCGATAATGGGAGCTGAAGTCACACATAAATAGAGCTCCAGATAATGAGTAAAGATGTGTGCAGTGTCTGTACTTGCTTGAATTGCCCTGCTCTTGAACTAGAAACAGAACAGCCGTACCCTTATTCCTATTCACATACTGCCATAACGTGACCAGTCGTTGCCATGGAGCTGTTCTTTCTAATTCCTGGGAACGCTAGTTATGTTTTTAGGTTAAATATGTGTTATACTGTGCCAATTATCACAGTGGTGGCCTTAGGGCATTAGGCCTGCCTGGACAGTGGAATATTATGTCCCCTCCAGAACTATACAGAATGTGGTCTTTGAGAGAGAGAAGAGGAAAAGGAAATGCAAAGGAAAAGTGGGATTAGGATAGTTCTGACGTGCGTCCGATGCGGAAGCCCGCGAGAGGAGCCTGCAGCGTTTGAAGTCTTCCTGCACGCCGGAGCCGCGGAGAAGTTCCACCGAGTGAAAGCGGGATGTTGGCGGTGCTCGGCGCGAAGAATAAGGTACGTTTTGTAAAATATTATTAAACCTAATGCAATTTAAATGTTTTTGTGAGGGGGAGCCGGTCCTCTAGGCAGCCATCTTGCTTCGGCGCCTAACCACGCCCCGGGATTAGGATAGTAATGTAAGGAAAAAGCAATTGAAAGGAGACATTGGGATTGGGGTGAAGATAAGCCATGGTGGTCGTTGCAGTGCTTATGTAGTCAATAGGCCTCATTAGGAGTTTGGCGGTAGCCCTGCCGGTAAAACCAGCAGGCTGCCGCCAATGAGGAATTACCGGGATATTCCGACTTTGCCGGACCCAGTAATTCCTCCATTGACAGGTGCCGGTGTCTGTCAGTCCCCATTCCCATTTGAGCCACATAGGGCTCAATGAGAATGGGGACGTCGGATGCACCGGCACCGTTTAAAACGGTGCCGGTGCATCCGACTTGCTGTGCTCACGGGTGCCATTCTGCCCGCCGGGCTGACAGGTGCATGCGAGCACAGCTCGTAGTATGGCAGTCCGGGAACTACGGTACTGCCATGCTTATAATGAGGCCCAATGAGCGTAGATGAAGTCAGAAAACTGATGATGAAGAAGGGAAGTGTAGCTAGCCTGTTACAAAGAGCATTCCCCATGATAGATGGGACGGATGTCTGATGTTAGGTGCATTTTGAGGTAAAAGTTGGCACCATCATGTTTTACCATAATTAGGGAATGCTTCATTCGATTAACAATCCAAATTCTGAGTTTTTGACCTCTTAATTAGCATAAACAAAATGGCTGCCAAATTACATTATTTTGATAGTGTATTATAAACTAATGTTCATGTAATTTTTTTTTTTTTTTATTTAAAAGTTGTATTTAAAGTTTGATTAACAAACATTTACAACATCGTCAAATTCAGTTATTAAAATCATTACATAGAAAATTACTTTACATTCACAATATTTTAGTTTGAATTCATCATTACATATCATGTTGCATGTTATGGATTAAATTTTAGTGAATAAACTAAATTCATACTATTTCCATGCGATTAAGCTACCAATAGATAAGATTTATTCGTGCTTTTTCCATACATTTAAACTATTGCCAAGTTAAACATTAGGATTTATTTTGTATTTTCTTTCGCATCTAATTCAAGTTCCAATTTTTCGAGAAATGCGCATAATAAAACAATTGTTTTCGTTGAGTATCCCCACATGAATTTTTTCCAACACCATTCCCTTGCTTCCTGAGTCATACCCAGCACCTGTGGACCGATTAAAGTATATCGCAGGGTTTCAAAATGCTCACAGTATAATGTAAGGTGTTTCAGATTTTCTATCCAGTATTTGCCCTCGCAAAATCTACACCATGGTTCAAGTCCAACATTAGAGTTTTTTTCCCATTTAATGGTTTTCTCATAGGTGTGAAACAGATTAAGTTTGAATCTCAGATAGAAATGTCTCTGTTTATTCGCCGGGAATTTAATCAAATAGGATTTACGAGGCAGTCTTGATGTTACAAATTTTGCAGCTTCAGAGTATGATTTTTTATCTTGCATATCTTCTATTGTTAGTAACCAATCTTGCTCGTATAAGCGTTTCTTTACATGTCCCATACGATATTCTAAATCCATTGGTTTCAAACCACATTCGTCTAATTTTTTTATCATACATTCCGAGAACTTCAACAACGATTTAGGTACTCGATTCTCAATCATGATTGAAAGTTCACCATACAATGACTGTTTCTGCGGAAAGATCATCTTTCCATAATTCGTTAGCTGTCGCCAATGGAACTTGGTTGATAGGGCAGATATTCCTAGCTCTTGTCGTACAATACAATTTGGGAGTGATTTTGGCAGTCTCAAAGTTGCTTTCCACAATTGCCCTTGAATTTGATCTAATATTGAATCAATATTACAAAGACATAAATCTAATCCATAAAGTAGAATTGCTTCCACTTTCAGCATATAGAATTGAAAGAGTGGTTCCATTGAAAATTTGCAGTGCTTTATAAATACCATCCGCATTTGAGTCGCTAGAACATTTTTTTTTGCATTTAAGTTAGTGAACCACGATTTTCTAGAAGGAGAGTCAATAACATCATACCCCAGGTATCTCATATTTAGTGCGATGGGCATCTGAATAGAATTTATTGACCATCGCATTTTGGGATATTTTTTTTTTAGGTTTTTTAGTATAAAGATGCTTGACTTTTCGACGTTACATGTAAGATTGTTTTTAAAAAGATAAGCTTCAAATATTTCAAGCTTATTTGAAATATAAGGCCATAAGGGGTTCGATCAAAAATTAAAACATCATCTGCGAATGCAATCCATTGGATACGTAAGTGTGCCAGTCTTGCTGGATAGCTCAATTCCGAGTTCCATATTGTCTCAATGTCGGAGATGTATAAGTTAAACAGAGTAGCTGCCAAATTACACCCCTGCTTAACCCCCACTTCGGTCGTAATCGGGATTGTTGTAGAACCAGAACTATTAATACGGACTAGATATGAGGTGTTCTCATGCAATTTGGCTAACATTACAATTAACTGAGGCGGAAATCCCATTTCATCCATCTTTGTCCAGAGAAGAGCCCTAATTACACAGTCGAAAGCTGCTGTTAAATCCACGGATGCCATGTATAATGGACCCGTATTCATCGAATTCGTCTGTGCAATTAGGTGTGCTAAAACAGTTGCATTTAATGCTGTTCCCATTCCGGCACGAAACCCAATTTGAAACATCGATAAAATGTTCCGTTGTTTAATAACCGCCTTCAGCTGTTGCAACAACAAGATTGCTAAGGTCTTGGCACTTGCGTCCATCAAGGCAATCGGGCGAAAGTTACTTGGCTTTGTTTTATCACCTTTCTTGTGAATTGGGACTATAATCGATTGTAGCCAGGATGGAGGAATAATAGAAGAGCGAATAATCTCGTCAAATTGAATTTTTAATATCGGGGCCCATAGCTGGATATTTTCTTTCAAGGCACAAGGTGGAATGCAATCCGGACCAGGCGCTCTTGATTTATTCAATTTTCCAAGTGCCCATGTAATATCCTCAAGTGACCAACCCTCAAGTTCATTCAGCATCTTGTTGGAGAACTTGTCAGCAAGTGCTTTAAATCGTTCCGGTAGAGCAAATTTCTTTTTATAATATTGTATCCATATTTCGGCACTTATAGTAGAGCTTTGATTCACCGTTTGATGTAAGTCATTACTCCTTAGGAGTGCCCATATGGAACGCCGGTCATTTTTGCATAATGCGGCAATCATTGTTTGGTTCATTGAATTATGAAGATAAATCCTGTAATTTTTTACACGATTGGAATATTTGTTAAGTACTTTTCGTTTCTGTATGTGATATTCACCGTTTGCCAGGCACATTCTATTTAGTTGCAAGATTTCATGTTTCTTTTGTTTCTTTAGAATTGCAATTCTGGTAGCCATTAAGTCGACTACCCGCGGCTTTGTTATTGCTTTTGTTTTTTGAAATACCACATATATGAGCGCTATTATCATAATTAGTGAAATTTGTCTGATCGTCAAAACAATTGTTTGTAGAGGGTGATTATTTCTAGCGCTATCTATTAACAACTTAATGATTACATTTAAGTTTTTGCAAGTTCTAGTATTCCATCGTAGGGAGACACCTGGACGATCTTCCATTATAAATATGCTCAATGGATCTAGTTGCAATTTTGGAATCATTAGTTGAAAAGCCACATATAGAATACAATGGTCACTCAATTCATTAGTTGCAAGCTCTACTCCCTTGCAATCAGATGCTAGTTCCCCAGATACCGCAAAGTAATCAATACATGAGACCCTATTATTTCGCGACCATGTGGTCGCCTTTCCTTTTGTATTAAAGGGCAAGAAGTCTATATTCCAGCATTTAAAGAATTGGCTTAAGCATATTCCCCGTCTCCTTGAGGTCAGGGGTTGGCTTTGAACATTCAATTGAATTTCATTTGGGGGAGTTTCCGTGCAGTTTGAGTTGAAATCTCCTCCTATGATTATTTTTACATTAGACCACTTACAAAAAACTTCGTCAAACAGGATATCGAGATCGTTCAGTAATGAGTCCATTGCGGTACCTAATGGGTTAAAGTATAGTGATACTATTAAAACATAGTCCATAGAAGATAGTCCTGTCTTAATTACAATTGCAATATAGGATGTAGTTATAACAGTTGATAACAGGGAGTACATCAGGGTAGTGCTTACCAAAATGGAGATTCCCCCTGACGGTCGCCCTCTATGTACTCGGGTTGCAGGTTTCGAGTATGCTGTAAAACCTCTGATTTCAAATGGTTTTAAAGCCATGGTTTCCTGGCATAATACGATATCAACAAGCTCATGCGGGGCATATCTGGTTGTCCAAGTCCTTAAGTTTTTCAGGCCGCATGAGTTCCATGATATCACTCGAAGGAGTTTTTTGCTACTACGAGTGCTCTATCGTTGTTTCTTCCTTTCGATTCCCCAATATAGTCGGTAGCCAGGACCAATCTTTAGATACAGCAGAAATAGCAACTAACTGTTCCAATAGTGCCTTATCCGTTAAATTATCAGCCTTGCCCATAGATGCATGACTGTATTTGCTTGTATTGGTTAGGGGAATTACCTCATTAAAGATTTTAGCTTCATCAATAGTAGGAATTTGGAATACTGTCAATCCTAACATTTTTAACTCTCGTCTATGATTCCAAATTAATTCAGCAATTATTGAGGATTGAAGTTCTAAGACCATCCTATGATTTTTTATGGATGGAAGAGTAATCCATATAATGTCGTTTGACACCAGCGTTCTTAGTGCGGGAATTTTTTTAAAAGTGTGTAAAATAAATGATCTATTCAGATCTTGGTCACCATTAATTTCAGGAGCACTAATCCAGCCCAAAATAGTTGATATCGGCTTAACCGGTATGTCTTCATCAATAGTGCTCTCCGTAATGACAGATTTTTTCCGCACCACCTCTTCCTCAATTTGATTTTTTTTTTCTCCCGACCCAGTCAGGAGTTGTGGGTTCCACTGCTTTGTTGTTCTATCTTCCTCCCGTTGCCCAGGAGATACCTTTTTTATTGTATTTATTGTCAATCTCTCCATGTACGGTGTGCAGCTTTGGTCAACTTGCATTTGTGGGGGTATGACTTTGTCATTGAGCTTTCCCAATGATACCCTATTGTCTTCTGATGAGTCTACTCCAATAATGGTCCGTTCAGTTGTTTTCTTATTGGGAATGGGTTTATAGAATGCTGATAGCAGCGATTGCTGAGAGGAGGACAGTGAAGCTGTAAATTCCTTCTGTTTGGCTGAGATAGATTTGTCAGTCGCAGATGCTTGGTTCATTTCATTGTTGGAATCAGCATTTGCTTGAAGTTGTAATGCAAGACGACTTGCAATGGTAAGTTCGTCTACATCAATCGTTGCATCTAGATCTATATTGCCAGTAGAGGCATCAATGTTCCCCTCAATTCCTTTCTCCTTAACATTCCATTTTGGATCCAGGTTAGCATTTTGTTCAATTTGTATTATTTTTTTTTGTTTTTGGTTAAGATTTTGTTTTTCCAATATTTTCTTATTTTTTATATTTAATCTATTTATTGCACAAATATGCAATCTTTTTTGTTTGCGTGATAGGAATTGTTTTGGCCCTAGCGGCTCAATATCTGCCTCTTGTGGCGGAGGTATCAATTTTTCACCCTCCTGCATCTTTTCCTCTTTTATTAGTTCTATTAGGTCAGATGGACTGTCAGGTGATTGCTCTGAGACAGTATTCGATTCAATCAACTGGGTCTGTACATTTGGGTCTTTTATCACATCGTTAGGCTGGTTAAAGAACATCAGTTGATCAATTTTCTCTGAGTTCTGCTTTACCATTTGGCAAAGCTGCACGTGCGAATAAATTTGTATCGACTCGGTGTTTTTTGGTACATTCGCTATCTGGGCAAAAGTCGAGGGAAAGCTATAAACTGGTTCCCCCCCATTCTCTTTGGAAAGGTCCTGTGATGGTCTACTGTAATTCTCTGTTTGAGATGCCGTTGTAGCGGTGCATCTACACGGAATATTAGGTGAATAACAGCCTTTCTCCTTTTTGTAGTTCTCAGCAAAGATATAACCCTCCAATTTGTTGAGTTTGGAGGATATGCTGAGCAACGCTGTTTTTAAGTCACGGAGTTCATAATGCGTATACTCATGGCCTTTATCCAGTAAGTTAAGAATCCTTGACATTACGGGATAAGAGGCTTCAAAGCTCAGGAGATCCTCCACATCAGATTTAGATTTAGCTTGAAAATTCTCGTGTATTTCCGTCTTTAGTGATTTATTATGGGTGGATTCTCGCATATCAGGTGAAGAACATACCACTCCCCCTTTTAGTTGAGAAGGGCCATCGTTATGCAGATCTATAGGGACCTGCTCAGAGGCTGAATTTTCGAGATTATAAGAGTTGGCAGGTTCTGATACCAAGTTACATGGGATATCACAATGAAGATGTACTTGGTGTTTGCCAATTAGCCGTGCTGTCACTGGTGTTGACGGGCCATCTGACATTACGATCCGCTTTTCTAATTCCATTAGTACAGCGGGAGCCAGGATCGAGATATCGGATGGTGGCCCTATATTAGTGTCTTCCATACTAGCCAAGGCTTGATTGTTCACCGATTCTATCTCAGGAACACTTAAGAAACTTCTCCTTGTTGTATTTGTATTAATAGGGTTCTCGTGTTTGTGATTAGCACTAATTTCATGCATTATATTGTCATTCGTATTATCGCTATTCAATACAACAAGGTTTGTATTTTCGTACATATCATCCAATTTTTTTATAGTGGCCTCATTGGTACGTATTTTCGGATTGCTAATCGTTTCCTTTAGCCCACTCCGTAGTCAAGAAGACATCATTTGCATACAGCAAGAAACCCAGATGTTATTCAAAATAATGATAGATCACAAGCCAGAATATTATCCTAGATATATTTTATAGCAATTCAGGCGTGTTAGCCTCTGAAAAAGGGGTTATCTTCCCAAACCAGGTAGATTAGTGCCACGTGCAATATTGATTGAATTTCACAATTTACTCATAATATCGCGACCCCCCTTACCTACAGGCGCATCTCATTCAAGGAGGGGTGTTTGGGCCACAAAACTCTGGAACGTACCCCTCTGGCCTCCCAGTTCGCCAGTCCCCGCGCACCGCGAACAGCAAACAGTACTTGATTTGTACTTGGCGGTGCGCGCGCGGTGTGCTGGGAGCGGTCCACTTGTAGAGGCAGAGAGGGGCGTTCCTTTGTAGGAGGCGGAGCCTCCGCTCCGGAAGAAGCCTAAGTGAGAAGCAAACAACTTTGTGTCAGATGATTACGAACAACACACTTCAAGTCCATGTAAGTCCACGCTCTGTACTAACAACACAACTCCACAGGTTGGTAAGCAGTGCGCTCCCTGTGCGCACTGTGGGCACTGTGTGCACTGTGCACACCTACTCCCTATGCCACCTTTTTTTGCTAGTCGGAGGTGGTAGGGGTCGTGCCTCCGGAATAGGATATATATTTAAGGAAGTCACCTGATTCTTAGGAAGTCAGGCAGAATCCTGGTGTATCCGCCTAAGACGTCCTCCAGTCGGCACGATCCTCTCACACGTTCGATTCTTCAATGTGCTCGCCCGTATTCCTCACAGAACGGTCCACAGTCAATGATAAAGGCAGGCAGCAAACCCAGCAAACAGTACTTGATTTGTACTTGGCGGTGCGCGCGCGGTGCGCTGGGAGCGGTCCACTTGTAGAGGCAGAGAGGGGCGTTCCTTTGTAGGAGGCGGAGCCTCCGCTCCGGAAGAAGCCTAAGTGAGAAGCAAACAACTTTGTGTCAGATGATTACGAACAACACACTTCAAGTCCATGTAAGTCCACGCTCTGTACTAACAACACAACTCCACAGGTTGGTAAGCAGTGCGCTCCCTGTGCGCACTGTGGGCACTGTGTGCACTGTGCACACCTACTCCCTATGCCACCTTTTTTTGCTAGTCGGAGGTGGTAGGGGTCGTGCCTCCGGAATAGGATATATATTTAAGGAAGTCACCTGATTCTTAGGAAGTCAGGCAGAATCCTGGTGTATCCGCCTAAGACGTCCTCCAGTCGGCAGGATCCTCTCACACGTTCGATTCTTCAATGTGCTCACCCGTATTCCTCACAGAACGGTCCACAGTCAACGATAAAGGCAGGCAGCAAACCCAGCAAACAGTACTTGATTTGTACTTGGCGGTGCGCGTGCGGTGCGCTGGGAGCGGTCCACTTGTAGAGGCAGAGAGGGGCGTTCCTTTGTAGGAGGCGGAGCCTCCGCTCCGGAAGAAGCCTGATTCTTAGGAAGTCAGGCAGAATCCTGGTGTATCCGCCTAAGACGTCCTCCAGTCGGCAGGATCCTCTCACACGTTCGATTCTTCAATGTGCTCGCCCGTATTCCTCACAGAACGGTCCACAGTCAATGATAAAGGCAGGCAGCAAACCCAGCAAACAGTACTTGATTTGTACTTGGCGGTGTTCATGTAATCTATCTCACCTACATTCTAGTACAGTCCGTAGTTAAGGTGGGATAGATCTTTTGTAATTTATTGTTGTATTGTAATTGTGGCTGTTTTATGGATCATCTCAACAGTTGTATTAAACATTTTCCAATACATTGTTCTTCTCAAAATGTTTTGATGGATCCAGTGGGTTCCTTGAGGAGGAGTTTGCCTGTGGATTATCAAGTGTACAAATTCTGCCAAACCCATAAAGCCACAGTTCCCATCGGTACATGAAGCGATCATGGACTTAGTTCGGTAAAGGCTGCTGGAGGTACCAGAAGGAAGCTAAGGGGTTCGAAGAATATAGATTCGATTGATCGTCTTGAGAATGTGTTCGATTCTGCCGCACCTGTAACACTTGGGTGGCACAAGTAGTGTTATGCTCACTTCACCGACAAGAGTGAAATCCAACGCTTACAGATAACTCAGGCACAGTATTCAAAGGAAGAAGCAGGTTGCGGTGGCATTTGTGTTGCTGTCACCAACGGCATCATGGATGCTACCGCGATCTGCTATACCTGCCCATAATCCTAGCTCCAGATCATGAATTAGATACTTTAAATACAGTTCTGAAGGGATGCATGGCTGTATCTTTGCATTTTTGGAAAGGAGCATACAGTCATCACAGTGGACCAAGCATTAAACTGCAGGCCAATGGAGCTACAGTGGTCTGTTCCAGAATACCAGGAGAAGTGAATTCCACGCCTTGGTGGCCTTCATATCTCAATGAACTTTATAAATGATGTAGGATATCAAATGAAATGGGTGGATTTGGATTAGCGGAGGTGTAGTTGGCTAGCAGAGTGTTGGGGCAAGGTACCGTGGAACTTGTTCTTTCTGGAAAGGCATTCCACAAGGGTATTAGGGCTCACAAACTCACCTTGCAAGCCCTAGGCAGAATTTGGGTGCCAACCTTTCTTTGTATGTTGCTGAAGCTGATAAAGAGTACCATGCTGAGCTTTCCACATTAATTGCCGATAACAAACCTGAACAAATTCCAGAGCTGGTATCACCTCTTATGCAGGAACGGACTCGTAAGCTTCCGATGGATATTGTTGAAAGTAAATCTTAGGATGTGAACTTCGTCTTCTGGTGGCAGCACATGGACATGGTCCCAAAACTGCTGCAGTTCTCTTGAGCCCAGCACAATGGTATTTGGGACCTCCATCTTCACTCTTTCAGTCAGATGCTGCCATACTTCAAGCGGTATGACCACCTTACCTATGCAAGATGGGGTCCGATATATTTAGCTGACATGCACCAACTTTCAGATGCTGGGTCATCAAAGTTTCAGAGAGGGCAATTTTGTTGTCAAGAGATCAAATCAAACCTTCAACCAGGTTGATCCTGACCACGCCATGGAGTGGATAAATGGACCAGGAAAGAAAGGTGGCGGAAACACTGGTATCATCAAGACAACATCAGCACTGTACATACAGGTGAACATTGTCATATAATCAGAGATCTCATATAGCAGTTAGCACACATGCAATGTACAATCTTTGTCTTGGGAGTGCATGCCTTCACAACAAAGCTACCAACTCATGACAGAAGAGTGACAATGATGATGAGAGTGCCTTGGTATCGACCTTCCATGGGTTCAATGTGTTTTCCACTGTTTCACACCCAGAGTCATTGCAAAACATTACAATAAAAGATCTTGCAACAGACTCGCTACTTCATGCCAAAGAGCTTGGAAAAGAGGAAATAGTTGACTTTGTCCAAAAGAGATTGAATATATCAGAGCAGCATGGAAAACCAGACGTTTCATTAATTGCAATCCTCAAGGGGAATACCACACCAACATTTGCCTCTCTATATGATGTGTGTAAAGACACTAAGGACAAGGGCAAGAAAACTATTCTGAAGGCAAACAGAAATGTCCTCCAAAGTCTAATTACTGCCTATGAAGCTGGTGGACCAGTTGACTTGCCATCTGTTCTAAATCATGAACCTCTTCCAGTTCCTTTGTCACTTATGGAAATTAATAGTACACTCTGCACTGGGAAAAAGTTAGTTCTGGCAGAAGTGATAACGGAAGTAATCAACTGTCTTAATCTATTGAACTTCAATAAATGTCATCCTGTCTTATTATTGATGAACAAGCACTAGTGGTATCTCTGGAAGAACCCGAAAATGCATGAACCTTCAGATATCTGGCTGACACGTATGTTAGAACAGTGCTGAAAGGTATCAATGAATATATGTTGTGTTCGACAGGTATAGGGAAGAGACAATCAAGGTGTATCAAATACACTCGACCGATTAGACGAGTTATTGAGGGCCGTGATGTGCCTCTTCCAAAGAACTGGAACAATTATCTGTCACTGGCTGACAATGAGCCTGATCTAGCAAATCTTTTGCCAGGTGAATTATGTTCACAAGCACCAGAGGACAAATAAATTGTAGTTGCTGAAGGGTTCAGGGAGGAACTTAAGATCAGGTCGTCAAAAGGGACAGTTGATTTAAATGCGCTGAGATCAACACATGAAGAAGCTGACATAGACGGCTGTTGCTGCATGCTGTGCAGAGCCAGTTTAGGACTCTGGCTGTGTCATCCCAGGACACCAATGTCCTCCTGCTTTTGGTTTCCCACTTCGACCGTGCACAATGCGAACATCTTTGGATGATGTCAGGTACATCAAAGAGACAGCGTTAAATACCAATCAATGCTGTTTTAAACAATCGACCAAGAGGTTTGTAGAAAACACTGCCAACATTTCACACTTTATCTGGGTGTGACACCACCTCCTATTTTGCCAATCACATGAAAAGCTCATCAGAGTGCCATGAACTGCAGAAGAACCTGGCCATTGGTGAACTCACAGAGCAGACAATCAAATCTGCAGAAATATTTGTTTACATAATATAGAATGTGCACAGAACAGACTCTGTTGATTCAGCATGACATATAGCTTGTTCTCCAAGACATGTAAACCAGAAGCAACATTACTGAAAAGTGATGCCCTTCATTTCCATTTGATGACAGTACACTATCAAGCCATGGTGTGGAGAAATGCCCATTGTGGCATACCTGACCTTCCAGTATCTGTCGAAATGGGATGAAATTGTGGTGATCTGGGGATAGAGCCTATTCTGATGTCATTGAGTGAAATCCCAGAAGGTTGCCTCAAGATGATTTCATGTGCATGCCAGAAGCAGTGCGCGAGTAGACGCCGCAAATGTCACAAATCAGAAATGAGATGCACATCAATGTGTGAATGAACAAAGGTGTACTGTTACGAGATTAGAGCTACGCTGCATTCATTGGATGAGTCAAAGAGTGACAGTGAACGAGATTAATGGTAACCAAGCCCAATGTTACCAGAGAGAAGTAAAATAAGGGTTTGGTCTCTTTTCTCTGTGCTCAAGACTCTAACATCTGTATTCGTCATATGAATTAATTGCAGAATTCCCAATAATCAATTACAATCCTTGTTTTGTTTCATGTGTATTTGTTGAATGAATAAAAAACAGCAAAGGCGTGTTTCAACCAATGATGGTCATCCTCCGTCCTGTTACATTCATATAGAAAATTCAAACATAATTCCATTGAAAAAAAATATTTGAGAAGATACAATGCAATACAAGATGCGCAGGTGACCACATGACCACCATATTGACAATGAAGAACATAAATGATTGAACACCCAAGACTCACTTCTCAGATCGAGGCCTTGAAGTCGGAAATTGAGAAAATTAATGTGGCTGTGGCTACTAAAGAGATACATATCAAAGCAATGTACAATATACTGAAAATACATCAGGATGAGATCAAGTTGAGGAAATCTGGCAAGTTTTTCAGAGATGACAGAGACTCTAGAGATGAGCGGGTATATACCTTCCCCGCTAAATATGATGATGTCAAACCAACATGATCGAGGGAAAGTACACCTACCTCTTCACCGGTCCAGCTCTGATGCAGAAATTGAATCTAAACCTTGGGACTCAATCGTTTTTTAGAACAAATCAAGAGATTCAAGAAGGGGAAACTCAGAAAGCCGTGCAAACAAGTAAGGTTCCTAGAACCAACAGAAACTGGTAAATCAACAGATACAGAACCAGAAGAGGCATAAGAGGAAACCAATCTAGCTGAAGGAGAAGAAACAGAAGCAGCAGAGACTCCTACGTCAGTGAGTTTAGCTGATAAAGAGCTAACAGATTGGGAAACAAAAGTACCGAACAAGGGTGTATCATTTGCCCCTTCAAGTAATAGGGATTGAAACGAAGCACAAATTGACCTTTTCAAATTTACTAGAAAGGTAAAGCTTAAAAACATTTTTCATCAGAAACTGAAAAAGGAATTACCAGTGGAGGAGGGTTGCCAGTCATTTGGTCGAAAACAATTGGTCGACTGGACAACTGGTCGAATCAATTTGGTCGAAAACCAAATGGTCGAATTATTATTTTTTTTTTATTTTTACCCCTTTTTTGGTTTTTTCCCCAACCCCCTTTTTTTCTTTTTTTTTTTTTTTTCTACACGAAAACCCACAAAACACATATATAAATAAAAATAAAAAAAATCGACCATTTGGTTTTCGACCAAATGACGTCGACCAAATTGCAGTCGACCAGTTTGTAGTCGACCAAATGACTGGACAGCGTGGAGGAGACCCTTCCTGATGAGGAATCAACCATTAAGGACACAGGTGACATACAATTGGTTTTATCCCTACAGGATCAGGAAACCCAAGGTGAAATTGAGTTATTAAAGGGTGTAGACATTACCCCGAACATCTCACAAGTACTGAGGCAAAGGAAAAATCCAAATTTACACCAGTGTTTGGTCCTGACAACGTCATAGATACCTTTCATTGTGCTGTTACCCTATACATACACAAAACCATAGACTTGAGACATGTTGCAAAAAGAAACAGTAATCCTACCACTATGGAAAGAAGAGCTCTCAAGAATCTGTGCAAGGACACAAATATAGTTGTAAAACAAGCAGGTAAAGGCAGAAATGTGGTACTACTGAATAAACACAATTTCATCACAATGGCCAGAGCTCATCTAGAGACCACAGGCTGGTATGAGAAACTTGCCACTGTGACAAATGCCAGGGTATTGTTACTGCTTCCATGAGGGGAGCACCTTCCCATGATGCCAGGGTGGTGAGGCTGCTACCAGATAGCCCCCCTGGGGGTGGTACTCAGCAGGTGGATCTCCTGGGAAGGGAATACCTCAATGGGGCCACTGGCAATGGCCCTGGAACAACACAGTATTCCTTCACACCTTTGGTGTCCCCACCTCCCTTAATACCCACTCAAGTCCCTCTGGTTCCCCACACCACTATTTTTTTTATGGTTTAGCAGAGGACATCCTTAAAAGTATTGAGATGAGGAAGAGGGAGACTCATCCAAACCAGATTCAAAAGATCACTGCATCTAGGAAGAGGAAGTAAGGAGGTAAAGGCTGACTGCAGAAGCAACTCACGCGGTGCAGCAGCCCAGAGGCTGGATTGTAGGTAAAAAGGGAAGAAGAACTGATGTTGTGGTGGTGGTCGACCAGCCAGCGCTGGAGGAGCTGGGAAGAGATGATATTCCCCTACCGAAGGGCCAGAGAACTGGAGACCGGGAAGCGGACTGCCACAGGCGCCTGAGAGGTTTTCGCAAGGTGGACATGATCAGTAGCAGAGACACGTAAAGCCAGACCAGCGGAGCACAACCAGGAATAGCGACGCAGACAGCTGAAGGTGAGAGGGAGATGCTTCAGCTGCAGAGCCCCAGCGACAATAATTATGAGTGTGGTAGGAATCAACTCCAACTCCCAAGGAGACCGGAGGCCACCCCATGAGTTCCCAAAGGTAGGGAAAGGGTTGAGCACATCAAGGAGAAATTAATGGAGCTAAGGAAGCTAATGATAATATCCCAAACAGCACAATGGGGTGAAAGGGATCTCGTGTAAAACAATGCAGACTTTGCAAACTTTGCAAACTTCATAAAAACAACCAAAGATTACAAAGGGATGAGAAAGGAAGCAATGAAACAGACACAAACATTATAAATCCAATAAGACTATCCCGAAGAGACCAAGGGGGTGAAAGGGACCTTGTGCTATATAACACGAACCTGGCACTCTTTGTGAAAACACCCTGAAAGATTACAAGGTGACGAAAAGAAGGAAACATAGAAAGACATGCCTATGTCATAAGCCCAGTAAGAACATCCGGAAAAGCACAATTGGGTGAGAAAGAGAACTTGCAATACATTGTATCCTATGTGAAGTGGACAAACACATCCCAAGGGAAACAACAAAATAGAAACCAAGGAATACAGTCATATAAGAACATTGGAAGTACACATTAGTGGGACAGTACCTGGCAGGAGAGTACACCAGGTCTGTCCAAGTGAACACTAGGTAACGAACCAACAGGGATCCGACCAAGCAAAAGGAACAGGGTCTGGGACCCAGAAGAAAGTGGGCAAATAACAACAGTGGAGAACATAACGGTCAAGTACCTATATCTACAGAGGGTGGGAGTCTAAAACCGGAAGAACAAGGAAAGCGAAAATTGTGGAAGTCAAGTCTGGCTGGAAAGTAAACCAGGCTTGATATCTTACTAAAACGTTTACTGTGAGGTCTGGCAGGTTAGTGGACCAGACCTGACAAAAGACTGGGAAGTAGAATATTTGTGCTACGAACTTGGGGTAAAAAAATCCCCGGAGGAAAGTTGTTTTTGCAAATAGAAGGAACCAAGATGCCAGGGAGAAAATCCTCACAGGAGACCAGGGAACTGGGTTACATTTCAGTTAACTGAACATTTCAACTTCATATACTGTTGGTGGGTGTAAACATCCAGAACTAGAGAGGTCTCCTTCTGAAAACAAGAAGACAGCCATTTTCCTTTATTTATAAAGAAAGTGTAAGGGACAGAAATAGGATTAGACACAGGATGGTGGACATTTTGATTTTGACAAACAATATGACAGAGTCCATAGAATTATTTTTGTTGAGGCACAGAACCCCCTGTTAGTGGTTAAGGATAGTTAGGCTTTTCCCCAATCACCTTTTACTTTGAATAAAAAGCTTGTAAACCACATAAATGCCACCTGTGTGTTGGTTTCCTTCGTGTGCACCCTTACATCAACAACCCCACAAAAGAGATCACTGATAGGGCTCAAGGACCTATATCGAAATGGTACAGATTGTGCTTGATTACCAATGATGAAAACGTGTTCCTTACTGAAGAACATCCCAGCTATCTATTTCTTATCCAAAGTCCTTAAGGAGTATGATCGAATCCCAGAGGGATGGCGTATCGTTATCGGAATGGGGTGGACCACGAGAGATTCTTTAGATATATTGTTTCCATCATCAATGTTGAGGTTTTGAAACTACCAGCCTTTCTGACAGATACAATGCATTTGCTACAATTATTGGGCCACTACAATTGGAACACTGAACAGTGATCTTAGATACAAAATCCCTTTGCACCTCGGTTGCTCATGACTTAGCATTACAAACATTAGATCATGTTTAAGAGAAACGGTCAGCTTCATACATGGCGCATGTGATGCTGATCAAAGGACTGGTACATTTAATTCTCAACAATGCTGTCTCTCTCTTTAATTTTGAAGTCTATGGACAACCTAAAGGAGGTGCAATGGGGGGTCATTTATGCACGAGCTTTATCAAACCTATTCATGGGTTTATTTGAGCAAAGAACTTGGCTTCATAGAAACCTAGCAGGCTTTTACAATTGTGGCTCCTGCATTATGTACCAATACCCTCACAATTGCCCGGAATTTGAAATGTGCACTTGTGAACTACTGGAGATCAAGGAATTCATCACATGCTTTACTAAATGTGTAGTATGCAAGCTTGTTTACATAGGCAGTACAATTTGTGAAATGCGAACTTGTATCAAGGAGCATCTTAATTCCACCGGGAGTCAAGACCCTAGATTTCCCTTGGCCACACATTGGCAGGAAAAGCACCAACTGAACACAAAGAAGGACATACGATTTGAGGGGTTGAAGATTGCCAAGAGCAACTTAAGGGGCAGCGATCAAGAACGACATCTACGTCAAAGAGTCCAGAATGATTCGCAAATACTGGACTGTGATATTCGGTTTAAATACCGAACATGAGATGAGTATTTTTCAGTGAATTCATCAAGTATATTCAGTGTGCTCAGGTTATTTACCTTCTAATGTAGCAGAACAATATGAGTTCAAGATCACCTTTCATGTTAGGAAGTATGCATTTCATGAACTTTGTACAAAACACATTACAGTATGACAAATTGCCAAGATAACTTATTCATGGAACTTTAGCCATCAGTCCACTGGGGTTTGATTTCTTGACATAAAATACATGTTATCCTCTCTAATTTCAGTTATTGGGAATTCAGATTGTATTTCAAATAAAGTGAAAGGTTAGCCCTCTGTTGTCAGAATAGACAATATGTGACATGTGTGTCTCGGGAGGCTAGCTCAGGGGCAAAGTGCTCGCCTTGGAAGCAAAACAACACGGAGCAACACAGGTTTGATCCCTGAGTCCATGCCTAGAAACCTCTGGGTATTAAGCGCGTTATAAATAACCAATCCTATCATATCATATGCAATCAAACTTATTGTACAAAATATTGTCCAATAGTGGCCACTGTTGAACAAATTAAATGTGTTGGATTATTAATAATAATCCGAATGAATGCTGTTTCAACCAGTAGGGATGTACAGGTATTTTATCCTCAGAACCGAGAGGAAATTATATAGATGGTGAGATTAAGCATGTATAAAATGTCTGAAATAAGGGTTAATTGAGGATGCTTTAAAATATTCATGGTGATGTGCTCACAATTTCATTGAAATGATTTGAGCTTTGTATTAATTTGATTGAATTAGGTTTGAGCTGTCGTATTCATTTACAATAACACAGTCTGTGATCATTCCGTTTATTGGTGCATTGCAGATTTGAGCTTATTACCTTGACAATCAGAGGGACAAACACATCACAGATTGCCACCGGAGTTCCGAAATTGAGCTGTACGCGCCTCTAATAGAAAAGAGTATTTGAGCATTAGCCTTGCATTCCACTTATCATACGATAGTGCATCGTTTGCTATCATATGTTGAAGTCAGATATGACGTCAGACGCAATGTGATGTCACCGTGTGGGGGTATATGTACTAGCATTTTCAAAATGGCACCCGCTTATACGCAGAACACGGGTTTATACCCATAGGGGTTGCTGACCGTAATACGCCCGTCATATTGGTACATTTAATTTGTTTTCAGATTGCCATCCATCTGTTGTCCTAATAATATGTAAACAAGTTAATGTTAATGTTAAAGGATATTTGTACTGCACACTATCACCACCGGAGTGGTCCCCTGGTGCTCTGGCGGCTCTGAAAGAGGGAGAGGGGGGTGGGTTAGTTGGAATGAGCTGGAAAAGTGCTAGATAGCAGTGATGTGCTGTTGGCAGCATTCAGCCTGGTGGGTCCGCTGGCTGGGCTTGGGGTGTTATACGGTCGATAGTCGTCGTGTGCTGTTGTGCAAGTCTATGTGCGGTTTGTTTTGTTGTTGCAGTGTAGTGAAGTTTGTGCGGTTTGCTGCGTGTTAGGCTTGTGGTTGTGTTTGGTTAGAGTTTGAGAGGTGTATGCAGAGGGATGACATTATTAGTGGATTGGTTAGTTGGCTTTGCTGTCCTTGCAATTATGTCTAGGTGTGATGCCTACTATCTTTCACTATTACGTCGGAGCGTGGCGCTTGCTCATTTTCAATATTCTGTCTAGATGTGAGACAGGCTAGTGATCACGATTCAATTCTAGTGTTGCACTTGTCATCATTCACAGTTTCATTTAAGTGTTCTAACATTCACGTTTTTTACAGCTGCGAAGGAGGCTAAGGTTAAGAATTCCATCAAAGTGTGGCAAATGCTAACATTCACATTTCTATCTAGATGTGAAACAACTCATAGCATCATATAGAATTGACGCTATTAGGAATGTTGTTCTTAATTGGTGAACCTCTTTTCAAACAGGATTCCCAACAGGGGAAACAAGAAAGACATTTGATGTTGCTAAGGAGTGGAATTTAGTTCATATGGGATGGGGCACCATAGTAAGGTTTCATGTACGATGGTGAAGGCCTTTTTACTTTGAAACTTGCTCTTTCAACCGTGGTAATTGCTTGTATGATAATTGAGATTTTCACAGCACATTTTTTTTTTAAATGGTGCGGTTTAACTTTGCTTCACTAGAATGTATATTGCTTGGTCTGATCTTAAAGGTTCATCTTCTAGTATGGTTTTACGGTGCTCTGCAAGTTACCCCTTCACGTTTGTGATACATGGTACTAACATGTATGCTAGCGGTTACATGCTTATGCACGAAAGACAATATGTACACATTTTTAAGAGTTTTGGGAATTGTTTGTTTTTTAACCTTAACAGGTTGTTTTTTATTTTAATGTTATTAATTTATGTTTGTCTGATTGTTTGGGGGGTATTGTATTATTTTGTAACATTAATTTTTCTTCTTGTTTTGAATTATATTTTTTGTTGGGGTTTGCAACATTATGTACAATCATTTATGTTTTTCATTGTCAATATGGTGGTCATGTGGTCACATGTACATCTTGTATTGCATTGTATATTCTCCAATCATTGTTTTCCAATAGAACTATGTTTCATTTTCTATATGAATATAACAGCCCTGAGGAAGACCTTCATTGGTCGAAACAAACATTGCCTGTTTTTATTCATTAAACAAATACACATGAAACATAAACGGATTGTAATTGATTATTGGGGATTCTGCAATTAATTCATATGACAAATACGGATATCATAGAGTCTTGAGCACAGAGAACAAGGGACCAAACCCCTTATTGTACATCAATGTGTGCCTGTCAGAAACACAGCCATTGTCAGGATCAGGCCCCCTGTATGAATGTTATGTAATTTGGCAAAACATGTTGACAGTCTGTGTCTTGTAACATTTATGACTGTTTGTGATTCATTATTATTATTAAACCTTATCTTACTGACATCAGTTCCCATGTTTTGATGCCCATTATTAATGGGCTCATCAGATTGAATATTTGTCTCAATATGTCCCTAGCCATTAATCAGACTATATAGATATATGATCCAAGCTATGTGCATTCATTTTGATCCAGAAGACTTTTTGTGCTCAAACTGGTCTCACAAAAAAAGTGGGGGGATAAATAGTTTTCTTCAAATAGAACTGAGGACATCACCTTAGCAATTCCATATCTATTCTGATAATTTAGTGCACAGGAGAAACTTTGACGTGCATAGGATTTCTGTGAGTATCTAAGGCAAAAATTAACATTTAGGTCAAATCCTTCGGTACCTATTCTCAAATTGTTCTGTCCACCTGAGCATATATGGTGTGTTCACAGGAACCTGGACAAAACAAGTCCATTGAATACACAGGGCCTGATTAATATAAATGTGTGAATACACCCCGCAAAGTTTGCGCAGCGAGAAGTACGTTGTGTGCCACCTCACACATGTGGCACCTTTGAGCGATGCGCATATTCATCTGGAATAGCCCCCAACACGCCCCCCACAAAGCAAATGCAGCCACTAATAGCTACCTATGCGCTGTGCTTGGGTGTGCACTCATGTAATCCTAAGTGGGGTCTCCTGCAACCGAGCCAACAGCCCGGGGCCACTGTGTAGGGTCCCCCGTAGCTGTTCACAGCACCCGACAACATGTGCACAATTTACCGTAACTCGAGTAATTTCGCTGTCCATCTGCGTTCCGAACCCCCATAAACTGCGCCTGCACCCCTGCCACTATGCATCCCTGCACCGACCTGCGATCAGCACCCTGACTGCGTGTACAGACACCCTTTATTCATGATCAGGCATTACCTTTGCGTGGTGTGATTGAGGCTTGACACCTGCTTTCATGTGGTGGATAGATCCAGTGCTTTGCATGCTGCATCTGCCTACGTAATGTTGCAAAGTCCGTTCTAGGAAAACGCTCGGTTGTGCGCAGTTGGGGGCGTGCGATCTCCTCGCAACAGGTCGTCTCTCCACGAACCCTTGTTCTTTCTCATTTTGCATGTTCCACCCCCTATGTTGGACTCTGATAAGACCCAACCCGCACTCTGCAAGGAGTCTTGCGCAAGACGCTCGACTGCTCGCAGAGGCGTGCCAGACCTGTGCGAAGTCCACGCAGCTCCCTGAAAAGTCCCACGCAGTCGAATCCATGAACCGACAAACAGGGTTTTGTGCGCAGAATGACCTGCAGAATGACCCGCAGAATGACCCGCAAAGTCCCGATTTTCCCTGCAAAAAATTCATGAATCAGGCCCTTAGGTTGATATACCCATGTGAATTAGCTAAACTGCACAATGCATTCAGGGGCAGGTCTGCCGAGGATCACACTGTTATGCCCATTGATCTGCAGCAAATCTGTACCCCTTTCCCCTGTGCCAGGTCTCTGCTATTTCTGGCCATGAGCAGGAGGAAGGGCCCCAAAATAGAACCGCTCATGCTTTTCATGAGCATTTGTATTTTTGTTTTATATTTCTACCTTCCAAATAGAAGTAGAGATGTTAAAGGGCACTCCTTGAGCTTTTAAGATCTGTTACTGAAAATGTGATGACGTGTATGTGGGAGGGCTGACTTCAGCCACCCAACAATGTGGTTCTTCTGACTAAAGAAATATTGTAGCGTCTAAAAAGCACCCAGCACTTGAAAACGTCGGGGGCTGGGGAAGCTGGCAACTTGCTCCTGCCTCTGCCCTCTCCAAAATGTGAGCCATCTATATGTATAAGGGACTTGCATGGTGAGATCTGCAGGCTGCGACAACCGGGGAGCAACGAAGAACACAAAATCAACTTGAAGCTCTGAACTCACTTTATTTGTCTCACAAAAGGGTTGTTGTTGTCTGAAGCACCACATAGGAGTGTGGGAACAGTGCAATGGTAGTGGAGTAGCAGTGTGTCGGTCACCAAAGTTTACAACTTTCTTTAGGATCATGGTCCTACACCCTGTTCTTTTACTTTTGGGTCAAGACAGCCATGCAGTGGTTTAAAACAGTCACTCATAGACTCAGATTTTCAGTGTCCCAACCAGTTTTCTCTGATGCCTTTGTCTATCTTGGATGACATAGTGGTTGTCTAGCTACCACATTGGTCCACTTGGACTCTGCTACCAGATGCCCCCACCTGGCACCTTCTCTGATTTTAAAGGAGTCAGGTGACAAGTCTGGAGATTATCCACAAGTACTGCTTCTCTGGCCTCCTTGCAGCGTGAAGACATCTGCCGTCTCTCAACTCTGGCCCTTTTTCTGTCACTTTTAACAAGATTCCTCTATTCTTAAGTCTCCTTTTTGAGCCTCTCCACCAGCGTAGAACTCTTCCTTGGCCCAGGGATTCAAGCAATCACATCACTTGGCTTTTCTAAGACTGTTTCCGAGGGTTCCTACTTTTCATACTCCTACCCACTAGTTCCCTCCCTCGCAGCTTTGACGTTATTCCTCTAACTCTCTTTCTTCTTCAACTTGTCCTTCATTCTATCCCACTTCCACTTGTTCCTTTCCCTGCCATATTTGATGTAACTCCTGGGGATCTAGGGAAGGCAGGTCCCTTTTTACGCACACTCCAGAATAAAGACAAGCCGCTAGGGAAATAGGACAAGGGATTGCGTTGCAAGGATAACAAGGTTTAATTGTACAGCATGCAACTGTCAGCAAAGGACTCTGCTGCTCGAGAGCGCTCTGACTCGTCCTGCTACAAAGGCTTAAAATCCCAAAAAACGTCATTACATATAGACTAATTGGTGTCGCTGATTGGAGACATCCTACACAGAGGCCTGCTCCATAGAGGATGACAGGCTGTAATTGGTTGGTTCTTTCCCGTCGTTCAGGATCCAAGTGGCTCAGCTGGGCTCATCCTCACGGTGAAGGTCAGGGCACACATATACTACATTTTTTCTTTCTAAACTAAACATGCTAAGCCTGGATACTATATCATTGTGGCAGGCACCTGGGTGGCACAGGAAATGGTGCCAGGGGGAAGGGAGGACAAAATACAGCCACAATGACCCACACATTCAGGGCTTCTTTGATACCGCAGTTTCCGCACTCAAGGTCTCCACCCAGGGTTTTGATCTTTAATTTATCCCTGCCTGTACCTTGTGTTACAAGAGATGTATTTTCATGCTTGGGAAAATACAGCCGTGCATGCTTAGATGTCCTGTGGTCCTTGATTTGTGTTGGCACAGGGGGCTCATCAGCTTGTCGGGGATGGCAAAGGTGTGGTGAACGGATCAGTGGTGTGGGGCTGGCTCTGGACTGGATGGGTGACAGTTTGAAGGCTACCTGCAGTTTAGTGGAGAAGAATGAGTGCAGTGCAGAGCCTGGTGTTGTCTCATGCTCTTGCAGGGCGCATTCCTTTGGAAGATGCTAAATATTTGCAACTCTGGAAGGACGAGGGGGAAGTGAACTTCCGTGGGAATGGATCTCTGGGGATCCATTCTGTTTTATTGAGATTGAGCCTAGTGAGCTGGGTTATGCATGCTCCTACTGTTTTGGGCCTAATACAAAGATGGGGTTGTGTGCTATTTGTTTTCTAGTGCCACACGTCCGCTGTAGGTGCTACAGTGCCTCTACGTGGTGCTTAATAATGTGCATTACGCCCCCCTTTTAAACTACATCACTTCATATGGTGATCCCTTTTACTCGAAAGCAGATAGGGGGGGGTGGGACAGGCTCCTTTCCATTCCAGCACTAGTCCTGACTCCTAACACTCTATTGCTCCTTCTGAGTCTTTCCTGTCTAGTCTTTTTCTCCCACAACTCATTTGCATCTTAGCCTCTCCTTTCTTCACTCTCTGTTGGTTGTTCTTGCCCTCCTTTCTTGTTTTTCTACTTTTATGTTTTCTCTGATCTTCCTCTCCTCTGTCACTCTTTGTATGTCTTGCCACCACCTCGTCGACTCTTCTGAGGTGTTCCTCCTCCATCCAGCGCTCTCTATCTCTGCTGTTCACCTCCTCTTCTCCCTCTTAGTTTTCTCCATCTCCACCACCTCCTCTCCACTGTCTCTCTGTTCCTCTACTCCACTCTCCTCACGGTGCTGCCCTGCTCATCCGTCTGCATAATCCTGATTTGTTGTCTTGCTCCCAGGCCCTCACCTTGGCTGTCACCACTTTTGTTTCTAAACAGAGTGGATAATTGGTCTTGTGTATTCACTGTGCCTGATTTGAGATCAGGGACAGGGATTGAGAAAGGCCTTGGACTTCAACTGTCTTGAGTTGGCTTAATGGTGTAGCGGACCTCACCACCACACAGTTCTATGCACTGCAGTTATATAATCATTGGCCTCCATTTTGGAATTAGATTCTATACACTACCATTCACAAATACGTCTAAGGCTCCTCCTTTGCTATGTACCTCTTCTATGTACCTCATTTCCTGTCTATTTTTCTCACAAACATGTACCAGCGCCGTGATGCCTCTGGGTCTGGGCACTATCAACAAATAAATAAATAAATAAATACATACATACATACATACATACATACATAAAATAAAATAAAATAGATCTCCTAAGTGGTTCTGCCATGGCCTGAGGATGTCTCACTCCTGTTATAGTATCTTTTCCTGACTCTGCTGTCTGAGAATGAGCACCCAAGCAGTAGAGGAGGCAGCTTTTGGATCCGAGGGGTGGGGGGGGCGGTAATAGAGTGCGTCAGGGAGGCTGGGGGGCTCACTAGGTACCAGGGTGGATTAGGGGGGCTGTCGCCCCCTTTGCCCCCCTGGCTCTGCCAGGGCACCCAAGATCCCGGTGTGCGGGGACGAGGCGCTGCATTTCAGTACCAGCCCCTTGCTGCTGCTGTACAGAGACTGTCAGCATTGCACAGTTCAAAGCGCCCCACTGTGGCGGTCTGCAGCCTTCCTCTTCTGTATTGTTCACACCTCTCTCTTCTGAATATATAATGTAAAGAAGGGCCTGATGAGACATGACTGGATAACAACAATCTCAAAGATGAGGCAGTGCAAACTATACAGCGGTTTCTCACCACTTGATAAACCTCGGGCAGCATTCCAAAATATTTGCAGACCTTTCCGAATTCGTGTTGGGCCCATCAGTTCCTAGGATACAGATTGAATCTGCTTCCCCGGGCGAGATAAGCCGGATCCGATCCGTGCATAAGGAGATCGATATAGGTTGCTTATTATGCAAGGATCTGGCAGTGTTACACAACAGAGAGCACATGGGTGAGAGGTGAGGCAGCTCCTAGCCGGGCTCCAGTTTCAAACCTGCTCCGCAGCGTGGCACTTTTTCAATTTTATGTGTGGTGACAGTTTTTAAACCTACTGTGTTACTTTTTACAAATTCATTGCAAATTCCTATACCTACTCTCATTAGGACGCCGTGCGTCGGTCAGTCCTGTTTCTTTGTCTTGGAAGGGGCGCGTTTTTGGCCTCACTCCCACCCTGCTCTAACCTTTTATGTGCCTAAGCCCTCGTCCACGCAGCGGATGGGCGGAGAGGGCACGCCGTCAGCACCCCGAACGCATGCTTAAGGCAAGCCCGTCTGTGCCCGTCCATGCCAAATCCGGGGATCTGGGCTTGTGATCATGTTGATATTGCACACTCTCACACTCACACTACCTACTCACGGGGTGTACTCATGGGCTTTGCACCGCCCAACACAATCTGGGCAGAAGGCTTTCTCTGCTCCTCGGCCATGCCTCTGCCTGGCTTTGTACGGTTGAAGGCCAAGGACTTGCCTTCTACGCTTAACGCGCTGCTCATTAACGCTGGGTCTGCAGTCGCACATCGTGACGACCTTAAATACATTGTAGAAACTCACGCACCTGATGTCTTCTGCATCACCGAAACCTGGTTCAATGACTCCTCGGCCCCTGACATTGTGCAGTTACTTCCAGGAAACTACGACATTGTCAAACGAGATAGACCCCCCCTAAATCCGGTGGGGGCACTGCACTTGTAGCTGCAAAACATAACTGCCAAGTAGTACCTTTTGTAAATAACCTTCCATGTGAACTGCTTCTCACTAAACTACAGATTTCCCTAGAATGCACTGGCTATTTTCTTGTGCTCTACCGCCCTCCAGGCTAAGTCTATGTATCTAATCAGACTTTGCACAAACTATTTGCAGACCTTGCAGTGACCTATTCCAATTAAGTGTTATTAGGCGATTTTAGCCTTCACCTACAGTCGCACCCTGACCTCCATTCACAAGGTCTTGCGACCCCCTTGATCGACTCCGGGTTTCTTCTTTACAGTCTTGGACCCACTCATATCGGGAGGCAATCAACTGGATTTAATCTTTTCAAATATTTCTGGTGTGCAGGTCTCTGAGCCATTGCCTATGGTATGGTCTGACCACTTACTCATCCCGTTTTCCGGGCCTCATTCCTACCCTAAAACCAAGCCCCCTCCCCTTTTGAAACTTCAACGAGGTTGGTCACAGGTCCCTATTGACAAGCTCTCCCATGCTGTCTCTGATTCCATTTCTTATCATAGAACCAATGGCCTGAATGCTTGGAACGCTCTGATCGCAGCTTTTACTGATTCTGCACAGGCCCTGGCCCCACTCCAGTTACGCTCCTCGCGTAGCACTCCCTCTGCTCCCTGGTATTCCTTAGCACTGCGGCTACTGAAACAAAAATGCCGCCGCTCTAAGCGGAAATGGCAATTACTACCAAACCCTAAAACCAAATAGGCATATTCATTTGCTAGAAACCACTATCAAAAGGCAGTTAAATCTCAGCATTACGCGGATCGAATCCTCAATCCTCCATGCTCTTCTAAGGAGCTTTTTCTAGTGGCCAAGGAGCTCACTACCCCTGTCCAACTCCCGCTGTGGCTTCCCGCTCTCAATCTCAATGCGTTCTCATAGCCTCATTCTTCCAAAATATAAGTCGCACGAATAGAGATAACATTCGTGCTGAGAGAAGCATCACGCCTAAGACCACTGAATCTCTTTATTGTCTGGCTCCTAAATGTTCCAAGACGTTTCAGTTTGCACCCATTTCAGACAGCGTGGTTGTCGAGGCGCTCATCAAACTTAAATCGGCCTCTCCTATGGATCTGATTCCTTTGTATATTTCACAGGATCCGGCGCTGAATTTGATTGCTTCAGTTTCTGAGGAGCTTCAATTCTCGTGCAGTACCGGATTCATCGCTCCTTCTTTGAAGCATGCGGTTGGCTCCCCGCTGCTCAAGAAGCCCCATTTAGATCCTGAGATGGCGGAAAATGATCGGCCCATATCTCTTCTTCCTGCTCTGTCTAAACTGTTGGAAGCCATTGTCACTCCCCAGCTCTCTACTCATTTTGAGGTTAATGACATCCTTCTCCCCTTCCAGGCAGGATTCCGTCCTGCGATGGGTACTGAATCAGTGATGGTGGCTCTCCATGATGACATTGCACTGGCAGCATACGGCGGAGACACGAGTGCTCTTATTTTACACAATATCTCCGCAGCCTTCGATACCGTTGACCATCCGAGACTGCTGCAGTGTCTCCTGGAGGCCGGTGTCTCAGGAATGCCTTTGAAATGGTTCTCTTCTTTTTTATCAGGACGCATGCAGGTGGTGTCGCTCCCTCCTTTTGCTTCTTCTTGCACGGTGATTGACTGTGGAGTCCCCCGGGGATCAGCACTCTCCCCTCTGCTTTTTAACCTATACATGGCTGCACTGGCTCGACTGATTGCCAGTTTTGGTGTTCTTTTTTTACATGTGTGCGGACGACACAAATCTTCTTTCATCTCAACGCCCCAACTGACAGTCCTCCGACCCTTTTGAAAGACTGTCTCTCTGCTGTTTGCCAATGGATGTCTGACAATTGGTTAAAACTAAACGGTGACAAGTCACCTGGCCTACTTGCCTTGGGATTAGTCCCCAACCTGCCAGCGTAGTGAAAAGTCCGGCCGTCAAGATTATGCCGTCGGGCTCCAGACAGGCACAGATCTCTGCTGTATGCTGCAGCAGCTTTGCTAAACTCAGGGTATTGAGGAAGGTGCTTCCATTCCTTCCGAGTAACGCTAGGAGTAAAATTGTCACCACCGCCATTATGGGTGCCATTGACTACTGCAATGGCATCTGCTCGGTCAACCGGCGGCTTTACTTCAGCGACTCCAAATCCTACAAAATGCAGCAGCCAGGCTGGCCTTGAGTGCCCCTAAACCTGCTCACTCTCAAGACCTTCTGCGGCACCTTCATTGGCTCCCAGTCAAGTCTCGGGTAGAGTTTAAAATGTTACGTATTGTTCATCGTGCCATCCATGCTACAGGGGCCTCGGTCCTCCAGTCAAGGCTGGCTCTCTATCAACCTAAGAGAAACCTTTGCTCGGCTGATCAGCTTCTGTTGACTGTCCCCCGCTTTTGGCATGCCCGGATGGGTGGCAGATCCTTTTCAGTGCTGGCACCCACGTTGTGGAATGCGCCTCCACTGCATGTCAGGAGTACTCAGGCATTTTCTGCCTTTTGCAGGCAGCTGAAAAGATGTATGTTCTGAGTCTGTTCTCCATGCCTCCCTCTCTCTGGCAGTTTGCTGCTTCAGCGCCTTGATGCCTACGCGTCTTGGCCGCGCTTTATAAATCAGCATACATAGATACATTGCTTTCAATTGCCCCGCCTTGGCTGTAATTAGGACTCTATGGCTGCGGCGTTATGTACATATATTTGCTCGGCTGAATACAGACTATTTCTTTGCCCGGATTTCAAGTGGTGAGGAAGCTATTGCGACCATCACTGTTGTTAGAATCCTTCACAAGGCTGGCTTGATAAGGCTAAGATGATAGGAAATATAAGCAACTAAGTTGTCTGATGCAATGATAAGGTTGTGTGTGGTGATTAGGAAACGTCATGAGTAATCTTTTCTGTTTCACTTATTTATTTAGAAATGTTTTTTCTAGAATGTTAATAAGTTATTTTTTTTATGGATTAAACAGTTTTATATGTATTTGATGTACATCCTTTTTTCCTGTATTTTATATGTATTTGAAATATTCTCCTTCCAGATCCCTCCGATCCATACTCCAACTCTCTGCTTGTCAAGTGCTTCTCTAAGCAGAGAGCGGATGGCCTCTCCCTTTCCTCGGCTGGCTCCCTCCTCTGGAAAAGCCTTCCCATTTCTCTCTGTCTTGAGCTGGATCTCCTCAAGTTCCGCAAGCACCTCAAGACTTTCCTCTTCTCCTCCTTCCCACTCTCCCTCCCATGCTAAACTCCACAGTCGCTGCGATTGGTGGCCTGGGCCCTTATGTATCCTTCTGGGTCCTGGCCTTCTGTCCAATCACCCACAGCGGCCTCCCTCCCCCAGCACTTGGCCTTTGAGCACCATTGACCTGTGTTGTCTCACAGGCCCGCCACTTATTGTATTGGCTGGTGATCCCTCTCCCATAAAGTGGTAACTGCCTGGCACTTACCTGTTGCCTTCACAACTGACTCTCTGGCATTTCCCCCCTCTGTGTATCGTCCAGCATTGACCCCCTTCCCCTTCTCTCCCTTTGCACTTGGATGCTCTGAATTTTCACAAGGCCTAGTACGACCATTTGTTTGAATTTATTTGTCATTAAGATCACATTACATTGTCTTACTGCTCCATTGTCCCCATCCCTTTGCCCTGTGGGCACTTTGAAAAACTATTTCTTGATGTATAAGTGCCTTAAAAATGCCCAATACAATAAAATAAATTTAAAAAGTATATTATGTATTCGTACTTGATAAGTTTAAGGTCCTTTTTTTCTTTTTTTCATTTACGGTGTTTTAACATGTATTTCTTTTTGTGTAAGGTTAAGTATGAGAACCAGAATCACAGTAAATCTTAAATATATATATATATATATATATATTGACCACCTTGTAGCAAGATTCACAGACTAGGCAGCCGTTCCTGGGTCTCCCAGATGCCATATTCCAGCCTCTTCAATCTGAGCTTGTCACTGCGCGCAGAGGTACAGGGGCAAAGTGTCCCCCCATTTCTGAACCCACAGATCTTGCAGATGGAAGCTTTGTGTTTGTAGTGCTTGCGTATTATACTTGGAAATTCATATGCAGCGTTCCCCTCCCCTGCTGTGAGGCACAGCATGAGCAGAAGGAAACCCTTTCCATTGAATTCATGAAAACATAACCTCAAAGCAGAATCAATGGCATGGCGCGTTCAGATGAAGGTATTAATGTCCAAGGGACATCGCACTTGCGGGGCGCATCCTCAAAATCACCCAGCACAATCTCTGGCTTTGAACTTCAGTTCTGAGATGGCTTTTTTTCTTTTGATGGCATTCTTTTAAATTTACATATTTAGAAAAACAGAAAAATTCAAATACGCACAAGCAAACAATTTCTCAGTATATATTCATGGCGTAAACGTAAATCTTTTGTTAAGGAATGATATGAGTTTTCCAAATTTTTGTAATATTGAAAGATTCAACTCTGCATGGGCCTGATTCATAAAGATCCATAAAGGATCGTAATCACGGGCACTGGATATACTACAAACTAACCACATAAATATTATATACACTGCGACGCGCATGTCGAGCGAGTTTTCTCGTATTTGTATTTTGTATTTGTATTTAGTTTATTTATAAAGTGCAGCCAGGCCCGGGGGCATAAGGGCGCGTAAATGAGGAGCTAGTTACAAAGGAGCAGTTAAATGAGTTACGTTACAGTTACAATTACAGTTACAATTACAGGAAGGTTACAGTTACATAAGTGTGCAATCGCAAAAATACAGTAAGCCAAGTTCCAAAATAGTTACAGGTAGGAGCTGGCATAGTAAGCAAGTGCATATTCCAAGTGATTGGCCATGTCCAATAGGTTAAGGTTTAAGCTGTCATGAGTCCATGTTATGGAGCCAACACTTCGTGCTATGTTTGAATCGGTTAAATGAAGGTTCTGCCCGTAGATGTGGGGGGATGGTGTTCCATAGTTTAGATGCTTGTACCGGGAAGCTAGCTCCACCCGAGTTGTGGAGTTTAAATCTCGGAATGGTTAAGGTGTTGGTTTGGGCTGCTCTAAGAGGTCTCGAGGCGGAGTGTGGTGTGAAATGGTTAGTGAGGTATGCTGGAGCAAGGTTAGCCCTAACTTTGTGTGTGAGGGCAAACGTTTTCAGGGATATTCTATGCTTGACTGGGAGCCAACGTAGGTTACGTCTGGTCTCAGATATGTGTGCTTTTTTGGGGATGTTAAGGGCAGCTCTGATTGCATTGTTTTGGACTACTTGTAATTTATTGATATTTTTGTAGCTGGTGCCCAAGTAAAGGGCGTTGCAGTAGTCTATTTTGGAGAGGACTAGAGCTCTCGCGAGAGTGATACAGTTGGGTGCGGATATGAATGGTCTACATGCAGTAATAAGCTTGCAGGTGTAAGCAGCTGATGACGCTACTGCGTTAGTTTGTTTAGAGAGGGATAAGGTAGCATCGATGTAAATACCAAGAGTTTTAGTGTTATTAGAGACTGAAATGAGATTGCCATCTATGGTAAAGGCTTTGAATAAAGGATTGAGATTTTTAAGTTTGGCATGAGTGCCCAGGATGATCAACTCAGTTTTATCGTCATTGAGACACAGGCCGTGGTGTGCCATCCATGCTTGTATGACGGAGTAGATTTCGTTGAGGGTTGTGCTGTCTATTCCGTAGTCACCCGTGATAGGAAAGAGTATCTGGGTGTCGTCCGCATAGTTGGTATACGTAACACCCAGATAGTCTAGGATATCGAAGAGGGGTTTCGTGAATATGTTATAAAGTGTCGGGACACGCAGGAGCCTTGCGGGACACCACAAGGTACTGGGGCCGGCTCGGCGGAATCTGTGGGAGAGAAGACCGTCATGGTTCTGTTCGCCAGGAAGGAGCCGATCCATGTCGTGGCTGCATCTGAGAAGTGGGCTGCAGATTTCAGGTGTTGACAGAGTGTTTGATGGTTAACCAAATCAAACGCTGCTGACAGGTCAAGCAACAAAAGGAGTGCTAGTTTGCCATGGTCTTTCAAGGTTTGGATCTGGGTAGTGAGGTCAATAAGTGCGGTTTCCGTACCGTGTCTTGGTCGGAAGCCTGATTGCCTGAGCCCTAGGAGATTATTAGCTTCTAGATAATCCTGTATTTGTAGGTAGGCTGCTCTGTCCAGTATTTTTAATAGGAATGGTACCGTCGTTATTGGTCTGTAGTTAGACGGGTTGGCTGGGTCAAGCGTGGGTTTTTTGAGGAGTGGAATGACCCAGGTGTCGTATCTGCACACAAACTGTTTCCGATCAAGATAACACTTAGTCAACACTGCCTGCATCTCTAGAGCGGAGCACGGGAATGCCACCTTGCTCCACTGTAGGAAAAACAAGCAAAGAGGCTGTACAGGCAGCAGACCGATAGAAAAAGCACTGCTCTTCAACGAAATCATTCTTGCGACGATGCATAAAACGTATTCTGTACGCAGCCACAAAAATCAGTCTAGAAGAACCAATCCAAATGTAAATTTACAACTCACATTCACGACTGGGTTAGTAATCCAGGTTAAAACATGATTTAACACGCTTACCAACTGTAGAGCACCGTCCAGGATCCGCTTTAGTGGGCAACTCCGCAATAAATTTTTAAAGGTAAAAAAGAGACAAATTCTCAAATGGCAACTTGAGACAGCCGAAAACTGTCACTATGAGAAGGTCACGACTAATATCCAATCGTTCCTTTTAAACCCTAGGAGTCCTATGACCGACACAAGGATCCCCTAGATCTCGACCAACAATGGGAGACCGGGATAACCAAAAGAGCACCCAGATATCACTTACCCGTCTAGGTTGAAGGTAACACCCAACCAAGGTTGGGAATGCACAAAATGGAGCACCTGGGTGATGTAGGGGTGACATGGGGCAAAATATTGAGTCCTGTTTTTCATAATAGCAATAGAAATTCCTCACTAAATGAAGCAATGTAGAATAATGCTAAATATGAAAAAGAAAGCAATTCTTTACCTATCAGACCTATACAAAAACTAGTCTCTGATACTTTTCCCTAAGTAGATGTGGTGATTGACCTCCATATCCATCTGACATGCTGATCCAATGTAGACAAAACAAAACAACTTGGTCCTGAAGAAGATGACATATACTGAGAAGTCACCGAAACCGGTCGACCTTTCTAAAGGAGGATATCCCGAAGAACACGTTGGATACGGATTAGAAGAGATGTTGTTGTAATGGAGAACAATTTCTCCCAGAATCTTCACTGACCAGCAAACCTGCTTAAGAATTCTGAACCCATTAGCGGTTAACAGTAAATAATAACCATAGTCCACCTCCTCAGCTTTGGGCTTTATAGCATATTCTATATTAGGAATTTTTCCTTAATAGAAAAGGTTTTTTACGAGTTTTATTCTCATTTTATGGTTTCTCGTAACCTAGCAATTGGTCTACAACCTAAGGCCAACACGCTTCTCTGAAGGTCAAATAAATATGTAGGGCCTAGATGCCCGTGTTAAAATAGCTCCTCTTAGAAACGTGGCTCTAGTGCTTGAGACATTGCTCCTAGCTTTATGAAGGATCTTAAAATGAACATTGTAGACTTAGGGAACGCTCTCCTACTCTACCCCTTTTAGATAGGCGGTGTGTCACCTCCCTCCTACAGACAGACACCCCACAATGGGAAAGGGTGTTCTTCGATTAGGGACTGGTAGGTAACGCATTTACTGGATATTTACAATAAGCAACACGTGTACACAGTGGGTTTCCCAAAAGTGTTCTTTTGTGTGACAAACATGGTACTTTAACTAACACTTAAGGTTGAATGTTGGACCATCAATCATTATCCCTGATTGTCTTTTTGTAGAGTCAGTTACATTATATTACGTTGCGCGATGTAAGAGTCAGTTAAATTACACGTTTCGTTCTTAATAACATTACGTGGTTAATAAACAATAAACATCTGTTATCTGTAGATAGCGCCAAGATGCCCCTCTTGGTGTGAACGTGTGCACTACAAATAGATGTATTATGTTGTGTTGTGTTATGTTATGTAAGTAACAGATAAAACAGTTACTAAATCTTTGCAGCTAAGATTCATAGGGTCGCATTACAAGTTTTACTGTAGTCGCTGTTTTAGTACCGCCAAACACAACAAGTTTACCTCATGTTGTAAACATGTTTTAACATGAAGGGTTACATGATTTAGAGTCATGTGGTTGCTTTTGTTATTCCCCGTCTGGAGTTTGCATTGGGTGACCGCTTGTTAAGAGAAAGGTTATAGGAAGAGTTCTACATATTCTATTTTTCTCGAGATTCAAATGAAGGGATCAGTCACATCAATCCAGATGTTTTTTTCCACTGTATTTTATTTCTCAAAATGATGCGGCTCATCTCTGGGTTGGTGTCTGATCCTTTCAATTGTAACACGTGTTAGCAGGTTCTCTATCATGTATTCTATAGAGATGACATGCTTCCCAGCCTGTCCCATACCTATGGCCACTTGTATCCCCCCATACATGTGGCCACGCGTAGCCCACCAGATGAGATGACGAGCTTCCCCAGCCTGTCCCATACCTGTGGCCACTTGTATCCCCCACTTGTAGCCCACCAGATGAGATGACATGCTTCCCAGCCTGTCCCATACCTGTGGCCACTTGTAGCCCAGCAGATGAGATGACGAGCTTCCCAGCCTGTCCCATCCCTGTGGCCACTTGTATCCCCCATACATGTGGCCACTTGTAGCCCACCAGATGAGATGACGAGCTTCCCCCAGCCTGTCCCATACCTGTGGCCACTTGTATCCCCCCACGTGTAGCCCACCAGATGAGAGGACGAGCTTCCCCAGCCTGTCCCATACCTGTGGCCACTTGTATCCCCCCACTTGTAGCCCACCAGATGAGATGACGAGCTTCCCCAGCCTGTCCCATCCCTGTGGCCACTTGTAGCCCACCAGATGAGATGACAAGCTTCTCCAGCCTGTCCCATACCTGTGGCCACTTGTTGCCCACCAGATGAGATGACATGCTTCCCAGCCTGTCCCATACCTGTGGCCACTTGTAGCCCACCAGATGAGATGGCGAGCTTCTCCAGCCTGTCCCATACCTGTGGCCACTTGTAGCCCACCAGATGAGATGATGAGCTTCCCAGCCTGTCCCATCCCTGTGGCCACTTGTAGCCCACCAGATGAGATGACGAGCTTCCCAGCCTGTCCCATCCCTGTGGCCACTTGTAGCCCACCAGATGAGATGACGAGCTTCTCCAGCCTGTCCCATGTGGCCACTTGTAGCCCACCAGATGAGATGACGAGCTTCTCAGCCTGTCCCATCCCTGTGGCCACTTGTAGCCCACCAGATGAGATGACGAGCTTCTCCAGCCTGTCCCATGTGGCCACTTGTAGCCCACCAGATGAGATGACGAGCTTCCCCAGCCTATCCCATACCTGTGGCCACTTGTAGCCCACCAGATGAGATGACGAGCTTCCCAGCCTGTCCCATACCTGTGGCCACTTGTAGCCCACCAGATGAGATGACGAGCTTCTCCAGCCTGTCCCATCCCTGTGGCCACTTGTATCCCCCCATACATGTGGCCACTTGTAGCCCACCAGATAAGATGACGAGCTTCCCCAGCCTGTCCCATACCTGTGGCCACTTGTATCCCCCCACTTGTAGCCCACCAGATGAGAGGACGAGCTTCACAGCCTGTCCCATACCTGTGGCCACTTGTATCCCCCCACTTGTAGCCCACCAGATGGGATGACGAGCTTCCCCAGCCTGTCCTATCCCTGTGGTCACTTGTAGCCCACCAGATGAGATGACGAGCTTTTCCATCCTGTCCCATCCCTGTGGCCACTTGTAGCCCACCAGATGAGATGACAAGCTGCTCCAGCCTGTCCCATACCTGTGGCCACTTGTAGCCCACCAGATGAGATGACGAGCTTCTCCAGCCTGTCCCATACCTGTGGCCACTTGTATCACCCCACTTGTAGCCCACCAGATGAGATGACGAGGTTCTCCAGCCTGTCCCATCCCTGTGGCCACTTGTATCCCCCCATACATGTGGCCACTTGTAGTCCACCAGATGAGATGACGAGCTTCCCCAGCCTGTCCCATGTGGCCACTTGTATCCCAGCAGATGAGATGACGAGCTTCCCAGCCTGTCTCATCCCTGTGGCCACTTGTAGCCCACCAGGTGAGATGACGAGCTTCCCCAGCCTGTCCCATCCCTGTGGCCACTTGTAGCCCACCAAATGAGATGACGAGCTTCCCCAGCCTGTCCCATCCCTGTGGCCACTTGTAGCCCAGCAGATGAGATGACGATCTTCTCCAGCCTGTCCCATCCCTGTGGCCACTTGTAGCCCACCAGATGAGATGACGAGCTTTTCCATCCTGTCCCATCCCTGTGGCCACTTGTATCCCCCCACTTGTAGCCCACCAGATGAGATGATGAGCTTCTCCAGCCTGTCCCATGTGGCCACTTGTAGCCCAGCAGATGAGATGATGAGCTTCCCCAGCCTGCCCCATACCTGTGGCCACTTGTAGCCCACCAGATGAGATGACAAGCTTTTCCATCCTGCCCCATCCCTGTAGCCACTTGTAGCCCAGCAGATGAGATGACGAGCTTCACCAGCCTGTCCCATCCCTGTGGCCACTTGTATCCCCCCACTTGTAGCCCACCAGATGAGATGACGAGCTTCTCCAGCCTGTCCCATCCGTGTGGCCACTTGTAGCCCAGCAGATGAGATGACGAGCTTCTCCAGCCTGTCACATCCCTGTGGCCACTTGTATCCCCCACTTGTAGCCCACCAGATGAGATGACGAGCTTTTCCATCCTGCCCCATCCCTGTAGCCACTTGTAGCCCACCAGATGAGATGACGAGCTTTTCCATCCTGCCCCATCCCTGTAGCCACTTGTAGCCCAGCAGATGAGATGACGAGCTTCCCCAGCCTGTCCCATCCCTGTGGCCACTTGTATCCCCTCACTTGTAGCCCACCAGATGAGATGACGAGCTTCTCCAGCCTGTCACATCCCTGTGGCCACTTGTATCCCCCACTTGTAGCCCACCAGATGAGATGACGAGCTTTTCCATCCTGCCCCATCCCTGTAGCCACTTGTAGCCCACCAGATGAGATGACGAGCTTTTCCATCCTGCCCCATCCGTGTGGCCACTTGTAGCCCAGCAGATGAGATGACGAGCTTCTCCAGCCTGTCACATCCCTGTGGCCACTTGTATCCCCCACTTGTAGCCCACCAGATGAGATGACGAGCTTTTCCATCCTGCCCCATCCCTGTAGCCACTTGTAGCCCACCAGATGAGATGACGAGCTTTTCCATCCTGCCCCATCCCTGTAGCCACTTGTAGCCCAGCAGATGAGATGACGAGCTTCCCCAGCCTGTCCCATCCCTGTGGCCACTTGTATCCCCCCACTTGTAGCCCAGCAGATGAGATGACGAGCTTCCCCAGCCTGTCCCATCCCTGTGGCCACTTGTATCCCCTCACTTGTAGCCCACCAGATGAGATGACGAGCTTTTCCATCCTGTCCCATCCCTGTGGCCACTTGTATCCCCCCACTTGTAGCCCACCAGATGAGATGATGAGCTTCTCCAGCCTGTCCCATGTGGCCACTTGTAGCCCAGCAGATGAGATGACGAGCTTCCCCCGCCTGTCCCATCCCTGTGGCCACTTGTATCCCCTCACTTGTAGCCCACCAGATGAGATGACGAGCTTCTCCAGGCTGTCCCATCCCTGTGGCCACTTGTAGACCACCAGAGGGAAATATTCAATGCTGCTCCTCAGGAAGCTGTCCAGAAGGACGAGCGCTGGTGCAGCAAGTGAGTTGCATTTGCAACACAGGTCAAACCCTTCTGCAAGGTCATTACAGAAGATTTCTACTTTGCTACATTTCATGAAAAGGTGGGATAATGGTCCTTCCTCTAGCTTGCACTTTAAACTTCTGGATTGCAGACTAAGCTTACACTTTGAGCAAAAGGATACGGGATGCAGTCTGACTTACCAAAACTTCTCAAAATGTAGTCAACATACACTGTTCATTCTCTGTAGGAACTCCTTTTAATGAACATACTTTCATTGTCTGACTCTGCAAATATCCCAGAGTGAACCACAAACAGCTAAAGATGAGAGTCAACAACAGGCCTTGGAGTTCCGATGCTTCTGATTTCTCTAAAATGGTTTCCTCCTTTATACCTCAGCCACAAGAAACAGGTGTGTTCTGCAAAACAGCACCTCTTTTAATTGGATTGACTTCAAAAGGAAGCAGAGCTCTCTTACAATCAAGACATTTTCATTGGCTCCAGTCAGTCTGACGGGTGCCACCATCCCCCTGGCTCTATGGTCCAGTCATATCACCCCCTGTCGCCCTATATACATACTCCTTAAATAAGGGTATAGTCCCCTTCACAACCACATGTCACAGCATCCCACATGAAAAACGTGGGGTAACTGTTAAACTCTTTCCATTTATATGTGCATGATTTACATCTTTTCCATTGGTTTTCTCACCTCTTCTTTTCCCCATTATCCAGCAGCCCATATTTACATAACATCCATGCCTTCCTTTCTTCATCCTCTGTTCACAATTCTGAACGAACCCGCCCTTTCCTTAAAATCCAACACTCCCCTGGCTTTGTAACTTCCACCATTGTTGATTTAGTCTTTTGTTTATAAAGTGCCAAAAGCCTGCAGGCTTCGGAGCACTATGACAAGACAACAACTACCAACATAGAGTAAATCATAACAACAAAAGCAATAAACAAAAAACACAAGACAACAAATCCAGACAGATCATAATAAGGGTCATTCTAAACAGGGAATTAAGCCTACGACTAGTTAACTATAAGACATAGATTCAAAGGACCTTTAGACAAGTAATGACAAAAGATAAGGAACTATGGCAAGTTACAGATTCCGCACCCTACCACAACACAGTCCCTATTCTCCTGGGCACACCAGTGATCAATCGCAAGCCTACGTAGGACCCTTAAGTCAGAGCTTCCAACCACTCCTGGCCCAGTTCTTTGGCAAAGCAAAACCTGTACTTTATTTTGAAAGGCCTCTCTCGGCTCTTTCCCAGATGGTTTCTCAATGTTAGTGATAATGCAGTGCCTATGGTCCATGAGAAACTCTCTTGTGAACTTGTCCATAAGCGCTGGCATTAGTAATTTTCTTATTTGCAAACTTTTAGAAGTGACTTGGGATGTGCGAACTTTCAGAGATCGACGTGAACACGCAGGGCATAACTTAGATTTCTTTGCATCAACAAGAACTAAAGTATTAGGCACCCGCAATCGCTCGCTTATCCCGGGAGACAGGAAAGGTGACATTAACGTAGGATGAGAGGTGACTTCAGGACCTAAACAATCAGGTATTTCGTGTGTGGTTTGTGAAAACACTTCCTTTTGACCAGGTTGACAATCTGTCTGGCAGTAATTATCCCCTCTACCCAAAAACTGATGTTCAACTGCGGGAAGTCACGTGTCTGTGTGGCAGGATGTATCGGTATTGACCGGCCGATATTTGTACACACATTTATCCAAAGAGTCCATCCATATACAGAAGTCGGAGAAAGGATTAAAGATATTCAACTCCTTGGACATGTTGACCTTCACTAGCGTCCAGTGTTCAGAAGTGATATGCTCGGATAACAGCTGTACTGCAGGCAGTGCTGGTCATTGGGCCGGCTCTCGGCGGATCCGCGATCCGGCACCAGGAATGGAGCCGGATCTCGGGATCCGTCCAGAGTCAGCCGCCCAAGACCGCGAACCATGCTGGAGTACTTTAAAAAAAAAAAGAAAAAAAACGCCCGCGACAGCAGCGTTGTCTTTTACTGCGGCTTTGACACTGTAAAAGGCAATGCTGCCGTCGCGGGCGTTTTTTGTTTTTTAACGTATTCCAGCAGTGCTGGATGCACACTACGAGCCCCGCCCCCTCTAGACCACGCGCCTCGAGCACCGCCCCCCTAAACTCCTCCCCCACCCCGGCCCTTGTGTTGTGGGATCACCCACCACATTTTTTCCATTTCCACCACTGACTGCAGGACGTATCTGTGGCTCTAATAAGCCTTAACGACCTTAACACCAGTTAGAGACCATGCCATTAAGGGGCCGATTCATGGAACAAACGTGCGCCGAAAATCTACGCGCAAGTAGGCGCAAGCAGGCGCAAGCAGGTGCAAGCGGAAAAAAACAGGCGCACAAGTCACTGCAACATCGCGAAAGGCGTGCGCGACGGTGCGCGACGCGCACAGTGAAAGCGCACAACCTCAGCGCACACAGCAGAAAGTGGGCGGGACATGGGGCGTAACGCGCGGAATGGGGAACAACACGCGAAAATAAGGGCGTAACTGGGGATGCACTGCACGGAAGCAGAGGTAACGCCCACACGCACACGAACCACACGTATTCATGGAATGGAATAGGGCAAACCCACGCACAGCCAAAGCCGCGCACAAGCTGAAACACGTCCGCCACACGAAGGCAGGCGGTAGAGTCCCAGCGCATCAAAAAAGTGGCGCCGCGGGAAGTAAAATACGCGATTGAGCGGGGTACGTGTATTCCGGGGGTGCGCGGGAAGTTACACACGCGAATGAGCGGGCTACGTGTATTCCGGGGGTGCGCGGGAAGTGACACACGCGATTGAGCGGGGTACGTGCATTCCGGGGGTGCGCGGGAAGTTACACACGCGAATGAGCGGGGTACGTGTATTCCGGGGGTGCGCGGGAAGTTCCACACGCGATTTGGCCGGGTACGTGGATTTCAGGGGTGCGCGGGAAGTTCCACACGCGATTGAGCGGGGTACGTGTATTTCGGGGGTGCGCGGGAAGTGACACACGCGATTTGGCCGGGTACGTGGATTTCATGGGTGCGCGGGAAGTTCCACACGCGATTGAGCGGGGTACGTGTATTACGGGGGTGCGCGGGAAGTACCACACGCGATTTTGCCGGGTACGTGGATATCAGGGGTGCGCGGGAAGTTCCACACGCGATTGAGCGGGGTACGTGTATTTCGGGGGTGCGCGGGAAGTTCCACACGCGATTCGGCCTGGTACGTGGATATCAGGGGTGCGCGGGAAGTTCCACACGCGATTGAGCGGGGTACGTGTATTTCGGGGGTGCGCGGGAAGTTCCACACGCGATTTGGCCGGGCACGTGGATTTCAGGGGTGCGCGGGAAGTTCCACACGCGATTGAGCGGGGTACGTGTATTTCGGGGGTGCGCGGGAAGTTCCACACGCGATTTGGCCGGGTACATGGATTTCAGGGGTGCGCGGGAAGTTCCACACGCGATTGAGCGGGGTACGTGTATTTCGGGGGTGCGCGGGAAGTGACACACGCGATTTGGCCGGGCACGTGGATTTCAGGGGTGCGCGGGAAGTTCCACACGCGATTTGGCCGGGTACGACGATTCCAGGGGTGCGCGGGAAGTTCCACACGCGATTTGGCCGGGTACGTGGATTTCAGGGGTGCGCGGGAAGTTCCACACGCGATTGAGCGGGGTACGTGTATTTCGGGGGTGCGCAGGAAGTTCCACACGCGATTTGGCCGGGTACGTGGATTTCATGGGTGCGCGGGAAGTTCCACACGTGATTGAGCGGGGTACGTGTATTTCGGGGGTGCGCGGGAAGTGACACACGCGATTTGGCCGGGTACGTGGATATCAGGGGTGCGCGGGAAGTTCCACACGCGATTGAGCGGGGTACGTGTATTTCGGGGGTGCGCGGGAAGTTCCACACGCGATTCGGCCTGGTACGTGGATATCAGGGGTGCGCGGGAAGTTCCACACGTGATTGAGCGGGGTACGTGTATTTCGGGGGTGCGCGGGAAGTTCCACACGCGATTTGGCCGGGCACGTGGATTTCAGGGGTGCGCGGGAAGTTCCACACGCGATTTGGCCGGGTACGACGATTCCAGGGGTGCGCGGGAAGTTCCACACGCGATTTGGCCGGGTACGTGGATTTCAGGGGTGCGCGGGAAGTTCCACACGCGATTGAGCGGGTACGTGTATTCCGGGGGTGCGCGGGGAGCAGCACACGTGAATTGCACGTGTGGGTCCTCCCAGGTGTACCCTCTACACCCTCCACGGCCCCTGCAGGTGGCTCACACCACAGGGGCCTACCCAGCACATGTCCTGCAGGCACCCCATCCACCATGGCCATGCCCACCAGCCAACCCACATATCAACTAGCACTACTGCCCACCAACGCATGTCCCCCTGCACCCCCAGCCACCAGGGGCAGCCTCCAGCAGGCCCCCACCCATGTCTCCCCCCACCCCCACCCCCCAGCAGTGCAGGGGCAGCCTCAAACAGGCCCCCACTCATGTCCCCCTGCACCCCCACCCCCTAGCATCCAGGGGCACCCTCCACCAGGCCCCCACTCATGTCTCCCACCACCCCCACCCCCCAGCCACCAGGGGCACCCTCCACCAGGCCCCCACCCATGTCTCCCATCCCCCCCACTCCCCAGCAGTGCAGGGCACCCTCCACCAGGCCCCCACTCATGTCTCCCACCACCCCCACACCTCCAGCATCCAGGGGCACCCTCAACCAGGCCCCCACTCATGTCTCCCATCCCCCCCACTCCCCAGCAGTGCAGGGCACCCTCCACCAGGCCCCCACTCATGTCTCCCACCACCCCCACCCCCCCAGCATCCAGGGGCACCCTCCACCAGGCCCCCACACATGTCTCCCAGCACCCCCACCCCCCAGCATCCAGGGGCACCCTCCACCAGGCCCCCACTCATGTCTCCCATCCCCCCACTCCCCAGCAGTGCAGGGCACCCTCCACCAGGCCCCCACTCATGTCTCCCACCACCCCCACCCCCCCAGCATCCAGGGGCACCCTCCACCAGGCCCCCACACATGTCTCCCAGCACCCCCACCCCCCAGCATCCAGGGGCACCCTCCACCAGGCCCCCACTCATGTCTCCCACCCCCCAGCACTGTGGGGCACCTGCCAGCAGGCCCCCACCCATGTCCAACTCATGTTCCCCACCCAACATGTCATCACAGTCCAGATCCCTGGTCTCTATGGTCAGCCCCCAAATGCAAAACACCCACCCGAGTATTGCATCCACCCACTCATATTCTGCAATAACATCACAGAACACCAATTGCAAGTTCCAAAACAAACACATGTCCCTCACATACACCCAATGGGTGTCAGTGAATCTCAAAACACATAACATGAAATGCATGAAAACAATGAGACACCACACATTGAAGTGCAACAAATAAATAATGTATTAAAGGAAAGATGAATAGAAACAAAAATGAAGAAACTGAAATGTGAATGGAAAACAATGAAAAGAAGCATGTCCGTCCAAAAAAAAGAAAAAATCAAAGAATATAGAAATCCAAAGTAATGTACTACAAAGTCAATGTCCACCAAACAAAATCCAATGTGAAAAAAAACATAAGCCATTGATCCATGGATAATTTTAAAAAATAAAGTATGTACAAGTCCACAACTATGTACAAAGCAAGAAGCCAGGGTCCATCATCCCAACAAAATAAAGGAAACCTAACTAACTACACTAACTAATAAAAAAAACTATATACAAAAATGTGGCCAATGTCCAAAAGGTCCAAATGAAATAAAAACAAAAATGAAACTTAACACTACCTACATAACTATGTACAAGGGCAGCGGGCTAGTTCCACGGCTCACTTCTGGATGTGCCGGGCCAGGGCATCATCGAACTCCTCCTCTATGTCCCGGAGGCGGTCCTCCTCCATGGCCCCGAGGGTCCGCAGGGCCGTCGACGTGTCCACCTCCAAAGCCCTGCGGATTGCCTCGAGGCACTCGACCCGCCTCAGGGCCCTCTGCATGGAGTTCTCCGCCCTGACCATTGAGAGCCGTGCCTCTTCCGCCCGCTGCCGCTCCGCATCTATGGCGTGGCCCAACCGCTGCCACACGGAAGACACTTTTTGTCCTGGGTCCTCCTGCCCTCCGGCCGATGCCTGCCCCTCCGATGTCGAAGGCCCCGAGCCTTCATGGCTCCCACCATGGAGCTGCTGCTGCTGTGCCTCTGCCCCTGCACTGCCTCCTGCTGCCTGCACATCCTCCGCCGGCTGGGGTGCAGTCGTTGACGTGGCCACCCCTGCTGGACGTCCGACTCCCGACTGTGGCAGGGATGCCTCCTCCACCAGCCTGGCCGCACCGTCAGAGGCAGCTCCACAGGGCACCCAGGTGACTGATGGGTGGGAAGATGGCACAGAGGACGACTGGCGCGTAGGGGGTCCAGCTGAGGAGGGGGTCGTGGCAAGCCCCATCAGACGGAGGAATCCGGCCTGGGTGACCTGTCCCAGCAGGCTGACGTGGTCAACGAGCCATTCGAGATGACCTGCAGTCTCTTCATGAAAAGACTGCAGGTCGCCTCGCATGGCCCGTTGACGCAACGCCACTCCAGCCAGGACAGGCTCAACCCGGGCCTGGATAGCCACGTCCGCAGGCAGGGGAAGGCCAGTTGACGTCAGCTCATCCCCTGCCTGAAAACTGGTCTGGACATGGGCATCCCTGCTGGTGCAAGATGATGCAGGGACAGGATCAGGGACAGGATTGCACACAGGCACCTCCGCGGCGGCCTGTGCTGCCTCCTGTCCCTGGTCCTGCACTGCACCACTAGCACCAGTGGGATCCCCACCCCCAGACCCCGTCTCCGATGCTTGCACGGCCTCCTCCTCCACCAAACCCCCCACCAACCTGGATGACTCTGTGCCATCTTCCCCCGTTGGGCCCTGTGGGGTCCCAGCTGCCCCTTCTGCTGCCGAGGAGTCCAACTGCAACCTCCGCCTCTTGGACCTCCCCCCGGCAGCTGCGGCCTGGGACGCGGCACCGGACTCCTCACTCCCCGACGAGATGACAACCTGGGAGGGGAGCCGGGCCTTGCGTCTCCGGCTGGCGGTGGGATCCCCGCCGCTGTGCTCCACAGCACCTTCTCCGCCCTCTTCATCAGTTGACGCTGCAGACAGGGAGAAACAAAACACAGGCATCAGGGCACTGTACAATGTACACATACACACATGACAGTTGTACATGAGTGGCATTGGCAAACCTCTGACATGTCATCACAATCCCCAACACACATGTCATTACAACTTGCACACACGAGCCATACCACAGCCATGTTGCAACTGCCAACACCATCCATACACATACAACAGCATCAGCAGGCAAAGGTGAGCCAGACATCACATGCAACACAGGAAGTGCACCACACATGTACACACACCACCACACTTGCATGCATGTGTACACCTCTGCTAAGTGTCGCAGTGTTCAGACGGGCATCCATGTCACATCTGCCAATCAGGCTTCCACATACCGCTGTCACATGCATCCATGTTGCATCACTGTTGCACCCTTGTCAAATACACACACATGCACATGTACACAGCGCTGATACAATCAGCTGAAAACAACATACATGTGTGACATCACGGACATGTCTACTCACATACACATTCATACAGACTTGTGTGCCCACACAACTGCATTTGGCATGCAAGCCCACACACACAGGCACCATCCATGTCTCACACATTACAGCCCTCGCATGTGTCAGCCCCACGGCCCTGTACACCCGCACCCATACTCGACCCCATACAAACAGATGTGCAACCTGCACACTACTGAACAATCACCACACGCACTGCTCACAATCAGGATGCATGTACACTCACCGCTCGACTCCAGACGGGTCTGCCTCTCAAGGACCTGGACGTGGAGCGCTGGGGATATGTGTTCCAGGACCCTCATCTGTTCTTCCGACAAGTGGCCCCGGCGCCCCTTGGCATCCGCTGCCTTCAAGAGGCGCCGGGCCTTGGTCAGGGTCCTGGACCTGAAGTCCTCCCAGCGCTTCTTGACATGTTGGAAGTCGCGGACTGCCACCCCCTCCGCGTTGATGGCAGTCACGATGTCAGTCCAGATCCGAGTCCGTCCTTCCTTGTCGGCGCGGCAACTTCCGAAGAGGGCATCATACTGGCCCAGGACTTGCTCCACCAGGACACCAACTTCGGTGGCACTGAAGCTGGTGCCCCTCTGCCTCTCTGGCCGGGGGTTGTCAGTGGTCACAGATGGAGTTGGCCCCGACATGACAACCCCAGAGGCAGGAGTGGGTGGGCAACTGGGTCCTGGGGCTGGGCTGTGGAGCGATGGAATCCAAGTCGGGAGTCTTTGGTTCCAGCAGGGGTGGTCACACCAACAGCACCCCTGGCTGATGTGCAGGCAGCAAATGGCAGGGCACGTGGGCAGCAGGCAGTCAGGCAGCAGCAGATGGCAGGTGGGAGCGTGCTCGGGGCTCTGGGGGGCAGTAGTTCGGCCTTCTGGGCAGGAGCGTGGTCTTCCGTGTGCTTACGCGTGGCCAGCTTGATACGGAGTGATTAGGCACGTGAAAATTCTGCACGTCAGCGTGTAATTCGAGGAAAGGCCCTTAGCGCGTAAGCGCGTCTGCACGCATACGCATTTTCATTGGACCAAAGGCCCTCAGCGCGTGAGCGCGTCTGTGACGTGACGTGCGAGGGAGTATCCCTCATTGCACGTGATGACAGTACACACGTGGATCCCAACCAATCGCGTGTGAAAGTTCACGGGACCCCGAAACACACGTACCCCGGCCAATCGCGTGTGGAACTACCCGCGCACCCCGAAACACACGTACCCCGGCCAATCGCGTGTGGAACTTCCCGCGCACCCCGAAACACACGTACCCAGGCCAATCGCGTGTGGAACTTCCCGCGCACCCCGAAACACACGTACCCAGGCCAATCGCGTGTGGAACTTCCCGCGCACCCCGAAACACACGTACCCAGGCCAATCGCGTGTGGAACTTCCCGCACCCCGAAACACACGTACCCAGGCCAATCGCGTGTACGCTCGCTCCCCTCCGATCACACGCGATGACACCAGAATACGGGAAACCAACGAGTCCGCCCACACGGAGGCGTCCCGCGCCCGCGCACAGCATAAAAGTGCGCGCAAACAACAAACGCGTATATACAGCGACGATGAATGCCCCATTTGTTGCTGCAGTGATTGTGGGACACCGCAGGAGGAGGAGAATAGCCAGGGCACGCATTTTTGCACCACGGACAGGCCTTTTTGGGATGCCTGACGACCAGGTCTACGGCAGGTATAGGTTTCCACCCCATATCATCCTAGACCTGGTCAGGGAGTGGGAAGATGACCTCACATCCCCCACCCTTTGCTCCCAAGCATTGAGCCCCTTGGAGAAGCTGCTCAATGTCTTGCATTTCTTGGCCACTGGGTCGTTTCAGCGGACCACTGCCATAGTGGGGGGGGTCTCACAGGCCACGCAGTCACGCTGCCTACACCAGGTACTGGCAATCATGACAGCGCGCCCCTCAGTCCGCAGGCACATATACATGCCCAGAACACCCGCAGAAAGGCAGGCCGTTGTCCTGGATTTTTTCAGGGTGGCACACTTCCCCAAAGTGCTCGGTGCCATAGATTGCACCCATGTGGCCCTACGTCCACCTAGGGCCACTGAGCACATCTACCGAAACCGCAAGCACTGGCATTCCATCAATGTACAGGTGGTATGCGATGCAAAGGGAATCATCACCTCTGTGTATGCAAACTACCCTGGCTCCACCCATGACAGTTTCATATACAGAATATCCGCCCTGAGCCGGGCCCTGGAAGCTGGGCAGCATGGCGACACATGGCTCCTAGGTGAGTACAAATGCCCTTGCACCTGCATGCAAGTCACACACAGACAAATATACCAACCCCAATAATCTGAACAATTATCACCTCCCCAGGGGACAGTGCCTACCCTCTGAGCAACCACATGATGACGCCAATCCGGAACCCCACCACACCACCCCAGGTAAGATACAACGCTGCCCATATTGCAACCAGGGGCATAGTGGAGCGCACATTCGGAGTGCTCAAGTCACGTTTCCGCTCCCTTGACCGCTCTGGTGGGCAACTACTCTATGCACCAGCAGTTGTGTGCAGGATCATTGTGGCAGCATGTGTCCTGCACAATGTTGCAACACGGCAGGGCGTCCCGGTGGACATGGTGGTGCCCCCACATCCCCAACCACAGGCACAGGCGCTGCCCATGGGAGGGGACAGGGCACGTGGCGAGGTAGCCCGGACCCAGCTTGTGGCCACATTTTTCACCTAAACTCCCACCCCTGCGGAGTGCACACAGGCCTGGCACATACCAGGTGACAATCGATGATGACAAAGTGACAGTCAACTGTCACAACCCTACCACCCTGAGATAGTTGCCATGGAAGTGCCACATCGTCTGCATCCCTAGCTACTTAAACACAAGCTATCCTGTGCAACCAAAATGCACACATATGACATGTGACATGACATGAGCCATACACAAGTATTACAAGGCACAATGAGGCAGGGGGGGGGGAACAAGGGAACACAGAGAATGGTACTACTAGGCCAGGTGTCATTGTGATTGTGCAAGTGCAGGGGTAGGGGGAAGGGAAAAGTGCAAGGGTGGGGGGGAGTCCAGTACAGGGGAAGTAGGCCAAACAATTATACATAGGTCGCCTGGTGGCAACTGCTAAGGTAAGTGCAGACGAGTGCTGGGAAGGGAGGGCTGTAGGGATAGAGAGACAGTACTGCAGTGCAGGGGTTGCCAGGGTGGCAGTGCAAGTGGACAGTGGCTGGGCCAGGGACCGAGGTTGGTGAGAGTGGCCCAGTTGCAGCTCCTGTGCAGTTCCAGTGAAGAATTCTGCAAGGGAGAGGCAGAGAGTAAGCAGAAGCAAAGAGGAAGGTCTTGAGGTGCTTCCTGAACTGGAGATGGTTCCCCTCAAGTTCAAGTCAGGAAGTCTGTTTGAGGGGGAGGGCCCTGCTGCGGAGAGAAACCTACCCCCAGCTAGTTGCTCTGAGAAGCGGATGACCTGGACATGCAAGGTGTGCATCACACACACCTGCAAAACAGGCCATGGCCATCACTGTCATGACAGTCAAACCCTCCCAAACATCAACATGACATGGCAAGCAATACCCATACACCGACCCAGTAACGATAAGGTACACATTTCCATGTCCTAAATGTACAGTGGCATCGGACAATGATGCCTGACCCGGAATCCGATGAAATGACAGACCAACAAAATGTCCCACCAAAAATAAGTCGATTCCAAATGCATTACAACAGTCGTAGACGTAACATCACAATGAATGCCTGGCTATATGCACATGATGCATTGCAAAATGAACACTGCAGCTCATGTGTGCAATGTCCTACTCCTGCATCACACTGCTCAGCGCACAGCACAGTGAACAGCCATTGCGTGTGATGCACACCCTGAGCATCACATCTAAGTGACAGACTACATCAAACATCAAATTAGGCATGTACTCGAACCATAATCGGTCACAGAACATGTGCTGGCGGGACACAGTGGGCACCAGAAGGCAAACAGTGTACACGTGGATATGCAAGGGTGGGAGTACATGGAGTGCATCCGAGTGCAAGTGTGTGGTTCTGCAAGGACATGCACTCCACATATGCATGTGCACTCAAGTGACCATCAGTGTTCCCTACACATCACATGTGAACATCCACCATGTGTACACCCCAGCATGTCAAACCACTACTATCCCCTCGCACCTGAAAGGAAAACACAACACATGAACAGGCATTGATCAGCAGAACACAACATGTACATAGGACAACAACATTACAATGTCAGAGTTCCCATCACACTGCAGGGCAACGCAACTATCAACAACAACCCCCCCCCCTCGCAAATGACCATGACCCACTGAACAACTGCACCTGGGTCATGGAGCCTCCAACCCTCATTCCCACCTGGCCACAGGATCACCTTTACCCTTCGTGTCCATCTCCCACCTTGTGTGTAAAGAGATGCCTGAACCCTCAGAATCCACACTCATTTCCAAAATCACATAATCCAAGGAATGAAAAGGAACCCAAACACCCTCCAGTAGATGACTTGACATAGCAGTACGTCTCAAAGGCCAAGTACTACCACAATGATGCAACAACCAAGGTAGCACAGCAAAACAATGTCACGACAGGATGTGAGACATGTGTGGTACATGACATAGGATGATGCACCATGAATGGATGTGTACTGTCACAGATCCCCTGTACAGGCGCTGGAGTCTCATGAAACAACCACCCACACCATGTCCCGGGTGCCTGCAAGGTCAAACTCACACAGGCCCCTGAGATCCTGGTGGGGAAAGAGGTTCAGGGATATGCAGTCTGGACAGGTGTAGACACACTGGATGACTGGAATGCGTGGCAGGTGAGGGGAGCAGGAATGACACATGAAACCAGGGAATGCACGAAAATGTACAACCTGCATGAACACATGCACAATCCAAACAAACTTGGACATCATTGTCATGGCCTTCTGTAGTCCAGGCTCAGGAGTGGTACGAACCAACCACCCCCTCTAGGGTTTTGGCGCCTGCAAGTTCGGGGCTTACACAGGCATCCGCAACCCCAGTGGGGAAAGAGGGTCAGGGAACATTGCTTGGATAGGCATGGGAAGCAGGAACACCGGGTAGAGGGTACAGGTTTCGAAATTGCATAAGATCAAGGGTGATTAGGGTAAAAAACATACCAAATAGGACCACACATACATCCATGCATCAGTACACTCCCCAGCAAGCCTATGCAGGGCAGTTTGTAAGAAAATACAACAAGACACTTAGCTCTGGTTTTGAGTGCTGGCCTCCTGCCTGCGCACTCTCAGGTCCGGTTACAGGAGCACTGCAATGCTGCAAAGAGAGACACAGTCAGCAACCAGTACATGCCAATTACACAAAAACACAACACAAAACATGCCCCATAACAACATACACCTCTACAAACAGAAAATCTGTGCTCCATGCTTCGTACCCATATATAACATCAACCCTGTGACGGGTCATTCACAGTCAATGCAGTAAGTCAGCCGCTGGTGGGTGCGTGGCAAATGGAAAACCAATGTGTCACAATTCACACAACATGCAATGTTCCCTGGGTAAGCAGACAGACCCATATGGCAAGCCATGACTACAGATCAAGTTGCGTACCACCATGACCAAAACAAAGTTGCCAGTGCATTTATCATGAAGTACGTGGGACAGACATGCACTGCACCCAAGTATGTCCCTTGCTGTATGTCCCTGTGAGCTGCCCCTTTCCATGTCTTGGAAGGCTACATGGTTGATACAAGTGCCTCAATGAACCTTGGTGTACCGCAGGGTATGTGCCACTGCCCCCGCATGTGTCCCAGACAACCCTACTATCAACAGCCATCAGTCCACAAACACATCTGAGCTGCATTCTGTGCTTCAACACCAATATTTGTCTAAGCTCACCCTCAGTGCTGTGACTAAGCCTGCACGTGCAACTCGCCTGGTGCAAGCTTTGCTGTCTCGTGGCCCCCCTGTGATGCTCACCTTGCCTGGAGTTGCTTGGAACATGTCAGCAGTTCTAGGATGTGGGTCTGCAATCACTGTGGCTCTGCTTGTGCACACATGTGCATGTGGGCACCAACAAACGGGTCAGGAATTAGGTCGTCCAATGGGCCATGTCTGCTGGCAAAGGTGCTCTGATGCCTCATCCCCCTGCAGAAAGTGCATGAAACACATGATTAATGCTTCAAAGTGATCTGTGTGTGTCTCATCAGGCATCTCATTACTTGACCATGTCAGAGAGTCACATCACAAATCACACCATCAGTCCGTCTTTCACCTCCAAAGTGTGGAACACTATCTACAGCATGATTTGCAACAAGCACGTGTACAGGAAAGATATGAAACATAATACACAATGCATAGCAATCAATGTCCACATTAATCATGACACGCCCCATCTAGCAAAACCTGGACAGTGGACAATTACACCTAAATCATCCCCACTAGGGGTGTCAACACAAGTCAAAAAGCACCAGACATGCCACAGATATGACAGTCCAAAGCCCTTGTGTAAAATTCTGTTACACCGAACCATCCTTGCGAGCCCATGGATAAGGGAGGCAGGAGTGGCATATGTGAGTCAAGGAACCCAAGCAGCAAACACATACACAAGACAACCATGAAGGGCCCAGCTGGAACAGACAGTGGATGCCTTCAAAAACCACAAGGCACCGCACTGTCACATGTAAGCACAATAGACTACAAATTTTAAACTAACTCAACTATTAACTAATTACACTAACTAAGGAAAACCTACATTACCTATTTAAACTAACTATCAAACAGAAACTTAACTAACTAAACTAAAAGAAAAATCAAAAATGGCCACATACGACCCGGGGGGGAGGGGAGGCACCCAGGAGGGGGGAGGTACAGGGTGCTGCTCAACATCCACATGCGATGATGCTGAGCCAAAAAAAAATACCTCCATGGGCTCAACGCCTTCACAGCACGACCTATGTGGGAGATAGATGGTCGTCCGAGTCTGGCTCATCCTGGAAAGGAGGACGTGGCACAGTAGCCTGGCCACGCCTAGCCGCAGCTTGCCCCTCGTCGGCAGCAAGTCTGCCGGACAGGTGAGCCTGGTTCTGTGTGGCGATGTTACATAGGTCTGCATGCAGGACCTCACGTGATACACGTGCTTCCTCTTGCAAGGTAGCACGTGTAACACGGAGTTCCTCCTGCAAGGCCTGGCTGGACAACCGCTGCACCTCCCGGCAAGCCTGTAGCTCAGCCGAAATGGTGCGCTCAAGCTGTGCAAACCTCTCCTCTGCCTGCTGCCTCTGGGACATCATAAGGACACCCAGAGTGGATCTGAGGGAGGCATACTCCTCCCTCAGGGCATCCATGTGCGCCTCTGCGTGAGCAGCAATTGCTTGACGCAGAGACGACATTTCAGCCTGGCGTGCCCTGTCTGAGGCCGCCATGCCCAGCCTGAGTGAGCGGGCCGTGGACCGTGCCGCCTGCTGCTGGAGAAGCACCTGCCTAGCAGGGGGGAGCACAGATCGGGCCACACGCTCCATGCTGTCAGCGATGTTCTCCATTGCTGCCCCCTGCCGTTCTGAATTGGCAGTCATGTCTTGCTCCCACTCAGTATACAGCGGTTGCGCGCGGCGACCGCATTGCCGGGCTTGACCCCTGCGGGACCCAAGGACCGGGGGTCCTCGCTGTGTTGGCACCGCCTGCGGCTGCACGACTACATGCCCCCGTCGACGTGATGTCCCAGGCACATCAGTGACTGGTGTGGAGGGTGACCCTGCGTCCCGATCCACCACGGGCGGAGGAACCAAGACTGTCTGATCCCTCAGTGCAGGGGTCGCAGACAGAGGAGTGTCCACATCAGAATCACTCACCCCTGACACATGGACTTGATGGTCATCCAACTCAACATGGACGTCAGAGTCGTCATCAAGGCTGGACTCATAGGCAGCCAGAGACAGGATGGACTGCAGCACTTGGGGGTTTTCGTGGCCTACCACCCCACGACCCCCACTAGTGCCGGGTTGATGTGGTCTTACCAACCCTGTGTCTGGCATGACAACACCATCCTCTGCATCCATTGCGTCATCACCTGAAAAATAGAGAGGAAAAGGTCAGTACACATGTCAGAAGCACACAACACACACACACACACACCGACAGCAAAGGCATCTGGCAGACATGTGACACACAACATATGACCTTGCATGCATGCTGGGTCTACTTAGAATAGCTTCTGTGATCAGACCTGTTGAAAGGTGGCAGTTTGCATGGAAGTGGGTCTATGCAGTGCAGAAAATGTGTACGCCACTCACTACCTACATGTACAAGCACTCCATGGTGTGTGCCAGGAAATGTGAAGGCAGTGCAATGTCAAAATCAGACATCACGTGCATTGTGTATTCAATGTGTACCATGTCTAGAAGGCAAGCACCCCTCCACCCCAGTACCAAAGCAGGGATGCCTAGCATGGTATCAAAAGGCTGACCATACACCTGTGTATTGACAAGCAGTGTTGACTGGCATCAACAGCTTAATGTGATTTCAATTACAACACTGCAAATGATGCTGGGACAGTGGGCAGGACACATGATGGAAGATCCGGAGGCCGGCCACGTGTGTAGAAGACAGGACAGGAGTTGGACAGAGTCATTGGCCATTGAACAGGCTGAGGCCTATGAGCCACACAGATTGTCAGAGCCTAAACATGTGTGCAACGCAGGACTGAGCCACAGTTGACATGGGGAGGCCGATAATATGGCAGGCAATGTATGTAACCAAGGACTCATATTACAGTGATCATCCAGTCAAGGACACATAGGGGCATGTGTGCAATGCACATGGAGCATGAATGGGCACTCATGTCCCTGCGGGACATCTGACCCATGCACAGTACAAGTGGGATGCCCTGCATCGAGTACTAAGGCTGTACCACACGGCATATGTCTGGCAGTTTCTAAGCTGGAAGTTAGCATCTACACAGGACACATGAACATGAAACTACACATTGGCAAGAATGTAGCAGACCAGTGCAAAGGTGGAACTGGGGTGCAGAGTGGCGGAGGAGGGGCAAGGGAGCATGGCCACATGGAGTCCCGCATGCAGGCAGAGGAGACATGCATGACGGTGGCATTGCATTACTTACACATCAGAACCATGTACAGGTCACATGTAGCAGCAATCATGCACAACACATCCCACAAGTGAAACACACACGTCCTCAACAACTACGCATCAACACTCACTGGACTGGGCATCAAAGTCCAGCATCTCTCCCACACCTTCGACCAATTCTGGTGGTATGAACTCCGCAACGAGAGCCTCATGCGGAGTGAGTTCTTCCTCCTCTGGTGCAGGCCCACCGCCAGTCACCAGAGTCAAGTTGTAATTTGAGGCACGCTTGGCCTTAGTGCTGCGCTTGATGTCATTCCAGCGCTTTTTGCACTCCTGCGCCGTGCTCACCTCATGGCCGAATGAACTGACATGTTCCGCCACATGCTTCCAGTGGGTGTCACGTTGGGCAGCCGTAGTCTGACTATTGGCACCCACTAGCATGTCACGGCTGTGTCCCCGCACGTAGTCCACGAGGAAGTCCAGTTCCTGCTTACAGAAAGGCTTCTTCCTCGACGTGCAGGAGGTCGTGGCTGTGTGTGGGGTCCCAGCCTGTGCTGCAGATGCAACCTTCCTCCTCTTGGACTGTGGCGCAGACCCTGGCTGGCTAATGCCGCCCTGACCAGTATGGCCAGTGGGTTGGGTGGATTGAGCCGAGGGAGTGGCAGGTGGAGGGATGACCAAAGGCCTGACTTGTGTCAGTGGCAGCTGGGTGCCCACTAATGGACCCTGCGCAGCAACATCAGCTGTGGCAGGGTCATTGACCGCAACGGTCCTGGTTGGCAGACTCACAACCGGGGTGCTGTTGGGTGCATCTGCCCCTGCACTTGCCAACACCCGGCTGTTCGGGGCAGCAGATGACATGACTGCCCCAGGGACACGTGTCTTGGTCTGAGCAGCCCGGCCTGCCCCAATGGTTTCCCCCCTGGCCTGTTGGAGATCTACCAAGGGCTCTTCAAGTGCCAACGCAGCCTGCGCTGGCAGACCCTGAGCCTGGGTGGCGGTGTCCACAACTGCACCTGCAGCTACCGCTACCCTTGGGCCCGTGGCAGTCGATGAAACGGACTGCCGGGTCATACGGGTGCCAGTGCCAGATGCAGGAGCTGCATCCCCCTGAACCACAGGGGGTGGTGGCATGGCTGCACCAACACATGGCACAACATTGTGCTCAAGTGGCGCACCCCTGCCTCTTCCCCCTCTGTGGCTGCCCTGGACACCCTGGAGTCCCCCTACTCCCTGGTCACCACGGCCACGTCCCCGACCACGCCCGCCACGAGGAGGACGCCCAGCTGAGGCGCCCCTCACCTTTGGTAGCCTCCCTACCATGGCACAGATGTTATAGTGCTGGCACAGATGGAGTGGTGCCAATGGGAGGTGTACAGCACAATTGACCTGGGCAATTGGGGTGAAGGGGGTGGGAAGCAAGATGTTAACAGCCCCCCTGCACCTGCAAGGCTGTATGTGACCCCGGTGATGTGTTGACGGGTCACGCAACGCTCAGGCACCCCAAAACTGCAGTAAAACCGTGCACGCAACCCTGCAGCCTACGTGCGTGGATTAAACCTCCCGCAGTACGCGGTGGCACCCAGTAACACGTATAACGCGTACGCGTGGGACACGCAGGCTACGATGACATCGAAAATGGGTGCGATACACAGGGGCACCCGCAGTGGGAAAAGGAGCGTTTGCGACTCACCGTCTGACTAGCGCGATGCAGAAAAACACGCGTAGCCAATACCCCCGCCAAAAGAAGAGATACGTCCTTGAGAGCTGTGAAGTAGATGGCGCGCGAAACAACTGGAAGCAGCAACACACGTCGGTCTCCACGAAAGGCACGTACAGCGAACTGCTGGGCCCGCTCACCTTTAACCCGTGCTGAGGGAAACGCACGCGCGCGTCAAGTCACATGCGGACGTGCACTTTTTCACGTTTGATTACGCGCATTACACGCGGACGTGCAGTTTTTCACGCGCGCACGCTTATGCATGGGCCCTTTCCTCCTATTACACGCGGACGTGCAGTTTTTCACGCGCGCTTACGCGCATTACACGCAGCGTGCAGATTTTTCACGTGCCTAATCACTCCGTATGAAGCTGGCCACGCGAAAACGCACGGAAGACCACGCTCCTGCCCAGAAGGACACTTCACTGGCCCCCAGTGCCCCAAGCAGCCTCCCACATGCCATCTGCTGCTGCCTGCCTGCCTGCCTGCTGCCACCGTGCCCTGCCATTTGGTGCCTGCACATCAGCCATCTGCAGGGGTCCAGTTGCTGTGTCCACCCCTGCTGGTACAGAAGAGTCCCGACTCAAATGACATCGCTCCACAGCCCAGCCCCAGGACCCAGTTGGTCACCCACTCCTGCCCCTGGGGTTGCCATGTGGAGCACATCCACATCTGACACCAGTTGCAACCCCCGGCCAGAGGGGCAGAGGGGCAGAGGGGCACCAGCTTCACTGCCACCGAAGTTGGTGTCCTGGTGGAGCAAGTCCTGGGGCAGTATGATGCCCTCTTCGGATCGTCCCGCGCCAAGAGGGAAGGACGGGAGAGGACGCGGAGGGGGTGGCAACCCGCACCATTCAGAAGGTCAAGAAGCGCTGGGAGGACTTGAGGTCAAGGACCCTCATGAAGGCCCGGCGCCTTGTGGAGGGGGGCCGGGGCCGCATGAGTTCCATCCAGTTGAGGGTCCTGGAACGCATACACCCAGCGCTCCACGCCCAGGTCCTTGAGAGGGAGACCCGTCTGGAGTTGAGCGGTAAGTGGCCAAGCATTGCTGTGTGAGACAGGGCATGTTGCAGTGTGCTGGTTGTCTGATACCTGCCTGTATGTGTGACATAGGCCATGTACGCATGTATGTGTGCAGGGACATCATGGTAATGCATGTGCGACCTGTAATGTGTGAACCGCATGGTTGTTGCATGTGTTTGAATGTGACATGGGGAGCCCTGTGCAGATTGCACACATGACAGCATGGAAGTCTCTGTTCCTGGACATGGGTGGGGGCCTGGTGGAGGCTGCCCCTGGTGGCTGGGGGGTGGGGGTGGTGGGAGACATGTGTGGGTGCCAGGTGGAGGGTGCCCCTGGATGCTAGGGGGTGGGGGTGCAGGGGGACATGTGTGGGGGCCTGGTGGAGGGTGCCCCTGGTGGCTGGGGGGGTGGGGGTGCTTGGAGACATGGGTGGGGGCCTGGTGGAGGCTGCCCCTGGTGGCTGGGGGACGGGGGTGGTGGGAGACATGGGTGGGGGCCTGGTGGAGGCTGCCCCTGGTGGCTGGGGGGGTGGGGGTGCTGGGAGACATGAGTCGGACATGTGTGGGGGCCTGGTGGAGGCTGCCCCTGGTGGCTGGGGGGTGGTGGTGCTGGGAGACATGTGTGGGGGCCTGGTGGAGGCTGCCCCTGGTGGCTGGGGGGTGGTGGTGCTGGGAGACATGGGTGGGGGCCTGGTGGAGGCTGCCCCTGGTGGCTGGGGGGTGGGGGTGCTGGGAGACATGGGTGGGGGCCTGGTGGAGGCTGCCCCTGGTGGCTGGGGGGGTGGGGGTGCTGGGAGACATGAGTCGGACATGGGTGGGGGCCTGGCGGAGGCTGCCCCTGGTGGCTGGGGGGTGGGTGTGCTGGGAGACATGGGTGGGGGCCTGGTGGAGGGTGCCCCTGGTGGCTGGGGGGGTGGGGGTGCTGGGAGACATGAGTCGGACATGGGTGGGGGCCTGGTGGAGGGTGCCCCTGGTGGCTGGGGGGGTGGGGGTGGTGGGAGACATGGGTGGGGGCCTGGTGGAGGGTGCCCCTGGTGGCTGGGGGGTGGGGGTGCTGGGAGACATGGGTGGGGGCCTGGTGGAGGGTGCCCCACAGTGCTGGGGTGTGGGGGTGCAAGGGGACATGTGGCTTGGCTGGGGGGCATGGCCATGGTGGATGGGCTGCCTGTGGGACATGACATGGGGTGCAGGGTAGTCCCCTGTGGTGTGGGATGCCTGCAGAGGTCGTGGAGGGGGTAGAGGGGAGACCTGGGAGGACCCACACTGCCAATTCACGTCTTGAACTTCCCGCACACCCACCACCTGCGCACCCCTGAAATCCACGTACCCAGGCCAATCGCGTGTAGACTTTCTCGCGCACCCCTGAAATCCACGTACCTAGGCCAATCGCGTGTAGACTTTCTCGCGCACCCCTGAAATCCACGTACCCAGGCCAATCGCGTGTAGACTTTCTCGCGCACCCCTGAAATCCACGTACCCAGGCCAATCGCGTGTAGACTTTCTCGCGCACCCCTGAAATCCACGTACCCAGGCCAATCGCGTGTAGTCTTTCTCGCGCACCCCTGAAATCCACGTACCCAGGCCAATCGCGTGTAGACTTTCTCGCGCACCCCTGAAATCCACGTACCCAGGCCAATCGCGTGTAGACTTTCTCGCGCACCCCTGAAATCCACGTACCCAGGCCAATCGCGTGTAGTCTTTCTCGCGCACCCCTGGAATCCACGTACCCAGGCCAATCGCGTGTAGACTTTCTCGCGCACCCCTGAAATCCACGTACCCAGGCCAATCGCGTGTAGTCTTTCTCGCGCACCCCTGGAATCCACGTACCCAGGCCAATCGCGTGTAGACTTTCTCGCGCACCCCTGAAATCCACGTACCCAGGCCAATCGCGTGTAGACTTTCTCGCGCACCCCTGAAATCCACGTACCCAGGCCAATCGCGTGTAGACTTTCTCGCGCACCCCTGTAATCCACGTACCCAGGCCAATCGCGTGTAGTCTTTCTCGCGCACCCCTGAAATCCACGTACCCAGGCCAATCGCGTGTAGACTTTCTCGCGCACCCCTGTAATACACGTACCCAGCCCAGTCGCGTATGGAAACACCCGCACCCCCCTGGAATGCACGCTCCCAGCTCTGCGTTTGCTGCTGCCCTTTGCGCTCGGTTGGGGATTTTGATGGCTTTTCCCTGCGCGAGAGGCGTTCTTGGAGGCGTAACTGGCGGTGCTGCAGGGTCGCTGCGCAACTGTGCGCCACGGCTGGTTTTGGTGGCTGGAATCCATGAATACGCTGTGCGCGGAAATGGATTTTAGCGCACACGGCTGGCGCAGGGATTCGCACGCGCACACTGTGCGCCAGCCGCGTGCGCCACTTGTGCGCTGAATTCTATGAATCGGCCCCCAAGTCCTTTTCTTTTGGGAATTCACGGTCCCTAGGGTTAGCGAGGGTTAGCGAGTTATTCGTTTGGTGAGCTAAATCTTTACTTCCATTGTGCGTATCAAAAACCTCACTAGCATCAGGGAACGTGTCCAATCTCCCAAAGCATAATCTCTGCCTCCTGCGTGAGCTCAACGCCAGGACCTCAGGCAGACGGTCCCTGTTGGGAACCGGAGAAATAGCCACGGGGATGGCAGCTGTGACTTCAGGACCACATTTTGTCTTCCGTTTTTTGCATTATTGTTTCTATTTTCTCTCCAATTATTTAAATCCCCCTTTGTCTCCATCTCCCTTCTTGTCCTTTCATGTCTTTCTGTCCTTTCCTTCTCTCCTCTTTTCTTGCACCTTTCTTTCTTTGAGAGAGATGGAAGGGGCAGACTGGTAGGATCTGGGTCTGCACTGTAATCAGGGTTGTCACAGAGGGGGTTCAGAGTGGGGCAAACTGCCCCGGGCCTCACGCTTGCAGGAGGCCTTGCGGCCCCCTCCCCTAAGTGGAAGGCAGCACAGTCTCCCGTGTCAATTATTCACACGGGGGACTGTGCTGTCTGCTCTCTGCTCCTGCAATGATTTTGCTTTTTGTTGTGAAGCCGTTTGGCTCCGCAACAAACAGCTAAATATTGGGAGACAGCAGGGCTCAGAAGTGAGCTCTGCTGCCTCCCGTCATTTAGCTAAAAACGTGGACACGCTGAATGACAAGAGAGGTCTCCTCTCCTGTCAGTCAGTGTGTTTACTTTGCTCAGGATGACCACACTGACTGACAGGAGAGGAGTTCTCTCTTATCAATCAGTGTGTTCATGTTATCAGCGTGATCATGCTAAATGATGGGAGAGGAGTTCTCTCTTGTTAGTCAGTGTGTTCACGTTGCTCAGCGTGACCACGCTGACTGATGGGAGAGGAGTTCTCTCTTATCAATCAGTGTGTTCATGTTATCAGTGTGATCATGCTAAATGATGGGAGAGGAGTTCTCTCTTGTTAGTTAGTGTGTTCACGTTGCTCAGCGTGACCACGCTGACTGATGGGAGAGGAGTTCTCTCTTATCAATCAGTGTGTTCATGTTATCAGCGTGATCATGCTAAATGATGGGAGAGGAGTTCTCTCTTGTTAGTCAGTGTGTTCACGTTGCTCAGCGTGACCACGCTGACTGATGGGAGAGGAGTTCTCTCTTATCAATCAGTGTGTTCATGTTATCAGTGTGATCATGCTAAATGATGGGAGAGGAGTTCTCTCTTGTTAGTTAGTGTGTTCACGTTGCTCAGCGTGACCACGCCGACTGATGGGAGAGGAGTTCTCTCTTGTCAATCAGTGTGTTCATGTTGTCAGCGTGATCATGCTCAGTGATGGGTGAGGAGTTCTCTCTTCTCAATCAGTGTGTTCACGTTGCTCAGCGTGACCACGCTGACTGATGGGAGAGGAGTTCTCTCTTGTCAGTCAGTGTGTTCACGTTGCTCAACATGACCACACTGACTGACAGGAGAGGAGTTCTCACTTGTCAGTCAGTGTGTTCATGTTGTCAGCATGATCACGCTGACTGATGGGAGAGGAGTTCTCTCTTGTCAGTCAGTGTGTTCACGTTGCTCAGCATGACCACACTGACTGATGGGAGAAGAGTTCTCTTTTGTCAATCAGTGTGTTCACGTTGCTCAACATGACCACACTGACTGACAGGAGAGGAGTTCTCTCTTATCAATCAGTGTGTTCATGTTGTCAGCGTGATCACGCTGACTGATGGGAGAGGAGTTCTCTCTTGTCAGTCAGTGTGTTCACGTTGCTCATCATGACCACGCTGATTGACAGGAGAGGAGTTCTCTCTTGTCAGTCAGTGTGTTCAGGTTGTCGGCGTGATCACGCTGACTGATGGGAGAGGAGTTCTCTCTTGTCAGTCAGTGTGTTCACGTTGCTCAGCGTGACCACGCTGACTGATGGGAGAGGAGTTCTCTCTTGTCAGGCAGTGTTTTCACGTTGCTCAGCATGACCATACTGACTGACAGGAGAGGAGTTCTCTCTTGTCAGGCAGTGTGTTCACGTTGCTCAGCATGACCACGCTGACTGACTGGAGAGGAGTTCTCTCTTGTCAGTCAGTGTGTTCACGTTGATCAGCATGACCACGTTGACTGATAGGAGAGGAGTTCTCTCTTGTCAGTCAGTGTGTTCATGTTGTCAGTGTGATCACGCTGACTGATGGGAGAGGAGTTCTCTCTCGTCAGGCAGCATGTCTATGTGTCGGCTGCGTGGATGCTTTTTAAATGTGCATGGAGGTAAGGTAAGTGTTTTTATTTTAAATTAAAAGTGTATATGTCTATTTAAATTAAATTAGTATGTATATGGGTATGTATGAATGCATGCGTGCATGTTGGTGTTTGTGTCAATGCTGTGTTTGGTTTTATGTATGCATGCATGTATGGAGTTGTGTAACTGGTGGATGAATGCATGGGTGAAAGTGTTTTTTGTGAGTGTGTGTTCAGCACCACCTCTAAATGTAGCCGCCCTTGGGGCCACTTCATTAAGGGGTGGGTTCATGGCATCAGAGGTGCACCTAGGCTAAAATGTCAGGGGGGAAAGGGGACTAACACTTCAAATGTTGGGAGAGGCGCTAACATCAGAGGCTGTGAGGAAGGGGCAAACTTCCTTGTGTGGGGGCACCTAACATGTTTCCACATTTCAAATGGGACTATTCTGGTGAAGCTTCAATGTTACAAGCAGCTACCTCTTGCCTTCATTTCTGAAACTTCACACTTAAGGACTGCTGTGAGAATGAGATGTCTCATGTCACCACTTCTCTTCTAATCACTCCCCTAGCATGCACGTGCTAACCCCACATCACGATTTCAATTACCTAAAAATGCATGGAAATGAATTCAGGTGCTAACAGTGAAATGACTTCTCATGGCCATGCTAATCCCTATGGAAATTCTCACCCAGTTCCTGCCCTCCCCGCTCAAAAGACTTCCTCACTGGAACTCTTTGAGCTAGCTTTAAACATGCCTTGCCATCAAACTTTTCCCTCAATGTGCCTGCAAATGTTTCCTCAAAGGAGTCTTCTGAGAGTTCATGACTTCATTGGAGTTGTAAACACGCAACTGGTGTAATAATGTCTTAATCAGGTCTGCCTTTGGCCACTCAATTTAAAAACTCCCTGCGTGTCTTTTCTTGAAGTTCTTTTAAAAATAAGCATTGGCAAAGCCAACAGTTTTGGCTTGTGTATAAGTATTAGGCATTTACCAGGCACTGCTATTAGCTGCTCAGGTACTCAAACCATTTTGCACTGGCACAATCAATGGCCAGCTAATACCAATACAGAAGTGCCTTTCCCATGCCTACACGAATGCCCAAACTGTTAGCATTGCCAGTGCTCTTTTTGCTTCACCCTTGATGCACAGGACTATGCATCAAGGTTAAAGCAAACATACTTCTTGGCTAAATTGGCCAACATTGAATGTAGGTCAATCTAGCCAGTAATAACACTTATGGTACACAGTCAGCCTGGATATACTTTCTGTGGCATGGCATTTTTACTGACTGGAGTCCGTACATGGTAACAATGGCATATATTGATGCAGCCTGCATCAACATAATTAGAACAACCAGCATGAATATATTTTTATACTAGCATATCTCGCGTGGAAAGGTGGCATGAAATGTATTGGAAAATGTTCCTATGCACAATGTGTGATTTGCAACTATTGGGAATTTCCATGCGCTTCCATAGAAAACCAATTACAAACTGTATGGATGTCTACCCAATTTTGCAAAGAAAGTGCTGTAAAATGCATACTTTAAACCCAATGTTTCAAATATTTTCTTGGGAGTGAGAACCCCTCTCAAGCAACCCTTGTTTGGTGTGGGCTCCCTCACTGTGCTCTGTTGATCCTGCCTAATAAGCACAAACATTTAAGCCTCTTAAGTTCAGAAATGTACCAGCCTCCACTGTACATCATTTATCACTGTGTATGATATGTGTTTTAATGCGCACACAGGGGTAGGGTGCTCCTTAATGATATGATATGGCATTTATAACGTGCCTGTAGACAAGTGTTTCTAGGCGTGACAAGGCAAGGAGGAAGAAACAAAGGAGTAGGACAAAACACAGATCTTACTAGGCCTTGGGTCATTCAGATCGCGCAAGAGCAGGGAAGGGGGAGGGGAGAAGTGCCGAGGGTCGGGTAGGATGCAGAAGTGCAGTAACAAAGGAGAAGCAAGAGTGCAGCCAACGAGTGGCAAGTGTGGGACTCATAAGTGCAGCCAACGGGTGGAGAATAAGAGCAAGAGCGGGGACTTTAGGGTTACAGATATAGACCACAAGTGCAGGGGAGTCAAGAGGCAGTGCGGGATTGCAACAGGACAGACAGGGAGGTCCCGAATTCAGAGCTTGACCAGGTGACCAGTGCATGGATCAGGCAGGTGATCAGCAAGGGAGAGGAAGAGAGAAGGCAGAAGCAAAGAGACAGGTCTTGAGGTGCTTCCGGAACCAGAGATGGTTCTCCTCAAGTTTCAGCAAGGCTGGGAGGCTGTTTCCAGGGGGAGGCGCCAGCCGAAGAAAGAGATCTGCCCTCAACTCTTTGCTTGGAACAGTGACTGACCCTCAGAGAATTGGAGGTGGCGCAGTGGAGAGCTCATGCCATCTTATATATATTTATTCATATGATAAAAAAGTTAGCCTGGCATGAACCTTTCTTCAGTAGAGAAATCTAACTTTGCTGTAGTTGATTTGGAGTTGTAGTAATAAACCATATTTGGGATCCTGCACACAAACTCAAGGGTAGATTTCTCGAGTATCCTGTTTGCGGATGTGCCGCTGCTGGTGGAGTGCAAAATATTGTAAGGGGGCCTCACCAAATGTTTTGCCCCGGGCTTCACCACATCTTCTGTCAGCCCTGACTGTAATCTCTGTGACTCCTCTGCTACCAGGGGCGAGGAGTGTGACGGCGTTTGCGCGTCTAATATGCACTAACCGCTGCCCAATTGGAGCAGTGAAAGTTCAATGTTAAGTGATACTGTGCAAAATGTCCACCTCCTCTAATTCAGCACCACCACAAAAATAGCACAACAAACTATTGTGTTTTTTTGTTTTTTTTGGCTGCATTTTTCAACCTTTCAAATATTACATGTAAAATAAATAAAATGAAAACGAAATTTTCAACACAACAATTATAGTTAAAGGTTGCAATTACACAATTTAGAAGAGAGGAAGGAACACATACAGTTTTCATATAAAATAAGTTTCACTTTGGCAGAACAGCAGACATAAATTGAACCTATTGGGTTGGATCGAGCCCTATGAGTCGCATGCCTCAATAACGAGTCACATGAAAAATTATGCTGTGCTCCCATATCACTTTAACACCACGTCGCAGCCCCTCATTGCGGCTTTCAACTCCCACACTCTCAGTAAACAGTCTCTTCCCAAACTAATGTCCCCTTGCTTCCTTCTAAGCAAACTAATCAGAATAACCCAAACCCCTTCCCCAACTATAGTCTCCCTGACACTTCCATTCCTCCCCAGTGCATCCTGGGAGATGAAGTCCTCCTTTCTCCCACACCAATATTCAAGCAACCAAAGCACCTCCCATTAAGTTACAGGGGCAAAACCGACAGTAATGTATAGAAAAAGATGGTGGCCAGCAGAAAGAAACATAATAAGAAAAAGGAAACACATGCAAGGCAAAGAAAACATGGCAATGCCCATGAAAAAATAAAGACCCAGGGGATACAACCATCCTTGTAAATGCCCCAGCCCCAGTTAGTGCATCTACCCGTGCAGGGGATGGTGTGAGCCCTCATTTCCAAGCTACTGGGAAATCCTCGGTTCCATGCAATAATGGCTCTGGCAAAAAGTCATCAGGTAGGTGAACTTTTTTTCCCAACCCCTAAAATTCTTTCCCCAAATATTCTAGGCGTTTGGGGAAAGTGATTTTCTGGAGGGTGCATTTCTAGGGAAAAGACGCCACCTGCTGGCCATTTCCCCGGCGACATTATCGCTGGATACCAAATGCTCTGCACAATGTTCCAAGACATTGTTGCATAAGCCATCAGCATGGCTGACAAGTTTCCCAGTTCCATGCGGGGCTCTGTAAGCCAGTCTTGCTTTTCGTGCACTGCATGCTGGGACTTGTAGGCCGATCCTTACAATGAGGAAAAGGAGAATTCAAGTTCCAGCATGCAATTGGAAGCCAAAAACCAGGACAGGCTTAAGGTCTCATGCATGCACCTGGGAAACTCAGCAGATAGGCATCAGTGCCATTATGAAAGGTGCTCAACAATATTTGCAGTACCCATGGCCTGAACTGCTAGGCAGTGCCCCCCTGGTAGTTGTATTTTATATTTGTTTGAAAGTTTAGCAGACATTTCTATCAGAAATGCCAAAGAGAGGACAGTATTGCGGATTGTGGAGGTGATGTATATAAAGGCAGGGGCCACTACATAGTTACTATGCTTGCATAGATAAGGGTGAGCCAGTTGTGAAGGAGTAATGTGATGGTTCATAGAAAGGGGTCAGAAGAAGACCGACTGCTACAGGTGTATTTCAGATACATTGGACCTCATTGGGTGCAGTGTGATCCTCTAGGGACAGTGAGTGTGGGATCATTTCCTAGTCATAGTGTACTCTTTCCATATAGGGCAGGGTTGTCCAACTCCAGGCCTCGATGGCAGGATCCATGTCAGATTTTCCAGATACCCCTCATTAATATTCATTAGATACATTTGCATACAATGATTTTAAATGTATGCACGTTTTTGCTCATGAATATTAATGAGGGATATCGTGAAAACCCGTCAGGTTTCCAGCCCTCGAGGCCTGGAGTAGGACAACCCTGATATATGGTGACTTACTCGGACCCAGCCCTACCAGTAGTGCTTTTTCTCCGTATAGGCAGCCTTCCTCCATGTAGAAGAGTAAGATAAGGCCAGACGAAACAGCTGAAGGATGGTAGTTCACTGGCCTTCCAGAAGCTTCTTCCCTCTTGACAGTTTACACATTATTCTTTCGAATACGTTCCCTGCCTTGTCTGGTGAAACACAAATGTTGTCACATTTCGGACAACTTCACATCCCATCATGTCGGACTCACTCTGCCGCCCCTCAGGAACAAGGACTGCAAACACCATCGCTAATTTGCATGTTACAAAATTGGTTCTGTCCGTGGGTTTCGGATGCGCGCAGTCTCCTAGCAACGAAAAGAGATGCTGAGGAAGGGCCAGATGGGAAATTGACCACGCTGTGTCTCCTTCCAGGTGTTCAGTATACAGGTGGGCCTAAACATGCGGAAAAACAAGAGCAATTACTCCTGACCCTTAAATCTACAGCAGAAACTCACCTTTTACATGCGAAACAACTTTAAGCATCTGTTTAGGTTTTGAATTTTGAAAGAACACCAGGGGCCAGTTTACAGAAATTTTGCACCAGTGCAAGTGCAAATTTTGCATGGTATTAGCACTAGGGCAAAGTTTGCCCTATTTTTAAAAACAGTCGGCAACATTAAAAAAACTATTGCACCTCGACAAGTGCAGTTTACCATAGTAAAAGCACCATGGCAAAAATTGCACTAGTGCAAAATAGATGCATTTTCACTACATTGATGCACCAGGGCAAAGTTTGCCATAGTGCTAATACGGAATGGTATTAGCACTAGGGCAAACTTTGCCCTGATGCAAAAATGCATCAAAAATGTATCTGTTTAGCACTAGGGCAATTTTAGCCCTGATGCCTTTAATATGCCAAACTGCACTTGTCGAGGTGCAATTTTTTTTAATGTATCCCAGTGTTTTTAAAAATAGGGCAAGCTTTGCCCTAGTGCTAATACTGTGCAAAAGTTGCACTTGCACCCATGCAACCTTTCTGTAATCTGGGCCCAGAAATGTGACACATTTTAAAATCAATGACAGTTTGTTTCCAACGACTTTGCAAGGTACACTTCAAAACTACAAATACACCACAGGTTATTAAGAGCAGGTAAAGTGCATTGAATAAAGTGAAAATAAAGTTGAGATAATGTTAAAAAAAGTTTAATTTTCCATTCTTCGGGTTTGGTCCTATTTAGTTGAAGAAAATGTGTCTCTTTACACCTCCATTTAATGATCTGCCCCTTTTCCCGGCTGTTCCAAGGCAAAGGATGGCAGCAAAGCAAGTTTTCATATCTGCTTTGCTTTCCTCCTCCTTCTTGGAAGAGTACTGGAATTAACATCTGCGTGTGATTTCTATGCAGTCGTAAAACGAATGGATTCCAATGGACTACACCTCACACTTACAACTGGTAAATGGCAGCCAGCGTTTTATTTCTCACACACAGGAGAGTATAAGTGAAGAGTATAGGTACATGAGGTTTGATTGACATAAGTGAAGAGTGTAGGGAACTGTGCCTTGATTGACATAAGTGAAGAGTATAGGCAACTGAGCCTTGATTGACACAAGTGAAGAGTATAGGCAACTGATCCTTGATTGACATAAGGCAAGAGTATAGGCAGCTGAGCCTTGATTGACATACGTGAAGAGTATAGGCAACTGAGCTTCGATTGACATAAGCAAAGAGTATAGGCACATGAGCTTTGATTGACATAAGTGAAGAGTAATATTGACACAAGTGAAGAGTATAGACAACTGAGCCTTGATTGACATAAGTGAAGAGTATAGGCAACTGAGAGTTGATTGACAATAGTGAAGAGTATGGGCAACTGAGCCTTGATTGACATACGTGAAGAGTATGGTCAAGTGAAACTTGATTGACCTAAGTGAAGAGTATAGGCAACTGAGCCTTGATTGACGTAAGTGAAGAGTATAGGCAACTGAGCCTTGATTGACATACATGAAGAGTATAGGCAACTGAGCCTCAATTGACGTAATTGAAGAGTATAGGCAGCTGAGCCTTAATTGATATAAGCAAAGAGTATAGGCACATGAGCTTTGATTGACATAAGTGAAGAATATAGGCCACTGAGCCTTGATTGAAATAAGTGAAGAGTATAGGGATCTGTGCCTTAATTGAGATAAGTGAAGAGTATAGACAACTGAGCGTTAATTGACATACGTGAAGAGCATAGCTAACTGAGCCTTGATTGACGTAAGTGAAGAGTATAGGCAACAAAGCCTTCATTAACATAAATGAAGAGTATAGGCAACTGAACCTTGATTGACATACGTGAAGAGTATAGGCACATGAGCTTTGATTGACATAAGTGAAGAGTATGGGCAACTGAGCCTTGATTGACATAAGTGAAGAAAATAGGCAACTGAGCCTTGATTCACATACGTGAAGAGTATAGGGAACTGTGCTTTAATTGACATAAGTGAAGAGGACAGGCAACTGAGCCCTGATTGGCATAAGGGAAGAGTATAGGGATCTGTGCCTTGATTGACATAAGTGAAGAGTACAGACAACTGAGCATTGATTGACAAAAGTGAAGAATATAGGCAACTGAGCCTCAATTGACGTAAGTGAAGAGTATAGGCAGCTGAGTCTTGATTGACATACGTGAAGAATATAGGCAACTGAGACTTGATTGACCTAAGTGAAGAGTATAGGAAACTGAGCCTTGATTGACATGCATGAAGAGTATAGGCAACTGAGCCTTGATTGACATATTTGAAGAGTATAGGCAACTGAGCCTCGATTGACATATGTGAAGAGTATAGGCAACTGAGCCTTGATTGATGTAAGTGAAGAGTATAGGCAGCTGAGCCTTGATTGACCGACGTGAAGCGTATAGGCAACTGAGCTTTGATTGACATAAGCGAAGAGTATAGGCAGATGAGCTTTGATTGACATAAGCGAAGAGTATAGGCACATGAGCTTTGATTGACATAAGTGAAGAGTATGGGCAACTGAGCCTTGATTGACATAAGTGAAGAGTATAGGCAACTGAGCTTCGATTGACGTAAGTGAAGATTATAGGCAGCACAGCCTTGATTGACATAAGTGAAGAGTATAGGCAACTGAAACTTGATTGACCTAAGTGAAGAGTATAGGAAACTGAGCCTTGATTGACATACATGAAGAGTATAGGCAACTGACCCTTGATTGACCTAAGTGAAGAGTATAGGAAACTGAGCCTTGATTGACATACATGAAGAGTATAGGCAGCTGAGCCTTGATTGACAGACGTGAAGCGTATAGGCAACTGAGCTTTGATTGACATAAGTGAAGAGTATAGGAAGATAAGCTTTGATTGACACAAGTGAAGTGTATAGGCAATAGAGCCTTGATTTACATAAATGAAGAGTATAGGGAACGGTGCCTTAATTGGTATAAGTGAAGAGTATAGACAACTGAGCCTTGATTGACATAAGTGAAGAGTATGGGCACATGAGCTTTGATTGATATCAGTGAAGTGTATAGGCAACTGAGCCTTGAGTGACATAAGTGAAGAGTATAGGCAGCTGAGCCTTGATTGACATACATGAATAATATAGGCAACTGAGACTTGATTGACCTAAGTGAAGACTATAGGAAACTGAGCCTTGATTGACATACGTGAAGAGTATAGGCAACTGAGCCTTGATTGACATACGTGAAGTGTACAGACAACTGAGCTTTGATTGACATAAGCAAACAGTATAGGAACATGAGCTTTGATTGACATAAGAGAAGAGTATAGGCAATGGAGCCTTGATTGACATAAGTGAAGAGTAAATGGAACTGTGCCTTGATTGACATAAGTGAAGATTATAGGCAACTGAGCCTTGATTTACATAAGTGCAGAGTATAGGGATATGTGCCTTAATTGATGTAGGTGAATAGTATATGCAACTGAGCCTTGATTGACATAAGTGAAGAGTAAAAGGAACTGTGCCTTGATTGACATAAGTGAAGAGTATAGGCAACTGACCCTTGATTGACATAAGTGAAGAGTATAGGCAACTGAGCCTTGATTGACATGCGTGAAGCGTATAGGCAACTGAGCTTTGATTGACATAAGCGAAGAGTATAGGAAGATAAGCTTTGATTGACATAAGTGAAGAGTATAGGCAATGGAGCCTTGATTTACATAAATGAAGAGTATAGGGAACGGTGCCTTAATTGACATAAGTGAAGAGTATAGACAACTGAGCCTTGATTGACATAAGCGAAGAGTATGGGCACATGAGCTTTGATTGACATCATCGAAGTGTATAGGCAACTGAGCCTTGATTGACATTAGTGAAGAGTATAGGCAACTGAGCATTGATTGACATGCGTGAAGAGTATAGACAACTGAGCCTTGATTGACGTACGTGAAAAGTGTAGGCAACTGAGACTTGATTGAGATAAGTGAAGAGTATAGGCAACTGAGCCTTGATTGACATACGTGAAGTGTAAAGGCAACTGAGCTTTGATTGACATAAGCGAAGAGTACAGGTACATGAGCTTTGAGTGACATAAGAGAAGAGTATAGGCAATAGAGCCTTGATTGACATAAGTGAAGAGTAAATGGAACTGTGCCTTGATTGACATAAGTGAAGAGTATAGGCAACTGAGCCTTGATTTACATAAGTGAAGAGTAAAGGGAACTGTGCCTTGATTGACATAAATGAAGAGTATAGACAACTGACCCTGATTGACATAAGTGAAGAGTATAGGCAACTGAGCCTTGATTGACATGCATGAAGAGTATAGGCAACTGAGCATTGATTGACATGCATGAAGTGTATAGACAACTGAGCCTTGATTGACGTACATGATGAGTGTAGGCAACTGAGACTTGATTGACATAAGTGAAGGGTATAGGCAACTGAGCCTTGATTGACATTTGTGAAGAGTATAGGCAACTGAGCCTCAATTGATGTAAGTGAAGAGTATAGGCAGCTGAGCCTTGATTGACATACGCGAGGAATATAGGCAACTGAGACTTGATTGACCTAAGTAAAGAGTATAGGAAACTGAGCCTTGATTGACATACGTGAAGAGTATAGGCAACTGAGCCTTGATTGACATACGTGAAGAGTATAGGCAACTGAGACTTGATTGATGCAAGCGAAGAGTATAGGCAACTGAGCCTTCATTAACATAAGTGAAGAGTATAGGCAACTGAAACTTGATTGACATACGTGAAGAGTATAGTCACATGAGCTTTGATTGACATAAGCAAAGAGGATAGGCAACTGAGCCTTAATTAACATATGTGAAGAGTATAGGCAACTGAGCCTTAATTGACATACATGAAGAGTATAGGCAACTGAGCCTTGATTAACATACGTGAAGAGTATAGTCAACTGAGCCTTGATTGGCATACGTGAAGAGTATAGGCAACTGAGACTTGATTGATGCAAGCGAAGAGTATAGGCAACTGAGCCTTCATTAACATAAGTGAAGAGTATAGGCAACTGAAACTTGATTGACATACGTGAAGAGTATAGGCACATGAGCTTTGATTGACATAAGCAAAGAGGATAGGCAAATGAGCCTTGATTGAGGTAAGTGAAGAGAATAGGCAACTGAGCCTCGATTGACGTAAGTGAAGATTATAGGCAGTACAGCCTTGATTGACATACGTGAAGAGTATAGGCAACTGAAACTTGATTGACCTAAGTGAAGAGTACAGGCAACTGAGCCTTGATCGACATAAGTAAAGAGTATAGGCAACTGAGCATTGATTGACATTTTTGAAGAGTATAGGCAACTGAGCCTCAATTGACATATGTGAAGAGTATAGGCAACTGAGCCTCGATTGACGTAAGTGAAGAGTATAGGCAGCTGAGCCTTGATTGACATACATGAAGAGTATAGGCAATTGAGCTTTGATTGACATAAGCGAAGAGTATAGGCACATGAGCTTTGATTGACATAAGTGAAGAGTATGGGCAACTGAGTCTTGATTGACATAAGTGAAGAGTATAGGCAACTGAGCCTCGATTGACGTAAGTGAAGATTATAGGCAGCACAGCCTTGATTGACATAAGTGAAGACTATAGGCAACTGAAACTTGATTGACCTAAGTGAAGAGTATAGGCAACTGAGCCTTGATTGACATACGTGAAGAGTATAGGCAACTGAACCTCGATTGGCATAAGTGAAGAGTATAGGCAGCTAAGCTTTGATTGACATAAGCGAAGAGTATAGGCAGATGAGCTTTGATTGACATAAGTGAAGAGTACAGGCAACGGAGCCTTAATTTACATAAGTGAAGAGTATAGGGAACGGTGCCTTAATTGACATAAGTGAAGAGTATAGACAACTGAGCCTTGATTGACATAAGTGAAGAGTATGGGCACATGAGCTTTGATTGGCATCATTGAAGTGTATAGGCAACTGAGCCTTGATTGACATTAGTGAAGAGTATAGGCAACTGAGCATTGATTGACATGCGTGAAGAGTATAGACAACTGAGCCTTGATTGACGTACGTGAAAAGTTTAGGCAACTGAGACTTAATTGACATAAGTGAAGAGTATAGGCAACTGAGCCTTGATTGACATACGTGAAGTGTATATGCAACTGAGCTTTGATTGACATAAGCGAAGAGTATAGGCACATGAGCTTTGATTGACATAAGAGAAGAGTATAGGCAATGGAGCCTTGATTGACATAAGTGAAGAGTAAATGGAACTGTGCCTTGATTGACATATGTGAGGAGTATAGGCAACTGAGCCTTGATTAACATAAGTGCAGAGTATAGGGATATGTGCCTTAATTGACATAAGTGAATATTATATGCAACTGAGCCTTGATTGACATAAGTGAATAGTATAGGCAACTGAGCCTTGATTGACATGCATGAAGAGTATAGGCAACTGAGCATTGATTGACACACGTGAAGAGTATAGACAACTGAGCCTTGATTGACGTACGTGAAGAGTATAGGCAACTGAGCCTTGATTGACATATGTGAAGAGTATAGGCAACTGAGCCTTGATTGACATATGTGAAGAGTATAGGCAACTGAGCCTCAATTGATGTAAGTGAAGAGTATAGGCAACTGAGCCTTGATTGACATTAGTGAAGAGTATAGGCAACTGAGCATTGATTGACATGCGTGAAGAGTATAGACAACTGAGCCTTGATTGACGTACGTGAAAAGTTTAGGCAACTGAGACTTGATTGACCTAAGTGAAGAGTATAGGAAACTGAGCCTTGATTGACATACGTGAAGAGTATAGGCAACTGAGCCTTGATTGACATACGTGAAGAGTATAGGCAACTTGGCCTTGATTGATGCAAGCGAAGAGTATAGGCAACTGAGCCTTGATTAACATAAGTGAAGAGTATAGGTAACTGAGCTTTGATTGGCATAAGTGAAGAATATATGCAACTGAGCCTTGATTGACATAAGTGAAGAGTATTGGGAACTGTGCCTTGATTGACATAAGTGAAAAGTACAGGCAACTGTGCATTGATGGACTCTCTATGTTGACTTTGCACTTCGCAAGTGTTAAAAATGTCATGCAAGGATCCAAAAGCCTGTCAGTGCTAGGGTTGGCAGTGCACTGCATGCAATTTGCATTTTTTGTATGTCACATCTTTCAGCTGCAGGTGCATTGCTTTTTTTAGTGCTTGTCAGTGCAGTGTACCGAACAAGCTTGACCAAAGAAGAATATTTTTTGTATGTATATAATTATTTCTGAAAGTTAGGGTGACCATTTATATTCTTATACACTATCCCTTCACTGAACTCTCTCCACTAAAACCTTTGTATCCATCCTGTGCGAAAATATAATATGAAAGGCAGGCAGAAAACTCCAATGTCTAATCCAAACAACATTGGTTCATAGCTATGCAAATTAAACCTGGCTGGCCTCTGGAGCATACATCCCAGGTGTCAGACAAAATGCAGCAGAAATAAGGCAGTCGTGATCTTGTCAGCCAGTCAGACAATTGCAAGCATGTATAAGTCACTTCAAATCTGCATCACCAACCATTACCAATGCCAATAGCTCTGGTTTTGCAAATCTAGATTGACATGCGAAGGGACCGTGTGCTAGGTTTTTTTTTTTTTACTTGTTGTCATTTTATTCATATTGTACATACAATTCTATGGATGACTATGTTTTAATATGTAAGTTTAGCTGGTTACAGTGTGTGGCTGTAGTTAAGTGTGCCCAGGCCATGTTGATACCTGCATTTGCAATGCACAGCACCAAAGTAATCATGGAAGCACTTTCGCAAAATGAGGATTTTGTCGTTATTTCACAAAAGTGCTGCCGAAATTTTCTATTCCGCCCGTTGTCTCCATAAACAGGCGGAATGCAGGTGGTGCACTCTTGTGCAGCCTGAGGACGCCATGCCCACTTAAGAGTAGTGGTGGAGCCTGGGTGTCCAGATTCGGCAAAGTAAAGCATGCCCTTTAGCACGCTCACTGCACCAACATAAGAATCGGGCCCTTGGTCTGCTTTTTGAGGTGAGCGGACGTGTGTCCATGATTTGCAAAGCTGCTCACAGCCAGTGGTTGAAGTGTACAAAAATAAGTAGCGGTACTATGTTCCCGGCTGGCGTGCCACCGCTCACCACAAAACCCATCGCCACACCCCCTCCCATGCACAATCCAAATTCCTAAACAAACACACCTGCTGTTTAAGGGAACGTTCAGTGCAGTGCACTAAAAGTGCAAGTTTCAACTTCTTCCTTGATTTTATTTTGAAACTAAACCCTTCTGGAACGGTTTCTTTTAAAAATAAAAGTATATGAACAGTAAAACCTAGTAGAGGCGCACGGGTCACAGTCGCTCCCACCCACTTCAACCACTGCTCACAGTCTCCCCAGAGCTCAGGCAGAAAGAGAGACATTTGTCTTTTTCTTGCGCAGTATTTGAAGTGCAGGGTGTCACAGGGACTGGCAGCGTGACCTTTTCGCTGGCTTCTCAACGCATCTCTTTGTTTCAGCAGACCATTAAAAAGTGTGTGACCAGTGGTGTATTGTGCACACAGCAGAGAGTATGCCATTGAATAGAATATTGTCCCTCAAGAATTATAAATGAGGGCTGATTAGAAGTCAGAGAGGTGCCTAACAAGCAGCATGAGCTGTGAAATAATGACTAGATACAGGTGACCTTATCGTGCACGTTCCTGCACTATGGGCCTCATTACGACCCTGGCGGAAAGTGACTGACCGGACCGCAACAGCGTAAATAGCGTTTCCGCCATTGCACGAAGGAGCAAAGTGCGGCCAATCACGACCCATCGGGCACGAGCATTACGCCATGGCGGAATCCGAAAGGCTGCGATGGCGGAAATGACCCCAAAACGGCCCTTACCGCCGCCGTACGCTGCACCAGGTGCAATACCGCCACCCATCTTAGCGGTCACCGTAATGAGCGGTCACCGTAACGAGCGTGCACCGCAAATTACGGCCACCGTAAATATACGGAAACGGAAGTAAAAGCATGTGGCCGGAACGGGAAACAGCACGCCGCACAACTATAAAATCCGAATCCCAACACAACCATAAAAAATCCGACCCTGACACACATCCCAACCCGTTAGCAACCCCAGTTAAAAAAATAAATATGGGAAAGGTAGCCAAGAAAGCGTGTGACCGCAAGCGGCAGGTACACTTCTCCCGAGAGGAACTGACCGTGCTCACCGAGACCCTCCAGGAAAATGCCGCCGTCGTCTTCTCCAGTCAAATGACCAGGACGGCCCTTGCCAACAAGAAGGCCATATGGGCCCTGGTTGCACAGCGCGTAAGTGCGGTGGGGACAACACCCCGCACGCCACAGCAATGTCGCAAGCGGTGGGACGACCTGCGGATCCGCGTACGCAGCATACTTTCTGCGAACAGGAACATCGCCACAGCTACCGGGGGGGGTTCAGAGTCGCCCATCAAGTTGACCCCCTGGGAGGAAATCTGCGCCTCCACCATAGGAATGGAGAGCATAGAGGGAGTCGGAGGGATGGAGAAAGGAGTGCCGACATCCGGAGAATCAGGTAGGTTGGCCAAGAGAAACAATGCGAAATCCACAAACCACGAACATGTGCAGTACCATGTGACCCCATAGTGCAATACATACTTTGCCCTGACAGCGCCCTCTAAAAGTCAGAATGAACAAACAAATCAATCAAGAAGCCATAAACAACCCCTACATGTGCAGCATGCACCCCCTAACTGCAGGCAGCCAAATGAATGCATCCTCAATCCACACGAAAATGAGACCACCTCCAAGGCCCAGTCCCAAATCAGCCTCATGTACCACCCCAATGCATTTGATACGTTGCCATTCCAAATCCGACAGACCCATAACTAACGCTCGCCCCTCTTTACTCCACCACAGGGTCCGATACCAACGACGAGCTGCAGGACACCCCTACCAGCACGCCTGCAAAGAGGGCCAGGACCAACGTCCCAAGAGCCTCCACCTCAGGTGCAAGGATCAAGACACGGCAGCAGCAGGAATCAAGTGGCAGCACACTGGAGGGGACTGCAACAGGCACCCCAGCAGCCAGCAAGTCCACAACCCCAGCACCACAGGTCCCCCCAAAGAACGTATCTGATGGCACTGCCTCTGGTGGTAGCAGCACCATAGGTGACACAGCTGTCATGCCAGCATGCTCCGACACGGAAAACAGTGCTGGCGACGTAGGTACCATCCATGACCTTTCCCAATCCCCCTGCATGTTCCATCCCCTACACCATGACGAAACCACGCAGGGGCACCCTGAAGACGACGACTGGCCAACCCCCACAAGTCCTGTGCCAAGTCAACATGTGTTGAGCAGCCCCCCTGTCACACCACCGCAAATGTCCATGGCCCAGCAGAGGCAACAGTCCCTCGACCTGCTGATCGAGCAACAGCAGGAAGCGTCCACGCTACTCAAGGACCATGCAAATGAATGCGGGGGTTCCAGGGCAGCCATGGAAACATCCACCGAGACACTCAGGGCACAAATAGAGAAAAGTAGTGAGAGCCTCAGGGGAGAAATGGAGAGAAGCACCGAGAGCCTGAGAGCACAAATGGAGAAAAGCACCGAGAGCCTGAGGGGGGAACTGCATGCGACGTCCAAAGACGTTTGTGCTGAACTTGCTGCTGTGCGCCGTGTGCTCTCGGAGCTCTCACAAACCCTCAGAGACATGCATGGACGCGAGCAGGCAGAGACATCATCCGTGGCAAGTTCCGTCCAGGGCAGCCCCCAACGCAGATCTGGCAGGAACCTGCGCTCCACGGGCAGGGGTGCCCCTGATACCCGTAGAGGGGGCTTGCAATAGCGTCTACCCACGGACAGCATGCATATTTGGACACTGGTGTTGGGGGGGGAGGTAGTAGGGTGGAGGGGGTGTGTTGGGCTTCACTGGGTGGCGGGTCCATAGGGTGTATAAATCAAATCACATTAACAATACAGCACCTCATTATCATCCAATGACATGTGTGGACATTGATATTTGCGTACGAGGCCTTCATAGGCGTACAGTCCACAATGTGCCTGTACTACACACACACAGTGCCACAGGTCCCCTTTCCGTGTAATAGGCACCATGCGTGGTTGCTAGAAGCATGCATCTATGATGCTCTGTCGGATTGCACGTGCATCCTGTGCCTCATGGACTCCTTGAGGTGCCTCCACATCCCCACCCTCATCATCATCATCATCTTCAGGTGCATGCAGTACAGCGTCAGGGGGCATGGGCACATTCCTACGTATGCACATGTTGTGCAGCATGACACATGCCATGACCATCTTAGAAACCTTCTCATGGCTGTACATGAGTGCCCCGCCAGACCTGCTGAGGCTGCGGAAACGAGCCTTCAGTAGGCCGAATGCCTGTTCAATGACCACACGGGTACGTGAGTGGGCATGGTTGTAGTCCTCCTCATGCTCGTTCTGTGGGTTCCGGATTGGTGTAAGGAGCCATCTCTTCAGTGGATACCCGGCATCACCTGTATGAGACGAATAAAGGGTGTCAGTGGAATGATAGTGCTAAGTAGCCCCCCCCCCCCCTGCAAGGTCATTGACGCATCAAATGGGCCACGATGTCATGCATGGAATGAGACTCACCGAGTAGCCAGGATCTGTGCCCTGCGTGTCGCTCCATGTAGCGTGGTATTCTTGTGTTCCTCAGGACCATAGAATCATGGGTAGATCCTGGAAATCTGGCACAACAATGCGTAAATATCTTGTTGGAGTCACACACCATTTGCACATTGATTGAATGAAATTGTTTCCGGTTGCGGTACTGGACCTCCATGGCATGTGGGACAACCAATTCAACATGGGTGCAGTCGATGGCACCAATGCAACCCGGGATGCCGCCAAGTGCATGGAATCCCACTTTAGCGTTGGTAATCTCCTGGTACGTGCGTGGTAGTGTGATGTGGTCGTCGGCGTGCTTCAGGAGGGCATCGTGCACTTGGAAGAGTGTCCGTGAGAACAGTGGCTGTGAAATGCCATGCAACTGTCCCACTGTGTGCTGGTAGGTGCCTGTGGCCAGGAAGTGGAGTGCAGACACCACCTTCAGTAGGGGTGGGATGGCGGTTGGGCTATCTATCATGCTCACGAGGTCAGCATGTGTCATGTCCACAATGGCGATTATGGTGTCCCGGTCCAAACGGTAGAGGGTGTGGATCTGCTCAGCAGTGAGGTTGAACGGATCGGCTCGGAGGCGTGGGATTGCGGGCCGCCTGCGTGGTGGTAGTGGCAGTGCTTGTGGGCCTTGCTGACCCTGCCTTGCCCTCCTCCTCCTCCTTCTCCTCCGTCTCCCCTGTGCGCCCGGTTGTTGTACCTGTTGTTGTTCGTCGTCTTCTTGTAGTTGTAGCACTTGCAGTGCTATCTGGTACCCCAGGCCCAACATCGCTAGTCCTGCCGGTAGCATTTTGGAGTGGGAGTGGTTGTGGGAGGGGTTTGGGTCTGCAATATATGTGCTGTCGGCCTGTATGGCCTCCACCTGTGCTGATTGAATGAATCTGTGGCAGATGCAATCCCTTCTGGTCGAGCACGTCCCGCACGTAAGGCTGCATTTGGCCGCATGGCATCTTGGGATTTGAATCATGTATCTAATCCCGATGGCAGTGTGATGTACTTTGACTGATCTTCATGCTATGCTCCCATTGTTACACATGCTATGATTGCAGCCGCTTACATACCTGTGAAGAGTCAGTGGTATGTAGGGCTCGATCGATGGCCGACCCTCATGCAGCACAGTAACGTACTTCACCGACGGGCGTGGCGTCCCATTTGTGATTGCAGCCAGTTAGCATCATGACACACAGCCGCACTACATTGATGTAATTGTGAATGCAAGCGTTCACAGAAGCCTTTTCGACGTAATGTTGCAAGTGAGGAATTCGAAGGCCAGCATTTTGGGTTTTGAAGTAGCGGCGAGGATACGCCCACAGGTCTGGCTGGAAATGTAACGTTCTATTGTAGAATGTCCTTGGGACATGGCCCATAACGAGCAGGCAATGAATGATATGAATTGAATGGGATGCGCAATAGCGTAGTGGACGATAAGGCAGGACGTTCCCAAATCCATCTTGCTTCACAACACTACAGATCCGGCCAGGGGCACAGTGGTTTTTGCGGACTGCATTACGCACAGACGCGATGGAAGTTTCACATATTATGTGAGTGAATATTCATGCGTTTTCATTGCGGGATGAGGGAATGATGTGTGGATGCATGGACTGATGATTCCGTTTAGGGTCTGCCATGTACATGGGTTTTTTGATTCACTCCCCTTCCCCTGCGTTATGTGATGCAAGGCTGCCATAGTGGGACATACGTCTATCTGCCCTTGTCGGATCCTCCCTGTCTCGACGCGCCTTCATACACTTGTGTCTAGGCACGTTACTAATCCCATGTCATGGGTTCTATCTTGACGGACGCATGCACAGTAACCGACGTTGACAATGGTGTATTTAGCTCGATTGGTTTCGTTATGATTCGATACTGATTTAGGGGTGTGTATATTCCTTTGGAGTGGGCTAGCATGCATATGGGTGTGGATTTGGTGTGTTGAATGAAGATTGTAATGCATCATGAGTCCCGTAATGCAATCGGTTGATTTGTGTTTCTTTTGGGTGACAGGTATCTCCTGCCCTATTGCAGATGCCATCTCTACGCCACTCCTCCAGATGGTTTTTACTCTCGACTCCTGCAGCTTCGGGTGAATCAGTGGAGCACCATTTCGATCATATGGGACGATCGCCAATGGGCCACATGCCCTTACGCTGTACTGGTGGCTAGGTGCAACATTTCGGCCTTTCAGCTCGACTAGTGCCTGCCTCATGGGACGGACCTGCGGTTCTTGCCGCTTCCATGTTGCCTTTTGGAACGTTGATGTAGGCCCTGTGTGCCATGATGGTACAGGGCGTCACACAAGTGGAAGCCGGTCAATTATTGCAGATGCAGCCCTCGGTGATGATGGTTGTTTTGGTGGTATTTTGCAAATTGCTGTGGGGCCTTTGTCATTTGGATGTGCATTTAAATTGTATTCCGATATTTGTCGTGTTGCGTTGTTCTTTGCAGGTGATGTGGCGATTTTCGCTTTGTGGCGGTATGTATTGCGTGATGATCTGCATTGTGTTCCGCCTTCTGAGTTGAGTTGTGTGGTACAGTACTGGCCGCGTTTGCCTACGTAGCACAGTATGGTCACGGATAGGGGCTGCCATTGTGACTGTTTACATGATGTGCTGTTCAGGGGCGGGGGATTGGCTTTTGGCCGACTGGTGCCTGTCAGCCAGGTCGATTGGTGGAATGATGGGTTGTTCAGAATGTGGCTGGTCACAGGTGACTGTGTTTGCGTGCGTTTGTTGGAGGGGGACTGGGGTCATGTCCATTGGAATAGCTTCTGTATTGATGCCATCTGTGCCCTGCAGCTCCCATCGGCCCCTCTTGGGATGAGCCTGGCTGCTCAGTCACTCTGCCGACTTGTGTGGTACATGCTTCTGCTGATGGTTGGTTTGTTTACTGGCATGAGTACAGGGCTGGTGCAATCCCCCTCAGGATGCTGTTTTGGATGTTGCCTTGCGCTGGTGGCAAGCGATGGGGGACTACTGTTGTTTTGTGTCATGTGTTCTTGATTTTCATTTTGATGTATTGTACCTTCACATGCCTGTGCTGCGTCAGTACGGCTATGGTGACATGCCGTACATGGATGCCCACTCACGGGGCGCTTTGAGCCCCTGCATGCTTTTCTACGTTGGCATGCATGGGTGAATTGTGGATTTCACTGGTTGCATAGTGTGAGTACATTGCGCCTGCCAGGAGTTGTGCTATGAGGCCAGGGAGTGGAGTACAGGCACTCAGTGGGCCATTTACGGTTGGTTCGCGTTGCCGTATTTCTCGCCATGGCGGAATGGTACTTTACGACGTGCTTGATGGCGTTCAGTACATGTCCGCTAGGGTCAGAATTCGCGTACCGTTGCGCCATGGCGGTGATTCCGGTTTTGCAAGGCGCGCGTGCGCGTACTTGGTGCAGTTAGCGTTGCCGTTCACTGCGGTGTCGCTAATGGCATCGTACTTTACGGTGACGGGTCATGATCGCAACGAGCGGTGTTCGATGGCGGTATTGCATTTCCGCCATCATTTTTCCATTTCCGCAAGGGTCGTAATGAGGCCCTATGTGTTTTTAAGTCTTGATGATACTGTTTGAAAACCCGTTGGAGATGTATTAAGGTAGACATGACTTTGAAAAGGAAGCGGGGGCCGTGCAGAGCCCTGTGGCACCCATGACCAAATGGTCTGTATTCCCTTCATGTTGACACAATTCAAGAAGGGATCAAACCAGTTGAAGGTGAAACCCAATACCCAATATGCTGGCCATTAAAAATAACATCCAAAAGTTAATCTGGTGGTTCATGGTATCGAATGCGGCCACGAGATATTGCATAGGCAGCGCAATGTTGTTACTCTACAGTCCAAAACAGTTCCTCCTGCTCGTCCATCACTGCAGTCTCTGTACCTCTACCTTGTCTGAAACCTGACTGTCTATCACTGAGGCACTCTGCTGTGTCGACACAGCCTAGATGTGAATGGTCAGGACATTTTGAGACTATTTGTCAAAAAAGGAGTATTGGTAACAATGTGATAACAAGCAGGGTCATCAGGATCAATTTGTTCATGGGATGTAGTCCATTATGGTAATTGGATTTATTCATCACTGTAGGAGGATGTGGCTAAGCTTCCCTGATGTGGGCTTTAAGAATGAATGAAGGCCATGGGCTAGTAGGATACGAGGATGATGTTACCAAGAATGAATGAAGGACATGGATTAGTAGGATACGAGCATGATGTTACCAAGAATGAATGAAGGACATGGGCTAGTAGGATACGAGGATGATGTTACCAAGAATGAAGGATATGGACTAGTAGGATACGAGGATGATGTTACCAAGAATGAATGAAGGACATGGGCTAGTAGGATACGAGGATGATGTTAAGAAGAATGAATGAAAGATATGGGCTAGGAGGATACGAGGATGATGTTAACAAGAATGACTAAAGGACATGGGCTAGTAGGATACGAGGATGATGTTACCAAGAATGAATGAAGGACATGGGCTAGTAGGATATGAGGATGATGTTAACAAGAATGAATGAAGGACATGGGCTAGGAGGATACGCGGATGATGTTAACAAGAATGAATGAAGGACGTGGGCTAGGAGGATACGAGGATGATGTTAACTTGGATTTGATTACTCTCTGCTCATCAATGCTAACCTCTTGAAGCGTAAACGAGGTGTTAGAATGGCTTAACATGCTTTAGTTGAGGGGTGCTGCCTTATTGGTAATGTCCCAGAACAAGGTGTTTTACTCTTGACCTCAGTTCCTTGGTGAATAGATGGATTTTACATTCTCTTGACCACCTGCCCCATTCTTTTTGTGGGAATTCCTAACACACATAAAGACAGCTCAATGTTGGGTATAGAACCTATAGTGTTGCCCGATGCTGACGACGAATCCAGGAAAGCACTGCGGTAATATGGTGTTGCTCGGTCTGGAAAAGATCCAGGGCTACGCTGATGTCGGGTCTGCCGGGACTTGGGCTAGCTAGCCTTTTGGTTGTAGCCCCAGAGCTTATATCCGAGGCTACAACCAAACGTCCCAGGGCTATAGCCCCTAAAGCCCCCTCCCTAGCAACGCCTCTGTGTGGCCCACTCCAAGCTTTGCTTGTAGCACTTCTGGCAGTGTGATGCTGCTGCTAAGCATACAACGGCACACTACGACTGCCATGCATCGGCCACTCTGCATGCTCCATTCTCCCCATGGGACATCAAGAGGCTGCCAAAACCTTGGAATAAATGAAAGTGTAAGTATGTCAATGAGCAAAGTAGACACTGATGCAGCACATAGGCCTTACCTCACATCACGCGTGCCCTCACTCCTAGCCTTATATGTGGCAGGTGGAGGGGTATACCATCAGTAGGTGACATTTAGTAACCCAGCTCTTCCATTTTGGAAGCCTATCGACCCACCTCCTAGATCACTTCCAACAAACACCACAATTCTGATCATCTCCCACGTCGACATACAGGTTTATACGCCCTCCCCTCCCGCCCTTTATTAAACCAGGGGTCCGTTTTCGAATCCCGCTTCTGGCATTGGACAAAAAATAATTCCTACTGCAACAAATGAAAGCAGAAACATACTTAATATTTATTATTATTATAATAATTATTTTAATTCTTATTAATATTTCACGTTTTTTTTATTGATTTTTTACTTGACTTCATTGTTTTTATACAATTTTTGCACGGTTGAACATCGTGGTCTTGATAAAAAAAAAGGGTAGGACATCGTTGTCTTTTGGAGAAATTATAGACAAGTATAATGGCCAGAAAAAGACTGCTATTTCAAGTGTTGCAGCTGGTAAAGGCGAGTTATATGAGATATTAAAAAAAGAATCCATAATTTACAGTTATTTTTATAGGTTTTTTTGTCTTTCTGTTTCAGAAATGTTGGCCTTGAACCAAGTGAGAAGCGTCGTCCAAAACTGGAACAGCTTTTCTCTATGTTCAGAAATCTAAAGCCCACCCGCTGAGCGAGATCCACCCCATGAGCGTGTTACAAACACACAATAAATAATTAAATATGATTAAAAGGATGCCCATGCTGTGTAGACTGCGCGGCACACCTGATGCTGTCTCTCAAAAGGGCCACTCTTGTTAACATGGCCTGCAAGGCTTTTTTAATCGAGCCCCCGTGGAAATAAACAATTAGTCACTGGTTGGGTTTCAATGGAAACACTGTGGGGAGGAAGCTCTGAAACAGCAGTCAGTCAAGATATGTCCTCAGGCTAACTCTGACACAGAAAGCTGGCGGGGCTCGCAATCGTTTCATCCGTTAAGGACCTTCTTCAGAGATAATGCTCGCGCGTCCCCAGTTAACAGGTCGACTCTCCTTCATAAGCTATCCTTTAAGATTCATGCGCTTTGGTGAAACAAAATGGCCGCCATGCCCACATACACTGCCCATGCATATACCTATTTCAGGACCTTCTTGTTATGAGAGTTGGGCATGGACGTTATTGCTATTAGAATGTTTGTGGCATTGAGCTTTACATATAATAAGCAGCTAGGCTTATATGAGCATTTATATTCATAAAGACAATGAAACAGTAAACTTGGGAGAGCAGGTGCATTTGAAAGGGGACTCAGGGATTCAAGACATGTTTTAAATGACAGCCAAACTAAAGTACTCATTTCACTTTAAATACAACATGGATGCTAACTCCAGGATCCGGAAGTATCACTTCGGTAAACATGTGTATTGCACTTCTGTGTTAAGAATGCTGGGACGAGGACCATTGTTAGTGACCAGAGACTGAGGAAATACGTTGGCCAGTTTATAGTAATGTTCTCACAATGGGATTTGGGCAATTTTATTTGTAATGGTTTCTTCAAAAAACAAAGGTTTTTATCGTACTTTTGTTGTTTGTCGTAAAAGAATGTCCTCGAGGTGAAGCAATTTAGACTTTAATGGGTTTCCCTTGAGGGCAGGTTTTTTCTTAAAAGACCCCTACTAATCCCTAGTTGCAGTCTTCACTGGGGAGTGGGTACGTGTTACTACGTCTAGAAGCATACGTCCTTGCGTCAGTTTCTTTTTCTTCTTCTTTTGTATTTTTCTTTTTCCTCCTTTTGCTTGATATTAATACTATAGAGAGTTTGTCTCCATGTCTCTGTGTATTAGATATACGATGGTGATCCTTGATCAATCCTTGTTTTCATTAAGGTTGACCAGACTGTTTTCGAGCATATTACTATGGTCCTAGACATAGCAACACGTACCCACTCCCCAGTGAAGACTGCAAGTAGGGATTAGTAGGGGTCTTTTAAGAAAAAACCTGCCCTCAAGGGAAACCCATTAAAGTCTATATTGCTTCACCTCGAAGACAGTCTTTTATGAGAAACAACATAAGTATGATAAAAACCCTTGTTTTTTAAAAAAAACCATTACAAATAAAATTGCCCAAATCCCAATGTGAGAACATGATAACCAAGGGAAGGTTTGGGTACTAGACCACCCTTAAAGGTCCAGTACGTGGATACCCGATCTTATAGTAATGCCATTGTTGCCAGCCGCAGACAAAGAGTGGCAGAAGGAGATCTGGTCTTCAGCCATATTGGTGGATGAGAGACTTATCCAACGTCATCCCGAAGGAGCACGTGCCTTATTCAGGATGAGAGCCAGATTAATAGGGATGAAGGATGGCATTGCTTCCAATGAATATATTCAGAAGTTCTTCATCCGAGGAGCTCTGCTAGGAAAGGAAGGTTGGAGTGGGTTTCAAGTTGACCAAGTCTGAGAGGTCAAGATTGGGCTTTCTAAGAAGAGATACTCTTGGCCATATCCTCAATATTGCTTCATACTATGGACTGGAAAAAGAAGTTCTAATCAGACTGAACCTTTCCAAATAAGCGTTACAGCTGAATCGGCTTGCATGATTCTAGCCCTTTGAAGTACATATTTAAAATGACTCGAGTAACTCCAGCCCATGTTTCAGAAGCTCAGATAGGTAGGAACATATGTTGGTTCAATGTTGCTCAAAGTGTAGCCCGGATTTTCTGTTTTCATCTAATTTGTTTTATTTGTATTTGTTTTTGATTCAGTTCTATTTTGTTGGTTATATTGCAAAATTCTTTTCACAAAACAAAATAGTATGTATAAGATCAGTATAGAAGAAAAATATATCTAAATATAAATAAATTTAAAATATTATGTTTACAGTAAAATCAGCAAGTAGAATCTAAACAGATCAAGATTCGATCTTTAAAAATTCTAGAAATCACAATAACTCTAATATTAGAATTGTATGTGCTTCCCTAAAAATCATCGACTAAACTGTGTCCATTGTAAAAGTAACAAACTCTTTAAAATGGTTCTCTATAAAAGTATTTCCCAGTGTGGTTAAATTAGTGCATCCTAATAGCAAGTGGTTTCGGGATTCAATTTCTTTACTACAAATTCGGTTCTATTTAATTGTTGTGATTTTAGACCTTTGGTAAGATTTGACATGATTTGAGCACACGCCAACGATTCAAACTGTTTCAACCGATATGAACGACAAACAAGATTAATTGATCATTTTTAAGCTCAGTACCTGTTCCCTCCTAAGTGAACTATAAAAGGGTTCCACTGGTTAGAACTAATTCCAGACATTGTTTTAATGAGCTGGAACAAAGATTAAACTAAACCCTCTTTTTAGATTGACCAACCCTACTTGACACATGGTTGTGCCCGATGTAGTGTGCCAGTGTTTTCACCACAGTGAGATTCAGAAAACCTCTTGTAGAGTGAGTCCCACCAACTGAAGTTGCTCAACCAGGATTCAAGAGTTGAGGCGTGATTAAGCAACACTTTGTACTCATGCTTTTGTCTTGCTTTTTGGACATTATGGTCCTATCATATATTCAGATCAGAGAGATTTCCCAGAATGTCTGGCCGATTTAGGTGCAAAGGTCGACCGGGTGTTAAGTTGATGAAGAAGGCCGATTTAAATTTAAGATCTGATTTTGCTGCTACAAAAAGGTAAAGGACAACTAGCCACATTTGGTAGTCCACTTTGTAGTTCTCATTCCTATATGTGGCCATGGATCCTCATCCTCAGCCCTCATCCTCACAGCCCAGCAAACGTGTGTGTGGAGAGCAGGATTGTACATGTGTTGTCTATTTTACTGTAAGTGAGGCAAGGGAATACAGGGCTCAGGGGTTACAATATGCAGAGGATTCACAGATGGGCACAGTACCACTTTTTGAACAATAGGACAAAGATGACCAGAAGGACTGGGTCTTGTAGGGCAAGGCTTCCACCAGTTTGGCAGCCTCTTGGCACTTTAAATGCAAGGCACAAGTAATTCTCATTCTCCAGAATAACACCTGCAGACTGGGCGCTCTCGTGCCATCAGTCCGGCTGGGCACTTTGTCCAAACAAATTGTGTGGGTATGTGAGAGGCGTAGAAAGGGCCCACGCTATTTCCACTACTTGAATTGTTGGAGAGTGGGCAAAGCGTAATATTCATGTACTCTCTGTCCTTCTAACTAGAGTCCTAAACAGCAGCATTCCACTCACCTGAATAAGTCTGGGGGACACTGTATGAGGAGGTTTGCTTGAAAGATGTAGGCCGAGATGCTTTTTATAGAAACAATGTGGCTGAATTACCAATTGTTTGAAAAACATTGGATCGAAAAAAAGACAGAAACTAACAATTTAAAAATAATATAAGGTGTTTGAACTAAAAGGAACCAGTACCAAACAATGTTTTCTTTTCCATGCCTACATTTTTTGGTTTAATGGAACACGTTTGGTATCTGTTTCCTATAAAATAGATCAGCAGTGGGGGAGGTGGGGGGGATTGAAATAGGTAAAGGGCCTAATTTATAGACTGTTTTGCGTGCGGCAAAGGCACTTTGTGTAGAAAAAGTACACTTGGTGGTTGTGCAAAGTAGGCACAATGGTGTTTATGGTGCTAAGTAGTTTGCAAGGACTTAGCACTTTTCTAGGAATTAGGGTCAAAGAGTGTTAACTCACCACTTCCATTATAAGCTAATAGTTGTGCTAGTTTTTGGTAAGATTGGACGTAACTCTTTCCATTAAGTGTGGAATCTTAAAAATGGCTTGATGGAAAAGAATTAGGGCCTGATTCATGGAAAAGGGCGCATTGATCCCACAGATCCTGCGTGCCGAGGACGGCTCTGCGTGAGCCGGCGTGCATACGTTTTTCTGCGAGCTCCACGTATTTATGAAATTGATCATGCAAAGTAACTGCATATGCAAGTCGCGGCCGCAGCACCCACAACACGCCTCCACACAAAACACACAACCTTTGCGCCTACCTTTGCCCGACCATCCAGCACCATTGAGAACTGTGTGCTATCACCCATTAATTTGCGTGCACCCAAGTTACGATCAGCACCACTCAACCTATGAACAGCATCACTCAACATACAATCAGCATCACTGAACTTTCGATCAGCATTACTCAAAGTGCATGCCCTCTGTAACTTACAATCAGCATCACTCAATTTACGATCAGCATCACTCAACTTGCATGCCCTCTGTAAGTTACGGTCAGCACCACTCAAGTTATGATCAGCATCACCAAACCTTTGATCAGCATCACTCAACTTGCATGCCCTCTGTAACTTACGATCAGCATCACCAAACTTACGATCAGCATCACTCAATTGCATGCCCTCTGTAACCTACGATCAGCATCACTCAACTTACAATCAGCATCACTCTAATTGCATGCCCTTGGTAAGTTACGATCAGCATCACTCAACTTGTGGGAACCCAAGTTACGAGGTGCTGATCGGCATGCAGAGGGCATTCTCATAACTTGCGTGCACCCCTGTGATTCATATGATCAGTGTTATGCACGCTTGTTTCTGGATGGCCTTTGGACTTTACGCCTGCTATCATGTGGCCTATGAGTCCTGGGGTTTTCGTCTGATTTTTTTACAACGCATTGTTCCAAGTTCAAATCCATGAATATGGTTGTATTTGCATTGGTGGGGGCATGCGATTGCTTGGCTATGGACCGACCCTCAACACGCCCACATTTTCGCGTGTACTTCCTCATTCTGCATGTTCCGCCCCCTATTTGGGTTGCTGGCACGGCCCACACTCTGCTTGGAGTCTCATACAAGGCTCTCGTCCACTCGCAGAGACGTGCCGGGCCTGCGCAGAATCCACATGAGTCCTGGAAAAGTCTCACGTATTCAGTTCCATGAATCGGCAAACGGGGATTTGCGGGCAGATTGGCTTACTCTACATGGACCCAACTGCTAATGGCCAATTCATAAAGAAGTTGCTCTGATTTACTACTTACCTAAGCCCAGAGAGGGCTCTTGGACACAGGAATCATTTGCTATGACTATTTCTGTCGGACTCCTGGCTCGCACCAGAAAAAAACGATTGTGTTTCCAGTAGTTATTCAGAGTCACTTATGGTAACGTCTTTGTGATTCGAATATCCCTGATGAGGTTTAACAGCACCTCATAATAATGTGTTTGTGAATTTACAAGTTTAAGAGAAGCTCGTAATAATTTCATTTTAAATTCACTAGCCCTCTAGAGATTTAAGTGCAATTCATAGTAATTTCTTTGTGATTTGAAAAGCCCTCGACAGGTTTAGGAGCCACTCATCCAGTAAACATGTAGCCAACAAAAATGTATTCAGTGAAAAGCTGGTGAAAATACCTCTGCAGCGTAAAAGTTGCCAATCAAAAGCAGTAAAAAATGCAGCTGAAAAAAAAGAGCCAATAATGCAGTGCTGCTGGGGTAAATGCTTGCGTTGAGGAGGGTTTAGTGGGCATGTAATTGCCAGGTTTAGGGCAAGGATAGGGGTTAGGGTAAGGATAGGGGTTAGGGTTATAGTACATATGTTGGGGTTTTGGTTAGTGGTTAGGGTACGTGGCATGGTAAGTGTTACATTAACAGTTTGGGTTTGGGTACGTGTCAAAGAAAGGGATACAGAGTTTGGAAAGGGCTGGTGATGTTGGTGCAGGGTATTGCTTATGATAAACCTACTGGTTAGGGCAAAGTAAGCATTAGGGTAAGTGGTAGGGTTAGGGCAAGGGCTATACAATTTGTGACGAGCTGGTGCTGGGGTTGGAGATTGATTGATTGGTTTTTTTTGTATAGCGCCTATACACAATGTGTTTCAAAGCGCTTCAAGGAGGGAGGGAACATGGTAGAATACAGTTACATTCTTAAAGGTCCTTGAAACAAATCAGAATGTGAGAATAACGATCATATCATAACAGATAGTACAAGTGCATGGAACAATAAGGGAGAGGAGGGGAAGGAAAAAAGGACACAAGACTAGCAGTAGCGTTACTATGCCTGACGACAATTGTTGCAGTGCAAGAGTGACACGAGGAGGGGGAGGAGCAAAGGATCGGGGTGGGGGTGAGAAGGGAGGAGGAGAGGAACAAAACCAGTGACTATCTTAAGGGTCAGCATCTGATCAAGGTAGTACTGGGGGGAGGGAGGAGAGGACAAGGAGGGCAAGGGGGGACAGACAAGCTCATATCAGGGGACAGTGATAGGAGTAAGTGCTTAGATAAAAGAAAGGAAAAGGGGGGAGGGGAGAGGTGGATTACTGCAGAAGGAAGACAGCTACAAATTACAATGCCTAATGGCAATTGGGGTACTGCCGACTTTAAATAGGAACAAGGGGTGGGAGAGGAGGAGGGTAGGATAGGCAAGCTGGTAAAAAAACAGGTGGCTACAATTACTATGCCTGACGGCGATTGGGGTAGTGCCAGAGGTTGCCAGAGGGAGGGAGAAGGGGGAGGAGGTAGAGATGTGGTAAGAGAGCGGGAGGAGGGATGGAGGGAGAGGAGAACGAGGGGGAAAGGCACAGGATGAGTAGAGCTGAAAGGGGAAGATAGGGGGCAAAGAGACCCAAGGGAAGGAAGGGGTAGGAGGGAGGAGGCCTTGGAGACAAATCAAAGGGAGTCAGGGGGTGAGGAGAAGACAAGGAACAAGGAAGAGGGGGGCACACAGGTTGACAAGGTGGCATGGGGGTCACATAGGTTGACACGGGGGCAAGGGGGTGCACACAGGTTGAACGGGGGCAAGAGGGGGCACACAGGTTAACACAGGGTAATGGGGGCACACAGGTTGACACAGGGGCAAGGGGGGGCACACAGGTTAACACAGGGCAATGGGGGGCACACATGTTGACACGGGGGGAAGGGGGGGCACACAGGTTGACACTGGGGCAATGGGGGCACACAGGTTGACACGGGGCAAGGGGGGGGCACACTGGTTGATATGGGGGAAAAGGGGGGCGCACTGGTTGACACAGGGGCAAGGGGCACACAGGTTGACTCAGGGGCAAGGGGGGCACACTGGTTGACATGGGGGCAAATGGGGGCACACTGGTTGACAAGGGGGTAAGGGGGGGCACATAGGTTGACACGGGAGTTGGTTGCAGAGTCTTTGGGTCTATGTCTGCCTCAACGTACTTCTGTATTGCTATCTGATGGCCTGAGTCCTCTTTCTATCTCCATTGCCCAAGAAACCCAGCCTGCACCTCTTCATAAGACTCTTTCCACCGCGGAGCAGGCCCCGGAGTCGGTCGCAGAGTCTTTGGGTCTGTGTCTGCCTCAACTTACTACTGGATTGCTTCCTGATTGCCTGAGTCCTCTTTCTAACTCCATTGCCCAGGAAACCCAGCCTGCACCTCTTCATAAGACTCTTTCCACCGCGGAGCAGACCACGGAGTCGGTCACAGAGTCTTTGGTTCTTCGGGCTCTGCGGGACTCCAGCGGGACCCCTGCGGTCTGCCATGCTGCTTTTTTAGATGCGCAATCTGAGGTGAGTGCTGCCATAAACTTTTCTTCCTTGACACCAGTAATGAAGATATGTGCGTATGCTTGTAATCCAAACACACTATCCTTTCGATTTTCTATACCTACGCATATTTGTCTTCACATACCGTGTGCGAAATTATAAATCGTCACAAAGAACGCTGTAACTCCCGATAACAGAAAACCTCTGCCCCCACCTTGTGGTACCTCTCATGGCGCACTGTTTAGCTTAGGCGGAGCCTTGTAACCAACAAGCCGGAAACTAGATAATCCCGGCGTACCTGCTCTTGCGTCAAGTAAACGACACTCCGCATTATATCTTTGGAGTCTGCCATGGTCGGTGGACGATTGCCTATGCCTCCGCCCACTTGAGTTCCTCCATCTACCCATCCCTAGTGAAAGGGTTTCGTGAGAAACGTGTACGGGAATATAGGGAATCTGCCCTCAGACTTTGCATCCCCTGCAATTACTGAACTGGACATTGTAGAACTTTTTTATTCATCGTACAATTGCTAGAACAAAGAACGCTGTAACTCCCGATAACAGAAAACCTCTGCCCCCACCTTGTGGTACCTCTCATGGCGCACTGTTTAGCTTAGGCGGAGCCTTGTAACCAACAAGCCGGAAACTAGATAATCCCGGCGTACCTGCTCTTGCGTCAAGTAAACGACACTCCGCATTATATCTTTGGAGTCTGCCATGGTCGGTGGACGATTGCCTATGCCTCCGCCCACTTGAGTTCCTCCATCTACCCATCCCTAGTGAAAGGGTTTCGTGAGAAACGTGTACGGGAATATAGGGAATCTGCCCTCAGACTTTGCATCCCCTGCAATTACTGAACTGGACATTGTAGAACTTTTTTATTCATCGTACAATTGCTAGAAGCCGCTAACGTGACCTGAAAGCACTTAAGAAACGGCGTGCGAGAGACTGTGACAAGTCTGACTTTTGATTTCGCCCGCACCTTCCGCATAACGTCAGTTTGGTCACTTGGCACTTCATACTCAAATCCTCAGAGCAACTGACAACAAGCGCTCAGCCGGTGAGAGACTGCGGGGCAATTGCCCTTTGATCTCACCCGCTCAGCAACCAAAACGCTATTTACTGGAAACAATCAACTTTAACTTCTAGCGTCCGAGAGCCTGCGGGACTTTCCCCCTTGATCTTGTGTGCTGCTGATTTATTTACTCAACAACTGGACCTATCAAAGACCATTTTTAGTGTGTGAGAGCCTGTGGGGCATCTGCCCTTTTGATCTCACACACCCTTGATCTGCTCACCAAGCAACTCTAGATTCTGTCATAAAATCAACAGCTGGAAAACATACAAGAACCTAACCCCAAGACGACACCTGTATAGCGTGCGAGAAACTGCGGGGCAGGAGCCCTTTGATCTCATCACGCAAATTTCCATCAAGGGACAATATATAGAGACTCCGTAACATAGTCAGATTCCATTAAGAGACTAGATACAGAGACTCCCCAACATAATCAGCTTCCAGCAGCTTTTGCCAGATTGTCATATACTGCCATGACCACTAAGATCCCAAAGACCATTCCTAGTCCCAAGACTAGGCTGCGCTGCAAATTAGGTTCTGCACCCACTGCGTCCACCTCGAACAAACTAAAACAGTTGACTCTAGAACAAACTATATCCAAGAAACAGAAATGAGCGTTCCCCGCTCAATCTAATCTAGAGGAAACAACTGAGCAAGAGCACCACCAACTAAGCCCCTCAAAACAAATCCAGAAGATGAAGGATCCCAAAGGAGAGCCATCTAACCAGACAGAAATCGAACATACTCAATGAGACAATGAACCATCATGGGCCCAAGATACAAATATGGACACTTTCAATTATACTAGAAATGTACATACAAACCGGTCCCAACCTAAACTGCCCCTGTATGAAACTCTTGTGCCAAAGACAAACATAGAAGCATCAGAGCAACATATTGTATCACTTGATAATACTATACTGTTGAATCCCACTCCAACAGTCGAGGAGAACATAGACTCTGCTAAAGTGGAACAGCCAATCCCACCAACAAAGCAACAATTGGTGGAATGTTCCAACATATTTCCACTTATATCCACACCTCATAGTACAATACCTCAAAACTCAGAACGAACAACCGCTAAAAAAGAGCAAGCAAGACTAGCAAAATTAAAATGGCTCAAATCTCATACCAATACAGCTCAAAGCAAAAATGTGGACATCGACCAATCAGCCAAAGTGACTGCCAAAGCTGCCAGGCCCTCGCTTGACATCACAGAAATTGAGTCAATAATGAATAGTGTTGAAAAACAGAAAGCAGTATTCGGCAACATCTCATCTGTATGTCCAGAAGCCACATCTACTCCAACAATAACTCATAAACCTTACCCTACCATTGCAACAAATGGAAAGAAACAACAAGATCCAATGTTATCGCTACTACCGCTTCAACCTATCCAATCAACAAATCCACTTTTCTTATGACTTTCAAGAATCTTATTACACACCACCAGCTGACCATGAAATCTGGAAATCATGCACAATAAACCACAATGGAAAACACGACAATCGCGACCTGCATACGGAGCACTCGTTTCACAATCAAACAAATCAACCAAGAATCCCAACAACTATGATCGATTTACAAAACATGCTAATAGCAGTTGTATCTCAATCAATGATTCCGTTTCTGAAATTGCAGGAAGACTCTAAAGATGCGACTCGTGACCAAGCTACACTATTAGCCTTAATTCATACAAAGAAAGTATACATAGAGAACTTCCTAACCACACTGGAAAAAAGATTGGACTGCGAAGCATACCAATCATTGAGATGGCAACAGAGACTGTGCGAAATCGCCAGAGGTGATAGAGGAGAGTAAAATAGACTTACAACTAACGTTATGGTTTGGATGCAAGCAGCGCAGCAGCCACAGATACCGACAGAGTCCATTGCTAGAACAATACCTGACACACAAAACATACTTATTACTTCTGTATTGCCTACAGCATTACAAATGTCAGTCAGAGGTATTGACAATTTTTCAATTTTAGAACCTACCATGGCACCTCTAAACAAAGAAGTGCAACCAAGTGCGGAAATTTTCAAAATGTTTATGGGGGGAGCTTAAGCGACAAACACACAAACAGGAAAGCCACCAACAACAACAAGGAAAAAAATAACCTGTAATCGCCAAACAGAACAGCTTAAGGGCGTTTCTACGCACAGTGAACCAACCAGTGAAACATCCAATCACTCAACTTGCACCTCTTATAGGATGCAGAAAAAACCCCAACGACCTACCAACAGAAACAAAAACTTCAAGACAGCCGACTTCAGTGCAAAACGGCAAGGATGAGTACATTTCAACCAGTACAGAGGACTTACTAAACCTTACTACGTACACGGACCAGCATGATGAGGCTGGCATTGAGCAAACCCCCTTTAATGACTCAAGTCTTATTATTGTAGATGAGTATGTACTACCCACACATAAAAGCTTTGAATTAACATGTGAGGACATATTGGACAAATCAATGTTAGACGAGATCTCATCATCCACCGAACAATCGACCGGCGAAGATCCTCTAGATGTCGCATCATTGCCCAGAAAAACCAGAGGACCCCACAAGACCAGCTCTAGGAGCACCAATGAAATCACGTATGTCTCAGATTACGTCATGACTCCTCGACAAATACCAAGAGAAGGACAAATAGAAGATCTGTATGAAACTAATCAGATCAGCTGCCCAGAGTTCATTAATCCAATACCAGATCGATCACCAATATATATTGCAAATAGAAAATGAAACCACCAAAAACAAACGTTTGATACTGAATCGAACCAACATGCTCTTACTCTTAAAGACAATACCCAATCTCAAAACAATCTTATCTCGAGACATCAAATTCATAATCTTTCAAGACCACACTCAACTTGTGACTAGAACTATGGGATCGTGTGACAATGGAAAAAATATTTGCACAAGTGGAAGTCCTAGATGTTCTGGGCTTCAGCTGCAACCAAATGTCATATGAGACAACATCTGATATATCATGGAAGTGGAACAAATATACAAAGTCTCTATCTGTTAGAAACATGGAGAGTGAACGCCCAAATCATACAAGATATGATCCTTATTAAAGGCTTCCTGACCATCCTGAATCTCAAGAAATGATACCAGAAGATACTTCTTACCAAAGTAACGAGAACTACCCGTTCCATCGTGATTACGCTGAGGACCTAGACACTACCCAAGATATATCCTCTGTATCATAACCACCAATATTAAAAGACTTCCATTGGTCATTATGCAGTTGGAATACAAGGGGAAACTCCCACTTATTCAGCTACTCAGAACCGGAATTCGAACTAACATCTATAGTGTGCCTACAAGAAACTTGGCTTACGAACCTTCCAAGCTGTGACGGCTATATCACTCTCTTGAATCCTGCAATAAAAGGTTCCTCCGGCAGACCAGCATCTGGCCTGTTGACACTAATTCAAATTCTACCACAATGGTCAATTGTCGGGACTACCAACATAAATCCTTGGATACAAAATACCATCATTCGAATACACGCATCTGGCCATAACATCCTTGACCACTTCATATCCATCATGAACCTGTATTGGAATCCAGCATCACTAAACAATAGCAATTTCCTAGATGGTGTGTTTCTAACCATCGATCAAACACTCACAGAACACCAACATGTGGAATTTATTATATGCAGTGATTTAAATATACACCTATATAACAAACTAGGCCTACGGATGGAGTTCATCGATTTGTCAATGCGGGCAAAACAAAAATTGCACAAAGAAACCTCGATTCGTAATCTGAAACAAGTAGACCAACCGAAAGAGGCCACGGGTACCACCTTACCTACATGGTATGGTGGTAATACAACAGCAATAATAATCTGTCAACAGGTCTACTGGAATCAATTACAGAGACTCAAATCAACCTATCAACAAGAAGTGATCATCGCCAACTAATAGTCACTGGTTCTAGACCCGCACAACCAAAAAAGACTGACTTCCGCATACAGACAGAAGTCGCTGGCAATAATTACCAACTGCGAAAAACCCAACAGCAAATAAGAGAACTCACAGACCGATTACAATTGACAACAATGCCAGATATTGACAAACTTAATTATGATACCTTCCTGATTCCCTCCCTAAAGCCAAGGAAGAACCAAACTAAGCTATATAACCATTATTACGATACTGTAGTTGCCCAGAAAAGAAACAGATGCGTAAGGACATTCGCAACCAGAAACCCACAAATGGAATTTCAATTTCTGCACAGAAGAAAAAAATAAAACAAAAATACACAAACTTGAGGAAATCGTATCAGGCAACACTGATACAAAACGATGCACAAACCATGATGAAAGCTTACAAGAACCACAACCCAAGACAACTGTGGAACCTGTTGAACAATAACGAAAGCAACCAACAACTCTTGACAGCAAAGTGACCAAGCAAAAGTGGATAGACCATTTTGCAAATATATATAATGATTCAGCTATTACCACGCCGCGGCTGCTACAGACTGTAAATAAATCATGGAACGTCCGCTACGAGAAGGAAGATCTGATCCTGATTTTTGGAAAATTTAACACCTCACGTGCCCCGGAACCTAATGGTCTGTCCAATGCAATTCTAAAACAAAATGCAGAGCTGTGGATTCTCTTCATGATGAGACTTATAGAAACCATCAACAAACAGAATACAATCCCTCCATCATGGAGAACAGCGATAATCGTCCCCATATACAAACAAGGGGCGCGTGACAATCCTCTGAATTTTAGACCGGTTGCATTACTAGACCCATTGGGCAAGATCTTCGCTGCATTGCTCCTCAAAAAACTTAAGGAATGGGCTAAGAAAACAAAGCTATTTGCAGCGAGACAGATGGTATTCACTGCTGGCATTGGTACCAATGTAAATCTCCTTATAATGAACTTGGTCAAATATGAAGCAATAGAAAAAAAAACACAGATCTATGCTGCTTTCTTGGACCTACACATAGCATTTGATTCCATACCAAGAACACGACTATGGGAAAAACTGTTGGCGTGGAATTGTCCAGCGGAGATCCTCGAGCCAATAAAACTATTATATTCCAATACAACAATAGCTGTGAGACTTTCAAAGAATAGCACGACTACCCCCATGATAAAAACAGCGAGAGGACTAAAGCAGGGTGTCCTCTCGCAGCCACCTTATATAATTTATACACAGCAGACTGCGAAGAACATCTTAAGGACCTGGCTCTGAATCCTCCAAAACTGAACTCTGTCCCAATTCCAGCATTATTTTACGCCGACGACATTATCCTATTAGACAAAACCATCTCGGGTCTACAACAGAGCTTACATCTCATGGGAACCTACATGAAATCCAACAATCTAAGGATCAATACGGCAAAGACTAAAATCATGCCATTAGTAAAACTTCCATTTAAGAAACATCCAGCGCTAAAATTCTCTATCGATAACATTTGTCTGGAAGAAGTATCAACCTTCAAATATCTCGGCATTATGCTAAATCAGTCTATAATAGAAAAACAGTGGTTCAACAACCTGGAAATGAAAACCCAGACACTAGCCAGACAACGTTGTGTCCTACACAGGAAATACGGTAAATGTTCATTTAAACCTGTCATAACATTCTATAGACAGAAAATAATCCCGGTAATTACATATGGCAGTGATGCAATGATCCACTCACAATCCAACAATTGGGCGAAACTAGAAGCTATTTTCTGGAGAAAGATCTTAGGGCTCTCAGATTCATAACCGATGGCTAGAATTCGCTATGAGGTTGCAACCCAATCCCTATCTTCGATAGTGACATGGAAGCAGCTCGACCTGCTAAGAAAACTTCTGACAAATGATGAAACACCAGCCACAGCAATTCTGAAAAATAATCCAACTGCTCTTTACAATACATTTTTAAGGAAATGGAAAGAACATTTGTTCCAACAATTAAAAGATGAAGAAATATCACTCAAAACCCTCATGAACAGACCCCAACATGCAAAACGCAAATTAGCAAAAAACGACTGGATCCGAACATGTCATGCCAAAACTCTATATTCAAGAAATCTTCAAAGTCAATCGGACATTCGAGCTCCAAACGAAATCCCGAAGTACATGGAACAGTTTCCTGATAACAATATCCGCACAGTGTACATGGGGATTCGTCTGAACAACTTACCTACAAGAGTCAAGCTGGCAATGACACGACAAATCCCGAAAACTGACAACTATTGCCACTTCTGCAAAGACAGAGAAGTACCAGAAACAATCTATCATCTAGTAATGATCTGCCCAGAACTAACGACCAAGAGACTGAATTTCGGTAACTTTTTCAAAATATCGATCCAACAGATGGGCACGGATATGCTTTGGTGTTTATTATTGAACAGTCATGAAAACAAACTCATTTACACGATAGTTCAATACTTACAACATATTTTAGGATTGCAGTCCGGAGCTTAACAGAAAGCCAAGTGAAGATACTGATGACTGGCCTAATTGATGCCGAAAGTGTCAGATCTTCTTATTGTCTCTACATCTCTTTCCATTTTTTTTTCTCTAGCTCTCAATCGAATTGTTAAATTTTATAATTTCGTGTATCACTGAGTCCTAAAAATGAAAAGTTTTTAACAAACTAAATCATTTTAATAAAAAAATAAAAAAATAGATTGACACGGGGCAACGAGGGGCACACTGGTTGACAAGGTGGCAAGGGGGGCACACTGGTTGACACAGGGGCAAGGGGGGCACACTGGTTGACATAGGGGCAATGGGGGCACATTGGTTGACACGGGGACACGCTGGTTGACAAAGGGGCAAGGGGGGGCACACTGGTTGACACAGGGGCAAGGGGGGCACACTGGTTGACACAGGGGCAAGGGGGGCACACTGGTTGACACGGGGACACGCTGGTTGACAAAGGGGCAAGGGGGGGCACATAGGTTGACACAGGGCAAGGGAGGGCACACTGGTTGACAAGGGGCAAGGGGGGCACACTGGTTGACATGGGGGCAAGGGGGCACACTGGTTGACACAGGGGCAAGGGGGGGCACATTGGTTGACACTGGGCACACTGGTTGACACAGGGGTAAGGGGGGCACACCGGTTGACAAAGGGGCAAGGGGGTACACTGGTTTACACAGGGGCAAGGGGGGCACGCTGGTTGACAAGGGGGGAAGGGGGGGCACACTGGTTGACAAGGGGGCACACATACCCACATGCAGAGTCCCTGCAGCGAACCGTTGTGGACAGGGGTAGACAGGGCCCAGAAGTGGGATTTCAAATGGTGTGGCCGGCTCCCACCTCCTGGTTGCAGCCATTAGCTATTATGGGCCAAAGCAGCTAATGGGAGAAGAGGCAGGGGCCGGCCCACACCAAGAACAAACAGTGTGGCAACAACAAAGAGGACACAGCCATCTTGAAATGGCCTAAACAGGCATGGAGGTACAGCAACATTTCAGATAAAAGATCATTTAGTCCCAGTGCGAAGTGATGTAAACGCACCATGCTGCTCACACCAGCCAAGGCAAGCGCTGCACAATTAGAAGTGTGAATTCCAAAAGAAAATAGGGTTGCTCGCAATAGTGGTATTTTGTCATCATATTGTACCGTTCCTTAGCCCCAGCAAATGCGCATCATGATGGTGGTTCGGGCACAATGGAGGGCCGGAGGGCAGAGGGAAGAAGGCTCCATCAGGGTGAAGAGGCAGTGAGAGAAGAGTTGGATGGAGGCAGGCCCAGAAGTGGACCTTCGAATGGCGTGGCCGGCTCCCGCCTCCCGGTTGCAGCCATTTCACTGCTCATTTTCTATCTATTTTACATTCAGTAATATGCATGTAAAATGCTTTAGCGCACTGAAGGGTTAGTGTTCTGTGAGAGTTTGGGGTAGGATAAGGTTTGTAATTAGAGTTAGGAGACGGTTTAGGGATGGAGTTAGGGTGATTGAGGATGTGTCATTATAGGTTTGGGTCCTATTTAGGTTTGCAGTGTTGTGCTTTTTTGTATTTATAAAATTCGCTTTTTTGGCGACCTTATTACAAGCAACATTTTCACACCTGCCATTGATTTAATTGACTATGACTACATCTTCTTGAAGACATTATCACATAGAACCACACTCTACAGGTTTAAGAGCAACTCGTAGTAATTTCGTTGTGAATCAACTCGATTTAACAGGAACTCATAGTCATTTCTTTGTGAATTGACAAGCATTCTACCAGCGTACAAGCAACTCATTGTCATTTCTTTGTGAATTGACAAGCATTCTACCAGCGAACAAGCAACTCATAGTCATTTCTTTGTGATTCGACTAGCCCTCTACAGGTTTAAAACCAACTCATAGTAATTGCTTTGTGAATTGACAAGCCCTCCACAGGTTTAAAAGCAACTCATAGTAATATCTTTGGGAATCTACAGGTTTAAGAGCAACTCGTTTTAATTTCTTTGTGAATCGACTAGCCCTCTACACATTTAAGAGAAATTCATAGGAATTTCTTTGTGAATTGACAAGCCCTCCACATGTTTAAAAGCAAATCATAGTAATATCTTTGGGAATCTACAGGTTTAAGAGCAACTCGTTTTCATTTCTTTGTGAATCACCTAGCCCTCTACAGGTTTTAGAGTAGATCATATTAATGTATGTGTGATTTATGCCCATAGTGTAAAATACAAGTGCTGCATAAAATATAAAAGAATTCATCCCCTGTTTATGCTTTTTTCTTTAAACATTCTCCCACACAAACTGAATCCACAGTTCCCAGTGACAGTGTTTATCATTCGAGGGGGCATCTAATCCCTGTTTACCCCTCGCCTGCACAAGCATTTGCATCATAGAGCGCCAAGGGACCACTACGGCGGTGATAGTTCGCGGTACAAATGTCCTTTAACATTAACATTAACTTCCTGTGCATGTGCTACCACTTTCAGGGGATCTGACATTGTAAAAATAAAAATAAAATGAAATCTATTCGCTCGCGCGTCAAGTTCTACGCAGGCGGGGGATGGTTATCAATGCTTCAAAAGGGCATCAGGTTTTTTTTCAATCCTTTGCACAAAACCAAATGTTTCCACTGTAATCGATGGCCCAGGGTCTGGTGCAGAATCAATGGGCAGCAAAGGAGCTGCTCGTCAGGTTTCAAAAGCAGAGCTAGACGTGTTCTTCCCAAGGCAATGTATTTGGCACTTGCATGGCTTACAAGAAGGCTAAAAAGCAAAGCCGTTTTTTTCTCTTATGCTCCAGCAATACCGCACGACTGATTTCTGCTTTGTTACTAGATATTTCATTACCTTAGAAACTCAAGTGGCACATGTCTCACCCTTTCAGCTCATACCCTCACAACCATCGGCAAAGAAACAAGCGTTTAGAGATGCTCCACGAAACAATGGTCACTTGATAAAAATGTACGTGATGGCAGCCATTTTGTTTTTACAAGTATTGAAACTGAAGTTAAGCTATACTGGGAAATGAATGAGGGAAAAACCGGGCCATTCTTTTCTGGGATCTATTCAACGCTATAGTAAGAGGCCTGGTTGCATCACATGGAATCATCATTAAGAATATGCCACAGTCCACTCTACCCTCCATTAAGAGCAGACTGTGGCATGAAAAGGTAAATGAATGTAGGACTAACGCATGCACATTGCATGCTCACCAATACACCCACTGGGCAGAGTCAGACCACACTGACGATTCTGAGTGCAGAATTATGCATCTGCTATGGCCAAGCATGAAAAGTGTCAATTAAAAGCTAGTGCAATAATAACTACAGACATAATGATGATGAGATGCTGGCCTGCCCAACAAAGATGTAAAGTGATAAGAAAAGCAGACGGGAAAATCACAAACACTGCCCAAATAATGGTAGCATTGCAGAAATTTCGACTGAACTTGTATAGTGAGGAGGCCCACAGTCAAAGGATAAGATTGAAGAGTCTTTACATTATTTAGATCTAAGAAATATATTCACGAAATAAAGCTCAAGTGTTGCTACACTGCAAGGATCAGCCCATGTCTATACGACCATCAAAAGCCTACACTGGGACAACCACAGGATAGAATGGAATTCCGATCACGTCCACCGTTTAATGTTGGCCTTTCAAATCAAAACCTCTGCCTGACCTATTTCATGGTACACCAGAGGGAGGATCGAGGAGAGCTGACACGACCATTATAGGGATCACCCTAAAGGAGAAGGATTCAAAATCATATGCCTTATTTAGACTCTAGGGGCCTGGTTCATGCAATCTTTAGCACAGTGCAAAGTGACTTTGCACTGCCAGCAAACACACCGAGACTGATTTACAAACATGTTTTCGCTGGGACTTTCCCATGATAAAACATTTGTGTAAATCGACCCCTGATTCCCAGTGCAACGTGTATTTTTGCAGCGAATTAGCCATATTTAGTGCAGTGCAAAGAGTACTTTTGCAGTGCAGGGGTGTTTGTTGGCAGTGCAAAGTGACTTTGCACAAGTGCAAAGTCACTTTGCACTGCACAAAAAAATCCAACAATCAAGCCCTAGAGCTTCTAATTCCAGACAGCATAATCATACATGAAGTCATAGCAGCCAGTATATCATTAATAATCCTGAGATTAGTTAGGGAACAACAATATGGATTTGTTCCAGGGCCTGATACCACTCCACTCCACACACAAAATCGAGCGGAATCTTTATCAACATTGCACGAAGCACGCTGCTCCACTGACCCTCGTGTCTTGGATGAAGAGAATGATTTTGATACGTTCACATGGGCTTTGCGCAGCAAATACCGAAGCACAGAGCTTTCCCTGATAAATTTGCGAACACAATAAGATCAATATATAGCTCTTTCAGCCAGAATCTGAGGTGGTGGTCTACAATCAAAGCCAATTAAACTATCAAGGGGCACCAGACAGGGTTGCCCTCAAACTCAGTACTGGCTCCCCAGCCAGACTCAGCAAACTCCACCCTGACTGGTCATCCATAATGATAGATGGCACCCCCATTCCTATCTCCCGTAAAGTCAAAAGCCTAGGCGTTCACATTGATTCCAGTCTCACCATGAATAATCATATTAGCGCACTCGCCTCCTCCACGGCATATACTGCTAAACTCATCACACTAAGCAGGCCTCTCCTCTCCACCGAAAACTGCCTCACTCTTGCAAGAGCCCTCATCCTAACGAAAATAGACTACTGCAATTAGGCACCTCTAAAAAGAACCTAAGCAAACTACAACTCCTTCAAAACAAAGCTCTCTGAGCAGCTCGAGGCTTTAACAGAAGAGAACATATATCCCAGCATATAAGAGACGGCCACTGGCTTCCAGTGCAAGCCAGACTCCTCCACCAAACTCTTACCATAACCCACAAATGCATTTCAGATAACGCCCCATCTATCTCAGCCAAAGCATGTCTTGCAAAACCACAACCAGAAAACTCCGATCCAGCGCAAGCACACACCTCCACATCCCACGTTTCACAACCTCCAGAGCAGGTAACACCAGCTTCCCCACAGCAGCATCCCGAATCTGTAACTCACTTCCCGCCCACCTCAGCAATGAACCTCCTTCCCGAAGTTCAAAAAACTATTAAAAACCTGGCTGTTTAATAAATACTAACAGCTCTAGACCAACCCTTCACAATCCCTAACCTGCACTTTACCCCGCCTTTTTGCGTGAACCCACCTCTCCTTTTTCAACCCATGTAACTGTACAAAATGTAAAAGATGTACGTGTTTGTCCACAATGTATGTATATGCCTAAGATGTAACCGACCAAGATACCTAAAATGAATGCTATTGCGCAAGATACCCAAGATATATGTAACTGTACAATCTCGTCCAGATTTATGTAACCTACGCCATGATGCCTAAGGGTTTGGGTGTGTAACCAAATGCAATAAATAAACACAAAAAATAAACATAAAAATAATTATAAAATAAATTGAACAGGCTATTAAGAGACTTGCTCAATCCTCTGATATGACCTTTTTTCCACTTGTCCTAGCCAGAGCATTAAGATAATCAGATATCCGGACAATAGACCTATAATTACCACAGACCAAAAAACAATATCTGATAGAATATTCTTCATCTGGCATCGGAATTCAGTGATGTGTCAGAGAACGATCTTCATCGAGCCAAAACTCAAACCCTGGTATGGAACAGCGAGAATGAAACGGATTAACTTCAAATAGTTAGGAGGGTTACGCATCTCAGAATCAATATTATTCAGAACATTTCTAATTGAGAAACATTCTGGAGGGAACTAAGAAAACTTTCATAAAATTCAAATTCTTTGAATACAATTACTGGAATGCAATAATGTTATGAACATGACCATTTTACGCAACTACTTATTTAATTGTAAGGGATCATCTGTCTAGCCCAGAAAAAAAGAAATAACAGACATTAATCAGAAGATCAAAGTCATTGTATGATATGTTTGACCATTAATGATGGTGGATCAGCTCTTACCAACTTCACATTTTTTAATTGGGCTGCTCGGTCCAATATCTTTAAAGGTTCTGGCTAACACAGGACACAAACTGAGATGCGTTTGAGTTCTCAAATCCTTAATAAACTCTCATGGGTACAAAACATCAAAGATCACAATTGTGTCAAAGAATTCCAGAACAGCTTTAATGTCTATTTTTTTCAGAGGGCACAGGCAGCTACAGGACTTTTTCTGGCCACCAAATTAGGCCACCAACTCGCTGTGGTTCAATTTCAGGCAATCCTTACTTTTAAGGCATAGTTCGTGTTGCCACATAAGGCATACTTTTAATATCCACAGGTCGGTGTTGTGTAACAAACCTAGACCTGAGAGCAGAGCAAGCCTTCTCCGCAGACATACTGGACATATTTTAGGTACAATTAATAAAAAGCAGTGGGTCTGTTAATAGATATTATGTGTGCTGTACACAGCAAGATGAGAAATGGCTCTTACTACTTCTAGGAGACTATTTTATAGCTCAGCTCACCACTAGCAGGGCAGAAGCAGCCGGGAGATGTATTAGAACATGAAGACCCCATCAACCCTTTCTTGGATAATTTTCCAAATCTTCAACCACAAGGTATTTCCCCCTCCTCACTTTCTTCCATGTTAGTTCTGGTCATGTGTCCCTGTTAAAGGCATATTTCCCATGGCAGTGCTATGTTCCGGACTGGAGGAAAATTGATGATTTTTTGCTTGATTTTTTTTTTTGTACTTGCTTTGGAATTACATTTATATAAACTGCTTGCCCAGGCCGCACTCGTCGCTTCTGTATGGCAACCTCCAAACTAAAGACTTGGTTCCATTCCTGCTTCCAATGCCTTTGTTTTTATCAACTAAGTGTATCAACTAAGAGGTTTATATCTTGACAGAGTTGGGTGTTGCCCTGCATCGATAAATTCACTGGAATTTTGGCAGCACATTCTGGCTAGTAATTTTAACAGTGTTGATGTTCCACACCGGAGTCAGAGTTCTTTTAGAAGGTATTTATTCTCACAAAGTGTACTTCTTCAAATGTCCCACAAGCTGCTGCTCACCTTGTGGCTTCTTAACCGCCTATCCTTCTCGTTTTACCCTCACATTACACATTATCTCTTTTCCATCCACATTCTCTCTCCTTCATTCTACGTTCTGCCAGATGCTAGCATATCACATCTTAACTATTAATCAGGTATATTGGGTAGGTCCAAATTTGACCACGGTGACACATATAATCTCCACATGTATTTTAATGGGGATTCCTAATGGCCAAGATAAAAATATTCTTTGGTTGTCAGTGCCCGTCATTTTCACCTCATGTTGTACTATTTGTTTTTTTCGGTAGCTTACACCACACAATATTCTTGGCCCCTGAAAAAAATCCTGTAGACCTGTCGGTGGATTGAAACAAGTAGGGCACGTTATTTGGTCTCTTATATTCAGTCCTAGTTGAGATCAATTCCTTTTTTGCACCATTATACCTGTGTTCAAGTTCATGCCATGAATTAAGCCTGGATTCCTGTGGTGTTCTTTACATATGTATGGACTGTTGTCGGTATGGCATTCTCTATTTCACTGATGCACTTTGGTATTATGGTACCGTGTATGTCCATGTATAGTTTGGAATGTGATGATTTTTCAGTATCTTGAGCTTGTTTTTCATATTGCATGAATACAATGTATGTGCTACTTTTCTCGTGAGGTGCCTCATTCCATGTGATTCTGAGTACTGTAGGGTATTGAGTTTTTCCAAATTATTCTACAGTGCATTTGACACAACTGGCAAAAGTTCTGTTTATTTTTGTTGCTAGCATATTGCACACCTCCCTTGCATCCGTGAACAGTATAATCCTTGAGATGACCAGGTCATCTCAGTATTCTTTCAGACCTCCAGCTGTGGGTTCGGGCCTCATCACTTCATCTCTCATACCCTCTCCTCACGTTAACTATCCTATTCATATTCCATGTTCTACCATCCACAGTTCTGACTGCTCAATGAAGTACTTCAATTACTCTCTGGGGCAGTGACCACTTCATTGGACCCCTCCTCAATGCATATGGGGTTTCACTGTCACAAAATCACCTTCCCTTATTTCTCTCGCCTTTACTGCTTTCCTCTCATCACATATCCCATTCCTATAGTACTGTTTCTCTTTGGTGCATGGCTTTGCCCTCTCTACATTTTAAAATAAATCATCTGTATGTCTTCCCAGAACCATCTTGCTCTTCCCAGCGATGGTGGGCACATTTTACTCTTCAGCTTCCTCCCCCTGACCATAACAAAAGGTGACAGCCCAGTGGGGATGAGTGGAGAGAATGTATGGGCTGCTATCCTGTCTAAAATGCCTTTTTTCCAATCTTCATTATTACACCAAGCCCACCTGATACAATCATTCATCACTTTATTAAACCTTTCTGTGACTCCTCTGGTTTGAGGGTGATAAATCGATGTAAACTTATGTATGATGCTGTTCTCCCAAAAAAACATCTGCATTGCCCTAGACTTATTTTGTACCACATTATCTGTCAGGATTTCTACTGGATATTTTTCATGCTTAAAGATCTCTTCCATGAAGTCTATTACTTCTCTCGTCATTATACTTTTAGTAATTTTCACCTCAGCACACCTGGGCAATCTGTCTACTAACATAATGCAAAACATGGCACTTCCTCTACTGGAGATTGGTCCAACAATGTCCATCCCAACTCTCTACCACGGCATGTTAGGAATGGACATTTGCATCATTGGGTTTTCCCTTAGCTAAAGCCCTTATTCACTGAAATCACATGAAATACAGTTTCTGAGCACTCTTTCAATCTCTAAATTGCATCCAGCCCACCAATATTCTGATCGAACACTCTGGGTTTAGTGATACCTTAGTGACCTTCATGGGGCAAAGTATGATTTTTTGTGTTACTCCACACAGGGGTATCAACCTGTTGCCGCTCATAACACTCTCAACAAACACTTGTAATTCATCCCTATTGGGCCTGAAACCTCCCAATGTCGAACTTTCCACACGTCCTTTTGATACCAACCTTTTCTCTATCAACTCATCTTTTACTCTACTCCGCACAACATCTGTTGCAAAACGCCCATCCCATTCATCTTTTGAATCCATTGTCTGTTCAATGCAAATACTAATATATCGTCTTGAAAACATTTTACCCCCAGGTTCATCCTTCAAAATATCATACATAATTTTCTGAAACACGGATGTGGCTGAGACCAATCCAAAAGGCATGCGAAAGAATTGAAGCAGCCTTTCTTGTGTGGTAAATACATTAATTCTTTGGAATGCGAGTGAAGTCTTATTTGGCGATATGCAGCGGTAAGATCCAAGGAAGAGAATGCCTTAGTATCTCCGAGAAATTGATAGGGTTCAATAAGATTGGGTTAATGGATGATGGTCTAGGACCACATACTTGTTGAGGGAACAGAGATAGATCTACACAGAGCCTTAACTTCCCATTTGGTTTTGCTACTATGACGATAAGGGACACTCACTCAGATGCTTCAATCTTCTCAGTGATTCCATCTGCCTCTATTATGCACAATTCTTTCTTTGCCTTTTCTCTAATGGACATTGGAATGTTCCTAAATTTGTGTGTCACTGGAGCAGAACCTTGGTGTAATCCAATCTGATTTAGAAATCCTTATAAAAAACCCATTTTCTTACTATTGTATTAGTAAGTTAATTTGGATCATAGCGTTCCATCAAACTGCACAAAAAACAACAAGATGTTCATATGCATAACCATTGATGAGATAAATATTAATGAAACGACAAAAGGGATAAAATTACAAATGTTGTGCAGAGGGCAGTTCTGTCCACGTTTAAAATACATTAGAGTAACTTATGGGGTTATTGCATCTGGTAGGTCATTGAATAATAAAAAGGCATTTTGAACATAGAAGGAGAGACACTGTGCCACATGAATCAGATTTGAGAAGACAGGGTAGACAAGTAAAAATGCTGGAGATCATGTAAGTTATACTCGGAACATGCGCATTTTTGCCCTGAGAAGTTCTTGCTCTGCAGTGAGTGTGCAGTTGTGTGTATGCAAAGGGTAGTTTCGTGCTAAGGCGGGATAAATCCCCTTTTCCTTTCTCTTCTAAGCCAGCAAGCATACTCCAATTTTGGAATGATCGGAATTGTGTTTTTGTGATGGAATTGTACACTAGTCTTTTGCATCTCAGTTTCCCGTCTAGCATCTACATAATCAAAAATAAAACATCGAACAAATTCCCTTTCAGCAGACTGGTCCACCGTTGCCACCTCATTTAAAGAATCTTGATAGCCGAGTGTGCGAGGGGAGAGCTTAATGTAATTCAGCCACAGCAAGAAACTCTTACCATGTGAGTACATTATGTCTCTGACCAAGGCCTGGGTTAGGGATACACCAAGCCTAGACCAGAGACGCAGCCAATATATAAGTGGCTGTAATAAAATCAAGTCCTGGACACGTGCTAGATTAAACTCTTCATGCAGTAAGTACCCAGGGAAACCCTGTGATATGCCCAAGACTTTTCTAAAATATTTTTCTTCGAAGACCTGTATCACTTTCGTGAATTGCTAACCGATACATCAACATTGTAGGTCAACAGTGGCAAGGATTTTCGTGGCATAGATGCAGGATACGTGCTTTATGGGAAGCCCACCCAAACCTGCACCAAATCTCAAAATTGTGCCATTAGTTTGTGAGGCTTTTGTTGCCTGTTCTTTAATATGTGCAGACCATTTTAGGTCGTGTCTGATTGTGACGCCCAGGTAACAGAAGGAAAGTAACCAGTCCTGTCTCTTGCTATCTATGATAACCCATTTCCCCGAGGTCTGCTATTGCCTATGCACATTGCCTTTGATTTCTCAATGTTTATTTTCAGGTCTTTGCCTCTTATATAGTTGTCAAATCCGTTCTGCAATGTTTGCAGAGCTGACTTATTTCTGGCTATTAGGAATGCATTGTCCACGTACCATAATACACAGACCTTTCGACCTGCCATCCTTGGGATGTCAGTCACCAAACCAGACAATTCTGTTGATAGTGAATTGGTATAAATATTAAAGAGGAGCTAGGCCATTACCTACCCCTGTCCCACTCCTTTGGACACAGAGAAGGCTTGCGTTGTTTGGCCTCTGTTCCCCAGCATCACTTTTGCCGATAAATTGAAATGCATCTGGGCAATGATTTGTTGCAAGTCTTCCAGCATGCCCATGTCACAGAGAACCCTCCAAAATGTATCAAGGGTTACGCTACCAAAAGAGTGGAAACATACATGAATCCTAGGTAGATCAAGCCTTTTTGACCTCAGACATACTTATCCAGGATCAGAGTCAAGTTCAGTACTTGATCAACTGTACTGATTCCCTGACAAAACCGTACTGGAATTCCATTGTTTGGTTATACAGTACTCACATAAACCATTTAACTGATGTGTTTAATAAATAAATTGGGTGATTGTCAACTCCAGAAGCAAACAATTTTTCAAGAGTCAAATCATACTCAGTCAAATGCTCTAAAATTCGATTGGAACCACTCAAACAAAACCCTAGAAGTGTTATGAAACAATACAGAAAATAGTTTGAACAGCACACAGTTGTCTGGGGGAGTAATAAAGTACTCAAACGTTGCAGGTGCCTCCAATCCACCCATGCCTGCAGGGAAACCAAGCCTAGTTCAAGTCTAATCACCGGCATAGACGTCCCCCTAGGAATTGAAAGGAGCCTTTTCCCCAGAGCACGGACTCCACTCTTCGGCAAATATTCGGTAATAACACAGTTTCTGCTCCATATAGCAAGCAAGGAACCACTTTTTGGTGGTAATACCTAATGAAAGGGATCGCTGAAAACCTGCCAAACCTTCTATCAAATGTCAATAACTTAGACATATTCAATTTAGTTTTTTTAGTAGTCGTTCATTTTCCATGCATTTATTTTTTTTTAACTGATGTCCATTCCCAGATACTTAAAGTTCTGAACATCTTCCAAGCATTGTTTTGATATGCACCAATTCAAATTTAATGTAGTCTTTTTAGTGTAATTTAACATTCAAATGTTTGGTTTCCCAGCATTAATTTGCAGATCCAATGCTGCAAAATACACACTGGTAGCTGTTAAAGCTCTTTGGAGACCAGTTGGTGTCAAGTCAAATATCAGTATGTCATCGGTGTAAGCCAAATAGCTCACATGCAGGTTTCCAAGATTAGTCGGAAGCGTTCGAAGATGTTTAAAGATTTTTCCATAATCACTTATATGCATACAGAATAAGAATGGCGGCAACCCACAACCTTGACGTAGCACACAGCAACTATGAATCCACCTTGCATACTTTCCCTTCTGATCTAGGCGCACCCTTACCATAGTGTCCATGTGCATTGGAATTAGAACATCTACCAGTCCAGAGGGGCATCCCATCGCAATACTTTTTTCCCATAGACATTTGTGGTTAACCCGATCAAATGCCTGCGAGATGTCTAAGAATGCACAGTATAAAACCTTTTTTTCTTGGCTGGCTTAGTTGTGTTGGAGGTTGATCAACAAACCATTGTGGGCAGTATTTAAACCTCCTCGAAAGCCTGATTGAAATGTATCAATACTCCCAGAAGGGTCTGCCACTCCCGCAGATTCTCTAGGATTAAAGCACCAAAGATCTTGCTTGAGGCATCTACGGGGGATATAGGTCGATAGTTAGACGGATTTTTCCTATCTAGATTACCACAATGTTAGCTCCTTTTCATGAGACAGGCAGTTTTTTTCCTTAACAATTTCTTGAAATAACACATAAAGAATTGCCGCCCAGAGGTTCAAGTTCGACTTCAGTGTGGCATTTACCAATTCATCCAGGCCTGGGAAGTTTGAGGGTTTTGACTTCTTAATCAATCCCTCAATTGTCCCTAGCTCGATCTTCACCTTGTTATGCCAACTGTTGTTACCCAAGCAATATCCATTGATCCCCTCCGTTTCAAAATATAATGTGGAGAAGTTCTCCTCCCATAACCCTTTATCAATAGGTTGGCATTGCAGATGGCATTGCACTACTGGCTCCTTAATGAGTCTCCAAAGGAAGCAGAGTTCTTTCAGACAATCGGACCAAGCATTGCTGCTGAAAAATGTATGTACAATAAAAAGCAATGTCCTCTAGCCCAATTTATATTGGCTATTTTCAGTGCTTTTATTTTTGCACTCTGATCAGATGGCAGCTTTCTCAGTTGTCTTACAATTTTATTGAATTCCCTTGTTTTATCCGAAAGTCCAATGTCAAACTTATACCTATGTGAGCTTTTCGTTTTTCTCATACTAGTGCTCCCTGAGCTCCAGTCATATAAAGTGCTCCAAGCCCTTTGAATTGCCGTCGTACATGCTAGGGTTCCAAATCTGATGTTCCTCATTGCAGCCCATCAAGAAGATACAGTTGTTGAATTTTAATGAAATAGCCGGTTTCCAAACCAATGCCTGATTCCTAGGGGTAACGTCCACTAACAGCAGATATATTTCAGTTTCCTAATATGCCCATCCCTGTTTCATAGTCAAAACTATCATATGATGATTGCTCGAATGCATCAGTATCACATTCAAAGTCTTACATTTGTAGAATAATAATGTAGTTAGAAATATATAATCGAGCATTGATTTTAGGACACCTCTAGCCCACGTAAATTCTGGTGGCCTATCATGTTCAATATTACCATTAGCCAGTCCCAGTTGCTTAATTCAGATTTAATCAAATTCCCAATTTTCCTTCCTAAAGCTGAAACCCGACTCATGGTACCATTTTAGGTCCAAACATTCGCTATTAAAATCCCCAAATACAATTATATCTGCACCATCGTTCTCCAACACGCCCGAGATAAGAGCTGAAAATCCATTCACAAATATTTCCACAGTGCCAGATTTGGGGTTAAAGCAAACATTACGCATGTAACAATAGGTTTCACCTTTAGATTGATCATGTGTTCCCACCATTTTTATCATCTGGATGTCCTTCCGATGGGTGCCTATGTTGAACAACCTAAGACTCAAAGAACGCCCCCTGTGGACAACATTGGGCTCCTTGGATTGCTTCCACAACAAATACATTATAGCCATCTATTATAGGTGGCAGACGTTAGCCATGTTTCTTGTAAACATATCAAAGAGTACTTAACCAGAGCTTTGGAAGTCAGAGTCCAAGAACCTGTGGCCTCTGCAGTTCCAAGACACTGATAGGAAACTCTCCAATAATTTCTGACTTTTCTGCATTCCCCCCGTATGCAGGGTTGATAGGACAGAATTCTAGTACGTTGCCTTAAATTTCCCAAGGTTCTCATCAGTGACTGTTCGCTGACCTGCGCCTCTAGTATTTAAATTGATTAAAAATGGTGGACAAGTTGTTGATTTGTTGACCCCTTTATGATCAATGGTATATTTTAACAGGTATGTCCTCCAGTAGCATTGTTTTTGAATACTCCATGGTTGGCAAAACATCATAACCCATAGATAAGAGGGATTCCAATTCTTCTGATGAAACCAATGCCCTTACCATGCGTGAATGAACGTATAGTTTTACCAAGTTCCATCTACCTGATGGGAAACTGCACCAAGGCAATGTCACTGGATGATATTATTCGCAGACTCAGAATTTCCAAAAATAGACCCGAAACTAGGCCTGTATTTAAGGGACAGCAGTCTCTGTTCAGAAACACCTCATTTAAACTTAAGGTGTAATCCTCTGAAAAGATCCTAAACACCCCAAACGTTAATTTGTAATTGCCATATTATCCTTCTTTTTATCTGAGCCATAAGAAGTTAAAGAAAACGAGTTTGACTAATGCTCTTCCGGCAATTTGAACTAACTTTTAATGGGCCGTTTATTCGGCGCAAGTCTACTGCTAAGTCCTCTTTGTTAAGCCATTCAGTTGTCCCTGAACTTTGGGATGGCCAAGCCCCAGGCATATTTGATCTTAGTAGAGATTGGACAGTCGGCCATGGAAATCCTAGACTTATTCACTAATGAATCAGCCGTAGCCAACTGTGAGGATTTATGTCTTTTTTGCTTGAGGGTTAAGAAAGGCTGTGGGTTTACCATACTTCGATCAGCCACTAAACTATCTGCCTGCCCATTTGGTGATGACAATGCATGCATATTTTTGCCTATCTCACCTCTAAGCATTTTTAATCCAACTGGCGACTGTGAAGCCAGGCAGGACAGTTGCAGAGGCCCATCCAGGGACAAATCAGTATTTGCCAACTGTACAGATATTTGTCACTTTTGCTCTAGAGTTAAAGAAGTCTCTATGGCCATCCTTTCCCAAATCCACCGTTATGCCATCTCTTTGGCGTATTATTGATGGCGTTGCATGTGTTATTTCGCCTGTCTCGGGTCTGGTCTGTCAACCATTTTGGCCTGTGTTAATTGAGAGCGTACCTTTGGGCTTCATTGGCCCAATTCCAACTGAGTTAGTGGCCCTCCCCTAGTTGTCACACTTCAAACCTCTCGTAATGAATCTCGCAGGCGATCGACTCATTACCGCAACCAAGTGTGAAATGGGAGAGGTAACCACCAGGTCTGCCAGGTTCATATCTTCTAGTTCATTTATAGTCTCCATCTCTGATTATACTGACAGAATACTGAGATCTATATTTTCCATTTGCCTTTTCGGTTTTTTTTTTACAAATGTATGTATAGGGCCCATTTTTCCAATAATTTCATGTTTTTCCAAGTTTTTGCTCTTTCTTTTAGCTTTACAAGACATCATCTCCGGGTCTTTACAGAATTTGATTATTTGCTCATTTTGCCTAGGCTGCTCATTGTCTATTGGTTCTTCCTCGATCGCTGAAAGCACCCTCTGCGACTACCATAAGCTCCTCATAAAATGACATGAACCTTTCTACCTCTGTTTGCATGGGAGTTTCATATTTTTTTCTTCTCTTCTGTATCAGGTTTCTTAGTCACTGTATTCGTTGCCATATCGTCTGCCCGCTGTTTGACCTGGGCATACCTTACAGGCTCTGTAGACAATTTGTCTATTATTACACGTGGGCTTGAGGCTGTTATAAAGCCCATTATACCAAACGGGTCCGACTGTTGAAGATGGATACCCTCCTTTGAGTTTTGCACTTTCCCATGGATAAAACCATCCAAAAAGGCCATCTTAGAGGACATGGCGTTTAGGAGGGAATGTTGCTCACAGAATTCCTCCGTGATTAGATCATAAGAGTTAGCCATCTGTGAGAGCGTGAAATTCGAAGCGTGGAGAGCTGACCCTGGGGTCTTTGGTCGATCTTGTGGTCGCTTGTGTAAAAGAACCAAACCACAATTCTCAAAATGTTGAATCGAACCCTAGTAGGACCTATCTAAGGGTGGTGCCATGGGTTTATATCTTGAAGGTTTAGAGGTGAACAGTGAAGGAGACTGTGCTAGGTTTTCATCTACTGGCTGAGCAGTTTCCAATGAGAAAGAAATTCGTCGAGCATCACAAGCCCGATATAGCTCCTGACAGGGTTCGATCGTAATCCACCTCTAGGGTTTTGGCAGTGATATTTGTGCACATAATGCCTTACAGGGCAGTATCTGTGGGGAAGCAGAATTTGTAGTCGATTCGGCTGGAGTCACATAGGGTTCCATAATTGCAGCTTCATCTGCGAACCGTAAAGATGAAGGCTTATCTCTGTTATTTTCCAAATGTATAGCTCGCCTAGCCTTGTCGCCACTTCTTAGTCAATTAAACATCACGCCAGGCTATACAGTACTGCCCTTTGTCAATGGAAAAATATAGATTTAAATACAAATTACAGCCTATATTCAAATCCAATTAAATACATTCAACGAGACAGTATTGAGAATAAGATGCTGTATCACGATAATGTAAAATAAATAGATTCAATTAAAACGGCATTTAAAATCAGAATAAACACACTGTATAAATATAGCTAAACGCCAAATGGCCTTTAAGCTATTTGCTGAAGTTTATAAGTAGATCAAGTCCAAAGTGACCAAATTTCCCCCCTTTTCTATGCGAAATTCGCTGTAGGTCAGATCGGCCCATTTACTGATAGCTGAGCGGCTCAGAGGCAATTCGCCAAAAGTCACCAAACTACAAGCAGAAAAGTAACAAGTGAATCCACGAAGTTCAATGAATGTCAACTAACACCACTCTATCTCTGATTCAAGGGCGGCTCGAAGGCAATTAGTCCGACGTCACCGCCACGGGCAGAGAGAAACAATTAGTTTGCTATGAGGGCTTCGAAGTAAGGTCGCCTGCGATGGGCACGCACGCTTGTTCTTCTCCTTGCTGATAGATTTTTATCCATCAGCGGTGATTTTTGGATACCGAGGCTTGAGCCTCATTACTCCATCTTCTCGGGTTGAGTATGTAGTCGTGGGTTTGTTTTCTTCTTGGTCTGTGTTGTCTTGTCACAGTAGAGCTGGTTTCACAGGGTCTTTGCAGTGATGGGCCGCGGGTAGCGATGGGCACTTTGCCTGTTGAAGTATATAGGGCGGCTCAAAGGCAGTGAGGCCGCAGTCACCGCCTTAAACAATAGAAGCAGTTAGACTCAATTAACGTTTTCAAAAGAAATTCCAATTTGCGTATTGCTAATATTGGGGCGGCTCAAAGGCAGTGAGCCTGCAGTCACCGCCCTCTTCAAATGGAAAAATAAAACGATGTAGTGTCTAGAATTCAGCAAAGATTTACAGACAGAGTTCTGCTTTGTCTGGAAGTAATATGAAGGCGTCTTAAAGGAGAATTGTCCGCAGTCACCACCTAAAACTGAAAAGCAGTAGTCCTTCAAAGCGGGTTTGATGTTTAATTGCGCAAAGGCCAACAGGGCTCTTTCGTCAGTTCTACTTCTTGTTGCGGGAAAGGATTTTCACGTGTAGTAACTTCCGCAGCGTGAAAACAGGGAAATGCCAATCCAAATTAATCCGCCTCCAAATGAATGAACAAACAAAAATAACAGAATCTCAACGTCGCAGAGCTGCGGATTCGGGGAGTGAGATGAAGAAAGGAAAGACACACAGGGCAAGGAGCCAAAGCTCAGGTAATAAACTGCCACGCTCGCACCCCGAGGAGATTAATTGTTTAAGGCATACAGCTTTGCATAAGGAGATCAACCTACTCACTCATGCCTCAGGGCTCCCGGCTCGTACAGGCTGCACAGACTGCAATGACTGCCTTCAACTCAGTCCAAATCTGCTCCATGGGTCCAAGGGGATTATATATTGTAGCTTCTCTATAGGTGTTACCGGATTATCCTAATCTTCACAGACAAACCCACACCAGTCTATCTGCTGGCCACAGACTGCTGACTGCCCACAATTTGCGGGTGCTTTGCTCTAGCGTGGCGTCTATATTCCATCACTCCAGTAGCTCTGCCCCTTGACTACAAGGCAGTTCCAAGAAAAAACAGCAGTTCCACAAACAGAAAGTGATCCGCACAGCATGGGTTTATCGTAACTCTGAAAGGTTCTAATACAAAACAACGGATTTAGGTCCGACTTTCATCATTACTGACGTCATACTACAATCTTGGTTACAAAAACCTACAGGGTGAAGTGATTGGTTAGGGGATAAACTACATATGCATGTCTGCATTTATACAGGGGTTAACCTTCCAATTGTGTAACACTTATTTACTGGCTCACCCTGGGGCCACCTCTACATTGATAATAGTAAATTCATGTCATCTCTACGATATATGATTGGTTATTTCAACATGCACTGGGTGGCCTAGTAATGGGTGTTATCACTATTTTGGCATCTTACTGACCAGCCTTCATCAATTGACAGCTTGTCAACATATGAGCCAGACAGCAGCAGGGGACAGCAGCCCAGGAACTGCTTTCCTTTCAGTTAAAAAATATACTATCCCTTATACCTAGGCCATGAGCCAGAGCGACTTCTTTGTCGCTAACCTTGTAAGGCGCCTCGTTTCTGAGAATAGGAGGGTAGTCAACACAATTGTCCTATCTGTCTACTATCTGTGTCCGGGGCTAATGAATAGGCTGTGTTTTGAATTATTTCACCCTGAAGTCATTGGAAATTCAGCAAATTTGAGAGTGAGTGTTATTACTTTCTTGACCTCTAGGGACTTCCTTAGTCTGTTCCCTATGAAGAAGTTTAGCTTATAATGTTCTGCAGTTGGCCTTCGAAGACTGTTTCTTCTTTTAAGGAATCTAATAATATATGGCATATGCTTTGGGAATTATTATCTTGTCTTCTCTCCCAGTCATCCGGAACCTCCCTAATTTCTCAGTAACCTTGGCTGGGTCTCCATAGCTACTGTCGTTCATGACTATATGCTTCAGTGTATTTAGCATTTTGGAATTTCATGAAGCCTTGAGGCCTCTCGTTTTACTTCAATGAGTGCTGCTGCTTCCATTTAAAAAAAGATGATTGCTCAGTATTATCGCATTTCTGTTAGTGAACTATATACGTGTTGTTCATTTTGCATTTAACTTATACATTGCTTTTGTTAATATTCTTCAAGTCTAGATGGATGCTATCGATATTCTTCATGCATAAATGCATATTTGACTTAGTGTTCGTTCTTCAAGGTGCGTGCATATTTGCTTTGTGTCTATTGCATGCACATGTGTCAGTTTGGTTTGCAGTGAGTTTGCTTAGTCTCGCCATCTTTAGTTACTTTAGGTCAATTTCCTGCTGTATCTGCCTGGGATAAGGCCACTTTGTCGCCTTAGTAGCGTTTCTCACTTGTGTGATATTGGGCTGGCGGAGGGGCAGTAGCTGGGAATGTGTTATGATATGATATGATATGGCATTTGTAACGCGCCTATACACAAGTGTTTCAAGGCGCGACGAGGCAGGGGGGGGGAACAAGGGGAGACAGACAACGATCTTACTAGGCCAGGTGTCATTTAGATCGCGCAAGTGCAAGGGTAGAGGGGAAGGGAAAAGTGCATGGGGGAAAGGGAGAGGGGAAAGTGCAGTACAGGGTTATAAGCATACAGCATACAGGATAAATAACAAGGGCCAGCTGGTGGCAAGTGCGAGGTAAGTGCAAACAAGTGCTGGGAAGGGGGGCTGTATGGATACAGACACAGTCCCGTAGTGCAGGGGTTGCCGTGGAGGCAGTGCAGGGGAGAGTGGCTGGGCCGAGAACGGTGAATGGCCCAGTTGCAGATTCAGTGCAGTTTCAGTAGTATTAGCAGGGGAGAGGGGGAGAGAAAGCGGAGGCAAAGAGGAAGGTTTTGAGGTGCTTCCGGAACCGGAGGTGGTTCTCCTCAAGTTTCAGGGAGGTAGGAAGGCTGTTCCAGAGGGAGGCCCCAGCAGTGGAAAGAGATCTTCCACTGTTATTCCTTTCATCACAGGTTATGAAGATTTGAACAAAACACGCATTATAGGAACACAAACATGTGTCATGTTCCATGCAAGGTGTTGTTTGTACTCCTTGATTTTGACATTTATGGGTACATGGTTTGCTTATTAAGAAAGGGACGTGTGCATCTCAAGATAACTGTGTCCATGCGGTGTATGATTGGGTGGTAGAAGTCCCAGGCCCTCTTCACAAACTACCCCGAGGTCTGTGACCTATGGCTCACTAGATGTTTGGGACTGCAACTCCCATGACCCCTCACCATGGACTATGCTGGCTAGAGCGGATGGGAGTGGTAGTCAAAAAACACCTGGAAAGCCAAAGGTTGCAGGTTCTTTAACTTTTCCCGTTTCCTTCTTTCCCACTAAACAAAATCACCTGCGTAATCGGAACCGAAAGAGAGATAGCGGAGAGGAACGCTGGTTGCGCGCATCGCATTTTATCGGGCTCTATTCAGAATTGAGTGCTATGAATAGACTAGGTCAGGTGACTTCAGGTGACTTAGCAGAACACAAAGCTCGCTAATGAATAAATAAGACGGAAGTGCAGAAGGGAGTTGCTTCATTTGAGATGAAAATCTTAAGTATGAAATATCCCTTACTTACTACAAATTGAAGTATGACAAATGCCATTGCAAGAAAGAGTTATTTCCATTTGCATTGCAGGCTACAAACTGTATTTGTAATTGCTAGAACCAGACCTTCTTACTCGGGAAACCATTTTATCCATTTCCTGCATGGTATGCGTTTGTATTATAAAAACTATGTTTAGTCATTCAACGGAAAGTGTGTCTGTCATGGAAGTATTTTTGTTTTGTTTTTCTAGCATATAGGGGCATTTGAAATAGACTAAAACGCATTCCATGAAAAAGCCTTTCAATTAAAGGCTCCCTTGTCATAGAAATAGAAGAAATACTGTTTCTAGCACTGGTGGAGCACAAGAAGAATGCTTATTTCTTCTTTGTCTATGATCGGTATCAGCACTCTCTTCAATCACCTTAAAGACCCGTGAATATTTGCTGGCCACCCAAAATGTAATGAAATAATGTATACATATTTGTGGGTACTTTTATCTTATTAGCTGGAGCAGAATTACACAAATGAAGGTGGCAGTTACGTGTTCTGTTCACAGGCATCTATTACCCATTGCCTACTATTATTTGGCGAATCCTATCAATTCACAAGTAAGGCCTGTCTCGGGAGGATAGCTCAGTGGCAACGTGCTCGCCTTCACAGAGCACCACAGGTTCGATCTCCGGGTCCGCATTTAGAAATGGGTATTAAGCGCGTTGTAAATAACCAATCATCTCATATGAGTCCTGCATTCTGCTGACTTAATTCTCAGGGCTCGAGTGATTCCTTTGCTAAACCAAAGGTGGCGTCCATTTTCACTGCTAGGGTCCACATTCCGCGAATTCACTCATAGCTCGTAGACAAGATTCTAGCCTCATAGGTTATGTTATTGGCCCGGACAGGCTATCGTTTATTCTGTTAGTCTCCATATGCACCCTCCTCCACAGTATCTTGCAAAAGCAGCGCCTGGAGGTGAATGATTTCTTAGTGAGCGCTTTACAAGTGATGAATGAGGGAGCCTTTAGAACATCAAAGTTTGAAACAGAGAAGCAGGCAGAGTTTTTCTAACCTTTCGCACACTGCCACAACTGCAGAGTGTGATTTGGGGGACTTGTCAGGATGCATTAGGACAACGCTGCCCACCAGAGACTGCTGTCTGCCTGGGATGAGACACAAGGGCAGGGGTCCTACTGGGTTCCAACAGGTTCACTGTGCCACTCTCAGTACAATTATAGGAGTCATCTCACGGCAGCTGCCTTGATTTGATCCCACACGCTTTGCCTGACAGTAACTGAAGGGCCAGTGCTTGAGCAGGCATGACAAGAAATATATCTTAGAACCTAAAGAAAATCGGAGGCAAATGCTAATATTACAAAGATTTGACAACCATGTGTAGGTGTAAGTGCACGAGATAATCATTCTTCATTAGTGTCATTCTCTGCATTGCCTGTACATTGCCAGAATCCCACTACCTGTGCTGTAACCTTCTAGCGCGATGATACCTTCTGCTCTGGGCTCTATCAAAAAATGAAGTAAATTAATAATAAATGCTTTATTTAAAAGAAATACATACAAAATGACAGAAAGCTTAGCCGTTAGAGTTAGGATTAGGAATAGTTGCCCGGGTGAGGAGCACAGAAGTCCATGCCTTTTTGCAGGGTGTGACAGCTTAGTAAAGAAAAAGGAGTTAGTTATTGGAGTGGCGTCTTGAGGTAAGTACTTGCAAATGGGCAATGCCAAAGATTAAACAGAGGTGTTCCCAAAAAGGCAAGGTGAAAAAGAAGCGTAATACGACTAACTCCTTCTACATGTCAATTCAATTGAACGGGGAATTATTTATTTATAAACATGGGCCCTTCATGAAGTGCTGAGAGTAGGGTTTCAGTACGTGCTCCTGTCTTGCCAGGCGTGCATGCAGCATGTTGATGTGTGCTTCGGCGCGTTAAAATATCGAACACGAGTAGTACAATTGTTCCCACTGTTACTAATTTTATAAATATCGTACAGACTGAAATAATAATAATGTATGCTCTTATGTAGCGTTTCACGCTGGTTTCCTCCACCTTCTAATGGTATGGTATGGTATTGTTTATTAATAAATCACCTATGCACAGGCAAGAGTTTCAAAGCGCTCAAGGAGGGTGGGAGCAAGGGAGGGGGGGCGGGGAAATAACAGTCTCTCATCGTCTGCACAGGCAGAGTAAGTGCATACAATACAACAGTTGAGACACAGCCAATAGGCCTGGCAACGATTCTGCAGCTTTACAAGTGCAATTAAGGAGTGAAGACAAGGGAGCTGTAATAACAGCTAAGAGATGCAATAACGTGTGCTACTCTCAAATATAGTGGGACTAAATGTATAGACCTCAGAAAGAGGAAGAAGGAGTGGGCCCAATCTTGCGAAAGCCAGGCTGCCACCATGCCAGCGGAGACCACTGACCTCGTGAAAGAGGGCCTTTTAATCAAATTTTTTAAAGAATCATGTTTGTATTCCTTGCACACAAGGAACAGAGTACACTTTGGGACCGATTCAGGGAACTTTTAGCACGTTGCAAAGGGACTTTGGACTGCCATCAAACACCCTGATTCAGCGAGCGGTGCAAAGTGTATTTTTGCAGTGCAGAGTCATTTTATAGTGCAAAAATACACTTTGCACCGCTCTGTGAATCATGCTGTTTGTTGGTAGTGCAAAGTCACTTTGCACGGTGCTAAAAGTTCCATGAATCAGGCCCTTTGTGTTGTTTAAAGTAATTACAGCGACACTGCAGCTTACGCCGTGACAGTGGAAGGTTGAGGAGACCAGCTGACATGTTTGAGGGATTGTTGTCACTCCTTCTCATATGTGCAATTGCCTTCCACTGCACCCCAGCCTCTGCCCCTCTTGTTTCTCCCCCTTTTATCCATCCCCATGCCTGAAGTGTCTGCAGTGGTCTATTCCACCTGAACAGAACATGTTTCTGTATCTAGTAAGAGACAACTGTCTTTGTCTATATGTCTATATGTCGCTGACACTGATGGGATAAAACATCTCAATGACAGGCCCCGCCTCCCCGCTTCACTTTCCAGCACCCCGTCTTCCGAATGCGGCGCTGCCCTTTTTGCCATGTAATCAGGTAGCAGTTTCATAAGGTACAAGACCACCCACAAAGTTGATCCTGGGCCGCCAGTGTCTAATGCAGGTGCAGCGTGCTGGGTGCTGAGTGGACTTGGGAGCTATTTGGCTAAGAGCCAAGTGCTGAGTGGTTTCATGAAGGTGTAATTAGTGGGTTGGATTTTTCATAAGTGGGGTTTAGAGAGAAGCCCGGGGGGCCATAAGCCCCACTAAAGTCTCTGGCTTCATTGCAAATGGTAGAGAGGTAGGAGGTAGCCAAGAGGGGTGCTAACCTTTCATCGGTATCTTGAGTTATGACGTGGGTCCCTCCCTGATCTCAGAAGAAAAATCCACCTTGTTTGGCCTACAGAAGAGGGTAGGATGACGACCGGGACAATCTTCAGTGGGGAATTCAGCCGTCTCCCGGCTGGAAGTAAAACAACAGTGAGAGGGGCAAAAAGAAGAAACCACGCTTTTCTAGCTACACACCCAGTCTCTGGAGAAGACTGGCCACTCCATCCCACACTTCAGCAAGCACCTGAAGACCCACATTTTCAAAGAACATCCCACCAATTGATACCTCTCTGGAGCGTCCCCTCGAATGCTCCCCCTTTTCATCCCAGCACCCTTACTTGTAGGGCATGCGCTTTATAAATTCCTTACAAACGCACAGGGGGAAAAACCCAGGTGGCAGAAAAAACATTGACTAGGGTCTGGTGGTCAGCAAGAATCTCAGTCAAAAGGTGAAGGTGTCCTCCATGACGGAGACGTCATCAAACTGATGAGAAAAAGAATGAAACGCATGAGCATCCTGTCACTGCACGCATACATAGCACGCACTGGTCAGCGGCTGGAGGAGGGAGGCGTCATTCTGCCTCCATACTTGAGCAGGTATTGCCAAGGAAAACTCCCCCGTACAGCCATCCAGGAGCCGGAGCAAGACATCAGCAGACACCCCTGGAAGATGTTATGTCTTGCACTTGATGGGTTTAACATAGGAGAGGTGGTATTAGTTGAAGGGGCAAAGGGAGGAAAAAGGAAGATTGAGAAAGAGGCTGTTGCAATAGTCCAGCCTAAGGAGGACCAGAGCTCTGGAGACATTGAGTTTTAGGGGGAAGGTGAGGAAAGGGATAATGCCTCTGAGGAGATGTAGCTGATAGTGGGCCTTCTTGGCAAGGTCAGAAATGTGAGGAGAGAAAGAGAGAGAGGAATCTAAGATGACACCAAGGTGGTTTGCCTCACAAGAGGGTTGTGGGAGGGGACCCACAGAGGGGGCCAGAGGGAAAGAGGGACCAGGCGTCCCAATGAGAAGGATCTCAGTCTTACTGGCATTAAGGCATAGATCATTGGCAGCACACCATGACTGAATAGCAGTCAGACAGTCTGGGATGAGAGAGAAGGACGAGGAGGCAGTAGAGGGAAGCTTGAAGGAGAGCTGCATGTTATCTACATAACACTGGAAGTGAGGAGAGAAGAAGGAGATCAGGTTGGCCAAAAGGGCAAGGTAGATGTTGAAAAGCCATGGCGAGATGATAGAGCCTTGAGGGACACCGCAGGCGCAGAGTGACATGCGAAAGAAAAGGGACACAGTGGTACCTGGGAGGGACAGTCGTAGAGGAAGGAGGTCAACCAGTCCAGTGCCAGGCCTGGGATGCCAGGGGTGACACCGAGCCAATTTTAAGAGTGGAATGATTGACCATCTCAAAAGCAGAGGAAAGATCCAGAAGGATAAGAATGGAAGGAAAGTTGGAATCAAGGTTTACAGGCAAGTCTTCACAGGTGGTCAGGAGAGCAGTTTATGTGCCTCTGGCTGCTCTGAAGCCAGACTGGTGGCCGTGGAGACAACTGGCACATTCAGTGTGTTCAATCGTTTGGGAGATGGCCAGCTTCTCCAGGGGTTTGCCCAGGAAGGGGGTAATGGAGATAGGGCAGTAGTTAGTCGGGTAAGAGGGGTCGGGAGAGGGCTTTTGGAGGAGATGGTGCACAAGGGAGAGCTTGAGGGGTAGTATGAAGGAGCCGGTGGCAAAAGAGTGATTACAGAAAGCACCAGGAATGTCACAAGAGAGGCAATGTTGTCCTTGATAGTTCTGGAGGAGCAGGGAAGCACATGTTTGGAGGAGACATTGATAGAGCGGACTTGTCTAGAGACCTAATCCAGTGCTACCGGTGAGAAAGGGGAGAGTAGAAGGTAGAAGGGAAGGGGGGGAGCCAGTGGAGGCCTGTGAGATGGGGGTTAGAAGAAAGAGAACAACAGTGTAAAAGGGAAGTCAGTGAAAGGCAGACTGTGTGTTGCAGGAGTGAGATCAATGGAAGTGGAGGTAGACCAAGAGACCAGGTGGAGGATGAACAGAGAAGTGGAGTGCTGATGAGTCCATGACAGAATTGCAGGTGAGGTATTTGTGAGAGAGAGTGGCACCAGTTTGTCTGAGTGAAACAGTGAATCAGGTAGTGGTTCTGGAGGTGAGTAAAGTAGTGAGTGGAGGGTGGGAGGCAGGAGAAGAGGAGTGAGGGTAGACAATAGAGTGAAAGAGTGAGTGGCTGTTGGGAGGGAGCAAAGATAGTAAAGAGGGGTAGGCATGGGGTCAAAAGAGAAGGGTGCAGGAGGTAATTGAGGGTGTGCGAGAATAGTTACAGTTTGTGTACTACAAAGGTGCGTAGGGCAGCACATCCCTGAGTAGGGAATGATAGGAGGAGTGCAGTGAGAGGAGGGTGTACTGAAAGGTGATAGTCGGGTGTAGTGAGAGGTGAGAAGAATGTGTAGTGAAAGGTGAGAGGATGGGTGTAGTGGGAGGTAAGATGAGGGGTGTAGTTAGAGGAGAGAATAGGGGTATAATGAGAGGTGAGGAGAGGGGTCCAATGAGAGGTGAGGAGAGGGGTAGGATACAAGTGTGTGAGAAGGAGCCAGAGAGTGGAACATCAGAGGGACAGGCGAGAGGGCCATAGAGGCAAGTGGAAGAGAGAGATAAGGAGAGAGGGAGATAGGGTGGCAGGATGGAGCATTGGGGTAGCACAGGAGAGGAAAGGGGAGAGTATTCGTAAGATCAACGGAAAGGAAAGGGAGAGTAGCAGGTGAGTGAGAAAGGACCAGAGTGTCTGCAATGGGCACACAGAGATCACCACCTCAATTGAACACACTGGGGACAAATACATTTAGAAGAATCCCTCCCACAAGGGGATAGACAGGAATGGCATTTGCCTTTAGGCCATCATCTAAGCTAGCCTTAGACAGTAGGTGTTACCGATCCTTAGTGGGGAAATCCTGTATGTAGGGATGCCTGGGCTAGACTAGACCCCTGGGAGACAGGTGGGGCGGGGGCTGACACCCATTACTGTAATGTTCCTCTGCACGGTTTGTACCTGCTGCATTGCATTGAACAGTCTGACTGCTATCCAGTGATGCCATCCCTGGAAATAACATTGCGGCTGACTCTTTTTTTAAAGGCACTATCCAACACTTTCTCCAAATATTCCAGGACTGGAGTTTGTTTATAATTGCACCAGTCCTAAAATATGTTGGGGAAGTTGATTATTGCCTTTAAAAAATATAGAGACACCCCTGATGATTTCTCCAACGATCATATCACATATACCCAATCTGCCTTTTGTTACATTGAGCAATGTGCACATTTTTACATTGACAGTCAATACTCCTTAGGTTGTTTTTCAAAATCCCTTGAATTTTCTTGGAGACTCTGTGAGTTATTAAGGCCACCTGTGACACATGCGGGCATTCCATGTACCACCTGGGCATGACACGCATTGCAATGGTCATTCTGCCAGTGAAACGGCTGGATGCCTACTGGTTGTAGCGGGAATTAAATGATTAAATATGTCTCGCTTTCACAACTACGCTATATCAAGAGAGTCCTTGTTAAAAACCCCAGTGGAATTCCTGTCTTTTCACCATTCTAAGGACAACACAACATTGGGTCATTTCACCTACATTGGTCATTTTATGCACAGAAAAATGACTGCATACTTCTGATCTTGGCTATGGTTCAATGTCAACATTTGCACCTGTCCACTCCCCGCACTAAACCTAAGACCAGAACACATGTGCACATTTCCACAGCACTAACACTTGTGAAAATCCATTCATTGCCCCAGTGCTTACATTCAGTTGCTGGTGTGGTAGCTCCACAACTGCAATGCACGCCTACCATAGAAGTAGTTTCAGGTGCAAATTCCCAGTTGTACTTTTCCAGTAAGCTTGGCATTCCCAGTAAACCCAAAATTTTCTATGCACAATAGACTCCCGGTTTTAGATTGGATTACCTAGAAAAGATCACGTCTTGATAATCCCAGACAGCTCCCAGTTTGGCATTAGTAGTAAGCACCCAGTTTGGCATCCACATTAAGCTTGACATTCACAGAAAGCTCCCAGTTCCACATTCCCATTGTGTCCCAGTTTGACATTTACAGTACGTTAGCAGATACCTTGGCATTCCCAGTAAGGCTCTAATTTGGCGTTCTCAGTGTGCTTAACATTCCCAGTAAGCTGTCACTTTGGCATTGCCTGTTAGCCCCTAGTTTGACCTACCTATTAATCTTGATATTCACAGTTTGACATTCTAGAAAGTATGGCATTCACATGATCCTGCCAATGGAATTGGCATTCCCAGTAAGCTTACAATGTGGCTTTTCCGTCACATTTAACGTGCCCATAGACCCCAATTTGACATTCCAAGTAAATTACCTCTTTAACATTCCCACCAACTTATATCTTCCCAGTACGTTTATCAATCTCATTAAGTTTCAGTAAGGTCTTACTTTGATATTCCCAGTAATATCCCACTTCCTAGAATTAACTGTCCTGCCCTGATACATCCACATGTCATGGAGATAGAAATGCCATTGGAGATAACCTGGTTATGCAGAGCAAACTGAAAAGAGAAATCACAACCCTGCGCCCCATAGAACAGAATGGCAAGAAGTGTGATGAGGCTCAGCACAGCAGCACACACTGAAAAGAGAAATCACAACCCTCACCCCATAGAACAGAATGGCAAGAAGTGTGATGAGGCTCAGCACAGCAGCACACACTGGAAAGACAAACCACAGCCATGCGACCCATAGAACAGAATGGCAAGAAGTGTGATGAGGTCAGCACATCAGCACACACTGAAAAGAGAAATCACAGCCATGCGACCCATAGAACAGAATGGCAAGAAGTGTGAGGAGGCTCAGCACAGCAGCACACACTGAAAAGAGAAACCACAACCCTGCGCCCCATAGAACAGAATGGCAAGAAGTGTGATGAGGCTCAGCACAGCAGCACACACTGGAAAGACAAACCACAGCCATGCGACCCATAGAACAGAATGGCAAGAAGTGTGATGAGGCTCAGCACAGCAGCACACACTGAAAAGAGAAACCACAACCCTCACCCCATAGAACAGAATGGCAAGAAGTGTGATGAGGCTCAGCACAGCAGCACACACTGAAAAGAGAAATCACAACCCTGCGCCCCATAGAACAGAATGGCAAGAAGTGTGATGAGGCTCAGCACAGCAGCACACACTGAAAAGAGAAATCACAACCCTGCGCCCCATAGAACAGAATGGCAAGAAGTGTGATGAGGCTCAGCACAGCAGCACACACTGAAAAGACAAACCACAGCCATGCGACCCATAGAACAGAATGGCAAGAAGTGTGATGAGGCTCAGCACAGCAGCACACACTGGAAAGACAAACCACAACCCTGCGCCCCATAGAACAGAATGGCAAGAAGTGTGATGAGGCTCAGCACAGCAGCACACACTGAAAAGACAAACCACAGCCATGCGACCCATAGAACAGAATGGCAAGAAGTGTGATGAGGCTCAGCACAGCAGCACACACTGGAAAGACAAACCACAACCCTGCGCCCCATAGAACAGAATGGCAAGAAGTGTGATGAGGCTCAGCACAGCAGCACACACTGAAAAGACAAACCACAGCCATGCGACCCATAGAACAGAATGGCAAGAAGTGTGATGAGGCTCAGCACAGCAGCACACACTGAAAAGAGAAATCACAGCCATGCGACCCATAGAACAGAATGGCAAGAAGTGTGAGGAGGCTCAGCACAGCAGCACACACTGAAAAGACAAACCACAGCCATGCGCCCCATAGAACAGAATGGCAAGAAGTGTGATGAGGCTCAGCACAGCAGCACACACTGAAAAGAGAAATCACAACCCTCACCCCATAGAACAGAATGGCAAGAAGTGTGATGAGGCTCAGCACAGCAGCACACACTGGAAAGACAAACCACAGCCATGCGACCCATAGAACAGAATGGCAAGAAGTGTGATGAGGTCAGCACATCAGCACACACTGAAAAGAGAAATCACAGCCATGCGACCCATAGAACAGAATGGCAAGAAGTGTGAGGAGGCTCAGCACAGCAGCACACACTGAAAAGAGAAACCACAACCCTGCGCCCCATAGAACAGAATGGCAAGAAGTGTGATGAGGCTCAGCACAGCAGCACACACTGGAAAGACAAACCACAGCCATGCGACCCATAGAACAGAATGGCAAGAAGTGTGATGAGGCTCAGCACAGCAGCACACACTGAAAAGAGAAACCACAACCCTCACCCCATAGAACAGAATGGCAAGAAGTGTGATGAGGCTCAGCACAGCAGCACACACTGAAAAGACAAACCACAGCCATGCGACCCATAGAACAGAATGGCAAGAAGTGTGATGAGGCTCAGCACAGCAGCACACACTGAAAAGAGAAATCACAACCCTGCGCCCCATAGAACAGAATGGCAAGAAGTGTGATGAGGCTCAGCACAGCAGCACACACTGAAAAGACAAACCACAGCCATGCGACTCATAGAACAGAATGGCAAGAAGTGTGATGAGGCTCAGCACAGCAGCACACACTGGAAAGACAAACCACAACCCTGCGCCCCATAGAACAGAATGGCAAGAAGTGTGATGAGGCTCAGCACAGCAGCACACACTGAAAAGACAAACCACAGCCATGCGACCCATAGAACAGAATGGCAAGAAGTGTGATGAGGCTCAGCACAGCAGCACACACTGGAAAGACAAACCACAACCCTGCGCCCCATAGAACAGAATGGCAAGAAGTGTGATGAGGCTCAGCACAGCAGCACACACTGAAAAGACAAACCACAGCCATGCGACCCATAGAACAGAATGGCAAGAAGTGTGATGAGGCTCAGCACAGCAGCACACACTGAAAAGAGAAATCACAGCCATGCGACCCATAGAACAGAATGGCAAGAAGTGTGAGGAGGCTCAGCACAGCAGCACACACTGGAAAGAGAAATCACAACCCTCACCCCATAGAACAGAATGGCAAGAAGTGTGATGAGGCTCAGCACAGCAGCACACACTGGAAAGAGAAAACACAACCCTGCACCCCATAGAACAGAATGGCAAGAAGTGTGATGAGGCTCAGCACAGCAGCACACACTGAAAAGACAAACCACAGCCATGCGACCCATAGAACAGAATGGCAAGAAGTGTGATGAGGCTCAGCACAGCAGCACACACTGGAAAGAGAAATCACAACCCTCACCCCATAGAACAGAATGGCAAGAAGTGTGATGAGGCTCAGCACAGCAGCACACACTGGAAAGAGAAAACACAACCCTGCACCCCATAGAACAGAATGGCAAGAAGTGTGATGAGGCTCAGCACAGCAGCACACACTGAAAAGACAAACCACAGCCATGCGACCCATAGAACAGAATGGCAAGAAGTGTGATGAGGCTCAGCACAGCAGCACACACTGGAAAGACAAACCACAGCCATGCGACCCATAGAACAGAATGGCAAGAAGTGTGATGAGGCTCAGCACAGCAGCACACACTGAAAAGAGAAATCACAACCCTCACCCCATAGAACAGAATGGCAAGAAGTGTGATGAGGCTCAGCACAGCAGCACACACTGAAAAGACAAACCACAGCCATGCGACCCATAGAACAGAATGGCAAGAAGTGTGATGAGGTCAGCACATCAGCACACACTGAAAAGAGAAATCACAACCCTGCACCCCATAGAACAGAATGGCAAGAAGTGTGATGAGGCTCAGCACAGCAGCACACACTGGAAAGACAAACCACAGCCATGCGACCCATAGAACAGAATGGCAAGAAGTGTGATGAGGCTCAGCACAGCAGCACACACTGAAAAGACAAACCACAACCCTGCGCCCCATAGAACAGAATGGCAAGAAGTGTGATGAGGCTCAGCACAGCAGCACACACTGAAAAGACAAACCACAACCCTCACCCCATAGAACAGAATGGCAAGAAGTGTGATGAGGCTCAGCACAGCAGCACACACTGAAAAGAGAAATCACAACCCTCACCCCATAGAACAGAATGGCAAGAAGTGTGATGAGGCTCAGCACAGCAGCACACACTGAAAAGACAAACCACAACCCTCACCCCATAGAACAGAATGGCAAGAAGTGTGATGAGGCTCAGCACAGCAGCACACACTGAAAAGAGAAATCACAACCCTCACCCCATAGAACAGAATGGCAAGAAGTGTGATGAGGCTCAGCACAGCAGCACACACTGAAAAGAGAAATCACAACCCTGCGCCCCATAGAACAGAATGGCAAGAAGTGTGATGAGGCTCAGCACAGCAGCACACACTGAAAAGACAAACCACAACCCTCACCCCATAGAACAGAATGGCAAGAAGTGTGATGAGGCTCAGCACAGCAGCACACACTGAAAAGAGAAATCACAACCCTCACCCCATAGAACAGAATGGCAAGAAGTGTGATGAGGCTCAGCACAGCAGCACACACTGAAAAGACAAACCACAGCCATGCGACCCATAGAACAGAATGGCAAGAAGTGTGATGAGGTCAGCACATCAGCACACACTGAAAAGAGAAATCACAGCCATGCGACCCATAGAACAGAATGGCAAGAAGTGTGAGGAGGCTCAGCACAGCAGCACACACTGAAAAGACAAACCACAGCCATGCGACCCATAGAACAGAATGGCAAGAAGTATGGTGAGGCTCAGCACAGCAGCACACACTGAAAAGACAAACCACAGCCATGCGACCCATAGAACAGAATGGCAAGAAGTATGGTGAGGCTCAGCACAGCAGCACACACTGAAAAGACAAACCACAGCCATGTGACCCATAGAACAGAATGGCAAGAAGTATGGTGAGGCTCAGCACAGCAGCACACACTGAAAAGAGAAATCACAACCCTCACCCCATATAACAGAATGGCAAGAAGTGTGATGAGGCTCAGCACAGCAGCACACACTGGAAAGACAAACCACAGCCCTCACCCCATATAACAGAATGGCAAGGAGTGTGATGAGGCTCAGCACAGCAGCACACACTGAAAAGACAAACCACAGCCATGCGACCCATAGAACAGAATGGCAAGAAGTATGGTGAGGCTCAGCACAGCAGCACACACTGAAAAGAGAAATCACAACCCTCACCCCATAGAACAGAATGGCAAGGAGTGTGATGAGGCTCAGCACAGCAGCACACACTGAAAAGACAAACCACAGCCATGCGACCCATAGAACAGAATGGCAAGAAGTGTGATGAGGCTCAGCACAGCAGCACACACTGAAAAGAGAAATCACAACCCTCACCCCATATAACAGAATGGCAAGGAGTGTGATGAGGCTCAGCACAGCAGCACACACTGAAAAGACAAACCACAGCCATGCGACCCATAGAACAGAATGGCAAGAAGTATGGTGAGGCTCAGCACAGCAGCACACACTGAAAAGAGAAATCACAACCCTCACCCCATAGAACAGAATGGCAAGGAGTGTGATGAGGCTCAGCACAGCAGCACACACTGAAAAGACAAACCACAGCCATGCGACCCATAGAACAGAATGGCAAGAAGTGTGATGAGGCACAGCACAGCAGCACACACTGAAAAGACAAACCACAGCCATGCGACCCATAGAACAGAATGGCAAGAAGTATGGTGAGGCTCAGCACAGCAGCACACACTGAAAAGACAAACCACAGCCATGCGACCCATAGAACAGAATGGCAAGAAGTATGGTGAGGCTCAGCACAGCAGCACACACTGAAAAGAGAAATCACAACCCTCACCCCATATAACAGAATGGCAAGAAGTGTGATGAGGCTCAGCACAGCAGCACACACTGGAAAGACAAACCACAGCCCTCACCCCATATAACATAATGGCAAGGAGTGTGATGAGGCTCAGCACAGCAGCACACACTGAAAAGACAAACCACAGCCATGCGACCCATAGAACAGAATGGCAAGAAGTATGGTGAGGCTCAGCACAGCAGCACACACTGAAAAGAGAAATCACAACCCTCACCCCATAGAACAGAATGGCAAGGACTGTGATGAGGCTCAGCACAGCAGCACACACTGAAAAGACAAACCACAGCCATGCGACCCATAGAACAGAATGGCAAGAAGTGTGATGAGGCTCAGCACAGCAGCACACACTGAAAAGAGAAATCACAACCCTCACCCCATATAACAGAATGGCAAGGAGTGTGATGAGGCTCAGCACAGCAGCACACACTGAAAAGACAAACCACAGCCATGCGACCCATAGAACAGAATGGCAAGAAGTATGGTGAGGCTCAGCACAGCAGCACACACTGAAAAGAGAAATCACAACCCTCACCCCATAGAACAGAATGGCAAGGAGTGTGATGAGGCTCAGCACAGCAGCACACACTGAAAAGACAAACCACAGCCATGCGACCCATAGAACAGAATGGCAAGAAGTGTGATGAGGCTCAGCACAGCAGCACACACTGGAAAGACAAACCACAGCCATGCGACCCATAGAACAGAATGGCAAGAAGTGTGATGAGGCTCAGCACAGCAGCACACACTGGAAAGAGAAATCACAACCCTGCGCCCCATATTACAGAATGGCAAGAAGTGTGATGAGGCTCAGCACAGCAGCACACACTGAAAAGACAAACCACAGCCATGCGACCCATAGAACAGAATGGCAAGAAGTATGGTGAGGCTCAGCACAGCAGCACACACTGAAAAGAGAAATCACAACCCTCACCCCATAGAACAGAATGGCAAGGAGTGTGATGAGGCTCAGCACAGCAGCACACACTGAAAAGACAAACCACAGCCATGCGACCCATAGAACAGAATGGCAAGAAGTGTGATGAGGCTCAGCACAGCAGCACACACTGGAAAGAGAAATCACAACCCTCACCCCATAGAACAGAATGGCAAGAAGTGTGATGAGGCTCAGCACAGCAGCACACACTGGAAAGACAAACCACAGCCATGCGACCCATAGAACAGAATGGCAAGAAGTGTGACGAGGCTCAGCACAGCAGCACACACTGAAAAGAGAAATCACAACCCTCACCCCATAGAACAGAATGGCAAGAAGTGTGATGAGGCTCAGCACAGCAGCACACACTGGAAAGACAAACCACAGCCATGCGACCCATAGAACAGAATGGCAAGAAGTGTGATGAGGCTCAGCACAGCAGCACACACTGAAAAGAGAAATCACAACCCTCACCCCATAGAACAGAATGGCAAGGAGTGTGATGAGGCTCAGCACAGCAGCACACACTGAAAAGACAAACCACAGACATGCGACCCATATAACAGAATGGCAAGAAGTGTGATAAGGCTCAGCACAGCAGCACACAATGAAAAAAGAAATCACAACCCTTCACACCATAGAACAGAATGGCAAGAAGTGTGATGAGGCTCAGCACAGCAGCACACACTGAAAAGAGAAATCACAACCCTCACCCCATAGAACAGAATGGCAAGGAGTGTGATGAGGCTCAGCACAGCAGCACACACTGAAAAGACAAACCACAGACATGCGACCCATATAACAGAATGGCAAGAAGTGTGATAAGGCTCAGCACAGCAGCACACAATGAAAAAAGAAATCACAACCCTTCACACCATAGAACAAAATGGCAAGATGTGTGATGAGGCTCAGCAAACCACAACCCTGCGCGCCCCATAGAACAGAATAACAAGAAGTGTGATGAGGCTCAGCACAGCAGCACACACTGAAAAGAGAAATCACAACCTTGCACCCCATAGACCAGAATGGCACGAAGTGTGATGAGGCTCAGCACAGCAGTATACACTGAAAAGACAAAACACAACCCTGTGCGCCATAGAACAGAATGGCAAGAAGTGTGATGAGGCTCAGCAAACCACAACCCTGCGCGCCCCATAGAACAGAATTGCCAGAAGTGTGATAAGGCTTGGCACAGCAGCAAACACTGAAAAGACAAAACACAACCCGCACACCATAGAACAGAATGGCAATAAATGTGATGAGGCTCAACAGAGCAGCACACACTGAAAAGTCAAACCACAACCCTGCGCCTCATAGAGCAGAATGGCAAGAAGTGTGATGGGGCTCAGCACACACCCTGAGACAAGCCTTTTCAAAAACTTTGGAAAAAATGAGCATCTGTGTTTCGTAAGGTGGCAACAGCTTTGCTGTTGATGACCACAAACGGTGTCCTGCTACATTCCTGCCACAATCTCCCTCAAGGCTTTCTCGACTTCTCTCCAAGCCACGCAAAGAAAAATATAAGTGCACGAGGATCTTGGTGGAGTCACAGACATTTGCACCGGTGTAAATGATGAGAGGTCAGTGAATGTCTCTGGCCTGCACATCTTCCCTTAAGCTTGGATTATAAAGTCTAACACCGAAGCAGGGGATAACAAGTGCACGGACAGAACTTTTGGCTAAACAAACATTACGCAGGGATTTAACCCGCGTTAGACTTTGGACTCTGGATTATACGTACAGATTGGAACTGCTAATTTTGGAGCACAGCATTCAGATTATGCATCAGCTTGATACTGCTATTTCCATTTGAGAAATCATTTGAGGAGAGACATCATCATTGAGACACACCCAAGTGAATTATTATAACAGTGGGACGGAAAAGTCCCGGAGAATAAACAAGTAATCATCCTAAAGAGGCCTTGAGAACGACCAAGCAGGTCGAAACACGTGTCGGCTGTTTTTCGAATAAACAAGACTTGGATACATATCAATATATGTTATCGTTACTATCACATTTGGGCCTTTGACACAGAGTTCATTGATTGAATTAATAAGATATTGTGGTCTAGTGTTGAACCAAGTGCGAATATAGTCTTGTGACATTTTTCATGACACTAACAGTGAAGCAGGTCTAGAAATGTTCTTCAGCAAATGCTTCTAAATGGCAAATGCGCATGACCGACCATCTCTAAGGTACTCCCTGCATCTCCAATTTTAGGCTCTGTGATCAGGTGCAAGATATCAGGTGCAAAGCAGAGTAGTTACTGTGCAAACTTTGCTAATTATGCGCCTGTGGTCCTGTCATTATGGCATAGCTCTTAGCATCACCGCACAAGCACACATAGAAAGACCTGACGCGCGTTCTTCCTCTTTCACCTCTACCATGTCTCTGAATTCCATTTAACAAATAGTAGTGTGTGACATTGTGACATATAAAATGAGTGTGTGTCACTGTGACATGTATAACAAGGTCAATCTTTCACAGGGGGACTCCTTACCTTTTATAACAAAAGATGCTATCTTAATTATACAAATGCACACAGGTATTGGAATTCATATATCAAATACCCCACTTTAGATCAGATTCGGGTGTATGACATGTGAGTACATCAGGAAGGAGCCGCACATCTTAACATCAGTGGTCGAAGTGTACAAAAAGAAGTAGTGGAGCTATGTTCCCTGCTGGTCTGCCCCACTCCCCACAAACCCCATCGCTGCACCCCTCCTACACACAGTCCAAACCCCCAAACAAACACACCCATTATTTAAGGGACTGTTCAGTGCACTGCACTGAAGTGCAAGCTTCAACTTCTTCCTACACTTTTATTTTAAAACTAAACCCTTCCGGAACAGTTTCTTTTTAAAATAAAAGTATAGGAACAATGAAACTGAAAAATAAAAAGTATATGAGCACCGTCCTGACCGCTCCCGCCCACTGCGACCTCTGCTTAACATGTGAGAAAGTAAATGTGTTCATTAAGGCAACCAAAGGCGTGGGATCAGATATGCTCTCTGTGCATTCCTAGGAAAACGTTCCGAAGCGCATCGCATTCAAAGTCCAAGCAAGCACGAGAAAGCAAAATGTACTTCTCGTTACTCTGAGGAATCAACGTTTCTGTGAGGGGCCAGGGCCAGCCTACCGAATGCATAAAGACTTGGTCACTTTCTCCCTATTCCTGCAGGGTGTGTAGATCTTTCAACTACAGGCAAGCTTGTCCAGAAATGTGTATGCATAATTGGTGTCAGTAATAGGATTTTAGCTTCATGATTGCACTTGACATTGTTTTATAGAATACTTTCAAACTCTTGAGCAGTGGGTCGCATGTTTTGCACCATTCTTCATTGCTCCTGGTATGTGTTGAAAGCAGCAATGACACAGGTCTTTTGTTGAAGACTGAGATCACATTCTCATCAGCAGCCTTGATAAGTCCCAAGCCCATGACCCTGAGACCTGACCCTGCAGTGGTTTTAATCTGTTATGTTAGATAGCAGACAGACCATCTCTATTCCACATCACCAGTCCTGTATGTATGACCCCATACACTAGACTCCCCTGCCCCACACCGTCCAAATCTGCACGGTGTGGGGCAGCTCCAGGCACCCATTTTGGGACAGCAACTCATTTTGTATTTATTGAAAGTTGGGGCCTCATTTCGACCAGAAAGGACATGCAAGGAAAGAGTACAGGAAAAAAAGGCAGTTTTTACAATACATTGGGCCTCATTAGGACCCTGGCGGTAAGGGGTTTGCGCCAGCGTTAGCTGCGCCGACCCCTTACCGCCAACTACGAGTTCCCATAGCGCCATGGTCATTTTTCCGCCCGCTTTTTGCGGGCGTAAAAATCCATGGCGCTATGGGACCTTGGTGTTAATTACGCCACCGTAATTTACGGTGGCGTAATTAACTCCTTCCCCACTCCCATTATACCCTATGGGGCCGAAATGGGAATGGGGAAGGGTAAATGGGTCAATGGGGACTTACCGCCCCGCCGACCTCGGAATCGGGCGGTAAGTCCACCATCCGCCATGGCGTAAACGGACTTTACGCCATGGCCGGAAAGTCCGTCGATGGCGGAAAAAATCCGCCAGGGTCGTAATGAGGGCCAATGAGACTATCTAGGATTGAATAGCCTGTTGTGGAGCGTGAGAGGCAATGGAATACAGAAGCCTCAGACATAGACAATGTAACAGAGTGCTGGAGGCAATTTAGTTAACATGCGCTGTTCATGAGGATTAGGAAATTAACATTATTCATGATAAAATGACAGAGAGGCAGGATTGGGCAGAGTGCTTTAAAAAGACGCGGTAACATCGGGAAAGTGCATGTGTGTGGACACAGGTTTGAGTAACACACAAAGGTGCAACGCAATCAGGGATTCCGCCGCTTCTAGCTGAATCTGCACCCCCTCCTAGCGATGAGGGCCTGTGGTGGTGAATGAACATTGCACTAGGAATGCTGTCACACCATTCGAGGCAAGCAGGGTGCTCTAGGAAAGGCAGGCAGGTTCCCCCCCACCCCCAGGAGTGATGGGTGTGCACTTTCACAGAGGGGGCTCAAATGGGATGTGAAAGGGGACGCCAGATGCAATTCTAGCTTGAGACTCTGGCACAGGGTTTCTAGCAATGGATTCGTGATTTTAGAGCAAGAAAACGCTCTGAAACAGAGTCATTGCAATCTGGTGGCATAACTCTTGCATTGAGAATGTGATACAATGGGATGCTACAGTCACTGGGAGGCCCGCCTGTGAAGCGTTCATTCTTCCAGCGCTGGCATAGCAATGTGGAGGCTGGTGAACGCCAGGAGGAAAAGACGGAGTCGTCGCCTACAGGTGGCAAGATGCAGGAGAGGTGGCAAGTGGGCTGGTGCCAACATATAGAAAGTGCACAGAAGAGGCAGCAATGGGGAAGATGTTAAAGCAGGCAGCAGCGCACGTTCAGGTCTTCTGATCTGGTGATTTTCCCTAGCATGGCCAGGGCACTGGTTTTGGGTGCAGGTTAAAAGGAGGGCCATTCTCCATATATCCAGTCCTGGGTCTGAGGGCCCAGATGCTATGAGTCTATGAGAGGGTCCCTTGCTTATCTCTAGCGTCAGGCACCGAATATAGTAAGTATTTATTCCATGCCAAGAAAAAAACAAGAAAAATAACCACCTGTGCAGGTGATATTTGAGCACGTAGCATAAAGCCAATATGGGGTGGCCAGTACCCCCAGCCTGCATTAGCTACTTTCCTATAGCCGGGCTGCTGTCTATCTCCGTGACCTATGGTTTGAGGTTTGTTTATGTGTTTCACTGCACGTTCTGCATGCCTTCCAGTGGGTAGTAGAAACGCCCACTCAATGCCCACTTTCCCCAAAAGTAGACTCCAAACATTGAAAGCTGGTCACACCGGATGTGTCATGTATCCGCCATGTGTATCTTGCATTGCACGGTATCTTGCTGTCGGTTTTCTGTTCACATGTTATCTCATTCTCAGAGGAAGATGCTGAATATAACACATATCCTATCTGGTGGTCAGTCATAATCTCGAAAATAAAATGTCGAAAGACAAAAATGTCTACAAAAAAATGTCGAAAAAAAAAATCTCTATTTTTTTTTCTATATTTTTTTTTGGCTCTAGTATATATATATATAAAAAATAGGTAAAAACTAAAAAAAAAAAAAAAGGGGGGGGTTGGGGGGAACCCCCCCATTTTCAAACAAAAAACGTCATTAAAAAAATCCGACATTTATTTTATTTTTCGACATTTTCTTTCCGACATTTTGACTTTCGAGATTTTGCCATTCGAGATTATCACTATGAACCATCCTATCTATATGACCACTTGCTTCAGCGTGTTTCCCAAACGTGTATTGGTTTTGTTGAACAGTATGTGCTGCCATGTTTTACATGTGACTAAATGATCATCATTATAACACACCTGGAACCTTCTTTCTTGTGATGCTCATATGTACATCTTTGGCAAACCATCAGGGCTCACGGAATAGCTGGGAAGAGCTGCCTCTCAATATTTATGTTAAAAATGGCAGAATAGTGAATCTGAATTCACTATTCTGCCATTTTTAACATAAATAATAAGAGGCAACACACATTAACGCACACAACCTTCCCAGCTCTTCCGTGAGCAGAACACATTACCGCATTTTTAACCTGCCTAAAGTGGCATCACTCTAAAATGCACAGCCCTCAAAGCTTGAACAGATATTTTCAAAAAAGGGGAGGATACCAAACTCCATGCATGTTAGATGTATTTATTTATTTATTTATTTATTTTATTCAGATTTGTAGAGCGCACGTCAACCCGGGGGCATCGTGGCGCTTGTTCCAGACACTATCTTAGTTACATAGGATACAATATTTCCATACAAATACAATATTTACAGTAGACATGTACACATTAGCAATGCAGTATATTTACATGGATTCCTGAGAGTTTCCTATTATTTTGCAAAGAATGGGTTCTAGGTATAGACACGAATTTTTAAGATTCCGGCCAAACTTGATTCATATGGGCGAGATTCTGGGTAGACGTAATAAAAACATACAAACTGCCCCCACCTGATCTCTGTGTGAGGAGGAGGGTGAACCATCTCTCAAGCAGATTAGGATGGGGTGTAAAAGCTCTTGGAGGCCGATAGTAAGGTTGCTGGGGTGTCTTGTGGAGCAAGAAGACGTCCTCAGGAATGTTTTGGGGGAGGCTGATCGCAGGGCATGAACCCCAATTCCCTGTCTGTGTCATAAGGGTGCTAGAAGCATTGGGCTTCATACACCCCTAAAACATAAACGCCCATTTACTTAACTAATGGGACAGATTTTACTGGTATGAAGGGTGATTCCTGATTGATCGTATATCGTTTCAACTTGGTGATTGCAAATGTATGGGGAAGTTGAATTGCAATGACTAGTAATAGTAATGTTAGGCCATTGTATGGTCTTTTATGTTGTTCATTTGTGAAAAGTCGATAATTCGACTGATACACAATAACAAAAAAACTTGGAGGCAGTTGATTTGAGCATGTAACAGAAATGATCCTAAGAGGCCAAATGATGGTAGCCACAGGTGTGTTAACCATGAGCGGAAGATGCCAGCTTGATGGGACTCTGCAGGAGGACGAGGATGCCACCATTAGATTGAGTGGCAGGGATGCAGGCTTACCGTTGGGGGATGCTGGGGTGTCATGGTGACCAGAAATGACCTCCATAGGAAAGCCTGCAGAGGACAGAGGAAGTCCCACGAGGGGGTGCCTTTACAATATTTTGAGGGTATCTGGGGGTAGGTAGCTAGCTTGTAACTGAGGAGGACAGCCGACGGGAAACCGAAACCTGGGACAGGGGTAATGTAACAGACAGAGCTGGTGACCTTCATACGGACATATTCCCAAGACACCTTGCATCATACATGTTCACAGATTTAGAGCTCACATAGGTATAGAGATGTGGCCGGGGTAGACCGGAGTTCATTGGGGGGGTTGGGCTGAGCCACTTCCTGGACAGAGGGTGGAGCTTGAGTCTATTCTCGCAGCGTTCATGGGGGAAGGCAGGGGTGTTGCTAGGTCTGCAAGAGATCCGGGGCTACGCTAGTGTTGGGGCGGTCAGAACACGGGGCTAGCCCCCTCAGCCGCCCCCCATAGCAGCGACTCTGGTGGAAGGCAAGGTGCTATTTCCTGCAGGCTCTTCCCAGAGGCGTGCCGGCTTTACAAACCCAAGTTGCTATGTGTGCCCACTACAGAAAATGATGTGGATTTCAACTAACAAAATAGAAAGTTACCAGTGTGAATCCTGTATTTTATTATTTATTTATTTGTATTTACCCAAACTGCTTGGTTTTACAAAACGATTTCAGAGTTTTCAATAGCCGACCTTTCGTATTTTGCTGTGGAATGATCATCAATAAAATGTGAACTTACGAGGAATGCCGGCTTCTGTTTTGCATAAATATGTGTATCAAGGGGGGCTATTTGGATTCCTTCGTCCCGGTCAATTGCTCATGTAGACTGAGCAACACTCTCCTGGTGAATGCCACAGTCGAGGCACGTGCCAGGAGTGGATTGTACTCTATGCACAGTGTATTTTCCCTGCTGTGGGATCCTGTGTTGGATACTTAATGGTAATGTCATGATGTTGTTGATACAAAACTTTATTCAGCGTAAGCCATGAAAGCATAAAATGTTACAACTTTAAAACCATACAAAGAAATACATCAAAACTCATTATCTATTACACATCATGACCTAGAGGTTTGGGTAATGATAAAACATCTGATAAAACTTCATGTAGCCATACATGAAACCCCAGAGGACTGCAGTCATGAAGTGCAATATTTGTACATGGCATGCTGTTGGATAAGGTATTCGGCTAGAGGAAAGGGAATATAAACTCATGGCATGCTGTTGGATAAGGTATTCGGCTAGAGGCAAGGGAATATAAACTCATGGCATGCTGTTGGATAAGGTATTCGGCTGGAGGAAACAGGATATAAACTCATGGCATGCTGTTGGACAAGGTATTCGGCTAGAGGCAAGGGAATATAAACTCATGGCATGCTGTTGGATAAGGTATTCGGCTAGAGGCAACGGGATATAAACTCATGGCATGCTGTTAGATAAGGTATTTGGGTAGAGGCAACGGGATACAAACTCATGGCATGCGTTTGGATAAGGTATTCGGTTAGAGGCGACGGAATATAAACTCATGGCATGCTGTTGGATAAGATATTCGGCTAGAGGCGATGGGATATAAACTCATTGCGTGCTGTGGATAAGATATTCGACTAGATGAGACAGGTTATAAACTTATGGCATTCTATTTGATAAGGTATTCTACTGGAGGCGACGGATATAAACTCTTGGCATACTGTTGGATAAGGTATTCGGCTAGACGCAATGGGATATAAACTCATGGCATGCTGTCGGATAAGGTATTCGGCTAGAGGCGACGGGATATACACTCATGGCATGCTGTTGGATAAAGTATTCGGTTAGAGGCGACGGGATAGAAACACATGGCATGCTGTTGGATAAGGTATTCGGCTAGAGGCAATGAGATATAAACTCATGGCATGCTGTTGGATAAGGTATTCGGCTAAGGTATTTGGCTAAAGGCAACAGGATATAAACTCATGGCATGCTGTTGAACAAGGTATTCGGCTAGAGGCAAAGGGATATAAACTCATGGCATGCTGTTGGATAAGGTATTCGGCTAGAGGCAACGGGATATAAAGTCATGGCATGCTGTTGGATAAGGTATTTGGCTAGAGGCAATGAGATATAAACTCATGGCATGCTGTTGGATAACATATTTGGCTAGAGGCAATGAGATATAAACTCATGGCATGCTGCTGGATAAGGTATTTGGCTAGAGGCAACAGGATATAAAGTCATGGCATGCTGTTGAATTGTCACGATTCCTGCCCCCAGCCCCCCGGCATATCAGGCTGGAGCCAGGTCACAGCCATCTAGTCGGCCCCTAAGGGCCTCTCCATTTCCCCAGACACCTACTTGGGCTCAGACCTGGCGCCTTTGGCACCAAGCTCACACACAGTCCTGAGATCCACTTAGTATTGGACTTGCAATGTATTATGGGGCAATGGATGCCACCATGTAATTCAGTTCCTTGAACTGGATGGCGGTCTAGTCTTTCGGGTGTGGCTCAGCCCAGGGATACCTGGGATACCTACAGACTATTTAAACCACACCCGCCCTAAGAAACATGCTTTGCATTTCTCTGCACCTGCAGAGTGACACTCACCGTGCTAGGATCTCCTGAAGAGGCCCACTTCTTTCTTCAGCGCCAGAGCATCTGCAAGAATAAGAACTTCATTGCCAATACTCACCTCGAAGAGCATTCAACTTCTGTCCAGCTCTGTCCAGCTCTTCCCAGTCTTGCGGATTCCTATGGCAGAGTCATCTGCATCTCGGCATGCCGCGCCCTACCAAAGGGTAAAAAGAATAGAAGAAAAGACGTTAGTAAGCATTCTACAATACTTAGCTCTCTTGAATTTGCAAATTGAGTTTAATCCTTACCTGAACTCCCGTCGATCGGACAACTTCTGCTCCGGAGCATCCCCCTGATCTGAAAAAGGGGAAAAGACACATCAGGTTAGCGCAAAACATTTAAGAGGCGCCGCACATCGCACTTTCTCACCGCAGCTCATCTCCTCAGCTCGCTTCCATGCTGGGTTACTGCGGCACCTAAAAGGAGAGGAAAAGACGAACATTGGTTAGTGCTAAGGAAGCTAATAAGCATCACGCTCCGCATTCCTACTTACTTCAACAGCGCATCACCATCCTCAAGACCTTCATCACCTAAGGAAAGAAAGACACAGTATTAAAGGGACTAGAGCCATCAGAACTTTTGTAAGACTCATTCCAATTACCGGTCGGGCTGAAGCCGCAGCAAGCCCCGTCTGCCGGGCCCATGCCAGTGAAGCAACTAGGCACCCTCCAGCCCGCACCACCCAACGCACCCCTGCATCGAAGGCAGGACGGAGAGCGTCCCACATCAAAATCAAGGTGAGGAGAGGTCCGGGGGTAGGTTGGGACCCAGGGAAGAAAAGGGGGGCCAGACACGCAAGACCAATAGGGAATTGACCTCTGATAATACTGTGTTTCAGGCCCAGTGCTTGGTTGAGCAAGTCCAGGGAAGGGTTCGAAGTGGTCGGAAGTCCGGACCGGCTGAGTGGCGTCCCTGTGGATACCAGGTGAGCGTTACAGAACACAAAGCCTCACACCAAAAATCCACCTGGGCGTCATGGAAACATCAGAAACCGACCTGTTAGCTGAAATGTTGGGACAGTTATGCTCCGAAGTACACACAGCCCGGCAGGAGACCAACACCCTGAGGAGGGAGTTGATAGTTGCTAAGGAACGAACAGATGACCTAAGCCGACAACTTCTCCAGTCGCAAGCGCAACATGCACCATTGCCGGGAAACGTGCCTACAATGCCAGTACAATAAGCCAGCCTGTTCAGATAACCCTTCCAGGGGCAGTTCCTTTGGCACCACTGGAGCGATTCACTGGGGATCCTAAAAATATGCCACTTTTATGAACCAGTGCCATCTGCACTTCCTTGGCAGGCCCGGGGCCTTTCCAAATGACCAATCACGGGTCGCATTTGTGCTATCTTATTTGAGCGGAAGTGCTGCAGACTGGTCAGTACCCTTTGTGACTCAAGACGATCCTCTGTTACGCGATTTCAGGGGTTTTCAACAGGAAATGGAAAAACTTTTTGCCCGTCGTACTCATGGACAGGCTCAAGACAACGAACTTCTATCCCTTTGTCAAGGGAACCAAGACCTATTGACATACATTGCCACGTTCAATAGACTTGTGGTTGAAGCTGAGTGGCCTGCAGAGAAGAGAACCACGTTATTTCATAGGGGTCTGTGGGGAGAGCTAAAGGATGTCCTCGCACAAGTAGTGGACCCCCCTCAAGACTGTGCAGAATTTATTAACCTGGTGGTTCAGCTAGATCAAAGATTGCAAGACTGAAGAGCAGATCGGATCAGACCCGACTCTCGCCCAATTTATGTCCGTTGAAAGGGACAATGTTTCTTGATCAACAGAAGGCTCAGGGGCGCCAATGCAGATTGGAGGCATCAGGTCACCCTTGACTAAGGCGGAAAAAGATAGAAGGAGGCAACAGCAATTATGTGTGTACTGTGGAAAATCGGGTCACTTTCTAAAGGAGTTCCCAGTGAAGCCACTGAGAAGGATAGTAGGAGCTAGGGACAAGGAAAACCCCACCCCACCAAAGAGTCGGAAAACTGCCCAGCCCAGCAAGTGTAGGGGTCCACTTGTCGAGCGAAGAAAGTGAACTACAGACCTCCCATTTTGCACTACCTGTGATCCTGATCGATCACCAATAACCATCACGGATGCACGCAGCAGGAGCGTACATAGACAGTGGAGCTGTTGGGAATTACATAGACCGAGATCTTGCAGCAAAGATGGGACTTCCTTTATGTCCAAAGTTAACCACAGACACTGTAACCACAGTTGATGGCACGGAAATAGCCTCCGGTCCAGTATCCCAATGCACTGCAACATTAACCCTTCTATGCCAGGATGGAAATCAAGAATCTATCGCTTTCGACCTCATCAATGCACCTCAGTTTCGACTGATCTTAGGGATGCCCTGGTTGGTAGCTCATAATCCTCGAATAGATTGGCGAGCAAAGGAGCTGGCCTTCTCCGAGACCTGTGCTCAAACGTGTTATCATCAAGAGAAACAATCAATGGACGCCAGAACCTCTACGCTTTGAACAGTGGCGGCCGGGACCCTACCAAGAGAGTACCAGGATTTTCAAGACGCGTTTCAGAAGGAACAAGCTAATACCCTACCTCCACACAGACCATACGATTGCCAGATTGACCTGATACCCAGTGCCCAGATCCCTTGTGGACAAATCTACACACTCAGAGAACCAGAAAACCAGCACCTGAACTCCTATCTCGACCAATACCTAGCAAACGGGTTAATCCGTCCCACGAAGTCCCCGGCGGCCAGTCCTCTGTTCTTCGTACCGAAAAAGAAAGGGGACCAAAGAACGTGCATCGACTATCGCGCATTGAACCAGATTACCGTCAAAAACCGTTAACCCCTGCCATTGATTCCTGAACTGCTTGACCAAGTCAAAGATGTCCAAATCTACACAAAACTAGATCTAAGAGGAGCATATCACCTTGTCTGAGTTAAAAAGGGCGACGAATGGAAAACCACCTTTCGTAGCAAGTATGGCCTGTATGAATATCAAGTAATGCCCTTTGGCCTTTGCAATGTGCCAGCTGCATTTCAATATTTCATGAACAATGTTTTAAGGGAATTAATTGATGTCTGTGCTTTAGTATACACTGACGACATCCTAGTGTACTCCGTATCAAAACAAGACCACGTCAAACACGTTCGATCCGAACTGGCAAAGCTCCACCAGCATCAGCTCTATGCCAAGCTTGAAAAGTGTTCATTCCATGTTTCCGAGGTGGAGTTCCTTGGGTTCATTCTTAGTCCGAAGGGTATCCGTATGGATGTACACAAGGTAGATGCGATCCAAAACTGGCAATCACCAAACTCGTTCAAGGGAGTACAGAGCATGTTAGGTTTCGCAAACTTCTACCGCCGGTTCATCCCGGAATTCTCACAGATAGTACATCCCATCACATCGTTACTAAAAAAGAGCAATACAAAATGTCAATGGACAGAGGAAGCAGAAAGAGCTTTCCAGGAAGTTAAGGCTTGATTCACTTCGGCCCCAATTCTATGCCATCCTCGTCCAGAACTCCCATACGTGGTGGAAACGGACGCATCAAACATGGCCATGGGAGCCGTCCTCTTGCAAAAGGATCCTGAAACGGGTCAGTTACACCTGGTTGCCTTCTGTTCATGTAAATTTACACCCCCCGAGCTCAATTACGCCATCACAGATAAAGAGCTCCTAGCCATCAAGTCTGCCTTTAAGGCCTGGCGCCATTACCTTCTGGGTGCAAGACACACCATCACTGTCATAACCGATCACCGAAATCTCCAGTATCTAAAAACTGCTAAAGCGCAATCTTCATGACTGTTATGTTGGGCCCTATTCTTCGCTGAATATGACTACGTGATTACATTTCGACCTGGAGTCAAAAACGGGAAGGCCAATGCCCTTTCCCGTATGGGTATTGAAGAAAAGGACTACAGACCACCGGACCCGATACCTATTATCCCATGTGATAAACTCCTGGGAATTACAGCAACCATCACTCAGAAAGAACTGCACGAAAAAATCCAAAACTTGATGAGTCCTAAGCAATCACAAGAGTGGTGTACACAAGGGGAACATTACACGATAAGGGACCAGTTGCCCTACTTCAGAAACCGCTTGTTCTTACCAAATCAGGAACTACGAGAACAAGTCATGTCCAGCTATCATGATTCCTTAATTAAAGGCCACCGGGGGATCGCAAAATTTTAACCAAAGTAAAACGGAATTATTGGTGGCCCACGTGGCGTGAAGACATTGTTCAATTTATCCGATCTTGTGGAGTATGCGCTCAAAACAAATCATCCAAACAGAAACCGGCAGGACTCTTGCAACCGTTGGATATCCCACCAGCACCCTGGCACACGTTATCCCTCGACTTTATTACTGACCTACCATCCAGTCAGGGATTCAACACCATTCTAGTAGTTGTGGACCTGTTTTCAAAAATGGCACACTTCATCCCTCTAAAGGGACTCCCAAACGCTTCCACTCTAGCAAAAGTATTTCTGGAATGCATTGTACGGCTCCATGGTTTCCTCTCGGTACTGGTTTCGGATCATGGTACTCAGTTTGTGTCAAATGTGAGCCAAGGAAGTGCTGCTCTTTGGCTCACATTGACATCCGACTATCCACCGGTCACCATCCCCAAACGGATGGTCAAACTGAGCGAACAAATCAGATGCTCGAACAGTATCTACGCTGTATGCTCCATCAAGCTGAGGAGAGCTGGTCAGATATATTATTGATTGCTGAATATGCCTGTAACAACTCCCTACACACTAGTACTGGGCAAACACCTTTCTATACCATATATGTTCAACACCGACGCATTTCCGAGTTGGAAACCCCTACGACCTTAGAAATGCCAGCAATTAAAACCTTACATAAACCATTTCACAAACCTTCAAAAAGGAAGCAGAACACCTACTCTGAGCTAAGGATCGTCAGAAGAAATTTGCAGACCAACACCAAATCAAAGCCCCTTACTACCAAGTGGGAGACAAAGTCTGGCTGGCATCCAAGCATGTACCCATTAAAGGGACCCGAACCTTCTGTCTAAGATACCTAGGCCCATACACTATCACCTCCGTGATAAATCCATTAGCTGTCGAACTAACCTTACTAGCTAATATGCTAATTCATCCTGTGTTCCACGTGTCTCTATTAAAGCCTGTTCAACCTGGGACCTGTGTGACACCAGAACCGAAGCCAATAGAGATTGCAAGGACATCCTGCATTCCAAATATGTCAGATCCAAACTATACTATCTAGTGGACTGGAAAGGGTATGGTCCCCAGGACAGAACATGGGAGCCCTGTGAATACATCCACGCATCTCCTCTGCTTAGGAGGTTGCACCAAAACCACCCAAACAAGCCGGGACCTGAGGGGAAAGCCACCTTGAGATGGGCCATGGGGGGGGAGTGCTGTCACGATTCCTGCCCTCAGCCCCCCGGCATATCAGACTGGAGCCAGGTCACGGCCACCTAGTCAGCCCCTAAGGGCCTCTCCATCTCCCCAGACACTTACTTGGGCTCAGACTTGGCGCCTTTGGCACCAAGCTCACACACAGTCCTGAGATCCACTTAGTATTGGACTTGCAATGTATTATGGGGCAATGGATGACCCCATGTAATTCAGTTCCTTGAACTGGATGAGCGGTCTAGTCTTTCAGGTGTGGCTCAGCCCAGGGATACCTGGGATACCTACAGACTATTTAAACCACACCCGGCCTGAGAAACATGCTTTGCGTTTCTCTGCACCTGCAGCGTGACACTCACCGTGCTAGGATCTCCTGAAGAGGCCCACTTCTTTCTTCAGCGCCAGCGCACCTGCAAGAATAAGAACTTTGTTGCCAATACTCACCTCGAAGAGCATTCAACTTCTGTCCAGCTCTTCCCAGTCTTGCGGATTCCTATGGCATAATCATCTCCATCTCGGCACACCGCGCTCTACCAAAGGGGAGAAGAATAGAAGAAAAGACGTTAGTAAGCATTCTGCAATAATTAGCTCTCTCGAATTTGCAAATTGAGTTTAATCCTTACCTGAACTCCCGTCGATCGGACAACTTCTGCTCCGGAGCATCCCGCCCATCTGAAAAAGGGGAAAAGACACATCAGGTTAGCGCAAAACATTTAAGAGGTGCCACATATTGCGATTTCTTACCGCAGCTCATCTCCTCAACTCGCCTCCATGCGGGGTTACTGCGGCACCTTAAAGGACACGGAAAAGACGAACATTGGTTAGTGCTAAGGAAGCTAATAAGCATCACGTTCCGCATTCCTACTTACTTCAACAGCGCATCACCATCCTCAAGACCTTCATTACCTGAGGAAAGAAAGACACAGTATTAAAGGGACTAGAGCCATCAGAACTTTTGTAAGACTCATTCCAATTACCGGTCGGGCTGAAGCTGCAGCAAGCCCCGTCCGCTGGGCCCGTGCCAGTGAAGCAACTAGGCACCCTCCAGCCCGCACCACCCAATACACCCCTGCATCGAAGGCAGGACGGAGAGCGTCCCACATCAAAAAACAAGGTTAGGAGAGATCCACGGGAAAGTTGGGACCCAGGGAAGAAAAGGGGGGCCAGACACGCAAGACCAATAGGGAATTGACCTCTGATAATCCCGTGTTTCAGGCCCAGTGCTTGGTTGAGCAAGTCCAGGGAAGGGTTCAAAGTGGTCGGAAGTCCAGACTGGCTGAGTGGCGTCCCCATGGATATCAGGTGAGCGTTACATGAATAAGGTATTCGGCTAGAGGCAACGGGATATAAACTCATGGCATGCTGTTGGATAAGGTATAAGGCTAGCGGCAAGTATTCGGCTATAGGCAACAGGATATAAATTCATGACATGCTGTTGGAAAGCGTATTCGGCTAGAGGCGAGAGGATATAAACTCATGGCATGCTTTTGCATAAAGTATTTGGCTAGAGGCAATGAGATATAAACTTGTGGCATGCTGTTGGATAAGGTATTTGGCTAGAGGCAAATGGATATAAACTCATGGCATGCTGCTGGATAAGGTATTTGGCTAGAGGCAACGGGATATAAACTCATGGCATGCTGTTGGATAATGTATTCGGCTAGAGGCAACCGGATATAAACTCATGGAATGCTGTTGCATAAGGTATTTGGCTAGAGGCAACGGGATACAAACTCATGCCATGCTGTTGGATAATGTATTTGGCTAGAGGCAAAGGGTTATAAACTCATGGCACGCTGTTGGATAAGGTATTCGGCTAAGGGCAAAGGGATATACACTCATGGCATGCTGTTGGATAAGGTATTTGGCTAGAGGAAACGGGATATAAACTCATGGCATGCTGCTGGATAAGGTATTCAGCTAGAGGCAACAGGATATAAACTCATGGCATGCTGTTGAGTAAGGTATTTGGCTAGAGGCAACGGGATATAAACTCATGGCATGCTGTTGGATAATGTATTCGGCTAGAGGCAACGGGATATAAACACATGGCATGCTGTTGCATAAGGTATTTGGGTAGAGGCAACGGGATACAAACTCATGGCATGCTGTTGGATAAGGTATTCGGCTAGAGGCGAGAGGATATAAACTCATGGCATGCTGTTGGCTAAGGTATTTGGCTAGAGGCAATGAGATACAAACTCATGGCATGCTGTTGGATAAGGTATTTGACTAGATGCAACGGGATGTAAACTCATGGCATGCTGCTGGATAAGGTATTCGGCTAGAGGTACCAGGATATAAACTCATGGCATGCTGTTGGATAAGGTATTCATCTAGAAGCAACGGGATATAAACTCATGGCATGCTGTTGGATAAGGTATTCCGCTAGAGGCAACGGGATATAAACTCATGGCATGCTGTTGGATAAGGTGTTCGGCTAGAGGCGAGAGGATATAAACTCATGGCATGCTGTTGAATAAGATATTCGGCTAGAAGCAACAGGATATAAACTCATGGCATGCTGTTGGATAAGGTATTTGGCTTGAGGCAATGAGATATAAACTCATGGCATGCTGTTGGATAAGGTATTTGGCTAGAGGAAACGGATATAAACTCATGGCATGCTGCTGGATAAGGTATTCGGATAGAGGCAACAGGATATTAACTCATGGCATACTGTTGAATAAGGTATTCGGCTAGAGGCAACGGGATATAAACTCATGGCATGCTGTTGGATAAGGTATAAGGCTTAGAGGCAAGTATTCGCCTAGAGGCAAAGGGATATAAACTCATGACATGCTGTTGGATAGGTTATTCGGCTAGAGGAGAGAGGAAATAAACTCATGGCATGCTGTTGGATAAGGTATTTGGCTAGAGACAAAGATATAAACTCATGGCATGCTGTTGGATAAGGTATTTGGCTAAAGGCAGAGGGATATAAACTCATGGCATGCTGCTGGATATGGTTCGGCTAGAGGCAACAGGATATAAACTCATGGCATACAGTTGAATAAGGTATTCGGCTAGAAGCAATGGGATATAAACTCATGGCATGCTGTTGGATAAGGTATTCGGCTAGAGGCAACAGGATATAAACTCATGGCATGCTGTTGGATAAGGTATTCGGCTAGAGGCAACAGGATATAAACTCATGGCATACTGTTGAATAAGGTATTCTGCTAGAAGCAATGGGATATAAACTCATGGCATGCTGTTGGATAAGGTATTGAGCTAGAGGCAACGGGATATAAACTCATGGCATGCTGTTGGATAAGGTATTCGGCTAGAGGCAAATATTTGGCTAGAGGCAATGGGATATAAACTCATGGCATGCTGTTGGATAAGATATTCATGCTAGAGGCAACAGGATATAAACTCATGGCATGCTGTTGGATAAGATATTCAGCTAGAGGCAATGGGATATAAAACTCATGGCATGCTGTTGGATAAGGTATTCGGCTAGAGGCAACGGGATATAAACTCATGGCATGCTGTTGGATAAGGTATTTGGCTAGAGGCAACGGATATAAACGCATGGCATGCTGTTGGATAAGATATTCATGCTAGAGGCAACAGGATATAAACTCATGGCATGCTGTTGGATAAGATATTCAGCTAGAGGCAATGGGATATAAAACTCATGGCATGCTGTTGGATAAGGTATTCGGCTAGAGGCAAGTATTCGGCTAGAGGCAACGGGATATAAACTCATGGCATGCTGTTGGATAACGTATTCAGCTAGAGGCGAGAGGATATAAACTCATGGCATGCTGTTGGATAAGGTATTCCGCTAGAGGCAATGGAATGTAAACTCATGGCATGCTGTTAGATCAGGTATTTGGCTAGAGGCAATGGGATATAAACTCATGGGATGCTGTTGAATAAGGTATTCGGCTAGAGGCAATGGGATATAAACTCATGGCAGGATGTTGGATAAGGTATTTGGCTAGAGGCAAAGGGATATAAACTCATGGCATGCTGTTGGATAAGGTATTCGGCTAAAGGCAGTGGGATATAAACTCCTGGCATGCTGTTGGATAAGGTATTTGACTAGAGTTGAGAGGATATAAACTCATGGCATGCTGTTGGATAAGGTATCCAGCTAGAGGCAACGGGATATGAACTCATGGCATGCTGCTGGATAAGTTATTCGGCTAGAGGCAACGGGATATAAACTCATGGCATGCTGTTAGATAAGGTATTCGGCTAGAGGCAACGGGATATAAACTCATGGCATGCTGTTAGATAAGGTATTCGGCTAGAGGCAACGGGATATAAACTCATGGCATGCTGTTAGATAAGGTATTCGGCTAGAGGCAACGGGATATAAACTCATGGCATGCTGTTAGATAAGGTATTCGGCTAGAGGCAACGGGATATAAACTCATGGCATGCTGCTGGATAAGGTATTCGGCTAGAGGCAACGGGATATGAACTCATGGCATGCTGTTGGATAAGATATTCGGCTAGAGGCAACGGGATATAAACTCATGGCATGCTGTTAGATAAGGTATTCGGCTTGAGGCAATGAGATATAAACTCATGGCATGCTGTTAGATAAGGTATTCGGCTAGAGGCAACGGGATATGAACTCATGGCATGCTGTTAGATAAGGTATTCGGCTAGAGGCAACGGGATATGAACTCATGGCATGCTGCTGGATAAGGTATTCGGCTAGAGGCAACGGGATATAAACTCATGGCATGCTGTTAGATAAGGTATTCGGCTAGAGGCAACGGGATATAAACTCATGGCATGCTGTTAGATAAGGTATTCGGCTAGAGGCAACGGGATATAAACTCATGGCATGCTGTTGGATAAGGTATTTGACTAGAGTTGAGAGGATATAAACTCATGGCATGCTGCTGGATAAGGTATTCGGCTAGAGGCAACGGGATATAAACTCATGGCATGCTGCTGGATAAGGTATTCGGCTAGAGGCAACGGGATATAAACTCATGGCATGCTGTTAGATAAGGTATTCGGCTAGAGGCAACGGGATATGAACTCATGGCATGCTGCTGGATAAGGTATTCGGCTAGAGGCAATGGTATATAATCTCAGTTTAACAACATGGACTCAATACATTTTGTCCTCCTAATCCACCGCTGGTGCAAGACACAAATATGCTGCATTGAGATCTCCTGGATCTTTACAGAATCGCAATGCCAATTCTGTTCTCCGAATGTTGTTCAGCCTTAGGAGTGGGAAAAGAGAACTCACCCTCAGGTCTCTGTATCCAGCCCAAAGCAACACAAAGTGGGTGACGGCTTCCTCGGCAGCACTGCATGCCGGACAGCTGGTTATGTCATTATTTAACCCTTTGTGGACAATACTTTACTGATCCAAATCTTAAAGCTGTATCAAAGTGCGAAAAATAGAGCGGTGCAGTCGGGACTGGGGTGTTTCCCCAGATAGGCTTGCCACCTAAAAATAGAAACGAACACTGCCCAATTATTGTGACAGTCCTGTTTCTTTTAATGAGCCTTTAATGATGAGCAATGAAATCAGCTTTCTCTCTGCAGAAGAGGAATGCGGCTGCCACAGCTGTGCCGTGTTTCACATCATTGGAAATAAAGAGGTGTCATCGGCATTGTTATCCAAGAAGGGGAGGGGGGGATGGGCTGGCGGCTCGCGGACTGTGAGACTAATACATGATAGTGGATTGTAAACATTAAGAGCAGGACCGTATAGTGGTGTGCTGCAAACAAATCATTTGCAAGGGAACTTGATTTCGTTTCTTGGCAATCAAACAATGATGAGGAACGTGCCCAAAATAAAATGGGCACGCGCAAGGGTTCGGCAAGAACAGAATCTGCGTATTCTGAACGCGCCACGGCGAATACAGGGGACATTAACTTAATTGCAGAGACGGTGTGAGGCAGTCTGAGGCACCCGCCTGAAACAGAGGCATCCTGGATACAGATGAGCGTTGTATGCCTGGGTTCTGGCAGAGGAGGTCTATTCCCTGCGGGTTAGACGCGGCATGTAAGCAGCCAGCACGGCTTCAGGAATAATAAGATACGCCTGCCTTAAGAAGGCCCAGGGAATGCGTCTGTGGAGTTCTGATCCATACACAAGTCGACAGTAATTTCCCTTTTTATCACAGCATTGTTGTAAAAAGATGTTAAACACGTGTTAATGCGTTCTAGACTGTTGTTATAGCACAGCTGTAGGTTTGATGGTTTCCCGAATTAATCTCGGAACATGGAAACACGGATTCCCATGGGACATTTAAAGCAACAATAGCACATTGGAGTACAAGACTGGGTGGGCTTTAGGGTAAACGCCCAGCTTCCCTGGCCACCAGTTTGATGGAAAAATGGGTGATATTTGCAAAACGGCAGAAGGTTGTGTTAGTTATGAGATGCCAAAAAAAGGCAACTTTGAACACAGCTGGCATGGTTAGGGCTCGCTTCCTCCAGTCCTGGCTTTTAGTAACAGAACCCGGAGCTTGCATTTCTCCTTTGTAATCATTATTTGGACGGGTTCTTATACAGGGGAAACATGTTCACGTATAACCAGCTCTTGAGATGACATTCCCCCAGATACTTCCGAACTGCACACATCAACACAACAGCAAAGCTACCTTGCATTTCCCCCCCTACACACTAAGCCCCCGCCCCCTTCCAGATCTGCTGGAGCATTGGAGACCATGCACATGGAAGCAGTGTACAGTATAAAGCCTACTTGCATAACAGTGCACTGAAGTAGCCTATCATAACTTTTCCAAAAATAATAATTGCTCTTTTATAACAGGCTTAATACCGGATACCGGGATTCGAACCGGTTTTGCTATTTGTTTCTTTGCTTCCAAGAAAAATGCGTTGCCCCAGAGCTATCCTCACACAGCCATTCCGTCAGCTCCCTACTATAGCCCATTAGCTTTTCTCTAGAGCTGGGGGGGCTGTATTAATCCTGACCCTCTTTAACTTCTTACAAAAGCCAAAGGAAGTTCACTACTGCGTCTGGTGAGAACGTTACAGCTCTATTTACTTCCTGACTCTTGCCCAATAATTGATAGTGAAGCATTTAGAATTAAGTTCCCCAAAGGAAATGTCTTTCAGCTCAACTTGTTAATTATAAGATACATTTGGCTCTGCAAAAAGAAAAGGAGCACAAAACAAGACTTATCTGCCTACGCTCTAAGACTATGGATTCTCCTCCCCATCAGCATCAGACTCGTCCCCACGCTCCTACCATTCAGAAAAGAGCTCAACAACCACCTCCTATTTCTTTTTTAAAAATGTTATTGTTCATTTATAACGCGCTTAATACCAGCAAGTGGTTTGTAAGCGCGGGATCGGCATTCAAACCTGTATTGCACTGCGTTGTTTTGCTTCCAAGACAAACCTGTTGCCCCTGAGCTGTCCTTCAAGAAGTCTCTCCTCCTCAACACATAGGCCATCACGTCACCCCCCAAAACACGTCCGCCCCTCTACTCCGCACTACCCTTGACAACAGCTGTAGCGCACCTTTGTGCTCCTTAACACCTGCTGTACATCTGTTCTGTTGTTACCTTTGAAAAGCGCTCTGTTATGCATCTGTACTGCTGTATACCTCGGTAAAGCGCTCTGTTATGCATCTGTACTGCTGTATACCTCGGTAAAGCGCTCTGTTATGCATCTGTACTGCTGTATACCTCGGTAAAGCGCTCTGTTATGCATCTGTACTGCTGTATACCTCGGTAAAGCGCTCTGTTATGCATCTGTACTGCTGTATACCTCGGTAAAGCGCTCTGTTGCTTGTCAAAGCTAGGTCCATGCTAAATAAATAAAATAACAATAATAATAATAATATTGATAATAATAATAATATAAATTATAATAATAATAATAATGAGGATGATGATGTATTTCCACATTAACATTGGGATGGGGACTTCAGATCGCCACAGTAGCTCAGTTTCACAAAAATTAAATGAGCAAAGGCAGTGGCAGCTCAAACATTTTTTTTCTTCAAATGTAAGTTTTATTAGGTTTTCAAAAAAAACATATGAGTTGGGTTACAATAGTCCACAATATTTGTACTTCTCCTTCTTATCATGTCTTCCTGATGTAGTAAAATGTAACTGTTTATCATAACCCTTAATACAGTAGGGGGTTGTACATTTTACATTACATTGATGTGTTTGGGTAGCAGCAAGGGCGGTGCGTCTGCATTTTCCTGAAGTCTATACAGTATGTGAACAATGTGCTCAGAGTAGTATATGCAAGGGCCACCTCGGGGCACTCATCAGGTCGGGATGAGTTTTAGTGATGGTTAGGAGGGTCTATCCGTGTTCATGTGATTCAGGCCCTGGGGAGGTTTCAGTCAAACATTCTCTTAAAAAGTCACACCACATCATTTTGTTCTGGGCTGCTTTTCCATGGAGGGCAGCAGTGATCCGTTCCATTGTGTATATGTTGGTCGCTATTATAGTCCACGCCCTCTGGCTAGGGAGCGTGGGCGATTTCCATTTAGTGCCCAAGCATGCTCGCGCAGCTAGGAGGAGCATGCTTGCTGTGCCTCTTATTCCACTCATTTCCCCCTCTGACTGCTCAAGACCGAATAGCACCAACAGTGGGGTTGTTTCCCTGGAGATCCTGTCAACCTTTTTGATCCAGCTAAGGACCTCCTCCCAATAAGTCTGTGTCTTGGGACACGCCCGCCGCATGTGCCAGTAGTCCGCTCGCTGCCCACATTGGCGCCAACACAGGGGGTTGCCTGATACATTTTGGATAATTTATGGGGGTCATATTGCCATCTATGGAGGAGTTTGATGGAGCTTATATCGCGCCGCTATTGATACTTGGGTCATTCCTGCACAAATGGTATACCATTCGCTAGGGTCTAGTTCCACGCCATGGTCACTTTCCCAATTGCATTTTAGATTATAGGTTGAACCTTTTCCTACATCCAGTAATGTTTTGTACATGTTTGATATCAATCCCTTCGTCTCGGACCACGTGTCAAGGAGCTTCTCAAAGGGGGTGAGTTCTCTCTGAATTTTTTCTGCCCATTCTCTCCTCATGAGGGTACCCTATAGTTGTAGGAAGAGGAAGACTGATAGTGGGTGTATTCCCAGTGCTTCCTCGAGTTCGGTGATAGTGATGTAAGTCCCGTTTCTCCATAATTGCCTGACCCTTTCCAGGCCCTCATCGAACCAGGGCTGGAATCTTGGGTGATCTTAGATTTCCTCCCTTATACCTGGGTACCATATGTGGCTCAGTGGGGAGGGCCACGTTGTGACTCCTTTCATGCCTGCGCCCTCTTTCCAAATATCTGATATTGTTCCTAATATCGGGTGGTTTCGTAGTCTGCGTGCAAGTTTGCTTCTGGGTACCCACAGCCATTCCGCTAACGTCACCGGGGTCAAGGTGTGGTTATCTATGTGTACCCATTGTAATTCCTTCCTTTCCCTTAGATGGGGGATTAGTATTCTCAGTTGCACAGCGTTGTAATACAGTCGTAGATTGGGGAGACCTATGCCTCCCTTTTTTTTGGGCATAGTAAGGGTGTCATAAGCTATTCTTGTTGTTTTCCCTAACCATAGGAATTTAACGATAGCTCTTTTTATTTCCTTGAAGAGTGTGTCTGGGATTTTTATGGAAGCATCTGGAATGGGTATAGGAACCTGGGAAGGAAAACCATCTTAATCACATTCAGTCTTCCCATCCAGGAGATGGTAAGTTTTTGCCATTTCGCTTGGTCATTATGGAAGCCAGCTAAGAGTTGAGGGAAGTTTGCCTCGTACAAGTGCTCAAGCATTTGTGTAAGATTTATACCTAAATACCGGAGGTTACCGCTTCCCATTACCAATCCAAGTGCAGAGAGGGTCGAGGTGTCTGCCAGGGTGAGTTCTTTCAAGGGGAATATTACCGATTTTGAATTGTTCATTTTGAAGCCTGATAGAGCACCGTATTGCTCAATCAGTAGTATGGTCCTTGGTATTTCTGTAAGGGGGTTCTGAATGTGTAGCAGTATATCATCTGCGTAGAGGGCTATTTTGTATTCCCTGCCGGCCATCCTTAGGCCTTCTACTCTGGGGTCTGCTCTGAGGATTTGGGCTAGGGGTTCCACTGATAGGGAGAATAGGATCGTAGATAATGAGCATCCCTGTCTCGTTCCTCTACTTAAGTCAAACCATCTTGAATATTCTGAGTTTACCATTACAGAGGCCTTTGGGGATGTGTACACTGCCTTGATTCCTTTACATAAGGCTGGCCCTATTGCGATCTTGACCAGGACCACTTCCAGGAAACTCCATTCCACTCTGTGAAATGCTTCCTCAGCATCTAAGGACAGGAGCACTGGGCTGCCCGTCATTTTCGGTGACTTGTGAATAAGGTGTAGTGTTTTTCTTATCGTGTCAGCTCCCTGTCATCCTAATATGAATCCTACTTGGTCAGAGTGGATTATGGAAGGCATGCGAGTTTCTAACCTGGCAGCAAGGACTCTGGTGTATTTTTTCGCGTCTATGTTTTGAAGGGAGATGGGGCGGTAGGAACTACATTGTTTGGGGTCTTTATCTACTTTTGGTATTACGGAGATCAGAGCCTGGGATAAGGATTCAGGGGCTATTTCTGTTCACAGGATGTCATTGAATAGCTCTACCTGGAAGGGGAGTATGGGGGGTTATAAAGGTTTTATAGAACCTGCTGTATAACCATTGTTTCCTGGTGCTTTCCCCTGTGGGAGCCGTTTAATTACTCTTTCAATTTCCTCTGTTGTTATTGGCGAGTCTATCCCTTCTACTGTGTCTGGAGGGAGTCTTGGCATAGGTATTCCCTCTAGGTATTGGCCGATCTGCTCCTGGGCTTGGCTTATTTCTGATGTGTATAGGCGTTCATAGAATTTCACAAATGCCTCTGTCATTCCCCCCTGGGTCTGATATCTGTGTCCCATTCTCACCTTCAATTGCCTTGACCCACCTTTCTGTCCGTTGTCCTCGTAGCCTGGCCGGCAGTAAGGCGTCAGCCTTATCTCCCTTATCGTAATGCTTCTGCTTGAGGAATTGGAGTTTGCAGATCACTAGGCCTTCCTCTAAAAGTTTTAATTCCTCCCTTTTTTGCATTGCCTCCGCGGCTTTAGTTGCACTCTCCGTATCACTGTTCCATGCTATTCAGTCTAATTGAGTGATCTCATTCCTCAGCCTTTTCTCTATTAAGGTTCTGTGCCTTTTTTTGGCCGTCCCCTCCCTGATTAAGACGCCCTTCCATGTCGCCTTGCCTGCCTCCCAAACTGTTCTTTTTGAGATAATGCCTGTGTCGTTTATTTTAAAATACTCTTCGATTTCATGGGTCATTTCTGTACGGAAAATTGGGTCTTTCCAAAGGGATTCATTACAATGTCATTTTGAGTTTTTGGATGGTAGGGTGTCCAGACTAAAGCCAACCGTTACCAAGTCGTGGTCGGACCATGAGATTGGGATTATGTCAGCTGTGTCATTGGCTTCGAGAATGTCCTTCGTTAAGTTTATGTAGTCTATCCTTGTGTATGTTTGGTGTGGGGCTGAGTAGAAAGTGAACCCTTTTTCTCTAGGGTGTAGATGCCGCCAAGTGGCATGTAAATCATAGATACACATAATCTCTATCACCTCCGCACGGCCTCCGTCCAGAGAAGGGACTGGGCCAGGGCTGCCTGCCTGCCTGCCTGCCTGTCTATGGCGGGGTCAACCCACAATTAAGGTCTCCTCCGAGGATGATATATCCGGCAGCTTCTAGCATTATTTTCAGGATGGTGCGTTTCAAAAAGAGGGTCTGATCTGTGTTGGGGGAATATAGTATAGCTAAAGTGAGAGTGACATTGTGGATTCTACCCACCAATAAAATGACCCTTCCTTCCTGATCAGTCCACGTCTTTGAGACCTCGAAGTGTAATCCCTTTCTTATCAGTATGCCCACTCAATCCTTTCTCAAGGAGCCAGAGCTCCAGTATTCGAAGCCCGTTCTGGTGTGCAAGATTTTTCATTCATCGCCCCGTATATATTTAGTTTCCTGCAAAAAAAGCATGTCTAATCATGCCCTCTTGAATTCTCTGCACACCAGGGATCTTTGATTTGGTGAGTTCAAGCCCTTCACATTCAGTGTGCCAAACCTAAGCAGCCCATGTGTATTAGCTTGAGATGCTGACGACATTGTATTTTCAAACTATTTCATCACTATGCGGGGAACACACGCACCTATGATCTTCTGGTTGCTTTTTTGCTTTGCTCCCATCTGTTGGTCCCCTTGGTTCTGCTAGGTTCTTTTCCCCCTCCACCCCATTGCCTCCCTCCCCCCCTTCGGCACCCAATCTAGCTGGAACATCTATACCCAGCCAGTCTCGGACCACCAGTGCGGAACGTGCAATCCACGGTCCAAATATTAAACATCTGTAATATCTGTGTGCCCTCTGACCCCCCACCCCTCTGCCCCCTCTCTTTTGTGTTCTATCTCGGAAGTCCTTCCGCTTCCTGCTTAATATTCATATGACATTCCTCTTTCGAGGCAACACCCAACTGTTCGTTTCATGGTTAGGTTCGGACGGTTTGACTCACCATGTCGATGCTTAGCCCAGTCATCATCCGTACGGGCATCTGCTGGAAGATTTACGAGAAGTGTTGTGAGTCTCACCGGACCTCACCGGACTCTGAGGGAATGTTCCCCTAGACCCCTTCTGTTCAATGTTCACTGTTCTTACTGTTCCATACCCGGAGACGTGTTCATTCTTCTGTATTTCCTTGATCCTGGGATTTTCCTACGTCTGGGACCTTTTATTCCCCACTACCGGTCTTAACAAGGCCCCTCCTCCGGGTTCTGTGTGTTAGGTGGATCATCTAGTAAGTCAGCTATGCAGTTCCGTATGTCCTTTTCTGTTTGTAGTTTAACAGTGTTCCCATCATGTTCGAATGTGAGGGAGATGAGATATCCCCACCGATATCGAGTTCCCTTTTCTTTGAGCCATTTGGTCAGTGTTATGCATTTCCTTCGCATGGCAAGGGTGAGTGAGGACAGATCTTGGAAAATCATTGCGTTGGCCGTGTCGCAGACTATTTGAGTGGTGCTCTTGGCTTTCTCTAGTATTCTCGCTCTGTCTGAGTAATTGTGGAACCTTACGAGTACCGTGCTCGGGACACTTGGGGATCCCCCGGCTCTGTGCATAAGATCTATTTTAGGTTCATCTACTGTATCATCTTTGAACAATACTCTGAGGATCGCGTGAAGTGATTTTTTCAGGTCTTGCTCTGTTTCTCCTTCCCTTGTTGGTATTCCGAAGACTTGCAAATTGTAGCGTCTTTTGCGATTTTCCAAGTCATCAAGTTTCAATCAATATTCTTCTTCTCTTAACTCGATGTCTAGGAGTCTCTGGTCTATTTGAGATTCCAGCGTGTCCAGCAAGGATTGGTTAGTCTCCACTCCTTGAAGCCTTTCTTCCAATTTGCCTATTCTGTTCGTGATTCTGTCAATTTTGCCTCCAATATCTGCTCTCATGCTCTTCATTTCGGAGAGCAGGGCCGCCACGTCACTCTTTGTTGCGGCAGCCTCTGTTCCTGATGTTGCCATGTTGGCTGTTGAGTTGGAGTTAAAGTCAGAGTGAGGTGGGTAGTATTGATACCTGCCAAGCCTTTGTTGTATGTCCATGAGGTTTGTGTTTCGTACACTGCAACTGTGCTTTTGGGGTGGCTCTTCTCACCGGGTTCCGTAGGTGTGTATTTCTGGGGAAGTCTCCTGAGGTAGAGGTTGGTGTGCGGGGCGCTGTTACTCTCCTTCCGTACCTGGGAGATCTTTTCTTGTGTTCTTAGTTGGTTATTCTATTGGCACAAGGGAGGCACACGCCTCTCTGTTTTGCTGAGAGGGCCCAGTCCCTTGATTTGTTCAGTTTAGATGTGAAGCTAGATAGTCCCCCTCTTGGGGTGGAAAGTCGGTGAATTGGGAATGCCGCGCAGTGTGCTGTTCGGTGGGCCTAATGGAGGTTGCTACCAGGGTGCACAGAGCGTTGAAGTTTGTTTCCATAAGGAGGGGGGCCAAGTTCAACACATTACCATGAGGTTGCCTCGTGATCGCCGCCTCGGCTGGGTGGGTTTGTGTTCACCAACCCAGAGGGAAAAGGCTGCGGGCTAAGACTGGAGTTTAGCTGTATTTTCTCTTGTGCAGGCTGTATCAATTAGTGTGGTTTGTTTATCCCCACCTCCAGTCTGTCTTGCATTTATATCTGTAATTAATAGTATGATTCCTCACAGTGGTTGTGAGGGACTGCACTCAGGTGCTCACCACCATGTTTCCAATCGCATTCCGTGTGCCTCCGTCTATGTGGTTTCTAGGAGGGGTACAATCTGCTCAAGACCTGTGTTCTCTTCTTGGGGGCGCCTCCTGGAGAGCAGTTGCGCCGCAGGGGAGGTATGTCCACGTTTCGGTGTTGTTCTTGGGTTTGCCACTTGGCCGCCGTGGATTTGAATGCTGTCTATGTCAGTTCATTTGGCGGATGTGGGGTGTCTAGGCCATAGGTTTCGCTAGAGGGTCGCTCTGTCGTGGCCCACACATGTGAGCAAGGCGCTCCCTACTGCTGTTGGCCAGTACCCCAAAGCAGTTTCTGTGTAGGTCTGCTGAGGTTGCAGAGTTTGCCGGCTCAATATTTCTGGAGGGTTGGGTTTTGTTTGCTTTCTGCGTGCGTAGCTACTCAACATTTCCAAATAGATGTTTCATGAATGGCATTCAAAAGAAAATCCATTTGAGTCTGTAAAAGAGACCACTTTTGTGGGTGTGTATTTCCCTCACCAGGCAGACACTTTCAGTTCCGTGCCATGTCACTTTGGCCGCAGAGAGGACATTGTTTCTGTCCCGTTTCTAACCAAAACCATAGAGGTTCTTAAACATGTGCTGTCTGCTGCAGGCGCGCTAATTGTAGGGGCACACAGCGGGATGATTTGTGAGGGCCGTGCACCTATGGTGTCTGCGCAGGCAGATGGTCTCGTGGGGCACTGCTAGATGGTCCAAGAGATGGGTGGGTGTTGAAATGCGTTGGGTGTTCTATTTTGGTGAAGGGCCCTTCCCGAATGCTGTTCGCCACCTACACCAGGGAGTGGGGACCAGTATGGACAGTACCTTGTATACAAGGTGTTCTGGGGCCATCTGCCTGCCTTGGTCTAGGCAGAGGAGTGCCTTCGCAGTCTCTGGAGGTCATGCACTTTCTCCGTTGCAGCGCGTGTCCATGCGTTGATAAGCAGCACTGCATCCTCACTAAACGCTCGTTTCGGGGTCCGGTCTGTTTTTCTGTGGGCCGACTGGGGGCCGGGTCTCCGGTGGGGGGGGTTCAGGTGTGCAGCTGTCTTTAGTGGTTCAGTGGGGATTAAGTCCATGTGAGGCAGTCGGGAAGCCGCGTGTTGTTATGTGCAGGCTCTAGGACGTGGAGCCGGCTCCTCCTTCGGAGGCTCCTATCTCGTTTTATGTTGGGTTTTCTCCCGGCACGCTCCAAGCACCTTCAGCCATCTAATTCCGTCGAGTGCCAGCACGGGGGGGGGGTCCAACTGTGGGGCCTCACTCCACTTTCAACGGACCTCGAGACGGAGCTTACACGGGAGGGTTTGCCATCCGTGCGCCCCCTGGTGGCCAGTTCTCCCAGCCCAAACATTTTAACACTACAGAACATCAAAGGAAATTACATCACATGATCTTGACAAAAGGCTATTCTCCATTTTTCAACAACCTTTATTGAAAAATGGAGGCTGCCGAATGTAAACAAAGGTTGGCAACAGACATACAGGACCAAGCACTAAATGTGGGGCCATCAAAAGGCATACAGCGGACATGTGGGTTAGCGCACAATAGCTACAAAGATACAAAGAAGTGCACAAAGTTTGTAAAAGCAATTTAAGGAAGACACTCTCAGCAGCAATTACCCATAACTGCTGCCCCCCACACATTTCTAACTTCTGTGCATTCCATCTTCTACATTAAGCAGTCGTCAATATAGGAAGGGACCATCAGGAATTTCTTGGGGAACCCCTAGGAAGGAGGCTTGTACGCACATTTGTTTGAGCTACATTCTGGGAAAGATGTCTGCACATAAAGTGAAGCCTGGTAGCATGGTTTAGTGTTCATTGCATTTGTGTACAGGATTTCCAGGATGCTGGGAGAGACCTCAGCAATTGGTATATGGACAAGCGGCCACTAGTGCATGAAGGAAAGCAGGAATGCTAGCATGCAGTGCACACTTAGTGATGACAGCACCAGTGCAGACAGTGCAAATAGTGATTGATGGATGTCTTAAGGACTGTGCCAAGTTTGCGAATTTACTTATATGGGTGGAAGAAGAAGCAGGCCCTGTATTTATAATACCAATGAAGAATGTGACAATGTGTTTCAGAAACAGGGCTCTGACCAAAGTTGGAGAAAATAAAGGATGCAAGCAAATAATTGATGTACCAGTAATGACAGGATGAACTGCCGTATTGATGGACCGCTATTGGGGCTATGGATCCAAAGCTTATATGAAGTTACCTCAAATCAGATGTATACATCATTAGACCCCACACTCTCACTTTTGTTATATTGGAAGAACAAGAATACACTATGCTTGACCCCAGTTATTATCGCAATACCACATCGAAGATATGAGAGACGTTATGCACTCAGACAACCATATCAAATGTACCTTCGCGCTGAAGTGGTGGAAGGATGTCTGCAGACATCAATGGAGCTAGAAGAAGTATAAATAAAGTCTGACAACTATAAGGTAACGTCATGAAGTGAAGATAGGTGTGCACACTGAAATGATATAAGAATACTTAATGAATGAAGATATATCTGAAGAAGCAAAGTAAACATATATGCGAATGTGAAGAAACCATATACACCAAGAAGATAAGTGAGAAGAGATGTAGAAGATGTATATAGGCAGAAACACAAGTTAGATGAGACACATAGAAGCTTGCTAAACGTAGGAAATAGAGCATGAGTAAAAGAGCCATGTTGAAAAGATGGACGTCGGTTTCGTGTAATAGCAAGCGAGAAGCCTCAAGGAAGAAAATCAAGGCTGCAGAGCTGACAGACAATTGGAACATACATTTGTGCACGATTAAAGAATAGCCGTTTGGCTCAGGATCAAGGATGCTGCAGCAAGAGTAAACTTTAAGCCTCAAAAGGAGTCCAAGAGGATAAGCTATGTACGCAGGATATATTTCTCTTAGATTAAGCAAAGGAGTTGAGAGTGAAAAGTATTGTACAATTAAAGACATGGAAATCACATGCACAGTGGAGCAACCAAGTCTCTGGATGCCGAAGAGAGTAATAGCACCAAATATAATTGAAGTAAACAGCACTAAATAGAAGGGCAGAATGGATAAAATCATGGGGCTTCATTACGAGTCCGGGGGTAACCGCGGCGGTAAAATCGCCTGGTTACCGCCGGACTCGTATTACCATTCTGTCTCTGTGATTCCCGGAATGACCGGGGCATTACAACCCCGGTTTCCCGGCAATCACGGAGGCGGAATGGTGTTAATCCCCATTCCCATCGAGTCCTACGGGACTCGATGTGAATGGGGATCATTGAAACACCGGCAGCATCTCGTAATGCTGCCGGTGTTTCCTCGTCCGCCTGCAGGCGGGCGGTGTTAAACCTGCCAGGTCAGACCTGGCGGGAACATCACCTCCCGCCTGCAGGAGTTGTGATCGCCCGGCATGGAAACAACGGCGGCGGCGGGTTTACCGCCACCGTTGTTTCCATACCGGGCGATTTGCAATGAGGCCCATGGTCTCCTTACACGTGGTCTGGGACCAGGAGACAAGGCCTCTTCATAAAGCTCCTGATGAAGATAGCAATGTACCTTCACTCCCTTTAAAGTTCTGAGGAAAAGAACATCCAGCTTGGTCAACTACAAAGAAGAGCCTTGGCTGAGGGCCTAACGGATGAGAGATGATAGGCTAATTGGCGAAGTGGGCAGTTGTCTGATGTTGTTTCTCGTAACTGGGTTTTGTTTTGCTTACATGCTGCTAACGAGTCGAATGTCCAAAGTTGTAAGGTAGTGCCAACCAATCATGAGGGCCTATGTAATGGTGGACTATACATTGTTGCAGAAGGCAATTTGATGCTTTCTTTCTGCTGTGATATGTATTTTACGTAGGTAGAGGTGGTTCAAGGCATGCCTACTTGATGATGGGCAGCCAATGATGTTCCTAACACCTAAATGAACTATAGGTATATATGTTCCCTTAACCAATCCCACCGTCCGATAGGTTTTTATTGTTTGTCACGTAGGATGACATCATAGCTGACCTACATCGAGGTATAAAGGCTTTTGTGTAGCCAAAATGCATTTGAGAGTGTGCGAGCTGTGATCTGCCTGCTTGCCAGGTTTCCCTAATTTATTGAGTTGATAATAAAGTAGTATTTTGCCATATTCTTTGAGTCTTTTCATTTATTCAATTCAATTCAATGCTTAACAGTCAGCATCACAAAATGGCAGCCAGACCGAGAGGAAGACTTTTCTACGGGGACATAAGGAGAATGACATGAAATGAGGGTACCTATGCAAGGCTAGAAGGTCTGGCTCACAGCCAGGCACTTGCCAAGGTGCAGAGTGTGGTGCTGCCCCCTTAAGGGACGCGCATGCGGCGGCGTGACGTTGCATGCCGCTGTGTGCATTATAAATAAAGGGGGCATTCCCGGCCGCGACAGTGCGACCCGGAAGCCCAAGCAGAACAGACGTGTCAATGTCAGTCTGTGGGTGCTGGATCGCGTATGGGGGTCACCACGGACTGCCCACAGTGGCGACGAGGTCGGTGTAATGCCTGGCCTGGGGGTGAAAGTTCCTTCAATTCTTTCCCGAAACAGAGATCATTGAAGCTCTTCGTTTCACGCCATAGGCCGTGTAGAGATCCCGCGGCAGGCGGCCATCTTGAATTTCGGGCAGTGGACTTTCGCAGAGCTCCGGTTGGGTCTGTGAGAGGCATCCATGCCCAATTTTTGGAAAAACTGATTGCAGGCAGATAAACCTGCGCATCCATGCCCAGATTTTGGATTTTTTAAAAATTTCTGGGCTTACTACACCGATTGAAGGCGAGGAGAAGGGGTGAGACGCCCAGGCCTGCTTAGCCCTTAAACCTCCCTGGCTCAATTTTTGGGACATCTGTGCTAGAACACAGCACTGCTGCAGCTGAGGACTTCCATCTTCATCATCCTCTTCATCATCATACCTTCCTGCTGTGTCTGTGTGTGGGGCACACTGTGGGTGTGGAGTTCTGCCACTCATCATCATCATCATCATCACCACCAGGTTTGGACTTGTGTTGCCTGTGTGTGCCTGGACTGGTGGCAATTGAAGCCCCTGGAGGGGACTGAACTGTGGTGGTGGGGGTGAGTTGCGGCCCCCGAGATTCACGCTGGGGGTGCCTGTGCGCTCTAACCCATGAATGTGCCTGCTGACCAGGACGGTGGGAAGCCGGCGGACCCGCAGCAACCCCGAGCCCAGCCACAACTTCAAGCGCAGCCTCAGGCTCAGCAACTGCGTCAGGCACCACCAGTGGTACAACCGGTTGTGCAGCAGCCCCCCTCCAGTCATGGCGCAAATGCGGGCCCCAGCAGCGCTGCAACCTATCCCGGAGTTCGATGTCTCAGGCCCACCATCCAGCCTGGGGCCCAGGTGGAAGAGGTGGGTGGACCGTCTAGACATGTATTTGAGGGCTACGATGGAAACGGATGATGACAGCAAGCTTGCCACCATGTTGTATGCGGCTGGACCTGCGGTGCAGGAAATCTTTGAGTCCGTCCAAACAGCTGACGGCACCTATGCGGCTGTGAAGACTGCGCTTCAGGCTCGTTTTCTACCCCTCGCCAGTGCTGACTATGAGAGGTTTGTGATGCTGTAAGCAAGACAGAAGGAGGATGAGACTTTGGACACCTTTTATGGCCGCCTCAGACGCCTGTCGCTAGCATGTGCATGGGGTGATGCGGGGGACATGATCCGGACTATGCTTATTCAGGCGTGTTCATCAGGTAAACTGAGACGGCAGGTGTTGAGGGAACCAGGTACCACGCTTGCTCGCATCCTGGATTTAGGATGCTGCCATGAAGTGTCCGAGGCCCATGCGTCCAGGATGGAAGCTGGCTCGTGCCCAGCAAAGACCGAGGAGGTATGTGCCATGTGGCAGGGTGGCAGAGGTGTCAGAAGACCTGAATCCGGCCTCCGTGACAGGGGTGGGAGAGCTGGTGAGTCGTGCCAGAAGTGTGGGTATGACTTACCCCACCCTGCTGAGTGCCCTGCGGCGGGAAGAACTTGTGGAGGTGTGGCCTCGCGGATCTTTATTCCCACGTATTCAAGGTGGCCCTGCCGGTGATGGTGCCCAGAGGCCCGGTTCAGTCCGGGTTCCTTTGTCAAAATTGCACCCCGAACGTGGCCCAGGTCGACCAGGGCGAGGAGGGTGCCCCAGCGGAAGAGGAAGAAGAGGAAGAGAACATCTTCTTCGTGTCGAGTGTGGGGGTCCTCAAGTCGAAAAATAGATGCCAACCGAGGTGTGTGGTGGAGGTAAACAAGTCACCGGTTCCAGTCCTTGTAGACACGGGTGCCTCGGTCAACGTGATGGCCCGTGGACATTATGATGCATTGGACACACCTCCCAGGTTGGTCAGCCCGAAGGCCCGTATCTTTGCTTTTGGGGGGTCGGAGCCCATCACTTTGGACAGTGCCTTTATAGCAAAAGTGGAACATGATGGCTCGCAGATCACCGCCCGCTTCTATGTCACACCGGTGAGCACAAATACCCTCCTGAGCAGTGCTGCAGCAGAGGCCCTCGGCATTGTCAGCTTTGCCTACTCGGTATATCTCGAGGACATCAATGATCTTCTGGACAAATATTCCGCTCTGTTCCACGGAATTGGACAAATGGCTGGTGACCCGGTGAGGCTGCACATCGATGAATCTGTGCAGGCCATAGCCCTGAAACATCGGAGGGTGCCTTTTCATCTCCGGGAGCAGGTAGACAAAGAACTGGACAATCTCGTAAATTTAGACATCATCGAGAAGGTGTAGGGTCCAACTCCGTGGGTGTCACCGATTGTCGTGGCAAGAAAGCCGAAGCAACCGGACTCCGTCCGCATATGTGTCGAAATGAGGCTACCCAACAAGGCCATCAAGCGGGAGAGACATCTTACCCCAACCATTGACGACATCATTGCGGAGGTGCAAGGTGCTTGGTTTTTCTCAAAACTGGACCTCCGGGCCGGCTACCATCACATCGTCTTGCACCCGGAGTCAAGATACATAACCACGTTCACCACCCACCGCGGACTCTACCGCTACAAGAGAATCAGTTTTGGTGTGTCGTCGGCAGCGGAGGTGTTTCAGAACATCATCCGTGGTGCCCTCGCTGACCTAGATGGCATCGTAAACATTAGTGATGACATCCTAGTGTTTGCCAGAACTGAGATGGACCACCTGCGCAAATTGGCCAAGACTTTTGAAAGACTGCAATCACTGGGCCTCATGCTCCACAGGAAGAAGTGCGAGTTTCTGCGCCTGACCATTGAATTCTTTGGATTCGTTTTCAGGAAAGGAGGTGTGTCGCCAGATCCAAGAAAAGTGCAGGACATTAAGAAGGCCCAACCACCCGAGTCGGTGTCTGATGTGAGGAGTTTTCTTGGCATGGTAACATACTGTGGAAGATTTATTCAGAACCTCGCTTCAAGATCCGAGCCTCTGAGGGCCCTTACAAAGAAGGAAACCACCTGGCATTGGGGCCCCCTCGAGCAGGTGGCGTTCGAAGATATCAAGAGCACACTCACGGCTGATGACACCATGGCATTCTTCGACCTCACCCTGCCTTCAGAAACTATCGTGGACGCTAGCCCCTTTGGCTTAGGGCCGTGTTGACACAAGTCGATCGGGATGGCGGTGTCCTCCCAGTGGTGTACACCAGTAAAGCGCTGTCTGAAACAGAGCAGCGGTACTCACAAATTGAACGTGAGGCTCTGGCAGTACTATGGGGTTGCAGACACTTCAGGCTCTACGTCCTGGGCCGCCCGGTGACTGTGGTGACAGACCACAAACCCCTGCTTCCCATACTGGCAGGGTTCTCGTCCAAACCACCGGCGAGGATAGAACGATGGATGCTTGCCCTCCTGGAATACGGGGTTACCCTCGTATAACGGCCAGGGGCAAACAATGCAGCAGACTATCTGGCCAGGCATCCTGGCGTGTACGGTGGGGAGGAGCAGGACACGTGTGCCGAGGAAGCGGATGATCATGGCGGCCACCCCCAACGCCATGCCCCTCGAAGATCTGGAGGCAGCGGCGGCGGGAGATGAGTGCTTCCAAATTTTGAAAAGCGCCATGCAACAGGGATCATGGAAGACGGTGCTGTAGTCCCTGGCCGGGCGCATGCAAGAAGCCAAGGTGGGGCTGGAGCAACTGTGGAAGGTGAGGGAGGATTTGTGGTTCTCAGCTTCCGGCCTTCTGCTAAGGGGTGACCAGATAGTCGTGCCCCAATCAAAGGTCAAGGAAGTGATCACTCTGGCCCACCAGGGACACCAAGGCGCCGCGAAGACAAAGACCCGGCTACGCCTCAAGGTGTGGTTCCCGGAGCTGGAGCTGAAGGTCGAGGACTTTGTTGCTGCCTGTGTCTGGTGTCAGGTGGCGTCCCCCTACAAAGAGAGCCGGCGATTGAAGCAATTCCCCAGGGGATGCGTCCCTGGGAAGTGGTGCATGCGGACTTTGGATCCACCACGCTGGGCACCCCCTTCCTGGTGGTCGTGGATGAGTACTCTCGATATCCGGAGGTCGAGTTCGTAGACTCGGTGGCTTTTGAGCATGTAGTGGTGGCCATCGAAAAAGTGTTTGCTGCCCACGGATTCCACCACACTCTGTGCTCTGACAATGAGGCACCGTTCCAAAGCGAGAATTTCTCGGAGCTGATGGAGGGGTATGGGGTCCAACATAGGAAGATCACCCCACTCTGGCCACGGGCCAACGGCGAGGAGGAGAGGCTGATGAGGACATTAAACAAGACCTTCTGGATTGCCCAAGGCCAGGGACAGTACCTGCAGAGGGCCCTTTACCAGTTTTTGCAAGTATATCGTACTACCCCCCATGCATCCACGGGAGTGGCGCCGGCTGAGGCCCTGTTTAGACGGTGCCCCCGAGGGCTGCTGCCCGAGGTAGGCGAGAAGGAGCCCGGGGTGATCGATGATCAGCAGGTGGAGGTAGATCGCCGGCTGTGGACAGAGCAGGAGAACGCCAGGAGAGGACTCCGCCCGCAACGACTGGAGCCGGGAGATGAGGTGCTTATTAGGAATAGACACCCCCATGGAAAGCTCTCTCTCCCATACGAACCTGAGCCACTTGATGTGGTGGCTGTCAAGGGGTCCATGGTGACGGCCTCGGACGGCAGGGCGGCCGTCACCCGGAATGTGAGCTTCTTTAAGAAGCTGGGGATCCCAGAACTGAGCCTCCTCTCGGACCGGATGGAAGTGCCGGACGACTGCGGAGGCCAACCCTCCATGCCCGTGTCCCCCGCCCGGGGAGTGCCGTCGGATGGACTGCCCGTACCAGAGGTAAGCAGGAGGTACCCCCAGAGGGCTGGGCGAGGGAAACCCGCTTACCTCAGCGATTATGTGTTGGGAGATGTTTCATAACTGGCCCGTGGGCCTTAGTGTTAATTAAGGGGATCCAGGGTGGTTGTGAATAAAGGGCTGTGTGAGGGTTTGACGTTTTGGTTGAAATGTTAGTTGTTGGTGTTATAAACTAGTGAAGTATTGTTGTTGGCCCTCATGGAAAAGGAGGAGTGTGGTACTGCCCCCTTAAGGGACGCGCATGCCGCGGCGTGACGTTGCACGCCGATGCATGCATTATAAATAAAGGGGGGGTTCCCGGCCACGACAGTGCGACCGGGAAGCCCGGAAGAGCAGACGTGTCAGTGTCAGTCTTTGGGTGCTGGGGTCTTACGGGCATCGCATATGGGGATCACCACGGACTCCCAACACAGAGCGTCAGCCGTGGAATCTTCAGGGCAAGTGTGTTTGGCTGTTCCTTTGGAAAGAGAAGGCTTGTTTTCTTGTGCTTGTCAAGCTTGCTGCTGTAGACATCTCAGCAAATAGGAAGATTAATTGCACAATCTCAAACACAAATAATGCGTATCTCTATGTTAGTTGCTTATATAAACTATAGACCAGCATGGGGCCACTTTAAAGATTTCATATTGGGAGAGAGGAAAGAGAGACAGAGGGAGAGAGAGAGATAGAGAGAGCGAGAGAGACAGAGAGGGGAGGTGGGAGCAGGAGGAGGGGAGAGGCAAAGGTCAAATTACGTGTTCAAAATATGTCCTTCAGAATCTGAATCAGACTCTTCACAATATGTAAAACATGGGACGGCTCATATTTCATAAAATCCACACTCTATTCACAGGGTTGATAGCAATGGGCATTATCAGCCATGTTCTAATGCATGTCACCAGGAAGAGCTGCTGCATGTTCCTTGCATGTTTGCATTTCCAAAGCATTCGTCATGCATGAATTCTTCATCTGTGGCTTATTTCACAAATCGAGCAATAACATCACAGCAGTCAAAGCCCAACTATATCAAAATATCAAAAGGTTTCAGATGTGATCCAAACTGGCAGTACTTTTGCAACACACACATGCATGGTGAGGAGTTGCATCCTGGCAGCTCTTTGAACATTAATTAGCTGCTCATCTGAATACGGTGTGAAGTAATAGAGGCGGTCTAAGGGGTTCCCAAGTTAACTGCCATGGGGGTGGGGAATTAATTGGAAGCAGTGTTCTCAGTGCTTTCCTTTTCAGTTGAGGCCTTACACTGAGCTATGGAGTGGTGTGGGGGGGGGGTGAGTTGAGGGGGGGGGGGGTGAGCAGCTGAGGATGTGGTGGAAGTGTGTATGCGTGAATAGTGTGAATGCAGCGGAGGTGTGCGGGTGTTGGCTCTGTCCTGTCAATCTCACATCCACCATAATAACTCCCAACATTCCTACCACTCAGGCCTTTGTGCTGATCTTCCGTGTATCCAAGTGGTTAATGAAGGCCTGCATATCACAGAGAGGGGGGGCTCATGCTCAGATGTCCCAGCTGGAACAACCAGTACCTTTAATTCTGCTGTGCATCACTTTCCTACATAGATAAGTGGTGGTCTTAGCTTCTGGGGGCCATTTCAACACCCAGGCTTCCCTGTCAATCTATCATGTTTTAAGGTAACGAGCAAGCCAGCACATTCGCATTGGGGCCTACCTACTAAAGATAAGTCCAATCTATAGGTCTGGTTTGTTTTGCTTCTGGCTTCCATTTTGTAACCCCACTCCACATAGGATTCTGAGGAAGCCAGACGGTGGTGTGCTGAGCTCGTCAAACCCCAAAATACTGGTGTTTAGGAAAAACATTCAAGATAATAGTGTCAATCACCCTCTAGTACTGCAAACGTGCCATACATAATCGTGTGAATTCTAGTCCTGTAATTAAGTTGGAGCAACATGCCTGAAATTCATTGCTGAGATAATGTTCAGTAGCTGATCAGTTTCATTCTGGCTCGACGGTTTCCGGTTTAGCGGGTTTGCGTGTTGATTGCATTTCTTCTAATTGCGACCATGTCACCGCCGAACCTCCATGGTTCCGTTTGGATGAGTTTCCTTTCCACCACCGTTTCCGAGTCCTGACGAGATCAGACTCAGTCCGTAGACAGACAAAAAATCTTTTTGGCTTGTGGTAAACCAAGGGGTGATTAATGAAAGGCACTCAAGGATAACCGCCTCACTGTGATGGCAAGAGCCTCTTTTGAGAGAATTGGCTTCATTATGTCGGAAATAATCAGTGTTTCCACTCTCTGAAAAGCAAAGATGAGCTTTGCAGGCAGTGGGCTGTGCTTGAGAATGTAAATGAGATGCTCAAGATTGTGGGATCAAAACCCAAGGAGGAGGGCCATGTTAGGCAGAATTATCTGCAGTACCCTTTGGGAACACCACACACAATTAAGACTACAAGTGACAGTACAAATTCACCTTTGGTACAAGCATGTACTACACAGTAAAGTGGTAGTGGTGGCTGAGCAGCCAGACTTAGCTCAAGAGCAAGAGAGCAGTAGCAATAGTTACACAAAGGACAGCAATTACTATGGTTCAAACAAACACTGACTCAAGGTTTCTGAGTAAAAGAATATACATTTATTTACTCATCAGTTGTACAACTTTTCACTAAAGTAAAGCAGTTCAAAAATCACACTCTTAATACACCACACCACTCCCGAGAGTGTCCAGACAAGTTAATCTCACAAAATGAAGTGGGAGCAAAATGGCACTCCAGTGATTTAAAAAGGGAGGGAAAGACAAAGTTAGGCAGAAAATGAGCAGCACCAACAGCTAAGTAAGCAAGGCAATCTAGAAAGAGGAACTACAGTGATGGAACCAAATCAAAAAGGCTTAGGGCCAAAGTCAATAGGACAAAAGTCTTTTGCTCAGATCACACAGGTCAGGGCAGTTCGCGGTTAAGTCTTTGCCAAGAGTTCCGGACGAAGTTGGTCGGCAGAAAAGTTAGTTTAAAGAGTAGAGAAGGACAAGCCCTTGGATTGGAGAAAGATTTCACAGACTTTCACCGCGGCTGAACGAAGCGCACAACCGGATTTGCACAGTACCTTTAAATGGAGAAGAAGCTGTAACTGAGGCGGACGGTCCTGGCAGTTCCTGCAGGCTCACGGTTCCTGAAGCGACTGTCAGACTGACATGAATTAGGAAGACTGGAGGGTCCTGCACTGCCCAGGGAAGAAACCAGCAGCAGAGCAAAGCAACAAAATAAAAGGTGCGCTCCTTAAAACCCAAGCAGGGTCCGACCTTCCTGGCTATCCGGCCCACTGTAGCTCTGTACAGCGAATTCGAACAGAGGAGGGAGTCCTGGCTTGTAGTTTGGGTGAACTGGTTGGTCCCACCAGCTCAGGGGAAGAGGATTCCGGGAGGATCTTCTCTGTCGCTGGAGTTTGAGGATTCAGACTTGCAGCAGGGCTTCACCAGGTGGGTCAGTCGTGGTAGGGGTCCTCTTCCGTCAGCTCCTCATCGCTTCTTTCATTCCAGTGGCGACTCGGCCTTTCCAGACCCAGAGACCTGCTTTTTATGCAGTTTCCCCCATTCATACAGCCTGGCTGTCAATCACACAGCAGGGTGGCTGTCCTGGCCGGACAGTCACCTAGTCAATCAAACAGGAGTGCGACTTGGGTTACCAAGGGAACCCATAGCAGGGGTCCTAAAACTCCTCCCTCACATCCTGCCTAGCCAGACTTTCAGGCGCCTAAGGAGGGCTTCTGTGTAGAACCCACGAAGAGACGTTGAACAAAGGAACCAAACCTGGTTTGGCGCGCAGAGAAAAACAGGAGAAAGACATTTTCAAAATGAAATGGTGAATAAACCCAGCCGGAACTGTATAAAAACGTATATGGTCTAGCGGGTATAAGTTAGAGGCTACCACTGCCACCAGCCAAGTCTTGATGAAAAGGGAGCAATCCAATGCTACAAGAGAAACAGATAAAAAGGGATACGTATTAACCCTTTCCAGTACTCCATGTAAGATGGTTTGTACTGGGTCTGTAGATTTAAAAAGACTAATAAAGTCAATGGCAACTTTACATGTTCTGGGAGACAGTAGTCAGTCCCAAAAAATTGAGTCTGAGTTGGGAAGTCTAAAAGACAACCCTGTGTCACTGCACTGAAGGTGCTGTGTAACACACAGTGGGCCTCATTACGACCCTGGCGTTAAGGGTTTAACGGCGCCGTAAAAGGTGTCAGCGCCGTTAAACCCTTAACGCCGGATTACGAGGTCCCTTTGCGGGACCCGACCTTAACGGCTTGTTTTTCCAGCCGTTAAAGTAGGGACCCGCAAAGGGACTTTGGTGCTAATAACGGTACCCCAATTTGCGGCACCGTTATTAGCGCCTTCCCCATTGGGGCAAAAATGGGAATGGGGAAGGGCCATGGCGGCATGGGGAATTACCGCCCCACCAACCTCGGAATGGGGTGGTAATTCCCCATTCCGCCATGGCGGACACCGGCATGGACCATGGTGCTAATAGCCCCATGGTCCTCCGCCTGGGTCGTAATGAGGCCCAGTAAAAAGATGATGCCTATGGAGTAGGTGAGGCTCCACAGTCTTTGAACACAAAAATGTTAAACACACACAGCAAAACACATATGGGAAAAAGGGCTCAAACTCTTACCAGGTGAAAAAAATAAATCCTAGATATCCAGCAAAGCTGCTGAGGGACTCAGCAGGTAAGGGAAATTAGCCATTCTGGAGAATTCTCCCTAACAGGCCATCAGCAATTCAATAGGACAGGGGGTGTTTGAGGTGCACTTCTCTGGGTATTTTTGATCTGGGATTTTCTTGCTACTAGTTTACAGTTGTTTATGTACACTCATCACAAAGAGTAAGGGGTACAGAGTCTTTATCATCCCCACACCTCAATGAATACAGACCTATGTGGCGCAAACCACACAGGGCGTTGCAAAACCCAGGGCCCCTGAGAGGATAGGCCTGCATGAATCACAGTTTGCTATCAGCGAGAGCTACAGATCAAGGTCGCTGGTGAGGGAACTAGATCCCTGAGGATCTTCATCTTGCTCAACCAGGTGGGCTTATCGCATTCCTGGAAGCTGCGCTGGCAGCGACAAAGCTTGGATTTGACCAGAGAGAAAAGAAAAACAAATCTGGATACGTTCCGTGGAGCTGTCTCATTGCACCGACCTGTGTTCTGGAAACAAACTCTTTTCTGGCATGTGAGATTGTACCCCGAGATTACCGAACCTAGCAAGGAGTATATTGAAAACTTGTTAGGAAGCATGTGGCGCTCTCGCGAGGCATAAACCAGAGGGGAACAAAGCTTTGGCCTGTAATCACCAGTACCAGCAGAGCGTCAAGCCAAGGGAATGGCACCCTGAGGAGCCGCAGTGATGGGAAATGTAATCCGAAGGTGCACAGGCAAGGTGCACAGCCCCCAACGCATACCATGCAGAGAAGCACAAGCTGAGAAGACATGCGTCTGTGGAGGCCATCTTGCAGATGCAGGGTGTGTGCACGACCTGATTGGGATGCCCCTCTTCCACGCACTTAAAGCTCCTGTCCCATTTTCAAGACTCCCCTCTAAAGCCAAGCCTTGGGGAATGCCAACAAGCCTATCAAACACAGTCACCGCAAACAGTCCCCCGGAGATCAGGCACCTGTGCATCCCCACCACTGCCCTCCAAAGCGAAGCCTTGGGGAATGCCAACAAGCCTATCAAACACAGTAACTGCAAACAGTCCCCTGGAGACCAGGCACATGTGCATCCCCACCACTGCCCTCCAAAGCAAAGCCTTGGGGAATGCCAACAAGCCTATCAAACACTGTCACCGCCAGCAGTCCCCCGGAGATCAGGCACCTGTGCATCCCCACCACTGCCCTCCAAAGCCAGGCCTTGGGGAATGCCAACAAGCCTATCAAACACTGTCACTGCAAACAGTCCCCCGGAGACCAGGCACATGTGCATCCCCACCACTGCCCTCCAAAGCCAAGCCTTGGGGAATGCCAACAAGCCTATCAAACACTGTCACCGCCAGCAGTCCCCCGGAGATCAGGCACCTGTGCATCCCCACCACTGCCCTCCAAAGCCAAGCCTTGGGGAATGCCAACAAGCCTATCAAACACTGCCACTGCAAGCAGTCCCCCAGAGATCAGGCACCTGTGCATCCCCACCACTGCCCTCCAAAGCCAAGCCTTGGGGAATGCCAACAAGCCTATCAAACACTGTCACCGCCAGCAGTCCCCCGGAGATCAGGCACCTGTGCATCCCCAACACTGCCCTCCAAAGCCAAGCCTTGGGGAATGCCAACAAGCCTATCAAACACTGTCACCGCCAGCAGTCCCCCGGAGATCAGGCACCTGTGCATCCCCACCACTGCCCTCCAAAGCCAAGCCTCGGGGAATGCCAATAAGCCTATCAAACACTGTCACCGCCAGCAGTCCCCCAGAGACCAGGCACCTGTGCATCCCCACCACTGCCCTCCAAAGCAAAGCCTTGGGGAATGCCAACAAGCCTATCAAACACTGTCACCGCAAGCAGTCCCCCGGAGATCAGGCACATGTGCATCCCCACCACTGCCCTCCAAAGCCAAGCCTTGGGGAATGCCAACAAGCCTATCAAACACAGTCACTGCAAACAGTCCCCCGGAGACCAGGCACCTGTGCATCCCCACCACTGCCCTCCAAAGCCAAGCCTTGGGGAATGCTAACAAGCCTATCAAACACTGTCACTGCAAGCAGTCCCCCAGAGATCAGGCACATGTGCATCCCCACCACTGCCCTCCAAAGCCAAGCCTTGGGGAATGCCAACAAGCCTAGCCTATCAAACCCTGGAGACCAGGCACATGTGCATCCCCAACACTGCCCTCCAAAGCCAAGCCTTGGGGAATGCCAACAAGCCTATCAAACACTGTCACCGCCAGCAGTCCCCCGGAGATCAGGCACCTGTGCATCCCCATCACTGCCCTCCAAAGCCAAGCCTTGGGGAATGCCAACAAGCCTATCAAACACTGTCACCGCCAGCAGTTCCCCGGAGATCAGGCACCTGTGCATCCCCACCACTGCCCTCCAAAGCCAAGCCTTGGGGAATGCCAACAAGCCTATCAAACACTGTCACCGCCAGCAGTCCCCCGGAGACCAGGCACCTGTGCATCCCCACCACTGCCCTCCAAAGCCAAGCCTTGGGGAATGCCAACAAGCCTATCAAACACTGTCACCGCCAGCAGTCCCCCGGAGATCAGGCACCTGTGCATCCCCACCACTGCCCTCCAAAGCCAAGTCTTGGGGAATGCCAACAAGCCTATCAAACACTGTCACCGCCAGCAGTCCCCCGGAGATCAGGCACTTGTGCATCCCCACCACTGCCCTCCAAAGCCAAGCCTTGGGGAATGTCAACAAGCCTATCAAACACTGTCACCGCCAGCAGTCCCCCGGAGACCAGGCACCTGTGCATCCCCACCACTGCCCTCCAAATCCAAGCCTTTGGGAATGCCAACAAGCCTATCAAACACTGTCACCGCCAGCAGTCCCCCGGAGACCAGGCACCTGTGCATCCCCACCACTGCCCCCCAAAGCCAAGCCTTGGGGAATGCCAACAAGCCTATCAAACACTGTCACCGCCAGCAGTCCCCCGGAGATCAGGCACCTGTGCATCCCCACCACTGCCCTCCAAAGCCAAGCCTTGGGGAATGCCAACAAGCCTATCAAACACTATCAACACAAGCAGTCCCCTGGAGACCAGGCACCTGTGCATGCCTCAGCACTTCACTCTTGATTCTTAACCATTGAACCATCTGCTGGCCAGCTTAGAGGCGCTGTACAATGTGCTGGGAATAAATGCATGGAAACACCCGCCCAAATGCTGCCACTGCTAACTCGGCCAATCAGCGTCCCAGGATTGACAAAATACCTCTTTCTAAGACTACCGGTTTGGATGGGACATCTTGGGTTTATGATTTTGAATGGCAACATTCAAACCACTGACATACAGGATGTTCTTTTTTTCCAGGTAAACTCTTAAGTTTTTACAGTGACATAGCAGATACTTTCTTCCTAAGCAGGCAACGTAGATTATGGAGCATAGAGTACATGGCTTTCTGCACGGACCTGCGCGTGTCGCACACTGGGGCATTGGGGCACACAGGGAATTGTGCATGGGGCTACATTCAGGGGCATGGGGCATGCAGGGAATGATGCATGGGGCTACATTCAGGGGCATGGGGCATGCAGGGAATGATGCATGGGGCATGCTAGGGAATTGTGCATGGGGCCACATTCTTGGGAATCGGGCATGCAGGGAATGGCGTATGGGGCCACATTCAGGGGAATTTGGCGCACAGGGTATGACTGTGAGCTACATGCATTACCCAGGGGCCCATGGATAATGCATTGCACCCCCCTTGGTCACACAGACCATGCTCTGGGCTGTCTTGTATTTTTTAAATATTTGTTCATAAACTAATCAAAGTCATCAAACTGGATGCTCACAAACATTCGGTTGCTTTCTATAAATACAGAAATGGTGTGCTCATGAGGTCCAAAGTGAAATGTATATACTGGATGAAATCAGGACATTCAGCAAACTTGAAAAAGGCATCCTCTCAAGCAAAGATATGCCCTACCACCAGGCGCCCAGGACAATCAATGTGGGGTTTACAAGGGAGTAGGCTAGGGTGACCAGATTTTTTAAAAAAGAAACCCGGACAGGCCACCGAAATACAAGTAGGACTAAGGTAAATACACATATAACTTAAGTCCTACTTCTATGTTGCTGGCCCGTTGCGGGAGGCGGGGCGGGGGTGTGCTAACATGCACACTCCTCTCATTGGAGGAGATCGTCAGGAAGGGAAAGGGGAAGGAAATGGGGGCGTGAAAAGCATTTTCACGCCCCCTCGTGCGAAAAGATTTGCGCCGGGACCCGATTTCGTGATTTTGAAATCGGTTCCCGGCAAAAAAAGGGACCATATCCAAAACCCCGGACAGGGTTTATAAAAGTAAAAAACTCCCGGGACCCCCGGACGTCGGGTGATTTCCCTGGACTGTCCCGGGAAAACCCGGACGTCTGGTCACCCTAGTGTAGGCATAACTAAGGCGTAGTGTTGGCAGAGTGTTGGCTACTGTGGTCGTGGTCTGCGAGTTCTCCTATCCTGCTGCTCCTTATGCTAACTTTAGCTGACTTGCTGGCTGGACTCTCTGGATGTGCTGCTTTACCATAGTGAAGCAGTGTTCCCCTGCTGGATCAGTGTTTCTTCCAGATCTATTGTTAGTGGTAGGAGCTTTACTCACAAACGCTCCACTCCTGATGCAGAGCATGAAGGAGTGGTGGCAGAGTGTTGGCGGAGGGTGCCACAAGGGGCTTGGATCTTCGCGCAGCTATGGAACCCAATCTAATGCAACGGAAAAGGAGCCAAGCTCCCACAGCCCAGCAGGAAGGTACACGGGCCAAAGAAAATGCTGTTGCCCAGCCCAGATGTGTGCCTCAACTCGGGGGCACCGACTTCAGGTTTTCCCGGGGAGAGCCGGCACTTGAAAAAAAAAAAGTCCTATTTAAAGTATAGGGACTTTTACCCAGATGGCCTTTCTCTGGGGGTGCCCGAGCCCCAGAGCACCCCCGTACTCGGCGCCCCTCCCTCAACTGGACCTGCAAGTCGTGGAAAAAAGTACTGTTATTAATCCACCCCAATCCCAATGTCCCCCTCTTGATATACAGGTCGGATTACAGTCCGGCCCGACATCCCCTCCCCCCATCGCTTGCGCGGTTCGCGTCTCCTGGAGCTACTCGAACGTGAGTGAAACATCACAGGAAATGGCGTGTGGTCCTTCGGTTGACTCACAGGACCTATTCGACAAAGCAAAAGCAGACGATACAGTAAACCAGAGTGAGCCAACCCACATTCCAGGTGTAGCTATGTTTGGTCGATGTTCAGTTAGTACAACCAAGGGTGGCAAAGGGGAGGGTTTGAGTCCCAGTGAACCTGTGACACCGCTCAGTAAATCAAGAGCATGGGAGAGGGTTTTGGCTCAACAGGATATAAGAGAAAAAATGCTACCAGCGAAAAGATTTGAGAAAGCACAGGATGTACGGCCAAGCCCTAGCCCGGCAAAAAGAACGGTCGGCCCAATTATAAAAAGTCGTAGTAAATCCATGGTAGAAGGAAGAACGCTGAAATGGCACTTTAGGGAAAAAGTGCCTCTATTGCATCTAAACCAGAAGACTGCATCTATGAGGGAGAATAGGGAGGCGGCCCGCCTAAAAGATCCTCAGGAAAGTGCATGGCTCGAAATTTCGGATGCCGAATTACTGTACAGTATAAACCAGAAGAGTCCATCACGGGAATTGTCCTCCGCCAAACAGGCTACTGACCAATTGTCAAGGGAGTTGTCAAGTAAAAACCCTGAAAACACTGCATCACAAGTGGAAGTGCAACAGAATCCGGTGCACAATCCGGACATAGCACAGGAGCAGCCTGTTCTAAGTGAGGGCGGCATGGCAGTCAGCATGCCTGAACAACAAAACAAAAGCAGAACAGAGAAACTTTTAACCGGGGATGCAGCCCATGTAGACATCCTGGAGCGAAGGAACATAGATAGGGAGGTGATAAAGGACCTAACATCTTCAGTGCCACCCCCAATCAGGAAGGCAGCCAACAGTCCCGATACCAGTAGAGTGCATGGATGACTTGTGCCCCCCTAGAGGAGAGAAAAGATCGATTGAACAAGTGGATAGCGACCTGGTGCCCCATGGAAGAGCACCACAGAAAAAGTTAAAATGTTGGGGCCAACGTGACGAGAGAAGGATAGCGGAGTTTCAATCCGTGTCATGTCGACATTTGACGAAAAGTCACTTAGAACAAAAAGGATGCAAAACAGCTCCACCCGGACAAGAGGTGCCTGGGAAAGGCACGCAGAATATGAACATGATACAGAGTGGGTGGTTGTCTCTGGTGGCCAAAGGAAAACAAGAGAAAAGACACCCATTTACGACAAGACGGATGAGAGGTGTTCCCAGCCCAAGGATGAGTGTCCAGAACACAAGTGCAATCTAGAAGAACAATTCGCCAAATTGCAGGCTGCCTTTGGTTCAATGGTGTCAATTACCCTTTCACACTTCCTCAAATTATATGAAGCCGAAATGAAAACTACAGAGACCAAGCTACACTCATGGCCCTGATACAATCTAAGCTAATTGTTATCAAATCACATATGGAGGCTGCTTGAGAAAAAAGAACAAGAGAAAAGGAAGCAAAAGGGGCTATTCTTAAAACACTGATTGAGCCTATAGAAGACGCAAGAGAGGATACAAAATCGATTTTGATGTGTTTTAGAGATAGCATACGCTTGATGAAGCCCCATGAGGTGAGTGAAATTAAAAGAAGGCCTGCATCATCGGTAACCCCAGAGGTGGTGAAGCAAGTGGATACCAGAGATGGAGAAGTAAGGTTGGATAGAGTAAACTTCAAGACCGATGAGCCCGTCAACACCTTGCAGTTCCAATGCAATAACGGAATGGAAATCTGCCATACCCATATTGAGAAACATAAGGAAAGAGCTTTAGCCCTAAGCCAAATCACTAGGGAATGTAATGAAGGAGTATCAACTCCTACAGAAGTTGGTACAGCAAAAGGAAGTATCCTCAAGTCGACCAATACATCTGAACCATGCTCCCAAAAATTTACAAAGCAGAGCAAAAGTGGAAGTGTGAACCAGTTCCCAATATTTACAACTGAAGGGCAAGGAGCGCAACAATTGGCTGATAAGAGACTGAGAGGCAAAAGTAAGACGAGAAACAAAACTCTCCAAAAACTCCAGAAAAATAAAGAACGGCGAGAGACTAGCACTAAAAACATTAACAACTGCACGAGAATAGTTGTAGAAGCATCAACTAGCTCTGCAGTGGTGCAACCCCCACGTGGAGGCGTTCACCCCAAAGCACCAGCAGCAATAGAGGCAAAAGCTGAAAAAGCCAGAAGCGGGCCAAAAAGTACCCAAAGTGATGTCTCCAATTGGGAAGCAGACCCCCTGCTGCAGTTGTCTACATACGAGGGAATCGAATCAGACTATGATGAAGGGTCAGAAGTGATCATTTGCTCCACTGATGAAGAGGATGAAGAACCACGAAAGAATAAGGATCAGTGACCTTCAGAAGCCTGAAAGAGAAAAGAGCTCAACTCGATCAAAAAGCAAGAACATCTGCCAAGCAATCCAATATGATGGAGGTATTGGTTGAATGATCAAGGCAAAAAAGACACTCTTGCTTAGGAAATAAGGGGACAAAGAATAAAAATAGGAAGTGATTGCCTTTGAGCCCAAAAACGTATGGAAGGAAGCCAAAGTGTTCCTGGAAAGAGTACTAAAGGCCGATGACCGGCCGATGACCGCGCAAACATAATGGCCCTTTTGCATAATGTTCCCCAGTTGAGTCATCGAACCCAAGGACATAAAGATTGTGGATTTCATAAATGAAGATGAGAACTACAAGGTGTGCCTGCATATGACCTCAAAGGCCGATCTCTGTTTATAAATGCAACAGATGACATGCGAGCCCTTGGATTCGACCTAAGGGAGGGCGTGGGCATGTCAAAAGAAATGGAAAGGATGAGAGAAAAAGAGTCAAGAAAAAGTGGCCGAAACAGTGAATACATGACACAGCTGTCAGAGGATGAGTCCTTTAAATCAGTTAGATATTCACCAAGAGCCCTAAAGATGACTATAAATGGCCGAAATACTTATAGATCTATACCACCATCTGTGCATTTGGAAACATTGGAACGCAGAATATCAAAAGAGGAATCCTGTGACTGGCTGGCCAGAACACTGGCCTTGCCAGATAAGAAATAGACCAGCTGCCAAGAAACACAAAGGGAGCTGAAGAAAGGCTCTTGGAACTCCAGAGGGTTCGTGCATCTGTTTCAAGCTATGGACTCAAGATTAACTGCCATAGATGTTCTGTGCCTACAAGAATCCTGGTTAGGAGAGACTCCCTACTTGGATGGTTATACAGGCTTCCTGAATAATGCAACAAAAGGAAGGTGCGGAAGACCTTCAGGAGTCATTACCTTGGTTGAAAGTAACATCGCTGGGAAAATGATCAGGGTCATGCATCCTAACCCCTTGATGATACAAATCATTGTAATCAAAGTACAAGTCCATGATAACTCTAAAGAAGGGAATATCTTCAACCTATATTGGAATGTGAAAGCAACAGACAGGAAGCGTTTCCCAGACTTGGTCATAAAATGGTTAGATGACCTATGGTCAGAGCTGGATAACTCCAGAATAATCATATGCGGAGACTTGAATATCGATGGGTTGAGGACACACTTCTCTGATGCAAAGGAATGAAGCCTAGTAGAAAAAACACACAGGAGTCAGAAATGGCTGGATGAAATGGATCGTAGAAATATGTACATGGTGAATGGACAAGTAAAAGGAGACAAACCTGGAGCTAAGACATGGTACGCCGGAAGGCTTAGTGCTACGCTGGTCTAATTTTTTGTAGATGAAGCAACTTTCCATAAAGTTAAGTCACTAAAAGTAATGTGTACCGAACTTAGTGACCACTGGCCACTGATATTGGCTTGTACATGACCCTTCGCAACATACTCAGGAACAAAGGCCAGGACACGCTGGGAATGTAAAGTCTTGCTTGAGACTAGAGGTAATCAGCTAACGATAGATGCAAGATCACTACCAGCACTTAAGAGCACCTGGCAGAATGGAGAGGCAGAGCCGAAAATGCGAGTGGGGTATGAAACCTGCTTGATGTCGTTTGGAAAGACAAACGGGCCATGGGAAAAGGGGTTCTAAAGAGAAAATATCTCTATTACAAAGAAGTAAGAGACAAAAAACACAGTTATTAAAGGATTTGGGGTCATTAAAGGCGGTCCAGGTTATCTCAAGGATGGCTAAGAAGAAAGAACTTAAGCAGAGCTATGGAATTTGGGTTAAGTCACACCGAATGACTATGTACCAAAATGACGGCAACAAAATGTTACACGCAATGCATAATAAAAAATTCAAGTCAATTATGGACACTTCTCAACGCAAAAGAGTGTGACATAGGAGCGTCTCAACTGAACCCTATTCAAGAAGATGACTGGGTTAAAAATTTCAAAGCTTTTTATGGGCAAAAAAGCCCTAAGATTCTTATCACGGAAGAGTCACTCTTATGTATCACTCTTATGTAACACACCATGGTCAATTAACATGAAAAGAGAAGAGATAAAAAACATCATCGCTAAAGCCAGCTCATCAAGAGCACACAGACCCGACGGGCTGCTACACTTAAACTGGCACCACAAATATGAACAGACTTCTGCTTAGACCTGTTCCAAAGAATAAAGCAACAAAGAAAAATCCCTGTATCATGGAAAAGTGCAGTAGTTATACCAATCTATAAAAAAGGGGGCATAAAAAGTCCCAAAAACTGCCACCCAATTTCCCTCCCAGAAGTTCTAGGAAAGGTTTTCGCTGGAATCCTTCATAAATATTTATTTTCATTTGTTCAGATTCAAAAATACAAAAAGAACTTCCAGACATTATAAACACATCCTAAAAGAAGCAACAGCAGATACAGAGTGGATAGTAGAAACAGAAAACTTTGACCAAAGACAAGCAGGATTCATAAGCAATGTGGACTGTGGCTTGAACCTCCTCCTAATCAGATTCATAAGAAGAAAGATTCCGAAAGCAAATTAACAATTGTAGATGGCTTGTATTGACATGTAGGCAGCTTTTGACTATGTGGAAAGAGACAGGTTATGGACTAAATTGAAAAATAAAGGCTGTCCCGAAGAAATCCTGGACCCCATCCGAGAATTGCATACAGGAGCCACCTTGCACATCCGGTTAGATCATCAGGGAAACCTATCCAAGGAAATTGAAAATCGTAGAGGCCTGAAACAAGGATGCCCTCTGGCTGCCATTCTTTATAACCTTTTCATAAATGATATGAAAGAGGTTTTGGAACCAGCAAGATCAAGCTCACCAAAGATAAACGGAACGGCAGTAGGGCACCTGTCATATGCTGATGAGTTAGTCCTGCTGGACCTCACACCAGTAGGCCTCCGGAGAAAGTTAGATGCCCTACAGGCCTATGCAGTGCAACATGTGCTAAAGATCAACATCGGGAAATCAGAGACACTAGTGATGAAAAATCCAAGAGCAAAGACAAAAAGAGCTTACACTTGGTCACTTGGTTCTGACAAACTAAACACAAACAGTTTTGACTCGATATCTAGGAATTATGATCAGCTCTGTTCGAGGAGATACTCCCTGGAAGGAAAGCCTATTGCTGTAAACCAAACAGCTTACAATCCTAGGCCTAGTACTAAGAAAAAAATATGGTACATTTTCCCTGCAACCTTTGATTACATTCTACAACCAGAAGGTTGTACCAGCTTTAACATACGCTGGTGAAGGAGATCTGAACGTTACGAAAGAATTGTGAGGCTCCCAAATGCAGTTCCAATGGGAGTGATAAGACATGAGTTGGGCCTTTATTCACTACATTCTCGAATCCAATGGAGATCTTTGATGACATTCCGAAAGGTAATAGGCCTTGAGTGCCCACCACAATACAGAATAATTAGGATCAAAGAAGAAGGCATGTCCTTCTGGCCTTTAAATCAGTGGAGGGATGACTACCTAAACATACTATCTAATTTGGGCATATCAGTTGAAACATTGAGCGATAAACCAAAGAAGGTGAAAGAGGCCTTGTTGACGGCGGATTGGGCTGTTTCTCAAGTAAAGCGACGGAATCAAAACAACACAGCTTGTCCAAATTGCTCACTGGTTTGCACATCACCACGGAATATCTCTGAAAATTCCCTTCTCCGAAGTATCAAGACTTGATTCTGAGATTCTGCTTAAACCTATTAATGAAGTGCTGTTCAAATACGGTCTTGTAAAGTAAGACAAATGTTGTTTCTGCCAACTGAAAGTGGAATCCCTGCGACACTGATACTCTTTTGTCCTAAATTGTAAAAGGAGAGAACCATTCTACTATTTGAGAAACTAAATAAAGTCCATGGTCTGAATGCCGAAGCATGGCGGGAAACCCTTTATGGGGGCCTTAATAGCTCGGCAACCAGAGTGTTGGGTCTGCACCTGGATGGGATTTCTTGGCAGCAAAGGAGCACAAGTACTGATAGATCATCCTACCCAAAATCGGGAAGGGGTTTTGAAGAGGAATGAAACTAGAGCCCTGAAATGACTAGTTCAGGGTCAATTGGGAAAGGGAACAGACAGAGGTTATCATGCCAAGAGATGGCTCTGCGTGGTATGAATGAGAAAGGAGGACGATTAAGAGGAGGGTAGTTTGAAATTAATTTGGATATTTGGCAGACTCTGAAGGCATTTGGTTTATGTTGACAAGCCAAATAGGATGTTGACATTAAGAATGTTTTACCATCTCTTGGCATTAGAAGAGTAAGGATTTTATGAGAAGCATAAGTTTGTATAATAATTGTGTGCTTAATTAAAAAAAAAAAAAAAATAATAATAATAATAATAATAATAATAATAATAATAATAATAATAATATGTGAGCGCCCTTATACTTGTGAATCCCTCACATGCTTACCTCCACACTTTGCACTAAAGTTAGCCAACAGTTTTTATAAGAAATGATAAGAGTTATTAGCTCCAATGCATTCAGCCGCATCATGGTCAAAAGCTTTTTCTGGCCCGCTAGTAGGTGCACTCGCCCTTCACCTGGCAAACCATTGAAGAACCTAAGCTCCTAGCTTGACTCTGTCGTTTTCTCTGAGACCAACTATCCTAGGTTTCACAAGCATGCTTCCTTCAAATGCCGTAACCTAGCCCTATCCTACACGCAGGCCATAACTAAGAGAGTTCCTCTACTGAGAACGAGCAAGTCTATGGAGCAAGTCTACATAGCCTGTTCTATGGGATGGTGCCCAGTCAGGAGGGCCTAGATCATGTGTCAGCTCACTGTCCCATTCTAGAAGAGCAATATCAATGTGACGTCAGTCTGGTCCAGCGCACTCAAGGACCGCCCAGCTCCGAAAGGCAATTCTGCTTTGCACAAATTTCAATTGCAGCTCTCAGGCACACATTTTTGCCTTGCTGGGTGTCATCAATGAGGTGTGGCCGTAGTGCGGTGACCCGCAAGACACAGCAAGGGGTCGCACATCTGGATGACCCGATCTGACTTGGGGTGAAACTACAAGCATAATATGGTTTGCCAAAAAAGTGAGTGTCCATCTATTGAGAACGAGACAAGTCTGAAAACCCTTTCTATTTGATGGGCCCCACTGAGGAGGGCCTGCAGACTACAAACACTTCTTTCCACCCTCAGCTCAAATCATTCTAATTAATATCATATTGCAACTTCTTGTAACTTGTCATGCGTAAATATTAGATTTGCACATTGCAACCCATTATTAGACCGGTGGATATGATGGTTGAGTGTCACATCTTCCAACATCAATACTGACTTCCATTGTATAAATGAATCATGTTAAAACAGGCAATATTTTTTCACCATCCACTGTTCTTACAAAACAATTATATAAATAAACAATCTTTAGATTCTCCTTGCCCAGGTGGCTATTCCTCTGCCTTAAAAGCTGCCCGACTGTGGAACACAACCTTGCCGGTTTTCAGTAAAGCTGATCATTTGTATAAAAGAAATTAGAAGAGTTCATTGCACAAAGTAGAACACCTTCATTTGCACTTCCAAGCAATTTAGTCCACAAAGTATAATGTTCAAAATGTAATACAAAGGTTTTTTTAAAAGCTTTAAAACAGGCAAAATGGCCTTACCACCTTAACACGTTTCTTTAGTACGTTTTGTGTTTCGTAGTTCAAAAGTGTAAATGCTACCTACGTTTTAAGTATGCAGACAGCATTTACAATGGATTCTTAGTGCATCCTCTTACTTCTAGCGGATGCTAAAAGCGGGCAGATTCCAAAGAAATCCAATGAATTGGTGTCAGCATTAAAATAACATGCCAACCTACATGCATTCTGTTTCTGTAGATTCAGCAACATTTTACACCGAAAACATTCATTAAAATGAGGCCCCCAAATACGAATCTTCAGTCCCAGAGGAAACAACTTAAAATCTGTATTTTGCCTTTGGAGCAGGCAGCAGACCCGTTTGTCAGAGGGTAAGCTCAAAGTCTGCCAATTACGTTCAGCAATTCTGCACTTGCTTTTCAGAGATGCTAGATCAGAGTCGTACAAGCCGTCATTCTTGAAAGCAGGTTTTATGCAGATCCTCATGACAGGGTCAAGGATATCGAGGGTGTTAGAGATGGAGAGCGGCAAGTCAGCAAGGACAGCATCCGAGGGAGAGGCAGAAGCAGGGGAGGGGAGCTGAAGGTGGAGGCAAAAGCCGTGATTGACACTCGCTTCATCGGTCGAATGGTGGCCAAGGAGACTGGCAGTGCTGGGGGTGGCTCAGATAGAGGGCCAATGGGCTCCAAGCAGGAAGAGAGGAGAGAGTAATCAGACAAGGAGAGGGGCTTGTGACCGGGTTGGAGATGGGAATGTCGCTGGAGATGAGGGTGTCCAGCGTGTGCCAGGCTAAGTGGGTTGGGCGAGAAGGAAGAAAAGTGATATAGAGGGAGTCACAGAGGACACAGAACTATGAGGTGGCTGATGGGGGGCGTGGCTACGAGGGCCATGTAGGAGGACGTGATCTGGAGGAGCTCCCGAGATCATGAAATGATCTGGGTGTAAAAGTGCGCAACAATGGGCTGATGACTACTGAAAATATAGATGTCGGTGTGTGAATGAGTGGACCACGCTTGGTTAACTTTTGGAAGGTGTAGGAGGAACGGCGACAGAGTTCTGTGCGAAAAAGACAAGGAGCGCCGGAGACAACAGACGACACAAAATGGCAGACCAATGTCCGGAACAAAGGAAGGAGCAGGCCGCACGGTGATAGAGCGAAAGAGGAGTACTGGGTGCGCATTTGTCACTTGTGCAGAATACAGGTCCTCTGGGTCATGTCGAATAGAACGGTGAGGCCGAAGGCGAAGCAGCCCACCCTGGACGACTTCGCTAAGTCGCCCCCTGGTCAAGAAAACACCAAGAGCAAGGATAAGTCGCCTGCAGGCAGCATGACGGCAACGGGCACCAACCAAGAAGTCCTAGCTGTGATTGCAGACTTAAGGGCGGCCTGGGAAGCCAAACTCGAACTAGCCGTCACTGAGCTGAAAACGGCACTGGACCTTAAGGTCGGAGAGGTGCAGGAGGAAGTTAATCTACTCCGGCAGGACGTCAGGGCTTTGGCGGAGTGTACGGAGACCCTTGAGAAGGAAGTGAGCCCGAATACCGCGGATTGTGCCTCCCATAAGGCCGAATTGCATGCCCTGATACAGAGCGGAGGAGGCGGAGGGACGCGCCCAACGAAATAACATCTGCATCGTGGGCCTGCCGGAGGGAATGGAGGGCCACGATCCCTCGGAGTTCATTGAGTCCATGCTACTGCAAGAGATAACCGGAGGTGCCCTATCTCAAGGATTTGCGGTGGAACGGGCACATAGTGCTCTAACAAGGAGGCCGCCGCCAGGAAACCCGCCTAGGCCGGTGATAGCCAAAATTCTTAATTACCGGGACCGGGAGAAGATATTGGAACACTTCCGCAAGGGAGGAACGATTATACGAGGAGCGGCAAACATCACGGCCTACCCGGACTATACCCTGTATGTGCAGCGTAGCCGCATGAACTTTGGGACGGTAAAGCGGAGACTGAGAGAGGCGGGCCACAAATACATGTTGCTGTACCCAGCAAAATTGAAAGTTATACAAAAACACAAAACTTTGTTTTTTGAGACCCCGGAGGATGCCATGGGATGGCTCGATGCGCAGGGATGTCCCCAGGAATCTGGAGTTCGGACGGAGAAAGAGCATGGAAGAGATAAGTAATGCACGAGGGGGATGCCACAAGATGGAGCAGCACGGACCCATGGGACTTGAATATAGTAATTTGCGCAACCTTCAGCAGAGGAGGTCAGACTGTTACACTAGATGTCATGAGCACTATAATTATTATTGAATTAATGGGAGCCTTGCAGAGCGGATCTCTTTACCCCACAGTATTCTTAGTTAAGTGGCCATTAGGGCGACTTCACCCTACTGGGCTCTGGGCATTGTTTGGTGCTTTCAGGACTAGATGTGGGGGTGCCTGAGTTCCGAGAACGGAGCTGGGCAACAGTTGGGGTGTGTGGAGTGGGGGAAGGGAGGGGGGGAGGGTGGGGAGGAAAGTTGGGAATTTGTTGTGTACATAGTTATGGGTAGTTTGAGCTTCTACAAGAAGCTACAAGTAAAGGCGGATAGCTGTATCTGTATCATCTGGGCGAAGGAGATTCGCTACACGGAAGGGAAGAGGACACTCATGAGCTATGGGGGACCTTAAGATCGTGACATGGAATGTCAGGGGACTCAATAGTTACTTAAAGAGAAACAAAGTCATGATGTACTTGAAAAGACAGAAGACTGATATTGCGTTGTCGCAGGAAACACATCTGACCCGGCAAAAACTGGAACTGGTGGGGAAGAAGTGGAGAGGCACTGTAGTAGGCTCTCCGTATTCTGCCTACGCTAGGGGAGTGCTGGTCTGGGTAGCACCGCACTTTCCGCTCCAACTTACACAAGAGGTGGTGGACACGGAGGGGAGGATGGCCATATTAAAGGCTTTGGTGGAGAATAGAGGTGTGCATTATAAATACGTATGCCCCCAACCAAAATACTGCAGCATATTTTAGTCCCTGTGTACTCATCTGGGCGCGTGTATGGGAGGAGCGGTTATTTGGGGAGGGGATTTCAACTGTGTGCTCAACCCCAAGGCAGATAGATCTGATGATAAGATTGATAGGCCCACCCCAGCAGCCAGGGTATTGCATACATTACTCGACGACTTCGGGCTGGCAGATGTTTGGAGGACAGAAGAGGGGACAACCGAGAGGAGATAAGAGAAACTCTAAAAGACATGGAATTACCTAAGATTAGTGCTGAAGAAAGGGGGGAGCTGGACGCACCGATTACCCTAGAGGAATTGGATGAGGTGGTGAAGCAGCTGCCCACCTGTAAGACCCCGGGTGCGGACGGATTCCCTAGCAAGTTTTATAAAACATATAGAGAGGAAGTACCCCCCCCCCCTATGCTAGAGATGCTCAATGAGTCTTTTGAGATGGGCCGGCTGCCGGAATCGCTTAGAGAAGCGTTAATTGTGCCGCTTCCTAAGCCTAACAAGCCAGGGCATAGCTGCGGCTCTTATAGGCCTTTGTCAATGTTGAACCAGGATAGCAAGATATTGACGGCGGTCCTGGCCAATAGGCTGCATAAAGTTATTAGCAAACTGATACACCCGGACCAGACAGGTTATGTCCCCAGCAGAAATATAACCCACAACCATAGACGACTCCACCAGGTGATTGAAGAGGAGAACAGGAGCGAGGGGGAAATGGTGGTTGTGTCCCTAGATGCAGTCAAAGCTTTTGACTCAGTGAGGTGGCCATGGTTGTTGGAGGCCCTAAGGGAATACGGGATGGGGCCGGGCTATGTTATGTGGGCAAAATTGCTATACAGTGAACCACTGGCCAGGGTGCACACAGGATCGGTGATATCTGAGAGATGGCAACTTAGCAGGGGCACCAGACAAGGGTGCCCCTGGTCCCCGATGTTATACATTCTAGCCCTGGAGCCCCTGGCAGTGTACCTCAGACAACAATATGACATGATAGGTATTGAGGTAGTGGGAGAGAAACATCTAATATCCTTGTATGCTGATGATTTGCTACTATATCTGAAATATCCGGAAGAAAATCTTCAATATATTCTAGAGGTTATGGAAAGGTATGCAGAACTGTCCGGCATAGCGGTGAACCCCCAAAAATCGAGCATGTTCCCATTAGGGAGCTACAGAGGAGCCCCTTTGGAGCGGTTGCCAATGTTGTCTGTACCATGGGCGGTTGATTCCTTCCGCTACCTCGGAATAGATGTGTATCACACGGTGGCGGAGGAACACTTGCATAATACCGAGGTGGCTGTGGGAAAAATCGAACAAGTATGAAGTTTTGGGAGAAGTTGCCGCTGGCGATGATGGGACGGGGGGCGATGCTCAAAATGGTGGTCCTGCCCAGGCTGTTACATTTCTTCAGTAATATACCGTACTTGATACCCAAAACGTGTTTTGTCAAACTGAATAGCATGTGCAGAGACTTCCTATGGCATGGCACTCGAAATAGAGTGGCGCTATGGAAACTGCAGAACTTCTATGATAGAGGGGGCAGTAAGCTGCCAAATTTTGAGGCCTATTATGTGGCTGGTCAGTTGCAATATGTAACCAAATGGCTTTCAGATGAGGTAACTCCTGAACCTAGGCTGTTTGGACAGGACTGCACTCCGTTTTACCTAAAGGAGATTATTTGGTTGCCTAGACCTGAAATGAAAGAACGTCCGGGTATGATGTTGCTTGGGTGGAAGATGTGGCGTAGAGTGTGCCGACTGATGGAGAACCCGTACCCGTGTTCCCCACAAGTGCCGCTAGTGGCCTTAGCAGGGGAAGACAACCAATTAAGAATCATAATCAGGAGCTATTGGGAATCGGTCGGGCTGGTCACATTGGGAGATGTGTGCAAGAGGGCACCATTAAGGAGTTCGAAGAACTGGGGGAAGAGGCAGACTTGCACAGAGGCCAATATGTCACGTATCTTAGGCTAGTCCAGATTATTCGTAAAACCTGGCCAGAGACTGTACTGGCTGAGGAGCCAGACGCCATTATGGGGACAATATATGACACATCAGAAGGAGGTCACGAGATCTCTAGATTATATGAGATGGTGATGACCCGGGTGGGGAAGGATTTGATGCATTTGAGGCTGGACTGGGAAGCGGAGGTGGGGGCACAGATGACCGATGGGATGTGGGAGCGTGCTATGGGATACCACAAGAAAGTGTCCAGAAATGCCAGATTGCAACAAATACAGTTATACATAACGCATAGAGCCTATATGACCCCGAAGAGAATATCTAAGTTTGTAAATGCAGGAATACAAGCATGCCCAAAATGTGATAAAGAAGACGCTGATATGACACATATGTTCTGGTCCTGCCCAGTGATTGGAAGTTTTTGGGGGGTGGGGGTGACACGAAAATTAGCTGATAAAGGGGTCACGCTCAACATAGATACGGCCTGGGCCTGCCTGTTGGGAGGGTTTCCCAGACCACGGAATACTAAACATGTTGGGAAACTGAGGGACCTGGCATATGTGCTTGCAAAAAGAAGGATTGCCATGGGCTGGAAGCAGCGCCACAAGCCACGGGTTGAGGTATAGTGGCGAGATTTGCAAAAATGGGCGGAGGCTGAAACGGTTGTATGGCAGGAGGCATGTAGCAAGTGCGGGGAAGAAGAGGTGGGTAGCCTGATGGCATGGAGAGTGTTAGTAACAGGACTGTTTGGCACAGTAATGGATTCCGCAGCTTCGGAAGAAAGTGATACCCGGCCGCATGCAGCAGATACAGAATGAGAAACGCAAACAAGCTCTTGAGGGGGGAGGGATTGGGAGAGCAGTAGTGCGTATTAATTGATGTTCATGTTCTGTCGCAAATAAGGCTGCTAGTTTGGTTTGTATTGTTTATTTGTTTTTAAAACAATAAACACTTTTTTTTTTTTTTAAACTATGAGGTAGCTGATTCACGGGAGTCGAGGTGGATATTGAAATCACCAAGGAGGAGGAGTTTGGAGAAATAGGTCAAGAGGGAGAAGGCAAGGTCAGCCCATTCAGAAAGGAAGAGAGAAATAGGTTCAGGGGGTCTGTAGATGGTAGCAAGGGTGAGAGAAAGTGTAAGGAAGACCCAGTGCCTACTGAAGAATAATTCAAAAGAGGAGTAGGATTGAGCAGGTATGATGGAAGCGGGGACCCACTCAAGGAATATTAAGGCCACTTCAACTCCTGGATCTGAGGCTGTGAAGTTAGATTAGATACTCTAATATCAATTATTCATACCATTTTATTTAACACAAAATGTATTTCCACATAATATAATAAAATTTCATTCAAACATGAATACTGTAAGACAACACAATGTATGTTGACAACACCTCTCTCTACCACCTTTCATACACACTCATATCTTCACACACTATACCTCTTTTACCAAATGTTCTAGCTATACAAATAATATACACTACAATTTCATTTGTCACCCTTTCACCTTTTCATAATTATGTATTTTGAGTAGAGTCAAAGTCTTCCCTGGCCAAAGGCGTGACAGGGGGTCAACACGACTTTGCAGGGGAGCTAGGTTGCTACTAGCTTGAAAAGAGATCACCGTGAAGTACAAAAAAAAAGGTTTATTTCAACAAGAAGACGTATTTACAAAAGTAATTTATGTGCCATAGCACATGGCATATGCATACTGAAGTGCATTTATAGTCTGCATATTGGTGGGTTAGTACATGTAGTGACAATCTATTCCATGTATCGTTCACAATACATTAACATTGTCGACACATTGGTTGGTGTTTCTGGTTTGGTCGGTTGTTGGCAAAGGGCAGTGGCTGGATGAAGTGGATCTGTGACGAACTGAGGAAAGGATCCAGGCATCTGACCTTCGCAGACTTCCCCCCCAGCCGCAGTAATCAGCAGCTGGTAAAGCAAGACTACAGCCATGGCGCCAACTTACTTGCACATGGATGACGCCCATCTCACTTAACCAAGTCCGACCACGACCTAATGTCCTGAAGACAGTTCGGTACAATTTTGCAGCGCTGCTCCACTTAGGTTTTGCACAATGTTAGTCTCCTTATCAATGATGTTGTCTTTTCTGAGGCAATCTGCAATGTTTGTTTCAATTCTATTGCCTTCCCTTAGGCATTCTATAATGTTCATATCCGTATAACTTGTCTGTCTGGCCTTCTCTTAACCAATGTGCTTTTCCTGGGCTTACCAGTGTTTCTCATTGCCTTCAGCATTCGTCGTGCTTCTCCATCCTCTCTGAATCTCACCCGCTGACCGGCAATGCCCTCCGTAAGCTGCTTTGTTCCCGCTTTGCTTCCCTCTGTGTCTGGCAGTTCCAACTGTCTGTGACAGGCACTCAGCAAACTTCTCCCGGCTTCTCAGCATGCCATCTCCTTCCGCTTCTGAGCTGCGCTCTGTACTCTGCTTGTCTCTGTTGTCCCGAACAGCGTCAGAACAAGTCAGATGCACTTGCCAGCTCTGTCTCTCAGTGGTTCTACAGCGATGTGTCTTTTGAATGTCGAGGTCTCAGTAGAGCTGTAGAACTAATATAGAAACGAACAGTGTTGAAAGCAAGTAAAGAGAATACAATTGATACCAACCTTGTAACAAAAGGGTCAGTGACCCAGTGCTGGAGAAGTGTTATTTCTTCAAAACAAGAAAGACTGAAAAGAAAGCGAAGAAGGATAGTGACCCAGGCAACCAGTGAGTTTGGGACTCACACCAAAATAAGAAAATTGTGACACCCTGATAGGCGAGTAAGCCAGGGGTGGAAGGAGAAGTAATAAGCAAAGTAAAAGAAGAAGTGAGAAGAAACAAAGAAGCTAATAACTCCACCTTGAGAGTGTGGAACATTGATCAAAGGGAAGATCTATACCCATTGTAAGGATAAAATATTGTACCCTGGCAGGAGAGTACACCAGGGAGAGAAGAGGGATCAAAGCCAGAAGCCATAACGGTTGATGTAAAAAGGGAAGAATCCCTTTGAGTAATAAAAGAAACCAGAGAAATCATAAAACAGTGAATCCCTGGCAGGAGAGTGAACCACGAATAAGAACATATGCGAGTAAACCTGAAATTGTGAAACACTAACAAAAGGGGAAGTCGAACCCCTTTAAAGCGGAACAAGAGCAAAAATGAAAGAGAAAGCAAAGGTCTCAAACAAACTGTGACATTGATAGGAAACAGAGGGAGAAGACCATTGAATCAGTGAAGACTGAAGGGATTCAAAGTTGGAATAGTTCCCCTTGGCCCCCTTTTAAACAATGAAATAATAAAACAGATAAAAATGAATATTCAGGGAGAGAGGCATCTCCTTGAGAAACATTGGAATATTATTGACTTTGCCGAAACTGCCGGTCTGATTGTGAGAAACCAGAAGAAACATAGGGGAAGGGAGGACCCCTTTTTCTTGGTGGAACCTTATTCTTTTTCGTTTCTGCACCTTAGAACTTTATGTCTGGAACTTAGATAATAAGCTATACGTTTATAGCTTAGAGAAATCCCATTTCCCCTTGTATTAAGTTTAGCATATAAGGGTCAGTTTAGGGTTTTGGAAACAGGATCGAGGGCGCATTTTTTGTTGAACATCCTGACACAGACTTTCACTAGCTTTGTTGAGGCAGGGAAACCCCTCATTGCCTTAGGGAGATGAAGGATTTCACTAACCCATCTTAATATTATGACAATAAAAGTTATAACCAACACTTAACATGCCACTTTGTCCGGGTCTTACTCTTGATCCTTACAGTGTGTATCAGTGGGGTTTATGTATGTCTGTATGTGTGTGCCTGTGAAGGTGTGTGCTTAGCAATGTGTGTGTGTGTGTGTGTGTGTGTGGTTGTGTGTGGGTGCGCATGTGTGTGAATGTGTGTGTGAGTTCAGCAGGGTTGATGTGCCAGTGACTGCAAGGTGGTTTTAAAAAGGGGCCTGTGAAACTGGAAAGTTTTATTCCCCGGCGACATTTTTTATTTCTTATGGCAAGTGGGGCTAGTAATTGTGAAAATAAATGTTCTTAAGGTACAAATAGGAAAAGGGATGTATTTATGATGTGTTAGCAATCTACTTTGAAGCCTGGAAGGTGGTGACAGGTATTACAGGGCATTGATTGCATGTTGACATGGCTTGGCACAGAAATATGACAAAGTCTACTTACAGTGACAGTTGTTGCAATTATTCAGCAAATGCCCACACAAGTGAACTCTAAATGGAGGCACTGGGATAATTGGGAAAAGCCATTATGGTGGTGTACGTGCAGCAATTGCTCTGACCCTAATTGGCAAAGCCATCATCATTGTGTACTTACGGTAGCATAATACATTATTGAGCAAAGCCTGTGCATTTTTAATAGCTGTACGGGCTTTTTTGGGTAAAGCCATCATGGGCGCGTGTACTTAAAGTGGCAGTACAGGAAATGTTGGGCAATAATTCATTTTGCCTGTACTACAATTAACCCTTTACACCTTGGATCTTTGCATCCCAGAATACATTCTATGCCAGGCTTAGCTTTTCGCCTACTTTGGCACCTCTCCCCAATGACGCCCAGCGTGCCTGTTGTTGTGCTAGATCACTAGGTGACCAAGGGAACAGGGCAACCTTACCCAGCTACCCAGAATAAGGAGAAGGTAAAGAACTGTCTTGTCTGCCCATTGACTGTGACCACCCTTACTGGAAGGGACTGGTGGTAACTCGGTTCATGGGGACGGAACGCAGTGGTTGAAACAGGCAAGCCAAAGTCGACATCAGAGAATATCCTATGGCCTTGGACCATTGTCATCACCTCTTGATCCAATGATAACATCTCAAGACTGAAGCAAAAATTCGAGAGAACCCTGGGCACAGGAAGATGTCATGATTTTGCAAAGTAACACACCTCCATGCCAACGCCGCCCCTACCGCCAGCTCAGTACCGTTGAGATGTCAGGCAGAGGAGGAAGACAGAACGAACACCTTAGTCCTCAATATCTTATGTGGCTCTGCAATTGTTTAATTCAAGTCTGATGACAGGTGCTCCATTACCCCTTTTAGTGTCTTTTGTGTCAATGGTGAAGGCCTTGCATGCAAAAGTCCCACACACACCCAACACGTCACGGTGGAACAATGTTGTACAAACTTGAAACCACACCCTATTTCAGTTAATTCGAAGCTCATCAAGTCACTGAACTCTTACAGTGATTCAAACTACAATAGTTGGAGCAGGATGACCCTGCAGAGTCAAGTGTCAACTAGAGAAGGGCTCCAAAACATGCCCCTTGGACCTACAGGTCCAGGCCTCACCCCAAAAAACCATGTTCTGAAGTCCCCAGTGCACACCTCCTTTAACCGCCCTTTATGATTTGTATCCCAATGCCTTTCCATGCTACACATTGCATTTTTGTTTTATTTTCTGCCCCACTTTAAGCAGATTCTCTGGTCTCCTGTGTTTTGTGGTGGGCTTTTGCAGTGCCCAATAGAATATCCTGGGCCACTTCTGAATCGTATCAAGCAGAACTAGTCCCAAAGACTTCTCTTCCATGGTGGCTGGCGAGGCCAGTCTTAGTCACCTGACCAGCAGGCAGGGGCAATGATTGATGGTGGGAGGCAAGGTGGCAGTGTACGCTGAGAGCAACCGCACAGGGCATAAGTGATCCATGGCTGGGTCCAAAGGACTGATACATTGGTACTTGTGGTATAGGACCGCAATCGTAGCGTGCCTGAATGTGGACTAAGGCTCCTGTCCCACCATCACTTAAAAGTAGGATATAAAACCAAGCACACTGGGCCTGACTCTCAAAGATTTACACTGGAGCAAATCGGAAATGTTCGTGAGCATTTCTGAGTCGCTCCTTCTACTTTATCCCTGATCTGCAAAGACTAAAACTTGAGCAAACCTGAAGATGCCTGGAGCACCTCTGACATAATAAGGGACATATGCAATTCTAAAGATGTGCTCCTGGGCATCTCAGGGATGCTCCGGGCATCCCCAGAATGTCTCCAGTGTTAGCCTTGGTGGACAGGTCGGAGCAATCCAGAAATGCTCATGGGCCTTGCCTGATTTGCTCCAGTTCAAATCTCTGTGAATCCGGCTCAATACCGCCAATAACGTTTTAATAATGCATGCATTTTAGGTAGTGTTAGCTGGGAAATGACGCTCCATCAATAGCGCTGGCGATAAAGTGTGATTGCAGCTGCATACCAGATCTAGTAATAACGCATACTCATAAGGCTATGCCAGTGGTGGAGGCAGCTTTTGGTGCCAAGGGGGCAGATATATCTTGAAGGGGCAGCAAGATTCTAAACGATTCATGGGTGGACCCTCAAGGGGGTGACAGATGTTTTTAGTGAAGGGTCCTACATTTTTCCTCAAATTAGCACGAGCAACTGAGCCCTAAAAAAATTAAGGTGGGCTTTCCCCCAGATTTTTTTTTTTAAATAATGTGTTGAAATTATGTATTTTGCAGCACAATTTTTAAGGAAAATGGGATTAGAAAACCATACAATTTATAGTTGTTTCTCTATGGAAACCATAAAAATATCAAGTAAATGTCATGATCCATCGGCAGCCATGCCTTGTGAATATTTTGAGTGCTATGGTTGGTCACTGCAAATCCCTTGTTTAGATGTTACAAACACATGCACACACACAACACACACACACGCACACACACTCTCTCTCTGATCCAACCTGCAAACACAAACACGTGTAGAATGCATTACATTCAAGCACATACATACATACATAGAAGCAAAAAACACATTGTTGCAACACCACTGTGGTTGCCACCAAAACCCTGTGGGCGACACGCTTCACTTGTCGGCGCAACACTCACTGGTTTTTTATTTTTGTAATATCATCAGTGCTGGTGCCCTCTGACTGTCTCCTTGATGATATTAAAACATTTTAAAAACCTGTGAGTGGTGTGCTGCACTCGTCAACGCGCCCCTCATGAGTTCTTTTTTTTTATTTTTTTTATCAGGGCTGGTGCTCAGTCAGTGCCAGTCCCAAATGAGCAGCAGCCCTGCAGCAGGGGAAGGAGGAGGGGGGTCTTGTGGGGTGCAGCAGGGAGGGGGGAGCAGATTGATCTTCCTGCCCACACCTAGCTCCACCCCTGGGCTATGCGGTCGTTAAAATATGAAACTTAATCTGTCATTAAATTATCTTTTAATCATGTGTGATGGGTTTACAAACCGGTGTTGATGCAATGTGGTGGGGATATGTTCCTGCACTTCCCAGTGGGGGCAGACCGTCCTCAGGTCTCCTTGTAGCAGTGAATATCTCTAGTGGCCTGCGTGTGATGCCGTGGTCATCCATTGGGGCTCAAATCCAATTAGTGCAAATTGTTAGTCACACGCTGGTGATAGCATTTGTCAATATTTATAGGAATACTGCCATCGTGTCCGATGACATCTTTTATGAAGGTTTATCTGAGATTTTAGACATGATAACGATGAACAATACTATCTCGGATACTATCATTGCTGGTGACCTTAATTTGGACTGCTGGAAGCCCACTGGCAGCAATCAGGAAGCTAAGAGATGGAACAACTTTATGCATGACCGCAATTTTTATATGCTCAACGGTGCTGTTGAAGGAGACGTACCTCCCCACCACACGTGCCAGCGTGGGTCTAGCACAAGCACAATCGATTATATTTATATGAGTGCCCGATTGTTCAAAAATGTAACCAAAATGCACATTACTGACCAATTGCACAGTGATCGTAGACTGTTGCTCGTACATTCCACCTGGAACTCTGCGATAATCAGAGATAAGCCAACTTTGCACGCAGAGGCAATAGTCAATTCCTCTAGAAATCGTCTCCGGTGGAATTCAGATACTCTAACCAACCTTAAACATAGAGTGGATGACAATGCATTGCAAGTTAATACTAAGCAATACTCCAACCTTTTAAAACCATTCATGAAAACCATAACCATTCCTCGGTTTAATCAAATACATCATCCACACACCTTTAATGTAGAGACTCATCGCATTAAAGCAGATTTAAAAATTCTCAAGAAAAAACCTGCGGCATCACAAGACCCGCTGCGCTGGCAGCACCTTAAAACAGCTAAATGCTGCTATAAAAACTGGTTAAAGAGTACAAAGGCGGCGTAATTCCAACAGGATAGTGAGAGAATGCAAAATGCCATGACCAACAAAAACTCGGCCACCATGTGGCAGTTACTGAATGATCGTAGATGTCATCTCCAGGCAGACGCACAAATCAATGGCGTCCAAGAATCAGCGTGGATCTCCCATTTCTCCTCTTTGTACGCCGATACTGTCTTCTTAAAATCTATATATACACCCACATCTGACTCTCCGTGGCAGTTACAGATTTCTATAGAAAGCATTCGTGCCATCATCATGAAGGCAAGTTCCTCTAGGGCGATGGGTCCAGATGGGCTGTCGAACTTTATGTTCAAAGCCCACCCAGATGAATGGGCTAACATCCTCCACTCAATCTTTGAGGAAATATTAACATCTCGTACCATCCCCCTTTCTTGGAAAACCTCTATAATCATTCCTATTTTCAAGAAGGGGGATCGCAGCGTTGCCGCAAATTACCGGCCGATCGCCTTACTGGATGCGCCAGGAAAAATATTTGCCAAACTGATTCTCGGCTAATTTAATGCCTGGACTCTACAATCCCAGCTCCGAGATCCCCATCAAACAGGTTTCGTGGCTGGCATGGGAACTACCATAAATCTGTTTGCCCTTAATTCTGTTAAATTGCAATTTCACATGTTTAAACAACAGTTTTTTTTTGCTTTTGTTGATCCCAATGCCGCCTTTGACTCGGTGAGTCGGGTGCTCTTGCTTTCCAAACTCTGCAAAAATAAGTGTCCGGTAACATTTGATGATGTAATTCATTCATTGCACTCACAAACTTCCATCAGAGTCCTGTTAACTTTAGACGGATTGTTATCTAATCAGATTAGTACCTTTCGAGGTCTAAAGCAAGGATGTCTTTTAGCTCCAGCCATTTTCAACGATGTTAGGTCCGCCTTGACAGATGTAATGTCAGATTCTCCAAAACTCAATAATACACCTATTCAAACACTTATGTATGCAGATGACCTGGTTCTCATCTCAAAAACACAACTAGTTCTGCAGCGTTTGTTGGATGCATTCTATAACTATATCCAAAAAAATGAGTTCAAAATCAACTTAAGTAAAACACAAATTGTTGCCATTCACCCAAGCGTCAAGGCCCGTTATCATATGTCTGGACTTTTGATCGATCTCCCTTACAAAGTATACCCATCTTGGCATATTGTTCGAGGGCTAGTACCATCCAAAAGCCCATATAGCTCGATTAGAGGTAAAGCTTTAAATATGGTAAATTTTCAATAAGGCCCGCACTGTTTTTTTGGAATATGAAAACAATTCTGGCTCTTTTGTGTGGCCTTGAAACATTACACACTAACACTCCTTTTCCGTTTGTTCAATGGGAAGCAAAATATTGGCGACGTATTTTACACCTACCGAACTGTATACCCGCAGCCTGGATAAGTTATGAACTGGGTTTGGTTTCTATACATGCCATATATCAGTGGCGCTTGTGAGCATTCTTTAGGAAATGTTTGATTTTGACTACTCTAAATGTTCTGTTGAAAACTCTGACAAATTATATATTCACTACTAAACAAACATTTATTAAGCTATGGCTCACAAAGGTTTATGAAATACTAAATGCGGTAGATGTGTCATTAGACCTATTAGTACAGAATCCTACTAAAGCAAAATTAAAACTGTTCGGGCTTGACTGGATAATCTCCAGAACCCTGTGTCTTTCATACCATAATATGGAGGGAGCCAGGTTTCCACATAAAAAATTACGAACCTTGCCTCCCTATTTGGTCCGGTGCCCCTCTCTGAAAATCCGTAATGGCATTCTAAGATTACACTTTAATTTGTGGAATACCAGGGATCTCCAAGCCAGGCAGAAACAAATAGCTATAAATGACAATTTCTGCCATTTTTGCTTGATGAAGGACACTCCTGAAATATTAGTACACATCATCACAGAATGTTGTGCCCTACGGCCCTTACGTGAAATACACTATAAGGCACTGTAAATACTTGTGCCTCACGGAACAGGGTTTGTGTTGGCCATTAATCTTGGGTGTCTGCTATTTACCTCTACAAATTGCAACTGTTAATTTCTTAACAAGCCTAGATTTGGAGGCTATAAAAACTAAACCGATTCTTGCTGAACAAAAAATATGACTAATCATGTATTGGATAATTTTCTTTTCAAATGTATCACGAGTTTAAACAGTTAAACATTTTTATTTACCTACGACACTAAGAAACTACAAATAGAAAGAACATGTTCAAACACATTCGTTGATCTTATTATATATTGATCATATGATTACGCTTAATTTGATTTTGATTTCTTTTGTGGTTCCCGTGGAATGAAATGTAATTGTAATGTAAATGTAAATATTAGGTGTATGATTGTGTATTTGTATAAACTTTTGATATTTTGTATTTGAAAGGTTGATTCAATTCAGCTAATACAAATAAAAAAAAAATATATATATATATATCTTACATAGGTTGTTCTATAAATATTTTAGTCCTTGGATAAAAGCGTAGGTTGCTGCTATAAAGGAAAGCACCCGAGTCCCAAGCCAGAGAGAGAGAGAGAGAGAGACAGGGCACTGGAGGGGAGAGCAATGAAGGGAGATGGTGAGACAAGGAAAGCGTAAAGGTGAGGGGCAGTAAGGAGTGAGAGGGAAAAGTCAAGGAATGTGGGAGGAATGGCGCCAAGCGGGATCAAGGACGGTAATGGTGAAGAAAAAATAACATGCAGTAAACAGGTAGACTGTACAAAAGAAAGGGATAGGGTGGGTCTAGACTGCAGAGAAGGAGCAGAGAGAGAGGGAGAGACGAGAAAATAGGGAGGGGTGAAAGAAACTTGAAAGAAAAGTTAATAAAAGGAATAATATGAGAATGGGGACAGAGAAGAAAAACAGAGGGAATAGTGAAGTAAAAACAGGGAATTGGGAGAAGGGTGATGGAAAGGAGAAAGAGTACAGAACACAGAAAGTAGAGGAGAGGATAAGGGAGAAGAGAAAGGATAGTCAGTGGAGTGAAAGGTTTTGTGGGAGGAGGGAAAGGGTTGAGAGAGAAAGACAAAGGAAAAGGTTGAGATAGAAAGGGAATGGGAGAGGGGGTTGTTTTTGGGCGCTGCACAGGTGAGCGAGCTGGCCTGCGCATAGAGCGCTTTCTACAGGCAAATAAGGGGGCAGGGAAGGTTCGGGAGCAACCGTCGGTTAGGGCATAGCGTTTGTCCGGTTGCTGCTCCTGAGCCTTCCCAGCTTTGGCCTTTGTTGTTGGCGTCAGCTTCTTAGGTAGGACATAGAGATTAGAAGTGAGTTGAATTGTGTGGGTGGGCAGGACATATATATATATATGTATATATATATATATTTTTTTTTTTTAAGTTAATAGTACGTTATAGTAAGGGGGTGTTGTAAATGAAGCACTGCCCAGCCTTACCTGGTGGGATCTACCTCCAGGCACCCTGTGGGCCCGTTCGTTTTCCCTCAACGATTTTCGGTAGGGTTTTTTGTTTGCACCTCGCCTGTGGGCCAGGGTCATCGATTGTTGGTTTGTTGTTTCTGGGGCTGGGAGGGCACGGGCACGCATAGATATTAGTCTCTGGGGAGGTTTGGGAAAAGTTGCCGTTCCCTGGTTGTTTATCTCTGCGAGTGCAGGCAATTTTAGTTCAGTGTCAGTGCTCTGCCACCAGGGGGCAGTGCAGTGAACGTAAAGGGGCAGCCTCATTCAGTCTTAGTTGTGGGGAAGCTCTGTTGCTAGCAGGCAGCTACGGGGAGTGTGGTGCTGCTGTTTGGCCACTGGGGGCAGTGTGTAGCACGGCTTTGGTGACTCCCAGGTGAGGGAGAGCGTTTGGCTTCAAGCACACGTTTATTCAAAGCTGCTTGTCAGCCACTGGCAAGGTGGGGGAGAACATGTTACAATAAAGTGGAGTGGCCTGGACTGTGGACGCAATATTAGGTAGGCAGTGCAGCAAATACATTCTTTTGATCAGGAGGGAAATAGTATGAGTCTTCTGTCTACAAGTGGGGGAGGCCTTTTACTGCCATCAAGGTTATTCAACATAAGATTAAAAGTTTTAATAGAAGGCAGTTATTTGAGTGTCAGGTATTACTTATAATATAATAATTATAAGTACAAAGCAGCGCAGGGAGAGCTATATACTCAGGCTTGGGAGGATATCTATTGTGAGGGGCTGCAGCTGGGGCCAGGGTCAATATCTTAAGCTAATTTTGCCAGTGGAGCAGGATGGCAGTATAGGGTGCGGGGCCTGGGGGCCTGGTGGATTCCCAAGCTTTGCGGGAGGCACTGAAAATTATTAGTAGGGCATAAAAGGACCAGCCTGAGGGGGCAGTGCTTGAAGTTATGAGGGAAAGGGGGCTCAGGAGAGTAGGCCACAGCGCAGAGCTGCTTCCTGACGGGGGCCCTCGCAGCAGTAGTGTCTTGCAGCCAGTCAGCAGGAAGGGTGGAGGTATGGGACAGAACGGCCAGGAAGAGTAGGAGGGGTGTACCGAGGTGGGCAACCAGGAGTGGGAGACGGCAGGGGGTTAGGTAGTGGGTCAGGAGCCAAAGGGCCGGGTGAAGCAGCTAGCAGAGGAGGCAGGTGGTAGAGTACAGACTAGAGGGCGCAGTACGGCCCCTAGCATGGCAGAGCACAGGGAGGAGGAGAGAACCCCTTGCCCGAGAAGAGAGGAGTAGGAAGGGGTTGGTGCGACCCCACCGAGAAGATGTCATAGGAGCAGCGGGGTGGACGGCCCGAGCTCGCCCAAAGAAGATCTGCTGGGCCAAAGCGTAGATTCGCACCAGGAATGGTATTCAAAAGGGTAGGATGAGTTGGAGGAGGAAATTGGGTGTGTTGGAGAGATGAGGAACAAGGAGACTTGCAGGGGAGGGAATGGGTGCAGAGGGGTCTAAGGTTTGAAGGGGAAGATGGGGCTGGGGTGAGCAGGAGTGCAAGAGAACGGCATGGAAAGTGGACAGGGGACTCTGCTGATGTTTTTTGTCCCCGCAGAAGGAGCCCAGTGAGCAAAGAGAGGAGGAGTGTCAGAGTGGGGGCCAGGATGACACATCTAGGTAACGGCGGGGCATAAAGTATTGAGCAGGAATGGGAGTGGTCGGTGGCATGGGTCAGGTGGGGGACACACAGGGGTGGAGCTGGGGCACAAGGGACGGGGGGAGATGGAGAGGTTGTCCACAAGGGCATTAGTGAGGGTGAGCGGAAGGAGTGTCTCCTCTGTGGAAGTACAAGCGGACAAGGTTGCCGAGCCTGTGGCCCAAGGGGTGGTAGATGTTCCTAAGGAGAGGACTGTGGAGGGTGAAGTACAAGAATATGCCTTATTTGGGCATCACAAAGCCACTGGGAGCACATCTGATGGGGGCGAAAAAAGAAAAGATATGGGCTGGCGAGTTTGTGGATGTTTTTAAAACTTTTGCATAGGGAGGTGAGAGCGAAACAAGGGTCCAAGGCAGAAGAGCGGGAGTTGGCCGCAAGACCAAGGGTACCAGTGACAAATGAAAATTGGACATCAGCATTTATTATATATGCAAGTGTTTATTGTGAAAAGTTACCCGAGAGGTGTGTAGCGTTGCTAAAATAAATGGACGTAATAAGGTAAGTGTTTACAAGTTTTGGAGGATTCACATGGGTTAGATACGATGAAGAATTTAGGGCAAGGATGGGTGAGCGGTTTGGGGAGAGATTGATATGGACCTATAGCTACAGTGGATGCCGCAGAAGTCGCCAGCACCAACACTGCATACAGCAAGTGGTTTACCCGTGCCTTACCTGCCCATTCATGGTTGGCACGTCTCAGACGTGGTGGGGGAGGAGGCAGGGGTCAGCCATTCGCAGCATACTGGGCATTCAATAAAGGAAGCTGCACGAGATGGTTGTGCAAATTTAGGCACGAGTGTAGCCGATGTGCGGGACATCATCCTGTTGCACAATGTTTTCAAACAGGTGACAGAGGGAGGGGGGCATGGGGCAGGGCGAGGAGTTGTGGGGAAAGGCCTATACTCCAGGTAAAGTTGCGGTTCTGGAAGAGTGGCTCCGATTTTACCAGGACAGGGAAGGGGTCAAGATTTTGGGGGAAGGTTTTTACAAGGGTTTTGAGTGGGGTTATCGGGGTCTGAGTATGCAGCGGTGGGCGGAAAATGTGAAGTCTGCATGGGAAAATTTGGAAGTGGCGAGAGTGAAGCTGCACAAGGAGGTGGCAGCGGGGATAGTGGTAGGGCTGTTTACGGATATGTCGGGGGACTTGGTGATGTTCCCTTTGGGGGTCATGCCTAAGAAGGCAGTGGGAGAATTCAGACTAATTCACCATTTGTCATGGCCGGGGGACATGTCAGTGAATGATTTCATTTTGCCGGAAGACTGCAGGTTGTCCTATGCCAGTGTAGACCAGGCAGTGGGCTTGGTGAGGAAGTAAGTGTGTGGGGCACTCATGGCCAAGTGTGATATAAAGGCAGCGTTTCGTTTGTTACCGGTGCACCCAGAAGATTTTTATCTGCTGGGGCTGCAGTTTGAAGGACAGATTTATGTTGACAAAGCGTTGCCTAGGGGCAGTGCAATTTCATGTGCATTGTTTGAACGTTTTAGCTCTTTTCTGCAGTGGGTTTTCCCTCCAGTTCAGGTTGTGAGGGAGTGTTGCATTATTTGGACGATTTTCTTTTCATCAGTGGGGTGGGTAAAGAAAAGGAATGTCAGAGGATGCTAGAGGTCTTTCAGACATTGATGCAGGAATTGGGAGTGCCAGTGGTGGAGGATAAAACTGAAGTGCCGGTGGTGGTGTTAACTTTTTTAGGGATATAGTTGGATTTCGTGGCCATGACCTCAAGCTTGCCACACAACAAGGTGAGCAGGCTGGTGGGGTTGCTTGAGAAGGCGGTAGCGGCTCGGAAAATGACACTGGTGGACATGTAGAGGTTAGTGGGGCATCTCAATTTCACGTGTCGGGTAGTGGACCTGGGTCGCACTTTTTGTAGAGACATAGCACACTCTATGGCGGGGGCTAAGCACCCACATCACAGGGTGAGGTTGTCAAGAGCAGTCATGGAGGATTGCAAGATTTGACTAAGATTTCTGGAAGAATTTAATGGGGTGTTGACGTGGCTGCTAGGGGACCCAGTTTTGGGGAAAGTTGAAGTTTATTCACATGCAGCAGATTCAGGAGATTTAGGAGTGTTCTGGGGAGGTAAGTGGTGTGCCGAAAAGTGGCCTGAGCATTGGCAGAGAGGAGGAAGGAGCATTGCCTTTTTGGAATTGTTCCCGTTGTTAGTGGCAATGGAGTTGTGGGGCAGAGAGTTGCAAAATAAGAAAGTCCATTTTAACATCGACAATGAGGCAGTGGTCAATGTTGTGAAAAGGCAGTCAGCTAAGGACCAGAGGGTAGCCAGGTTAATGTGAGAATTTGCACTGCGATGTATGAGGTTGAATGTGGTGTTTTGAGCAACGCACGTGCCGGCGAAGGATAATGGCATCACTGATGCATTATCTCGTTTTCTGTGGCAGAGATTCCATGAAATGGCACAAGAAGCAGACATGAGCGGGCATCAGATACCGCAGGAGCTGTGGTGGCTAGGAAACTGAGAGCACTGTGCTTAGTAGAAAGTTCTCCAGCCCCGGCATCTAGGACTGCATACAAGAGGGCTTGGTTGGACTTTATGAAAAGGGGAGCACGCAGCTGGAAGGGCATGGAGGACGCGGAGGAGAGAAGAAGCGATGATGTGGTTGATTTTATACTGGGGTGTATGGACAAGGGTTGGTCCAGGGCAACGATAGCAGGGAAATTGGCGGCATTGCTTTTTACGGGAAATGTTTTTGTGCTTTCAGCTCAGTGGCGGTGAAATGGCACGTATGATGCTGGAAGGATGGGCAAGGGAAAAAAGGAGGATAAGGATAGCAGGAGACCAGTTTCCGTAGCACTGTTATTGAGGTTGCCCAATGTTTTGGGTCGGGGGTACTGGTCACCATGGGAGAGGGAATGTTTTCGACCTGTTTTATTTGGTTGTTCTTTGGGGCATTTAAGGTGACCGAACTGGTGGGGGGAGAAGAGGTGAAGGAGGTCTACGTTAGAAGATGTACATTTATCAGAAATAGGCGTGAATATAAATATTGGCAGATCAAAGAAATATAAGAAAGGAAAGGGCTGTTGGGTGCTTCTGGATAGAGATAATAAAGAGTTGTGTCCAGTGAGGGCAGGAGTGTCATGGCGGGAAACATGTAGGGGAAGAGAGGGTTTGGTTTTCCAGCATGAAACTAGGTCTGTGCTGATGGCAGCTCAAGTTCTGGGGGTCATGAGGAGGGCTTTGTTGGCTTTGGGGGAGAGAGCTGAGGAATTTGGAACTCATTCTTTTAGGATGGGGGTGCATCGGAAGGTAGTAGAATGGGTCTATCAGAGGAGAAGATCAAGAGTTTGGGGCGATGGAAATCGGGAAAATACAAGGGTTACACCAGAGAGCTGAGGAATGGGGCAGGATGGCAAAGGAAAGAGATTAGGGGGGAGGTAAGTCAATTGGTGGGGAGAAAACTCATAATATTATTTTGTTTTGTGCAGATGTGGCATGGAGGAGTGGTGAGTTGCCACAGTTCTGGATATGTGGACACTCCATAGTGAAATGGGCAGGGAAAGATGTGGCAAAAAGAATTTACGTGACCCAATTAGGATGTAGCTATAACACTGCTTTAGTGAGATGATCATGGGTAGGGGGGATTAGGTGGGACCAACTGCTGCCTTTGCTAGTGGGTTTGAGGGAGCATCATGGAGTACGGGCAGCAATAATTCTGCATGCAGGGGAGAACGATCTATTTAAGGATACAGGGGTGTTACTGCTAAAAAAGATGAAAAGGGACCTGAGTTGGTTAAGGGAGATATGGCCCAAGGTGTGACTAGTTTGGACCAAGTTATTGCCAAGAAGACAATGGAAGGGGCGGTAAACGAAGGGGCAGCAGAAAGGACAAGGAAAATGATGACCAGGGAGCTGGTGAAGTTTTGAGGATCTTGGGGGGTGCAAACGCTGATGCACCAGGAAATCATTTACGAGGATTTGTCATTGTTTCGGGAGGATGGGGTACATTTGCTTTTATTGGGGAACATGTGTTTCCTGAGGGATCTTAGGTTGGCGGTGGAGGATATCGTAAAGAGTTGGAGGAAGAGGAGAAGTTGGGTAAGGAGGGGGTAGGGCAGAAAGAACACCTCAGGGGAGAGTTTTTCTGGTGCCGGGGACATGGCCCCCTGGAGGAGGGTGGGGAAATCACAATGGGGTACTAGCGTGGTAAAGGAGGGGGTGGTGCTGTTTGCACGATGAGTCTACCCTGAGGGTACTAAATGAGGGAAGAGTTATTGAAGGGGGCGCGTTTCCTCGGGGAGAAAATGGGAGAAAGCAGGAACGAAGGATGAGAGGAATTTAAGGGGAGGGAAGGGAGCAAGGGACAGGAAGGGAGACATTTAAATTGTTTATTTATTTGTTGGGGAATTGAAATTTTTAATTTATTTGTTTGCCAATTGTTAAACTGGAATTGTTAGTCTGTAAGGTCAGGGAGCCAGGTTAGCAGTTTTGTGAGCTGTGGCCTGTCACATTAAAGCAATATTTTCCATTTAAAAGCGAGTCTGGGTAATTTTGTGAAGTAAGCCCAAAAGGGTGAGCCGGGGAGGAACACGCAAGCGTTTCCCCCGGGCTGTTTTTGGGCGCTGTATAGGCCAGCGAACTGCCCTGCACATAGAGGACCTTCCACGAGTATACAAGGAGGCAGGGAAGGTTCGGGAGCAAGCGACGGTTTGGACGTAGTGTTTGTCCCCACCCTCCCACCCTTTTTGTAAATATGGGGGGCCTGGGTTTTTCTTGTATGTTTTGCCCCATTTTAAGTTCTGGGTTTGAGAAGGTAAGGGTGGTTTTAGAGGGGGTGGTGGTTTGGTGTCACAGGCTGGGGCAGTGTAAAGGGCAATATGATATAAGAGGTTCATTGTTGCTAATGTGGCAGGTCAGCCTGGCTGCAGGTCATAGAATAGGTGCAGAGATTGTTGTTAAGGGGAATTTTGTGCAGAGAAAGGGGCTTTGCGTTAGTGCCGGGGACATGGCCCTTTGGAGGAGGGTTGGGAGAAGCACATTGGGGTACTAGAGCAGTAAAAGAGTGGGGTGGTGCTGTTGAGAGGAATTGGAGGGGAGGGGAGCAAGGGAGAGGAAGGGAGGAATGTAAATTGTATAATTTATTTGTTGGGGTATTGAAATTGTTTATTTATTTATTTGACAATTGTTAATGTTAGTCTGTAAGGCCAGGGAGCCAGGTTAGCGGTTTTGTGATCTGTGGCCTGTCACATTAAAGCGACGTTTTCCACTTGAAAGTGAGTCTGGGTAATTTTGGGTAGTAATCCCAAAATATGGGTCCAGGGCAGAGGGCTGGTAAAGTAGAGCGAAAGGATATGGGAATGGGTGAGAGACACTAGGGAAAAGATAGGAAGTGAGGAAGGGCAGAGAAGAAAGGTAGTGGAGAGGGGTGGGAGTGAGAGATGCAAGAGGTGGGATGGAGAAAGGGATGAGATACAAAAGAAATTGGTCGAAGAGCAGAAAAGGCATGCAAGGGGACAGCATTAAGCATTCAGGGCACAAACGAGAAGAGAAAAGTAGCAGAGAAGAGAAATGAAAAAGTGTTGAGAGTAGACGCGGGGGGTTGAAAGAGTGAGTGGGGAGAGGAGGCCTAGAGAGGTTTCCCAGAGACATTAATTCCTCTTGCATTCAGCTTGTATTTGCAGTCTGCTGCTGAGAGCTGACATTTCATAGAACTCCCGTTGATCCGACAACCGCATATGATAAACAGAGTCCGGATCCAACTGGAAATCAATTATGATGGATTTGTCTGCGGCCTCGGCGTGACATACATGTGGCAGAGCGGCGGGACGAGCCGTCTAACTATCAGTCCCTCTTTCTTCACTGGCACAGGCCAATTTACCCAAATTGGCTCTACCATGTGCATCAGGCCAGCACAGACACACACATGCCCACGCACTCACTCACAGATATTATGGATCACAGGCTCACACATCTCGTGTCTCAATGTTGCACCCTGATGCCTGTGGGCCTACGGCGCGGTATGAATAAATAAATAAATAAATACAAGCTCATCCGCACAAACACGCACAGAAACACGCTCATTTCATTACGTGTATCTTACCAGTCAAGATATTATGTATCTCTGATATCTTGAAATGTTTGAAACTGCAAATTCTTCGAGGTTGTTTGTTAATGCCATCTACAACTACGTAAAAATGGGCAAGCATTGCGCGCAATGTGCACACAATGTTTGACCACTGGTGCAACACAACACAGCATGCATGGGCCATCCCAACATTTGAGAGCTAGCCCCCTGGCCAGCCACACTTGGCAACGGCCCCACTCCAGTGACACAGGAAAGGAATGTGCGGGTTATTATGGATTGCAAATCGCCCATGCTACCCAAAATGACAGCAGTGATACAAGACAGCTGCTGGCGTCTTGGAATATTGAAAATGATTTCAACTTTACTTGAAGATGAGCAACACATTGCAGCCATTTTGGCACTAGTATTGTCCACACTTGCTTATGCTAATGGTCTCAATCTTCACATTCCTGCATTTGCAGTTCAAACCCTACATCGCTCTTAGAATCCAGCAGCTGGTACCATTGCAGCTGCGGGAATCTGGTAATTGATGACCCTTGCTGTTGGATTTAAAACGTAATGCTTTGCATACAGTGCTTATTTAAGCAATAAACCCGGAGTAGAGGTTTGGGGGACATTACAGGTGTGGTAATACCCCCGGCGTCAAAACCAGGCCAGAGCAAGTGAGGGCCTTAAGGATAGCCCTGGGGTATTATCAGACCGGTAATGCCCCCCTGCAAGAGGTTTATTGCTATTAGTAGCCCGGCAGGTTGTACCAGTCTACTAATAGTGTTTTTATCTTGAGTTAAGAAACGAGTTTGACACTTCTCAGCTCGAGATAAAAACTGCAAATCAAGATGGCCTCCATGGATCGGGAAGACGGGAACTATATGTAGTCCCTTCTCCCTTTCGATGGTGACCATTGCCAGGACAGGGAATGCGCCGGGAACACCAGTGTTTGCGGTATCTACCAGGAACGCGGGAGCGCACGTGGGGTGGCGGAGGAGGGGGTAAGTGGCAGTAGTCATAGTGTACGAAAAGAAGTAGTGAAGCTTTCTTCCCTGCCGGTCTGCCCCGCTCTCCACAAACCCCATCGCTGCGCCCCCTCTCACACACAGTCCAAACCCCGAAACAAACACACCTATTATTTAAGGGAATGTTCAGTGCAGTGCACTGAAGTGCAAGCTTCAACTTCTTCCTACACTTTTATTTTAAAACTAAACCGTTCCGGAACGGTTTCTTTTTAAAATAAAATTATAGGAACAATGAAACTGAAAAATAAAAAGTATAGGAGCACCGCTCCCGACAGCTCCTGCCCACTTCGACCTCTGGTAAGGGGCAGGGAATGCGGGGGGGGGGGGGGGAGTGCAGTTACCTTCATCCCAGCAGGGGAAGATGGCAGCCTCCCGCTCTGAGGAGGCTCAGAGCGTGGTCTTAACCAGTGTGGTAGAGACCATGTTCTGAGCCTCCTCATTGGCTGGTAGGCTGCCACACCCCTCTCGCTGGGTACTGATATAAGGTAGGCCCTCCCTTTGTAGTCAGTTCGCTTCAACAGCGTACACCGTCCACAATGTTAAGATCTGCTTGGGTCGCCTATTGGCCATAACCTAAATGTCACACTAGTCATGCACATGGATTAGATGCTAGGGTGCAGCACATGCATAGGTTATCCACATGTGTAAGATGCTAGGGTGCAACACATGTATAGGTCATCCATAGGTCATCCCCATGCATAAGATGTGAATGGCTTCAAGAATTAGAAATTTGTTGATAGAATTATTTCTCACACATGGCTCACAACATGATGGCAAGCCATTAACTCGTCTTCAGGCAAAAAGAAAGAAAGTTGTTATGGTGCCAGCGGGTTTTCACAGAAATTAAACAGATGTAGGTTCAGTTAATATAAGATAAGGATAAACAATTAGAAATAGCAACCTCCAGTCCCGCCAAGCATTGGCAATGCCAATAGTTTTGGGGTTTAATGCTATTCTTTGCATTTTTCATTTATAGGCACCAGGGTGCAAGGAGGAGTGTGCAAGGTTTAAAGGAGGCTGTGGTAAGGTGTGCAGAGAAGGTGGGGGCAGAGAGAGGGGAGGTAGGGTAGGTGGGCAGGAGCAGAGAAAGAGGAGGTAGGGTGGGTGGCTGGGACCCGAGAGAGGGGAGGTAGGGTGTGTGAGGTAGAAAGAGGGGAGGTAAGGTGGGTGGACATGGGGAGAGTAGATGTAGGGTGGGTTGGTGGGGGTAGAGAGAGGGGAGGTAGGGTGTGCATAGAGAGAGTCGAGGTAGGGTGGGGGGGTGATATTGGTGAGAATGGAGGTGGTGTGGGTGGGGATTGAGTATGTGTGGGTAGAGAGGGTAGGGGTAAGGTGGGTGGGTATAGAGAGACTGGGGTAGAGAGATAGGTGGTAATGTGGGTGGAGGTTGAGAGGGTTTTCAAGAGAGAGTGGGAGTAGGAGGGTGGGTGGGACTAGGGAGCGTGTGTGGCAGTAGAGAGAATGGGGGTAGGGAGGGAGGGGCTAGGGAGTGTGTGGTAGAGAGAATTGGGGTAGGGTGGGTCGGAGGTAATGAGAGTGGGGTTCGTCTGGGTGGGTGGGTCAGAGAGCATGGGGGTTGACTGGGTGGGTGGGGGCAAAGAGGGTGAGTTAGGTGGGGGCAGAGAGAGCGGGGGTTAGCTGGGTGGGGTAAGGAGAGTGGGGGTAGGGTGGGTGGGGTTAGGTCATGTGGGTGGGGGTATAGAGAGGGCAGGTAGGGTGGGTGTAGGTAGCAAATATATAGGGTGGGTGGGGTAGAGAGAGCAGAGGTAGGGTGTGCGTAGAGAGAGTGGAGATTGGATGGGTTGGGATAGAGTATGTGTGGGTAGAGAGTGTGTGGTAAGGTGAGTGGATGAAGAGAGACTGGGGGTAGAGAGTTAGGGGTAGTGAGGGTGGGGGTAGAGAGAGTGGGGTTATGAGGGTGAGTGGGTAGGGAGGGTGTGCGGGGGTAGAGAGAATGAGGGGAGGGTGGGGTAGAGAAATTGGGGTTAGGGTGGTGGCGGTGTAGAGATAGTGGGGTAGGCTGGGTGATTGGAGGCAGAGATAGTGCAGGTTGACTGGGTGGGAGGGGGAGAGAGGGTGGGGGTGAGGTGGGTGGGTTAAGGAGAGTGGTGGTAGGGTGGATGGGTATGGTAAGGAGAGTAGCCCACAAGGCAAGTTGATCTGAAAAAGTAAGATTCCATTGTACATCAGTCTTAAATAGCACCCTATCAGGATATTTAATGGGGTGCTGCTGAGGCTCTAAACCTATTGCCTTTCTGTTTTGGCAAGTGCATTCTGCCTTGATCACATCATGCATTGCTTTCTGTGTTCACAGGGGTATACATAATTTGTGTGTTCCTTATGGCACAACTCTGTAGCATTATTTCCTTCCTGTGGGAATTATGTTGATGTTGATCGTGTGCAATAGGCGATGATGAAATGCATATTGATAAATTGAGTGCCACAATTGTTCAGAAGCTAGCTCAGTGTGTGAAGCACCCATCGCAGAGATATGTGCTCATATGCAAAACTAGAATATTACATTCTAGCAAGGCTGGCTGAGCCTTTCCTATGTCTGAAGTTTATAAACCTGCCTGCATATGTACTTGGTTTTGGAGAACAATATCTGCTATTATCAGCAATGCACCTGTACCAGATAGGGGTTGCTATAAAAACTAACATATCTGTATGGTGAATGTCTAGAAATTGGTTTGTTCAGATGGGGTGTTGGAAAACCTAGGCAATCGCTCACAACGATGGCATAAACTATTAGTCCAAGAGGTGAAAAAGGTATCCAAATTCAAGACTATGGATCGACAGTGTTCAGGTTTTTATCCTGGATTTGCCAGCAGACGATACAGTGAACATGGTCAAATCATCTAATATTTCTGACATTACTGTGCTGTCTTCTGTGAGGTTTGCCTTCTTGCATGCTGCTGGTATCAATTAGCCCATTACTTGATCTTTCTTCTTATGTAGGGCATTTGGATGGAAGGGTTGGCAGACAGAAGAGAGTGGACCATATGTTGCAGGCTGCAGTCAAGCATATTTCAAGGTCTGATTGTTTGACACAAAAAACTGTTTGCTTTTTGGTAAAAGTTGAAAGCAAGCGTCCCCAAAAGGCATTACCCTCCCCATAATGAGAGGCAGTAACGGACACACCACAAGAGGGAATGAGGCCAAGACCAAGTGCGGGTAAAGGTAAAAGGTTCTTTATCTAGTCAAATAGGGCATGCAAAGGACTCTGCAAGCTCCTAGGAGCGCTCTGTCTGACAATAGCAAAGACAGTCATATTTATTACAAAACTTCGTCATGAAACCTATGCGATATAGGGAGCACATAGTCTTGGGGATTGGGTGGCGTCGATTAACTAAAATCGACGAGCAGCTCCATGATTGGTGGACATCAGCGTGGTGCCAACGTTGGGCGGATGGGGCAGCTGGGCTCATCACGGTGGGGCTGCCAGGCCCGGCGCGGTCAGTGTCGTTGAAGGATGATTGCCCTAACATTCTGCCCTTGTGGCCACACACACAAACATTCATCCGTTTAGACGATTCCAGTTGTCCCGTAAATCCTGCAATGTGTTACTCTAAGGGATAATAGGGCACAGGAGAAATGCATATAATGTGAAGCTTTACCAATACATCAGGGCACTGTTACTTCTGACCTGTTGACCGGGTGTCATAAACTTGGGTGTCTGGTCTGAGGGCATGAGGTGAGCTGCCCTGTCATTCTGGTCTCATTAGATGTAGTGAAGAATGACTTTATGATATGTTAGTACAGGGTTGAATACCTACTCTCCAAGGCCCATTAACTTGGGGTGAACTGGAGTACCACTGGATTAGTGAGGGTGTGCCCCTGCCCCCTTGAGGCGGTGGGGTTTAGGACCAGGTTGTAAATAATTCATTTGTCCGACCATGGCAGTCTTGGACATGGGGGAGGTGAATACTTGAAGCGGGTCCAGCGGGATGAGGGGAGGTGAGGCTGTGCTGCTCGCACACCAGCTAGTCCTGGTGGGCCTTGGAGGGAGGGAGGGAGGGGGAGATGGCCTTGGGTGTATGTGTGTGCGTAATTCTTTGTGCTTGGGCTGCACACTATGCGGAACGAAGAAACGATTAATAAAGTTAGTAATATTAGAGTGATCACACATTTCTGATATCTATACATTTGTGTACTATTTCATATATGACTACGACAGTTTGGCAGTGTTTCATCCATCACTGAACATTGGACGACTGCATTTTAGCACTCTCACACGGTAATAGTTGGATAACACATGAGGTATCATTAGGTTTGGTGGTGTACTCAGGAGCATAGAAGCAGTACGTTCAGAGGTGATAGTACATTTTCGCTCTTGTACAAGCATTCAAACGTGTCCGACTGTGCAACATACATACGCTCTCTGTGATACTTTTTCTGCCTTCCTTTGTACTTAGCATCATTCGTTAGTTAGCACTAGATGGTCTGTATCAATTTCTTTTCATTTAAGTCTTCTAGGCACATGGTATTGTGCATGAGCTGAGGCCATGCTTACTTTACCAATACTTATGAACTTTTATCCCTTCCCCTACGCGGATGTTTATAATTAATATAGCAACTCTATGAATCGTTAGGCTTTGGAGTGTGGTCGAACATGGGCAGGGGTTAATGCAAGGGGGGTGTTGACACCTTATATTTTGCATGTTAGGGGTTAGATGCGGGGTCGAGGCCTGTTCCATTAGGATGGTTTTCTGTTATTTTCCAGACTTGAACCGCGAGTCAGGTCACTTCGGGGACAGTGATGTACTGCAGAAGGTAAATGATACAGTGTTTGTTCTGATACTTGTTCATGTCTGGTTGCTCGTGAGAACGGGCCTTCAGCGGATCTGCCATGGAGTGGAGGCACCGGGGAAGGGCATGGCCCTCTGTGAGTGGGGGCCAAGCTGCAGCATTCGCAGGCAGGCTGTCTCGTTGGGGTTCAGTTTACCAGTATCTAAAATGGAGTCCTGATGCTTCCAAAATGGTGTCCATGGTCTGTTACAGTACAACACGATTAGTCCTGTGTGTCGATCAACAGTCACCCCGCCACCTGGGCCCTGGTGACAGGAGGACCCCTGATGAGCCACGAACCTCATGTAGGTGGGGCATGTCGGGGAGGGGGGGTCTCCTGGACCTGTCCTCCCATACATTTCCCACCTTTCATTACTTAAGTAACAAATACTGTAACTCACCCAACCTTTGGTGCTCTTTTTCATTTGCAACAGCCCCATCCCATGCTGGTGTACCTTTTATTGGTCTCCAGGCTCTACACACGCCTTTCAAGCTTTCCCCTCTCCTAGCATATTCATCTGGAGTGAAAGTCATGTATATACATCCCTCATCCCCGTCCAAGTCCACCCATACTTCTGTATACCACTCCCGTTCTCGGGGTTCCTTTATTGTGGTGTGATACAACCTATCTACTATGTCCCCATCGTAATATAAAGGCGCCAATCTGTACTTTGGCCCCGGATCCTCACCTGTTTGTACTTGAGCCTCATGCATGACCTGTGCGACTCCCCTAGTGTTGCCCATTGTCACCATCATCATTGCGCCATTAGGTACTGCATTTGCGCAACATCGAAGACCCAGCTGGTACACGCAAAAAATCAAAAATACCATGACAGGCATCAGCATTTTACTTTGTCAATTCAAGTCATGATGGTACCCAGGAGAAGAGATTGTCGAACCACGTGCTGGCATCTGCTCCACCTTCGTTTTTCATTCGTTCCCCCAGGTTGTGCACTGCGGCAATAACATGTGACAATGTACCATTATCTGCGTCTTCAGAAGGTACAAATGTGCAACATGCGCTCCAAATTTTTCGGCAAACACTGCCGTCCATCGCCGTCAACAGGTCTAGGACATACCTGTTCTGCATCGTCATTAACCGCAGGGCTCTTAGCTCCACCTTGATCACATTAAACCCTTCTTCAGTGTCGTTAGCTAGCTGGATCAGCTCCTAACGTGTGATTTGGCGCCATTTTACATTTGCCCGCGCCTGGATGCTTGGAACGAGTGAGGCAAAGAACGTTTCTGCAGAACTGAACAGTCGATACTTGTCTGGAATCTGTGCCAATAATTCTGAGGAGGCTTTGGATATGTAGTTGGATGATCTTCGCCGCCTTGATAACACCTCTTGCACATTTCCAGAGGACAGGGCATACAGTTGTGGCTCTTCTGTTGGCGGGGTGATTTGTTCACGGGGGCGTCTGGCACTCCTTTTCCCCCAGCAATATGACTCTCCGGAATCACCATCAATGCTGAGTGTAGTGTTGCCAACGAACACGTGCCCCTCTAGGACTGTGGGAGGTGCAAGTATGCTTATTTGCCGCAGACCCAGTAAGTGTCCATAAGTGCTGCTGTTCCTTTCTTCATGTCTGGGATAGTGAGTGTCCGGTTACAGTTCTTGTTCACACCCATTGGGTTCTTTCCTTCCCCATGGAAGCATAGATCATAGGAGATTTCTTTTTGCAGTTTGAACGGTTTTTCTATGGCAGTCACCCAGGTCAGTTTCGTGATGTGCTCTTTCCAGTCTGGCGTGCATGTTTTTTCGATCCACTGTAATGTTTCTGCCGTCAGCCCTCGCAGTGCCTCAGCTTTGCACGATATTTCTTCATCTTTCCATTTGTTGTCCAAATACAATGTCCCTTTGATCACAAAAAAAGGTTCTTTCAAGCATATAACTCCTTTCACTCTCGAGTAACAGGTTTTCTCATTTTGCAGCATTTCAAAAGATACCTCGTGTGCCTGAAAGGTGTTCTTAATTCTGCACAGGGTAAGATGAAGGAGATATTGGGCATCTGCAAGAGGCAATTCTTTTTGCAACAGAATTTTAGGTGTGCCCAAGGCGTGAGGGATCAGGGAAGAGACATAACAACTCTCGGTGGTTGTCTGTTTTGCGGTGGAACTCATGTCTGCATACCATTTGTTTGACTGGTGTGGAAGTCTGGGGGCTTCTATTGTGTCTAGACCCAGGCCTGAGTATTCATCATATTTTCTCCTCCCCACCTCCCTCTTCCTCCTACTGCTTCTAAGGTAGCTCTTTGCTTCTCGGGCTATGTGTGATATTGGCCCCCCTTTCCACGCACCCCCCTTTTCCCATTCATCATATAGAGACAGAAACTTCTCTGCCATTTCTTCATTCTCTTTCTTTCCTCTCAGAGGTGGTTTAGTTTCTGCTGTTGTGGTAACTTCTAGTGAGGGCAGTGTGACAGTAGTATCGTACAACCATGATATGACAGAAGGGTTGCAATCATTTAGACGGTACACATTATATTCTGAGACATTTGAGAGTGAAGTTGGATTTATACTCAGGCTGCTGTGGATGTTATTTGAGGGCTGCGCATTGGGCGGGATTGTACCATAGCCCCATACAAGCTGGAATCCATCCCATACTAAGTAATCACCCTCTTTAGCCACCTTAGTACCATTTCTCATGTTAGTTTCATTTCCCCTCCCCCCTTATTCATCTCAATAGAGATGAATGAGATGAACCAGTAAGTAATGAGACCAAACATCATTGCGAAGAATAAAACAGCGCACACAAACAGGCCACATTCATACAAATATCTACGTAAATTGAATACATTATTTACATTTCTAACTGCCCTAATGCTATTCTTTGCGGGCTGCCCGTTCGTTGCCATGGTTACTCCTATATGTTAAAACATAAAAGTGCATTAAGCATACTTAAACAGTTGAGATCTTCATGTCATTATATAGTGAGAGAGAGAGAGAGAGAGAGAGAGAGAGAGAGAGAGAGAGAGACTTAATAATTACAGTCAAACCTTATTTATATTTTCATTGTTAGCTTTGATTTAACACAGAAACAATTTTCATCAGTATACATTTTTTCTTGTTACCAATTTTTTTTTTCTTTGTACCTATATTTAATATTCATCGTTTTGCTTTCCCTTTTATTGTGAACTCTTTGCTGATGTCTGTGCTTCCTCTTCTCGTTCCTCTTGGACACTGTCATATGCCTTACGTACGTTGTTTAAATGTATCCAATATCTCAAGCCCTTTACTTTCACCGCAGTCGGTGTGCAAAATATCACTTCATAAGGGCCATGAAACCTTGGGGCATTCCACCTTCATACAAAACTTCTGTCATAAATCATATCCCCTTGCATTAACTGCCCTTGTGGGCTGTGCTCGACAAATGTTACTGCCTCACTCCCTTCTTCTCGAGTAAATGGTGGTGCAAGCTGCCTTGATATCATGCGCGCTGCTCTGGTGAGTTTTGTCAGATAGTCAGTAAATTCTTCTCCTAGTATCGTGGCACTTTTGTGGGCATCTGAATGCCTGCGGAGTGGGGAGTGTGCTGTGTGCATGCGTCTTCCCGTTACAATCTCATGCGGTGACAAATTGTGGTCCTTGCTTGGCTGATTTCTCAGCTCGAACAAGGCCAGAGGCAGACAATGAACCCAGTTCTTTTTGAGTGTAAAACACAAATGTGACAGCCTACCTTTTAGGCCGATGTTTTATTCCTAACAGGGCTGTTACTTCTTTAAACAGCTCATTAACAAAATGAGTGCCATTATCTGAGCGAATCACGTCACAAATTCCCCAGCGCGGGAATACTTCCCTCACTAAGAATTTTGCAGCACATTTGGCATCAGGTCGTGCGCACGGCCCTGCTTCAACCCATCTGGAGAATGGACAAGCAACCACTATCACATACCGGGCCCCATTACACCTTTCTCCCATATCTCCATAATCAATATGCAGCTCTCTGAAGGGCCCTTCTGGTTTGGGTATCGTTCCTCGTAGTGTCCTTAGTGTCATCCCTGAATTGTATATTTGACATGTTGTGCATTCCATTGCTAGTTTTGATATACATTCCTGGAGGCCTGGTACAAACCAGTCCTCTTGGATCTCTGCTGCTATGTGTTGCTTAGCATTGTGGGCTGGGAAGTGTAGTTGCTGGAATGCTATTTCTAAGAGTTTGTGGGGCATTACCACCTTCCCTGTGTTATTCTCACGCCTCAAAAGATCTGTTGCTGATTGACTACAACCTCTCTTTTCCCATAGCCCTTTTTCCGCCTCATTTGCCCCTTCTTGTAACTCCAATATTTGTGACACGGGTATGGTGTTGTATCCGCCCGGGAGCTCTTCTACTACCTGTTGGTGCATTAGGTACTCACCTGTTATTTCTTTCACTAAATAGGACGCTTCCTTGGCTGCAGCATCTGCTGCAGCGTTTCCCAAAGAAATGACGTCTGTATTGGACGTATGGGCCTGGCATGGCTACCATTGTAGGTTCTTTCAACGCCTCAATAAGTTCTTTCAGGAGCTCTGCATGTTGTACTTGCGACCCATCTGCTCTGTGAAACCCTCTCCGTCCACACCTTGCCAACCCGGCGTGTACTGTAGTAGTCATGTACACTGAATCTGTGTAAATAGTCACTGTGCACCCTTTCGCTGCACGTAATGCTTCAATAAGGGCTATAAACTCTGCTACTTGGGCTGAGTAATGGGATGGCAGGCGATGCTGTACTATCACTTCGTACTCGCCTTCTTCCAATCTCACAACTGCCACCCCCACATGTTTTTCCCCTGTTTCAATGTTGATTGATGCTGACCCATCTATGAAGTGAACTTCTCCTTCATTTAGTGCATTTTCACTTACCACCGGGCCTTCCCCTTCCTCTCCTTTGTAAGTGGCACAGTCGTGTTCCTGCATGTCTTCCAATGTGCATGGTTCTGTAATGTATGTTGCTGGATTCACTGTCTTGCATCGGACTATGTGTATGTTTGCACTGAACAGTATTATTTCATAAGTAGTTGCTCTTTGTGTTGTCAGTGTGCTTTTTGATCTTTCTAATATAGCGAATAGGAAGTGTTCCACAAATAGTGTCACAGAGCATCCCATCACTATTGTTGCACTTTTTTCAATGGCGAACGCTGCGGCTGCGAGAGATTGCTTGCAAGCGAAGTGTCCTTGCATCACTGCGTCTAATGTGCCACTATAGTAAGCAAGTGGCTTGTGTCCCATGGATGTTTTTGTGTCAGTACTGCTGTCATGAGGATCTCCTTGCAGTGGGAGAATAGGTAAATCTGGGTTTGCAAGCACTGGTGCGCTTGAGATCAATTCCTTGAGTGAGGTAAATGAGTCGCTCATTTCTGCTGACCAATGGATTTCTCTGTTCTCCCGTTGAGCCTCTTTGAGTGCCTGCAATAACGGTCTTGTGTACTCCGCGTAATCTAATATCCATGCTCGGCAGTAGTTACACATGCCTAGGAATTTTTGCATGTCCTTCACTGTGCTCGGCCTCCTCACTGCTGTAATGGCAGCTACCCTGTCTGGTATTATCTTTTTGCCATCTTTTGATATTAGTTGTCCCAGGTACAACACTTCTGGTTGGCAGTACTGTAGTTTCCCTCTGTCGATCTTGTATCCTTTGTGAGCCATCAATGTCAAGAGAGTGACAGAATCCTTCCTGCATTCTTCTTCATTCTGTGCGCAGATGAGCAAATCATCTACGTATTGAACAGTCGTGCTCGCTGCTGTCATGTTTCCTAAATCTTCATGAAGGATGCGGTTAAATATGCTGGGGCTCTCACAGTACCCCTGGGGTAGCCGACAATGTTCGTACCTCTTTCCCAACGTGTAAAGGCTGTTAGATATCTGCACTCCTCTGCCAATGGGATGGAGAAGAAGGCATTTTTCAAGTCAATGGGGATGCTGCACAATATCGATGCAGGATTAGGGACCAAAGGGAACTCTTTTTGAATGACGCATTGAGTGGGCATAGGTCTTGGATCATCCTCCATGCCCCACCTTTTGCTTTTTTAATTGGATAAATACAAGTGTTACATGGCGAATTTGAGGGCACTATTATTCCTTGGGCCAGTAATGCGCTGATTGTTTCTTTTATCCCTTCTTCTGCTTCTCGGGACAGGGGGTACTGTTTTATCCTGGGCAGGATGACTCCAGATTTGAGTTTGATCTTAACTGGGGTGACTCCATGCAATAATCCCACGTCATGGGGGCCTGTAGTCCACAAATTACTGGGCACTAATTTCATATCATCATCAAAGAAGGAAGGTGGTGCCCCCACCACGGCCATTCGTTTCACTGGCACTTGTCTTTCCTGTATCATGATATCACATGGTATGGCTATCTCCATGATTATCTCACCGTCACTTTCAGAATCTGAAAAAAGATCTTCATCTGACAGATCCTGCAATGCAATGTCGGCATTGATGCACAATACTGTGCGCCACTCACACCCATGAATATCCATTGCAATTACGGCTATTCTTTTGGCTGATATTTGGACTGCATGCAAATCTAGGGACATCACTGTTCCTGGCACAATCTCTGGGCGTGCTACGGGTCAGAAGATTAATTCTGCTGGTACTCGCCATTCTAGCTTTTTCAACTCGGGTACTACCCGTGCCAATGTTTTCAGTCCTTGAATAAACACATCGGGATCTACCGGTATGCTGCGCACTTCTGGTGCTGTTACTCGCGCATGCACCACAAGCATTATGCGCAAGGGACAGATCCCTGGGGTGGAGCAAACTATCCCCCTCTCTGTAAAGGAGATAGTCATATTAAGCTTACTGAGAAGGTCCCTTCCGAGCAAGTTAATCAGGGACTGTTCGTAATATAGTAGGGGTGCTCTCACTGTCTTACCCCCTACTGTGACATCTCAATCTTCGGTGTAAAGAACTTCGACAACAGCCCCAGAGAACCCCTGCGTCTCCAATTTATGATTAGATAGCGGGAACCGTCCTTCACGTAAACATGATTTTTCAGCTCCCGAGTCCACCATAAATATGAACTGTTTATTCCCTAACTGCGCCCCTATCAATGTTTCCACTGCTGCATTGTAGGTCATAGATAGAACAGGACACGCAAGTGCTCCCTGTGGGCTGTCCTATGCTGGATGTCTCATGTTCCCCCTTAGACTGGAGACATTCCCTGATACCACCGCCACTCAGCCATACGGGGCAGGTGCACCGTTAGCAGTCGTGGCAAAGGGGTTACCTTGTGTGTTTTGCATGTGGTCGTGACTTTGTGGATGCTGTCGTACATTGTGAGGATGTTCTCTTCGCTGCTCTACATACCCCTGCTCTAGCTGCCCTTGTGCTCCTCCCATGGGTAATCCATAGGGGCTCCCCGGGTGAGGATGACCACATTGTTCGTTATCTTGATACACATTGTTTGGTCTGCTTCTGCATTCTCATGAGAAATGTCCCTACCTCCCACAATTACAACAGTTCCCCTGTCCCCCCCTTGGACCTTGCCCTCCATACCCTCCATTCCCCCCGTACCCTTGACCACCCCATCTGCGGCCCCTGTAGCCACCTCGTCCTCAGCGGGGGGCTCACTCTTGCCACTGCGGACCTCCGTATTGCTCCTGTTCATTCCACTGTGGCTGCCCGTTGCCTGCCCAATTTGCTGCCATCCTCCCTTGTATCGCTACCAGCCCCTCCTCTTCCCCCTCCCTGTCGTGGGGGAGTGCCGCCACAGCTGCAGCGACCTTCACCAGCTTCGTTTGTACTAACTTGGCCTCATCCGCCAACCTTTTTTGGGCAATTTCTTTCTCCCTTTCTTTTATTCTTTTGCAGTGGTGTACTATTATGCTTTGTATTTACGGCCACCCTTTCGCTTCAATCCCTGCTATTTTGTCGAGTGCTTTCTGTACCTCTTTTGGGAGTCCTCTCTTTATTATAAAGTAAAATAGGGATGTTGACTGATACCAAGGCATGCCCGTTTCGGCTCTCCACATCTCCTGCACCCGAAAAGTGTAATCCATAGCATCCTCCCCATCATTCATCGTGCACTGCATCACTGATTGTAAATCTGGTGTGGCTGGAAACGTTTCTCTTAATGCATCCCATACCCTCAGGCGCACTGTGTTAAAAGATACTCCATCATGGCGATCACAATCCAGTGTCACTCCCAGGAAGCTAGCCCTTGCCCATACTCTATCTGCTTGGTCACCCAGAGCCGATACACATCTGCTACTGCTAATGGCAATCCTGCTGTGTGTTTTTCAAATGCAAATATCAACTTACTTGCCCCTCCTGATAGCGGGGGCAATGATTTTAGTAAATTGGCTTTGTCCATCTGGGCCCAGGGTACATCATTTGGTCTCCCACCTCCCCTATGTATCAATGGGAGTTGCAGTTTGCCCTTTGTCGTTCTGTCAGTACTCACCTTCAATCCTTTCCTTCCTAACTGTGCCATTCTCCTCATTCTATTCCTTAACCTTCCTGTCCATTCCTCTTCCATTGTCCTTCCCAGAGATGTTCCTACTCCTCTACCTGATCCTCCGCCTATCGCCACACTCAACCTCCCACTATCCTGTTCATCGTCCTCAATATCGCACCACAATTCTTCCATACCCCTGGTAGCCATTCCCTCATCACCTGTGTTTTCATCCATTTCCTGTGGCCCCAGTTCTATTATTCGAGTTGGCTCTTCCTGAATCCTGAACAGTATTTCCCCTTTCTTCAAACCCTCTTCAGATGACCTGTCGAGTGCCTGTGTTCTAGGTGTTTGCTCAGGTCTGCAACACTTGGTCCATTCTGCTCACATATATTTCGTATTCTAGATAACTCATCTCTTGCCATGGAAAGCCTGGAATCTAGGTCCTCCGTTAACGTTTCTATATCCACTGCAGGGGTGCTTACCTGTCCGCGCTGCCTGGGGCACTGATATGGTGGTGGTGCAGTTGGTCGTGGGGTGGCTGTGAGCGCTGCGGTGGGCACATATGTGGGATCACTATAACCTTCTGCTGGCACTGGTTTGTTTAGGAGGGGGTACAATCGTCTTACCTCAATTGATCCCTCTGTTTCTGTCTTTCCCTTTCCAACTTCAAGTATTAGTAGGGGAGTGTCAACGGTGGAGGGCAGGTTAGGTACTGACTCCTTTCTTTTGAGAGGAGGCACTTCCTCAAATAGCCTCCATAAGTCTAATATTTCTCTTCTATTATGAAACTGTTTTCCTTTATATTTCATGAATATGCATGTAGCTACCATATCTAGGACACTTTTATCAAAATATCCCCCTTCTGGCCATACTTGGGGTAGTCTTTCTCCTTTTAATTCTGTGACCCACTGATCGTGGTACTTTTTTATACGTTCTGCATAACCAGGTAGGTTTTTACAGATGTGGGCCAGTGATGTTTCTGCCCCCATATTGTATTCTCAACTTTTATCTTTTTGTACTAGTTTGTATCTGACACTGTGGATTATAAGTGTGTGCGTGTGTATGTGTGTGTGACCCTCACCTTTAACAATTCTTGGGCATACACAAAAGCACTTGCTCACAATATTACTGCCTCCAGATCTTACCGGGTCACACTTACAATGACCATACCATAGAGCTATGCAATGTCATCAATTCAACGTCATTTCTTTACAACTCACTGAAACATTGTTAACTTAACATGTGCAACATGGGACAGACATTTAACAGACTTTTGACATACAACACATAACATTTACCCCTCCCCTCTCTCCTTGCCCTCTACTTCTCTCCCTGGTAAGGTCCCCTTTCCCTAGATCATTTGTTGTCCCTAGAAACCCCTTTTTTTTAAACCTTTTATCTTTTGCCCAACACTGAGGAACCCCTACTAGAGTAGAAGGAAAAAAAAAGAAAGTAGCAGTTCCTAATGTATACACCATGTCTCCCTATTTTCAGACACCTTTATTTTATTCTCCACTTTTTCACTTATTTCCAGTACTAGTTGAGATAGCACTACGCGACGCCGCCTTCTACCCCCATGCAGAGCTAGGTTCCCGTCTTGTATCTTCTCTTATTTCACCTTTTTTTTAAATTCTAATGGCCATTTGCAGAGAAAGTAAAGTAAATACGGAAAGCATTAATAGTTGAAAGTACCCCTTGAATGACCTCGTGTACTCTGACTCTCTTCCTCTTCACGCTTTACAATCACTCGCACTTAATACTCACGTGCCCGTCTTGAATCAAGATTCTCCGGACTGGGTCTGTCCAGGCGGCGCTGCCACACACTCAATGGCCGCCACCCGGCTCCAGCAAGCAGTACTAAAATGGGGTTTTTGGAGCAGGACCCCGTACCCTTTATTCTATTCCGTGCGCATGTCTAAGCGTACCAGTTGCCGTAGGCGGGCAGCTCTCTTGAGCGGGCGCACCGTGCGTCTCCACTGCCGCCCGGAATTTCTCATGCCAGAGGGAACGATGAAGAAATTAAAAATGTAATCACGCTTTCGGGGTCACCACTGAAAGCAAGCATCCCCAAAAGGCATTACCATCCCCACAATGAGAGGCAGTAACGGACACACCCCAAGAGGGAATGAGGCCAAGACCAAGTGCGGGTAAAGGTAAAAGGTACTATATCTAGTCAAATAGGGCATGCAAAGGACTCTGCAAGCTCCTAGGAGCGCTCTGTCTGACAATAGCAAAGACAGTCATATTTATTACAAAACTTTGTCATGAAACCTACACGCTATAGGGAGCACATAGTCTTGGGGATTGGGTGGCGTCGACTAACTATAGGCGCAGTAGTGACGAGCAGCTCCGTGATTGCTCGACATCAGCGTGGTGCCAACGTGGGGCAGATGGGTCAGCTGGGCTCATCGGGGTGGGGCTGCCAGGCCAGGCACGGTCAGTGTCGTTGATGGATGATTGCCCTAACATTCTGCCCTTGTGGCCACACACACAAACATTCATCCGTTTCGACGATTCCAGTTGTCCTGTAAATCCTGCAATGTGTTACTCTAAGGGATAATAGGACACAGGAGAAATGCATATAATGTGAAGCTTTACCAATACATCAGGGCACTGTTACTTCTGACCTGTTGACCGGGTGTCATAAACTTGGGTATCTGGTCTGAGGGCATGAGGCGAGCTGCCCTGTCATTCTGGTCTCGTTAGATGTAGTGAAGAATTACTTTACGATATGTTAGTACAGGGTTGAATGCCTACTCTCCAAGGCCCATTAACTTGGGGTGAACTGGAGTACCACTGGATCAGTGAGGGTGTGCCCCTGGCCCCTTGAGGCGGTGGGGTTTAGGACCAGGTTGTAAATAATTCATTTGTCCGACCATGGCGGTCTTGGACATGGGGGAGGTGAATACTTGAAGCGGGTCCGGCGGGATGAGGGGAGGTGAGGCTCTGCTGCTCGCACACCAGCTAGTCCTGGTGGGCCTTGGAGGGAGGGAGAGGGAGATGGCCTTGGGTGTATGTGTGTGTGTAATTCTTTATGCTTGGGCTGCACACTATGCAGAACGAGGAGACGATTAATAAAGTTAGTAATATTAGAGTGATCACACATTTCTGATATCTATACATTTGTGTACTATTTCATATATGACTACGACTGTTTGGCAGTGTTTCATCCATCACTGAACATTGGACGGCTACATTTTAGCAATCTCACATGGTAATAGTTGGATAACACATGAGGTAGCATTAGGTTTGGTGGTGCACTCAGGAGCATAGAAGCAGTACTGTGCAACATACATACGCTCTCGGTAATACTTTTTCTTCCTTCCTTTGTACTTAGCAGCATTCGTTAGTTAGCACTAGGTGGTCTGTATCAATTTCTTTTTATTTAAGTCTTCTAGGCACATGGTATCGTGCATGAGCTGAGGCCCGCTTACTTTACCAATACTTATGAACTTTTATACCTTCCCCAACGCGGATGTTTATAATTAATATAGCAACTCTATGAATCGTTAGGCTTTGGAGTGTGGTCGAACATGGGCAGGGGTTAATGCAAGGGGGTATTGACACCTTATATTTTGCATGTTAGGGGTTAGATACGGGGTCGAGGCCTGTTCTATTAGGATGGTTTTCTGTTATTTTCCAGACTTGAACCTCGAGTCTGGTCACTTCGGGGACAGTGATGTACTGCGGAAGGTAAATGATACAGTGTTTGTTCTGATATTTGTACGTGTCTGGTTGCTCGTGAGAACGGGCCTTCAGCGGATCTGCCATGGAGTGGAGGCACCGGGTAAGGGCATGGCCCTCTGTGAGTGGGGGCCAAGCTGCAGCATTCGCAGGCAGGCTGTCTCGTTGGGGTTCAGTTCGCCAGTATCTAAAATGGAGTCCTGATGCTTCCAAAATGGTGTCCATGGTCTGTTACAGTACAACACGATTAGTCCTGTGTGTCGATCAACAGTCACCCCGCCACCTGGGCCCTGGTGACAGGGGGACCCCTGACGAGCCCCGAACCTCATGTAGGTGGGGCATGTCGGGGAGGGGGGGTCTCCTGGACCTGTCCTCCCATACAAAGTCAAAGGTTTTTATGCACGTTTATAAATGAAAATGTCACAGGCCATTGTTTTGGAAGTGTTTAAAACTTTAAAATACAAAAGACAAACCCAGATTAAATTTGCTAAATCACATAGATTGGTGTGCTGGTTCCTATATACTTCCCTGGATGATGGAGAGAATTAAGCTAGAATCATTCCCGTTTTGCATAACACCCTTTTATAATATTTTGTTTTAAAATGGTCATGTTTGGTAATGTGATTTGTGTACTTTCCAAGTCTGTTTTTTTAAATTAAATTAAATTGTTTTAGTTCATGGTAAGAGCTGGAAAAGAAAGTGTTCAAATACAGAAATTGCAGAGTTGGTACAAATTCCAGCTTCACCCCTTAACCAATGTGTGATCCTGGGCATCTCATTTAATCTTGTATTGCCGAACCTCTCAATATTGCCAGTCCTTAAACGTTTCAAAATTGCCAGCCCTTCCGAGTGATTGCCTTCTCATGGTTTGATCTTCATAAAAGCCTTATTCATGGTTTCACTGTGTTAATAGTGAGCATATTTATATCGCACACCACAGGCATGTGTTCCTTTGACATCTAATGGCAACACTATTTGAAAACCATACCCCACTTCTAATCTCAGTCTGTCTGGATAAAGACACCTTCCTGGTAGCTTCTAATCTGCCACAGCTATCCATGCTACGGTATGTGTAGCGTTCTCCTTCCTTCCAATTGGTGGTCTCTATCCATGCATGAGCACTTTTGCATTCTGTGAGGCAGCTAATGTGAGTTCTCTGTCTGTTATGGGTGACATGTACCTTTTACATATGGTCCTGCATTAATACTACATGCTGCACACCTTCCTGGATGTTATTGATAAAAAGTATCCTGTATGTACTAGAACAGTGACCCCTTTGTAGACTGCTAATGTTGGTCTTCAAATGCTACTTGTTTATCATTCTGTTTAGAGCAAGAATGAAGAGGGCGGGGGTCTTAAAGGGAGTAAACGTGCTTATTATGCTGCGAGACACCATATCAACCTATAGGTTGTGAGCGCGACAGGGGGTGGGGGGGGTCGACAGTATTCTTGATCCCTTGATTCCTTTGGTTTGGTGGAGGGGGCCCCCAAAGACGTCCGTGCCCAGGGCCCCAAAAGTGCTTAAGATGGTGCTGCCCCCCAAACCTCCATTTCCCTATGTTATTACCCCAAGCCCACCCCTTGTATGCCCTCCCCCCATATACATTTCGATTCGTTTTTTCGATTGTTTTTTTCAGCAAAAAATCCATCGAAAAAACGACCATCGGCAAAAGGACGGCATAAATCCAGATTTGATGGAGCCTCGCATTCAAAGAAAGACTGTTGGGTGCCATATGCGTGCACACATCGCAGCAGTTTAGTTGCACACTTTTGGTAGAATGCAATGTGCACTTCATGGTCCCTGCTCACCCTCTCCCTTCTGGCACCTCCAGACTTAGAATGAAAGGCCTGTGCGCTATCTTATTAACATCCTGCATGGTGTGTGTGTCCGCCGTCTGGTGTGGCACAATAGAATGTGTAATTAAGAGAAGCAAGGGGGTGGGGGGGGCGCATCATGTGATAAGATACGTTTCACGGCCTGGCGCTGCAGGACCCTCGGGGGTTGGGGGGTGGGTGTGTGCAGGAAACTACCGCATATAGCGGTGTAGAGATATCGCGAGAGCCCTCATTCTCGCGAGATCTCGCCGCGAACTATAGCTCCGCCCCCGCGCACTCCGATCGCATTACAGGAAGAGCCAAGGACGCGATAAGGTGCGTCCTGCCGGCTCCTCCGAGAACGGGGCCCGCGGCCCACACTCATGGACATGGACATTACGGCTGCATCTCCAAACCACGTTAGGCCCGTTGGCATTTGTTATTGAGGCACGCACTTGGCGTGCACTGTGCATGAAACCTATAAGAGAATAAACACAGTGTGACAAGCCCCGCGACTCCTGTCTTCATTATAAGCAAGTTACAACATAAATTGGCGACGAGGATCACCACCAGAACTCACGGAGGATCATGCAAGGGGCAACGCCACCGCCACCCTTTCTACAAACTCCAGGTAGGCCTGTCATCCCATGGCCACAATGGCAACCCCTATTCACAACATATGTGGAGGCTCTAGGAGGAGCAGGGTTACCAGCGGCAAGGCGCATGGCCATGCTACTCAATGCCTTGGGAGTAGAAGGACAAAGAGTATTCGAGAGTCTCACCCCGATACCGGTGGATGGCGACAATGACGATGTTTTCAAAGAGGCGGTCAGGAGAATCATAAAAAGATTTGCCAGTAAAGAGAACACAGTGCTCCACAGGATACGGTTTTACACTCGAAGGCAAGAAATGTCTGAACCAGTTGACGATTACGTCACCAAACTGAGGGAACTAGCGGCGCTGTGTAGTTTTGGCAACAATGCAGAGAGCCTCATATGTGATATGTTGGTCGTTCACACTAACAGTCGGAAAGTCCAAGATAAGTTCATTGTTGAAAAGGAACTGCAGTTGGAGAAAGCAATTGAGATCGCCAGAGCAGTCGAAGAAACGGCGGGAAGACGAAAGGAGCTTACAGGGGCCCAGAGTTCCACTGAAATACAAACAGTGGGCTTCCATGCAAAAAAAGAAAGGCCGGCAACCGACACGAGAGAAGGGAGAGGGAGCAGGAAAGAACCCCTCAAGTGTCACAGGTGCACCAGCACGAAACACCTAGCGTTCGACAGGGAGTGCCCAGCCAGAGACAAGGAGTGCTCCATATGTAAACGTATTGGCCATTTCTCAATCGTGTGTCGGTGGAGAAACAAGAAAGTCTCCAGTCTCAATGCAGATCGCAATATGGAGAAAGAATCTTCCTTAGAAGATGAAGGAAGACCCACAGTCATTATGGTGAACAGCACAAGAGCAAGGAGAGAGAAGCCTCACTGCACGATCAAAATTGATGGCATGGAAACAAGGGTCATGGCAGACTCAGGTTCGGATCTAACTATCATTCCCCTTCGGACTTATAAAGACATGGTGGGAAAAGAAAAGGTGCAAGTGTTAATGACGAGGCATAAACCCACGGTGTTTGGAGGGGCGTCAGTCGAACTGTTAGGATACATCAAGGGCAAAGTAGAATTCAAAGGAAGGGAAACCACAACCAGAGTCTACTTCAGTCACGAAGGTCCAGCAGTGCTAGGTTGGGATGACCAAGACAAGCTGAAAATCACACTGGATCCCAGCACCGAAGATCAGGTCCTGTCGGTTAGGGTGACGAGCGGACCCGTCGTCAAAAGCGACTACCCAACACTTTTCTCGGAGGAGCCGGGGCACATTAAGGGGTTTCTGCACAAAATAGTGCTCAAAAGAAATGCAGTCCCCGTAAAGCACCGCGTGAGGCCAGTACCAGCCATGGCAAGGGACATCCTTAGAAGTCAGTTGGAAAAGATGAAAACGGAGGGGGTCATCGAAGAAATCGAAGCATCCGAATGGCTGAGCCCCGTCGTGCTTATAAAGAAACCCCAATCACAGGAACTCAGAGTGTGCATAGACCTGCGCAGTTTAAACTTGGAAGTCATCACAGATAATTACCCCCTTCCAAGCATAAACAAACTCATTCTGTTAATGAAAGAAGCCAAAATATTTTCGAAACTGGACATGAGGAATGCATACCACCAAATACAGCTACATGAAGAGTCGAAACCCCTCACGGCATTCATCACTCCATTTGGCACATACCAATTCACCAAAATGCCATTCGGGTTGTCATCAGCAGCATCGGCCTTCCAACGCATGATGGATGTCTTGCTACGGAAAGTTAAAAATGTGGTGTACTTCCAGGATGACATCCTCGTGTATGCGGAGGATGAGCAAACGCACGATGCCACGTTGAGAATTGTCCTAAACAAGCTACAAGAAGCAGGTGTGCGATTACGTCATGAAAAATGTTTGTTCAGGGTGAAAGAAGTTGAATACTTAGGGTATAAGATTTCAGAAAAAGGAATCAGTCCCAAACAGAATCTCATGCAAGCAATCATTAAAGCACCGGAACCCACCAGCAAAGAGGAAGTGAGGTCATTTCTTGGACTGGCTGAGTACTATGCGAAGTTCATACCGAAGTTTTCCGAGACCACGGCACCCCTCCGCGACGTACTCAAAAAGGGCTCGGAATTTATATGGCAAGAACCCCAAAAGACGGCGATGGAGAATATAAAGCAACATATCATAGATGCACCATGCCTTCAACCATTTAATCCGGTGTGGGAAACAGTTGTCACTACAGATGCCAGTGCATATGGACTAGGAGCAGTGCTAACACAAAAGAAAGGTGACACGGAACATGCTGTGGCCTTTGCTTCGAAGGCATTATCGGAGGCGGAACAGAACTATTCCACCATAGAAAAAGAAATGTTGGCCTGCGCATGGGCAGTGGAACATTTCAGGACATACGTATGGGGCACAAAATTCAAACTAGTGACTGATCATAAGCCCCTCATCCATATGCTCAGCCCGGGAGGCACTAAAGTATCCACACCCAGATTAGCACGCATTGCAGCCAAACTGCAAGAGTACACGTTTGAGGTCCAGCACATCTCAGGCTGGAAAAATTTGCAAGCTGACTGCATGTCGAGACTGCCGGAGGGTAAGGATAAAGCCACCACGTTCCTTCATGGAGAATGCATAGTTGCATCCATCACGGACTTGAGAGCTCCAGATTACCTAGAACTCAGTGAGAGACACTGGGAAGAGGAAGATGGGAAAGATTCCACCATGGCCATGATTCGCAAATGGATCAAGGAAGGTTGGCCAAGTGAAAAAACGCTGCCCGAGGGCATGAGACCCTATTGGAAGGTGTCAGACGAGCTATCTGAAACGGAGGGGATAATTATGAAAACCGATCAGATTATTCCCCCCACAGAAATGAGAAATACCATTCTATGTAGAGCCCACGCGGGCCACTTGGGAAACACGATGACCCGTCGCAGAGTGAGAGAGGCCTACTGGTGGCCATCCATGGACCAGGAAATTCGATCCATGATAGAACGTTGCCATGAATGCCTCAATAGCGACAAGAGACTTAAGGTCCGCCAAGCACCCCTAATACCCACGGAAATACCAGAAGCCGTGTGGTCAAAGGTTGGCATCGACTTCATAGGGCCTTTGGAAGCAATGGCACCTGAACATCAGTACGGCATAGTACTGGTTGACTACCTATCAAAGTGGGTGGAGGCGGAGTTTGTCCCAAACATAACTACAGCAACAGTTATAGAAGTACTTACAGAAATTTTTCAGAGGGAAGGCCTCCCCAAGGAAGTGGTTACAGACAACGGGGTGCAACTGGTCTCTAAGGACATGGAAGAATTCTTAAAAAGAAATCACATTAAACAAAAGAAAGCGGCCCTATATCACCCCCAGGCCAACGGGCTTGTAGAGAGGGCCAACAGGTTCATAAAGGGCGCCATCCAACTGGCAACGGCTTCGGGTATGGACCCTCGAAAGCAGCAAGACACGCATGAAATCATGGAGTGATCGGAGAAGAAGAACCAAGCAAGCGTCCGACATAGGAAAAGGAGACTTGGTTAAAATCAGACTACCGAAGAAAGATCAGGTCACGGGGTCTCGGTTTAGCCGACCCATCAAAGTGATTCACAAAGGAGCAAATCATGTTCGCACGGAAGACGGGCGAGCGTGGAACCTCGAAAGAGTGGCACTATACCAGAAGACTCGAGGAAGAGCGAGGACTCCGGAGAGATCACGAACGGAAACCGAAAGAGACTACGGAACAGGCGAAGAACGAGAACCAGAAGGAGACGACAGAGAGAGGGTGGAAACCGAGGTCGAACCGGAAGCACTGAGTGCAGATCCCGAACAGGAGCAACAGGAAGATTGCGCCGGAACTGATGATCGGCCCAGAAGAGAACACAGAAGACCGTTGAGATACAATGACTATGTTTTACAGCGATTTTGCTGTGCATTGAAAAAGGGAGATGTGTAGAGATATCGCGAGAGCCCTCATTCTCGGAGATCTCGCCGCGAACTATAGCTCTGCCCCCGCGCGCTCCGCGCGCATTACAGGAAGAGCCAAGGACGCGATAAGGTGCGTCCTGCCGGCTCCTCCGAGAACGGGGCCCGCGGCCCACACTCATGGACACGGACATTACGGCTGCATCTCCAAGCCACGTTAGGCCCGTTGGCATTTGTTATTGAGGCACGCACTTGGCGTGCACTGTGCATGAAACCTATAAGAGAAGAAACACAGTGTGACAAGCCCCGCGACTCCTGTCTTCATTATAAGCAAGTTACAACAAGCGGACCGTTCATGGCATGGAATAACGATTGCCAGCAATGATAAATAGGAAATGCTAAGCTCACTGTCACCGTCTTAGTGTGATGACAGTCCCCACAAAACGACCCGTCACCAGACGCACACTTTCCTGAAATGCTCAGCACTCCGCGGGTACGTTCCTTGCCATTAGCGTGTTGAATCTGGAATGCCATCAAAAACGTCTGCCTTTAATATTCTGCACCTGGCTTTCACGGGTGAGGGCGATACACTGGAAAACTCTGGGCACTCGGCTACGCCTCTGGACGCTCTGCTCCACCGACGCTCTGCTCACTTACCCCGGAATCTGCCCCATCCCTCAGCGCCACAGATCACTGGAAATGCCAACTTGAGACGACGTAAATGAACACCCTGGCATTAATAAAAATATACAGTTTAATATAGCACCTGCTATATTAAACAGCCTCGCAAAGCCATGGCGCTTTACATTAAATAGCGCTTCGGACAGTGCGGCACTGCACTTACATATTAACACGTGGCCATGTAGCGCGTGTTTCTGGCAAAGTAAAACCTTAAAAAGCAGCTTTATTCTTAACAGGTTTTTGCATCCTAACTTCCCCCCCGCCCGCCATCTTTCACGTTTATTTACTTATACACGGGTCTGAACTCTCCAGTAATCCTCCTGCGCGCTGCACGGTTGGCTTCAAGCACTGGATGGAGCACAATCAGACTCAGTGGCGGCCACTTACATATGGGGGGGACAGCGCCCCCACCGAGGCCTCCCAGGTGTGTGCAGCAGACTGCATGCAGAGAGAAAGATTCATTAGTTAAGTGTAAATAAATAACTACTCTGCCGCACTGCAATTGAGTTTTCAGTGTGGCGGGCCCTGCCACGGTGCCATCCTGTGACAGAGCGGTGCGTCCCGTTTTATGGAGCTTTTGCCAACTGTAAAGTGCATGGAGGTCGTAGCTCCAACCACTCTACGTAACCATCCTCAATCTAGGAGGCTGGTGGGGTGCTAGAGGGGTGGCCCCGCCAGTATTAAATTCTGTGCGCAAACAGTGCATCACCAGGATGATTGATCTGTCTGGGTAGCAACAGGTTACAGGTTTAATGGAAGGAATGTTGTAATTGGCTGTTTGCCATCCAATGACAATCATGAGTGTGGGCGGGGGCGGGTCATGGGTTCTCTCCCTTGTTCACTTGTTGCGACAGACAACGGTGCTGGGTGCAACCTACCTAACCCTCACCACCATGCGCCAACTCTGCTGGTAAGTAACTTCTAAGTTCTAACTAACTCGCCTCTTAAAGCACGTGTGCCAACTAAAGTGCGAGATAACTTATAGGCCGAGACCGAGAGGCATTAATAGTGTTAGGGCCTGAGTCTCGGCCTACATGTAATTTTGCACTTTAGCTTGCTCGCGTTGCGTGCTTACTGCTTATTGAAGATTGATTACTTAAAATAGTATGACGTGTCGCCGATAAGGGCTTCATCGTGCACGCAGTGTGCCCGGCCTTCATTCACAGTCATTAGTCCAGGACAGTGGTCTGGGGTTGCTCCCCAGGCCCAGCCCAGGGCCTTCCTGGGCTGGTCTGGTCCTCCTAATTATGTCTCCCTGCAGTCATGCTGGCCTGGGTTTGCCCAGACCCCCACACCCCAAAAACAAGGAGGCGTTTTAAAAAAAATAAAAACATATAAGACAGGAAGAGGGTGAGGGGAGCTCAAGTCTATGGCTAAAACTTGGATGTCTAGTCACGCCAAATAAAGGTAATAGAAAATCAAAGTTGAGAAGGGAGGGCAGGGGAACAAACCTTGGAAGAATTGTTCACAAACTGTGATTTAGCTTGCAAACAATAGTGAGGTGTAGAAAGTTCATGCTTCCAGATCTTGCAGTTTTAAATGGACTATTCACTGAATGGTGCGGCATCAGACTTGAGCAGGAGTGGCCTGGGGTGCACTGCCACGGGCTCTTTTGCGACTATTCTGGAGGCTGTGGTGAGGATTTGGGGGACTGTTCTGGGGGCTGTGATGAGGATGTGGGGTGGCTATTACAGTAGTGGGACCTGGATGTAGGTCGGGTTTCAATGCCCAACACCACGTCTCAGAATGAAATTGCGTGAGATGTCGCGCACCGCTGAATGCCTGCCGACTCTGCATGCTCTTTGCAAATGAAAGACAGGGCCGGCTACAGAGGAATCACTGCACTGGGTCTGCAGCATTTCAGTACTGATTCGGAACCAGTGCTCCAGTCGAGGGTACACGCGGGACACGGGTGGATATCTACCAGATATATGCAAAGAAAAGTAGCTTTGCATTCTGGTACTTGCAGTCACAGGATGTGGAATATACAGCTACAATGACAGTATTTTGCCTGAATACGTTTTTTATAGGCTTTACATATCATCAGGTTGCTTTAGGTGGTTTCTGTACTTTGCAAGTAAACTCTGTAACACTGTAGTATTGTAGTTCTTGAAAGCCAAACCACATATTTGCACTAACAAGAGCTTGCGGTATTCAGGTGTCTAAATTGCATAGCAGCTTACAATACTTGCTTCACTGCTTAACCAAAGTGTGTGATCCTGGGCACACTTAATTTTACTGTGCATTCACTGCAAAAATTAGAGGCGATTAGCACTATTTGAAAAATAACCATACATTTGGGTAGATATAAATTAATGATTTTATGGACAAAATGGTCTCCCCCTCGTGATCTTCTGTTGGTGGGCCTGAAGTTGGTGCCCAGAATTCAGCTGTTGGACCACTGGCCTTCACTCAGTGCCACATTATTTGATACAGTGGATGTAACCCCCCCCTGCACTTTTTTCAGAGGGCACCTTGATGTGCTAATTTCTGGTGATACCACATTCAATTGGTATGATAATGAGTTCCCTCACTTTTATTAAGACTTGACCACTGTTTGGAACTCCATTGTCTTTTTGAGACTTTGTTTTTATGGGGGAGAAAAAGCCCCACGGAAACCGTGCGCTAGCGGGTTATGGAGAATCTGCGCCATGTTGGATCAGATTCACCGCCTGGAGCAGAACAGCAGCAGGAAATTGACCCTGTGTGTTTCTCCACAGAAAGAAGGAAAAAACAGGATGCTGTAAATGAGGGCGGCGCGAAGGTGGGGGAGGGGAGCTGGGGCACAATTGGTTACTGTATAGGACGAATTGGAAAGGTTGATGGTTCAAGTCCACCCAGGGATTGTGACATTTGGCATTAACGGAACTCTTATAACGTCTATTCGGGGCCTAGCAATACAAGTGTCATGCAGATGTGCTGGTTAACTCGGTGCATTGGCAGCTGCCCCGACCCTCTGCCCAAGACCGGCACAGTGGATGTTAATGAACACTCTCCGGATTACTGGATATCTATATAATGAAATTCTTTATGCATACAAGCTTGTATTTGAGACTAGCTGGTAATGTGTTGGATGATACAACATAGTACCAGCTATTCTCAAATACAAGCTGCTGTAAAAAACACCATCACACTTGCACACATAAGAATAATGTACCACTATTAGTATGTAAAACCGAATACTTTTTATATCATATTTCTGTGGGTTTGGGCAGTAAATTGCACATTTTGGAAACCATTTATTAACACATTTTTCCCACAGGGAGATCCCCCGCGCAACCTCCTTGGTGTGGGTTGGGCTTGCTCGCTGCACTCGCTCGCTCCCAAATTCAAACCCACAAGGTTACGCCTCACCACCTTGCAAAGTCACCAGTCGCCACTGGACTGAACATACTCCCTCATCCAAACTTTGAGAAGGGGCTATGGTCAGTGGTGGGAATGGAAAAAATGTCGAAGGGGCTCCCACAAGGGCCGGGCTGGGGGGGAGGCAGAGTTTGGAGGAGGGGGCGGAATTCCGAGGAGGCAGAGTTTAGAGCGGGGCAGCGCTGGCAGTTGACCTCCGATCAAAGGAAATATTCAAAATAATAGTTTTAAAATGCACAATTTCTTTCATGCTGCTTCTTTTCCAAACTCCACAAAATATACTCCGACCCTAGACTAAACACACACATGCCTCCTTCCCACCCTATGTCTCCCAGCAGCACCCTAGGGAAATACTAGAGTTCACCGCTAATAGACAGTGAACTCTAGTATTTCCCGATAAACACCTAGCTAAGTGACCTGTTTCTCAGAGTACACTCTGAGAAACAGGTCACTTAGCTAGGTGACGGTAAAGAAAAAAACGTTAAGTACAGTACATAGTTAAACGCTCTGTACAATGCAGTGCTTTGCGACAAGAGCATTTCAAAATATATGGAAAAAAGGCTTTGTATAACTTAAGCAAATATAACCGATGGTAATGTAATGTGCTCTGCGGCGGGCACATGGCTCGGTGATCTAATCTGCCCTGTGCACAGCCACAGAACACATTACATTACCGTCGGTTATATTTGCTTAAATTATACAAATCGCTTTTCATTGCGTTGCTTACCAGTGACTTTTAAAAAATATATATTTTTTTGTAAACAATCATCAAGCACTTTGGGGCTGCGCCTGGCCGGATCCCAAAATCCGACTGCACATCTGATGCTGGATCTGGGATCCGGTGAGAGTCGGCCCATAGTCCAGAGCTGGCTGTGGTCCAAGGAACGAACAATGGAAGGTGCGTGTGGCCGGTGAACAAAAAAATTGATTGCCCTCTGTGACAGTGGATCAACTCAGGTGCAGTCACCGAAAGCTCTCATTAGCGGGTGGAGCAATCAGCTTGCCCAGTCAACCCAATCCCTGTGACTTGCTCACTGTGTCCCGCCGCCCAGCTACCAATTGTAGTGCTGGTGTTATGGAATATTTGGTATACCGGAAAGGTATGGGATACCAAATATTACATAACACGGGCTCCTGAAGGGATGTAAGGGCGTTACGCCGCCATTTGATACCCTTAAATAATACCCCCTAGAGCTTTCTTGAGGATGACAAGCGTATGTTCCCCCCTCTCCCAGGGGTGGCGGTCACACTGACCATGGGGTCAGGAGAACAGAGAACAATTGAACTGGTGTTTCTGTTAAATAAAAGGATGCAACCTACCTCCAAGGAAGCGAGCTCAGAGGGATCATTGCGAGTCATCCCGGAGAAGATCACTGCCTGGCTCGTTGAAATTCACACAGACACGTGACATGAGACAGTACTCCTGTTTGGTCAAAAATATGTTAACCAACCCACTAAAGTACTAATGCAATGAACACTTAGTGCGTTGGGAGGGCCAAAACCATAAAGGAGGTTGAAAATGTTGACATGTTGTGGGTGATATCGAAAATGTGCTTTGGTTGTTCTTCCTCAGGACAAACTAACAGCTGTTACAGGACTCCATCCAGGAGCGTGCATCCTCACAAAAGATCATCCTGGCTAACTATCTGTTCAATGCCATGTTGGCATTATTTAAAGCAAGTGACTAAATAGCAAATATCAGATCACTTTAACAAATGTGCATTACACCTCAGAAAATAAAAAATAGGTACACAGCAGAGAACAAAGGATCTGTCCAAATGCACTGCATTGCCCTCCCCCACCCATTCACCACTCCAAAAAGGCTCTAACACTCAACAGATTGTCAGCATTCACCTCAGATGTAATCACCCCAAATCCATATACTAATGTTTCTGGAGCCAGCTGTACATCAAAAGCAGGAACAAGAAACACAATACCCCACTGGTGAGTGATTGAGTAGGACCAATGATAAAGCACACACTGCATAACTTAGTGGCCTCCTGGCACTGATAATGACTGCACAGAGGAAATAGCTCTCAATCATCAAGAGCTGTTACTCTTGAAACAATAGATTACTACACAGCTGACTTTATTGGATTCTGCTCTAATATGCCCTAGGGGGTTGTTTCACCATCTAGAGCCCCAGTTACTCTTCATTGCCTTTATCTCGAACCTCCCCCTAACACCAACCTTCAACTCTTCCCCCCACATGCTGTAAACCAGTTATAAACTATCAGACTAAGCGCCCCCGAAAAAGAAAAGTGCAATTGTGAAAAATATGGTATTTTATGGGCATTCGAACCCCAAGATGTAAAGATTTGGTATGGTGGCTTTGAGAAACAAATAGTAATTGACATATTTCCAAATGGTTGACCTTGTTTATATCACTTGGCATTGCCCCCTCATGTGACAGGGACCAGAAAACAGAGCTTGATTGGAAAAACGACAGATCTCAAACTTTCAAAGCCAATAAAATGAAAGGAAAGGTAGGGCTTCTTGCAGCCAATCAGGGCTCAAGAGGAGGGGTATAAAAAGAGCAAGATGGCAGGAAGACAGCGGGCCCTTCCTGGAGCTGGAGGAGGAAGCATCGAGCTGCAGTACTGAGATCCTGATGGAGACGGCCTCTGACTGCTAGCACCTTTCTGCCATGTAGAGACACTGGTGCTTGATGATGCCAGAGAAGTTATACATAAAGGTAACTCAAAATGAACTCAATGAAACATTTCTGACCAATTTCTATTCATGTAGCTGAGTGTGTTTCCTGATTAAGTTTACTGGTATGGTAGAAAACACAAGAAATTTCCATTGAAATACTGTGTTTAACTGTTATTTTTTTTTTTTTTAAATGCTTTCACCAAAAAGGATTTATCCTTCCTGCCCCCTCTTTTAATTGCAATATTTATTGTATTTTTTTTAAAACATTTGTTTCTGGGATTTATTTATATGGAGGTGTTTACTACTGAGTTTTTGGCATTACCACTCTGGCACCATTACCCTCAATCTGAATATTGCTATATACTGGCATTTTTGTTTGTTCAGGATTTATTATTTCTAATTTTGCAGATAGTTTTTTTCTGTATTATGTTCATTGATTTTCATGGACGAAGTATGTATGGATATAGGTATCTATTAGCGGTGGTGTGTCCCTTCTCTAGGTGGATCGAGGCAGGTCCATGCACACACCCTGACACGACTTGTGCAGCAAAGTCTTTAGTGCGCTAAGTCTTCCCGAGGTGGGGTGTGTATGAAGTGCTGGGGTCCGATAATGGGCCCCATTTTGTTAATGAGCTATTTGAACAGATAGGGCTTCTATTGAGTATTATGCATATGTTTTCTTCTGCTTATCACCTGCAAGTGAACGGTTTATGTGAGAAATTCAATGGTCTCCACAAAGAAAGGATTGCCAAAATTAGATTGACTTTAAAGAAGGGATGGGTATATTGCCTACCTCTAGCCTTATATGCCCTTCACAATCAGCCTGGATCAGACCACCACCTCACTCCGCATGAACTAGTGACAGGGTGTCATATGAGAACACCTCTTACACCTCCGTCTAGAAGTAGAAGTGATGCCCAGAGTGTAGCTAAAACTCTAGGTGATGACATGCATGACTATTTGACATTCATGACCTCTAGCATTTCTTTAATTTCAGATCAACTCAAGTGCAAGGGGGGCTGGTCTCAGAACACAGAAGAAGACAATTCATCAACCAATCCAATTGAACTACTAACGGCACCTAAGTTATATGTTGGAGACCTAGTTCTCATCAAGAATTGTACTAGAAGATGGCATGATCCACGGTTTAATGGTCCTTTTTGTGTTGAGAATATAACCCCTTCAGCTGTGCAGGTACAAGGGAGATGAGCTTGGCTTCACCTGAGTGATGTAAAAGCCTATAAAGTTGAGAGCCACTCTCCCACCGTTGCTGATCCAGAAGCAAGACAAGAAGAAGAATTTCAGCATGTGCAGACTCGATCGATGACGAAAAAGGACGATAAAGCAGCCATCAGTTAATACAGATTTTGTATTGGACTAGAATTCATTAGATGCTCTTTATAGAAATTTTAGCAGAGAATGCAAAGACTTGCAGAGAATTGTAGGAGTTTTGAAATGACCTTTTAGAAATACATTGAAGCATCAGAGTTATGCCCAAATGTCAGTTCTTGAATAGAAATTGGAAAAGAGATCAGTATCAAGATAATATTTTGGGGAGAATACCTGTTCTAAGCAGTTAAGCATATGGTACTTACTGATAGTGACGTTCACCGACTTGTGCTTGCTGTCTTCAACTTTCTTACAGGATCCTAAAAATGGCCTGGAAATAGGAAGGCTTCTTATTGAAATTATTGAGCAGATTTTACAGTTGCAAGTATAAAGAAATTTGATGATTGTATTAAAAATAATTAAAGAAGAAAATGGCAGGGTTCTAGGTGAAGAACAAGTGCAACGAGTTGTATTATGGTGTGAGAAATGGATGCCCATGTTCTTATGCATAATATACGCTTTCACAATTAATTCTTTTGTCTTTCTGTTCCTCATCTTTCAGTCTTGATTATGTTAGTACTTTCACTGAAGCAAAGGTCCCTATGGTTCTCCCTGCTATTAAAACTATTTTTGATTTACCTCATGATTATTACACTACTTTTGGAAGACACAAGAGAGGTGCAGTGGAAAATAATAAGGGGATAAATACCCAGCTAGATAATGCAGCACATTTGGGGAATAACATGTGATATCAGCACATGAGAAAAGTGGGGGAGAGAACATCTAAGGAGAGTTGCCATGTCTGCTCTGTCATATCCTTGCACATTACTTGGGTTAGACAGAAATAACGTGGCAATTGAATATATTGAAAGTAATCTGACAATATATACCATTTTCAGAATATACATTGATGTACTTTACGAGACTACAAATACTGGTTAGTGTTACTCACCGCTCCGCTAATCGATCACTGCCTGTAGATAGGCGACCTTGGAGATGGTAGTTTCCACAGATATTCACAAGACAGCCTCTGGTAACCCGACACCCCCTGAATTCTAAGATTCAGGCTTCCTCAAGGAGGGGCTCTTTTCTGCGATGTGCCTCTCTGCTGTTTCAACCTGAATTGCCAATCACCTAAAAGAGCAGGGAGAACACACACCGCCAACCAATGCTGCAAAGGAATACAAAGATGGTTAGAGGAGCCAAGGTATGAAGGAATGCAAGAAAACAATAGTACTAAGGAGTACCTAGACGGGGTTTGAGGAGTGGACTCTGCTATAGGATTAACCTACAAAGGAAAACAAACTATTACCCTCTACATCAATGTAATATACCAGAGCATCCCAGAAATAAATCGGTAAGTAATTTAAACACAGACCTGAAGGGAGAACTGTCAGAAATGAATGAAGTCCAAATTGAGGGAAACAACGAAAGGATAAAATAAAGAAAAGGAAGGTTAGTATAGGAGAGTAACCCGGGCGGCACGAGGGACGCACTAGTGACGGGTTGGTGCATGTACCGGAAAGCGTCAATATGCTGAACAATGCTGTACAATGTTGAAGTCCCAAAGGATGTAGAAAACAAGTTCAAAAGTAAAGTCTAACGGTGGAATCCAGCAGAGAGGGTTTTAACTAGTATGAACAGTTCAGGATAATAGCAACTGAAATGGCCTCAGGAACAACAAAGAGACCGTGGACGAGTAAAGAGGACAACCAATTACCTTAGTGGGCCGTAGAACCAGGAAGTCACTGAGGAAAAAGGCAGGCAGTCCGTAAAGGAGTCCAGGTCAGTAAAGGAGCGGGTGTAACCAAAACCAAAGGAGTATCCAAATTCAGTCCAAATTGAATAGCCAAGCATCGGGAACCAGAAGATCAAAATAGAGCACTGACTGGATGTCAGACGGGAATACGGAACATAACCACAAGGAGAGTAACGCTACAATTAGCAGCAGAGAGCTGTACGAGTAGCGGTGTTTTAAAGTACAGGGGGGCGTGGTTTAGGTGCGCGTTTCTTGTGCCTGCAAGGTGGTAGCTGACACGAGACGCGCTGGCGTTTAATCAAGCGCCATGGCAACCTGTATCGATTCCAGAGGGGAGCTTGTTTGTGTGCTCTTTTTTGCGTGAACACCACGGATGAGCCGGCACTGTCATTCTGCGTAGAAAACGTAACAGCATCCGCTCCCAAAGACACCGGCAACCCCCTGGCAGAGTGGAACTCCCTCAAAAGATCGGGACAGTGCAAGTTGGCCAAAGGTTCCCAAGTGCGATCCTCAGGACCAAAACCCTTCCAATCCACCAAGTACCGCACAGTACCCCCAGAAAACCGGCAGTCCAGTATGCGGGAGACCTCATACTCCTCCTCACCATCCACCAGAATGGGAAGAGGCCGTTTCGACAACCGAGTAGAGCGGATGAAGGGCTTAACCAGAGAGACATGAAAAACAGGGTGAATGCGCCAGGAATGGGGCAGAGACAATCGGACCGCAGCAGCGTTAATGACAGCAGAGACAACAAAAGGACCCATGAATCGAGGCAGTAGAGAACGCTTCCCTGCTATCCGCAAATTACGGGAGGAAAGCCACACCTTCGAGCCGATTTGGTAGACTGGTGCTGGAGAACGATGCAGGTCCGCAGATTTCTTGGCACGGTCCTGAGCACGAAGTAAATTTAATCGGACATCACAATGTATTTGGTCCAGATCACGTACACAGTCACGCGCTGCCGGATTGGAACCAGGCAGGGTCGGATCAAGAGGAAGCGTCCTAGGATGACACCCATACAGAGCAAAAAATGGAGAGACCCCAGTGGATGTGTGCATAGAGTTATTATATGCAAATTCCGCTTGTGGCAAGGACGTGAGCCAAGACTGCTGAAACTGTAGACATAAACAACGTAGATATTGCTTAATGGTGTAATTGGTTCTTTCAGTCTGCCCGTCCGTTTGAGGGTGGTACGCTGATGAATACCTATCCTCAATACCAAGGGAAGCAGTAAGAGCCTTCCTGAACCTTGAGGTAAATCGCGTACTCCGGTCGGAGACGATGACAGAAGGCAGTCCAAAGCGAAATACATTCATCATGAACAATCTAGCCAACCCGGGAGCAGACGGTAATCCGGAACAAGGCACGAACAAGGCATACTTCGTAAAATAGTCAACGACTACCCATATGGTGTTGAGTCCTTGCATACCCGGCAGGTCGACAATGAAATCCATTGACACCATCTGCCAGGGTTTATACGGGATCGGTAAAGGTTTTAACAAACCCATAGGTTTAGCTCTCAAAGACTTGCATTGAGCACAGATGGCAAAGGTCGTGATGTAGTCTTGTACGTCTCTAGACATGGTGGACCACCAGGCCCAACGCCGTAAGGCCTCCAAGGTTTTCTGAGCCCTGGATGCGCTGCAATCAGAGAGTCATGGGACGACTGAGGAGCCAAGGTCCGGGCCTGTCCCGGTGGGATAAAGACGCTCCCCTCAATAAAGGGCAATCCTTGCACCAGTTCCAAGTTGAGTTCATTAACCGCCGTAGGATGGGTAGAAACACAATCAGTAATGATGGAACGCAAGGAAGGTTGAACTGAACACCCACAGACGACTTTGTTTGGCAGTAGAAGCAATGGCTCGGACCGTAGGCAATGATTCCCCGTAGGAAGGCGGAAGAGAGCATCAGCAGATATCTGAGCGTTAGCAGGACAATAGGTGATAACAAACCGGTATTGTGAAAAGAACAAGTGCCAACGCGCTTGTCTGGCAGTAAGACACTTCATTGACTTAAAGGTCAGAAGACTTCTGTGATCAGAGTAGACCGTAACAGGGTGTTTAGCCCCCAGAAGATGGTGTCTCCATTCCAGGAAGGCATCTCTAATGGCTAAAAGTTTGCGTTCCGTGATAGAATAGTTTCTTTCATAGGGCGTCAGCTTGCGGGAATAATAGGCGATGGGATGCACTTCGCCTGAGTGTGGGCATTGTTGTGATAAGACAGCGCCAACCGCATAGCCTGAAGCGTCCGCTTCCACAAAGAAAGGGAAATCCGGGTCAGGATGCTTAAGAACCGGAGCTGTAGTAAAGGCAGACTTCAGCTGATCGAACGCCTTTTGAGCCTCCGGAGACCAAACATACGGCACCTTAGCACTGGTCAAGGAGGTGAGAGGCGCAGAGATGTCAGAAAAGTTATTGATGAAACGCCGGTAAAAGTTGGAGAAACCCAGAAATGATTGTAAAGCTTTGATATTCCTGGGCACCGGCCACTCCAAGACAGCTTTAATCTTAGACTGACTCATACAAACTCCCTGATCAGTAAGGTTGTATCCTAGAAACTCAACTTCAGATGCATGAAAAATGCATTTTTCTGCCTTTACAAATAAATGGTGGTCTCATAGACGCTGAAGAACTGCCTTGACGGGTTGGATATGATCCGTCAGGTTCTGTGAATAGACCAATATGTCATCCAGATAAACAACGACATATTGATCTAAGATTTCATGAAATAGGTCATTCATGAATGCCTGGAAGGTAGCCGGGGAGGCCCAGAGGCCATAAGGCATCACCAGCTATTCAAATAGGCCGTAGCGTGTTTTAAATGCAGTTTTCCATTCGTCCCCCTCTCTCATGCGCACCAGATTGTAGGCCCCTCGGAGGTCTAACTTAGTGAAGATTTTAGACAAGCCCAGTTGATCGAGGAGGACCGAAATCAGAGGAAGAGGATACTGATGTTTAATGGTAGATGCATTTAGTGCACGATTATCAATACAGGGACGTAAATCCCCTTCTTTTTTGGGGACGAAAAAGAGCGGAGACGCCATTGGAGACTTCGAAGGGCGGATAAAGCCCATAGTAAGTGCCTTGTCGATGTACTCCTTCAATACAGCATCTTCCTTTAGGGTGAGCGAGTACACTCTACCATTGGGTATCTTCATTCCCGGAATTAGGTCTATTGGGCAATCATAGATCCGATGTGGAGGTAGGACCTCTGCCATCCCTTTGTCAAACACATCTGAGAATTCTGCATATTGCGTGGGGACCACTGAGGTAACCGTGTTAGAAATGGCCCCAACATGCATAGTGGAGGACACAAGCTCTCTAGCGGGGCTGTCCTGGCTGATTCCATGCAATGAAGTGCAGCGAGTATTGCAGACGTTAGAGGGAAACTGGATCAAGTGGGTTGACCAATCAATGGCAGGATTGTGGTAATGTAGCCATGGGATACCCAGAATGACCTTGTAGGCAGGGGCTTTAATAACGTCAAACGTTATCTCTTCTGTATGGCCTTCGTCGGTGCACATGATCAAAGGGACCGTCTGATGTGTCACCATACCAGAGACAAGAACTGACCCGTCAACTGCATTAACGTGTTCAGGAGTAGATTTGCGGATTAGTGGTATTCCAGACATAGAAGCAAAGCATTGGTCCACATAATTACCCGTTGCTCCCGAATCTATCACTGCCATTCCTTAGAATGTCCCTCCCTGGTTCACCGTAAAACGTACAGGAAGGTGAATCAACTGAGTTGAACTAGACAAAGAAGAGTCCAGAGTAGCTCTTCCCGACATAGGGACTCCGTCTACTGTTGGGATTTGGCATTCCCCGCCTTTCTTTTGTTTTTTTTTGGACATTCGGGCAACAAATGATCAGAGGCCCCGCAATACATGCACAGATTATTTGACCTGCGATGTTCACGTTGAGCGGGGGTGAGCGGACCCCTGACAACACCAACCTGCATTGGTTCAGGAGCAGGTAGTGTAGTGGAAGAGGTTTCTGCAGGTGCTGAGACAAACAGGGCAGATTTCTTCTCGCCTCGTCGTTCAGCTTTGCGAGCGTCGATTTGGAGGACTAAATCAAGCAATTCTCCGAAAACAGTAGGAATGATAGGAACAGTGGAGAGTATGCCCTTCAATTCGTCAGAGAAACCCTGATAAAAGACTGCGGTCTTCTTCTCTTCAGGTCAATCTGTCTCAGCTGCCAGCTGATGAAAGTGAGCTAAATAAACCAAGAGGGAATTGTTCCCTTGTCTATGCTTCAGTAACTCCAGATCGGTAGCTTGAGTAGTGTAGCGAGTATCAAATACTTTACTCATCATCGTAAGAAGAGTGTCACAATTGTAAAGCACATGACTATTGGATTCTAATAATGGGTTTGCCCAAGCGGCCGCGGTGCCACCCAAATGTGACAAGACAAATGCAGCCTTAGTGGTAGAAGTGGGAAAAGAAGCAGGATGGCACAAGAAGTGTAATTTACACTGATTAATGAAAGTCCTGTATTGTTTATGGTCCCCCAGAAAGCGTTCTGGGGATGCCAGAGGGAATTGTGTGGTAAGTATAATGGGTGCCGACTCCTGAGTAGGAGCTGGAAAACCGGACCTCGAAGCCATAGCCCCAGCTCCGGTTGCCTGCGGGGCCGGAGTGGTCACCAAGGCCTGGATAGCATCCATGCGCTGGCGTAGTGCCCCTTGAGCATTGGTCAGGTCGGTTCTTAGATCCGTGACCATTTGCACCATTTGTGTCAAGGCATCGCTAGCCTCTGTGGACATTATAAGGCTGCTAATTCTGTTACTCACTGCTCCGGTAATCGATCACTGCCTGTAGATAGGCGACCTTGGGTCAGTAAAGGAGCGGGCGTAACCAAAACCAAAGGCGTATCCAAATGCAGTCCAAATTGAATAGCCAAGCGTCGAGAACCAGAAGATCAAAATAGAGCACTGACTGGATGTCAGAAGGGAATACGGAACGTAACCCAAAGGAGAGTAACGCTACAATTAGCAGCAGAGATCTGTACGAGTAGTGGTGCTTTAAAGTACAGGGGGGCGTGGTTTAGCTGTGCGTTCCATACGCCTGCAAGGTGTCAGCTGACACGAGATGCGCTGGCGTGTAAACAAGCGCCATGGAAACCTGTATCGATTCCAGAGGGGAGCTCTTGAGTGTGCTCTTCTTCGCGTGAAAGCCGTGGATGAGCCGGCGCTGCCATTCCGCGTAGAAAACGTAACAGTTAGCATCTATCAGTCTATGGGATAGACTGGTTGTTCTTTCTTTAGAACATATAATATAGATTGCGGTTGTTTGCACAAGTATGAATGATATTGTTTTAAATGGGTATGAAAGGGTATGTGATGAATGTTTTTGAGACACAAGGTCACTGGTTGGTGTGGTGCTTTTTTATAATTCAGATTTTAACAATTGTGAATTAATTGACTGTGGTGTTTTTTGTATACACATTTTTATGATGATGTTGGCGAGATTACAAAATAAGAAAAGAAAAGAAAAGAAAAGAAGTGAACAATGTCTTTGTCTATATTTACACTTTGTAAGTAGTGTCTCATAGTGGAAGGGATTGGTTTGTGTTTTCCTGGGTGTTCTACACCACAAATGCTAAGAGGGTTGGTACTTGTGAATAGACAATTGTACCTTTTGTATGGCTCTCATATCCTATACCATGAATACAATGCAAACTATAATTGTCAAAGAAGTCCCAGAATACGATGCAAGGTGCCTCAGTCATCTTGCAGTATGTATGTCCAGAGGACAATTTCAAGGAAGTTGGGCCACTCTACGATGGAGATCAAAATGGTAATTTCCATACCAGGATGATTATATGAAGACCACACAAATGGAAAAGGAACCCTGATGGAAGAGAAAGATGCTTGCATATCCTGCATCAGGACAGCATGAGGTAGTCATTGAAGAGATGAGGACAATGAATTGCCCTGATGTGACAGAAATAGCTGGATCACCTGGATTTTGGGAGTGAACTCAAGTCTTAGTTTATGGATGAGTGAAATCCAAGAAGTGATGGGAAGAAGGATTGATGTCCTGTGTAGCTCATTTATTAAAGCCAGAATATATACAGGAGGTGGAAAGAGTGAACGATGGATGTTTGAAGACAAGGGCTAAACATGCCAACCTATTGACATGGGTAGAAGATGAATGAGGCCCATTGGTTATAATCCTATTGGCTAATGCAACATTGTGCTTCCAAAAACATGGAAAGAATCATGTGGGAGATAACAAGGGATGCAGAACTACAGTTGATGTTTCAAGGATGGGAGAAGAGACAGCTGTCCTCATGGATCGATATTGGGCTGGTGGGTCTAGAGCCTACATGAAGCTGCCCAAGTATTGGGGTGGAGTATGCTCCTTGGTGCTCATTCATGTTCCAGCATTAGTGATTCCTCAGAGTGACCTGAACATTGGAGAATTTCCAAAAGAAAATGCCCATTTGAGAACAAGAAGATTGCTCACATTTCTTAATGGGACTAGAAGAGAGAATTACTTCTCAGCCAAGTCAATAGAAGCATATGACTCCATTCCTTATGAACACAGGCTGTTCATCAAGACTGCCTCAATATTTCCGACTATATACATGCCTGGGATCCAGGCGATGGCTAACACCAAATGGCTGCAGATTATGAGATGGGAGTTTCTGCAGACAATCAATACCACCATAAAGGTATTTAATGCTATCAAAGAAGAGTTGTGGGCCATACGACTGATGACCCTGCAGAACAGATATGTCCTTGACATGATCACAGCGATGCAAGGAGGAGTTTGCGCCAAAATTGTGCCTTCATGTTGCACGTTCTTTCCTTCTCATGATGACAAGCATGGGACCTTGACAGAGGCCATAACGTTGTTAACAAACTTGCATAATCAAATGGAAGACGAGACAGCGGACATTGCGGATGACAATTGATTTGCCTCCATATTCTTATGGATTCTGCAGTGGTTGGCAAACATATTCAAGATTCTTGGAGCAATATTGGTGATGGTGATGTTCGGATTCTGTGTGATCAGGATAGTGATCGCTCAATGCAAGAAAACAGCAAAGCATGTGGTAGGAATGAAGATCAAGATTGATGTCGAATCTAGTTTTTGGAACCAAGGAATTGACGGATAAAGATGTCAGAAAATATATAGACGCCAGCATCGTAGCACCTGAAGGAATGCAGTTTCTGTATCCAAAGAATCATAAGAAGTATGTGGGATGATGGGTCTATTGTAATCCAAATGGACAGTGCAACTACCTGACCTGGAGTGTAGATGAGAATGTTAAATCAGCCAGCACCCTGAGGGGGGTGATGAAGATATGGACTCTGAAGAAGCACTTCTTCAAGAGAAAAAATCAAGATGTGGAGAAAGTTGAGGAGGTTGTCGAGGACTCAAACAGAGGGGGGAATGTAGGGGAGCATCTGCATGCCTCTGCAAGAAATCCCGCCCCCTACCTCCTATATGTTGGAGGTCTGAGATTGTGCTATGTTTGACACCAGCAGTTGTGCCAATACTGCAGCGGATATTTGAAAGAAGGTACCCACTGAGAAAACCCTATCGAATATATCCCTCAAGAGACAACAATCTGAGGGAGGAACTCCCTGAAGGAGTACGTAAAAGGAGCAAAAGAGAGAGGCTAATGATGTCAGAAGAGACAAGTGTGACACCCAGAGAATACTGGCTGAAGAGGAATGCATGGGTCTTACAGAAACTGATGACAAAATTAAGAATTGAGTAAACCTTCATGTGCGAGAAGAATGCATGTGTGCGAAGTGCTGCAGAAAATCAACCTTTCAATAATTGTACAGATGCTGAAACACAAGTACACTAAGTCATCATAGAAGCTGGCTATAGGTAGTGAATAGAATGCAGGCAAAGCCGCCATTTTATAGGAGCTGGACATCAGTGTCATGAATTTAGTAAGCCCGGACCCATGGAGAGGAAAGGCCCAGAATTGTGCTTCAGCAAGAATAAGCTGAGATCGTGGAAGCGCCTGGCCAAGCTGTCTGGCCTGGTATCAAAACTGAAGCAGCCAAGGTTGGTTATCTATTCTTGAAAGCAGTGAATGTGCGAAGGATGAATCATACCTTGTTAAGGTGAAAAGAAAGAACACCAAGAGTGCAAAGTTCGATTTATTTAAGAAATTTAAATGCTGCAAAATGGACAAAATTTTGGTCTCCTGTCATGTGAGCCAAGTATGGAAATAGAGTTAAGCTTGGAGTCCTAGAACAACAATAGTGAGCGCCTGCGCTCCCGTATATTTCCACAGACAAGGATACTTTGCAAGGCCAAATTCAAAGACAGTCTTCACTGCAGAAGGTATGGGTGATGAGAGCTGTTGGGCTAATTGTGTGTGGAGGTAAAGACAAGTCCACCTCCTGGCACCTGGGTTTGAGCTTACATGCTGCTAAGTGAACTGAATGTTCCAGACATGGCACAAGTGTGCCAACCAATTGCAGAGAGCCCTATAACGAAGGGCCTTATAGTGTGAAGACCAATGATAAACCGTGTACCTAATAGTGTTAAAGCTTACCTGTTTTTAGAGGTAGGCATAAATTGTCCACCTGACAGTGGGCAGCCAATCACAATCCTAGTCCCTATGCAATGTACACTTAGATGTATCCCTTAACTAAACCCACCCCTTGATAGGTTTTTTGTTATTTGCCATATAGTATGACATCATTGCTGATGTATTTTTTGCATATAAGGATTTTTTATTGAGAAAATCGTCGAGAGCTGAGTGAACATCCATTGATGTCCATTGTAAACTCCCTGTTTTAGACAATTGTTAATAAAACAGACTCTTTGCCATCTTCCTGAGTTGGTTGGATTATTTGGACTCAGAGTTATTCTGCAACCCCATCCATTTCATGCATGTTACTGAAGGGCCATAAAACCATTACTGGCAACAAGACTCAGAATGCTCTGGTCTGGAAAAAGTACTAGTTAACGGAATTACCGGCACTTTATTTCTGGACTGGAACACCTGTAATGAACCCCTATATATGTATCTATTATTTACTGTTGTGGGATAAAATTACATGCCAGTAGTCAATTTTCATAGAGTTCTATGGCCATAAATAAATAAGCATGTTTTATCACTGATTGTTTAAGTGTGTTCCCTGACTTTTCACTGTGTGTTCTCATTGGGGACCTCTTACAAGCTCACCACCTCTTGAGCCTTGGCTTTGACCACTTGCCTAGCTATCTTGAACTGGTTTTCTGCAGCTCTCAGAGTTGTCCCTGTCACTAAACTAGCTTGGCCTTCTATACATCTGCCCACCTGGCCAACGTATATAAAATCAGCCCTAACACAAGGCACTCTCGATGTTGCACTCCGTGGTCTCCTTTTACACTTTTAAAGTGTGTTGAACTAAACTCCTATGTTCCAACAGGAATGACCAAACCTTCTCACGTTCCTAGCTGACCATTTCAAGTCATTCAATTCATGACACGTTTGAAGCTTTCTCATCCTCCAAGTCTATTTTAAAAAAATTATTTTTCAATCTATTTTCAAAGTCTTTCTTCTTCTGACTTGTTGTTAGGCAGTTATTTCTTCCACTACTTTGAGGCTCCCTTTAGTTACTGAGCTAACTTTTATTTACACTGCCACCCTGCTGGTTTTTGTAAAAGGCTGAGTGCTGCAAAGGGGATGTAAATTATTGGTCTCGCAACCCTGTAGCATGTCACCTGCAGTGGTTCTTTTCGTACACTTCGACCACTGGTCACCTGCTTTTTGGGAAGAGAAAGAGAGTGCGAGAGAGAGAAGGGGGCAGGGGGGAGGGAGATGGAAAGAGAGAGATAGATCAACTTTTTTCCTAAATTGAAGGGAAGTGAAATCAACAGGGCTTTCCTTCAATACAGAAGGCATAACTTTCCATGCAGATAAATGGGGTGAACATTTGATTGACCCTTCGGTGAATTTACACGTGGTACAGTAACACTGTGGAAGTTATACATTCATACATTTGAAACATGACTCAAATCTTCCAGGCCTGAAAGAAAATCACACCTCAACATTTGAACAACCTCTTTGCCATGCGCCTGGAAGTGTCCAGAGATTTTAACCGCCTTAATTCAGGTCCAACCAGCATCCATAATACCATCACAGAAGCCCTAGCCGTCTTAGCTCCCAGGCTAACAAAAGTGCCAGAAAGTGCTAGAAATTCATGGTCAAAGCAAAAAACAAATGGCGTGATATGCAACTGGCCCACATGAATCAGCAAGAGTGAACCCTGGAATGCACCTGTACCAAATCCCATAGTGTAATTGACAAAATCAAATATATTGTCCAACATGTCAGAAAATACAGACGTACAATCATCCAGAAACGAGCTATGTTCATCCATCAACTAACTGATCAATCAGAAAATAGAGCAAAATAACTATTCCCCAGTCTACAGAGAATGTATGAATCCCTAACTACCCTCCACAAGGGACCCTCCACAAGGGACCCTCCCAAGGCAGGGCAGATGCCCTACCATCATTCTGTACCCTCAAAGTGGAAGACATTCAGACGACCAATCCGATGACTTCTAACCAGAAGCAGGAAGCAGTCGGGAACCCAAAATCAGATCATCATTCCAAGGTTTTCCACCAGCATCCTTGGAAGATAGCCTGCACACACGCCCAAAGTAAATATAACCATCCAAATCAGCAGCCTTTGTGTGAACCCCTTTCCAAGGCTTTCACAACTGCACTGGGGGTCCCATTCAGGTCCTTCTGTGATTCATCCCCACCAGGGGGCATCCTTTATCCCTTCCTGAAGAAAGAAGGAGCAGATGTCTCGGTGCTTGGAAATTAGCAACCTATATCCAGCCCCCCTTTCCCGGGTGAACTGATTAAAGGGGCAGAACACAAACAGCTGCAAGATTGCAGTTGAAGGCCTGTGCTGTTCAAGGCCCCTCCATCTGGCCTCCATCCTGGAAGAATTACTGAAACAACATTGCTAGAATCAAGGGAAGCTATATGCCAATAGCTCGGACTCAAACTGCTCTCTGTCTGCCCTACTCTTAGACGTATCAGCTGCCTATGACACGCTTGACTTCTCTACCCTACTCACAAGACTGGATAGCTACATGGGAGTCAAAGAAGTGGCTCGCTTGATTCCTCGATGAGCGTTCAGCCAGGGTAAGAGGGGAAATGCTCATGTCAGCTATTCACACTATCATTTAAAGAACTCCATGTGTCATCAGCTTAACCTTGGCCTACCAGTGTCTAGGTCCAGCCACTAACAGATGTGCTCGACCACATTCAAATCGCTTTAAATATAGATATAGCTGCATACAATTAAGAATGTACTTAAAAGCCAATCCTCTTCTTAACACTCCCAACACCTTGAATGTTGCATCTTGCCTCTGTGCCATCAAAGCCTGGATTTGCACACATCAACCATGTCTCATCCTAAGTAAGACAGGGGTCCGGCTTCCCAGTTATGTGCTAGATTTCAATCTCCCTATGCTATAGCCTAGCAAACTAAGCCTGGCACCCAGCCACAAAATCTTGGAGCGTTATTCAACCAGTTCCACTCTTTCTCTCAAGACAGACGCCAAGATATTAATTAAATGAAGTTCAGAAAAGACTTGAAAACCTTAGTGTTCAAGAAGGCCTTGAAAATGTCAGGCGAAGCAAGCGATGGGTAGCACATTTGGCACAACACCGAAGCACTTTCATTTGTTTCTGTAAACATGTCCTAGACGGGGACAGACTGTGTCTTCAATCGTGAATGTTACTTTGCCATGGTCCTTCTATTCCCTACTCAACCTACCACCTTCACTCCCCATCCTTTTGACTTTGCACTCTGAAGACTTTTCTATACATGTGGCGGCGCTTCAGAAAACAACAAATCAATAAAACAAAACAAAAAAACAATTTGTAGTTCTCCTTCCCAGTTTCCACATGCAGTTTAGTGCCCTCGTACCCCTTTCTCCAGGTGTTTTTAGGGTTTCTGATTCCCAACTTCACCATGGAATGGAATCTTCTAATGTTTTTCTTTTTTTTTCTGAAATGGCTAGGGAGTTCCAACTCCCAATTCCAGCAAGCATACTTTATGTTCAATGGGGTTTTACCAATTCGCTCATGGAACTTGTACACCAAGTTCCACAATGCATCATGTCTTTTCAATCTGTCTTTATCAACCGCTCAAGAAACCCACGACCTAAGTTGCAGCTTGCAGCAGTACTATTCTCTGTGGCATGCAGCAGCAGGACTTAGCATTGCTTTCTAATACCTTTGTATTTTTGCATATTTGGTAGCCAGCATTCCCCTTTCAGAAAACCCTGCTCACTTTAGTTCTTGTTTCCCAGGACCAATTAAAACTGTGGACTAGCACCAATTAATAGCAAGCACACTAACATACAGAGATGTATTTATCTGTCATAGCACATTTTTAAAAACAGCTTGTGTGTGCATTACTCTTCATCAAACATGAAAAATGGAATGCACTTATGGGCCTATGGCATAAGCTAATCATTTGCTGTTTGGCAGCCAGGTTTGAATTACGAAGACATGAGAATAGGATGCTCAGCCGTGATTGAAAGCCTCGTGGCTCACATTGGCTGTCACCCCGGGTTGTACCTTTTCTTCTGAAGAGAGCGGCTTCTATGGCGCCATTAACAGAGAGTGATGCAGTGAAGCGAATGGCCTTTTTCTGATTAATGTTGTGGAACAGACTTTAATTTAACCAGGATGTAGAGAACACAGAAACTCTAAATGGAAACTAAATTAAATGTGGGCAGGGATTCTCTGATGAATACATTAATGCTAATGGACCAATGGTGTGTGGAGCGGTACAAGCCTTTTGGCACTGGATGCGTACCGCAGGCGGTATGCTCTGAAGACATGGCACGCCAGATCCACGTAATCTTGAGACAGATTTACTATAATAGGCCTTCCGGAAGCGACAACTGGTGTATGCAAACTGCTGCCCGGTATTAGGCCGGAAAGGAAACATGGGAGACACTCAAATGGGCACAGTCATTACTCTTACCACTGTGGCTCTCCATGATGCGCTCCCTGTCCCAGTGCTGCCACCATGCCCATTGCCCATCTCCTATCTCTGCTTCTCTTCCCCTCTGCATTCTGTCTTAGTTCCTGATAGCCTCATTAACCTTTCTCACTTGGCCTCCAAGGGTTCTCTTTTTCAATTGTCTTCATCATCCTGCCTGTAAGATATATGCACTCATGTGTTTGCCGGTATCCTACCAGTAAATCCACCAGGAAACTGGCAAACGGAATTACTGATACCGTCCTTGGTCCTGCAGAATTACCGCTGGATTATAAATGCCGGTAGATGGAGTAAATCCCCATTCGATGGAGTCCCATTGGACTCCATGCCCAATTTTGCCAGTATTACCAGCACCGGTAAAATCGGTGCCAGTAATACCGGAGATTTTTGCCAGTAAGGTGGCGGAATTACCTCCAGCTTTTAGCTGGAGGTAATTCTGCCAACCTCACCAGCAAACTCAGAGTTGGCTGATGCGGAAACATGCTGGTATATGTCAATACTTCCTCAGCCAACTCGGAATGAGGCCCATTTTAGCCTTCCGAGCTAAGAATGCCCCCTGATATGTTATGCGTCCAGATAGCTAAATCCTACCTTTAAAGCATCACTAAAGCTACAAGCAGCGTATAATGTGCTACACAAGCAAGCAGCATAACAGTATGTTCCTGCAACACCTGTTCATCCCCCCCCACCCCTCCCTCTACCGTTAGCATGTGGAGCCGGCCGGGCTCAGGGAAAATCTGTTTGGCATCCACAATTTAGCAGTGCAAATTGAAAACCCAACTCTTACCCTTAAAGACAGGAGATATCACCTAAACATGAAAAAGAGTTTTTAGTTAGGAAGAGGCAAATGTTGCATGTGTGGACTTTTGTGAGTGCCTGCTTTTCTGGGGGGTAGGGAAGAGGACATCCTTTCTCCCTTCAGCAAATTCTGGCTCCTGTTGAAAAACCCCTTCCAAAAAAAGCTATCGGGAATTCTTATTAATTAACTAAAATATGTATGTCTATTTTGCAAACCCCACAACTGCAGACAGCTGCGCTAGGATAACTATTTGTGTTATGAACTCAACGTGTATGCATCACTGTCTTGCGGAGTGTTACTAAATTGCCCACATTGGTCAAGCAACATGCAACTTCTCACCCGTATCATGCAGTGTGCTGCTTGATTGTGTAATGCAGTGTGACTACAAATGGCCTCTGGACTTTGAGGCCGTAATCAATGTTCAAATACCACAGAAGCTAAATTGCCACAGAGGCTGAATTGTTTCCTTCTGCCATGGAAGATGCCTCAATCAGGAGTCAATCCTGAAACAAATTCATTTGTGTTTTCACAGATTTTAATGTAATTCCACTTGCATTTGTAAAGGGGTTGTGAAGGATTTCTGTAAATATTTACTCCCTGAAGTAAAATGTCTCTGACTGCACGCAAAGTACCTGGACTGGGAGGCGTTTCTGGAGAAAATGTATTTGCATTTTTAAGGGTATTGATGAAATCCTGCCTGTGTTTGTGAAGGTCTGTGGTGGATTTCCAAATGTATCTACTGGCCAAATTCCTAGTATTCGTGCTGCTCTCAAGAAGCCCAATTTGTGTTTCAAATCATTTTATTTTGTGCTGGTTGACTGGCCTGATTTGCTCCCATTTCTAGCACGCTTGGAAATGCAGAACAGAGTTGTTTTCCACACGTTTATCTGGCCTTTCCCTGCTGAAACCTGCTAACCTATATAGGCAGAAGCAGCACATGGAAGTGATTGGAAAGGGCTGGTATAGACGTGCAGATTATTGCAAGCACAGCCAAGCAGCTAAGAGTGGCTCAGTCTGCAAAATGCCCCAGGAACCCCATATGTGTTGTCAGGACCCAATGACTGCTCATCAGCACTGACAACTCAGCAGGCAACCTGCATACTGAAAGATTTCGACACGCGCGCTTGAAATCCGGAAGAGTTAACTCCTTAGATCATAACTCCACCCAAACACTCACTTCCCATCTCACTATGCTTACTCTCTACTCTACACAAACACACTATTAGAGTGCAGTGACACCCTTCGATCAATTTCGGCCTAGCTGCTCACATATGAACATTACCCCATGAACACCTCATCATTCTAATAAAATGCAGCTACATCCCATGCTGGCCTAGCTGCACACAGAAGCGACATACACAGGCCTAACGCAGCCAGAACCAAGTCTTGGTGTCCATACTACAGACTGCACACATTCAACTGATATCAATACCACCATTCCTAATGCTAGGATGCAGCTACCATCAGGCCATTACATCAGCTGCACACATAACTGGAGCACCCAAACACCCAATGACACCTTACTCTCTCAACTGATCTGGACTACGGTCCCCAGGGGCATTCAACCCACAAGCGCTTTGAGGTCATACCAATTATATATAGAGCGCTATATAAAGGCCAAATAAGATAAGATAAGATAGCATAACATGGGAGTGTCTTCAGAGTCGCACACGTATCCTTACCATGGTATTTTCTTTCATGGCCATCCTGGCAGAGTATCCCTCTAGTGCAGATATGTTGGAGCACTGTTGGTGACACTGCTGATTTGCAGCCTCAAAGACTCCCTCGAGGCCTGGAGTTAGACAACCCTGCTTTAAGGGTGTTAGGCGGAAACCTGTGCAGTTCCCTCTGGGACCACTGCAAAAGATTTAGGACTACAGGTGTTTGGCAGTAAACCCACTTGGTAGCAGTCTGTACCACACAGATTCACTGTTGGTAGCTGTGGCTGAGCAGTCAGACTTCTCTCAAGAAGAGTTAAGCAGTATGTGGAGTATACAAGATAGGGCAATTCTTCACAGTAAGACAAGCAAACACGCAACAAGGCTCAGTGTAAAGGTATTAAGGTATTTATTTATAACGAAACATCTATCAAAAACACTATGGCACTATCACGGCAAACAAATCAAACACAATTACTCTACGAAGAAGAAACGATCAATCCCCCTAGCAATATTTCGACAAGTCTAGGTTTTTCCGGCACCACTTATTTGCAGACAGAGGTGTATGCCTTAACCTAGATGGCACTCTAATATTAGTTAGGACGGGTGAGAAAAATAGGCAGGTTACGAAATCAACACAGTTCAATACTTCACGGGAGAAAGATGCAAGGCAAGGAGGCAAGAACCACAATAGATCATAAAGTTCAGAGGCCAGGCCCACTCGGAGAGAGGCAAGGCGATATGTCCCAAAAAGTCTCTAGTGGAAATGCGTTTGAGTCTTTGTAGCAAATTGTTATCGGCAGATTGAACCAGTTCAGAACAATGCGTGAGAAAACTTGAAGGCAACCCTAACGGAAAGGAGAGGATTAAGACACCTCACTCGAACCGATTGAAAGGGAAGCCAGGCGGACACGGTACCTTGTTGTGGAGGGCAGCTCCGGCGGGGGCAGTTGTTCCTGGTGGTGGATGCACGTCGGGTCTTTGCCAAGAGTAGAGATGATCTCGTCTTCAAAGAAAAGTGAAGTCCGGTGCACCACCAGGGAAGAGACCAGCCGCGGAGTGCTCCGTCACAAGGCACCACATTTTGGTCGCGATACAGGGGTAGTGGCTATCCGGTTGCCGGGGTGCTCTGCACGGGCAATTCGACCACTGCGTCCTGAGGCGAATAAAAAGCAAAGGGGACTGGTTTTTCCCACCAGTCAGGGGAAGAGACTCTCCGGCAGGGAGATCTCCTCTGTCGTCGGGAAGTGGTGAGTCGGTTCCGCAGGGCTCCACCGGAGGTGTCGTCGTGCAGGTCGGCTCAGCGTTACCCTCGTCGGATTCTTAGGTCCTCTGGCGACTTCTGAAGATCCAGTGCCAAAAGCCCTGCTTTTATGCAGAAAACCCCCATTCATTCAGCCTAGCTGTCAATCAACACATGCTAAGTGGTGAGCGGGGAGGCTCACCACTTGGGCCAATCACTCCAGAGTGCGACCGGAGTTGGCAAGGCAACTCGGTCCAGGGAGCCTAAACCCCCTCCCACACCCCTGTGGTAACCCAGACAGAATGGCACCACCTTTGGAGGGTCTCTGTACAGAGCCCGCCAAAAGTGGAACAAAAGGGCTCGACCTTCGGTTTAGTAGTCACAGAGACGAACACAGACGCCATTTTACAAACCGAGTTCTGGCAGAAAATACCATTCGATAAACCTATTTAAGATAATTAGATCGGTGGTACGTTAGAGATTAACGAGAAAAAGTATCAATCTCCAACAATGGGATGAATCCCATGGGGTTATGTTCGGGGTTGAACATAACAAGTAGTTTCCACTGCCACCAGCCAAAACTCGACCAGGGTGGACGGGACAGTGCCCCCTCGAGTAACAGATCCAGGAGTAATCGAATTACCCCTACTAGTACGTCCACAATAAGATGGTTTGTACTAGTTCTGTTAGTAAATTTAGGTCTAGTAAAGCCAATGGTGACTTTACATGCCCGGGGAGACAGTAGTCAGTCCCCGGGTATGGAGTCTATGGTGGGGGTCCGCTAGGATGCCCCAGTGCTACGGCACGTAGGGTGCGGTGTAACACACATAGAAAAACATATGAGACCCTATGGGGTAAAAGACCCCATAGCCCATAGAACACATTGACATTCAAAGGAATTACACACATACATGTCCAAGAGTGGGAGAAAAAGAGTCTCACTCTTGGCAGGATGGAAAAAACAAACTCTCGAAATCCAGCAAAGCTGCTGGGGGACTCACTAGGTTAGGAAATTCAGGCTAAACAGAGAATTCTCCCTAACACTCGCCCCCCCCAGACTAAGGGACAGGAGGATTTAATCCACTCCTGGATGAATCTCATATCTCTAGTCGATGACATACATCCTAGAGAGACCATCAGCATTTTGGTGGTGACACCCTGACCTGTGCTCAATGGTGAAATCAAACCCTTGCAGGCAGATCGACCATCTCAACAGTTTTGGGTTTTCCCCTTTCATTTGCATTAACCATCTCAAGGGTTGGTGGTCAGTCTGAATGACAAAAGTAGAACCATACAAGTACGGCCTAAACTTCTTCAGAGCCCACACGATAGCAAAGCACTCTCTTTCGATTGTTGCCCACCTTGTTTCAGGATCCTTCAGCTTGCGGCTGATGAAGCAAACGGGCTGCTCCCTACCTTTCCCATCCAGTTGACTGAGTACGGCACCTATTCCTACATTTGAAGCATCTGCCTGCACAATGAAGTGTTGGCGGTAATCAGGAGCTCTGAGTACTGGGGCTTGGCAAAGAGCCTTTTTCAGGTTTTCAAAAGCCTGATTGCACTCCTCGTTCCATCTAACCTTTTTAGGAAATTTGGGCGAGGAGATGACATTCAGTAGAGAAGCTATGGTCCCATAGTTCTCTATGAAATTCCTGTAATACCCAGTGAGGCCTAGGAAGGCTCTCACTTGGGTTTGAGTAGTCGGTGTTGTCCAATTTTGCACAGCTTCAATCTTACTGTGCAAAGGCCTTATTTCTCCACCTCCTACCTCATGTCCAAGATAGACTACCTTACTCTGTCCAATTTGGCATTTACTCGCCTTTATGGTCAGATTGGCTCGTCCAAGAGCCTGCAAAACATCTCTCAGGTGGGTTACATGTTCTTCCCAGGAATTGCTGAACACTGCGATGTCATCCAAGTATGCCATGCAGAAGTCCTCCATCCCATTCAGAACCTGGTTTACCATCCTTTGAAACGTAGCAGGTGCATTCTTCAATCCGAAAGGCATTACCTTGAACTGGTATAAGCCAACGGGGGTCGAAAATGCAGTTTTCTCCTTGGCATGGTCTGTCAGGGCTATTTGCCAATAGCCTGACGTCAAGTCAAATGTGCTGAGGAACTTGGCAGCGCCAAGTTTATCCACTAACTCATCTGTTCTTGGCAAAGGGTGGGCATCAGTCTTGGTGACTGCATTAAGAGCTCTATAATCCACGCAGAATCTAAGTTCTTTAGATCCGGCCTTTGGTACTAACACAACTGGGCTAGACCATGGACTAGTAGAGGGCTCTATTACCCCGAGATCGAGCATCTTGCTGACCTCACCTTTGATGTGGGTTCGTACATTTTCTGACATGCGGTATCCTCTGCTTTTGACCGGCAGACAGACACCAGTGAGTATGTCGTGCTGGCCCCAAGGGGTCAAGCCTGGTGAAAGCGAGAACAGAGAGGCAAACTGATTCAACATAGATTTGCACTCTTCTTGTTGCTCGGGTGTCAGATTGGAGGAGAGATTTACTCCTTCAATTTTTTCATCTAAAGGTAAGCCTCTGAGGAGATCCGGAAGAGCTTCACTCTCTTCTTCTTCCTCGGATGATGCTAGAAGCAACGCTCCTACATCAGGTCGTGAGACATACGCTTTAAGTCAGTTGGTGTGGAAGACTGTCTCCTTGGGATTGCCCAAGTCCACCAGATAGTTGACCTCTCCGAGTTTACCCACAACTCTGAAGGGTCCCATCCACTTATCTTGCAAGGCCCTCTGCCTTGTTGGGATCATAACGAGAACGAGCTGGTCTTGAGCGAACTCAACCATGTTAGCCTTTTGATCGTGCCAGTGCTTGACCACAAATGCAGTGTCTGTTTCGGAAGCAGACGTCTTACAATGATATAACATGTTTTTATAGTTGTTTTTTTATAACACGCTTAATACCAAGGAGTTTTTGAAGTGTGGACCCAGGATTTGAACCTGTGTTGCTCTGTGTTGTCTTGCTTCCAAGACAAGGGCTTTGCTACTGAGCTATACTACCCCTTCTGCGCTTCTTATTGGAAAGCTCTTATAGGAAAGCATAGGGTGCTACTGATGTCTGTTCAGGTTTGCTGCATGGGTTGTGCAGGAATATCTGATGTGTCTCGGTGGACTCACCTAGCGAATGCCAAAGAAAAACGTGGTGTGCTTCCAATGTCTGAGCAGACTCGCAGTAAGGGTGCCATAAGGAAATATGGCGTACATCTGATGTCGGAGCAGGTATTCGCTATCAGCACCAAAAGGTGTTTAATTTCCGTACTACATGGCCTCCTTTACTCGCAGTGTCCAGTACCCTTTGTTAGGGAGAATTCTCTGTTTAGGCTGAATTTCCTAACCTAGTGAGTCCCCCAGCAGCTTTGCTGGATTTCGGGAGTTTGTTTTTTCCATCCTGCCAAGAGTGAGACTCTTTTTCTCCCACTCTTGGACATGTATGTGTGTAATTCCTTTGAATGTCAATGTGTTCCATGGGCTATGGGGTCTTTTACCCCATAGGGTCTCATATGTTTTTCTATGTGTGTTACACCGCACCCTATGTGCCGTAGCACTGGGGCGTTTTAGCGGACCCCCACCATAGACTCCATACCCGGGGACTGACTACTGTCTCCCCGGGCATGTAAAGTCACCATAGGCTTTACTAGACCTAAATTTACTAACAGAACTACTGGTGATGCGGTCCTTGCTCTTCCAACCAGATTCTCTTCATTCACAACCTAACCAGAACACAACCGCTACTGGTGATGCAGTCCTTGCTCTTCCAACCAGATTCTCTTCATTCACAACCTAACCAGAACACAACCGCTACTGGTGATGCAGTCCTTGCTCTTCCAACCAGATTCTCTTCATTCACAACCTAACCAGAGCACAACCGCTACTGTTGATGCGGTCTTTGCTCTTCCAACCGGATTCTCTTCATTCACAACCTAACCAGAGCACCGCCGCTACTGGTGATGCAGTCCTTGCTCTACCAACCGGATTCTCTTCATTCACTGCATAATCAGAGCACCAACGCTACTGGTGATGATTGCCTTCCACACGGATTCTCTTAATTCACCTCATAACCAGAGCACCACCGATGGCTGATGCGGTCCTTGCTCTTCCACCCGAATTCTCTTCATTCACAACTTAACCAGAGCACCAACACTACTGGTGATGCGGTCCTTGCTCTACCAACTGGATTCTATTCATTCACTGCATAACCAGAGCAAGACCTCTACTGGTGATGCGGTCCTTGCTCTACCAACCAAATTCTCTTCATTCACTGCATAACCAGAGCACCACCGCTACTGGTGTTGCAGTCCTTGCTCTTCCAACCAGATTCTCTTCATTCACAACCTAACCAGAGCACCAACGCTACTGGTGATGCAGTCCTTGCCTTCCTCACTGATTCTATTAATTCACCTCATAACCAGAGCACCACTGATGGCTGATGCGGTCTTTGCTCTTCCGCCGGATTCTCTTTATTCACCGCATAACCAGAGCACAACTGCTACTGGTGTTGCAGTCCTTGCCATCCACACAGACTCTCTTAATCAGAGCACCACCACTGCTGGTGGTGTGGTCCTTGCCCTACCAATCAGATTCTCTTCATTCACTGCATAACCAGGTACCACTATTACAGGTGATGCAGTCCTTGCTCTTCCACCCGGATTCTCTTCATTCACCGGATAAACAGATCAACACCGTTACTGGTGATGCGATCCTTGCTCTTCCACCCACATTATCTTCATTCACCACATAACCAGAGCACTGCCACTACTGGTGATGCGATTCTTGGCTTCCTCCTGGGTTCTCTTCATTCAGTGCATAACAAGAGCAAGCACTCTACTGGTGATGCAGTCCTGCTCTGCCAACCAGATTGTCATCATTCACCACTTAACCGGACCACCACGACTGCTGGTGATGCAGTCCTTGCCCTTCCATCCAGATTCGTAGAGTTCACTGCATAACCAGAGCAACACCACTGCTGGTGATGCAGTCCTTGCTCTTCCATCCAGATTCGTAGAATTCACTGCATCACCAGAACACCACCACTACTGGTGATGCAGTGCGTGATCTTTCACCCGGATTCTCTTCATTCACTGTATAACTGAAGCACCACCCCTGCTGCTGATGCAGTCCTTGCTCTTCCATCCAGATTCGTAGAATTCATTGCATAACCAGAGCTCCATCACTGCTGGTGATGCAGTCCGTACTCTTCCATCCAGATTCGTAGAATTCACTGCATAACCAGAGCAACACTGCTACTGGTGACGCAGTCTGTGCTCTTCCACCCGGATTCTCTTCATTCACTGCATAACCAGAGCACCAATGCTACTGGTAATGCGGTCCTTGCCTTCCATATGGATTCTATTAATTCACCGCTTAACCAGAGCACAACTGCTACTGGTGATGCGGTGCTTGCTCTACTAACCGGATTCTCTTAATTCACTGCATAACCAGAGCACCACCGCTACTGGTGTTTCATTCCTTGCACTACCAATCAGATTCTCTTCATTCACAACTTAGCAAGAGCACCAACGCTACTGGTGATGCGGTCCTTGCCTTCCTCATTGATTCTATTAATTCACCTCATAACCAGAGCAACACTGCTACTGGTGATGCAGTCCTTGCTCTACCAACCGGATTCTCTTCATTCACTGCATAACCAGAGCAACACCCCTTCTGGTGATGCAATCCTTGCTCTTCCAACCACATTCGGAGAATTCACTGCAAAACCAGAGCACCACCCCTGCTGGTGATGCAGACCTTGCTCTTACATCCAGATTCGTAGAATTCACTGCATAACCAGAGCACCACCACTACTGGTGATGCAGTCCTTGCTCTACCAACCGGATTCTCTTAATTCACTGCATAATCAGAGCAACAACGCTACTGGTGATGCAATCCTTGCTCTACCAACCACATTCGTAGAATTCACTGCATAACCAGAGCTCCATCACTGCTGGTGATGCCGGTCCATACTCTTCTACCCGGATCCTCTTCATTGCCTGCATATCCAGAGCACCACCACTGCTATTGATGCGGTCCTTGTTCTTCCATCCAGATTCGTAGAATTCACTGCATAACCAGAGCACCACCACTGCTGTTGATGCAGTCCTTGCTCTTTCATCCAGATTCGTAGAATTCACTGCATAACCAGAGCACCACCACTGCTGTTGATGCAGTCCTTGGTCTTTCATCCAGATTCATAGAATGCACCGCATAAGCAGAGCACCACCGCTACTGGTGATGCAGTCTGTGATATTCCACCCGGATCCTTTTCATTCTCTGCATAACCAGAGCACCACCCCTGCTGGTGATGCAGTCCTTGCTCTACTGCTCAGATGCTCTTCATTCACTGCATTGGCAGAGTTGTTGCTGCTTCATGCAGTACATCCAAGTGGATATCCCCTGTGCATGTGCTCAAGCAAGGAGTAGAACATTAATGAAAGCAGCCTTCAAAAAAATGACAGTCACCGTTACAATTCATCCCTATCCACTGTCCAGCATGGAGTGAGAATTGCCTATGCCCAGAGCCAGGATTAGGCTTTATCCCACCCAAACCCCACAGGGAAACCGCTCTCTAGAGGATGGGGAAGAGCCGGAGAGACCCCGGGAGGCCATGTTTCTGTGAGTTCCATATCAATCAGAACAAGCATTGGCAGTGCCAACAGTTTGAGCTTCTGTGTAGGCAGGGGAAGGGCACTTCGCAGGCACTGCAGTAGTGGTATTAACGGGCAGCTGGAAGTGATGGTATCAGGTGAAAAATGGTACGCGTGTATGGGCATCTTATAGCAGTGCCTTCCACATGCTTAATACATAGACACAAGCCAAAACGGTTGGCTTTGCCAATTCATGTTTTTTAACAGGACTTCAGTGAGGGACACCAATAGTTCTTATTTATAGAGTGGGTGAAGCTAGACCTGGTTAAGACCTTTGTATTGCACCAGTAGCGCGTTTACCACTCCAATTAAGTCATTAACTCTCAGAAGACTGCTTGGAAAAAACACTGGCAGGCTCTTTGAGGGCAAAGTTCAAAGGTAAGTCTTGATTAATGCAACCTCAGAGAGTTCCCATGAGGAGGTTTTTTGGTCAGGAAGGGGCAGGAACTGGGTCGGAATGTCCACACGCATTAGCATGGGCAGGCAATAGATGGCCAAATAACCAAACAACACCTGCAAACTTTGTGTCCCTCCTCTATGCCAGTTCTTCCTATCTGAACCCTAATGCAATAGTTTCGGTTTAAAGGTGGTGCTGAAGCTCCACCTAATAGCCCAAACTAAAAAAGGGCCTTACTGGAAAAAAAATACTATCCGAGATCTTCTCAGAAAGCAAAAAAGAGATCAAGCTACATTTCGGACTTTCTTCTTTTGGTAAATGACACATAAGCTACCTCTATTGTTTTGCAAAGCTGAGCTGCCTTACAAAGAGAAAAGATCTTATGAGTGTTATGCTGGTGTTTGAAGGCAATGTGCCCCTTTGACACAAGTCAATGGAGGTCAATTTAATTGCACTGTGAATTCCAAAGCATACTTATGTGCCTGAGTGAACTGTACCTTTAAAGGGAGGAGTATATGGCGACATAAGCAAATGCTTTTTTTTGTAAAAGCCCAATGACTTAACCAATAGGTTCGAAGTCTCAAGTTCTAATACAGCTTTTATTTATTGTTAGCTGACATTGCTAGTTGGCCATTTTGGACATACTTTGTACTTCTTCACCTCAGGTCAGTTCCTGGTGTGGGGACAGGTTTGCAGGGTCTGCCACTGACAATAAAATATGTCAGCCTTCTGTCACCCGCCTGTTATTTCAAAGCACTGTTAATCTGATTGACAGGCCAATCACTTAACATCTAAATCCACAGACCGACCATGATTTCAATGGCTGAAATAGTGTTGAGATTAATTAACACCTAATTATATATGCTAATTGCATGCAAATGAGGCAAGATCTTATTTGTTTGACCTAAAGGCCTAGCAGAAAAATAAGTGTTACAGGACTATAATTGAGAAAGAGACTTTGCCCTCATTTCTTATTTATCTTTTTGCGTCTGTTAATTAGCCTGAGAGATGTCTGCAATTTGATGACATTTCTGCATAATTAAATTTGTTTACAACAACAGGATTAATTATACTGCTCAAGCATAAAGTTAATATGGCGCCCAGAAGCCTATATATTGTCTTCATTCACAATAAATTGCATGGCCAATATCATTGTTATTCCAGCCCAGTTGCAATGATGCAGGCGGTCTATAATCGCCTGTGCTGCCCAATCAATACAATGAACAAATATCAGTAAAGATGGGGAAATAACACCTCTTATGGCAGCACTTAGAATCCGAAAAACTTTGGCGAAACACGCTCTATAAAAACACAATATAATAATTATTATTATCATTATCCTAGACGCATCAATATGATAGGTTATTTATAACGCGCTTAATACCCAGAGGTTTCTAAGTGCAGGCCCGGGGATCGAACCTGTGTTGCTCCGTGCGTCTTGCTTCCAAGGCGAGCACCTTGCCACGGAGCTATCCTCCCGATATGGCACATCCAGTCCAACAGATACAACTCGACAGACAAAAATCACGCAAGCACGACCTGTGCAGTCACATGATGTCCATGGATCTCAGAAGACCAGTGTTTGCTTTACAGAAGTAGGGCATTTGAACAGTAGACGCAATTCCTTAGCAGGTCTTCACACACTGCACACTGTTAAACTCCCCATTCACGTGACCCTCAAAAGCCAAAATAGCAAGTAACATTGTAACATAACAAATCCCACCAAACTGTGGCAATCATCACTACATGATTCAAACCCCCTCCCCCCCAGCGACTACCTCCCAATGAACATCACACCGTGATGTCTTGTAGAATGTGATCATAGACGGACGCTCTCTGGTGTATTCAGTAATTGGACACCATCGCTAAGGAGGTTATTGAGATACAATGTCATGACTTAAAATGATAAACACACAGTGCAGACAATGGTAACTTTGACTACCTTCGACCATTCCTAATCTTGCAAGGAAGACAGCTAGATGGTTTATTGGATAGCCCAAACCCAAATCACACCCAGATCAGACCCAGATTGTGCTTAAGGGGAGCCTTTTGTTTAAAGTAGATCACTCTTAACAGTAAGAAGTATGGAGGCCACTCTAACTTAAACAGTCATCTACAAATTGTCATCCACGCAACCACAACCTGGCAGCTACACTGAACGGCATACACTTTGCAACTAGTTAGCACAAAACGCATGCTAAACGTTTTGCTCTGCATGTGTCTACCCATGACAGCGGCCGAGTGGATGCGCACCGCCGTTCAGTTGGGAGCGCCATCGAGATTTCAACGTGCACTAAATGATCGCTGCCGTTAAGCAAGCAATTGTCACGACTTGCACTGGATTGCTACCAATGTGCCCAAAACAGGCACCAATCTAACTTTTCCCTTTTAGCATCTTAGTCTGCTTTTCTTCATGACTTCATTACTTCATTTGCTGGCTATGTTTATAATGGTGGTATGTAGTTGAGGACTCGTGAGTATTTTTTCGGTTCTGATTTGTCCTAGATTTTTCCATGAAGAGAGCTTGGGGAACCAGGTTGTGGTTCAGACTCATGGCTGCTTTGGCATTCTCTGAATACATGTTTCAGTTTATAATATAATTAGGTATGGCTACATCAGAGTAGATGGGATTTTGTTTTGTGAATAATGGTGCTCAATTTAAATGAGCAAACATGTTCTTTTGCATTTTGGCAGGAGACCAGTACCCGCCCAATTCTTCATCGACTATTCTCTCTGCCCTGATGAAGGCTTGACCCTTTGGAAAAACTTTGGCCGGTTTTAGCCGAAACTCAAGTTGGCATTCTACATCTTGCTAACCCTGTGGCTTGGTTTTTATTTTGCCCACTTGGAAGTTTGAATTTCAGACACCTGTTAGGTGCTAGGTCAACACACAAGTGTGGTCCAAGGTGTATCTCTTGCCAGGCAGTTTGTGCTTGCTCTCTCTTTTTTATATCCTACCTCACGGTTGTCCATCCATTGTGTTTTCGTCTGTTTCCACATTGGTGGCAGAGACCTTTCCTATCTGCTCCTCTTCTTGTTTCTTAGCAGGGTCCTGGGTGGGTTATGTTTTGCACCCCGTTAGGTGCATACATTTGTTTCATTTGTCTTGTAGATGAAATGTTAGTTTTCCTTGCATATATCTTTGAGATTGTGTATTTGTATAATGCCTAAATGTTATACTCAATTAAAACTTTAAAGAAATTGAACTCAGTATTGTTATATTGTGCTTAATCCTGGATGTGCTTACCATATTTTGTGTTTAGCTCCACTGAACAAGGCTTCTCAGCAAGATTGAAGCAGAGCACTATAGTCAGTACAAAGTGGTTGGACGGGATCTATAGCACAATAGGCCATAGATGTTTGGGGAGTCAATGAGTTATCATATCCTGAATGGAAAGGTGGATACCATAACCCTTACCAACGAGTCTCCTTTCCTCTCTCTAGCCGTCCACTCTGGGCCCTCTTCCTGCCCCTTCCTGTGAGGCTAAGAACCTTGGTGTCATATTCAACTCCACCCTCTCCTTCTCTTCTCATATCTCTGACATCTCTAAGAAGTCAAACTATCAGCTGCACCTCCTCAGAGCTATCTCACTTTCCCCCAGAAGCTCACTGTCTCCAGAGCTCTGGTCCTCTCTGGGCTGGACTATTGCAACAGCCTCTTTCGAAATATTCCTGCCTCGACCTTTACAACTTATCCAGAACAGGACTGCAAGACTTGTCCTTGGCCTCGAGCCCAGGGATCCTATCTCTCCAGCTCTGAAATCTCTTCACTAGTTCCCAGTGGCTGCAAGGATCAGGTTCAAGACCCTCTGCATCAACCACAAGACTTTCTGGGACCTTAGACCGCACTATCTCCAACTTTCCCTTCCAAAACATCTTCCTTCTCAAGCTCTCTGCTCATCCACCTCCAAGTCTCTGAGGGTCAGACGCTTCTCCAAGCAGAGAGTTTGGGCAGATCTATCTCCTCGGCTGGGGTCTCCCTCTGGAACAGCCTCCCTGACTCTCTCACACTTAAGCAGAACCACCTCTTGTTCTGGAAGCAACTCAAGACCTTCCTTTTCACTTACGCTTTCTCTCTTCCTCTCCCCTGCTGATGCACCTGACTGCTCTGCGCACTGGTCACCTGGTCACCCTCTGAACTCAGGCCCAGGCTCTTGCATGTCCAGTTGCCCTGGCACTGCCTCCAGGCTCCCCAGCACTCCATGGTCAGTATCTGTAACCCATAGTCCCTTCTCGGTGCACTTATTAGCCATGCGCTGCCTGCAGTTGTGAGTTAACTGCACTTCCCCCTTCCGCTCCCCCATGGCACTTCTCCCCTTCCCTCTTATCCACACTTGCGCGATCTGAATGACACAAGGCCTAGTAAGATCGTTATTTTGTCCTCCCTTGTTCCCCCCTCGTTGTCTTGTCGCACCTAGAAACACTTGTGTACAGGCGCGTTATAAATGCCACATCATATCATTTATGTTTTTCTGCAAGGCAACTTTTTTGTCAACTTGTTATCGAAAGCAGTATAACAATTAATCGGTTGTTCCTTTTAATGACTGGGTGACCTTCTTGGGACATGTTCACAGAAGTCAGAACTGGTTGGCCTTCAGCTCTAAAGGTCTCTCGAGATGGCTGCATGTCTTAGACATGAAGAGCATGGCAGTATGTGGATTTTCAAAGGCCATTGCTGCAGGGATGACAAAGGGCAGAGCTGATCCGTGGAGCTGGGGATGGCAGCTGTTCTTCTTATCAAGGAGTCATCAAATGATGGACAATGTGGGCCATGTTCTACTGTCAAATGTTGAGCGACATTTCACTTCTGGGGAGTTGGTAGAAAGTTCTGACTCCTCAAATGAATGGCCATCGGTCATTTGAGAAGTCCAAGCACTCGTACTCCCCCCCCACCCAAAAGCATGATCCCAAACAGAATAGGAATGCTCAAACTAAAGAAAGAAGATACAGCAATATACATATGTACCATTTGATTGTTTATGTAATTGAGACATGTATGGACTTTGTGTGTGTATTTATATCCTCTATGTAATGCATGTACAGAAAAGTTGCTTCTAAATAGTTAGATTCTGTTTTTTTTTAAAGTGTAATAATTTGAATTTCATTAGTTAATGAAGGGATATTTTCACTCAATATATTACTGTTAAGGTTCACGTTTAGTTATTTTTTAAAATGTTACATTTAGTTACAATGGAATTCATTCATATTGTAAACATTGTTTGTTTGTAGTAATTATGAAGCATTTAAAGAAAGATGATTTTGCATGGTAGTTTTTCATGATAATAGCACTTTGGTCATGCGTAGGTCCTCCCCTGTCTTTGCCTGACCCCTCCCCTTCCACTTGGGGCACCACAAAGTAATCTGCCTATTGCAGCGGGCTCCTTATGCACTAACCATAAACAAATTAATAAACATATCCTAAGGCCAGAGGTTGAAGTGAGCAGGAGCTATCGGGAGCGGAGTACCACTACTTTTATTTTTTACTGTTAACACTCGCACTACTTTTAAAACCACTTTCACTGGTTATTTTTGAAGTTAAAGCATACCTCTTCATGTTACCACTTTATGCCAGTTGCAGCCAAAATGAAATCTGTTTCACCATACATCCACCAAGCCTGGATGGCATCTCAGGCTGTATGGACACCATCTGGCTTCATCTCAACTCCCAGATGATAGAGGAGGTCCTGCTAACACTAAGATATAATCTCTCCTGACACCCCATCTCCCCCTGATTTTTGGAAACCTTGTGAAATTGTTTTCTCATGTTAAAGGCCTACATGAAACAGTAGATAAGATTCATGCCATTTCCATGGGATTGTATCTTAACATTAAGTGGTTACATGGGCTTTGCCCCTTCATGCCACTGGGTAAGTGTGCTGTGATAGTAGGAGTCTCAGTGACTTAGTCACATGGACTGTTGTAATGCACTCCTGCGGGAGACTTCAGGACCACAGACTATTAATCCCTACAACTCTGTCAGACCAGAGGAGATAAATGACTTCCAGTCTTGGAATCCAGGCTCTGTAATAAATGACCAACTTCTATACATGACCGCACACATTTGACCCTGTTGAAGCAGCTGCTGTCCAGGTAGGATTTAATCATGGGTTGCATCAGTGTTAAGTTCAGCGAGCAGAGGCGATTGATTTCACAAAGGCGATATATAAGTGCTCCAACTCACTGAGCAACTGAGAGAAATGAATGCAAAACAATACAGAGGACCTCGTTTTACCTGCTCCACCCACTTGGCTGTCAACCTGGCCCATCTTCAACCATTGAAGCATGTGCTGCACCTTGCTCCCTCCTGCATACCACATCCCATTTTGGAGTCGGAGTTCCACTACTTTTTTTGGCACACTTCTACCACTGCTTAAGTCTCTTCACATTAGAAGCAGTAGTAGTTTGTCATTTATATAGCGCCTTTATGATATGATATCATATGATATGACATTTATAACATGCTCAATACCCAGAGGTTTCTAAGCGTGGACACGGGGATCGAACCTGTGTTGCTCCGTGTCGTCTTGCTTCCAAGGCGAGCACGTTGCCCCTGAGCTATCCTCCCGAGATGAAAGACTATTGTTTATCCCAATAGTATGGCCCCAGCTCACTTGTGGGGGAATGCCCTCGGGTGACTGAAGTCCAAGGTATGGGAAAATTGTCAGAAGGATTTGAATGTGTATGTGCAATTGGCCCAAACATAGACTTGGGTGGGCTGGCCGAGCTCCAGTAAGCTACCCATAATGGTCATGCATGTGGATGGGTGCTGAGAGGTGTTCAGGAGAGTGCACAAGTGCGGGAGACTCATTATGTGTCCAGATAGATAAAAACTGTTGTCGTAGATCGTAGCTGCATTCAGATGGCAGAGATGCTGTGCTTTGTGTTTTAGTCTGATGTATGGAGGCGAATGAGTGTGGGTGGGTGGCCATGCCTGTGGCTGATGTCCACCTAAGTGTTGCGTGACTGCGTACCTTGAAGCTCAGTTGGAGCTTTGTCTTTGATATAGCTGTGTTATCAGATCATCCAGTCTGCTCCAAAGTTGTACTTTACTTTAGTCTGTAGAATATACTGGGAAGGCACTGACTGTCTCCTGAGGTAAGAGTGAGGAGGGGAAAGTTCTTCAAGTTGTTGGAGGGAATAACCAGGTTGTATGAGCCTTTCTGAAGAAGAGAGGAGAGGTAGTCCTCATCACGGCAGATGTTCAGAGGAAGGGAGTTCCAGAGGGTGGAGCTTGGACAGAGACGGACGATCCTCCGATTCTGGTTGAGTTGAAAGTAGGGATCACAAGGAGGAGTGCAGAGCCAGATCTAAGGTTTCGGATGGGTCGGTAGCGTTTAAGCTTGTGTTTGGGGAATTCTGAACTTGTCTTGTGGATGGCACAGTGTGTTATGCACATGGCCTTGAAAGTCACTCATTGGCTGATAGGGAACCAGTGGAGCACTCTAGGGGCAGGAGTGGTGTGTTCTGTGGGTGAGAGGGCAAGGAGGAGTCTAGCTGCAGAGTTTTGGATTTGCTGGAGTTTTCAGAGCTCATAGGCAGGAGTGACCAGATAGATGGAGTTGGTGTAGTCTAAGTGGGAGAGGATTATTGCAATGATTGCTGAGACTCTGTGAGGGTATGAGAGATGAGGGAAGATTTGTACGAGGATGCAGAGAAGGAAACGATGTTGATGTGCTGAGTGAGTGTTAGATCTGAGCTCAAGGTGCATCCCAGGTTCTTTACTCAATTGGATGCTTTTAGGGGTGGGGGGTCCTAGGGAGGCTGGCCAGTGGGTGGATTGGTGAAAGAATGATGTTTCACCACACATTAAGATTTCAGTTTTACCAGGATTGAGGAGGAGGTGATTAGCTGTCATCCAGTGGACGTTTTCAGAGAGGCAGGAGGTGATGGCTGGAGGGGGGAGGCCGGGGTTTTAGGAATCTTGAAAATGATCTGAGTGTCATCAGCATCATTGTAGCAGTTTAGGTCATGAGAGCCGATGAGGGTGGGGAGGGGGCTTAGGAAGAAATTGAAGAGGTGCAGAGGGAGGCTCCCACTGGACCCCTTTGGAGACATGCCGGGGGGGCCAGAAGGAGGGAGAAGCATACACTGTGAGCGATCAGCGAGGAAGAAGGAGATCCATTTTAGAGTGGAATCCCTTATGCCTAGAGAGTGGAGTCTGTTTGTGAGGATGGTGTGGTCGATACTGTCAAAGACAGCCGAAAGATCAAGGAGGATAAGTGCAGCACAGCCTTTAGAGTCTGACATTCTTTTCATGTCATCCCAGATGGAGATGAGGGAGAATTCTATTCCTAGGAGGGGTCTGAATCCAGACTGGGCAGGGTTGAGTTAGTGAAATTCGTCAGGTATAATTAGCTAGGCATTTATATCTCAGCCATGTCAGTCAAATGCTATGCTCAGCGGTCTCTGCAGGGACAGTCATTATGCATGTCACAAAGTGAAAGGCACAGTGCTTCCCCGGCATCGCTGCATGCTGTACCATCCAGGCAATGCAAGAGGTCCACTCTCTGGGGCAAGGCAGAAGGCCATGTTACAAGAACTTCGTCTGCTCGACATGGCCAAAGGCTGTACCCTCAGTATACCTCCGGTAGGTTAACCGTGCACAGGCCTGGCAGCAGAACATGCCCAGCCTGCATGGTTAAAGTAGAATACATAAAAAACAAAATGTGTCTCTAAGGACTCTAACAAACTCCCAGATGAACTTCAGCTGAAGGGGAATTATGGCTATCAAAGCAACTATAACTCGCCTGCTCAAGACATCACATATGACATCACAGATTACATCATAATCAACATTGTTGACCTGAACAATGTCATCACTGAACACATCACACATGACATCACCAATCCCATGTCCGAAGTTAACAATACAGACACGCTCAATGGGTACTATGCAAAGGGCTTTTGCCCTGCAACCGTACCCATTCCTTACCCACACCCTGACCCTGATCACCCATGGTTTATGGGCATGCCTTGAGCTCATTACCCATGTCATCAGTACCCACAGTTCACTTTCAACAATAAAGAGAATAATAATAATGGTGTTTCTACCTATTTCCTGAGTGCAGCTATAACCCGATTGAATGGGGCTCATTATGCTCCTTTGTGCATCAGAGGTGTCCAGCACCTCACAGGATAGCTTGCGGACTAAAACCAGCATCAGGTGATACGAAGACCCATTCCCAGGATTCCCAGTTGCCATGCTCCTAAGAAGCGATTTTGGAAATACTGCCCCTTATGTCACAAAGACAGGTTACTTTATCCCTACTGCCAAACTCAGAACCAGTCTCATAGGATACTGACATGATGGTTAATGAGTTGAGGTTGAATAGAGATTTCAGAGCAAAGTCACTCATTTGCTGAATAACATCTCAAGGAGAACAAGGAGCACCTTAGGCACCTGGGAAGGAAAGCTATAGTACAAATCCTCGGCTCATTGGAAGAGCACTCCCAGGTAACTAGCACCTCAAGGTCTGCCCAGCTTGGCTCTCTTTGCACATATAATTAGATGTCCTTTCAGATACAGCTCTTGATCAAGTTTACATTCAATCAGCTGTCAGCGTTAGAAATGATCAAGGTTTGGTGGGCGCCCTCTCTATGCTTAAGAACAGGAAGTTAAATATTGGGGAAGTATGCAGGCCGGCCCCTATACAAAGGAGAGCATCCGACTCAAGAGACGAACTAAGCCTTCATGTAAAGCTCTGGTGGCGTAACATTCAGATGTAGGCTGAACCTTATGTACTCTTTTAGCGTCAACCAGTCTGTTTTTCTCTCTAAATGCTTGTCAATTTAACCCCTTAAGTGCCAAGGACGAGTATGCTCGTTCCTTTTGCATAGACTTGCATAATAGCCTGGCCGGTTTAAAGATAACCTGTAACTTTTTGATAATGAGCAGTGAATGAGTTAATTTCCTGCCAGACACCATAAGGAGACATAACGGAACAGAAGATTTTGGAAATTAGCTTCCCAGTTCATTTCCATTTTTTAATATTACATTTTGTGAACAATTTGCATTGCTCTGAAGAAGTGGTGCAACTAAAAAATAAAAATGTAAAAAACATAAAATGTCAGGGGTTGTGGGGGGGGTCACGTACAAGGTTATTGATTCATAGGGCCGCATTACGAATATGTCAATACAGTAAAAAGTGTCAGTAAATACGTAGTGCCAGAGATAGGGCCAATTTACTGCCACTACACTGCACAGCCATGTTTGGAGAAAAGTGGAGGCAATTCCTCCAGTACTTGGCTAGGGGTTTTTCCCCACATTATCACCAAAAATAGAGGGTGGACTATGGGTGGAATTACTGGCCAATGAAAAGGCTCGAAAAACCCAACCAAGGCCTAAGGTCTCCATGATTGGGGACTAACTCCACCAAACCCATAATTCATAAATTGGCATATCTACTGCCAAACCGAGTACTGGTAAGGGCAACAGTTTTTGGCCGATTTACCAATTGTCAACCCACCACACCTGCAGTGAAGCCCATTGTATCATCCAGTGGTAGTCTGCCGTGCCCTTCGATTTAGCTGCAAGAAATCAGATTTGTGTATGAAGGAGGAGTTGAGGGCCGTTTGCGCCATAGGGGGATTTCTGGCCGCCATGTTTGGCAATAGTGAGGTTTTGTAGTTGTACTGAAAATAATCTGCGTCTGATTGGGAAATGAATTTATTGAATTAGAACTCCTTGAAATATATTTCAATATTGTCTAAATGATTATATGGTACATTTTCACACGGTCACTACATGGGAATCAGGATGGAGCAAAAGTTGAAAAAAAAATATATTGCTCGGTTAAAAAATTGAAATCACCTAAACCGTGGAGTTTGGAAACTGGTAAGAGCGGGGGACGGGAAAGTGCGGAGGGAGGTCGGGGACTCAAGAAAACAATGCGATGCAGCATTTGAAAAAATTGTTTGGGATACAAGCATTGCGGAATGATCACCTACAGGTAATTTTCGTCATGGGGGATCAGAGTAAGGGCCTGTTTGGGTTTTGCTTGTGAAATGAATTAGCTCTCCGTTAGTTAAAGGTGTCCATCAGGTCCTGGGGAGCGCCCTTCGCCGCAGGCAGACATTTTGAGATTCTGGCAGCTCATGCCAAAGCGGGTCATTGCCCAAGTGTGTACCAGCCCATGGCTCAGGATGGCAATGTTGGCCCAGAGGCACTAGCAATTGTAGCTGAGGCTGAGTGAGAGTTGTCCCACAGTCCACATGGCAAGAGATGGGAACATTTCCCTGCAGCAACCAGTGTGTCTTTATGTTTTTTGTTTTTGTTTTGCTGTGAATGGGTAGGCTTATCATTCCGTTTATATGCACATTTCTGCTTACAGTATCAACAGGGGCGCTCCTTAAAGGGCGGATCTGAGATCGGAAAGTGTTCCATCCATGCCAGGTGCAGTATGTCAAGCATTCCGTTGTGTTTTTTGTTTAGTGTGTTGCCTTCCAAACAGATGCAAAGCTGGGAGTATCAGCGTGGAAAGAAAAAACAGACAGGAGAGGCTTCGCTCTTCACACCTGGCCTGTGAGACCCTTGCCAAGCAGCCGCGCTGAAGTGGAACAGGGGTTCTTTAGCAATCACCAGAATGTACCGGATTCTGTGCCTGCTGAATGCGTAAAAGTAAGGCAATCAGTTTGATAACATGTTTAAAGCGATGTGAAACACAACTTTTTTTAAAGGAACTGTGTCAAATCACAGAGGAACCTCTCATCATTACTTTCCTTTTAGCCCATCCACTATGCCTACTTTAAGAAGACAAGCACCTCACCTGTGGAAATTTCATATCATTTAGTTTTCCCTTTGTAAGGACACACCTGGTCGTTGTTGTTGGTGTTAATGCGATGGAAGCAGGAGGCTTTATCAGCTCACCACAAATGCCCGTTGCTCCGATCACAAAATCGCTGTGTCAGTGGCCAAAGTGGTCGGGAGAGGTGCTCCTCTACTTTTTTTAAAATTAAGTTTCACCGTTCCTATACTTTTATTTTAAAAAGAAACGGTTCCCGAATGGTTTCATTTTAAAATGAAAGTGAAGGAAAAAGTTGAAAGTTGCCCTTCAGTGCACTGTGTCAAGTGTTATGTTATGTGATTTGGTATTTGAATAGTGCCTATTGCCATTGGTATGGTCCCAAAGCACTGTGAGGTTGAACACCCTTTGGATCATGAGCATAGTCAGAGGATTGAGAAGTGAAGAAAGGAGTTGTAAAATGTGTGTGTGCATTTATGCCCATAACGGAGGTATGCAGGGAGTGGCAAGGGTATGTTATGTTATGTTATATGAATTTGTAGAGTGCGGCGTTCACCTGAGGGCATCTTGGCGCTGACCAGAAAGGAGAGCTGAAAGGGAACAGACTAAGTAGCAGAAAGATTAGAAAAGGTAGGTTTTTAACGCACGAGGAAAAGAGAAATTAGTTGCCCTTTTGTGTAAACATAGGGTAGGGCGTTCCAAGCTTTTGATGCAGCCACAGGGAAGGCGCGTCCACCAACACAGGAGAGCTTCGTCCGGGTAATTTGGAGGGTCAGAGAGGTTTGAGATCTCAGTGCTCTAGATGGAGTATAGGGGGGAAATTTAGCCTGAAGATATCCATCCCCTGTTTGTAGCAGGCTTTATGCAGAACATAAGGAAATATGGCGTACATCTGATGTCGGAGCAGGTATTCGCTATCAGCACCAAAAGGTGTTTAATTTCCGTACTACATGGCCTCCTTTACTTGCAGTGTCCAGTACCCTTTGTTAGGGAGAATTCTCTGTTTAGGCTGAATTTCCTAACCTAGTGAGTCCCCCAGCAGCTTTGCTGGATTTCGGGAGTTTGTTTTTTCCATCCTGCCAAGAGTGAGACTCTTTTTCTCCCACTCTTGGACATGTATGTGTGTAATTCCTTTGAATGTCAATGCGTTCTATGGGCTATGGGGTCTTTTACCCCATAGGGTCTCATATGTTTTTCTATGTGTGTTACACCGCACCCTACGTGCCGTAGCACTGGGGCGTCCTAGCGGACCCCCACCATAGACTCCATACCCGGGGACTGACTACTGTCTCCCCGGGCATGTAAAGTCACCATAGGCTTTACTAGACCTAAATTTACTAACAGAACTACTGGTGATGCGGTCCTTGCTCTTCCAACCAGATTCTCTTCATTCACAACCTAACCAGAACACAACCGCTACTGGTGATGCGGTCCTTGCTCTTCCAACCAGATTCTCTTCATTCACAACCTAACCAGAACACAACCGCTACTGGTGATGCGGTCCTTGCTCTTCCAACCGGATTCTCTTCATTCACAACCTAACCAGAGCACAACCGCTACTGTTGATGCGGTCTTTGCTCTTCCAACCGGATTCTCTTCATTCACAACCTAATCAGAGCACCAACGCTACTGGTGATGATTGCCTTAAACACGGATTCTCTTAATTCACCTCATAACCAGAGCACCACCGATGGCTGATGCGGTCCTTGCTCTTCCACCCGGATTCTCTTCATTCACAACATAACCAGAGCACCAACGCTACTGGTAATGCAGTCCTTGCATTCCACACGGATTCTATTAATTCACCGCTTAACCAGAGCACCAACACTACTGGTGATGCGGTCCTTGCTCTACCAACTGGATTCTATTCATTCACTGCATAACCAGAGCACCACCGCTACTGGTGTTGCAGTCCTTGCTCTTCCAACCAGATTGTCTTCATTCACAACCTAACCAGAGCACCAACGCTACTGGTGGTGCAGTCCTTGCCTTCCTCACTGATTCTATTAATTCACCTCATAACCAGAGCACCACTGATGGCTGATGCGGTCCTTGCTCTTCCGCCGGATTCTCTTTATTCACCGCATAACCAGAGCACAACTGCTACTGGTGTTGCAGTCCTTGCCATCCACACAGACTCTCTTAATCAGAGCACCACCACTGCTGGTGGTGTGGTCCTTGCCCTACCAATCAGATTCTCTTCATTCGCTGCATAACCAGAGTACCACTATTACAGGTGATGCAGTCCTTGCTCTTCCACCCGGATTCTCTTAATTCACCGGATAAACAGATCAACACCGTTACTGGTGATGCGATCCTTGCTCTTCCACCCATATTATCTTCATTCACCACATAACCAGAGCACTGCCACTACTGGTGATGCGATCCTTGCCTTCCACCTGGGTTCTCTTCATTCAGTGCATAACAAGAGCAAGCACTCTACTGGTGATGCAGTCCTGCTCTGCCAACCAGATTGTCATCATTCACCACTTAACCGGACCACCACGACTGCTGGTGATGCAGTCCTTGCCCTTCCATCCAGATTCGTAGAATTCACTGCATAACCAGAGCAACACCACTGCTGGTGATGCAGTGCGTGATCTTTCACCCGGATTCTCTTCATTCACTGTATAACTGAAGCACCACCCCTGCTGCTGATGCAGTCCTTGCTCTTCCATCCAGATTCGTAGAATTCATTGCATAACCAGAGCTCCATCACTGCTGGTGATGCAGTCCGTACTCTTCCATCCAGATTCGTAGAATTCACTGCATAACCAGAGCAACACTGCTACTGGTGACGCAGTCTGTGCTCTTCCACCCGGATTCTCTTCATTCACTGCATAATCAGAGCACCAATGCTACTGGTGATGCGGTCCTTGCTCTTCCAACCAGATTCTCCTCATTCACAACATAACCAGAGCACCAATGCTACTGGTAATGCGGTCCTTGCCTTCCATATGGATTCAATTAATTCACCGCTTAACCAGAGCACAACTGCTACTGGTGATGCGGTGCTTGCTCTACCAACCGGATTCTCTTAATTCACTGCATAACCAGAGCACCACCGCTACTGGTGTTTCATTCCTTGCACTACCAATCAGATTCTCTTCATTCACAACTTAACAAGAGCACCAACGCTACTGGTGATGCGGTCCTTGCCTTTCTCACTGATTCTATTAATTCACCTCATAACCAGAGCAACACTGCTACTGTTGATGCAGTCCTTGCTCTACCAACCGGATTCTCTTCATTCACTGCATAATCAGAGCAACAACGCTACTGGTGATGCAGTCCTTGCTCTACCAACCGGATTCTCTTCATTCACTGCATAACCAGAGCAACACCCCTTCTGGTGATGCAATCCTTGCTCCTCCAACCACATTCGGAGAATTCACTGCAAAACCAGAGCACCACCCCTGCTGGTGATGCAGACCTTGCTCTTACATCCAGATTCGTAGAATTCATTGCATAACCAGAGCTCCATCACTGCTGGTGATGCAGTCCATACACTTCTACCCGGATCCTCTTCATTGCCTGCATATCCAGAGCACCACCACTGCTATTGATGCGGTCCTTGTTCTTCCATCCAGATTCGTAGAATTCACTGCATAACCAGAGCACCACCACTGCGGTTGATGCAGTCCTTGCTCTTTCATCCAGAATCGTAGAATTCACGGCATAACCAGAGCACCACCACTGCTGTTGATGCAGTCCTTGGTCTTTCATCCAGATTCATAGAATTCACCGCATAAGCAGAGCACTACCGCTACTGGTGATGCAGTCTGTGATATTCCACCCGGATCCTTTTCATTCTCTGCATAACCAGAGCACCACCCCTTCTGGTGATGCAGTCCTTGCTCTACTGCTCATATGCTCTTCATTCACTGCATTGGCAGAGTTGTTGCTGCTTCATGCAGTACATCCAAGTGGATATCCCCTGTGCATGTGCTCAAGCAAGGAGTAGAACATTAATGAAAGCAGCCTTCAAAAGAAATGACAGTCACCGTTACAATTCATCCCTATCCACTGTTCAGCATGGAGTGAGAATTGCCTATGCCCAGAGCCAGGATTAGGCTTTATCCCACGCAGTGGGAAAACCCCACAGGGAAACCGCTCTATAGAGGATGGGGAAGAGCCGGAGAGACCCCGGGAGGCCATGTTTCTGTGAGTTCCATATCAATCAGAACAAGCATTGGCAGTGCCAGCAGTTTGAGCTTCTGTGTAGGCAGGGGAAGGGCACTTCGCAGGCACTGCAGTAGTGGTATAAACGGGCAGCTGGAAGTGATGGTATCAGGTGAAAAATGGTACGCGTGTATGGGCATCTTATAGCAGTGCCTTCCACATGCTTAATATTTAGACACAAGCCAAAACGGTTGGCTTTGCCAATTCATGTTTTTAAACAGGACGTCAGTGAGGGACACCAATAGTTCTTATTTATAGAGTGGGTGAAGCTAGACCTGGTTAAGACCTTTGTATTGCACCAGTAGCGCGTTTACCACTCCAATTAAGTCAACTCTCAGAAGACTGCTTGGAAAAAACACTAGCAGGCTCTTTGAGGGCAAAGTTCAAAGGTAAGTCTTGATTAATGCAACCTCAGAGAGTTCCCATGAGGAAGTCTTTTGGTCAGGAAGTGGGTCGGAATGTCCACACGCATTAGCATGGGCAGGCGATAGATGGCCAAATAACCAAACAGCACCTGCAAACTTTGTGTCCCTCCTCTATGCCAGTTCTTCCCATCTGAACTCTAATGCAATAGTTTCGGTTTAAAGGTGGTGCTGAAGCTCCACCTAATAGCCCAAACTAAAAAAGGGCCTTACTGGAAAAAAAATACTATCCGAGGTCTTCTCAGAAAGCAAAAAAGAGATCAAGCTACATTTCGGACTTTCTTCTTTTGGTAAATGACACATAAGATACCTCTATTGTTTTGCAAAGCTGAGCTGCCTTACAAAGAGAAAAGATCTTATGAGTGTTATGCTGGTGTTTGAAGGCAATGTGCCCCTTTGACACAAGTCAATGGAGGTCAATTTAATTGCACTGTGAATTCCAAAGCATACTTATGTGCCTGAGTGAACTGTACCTTTAAAGGGAGGAGTATATGGCGACATAAGCAAATGCTTTTTTTTGTAAAAGCCCAACGACTTAACCAATAGGTTCGAAGTCTCAAGTTCTAATACAGCTTTTATTTATTGTTAGCCGACATTGCTAGTTGGCCATTTTGGACATACTTTGTACTTCTTCACCTCAGGTCAGTTCCTGGTGTGGGGACAGGTTTGCAGGGTCTGCCACTGACAATAACATATGTCAGCCTTCTGTCACCCGCCTGTTAATTCAAAGCACTGTTAATCCACAGACCGACCATGATTTCAATGGCTGAAATAGTGTTGAGATTAATTAACATCTAATTATATATGCTAATTGCATGCAAATGAGGCACGATCTTATTTGTTTGACCTAAAGGCCTAGCAGAAAAATAAGTGTTACAGGACTATCATTGAGAAAGAGACTTTGCCCTCATTCCTTATTTATCTTTTTGCGTCTCTTAATTAGCCTGAGAGATGTCTGCAATTTGATGACATTTCTGCATAATTAAATTTCTTTACAACAACAGGATTAATTATACTGCTCAAGCATAAAGTTAATATGGCGCCCAGAAGCCTATATATTGTCTTCATTCACAATAAATTGCATGGCCACTATCATTGTTATTCCAGCCCAGTTGCAATGATCCAGGCGGTCTATAACCGCCTGTGCTGCCCAATCAATACAATGAACAAATATCAGTAAAGATGGGGAAATAACACCTCTTATGGCAGCACTTAGAATCCGAAGAACTTTGGCGAAACACGCTCTATAAAAACACAATATAATAATTATTATTATCCTAGACGCATCAATATGATTTGATATGATATGATAGGTTATTTATAACGCGCTTAATACCCAGAGGTTTCTAAGTGCAGGCCCGGGGATCGAACCTGTGTTGCTCCGTGCGTCTTGCTTCCAAGGCGAGCACCTTGCCACGGAGCTATCCTCCCGATATGGCACATCCAGTCCAACAGATACAACTCGACAGACAAAAATCACGCAAGCACGACCTGTGCAGTCACATGATGTCCATGGATCTCAGAAAACCAGTGTTTGCTTTACAGAAGTAGGGCATTTGAACAGTAGAGGCAATTCCTTAGCAGGTCTTCACACACTGCACACTGTTAAACTCCCCATTCACGTGACCCTCAAAAGCCAAAATAGCAAGTAACATTGTAACAAAACAAATCCCACAAAACTGTGGCAATCATCACTACATGATTCAAACCCCCTCACCCCCAGCGACTACCTCCCAATCAACATCACACCGTGATGTCTTGTAGAATGTGATCATAGACGGACGCTCTCTGGTGTATTCAGTAATTGGACACCATCGCTAAGGAGGTTATTGAGATACAATATCCTGACTTAAAATGATAAACACACAGTGCAGACAATGGTAACTTTGACTACCTTCGACCATTCCTAATCTTGCAAGGAAGACAGCTAGATGGTTTATTGGATATCCCAAACCCAAATCACACCCAGATCAGACCCAGATTGTGCTTAAGGGGAGCCTTTTGTTTAAAGTAGATCACTCTTAACAGTAAGAAGTATGGAGGCCACTCTAACGTAAACAGTCATCTACAAATTGTCATCCACGCAACCACAACCTGGCAGCTACACTGAACAGCATACACTTTGCAACTAGTTAGCACAAAACGCATGCTAAACGTTTTGCTCTGCATGTGTCTACCCATGACAGCGGCCGAGTGGATGCGCACCGCCGTTCAGTTGGGAGCGCCATCGAGATTTCAACGTGCACTAAATGATCGCTGCTGTTAAGCAAGCAATTGTCACGACTTGCACTGGATTGCTACCAATGTGCCCAAAACAGGCACCAATCTAACTTTTCCCTTTTAGCATCTTAGTCTGCTTTTCTTCATGACTTCATTACTTCATTTGCTGGCTATGTTTATAATGGTGGTATGTAGTTGAGGACTCGTGAGTATTTTTTCGGTTCTGATTTGTCCTAGATTTTTCCATGAAGAGAGCTTGGGGAACCAGGGTGTGGTTCAGACTCATGGCTGCTTTGGCATTCTCTGAATACATGTTTCAGTTTATAATATAATTAGGTATGGCTACATCAGAGTAGATGGGATTTTGTTTTGTGAATAATGGTGCTCAATTTAAATGAGCAAACATGTTCTTTTGCATTTTGGCAGGAGACCAGTACCCGCCCAATTCTTCATCGACTATTCTCTCTGCCCTGATGAAGGCTTGACCCTTTGGAATAACTTTGGCCAGTTTTAGCCGAAACTCAAGTTGGCATTCTACATCTTGCTAACCCTGTGGCTTGGTTTTTATTTTGCCCACTTGGAAGTTTGAATTTCAGACACCTGTTAGGTGCTAGGTCAACACACAAGTGTGGTCCAAGGTGTATCTCTTGCCAGGCAGTTTGTGCTTGCTCTCTCTTTTTTATATCCTACCTCACGGTTGTCCATCCATTGTGTTTTCGTCTGTTTCCACATTGGTGGCAGAGACCTTTCCTATCTGCTCCTCTTCTTGTTTCTTAGCAGGGTCCTGGGTGGGTTATGTTTTGCACCCCGTTAGGTGCATACATTTGTTTCATTTGTCTTGTAGATGAATTGTTAGTTTTCCTTGCATATATCTTTGAGATTGTGTATTTGTATAATGCCTAATTTTAATCTCAATTAAAACTTTAAAGAAATTGAACTCAGTATTGTTATATTGTGCTTAATCCTGGATGTGCTTACCATAGTTTGTGTTTAGCTCCACTGAACAAGGCTTCTCAGCAAGATTGAAGCAGAGCCCTATAGTCAGTACAAAGTGGTTGCACGGGATCTATATCACAATAGGCCATAGATTTTTGGGGAGTCAATGAGTTATCATATCCTGAATGGAAAGGTGGATACCATAACCCTTGCCAACGAGTCTCCTTTCCTCTCTCTAGCCGTCCACTCTGGGCCCTCTTCCTGCCCCTTCCTGTGAGGCTAAGAACCTTGGTGTCATATTCAACTCCACCCTCTCCTTCTCTTCTCATATCTCTGACATCTCTAAGAAGTCAAACTATCAGCTGCACCTCCTCAGAGCTATCTCACTTTCCCCCAGAAGCTCACTGTCTCCAGAGCTCTGGTCCTCTCTGGGCTGGACTATTGCAACAGCCTCTTTCGAAATCTTCCTGCCTCGACCTTTACAACTTATCCGGAACAGGACTGCAAGACTTGTCCTTGGCCTCGAGCCCAGGGATCGTATCTCTCCAGCTCTGAAATCTCTTCACTAGTTCCCCGTGGCTGCAAGGATCAGGTTCAAGACCCTCTGCATCAACCACAAGACTTTCTGGGACCTGAGACCGCACTACCTCCAACTTTCTCTTCCAAAACATCTTCCTTCTCAAGCTCTCTGCTCATCCACCTCCAACTCTCTGAGGGTCAGATGCTTCTCCAAGCAGAGAGTTTGGGCAGATCTATCTCCTCGGCTGGGGTCTCCCTCTGGAACAGCCTCCCTGCCTCTCTCACACTTAAGCAGAACCACCTCTTGTTCTGGAAGCAACTCAAGACCTTCCTTTTCACTTCCGCTTTCTCTCTTCCTCTCCCCTGCTGATGCACCTGACTGCTCTGTGCACTGGTCACCTGGTCACCCTCTGAACTCAGGCCCAGGCTCTTGCATGTCCAGTTGCCCTCGCACTGCCTCCAGGCTCCAAGGCACTCCATGGTCAGTATCTGTAACCCATAGTCCCTTCTCGGTGCACTTATTAGCCATGCGCTGCCTGCAGTTGTGAGTTAACTGCACTTCCCCCTTCCGCTCCCCCATGGCACTTCTTCCCTTCCCTCTTATCCACACTTGCGCGATCTGAATGACACAAGGCCTAGTAAGATCGTTATTTTGTCCTCCCTTGTTCCCCCCTCGTTGTCTTGTCGCACCTAGAAACACTTGTGTACAGGCGCGTTATAAATGCCACATCATATCATTTATGTTTTTCTGCAAGGCAACTTTTTTGTCAACTTGTTATCGAAAGCAGTATAACAATTAATCGGTTGTTCCTTTTAATGACTGGGTGACCTTCTTGGGACATGTTCACAGAAGTCAGAACTGCTTGGCCTTCAGCTCTAAAGGTCTCTCGAGATGGCTGCATGTCTTAGACATGAAGAGCATGGCAGTATGTGGATTTTCAAAGGCCATTGCTGCAGGGATGACAAAGGGCAGAGCTGATCCGTGGAGCTGGGGATGGCAGCTGTTCTTCTTATCAAGGAGTCATCAAATGATGGACAATGTGGGCCATGTTCTACTGTCAAAAGTTGAGCGACATTTCACTTCTGGGGAGTTGGTAGAAAGTTCTGGCTCCTCAAATGAATGGCCATCGGTCAATTGAGAAGTCCAAGCACTCGTACTCCCCCCCACCCAAAAGCATGATCCCAAACAGAATAGGAATGCTCAAACTAAAGAAAGAAGATACAGCAATATACATATGTATCATTTGATTGTTTATGTAATTGAGACATGTATGGACTTTGTGTGTGTATTTATATCCTCTATGTAATGCATGTACAGAAAAGTTGCTTCTAAATATTTAGATTCTGTTTTTTTTTAAAGTGTAATAATTTGAATTTCATTAGTTAATGAAGGGATATTTTCACTCAATATATTACTGTGAAGGTTCACGTTTAGTTATTTTTTAAAATGTTACATTTAGTTACAATGGAATTCATTCATATTGTAAACATTGTTTGTTTGTAGTAATTATGAAGCATTTAAAGAAAGATGATTTTGCATGGTAGTTTTTCATGATAGTAGCACTTTGGTCATGCGTAGGTCCTCCCCTGTCTTTGCCTGACCCCTCCCCTTCCACTTGGGGCACCACAAAGTAATCTGCCTATTGCAGCGGGCTCCTTATGCACTAACCATAAACAAATTAATAAACATATCCTAAGGCCAGAGGTTGAAGTGAGCAGAAGCTATCGGGAGCGGAGTACCACTACTTTTATTTTTTACTGTTAACACTCGCACTACTTTTAAAACCACTTTCACTGGTTCTTTTTGAAGTTAAAGCATACCTCTTCATGTTACCACTTTATGCCAGTTGCAGCCAAAATGAAATCTGTTTCACCATACATCCACCAAGCCTGGATGGCATCTCAGGCTGTATGGACACCATCTGGCTTCATCTCAACTCCCAGATGATAGAGGAGGTCCTGCTAACACTAAGATATAATCTCTCCTGACACCCCATCTCCCCCTGATTTTTGGAAACCTTGTGAAATTGTTTTCTCATGTTAAAGGCCTACATGAAACAGTAGATAAGATTCATGCCATTTCCATGGGATTGTATCTTAACATTAAGTGGTTACATGGGCTTTGCCCCTTCATGCCACTTGGTAAGTGTGCAGTGATAGTAGGAGTCTCAGTGACTTAGTCACATGGACTGTTGTAATGCACTCCTGCGGGAGACTTCAGGACCACAGACTATTAATCCCTACAACTCTGTCAGACCAGAGGAGATAAATGACTTCCAGTCTTGGAATCCAGGCTCTGTAATAAATGACCAACTTCTATACATGACCGCACACATTTGACCCTGTTGAAGCAGCTGCTGTCCAGGTAGGATTTAATCATGGGTTGCATCAGTGTTAAGTTCAGCGAGCAGAGGCGATTGATTTCACAAAGGCGATATATAAGTGCTCCAACTCACTGAGCAACTGAGAGAAATGAATGCAAAACAATACAGAGGACCTCGTTTTACCTGCTCCACCCACTTGGCTGTCAACCTGGCCCATCTTCAACCATTGAAGCATGTGCTGCACCTTGCTCCCTCCTGCATACCACATCCCATTTTGGAGTCCGAGTTCCACTACTTTTTTTGGCACACTTCTACCACTGCTTAAGTCTCTTCACATTAGAAGCAGTAGTAGTTTGTCATTTATATAGCGCCTTTATGATATGATATCATATGATATGACATTTATAACATGCTCAATACCCAGAGGTTTCTAAGCGTGGACACGGGGATCGAACCTGTGTTGCTCCGTGTCGTCTTGCTTCCAAGGCGAGCACGTTGCCCCTGAGCTATCCTCCCGAGATGAAAGACTATTGTTTATCCCAATAGTATGGCCCCAGCTCACTTGTGGGGGAATGCCCTCGGGTGACTGAAGTCCAAGGTATGGGAAAATTGTCAGAAGGATTTGAATGTGTATGTGCAATTGGCCCAGACATAGACTTGGGTGGGCTGGCCGAGCTCCAGTAAGCTACCCATAATGGTCATGCATGTGGATGGGTGCTGAGAGGTGTTCAGGAGAGTGCACAAGTGCGGGAGACTCATTATGTGTCCAGATAGATAAAAACTGTTGTCGTAGATCGTAGCTGCATTCAGGTGGCAGAGATGCTGTGCTTTGTGTTTTAGTCTGATGTATGGAGGCGAATGAGTGTGGGTGGGTGGCCATGCCTGTGGCTGATGTCCACCTAAGTGTTGCATGACTGCGTACCTTGAAGCTCAGTTGGAGCTTTGTCTTTGATATAGCTGTGTTATCAGATCATCCAGTCTGCTCCAAAGTTGTACTTTACTTTAGTCTGTAGAATATACTGGGAAGGCACTGACTGTCTCCTGAGGTAAGAGTGAGGAGGGGAAAGTTCTTCAAGTTGTTGGAGGGAATAACCAGGTTGTATGAGCCTTTCTGAAGAAGAGAGGAGAGGTAGTCCTCATCACGGCAGATGTTCAGAGGAAGGGAGTTCCAGAGGGTGGAGCTTGGACAGAGACGGACGATCCTCCGATTCTGGTTGAGTTGAAAGTAGGGATCACAAGGAGGAGTGCAGAGCCAGATCTAAGGTTTCTGATGGGTCGGTAGCGTTTAAGCTTGTGTTTGGGGAATTCTGAACTTGTCTTGTGCATGGCACAGTGTGTTATGCACATGGCCTTGAAAGTCACTCATTGGCTGATAGGGAACCAGTGGAGCACTCTAGGGGCAGGAGTGGTGTGTTCTGTGGGTGAGAGGGCAAGGAGGAGTCTAGCTGCAGAGTTTTGGATTTGCTGGAGTTTTCGGAGCTCATAGGCAGGAGTGACCAGATAGATGTAGTTGGTGTAGTCTAAGTGGGAGAGGATTATTGCAATGATTGCTGAGACTCTGTGAGGGTATGAGAGATGAGGGAAGATTTGTGCGAGGATGCAGAGAAGGAAACGATGTTGATGTGCTGAGTGAGTGTTAGATCTGAGCCCAAGGTGCATCCCAGGTTCTTTACTCAATTGGATGCTTTTAGGGGTGGGGGGGTCCTAGGGAGGCTGGCCAGTGGGTGGATTGGTGAAAGAATGATGTTTCACCACACATTAAGATTTCAGTTTTACCAGGATTGAGGAGGAGGTGATTAGCTGTCATCCAGTGGACGTTTTCAGAGAGGCAGGAGGCGATGGCTGGAGGGGGGAGGCCGGGGTTTTAGGAATCTTGAAAATGATCTGAATGTCATCAGCATCATTGTAGCAGTTTAGGTCATGAGAACCGATGAGGGTGGGGAGGGGGCTTAGGAAGAAATTGAAGAGGTGCAGAGGGAGGCTCCCACTGGACCCCTTTGAAGACAGGCCGGGGGGGCCAGAAGGAGGGAGAAGCATACACTGTGAGCGATCAGCGAGGAAGGAGGAGATACATTTTAGAGTGGAATCCCTTATGCCTAGAGAGTGGAGTCTGTTTGTGAGGATGGTGTGGTCGATACTGTCAAAGACAGCCGAAAGATCAAGGAGGATAAGTGCAGCACAGCCTTTAGAGTCTGACATTCTTTTCATGTCATCCCAGATGGAGATGAGGGAGAATTCTATTCCTAGGAGGGGTCTGAATCCAGACTGGGCAGGGTTGAGTTAGTGAAATTCGTCAGGTATAATTAGCTAGGCATTTATATCTCAGCCATGTCAGTCAAATGCTATGCTCAGCGGTCTCTGCAGGGACAGTCATTATGCATGTCACAAAGTGAAAGGCACAGTGCTTCCCCGGCATCGCTGCATGCTGTACCATCCAGGCAATGCAAGAGGTCCACTCTCTGGGGCAAGGCAGAAGGCCATGTTACAAGAACTTCGTCTGCTCGACATGGCCAAAGGCTGTACCCTCAGTATACCTCCGGTAGGTTAACCGTGCACAGGCCTGGCAGCAGAACATGCCCAGCCTGCATGGTTAAAGTAGAATACATAAAAAACAAAATGTGTCTCTAAGGACTCTAACAAACTCCCAGATGAACTTCAGCTGAAGGGGAATTATGGCTATCAAAGCAACTATAACTCGCCTGCTCAAGACATCACATATGACATCACAGATTACATCATAATCAACATTGTTGACCTGAACAGTGTCATCACTGAACACATCACACATGACATCACCAATCCCATGTCCTAAGATAACAATACAGACACGCTCAATGGGTACTATGCAAAGGGCTTTTGCCCTGCAACCGTACCCATTCCTTACCCACACCCTGACCCTGATCACCCATGGTTTATGGGCATGCCTTGAGCTCATTACCCATGTCATCAGTACCCACAGTTCACTTTCAACAATAAAGAGAATAATAATAATGGTGTTTCTACCTATTTCCTGAGTGCAGCTATAACCCGATTGAATGGGACTCATTATGCCCCTTTGTGCATCAGAGGTTCCAGCACCTCACAGGATATCTCGCGGACTAAAACCAGCATCAGGTGATACGAAGACCCATTCCCAGGATTCCCAGTTGCCATGCTCCTAAGAAGCGATTTTGGAAATACTGCCCCTTATGTCACAAAGACAGGTTACTTTATCCCTACTGCCAAACTCAGAACCAGTCTCATAGGATACTGACATGATGGTTAATGAGTTGAGGTTGAATAGAGATTTCAGAGCAAAGTCACTCAATTGCTGAATAACATCTCAAGGAGAACAAGGAGCACCTTAGGCACCTGGGAAGGAAAGCTATAGTACAAATCCTCGGCTCTTTGGAAGAGCACTCCCAGGTAACTAGCACCTCAAGGTCTGCCCAGCTTGGCTCTCTTTGCACATATAATTAGATGTCCTTTCAGATACAGCTCTTGATCAAGTTTACATTCAATCAGCTGTCAGCGTTAGAAATGATCAAGGTTTGGTGGGCGCCCTCTCTCTGCTTAAGAACAGGAAGTTAAATATTGGGGAAGTATGCAGGCCGGCCCCTATAGAAAGGAGAGCATCCGACTCAAGAGACGAACTAAGCCTTCATGTAAAGCTCTGGCGGCGTAACATTCAGATGTAGGCTGAACCTTATATAATCTTTTAGCGTCAACCAGTCTGTTTTTCTCTCTAAATGCTTGTCAATTTAACCCCTTAAGTGCCAAGGACGAGTATGCTCGTTCCTTTTGCATAGACTTGCATAATAGCCTGGCCGGTTTAAAGATAACCTGTAACTTTTTGATAATGAGCAGTGAATGAGTTAATTTCCTGCCAGACACCATAAGGAGACATAACGGAACAGAAGATTTTGGAAATTAGCTTCCCAGTTCATTTCCATTTTTTAATATTACATTTTGTGAACAATTTGCATTGCTCTGAAGAAGTGGTGCAGCTAAAAAATAAAAATGTAAAAAACATAAAATGTCAGGGGTTGGGGGGGGGGGGGTCACGTACAAGGTTATTGATTCATAGGGCCGCATTACGAATATGTCAATACAGTAAAAAGTGGCAGTAAATACGTAGTACCAGAGATAGGGCCAATTTACTGCCACTACACTGCACAGCCATGTTTGGAGAAAAGTGGAGGCAATTCCTCCAGTACTTGGCTAGGGGTTTTTCCCCACATTATCACCAAAAATAGAGGGTGGACTATGGGTGGAATTACTGGCCAATGAAAAGGCTCGAAAAACCCAACCAAGGCCTAAGGTCTCCATGATTGGGGACTAACTCCACCAAACCCATAATTCATAAATTGGCATATCTACTGCCAAACCGAGTACTGGTAAGGGCAACAGTTTTTGGCCGATTTACCAATTGTCAACCTGCCACACCTGCAGTGAAGCCCATTGTATCATCCAGTGGTAGTCTGCCGTGCCCTTCGATTTAGCTGCAAGAAATCAGATTTGTGTATGAAGGAGGAGTTGAGGGCCGTTTGCGCCATAGGGGGATTTCTGGCCGCCATGTTTGGCAATAGTGAGGTTTTGTAGTTGTACTGAAAATAATCTGCGTCTGATTGGGAAATGAATTTATTGAATTAGAACTCCTTGAAATATATTTCAATATTGTCTAAATGATTATATGGTACATTTTCACACGGTCACTACATGGGAATCAGGATGGAGCAAAAGTTGAAAAAAAAATATATTGCTCGGTTAAAAAATTGAAATCACCTAAACCGTGGAGTTTGGAAACTGGTAAGAGCGGGGGACGGGAAAGTGCGGAGGGAGGTCGGGGACTCAAGAAAACAATGCGATGCAGCATTTGAAAAAATGGTTTGGGATACAAGCATTGCGGAATGATCCCCTACAGGTAATTTTCGTCATGGGGGATCAGAGTAAGGGCCTGTTTGGGTTCTGCTTGTGAAATGAATTAGCTCTCCGTTAGTTAAAGGTGTCCATCAGGTCCTGGGGAGCGCCCTTCGCCGCAGGCAGACATTTTGAGATTCTGGCAGCTCATGCCAAAGCGGGTCATTGCCCAAGTGTGTACCAGCCCATGGCTCAGGATGGGAATGTTGGCCCAGAGGCACTAGCAATTGTAGCTGAGGCTGAGTGAGAGTTGTCCCACAGTCCACATGGCAAGAGATGGGAACATTTCCCTGCTGCAACCAGTGTTTCTTTATGTTTTTTGTTTTTGTTTTGCTGTGAATGTGTAGGCTTATCATTCCGTTTATATGCACATTTCTGCTTACAGTATCAACAGGTGCGCTCCTTAAAGGGTGGATCTGAGATCGGAAAGTGTTCCATCCATGCCAGGTGCAGTATGTCAAGCATTCCGTTGTGTTTTTTGTTTAGGTGTCTTGCCTTCCAAACAGATGCAAAGCTGGGAGTATCAGCATGGAAAGAAAAAACAGACAGGAGAGGCTTCGCTCTTCACACCTGGCCTGTGAGACCCTTGCCAAGCAGCCGCGCTGAAGTGGAACAGGGGATCTTTAGCAATCACCAGAATTTACCGGATTCTGTGCCTGCTGAATGCGTAAAAGTAAGGCAATCAGTTTGATAACATGTTTAAAGCGATGTGAAACACAACTTTTTTTAAAGGAACTGTGTCAAATCACAGAGGAACCTCTCATCATTACTTTCCTTTTAGCCCATCCACTATGCCTACTTTAAGAAGACAAGCACCTCACCTGTGGAAATTTCATATCATTTAGTTTTCCCTTTGTAAGGACACACCTGGTCGTTGTTGTTGGTGTTAATGCGATGGAAGCAGGAGGCTTTATCAGCTCACCACAAATGCCCGTTGCTCCGATCACAAAATCGCTGTGTCAGTGGCCAAAGTGGTCGGGAGAGGTGCTGCTCTACTTTTTTTTAAATTAAGTTTCACCGTTCCTATACTTTTATTTTAAAAAGAAACGGTTCCCGAATGGTTTCATTTTAAAATGAAAGTGAAGGAAAAAGTTGAAACTTGCCCTTCAGTGCACTGTGTCAAGTGTTATATTATGTGATTTGGTATTTGAATAGTGCCTGTTGCCATTGGTATGGTCCCAAAGCACTGTGAGGTTGAACACCCTTTGGATCATGAGCATAGTCAGAGGATTGAGAAGTGAAGAAAGGAGTTGTAAAATGTGTGTGTGCATTTATGCCCATAACGGAGGTATGCAGGGAGTGGCAAGGGTATGTTATGTTATGTTATATGAATTTGTAGAGTGCGGCGTTCACCTGAGGACATCTTGGCGCTGACCAGAAAGGAGAGCTGAAAGGGAACCGACTAAGTAGCAGAAAGATTAGAAAAGGTAGGTTTTTAACGCACGAGGAAAAGAGGAATTATTTGCCCTTTTGTGTAAACATAGGGTAGGGCGTTTCAAGCTTTTGATGCAGCCACAGAGAAGGCGCATCCACCAACACAGGAGAGCTTCGTCCGGGTAATTTGGAGGGTCAGAGAGGTTTGAGATCTCAGTGCTCTAGATGGAGTATAGGGGGGAAATTTAGCCTGAAGATATCCATCCCCTGTTTGTAGCAGGCTTTATGCAGAACACAGAGAGACTTAAACAACACCCTCTTCTCAATTAGAAGCCAGTGCAGTTGACAAAGAATAGGAGACATGTGTGCACAATCGGGACGGTGCGTGACAGCTCAAGCTGCCATGTTTTAACTGAAGTTGGTGTAATAGATAGGCAGCTTGTGCCAAATAGAGCGCATGCAGTAGTTAATGCCACTCATTACCAAAGAAGAGACTAAAGGGGCATGAAAATGTGCAGGGATATAAGGAAGAACCTTAGGGAGGACCATCAGCTTAAAATGACTGCATTTGCAGATTGCTGATATCTGGTCAGACATTGATAAGGTGTTAGAAATGTTTACAGCTAGATCCTTCAATGAGGAGACAGGAGAAGGAAAAGGGCCCAAACTAGATGGCCAAAACGCAGAGGTCCAGTACCATGATTGATCAGTTGTACCCACAACCAGTAGCTCAATTTTAGCAGTGTTTACCTTCAGCCAATTCCTGAACATCCATTCACCCACATCCTCCAAGCAGCCCCTAGGCCGAGCGGCAGTGTCGGAGCATCTGTGTGTAATCGGAGTAGGAGTAGCATAGGAAGCCGTGAGACTGGATGATGCCAAGAATGTAAATGTTGAAAAAAATAGGGGATACTGCAGAGCCTTCAGGGACTCTGCACGACAGAGGGGTAGGTTTGGATTTGAAAAGAGGCAAGGAGACCGATTGGGATTTCCCTGAGAGGAAGGAGATGAACCACTTGAGCACTGTGCCAGATCTAAAAGAATCAGTGCTTCAACCCCACCCTCGTTCACCATCCATGTAAGATCATCCACCAACGCCACAAGCGCTGACTCAGTTCCTCTACCAGAACGAAACTCAGACTGAAAAGAATTGAAAAAGTGACACAATTCTAGAAAATCACCAAGCAGTGGGTAAATGAGATCTGCTGAAAACAAATGGATTAAATTGCCATCTCAAGAAAATAGAATCCTATTCCAAACTCTAGATAACAACTACAAGAATGAAATCATCATGTCTAAAACAGAAGTTAACAATCAGAGAATCTCCAATGCCCAATCTAATACCAGAGAGATATTCAATATCTTCCACAAACTGAAATCACCAGCACCTACCCCAAATCATACGGTCAAAGATGAACAATGGTGTTCTAATATTCAGAATGCCCTTGCTGACAAAATCTCTCTACTACAACGTAAAATAGAAGAAAAAAAATCCAAACGTATCCTTAACCTTACCCCATCAATAACATACTCTTCACCAGATACCTTTAAGGTAACCAAATGTACATTCTCTCCAACTTTAGATACAATATCAACATCATGAAAAGCCTAAAGCCCTCTAGATGCAAAGGTGATATTTGCCCCGCAACCTTGGTAGAAAACTGTGCGGTTCAACCTGCACCTTTTGTCAGCAGTCTCATCAATAATTCATTTGCCTCCAACATAGTCCCAAATGATCTAAAAACAGCCTGGGTTCTACCCTTGCTCAAAAAACCCACTCTAGATCCTAATATTCAGACAAATGTTTGCCCCATCACTACAGTTCTCTTCTTACTTTAAATACTAGATTGTGCAGCCTATCTGCAGATCCAAAAACATCTAGAAGACAATCATCTTCTAGGTTTAAGACAATCAGGTTTTAGACCAAGCCACGGCACTGAAACAGCCTTACTTGACTTGAAAACACAAATTATCAATATAAATATCATGGATAACTCTGCATCCTTCTGCTGCTAGATCTCTCTGCAGTGTTTGATTTGGTCAATCATGATATCCTGTGCCAACACCTTGAGACTGCAGCCCAATTCTCCCCAGACTCCATGAAATGGATCAAATCATGTCTATCTAACCGGACCATGAGGGTCTTTTCAGACATTTCAGCAGCCCACCCAGTCCTGGTGACCTGTGGCATACCGCAAGGCTCGTGTGTCTCTCCCACACTCTACAATGCATTCACTAAGCTCCTGTTTGATGAACTTGAAAATATGGGTATCACGTATATAAATTATGTGGATGATACTCAAATAATCATACCTATCACCGTATGTTATGATGCATACTCCAAAAATATAAACAAAATATACCTTGCAATCGAAGCCTGGATGGCACTCAACAAATCATGCCTCAATGATGATAAGACTAAGATTATCCTCATCGGAAACAAAACAAAACTTAGTAACCTCCCACAGATTTACAACTCTTTCGTCGTTGATGGCAAAACCATCCCAGTGGCTAACGAAATAAAAACCCTAGGGGTCTATATTGACTCGTCACTCATACTAAACAGACAGGTCAATGCTGTTGTTTCCTCAGCCGCCTACACGGCTAAACTGATAAGAGCCAGCCATCCTTTTCTCTCCATGGAAAACACTATCACCCTGGCGAAGGCCTTGATACTTTCCAGGATTGATTTCTGTAATTCTCTCTTTGCTAAAACTAGCACTACAAACATCAAAAAATTACAAAGAGTACAAAACAACGCCATAAAAGGCGCATTAAATATCCCAAGTCACAATCACATCTCAACCAGTAGAAGGAACATTCACTGGCTTCCTGTCCATGACAGAATCAAATTCAAAACCCTGATGATGACGCACAAGTGCATTGCGAAAAAGGCCCCAAAATACCTTTGCAACCACATCTGCAAAGCCAACTCTAATAGACTTACCCGCTCTGCCTACACTAACCTGCTCATTACCCCTAGATATAGAAGACAGAAAGCGGGAGGTTCAAGCTCCAAAATTGTGGAATGTTAGGCGGAAACCTGTGCAGTTCCCTCTGGGACCACTGCAAAAGATTTAGGACTACAGGTGTTCGGCAGTAAACCCACTTGGTAGCAGTCTGTACCACACAGATTCACTTGGTAGCTGTGGCTGAGCAGTCAGACTTCCCTCAAGAAGAGTTAGGCAGTATGTGGCGTATACAAAATAGGGCAGTTTACACAGTAGCACAAGCAAACACGGAACAGAGCTTCGGTGTGAAGATATATAGTTATTTATTTATAAAAACACATCTATGAAAAACACACTGGCACTAATACGGCAAACAACTTCAAGCACAATTACTATAAGTAAATCAATCCCCCTAACAATAGTTCGACAAGTCTAGGTTCAACGGCACCACTTATTTGCAGACAGAGGTGAATGCTGTAACCTAGATGGCACTCTAGTATTCGTTAGGACGGGAGAGAAAAGGCAGGGTATGAAATCAACTCGGTACCAACACTTTTACGAACAAATGCAAGGCAAGTAAGGCAGGGTCTACTGTAGATCGCAAAGTTCAGAGGCCAGGCCCACTCGGAGAGAGGCAAGGCGATATGTCCCAAAAAGTATCACAGTGGAAATGCACTTCGAGTCTTTGTTGCAAATTGTCACAGAAAGATTGGACCAGTTCAGAACAGAAAGTTTAAGAAGGCTTGGAGGCGACCCAATGGAGAGGCGAGGATTAAGAGACCTCACGCTAACCGTCACAAGGGAAGCCAGGCGGACACGGTACCTTCTATGTGGAGAGACAGCTCTGGCGGGGGCAGTTGTTCCTGGTGGTGGATGCAAGTCGGGGCTTTGCCAAGAGAAGAGATGCTCTCGTCGTCGAAGGAAAGTTGAAGATCGTTGCACCACCAGGGAAGAGACCAGCCGCGGAGTGCTCCGTCACAAGGCACCACCTTTTGGTCGTGGTGCGGGTTTAGTGGCTATCCGGTTGGCGGGGTGCTCAGCACGGGCAATTCGACCACTACGCCCTGGAAGCGAAGAAAAAGCAAAGGGGACTGGTTGTTCCCACCAGTCAGGGGAAGAAGACTCTCCAGCCGGGAGATCTCCTCTGTCGTTGGGAAGTGGTGAGTCAGTTCAGCAGGGCTCCACCAGAGGTGTCGTCGTTGCAGGTCGGCTCAGCTTTACCCTCGTCGGATTCTTAGGTCCTGTGGTGACTTCTAAAGATCCAGTCCCAAAAGCCCTGCTTTTATGCAGAAAACCCCCATTCATTCAGCCTAGCTGTCAATCAAAACACGCTAAGTGGTGCGCGGGGTGGCTCACCACTTGGGCCAATCACACCAGGGTGCAACTTGAGTTGGCAAGGCAACTCAGTCCAGGGTGCCTAATCCCCCTCCCACACCCCCTGTGGTGCCCAGACAGAATGGCACCACTTTGGAGGGCCTCTGTGCAGAAGCCCGCCAAAAGTGGAACAATGGGCTCAACCTTTGGTTTAGGAGTCACAGAGACGAACACAGACACCATTTTAAAAACTGAGTTCTGGCAGAAAATACCAACCGATAGATTTATTTAAGATAAATAAACCGGTGGTATGTTAGAGATTAACGAGAAAAAGTATTAACCTCCAACAATGGGAAGAATCCCATAGAGTTATATTCGGGGTCGAATATAACAAGTAGTTTCCACTGCCACCAGCCAAAACTCGACGAGGGGGGACGGGACAGTGCCCCCTCGAGTAACAGATCCAGGAGTAATCGAATTACCCCTACTAGTACGTCCACAATAGGATGGTTTGTACTAGTTCTGTTAGTAAATTTAGGTCTAGTAAAGCCAATGGTGACTTTACATGCCCTGGGAGACAGTAGTCAGTCCCAGGATATGGGGTCTATGGTGGGGATCCTCTAGGACGCCCCAGTGTTACGGCACGGAGGGTGCGGTGTAACACACATAGAAAAACATACGAGACCCTATGGAGTAAAAGACTCCATAGCCCATAGAACACATTGACATTCACAGGAATTAACCACATTTATGTCCAAGAGTGGGAGAAAAAGAGTCACACTCTTGGCAGGATGGAAAAAAACAAACTCCAGAAACCCAGCAAAGCTGCTGGGGGACTCACTAGGTTAGGAAATTCAGCCTAACATGGAACGCCCTCCCCCACCAACTGAGAAATTACACTCCCTTCTGGTAATTTAGAAAAAACCTAAAAACCTTTCTCTTCGGATCTGACCTCTGGCACTAGTCACCTAGCTCATCAATCTAGTACACGATATGTTGAGGATACGCAATAATATAGAAATATGTAAAAAAATAAAAGGTGTGATTTTAGCCTTGTAATTATTGTAAATATACTGTTCAATGTGTAGTATGTAACTAACAGGCCGATTCATGGAATTAATGTGCGCTGAAAAATCCTGCGCAAGCGTTTGAAACCGTGCGAATCGCAGTGCAAGTGCGAAAATCGCAGTGCAAGTGCGAAAATCGCAGCAAAACCCGCGCACATCGATTCATGGAAGTCCGTGCGCGAATAAAATCTGGGATGTGCGCTGAAAATCTGCATGGCGCACGCCGGCACACAGGTCATCAAACAGCGTGCGCCACAGCCACAGTGAAAGTGCACATAGCGCAGCGCACATAACAAAAGTAGGCGTAACACGGGGTGTGACACGTGGAATGGGGAACAACGCGTGCAAATGTGGACTTCATGGGGGAAGTACAGGAGGCAAGTGCGCGGAACGCCCACACGCTCGCCTACAACACGTATTCATGGAATCGAATAGGGCAAACCAGCGCATGGGCGAAGACGCGCACAAGCCTAAACAGGTCCGCCACACGAAGGCAGGCGGTAGCGTCCCTGCGCATGAAAAAAATGTGCGCCAAAATGTGCGCTAACAAAAAGCACGTATATACAGCTCTGATGATTGTCCCATACTGTGGCCCTCTAGGACAAATGACGTGCAAAGGGGTTCGCGACAAACACGGACACCCGCTGTGTCAAAAATAGCGTGTGCGTGTATTTCGGGGGTGCGCAGGAAGTTTCACACGCGATTGGCCTTGGGCGAGCAGGGTGCGTGTATATCTGGGGTTCGCGGGAAGTTTCACACGCGATAGGCCCTGTGCGAGTGGGGTGCGTGTATTCCTGGGGTTCGCGTGAAGTTTCACACGTGATTGTCCTGGGTACGTGTAAATCTGGGGTTCGCGGGAAGTTTCACACGTGATTGGCCTTGGGCGAGCGGGGTACGTGTATTTCTGGGGTGCGCGGGAAGTTTCACACGTGATTTTAGCAGGGTACGTGTATTTCGGGGGTTCGCGGGAAGTTTCACACGCGATTCCAGCAGGGTACGTGTATTTCTGGGGTTCGTGGAAAGTTTCACACGCGATAGGCCCTGTGCGAGTGGGGTACGTGTATTTCAGGGGTGCGCAGGAAGTTTCACACGCGACAGGCCCTGTGCGAGTGGGGTACGTGTATATCTGGGGTGCAGGGGAGTCCTACACGTGAATTGGCAGTGTGGGTCCTACCAGGTGTTCCCTCTACACCCAGCAGGCTCCCACTCATGTCCCCCAGCACCCCCACCCCCCAGCAGTGCAGGGCACCTGCCAGCAGGCCCCCACTCATGTGCCCTTGCACCCCCACCACCCAGCAGTGCAGGGCACCTGCCAGCAGGCCCCCACTCATGTCCCACACATGTCCCCTTGCACCCCCACCCCCAGCAGTGCAGGGCACCTGCCAGCACGCCCCCACTCATGTCCCCCAGCACCCCCACCCCCCAGCAGTGCAGGGCACCTGCCAGCAGGCCCCCACTCATATCCCCTTGCACCCCCACCCCCCAGCAGTGCAGGGCACCTGCCGGAAGGCCCCCACTCATGTCCCACACATGTCCCCTTGCACCCCCACCCCCCAGCAGTGCAGGGCACCTGCCAGCAGGGCCCCACTCATGTCCCCTTGCACCCCCACCCCCAGCAGTCTGGGGCACCTGCCAGCAGGCCCCCACTCATGTCCCCTTGCACCCCCACCCCCCAGCAGTGCAGGGCACCTGCCAGCAGGCCCCCACTCATGTCCCACTCATGTCCCCTTGTACCCCCACCCCTCAGCAGTGCAGGGCACCTGCCAGCAGGCCCCCACTCATGTCCCACTCATGTCCCCTTGACCCCCACCCCCCAGCAGTGCAGGGCACCTGCCAGCAGGCCCCCACTCATGTCCCCTTGCACCCCCACCCCCCAGCAGTGCGGGGCACCTGCCAGCAGGCCCTCACTCATGTCCCTCTGCACCCCCACCCCCCAGCAGTGCAGGGCACCTGCCAGCAGGCCCCCACTCATGTCCCCTTGCACCCCCACCACCCAGCAGTGCAGGGCACCTGCCAGCAGGCCCCCACTCATGTCCCACTCATGTCCCCTTGCACCCCCAGCAGTGCAGGGCACCTGCCAGCAGGCCCCCACTCATGTCCCCCAGCACCCCCACCCCCCAGCAGTGCAGGGCACCTGCCAGCAGGCCCCCACTCATATCCCCTTGCACCCCCACCCCCAGCAGTGCAGGGCACCTGCCAGCAGGCCCCCACTCATGTCCCACTCATGTCCCCTTGTACCCTCACCCCCCATCAGTGCAGGGCACCTCCCAGCCTGGCCCCACTCATGTCCCCTTGCACCCCCACCCCCCAGCAGTCAGGGGCACCTGCCAGCAGGCCCCCACTCATGTCCCCTTGCACCCCCACCCCCCAGCAGTGCAGGGCACCTGCCAGCAGGCCCCCACTCATGTCCCACTCATGTCCCCTTGCACCCCCACCCCCCAGAAGTGCAGGGCACATGCCAGCAGGCCCCCACTCATGTCCCCCAGCACCCCCACCCCCCAGCAGTGCGGGGCACCTGCCAGCAGGCCCTCACTCATGTCCCCCTGCACCCCCACCCCTCAGCAGTGCAGGGCACCTGCCAGCAGGCCCCCACTCATGTCCCACTCATGTCCCCTTGCACCCCCACCCCCCAGCAGTGCAGGGCACCTGCCAGCAGGCCCCCACTCATGTCCCACTCATGTCCCCTTGCACCCCCACCTCCCAGCAGTGCAGGGCACCTGCCAGCAGGCCCCACTCATGTCCCACTCATGTCCCCTTGCACCCCAACCCCCAGCAGTGCAGGGCACCTGCCAGCAGGCCCCCACTCATGTCCCCCAGCACCCCCACCCCCCAGCAGTGCAGGGCACCTGCCAGCAGGCCCCCACTCATGTCCCCCAGCACCCCCACCCCCCAGCAGTCAGGGGCACCTGCCAGCAGGCCCCCACTCATGTCCCACTCATGTCCCCTTGCACCACCACCCCCCAGCAGTGAAATGGTGATCTCATGACACAAACCAAAAGACAACTATGTACATCAACACATGTCCGCCACACAAAGGCAGGCGGTAGCGTCACTGCGCATTAAAAAAATGTGCGCTAACAAAAAGCACGTATATACAGCTCTGATGAATCTCCCATACTGTGGCCCTCTAGGACAAATGACGTGCAAAGGGGTACGCGACAAACACAGACACCCGCTGTGTCAAAAATAGCATGTATTTCGGGGGTGCGTGGGAAGTTTCACACGCGATTGTGCCTGGGCGAGCGGGGTACGTGTACTTCAGGGGCTCGCGGGAAGTTTTACACGCGATTGGGCCTGGGCGAGCGGGGTACGTGTATTACTGGGGTGGGCGGGGAAGTACATGAGGCAAATGCGCGGAACGCTCACACGCACACGCCAAAAAAGACTTGCTAATCCGGAAACACGTACGCCAGCAGGAAGCAGGCGTACGTGGACCTGCGCAGCATAAAAGCGCGCGCAAGCAACAAGCAAGCTCAGACGCCAGGATGAACATACCGTTCCTAGCAGCAGTGGTCGTGGGATTCCGCAGGAGGAGGAGGAGGATAGTCAGGCCCAGAATTTTCACACCCAGAACCAGCCTTTTTGGCATGCCTGATGACCAGGTGTATGGGAGGTACAGGTTTCCACCTCACATAATACTCGACCTGGTCAGTGAGTGGGAGGATGACCTCACATCACCCACCCTCTGCTCCCAAGCACTCAGCCCCCTGGAGAAGGTCCTCAATGTACTGCACTTTTTGGCCACCGGATCATTTCAGCGGACAAGTGCCATAGTGGGGGGGGGTGTCACAGGCCACGCAGTCACACTGCCTACACCAGGTTTTGGCCATCATGACTGCACACCCATCAGTCCGCAGGCACATATACCTGCCCAGAACACCTGCATAAAGGCAGGCTGCCGTCCAGGATTTCTACGGGGTGGCACAATTCCCCAAAGTCCTAGGTGCCATTGATTGCACCCATGTGGCTCTACGTCCCCCCAGGGCATCAGAGCACATCTATAGAAACCGCAAGCACTGGCATTCCATCAACGTGCAGGTAGTATGTGATGCCAAGGGAATCATCACCTCAGTATATGCCAACTATCCAGGGTCCACCCACGACAGTTTCATTTACAGAATGTCAACCCTAAACCGGGACCTAGAAGCTGGGCGGCATGGCGATATATGGCTGCTTGGTGAGTATAAATGCCACTGCACATGCATGCATGCCAGATACTGAGTAATGCCACAACCCCACTAATGATACCCATCACCACCTCCCCAGGGGACAGTGCCTACCCTCTGAGCACCCACATGATGACGCCAATTCGGAACACCACCACGCCACCCGAGGTAAGATACAACACAGCCCATATTGCAACCCGGGGCATAGTTGAGCACACATTCGGAGTGCTCAAGTCACAATTTCGCTCCCTTGACCGTTCTCTCAGGCAGCTGTTATACGCTCCCCCAGTAGTGTGCAGGATCATAGTGGCAGCATGTGTCCTGCACAACATTGCAACACGCCGAGGCCTGCCGGTGGACATGGTGGTGCCCCCAGATCCCCAACTACATGCACGCCCGCTGCCCATGCGAGGGGAAAGGGCATGGGGTGAGGCAGCCCGAACACAGCTGGTGGCTAATTACTTCACTTAGAATCACACCCCTGTGGAGTGCACACAGCCCTGCCACATACCAGCTGACAATCAATGATGATGACATAAGGGACAGTCAACTGTCACAACCATACCAGCCTTAGATTGGTCACCTGGAAGTGATACAATGTGTGCATCCCTACCTACAGAAACACCACTAATGCTGTGTCATCAAAAGACACATATGCTGCTAAATGCATTACCCCCTTGCAAAATACAACATGAGAACAGTGCCATGTCACCCAACCCCTCCCCAGCACCGCCACCCAACACACCATGGCATGTCATGCTATGTGAGAGCAAACAAAGCAATCCCGAAAACCTGACACAAGTGTCACAAAGTACAGTGTCCCTAATGGAAACTGGCCACACACAATATGCTCCTAGTAATGTTGAACAAACAACATACATGACCAAATACTTACCAACAATACAATGCAGCTACACAAGCACAAACACAACTAAAACATGACAGTACTAAGTTAAAGTAGTCGTAGTCTTACAACCTGAATATGCCACCACATCGCCCCCTTCCAACTGTAGTCTTGCAGGCTTCAAAACCTGTCTGTGTACTGCATACAACATGAACTCCATCTCCAAACTAGACGGGCTTGGGAAGACATGAGGAATGAACCTGCAAATTTAGAGGGAGACATGGAAGCAGAAGCATATATATTTACAACATGCAGTGTACAATACAACAACAATATACCCAAGGAATGTCTACACAGTATTGACTACAGACTGCCCACACAGCTCATGGGAGCCCAACATCACTGTGTACATCACTGTCACTTGGTCACACCTGTTGCAAGCCCATGGAAACGGGAAGCAGGAGGGGTGTGTGTCTCACGAACCCAAGCATCGAACCCAAACTCAGGACAAGCCTGCATGTGCCCAGCCGGAATACAGTGGATGCCCACGGAAGCCACACAAGGCAACACACTGTCAAAGAATAATCAAAAATCAAAAATCAAAAATGGCCATGTGGGGGCCGGGGGTGAGGCCACCCAGGAGGTGTGAGGACAGGGTGCGCACCAACAGCCACCTGTGTGGATGTTGGGGAAAAAAAACACCTCTATGGGCTCATGGCCTGCACGGCTATGCCAATGTGGGAGAACTGCTGCCGTCGCTCTCATGACCCTCTGCTGCTACATCAGGAGGTGGTGGTGCTATGGGAGGCAGCCCATGCAAAGCCCTGGTATGGTCTTCCATGGCAGCAAGCATGCAGGTGTTGAAGGTCTGGTTCTGGAGGATTATAGTGCGGAGATCCCCATGCAACACCTGACGTGATGCCCGGATCTCCTCCCGAGTTGCCCGCATCTCAGCTGAGAGCGTACTTGTGAGCTGCTCCAGCCGCTGTTCTGCCCTAAAATTAGTGGAAGCCTCAAGGTCAAGAAGAGTCTGCCTGAGGTTATGGAGTTCTTCCCTCAGGGCTTCCCTGTGGGCCTGGGACTCTATTGAGATGGATTGGCGCAGAATCTCCAGTGCCGCACATCGGTCCCTGTTGGACGCCAACATGTCTTCCCTGTGTGATTGGCAAATGGAGTCTGTTGCCTGCTGTAGTTGCTCCATCTGCCTTTCAGGGGGGATAATGGAAGTGGCCAATCTCTCCATTGCCTGAGCCATCATTTCAACTGATGCTGCCTGTTGGGTTGCCATAGCGTACATGGAGTTCTCCCATACGGTATTGCCTGGTGGCGTATGGCCACCGCGTCGACGGGCACCACACCTGTTTGGGGCAAGGCGATGTGCACCTTGCTGTGCTGGCACCGCCTGAGGCTGCAGGACTGCATTCCCCCTCTGATCTGCTGGCCCAGGAACAGGATCAGATGCTGTGGAGTGTGACCCTGCATCCGTAACCGCCAAAGGCGCCTCTACCAACACTGACATCCCCATAGAGGGTTCTACCCCTGGTGCAGGTGGGTTGGACAGAACAGAATCCCTGCCAGAAACACTTACCTGCGACGGCACATAGGTCTCATCATCCGAATTACCACCTGAATAGAGGTCTGGGGAGGTGCACCCAGAGACACCCCTGGGAAGTATGGTCTGCAGGAGGATTGGGTTCTCACCCACCACCACACCACGTCCCCCGCTGGTGCCCGGTCGTGCCTGGGATTTCTCCTGGGTCTGCACCATCTCCTCAACCTCAACAGCATCAAGTGCGTCATCCCCTGCAAAAACATGAAAGAGAAAAAATGGAAACAGGCATTAGCACCATAGCACACAAATAGGCCTGTCAAGCTACAGAACCAGTACATGATTCACACATGTCCACATGACTATAACCCTCCCATGCCTGCACTGTCACTGAGTAGTAAGTGGAGGCAAAAGGCAGACACTGATGACACCAATATGGGAGAGCAACACATTTGCTGCATGCTGGGTAGCACTGCCATCACACATTGGCCTGTGAGTGGCATGTCCAATACACATAAATGACACATGGCAGCACACAGATGGCATTTAGCATAGCCATGGTACATTTGACAAGTACAGCCTTATGTCAGTGATTGAGTACTGTCACCCATCCATATGAGATGGACATGATGACATGAGAAATGCTGCATACTGTGACTAAATACACGTGTGCCACTCACAGCAACACATGCAGTGTACACGAATAGAGTAATGGTTGTCTGATCTATTTTTCGTCACATTGACATCACAGGAAACATCTGTCATTTTCCACATGCAAACAGGTACTCATCTAAACATTTGTGCTGGCCAATACTCCATCAGCCTGAATGCTCTCATTGTGTACATAACCAGGTAAAGCATTGCCCCAGTGTGGCCCGTAAACAATGACCGAAGCATATCACATATGTCACAATAGGGTTGATAAATGTCTAGCAAAAAAGGGGAGAGTGGAAAATATCATCCTGAAGGCACACTTACAAATTCTGACCAATGTAGTTGCAAGATGGCAGTACAGGATCAACTGCACTATTGTGGACCTAATAGGCTACTGTGGGCAGAAGGGATGCAGTCATAGCCAAATACAAGGCACGTGATCCCATGTGAGGAAGGAAATGGGTGACCCATAACACTCTTGAGTACACACCTTCACCTGGCCTCAATCAGAACCCGTCACCCAAACTACATACACATGCACTACACACACATGCATGGGCACTCACCGGACAATGCTTCGTAATCAGGTAGTTCTCCCACACCTTGGATCTGTTCCTCTGTGACGAAGGTCCCAGCAACAGACTCATGTTCAGTGAGTTTGTTGTCCTCTTGTTGAGACCCACCGCCAGTCACCAGAGTAGCGGCATGATCTGAGGCCAGCTTGTTCTTTGCTCTGCGTTTCAGGTCATTCCAGTGCTTGTAGCAATCATCAGCTGTACGCCTCACAAATCCAAGGGCACTTATGCCGTCTGCGATGATCTGCCAGTGTGCCCTACGTTGAGCAGTTGTGGTCTTGGACCCTGCAGTTAACAGCATGTCATGGCTATGTTCTGACACATAGGTCACAAGTGCATTAAGCTCCGCGTCGTCAAAGCTAGGCTTCCTTGACGTGCCGGAGTGTGTAGCCCTGCCTGGGGTCTCAGCCTGTTGTGCCAGAGCACCCTTCTTCCTCTTTTTAGAAGGTGGAGCGGAGCCAGAGTGGCTAACGCTGCTCTGGTCAGTAGGGGCAGAAGCACCGGTGGACTGGGTTGCTGGAGTGTGCGAATGCACATTGACCATAGGACTTGGTGCAGGCATTGTCTGAAGTGTGATGTTGGCAGGGGGAACATCAGTATGATGGACCAGGACCGACACTGTCCTGGCTGGGAGAGTCAGAGCTGGGGCGGATGGAGCTGCAGCTGCCCCTACAGCCTCACCACCCTGCATACTTGGGGCAGCAGATGACATAGCTGCCCCAGATCCACGTGACTTGGTGACAACTTGCACCGCCACATGTGGCTTAGACTTGCTGACCTGGAAGTCAGCCAGGGAGTCATCCTGTGCCAGGTCAGGTGCCACAATGGGCTGGTCAAACAAGGGCTGAGCCGGGATGGTCTCAGCCACGTTTCCCTCAACCATGGGGGGGGCATGGGTGTCCCTGATTGGTCCTCCACACATGGGGGTATAGGGGCACCCTGCAAATCCCGGCCACATCCCCTACCGCGCCCACCACGTCCACCTTTTCAAGGTCGGCCACCTTTGCCTCCCTTACCGCTTGGTCGCCTCCCAACCATGGCACTGATGTTGTTGTGCGTATGGGAGGAGCAGTAAACTATTGTCCTGGGCAATTGGGGGTCAAAGGGGTAGGATACTAGATGGAATTCATACCCTAGTGCTCTAACAAGGCTGCCTGTGACGCCTGGGGGAAGATGACGGGTCACGCAATGCACAGGCAGGCCAAAAACAAAAATAAACGTGCACGCAACCCCTCATAGACCACGTGCATGGAAAAATTAACCCGCACTATGCTGCGGCACCCAGAAACACAAAAATAAGCGTACGCATAATACACGCAGCCTACAATGACCTCTGAAGGGGTACGCGACACACGGGGCAAGCACAGTTGCTAAGTACGTGCGGAACTCACCGTCTGCCTGGAAAAAGAACGTGAAAAATACGCGTGTGTGCGCGTTGGCAACACCCCCGCCAAAAGAAGAATTGTACGCTGTCTGAGGAGACAGGACAAAAGGAGAAGTGAACACTGTTTGAGGAAACAGGCCCAAAAAAAGTTGAAAAATGAAAGCTGTCAGAGGTAACAGGGAGTACGAACTTGAAACGCTGTGAAGTAAGCGCGTGTGAACCGACAAAAAGTACAGAATCCACCCACACGCTCTCCACAAAAAGCACATACAAGGAAATGGCGTCCTACACGTACCTTTTAAACCGGCCCACACGTACACGTCACTTACGCGTGTACGTGCCCTTTCCTCCAATTAAACGCGCTGACACTCGGACGTGCAGCTTTTCCATGTGTGCTCTGTCATCACATGCTATGAGGGAAACACCCGTGCGCGTCACATCACAGATGCGATTACGCGCTAAGGGCCTTTGGTCCAATGAAATCGCGTATGTGCGCTGACGCGCTTACGCGCTAAGTGCCTTTTCTTGAATTACATGCTGACGTGCAAGATTTTCACGTGCCAAATCACTCCGTATCAAGCTGTCCACGCGTTCACACACGGAAGACCACGCTCCTGCCCAGAAGGCCGAATTACTGCCCTCCAGAGCCCCGAGCACGCTCCCACCTGCCATCTGCTGCTGCCTGATTGCCTGCTGCCCACGTGCCCTGCCATTTGCTGCCTGCACGTCAGCCAGGGGTGCTGTTGCTGTGACCACCCCTGCTGGAACCGAAGACTCCCGACTGGAATTCCATCGCTCCACAGCCCAGCCGCAGGACCCAGTTGCCCACCCACTCCTGCCTCTGGGGTTGCCATGTCCAGCACTACACCATCTGGCGGCACTGGCAACCCACAGCCAGAGAGGCAGAGGGCCACCAGCTTCACTGCCACCGAAGTTGGTGTCCTTGTGGAGCAAGTCCTGGGGCAGTATGATGCCCTCTTCGGAAGGTCGCGCGCCGACAAGGAAGGATGGACCAGGATCTGGACGGACATCGTGACTGCCATCTACGCGGAGGGGGTGGCAGTCCGCAAATTCCATCATGTCAAGAAGCGCTGGGAGGACTTCAGGTCCAGAACCCTCAACAAGGCCCGCCGCCTCTTGAAGGCAGCGGATGCTAAGGGGCGCCGGGGCCACCTGTCGGAAGACCAAATGAGGGTCCTGGAACGCGTATGCCCAGCGCTCCATGTCCAGGTCCTTGAGAGGCACACCCGTCTGGAGTCGAGCGGTAAGTGTACATGCATCGCGTGTGGTGGTGTGCCAGTAGTGTGCAGGATGCAAATGTGGTTTTGTAGGGCCATGTATGGATGTGTATGTACAGGGCCGTGAGGCTGACACATGCGAGTCCTTTCATGTGTGAGACACATGGATGTTGTATTTGTGGGTAAGCATGCAGGCCAAATGCAGATGTGTGAGCACACATGTTTGAATGACTGTGTATGTCAGTTCTCAAGGTTGTGGTGTCACACATGGATGTTGGTTCCAGCTGCATGTATCTGCACTGTGTACATGTGCATGTATGTGTATCTGACAAGTGTGCAACTGTCATGCAACATGGATGCATATGAGACTGATATGTAGAAGACTGATTGCCAGATGTGACATGGATGCCGATCTCATCACTGCAACACTTTGAGGAGGTGTACACATGCATGTAAGTGTGGTGGTGTGTGTGCATGTCTAGTGCACTCCTTGTGTCTCATGTGATGTCTGGCTCACCTTTGCCTGCTCATGCTGTTGTATGTGTATGGATGGTGCTGGCTGTTGCGATATGGCTGTGGAATAGCTCATGTGTGTGATTTGAAAGGACATGTATGTTGGGGATTGTGATGCCATGTCTGAAGTTTGACAATGACACTCGTGTGCAACTGTCATGTGTGTATGAGTCCATTGTACAGTGCCCTGATGCCTGTGTCCTATCTCTCCCTGTCTGAGGCGTCGACTGATGAAGAGGGCGGAGAGGGTGCTGTGGAGCACAGAGGCAGGGATCGCACCGCCAGCCGGTGACGCAAGGCCCGGCTCCCCTCCCAGGTTGTCATCTCGTCGGGGAGTGAGGAGTCCGGTGCCGCATCCCAGGTCGCAGCTGCCGAGGGGAGGGCCAAGAGGCGGAGTTCGGAGTTGGACTCCTCGGCAGCAGAAGGGGCAGCTGAGACCCCACAGGGCCCGATGGAGGAAGATGGCACGGAGTCATCCAGGTTGGTGGGGGGTTTGGTGGAGGAGGAGGCCATGCAAGGGACAGAGACGGGGTCTGGAGGTGGGGATTCCACTGGTGCTAGTGGTGCAGTGCAGGGGCAGGGATAGGAGGCAGCACAGGCCGCCGCGGAGGGGCCTGTGTGTAATCCTGTCCCCGATCCTGTGACTGCATCATCCTGCACCAGCAGGTATTCCGACGTCCAGACCCGTTTTCAGGCAGGAGATGAGCTTACGACAACTGGCCTTCCTCTGCCTGCGGACGTGGCTATCCAGGACCGGGTTGAGCCTGTCCTGGGTGGTGTGGCGTTGCGTCAACGGGCCATGCGAGGCGAAATGCAGTCTTTTCATGGGGAGACTGCATGTCATCTCGAATGGCTCGTTGACCACGTCGACCTACTGGGACAGGTCACCAGGGCCGGATTCCTCTGTTTGCTGGGCCTTGTTCCGACCCCCTCCTCAACTGAACCCCCTATGCGCCAGTCGTACTCCGTGCCATCTTCCCACCCATGTGTCACCTGGGTGCCCTGTGGAGCTGCCTCTGACCCTGCGGCCAGGCTGGTGGAGGACACATCCCTGCCACAGTCGGGAGTCGGACGTCCAGCAGGGGTGGCCACCTCAACAACTGCACCACAGCCGGAGGAGGACGTGCAGGCAGCAAGAGCCAGGGCACGGGCAGAGGCACAGCAGCAGCAGCAACAAGGTGGGAGCCATGATGGCTCGGGGCCTTCGTCATCGGAGGGGCAAGCATCGGCCAGAGGGCAGGAGGACCCAGGACGGGAAGTGTCTTCCGTGGGGCAGCGGTTAGGCCATGCCATAGATGCGGAGGGGCAGTGGGCAGAAGAGGCATGGCTCACGATGGTCAGGGCGGAGAACTCCATGCGGAGGGCCCTGAGGCGGGCCGAGTGCCTCGAGGCAATTTGCAGGGAGTTGGAGAACATGTCGTCGTCCCTGCGAACCCTCGGGGCCATGGAAAAGGACCGCCTCAGGGACATTGAGCAGGAGTTCGATGATGCCCTGGCCCGGGACATCCAAAAGTGAGCCGTCGGACTAGCCCGCTGCCCATGTAAATAGTTAGATAGTGTTAGGTTTCCTTTGGTTTTTTCTTTTTTTGGTTGCGCTTGGACAATGCACCACGTTTCTGTATATAGTTTTTCATTAGGTGGTATTTTTGATAGGTTTCATTTCTTCAGTTGGGATCATGGACCCTGGATTGTTCATCTGTATATAGTTCACTATTGGATTCATCTCTTTTCTTTGGATTTCCCCATGGAGCAATGGTTTTCACTTTTGTTTTTCCCTTGGATTTGCTTTGTTGGACTGTGACTTTGGACACCTTTCCTTTGGATTATGATTTCTTGTTTTTCATTATTTTACGGACATGCAGCTTTTCGTTTTTTATTCCCATTGTTGTTTGTTTGATTTTAATTCCATTCATGTTGCGTTTAATACATTGTTTTCTTCATACTTCGATGTGTGGTATTATCTCATTGGTTTCATGCATGTCATGATATGGGTTTTCACATTCACTTGCAACCATTGTGTGTGTCTGATGGACATGTGTTCATTTACATACTTGACATTGGGGTTGTATCATGTAATTGCCTTTTCTATGTGGGTGGATGCAATACTTGGTTGGGTCTTTGGGCTGGGGATCTGGCCATAAGGGCCATGATTGAGGATCGTCATGACCTGGGGGCAGGGGGACATGAGTGGGGGCCTGCTGGCAGGTGCCCTGCACTGCTGGTGGGTGGGGGTGCAAGGGGACATGAGTGGGACATGAGTGGGGGCCTGCTGGCAGGTGCCCTGCACTGCTGGGGGGTGGGGGTGCAAGGGGACATGAGTGGGAAATGAGTGGGGGCCTGCTGGCAGGTGCCCTGCACTGCTGGGGGTGTGGGGGTGCAAGGGGACATGAGTGGAGGCCTGCTGGCAGGTGCCCCTCAGTGCTGGGGGGTGGGGGTGCTGGGGACATGAGTGGGGGCCTGCTGGCAGGTGCCCTGCACTGCTGGGGGGTGGGGGTGCAAGGGGACATGAGTGGGACATGAGTGGGGCCTGCTGGCAGGTGCCCTGCACTGCTGGGGGTGGGGGTTCAAGGGGACATGAGTGGGACATGAGTGGGGGCCTGCTGGAAGGTGCCCTGCACTGCTGGGGGGTGGGGTTGCAAGGGGACATGCGTGGGACATGAGTGGGGGCCTGCTGGCAGGTGCCCTACACTGCTGGGGGGTGGGGGTGCAAGGGGACATGAGTGGGGACCTGCTGGTAGGTGCCCTGCACTGCGGGAGGTGGGGGTGCAAGGGGACATGAGTGGGACATGAGTGGGGGCATGCTGGCAGGTGCCCCTCAGTGCTGGGGGGTGGGGGTGCTGGGGGACATGAGTGGGGGCCTGCTGGCAGGTGCCCCTCAGTGCTGGGGGGTGGGGGTGCTGGGGGACATGAGTGCGGGCCTGCTGGCAGGTGCCCTGCACTGCTGGGGGGTGGGGGTGCAAGGGGACATGTGTGGGACATGAGTGGGGGCCTGCTGGCAGGTGCCCTGCACTGCTGGGGGGTGGGGGTGCAGGGGACATGTGTGGGGGCCTGCTGGCAGGTGCCCCTGACTGCCAGGGGGTGGGGGTGCTGGGGGACATGTGTGGGACATGATGGGGGCCTGCTGGCAGGTGCCCTGCACTGCTGGGGTATGGGGGTGCTGGGGGACATGTGTGGGACATGAGTGGGGGCCTGCTGGCAGGTTCCCTGCACTGCTGGGGGGTGGGGGTGCAAGGGGACATGTGTGGGACATGAGTGGGTGCCTGCTGGCAGGTGTCCTGCACTGCTGGGGGGTGGGGTGCAGGGGGACATGTGTGGGACATGCGTGGGGACCTGCTGGCAGGTGCCCCTGACTGCTGGGGGGTGGGGGTGCTGGGGGACATGTGTGGGACATGAGTGGGGGCCTGCTGGCAGGTGCCCTGCACTGCTGGAGGGTGGGGGTGCTGGGGGACATGAGTGGGGGCCTGCTGGCAGGTGCCGTGCACTGCTGGGGGGTGGGGGTGCTGGGGGACATGAGTGGGGGCCTGCTGGCAGGTGCCCTGCACTGCTGGGGGGTGAGGGTGCAAGGGGACATGAGTGGGGCATGAGTGGGGGCCTGCTGGCAGGTGCCCTGCACTGCTGGGGGTGGGGATGCTGGGGGACATGCGTGGGACATGAGTGGGGGCCTGCTGGCAGGTGCCCCTGACTGCTGGGGGGTGGGGGTGCCGGGGGACATGTGTGAGGGCCTGCTGGCAGGTGCCCCTGACTGCTGGGGGGTGGGGGTGCTGGGGGACATAGGTGGGGGCCTGCTGGCAGGTGCCCTGCACTGCTGGGGGGTGGGGGTGCAAGGGGACATGAGTGGGACATGTGTGGGACATGAGTGGGGGCCTGTTGGCAGGTGCCCTGCACTGCTGGGGGGTGGGGGTGCTGGGGGACATGAGTGGGGGCCTGCTGGCAGGTGCCCTGCACTGCTGGGGGGTGGGGGTGCAAGGGGACAGGAGTGGGACATGAGTGGGGGCCTGCTGGCAGGTGCCCTGCACTGCTGGGGGGTGGGGGTGCTGGGGGACATGTGTGGGACATGAGTGGGGGCCTGCTGGCAGGTGCCCCTGACTGCTGGGGGGGTGGGGGTGCCGGGGGACATGTGTGGGGGCCTGCTGGCAGGTGCCCCTGACTGCTGGGGGGTGGGGGTGCTGGGGGACATAAGTGGGGGCCAGCTGGCAGGTGCCCTGCACTGCTGGGGGGTGGGGGTTCAAGGGGACATGAGTGGGACATGAGTGGGGGCCTGCTGGCAGGTGCCCTGCACTGCTGGGGGGTGGGGGTACAAGGGGACAGGAGTGGGACATGAGTGGGGACCTGCTGGCAGGTGCCCCTGACTGCTGGGGGGTGGGGGTGTTGGGGGTCATGAGTGGGGGCCTGCTGGCAGATCCCCCTGACTGCTGGGGGGTGGAGGTGCTGGGGGACATGAGTGGGGGCCTGCTGGCATGTGCCCTGCACTGCTGGGGGGTGGGAGTGCTGGGGGACATGTGTGGGACATGACTTGGGGCCTGCTGGCAGGTGCCCTGGACTGCTGGGGGGTGGGGGTGCTGGGGGACATGAGTGGGGGCCTGCTGGCAGGTGCCCTGCACTGCTGGGGGTGGGGGTGCTGGGGGAAATGTGTGGGACATGAGTGGGGGCCTGCTGGCAGGTGCCCTGCACTGCTGGGGGGTGGGGGTGCTTGGGGACATGAGTGGGACATGAGTGGGGGCCTGCTGGCAGGTGCCCTGCACTGCTGGGGGGTGGGGGTGCAAGGAGACATGACTGGGACATGAGTGGGTGCCTGCTGGCAGGTGCCCTGCACTGCTGGGGGGTGGGGGTGCAAGGGGACATGAGTGGGGGCCTGCTGGCAGGTGCCCCTGCCTGCTGGGGGGTGGGGGTTGTTAGGGAGAATTCTCTGTTTAGGCTGAATTTCCTAACCTAGTGAGTCCCCCAGCAGCTTTGCTTGATTTCTGGAGTTTGTTTTTTTCCATCCTGCCAAGAGTGAGACACTTTTCTCCCACTCTTGGACGTAAATGTGGTTAATTCCTTTGAATGTCAATCTGTTCTATGGGCTATGGGGTCTTTTACTCCATAGTGTCTCATATGTTTTTCTATGTGTGTTACACCGCACCCTCCGTTCCGTAACACTGGGGCGTCCTAGAGGACCCCCACCATAGACTACATACCCTGGGACTGACTACTGTCTCCCAGGGCATGTACAGTCACCATTGGCTTTACTAGACCTAAATTTACTAACAGAACTAGTACAAACCATCCTATTGTGGACGTACTAGTAGGGGTAATTCGATTACCCCTGGGTCTGTTATTCGAGGGGGCACTGTCCTGTCCCCCCTCGTCGAGTTTTGGCTGGTGGCAGTGGAAACTACCTGTTATGTTCGACCCCGAATATAACTCTATGGGATTCTTCCCATTGTTGGAGGTTATTACTTTTTCTCGTTAATCTCTAACATAGCACCGGTTTATTTATCTTAAATAAATCTATCGGTTGGTATTTTCTGCCAGAACTCGGTTTTTAAAATGGCGTCTGTGTTCGTCTCTGTGACTCCTAAACCAAAGGTTGAGCCCTCTGTTCCACTTTTGGCGGGCTTCTGCACAGAGGCCCTCCAAAGTGGTGCCATTCTGTCTGGGTACCACAGGGGGTGTGGGAGGGGGTTTAGGCACCCTGGACTGAGTTGCCTTGCCAACTCAAGTCGCACTCTGGTGTGATTGGCCCAAGTGGTGAGCCACCCCGCTCACCACTTAGCGTGTTTTGATTGACAGCTAGGCTGAATGAATGGGGGTTTTGTGCATAAAAGCAGGGCTTTTGGGACTGGATCTTCAGAAGTCGCCACAGGACCTAAGAATCCAATTAGGGTAAAGCTGAGCCGACCTGCAACGACGACACCTCCGGTGGAGCCCTGCTGAACCGTCTCACCACTTCCCGACGACAGAGGAGATCTCCCCCCCGGAGAGTCTTCTTCCCCTGACTGGTGGGAACAACCAGTCCCCCTTTGCTCTTTCTTCGCTTCCAGGGCGTAGTGGTCGAATTGCCCGTGCTGAGCACCCCGGCAACCAGATAGCCACTAGCCCATACCGCGACCAAAAGTTGGGGCCTTGTGACGGAGCACTCAGCGGCTGGTCTCTTCCCTGGTGGTGCAACAATCTTCAACTTTCCTTCGACGACCAGAGCATCTCTTCTCTTGGCAAAGCCCCGACTTGCATCCACCACCAGGAACAACTGCCCCCGCCGGAGCTGTCTCTCCACATATAAGGTACCGTGTCCGCCTGTCTTCCCTTTTGACTGTTAGCGTGAGGTGTCTTAATCCTCGCCTCTCCATTGGGTCGCCTCCAAGCCTTCTTAAACTTTCTGTTCTGAACTGGTCCAATCTTTCTGTGACAATTTGCGACAAAGACTCGAAGTGCATTTCCACTGTGATACTTTTTGGGACATATCGCCTTGCCTCTCTCCGAGTGGGCCTGGCCTCTGAACTTTGCGATCTACAGTAGCCCTGCCTTACTTGCCTTGCATTTGTTCGTAAAAGTGTTGGTACCGAGTTGATTTCATACCCTGCCTTTTCTCTCCCGTCCTAACGAATACTAGAGTGCCATCTAGGTTAAAGCATTCACCTCTGTCTGCATATAAGTGGTGCCGTTGAACCTAGACTTGTCGAACTATTGTTAGGGGGATTGATTTACTTATAGTAATTGTGATTGAAGTTGTTTGTCGTATTAGTGCCAGAGTGTTTTTCATAGATGTGTTGTTATAAATAAATACCTATATATCTTTACAACCAAGATCTGTTCCGTGTTTGCTTGTTCTACTGTGTAAATTGCCCTATTTTGTATACTCCACATCCTGCCTAACTCTTCTTGAGGGAGGTCTGACTGCTCAGCCACAGCTACCAAGTGAATCTGTGTGGTACAGACTGCTACCAAGTGGGTTTACTGCCAAAAACCTGTAGTCCTAAATCTTTTGCAGTGGTCCCAGAGGGAACTGCACAGGTTTCCGCCTAACACTGGTGTACAGCGGTGGGATTTGTATCGAGTATACAGTTTAGAGTGCTTTTCAACACTTTAGGATAACTAACCACAAAGCTTAGCACTAAAAAGCAACTTTCAAAAACATGTCTACTATGGAAGTTTACAGTCAAGAGTCCTTGTCAGGTGAAAATACTGAGAGTTTGAGAGCTCTCTGTAGACAAGAGAATCTTTCTGTAAGAGGCAAGAAAGTAGAACTGATAGCGAGATTGATGGAAAACCAAAGTCTGGGTACTGGTTCAGAGGAACCAACTTCCCCAGCAAATGTAGATAACAGTAATGGTGTTGATCTAAATCAAAGTTCTGATGATAGCGATGAAGAGGCTGAAGAGGAAGGAGAGGCTAACGAAACTGTCTCCCCTGCTCCTCTGTCTGCCTTACCAGCTGTACCTACTGGGCCTATAACAGGTCCAACACTAAGTCCTCAAGTCCTTGAACTAGAAAAAATGAAAATAGACTTGGAATTCAGAAGGATTACTGTCAAACCGAACAGAAACACCAAGAAATGCAACAAATTCTTAGGCTCCAAGAAATGGAGCTCAAGCATGAGTTAGAAATGAAAAAGTTGTCTGTCGAAACTGCTTCTGTCTCTGGCTCCTCTAGAAGCTCCAGTCCCAAAAGACCCCGGATGCCAAATGGAATTAATTGGTATGTATGAACCAAAGTTGGATGTTTTGGATTGGTTAAAACTGTTTGAGTACAATCATGGGCTCCAGGACATCACCAGGAATTATTTACTTCCCTGGTTGTTCTCTAGGCTTCCCCCCTGTTGCGACTGATGTAGTAATGGAGTTGGGGGAGGTGGATAAGAAGGATTACGAAAGTGTGAAACTAGCTTTGATAGCTAGATTCGGGAAGACCCCTTCCCAGTATCTTAAGAGGTTTAGAACCCTCAAAAAGCATGATGGTACCCCTTGGGCTACCTGGGTGAGTGAAAGGTTGAAAAACTTAGAGGGATGGATTAAGGGTTACAAAGTGAACACTTATGAGGGTATGAAGAATTTTTTTATGTTGGAGTCTATTTATGATGCCTGTTCTCCTGAGCTCAGACAGCACTTGGCTGATTCGAAGGAATTGGATTCCAGGAAGCTAGCTAAGGCTGCTGACTTGTGGGTTGCCCACAGGGCTACTCATAAGGATTCTGGGGCAACTCAGAAAAAGGACGAGGGAAAACAGCCTAAAAAAGACTCAAAAGAGAATTCTAATAACTCAAATTCCAAAGAGGGCCCCAAACAATACCCGAAGGGTAAGCCACAAGGAAAACCGCAGTAGAATAGTGTGCCTTCTGGTGCCAAACCGGAAGGAGGCCAGAACAAGCCACCATTCCAGAAAGCATTCGGTAAATGCTTTGTTTGTGGCTCGACTGACCACGTGAAAGGAGATCCCAGATGTAAGGGTAAACCTTCAGGGGTCCAGCTTGTCTCCTTAGCCTTCGCTCCAGAGGAGGAAGTCCAAATGGCAAGTGGAAACTTTCTACTGCTGGCTGATGAACCCATTGGAGTCTCAGCCAGTGTTTCTTTAGTGTCTCTGGGTTTGTGGGAACAACAGAATTTAGATGTCTATAATTCTATCCCAGATAATACTAAAGAGTATTATAAGGACAGTGTCCAGGTGAATGGTCAGGAGACTCCTGCCATTAGGGACACTGGGGCCAGCATAACTGTGGTGGATAAATTGTTTTTTCAGGCTGAGGATGTTGCTAAGGCACCGAAACGCCTCACCAAGTTAGCTGGAGGGCCTGTGCAGATGCTTCCCCAATTACCAGTTCTCATCCAGTGTAACGACAGGACTGCGAAGATACCTGTCAGCATACAGAGTGAGGTACCAGGACATGTTCTGTTGGGTAACGATTTGAAAACTCTCGTAGTTGTGTCGCATACCCCCAGACCTCCTAGTAAACGGTTACAGGAGCTAACCAGACCTACAAGGGAGAGAACCATGTGAGGAACTCTCCAGGAGATGATGAAGAAAGATATCACTCCTGCTCCACTGGAATTGTCAGCTGCTGTCTCCAAGAAATCAGAAGTGAAAGGGAAACCTAAGACTTCTATACAAAAACCAGCAGCCAGCATTTCAGTGCAGCCAACAAGGACTTCCCTGTGGTTGTCCAAAGTTACACCCGTAACTCCCCCTCCAGCTGAGGCTGAGAGGGAGGTGCAACCCTGTATGGTAGAATTAGACTCTGAAGAAGAGCTAATGGAAGGCAAGGAACTCATTGGAGATCTGGATCCTGTTGACCATCCTGAGCTGCAGTCTTTACTGGCAGAAGGTGGACCCAGCAGGGCAGACTTCAGTAAGGGACAGAGAGAATGTCCAACTCTGGAAGGTCTTCGCCACCAGGCAGAAGCTCAGGCGGAAGGGCAAGAGCCTGGGAAATACAGGTTGTACTGGGAAGATGGCCTCTTCTACAGTGAACCGACCGAGTCTGCACCTGGAGACTACAAACGACTTGTAGTACTCCAAGAGAACAGACCACAGTTCTTGCAGTTAGCCCACAAGATTCCTTTGGCTGGTCACTTGAGTTTCAAGAAGACTAAGGAAAGGCTCTCTCTCTACTTTTATTGGCCAAAGATGGGGGCCGAAGTAGAAAAACACTGCAGGAGCTGCCACACCTGCCAGACCTCTGGTAAGGTTGGCTCCAAGAATGTGGCACCTTTAGTGCCTCTCCCAGTTGTGGGAGTCCCATTTGAGAGAGTAGGGATTGACATTGTTGGTCCCCTTGATCCTCCAACCTCCTCAGGCAACAGGTTTATACTTGTTGTAGTAGACCATGCTACTAGGTATCCTGAGGCAATTCCTATGAGGACTGTTACAGCTCCGGCTGTGGCTAAGGCCCTCCTTGGTATTTTTACCAGGGTCGGGTTTCCTAAGGAAGTAATCTCTGACAGGGGGTCAACCTTTATGTCCCACTACATGAAAGCCATGTGGAAAACCTGTGGAGTTACTTAAAAGTTCTCAACAGCCTACCACCCCCAAACCAATGGGTTGGTAGAACGGTTCAACCGAACCATGAAGAGCATGATAGGTGCTTTAGAAGAACCCCTTAAACGAAAGTGGGACCTTCTACTGCCATGCCTTCTATTTGTTTATAGAGAAGTCCCTCAGGAGGGAGTAGGTTATTCTCCCTTTGAGCTTCTCTATGGTCATCCCGTCAGAGGTCCATTGGCCCTGATTAAGGAGGGGTTGGAGAGTCCTCCTTCCCCCAAGACAGTCAGAGTGACTGACTACGTGATAGGTCTCCGGAGGAGAATGTCGCACATGATGACAGAAGCAAGCGATAACTTGAAAGCTGGACAAGCATTGGTCAAGCACTGGCATGATCAAAAGGCTAACATGGTTGAGTTCGCTCAAGACCAGCTCATTCTCGTTATGATCCCAACAAGGCAGAGGGCCTTGCAAGACAAATGGATGGGACCCTTCAGAGTTTTGGGTAAACTCGGAGAGGTCAACTATCTGGTGGACTTGGGCAATCCCAAGGAGGCTCCGACAGTCTTCCACACCAACCGACTCAAAGCGTATGTCTCAAGACCTGATGTAGGAGCGTTGCTTCTAGCATCATCTGAGGAAGAAGAAGAGAGTGAAGCTCTTCCGGATCTCCTCAGAGGCTTACCTTTAGAAGAATAAATTGAAGGAGTAAATCTCTCTTCAAATCTGACACCCGAGCAACAAGAAGAGTGCAAATCTATGTTAAATCAGTTTGCCTCTCTGTTCTCGCTTTCACCAGGCTTGATCCCTTGGGGCCAGCATGACATACTCACTGGTGACTGTCTGCCAGTCAAAAGCAGAGGATACCGAATGTCAGAAAACGTACAAACCCACATCAAAGGTGAGGGCAGCAAGATGCTTGATCTTGGGGTAATAGAGCCCTCTACTAGTCCATGGTCTAGCCCAGTTGTGTTATTACCAAAGGCCGGATCTAAAGAACTTAGATTCTGCATGGATTATAGAGCTCTTAATGCAGTCACCAAGACTGATGCCCACCCTTTGCCAAGAACAGATGAGTTGGTGAATAAACTTGGCGCAGCCAAGTTCCTCAGCACATTTGACTTGACGTCAGGCTATTGGCAAATAGCCCTGACAGACCATGCCAAGGAGAAAACTGCATTTTCTACCCCCGTTGGCTTATACCAGTTTAAGGTAATGCCTTTCGGATTGAAGAATGCACCTGCTACACTTCAACGGATGGTAAACCAGGTTCTGAATGGGATGGAGGACTTCTGCATGGCATACTTGGATGACATAGCAGTGTTCAGCAATTCATGGGAAGAACATGTAACCCACCTAAGAGATGTTTTGCAGGCTCTTGGATGAGCCAATCTGACCATAAAGGCGAGTAAATGCCAAATTAGACAGAGTAAGGTAGTCTATCTTGGACATGAGGTAGGAGAAATAAGGCCTTTGCTCAGTAAGATTGAAGCTGTGCAAAATTGGACAACACCTACTACTCAGACCCAAGTGAGAGCCTTCCTAGGCCTCACTGGGTATTACAGGAATTTCATTGAGAACTATGGGACCATAGCTTCTCCACTGAATGTCATCTCCTCTCCCAAATTTCCTAAAAAGGTTAGATGGAACGAGGAGTGCAATCAGGCTTTTGAAAACCTGAAAAAGGCTCTTTGCCAAGCCCCAGTACTCAGAGCTCCTGATTACCACCAAACTTTCATTGTGCAGACAGATGCTTCTAATGTAGGAATAGGTGCCGTACTCAGTCAACTGGATGGGAAAGGTAGGGAGCACTCTGTTTGCTTCATCAGCCGCAAGCTGAAGGATCCTGAAACAAGGTGGGCAACAATCGGAAGAGAGTGCTTTGCTATCGTGTGGGCTCTGAAGAAGTTTAGGCCATACTTGTATGGTTCTACTTTTGTCATTTAGACTGACCACCAACCCTTGAGATGGTTAATGCAAATGAAAGGGGAAAACCCAAAACTACTGAGATGGTCGATCTGCCTGCAAGGGTTTGATTTCACCATTGAGCACAGGTCAGGGTGTCACCACCAAAATGCTGATGGTCTCTCTAGGATGTATGTCATCGACTTGAGGTATGAGATTCATCCAGAAGTGGATTAAATCCTCCTGTCCCTTAGTCTGGGGGGGGCGAGTGTTAGGGAGAATTCTCTGTTTAGGCTGAATTTCCTAACCTAGTGAGTCCCCCAGCAGCTTTGCTGGATTTCTGGAGTTTGTTTTTTTCCATCCTGCCAAGAGTGAGACACTTTTCTCCCACTCTTGGACGTAAATGTGGTTAATTCCTTTGAATGTCAATGTGTTCTATGGGCTATGGGGTCTTTTACTCCATAGGGTGTCATATGTTTTTCTATGTGTGTTACACCGCACCCTCCGTGCCGTAACACTGGGGTGTCCTAGAGGACCCCCACCATAGACTCCATACCCTGGGACTGACTGCTGTCTCCCAGGGCATGTAAAGTCACCATTGGCTTTACTAGACTTAAATTTACTAACAGAACTAGTACAAACCATCCTATTGTGGACGTACTAGTAGGGGTAATTCGATTACCCCTGGGTCTGTTATTCGAGGGGGCACTGTCCCGTCCCCCCTCGTCGAGTTTTGGCTGGTGGCAGTGGAAACTACTTGTTATATTCGACCCCGAATATAACTCTATGGGATTCTTCCCATTGTTGGAGGTTTATACTTTTTCTCGTTAATCTCTAACATACCACCGGTTTATTTGTCTTAAATAAATCTATCGGTTGGTATTTTCTGCCAGAACTCGGTTTTTAAAATGGCGTCTGTGTTCGTCTCTGTGACTCCTAAACCAAAGGTTGAGCCCTTTGTTCCACTTTTGGCAGGCTTCTGCACAGAGGCCCTCCAAAGTGGTGCCATTCTGTCTGGGTACCACAGGGGGTGTGGGAGGGGGTTTAGGCACCCTGGACTGAGTTGCCTTGCCAACTCAAGTCGCACTCTGGTGTGATTGGCCCAAGTGGTGAGCCACCCCGCTCACCACTTAGCGTGTTTTGAGTGACAGCTAGGCTGAATGAATGGGGGTTTTGTGCATAAAAGCAGGGCTTTTGAGACTGGATCTTCAGAAGTCGCCACAGGACCTAAGAATCCGATGAGGGTAAAGCTGAGCCGACCTGCAACGACGACACCTCCGGTGGAGCCCTGATGAACCGTCTCACCACTTCCCGACGACAGAGGAGATCTCCCCGCCGGAGAGTCTTCTTCCCCTGACTGGTGGGAACAACCAGTCCCCCTTTGCTTTTTCTTCGCTTCCAGAGCGTAGTGGTCGAATTGCCCGTGCTGAGCACCCTGGCAACCGGATAGCCACTAGCCCATACCGCGACCAAAAGGTGGTGCCTTGTGACGGAGCACTCCGCGGCTGGTCTCTTCCCTGGTGGTGCAACGATCTTCAACTTTCCTTCGACGACGAGAGCATCTCTTCTCTTGGCAAAGCCCCGACTTGCATCCACCACCAGGAACAACTGCCCCCGCCGGAGCTGTCTCTCCACATACAAGGTACCGTGTCCGCCTGGCTTCCCTTTTGATGGTTAGCGCGAGGTGTCTTAATCCTCGCCTCTCCATTGGGTCGCCTCCAAGCTTTCGTAACTTTCTGTTCTGAACTGGTTCAATCTTTCAATAACAATTTGCGACAAAGACTTGAAGTGCATTTCCACTGTGATACTTTTTGGGACATATCGCCTTGCCTTTCTCCAAGTGGACCAGGCCTCTGAACTTTGCGATCTACAGTAGACCCTGCCTTACTTGCCTTGCATTTGTTCGTAAAAGTGTTGGTACCGAGTTGATTTCATACCCTGCCTTTTCTCTCCCGTCCTAACGAATACTAGAGTGCCATCTAGGTTACAGCATTCACCTCTGTCTGCAAATAAGTGGTGCCATTGAACCTAGACTTGTCGAACTATTGTTAGGGGGATTGATTTACTTATAGTAATTGTGATTGAAGTTGTTTGCCGTATTAGTGCCAGAGTGTTTTTCATAGATGTGTTGTTATAAATAAATACCTATATATCTTTACACCCAAGCTCTGTTCCGTGTTTGCTTGTTCTACTGTGTAAATTGCCCTATTTTGTATACTCCACATACTGCCTAACTCTTCTTGAGGGAGGTCTGACTGCTCAGCCACAGCTACCAAGTGAATCTGTGTGGTACAGACTGCTACCAAGTGGGTTTACTGCCAAAAACCTGTAGTCCTAAATCTTTTGCAGTGGTCCCAGAGGGAACTGCACAGGTTTCCGCCTAACAGGGGTGCTGGGGGACATGAGTGGGGGCCTGCTGGCAGGTGCCCCTGACTGCTGGGGGGTGGGGGTGCTGGGGGACATGAGTGGCGGCCTGCTGGCAGGTGCCCTGCACTGCTGGGGGTGGGGGTGCAAGGGGACATGAGTGGGACATGAGTGGGAGCCTGCTGGCAGGTGCCCTGCACTGCTGGGGGTTGGGGGTTCAAGGGGACATGAGTGGGACATGAGTGGGGGCCTGCTGGCAGGTGCCCTGCACTGCTGGGGGGTGGGGGTGCAAGGGGACATGAGTGGGACATGAGTGGGGGCCTGCTGGCAGGTGCCCTGCACTGCTGGGGGTGGGGGTGCTGGGAGACATGAGTTGGTGATCATATTGCAACGTGACATGTGGCTTGGCTGGGGGGCATGCCCATGGTGGATGGGCTGCCTGCGGGACATGACCACGGATGCAGGGTAGTCCCCTGTGGTGTGGGCTGCCTGCAGGGGCCGTGGAGGGGGTAAAGGGGACACCTGGGAGGACCCACACTGCCAATTCACGTGTAGGACTCCCCGCGCACCCCCGAAATACACATACCCAGGCCAATCACGTGTGAAAGTTCCCGCGCACTCCTGAAATACACATACCCAGGCCAATCGTGTGTGAAACTTCCCGCACACCCCCGAAATACATGTACGAAGCCCAATCACATTTGAAACTTCCCGCGCACCCCTGAAATACACGTACCCAGGCCAATCACGTGTGAAACTTCCCGCGCACCCCTGAAATACACGTACCCAGCCCAATCGCGTGTGAAAGTTCCCGCGCACCCCTGAAATACACGTACCCAGGCCAATCGCGTGTGAAACTTCCCGCGCACCCCTGAAATACACGTACCCAGGCCAATCGCGTGTGAAACTTCCCGCACACCCCCGAAATACACGTACGAAGCCCAATCGCGTGTGAAACTTCCCGCGCACCGCTTAAATACACGTACCCAGGCCAATCCCGTGTGAAACTTCCCGCGCACCCCTGAAATACACGTTCCCAGGCCAATCGCATGTGAAACTTCCCCCGCACCCCTGAAATACACGTACCCAGGCCAATCGCATGTGAAACTTCCCACGCACCCCTGAAATACACGTACCCAGGCCAATCGTGTGTGAAAGTTCCCACGCGCCCCTGAAATACACGTACCCAGGCCAATTGCGTGTGAAACTTCCCGCGCACCCCTGAAATACACGTACCCAGGCCAATCGCGTGTGAAACTTCCCGCACACCCCTGAAATACACGTACCCAGGCCAATCACGTGTGAAACTTCCCGCGCATCCCTGAAATACACGTACGCACGCCAATCGCGTGTGAAACTTCCCGCGCATCCGCGTAATACACGTACCCCACTCGCACAGGCCCTTTCGCGTGTGAAAGTTCCCGCGAACCCCGTAATACACGTACCCTGCTGAAATCGCATGTGAAACTTCCCGCGAACCCCAGTAATACACATACCCCACTCGCACAGGTCCTTTCGCGTATGAAACTTCACGCGCAGCCCAGTAATACACGTTCCCCGCTTGGCGTTTGCTGTTTCGCAGCCCTGTAAACTGGTCCATGGTTAGCGCAGCCCTTTCCGCTGAATTGGGAATTTTGATGGCTTTTCCTTGCGCGAGGGCGTTCTTGGGGGCGTAACTGGCGCTGCTGCAGGGTCGCTGCGCCACTCTGCGCCACGGCTGGTTTTGGAGGCTAAAATCCATGAATACGCTGTGAGCGGAAATCGATTTTAGCGCACGCGGCTGGGGCAGACATTCGCACGCGCACACTGTGCGCCAGCCGCGTGCGCCACTTTTGTGCGAAATTCTATAAATTACCCTGAAAATTTCTGACTTTTAAGCTTTGCAAACTTTTAACCATATCCTTAAGCAGTAATCAGTGCCTACTTGCCTTTGGGCTATGTGCGCTTTACAAATGAATAAATAAATAAAGAGATTCAAGCACCTTCGTAGTGAATGGGAGAAGAGAAATGGGATGGAAATTCGAGAGGACTGCGGGGCCCAGAGACAGCTTCTTCAGTAGGGGAATCACCAGAGCGTGTTTTAGATCATTAGGGATATGACCCGAGGCAAGGGAGTCTTAATTGCCAATGTGATCGAGGGGCCACTGTCCCTAATGGCAGCCTATAACTGTCAGGTTATGGGACAGGTGCTGTGACAAATTGTAAAAGAGTCAGAGGGTTCGTAAGATTCATAAGGTGTCATAATGTCAGAGGTACGACGTTCCCTTAAACAGCAGGCACTTTTGATTTTTGCTTTCAACCTACTGGGGATTTGAACCTGGGACCTGCCAAATCAGTTCCAACCTCACATCATGGCTATCATAGAACTGCACGGTAACTGTTATTTTTTCAGTGGCCTGCTTGGGACAAAGCCTCTTGACAAGCCCCTTTAAAACCCTGCTCCGGCAGTAATCAGAATTGTTCTTTTGCATTTAAGCAACTTAAGGTACAAATACAGCAGGCGCAGGTGTACCTGCAGTCAATGGTTAGGTGGGAGGGGGTGGATTTGATCTTTAGCATGCCCCTTAAGAGGTGAAAACGGTGGGGGATTAGAAAGGGTATGGTGCATAAAGCTACATGTTGGGGGGACAATTAATTAATTAATTAAATGTATAATGCGCATATTCGAAGAACCAAGCAAGAAATGCATGTGAGTGCAATTGATAGAAGAAAACGATACAGTCAGCAGCGGGAACGTACATTACTGAAACAGATAAGTTTTTAACTTTTTCTAAAGACCTCAAGAGATTACATTTTTTGTAGATCAAGTGGTAGATCATTCCTAATTCGCTGAGACATACATGAAAAGCAACTGTTCCAATAGGACACTAATCTGGAGACTGGAACCACCACAAGACACCCTCCTGATGACCTCAAGGCTCAACTGGGGCCATAGGGGACAAATTCTCCTGAAAGATAGTCTGATGCCAGGCCATGAATACACTTGAAGACCAAGCACAGCGTCTTAAACAAGACTCATTGTTGCAGTGGGAGCCAATGAATACTCCTGTGGAAATGGGTTGCAGATGCCTTCTGAGCCAAAGAGAAAATAAGTCTTGTTTCAGAATTTTGGGCAACCTGCAGATTCTGCATTTGGTAATTTGGAATGTCCAGCAGAAGAGATTTACAATAGTCTAGCCTCGAGTTTATAAGTGCTCTTACCACCGAAACATGATCATCATCCATAATAAATGTTTAAAATGTATTTTTCATTTTCTTTCACTATGTTTCTTTCAGCCTTTACACAGTGCTGGGGGTGGAATGGTGGAAAGGCAGGACCCAGGTATGGGTTTGCATTGCACGTGGGCGGGGCATGGTGATCGGGTTTTGGGGGGGCACGGGCGATCCAGCAGAGAACATAGTTCCACTGCTCCTTTTCGTACACTTCGACCACTGTGCTGTGTTCTTAGTGGCTATCTTCTAAAACAACAACAGATAGATGTATAATTGTATTGCAGGGTGACATTCCGAGAGTGGTCAAGCCTAGCAACATGAAGTGTGGGACAACCATTTCTAACTGGGTCCAATGAACTACCAGCATCCATCTATCAAACTTTCACCACAAGTGTGTCATCATTTTAGGAAGAAGTCATGGACTTGTACCCCTATCCTTTTGTCTTCACTCCTCCACAAAAGATGAGTCCCTATGCATTGAAATAATCTGCACCCACCTTGAAATGAGAAACACAGATTGTATTTATTGGCACATCATTATATTTCTACATAACTGAAGCTAACTCTGGTACTCCTGGGGATGTGCACAAGTTGTCTTCAACAGGTATAACCGTAATGTAATATAAGTGGTCTTGTATAGCGCCCTTCCGACTCTATTGGTGGCCTCGCTGCACTTGGTACAGAAATAAGAAGGGTTGTGGGGTCATTAGTTGACAGTGGAAGATGCAGATGTGAAACCTGTGGTGCTAATGGCTGCAGGTGGGATGTACGCGGTTCCTGAGTGTCAACATGCGTTCTACAGGTTTCATGGTGAAACCTGGGAGAACATTATCCATAGGGAAGAGCCCAAGATCGGATAGACTACAACGTTTAGAGTCTTGTTAGCTACTGATGTGGGAGAGTGTTATAGGTCAAAAGAGGAGACCTTAGTCATGGTTTGATTAATGTTGATGTGCTAATGGCTAGGCCTGTGGCGGCCGGCTGTGGAGGGTATGTGTGTGTGTAGTGTAAGGTGGTCGAAGATCTAAGAGGGGAGTCAGTCCCTCAGCAGAAGTAGGCGTCACCAGGCAAAACAACCTGCAACCCTGCACTTCCAGCACTGGCCTCTTGCCCACAGGTCTCATTTCCCTAGCTCACATTGCCAATGGGCATCATCATAAGTTTGCCAGCTCGGAAACAAGGGGGCCAGTAAGCTCACCGGCACCCTTGTTTCCTGACCGGAAAACTAGGAGTCTGCCTGCCAGAGCAGCTGTGCCCAACAGTTCTGACCATGCCGGGTGCAGCGGCCACCGTAGGCAGACCAGTCACAGAAGCACCGGCACCATTAGCAACAGTCCTGGTGCTTCCGTGTCCCCACTTCCGTAGAGTCCTAGGTGGTTCTATGGGAATGGGGACTTACATTTTAGTGGCGCCTGACTTCCCAGGCCGCCAGATTTGGAATCTCCCTTTGTTACCGGGAAGTCAGGCACAAGTAAAATGTTATGAGTCCAGCAGTAACCCGCCGGTAGCACCGGCAGGGTTACCGCCGGACTCGTAATGAGGCCCATTGTCAATCTCTCTCTCTCTCTCTCTCTCTCTCTCTCTCTCTCTCTCTCTCTCTCTTTCTTTCTCTCGCTCTCTCACTCTCCCTTGCTCTCTAGCTCTCTTTCTCTCTCTCTCTCTCTCTCTCCTAAATAGATACTTTTCATTGCATGTGCAATAAAACAAGCCTCTGCGAGTTGTCAGAAGTGGGGAGGGGCCAATCTGGAGACTCCAATCATTACCAAACGCTACATGCTAAGGGTTATGGAAAGCAAGAGCCTTTGGTTTGGAGAAAGGGCTGCTTGTAATGTGAGGGCTGCAGTCACCCATGTACCTTCTTTACATGATTTCCAGACATGGCTCCTCAGAACACCCATATTTGCGCTTGGAGTGGTGTAATCTACGAGACTTTGCTAAACCTCTGTGATTTTCCCAGCACAAAGAGGACTCATTCTTGCACTAACTCCCCACCCCAAGGAAGTAGGGAGTAATAATTATAACAGGTACTCAACTATGCTCCCAAACTCTGGAACTCCCCAGCCAAACCCCACTGTACAGAGGAAGACCACCCAACCTTCGGAAAACAGCTAAAACCCAGGTACTCAACGAACCTCCTTATCAGACAAGTGCAAGAACCTCACCCAACTATACACCTACTTGCCTCAACACTGCCTCATGGAAGGTGGCCTGCAAACCATAAAAATGACCCAAACCCATAAGCCTCCGGCCAACTAACTTATCAGGAGACTGATCCACTTGGAGCTCAGGAACAACAGAACCAAAAAGAGCTCAAACTATTATCACAGCAAACCTCTGACAAACTGCTTTATTCACATCACCAGGAAGCAGTTATTACTTCACTCCCAGAGGGTGCCAATGTTTTTTCCCCTTCCCCCACTTCTCACTACTCGCACCCCTGTAGTTACCTAACAGACGGTCTAAAATCTCCTACTACATTATACCACACACATAAATCCCCATGCAGATCGCTGCCACAGGCCCAGCCAATATCACGTGAACACTATAGAGGTATGACGAAGCTCCCCTCTTCAGTCCTATTACACTGCCACCAAGTTACATTATCCAAACACATTTGGATTCTCAGATCTCAGGCTGGCTTCTCCAGATAACGTATTCCGAAGGGTCTTCACCAGACCACCAAGAAGCATACGGGCAAAAAGGACCAGGTCACTTTCAACCTTAATCCATCAACACTACAGATTTGACATCTGCATCTCCCACTATCCAATTAGAAACCATCCCTCCTTTCTGACACAGCTACAGACAGCAAGGCCGACAACAGGTGTATTTTATCGTATTTTATTGTAGTAGTCACTTGTATAGTGCCTTTTTCCCATGTGTTTAGCCTCAACGCACTTTGTGGTAGGAATACCCTCAGGGAGGCTTAAAATGTGTGTGTGCGTTTGGCCAAGATTAGGACTTAGGAGGGCTGTCTAGGCTCCAGTAAGAAACCCAAGAGGTCAGGCTTGTGGGCGCGTGCTGAGAGAGGTCATGACAGAGTGCCACTGCTTGTGACTCGATAAGTATCCAGTTAGACTGAAATATGTCATGCGTTGTCGCTGTATTCTAAAGGCAGAGGTTTTGAGGCAAATTGTGTGTTTAAGTGTGAAGCGGTTATGTGACCAGCTAGACGGAATTTTTCACGTTCGTAGCTGCATTCTTGAGTGTGTCAATGAATAGGAGTGCCTTTGGCAGTTGTCCACCGAAGTGGTGCATTTATGCATACCTTAACCTCAGATGGAGCTTATTTTTGATGTTGCTGTGTCATCCGATCTTCTGTGAGGAAGAAAAAGCCAGCTACCTTCGTAGACTGTTCTAGGTACTATGGTCAGGCTACCCTTTAGTCTAACAAGTGCTATAGGCTGGTTGTCCTAGAACATCTACTAGGTGGTACAGACAGGCTAAGGTAGAAACTAGGCTAATGGGATTCTTGGAGTGCGATAGACAGGTCACCTTTATAGTCTTACTACATATCTTTCACGTTCTACAAACACTAACCAAAGTAGTGTAATAAGCGCAATATCAAGGATACCGGAAAGTAACCACTGTGTGTTACAATGGCAATTATAAGTGCAATGGAGGGTTACCAATATTTATCTTCGAGTGTCGTGGGCGGGTAATACATTGTAGGTGTAAATGTTCTAACTGTGCCACATGTTTTAACCTGCAATTTCTTCTTCTAAATGCAATGCCAGTCTACCACCCGCATATCTAGGTACCACCCCGAGGCTGTCCTTACAGGTAGTGTACGCGGGCTAATATAAAAATGTCAGGTCCACTGGAGCACTGGCAAGCTATCTTGAGCAATGATAAACACTGAGGGTGGCGGAAGCGGCACTAAGTAGTCACGCAAGCCTGATTTGACTATACCACCCGTGCGTCGGAGTGAGTCTCTTTCGGCTATTACTAGAAGCAGGGAAATGAAACATATTAATGATGGCAGGGATCGAACTAGCCCTTGGGTCAACTTAGAACTTCGTGAGGACATAATGGTGGTAGACGGCAGTGAAAATACTCGTGTTGTACTATGGCTGACCTTGGGAACCATTGGTTTCAGTAGAGAAAGGGCGCTGTACAAAAGCACTTTAGTCACTTGCTTTATTTACTCCAACCGGATGCCTGAGACCCTGAGGTTCCCTCTGGCCCTCATAATCAGTATGGGGTTTTTTTAAATGGTAATACCGCATGTGGTAATTAACCTGACGGCATGCAGCATTTCTGAAATCCACCAGATTACAAGTTATCCTCTGGGATGGTGGTCATGGATGCACATTTACAGAAATGCTGCAAATAGTATTTCTGACAATCTGCATGCACTATTTTTTACACTATTTCTTTTTACCACTCTCACCCTCATTTTCAGGATGGATTGGGATTGTATTCTCTACTGGATCATAGAGCTACTGGGCCCCTTTTTGAATGCACAAAAGTATAGTTACTGTTTGTATTACACAGCAACGTTTGGAAGAAGTCGGCCATTAGCGGTGGCCACCTTCAGGACCCCTCTGTTCGTATATAATAAAATGTTTGCTTTATTGAAGAGAATCGCTTATACTGCCCATGGGTGCAGGAAAAAAAGATAAACAAATCTAGGGCCGCATTCAGAGTTTGGAGGCTTTTCGAATAAAGCTACCCCAATACCATTCCTACATGCTGTAAGCATGCGGTAGCAGGAAAGGCCCGCATTGTTTAGAGTTCTGCAGACCATTCACGTGTTCCCCATTTTGGAATCGCATAGAACTCAATGGAGATTGCATATTACCACATTTGGCAGCTACCACATGTGGTAATGGTTTGGTGCGGGGGAACTTTACTCCACGCTGGAATGGGGTCCTGATTCTGTAGTGCGGTTTATAATGGAAAAGTGCTCTGTCTGAGTCGACAAACACTTTTCCATGAAGACATGTATTCTGATGTAATACGGGAGTGGCAGCAATAAACAAACTCTGCCACTCCTGCAAAGCCATGATTTGCAGCACGCAATAGCTTTTCCCGAGCACGCAAAGGGCATCGTCTGGAGAGTTTCCTGGCTGTTGGGCTGTGGCTGCTGTGTGACTGAAGATCTCCTTCGTTTTCAGTCTGCTTCCCCTGAGGTTTGCCTGTGTGGCGCGGACAATTTGTGCGGAGGCAGGAGGGGAAACATCATTGCGCCGGAGCGCTGCCTGACCCCGCCCCCCTGCCTGCCCCCGGCTCCTCCCCCAGGAAGGAAGTAGAATTTAGGCCGGACCCAGACACCCTTGCGGCGCTAAGCCCGAGCGCGCAAAGGGCATCGTCTGGAGAGTTTCCTGGCTGTTGGGCTGTTTGGCTGCTTGCTGTAGCAGAGATCGTTCCGCCACGAGTAGAATTGGTAGTTCATTCACCCATTAGGAGGTTTGCATAGAGGAGCTGCACGACAGGATGAAACCAGCCCCAGCGTCCATGGACATCTCTGCAACGGGGCTGCGAACTGGACTCCAGGTAAGGCAAAGAGTTGCCTCTTTACCAGAGGCAAAAGGGACTCCTGAGCATTCATCGAAAGTGACCCCGATGAAACAAAGCCGTCTACCTTTTTGCAGCAATAAACGAAAGAGCCTTTCTGTGGGGGCAAACACGGATATGGGGACCAATGATCCTCAAATGTGCCCAAACCCAGAAAACTCACGATTGATACCAAACTCCCCAAAGCAGATAATGACATGTACTATTCCCTCTGTTGGGGGGGAAACGGATCCTTTTCCTATGCTTCAAGATCCATCAAAGTCCCAGAACGACGATACTAACCAGTGGTGTGTCAGATGCAACTACCCAAAGTGCTTGCTCTGTTCCCTCAAAAGAACGTACCAAAACTCCAGTAGATTCCAATCCGCTCCCGGAAAATCCACAAGGGGAGGCTACAGGAGCCGACAGGGAGACTGGAATAACATATGCTAGAAGCGAAACTGATGTGAGAAAGGATTTATCCACTTCTCGAAGAGAAGATGACGCTCACACGAGCCACTGTGCCGACGAACCTGTCGAAACTTGTATCGAACCTAATCTCGACGTGGAGCCAAGGATGGAGAGCACAACAGAGGAGAAGGTGATGAGCAGACGAAGCGTCACTCCAAAGGCGCATCGAAAATCGAGAAAGAACTCCAGCAACGATATGGCTCCATTATCTGAGATTGGAGGGACTCATGGAGATGATTGGGACGTCATGGAGTTGGCCCAATGGGAAAAAGCCCTGCAAGATTCTACAATCGATATGGAGAAAAAATCATGTCACCTAGGCTCCAGGGAGGCATCCCCAGTAGCTATTGATATTTTCCAGCCTTACAGGGAAGAGAATTGCATCCAGAATGATAAATTGGATATGAGGCCAAAAGATGGTACAAACGAGAGAAGTACACCCATGAAAGGTCAGAAAATCCAGTGATGGAGCCGTGTCCAATTGGTGGGAATTACCCAGTAAAGGTGTGTTTAGATAAACACCCTCAAAATGATACTGAAAGGATGACTCCTTTAAGAACTCAAGGGTCCGGACTGCTGCCACCAGTTAACCCGAGTAACTCTAGCCTTGCGAGTAAAATCATGCAGGACCTTACGCTACTGACGGGGAAAATTCAAAGGGAAAAAAGGAAGAGTTTCTCCTTAATAAATGAGAGGATGGCAGCATTGGACATGGAACTTGAAAAAGGGAGTTCCTTTGTGACCGCCAATTCTGAGTCACCCGCCATAAATCAGCGGGACGATAATGCGAAGCGAAACACTGATCCCGAGAAGAATAACACTAGCTCAGGTTGCCGAAAACAAGTTCCAAAACCACAACCTCCAGTCGGTGGACCTCGTACGACAACTCAAATGACCCAGACGTTGGCAATGGAAGATCCAGTGTCGAATTCGGATTTTCTACGAAAAGATCAAATAACCCAACTAATCAGCGAAGCCTGTTTAACTGAAAGAGCAAAGGACATGGAACATATCCAACAAGTGATCATGACCTCGCTGACTATTTCATTAGTGCCTTTTCTCAAACTTTATGAGGTGGTAAAAGACTCGGTACAAGAAGTTACTACTACGAACTTGCAAATAAAGGAGGCAAACATGCAAATGGATCTGTCCTTACAGAACCTGATTATACGAATAAATAAAGAAGCTGAACAAACTCAGCACTGGCAAAACCGCCTCGGTGATCTAGCAAGAAGGGATGCTAGTGATAAGTCACTGCTTATGGAAGCAGCCCTTGAAGACTGCAAATGGATGAGATCCTTGCATAAACAAAATAAAGTGGATCCGCAGGCGGGGGAAAATCTAAACCGAGGGAAAGGCCCTATGAAATTGAAACAAAGCAACGCACTAGAGACACCTCGTGAGGAAATAATTCTTATTTCCCCTGGTTCTAAGGGAGATCAAAAAAAAGATCCAAAATCCCAACTAGAGCAACCTAATTTTGCAATTTTCTCAGGCACAACCATAAAAGAGAAGGAACATCGGCTGGGAAAAGAGTGGGTTAATAAAACTAAAGAAAATGGAAAAAAATCAAAAAATGAAACGCTCAAACGGAAGGTGAATGGATCAAGAGCCTTCTTGAGGAATTTAAGAACTCCTCCGAGAAGGGAAAATTTGCAATGTATTAAGAAGCCAAGAAGAGAACTGGCGTTGGGTGAATTAGATAGTATGGAGGCCGAGGGAGTGACTGAATCTAAAATCAGGGAGCCTTCTGTGGACGACAAAAGGGATGCTTTGGATAAATCTGCGGACTTGAGTGACCTGATCAATCTCATGGACAAAATTAGTGATGAAGATGAGTGGGGAAGAATCAGTCCGTCAGATTGGAAGACAATTGATAACTGGGACATGGTCGATTTGGATTTATCCTCGAAAGGGGGTATGAAATCTCAAAAGGCCCCAATTACTAAGTCCACAGGGGGGCTAAGAAAAAAAGCTGCCCCTTCTGAAAAAGATCATGATGAGAATGATGAACAGCCCTGGTGCTTCAAAACCTTGGAACAAAAAAGGAAAGAGTTGGCTTACAAAGAAATGAATGTACGATTTCAACAAGAAAATACTCGCCCTGAGCAAAGAAGCACCTACAGCGAAAAGGACTGCATGGTTGATAAAAAAAGACAAAGGTCGCACGTTCCAATTCAAAAGAAACCATCTGTCTCCAGAGTATACTATCTGAAGCTGGAAACTACATCTAATGGACCTAGAAAGGCCCTTCTAAATAGACGTTATGTGGTGGCTCTCTGTAAGCAGATTCCAGCGCTTCGGGAAATTTCATCAGACGACATAAAAGTCGTCGAATTCCTAAGGGAACAGAGGACGGACCAAGTAATATTACATCTTACCTCAAATGAAATCAAACAGAAGTTTCTGAAGGTCAATGAATATCTTAAAAAAAAAGGGCTATCGCCTAGAAGATTGGGACCGGGATACCAAATATATAAATTCAAAAGATACAACCTTGGGTGGAAGGAGACCCAGGGCGGAGCCCATAGAGCTTGGTAGGGAAAAACCATTGGCTCATGTTTTTAAATCAAATGATAGATTGAGCGAGGAGGCGAGAAAAGGAGATGTAAAAGTACAGGAGACGGAGGGGGAGGAGAAAAAAACTAGAAAAGAAGGAAAAATCCTTAATGATCAATCCCCCACCAAGGAGTACCGTGCTGAGAAATTAAAAAACCTGAGATTCACAGTGGCTAACTTGGAAAATCCAAGGAAGAGAAAATTCAACCGGAATTACCCGGAACTCAAAATTAATGATCGGCAATGGACGATGACCACCTGTAATTCCAAAAAGAAGCAATAGAGTAAGGAAGACCAATATAGATCGGTATACTGTGCCTCATGGAATACCAGAGGATTTCAACATCTGTTCTCGAAGGATAGTGGCTTCCTAGCCAACTACGATCTAATCTCCATTCAGGAGTCCTGGCTGCGTGAAGCCCCAATATGTGAGGGCTATGAAGTCTATTTTAACCCGGCTAAAAAGGGTCCTAAAGGTAGACCATATGCGGATCTGATGGTGCTAAAAAAATTGGATTCTCCACTGCAAGTCCTGGAACACAGTATACCTAATCCCTATGTGCAAATCCTATCAATTGCTCTTAAAGCAGAGAAACAGGAGGACTCAAAAAAAATGATTCTTATTAATACTTACTGGAGCGAAAACATGCCGAGCCAGGGGATTTACCTAAAATCCATCATGAATACAATTGACAAGTCCATGACTGAAGACAAAGATAAGTTGATTCTATTAAATGGAGATCTAAACATCAAACTTCTAGATAAGGATGGTAAAATTAGGGAGATAGAAAATCTACGAGGAAACGAAAGTCGATGGATGAAGGAAATGTCTATCCGTGATATGAGGATGCTAAGCAGCCAGACCAGAGGCGATCTAATGGGTGCAAACACATGGCATAGCGGAAAAACCGCTGCATGCCTAGACTACTGTTTCGTAGGTGGAAACACGCTTCCATGGATTAAATCTTTCACAATAACCAAGCTAGCTAATAGTGACCACAGCTTGTTGAGAATTGAACTTGCGTGGGACATTAGATTAACAACAAGGACTAACAAATGGAGCGAGACTGAAGTTTCGTGGGGGAGAAATCGATTGAGATTAAAAAATCAAGCCATACCGAAGTTGGTACATGACTATCAAGAAGCCTCTAATAAAGGTGAAGAGTCAGTTGAATATAAATGGCTGTTGGAAGCATTTGTGGTTAAGTATGATCCAGCGAAAGTGAACATCATCGAAAAAAAGCACGCCTATGATGACCTTGTAGTAACTAGAAGAAAGCAATATAGAGCAGAACTCAAGACCATAAAAAAGTCTAACAGCACGGAGAAAGAAGAGCTTTTGAGGAAATGCCGGCAAACTTATAAGAACTGGCTGCGATCAACTCGCTCCTTAAGAACACAAAGAGATGCTGAAAAAATGCTGTCAGCGATATCAACAAACAACACAAGATGCACTTGGGATTTAATTAATAATAGAGACTTGAACCAGTCAGCATTAGGCGTCAATCAAGTCTCAGAGGACAGTTGGTTCCGGCATTATACTGCACTGTTTAAAGGAACTACCAAGGAGACTGGACCAGAGATAAGACCTAAGGGTCCTGCCTGGGCCCTGGAATTCGATAGAGATGATATACTGATGCTCATTAAAAATCTCAGCACCTCCAGGGCAGCAGGCCCTGATGGTATCTCCAACAAAATGCTAAAAGAGAACTGTGAAGGTTGGTCTGACCTGATATATGCACTTTTCCAAAAAATAATGAAAGCCAGACAAATTCCAACTACGTGGACGGAGGCATATATAGTTCCCATTTTTAAAAAGGGGGATCGTGGTAATCCAAGGAACTACAGGCCAATTGCATTGTTGGACTCCATCGGTAAACTCTTCGCGTCCATCCTGTTAAGGAATTTAAAAAAATGGGCCTCAGGAACCAACTTCTTGGACGAAAGACAGACAGCCTTTATAAGCGGCGTGTAATTATATAAAAGGTAATTACACGCAAATTAACATAAAGAAATCGATGATTTTATGCATGAATTTGTGTCGTGGGAAAAAAACAGCGGGGAAACGACAGATAAGGATGTTGGAAAACGAAAAACTGGAGGTAGTGGAAACTACCATATACCTTGGTATTAGGATAAATAAGAACTGTAATGAACAAGCCCACTATACCCTGATTCGTGAAAAATTGGTAGCTTTGACCAATCAAGGGGTATTCCTACACCGTAGGTATGGAAAATTCTCAATGTTGCCAATCATTACATTTTATAAGCAAAAGGTGGTGGCCGTACTAACATACGGAGCAGAATCACTTCTAGCATTAAGATGGGATACCTGGAACTTATGTGAGTCCTACTTTTGGCGCAAGATCCTACATCTACCTAATTCGATTCCCTTAGTACTTATAAGATCAGAATTAAGACTTCAATCCATGGTCTCAATCACGATATGGAAATCCCTATCCTTATACCGGAAATGTATTCTGGACAAACCAGCGCAGCCTTACAAAATTCTAGCAAGCCCTGGCCTACCTAATGAAGATATAATCCTGCAGGAGTGGAAAAGGAGATGTGAGGAAACCCTGGTACAGCTGGGCATCTCGGATGATATCCTGAAGTGCAACCCGGACAAGGCTAAACGAATTGTACGGGAAAAAGATTGGGAGGAAACTCAGGAGAACAAACTGTTACGAAAGTGGCGTCTTAACATCATTTGGGAACGTAAAGCACTTAACATCCTCCCACCGTACCTACAGAAGGAAAGTGATACAGTAGCGACCCAGGACAGAATAGCCTGAAGGATTATATTTGGGAATCCTGTTGAGGACCCTGAAATGTGGACATGAAAGCAAAAATAAAATTGATCTAAGGATGATGTTTTTTTTTTTTCCTCTTTTTCTTCTTGGGATAAATGTTAAAGGTTTAACGTTGATTAACCAATAAAACAAAACAAAAAATAGCTTTTCCAACCACCTCACATGCAACAGGCTGCCAAGGACTGTATTCAGAGGCCAGAACACCCTTCCTGCACCAGCCAAAAGAGGAGTTCATTAGGAGTTCATGCGACCATGTGAGGTGACGTTAAACTCCACAACACACTTTTCCCTCGTTAACCTTGAGATATATATATATATATATATATATATATATATATATATATATATATATATATATAGACATGATTACATGATTACATATAGTCAAAAATGTTATTAACATTTTGATACTTACACAGCTGTGTGTATTCTCAAACAGGAAGAGGAACCCTGTATTTGCACTTTATTTTGATCAATGTCTTATACATAAAGGTGTTTGTAAAGGAAATAATCACAAACATCACCAACGCACACCAGCCCCCCTCCCTCCACCTAACTCCTTTACAACCATTCACCCTCGGCGCCCAACTTACATTTACTGCAATGCTAACACTGCAACGTGAGTTCTGCCTCCTCATTGAGAGGCGGAACATCCGCCACAGGTTCCTTTTCTTTTTGACCCCCGCTGTCCTTTTAATGGAAGTGGGGGACACCCCCGCAACCATGAAAGTACCATATTGTCGATCAAGGAGAGCGGGGGACACCCCTGCAAATTCCGGCAATATGGTTATACAGTACTTTTTCCAATACTGAATTTGGCATATTTGGCTGTTCTATTTCTTTTCTGATATTTTCTACAGCTTCCGTCTGCAGCTCACCTAGGCACCTGAAACCAACACTTTGGGTCTCATTTCAAGCCTGCCAGTCCGGAAACAACGGTGGCGGTAAACCTGCCGCTACCATTGTTTCCGGACCGGCAGATTACGAGTTCTGCAGGCAAGCGGTGTCACTGCCGCCAAGTCTGACCTGACGGGAGTAACGCCACCCGCATGCAGACAAAAAATGGAAACACCGGCTCCGTCAGACGGAACCGGTGTTTCCATTGTCCCCATTAACGGAATTCCACCTCCGGAATGACCGGGTCAACAGGGTTGTAATGACCAGTGATTCCGGCAATCACTCAGGCGGTAATTCACTACAAGTCTGGCAGCAGCCTGCTGGTTTTTCCGGCATGGCTACCGCCGGACTCGTAATGAGGCCCTATGTGTTTGTCACCATCGTGATCAAGAGGGATTTGAAAGCATTAATATCTGGCATGAGTAAGTCCAGAAAAACAATAATGTGTTGGTGGGCCTTCCGATCTTCTTACCCAAAATGGGCCACCTCATAAGAACTGAGTGAAAATGTGTCCGTAAAGCAAGTTTATTGTGTAAACAACCAGGAGGGGCTAGATAACCCGAGTCTCCTCGAAGCACACAAAGATTGCACATTATATACATTATGCAACATTTAAAACACTCCCACAAATTTTATCGCAAAATCATCCCCAAACATGATTGGTCAAACCTATACAAAGAAATATAATCCCCCCAAGTTCCTACGTTCTCATTGGATACATTTCACTTAATCATCATGGACTCATGTTAACAGCGCATCCCTTTTCGGGATCTTTCCATAGTCAGTAGTGACACCATTTTTAAAGAAAATCTTTCTTTAACTTGTTTGCACTTGGTTACAGGTCAGTTATACAATGCTTTGTTCACATAATACATTACATTATTGACGCATTTCTTCTCATCATAATATTCATTTTTCCAGTGTTTATACATCCAATCTCGGTTGTTATTCCACTGCCTCACATGTTTCTCAACATAGCATAATAATGATTTCCGTAAAACTTTATTTTTTGTTTATGTATTGCTGAAATAATCCCCACATGTCCTTAGGCCTGCACGTAGTTGGAACAGCGCTCACATACCCCTCCTCCCTTTCATTTGCATAGGTCAGTTCTTTGAACCATTCTTGCATTGTCAGAGCTACACTTGACTTCCATTTTAATAAAATACATTTTTTGGCTATTATATATCCCATATTAAAGAAACGTCAGGTCGTGACCTTCACTTTCCCAATGTCACCAGAGGGAGCATTGTAGGGGGGATATCAGTTATTTGATGTAACACCTCGGCCAGCTTGCACCAAAATTTCGAAATTTGTAGGCAGCCCCAAAACATATGCATAGTATCCAACTTTTCTACCCCACATTCCATACATTTACTATCTGCGGTGGGAGAGAATTTAGCAATTTTCTACCGCATGTAGAGCAGTCTATTCAACACCTTAAATTGTATGAGTCGGTACTGTGAGTTAATTGAGACCTCCTTAGTAAAGAGACAATGGGCCTCATTACGAGGATGGCGGTGAGGGGTTAACAGCGCAGTAAAGGTGCCGGAGCCGTTAACCCCTTACCGCCCCATTACAAGGTCCGCTCGCGGGACCCGCTCAGGATGCCTGGTTTTACCAGACGTTCTTAGCGGGTCCCGCGAGCGGCCCAGCATGCTAACAATGGGCCCGTCATTAATGGGCCCGTTGTTAGCATGCTCCCCATTCCCATTGAGCCCTATGGGGGCTCAAATGGGAATGGGGATGGGGCGGGTCTGGGTTCCCTGAATGGGGAAATACCGGGCCCTCCAAGGTCAGAATGGCCTGGTATTTCCCCATTCAGGGAACCCAGACCCGGACCCGGGTTTGGGGGTAGCCATGCCCTTGTTAAGGGCATGGCTACCTCCAAACTCGTAATGAGGCCCAATAGCTCTGCCATTTTGTTTCTTCTCTTATAATTTATGTGTCTCTTTCCCACCTCCCTCTAACCGCATTGGTGACTTCTTTAAATAGTTACATATTCACCCACAACAAACCTAATTTATGACAAGTTCCATTTGGTCAGGAACATTTAACCCCGGTCGTGATGCACATGGCTACTGCACGGACACTTAAGCAACATGAGGAGGGGGAGAAACAAACAAGTTCCCTCTGAACTGATCATAGCCATCTTTTCTGCCCAGACTTGCTGGCATGTCTGGGATCTCCCATTTTTATCTAATTCAGACGACTACCATTTCAGCATGCATGGCCACTGGTCACATCCCAGACATTTTTGAGAACCTGATTGCCACCCATAAACCATTGAAAAACTCTGCCCTTAAGAACCCTTGCAGCAGTTGTATTCCCTGGCCTCGGTTCAACCCTACAAGGTAGCCACACTTCCATTGTCACTGAATAACAAACTACCATGTACTCAGGAAGATGACATCATCTCTCCACAACAGCACCAAGTTGTAAACTCTTGCCTGCTCGCAACTGACCATTTGATGTTATCGCAGATGCCTGAGTGCCACCTTTCCCCATCCTTTGCACCCAATCAGCCAGCTTCCCAGGTCTCACAGAGTATATCTTGCCACTCCAGGTTTCTGCAGGCTTACACCATCCCCAATTATGAGGCACCCATGGCATACAGATTCATGTATTCACTATGTATCCCTTATTACCCAACTGTCCCAAACACATTTCCCTGAACCCTCGAGCATTTATGTCTGTACATGTGTATTTATGACCACCGCATATCCTCACAGTGGCTTTGCTGTCCGAGAATCTCCCTTTTTGCATGCTCATATGAAGCTCCTCGCTTCCCATCTATTAGGCTCTATTTTGCACGCTACACCATTACATTAAGTTCACTTTATATCAGCAGACTTGTCATTACGTTGCTACGCACATGCGAATCTTAAATGTATCAACTGTACACAAAATAACACTAGTAGTAAGGCTCATTTCATTCTCATTAACTGCACTAGATACATGCTAACTTGCAACATTGCGCTAACATCGTGTCTACCCCTGTCACCAATATGGCATGCGCAACAAGAACCCCTCGATCCCATTGAATCCTTTATAGACCACCCAACATTAATAACAATTAAGGACATGAGCACTCTGGTGATTCCCTCAAAAACATATATGGTGACAAAAATACCCCAAAGTCCTGCAAAGTGTGGTTTAAAATCAGAAGTCAAGGGTGGAGTGCTTGCCATAAGAGTATACGTTTCCATTTGGAAAATGTACCCAAGGAAAATGTGCTTCAGTGCAGTCGCTTTCCTGAAAAAATAATTTAGAAAAACTCTTGTAAGTGAAGATGAATTCTATTTAATTTGTTGTGAATATCGCCAGTCACTCTGCTGACGTTTTTGCTGCAATCTTGAGTATTTTTTTAAACCATGAAGGTTATTTTTACGGACTTCTTTTACTGCAAATGTACCGATTGTGTTTATTTTTTCTTCCAATTTTTTTAGAAATGTGTGAAATTTAGTTGAGAATTTAATGAAATTGGGTACATTTAAATTGTTCTATTTTGCACATCCGTGCTGTTAAAATTGCAGCTGTTTGAGTCACTGTATAAAATGCCAAGCCCAAATCTGGAACAATCCTGTCGTAAAGCGCTCAGCTGCTCTTGACCTAGGTATGCTGTAAACTATAAAATAAATAGATACAAAAGTACTATTGCCCAACTCCTGTGTGTGCATTGATAGCGCTACATACATGCCCTAGGCCTCCCTATGTGTAGCATGCAAGCTGAGGGGTTTATAGTCATTACATCGACAGCCAAAGCATCTAATGTCATACCATCTAAAATAAAGCATCTAAAAAAAAGTATCTGATGCATTTATTTTCATTTTTTTTAATGGGCCCCCTTCAGCCCACCTTTTTTTAGCCTTAAAAGCCCATTTTTTATTAAACTAAACCCTTACCATCTGCATTAGATGCTTTTTTTAATGCTTTTTTTAGATGCTTTGGCTGTCAATGCAATGGCCAGATACCAAGCTGAGGCAGCAGCCTATTTGAAATGTACACAGAATCTTACTCCTGTCTCAGGGAAAAACAACCATCACACTGTGCCAGCAGATACAAGGGGACCAATATTCTGTGCCAGAGAAAACAACCATCACGCTGTGCCAGCAGATACAAGGGGACCAATATTCTGTGCCAGAGAAAACAACCATCACGCTGTGCCAGCAGATACAAGGGGACCAATAGTATGTGCCAGAGTAAACAACCATCACGCTGTGCCAGCAGATACAAGGGGACCAATATTCTGTGCCAGAGAAAACAACCATCACGCTGTGCCAGCAGATACAATGGGACCAATATTCTGTGCCAGAGAAAACAACCATCACACTGTGCCAGCAGATACAAGGGGACCAATATTCTGTGCCAGAGAAAACAACCATCACAATGTGCCAGCAGATACAAGGAGACCAATAGTCTGTGCCAGAGAAAACAACCATCACGCTGTGCCAGCAGATACAAGGGGGCCAATATTCTGTGCCAGAGTAAACAACCATCACGCTGTGCCAGCAGATACAAGGGGACCAATATTCTGTGCCAGAGAAAACAACCATCACGCTGTGCCAGCAGATACAAGGGGAACAATACTCTGTGCCAGAGAAAACAACCATCACGCTGTGCCAGCAGATACAAGGGGACCAATATTCTGTGCCAGAGAAAACAACCATCACGCTGTGCCAGCAGATACAAGGGGACCAATATTCTGTGCCAGAGAAAAAAACCATCACACTGTGCCAGCAGATACAAGGGGACCAATATTCTGTGCCAGAGAAAACAACCATCACACTGTGCCAGCAGATACAAGGGGACCAATATTCTGTGCCAGAGAAAACAACCATCACACTGTGCCAGCAGATACAAGGGGACCAATATTCTGTATTCTGTGCAAGAGAACATGCGTCTGAACATTCATGTCTGAAAGGAGCCTGTCTGTAAGTGTTCCAAGGCCACATAACTTGGCAGCCCGAATAACTGTGCCACTGCTGAACTCATCATAGTACATGTGTCACAGTATTCAATCCCATGAGTTACTGTAGTACAGAATTGTTACCCGGGTCACAGAATGCCTCCCTGTCAGTTACTAGGACAGCCATTGTTTGGCAACAGGCTACTGTTGCAACACAATATTTCCACAGAATATTAACCACCAGTTACTTTCCTAGAGACCACTATACCACATAATGCTTACCAATGAGACGTCGTCCCACAGACTGCCTCTCCAGCCTTCTGAGGACACAGGTGATATCTATCGACTGTGCAGATATTAGAAACTCCTAAAATAATGTGAAATCGATTGACAAAGACTTCCATCATTTCTGCATGAAATCCCAGGCTCGGATTTATGAACATGTCTCACTCTATATTCAATCTCCAGGCGTTCCATCTCTGGGGCAAACAGCATGCAATGCAAAACACAAGAACTATATTCTTTGCAAGCTTTGAAATGCATGTGCAATCTGAAGCTGAAGACATTGCTGTGTTGGTACTAGTGGGAAAAACAAAATCAATACAATCAGGGCAGAGCCTAACAGTGAAATCACTCCTCTGGGGAATCTTTAAAAACTCATTCAGCTTAATGCTCGGGACCTGCAGTTCACTCTCCAAAAGTACCCAAAAAGCACCTGAAAGCGCAGTGCCATCCTGCTTCAAGCGCTATCTTCCATGCGCAGTTCCTTTTATCACCAATTACTTTTTAGTTGTCTTTGGGTCACGGACGGTGTAACTTCCTTCATCAACGAAGGGGGTGAGGGGCAGGCTCGATTTATGGAAATTACCGTCGCATCCATCAATCAGCATTGTCTTTACAGAAGGACCTAATTTCCCAAAGGAGAAATCTGAGCAAGTTCCTTAACTATTGTATTCTAGACAAGGCCTCATCTGCCTTACGCTGACCGTTTTTGCTGAATTCGGCATGGGAAGAAAATCACAAATTCCCATAATGTCTAACAAGGGGACCGGAGCTCCCTTTGTTAGACATTATGGGAATTCGAGGTTGCAGGGGTGACCCCCACTTCCATAACAGGGACAGTGAGGGTGAGAGGGGGGATTTTAAGTTTAAAAAAAAGTAACAGAACGGACCAGCGATGCAAAGTTTTAGACTTCGCACTTTTCCGCCCGTTCATTTCGGCGACACACATTTCTCGTAGATCCTACGCTGCCACCATGTCTGATAAGCGAGGCACGTCCTCCAGCCCATCATGAGAGTTCTTCTTGGGAATCCTGCTGTGCAGGGGAGTCAAAGGCGAGCCGGACCGCTAATCAGTGTTGCCAACTCCTCAGTGAACAAAGTAGCTATTGGCCCCCTTAGAAGTCGCCAGAAGTAGCTAGATGACATCACTGCCTAATTTGCATAATTACCTCCACTTTCCCCCTGCGATTTATGGCTTTTACTGTGGCCCCCTCCCCTTTTAACACCTCCCTTTTAAGTTATCAGTGTGTTTTTGGATTACTCCTGTTAGAAAATGGGCGAATGACCACACTTTTTTCAATTGTTTTGGAAACTTGCATAAATGAGCAAGTCTCCAAACCAATTGAAAAAAGTAGCTAGATTTCTCGCTAGCCGCTTTTCAATGAAAAAGTCGCTAGGGGGGCGTACTTTCTCGCTAAATATAGCGAAAAAGTCGCTAAATTGCCAACACTGACGCTAATCCTCGAGAGATATCTGTTTGAAAAGAAAGAGGCGCTGCCATGGGTACACCATGGTCGCATGTTGCCGAGATCCTGACTCCAAAGAACAGTCCGGCTTTACCTCAAAGATATGGCAACCATAGATGCAGAGGCAGCATCACCCAACATGACCGCCTCCAGTACGGAAACCAGCTCTAGTTCGTGCTTCACAGGCAATCCAGTTCTCAGTGTGTGCTATAGAAACATTGCTAAGCGTAGTGACACCCCCATTACGTAGTCTCTTAACCAAAGGGGCCATTACATACCGGGCAAGTCACCTTCCCACTTCCCTAACCTTTTTTCAGCTTTTCTGAACTTTTTCTGTGTCTGACATAAATACTTTCCCTTAGGGTTGAACTATGACTCGCTAGATGTTTTGGACTACAACTCCCAAGATCCTTCACTAGTGAGTGTGCTGGCTATGGTTGATGGGAGGTACATTTGCAGAACCAAAGGTTTGGTTACGCACCCCTGCTTTAAGTCTACATTTAATAAAAACATCCAGTGCTAAAACGCTATCGAGCTAGAGCTGCAATAGGATTCCACGTATCGTGAAGAAACTTGCAGGCAAATAAAGCAAAAATCAAGCTTCTCGGTTAATTTAAACCATATCACAAGACAAGGTTTTTTTTTCAATTCTCATTTCGCTCCCCATGCCCATGGGCCTCAGGGCACAAATAAAACAAAACAAACAAATAGACAATCAGTATAGATGAAGGGGAGTAGACGGCGGCATCAGTTCCAATCAACCCGGATTCAGGATTAAATAGATGTGTTTTGATGGCTTTTTTGTAGGTGAGCAAGGAGGGAGACATCCCCAGAGGAAGAGTGTTCCATTCCTTGGGTGTGTGTACATCAAATTTCGACCCACCGAATCTCACCAGCTTTAATCGCGATTACAAAACTGTCGCTGGAGCGCAGGCTTCGCGTAGGCTGAGCAAACCGCTAGACGGTTCATCAGATATTGAGGCGCTGAAGCTGCCTGGCATTTATATGTCAGTGACAGCAGGTTGTGAGTAATCCTGCACTCTACTGGGAGCCAATGCAGGGCCCGTCTTGAAGATGTCACATGATCATGTTTAGGTAAACCATAGATGGCCCTAACAGCTCTATTTTGAGCTGTGTGGAGAGAGCGTGGGCTAGCCTGAGATGTTCCGATCAAGAGCCTGTTACAGTAATCCAATCTTGTATTGACCAGAGCCGATGGAAGAAAGGATCTATTTTCGATGGACAGGTAGGGCCTCATTAGATGCAATGGCTCAGTAACATAGCAACAGGAAGAGCAAAGGTGGGAGACATGAGAATTCATTGAAAGCTCGGCATCTAAACAGACTCCCAGTGTCTTCACCTGTTTAGCTATGGGTACCCTGCAGCCCATGATAGAAAAATGATTGTTTAAAAAAAGAAATCTTTGTCATTTATAATAAGATATATTGCATTTAAAAAAAGATGGGAAGATAGAAGACAATATTACCGTATGTCAACACCAGATATTTTACTTTAAAACTTTCTATGAAAAATCTTACCAAGGCTAACATTAAAGAGACTTGTGTAGCATTCATGAAGTTTTCCCCTAAAGCCTGCAGTGTCTCACCAGGTTCCAACTCTAAGGACGTGATGTTACTGGAGGCAGAATTTTCAGCAACTGGGGCAACTCTCTCAGCGGAACGTTCAAACTGCTTTATAAACTGAGACGTGGGATCCTTAGCAGTTTTGGGCCCTCTGTTATCAATACTTAACTAGTTTCACTAAAAAGCCCAGTGCCTTCCTTCTTGGCAAAATGTTTGTTGGCCCAATTTGAGGGGCGGGTGGAGAACTCCATGGACAGGTAACGGGACACAATCCTTGCATGCTTTGGCCGTTGTCCCGTGACGCTCTGGTGAGGAGCAATCACTCCTGCATAGCGAGTAGATCAGACACAATACCAGAAAGCCTCAAAAAGAGTCTCTGCATGTGTGGGTATAAAAGAGCAACCAGTTACAGTAGGTTTGGAACACAAAAATACCTGCAGGAATCGCTCTGGGAACAAATCCTGTACAGCAGACAACTATCAGGAGAAGGCCGGGCGCTCTCGCAAACCGGGCGCAAACCGTTGAAAACTGGCTTGCCACTGCACCAGCGCTAAGGGAAGGATAACAGTGCTTAGGTAACTGGGAAATGTTGTTTCCCTGATTACATCAAAGCAACGCGCCACGCCGTCCTTCAGTGCACGGTAAGCTAAATCTCTAAGCAACGGCGGAGCAAAATAATTCAACAGGCAGCAAGCAAGTAGGACACACATTGTTAAGCAGTATAATGAGATTTACTCTGCAATGAACTCAACCCCTCAAAACTAATTATCTGCATTCTCTATTCCGACTAATGAGACTGGCTTGGTATCCCCGTTCTGTCACTTTAAATTTCCGAATCTGCCACAGCCTTAATATCCGCAATGACAAGTCCATTTCCTGTCTGGCGAGCCTCGTTGTCAAACTGATCATGGCAGCTCGTGGTTCATATCCAGCGCTAACATCTTTGACCCGGCGATATCAATTTGCTGACAGTTTCTTTTACAATTAGCCCGGTACTAATAGAAGGCGCTCTCTCATCTGCAGTCGGACCTTGAAGACTGCAGTTCACGGTCTCTCTGTGAATGGTGTTCCTCCCTGTCCCCCGCCCTCCTATTCCTCCTCCTCCCTTCCTGGCACACTGAAGCTTTTTTTGCTATCTGCATGGGCAGGCAAGGCTCCATAAAACTCCAAGTAAATATAAACATGTCAGTCACTTCCCAGAGCAGACTATGAGCTTAAATGCAAGGCACCAACGAGACACATTCACTAGAATGGACACTGCGGCAGCGGGCTAGAGTGGCCAATATTGGCCTGAGCATGAGGGCCTTAACGCCAGACCCGTGGTGGCTGGTGAATTATTTAACTAGGGGGGTGTAAATGTCTTCCCCAAATATGAGAGTACAAGCGAGCATAGTGAGGAAGCCTGAACCAAGTGATGGGAGTTTGGGGTGGTGTTCTCTTCCCTATAATGTTTTTAAAAATCGGGTTAAAAGTGTACTTTTGTAACACACTTTCTGTGAAAAATTGGGTAAAAAGCCACAGTTTGCAATTAGTTTTGTAGGGTAACACATTATAAAAGTCAATAGATGCAAGTCATCAACATTGCACAGGAGCATTTTCCAGCTCATTTTCATGATGCCTTTTAACACAATTTATGCAAGTATAAAAACATGTTCATGCTGTCTGTGCTCTTACATTTCCATGAAGGCTGTACCAGTAAATGCAAGTATTGCCATATAATGCCATACATCTGTTGGCTTTACCAGTACCAAATGCCTTGCCACAGTAAGAAAATATGCCCAGACTGGACTCACCAATGTACCATGTAGGAACACTCATGTTGTCTTCACCCTTATTGCTCCATAGGAAATGCCATCCCAGAGTGAAGATTTGCCTAGATTGGACCCACCAATGTGGGCCAGTACCCCATTGGAACACTCATCATGCTGCTTTCCCGTTTGATGCCCAGTGATAAATGCCATGCCAAAGTAAAGAAATATGCTCAGACTGGACCCACCAATGTGGGCCAGTACCACGTAGGAACACTCATTATGCTGCCTTCCCCTTCGTTGGCCAATACTAAAATATCATGCATTGGTATATATTTGTCCAAACTATCACACCAATTAAAAAATAGTGCTTCTAACTGCTGTCCCCCCTGCTCCCCTATGCCCCCCACAAAATAGTCCTGCTGCCCAGCTGGCACACATGTATCCGCATTCATCAATGATCATTCATACAGGGTTCATTCTTAACACTCACATTTACTCACACACATCGCCATTCACATGGTAACATTCCGTCTACATTCACTCTCACATTCACACAAACTCAGCATTCCAACAGCATCACCCATTCTTCCTTCACTCATTCACACACCACACCCATCAGCATTCATATGGCATCATTCATTCTTCATTACTTCCACATCTCTCTTCCTCAGAGCACCTACCTGTGAAGCTAGTACTGTGATGAAGAAGAGTAGCATAAGAATAATAAAGATTATCACTACATTTACTCTCCCGTCCACTCACATGCATCAGCATTCATACACCATCATTCATTTTTCATTCACTCACCCACTCGCACACATGCACCAGCATTAATACGGCATAATTCATTTTTCATTCACTCTCCCATTTACATACATCGGAATTCATATGGCATCATTCATTATTCATAACCCCCACGTACCTCTTACTCGTCCAAGTACTTAAGTGTCGTGCAAGTACTGTGATGAGGAAGTATTGGACTAGGAGTAATGAAGATTACTGATAAGTAGTCCCCACATTCATTCTCCCATTCAATCACATGCATCAACATTCACACAGCATTATTCATACACTCTCCCATTCACAATACACACATGATTCAGCATTTATATGGCATAATTCATTCTTCATTCACTCTCCCATTCAAACACACGCATCAGCATTCATAAGGCATTCATTTGTCATTCATTCTTACATTCACCCTCACACCCATGCAGCGTTCAAATCGCCTCACATAAACATGGGCAACCAAACAACAAATACTCTCTCATTCACACATCCACTTAAGATAAAAACCCTTGCATACACGCACACTTAAATACACTTTTAATTCTTACCTGCCACCCACTCCGGATTCCAGTATTCTCTGCTTCACGCTGTCTTATAAAATGAAGGCGCTCTGGCTCACTCGCAGCATGCAACAGAACCCAGGAAGTAGAGATTGCTTCCTGTTTCCTGCATAGGCGTGTACGAGTCGAAGTGTCTCCATCACTCTGCCAGTCGGGCCCAGGATGTGCAGAGAGGTGCACAAGTGCCCCCTCGCACATTCAGGCCTGCAGTACCGCTGCCTGCATCCGCAATGGGCCATGCAAGGCTGGGAAGCAAAAAGCCAGAGCCTTGCATGGCTCATTGGGTATGTGCTGGTGTACTACTGTTGTGGAAAAATTACGGCTAGCGATTCCGGTGGATTGTTGAACAATTTATTAGTAAAAAGCAATAACAGAACAAAAACCAAACCAATGACAGTACAGAACTTCAGCAGAAGTGAGAAACCTCCTCCCTTGATGCACTGTTCTTTTATACCCAAAGGGACGCATTCATTTGAATGGAATTGGCAGTCCAGACAAGGCAAGGAATCATACTGTAACAATGTTGCTAGCAGGGAACAAAGCCCCACTATACAATTGTTTGATACCAGCTGCATTATTTTATGTTAGTCAGTGTTTATCAGGGAGGACAGTATATCGCAACACATTTAGTGATGGTGAGCATACTCCTCAAAGTTTTCCACATGCTCTGAGGCAAGCAAGAGCACTATTTTGATTCCTACAGGCACTTTTCCTAAGAAAGAGGGAGCCTAAAACAAGCTTACATATGCAGAAATGGAAACACATTAGAAGAGAGAGATGTAAAGGCGAGCATAGGTACACACTAAGCGGAAGAGCACTCATCTCATAGACATGCACAGTAAAGTCTAAAGCCTTGCCTTGCGCAAGCTAGCAACAGTTGTTTAAACATGTCAGTTTACTGTGCCTGCTTAATATTATAATGCATTAATGTGCAGGGGGAATACATAACATTTTCATATCCCAAACTTTCCACCCACACTACTGAACTGTCAAAGGGAGACCGTGTTTTCCTTTGACAGTTCATTAAAAGACAGCCCAGGAGCACTCCCAGTGTTTTCTTTGGGTTGGCTTGGCTCATGCCTAATGGGGCAGGTTGACGCCTCATCGCCCATTATGGACAAGCCGCCCCAGCACCACACCCTATGCTATTACCGGCAAAACCAGCCCTCCGCTGCCAGTGTTATTGCTATTAGCATCCTAGGCCTAAGCACCAAGGTGATAATAGCTTTTTGTTTTAAAAGCGACGGCCAGCATGTGGGGCAAAACAACTTCTGCACAGTGGGAGTAGAAAGATGATTAGTGGCTAAAGCTCCTACTCAGTCCTCAACCTCGATACAAAACAAGAGTGAACTGAATTATAAAGGTAAAACAAGTACAGTTAAGAGACCTATCTCCTTCGCCTTTTGTGGTAACGTAGGCCGAGGGAAGGCTATACTCTCAAGAGGGATGTGACTGTGACTCAGTAGCAACACAAACAGCAATTGTACAACAGCCCAAAATAATGAGAATGTCCACTCAAGGCTCTATACAAATATACATAATTTAATTAAAGACACCATCTGCAAAAATAACAAACAACTACACAAAACCCACCCCTGAGGAAAGAACACAGAATATGTACATATAGAAAGATGTGGCACTGAGGAGAACCATCTCCGGTTCCGGAAGCATCTCAAGACCTTCCTCTTTTCTTCTGCCTTCGCTCCCCTTCTCCCCTGCTGATCTGTTCTCTCTTGGCACCATGCACCTGGCCACCCTCTGTCCTCCGGGCCCAGGTACCTGCTCACCTTGCCACCCTCCCGCACTGCCTCCGGGCCACCCCTTACACTGGGGTCTGTATCTGTACCCATACAGCCCCCCCTTTTTCTTCCTGCACTTATCAGACCTACCCTGTCTGCTGCCTTAAACCTAGCACTTGCAAATCGCTGGCTGCACTAAAACTGTTTGTTGCCTTTATTATTTATTTATTGTTATTTATCTGTTTCTCCTCTACTTCGCACTTTCCACTTCTCCCCCTTCCATGCACTTTCCCCCTCCCCCTCTCCCATGCACTTGGCGTTCTCAATTTCACTGGGCCTAGTAAGATCGCTGTTTTGTTCTCCCCTGTTCCCCTCCCTTAACTTGACGTGCTCTGAAACACTTGTGTACGAGCGCGATAGAAATAAAAAATATCATATCACTGCGCAATGCATCCAGGCTATACGGCAAGTAAAAACACAATGGCCCTCATTCCGAGTAGGGCGGTAAGGGATACCGGGCACCGGTAAGGAGACCGGTGCCGATAATCCCTTACCGCCCTACTACGAGGCCCATTAGCGGGTCCCTTCCTTAACGCCTGGTCTGACCAGGTGATAAGGACGGGACCCGTTAAGGGACCTGTGTGCAAATAACGGGCTTGGCATACACCGGCCCGTTATTTGATCCCTCCCCATTCCCATTGAGCACTATGGGAGCTCAAATGGGAATGGGGAATGCTTTGGTGAATGGGGACTTACTGGTCCCGCCAAGTTCTGACTAGACCAGTAAGTCCCCATTGCACCAAACCGGAGTCGGTACCGGTATGGGAGGCAGTCATGGCGCAAATAGTGCCATGACTACCACTATACTTGTAATGACCCCCAATGTTTGTAAAAAGGATATATGTTCTGGTGCAAAAGGGGATTTATGTGGCCTAACCAGTCTCTAGGGACCAAAAGTGGACAATGGGTGCAGCTAGCCAGTAATAGCTTTTTGTGGTTCGTGGCAGTTCAACAGCTTCTAACCAGGCTTCTTGGTGATGTGCGAGCTGATCGAGCCAACTTCAGGTGCAGCAGATGTTACCTAAGAGGGGAATGGGCAAAAAGCTGGTTCAAAGCAGTTGCTCGGAGCAGTTTGAGAATGGCATTCGAGCAATGCAGTGCAGATCGATCACCAGAGTCGGTTTGAAGATCGGGTCTGGTTTGAGTTGAGGTAACTGCTGGTTAGGGTACACGTGTGACACTGCAGAGGATCGAGCAGTGATCCGGTGATGGTTCAGAACTGTGAACCCGATAATCTGAGGTATGGTGTGACGAGGCAGCAACTCAATGTCACTCCAGTTCAAGTTGTTTGGTAGCCATGGGATCGGGTCGATGCATGACACGATGCTTCCAGAAGTTCGAGACGAGGTTCGGATAATGAGCGGTTGGTTCAAGCCAACAGGTGATGGGCTCTGCTTGGGACAAAATGACTACTTGTATGAGCCATGGCAATGACACGCTCGGCTAGTGGGGTGTGATAGCAAACTGGTTTGAAAGATACAACCTAGCAGTTTGTCGATCAGTCAAGTGCCAAAGGCAGCACCAGAGAGTCAAATGATACGAATCAGTTTAAGGGCAAAGACACAGGGATCCTGGTTGCTTTGACTCTAATGTTGATGTATGTCCCAATCCAGAAACTCAATGATATGTTTTAGTCCTTGTTCTTGGGCTCCAAAAACAGGGGAGGCAGTCCCCCAACCTGGTAGGTCCTGGTTCACGTTTTGGCTGGCAGATTATCAGGACTTGTCCAAGCAATAGTTCACCCCCCAATGGTCCCTGGGGATGGTTAGGAGACACAGCACCCACTGCCTTGGACATTCAGTCTTCCCTTCACTGGCGGAGGACGTTAGGAAGATCAACTCTTGCAACAAAGGTCCGATGAATTCTTCCTCAGGTTTATGTTCAAGAGGGAATCTATGAAGGAGTGGGAGACCCCTTCTTTAAAAGGCAAATATCTAGAGATTGGACTAAAGCTAGCCTGCTTTAGGGGGTCCAATCACTGTTCTTGGAATAATTTGGCTTCGCCTTGTGACATTGCACCCAAAGTGCTTTGTCCTACAGAAAGTGGAGGGTTCAGGCAGGAAAGATAGAAGCAGAGAGAAACAAGACTGCAAAACTTTCCTCTAGCTGGTCTGAGCTCCCTATGTCTATACTATGCCCACCCTCTTCCCTTTCCACTAGAACCAAAGGCCCTTTTGGTATTTTGCACCCTGCTGTGGTGCGACTCCTTCCGTGTATGTGTGTGCCCTTTGATTCCTGTTCCCAGGACAGTTTCTTGTGAAGAGGCTGTCTCTCTGGTGAGGGTGTCACATGCCCCCACAAAGGAGCAAAGAGAGGCAACACCCAGGGTACAAGTCTTGCTGGGGAGCATCGGACAGCCCGGCTTGTGGTAATACACATCCTTTCGCGCCTTGAAACACTTGTGTATAGGCGCATTACAAATGCCATATCATATCATATCATATCTGAGATGGGCTCACAGTACTAACACATATGTGATACGGATTTGATGTGGCAGTCAATAATTATGAGAAATACCACCCACCATACCTTAACTCAGGTATGGCTTATATTTAAAGTTTAAAATGATGGGGTTTTGGGAGAGAGGTGCATAGGATAAATGCAGGCCCTGTCAAATGGGCACCTGTGACCTCTGAACCTGCTCTGTGACACCGGAGAGCACATGCTTCAGATCAGGGTAGTGATCCAATGGCCACAGGTGTACACTATGCTTTTGACATGGATTGATTAGAAGATTTAACTTCCTGCGATGGAATTACCCTTTTCATTTCACTAGTTTAATAAAAATCAAAAAAGTCAGGGCTTCTACCCACACAGCAGATGCAAATCCATCGCAGAATGCTTGTGGATCACAGTTAAACTTGACATAGAAATGCATGACCAGGGGGGCGTGGCTTGGAGCGCCAGCAATGTGGTCGCTCCGCTGAAGCCGCCCGTGGATCGCCCGCTACCGCAGCAGAATTCATACGGTTCCCTTGGCTGAAATGACTCGCCGACATCAGCAATAAGGAGCGGAACCGCTAGAGCACAAGCGGTCCAAAGATGAAGAGCCTGCAAAGAAGCTCTGCGCCCAAAATCGTCATCTGAAACATAGCGCCCTGCACCCCTCAGAAGAAACAAGATGGCGGGCGCTCCCGCAAGCTCAGACGCAGCCAAGAAATGGAGGCGGATCCTACGCTGACCCAGGACCCGAAGCAGAGGAGACCCCGGGCGCAGCCTGCAGCCCGAAATCGGGTGCAAAACGCGACCCAGACTAGCATGATGGTGAGGGGGCCAGCGGAGCATTAGCCAGAGGGCGCACCCCCAACGCCCAGGCGTGACGCGCGGAGACTGCTGCGAGCCCGCACTCCATAAGCATCCTGGAGCCGGCTCCCCAGTGCAACACGGAGAGACGGGAGGAGAGCCCACCCCCAGAGGAGCGCATGCCGCCTGCCCCAGCCCTGCAGGGCACCGAAAAAACAAAGGCTCTGGACACAGACAACCCAGGCCTCCCCCACCAACCTACTCTGCCGGAAGACACCAGGACCCCGCTGCACCCCCCGTTCCCACGGGCTCTGACCCTCAGTTGCGAACCCACACCTCCGGACCGGGAGCACCCTAAAACCACGCGCCCCACATAAGGTCCCCTGGCTGTACAACGAAACCGCTGGTGTAATTCAACGACCTCTCCACAATCTACCTCCCGTAAGTTTCCTGGGGCGCCACAGCCCACATCCCTGCCCAGCTTCATTGCCTGCAGATCCCCCGCCGCAGCCACCATGACGAAACAAACGAAGGCCGGCAAAATCTCGGACATAGCTACTATGTTCTCGACGACAGAAAAGGGTAAGAAACAGGATCCTCCCAGTCTCACCCTGCAAACACCCTGTGGAGGAGAAGAAGCCCTCGCTACCAAGGGAGACTTGGTGGCTTTTATGGCGGACATTAAGACCGAATTCCGCTCATGCCTAGCAGAACTCTCCACCAAAGTGGAACAGACCGATCAGAGGATGACTGAGGTAGAGCAGAAGCTGGGCGAGGTCGAAGGTCGCTCACTGGAACATACAACCGCACTAGGGGAGCGGCAGCGCTCAATCAGAGCCCTACAAGATAAATACGAGATCCTAGAGTATAAACAAGAGGACCTTGAAAATAGGGTCCGCCAGAACAACCTCAGGATCCGAGGAATTCCGTCCTCTGTGACCGACAAAAAAACCTGGCAGAATACATCGGAGACTTCTTTCGGTCCTTGCTTCCAGATCTCGATGAAACCCAGCTTGTATTAGACCGCACCCATAGACTGCGCCCACGCCAGGGAATAGACTCGGATCTCCCCCCAGATGTCATCACCAGGGTCCATTTCTTCTCTACTAAGGAGGCCATCTCGGCAATCAGCCGTACCGAGGACAAACTCTCTTTCCAGGGCTCGCCGCTCCAGATTTATCAAGCTCTCTCAATGCTCACCCTCCAGAAAAGAAGGGCGCTCCGACCCCTGGCACTCTTTCTCCAAGACCAAAAGGTACGCTACCGATGGCTATTTCCAACGGCCTTGCAGTTCTCATTTAAAGGCGTGGTGCGACGTATCAGTCACCTTGAAGATGCGAATAAAATCATGCACCCAACCTCACCTAGAGAATCCGCCTCACCAAACTCAGAGCCAACTGGAGGCCCGGATCCGGCGCCCCCCCCAAAGACAAGGCGGCCGTCATGGTCAAAGGTGCAGCGGAACAACCAGAAGAAATAACTGAAGACGTAGGCGCTCACCACACATTTCTCACCCACCGCTTGACCCTGCCCCGCAAGGAACCATCATCTTCATGGATAAGGAACATTCGCCATTAACTGCGGCGGCGGGCAATATCCATGGCTCATGCCCGCTCCAAGGGACGTTCCAACTCTGAGTCCTTGGAAATTCACAGTACTGTACTGCTTGTTGGCCCTGTTGGCCAAGGGTGGGACCACTCACACAATGTCGGCCCACCGGCTAGTTAAAGTTACGGCCCCCCGTTGGGGCTCGTGTTAAGAGCCCAAGTGCAGGTTGACCCCTTTTTATCTCTCACTAGCGATGGCGGTTGACCCAGGCGCTATCGACCCTTCCCCCCCAATCCAGTCAACAGGGGAGAATCTGGCCCCAGATTACCAAAACCTAAGACTCCGTTCCCTCAATGTCAATGGGCTGAACTCTCCCGCCAAATGGAAAAACATCCTGCAAAAACTCCAAGATGAAGAGGCCGCGGTGGCCATGCTTCAGGAGACCCACCTGCTATGAGCAGACTTCGGGAATCTCCGCTCCCGGCTGTATCCACTCCAATTCTTCGCCTCGGGAGAGTCTAAAAAAGGAGGCACTGCAATCCTCTTCAGGAGAGACCGACACCCTCAAATCCTGGACACTAAAACATGCTCAGTAGGCCGGTTCATAGCAGTCAAATGCCTCCTCCTTGGTGACTTATATACATTTGTCTCTGTGTATGCGCCTAACTCTGGCCAATCGAACTTCTATGACTCTTTGAGCACGTCCCTTTCGCGCTTCATAGAAGGCCAGGTGATTATAGGAGGGGACTTTAACGGAGTACCAGACCCGATAAGAGATAAGTCACACCCTCCGACTCCGAACGACTTCACCCAGGCTCTGAGCCTCCTACACCTATTCAGATCCCTGGAGGTGGTGGACTCATGGCGGGTTTTACACCCCACTGAAATAGACTACTCTTTCCACTCCTATGTCCACCAAACCTTTTCGCGGATCGACCTCCTCCTGGCGTCCCCACAAACTCTCGCCTTTGTCAAAAAAGTGTCCATTGGCTCAAGAATTCTATCTGACCACGCCCCAGTGATCATGGAGATCCGGGCACAGAACCTCATCCCTAATTCTCCGCGTAAATGGTCATTATACGACCCGATCCTCAATGACATGTCAGTGAGAGACAGAATCACGATGGCGATCAAGAATTTTCTTGAAGAAAATCCAGCTTCTGATACCTCCCCAGCGAATAACTGGGACGCAATGAAGGCAGTGATCAGAGGCATCCTGATTGCACAGGGAGTAGCCTATCATCGGAACAGGCGGCAGACCAGGACAGCCTTGGAGGAAGAACTGAAAGCGCCAGAGGAGATCCACAAGGAAAAAGGCTGGTCCCCCAAAACGCAGCGAGCCCTACGCAAGGCCAGAAAGAAGCTAGAAGCTCACTACGCGGAGCAGACCGCGCAATTAATGGCCAAGGCCAAACAATCCTACTACGCAAAGATTAATAAGGCAAACAAATATCTGGTAGCCAAACTGGCCAAAATAAAATGAACTAACACCATCTCCGGCCTGCGCGACCCCCAGGGAGTTGTCCAATATTCAGAATCTAATAAACAGCAACTGGCGGTAGCCCACTTAACGCAGGTCATGACAGCTTCTCCGCGAGACCGGCTCAAACAGAAGGAATACCTGCAGAGCGCAGCACTGCCCCAACTCTCCACCTCGGCAAGGGAATCCCTGGAGGCACTAATCACAGAAGAAGAGGTCGAGGAAGCCATTAAATCGCTCAGGACACGGGCCCCAGGCCCGGATGGATTCTCGACAAGGTACTACAAATTATTCAAGCACCAGCTAATCCCCGCCCCCTTAGTAACTCTCTTCAACTCCTTCAGAGATTCTGGCTCAGTGATCCCCTCGATGCAGGAATCAACCACTATTCTTCTACCCAAGCCAGGGAAAGACCCGAGAGACCTAGCCTCCTACAGACCGATAGCACTACTGAACATAGACGCACACCTTTATTCCAAAGTCCTCGCGAATCGTCTGGGTCGCATCCTACCGGAGATAATCCAGCCAGACCAATCAGGTTTCATCCTAAACCGATCAGCAGGGGACACTATCCGGACAACTCTAAATTTGGTGGACATCGCCACCCGAAACTCCCAAAAACTAGTATTGATGGCACTGGATGCCACCAAGGCATTTGACAAGGTGGACTGGCCATTCATGAAACGCACGCTGGGGTCTTCTGGCTTTGGAACAGCTTTTCAGACAATGGTCTTGGTCAACTACAAAGAACCCAAAACATTCCTGAGGACCAACGGATCCATCTCGGCCCCGATCTCGCTGTCCTGTGGTACGAGGCAGGGCTGCCCATTATCACCTCTGCTTTTTGCACTTACCATGGAGCCCTTTGCCCAGAAAATAAGACAAAACACCCAGAAATGCATGACCAGCTCCATGAAGAGCCACTATTCCATTATGATGCGGCAGGAAGCAGAGAGCAGGAAATAGGCAGAGTGGAGGCCGGTGGAGAATGTAAGCGATGGAGTGGGGTTTGAGGGCGGAGCGGGTGGAGGAATTTGCAAGTAGGGGAGGTAGTGTGGAAGGGTGCCAGGTCACCAGGACATGGAGAATTGCCAGGGACTCAAGGAGAAAAGTGCAGCAGAGGGATGGAAAGCAATCTTGTTTCATGAGTTGCAGCCTGTGCTCCTCGCTTCTCTGAACCTGACTTGCATGTGTCATCTCCCAGCATGCAAGTCAAAAAGAACGAGCAGAAAATGAGGGTTTAGGTACTGCTCAGCTCCTTTTCCAAGTGATGCAGTAACTCCAATGATGTTGTCCAGGAATTCCAAAGACAAGGTCCTTGAAATTATAATCTGCACCAGCAGTAGCACAAACTATTGTTCACTACTAACAAGATGTCTGAATACACACACACACACAATTTCCACAGCCTCCACCACCCGATTCCCTTCTCAGTGGATGATAGCCCAGGGGCCCTTTAAGTCAGCTTAAGCAACTATGCGCATTTCTGCTTCTTCTCCATTTCTTCATACCCAATAATGGTAGCCACAGCCAATTGGCATCACTAACCATACAATCTGGCAACCAATACGCGTTCAGTCTCCATTTCTGTATCTGCGTTAATGGAAGAGGAAGCCAATTGGCATCACTTGTCCGACCGTCTGGCAGCCTAATCACTAGCCTAATACTCTTGCAGCCATCCCTACTTGCTCGTCCATTTCCTTATCCCTGTGAATGGTAGCGGGAGCCAATAGGTATTACTCGCCTTTATCTGGCAGCTTCGGATTTCATTTCACGTTCTCTTCATTGAAACTATGTTAATCTCTTGTGCAAATAATAGGGACTCGCACCAACCAAATGCCACTGTTAATTCTAGGACAGAAAATCAGAAATCGCAGCAAGATTGTGGTTTTCTACAGACATCATAAAGTTGCAAAACCTAAAAGAACATCCGAAAGACTCTCGAGGAAAAATCCCTTCCCCAATTCCCTCACCATCTATCGTCTGGTAGCCGCTGATTACAAAAAAGCCATCATAGCGGCAAAAAAGCTGAATTTTCAACAAAGGATCAGTAATGTCAAATTCAATAAAAAAGAGCTGTTTGCCACCTTAAAAGAATTGGATGGCAGTAAAAGTACAGTCAATACAATTCCTCTACGTAAGGCAAGGTACCAGAGAATCCAAGATGGCTTCTCTACTAAAATAAAGAACCACCACTCTGTTATTACTAATTGCAGTCTTACTGCAGTTGGCAACATGAGGTGTACTCCTAACAAGGAGGCCCCAATGATCAACCTGGCAACATTGTACCATAATTTATCCGAAACCCTTTGACCCAAGAATCCCTGATTGACATTGTGAACGGGTCTAAACCCACAGTATGTACCGGTGACGAATGCCCTGCAATGATCATTAGGGAATCCATCTTCTCCCGCTCACCTTTATTCACTAACTTAGTTAACTCTTCATTCATCAGTTCACTTATCCCTGACAGTCTAAAAGATGATTGGATCACCCCGGTACTGAAATAAGCCACCATGGATCCAGAGACCATTGGTAATACAGACCAATTACCCAAGTCGCATTTTTGTTAAGAATTCTCGACAAGGCCACATATCTACAGCTCCAGGAGCATATTGAAAAACACAGACTCCTCAGTACTCGCCAGTCTGGATTTCATACCAGGCACAGCACACAGACAACTATGTTAGACGTGTGTGCCAACTAGGCTGAAATTGTTGATAGTGGTAGGGTCGTATTGCTTACGCTAGTAGATCTCTCTGCCGTCTTTGACTTGGTCGACCTCTCTCTAGTGCTTGAGGCACTAGGTAAATTGATTAACTGCTCCAAATCTACCATCGCCTGTTTTGCCTCATGTCTTGGTCCTAGATGTGCAAGAGTTTCCATTGATGAATTCCCGGCCCTCCCGGAGCTACTGTGCTGTGGAGTTCCGCAGGGTGCCAGCCTTTCACCCTCTTTGTTCAATGTTAACATGCGCCCACTCTTTGACCTGTTGGATATCGTCAGCGTCAAGTATACTAACTACGCTAACGATACTAAGCTGGACTTCGAGCTATCGGGAAACTTTGATTCTGACTCTGTTCTCATGAATAACACAGGTAGGGTATTGTTTTTTTTACATATATGCCTATACGGGGGCAAGTGTTTCAAAGCGCTCAAGGAGGGTGGGAACACAGGGAAAAAACAACAGTTGCTCACAGCCCTTAAAAATCTGAAACAATAATAGTCTGCACAGGGAGAGTAAGTACATAAAATACATGTAACAGAATGTGATTTAGCAAATAGGCCTGGAGGGGGCAGTTGAGGGCTATGAGATGGAGGGAGAGGGAATAGGGAGTTTACTTAGACAGTGGCAGAACACAAGGGGAAGGATGGAGGTTAGCGAGAAAGAGTAGAGACAAGGGAAAAGCTGTAGAATGAGGAGATATCGGCATGGATGAGACAGGCACACTAATCGGTAACTCATAGAACATAAATGGGCTGAAGGATAAGATCAAGAGGAGTGTGATGTTTCAATGGTTGAAATCCTAGATACCGGATGTAGTGTTACTTCGGGAAACGCACCTGTTTGGGGACCTGTGTGGCATACTTGGAAGAAGAACGTATAAGAATGTGATTGTCTCAGGAGTATAGCTCAGGGGCAACATGTTCGCCTTGGAAACAAGACGGCACGGAGCAACACAGGTTCGATCCCCTGGTCTGCTTAGAAACCTTGAAGAGGAAGTGCCAAGCACCATCCACACTCCAGCCGCCCCCCTTCGAAGTACCAGGTACTTTCACGCCAAAATATGTGGCGTAAGAAAACCTGGACAGTAAGGTACCCATTAAGAAAACCATATCTACAGGCAAGACAAAATGACATTTGTCAGAAAGGAATAACCGAAGAAGCCAAGAAGATACTAAAGGAAGACGAACGGTGACGTCATGAGAAATCGAACTGACGCACATATAGAAAATATAATGACCTAAGAATACTGACAAAGAGACGAAATACCATGGATAAGTGACATCTTGAGCCTAAGGTGAAACAGTTGGATGTCAAGATGAAGAAACTTATGCCATATGCACGATGAAGATATTTAGTCAGTTTAAACGTGTACAGATGAAAGAAACCGCACGAAGCAAAGAAATAGAGAAGCTTGCTTATGTTTATTACTAAAATAGATTGCGACAAGCGACAACTATACATATATACCTCAAAATCACTTTATAGATGAGTGAAAATCCACTACGTTCATGACCAGAATGGAACAGAGGTTACTAAAGGTCTTGAGAGGAGAGGGTTGCAGCAAACAAATCGAAAATTAAGATGGAGAGAAACCCAGCAAAAGGCAATCATGCTAAGAAGCCATGGTCGTATCAGGCTGGAAAAGGCCAACAGTGGATACAATTAAAAAGAAAGGTTCAGAAAGGTTAAGATAAGCCACAGATGGTAGAAGACTGGCAGAATTAAATGAAATACACAAAATTTCATGAAGAAGAGGTCAATTATATGGTGTCCTAATCACGTGACAAGGCAGGCAGGAAGGGATGAGACTTTCACACATACGCATGGATCTCTGCCATACCCATACTCCTTAAGTTTCTCAGACCAAGAAGCAGACTCAAGGCCAAATTACAAAGTAGTAATTGACACATTGCCACTGGGGTGATGATTGATTGTAACATAATTGGGGGGAAGCAGTGGTGCAGACAAACTCCCTGCACCTGGCTGGTTGTTCTGCATGCTGCTAGACGTGAGTGGAAAAGTTTGAGTTGGGTTGATGCCAACCCAATCATAGTGGACCATGTAATCTAGGGTCCCATAGTGAGTAGAACCGGTGGTCAGTCAAAATCTTGAAAAAAAAATCTCGAATAACAATAAGGTCGAAAAAAAAGACCGAAAAAAAAGCCGAATTTCTCTTTTTTTAATTATATATTTATTTTGGGGTCCGGGATTTTAAAAAAAATGGTAAAGAAAAACAACAAAAAAACAGGGGTTTGGAGGGGAACCCCCCCATTTCGAATAAAAAACATCATACATTTTTTTTTATTTTTTCGAGATTATGACCATAAACCAGTAGAACCATGGAGATGTCGTATTTTATGTGATGTTTACAGAGGCCATTTTGAAGGAAGGGCTTAGTTGGCCCACCTGACATTGATTGTCCAATCCCCTCTCTCTCTGTTACACATACAGTTATAGTACCTATTTTAAAGTTACCTTCCTATAATCAATCACGTTGCATGTTAGATTTTTAAGATTACGCATCAGAAATTATGAGTTTTTTATATAAATACTGTGTTTTTTCGGAAATTGAGTCGAGTTTTAAGCGAGAAGGAAGATCGAGCGATTGCTGATGTTTATTGAACTCCCCGTGTTTTGTACTTGTCATTAAACGGACTCCCTTTGCCAAACTATTGAGTTGTCATTATTATTTGGTGCAAGAGTATGAATCTGCATCCCCCTCTATCTCGAGGGTGCTGCTGCTCATCTTAAAGGGCTGTTTGAAGACCCCCAGTCTCATGTGCCGGTTGGGGTCCATCCAGTTAAACCTCCTGGTATTAAGTGTGTTATAAATAACATATCATATCATATCCATGATGGATAGGGATCCTAGTTAATAAGTCCCTGGCCATGCAGATCACTAGCACAATCCAAGATACGAGAGGGAGGGGGTTAGGGATTTCAGGGAACATTGGTAGAGACAGGTTTACCTTCACAAATGTGTAGGCACCCCCTACGGCGTGTGGCAGATACGCTGGAAGAGCTTAATGGTGAGATCTGTAGAGAGCAGCCAGGTTTGATGATAATCGCAGGTTATTTTAATACAGTGATTATGCCTGGTCTGGACAGATGAAAGCAAAATCTGGGGGTGTACAAGAAGGACACCAAACCGGGCACTTTCCTGGATGCAATGGGGCTGGTGGACATGTGGAGGGAGTCCCATCCGGCCTGTGGAGGGAGTCCCATCCGGGGGAGAGGGAGTTCTCAATCTTCTCAGCAACACAGAAGTCCTTTTCCAGAATAGATCATGTGTTCTGACCACAAGTGGAGGGGTTGCGATATCTCCCTTGGGGCATCTGGGACAATGCACCAATCACATGGAGAGTCAGGTTACAGTTTCAACCTTCAGGATGATGGGATTGGGGCAGACCTAAAGGAGGAAACTGTACTACAGTTCTTGCACCTGAACTCGAACACGGTTGACTCGAAACAAACATTGTTGGAGGCGTATAAAACAGTGTTGAGGAGGGACGTTATGGTGGTTACTACTGCAAAAGTGAAAGAGAGAGAGAGGCAGCATGCAGAGAAGGAGGATAGGGTGACAGAACTAGAAGAATAAGCATGGACACAGCCAACAGTTTTGGCTTGTGTATAAGTTTTAGGCATTTGCAAGGCACTGTTATTAGATGCAGAGGTACTTGCACCATTTTGCACCTGCTACCATCAATGGCCAGTTAATACCAATACGGCAGTGCCTGGCAAGATCCTTTCCCATGCCCACACAAAGGCCCAAACTGTTGGCATTGCCAATGATTTTTAAACAGATGTATGTAATCTGAGCATAGAAATGTCAGAGCAGCAATAGAAACAAAGGACAGTCTGACACAGAAGTCCGTCATGTCATCCTCCGTCCCGCCACATAATCGTTGTATGTACTTCTGCCCCCCTTCCTTCTCCACGAAGGCAGGCCACACGATCAGAAGCACATGCTCCCTCTCGTGCACACAGGGTCTGCCCCCAGCACCTGGTGTGCAGTGCCTGCGAGCCCACGCTCTTACCTTTGTTCTGGAAGGTGGCGTCAGGAAGTGCTTCCTGGTTCACTGGAGTCTGTGCTTCCTGTGGAGTAAACTCTGCACTCCCAGATCTGGTGCACCCACCAACGACGAGGAAGAACAGCCTCAGGTGAGCAACGCGGAAGGTGGGTGAGCTGGGGTCAGCCATGTGCTGCTGAATCATGCTGTCTGCCTACACGCTGGCCTCCCATGCACAAGACCGAGCACAGGCGGATATGTCCACTGATAACTGCACCCCGATGTCCACTCAACAGTTCACAGAGATGTCCATCCTGCAGTGCAGAGATGTCCTCCTCAACCGTGCAGAGATTTCTGCTGAACATTGTAGAGATGTCCAGTTAACAATGTAGAGTTGTCAACTCAACAGTGCAGAGATGTCCACTCAACAGTGCCCAGGAATGTCCACTCAACAGTGCAGAGATGTCCACTCAACAGTGCCCAGGAATGTCCACTCAACAGTGCAGAGATGTCCACTCAACAGTGCCCAGGAATGTCCACTCAACAGTGCAGAGATGTCCACTCAACAGTGCCCAGGAATGTCCACTCAACAGTGCAGAGATGTCCATCCTGCAGTGGAGAGATGTCCTCCTCAACCGTGCAGAGATTTCTGCTGAACATTGTAGAGATGTCCAGTTAACAATGTAGAGGTGTCAACTCAACAGTGCAGAGATGTCCACTCAACAGTGCCCAGGAATGTCCACTCAACAGTGCAGAGATGTCCACTCAACAGTGCCCAGGAATGTCCACTCAACAGTGCAGAGATGTCCACTCAACAGTGCAGAGATGTCCACTCAACAGTTCAGATATGTATACTCAACAGTGTACAGAGATGTTGTCACGATGCCCGCTCCCTGGGAGCCGGCTCAGGCCCTGCGTCCCCGAAAGCGGACATCAAGTCCCCGGGGAAGGTCCCAGCAACCCCTTATAGGGGCCCTTTGGACAGCGTCCTGGCGCCTATGGCGCCAGGCTCATAGAAAACGTCAGTCCTGGTGCCATAGGCGCCAGGCTCATTATGAAAGTGTTTGGATGCACTTACCTGATGCAGACCATGCTGCAGAATCCCGGCCTCCTTGAGGCCTGAAAGGAACTACTTTACCTGTGGGACTCATTTACCACCCGGGCGTGGTCGGGGAAGGATACATACCTGATTGGAGGAGGGACACATTCTAGGAACTTCTTCCAAGGCTTTTTAAACCACACCTGATCAGCCATACGTGCTTCGCGTTGTTCTGCATCTAGCAGCTGGACGCTCACCGTGTCTGCTCCTGCATCTTGACTTCTGCCACACCTGCCAGCATCCTGAATCACCTGCAAAGGAAGGGAACAAGAGAACAGAAGAAAGAAAAGGCCTCACCTGCTAAATCTGCATCCCAGAGACATTTCGGCGACAATCCTGAAAGGGAAGACATTTATTTTTAAAAGCACATCGCATCGATCGCTGCAGCGCCGCATTCTACTCACCTTTACAGGGCGCCTCCATGTTCAGCAGCGACCATCCGGATTCGCAGTCGCGCCCCCGCGCCTAGGTAGAAAAAGACAAGAACAAAGGTGAGAGAAAGAAGGGAAAAGGGAAGCTAAAACTCCATGTCAAGCCTTACCTGTTGGGTCATTCCCTTTTCATTTCGGGTCCGCGCCGCATCCAGGCATTTTCAGACCCCGGCCCCTAAGGGGAAAAAGACATCAGCGTTAATGAGTGAATGAAAAGACATTACCAAAACACTCATTAAAGACTTACCTGATTTCCACAAGGATTTCACCGCTCACCTCGGGTCGGTGCCTGTTCCCCGGCATTCCGTACCCCGGCCCCTATGGGGAAAAAGACACTAGCATTAGAACATTAATGCATGGACACAAGGGGAACCACTTATAGAAAACTTACCTGGAAGCCAAGCAAGTTTGGTTCTCACCCATCTGAAAATCCAGTGACGTAACTGGATACCTACGCGCCCCTGCATCAGAAGCAGGATGGAGAGATCGTCCTTCCAGACCCTAAGGTGAGACGCTACGGGGAAGCACAGAGGGGTTTTGAGGAGGGTGAGAGGGGTAAGTGGGAGGCCGATTGCATTACCCCGCAGGCAGTTAACCCCATATTCTCACCTACAGAAGGATCATTCTGCGAGTCAGACAAGCCAGATCTGGGGCCCGGTCCAGTCCGTCTTCCGAACCCTGCGCATCACCTTAGACGAGGTCACAGCAGCGCGAACCAGGCCAGCGCCTCCGTGGGAGTCAGGTGAGCGTTACAGATGTCCGTTCAGAAGTGCAAAGCGATGCCCCCCTCAACAGTGGGGAGATATCTGCTCAACAGTATTTTCAGATTTTCCCATAGGAAAAGGGTTGGGTTTGCTGAAAATGCGTAATATGGGGCCACTTTGAAAATTATTTCTAGGGCCTCTTTTGGCCCGGAGATGTCCAATGAGCAGTGTACGACTATGTCCACTCAACAGCACAGACTGTGGCTCTGTCAGTCCTTAACTGACAAGCCCTCGCTATGCCAGTCCAGCGAACCTTTCCACTCAGGCGTTTTTTCTGCCCATGTGTTTTGTGCTGTCCGCTGGGTAACTCGTTTTCCGTCTGTCTGCGTGCCTGTCTCTCTCTGCCCTGCCCCCACCCACTGCTGCCATGTACCCTCACACCCCTCATCTCCATCCAAGGGCCACCGAGGAAACGCTTCCAAGATGCGGCGCACGGCAGGCAGAGATAAGGGAAAGAGAGGGTAGGCACAAACATGGTGCAAAAAAAAGTGCTGTTTACGCACTAGTCCCACGGAACGGGCCCCTCCCCTCTCCACTTCTGGTGCATCTTATTACACTGCTGAACAGAATGCAAGTGCAAGACACCTTTTATCCACTCTAGTCCTGACTGATGACAGGGTCATTAACACGAATTGTTGAGAGAGAGAGACAGGGGGAGAGAGAGAGAGAGAGAGAGAGACAGAGAGAGACAGAGAGAGAGAGCGCCAGAGTGTGTGTGAGAGAGAGACAGCGATAAAAAGAGAGCGAGAGAGGCAGAGTGTTTGTGTGTGTGAGAGAGAGACAAAGAGAGTGAGAGTGAGCCAGAGTGTGTGTGTGTGTGAGAGAGAGAGAGAGACAGTGTGTGTGTGAGAGAGAGACAGTGTGTGTGAGAGAGAGAGAATGTGTGTGTGAGAGAGAGTGTGAGTGAGCCAGAATGTGTGAGAGAGAGCGAGAGAGTGATAGAGAGAGAGAGCATGAGAGTGAGCCAGAGTGTGTGTCTTTGTGAGCCAGAGAGAGTAAGAGTGAGCCAGAGTGTGTGTGAGAGAGATAGAGTTAGAGAGAACGAGAGAGCGAGCCAGTGTGTGTGTGTGTGTGAGAGAGAGAGAGAGAGAGAGAGAGAGAGAGAGAGAGAGAGAGCCAGAATGTGTGTGAGAGAGAGAGAGCAAGAGGAAGAAAGAGAGAACCAGTGTGTGTGTGTGTGTGTGTGTGAGAGAGAGAGAGAGGGAGAGAGAGAGAGAGAGAGAGAGCCAGAATGTGTGTGCTAGAGCGAGAGAGACAGAGGGACAAAGAGAGTGAGCCAGAGTGTGTGCGAGAGAGAGCACACTCTCCGCATGACTATGCCTTTAAAGCTGTGTTATATTAATCATTTGGAGAATGCCAATGAAGCTGTGCAGAGGATATTCTCGCACCATATAAATCCAGTCTAAAAAGATAAGACAATCCCTTTTATCATAATAAAGAATGGTCTGCCAGGATGCCACAATGCCAACGTGTTCCAGCTCCCCTGGGCTTCTGCTCAGCTCGTGGCAGGAGTACAGTGGCAGATCCTGTAGCAGTCGCTGTCAACCTTCGAGGAGCTTTGAGTGGGATGGAAAACAAGGGGGCACGAAACGTATTCAGGGACACGAAGGGTCGAGGGCAGCCAAGAGGAGTAACCCACACCGACAATGTCTCGCTTTAGCCCAAAATGCTCTTAGCATAACATTGAGAAAAACGTATAAAGAAGGGCGCCCTATTAATAAATATAATACAAATAATCCGAAAATAATAAATGTATTGAGATCAACATATTACAATAAAAACAAGTAAATAAAACTAACATAGCGCAATGCAGGTTCCCGTTGAATAATTCCGGCTGGTGACGTACCTACAGCAGCATTTAGATGGCTTCCTGTTCTGTGTTAGTATATCTAACTGGCTCCTACCATGCCAGTGCAGCCCCAGCACTGCCCAACGCGGCAGCAGCATTTCGACAGAGGAGGAGGAATCTGCCCAGGGTTGGGGAGTGAACGTCTGACAGGACCCAGATCGGAAGGCGCCGGCCCACTTAAACCCCCTGCTGACTGGTAGACGTACTGTGGGTAAGTCCTGTTCCACTTTTCCTTTCCAAAACACCACGGGTGATGCTTCTCAGTCCTGCAGCCCACATCAGGGGAGGCACCTCTATGTTAAATGTTCTTGATAATTGAAATGCATTTGACAGACACTTGTCTGCAGGGAAAAGTGCCCCCTGCCACCCCCATCCCCAAAAGGACGCGTCGTGGAGTGCCTCCCCGAAGCACTGCAAGGTAATTGCAGCCAGGTGGTAGCACCACCTGCCCCGTGGAAGTAACATGGCATGCTTTAGCGCAGGCGTCCATGCGGCACGAGGCTGCCCAAGGAAGAGGCCGCGCACGCCATTCACTGGGTGCCCACATGCTGCTCAGTCTGTGCTGCTCAGGGAAATCCTGTCCTCCAATCCCTCCCCCGTAAAGATCAAATGCCCCACGACCCAGACATGCTTCAGCTCTTTTAACGGTCAAGCCATACTTCCAGAAGGGATGAAAAACAAGGCATATTAGATGTGGGTGGAAATTCAACATGAACTGTATTGCTTCAAACATTCTGGACTTAAAACCAAACTTCGCTAAAGTAATTTAGGGCGAACATTGAATAAAAAGGGTGCTTCTGTAGTGGAACGATAGAAGACAACATTGCAGAATGGGTGAAATTAGGACGTTAAAGGGTTTTATATTTAGAAGGGCCTGAAGGAGGGCGAGAGTGCACAGCTTTTTTCTTTTCTTGTGTTATACTGTTTCTTTTTCAGTACTGTTTCATTACTTAAGTGTTCTTTAGTGGGGTGCAGCCCACTGTCAAGTGCCACCGTGTGGGGCACTAAAAGTGAACTGGAGCAGAAGAAAGACCTAGGCTAATTAGCCTTCAGTGTGGGCCGCACACCCTTACTTCCCACTATGGGTTAGACGATTTCTTGATGCTTCTATATCAACTTATACGCAGTTATCCTTGTTTCAAAGTGATTTTATTGTCCAAAACGTGTATTTTTCAAATACCAAATTTTAGATTCAGTTTCGTCTTATAGGCTAATATTGAGACTGTGGCAAACAGTAACCAATCCGGCTAATGCATTTCGGAGTTTTCCTTCATCAGAGCCTGAGTTATTAGTACTAGTTTCATAAATTATTTAATCAATTAATTCAATGTAACGCCACCAATCATATTTTCAAAATGCATATGACAATTATATCAAAAAAACGTTTTTGAATTAACAGGGCGCCCACAAGTACAAACAAACATTAAACAATGAGTAGAAAAGATAAGATAAAAAGAACATTGACTACATCAATCTCCAATTCCAATTCAACACATGTCCTGCTACCTTTTAACAAACGTGCCTTTTGTTTAATTAGCATGCGCTAAGTGTTATATTTCATCCAGCTTGTGTTTACATTTGGCTCTGTTCCAATCGAGTTCATTAAAATCATGCTATTCATGCAATACTCCCCACGATTGTGATTAGTGTCTTATACAGCTCGTGAACTTACTACAGATATATAGCGAGTGAAAAGCGTGACTGTGCATTTTCTTGCTGACATGCACAGGAGTCACTGACCTGTCTGCCGTGATTTTGGTTGACACGGAGTATACCGTGTAGAGTGATCGTAATGCACTGTTGGGCAATCAGAGAGTCAGGTTGCAGTGTATCAATATCGTGCTGTTATAAGCTTAAATATTATACTTCTGTATTGATGTTATCTTACCTTCGCGTGCAAGGAAGCCGGTTAGTGCTTCTGCTACTGCTGCCGGCGAAAAGCAGTTCACGGTTCGCAGCGTTGCTATAGTAACGTTTGGGTACCAATATGGCCGCGCGCGTGTTGACGCGTCGGCCATATTGGTGGTGGCAAAATAAGTGAATTGGACTACTTACTGCGATCTATGTGTTTGGACCCATGTGGTGATGCAGTAATGAGATCAATGTATTGTACGTGTTCACATGTTAAGCATGTGTGTATATCTATATGTTCAATATATTCATAATTCAATTGATATTAAATCATGTATGTGTGTAAATGTACGCTGGATTAATTAGTATTTTCCCAATCTTACCAATAGGTTGCGGTATGTATCCCGGGGTGCTGTAGTGTGACATTGCACTTATGATTAACAGGTGCTAAAAACTAGCATTTGTATTGTATATATGATGTTACTTTGTACTTTTGACCAAACAAACACAGGTCAGCAATGTTATTTACACTGAACAAATAATCAAAGTGATTTATAAAAAACAATTAAGATCGAACTCTTCATTGAGTCCTCGCGGGGATAGCGCATCTAAGCAATCTATCCAATACACTTCTTTTTGTTGCCTTCTCTTTTTAATGTCTGTATGTGAACCATGTGACTCAATTGTTTCCAACACTTGGAATTTGATCTGAGAGATGTTATGCTTTTTGTCATTATAATGTCTTGCGACTGCGGAGTTCATGTTATTGTTGCGTATGCACGACTTGTGTTCATTTATTCGAATTCTCAATTTCCGTCCTGTTTCACCTACGTAATAGAGCCCACACGGGCAACGTATACAGTAGATGCAGTTCTCTGTGTTGCAAGTCGCGTAACATCTAACAGTAATTTTTTCTCCAGTGTACGGGTGTGGTACTAATCCACCTTTCATGATGTTGTTGCAGTTGCTGCAATTGAGGCAGGGAAAAGTCCCTATCTTCTTTGGTTTGCTCCTTTTCTTCTTGGTATCCCTAGTATTTACTAGTAAGTCTCTTAAATTGCTGGATCTTTGGTACGCAAATGTGGGAGTTTCGGAAAAGAGTGTCTTGGTTCTTTCATCACTCCTAAGTATTGTCCAGTGTTTGTTGATACACCTTTTGATCTGCATGCTTTGTGAAGAAAATTTTGATACATACACTAAAGCTGGGGATTGTTTACTGTCTTTGAGTGCAAGTGTGCTAGCTCTTGTTTTGGTTAACAACTTGTCCTTTGCTGTTTGTAGATCTTCATTGGGATAGCCTCTTTCCTTTAGCTTTTTACTTAGTTTCTCTAGTTCTTCATGTGTTGAATTGGAATTGGAGATTGATGTAGTCAATGTTCTTTTTCTCTTATCTTTTCTACTCATTGTTTAATGTTTGTTTGTACTTGTGGGCGCCCTGTTAATTCAAAAACGTTTTTTTGATATAATTGTCATATGCATTTTGAAAATATGATTGGTGGCGTTACATTGAATCAATTGATTTAATAATTTATGAAAATAGTACTAATAACTCAGGCTCTGATGAAGGAAAACTCTGAAATGCATTAGTCCGATGGGTTACTGTTTGCCACAGTCTCAATATTAGCCTATAGAACGAAACTGAATCTAAAATTTGGTATTTGAAAAATACACGTTTTGGACAATAAAATCACTTTGAAACAAGGATAACTGCGTATAAGTTGATATAGAAGCATCAAGAAATCGTCTAACCCATAGTGGGAAGTAAGGGTGTGCAGCCCACACCGAAGGCTAATTAGCCTAGGTCTTTCTTCTGCTCCAGTTCACTTTTAGTGCCCCACACGGTGGCACTTGACAGTGGGCTGCACCCCACTAAAGAACACTTAAGTAATGAAACAGTACTGAAAAAGAAACAGTATAACACAAGAAAAAAAAAAGCTGTGCACTCTCGCCCTCCTTCAGCTCCATAATTTTCACTTCCGTGTACATTGGAGAGTCAGCACGCGACTATGTCATATGAAGAAATAGAAAAACTAACGGACACGAGAGCGACAACATTAGGCTTTTCAACAGACGAGGCAAACACTATTCTAGGATTAATTAAGGAAACCAACAAGTCCTCAAAGGACACAGATCCGAACAAAAAAATCAAACAATTGGAATACATTATTAGAAAGTCAATAAATTGCAAACTTCATGCAGTGACGCTAGGCAGGTACTATAAAGCACAAAGGATCCCAAGAGGTTTGAGAATTGGGTTGAAACCAACCCTATGTAAAGAAAATAAAGAGTCCGTGCAGAAATGGGAGCAGATCCTCAATAAGTATTCTCTTGATCTAATTTTGTTGTCCATCAAAGAACTTTCGAGCAATTTACAGAATCTAGAACAAGAAATACAATTACTATCAGAAGAAATCACAGCACTTACAAGCACAGAAACCCTTCAAGAAATACTTACCGACATCAACAAACGACTGGAAGGGTATGAAGCAGATTTAGAAGCTAGAAAAATTAGAAAATTCAGAAGAGACACTTTCGATTATCTACGGGACGAAGTGTATACATGGGCAGATAAATACCAGAATCAACCCCAGAGACCACGCAATCCTAATCCCAACTCTGATAATAGTAGCTCAGATACTGATTCAAACAGAGACGAGCAGACCACACAAGCACCACAACAAAGAACGGAGGAAGGGAGAGGTGCTAGTAGAGCTACTCCAAGCACCAGTTCAGTGTCTTTTTTAGACAATCAGCAAGGAAGAAACGAACGAGGAGGGGGAAGAGGAAAAGGACCAGGAGTACAAACGAGATTCCAAGTGCGAACAACCTAGTAGTTAACATCTCAAACAGGACTCTCACTAAACAAGAAGAAGAGGTTTTACAAAAAGGGTTGAAGTTTGTACCTACCTACAACACCAATTTATTTAATACCAAGGTTGAGTTACATAAACTTACCAGAAAATTGAAACTTAAAGTTTTCTTTGCAGAAATGGAGAACACAGCTTCTCCACTGGAACCATCAGAATTAATTGAATTCAAACCTAAGAGTACATTCATACCACCCATTAGCGTTCCTTCCATAGACATTTTCGAAAAAATGGTCACAGCAGATCTCAAAAAAATCAAGTATACCACATCAAAGAATAAAAACCTCAGTCGAGGCGAAATGTCAATAATTCAGAACTTATACTCTGATGACACGATAACCATAAGACCGGCCAACAAAGGGGGAGCGCTAGTATTACAAAACACACTGGACTACGAGGAAGAATGCAAGAGACAACTTAGCAACTACAATGTTTACTCTAAAATTGATCATGATCCGACTATGGAAATAAGAAAGAACTTAGAAGCACTGCTTGACAAAGCAGAGGAAAGAGAAATGATAACTAAGAAAACCAGAGCTTTCCTACTCAATCTGAATCCTAACATACCGCACTTTTACTTGTTACCCAAGATACACAAAAGCCTCATTAACCCTCCAGGAAGACCAATAGTGGCTGCTACAGGCAGTATCCTCCAACCACTAGGTACTTACATCGACTATTTCCTCCAACCTTTGATCCAGAAAACATCCACTTATGTAAAAGACAGTACTCATTTTTTGAACATAATAGAGGATGTACGACTTAATGATCAGGATATTCTTTTCACCATCAATGTGACTAATCTGTACACAAGTATTCCCCACGATCTAGGACAAGAAGCGGAAGAGTGGCTACTGTTACAAGAAGGAGACATAGGAGCTGTAAAAGAATTTATCATGACACTTCTAAGCTTCATTTCAATGAACTCTTATTTTGAATACAAAAAGGAATTCTATATTCAAACCTCCGGCACAGCTATGGGTGCAACAATGGCACCTGCCTACGCAAATGCATTTATGCACCATTTTGAAACCACTCATGTTCTACAAAATGCACAATGGCAAAACAATTTGAAAAAGTGGGTACGTTACATCGACGATGTATTTGGCATTTGGCAAGGAACTAAAGAATCACTTGATGAATTCATGATTTACATCAATAGCATTGACCAACGGATCCAATTCACCTCGGAAATCGGCAACCCAGGCATACACTACCTGGACATTAAGGTTAATGTACACAATAATCAGATTACAACTTCCCTATTCACAAAAACAACGGACAGAAATAATTTACTACACCGTATGAGTTTCCACCCGCAGAACACTTTGAAGAACTTGCCTTATGGCCAAATGCTATGTTTGAAACGGATTATCAGTGATGAGAGAGAATGTGAACAAGAACTAGAGAAACTAAGTAAAAAGCTAAAGGAAAGAGGCTATCCCAATGAAGATCTACAAACAGCAAAGGACAAGTTGTTAACCAAAACAAGAGCTAGCACACTTGCACTCAAAGACAAGAAACAATCCCCAGCTTTAGTGTATGTATCAAAATTTTCTTCACAAAGCATGCAGATCAAAAGGTGTATCAACAAACACTGGACAATACTTAGGAGTGATGAAAGAACCAAGACTCTCTTTTCCGAAACTCCCACATTTGCGTACCAAAGATCCAGCAACTTAAGAGACTTACTAGTAAATACTAGGGATACCAAGAAGAAAAGGAGCAAACCAAAGAAGATAAGGACTTTTCCCTGCCTCAATTGCAGCAACTGCAACAACATCATGAAAGGTGGACTAGTACCACACACGTACACTGGAGAAAAAAGTACTGTTAGATACTACGCGACTTGCAACACAGAGAACTGCATCTACTGTATACGTTGCCCGTGTGGGCTCTATTACGTAGGTGAAACAGGACGGAAGTTGAGACTTCGAATAAATGAACACAAGTCGTGCATACGCAACAATAACATGAACTCCGCAGTCGCATGACATTATAATGACAAAAAGCATAACATCTCTCAGATCAAATTCCAAGTGTTGGAAACAATTGAGTCACATGGTTCACCTACAGACATTAAAAAGAGAAGGCAACAAAAAGAAGCGTATTGGATAGATCGCTTAGAAGCGCTATCCCCGCGAGGACTCAATGAAGAGTTCGATATTAATTGTTTTTTATAAATCACTTTGATTATTTGTTCAGTGTTAATAACATTGCTGACCTGTGTTTGTTTGGTCAAAAGTACGAAGTAACATCATATATACAATACGAATGCTAGCCTTTAGCACCTGTTAATCATAAGTGCAATGTCACACTACAGCCCCCCGGGATACATACTGCAACCTATTGATAAGATTGGGAAAATACTAATTAATCCAGCGTATCTATTTACACACATACATGATTTAATATCAATTGAATTATGAATATATTGAACATATAGATATACACACATGCTTAACATGTGAACACGTACAATACATTGATCTCATTACTGCATCATCACATGGGTCCAAACACATAGATCGCAGTAAGTAGTCCAATTAACTTATTTTGCCACCACCAATATGGCCGACGCGCCAACACGCGCGCGGCCATATTGGTACCCAAACGTTACTATAGCAACGCTGCGAACCGCGAACTGCTTTTCACCGGCAGCAGTAGCATAAGCACTGACCGGCTTCCTAACACACGAAGGTAAGATAACATCAATACAGAAGTATAATATTTAAGCTTATAACAGCACGATATTGATACACTGCAACCTGACTCTCTGATTGCCCAACAGTGCATTACAATCACTCTACACGGTATACTCCGTGTCAACCAAAATCATGGCAGACAGGTCAGTGACTCCTGTGCATGTCAGCAAGAAAATGCACAGTAACGCTTTTCACTCGCTATATTGCTGTAGTAAGTTCACGAGCTGTATAAGACACTAATCACAATCATGGGGAGTATTGCATGAATAGCATGATTTTAATGAACTCGATTGGAACTGAGCCAAAAGTAAACACAAGCTGGATGAAATATAACACTTAGCGCATGCTAATTAAACAAAAGGCACGTTTGTTAAAAGGTAGCAGGACATGTGTTGAATTGGAATTGGAGATTGATGTAGTCAATGTTCTTTTTCTCTTATCTTTTCTACTCATTGTTTAATGTTTGTTTGTACTTGTGGGCGCCCTGTTAATTCAAAAACGTTTTTTTGATATAATTGTCATATGCATTTTGAAAATATGATTGGTGGCGTTACATTGAATTAATTGATTTAATAATTTATGAAACTAGTACTAATAACTCAGGCTCTGATGAAGGAAAACTCCGAAATGCATTAGCCCGATGGGTTACTGTTTGCCACAGTCTCAATATTAGCCTATAATACGAAACTGAATCTAAAATTTAGTATTTGAAAAATACACGTTTTGGACAATAAAATCACTTTGAAACAAGGATAACTGCATATAAGTTGATATAGAAGCATCAAGAAATCGTCTAACCCATAGTGGGAAGTAAGGGTGTGCGGCCCACACTGAAGGCTAATTAGCCTAGGTCTTTCTTCTGCTCCATATTTAGAAGGGCCCCCATCCTCCTTCTGCCCTCGTAGCAGCCCGTGGGCTTCCACGCACTGGGGAGCATATGGGCAGCCGTAGTAGAAGTTTACAAATTGTGCGCAGCGTCTAGGTATAGCTGTTTCAGATGTGGGCGATATGTAAGGGTTCCTTACCTTTCTCTTCCAATGCTGAAATAAAATGGCCCATGGCTGTCTTGGTAAAAAAACACATACTCCAGAGATCACATCACTAGCATACTACACATCCAATCAGCTACTGCTTCCATCGGAAAGGCTAGACCAAACACCCATAAGTAAGCCATGGACATTTTCATAGCCATTTTAAAAGCAAACGTAACTCTAATAGTAACTTGTTTATTTGTAATACAAAGTAAATTACAATATGTAACATAATTGGTAAGATCCAGTACATTTTTTAAAAGCATCGATCAAGTCAAATAACTTTTAAATAACATTAACAGATGGCGGCCACCATTTTGGAAGTAAAATGGCTGACAAATTCAACACACAGTAGAAAATCAGCCAAAGAGTGCAAAAAGAGGTGTGTTGTGGGAGGAGAAGGGTGATATGATATGATATGATATGGCATTTGTAACGCGCCTATACACAAGTGTTTCAAGGCGCGACGAGGCAAGGGGGGGAAACAAGGGGAGACAGACAACGATCCTACTAGGCCAGGTGTCATTCAGATCGCGCAAGTGCAAGGGTAGAGGGGAAAGGGAGAAGTGCAGGGGGGAGGAAGGGAGAGGGGAAGCGCATTACAGGGTTAATAGCATCCAGGAAGAAAAAAAAACAAGGGCCAAGTAGTGGCAGTACGAGTAAGTGCAGGTAAGTGCTGGGGTGGGGGGGTTGTGGGATACAGACACAGTCCCATAGTGCAGGGGGTGCCAGGGAGGCAGTGCAGGGGAGAGTGGCTGGGCCAAGGACTGAGAACGGCGAGTGGCCAGTTGCAGATTCAGTGCAGTGCTTAAGCGCAAGTGGTATATAATAACACACCATTATCGTTTGGCCTTGGACATCTGCTTGCATGCACAGTGATTTGGTATTATGGGCCTATACGCACTAACGATACATATGGTGAGCCATTCTTGCATGAAATGTATATCACTTTAGTGATATCGTAACCATATGGTTTGTAGTGTACTTAGAAACAATGTTTTGATGCCACTTCCTGTTTTGTCGAGGGGTGAAAGGTCGTGTTCCATCGCTTCCCGTGATGTCACTTTGGGGTGGGGTCAAATGACATCACTTCCTATGTCATCAGAAGTTAAGGTTCGTGTGATGTCACTTCCGCTACCCCAGGCATTTTCGTGGAATGACGTCCCTGGTGCAGGGGCCTTATTTTGGGGGAAAGTTAATAGGGCCTTCTCATAAAAAGAGTTTGGGATGGTAGGTACCCGGAATCCCTGGCAACAAAGCAGCAAGTAAGAGGAATATTTAAACCATGAACAAAAATAAAAGTACCGTTTGGACGGAAAGAGGCAGTGCCCGAACGGCCACATGACTTCTCAGGCCGGAAAATTAAAACAAAAATAAAAATGCAGACGTAACTTTGGGCGGGAATCCCGCCAAGTCTAAATAGCGCAGTTGTGGAGCTTTCTCCAAGTTGCTTTCATATTTTGGCCAAGGTTTAAGTTAAATATGATTGGCGTGGTGGTGGTTCCCTTGCACAAGAGAGTTTTCCGAACGTGACAGGACAAACACAAAGCGTGCGCTGCCAGAGCCGTGTTCCCAATGGGAATGGGAGGAAAACCCTATGGATTTCACTTGGCGATGGGTGTTAAATGGGAGGGACACATGGCCAAACTACGTAAGATCCATCCTCATATGTTAACCTGAATCCAAAGCTTCGATTTCAAGCTCTTATGCTAAGGCTCTTATTTTAATGCCAATAGTTTTGACTTTATAGGTAGCACTTTTAGCGCCACCTATTAGCCAAAACTAGAAATGGAGGGAAGCACAGTCTGGTGAGATGTGACAGGAACTCAGGAGGATGAAAGAGGTTAGAATAGGGGCACTAGAAAGGGCAAGTTAGGATGGTGGCACAAAGAAGCGCACACATGAGTGGGGAGACAAAAGGAGAAAGCTACTGGCATGATTATCGCAAAGAGAATAGGAGAGTCAATTGATTATCAAATAGGGAGTGGGGATAGTGACGCCACCATGCGGTATCCACAGGAAATCAGGAAAATCTTCTCAGAATATTATCAACAGCATCATGCGACCCACCTGGACAAATCCGAAACGCAAATCCAGAGATTTCTGGAACAGTTGCCGGTAGCGCATCTCTCAGCAGAACAAAATAGTATACTCGAGGGAGAGTTACGGATAGAGGAAACAGCGGGACCAAATGGGCTTCCTTCAGAGCTATGGCTAAAACCCAAAGAGAAGACGGTGGGGCTGATGAGGGACATGATGATAGAAGGTAAGAGGAAAGGTTATCTACCACCTGATCTAAGGGAAGCGACGGTTGTAGTATTACCAAAAGAAGGGAAACCAAGGGAAACATGTGGATCATTCAGACCCATCTCACTAATAAATATTGAAACCAAAATCCTGGCTATTGTACTAGCTAATAGGCTCCAGAAAGGGATCACGGATTTAGTAAAGGAGGACCAGTGTGGGTTTATGTTGAAAACATCCACCAGAATGACCATTAGATGCTTGAATATGGGATTGGGTATGGCGAAAGATAAACAGCAGTCATTGGACATATTGGCACTGGACGCCCAAAAGGCATTTGATTTGATCAAATGGGGGTATATGTTCGCAGTGCTGAGGAGAATGGGAATAGGGGAAGGGTATAGCGGATGGGTTAAGATATTAAACAATGGACTAAAGGCCTGAGTGAAGATAAAGAGTATCGTAGCGGAAAAACTTACCCTACAGTGGGGTACTAGACAGGGATGCCTGTTGTCCTCGATGCTAATTGCTCTAGTGCTGGAGTCATTGGTGGAATGGGCCTGGGTATACCCAGGGTTCAGAGGGGATCTCTAGCTGAGGGGGAAAGAGGACCGAGCGTCGCTAAATGCCGACAATGTCTTACTGTATCTGACGAACCTTGGAAGATGGATACCAAGGGCCATCGAGATTTTAACAGAATTTGGGCAGTACTCACGGTTGCATATAAACTAAGATAAATCAGTTCACTACCCAGTGGAATGGGTAGTGTCTGTCAGGAGAGTTAGCCTGCCTCTGAGGATGGAGGAAAAAGGCTTCCAATTCTTGGGGGATTTCTTGTTTTTAAAACTTTATTTATTAATGGTCATGTCATCTACATACAGCACAATCAAATGAAACACAGTGGAAAAGAAACATGTTCAGTGGTGCAGCATACTCAGATTTTACATAATCATGGTGAGGGTACAGAAGAAAAGTCGTCGTCGGGTATCATGTCACATAGATAGACTATGAAGAGGGCCCATATATCTTTGGGGTGACTTGCCACGGGCAACATCAACACATATTGTTCCTCGCATTCATTAACGAATGTTAGTTCGCGGAGAAAATGATCAACATGAGGTGCATGAAGCCTTTTCCAACTTTGCAATATCATTTTTTTGCTATCATACAGGACAAATTAAACAGTCTTCTTGTGGTTTCTGACACCTTCCCAATGTCCCCAAAGAGGTATTTCTGAGGGGGGAGAGAAGCTGGGATCTGCGTTATATCCTCAATAATCTTGGCCACCTCCCTCCAGAACCCAGCAATCAGAGAGCAGGACCAATACATGTGAAACGAATCTGCTCATGGATTCCCACATTTCTGGCAACCCCTGGAGCAGTTCTTAGAGAACTTGGCCATTTTGGCCGTGTGTAATGTAGTTTATTGAGGATCTTGAATTGGATCAGGCAGAGGCCTGCGTTTAGTGATACAGACTTGGACAATTGACAATACTTGGACCTTTTTTCTGCAGTGATCGTCGCCCCTATGCCTGCCTCCCACGTTACTTTAACATTGTTCAAAGATGGGAGTGCGTTTGTATCATAGCATAAAGTATGGATATTCAAGGCCCGGTTCCAGAAGTCATGACCCGCAAACATTCATGAGAGGACGGCTCATCAGGAAACAACGGCCATCTAGCGCTAAACGCTGCCCTCATACAGTGATACTGGAGTGATCTGAGCTGCCCTCCACTGACTGTATTGGCAAAGTCATCAAGGGTCACATATTTCGCATTTAGGAACATATCACGCATCTTTATCTGTCTATTGTGGTCCCATATCCTTTGTAGGGCTCTGTCAAATGAGGGGGAAATCCCAGGGAAATTCCATAACGAGGCCTCTGGGTCATAGGGTGCTTCTATCCGTAGTTTTTTATAGATCACGGACCAGGCATGGACTGTGACGCTGACCGGGTCAAATTGGCATGGGTCTTTATGTCATGTGCTGAATAGGATGGAGCGAAGATCGGCCGGGGAAGCAGCATATCTTTCTATCGGGATATGTGATGCAGTGTTCAGTGGATCATACCAGTGTTGGACAAATTGAAGCTTGTGCCACCAGATGATATAGTTCAAAATCCAGTGCTGCAATGCCACCCGTGCTGTATGGTTCAACCAGCTTTTCACTCTTCATCCTGGTTGCTCCTCCGTTCCATATGAACGAGGTGGCCAGGGACTGGAGTTTAGGAAAGAAAGCCCTGCCCTGCCAGAGAGGTATGTTGCCGAAGAAATATAGGCGCTTGTGGACGACCACCATCTTCAAGATTGCAATCCGGCCATATAGGGAAATGGGAAGCCTAGCCCATATCTGTAGTTTTATGGTAAGTGATTGCAAGAGTTGTTCATGATTGTCTGTATATAACGTCAGCCTCTCTTTGGAGACTATTATGCCCAGGTAACAAACCCGTATGGCTGACCATTTAAGTCTGTTAGCGCGGGTTGGGCATACAGTGGCAGGTGTAAGTAGGAATATTTCTGACTTGGAGTTGTTAATCCTGTAGCCCAAGTACTTAGCGAACTTGTGTGTGCCAGTCATAATGGGGCCCAGGTTGGTCTCGGATATTAAGAAGTGTGTCATCCGCATATAGTGATATAGAGTGGGTCGGCCCTGTCATTCTATTGCCCCTATGTCCGTGATTCTGCCGCAAGAATGCTGTCATTGGCTCGATTGTTAAGGCGAACAGTATAGGGGAGAACGGACACCCCTGTCTAGTGCCCCTGCCCAGCGAGAATAATTTGGAGAGAGTGCGATTGGTAAAGACCTTGGCTCCCGGATTGATATATAGCAGCCAAACACATTTGATAAAGTAGGGGCCAATCCCAAAACACTTAAGCACTGCAAACAGAAATTCCCAGGATAGAGAATCAAAAGCCTTCTCGGCAACTAGTGAAACCACAGCAGCCTGTGCCTTGGGATCAATCTGTGCCATGACCCCAAATAGTCTGCGGAAATTCAAGGCTGTGGACCTAGTCAGGACAAACCCATACTGGTCTGGGTGGACCAGTACGGGTACACCGGGAGAAGCCTGGTGGCCAGGACCATGGAGAACATCTTCACATCGGAATTGATTAATGAGAGGGGTCTATATGATGATATATCATGGGGTGGACGTCTAGGTTTCAACAAAACTGTAATTATGACTTCCTGCATAGATTCCGGCCGGATACCCTGGTCCATCGCCTCCTCCCATACCTTTAACAGAACAGGGAGAACTTTGGCATGGTATTCCTTATACAGTTCCACGCCCAGACTGTCTGACCCCGGAGCCTTCCCCGATGTTAGGGACTTTATTGCTTCTATTATTTCCTCACAGGTAACTGGTTGTTCCAAGGCCTGTTTGGCTTCAGGGGGAAGTTTTGGGAGATTTAATGCATTTAGATAGTCAGCCGTTTCCACAATGGATTTTGCGTCGCAATTAGAGTAGAGCTCTGTATAGAATCTTGTGAATTCTTGGTTAATTCTTTCCTCCTTCGTGATTACTGTGCCATTTATCGCTCAGATACTAGCAATGGGTTTTGATGCCGTTCGGCTTTCAACAAGTTGGCCAGGGAGCGACATGCTTTATTACCTTCCCTGTATCTATGTGCCCTCATGGGGGCGATCATGTATTTTATTTTCCTGGCTGCTGGTTTGTGGAAGTCATTCAACAATCTGTTAATGTCAGCAAGTGTTTTTTTATCATGAGTATCACTATATTTGAGCTCTAGTTCCCACCTGTGCCAATTCTAATCTAACGGATTTCAGTAGCCCGGTGGTCTTAGACATTACGACCCCCCGAACCCAGACCTTGTAGGTCTCCGATAGTGTTGCATGACGATCGACAGAACCCTTGTTAATGGTGAAGAATTCCTCGATCTCCATATGGAGGGATTTAGCTACGTTGGGGTCTTAGAGGATAGCCGAAGGCATCCTGCATCGTCTAGCTGGTGGTTGGGTATCATGTAGCGCGATCACTAGGGATATCGGGGAATTATCTGAAAGTTTGAGGGATGTATATCGCAGCTCATCAACATGTTCGAGAGAGTCAAAGAGAGGAGCCAATAAACAATTTGTGAGAATCGTCTACTGGCAAATAGTATGAGTACTGCCTGTCAAGAGAGTGAAGTGTTCTCCATGAATCAATCAGAGGCACCTTTAGTAATATCTGGTGTAAGGTGGTAGCTGCCCTGGCGGGTGTCCTGTGAGTATCAGAAGATCTGTCAAGGGTGGTGTGTAGGATTGTTTTGAAGTTGCTCCCCCATAATATCCAAGCGTCATCCAGCAGGGTCAGCATATCGCCAGCGTACGATGGGCTCTCTCAACCAGAAAGTGTTCCAAGAATGACTCCATGCCAAATAGGGATTTCAGAAGTGCCTCCACATGTCCCTACATTGGACCTTTACAGAAGGATTCCGAAACTCTGACTATCCGGATGTTGTTTCTCCTTGACCTGGATTCGAGATCCTCGCACTTGCCCTGCATCTTGGATGATTCCCCTTTTAGTTGTGCGATGTAACTGCCATGTTGCGTGATCGTATCTTCATTCGTGCTGATCCTGTCTTCTGCCTCAGTAGTGTGGGCACTTTCTTTGTCCACCCTCGCTTTAAGTGAGCCGATGGTGGCCACTATATTGTCCAGCTTGACATTTACAGCGAGGAATACATTCTGCACGGTGGCCAATAGGTGATCCTCTCTGGAGTTGGTGGCCATCTCTGTCTGGGTGTCAGTAGCAACCGATGTCATTGCTGCAGACCCGTGGGTCTGGGAGCTTTGAACAAGTCCATCGGGCCTTTCTTTTTGGCGACTGAACCCTTCGTCATCGCCTCTATATTAGCAGTTGTTGTGCCTTGTACTGTAAAGTGGGATGGGGCGGAGTAGTATAGGTTTGCTGGTTGGCTTATCTAAATGACCACCAGTAGACATCCCGCCAGCCCCCGCACAGGCCTCTTGACATCTGAAGTGTCACATGTGGCGGATCATCCTTCTAGTCTGAATATTGACGGGCTTGTTGAACCAGGTGACAAAGAATGATTATGCGTCATCACTGTATGGCCCGGAGTGGCCTACGGGCACTCCTTATAGGAGTCCCGTCTGCTCTTCCAGTATTACAGGATTTTTCAGCATTTGTCAGTGTTGCACATTGTGTGCGGTGTACAACCACAGTGTTGGTTGTCACAGACCTCTGGATAGGTCTATCCCTCAACCAGTATCACCCTGTTTCTGGCCTGTCGTGTCTGGGGCATGGCGTAAGCAGGATTGCTATTGCAGATTGTGGTTTTGAGTATGGATCCGTGCTCTGGGGTAAAATATCACCACAAGTATGGGCAGCTTGCACAATGGGTCACCCCCACGTATTACTGGTAGCAAAGTCGAAGGCGTGGTGAGCTTGGAGTAGTTCATGTTGTTCCTTGCTTTGTGAACTGTATTCAAGAATGGACTGCATTCTCCCACGTCGTAGACCAGGCAATCTGATGCCCTCAGAGTGCAATATAGGGCACTAAGGATTAAACATGGCAACCCAACAGCTATGTATTATCATCTGATGTAGGGAATGTACTGTCCCAGCTTCCCAGTGGCATCCGTGCACCAATTCCCAGTCTCAAGCAGCCATGGGGTGCAACGTATGCATAACGACCATTACGGGTAGCCGTTAATAGTATTGGTGCTAACGGTTACAGGGTTATGAGAATAGGCCAGCCTCTCTGTGATATCTAATTTGGGGCAATGGCGCCTCAGGCCGTGGGTGGTGCACCAAAACATGGGGCATGAGCGGGTTGCTGCTTCCCACGCGCTCTCCCCACCTTAGTGCTCTGGTTACTGCCTTCCAGCGTTCCCACAACAGCCAGTCAGGTCGGGATCCAGCAGTGCTCCAGGCAAGGTCAGTGATAGGAGGTGACAGTTTTCTCAGTCCGATACAGTCACAGCCATAAAGCTACAGGGGCTCAGGGTCCGGACCGGCCCCAGGCATCCCCCGCCACAGACATGCCCAGGGCAAGCTCCCTCCCGGTTCATAGGAGTTTATTCCATTCAATTTCTCTTCCTCGTTCTCTCATATCAGCCAACCCCCCAGTGTCTGCAGGGTGGAATGGATAGGATCACGTATGATCCCTGCCGGGTTCTGGGGGCAGGGAACAGGTTAGTCCGGCTCCGCGGGCTGGTGTCAGTACTGGGCCAGTGCGGGGTTGGGCGTCCGCTACACCGGCAGCCGTCTGGTGGGAGGCAGTGCCCAACTCCCACCAGCCTCCTTACTTTCAATCTGCTGATGTCTGTCACAGTTACGTCCGGTGTACACTGACTGGGGCCCTCTGCAGGGATGGCCTTCCTCCCCCGCCGCGCCGGTTCGCAGGGCGGTCCATGTTCGTTGCAATTCACAAGCTGCCGTGGCACAGCATGCCTCTCTGGTGTTAGGTCTCACAGAGAGCGGGCCACCACTGCCGGGCTAATGGGTGAATGTTCTGGGCTCATGGGCAGGGTCGTAGGAGGTCAATCGGGATCTCTACCGCATTCAACCCAATGTTGTCACCATCTGCCACACTCAGTCTCCTAAGAGTGCGAGAGGAGCTGGCACAGTGCCGCCAAGATGAAGCTCCGCCCCTTTCACGGCCTGCAGCTGGGTTCCCCCTGCAGCCTCATGTGGTCACCCACCAACTGGTTCTTGCGGGCGGCACGCATCCTGCGGCGCCTCCGAGGAGAGTTGTAGAAGGGATATCTCAGCCGACGTTCAGCGGTTTTCCACCAGATTCTCTGATGGCATTCCCTAGGTATTCAGCGACCACCATCTTCGTATTTTCTGTCCATGGGTGGCTCCAGGAAGGATTCATTCAAGTCAGGATTTGCCTTGTATTGGAGCTCCTTAGCTCAGGCTGCCATCTCTCACGTGCATAACAGCGCCCCCCAATATTTGGGGGTTTTTATCCAAAAGGACGAGGAACTGTTCAGAGAGCTTACTCTCGTGCTGGTAATACAGAAACATGAGCAGGATATGAAACACTGGACGAGCCTCCTTATCTCACTGGTGGGAAGAGCGGCAGTGTACAAAATGGTCTCCCTCCCCAGACTCTTGTATATTGTCCAGCATACCTTGAGCACAATGAAGGTGGGAGAGTTTGATAGAATAGATAAAACACTCAGCAAAACACCCCGAGAGTCAAACTGGAGACGTTGCACGACTGGCAATGGGAAGCGGGATTGGGACTCCTGAACTTAAGATGTACTACTGGGTGGCACAAATCGCCATCATAAATGAATGGATGCATCAAAAGGATGACCTGGTGAATACACAATTAGTGGGGCAAGGTAGGAACAAGTGGGAGAAGTTTCTATATGGGACAACACAAGTATTGAAAGTACCAGGGGTTAAAAAAGCAGTGGGGATTGCATGGACACAAGCACACAGATAGTTGGGAAGGGATAATAGGCTCACCCAGTCAGTCAGAATATGGGACAATAATCTCATCAAGGGGATTACAACTGTGGGATACATTTACCAGCCCAGCAGAACTTCCCCTACATCACCCAACTGCATTTTCAGCAGTTACAAGAAGAATGGCTGCACTGGCTCTGCTGAGCACTTAATCCCTTGCATCAATACCAAGTTTTTAGCACTTACCAAAAATAATGGCTGCGCTGGCTCTGTTGAGCACATATGGGGCGAGATGAAATATAGAACACCCCGAGAACTGCTGCAGTTAATTTCTTCATGAGCACCAAAAAGAAGAATTCAAAAGCAACCTAGTGCAGCGCTGCAATGCTGCCAGCTTAAAACTTTCAACCGAAAAAGGAAATGTTCTACATTTAAAATGGCTTTGCACTAGTGCCATTTTTCATCCTTCAACATTACACAGTTTGGTTCCAGTAAAACACAGCCATGCCCATCTATCTTCAGAAACGAACCCCATCTAATGAGGGCCATTCCTCCGTAAAAGTCATTGTATGTCAAGCAAAATCCAAGAACAGCAGAGAAATATGTTTCAGGCCGTAGGACCCGCGTTTACTTCTGCAAAAAATTAACCCGTGCAGAGGACTTCCAAAATAAAGCGTTTCTCCCTGGCCATGCGTCAATTACAAAAGAAAACTATTTCTAGCATCTTTCCCTGCCATGAAACTGATCTGATCTGTCCAGGCTGTTCTGAAAATGTGTGTTGAAGAAACTGCTTCTGGTGAAATCCCTGTGTAAAATAAACACGTGTAAATTTGTTTTTGCAACAGCATTGAAATAACACTTTGAAAGTTAAAATGTGCAATCATCCCAAATACTCGCACAGAAATACCATTTTAGGGGGGGATGGGGTTTAATTTAAATGTATAATATATTTATTTCCAAAAATATTGGCTTTTGTGAAAGAAAGAGAGAAAAAAAATGTTTGAAAGCTGTTTGAGACCAGCAGAACCAGTTTGACTAAAGGAGAACAATTCAAAGGAAGACCCTTTCCCAATGAAAGGACCAAGGTGTAGGAATGTGCGACCTTGTTAGACGGAGCGGCATTGCTGCAGCATGAGACAATGGACTGCCCTGGCACAGAAGTGTGAAATCCTCTGACACCTCTCCTCAGCTTCAAACTGCCTAGGATCAAAGGGGAGTCATAGCGACCCCATGTGCAAGTTGATCAGGGAAGGACATTTGCCGATGGGGTTGGAAAGACTACCCATATTTGGAAACAAAACCAGCCCATTTGATTTCAAAGACTGTTCATATCATGACATTTATTTCAGTAACCTAAAGAAACAGTAAAGTGAAATAATGACCATTTTAAATGTCATGTTTGTGCCCTTAAAATAAGAAATTGTTGGTTTCTCTGACATGAGGTGGACGTAAACGCCAGTAAAATGTCATTTCTGGGGAAAGTGTACATGGTACTGTTTTTAAACTTAATGAAAATTTGCCCAGTGATAATATGTGTATATGAAGACAATTGTAGAATTTTAAGTGAAATGTTTTCCGTGGAAAGATTGCCAGAATTACTAAACAGCATCACACTGATTTGGGAGTTGGAACAGCATATTCCTTGTAAAATATGGTGTCTGCCTATCTAATTTTCAGGAAGATAACAATTGTAAATATAGGGGTTTTGTGCCATAACTGATTTTTGTAAAAGTAACTATGGCATACCAATGCACCTCATAAAAACACACACACTAAAACTGAGTCACTACCTTCAGTCAAATTGAAAGCGGCTCCTAGGGGTCCCTCATGATATGGAAACAAGGCAATAACGATACACGAAAAGATGCGCCAGACACGAGGTTCAAATTCCCAATGCTAGGGTTTATTGCAAGCAAAAATAGTCCCAATTGGCCAATTCTGGTCTCACCCCCCGCGACGTGAGTTTCCTAGACCTCGAGGGATGCAAGAGAGCGAATTACGTACATCAGTTACATATATACAAAATGCATATCATAGAATCAGCTATGTCATGTTTAACACCCTCCTTTATTAAGTTTCTTTGAACTCGGGATGACGATGGACATTTCCGACAGGTATGACAATTATGACACTTTCGATGTCTATTCTAGTAACAATGTGCAATTTAGAAATTGCGGAAGCATCTTTTAGTTGTTGAACAGAACACGGTGGTTCTGTTCTTGGAAGCAAGCTGCACACGGGGGAAGAGCCACATTCCATGCTTTGCTATCTATGAGGTACTATTCGTGTCCTGGGAGCCGACACGCTCTAAAGGGTTTTGCGGAGGGGGGGGCCGTAGGAAGAGCATAATTCAAGCCTTTAGCTGTTTTATTCTACCATCATATGAGACTGGCTGGCAGGTGTGAAATGATTAAATGCCCTGCAGCTCTCCCTCAAGGCTACAGAGAGGGAGCGTGGGCATTCCTTTCTGGGCTACTCATGAGGAGTTTTCAACGAACTCCTCAGTCCCGCGACCTTGCCCTTTCATATTCAGACAACAATGTTAACAGTTGAGCAGAGTAAGCAGAAACCGCAAGAATTGCAAGCTGCAAAGCAGTTTTATACAGAAAGCAATGAGCAATGGTTAACAAGCAAAATGGCGATTCTGCTACGTTTAAAATGACCGCTTGTTGGTCAAGCATAACAGTCTATATTTCTATAATTCGGTGCATAAGACGGTTGGCCTACGCCATCAAGTTACTTCTGTCATTCAAATGAAGAGTATTCACTTTTCCAGATTGACAAACCCTCCTTTTGGCCGTATGCCAAACGTCTTATCCATTCATTGTATCCTCCTCTGATGAGGATAAGTCTGGGGTATCTACGTCTGAACCTTTCATGCTATTCTCAGCATCATCTTCATCATTAATGTCTATAGCCATGAATTGTTTTACTGTTTTTGTTTCATCAGTGTCTCTGTTATTTTGGCCATGCGTTTGTATTCCTCTCGTCACCATGTGCACACATCCCTTAGTACATCCATCAGTTATTTCAGTGCAAACTATTGGTAAGCATTGTATGCAACAGCAACATGTTATGAATATACCAAGTACCATCATTAGTATCGAAATTAACTTCCAACCCCAAGACCACAATAATCCCCAAAACCAGGATCCTATCCCCCAACCCCCTTCTTCAGTAGAGAGTGTGGAACTTAGGACATGTAATTTCAGGATTGCTTTAAATATTGTAGGGGAGTAATCATCTATATACACACAGCATTCAGTTTTTACGAGTTTGCAAACTCCCCCACGATCAACTAATATTATATCGAGAGCCATCCTGTTTTGGAGTGCCATTAGTCTTATTCCTTTTTCTTCTAACGTCATATTCAATAAAATATCCGTTGTTGAATCTATTGTATTTTTTAATATTCTAGACAGTTTTCTTATATTGTAAGAATTTTCTATTTGGGACAAGAATGGTATAAATGATTTGGCTATATCTATTGCTATCATTCCATCCTCGCTACTCCTTTGAGTTCTACCTTTTGTTCGTCTGGCTACTTCTGCTGTCTCCAAGAGGAACACTCCTGGAAACTGTAGACCTAGGTAGCATGTACCTCCCCAGTTCCTAGGTAACCATGGATATGCTTTTTTTCCACATATAAAGTAAACAGGGTCCCCTACGTACATGGGTTCTATTTCGTGCTTTAAAACCACTGTGTTCAGGCGGTTGCTAAACGTTCCTACTTTATAGGAACCCTTTTTCTGTAAACATAGGGGAGCAGTTTCTGGGCTGTGATCCACTGTTTAGGCATGGGGCACATCATCTTTATTCCATTCATCCCTCATTCGAATTGTCATTACTGATGTTTCTTCTGCTGGCGGGGTTGGTGTATTTTGCCTATGTAATCTATCTAGTCTTGTTGTCTTTCATGTATTCTTCCTCATGGGATCTGGTGAAAACATGCGAGCTTTGTGGAATATGGAACAACCCACAGGTCTCATGATCACTTCCTCAAATTCATTCATATTGGTCTCATTTAGCTGACCCGTATTACTCTTGTTCCATTTCCCAAAGAACATTGCACTCAATGATACTTCACATGAATAAACCAATGGTAATGGTTGTACATACCAGCCTATCCCTTTCCCACCGTGCTGTGGCAAATGGGCACAAACCCAGCAATCTTTTTTCTTTAAAACCGCATGGGGCATGTTCATGATGAGCAACAATGTATTGTTGCCGTATCCTTCTCTATGTCTTTCTTCCATTGGGGGCAAAGTACCAGTGATTACATGAACCGGGCTTTCAGTAGCAGCTTTTGGCAAAAGTGCTTCTAATGGGTGCGCGTATTCCAGGAACCATAGTGTGATAGCTGTTATTGTTGGTACTACCATACTTAAGAAACACAGGACCAATGTCCAAATCAGTACCTTATTCCTTTTACCATGCTTTTTCCCTAAATTTACAGTCTCTAAATCTATCATCTTTTCAGCAGGGGTGCCGGAGGAGGCTGAAACCGGTCTTGATTTGTTCTTCATTGTCCTTCTTCTTGCTGGCAAAGTTCGTCGCAAATGTCTCTCGTTCTCGATGCCAGAAAAGTTCAACGAAAAATGTCACAGTTCAATTCTGCCAGCCCTTTCACAGCTTAGATCACCTATCCACTCCGAGCAAGATTAGTTGTTCTTCCTCCCACTGCTCAGACGATTTCTGAACAGTACTTTATTGATAGAGTAGTATGTGCATCCAGCTTGTCCCGCTCTGGTTTAGGACACATGTACTCTATCGGCCTTAGTACTTATGTGCGTCCAGCTTGTCCTGCTCTGGCTCCTGACACATGTACTTTTATAAGCGCACCGAGGAGCCGTGAGTCTTGAATTGTCCGACTTGCACAACTCTCACACTTCTCACCTCTACGCCCCTGGCTCCTACTCCGTCGGTGAGTGGAACCAAAGGCAAAAGAAAAGCACCAAAGATCTGTGGATCACTTTGCCTGTCGAGGCCGCAAATTATACCGGTTCACACCTGGTATTGTATGATCCGTGAATAGTGCTGTTGCACTTCCAGTATCAGGCTCAGTGTCAGCCTGTGGCACAATGATGGGTAGCGATGGGCGCCATGGCAATGATGTAGTTTCTTTCTTTGGCTTTGGTGCATTTGCAGAAACTGGTGGGCACCAAAGGGGTACACGCATTGTTTCTGCTCGTGTTTGCAATGCAGGCTTTTTGTCGCTCGGCAGTGATGTTGTTTCTGCTGAGCAACGTTGGGGCACTTTTCACCCTCTCCCCTTACTGGCAGCCTCCTCAGGCTCTGTTTCAAGTTTCACTTCTCGCTTGGGCTTTGTTTCAACTTTCACTTCTCGCTCAGGCTGATGCTGTGGCAATGGACTGGCAACAGTTTCTTCCGTTTCCGAGACCGTTTCCTTTCTCTGGTCGTCGGAAGTTGTCAGCAGTCCTGGGAATCTTTTGGCATGTGTCGCATGGATCCATGCCTTCCGTCCATCCACTCGGATGGCCGTTTGCGTCGCCAAAAGTACTTGGTAGGGGCCGCACCACCTGGGTGCTAATGCTGTCTTCCGCTCAAAGTTCTTTATTAAGACCCAACTTCCAGGCTCCAGCGAGTGCCCCGGTCCGGTGTATCGCACTGGTAACGCCTCCTGCACCTGCTGATGAATCAAACGCAACTTCTGCATTAAAACGCCACAGTACGTGCTTAAAATAGGATGCTCGACCTCACATAATCTTTTGGGCTGCGGTGCGCACCATACATTTGCCGGTCTCCCCATTATAATTTCATAGGGGGAGAGCCCAGTCTTAGCCTGCACAGACGTGCGCATGCACAATAGCGCTAGGGGTATTGCATCCACCCAACTCAACTTGCTCCCAGCACAGATTTTAGCTATCTTTGACTTTAAGATTCCGTTATGTCTCTCCACAAGCCCGGCAGAACTGGGATGCCTGGAACTGTGGAATCTCTTCTCTATCTGCAGACCTGCACAGATCTGTAGCACTACTGCGCCCATGAAGTGTGGGCCGTTGTCTGACCACAGGACACGGGGCAGCCCGAACCGGGAGAAATACTCCTTTAACATTACTTTTGCCGTTGACATGGCAGTACAGTCTTTTAAAGGATATGCCTCCACCCACTTGCTGAATGCACAAATCACCACTAACACATATTTGTAGTTCTGGCACCTTTCCATTTCTATGAAATCAAAATGGATCACCTCAAATGGCATAGAGGGTGGGCCAAAACTACCTACTGGAGTCATGGTTCCTTTTCCTACATTGTGTTGCAGGCACGTAATACAATTCTGCACTAGCCTTTCTGCATTCTTTTTTATGTGCTCATTTTTCCAAACTGTGGTTAAATGCTGTACCATTTTCTTCGCGCAAATGTGGGTAGGGCTATGCGCCATTGTAACCATTGCGGTTACGTAACAATTTGGCAACATCCAGTTCTTGGTCTCTTTGTCCACCCAACATCCCTCCAAAACTAACTCAGCAGAGCCCTCAGCCCACCCCTGAATTTCTTCAGTCGTGGCCTCAGCCTGCATTTCCTTGACTGTGGCAACTCCATTCTCTATCATACAAGTTACTTCCTCAGTCTGTACTGTCATCATTTTATTTCCCAAATCTGTGGCTGTTTGCTTCGCAATCCTGTCTGCAAATACGTTTCCCTCTCCCACTTTACATGTTACTTTTTTATGCGCCTCGCACTTCACCATAGCTAGGCGCTTTGGAAACGTGAGTGCAGACAACAATCGCACAATCAAAGGGCCATGCTGAATCCTGGCCCTATGTGATGTCAAGAAACCCCTCTCAGCCCAAAGTCAGCCAAAGTTATGAACCACGCCAAAGGTGTACTGGCTGTCAGTATAAATATTCACGTTCAAATTCTCAGAGAGTTCACAGGCTCGGGTCAGTGCTATTATTTCTGCGGCTTGTGCCGAATTGTAGGGGATTCTTCTGCTTTCTACAACACTCTCTAGGGTAGTAATTGCATATGCGGCCGTTGATGTGCCATCAGGTAATTTAAAACAAGAGCCGTCACAAAATAACTCCCCATCTGGCTCTTTCTGTGGGATGTCGCTCAAGTCAATTCTTCCCTTTGTTTCTTCTTCAGTGACCATTAAACAATCATTGGGTGGTGATTCGTTGTCACCAATTTCTGCTATGGGCAGTGGCATTAATTCTGCAGGATTCAATGCGCTACACCTCATAATTTGGATGTGGGGTGCAAACAAGATGAGCTCATATCTTGTCAGTCTAGCTGAGGTGAGGTGTTGCGCCTGTGTCCTATTTAATAGAACGTCTATAGCAAGTGGCACCATCAGAATTAAAGTGTGCCCCAATACCATTCCTTCCGTTTGTTTCACTGACGCAGCAGCCGCTGCAACGGATCGCAAACATCGTGGTATTGCGCGCGCTACAGGGTCCAGCGCGGAAGAATAATAGCCGCACGGCCTATTTCTTCCACCTTGTTCCTGTGTCAAAACCGCCAATGCACATACTTCACTCTCTCTCACAAATAGTCCAAAGATCTTTTTATAGTTAGGAGTGCCTAAAACTGGCACAGCACACAATGCAGCTTTCAATTGCTCAAACGCTTTCTGACATTCCTCATCCCACTGTAAAGGCATCACTGCATCCTTTTTAGTTAACTTTTTCATCGGCTTCACAATCAACGCAAAATTACTGATCCACTGCCGACAATAAGAGGCCATGCCTATTACAGCTCTCACTCCTTTTTGAGTTTTTGGAATAGGAATACTAGAAATACTTTCTATGCGTTCTGGTGTTAATCTTCTCCCTTCTTTCGAAAGTAGGTAACCCAAATAAGACACCTCCTTCTGATTATACTGGAATTTCTTCAAACTTGCCTTGTGACCATGGGTCGCTAAGTGTGTCAGTAGTAATATAGTACTTTCTTTGCAGATCTCTTTCGTGTCAGCAGCTAATAACAAGTAATCTATGTACTGCAAGAGTACGCAACCTTCGGGTAATTCTAGCATGTCTAGCTGCTCTTTTCACGCTCTGCTGTAAATGCTCGGGCTTTCTGTGTATCCTTGTGGAATGCATGTGAATGTGAATGATCGACCTCCTAGAGTGAACGCGAACAGATATCTACTGCTTTTATGCACTGGAATGCTAAAGAACGCGTTCTTCAGATCAACTACACTAAAGTATTCTGCAGTGGCCGGTATCATTGTCAGTATCGTTGTGACATCTGGGACCAAAGGGAATTGTGGGTCTACCACTTTGTTTAATGCGCGCAGATCAATTATGAAACTATAGGGTACTTCATTGCCTCCTTTCTTGTAAACTGGAAGAATCGGGCTGTTACACGTGCTACCTGCAATTTCTTCAACCACCCCCAATCTCACCAGGTCAGTAACAATACTTTTTAATCCCTTCTCACCTTCAACAGAAATTTTATACTGGGGAATTCGTGGTAGTGTAACACCTTCTTTCAAAGTTATTTTTGCTGGCTCTATTTTCAAGCATCCCACATCGTTATCATGCATTGCCCACAGACAGGTTGGTACTCTACTTAGCTCTTCTGGTAATGCTTTTGACATAAATTCTGTCACCGGTGCATCGTGAGGCCACATCGTCGGGAACACCCCATCTGCCGTACAATGTATGACTGCCCCCAATTTTCTCAACAAATTTAATCCTAGCAAGTTCTCTCCACAATTTTCTGTCAATAGAAATGAACACTGTTCCGTAAATGGTCCTATTGTAATTGGGAGAGCTTCAGACATGGGGTTAATTACTGGTGTACCTGTGAACCCTGCAGAAACATTCTTTTGCCCTGACAGTGGGATCTCCGGAACCAAGTGGTGGTCTATCGAGCACTTCTGTGCCCCTGTATCTACAAGGAAACGGTGCTCCTTATTCCCGACTCTCATTTCTACGTAGGGTCCTCCCTGATTCACGGGAATAGACACTGGTTCCGACCCCTGCCGTGGGCTGTCCTATCGCGAAAATAACACATCATCCGATGTGTAGTCACTGCTGCTGCTATAATACGTATTTGGCTGTGTATCAAAAATATTCCCATTTCCCCCTCGGTGTCCTCCACTCTGATCATTTCTCTGTTGGCCCTGCCCGCCCTGATTTTGGTTCGAACACTTTGGTTCAATGCCTGGTTCTGTTGCGATTGGTTTTGATCATAGGATTGGTTTTGAGTACCTCCATTGGTATATCCCTGCTGCTACTGCATGCTATTTCTGCTTGGGCCGTTTGACCCCTGATGTCCTCTATGAGGCCTTCTCTGACCAAACCCACCTCTATTCTGTAGGTGCGGGTATTGCGCTTGCCAGTGTCCTTCCTCCTTACAGTACGCACATTGATTTACTCCCAATGACACCCCATGCATATTATTCAAATTTCCTCTGCCTTGTGCATTTCCTCTACCTCTATTGTATCCAATGACCTGCTGTAGTAACACTCCTACTATCGTTCGCATCGCTTCTTTTCTCATCTCCAATGGGTACCCATTACATATCTCACTTAGTTCCTTCACTGACATTCTTTTGTTCGGCATCCATCGCATTGTTTCCCCCACCCATACCTGCAATCTTTGTTTATCACCTATTTGTCCCGGTACCGGGAAATGCTTTGTACCACCTGAAAAAACTCTCGGCCACGATTTTTGCATATACAACCTCGACGCCTCCTTCCTACCTTTTTTAATACACTCACTACTATATTCAGGTGTAGCAAACATCTCAGCATATCTGTCTTCCATTTCATTTTTCACTTCGAGTTTGTGCACATGTTTTCTTACATCCTCATCTCTTTGCTCACTGCGTGCTAACTTATTCAAATCTAACAATCGCTGTGGTGGTAAATTCCCAAGTATCTTTTTCCATTCTCCCACCAGAATTTCCCCCATGCATTCCAACACTACCTGTCTCTCGTCGCTTCTTCGGTACCCATACAATGAGGCCAATGCTGCCGTCCCATCGTTTCCTTCTATGTACATTTCTGCCTCTTGCCGTAATTCAATCTTTCTTTCTTTGCTGATCGCGCTTCGAGTTAACCGTCCAAATCCTATTCCTTCAGCCCCGCCTCTCGCCTCCCCGGTCTCAATTTCGACTTCGGGAGGGGCGGATGGTGCTGAATCTGTCTCTGGAGCGGGAGGTGCAGATGGGACAAGTGACACAGGTGGCATCTGTGAAGGGCCTTCCTGGGTGCTGGGAAATTGCGTGTCCGTGGTCTGCGCTTGTGGGAGGGCTCAAGCTGTGGGTGGGGCTTGGGTTAATGCTTGCGTGAGGGCAAGTGCTTGGGCTATGGGAGGGGGTGCGAGAGCTACTGTTTGGGCCTGCGCAGTCACTACTGGCGTGTTTGGTTTCGATTCTGGTTTTGGTCCTCGACCCGTGTTAGTTAACAAATGTTCCATTAATTCGTCTGCTATGTGTAGTTCCCGCTGTGGGTATACTCCTTTTATGTTCATTTGGTCACGTCTCCCTTCCCGTCTTAGACTTGCCGTCCACTCCTCCTCCTCCTTTTCTTCTGCTACCTCAAGCTTCGTTTTGTGCCTACGCGCATGCTTCTATCTACTCCTAAGTCGGAGCATTGCTTCCCTCCTCCAATCTTTGACAGTCTCAAAAGCTGCGGGTCGCGCTTTTTTCATAATCAGCACCCTTTCTAGGTTATCTATCCTCGCAATCTCAAAGCTACCATTAATCGGCCACTGATGGTCGGGTTGCTTTCTAGTTTGTCTATGCCAAATTTCACAAAATATTATCGCACCCACACCATATTTTGCATACATGTCATAAGCCGGCGTTCCTCCAGGCGGTGCACTTTGGCCATATTCCAAGGACTGTCTACCGCAGCTGAAAAGCGCCGCTAAAGTGGACAGCACTCCAGGCATGTTTCTTTAACCTTCCCCTTTGGTTAGCTAACTTTTACCTGGACGTTTGAATTTGCAAAATCAACACGCTACCAAAAATCAGGTTTTTATTTGAATCCGGGAATGACGACTCACCTGATAAAACAAGTCGCCTGTCCTAACGCAACCTCTCCCAACGTCGTGTCTGCGCTTCTCTGGCTTCTGCCTCGTCTTGGGACCCTCGCCTCCTTTGCCCTCTGGCCCGGTATGTCGATCAGGGATCAGATGTGTAAAGATCTGCGGAAGGAATCTCTCCTCACTTCTACAGGGCGCTCCGTACACCTCTTGATCCCGGCTCGATCGTCCCGTCCTCGCCGTTCTTCCGCCTTTACTCCGTTACAACGTATACGATGGGGCAAGTGGGGGAGGGTCCCTATTCGGGCGCGATCTTGAAAGGGGCCCCTAGGGGTCCCTCGTGATATGGAAACAAGGCAATAACCATACACGAAAAGATGCGCCAGACACGAGGTTCAAATTCCCAATGCTAGGGTTTATTGCAAGCAAAAATATTCCCAATTGGCCAATTCTGGTCTCACGCCCCGCAACATGAGTTTCCTAGACCTCGAGGGACGCAAAAGACCGAATTACGTACATCAGTTACATATATACAAAATGCATATCATAGAATCAGCTATGTCATGTTTAACACCCTCCTTTATTAAGTTTCTTTGAACTCGGGATGACGATGGACATTTCCGACAGGTATGACAATTATGACACTTTCGATGTCTATTCTAGTAACAATGTGCAATTTAGAAAGTGCGGAGGCATCTTTTAGTTGTTGAACAGAACACGGTGGTTCTGTTCTTGGAAGCAAGCTGCACACGGGGGAAGAGCCACATTCCATGCTTTGCTATCTATGAGGTACTATTCGTGTCCTGGGAGCCGACACGCTCTGAAGGGTTTTGCGGAGGGGGGGCCGTAGGAAGAGCATAATTCAAGCCTTTAGCTGTTTTATTCTAACATATTCTACCATCGTACGAGACTGGCTGGCAGCTGTGAAGTGATTAAATGCCCTGCTGCTCTCCCTCAAGGCTACAGAGAGGGAGCGTGGGCATTCCTTTCTGGGCTACTCATGAGGAGTTTTCAACGAACTCCTCAGTCCCGTGACCTTGCCCTTTCATATTCAGACAACAATGTTAACAGTTGAGCAGAGTAAGCAGACACCGCAAGAATTGCAAGCTGCAAAGCAATTTTAGACAGAAAGCAATGAGCAATGGTTAACAAGCAAAATGGCGATTCTGCTACATTTAAAATGGCCGTTTGTTGGTCAAGCATAACAGTCTATATTTCTATAATTCGGTGCATAAGACGGTTGGCCTACGGCCATCAAGTTACGTCTGTCATTCAAATGAAGGGTATTCACTTTTCCAGATTGACAAAATCTGCTTACAAAGAGGCGGCGAAAGTTGCAGGCTGACATATCCAATTTAGAGGTATGTCTAGCTTAGTTCTGCCCACATAGCAAAAATCCTCTGATGTCATCCGGTCTATATAAGGTGGAGACATACAGACAGTCAGAACATTCAAAAATCCAACATTCAAGAAAATCGAGCATTCATAAATAAACATCCAGAGATCCAGACATTCCACATTCACCCTGCAAGATTCCAGATTCCAGTGCCAGGCCAGGGGTAGCTGATAGCAGATCCAGGTAGAACCTCTTACCCAGGCTGAACCTCTAATCCAGAATTAAACCCTACAAAATTGCCAATAATTCAGGAAAAAAGGGGGAAAGGCTGAACCCTTTTTGGGTTATCCAGTGACCAGACCTGCTTTGCCCAGCTGATGCACCGAACTGTCCACCGAGACCACACTCCAGTCACCCCACTGTGTCCCTAGAGGAGAGCCCAGCTGTTGCCCAAGTGACCAGATCTTTGTCTCATGTCCCGAGGCCCGGCTGGCTGTCCAAACTATTCCATTCAAGTGCTTGTTATAAGTATTTCCCTTCCCCAGTAACCAAGAAACTGCATCCCTTGCCTTGTTACCTGGTATTATGGCCAATCCCATAGAAATCCTATAAATACCCTAGCAAAATCCTTAAATTGTCAGAGTCCTCTGTGTTTCCTGTCCTTGGAAAAATCTGTGTTAATTTCCATGTGTTTGCACCATTCTTTCCAAATCATTTCAGTTTGTTATATAAGTCCTTAGTACTATTTGGAATAAATTAATTAAGTCCCATATAAATAGACACACAGCGTGAAGGGGTTAAAATTGCAAATTAACCTTTGCCGCGGGTAGCATTCCTCTTTTCTAGCCACTAAAATATAGTCTCAGTAAAACTTGTCATTTTCCTTTTAAAACTGATTTTCCCCGTGCAACTGCTTTCATTTTAAAAAGCCAATTTTTTCCTTTCCCTTTAAGAATCACATACTGTCATCCATCCAGAATCACCCTTTCACTTTCATATCATACCTGCTATGTGCCTTTGTACCTTAGCATCAAAACCGCATTCCGATTTTGTCTGTTTAGCTCATTTTCCAAGCTGTTCTGCTATTTTAAACCTGTGAAACGTAGCAATTGCAATTTTGCCACGTGTGATTCTTGCTGCACTGTGTTTCCTTCCATAGTCGATTTCATACACTGTATGCCCGTTGTTTATTACATTGCTTTGTAGCTTGTGATTTTCCTTGCCTCGTTAGTACAGCCACCCTAATTCTTGCCTTATTCATTCAACCGCACATGTAAAACAATTGTTTAGTAATTCCAAGTGCCATTTTGCTCTTTTTCAAGGGAGCTTAATCCGATTTTGACTTCCTATTCAGGGTGGTAGGTCGGATTTTCAATCTGATTTTTGCATAGTATACCTGACTCGTTGTTACTCCTCTCCACCCACACTAAATGTGGTTAACAGGGGTTTGAGGGAGTGTTGCAGGGGGAATGCTTAACTGTGGTTCCATTTAAAAGCACTACCCAAAAGTAATCTTGCTGTCTTTCAATTGTGCAGTGTGTATTTTATGGTAGAAGGTCAACTAAGTGTATTCTATGATTTTACTGTGTAATTATCACCACACTGGTGATTGCTGCCCTATTTGAATGTGTTTGATTTGTATTCAAAATTAAAAATAAATAAATATTCTATCATTACACACCGGCCTGGTTCATGGTCCATTGCAACACAAGTTGTACTTTAAGGGGTGTGTGAGATGGGTTGGCTGCCTTCTCAAAGCTGAATCCAAATTCATAAATTTAAAAGCGTTTTGATTGTGCGCTGCATCCCTGGCCAGTATAAAGAGTCCTGGTCTGGAGTGTGACACCTCTTTATAATCCTTAACACAGTGGGCCTCATTACGACCCCGGCGCTAAACCATGGTGCTATTAGCACCATGGTTCATGCCGGGGTCCGCCATGGTAAATGAAGGAATTACCACCCCATTCCAAGGTTGGCAGGGCGGTAATTCCCCATTCACCATGGGCCCTTCCCCATTCCCATTTTTGCCCCATAGGCCTCAATGGGAATGGGGAAGGCGCTAAGTACGGTGCCGCAAATTGCGGCACCGTACTTAGCACCAAGGTCCCTTTGCGGGTTGGATTTTAACGCCTGCAAAAAGCAGGCGTTAAAATCGCCAACCCGCAAAGGGACCTCGTAATCAGGCGTTAAGGGGTTAACGGCGCTGCCACCTTTTGCGGCGCTGTTAACCCCTTAACGCCAGGGTTGTAATGAGGGCCAGTGGGTGATCGTTGCCGGGATTGAGGTAAGTGTTTCCACCCGTGACAGCTTAACACAACAGGCTAACCGTAGAGGTAGTGATACTTTTTGTGGTTAGAAAAATTAAATACAATCAACCCTGAACTGGACAAAAAGCAACAGAAAACAGGTTTACCATTATATAAATAATGTAATAAAGGAAGAACACTCTTCATAATGACCACAGTAGACATAAACATGGCTAGGCAGCACCCCCTGCACAAATTATTTTTCAGAGGGGAATGGGCACAGCAAGATGAGGAGGCCTGGCTAGGAGAAATGATGCAACAGGTCACCGCCATGAACATGGATGTGTGGCAAGACGGGTGCCTATTACATCAAGCCTTGAGCGAGTTGTATATTACTCCGAAAATTAAAGCGGAACAGATTAAAATGGTCAGAATCACAGACCACATATATCTCCACATGGGAGTTATGGAGGAAAAATATGAAGAATATAGAACCATTGCACAACATCACTCTCAGCTCTTAAACCGAATCTAGGCTGAATTAAAATTAGTAGAAGAAAAATTGTAAAATAGCCCAGATTTTGAGGTATAGTTGGAAAATTACATCAAACAGCTAAAAGAGGACTTGGCTCTAAAAGAACAAAATAATACAGAACAAGAGACCCGATTAGATACATTAAAGTGCAATGTCAGGAAAAGGTTGATTCCCTGAAAGAGAGTCAACTAAAATTAAAACAACAAGTGACATATAATAGCGCCTGGAAGAGCAAAGTAGTAAATTAATTATTAAAGAACTCCACTTTCAATCAGAATTTGATGAAGAGCGCCAGAAGTTAGGCGCCATAAGGCTACAAAGGGATGACCTGACGGAACAGGTTGGCACCCTGTATCAGGAAAAAGATGCCCTACACCAGGAAGTATGCAAATTAAAAACCAATCTAGACAGAAGGGAGTCAGAGCGTCATGGACTGACTTGCATAAAAGAAGAATGTGAAAAATTAATGGGACATAGGAGACAAATGGAAATTGTCTCAGTGTTCCCAGGCCATACAGGCAGCACAAAAAGAATATGAGGCCCTCTGTGAGGAGAACAATGGACTCCACAAGCAGGTGGCAGCTCAAGAGCAGGTAATAGGGGCCAGTCAAGCCCTGATAGAGCAAAAGGCTCAGACATTTGCCTACTATCAAGAGGTAGGGGCTGTGAAGTAGAAACTAGGAAGGTTAGAAAAAGAGTGTGCTAGATTAAATCGAAATTTGAGGGACCCTGAACAAGTAGAGAGGGACAGGGCGATCCCTGATCACAGTGTGATGCCCTCTGTACTAAGGGCCTCAAACGATTTGACCCCCTTGTATACTGAAGACACTGCTCACTTCACGTTTACAGGTTCACTTGAGCCCGAAACTGTGAGGCAGTCAGATTTAAATAGGCCTAGCATGATTGAGCTGACAGGTCAGCGTCCATCAGAGACTGATGGGTGGGCATCCCCGTACAGATTCAAAAATATTATGACCAGGATGCCTCCTACGAGGAGAAACTCAGGGAGTTAGACCTGCAGAAGCATCATCTCCAAAGGGACCATTTGGTTCGCTTTGCAGAAAAAAAAGAGCGTGAATTGAGGCCCCAAAAGAGCATTTAAAAAACCTCCACCTAATCAGGGCAGTGGGGGGGATTCTCCACCAACCCTGGAAGCAGAGCGAAGTCAGAAGACTACTCTCCTGTGCGGCACAGGGGAGAAGAAACTAGGCCACATCATTCTGAGAGCTAGTTACCAGCTCAAAGAATCAGGGAGCACCTAGAAGATAACAAGGGGACCTCAACCAGTAGCAGCTGTGAGTCTGAGGGTGAATTGACTCAGGTGAAGTGGCAAAAGAAAGCCAGTAAACAAAAGAGAGCTCTAGTGAAAGACCCCATTAGGCAGATTAAGTCTATTAGGAATTTCATTACCCTATATCATAACAATTCAAAATATTCTGTTTGGGAGCATCTGGGGCTATATGAACAGATGATGGACTCTTTTAACATAAAAAATAGCCAGAATTGCATATACTCTGCCAGATGGACGTTCTCTCCGGAGTACTCCAGCTTCTTTGCTGGACTGGAAGACCAAAACAATTCAAGTTCGTCCACCTATAAGGCAGCCATTCTGAAGCACTTTTCCACGCACCAAAACCCCCAAGAGGCTTGCAAAGCAGCCTACAATTTGCAAGCATGGAGAGGATCAGGCACCAAGAGAATTTGTGCAGGAGCTAAAAGGCGCCTTTGCGCAAACTACCAGGTGTGTGCGAACGAATAGTAGAGAATTTATAACCACCTATATTCATGCGCTCCCAAAATATATAATGACCCAGCTGGTAAGGGATTTTCATGACAACAGGACCCTGGACTGTGTAGTGGAGCAGGCTAACCGGATCTATGAGGTCCAGAAACCTGCAAGAAATTAAAAATCAAACAAAAAACCCCAAACCAACCAACACCCCCACTGCTGCCAAGGTGGCGGAGGTGAAGGTTGCCCCCATTTTGGACCTAGAAATGGGGGGGCCTAAAAACGCACCTTCCCAAAACCAGCCAAATCAGAGGCAAAGAAGGCCTTCTGATCAATGAGCAGCAAGTGGGAGTCAGGTAGGTAACCCCACCAATATGACCTCTAACTCCGACAATTATATCAGTCCTAGATATAAGGGAAATAGACCTATCATGGGGTATGTATGGACTCCCCGGCCCAAGGGGGGGAGCCAACCAGGTGAGTACTGCCCCAGGAAACCTGCCTCCCAACTTCCCTCCGGAGGGCAGTAATCCTTCACATCCTGGGTTAAGCTTTTTCCCCCGGTACCTTCCAAGCCCCAACATGCAGGACAACCCTCCTTGCTCTCCCTGTTTTCAGGAGTCCAGACCACCCAATCCGGGAGAGGGGAGGCCAAGGGTGGAGGGTTACCAAGGGAATCCCCAGTTCCCAGGGTACTCCAGGAGAAGGGATAGTTACCCTTTCCAAGAACAACCTAGGTTTGAGCAAAGACCCCCGCACCAGCCAGAACGGGTGCCCCAACTGGAGCGCCAGCTCCAGAACCTCACTCAGGATCTGGCACCCCAGAGCATTGATGGGGAGAGAACCCTGACAACCCACCGGTTCCAGAGGAGGAGGCACGAGAGGAAGGGGGTGTAAAGCCTTAGAGGATGCTTCCTTCCTCACCCGTAATAATCCTCCGGACAGCCCGGAAACGGAAACTAAAATCTCTTGCCCCCGAAAATCTGCAACCCAGGGAACAGAGGGTGGGTAGGAGAAAACAAGAAATCAAAAAGACCCATTTTGTGGAGGATGTCAGTGTCTTCCAGTTTGAAGGGGGAGAATCCTTGGAGGATTCTGGGAAGAAAATCATCTGCTTCAGGGACGGGGGAATTCCTCCCAAAGAGAAATGGGTACCAAGAGACCAGAATTTAGACTGGGTAGGTGTGAGGTCTGATGCAGAATCGCCCATCCCTGAACCCCAGAATTGCCATGCAGAAAACTAAATATTGATGGAGGCATACTCCCCACAAACTGGCTCTAGTGACTGCCACCAGGTAAGAGGGGGCAGCACAGAGCTGAGGGAAAAAGGGGATTTTAAAATCCCACCTATTTCAGAATGCCAAATTTTTGTTACAAATTCCCAGACTCCGGCACAGAAAACAGTCCAAAACTCCACGGTGTCGGAGTACAAAATAAAGAAATTGACTGCCCAGCTTGCCCAAAATGCCCCTTACTTTTGCCCCTTGGAGGAGAAAGAAGGTAGATACTATGCCCCCGTCTGAGTGCAAAGGCAATGTTCATTTTCAGCACTGGTGGACGCTGGATCCCAAGCCACTCTTCTGTCAAAAAGGGCCTTTGAGCAGCTAAATTCAGGAAGGTGGCAGGGACACCAGATCCCTCTGACCCCTCTTCCTGGACAACTCCAGAACTTCGACAGGAATTAAATTCCCGTTGAGGGGACTGCAGATCTGGAAATTAAAATTGGGCGACATAAGGTAAAGCACCCAGTCATAGTCATGACTCCAGAGGGGACCCCATGTCTATTAGGTAATGACCTCCTCTGGAGGTTGTCTCCCTTGATAGACTGTGTAAATAAGGTACTCTGGACTCAGACTAACCGACCAATAAAATTAAAACAAAGTGTCAACCATGTTAGTTTGAATGGCATATGCCACATGGTGGAACAGAAATCTGATCAAATTGAGTTTAATTTCCAAAACAAACACCTCACATTACAATAATTGCTGTAGGACAACAAACTAGGGATGGGAATTCCTCTCCATTCTTGAAAATCAACCTTCCTTCCAGTTTCAAGCAGCATTCCACAATGGAAGGAAATACCTTGACATTGTATACCAATTCCCAATCTGAAAATCCAAATCGTATAGTCAAAAGTGATGAAACACCAGCTCAAAGCTTAGATGACATTCAGAAAATAAGAGAACAGTTGTTCCTCCCTATTCAGTTAAATGAGGGGAAGGAGCCTGTTCTCACCAGAGTGTGCGTGAAAAACGGAAAGAGCTTCATCAGAGAAGCCATATTCAGGAAACTCCCAAAAGATCCAACCATTCCCACATTTAAATTGATTGATAAGTGGGAAATGGGCCTGGAAACTCCCAATTCCAAAAATCTCCTGCCTTGCAGGTGTATGCTCACAATTTCCATGGGTGATAAAAACATAGGGCATAATTGTTGCATCGTGCGAGATCTCTCTGCTTTATTTTATTTAGGCAGTGACATTCTCAATCGGTTTGCAATTAATTTGGACCTTATAAATTACAGGGCCTGGTCCTGACTGGGGGGCAACCCCATGGCTTTGATGATTCTGAAAAAGCATTTTGGTCAGCCCACTTGCTGCCGTATGCAGTTGAAGTTCAAATTGGAGAGGAGGTCACCATCTCAGGAGGGACCTGACAAATCCCACTTGACTTATAAATTAAAAGAGGACAGAAACTACAAAATCCAGACGCATATGTACACCTCAATGCCCATCTCCAACAGCAGGGTTTGGGGTTAAACCCAGAATCATTAGTTAATGTAGAACACAACACCATTTTAATAGTGGTGGATAACAGTGACCTCAGGAGTATCACTCTGGGCGCAGGCACCATTATTGGAATGGCGGTTGATGACCAACATTTTTCCATGGATCCAGGAAATGAACTGATAGGACCAATCCCCAATGACTGCTATGACAATGACAATGACGATGAAATACCACCGGACAGGATCTTCACCCGGCAAGGGGGTATTTGATGGTGTACTCTTCCTGCCCTTACGAAGAGGAAGAGGTGACCTGCGACATCAGGAAAGGTGAGGTGATCTTCCAGGTCCACAATGATAGCCTCTCCTACCTGAAAACCTCTGTAGAGGTCAGCACTTTAACCGGAGACCTCTCCACCCATTTGGAGGAGGTCGTTGAGATTGCGAAACCCGAAGTCTTTCCTGGCTTCAGGCAAACGGTTGAAGAGTGGGTCAACCTCATTGATGCCTGTGAGGCTGCGGAACAAAAGCAAAAGTTGAAACAGGTGTTCTTAGATTTCCAAGATATCTTTGCTGTGGACTCGTACAACTGTGATCGCACCGAGATACATACTACCTCAATTCCCACGGACCCTGGAATGACTCCTGTGTTTGTGAAGCAATATCGCTTGCCTCTCGCATATATGGAGTCCCTGATGGAAATTATCAAAAACCTAGAGTTCAGTGTGATAATTGGTCCAGTCCACAGCACCTTTAATAATCTGGTGCTGGGGATTTTAAAACCAAATGGCCAATGGAGACTCTGCGCAGACCTTAGGGAGCTAAACAAATGGGTCCACATGTTCTGATGGCCTCTTCCCTACATTGACCAGGGGCTGGCCCAGATCCAGGGGTCAAAGGTGTACACCGCCACTGACCTGACCAATGGATACTGGCCTGTGCCTGTTAGTAGGGAGGACCAGTACAAGCTGGCCTTTACGTTCAGGTGCAGCACTTAACATGGACCCAGACTTCCTTCGGATACATAAACTCCGGCTTTGCTGCGACTTCACAAGCACTGGACTTCCTTTACCACAAGGCTTTGTGGCAACGTATTGAGAGGCGGGTGCTTAAAAGGACTCAGGCGTGCGCACCGCGTGCACGCACCCGAGTGAGTCCCGTCGAGTCCCGCTTTCCCGCGACTCTCTGCTCTATTATTCGAGGACTTCACAAGCACTGGACTTCCTTTACCACAAGGTGAACACTCAATCAAGGAAAGTGCATTCCCTTGCTAATATATAGCTTTGCCTCTTATACATACTTGTTTGTATCTGTTTAGGCTTTGTGGCAACGTATTGAGAGGCGGGTGCTTAAAAGGACTCAGGCGCGCGAAGGCGCGCGCACACCCGAGCGAGTCCCGTCAAGTCCCACTTTGCCGCTTCGCCGCGGCGTCTGGGGCTCCGCGGGACTCCGGGAGTTGTGTTTTGATCTAGACCTGTGCTCCTTCTGTTTCCAGTTACCTCCATTTGTGTCTCTGAGTAGAACTATTGTGACCATACTTATCACACAACCTGTCTGCTCATAACTCTAATTTGAACACATGGCTTTTAGATCAAACAGTCCTTATCGACTCACAACGGCTATGCCAGCCAATTTATGGCAACGCATCATGTCCGAGTCACAGTCACTTATGAGGAACGACCAACAGTTATGGCAGCTACTAACATGTGCTCGACTCCAATACCTGGAACTCCTCTTTCTAAATCCAAAGTGACAAACAAGAAGAAAATGGCTGCTTTCAACAATGTTGACATTCGCAAGTATGGTTTTGGAACTGTTGGGAATGTCAAACCGTCGGTCATGCCAATTACATATGTACCATCATAAACTACTAATAATGGCCCTGCTGCTCCGAACTCTGACAATCGAGTATGTGATCATGTCCCTGATGATAACTTGCAGGTGGAAGGAAATTCCAAAATGGTTAAAATGGCAACCTCCTTATCAGACAGTATGCTCCTACGAAATGCTTTATCTGGGGCTCCGCACCCTGCGATTCCTGTCACATCTAAAACCTCTGAAGAGGCTGTGATTGAACTAGATTCCACTAACTCTTGTTTCTCGGCCGGAGCAGATGGCTCTAATCTATCACAATCACCCGATATGTTCCAGCGCTCCAGCTGTAACATATCAGCTCTGGATGTGTCATATATGGCCCGACCCTTCGTAAGGCAAATGGAGATCCACAGATCCCAGCAAAAACTTCTAATACCCCTAAAATCCCTCATTTGACTCTCCAGGTGATGAACATTGCTCTCATGGCCCTCGCTAAACTATTTGAGTCACACTTAAAAGTCTCACAGACAACTTTGATTTGCTGAGACTTGATCAAATTAAAATAACTACTGCTGTCGATCAATTGCGAAGCGGGTTTAATGAAAAACTCACTAACGCATTTCATCTACAAAAAGAAATAGCCCAATCTGCAAACGTGAAAAATATTATGGTATTTGCTGATGCCTTTACACAAACATTCAAGAATGTAGATTGCCAAATTGTGGAAATCATTTCGCATTCTCAAATTGGTGAGCAATCTCCACCATTTACACAGCCATCCAGTCAAAAACATCTCTTTCGTTTGTTGCAGGAATCATAACTGAAAAATTTGTGGTGGCAAATTTTAATCCGTATCCACATGCTGATCAACAATCCAGTCACGTAGACAAATCTATGAGTACTGCCCATGCTTCGAAATCCACTTACTCTGTCTTTGACTTGAGAGCCACAAATCAAGCGACGGCTTTGAAGTCAAAGACAAAGAAGCATCAAGACCAAAAAAAAATGAAGAATGTCAAAGCTTCGAAACTGGTGGCCACATCGTCAGCAAAACAATTCATCAGTAACTTAACTTGTGCCAATAGCAGATCCTTGGCGGCCTCGAGCACTATAACAAAAAAATATGTTGCTCTGGCGAACTTGAAAAAGACTAAACATCTTGAGTCCTGCCACTCTCCGAGAGTGATCATGGAACATCCTCCCTTAGATGAATTGATTAAATTAGCTGAAGTCCACCAACCTCCTAAATTAACCAACTCTAAGGGCCTCATTACGCGGTAGGCGGAGAACCATGGCGCTTTTAGCCCCATGGTTCATGCCGGTAAAATACCGGCACCGCCTTGGTGGAAAGGGGAATTACCCACCCATTCCAAGGTTGGCGGGGCGGTAATTGCCCCTTCCACCATTGCCCTTCCCCATTCCCATTTTTGCCCCATAGGGCATAATGGGAATGGGGAAGGCGCTAATTACGGCACCGCAAATTGCGGTACTGTAATTAGCTCCCAGGGTCCCTTTGCGGGTTGGTTTTTAAGGCCTGCAAAAAGCAGGCGTTAAATTCCCCAACCCACAAAGGGACCTCATAGTAAGGCGGTAAGGATTTACCGGTACCAGTAAAATACTGGTACCGGTAAACCCTTACCGCCTACCATGTAATGAGGCCCTAAGAGTGTACCCTTGACCATTACGCCAAGCTCCCCTAGTACTTCTGTAAAAGATAATACCAGGCTCTCCAATGACACTGTGGCTTCAAGGCAAGCTCTAATACGTGAAATTGATCTATATCTTGAGCACCGAAAATGTGATCCTCCTTGCTTTCCCATCATAGTTAATGGACTGGCCAAATGCATTATTGCCACCACACCTGCATCCTTGCCAGTGGTGACCCTCACAGAAAGCAAGAACCCTATACTCAAGCGAGTATCTTTTGCTGAGTTAGAGCATCAGGCCGCTCAGAGTCCATTACAGGATCATGCAAACAATGGAAACTTTTCGCAAACTGATCTTGAGGAAATCAAAGATTCCATTGCTCGTTTGTGGCTACTGAATTCGAGACCGAAATCTATGTCGCCACCAACAAAAAACCCTGATAAGACTCAAACAAACTCACAGATCACGAATAGCCGCATATCTGCAGCATCTAGCATAACACCCTCAAGTAAATCTTTATCAACCTCGAAAAAAATAATTTCTAAATTGGAAACAAGACGCTCCTTGCTACTTACCTGTCGCCAGGACCTTACTTATTTCATGAATCGACAGAGCATTCATAAACTCTTCTCTGATACCATTGCGCTCAGAGAAATCGAGTCTGATGACTTAGATCAAATAGAATTTCCAAATAAAAATGATTTTAGCACAGCTCTTAGCTGGACCCGGTCTCTGATCATACGCAACATTATTTGGGCTACAAGGGAAGCTCTGTTTAACTTGGGTTTCGTGATCTCACTTAAAGCGGATACAAAATGTCCACTAAAATCATGTCTTAAGCCCACCCAAAATTCCCAATCTTACATACCAAGACGTAATGTTGTAGAAAGTTCATCTGGGCAGAAGGAATATAGCCACATTACAAGAGTATAACTAGATCTGGATGAAGTGCAGGTGTGCTTGTCTGTAATTAGTTGGAATACACGAGGATTCAGTCATATCATTAACAACCCTGGGAGTTTTCTGTGGGATTATGATCTGATACTCCTCCAAGAAACTTTCCTTTCCACTCCTCCGACTTGGAATAACTATGATACTCAGTTAGAACCTGCTATACAAGCGACTAAAGGAAGGCCCATGTCAGGCTTACTTACTGCTACAAACACCCTAGCTAATATACAATTGTTTCCGCTGCCTGCGCCCAACTCCTTTATCCAATGCTCTTATGTCATCATCAGTTCCTTCGAAATTGCCTGTTTCAATTTATATTGGAATCCTCTGGGCATTTCAACTGATTTGTTTCTCAAAAATCTAGCAACTGCCTTGGAGAACGTCATTCTGTCGCATGGTATTATACACATTATTGTTGCAGGGGATTTGAATTTACATCTCCTGAACGGGGATGGATCCAAAAAATAAGAACGGGTGGAACTGTGGAACAAATTTGTGAAATCATGGAACTTGGTCATGCTGAATGGTACGAGTGTAGCTGATTCCCCTCCCCATGCAACTTGGTTTAGACAAAAGCAGTCTGCTACCATTGATTCTATTTTTGTTACAAGAAGTCTCTTTGATCACACCACTGATTTTGCTGTTAAAACATCTGAATACAGTGATCATCGTCCGCTGACCTTTAAGCTCATGTTGTCCCTAGCTCTGTGTCTGCAGAGACAGGTGCTAGTGGGTGCGGTCGAAACAAACAACTCCTTGAATTGGCTGAAATGGTCCAATCAATCACTAGTGCATTGTCGTGACCATTTAAAAATTTGCAATGAAGCAGATTTTGAATCTGCCAACATAAATAATGTGGGTCCCTATGACTTAATGCAACTATATGCTACCAAGCAGAACTCTAAATCAAACATAACCTAAGTGTGTGAAAATGCAGTTCGCCTTAGGAAAGCAGTGTTTAGAAAACAGAAAAGAAAAGTCCAGAGCCTATCACCAGCATTAAGAGCTGCTGCTATGAGATCCATCAAAACTGCCTATAGAAATTGGATGCAGGAATATAAGCTCACAAAATATCAAAAAGATGGTGAATCCATGCTAAATTATATCCAAGACAAAAACACGACTCAAATTTGGCAATTGCTTAATTCAGTCACCAAGGTCCCTCAACTAACTTCCCAAATACATGGTGTCTCGGAAAATGACTGGACACTTAATTTCTCATCCCTTTACGCTGCTCCAACTTCGCCTGAGACTCCAGACATGCTCTCCACCGCTTTCGATCTGGAGTTCAATGAAGACGATATTCGTTATTTTATCAACAAAGCCACCATGTCTAGAGCCCCAGATCCGGATGGACTTTCAAACGCAGTATTAAAAAAGAATGTTGATCTCTGGGCCTCCATCCTATATATACTATTCTGGTTAATTATTCGTTATCAAGAGCTACCAAAATCGTGGACTCATTCAATCATTGTGCTCATTCATAAAAAAGGAAATAGGCAGAATCCCATGAGTTAGCGTCCCATTGCCCTCTTGGATGTCCCTGGGAAAAAATTTTGCAGACTGGTCCTGTGTGACTTGAACTCCTGGTCACTTCTAACCCATCAAAGAGACCCATTTCAAACTGGTTTTGTTTTTGGACTAGGTACTGCAATTAACCTCACACTTCTCAATGCCATCAAGTCATCTTACACCATGCGAAAGCAACCACTTTATGTTGCCTTTGTTGACTTCCGCATGGCGTTTGATTCAGTTGACAGAGTACTTCTCATGAGGAAACTGTTGAAATATGAGTGCCTTAAATCATTGATAAAAATTGTGAGCCTTTTACACTCAAACACATCTGTGCAAATCAAGCTGAACATGGAAGGCCTTCTTTCTAAGATGATTCCAACTGCAAGAGGCTTGAAGCAAGGATGCATACTTGCCTAGCCCCTGTTTAATCTATTCTTATTGGACATAGCTGATGCATGTGCCACAGCCCTGTCTGATTCCCCAAAGCTAGGGAACCAAATAATAGCATGGCTTCTATACACGGACGATTTGGTTTTGATCTCCCAAACTCCATCTAGATTACAAACTCTTCTTGATGTACTTGATCAATATGTGTCAGCAAACAACCTGTGAATCAAAACAAAACACAAATCATTATACTTGGTAAACCGAAATCGTCCTTTCAAAACAAGTTTCAATGGTCAATATGCAGTGACAAGCTACAAGTGGTCTCAGAATACAAATACCTAGGGATGAATTTCACCAATTTTACCTCTGAAAAACCGCTTGAACTAACAACGTGAACCAAACTAACAATTCTGATTTCTCAGGCAAAAATAGTTCACGCTAGATTTGGCAAATTTACTTGCACGCCCATTATGCCCTTTTACCAGCAAAAAGTGATACCAGTCATCACATATGGGATGAAATCAGCGTTGCCTAGAACTATTGTATTCTGGAATCAGTTGGAAGCAAAGTTTTGGAAAACCATACTTAATCTGCCAAAAAGTACTCCTATTATGTTACTAAGATATGAACTTGGTCTTTTGTCGATACATGCACAAGTCACTTGGAAAATGTGTACATTACTCAGAAAATGTATCATGGGTTTATCTAAGCGAGATAGCCTAGCCATTTTGGCCGATCATTTGTTGACCTCGACTCAATCTTTCCCCTCAAAATGGAGAACACATACTTTGAATGCCCTTGCAAAGGGTGATATCTCGATCAATCTCCTTGTTAAAAATCCAACTCGAGCCAAGACCAAACTTTTTCAATCTGACTGGTCACTGACTCAAGAAAAATGTTTAAAACTTAAGGATTTCAACAGGAATCTTTTTGGTCACAAACAGCTACGCACAATGGCTGACTATCTTGTTAGATGCCCATCACCAAATCTAAGACTGAAAATCCTAAAACTACGACTCAATCTCTGGCCTGTTGATGAAATTCTGGTAAGAAGAGGTCTTGTTATAAAAGAACTAATCTATTGTTGTTTCTGCAAAGATACATCACTCACAGAAACTCTCTGTCACATCATCACGAAATGCAAAGCTTTCATACCACATCGCGTGAAACTTGTTTAATGCTTGACCCAAAAGTACTGTGATAGATCTGACAATGAAATTTGGGCTGAAATCTTTGGGTCTGTGAAAATATCAGTCAGAATTGCAACAATTCATATTCTTGATGCTGCTTTCCCATATGAGCGTAAGCCCTTTATTACTACAAAATGAAAGCAAATTAGCCAAGCATTGGTAGTATATATAATGCGTGTGCAAAAAATTTGATTTTATTTCCTTTTAAATTGCATTTTCCGTTTTTCAGTTTCCTCCAGTAAGTGATTGCATAATCATCATGATGAAATAATGTATATAATGTTGATGCCTAGTGATATTCATATATCGTGTGTATATAATTTTGTGGCTAAATAACTTGTACATTATTGCTTTTATACATTTGTAAAGTTGAATTATCAACTAAATCAAATAAAAAATAAAAATAAATAAATAAACTCTGGCAACAAATTCAACATCTTCCTACACAAGGCCATGCCCAACTTGGGTGAAAGGGGTAACCTGGCCTATGTGGATGATGTCTTGATTAAAAGCTCAATTGTGGAGGAACACATAGCGGAAATCCGTATGTTCTGACCCAGTTGAGGGTTGCCGGAGCAAAACTGTCCTTCCAGAAGCCACAGTGGTGCAGTACCCGTGTCAACTTCTTGGGACATAAAATAACCCCTGAGGGTCTCTGTCCCCAGGTGAAGAAAGTGGAAGCACTACTAAAACTCCCACAACTCATTGTTCATTGAGGATTACGCAGAGGTCACAAGATGTCTGGTCCATCTGTTGAAGGGGGGTAGAAGTCTCTCACAGGCACCTTGTCTAGCTTACCCAGTCAAAAACAAGGAGTTCTTCTTGGAGACAGTATAGAGGAGACCCCAGACGTGGCCTGCACCCCTGCCCCTCGCTTCCAGGTGCCAGTAAAGTACTCGCCAAGGTGTGTGATGTACGAGGAGCAGCTGAACCAACAAAGGGCTGCAATGGGCCTCTGCCCTGTGTACATTAGAAAATCAATACCTGGTGAAATGCCCATAACCAGGCAACCCTGGGCAGCACGTTACCCAATCAGATGACCATACCAGCCGTTGATACGGAACGAGGAGAAATGCCTACACACAGTCCATGAAGAGACTCCAAAAGCCATAATGGAAGGCCAGTGGAGATGAAACAAGGACCAGAGCAGCTCCAAGAACGAACTGAAGGAGTACTGAAAGCATGCATGCCAGTACTGACAACTGCGAGGATAATTGTAAAGGACAAAGGGGAGAGACACTGTGAAAAACTTATGAGAATGGTGCCATAAGACAAGATGGAAGCAACCGCCTTATTGAACGTGTGTAAATAAGCTTGAAACGCAAGATGCTAAGTAATCGATTCTGCTTGCAATGCTTAGTAGAAGTTAGAGCGGCAAGCGCCGACTGTATACATCTACCTCAATACAGCACAATGTACACGTGTGACTCCATTTTGTATAAACAGAAGTACACCCAGGCGGCCAAGGCCTGACTGGCCAAGTTTCATATCCAGGCCCAAGCTGAGGAAAGGAGCAGGATCGAAACTTAACAAAGGATGGCTCATGCCGGGGAAATCGAGGTCAACCAGAGAAGGGGAGGTGAGCATGAGCTCACGAGGCTCCAACTTCAGAGCATGCCAGCCCGCCCGTGAAGGTCAAGATAAGAGAGGCCCATGCAGGTGGCGAAGCGCATACAGAATTAAATGCACAAAAGGTTGGAATCTGAAGCAGATTCACGGTGGACCAACCCGTGACCAGACAGGCACGAAGATGTACCACCGCCTGATGTCATCCAGAACCAGAGGGTGCCATAACTTTTCCTGATAAGAGACTACAGATCCGAGGCCATACCCAGCCAACTAATTGGCACATAGCCCTAAACCACTGATTGATGGAAGGGAGGCAGGGTGAATCTTGGGACACTAGGCACCAGGGTGTCTATTCTGCATGCTGCTAATTAAAATGGAGATTTATGTTTAGGGGTGTAACTTGCCCAGTCACAAGGGACCATGTAATCTAGGGTCCTATAGACATTGTAAGCAATGAGACGTCGTACTTGTACTGATGTCAATCACGTGTGGTGTAGAGGCAAGGGCGTAGACGCCCACTCGATAAGAGTTATCCAATCCACTTGCATTATTTCTATATACAGTTATAGCACCTATACTTAAGTTACCTTTCCCAACCAATTGTATTGCATGATGATTTTTTGTAGAATTAGACATCAATGATGATGAAGTTTGCCCATAAAAGAGGCTGTTGTACTGAAGTTCGAGGAAGTCGAGGTGAGGCAGGTGTTCGTGATGCTGCTGATTTCCATAAGCTGATGTATGTATCATTAAACAGACTTCCCTTTGCCAATTTACTGAGTCCTGATTATTGATCCTTGCCGGTGTATGTGAATCCTGCACTCTGTCCTCGCATGGTGCAGCTATCTTGTATTACTAGTTTGCGAGGGTGAGTGCTGACCAATGGGCCCGTCAGTAATTACCTCTCCTCGTAAACACTAGGGTTCTCGAATACATGCTTGACAGCAGTATTATACCATAAGCATGACAAGGTCAATAAAGTCATCTCCTATGCAAGCAAGACTTGATTGTGAGAAGGCACTCCTGGCAACGGTGTGGTCACTGAAAAATTACAGCCCATTCATCCAGTGGCAGCACATCATAGTGGAGACTACACACCAGCCTTTGCAATACCTCCAAAGTGACAGAATCTGGGCAGGAAATGTAAGTAATTCCAGAATTACCTCCTGGATTCTCTCCATGCAAGACTTTCCTGTGGAGGTCAGATATGGCCAAAACAAGAAGAGTCATGATTATTCCAGAAAACACTGTCTCGAGGATGAAAGTCTCAAAGCCCAAGACAACATGGAAGCGTACCTGAATTTCCCGCACAAAGTCTATGAAGAAGACAAGTGCGAGGGGATGCCCACAGTTTATGTGGACGGGTGTTCCTACCATGTTGACAACAACGGGGAAAAGGAACTGGTGGCTGGCGTTGGGAATGCCTTGGTGAATGATGCCCAGAGCCCTCGGCTGGGTACAAATCGGTCTCCGCAGTAGTCAGGTGGTGGAGTTGATGGCAGTTCATCTGGCCATCCTCACTGCCATGCAACACTGACTCCACAAACTGGTCATAATCACAGATTCAGATTATGTCCGGAACGGATTTGTGGAGCACCTGATTAATTGGAGAACCAGAGGTATGCATTGTGCAAATAAAAAAACACTTAAACATGGCAAGCTCATACAAAATATTGATGATCTCTTCACCTCTAATGGGATGACCATCTATTGGAAAAAGATTAAGGGTCATTCCAGAATAGAGGGGTCAGACAAAACTGGAAGCGACCTGGCTGATCAGTTGGCCAAAACCAGAGCCATCCAGGGGGATCTCCTTGAGATCGAGTGCACGTTGGGGGAAATCCAGGTCACTGCTGTCACCAGGTCCCAGACAAATGCTCACAATGAACTCTCAACTGCCAAGTGGAGTAAGGAGATGCCAGATGCTGATTTAATCATGGCACAAAAAGGGGATCCGATTATTGGGAAATTTTACCAACACATTGAGGACCCTGAGAAATTTCTGATTACATTGGGGAAGAGGACCTCAGGGTGTTCATGAAGTGTCCCAAAATTTTCCGAATCCAAGACGGTTTGTTGGTAAGGAGATCCATCTCTGGATGTGACCAGTGGGTGGTACCTACCTCATTCCGAAGTCTGATGCTAAGTCACGCCCATGATGCGGCCACAGCTGGTCATCGGGGGTTTCATACTACTCTAGAAATCTTGCAGAAGGTTGCATTCTGGCCACAGATGGGGCAGATACTCAACCAATATTTCAAGGGGTGTCTTGTGTGTGCACAATTTCAACCAAGTTCACTCACACACCAAGCCCCCCTCCAGAAGAGGGGGGTGACACTGCCTTGGTCAGATTTGCAAGTAGATTTAATCAGGCCTGTGATTCACTCCTCTAGGGGGAACAAGTACATGTTAACAGTAACGTGCTTGTTCACCAAATGGGTGAAATATCTCTCGGCCCCAAATTGCAAGGCAGAAACAGCAGCTGCCCTGATGATCAACCACATCTTCAAGCGTTTTGGCTTACCCCAAAGGATTGAGTCAGACAGAGGAAGTCACTTCACCCGCGATGTGATGACAAAGATGTGGAAGAAACTTGGGGTAAAAAGGAAACTTCATATTGCAAACCGCGCACCCCATTCTAAAAATGTTTGTGACAGATTCTGGGCCAAGTTGGGACATCCGATTACTGCTTATCCTGATGGCCATCACATCTACACCATCCTCTGTGACCAAAATGTCTACATTTGAGCTAATGGCTGGACGAAGGATGGTGCTACCTCAGCATCTGCTCTATTTGAACACAAGAGCAGACACTGATAAACGCCTCCACAACTCATGAATATGTTGAGAATCTAAGAAAACACCTTCAGCATGCTTTTGCATACGCTCAGTGGAATCTGGAGAAATCGGTAGAGGGGATGAAAACTCAATATGATTTAAAAACAACCAAAAAGGAATACCAAGTAGAGACAGGGTCTACTTGTACAATTTTCAGAGGAACCAGACTAAGGAGAGAAAATGTCTCCTCTCCTCGTGTGGTCCCTTTGAAATTGTAGACACAATTTCACCTGTCGCTTACAGAATCCGCATCCCCAAGGGAGAGCTGTCAGAAGTAAAATAGGTCCACATTAACCAGTTAAAAAGTTGTCAACCCAGACGCACTCTGCAGCTGATTGAGGAGCCAAAGAAAAGCCAAATAGAGGAGACACCTCAAGAAAAAGCAGAAGGGAATAGGTAGGCGCATAGGTATAGCTATGTAACAGGGAGTACTTTTCGTTATTGTTATTGATCACGAAATAATGGTGTAAAACTTCAATCATGTCTTTGCATTGTTAAGTAATATGTTTGCTGATATTGTTCAAGAAGTTTAATAAATGTAAATGTATGTTTTGTTCCACTGATGTAAACCTTCCGGTAAGACTGTCAGTGAAAGATTCTAAAACCTGTCTTTATCTATCTCCTATTAGAGTACTAATTCCATTCCCTCTTAGACCGATGAGGACCTCCCCGGGACCTGGAAAGGGAAGGAAGGAAAGGGGGTATTGCTCCACACTCTCCAACGAAAGACAGAAGGAATATCTGGGAGTGTCGCTATGCACTCTCCAACGAAAGACAGAAGGAAGATCTTGGCGTGCCGCCCCAGATGAAAAAATGAACTCCACTAGATGAACCCCACTTTGCCCTACTCTCCCTCAACAAGAGGTCTCAGGAAAGCAGGGGGGAATCTGTGGGGTACATTTACCAGCCGAGCAGAACTTCCCCTACATCTCCCAACTGCACTTTCAGAAGAAGAATGGCTGTGCTGGCTCTGCTGAGCACTTATTCCCTTGCATCAAAACTGTGTTTTTAGCAGTTACCAAAAATAATCGCTGTGCTGGCTCTGTTGAGCACATACGGGGTGAGATGAAACATAGAACACCCCGAGAATTGCTGCAGTTATTTTCTTCATGCACACCAAAAAGAAGAATTCAAAAGCAGCCTAGGGCAGACCTGCTATGCTGCCAGTTTAAAACGTCCAACTGAAAAAGAAAACGTTGTTCTTTTAAAATGGTTTTGCACTGGTGTCCTTTTTCATCCTTCAACATTACACAGTTTGGTTCCAGTAAAACACAGCCATGCCCATCTATCTTCAGAAATGAGCCCCATCTAACGAGGGCCATTCCTACCTGAAAGGCATTGTGTGTCAAACAAAATCCATGAACAGCAGAGAAATTAGTTTCAGGCCGTAGGATCCGCCTTTAATTTTGCAACAAATCAACCCGTGCAGAGGTCTTACAAAATAAATCTTTTCTCCCTGGCTATGCATCAATTACAAAAGAAAACCATTTCTAGCACCGTTTCCTGCCATGAAACTTATCTGATCTGTCCAGGCTGTTCTGAAAATGCGTGTTAAAGAAACTGCATCTGGTGAATTCCCCATGTAAAATAAACATGTGCACATTCGTTTTTGCAACAGCATTGAAATAACACTTTGAAAGTTGAAATGTGAAATCATCCCAAATACTAGCACAGAAATAGCATTTTAGGTGGGGATGGGGTTTGGTTTAAATGTATAATATATTTATTTCCAAAAAGACTGGCTTCTGTGAAAGAAAGAAAGAAAGAAAGAAAGAAAGAAAGAAAGAAAGAAAGAAAGAAAGAAAAGAAAGAAAGAAAGAAAGAAAGAAAGAAAGAAAGAAAGAAAGAAAGAAAGAAAGAAAGAAAGAAAGAAAGAAAGAAAGAAAGAAAGAAAGAAAGAAAGAAAAAAAAATGGTCGAAAGCTGTTTGAGACCAGCAGAACCAGTTTGGCAAAAGGAGAACACTTCAAAGGCAGCCCCTTTCCCAATGAAAGGACCAAGGTGGGGGAACTTGCAACTTCGTCAGACGAAGCAGAATTGCTGCAGCATGAAACAATGGACTGCCCTGACACAGAGGTGTGAAATCCTCTGACACCTCTCCTCAGCTTCAAACTGCCTAGGATCAAAGGGAAGTCATAGCGACCCCATGTGCAAGTCGATATGGGAAGGACATTTGCCGAGGCGGTTGGAAAGACTGCCCATATTTAGAAACAAAGCCAGCCCATTTCATTTCAAAGACTGTTCATATCATGACATTCATTTCAGTAATCTAAAGAAACAGTAATGTGAAATTATGACCGTTTTAAATGTCATGTTTGCGCCATTAAAATAAGACATTGTAGGTATCTCTGACATGAGGTGGGCACAAGCTCCAGAAAAATGTCATTTCTGGGGAAAGCTTACATGGTAGAGTCTTGAAACGTAATGAAAATGTGCCCAGTGATAATATGTATATATAAAGACAATTGTAGAATGTTAGGTGAAATGTTTTCCATGGAAATGGCGAAAGATTACCAGAATGACTAAACAGCATTGCACCGACTTGAGATTTGGAACAGCATATTCCTTGTAAAATATGGAGTCTGCCTATCTAATTTCCCGGAGGATAACAATTGTAAATATAGGGGTTTTGTGTTATAACTGATTTTGGTAAAAGTAACTATGGCATAACAATGCACCTCATAAAAACACACACACTAAAACTGAGTCCCTTCCTTCAGTCCAATCTGCTTACAGGGAGGCGGCGACAGTTACAAGCTGACCAATCCGATTTAGAGGTATGTCTAGCTTAGTTCTGCCCACATAGTAAAACTCCTCTGATGTCATCCGGTCTATATAAGGTCCAGACATACAGACAGGCAGGACATTCAAAAATCAAACATTCAAGAAAATCCAGCCTCATAAGTCAACATCCAGAGATCCAGACATTCCACATTCTCCCTGCAAGATTCCAGATTCCAGTGCCAGGCCAGGGGTCCAGGCGCTGGAGAGCAGATTCAGGCAGAACCTCTTACCCAGACTGAACCTCTAGTCCAGAATTAAACCCTACAAAAATCCCAATAATTCAGGGAAAAAGGGGGAGAGGCTGAACCCTTTTGGGATTATCCAGTGACCAAACCTGCTTTGCCCAGCTGATGCACCCCGCTGTCCACTGAGACCAGACTCCGGTCACCCTGCTGTCTCCCTAGAGGAGAGCCCACTGTTGCCCAAGTGACCAGATCTTTGTCCCGTGTCCCGAGGCCCGGCTGGCTGTCCAAACTATTCCATTCAAGTGCTTGTTGGAAGTATTTCCCTTCCCCAGTAACCAAAACACATCATCCCTTGCCTTGCTACCTGGTATTATGTCCAATCCCATAGAAATCCTATAAATACCCTACCAAAATCCTTAAATTGTTAGAATCCCTGTGTATCCTGTCCTTAGGGAAATCCCAAGAGGGTTGGGATGGACAGTTTCTTAGCTGCGATCAACAGATGTCTTGGTCCGAACAGAATATGTTCGGTCTTAGCTGCATTAAGATGTAGTTGGCGCTTGGACATCCATCCACTAACTTCATCCAGACACTGTCCCAATCTACTAAATGCCTCGACAAAGTTCACCACCCTGATGAAGATCTGGGTATCATCCGCATAGGAATGAAAGTTTAACCCATTCATGAAGAAAGCAACACAATGGTTGACCAATCCCAAGTTGGTTTCAGACCCATGTGAAGAACTGAATCAGCACTGCTCCCCATATGGGAAGACCTAAAAATAAATGCACACAACAGCACACAATCAGCACTCATACTACTGGACATATCAGCCATCTTTGACACAATCAGACAGACAACACTAACAAAAAAACCTCAGGAATGCAGCATTAAAAGCTCTGCACTACAGTGGCTGAAATCTTTCCTCACCCACTGAACCAAATGAAGGCACCTACTGCCATTTACATCAAACACTAAACATATTGCCTGCAGTGCAGCACAAGGATCAAGCCCCTCCCCACTTCTCAATATCTACCTGACTCCCCTAATGAAACTCATTCAAAACGATCGACTGACAGCCTATAACTGTGCAGACGACACCCAGATGATTCCCAAGATAACCTCTGAGTGAGACCCTGACAACACCCTCAACAAATGCCTCATCAACACAAACACTTGGATGAGAAACAACAAGTTAAAGCAAACCAAAACAGAAATCATTATCTCAACATAGACATACCTGATCTAGCCACCGAGCATGGCAGCCTTTCCGGAGACATTCACAGTGATAAAAAGGCTGGGAATCCTCATGGACAATGGCCTCTCTTTGGAATTACAAGTCAATAAAATAGCAAAATAATTTTTGTTACCTTCTGCAATTAATAAGAGGGATCCTCCCTAACCGCAATATTCCACGCAGAACCCTTGCGATCATCTATTTGGTATTATCAAGAATAGACTATGCAAATAGTCTCTACTCTGCAATGCTAGAATGCCTCACAAGAAAACTACAATGCATCCAACTTACTGCAGCAAGACTACTCCTGAGACGAAATAGAAGTCACTATCCTGCATTTTACCAGTCATCCCACCACAGTACCAGCCCCTGGTAACACCCTCTCATAGAGCTTTACTTGTTAGCACGCAAAGGAAGAACCACACCTGTGATTCTGCCTAAGACAACACAAGCCCCACTTTCTCTAAATCCATGTCACTTAGAAACACACCAGCGCACAGGCATCCACACCTCATGTTTTGCATCTTGACTTCCCCTCTTCCCCTCTTTTCCCAATAACATTCACCTCTAGCAAAATGTCTTGAGTACCAAGAGCCAAGAGACTAACAGAATGGCTGGTTTGAACTAAATAAGACTCAGTCACATTACAGAGGATGGCTTCCCGTCTTGCTAGGTGGCCTCAGGCAGGCTGGCGACCTATCCCCCATACCTCACGCCAGGCTATCTCCCTCTACTCCCTATTTATTATATTGGCCATCTAAACATTCTACCCTACTTAATATTTACCCTACTCAACATAACCCCTACTAATTACCCCAACTCCATAACTCCCCCTACTTAACACTTTTTTTAAAACATATTTTATTGTTTTTCTTCATAGGTAAATATCAGACACAATGCCACATGTTTGCAATATTTTCATTTAAACCCTTCCCTCCTCCACCTTCAAAGTCCCAACCCCAATTTATAGGGAGGAGAATAAAGTGGGGGGAGGAGGCCAGGAGGAGAAGAAGGGAATGGAGAAAAAATGGGGGGTGGAGAAAAAAAGGGGGGGACTGTAAACTTGTCCACATGATACAAATGTCTCTACACCGCGTAAGTGTGGTCCTAAGCTTCAGCGTTCTACACTTGGATCAGCAACATTTATCCGATGATATCTACAAAGCTGGATTCAGTGGTTCCGGCTTCCCGCGTCGATCAAGGAGGTTTGTCGTCAGAGGAGTCGAATAGTTCCTGAGTTATAATATTCCAGGCTGACATGTCAACTGAGCTTTCTCTTCTCGCTGTCCACAACGCATCGTACCAGACTGCCGTCTCCACAATGGTCCATCTTTTTAGGTCTTTCCACCACATCTCCATCGTTGGTCCTTCCTTGGCCTTCCAGTGCATTGCTATTTGTCTTTTTGCTAGGGCCCAGGACAAGTTCATCATTTTTTCTCTCGCTTTATTTTTCTTTGAGGAACCATAAAGACCAAGGAGGCAGGCTTCTATTGTCCAGGGTCGTCCCGTGAGACCTTTTTCTTGTAGTTGGTGCTCCACTTATTGCCAGCAACCATGTATTGTTGGGCAGTACCAGAACATGTGGCCCATATCAGCATTTGTTCCGATGAATTTCGGGCAAGACTGTGCGAAAGCTCCTGGGAAGTGGGATATTTTTTCTGGAGTCAGATATGCTGTATGTACTAAATAGAACTGTAATTGATTTAATCTGGCATTCCTAGATATTTTCTTTGGGTATAACTTTGCCTTCGCCCATTCTTTGTCCAAGAGTGTCCTGCCTATTATCTCATCCCATGCTTGCGTCCCTTTGTTTTTATCATGGGGGATTTCTTCCATTAATGTCTGGTATATTCTAGACACCATGTGTCCTCTTTCTGTAACGTCATAGAGAAGGCCCAGAACTGGGTTTTCCTTTCGCCTCGTCTCTAGAGTCGGCCAGCTGTTCTCCAGGCAGTTGGTGAGTCTTGCATAGGTTATGAACTGACCTCTATGCAGTCTGTGGGATTCGACATCTCGAAAGGCCAATTTGTCTCCTTCAGGGGCTATGTCGCTTATTGTGGCCAGGCTTTTCCAGAAATGTCTGCATTGTCGGAGGGTTGTGTTGTTGTCTTTATCAAGTGCGGCCAGTGGTATTTGGGGGGAGTACGGCTCTTCTATCTGTAGTTGTTTTTTGACTCTGTTCCATATTTGTTTTCCTAAGTGTAGAAACGTGGGAGTCCGTATAGGCACTTTCTTCTCCAACCATAGAATCTCTTTGAGGAGGTGTGGTGAAACGGTATTATTTAGTAGAGTGTGTTCCACCGTTTCTTTGTCTGCTAGTCAATTGGCTATGTGTTGGAGTTGGCCTGCAAGGTAGTCAAGTTCAAAATGCGGGAGTCGCAGTCCCTCTTCCGTGTAGTCTTTACGGGGTGTGGTCATGGCCACTCTTCTTCTACCTTTGCCCCACACAAAGCTTCCTAGTATAGTGTTGAGTTCTGTGAAGAACTTTCTCAGGATGAGAAATGGTACGTTTATGAAATGGTATAGCAATATTGGCAGAATGATCATTTTCACTAGCGATATTCTCCCTGTTACGGACAGAGGTAGCGTCTCCCATAGTTTGATGGATGTCTCGACACCGTTCCTTGCTTTCAGTGTGTTGGCCTTGTGTGTGTCCTTAACGGTGTGGTGTATGTTGATGCCAAGATAACGGAACATCTGGTTATTCCATCAGAGTTCCAGGCAAGAAGTTGCTGTTCTGGTATTCCGGCCCAGCCTGCTAGGGGGTATAGGCAAGATTTGGGCTTGCTGATAGTTATCCTGGAGAGTTGCGTGAAATTATCCAGTACTTCCAGGTATGTGCCCAGGTTGTCCTCAGGATTATGTATATATAAAAGAATATTGTCTGCGTATAGGGATATCACGGTGCGGTGCGCCATTTTGTCAGCGGCTCCTCGATATTTCTGTGAGCTGTAAGTCGTGATTGCTGGCTGCGGTTTCGATCGGGCTTGGAGGCACAACGGATGAGTCGCTCGGCACTCCCCTGGCAGGTGTTTTTATATCGATTTGTCTTTTCATATGTAGGTTAAAGGATCAATGTGGCGTATCCAGAAGGAGAGCTTGGGGAAGCACGTCTTTCCTACATGCTCGCTGGCCACAACCCCCCTAGTTAAAACACTTAATCTACTTAACATTTACTTAAAATACTTGCACACATATTTCAGGGCTTGCGGTAGCGGGCCTGTAGTTATGGTTAAGTAGCTCAAGTCATAGAAAAAGCACTTTTTGGGTGGCTTATAACTTTGCACCCCCCTCAACAGATGCTCATGAAACTTTGCCAAAAAGTATATGGCCTCACGGAATAATTCTGCGAAGTTTGGTGTGGTCTTGTCCAGGGGGAGGCCAAAGTTATAGAGGTTTCCCAAAATGTGTGGAAATCCTCATAGATGTAATGGGAAAATAAAATTCCTCACACCTACAGCACAAACCGCTGAACGGATATTCAGTGGCAGGAGCAGCGGCTTGGTCCTGAAAGCGTGCTTTTGTAAATTTGATGTAAATCTGTTCAGTCATTTTTTTTTTTTAAATGGATTGAAAAGTAGGTAACAAAAATGTATGATATCTGGGTCTGGTCCACAGACTCACTTCCCTATTTGGTCCGCGGACAACCACCTGGAACAATCAAGTAGCAGCCTGATGTCCGCGGACATCGGACATGCCCGCTGATTAGATGGTGAAAAGCATGAGGTGTGTCATATTTTTCGAAACGGTCATCATGTTGGATCCGCGGTCAGCAGTCGGTGTCCGCAGATAGAATGAAGGGGCAAAAGTCTGGAAATTCTATTTGTGGTTATTTGGTGGTTGAAAGAGGGCCTGGAAAGGGCTAGTGGGGGAGTGGAATAAAGATAATATGGAGCTGTTTTTCTATGTGAAAAAAGGGGCCGCGGGTGCCGCTTGCTCCGCAGACACTGTGTCAGTCCACGGACACTGCTGTGAATGAACAGTTTGGAAAACACATTTGGAGTGATATGATGGCAGAAAGAGGGCATGGAAAGGGTAGGGGAGTGGAAACAAGATTATATGGAGTTGTTTTTATAGGTGAAAAAAGGATTTGCAGATGCCGTCAAGCCCGCAGCCAATTTTAGTGTCAGCAAACAATATTTCAATTTCATGGGGTTCAGGGTAATATGGTGGAATGATATAATTAAAATGTATATGGTATTCATAATTGTAGTACAATTGAGAATAGTGCTCCTTGATGTCTCCTCCGCCTTTCACACTGTCAACCATTGCATCCTCATTAAACGGTTACATGATACCTTTAGCATCATGGAGCCGGTCACTGGACTGGCTGATCTGTTTTCTTCACTAACTGCCCTTCCCAGCTGCAACTGGGCTGTTTGTATTCCACACCTCACTATTTGCCTGTAGAGTACCCCAGGGTTTTATCCTATCATTGTAGCTACTACATACCTATTTTGTCCCTCTGACTCACATGATGTCTCTCTTCTTTTCCTATTTCCAGTGTTATGTTAATGACACACTTCTTTGTTTAAACTTCCCTGAACTAATTTATTCTCCTCGTTTTTCATCCCTAATTGTCTCACTGCCAATGAGGCATTGTGTGCAGCTAGAAAATCTCTGTCTCAATACCAGTAAGATGGAGATCTTTCTTATTATGACACCTGTGCTCTGCTTTTCTCTTACCCTCTGGCCACTGGCCGCTGTCTTTGGGCCCTCTACACTCAACATTCTGTGAGGCCAAAACCCTTGGGGTTACCTATAAGTCCCTTCTCTCCTTTACTCCTTACATTTTGGAGCTTGTAAAAAAAGAGAAAGGCACTGTACCGTTCGTCACCTTACCCCAGAAGATGAACATATGTAGAGCCCTGGTCCTGTGTAGGCAGGACTACTGCAATAGCCTCTTCCTTAACCTCCCACTTTGTTGTCCATAACCCCTTTGGCTAATCCAGAATAGGGCTGCAAGACTTATCCTTGGCCTCAAGCCCAGGGATGGTATTGCTGCAGCCCTAAAATGTGTGCATTGGATCCGGCTAATTACAAGGACTGCAATATGTCAAACTTTGTTTCTCTAAATACTGCCCTGCTACAGCCCTGCGCTGCTGTAACCCCAATACTCTGCTTGTCAAATGCTTTTTGAAACAGAGAGCGGGAGGTATGTCTCTGTCTTCGGGTGATACCTCTCTTCGGAACAACCTTCCTGCTCCTTTTATACTTGAGCTGGACTTGTTTGGGTTCTGAAAACATCTGAAAACGTTGTGTTCCTGTTTTACGGAATCACTTCCCTGCTAACTGATACCACTGCCACTGAGACTGGTGGCCTGGTCCCTCATAATTCTCACAAGTTCCAGGCCCTTTATCTAGTTGACACCAGTACACCCCTAAACCCTTTAGCACTGCCCTTCCGGGTGTACCGACTGGCAGCTGTGTACCACACCCTTGGGACTCCTTTGCCCCAGCAGGTAGTTTGTGGCCTCCCACTTTGCCATGTCCTGGATCTTTCCTTCTGGGCTTCTATGAGCACTTGCTAATCCCTAGTCCTCTTTCCATTCATGCACTTATTTTACTTCACAATGCATATGTGCATTTATAGCAGCAGTGTGTACAATTTTATTTGTATAAGCAAGGGAAATGCATATGGAAAAGATTTGTACAACAAGAGTTATTTTAACTGATTGCTGATATATGTGTGACTGTTTTAGAGCAGGTAATGAGGGAGTGCACCAAACATAACAGTAAAAAGGGTAGAAGGGATATCTTGTGCGATGGTGTGCATGTGCAATCCAGTTTTATTTTTTAAAGCATGGCCTAGAGAAGGGGCTTCGGAGACCAAGGATAGTCATGAAGGGCCATGGATTATTGTCCTTATTGTATGCTAGGCAAAAGTGTTTTGGAGAGAAAATTGTTTCTGTGCTTTTTTTCTTTTTCTCTAGTATACAATTGTCCATTATTTCCATTAGCATAGTAGAAAATGCTAATGGAATAGTTGGAGAATCGTATTGAGCCCAACTACTTTACAGAGAAAGGTAAAGTAGATGGAGTCTATAAGCCTATTTTATTTTACTTCTATTTTTTAACTGAGAAAGGTGGTTCCTAAAGGAACCGTGTTTTGGTGCTTTTTATTTGAATGTTTTTTGTTTTTGCAGGAGAGTCCAGGAAGTAAGGTGTGGAGGGAAATAAATGAAGGGGCAGCAAGCACAGATATGGAGCAGTAGGTGAACAGGGGAACATTTTGGGCGTGCTTTAACTGTAAGGTAGTGGGCAGTGGTTCTCATGCTCTTTGATTGCAGTTTCAAAAGCACTTTGAAACAGCTCCCCCCTGCAGAGTGGTGTGTTGAATTATATACAGAGTATAGTTGTCTTCTAAAGATATGGATCAACAGCCTCTTTTATGGCTTGCAAAGTATCTGGTTGGATCTTGTGCCCCTCAAGAGTAGCCTGTGTGGTGGCAGTATTGATTGAGGAAAATGAGGAAGGGGAAAACAGCCTACTACTTCATTAGAAAGGAACAGCCTTTCTCAGAGCATCCCAGTGGTTGGATTTGCTATGGTGGCGCATGGAGGTGGTGCATAGGAGTACTGCCCAGGTAGCCCATGACTGAATACAACATTGCACTCAGTGCATTTCACTTTGGTAGCTTTAGCCTGTGGTACATTCCCGACATGCGTCTCTCAGTGCTAGACGTAGGCACTTCCTCTATCTCATCTTCTTGGTTCTCACATTGTGTTTGGAAGTACTGCGCTTTTTTTGTTGTGTAGGTTCTGCAGCTGGTGTTTGTGGTGATGGTGGCTCTTGAGGACAAGGGACAGCAATAGCTGATGCCATTTTTAAGATAAATAGCAGTTTTGCTAATATTCTTCCAAGTTTGTGCTCTCTACTAGATAGTGAATGGATAATGAGTAAGAATAGGTGTAGGAGCTGTGTAAGGGTAAATTTGGAGCTTGAATGTTCTTAGATCAGTAGAAAATGCAGTTCCGAACTGTCCACGAAGCACAGACCCAATCGCGAAGTGCTGAGGCATTCGCAAACACGTCTTCATTCCACATATGAAAAGTCACGTGAGGCTGTCTGGAAAGTCTACAATGATGTCAGACGTTCACGGACGTCTACGAACGCAAAAACAGTGGAATAAAATTGCAAAAAGTGTATAGAAGTGTTAAAAATTATGCTAAAAGGTGGGAAATGACAGAGTTTTAAGGTGAAACTTTGTAGATTGGACAGAAATGTTGCTATATTGGGGTAAGTATGGTATTAGTAAGTTGGAAAATTAGCATGCACTGATAAAAACCCATGAAATTCACTGAAAATACTTTGTTACAGAGATGTTATGGTTAAGTTGTACTAATGAAAACCTATGAAATTCAATGAAAAAACTTTGTAAAAGGGACATTATGGTCACAGTAAAACTGAAAAACCCAAGAAATTCGCCTGTTATGGTAAGCTAATCAACCATAACTCACGCCACCACCGTGCACTGCTAAGACTAATATCAGGACATCAAAGATGACATCACAAATGTCATTGCTGAAATCCATTGCCCCACTCAAGCCCCGCAAATCTAAACCGACCAGCCATACTAACGCCTGGTTCACCTCAGACCTCCTCGAACTTCACTCCAAAAAACTGACAGCCTTATTCCACTGGCAAACCACCCACTCCGACGCTGACAAACAAGACTTCCACAATCTCTCAAAAGTGTACAAAAAAGCTATCATTCGCGCCAAAGCCAACTCCTTCGAAGCCAGGATCTGTGAGGTTAAATCCAACTCTAAAGAGATATTCTGCATTTTCAGAGAACTAGAGACACATACCCCCCACAGAACCTGACTAAAGACAAGGCATATGCCCAGCTGCAATCATTAAATACTGTGCCAACACACTCGCGCCATTCCTGACAGCATTCGTTAACGCATCCTTTGCCACAGGCAAGTTTCTTTTTTTAATTTTATTCAGATTTGTAGAGCGCACGTCAGCTCGGGGGCATCGTGGCGCTTGTTACAGTCATATCTTAGTTACATAGGATACATTGTTTACATAAAATACATTATTTACAGTGGCAATATGACGTTTGTACAAATTTGCAGTGCAGTATAATTACATAGATTCGTGAGTGTCTCATATTATTGTGCAAGGAAAGAGGTCTTCAGTTTCCTACGAAAAATCGGGAGTGAGTTCTCCGCTTTAATGTCTGCAGGAAGAGCGTTCCAGGTCTTGGCGGCAATGTAGGGGAAACTTAGGCCCCCGGCTTTGGCTTTTTTGATGTGTGGGATGTAGAGTAGGTTGGAGTATTGCGTCCTGGTGGGACGGGAGGAGGAAGGTTTGGAGATGGTCTCTGATAGATAGGACGGGGCGGAGAGAGAGAGGCATTTGTGAGTGAGGGTGAGGATTTTGAGTGTGATCCGCTCTTTGACCAGGAGCCACTGGGCCTCAAGGCAGCCTGGGTACACCCTCTACTAAAACAAAACACACTCAACCCCACATCTCCAAACAACAACAGGCCTATTATGACCATCCTATTTTTACTTAAAATACTCGACAAGCAGCCTACCTACAGGTGCAACAATTAATCTAGGAAAACAATCTCCTAGGGCTACGCCAATCTGGTTTTTGCCCTAGGCATGGGACAGAAACCGCCCTACTGGACCTTAAAAACCAGATAGACGATGCCAGAAATCCAGGAAAGCCAGCCCTACTTCTACTTCTCGACCTTTCCGCGGCATTTAACCTCGTAGACCATAGCAACCTCTGCCACCACCTCACTACCACAACCAATGTCTCCCCCAACGCTACTGCCTGGATCACTTCATTCGTACAAGGAAGGACCATGCAAGTATTCTCTGATTTAGCTTCCGCTTCACCAACCATCATGCTATGTGGTGCACCCCAAGGCTCCTGCCTCTCGCCTACACTCTATAACATATGCACACGCCCCCTCTTCCATATCCTTGATGCCCTGGGTATCTCCTACACAACTACACAGACGATACTCAGATTCTACTTACACTCTCAGGTGACTATGACACAGACTCTAAAACCCTGAACAACATATACAACACTATCCAGACTTGGATGGCAGCCAACGGACTGTGCCTCAACTCAGACAAGACTGAACTCCTCTTAGTAGGTTCCATCGACACATTCAAGAATCTCGACACACAATTCAGCCACTTCACCATTGAGTCTATCAGAATCCCAGTATCGGATGCAGTGAAAACACTAGAAGTATACATGGACTCCAACTTGTCCATGACTAGGCAAGTTAATGCGATTGCTTCTTCTGCAGCCTATCATGCCAAGCTCCTGAATGCAGCTAGACCTTTCCTCTTTAAAGAGAACTGCACCAACATAGCAAGAGCCATCACCGGCTCACGGTCAGACTATTACAACGTTCTCTTCCTGGGCACTTTGGCAATAAATCTAGACAAGTTGCAAGTCTTCCTGAATAGTGCACTAAATGCAGCGATGGGCATTCCCAAAACGGGAACATATCACTGCCGGAAAAAAAAGGGAAGTAAGAGGATCCAAACTTGGAACCCTCCCGTCCCCTGCACACTATAATACTGTCCATAGACATTTAATGATTCAGTAGATGTCATAGAGAAAGACAATTCAATTGCATTAAATAACAGTACAATCTACAACAATCTTAGGTTCTAAGAGGTTGTTGTATTTAATCAAGAACAAGAATTTCAAAAACAAAGATATCAGGGAATAGCAAAAGATAACATCCAGATGGTCAATATGATTGCCTGACGCATTTCGAGGTTTTCTCCTCTTCTTCTTGAGCCTAATTGAACTTTAAAACATCATAAAATAAAATAAAGTCCCATAAGCTTGTTTGTCACTGTCAAATTGTATTTCAGTCTAACAGAAGATTAAATTCATGTTGCAATACGGAGCACAAGAATATGGTGCCAAACAGTATATATTTCAAATGCTACATTCACATACTACATTTAGAGTATTCACTCTGAACTCTGATAATAATAAGATTGATCTTGAATCATTAGTGTGCACCAATAACCCACAGTACCATATCACTGCCGCCAGGCAACAAGCCCACTGGCTCCCTATAAAAGAACATGTTACATTCAAAGACCTGGCACTAACTCATAAGGGCATCCACCTCACCGCACCGGCCGACCTCTCACAAAGGATTCACCATTCCACATCTGTGAGAGCCACCAGAAAGCCTTACTCTAACTTGCTCACTGGGCCCGTAATCACAATAGTTAGAGCAGGTGGTGCTAGCTTTCCATACTTAGCGTCCCTAAAATGGAATGCCCTCCCACCACTACGTGCAGAGGGATCACATATGGCATTCCGAAAGGCACTGAAAACCATGCTCTTCGCCTAACTAACCTCTGCACGAGACACAGCATGCCTGCATAGTTAAATATGATAAAAACTGCAAATGTATATTTAATCTGTGCATAAAACTATATAAATGTGTAAATGGTAATCCTGAAAATGTACCCTCCCTGTAACTAAGCGCCCCTCAAGTAACAGCGCCACCATGCCCGAGGACTATTTGTGCGCTATACAAATGTAAAAATGAATAAATCACATGTGAAATTAATTGTAATTGAAAGTCCCTACAAAGAGTTGTGTTTATGATGTTGGTAACAAGATGTCAAGGGTTATCGGGAGACCTATCATGAACTACTTAATCTATCAAAGAATGTACTCATCTAAACAAAACATTGTATTGAAGTGTTGTTGTCAATACAGGAACCTAATCATACATAAACATAGGCAATGGCTGTTGCATGCACCATAGAAGTACACAATTTTTAATCTTCTAAATTTGGATAGTAAAATATTGAATGCTACCTTATCCGAGTTTTGAGTACTGTTAAACATGTAATAAATAGCTAACAATTCAAGACTTAATACACACTTGTGCTGGTACAAACAATACATTTGAAGACCCACAATCACATAAATTACTGGCACATACAGGGAAACTAAAGTAAGGAAGAAAGAAACAGCATCACTAGAAAATGTTAACAGCGTTAACGTTCATCTTCATGTATAAAAATGAATTGTGTGTTTGAGACCTGCTCATTGCCCCATGTATGTGCACCATGAGCTGAGATCAAACCCTAAGGAAAGTACTTTAAAAACATACAAGGCTAATGTCTAGATATATAGCACCTTGTGAATTTTAATATTCTGACTGTCAGTGAACAAAACCACCTGGCCTAGATGTCTGGGAACAAAAACAAGTGGCCCAGATATGTGATGGCATCAGTGATGTCATCAATGACATTTGTGATGTCATCTTTGATGTCCTGGGTGTTAGTCTTAGCAGTGCATAGTGGTGGCGCGAGTTATGATTGCTTAGCTTGCCATAACTGCCGAATTTTGGGTCTTTTTCTGGTTTTTGCAAGTGCAACTTAACCATATCTTCCCATTTACAACATTTTTTCAGTGAATATATATGTATATATATATATATATATTCAGTGAAAAAAGTTTGTTAAAGGGACGTTATGGTTAAGTTGCGCTTTTGTGATATCATCTTTGATGTTCTGGGTGTTAGTCTTAGCAGTGCACGGTGGTGGCATGAGTTATGGTTGCTTAGCTTACCATAACTGGCGAATTTCAAGGATTTTTCGGTTTTACTTGGAACCATAACGTCCCTTTAACAACGTTTTTTCACTGAATTTCATAGGTTTTTAGTAGCGCAACTTAACCATAACGTCCCTTTAACAATTTTTTTTCACTGAATTTCATAGTTTTTTAGTAGCACAACTTAACAATAATGACTTTGACTTTATATACATGTCATATGGAACTGACTAGATCTCTTCTTATGAACTTGATGTCTGCGAACTTACCACTACCTAAAAACTGTGGGGGGGGGGGGTATGTTTGATTGTTATATCATAATATAGGAACATTTAACAAATTCAAAAAGCAGCACACAAACACATTATATATAGTAATACATAAGAAATGTAACCCATATATGTAACACACTAACCATTCATTTAAATACAATATGTTCTGAAATGGAATATACCACAAGAAGATAAATTGGCTTCCAACATAATTACCTCACAAACACATAGTAAATACGCAATACTAATGCTTCTACGTTACAATGCAGATGGTACCAAAAACAACCATCTGACTGGATTCACACATAGTCAAATATCACTTGGTAAGAAAACCTTCACAACAATAGGTATAATCTACCACGCAGGAGCCACAACCAATTCAGGGCACTACACGGCATATATAAAAAAGAAATGTGGATGGTTTGAATGTAATGATAGTACCATTACTCTAAAGCAGAGATTACCAGCAAATCTTACAAACGCTTATTTGATGTTCTTAAAACCAAAATTTGATAAATAAACTGTATTTAAACCTTTAAGTAAATTTGTGTTAAAAAAATATAAACTGTTAGAATACTCCAAAAGCTATCTAACTGCTCAAAGATTCTACAACAACTAATCAGATAAATGAATACCACTAAATTAGACCAAAAAATACACAGTTAGAATACGCCAATTGGTATCTAACTGTCCCAAAATTATAAATTTGTGTTACAATAATATAAACTGTTAGAATACTCCAAAAGCTATCTAACAGCTCAAAGATTCTACAACAACTAATCAGATAAATGAATACCACTAAATTAGGCCAAAAAATACACAGTTAGAATACGCCAATTGGTATCTAACTGTCCCAAAATTTAACAATATCCAAATAGATAAATCAAAACCACTAAAATATATTTAAAAAATAGACAGTTAGAATACGCCAATTGGTATCTAACTGCTCCAAAATTTTATAATATCAAAACAAATGAAGAATCTGTTACTGCTCCAAAAAAAATACAACAAAGCAAAGTATAAAGCATTAGCCAGAAACAACAAGTGAACACTGAAAACAAACAAACAAATAAACTGTAGCATAACAGAAAAAGGTTTTTTTTTAATCCAACATGGATTTTTTTTTCTCCCACAGACCCAATGATTTTAGCAACAAATACAGAAACTGAGCAAATTGCACAGTACTCTGATTTGTACTCTACTAAATATGAGGGTCGAAAAAAAATAAAAGTATATTGCTTATACAATGTAATAAGTCATTACAAAATACTAATACTAACATGCTATTTTCTTTTATCACAGAAATGAAGAAGAAAAACATGGACTCCCATTACTAGACCAAACAGTAAGTATACAATAATAAGGACAACCATAGCAGCATATCACATCCATAGTAACTAATACCTTTGTTCCTTATACATTTGTTTTTCACCCAAAGTTATAAGCAAATATGAATGTGATATGCTGCGGTGGTTGTTGCCAGGGCATACAGTCTTGGGTGCATGGCCAAATGGCCATGCACCCAAGACTCTATGCCCTGGCAACAACCACCGCAGCATATCACATCCATAGAGTCAAACATTTCAACTATGATCTATGGGAAACTTTTAATGTCCGCGAACAATGTGAGTGTTCTTAGAACACTTTGAACTTGCCAGCGAACAATACGGACACCGTTTTCAGGACACCCCCTACGAACATTTCAGAACAACGCGATAGTTCTTAGAACACTTTCAACTTAACAACGAACAATACGGACAGCGTCCTAAGGACACCCCCTACGAACATTCCAGGACACCGGGAGTGTTCTTAGAAGCTTCTTCAGAACACCACCATCTTGTTTATTTGCGAACATTTCAGGAAACCGCGAGTGTTCTTAAGACACATTCAACTTGACAGAGAACAATATGGACAGCGTCCTCAGGACACCCCCTACGAACACTCCCCGGACACCGCAAGTGTTCTTAGAAGCGTCTTCAGAACACCACCATCTTGTTTATTTGCAAACATTTCAGGACACCGCGAGTGTTCTTAGGACACATTCAACTTGACAGAGAACAATACGGACAGCGTCCTCAGGACACCCCCTACGAACACTCCCCGGACATTGCGAGTGTTCTTAGAAGCGTCTTCAGAACACCCCCATTTTGTTTATTTGCGAACATTTCAGGACACCGCGGGTGTTCTTAGAACACATTCAACTTGACAGAGAACAATACGGACAGCGTCCTCAGGACACCCCCTACGAACATTCCAGGACACCGGGAGTGTTCTTAGAGGCGTCTTCAGAACACCACCATCTTGTTTATTTGCGAACATTTCAGGACACCGCGAGTGTTCTTAGGACACATTCAACTTGACAGAGAAACAATACGGACAGCGTCCTCAGGACACCCTCTACGAACACTCCCCGGACACCGCGAGTGTTCTTAGAAGCGTCTTCAGAACACCCCCATTTTGTTTATTTGTGAACATTTCAGGACACCGCGAGTGTTCTTAGGACACATTCAACTTGACAGAGAACAATACGGACAGCGTCCTCAGGACACCCCCCACGAACACTCCCCGGACACCGCAAGTGTTCTTAGAAGCGTCTTCAGAACAACCCCATTTTGTTTATTTGCGAACATTTCAGGACACCGCGGGTGTTCTTAGAACACATTCAACTTGACAGAGAACAATACGGACAGCGTCCTCAGGACACCCCCTACGAACATTTCAGGACACCGGGAGTGTTCTCAAAAACGTCTTCAGAACACCCCCATTTTGTTTATTTGCGAACATTTCAGGACACCGCGGGTGTTCTTAGGACACATTCAACTTGACAGAGAACAATACGGACAGCGTCCTCAGGACACCCCCTACGAACACTCCCCGGACACCGCGAGTGTTCTTAGAACAGTTTCACTTTGTTTGCGAACAAAACGGACACATATTGAGTCCTTAGAACACCCCCCAGTCAGTTTATTTAGAACATTTCAGAACACCTGTGATGTCCGCAAACAAATCGAACACAAAAAGAACATCTAACACATAAAAAACACAACTTTCATCCTATCTCATACACTCCCACCCTCCCCAAACACTCCTACACACCAACACACTCTACTAAATAAAAATTTTGAACAAAGTTTCACCGCGCTGTCCGCGGACGTCCACGAATCAAAGATGTCGGGCGCTACCGAAAAATCTGACACGCTTCACGCTCCACGCCGTCCAATCAGCGAACACGTTGCATGTCCGCGAACATCACGCAAGACGAATGGCCAATCAGGACACTGTCCGCGGAGCGAACAGGGAAGTGTGTCCGCGAACCGAACACAGATATCACTAATTTTTTTTTACCTACTTTTTGGTCATTTTAAAAAAAACTACTGGACGGATTTTCACCAAATTTGCAAAAGCATGCTTTCGGGACCAAGCCGCTGCTCCTGGTCCAAATTTGGTGGAAATCCGTCCAGCGGTTTGGGCTGTAGGCGCGAGTAAAAAATGTTTCCCATTCAGTCTATGGGAAAAAAAAAGTTTTGGGACCCCCCTATAACTTTGCCCCCCCTGGACGAATCCTCACCGAACTTTGCAAAAAGATTCAGAGTGATCCAAATACTTTTTCTGCAAAGTTTGGTGAGGATCCGTCCAGTGAGAGCGAAGTTATAAGCCACCCAAAAAGTGCTCTTCCTATGGAAACAGCAACTACCGTGGCCATGTAATTAATATATATATATATATATATATATATATATATATATATATATATATATATATATATATATATATATATATATATATATATATATATACACATTAACTCACAACATATATACAACATAAAATGCTGTGTCACAATGGGGTGACTGCTGCAGTCAGTCACCCTTTCACAGTACCTTGCAGTCTTTCATGGGGTGCTGGGTCTGGGCAGGCTGGTGTTGGGCTGCAAAGTGCTGGGTGCAGTCTGGGCGCCTGTCCCAGATGTTACCGGATGACTGAATGGGGCTTGGCCCCTGCAGATTTTGCTCCTCTTCTTTCAGGGTGAGGCTTGGCCCTCCCTGGTGATGCTCCTCTTCATTCAGGGTGGCCCCATCCACCACATGGGGCCACCACACTCACCACACAGTTCGTGCTTCCTTGAAGTCCTGGGCAATCCCTGTGCAAGTAAGGGTCCACCCACACTTCACTGCTGAACCCCACAGTATTGATAATATTCAGGGGGAGGGGCCCACCTGACATCATCTCCGCAACCCGTAGCATTTATTAACTTCAATGGGTGGGCCCTATTGGCTGGGGGCCCACCTGACATCACTGCTGCACCCCGCGGCATGCTTTAACTTCAATGGGTGGGCCCTGTTGTATGGGAGGGCCACCCGATGCCACCACTCCACACGGCACCATTTTTATTTTCTGCAGCATCCCTGTTACCATGGGGACTCAGACATGCTCACTGCTGATCTCATTGCCTTGCTTTCAGGCCCACCCCTCAGCAATGCATTGCGAGACGCATGGTGGGGGGGCACTCACCTTCACCCAGAACGCTCCGCTGGGCGACCTGGGGCTTCCTTCACCCGGGTCGCTCAATGGAGCAGCCCAGGACTTCATGCCTCCTCTCTTCTTCCAGGTTGGCCACCAAGGCCAACCCAGGACTTATATCTACACCGGGCCACCCTCCAGGGTGGAGTGGCTCCTGCTGCATAACTGCTTCACCTCCCGGGCTATTCCTTGAAATACGCAGCACAGGAGAACTTTATTGATGACAGGCTTTTGGGGGCACAGGCCTTTGGGGGTACGGCCGGACAGCCCAGTGGGGGCTGCCGTCGACATGCAGTCCTGGCTGGGCAGTACCTTATGTGCCCAGGCAGCCACCGCCACTCTGCCTGGGCTCAAATGTCTCCAGACTCATCCGGTCTGGCACTCGGGCAGGCCAACAAGCACCACGGCCCAGGGGCATCCAAGCTGCCCCTAGCATAGCAGCTCGACTCCCCCGCAAACAGTCTCTGGGGGCTCCCCATACGCCGCCCAGCACTAATGATATGATATTATATGGCATTTATAACGCGCCTATACAGGCAAGGTCGGGGGAACAGGGGAAGACAGACAACGATCCTACTAGGCCAGGTGTCATTCAGATCGCGCAAGTGCAAGGGAGGGGAAGGAGGAGAAGTGCGGAGGGGAAGTGGAAGAGGAAAGTGCAGCACAAGGATAAGAACAATAGGTAAATAAACAATAGGAAAAAAAAAAGTGCGGCCATCAGGTGGCAAGTTAAAGGGTAAGTGCAGACGTCCGGTGTCAAGTGCAGGTGGGACCGTAAGGATACAGAAAACAGTCACCAAGTGCAGGGGTTATCAGGACCCGACTGGCGGGGCAGTGGATCTGGGCCCGAGATCGGAGGGTGGCCAGGTAACCAGTACAGTTTCTGTGTCTGCCGGGAATCATCAAGGGAAGAGAGGAGAAAAAGTGGACGAGAAAAGAAACGTTTTGAGGTGCTTACGGAACCCGAAGATGATTCTCCTCAAGTTTCAGGAAGGCAGGGAGGTTGTTCCAGCGGGAATCAAAAGTTGAAGGCCCCAGGGGGGCGCGCGAGGCAGCGACCCCCCCAAGGTAAGTGTCTCTCTCTTTTCTCCAAGTGTCCTTTTCTCAACTATTCTTTTTTTTTAAATCCCTCTGGAGTCTTTCTTCTCTCCCCTGCCTAGCCCATTCTCAGGCAGGGGAGTTATTTTCTATTGTTCTTTTTCTTTCCCTTTCTCCTGACATTCCATCAAGCCCCATGGGCGGTTGGATGTTTTCTCCCAAACACAGACACCCACAGGACATAACATATAAGTTAAACACACACTAGACTTCACTTTTAGTAAAACCTTTGTTGCTGTAGTGTCCGTGACTCTTTCCTCTCTGTGTGTGTTCCCTCAGAGGGCAAGCATGTAGCCCCATTAGTCAGGCCCCGTGGGGCCACAGGCTACACAATGCCACCTGCTTCAGCTGTGGGAAGAGGATGTTTTTTTCTTCATTGCATAGCCCCATTACAATATATGTTTTATTATTGAGTTCTTTACAGCTCATGGAACTTGATTGCTGGTAGTTCATGGCAAATGCTGCAGAATGGTTACCCTGGCTTTACAAAGCTTATTTACACCTAATTATGTACAGCAATGAGCCATCGTTGCCCAGATCAAGCAATGCATTACATTGAAATGTGTCTTGACAATGCAGGACTCACTGGCTCCTGCCCGAGGGCAGTAAGAAACAGATGAATGGGTAATAAACTAGGATAATTGTCTCCGATTTAAAGAGCTTTTCTGTACCGACAATGGTGCAGCCGAGCACGGCTTTACAAGTAAATTGCTGAGTAAACTCGAGAGAAGTGAGCATAACAATACACACAGTAAATTGGTATTTGCAGAGAATGAGATGATGTTTGCAATGGAGCCTTGAATTGAATTCAATTGCAATAAAGAGAGCATACAATCGTGCATAGGGGAATATGTTCAGGGTCGGACTGGCCCGTTGTTTGCTCCCTCTCCCATTCCCATTCACGGTCCTTCCCCATTCCCATTTCAGCCCCATTGGGGCTGAAATGGGAATGGGGAAGGACCGTGTCCGAGTCCTTGGAGAGAGGAATTACCGGGCCTTCCGAACTCGGAATGGCCCGGTAAGTCCTCATTCCGAGGACCCGGACCCCGATGCGATTTCGGCGGCAGCCATGCCGCCAATAGCGGCATGGTTACCGCCGAACTCGTAATGAGGGCCAGTGAATTCCCGAACCAGTTAGACATTCAAGTGAGTTCAGCCCTCACTACTGAGATTCAGGGCAACACGAGAGTCACAGGTTTAAATCACATCTTGCACCCTTCTGAAGTAGAGAGAGAGGGCCAGTAGAAATACATTTGGGAAATGTTACTAAGACCTTTTTTTAATTTATTTTTATTTGTATATGGCTACGCAGTAAACTTTACAAAATGTACAAAAGAACATTAAAAGAAAAATAAAATGGCATGTGCCTTTTTACATGTCAATGATTTACAAAAGAAAAACACAAACACTAATGACAGTAAAATGCAGCTACTACTTCCAAGCGACGAAATTGAAATCAAAGTTCCCCCCGCCATCATTTAACATTGATATTCAAAGGCCAGGATCCAAAACAATACACCCCAAAGTCATGGCAAAATTTCAAATTTCTAACTACAATGAATCAGTAATGGTTCCCAGTTTGCAAGTGTCCCTCAAGAAGCGCACCACAGCAGTCTGCAATTTCAGCCTTTTACCATGAAGCATATCTAGCCAAAGATGTTCAAGATCCACACTGGCAGTATTTGCAACAAATTGACTAAAACAGTTAATTCGCTCCATTCTTAGACCATCGCATTCAATTAAGAGATGCTTCAGGGTTTCCATAAGGCCAATTTTATTACAAAATCTACACACAGATGGATAGTCAATATTGCCTTCTCTTCTATCTGTAATTTCACCAGTTTTCATCACATTGAAACGGAAGCGCATAAAATCCTGTCTCTACATCCTATTGGGGAAGCGAAGGAGGTAAGATTCATTTATTCCAAATTCTTTACTCATACCGGAAGCCAAATGACTATACAGTTTGTACCTGGAAACCACGGTTAAATTGAAATATAGATGTTGAAGCAAACTCTTAACTTTCATAGGGTTGGACGTGAGAAGATCATACGGTATTCCTGCTCTAGCCAGGATTTCATGCACCTCCGTCTCCATGTCCCGTAAGTATATGGAAACCACCGAGCCATTGCGTAGTCCGTGGCCCATAATTGCATACAAATTGTTGCTTTTGCAGACCATCAGTTTCCTATAAAGGGTAATCGTTTGCCATTCTATAACCCAGGCCTCCCTATTGCTGACACTTACACCAGTGCCTCCTCTAAGGAAACTCTCACAGACATCCTCTTTGTCGTTCCTTTGCCAGACCTATGGACCCTTCATATGGTCTCTGTGCACTCTCCTTTCTCTTCTTCTCCCATTAATGGTGGCACCCATTGGGACGCCCTCCTGGCCTCCTTCCATTCCTTTAAGATCATCATTAATGTTTACTCGAATGGGACTGTCTTGGTCCAAGGGCCTCAGGCCAACCTTCAACTCTTGGATAAACGCTTCCCGCGCGTCATCAATTTCCTTTCTTCTCCTGCTATCCCCTCTCCCCTTTCCTTGGCTACCTCGCCTTCTTCTTCCCTCTCTGGCCCCTCTCGGGCTCCCTCTACAATTCTGTCTCTCCCCTAGCCATTCCCTTACTGTGGCTACTATCTATCGGCCACCTGGTCAAGTCGCCTCCTGCCTCTCTGAGTGGGCTGACCTCTCCTCCTCACTCCTGACCTCAACCACTCAACTGCTTCTTCTTGGAAGCTTCAACATCCACCTGGATGCCTCCTGTCCTCCCTCTGGACTCTTTCGCGACCTCTGCAACTCTCACTCTCTATTCTCCCCTCTGTCCCAACTCCCTCTGCAGGGCATACTCTGGATGTTCTGATCTCTTCAGACCTTCCCCTCTCTGTCCCTCTCTCCACTCCTCTCTCCTGGAGTGATCACTTTCTCCTCTCCTCTCACCTCACCCTCCCTACCCCTCAGGAGAAGCCACTTCCATCACTGCCACCCACCTTCTCAGTCATCCGACCCATGAAGCGTGATTCAGTTGAGGCTTTTGCCACCACTTTCTCTCTCCCTCTTCCCCCTTTAGCTGACTCTCACCCTGACACAGCCCTCTCCACCCTCTACTCTGCTATATCTGATACTCTTGATATCCTTGCCCCTGTCATGAGAATCCACCTGAAGCCCAAAGCCAAGTGCAACTCCTGGTACGACTCAGACCTCGTCACCCTAAAATTCAAGTGCAGGGTGGCCCAGAGGAAATGGCTTGCTTCATGTACACCCTCTGACAAACTGGCCTGCTGCCTGCTTCAAAGGCAATACCGGCTCTCTGTCCTAACCAAGAAGAGAGCTCATATCCAAGCCTGCGTCTCTGCGGCATCTAACAACTCGGCTGAACTCTTTTAAAATCTGCAAGGAACTGGCCAATCCTGCCACAGTCTCTACCTCTCCTATCCCTTCCCAGGCCCTCTGCACGGCACTGGCGTCTCACTTCATCTCTAAAACTCAGGATATCCTGTCCTCACTCTCCTGCTATCCCCCCCTCCCTCTACTCCCTTCCTCTGGCCCTTCTGAAGCCACCTCTCCTTCCTCCTTCTCTGCCTTCCCCCTGTTCTCCGCAGACAAGGTTTCTAGACAAGTCCGATCTATGAAAGTCTCGTTGAAACAGGTTCACCCCTGTTCATCCAAAACTATCAAGGACCACATTGACTCCCTGGCTCCTACCCTGGATGATTTCTGCAATCACTCCTTCACCACTGGAGTCTTACCATCCCCCCTGAAGCACTCCCTTGTACACCCTCTTCTTAAGAAAGCCTCTGCCAACCCCCAGTGCCCAGCTAACTATCACCCAATCTCCATCACTCCCTTCCTGGTTCAAGCTCCCGGAGAAACATCTTAATCTCCACTCTGAATTTGTCGGTTGTGTTCATGACCATCAGTCTGGCTTCAGAGCAGCCAGAAGCACAGAAACTGCTCTCCTGAACACCCCCTGCGTCCTCATCCTGCTTGATCTCTCTTCTGTCGTTGACACTGTCAGCCATGCCATCCTGCTCAACCGTCTCCGTGATTACCTGGGTATCACTGGTCAGGCTCTGGTGTGGCTGACTTCTTTCCTCTCTGACCGACCCTCTCAGATCCAACTTGGGTCCTTCCTCTCCGCTATCTTTTTCTCTACCTGTGGTGTCCCTCATGGGTCTAACCTCTCTCCCTGGCTTTTCAACCAATACCTGGGACTCCTTGCCCACTGCATCGGCGCTCTCTGCCCCAACTTTCAGTGCTATGCAGAGAATGACACCCAGCTCATTTTCAGGCTACCCCCGGCCTCCTCCTCTCCTCCTCATCTCTGACTGCTTGTCTGCTATCCAGGAGTGGTGTGCTGCCAATGACCTCTGCCTTAATGCCAGTAAGACTGAGATTCTCCTCATCGGCACACCCGCTCCCTCCTTTCCTGTAGCAGTCTGGCCGCCTCTCTTGGCCCTCTTCCTGCTCCCACCTGCAAGGCTAAAAACCTCAGGGTCATCTTCAACTCCACACTCTCCTTCTCGCCTCGCATCTCTGACCTCTGACGTCTCTAAGAAGTCACACTACCTGCTGCATCTCCTCAGAAGTATTCTTCCTTTCCTCTCCTTCCCCCAGAAGCTCACTGTCTCCAGAGCTCTGGTTCTCTCTAGGCTGGACTATTGCAACAGCCTCTTTCTAAATCTGCCTTTTTCTACTCTCCGCTCTCTGCAATTTATCCAGAACAGGACTGCAAGACTTGTCCTTGGCCTCAAGCCCAGGGATCGTATCTCTCCAGGACTGAAATCTCTGCACTGGCTCCCAGTGGCTGCGAGGATTAAGTTCAAAACCATCTGCGTCGTCCACAAGGCCTTCTGGGGTCTGGGGCGTCAATACCTTCAACTCTCTCTCCCTAAATATTTTCCTTCTCGAGCTCTCCGCTCATCCGCCTCCAACTCCCTCAGAGTCAGTCGCTTCCCTAAGCAACAAGTTGGTGGTAGATCTCTTTCTTCGGCTGGGGCCTGGAATAGCCTTCACTGCCTCCCTTAAACTTGAGGAGAACCATCTCTGGTTCCGGAAGCACCTCAAGACCTTTCTCTTTGCTTCTGCTTTCACTCCTCCTCTCCTCTGCTGACCTCCTGGGTGTTACTGGAACTGCACCAGCTACCTGGACACACTCTGACCCTCTGATCTCGGACCCAGGTCCCTCCCCCACCAGCGTCACACACCTGCAGTGCCCACCTGGCAACCCCCGCACTCGGGGACTGTTTCTGCATCCCTACAATCCCCCTCCCAGCCCTGACACCTGATGTCTGCACTTACCCATGCACTTGCCACATGATGGCGGTTACTTACTTATTGTTTTATCTATTCCCATGTACAGCACTGTTCCTGCCCCCTTCACTCGCACTTGCGCAATCTGAGTGACACCTGGCCTGGTAGGATCGTTGTCTGTTCCTCCCTTTGTTCCCCTCCCTTGCCTCGTCGCGCCTTGAAACATTCCTGCACCATATAGGTGCAAACTCTAGTCCATAGCAAAGCTGTGCAATGGTCTTACTCCTATAGTAACATATTCAAGGAAGAACTGAAACTTTTCCGAAATTATAATCAATTTTCCTCAACTGTGCCACAAGAGGAGAGATCTTCTTTTCAAGAAATTCCCGTAAATTAGCCTTTTTGTTATCCCCAAAAACCGGATATCGCAGATAACGTATCACCAGTCTCACTAACAGCTTTTCATGATTCAAGAACCAAGTAAAATTGATGGGACTTTTCCTATGGGATAGTCGTACAATAACATTTTTTTTATTATTGATAAGAAGAGAGTTGGCCAAGGAGTACTGATGAAAGGCAGCAAGTAGTCGCTGAAGACCAATAGGAGTCTGGTCATGTAATGTAACATCATCCGCATGTGCAGTCCAACAAACATGACTTCTTTCTATTTTAGGAGAAGCAAAAGCCATGGGTTCCAGAAAATTGCCTGCATCCGAAATATATAAATTAAATATAGTGGGCGCGAAGATGCATCCCTGCCTAAGTCCATTGTATACTCTGATATCTTTCGATAATGTACCCTCAGAGTTAAGACAACTTTTTATTCTAGTTCCTTCATGAAAATGGAGTAATATGGAGAGAAGGGGAGCCGGCATTCCTAGACGATGCAATTTTGACAACAGAATAGTTCTGTCTACTCTGTTGAATGCATTAGTTAGATGGATGGAAGCAATATAGATCAGTGAGTTGCCTGGTTTCCATGCTATTTCTTGCATAATGGCAGTCAAAAGACCCACTGCATCAGTACCCATGTTGTGCCTAAATCCGAATTGGAATAATGACAGAATGCCCTTGGCTGCAATCAAAACCTGAATCTGTTCAAGAATAATCCCGGCAAAGATCTTAGACTCAGTGTCCAAAAGAGCGATGGGCCTGAAGTTAGAAGGGCAGGCCCTATCGCCCCTTTTGTAAATCGGAATTATGCAAGAAAGATGCCAGCTGTCCGGAATGGTCTTGGCTAACAGTATATCTCTTAATAGCATGTACAAGATCTTAGACCAAAGATCTGGATTGCCCTTCAATACCACATTGGCAATTCCATTCAGACCAGGGGCCCGAGAAAGGGAACTGCGCATAATTAAATTTCGTATTTCGTCCCGCCTAAACACTATATTCATATGACAACAGCTAATGTCCGGTGGAACAGACCATTCCAAGACTGGAGGGGCAAACAACCGTGCAAAATGACCTTACCAAACCTCAGGTCTAACCGATACCGTTTGGGCCGTAAGTTGAAGGGCTCTTTCTCTATTTATCAGAGCCCAAAATGTGTGTGTATTAAAGTCAGAATAAGATATCAGCATTTGTTCACCGTCATGCTGATATAATAGAGCACGCACGTTTTTGACTCTATTTTTCCATTCATTTTTAATATTTCTGACCATTGCTAGAGAGGACTCATTCTGCAGGAGGCTCTTACGACAAGCTCTTAATTTCGTATACCTTCCTTTCTTAAATTCTCTCATAACCCCATAGAATGAGTGCGTATGGGCCAAAGCTGAAGTGCTAAGTTTCTTAGTGCCACACGTAGTTCTCACTGCAGATACTACATAATCTCTAAAGAAATCAAATGAATATATACTCAGTTTCTTATTGAACTCAGTGTAATCAAAATCCTGCAGAAAATATTTATTTATTCTGTCTACATTCCCTTTGTGCCAGGTAATACAATTGCCTGAATTATTAATATTAAGCCTTACGGGGAAAAGGTCCATATTGCATCTGATCAAATCCATGGCAAAAGTCACCACAAGAGCTTTATGATCACTTTTCTGAGTGCAATATAGAGAAAATTCTTTCACAAGATTGAACATCTTTAGTAGATACAAACATGTAATCAATCACAGAATATTAAATGCCATTGGTCCATGTATAGCAATCACAGGAAGAGTCTAGCATATTATTCGCACAACACATTCCCCAATCCTCCAACAATTGTAGCCATTTCTCGCCATTCATACGTTTAACAGAGTCCTCCTTATTAGTAAAGATCAAATCCGTAGATTTGTGAGTCATAGTCGAAGGAACTTTCACAGAGCAGTTGCCCACTAATGGTCCCAATTTTGAATTAAGATCCCCTGCAATAATAATGGTTAGTTCGGCACACAGCTCTTGACATTCTGAAATAACCAAATCCTACGGTATCTTTCAAACCTGAATCAGGAGACCAGTAGATATTAATTATCAGAAGGTTTAGAGGGGGTTTAGTTTTCGAGAATTCCAGTAAGACTGCAATGATCCCTTTTGTAATTTTAAAATCTTTTAACACTTTCCCTTCCAAATCATTTTTAATAGCAATCAAAATCCCTCCAGAGGGTCTCCCCTTCAGTTTCTTTGTGGACAGCTCTTGAAATAGTGTAAAGCCACCCAGAGACAGAGGAGAGGTAGCCCAGGTTTCTTGGAGACAAACAAAAGAGCATGAACACAGTAGGGAGCAGATTTCAGTAGAATTAAATAAAGTTTAGGAACCAAGATCCCCTGGAATTCCAACAGATCAAGATACAAGTTTGCAACACTGGGAGTTCTCCCTAAGATCCTGTATTCTAGAAATAGACTCTCTCAAAGTCAGTGCCAACCATTTTAGGTCAGTTTCACTGGAGGAGCCTACATGATTAATATCCTCCTCCCTTAATTCCATTTTTGATTTCGGCACGTTTCCCGAGGTATGTCTATGTTCTTCTCCCCTTGCTTTAAGGCTTCCTTTATTATATTCCTGCAGATCATAGCCAAATTTATTAAATACTCAGGCTCTGAAAGTATGAGCTTGTAAATAGCTCGAGAGTATAACACAATCCTAACATAATCATATTTGACAGGATCCGGGTCTTTTCCCGGATGACCTCCACCCAGAAGCATGGCCCCCTCGTCCACCGTGGGACCTTGAATGCTGTGACTACATCCTCTGCAGTAGCCGGCGAGGCCATGCCAAGATGGCCGCCGAGCTTCCTTCTTTGTTTGCACCGTCCTCTGTGCGTGGAGGCACGTCCCCGTTTTCTGCCTCCTGATTGGCCCCTGCCCTCATCAAATGCAGAGACCCGGCCTAGCCGTGAGGCGAAGACAGGTCCGCGCATTTAAGGGCAGCGCTTAAGGGCTCCTGCCTGTCTTTTCCCTGTTCTTTCCATGGACTTGTCTATGGACTTTGCCTGCAGCCTACCCTGGTCACCCAGCGTTCTTTGCAACACCTGTTGCTGAGTCACGGCACAAAGGTAAGGTGTGCACGCACCTCCGTTTTTGCCCCTCCTGTTCCATGTCCGCCTTCCCCTCAGAACCCTACCGAATAACCCTGCACCGGTGTTATCTTAACTTACAGCACCAACGTGACTCTTTCACTGCCCTCCATCACCAGTTGACTTCTGTTTTCGCCTCTCTACCCGTCAGTGGACCCTAACCCTCAGTGCCACAATCAATCATTCGCATTTTGGGCACTTGTTATTTATTTTGCATGCCATCATCTTCATGTGCTGGTCATCTACAGTCTCTAATTCCACCGCAGTGGAATCTTTGTAACTTAACACTGTTAATATTGCCTGTAGTGGTCTTTGCACTAATTTTGTATACCACACATCTGCCCTCCATTGCTTTGGGGGATTTACCCGTACCTCATTCATGTTTCACCCTTCCTCTAAACAAACGCACTGCATATGCTTGATCCATTATCTATGCATGTTCCTTTGTTGCATTCACTGTTTTAACTTACCTTGATTGCCTACTTCTGCATACTTTGTGCCTTGTACACCTACTCTGACCCTTCCACCTCTCTCCCCCACCCCCCCTTTTCGCCCCTTACCTCATTCCCTCTCCCTCTGATCGTCTTCCTCCCTCTCTCTTCTCATTCCTCAAATGCCTAAGCGTGCCCGCCTCTGTCGAGACTTGGTCCTGTTACGGCCTGACATTGCCATTTGCTTGTCCACTTCTTGCCCCTGCCTCTGGACCTTTGTGACCTTCCTACCCCTGCTCTGCGCTGACCCTACGTACGCTCTTGAGGTGCCTACCCTGTACTATGCACCTCAAACCCTTCCTCTTCTACTTCCCACTCTACTTCCTACTCTCACTTGCCTGCATCTCCCCCTCCTCTGGGGACCTATACACTTCCTCGAGGTCTTCCCTCCTTGCACTTACTCCTATCATCTGTTCCTCGACCGATGATAGTAGCTTGTCTGTCCCCCCTCTTACCCTTTGTTCTATATCCCTCTACCCTGTTTCTAAATTTATCTGATGAATTTGGCTCAGCAGTTGTCTTGTTCCTCCTCTCCCCCTGTATCCCTGCCCTCCCCTCCCTACCCTCCTCTTGTATTCCTCCTGCACAGCGTAAATTGTCGACAGACATAGTAATGTTACTGCTTGCTTTGTTCTCCTTTTCCATTCCCTCCTACCCTACTTGTTTTTTGGCACTTGCACTATCAGAAATGTCGTCAGGCCTATTACGGTAGTTATTTTCCACATTCAATATTGCTCAAGGACTTTACTGAATGTACTGTATTTCCTATGTTCCCTCCCTCCTTGAAGCGCTTTGAAACACTTCCATGTATAGGCGCTATAAAAATAGACAATCATATCATATCATGGATAGAATCAATCATCTTAATGTCTCCTGACGAAATAAGTGATAAACGGGGAATTTAATTCCATAAGGATATAATCCTTCCACGTGTGAGGGAATATGAGTCCCCCTGGGGCAGCAGAAAACTCAGTATTACACTAGGGTCATCAATAAAATGAGGAGGTCGCCACGGCACCACCTCACCAGGATGATCATAGCTTATCTGATTTGAGTGTCCTCATCAGTTCTTATTTCCCTGTGTCTGTTTTCGGGATAGGGCACCCTTCCATTCCTTACGATGGTGGAAACTTTCTGGCTCTTGCATCCCTCCCATATTTGTAATTCCTGTACCCTCTCTCCTAAGGTTGCAAGCTGAGTATCTCATTTTGTTCGCATTAATGCTATGTAGTTCCAGACTATCTTTGAGATTGTTGTCTGGATTTTTGTTAGATGGAATTAACCTATCCTTAGAGGGATCTCCCAATAACTGAGAGCTTTCAGAGCTGCGCACAGTAGCAGCCGATTTAATCTAATTTCCTTCCTTAATACTCGAGGCTACCATCTCAGTTAGAAAAGACAGATGAGAACCCAAATTAGAAGGAAGTTGCAGGCGCTTCAATAAGGCTTGTTGCACCAAGATGTTAATATCCCCAGAAGGGTGGATAGGGTCTCCCTTATCCAGGGTAGTTATCACGTTCACCTGTGCAATCTCCACATTCTCTTCTCTCTTAACTACATCTTTCATACTGCTTATCTCATTTTTAATTTTCAAGGTGGAGTTGGAATTAATACATTCTTGTTTATTAGTCAAGTCGGCCAGATTTTCCACATTCCCAATACTTGGTGTAGAAAGCTTTACAACAATTTTAACATACTTGGTGAACAATTGTTGAAGGCCCCCCCATCTTAGTGTCATCTACTTGATTAAATGTACATTGCATACAATCCTCTTTATCACTTCTCTTAGTTTCTTTGTATTTTTGTTGTTGTTAATATTTTGTCTGTTTCCCTTATGTTTCATAGCATCCCTCGTGCAATAAGTCGGCTCTTCATAGCTTTCATCCTCCTCATCACTTGCTGTGAGATCAATTATTTCCACTAGGCCAGTTGCAGGGGCATTATTATTTATAGCCCCCACCTCTTTATTGTTCAAATTGCGCCAGGAATTCCAGGGTGGTTTATTCGGTCCCTTTCCCAATTTTAATTTTGATTTGTTTTCCATCTTACCCTCTATATCAGGGGGAGAATTACCATCCCTCAATTTCTCCTTTGTACTTCTGGGGTGTATATTTTTAACCCCTAGATTTGTGATTTGTTTATTTTCTCCTTTTTTATTGGTATTTTTTATGGAGACATCTAGGTCTTTGATGTTCTGTGCAGAATCCTTAAGATCAAGAGCCACTTTACTTTCATCAAGTTGTGTTAAGTCTAGCGCCCTTTCTTCCGGGGGTATTCCACAGATGTCTTTGATGTTTGAGTTGGAAAAAATTTATTTTTATCGAAGGTAGATTTTCATTTTTTTTACTGGTTTGAAGTGAATCAGTCTGTTTAAACGCTCTGATCTTGAGGGCTATAGCCTTCATCCTTCTTTCCCGCTGTGATGTGCACTGTCTAGAAGCATCATCTTGCACCCCAACAGGTACCACCTAGCCTCATTCACCAAGTCCAAATTCTTTTTTAATTCCTGTTCCATCACCTCCAAAAGAATTGATGGACTGTCCGATACATGCCGTGATAGTAAATTATTGCTCGATTGGTTAGGGGTGCAAGGAATCACTCTCTCTTTATTATCGAGCAGTGAAAGAAGTTTGATTGTACGTTCTTAACATTCAATCTTAAGGGAATTAATCTGAACTGCTTCCTCCAAAACCTTCAATTCATTTTTATTTTCCAATTTCAGGTCATAAGTCCTTCAACTTCCGCATTGGACCTTGCTCCCAAGAGCTCAGTCATAGAAGGCATAGTTTTTGCGCTATGAGTATCTCCAAAAATGTCATGCATAGTTTGGCTACTTTGAGTATTAGTGAGGGCATGAGTTGTATTTGCCACTGTAGCTACCATAGCCACCTGGCGAGTTTCATACGCAAAAATAAACCCCTCTAACCTGCTTAATTTGTCCGCACAATCTAGTAAGAATAGCCTAAGATCCTGAATCTCAACATGGGTCCTTTCATGTCCCTTACCCAGAAGATTCAGAATATGTGTTAATACTGGAAATGATGTGTGAGCAGAAAGTAAATCATCAGTGGTTAATGCTTCAATAGAGGGAGCAATGTGTGAGGCTTCATGATCATGTATAGGCAATGGGTTAACGGCTGTGGGGCTTGAGCACTTGAAGGCTCTGAAGGGAGCTGTGCCTTATCTTTATCCTCCGACCCTGCAATCCCCTTTGAAATATCGTTCTGTAGTTCCTGTAGTATCCGATATTTCTGTTGCATGGCAGACACATTGAGGGCATTGTCAAGTCCCTGAGCTTTATGTAAGTGTACGCTATCCAGCCCCCCCCCCTCTAGTACTAGTAGGTGTAGAGCGTCCCCATGGCAAACATACCCTTTTATCCAATTCAGCTAATACCACACATGCAATCAAAGAAGTGTCTAAAATTGATTTAAGCACAATTTCCCCTTCATCCTCATTGGAGTCAATAGAGTTCGGCGTTGTTTCTTGAATACTCAGGAAGCTTCTGTGATTACAAGAATCCACTTCCTTACAGGATTTGATGGGGATACCAGAATCAGCCCCCGTAGACTATCTTTCACGAAGCAAGCGCGGGTTTAGAAGGCGAAGGGTGGTCCTGAACAGATTTATCTGCGCCACTGCTACAAGCGCCTGTGGGGGAGGGAGCTTCCATAGCTGAATCCATAGCAAAAAGATTATTTCCAGCCTTAAGTGATGTGGAGATATTTAATTTATTAGACCGCTTTAAAAGTTTATTAATGTAGGAGGAATTTCAGAGATTTCCACTTCGAAGGGGCCTCACCATACTATGGGAGGCTAATTAGAAAAAATAACACAACTCCTGATGAAAAAAGGAAGATTTTGAGGGATAGCTCCTGCTGTCAGAGTAAATAACTTTGGACTAGAAATACTTTAACCAGTTTCAACAAATGAGGGTATAATGGAATGCTAATTGCCCATAATGTCGCAGCTCTCAAGTAAAGATTAAGACCGCCTAATTAGATGTATGCTCTGGGCGTAAAATGCAGCGTCATAAATCAAAATGAACTTAGTATCAAATGAACATCAAGGCGCAAAAGCTTTGAACAGTAAAGCCACAACCAGAACGGCTTAATTTCATGCGCAGCTAATTACACCAAATAACGCAGCTTTCAGGCCAAAACAAAACACACCCAATAGAATGTTTAAACACGTGTATATAATTCAAGGTTATATGGCAGAACTTAATTTCACAAGATAAACTATTCGTGAAAAGGTCGCAGACAGCCTCACCTTATTTGTGCTGATATAAACCCCCCAAAAAAAGTGTTGGAGCTGTGAGCCTACCAAGCTCCAACAGGCTCCAACAGGCACTTTTGGGGGACTTTCGGGGGACTTCCGGGGCACGCGCCTAGGGGAGCGTGCCTGTGCCTTTAGTAAAGAGTTGCCGCAATGAAAAAGGGGCAGAGCCAAACCAATCGGCTGCAAGGAAAGGGAGACAATCAGTAACACAAAACCATATTAATTCCAAATTCCAGAGTCCAGAGACTATTTTAGTAAATATAATGTCCAAGTGTAGCATGGACAATGCAATGAGTGCACACTCCGAATTTCTTGAAGAAAACAGGTACTGCACGAAGCACGTAGCTGAAAGCAAACAGGGGCCAGCCTCCTCCAGACTCCTCCAGGCTCCAACCGGCACTTTCTGGTACTTCCGGGGCACGTGCCTGCACCTTTAGTAGAGAGTTGCCGGGACGAAAAAGGGGTGGAGCCAAACCAATCGGCGAATTTCTTGAAGAAAACAGGTACTGAACGAAGCACATAACTGAAAGCAAACAGGGGCCAGTCTCCTCCAGACTCCTCCAGGCTCCAACAGACACTTTCTGGACACTACTAAGACCTGTTACTGACAATGCTACACAATGTGATTGGCACAGGCATGGCTAGGGAGGGATGGGGAAGGGGCTATAGCCCAGGGTCTTTTGGTTTTAGCCTCAGATAGAATCTCGGGGCTACAACCAAAAGGTTAGCTAGGCCTGAGTCCTGACAGTCCGGTCATTAGTTTAGCCCTGGATCTTTTCCAGACCTAGCAACACTCCTGGTGATTGGTCAGAACGCACACAGTTCCCGCCAAGCTGCGTGTCTTCATACACCGTGCCAGCCATGCAGTAACAATAACCCGAAAGTCAGATATCCATAATTGGTCACCGCCGGAGTTCAGAATGGGGTCAGTACATTCCGTCCACGCCTGTTAGCAAATGCCCTTTATGTAAAACTTGTTTGTTATGAACCTTTTCCCAAAAAAAGAGTAAGAAGTTTGATAAACAACTACAAAGCAGGACAATCCATATTTTGGTAGCCGGCCCAGATAACAGCTTGGAAAGGCATGCAATGGCATCTGGTGCTATTTATAGTACGGTCCCCTAGATATAGAAGAGCCCCCTTAGAAACAGTAAGATTTAGAAGTGTTGACAAGCAATGGTAACGTAATGGTCTTGCTCAAGTAGTAGATAGCAAAGAATGTATAGGAAATTAGTTTTGGCAGGTGCCTGTTATGTGTAATTTTATTTTTTAGTAATCTTAGTCTTTTAGAATTTGTTTTAAGTTTACTGGCAAAAGACAGGCTTATATATTGAGAATAACTAACTTTAGAGTGTAACAAATGTTGATTTCTTTTTGTGTAAATGTACAATTTGTATTAAAAAAAAACAGAAATAAAAAGAAGTGTTGATAGAGAGGAAGATTATAGAGAGGAACCCAGTTGGCCAAGAAATCTAGTCCCACTGCGAGCTACACATGGTGAAGATTTGCCCAATCCTGGAAATGGTTGAAAACAGTGAAATTGCTAAAGCTCGGTTTGCCTTTTTCTAAAGCTCTGGTACTCGTAAACATCCGAGTATAATTCAAATTCAATAAGCCCATTTGATTCTGGACCAAAAGGCTTGCAAGCTGTACTCAAAGCCCTACAAAGGTTACCTTTCAAACTCCAATCCCATATCAAAGATCTGTGTCTAACTCAGTGAGGACTCTGGAATACGGGAAGCAAATAGCTCAGCATCGTACTCACACCCTACCGACCTAGCACAGCCTTAGGTTCATTAGACATCAACGTCCTTGCCACTACCAGGATCAAAAGACATCAAGGGGGAAAATGTTCACTGTCTATACAATCGCTAACTGGAATGAGATGCCCACAGCTCTGAGATTGAAAAAGAGATATGCCAGGTTCAACGAGAGACTAAAATCACTCATGAAACAAAAGTGTTCTGAGATGCCAGCTTACCTCCCTGACGACTGTCCACTGCCTCCTAAACACCACCTTTAAATTGCTCTAAACCCCCCCTCCCCTCTTCCAGCCATCCCTGAAAGTGTGGAAATCTACCCGGATGTGTAACAACTTAGCTCATGATCCAGTAGAAGTACTTGGCATTTGCACAGGGACAGAGCACACTTCCCTGGCATCTCTGTGTCCCTTCCGTTTCCAATCACTTACCATCCCCAAGCCCTGGGGAGGATCAGGTAGTTTGAGGTAAGGTACCTCGAAGTGCAACGAGGGACAAATGGGGGCACACTATATACAATATAATTGTAGGATTCCTATGAACTCACTTATTCAGACTAAACAAAACAAAGGGACTATTTGTGGGAATTCCAACTGTGTGTTGCCCAGAATCGTTGTCACACTAAAGAAAACACAGTTTTGTCGAATGGGACAGGTTTCAAGAAGCCAGTTGGCCTGACTTTGCTTTCCAAATCGTCTCTGGTGCACTGTGTTGTGCTAAAAAACACATGCTCAACCACCTTGGGGTGGCTCATAGGACCACCAGAGACGTTCGCTCCAGGTTCCAGGCCGTCTCACCCCCCGTGGAGAGCATCCATACCACACGGAGAGGGGAGAGCTACAGAAGTTAAGCAGACACCGCTGCTGCAACTAAATAACAGCGGGCATATACTTTGATGCCTTGCCTAGCCCTGATGAATGTGGCTCATCCACCGCGTTCTACAGAAACCGGTCGGCTATAGAACGACTAGATCTAGTGCACAGTGCTATCCGCACAGGTCCACATCGTTCTGAAAAAGGATCTCTAGACTAAGCACCTAGGGGTCCTTTTTGTTTTAGGTGAATAACCTCCAGAGAGAAATCCACTGAAGAAATCTCTTCGTTGTTTTTAGACAAAACCTGCACCTGCCAATACAGAGAAAACCCATTAAAATTAACTAAACCTTCATCTGGATGGCAGCAAGCACATGCAAAAACCAAGGTGATTGAGTATGTGTTTTTTAGCACAACACAGTGCACCAGAGACGATTTGGAAAGCAAAGTCAGACCAACTGGCTTCTTGAAACCTGTCCCATTCGACAAAACTGTGTTTCCTCACTTATTCAGAGACATTTTTTTAAAATAAAAATTATATATTATTTAATCTCAATGATCTGTGTTCAAAGGTATACAGTTTTCAATTGAAATGAACTTTGGATAACACAAAGTCATTATTGTCATTGCAATGCTTCCAGTTTCATAATGCTAAAATCTTTGAATTTGAGAATAATCCAATATTTCTCAATGTTACAATCTTTTCTGATTGTTGTTTTTACAAAATTTACATTCAACAAAAATGTGTTAATTTAAGAACCAAAACAACATCACAGTGTACAACATTCAAGTGTTTTAGGTCCAGATATCTTGATTGGGATTGTTGTTAATGTCCATGCTGTGCTGAGAACTCTCAGATTGGCATCTCCTATCAACTACTAGTTGCAGTCGTGCCCTTTTTCAGGTAAAGATATCAGGGATAGTTATTCTATTCTTGGGAAGATCAGGACCTGTCACTGTCCAGCTCAGGCTAGCTCCTATTGGCCCCTACCCCTGTCTCTCATGCGGGATTGCTTTTTTATGAACTATATCTATTATTCAGCAATAAGGTTTGCACACTTACCTACAATCGGTTGTATCCTTCCTTTGGAAAGATGAGTTTGTGCCTTTGCACTATACAAACAAAAATAAAATATCAAATAAAATAAAAAATGCTAAGAAGTGACAAAAGAGAAGATATCTGGGTGTTAAAGTCCAAGAAGAAGGATGGGGAACAGTTGGCGGCTAAGAAGGTAAAACATGTCAGTGCAATCCTGACGGTCGCAAATTGGGTGGGTATCAAATCTCCAGGGGCGTGGCTGGGCCTCAAAGGAAACTAGATCACGTGGTGGCATTAATGTCTGGAGGTCGGCAGGGAGAAACTGTTACTTCCTCAAAGCTGCTCAGGTTCACCACGAGGCTGAGCACCTCCACTGGACCGTGGAATGACAAACACTGAGATTTTGAAGAGGTCACAGGAGCGGATCCTTTGGAGGGAGGTGCACAAGCATCTTGATGGGGCATCTAACTATGCAGAGACCACTTCTTTAATACTGTGATTGCCATGACGGCTTCTAGGAAGCGCTGTGGGGCCACTGGCACTGATTCCTTTCAGCCCATCAGCAAGCCATGCTACCAGGGATCTACGTGATTACTGCAAATTGAAAATTCCGAAGACCAAAATGTCAATTTTTTTGGTTTTGTTTTTGTTTTCGAACATATCAACGCAACTATATGCAGGGGAGACCCCCACGTCCCTCCCATATTCCCCTCACATTATTTATTACCCTAACCCACCCCCAACATATAATTGGGTTGAAATTTGCAGTAAAAATTTTGAAATGGTCGTCCTCTGTATTTTCTTCTGTGATACCGTTACCAGGGTAGCAATTACCTCGATATATATTTTCTCTTTGTATTTATTTATTTTAAATAACATGGTGCTTCAAACATAAATAATTTACAACATACATAACACCAGGCGCATGTTCTAGTGTGAGGGTGTTGGCCGCACAACCCTCATTTACCCAATCATGGAATATTCGAGGAGCAGTGAGATTCAGGGGCGTGAAGGAAAACGTTCCCTATGGTGCTGAGGCGTAGCTCGAACACCCGTCGCCACAGACTAGCAGTTAGCGATTCGGCAACACCTTGTTGGCCTCATGGGACATGTATATTTAGGCCGCAGATATCCTAAGTGGTGCCTTGCCGGTGGAAACCCTTGGATGTCATTTGGATTGTGATGGAGGCCAGGAAAGAGAAGACCAGATGATTTTCTAAAAGTCACACATACTACCAGGAGTTCCTGTCCCACCAACAAGTGGCAAATCAGCCTCTTGCCACTTCGAGAGGGCCTGAGTAAAATAGCACCGTGTGCCAGAGGAGGGAGTGCGCAATGGTAGAAACCCTGTTGTACTACGTTCTAATGAGCTTCAGAAATGGCTACGTCTAACCATAACAAATCTAGAACTAAAAGACCAGTTATGACCAGTCGTATGCCGTATCGTACGGCCTGACAAGGTGTATAGGATGGAAGCCATTGATTAAATCCCACAAGGTTCCCACGTACTCAGTTTGGTCCCTATTCCCAAATGGCTGAATGCATGTTTGAAAGCGTATTTGCATAGGACAGCAGTCCTAGTGTTTTTCTGATTTGGAGGTTCATCAGGGTCTTAGATAATGTTCCTTGAATGGCAGATAGTTTCCTAGCCCTTCCCCTCCCCCCGCTGCGCAGCATCCCATCCAAGATTGAGGATTAGCAGTGGCACACTACACAAATAATTCTGGCAGCACATCTTCTCTGTTAGCACATGCCAGGGGTTACCTAATTCTTTCAATTAATTTACAAGACACATTGGCGGGGCAGAATGTCATGTGTCATGGAAATGTCAGGAAGCCAATGCTTTGGTAGTCTTGGTCAATGACATGTGTAGTAATGATAATAGGAATGATTAGATCTGAAGCAACCCAAAGTGGGAACCATTTCCAGATGCAACAGAGGTCATGGAATTATAGCAGAATTGGAAGTATAAAAAAACAAGAAATCGAAAATATGTCAGAAGTGGTTGAGAACCATTGGAATGCCATTATTCCATTGAAATGCCATTATTTTCTGACATGTCTATTCCATCACATTAGGGGACCAATCTTGGTCAAGTCCAGAACCATCCTCAAAAGCAGCACTATGGCCCAATGAAGGTTTTCTAGGAACTTTACATTTATCAATTTTTTAGATATCGAGCAAGATTGGTTTGGCAACTAGATACTGGAATCCAAGTTTCCGGCCCAAATTAAATACATACATTTATCAACTACACACAGCATTGTGGGACAGACAATCCTCTCGCAGACATTGGATGTGGAAGAAAAGAGATCCAAGTCTTTACCTTTGCATATATGTCTGATGGGAAGAGCAAGAAGTGGGACTTTTGGTTGTGGACTTCAACAATGGCAAGGTTTTCTGGTCTTTCAAGTATCTTCTGAATTGTAATATGTTTCTCATGAGGATGTAGTATCAAGAGCTTAATATGAGCATGGCCAGTCTGCATTCTTTGATGTGGTATTGAGGCTGTATTATCACCTGCATCATTGCCCCTTACCTGGAGCATGGTTCATCACCATTCTACAATGTGGCTTTCAAACAATACTATGAGCATGGCCCCTTTCTGCCTACACTGTAATATTGAGCCCATACCACGAACACGCCCCTCTCTCTTTTTGGGAAACTATATTGAGCACTTACTGTTCCTCGCCATTCTATATTGCAGTATTGAGACCTTACTGTAAGTATGGTCCATCTACATTCCACAATGTTGTGTTGAGAACTGAAGAGGGAAAATCTGGATGTCCCTTCCCTCCTAATAGGGCCCCTAACCGAATGAAGCACTACTGACAGAACAACTATCGACTATCCGAGATTGCACCCGGTCCCACCGCTCCCAACGTAAGCTCACTTCATGACAGACATCCAGCCATCCACCCACTCAATCCCACAATGGCACGAGCCTTAGCCAACACAACCAACGACAACCAAGACCGAGCTGGAGACGACTATATGGACCAAATCGATTGACGTCCCGGCTAGCCATGCTGCAGGTCGTTAGAGACTTCATGATGACAGAGCCGCGTTAGACAGGAAGCACATGTGCAGTCGGCACAGTCAGGACACTCAAACACCAATCTACACGAAGAACATATGCGCACAGTTCTATGAGCTAGAGGACAGTGACACACATCCTGCCTGCACGTTTGTTCTTGTTCATGTAGGCCCGCTATCGCACCACAGAAACGCAAGATGCAAGAAGAGCTTGTGTACATGCTTGCAGATGCTACTCGCTATTTACCCTATGGATGGACAGGAGCACTCTAGGCCCCTGGCCACACATTGTACACCTTTAGCCTTTGAACAATCATAGTGGAAGAATAACCAAAACTTAAGTAGGCCTCAAACCAATCCAGCACACTAAACTCATTTCGCAGAGATCTCAAAGCTGCAAGCTGTTGAGCGAGCAGAATCGCCCTGGCAGGGACTGCCACCGCCAAGGCCATAATGTTGCAGTGACAATCCTCACTCAGGGTGCCACGATGAGCCCAGCTACAGGGCAGGACACCTCAAGCTAAAATACAAATCAAATCGAAGTAATTTGACTTCCCCAGCGGTCTCCTCACACGTGATCCGGACGATCTGACATGATGCCAAGCCACGGAAGCTGGGAAGATGCAGCCGTCTCACGTCTGAGACTGAACCTTGCCACATAATTGCAACAATTCATCTACAATATGCACTGGGATTGGGCTGCGCTCATGGCATTAGCAAAGACCTCTTTGTTACACACTGTCACATAGTCACACTTTACTGATACACATTATCCGAGAGCAGGTGTCTTGCGGGCTGGGAACAACGGTGGTCCCAGGGTTGGGTGCCCGTAGCCTGACCAATCAAGACACTGGGGCACAGGGGCTGGCGGCCAGAATCTCCAGCCAATCATGAGGGGTTCTAATGTAATATTTCTCAAATAGCAAATTTTAGGGATGAACCAAGTGCACCACCTGACATCGTGACCACCAATAACCAAGCACCCAATATGTCTCCATACTGGACCTACCACTCTGGGAGCCAACCCAGAGTGGTGCTATGTTCGGGGAAGGATTTTGGTAAGTGTACTTGGATGGAACTTGATGCCTCGTATGTTGTCCCTGCCCATTTGACATAATAAAACTGCAGTTATCCTTTGCTCCTTGTGAGGACCTTGACTTCTTTGGGACATTGGAAGGAGTTAGGGCCTTCCGTGAGCTGGAGGTCCGCAGACCCTAGGAACGGCTCTGCCGACCCCAGAATTTACCCTAACAGAACTTACTGTGAGCATGACCCATCTTCATTCTACTATGTCGTATTAAGATCTTACCGTAAACATGGTCCATCTTCATTCTACAATGTCGTATTGAAACCTTAGTCTGAGCATGGTCCATCTTCATTCTACAATGTCGTATTTGGACCTTACTGCGAGCATGGTCCATCTTCATTCTACGATGTCATATTGAGACCTTACCTTGCTGTGAGCATGGTCCATCCTCATTCTACAATCTGGTATTGAGACCTTACCATGAGCTTGGTCCATCTACATTCTACTGTGTGGTATTGAGACCTTACTGTGATCACTGTGATATTAATCCTACAATGTGGTATTGAGACCTTACAATGAGCATGGTCCATCTTCATTCTACAATGTGGTATTGAGACCTTACTGTGAGCATGGCCCATCTTCATTCTATTATGTCCTATTGAGACCTTATTGTAAGCATGGTAAATCTTCATTCTACGATGTTGTATTGAGACCTCTCTGTGAGCATGGCCCATCTATATGTTGCAATGTCGTATTTGGACCTTATTATGAGTATGGTCCATCTTCATTCTGCGCTGTTGCATTGAGACCTCACTGTGAGCATGATCCATCTTCATTCTATGATGTGGTATTGAGACCTTACCTTGATCATGGTCCATCATCATTCTATGATGTGGTATTGAGACCTTACCTTGATCATGGTCCATCTTCATTCTATGATGTGTTATTGAGACCTTAGTGTGAGCATGGTCCATCTTCATTCTACAATGTTGTATTGAGACCTTACTTTGAGAATGCTCCATCTTCATTCTATGATATGGTATTGAAACCTTACTGTGAGCACGGTCCATCTTCATTCTACAATGTCGTATTTGGACCTTAACGCGAGCATGGTCCATCTTCATTCTATGATGTCGTATTGAGACCTTATGGTGAGCATTGTCCATCTTCTTTCTGTGCTCTCATAATGAGACGTCCCTGTGAGCATGGTCCATCTTCATTCTATGATGTCGTATTGAGACCTTACCTTGAGCATGGTTCATCTTCAATGTCGTATTGAGACCTTAGTGTGAGCATGGTCCATCTTCATTCTACAATGTCATATTGAAACCTTATTCTGAGCATGGTCCATCTTCATTCTACAAGTGGTATTGAGACCTTACTGTGAGCATGGCCCCTTGCCATTCTACAATGTCATATTGAGACCATACTGTGAGCATGGTCTATCTTCATTCTCCAATGTGGTATTGAAAACTTACCATGAGCATACCAACTGTGAATTGTATGATGTTGAGTTGAGAAATTACTGTGACCATGGTCCCTCTTTCATGTACAGTGTGGTATTGAAACATTGCCATGAGCATTTCCCCTTCCATTTAATGAAATGGTATTGAAGTCTTACCATCAGCATGGACCCTCTCTATTCCAGGAAGTGGTTTTCAGACCTTTCCTTGATTATTGTCCTTCTCCATTTTATGACCTCAGGTCATTACAGTGACCATTGTCAATCACACTTCTATTATGTGGTATTTGGCCCTTACCCTGAGCATGGGCCCTCTCTAGTCTATGATATAGTATTGAGAACCTAATATTAGCATTGTCCCTCTCCATTCGTTGGTGTGGTGGTGAGTCCTTACTAGAGCATTGCCCTTCTCTATTCTGAGGTGCGGTGATGAGCATGAAGGTGGTAACTGAATTTTCATTTTAATATGTTTTACATTTACCAGGTCCCTTTTGTTGCCTCTCTCTACATCCCGCTTCCCTGGGGCGCGTGGCCTGGGCCCAATATTCCCAACACCAACACACGGAGACAAAGGACTATATAACCTCCTTTATTGCCCTCTACATTGTTCTGCCCTCCCGGGCTCTAGCAGCCCCTCCTCTTCCTTCCCTGCCGCTGGTGTCGAGTCTTTCTCCTCCTCTTAAGGTGGCCCCTCATTTAAGGTGGCTCGCTCTTTTCCTCTGCAACACCTTTCTTTAAACAAAAGAAAGCAAACTCAACTCCACATCTCTGTACATTATCCTCTGCTTCTGTTTTATGAACTATAGCAGATCAGGATAGAAAGAAAACATCATACTGTCTCCAGTTATAACAACTGCTATAACCCACAGGCAGCCTTCTTACTGTACTTCCACCATCGTGTTGCTTGCCAAGAGCTCATCAGAAACCTGGCCGCACAAAATTTAACAGGGACTATGAAGAGCCTCAGTGCATCAGCTGCAAGGAAACAGGTGCTCTGACCATGTTCACCTCGGCTTATATGCGTGCGGTCAAGGTATTCTGTTTGATAGTGAAATGTCCGGCTGACTAATGGAGATAGAGACTTGCCCAAGCCTACGTGTCCCATGGCAAAAATCACCCCATTCTACTCTGTCTCAATTCCCATATCTATCAAGCTTGGGAGTCCACAGGGGCTAAGTATCAAGCACTTCCGGCTCAGCTTCTGACCCAGCTTTCCCATTGTGATGTCACAAGCTGCTGACTCTCTCATCCCTCATTGGCTGCTCCCCCTTCTGAGGAATGAGTTCTATTGAATGACAAATGTGATCTTTCCCTGTAGCTCTCTTTTTACACAGGGAGTGGATGGTGGTGGAGGGGGGGGGGGTTAGGATTTCGGGGGCATTTCCTAGTATAATGAGTAGGTCTCTTCTACTGACACAACACAGATTCTCATCACTGAGAAAGCAACAGGCAAGCTGTTACCAGAGATTGCCAAGAAACGTCACAGGGTGAAGAAGGCATGAGGAGCAGCAGCGCCACGAGTTTCCGGCAAAGCCGACACAATTTAACCAGGAGCCACTCGGACTCCAACACTTCCCTGGCCCGGACAAGCTACACATCCACACCCCAGGTGGACACGGAGCAGCTTCCCCAGCCTCGGCAGGCCGCCCCCCTGCTATGGTGGACCTTCTTTTCTCTGGCATGCACGGTTGCTGCTTTTTGTCACTGGGTCATTTATACATGTGCTGCCTTCTTAAGGTAAGGACTCCTCTGGTTCATTGGCAGGTGCCACTAAGCGGCGATAAGCCATGTTATTGCTGCAGAATGTGAAGCGATGCGTGCACCATTGTTTACGTTTCACATTGAGATATATTATCAGCCAAACCTATTCTCCAAATTTGATTAACACACTTTTTAAAATTAACTGTGGGCATGTTTGCACCTATTTCAATTGTATTCTCTAATTTATCAGACGTTCTTACATATTTACAACATCAAAGTCAGAAAATAACAGTTTCATTTTAACTTTGCAATGTCTATAAAATGCAGAATGATTCGCAAGTGGCTATTTTCCTCTGTGAAAGGTACAGTGAGCTAAAATGTGGTTGCAGAACTTCCCGAGTGGGCACCTTCCCATAGAACAGGTCATGTATGTCTTTATTTTTAAGCTTATATAGCGCGCCAGGCCCAAAGGCATCTGGGCTCCTGGTCCCAAGCTTTTGAAAATGGTCAACTTGAAATATTCAGGTTTCGGCTGAATGATATAATACAAGTATTGCACTGAATATTTGCATTTTTAGCAAACTTTGCTTCATTACTACAGTGCTTAGTATAAAAGGAACTTTAGTGCACCCTAACACAAGGGTGATGTCCATTTCATTTTGAAGGTGCAGTTGCATCCTATGTATGTATGAACAGGCATTATGATTGCAGTGCAAACCCCATGACCTCATGAGTTACTGTTCTTGAAGCAGCTTTGCGTAAGTCACCACCATGCAGCGTTCATGGCATCTCTCGTTGAATGACTTTGGAAATGGCCGTGGAAAATCAGCTCTTTGAAATAGTGTCTAAAGTATATTCAGGGCTTTGTTTTGTCTTTATATTTCTAAACCATGTTTGATGCCACTGTTTTTGCCTTGGCTGTTTTTCTTTATGTCCTGTAGGTCATGTGTGTGTCTTGCATGTTGGCATATGTGTGGTAACGAGCAGTGCATGGCAGTGGCTGAAATATGGTTGTTTTAGGATGGCGGCGGCCCTGATATGGTTGCTTTAGAAGCCATAGCTGTTGAATTTGTGGGGTTTTAATTGTAAGGTCTATCAGGTCTAATCAAGAAACAATGTTCCTACAAGGTATTTGGGGAAGTGGTAATCCTGGACCGCCCAATTCTCAGTATATCCCATATGTCAAGGCGAGAGACCTCACTAAGACAAACACATGGCGTGTTTTAGGGAGCGTAGGTCTGCACCACATTTGCATCATAACTGAACCCTCAGATCAATGACGGTGACCGAGTTATATTTCCATTAGGATGGCGGAGTTATGGTGCTTCAGGAGCCATAACTGGTGGATTTTTGGGATGGTGTAGTGTTGCTCTGCTGCCATAGCATCGCCTTTGCCAAAGATTTTTCACTGAGTTTTAATTGTGTTTAATGATATATATCACTAGTGGACATGCTTCGGATTCCATGGCTTCCGGCCATATTGAGCCACCCGATGTGCCCACTTAGCACAGCCTGCAACTATGAATAACAGTGTCATTTTCCCTGGTGCCACGTAACCCACCAAATGGTCCACAAGGTATGTCCTCTGGCCATGCCTAGTCTCTACCATGGCCAGGTCAGGGTCTTTGGCCTTACCACAGGCACCTCTGAGTCACTGACGTGCCTTAAGTGCCACTTTGGCTGGGGCATGGCCTTCAGCCAAGTCCCTGGCAACCCAAACCACCCAATATGCACAGTGGCTCATGATCCATGTACCAGCAAGTGCGCCACTCACCATCTGGGCGCTCCGTCACCTCCGACTTCCTTCTTTCTCATTCTCCTTCTCTTGACAGCATTACCCTCACTGAAACCTGGATCTCTACCTCCGACTCTGCAAACCTTGCTGCCCTTCATGACCCTGCGTACACCTACACCCACTCTCCCCCCTCTCTGGTAGGGGTTGTGGGGTAGGAATATTTTCATCTTCCAAACTTCCAATCTCGGCTTTGCCCCTATACACCATTTTCAAATACACTACCTCCACAATCACTACCCCACATGGCATTTTCAATCGACCACCTCTCCCAACGAATTGACTCTCTCCCTCCCAATCACCAGCTCATTTCCACTTGTGACCTTAACCTTCCCTCTCGCTCTCCTGCTCTATCCACTGACTTTAACTCCCTTCTCCTTAACCATTCACTCTCTACTGTCCACTCTCTGCCCACACATTCAAATGGAAACTCCCTTGATCTTATTCTCATCTTATCTCTGCTCCCAGCCTCCAAAATATTTACTGCTCCCTCTCCCTCAGATCACTGACTCAATCTCCACTCCCGCCTCTTCCTCCCTCTCGCCACCCACTGCAACTGTTACTAAGCGCAGGTTTCCCTCTCAAACCCCCTATCTACCTCTCCGACTTACACCAAACGCTCACCTCCTATGCTGAACTCACCATTCCATCCGCTGAAGAAGCCTTCACTAACTTCAACGCTGGTCTTCATTCTCCTTCCTGTTCCCTCTTCCTAAATTCACTCCTAAACCCTCTTCTCCACAGCCTTCGATTACACCTCTCACCCGTACCCTGAAAACACCCATGAGGAAAAGTCTAAACACTCATCCGATCTCCAACTCTCCTCTCGGCTCTTCAAAACTACTCCTCTACTCTTGACTCTGCCAAACATGACTTCTCACTCGCTCTCATTTCGCCTCAATCGTCCCAACAAAAATGCCTCCAAAATCTCTCAACTCTATTCCCTCACCTCCTAAACACTCCTCCGTCTCTTCTACTCTTCCTGCTAATGATCCCACTATCTACTTTGCTTCTAAAATGTTTCCCAATTGAAATATCCTCACCAAGTCCCTTATTCCCCCTCCTCCTGCTCACTATGCCTCATCCCCCCTCCCTCCTCTCTCGCCACTATGTCTTCCTTTGCTCCAACCAACATTGATGAGCTGACTGCCCTATTCCTTGCAGCTAACACTTCCTGTGCCCCATTGACCCACTACTCCCTAATGTTGTGACGCTCATAGCTCCCAATATTGCTCCTCACCGTACTTCCTTCTTCAACTCCTCCCTTGTTAAGGACACTTTCCCCTGATCTTAGAAATCCACTACTGTCATCCCTATCCTTAAAAACACGGCTTTAGATCCTAACTGTCCTCTGTATACCTCTACTCTTGGTGCCATGATCTCCTCTTATGGTATCTCCCATCAACTATTCGACAACGATACCATTTCATTTCCCTCCCTATCCAATGAGCTGAGAGAAAAAATAGAAACTGTCTCTCAGCCATCAAATACCGGATGGCATCTCACTCGCTCATGCGCAACTCCTCAATGAATAAAGTTCTCTACTTCCCAGACAAACAAGCTATCTCTTCCTCTCCCCATCTTCTTCACTTCTTTCCTGACTACCTTCCCCACTCTGCTAGCAACCTTGGTGTCGTTTTGACCCACCTCATAACTTCTCGCTCTTTCTCTTCAAATCTGTCACTGCTTCCAGACTCAAGCTCTTAATATTAGAACCATCTGCCATCTCCTTCAATTCTACACTGATCCCAAACAACATATCACCTCACTAGCCCTTTCTAGAATGGACTACTGTGCTAGTCTCCTCTATGGCCTTCCCAACTATGCTTTCTCACTGCTAGACAAAGCCCTGAACTTCGCTGTCTGCACCCTTTTCAACCTTCCTCGCTTTACCTCCACCTCCTCGGCATGTCACCAGTCTGGCTATCTATCTTTGAAACAAAGAGCTAAATACAAACGTCTTTTCATCATCCTCAAAACACTGCACAGTCTTGTCCCACCCAACCTATCTGCTCATCTGAATCCCCACTCTCCTCCTCTTACACTCCGATCATCCGCAGCCCATCTCCTTGTTACCCTTCGAGCCCCCTGCGCTCCCTCTCATTTCCGCTCTCCCTTGCCTTGCTCCCCTACTCTGGAATGATCTTCCTCTCCCTCTCCGCACTACTCTTACACTACGACTCTATTTAAGTCTAACCTCAAGGCCCTCCTCCTTTCAGAAGAAAATTTCCTAGCACTTTTTGCTACTACACCACCCAATCTGCCTCTTTCCGTACTAATCTAAGTCAACCCTATTGCACTTCTCCCTCACCCCTCCACCCTTAAACTAGTACTTCCTCCACCTTCCCCTTTAAAATGTTACTCTGTACTGTCCTCTTCCCTGGTTATTGGTTCGACCTTCCCCTGCAACATCTGGTCTTCAATTCACATTCGCTCGCCCTATTATAAAGGACTCATGTCCTCCGCTCTGTAATCAATATTATATTTCTGCATGCGCTATTTCACCAAAAAGGCATTGCTTCTCCCTGTGATTTCTAAAAATAAATAAACACAAAATAAATAAAGAACCTATGTTTTGCCGTCCATCCCCCTATAATCTTGCTCCGCCCTTAATGGCGATTTGTTTTGGAAAATGTCTTGAAGATTTGTCATGGTGTGCTAAAGTTGTATGTATCTGAAAAAGTTACTTTCTGATGGAGATTCAAACTTTAGCCATAGATACATGGCCACTGTTGACTATCCTGTAATGCATATGTATGCATTTAATTAAACTAAATGCATGGTCAACGTTCATAGAAAGTTATTGACCCTTTCTATGTTTTCTCTTAGACAGAGATGATGGACTTTTTATTTAGGTAGAAAGCATCTGGTCCTTCTCATTGGCTAGCTTCACTGTGATAGGCAGTCAGTTGGACGTTGGGCATCAGGCTCTATAATGCTAATAATAAAACGACCTGCCACAATGCAGCTTTCACAGCAAAATCAATAGCTGCTTTTATGAAACATAAACTTTCTCCACGGTGTAATGTTCTACTTCAATTAATGTTTTATCTCCAAAAGTGTTTGGATTATGTGAGGGTTGAGGATGTCCACATTTCCAACTTTCCCTCTATGGTTTCTGGCTGTCAAGGCCCCTCCATGTTTAATTGGGCAGTTGACTCTGTGCATTAAATTGTGTTGTGGGTCGTGTCTTGCAGGTACATCTGGGACTGGAACACGCTTTTTGGTATACTTCTGGCTTCCACCTTATACACCTGCATGCTGGACCCCATTTCTGTCACCCGCCCAGAAGACATGCCAGTCCTGAACATAGGACCAACCGCTTTTGAGTGGCAGGTGAGAAGCACCTTCACAGCACAGTGTTATAACGCAGTGTTTCATACAGTTGACCATAACATTCTTAGTCAACGCCTTAAAGCTGTCTTCAAGAAATCAGGATCAGCGTTAGCTTGGCTGGAATCCTTCCTGAGTGGTAGGATCCAGAGAGTCCAGCTGGGACATCCGAACTCATCCAGCAGTTCTCTCCCCTTTGGGGATCCACAAGGATCGGCACTGACCCCTCTGTTGCTGAACACCTGTGTGTACCCCTTGGTTCAGATCATAGAAAATGGTGGTCTTGAATGTCAGCTCTATGCTGATGCCACTCAGTGACCTCCACTTGGATGTGAATGGGGGCAGTGCAGTAGATAACTGATTGGGGTTGGAGCAGTTATGGATGCAGGACAACTGTCTTTGACTAAATGGAGCCAAGACGGAGGCGCTGCTCCTCGGTTGCCCCGCTAAACCTCCCCTTCTATTTCCCTGGCCTTCCAGTCAGGGGAGTCCCCCCTTCCTGTGGAGGTGGTGAAGGATTTAGGGGTCTTATTTGACAACCAGCTCTCCTTTGGAAACTATACAAAAATGATGGCAAAATAACTACGACCAGGCAGTTACTGTGACTTTCACCCTACATATTGTTCCAACTCCCATTACTGCGCCCAAGCAGAGCTGAGGTAGCAGGGTTGTCCCCCACTCTCCTTGGTTGTATTAATGGGAGCCGGGACTTGCTGGGTGTCCCCCGCTTACCATTAGTGTAAGCAGCAGATAAGAAATAAAAAATAATTAAAAAAAAGGACCCACCAGCTTCCACAGCGCCCCACGTAAGTGGGAGAAACTGATGCCACAGAGGGGGTACAAGCAGTCGGCGGAGCATGCAGAAGTGCGCTTCAGAAAAGGTAATTTTGGGGGATGCAGGTTGGAGGATTGCGGGCCGGGGCATGCAGGCAAAAGTGATCTATCTGATCTCTGCGCCGTAATTGAAGTCGATATTTTCAACGGCAGAATTACGAGTGGCGCAGTGATCACATAGATTCCTCCTATGGTCCGCAAGTAGCTGCAGTAGTAAAAACACACACATCACCATCGCTAAAACATTAGTAGAAGCAAGCATCTCCTGGAGGTGGGCCAATACGAAGACCTTAGTGCAGGTCGTCATACTTCCAGGATTATATTATTGCAGGCCCCTCTATCTGGGCATGCCAAAGAAATGCATCTCCAAGTTACTAGCAGTACAAAACCGTTCAGTGCACATTGCTTTTTGCGTAACAAATGTGATCACCTCTCTCATGTACGGCAAAATCTAGGTTGCTTACAAATCGAAACAATGAGCCTCATTTTGAGTTTGGCAGTGGGGCCAAAAACAGTGGTAATGCAGTAATTACTGCAGCATTACCACACCACCAGACTATGGGTTTGGAGATAAGGTGGAGGAAAATGCTGGAGGTAATTCTACCACTTTAATGCCAAAAAACTGCCTTTTTGGGGGAATTACCAACAGCAGAATTGTGGCTGGTGGTAATTCCACCGAAATCCCCATGGAGTGACTCCATGAATGGGGATTAACACTGCCATACCGACACTTGTCATCTGGCAGTAATTCCGCCAAACCAAGTGGCAGTAACGTAAAATCCGTTCGATGGTATTTATTTATTTGAATTTGTATATCTTGGCAGATTTTCCACTGAGATACCACCAAACTCACAAGGAGGCCCAGTGATTCAAGAGTGAGCAGGCACTCACATTTGAATAATAACAAATGGCTTAGTGCCAGAGTACCCACAAGATGTGGTTCAGAAATACGGTCCGAGCAGACCTCTCAGATCTATAGCTAAAGATTTGTTGATGGTTGCCAAGTTCCATGAGGCATTTTATGGTGGTAAAATGGTGCACACACTTGCATGTCGTTTTTGGAATAATCTGCCACTGCCCATCAGAAACTGCTCTAAGTTTAAACGTCAAATTAAATTAAATTAAAAATAATATGTGTCCATTCTACCTTAAAGTAGAGGGTACAAGGTTGTTCATTATCTCTGTTATTTTATTTATTTATTTTAAGTATTCTGTGGGTCCTCTATTTATTGTTTGTTCACAGTTTGTATAGTGCCTTGAAACTAGTCCTTGTACTGGTGATAGGTTTGCTCTCAATAAACATTGTTACTGCTACTATTTTCACGACTACATATGTGACACTTCCAGTGACCCTCCCGTAACCTGCTCCCCATAAAGTTCCAGGTGCATACTCTCATTGGGATCTTCTATCATATGTCTTGCCAGTTGTCCATGTCACCATCATTCTGTGCGTGAAAACCTATCCCAGGGCCGACTCATTCAGAGCTAGCCTGGATGGTAATGTATGGCCATCCTGAGAATTATGGTTCCCGGCTTCAAGACGGTTCACATAGCAGCTTTGGCAATATTGTGCTGCTTAAAGATGAGAGAAAGTAATATATTAACGTGTCTAGCTATGCATTGTAGTCCAAGCTGGACATGACCGTCTTCCTAGCTGATTCTGGCATACCTCATAGTTGAACATGCCACTCCTCCTAGCTAAGCATGCCAGTCCTCCTAGCTGTGCATGACTGTCCTCCTACCTGGGAAATACACTCTTCCTAGCTGATCCTGGCATACCTCTTAGTTGAACATGCCACTCCTTCTAGGTAAGCATGGCAGTCCTAGCTAAGCATGCCGGTCCTCCTAGCTGTGCATGGCGGTCCTCCTACCTGGGAAATACACTCTTCCTAGCTGATCCTGGCATACCTCTTAGTTGAACATGCCTCTCCTTCTAGGTAAGCATGTCAGTCCTAGCTAAGCATGCCGGTGCTCCTAGCTGTGCATGGCGGTCCTCCTACATGGGAAATACACTCTTCCTAGCTGATCCTGGCATACCTCTTAGTTGAACATGCCACTCCTTCTAGGTAAGCATGGCAGTCCTAGCTAAGCATGCCGGTCCTCCTAGCTGTGCATGGCGGTCCTCCTACCTGGGAAATACACTCTTCCTAACTGAGCCTGGCATACCTCTTAGTTGAACATGCCACTCCTTCTAGGTAAGCATGGCAGTCCTAGCTAAGCATGCCGGTGCTCCTAGCTGTGCATGGCGGTCCTCCTACATGGGAAATACACTCTTCCTAGCTGATCCTGGCATACCTCTTAGTTGAACATGCCACTCCTTCTAGGTAAGCATGTCAGTCCTAGCTAAGCATGCCGGTCCTCCTAGCTGTGCATGGCGGTCCTCCTACATGGGAAATACACTCTTCCTAGCTGATCCTGGCATACCTCTTAGTTGAACATGCCACTCCTTCTAGGTAAGCATGGCAGTCCTAGCTAAGCATGCCGGTCCTCCTAGCTGTGCATGGCGGTCCTCCTACCTGGGAAATACACTCTTCCTAGCTGATCCTGGCATACCTCTTAGTTGAACATGCCACTCCTTCTAGGTAAGCATGGCAGTCCTAGCTAAGCATGCCGGTGCTCCTAGCTGTGCATGGTGGTCCTCCTACATGGGAAATACACTCTTCCTAGCTGATCCTGGCATACCTCTTAGTTGAACATGCCACTCCTTCTAGGTAAGCATGTCAGTCCTAGCTAAGCATGCCGGTGCTCCTAGCTGTGCATGGCGGGCCTCCTACACAGGAAATACACTCTTCCTAGCTGATCCTGGCATACCTCTTAGTTGAACATGCCACTCCTTCTAGGTAAGCATGTCAGTCCTAGCTAAGCATGCCGGTGCTCCTAGCTGTGCATGGCGGGCCTCCTACACAGGAAATACACTCTTCCTAGCTGATCCTGGCATACCTCTTAGTTGAACATGCCACTCCTTCTAGGTAAGCATGGCAGTCCTAGCTAAGCATGCCGGTCCTCCTAGCTGTGCATGGCGGTCCTCCTACCTGGGAAATACACTCTTCCTAACTGAGCCTGGCATGGCTGAGCAGGGCAGTCCTACATGCTGAGAATTGCACTGTTTTAGCTGAGCATGGCAAACCTCCTACCTATGGCACTGGTCCTAGCTGATCATGACAAACCCCCAGTTATGTACGCTGAATGGAGGTCCCCTACTGCTGGGGTTTGGGGGAAGATATCAACTATACGTAGCAGAATACTTTGTTCCATGCATTTCCTGGTAATATAAAAACCTTGCACTAAATGCTAATATATTCGAGATCAAGCAGTCACTGTGGTGTACTGCAGTAGTGTATTTTTTGCAACAAAATATAAGAGAAAACTCTTCAAGTTTATATTAACGAGTGTTATGGAGAATTTTAATTTCTGTGTTAATTCCCTTCAACCTTAGAGACCCCCAGTTCTTTTGCTGGACTTTGGACTTTTTAGTTTTAACCCTGGAGTGAGTGAGACCTTTTTGTCATTCTCTCATGTGGTTTTACCTGATTTGGATTTTGTGTTTTCACTGTTATTGGAGTCTGGCAAACTCCATAGGCATCTGCTTTTTGTATAGTGACGCACAGCACCTTCTGTGCAGTGTCATTGAGAAGACCTCTGGATTACTCATAAGGTTTAAATACCTTTTCTTGGGTGAACTACCCTTCCCAAGAAATAGTATGGTTAAATTGACTTTACTTACCTTTTCTCTTTGTCCAGCACACACCATCGTATGTGGAGTGCTGGGGGGTAACTTAGTGTCCCCTTATACTACTTTCCCATGTAACTTTTTTATGTTACCCTCACTACTTTAAATGTCTGGTGCCAGTGGTTTAATTTGTCCTACCATTGTGCTTTTCTACTGCAGGCGGAACCCTCAGCTGCAGTACTGCACTCATGGGTGACCATTTTGACAAAATGGCCTCTGTCTTCTTTTTCTGCCATTTTCTGTTGGTGAGGTCTTACTTGGGTTTTACTCTGTGCGGTGATATATGTTTGAACCCTTTGTTTGTTCTGCCTTTGACAGGCTTTAGCCCTGAAGCCTGCCCCTGGCTCCAGTGCATCTGGAAAGACAAGGACAGGATGTGAGGCACGGTCCCGAAACTCCCCTGTGCTTTGTCTATAGGAATGCCTGAATGCAACTAGTCCTGATTGGCTGGCTGGCTGTCCTGGAGGACAGCCACCCTGATGTGTGATTGACAGCCTAGGCTGTGCATGAATGCGAGAAACCTGCTTAAAAGGCAACGGGTTTGGGACTACAGGCAGAGTCGACCACTGGGAGAAACACCTGATGAAGAAATTGTGAACGAAGCTTGCTGTAACCTCCTGGACCTTTGAATTTCCCAGTGAAGCCCTGCTGCTGTGCTGACCTCCTTTTTCACCTCGACAGCAAAGCGCCGGACAGAACGACTTCTCCGACTTGCTGTGCCACTTCATTGCTGCGAGAGCCCAATGCCCGGGGTCCAGTGTCCATAGACAAGTGCAACTTTTGCCATGGAATAAATCTGGCTGGAAGCTTCAGGAGCCTCCTAAGGGCGCTCCAGAAGCAGAGCCTCCAGCCCCAGAGTCCCCTCACCGGAGTGCAGGACCCAGGGAGTGAAGGAAGTCTAACCGGTGTCCATTGTTCCGCATCAGTGCTGTTTGATAAGCGATGAGACCGCAAAGTGCCGCTGAACCGAAAAAGAGCCCGTAGCTGCCGACGACATCCCGAGTATTGCCGTAGCAGCCCTCCAGACGTCCTCCCTCTTGTCCCCACGACTGACACTCAGGAACCAGGGTCTGAAATGCAGTAGCAAGATGGAATACAGCTGGACCACTCTTCTTCTGACCAGAGGTACCGTTTAGGCTTGGGGTACTTACTTTATTGCCTGGAGCCACGCTTTTCTCACTTAGAAATTGCATTGTCTTACCTTCTTCGAGTTGATCTCAACTTCCTTCTCACAGGCTTAACAGCTTAGGACCCTACAAGTGATTTTTCTGAAATCTCTAACTTTTTTTTAACATTTTTTTATTTTTTTTATTTCAAACCGTTGTTTTATTAGTTCGATCAACAAACTTTTACAACTTTTATAAAATATATTTTCTTCTTGTTATACAGTTAAAACATTTTTTTATATCAATTATGCAGTTTCCATGCAAATAATTTCTTTTCCTGTGTACAGTTGCCTTTGCATTCTAGGAACAATTTATATACATATAAGTAACTATCAAGGTAATTCATTTACTATCCATCATGTGGACGCAGTTTTAGCATCTTCTTATTTACATAATGTTTAAGAACGTCCAAGTGGTAAAAAAAACACTAGTACTCAGGCTTCATTGCAACAGTTGAGGATAAATTCGCAACTACCATGCAGGTTCCAGATAGTATAATGTGATTCTAGCTTCTAAGTAAGCTTGTGAATGAGGAAAGCCGAAACGCTAACAACTGTCATGCAGGATTATAGCAAGAGATCAATAGGTTTTACAAAGACAGACGGTATAGAGATGCGGTGTTACTTACATCAGCAGCTAGCCTGCCCCTTGTTCATTTGAAACCTCTTCTCAAGTTCAATATTTATGGTCATTAAGAGTCCACACAGAGCTAATATAAAGCTTGTTCGCGTCCCCCACATACAGGCTAACCAAAGCCATTCTCTGGTTGCCTCAGTTAATACACAATCAGTTGCAATTGTTAATGCACGTGTTGACTCAAAATATGGACAGAATATAAGTAGGTGTTTCAGGGTTTCTTTAATAGAACCATCATTACAGAGCCTGCATCCTGACTCCGCTTCAACTTTCCAATGCGGGCTCCAGCTACTAATTCTTTCTAAGGTACGGGATTGGTTCAATTTAAATCGCAAATACGTTTCCCTAGCTTTATTACAGGGAAAGTGAATTATATAAGGTTTGTGCGGACATCTAGAGGAGCAAAAGCGAGCTGCTTCCTTATAGCCCTGTAGTACCTCCATTCCAGTTACCGTTTTACACCAGTCATTCTCTATGATACGATATTTCACATAAGCCGGTCTGAATTCTAAGTCTGCTGGTACAAGTGCAATTTCGTCCAATAAATGAACCATTTGTGCGTAGTAAATCATGATCGAAGATCGTTCAGATGCGACCATTAGTTGACCCAGATCTTCATACAAACAGTTAGCAGGTGGATATAACATTCTGGCGAAGTTAGCCAACAAACGCCAGTTACAGCGTGCAATCTCTAACTTTGTGCAAGACTTATATTTTAATTTTTTTAATTTTATATTTAAGTGCATTTAAGACAGAATGGGCCTCATTACAGGTCGGAAGGTCCGGAATTAATAGTGGCGGTAAACCCGCCGCCACTGTTAATTCCGGACCGCCCGATCCCGAGTCCTGCAGGTGGGAGGTGATGTTCCTGCCAGGTCTGACCTGGTGGGTTTAACACCGCCCGCCTGCAGGCGGACGTGGAAACACCAGCACCATCACGAGATGGTGCCAGTGTTTCCACTTCCCCATTCCCATTGAATCCTATGGGACTCAATGGGAATGGGGATTTACCAAATTCCGCCTCTGGAATTCCCGGGACACCAGAGTCGTAATGCCCTGGTATTTCCGGGAGTCAAGGAGGCGGAATGGTAATACAAGTCCGGCGGTAACCAGGTGGTTTTACCACCTCGGTTACCGCCGGGCTCGTAATGAGGCCCAATTAGTCTTTTCGCACCATATAAAATGCCAACATATAAAATATCAACATACCAAGCCGTTGACATGCCCCTATAAAAATTTAAAAAAAGGAAAAGGACCAATAAAATACATCAACTGTGCGTTAATTCTGCAAGTAGCATTTGCTACCTATACATAAAAAACCTTACTTCATGATGCAATTCATATATTTTACATTTCTTAAAACATTACATTAGATGGACAGATCATTCACAGAAAATTATCTAAAAATATTGCTTGAAAATATTATGTTCTTTGTTAAGTTTAAGCCACTCATGGAAGGCTGAGGCCAAAATATCATGAGATTCAGTTGAGTATAGCATTCTCCAGAACTGATATAAAGAATACAAGGCCCTACAATTGGTCAACACGTGGCGGGCCATTTCGACTTTGGTGTGGCAGAGTCAACAGAGGCGGGAATCTTAGGGATCCCCATCCAAGCCCCTTTATAAGCAAATACCGGCAATAAATCAAAAAGTATATAAAGTATCTAAAAAATCTAGTGAGTGCCGGGAATCAGAGCGACACCAGATATTTCCGGGGGGTGTCCCCAAATAAACCCTGTTTGGTATAGATAGCATACTTGCGTGTCTCTGCAGTCTACCAAGAGATGAGATCCGATCAGCTATGCAAGATTTGGCACTAAGTTTGCTCAAGAATGAGGGAATATCATTCTTATTATGGCAATATAGGGTAATATCCTGACAATGCAGGCCCACCGTGGTCTCCACTTCAGTAAACCATAAGCTTTTTTGTCTGCAAGCAGAGTGTTCCATTGTGGAAAAAAGCAGATAAGGCGTGCCACTCCAATTATATTTACTCTCTGCCCATAACTTACAGGCTGCAATTTTCCAGACAGACAGGAGTGAGTGGAGGCAAAGTTCAAGTCTGACTGCATCCATGAGGATGCAACTAGGAAGGTTCAAAATGGACGAGAGAATCTTATGCTCCAAGGTCGGGAGCCACGAGAGAGCCTTGGATGGAAAGACCTTGAGAGCATACATAATGGTGGGTATAATAGACACCCTATATGCAATCACCATTGCCTCAATAGATGCTCCCTTGTTATCTAACATGACATGCCTAATAGCCCACCACTTGGTCCAAGACTTATTTTCCATGAAATGCATCAGATCCATAGACTGTGTTCCAAATGACTTTGGCTGTCCTGGTTCCCTAAAGGCACTCTTTTTAATAAATTGACTTTTATACTGCTTGTCCCTCATAGGTTGTGGCTTGTTAAACACTGTTACTGCTGGGAAAGGCTTATCTAGACTTCCTTGGAGGATTCAGTTGTCCTCACGTCTTCTGAGAATCTGTTCTAACCTTTTTACTTCCCTTAACCTTTCCTTTCTGCAACTCAGAGTCTACAAAAGGGTATTGGTGTGATATATAAATGCAAATACTACCCTTGTGATTGAAGTCACCTCAGGGTGTAGTAGTAGTGTGTGAAGCAATCCAAAGATTATCCACTAGATTTATTTAATGTAATTATTAATTTTAAAGTGTATTTGAATTGTTTCAACGAATTGCCTTTTTAAAGAATGCTTATTTAAAACTGACGTTAAATAAATAAAAAACTATAACTGAAACCTTGAGTGTGTTACTTGGTTACTTGTATTTACACATTTCAATTGCGCAGCTCTACAGCTCACATTTACCCCTCTTGAGATAGGTCTGGCTGCTCAGTCACACTACCAACTTGGATTCGGACGAAATGACTGCATCCAATTTACCTACCCCACCAAAAGAAATACATACCACCAAAAGTTCAAACTACAAAAAGTTTGAACCTTTTTTGGTATGTATGTTTTGGTGGGGTAGGTAAAAAAAAAAGAAAACAAAGGCTAGTGACTGGGGGTTGAGGGGGACACCCCCCCAGCTGACCCGAAAAAAAAAAATAATAATTAAAAAGAGGTTGAGGGGTTTGCGGGGTGTCCCCCGCAACACCCCACTCACCATACTTTACAGTATAGTGAGCAGGGTTTCGGGGGACAAACCCGCAGCTGCCCGAAAAAATAAAAAATAAATAAGTCAAAATAAAAGGACCCTGCAGGGCCGGCTCCCGATCACGAAAGTGAAAGGGAACCAGTGTCGCAGGGACACCACGTTTCAAGGTGAAAGGTAAGTGGGGGGTGGGAGTGTGTTGGGGTGTGTTGGGGGTGGGGCTGGGGGTGTGGGCAGGGGTTAGGTTTTTGGGTTGTTTTACAAGGAATGCCCGCATGAGAAATGTAGGAATATTTATGTATATCGTACATTTCTCATGCGGTCATTTCCATCGCTGACCTTTCCACCACAGTAAAACAATCCCAATTCACCAACTTGTTTCGTACAGACCTATACCAAATGCCGGATTACCTAATACCAAGAAGATACGTTTTGTGTAGTCTCACACAGTTTGACTGCACCAATTCCTACCTAACAAATATGTATTGGCTTAAGTTAATTCGGTGTAAAACAATATAATATTAATAACCAAAAACTAGAACTATAAAGTGAGGTGCTCAGAAATGTAAAGGAAAATTAAGAAAAAGTATAGTTTCACTTCCTCTGTGAGTTTAGCAATTATGCAACAGGTTGAACATTTGTGCAAAAAAAAAACAGACATGTTTGGGAAAATATCTAGTTTACTCAGTTGTCCTTGGTTACTATTTTAATGTCTCTCCAAGGACACCATACCATATGTGTTTGATTTTTAAGTTCACAATTGCATTTCATTTCTTGAAGAAAAAAAGGGAACAAAAGGAGAACCGAACCAAGATGTTATATACATTTTCATTGAAACATAATGCATTTGCATGTCATTTACGTACTAGTAATTGAATCATATAGAAATAGTACCCTATTTTATTGAACTACATTCATTTGTATATGTATGTATATACATGTTGGCTTGGAATTAATTTTTATTGGCGTATATATGCATCTATTCGAACCAGGCCATATATAATATTGCCAAGCTGGGTGGGTAAGCCATACCCATTGCAGTCCCACAAATGTTTTGATAAAATACATTGTCAAACATAAAGTTGTTCTTGGTCATAGCTGTGGACATCAGGTCTAACATATATTCTGCATGTACTTTTGGCTGCTGATCTTGTCTAGTCTAATGTGTGTTCTTGCGGTATGCTCGTATAGAGAGCTTTGATGTCCATAGACACTAGCATTTCTTCATTTGGATTGAAAATCTCACCTTCAAAGTACTCAAAGCACTGTATCACTGTCACCCTAGTTAAGCATGGCACTCATCGTAGCTGAGCATGTCAGCCCTCCTAGATGAGCCTTGCATTTCTTCCTGCTTAGCATGGCAGCACCTCCTAGCTGCGCATGATAGTGCTCCTAGCTGAACAATGCACCCCTCCTAGATGAGCAGGGCACTCCTCCAAAATGACCATTGCAGTCCTCCTAGCTAAGCGTGGCACTCCTCCTAGCTGAGTATGGCACTCCTCCTAGCTGAGCATTGCAGTCCTCCTAGAGGAGCCTGCCAGTCATGCTAGCTGAGCATGGGCCATCTCCTAGCTGAGCATTAACATCTCCTACCTGACGTTGGCACCTCTAGCTCAGTATGGCACTCTTCCTAGATTCGCGTTCCATTCAACCCAGATGAGCATGGCACACATCCTAGCTTAGCCAGGCACACCTCTGAGCTGAGCATGCTAACCATCCTATCGGAGCATAAAGTCCTCCAAGCCGAGCATGGCAGTCTTCCTAGCTGAGCATGGCACTGTTGTAAGATGAGCATGGCACACCTAGTGGTACACGTCACTCCTTCTAGAAGAGCATGGCCCTCCTCCTAGCTAAGAATGGCAATCATCCTAGCTGAGCACAGCACACCTGGTAGCTGAACATGGTATTCCCCAATGCTAAGCATGGCACTAATCTTAGCAGCACATTGCAGCCCCCCCCACCCCCTCTAGCTCAGCATGGCCATTTTCCTTCCTAAGCATGCAGCCCTCCTAGCTGAGAATTGCAGTCCTCCTAGCTAAGAATTGTATGTATCCTCACTAAGCATGGCATCATCCATGCTTGGCATGGCACTCTTCCGTGCTTAGCATGTTTTTCCTTGCTAAGCATGGTATTTCCCGTTTCTAAGCATGGCATTTATTTTAGCTGAGCATGGCACTTCACATAGCTGAGCACTGTATTTCTATTTGCTAAGCATGGCACTCATCCGAGCTGAGCATGGCACTCCTAGCTGGGCATGGTGTGTTTATTTGCTAAGCATTGATCTCCTCCTAGTTGAGCGTGGTATTCCACCTTGCTAATCCTGGCACTCCTTGTGGCTGAACATTGCAGTCCTCCTAGCTGAGCATGGCATTTCTCCTTGATAAGCAAGGCACTCCTCCTAGCTGAGCATGGCACTGCTCCTAGCTGAGAATTGCATTTCCTCTTGATAAGCATGGTATTTCTGCTTGCTAAGCATGGCATTTATGTTTGCTGAGCATGGCCCTCCACCTAACAGACCAAGGCACTCGTCCTAGTTGAGCATGGCTTTAGTTTTTTTTAGCTGATCATGAAATGGATCCCTGCTAAACACGTCACTGCTCCTAGCTGAGCATGGTACTCCTCCTAGCTGAGCATGGAATGTTCCCTTAATAAGCATGGCACTCCTCCTACCTGAGCACGAAACACCTCCTAGGTGAGCATGGGAATTCCCCTAGCTAAGCATTTTTTTATATAAAAGTTGTTCATTAGTTTGATTAACAAACTTTTTTTACAAAACCTTAAGAATAACATTACAACTACTTAAAAATGTAATTACAGAATATTCAGTTTACATTTGCTTTGCATAATAAAGGATGTACTTATGGATACTTTTGAGATAGACAAAACATTTCAGTGTCAGATACTTGGATTTGATTTACATTTCATTCTGTGGAATAATAATTCTAGATACTTTTCAACCAAATAAGTGACATCTTGTCAGTACATAAAAAGTGGTACCTCTTTAGTATTGAGATTCCTTTGAGTGCAATTCCAAAACTAATTTCTCAAGAAACCTACATAATGATAGAACTACCCTGAATGAGTATCCCCACATGAACTTGTTCCAGCTCCATTCCCTTGCTTCATGCGTCATCCCCAAAATCTCGGATCCAATAAGAGAATATCTTAAGGCTTCGAAATGCGTACAGTAAATGGTTAGATGTTTTAGGTTTTCCAAGCAGTTATTTCCTAGACAAAATCTACACAAAGTTATTTTTTTCGACAAGTCGTGATTGCCCCAGTTGCAAGTCCTTTCAAACGTATGTAGCAAATTAAGCTTGAATCTCAGATATAAGTCCCGGTACTCTTTCGCCGGAAAGTTTTTGAGGTATGGCTTTAACGGGATTCTCAATGTGGCAAATTTAGCCGCCTCCACATATCATTTTTTTGAGGACATATCCCTCACTGTGATTGACCAATCATATTCATATAGGCACTTTTTTACCGTAGCAGAGCGAAATTCAAGATCTAGTGGTTTTAATCCACATTCATCTAATTTGCTAATCATCAGATTTGAAAAGAAAAGCAATGAGTTTGGAGCCCGATTTTTAATCATTATTGAGAATTCCTCATAGAGTGTTTGGGGAGTCAGAAATAGCATTTTACCATAGTTCGTTAACTGCTGCCAATGATATCTCGCCGATAAGGCAGAAATGCCCAGTTCCTGTTTTAGGATACAATTTGGTAATGCATTTGGTAGCCTCAATACAGCCTTCCACATTTGCCCGTGGATTTGATCCAGAATTGAATCAATATTACACAAACATAAGTCCAGCCCGTATAAAAGAATAGCTTCCACTTTCAACAAGTAGAACTGTAAGAGTGGTTCTATGGAGAATTTGCAGTGCTTCATAAATACTATACGCATCTCAGTAATTAGAGCAGCTTTTTTTATATTTAGATTTGAGAACCATGTTTTTTTAGTGGGACAATCTATTACATCATATCCCAGGTATCTCATATTTACATTGATGGGCATGGGTATTGCATTAACTGTCCATTGCATAGTGGATATTTATTTCTTCATATTATGAAGAATGAAGATGCTTGATTTCTCGACATTACAGGTTAGATTATGCTTGTATAAATAATCGGCAAATATTGCAAGCTTTTTTTGGAGGCCATAGGGAGTTCGGTCAAAGATTAGGACATCATCAGCAAAAGCGATCCACTGAATTCTCAAGTGTCCCAGGTTCGCTGAGTATGTTATTTCAGTTGTCCATATTTGTTCGATGTCCGCAAGGTAGAGGTTTAACAGGGTTGCCGCCAAGTTGCAGCCCTGCTTATCCCCCACCTCAGTTGGAATCGGGACAGTAGTAGAACCAGATGCATTAATGCGGACTAGATATGATGTGCCTTGATGTAGTTTGGCTAACAATGCAATTAGATCTTGTGGTATGCCTTTTTCTTCAAGTTTTTTCCACAGTAGATTTCTTATTACGCAGTCGAAAGCTGCTGATAAGTCGATAGATGCCATGTATAGGGCCCCTGCATTGGGGATTTTAGTTTGAGCAATTAAATGAGCCAGAACAGTTGCATTCAAAGCCGTTCCCATCCTGGCACGAAATCCTATCTGAAATGGAGATAGGATGGCTCGAAGCTTTATGTTTTCATTCAGCTGTTGCAATAGTAAGATTGCAAATGTTTTTGCGCTTGCATCAATCAAGGCGATGGGTCGAAAGTTTCCAGGATTTGATCTGGGTCCTTTCTAATGGATAGGCACTATAATCGATTGTAGCCATGATTTAGGGACACATGATGAGGTAATAATCTCATCAAATTGAAGTTTTAACATCGGTACCCATAGTTTCATATTTTCTTTTAGTACACATGGCGGAATACAGTCAGGCCCTGGTGCTCTTGATTTGTTAAGTTTAGTGAGAGCCCAAGTAATGTCCTCTAAGGACCACCCTTTAAGATTCTTAACTGAGTATTGTTCGAACTTAGACGTTGACGTTAAGAATCTTTGTGGTAAGGCGAATTTCTCCTTATAGTATTGCGTCCATGTTTCAGCGCTTATGCCAGAGGTTTGCTCAGTGGTTCTTGAATGTTCATTCCCCCTTAGGAGGGCACAAGTGGATCTCCTATCATTTGCACACAATGCTCCTATCATTGTTTGATTGGTAGTGTGGTAAAGATAGATTCTATAATTTTTGATGTGATTATGGTATTTATTACGGATCTTCCTTTTTGCTTTTTGATGTTCAAATTCATGCAATCCCATTTTTGACAAGTTAGCAATCTCATAGGTTTTTTGCTTTTTTAAGGTTGCAATTCTTAAAGCTAGCAGGCCAACTGCTGGGGGCTTTACTTTTTCTTTTAGTGCAAGTTTTGCAAGATGTGTAAGGGCTATTGTAATGATGCTTCGATATTGCATTGTTAAACTAATCCCCTTTGTAATACACTCCTTTTCATTCATGCAGTTTTTTGAGAGATTTTTGATCATTGTATTTAATTTTATACATGTTTTAGCATTCCAACGTAAGGAGGCGCCTGGCCTATCCTCACGGATGAAAATATTAAGTGGATCTTGACTCAAATTTAAAATGCTTAGTTGAATTTCAGTATATAATATACAATGATCATTTAGGTCAATCTTGGCCATTTCCACTCCAGTGCACCTGGAGGGCAGTTCCACCGTCACTGCAATGTAATCGATACACGATTTCCTGTTATTTCTAATCCAAGTGAATAAATTCTCTTTTACGAGAAAAGGTAACAATCTCATATTCCATCGAGTGAAGAAAAGTTGAAAAGATATACCCCTTTTCCTATTGATCAAGGATTGATTTTGTATGTGTGTTTTGGATTCGTTAGCGGGATTTTGCAAACAGTTGGAATTGAAGTCGCCACCCAAAATTATTTTTATGTCAGGCCATTTACACAATACTTCATCAAGCAGGAGATCAAGCTCATTCATTAATGATACCATTGCAGTAGCTAGGGGATTGTAGTACATTGATACTACCAGGACACGCTCCACTTGGCATGTCCCCAATTCAATCACAATCGCAATGTAAGAAGGAGAAGAGCATGTTAATAACAGAGCATATACCAGACTTGTATTTACTAAGATGGTAGTTCCCCCTGATGGTCTCCCTTTAGAGACCCGTGTGGCAAGTGTTGAGTATGCTGCAAACCCTCTATTTTCGAGTTTATTAACAGCCATCGTCTCTTGACAAAGCACAATATCTACAATTTCATGGGGAGTATATCTAGATGCCCATCTTTTCAAATTTAACAACCCACAAGAATTCCAAGACAGTACTCGTAGACACTTTTTGCTACTATGAGTGGTCGGCTGTCACTGTCTCCCTCCGTGCCCCCATTAGCGTAGGTAGCCAAGACCAATCCTTGGACACGGCAGAGATTGCCACTAGTTGTTCCAAAATTGCCGTTTCCGATACCGATTGTGCATTGGTTGGCAATAATTGGTTGTTTAAGGGTTGTTCAGTTGGCAACCTGGTCTCATTAAAGATCTTCGCTTCCTCGATCGTTTGGATTTGAGTAAGATCAAGTCCCAACATTTTTAGCTCCCTTTGGTGATTCCAGATCAGTTCCGCGATTATAGGGGACTGCAGTTCAAACACCATCCTGTGATTTTTTATGGATGGAAGCGTTATCCAGATAATGTCGTTAGAGACAAGTGTGCGCAAGGCTGGAATCTTTTTGAACATTTGTAGCATGAATAATCGATTTAAGTCCTGCTCTCCATTTATTTCTGCGTCACTGATCCATCCCACGATGGTTGACATCGTCTTGTCGTGCATCTTTTGCTCCATAGATACATTTGTTGTGGGAGGATCCTTCCTCGGAGTGTTGCCTTTGCAATTTTTCATCGGCTCCTTCACTAGAGGTGAATTGTTTCTTATGACTTCCGGAGGAGTGGATGGGAGCGAGCTCTTTGTTGCTCTGGTATCTTCTATTTCTCGTGGAAAAGACTGTTGCGGTGAAGCTTGGGTGTATTTTTCTGGTTGCAGAGTGTTTGTAGTTCCTTCGCGAACAGTAGCAGGGATATGTATTTGGGATTTTAATTCCAGGGACACAGTAACCGGATTTAACTGAGTATCTGAGTCCATATTTGCCCTTTCCGTCGTTCTTTTGGTAGGAATAGGTTTATAAAATACTGATAAAAGCGATTGTTGTAAATGGGATAACGAGGACGCAAGTTCTTTTTGCTTATCTGTAATTGATTTTTCAGTCACGTGAGGATAATTTTCTCCTTTCTTTCCAGCCAAATTCGATTGTAGTTGTAGTGCGAGTCGACTTTCAAGTGAGAGTTCTTCCATGTCAATACCCATCTCATGAGTTGGACTGATGGCAGAGTTGTTATTTTTGGCCTTGTTTGGTGGTTGTTTATCTTTTGTGTTTGTGTCCCCACTTGACAATTGTTTTTGAGTTTGCTTTTTTTGTTTTTGATTGCATTCTTGTGCATCCTGCATTTGTGCATTGCGCAGATTTAATCTATTCAAAGCTCGAGTATGCAATATTTTTTGTTTTCGTGATAGAAATTGATTTTTGACTTCAGGATGTGGAGGTTCCTCCGCTGGTATGAGATTGATTTTTTCAGGCTCCTTAGCACTTTGCTCATTTATTATTTCAATTAGAACAGAAGGGCTGTCTAGAGTTGTAGTCGGATTCATACTATGATTAGTTACATTAGTTGCGTCTTTGATTGAAACTTCCCTATTTTTTGAGTGGTTTAAGGAGAATTGCTGGTCAATTTTCTCTGCATGCTGTGATATAAGTTGACACAACTGTGCGTGGGTATAAATTTGAATAGTTCCTAAATTTCCTGTTGAGTTAACCGTCTGAGCAAACGACGATTGAAATTCAAAGATTGTAGGACCCACATTTTTTTTTGAGAAGGCATAGATGTCATTTGGTATGCTTTCAGTTTGGGATGCTGCAGTAAGGGTAGTTTTTTCAAGGATCGTGGGTGAGTGACACCCCTTTTCCTTTTTATAGTTGTCGGCAAATATATACCCCTCTTGTTTGTTCAATTTTGCGGAGATTTCATGCAGTACAGATTTTATGTCCCGAAGTTCGTAGTGAGTATACTCATGACCCTTGTCAAGAAGATTTAAGATCCTTGACATTACCGGGTATGAGGCTTCAAAGATTTGTAGATCTTCTCTTTCGGAGGTGAGTTTAGGTTGGAAGTTCTCATCATTAGTGGATTTTGCTTGAGAGAAGTGTTGAAGATCAGGTGATGAACAGATACCACCCTCTTTTCTCTGTGCAGCAGTTCCATTAAATAAGTCCGCGTTCTCCAATTTACTAGCCAAGTCTTCTAGGTCTAGATAAGGTGGAGGGACTTCGAGAGGCACAGTGCCAGAGGGCTCACTGTGAAGATGAACCTTATGTTTTCCAATAGGCCACACTGTAACGAGAGTGGATGGACCATCAGATAGAATTATCAGTTTTTCCAATTCCATCAATGCTCCTGGTGCAAGAATTGAGATGTCAGAAGGCGGGCCTATATTAGTGACTTCAATGGTAGCTAGGTCATGATTTATCTCGGATTCTGGAACGCTTAGAAAACTTCGCCGTGCATTCGAGGTTTTGACGTTGCATTTGTGCGCACTTACACTCGCACTTAATGAATTTTCAGTTGCAACAGGCTTATGTGTCCCATAGAGTATATCCAATCTAGCCATTGTGGCATCAATATTCCTTTTTTTTGGAATGATTATTGTTTCTTTTAACCCGCTACGTAATAGCGAAGATATGTTTCTAGGCAGTTAGCAGGTAGGTGTAGTTAGGAGCACAACAATATTTTATGTGCACTTTGTTTGGATATGAAATAGATGGGACTTTTAAGTATAGAGGCAATCACAAAAAAAGGTGGGGTGATAAATACACCCTGCACTTTCAAAAGCATCCAATCCTAAGCAAAGCACGTGAAAGACAGATCAGATGCTCAACAGAGCCTTTAACACTGTGATGATTGTAAGGAACAGCAAACAGTACTTGATCGGTACTTCTGCGGTGCGCGCACGGTGCGCTGTCAGGCGGGATGTTATGCTCTCAGGGATTCACGTCAGAGCCCCAGGAGGCGGAGCTTCAATCCGGAAGTGACCTGAACAGAAATGCAAGTGAGAGGTATATTTTATATGAGCACGTTGATAGACCAAGACGGACCCTCTCCCTCTCCTGTGAGCAAATTAAATTCGGTGCCTTCCTAGTGCCAGTGATCAAATATTGACTAGTTGGGCACACGAGTTGGGCAAACAGTAGGCACTTGGGCACACTAGGGGAGTATTAAAGCATGTGGATTACTACGTGATGGACTCAAACAGCGTGTTCAGTTGTGATTGGAAAATTAAAGGTGTAAACAGTCACCTCGCTTTGAGGGCAGGAAGTCAGGCAAAAAGTCTGTGTTGCAGGAGCAGACGTCCTCCTCGTGTGCTGGCAAAATGATGTCAATGTGGTGGAGCACGATCCTTAGGTCAGCGCAGCCGGCAAACACAGCAAACAGTACTTGATCGGTACGCGCGGAGCGCGGTCAGGCGGGATGTTATGCTCTCAGGGATTCAAGTCAGAGCCCCAGGAGGCGGAGCTTCAATCCGGAAGTGACCTGAACAGAAATGCAAGTGAGAGGTATATTTTATGTGGGCACATTGATAGACCAAGACGGACACTCTCCCTCTCCAGTGAGCAAATTAAATTTGGTGCCTTCCTAGTGCCAGTGATCAAATATTGACTAGTTGGGCACACAAGTTGGGCACACAGTAGGCAGTTGGGCACACTAGGGGAGTATTAAAGCATGTGGATTACTACGTGACGGACTCAAACAGCGTGTTCAGCTGTGATTGGAAAATTAAAGGTGTAAACAGTCACTTCGCTTTGAGGGCATGAAGTCAGGCAAAAAGTCTGTGTTGCAGGAGCAGACGTCCTCCTCGTGTGCTGGCAAAATGATTTCAATGTGGTGGAGCACGATCCTTAGGTCAGCGCAGCCGGCAAACACAGCAAACAGTACTTGATCGGTACTTTAGCTTATCCTAGCTGAGCATTGCAGTTCTCCTAACTCAGCATGGTATTTATCATTGCTAAGCATGACACTCCTAGCTAAGCATGGTAATTCACCTTGCTAATCTAGGTAGTGAACATAGCTGAGCATTGCAGGCCTCCTTTTTGAGCAGGGAATGTCTCCTTACTAAGAATGGCACTCCTCCTGGCTGAGCTTTACAGTCCTCCTAGCTGAGCATGGTATTTCACCTTACTTAGCATGGCACTCCTACTCGATGAGCATGGTATTCCACCTTGCTTACCCTGGCAGTCCTCCTAGCTGAGCATTGAAGACCTTCTAGCTGAGCATAGTATTTCTCCTTGACGAGCATGGTACTCCTCCTAGCTGAGCGTGGCACTCCTCCTTGCTGATCATTGCAGTCCGCCTAGCTGAGCATAGCAATTCCCCTTTCTAAGCATGGCAAATCTACAAGCTGAGCATTGCAGTCCTCCTAGCTGAGCATTGCATTACTCCTTGCTAAGCATGGCACACCTCCTAGCTGAGCATGGCACTCATCCCAGCTAAGCATGGTAGTTCTCCTTCCAAAGCATAGACTCCTCCTTCCTCCTAGCTGTGCATGGTACTCCTCCATACTGAGTATGGCACGACTTCTAGCTAAACATAGTATTTGGCACTGCTAAGCATGGCACTCCTCATATCTGAGCATCCTCCTCTTCCTAGCGGAGCATGGTGTTTCACCTTGCTTATCCTGGCAGTCCTCCTAACTGAGCATTGTAGTCCTCCTAGCTGAGCATAGTATTTCTCCTTGCTAACCATGGCACTTCTCTTAGCCGAACATTGCACACCTAATAGCTGAGCATGGTATTTGGCCTTGCCAAGCATGGCACTCCGCCTAACTGAGCATGTCAGTCTTTCTAGCTGAGCTTTGTATTTCTCCTTGCTAAATACTGCACTCCTTCTAGCTGAGCATGGCACTCATCCTAGCTCAGCATGATATGTATCCTTCCTTAGCATGAACTCCTCCGAGCTGAGCATGGCACTCCTCCTTGCTGAGGATGGCTCTCGTTGTAGCTAAACATGGTATTTGTCCAGTTAAGCATGGCTCTCCTCCTATCCGAGAATCGTCCTCCTAGCTGAGCATTTTATTTCATCTTGCTTACCCTGGCAGTCGCTGTCCTCCTAGCTGAGCATTGCATTTCTCCTTGCTAACAATGTCACTTATCATAATAAAGCATGTTACTCCTCCTAGCTGAGCATGGTATTTCTCCTTCCTAAGTGTGGACTCCCCCTAGCTCAGCATGGCACTCCTCCTTGCTGAGCATGTCTCCCCTCCTAGCTGAGCATGGCACTCCTTCTAGCGGAATATGGTGTTTCTCCCTTCTAAGCAATGCACCCCTCCTAGCTGAGCATGGTATATCTCCTTGCTAAGCATGGCACTCCTCCTAGCTGAGCATAGCACTCCTCCTAGCCGAGCAAGGTATTTCTCCTTGGTAAGCAGGGCACTCCTCCTAGAGGAGCATGGCATTTCTCCTTGCTAAACATGACACTCCTAGTAGCTGAGTGTGGCACTCATCCTTGCTAAGCATCATATGTCTCCTTGCTAAACATGGCACTCCAACAAGCTGAACATTGCAGTCAATTGCTGGGCATGGTTTTTCTCCTTGCTAAGCATTGCACTCCTCCCAGATGAGCATGTCACTCTTCCTAGCTGAGCATGGTATTTTTCCTAGATAATCATGCAATCCTCCTAGCTGAGCAGGACACTCCTTCTTTCTGAACATGGTATGTCTCCTTGCTAAGCATGACACTTCTCCTAGCTGGGCATGGTATTTCAACTTGCTAGCCATGTCACTTCTCCTAATTGAGCGTGGCACTCCTCCTAGCTGAGCATGGCATTTCTCCTTGCTAGGCATGGAACTCCTCCTTGCTGAGCATTGCAGTCCTCCTAGCTGAGTGTATTATTTCTTCTTGCTAAGCATGGTAATCTTCTTAGCTGGTCATGCCATTTCTCCTTGCTAAACATGACACTCCTCCTAGATGAGCATTGCAGTTCTACTAGATGAGCATGGTATTTCTCCTGCAAAGCATGGCACTTCTCCTAGCTGAGCATGGAGCTCCTTCCAGCCGAAAATTGTATTTCTCCTTGCTAAGCATGGCACTCCTCCAAGCTGAGCATGGTATTTCTCCTTTCTAAGCATGGCACTCCTCCTAGATGAGCATGGCGCTCTTCCTAACTGAGCATGGCACTCTTCCTAGCTAAGCATAGGATTTCTCCTTGATACGAATGCACTCCGCCTAGCTGAGCAGGGCACTCCTTCTAGCTGAACATGGTATTTCTCCCTGCAATGCACGGCACCACTCCTAGCTGAGCGTGTTATTTCTCCTTGCTAACCATGTCAATCATCCTAGAAGAGTGTGGCACTCCTCCAAGCTGAACATGGTATATCCCTTTTCTAAGCATGGTGCTACTCCTAGCTGAGCATGTTATTCCTCCTTCCTAAGCACTCCCCCTTGCTGAGCAGACCACCCTTCCTAGCTGAGCATGGCACTCCTTCTAGCTGAGCATTGGATTTGTCCCAGCTAAGCAATGCACCCCTCCTAGCTGAGCATGGTTTATCTCCTTGTTAAGCATTGCACTCCTCCCAGCTGAGCATTGCAGTCCTCCCAGCTCAGCATGCTATTTCACCTTGCTAAGCCTTGCACTTCTCCTAGCTGAGTATTGCAGTCCTCCTAGCTCAGCATGGTATTTCTTCTTGCTAAGCATAGCACTCCTCCTTGCTAAGCATGGCACACCTCATAGATGAGCATGGTATTTCTTCTTGCTAAACACAACACTCCTCCTAGCTGAGCGTGGCACTCCTCCAAGCTGAGTATGGCATGTGGCACTCTTCCTAGCTGAGCGTGGTATTTCTCCTTTCTAAACATGACATTCCTCCTAGCTGAGCATTCCAGTTCTACTATCTGAGCATGGTATTTCTCCTTTGTAAACATGACTCTCCTCCAAGCTGAGCATTGCAGTTCTACTAGCTGAGCATGGTATTTCTCCTTGCTAAGCATGACACTCCTTCTAGATGAGGATTGTAGTCCACCTAGATGAGTATGGTATTTTTCTTGGCTAAGCATGGCACTCCTCTGAGCTCAGAATGGTATTTCTCCCTGCTAAGCATGGCGCTACTCCAAGCTGAGCATTGCAGTCCTCCTAGCTCAGCATGGTATTTCTCCTTGCTAAACATGAAACTCCTCCTAGCTGAGCATTCCAGTTCTACTAGCTGAGCATGGTATTTCTTCTTTCGAAGCATGGCACTCCTCCTAGATGGGTGTGGCACTCTTCCTAGCTGAACATGGGATTTCTCCTCGATAAGCATGCACTCCTCCTAGCTGAGTAGGGCACTCCAGCTAGCAGAACATGGTATTTCTCTCTGCAATGCACGGCACCACTCCTAGCTGAGCATTGTGTTACTCCTTGCTAACCATGTCACTCCTCCTAGCTGAGTGTGGCACTCCTCCAAGCTGAACATGGTGTATCCCCTTGCTAAGCATGGCGCTCCTCCTAGCGGAGCATGTTATTGCTCCTTCCTAAGTATGGACTCCTCCCAGCGGAGAATGGCATTCCTCCTTGCTGAGCATGCCACCTTTCCTAGCTGAGCTTGGCACTCCTTCTAGCTGAATGTGGCATTTTTTCCCTGCTAAGCAATGCAACTCTCATAGCTGAGCATGGTTTATCTCCATCTTAAGCATTGCACTCCTCCTAGCTGAGCATTGCAGTCCTCCCAGCTCAGCATGCTATTTCTCCTTGCTAAGCATTGCACTTCTCCTGGCTGAGCATTGCAGTCATTTTAGCTCAGCATGGTATTTCTTCTTGCTAAGCATAGCACTCCCCTTGCTAAGCAAGGCACTCCTCATAGATGAGCATGGTATTTCTCCTTGCTAAACATGACACTCCTTCTAGCTGAGTGTGGCACTCCTCCAAGCTGAGCATGGCCTTTCCCAATGCTTGGCATGGCACTCCTCCTGGCAAAGCATTGCAGTCCTCCTAGCTGAGGCTGTTATTTCACCTTGCTAAGCATGACACTCCTCCTAGCTGAGCATGGCACTCTTCTGGCTGACCATGGTGTTTATCCCTGCTAAGCATGGTCCCTCTACTAGCTGAGCATGGTATATCTCATTTTTAAGCACTGCACTCCTCCTAGCTGAGCATTGCCTTCCTACTAGCTCAGCATTGTGTTTCTCCTTGATAAGTATTGCATTCCTCCTTGCTACGCATGGCACTAATCCTAGCTGAGCATGGTATTTCTCCTTGCTAAACATGACACTCCTCCTATCTGAGAATTGCAGTTCTACTATGTGAGCATGGTATTTCTCTTTGCTAAGCATGACACTCCTCCTAGATGAGGATTGTAGTCCTCCTAGACGAGCATGGTATTCTCCTTGCTAAGCATGGCACTCCTCCTAGCTGAGCATGGCACTCCTTTTAGCTGAACATGGCATTTCCCCCTGCTAAGCATGGCACTCCTCCAAGCTGTGAATGTTATTTCTCCGTGCTAACCATGTCACTCCTCATAACTGAGCATGGTACTCTTCCTAGCTGAGCTTGGTATTTCTCCTTCCTAAGCATGGACTCCTCCTAGCAGAGCATGGAACTCCTCCTTGCTGAGCCTGGCACCACTCCTAGCTGAGCATAGCACTCCTTCTAGCTGAATATCGTATTTCTCCATGCTAAGCATGGCCCCTCTACTAGCTGAGCAAGGTATATCTCCTTTTTAAGCATTGCACTTGAAAGTGAGAGGCCCCCAGAAATGCAGTTAATTCTCCCAATAAAGTCAATCAGGACACTTCCCTGGAGGGAATGAGACCAAGACCAAGTGCTGGATATATCAAAAGGCTTTATCTAAAATAGGGCAAGCAGAATCTACTCTGCTCACGCCGAGAACACTCTGCAGTAAACATGTTACAAATAACTTTTATACAACTTTATCGTCATCGAACAGAGGGAAGGCCTAAGGGGCACATGAACAGTTGGGATTGGTCACTAGGGGGTGAACACCTATAGGTGCCATAGGGTTGAAGGGCTGTGGTTGGCTCAGGAGCACGTGGTGTTGTGATGATGCTTCTCGGGTCAATCGGTCAGCTGGGCTCATCGAATTGGTATGCAGGATCAGCAACTGTTGTGATGTTTCTTATTAAATAACCATTTGCCATTTTCCCTTGTGGCCACACATTCCCATTCATCCAATACTATAATCTGCTTTGTCCAGCATGCTCTGAGACCTGTGAGCCTAGACACTAAGGAAAAGACTTTTCTCAAATACAGGTTAATTTATCATTGGGCATAGGTCAAAATACAACTATTAAATGCAGTGTTTGATCCATAGATAGGCAGGCTTAACTGTATGTTGATACAATCCAAGATATATTGGCTAGAGAGGTGAGACTTTTGAGGTCATTGTATGGTCTGGAATGTCCATCTGATAAACAACAAAGGGGACTCTAAATCTCAGGCCTGAATTACACATTAAAAAACTAGGTCACAAAGAGGCACAAACCACCATGGTCATAAGTCTTATTGTGGGGGTTAAAGACTGGTTGTTTAAACATCATTAAATCTCTGCTGATCTGCTTTGACACTATGAAGGGTGGAGGGGAATCGAAACACCTTTGCGGTGTAGTTCTGCACTGCACGGAGAAACAGAGCCTTCAGGAGTAGATTTAATATACAGGTTTTTTACACGTGGCCTATTACATTCTGGTCATATTTTTCTAAAGTATGTTATCTTTCCTACCGGACTGAGTATTCTCATTGCTACACGACTTATAATGAAAATATGCACATGCTTAGCTTATTATCCATACTACATTAAACAGTTCATGATTCAGGTTCTGCGCATGCGGCCTTAACACATATTGTCATAATACGAACATACTGGTCAGAGTGATTGGTTGCTGTATTGGTTTTACACATTATCATGCATTTATTTACATTGAACTTTAAAACGAGGTAGCTTGTGCTGGCATGTACAGTGTTCTGTTCTGTTATGCATTTTGTTATTACAATCCATTTCTATTAAACAACGTCATACTGCACGTTAACACACATCACACTTTTATAACTAAATTCGAATGTTAGGGCTTTTGATTACACATATATTATACAGTGCACTAATATGCTTATTGTTCTACTACAATTCTTGCATTATTTCGCATGAAATAGAAACCGCCCATGAGCAACCTATTCTGATTGCATGCGGGGAGACACTTTGGTTTTCTTCTATTAAGGCGCGGACAATCAAACATACTTGAGGGTCGCTTCTAGCCGTTTGACCATGTTTTAAGGAATATGGGGGTGCTATTCTTTATGGCCAGGGTCTATTGGGAGTCAGGCAGGTTTATAGAGATGAACGACTTCTGTTGCTGGCCCCTGTGCTGGGCCCTGTCAGGGTCAATGAAGTAAGACAGAAGACAGAAGATACAGTGTAAAATTTGTTGCATTCTCGTGGCTAGTCTCTCATGAGAACCAGACAACTGCAGAGATGGCAAAGAGGAGAAGGTGGGGGGAGTAGCTTGTTCACTGTGTGCGCCTAGCTGGGAGAGCTGCAGGCCTGCGTTCTAATTTCACAACTGGCCTGCCATTATGAAATAACACAATGGAGTCGGTGGCCCACAAAATGGAGTCTCGTTCAACTCTGATCTTATGCTGTTTTAAGGGGGGTCACAGTTCCTAGGGGTGTTCCCGCGTGGGTGACCCGGGGCTGGGGCCCTGAACCCAAAGCAGCTGCAACTGGGCCTACCCAGGAAGTGTAAGAATGGAGGGGGTGGGTTCCAAGACCCTCTCCTCCCACACACACTCCTCCGAGCTGAGCATTGCAGTTCTACTAGCTGAGAATGGTGCTGCTCCTTTCTAAGCATGGCACTCCTCCTAGCTGAGCATGGTATTTCTCCTTGCTAAACATGACACTCCTCCTAGCTGAGCATCGCAGTTTTACTAGCTAAGCATGGCGTTGCTCTTTTCTAAGCATGGCACTCATCCAAGCTGAGCCTGTTAATTCACCTTGCTATCATGACACCCCTCCTAGCTGAGCATCGCAGTTTTACTAGCTAAGCATGGCGTTGCTCCTTTCTAAGCATGGCACTCCTCCAAGCTGAGCATGGTATTTCTCCTTGCTAAACATGACACTCCTCCTAGCTGAGCATCGCAGTTTTACTAGCTAAGCATGGCGTTGCTCCTTTCTAAGCATGGCACTCCTCCAAGCTGAGCCTGTTATTTCACCTTGCTATCATGTCACTCCTCCTAGCTAAGCATGACGCTCCTTCTAGATGAACATGGTATTTATCCCTGCTAAACATGGCACCTCTCCTGGCAGAGCATAGTATTTCCCCTGGCTAAGCATGGCACTCCTCCTAGCCAGTGACGTCACTAGGGGGTGACCTGGGGGGCACCGGATACGCCTCTGAAATCCTTCTGCCCCCCTTATACCCTCCTACCTCCGCTGTACTACTCTCTTGGCACTGCCTGCAGTGCTGTGTCCGCCTGCATGGCACACACACAGGGCTGTAACCAATGATGCCCACAACAATGTAGAGCTGTTAAAGTCCCCCCGCAGCCAAGACCAGCCCCTCAAATCAGAATGTAGCGCAAAGAACCTCTAATGATGGTTCATTAGTGACTTTATGGTTTTGTTCCTACATTCTGATGGGAGGGGAGGTGCAGTGGGATGTGGTAAATGGTGTGCACAAAAGGTTCCCTGCAGGAGTGCTTCTGATGTGACACATTAACCTTTTACAGGCGGCCCCCCACTTTTGTCTGTGATCCTCTTCTGCCCCCCCTAAAATTGATTCCTGGAGACGCCACTGCTCCTAACTGAGCATTAAAGTCCTCCTAGCTCAGCATGGTATTTCTTCTTGCTAAACATAACACTCATCCTAGCTGAGTGTTCCAGTCCTCCTAGCCCAGCATGGTATTTCTTGTTACTAAGCGTGGCAATCCTCCCAGCTGAGCATGGTGTTTCTCCTTGCTAAACATGACACTTGTCCTAGCTCGCCATGTTATTTCTCCTTGCTAGCAAAGCACTTCTCCTAGCTTAGTTTGGCACTCCTTCTAGCTAAATATATTATTTCTCCCTGCTAAGCATGGCACTCCTCCTAGCTGAGCAGGTTTTTTCTCCTTGCTAAACATGACACTTCTCGTAGCTGAGCATTGCCGCCCTCCTAGCTAAGCATTGCATTTCTCCTTGCTAACCCTGTCACTCCTCATTGCTAAGCACGGCACTCCTCCTAGATGAGCATGGTATTTCTCCTTCCTAAGCATGGACTCTCCTTGCTGAGCAAGTCACCCCTCCTAGCTGACCAAGGCACTCATTCAAGCTGAAAATGGTATTTCCCCCTGCTAAGCAATGCACCCTTCCTATCTAAGCATGGTATATGTCCTTGCTGAGAATGGCACTCCTCCTAGCTGAGCATAGCACTCCTTGTAGCCGAGCATGGTATCTCTCCTTGCTATGCATGGCACTCCTCCCGGCGGAGCATGGTATTTCTCCTTGCTAAACATGACCCTCCTCCTAGATGAGCATTGCAGTCCTCCTAGCTCAGCATGGTATTTCTCCTTGCTAAGCATCGCACTTCTCCTAGCTGAGTGTGGCACTCCTCCTAGATGAGTATGGTATTTCTCCTTTCTAAGCATGGCACTCCTCCTAGCTGAGCATTGCAGTCCTACTAGCTGGGCATGGTATTTCTCCTTGCTAACCCTGTCACTCCCCATTGCTAAGCATGGCACTCCTCCTAGATGAGTATGGTATTTCTCCTTCCTAAGCATAGACTCCTCCTAGCTGAGCATGGCACTCCTCCTTGCTGAGCAAGTCACCCCTGCTAGCTGACCAAGGCACTCCTTCAAGCTGAAAATGGTATTTCTCCATGCTAATCAATACACCCTTCCTATCTGAGCATGATAGTTCTCCTTGCTAAGCATCGCACTTCTCCTAGCTGAGTGTGGCACTCCTCCTAGATGAGTATGGTATTTCTCCTTTCTATGCATGGCACTCCTCCTAGCTGAGCATTGCAGTCCTACTAGCTGGGCATGGTATTTCTCCTTGCTAACCCTGTCACTCCTCATTGCTAAGCATGGCACTCCTCCTAGATGAGTATGCTAGTTCTCCTTCCTAAGCATAGACTCCTCCTAGCTGAGCATGGCACTCCTCCTTGCTGAGCAAGTCACCCCTGCTAGCTGACCAAGGCACTCCTTCAAGCTGAAAATGGTATTTCTCCCTGCTAACCAATACACCCTTCCTATCTGAGCATGGTATATGTCCTTGCTAAGAATGGCACTCCTCCTAACTGAGCGTAGCACTCCTCGTGGCCGAGCATGGTATCTCTCCTTGCTATGCATGGCACTCCTCCCGGCGGAGCATGGTATTTCTCCTTGCTAAACATGACCCTCCTCCTAGATGAGCATTGCAATCCTCCTAGCTCAGCATGGTATTTCTCCTTGCTAAGCATCACTCTCCTCCTATCTGAGTGTGGCACTTCTCCTAGCTGAGCATGGTATTTCTCCTTTCTAAGCATGGCACTCCTCCTAGCTGAGCATTGCAGTCCTACTAGTTGGGCATGGTATTTCGCCTTGCTAAGCATGGCACTCTTCCTAGCTGAGCATGTCACTCTTCCTAGCTGAGCATGGTATATTTCTTAAATAAGCATGCACTCCTCCGAGCTGAGCAGGGCACTCCTTCTAGCTGAACATGGTATTTCAACCTGCAAAGCATGACATCCCTCCTAGCTGAGTAAGGCATTTCCCCTTGCTAACCATGTCAATACTCCTAGTTGAGCGTGGCAATCCTCCTAGCTGAGCATCGTATTTCCCCTTGCTAAGCATGGCGCTCCTCCTAGCTTAGCATGGTGTTTGTTCAGCTAAACATGACACTCCTCCTTGATGAGTTTTGCAGTCCTCCTAGCTCAGCATGATATTTCTCCTTGCTAAGCATGGCACTCCTCCTAGCTGACCATGTTATTTCTCCTTGATAAACATGGCATGCCTCCTTGCTAAGCAATGCACGCCTTCTAGCTGAGAATGGCACTCCTTCTAGCTGAACATGGCATTTCTCCCAGCTGAGCATGGCACCCCTCCTAGCTGAGCATGTTATTTCTCCTGGCTAAACATGCCACTCCTCCTAGATGAGGATTTTATTTCTTCTTTCTAACCATGTCACTCCTCATAGCTAAGGATGGCACTCCACCTAGCTGAACATGGTGTTTCTCCTTCCTAAGCATGGACTCCTCCTAGCTGAGCGTGGCATTCCACCTTGCTGAACATGTCACACGTCCTAGCTGAGCATGGAATTTCTCCCTACTAAGCAATTTACCCCTCCTAGCGGAGCATTGCAGTCCTCCTAGTGCAGCATGGTAGTTCTCCTTGCTTAGCATGGCACTCCTCATAGCTGAACGTGACACTCCTTCTAGGTGAAAATGGTACTTCTCCTTGCTAAACATGACACTCCTCCTAGCTGAGCATTGAAGTTCTCCTAGCAGAGCATTCTATTTCCCCTTGCTAACCATGTCAATACTCCTAGTTGAGTGTGGCAAACCTCCTAGCTGAGCATGGTATTTCCCCTTGCTAAGCATGGCGCTCCTCCTAGCTTAGCATGGTGTTTGTTCAGCTAAACATGACACTCCTCCTTGATGAGTTTTGCAGTCCTCCTAGCTCAGCATGATATTTCTCCTTGCTAAGCATGGCACTCCTCCTAGCTGACCATGTTATTTCTCCTTGATAAACATGGCACGCCTCCTTGCTAAGCAATGCACGCCTTATAGCTGAGAATGGCACTCCTTCTAGCTGAACATGGCATTTCTCCCAGCTGAGCATGGCACTCCTCCTAGCTGAGCATGTTATTTCTCCTGGCTAAACATGCCATTCCCACTAGATGAGCATTTTTTTTCTTCTTTCTAACCATGTCACTCCTCATAGCTAAGCATGGCACTCCTCCTAGCTGAGCATGGTGTTTCTCCTTCCTAAGCATGGACTCTTCCTAGCTGAGCGTGGCACTCCACCCTGCTGAACATGTCACGCGTCCTAGCTGAACATGGACGCCTTCTAGCTGAGCATGGAATTTCTCCCTACTAAGTAATGTACCCCTCCTAGCGGAGCATTGCAGTCCTCCTAGCGCTGCATGGTAGTTCTCCTTGCTAAGCATGGCACTCCTCATAGCTGAGCATAGCACTCCTCCTAGCTGAGCATTGTATTTCTCTTTGCTAAGCATGGCACTCTTCCTAGCTGAACGTGACACTCCTTCTAGCTGAAAATTGTATTTCTCCTTTCTAAACATGACAATCCTCCTAGCTGAGTATTGAAGTTCTCCTAGCAGAGCATTCTATTTCTCCTGGGTAAGCATGTCACTCCTCATAGCTGAGCATGGTCTTTTTTCCTTCCTAAGCATGGACTCCTCCTAGCTGAGCATGGCACTCCTCCTTGCTGAGCATGGCACCACTCCTAGCTGAGCATGGCACTACTTCTATCTGAACATAGTATTTTTCCCTGCTAAGCATGACCTCTCCTAGCTGAGCCTGGTATATCTCCTTGTTAAGCATTGCACTCATCCTAGCTGAGCATTGCAGTCCTCCTAGCTCTGCATGGTATTTCTCCTTGCTAAACATGACACTCCTCTTAGCTGAGCCTTGCTGTTCTACTGTCTGGGCATGGTATTTCTTCTTTCTAAGCATGGCACTCCTCCTAGCTGAGTGTGGCACTCTTCGTAGCTGAGCATCGTACTCTTACAAGCTGAGCATGGTATTTCTCCTTGATAAGCATGCATTCTTCCTAGCTGAGCAGGACACTCTTTCTAGCTGAACATGGTATTTCTCCCTGCAATGAATGTCACCACTCCTAGCTCAGCATGCTATTTCTACTTGCTAAGCATGTCACTCCTCCTAGCTGAGAGTGGGACTCCTCCAAGCTGAACATGATATTTCCCCTTGCTAAGCATGACACTCCTCTATGCTGAGCATGGTATTTCTCCTTCCTAAGTATGGTCTCCTCCTATCTGAGCATGGTATATCTCCTTGTTATGCAATGCACTCCTCCTACCTGACCATCTCAGTCCTCCTAGCTCATCATGGTATTTCTCCTGGCTGAGCATGGCCCTCCTCCTAGCTGAGCGTAGCACTCCTCCTAGCTGAGCATGGCATTTCTCCTGGTTAAACGTGACATTCCTCCTAGATAAGGATTGCAGTCCTCCTAGATGAGCACTGTATATCTCCTTGCTAAGCATGGCACTCCTCCTTGCTAAGCATGGCACTCCTCCTAGCTGAGCATGGCATTTCTCCTGGCTAAACTTGACACTCCTCCTAGTTGAGGATTGCAGATTGCAGTCCTCCTAGCGCAGCATGGTATTTATCCTTGTTAAGCATGGCACTCCTCCTAGCTGACCATGGTATTTCTCCTTGCTAAACATGACACTCCTCCTAGTTGGGAATTTCAGTCCTACTAGTTTAGCATGTTATTTCTCCTTGCTAACCATGTCACTCCTCTTAGCTGAGCGTGACACTCCTCCTAGCTGAGTGTGTTATTTCTCCTTGCTAAGCATGGCACTCCTCCTAGCTGAGCATGTCATTTCTCCTTGCTAAGCATGGCACCCCCCCTAGCTGAGCGTGGTATTTCTCCTTGTTAGGCATGGCACTCCTCCTAGCTATGCATGTTATTTCTCCTTGCTAAACATGCCACTCCTCCTAGCTGAGCGTGGCACTCCTCCTAGCTGAGCATGGCACTCCTACTAGCTGAGCATTTTATTTTTCCTTGCTAAGCAAGGCACCCCTCCTAGCAGAGCATGGTATTTCTCCTTGTTAGGAATGGCACTCTTCCTAGCTGAGCATGGCACTCCTCCTAGCTGAGCATCGCAGTCCTCCTAGATAACCATGATATTCGCCAAACTGAGTCAAATTTCAGGTGATGATGTTTTACTTTACTAGATTTTGGCTGAGCAAATGAGTGTCAAATTAAACACTTATAGGATCGGATACATTAGCATTTTCCAAAGAATTATTAGAGCGCTCTTTCTGAGTTAATTGTATGTCATTTTCATGTTCAGTCAGAAGCGGCCAGCACGTATCGGAAAACTGGTGCAGCTTGATGAGAGCAATGTGGTAATGTGGTAACGCACAACACTGCATGGTACTCTTTTCTAATTTTGATCTTTGGAACGAAGCAGAGTGAAGATCGTAGAGTGCCACGATGCGCTGTGTTGTGAGTCGTTTCGTGGCGATCCGCATCAGCGTGGACTAGGAGCTAGGAGCTCGGCGAAATTGGAGAATTGGAGAAACTCTGGGGAGACATACTCTGTATGCCTATTCAGTGGTAAGAGGTGGCACAAGGTGAGTGGAGCTATGCACATGGGATCCAGCGATTTGTGCTGATATAGAGCCTCCTCCCCCACCCTCAGCACTGTATTGCACGATACAGCAGATTGCACGTACATCTGTTGGCCACACTTGGCTTGCCTGGCTACTAGTAAGGTATAGTTACATAGGCTGCAATGCTACTTGTTTTACATCTCTGCCCCAGTACATGACTCATGCAGTAAGGAAGCTGTTGAGTATGTGAAGAGCTCATGACCTGCAACTTTGGGGTTTAACTCTTTGAGCCAGTCAAGGGCCAATGCAAAGAGGTTACTGAATGATACAGCCGATGTAATTTGTGCACCAGCAGGCGCTAGTAGACAATCCTTGATCAGATGTGTGCCCACTTACCTGCCGCATAAGTGTGGTGAGCGCATGCACCCGGTATTGGAATATGGAGAGCGTGGAGGGAGAGTCCACTTTTTACTTATTTTTCTGACTCCCTTCTAGTGGGTATTCTGAATTTGGTAGTTGCCATTGAATATCCCCAGTAGGTGGACGCTGGGCGGTGAGAGACAACAAAACTGCAAACTCTGTATACTTAATCATGCCAGCAACCTGCAAAACCTATCATTTGAGAAGTATAAACAATGCAGGAAAGCCCCGAACCACCAACACAATTAGAAACTTCAAAAAACGCATACGCAGCAAGTTGTACGCTAATGCTACCGCACACAGTATATAATGTATATTTGGTGGCTGAAGCACCAAACATAATCATATCCGAGAGCCCACAAGCACCTACTAATGAATTGATGTCGATGTCTATCACCGTAGACAACAATTCATTTTTGAATATGTGTCTAAATCTTCGGAGCGATTCACTAGGCACCTTTGCTCATGTAAATATACCAACCGGTACCACTAACGAACTAAGTGTTGGAAATCTTATTGGACTTGCATCCTCCAATAGAATGAACCTATCATATCAAAATCTTCAGACCTTGAACGTGTTGCAAGAAGTATATATACCTCCCTGGCCCCTCCGGCATATAATGATTAATCGGAGGAGGAGGTCCAGCCCGATTCAGAAGTGTTGATAATTTCTCCCTCTGTAATGATCTATGTAAGGAACAGCAGGTTTTAAAGACAGGTATCAGAAAGCTGGTGGATGTCGTTCTGATGGCCCAATCAGAGGAATTGTTCTTGTCACCTACCTTACAATCTCAGATGGGGAAGGATCGATCATCAGGCAAATACAGAAGAGCAGGAATATGAACGGGGGGCAGTGGTACTAGCCTCCCCGAACATTACTGCTGACAGCGCAACTAACTTGTGAAAAAGATGGCGGACATGAGGCCTATAAGATGGATTTGGCAACAATATCATCATTTACCTCTAATGATAACAGCCCAAATCAAAGAACCTTACAAAATCGTGGACAATCAAAAAAAAAACATGACAGAATAGGCGTCGAGCAGTAATATGGAGGGAAAAACATACATATGTGAACGCACCCACAGCAATAGATGTAAGCAACATGACCATGAAAGAAGGTGAAAATGAAGTGACAGTAGAGGACATACTGACTACTGATTGTCTAATCACTGAGGGAAAAGATCAAGCATCGGAAAGTCTGAATGACAATATCAATAACATGCAGAGTGCAAAAAGATTAGAGCATCCGAACAGTTTGCTACAGTCTTTAGCCCGTTTTTAAATCGCAAATGTATCTTACAAATTCTACATAGTGTACCTCACTTGCACTTGATCATGTCCTAAGACCTGGACCGTGTGGAAATACCGGCCAGCCTATCCGAAGCCAAATGGGCAGAGGTACTTTTTGCTTCACGCATCATTCTCGAACTGCTGATGGCAAATAGGGCGTCGTTTTTGAAGCTAGGTTTTGACTTCACTCGAGTTCAGGAAAACCTAACTATTAATACTGAAGGTGAGCGTTCCCTGATAGCACAATCCTCCCCACAATGAGAGACACTAATGGACTCTCCCAAGATGGGAATAAGGCTAAGACAAAGTGCGGGTGAGCTTAATGGGAGTTTATATAAGTCAACATAGGGCATGCAAAGGACTCTGCAAACTCCGAGAGCGCTCTGTCTGACATTAGCAAAGACAGGCGTATATATTTACAAAATGCGTCATAAGAACCTACACACTATAGGGGGCACATGTTCGTGGGGATTGGGTGGCGACGACTAACTATAGGTGCAGCTGTGATGTGGTGCGCCGTGGTTGGTGGACGTCACTGGTTGCCAACGTGGGCTAGGCAGGTCAGCTGGGCTCATCCGGGCGGTGCTGTTGTGCCAGGCGTGGCCAGTGTCATTGATGAACGTCTTCCTTGGCTTTCTGCCCTAAGGCCACGCAGACTGCATTAATTCAATACCGCAATATTATCTTCCCCTGTAAATCCTACAATACGTTATTCTACAGGTTAATGCAACACAGGAGGAATGCACCTAGAGTGGGATCCTTCGGTAATACATCAATACATGGTTACTATCATCCTGTTGGCCGGGTATCAAAGGTCACGAGGTTGGGTCTCAGGGCAAGGGGTAAGCTGTCCAAGTTATCATGTCTCGTTAGAAGTCATTGTGAATGTGTTCCTTCAGTGTTGCTATAATATTGGGTGTCCTAATTTTACAAGGGCCATTAACCTGGGGTGAGCTGGTGGGACGTGGGGCCTAAGAAAGGGCGCCTTTTGGCCTGCGTTTATGGCCGGGGTTTACTGCTGGGTTGTAAATGATTCAGGTGGCTGGCCGTGGCCATGTGAGCTGCGGGGGGACGTGAATGCTCGAAGCGGCTCCAGTCGAATTGGGGGAGGTGAGGCAGAGCATCCCGGGCCTCTGCCTTTCATCTGGCAGGCTTCACTGGGGAGTGAGGGGAAGTGGCCTTGGATATGCCCACAATGGTATTTTCCTCGTGCGTTTGCAGGTTATACAAAAAGACATAATAATTCATATACAGTACAATACTCATTGAGCTTTTTCTTCAAAGCTTACATGTCTACTTTGTTAGTACCTTTACATGGCCATTTCAAAATGTGTTACCTATACCAATGTTGCTATTGTTAACTATATGCCAAGTATTTGACACCCATGACATTTTGTTACACTCTATGCATGCACGATAAGCGAGGTAGTATTAAGGTTGGTGGAGCACGCAGGAACAACTGGCCAATGATACTGATGGCGGTGACACATGGCGAGCTTGAACATTCAAATACATTCTATGCGTTTTCTTACACAATTTACATGAGCTCCCAATGCGGTTGCACTTGTTTTCCTTTGCACTCTAGCAGCATTAGTTCAGTTATGGCATAGGGCCTTGGAGTACATTCTTCTCGGAGGAACATATAACATAAAACCCCGGGACACTTCTACCATTTGCGCATAGCTACGGGGATATGGGTATTTCAACCAGAATACCACATAAACACACACTCTGCCATCTTCATGGAGGTTACATGTTTTATCAAAAGGTCGTGGAGAAAAGGGTTTTATCACAGGCAGTTTGTATATTGGTATTTAGGGTCTCTACTTTTGCCGGGGGACCATTTTACAGTTCTTTTCCACCCCGGCCCTGTTGGCCGGGTCATACTGTGGACAGTGATACACTGCGGTAGGTGAATGTTACAGTGTTTGTTTCTAGCACCAGCTCATGTCCGCCTGTTCGTGGGAACGGGCTCTCAGCGGATCTGCCAGGGAGCTGCGGCCGCGGGGATAAGTGAGAACTCTCCAAGGGTGGGGGCCACGCTGCGGCGCACAGGGCTCATGCCATTTTGGTTTCACAAAATGGTTTCCAGGGCCTAGCTTAATACAGCACGTTTGGTCAATGTTTCAGCCAGTGGTTCACCCGCCACCTGGGCACTGGTGGCAGGGGGGACCCCTGACGAGCCATGGACTCCACAAGGTGGGGGCTGCAGGGGAGGGGGGTCTCTTGGACCTATCCTCCCATACATTTCCCCCCTTTCGTTACTTAAGTAACGAATACTGTAACTCCCTCAACCTCTTGCGTTCTTCTTCTTCAGCTACAGCCTCATCCCATGCGGGGGTGCCTTTTATGGGCATCCATGCCCTACATACCCCTCGCAGGCTTTCCCCCCTTCTAGCATACTCCTCTGGTTTGCAGGTCATATATATACAACCCCCGTCCTCTTCCAAATCCACCCACACCTCCTCATACCACTCAAGTTCATGGGGCTCTTTAATTGTAGTGTGCCATAGCCTATCTACTACATCCCCGATGTGGTATATGGGCACCATCTGGAATCTTGGTGTGTTTTCTGCTCCTGTTTGTACCTCTACCTCCTGCATATTTTGTATTGTACCGCGAGCGTTGCCCATTGTCATCATCATCATCGCACCATTTGGTACTGCGCTTGCACAACATCGAAGACCCACCTGGCACATACAAAAAATAAAAAGGAGGAACACTACTGCCGGCATCAGTAATTTAACAGTCATTCCCAGCCATGACGGGACCCAGGAGAAGATGTTGTCGAACCATGTGCTTGCTTCTGCTCCACCTTCCATTTTCATTCTTTCTCCTAGGTTATGTACGGCTTCGATCACGTGGGATAAGGAACCATTATCTGCATCTTCGGAAGGTACGAAAGTGCAGCAGGCACTTCCAATTTTACGGCAAACACCTCCGTCCATCGCTGTTAATAGGTCTAAGACATACCTATTTTGCATGGTCATTAGCCGCAGTGCTCTCAGTTCCACTTTTATTACGTTAAATCCTTCTTCAGTGTCATTTGCCAGCTGGATCAGCTCCCAGCGTGTGATTTGGAGCCATTTTGCATTTGCCCGTGCCTGGATGCTGGGGATGAGTGAGGCGAAGAAAGTCTCTGCAGAGCTGAATAATCGATATCTGTCTGGGATCTGGGCCAGTAGTTCTGAGGATGCTTTTGATATGTAGTTTGACGATCGTCTGCTCCGAGACAGCATCTCCCCCTTATTGCCGGGAGACAGGACATATAATTGTGATTCTGTGGTTGGCTGGGCCTCATTCTTCTGAGGAATCTCTCGCGTTTTCTTGTTCCCATCAATGTGGCTCTCCGGTATCACCATTAGTGCAGAATGTAGGGTGGCCAATGAGCAGCTGCCGCTCCAGGATTGTGGGAGGTGCAAGTATGCCTGGTTGCCACATACCCAATAAGTGTCCATGAGGGCCGCTGTCCCTTTTTTCATATCCGGGATTGTGAGGGTCTTGTTGCAGTTTTTGTTTACCCCCATGATAGTTTTCCCGTCTGCCTTGAAACACAGTTCATAGTTTATTTCTTTCTGTAGCTTGAAGGGCTTTTCAATGGCAGTCACCCAGGTCAATTTTGAGATGTGCTCCTTCCATACTGGGGTGCATGTTTTCTCTATCCACTGCAGTTTCTCTGGTGCCACACCCCGCAGCGCTTCAGCTTTGCACATTATTTCTTCATCTTTCCACTTATTTTCTGAAAATAATGTACCTTGTATTATAAAAAATGGTTCTTCCAAACATATCACTCCTTCCGCTTTCGGGTAGCAGGTCTTCTCATTCTGCAGCATTTTAAAAGTTACCTCGTGTGCCTGGAAGGTGTTCTTAATTCTGCACAACGTGAGATGAAGGAGACATTGGGCATCCACAATATGCAACTCTCTTGGCAGCAATACTTTGGGTGTACCTGAAGCATGGGGAATGAGGGAGCAGACATAACAGCTCTCATTTGTTGTTTGTTTTGCATTTGCACTCATGTCTGCATACCATTTATTTGTCTGGTCGGGGTGTCGTGGGTCTTCCATCTTGTCCAGTCCCAACCCGTAATACTCGTCGTATTTTCTCCTTCCCACCTCCCTTTTCCTCCTACTATTTCTAAGATATCTCCCGGCTTCATGGGCGAGGAACAGTATAGACCCCCCTTTCTTCCCTTCGCCCCACTTTCCCCATTCATCGTATAATGCTGTGTATCTCACTGTCATCTCTTCCTTCTCTTTCTTTATGCTATCAGGTAGTGTGTTTTCTGTTGTGGGGGTGGGCACACTGCTGGGGGTGTTGTACAGCCATGATATAACAGAAGGGTTGCGATCATTTAAACTGTGGGCATTGTAATCAGAGACATTTGGTGGGGAAGTTGTGCTATTTCGCATTTTATCCTGCATTCTTTCATTTGGCGAGGTAGCAACATTGGGCGGTGTTGTGTAATATCCCCATACAAGTTTAGATCCGTCCCACACCAAAACATCACCTTCTTTAGTATTCGCAGTTGTAGTTTGATTTGTTACATTAATCCCGTTATTCCCGCCCCCCTCGTTCATCTCAATAGAGATGAACGCTATAAACCAATAAGTAACCAAGCCAAACAGCATTGTAAAAAATAATGTAATGCATACAGACAATCCACACTCATACGAATATCTACACCTTTCAGCTAAAGCATCTCTATATCTAATCAAGCTATTCGTTGCAGGCTGCCCGTTTGTTGCCATGGTAGTTCCTGTTTGAAATATAAAAGTGCATTAAGTACATGCACGTAAAAAAAAAATTTTGGCACTGTATGTACCAGGAAGTCATAGAAAGGGAGATGGTTGGGGTGTGGGAGAAGGGTGCACAGAGAAGGGAGCAGAAAATAAATATATTGTACACCGTTATTTTCAATTAAACAAATCTTTTTTTTTTTTTCTAGCTTAATTTTTCTCATTTATCTCGATCAATAACCTGTAATAGAATTGTTTCGTTAACAGCTTAATTTACCAGTTACACTCCTCCATTCATGTTTACTCATTATCTCCATTATTTTCGTTTGCTGTTGTCTGTGCCTCCCATCCACTTCTTCCTGCACACTATTATATGCCTTCCGCACATCTGTCAAATGTATCCAATACCTGAGCCCTTTCACCTTTACAGCTGTGGGTGTACAAAATACTACTTCGTATGGCCCATGGAACCTTGGGGCATTCCACCGGCGCACAAAGCTCCGGACATAAATGAACTCTCCTGGCATTAATTGTACTTGTGTTTCAGGTTCCACAAAGGACACCATTGTGTTCCCTTCTTCCCTTGTGAATGGTGGTGAGAGCTGCCTTTAGATTGCACGCGCTGCCCTAGTTAGCTTCTTCAGGTAATCTGTGAATTCATCTCCTAATATTGTGGCGCTTCTGTGTGCATCTGAGTGTTGGTGCAGTGGGGAATGTGCTGTGTGCATCCGTCTCCCTGTCACGATTTCGTGCGGGGACAGATGGTGATCCTTGCTCGGCTGATTCCTCAGCTCAAACAGTGCAAGGGGTAAGCAGTAGATCCAGTTTTTCTTTAACAAAAAACACAATTTAGACAATCTTCCTTTTAACAGGTCGTTCATCTTTTCAACAACGCCATTACTTTGGGGATGATAAATCGAGCAGAGTTTATGTTTTATTCCTAATAATGCAGTCACTTCCTTGAAGAGTTCGTTCACAAAATGAGTGCCGTTGTCTGAGCGAATTACGTCACAAATTCCCCAGCGCGGGAACACTTCTCTGACTAGGAACTTTGCAGCGCTCTTAGCATCAGGACGCGCACATGGACCCGCTTCTACCCACCTGGAAAATGGACACACAACCACTATCATGTAGCGAGCCCCATTACACCTCTCCCCCATGTCCGCATAATCAATATGCAGTTCTCTGAAGGGCCCTGTTGGTTTTGGAATTGTCCCCCTGAGTGTCCCTAGGGTCCTTCCGGAGTTATATATTTGACAAGTCATGCACTCCATTGTCAACCTGGATATGTGTTCCTGGAGACATGGCACGAACCAATCTTCCTGTATCTCTGCCGCAATGTGTTGTTTAGCATTGTGCGCTGGAAAGTGTAATTGTTGGAATGCTATCTCTAACAATTTGATGGGCATTACTACTTTCCCTGAGTTATTTTGGTGCCACAATAAGTCTGTTGCCGATTGGCTGCACCCCCTTTTGTCCCACAACACTTTTTCTTCACTACTTGCACCGTCCTGCAGCTCTTATATTTGGGATATGGGCATGGCATTGTATCCTTCTGGAGGTTCTTTGTTCGTCTGGTGCTGCAATAGGTACTCACCTGCTCCATGTCTTTCAAAATACGAAGCCTCCTTGGCAGCAGCGTCTGCTGCCGCGTTCCCCAAAGACACAACGTCGGTGTTGGACGTATGTGCTTGGCATTTCACTATTGCTACCATTGTTGGGCCTTTCAGGGCCTCAATCAATTCCTTCAACAGTTCAGCATGTTGCACTGGGGTCCCATCCGCCCTTCGAAACCCTCTCCGCCCCCACCGGGCTAGACCTCTGTGTACGGTGGTCGTCATGTAGGCTGAATCTGTGTATATCGTCACTGCACATCCCTTAGCTGCATGTAATGCTTCTATTAGGGCGATAAGTTCTGCTGCTTGGGCTGAGAAATGGGACGGAAGGCGATATTGTACTAACACTTCATACTCACCTTCTTCTAGTCTCACTACTGCTAGTCCCACATGTTTCTCTCCTGTGTCCATGTCAATTGATGCTGACCCATCTACAAAGTACACCTCTCCCTCGCTCAGGGCATTTTCACACACCTCGTGCCCTCCCCCGTTTCTCCTGTGTATGTTGCACAATTGTGTTCTTGCATGTCCTCTAGTGTACACGGTTCTGTAATGAATGTTGCTGGGTTTACTGTTCTGCACCTCACTACGTGAATGTTGGCGCTGGACAGTATTATCTCATAGGCAGTTGCTCGCTGTGTAGTCAGTGTACTTTTTGATCTTTCTAGTATTGCAAACAATGAGTGTTCCACAAACAACGTGACAGGGCACCCCATTACTATTGTGGCACTTTTCTCAATGGCGAACGCGGCAGCAGCGAGAGACTGCTCACACGCGAAGTGGCCTTGCATCACTGCATCTAATGTGCCACTATAGTAGTCCAATGGTTTGTGTCCTAGGGAAGTCTTTTGTGTCAGTACAGCCGTCGTAAGAGTCCCTTTGCAATGCGAGAACAGGTAAAATTTGCGCTCATAATCAGGATTGGCGAGTACTGGAGCACTCGAAATTAGCTCTTTGAGTGACCCAAACAAGTCACTCAATTCTTTTGACCACTCTATTTTCCTGTTCTCTTGCTGGGCCTCTTTGAGTGCTTGCAGCAAAGGTCTGGTGTATGCTGCATAATCTAGTATCCATGCTCTGCAATAGTAACACATTCCTAGAAATATTTGCATCTCCTTCACTGTGGTTGGTTCTCTTACTGACCTTATTGCTTCCACTCTGTCAGGTATTATTCTTTTCCCATCCTTTGATATCAGCTGCCCCAGATCCAGCACTTCTGATTGGCAGTATTGTAGTTTCCCTTTGTCCACTTTGTACCCTTTATTGGCCAGCAGTGTTAAGAGAGTGACCGAGTCTCTTCTGCACATTTCCTCATTCTGTGCGCAGACGAGCAAATTGTCTACGTACTGAATGATCGTGCTTTCAACTGTTAAATTACCCAGGTCTTCGTGTAGTATGCGGTTGAATATGCTTGGACTCTCACAGTACCCCTGAGGTAGCCTGCAATACTCTTCCCCCCTAGTGTGAATGCTATCAGGTATCTGCTTTCTTCTGCCAAGGGGATGGAGAAGAATACATTTTTCAAATCAACTACTGTGAAATGTGATGCCGTTTTCGGGATACTGCACAGTATGGATGCAGGGTTCGGGACCAAAGGGAATTCCTTTTGTATGACATCATTTAGGGGGTGTAAATCTTGGATCATCCTCCAGGCCCCTCCCTTCGCTTTTTTGATCGGATAGATACAAGTGTTACATGGGGAGTTTGAGGGCACTATTATTCCCTGCGCTAGCAATGCACTTACTGTCTCTTTTATCCCTTCCTCAGCTTTGCGGGACAATGGGTACTGCTTCACTCGGGGCACAATTGCCCCTGGTTTGAGTTTTATTACTACTGGTGTCACTCCATGCAACAAGCCTACGTCATGGGGGCCTGTTGTCCACAAATTGTTTGGCACCAGTCGCATGTCATCATCAAAAAATGGCGGCGGTGCTCCCACCACTGCCATCAACTGGACGGGCACTTGTCTTGTTTGAATTAAAATGTCACAGGGTATTGCTATTTCCATTATTATTTCGCCATCACTCTCTGAATCAGAAAAGAGATCCTCATCAGACAAGTCATGTAGGGCGATATCAGCATTGATGCATAGTACAGTGCGCCATTCACACCCATCTATGTCCATTCCAATAACTGCAATCCTTTTGGCTGATACTTGCACAGCATGCAGGTCTAAGGATACCACTGAACCTGGTGCTATGTCTGGACGTACTATTGGGCGGAAGATGAATTCTGCTGGTATCCTCCACTCTAACTTTTTTAGCTCGGGTACTACTTGTGCCAGTGTTTTTAATCCTTCGATAAACATTCTTTCGTCCACTGGCATGCCACGTATTTCTGGTGGTGTTGCCCGGGCATGTACCACCAGCATTACGCGTAATGGGCATATTCCTGGGGTTGAGCACACTATTCCTCTTTCTGTGAACGATATTGTCATATTGAGCTTGCTGAGGAGATCCCTTCCAAGCAAGTTTATTGGTGATTGCTCATAATAAAGTAAGGGTGTCTTTACCGTTTTACCCCCCACTGTCACATCCAAATCTTCGGTGTAAGGAACTTCAATTACAGCCCCAGAGAACCCCTGCGTCTCTAACTTCCGGTTAGATAGCGGAAACCGGCCTTCACGGATACATGATTTCTTGGCTCCCGAATCTACCATAAATATGAACTGTTTGTCTCCTATCTGCGCCCCTACCAATGGATCCTCCGCTGCATCGTAGGTGGTAGACAGAACTGGACACGCAAGTGTTCTCTGTGGGCTGTCCTATGCTGGTTGTCTCATTGCCCCCCCCTGGCTGAAGACATTTCCTGAAACTACTAACACACCACTATAGGGGGCCGGGGCTGGTGCTCCATTGGCACTCGCTGCGAAAGGGTTGCCTGGGGTGTAGTGCATATTGTCATTGTTTTGTGGGTGGTTCTGTGTTCTATAATGGTGCGCTTGTCTTTGCTCTGCGTACCCCTGTTCTTGTTCCCTCTGTTGTCGTCCCATTGGAAGACCGTACGGGCTTCCCGGGTGGGGGTTACCATATTGTTCCATCTCTTGAAATCCGTTGTTCGATCTACTCCTGCACTCTCTAGAAAAGTGCCCCCACCTCCCGCAGTTCCAACAGCTTCCCTGCGCACCTCTGGGACCTTGCCATCCATTTCCTCCGTTTCCCCCGTACCCTTGTCCATCCCCTCTGCGACCCCTGTACCCACCTAGTCCCCCTGAGGGGCCCAGTCTTGCCACTGCGGACCTCCGTTCTGCTCCTGCTCGTTCCACTGTGCTTGCCCTGCTCCTGTCCAATTCGTTGCCATCCTCCCCTGTATTGCTACCAGCCCCTCCTCCTCTTCTTCTCCCTCCCTGCTGTGTGGGAGCGCGGCTACTGCTGCAGCGACCTTCACCTGTTTGTTTGTACTAACTTTGCCTCGTCTGCCTATCTTTTTTGCGCTATTTCCTTTTCCCTCTCCTTTATTCTTTTACAGTGGTGAGCTTAATGGGAGTTTATATAAGTCAAAATAGGGCATGCAAAGGACTCTGCAAACTCAGAGAGCGCTCTGTCTGACATTAGCAAAGACAGGCGTATATATTTACAAAATGCGTCATAAGAACCTACACACTATAGGGGGCATATGTTCGTGAGGATTGGGTGGTGACGACTAACTATAGGTGCAGCTGTGATGTGGTGCGCCGTGGTTGGTGGACGTCACTGGTTGCCAACGTGGGCCGGGCAGGTCAGCTGGGCTCATCCGGGCGGTGCTGTTGTGCCAGGCGTGGCCAGTGTCATTGATGAACGTCTTCCTTGGCTTTCTGCCCTAAGGCCACGCACACCGCATTCATTCAATACCGCAATATTATCTTCCCCTGTAAATCCTACAATAGGTTATTCGACAGGTTAATGCAACACAGGAGGAATGCACCTAGAGTGGGATCCTTCGGTAATACATCAATACATGGTTACCATCATCCTGTTGGACGGGGATCATAGGTCACGAGGTTGGGTCTCAGGGCAAGGGGTAAGCTGTCCAAGTTATCATGTCTCGTTAGAAGTCATTATGAATGTGTTCCTTCAGTGTTGCTATAATATTGGGTGTCCTAATTTTACAAGGGCCATTAACCTGGGGTGAGCTGGAGGGTCGTGGGGCCTAAGAAAGGGCGCCTTTTGGCCTGCGTTTATGGCCGGGGTTTACTGCTGGGTTGTAAATAATTCAGGTGGCTGGCCGTGGCCATGTGAGCTGCGGGGGGACCTGAATGCTCGAAGCGGCTCCAGCCGAATTGGGGGAGGTGAGGCAGAGCATCCCGGGCCTCTGCCTTTCATCTGGCAGGCTTCACTGGGGAGGGAGGGGAAGTGGCCTTGGATATGCCCACAATGGTATTTTCCTCGTGCGTTTGCAGGTTATACAAAAAGACATAATAATTCATATACAGTACAATACTCATTGAGCTTTTTCTTCAAAGCTTACATGTCTACTTTGTTAGTACCTTTACATGGCCATTTCAAAATGTGTTACCTATACCAATGTTGCTATTGTTAATTATATGCTAAGTATTTGACACCCATGACATTTTGTTACACTCTATGCATGCACGATAAGCGAGGTAGTATTAAGGTTGGTGGAGCACGCAGGAAACTGGCCAATGATACTGATGGCGGTGACACATGGCGAGCTTGAACATTCAAATACATTCTATGCGTTTTCTTACACAATTTATACGAGCTCCCAATGCGGTTGCACTTGTTTTCCTTTGCACTCTAGCAGCATTAGTTCAGTTATGGCATAGGGCCTTGGAGTACATTCTTCTCGGAGAAACATATAACATAAAACCCCGGGACACTTCTACCATTTGCGCATAGCTACGGGGATATGGGTATTTCAACCAGAATGCCACATAAACACACACTCTGCCATCTTCATGGAGGTTACATGTTTTATCAAAAGGTCGTGGAGAAAAGGGTTTTATCACAGGCAGTTTGTATATTGGTATTTAGGGTCTCTACTTTTGCCGGGGGACCATTTTACAGTTCTTTTCCACCCCGGCCCTGTTGGCCGGGTCATACTGTGGACAGTGATACACTGCGGAAGGTGAATGTTACAGTGTTTGTTTCTAGCACTAGCTCATGTCCGCCTGTTCGTGGGAACGGGCTCTCAGCGGATCTGCCAGGGAGCTGCGGCCGCGGGGACAAGTGAGAACTCTCCAAGGTTGGGGGCCGCGCTGCGGCGCACAGGGCTCATGCCATTTTGGTTTCACAAAATGGTTTCCAGGGCCTAGCTTAATACAGCACGTTTGGTCAATGTTTCAGCCAGTGGTTCACCCGCCACCTGGGCCCTGGTGGCAGGGGGGACCCCCAACGAGCCATGGACTCCACAAGGGGGGGGCTGCAGGGGAGGGGGATCTCTTGGACCTATCCTCCCATACAATACCATTCCCCAAACAATGGTCTTGCAGGAAAAAAGGAAAGTCCCCTGTAAAAATAATATTCGACCAGAGACGAGACAGGCAAACAAGCTGGTATGACCAAGAGACGAGGTTGTGGACAAGATATCAATTGTTTGGAACTCTAGGGGTTTTCATTAATTTATTAAGAACCGACATGGTTCGCAACATACTGACTGAGGCTGACGTCTTTGTTGTGCAGAAAACCTGCTTTACCAATGAATTCCGCATGAATGGAAATTCTACTATTCAGAGGCTGGTAAGATCCAACCAGACTGGTAGACCTGTTTTTTTATAGGCACTAGAAACTCACTGAGCATGGTAGAGGTTAAACCTGGGCGTGCAAATCTATTTGCCATGACTGGAATTCGTACTACTCATATTGAAGATAAAGTGCGACAAATTCTAATTGTTCACATTTATGACTCACCAGGAGGTGAAGAAACCGCAAAGGTTATAATTCATGTGCAATATTTAATCAATGAATGGCAGCAGTTTAACCCGTTAGGATCCATTGCCGTAATGGGTTATCTCAATTTCCAGGGGTATGTATCCAACAAAACCCTCTAACAGGAAAAAGGATGACTGCTATTATATAAGGAAAACAGTCATAACATTATTTCAATAGAATTCTAGTCAGAAGAGATTACTGTGGGAAATGATGAAGAGCATCAACGGGGGGAGTTCATCACTAGCTATGATTTCAGACAGTTGTATATTGTAGGAAATCTGGCCAATCCAGTCCCCATACACAGTTCTTTGGAGTTTACACCTCATGGATTGATTATGTATTTGTCCAGAGTGATCTATTCAGAGCATTGGTAAATTTGAGCTTGAAGGCAATACTCCTAGTGAACATGCAGCCATCAGAATTACCATTCACTGTGCCGCTCATAGGCTTAAAGAACAAATGGTCGGCTCCTATATAATCACTGCTGCTGCTAATAGAATCAATTGGACTGAAAAAAATGTGTTAAAGCTAAATGAGGAGATCTTGAACTTAATTCTAGATACAGAAAATAGAGAGCAACTAAACCTTGAACAAATTGATCACATTTAGGGAATTGTGACTGAGAGCGCAATCAGAAGCACACGTGGTGAAAAGGAACCTGGAAAGCTGTTTGGTGTGATTATTGGTCACATGAAAAACTGTTGAGGTACAATATTCGTAATGTTAAAACAATTGGGCCTAACAATCACTGCAACCTAGAATGCAATAGTACAACTCAGATCTGCCTATAGAAATTGAGTTAGACAGCATAATAATTCTATGGCCACAGTGCAGTGGCAAATTATAAATAATGCCTTGCATAGCACAAGCTCACCAAAGTTCTTCTGGGCTTTTTATAAACAACATACTTCAGATTAAAAAGTAAAAAACAAAATGAATCCAAAATCTGTAGGTAACTGAATAAGTTATGTTACTAATAGGAAAGAGTGCTCAATATGGTCACTGCATATAAGGACGAAGGGTTTACCCTCTCAGTATTAGATATTGAAGAAGTAATTGTAAAATTAAAAACTTCAAGAGTCCCAGGTCCGGAACAGGTTGCCAACATTGTTTTGAAACGGAACCCACATAATAATTTAAAAACTGTTTAACCAAATTATTAAAACAGGAGATATCCCTCCGAGTTAGAAGAGGTCCATTTTGGTGCCCATCCATAAGTACGGGCCAGGAGAATCACCTGAAAATTACCAGCTATTAGCCATGATTGATTCATTGGCTAAAGTATTTTGTCACTTTTTATTAAGAAGAATTAATAATTTTTTACTAACTGATAAAATATAAAACAAGCAACAAACGGGGCTCAGTAAAGGCAGCAACACACTGTGTTTGAATTACTCAATCAGGTCTGTTTATTAATATAAGAAGAAAGTTCTATATATATCATATGTGTATTACTCCAAAGCCTTTGACACTGTAAATAGACAAAGACTTTGGAGGAAACTACAGCGCTGGGGGCTAGATTTAACGCCTTAGCATTTTGTGATTGCTCTATACACTGATAGAGCATCTAAAATCAGAGGTAGCATTGAATTGACAGTTGAGTGATTCCATCCACACCAATCATGGCCTTAAACAGGGTTGCACTTTTGCCCCAGATCTTTTCAATATATATATATATATATAGCGGACCAAGGCGATGCTTTGTGTGGATGTAAGAATAATTCCCCCGAAATTCGAGAGCAATCAATTGGGTGGCTCTCCTACGCTGACGATACAGTCCTTTTTGACTGCACTGCCATCAGACTACAGCATAGCATGACCGCTTTATATGGATATTCCAGAATTAAGGAATTAAAATTAAACCTAGGAAAGACGAAGATTATGATTATAAATGGCAGAAAGAATGAACACAGAAACTATAAATGGATACTAGACGGTACGATAATTGAATCGTCAATAACTATATTATCTGGGAATCCCTATATACAATTCCTTTGATGCCAAACTGTTGGCCAATGACATCACGACGAAGGTGAGCAGGACATTCTATGCCATCAGATGCCATCAGATCATTTATGTCAAACAGTGGAGGTTACACAAATGGCAGGGCAGATTAAAATATACAGAGCAACCATTGTACTGAGTGCTTTATATGGGTTAGTGGTTCTAATGGACCGGGAGATGCAATGGTTAAGTATACTGGAGGGGAAATTATGGCGCAGCATTTTAGGGTTGTTACCATCGACCCCTGTGGAAACTATATGTTTGGAACTGAGTATAACTTCCTTGGCCACATTATGGACAATACGCCACAGCCTTTTCCAACTTCAGATGATTGAGGAGCGGAAGAATCCAGAATCCCTTTGTTCTGCATCTGATTTGCTGCTTAGTACAGAGAGTTCACATAAGACGATGGAATGCTGGATTTATGGCACAGAAACCTGCTCATATTGCTTTAGACACTAAAGAAATTAAAAGTACAGCTGAAATCTGGAACCGGATAAAGAACATTGATTATCCAGCAAAGTGCCTTTTAGAGATTATGTCAAGCAAGGTTTTACTGTTAGAGCACCATTTAAATATGTGTATCAAATTCGAAACTCAAAAACGCGCTGTTTAATAATGAGACCACCTTTTGACCAATCACCTACTTATGAACGTTGAGGCGCTTGGACTAACGTTCCGGATGAGGCTAGGCTATGACGGATTTGTCATAACAAAATGTAATCTATATGACATTTGCTTACCTTATGCTCTAAACTGAGTGACACATATGCTAGAGACTAACATTACTTTGTGGAAGATATTTATAATATACAAAAAGACCAGTTCTGGTCCCATTTATTTTCAGGTGCCAACCAGAAATTGAATTATGCTACCTTTTATGTTTGGCCGAATATTTTGAAAATGTATCTGTTAATATCTGATACTTAACGAAAAGTATGACTGCAAGATCCTATCCTAATCTATAGGAGGAACATTTTAATTATAATTGGATCATAGATAAACGAAATGCCCTTTATTTGTTTGTATTTTACCATTCTTAAGCAATGTAAGTAAGTGATAATGTTTTATGAAATTAGTGTTAACATTTTTAATTCTGTGATTTTAGGTATCATGTGGCACTTATAGTAATGTAATGTTTTAATGATGTAACGTTTTACTTTATTTTTTTAAACTTCTCTTTATTCTATATTTTGCAAAAAAGAAAACCAAACATTCCATATCCAGTCATATGTGTCATAAACATTAACAGAAACAATCTCTCCGACAAAGGTCAACTTCCCTGCACCAATTCCAAAGCAAGTGACAGACCCTTATGTACCGCCCCTGAACCACTCTGATCCCACCCCTCTTGCCCGCCCAACACCCCAATGTATGACAATAGTAACATCTGTTCCCCACAGTGGTTGCTACGCAAACCCCCATCGTCCCTTCATTGATATCATTGCCACATACCCCAGCAAATGCCTCATGGAGGCTTCAGGTCCAGGGAGGATGTCAGCTCATTTAATAATTGTCCCTAATCCATGTGTGCTCCTTCCTCTTAGTCGGGCTGGTGCTGCGTTCTCAGGCAGTCAGCCTTTGTCATTCCCCATCTATGCACATCCTGGATCCATTGCTTAATTGTTGGGCCCTGAGCAGCCTTCCATGACATTGCTAGTCTGCGTTTAGCTAGAACCAACAGAAAACGGGCTACCTGGCAACGGATTCTATGGAATTGTTTCCCACGGATCAAGGCCAGCAAGCAGACAGTTTGGGAACATTCATAGGCACTGTGTAACAAGTCGTTCAGGTGCTCAGTCACACCCCTTCAGTATCCGCCTATCACCTAACATTCCCAAACCAAATGCCAAAATCCAGCGAATCCCAATCTACGTCACAAGAGGATTGATCCTATGCAATTTAGCTGGGGTCATGTACACTCTATTTAGATGTTAAATTGGATCAATTGGAAGCATGCATTCATAGAGACCTTCTTCGACTGTTCCCATGTTTGGGACCATCGGTTCTCTGTAATAGAGTGGGCTACATCCTACTCTCACTTATTCTTCACCCCCAATTCCTCCCTTTATTGGGCTGTTTGCACGGCTGCATACAATCTGGCAATTCTGTGCCCCTCCTTGCCTAATTGTTAACATTGTCTGCTCACCTCCGGCTCTTCTGGGACACTGTCACATAATTCCGCCAGTCTCCTCACAATCCGGGCACACACAAGAAATTGTCCAGGCAACATAACAAACATTACTTTCCACAAATCAAACTGCTCACCTTGAAAGAGATCCCCCAGTACATTTCAGTTACTCCCGGCTAACTTGGCCAGTCCCACGGCTCTCCAGGAAATCAGCATTTGCGGATCAAACATTAAGGGTAGCTAATCACTGTAAAGGACTGCCACATTTTAACTTCCACACTAGTCTCTGCCACAAGTCCCACACCACCATAAAAACAACAGAGGTAAGGGTCCCCATGGGATGACACAATAGTTCAATCCCCTGCCTGCATGAAGGTATACCCCCAATAACCCCACAATTTCCCTGTCCGGTAAGGAGTCCCACCTAGCTACCAATTACAGCTGGGTCACTATATAGTACTTCTCAAAATCTGGCAAATTCAGCACCCCTGCTCAGAACTACGGCAATGTCTGCAACGCTACCCTCCGCCGCCCCACATTCCACAACAGCTCACCTATTTTTTTCATCCAGCAACTTGAAGAACATCTTCTGTGCCCCGACTTACTTGTGCAGATACAGGTGCCAGAAGGCCAGCGGCAGCAGCTTCCCTGTGGTCGCTGCCATACACTGGAATGCCTTGCTGCTAGCTCTAAGATCAGATGCCTCCTTCTGGTCCTTCCACAAGGGCCTCACATCCTGTCTCTTTTCCCAAGACCTCCAAAAGTAATTGAATTTGCACAACTCTACTAGCACTTGGCATCTGTCACCTCGGCACAGACCAGAAACGCAGTTCTATGCACCATGTATGCACCACTTATGTCTGTAATCATTTGAAACCACTACTGTCATGTAAAACAGTGACTAGATGCCCCTGGGTTTGGTGTGCTTTATAAATATAAAAAATAAATCAAATTAAAATAAATAGTATTAATAACAAATACAAAAGCCTGGATAGTACTACCATTTTGCAAAGTACTACCCTCCCCTTCAAAGAGATTGGTAATGCTTTCCAAAAGCCAATGGTGTCACCTATACCGGACAACACCCTTCTGTGTTATGTACAAACGTATCCTCTACCCTATGGAATATCCGGACCCCTAAATACTGAAATGATTCCACCTCCCGACTAAGGCCCCAATCTGGCAAATCCCCTGCCTGGTTGTCACACAACGCCACCAGCGGGAATAACACAGATTTTTCTCTATTGACCTGAAAACCTGACAACTTCCTGAAGTTGTCCAGAACTTCTAAGACAATCAGGATGGTTTCCAGTGGGTTAGAGAGATATAAAAAATGTCATCCGCATACAGCGAAATGCTATGGAGCACCACTCCTACCTGTATTTCTGTCTCCCTAATATACATCTGGAAGTACCTGACCAACGGTTCCAACGCTAAAGAAAACAAAATAGGCGATACTGGGCTGACCTGTTGCATACCCCGCTCCAGTTCCCACCTCAACGAAACCCAATTCCCTGTCCTAACTCGCGCCATTTCGTGTCTTCATTCAATAATGAAATGGGTCTATACGATTCATATCCCTGTTCTCTCCACTCTTCTTAAGTAGGACTGTGATCACTGCCTCACGCATGATATCCGGCAACAACCGAATGAAATGCATTATCACAAACCCTCTTGACTTGGGGCACCAGTAACTCTGCAAATAACTGAGAGAACTCAACAGGAAACCCATCACTTCCCAGCACCTTATTCCGCTGCATAGTCATAAGAGCATGTAAAATTTCAGGCACTTCTATTGGCGCGTCCAGTTCCTCCCTAAGTTTGTCTGCCATCCTGGGGAACTGCATTAGATTCACCAGGCCTGGAGCTTCCGTATTAGAATAAGTACCCTCACTGTTGTACAATTGGGATTAATACATGTGGAACACCCCAATAATCTGCTGTTGAGAGACTACTGCATCTCCATTCTGATCCTGAATTCGGATGATCATCGATTTTGGTTGTTCCTGTCGTATAAGCCATGCCAAGAGGCAACCCACTTTATCCCATTACCCATGTATCTTTGTGGTATATTGGGCATACACAAACCTAGACAAGGCGTGCTGCACTGCCCAAAGGCCATCCAATTCCCAAGCCAACTCCTCGCCCACCAGACTCCCTCTTGTCAGAATCAGCTCTTCTGCCCTGGTCAGGGAGTCCCCCAGTGTCCTCTGAACCCCAGCAATCGAGGAAATACATAACCCTCTCAGTGTAACCTTAAACACTTCCAACTGCATCCCCAAATCCTCAACAGAACCCTCCTTCACCTCAAAGTAACTAGTTATCTCCTCACGTAATTTGGTGCTATAGGCCACATCCTCCAAAGCCCTCTCCCGGGACCTCCACAACGGAATTGCTGGTCTCTGAAGCGGCCCCTGCAGTGTCGCAAACAGTGGGGAATGGTCCATCAGAACCCTTCCTAAATAAGTCGCATCAGCAAACCAGTTAAAATACTCCGGTCCGACAAAGAGATAGTCCAAAAGAGAATATCAATCATGTGTTTTAGAATGACAAGAGTAACCCCTTTCCTGCCCGTGTGTTTCCCTCCACAGCTCGACCAAATCTAGATCAGTTGAAACCTGATACAATGAGGTCGAGGCCTGAGGCTCCGCTGGGCCCGGTCTCCCCTGTCGGTCTACATCGTGATCCAGAAAACAGTCAAAGTCCTCCCATCACCAAAAGCATACCGGATCTGTATCGCCTCACTGAGGGAAACATTTCTTTATCATCTGCGTTGGGGGCATATGAATTGACAACACAAAAAGCCACCCCTTCCATAACACCCACTAGTGCCATTGTCCTACCTTCTGAATACCCAACAGTACCTGTTACCTCCATCGGAACACCTGGAGCCACCCAAATTAAGACCCCCCCCAGCAAAGGAGTAATACTAAGAAACAAACACCCTGCCCCACCGTTTTTCCAATCCCTTCAAGTCCACCCCCTGCAAACGAGTCTCCTGGAGTAGTGCCAGTTGCACCTGTCAACACTTCAAAAACTGTCCACCTCAGTCTTTTTTACCACCTTTCACAAGCCGTGCATGTTCCAGGTGCATACTGGAATCACACGATCACCCATCGAGCACCTTCGAAGATTTCTACCTTAGCATCCCTTTTCCAGGCCTTGTCACACTGTCCACTTGTCGTGCAGTTTGAACCAGTCCGACTGGGCATGAAAACAACTGGAAAATGAACACTGTGTGCCCCTAAGGATCTCCCACCCTCTGCCCCCCCCAAACCTTTCCCACCCCCCTAAACTTCCCACTCACCCTACCCAACATCTTCCCCCTGAACCTTCCTCCGCCCCCTGCGTGATCGCACCCCCCAATAAACCTGGACCTTCCGGTCCTCTGCAAGCCTTAACCTTGCTTCCTCCGGACATCGGATCTTGGTCACTGGGAAAGGAGCCAATCCGATCTCCCCCAGCCTACATGTTCAGCCCTTCAATTTACCTCCCGCCATCCCCCACCCCGAACAAAACAGCCACAGGGAAGCAGAGTCTGTAACTGATTCATCATCCTCCCATCCAGGGTCTACAACCCCTGCCCTAGTTCTTCACCCGCATATCCAGCCAAGTCTCTGCTTCCTGTGGTGTCAGAAAGAAATGTGACTTCCCATCATCCAACACTTTCAGCTTTGCCGGGATGGTCAACATGTATTTCAAATTCGCCTCGCGCAGGCGGCGACATACCCACCAAACAACCTACGCTGCTTTTGCACTTCTTGTGTGAAGTCAGGGAAAAATTTAAATCTTTGAGTTACCCACTTCCAAACAGCCCATTGTAAGAGGTATTGTTGGTTGTATTTATGGTTGGTGGTATTTTTGGTATTTCGTGGTATAGTGGTGAGTTTATATAAAAGGCATGGGGCCTCATTATGACCCAGATGGAAAACCATGGTGCTAATAGCACCATGGTCCATGCCGGTAACTTACAGACTCCGCCATGGAGAAAGGGGGAATTACCACGCCATTGCAAGGTTGGCGGGGCGGTAATTCCCCCTTCCTCCATGGCCCTTCCCCATTCCCATTTTTGCCCCATAGGGCTCAATGGGAATGGGGAAGGTGCTAAGTATGGTACCGCAAATTGCGGTACCGTACTGAGCACCAAGGTCCCTTTGCGGGTCCCTACTTTAACGGCTGGTGTAGACCAGCCGTTAAGGTCGGGTCCCGCAAAGGGACCTCGTAATCAGGCGCTAATGGGTTATCAGCGCCGCAGCCTTTTACGGCGCTGTTAACCCATGAGCGCCAGGGTCGTAATGAGGCCCATGGACTAACTTGCACTGATTATTAGTAGCGGAATATGTTATATGTTAGATGGATAAGTTAAATTACTATATGTTATTCTCATGTTTCAGTGCAACTCAGCCCATAACTGTGGTGTAGTGGTGCAAAGTGATGCAATGACCAATTCAACGCCTTCACACCTGAGTCTCATACGCTTGCTCAACACTGAGACCAATCTTTTACTCTTGTTGAAATGTGTAGCCCTAGTTGAAATTCAGACTTAAGCAAAAATGTGGATGTTGAAACGTGGAGCCCTAGTTGAAATTCAGAATACATTTCCCTACACACCCTCCTTTTTTCTGCTGGGACATAATCAGAATCACTGCAGGAAGAAAATGTATTCTCTAAAATACATGCAATAATCCCAGCCTCAATAGACCCATGTGATCTTGGGCACACAAAAGAAAATCGATTGTACCTTAATTTTAACAATCATCTCAATCAAACTGAGCTATAAGAATCAAACAACATGCAATTGGTAATGTCCATACGCAAAAAACCATTGTATATACATATACATTTTTTTTAAATGTGTTTGAAATATTTTTTAATAACTCTTTTTAGATATACATATATTTTAGTCTTCTGATCACCTTTATCTTTTATCTTTTTTTAATTAGTGATCTCCCATTTGATTTCTTCTTTTTATATAATTTCTTTTAGAATTTTTGTATGCTTTTTTTAAAAAATGATTAAATTCAAAATAATATTAAATTCAAAATAACCATGAGTCCATATATTTGTACCAGTGGCATGAATCTAATCCAGAAAAGCCAATGTTTTAAAAAATAAAAATCATAAAATATGATGTTTAAAAGTCTTCAAATCAAAGTGAGAGATCAGTCAGAATATCCAGTCAGACTCTTGTTCAGGAAAGGGTCTTTGGTGAAGTAAACCTCCATCCTCTGCAAGTGGGACTTCCTTATGGGGTTATCATATTCACCCCCTTTTTTGGTCCAGGTGGTCTTTTCCAGGGGACTCCACGCCAATGGTCCTCCAGAGATCTGATGCACTCCAACTCTCAGAGCGCTGGTGGGATAATCAGTTAATTTCTAAGGCAAAGAGAAAAAGACAAATTGAGAATCATGTGCATCAATCCATTCACATTTCCCTTTTCATTTGAATATCTGAAATTAAAAATGAATTATGCACATAAATGCACATTATATACGAAATATAATATAATGTAGCAAGGGCATCTCTTCAGTACCATCTGAAAGAAAACATGGATTAAGTACAATATTATAACACTGTCAGGTATATGCTTCAAACACAACCAATTTCAACTCAGGTTCTATTGAAAAAAAATCAAAATAACTAAGCATTGCTACAAAAAATGTGCCTCTATCTAAAATCCCAGCCAATCTAATTGTTTACTTCTGGAACACTTTGGGTTCATATTTCCATTGATGTACTCACCTGTTTCATCCCCCCTTTTCTCACATATCATTTTTAAGATATACGCAATTACCCACCTGATGTATCCCTCCCTCTTGACCCGTTTACACCCCAATTTGATACTTTTCAAAATAATTACACCTATTCCCCCTCTATGGTAAGTCTTTTTAATATGCAAACTGTTAGGCAGAGTTATATGCAGTACCCTTTGGGAACACCACACACAATTAAGACTACAAGTGACAGTACAAATTCACCTTTGGTACAAGCCTGTACTACACAGTAAAAGTGGTAGTGATGGCTGAGAAGCCAGACTTATCTCAAGAGCAAGTGAGCAGTATCAATAGTTACGCAAAGGACAGCAATTAATATGATTCAAACAAACACTGACTCAAGGTTTCGGAGTAAAAGAATATAGATTTATTTACACATCAGTTGTATAACAAGTCACTAAAGTAAAGCAATTTAAAAATAACACTTGTAATAAGCTCACAAATGAAATGGGAGCAAAATGGCACTCCAGAAATTTAAAAGGGAGGGAAAGACAATGTTAGGCAGAAATTCAACAGCACCAATAGGTAAGTAAGCAGGGCAATCTAGAAAGAGGAACTACAGTGATGGAATCAAATCAAAAAGGCTTAGGGCCAAAGTCAATAGGACAAAAGTCTTTTGCTCAAGATCACACAGCTCAGGGTAGTTTGCGCTTAAGTCTTTGCCAAGAGATCCGGACGAAGTTGGTCGGCAGAAAAGTTAGTTTAAAGAGTAGAGAAGGACAAGCCCTCGGATTGGAGAAAGATTTCACACACTTTCACCGCGGCTGAACGAAACGAACAACCGGATTTGAACAGTACCTTTAAATGGAGAAGAAGCTGTAGCTGAGGCGGACATTCCTGGCAGTTCCTGCAGGCTCACAGTTCCTGAAGCGACTGTCGGACTGACATGAAGTAGGAAGATTGGAGGGTCCTGCACTGCCCAGGCAAGAAACCAGCAACAGAGCTAAGCAACGAATAAAAGGTGCGCTCTTTAAAACCCAAGCAGGGTCCGACCTTCCTGGCTATCCGGCCCACTGTAGCTCTGTACAGCAAATTCGACCAGAGGAGGGAGTCCTGGCTTGATGTTTGGGTGAACTGGTTGGTCCCACCAGCTCAGGAGAAGAAGATTCCTGGACGTTTGTCTTTGTCGTTGGAGTTTGAGAATTCGGACCTGTAGCAGGGCTTCACCGGGCGGTTCAGTCATGGTAGGGGTCCTCCTCCATCAGCTCCTTGTCGGTTCTTTCGTTGCAGTGCTGACTCTCCCTTTCCAGGCCCAGAGACCTGCTTTTTATGCAGTTTTTCCCCATTCACACAGTCTGGCTGTCAATCACACAGCAGGATGGCTGTCCCGCCGGGACAGTCACCACAGCCAATCAGTTCAGACTGCGACATGGAGACCCTGTGCGGGGAGTCCTAAACCCCTCCCTCACATCCTGTCCCCCCCAGACATACAGGTGCCTAAGGAGGGCTTGAACAAAGGAACCAAACCTGGTTTGGCGCACAGAGTAAAACACAAGAAATACATTTTCAAAAAGAAATGTCAAATAAACCCAGCCGTAACCGAAATAAAACATATATGGTCTACCGGGTTCAAGTTCAAGGCTACCAAGATAGCCTAAAACAATACCAAGGTTATTTAAGATAACCGCGGTAGGAAAAATAGGGTAGTTACCACTCCCAACCAGCCAAGTCTTGATGAAAAGGGAGCAAAACAATGCTCCAAGAGAAACAGACAAAAAGGGATAAGTATTAAACCTTTCCAGTACTCTATGTAAGATAGGGTGTACTGGGTCTGTGGTTTTAGAGAGGCTAATAAAGTTAATGGCAACTTTATATGTTCTGTGAGACAGTAGTCAGTCCCAGAAAATGAGTCTGAGTTGGGAAGTCTAAAAGACAACCCTGTGTCACTGCACTGAAGGTGCTGTGCAACACACAGTAAAAAGATGATGCCTGTGGAGTAGGCGAGGCTCCACAGTCTATGAACACAAAAATGTTAAACACACAAAGTGAAACACATGTAAGAGTGGGAAAAAAGGTTCACACTCTTACCAGGTGAAAACAAAAATCCTAGAAATCCAGCAAACCTGCTGAGGAACTCAGTAGGTAAGGGAAATTAGTCATTCTGGAGAATTCTCCCTAACACAAACACATATTTTAAGAACACAACCACATGTCTCACTACCTGCTAGTCTCAATTTGCTATCGCCTTTTCACCTCATGCTTCGACTGGAACGGCTTAATCTGATTAGCATGGACAAATTGCTCCACAGTTAATTCTCCCTCCTTTTTTTTTTTGCAATTCTGTAGACCACAGGTGAAACCTTTTCTACAATTCTACATGGTCCATGCCATGATGCAAGAAATTTTGAGTTTTTATGTTTACCTTTTCCAAATTTAAATTTGTACACTTGTTTACCTACCTCATATTCTCTCACAGATGTTCTCCTATCGTAATATGACTTTGCACTGTCAGCATCTTTTTCTAAATTTCACTGCGCAAATGCAAACGCATATTGCAAGTGCTTTCTCAGTTCTTCCACATATTCATGGATTGTGGATGCATTTACAAGGACCTGATCATTTGTTCTGTAAAGTTGGTGTTGTGGCAAAATCATTTTCCTATCTGTCAACATTTTGTGGGGGCTGATATTTGTCAATCTAGATAGCACGAGATGAGAGCCCTTAATACCAAAGGAAGTTGCAGATCCCAGCTAGATCCTGCTTCAGATACAAACTTTTTTAACATATCAACTATTGATCTGTTAAACCATTCCACTCCTCCTGAAGAGAAGGGCCGGCATGGAATGTGCCACTTCCTTTTCACACCCAAGATTTGCCACATTGTTGTCATTACTGCACTAGTGAATTGACTTACACAGTCAGATTATATTCTCTGAGGTAAACCAAATCTTGAAAAGATATGATTCACGAGTAATATGGCCGCTGTTTGTGCGCTGCAGTCGGGAGATGGAATGCACGCCACCCATTTACACATTAAACAAATGACTGTCAACATGTACCTGTTTCCCATTGCTGATCTTTGCACGGGCCCCACAAAATTGACTTGTAGATCTGACCGTGGGAGTTTCAAACCTCTTTTCATTAATGGGGCTCTGTGAGCCAGTGACACGGGATGAAATTGCACACACACCCACTGGTGTAGAGTTCTACATCCTGTAACATGAGTGACCAATAGGCACAATCTTTTAAAATGTCCAAAGTTTTCTGGGAACCTCTGTGGCCTGCAATTATGGTGTCATGGGCATGATGCAACATCACTCTCCGAAATGACAACAGCACTACCCATTGTATTTGACCTGATATGGATTCACTAATCATCAGTCCACCCTGTAAAATAATTATCTTTTTGTTTTTTAATTACACCCTCAATTCCTCTTTCCCTTTGCAGTCCTCTTCAGTCAGAGGATTTTATTCTGCATCTAGCAAATGGTTGTAAAATGGGCCTAAAATAAGATCCTCCTTTTGTGCCTTATCAAGTCTTGATCAGGAGTTTTAAAACTCCATTGTGCCACAGGCTGTTCAACTGGTTTCAGAGTATTGGCGCATGTTATCGCATCTACCTGTATTTCACCAAGCAGGTGTTCAATAGAAAATAACTCCCTCATTACAGCTGAAATTTTGGCTAATTGATCTGCATTGTCATTTCCTACTTTATCCTCACCTGGTGTTTTCAAATGACCCAGTATTTTCCTCCAATGGATGGTCAGATCATTTTCTGAAAGCCTAAAGCCTGAATCATCTTGCCATGTTTAAATGGCTACTTGTTATATGTGAGCACATCTCTGACCTTCCAGCCAATTAAATACTCCACAAAGCTATTCTGTGCATAATCAGAATCAGTGACTAAAACTATTTATTTAAGTCTATTTTCTAATGCTGTAGATATTGCCTTATAAATGGCATCCAATTCTGCAACTTGACTGCTTTTGGGGCCTATCCTCAAGATTACTCTTAATATGCCATCACATTTAAACCACACATTTCCTATTCCTGCCACCAGTTCTTTTTCACCATCATTTTCTACATGTATGCACATCCATCTACGTACACAGTTGATAAATCCTTACATGTTTCTTCATTGAAATCCTTGTGTGGGGTTTGCTTTAATTCATTTAAACTTGTCTCTAGCTCTGTGTCTTCAGGCGCACAGACAGCTGCACAATCATGCAACTCCGCTAGTCCTTGAACAATTCTGATCATATCTCACTTCTACAGGAAATTCCTGAAGTGCTAATGTCCATGAAGTGATTCTTGACTGCCAAATTCCCTGATCTGAGCCTCTTACTTTGCAAAAATTGCAGACGCTGGTGATTCATTTCAACAATCACCCGCTCTCCTTGAATTATGGGACGTGGTCAAAGTGCATTTTCACATTTACTCACATTCCTGTGACAATGCCTTGATAGCATATGCAATGGTTTTGTTATTTGCATCTTGTTTTTGATATAATACTGCTGACATACATTGATTTGTGAATCCTATTTCAATAAAGACAACCTGGTTTTCATTGGATGTGCCAAACATGGCTCTTTCATTAGACAGCCTTTGGACATGGCAACTGCCTCATTTTGCTCCTTTTCCCATTTCCAGGGTACACCCTGCATCAGGAATCTAGTCAAAGGTTATGTGATCCCTGCATAATTTTCAATACATTTTCTGTTGTACCTTGTAATTTCTAACAGACTTTTTAAAATTTTAAAATTAGTGGGATATTTTAGTTTCTGAATCACTTCCACCTTTTTCTTTTGTGGGTTTAACCCATGTACTGTCACTTGATGGCCTAGGAAGTTAGCCTTTTTCTACACCACTGTGCCTTCTGTAGAGATACTTTTGCCTGTAAGATATTTTGTCTTATTGGGGTAAATTTGGGGTTTGGCAGTATGTTCTTATCGTAAAAATATAGGTGGTAATTTGGTGGTAAATTAGTCTTGCATTGAGATTGGGTTTGGCCTTATATTATTTTAGTGACCATACCTTGTTAGCATATATTGGTGGTAATTTTAGTGGTGTATTGTTTTGCGGTATTTAGTGATGAGCATGGATTTCTTCCTTATATTATAACCCCATCATAAAACAAAACCTTCCTTTCTATTAGAATACCTCCCAGTGGTTTATAGAGAGCCTTGGACCTATGCACTGTTATAACCCAATAATTTTATTCAGAGCGCCATCTACAGTTTGTGGCTGGTATCACTGGCTTATCTACATCCAGTAATCTATGTGCCCTTAGGTATTACTGGCTCATTGATGCCCAGTAATCTGTATATTATATCATAAAGTATCACTGGCTTATTTACATTCAGTAATCTATGTCTTTCCCATTGGCATGCAAGGTAGGCACACACACACACACACATATGCACGCACGCACGCACACACACACACACACACACACACACAAACCCCTGTTTTATCAGCTATTTGACTTGCATTGGTAAATTGGCAAATGCACTATTGCACTAATATGAGCCTCCCCTTAGACCTTGTCTATTGAAATAATTCATAGAAGCATGAATGACACAAACCCACATGTGTTTTCATAGGTACTCATTATATTGAATTACATTTACATGTCATCAAATTTTACCATGGTTATTTACAGCAGTCTCTGGAATACCAAAGAAAGCAAAACAGAACAAGGAGGTCTGTTTGCAACGTGAATTAATGTTCCCACATTCTGACATTGATAAAAATAACATGCAGTGATTTTCTAACCTTTCTACACTATGATAAAATTGTAACCAAACATACGACGTTCAAAAGATCCTCACTTGACACAAAGCTTACCAAAATTAGCACTTCTTTGAAGTTCTTAGCACGACCTTGCTCCGCTCGCAAGGGCAGGCCCAGTCAGTGCGGAATGCTTCTGTAAATCTTGTGTGTGTGGGGAGTGCCAGCGAAATATCTTCTCTAAGCCAGCGCTCTGTAACCCCTTGGAACTCCATCTGTCTTTACAGCCCAGTCTCAACTAACTCATCTCCTCAACTTTTGCCATTAGCACAGCTCAGATTCTTCCCATTGTTACGTGGCATGTCTGCCCATAATTCTCCCCCAATCATATTAGGAAGAATGTGTTCTGTAACCACCCTCATGCTCCAAACAATGAGAGCTTAAGAACAGAATTATTCTATCTCTTTGGTTTCCTGCTGCCTCTTCCCTCTGCTGTCCACAAGCTAACACAGAAGAAAAAAAAGAAAAAATGCCAGTGTGCATTTAAAAACGAAATATAGCAGTGCCACCAAAACATGTATTTTCACTTCAATTTGCACATGAGACTACATTATAATGTTATGGGGGTTAGAACTAGTATTTAGCAATGTTAATTAAGTTAGTCAGTTATATAAATAATGTAGTCTCCATGTATCAGGCATCACATAAAAAAATGGTGCACTTCATTCTCTGCAGTTTCAAGTTGGGCTTGGCTGTGTTATACATTCTGTACTTTGCATACTACCACTCAGGCTATATTATACTGGCTAAATAAAAAAAAATCTATACTGCTGCTGGCAACAAAAATGCCATCACATTTAGTAAAGCACTATATATATATTCTTACATGCCCCAGCCTTCTGTAGCTGACCAAGTACATGTCTAATTTCATTGAACTAGTTTTTCAAATCTTCATTTTGATTAGCACCTCATCCACATAAACTTTTGTTCCTCTCTCAGCTGCATCAGGAGTGCCTTACTCAGGAATATTCCAAACACACTCCCACTATTGACATACCCAAAAGGGGTCCAGGACCATGCATATTGTGATTTGTCAAATTAAAATGCAAATACATTCTGAATGTCTTCAGCTAGTGGCACACACACCAGCATTGTAAGGATATTTGGCGTGTTACAGTACACAGTACAGCAATACTGCACAAGTAGCACAATTTTTTTGCAGCACCACCACCACAAGGGTGCGGTGCATTGCTATATGGGTTAGCAGATTAACAAGGAAAGACAGACTATTCAGTAAAAAACGATTTTAACATATAAGATGCAAATCTATTTTTACAGTTAAAAGCACACGTGTTCATTTAAAAATGCACACTATTTTTCACCTGAAATGCCTATATTGCTAGAGACACATTTGGAAATTAACAGCTAACCTATTAACCATTAACCTGACTAATAAAACCTTATTTTAATATAACCCACTAATAAAATGTGTTCTCTACTGCAGAATTAGGCATACTCTGAAAACCATTTAAATGAGTGTGCAGATTTTTTTTTCTTCTCTTCTCTGCCTGATTATCCGTGTTGTTGTGCACAGTAACGGCAGGAAGGAGGAAGTCAGATTTGCAACAATTGCAAATGTATAAGCGAAGCTATTGTTGAAGAGTAGGAGGATGAGAGATGATGGATTTCATTGGGACACGTCATAAAGAGGGCTGAGAGGAAAGTTTTAGTGGGCAGTAGCAGGGAAAAAGACAGGCAGACATCTTTCTGCACTACTGGGGAGAAGACCTGGCTGTGGGGTCCTGACTGAATGCAAATTCCGGTGTCCTGCTGCAGTCGAGACTGGGAGAGCTGAAAGAAAAACCTTTCCACTGGCTGAGGCATTCCTATCTGAAAAAGCTGAGAATTCCAGGCAATGACCCCGGCTTGAGAAGGCAAGCGTTCCTTTTTGCTGGAGTTAATCCAAGAGAGCCACATTCACAAAGAGAACAACTGAAGAACACTCAGATAAGGTAATTACCTAAGCGTGGGAGCCGGGTGTGTGCACGAAATTATGCAGTCAGTGTAGGATTCCTGTGCGTGTCTTAATCAAATATCAATGTTGCAATTTGAGTTCTGTTCTCCGCCACGCTCTTTGCAGTGTGACATAGAAAATGCTTTTACTGTACCATTTTATTTATTTCTGTAAAGAATGAGATCATGTCTAAGTGCAACTTTTATAATACAGAAAATATTTGAAAACAGACGGGTGGTTTATTTTCTATTTACCATTACAATGCCAATGATGTGGGGAGATTTTTAAACAGTGCAATGGTCATTTTAAGACAGATGTGTGTATGTCAGAATCAGTATGAATAATTGTGAGTGACTGTAGTATAACTTGTTGGAGGTACATGAGCCAACGGGAAGAGAGACTCTCTGAACATAGCTCCCTACCGTATATAAGGTAGTGGAAATTACCACAAGACTACCACATATAGCTCTCTGTCGTAAATAAGTCAGTGAGTTTGCCCATGGTGGCGCACCAACACTATCACTGGAAATTGTGGTATCCCTAGAATGCAGGTCTGAGGTCTCTCTAGTGATCACACGAAAAATCTAAGCGAAGATAAGGGATTCTGGACATTGGGGCCACAAATAAAACAAGGGAATTATGCTCACCAAAATACCACCAACCACGTATACCAAATAAGCAGGTCTGGGTGCTGAAATAATGCATGTCCATTGTATTATTGTTGCACATGGCCAAATCTGAATACAAAGAGTGATTATTGATAAGTTATTTTTCGGCGGTAATAAAATACCGTCAGGCCCCAAATCTCCACAAAATACCCTACATATTTATGGTGCGTTGCAGGCCGGGAAAGTGATCACTCAGGAATATTCCAAACACACTCCCACTATTGACATACCCAAAAGGGGTCCAGGACCATGCATATTGTGATTTGTCAAATTAAAATGCAAATACATTCTGAATGTCTTCAGCTAGTGGCACACACACCAGCATCCAGCTGTAAGATCCAAGGTGGTAAATACCTTTGACCCATGAACCTGTGCAAGGCCCTGATCAATACATTAAAGGGGCCACCTTCAAACATGAACCCTCTTGTTCAATTCTCTTAAATCTGCATACAAACGCCATTGGCTTTTGGGTTTTAGCACACCTAATATTGGAGTATTGGATGTACTATGAATACACCTAATAATGCCTCTAGATTCAAAAATGTTAATTATTTCAGCCAGTGATTCCAGACATGTCAGGGGCAGCCTATATTGCCGCACGAATACAAGCTCCCTACCATGTCCTTCTGGTAGTGTGGCAATATGCAAATCTGTCAGCCCACAGTCATAGGTATCTTTGGCGAAACCCTGTTTGAACTTCATATCTTTTTTCCTCAATTAGTCTTTTTCTTCTTCATTTGTGCAAGCATCTGCAGCTTGAATCTGCTCCTCTACCTGGGAAAACTCTGGGAAATCCTCCAAAGGAGGAACCTCTGTACGGTCCTCTAGCCATGTGGTGGTGTCTCTTTGGAGAGCCGCTACCCTCAAATATTTTGGAATATTAACCTCCACTTTAATATGCAGATTTTCTTTTTTAGATTTGCCTAATTCACACACAATCATCCTGATGACAGAATACCATTTTAGTTGGCTCATACCTGTACACAGGCTGAACTTTAAAGATTCCCTTTGGAGTAGAATCCAATGATTCAGATAATTCACCCTGTGAGGTCACATAGCTTTCAGGAATATTCCCGATCACTGGGTTACTGTAGTAAGATTTCTGTATTTCTGTATTTCCATTCCTAATGCTGTATGTTCTTCCAAATGAATGTCTTGACACCCTTTATTGTCCTCAAGGATTTGCATGGGTCTATCCCCAATCTCTACCAATGGTGTATATTTGCATTCTAATCCTTGCTGCTTTATGTATTCATTTAGGCATACAAATGCCTCAGGAGCTTTCATCTGTTGTCCCTTCCTATAATGTAATGCTACTGTAAATTGTCTGGTAAATGCAGGAATGGTATCATCCCTTTTCACTTGAAGTTCAATTGCATATGGCATCATTTGGGCATAATGGTAAGCCTGTCTCTTGTTTTCAAATTCGGGTGCAGCTCCACCCAATTTAGACCAGACCTTTTGATTTAGAAAGTCTAACACCATACACATTATGTGCATGATGTCATTTCCTAAATAGAATGTGTTTTTTGTTCTGCTCACTATCCACACATTGTGATGAATGCTTTTAGAACCAATTGTAATCTTTAGCATGCATCCTCCAACAATTCGTTGTCCTAACTTAGGGCCATGTAGGCCAAAGATGTGTGGATTTTCTATTTTAAACTTTGGGATCTCCTCTCTGCCAGGTGTTTGCCTGAGTACCTGTTCATTAATGAAACTCGTCTGAGATGGCTACCAGCCAGGAACCCGAAGCCAGAGAGCGATGGGAAAAAAGCCCCAGCTCAGGAGCCTGAAAGAGTGAGTGAGCGAGTTAGTCCTCCCTCCTTCCAGCCTTTTTAAACTCTCTGAACTAAATCTGCCCACCATGTAGGTCCTATTTAAACAAAATATAGAATGTTCCTGCCTTTCTCTGAGATGTCACCTCCCATTGTCATCCAGCCAGTCCTCTAGATAGTTCTGAAGCACACGACTAATCTGCCAGCTGCTTTGAAAGTCTTTCAAACAATAACTAGTCTTTAGCAGAATGGATTTCACATTCCATAATTCTGACTTGTCATGTCTTCATTCAAACAAAGCACTGCCTTAATTCTGCACATTTTATTTATTGCATTTCCAAGCTAACCCTGCACAGCCCAAATGCCTTGCACACTGGATTTTTCAATCTGCACCAAGTTTATATAAAAGGCATGAACTGACTTGCACTGATTATTAGCAGGGGAATATGTTATAAGTTAGATGGAGAAGGTAAATTAGTATATGTTAGTCTCATGTTTCTATTTTAGTGCAACCCACACTGTGGTGTAGTAGTGCAAAGTAATAACACCCTGTTATGCAATGCCCAATTCAAAACCTTTATTTTTCTACCATGTATTCTGTGAATTCCCAATATTGACATCTACTAGATTCAGCTTCAGTCTCACACACTTGCTCACCCCTGGGACCAATCTTTTACCCTTGTTGAAATGTGTAGCCCTAGTTGAAATTCAGATCTTTGCTAAAATGTGGATGTTGAAATGTGAAGCTCTAGTTGAAATTCAAAATACATTTCTCTACACCATCCTACGTGCCTCCTGCAGGATTGCGTCCTGATCGCTGAATCTGAGCAACTTACCATCGCTCTCGGATAGCCTCCTGGGGGTGGGAGCCAGCCCGGTACCCGGTGTGCCCGCTCTATTGTGAACAGTTTGCAGAGGCCTCTAACCTTCAACATCTCCAGGACCAGCTTTTCCATGTATAGTTCTGCACTCTGGCCTCCCTTGCCTTACGGCAACCAACCACATGGATGTTACATCTTGCGGGAGCGCCCTTCTGCATCTTCTGCTCTTGTTTCTAGGGTCCTTGTCGCTCCCACCAACCACTGCACCTGGCTCTGTGGTGTTGTTAGCTCGCCCTCCACCGTGCTCACTCTTTGCTCAACTTCTGTCATCCTCTCACAGACTGTCCACTGATCTGCCCTCACCAGGGAGACATCCACCCGGACCTCCTTAACCATGCCATCAAGTGACGACCTAGAGTTATGTATGGCTGCCAGAAGGCTCTCCATAGTTAAACCTCCCAAAGTCCTATGAGGCACCCCCTATGGTCTCTACCGACATCCCTGCCGCTTGCTGATTTGCTTTAGGCCTTGTCCCAACATAGTGCTCCATTTTCTGTTGCCCCTTAGCCATAGCAGCTCTCTGTGTTGGAGTGAAACCAGGTGGTAAAGCAGAGATAGACAGCTGAATCCCAGCCGATTGCTAAAACATCCCCAAGCAGTGCAATCCAGGTACAATCTCAGGAGAGCGGTCTCCCCCATAGCACTGTATAAAGCTCCCACTCCTCTAGCGTTCATCCAATAAGGAGGAGCCTGGAGCATACATTCACTTCTCTCCAAGAGGGCAACAATACCCTAGGGGTCTCCACCCCTCCATATGTTGAGTTTGTCTCTGCCCAGGTCCCTCAGTGGGGTGTTCTGCCCCTTCCAAGTGCCTAGCTGTAAAAGGCCACTCTGCAGCATCACACTTGCACAGTGCCACCCTGCTCCTTTTCGGTTTTTCATATTATTTTTTGTGGGATTGTATGGTGACTTATTGTCCCCTGTTCGTGGCTGATTCAGTTGTAAAATAGGCACAGTGATGTTTAAGGTGCCCTCCTAGTTCTGAGTTCCTGAAACACCAGGTCAATGCCTAGTTGCTTATCCTACTCATTGATCCATTCTCAGTGCTGGGTATACACTGATGCCAATGCATCTATACCTGTTAAAGCAGGCACACAGGGGCTCGTCCTGCCACCTGTCACCTCTGTCTGCCCGCTCCAGCCCGCAGGCCGGCTCATGCCCAGCATACGTTGTGGAGCCATGTTACCGTGACACTTGAGCCAGCACTCCTGTCAACAGTATCCCGCTCCGCTTCGCCTCTCGCAGCTGGCAAATCCACTCGCCAGCTGCCTCCAAGATATGGGTGTCAATGTGGCATGACCCCCACCTCCATTCAGTGAGTGGCTCTCCCCTCACCTCCTCCGTCGGTACAGCCCTGATATGGCTGCTCCTCAATGTTCCTGTGGCAAGATGGCACCACCAGCCCTCTCAGGAGCGAGGCACCATGGGTACCGCAGGAGCCGTCTCTCAAACTCCTCCCGAAAGCTGCTTCGAGGATCAACTGCCTCCGCACCTATGTCACAGCAATATTTCCATTTTAGGCAGGATTAGTAGGATATTTCATAGGATTTGCAACGGGCAGCCCGGGAGCCTCGGCAAAACATGTCTACATCAGACAGCTGCTGGCTACGCCCCTCCGATGTAATGTTTTACTTAATGCAATGCAATGATACAAGTTTTCCTTCTCTTTACTTTTTTGCTTTTTATTTTTGTTGATGTAAATGGGTAAATGGTTTGTTTTTAACCAATAAACCTAAATAAAAAAAAAAATAAAAAAAGATATTCATGTGCCTCTCCTTAGTCCCCGAAAATCAATATTGTTTGTTTGTGTGTTTATTATTTATAGTGTGCGCCTCACCCGGAGGTATCTGGGCACATTACAAGAATATTCATATTCATGGTTACAGAGAGAGCAGTGCACACAATATTTGCACAACACGCATGTTACAGACATAATGGTACACAACTAACGCTAGGCAAGGTATGTACATAAGAAATACACCAAATACACCAAAATAGAATGGGGATATATACAAATACAGGTAGACACTCATCAAAAATCCAGCAAAAGATAAGAAAACATTTCTGGTACATAGAAAATACAACCTTACGGTGAGAGATATGTACATATAGGCTAATCAGAAAAAATGAGGATAGCTCAGGGGCAACGTGCTTGCCTTGGAAGCAGGACTACACAGAGCTACACAGGTTCGATCCCCGGGTCCACGCTTAGAAACCTCTGGGTATTAAGCGCGTTATAAATAACCTATCATATCATATGCGTACATGGGGTTAGGGTTCTGTAGTGGTGTGTCTTTGGAGATTAGCCATTGTTTGGTATCTTTTCTGAATTTGTGGAAGAATTGGTCTGTTCGTAGGGAGGGGTGGAGGGAGTTCCATAGTTGGGCAGCCATAACTGGGAAGCTGCTACCCCCTGCTCTATTTAGTTTGTACTTCAGCACCCTGAGGCAGCCTGTATTAGATGTCCTAGTAGGTCTAGCAGAGTTGTTTTTGAGGGATGTGTCTGCTAGGTATTGAGGGGCGGCGTTGTTGAGGCATTTATGTGTAAGGGAGGCTGTTTTCAGCTTATTTTTTTCTAAGATAGAAAGCCAGTTGTTATTTTGCCTAGTCATTCAGATATGTTGCTGTCTGTGGATGCCCAGGGCAGTTATTCTGGAGGATTTGTAGTTTGTTGGTAATATATTTACTGGCACCTAGGTACAGTGCATTGCAATAGTCGATTTTTGATAAAACAAACACACGAGCTAAGGTGATACAGCTATTAGACAAGAGAAAGGGTTTGCAAGAGTGGATACGTTTGCAAGTGTAGGCTGTCGTCGAGGCTGTTGCACTGACCTGTTTGCGTAAATTCAAGGCGGTGTCAAGTTATAAACCAAGGGTTTTAACTTTGTTGGCCACCTTTATGTCATGAACTTCAATGTTAAAGGGTAAGTATTGGTTGCTCAGTTTCTTCATGTTGGCAGGAGAAGCTAATAGGAGTAACTCGGTTTTCTTATCATTCAGGCACAGTCCGTGAGTGGCCATCCAGGACTGAATGATGAGGTAGATTTTATTAATAAGAGTAAGGTCATTATCATAGTTACCAGTCAAGGGTAGGAGGATCTGAGTGCCATCTTCATAGTTAGTGTAGGTGACACCCAGACGTTCTAGATCATCAAACAGTGGTTTGGTGAACACATTGTACATGGTCGGTGATACGCATGAACCTTGTGGGACACCGCAGGAGATAGGGAGGGGATCAGCTGCTGCTGAAGCTGAGAACACTCTCATGAATCTATTGTTTAGGAAGGATTGAATCCAAGCTGTTGATTCTGTTGAGAAGTGGTCCGCAGAGTATAGGTGTCTGCACAGTACCTTGTGATCAACCAGATCAAAGGCGGCCGACAAATCCAACAGAAGCAAAAGGGCCGGTTTCCCTTTGTCCTTCAGGTCATCGATCTGAATTTTGAGATTGATCAGGGTGGTTTCAGTTCCGTGTTGGGGTCTGAATCCAGATTGGCGGAGTCCAAATAGCTTATTGGTCTCTAGGTACATTTGAATCTGGTTATAGGCAGCATTGTCAATTATTTTGAGCAGAAAAGGGACGGTACTAATGGGTCTGAAGTTGGTGGGGATGATCGGGTCTAACGTGGGTTTTTTTCAGGAGTGGGAGAACCCAAGAATTTGTCAAGTTGGTTGGAACAGTGCCTGTGCGAAAGGAGGCATTAATGAGCGTGGTGCTAAAGGGGGCAAGATCTTTGGCTCTTCTTTAATGACAGATGCAGGGCAGGCAGGAGTCGCCTTGGGAGTTGGAGGGTTTGAGTGAGGCAATAATGTCAATTACTTCTTGGGTGGACACTGAGGTGAATTTGAAGCACTGTTGTGGTTTCGGAAGGGTGGGGGCAGGTTTAGGGGAAGTAGGTTGAGGTATCAGGTTCTGTTTTTTTGCTGCTATTTTCTTTTGAATTAGAGTGATTTTGTTGGTTAGAGCTTCTTGAATTTTGGTACACCAGACCTTGTGCCTGATGCAGTTCTTAATGGTGGGTTGGGAGATTCAAGTTTTTTTAGAATCGTAAATAGCTCTCTAGAGCTTGAAGTTGCTTTCTCAATCCTGTTATTGTAGGTATCCCTTTTTGCTAGCAGAATTTCTTCTTTATAGCTGGCTGATTTTTCACTATGGATGTCTTTATTGGCTGTGAAAGGGTTATTTTTCCAGGAGGTTTCACATTTCCTTTTTTCATTTCTTAAAGCTTTAATTTGGGGGAGAACCACGAGTTCCGATGTGCTTTTGGTTTGCCTTGTTGCAATTTTAGAGGGGCAATGATATCTAAATCTGTGGTCAAGGTTTTGTTGTAAAGGTCCACTAGGTCTGATGGGTTGGAGGAGGCTAATGATGGATTGAGTAATGGTTGGAGGAAAGGCATAAGTTTGGCCACTGTAATATTCTTTTTATTCCTACTAGGCATGGGCGGAGCAATGAGATTTTCTTTATTGGGAAGAGTACAGTCTTGAAGATTAAAGGACAATAGGGAGTGGTTGGTCCAGGGTTGTGGTTAAATTGAGGTGATGGTAGGGGTACAGTTCAGGTCCTCTACCCAGTCAAGGATTCTTCCTTTGGCATGAGTAGGGAGTAAGACTCTTTGAGTGAGGCCAAGTTCCACTAGCGAGTTAGCTATGGATGCTGCAAGGTGGTCTGTAGGGTCATTGAAACCTAAATTGAAGTCGCCTAGTATGAGGATTTGAGACGAGGGTTTCGTGTTGGCTGAAAGAAGTGAATTGATTTCATCTTCAAAGGAGCCCAGTGGTCCGGGGGGGGGGGGTATATACATTAGATGCATTGTAATAGTTCATGAGTTTGTAAGGGGAAGTTTCACAGTAATTAATTTGCAGGATTTAGTGGGGATGTGTGAGACAATTCTGAGTCCCAATGCGGTTTTGTCTATGAATGCCACCCCGTCTCCTCTAGAGGATTCTCTATACGATCTGAGGACTGTATAGTTGTTATATTAGATTGCTCCTCAACTCATCTATTGTACGCTTGATCTCGGTGTACGATAGCATATCAGCATCAGTATCTTGCAGTAGCTTAAATCCTCTTAATAAAAGTATCTTTTCCATGTTGGTTTGTCTTACAGTGGGTTTCTCCCACTGAATTCAATGTTGAAGATCCCATGATTAGGACGCTAAGGACCGTGTCTTCACAGCCATTTCCCTAACGTGGAAAAGATACTTTTATAAAGATGATTCAATCTGAATCTTCTGAAAAAGACACAGTCATTCTGATGCCCATGACTGAAGAACCTGCCTGAGTCCAGCCAGCCAATACAAGAGACCGCACAGCTAATATAGCGAGTGACGTTACATGTGATGGAGAGGTCAGTGGAAGTAAGGCATGTGTGACCGTTGTTGAAGATGGACGTAGACCCATGACATTAATATGCCCCTGTTTGGCCATTTGTATAGGAGGAGATTTTATACAATCCTCAAATTCCTTTGTTGGGAGTTTACTAGTTAACAGGGAATTGTTTGTTCCTTGAAGCCATCTCTATTGTGCGCTGCAGTGGGAAACTCCCCATCCATTCTGTGTTCCAGAGTACACAAATCCGGTCAGCAGAGAAATATATGAGCACAGCATCCAGTAATGCTTATCATTGTGAGTGTCTGTTTTAATTCTTCTTATTGATTTGAGATGTGGGATTTGTAGGAATGTCCATTTCACCAGAGACGATGGATTGAACAAAAGCACTTGCTTGATCTCTTGACTGGGGGCTGCCATGATTTTCCCAACCAGAGTAGTCAAGTGAAGGCACTGAAAGCAAATAACAGGAGTAACATCTGGGGTTGAAAATACCAAAGAATAGTCTTCATCCAACCCCCTGTCTAGGGAGTACTGATGGCAAGCCACACCACTGGTCCAAACACTGATCCACAGTTTTTGTAACTACATTAACCTGTTCTTTCGGTTTGGGCACCTGGAAAGTGACACAGTTATGTGCAAAAGAACCTACAACCATTTATTGGATTAAGCCAGCCTTCCGATAACCCCTGATCCACTGTACTTCTTCTTTTGCAGGAGGTTCGACGGTGTCGACGCAACCTGGAATCATTGCAGTAAGTGAGCAAGAATAGAGTTCATGGCACATTAACTGAGCCAGATAATAATAAGCCACACCTGTGATGAGTCCTGAACCTGTTTTTATGATCATTGACAGTCTACAATGGATGACTATGGTTTGTCATTGATAGTTACAATGCTTTGCATCAGGGGCCCTCGTAAGCCCAAACAAAAGCTTGATGAAACAATGAAATACATTTTGAAAAGATAAATCAATTTTTTCGAGTTTCTGTAGCTCAGGAAACAGTGGCAGGATATCTGACAGCATCAAATCATTACATAACTCTGAATACTCTTATTTTGCCTGGCTCCCAAGATGCTTTGGACTACAACTCTCATTCTACTTCAACCCAGTCTATGTTGATACGGGCTGATAGGAATTGGAGTCCAAAACATTTGGAGGGCCAAATAAAGAGTAAGCCTTCAAGAGTAATCGGCCAATATATACTGCAGCCCAAATCTCTTCAGAGTTGATAGACCTTTGTGTCCAGTTTGAATAGAAATTACATCCTTGTTAGAAGCTAACAGTGATCACGATTGAGTTCTGATACCTCCATTATATTCCAGTGAGGTTCTGAATTTGCGGCACTGGAATCCAATGGAGATCACAAAGGAGGTCAGACATCTCGATTAGCTTCCAGTGAGGTTCTGAATTTGCGCCACTGGAAGCCAATGGAGATCAGGAACGAGATCATACATCTCCATTAGATCACAGTAAGGTTCTGAATTTGCCTCACAGGAAGCCAATAGAGATCACAAAGGAGGTCAGACATCTCCATTAGCTTTCAGTGAGGTTCAGAATTTGTGGGAATGGAAGCCAATGGAGATCATGAAGGAGATCAGACATCTCCATTAGCTCCCAGTGAGGTTCTGAATTTGCCTCACAGGAGGTCATACATCTCCATTAGCTTCCAGTGAGGCTCTGAATTCGGCTCACTGGAAGGCAATGTAGATCATAAAGGAGATCAGACATCTCCATTAGCTTCCAGTGAGGCTCTGAATTCAATTCACGCTGCCCACTGGTGCGCTCAAAGTGAGAAGCCTATCAGCCTCATGCCCGTGGGTTTTCTATATAGTAGGTGGTACTGTATGGTTGCACTTTACACAGGATACTACAAACGTTTACATAAGTCAAGGTCTAGACAGATGCTAGAAGATTTTCATTGGAAACTTGTTTGATTTCAGTTTATTAAAAAAACAATATTTTCACTATTTGAATTTTTTCATCAACTAGAACTTGCCAAGCACTAGTTTCAAGTAGCTGGTCTTTACAATGTGCAAATATTTGTATTTTGTTAAAAACACAGACATACCTCGAGAGCAGTCGAGCGTTTTACAAGATGTGAGTGGCTAGCATTTGGGTTGCCACATTTTAACAATAGTGCAGTACTGTGTGTTGTGGTCTGTGTGTCACTCTGTGCATCCATCAAGATTAGTCATTGGTGAAGTATTGTTGAAAAAGCCATACATTGCAAGCTTTGTGGAAATGGATCATTGTGGGGGCATTGCAATCAAGTTCCAGAAGGGTGGTTGCCTGACAAGAGAAGCATTGCTTGGAGGTCCTCTCTTTGCCGCAAGTTGTGATTTGAGCCAATTGGTTGATTTGCTTAATGATGAAAGTGTGCCACCAGTTATGTGGGGCTTTGCCTCCAGGAACGCTGGTGTTCTACTCGTGACTGTTTTGTAGTTGATACATGCAGTCTTGAACAGTATCCTGGCCTGGAACGGAAGCCAATCATTGGGGCTCATTATGAGTATGAAGGTATGGGAAAACAGTGGCAGTAACAGAATTACCTCCACTTTTCCGTCTCCGCCATAATACGAACTTAGCCCTGGAGTGGGGGATTTACCTCGAGCATCATGCTGGTGGTAAATCCTCCCACTTTTTGGTGGAAAAATGCAGAATTACTGCTGGTAGAATTACCACCACAGTAATTCCACCAAAAATCCCTCATGGAGTCCTATGGACTCCAAATAAATGGGGAGTAATGCCACCACCACCACCACTTGTAATCCGGAGGTAAATCCGCTGGACCAAATGGCGGTAACAGTAATTCCATTGGGCGGTATTCCAGCATATTTACCACCAGAATACCGCCCAACTCGTAATGAGGCCCAGTGTATTTTGCGTACAACAGGGGTGATTCGGTCAAATTTCTGTGCACACGTAATGAGGTGTGCTGATGCATGGTGGAGTGCTTTTAGGGGAACCAGGTCAGAGGCTGGGCGCCCCATCAACAGGCTGTTTCTCCCATTCTGCACTATGGGCCAGAAGTACTGTGGTGGGATGAAGGATTTGATTTTGTAAAGGGTGGGGATTTGGGGCCAAGCCCTTTTCCCCTTCTTGGCTAAGGGCCTCATTACGACTTTGGAGGCAGCCAGGCCCTTAGTAAGGGCATGGCTGCCTCCAAAATCGGGTCTGGGTTCCCTGAATGGGGAATTACCGGGCCATTCCGAGTTTGGAGGGCCCGGTAATTCCTCTTTTAGGGAACCCGGCCCGACCCAGACCGTCCCCATTCCCATTTGAGCCCCCATAGGGCTCAATGGTAATGGGTGCGGAAGCTAACAACGGGCCAATTACGACCGGCCTGTTGTTAGCTCCCTGATATCCTCACGGGACCCGCTCTGGATGTCTGCTAAAACCAGACGTCTACATCGGGTCCCGCGAGGGAACCTCGTAATATTGCGGAATGGGTTTAACGGGGCCGCCACCATTAGCGGCGCCCGTTAACCCATTTCGCAATACTTATAATGAGCCCCTATGTGTTTCTGGAAGGACAGGCTGCTTTAGAAGAGAGAGCCTTAGGACTTTGCTGAATCCAAGAGTTGTGGTACAAATCTTTCTAGGCACATATCATTGAGCCATTGTTATCAAGGATGCTAATCAGCTAAATAAAAGTAATCGGCTAGATAGACAAATGTCGGCCTACGTTTGGGTGAATAAATTGAAAAAAATTGCTAACAAAAAGAGTAGCAGTAGCCTTCTCCGTATTGCAAATTGCATTTACTCGTTAGACTCCTGACACAATTTCTGATGCCATATTTAAGTTAAGTTCAAATAGATAGTGCATTGTCGACGCTGGAGACGCCCAGATCCCAACATTTAGCACAGTTTGAAGCTCACTCTTTCCATAATCGCTACTAGCCCTATGCGGGTGGCAGAGGGGTGCGCAGCCTGTCTTAAGTCTTTAAGTCAATTACAATTAGGATTCTTGGAGCTTCATTTTCTCCATTATCAATATGGGCCTAAAATTCCCAACACGCAGAATGCAGCATATTTCACTTTAGAGCTTTTAACGTCATAGGCCAAACAGAGTGACTGCCGAGCACCAAAACTACCAGTCTGCCTGATGATGACCATAATGACGTGTTATGAGGTAGTGGCTGTGTCATATCAAACAAATACACTTGAAAGTAGGTTGACGGGGACAGTCGCGGCTTTTCACTTCTTGTCTCCCTGATAAGGTTTTGCAAGATGGTCAAATGTCCTGGTTTTAAGAAATGGCCAGGAACGTGCTTTAAGTGGGATGGTGTGGCCTGAGCATGAGTGCTTTGCCACGCCCCCAACAAGAGCCCCAAACAAGAGAACAAGAGCCCCCCAACCATTGCATTCAAGGAGCCGTGGCTGAAGTACGCTGGTTGCCAGTTAGTGGCTAGCTCGTCCTTAATGGAATGGAACGCTTCTTGGCAGTGCTCATCCCACTTGAATGGGGTGTCCTTTTTGAGGAGTTTTTGGAGGGGGTTTGTGAGGGTGGCATAATGGAGAAGGTAACGGGTGCAATATCCCGTCATTCCTAGGAAGGAGCGCAATTCTGGGATGTCATTCTGGTGGTTTGAGGTTGACGATGGCACTTATCTTGTCGGGATCAGCCATGATGCCGTGGTCAGAGATGATGTGGCCAAAGAAACGTAGGCTCCGTTTGTTGATGGTGCAGTTTGATCCATTGAGGGTGAGGCCGGCCTTGTGGAGTATGTTGCACACTGGCCTTAAGGTTGTGTCATGTTGCTCTTGCGTGATTCCGAACACAAGGATATCATCGTTGTAGTTTAGTGCATTAGTGTCGGGAGCTATTAGCCGTCGGATTGTTTCTTGAAATATCTCAGCTGCCGACGATATCCCAAAGTTAAGTCGCTTGTAGCTAAACAGTCCCTCGTGCATTGTGGATGTGGTTATTGGTCTTGAAGCAGGGTCGATGACTAACTGGTGATAACCTTGTTTGAGATCTAATTTGGAGAATCTTGTGGCTTGGTTCAATCAATGTTGGGTCCCGGGAGTCTCTCCCTCTGAATTGCAGTGTTGGGGATCCGCATGTCCACACAAAGGCGTAAACTGGCATCGGTTTTAGGCACGACCACTAAGGGGGATGCCCAGGGGGTGGGCCCATCAACGCAGTTCACGTGTTACTTGTACTTGTAGGTGAAATCCTTTTCTGCCGGGGTGCTGTGGCACCAGCCTTACTGTGGGGTCAATGTGGAGTTTAATGACTGTGTCTTTCAGATTTCCAAATAGTTTGGGGAATGTTTGTTTGAGATTGTCTATGTATGTGTTTGGACAGTGCTCTGAGGCTTTGGGTGTTTGGAAGGAGGCTGTGAATGGTTTCTGATGGATCGTATTGAATGTCAGTTAGTGCCAGGGCCTTGGCCGTTCGGCAACTGAGGAGACACCTCCCGGTTATTGGGCTGTGCATGACATGAATGGTGGTAGATATTCAATGTGCTCTGTGTATCAGATTACAGCTGAATTGGCCTTCAGATTCAAGGGGGATGGTTGCCCCCACTGGAAGATGCGATCATGTGGAGGTGGTAGAGGGTACATGCTCGCAATGGCATTGTAGGCTCTCCCATTCACTGTGGTGCCTGTGTCTATAATGAATTGGTTTGGTAGTCACCCTATTTGCACTGTCACTTTTGGCGCTGCACTGTCGTCCAAGCTGTCATATATCAGCCAGACGTATTATCTGCTGTATCTGTCGTGCTCGTATTATGGTTCTCCTGCAGAGAGCTCTTCTCCCTTGATTGTGGGGTGCTCATATGGTTCATATGTGGGGTATTCTTGTCCTTATCTCTGTTCCTCTGCCTGGTATGGCATTAGGGTGGGGAATTATTCTGCACGTCGGACTGCCTTCCTGGCGGGTGGACGTTTAGGTTTTACTCTGCTCTTATGAATCCTTGCTGGATGGGGTATGTTGCTGCGTTTCTGTTTTGGGTGGTTATCCTGCCATCTCTCTCCTGGTATGGTCGAGGAATGGGTGCTTTTGGTGGGTCCTACCGTATGGTCGCTGCTGACATCGGTGGTGTCCTGAAGACGGGTAGCATTGGTGCATTCTCTCAGCACATCGCTTGGAAGTGGTTTTCCTGCCCACATCTCATGCACATCTGCCCGATGGCTGGGCATTGGCCTTTGTGGGGAAACTCAAACCCTCACCTGTAGCACTGTCTCTCTGTTGGGGCTTGTCTATTTGTGTTCCATGTTTCTTGGCGAGTCGGGGTACCAGGATATCTGGTCTGCCCATGTGGGGTGGGGGCTAGGGCAGCGACCGTGTGTACCTTCTTCGGGTTTTCGATGTAGTGGGAGGGCTTTCTTCAACAGATGTTTGCGGAACTGTGAGGATGTGCATCCTTCAGTCACCCTCAGCCTGATGGCTTTGTCGTAGTTGAAGTTTGCGAAATCGCAGTATATTATTTTCCTTTGGAGTCGGAGGATAAATTTGCCAATTTTCTTGTGCGGTAGTTATGTACACTGATTGAAAGTGTATCTCTCGTAGTCCCTATTAGGGAGGATGCCTAACTTTCTGTTGATTGCGGCTGCGAGGCGTTGGTATGTTGTTTTATCTTGGGGCGGGATGGTTTTTATGATCCCTTTGATCTCTTTCCCCACGAGGTTTGTGGAAATGTCTATCTTGTTGGGTGCTTCCTGGTTTCCCACTGCTCTCACAAAGTCTTCGAATTCTTCTATCCACTCCTCCCATCTCTGGCCTTGATCCTGCTGTGGCTGTAGAGTGAATGGATTGGGCGCTGTAGAAAAGTGGCAGGGGTGTGAGGTTTACCCCCGTGGCGGCTTGTGCACCTGCATCCACTGCTGATGGTGCTCCCTGTACATGGTGCTGGTGGGGCATGTCTTCCTTATGTGTGGGGTGGAAGTAGTTGGGTGTGTTCCTTTCCCCCACGTGTATTTTATTTGTCTTCTTTCTTAACTGCTCCTTTGTATATGTAGTTTCCTTGATGTGGCTAATGGTTGTGGTAGGGCCTTGTGGCATGCAGCCTGGTTGATGCCGTGCTTTTTGTTAGTTTGCAACGCTTTTCCTCACATTCTTTTTTTTTTTTAGGTGAGGCTGCATGTTACAAACATTGCACGGCCTCCCTGATGCGATGTGGCGGTGAGCGTATACGCCTCCTCCCCGGCCTGTGCCCTTTGCTCCACGTGCGTATATTTTTCAGCATGCTGTGTGTTGTTGCTGCCCCGCGGCCTGTTCTTACCAGGGAGTCTCTAGCATGCTTTTGCACTTTCTAGGTGTTCACCGCCCCACTCGTGTCTTCCGGCCCCTCCCAAATGGTCCTCCTTACCGCAGGATGGCGCCCTTTGTAACGTCGTCGGTCTCCACCTCCAGCGCATCCTCCTTCTGCTGGGCAGTGCCGCGGCCCTCCTTGCAGCTTCCAGTTTGGTCCGGCCTCCTTCCCGATAGCTGGCTCTCCTCACGAAACTCACTTTACTCTGCATCTGTGGTCCAGCCTTGGTCTGGAAACGTCTTTCTCTATGCCAGTTGGTGACATCTCCTCCGGCTCCTTCATGGTCTGGCCTCCTTCTGCGGCCACCGTCCTCCTCATGGCTGGCGGTTCTCCTCTTTGGACCTCTTTCACCTCTCGCGGAACGGGATTCGGCGCTTCGTCGCTGGTTGTTGCGGCCCAATAACACGTGTACACAAAAACGAGACAGGACACTGTTGGCTCACATCCAAACTCTTTGTTCTTCCTCCAACAACTAACCCTTTCATCTTGTCCCCTGCCTTTCCTCTCACCTCCGTCCTCCCCATTCCTGCTGCAGTCTCTGCCCTCTTAAAGGGGCTGCATTCCTTTTCCTCCGCAACAAAGTAAGGGTTCAAGGAGAGGAAGGCATAGCAGTGATTGATGTGCACCAAGGTCCCCAGTAATAGTTCACCCACCTGAATATATCACGATTAATGCACTTCAGTGCTCTGCAGAAAAAAGACCACAAATCTCCCTGAACATGTACAAACTATATGAATTGCTTCTGGTCTGTTTTCACTAACGATAACAATTCTGAAAGAGGTTAAAGTTACTCCATGCCTCATTGTAGTGAAAAAAGTCTAAAATATTTATCACCTGTGCACTTAGCCATTCAGAATCGTTGGATATATTTTAGGTGTAGGACTTGATGTCTTTCTTCTATGTCTATTATGTTCACTTTTCAAAATTGCCCTGCGTTTTAGTTTGGAATATCAGGTCACTATGTTAGAAAGAAAGGATGGCAAGAAAGGGAAGTGGAAAACTAAGCAATTATTTTTTTCTGATATGTTTTCTGCTCTTTGCAATCTCTATAAGGCGAGAATATGTGGCACTGTACAACCAAATCCACCCAGTCCAGGATGCAGTGGAACACCTGAAGACAGAGATTCGAACAATCATGCACACTGCCCAGGATGCAACGCATAGCGCTGTGAAGCAAGTCATCGAAATTCAGCAATCTGGGGGAGCCCTGAGTGAGCAGGTGAATTTTCAGATTTTACTCATTTGTCCATGTCTTCTGCAGTTCAGGTCATCAAGTAGACCTTTCACAAAAGGAATGTCTTCTGCATTGGTTAACTGATTCGGCCAAGCAAAGAATTTTACAAGTTTAAGGGAAATTTGAGGTTGGCATAGATTTGATATTTATGAAAGACCTCATCAGCTGGTTCTCAGGAATGTGATCAGACAGTCCAGAGGTCTGGATACTGTCTTGAGCTGGCAGAGGAATCATGCAAAGGCACCTTAAGGGCGGAATAGTACCAGGTGGGCCTCCCACTCGGTCCTAGAGCCCGTCATGTTCAGCTAAAGGAGCTCAATCCTTACATCAGGAACATCGCAGGAACTAGGGACAGGGCACCAACTCTACTTATAAATGTAAGTACGTTGGGTTATCCTGCTCCATCACTTCAAAGTATGGGATCAAACCTATATCCTGCTGGTAGTTCACAGTGTCTGCTGCACATCTCATTATTAGACCCAGGCGGGACCAGAAACCCTTCAATTTCCTGGTGTCCAAGAGCTTCCGGGTTATCTGCCTTGTCAAAGTTTAAGTAGCCAACATTTCCAGACAATGTTAGTAACCAGGTTCCCTCACGTTTGATTAGAAGCTGGACGTCTTGTGGCGCAAGAAAATCAAAGGGGCGGGTCCACAAAGAAGTTACCAGGAGTAACTCTGACTTTCTCCAAGAGAAAGACTATTCGAATGACAAAGAAAGTACTGGTAGCAACTCTGATTTATTGCTGATTTATTCTTCTCTTTCCAGGGGTAAATCAGGGGTATGTCACAGTTATGCGGTAACTTCTTAATGAATTGGGAAGTCTCGCTAGAGCAGTGAGTCAAGAGTAAGTCACACCGTGAGTCACCCCAAGTGTTGATGAGAATGCTGACTTGAAAACCAGGTGATATTAAAGAAGGGGGTTGAACGAATCTATCACCACCAGACTGAATGGCCCAAACGCCGCGTGGCGTTTATTACAATTAGGTGGCCCTGGATAACTGGAACACTGGGGGAGGGGGAGAGAATGCATTGAGTTGTGATTCTCCCTTTCTGCTGCATGGACTTCTGGGACTTGTCGCTGTATGGCAAATGCTTCTCATTGTCACATTATGTGGTTTGTTTGCTGTGTGCTTTGGTCCGACTCAAGATGAGGTGATTATTCATGTGCCATGCTGGGGAGTGGGTGGGTGGGAGGGGATGGGTTGGGCGTTGGTTTTGAGTTGTTGTTTATATGAAATGTCAATAAAGAAAGTATAAAAAAAAGAAGAAGGGGGTTGAACAGTTACCTTTTAAAAAGGCATTTGTTAAGTGGTGGAAGTTGCACTCCCAGTGATGCTGGTACTCATGACCACTAACATCCATGCATTCCCGCTGTTCATGCACGCCCAGTGACCCTGATGTTCATTCACTCCCAGGGCTCCTGGAATTTATGCATTCCCATTAATCCCAATGTTCATTCACGCCCAGTAGTCCTTGCATTCATGCACCCTCAGTGACTATGATACTCAAGTACACCCAGTGAGCACCATGCCTTCCATGTGACTCTGGTGTTTTGCCAGTGATCCCAGCTTTCATGCACACCCACTGATCATTCTGTTCATGCACTCCCAGTGATATTATCATTCATGCACTCCCAGTGATACTGTCATTCATGCATTCCCAGTGATCCTGTCAGTCATGCACTGCCAGTGATCCTGCCATTCATGCATTGCCAGTGATCCTGTTGTTCATGCACTGCCAGTGATTCTAGCGTGCATGCACTCCCAGTGATCATGTCGTTCATGCACTGCCAGTGATTCTAGCATGCACACACTCCCAGTGGTCCTGCTGTTCATGCACTGCCAGTGAACCTGCTGTGCACTTTGGGTGATCCTGATGTCCATGCACTCTCAGTGATCCTGCTGTTCCTGCACGACCAGGGATTCTGGGGTTCATGGACTCCCATGATCCTGTTGTTCATGCATTCCCAGTGATCCTGGCGTTCCTGCATTGCCAGTGATAGTGGCATTCATGCACTCCCAGTGATCCTAACGTTCATTCACTCCAAGGGCTCCTGGCATTTATGCATTCACATTAATCCCAGTACTCATGAACTTCCAGTGATCCTGTGATGCATTCACTGCCAGTTATTCTAGTGTGCATGCACTCCCAGTGACCCTGCCATTCATGCACTGCCAGTGATCCTGCCGTTCATGCAATGCCAGTGATCCTGCCGTTCATGTACTGCCAGGGATCCTGCTGTTCATGCACTGTTATGTTATGTTATGTTATTATGCTTTAATGCGCCAAAGCCTGTGGGCATCCAGGCGCCAAGAGACAGATAGGTGAAAAAGGGACTGCTCATGGAGCGTTACTAGTTAAAGAGAAACGTTTTCAGCTGCTTCAGAAAAGCAAGATGGTTCTCTGTTTTACGCAGCTGTAAGGGTCTGCAGGGGATCCTGATGTCCATGCACTCCCAGTGATCCTGCTGTTCCCGCACTGCCAAGGATTCTGGGGTTCATGGATCCCATGATCCTGGTATTCATGCAATGCCGGCGATGCTGACGTTCATGTACACACATTGATCCTGACGTTCATTCACTCCCAGGGCTCCTTGAATTTATGCATTCCCATTAATCCCAATGCTTATGTGCTCCCAGCGATCCTGGCGTTCATGCACGCCCATTCATGCCGATGCTCAAGCACTCCCAGTAACACCTGACGTTTATGCATTCCCGGAGACACTGATACTCATGGACTCTCAGTGAATCTGTAGTAAGCACTCTTAGTGACCCCTACATTCATGAACTCTTAGTGTCCATGGTGTCCGTGGACTCTGCGTGACGCTGATGTCCATGGACTTCCATAGACGTTCATGCATTCCCAATGTTTTTGTTTCACACACTCCATGTGATCCCGGCATTCAGCCCTCTCAATGTTCCTCATGTTTATACACTCTCTGTCACCATGATGCCCATACACTCCCAGTGCCCTTGATGTAACAAGCTTTGACAGAAGCTCTCATCATGGAACATTCCATCTGGCGTCCTGTCAATGATTATATCATTTCATACCGAAACTAGGGTAAATGTCCGCTTAGACCAGTCTGGTACCACTTCCCCCTGGATCGCGATGCTCCGCGGTTTGAAGCAGGGGTGTATTCTCGCCCCCCTTCTCTTTATTTTATATTTAGCAGACATGGGGCGGCCTTGACTAACTCCATCTCTATATTCTTCCTAAATTGGGGGACATCCCCTTCAATGGCTGGGCTACGTGGATGACATCCTCCTGCTTAGCCTCACTCCCATGGGCCTCTAAGCCTTCCCTGATGCATTGAGGAGATATTCAGACTCGCTGGATCTTGTGGTCAATATTAGAAAGACCAAGGTCATGGTATTCCATCCTCCTGGCCGCCACAAGACCACTTCCCCTTGGCACCAGGAAGGGGTTAGACTGGAGGTGGTAAATGTTTACCAATACCTTGGAATACACTTTGACGAGGGCCTTTGTGGTGACTTTCATCTCTCCCAAGTCAAAGTTAGGTGCTCCCAAGTGCTCGGAACACTGGGAAAAATGGCTCGCTCCAGTTTGGCTACTCTCTTGGTATTTTGTCTCAGCTATAGATGGCTAAGGTTAGCTCCATTATCATGTATGGCGCCACAGGATGGCAAATCCATAATGAGAAGGGAGTGGCAAGACTCAAATCCTTCCTTCTAAAGAGGTTGTTTCGATTACCCACGCACGCCCCAGTTGAATCCCCCTTTCTGGAACTCAGCATCTTTTGCGTTGGGGCAACACTACAGTTCTCTCTTTTAGGCACGTACTGGTGACTAGTTAATGCCGAGGCTTTCTCCCTGAATTGTATGATCCTCAAAGCTACCCAGTCCAAGGTTGCTTATATACCCCATAGTGCTTTTCAATGCATTCTTTCAACAGCAAGTAGATGACTGAACTTGCTTCCATCCGCCTCCCAGAGCTGGTCTTACCCCAGGTTTAAAGCTGCTACTCGCACAGTGGTTTGTGCTAGCTACCATGAGAAGCATGTAGCATTATTGGCCACCAAGGTGAACAGCAGCCTCTTTACCAAATATATTACCAGGCGGGATGGCCCCCGAACTATGTTGCCCAATTTGTTGGCAATACCTTGGTTTGGGAGTACCTTAAGGTCAAAATGAATTCTGTTAAAACCTTGGAGGTGATGGCCGCCTGGATTAATATTCCTAGACCTATGCGCACGTGCCACCTTTGTGGCACCGCTTCCATTGAATCCAAAAAACACCTGTTAGTCCATTGTGCAACGCTGGACACACTCTGACTCTCTGCCTGAATGGCAGGAGGCCTGGAGCCTTCACTTCCTGCTCCGGCAATATGGGAGTTATATATGGGGCGGGAGGGGGGCGATCACGAACCCTGCCACCTGTTTTAACTTGTTTATCTGTGGGATTATTGGTCTTTTCGGACCACCATTTTATTGACTATTTTCATAAGTTGTTTGTGTTTGTTTTTAAGGGTGTTAAAAAGCAGTTTTTTACTGCTGCATAAAACTGAATTACATTGTCCTTGTATATCCTTGGAATTGTATTGACCCTGAACATCCATGCACCCACATCGACCCTGCATAACTTTGGAATTATATTGACCCTATATATCCATGGACTAACATCGACCCTGTATATTCATGGAATCCCATTGACCCCCTATGTCCATGGACAACCAGTGACCCCATGCAGCCATGGAATCACATTGACTCTGTATATCCATGGACTAACATCGACCCTGTATATTCATGGAATCCCATTGACCCCCTATGTCCATGGACAACCAGTGACCCCATGCAGCCATGGAATCACATTGACTCTGTATATCCATGCACTAATATCATCCCTGTATATCCATGGAATCACATTGACCCCCGATATCCATGGACAACCAGTGACCCCATGCAGCCATGGAATCACATTGACCCTGTATATCCATGCACTAATATCATCCCTGTATATCCATGGAATCGCATTGACTCCCGATATCCATGGACAACCAGTGACCCCATATAGCCATGGAATTACATTGACCCTCTATATACAGGGGCTCGCAGTGACCCCATCTATTCAGGGAATCACATTGAATGTCTATAGCCATGGAATCACACTGACACAATATATCCCTGGAATTACATTGTCCCTGTATATCCTTGGAATTGTATTGACCCTGAACATCCATGCACCCACATCGACCCTGCATATCTTTGGAATTATATTGACCCTATATATCCATGGACTAACATCGACCCTGTATATTCATGGAATCCCATTGACCCCCTATGTCCATGGATAACCAGTGACCCCATGCAGCCATGGAATCACATTGACTCTGTATATCCATGCACTAATAGCATCCCTGTATATCCATGGAATCACATTGACCCCCGATATCCATGGACAACCAGTGACCCCATGCAGCCATGGAATCACATTGACCCAGTATATCCATGCACTAATATCATCCCTGTATATCCATGGAATCGCATTGACTCCCGATATCCATGGACAACCAGTGACCCCATATAGCCATGGAATCACATTGACCCTCTATATACAGGGGCTCGCAGTGACCCCATCTATTCAGGGAATCACATTGAATGTCTATAGCCATGGAATCACACTGACACAATATATCCCTGGAATTACATTGTCCCTGTATATCCTTGGAATTGTATTGACCCTGTACATCCATGCACCCACATCGACCCTGCATATCTTTGAAATTACATTGACCCTGTATATCCATGGACTCAGTGACCCTGTGTATCCAGGGAATCACATTGACCCTCTATTTACATGGGATCACATTGACCCTGTATATCCATTAAATTATGTTGACCCTGTAAATCCAAGCACCCACATCGACCCTGTATATCCATGGACTCACATTGACCCTGTATATCCATGGACTCACATTGACCCTGTGTATCCTTGGAATTTCATTGTCCCTGTACATCCATTAAATTGTATTTGTCCTGCATATATTTGTGAAATTGTCTTGACTCTTTATGCGAATGGACTTACATCGACCCTGTATATCCTTGGACTTGGATTAACCCGGTATATCCATGCTATGGGCCTCATTACGACCCAGGCGGTAAGGGGTTTACGGCAGCGTAAACAGCGCCGACCCTTACCGCCTGAGTATGAGGTCCCTTAGCGCCATGGCGGATTTAACACCTGCTTTTAGCAGGTGTTAAAATCCATGGCGCTAAGGGACCATGGGCCCTCATTAGGACCTTGGCGGAGGACCATGGCGCTATTAGCACCATGGTCCATGGCGCTAAGCTGCCAACTCCGCCATGGGGGTTGGCGGACTTACCGCCCCATTCCGACCTTGGCGGGGCGGTAAGTCCCCAATCCCCATTTACCCTTCCCCATTCCCATTTTTGCCCCATAGGGTATAATGGGAGTGGGGAAGGCGTTAATTACGCCACCGTAAATTACGTTGGCGTAATTAACAACAAGGTCCCTTAGCGCCATGGATTTTAACGCCTGCTAAAAGCAGGCGTTAAAATCACCATGGCGCTAAGGGAACTCGTACTCAGGCGGTAAGGGGCGCCATGGTTTACGCCGGCGTAAACCCCTTACCGCCTGGGTCCTAATGAGGGCCATGGAGTTAATTACGCCACCGTAATTTACGGTGGCGTAATTAACGCCTTCCCCACTCCCATTATGCCCTATGGGGCAAAAATGGGAATGGGGAAGGGTAAATGGGGATTGGGGACTTACCGCCCCGCCAAGGTCGGAATGGGGCGGTAAGTCCGCCATCCACCATGGCGGAGTTGGGAACTTAGCGGCATGGACCATGGTGCTAATAGCGCCATGGTCCTCCGCCAAGGTCGTAATGAGGCCCTATGTATTTCTGCACTACGGAGGCTGCATTTTTCCGCTCCTGCAAACAGTGCTCCACCTTCAAGCCCCTTGGATTGTCTGCACACAATGAATCATGGGTAAGCCTTGCAAGTTGTGCTTTTACAGTGCGTGTTGCGCTCATCACGAAATTCACCTAAACTGTGTTGGGCTGTGGGCATTGTGGAGATTGCACAAGAGCAATTGTTTTGAACTGATTTAAAACCCATTTTCCATTCTTTTTTTTTGTTTTTTGCATTGGGCTTTTCCATTCCTCATTGCTTTCCACGTGTTTCTCGGCACTTCCAACATACCCAATCCTGCCTAATTGCTGCTGCCCTTCTACTTGGCCTGGACCTGGCTCCCTCTCCCATTTGGTGCCGGGCTGAGATAGGCCAATCACGGCATCCGGGAGGCGGGAGCCTGCCCAGACAACTAAATGCCCCTGTCTGCTCCCTGTCCACTTCATGTACGCCCACGTGGTCGCCTGTGATGTATTTGTGTATGTATTTGCCCACTGATTTGACTTTAGCATCAGTGTGCTCCTGCACTGCAACATGGGGTAGGCACCAGGTATTTGCCCACTGATTTGACTTTGCTTCTGTGTGCTGCTGCCGCCCTGCAACATGGAGTAGGCACCAGGTACTTGCCCACTGATTTGACTTTGCTTCTGTGTGCTGCTGCCGCTCTGCAACTTGGGGTAGGCACCAGGTACTTGCCCACTGATTTGACTTTAGCATCTGCGTGCTGCTGCCGCCCTGCAACATGGGGTAGGCACCAGGTACTTGCCCACTGATTTGACTTTAGCATCTGCGTGCTGCTGCCGCCCTGCAACATGGGGTAGGCACCAGGTACTTGCCAACTGATTTGACTTTGCATCTGTGTGCTGCTGCCGTCCTGCAACACGGGTTAGGCACCATATATTTGCCCACTGATTTGACTTTTCATCTGTGTGCTGCTGCCACTCTGCAAGATGGGGTAGGCACTGTGTATTTGCCCACTGCTTTGTCTTTGCATCTGTGTGCTGCTGCCGCTCTGCAACATGGGTTAGGCACTATGTATTTGCTCACTGATTTGACTTTAGCATCGGTGTGCTGCTCATGCTCTGCAACATGGGGTAGGCACCAGGTATTTGCCCACTGCTTTGACTCTGCATCTGTGTGCTGCTGTCGCTCTGCAACATGGGGTAGGCACTATGTATTTGCTCACTGATTTGACTTTGCATCTGTGTGCTGCTGCCATCCTGCAACACGGGTTAGGCACCATATATTTGCCCACTGATTTGACTTTTCATCTGTGTGCTGCTGCCGCCCTGCAACATGGGGTAGGCACCAGGTACTTGCCCACTGATTTGACTTTCGCATCTGTGTGCTGCTGCCGCTCTGCAACATGGGGTAGGCACCAGGTACTTGCCCACTGATTTGACTTTCGCATCTGTGTGCTGCTGCCGCTCTGCAACATGGGGTAGGCACCAGGTATTTGCCCACTGATTTGACTTTGCTTCTGTGTGCTGCTGCCGCTCTGCAACATGGGGTAGGCACCAGGTACTTGCCCACTGATTTGACTTTCGCATCTGTGTGCTGCTGCCGCTCTGCAACATGGGGAAGGCACTATCTATTCGCTCACTGCTTTGTCTTTGCATCTGTGTGCTGCTGCCGCTCTGCAATATGGGGTAGGCACCAGGTATTTGCCCACTGCTTTGACTTTGCATCTGTGTGCTGCTGCCGCTCTGCAACATGAGGTGGCCCCATGTATTTGCCCACTGCTTTGTCTTTGCATCTGTGTGCTGCTGCCGCTCTGCAACATGGGGTAGGCACTATCTATTCGCTCACTGATTTGACTTTGCATCTGTGTGCTGCTGCCGCTCTGCAACATGGGGTAGGCACCAGGTATTTGCCCACTGCTTTGACTTTGCATCTGTGTGCTGCTGCCGCTCTGCAACATGAGGTGGCCCCATGTATTTGCCCACTGCTTTGTCTTTGCATCTGTGTGCTGCTGCCGCTCTGCAACATGGGGAAGGCACTATCTATTCGCTCACTGATTTGACTTTGCATCTGTGTGCTGCTGCCACTCTGCAACATGAGGTGGCCCCATGTATTTGCCCACTGATTTGTCTTTGCATCTGTGTGTTGCTCCTGCTGCCCTGCAACATGGGGCCAGCCTCAATGGATGTGATCACCATGTACTGTTCTTTCGCACTTTGCTTATGATGTATTAGTACCTTTGCACGTTCCACAATGTTGTAATTCATCTCTTACGCTTCCTTTTCTGTAACCCGAAGCACTGAAACGAATCTCTTAAGTTTAAGTGCCTAGATACCTCAGGGTTTGGCGTGCTATATAAATAAATACATAAATAAATAAAATAGACTCAGGTTGGCCGTGCATATCCATGGACTGGCATTGACCCTATGTATCTAAAGTCTCCCAGTGTCTTTGGGTAGGCTTGGGCCTCGAAATAACTCCATGTGTGTCTGGACTCATACGTGAGCAAGCATCTGCCAAGGGCTTGAGGGCAGGCGGCTGGGGACTGCACTTCCTGCAGTTCTCACCTTTTGCACGGAGACTTGAGAACATCCAAGCAAGGATGCCAAAGAGTCTGTGCACGACCTCTTCGATCCAAGCATCAACATGGATGTGGTGCCACCACCGCCCCCAGTCTAGCATGAACATGATGAGTCACTAGTGGGCTGTCTTGAACTTCTGCTGTTATATGCAACATGTGTTCACCTTTAATTAAGGCAGAAGACGTGCTGTGCTTTCCCCCCCTGCGCCTGATAGGTAATTCCAACACTCCATGCTTCTATGCACTAAAAAGAGACACTGCGCATTCACATGGCTACAGTCCCTGGGCCACGTTCTCAAAACCTTTTTACTATCCAAAAAAAGAAGCCCAGTCCACAGAGGCCTTCCGAATGTGCGCACATTAGAGGCTCACATTCCGATGCCCTTTTTTCGCAGAGGCATTTCCGCACATTTAAAACACACCCCAAATTCACAAGTTGAATGCGCTTTTAAATATGCAAAAATGAGCCGCATTTCCCCCTCCTGCCTGGAGGAGAAGTGGGATATGCAAACCTTGGCAGGGTAATTTCTAACCCTGTAAAGCATTTGTTAGGCAACACTGTGTGCAGTATCCTTTGGAAGACTACAGCAACCTTGACCTCCTGGCAATAGGAACCCAACCTTTGGTATACGTCTGTACTACACAGGTTGGTAATGTGGCTGTGCCAGGTCGTTATCTCAAGAGGGGTCAATGTGAGCAGTAGGGTTGTAACAAAGAGTTTCACAGTGACCGTTATTCAAATAAACACTTACACTCACGGTTTCTTGATTAAACAATTATTAATTTATTTAACAGTCAGTTATATAAGCCTTCAGAAGGGAGCAAAACCTTATAATATACTTCAAAACACACTCTGTTTCTCTAAATCAGATGATACCCATTGGGGATGGCACGCAGACACTTCCTACACCCTCAGGTGACTTAAATAACTAGGACACTGTGAACATTTATTTATTTATTTATTTATATTTCTATAGCGCGCAGACAGCCCAGGGGCATTGTGGCGCTGTTACTTGCAGGAACTTAGTTACAGGGGGTACAGGATTGGTAGCAGTAGTTGGCACATTATGATTGCTACAAACATATTAGTCATTACAGCTCATGCATCTTTAGTTATTACATTACAGACAGTTGATTGGCACACATGGTGCTGCAAAGACCTTATGTGAAGAGGGTGGTTTTCATGGCTTTCCGAAAGGCAGTGAGGGAGGGCTCGCCTGGGATTGTGGGAGGTAGGGCATTGCAGTGTGATGGTGCGAGATAAGGGAAGCTTGAACCTCCAGCTCTGGCTCTTTCTACTAGTGGTACACAGAGCATGTTGGTATATGGTGACCTGGTTGGCCTTGTGGAGGATACAGGGTGGATTCTTTGTGAGAGGTAGACCGGGGCGGTGAGGTGGATGCACTTGTGGGTCAGTGTCAGAGCTTTGAAGATGATTCTTTCCCTTATTTGTAGCCAGTGGGCTAATTTTCTGGCCTCAGAGATGTGTTCTCTTTTCATAATACCTTGGGCAGCGCGGAGGGCTTTGTTCTGTACGATTTGTAACCTTTCCAGGTTTTTGTTGGAGGTTCCTAGGAAGAGTACATTGCAATAATCTAGCCTAGAGCCGGTGATTGCTCTGGCTATGTTTGTGCAATTCTCTTTGGAGAGGAAGGGTCTGACTGTGTTGATTAGTTTGGCGTGGTACGCAGCTGAGGAGGCTATTGCGTTGACTTGTCTGTCCATGGAGAGGTTGGAATCCAAGTGGACACCAAGAGTTTTGACTGAGTCTGAGACAGGTATTTTTATGGAGTCGATGTTGAAATGACTGAATTGGGAGTCTAGCTTTTTTAGCGTGTCGGGGGAACCTACCAGGAGGAGTTCTGTCTTGTCGGAGTTGAGGCATAGTCCATTGTCTGCCATCCAGGCTTGGATGGTGTTGTAGAGGTTGTTGAGGGTCAGTGAGTCAGTGTCATAGTTGCCAGTGAGGGTGAGGAGGATCTGGGTATCGTCAGTGTAGTTGGTGTAGGAGATACCCATGGCGTCGAGGATGAGGAAGAGGGGTCGTGTGAAGATGTTGTAGAGAGTGGGGGAGAGGCAGGAGCCTTGGGGCACACCACAGAGGATGATGGTGGGTGAGGCGGAGGCTAAGTCAGAGAATACTTGCATGGTTCTGTCTTGTAGGAAGGATGTGATCCATGCTGTGGCTTCAGGGGAGAATTTAGCGGTGGCAGAGAGGTGGCGGCATAGGACGTCATGATCTACAAGGTCGAAGGCTGCTGATAGGTCAAGAAGTAGGAGGAGTGCTGGTTTGCCCATGTCTCTGGCGTCGTCCATCTGGTTTTTCAAATCAAGTAGCGCAGTTTCAGTCCGGTGTTTGGGGCGGAAGCCAGACTGTCGGAGACCTAAGAGTTTATTCACTTCAATGAAACGTTGAACCTGCAGATAGGCTGCTTTGTCCAGTATTTTGAGGAGGAATGGGACAGTGGTGATTGGTCTATAGTTGTTGGGGGAGGTGGGATCAAGGGTTGGTTTTTTTAATAGGGGCGGACCCAGGCTTCCTTGAGGGAGGCGGGGACTTTTCCGGTGGCAAAGGAGGCATTGACAAAGGCTGTCCGGAAAGGAACTTGTGCTTTAGTGCAGTCCTTGATGAGGGTAGCTGGGCATGCATCACCTTTACAGTTCGAGGGTTTGATATTCCTCATTATGTTGATGATGTCTTTCTGCTGTATGGGTTTGAAAGAGAAAGGTTGGGGGGTTCAGGGGCTGGCGGGGGGACAGGGATGTTTGTGTTAGGCATGGCTTGTTTAGTGGTTGATATTTTCTTTTGGAGGAGGGTCAGTTTGGCTGCATGGCTGTTTGTATTTCGTCGCACCAGGCTTTGTCTTTGGTGAAATTCTGGGGGGCGGGAGTGGGCGTCTCTAGCTTCCTGATGGCAAAGATTTCTTTAGTGCTAGATTGGGCCTCCGAGATTCTGGATTCAAGTGATTTGGCCTTTGCTTGGGTGATTGCGTTTTTGTATTTGGTAGAGAGGGCTTTGAAGATTATCTTATCTTTGTCCGAGTGGGACATTGTGTGAGTGCAGCCTTTTTCTCGTTGCGGAGTGTGAGTAGGTCTGGGGTGAACCAGGAGTTGGAGTGGGTGGTGGGTTTGGATTTGCGAGGTTTCAGTGGGGCAATGGAGTTGATGGCTCCTTTGATGGCACTGTCATATGCTGTTGGTCTGTGGAGAAAGGAGGTCTGAAGGCTGGGCCTTGGAGGAAAGGCAGTAGTCTTTCCTTAGTGAGCTGCCGGGAGCTTCTTGCGAGGCAGGGTGGCAAGGGTTGGGGTGCCGGGGTGGAAGAGCAGGTGGTGGGGAAGAGCAGGTGGTGGGGATGCTGAAGGTGATGATATGGTGGTCAGACCATGGGGTGGGCGTCTTACCAATGATGGTAAGTGGGCAGTTATGCTGTGCAATCCAGTCGAGAGTTCGTCCCTGGGTGTGGGTAGGGCTGAATATGGTGTTTTTGTAGCCTAGTGCCTTGAGGGCTGAGTCAAGGGATTTAGCTGCTGAGTCCTTACAGTCAAAGAGGCCTAGGTTGACGTCTCCAAGGAGAATAGCTTTAGAGTTCTTTTTAAGGTTGTCTGAAAGGAGGTGTATGAGAGAGGCTTGAAAGTCACCTATTGGGCCTGGAGGGCGATAGACAATGTGAACAGCAATGGTATAGTGGGGAGAGAGGTTGATTTTGACTTGGAGGTAGTCACTGTTGTTGTGCAGGGATTTCTCTATCTTTCTAATGGAGAGAGAATCTCTGGCAATGATTGGTACACCTCCACCTTTAGAGAGGCGATCTTGTCTTGTGATGGAGTAGGCCGGAGGTAGTGCAAGGGAGAGTGCAGGACCGGAGGCTTCATGTAGCCAAGTTTCTGAGATCATGAGCAGATCAAGATCATGGGAGATTATGAGATCATGGATGTCCAGAGCGTGGGCATTAACGGACCTGGCGTTGATTATCGCGCATTTGAGATGTGGTTGTGTAGCTAAAGGGTGGGGGGGAGGGGAGCGTGGTAGAGGTGGTGGACACACATGGAGTAGCAATTGGCACAGTAGCATTCAAGATGGTGGTAGAAGATTTGCCTAACACAGATTTTGCATTGGGGGGCACATTTACAGTGAGCGCATATGGTGTGGCATTAAATATTGAGTCCGTTTGATTGCAAGTAGTGCGGGAGGCTTTGGTTGCCTGCAGGGTGGCAACTTTGTAGCAAGTGGATTGCAGCGTCCGGGAGCATAGCCTCAAATTGCGGGTGCTTGTTGCGAGTGGCTGAGAACGGAGGTTGGATGTAGGAATGCGAGCACATAGTTTAAGGTTTCTTGTGGTAACAGGGGTGAGGTTAGAATACAGGTGGGAACATTGATTTATCACTGGTGCATTTAGAGCAATACTGAGTTTCGTGCAAAGGTTAGATTGGAGAATAAAACAAAGGTTAACAAATAATTCATAAACAGGTAAGTACTTCGTTAAACCTTCCATTGTCAAGTAAATGTAACCTTTTCCTGGGGGAAAGGTAAAGGCACAGAGTCAGAGGTAAGAAGAGTCTCTCAGGGAGACAGGACATCCAATGTTAGTGGAGCAAAGTCTAGGGGAGTTGAAAGTCTTCTTTGTAGGTAAGTAAAAGTCTTGCACAGTGTTTTTAGAAATATTTGTAGAAATAAGATTCACTTGACAGGCTACACCGTGGGAGGCTTGTGAGGGGTAAAGCTGTTTGCAACTCTGAAAGGCAACCAAGACAAGTCTCAACTGAGAACAAGTAAGGCTACACAACAAGAGGTAAGTTCACTTAGACTTTACAGTACCTTTGGTTAGAAGGAATAGTTCCAGCTGGCTTCTGTTCCTGTACAGCTCTGCAGATCCTGGTATTCTTGTTCCTTAGTCATGAGGACAAGAGGGAGGATGTCCGGGGACCCTGCACTGCAGTGGAAAGGGCAGCGGCAGCAATGGGCAAACTTCAATTCAGTGGCAATTTGCGGTTTCAGCTCCTTGCGTCTGACAGTAAATAGCAACACTGTGGTTCTCGGATACCACTTCAGACTTTCCCCGCATTCTGGGTGCAGCACTCTGTTGAGGTGGCTCAGGCTTGGTCAGTCCTGCTTCAGGGAAGTGCAGAGGATCTTCCTGGTGCTCTGGTCTGACTTAAAAACAATCCACTCGATCTGGTGTTTCTCTCCCTGGCACTTCGTTTACAGCTGCAGCAGCAGTAGAAATACAGCGAGCTCCAAGAGGATGTCCAAACAAGTTCACTTTGGGGTTGATTGGTCCCACCAACCCAAGGGGAGAAGTCGTCCTTGCAGGGTTTCTCTAGTCGAAACGAATTTGGAGCTTCAGCACAACAGCAGGGCTTCACCGGGCAAACAAATGGTCCAGGAGTTGTAGCAGGCTTCTTTTTCAAGTTCTTCTTCGGATTCCTTTGTCCAGTGGTTGACTTCCAAGCCAAAAAGCCTCGCCTTTTATGCAGGTTTCTCCCATTCATTCCAGCCTAGCTGTCAATCACGCAGCAGTGTGGCTGTCCTTGCTGGGCAGCCAGCTGGCCAGTCACCTTTGGGTGCATTCATGTAACCAAGGGGATTAAGCACAGGGAGTTTTGGGCACCTCCCTCACTTCCGGCCCCTGCCAGACATACTGGAGCCAGAGGCGGGCTTCACTCGTGAATCCCGCCAAAGGCAAAACGAACAAAGGGACCAAACCTGGTTTGGTGCACACAGTAAACCTCAAGAAGGAGCTTTCCAACAAAAAATGGCAAAAAAAGAAGACCAGGGCCATTTTCACAAAATGGGCACCCATGGGTGCTTTACTGAAGCTGCAAACGCAGCCCGCGGTAAAAACACACAATGGTAGTAAAAAGTAAACCACTGCCACCAACCATTAATTGTAGAAAGGGTAACATAAAAATGCTACCTGAGATACTAGACAAAGGGGATACTAAGTAACCCCTCCAGCACCATAAGGTAAGATAATGTTTGCTGAGTCTAGAAAGCTACAAAATATAAGTAAAGTCAATTTCACTTCACTGTTCTTGGAAACAGTAGTTTCACCAAGGGAAGGTATTTAAACCTTTGGGAAATCTAAGAGACTTCCCTGTGTCACTGCACTGAAGGTGCTGTGTGTCACAATGCAATGATAATGCATATGGAGTTGTCAGACTCCAAAGTCAAAAGAAACACACAGTCCAAATCACAGAAAAATGCATGAGAGAGTGGGAAAAAAGTCGCACTCTCTCTAGGTTAGAAGTTAAAAGTCCTAAATTCCAGCAAACGAGCTGGGGGTCTCTAAGGTAGAGAGGAATTAGCACATTTCTGAGAATTCTCCCTAACAGCATTTGTCTTGAAATGTGACAGCTGTGGTTTCATCCTTGGAAACACTTGCATTCCCATCCCCAAAAAGGAATGGAAATGTTTTCCTTTTCATTGCTTTTCACAAAGGCAGGTCTGTCCCCCATCTCCCTGTGGTTTTGTGTGTTTCTTCACTCCTTGTGACCACCTGGCTCGGCCCTTGCACTGTCCATTTGTGTTATTTGTTTCCCTGCAATATTTTGCATCCTAATGAGTCTGTGTGCCTGGCCTCCTACTGTCCATGTGTGCTAGTCTTCTTCCTGTGATAGTGTGTGTCTGTTTCGTTCTTGTGAGCCTGTGTGTCTTGCCTCACACTGCCCATGGTTGTTATTTGCCTCCCTGTGATATATGTGTCTCTTGGCTCCTTGTGAGTCTGTGTGCCTGGCCTCTCATTGCCCATGTCTGTTAGTCTTTTTCCTGTGATAGTGTGCATCTCTTGGCTCTTTGTGCGCCTTTGTGCCTGGCCACACATTGTCTGTCTGTGTTACACTTTCCTGTGATAGTGTGTGTCTGTTTCCTCCTTGTGGGCCTGAGTGCCTGGACTCCCACTGCCCATGTTTGTTATTTGTCTCCCTGTGATAGTGTGTGTCTCTTGGCGCATTGTGAGCCTGTGTGTCTGGTCTCCTATTGCCCATGTTAGTCTTCTTCCTGTGATAGTGTGTGATGTTTCCTCTTTGTGGGTCTGAGTGCCTGGACTCCCACTGCCATTGTTTTGTTAGTTGTCTCCCTGTGATGGTGTGTGACTCTTGGCTCTTTGCGAGCCTGTGTGTCTTGCCTCCCACTGCCCATGTTTGTTATTTGTCTCCCTGTGATAGTGTGTGTCTGTTTCTTCCTTGTGGGCCTGAGTGCCTGGCCTTCCACTTCCCATGTTTGTTATTTGTCTCCCTGTGATAGTGTGTGTCTCTCGGCTCCTTGCGAGCCTGCGTGTCTTGCCACACATTGCCCATGTTAGTTAGTCTTCTTCCTGTGATGGTATGTGTGTGTTTTCTCCTTGAGGGCCTGAGTGCCGGGCCTCCCATTGCCTATGTTTGTTATTTATCTCCCTGTGATAGTGTGCGTCTGTTTCCTCCTTGTGGGCCTGAGTGCCCGGCCTCCCACTGCCCATGTTTGTTATTTGTCTCCCTGTGATAGTGTGCGCCTCTTAGCTCTTTGCGAGCCTGCGTGTCTTGCCTCCCACTCCCCGTTTGTTATTTGTATCCCTGTGATAGTGTGAGCCTCTTGGCTCTTTGCGAACCTGCGTGTCTTGCCTCCCACTGCCCATTTATTATTTGTCTCCCTGTGATTGTGTGCGTCTCTTGGCTCTTTGCGAGCCTGCGTGTCTTGCCTCCCACTGCCCATGTTTGTTATTTGTCGCCCTTTGATAGTGTGCGTCTGTTTCCTCTTTGTGGGCCTGAGTTCCTAGCCTCCCATTGGCCATGTTTGTTATTTGTCTCCCTGTGATAGTGTGTGTCTCTTGGCTCTTTGCAAGCCTGTGTGTCTTGCCTCCCACTGCCCATGTTTTTTATTTGTCTCCCTGTGATAGTGTGCGTCTGTTTCCTCCTTGTGGGCCTGAGTGCCTGGCCTCCCACTACACATGTTTGTTATTTGTCTCCCTGTGATAGTGTGCGTCTCTTGGCTCTTTGCGAGCCTGCGTGTCTTGCCTCCCACTCCCCGTTTGTTATTTGTATCCCTGTGATAGTGTGAGTCTCTTGGCTCTTTACGAACCTGCGTGTCTTGCCTCCCACTGCCCGTTTGTTATTTGTCTCCCTGTGATTGTGTGCGTCTCTTGGCTCTTTGCGAGCCTGCGTGTCTTGCCTCCCACTGCCCATGTTTGTTATTTGTCGCCCTTTGATAGTGTGAGTCTCTTGGCTCTTTGCGAACCTGCGTGTCTTGCCTCCCACTGCCCGTTTGTTATTTGTCTCCCTGTGATTGTGTGCGTCTCTTGGCTCTTTGCGAGCCTGCCTGTCTTGCCTCCCACTGCCCATGTTTGTTATTTGTCGCCCTTTGATAGTGTGCGTCTGTTTCCTCTTTGTGGGCCTGAGTGCCTGGCCTCCCACTGCCCATGTTTGTTATTTGTCTCCCTGTGATAGTGTGCGTCTCTTGGCTCTTTGCGAGCCTGCGTGTCTTGCCTCCCACTCCCCGTTTGGTATTTGTATCCCTGTGATAGTGTGAGTCTCTTGGCTCTTTGTGAACCTGCGTGTCTTGCCTCCCACTGCCCGTTTGTTATTTGTCTCCCTGTGATAGTGTGCGCCTCTTAGCTCTTTGCGAGCCTGCGGGTCTTGCTTCCCACTCCCCGTTTGTTATTTGTATCCCTGTGATAGTGTGAGTCTCTTGGCTCTTTGCGAACCTGCGTGTTTTGCCTCCTACTGCCCATTTGTTATTTGTCTCCCTGTGATAGTGTGCGCCTCTTAGCTCTTTGCGAGCCTGCGTGTCTTGCCTCCTACTGCCCGTTTGTTATTTGTCTCCCTGTGAAGGTGTGTGTCTCTTGGCTCTTTGCGAGCCTGTGTGTCTTGCCTCCCACTGCCCATGTTTGTTATTTGTCGCCCTGTGATAGTGTGCGTCTGTTTCCTCTTTGTGGGCCTGAGTTCCTGGCCTCCCATTGGCCATGTTTGTTATTTGTTTCCCTGTGATAGTGTGTGTCTCTTGGCTCTTTGCAAGCCTGTTTGTCTTGCCTCCCACTGCCCATGTTTTTTATTTGCCTCCCTGTGATAGTGTGCGTCTGTTTCCTCCTTGTGGGCCTGAGTGCCTGGCCTCCCACTGCCCATGTTTGTTATTTGTCTCCCTGTGATAGTGTGCGTCTCTTGGCTCTTTGTGAGCCTGCGTGTCTTGCCTCCTACTGCCCGTTTGTTATTTGTCTCCCTGTGATAGTGTGAGTCTCTTGGCTCTTTGCGAGCCTGTGTGTCTTGCATCCCACTTCCCGTTTGTTATTTGTCTCCCTGTGATAGTGTGAGTCTCTTGGCTCTTTGCGAGCCTGTGTGTCTTGCATCCCACTTCCCGTTTGTTATTTGTCTCCCTGTGATAGCGTGCGTCTCTTGGCTCTTTGCGAGCCTGCGTGTCTTGCCTCCCACTGCCCATTTGTTATTTGTCTCCCTGTGATGGTGTGTGTCTTTTGGCTCTTTGCGAGCCTGTGTGTCTTGCCTCCCACTGCCCATGTTTGTTATTTGGCTCCCTGTGATAGTGTGCGTCTGATTCCTCTTTGTGGGCCTGAGTTCCTGGCCTCCCATTGCCCATGTTTGTTATTTGTCTCCCTGTGATAGTGTGCGTCTCTTGGCTCCTTGTGAGCCTGTGTGCTTGTTTGTGCAAGTGGGTAGTTTGGCTTTACCGTGCTGTGATTAGCAGCTCTTGTATTTACTGTGCTCAATTTGCAGCGCATGCGTTTACCACACGTCTAAAGGTGATAGTCCGGATTGGGAGAGGGTGGGGAAGGAGTGTGAAGGGGATAGGAAATGGGGTGTATTATAGGTCTAGAAGTGACAGAACGGGAGTGGTAAAAGACAATCCGAGAGTGGAATGGTTACGGATATAGAAAATGAGGCGTACGTGTGAATTGTGGGTGAGGGTGGCCTTGGGACACGACATGGGATGACACCCCTTCAAACGAGTAGGATTTTGGAGGGGTGGGGGAAAGAACTGGGTGCGTGAGGAACTTTGCAGGCAGGAGCACCCAAAAAACATGGCACAGTAAGGAAGTGTGCATTAAAGATCTGCTTTGTAGAAGCGGCACGGGAAGAGCAGCCTTATACAGACATCGAACCAGCTGGTACCCATGGACTCCTTGGGATAATATGAACCCAGAGGCTTCAGTGAGACTCTGCGCCCAGAATCCCACTGTCCATGCGGATCCATGGAATCACGCTCTGGCTGGATTGATTCCTATGACCACATCCTTGGATGGACTCCCAGTGACCTGGTATCCCCTGCACTCCTCGCCATAATATAAATCCAGAGGCTTCACCGAGATTCTGTGCCCAGAATCCCACTGTCCATGCGGATCCATGGAATCACGATCACGCTCTGGCTGGATTGATTCCCATGACCACATCCTTGGATGGACTCCCAGTGACCTGGTATCCCATGGACTCCTTGGGATAATGTGAATCCAGAGTCTTCACCGAGACTCTGTGTGCAGAATCCCACTGTCCATGCGGATCCATGGAATCACAATCCCGCTCTGGCTGGATTGATTCCCATGACCACATCCTTGGATGGACTCCCAGTGACCTGGTATCCCATGGACTCCTTGGGATAATGTGAATCCAGAGCCTTCAGTGAGACTCTGTGCCCAGAATTCCACTGTCCATGCGGATCCATGGAATCACGATCACGCTCTGGCTGGATTGATTCTCATGACCACATCCTTGGACGGACTCCCAGTGACCCAGTATCCCATGGACTCCAAGTGTACACTCTTGACCTCCAGCCACCCAATAATCTCTTGATCAATGTGCATAAAGATACATGATTGCCTGCTGCTTGTCTTGCTTGGTTGTGTCTGTGTTACTCAATTCTGTATTACAGGAGTCATTTATGTTCCCTTTTCACAGCAGGTGACAGTAATAATAAATGATGCAATGAAAATGGTGCAGGAAGATTATGTCCGCCTTGCCGATTCTGCCCTAAAATCTGCCGGTGCCACTGTGGTGAGGAGCAGGACATCAAAAAGCTATGAGAGAAACTTAGCGCAAACGCAATGGCACAACTTTGCTTTGTGGAACCACACACCGAACCCGGAGGTTATCCTGGAGCCGGATATCTATCCAGGAAACTGCTGGCCTTTTCCAGGGTCACGGGGTCATATCCTGGTGAAGCTTGACGAGAAGATCCACCCAACGGCTGTCACCATTCAACACCTTACCAGGGCTGCCTCCCCTCCAGGCGAAGTCACCAGCGCCCCCAAGGACTTCACCGTTTATGTAAGTGCAGTCCTGACCAGCGAGTAAGCTAGATACAAACAAAGGATATAACTGGGTCCTACTCAAGCTAGGAAAGGAAGAGGGAGGAAGGAAGCAAAGGAATAGAAGGAAAGAAGGAAGACAATAATGGAATGAAAGAGGGCTATATAAAGATGTAATGATGGAGACAGGGAGGGATGGAACTAAGGGCCTATGATATGATATGATATGATATGGCATTTATAACGCGCCTATACACAAGTGTTTCAAGGCGCGACGAGGCAAGTGAGGGGGTACAGAGGGAAGACAGAGAAAGCGATCCTACTAGGCCAGGTGACATTGAGATTGTGCAAGTGCAGGGGAGGGGGGAAGGGGAAAAGTGCAGGGGGAAAGGGGAGGGTGCCGTGCAGTACATAGGATGACAGTAAAATAAATAAAGAAAATAAATAGAATAAATAGAAGTGCAGCCAGCTGGTGGCAAGTGCAAAGGGTAAGTGCAGACATCAGGTGTCAAGTGCTAGTAGTGCTAGTAGGGGCTGTAGGGATACAGAAACAGTCCCAGAGTGAAAGGGTTGCCAGGGGAGCAGTGCAGGTGTGCAACTGGCGGAGGAGGGAGGACCTGGGCCAGAGATCAGAAGGTAACCAGGTAAACCAATGCAGTTTCAGATTCAGCCAGGAGATCAGCAGGGGAGAGTAGAGAAAGCAGAAGCAAAGAGGAAGGTCTTGAGGTGCTTCCAGAACCAGAGATGGTGCTCCTCAACTTTCAGGGAGGCAGGGAGGCTGTTCCAGAGGGAGGCCCCAGCCGAGGAAAGAGATCTACCATCAACTCGTTGCTTGGAGAAGCGACTGACCCTGAGGGAGTTGGAGGCAAATGAGTGAAGAGCTTGAGAAGGAAGATATTTAGCAAGAGAGAGTTGAAGGTATAGAGGCCGCAGACCCCAGAAGGCCTTGTGGACAATGCAGAGGGTTTTGAACTTAATCCTCGCCGCCACTGGGAGCCAGTGCAGAGATTTCAGTCCTGGAGAGATGAAATCCCTGGGCTTGTGGCCAAGGACAAGTCTTGCAGTCCTGTTGTGTAGATGAGTTACAGAGGGTGGAGAGTAGAGGCAGGCAGATATAGAAAGAGGCTGTTGCAGTAGTCCAGCCTAGAGAGAACCAGAGCTCTGGAGAAAATAGACTAAAGAAATGTAGGCAGAGTGGGATGGCCGTGAGCATGAAGGACTAGACTGAGAGCAAACAGGCAAAGTAGGAAAGGGATTCGATGTGAGAAGGCAGAAGCAAGGATGAAAGATAACAACTACTCAGAAAGCAGGGATGAGAGGAACCAGAAATACAGAAGAAATGGACAGAAGAAAAGCAAGACATCATAAAAAGAGGGTAGATGGCAAAGAGTGGGCAGGGAAGGATGACGAATGGTGTCAAAAAAAGGAAAAAATAAGCCAGGCAGGGAGGGTGGAACATGAGTGAATGAGAAGTAACGGGAAGAATTAGGAAAGGAGTCGGAAAAGGGAGGAGTAAATAATGAAGAAAGCGGGACAGGAAGGAGCATTGTCTGAGTGCCCTAGAGGGAAAGTCCCAACTTTCTACTGAGATCCTGTGTGCTCTCTAAAAACTCTAACTAAGTTCGCCTCCAAATGAGTCAGCAGGAGAAACTGCTTCATTGTCTATAATTGTCTGGCCTACTAGCATTGTGTGTGTGTGTGTGTCGGTTCAATGGGGCAATTTTAAATGACCTAATTTTTTACTGTGACTTTTTCATCTTTTACTGGGGGCTATCCCTCATAATGCCCTCCCTGTGCCGCCCTGTCCCCACCGTCTCCTCCCTTACTCGCTCTCTCTCTCTCTCTCTCTCTCTCTCTCATTCACTCTCTCTCTCTCTCTCTATATATATATATTTATATTTAGGTCTCACTACCAAAATTAGGCCAACCAAACTTACTGCTGTCCAATATATACCATTTTTGTGTCATATGTCTCGTTTCAAACAAGACTTGTGCTCATCATCCACTGCTATTGCTATGTTCTGGATGACGCAAGGCCTAGTAAGATCGTCTGTTTTGTTCCCCTTTGTCTTCCCCTTCCTTGTCTTGACACGCCTAGAAACACTTGTATGCAGGCGCGTTATAAATGACTTATATCATATCCCGACCTTACAGGGCTTGACTGAGGAAACTGAAGAAGAAGGAACTTTTCTGGGGCAATTCACCTACATCTCTGAGGGCCTACCCATCCAAACCTTTCCGCTGACGGTATGTTGAAACTCAATGTCCTCAAAATCTTGTTACCCTCGTATTGAAATATTGTTTAAAGAAGCTGCACTACTTCTTAAGTTGATTGATCATCTTTTTTTCTCCAAAAGCCGATCATGTTTCTTACTACAAATCATATACTATTGAGCCATATTATATTGACAGTATATCTAATATTATAGAGGGTGCAGTGTGCATGATATAAATCTAATCATACAATCTTTATTTAAATATTTGGTTTTCTCTATACACCCGATTTCTTTAAATTGATCTACAAATATTGTTCAATTTGGTATTGTTCGACTGGCCAGAATGCACTGACTTTTGCTAACTTAAGCTTCATGTATATTACAAAATTGGTATTAGTGACTTAGTTTACGCCATATAATAAGAGAATTTCTTCAGATGCTAATATTATTGGCATGTTCGACGAATCTGCACAAAACAGTTTAAAAAGGTTTAATGCAACTCAGTTAGGGTTGGGAAAGGGCTTGCAAGTGTCGGTAGAAATGTTTGCTCTCGCCTACTGCAAAAACATCCTTACAGATTTTGCATTCCCCTCAAAATCTTGCAGGAATCAGGAGTGGGAATGGGTAATCCAGCTCCTAAAAGACTCAAGTCTTTCTAAACAATGTTTCAAACTATTTGTATCTGAAATTTTGAAGACTTTAAGCCTGATTAAAGTGGGTCCAATGTACTGCATTTTCATTTTAGTCTTATTTAACTGTATTTTAATCTGAGATTAGGCATTTATCTAATTTAAATCAATTCAGCATGAATACAACCAATGGGTGCCTTTGGTATAAACTTTGATCAAGTAATTTCGACCGCAAAGATGAACACCCTGAATTTTAAAGCTCGTCTCAAATCCCCTCATGAGTCATCTCTGCGTGGGGTGGACTGAATGCAACTGATTCAAACCATTATCTTTGATGTTTTAAACCATGAATCCACTTGAGCACTTTCGGGATCCCTAGCCCTTAGGAGTATAAGTAAATCTCTCTCATTCTACTTGCCATCATCTTGATCTTCTGGGCCATCACTCGGCCACCATTCTGCCACTTCATCCCGATCCTTAAAGGGGTCTTCTTTGTCCCACACTCCTTCCTTTCTCCCCGTCACAAGAAGCTGTTGCATGTACCTCTCCAGGGCGATGTCTCTGCCCATAACTAACTCTGCCTATGAGAGTGATATGAACAAATCTAGCTTATTCTACTAAGGGCTGAAAGTTGTTTGTTATGAATGTGCAGCTAGGCTTGTTGCAGACACCAAACTCTCAGTCTTCTCAATTGGACATCCACGGGATAGATAAGCCACGTTTGCTTGTCATCATAGCTTTGGATAAAGAAAACTCTTGTTTAGTTTTGACTATATTTGGTCGTCGGGTCAACGACTTGTCGCCAGGCAACGCTCCCTAATGAACATTTTGGCAGCAGCCCTTGCAGTCAAGGACCATGACAAATCTGCTCTTACATAGTACCGGTAAGGACCCCAGATCACCCTGTCCTGTATTTTGCCCTTTCCCCTGGTTCCTCTACCTTGGGTGCCTGCTTGATTCTTGACTCCGTCCCCATAAACTTAACTACAAAATGCAATTTCTGTACCACCTGCTATATGGATCTGCTGTGCCTTAACTTCTCACTGAATGGTTTCTACTGCTTCCTATTGCCTTGCTCAGAAATAGAATTCAGGAATTGCCCCAATCTGTGTGCTCCCTATTTGGTGCTGTATTTTAGTGTTTTATTGGCAATTCGAATTTAGGTGTGCTTTTTAAATCCATGCACTCTCCATTTTGTGCTGTATTTTAGTGCTTTATTGGTAATTCGAAGTTAGGTATGCTTTATTCTGTGCATTGGCTGCTAGGCCACTTGGTAAATTCCCATGCACTGTGCAGCTCCCCTGTTTGTCTCTCTCTCTCCTTCGTTATTCCCATGGCACTCTCTATCTCCCATATCTATTCTAACTGCTATTCTATCACCTATCCTACCTCTCTCACAACGTCTGGAAGAGAAAATCTCTCCTGGACTCTAACCCAGGCCTACCTATTGCTGACACCTACGTCAATGCCACTTCCAGGCAGCCTATTGCAGCCGTCCTCATTTATGTCCCTCTCCTGACCTATGGACCCCCCATCTGGTCTCCACTCTGTCCCCCTTCTCCTTCTCAATCATTATTGGTGGCTGGCATACTTCTCAGCCTCTAGGTGTATCATTAATGTCTATCACAATGGCACTATCATGGTCGAAGGTTCTCAACCTACTCTCCTCCTTCGCGACCAGCGCTTGCTCTACCTCATACATTTCCTCCCTTCTCCTGACACTCCTTCTTCCTCTCCTCACACCTCTCCACCACCACTGACAGGATTACCATGCCCCTGTACCCTCTCCCTCGGAAACCTTCAATGGTGGTAACCAGCTTCACTTAGCTACTCTGAATGCTCGCTCTGCTGTCAAACACTCATCGACATCTGTCTCCTCGAAGACTTTGACTTAGACATCCTCCATCTTACTGAAACGTGGTTCCATATCTGCTTCGTCAATGCTCTTGACACTCTCCTTCCTGAGGGCTACAAAATCCTCTCCAAACCCAAACCCAAAACCTACCTCCAAGAACAACAGCTGGTACGACTCTGATCTAGCATTTCCGAAACGCAAGTGCAGAGTTGCTGAACGGAAGTGGCAGACCTTGGGTTTACCCTCTGACAAACTGGCCTGCCGCCTGCTCCAAAGGCAATATCGTTTAACTAAATGCTCCAAAAAGCGGGCCCACATCAAAGCCTGCATCTCTGGAGCCACTAACAATATCGCTGAACTTTTCAAAATCTGCAAGGAACTCAGCAATCCAGCTGCAGTCTCCACCTCGCTCCTTCCTTCCCAGGCTCTCTGCACCGTTTGGCATCCCATTTCACATCAAACACTCAAGAACATCTTGTCCTCACTCTCCTCCACCTCCATCTACACGCCCCCGCCTGCTCCCCTGCCTCCCTTGGCCCCCCTCCTTCCATCCCCTCACTCTACTCCCTCATGCCCATAGCACCAGATGAGGTCTCTAAAGTTGTCTGCTCTATGAAGGTCTCCTCCAAACAGGTGCTCCCCTGCTCTTCCAGACCCATTAAGGACAACATCTCCTCTCTCGCCCCTGCTCTTGCTGACTTCTGTAACCACTCCTTCCCCTCTATCCCTCAAGCATTCCCTTGTGCACCCCCTCTTAAAAAAGCTGTCTGCTGAACCCTCCTGGCCGGCTAACTATTGCCCTATTTCCACTCCCCCCTTCCTGGGTAAACTCTTGGAGAAGCTGGTCCTCCTCCAACTGACCCCCCGCACTGATCTTGCTGGTTGCCTTCAGGACCATCAATCTGGATTCCAGGCATCCAGAGGCACAGAGACTGCTCTCCTGAATACCCGTGAAACCATGCTCGCAAATCTCGACTCCAACTCTCCCGCTCTTCTCCTTCTCCTTGATCTCTCCTCTTCCTTTGACACGGTCAACCATTCTATCCTCATAAAAGAACTCGGTGACACCCTCTGCATTATTGTCCGGGCACTGGATTGGCTGACCTCTCTCCTCACTAACCGCCCTTCAACTTACAACTGGGCCCTTTTTCCTCCACCACCTCACTCTCTACCTGTGGCGTCCCCCAGGGCTCCATCCTATCGGAATGGCTCTTCAATATTGATCTTGCCCCTCTTGCTCACTTGATTTCCTCCTTCTGTCCTAATTTCCACTGTTATGCTGATGACACGCAGCTTTCCTTCAAACTTCCCTCTACTACCTCCTCTTTTTCCTCTCTGATCCCTGACTGTCTGTCGGCCATTCACGCATGGTGTGCAGCTAACGATTTCTGCCTTAATGCCAGTAAGACAGAGATCCTTCTCATTGGGACATCTGCACCCTCTTTCCCTCCCACCCTCTGGCCACCCTCTTGTGCCCTCTACCCCCACCATCATTTGAGGCCCAAAACCTTGGGGTCATCTTCGACTCTGGTTTTTCCTTCATCCCACACATCATGGACCTTACTAAGAGGTCCCAGTTCCAGCTCCATATCCTCAGAGGCATTCTTGATTTCTTAACCATCCCCCAGAAGCTCAATGTCTCCAGAGCTCTGGTCTTCTCCAGGCTGGACTACTGCGACAGTCTCATTTTCAATCTCCCACTTTCCTCACTATGCCACCACCCAGCTAATCCAAGCCCTGGGACCGTATCTCTCCAGTCCGAAATTCTCTCCACTGGCTCCCAGTGGCTGCAAGGATCAAATTCAAGACCCCCTGCATCATCCACAAGGCTTTCTGAGGCTTGGGACCACACTACCTCCAAATTTGCCTCCCAAATACTACCGCGCTAGAGCCCTATATTCCTCTAACTCCAACTCTCTGACTGTCAAACGCTTCTCCAAGCAGGCAGTGGGGGGTAGGTCTCTCTCCTCGGCTGGCGCCTCCCTTTGGAACAGCCTCCCTGCCCCTTTCAGACTTGAGCCAGCCTCCTTAAGTTCCCGAAATTGCTCAAAACTCTGCTGTTCTCTACCTCTTTCTCTCTTTTCTTTCCCTGTTAATCCCCCACTGCAGTTGTGACCAATGGCTTGATCCTCATGAACCTCACCCTTGCGAGTTGCCCTTGATTCCCCCTGCTTGGCAGCTCTGCATCCCACCCTTGCCAGTTGCCTACACTAGAATTTAGCCTGAGGTTCTCTTCCTTGGCTCCCCTTAGCACTTCTGTCCTGGGCCCTCTAGCAGCACTTGTCAGCTGCTCTGCTCCCCCTCCCTCCCATCCCTTGCACTTTCCTCGCTGCACTTGCACATCCAAATGCCACAAGGCCTAGTAGGACCATGACTGTATTTGACTTTTTTGCCAATATTATTTCCCCTGTTACATTTCCATTTAGCCTTGTGGCACTTTGAAACACATTTATGTTGTACAAGGCACCTAACAAATGCTCAATAAAATAAAATATATAAATAAATAAAATTCAGGAATGTCTATTTAGCCGTTGTCCAGAATATCTGACTGAAAGTTTTTCAAGGCGCTTCGTTCAACGGAGCTTGAGGTCAAATGTCTCCTCTGTTTTGCTTGTTCCTAGAGTAAAATGGTCTCTGGTCTGCGAAAGGTCTTTCTTTGTGGTGCTTCCCATACAATGGAATGTTCTGGCTCCAGATCTGAGAAGGATCACTGCATTAGACAGATAAAAAAAAAGGCTGGAGACACAGCTGTTCACATAGGGGCCCACACTTGCTTTATCATCTCTGCTGTGATTGTGGTACTGGTGCTTTTGATTTTGTTTTTCTTTTGTCTGGTTTTTCTATGAACCCTTTGCCCACGGGCCTGGTCGGCGTGTTAAATAGTTGAATAAATAAATAAACAAAATGCCACATTGCAAAATTAGAATGTAAACATGTATTTTTTTTTTCGTTTTAATGGAAATGTTAATTATTCAAAATACATCTTCCCATAAAGGCATCAGTAAAGGTATGTTTGTGCATCATAGTAATCGACAATCTTCTTTAGTCTCTAGAACGTTGCTCTGTCCTGTTTCTGAGACCTGTCATAGTTCAACATGTGATGTTTCATGGTCTTTGCATTCAGACTAAAGCAGTGCAGAAATAGAATCTCACATAAACAGTTTTTGCCACCGCCACAAGCTAGCACTTAATGAAATGTGTTGATTTAGGCCTGTAGGGTATTTTGTGGAGATTTGGGGCCTGACGGTATTTTATTACCGCCGAAAAATAACTTAGCAATAATCACTCTTTGTATTCAGATTTGGCCATGTGCAACAATAATACAATGGACATGCATTATTTCAGCACCCAGACCTGCATATTTGGTATACGTGGTTGGTAGGCGCGGTTGGTGGTATTTTGGTGAGCATAATTCCCTTTGTTTTATTTGTGGCCCCAATGTCCAAAATCCCTTATCTTTGCTTAGATTTTTCGTGTGATCACTAGAGAGACCTCAGACCTACATTTTAGGAAGACCACATTTTTCAGTAATAGTGATGGTGTGCCACCATGGGCGAACTCACTGACTTATTTACGACAGAGAGCTATATATGGTAGTCTTGTGTAATTTCCACTACCTTATATACGGTAGGGAGCTATGTTCAGAGAGTCTCTCTTCCCGTTGGCTCATGTACCTCCAACAAGCTATGCTACGGTCACTCACAACTGTTCATACTGATTCTGACATGCACACATCTGTCTTAAAATGACCATTGCACTGTTTAAAAATCTCCCCACATCATCGGCATTGTAATGGTAAATATTAAATACACCACCCGTCTGTTTTCAAATATTTTTCTGTATTATAAAAGTTGCATTTAAACACGATCTCATTCTTTACAGAAATAAATAAAATGGTACAGTAAAAGCATTGTCTATGACACACTGCGAAGAGCGTGGCGGAGAACAGAACTCAAATTGCAACATTAGCATTTGATTAAGGCATGCACAGGAATCCTACACTGACTGCATATTACCGTACACACTCAGCTCCCACACTTCTCATTACCTTATCTTTTTAGTTGTTCTCTTTGGCTGTTCTCTTTGTGAATGTGGCTCCCTTGGATTAACTCCAGCAAAAAGGAACGCTTGCCTTCTCAAACCGGGGTCATTGCCTGGAATTCTCAGCTTTTTCAGATAGGAACGCCTCAGCCAGTGGAAAGGTCCTTATTTCAGCTCTCCCCAGTCTCGACTGCCAAATCTTGACTGTAGCAGGACGCAGGGATCTGCATTCAGTCAGGAGTCCCACAGCCAGGTCTTCTCCCCAGTAGTGCAGAAAAATGTCTGCCTGTCTTTTTCCCCGATACTGCCCACTAAAACTTTCATCTCAGCCCTCTGTATGACGTGTCCCAATGAAATCCATCATCTCTCATCCTCCTACTCTCAACAATAGCTTCGCTTATACATTTGCAATTGTTGCAAATCTGACTTCCTTCTTCCTGCAGTTACTGTGCACAAAAACACGGAGAAGCAGACAAAGAAGAGAAGAAAAAAAAATCTGCACACACATTTAAATGGCTTTCAGAGTATGCCTAATTCTGCAGTGGAGAACACATTTTATTAGTGGGTTATGTTAAATAAGGCTTTATTAGTCAGGTTAATGGTTAATAGGTTAGCTGTTAATTTTCAAATGTGTCTCTAGCAATATAGGCAGAGTATGCATTTTTAATGTAAAAATGTGTGCTTTTACAATGAGGAACTGGATTTGCATTTTATATTTAAAATCGTTTTTGACTGAATAGCCTGTCTTTCCTTGTTAATCTGGTGACCCATATAGCAATGCACCGCACCCTTGTGGTGGTGCTGCAAAAAAAAAAAATGTGCTACTTGTGCAGTAGTGCTGTACTCTGTGCTGTTTGCTACCTGTGCAGTAGTGCTGTACTCTGTGCTGTAACATGCCAAATATCCTTACATATACCCTCCTTTTGTTTTTAGAACTTGGCTACAATCCAAGCCAATTCCTAAAAACAACTTGTTCTCTCTTTTTTTTTTTTACAATATAGCAATCCAACAAAATGAATATTCATGTGCATCAATGAAAAATTTGCAATCAACATTTCATCTGAGTCCATCAGTTCATAAAATGTTCCACATTTGCCTTCTCAGTGGAAGTGGCATTACTTTAAGTTTAAATTTTCCAAGTCAATTAAAAACAACGAAATAAAACAACTAACTAAAACAAATAATTAATATAACAAATTAAAATAAATAATTAAAATAATAAATACGTGGAACTTCATATGCCGGAACTTTTGTTTTGTCTCTTTTGGTATGTCCCGACCAGCGATGTTATTCGGTTCATTCGAGTACTCTTTCATCTTGGCAATCTTGAATCCACAGTAGTCATCTCTTTTGGCATTCCGGTTATTTTGTCTTCACCTCCACCTGGAGGCAGGCATCTTTTGGTCTTCATCCAGGGGACTCCAGGACTCCATCGTCTCCCGTGGCCTCTGATCCCGACCAAATAATGTTAATTGTCTAAATCAAAATAGAAAATAAACAGATTAAGTACATAGCACAATACTAACTTCATCCTTTTGCCAAAAATAAAACATGCTTGGTAAAAATATTTCATTTTTTTTTTTTCTGAAATTAAACACAAGTTAAAAGAAAACAAGCAGATATTCAATATTTAACACACTTTCTCTCTGCACACCAACCATGAGCTTCCATTATATGTGCATTTATTTATTTATTTATATTTATTTTATATTATATTTTACATATACTACAGTGTTTATGTGCCATCATAACAACCAACTTTTTAACTTCTTTGTCACTGCCTCCTGATTGTACCCATTTATTTTCTCTTTTTGTGTTCAAGGGATTTTATCTGTTTCTACATGCTCAAGCCGCCTGATCTCATGTCTGGGATGGCATGGTTTGATTTGATTTACATGGACAAACTGCTCTATTGCTGTTTCACCTTCATTTTTCAAAATTTTATACACTACAGGAGAGACCCTATCTATAATCCGAAATGGCCCCTGCCAGGCTGCTAGAAATTTAGAATTTTTCTGTTTACTTTTTCCAAAATGAAACTTGTACACCTGATCCCCTACACTGTATTCCTTTACTGATGTCTTTTTATCATAATATGACTTTGCACTGTCAGCAGCTCTTTCCAGATTTCTCTGCACAAAAGCAAATGCATGTTGCAAATGCCTCCTCAGTTCATCAATATATACATGAACTGTGGATGCACTCACTAGAGTTTGCTCATGTGTTCTGTATAGTAGGTGTTGTGGTAACACCATTTTCCTACCTGTCAAGACCTCATGAGGGCTAACACCTGTTGCTTTGGCAGGAGTCGATCTGATTGCCATCAAAACCAATGGTAAACGTAAATCCCAGCTGGAACCTGCTTCTGCCACAAATTTCTTTAAAATATCCACAACAGACCTATTGCTTCTTTCAACTGTACCTGAAGACGCCGCCCGATATGCGATATGTAGTTTCCTTTTCACACCTAGTATTTGCCATACTTTACTCATTAGAGTACTTGTGAAATGACTTCCTCTGTCTGACTCAATTCTTTGTGGCAACCCAAACCTTGAGAACACATGGTTCACCAGCAATGTGGCTGCTGTTTGCGCACTACAATCTGGTGCAGGAATGCACTCAATCCACTTTGACATCAAACATACCACACTCAAAATATAACGGCGTCCCCTGCTCGACCTTTTTAAAGGACCTACATAGTCTATTTGCAAATCTGACCATGGAAGAGTTAGGCCTCTTTTCATCAATGGTGCTCTATGCATTGGTGAAGCAGGTTTAAATTGGGCGCATACTAGACATCCTCTAGTATATAATTCCACATCTTGGGACATATGTGGCCAGTAAGCATAATCGTTTAGTATTTCTAATGTTTTTTGTGAACCTCTATGGCCTGCAGTTATGGCATCATGTGCATGGTGTAGCATCAGTCCTCTGAATGAAAGGGGTACTACCCACTGTATTTGCCCTGTTATGGATTCTCGAATCATGAGTCCATCTTGTAATCTGATTCGTGTTTTGTTCTTTAATAACACCCTCAACTCCTCTTTTCCCATACAATCATTTTCTGTTAAAGGATTTTGTTCAGGATCTATCAAATGATTATAATAGATTCCCAAAATTTGATCATTCTTTTGTGCCTCAATCAAATCTTGGTCTGGCGTGTCATGACTCCACTGCACCACCGGTTGATCTACCTCCTTTGGTGCTTTAGAACGTGTGACTGCATCAATTTGTATTTCACCCATTAAATAATCAATATGTAGCAATTCTCCCATCACAGCCCCAATCTTAGCCAGATGGTCTGCCTTATCATTTCCCTCCTTATCCTCTCCTGGTGTTTTTAAATGCCCACGAATTTTTCTCCAGTATATTGTTAAATTATTTTCTGACACCAATTTGTCTATGGCTTGTATCATTTTTCCATGTTTAAGTGGCTTTTTGTTGTATGTAACCATGCCTCTTGCTTTCCAACCAGGCAAATACTCCACAAAGCTATTCCGTGCATAGTCAGAATCAGTCACCAGGACAATTTCACTGAACTTTTTATCAACTGCAGTAGCAATTGCTTTATAGATGGCTGCCAATTCCGCCACCTGACTGCTCCTATCTCCAATCCTCATCCCTATACTGGGAACGCCTTCACATTTCAACCAGACATTTCCTATTCCTGCCACTAACTGTTTATTACTGTCATTTTCAATGTGAAAAGCACAACCATCCACATATACAGTTGGCAAATCCTTGCATGTTTTTTCATCAAAAGCTTTGTGTGATGATTGTTCAAATTCCTGCAAACTAGTTTCCACTTCCATTTCATTTGGTATTTGTTCAGCTGCACAGTCATGTAAGTCAGCTAACCCTTGAGCAATTGGGCTCTTTTTATTTTGTCCATATCTCACTTCTACGGGAAAACCTTGTAATGCCAGCGTCCATGAAGTGATTCTGGATTGCGCTAGATTGCCTGATCTAATTCTTTTACTCTCTAAAAATTGCAAAGGTTGATGATTTGTTTCAATAATCACCTTTTCTCCCTGAACAATGGGGCGGAAATGTTGTAGCGCCCACACAGTGGTTAATAGGGCCTTTTCACATTCATTAAATCTCATTTCAACTTGGGAAAATGCCTTACTTGCATATGCAATGGTTTTGTGATTCAAATCGTGTTTTTGTGATAATACTGCTGACATACAATGTTCAGAAAAACCTATTTCTATAAAGAAATCCCTGTCCTTTATGGGGTATGCTAAACATGGTGCCTTTACAAGACATTCCTTCAATCTAGCCACTGCATCAGACTGCTCTCTTTCCCATCTCCAGGGAGTATTTAGTTTAAGCAGTTTAGTCAATGGTTGAGTGATTTCTGCATAATTCTCAATGAACTTTCTGTTATAGCCTGTCATCCCTAATAAACTTTTTACTCCTTTCACATCTTTAAGATCTTTTAATCTTTGTATGGCCTCTATTTTCTTCCTTTGTGGATTTAGCCCACGTTCAGTCACTTCATGCCCTAGAAAGTTCACTTTTTTCTTGCACCATTGTGCTTTTTGCAAAGATACTTTGGCGCCTGCTTTCTGCAATTGGCCAAGCACATGTCTTATTTCATCAAAATGGCTTTTCAGGCTTTCATTTTTTATCAGGACATCATCCACATAAACTATTGTTCCTCTTCCCGCTGCATCCGGCATGGCCTTTCTCAAAAATATGCCAAATTCACTCCCACTATTGATGTACCCGAACGGAGCTCTAAGCCAGGCATATTGAGTCCTGTCAAATGTAAAGGAAAATAAGTGTTGTATCTCCTCTGCCAATGGCACACACCAATATCCAGATGTGAGATCTAACGTGGTAAATACATTTGAACCATGTATCTGAGCTAGGCCCTGATCAATGAATGGTAGTGGCCATCTAGATACTGGTACTCTTTTATTTAACTCTCTTAAGTCTGCACACAGCCGCCATTGACCATTTGGCTTTAACACACCTAAAATAGGCGTATTGGATGTGCTATGAATGGGCCTGATTATTCCCCGTGATTCCAAATTTTTAATAATCTCTGCCAATGATTCTAAACATGCCAGAGGTAGTCTATACTGGCGTACAAACACTGGATTTCTGCTACAACCTTCTGGTAGTGTGGCCAAATGTAAATCAGTTAAACCACAATCATAAGCATCTTTTGCAAATACATCCTTAAACTCCATAAATATTTCCCTCAGGTCGTCTCTATCCTTATCGCTGTCACATGCATCCGCTAAGGAGATCTGCTCTTCTACCATTTTGGAAAATTCTGGAAACTCTTCTGGTAAAGGAATCTCAGCGCTTTCCTCTAACTGTGTGGCTGTGTCTTTTTGTAGAGCTGCCACTTTTAAATATTTTGGCATATCAGCTTCCACTTCAATGGGCTGATTTCCTGTTTCATTTTCATTTAAATTAAATATTATGCAATCCTCTTGATGGCAGCACACTGTCTCATTTGAATCATAAGGATACACAGAATGAATTTTAAATATTCCATTGGGCTGAGAGTCCAGGTGTTCTGGCAACTCGCCCTTGGCATCTACATATTTTTCAGGAATATTCCCAATCACCATGTTATTTAAATCTGCCGTATAATGTGATTTTTGTATGGCCATTCCTAATGGGGAGTTTTCCTCTAAATGAATATCCTGACAACCTTTATTATTTACCATGATTTTTACAGATCCCTCACCAATGTCTACCAATGGAATGTATTCATAATCCAGGCCTTGCTGTTTTATGGATTCATTCAGGCATACAAATGCATCAGAGCCTTTCATCTGCTGCCCATTTTTGCATTTCAGTGTTATTGCAAACTGTTTTGTAAATGCAGGAATAATAGTATTTTTCCTCATTTGTAATTCGACTGCATAAGGAACCAGTTGTGCACAATGATAAGCCCTTCTTTTGTCTTCAAATTCAGGTGCCGGATTACCTAGGTGTGACCATATTTTTTGATTAAGGAAATCTAACACCATACACATTCTGTGCATGATGTCATTGCCCATGTAAAATTCATTTTGTGCTCCACTCACTATCCATACATTATGGTAAATTGTTTTCTGCCCAATGCTAATTTTAAGCATGCATCTGCCTGCAATTCGGTTTTCAAAGTCTGGACTGTCCAACCCAGAAACATATTGGTTTTTAATCCTAAATTTCGGGATTTCTTCCCTCTCCATAATTTTTTGCAACAATTTCTTATTAATGAAACTCCTTTCATGTTCAAGTGCTAAAGTGGCTTTTATTGTTTTAAGATAATCATTTATACCAACATGAACCCATGGTTGCTCATCTTCCATGTGTATTTCTGCCAGAGTGGTAATGTGTTTTTCTGAATCTGTTTTAGGAGCAATATTCTGTTTGCATGTTTTCTCTTTTAAATAGAAACGTAATGTGTGCTCATCTATGGCAGTCTGCCAATCTTTCCTTGGGTCCAAGTATATTTGTACAGGTAGATTTTCATTGTCGCTCTGCATTTTGTCTTGACACATTAATATAACAGTGACACTAGGTATGCAGCTATTCTGGAGATATACCTCCACAGCATCATTTGTTTTGGCAACGGTGTGACATTCATTTATATTGCTGTTTTGTGATTTTAGTTTCTTAGGCCTCAATGGTTTTTTGGTTAAGGACCACAGCACTCCATTCACCCCATCTATGAGAGGAGACAATCTTTTCAGGCAATCTGTCCCCATCAGAAATGGAATTTCACAAATAGATGTGATCAATACCTCTTGTTTCATTCTGTGCTTTCCTATTTTTATGTCAACCTCAGTTACACCTATGATGGGCACCTCCTCCCCATTAAAGTTATGCACTGGGCCTTGATTTGCCTTCACTGTGATCTGACTCTGTGGAGGCCTCCCTTCATTGATACTCTTTACCAGCTCCTTGGACATAATTGTGGCCTGTGCGCCAGTGTCAATCATAGCGAAGGTGTGGCATTTTTCTTCTACAGTGATGGGTGCATAATATCTGTCCTCAACTTCATCTAATACACATAAGAAATGTGAATTCTTACTGATTTCAGGGCTCACCTTTCTCAGATCTTTTTCACTTTTGGCTAAGCACATTGGTAAATGAAAAGACATTTTTCCCTCCTTTTTACCCATTTCTGTGCGAGATATTTTATTCATTTCTCCATGTTCAGAGGTTTTTTGGAGTGTGGCCACTGTTCGCCCATCCATCTGGGTAACATCAGAGACCACATTACAACCTTCCAACTGAACATGTGTAACAACATCATTCAGCAATTTGTCATTTTTTAATTCTGTGCATTTGTGATCATTTAGTGTAATACCAGCCCTTTCAGCCTCTTCAAAAATATGTGGCTCAAAGAATTCTTCAGGTGATTGACTTGTACCCTCCTTGTGAGTATTTCCTTTTTCTGTCTGTGTTTGGTCATTGTTTTGCTTGCCAAGGGAAGGAGCTATGGCATCCCCACTTACCCCCTGTTCACTGATATTCCCCATGCATGAGTCATTTTTCTTAAATCTGTTCCTTTGTTCTTTTGGAATTCCTAATGTTTCTTTTTCATTTGTGCAAATCTTTACTGTTTTATTTAGCTCTAAGTTAAACCGTACCTCTTTTTTAGAAGTATTTGCACTTTCTATCACAATTTCATTTACTGGTACTTTCATTTTTAATCCATTAGTCATCTCAGAGTTGTTATGCTAAATTATATCAGAGCAATCTGTCATTTTGGCACTGCAGTTATCATGAGTACTTAGTCACTTTTCGGAAGCCCCCCGGTCATTGCTATGGCCATCAGCCCCCTCTTTGGAAGGTTGTTTTTGCGCTGTATAGAGCTTTCCTATTTGCTCAGCTAACATTTTCACTTGGGCCTCAAGGCACTGGAACCTTTCCATCTCTCTAGGATCCTCTTTCTGTGGCCTAGGTCGATATTGGTTGTTTTCCCCCTGATTGGATCTATTCTGATACCTCTCAGGTGATTGATGTCGGTTGGGATGGTTTCTGAACTCTTGATTCATTTGTGGAGGGGAGCGGGTTGCACCCATCCTTTGATTATAGTCCCCTGGTGGGGAATCATTGTACTGGCGTGGATTGTAGTTCACGTTTTGCCTCATGTCCTGTCTCTCAGATTGTGGGTACTGGCCCCTATGTTGATTTCCATTATCAGTAAATCGATCCACATATCGGGGCCTATCCTGATTACCATATATCATGGTGCTGGGATCAAATCTGCTCTGTGTCCCCAATGTCTGGTAGGGACCATCATTTCTTTGATCTTGATTTTGTCTCTGGTTATTGTTCATACCTGCCATATCAGGCCGATATCCTACCCGGGGTCTATCCCCTAAATATCTAGGGCTGATGTAGCTCTCTCTATTACTAGGATCATGTGTTTGGAACATTGGTACAGGAAATGGCGATCTTTGTTGATTACCCCTTTGTTCAGGTGTCACATTATTTTTACCTTGGCTTTGAACAGACTCAAGGGACATTTTGGCTGACCTGATTTCCATTACTGTGGCTGAGGGTTCTTTAGATTTAGGCCTGGTATCTTTCATTTTATCACTTTCTCTACCCTGACAATAGAGTACCTCATATAGCTTTGTGCTTTGATGTACAATCCATTCAAGGGACTTGTCACGGTCAAATTCACGGACCAATTGGGATATGATGTCTTTCTGTAGCCCATAGAAGTATGCGGTTTTAAACTCATTGGAATTTGAGTCAAAAGATACATCAAAGCGAGAGAATGCTCTTTTTAAGTCTTGTAAAAATTGGCGAGGGGATGTATTAGGTCCAGCAGTAATTGTGTACGCGACTTTCTTTGCCTCCTGCAATGACTGAAAAGGAGAAAAATGACGCCTAATTTCTTTTTCAAACTCCAGCCATGTCATATTCTGCTGTTCATTTAATCCCCTCATGATGCTGGCCGTCGGGGCATCTAAAGTTAAATGAAAATATTGTCTGTACTGTTCCCTAGGTATCTGGAGTGCTTTAAAAATGTCATGCACCGCTTCTAAGTGATCCTCAATGCAGCATTCACCTCCCTTTTTAAATGGTTTGATCAGGGCTTTAATGGATTTCATTATTTTTATGGGGCTACTTGTTGCAATGCATGGAATTGCACTATTTTGTGACTCAATCCTGTTTTCAGGTGTATGAGATTGGTGGCTGCCCCCAATGGGAGTATCAAATCCCCCAAGGGCGCTGCAACCAAGTTCAGTCACCGGCCCAGTCACTGGGGCACTAGCTCTTTGGGCATAGCTAGAATTCACCTCCACTCCATTGAATGTGGTTCCCTGCCGCCTCTCCTGGGACCTGGGAATGCACATTTGCTGTTCTAAGTCCTTACACTTTTTAAGAAGTCTGTTGGCTTCATCATGCAAATAATTATTTTCATCACTCATTTTATTAATCACCTCCTGCATATCGCCCATTTGCATTTGGCATTCATTGAACTCTTTATTTCTCTTGTCTCTTTCTTGAATCATTTTAATCATTTCTTGTTCTGCACTCTGGAGATCACCTTCTTTTTCGCAATGTTCTTTTTGTAAAATCTGCATTTCTGAAACAACCTCATCTTTATCCTGCCTAATGTGATCCACTAAGGCTTTTAAGTGTGCCAATTCTTGCTCACTATCTTCAAATTGTTTCTTGCTTTTGGATAACTGAGTATCAAAGTCTCTGCATTTTAATTGCATGTCTTTTTGGCATACATCCAATTCTGCTCTCAACATTTCCTGATTTTTACTTGCCCCCTCTAATTCAGTCTTTAACCTGTTAATTAGCTGAGTATCATTCTCTTGCATTCGCAGGGATTTGTTTAAAATAAACCATATTTTGCCGCATAGCCGTATTAAACAGTCTTTCTCTGCACTTTTATCGGCTGCATTCAATAATCTTGTAAGGCAGACCTGAATTATGCTGCCTTCTGCAAAAATATTGTCTAGTTTTTCTTTCTGCACCTCACCCTGAATGCGGTTACTCCATTCTAAGGTGCTGTTCGAAGACCAATTCCCATGTGCAAATAACTTTGCCTCTAAATATTGCACTAGATCTGAGAATGTGGTTTCCCTTTGTGACATTCTGAAATTCGTTTTTAGTGGCACACTGCTATTATAAAATGGGTTCCCTTTAATGTGCAAATGGCAGTGTGAGACACACTTGCCACGCCCAGTAGGTACTCTATGATCACTTTCCCGGCCTGCAACGCACCATAAATATGTAGGGTATTTTGTGGAGATTTGGGGCCTGACGGTATTTTATTACCGCCGAAAAATAACTATAATAACAATAATCACTCTTTGTATTCAGATTTGGCCATGTGCAACAATAATACAATGGACATGCATTATTTCAGCACCCAGACCTGCATATTTGGTATACGTGGTTGGTAGGCGCGGTTGGTGGTATTTTGGTGAGCATAATTCCCTTTGTTTTATTTGTGGCCCCAATGTCCAAAATCCCTTATCTTTGCTTAGATTTTTCGTGTGATCACTAGAGAGACCTCAGACCTACATTTTAGGAAGACCACATTTTTCAGTAATAGTGATGGTGTGCCACCATGGGCGAACTCACTGACTTATTTACGACAGAGAGCTATATATGGTAGTCTTGTGGTAATTTCCACTACCTTATATACGGTAGGGAGCTATGTTCAGATAGTCTCTCTTCCCGTTGGCTCATGTACCTCCAACAAGCTATGCTACGGTCACTCACAACTGTTCATACTGATTCTGACATGCACACATCTGTCTTAAAATGACCATTGCACCGTTTAAAAATCTCCCCACATCATCGGCATTGTAATGGTAAATATTAAATACACCACCCGTCTGTTTTCAAATATTTTTCTGTATTATAAAAGTTGCATTTAAACACGATCTCATTCTTTACAGAAATAAATAAAATGGTACAGTAAAAGCATTGTCTATGACACACTGTGAAGAGCGTGGCGGAGAACAGAACTCAAATTGCAACATTAGCATTTGATTAAGGCATGCACAGGAATCCTACACTGACTGCATATTACCGTACACACTCAGCTCCCACACTTCTCATTACCTTATCTTTTTAGTTGTTCTCTTTGGCTGTTCTCTTTGTGAATGTGGCTCCCTTGGATTGACTCCAGCAAAAAGGAACGCTTGCCTTCTCAAACCGGGGTCATTGCCTGGAATTCTCAGCTTTTTCAGATAGGAACGCCTCAGCCAGTGGAAAGGTCCTTCTTTCAGCTCTCCCCAGTCTCGACTGCCAAATCTTGACTGTAGCAGGACGCAGGGATCTGCATTCAGTCAGGAGTCCCACAGCCAGGTCTTCTCCCCAGTAGTGCAGAAAAATGTCTGCCTGTCTTTTTCCCCGATACTGCCCACTAAAACTTTCATCTCAGCCCTCTGTATGACGTGTCCCAATGAAATCCATCATCTCTCATCCTCCTACTCTCAACAATAGCTTCGCTTATACATTTGCAATTGTTGCAAATCTGACTTCCTTCTTCCTGCAGTTACTGTGCACAAAAACACGGAGAAGCAGACAAAGAAGAGAAGAAAAAAAAATCTGCACACACATTTAAATGGCTTTCAGAGTATGCCTAATTCTGCAGTGGAGAACACATTTTATTAGTGGGTTATGTTAAATAAGGTTTTATTAGTCAGGTTAATGGTTAATAGGTTAGCTGTTAATTTTCAAATGTGTCTCTAGCAATATAGGCAGAGTATGCATTTTTAATGTAAAAATGTGTGCTTTTACAATGAGGAACTGGATTTGCATTTTATATTTAAAATCGTTTTTGACTGAATAGCCTGTCTTTCCTTGTTAATCTGGTGACCCATATAGCAATGCACCGCACCCTTGTGGTGGTGCTGCAAAAAAAAAAAATGTGCTACTCGTGCAGTAGTGCTGTACTCTGTGCTGTTTGCTACCTGTGCAGTAGTGCTGTACTCTGTGCTGTAACATGCCAAATATCCTTACATCTCTGCTGTGATTGTGGTACTGGTGCTTTTGATTTTGTTTTTCTTTTGTCTGGTTTTTCTATGAACCCTTTGCCCACGGGCCTGGTCGGCGTGTTAAATAGTTAAATAAATAAATAAACAAAATGCCACATTGCAAAATTAGAATGTAAACATGTATTTTTTTTTTCGTTTTAATGGAAATGTTAATTATTCAAAATACATCTTCCCATAAAGGCATCAGTAAAGGTATGTTTGTGCATCATAGTAATCGACAATCTTCTTTAGTCTCTAGAACGTTGCTCTGTCCTGTTTCTGAGACCTGTCATAGTTCAACATGTGATGTTTCATGGTCTTTGCATTCAGATTAAAGCAGTGCAGAAATAGAATCTCACATAAACAGTTTTTGCCACCGCCACAAGCTAGCACTTAATGAAATGTGTTGATTTAGGCCTTTTTATGTTAAATTTTGCCTATGGGGAATTTGTTCGTGGCAAATAATTTTTCCTGGAAAATCCTTCTCCTAAAAATAGTTATTTTATGGTCTTTCTTTTAACGCTAAGTAAAACTAAAATCCTAAGGCCCTGATTCGTGGAATTCTTTGCAGGGAAAATCGGGACTTTGCGGGCCATTCTGCGCGCAAAACCCTGTTTGTCAATTCATGGAATGTACTGCGCAGGACTTTTCTGGGACTTGCGTGGAGTTCGCGCTGGCCTAGAACGGCTTTGAGAGGGTGGATTGGGTCCACGCAGAGCTCAAAGCAGGGGAGGGAACATACAGAATAAGGAAGAACAAGGAAAATTGTGGGCGTTCGAAAAGGACGGCCGATGCGAGTCAGACCACAACGGAGCAGACCAAATCATATTCATGGATCTGACCATGAAACCTTCCGTCGGGAAATGACCATGCAAAGTTCTCGATCTAACCGCCACCCGAATGCAGGCATACAGACACGTACACATAGGAATCATTGCGCAGAGATAAGATCGCATGGTGGTTTTAGGGTTGCGTGCTTGCAGCCGGGGTTCTAATTGAAGTTAGGGGTTCGTGTAACCAGTGTAGCGGGGTACAGGCACTGTTTACGGGCGTTTGCACGCAAATGTACCGGGAAATGACAACTTTTACGACACATGATATGCATGATGTGGGGGTGCAGGGAATAGTTAAGGGACCCTACGCAGTGTTGCCGAGTTCAGCTTTGGTTCTGGGGGTTCGCTTGCAGCTTTTCCAGGGTGTGTTGCATCACGGTTGAGGAGTGCGCAACTTCTGCATGTACGGCTGGAATTACTATGCGTGTGGGCGTGTCATGGGCATTCCGGCCGCTCCTTGCCCATAGGGTTGTTTTGCGTGGAAAATTCTGTGAATACGCGGAGCGTGCAGATTTTCTCATTTGCGCTGCTACCCGCAGAGTACTTTTCGAGGCGGGAACTTTGCAGGGTCAATGCGACTTTTTCCATGAATCAGGCCATAAGTTATAGTGGCAATTTCAGGATTTTTGCAATAAAAAAAATCTCACTTTTTGTAGTTGTGAGAAATAACATTTATGGGTTGTTTTAAAATAAATCGACATGTTATTTGAATGTAACAACATTTCTTAATTGACAAATATCACTAAGGTTATGAAGTTACTAAGAGTTTGCATTCACATTGATGGAAGTGAAAGTGGGATGGAAGCTGACATGTCTTCTGGGACACCACCACAGCCCTTTATTGACTGAGAGCCACCAAATTGAGAAGTACTAGCACCAATTACCACCTCTTAGTAAAGTGCTTAGGTGCTGCAGTAATACATCATGAACTGCTAATTGAAAAGGTAATATTATTAACTGTGTAATGTGTTTCTGGTTTATGTCCAGGAGGGGAGCGGCGACACGTTTAATTATATCCAGCTGAGAGTGCTAAGCAACTGGGGAAACTCTGCCTTCACCTGTGTGTACAGATTCCGCATCCACCGGGACCTCTCAAACCGGGCATTGCAGCAGCCGAAGGATACAGAGTCCACCGGCGCAAAATGAAGGAGGTGTTTAAATCGACCTCACGAAAGACAATGGAAGGAAAGAGCTAGGGGTTGATCGATGAAAGGGTATTGAAATGGATCAAACATTGATAATTTGGATTTTAAATGAGAACATTAAAACAGTTTACCCCAACTTTTTCCTGTCAATCATTCTTGCTAAGAAAATTCTCATTGCAAGGTTGTATTGGCTCATAATGTAAATGTAACATGGGAAATAATTTTATTTGATTTATTTACTAGTGTTAAATCCTGTGCACACAGGCCAAAGTGTGTGAGGAGAGAGATTCTCTGAGAGTCAATACGCTATGTTGTAAATTTGGTTGTATTTGTAAGGCAACAGCTCCCTCTAGTGGTGACTGCAGGTGAAGCAGGCAGTCTCTACTGCGCATGACTGCATCAGACAAACAATCATCTGGCCTTTTATTGTATTTTATAATGATTTTTATTCTTATAGGCGCTTTCGCCCAAAGGGCATCTTGACACTTTTCTCAATTAAGAAGACGAGGATGAAACAGAAAACGGCCAGCAATAACGCCAAAATAAAATAGTTTTCATTTATTTCCTGAATGTAGAAAAGGTCTTTGATACCGTGAAAATTATCAGGTAAAGAATTTTAGTCTTGCAGATGTGACCCTGAAAGCACATCCGAGGCAGCGGAACGCTTGACGAGAGGGATGAGGATGGTGAACCCCAGGGTCCATCCAAAAGGACATATTGGGTGAGCTTTAGTGCATAATGGGCAATCTCCATGCAGTGCTTTGGGTGTGATGATGAGGAGTGTGAAGATCATTCTAGGTTTGACCATGAGCCAATGGGCCTGATTTATGAAACGTTTTCCTATGGGATTGCGCCATTATAAAACACTTCCATGAATCAGGCCCAATGTAATTTCCTTAACATTGGTGATGTAGATCTGTGCATCTTAAAGAATTAGTGATTATGCCTGGTGCAGTGATGCTTACCAGCATTATCAGCAGAGCCTGCAGAAAGGGCATTGCATTTATCACTTAGAACAAATCATGACTCACACATTTGATGCACAGTGTCTTTCTGAAAGGGGTGGGGGAACTTGTCTCTGCAGGATAAGCTGGTAATTGGTCAAACTCAGGTGGAATGAATCTGCGGTAACATAAAAAAAAGGTGGAGTCCATTATGACTCCAAAATCTTGACGTCCTGTTGAATAAGACTAGTGGAGCCAGAAAATGATATTTCAGGATAATGGTTAAGAGGTGATTTCAAGCACGGTGATGAAGATGTGGGAATGAGAAGAAGCTCTGTCTTGTCGTTGGGTTTAGGTCTATCCAATTGGTCATCATCCAACTTTCCATCTGTCTGAAAATGCGCTGTGTTTACGTTGTGCTATTTAAGTGATCCTTCCCTAGATTGATTGCAATCTGCGTATTGTACGAGTAATTCTGAAATACCGCCCCTAACCTTTCAGAAGATGGTGGAGGGGTTTTATGGAGCGAGGATGAGATAAAAGAGCACCACGAGCCCCAGTTGAGATGTCGTCACCCTAGAGGTTCTGTCGGCGAAAAGGGATGTAATCCATAGGGCGGAAGTGTCCGAATCGTGATTATGATTATTGTATTTATTGAGCACGGACCGAGCTTCGAGAAGCAATAGAGCGCTTTACAGAGGTATACAACAGTACAGATACATAATGGAGCACTTTTCTTAGATAACAAGAGAACAGATATACAGCGGGGGTAGGATACAGAGGGAAACAGAGGAGGAGTACAACTGTACAGGGTGGTCGGGAGGAGAGGGGTAGACAGTGTCTGGCATTTCAGGTGGTGCGGTTGGCGATGTGATGGCCTAAGTGTTGAGGAGGAGAGACTCCTTGAAGAGACGGGTCTTGAGTTCTTTTCCGCATTGTTGGAGCATGGGGGCAAGTCTGATGCTGATGGGGAGGAGATTCCATGGTCCTGGGGCATACGCAGAGAAGGCTTGTTTTCTGGCTCTTTACTTTTTGCAGCTGCGGATGTCAAGTCTGCACGTGTCCCGGCTTCTGTTGGTGCGCTGTCCACCAGAGAGGCTGAGTTTCTCAGCGAGGTAGCTGGGTGACTTGAGGATGACTGCCTTATGGATGATGCAGCAAGACTTAAAGGTGATTCATGCATGCAGCGGGAGCCAGTGAAGGTTGACGAGGGTCGTATCTGCATATACCCTTGATGAGGCATGCGGCCGTGTGTAGGACACTTCTCAGGGGCACAAGGGAGGATGATGGGTGGTCTACGCAGAGGGCATTGCAAGGAATTAAACACTGGGGGTGACTCCAAGAGCGATAAGTAGCCCAGTATCTCCTCGAACAGTGACTTGGGGAGGAGAGTTCTTGATTTCGACTAGGGAGGGTTCAGTACCCCTCTCTGGGCAAAAGCATGATTGGCATTTGCCCAGCAGAAGAATGCCCTCCACAAAGTGCTGAAGTTGGAAAGTAGCTGCATTTGTAACAGGAACGCAACTAGAACAGGCCTTCAGGTTCTACATAGATTTAATTTAGAAGAGGGTGCACGTTGCTTGAGTGCATTTGGAATGCATAACTCATCGAAGTATGTATTTATGAGGGCCTTAGCATTGGGCTTAGCCCCTTATCAGTCTTTGATAAGGTTTTGAAATATTATGGTGCAACCAAACTCACACATAATAGCAAACATAACAATAAAACAATTGAATACACTATTTGCCATAAAATGGATTAATGGGAATTAGCACATGGAGATTGTTTTTGACCTCCTCTCAGACAATCACAATTTTCAAAGTGCAATCCATATCTACTAGCATGGACTGCTTTCTGAACATTATAACTTCAAAAGCAGACAGGGAAACAATAATTCAATTTCCAGGCACAAAGTTGTTGAACAAGACACTTCTTCTCTAAGAGGACCTGTTGTTTTCACTTCAACACACCAAAGAGAAAGCTAAAACATGGGAAAATGCTTTCACTTTCTAATAGAGAAATCGTTTACTTTTACACTACTCCAATGCATTCCCGTGTTAAACCCTCTCCAGCTTAACCATGTTTGCCATTGAAATGCTTAACTCATGAAGACAAACCTCTTTAACTACTACAAAATAAAACCATTTTTAATTTGCTGAGTTTGCTGATTTACTTTTCATTATTAAACGAACGGTTCTTACTGCACCACCAACACTCCAAAGCAAGATTGTCTAGTACCACCATGTGCCAGTAGCCTCATAGACCTCGGGATGGGTCATTATCGCTTGGGATACTAGCATTCACATACGTATGGCCCTCGACTTCACCTCGGGCCATAGCGTGCTAGCAGGTCATTATCCTGTGATAATGATCCCGGCCTTGGTCTCGGCTATAGATTTAAGAACATACTAGTACAAAACAAGATTAAAGTGTGGCTGATTTTAACAGAAGACAGTGCTTTCTGTGATTTGCCATGTTTTTATTTTTTTATTTTCTGCATTATGAGGCTGACTCACAAAGCTTTTCCCCACGTGTAAATAGCTCAACCAGGCTAAATTGAACCGCATTCACATAACCTGGTGTGTGCAATATTTGACTTGATTTATAATCTCTATTGCAACACTATGTTTGGCATAAATGCATGCAGATATAAGCTATGCTTAGACTTTGAAAAGTGGTTCCCTCTCATTGGTGTTATCAGGAAGTTGTTGGCCCGTGACCGGTAGTGTGAATGGAATTAAGTGTGCGCTCCCAAAAGCGTAACTTTAAGCATTTTCATAAATGGTTAAACTTCACTCAGGTAATCCCGTTAACACAACTAAGTGGTAGGTGTATATGTTTAGTGGGTGCAAATGTTGTGAGAGGTGAGAAAAGCCATTGTGTTTATACCAGCGGTAACTTGGATATGGTGTTGTAATCTAGCTCGCTATCTCCTTCTCTCTCCCTCTCTCTCCCCCTCTCTCACTCTATGTGCCCCTCTCTCTCTTGCTGTCACTGAAAGTTGAATTGCCAGGCGTGTGTTTGCGAGAGCTACCCCAGCCAATGCTGACAGTCGTGTGACCAGAAATAGGACACACATATGATAAGTTTAATAGTTAATAGGGGAAGGGGGGGATAAAGCTGTGCTTTTTCATGGCTAAAAGTAAAATGAGAGAAGTTGCAGCAAAAGCGCCCCATGAGGTGGGGACCAGTCTGATATTTGGAGGCATACAGTGTTAACACGTGTGTCCTGCAGGAATGTTGACATCCCAATGCGGGCACATAACACAGGGAGCTGAGGGGAACTTTGGCAAGTCTCTCAGGGAGTGCTGCATTTTGACAGACATTGAAGGAACTATAACACCAGGCAATTAAGAAAAGCAAGTCATGCATTTGTGTTAACATTGTGAATTTGCGCTTTTGAGAATTGTACAATGTTCCTTTCTCATAACTATTTCCAGCATACATTGTGGCCATGATAAAATGTTATGCTTGTCTTGCTGTGCAAATAGCATTAGCAAAACCCAGAATAACCATATACATTATTTTTTAATAGTAGGTTATCATTCCAAGATGGGCAGACTGGTACACTTCAATTGTATTCTTCAAAAAGAAAATATGAAAAAACAGCACCAGTAAGGGGTTCTTGGCTGCTGTGCAGAGAATCATTTTGGGGCCATAAGAATGAGTACAGGTTTTTGAAAATAAAATGGTTGCATGCTTGACTCACTAATTACATAATGCATCCTGGGCTTGGTGCAATACTCATACGTATGTTGAAGTGTTTGTAACCATGGGCCATAAATACTCATTCAGAGGGCCAGAACATGTGGATGTGAAGATAGAATGGTCGTGACATCTGTCACTCTGTGTCCCAGATTTCCCAAGATGAGGGGCTGGGGGGAGAAACCGGTCCGGCAGAGCGATGCCTTCACTCGTGCCCCTGCACCAATGTACACACTTGCTAAAAGAATTATATACATGGGACAATAGCTGTTTCGAACATGCAGAAGTATGTGGTGGAAAAATATTCTGGCGTAAGATGAAAACTTGTTTTAGAAATAGATTTTAGTAGAACTTGTTTTAGGCTGCTGAAAAATGATGCTGCATACGGGAACTCAAATAGGAAAGAACTGCACACTATTTGGAATCGACTGCAACATGCACCAATTGTTATGGAAGTCTAACTTTTCGCCGATTCCACATTGCCGCTGCCTAATAATGTTCATAGTTGTTAGTTAAGCCAAGACACACTAGTAACTTCTAGCTTTTGTAACGTGCATTCGAAAATGGTGTTCTGTGCGACTCCTCCTATAACCAGGGGTGTTGCTAGGTCTGGAAAAGATCTGGGGCTAGGCTAATGTCGGGACTGTTAGGACTCAGGGCTAGCTAGCCTTTTGGTTGTAGCCCCTGAGCTTCTATCAGCTACTACCAAAAGTCCAGGGGCTATAGCCCCCTCATACCTGCCCCTAGCAACGCCTCTGCCTATAACCCCCAACACAGGACACAATGCCAAGTAATCAGCTGGCTCGCCGTGCCTCGCTGGGTAGCTAGGATTCTACACAGTTTCATTTAAGTTTTGCCCAAATGAATGCCCTCGCAAAAATGCCCGGGGCAATGTGCCCAAAACAGAAGCAGAGTCATTCCAATGCCACCAGATCCTGAAAGAAGAACAGTTTTGCCAAACAGTTTCCACAACAATCAGTAAATAACTCATGACAAATCCAAGTAAATCCATCGAGACTCACCCAGAGAGTACACCGCACTGAGATGCCCCACCCAGTGGGGGTTCGGGGGGGGGGGTTGTCGCGCTTCGCAATTTGGTGAAATAAGAAACGTGACCCTTAGGTCTCCAGATTTTGAAGCGAAAGAGCCACAGAACATTGAGGCTCATTACAAGTATGGTGGTGCGGTAAATAATTGGTGGTAAAGGAATTACCGCCACTTTACGCCCACTGCCATACTACGAGTATGGCCCTGGAGTAGGGGATTTAACTCCAGCATCATGATGGAGGTAAATCCTCCCACTTTCCACTGAACATTGGCAAAATCGGTAGAAATACAATACAGCGGCAGGAAATTCCGCTGGTTGTAATTCCACCAAAAATGCCCCATAGAGTCCAATGGGCACTCATAAAATGGGGATTAACTTCTCCACTGCCACTTGTAATCTGGCGGTAATTACTCCGGACTAAGCGGCGGGAACGGTAATTCGATTGGGCGTTATTCCACCAGATTTACTGCTGGAATACCACCCAACTCAAATGAGACTCAATATCATCTTGTAGCCAACGTTGTAAACATGGTCTCCTAGTTTTAGACAATGTTAGTTATGTTGGAAAAGACCTAAATGTCAATTATACATTTTTCCAGGAGGATGTTTTAAGTTTTTCTCTTCTCGGACCAAAGTTGGAGGATGCTGCCATTCACACCCTAAACCATTAGGACAAGCTAAGTGTCCTCGCTCACACATTGATTGCAGTGCTTGGGCATTTTATTTTGTCAGCTTGATTGCAATGGTTTCTCCATAGTTTTCCCAGTTTGCGGTTTGTTTTCTCTGGGTTCTCTCAGTTCTTCTGTGAACCACCCTGCTGCCTTTTTTATTGCAGTGGCTTTGAAAGGTTTTGCTGATGCTAATTGTCTAGGCCCCAGGGCCTCAGTGTTGCAGCCATCTATTTTTTTTTACCACCGAGTCAGGGGTCATTCTGTTAAGCTCAGCGATGTTTGGTTCAGTTGTTTCCAGCAGTTCTGTTAAGGATTCCAGGTCAAGACTCTTCCAGTTTCTTTTGTTAGAAGTGTGTAGTATTGGGTTTCCGGACAGTATGCGGGTAGGGAGTTTGACAGAGAAAGATATCAGGTGGTGATCACTCCATGCCCAAGACTCCAGCCTCCCCCCTTCCCGACCTCGCCTCTTGCCTCTCGACCTATGGATGATGACCAAATACCTTATCCTCAACCCGAGCAAATCAGAAATCCTAATATGCAGCAAATCCTCTCTCATTCCCCAACCTATACCATAGCCACAATCCCTGGGAGCCCAACCTGCAGGACAGTGGCGTAACACAAAATGTGGGGGCCCCCCTGTAAGCCATGCTGAGGGGAGCCCCCCATCTCGGCAACAAATCATGTATCGTGCCACACTCTGGGCCGGACTAGATTATCACGCTTGCACAATACGCACGAGCGTGCTGTTGAAGGGGGTATGACGCAAACTGTACTAGGAGAAAGATATAAATATGCGTTTTAATGCCATATACAGCACACTTTCTAAGAGAAATTGGCTAAAAAGCCAGAGTTTTTGCAATTGTTTTGTAGGGTAACACCAGTCCAATACATGAAAGTCACCAACAGTGCACAGGAACATTAATACTTTGCTATTAAAAATGCCATGTCACATTGAAAACATGTCCCACTGGCTGCACAATGTAGACCAGTGTAGACACGTAATAACCTTACAGTAAAGCATACCTTGGCACATTTAGACATACCTAGACTGGTTGCACCAAAATGCCTGTCGAAGCAATAACACTCATCAAGAAGAGAGCACACATTCAAGTCTGGGTCTCTGAGGCCTATAACAACACGGCTGAACTCTTTAAAATCTGCACATCCTGTCCTCTATCTCCTCTTCCTCTCCCTCTTCCTCTCTTGGCTGCCCTATGGCCATCTCTACCTCTCTTCATCCTTTCTCCTCTTTCTCTCTGACAACACCTGACAAGGTTTCTAGACAAGTGCGATCTATGAAAGTCTCTTTACAAATATGGACTGAACATTCAATCAATTCAATTAGTGTAATCAATTTTATTGTGTCATACACATATTACTGAAATAAACGCAATCTCAAAAAATGTTCCACATTGAATATATTTAAACAAGTGGCAACAAAGCACAATTCATTCTAAAAGAAAGACACAGTTCATTCTAAAATAAAACACCTAAACTCACCTAACACATTCTACTACCACTCACTCATACTCATTCTACAATCCATTCAAACTCTCCATCTTTTGGTCTCTAACCCTTTTTGGTTAAATGTGACAATTTTGCTGTTTAAATCTTTGGGTTTTAGGTCTATTACTCGATCAACCCATCTTTGTAGATACACATTTCACAGATCTCAATTGTCTACACGTGTTTTGGCTGTTCCCTCGACCCCCACTAGGGTCCTCTTCATATAGCAACCTTCTTCAGGACGAACTGACAGCAGACCAGTATGCTGTCTTTTGAGGTAGGGTGAGCCCAGGTCCCCATAAAACAATCAAACAACATTCTCAGTTTTTACCCCTCTCATTATTACATCATATAATTAATATCTGCACTGACTTCTAATTAGTCATAGTCTGACTCACCTACACTTGTAAATCGGCGCAGGTGACTCAGATATTGGCCTGAGTCCACATTGTTGTATGGGTCTGTTATTTCCCACAAAAAAAGACACAACCTGAATATAGACAATACTATAATTACTGACTATTCAGCAAGCCATCTTAATCAGAAATCTTAAACCAACCACAAGATCATACAACCCTTCAGCAAAGTGCGTACTCTTTAAATAGCCACTACAATGTAGGCTATCTTTTTCTCCAGAGTCAATCAACTTCCCTGGTTCCTTTTTTAAGACCTCTCTCAACTGAATCAGTGACCTAAAAAATGCAACAAACTCAAATGAATCACAGTCAATGCTGCATGTTTTTTATTCTATTCCATTTTTTCATTTTTACATTTTCAACCTGTGCAACACAGAATAGCGTACTATGTTTACGTACACTGATTAACTACATTGCTGTTTTTACAACATTTGTTTAGTTAATCTAAAAATTCAATCCTTTTTGGTCTACATTTAATCTCATCGGATAGCCCATAGTCTATCACACAGAAAATAGCTACATCTAGGATAACTCACATACAATATTACGGACTATCAATCCTAATCGGAATAGTTTATTACAGGCAGTATGCTCTTAAATACCTTCTCCGATCCGAGCACTCACTTTTCCTGCGCCCACACTGTATTTCATGCGACTGTGTGCATTAAGACTGACTGGCTTCAAAGAGTCATCTATCAAGGGTGCAAACCCTGTCCTAACTATACGCATAATGGTGCACACTCATTTTACGCTGGTACGCATGTACATCCGTGATGGGTAATAGGAAAGCTTCCACCAGGAGTGCATAGATTGGACTCACCTTTAAGTTTATTCTCTTCCTATTTGCGTTTGCTCTACTTCTAATGACGGCTCTGTGTGTCTGCGCTTCCACGTAACCCAATACTTTTTTGTTTATTTCTGGTTATGGACAGTGAGAAAGGACTCACTACTGCTGTTTCCATCAGATAAACATAAAAAGCGAACTCTTTCCTCTCTCACCGCGTATCTAAAATGCTTTCCAACTATAGACCGCACAAAAGGAATCATTGCTGCTATTAGCATTGGATCAAAATAGAAAGTGGACTGACAGGGTAATTCATAGAAAATCGCACAAAAGTGGTGCACGCGACTGGCGCACAGCATGCCCGTGCGAATGTCTGCGCCAGCTGCGTGCGCTAAAATCGATTTCCGCGCACAGCGTATTCATGGATTTTCGCATCCAAAACCAACCGTGGCGCAGCGTGGCACAGCGACCCTGCAGCAGCGCCAGTTACGCCCCCAAGAACGCCCTCGCGCAAGGAAAAGCCCTCAAAATCCCCAAATAATCGCAAAGGGCTGCGCTAACCCTGGACCAGTTCACAGGGCTGGCAAACAGCAAACGCCAAGCGGGGACCGTGTATTTCAGTGGTTCGCGGGAAGTTCCGCACGCGATTGTCCTGTGTACGTGTGCATCAGGGGTGCGCGGGAAGTATCACACGCAAATTCAGCTGGGTACGTGTATTTCAGGGGTGCGCGGGAAGTTCCACACGCGATTGGCCCCGTGCGAGCAGGGTACGTGTATTCCACGGGTGCGCGGGAAGTTCCACACGCAATTCCATCAGGGTACGTGTATTTCAGGGGTGCGCGGGAAGTTCCACACGTGATTGGCCCCGTGCGAGCAGGGTACGTGTATTTCAGGGGTGCACGGGAAGTTCCACACGCGATTTCAGCAGGGCACGTGTATTGCAGGGGTTCTGGGGAGTACTACACGTGAATTGGCCGTGTGGGTCCTCCCAGGTGTTCGCTCTACAACCTCCACGGCCCCTGCAGGCAGCCCACACCACGGGGGACTTCCCTGCACCCCTGCCCATGTCCCGCAGGCAGCCCATCCACCATGGGCATGCCCCCGAGCCAACCCACATGTCACCTTGAACCACTGATCAACAATGCATGTCTCCCACCACCCCCACCCCCCAGCAGTGCAGGGGCAGCCTCCACCAGGCCCCCACTCATGTCTCCCACCACCCCCTACCCCCCAGCAGTCAGGGGCAGCCTCCACCAGGCCCCCACTCATGTCTCCCACCACCCCCACCCCCCAGCCACCAGGGGCAGCCTCCACCAAGCCCCCACCCATGTCCCCTATTACCCCCACCCCCCCCCCGCAGTGCAGGGGCAGCCTCCACCAGGCCCCCACTCATGTCTCCCACCACCCCCTAGCCCCCAGCAGTCAGGGGCACCCTCCACCAGGCCCCCACCCATGTCTCCCACCACCCCACCCCCCAGCAGTCAGGGGCAGCTTCCACCAGGCCCCCACACATGTCCCCCTGCACTCCCACCCCCCAGCAGTGCAGGGGCAGCCTCCACCAGGCCCCCACTCATGTCTCCCACCACCCCCATCCCACAGCCACCAGGGGCACCCTCCACCAGGCCCCCACTGATGTCTCCCACCACCCCCTACCCCCCAGCAGTCAGGGGCAGCCTCCACCAGGCCCCCACTCATGTCTCCCACCACCCCCACCCCCCAGCCACCAGGGGCAGCCTCCACCAAGCCCCCACTCATGTCCCCTATTACCCTCACCCCCCAGGGGCAGCCTCCACCAGGCCCCCACTCATGTCTCCCACCACCCCCATCCCACAGCCACCAGGGGCAGCCTCCACCAGGCCCCCACTCATGTCTCCCACCACCCCCTACCCCCCAGCAGTCAGGGGCACCCTCCACCAGGCCCCCACTCATGTCTCCCACCACCCCCACCCCCCAGCCACCAGGGGCAGCCTCCACCAGGCCCCCACTCATGTCTCCCACCACCCCCACCCCCCAGCAGTGCAGGGGCAGCCTCCACCAGGCCCCCACTCATGTCACCCACCACCCCCACCCCCCAGCCACCAGGGGCAGCCTCCACCAGGCCCCCACTCATGTCTCCCACCACCCCCACCCCCCAGCCACCAGGGGCAGCCTCCACCAGGCCCCCACTCATGTCACCCACCACCCCCACCCCCCAGCCACCAGGGGCAGCCTCCAAAAGGCCCCCACTCATGTCTCCCACCACCCCCACCCCCCAGCCACCAGGGGCAGCCTCCACCAGGCCCCCACCCATGTCCCCTATTACCCCCACCCCCCGCAGTGCAGGGGCAGCCTCCACCAGGTCCCCACTCAAGGTGGACCGCATTGTGAAGACATGAGGAATGGACCTGCAAATATGGAGGATGAGATGGATGCAGAGGCACATATCAATACACCAAGCAGTGTACAATACAACAACAATATGCACTATGAATGTATACACAGTATTGACTACAGACTGCCCACACAGCTCATGGGAGTCCAATGTCACCATGTACGTCAATGTCACTTGGGCACACCCTTTGCAAGCCCATGGAAACGGGAAGCAGGGGGGGTGTGTGTGACAAAACCCAAGCATCTGAACCAAATCCATGACAAGCCTGCATGTGCCCAGCCACAATGCAGCGTATGCCCACGGGAGCCACACAAGGCAACACACTGTCCCAAAAAAAAATAAAAAAAATAAAAATAAAAAAAATCAAAAATGGCCATTAATGGGCCGGGGGGGGGTTGAGGAGGCCACCCAGGAGGTCCGAGGACAGGGTGCACACCAAAACCCACCTGTGTGGATCTTGCAAAAAAAAAACACCTCCATGGGCTCATGGCCTACACGGCTACCCTATTGTGGGAGTATCACTGCTTTCGCTATTCTCACCCTCTGCAGCTGCATCCAGAGGTGGTGGCACTATGGGAGGCAGCCCACGCAAAGCCCTAGTCTGTTCCTCCATGGCTGCAAGCATGCGGGTGTGGTAGGTCTCGTTCTGGAGGATGAGTGTGTGGAGGTCCCCATGCAACAACTCACGGGATGCCCGGACCTCCACCCTAGTTGCCTGCATCTCAGCTGAGAGCGTACGGGTGAGACGCTCCAGCTGCTGTTCTGTCCTTCGGTTTTTTGAAGCCTCAAGCTCAACAAGAGTCGTCCTGAGGTGAAGGAGTTCCAGCCTCAGGGCTTCCCTGTGGCCCTGGGACTCTATGGCAATGGCTTCCTGCAGAGTCACCAGTGCCGCCCGCCTGTCCCTGTTGGACGCCAACATGTCCTCCCTGTGTGACTGGCAGATGGAGTCGGTTGCCTGCTGTAGTCGCTCCATCAGCCTTTCGGGGGGGACAATGGAAGTGGCCACCCTATCCATGGCCTGAGCCATTATCTCTGATGATACTGCCTGTTGGGTGGCCATACCGTAAATGGATTGCTCCCATGCGGTATTGCCAGGTGGCGTACGGCCACCACGTCGGCGGGCACCACACCTGTCTGGGGCAAGGCGAACTGCGCCTTGCTGTGCCGGCACTGCCTGAGGCTGCAGGACTGCATTCCCCCTCTGATCTGCTGGCCCAGGAACAGGATCGGATGTCGCAGAGTGGGACCCTGCATCCGTAACCACCAAAGGCGTACCTGCCAACACTGACATCCCCATTGAGGGTTCTAACCCTGGTGCAGGTGGGTCGGACAGAACAGAATCCCTCCCAGGAACACTCACCTGCGACGGCACGTAGGTCTCATCATCCGAATCATCAACTGAGTACAGCTCGGGGGAGGTGCAGCCAGAGACACCCCTTGAGAGCACGACCTGCAGCAGTTGTGGGTTCTCACCCACCACCACACCACGTCCCTCACTGGTGGTCGGTCGGCCCTCAGACCCCTCCTGGGTCTGCACCATCTCCACAACCCCAGCAGTATCAGGTGCGTCTTCCCCTGCAAAGACATAAAAGAAAACAAATGGAAACAGGCATTAGCACTATGGCACACAATGAGGGCTGAGAGGCTACAGAAACAGTACTTGATTGACACATGTCCCACATGACTAAAACACTCCCATGCATGCACCGTCACTGCGTGTGATGGGGAGGCAGATGCCACACATTGATGACACCAAGATGGAAGATGAACACATTTGCTGCATGCTGCCTAGCAGTGCCATCACACATTGGCCAGTGATTGGCAGGTCAAATACACATGCCATCACACAGATGGCATGTACCCTAGCCATGAAGTGAAGAGGGAGAGGAGGTCACCAATTGTTCATTCAGTCCAGTTTGTTCATATGATTGATTATTTTCATTGTAATGGTTCTAATGTTTAACATGCAGCTGCCAGTCAAAAATGGTCCTATAGCACAGGGACATGTCCAAACTAATCATGTCCACGAAACTGAGCCAGTCCACTGTACCATAGCCATGTCAGACATGTGACAATAGGACTGAGAAATCCCGAGTAAAAGTGGTGGTATGCAAACAATCTGCCTGAATAAACAGAGGTAAATAAGCAACAGTGTAGTGGCAAGATGACACCCCAAGGACAACTGGCGTGGTGTTGGGCTGGATGTCTAATGTTGGCCGAAGGGATGCTGCTATACCCAAATGCTGGTGCCAAGAATGTTTAGGAAGAGGCACATGGGTGAGCCGAACCACTCAGGCACACACACCCTCCCCTGGCACCCAAACAGAAGCCCTCCCAAACACAACATTCACATGGATGACACACACATGCATGTGCACTCACCGGACAATGCCTCGTAATCTGCCACTACTCCCACGCCTTGGATCTGTTCCTCCGTGATGTAGGTCCCAGCAACCTGCTCATGTGGAGTGAGTTCTATGTCGTCTGCTGGAGACCCACCTCCAGTCACTAGAGTTGCGGCATGACTTGAGGCCAGCTTATTCTTTGCCCTGCGCTTCAGGTCATTCCAGCGCTTGTAGCAATCATTAGCTGTGCGCCTCACGATTCCAAGGGCACTTATGATGTCCGCAATGGTCTGCCAGTGTGCCTGACGTTGTGCAGGTGTGGTCTTGGATCCTGCAACAATCACCATTTCGCGGTCATGTGCGGACACATACTCTACAAGTGCATTCAGTTCGGCCTCATTGAAGCTGGGCTTCCTTGACGGGCTGGACTGTGTAGCCGTGTCTGGGGCATCAGCCTCTACTGGAAGAGCACTCTTCCTCTTCCGCTTGGAAGGTGGTGGGGATCCGGAGTGTCCTGTGCCGCTCTGGACACTAGGGGCAGGAGCGTGGGATTGCACACTCAGCATGGGAGTTGGTGCAGGCATTATCTCAAGTGTGATGGTGTCAGGGGGAATGTCAGCATGATGGACTTGGACCGACACTGTCCTGGCTGGGTGTGTGAGAGGTGGGGTGGATGGAGCCGCAGCTGCCACTGCAGCCTCCCCAGCCTGCCTACGCGGGGCAGCAGATGACCTAGCTGCCCCTGATCCACGTGGCCTGATGACACCAATGTTCACCGGCGCACGTGGCCTAGACCTGCTGACCTGGAAGTCAGCCATGGAGTCACCCTGTGCCAGGTCTGGTTCCACAGTGGGCTGGTCCAACAAGGGCTGAGCATGGATGGTGTCAGCCACGGTAACCTCAACCAGCGGCGGGGGGGGAGCATAGGTGTCCCTGACTGCTCCTCCACACATGGGCGGCTAGGGGCACCCTGCAAGTCACGGCCACGTCCCCTACCGGATCCACCACGGCCACCACTTGGGGCTCGGCCACCTTTGCCACCCTTACGGCTTGTTCGCCTCCCAGCCATGGCACTGATGTTATTGTGCGTATGGGAGTTGATGTGAACTATTGTCCTGGGCAATTGGGGGTCAAAGGGCTTGGGTACCAGATGGTAATCGTACCCTAGTGCTCTAGCAAGGCTGTATGTCACCCCTGGGGAAAGATGACGGGTCACGCAACGCACAGGCACCCCAAAAAAGGGAAGTAAGGTGCACGCAACCCCTCCTAGACCACATGCGTGGAAAAATAAACCTGCACTACGCTGTGGCACCCAGGAACACAAGAATGAACGTATGCGTGTCACACGCAGCCTAGAATGACCTCTGAAGGGGTACGCGACACACGGGGCAAGCACAGATGTTAGATACGTGTGCGACTCACCGTCTGCCAGGAACAAAAGCGTGAAAAATATGCGCGTGTGCGCGTTGGCAACACCCCCGCCAAAAGAAGAATTGTACGCTGTCTGAGGAGACAGGACAACAGTAGTAGGGAAGCTGTTTGAGGAAACAGGCCCAGGAAAAAGAGGAAAAGAGAAAAAACTGTCAGAGGTAACAGGGAGTACGAACTGGAAACGCCGTGAAGTAAATCGCGTGTGAACCGACAAGAAGTACAGATTTCACCCACTCGCTCTCCACGAAAAGCACGTACAAGGAAATGGCGTTCTACACGTACCTTTTATACACATGTCACAGACGCGCATACGCAATGAGGCCATTTCAACCAATTACGCGCTTTGACACTCGGACGTGTATCTCTTCATTTTTACACGCGCCATTCTCTACGGCCATGTGCGTGATGTCACAGGTGCGCATGGTGGCCTTTGGGCCAATGAAATCGCATATGCGAGCACACGTGGTAAAACTGCACGTCCGAGTGTCATCGCGTGTAATCGGAGGGAAGTGAGCGTACACGCGATTGGCCTGGGTACATGTATTACTGGGGGGGCGCAGGAAGTTCCACACGCGATTGGTGGAAATCCACGTGTGCTCTGTCATCACGTGTAATGAGGGAAACACCCGCGCGCCTCATGTCACAGACGCGCTCACGCGCTAAGGGCCTTTGGTCCAATGAAATCGCATATGCGTGCTGACGTGCATACGCGCTTAGGGCCTTTCCTCGATTTACACGCAGACGTGCAGGACTTTCACGTGCCAAATCACTCCGTATCAAGCTGGCCACGCGTAAGCACACGGAAGACCACGCTCCTGCCCAGAAGGCCGAACTACTGCCCCCCAGAGCCTCGAGCATGCTCCCACCTGCCATCTGCTGCTGCCTGACTGCCTGCTGCCCACGTGCCCTGCCATTTGCTGCCTGCACATCAGCCAGGGGTGCTGTTGCTGTGACCACCCCTGCTGGAACCGAAGACTCCCGACTGGGATTCCATCGCTCCACAGCCCAGCCCCAGGACCCAGTTGCCCACCCACTCCTGCCTCTGGGGTTTTCATGTCGGGGCAAACACCATCTGAGACCACTGACAACCCCCGGCCAGAGAGGCAGAGGGGCACCAGCTTCACTGCCACCGAAGTTGGTGTCCTGGTGGAGCAAGTCCTGGGGCAGTATGATGCCCTCTTTGGAAGTTCCCGCGCCGACAAGGAAGGACGGACTCGAATATGGACTGACATCGTGACTGCCATCAACGCGGAGGGGGTGGCAGTCCGCGACTTCCAACATGTCAAGAAGCGCTGGGAGGAATTCAGGTCCAGGACCCTGAACAAGGCCCAGCGCCTCTTGAAGGCAGTGGATGCCAAGGGGCGCCAGGGCCACTTGTCGGAAGAACAGATGAGGGTCCTGGAACGCATATCCCCAGCGCTCCACGTCCAGGTCCTTGAGAGGCTGACCCGTCTGGAGTCGAGCGGTAAGTGTACATGCATCCTGATTGTGAGCTGTGCGTGTGGTGATTTTTCAGTAGTGTGCAGGTTGCACATCTGTTTGTATGGGGTCGAGTATGGGTGGGGGTGTACAGGGCCGTGGGGCTAACACATGCAAGGGCTGGAATGTGTGAGACATGGATGGTGCTTGTGTGTGTAGGCTGGCATGCCAAATGCAGTTGTGTGGGCACACATGTTTGGATGAATGTGTATGTAAGTAGACATGTCCGTGATGTGACGCATGTATGTTGTTTTCAGCTGCATGTATCAGCACTGTGTACATGTGCATGTGTGTGTATTTGACAAGGGTGCAAGAGTGATGCAACATGGATGCATGTGACAGCGGTATGTGGAAGCCTGATGGGCAGATGTGACATGGATGCCCATCTGAACACTGCGACACTTGGCAGAGGTGTACACATGCATGCAAGTGTGGTGGTGTGTGTACATGTGTGGTGCACTTCCTGTGTTGCATGTGATGTCTGGCTCACCTTTGCCTGCTCATGCTGTTGTATGTGTATGGATGGTGCTGGCAGTTGCGATATTGCTGTGGTATGGCTCATGTGTGCGAGTTGAAATGACATGTGTGTTGGGGATTGTGATGACATGTCTGAGGTTTGCCAATGCCACTCATGTACAACTGTCATGTGTGTATGTGTCCATTGTACAGTGCCCTGATGCCTGTGTTTTATTTCTCCCTGTCTGCAGCGTCAACTGATGAAGAGGGCGGAGAAGGTGCTGTGGGGCACAGCGGCGGGGATCCCACTGCCAGCCGGAGACGCAAGGCCCGGCTCTCCTCCCATGTTGTCATCTCTTCGGGGAGTGAGGAGTCCGGTGACTCGTCCCAGGCCGCAGCTACCGGGGGGAGGTCCAAGAGGCGGAGGTTGGAGTTGGACTCCTCGGCAGCAGAAGGGGCAGCTGGGACCCCACAGGGCCCAACGGGGGAAGATGGCACGGAGTCATCCAGGTTGGTGGGGGGTTTGGTGGAGGAGGAGGCCGTGCAAGCAACAGAGACGGGGTCTGGAGGTGGGGATCCCACTGGTGCTAGTGGTGCAGTGCAGGACCAGGGACAGGAGGCAGCACAGGCCGCCGCAGAGGTGCCTGTGTGCAATCCTGTCCCTGATCCTGTCCCTGCATCATCTTGCACCAGCAGGGATGCCTACGTTCAGACCCGTTTTCAGGCAGGGGATGAGCTCACGACAACTGGCCTTCCTCTGCCTGCGGACGTGGCTATCCGGGTCCGGGTTGAGCCTGTTCTGAGTGGTCTGGCGTTGCGTCAACGGGCCATGCGAGGTGACCTGCAGTCTTTTCATGAGGAGACTGCACGTCATCTCGAATGGCTCGTTGACCACGTCAGCCTGCTGGGACAGGTCACCCAGGCCGGATTCCTCCGTATGATGGGGCTTGCTACGACCCCCTCCTCAACTGAACCCCCTACGCGCCAGTCATCCTCCGTGCCATCTTCCCACCCATCAGTCACCTGGGTGCCCTGTGGAGCTGCCTCTGACGGTGCAGCCAGGCTGGTGGAGGAGGCATCCCTGCCACAGTCGGGAGTCGGACGTCCAGCAGGGGTGGCCACGTCAACGACTGCACCCCAGCCGGCGGAGGATGTGCAGGCAGCAGGAGGCAGTGCACGGGCAGAGGCACAGCAGCAGCAGCAACGTGGTGGGAGCCATGAAGGCTCGGGGGGCTTCAACATAGGAGGGGCAGGCATCGGCCGGAGGGCAGGAGGACCCAGGACAGAGAGTGTCTTCCGTGTGGCAGCGGTTGGGCCACGCCATAGATGCGGAGCGGCAGCGGGCGGAAGAGGCACGGCTCACAATGGTCAGGGCGGAGAACTCCATGCGGAGGGCCCTGATGCGGGCCGAGTGCCTCGAGGCAATCCGCAGGGGTTTGGAGGTGGACACGTCGACGGCCCTGCGGACCCTCTGGGCCATGGAGGAGGACCGCCTCCGGGACATTGAGCAGGAGTTCGATGATGCCCTGGCCCGGGACATCCACAAGTGAGCCGTCCAACTAGCCCGCTGCCCTTGTACATAGTTATGTAGGTAGTGTTAGGTTTTATTTTTTTTGGGATTTATTTTGGACCTTTCGGACATTGGCCACATTTTTGTATATAGTTTATTTTATTAGTCAGTGTAGTTAGATAGGTTTCCTTTCTTTTGTTGGGATAATGGACCCTGGCTTGTTCGTATGTACATAGTTCACTGTTGGATTGGATTTTTCTTTCGCATTTTCACCATGGAGCAATGGCTTTCTTTTTTATTTCCCATTGGATTTTGTTTTGTGGACAGTGACTTTGGACACCATTACTTTGGATTTTTATTTTTGGTTTTGCTTTTTTTCACGGACATGCTTCTTTTCATTTTTGTACATTCCCATTTCTGTTTCTTTATTTTTGATTCTATTTATGTTTGCTTCAATACATATTTTTTTATCATACTTCAATGTGTAGTATCATCTCATTGGTTTAATGCATATCATGATATGGCTTTTGAGATTCACTGACACCCATTGGGTGTATGTGAGGGACATGTGTTTGTTTCGGAACTTGCAATTGGTGTTCTGTCATGTAATTGCCAATTATGAGTGGGTGGATGCAATACTCGGGTGGGTGTTTTGCATTTGGAGGCTGACCATAGGGACCAGGGATCTAGATTGTGATGACATGTTGGCTGGGGAACATGAGTTGGACATGGGTGGGGGCCTGCTGGCAGGTGCCCCACAGTGCTGGGGGGTGGGGGTGCAGGGGTACATGAGTTGGACATGAGTTGGGGCATGCTGGCAGGTGCCCCACAGTGCTGGGGGGTGGGGGCGCAGGGGTACATGAGTTGGACATGAGTGGGGGCCTGCTGGCAGGTGCCCCACAGTGCTGGGGGGTGGGGGTGCAGGGGTACATGAGTTGGACATGAGTGGGGGCCTGCTGACAGGTGCCCCACAGTCCTGGGGGGTGGGGGTGCAGGGGGACATGAGTGGGGGCCTGGTGGAGGCTGCCCCTGACTGCTGGGGGGTGGTGGGAGACATGAGTGGGGGCCTGGTGGAGGCTGCCCCTGGTAGCTGGGGGTGAGGGTGGTGGGAGACATGAGTGGGGGTCTGGTGGAGGCTGCCCCTGCACTGCGGGGGGGTGGGGATAATAGGGGACATGAGTGGGGGCCTGGTGGAAGCTGCCCCTGGTGGCTGGGGGGGTGGGGGTGCAGGGGGACATGGGTGGGGGCCTGGTGGAGGGTGCCCCTGCACTGCTGGGGGGTGGGGGTGCAGGGGGACATGAGTGGGGGCCTGGTGGAGGCTGCCCCTGACTGCTGGGGGTGGGGGTGGTGGGAGAGATGAGTGGGGGCCTGGTGGAGGCTGCCCCTGCACTGCGGGGGGGTGGGGGTAATAGGGGACATGAGTGGGGGCTTGGTGGAGGCTGCCCCTGGTGGCTGGGGGGTGGGGGTGGTGGGAGACATGAGTGGGGGCCTGGTGGAGGCTGCCCCTGACTGCTGGGGGGTAGGGGGTGGTGGGAGACATGGGTGGGGGCCTGGTGGAGGGTGCCCCTGGTGGCTGGGGGGTGGGGGTGGTGGGAGACATGAGTGGGGGCCTGGTGGAGGCTGCCCCTGCACTGCGGGGGGGGGGGGGGGTAATAGGGGACATGAGTGGGGGCCTGGTGGAGGCTGCCCCTGGTGGCTGGGGGGTGGTGGTGGTGGTAGACATGGATGGGGGCCTGGTGGAGGCTGCCCCTGCACTGCTGGGAGGTGGGGGTGTGGGAGACATGGGTGGGGGCCTGGTGGAGGCTGCCCCTGGTGGCTGGGGGGTGGGGGTAATAGGGGACATGAGTGGGGGCCTGGTGGAGGCTGCCCCTGGTGGCTGTGGGATGGGGGTGGTGGGAGACATGAGTGGGGGCCTGGTGGAGGCTGCCCCTGCACTGCTGGGGGGTGGGGGTGCAGGGGGACATGAGTGGGGGCCTGGTGGAGGCTACCCCTGACTGCTGGGGGGTGGGGGTGGTGGGAGACATGGGTGGGGGCCTGGTGGAGGGTGCCCCTGACTGCTGGGGGGTAGGGGGTGGTGGGAGACATGAGTGGGGGCCTGGTGGAGGCTGCCCCTGGTGGCTGGGGGGGGGTGGGGGTGCAGGGGGACATGGGTGGGGGCCTGGTGGAGGGTGCCCCTGCACTGCTGGGGGGTGGGGGTGCAGGGGGACATGAGTGGGGGCCTGGTTGAGGCTGCCCCTGACTGCTGGGGGGTGGGGGTGGTGGGAGACATGAGTGGGGGCCTGGTGGAGGCTGCCCCTGCACTGCAGGGGGGTGGGGGTAATAGGGGACATGAGTGGGGGCTTGTTGGAGGCTGCCCCTGGTGGCTGGGGGGTGGGGGTGGTGGGAGACATGAGTGGGGGCCTGGTGGAGGCTGCCCCTGCACTGCGGGGGGTGGGGGTAATAGGGGACAGGAGTGGGGGCCTTGTGGAGGCTGCCCCTGGTGGCTGGGGGGTGGTGGTAGACATGGGTGGGGGCCTGGTGGAGGCTGCCCCTGCACTGCTGGGGGGTGGGGATGGTGGGAGACATGGGTGGGGGCCTGGTGGAGGGTGCCCCTGACTGCTGGGGGGTAGGGGGTGGTGGGAGACATGAGTGGGGGCCTGGTGGAGGGTGCCCCTGGTGGCTGGGGGGTGGGGGTGGTGGGAGACATGAGTGGGGGCCTGGTGGAGGCTGCCCCTGCACTGCGGGGGGTGGGGGTAATAGGGGACATGAGTGGGGGCCTGGTGGAGGCTGCCCCTGGTGGCTGGGGGGGTGGGGGTGCAGGGGGACATGGGTGGGGGCCTGGTGGAGGGTGTGCCTGCACTGCTGGGGGGTGGGGGTGCAGGGGGACATGAGTGGGGGCCTGGTGGAGGCTGCCCCTGACTGCTGGGGGGTGGGGGTGGTGGGAGACATGAGTTGGGGCCTGGTGGAGGCTGCCCCTGCACTGCGGGGGGGTGGGGGTAATAGGGGACATGAGTGGGGGCTTGGTGGAGGCTGCCCCTGGTGGCTGGGGGATGGGGGTGGTGGGAGACATGAGTGGGGGCCTGGTGGAGGCTGCCCCTGACTACTGGGGGGCAGGGGGTGGTGGGAGACATGGGTGGGGGCCTGGTGGAGGGTGCCCCTGGTGGCTGGGGGGTGGGGGTGGTGGGAGACATGAGTGGGGGCCTGGTGGAGGCTGCCCCTGCACTGCTGGGGGGTGGGGGTAATAGGGGACATGAGTGGGGGCCTTGTGGAGGCTGCCCCTGGTGGCTGGGGGGTGGGGGTGGTGGTAGACATGGGTGGGGGCCTGGTGGAGGCTGCCCCTGCACTGCTGGGGGGTGGGGGTGGTGGGAGACATGGGTGGGGGCCTGGTGGAGGCTGCCTCTGGTTGCTGGGGGGTGGGGGTAATAGGGGACATGAGTGGGGGCCTGGTGGAGGCTGCCCCTGGTGGCTGGGGGGTGGGGGTGGTGGTAGACATGGGTGGGGGCCTGGTGGAGGCTGCCCCTGCACTGCTGGGGGGTGGGGGTGGTGGGAGACATGGGTGGGGGCCTGGTGGAGGCTGCCCCTGGTGGCTGGGGGGTGGGGGTAATAGGGGACATGAGTGGGGGCTTTGTGGAGGCTGCCCCTGGTGGCTGGGGGGTGGGGTGGTGGGAGACATGAGTGGTGGCCTGGTGGAGGCTGCCCCTGACTGCTGTGGGGTAGGGGGTGGTGGGAGACATGAGTGGGGGCCTGGTGGAGGGTGCCCCTGGTGGCTGGGGGGTGGGGGTGGTGGGAGACATGATTGGGGGCCTGGTGGAGGCTGCCCCTGGTGGCTGGGGGGTGGGGGTGGTGGGAGACATGAGTGGGGGCCTGGTGGAGGCTGCCCCTGCACTGCGAGGGGGTGGGGGTAATAGGGGACATGAGTGGGGGCCTGGTGGAGGCTGCCCCTGGTGGCTGGGGGGGTGGGGGTGCAGGGGGACATGGGTGGGGGCCTGGTGGAGGGTGCGCCTGCACTGCTGGGGGGTGGGGGTGCAGGGGGACATGAGTGGGGGCCTGGTGGAGGCTGCCCCTGACTGCTGGGGGGTGGGGGTGGTGGGAGACATGAGTTGTGGCCTGGTGGAGGCTGCCCCTGCACTGCGGGGGGGGTGGAGGTAATAGGGGACATGAGTGGGGGCTTGGTGGAGGCTGCCCCTGGTGGCTGGGGGGTGGGGGTGGTGGGAGACATGAGTGGGGGCCTGGTGGAGGCTGCCCCTGACTACTGGGGGGTAGGGGGTGGTGGGAGACATGGGTGGGGGCCTGATGGAGGGTGCCCCTGGTGGCTGGGGGGTGGGGGTGGTGGGAGACATGAGTGGGGGCCTGGTGGAGGCTGCCCCTGCACTGCTGGGGGGTGGGGGTAATAGGGGACATGAGTGGGGGCCTTGTGGAGGCTGTCCCTGGTGGCTGGGGGGTGGGGGTGGTGGTAGACATGGGTGGGGGCCTGGTGGGGGTGGAGGCTGCCCCTGCACTGCTGGGGGGTGGGGGTGGTGGGAGACATGGGTGGGGGCCTGGTGGAGGCTGCCCCTGGTTGCTGGGGGGTGGGGGTAATAGGGGACATGAGTGGGGGCCTGGTGGAGGCTGCCCCTGGTGGCTGGGGGGTGGGGGTGGTGGTAGACATGGGTGGGGGCCTGGTGGAGGCTGCCCCTGCACTTCTGGGGGGGTGGGGGGGGGGTGGGAGACATGGATGGGGGCCTGGTGGAGGCTGCCCCTGGTGGCTGGGGGGTGGGGGTAATAGGGGACATGAGTGGGGGCTTTGTGGAGGCTGCCCCTGGTGGCTGGGGGGTGGGGGTGGTGGGAGACATGAGTGGGGGCCTGGTGGAGGCTGCCCCTGACTGCTGGGGGGTAGGGGGTGGTGGGAGACATGAGTGGGGGCCTGGTGGAGGCTGCCCCTGGTGGCTGTGGGATGGGGGTGGTGGGAGACATGAGTGGGGGCCTGGTGGAGGCTGCCCCTGCATTGCTGGGGGGTGGGGGTGCAGGGGGACATGAGTGGGGGCCTGGTGGATGCTGCCCCTGACTTCTGGGGGGTGGGGGTGGTGGGAGACATGGGTGGGGGCCTGGTGGAGGGTGCCCTTGCACTGCTGGGGGGTGGGGGTGGTGGGAGACATGGGTGGGGGCCTGGTGGAGGATGCCCCTGCACTGCTGGGGGGTGGGGGTGCAGGAGGACATGAGTGGGGGCCTGGTGGAGGCTGCCCCTGACTGCTGGGAGGTGGGGGTGGTGGGTGACATGAGTGGGGGCCTGGTGGAGGCTGCCCCTGACTGCTGGGGGGTAGGGGTGGTGGTAGACATGGGTGGGGGCCTGGTGGAGGCTGCCCCTGCACTGCTGGGGGGTGGGGGTGGTGGGAGACATGGGTGGGGGCCTGGTGGAGGCTGCCCCTGGTGGCTGGGGGGTGGGGGTAATAGGGGACATGAGTGGGGGCTTTGTGGAGGCTGCCCCTGGTGGCTGGGGGGTGGGGTGGTGGGAGACATGAGTGGTGGCCTGGTGGAGGCTGCCCCTGACTGCTGTGGGGTAGGGGGTGGTGGGAGACATGAGCGGGGGCCTGGTGGAGGGTGCCCCTGGTGGCTGGGGGGTGGGGGTGGTGGGAGACATGATTGGGGGCCTGGTGGAGGCTGCCCCTGGTGGCTGGGGGGTGGGGGTGGTGGGAGACATGAGTGGGGGCCTGGTGGAGGCTGCCCCTGCACTGCGAGGGGGTGGGGGTAATAGGGGACATGAGTGGGGGCCTGGTGGAGGCTGCCCCTGGTGGCTGGGGGGGTGGGGGTGCAGGGGGACATGGGTGGGGGCCTGGTGGAGGGTGCGCCTGCACTGCTGGGGGGTGGGGGTGCAGGGGGACATGAGTGGGGGCCTGGTGGAGGCTGCCCCTGACTGCTGGGGGGTGGGGGTGGTGGGAGACATGAGTTGTGGCCTGGTGGAGGCTGCCCCTGCACTGCGGGGGGGTGGAGGTAATAGGGGACATGAGTGGGGGCTTGGTGGAGGCTGCCCCTGGTGGCTGGGGAGTGGGGGTGGTGGGAGACATGAGTGGGGGCCTGGTGGAGGCTGCCCCTGACTACTGGGGGGTAGGGGGTGGTGGGAGACATGGGTGGGGGCCTGATGGAGGGTGCCCCTGGTGGCTGGGGGGTGGGGGTGGTGGGAGACATGAGTGGGGGCCTGGTGGAGGCTGCCCCTGCACTGCTGGGGGGTGGGGGTAATAGGGGACATGAGTGGGGGCCTTGTGGAGGCTGTCCCTGGTGGCTGGGGGGTGGGGGTGGTGGTAGACATGGGTGGGGGCCTGGTGGAGGCTGCCCCTGCACTGCTGGGGGGTGGGGGTGGTGGCAGACATGGGTGGGGGCCTGGTGGAGGCTGCCCCTGGTTGCTGGGGGGTGGGGGTAATAGGGGACATGAGTGGGGGCCTGGTGGAGGCTGCCCCTGGTGGCTGGGGGGTGGGGGTGGTGGTAGACATGGGTGGGGGCCTGGTGGAGGCTGCCCCTGCACTTCTGGGGGGGTGGGGGGGGTGGGAGACATGGATGGGGGCCTGGTGGAGGCTGCCCCTGGTGGCTGGGGGGTGGGGGTAATAGGGGACATGAGTGGGGGCTTTGTGGAGGCTGCCCCTGGTGGCTGGGGGGTGGGGGTGGTGGGAGACATGAGTGGGGGCCTGGTGGAGGCTGCCCCTGACTGCTGGGGGGTAGGGGGTGGTGGGAGACATGAGTGGGGGCCTGGTGGAGGCTGCCCCTGGTGGCTGTGGGATGGGGGTGGTGGGAGACATGAGTGGGGGCCTGGTGGAGGCTGCCCCTGCATTGCTGGGGGGTGGGGGTGCAGGGGGACATGAGTGGGGGCCTGGTGGATGCTGCCCCTGACTTCTGGGGGGTGGGGGTGGTGGGAGACATGGGTGGGGGCCTGGTGGAGGGTGCCCCTGCACTGCTGGGGGGTGGGGGTGGTGGGAGACATGGGTGGGGGCCTGGTGGAGGGTGCCCCTGCACTGCTGGGGGGTGGGGGTGCAGGAGGACATGAGTGGGGGCCTGGTTCGAGGCTGCCCCTGACTGCTGGGAGGTGGGGGTGGTGGGTGACATGAGTGGGGGCCTGGTGGAGGCTGCCCCTGACTGCTGGGGGGTAGGGGGTGGTGGGAGACATGAGTGGGGGCCTGGTGGAGGCTGCCCTGGTGGCTGGGGGGTGGGGGTGGTGGGAGACATGAGTGGGGGCCTGGTGGAGGCTGCCCCTGGTGGCTGGGGGGTGGGGGTGGTGGATGACATGAGTAGGGGCCTGGTGGAGGCTGCCCCTGCACTGCTGGGGGGTGGGGGGGATGGGTGACATGAGTGGGGGCCTGGTGGAGGCTGCCCCTGCACTGCTGGGGGGTGGGGGTGGTGGGAGACATGAGTGGGGGCCTGGTGGAGGCTGCCCCTGACTGCTGCTGGGGGGTAGGGGGTGGTGGGAGACATGGGTGGGGGCCTGGTGGAGGGTGCCCCTGGTGGCTGGGGGTGGGGGTGGTGGGAGACATGAGTGGGGGCCTGGTGGAGGCTGCCCCTGCACTGCGGGGGGTGGGGGTAATAGGGGACATGAGTGGGGGCCTGGTGGAGGCTGCCCCTGGTGGCTGGGGGGTGGGGGTGGTGGGAGACATGAGTGGGGGCCTGGTGGAGGCTGCCCCTGGTGGCTGGGGGGTGGGGGTGGTGGGTGACATGAGTGGGGGCCTGGTGGAGGCTGCCCCTGCACTGCTGGGGGGGTGGGGGGGGTGAGTGACATGAGTGGGGGCCTGGTGGAGGCTGCCCCTGCACTGCTGGGGGGTGGTGGGAGACATGAGTGGGGGCCTGGTGGAGGCTGCCCCTGACTGCTGGGGGGTAGTGGGTGGTGGGAGACATGAGTGGGGGCCTGGTGGAGGCTGCCCCTGCACTGCGGGGGGGTGGGGGTAATAGGGGACATGAGTGGGGGCCTGGTGGAGGCTGCCCCTGGTGGCTGGGGGATGGGGGTGGTGGGAGACATGAGTGGGGGCCTGGTGGAGGCTGCCCCTGGTGGCTGGGGGGTGGGGGTGGTGGGTGACATGAGTGTGGGCCTGGTGGAGGCTGCCCCTGCACTGCTGGGGGGTGGGGTGGGTGGGTGACATGAGTGGGGGCCTGGTGGAGGCTGCCCCTGCACTGCTGGGGGTTGGGGGTGGTGGGAGACATGAGTGGGGGCCTGGTGGAGGCTGCCCCTGACTGCTGGGGGGTAGAGGGTGGTGGGAGACATGGGTGGGGGCCTGGTGGAGGGTGCCCCTGGTGGCTGGGGGGTGGGGGTGGTGGGAAACATGAGTGGGGGCCTGGTGAAGGCTGCCCCTGCACTGCGGGGGGTGGGGGTAATAGGGGACATGAGTGGGGGCCTGGTGGAGGCTGCCCCTGGTGGCTGGGGGGTGGGAGTGGTGGGAGACATGAGTGGGGGCCTGGTGGAGGCTGCCCCTGGTGGCTGGGTCGTGGGGGTGGTGGGTGACATAAGTGGGGGCCTGGTGGAGGCTGCCCCTGCACTGCTGGGGGGTGGGGGGGTGACATGAGTCGGGGCCTGGTGGAGGCTGCCCCTGCACTGCTGGGGGGTGGGGGTGGTGGGAGACATGAGTGGGGGCCTGGTGGAGGCTGCCCCTGACTGCTGGGGGGTAGGGGGTGGTGGGAGACATGGGTGGGGGCCTGTGGAGGCTGCCCCTGCACTGCGGGGGGGTGGGGGTAATAGGGGACATGAGTGGGGGCCTGGTGGAGGCTGCCCCTGGTGGCTGGGGGGTGGGGGTGGTGGGAGACATGAGTGGGGGCCTGGTGGAGGCTGCCCCTGGTGGCTGGGGGTGGGGGTGGTGGGTGACATGAGTGGGGGCCTGGTGGAGGCTGCCCCTGCACTGCTGGGGGGTGGGGTGGGTGTGTGACATGAGTGGGGGCCTGGTGGAGGCTGCCCCTGCACTGCTGGGGGGTGGGGGGTGGTGGGAGACATGAGTGGGGGCCTGGTGGAGGCTGCCCCTGACTGCTGGGGGGTAGAGGGTGGTGGGAGACATGGGTGGGGGCCTGGTGGAGGGTGCCCCTGGTGGCTGGGGGGTGGGGGTGGTGGGAGACATGAGTGTGGGCCTGGTGGAGGCTGCCCCTGCACTGCGGGGGGTGGGGGTAATAGGGGACATGAGTGGGGGCCTGGTGGAGGCTGCCCCTGGTGGCTGGGGGGTGGGGGTGGTGGGAGACATGAGTGGGGGCCTGGTGGAGGTTGCCCCTGGTGGCTGGGGGGTGGGGGTGGTGGGTGACATGAGTGGGGGCCTGGTGGAGGCTGCCCCTGCACTGCTGGGGGGTGGGGGGGGTGGGTGACATGAGTGGGGGCCTGGTGGAGGCTGCCCCTGCACTGCTGGGGGGTGGGGGTGGTGGGAGACATGAGTGGGGGCCTGGTGGAGGCTGCCCCTGACTGCTGGGGGGTAGGGGGTGGTGGGAGACATGGGTGGGGGCCTGTGAAGGGTGCCCCTGGTGGCTGGGGGGTGGGGTTGGTGAGAGACATGAGTGGGGGCCTGGTGGAGGCTGCCCCTGCACTGCGGGGGGATGGGGGTAATAGGGGACATGAGTGGGGGCCTGGTGGAGGCTGCCCCTGGTGGCTGGGGGGTGGGGGTAGTGGGAGACATGAGTGGGGGCCTGGTGGAGGCTGCCCCTGCACTGCTGCGGGGTGGGGGGGGGGGGTGACATGAGTGGGGGCCTGGTGGAGGCTGACCCTGCACTGCTGGGGGGTGGGGGTGGTGGGAGACATGCATTGTTGATCAGTGGTGCAAGGTGACATGTGGGTTGGCTGGTGGGCATGGCCATGGTGGATGGGTTGCCTGTGGGACATGAGCAGGGCTGCAGGGTAGTACCCTGTGGTGTGGGCTGCCTGCAGGGGCCGTGGAGGGTGTAGAGGGAACACCTGGGGGGACCCACATGGCCAAATCACGTGTAGCATACCCCGCACCACCGAAATACACGTACCCAGCCAAATCGCGTGTGAAACTTCCCGCGCACCCCTGGAATCCACGTAACCACCCAAATCGCGTGTGAAACTTCACGCGCACCCCTGAAATCCACGTACCCAGCCAAATCGCGTGTTGGACTTCCCGCGCACCCCTGAAATCCACGTACCCGGCCAAATTGCATGTGGAACTTCCCGCGCACCCCTGAAATCCACGTACCCGGCCAAATCGCGTGTTGAACTTCCCGCGCACCCCTGAAATCCACGTACCCGGCCAAATCGCGTGTGGAACTTCCCGCGCACCCCTGAAATCCACATACCCAGCCAAATCGCGTGTGAAACTTCGCGCGCCCCCCCTTAAATCCACGTACCCAGCCAAATCGCGTGTTGAACTTCCCGCGCACCCCTGAAATCCACGTACCCGGCCAAATCGCGTGTGGAACATCCCGCGCACCCCTGAAATCCACGTACCCAGCCAAATCACGTGTTGAACTTCCCGCGCACCCCTGAAATCCACGTACCCGGCCAAATCGCGTGTGGAACTTCCCGCGCACCCCTGAAATCCACGTACCCAGCCAAATCGCGTGTGAAACTTCCCGCGCACCCCTGGAATCCACGTACCCAGCCAATTCGCGTGTGAAACTTCCCGCGCACCCCGAAATACACGCACACGTTATTTTTCAGTCACCGGGTGTCCGTGTTTGTGGGTACCCCTTTGCACGTCATTTGTCCTGGAGGGCTACAGTATAGGACATTCATCATAGCTGTATATATGTGCTATTTGTTGGCGCACCTTTTGGCGCACATTTTTTACAGGCGCAGGGACGCTACCACCTGCTTTCTTGTGGCGGTCGTGTTTGTGCCTGTGCGCTGGTTTGACCGTGCGCTGTTTTGCCCTATTCGATTCCATGAATACGTGTTGTAGGCGAGCGTGTGGGCGTTCCTCGCACTTGCACCCTGTACTTCCCCCGTGACGCCCACATTTTGGCAAGTTGTTCCCCATTCTGAGTGTTACGCCCCGTGTTCCGCCTACTTTTGTTGTGTGCGCCGCGCTGTGTGCGATTTTCGCTGTGGCCTGTGCGATTTTCGCTGTGACCTGACGCACGCCGTTAGATGGCCTGTGCGCCAACGTGCGCCGTGCACTTTTTTAGCGCACATCAGATGGTTTTTTCGCGCACGCCCTTCCATGAATCGATGTGCGCTGCTTTTCGTGCGATTTTCGCACTTGCACTGCGAATCGCACGTTTTTGCCCACTTGCGCCGCGCTAATTATTCCATGAATCGGCCTCCTAATCGTCACTATCCTCCATTTTCATAGTGAATTTTCCTTATTGTGATTATATTACCATCTTTTGCAAAATACAATATGGCTAATTCATGCTCCAATTTTGTGATTGATATTTCCTTAATTTTTATTAACATTTCTTAACCAGGGAAGAAAACCCAGAAAAACTGGAAAATCAACCCCTAGTTTAAACTCATATTGTCCATTGTCCAGTGTATTACCCCATCACACACTATAGCTCTAAATATTGAATATTTAGCAAAGAATGCTCAGAGTAATAGGGCATATTCCAAAACTGAGCTTAAGTGATGGCACACTATGTATCAAAAATGTACCCAAGTAAAACATGGAGTTCTACAGCAAAATCACTGGTTCATTTCACATAAAATATGAATAACAATTCATTTTTGAGTAATCAGATGGTTCCATTCCACCGCCACATTAAGTCCTTGCTTCACTGTGTTCAAAGTATATATCCATTTCTGTTCAATTTTGTGGAGAATAGAGGTAACATCTCCACCTCATATTGAAGCTTTAACCTATTGTAACACAAACCACCTCAGATCTGTATCTCTGTGTCCCAGCTTAGTAAAATGATCAACTAGGGGTATATCTTGGACTTGATTTCTTACACAGGATCTGTGCTCTCCTATACGCTGTCGTACTTCTCTAGCAGTCTTACCTACATAGAGTAAGTTACAAGGACACCTTATTATATAAACTATGTTTTTTGATCTACAGTTAGTGTGAGTCTGTAGTTTCCAGCTAGTTTTCCCGTAGTTAAACACAGTTCTCTTTTCGGTGAGCGGACATGCCACACATCCACCACATTTATGGTGTCCCATAATGGGTGGCAAACCCCATTATGTCTGGAACGTCTGTTCTCTGTTGGACTCTTCAAATGTATGTACCAATTTTCGCCGCAAATTCAGATTTTTTTTAAAAGCAAAAAGAGGTTTTTTAGCTAAACTTCGAGGCTATTTTATCAAATCCCAATTCCGATGAATTATTCTTTTTATATCATTACTAATCGGATTGTATGTTGTTACACAGAATATTCTTCCTTCTTTATCTTTATCATGTCTAGATTTCAAACATTCCTCCCGTGGTGAATTAAACGCCCTCTTAAGATTGTTATTCACCAGTCTGCGTGGGTATCCTCGTTCCCTCAGTCTGGTCTTCAATTGTCCTGCATGCTTTACAAATTCTTCTTTCTCTGTACAATTCCTACGAATCCATAGGAACTGCCCATAGGGCAGATTTTCTTAAGCCCTACCGGGTGAAAACTCGTGAAGTGCGACAACGTGTTCTTATCCCTTGGTTTCCTGAAAAGACTAGTAATTAGCTTATTGCCAGATATTTTAATTTTTAAATCCAAAAAACGTACTTCCTTAGGGTTAGATTCTGACGTGACGTGAACTTGATGTGTGGATCACAGGTATTCACAGTTAGCAAAGATATTTAGGGAACTGGCATCCCCTCTCCATATTAGGAAAATATCATCGATATACCTGTGCCAGGTAACCAAACACTGACATAGGTCTGGTTGTTGTTTCAATGTACTGTCAGGACCCGTTATATATTTGTTCTCGAAGTCAGCCATAAACAAATTGGCCACGTCCGGGGCGAAAGTCGCCCCCATACTCACTCCACGTTTTTGTTTATAGAGCTGAGTTTTAAACAGAAAAAAAATGTTCCGTCATTGACAGGCATGCACATTATTGTATAAATTCGGTCGGTGGACAGTGGGGACTGGTTCTAGTGTCCAAAAACTTTCCAAGGATATCCAAACAGAGCATCTGGGGGATAGAGGTATATAGCGATTGGACATCCATAGTGACAAGGATGTCTCCTGCTCTTATTCCTAGCTTTTTCGTAATCCTGATACTTTCTGTAGAGTCCTTTACATAAGAGGGCATCATTTCGACAAAAGGTTTTAAGAAATATTCCACGTAAATAGACAAGGTTTCTAGCAAAGAATCAATTGCAGCAACTATGGGTCTACCGGGTGGCTTCGTTAGGTGTTTATGCATCTTAGGCAAGATGTAGAATGATGCACGTTTTGGATATGCCTTATTCAAAAAACACTGTTCTTCTTCGCAGATCCACTTTTCGTTTTCTGCGTGAGTGGTGAGACTTCTTATCTCTTCTTGTAATCATGAAGTCGGATCCTGGCCCAACTTCAATTATGAGTCAGTTTCATTTAAAAGGCGGAGGCATTCTATTTCATAATCTCTAGTTTGCAGGATAACGATTCCACCCCCCTTATCAGCAGGTTTTTTCGTTATCCCTGGTGTATCAGATGCATAGTTCTTCTTGCTAATCATGTCCATCACTTGTCTAGTAACTCTGTTTTCAAAAGTTTCAATTTCTGGTGAACAGGCATGTGGGGGTGGATAAAAGGTTGATTTCAGCCTAAGGCCAGTGATGTTGGGTATCTTGTCACTTATGTCTGTTCGTCCACCTGTCCCATATTTGGGCAAAAAAGTCTCAAAATAGTATTTGAGTCGGATGTTTCTATACATCCTGTGAAGTTCTAGTTCGGTGTTGAAATGATCCGCTCTTGCCACTGGTACAAAAGATAAACCTTTGGACAATAAATCTCTTTCTGTGTCACTCAAAGTGACTGTTGACAAATTAAAAATCGGTATTCTGTCCTGGGTATCTACTGATTTTGGTACCATAACATGGTTCTCATGCCTGCGCCCTGTCGTGGACGTCCTCTTTTGTTCGGTCCCTGAAAACCCTGTTGGAAACCCTGTTGTTGTTGTTGCTGTTGTATCCCTCTTCCTCCAGTGTTCGTACTTGTGCCTGGTTGGTTATTAAGAGATGGATCTGATCCGCTTGAGTATCCTGATGTGTTAGAGAAAGAAACATACTTGTTGTTACATCGTGTTGTTTGACCAAATACTGGGTCTGTGAAAAACCCTTCCCTTAGATATGGGTATGTTTTTTCTTCCTGATAGTTTGTAACATCTTTTTGTAGTTTCAAGATTTTCCGATCAAGATTAATTTGCTAGAATTTTTGTATCTCCAACTCGAGATCCTCTAGCTGTTTTTTCGCATCTTGAATATTTTTGTTCTCCACAAATAATTTCTCCAATTCAGCCAAATCTTTCCCCTGCTTCCTCATCAGCGGTTTCTAATATTAGGATAATCCAATCCCGAGAACATTTGTTGCCAAGCCCACTAAAGTTCTTTTGGAACTTGGGGTTGTCAACAAATATCCTTGCGATGTTCTTAACCTGTAGGCCCTCCGGGATTATGCCCGCTTTCAGATATTCTAGCATAAATTTCCCATTGGATGTCAGTCCTAGTTAACTTCTTCATTTTTTGTGTGATTTTATCAAGATCATTTTGCCCACTGTGCACATTAGTCAAAGGAACAGCATTAGCAAATAAAGCTGGTGTCTCCAGATGTTTTTTATAATGTTCTTCTGAAAACGAGAAGATATTAACCTACTCCATTTTTTATGTGTCTTATAGTACACTTTAGCAAAACAAATACCGCAACAGCCACTGGCTGTACTTAAACGGTCAAAAACAATTGTAAGCGTAAAATGAGTGTGCACCATTATGTGTATAGTTAGGACAGGGTTCGCACCCTTGATAGAGGACTCTTTGAAGCCAGTCGGTCTTAATGCACGCAGTCGCATGAAACACAGTGTGGGCGTGGGGAAAGTGACTGTTCGGATGGGAGACAGTATTTAAGATCATACTGCCTGTAACACACTATTCCGATTAGGATTGATAATCCGTAATATTGAATGTGAGTTATCCTAGATGTCGCTATTTTCTGTGTGATAGATCGACTATGGGCTAGCCAATGAGATTAAATGTAGACCAAAAAAGGATTAAATTTTTAGATTAACTAAACAAATGTTGTAAAAACAGCAATGTAGTTAAGCAGTGTACGTAAACAAAGTACGCTATCCTGTGTTGCACAGGTTAAAAATGTAAAAATGAAAAAATGGAATAGAATAAAAACAAGCATCATTGACTCTGATTAATTTGAGTTTGTTGCATTTTTTAGGGCACTGATTCAGTTGAGAGAGGCCTTAGAAAAGGAACCAGGGAAGTTGATCGACTGTGGAGAAAAAGATAGCCTACATTGTAGTGGCTATTTAAAGAGTACGCACTTTGCAGAAGGTTTGTATGATCTTGTGGTTGGTTTAAGATTTCTGATCAAGATGGCTTGCTGAATAGTCAGTAATTATAGTATTGTCTATATTCAGGTTGTGTCTTTTTTTGTGGGAAATAATAAACATATACAACAATGTGGACTGAGGCCAATATCTGAGTCATCTGCGCCAATTTACAAGTGTAGGTGAGTCAGACTATGACTAATTAAAAGTCAGTGCGTATATTAATTATATGATGTAATAATGAGAGGGGTAAAAACTAAGAGTGTTGTTTGATTGTTTTATAGGGACCTGGGCTCACCCTACCTCAAAAGACAGCATACTGGTCTGCTGTCAGTTCGTCCTGAAGAAGGTTGCTATTCGAAGAGGACCCTAGTGGGGGTCGAGGGAACAACCGATACACGTGTAGACAATTGAGATCTGTGAAATGTGTATCTACACAGATGGGTTGATTGACAGACCTAAAACCCAAAACTGTAAACAGCAAAATTGTCACATCTAACCAAAGAGGGTTAGAGACCAAAAGATGGAGAGCATAAATGGATTGGAAATGAGTATGAGTGAGTGGTAGTAGAATGTGTTAGGTGAGTCTAGGTTTTTTCTTTTAGAATTAACTGTGTTTTTCTTTTAGAATGAATAGTGCTTTGTTGGCACTTGTTTAAATATATTCCATGTGGAACATTTTTTGAGATTGTGTTTATTTTACTAATATGTGTATGACACAATAAAATAGATTTTACTAATTGAATTAATTGAATGTTCAGTCAATATTTGTAAAGAGACTGTACATGAGGAAAAGAGGTTACCCCTCTATATTACTGGTTTAATATAGATTGTTTCATTGTTTAAAGCCTACAAAACCAGTTGTGATATTAGGCATCCCCATTGTTTTTTGACCGATCTATGAAAGTGTCACACAAACAGATTCTCCCCTGCTCCTCCAGAACCATCAAGGACCATATTGACACCCTTGCTCCAGCCTTGGCCGATTTCTGTAATCACTTTTGCCAAGGGAACGTTCCTCTCTCCCTTTTAGCACTCCCTTGTGGACCCATTCCTCAAGAAGCTGTCTGCTGATCCTACCCGCCTGCCAAACGATTGCCCAATCTCCATCAGCCCTTTCCTGGCCAAACTCTTGGAAAAGCTGGCCATTTCCCAGCTTACTCTCCACACTGAAGCTGTTGGTTGTCTCCATGACCATCAGTCTGACTTCAGAGCTTCCAGAAACTGCTCTCCTGATCACCCGTGAAGATCTGCTCTCTAACCTTGATTTCAGCATTCCTTCTGTCCTAATCCTCCCTGATCTTTCCTCTACTTTTGACACAGTTAACCACTCCATCCTGATCAATCGACTACGTGAGAACCTGGGCATCATGGATCAGGCCCTGGAGTGGCTGACCTATTTCCTCTTGGACTGCCCCTCCCAGGTGCAACTTGGTCCCTTTCTCTCCGCCACCTCCCTCTCTACCTGTGGCATTCCCCAGGGCTCTGTCCTCTCAGCCTGGTTTTAAAACCTCTACTTTGCCCCTTTGGCCCACCTGATCTCTACCTTCTCTTCTAACTTTCAGTGTTATGCGGATGACACACCGCTTTCCTTCAGACTCCTCTCCTCTCTCGCTTATTCCTGACCGTCTATCCGCGATTCAGGATTGTTGCACCTCCAGCAATCCCTGCCTTAATGCCAGTAAGACAGAGATCCTTCTCATTGGGACCCCTTCCCCTGCTTTCCCTCTCCCAATCTGGCTGCCCACCTTGGGCCCTTTTCCTTCGCCTGCCTGCCAAGCAATAAATCTAGGTGTCATCTTCGACTCCATTCTCTCTTTCTCTCCCCACATCTCGGATGTCGCCAAGAAGTCCCACTACCAGATGCTCCTCCACAAAGAGGCTCTTCCTTTTCTCACTTTCCCTCAGAAGCTCACTGTCTCCAGAGCCCTGTTTCTCTCTAAGCTGGACTACTGCAACAACCTCTTTCCCAATCTCCCTTCCTCTACTCCCCGCCCTCTGCAACTAATCCAGACCAGAACTGCGAGACTTATCCTTGGCCTCAAGCCCAGGGATCGTATCTCTCCAGCCCTGAAATCTTTCCACTGGCTCCCGGTGGCTGCAAGGATCAAGTTCAAGACCCTTTGCATTGTCCACAAGGCTTTCTGGTGTTGGGGCCCAATACTCTCTTCCAAAATACCTTCCTCCAGCTACCTCCAACTCTCTAAGGGTTATACACTTTTCCAGGCATAGAGTGGGGGGTAGATCTCTCTCTCCTCTGCAGGTGCCTCCCTCTGGAATGGCCTCCCAGCCCCTCTCAAACTTGAGCAGACCACCTGAAGTTCCGGACGCAGGCCAAAACTTTCCTCTTCTCCTCTGCTTTCTCTCTCTCTCTCCCCTGCTGGCCTACCTGACCTACCTGTCTGGCCCAGAATTACCTTCACGCCCCTCTTCTTTGTCCCAGAGTTACGTATGAGGATCCTTGCCTCATAGGTAAGTACTGGGATGAGGAAGAGTGGAACTTGGAGTAATGAAGTTCACAGGTAGCTTCTCAGGCTCAACCTGGCTGACCTTCAGAGCAGTTGCCGGACAGAACAGGACACAGATGTTAAACGGCATCTGGGTTTCGATGTAAACAAGGGCCCAGCAATTACTAACATGAAGCATTTCACTGTTAGTACCTGCATTCAAATGCCACATTTTTTAGGCAATTTATATTGTGATGTGGGTTTAGTACTTGCATGCCAGGGGAGTGATTGGAAGGGAAGAGATGGAACAGGAGACCGCTCATTCTCACACCAGTCCATAAGTGGGTGCTTTCAGAATTAAAGGAGAGAGTTAACTGCTTGTAACATTGAAGCTGCACTAGAATATTCTCATTAAAATGCCTAAAGAAGTTAGATGCCCCCACACAAATAAGTTTGCCCCTCCCAAATGCCTGTGAAGTTAGAACCTCTCCCAACATTTGAAGGATTAACCTCCCGAAATGTAGGTTTTGTTGTGCCCCTAAACACAAGCACACACACCATTCACAATATACACACACGCCCACCCAGCCATCCATACATTTAAGTGTGCACCCTTTCACCATACAGGCCTACACCCAAGCAGCCACCTGTACAATTAAGTGTGCACCCTTTCACCATAGAGGCACACACACCCAGGCACCCACCCATGCATTTAAGTGTGCACCCTTTCACCATGCAGGCACACTCAGGCAGCCACCCATACATTTAAGTGTGCACCACTTCACCGTACACACACACACGCACACCAAGCCACCCTTTCACAATACACTCACACTGGCAGCCACTTACACATTTAAGTATACACCCTTTCAAAATACACTCACACACACACATGTCATGGGGTTGAGGGGAGCCCTATTACTTCAAAAATAAATTGGGCCTCATTATAAGTATGCCTGTCTGGAAACAACGGTGCCGGTAAGCTTACCGGTACCGTTGTTTCTGGACCGGCACACTACAACTCTGCGGGCGGATGCCGACCCGCCCGGCAGGGTCAGACCTGCCAGGCGGGACGGCACACGCCAACAGAGTTTTCACGGGAGCACTGGCACTGTTAGCAACGGTGCCGGTGCTCCTATGGCAATGGGGACTAACTAAATTGACGGCTCCTGCCTTCCTGGCCCCCGGACTTGTAATAGGCCGGTGGCACCGGGAAGTCAGGCACCGGTAATTATTTACCGGTCTGGCGGCAACCCACTGGTAGCACCGGCAGGGTTACCGCCGGACCCGTAATGAGGCCCATTGTTTCTTTTTGAAGTCACTCTGACTTCATAAAGAAATTATTTCTGTTAAGGATCGAACCATAACAGAAATAATTTCTTTATGAAGGCAGTGACTTCAAAAATAAGCTATTTCTTTTTGAAGTCATAGGGCTCCCCCCACCCCACTCCACCCCACTCTCGGGAGGATAGCTCAGGGTCTCAGGAGGATAGCTCAGGGGCAACATGCTCGCCTTGGAAGCAAGACGACATGGAGCACCACAGATTCGATACCCAGGTCCGCGCTTAGAAACCTCTGGGTACCAAGTGCGTTATAAATAACCTATCATGTCATGTCATGACATGGAGGCCTGCAGCCTGGGGTCTTCCATGTCATGGGGATGGGCGAGCCCTCAGACTTCAAAAAGAAAGTTTCTTTTTGTAGTCATTCTGCCTTCATAAAAAAATGATTACAGAAATTATTTCTTTATGAAGGCAGAGTAAATGCAAAGAGAAACAATAACAAAATTAATTAATTTTTTAAAAAACTTTTTTGTTTCCTTCAAGTGAGGCCCCCTCCCAGGACATGTCATAGCGGGGCCCCCAGGGAGTGGGGGCTGTGGGGGCCCCTGTTACGCCAGTGCTGCAGGATCCACTGACATCAAAAATCTTGGATGCACTATGGGCGCAGACCTATCTCTCCCTAAACACATCAACTCTGTATCCAGAAATTGCCACTTCCACTTACACATCCTAAAGGGAATCTTACCCTATCTCTCCTATCAGCAAAGAGTCTCTGCAATACTGGCCATCATTATCTCCCACCTAGACTACGCAAACTCCCTCTCTCTCGGCGTCCCAGCACGCCTGCTCAGGAAACTCCAACAAATCCCAAACTAAGCGGTCAGACTAATCCTTGCCCTCTCCCCCAGAGAACATATCACCCCCCATCCTCAGAGTACTACACTGGCTCCCTATCGGCCTACGAGCAACCTTCAAAGCAATGTGCACCACACACCGAGCCCCCCTTAAAACGGGACCAGATTTCCTACAGGAAAAGAGTATCCACTACCAACCCCCCCAAAAACCTCCAATCGGGCTCAGCTTTCTTCCTCGCTATTCCCCCCTTACCACTTCACTAGAGTTGGCAGCTCGGCCTTCTCTATGCTAGCTCCTACCATCTGGAACCTTCTTCCTCTGCACAGCCGCTGCACAGAGGACTACCTTTCCTTCAGAAAAAAGTCCTCAAAACCTGGCTATTTTCCACAATATCCTGAAACCCCTCCCTGACCTTCCAATTCCTACTCCGAGCATACGAACATTCACCACCAGATGGTGCTGCCACTATCACAGCGGCCTGGACCTCACACACTGTCAAACACCAACCATGACCTTGGTTCTCTGAAGCACAATGCTCTGCCACCATCTGGAACACACTTCCTCTGCTCATCTGCCACACCAAGGACTACCTTTCCTTCACAAAAGTCCTATAAACCTGCCTATTTCCCACAAAATCCAGAAACCCGTCCCTAACCTTCCAATTCCCAATCCTTGCTTGCTAGCCTGTCCTTTCATGCACATATATTATGAGGATACCCCCAGCACTCTGAAGATCATAGGGAGATCCGGCCCAATGTACCTGAATTCCTTTGAGGACAGACTGCTAATTGCACCTATAAGATGTACGAAGATTGCCCCTACTGTAATTAAAAGGCATTCAGGATAGCTTGTCATTGGCCTTGGTACTGGATACCAGCCTGCTTTTGCACCTACAACACCTGTAAGGACAATCATAGGCCTGTACCTAGATATACAGGTAACCAGGCATTGCAACTAGAAGAAAACAATTGCAGGTTGACACATGTGCCACACTTAGAAAATCTATGCCTTATAATGTTTAGCCCGCCCATGACGCTCGAAGATACATGTTGGTAATGGTCCATTGCACTTATACCTGCTCAGGTTAGCCATTGCAACAGACATTGGTTATACGCAGGTATCCTTGATATTGCTTCTAGTAGACACCTTTCGCCAGCGTTTGTAGAACTTGAAAGATATCTAGTAAGACTATGGGCCTCATTACGACCCAGGCGGTAAGGGTTTTACGGCGGCGTAAACAGCGCCGACCCTTACCGCCTGAGTACGAGATCCCTTAGCGCCATGGCGGACTTAACACCTGCTTTTAGCAGGTGTTAAAATCCATGGCGCTAAGGGACCATGGAGTTAATTACGCCACCGTAATTTACGGTGGCGTAATTAACGCCTTCCCCACTCCCATTATGCCCTATGGGGCAAAAATGGGAATGGGGAAGGGTAAATGGGGATTGGGGACTTACCGCCCCGCCAAGGTCGGAATGGGGCGGTAAGTCCGCCAACCACCATGGCGTAAACGTAGTTTACGCCATGGTGGTAAAGTCACGGCCCAGGCGGTAACTTACCGCCTGGGTCGTAATGAGGCCCTATGTAAGGTAACCCGGTGATCATGCTCAGAGATTTTCATTATTCTAGCTTCTACGGCAGCCTTTCTGTTCTGCCTAGGAGAAGCTCTAGAATACTCAGCCCGTAGCACTTGGCAGATTTAAGGGTAGCCTGTCCATAGTGCCTGGAAAAGTCTACGAAGGTAGCTGGCTTTTCTTCCCCACAGAGATCGGATGACATAGCAACATTAAAGCTAAACTCCATTTGAGCTTAAGCTAGGTATAAACGCACCTCTTCGGTGGACATCAGCCGCAGGCAGGGCTATCCATCCACGCACTTTAGAATGCAGTTGCGACTATGTCAAATTCAGTCTAACTGGTCACATAACCGCTTTCCACTGAAACACAAGACACCTCCAACCTTTGCCCTCAGAAGACAGTGACAACCTTCGACAAATTGTGGTCTCGCTGGGTACATATCGAGTCTCCTGCACTAGGGCCCTGTTGTGACCTCCCTCAGCACCCACCCACATGCCCATCCTCTTGGGTTGCTTATTGGAGCCTAGCCAGCCCTACTAAGTCCTAATTTAGGCCAAATGCATACACGCATCCTAAACCTCCCTTAGAACTTTCCCATACCTAGACTTCGGTTCCCAAAGGCGTTCCCACCACAAAGTGCTTTGAGGCCATACAAATGGGAAAAGGCGCTATATAAATGACTACCACAATACAATACAATACCCCACCACCTTTCCTCTGCCCGGCACTCCTTCAGGCAGTGGATTCCTAAAGAACATGTTTTCCATTTCTAGTGCTGCCCCTCAGCCTGTACATCTTAAACAATCAGTGAAGGATCTGATTTAATTTAAATACAATTTCCCCGCAGACATAGAGGACTGTGCTGTTCTGCTGTCGTCAATTATGCAATGTCTGAGAAGTAGATAGAGTAATTAATTCTGGAGATAAGAGACTGCTGCAAGAATATGTCTTATGTGAACGCCACTGGGTAATCGAATACTGCCTTGTAGCCCGATGCTACACAAAGCTCTCCCCAGCAAGGGTGTTGGATGCTTAATGCCAGGATATCTTGAGAAATGCATTAATCTGTTCTGGGTTTATTAACTCTGCCACATGCTTCAGTGTTCTGTGCTCTCGCTAATGTTTTATGAAATTACAAGATAACGCACATATTAGAATACTGCAAGCAAGGAATGGTATGAAGTATCCTGATTTCTCAAACCCGCCTTTTCATGAAAGACCAACAATATTATTAAATAGCTGTTTCCGGCTGATCTAATTCTCTATCCCTCTCTCTCTCTCTCTCTCTCTCTCTCTCTCTCTCTCTCTCTCTCCCTCTCTCTCTAATCCACACACACACATACTCCCTGTCCTCTCTTTATCCCGCTCATTCTCTCTGTCTCTTTCTCTCTCTGCATCACCTTACGTCTCATACTAAGGGGGAGAATCCCGAAAGGTTTTTGGGTGCAAGCGATGAGATGCGTTAGCAACTGGACACATTTGTTTCTGTTTCTCAACTTTCCCGATCAGATCTGCTCATCATCCCCACTTCTCTCTGTCTCTTGAGTACAGAGGTAAATATCTTTGTTACCTGGCTTCTGATTGACACTCTGAGAGCCAGAGAGCCTATACCTTTGCACTACTTCGCCTCCCCTACTTCTCCCTCTTTATGGAGTCTCAGAAATCTTTTCTTCGTTATTCAATAGAACTATGTAACAGTATCTCCCTACTTATTTCTGGCCACACTTCCACACTTTCCAGAGTATGCATGCTACACACAGTTGTATCATCTAACACCCCTTAAAGCCTTCTGGTTTCAACAATTTTCATTGGCCCTGTGAATTGTGGTTAATCAGCGTGGGAGAAAGGGGAATTCTTACATGCACCCACTTTTCACCCCGAGTTTTTACTAAGCCGATATCATTATATCATCCATATTCATTGTGTATGCCCTTTGCTTGCATCACATGAATACTGACATCATCTATCTTCACCTTCATGCTTGTCATGAAAGTCGGGGCTACAGTTTGGTCCTGGGGTGCCTTTATCAAGAAAAGTCAATGTGGTTTTCCCAATAGAGCAAGGTGGTTTGTATGGTGCGGCCAGAGTGTAGCCTGCACCAACTCTCCCCATGGAATGCCAAAACTTCCTCATACCTGCACACTTTCTTCAGTTGTGTTGTTGATACATTCAACCAACCCATTAACTCTGGGATGATGCTAAACTGTTAAGTTGTGGTTGATAGCACAATTCCTTAAGAACACATGCATGTTTTGGGATGTAGTTTGACATTTCCTGTTTATATTAGTTGTCTGATACTGATTTGTCAGTGAGGCCTTCATGTATGAAAAAGTCAGCGAAAACAGCCCAACTCATGATCTTAATGCTTCGCACTTAGAAATATCCTGCTGCAATTTAAAGAGATAGAAAACTCAATATATCAAAGGGGCTCATAATTTCCATGTCCACCATTACCTACCATCCTGAAGACTGTGCTTTAGAGAAACCGGTGTCAGAACTGACTTACATGTTGTGTCATAGAATTCACATGCAGAAGATTACCTGACTATTACTTCACCATCCAATCCAGACCATCAATAAACATTGTGCATGCTGCAATCTTTTCATGTTGTGTTCAAAACTTTGTGAGAAATATAATAGGGAGACCACAGTGGGGTGTGCAAGAAGATGGTCACGTAAAGGAGAGCTCCAAAACAACCCTCCTCCCTATGTTGCAGTACTAGGTGCGGACCCCTGTAGGAAAGTCCCTAGATGATCACACCATAACGAATACAACTCAATAGGGAAAAAAGGCCCAAGAGGCCTCTTGCCAGGATAACAAGGTTTATTTCCATACAAAAGCAAAAAGCGCCAACAAAAGTTTCTGCTTCCACTGAACAATGTGACAAAATCTGCATGAGCAGTACATTATAAAGGTACACATTGTTGTCAGTGAGATCATTACGTACAGTATAAACCCATGCAGCTGGTTGGTGAGACCCTACACATAGGTCACCAGCTCCATAGGGGATGCCAGGCCATTGGTCCCAACCCGTCCGTCCATCCATCTTCTTCCACTTGGGGGATGCTGCATTCGTTATCAGTCGCCAGTCGACTAATAGGCAATTATTTTGCAAAGTAAACAACAAATATCTATCTATGTAGCAGTGCACCTGGTACAAGCAGACAGGGGCCCGGGGGGAAAGCCGAGGCCATACTAACTCACACACTTCACTCGCTCCCAGACAGGCCAGCACCTCTCCATGGTCTTCCACCCTAATTCTGGGCTATAGTTTCATCCCTCCCCAGACCTTGCAGCACAAATCACGTGACCAAGAAGTGAAGGCAGGAAGATCTGCTTTGTGATTTTGTTGATCAATCGGGGGTCCAACAGATTTATGGTCAGTGGTCTGGGGCTGGCTGGTACATTGGAATTCAGAGGTCCCAAAACCAGGACATGTGGGTGACTGAATTGGAACTGAAGGGGGTTGCAGGCCTGCGCCTTCCTTCTCGTGGAATCGTATTGTACAAAGAAATTCAGCCCTCTTCCCATGGCCTTGCAGGACACATTATTCCCAAAGTGTGAATGTTGGCTACATTTTATGACAATTAAGGGTTTATGGATCTGTGTATCTCTGGTCTTTGTCATCAGTGTCCAGGATACAACCTATTCCTTGCTCATGCTCGCAGCCTAGGTCTAGGATGCTGGCTGCTGTGCTGTGTTTAAGCCTTATGCTACAGTATGGATGGCTGCTATTCCTGCATGTGCACTGCACCTAAAAAGCATGCAATAATGTGATTGTGTAGCAGCCTTTAAGGGCACCCCCTCACACCCTGTGGTCTCTTACATTACCTGTGATGGCCTTTGCCTTATTCTAAAGCGCTTGGCGGTGCGGGAAGATCATGTCCCCTTCCCAAGATTCCCCCTTTTGTTAATCCTACATGAACTAACTCCCCATAAGCCCACCTTTATTTGTCCCGTGACAGCATTCCTCCTCCAACCTTCCAGCCTTCAAATAAGCCGGTGATCCTTCCGTTGGAATCCATGGTCTATATACATGATGCAAACTATGGCCAGATTGGGCATAGTCCTCATGGTGTAAGTTGTATATATACAACCCCCATCTCCTGCTAAATCTACCCAACGCTCTGTATAATGCTTGGGGCCAGGTGAGGGTGTAGTGATAATACCAAGAGGGTGAAAGCACTGCTCTATCACCACCATGCATGGTTTGTTTGGGCCATCTGTTTGGAAAGCACTGTCTTTTGTACCGTAAGGTGCATTTGATACCCCAATTGAAACCATCATCATGGTACTGCTAGGTACTGCTTTGGCACAACAGCAGAGTCCCAGTTGGCAGGTGCAGAAAAGTAGCAACATGAACACTATCATAGGGACCAACAGTTTGACGATTTCTCCCATCCAAGATGGTGGCCAAGAGAAAAGCTTGTCAAACCATTCTCCTTGCTGTATGCCAGCTTCAGTCTGCATGTCCAATCAGAGGGAGTGCAGTGCTCCTATTATCTGTGTCAAGGAGCCGTTTTCCACATTGTTTGGAGGCACAAATGTGCAGCAAGAATCACCAATTTTCCGACAAACGCCTCCTTCCATTGCCGTGAGTAGGTCAAGCAAATATCGGTTCTGAAGGGCCATCAACCTTATGGCGTGCATCGCGACCTTGATTGCGTTGAGGCCTTGTTCTGTGTCATGCCTGCTGTAAGACTCCTCATTGTACAATTTGAAGCCACTTAACATTTGTGGCTGCTTGAACCCCAGGCAGTAGTAGAGATGCGAAAAAGGTTTGTTCTTTGCTAAACCGTCTATATTCACTGGGTATTTCTGTAAGCAATTCAGAAGAGTCTTGAGACAGGTCATTTGATCTTCTCCTTCTGCACAACTTGGTGTCCTTTTCTTTTTTGAGTAAGATACAGAAGATGAGGGCTGCTGTGTGCTTTTGGTGGGCTCCTTTATTGCTGGAGCAGGTGTTGTAGCAAGCAGTTTTTTCGATCCCACTGCAAGGTGTTCTTCAGGGATCACGAGAATCATTGAGTGAAATGTGGCCAGTGAGCAGTAGCCCCTCCATGATGTTGGGAGGTGCAAGAATGCTTGCTGTCCACACACCCAGTAGTAGTCCAGTACTACAGCAATGCCTTTTTTGCAGTCTGGAATTAATAATGTTTTATTACATCTTTGGTTGGCCCCTACAAAAAACAATACCTTCATTGTAAAAGCACAGTTCATAAGACTCTTGCTGTTGCACTTTTACTGGCTTTTCCGTTGCTTCAATCGACGTCAGTTTTGCCATATGTTCGTTCCAGAATTGCGCACATGCTTTATTCACTTGGGCCAGCACTTCCACTCCGTATCCCAGTAGGCCTCTAGCAGAGTAACTCATTGCTGTTTCTTTCCACCTGATGTCTACGTATTTAACGACTCGTAAGTTTAAGTGGGGTCTCTGCAAACACTGGATGCTTTTGTTATTTTTAAAACATTGCAGCTGATCAAGATCCATAGTTTCCAATCGCACACTTTAAGCTTGGAATGTGCCTGGCAGCCTACACAGTGCCAGATTAACCAAGCAATGAGCCTCTACAATTGGTAGTTCTTGTGATGGTAATACCTTGGGTGTTACCAACGTGTGTGGTAATAACGAACAGACATAGCAACTTCCATTCACCCTCCTCTTTCCCACCAAGATCATGTCTGCTTACCAACTAATTCTGGATGATGCACGTCTTCTTTTGTATCTAGACCACATCCACGATATTTGTCATATTTCATTTTCCTAAATTGGCTTTTTCTATGTGCTAAAACTATGTTATCTACATTGTCAAAAGACCTGACGATATCAAAAGGTATCTTGGAAAAAATAACAGAGTCATTGGTGTTACGACCAGTAATGTAACTTTTGATTTGATCATTTAAATGGGAATATGGGGCCACAGTGTTGTGCGTTAGGGGAACTGTGAATACATTTATGTCTGTTCCCTTTGTGGAATGTACATCCTGAATAGGCCCATCAATAGTAGCATTCATGTGTATACCCCCTCTTCCTTTGTATGCCATCCCCATATAAAAATACAACCCAAATCGATGCCAAGTCTAAGCAAGAAAATTGCAAACAGTCTGGCAATGTAATGTAGTGCACATAAATATGAATAGGAAAACCTTGACATAATATTATACACATTACTTTTCCTAATGTAAATTGAACTGTTAGAGATGCCTGGTTCCATTGCGATGATCCCCTTAAAAGGAATCGTATCAAAGAGAAAAATGGGAGGAAAAGAGAGGGAAAGAGAGAGAGAGAGAGACAGAGAGAGAGAGAGACAGAGAGAGAGTTAGAGAGAGAAAAATAAATGAATTTGGGGGACTGCAAGATTGCTCTTCCTATGCAGATGTTATGCGTGGCAGCGTGTTATGCAGGTATTGGGTAATATTCCTTACAGTTGTTTAAAAAGGGGCGCACAGACTGTAATTGAGGATGGGGTTTGGGTGTTGTGGGTGTGGGGCACTTTAATGTTCTGATGCAGGCGGCGCCGGTTCCCGATCACAGAAGTGAAAGGGAACCAGCATTGCAGGGAGACAGCGCGTCGAGATGTAGGGGGTGTGTTGGGGTTGTGGGCGGGGCTGAGGGTGTGGGTGGGGATGTGGGCAGGGGTTAGGTTTTGGGGTTGTTTAACAAAGAATTTCTGCATGAGAAATGTACAAACATTTATATATATCGTACTTTTTTCATGCGGTCATTTCCGTGGCAGACCTTTCCGCCACAGTAAAACAACCCCAATTCATCTAGTTTTACTCAGGGATATCCTACTTTAACCCACACATCCTGTAAGAAACTCATGGTGGCAACAGTAAAGACAGACACAAATGATCACAGTTCAAGGGTGTTTATTAAACTGTAAATGCAGGGTGGAAAAATGCCTAAGCTAAACCTACATCTAAGATGGGAGCAAGCATCGACCATCAAATGAAAAATAAGGCAGTCCTTGTGGGGTCTTGTCAAAGTAAAAGAGCCTATATGCTACGCTCACCTGGTCTCCACAGGGTCGCCGAATGGGACTGGCTGGTCCGATCTTAAGTGGTTTCACGTGCCCCCTCTGAATTCCGCTTCCGTCAACAAGATGCGCCTAAAAGGTTAAATGAAATGTTACCCAACTGTAATGTGGAAGGCCTACTCCCTCCTCCCGTGGCCTTCTAATACACCCCGCTGCTATGCCTCACCTTAGTTTTATGAATGCCAGGCTCTCCATCCTGCAACAGTATACAGGGGTGCGTAGAGTTCAAGGATCTAGTTACTTCACTGATCTTGTAGAGTTCCAGACAACATTGACGCAAATGGGAAAGTCTTATACCAATGACATGCTTCGCCGTAGAGTTCAAATTGCCCAAGTTCAATTCTGTGCCTTTTTCCTATAGGTTTCCCTTTGGTGCGAAAATATGAACAACGCGGAGTCCAAGGTAAGTTCACACCGGCGTTCTGTGATAAGTCTCTATATGCGCTATTGTCCTTCTGCGAGATTGACCTGCTATTCTTTGTATTTTGCAGGCGCTGTATCTCCGGGATGGATCACGTGGTGAAGCCTTGCGGGACCGCCAGGAAAAGCAGCCTTCAGGTGAGTAATGGCGCTGCGTAAGAATTAAATGTCTAATGCAGGCTTTTCCCAATGCGCAGCTAACCTGCTGTTTTCCTTATGTTCAACAGGTGCGGCGTCTCCGGAGCAGCAGGCGAATGATGGCGGCGGTCGAGTGATGGTACTTCACTGGATCGGCGGAATAAGCAGCTCTCAGGTAAATATTAACAGTGTGCAGGATAGCGATGTGGATTTCCTGGTCTACGCAGCTAACCTGATGTCTTTTCCTTTTCAGCTCAGCAGATGAAGACACAGAGGTTCAGGTAAGAGTCTAGTTCTGTTTCTTCACCTTTCTCTTCCTTCCTTTGCAGGTAGCTCGAGAAAAACTGGACGGGCGTAGCTGAAGACTGGCCTGAAAGTAACAGACACAGTGGGCGTTACGCTGCAGGAGTGCAGAATAACGCGAAGTGTGTCCTGTACTGAGGGCGTGGTTTATGTAGCCTTCAGAAAGTAGTCCCAAAGTAAAGTAGTCTCAGCAACCACACTCTAGCAAATAATTCCCCAAGCAAGTAGTCCCTTCTGCCTGCCTCAGACTGGTCTGCACGTGGTTCAATATTGGTGATGGCAGCATGAGCCTGGCGCCAACGGCTCCAGGACTGAGTCAAGCAAGCCCCCAAGGGATCCTTTGGGGCCTTAAAGGCCCCTATGGATGCCGATGCCCTGGGCAGGTTGGTCTGCACCTGATGTTTGGTGGCATGAACCGCGACAGCACTTCCCCCCAAGACCCCTCCCAAGGTGGTTTGTCTCGCTGGTCCGGGTTTGGTCGGGTAGTTTCGATGGAACCGGTTTATTAGGGGGGGGTGCATGAACGTAGTCACTTGGTTCCCATGACCATTCTTGGGGACCATACCCTTTCCAGTCAACTAGATAGAAGAGTTTTGTTTTAACCCACTTTGAGTCCAGAATGTCTTTCACCTCGAATTCTGGTTCGCCATCTACCAAGATGGGTCTTGGCTGTTTCATGATCCGAGTTCCTAGTTGTACTGGTTTCAGAAGGAAGACGTGGAATACAGGGTGGACTCGCATGCTCGGGGGTAGCTCCAATTTTACTGCTACTGGGTTGATGATGGCCTTGATGGAGAATGGTCCCAAATATCTGGGATTAAATGTGTGGGTTCCTTTTAGTGGAATATGTCTTGAGGCTAACCAAACCTCATCTCCAATCAGGTATTTTGGAGCTTCACTCCTATGTTGATCTGCAGATTTCTTGTATCTTTCTTTAGCTTGTCTTAAATGTTCTGTTGCCCTCTTGAAGCATTGGGTGATGGTTTTGTGCCGACTGCTTACGGCAGGCATTTCCAACTTATGAGGTGGGTCGAGTTCTAAGGTTCGTGGATCGTGGATGCATTTCATATATTGTATAGAAGGGGCTTTGCCCTGTGCTGGAATGCAATGAGTTATTGTAGGCATATTCGGTTATCCATAAAACGTCTTTCCAATTGCTTTCGGTTTGATGTAACAGGCATCTTAGGTATTGCTCCAAAGTCTGGTTGGTTCTCTCGGTTTCACCATCCGTTTGAGGATGGTGGCTGGTTGAAAGTCTTACGTCAATTTGGGCTAACTGGCAACATTTTCTCCGGAATTGTGAGATAAACTGACTCCCCCGATCTCAGACTAAGACAGAGGGGAATCCATGTATTCGGACAATCTGTTATAGGAATTCCTTCGCCAAAATTGAAGCTGAGGGTAAACCTTTTAACGGGATGAAGTGGGCCATTTTTGAAAATAAGTCTACTACCACTAATATGGTGTTGAAGCTGTTACAGGGAGGAAGATCCGTGATAAAATCAAGGGATAACGTATGCCAAGGTGTAGGTGGTATATCCAGAGGCTGTAGTAGACCTGGTGGTTTCTTTTTCTGGGCTTTGTTCTGTGCACAAATGCCACATGATAGTACAAATTGTTTGATATCCTTACGCCATGTTGGCCACCAAAAATGTCTCTTGATCTTGGCTTCAGTTTTTGTAATTCCAGGGTGGCCTTCCACAAATGATTCATGATAATTTGAGATAACCTGTTTTGAAGTTCCTTACTAGGTAAGTAGAGACGTCCCTGGAAATAAGGTAAGTGTTCAATAACTGTCATGATCACTGCTTCCAAGGAGTCAGGACCAGCCCAACGTCCTTGGAAGCAGGCCCCTAACCCTGATCCTAGGCACCAGCCGGTCCCCACAGGGACCTTTTGGACCTTGTCCTGGCGCCGGTGGCACCAGGCTCATCAGAAGCATCGGTCCCGGCACTGGAAGCGCCGGGCTCATCATTGGTGTGAAGGTGCTTGGGTGGTCTTACCTGTGGCAGACCATGCTGCTTACTTACCAGACTCTTAGAAGTCCTTGGTGAACTGGGACTACTTTCTTACCTGGGTGGGGCAGCTCCACTCCCTGGATACAGCACTGGAACTCTTCTGGAAGCAGGAACTCTTTTCTTACCTAGGCGGGGCCGTGGAAGGAGACGCCTCATCACTCCTAGGCTATTTAAACCACACCCGATTGATGAAATGTGCTTCGCGTTATTCTGCATCTGCAGCAGAACGCTCACCGAGTCTGTTCCAGCCTTTCTTCTTTGGATCCTGAACCTGCAAGAATTATACTTACCATTCCTGTACCCGATCAACATCAGCACCTGCAAAAGACCAGAAACAACACGTTAGCAGAACGAACTTTAACACGCAGTGTTTACTTACCTGATCCATCGGCAGCGGCCGTGTCTCACGCTGCACCTTCGCCTGCAAAGATAAACAGCATTATCATACTTACTGGCACGCTGTGCATTCCGGCTTCTTCACGCTGCATCTTCACCTGCAAAGATAAACAGCATTATTCTACTTACCGGCACGCTGTGCATTCCGGATTCTTCACGCTGCATCTTCACCTGCAAAGATAAACAGCAGTGCTACACTTACCGGCACGCGGCGAATTCCGGATTTCTTCATTCTGCATCGTCGCCTGCAAAGACAAAGAAAGAGACAGTAAGAGCGCTTGCCATACTTACGCAATTCCAGGCGCTTCTCCGCCACGCATAAAAAGACTATAAAGAGTAAAGGTGTCCAGAAACTTACCGGTCGTGCAGACAACGACGGTACCCATCCTCTGAAGTCAAGAGGCCAACGTTTCACCAGTGAAGGAACTGACAACGGCACCCTGCACTAGACGCAGATGGAGAGCCCAGCATTCACCTATCTAAGGTGAGCACGTGACCTGGGACGGGGGCGCAACAGTCAGGCTGAGAGGAGAGAGATAGGGACATTCACATCCCAGACCTTTAACCCCCATATTATTTCACCTGCAGAAACCTCACCCTTCGAGTCCGACACACAGTGCGGAGAGGTTCGACCCCAGAAGCCAACCGAATCCTGCACATCACGTTTCGTGTTACAGACACCTTCCTGCCAAGACCCGCGCCTCCGTGGGAATCAGGTGAGCGTTACAGAACGCGAAGCCCACCACCACAAAACTCCTACCCAGGCGCAATGGAAACCTCAGATACTGATCAACTAGCCCAGTTGCTTGGGGAATTAAGAGCAGAAGTACACGCAGCTCGCCAGGAAACGAGCTCTCTAAGAAGAGAACTGATAATTTCTAAGGAGCGAACAGAGGACCTTGCTAGGCAGTTGTTACAAACGCAGGCAGGACAGACACCTTTGCCCGTTCCAGGAGGGAGTTATCCTTCTGCATCAGCTTCAAATCCAGTGCAAATCAATCTGCCCGGTAATGTGCCCTTGGCTCCGCCCGAACGCTTTGCTGGTGATCCAAAGAAATTCGCAGTGTTCATCAACCAGTGCCGCCTGCACTTCTTATGTCGACCAGCTGCATTCCCAACAGACCAGGCCAAGGTGGCTTTCGTGCTTTCTTATCTCAGTGGCAGCGCTGCAGATTGGTCGATCCCTTTAGTCACCCAGGATGATCCGGTTTTACACGATTTTCAAGCCTTCCAGTCCAGCATGGAGAAACTGTTCGCAAGACATGCACAAGGGCAGGCCTTGGACAATGAACTTCTCTCATTACGACAGGGTAACCAAGACCTCTTGACTTATATAGCCTCTTTCAATAGACTCATAGTGGAAACACAATGGCCCGAGGACAAGAGAATAACGCTTTTCTACAGAGGCCTGCGTGGGGAGCTCAAGGATGTGCTAGCGCAAGTTGTGAATCCTCCACAAGAATGTTCGGACTATATTGACTTAGTTGTCCAACTGGACCATAGACTACAGAACAGGAAGGCAGATCGTTCCAGATTTGATACCCGAGTGTTTTCTAAACCACAGACCTCGAATAAGGGAGCTGACACTGTGGAACCCATGCAAATAGGGGGCATGAGAGGACCTTTAACCCAGAAAGAGCGGGAAAGAAGAAGGCAGCTGCAATTATGCCTCTATTGCGGTAATTCAGGACACTTTCTTCGGGACTGTCCCGTGAAACCAGCTAAGAAGACTGTAGGAGCCGCGGATACCTGTACCACAAATTCTGAGCAGGGAAACGACCTCGCCCGACAAGAGTAGAGGTCCTCTTGCCGAGCGTTAAGATCTGTCCCGTGACCTCGCATTTCGTGATACCCATGGTCCTCATCAGTCCTGAACGTCCGGATCGTTTGCATGCAATTGAAGCTTACATTGACAGCGGAGCAATCGGTAACTATGTGGACCGCGAAATGGTATCAAGGATGAATCTACCCCTTGTCCCTAAGGCAGTAAAAGACGTCATCACTACTGTGGATGGCACGGAGATAGCCTCCGGACCAGTAACGCATGCCACCCAAGAAGTGACGTTGTTGAGTCACAATGGACACTGGGAGAGAATCGTGTTCGATGTAATCAAGGCCCCTCAGTTCCAGATCATTCTGGGAATCCCTTGGTTAGAGAAGCACAATCCTCAGATTGATTGGCGAGCAAAGACGGTTCAGTTTCCAGAGTGTTCTACCACTTGTTATCCTCGACCTGATGTTTCATTAGCGGCGATCTCTTCTGAGGAGATTCTCAAATTACCTCCCGAATACCAGGAGTTCCAAGACGTCTTCCAGAAGGATCAAGCTAACACTCTGCCTCCTCATAGGTCTTACGACTGTCAAATAGATCTGATACCTGGAACAACTCCTCCTTGCAGCAGGATCTATGCCCTCACCGAGCCAGAGAACCTTCACCTCAGACAGTACCTGGACCAATACCTAGCTAACGGGTTTATCCGTCCTTCAAAATCTCCAGCTTCATCGGCTTTGTTCTTCGTTCCGAAAAAGGAAGGAGACCTTAGGACTTGCATAGATTACCGCACCCTGAATCAGATCACTGTTAAAAACAGATACCCGTTATCTTTGATCCCTGAACTCCTGGACCAAGTCAAAGATGCAAATATATACACAAAGCTGGATCTCAGAGGAGCCTACCACTTGGTACGGATCAAAGAGGGCGATGAATGGAAAACGGCCTTCCGCACCAAGTACGGGCTATTCGAATATCAAGTGATGCCCTTTGGACTGTGTAATGCTCCTGCTGCTTTCCAATATTTTATGAACGATGTCCTTAGAGAGCTCATTGACGTGTGTGTAGTTGTCTACATTGACGACATCCTCGTATATTCATCATCTGAAGAAGAACATCAGAGACACGTTAAAAAGGTTCTCGAGAGATTGCGTCAACATAGTCTTTTTGCTAAGCTTGAGAAATGCGTTTTCAACGCAACGAAAGTCGAGTTCCTGGGATTAATATTGTCACCTAACGGAGTCCATATGGATTCAAAGAAAGTTGATGCAATTATGAAGTGGCCATCACCAACCTCTGTAAAAGGAGTTCAAAGCATGTTAGGATTCGCTAACTTTTACCGCAGATTCATTCCTGAATTTTCCCGGATAGTCCAGCCCATCACCGCTCTGTTGAAAAAGAAGAAACGTTTTGAGTGGTCTCCTGAAGCGGAACAAGCTTTTCAAGACTTAAAAGCTAAATTCATTTCTGCACCTGTTTTAAAACATCCTCGCCCAGAACTTCCTTACATCATGGAAACGGATGCTTCTAGTCTTGCTATGGGAGCAATGTTATCACAAAGAGATTCGGTCACCAACCAACTACATCCGGTTGCCTTCTGGTCCCGCAAGTTTTCGCCTCCTGAGATCAACTATTCAATTACTGACAAGGAACTTTTGGCCATCAGATCGGCCTTTAAAGCCTGGCGGCATTATCTTCTTGGAGCCAGACACACGGTCACCGTAATGACTGACCACCGCAATTTACAATATCTAAAGACAGCCAAAGCTCAGTCTTCCAGACAGCTTCGCTGGGCTCTGTTCCTAGCAGAATTTGACTTTGTAATTACTTATCGACCAGGTAGTAAGAACGGAAAGGCGGATGCCCTCTCCCGGATGGGAGTAGATGAACATTTGATCAATCCAGATCTGATACCCATAATCCCAGAACAAAGGATTTTGGGTTTGGTCAGCACTCAATCTTTTGAAGACATCAAGACCACGGTGAAATCGCTCCTAACTCCGACCGATTTGCAGGACTGGCAATTAAAGGGAAAAGAATTCTCAGTAGATCAAGACCTACCATATTTCCGAGGACGATTGCACTTGCCCTGTGAGAAACTACAAAAACAAGTAATCTCCGGTTATCATGATTCTCTAATGGAGGGGCACCCTGGCATTACCAAAACCATGGAAAAGATTAAAAGACATTTCTGGTGGCCATCGTGGAAAAGGGATATTAGAGACTTTGTAATCTCCTGCGGTGTGTGTGCCCAGAATAAAAGTCAAAAGCAAAAACCAGCCGGCCTATTACAGCCACTTGACATTCCTCCCTGTCCATGGCATACCCTGTCCATGGATTTTATCACGGACTTACCTCCATGCTTGGGATATACTACCATCTTAGTAGTCGTGGATCTATTCTCGAAAATGGCTCACTTCATACCCTTGAAGGGTCTGCCTTCAGCCTCAGTATTAGCCCGGGAATTCTTGGCAAACATTGTTCGCTTACACGGTTTTCCTTCGGTTTTAGTCTCCGATAGGGGAAGTCAATTCATCTCCCACTTCTGGCGCAGTTGCTGTCGTCTAGCCCAAGTTGATGTAAGACTTTCGACCAGTCACCATCCCCAAACTGACGGACAAACCGAAAGGACAAACCAGACATTAGAACAATATCTACGCTGCATGCTCCAACAAACAGAAAGACCCTGGAAGGACATTCTTTGGATCGCTGAATACGCTTACAACAATTCGGCTCATTCTGGAAACGGGAAGACTCCTTTTTTCCTATTATATGGACACCATCCTAGAACCTCCAACCTGGATCCTCCCCAAGAAATTGAAGCACCTGCTGTGCATCACTTGCATTCGGAGATCACCTGTGCCTTTAAGGAAGCCACTGCCCATCTGCAAAGAGCTAAAGCTCAATTCAAAAAGGCAGCCGATCGGCACCGTAAAGAGGCCCCTCACTACGCTGTAGGAGATCAAGTCTGGTTATCCACTAAGCACCTGCCTTTAAAAGGACCCCGCACTTTCATCCCGAGATACCTTGGGCCCTACCTCATATCTGCCATAATTAATCCGGTGGCTGCCAAATTGGAATTACCTACGCATATGAAAATACATCCAGTATTCCATGTCTCCTTATTAAAACCAGTACAACCAGAAACCCGATTGACTAAACTCCCAGAACCCGTTTTGGTAGACGGAGAACTCGAATTCGAAGTGAAGAACATCCTAGACTCCAACATTTCCAGGTCTAAATTATACTATCTGGTTGATTGGAAAGGATATGGTCCCCAGGAAAGGTCTTGGGAACCCTCAGAACATGTCCACGCACCTCGTCTGGTCAAGAGATTCCATCTGAATCACCCCGACAAGCCAAAGCCCCCGGGAAAGACACACTTAGGAGGGGCCTTGAGGGGGGATACTGTCATGATCACTGCTTCCAAGGAGTCAGGACCAGCCCAACGTCCTTAGAAGCAGGCCCTTAACCCTGATCCTAGGCACCAGCCGGTCCCCACAGGGACCTTTTGGACCTTGTCCTGGCGCCGGTGGCACCAGGCTCATCAGAAGCATCGGTCCCGGCACTGGAAGCGCCGGGCTCATCATTGGTGTGAAGGTGCTTGGGTGGACTTACCTGTGGCAGACCATGCTGCTTACTTACCAGACTCTTAGAAGTCCTTGGTGAACTGGGACTACTTTCTTACCTGGGTGGGGCAGCTCCACTCCCTGGATACAGCAATGGAACTCTTCTGGAAGCAGGAACTCTTTTCTTACCTAGGCGGGGCCGTGGAAGGAGACGCCTCATCACTCCTAGGCTATTTAAACCACACCCGATTGATGAAATGTGCTTCGCGTTATTCTGCATCTGCAGCAGAACGCTCACCGAGTCTGTTCCAGCCTTTCTTCTTTGGATCCTGAACCTGCAAGAATTATACTTACCATTCCTGTACCCGATCAACATCAGCACCTGCAAAAGACCAGAAACAACAGGTTAGCAGAACGAACTTTAACACGCAGTGTTTACTTACCTGATCCATCGGCAGCGGCCGTGTCTCACGCTGCACCTTCGCCTGCAAAGATAAACAGTATTATCATACTTACTGGCACGCTGTGCATTCCGGCTTCTTCACGCTGCATCTTCACCTGCAAAGATAAACAGCATTATTCTACTTACCGGCACGCTGTGCATTCCGGATTCTTCACGCTGCATCTTCACCTGCAAAGATAAACAGCAGTGCTACACTTACCGGCACGCGGCGAATTCCGGATTTCTTCATTCTGCATCGTCGCCTGCAAAGACAAAGAAAGAGACAGTAAGAGCGCTTGCCATACTTACGCAATTCCAGGCGCTTCTCCGCCACGCATAAAAAGACTATAAAGAGTAAAGGTGTCCAGAAACTTACCGGTCGTGCAGACAACGACGGTACCCATCCTCTGAAGTCAAGAGGCCAACGTTTCACCAGTGAAGGAACTGGCAACGGCACCCTGCACTAGACGCAGATGGAGAGCCCAGCATTCACCTATCTAAGGTGAGCACGTGACCTGGGACGGGGGCGCAACAGTCAGGCTGAGAGGAGAGAGATAGGGACATTCACATCCCAGACCTTTAACCCCCATATTATTTCACCTGCAGAAACCTCACCCTTCGAGTCCGACACACACGGGACAGTGCATCCGCCTTGCCGTTTCGCCAACCCGGTCGGTACGTAATCACAAAATCGTATTCTGCGAAAAATAATGCCCATCAGAGCTGGCGAGAGGACTGGGCGTTGACTGACTTTAGGTACTGTAAATTTTGGTGATCGGTAATCACAGTAATGGTGTGCCTGGCCCCAAGGAAGTAATGTCGCCAAGCTTTGAATGCTGCCTTGATGGCCAGAAACTCTTTGTCGGTTATAGCATAGTTCAGTTCTGGTGCCATGAATTTTCATAACCAAAAGGCCACCGGATGAAGTTGACCTTTCTCAGGGTCTTTCTGAGAAAGAACCGCCCCCATTGCCAAACTGGACGCATCAGTCTCTACCACATAAGGTAGATCTGGGCGAGGATGTTTTAAAACTGGAGCTGAGGTGAATTTCCTTTTTAAGTCTTGGAAGGCCTTTTCTGATTCATCAGACCACTGGAAATTTTGTTCTTTTGTAACAAAGATGTGTTGGGATGCACTAAATGTGAAAAGCCTGGGATGAACCTTCGATAGAAGTTTGCAAACCCAAGCATGCTTTGCACTCCTTTGATTGAAGTTGGAGAGGGCCATTTAAGGATAGCATCCACCTTCCGCGAATCAATTCGCACTCCACCTGGCGTTAGAACGAACCGTAGAAACTCGACCTCTGTAACATGGAAGTAACATTTTTCTAATTTGGCATACAGCTTGTGTTGCCGAAGTTTTTCAAGTACGGCACGGACATGTTTCACGTGATCCCTTTCAGAAGCCGAGTACACTTGGATATCGTCAATATATACGACAACACAAACATCGATTAGCTCTCGAAGGACATTGTTCATGAAATATTGAAGTGCTGCTGGGGCGTTACAAAGGCCAAAGGGCATCACTTGATATTCGAAAGCCCATACTTAGTGCGGAAGGCGGTCTTCCATTCGTCTCCCTTTTTAACTTGTACGAGATGGTACGCCCCTCTGAGGTCCAGCTTAGTGTAAATTCGAGCTTCCTTTACTTGGTCCAGCAGTTCCGGGATCAGAGGCAGGGGGTACTGATTTTTAACTGTCACTTCGTTTAATGCATGGTAGTCGAAACAAGTTCTTAGGTCTCCTTCCTTTTTAGGGACCAAGAATAAGGGGGAGGCTGCCGGAGACTTGGACGGACGAATAAAGCCGTTAGCCAGGTACTGATCTAAGTATCGTCTTAGATGAAGATTTTCGGGTTCCGAGAGGGAGTAAATTCTGCCGCATGGGATCTGAGCTCCAGGTATTAGGTCTATCTGGCAATCATATGGTCCATGGGGTGGTAAGGTATTGGCTTGGTCTTTTTGAAAAACATCCTGAAAATCCTGGTATTCCTGAGGTAGCTGGTTTACTGGACTCATGACTGTTGCGATTGCCTTGGGCAGGGATTCTTCTGGATAGCAGGTATGAGCACATTCTGAGAAGGTTAACCTCTTGTCACGCCAGTCTATGCAAGGATTATGCGTTTCTAACCACGTCATTCCCAGAATTACTTGAAATTGCAGGGCCTTGATTAAGTCAAACACAATGGTCTCTCGATACCCGCCTTGGCACAACAGGGTCATCTCCTTTGTCGAGTACATTACAGGACCAGGAGAGATCTCAGTTCCGTTGACGGTGTTGACCAAATCAATTGTTGCTTTTTGGCACAGAGAAAGACACATCTTTGAAGCCAATTCTTTATCCATATAGTTACCGATAGCTCCACTGTCGATGTAAGCCCTGGCAGCGTGCATACGAGACGGGTGCTGGTGACTAATAAGGATTATTGGTAAGGCTAGAATGCGAGGTCTGGGAATCCTTCTTCTCGCTCGACAAGCGGACCTCTACGCTTGCCGGGCGGGGTACTTTTTCCGGCTCTGGTTCGGCACTGACTTTGTCGGCAACACCGACTGCCTTCTTGGGAGGTTTCACAGGACAGTCTCAGAGGAAATGACTGGCCGTTCCGCAATATAAGCACAATTGTTGTTGTCTCCTCTTATCTCTCTCGGATTTAGACAATGGCCCTCGAACCCCTGCGATTTGCATGGGTTCTGAAGTGTCTGTAATCTTGGGGGTGTTGTCTTTTGGATGCACAAACACTCGGTTTTCCAATCTAGCTCGATCAGCTTTCCGGTTCTGCAGTCTGTGGTCTAATTGTACCACAAGGTCGATGTATTCCGAGCAGTCTCGGGGAGTATTCACAACTTGAGCCAAGACATCCTTCAGTTCGCCTCTCAGCCCACAATGAAATATTGTAGTCCTTTTGTCTTCTGGCCAACCGGTTTCTACCACTAATCTGTTGAAGGTTTCAATATAAGTTAGCAGATCCTGGTTCCCTTGGCGAAGAGACAGCAGTTCGTTATCTAAAGCCTGGCCTTGGGAGTGTCGGGCAAACAGCTTTTCCATATTCTGCTGAAACCCCTGGAAGTCTCAAAGAAGAGGATCGTCCTGATTAACTAGTGGTATAGACCAGTCTACAGCACTGCCACTGAGGTATGAAAGTACAAAGGCCACCATTCGCTTGATCGTTCGGAAAGGCCCAGGGCCGGCATAGGAAGTGTAGGAGGCACTGGTTCATAAAAACCGCAAACCGCAAACCGCTTAGGGTCTCCCGCAAAGCGTTCTGGTGGACCTAAAGATATGGCTCCCGAAGGACCACCTGAACTGGATTACTTGACTGAGTTGGGATTGATGCCCCCATCGCGGGTAGCGGCGTGTTGCCAGCCTGGGCTTGGAGTAATTGCCTGGCGAGCTCATCGGTGCGCTCATTTGCCACAATTAGTTGTCTTTTGTGAGTGTTAGTCTCTTGTCGAGCTGATTGCACCTCTGCTCTGAGTTCCCCCAAAAGCTGGGCTAGTTGATCCGTCTCTGTGGTTTCCATGGTGTCCAGGTAGATGTTTGTGCAAGGCATCGCATTCTGTTACGCTCACCTGGTCTCCACAGGGGCGCCGAACAGGACTGGCTGGTCCAATCTTAAGTGGTTTCACGTGCCACCTCTGAATTCCGCTTCCGTCACCAAGGTGTGCCTAAAAGGTTAAATGAAATGTTACCCAACTGTAAGGTGGAAGGCCTACTCCCGCCTCCTGTGGCCTTCTAATACACCCCACTGCTATGCCTCACCTTAGTTTTATGAATAGCAGGCTCTCCATCCTGCAACAGGATGCAGGCGTACTTCACTGATCCTGTAGAGTTCCAGACAACATTGAATCAAATGGGAAAGTCTTATACCAATGACTTCGTTCGCCGTAGAGTTCAAATTGCCAAAGTTCAATTCTGTTCCTTTTTCCTATAGGTTTCCCTTTTGTGCGAAAATATGAACAACGCGGAGTCCAAGGTAAGTTCACCCCAGCGTTCTGTGATAAGTCTCTATATGCGCTATTGTCCTTCTGCGTGACTGACCTGCTGTTCTTTGTATTTTGCTGGCACTGTATCTCCGGGATGGATCACGTGGTGAAGCCTTGCGGGACCGCCAGGAAAAGCAGCCTTCAGGTGAGTAATGGCGCTGCGTAAGAATTAAATGTCCAATACAGGCTTTTCCCAATGCACAGCTAACCTGGTGTTTTTCTTATGTTCAACAGGTGCAGCGACTCTGGAGCAGCGGGCAAATGATGGCGGCGGTCGAGTGATGGTACTTCGCTGGATCGCCGGAATGAGCAGCTCTCAGGTAAATATTAACAGTGCGCAGGATAGCGATGTGGATTTCCTGGTCTGCGCGGCTTAACTGATGTCTTTTCCTTTTCAGCTCAGCAGACGAAGACAGGGAGGTTCAGGTAAGAGTCTAGTTCTGTTTCTTCACCTTTCTCTTCTTTCCTTTGCAGGTAGCTCAAGAAAAACTGGACGGGCGTAGCTGAAGACTGGCCTGAAGGTAACAGACACAGTGAGCGTTACGCTGCAGGAGTGCAGAATAACGCAAAGCGTGTTCTGTACTGAGGGCGTGGTTTATATAGCCTTCAGAAAGTAGTCCCCATGTAAAGTAGCCCCAGCAACCACACCCTAGCAAATAGTTCCCCAAGCAAGTAGTCCCTTCAGCCGGCCTCAGACTGGTCTACACGTGGTTCAATATTGGTGATGGCAGCATGAGCTTGGCGCCAACGGCGCCAGGACTGAGTCCAGGAAGCCCCCAAGGGATCCTTTGGGGCCTTAAAGGCCCCCATGGATGCCTATGCCCTGGGCAGGTTGGTCTGCACCTGATGTTTGGGGGCATGAACCGTGACACTATACTAGAAAAACCTATTGCCAATTCCTTACAGCTAAATGCAAAAAGGGTGTGGGATAGGGTTTCAATAAAGAATGAAGTGTTCATAAATAATAAGTCAAGATGTGATTGCCAGGGTTCCCCCTTCCCCATGTTATGAACATGGGACAAGGTAGATTTTCTGAGCACAGCCCACACTCGAGCTTTCCCAGCATGTGCCAACAGTTCTGTATCAGATATCAAGTTCTTCAATGTTTAAGATCCTTTCAATAAAGGTCTCTTGCCTTCAGCCAAGGAGCCTGCCAACCCTGCTGCTCGCTACCTCCCCTGTCACCTCCCAAGCCCTTTGCAGGGCCCTTGCCTCTCACTTCATCTCAAAAACCCAGGACATCCTGTCCACCCTCTCGTCCACCCCTCCCCATCTTCTCATTTCTCCTCCTGCAAACTCTGGCCCTCCTGCTGCCCCCCCAACCTCTTTCTCTTCCTTTCCTCTTTTCTCCCCTGATGAGTTTTCCAGACAATTCCGATCTATGAAAGTCTAGTCAAGACAGGTTCTTCCCTGTTAATCCAAAACCATCAAGAACCACATTGACACTCTTGTTCCTACCCTGGCAGATTTCTGCAACCTCTCCTTCACCTCCGGAGTCTTCCCCTCTCCTCTGAAGCACTCTCTTGTGCACCCTCTTCTCCAAAAACCCACAGCTGACCCTTCCTGCTGGGCTAACTATCCCCCGATCTCCATCAGTCATTTTCTGGGCAAATTCTGGGGAAAGCTAGCCATCTTGCAGCTTAACCTCCACTCTGATAATGTTGGTTTTCTCCATGACCATCAATCTGGCTTTAGAGCTGCCAGAAGCATGGAAGCTGCTCTCCTGAACATACGTGAAGACCTACTCTCCAACCTTGACTCTAACATCCCTTCTGTCCTCATCCTACCTGATCTCTCTTCTGCCTTCGACATAGTCAACCATGCCATCCTGCTCAATCGTCTCCATGACAACCTGGTTATCACTGATCAGGCTGTGGCTTCTCTGACTTCTTTCCTCTCTAATCGACCCTCCCAGGTCCAACTTGGGTCATTCCTTTCCTCTATCTTCCTCTCTACCTGAAGTGTTACCCTGGGGTCTAACCTCCCTGGCTTTTCAACCAATACAAGGCTACTCTCGCCAATCGTAATGCTTTTTTTCTGCTCCAATTTTCTGTGCTAAGCAGATGATACTCAGCTAATTTTTAGGCTTCCCTCAACCACCTCTTCTCCTTCCTTCATCTCTGATTGCCTGTCCACCATCCAGGAGTGGTGTGCCATTAACGACCTTTGCCTTAATGCCGGCAAGATGGAGATGCTCCTCATTGGCACACGTTCACCCTCCTTTCCTGTCACTCTCTGGCCGGCCTCCCTTAGCCCTCCTCCTACCCCCACCTGCGAGGCTAAGAAACTCTGGGTGATCTTCAACTCCACGCTTTCCTTTTCTTCCCACACCTCCTGATGTCTCTAAAAAATCAAACTTCAAACTGCACCTCCTCAGAGGTGTTCTGCCTTTCCTCTCCTTCCCCCAGAAGCTCACTGTATCTCGAGCCCTGTTCTCTCCAGGATGGATTACTGCAACAGCCTCTTTCTAAATCAACCTGTTTCTACTCTCCGCCCTTTGCAACTTATCCAGAACAGGACTGCGAGACTTGTCCTTGGCCTTAAGCCCTGGGATTGTATCTCTCCAGCCCTGAAATCTCTTCATTGGCTCCCAGTGGCTGCAAGGATACAATTCAAAACCCTTTGCATTGTCCACAAGTCTTTCTGAGGCCTGGGTCCAAAATATCTTCAACTCTCCCTCCGCAAATGCCTTCCCTCTCGAGCTCTTCACTCCTCCTCCTCTAACTCCCTCAGGGTCAGTCTTTTCTCAAAGAAACGTGCTGGGGTAGATCTCTGTCTTCAGCTGGGGCCTCCCTATGGAACAGCCTCCCTGCCACTCTGAAGCACCTCAAGACCTTTCTCTTTGCTTCTGCCTTCTCTCCTCTTCTTGCCTGGTGATCTGTTGTGCTTAAGCATCGTGCACCTGGTTATCCTCTATTTCAGGCCCAGTTACCCGCCCACCCTGCTATGCACTTGCATTGCCTCCTGGCAACCCTGGCACTTTGGGTCTGTATCTGTAACCCTACAGTCCCCCCATTTCCCTGCACTTATCAGATACTGGTCTGTACCTTTTACCTAGCACTTGCCACTTGTTGCCTGCACTTCCATTTGTTGTTGTTTTTCACTCATATGCTCAGCACTTTCCACTTCCCCCCTCTCCTCCTGCACTTTACCCTTCCCTCTCCCGTACTTGCGTGTTCTCAATGTCACTGGGCCTAGTAAGATTGTTGTTTTTGTTCTCCCTTGTTCCCCTCCGTTGCCTCGTCGCTCTCTGAAACACATGTGTATGAGCGCGATACAAATAAAATTGCAATATCAATAGCCTTCGAAGCCTGATATTCTCGACAAACAAACACAAAGTTCTGTTCCACAAATACTTTGGGTGATGGCTTTACCTCTGGTTCCCCGCTTCTGGTCGCAGACCCCTCACAAGTTTCATTCAATAAATCAACTAAACAGTTCTTTTCTTAATGAACTTTGGGTGCTGACTTTTCACCCCTGGATTTCCCCTGGCCGGGCTCAGACCCTAGTTGACAAGGAGGGCAGTTGACTTCTCCTTGTCTTGCAAAACTTCCTGTTTCTTGAATCTTAATGTCTTTTTAAACGCTCTTGCGATTTCACTCCTTTTGTCGGCATCCCTCTACTGGGTTCACTCCTTCCAACTTCTACATACAGTTCACTGTAAGCAACCCTTTACTGGGCTCACTCCTGTTAACACACTGCTCATGGGACTTCATGCTTCAACCCTTCTTGTCAGCATCCCTCTGCCAGGTTCACTCTCACCAAGCTTTGTGAAACAGTTCACTAGGGGACTTTACACTTCATCCCTTCTTGTTAGCATCCCTCCACGGGGTTCACTCTTGCCAACCTATACGATACACAGTTCATGTGTTCACTTCACCATGCAGGATTCATTTCCCTTTTGCTTCACAATCATCTGTCGGTCAAAGACTTGCAACGGTACAGAAGATTTTGCAAGACCCCTGTATGACCACTTTGAACCTCTTTTTGCCTTCTTCCAAGGCCTTCTGGCTATCATCAAGACTGGTACCATAGAGCCAGGCGTCTCTTCCTCTCTGTTGCAACACACCCAGGCTATTGTTCCTGGCCTTACGATTCCTTCTCTTGAGGTTTTACGGGTCTCTGTCGATAAGGGCAAGGTCACTTCTCCCCTTGGTATACTCTCAACTCGCACCGTCTTTCGCCACCTTTTGAACTGCCGGAATGAGTTAGCTTCTATGTCATGCGGTTTGCCTTGCTCGTCCTATGCTTTTGGTGCTCTACCTTTTATCCCTGTGGGGAAGGGAAAGGGCTGTCAGATGTGTGTGATTCTGGTCAATTGCCTGACTTTGCCTGACCCTTGCCTTGGGACATGTCAGGTAAATGGCTCTGGTGTTAGTCCGTTGTCTTCCGGGTTGTGCGAAAGTGTTCATGTGGGAAACAGGGGCATTGTTTTGGAATATCCTATGTGGCAGGATGAGAAAAAGGTGTCAACAGAAGGGGGATCCCACGTCTCACTCATCGGTGTCCCACCACCATCCAGGTGACCTTGTCTCACTGATCCAACTCCAGGAACTGGATCCAATATCCATGGCTGTGCCCTGGCCACCTGGATGACAGATCCCCAGGGACTAGCCAGAGATACACTGTTAGGTTTCACACAGTCCCCAGCTTGGTCCTCCACTATTGCAACAAGAAATCTTGGGGCGGGAGCAGTTTAACCAAGTTATTCTTATCCATCTGTGCCCGGGTGTGAGAAACCAGAGGGTATCTCACCTGCTAGTCCCCGGGGATCTCTCTATCAGGTGGCCAGGGCATGGCCTTCAGCTTTGGATCCAGACCCTAGGGGTGGACGAGTGCGGGAGGATCACCTCGGTGAGTGGACTTCGTAGAGTGGGGGTGATATAGCTGATGGTGAGACGCGCTATACCCCCCTTTTTTGTTCATCTACCCTATCCTATTTTTTAAGTTTTTCCAAAGTCCCAACTCCCCCACCCCTTTTTACACAAACACTTGGCCGAGGAAGAGGTTGACTAAGAGTAACCAGACTAACTCTCTCACATCGTACTGTACATGTCCCGTTAATCGGGTCAGGCAAAGTCAGGCAATTTGCCCTAAGTGCGTACACCTGATTCCAATTAGCTCTCCTCACACAAATAAAAGGTAACACCTAAAGACACACTCTGAGCAAGATGGAACACAAGAACCAGCAGAACTTCCAGGACAAAGGCACACTTACTGGAGCAGAGCAACAGACCAACGGAGACGAGAGAAGCGAGCTGAAAACCCCTAGGCTTCCCCATTGGGGGTCGTTGCTTCCAACTAGCCGTGAAAGATACGTGGAGAAGGCCGGATCCCACAAGTGAAGATTGCATTGTGTTTCAAGGACGCAGCGGCCCTCCTGGGTGAATGGCAGAGTTGGGGAGGCGAGTTCAAGCCTGTGGTACAAACCTTGACTTGAAAATCAGAAAACGCAAAACAAGAAAGAAGCGCACACTGCCGGTGAGTTGGCCAGCGACCTGAGAGACCGGTGTGTGTTAAAGTAAATGAAGGTGAAACATCATATCAAAAGGGAAGGCTGCACACGTGTGGATGAGACGCGAAGAAAGGCAGACCCGTGAATTATCTTTAAAGTGAACTACAGCTGCAAGATCGGAAATACTAAGTAACAGAGTGGTCCAGTGAAAGGATGTAACCCCTCTGTGAAAGGTGCATTGTTTGAGAGCTAAAGGGTGAACAAACAGCCAGAGTGAAATTAAATAGTGAACGTCGAGTTGAAGTGGTCTTGCGGTGGTCTTTAAAGAAAGCCACGCACATTCGAAAGACTTCGACTTCCGAAAGTAGTTTGAGCCCGATTGAGGGAGACACGAAGTGTATTAAGCTTGGGGAAGGGAGCCCCCTTGCAACTGTATGTAAATTGTATCCTAAGAGGTCAGCGCCTGGCAGAGGAGGACCTTTGTGAACGTTTTGGTTGAAACATTATTTTGAAATTTAGAAAAAGGAACATTAAATGTGGAAAGCCAGGCGGGCCTTGATCCACGTTTTTGAACTGTGTACTGCGTTGGAAGCTGAGCCAGAGTGTGCCTTCCGGCCTACAAGGATTGCCTTACCTTGTGAGGCCTAACGTGGGGAGGACATCTGTGTAAGCCACATTATCATTTGAACACTGACTTTTCCTTTTGCATACATTTTCTCCTTTTTATACTTTTTGTACAAGAGATAGGACAGGCATTAGCTTTTTGTTAGTATAGGCCATTTCGATTTGACAGACTCTGTCTGACCCGTGTGTTGGGACATGTCAGGTAAGCGGCTGAGTTGTTAGTCTGTTCTCTGTTCTGGTGTAAGAAAGTGTTTGTATCGGACAAGGGAGTGGGGGGGTAGAGCTTCTAGGTATCCTATCGGGTAGGATGGAAAGGTGTTACAAGATAGGGGGTACTGCGTCTCAACTGTTGGTGTCCCACTTCCACTCCCCGAAGACCCCCATCCAGGTGATCCTCCCCCACTGGTCCACCGCCAGGAACTAGATCCAATAGAGATGGCTGTGTCCTGGCCACCTGGATGGCAGATCCCCGGGGACTTGTAAGTGAGACACATTCAGGTTTCTCACACTTCCCTCCCATCTTTGTAATGTACTAATAAAAAAATCCCAACCTTTACAATTATGTGCTGTGCACAATTTTATCACAAAAGTCCCTACCAGTCCACCGTCCCCCTGTGAACACTTCCGTCTCCTCCCTTTCCACACGCACACACAAACTATCACACAGCACACTCTCAAAACTACTTATCAACAACGGCCCACCTCTGACCTCCACCTTTTACACAAAAATCGCGATACACTAAAATAACAAGCTAAAACAACAACCACTACTTCCGCCGCGCCATCTAATAATACGGAGCTCCTACTTTTTTGCCACTTTAACACAAAACAAATGGCACCAACATCTTCCCTCACTCGGAGAGGCTCCCTACACTCCTGTTTTCCCTCCTTAATAATCCTCTTAAATTATCCAAAAAATAATAATAATAATAAAACTAAATCTCACCACGTAGCCATACCACACTTTACTTTCACTCATGCATGCCACATTCCCCATGCACCCTGCCCCTCGTTGTTATCTCTTGGAAGGGGTGTACTCACCTCTGCGCATTCACCTGAGCTCCTCCATCATCGGGTCCCAATAACGGCCTGCACCCTCCTAGGATCCGTGTCCCACTGCAAAGAGAATGCAGGAGTTCTGTGAAAACGGCTCCTGAACACCTCTGCGGTTTGTTCGCTTGTGACTGGTCACTGCAGGTGGGCGTGGCCCCTTCAGAGAAGTGGCTTGGAAGCCTCTGCCGTGGGAGTCGCTAGGATCACGTTGGGGTTACTAAATGTAGGAAAGCCCCTAGATGCTCAAACCAGAAAAAATGCAACCCACTAGGGAAAAAAGGACCAATAAACCTCTTGCAAGGATAACAAGGTTATTTCCATACAAAAGGAAAAAGCGCCAATAAAGAACTCCACTGCCGCGAAATGTTCTGGCAAAATGTGCATGAGCAACACATTATAAAGGTGCACAGCATTGTCAGTGACATCATTACATAGAGTAGATATCCACGTGACTGGTTGGTGAGACCCTACATATAGGTCACCTGCTCCATAGGGGATGCCAGGCCATTGGTCCCAGTCCAGTCCGTCCACCTTCTTCCATGTGGGGGCTGCTTCATTCATAGTCAGTCGCCAGTCGAGTAATAGGCAATTATTTTACAAAGTAAACAACACATCTCTATCTGTGTAGCAGTGCACCTGGTACGAGCAGACAAGGGACTGGGGGAAAGCAGTGGTCATACTAACTCACACACTTCACTCGCTCCCAGACAGGCCGGCACCACTTCCAGGTCTTCCAGTCTCGTTCTGGGGTATAATTTAATCCCTCACTGCACCTCGCAACACAAATCACATGACCTAGAAGTGAAGGCATGAAGGCCGTGCTTTCTGATCGATCGGGGGTCCACCAGGTTTATGGTCTGTGCTCTGGGGCTGGCTGGTACATTAGAATTCCGAGATACTAAAACCAAGGCATGTGGGTGCTATAACTTAGAATTGGGACTGGTGGGGGATGGAAGCCCGTACCCTCCTTCTCATGGGATCTCACTGTTCACAGGTCCTCTGCCCTCCTCCCATGGCCTTGCAGGGCACATTCTTCCCAGGGCGTGAAGATTGGCAACATTTTAGGACGATGATGGGTTTATGGATTTGTGTAGCTCTGGCCTTTCTCATCAGTGCCCTGGATACAACCTATTCCTTGCTAATATTTGCGGCCTAGGCCTGGGATGCTGGCTGCTGCACTGTGTTTAAGCTTTATGCTACAGTATGGCTGCTAATATCTAAAACGGCTGCTATTCCCGCATGTGCACTGCACCTACAAAGCATGCAATACTGTGATCATGTAGAAGACTTTAAGGGCACCCCTGCACCCCATGGGCTCTTACAATCCGTTTGACGGCCTTTGCCTTTTTCTAAAGTGCTTGGGGTTGCGTGAAGATAGTGTCCCATTCCTAACACCCCCTTGGACGAGATGAAGGAGTGGCGAAAGCCCCCCCCTATCGTCACCAGCCGGAGGAGATGGAAGCAAGGAGCAACGATGGGAGAGGTAGCAAGAAAGCAGGTGCAGGGCCTGCCCTTGTGGAGCTGGAGGCACGGAGTGGGGGAAAGAGAGGAAGGAGTGTCACTCCCCCCAATAAGGAAAGGTGGGAGAGCTGGGTAGAGAGGCCGGAGGACTTATCTCATTAACAGTGGGAAGGTGGTAAGGAGAAGCGAGTGGGGGAAGGAGCCCCGGAAGATAGACTAGGATGTGGGACACCAACCTCCAGAGAATGTGAAAGGCGAAGAGCCCCCACAGATGCACACTGCTGAAAGAGAGAATGAGAAAGCGGGCGGCCCACACGCTGGAGGCAGGTCGATTGGAGCCAGAGGTGGGGTGATACGAGATGGGAGGAAAGTCATCCTACACTGCTGGGGAGTTCAAGAAGAAATACTTAGAGGGAGAGGTGAGGAAAAGAGGGGGAGCTCCTGGTACACAGGAATCAATGGGGCAGATGAGGGGAGTGAGGAGACACCAGAGGTCATTAAGGTGAAAGCAGGAAGAAGAGGAGAGTGTAGAAGGAAAGGCCCAGAAGCAACGAGAAGGAGGACAGGTTGCGTGTCGCTGAAGATGACTGGGGAGAAGGAGAATCCGTATTCTAAAGTGCTTGGGAGAGTGGGAAGATCGTACCCCATTCACCAACACGCGCTTGGATAAAAAGAAGGAGTGGCGAAAGGACACCCCCCTCCATCATGACCAGCCAGAGGAGAGGGAAGCAAGGAGCTACGATGGGGGAGGTAGCAAGAAAGCAGGTGCAGGGCCTCCCTTGTGGAGCTGGAGACACAAAATGGGAGAAAGCGAGGAAGAAGAGTCACTCCCCCAATAAGTATTGGTGGGAGTGCCGGGGGGAGAGGCCTGAGGACTTATCTCATTAACAGTGGGAAGGTGGTAAGGAGAAGCAAGCAGGGTAAGGAGCCCTGCAAGATAGACTCAGTGGGGCCAACCACCTCCAGAGAGTGTGAAAGGTGAGGAGCCCCCATAGGTGCAGACTGCTGAAAGAGAGAGAAAGAGAAAACAGGTGGGCCACCCGCTGGAGGCAGGTCGATTCGAGCTGGAGGCGGGGTGATAAGAGATGGGAGGAAAGTCAACCTACTCTGCTGGCCAGGTCAAGAAGAAACACATGGAGGGAGAGGCAAGCAAGAGAAGGGGAAATTCTGGTGCACAGGAATCAAGGGGGCAGATGAAGGTAAGTGAGGAGACACCAAAGACTATTAAGGTGAGAGCAGGAAGAAGAGGAGAGTGTAGAAGGAGAGACCCAGAAGCAACGAGAAGGAGGACAGGTGTCATGATCTCTGCTTCCAAAAGGTCAGGGTTTTCCCAACTCCCTTGGAAGCAGATCCATAACCCAGGTTCCGAGTGCCAACCAGTCCCAATTGGGACCTTTTGGACCCAGTCCTGGCGCCAGTGGCACCAGGCTCATAAATATGCCCAGTCCCAGCGCTGGAAGCGCCGGGCTCATAATGCTTGGGTGGACTTACCTGCAGCAGACCATGCTGCTTACTTGCCTGCCAGTTGAGCCTCTGATCCTCTTCTGTTTTGAACTACCTTTCCTGTTGGGTGGGGCAGGAGCCACTCCCTAGGTTCAGAACACTGGAACTCTTCTGGAAAGCAGGAACTCTTTTCTTACCTAGGCGTGGCTGTGGAAGGAGACACCTAAGCACTACAGGAGGCTATTTAAACCACACCCGATGGATGAATCTTGCTTTGCGTTATTCTGCATCCTCTGCAGCAGAACGCTCATCGTGTCTTCTGCATCTGATCCTGGGCCTAAGGAAAAAGGCTTACCATCCTGAATCCAGTCTTCAGCAACACCTATAAAGACAAGAAAGAACAGGTTAGCATTACGGTCTTCAGTGACAGCGCTTCACTTACCTGGTCCATCGGCTGTCACCAACGCCTCGCGCTGCATTCCGGCATCTGAAAGACAAAGGCTTACCTACTCTTCGTGCGCTCCGGAGGTCTTCGCACTGCATTCCAGCATCTGAAAGACAAAAGCTTACCAACTCTTCGCACGCTCCGGAGGCCTTCGGCGCTGCATCCCGCATCTGAAAGACAAAACAAGGTGCGTTTAAAGACATTGGGGAACTTTAATACTCACGTGCCATTACTCCTTTCCACATCTAACCCAGTGGGTATTCCGGCACCCTGCAGCCGCTCCGAACTTGTACCTGCAAAATAAAAAGACAGTTAGAGCGCATCGTGAAGCAGGCAACAAGCGCTTACTTACGTGCTTCCAGGCGCTTCTATTCATCACACGGGCTCCATCTTCAACTCACTTCAGCCCGTCATCCGCCATCGCCGGAACCCTGCAAAACAAGAGACATCATTACTAAAGACTTTTAAAGACATTAGAATTACTCGAAACTTACCGTTCGTGCAGTAAACGACGGACAGCAGTCCTCTGAAGTCAAGAGGCCTGCTCCCCTTATCCAGTGAAGAAACTGGTTACAGCACCCTGCCCCGAGGCAGATGGAGAGCACGGCGTTCACTTACCTAAGGTGAGAGCGTTAACCTTTGGGGTTCTACAGGAGAAGAGAAAGGGAAGAAGAGAGAGACATTCAATAACCTAGTTCATTAATCCCATATTTTCTATCTGCAGACATCTTACCCTTCGAGTCAGACATACAGTGCACAGAGGTCCAGCCCAAAGAGCCAGCCGTGTGTTACACATCACCTTTGAAGATACGGTATACGCCCAGTCAAGACCGGCGCCTCTACGGGAATCAGGTGAGCGTTACAACAGGTTGCTTTTTTCGTTAGATAACGTTGGAGAAGGAGATCAAAGGAGAGGTTGAGCAAAGGCCCTCCAGGCCCGCCAACTCCCCCCGATGCCTCTGGTGTGTCTCTGTGAAGCAGAAAGTGAAGGGGAGAAAGAAACAGAGGCCGAGAGGAGTCTGGGAAATTGAGGTCAGAAGCTAGACAGGATACACTGACCCACCCCGGTGAGAAACCCAGACGGAGTATAAAGGGGAAAGTGAACCCCCCTAAAACAAGGAGGGCCTCATCTATGGACAAAGGGGAGAAGAACTTTGGAGGCACCACGGGACCAGGACAAAAGGGAGAGTAGGCGAAGGACCCCTCCTGGCCCCCTGCATTGGAAGGGAGGTGAGGACAAGAGGTTGATGGTCAAGCTTTATCAAGATACAAGGGGTAATCACCTGCAATGGCACAGTGAGTAATTTGAAGGACACTAGAAGCAGCAAAGGGGAACATTCAAAGGCATGCTTCAAGAGAGATATAATTTCCACCAGCCTTAAGAAAGTGACTGCCACACGGAGATTGCAGCTAATCCAAACATTCAGGAGAGACAGGATGAGGAGCAAAAGGCCCTGACGATTTATGAACAAGTAGGTGGTCAATAAAACTGCCATGAAATGAGATGTACAAGACATCCTGAGTTAAATTAAGGCCCTTAACTTGCATAAACAGGCCTCAATCTCGGAGTTACGGGGAAAGATGGACAAAGTGGAAGATACATTGGAAGCCCTTGGGAATAACCAGCTATCGGCAAACAACTAGGTGATGAAGTAGGAGGCAAAGCTAGTGGGTCTAGAGTCAAAAGAGGCCGAACTGATGTGGAAAGTGGACGATTTTGAAAATAGAGAGCGAAGAAACAACTGCAAGATTATCAGCCTGAGGGAGGAGGAGGGGGAATCCCCAAAAGACTTGGCGAGAAAGGTGAAGACCATCATAAGTGGGCTCTACCCAGAAGAGGGATGAAAGGAAATACTGCTGGACAGGGCTCACAGGGCCTGAGGATCTGCTAAAGGCCCTAGGACAGTGGGGGCCAAATGGCACCACAATTTGGACAAGATGGATATAGGTATGATTGACATGATAGACTTTAAAGACTCCAAAATTAGAATTTCTGCTGATGAAACAAAGAGAATGTAGACCCCTGACCACTTGTCTGGAGGTGCATCAGATTAAGGCACGGATTAAACATTTGCTGGTATCCTGAATACCGGCGGGATGCCGGCAAACTGACCTACCGTTTCCACAACCTAGGTGACAGAAAGGGCAGTAAATCCCAGTTCCATGGACTCCATGCTGGGGATTGCCGGTATTTCCAGCACCGGTAATACCAGTGCAGGAATTACCAGCCTTTTTTTGCTGTTTGCGGCCGGATTTACCTCCAGCTTTTTGCTGGAGGTAAATCAGTGAACCCCCTCCCACAAACTTGTAGTTTGGTGGGGCAGGAAAAGTGGCAGTTACAGTATTTTCCATCACTTTTACCAGCACATTTCCCGCACCACAAAACTCCTAATGACCCTCTAGGTACGTTTGGGGATTTCCCTTTGCACTCCCCTCTGTTGGTGCAGGTGACAATGGAGAGATGGATTTGGACAACAGAGAATACGCTACCAAAAAGGATTAGAGATCGTGGGATCTTGGGTACCCTCTGGTCCATCTGGAGGAAAGGGGGAGAGATGGAAAGTCTTTTGGCATGGTTGCCCACTTTTAGCTACATATGCGCTCCACCAATCAGAGATTACACCGTGAAACTATGGCATTTCCAGAAATGGTTTGAGGGAGTAGTTCAGAGGGTTGGCTAGTTGTGGGAACACAAAACCTTTAAGGTGCTACCCCAGTTAGAGCAAGAGCTGGGGATTGGGAAATTGTCAGTAATCCTATACCGACAGATCAAAGAGGTCATGACAGCACCAACATTGAAGGAATGTCTCCATAGAGAGTTAATGCCGTTTGGAAAAATGGGTCAGAGAGGGCTTACAGCGAGGTTGTATAGGTGTCTAATAGTGGCAGGTGCCCTGGGTCAATAGGGGGTAAGAGAAAAATGGGGAAAGGATATGGGACATCAACTCACTGATAAGCACTGGTCCAAACTATGCACCCAGGCGTTCAAATCCTCCGTCTCCCGCCAATGCAGGATGCATGGGATTAAGCCGCCCCAGTGTGGCAGCACGATACACTCAGCCGCTCCAGGTAGGACCCAGCTACTAGCTCTAAATGTTGGAGGTGATGTGGGCAGACAGGCACCTCCTGGTATGTCAATTGGTCTAGCAAGAAGTCCTGGAGTGGATCAGGTGCTATTCGGCATGGAAAGGGTAGATGAGGAATGGAAAGGTTTACCACACATGGCACACTGCCCGCTGCTTTGTGGGCCAGGTACTGGAAAAGAGAATATCCGCCAGCTAAGATAGAATGGCTCATGAAAGCATGGGTCATTTACGCGATGGAAAGACGTTCTAATCTAATAAATGAGTCCCATTAGACCAACACAAAGATCTGCTTCATTAAACTAAGACTTACGGCTCCTCACTTCTAGACATGAATTCGCTTTGTTCCTTCAACTACCGACCTTAATAAGGATCTTGCTGGCCTACTTCATTAACTTGGGTCTTTTCTAAAAATTCTATTACAATTAAATTTAAATAAATAAATAAATGTATGAAGGAATGAGTCCCAAGTTAACAAAGAGATGGAATGGATGGGCTTTACAGGGGCCTATAGTACCGTTCCTTATTCATCTGGGGTAGAACAGGCTGGTGGATATGATGAGGTAGCAGTTGGAAAAGTTAGCGGAAAGGACACATTTTCTTGCTATGTGGTTAGTATTTGAGCTGCACGCCATGAGGCGGTGGGGGCTGGTTTAGGGGAAGAGAAACACAGGAGTATTGTTGGTAGATTCAAGGTGGCAATTCCTATATGTGTTGCAGTTATCAACTTATCATGTAAAGATATATATATATATATATATATATATATATATATATATATATATATATATATATATATATATAATACCACACTCAAAACGCACGGCTGCCAGAGGCATTTTTTTCCAGCACCCAGCAATGGGCAATTACCGGGGCATTACAGTCCCGGCGGACCCGGTAATTGCCGATTCCCAGGCACCAGAAAATATTAGTCCCCATTGCCAATGGGACTCAATGGGAATGGGGGGCCGGAGCACCGGCACCATTCCTAAATGGTGCCGGTGCATCCGACATGGTCTGCTCACGGGTGCCGGTCCGCCCGCCAGGTCAGACCTAGCAGGCCAAAAGGCACCCGCAAGCAGAACTCGTAGTTTGCCGGTCCGGTAACAATGGTACTGGCAAGCTTACCGGTACCATTGTTACAAGACCGGTAACCTTATAATGAGGCCCATTATGATTTTTTTTATAAATATTTTTATTGCATTTTTATAAACAACAAACCATGCACTATTACAAGCATTTTAATATCGTATTTGTTCATTATCTAACACTACATGACCCATCCCCAGAGTTAGCCTATGTACCAATCCCATTATACATTGATATCACAGCGCATCAACCTCCCCCCTCGCTGGCTCCCCGGCCTCCCCCTCTCCTTCAGTCAGCGCTGTCCATCGTTGGATGTCCATTCCTACATCAACCTTTAGCTCTCCGAGTGCCTTCTCCCATAACACTGTCTGCGACAATAAATGATGTTATGATGATATGGTATATAATACAGGGTATGGTCAAACAAAGTGGGAAAGGGGAAGCTGGGTTGTAATATAAACACAAAGGGATAAAGGGGACAATTCAAATGATAAAAAAGCAAAAATAAAAAGACTTCACTAATAAAAGGGGAAAGGAAGCTGTGAAGGCGAAATGAAAAAACAAAGGCTGAGCGTGTCGTGACTTTGCAAAAATACCAATTAAAATACTTAACAAATTAAGGAACTCAAAAAATAAGCAGATACAAATCGCAAGCAGCAACAACTAATGCATGCATCTAGCAGACAATAACTGGAGCAATCCAGAATATGATTATCCTGACACATTACTAGGTAATGGTCACCAAATGCTATCATCTGAACTTTCTCACTTCATCAGATTCGGATGCAATCTTGTCTAGAAGCTCCCCAGGTGCTAATTGTGTCATCATATCATGTAGGCGCCTTGCTGGATTCATCGTGGAATACTTCACTGTGTTTTGACCCTGAGGGTTCTTCATTATAGCCAGTCGTGTCTCCTGCTGCACCACATTGGGCGCCGCTGGCCTGCTACTCATATGCTGATGATGCTCGGATATATCTGACCACGGATGGTCAGGCCAGATGGAGATTCTAATTGTCTTGAGATGGTTGCTGACCGGATGAGATAAACACAGCGAGAGGGACATTATTTAATTTGATGAATGCAGTCCCTAAAGCATCTTCCCCGGATTTGTGACCTTCCAGGCGGCATCCTGCCAGGAATGCAGAGGTTTCTGTCAACTCTATTGCCTCATGCCCATCCTGTACTATATTCCAAAAGCTTCCAGGCCTGTCTGCTGTAGGGGGTGGGAGGTTCTCAAAGTCTATGCTGGTCTTTTGTAATGCCCCGTATAAAGGGATTTCCAAGGGGCTTCTCGCCAGATTACAGATTGTCCAGAATGCACCTGGCAGATTGGTGGGCACCCTATGTTAGAGAGTCACTGTTTCCATGCACACTAAGGCGGGGGACTCCATTGGGTGCCTATGGAAACAAGTACTGAGTTTCAGGCAGCCTTCTGACTGCACACATGTCTATAAAGTTCTCCGAACTACACAAGGAGAACGATTATCATATGTCTCTCAGATCACAAGGGCAGCCGTTTCCCTTTGTTCATCATTTGAATATAGCTAAATCAGGGGGTGGGGGATTTTGTGGCGAATCCCCCCTACTCTGGAACAGACTGCCAACAATGTTAGATTGGGTTGCAACCACCGCCCTTGAGGGGGAAGACGAAGGAACATGCCTTGTGCTAACGTGATGCTCTAGAGGAAAAATCTGGGCATGGGGTTGTTTATCCAGAAGCTTGGTTAGCCTTGGCTTTGGGGCCACATAAGAATCCCTTCAAAATGGTTTCATTCACTCACTCACTGCCTCACTCAGAGTATCCCTCTCATTAGGGCTCAATGGTTATCAGTGCTTAAGCCCACTCTTTTTCCTTTCTGCTACCCCTTGGGGAGCACTCACAGCAAGCCCCCTTCTATTCCACTGTCACCCTTTTCTCTCATTGGTGCTAGATCAGATGAAAACAGTAGGCCCTGGAATACAGCAATATGAAAGTTGAACTATTTCTTTATTTATTGTGCATTTGTAAAGTGCTTATACATCAAGTATATTGTGGTTCAAAGCACACACTGGGCAACGGAGAGGGAACATGGGAATGAAAGGCAAATATACCAAAGACAGAGAGAGGCAAGCCTACTAGGCCTTGTGGGCATTCAGAACGCGCAAGTGCAGATGGAGAGATGGGATGAGGGAGGGGGAGATAAGTGCTAGGTGTACTAGGGGGGAAGCGCTTGGGAGTAAGCTGCAAGCAGCTGTTAGATGCAGATAGCTTCATCTCAGAATATTTTGGGGGGCTTCATTAGCACGGTCGCCTCAAGCTTTGAGGTGGGAGCGTCAGTTTCCTCTCCTTCATTGCCTCCAAGTGATAGAACTGCTGAGGTCTGGAACAGATTTCACTGTAGTCTGCCACCGCTTCAGAGAGTGCACCCTCTCTTCCATATGCAGCCATTATGTAATGAAAACTCACATGAAAAGCATGCAGTACAGTCTGACCGCCCTTGTCCTGGCTGCTAATGTCATCTTAGCAGCACAAGTTCATTGTGTCCCCGATGACAGATCCAGTGACACAGCAGTCAACCCATTTCAGCCTTCAGGGTCTAATCATTGTCCTTTCAGGGCATGGAATCTGTCATATGGTCAATGTTGGTTTTATGGCTATTAGTATTTTTTGGAGATTTGCACTCATTTGAATAACAGGGATGTCAATTTCGATCAGAAATGATTTGCAATAACACGTTTACAGATGACAGAGGCATTTTCCGCAAGGGTGCCTGTTACACTAGCACAAAGACGAGAAGAAGTGGTGAGTCAGTCTATAAGGGTTTGAATAAAATGGGAAATAGTGCAGGGAAAAAACAAACAAAAATTAGAAGCAGATGATTTACAAAGGTAATATTAACACTGGAGGGCAAATGCTTCAAGCTAAAGAGAAGTACAAATATACAAAATGACGCAATTACATTATTAAGCCTCACTGGAGGGAGTGGTGGGATTGGGTAAGGAGGATGGGGAAGAGGGCAGCCGGTGCTCAGGGATGTCCTTTAGGGATCACCAGGGGTCGCACCTGCGACCCCTGAGGTCTCCCTTGCTATTCCTGTGGTCTCCCTTGCTACCCCTAGCAATTGGAGCTCCTGGGCTGTGGCCAGCAGCATGTGGCTCTGTGTTTCTTGAGTGGCTCGTTTTCTGATAGCTATAGCTGGTAAAAGAGCTCAGTTGGTTGAGCGCTCGTTGCTGCAATGTGCGTGTGCTCTTCAGGTTGTAGGTTCGCTCCCAGCAAGATCAACTTGGCCTTTCATTCTGCTAGGTTGATAAATGAGTACCAACACAGGTAGGGTGATATTGTATGGATGTTAATGTTAATGTTAATGTTAAAGGTCATTTGTACCACGCACTATCACCACCGGAGTGGTCCCCTGGCGCTCTGGCGGCTCTGAAAGAGGGAGGGAGGGTGGGTTAGTGGGTGGAGGCTGGAAAAGTGCAAGATTGCAGTGATGTGCTGTTGGCAGCCTCAGCCAGGTGGTTCCGTCGACTGGGCCTGGGGTGTATGCGGCCGGTAGTCGTCGTGTGCTGATGTGCGAGTCTATGTGTGTTTTTGTTTTGTTGTTGCAGTGTAGTGAAGTTCGTGCGGTTTGCTGCGCTAGAGGTTTGTGGTTGTGTTTGGTTTGGAGTTTGAGAGGTGTATGCAGAGAAGGAAATTGTTAGTGGTATTGGTTAGTTATCTCTATCCTGGACTGAACCGGTTGGGCTCGTGTAATCTTACACGACGGGATGCTTGTACACCCTGAGCCTCAGGAGGTACATGCCCGTTTTTCCATTCGAGGCCGTTTGAGGATTTAGCTGTCCCCTCCGCCCGCTACCTTAATAACCTTGCATGCTCCTCACCCCTCCACATGACTAGCGCAGCTGCTAGTGTCCATACACCCGATTGTGTGGTGATTGGTGGTATCTTGTCCGTTCCACAGCCCCGTGGTACCTAGTTGTGGCTGTACGGGCGGTGGGGGATGGTAAGGGTTGGCTGGAGTAGTTGCATCCATTTCTCTTGGTCTCGCGGGTGGACCCCTGTGTACACCGTCAGCCCTACTGGTGCCCAGGGTACTTCTGTCGGTTCTAGGGGTTTGTCAATGTCCTTTTTTGATGAGTCGTTTGTCTTATTGTTGTTTCGGTTTATTTGGATATTTGTTCTATATGAAGCACTTAAGCGTAAGTGCTATATAATAACACATCTTTATCTTTTGGCCTTGAACGTCTGCTTGCATTCACAGTAATTTAGTAAAAGGGCCTATACGTGCTGATATTAACGATACATATGGTGACCCATTCTTTTATTCAGATGATCGATCACGTGGTTTTGATCTCTGCGAGAGAGACGGCTTTCGAGCACCATAGAAGGTTGTATTCTCTGAGTAAATGCACACGGGAGCAACGGCTGTGGGAATCAGCTGTTGCTGACAACACGCAGTCCATGGGAACGTTTTCATTTCGGCTGAGAAGCGCGCCGTTTGAAGCATTTATTGGCAGTTGACCACGGCTTTACTAAGGATCTGATAGTGTCTACTACGAAGACAAGTTTACCCGTCCGTCGATACACAGTATATGTGAACGTGTTAGCGGTATATGGAAGTCACCACGAAGAAATCAAATTTGGTTTTAGTTTGTAATTTTTAATATCACGACCTGTGTACAATAGCCAACACTTATTAATGTTATATTGAATTGTTTGGAACAGCATACCATGGTTTAGGCAGATTCACTCAACAAGGACATTAGGTGTAGAGAGAGAGTATCCCAGAGAGCAGGGGCTGTCTTGTGGTTTACATTGGCAGTTTGTTATCACTGTTCAGGTGCTTTGTTATAACCGACCTCTGATGGCAGTGGTTGTGGCATAGGTTTTTAGAGCTTATATTTTTGGGTTCAATAACACTGTGATAATGTATGAAATAGGAATGAAATTAAATGTGGGTTTTTAATAGTTCAGTGTTACACACTGAATGTTATAATTAGATGAATATGTTCATTTAAATGTCAATTTAATAGAATATTATATTGTATGCACCACCTAGTGGTTTTATTGTTTTTTTGGCTTAGTTGTTCTTGATTTTGGGGATTTTCATTCCTAAGGAGGCCCCACACGGAAGCCACAAATTTCTCTAGTCCAGAAAAAGTCATAAGCCTTGCTAGGGGGATGAATCTCGTGGCGTATTTATAATTTCCCCTGTGTCTTTCATGAGTTATATGTTGACCCATTCTTGTATGAAATGTACATCACTTTACAGTGATATCGTAACCATATTTTTCGTAGTGTACTTAGAAAGAATGCTATGTGATGCCACTTCCTGTTTTGTGATGGGGTGAAAGGTAATTTTCCATCGCTTCCCGTGATGTGACTTAGGTGTGGGGTCCACTGACATCACTTCCTGTAATGTCATAAGAGATCAAGAGTTGTGTGATGTCACTTCCGCTACCCCTGGCATGTTGGTGAAATGACGTACTGTGGGTTCTCCATGTTTGGCAAGTAGGGGAAATTTAAGCTGAGCTTTGAAGAGATCCACAGTCGGGCTGGATTTGATTGTGATGGGCAGCGGGGTGCAATGGAGTAGGGGTGACTGGGGAGAAAGGAAGGAAGTCAGGGGAGTCATGGGAAGGAATGGGACTGAGAGGTTGAGTGTTGGGAAGGAGCAGAGGGAATGAGATAGTGAGTAGACAGATATACAGTCAGACAAGTATTGAGGAGTAAGACTATTGATAGCTTTTTAGAACATTTGATGAAGCTTGAAAAGAGAGTGGTTGGGCATGGGAAGGTTAATGTCCCACAGCATGACAATTGTGATGGCAGTGGGAAATGACTAAAGGAGAAGGTTTGCAACAAGGATGGAAGAGTTAAGAGAAGGAGGGGTTCAATGGGGAGACAGAATAATGAGAGGAGTAGGGGGAGATACTGAATAGTGCATACTCAAAATAAGAAGATACGATATCTGAAAGATGCCAGGGGAAGGGGCAAAGACCTAATTGGAATCCCACAGCAACACCCTTCCAAACAGACCAGGGAGAGTGGGAGAAGGTAGCAGGGTCCCTGTGGAGAGCTGCTAGTGTAACAGAGTCACAAGAAGAGATCTTGGTTTCTGTGATAGCAAGTACTGAAAGATGAGGGTGATAAGAGTCAAAGTGGTCAGTGATGTAGGAAGACCTGTTGCAGGGGGATGGTGCATTCCAGTGGCCCAGTGAAAGAGAGCTAGAAGGTGAGGAAGAGCAGCGTGTGTTGGCTGTAGGCAAGGGGGGGGGATCGATGGAATTGGAGATCCTGCGAGTATGGGAGCTTCAGGTTAGAGCAGTATGGGGACAGGACAGAGATTCAGGAGGGATGTAGGTGAGGTAGAGGTTGGAATGGTTTGTGGCTTAAGGTTCTGAAAGAAGGGGGGAGAGTGAGCGCAAGGCTTAAGGGGGGACGTCAAGGTGCATGAGGGACAGTAATAGCAGAAAGTGAAGACAGTGAAGGAACAGTGCAGACCACGAGAGAGATGGACAGGGGAGAGTGAAAATGAAAGAGGGAAAGGTTGTTTGGTAAAGAGCAGGTGTAAGAGCTAAGGAGGGTTATAGGTACCAAAAGACAGTTAACGGGCTCAAAAAAGCAATGTTACTAGGTTCCTTGAAGGAAGAACAGCTCCACAGTGAATGGAGAGTCACTGGGTCAAGGAATCCCCTGTGTGGAAGCCGGAGTCGGGCAAAGGGTGAGCACAGCCAAGTCCTGGCATGGCCTGGGGTTCTGGTCCTACTCCCTTTTGGCCCTAAAAGGCCCAAGCATGGAGTTGCCGACGTTTGGCTCTTAGTTGTAGATGCCCAAGGGAGGTTAACAAGGGAGCTACTGTGTCACTTGACGATATGGGAGACAAACAGGGTGCTCAAGATGGGTGCCAATCTTGCAGGCAGGATCCTAACTGCTGTAGGCCCATGTTGCTTTATTTTTTCCGACAAGCCCTAAAATGGTGCATAGGCACCTCTGATGGGAATGCAGGATGTGAATAAAATACTTGAACAAGAAAATCCATCTCGTATCCCTCTGGGAGCCAATCAGAGTGTTTAAGATATCTTCCAGACTTGCAGACAGGGTTCTGGGTGATGTAAGCACAGAGGGATTTGTGTTTGGGGCAAGCCGTGGGATGCTGTACAGGATATTATCTCTCCTCTTGGCTAAAGGAGCTGACAACGCAGCCCCCGAAGGTGGCCTTCCTCTCCCTGCTTTTCAGATCACCTTTCTGAAGGTCCTGTTGCCTCGCAGCGGTGGCACACTCCTTATTGCCAGCTAAAGGCTGGCATCTGCTAATGCTTTCCACGTGTCACCTTTCTGCGTAACTTCAAAGGTAAAGAATCAAGGTTTCAGAATTGCACGATTCCCCCTGATAATACCTGGCGCATAAGTAGAGGAACTGCTCTGCATAAAGAGAGACGCCGTAGCTGAAGGAACAAGGGACAGATTCACAAAGACAGAGTAACGGCGGTGCTTCCTGGATCCTGGAGGGCAGACTGTGATCCTCATATGGACCCCAATCCTCAAAGGGAGAAGAGGAGCAAAGGATCCTTAGGGACAGAAAGAAGCTGTCCGGGGCCCTTCTTCTTCTTCCATCCAAATTATTGATGGTGTTGGCCCCTACTTGCTACTTCAGCTCACAATCACAACTTTCCCCACTTTTCCATGTCAAAAAGGTATTTTAAAATAATCTGACTCCTTGTCGATGACTTGGAGATGGCCATGGGAGTGACCACTACCAATGGGGACTTCTCAAACTGAAACTTGAAGGAGGTTGACATCACCTTCTGGGTGAGATGGTGCATTTAGACAGTACAAAGAAAGCACCAGATCATCAGTCCAGCCTGTCAGCAAGAGAGAGGTGGACCTGGGGAGTCATATAGATTCGGTTCAGTTGCGGGTGCTGGTCATGGGTTAGATTGGTATAGTTAGCTCAGTATGTTCTTCTCATGGGTGTATAACTAGGTGGAAGAAGACAAGACCTAGAAGTGGTTGTGCTACACAATCCCAATGGCATGAGATAAAGCAGATGGCAAAGCCCAGACTGGAAAGCAAGATCTGGGGACGCTACAAATTCAAGACAGGACATTTATTTAATTTAAGTGTTTTTTTTTATAACGCACCTAATACCATACCTGAGTTTGGTTTCTAAGCGCGGATCCGGGATTCAAACCTCTGTTGTTCTACGTGGTCTTGCTTCCAAGACCAGCGTGTTGACCTTGTGCTATCCTCCGTTAGCACTGCTGTGATCCAGAGTTCTTCAAGGGCACACCTAGTTAAGAGTCAAAGTATTGCTCCCACCTATCATTTTTATTTTACTTAGAAAAAGGTGCACATGGTGTGAACGCTCTGTGGTCTCAAGCTGCATTTAAAGATGGTGTTCTGCTGAATTAAGAAGAACAGACTAGAAGGCTCAGCTCGCCGATTCAGCAAGAGGAAATGGATACGCAGGCAGAGAGCAAAAAGAGAGGTTGCTCAGTTGGTCAAGGCAACATCTGCAGCTCTGTTTTAGCTGCCTGGCGCCTGATTCCCAATAATACATAGGCTGAGCAATGCATTGATGTGTCTACAAGTGAAGTCCTAGATCGAACTTTTTAAAGGGTTAATTCAGACGGTGTGCTTTAGAGGAAGGCACCTCTAGACGCATGAGAATTACTCATGTCTTCTCAACGCCATTTTGTATACCCCTGGGCGATGTATGGGTTTGCATTAAGTGAAATATGCCAGCGATATTCTATAGGCGATCAATACTCTGTCCTCGCTGCCAGACCCTTCTTCTTTACCCAGTCACTCCCCTGTACTCAGTAACCAGGGATGTCATTTAGGGGTTGCCAGGGGTCTCCCTAGCGACCACTGAGGTCTCCCTTGCTACCCCTAAAAAAAATTACAAAATTAAAAAAACTTGTTTTAAATATTTTTTTTTACAAATTGAAGCTCCTGTGCTGTGGCCAATGCCATATGGCTCTTTGTTTCTAGTGTGGCTGGATTTTTTGGTCGGGTTTCTTGAAACACACCTGGGTTTCCACAAGGGTAACACTTTGAGCAGTGACTGTAAATAAGAAAGAATAGGATTAATACATTATTTGTCTTTCTGGAATTGTATACAGTAATTGTTATTATCATTAAAGGTTTATTTCAGGTACACTTCAGGGGGTGAGTCACTGATTTAGTCTGTTCTTAAACACCTCAAATTCAAAATGCAGACAAAATACTCCTAAAAGCATTTAGAGTCCAATAAGCATCCATTTCGGACTATGTATTTTGCTTTTCGCAAGATGCAGTTATAGCCTGCTTTTTTCTGCCCATACATATGGTGATCCTTTCTTGTATGGAATGTTGAGCACGTTACAGTGGTATTGTAACCATGTTTCATAGTGTACTTAGAAACAATGCTATGAGATGCACTTCCTGTTTTGTCAAGAGGTGAAAGGTCATTTTCCATGCTTCCTGTGATGTCATCAGCGGTCAAGGGTCATGTGATTTCACTTCCGCTATCCCTGGCCTTTTGGTGAAATGGCGTTTTTCTCTGTAACCCAGCCCCCCCACTCTGCGTTGCCTCTAAATCTAGTACCATAATTACCTGTAAAAAGCACCCGTACATTCTGTGGCTGGGCTCACCTCCTATACATAGCATGAATGCAAGGAAACTACATGAAGGAATACGGGCGAGAGCCATCCTTGTGTGAACAATAGCTCGAGGGATAAGACATGAGGCGGGCACATTGTCAAGGCTTTTGCAAAATGCCCCCCTAATTTCCGTGCCTGGATTTAGAAAGCGCAGATCATAATGTTATGATCCGATAATGATAGAGCCGACTTCATTAACGGGCAGTAATAGAAACGGGTACTTTACACTCATTGAGGTGTCTGTATATGGGGTGCTGCGCGCCGCGCTCCTTCACTGCATACCTCTGTCTGCAGGATATTATTTGACAAAAAGGAAATCTCATTCTTAATTGTCAGGTAAACCAATTCCTTGGTGACTCTTTTTTTGGTGGTGCTTCAAGTCGCAACTCTACACACGCAGCAGCAAGCTGCGACTCAAACAACAACTAGGCTTTATGGAGCCGGAATTACATAAAGCAGTGCCAATTAATTGCTCTAATTCTAGTGGAAACACAGAAACAATGACGGGATGCCTTTGTGGTCTACTTTGCTTCCCCGCCACCCCTTGCCAGCGGGTAGTGACCCATCTCTCTGTCATTTTTTTCTCATCTGGAGTTGAATATATTTTTTATTTAATATTGTACAGTTAACATATCAGTCAACGTTTAATACAGTCCCAATCCATCTATGCAGGTGAATAGTCAAATGCACCTGCGCGAGATTGGCCTATTTTTCTCTCGCTTGTTTTCTTGATTGATTTGCTGGAGAGCACGTGATGTGCACGGGCTACTTACAGGCACAGTTTATGAGGGATGTGGTCACTAAGAAATGAACCAGCTAGAACGGAGTTTAAGAAGATTTTTAAATGGTACGTTTTTGGGAACAGTCAGTGGCGAGGAAGAACCTCAGACAATACAAATGTACACTCTCCACGGTTGACGAATGTGGAGGCCAAGTGTTTACTGTCATGTCCGTGCACCTGTGTCTGATGACAGACATTGTAGCGCCTCGAGGATAGACGCACACACCAGAATGTCGAGGGAAAAGAACTTTCTGGATACGAGGCAAAGTTGAAAGGCTAGGATCAGCCGTCAGTGAATATTTGTGCACTTAGCGGTCTGGAATAACCTAGAACAATAACTTCACTGGAATACTCAGAGCTGAGGAACTACCTAAAACAATGCCTCACATGGCACACTCAGCGGTGAGGAACTACCTAAAGCAATGCCTCACATGGCACACTCAGCGGTGAGGAAATACCTAAAGCAATACCTCACATGGCACACTCAGCAGTGAGGAAGTACCTAAAGCAATGCCTCACATGGCACGCTCAGCGGTGAGGAAGTACCTAAAGCAATACCTCACATGGCACACTCAGCGGTGAGGAAGTACCTAAAGCAATACCTCACATGGCACGCTCAGCGGTGAGGAAGTAACTAAAGCAATACCTCACATGGCACGCTCAGCAGTGAGGAAATACCTAAAGCAATACCTCACATGGCACACTCAGCGGTGAGGAAATACCTAAAGCAATACCTCACATGGCACACTCAGCGGTGAGGAAGTAACTAAAGCAATACCTCACATGGCACGCTCAGCGGTGAGGAACTACCTAAAGCAATGCCTCACATGGCACACTCAGCGGTGAGGAAGTAACTAAAGCAATACCTCACATGGCACGCTCAGCAGTGAGGAAGTACCTAAAGCAATACCTCACATGGCACACTCAGCGGTGAGGAAGTACCTAAAGCAATTCCTCACATTGCACACTCAGCGGTGAGGAAGTACCTAAAGCAATGCCTCACATGGCACACTCAGCGGTGAGGAAGTACCTAAAGCAATTCCTCACATTGCACACTCAGCGGTGAGGAAGTACCTAAAGCAATACCTCACATGGCACACTCAGCGGTGAGGAAGTACCTAAAGCAATTCCTCACATTGCACACTCAGCGGTGAGGAAGTACCTAAAGCAATACCTCACATGGCACACTCAGCGGTCAGGAAGTACCTAAAGCAATTCCTCACATTGCACACTCAGCGGTGAGGAAGTACCTAAAGCAATGCCTCACATGGCACACTCAGCGGCGAGGAAGTAACTAAAGCAATACCTCACATGGCACACTCAGCGGTGAGGAAGTACCTAAAGCAATTCCTCACATTGCACACTCAGCGGTGAGGAAGTACCTAAAGCAATGCCTCACATGGTACACTCAGCAGTGAGGAAGTACCTAAAGCAATGCCTCACATGGCACACTCAGCGGTGAGGAAGTAACTAAAGCAATACCTCACATGGCATGCTCCGCAGTGAGGAAATACCTAAAGCAATACCTCACATGGTACACTCAGCGGTGAGGAAGTAACTAAAGCAATACCTCACATGGCACGCTCCGCAGTGAGGAAATACCTAAAGCAATACCTCACATGGCACACTCAGCAGTGAGGAAGTACCTAAAGCAATGCCTCACATGGCACACTCAGCAGTGAGGAAGTACCTGAAGCAATACCTCACATGGCACACTCAGCAGTGAGGAAGTACCTAAAGCAATGCCTCACATGGCACACTCAGCAGTGAGGAAGTACCTAAAGCAATACCTCACATGGCACACTCAGCAGTGAGGAAGTACCTAAAGCAATGCCTCACATGGCACACTCAGCGGTGAGGAAGTAACTAAAGCAATACCTCACATGGCACGCTCAGCGGTGAGGAAGTACCTAAAGCAATACCTCACATGGCACACTCAGCGGTGAGGAAGTACCTAAAGCAATTCCTCACATTGCACACTCAGCGGTGAGGAAGTACCTAAAGCAATGCCTCACATGGGACACTCAGCGGTGTGGAAGTACCTAAAGCAATGCCTCACATGGCACACTCAACGGTGAGGAAGTACCTAAAGCAATACCTCACATGGCACACTCAGCGGTGAGGAACTACCTAAAGCAATACCTCACATGGCACACTCAGCGGTGAGGAAGTACCTAAAGCAATACCTCACATGGCACACTCAGCGGTGAGGAAGTACCTAAAGCAATTCCTCACATTGCACACTCAGCGGTGAGGAAGTACCTAAAGCAATGCCTCACATGGGACACTCAGCGGTGTGGAAGTACCTAAAGCAATGCCTCACATGGCACACTCAACGGTGAGGAAGTACCTAAAGCAATACCTCACATGGCACACTCAGCGGTGAGGAACTACCTAAAGCAATACCTCACATGGCACACTCAGCGGTGAGGAAGTACCTAAAGCAATACCTCACATGGCATACTCAGAGTTGAGGAAGTACCTAAAGTAATACCTCACATGGCACACTCAGCGGTGAGAAAGTACCTAAAGCAATGCCTCACATGGCACAATACCTCACATGGCACACTCAGCAGTGAGGAAGTACCTAAAGCAATGCCTCACATGGCACACTCAGCGGTGAGGAAGTACCTAAAGCAATACCTCACATGGCACACTCAGCAGTGAGGAAGTACCTAAAGCAATACCTCACATGGCACACTCAGCGGTGAGGAAGTACCTAAAGCAATACCTCACATGGCACACTCAGCAGTGAGGAAGTACCTAAAGCAATGCCTCACATGGCACAATACCTCACATGGCACACTCAGCAGTGAGGAAGTACCTAAAGCAATGCCTCACATGGCACAATGCCTAACATAGCACTCTCAGCAGTGAGGAAGTACCTAAAGCAATGCCTCACATGGCACAATGCCTAACATAGCACTCTCAGCAGTGAGGAATTACCTAAAGCAATGCCTCACATGGCACACTCAGCGGTGAGGAACTACCTAAAGCAATGCCTCACATGGCACACTCAGCGGTGAGGAAGTACCTAAAGCAATACCTCACATGGCACACTCAACGGTGAGGAAGTACCTAAAGCAATCCCTCACATGGCACACTCAGCAGTGAGGAAGTACCTAAAGCAATGCCTCACATGGCACAATGCCTAACATAGCACTCTCAGCAGTGAGGAAGTACCTAAAGCAATGCCTCACATGGAATACTCAGTTGTGAGGAAGTACCTAAAGTAATACCTCACATGGCACACTCAGCGGTGAGGAAGTACCTAAAGCAATGCCTCACATGGCATACTCAGCAGTGAGGAAGTACCTAAAGCAATACCTCACATGGCACACTTAGCGGTGAGGAACTACCTAAAGCAATACCTCACATGGCACACTCAGCGGTGAGGAACTACCTAAAGCAATGCCTCACATGGCACACTCAGCGGTGAGGAAGTACCTAAAGCAATGCCTCACATGGCACACTCAACGGTGAGGAAGTACCTAAAGCAATACCTCACATGGCACACTCAGCGGTGAGGAACTACCTAAAGCAATACCTCACATGGCACACTCAGCGGTGAGGAACTTCCTTAAGCAATGCCTCGCATGGCACACTCAGGGGTGAGTAAGTACCTAAAGCAATGCCTCGCATGGCACACTCAGCGGTGAGGAACTACCTAAAGCAATGCCTCACATGGCACACTCAGCGGTGAGGAACTACCTAAAGCAATGCCTCACATGGCACAATGCCTAACATAGCACTCTCAGCAGTGAGGAATTACCTAAAGCAATGCCTCACATGGCACACTCAGCGGTGAGGAAGTACCTAAAGCAATTCCTCACATGGCACACTCAGCGGTGAGGAACTACCTAAAGCAATGCCTCACATGGCACACTCAGCGGTGAGGAAGAACCTAAAGCAATACTTCACATGGCACACTCAACGGTGAGGAAGTACCTAAATCAATGCCTCACATGGCACACTCAGCGGTGAGGAACTACCTAAAGCAATACCTCACATGACACACTCAGCGGTGAGGAACTACCTAAAGCAATACTTCACATGGCACACTCAGCGGTGAGGGAGTACCTAAAGCAATACCATTGCAACCTCAGTGGTGAGGAACTACCTAAAGCAATACCTCACATGGCACACTTGGCGGTGAGGAAGTACCTAAAGCAATACCTCACATGGCACACTTAGCAGTGAGGAAGTATCTAGCATAATGCCTCACATGGCATACTCAGCGGTGAGGAAGTACCTAAAGCAATACCTCACATGGCACACTCAGCGGGGAGGAAGTACCTAAAGCAATGCCTCACATGGCACACTCAGCGGTGAGGAACTACCTAAAGCAATGCCTCACATGGCACACTCAGAGTTGAGGAACTACCTAAAGCAATACCTCACATGGCACACTCAGCGGTGAGGAAGTACCTAAAGCAATACCTCACATGGCACACTCAGTGGTGAGGAACTACCTAAAGCAATACCTCACATGGCACACTTAGCAGTGAGGAAGTATCTAGCATAATGCCTCACATGGCATACTCAGCGGTGAGGAAGTACCTAAAGCAATACCTCACATGGCACACTCAGCGGGGAGGAAGTACCTAAAGCAATGCCTCACATGGTACACTCAGCGGTGAGGAACTACCTAAAGCAATGCCTCACATGGCACACTCAGAGTTGAGGAACTACCTAAAGCAATACCTCACATGGCATACTCAGCGGTGAGGAAGTACCTAAAGCAATACCCCACATGGCACACTCAGCGGTGAGGAAGTACCTGAAGCGATACCTCACATGGCACACTCAGCGGGGAGGAACTACTTAAAGCAATACCTCACATGGCACATTCAGCAGTGAGGAAGTACCTAAAGCGATACCTCACGTGGCACACTCAGCATTGAGGAAGTACCTAAAGCAATACCTCACATGGCACACTTAGCGGTGAGGAACTACCTAAAGCAATACCTCACATGGCACACTCAGCGGTGAGGAACTACCTAAAGCAATGCCTCACATGGCACACTCAGCGGTGAGGAAGTACCTAAAGCAATGCCTCACATGGCACACTCAACGGTGAGGAAGTACCTAAAGCAATACCTCACATGGCACACTCAGCGGTGAGGAACTACCTAAAGCAATACCTCACATGGCACACTCAGCGGTGAGGAACTACCTTAAGCAATGCCTCGCATGGCACACTCAGGGGTGAGTAAGTACCTAAAGCAATGCCTCGCATGGCACACTCAGCGGTGAGGAACTACCTAAAGCAATGCCTCACATGGCACACTCAGCGGTGAGGAAGTACCTAAAGCAATTCCTCACATGGCACACTCAGCGGTGAGGAACTACCTAAAGCAATGCCTCACATGGCACACTCAGCGGTGAGGAAGTACCTAAAGCAATACTTCACATGGCACACTCAACGGTGAGGAAGTACCTAAATCAATGCCTCACATGGCACACTCAGCAGTGAGGAACTACCTAAAGCAATACCTCACATGACACACTCAGCGGTGAGGAACTACCTAAAGCAATGCCTCACATGGCACACTCAGCGGTGAGGAACTACCTAAAGCAATACCTCACATGGCACACTCAGCGGTGAGGAAGTACCTAAAGCAATACTTCACATGGCACACTCAGCGGTGAGGGAGTACCTAAAGCAATACCATTGCAACCTCAGTGGTGAGGAACTACCTAAAGCAATACCTCACATGGCACACTTGGCGGTGAGGAAGTACCTAAAGCAATACCTCACATGGCACACTTAGCAGTGAGGAAGTATCTAGCATAATGCCTCACATGGCATACTCAGCGGTGAGGAAGTACCTAAAGCAATACCTCACATGGCACACTCAGCGGGGAGGAAGTACCTAAAGCAATGCCTCACATGGCACACTCAGCGGTGAGGAACTACCTAAAGCAATGCCTCACATGGCACACTCAGAGTTGAGGAACTACCTAAAGCAATACCTCACATGGCACACTCAGCGGTGAGGAAGTACCTAAAGCAATACCTCACATGGCACACTCAGCAGTGAGGAACTACCTAAAGCAATACCTCACATGGCACACTTAGCAGTGAGGAAGTATCTAGCATAATGCCTCACATGGCATACTCAGCGGTGAGGAAGTACCTAAAGCAATACCTCACATGGCACACTCAGCGGGGAGGAAGTACCTAAAGCAATGCCTCACATGGTACACTCAGCGGTGAGGAACTACCTAAAGCAATACCTCACATGGCATACTCAGCGGTGAGGAAGTACCTAAAGCAATACCTCACATGGCACACTCAGCGGGGAGGAAGTACCTAAAGCAATACCTCACATGGCACACTCAGCGGTGAGGAAGTACCTGAAGCGATACCTCACATGGCACACTCAGCGGGGAGGAACTACTTAAAGCAATACCTCACATGGCACATTCAGCAGTGAGGAAGTACCTAAAGCGATACCTCACGTGGCACACTCAGCATTGAGGAAGTACCTAAAGCAATACCTCACATGGCACACTCAGCGGGGAGGAAGTACCTAAAGCAATGCCTCACATGGTACACTCAGCGGTGAGGAACTACCTAAAGCAATACCTCACATGGCATACTCAGCGGTGAGGAAGTACCTAAAGCAATACCTCACATGGCACACTCAGCGGTGAGGAAGTACCTAAAGCAATACCTCACATGGCACACTCAGCGGTGAGGAAGTACCTGAAGCGATACCTCACATGGCACACTCAGCGGGGAGGAACTACTTAAAGCAATACCTCACATGGCACATTCAGCAGTGAGGAAGTACCTAAAGCGATACCTCACGTGGCACACTCAGCATTGAGGAAGTACCTAAAGCAATACCTCACATGGCACACTCAGCGGGGAGGAAGTACCTAAAGCAATGCCTCACATGGTGCACTCAGCGGTGAGGAACTACCTAAAGCAATACCTCACATGGCACACTCAGCGGTGAGGAAGTACCTAAAGCAATTCCTCACATGGCACACTCGGCGGTGAGGAAGTACCTAAAGCAATACCTCACATGGCACACTCAGCAGTGAGGAAGTACCTAAAACAATACCTCACATGGCACACTCAGCGTTGAGGAACTACCTAAAGCAACACCTCACATGGCACACTCAGCGGTGAGGAAGTACCTAAAGCAATACCTCACATGGCACACTCAGCGGTGAGGAAGTACCTAAAGCAATAGGAGCACGGACAATTCTCAGTTGCACTGCGCCCAAGAGTGCAATATAGGCATGTGTTGCAAGTAATTGAAGAGATATGTGGTTATAAATCCGATGGATTTATTTGCAAAGTAGCCTGACACGTGCTTCGAGTCTAAACCGACTCTTCATCCGAGGCTGTAAATGGGAGATGGGACTCTCTCACGGCTTTGCAATTGCGGTAATTTCAGCACAGCAGGAAAAGCCAAAGTGATGTGAAAGGCTGCTTCCTTTCACATCACTTTGGCTTTTCCTGCGGTGCTGAAATTACTGCAATTGCGAAGCCGTGAGAGTTTTCTGGCACTGTCCTTCATTCAATTTATATTAGGTGCCATCTCCCATTTACAGCCTCGGATGAAGAGTCGGTTTAGACTCGAAACACGTGTCAGGCTACTTTGCAAATAAATCCATCGGACTTATAACCACATCTCTCTTCAATTACTTGCAACACATGCCTATATTGCACTCTTAGGCGCAGTGCGACTGAGAATTGCCCGTGCTCTAATTGTTTCCACAACAGTGGGTTGTATTTGGCAGTACTCCCACACCTCTCAGGCACCTCCAGCCTATGTGCATTCTTACTATTTATTCATACAAGCGCTATGGTTTTGTGGCTTTTTCTGCCAAACCTGTGTTTTTCTTACCTAAAGCAATACCTCACATGGCACAATACCTCACATGGCACACTCAGCGGTGAGGAAGTACCTAAAGCAATACCTCACAATACCTCACATGGCACACTCAGCGGGGTGCAATACAAGGTTCAAGATTCCTGATTGAGAAATATTAAAGAAGAATAAGTCATTTGAGCCAATTCAGATGGGCTGCAGCGCCACCCAGTAGCCATCACTGGAAGTTTACTTCTGGTTTGGAGGCACATGAGGAAATCATTGTGGGTATGCCAATTAGCCCAAGTCTAACGTCCACTTTGGCACGGTCCCGTTTACTGGCATTCTTATCAGACCACATTGCTTCTCTTATTGTTCTCACAAGTGTCACTGTATTTGCTGTATTTGTGTGTGCTGTACACTATATTTGATGTGCTTGCTACGTGCTTCTCATGACTAAAATGCCCACCATTGCTTCATTATGGCCCGCTGTTATTAACTGTTTGCTGACGTCACTGCACCGAGTAATGTCAGATCCTGAAGCTACTAGTGTCATATTAAGCCTGATCACATTGAAATATTTGCATCCCGAACTTCTGATTGCTTCAGTGTTACTCTACCTAATAGTACCTAATAGTGTATCCACCAATGTCACACTATGCCTGATTACATTGTATTATTTGTATCCCAAAACCCAGATTGCTGCATTGTACCCCACTTTCATTACTCACCGTGATGCCTGCACTTTACCTATGTAATTCCATTGTAATGTCATGATTAGGATTGGATTCGCCCATTGATACAACTTGCTCCTCGTAATTGCTTTGAGCAACCCACTTGCACTGTGTAGCCCCAAACCACTGACTACGAATAATTTGATGTTACAATCATGTTTAGTCTACTGTGACTTTTCATAGCCAAGTGCAACACCGTGCTAAACTGGACCTAAAATAATTTGTTTGCCATTGTCTTAAACCTAGTCGCCCTATGCAGCTTACTACCACTAGGCCTTTTAGCCAGTGTCACAAGACCATCTACTCCTCTAATACCAGATCATAAGCTCATAACTAAGATCACTCTGGATGCAACGCCCACCTCTTCCCATCCCATCAACCTAGCCCATGAACTACTACTAAGTAACTTGAACTCTCCCCAGAGACCACCCTACTCTAATAGACCATGTAATACAGCCTCTAGGAACATAAGGCTCCGTTCCAGACTGTCCAAAGCATTTGAACCTCCCGCTAGGTCCACAACCAACCCAGATCTTGAGAGAAAAAGTACACCAAACAGACAATCCACCATTAGAGAAAAGTCTGCCCTTAACTCCTCATTCCCTCTTACCACGCACAACCACTCTGACAAAATACCCAGACAACGCACCATTGTGCCGCTCAGGCCACTGGAGTGATAACAAGCCGCTCACTCCTTCCATTACCAGACAACCCTACCTTAGATCTCAAGGGGGCACTAATAAATGCTGGATCTCTAGTCGCACATGCCACAAAGATATCTGACCTGGTTCTGGCAGATAACTATGACTTTCTTGCAATCACTGAATTCTGGTTACACGCTGCAGGAGGCCCTGCCCTCATGCTAGCAGTTCCTGATGACTACACCATCCTGCGAGCAGATAGATCCGTGGCTCGAGGAGGAGGTATAGCTCTCATCGCTAAATAAAATTTATCCATGAGACTAGCCCCCTCCCCAGACATTCAATCCTGTGAAGTCCTCACAGCTAAACTACCTACCACCAACTCTCAGTCACTCACCATTCACCTCATATATAGACCCCCAGGTCCCATCGGGACATTTGAGGAGGATATTTCCACCATTCTCTGTGCTAAATTAAAAAGCACTTCACAATTACTAATGCTGGGGACCTTAACTTGAGCTTTAATGCCCCCAAAGATAAACAAGCATCCAGCGTTGCCAACATCCTGTCAGAAATAGGTCTTACCCAGAGAGTGAAACTTCCGACACATATCAAAGGCAGAACACTCGATTGGGTGGTGGATTATAATTGCAACGCCTCCATCACTGCCATAACCCCTCAGGCCTGGACAGACCACCACCTCCTGTCATTCACACTAACCACAAAAAGGCCAACCTCTAAAAATACTCCATCCGTTCCACCTAGTCTAACAAGGAATAAAAAGAATATCACGGCTGATAGACTTATTCCCCTTATCCTTCCTACCCTCAACTCTCTACCGGACACCATGGATCCTAACTTGCTACTCGATGAGTACAATACAATTAGGACAGTAACACTTGACTCCATTGCCCCTCTTAAAATGAGACAAAGCAAAGCCAAAGCCCACCTCAACTCATGGTTCACCCCAGAGTTGAAAACCTTGCGAATGGAAAAAAGAAGATGTGAGGCTTCTTGGAGACTTCTACCATCAGTAGAAAACAGAACCAAACTTAGCAACATATCATCGCAATATAAAAAAGAAATAATTCTGGTTAAACGAGAATCTTATAACAATAGACAGGCCGATTCGTGGAATTAATGTGCACTGAAATGTTCGGCGCAAGCTTGCGAAAGCGTGCGAATCACAGCACAAGTACGAAAATCGCAACGAAACCCACGCACAGCGATTCATGGAAGTCTGTGTGCGTGTAAATCCCTGGATGTGCGCTAAAATTCTTCGTGGCGCACGCTGGCGCACACGTCTCCAAACAGCGTGCGCTAAGCGCACAGCGAAAGCGCACATAGCGAAGCGCACACAACAAAAGTAGGTGGAAGAGGGGGGCGTAACACGCGGAATGGGGAACAACGCGTGAAAATGTGGGCGTCACGGGGGAAGTACAGGAGGCAAATGCGTGGAACGCCCACACGCGCATCTACAACACGTATTCATGGAATCGAACGGGGCTAATGTGTGCGCCAAAAAAGACGCGCTAATCCGGAAACATGTACGCCAGCAGGAAGCAGGTGTACGTGGACCTGCGCAGCATAAAAGTGCACGCAAACAACAAACAAGCTCAGATGCCAAGATGAACATACTGTTCCTAGCAGCAGTGGTCGTGGGATACCGCAGGAGGAGGAGGAGGATAGTCAGGCCCAGAATTTTTACACCCAGAACCAGCCTTTTTGGGATGCCTGATGACCAGGTGTATGGGAGGTACAGGTTTCCACCTCACATAATACTCGACCTGGTGAGTGAGTGGGAGGATGACCTTGCATCACCCACCCTGTGCTCCCAAGCACTCAGTCCCCTGGAGAAGGTCCTCAATGTACTGCACTTCTTGGCCACTGGATCATTTCAGCGGAGCGGACAAGTGCTATAGTGGGGGGGTGTCACAGGCCACGCAGTCACGCTGCCTACACCAGGTGTTGGCCATCATGACAGCACGCCCATCAGTCCGCAGGCACATATACATCTGAGCACATCTATAGAAACCGCAAGCACTGGCATTCCATCAACGTGCAGGTAGTATGTGATGCCAAGGGAATCATCACCTCAGTATATGCTAACTATCCAGGGTCCACCCACGACAGTTTCATTTACAGAATGTCAACCCTAAACCGGGACCTAGAAGCTGGGCGGCATGGCGATACATGGCTGCTTGGTGAGTATAAATGCCACTGCACATGCATGCATGTCAGATACTGAGTAATGTCACAACCCCACTAATGATACCCATCACCACCTCCCCAGGGGACAGTGCCTACCCTCTGAGCACCCACATGATGACGTCAATTTGGAACCCGACCACGCCACCCGAGGTAAGATACAACACAGACCATATTGCAACCTGGGGCATAGTGGAGCGCACATTCGGAGTGCTCAAGTCATGCTTTCGCTCCCTTGACCGTTCTGGTGGGCAGCTGTTATACGCTCCCCCAGTAGTGTGCAGGATCATAGTGGCAACATGTGTGGTGCCCCCACATCCCCAACCACATGCATGCCTGCTGCGCATGGGAGGTGAAAGGGCACGTGGTGAGGCAGCCCGTACGCAGCTGGTGGCTAATTACTTCACATAAAATCACACCCCTGTGGAGTGCACACAGCCCTGGCACATACCAGCTGGCAATCAATGATGATGACATAAGGGACAGTCAACTGTCACAACCATACAAGCCTGTGATTGGTCACCTGGAAGTGTTACATTGTGTGCATCCCTACCTACCCAAACACCACCAATGCTGTGTCATCAAAAGACATACATCTATGCTGATAAATTCATTACCCCCTTGCTAAATACAACATGAGAACAGCGCCATGTCACCCAACCCCTCGCCAGCTCCACCGCCAAACACACCAAGGCATGTCATGCAATGTGAAAGCAAACAAAGCAATGCACAAGACCTGACACAAGTGTCACAAAGTACACTGTCCCTAATGGAAACTGCCCACACACAATATGCTCCCAGCAATGTATAACTAACAGCACACATTACCAAATACTTACCACCAACACAATGCTGCAACACACCATGGAAAAATGCATAAACATGACAGTACTAAGTTCAAGTAGTGGTAGTTTTACAAACACTGAAAAGAGCAGGGTAACTCTAGCCTCTGGACCAGAGTATTATAATAACATCAAGAAACAGAAAAGATATGTCCAGAGCAAAATATATTTAGAAAAAATGTATCCAAATTTATTAAAGGTGATACAAAAATTGAAAACTAGTGAATAAATCACTCAAAATTATTATACACTGATCATTTTAACATAACAGAACAGCAGCAACAATATGCCGAAAATCGGCTAAAACTTCATCACTCATACTCAACATACATAGTACATACATACACACACAACTCATCATACCGTGGCATACATCCAAAGTACTAAAAACACAGAAAACATGCTAAGAACCAATGGGGAAGAGGAATTCATAACTAGTCCCCATAATAACACTCATTATTGCGGTGTTTACAAACAATAGAAATAATTCACAACCAATCTATTGTCAGGGTGGATAGGAAGAACAAATGCAAAGATCACATCCCTGTAGAATTTTTCTCTCGACCGGTTTCGACGTGTAGTGGTGGTTAACTGAACGTCTTCCTCAGGAGGTGGGTGTTACCATTCTGAAAAACAAGTACGCAAAAGCGACTATAAGCTACTACATGAAAAAGTCTTTGCCGACTGCCTGTAACATACAATTAAAGAAGGAGAAAAAGGACTGCTGCTAGCAGCCTAAGTTATTAAAAACAATTAAGAACCGTGTATACCATAGTGAAAATAAGCATATACGGCCCCCGCTACAACAGCTGTGTAAACCAGAACAAGAGGGTAAGTGACTCCCAAAAGAGAACCGTGCAAGATGAAAGGGAACCTTCAAGACCATGGTGGATCGGCAGCAAGACCATGGTGGATCGGCAATAATAATATATATCTAAATACCAAAAAAGCCTGACCAATGGCAATGTCTGTATCTAAAAAGAACTAGTAGTGGACTAACCTGATGAAGACCTAGCTGCTGCAAAAATCTATGCAGTGTAGTGTGGCCAGTCACGCGAGACAATTCAGCACTAAAACATAACCTGAAACCAGAAACAAGACCAGAATGCACTAGGTCAGATAAATAAAAAAATAAAAAAATAATAAAAAGCCTAGGTTCAAAGTGGAGTGCCTATGACTAAGGCAAAAATAATAATAATAGCTCACCTGGAGGGAGCCCCATGCAGTTTAAGATGATCCAGCGCTGCATGTATTTGAAAAGTGAAGAGGCAGCGCAACTTAGCCTGAGCCTTCAACGCCGTCTGTAAATGACTACAAAAGTGGCAAAAGAGCTTCATTAAAATGGCAAGCAGTGACCCACGGCTTACCAGAGTACAAGGGCACTGCATGAAATGCCTCTAAAAGTTCTCCAATAAAATGGGAGGAAGCTTACAGACAACCACACCGTTCTGGGGGATCCAAAAGGTGTTTAAATGTAAATGCACGAAAAGCCCAATAAATCAAATGGAGCTACGAGCACAATTGAAATGAGAAGGTAAACTTAAGGGCAAATGGCAGCTGTCTAAGATGAACGGTGCTATGTTTAAATATAAACACACGAAGTGCCAAATAAATCAATTGGAGCAGCTCGCACAATTGAAATGTAATAGTGAGCTCAAAGGCAACAAACAGTAGTCTAAAGGGCGACGCTGCAAAGTTAATTATGCAGAGGACTAAAGCTGAAAAGCTATTAACATTGCAGGAAGGCTGGCCACACGCTTACCTGCAAAACGGTTGCTGTATAATGGAATTGTCCAGCAACGAGGGAGAACAGATGGTAATCTCTTTGTTTAAAACTAGTTGTAAATTCGAAACGCTACGCATGCGTGTAGGGACCTGCAAGGAGTGGCTGGCTACAGCCAATAATAAACAAAAGCCTTTTTAAAGGCAAAATTAGAGACTGACTGCGCATGTCAGCAAGTGCTGCCAGTAAAGACATTCCACGAGCAGAACAAAGCGCAAATAATGCAGCCCAAATTAAAAGGAAATGATGATGAAAAACGCCGCTGCTGATAGAAAAAATAATACTAAATAAATACTAGAAAAGGATGAACATCAGACTAAAAAGCAGCGTAAATAAATTTTGGGCTGCCATCACCACACCAAGTGAATTCTGGGAGTTGTAGTCCAATTTAGGCCAGAACCATATAACAGGCCCCATATCTCTAAGCAATTCTGGAGCTACTATACAATGACTAAAAGAGTGTTTTTAGACCAGAGATAGGCAAGAAAGATGGTAAAAAAGCTTTGGCTGAAAAGGCGATAATCTAATGTAAAAGATGTTAAATTGTGTCAATTAAACTAAATAGCTAAACAGTCATAATAGCCATAGAGGGCAAATAGAGAAATGCAGAACAAGCTTGCTAGCGACTATTGAAGTCCCACGACTCCAATGTGTTAAGGCCTTTGTGGAGTGTTTTTAAATTAAACATCCACATTTGTTCTTTGTAGGACAATTTATTAGCCAGTTGTATTGTGTTATTAGCAAAACATTTTTCCAAACAAAACCAGATTAAAGAGTCTGGGTTGTGTCCCATTTCTACGCAATGAATCACTAGTGGAGCCGAGAGGTTGCGTGTTCTAATTTTAGACCGGTGCTCATTGATACGTAGATGGACTTCCCTAGAGGTTTTTCCTACATACAAAAGCTGACACGGGCACTGGATAGCATAAATAACATTCTTACTTTTGCACGATGTTTAATTTAAAAACACTCCACAAAGGCCTTAACACATTGGAGTCGTGGGACTTCAATAGTCGCTAGCAAGCTTGTTCTGCATTTCTCTATTTGCCCTCTATGGCTATTATGACTGTTTAGCTATTTAGTTTAATTGACACAATTTAACATCTTTTACATTAGATTATCGCCTTTTCAGCCAAAGCTTTTTTACCATCTTTCTTGCCTATCTCTGGTCTAAAAACACTCTTTTAGTCATTGTATAGTAGCTCCAGAATTGCTTAGAGATATGGGGCCTGTTATATGGTTCTGGCCTAAATTGGACTACAACTCCCAGAATTCACTTGGTGTGGTGATGGCAGCCCAAAATTTATTTACGCTGCTTTTTAGTCTGATGTTCATCCTTTTCTAGTATTTATTTAGTATTATTTTTTCTATCAGCAGCGGCGTTTTTCATCATCATTTCCTTTTAATTTGGGCTGCATTATTTGCGCTTTGTTCTGCTCGTGGAATGTCTTTACTGGCAGCACTTGCTGACATGCGCAGTCAGTCTCTAATTTTGCCTTTAAAAAGGCTTTTGTTTATTATTGGCTGTAGCCAGCCACTCCTTGCAGGTCCCTACACGCATGCGTAGCGTTTCGAATTTACAACTAGTTTTAAACAAAGAGATTACCATCTGTTCTCCCTCGTTGCTGGACAATTCCATTATACAGCAACCGTTTTGCAGGTAAGCGTGTGGCCAGCCTTCCTGCAATGTTAATAGCTTTTCAGCTTTAGTCCTCTGCATAATTAACTTTGCAGCGTCGCCCTTTAGACTACTGTTTGTTGCCTTTGAGCTCACTATTACATTTCAATTGTGCGAGCTGCTCCAATTGATTTATTTGGCACTTCGTGTGTTTATATTTAAACATAGCACCGTTCATCTTAGACAGCTGCCATTTGCCCTTAAGTTTACCTTCTCATTTCAATTGTGCTCGTAGCTCCATTTGATTTATTGGGCTTTTCGTGCATTTACATTTAAACACCTTTTGGATCCCCCAGAACGGTGTGGTTGTCTGTAAGCTTCCTCCCATTTTATTGGAGAACTTTTAGAGGCATTTCATGCAGTGCCCTTGTACTCTGGTAAGCCGTGGGTCACTGCTTGCCATTTTAATGAAGCTCTTTTGCCACTTTTGTAGTCATTTACAGACGGCGTTGAAGGCTCAGGCTAAGTTGCGCTGCCTCTTCACTTTTCAAATACATGCAGCGCTGGATCATCTTAAACTGCATGGGGCTCCCTCCAGGTGAGCTATTATTATTATTTTTGCCTTAGTCATAGGCACTCCACTTTGAACCTAGGCTTTTTATTATTTTTTTATTTTTTTATTTATCTGACCTAGTGCATTCTGGTCTTGTTTCTGGTTTCAGGTTATGTTTTAGTGCTGAATTGTCTCGCGTGACTGGCCACACTACACTGCATAGATTTTTGCAGCAGCTAGGTCTTCATCAGGTTAGTCCACTACTAGTTCTTTTTAGATACAGACATTGCCATTGGTCAGGCTTTTTTGGTATTTAGATATATATTATTATTGCCGATCCACCATGGTCTTGCTGCCGATCCACCATGGTCTTGAAGGTTCCCTTTCATCTTGCACGGTTCTCTTTTGGGAGTCACTTACCCTCTTGTTCTGGTTTACACAGCTGTTGTAGCGGGGGCCGTATATGCTTATTTTCACTATGGTATACACGGTTCTTAATTGTTTTTAATAACTTAGGCTGCTAGCAGCAGTCCTTTTTCTCCTTCTTTAATTGTATGTTACAGGCAGTCGGCAAAGACTTTTTCATGTAGTAGCTTATAGTCGCTTTTGCGTACTTGTTTTTCAGAATGGTAACACCCACCTCCTGAGGAAGACGTTCAGTTAACCACCACTACACGTCGAAACCGGTCGAGAGAAAAATTCTACAGGGATGTGATCTTTGCATTTGTTCTTCCTATCCACCCTGACAATAGATTGGTTGTGAATTATTTCTATTGTTTGTAAACACCGCAATAATGAGTGTTATTATGGGGACTAGTTATGAATTCCTCTTCCCCATTGGTTCTTAGCATGTTTTCTGTGTTTTTAGTACTTTGGATGTATGCCACGGTATGATGAGTTGTGTGTGTATGTATGTACTATGTATGTTGAGTATGAGTGATGAAGTTTTAGCCGATTTTCGGCATATTGTTGCTGCTGTTCTGTTATGTTAAAATGATCAGTGTATAATAATTTTGAGTGATTTATTCACTAGTTTTCAATTTTTGTATCACCTTTAATAAATTTGGATACATTTTTTCTAAATATATTTTGCTCTGGACATATCTTTTCTGTTTCTTGGTGGTAGTTTTACAACCTGAATACGCCAGCACATCGACCCCTTCCAACTGTAGAGTGTTGCTGACACGCAAATGTCTCAGTGTACTGCATACAACATGAACTGCATCTGCAAAGTAGACGGCCTTGTGAAGACATGAGGAAGGAACCTGCAAATTAGGAGGAAGACATGGATGCACAAGCACATATCAATACACCATGCAGTGTACAATACAACAACAATATCCACTAGGGATGTCTACACAGTATGGACTACAGACTGCCCACACAGCTCATGGGAGCCCAACGTCACTATGTAATTCACTATCACTTGGTCAACCCTTTGCAAGCCCATGGAAACGGGAAGCAGGAGGGGTGTGTGTCTCACGAACCCAAGCATCTAACCCAAACTCAAGACAAGCATGCATGAGCCCAGCCGGAATACAGTGGATGCCCACGGGAGCCACACAAGGCAACACACTGTAAAAATAAAAATAAAAAATCAAAAATGGCCATGTGGGGGCCAGGGGATGTGGGGGAGGCCACCCAGGAGGTTCGAGGACAGGGTGCACACCAACACCCACCTGCGTGGATGTTATGTTGCGAGAAAAAAAAAATACCTCCTTGGGCTCATGGCCTGCACGGCTATGCCATTGTGGGAGAACTGCTGTCGCTCTGCTCATCCTCTGCTGCTGCATCAGGAGGTGGTGGCAATATGGGAGGCAGCCCACGCAAAGTCCTGGTATGGTCCTCCATGGCAGCAAGCATGCGGGTCTGGAAGGTCTGATTCTGGAGGATTAAAGTGCAGAGATCCCCATGCAGCACATCACGGGTGGCCTGCATTTCTGCACGCATGGCCTCTCGTGATGCCCGGATCTCCTCACGTGTTGCATGCAGCTCAGCTGAGAGAAAACATGTGAGCTGCTCCAGCTGCTGTTCTGCCCTTAAATTACTGGAAGCCTCGAGTTCAACCAGAGTCTGCCTTAAGTTATGTAGTTCTACCCTCAGGGCTTTCCTGTGGCCTTGGGACTCTATTGATATGGATTCGCGCAGAGTCTCCAGTGCCGCCCGTCGGTCCCTGTTGAATGCCAACATGTCTTCCCTGTGTGATTGGCAAATGGAGTCTGTTGCCTGCTGTTGTTGCTCCATCTGCCTTTCAGGGGGGATAATGGAAGTGGCCACCCTCTCCATTGCCTGAGCCATCATTTCTACTGATGCTGCCTGTTGGGTTGCCATACCATACATGGAGTTTTCCCATACAGTATTGCCTGGTGGCACACGGCCACCGCGTCGACGGGCACCACACCTGTTTGGGGCAAGGCGATCTGCACCTTGCTGTTCTGGCAGTGCCTGAGGCTGCAGGACAGCATTCCCCCTCTGATCTGCTGGCCCAGGAACAGGATCAGATGCTGTGGAGTGTGACCCTGCATCCGTAATCACCAAAGGTGGACCTACCAACAATGACATCCCCATAGAGGGTTCTACCCCTGGTGCAGGTGGGTTGGGCAGAACAGAATCCCTGCCAGAAACACTTACCTGTGACTGCACATAAGTCTCATCATCCGATTCAGCACCTGAATAGAGGTCTGGGGAGGTGCACCCAGAGACATCTCTGGACAGTATGGTCTGCAGTAACATTGGGCTTTCACCCACCACCACACCACGTCCTCCGCTGGTGCCCGATCGTGCCTGAGATTCCTCCTGGGTCTGCACCATCTCCTCAACCTCAACAGCATCAAGTGCGTCATCACCTGCAAAAACATGAAAGACAACAAATGGAAACAGGCATGAGCACCATAGCACACACATAGGCCGTGACAAGCCAAAGATCCAGTACATGATTTACACATGTCCCACATGACTATAACCCTCCCATGCATGCACTGTCAAAGAGTTGGAAGTGGAGTCAAAAAGGCAGACACTGGGGAGAGCAAGATGGAAAAGCAACACATTTGCATTATGTTGGGTAGCACTGGCATCACACATCAGGCTGTGAGTGGCATGTCCAATACACATACATGACACATGCCACCACACAGATGTCACGTAGCATAGCCACGTTAAATTACAAAACTACAGAAATATGTCAGTGAATGAGTACTGTCACACATCCATGTCACATCGACATGAGGCAAAGATTGGTTTATAGTCATTTGGTCAAAAACAAAAATGTCGAAAGTCAAAATGTAGAAAATAAAATGTCAAAAAAAACAAAGTCGAATTTCTTTTTCAATACATTTTTTTCGAAATGGGGAGGTTCCTCCCCAACCCCCCTTTTTTTGACTTACCGAACCCAAAAAATACATATAAATAAAAAAGAATACATTCGACTTTTTTTTTCGATATTTATTTTTCGACATTTTTGTCATTCGACTTTTTTTTCCGACATTTTGACTGACCACCGCGAAGATTAATGCAGAATAGTGTTGCTAAATATGCATGTGCCACACACTGAAACACATCCAGGGTCCAATAATACAGTCATTGTAGGCTGATCAATGGTTGGTCACTTTAACATTACAGGAAACATCTGTCATGTTCCACATGCAAACAGGCCCTAATAAAAAATGTCTGCAGCTCAATACTCCATCGGCCTGAATGGTGTAATCATTTACATAACCAGGTAAAAATAGTGGCCCAGTGTGGGCTGTAAACAATGACCGAAGCATATCACATATGTTGCAATAGGGCAGAAAAATGCGTAGTAAAAAAGGGAGAGTGGAAACAATCAGCCTGAATGAACACTTACAAAATCTGAACAATGTAGTTGCAAGATGACAGTTCAAGGTAAAGTGCACTAATGTGTGCCTCATTGGCAACTGTGGGCAGAAGGGATACAGTCATACCCAGATCCAAGGCACGTGAATGTATGGGAGGAAGCAAATGGGTGACCCATAACACTCAGGAGTACACACCCTCACCTGGCACTCAATCAGAACCCGTCACCCAAACAACATACACATGGATTACACACACACGCATGGGCACTCACCGGACACTGCATCGTAATCAGGTAGATCTCCCACACCTTGGATCTGTTCCTCTGTGACGAAGGTCCCAGCAACAGACTCATGTTCAGTGAGGTCGTTGTCCTCTTGTGGAGACCCACTGCCAGTCACCAGAGTAGAGGCATGATTTGAGGCCAGCTTGTTCTTTGCTCTGTGTTTCAGGTCATTCCACCGCTTCTAGCAATCATCAGCTGTGCGCCTCACAAATCCAAGGGCACTTATGCTGTCTGCGATGGTCTGCCAGTGTGCCCTACGTTGACCAGGTGTGGTCTTGCACCCTGCAGTCACCAACATTTGGCGGCTATGTGCCGACACATAGCTCACAAGTGCATCAAGTTCGGGGTCATTAAAGCTAGGCTTCCTTGACGTGCCGGACTGTGTAGCCGTGTCTGGGGTCTCAGCCTGTAGTGCCAGGGCACCCTTCTTCCTCTTCTTCAAAGATGGACCAGAGCCTGAGGGGCTTGCGCCGCTCTGGTCAGTAGGGGCAGAAGCGCAGGTGGACTGGGTACTGGGAGTGTGCGAATGCACAATGACCATAGGTCTTGGTGCAGGAATTGGCTGAAGTGTGATGTTGGCAGGGGCAACGTCAGTTTGATGGACCAGGACCGACACTGTCCCCGCTGGGAGACTCAGAGCTGGGTTGGATAGAGCTGCAGCTGCCCCTGCAGCCTCCCAACCCTGCCTACTTGGGGCAGCAGATGACATCGCTGCCCCATATCCACATGGCCTGGTGACACCAACTTGCACCGGCACACGTGGCTTAGACTTGCTGACCTGGAAGTCAGCCTGGGAGTCATCCTGTGCCGGCTCAGGTGCCACAATGGGCTGGTCCAACAAGGGCTGAGCTGGAATGGTGTCAGCCACGTTTCCCTCAACCATGGGGGGGAGCATGGGTGTCCTGATTGGTCCTCCACACATGGGGGTCTAGGGGCACCCTGCAAATCCTGGCCACGTCCCCTACCACGCCCACCACGCCCACCTTTTGGAGGTCGGCCACCTTTATCTCCCTTACCGCTTGGTCACCTCCCAACCATGGCACTGATGTTGTTGTGCGTATGGGAGTTGCAGTAAACAATTGTCCTGGGCAATTGGGGGTGAAAGGGGTAGGGTACTAGATGGAATTCGTACCCTAGTGCTCTAGCAAAGCTGTCTGTGACCCCTGGGGGAAGATGACAGGTCACGCAACGCACAGGCACCCCAAAAACAAAAAGTAACGTGCACGCAACCCCTCGTAGACCACGTGCGTGGAAAAATGAACCCGCACTACGCTTTGGCACCCAGAAACACAAAAACAAGCGTATGCGTGTTACACGCAGCCTACAATGACCTCTTGAGGGGTACGCAACACAGGGGGCAAGCACAGTTGGTAAATGCGTGCGCGACTCACCGTCTGCCTGGAAAAAGAACGTGAAAAAAACACGCGTGTGCGCGTAGGCAACACCCCCGCCAAAAAAAAGAACTGTACCCTGTCTGAGGAGACAGGACAAAAGAAGAAGTGAACGCTGTTTGAGGAAACAGGCCCAAAAAAAATAAAGAACGCTGTCAGAGGTAACAGGGAGTACGAACTTGAAACGCTGTGAAGTAATCGCGTGTGAACCCACAAGAAGACAAGAATTCACCCACTCGCTCTCCACGAAAAGCACGTACAAGGGAATGGGGTCCTACACGTGCCTTTTAAAGCAGCCCACACATACAGCGTCACTTACGCGTGTACGCGCTAAGGCCCTTTCCTCCAATTACATGAACTGACACTCGGACGTGCAGTTTTTGGACGTGTACGATGAGCATGCACCCGTGTTGATGGAAACGCCCGCGCGTCTCACGTCACTTACGCGCGTAGGCCCTTTCCTCGGATTACACGCATCCACACGCGGATGTGCAGTTTTTTCACGTGCGCTGAACCACTATGCCCACGTCACGAGGGAAACACCCGCACGAGTCACGTCACAGAAGCACTTACGCGCTAAGGGCCTTTGGTCCAATGAAACCGCGTACGTGTGCTGATGCGCTTATGCGCAATGGGCCTTTCCTCGAATTACACGCTGACGTGCAAGATTTTCACGTGCCAAATCACTCCGTATCAAGCTGGCCACGCAACAACACACGGAAGACCACGCTCCTGCCCAGAAGGCCGAATTACTGCCCCCCAGATCCCCGAGCACGCTCCCAACTGCCATCTGCTGCTGCCTGCTGCCCACGTGCCCTGCTATTTGCTGCCTGCACGTCAGCCAGGGGTGCAGTTGCTGTGACCACCCCTACTGGAACCGGAGACTCCCGACTGGGATACCATCGCTCCACAGCCCAGCCCTAGGACCCAGTTGCCCACCCACTCCTGCCTCTGGGGTTGCCATGTTGGGCACAACACAATCTGGCACCACTGGCAACCCCCAGCCAGATAGGCAGAGGGCCACCAGCTTCAGTGCCAGGGAAGTTGATGTCCTGGTGGAGTAAGTCCTGGGGCAGTATGATGCCCTCTTTGGAAGTTCGTGCGCCGACAATGAAGGACAGACCAGGATCTGGATGGACATCGTGACTGCCATCAACGCGGAGGGGGTGGCAGTCCGCGACTTACAACATGTAAAGAAGCGCTGGGAGGACTTCAGGTCCAGGACCCTCAACAAGGCCCGGCGCCTCTTGAAGGCAGCGGATGCCAAGGTACGCCGTGGCCACCTGTCCGACCACCAAATGAGGGTCCTGGAACACATATGCCCAGCGCTCCACGTCCAGATCCTTGAGAGGCAGACCCATCTGGAGTCGAGCGGTAAGTGTACATGCATACTGATTGGACGCTGTGCGTGTGGTGGTGTGCCAGTAGTCTGCAGGTTGAACATGTGTTTTCATAGGGCCATGTAGGGATGTGTATGAACAGGGGCGTGAGGCTGCCACATGTGAGTTCTCTTAGGTGTGAGACACATCGATGGTGTATGTGTTGGTAAGCATGCTGTATAAATGCAGGTGTGGGAGCACACATGTTTGAATTTCTGTGTATGTACGTTGGCATGGTTGTGGTGTCACACATGGATGGTGGTTCCTGCTGCATGTATCTGCACTGTGTACATGTGCATGTGTGTGTATTTGACAAGTGTGCAACTGTGATGCAACATGGATGCACGTGACACTGATATGTTGAAGGCTGAATGCCAGATGTGATATGTATGGCGATCGCATCACTACGACAGTTGGAGGAGATGTAGACATGCATGTAAGTGTGGTGGCATGTGTGCATGTCTAGTGCACTCCCTGTGTTTCATGTGATGTCAGGCTCAACTTCGGCTGTTCATGCTGTTGTATGTGTATAGATGTTGCTGCCTGGTGCAATATTGCTGTGGAAATGCTCATGTGTGTGAGTTGAAATGACATGTGTGTCGTGGAGTGTGATGCCATAACTGAAGTTTGACACTGCCACTCATGTGCAACTGTCATGTGTGTATCAGTCCATTGTACAGTGCCCTGATGACTGTGTTTTATCTCTCCTTGTCTACAGCGTCAACTGATGAAGAGGGCGGAGAGGGTGCTGTGGAGCACAGCGGCAGGGATCGCACCACCAGCCGGAGACGAAAGGCCCAGCTCCCCTCCCAGATTGTCATCTCGTCGGGGAGTGAGGAGTCTGGTGCAGCGTCCCAGGCCGCAGCTGCCGAGGGTAGGTCCAAGAGGCAGAGGTCGGAGGTGGACTCCTCGGCAGCAGAAGGGGCAGCTGAGAACCCACAGGGTCCAACGGAGAAAGATGGCACACAGTCATCCAGGTTGGTGGGGGGTTTGGTGGAGGAGGAGGCCACGGAAAGGACACACACAGGGTCTGGAGGTGGGGATTTCACTGGTGCTAGTGGTGCAGTGCAGGGGCAGGGACAGGAGGCAGCACAGGCCGCCACGGAGGTGCCTGTGTGTAAACCTGTCCCTGATCCTGTCACTGCATCATCTGGCACCAGCAGGGATGCCTACGTCCAGACCCGTTTTGAGGGAGGGGATGAGCGCAAAACAACTGGCCTTCCTCTCCCTGCGGACATGGCTATCTGGGACTGTATTGAGCCTGTCCTGAGTGGGATAGCGTTGTGTCAACGGGGCATGCGAGGTGACCTGCAGTCTTTTCGTGGAGAGACTGCACGTTGTCTCGCATGCCTCTTTGACCACGTTGACCTACTGGGACGGGTCACCGGTGCTGGATTCCTCCGTGTGCTGGACCTTCTTGCGACCCCCTCCTCACCTGAACCCCCTACACGCCAGTCGTCCTCCATGCCATCTTCCCACCCATGTATCACCTGGGTACCCTGTGGAGCTGCCCCTGATCCAGCGGCCAGGCTGGTGGAGGACACATCCCTGCCACAGTCGGGAGTCGGACGTCCAGCAGGGGTGGTCACCACGACAACTGCACCCCAGGAGGATGTGCAGGCAGCAAGAGCCAGGGCGCAGGCACAGGCACAGTTGCAGCAACATGGTTGGAGCAATGATGGCTCGGGGCCTTCAACATCGGAGGGGTAGGCATCGGCCATAGGGCAGGAGGACCCCGGATTTCAAGTGTCTTCCGTGTGGCAGCGGTTGGGCCACGCCATAGATGTGGAGCAGCAGCGGCGGAAGAGGCATGGCTCACAATGGTCAGGGGGGAGAACTCCATGCGGAGGGACCTGAGGCGGGCCGACTGCCTCGAGGCAATTCGCAGGGAGTTGGAGGTGAACATGTCGTCTTCCCTGCGAACCCTCGGGGCCATGGAAAAGGAGCGCCTCCAGGACATTGAGCGGAAGTTCGATGATGCCCTGGCCCGGGACATCAAAAAGTGAGCCGTCGGACTAGCCCGCTGCCATTTTAAATAGTTAGATAGTGTAAGGTTTCCTTTCTGTTTTTGTTTATTTTGGGCCGCTTGGACAATGCACCACATTTTTGTATATAGTTCTTTATTAGGTAGTGTTTTTTGTAGGTTTCATTTCATTTGTTGGGCTCATGGACCCTGGATTGGTGATTTGCATATAGTTGAACAGTGGATGTTTCTCGTTTTTTTTAAATTTCACCATGGCGCAATGGATTTCATATATTTTTTTCCCTTGGATTTGCTTTGTTGGACTGAGACTTTGGACAAATTTTCATTTGGATTTCTTTGGATTCTGATTTCATATTTTTTATTCTCTTCCGGACATGCTGCATTTTATTTCTTAATCCCATTATTGAGTGTTTTTTGTTTCATTACATTCATGTTGTGTTCAATACATTTGTGTTTCATATGTCGATGTGTGGTATTCTCTCATTGGTTTCATGCATGTCATGATATGGGTTTTCACATTCACTTGCACCCCCTGTGTATGTGTGACGGGCTTGTGTTCATGTACATACTTGCCATTCAGGTTGTATCATGTAATGGCCATTTCTCTGTGGGTGGATGCAATATTTGGTTGGGTCTTTGGGCTAGGGTGGCGTGGGGTGTGATGTGGGTGGCCATGAGGCCCATGATTGAGGATCGTCATGACGTGGGTGCTGGGGGACATGAGTGGGGGCCTGCTGGCAGGTGCCCCTGCTGCTGGGGGGTGGGGGTGCTGAGGGACATGTGTGGGACATGAGTAGAGGCCTGCTGGCGGGTGCCCCTGACTGCTGGGGGGTGGGGGTGCTGGGGGACATGTGGGGGACATGAGTAGAGGCCTGCTGGCAGGTGCCCCTGACTGCTGGGGGGTGGGGGTGCTGGGGGACATGAGTGGGGGCCTGCTGGCATGTGCCCCTGACTGCTGGGGGTTGTGGGTGCTGGGGGACATGTGTGGGACATGAGTGGAGGCCTGCTGGCAGGTGCCCCTCACTGATGGGGGTGGGGGTGCTGGGGAACATGAGTGGGGGCCTGCTGGCAGGTGCCCCTGACTGCTGGGGGGTGGGGGTGCTGGGTGTGCTGGGGGACATGAGTGGGGGCTTGCTGGCAGGTGCCCCTGACTGCTGGGGGGTGGGGTGCTGGGGGACATGAGTGGGGGCCTGCTGGCAGGTGCCCCTGACTGCTGGGGGGTGGGGGGGGCTGGGGGACATGTGTGGGACATGAGTGGAGGCCTGCTGGCAGGTGCCCCTGACTGCTGGGGGGTGGGGGTGCTGGGGGACATGAGTGGGGGCCTGCTGGCAGGTGCCCCTGACTGCTGGGGGGTGGAGGTGCTGGGGGACATGTGTGGGACATGAGTGGAGGCCTGCTGGCAGGTGCCCCTGACTGCTGGGGAGTGGGGGTGCTGGGGGACATGTGTGGGACATGAGTGGAGGCCTGCTGGCAGGTGCCCCTAACTGCTGGGGGGTGGGGGTGCAGGGGGACATGAGTGGGGGCCTGCTGGCAGGTGCCCTGACTGCTTGGGGGTGGGGGTGCTGGGGGACATGTGTGGGACATGAGTGGAGGCCTGCTGGCAGGTGCCCCTGACTGCTGGGGGTGGGGGTGCTGGGGGACATGTGTGGGACATGAGTGGAGGCCTGCTGGCAGGTGCCCCTGACTGCTGGAGGGTGGGGGTGCTGGGGGAAATGAGTGGGGGCATGCAGCCAGGTGCCCCTGACTGCTGGGGGGTGGGGGTGCTGGGGGACATGTGTGGGACATGACCGGGGGCCTGCTGGCCTCTGCCCCTGACTGCTGGGGGGTGGGGGTTCTGGGGGACATGAGTGGGGGCCTGCTGGCAGGTGCCCCTGACTGCTGGGGGTGGTGGGGGACATGTGTTGGACATGAGTGGAGTCCTGCTGGCAGGTGCCCCTCACTGCTGGGGGTGCTGGGGGACATGAGTGGGGGCCTGCTGGCATGTGCCGCTGACTGATGTGGGGTCGGGGTGCTGGGGGACATGAGTGGGGGCCTGCTGGCAGGTGCCCCTGACTGCTGGGGGGTGGGGGTACCGGGGGACATGAGTGGGGCCTGCTGGCAGGTGCCCCTGACTGCTGGGGGGTGGGGATGCTGGGGGACATGAGTGGGGGCCTCCTGGCAGGTGCCCCTGACTGCTGGAGGGTGGGGGTGCTGGGGTCATGTGTGGGACATGAGTGGAGGCCTGCTGGCAGGTGCCCCTGACTGCTGGGGGTGGGGGTGCTGGGGGACATGTATGGGACATGAGTGGAGGCCTGCTGGCAGGTGCCCCTGACTGCTGGGGTGTGGGGGTGCTGGGGGACATGAGTGGGGCCTGCTGGCAGGTGCCCCTGACTGCTGGGGGTGGGGGTGCTGGGGGACATGTGTGGGACATGACTGGGGGCCCGCTGGCCTGTGCCCCTGACTGCTGGGGGTGGGGGTGCTGGGGAACATGAGTGGGGGCCTGCTGGCAGGTGCCCCTGACTGCTGGGGGGTAGGGGTGCTGGGGGACATGTGTGGGACATGTGTGGGGGCCTGCTGGCAGGTGCCCCTGACTGTTGGGGGAGTGGGGGCCTGCTGGCAGGTGCCCCTGACTGCTGGGGGGGTGGGGGTGCTGGGGGACATGTGTGGGACATGAGTGGAGGTCTGCTGGCAGGTGCCCCTAACTGCCGGGGGGTGGGGGTGCTGGGGGACATGAGTGGGGGCCTGCTGGCAGGTGCCCCTGACTGCTGGGGGTGGGGTGCTGGGGGACATGTATGGGACATGAGTGGAGGCCTGCTGGCAGGTGCCCCTGACTGCTGGGGGTTGTGGGTGCTGGGGGACATGTGTGGGACATGAGTGGAGGCCTGCTGGCAGGTGCCGCTGACTGCTGGGGGGGTGGGGGGGCTGGGGGACATGATTTGGGGCCTGCTGGCAGGTGCCCCTGACTGCTGGGGTTTGGGGGTGCTGGGGGACATGAGTGGGACATGAGTGGAGGCCTGCTGGCAGGTGCCCCTCACTGATGGGGGTGCTGGGGGACATGAGTGGGGGCCTGCTGGCAGGTGCCCCTGACTGCTGGGGGGTGGGGGTGCTGGGTGTGCTGGGGGACATGAGTGGGGGCTTGCTGGCAGGTGCCCCTGACTGCTGGGGGGTGGGGTTCTGGGGGACATGAGTGGGGGCCTGCTGGCAGGTGCCCCTGACTGCTGGGGGGTGGGGGGGGCTGGGGGACATGTGTGGGACATGAGTGGAGGCCTGCTGGCAGGTGCCCCTGACTGCTGGGGGGTGGGGGTGCTGGGGGACATGAGTGGGGGCCTGCTGGCAGGTGCCCCTGACTGCTGGGGGTGGAGGTGCTGGGGGACATGTGTGGGACATGAGTGGAGGCCTGCTGGCAGGTGCCCCTGACTGCTGGGGAGTGCGGGTGCTGGGGGACATGTGTGGGACATGAGTGGAGGCCTGCTGGCAGGTGGCCCTAACTGCTGGGGGGTGGGGGTGCAGGGGGACATGAGTGGGGGCCTGCTGGCAGGTGCCCCGACTGCTGGGGGGTGGCAGTGCTGGGGGACATGTGTTGGACACGAGTGGAGGCCTGCTGGCAGGTGCCCCTGACTGCTGGGGGTGGGGGTGCTGGGGGACATGAGTGGGGCCTGCTGGCAGGTGCCCCTGACTGCTGGGGGGTGGGGGTGCTGGGGGACATGTGTGGGACATGACTGGGGGCCTGCTGGCCTGTGCCCCTGACTGCTGGGGGGTGGGGGTGCTGGAGAACATGAGTGGGGGCCTGCTGGCAGGTGCCCCTGACTGCTGGGGGGTGGGGGTGCTGGGGACATGTTTGGGACATGTGTGGGGGCCTGCTGGCAGGTGCCCCTGACTGTTGGGGGAGTGGGGGCCTGCTGGCAGGTGCCCCTGACTGCTGGGGGGGTGGGGGTACTGGGGGACATGTGTGGGACATGAGTGGAGGTCTGCTGGCAGGTGCCCCTAACTGCTGGGGGGTGGGGGTGCTGGGGGACATGTATGGGACATGAGTGGAGGCCTGCTGGCAGGTGCCCCTGACTGCTGGGGGTTGTGGGTGCTGGGGGACATGTGTGGGACATGAGTGGAGGCCTGCTGGCAGGTGCCCCTGACTGCTGGGGGGTGGGGGTGCTGGGGGACATGAGTTGGGGCCTGCTGGCAGGTGCCCCTGACTGCTGGGGGGTGGGGTTCTGGGGGACATGAGTGGGGGCCTGCTGGCAGGTGCCCCTGACTGATGGGGGGTGGGGGGCTGGGGGACATGTGTGGGACATGAGTGGAGGCCTGCTGGCAGGTGCCCCTGACTGCTGGGGGGTGGGGGTGCTGGGGGACATGAGTGGGGGCCTGCTGGCAGGTGCCCCTGACTGCTGGGCGGTGGGGATGCTGGGGGAAATGTGTGGGACATGTGTGGGGGCCTGCTGGCAGGTGCCCCTGACTGTTGGGGGAGTGGAGGCCTGCTGGCAGGTGCCCCTGACTGCTGGTGGGGTGGGGGTGCTGGGGGACATGTGTGGGACATGAGTGGAGGCCTGCTGGCAGGTGCCCCTGACTGCTGGGGAGTAGGGGTGCTGGGGGACATGTGTGGGACATGAGTGGAGGCCTGCTGGCAGGTGCCCCTAACTGCTGGGGGGTGGGGGTGCAGGGGGACATGAGTTGGGGCCTGCTGGCAGGTGACCCGACTGCTGGGGGGTGGCAGTGCTGGGGGACATGTGTTGGACATGAGTGGAGGCCTGCTGGCAGGTGCCCCTGACTGCTGGGGGTGGGGGTGCTGGGGGACATGAGTGGGGCCTGCTGGCAGGTGCCTCTGACTGCTGGGGGGTGGGGGTGCTGGGGGACATGTGTGGGACATGACTGGGGGCCTGCTGGCCTGTGCCCCTGACTGCTGGGGGGTGGGGGTGCTGGAGAACATGAGTGGGGGCCTGCTGGTAGGTGCCCCTGACTGCTGGGGGGTGGGGGTGCTGGGGACATGTGTGGGGGCCTGCTGGCAGGTTCCCCTGACTGTTGGGGGAGTGGGGGCCTGCTGGCAGGTGCCACTGACTGCTGGGGGGGTGGGGGTGCTGGGGGATATGTGTGGGACATGAGTGGAGGTCTGCTGGCAGGTGCCCCTAACTGCTGGTGGGTGGGGGTGCTGGGGGACATGTATGGGACATGAGTGGGGGCCTGCTGGCAGGTGCCCCTGACTGCTGGGGTGGGGTGGGGTGGGGGTGCTGGGGGACATGAGTTGGGGCCTGCTGGCAGGTGCCCCTGACTGCTGGGGTTTGGGGGTGCTGGGGGACATGAGTGAAGGCCTGCTGGCAGGTGCCCCTGACTGCTGGGGTGGGGTGGGGTGGGGGTGCTGGGGGACATGAGTTGGGGCCTGCTGGCAGGTGCCCCTGACTGCTGGGGTTTGGGGGTGCTGGGGGACATGAGTGAAGGCCTGCTGGCAGGTGCCCCTCACTGATGGGGGGTGGGGGTGCTGGGGGACATGAGTGGGGGCCTGCTGGCAGGTGCCCCTGACTGCTGGGGGGTGGGGGTGCTGGGTGTGCTGGGGGACATGAGTGGGGGTTTGCTGGCAGGTGCCCCTGACTGCTGGGGGTTGGGGTTCTGGGGGACATGAGTGGGGGCCTGCTGGCAGGTGCCCCTGACTGCTGGGGGGTGGGGGGGCTGGGGGACATGTGTGGGACTTGAGTGGAGGCCTGCTGGCAGGTGCCCCTGACTGCTGGGGGGTGGGGTGCTGGGGGACATGAGTGGGGGCCTGCTGGCAGGTGCCCCTGACTGCTGGGGGGTGGAGGTGCTGGGGGACATGTGTGGGACATGAGTGGAGGCCTGCTGGCAGGTGCCCCTGACTGCTGGGGAGTGGGGGTGCTGGGGGACATGTGTGGGACATGAGTGGAGGCCTGCTGGCAGGTGCCCCTAACTGCTGGGGGTGGGGTGCAGGGGGACATGAGTGGGGGCCTGCTGGCAGGTGCCCCGACTGCTGGGGGGTGGCAGTGCTGGGGGACATGTGTTGGACATGAGTGGAGGCCTGCTGGCAGGTGCCCCTCACTACTGGGGGTGGGGATGCTGGGGGACATGTGTGGGACATGAGTGGAGGCCTGCTGGCAGGTGCCCGTGACTGCTGGAGGGTGGGGGTGCTGGGGGAAATGAGTGGGGGCATGCTGCCAGGTGCCCCTGACTGCTGGGGGCTGGGGGTGCTGGGGGACATGTGTGGGACATGACTGGGGGCCTGCTGGCCTGTGCCCCTGACTGCTGGGGGGTGGGGGTGCTGGGGGACATGAGTGGGGGCCTGCTGGCAGGTGCCCCTGACTGTTGGGGGTGGGGGTGCTGGGGGACATGTGTTGGACATGAGTGGAGGCCTGCTGGCAGGTGCCCCTCACTGCTGGGGGTGCTGGTGGACATGAGTGGGGGCCTGCTGGCAGGTGCCGCTGACTGATGTGGGGTCGGGGTGCTGGGGGACATGAGTGGGGGCCTGCTGGCAGGTGCCCCTGACTGCTGGGGGGTGGGGGTACCGGGGGACATGAGTGGGGGCCTGCTGGCAGGTGCCCCTGACTGCTGGTGGGTGGGGGTGCTGGGGACATGTGTGGGATATGAGTGGAGGCCTGCTGGCAGGTGCCCCTGACTGCTGGGGGTGGGGGTGCTGGGGGACATGTGTGGGATATGAGTGGAGGCCTGCTGGCAGGTGCCCCTGACTGCTGGGGCGTGGGGGTGCTGGGGGACATGAGTGGGGCCTGCTGGCAGGTGCCCCTGACTGCTGGGGGGTGGGGGTGCTGGGGGACATGTGTGGGACATGACTGGGGGCCTGCTGGCCTTTGCCCCTGACTGCTGGGGGTGGGGGTGCTGGGGAACATGAGTGGGGGCCTGCTGGCAGGTGCCCCTGACTGCTGGGCGGTTGGGGTGCGGGGGGACATGTGTGGGACATGTGTGGGGGCCTGCTGGCAGGTGCCCCTGACTGTTGGGGGAGTGGAGGCCTGCTGGCAGGTGCCCCTGACTGCTGGGGGGGTGGGGGTGCTGGGGGACATGTGTGGGACATGAGTGGAGGTCTGCTGGCAGGTGCCCCTAACTGCTGGGGGGTGGGGGTGCTGGGGGACATGAGTGGGGACCTGCTGGCAGGTGCCCCTGACTGCTGGGGGTGGGGGTGCTGGGGGACATGTGTGGGACATGAGTGGAGGCCTGCTGACAGGTGCCCCTGACTGCTGGGGGTGGGGGTGCTGGGGGACATGTGTGGGACATGAGTGGAGGCCTGCTGGCAGGTGCCCCTGACTGCTGGAGGGTGGGGGTGCTGGGGGAAATGAGTGGGGGCATGCAGCCAGGTGCCCCTGACTGCTGGGGGGTGGGGGTGCTGGGGGACATGTGTGGGACATGACCGGGGGCCTGCTGGCCTCTGCCCCTGACTGCTGGGGGGTGGGGGTTCTGGGGGACATGAGTGGGGGCCTGCTGGCAGGTGCCCCTGACTGCTGGGGGTGGTGGGGGACATGTGTTGGACATGAGTGGAGTCCTGCTGGCAGGTGCCCCTCACTGCTGGGGGTGCTGGGGGACATGAGTGGGGGCCTGCTGGCATGTGCCGCTGACTGATGTGGGGTCGGGGTGCTGGGGGACATGAGTGGGGGCCTGCTGGCAGGTGCCCCTGACTGCTGGGGGGTGGGGGTACCGGGGGACATGAGTGGGGCCTGCTGGCAGGTGCCCCTGACTGCTGGGGGGTGGGGATGCTGGGGGACATGAGTGGGGGCCTCCTGGCAGGTGCCCCTGACTGCTGGAGGGTGGGGGTGCTGGGGTCATGTGTGGGACATGAGTGGAGGCCTGCTGGCAGGTGCCCCTGACTGCTGGGGGTGGGGGTGCTGGGGGACATGTATGGGACATGAGTGGAGGCCTGCTGGCAGGTGCCCCTGACTGCTGGGGTGTGGGGGTGCTGGGGGACATGAGTGGGGCCTGCTGGCAGGTGCCCCTGACTGCTGGGGGTGGGGGTGCTGGGGGACATGTGTGGGACATGACTGGGGGCCCGCTGGCCTGTGCCCCTGACTGCTGGGGGTGGGGGTGCTGGGGAACATGAGTGGGGGCCTGCTGGCAGGTGCCCCTGACTGCTGGGGGGTAGGGGTGCTGGGGGACATGTGTGGGACATGTGTGGGGGCCTGCTGGCAGGTGCCCCTGACTGTTGGGGGAGTGGGGGCCTGCTGGCAGGTGCCCCTGACTGCTGGGGGGTGGGGGTGCTGGGGGACATGTGTGGGACATGAGTGGAGGTCTGCTGGCAGGTGCCCCTAACTGCCGGGGGGTGGGGGTGCTGGGGGACATGAGTGGGGGCCTGCTGGCAGGTGCCCCTGACTGCTGGGGGTGGGGTGCTGGGGGACATGTATGGGACATGAGTGGAGGCCTGCTGGCAGGTGCCCCTGACTGCTGGGGGTTGTGGGTGCTGGGGGACATGTGTGGGACATGAGTGGAGGCCTGCTGGCAGGTGCCGCTGACTGCTGGGGGGGTGGGGGGGCTGGGGGACATGATTTGGGGCCTGCTGGCAGGTGCCCCTGACTGCTGGGGTTTGGGGGTGCTGGGGGACATGAGTGGGACATGAGTGGAGGCCTGCTGGCAGGTGCCCCTCACTGATGGGGGTGCTGGGGGACATGAGTGGGGGCCTGCTGGCAGGTGCCCCTGACTGCTGGGGGGTGGGGGTGCTGGGTGTGCTGGGGGACATGAGTGGGGGCTTGCTGGCAGGTGCCCCTGACTGCTGGGGGGTGGGGTTCTGGGGGACATGAGTGGGGGCCTGCTGGCAGGTGCCCCTGACTGCTGGGGGTGGAGGTGCTGGGGGACATGTGTGGGACATGAGTGGAGGCCTGCTGGCAGGTGCCCCTGACTGCTGGGGAGTGCGGGTGCTGGGGGACATGTGTGGGACATGAGTGGAGGCCTGCTGGCAGGTGGCCCTAACTGCTGGGGGGTGGGGGTGCAGGGGGACATGAGTGGGGGCCTGCTGGCAGGTGCCCCGACTGCTGGGGGGTGGCAGTGCTGGGGGACATGTGTTGGACACGAGTGGAGGCCTGCTGGCAGGTGCCCCTGACTGCTGGGGGTGGGGGTGCTGGGGGACATGAGTGGGGCCTGCTGGCAGGTGCCCCTGACTGCTGGGGGGTGGGGGTGCTGGGGGACATGTGTGGGACATGACTGGGGGCCTGCTGGCCTGTGCCCCTGACTGCTGGGGGGTGGGGGTGCTGGAGAACATGAGTGGGGGCCTGCTGGCAGGTGCCCCTGACTGCTGGGGGGTGGGGGTGCTGGGGACATGTTTGGGACATGTGTGGGGGCCTGCTGGCAGGTGCCCCTGACTGTTGGGGGAGTGGGGGCCTGTTGGCAGGTGCCCCTGACTGCTGGGGGGGTGGGGGTACTGGGGGACATGTGTGGGACATGAGTGGAGGTCTGCTGGCAGGTGCCCCTAACTGCTGGGGGGTGGGGGTGCTGGGGGACATGTATGGGACATGAGTGGAGGCCTGCTGGCAGGTGCCCCTGACTGCTGGGGGTTGTGGGTGCTGGGGGACATGTGTGGGACATGAGTGGAGGCCTGCTGGCAGGTGCCCCTGACTGCTGGGGGGTGGGGGTGCTGGGGGACATGAGTTGGGGCCTGCTGGCAGGTGCCCCTGACTGCTGGGGGGTGGGGTTCTGGGGGACATGAGTGGGGGCCTGCTGGCAGGTGCCCCTGACTGATGGGGGGTGGGGGGCTGGGGGACATGTGTGGGACATGAGTGGAGGCCTGCTGGCAGGTGCCCCTGACTGCTGGGGGGTGGGGGTGCTGGGGGACATGAGTGGGGGCCTGCTGGCAGGTGCCCCTGACTGCTGGGCGGTGGGGATGCTGGGGGACATGTGTGGGACATGTGTGGGGGCCTGCTGGCAGGTGCCCCTGACTGTTGGGGGAGTGGAGGCCTGCTGGCAGGTGCCCCTGACTGCTGGTGGGGTGGGGGTGCTGGGGGACATGTGTGGGACATGAGTGGAGGCCTGCTGGCAGGTGCCCCTGACTGCTGGGGAGTAGGGGTGCTGGGGGACATGTGTGGGACATGAGTGGAGGCCTGCTGGCAGGTGCCCCTAACTGCTGGGGGGTGGGGGTGCAGGGGGACATGAGTTGGGGCCTGCTGGCAGGTGACCCGACTGCTGGGGGGTGGCAGTGCTGGGGGACATGTGTTGGACATGAGTGGAGGCCTGCTGGCAGGTGCCCCTGACTGCTGGGGGTGGGGGTGCTGGGGGACATGAGTGGGGCCTGCTGGCAGGTGCCTCTGACTGCTGGGGGGTGGGGGTGCTGGGGGACATGTGTGGGACATGACTGGGGGCCTGCTGGCCTGTGCCCCTGACTGCTGGGGGGTGGGGGTGCTGGAGAACATGAGTGGGGGCCTGCTGGTAGGTGCCCCTGACTGCTGGGGGGTGGGGGTGCTGGGGACATGTGTGGGGGCCTGCTGGCAGGTGCCCCTGACTGTTGGGGGAGTGGGGGCCTGCTGGCAGGTGCCACTGACTGCTGGGGGGGTGGGGGTGCTGGGGGATATGTGTGGGACATGAGTGGAGGTCTGCTGGCAGGTGCCCCTAACTGCTGGTGGGTGGGGGTGCTGGGGGACATGTATGGGACATGAGTGGGGGCCTGCTGGCAGGTGCCCCTGACTGCTGGGGGTTGTGGGTGCTGGGGGACATGTGTGGGACATGAGTGGAGGCCTGCTGGCAGGTGCCCCTGACTGCTGGGGTGGGGTGGGGTGGGGGTGCTGGGGGACATGATTTGGGGCCTGCTGGCAGGTGCCCCTGACTGCTGGGGTTTGGGGGTGCTGGGGGACATGAGTGAAGGCCTGCTGGCAGGTGCCCCTCACTGATGGGGGGTGGGGGTGCTGGGGGACATGAGTGGGGGCCTGCTGGCAGGTGCCCCTGACTGCTGGGGGGTGGGGGTGCTGGGTGTGCTGGGGGACATGAGTGGGGGTTTGCTGGCAGGTGCCCCTGACTGCTGGGGGTTTGGGTTCTGGGGGACATGAGTGGGGGCCTGCTGGCAGGTGCCCCTGACTGCTGGGGGGTGGGGGGGCTGGGGGACATGTGTGGGACTTGAGTGGAGGCCTGCTGGCAGGTGCCCCTGACTGCTGGGGGGTGGGGTGCTGGGGGACATGAGTGGGGGCCTGCTGGCAGGTGCCCCTGACTGCTGGGGGGTGGAGGTGCTGGGGGACATGTGTGGGACATGAGTGGAGGCCTGCTGGCAGGTGCCCCTGACTGCTGGGGAGTGGGGGTGCTGGGGGACATGTGTGGGACATGAGTGGAGGCCTGCTGGCAGGTGCCCCTAACTGCTGGGGGTGGGGTGCAGGGGGACATGAGTGGGGGCCTGCTGGCAGGTGCCCCGACTGCTGGGGGGTGGCAGTGCTGGGGGACATGTGTTGGACATGAGTGGAGGCCTGCTGGCAGGTGCCCCTCACTACTGGGGGTGGGGATGCTGGGGGACATGTGTGGGACATGAGTGGAGGCCTGCTGGCAGGTGCCCGTGACTGCTGGAGGGTGGGGGTGCTGGGGGAAATGAGTGGGGGCATGCTGCCAGGTGCCCCTGACTGCTGGGGGCTGGGGGTGCTGGGGGACATGTGTGGGACATGACTGGGGGCCTGCTGGCCTGTGCCCCTGACTGCTGGGGGGTGGGGGTGCTGGGGGACATGAGTGGGGGCCTGCTGGCAGGTGCCCCTGACTGTTGGGGGTGGGGGTGCTGGGGGACATGTGTTGGACATGAGTGGAGGCCTGCTGGCAGGTGCCCCTCACTGCTGGGGGTGCTGGTGGACATGAGTGGGGGCCTGCTGGCAGGTGCCGCTGACTGATGTGGGGTCGGGGTGCTGGGGGACATGAGTGGGGGCCTGCTGGCAGGTGCCCCTGACTGCTGGGGGGTGGGGGTACCGGGGGACATGAGTGGGGGCCTGCTGGCAGGTGCCCCTGACTGCTGGTGGGTGGGGGTGCTGGGGACATGTGTGGGATATGAGTGGAGGCCTGCTGGCAGGTGCCCCTGACTGCTGGGGGTGGGGGTGCTGGGGGACATGTGTGGGATATGAGTGGAGGCCTGCTGGCAGGTGCCCCTGACTGCTGGGGCGTGGGGGTGCTGGGGGACATGAGTGGGGCCTGCTGGCAGGTGCCCCTGACTGCTGGGGGGTGGGGGTGCTGGGGGACATGTGTGGGACATGACTGGGGGCCTGCTGGCCTTTGCCCCTGACTGCTGGGGGTGGGGGTGCTGGGGAACATGAGTGGGGGCCTGCTGGCAGGTGCCCCTGACTGCTGGGCGGTGGGGGTGCGGGGGGACATGTGTGGGACATGTGTGGGGGCCTGCTGGCAGGTGCCCCTGACTGTTGGGGGAGTGGAGGCCTGCTGGCAGGTGCCCCTGACTGCTGGGGGGGTGGGGGTGCTGGGGGACATGTGTGGGACATGAGTGGAGGTCTGCTGGCAGGTGCCCCTAACTGCTGGGGGGTGGGGGTGCTGGGGGACATGAGTGGGGACCTGCTGGCAGGTGCCCCTGACTGCTGGGGGTGGGGGTGCTGGGGGACATGTATGGGACATGAGTGGAGGCCTGCTGGCAGGTGCCCCTGACTGCTGGGGCGTGGGGGTGCTGGGGGACATGATTGGGGGCCTGCTGGCAGGTTCCCCTGACTGCTGGGGGGTGGGGGTGCTGGGGGACATGAGTGGGGGCCTGCTGGCAGGTGCCCCTGACTGCTGGGGGGTGGGGGTGCTGGGGGACATGAGTGGGGGCCTGCTGGCAGGTGCCCCTGACTGCTGGGGGCTGGGGGTGCTGGGGGACATGTGTGGGGGCCTACTGGCAGGTGCCCCTGACTGCTGGGGGGTGGGGGTGCTGGGGGACCTGTATGGGACATGAGTGGAGGCCTGCTGGCAGGTGCCCCTGACTGCTGGGGGGTGAGAGTGCTGGGGGACATGAGTGGGGGCCTGCTGGCAGGTGCCCCTGACTGCTGGGGGGGTGGGGGTGCTGGGTGACATGTGTGGGACATGAGTGGAGGCCTGCTGGCAGGTGTCCCCGACTGCTGGGGGGTGGGGGTGCTGGGGGACATGTTTGGGACATGAGTGGAGGCCTGCTGGCAGGTGCCCCTGACTGCTGGGGGGTGAGGGTACCGGGGGACATGAGTGGGGGCCTGCTGGCAGGTGCCCCTGACTGCTGGGGGGTGGGGATGCTGGGGGACATGAGTGGGGGCCTGCTGGCAGGTGCCCCTGACTGCTGGGGATGGGGGTGCTGGGGGACATGTGTGGGATATGAGTCGAGGCCTGCTGGCAGGTGCACCTGACTGCTGGGGCGTGGGGGTGCTGGGGGACATGAGTGGGGCCTGCTGGCAGGTGCCCCTGACTGCTGGGGGGTGGGGATGCTGGGGGACATGTGTGGGACATGACTGGGGGCCTGCTGGCCTTTGCCCCTGACTGCTGGGGTTGGGGGTGCTGGGGAACATGAGTGGGGGCCTGCTGGCAGGTGCCCCTGACTGCTGGGCGGTGGGGGTGCTGGGGGACATGTGTGGGACATGTGTGGGGGCCTGCTGGCAGGTGCCCCTGACTGTTGGGGGAGTGGAAGCCTGCTGGCAGGTGCCCCTGACTGCTGGTGGGGTGGGGGTGCTGGGGGACATGTGTGGGACATGAGTGGAGGTCTGCTGGCAGGTGCCCCTAACTGCTGGGGGGTGGGGGTGCTGGGGGACATGAGTGGGGACCTGCTGGCAGGTGCCCCTGACTGCTGGGGTGGGGGTGCTGGGGGGCATGTATGGGACATGAGTGGAGGCCTGCTGGCAGGTGCCCCTCACTGCTGGGGCGTGGGGGTGCTGGGGGACATGAGTGGGGGCCTGCTGGCAGGTGCCCCTGACTGCTGGGGGGTGGGGGTGCTGGGGGACATGAGTGGGGGCCTGCTGGCAGGTGCCCCTGACTGCTGGGGGCTGGGGGTGCTGGGGGACATGAGCGGGGGCCTGCTGGTAGGTGTCCCCGACTGCTGGGGGGTGGGGGTGCTGGGGGACCTGTATGGGACATGAGTGGAGGCCTGCTGGCAGGTGCCCCTGACTGCTGGGGGGTGGGAGTGCTGGGGGACATGAGTGGGGGCCTGCTGGCAGGTGCCCCTGACTGCTGGGGGGGTGGGGGTGCTGGGTGACATGTGTGGGACATGAGTGGAGGCCTGCTGGCAGGTGTCCCCGACTGCTGGGGGTGGGGGTGCTGGGGGACATGTTTGGGACATGAGTGGAGGCCTGCTGGCAGGTGCCCCTTACTGCTGGGGGGTGGGGGTGCTGGGGGACATGAGCGGGGGCCTGCTGGTAGGTGTCCCAGACTGCTGGGGGGTGGGGGTTCTGGGGGACATGAGTGGGGGCCTGCCGGCAGATGCCCCTGACTGCTGAGGGGTGGGGGTGCTGGGGGACATGTGTGGGACATGAGTGGAGGCCTGCTGGCAGGTGCCCCTGACTGCTGGGGGGTAGGAGTGCTGGGGGACATGAGTGGGGGCCTGCTGGCAGGTGCCCCTGACTGCTGGAGGGTAGGGGTGCTGGGGGACATGAGTGGGGGCCTGCTGGCAGGTGCCCCTGACTTCTGGGGGGTGGGGGTGCTGGGGGACATGTGTGGGACATGAGTGGAGGCCTGCTGGCAGGTGCCCCTGACTGCTGGGGTGTGGGGGTTCTGGGGGACATGAGTGGGGGCCTGCTGGCAGGTGCCCCTGACTGCTGGGGGGTGGGGGTGCTGGGGGACATGTGTGGGACATGAGTGGAGGCCTGCTGGCAGGTGCCCCTGACTGCTAGGGGGTGGGGGTGCTGGGGAACATGAGTGGGGGCCTGCTGGCAGGTGCCCCTGACTGCTGGGGGGTGGGGGTGCTGGGGGACATGTGTGGGACATGAGTGGAGGCCTTCTCTGGCAGGTGCCCCTCACTGCTGGGGGGGGCGACTGGGGGACATGAGTGGGGGCCAGCTGGCAGGTGCCCCTGACTGCTGGGGGGTGGGCGTGCTGGGGGACATGATTGGGGGCCTGCTGGCAGGTCCCCCTGACTGATGAGGGGTGGGGGTGCTGGGGGACATGTGTGGGACATGAGTGGAAGCCTGCTGGCAGGTGCCCCTAACTGCTGGGGGTGAGGGTGCTGGGGGACATGTGTGGGACATGAGTGGAGGCCTGCTGGCAGGTGCCCTGACTGCTGGGGGGTGGGGGTGCTGGGGACATGTGTGGGACATGAGTGGGGGCCTGCTGGCAGGTGCCCCTGACTGCTGGTGGGTGGGGGTCCTGGGGGACATGTGTGGGACATGAGTGGGGGCCTGCTGGCAGGTGCCCCTGACTTCTGGGGGTTGGGGGTGCTGGGGTACATGAGTTGGTGATCACTAGTGCAAGGTGACATGTGGCTTGGCTGGGGGGCATGCCCATGGTGGATGGGCTGCCTGCGGGACATGACCAGGGGTGCCGGGTAGTCCCCTGTGGTGTGGGCTGCGTGCAGGGGCCGTGGAGGGTGTAGAGGGAACACCTGGGAGGACCCACACTGCCAGTTCACGTGTAGGACTCCCCGTGCACCCCCGAAATTCACATACCCCGCTCTGACAGCAAAATCGCATGTGAAACCTCCCGCGAAACCCAGTTATTCACGTACCCCACTCGCACAGGGCCAATTGCATGTGAAACTTCCTGCGAACCCCAGTTATACACGTAACCCACTCGCACAGGGCCTATCGCGTATGAAACTTCCCACACACCCCCGTAATACAAATACCCCACTCGCACAGGGCATTTCGCGTGTGAAACTTCCCGCGAACCCCAGTTATACACGTGCCCCACTCGCACAGGGCCAATCGTGTGTGAAACTTCCCGCGCACCCCAGGAATACACGTACCCCACTCGCACAGGGCCTATCGTGTGTGAAACTTCCCGCGCACCCCAGGAATACACGTACCCCACTCGCACAGGGCATTTCGCGATTGATACTTCCTGTGCACCCCCGAAATACACGTTCCCCTCTCCAATTGCGTGTGAAACTTCCCGCGCACCCCAGGAATACACGTACCCCACTCGCACAGGGCATTACGCATGTGAAACTTCCCGCGAACCCCTGTTATACACGTACCCCGCTCCAATCGCATGTGACACTCCCCGTGCAGCGGGGTACGTGTATTCGGAGGGGTGCGCGGGGAGTTTTACAGGCGTTTTTTCGTGGTTGGGGGCCTGTGCAACATGTACGGGATTTGTGAGTTGTGCATGGCGCACGCGGAGGGGTTGGGGGCATAACTGGCGCTTCTGCAGGGTCGCTGCGCCACTCTGTGCCACGGCTGGTTTTGCTAGCTAAAATCCATGAATACGCTGTGCGCGGAAATGGATTTTAGCACAAGCGGCTGGCGCGGAAATTCGCACGCGCACACTGTGCGCCAGCCGCGTGCGCCGCCTGTGCGCTGAATTCTATGAATTACCCCCAGAATCTCACAAGCCCACCCGAGCATGAAGGAATTATTCGTAATTTTAAAATAATTAGAAACACCTATCCCTGTGCAAGATACCTGTACTAAGGACAAAACTTGGGGTTCTAATATTCAGCATGCTCTAGCAAATAAAGTTACCACCCTTCAGGATAAACTTGCGAAGAAAAAGCATCCTTAATTACCTTAACCTTACCTAGCAATACCCCAATGCCCTCTCATAACCCTTCCACCCACTTCAGCTTCTCCAAAATCTCGATAGTCGAGGTTGAAAATTTCATACTTTCCCTCAAACCCTCGAAATGCCAAGGTGACCAATGTCCAGCCCAACTCATTAAGTATGAGGCGAGAGATCCGGAACCCTTCATATCGAAGTTTATCAATGCTTCATTCACCACAGGCACTATTCCAAGTAACCTCAAAGAGTCTTGGGTACTTCCACTCCTTAAAAAACAGACTCTAGACCCAAACATACCGACCAACTACTGGCCCATCACTACAGTGCCATTCCTCCTCAAAATTTTAGACAAGGTTGCCTACCTACAAATTCAGAAGTATCTGGAACTCAACCACCTTGTAGGAGCTCGCCAATCAGGTTTCCGGCCACAACGTGGAACGGAAACGGCACTAATTGACCTCAAGGCTCAAATTGATGAGCTCAGGGACAAGGGAAAATCAGCTTTACTTCTCCTCCTCGACCTCTCAGCTGCATCTGACCTTGTCGACCACAAGGTCTTATGTAACCACCAGGACTCAGCCGTGTATTTCTCCAAGGAGGCCATAATCTGGATAGAATCATTCTTAAGTAATAGGACTATGAGAGTTTTCTCACCATCAACAGCTCCTGACCCTACCCCTATCACCTGTGGAGTGCCCCAGGGATCTTGTGTCTCACCCACTTCATATAATATATTCAACAAGCCCCTTTTCGATGATCTGGACCATCTTGGTATCACCTACACTAATTATGCAGATGATACCCAGATTCTCGTACCACTTACAGCAGATTATGATAAGGATTTGGCCTTGGTGAATAGAGCCCACCTCATCATCCAGGCATGGATGGCACACACGGTCTATGCCTGAATGATGACAAAACTGAGCTCATTATCCTGGGCACCATCTCCAACCTAAAAAAACTAGGCCCCGAATACAATTCCTTTAATATCGACGGCATCTCTATCATAGTTGCCAAAGAGGTAACAACCTTAGGCTTTTACCTCGACTCCACTCTTAAATTCACCAAACAAGTGAACTCTATGGTTTCTGCCACTGCACATCCATGCAAACTAATCAGAGCTGGCAAACCATTTTTATATAAGAATAGTTGTATTATCCTTGCCAGAGCTCTCATCTTGTCCAACGTGGACTACTGTAACTCCCTTTACTTCACGGTTAATAAGTACATCACCAGAAGAATTCAAACTCTCCATAAGAATGCCCTCAGAGCTGCCCTCGGCATTGCAAGGAAAGAGCACATCTCTGAGATTAGGAGACAAAGCTGCCTGCGACAAAATTTGCCTGCAAACTTCCTCACTTACCTACAAATGTCTAAACAATGCTGCTCCTTGCTACCTTACTGAGAGATTCTCTAGAAAATCCTCGACTAGGCCCACTAGAACAGCTAATACCAACTGCCTTACAATCCCAAGATTTAAACTTTCCAAGGTATGGGGCAGAGGCTTTCCAGTTAAAGCAGCTCAGCTTTGGAACTCCTTGCCTCCATCCCTATGAGCGGACCAATCATATATGAACTTCAGATAGAATTTCATCAACTGGCTTAAAGACAATGACCAGTAATACCACTTCATCATATTATATATTGATCTAAGAGTGCTTGTGATCACAATGCCTGTATAGTGTTTGTTTCTTCTTCATTTGTGTCTGTATTTTCTTGATTTTCTTGATTTGTATATATGCCATGTGTGACTTAAGCTGAAAGACATCTTGACCCTTCTGTGCCCTTATACCTCAGGGTCTGGCGTGCAATATAAATAAATAAACAAACAAAATCAACAAACATGAGCTCACACTGTGCCCCAATTACTGGCTCCAGAATTTCAAACTGCTTCGGGGAAAAAAACTTCTACAAGCACTGAAATAAAATCTATTATCCCGGGGACTGCTAGATTGGACCACTCATTGATGGTCACAGTGGCAAGGAAGCTGGAAGTTAACGAAACAGCTGATATACAACATCACAAGTTTGCTGATCTGGCAGTTGAGGATAATATAATCCAATCGGAGAATAGATCCAATAGTGTGGTACAGCAGACCTGTTACACCTCCCATATAGGATCCCCCTCTGAGCTTACTAACTTTATTGATAAATACACACATAAACAAAATTGGTTTAGAGAGAGAGGACTATTGTCGGAAGCGCCAAAAGAATCTGTGGATGACCCCTCAATTCATCGTACTTTGACAGAAGCAGATGATAGAATCCAGCTTACTCAACCCACAGTCTCAGCTTTAAATATGGGCCGGGGCACTTTTGTAAATCAATATGGCAACATATGGACAGAAGTCAGATCACACACCAAACTTCAGACAGAAATCTATAATAGATTGGAGGGACTTGAGAAATTGGATGGGCTGGCCCAGCAGCAAGGGCAGGACGGCGGCCCAGCCACTATCTGTAATATTCCTCTTAAGCAAATGGATCTTGGTCTAGTTAAACTGTGCAAGTTGGGTGGGAGGACATCTTGTGTTTGGGGGGAGTCAAAGGTGGCCCCTGAGGAGATTGAACGGGGGGAAGCGACGGTTCAGGACAAAACTGATGTTGGGTCTAGAACCCAGGCAGGTGCGTCCGGATCAGCCCGGGATATCAATATTACCTAACTAATTATGAGTTCTCTGAACCCCTGATTGGCATCCCCCCAAAAGTCAGGACTGTATTACCATTGACCTAACTAAAGAACACACCCCTACTAAAGGTTAGATATTTACTACTAAAAGAAAGGGCCCACAGGTTGGGAAATCGAAAATCACAGAAAAACTAAAACCTTTTGGCACGCAAATATCATCGTAATCTCACTATTCCTGAGTCTTTGCAGCAAACAGGTGAAGGAGGCAAGGGCCCTATGAAAAACATGCCCCAAATACAAGAAAAGAGTGTAGAAATAAGTGTAGGGGCCGAAGAGGGAGCACTGAAGGAAACCGGTTACATTGCAGCTGATGAGCAATTGCCAGATGTAGGGTTGCCTTTCTTGCCTGTGAAAATAAGTGTAGGTAAAGGCCCCATTCCCCCTAGGGTTGACACAGGCATCCAGACTGACACCCTGGTACAATCTATTATGCCTGCCAAGGCTCCTAGGAGGGTAGAGGAAACCTTGAGTGTGAAAGAAATAATTGTGGACAGCGCTAATAAAGCACCTGCTCTTAGATCCATCCCACTTAGGGAGGTGAGAAGGGAGATAAATATTGCTACCAATAATTGGGAATCATCAGATATGGCAGTTTTAAGTGGATGGGATGACAGTCCCTATAAAAATGTTTGTATCTGAAGCGAACAGTCTGAAACTGATTAATATTGTATCAGCTAGCTGATTATTAAAAACTCTTCAACCCAATATGTTCCAACCGGCTATTGGGGCTCAGGAGGAGATTACTTTTCCCCTGGGGACTCCCCGATGCAGCCAACATTTCTGGGAGATATGTATGCCCCTAACTATATTGAGAAATTGGGGCCCCAAGATGGTCTAACTAACCCCTTTAGTTGTGAAGAAAGAAGACTGTTAAACTTAGGGAATTTAGGTGTTAACAGTATCCTTAGGGGTGCCAAGGGAATTGAGGTACAAGACCAACTCACCTATGATATAAAAGATACTTCTGGAGGACTGCCTAGGGATTCCCCACAAAAACCTAGAAGTGAGGGTAACCAATCTAAAACATTTAAAATAAGGAGTCTGTGAGGGCAAAGAATTCCACTGTGCCTCAACCAAGGTAATATCTTGAAAATCTTTTAAGAAATATCAAACTTGGCCCTCCTTTCTGCTTGTGATATGGATACAATACAGTTCCCGGAAAGAGATTGATGGGAGACGAGCAACATGTTCTTTCAATCCTGGGTGGTTGTGAATTTAGTAATAGGAGAAGTAGAAGCCTTGCATGAGTTGGAGTTTGAAATAAAAGTTGTGATGGCTGAAAAAGAAGTCCACCAAGGGGCATAAGGGCTTTAATTTCAATAAGTCTGAAGGTGGTTTTCCATCCAGAGAGAAATAGCATGGGGCATGGGAGGCGGCCTCCACAAGACATTATAAAGAGACCCAAGACTGGGCACAAATTACCTCAGCCCTATGGAAATGATTGTGTTATGGGGACAGTAGACCCTAAAGACCTGTGTAAGTAGTTTATCTGAAGTTTATATCATTAAATACTAGAGGTAATTTACATCTGTCTACTAATCCTGACTCTGTCACAATGCTGAAAGAAAACAATTGTATTTTCTTGCAAGAGACATGGCATCAGTCAAACTTATCTGTGGATGGCTTTGAGAAATTCTCTTCATTGGCTAAACAGAATAAGGGAGGCAGACCCACTGCCGGCCTATTTATTGCAATCAAGGGTACCCTGGGTGTATTGGGTATGGCAGTCCCTAACCTCCCGTTTGGGATTCTTGCAGTAAAAGCCTCATCTCTCGAGGGCCTGGTAAACATTCTACTGATTAATATATATTGGCACATTGGAATAGCCCAATTGGGTGAATTCCTGGACACCATCACTTTCCTAGTCTGGGAATGGCATTGTACCATCCTGAACGGGAGAGTGATTGTGAGAGTTGACCTCAAGTCAGATTTTCGTAGTTCGTATGACAAGCGCGTAACTGATAGGAATTGCCATGTGGGACTGAGAGTGGCCAGAAGTCTTATTGGGGCAAATTGTGGAACCTTTCCCTTGAATCTGTAGGTTTGGTTTGTTTAAATGGAGAATTAGAGGCAGTAATCCCAACCACCCATACGTGGCATAGAGGAGTTAGTTCCCCAACAATAGACTACATATTTGTAGATGTAGGACTCTCTCAATTAACTATTGGGGTAACCATCACTTTGATTACATGGAGTGATCACAGTACCCTCAAAGCAGAATTCTCTTTTCCTGTGAATAGGACCTATAAAGGGGGTCAGATCAATCTTAGAACTGTAGGACAGGGTTAAAGATTAAGATAGATACCCAGAAACATTGAGGCCTTTAATGGGGAGCTGAAGAAAATCATTAGTAGTGAAGGGGCCCCTAGGGGACCCTCGCATAGTGGAAACAAGGCAAATCACCACACACGAACTGATACGCCAGACACGAGGTTGTATTCCCAAAAGCTAGGGTTTATTGCAAAGCAAATAGTCTCAGTTGGCCAACTCGGTCTCATACCCCACAACGTGTGTCTCCAGACCTCGAGGGACGCAAGAGAGCAAATAACGTACATCAGTTACATATATGGACATCTTACAATCAGTCATGGCATGTTTAACACCGCCCATTGTATAGTTTCTTTGAACTGGGTTTGATGATTGACAATTACGACGAATATGACACCTTCAAACATCTATTTTAGCAACAATATGCAACATTGCGAGTCTAGAGACATATTTCTTTGTTGAACAGAACACAGTGCTTCTGTTCTTGCGAGCAAGCTGCTTACGGGGGAAGAGTCGCATTCCAGGCCTTGCTATCTCCTATTTGCTTTTCGTGTCCTGGGAGCCAGCACGCTCTACTGGGCTTAGGAACGCAGACCATAAGGAAAGCATAATTCAAGCCTTTAACTGTTCCTTTGTAGCATTTCTACCATATTAACAAGACTAGCTGGCATCAGTGAAATGATTAAATGCCGTGTTGCTCTCCTCCAAGGCTATATACGGGAGGGGATTGGGCATTCCTCTCTGTGGCTGCCCACGTTATGTTTCAACGAATAACTCTGGCCTCGCGGCCTTGCTCTTTCGCGTTGAACAACAATGTAACAGTGAATCAGAATAAGCAGAATAAGCAGAATAAGCTGTCGGCTCAGCAGTTTAGAACAAAAAGCAATGAGCAAACGTTAGAGAACAAAATGGCGATTCTTGCTACATTAAAATGGCCGCACACAGGTTAAACTTATGAGTCTGTATTTCTGACGTTTAGTACATGAGGCGGTTGGTTTTCGGCCAACACGATACATTGCCATTGATCGTGAGAGGTATCTATTTTTCTAGACTGACTGGCACTTTTGAATGGAAACTCCAGTTTTTCTGCCCTTCATAATTTGAAATTTTTCTGGCCGATTTATTTACTAGAGCATGCCCTAAATTGAGGTTTGGAGGGCCGATGAATAGACATAGACATGTCTTTGACCAGAATGTATCCAAAGAAACATCTCTAATGCTCCGGATGATAAGATTGATACATAATTCTGACTGTGAGCAACTAGAAAAAAACTCCATGAATTAAAAGCATCAGACAGAGATATAAAAACCTCTGCTGCTCCAGGAAAGAAATGATGATGCAAAATGATGTGGAATCGATTCTGCGTATTCTGGTGAAAAGAGATTTAAGGGCATTTTGGGAATTGATTTACTATCAAGATCTCCCGGTAAACTTTGGGCAGTTGAACGGGGTCTCTGAAGCGCAATGGGTCACCTTTTTTTTTACCTGTATGAGGACCATATGATGGGTGACCTTGAGAATTATAGTAGCGTCAATGTAAAGGGGATGGAAGGTTGGGCCCCTAACATTGAGTATGTTGTAGTTCTAAAATTAATTAAAACCGCTAAAACCTCACGCGGCGCAGGTCCAAATGGACTGATAAATAACACACTTAAAGGCAATCTTGCCGCCTGGGCCCAGATTCTCACCCTGTTGTTTGGGAGCATTATAAAAAGTGGAACTATCCCAACTAGCTGGCAAACGGCTTATGCAGTTCCCATTTTCAAATGGGGGGACATAAACCAAGCGAGGAACTATAGGCCAATAGCGCTAATAGATGCAGACTGCAAGTTGTTTGCGTCTATTCTACTATCTCATGTAAATGAATGGATGGCTAGCTCTCACCCATTAAACAAACCTCAAACTGGCTTTAGAGTAGGGCTGGTAATGAGAGCCCTCCAGGATTCGGCTTGGGAAAAGTTTGGAGGCGAATTATGTGTAGTCTCCATAGACCTGTTGACAGCTTTCGACAGTGTAATTCGTACCCGTCTTTGGGCGAAATTGGCAAAATGGGCTATCTCCGGAGGTCTGCTGAATTTAATAATGGCTATGTATGAGAATGCAGGAATCTGTGTTTGGTTGAACTTAGAAGGAAATCTGTCTGCTGGATCAGAATTTACGTGGGATTAATCTCTACGTTTCGGACACTGGAGAGCTCCTGGAAGAAGTGGGCCTAGTGGTTCCTAAATTGGGGAACTAATGAATCCCATGGTTGGCGTACGTGGATGATTTCTTGCTCCGAGCTCGCACCAGGGTGGGTCTGCAGCAGCTAATCAACAAGTTTACAGAATTTGCAGCAAAGAATGGGTTGACAGTTAATCCTAGGAAGACCCGAGTCTTGGTTGTGTCGAGAAGGAAAATGTTGGGTTCGAATCTGGGGGGTCAACCCATAGAGATTACCTTGAAAGTTCTATACCGAGATTACCCGATAACGACTTCACCGTCGAGATATGCACTTTGTGTTTTTTTTAAACAGAAGGCCCTTCCTTTAGTAGCAACCCAAATGCTGAAATTAGAACATACATTTTGTCGTTTTTCCACAAAAACTGCAGTCTCCTTTTACAAGGGAAAAATGAATATATGGGATATAATTGCACTACTTCCAGCTGCAGAACTTTTGGGAAATCCCCGAGGGAAGCATTTGGAGTAAAACATTGAAACTGCCCAATAACATCCCAATGGCGGCTACCCGCTATGAATTAGACCTATCATCACTGAAAGTGAGGTCCCAATGGTGTCTGCTGGCCCTGTTCTGTAGCCTGATAGACCCTTTGCGTAACACCTTATATGAGGACCTGGGTAAATTGGTGCCATTGTTGGGAGCGGGGACTACTTCGAACAAATATTTGGCTATGATCTGCGATACAGAAAGACAGACTTTGGTAACAAACCCTGACAGAGTTAAAAAGTCACTCTATGAAAGGGATTGGACGACATGATAGATACATTCCATTCATACCCCTCTCTTAGTGATTTAAAGTATGAGCACAAAAAGTGGGGGGGCGATCTTTTTTATAGTGACCCAGTTTCCAAACCTATATTATTGCTCACTCCTCCTCAGATTAAGATGGAAGATACTCCCAACACGAGAGGTGTTGACAAGAAGGAAGATTCCAGATAGTGTGAATCCCCTATGGCGATTCTGTGGGTAACCAGGGGAAATAGAAACTTACAAGCACCTACTACTCTCATGCCGGTGTTACAGGCAACAAGAATGACTTACCTTGAGAAGTTTACAAAGTGGGAAATTAGTGGGGATGATGCTTATATTTGGTCCTGTTGCATCTTGATCCAGAATAATACAGAGGCTCTGGCTGTAGCATCCTTTATTAAATCTTTGAATCTATAAACTGACCCTGTTCTGGAAGATGAGACTTGTACTCCGCCAGTTTGAACAGGACACTAGTTGGCATAGAAGTAGATGGTTAAACACCTGAGGTAGTGGAAGGTGTTACTGGATGTTTGGAATGATGAACTTGACGGGCAGTGGAAGGATGGTCTTTAAGAATGAAACCAATAGCCTAGCCCCTGTAATCTACTGATTGAAAAGTTGAATTTGAGCGGTACCCCCTTCTTTTAATTGTTTTGAGTATGAAATATGCGGTGTATTTTTTGATAAAATTTATATTTTTTCAGTTTTATGTGTTTTTAGATAAAAAGGTCCAAATACCTAATCCAACACAGTAAACATATAATATGTATGAAAAGGCATCAAATGATTCAAAATATTTTATGATAATTCTTTACTCTGTGACTATGTAGGGCCTCTGTAAAAGTAGATAATATATTTGCCAAACTATGATATTATGTATGTATTTGTACCGATTCTTGTGATTTACTTTTCTATATCTCAATTGTAAAGGATTCTATTTAAAATCAGATACAAATAAAATATATATATATATATATATAGTTTATTTAAAGTTAAATAAGGCCTACCTTTTGCTATGTCTATGGGGTGTGCCCCACCTATTTTACTGACAAAGATGCTTGTCAGTCAGAGTGACTGCCAAAACAAGTCCGTCCACAGTCCAAATCTAACCTATCTGACCCTGCCACTAGTATAACTAACTAATGCCAGGATATTAACTCCCTTCCCCTGGGTGCTGTGCTTCTCACAGGTGTTTTCTTGATTATGTTGTTCTGCTCAATAGGCCATATGTAAATAGTCTCTGCTTATCCTTTGGAATAAGTTCTGCAGTTCTTTTAGGGGACTGATAGCTTCCTTGTCCTCTTTCTTAGAGATTATCCTTGTTCTGCTCAAGTTCCTTCTCTCTCTCTCTTGTAGGACTCCAGACCCCCGTGTAAATGCGCTCCTCTCAGGGATTTGTGTTTCTCAACTCCCACTTATAATCCACCTCTTCCTGGGGTGCTCTTTCATGTATATTTATCTTCCTGAACTCCTGTGTCTTGACTCCCCAAATGCCTCTCTTTGGTTTCTGTGTTTTCTTATCTCTGGGATATGAGTCGACCTTTCCCTTTTCCCAATGCAATAGGATTCCAACTCTATTCCTATCCCACTGTGGCGTTTGTGTGTTTCTTTTTATCTCATTAATATAGTTCAGATTCATCTCCTTATTTCCAACTCTTTTCCCATTAGTACTGGGACAGGTTTTGTTTAGCTTATTCTGCGTCCCTTTTAACTTTCAGTTATTCCTGTTCCCAGTTTTGCCTTCTGTCTTTAGGGGTAAGGTTGCCGGTACTTTTAGGACTTTGGACTCTCACATGGCTTCTTGGTAGCTCCGTGGGTCACTTTCGGCAACATCTGTTCCATAGGCATCCCACTCTCGCCTTGTGCATAGAACTGCTGTCAGGACTCGCTTCGGGAGTTGCTCCTTCCCGCTCGGGCTATCAGTGTCATTGTGTGGGCCAGCTGCCCACCATGATTGCTGCATGGTCATGCGAACACTGAACTCTCGGTTCCAACTTGTTTGGATTTTCTCCATTCTTGCACGACAGTCTCCCAGTATTTCTCGTTCCATGCCGGTACTGCTCTGGCTTACGTGGGCTCCACGTTCTGTGACAGCTCTGCCTCCTTCCGCTTTGTTATGTCCAGGGGGCTTCCCCTGGTATTCTTGGCTTTTTGCCCTCTCTTGGCTGTTAAGACGGATTTCTGAACTCTGTCCTGGTGGCGCAGAAGTTCAGAAGGCCAACCTAATTACTTGGAACAGGGTAACCTCTGGACGAGCCAGACCAATCAAGGTAGCGATCGCGGCGGTCAAGACTAGGTCTCAAGAGGGGTGAGGGTGACTGAAAGCCCGCAATGAGCACACAAAGCAAGAGCGCTTACAAACTACTCCAAACAGTTGTTATATCAAAAATATATACACATTTATTTTAAGGCCTTTAAAACAATGACCGTAGCGAGAGAATCACAATATCACAATATTAAACCAACACATACCATATCAACACAATATATATACAAATACAACAGTCGCTAGCGTTATAAGCACGAAATGTGTAGTCCACCTGACAGGGAAGGAAAACAGGCAGTGCGATAACGCTTTAGAATCAGTTCGCCTTCAGAGGCACCTAACTAGATGGAAGTCCGAGCCCTGCGAAGAATGGAGCCTTGTGCTCAAAGTACCTGCCACGCCGGTGCCAACGGGCAAAAGGAGAAGCTCTTCGGAGGAAGTCAGGCAGTTCGGGTTAGTGCACAACAGAAGGAGAACAGGTTCCGCGACTCAAGCGCAGCCTCCGCAGCGAGCAGAAGCAGAGCGCGAGTACGGACAAAAGGGTGCTGTTTTTACACAGCGGGGAAAAGCAATGGGCTACTGCAGGAGGGCGACCAGATCCTAGCTAAACTACTCACCGGTCCCCGATGCAAGCAGACCCAGGCTTCTCCACGTTAGTTTCAGCAGCTGGCAGGTTCAGAAGAGCAGGGAACGCCTCGTAGTCGTGTAGAGCAAAAAGACGTCCCGATCGACGAAACCAGCACAGTTTGTTGCCACAGCAGGACAACGGAGCGGCCGTGTGTATTCGAGCCAAATGTACACTCCTCCCTTCAGACTTGGGAACGCCAAGTGTACGAAGCGTGGGAGAGTGACAAGGACTCGGGATACAACACAACCTGGCGGCGGTTACAGAGCAGGACTCCCTTGTAAGCTGGTCAGTCAACTGGATGGCCCAGAGACGCTTCCGAAGGCTTACTTGGCAGGAGATGATGAAGTCGCCGGGAATAGCTGTTCCTGCTATTCCAAAGGTCGAAGCACCAGTACAGGCCTTCTGGTTCGATCAAAGGAGGAAAGGGTTTCACAGGACGACTGCAGTGCAAAGGAGGATTCCTTCAGCGGGTCACCAGCGATTCCTCGGTCCAGCCTCTTGGTTGCAGGATACTTGGCTCCTGTATTCCTTCGTTCGTGAGAACTCAGGAGATCGACATGGTAGTGGTGTTTCCAGCCCCCTCTTATCCACGGTTCCCTTCGCGCCAAAACGGAGGGGAGCCAATGGGAGATCCGCTCATCAACACACACACCATACGTGGACCAATCACGGACCACGGTGGTCCCAGGCATTCACACTACCCTAGACTCTCTGGCACCCAGGATGTGTATTGGGACCAGACATCCCAGCCCACACCCTGGGGGCACACAAACGACATGTAGAAGCCCGCGAAAGCAACCACGTTTCGCGGGAAAGTACATGCCCAAATAAGAAAGGCCCCGGGTCGCTCGACCTGGGGAAGGTGAAGGGAGCAAGACGGTCAGTGGACAGGACAAAGGAGCCTCGTGGTCTGGCCATTTTGGGAGCCAGGCCACCATTTTGGGTTCAGCGCGAAAAACGTGCTCAGAACGCCAAAAGGAGCTCCAAATAAACAAAACGATCGCTGCCACCATTCCAGTCCCTGAATGACTTGCACCGATCAAAATACCATCCTAAAAGAGTATCTAGGGCCTGTAGAAGGCTAGAGACCCAAGGGAGCTGTAACTTAGCTTACAGTGCCCTCTTGTGTCATGTTGCACTAAAGCCGCAACACGATAAAAGAAACTACGGGAAACAGCGTTCCCCGGTACTGACTGTCTTAAGGGCATGTCAGTTTCCCCGTAAGAAAAGGAGCGAAAGCCCAGAGGAGTGCGGCAGAAGGCTGCACTTCTCTGGCAAAGTCAAGAACAAGGTGAAAAACAACAGCAAAAAGTTTAGGGGTTGCCACATGGAAGGAAAATTACCTACAATTACGAAATCTTTCCTAACATTGGCTTTTCGCTTTCTCTCAGCATTCTGCTTCCTCTCTCTGGTTGTTTGGCTTGTCATCCCTTTTCAGCATCCCTGGCACAGTCCATTGGAGACTATGCGGGAACGGCAGCACTTGTCCCCAAAGGCAGCGTCCCTCCCAGTGATATCCCACTTGCCCTGACCCCTACGGACCATGTTGCGGTACAGGCTTACCTTCCTAATCCTCACAGGGGGAGGATCCCCCATCGGGAGAAGGGACAAATTCCCTCAATTTGTCACAAAGCTGAAATAGACCTGGCTCAGATGATGTAAAACATGCAGTGGCAATTGTAAGAGATCTGATTTAGATGATGTAAATTCTACAGTGGAAGGTATCAGAGATCTGGAATGGATGGTGTAAGGCCTGAAGTGGAAGGTGTATCAGATCTCTAGTGATCTTGCTGAAATGAGTGCTGCTTCTAGAGCTTTATAAATAGCGTAGTGAGTCAGGTAAGATTGGTAATTCAGATTTGAAACTTCCATCAAACATCATAAAACATAGTCATTTTTAGTCTTTAAATGTATGTGCCTTCTGCAGAATCTAGCCTAGGAAGGAATGTCGAATGTGGTCAGCGTGTGATGCGACACCTATGTGTCCATTTTGTAAGGATTCCATTGAGCTGCGGCAGTGATTGCACAGTCTGCTTTTCTGAAATCTCCCACACACTCGGATTTTGAATGGTCTACTATGTTCTATAATTGCTGCGACCAAGACTAAGCTGCCATCTGAATCCAAGGGGAAGACCCAAAAGCCAGCCTGTACCAACACTTCACCCCTATGTATACATGTTTGCCATGCACCTGTATGCTTCTTTTGCAGCACCCACCTCCCCCCGTCTGAAGCTGTTCAATGTTTTGTTTTGTTCTTGGCCTATGTCTCACTTTGTACAGACCCTCATAAACTAGTTTTTCACATGTGCTCATCTTTATGCTAATGAACAGGCACCATGCCCACGAATGCCTGCACCATCTGTAGATGTGTTGAGCTCAGGGCCCTTTAGGAACGTGCATGTAATGGATGGAATCACACAGAATAACTTGAGTCCAAATAAGCAAACCAACTCAGGAAGATGGAAAAGTACTGTTTTATTAACAATTATCGAAAAGAGGGAGTTTACAACGAACCTCAACGGACGTATGCTCAGGTTTTCTGAGTGATCTTAACACAAATCATATCTTTTATATCACAAAATACGGCAGGGGTGACGCCATACTACATGGCAAATAATGAAAAACCTACTAAGGGTCAGGATTGGCTTATACTTGACTATCTAAGTATATCTTCTATAGGAACTAGGATTGTGATTGGCTGCCCACTGACAGGTGGGCAACATATGCCTACCTCTAAAACATGTAATCTTCAGAAACATTAGATTAACCGTTTCTCATTGGTTTTCAAACTATAAGGCCCTTCATTATGTGGACCACTACAATTGGTTGGCACACTTGTGCCATGTCTGGAACATTCGGTTCACTTAGCAGCACGTAAGCCCAGACCCAAGTGCAAGGAGATGGGGTATGATTCTACCTCCCCACCCAATTAGCCCAGCATCTCTCATCACCCATGCCGTCTGCAATGAAGATTGTCTTTGAACTTGGCATTGCAAAAATATCCTTGTCTTTAGAATACATGGGAGTGAGAGCTCTCACTGTCGTGTTCTCGGACTCCAAGTCCGAACTCTATTTTCATCCTTGGCTCGCGTGACAAGAGACCGCGATGTGGTCCATTTTGAAGATTTTAAATGCTTTAAATGAATAAAACCTGGCACTCTTGGTGTTATTTCTTTGCACCTTCTTTGCACGTTCGCTCCTTTCCAGAATAGATAGCTGACCTTGGCTGCTTCAGTCTTGACTCCAAGCCAGACAACATCACAATGCAGCTCCAAGATTCAGCTTATTCTTGCTGCAACACAGTTTTCCCTTCCATCTTCATGGGTCCTGGCTTACTAAATTCATGATACCGATGTCCAGCTTCTATACAATAGTGTCTTCGCCTGCATTCTATTCACTCCGTATAGTCAGCTTCTATGATGACTTAGTTTATTTGCGTTTCAGCATCTGTACAATTAATGATAGGTTGATTCTTTGCAGCACTTTGTGCACGTGTAATCTTCTTTTTCGTATTTAAGAGGTCACTTGATTCTTTCCTTTGTCATTAGTTTCTGTAGGATCCATTCATTCTCTTCAGCCAGTATCTCAGGACGTCACTAGCTTCTTTCTTTGCTCTTTTTCATATTCCTTCAGGGAGCTCCTCCCTTAGGTTGTCATCACTTCAGGGATACATTTGGTACGGGTTGTCTCAATGGGTAGCTTCTTTTGAACACACGCTGCGGTATTGAAACAACTGCTGGTGTCAAACACGGCACAATCTCAGGTCTGCAAAATATGGGAGGAGGGGGGCGGAGTTTCCTGCAGAGGCCTGCAGCTGCTCCTCTACCGTCTAATTATAAGTCAATTCAGAGGAAAATGTACATCCCTTGTCTTCAACTAAAGACAAATAGACTGGGCACTGGGCCTACAGTCCTTTGGCGCCACCCACGTTTCCCTGCACCTGCTTCCTTTACAGCACTTCACGTGATGTTGTGCTCTGCTCTGCTAAGTATGTCGCTGCCCTGCATTTGGGCTGAGTTACAGCTCAAAAAAGAAATTAGTATCCATAACGGTGGCCATCTTGGATTAATGCCAAAACACCTGGCAGGATATGATTGTATGCTTCATTCTCAATGCATCCCCAGTAGGCATACCTTCCCTTCATTCAAAATCCCACAGACTAGGATATTGCTACAGGTGCCCCTCAACTACTGTGTCTTCACCCGCTTCTACCTCTGCATATTAGACTTGCAGTAGGCTTTTCGCAATTATGTTTTTTTTCTTAAAGGTCCTCTGCTGATTTTGTAAATGTTTCCTTGCGGGAACAGTTTTTATGATATGAGCACGAGGGACCATGAGACAAGAGTGGTGCAGGATGGCTCCAGGAGTAGCAGACAGACCTGGTATGGGGTTGTTCTGGTGGTTGTTTGCCTTCTATAAACAAAACAAAACGAAAAATAGTTTTTTTTATGTCCTGCTTCATGTCAGACTCCAGTCTCCAAGTGCAGGATCGGGAATAGATATTGAACACGTGCTGCTCAGTGTAATCTTGTTCCCGTATCGGGAATAGGTATTGAACAGGTGCTGCTCAGTGTTGTCTTGTTTCCAAGATGAGTGTGTTACCCCTGGGCTAACCTCCCAGTTCTCAAAGATATAGAGCCTCATTAGGAGTTTTCCGGTAACACCAGCGGGTTACCGGCAAACTCACCTTACCGTTACCGGTGCCCAATAGCCTGGTGTTACAGGGATATTAAGGGTCCCGGCAATGGCATTAAGATCCCATTCCATGGAGTCCCTATGGATGGGAACAACTGAATCAATGACACCAATGTTGGAGATTCAGTCATTTCTCTGCCAGTAGGGGCCCGAACTCCTGGCAGGTCAGGCCTGCCGGTAGTTCACTGCCTCTACCGGCAGACTCGGAGTGAACTGGTCTGGTAAAAATGCCAGAGCTGGTAGTGCCAGCTTATTTCTGGAAATTTTATCGGACTGGCTCACCCACATTGATAGTCTTACCTTTAAATTGTTGTAGAAAGTAGTCGGGCTCCCACAACAATGCAAGCTTTAAATATTACACTTAAGATGAGATATTAAAGAATCCCAGATGTGAGGGGGACATCTTGCCAGAAGCCCGCCTGCCCGCAGCCTGAAACATCATCCATCCTCATGAATAAAAGTCACCTGACCACCTCGGAACCCTAGTGAAGGGGAAGCAGTTTGAAGAGCGAAGCTGCAGAGAAAATGGACAGTCAGGGCTATGCTGGTCTGAGCTCCATGAAATCCAGGTGCAGCGGTAAGCGGTGCGATGAACTCAGCAGTGCAACGTTATGAGTGGCTGCTCGGGGCGAATTGCAGTGGAGTCCTGTGCTGCAAGGAACCAGGCACAGCAGAGCAGACGTATGAAACATAGGAAATCAGAGGTTGGCGGTAGCCTTGCCGGTTTTACCGGGAAGGCTACCTCCAAACTCGCATCCGGATCCGGCACCCACGAATGGGCAATTACCAGGCTATTCCGGCCCAGCCGGATCCGGTAATTGCCCTTTCGCGGGTGCCGGGCCCAGTACATCTCCATTCACACTTGAGCCCCATAGGGCTTAATGGGAATAGGGAGGGTGGTAGCACCGGTACCGTTAATAATGGTACCGGTGCTACCATCATGTTCTGCTCGCAGGTGCCGGTACGGCCACCAGGTCAGACCTGATGGCTGCAAGGGCACCAGCGAGCAGAACTCCTTGTATGGCGGTACTGCAGCAACGGTGCCGGTAGCGATACCGGTGCCGTTGATGCCTTACCGCCATACTTGTAATGAGGCCCAGTGTAATGTGGCGTTTGCACCGGCAAAGTGGGTCGTGTTAAGGAAAACGTTTTGCAACATGTGGCTCTCCAAATGCTTGGACTACAATTCTCACAATCCCTCAGCATTGACTATGCACGCTACGGTTGATGGGAGTTGAAGTCCAAACCATCTGTTTCAAGGTAAAGCTATGTCATCAAAGTGAAAAGCAGCAAAACAAAAGAGGTGATGGCTGGAAGGTTTAGAAATAATCTGAACCTCTGGCGTTTATCAAAGTGAAAAGCATCGTTTGATATTTGTAAATTAATGATATCTTAGTTTTTGTGGCATGGAATATTAATAGCAGCAACTGCTAAATGGGGTGAGTACCTAGTGTGACAAATCCTGCAATGTAGTCTCATGAGGCTGGGGAAGTGAGGCCATTACCTGCTTTTCCCCCCGGGGGTGGTACTCAGCGCGAGGATGTCATGGGGAGGGGTTCCCCATCTGGGATACAATGAGGACACAGCAGAAGAACGCTGTATTTTGTCCCTCACCCAAGCCCTTATAATCCTCCCGTAGACCCCAGTTCCTTTTCATTTACCCCTATGTATGTTTGTCAGTCTACCCCTCTCCTTTGCCACCTCTTCACCTGCTATATCACTCAATGTAAATGCCTTCTTGCTCCCTCTGACCCCTCATTCTATTCCTTGATTGGAAGCACCCCTCATGTGCAGTACTGTATCTCTTTCCCCCTCTGCCCTTCTGCAATGTTTTAGCCGTCTGCTGATCTCTGATTTCCGGTTTGCTTTTACTTCTGTGCATCATCCTTTTGTGCTGTACTTGTGCTCTATGGACAATTCAGACGTATGCTCCCTCACCCTTCTTGGCCCCAGTCCTTGATTGATTTCCAGAGTAATTGTGTGCTGTGTGCGCTAGGCTCCTCCCACTCTAGGTCCCCTCTCCACTTGACTACTGTTGCTACTGCCATGAGTCTACTGCCTTGCGCCTCTGTATTGCTCCCTTGTGTGCCCCCCCTGCGCTGGGTTGTGTGCCGCTCCTCTCTCTCTCTCACCTCCTCCAACCTTCGTCCTCGCACTCTCTATGGTGCTCTCCATTTCTTCAATCTTCTCTAACTACTACTCTATCAGCTATCCTATCCCTCTCACTAAGTCTAGAAGGAAAAGGTTCAAGATGGATATCCTGGTCTTCAACTTTGGCCTCCCTTTCGCTGATACCTACATCAGCACTGCCTCCAGACAGACTCACACGACATCCTCTTTGTTGTTCCCTCTCCAGACCTATGGACCCCTCATATGGTTGCTGTTCTCTCTCCTTTCTCCTCCTCTCCCATTAATGGTGGTACCAAGTGGAAGAGCCTCTTGGCCTCTTCCACTCCCCCAAGGCCATCGTCAATGTCCATCTGAATGGCACCGTCCTGGTCCAGGACCTTCAGCCCAATCGCCTCCTTTTCGATAGGCGTCACCTGCATCTTATCAACTTCCTTCCTTCTCCTGCTACTCCTACTAGCAGCTCCCTGGCACCTCTGCCACCACCTACTTTGGCTGCCTCTCTGGCACCTTCTTTCTCTCTGGCTACTAGGCCACCTGTTACCACCACTGCGCACTCCCAGGCCCCTTTACCACCTCCGCTCGGTTTACCTCTAGCCTGTACCACACCACGGAAGTGTTTCAAATGTGGCAACCTGTTCCACATCACTACGCTTAACTCTCGCTCTGCTGTCAAACACTCCTCTGAAATCTGCCACCTCCTGGAAGAACTTAACCTGGATGTTCTCGCTCTCACTGAGACATGGTTCATGGCCAGCTCTGTCACACATATTGACACTCTCCTCCCTGATGGCTACAAGGTCCTCTGAACCCAGAACCTACCGACCTTTCTGGAGTGGGTCCCTGCTTCTATCTTTCCTACGTAGGCCTACTCCTCCTTTCAATGCCTGGTCTGCACGCTATCCATCTCTCTTGGCCTCTCTCTGACTGTGGCCACCATCTACAGGCCACCTACGAGGTTGCACTCTTCTTCTCAGAATGGGCTGACCTCTCCTCTTCTCTCCTTGCCTCTACCTCTCAACTTCTCCTCCTCAGAGACCTCAACATCCACCTGGATGCTTCTAATCCCTGCTCTGGGCTCTTCTGCAACCTATGTGACATCTCTCTCTTTCTCCATTCTACCCTCTGGTCCAACACATTCTGCCGGACACACCGTGGATGCTCTCATCTCCTCAGACATCCCCCTCTAACTCTCTCACCGCTCTGCTCTCTTGGACTGACTACTTTCTGCTTTCCTCTCACTTGAAACTCTCTGTCCCTCAGACAAAGCCCAACCCAGCACTGCCACCTACGTTCTTGGTCATTCAGCCCATGAAGCGTGTGTCAGTGGTTGCCTTTGCCTCCACTTTCTCTGCTCCTCTTACTCCTGCGGCTGACTCACATTCTGACACAGCCCCTTCTATCCTTCATCTTTCTATCTCCAACCCTGTGCACATCCTTGCCCCTGTCATGAGAATCTGTCTGAAGCCTACCTCCAAGTGCAACTCTTGGTTTGACTCCAACCTCGCCGCCCTGAAATGCAAGTGCAAGATGGCTGAGAGTAAGTGGAGGACTTTGGGCACATCCTCTGACAAACTGGCCTGCCGCCTGCTCCAAAGGCAATACAGACTCTTTGGGCCTCATTACGTGGTATGCAGTAAAGGGTTAATGGTGTCGGTAAAGGTGCCAGAGCCGCTAACCCCTTACTGCCCCATTATGAGGTCTGCTCGCGGGACCTGCTGGAGACGCCTGGTTTTACCAGGCGTCCTTAGCATGTTCCGCGAGCGGGCCAGGATGCTAACAACGGGCCCGTCATTAACGGGCCCGTTGTTAGTATCATCCCCATTCCCATTGAACCCTATGGGGGCTCCAATGGGAATGGGGATGTACAGGGTCTGGGTTCCAGGAATGGGGAAATACCGGGCCCTCCAAGGTTGGAATGGCCCAGTATTTCCCCATTCCAAGAACCCGGACACAGTACTCAGAATGGAGGAAGCCATGCCGCAAAAAAAGCGGCATGGTTACCTCCTTCCTCGTAATGAGGTCCTTTGTCCTGTCCAAGAAGCTAGTCCACATCCAAGCACACATCTCTGCGGCCTCTAACAACATGGACGAACTCTTTCAAATCTGCAAGGAGCTGGCCAATCCTTCTGCAGTCTCTACCTCTCCTGTGCCCTCCCCAGCCCTTTGCATGGCTCTGGCTTCTCACTTCACCACTAAAACCCAGGACATCCGTCCTTACTCTCATCATCCTCCCCTTCTACCTCTCTTGGCCCCGCTCTGGCTGCTTATCCCTCTCCTCCTCCTTTCTCCACTTTCTCACTGATAACACCTGACGATGTTTCGAGACAAGTCTGATTTATGAAAGTGTCTCCAATGATGTCTGCCTTAATTCCAGCAAGATGGAGATCCTTCACATTGGGACTCCTGCTCCGGCTTTTCCTCTGTCACTCTCGCTGCCCTCCTTGGGCCCTCTTCCTTCACTTTCCTGTGAGGCAAAAAACCTTGGAGTCATCTTCAATTCCACTCTCTCCTTCTCTACTCACACCGCAGACCTTGCCAAGAAGGCCACCTACCAGCTGTGCCTCCTCAGAGATATTCTTCCTTTTCTTACCTTCCCCCAGAAGATCACTGTCTCCAGAGCCCTGGTTCTCTCTAGGCTAGACTACTGCAACAGCCTCTTTCTCAATCTGCCTTCCTCTACTCTATGCCCTCTGCAACTAATCCAGAACAGGACTGCAAGACTTATCCTTGGGCTCAAGCCCAAAGACCGTATCTCTCTAGCCCTGAAATCTCTCCACTGGCTCCCAGTGACTGCAAGGGTCAAGTTGAAGACCCTCTGTATTGTTCAAAAGGCTTTCTGGGGCTGGGTCCTGCACTACATCCAACTCTCTCTTCCAAAATGCCTTCCTTATTGTGCCCTTCGCTTAGCTAGCTACAACTCCCTGAGGATCAGACACTTCTCCAGGAAGAGAGTCAGGGGTAGATCTCTCTCCTCTGCAGGTGCCTCCCACTTGAGCCAGACCACCTGAAGTTCCGGAAGCTGCTCAAGACCTTCATTTTCTCGTTTGCTTTATCTCTCTCCCCAGCTTACCTACCTGTCTGGTACACTTACTGGTTGCCTGGCTACCCCCTGATTCCCAATGGGTACCAGGCTCCTCCATGATCAGTCTTCCCTGCACTGCCTTTGTGGTCTACCAGGCACTTAGGGGTTTAGGGGTTGTAACTGTAACCTCTACAGCCCCCTGCCTCCTTGCACTTACCCAGAGACGCTGCCCTGGCTGCATTCCCACTTCCCCTTTCCCTATCCCTGGCACTTCCCCATCTCCACTCTCACACGGTCGCACTTGCACGATCTGAATGTCACAAGGCCTAGTAAGATTGTTTGTCTTGTCCTCCCTCTGTCGTTCTCCCCTTGCCTTGTCGTGCCGATAAACACTTGTGTACAGGTGCATTATAAAAGACATATCATATCCTATCATATCATTAGTACTGAAACGAGGGAGAATAGAGACTGCTCTCATAGACCATCCTGGACAAGGACTGGGATGAGGATGAGGTGCGGAACAATGACGATCACCAACAAGAACATGGTGGAGCAGTCTAGCTTTTTGTGGACTTCTCCAATGAAAACCAAAGAGGGACTTACCAACTTGTTTAGCCCTCTATGGAGGTGCCACGAGAGCGAACACACTACGGCGAAGGAAGAGGAAGCAGACTGGGACACAGGAGAGGGCGCTGAGATGCCCAAAGCCGGTCAGGGAATGAGGAACAGTTCGAATCGCCAGTGTAGTGGATCGTAGCTCCGGGCATTCCTAAAGCCTGGGAGGTGCTGGGAAAGAGAACTGCATGACCCGGGAAAAGTCAGAGGCTGCAGAGCTACCGCGGCAGGGATCCCGTGGCTGTTAACAGATGCTCAAGAGAAACCAAAACCCTCACGCACCACACACAAAGGTATACAGGTTGCCGGGAAGGTGTTAGCAACCCGAGAGGGTTGTGGCAAGTACGGAGGGACAACAGAGAGCCCCCAACCTCAGTCTGCAAAATGTGGGAGAACCCAGGAAGAAGAGAGAACCAAAAAGGGCCAGTTGAGAGACCTTATCCAAATTGAGAGAAACCAAGGGGAAGGTGGAGGACATATTCCTCATCATAGTCTTATTGGAAAAGACTGAAGAGAAGATCAATACTAAAGGAAGCTGACTATACTTGACAGGTTAATGAACCATGTTGTTCCCAGCCTGGGAAAGAGAGTAATTCCTCTGGCTGTGTCATAGCTCTCAACCATTTGTGTTGCAAAGGCGGGTGAAACCACCCGATTTTGTTTTTGGCGGGTGAGACTCCCATTGAAATGCATGGGCGTGCAGGAGGCTTGGCGGGTGAGTCAGCCCTTTACAAGGCGGGTGACACCCGCCAAAAGCGTGTGAGTTGAGAGCTATGCTGTGTGAACTGTGAAACAAAGTCAGAGAAAGACCAAGTGAAGGGAGTAAAGAGGCCAAGGGAAGGGAGTAATTCCCCCTGGTTTTGTGAAATGGGCCAGAACTATAAAGAACCCAGGGTAAGGAAGACACTCTCTCTGGTATTGTGAAGTGCAAAGCAAGCCTTAGAAGAGGCCAGGGGAAGGGAGTCATTGCCTGGCAATCTGAGACCACTCAAAACAAGAGACCCAAAGAAGGGAGGCATTCTCCAGGAACCCAATCAAAGTAAGCCTGAGAAAGGCAAAGGAAAGGAGTCATTCCTCCTGGAATTGTGAACTGTATTGCAAAGCCTGATAAAGGCCAGGGGAAGGGAGTCATTCCACCTGGCATTGCAAACCACATTGTGCAGCCCAAGAAAAGCCAGGGGAAGGGGACATTCCTCCTAGCATTGGGAACTGTATTGTGAAGTAGGTCAAAGTACCTTGAAAAACCTGAAGAAGGTTAGGTGGAGGAAGTAATTCCCCGAACATTGTGTACTGGGAAGCAAACTTGAGAGACTCTCTTTTCTGTGTGCACTTGTGGAGTACCAATTCAGGAAAGCTTTTTTTGGATCCTTGTATTTATTTTGTCACCAGGAAATGAACATTGATCTACAGACCGGAAGAAGGGAGTCATTCTTCTGGACCAAGAAGACCAGCATTTTCCTTAATGTAGTTAAGAGTATAAGGGACAGAAACAGGTTTTGACACATGATAGTGCACTATTTAATTTAGACAGACAATCTGACAGAACCCTTAGTTGAGGTAGGGAAACCCCTCCTAGTATAAGGGAAATGTAGGTTTTCTCTTTCATTTTAATTTCAATAAAATTCTTTAGCAACAATCATGCCACCCGTGAATCTTGTACTCATGCACCTTTACACTAGGCATATAATAGCAATGCTTGGCAAATACACAAGTCAAAAATATTGGCTTTGCTAATACTTGTTTTTTAACAGGACTTCAGTGAAGTTCATGCATACTGCTTATAAATCAATTGGCAGAAGGCAGACTTGGGTACAATATTTTATTACAGCAGTGGTGCATTTGCTACTCCAATTAAGGCCTTAACTCCCAGAAGACTACTTTGAAATAACAATAGCAGGCACTCTGAGCAAAGAGTTTGATGTTTTGTTGTTAAAGCTACCCCAAAGAGATCCCAGGTGGATATTTTTTGGGCTGGAGGGGCACGAAGTAGGTAGGAAGGTCCACAGGGATTAGCATGGCCATGGGCATTTAATGGATTGGTAAATAACCAAACAATACCTACAGACCCTGTGTCCCTCCTCACATCCCAACTCCCTCAGAGCTGTACTCCATTGGAATAGTTTCAGCTCATAGGCGGCGCTTTAGCACCATTTAATTGCCAAAACTAAGAATGCACTCATTTGAAATTCGGTCACTCATTGTCCCTGCCCGCTTTAACCTACCCATAAATGAGTGGGGTAGATTAGCCTTTCCGAAGATGTCCCTTCCAGCTTATTTAAAGGGTTTTCTTTAGGATTGAGCCCCCTCCACCCAACATGAAACATCTAGAAGGTGGCACCCATGCAGAAAGTAAAAGAGAGAAGTATAGGGGTGCACAGACAAGTTAAATAAAGGTTTGAGAGTGGAAGGATTGTGAATAAGAATGTATCAACAAGAAATAGTGTGCAAATGTTATACAAAGACTTCTGGTGCAATCGGGCTGTCGTCACAAGGCCACTTGGGACAGAGAAAACCAAACAAATCCAAAGCTGTGTATTGCTACCCAGCAAGCCCAGATGCACTCAACAGGGACAATAAGTACCCTCTATTTTAAATCAAAATTCATTTAAACATTTGGCGCCAACAGGGTGTAAATTCTACGGTGTACAAGCACCGTAGAATTTACGCCCTGTTGGCGCCAAATGTTTAAATTAATTTTGATTTAAAATAGAGGGTACTTATTGTCCCTGTTGAGTGCATCTGGGCTTGCTGGGTAGCAATACACAGCTTTGGATTTGTTTACCCATGCAGAAAGTGCCTAGCCCACCTTCGCCTGCGGCAAAATGCGTATGGTAATGAGTGTAAGGTATACACAGGTGTGGGGGTTGTAAATAGTAAGGGTGTGTGCGGGGGTCTCCTCCCACATTTTGCAGCCAAAAAAGTCAAAAGATTGGTTAAATAAATTCTGCGATAGTGAAGGTCGGGGGTACATTTGCGGCAATTGTTCCTAGAACCTGCAGAGAGTACTAGCCATTCTTTAACTAATACTTTATTTCGGCAAATGCAGCTATAAAAGTAATGAAACAACATAATACATAATTAAAATGTATAATAAGGAAAATAGTTAAAACAACAAAGGGCACAATGAGGTGGAATGCTGGTAGGGTCATCTGGAAATACAAAGAACAACCTAAATGCGACAGACACCATATAGACAATACAATCCTAGTTAGCGCTGAATGTACCTGTTAAAACGAGAGATACCATCAAAACATTGTTTTTAAATAGCTAATTTAGTACGACCCACATCCCAACTTCCTCCACAGCTAAAAGGGACTCAATAGCATAGCCGTAATAGGATTCTTTTTTTTATTTTAATAGTTTTTTTATTGTTCAATATACAAATATGATTACATGTGTTAGCACATTACAGATTTTGAGTAGATCTGGTAACCATACAGCATGAACAGAGATATCAATTTATAACATGAGAGGATATCAGCTGTAACCAAGATAAATAACCATTGAATTTGTATGATAAGTAAAGGTGAACATGAATGAAATATAAATTGGAGATAGTGCTAATTAAACCTGGATTGGTATAATACAAATCTGCAATGAGTAACTAGTATGGAGATATGCGTAGAGAGATGGGGAGACAAAACAGGGCAACAGACAGTGAACATACTGGAAACAGAAGGGAGCTAGGTAAAGGGAGGAAGATGGGTATAACAGGTTATTTCATAGAACTGATAGTTCTATTGCTGTGATAATTAGAAAACAGGCATTTGTGTATACATAGAGTCATTCAGTTGGTAACGTAAGCATAGGTTTGCATAATCAAGAGCCATGAGCAGTTGCATTGAAACAGTTAAGATAACATGTGAAATAGTACCATTTAGCGTTATGTTTAGCAATTGTATTAAGATTTTTTGCCATGCACATTTCCAATTTATGAGTTTGACATATAGCGTTCCACCATGCTCTGGGAGAGAGCGATCTAAAGTCTTTCCAGTTTGCAGTAATACATTTTAAAGCTATGCAGATAAGTAGGTCATATAATCTGGCAGAGTCCGGTGGAATATATGTTGTAATGGCCACAATTCCCAAAAATATGCTCATAGGAGAGAACGGTACATCTGTAGAGAAGATGCGCTGTATGCATTTCCAAATATCATACCAAAATTTGACAATATATGAGCATTCGAAGAACATGTGCATATAAGTGGCTGGGAGATAGGCCACATGACCAACATTTGGCATCATTGTTTTTGTTGGCCTTTGCTATTTTAGTCGGAGTAATGAATGCTCTGTGAATAAAGTAGTAGTAGTGTTGTGTAATATTGGCAGAGACAGATACTTGTTTGATTCTAGAAAACAGGCGGAACCATATGTGGTCATCAAACTTATATCCTAAGTCCAGTTCCCATTTCGTACGAATTGGGCACATATTAAATGTTGAGGTTAACATATTATATATTTTTGAGGCTCTGATCTCCTCTGTCATGGTTAACTGAAGTAGTCTAAAAGCGTCTGGAGAAAGAATCTTATAGGAGCTATGATCTAGTGCGTCAAGACAGGAGTTGATTAATTTATTGTAGAACTGATAGTCCATTTTGGGTATGGTGAACTTGGTAGAGAGTTGTTGGAATGAGAGAATAGAAGGACCATCTATGATGTGTTGAATGAATCTGATTCCTCTTCCAATCCATGTTTTGCGATTAAGGGTCTTTTTATTAATAACTATATTCTTATTATGCCATAGTAAAGGGGATGGGTATTTATTGGGGTTTTTGGTATCGTGGAAGAGAAAGGATTGTAGAGCTAAAGCGGATGCTTTGATAGGTTCCGAGATGCTCTTAGAGGTGTATTTAAAGATGTATATATGGTCAGTAATATTATGTGGGTAAACTATATGTTTCTCTATCTTACACCATATAGGAATATCAGCGAATTCGGGATCTGTGAACCATTGGCAAGATTGTTTTATGAGAAATGCAGAGTGGTATTGCTTAAAGTCAGGGAATTTGACACCACCCATTTCATAAGGTGCTTTGAGTTTGGTTAGCACAATTCTTCTGCTTTTTCCTATTCCCCATAGAAAATTTAGTAATATGGAATATATAGATTTAAAAAAGGAAAGGGAAAGAGGGACGGAGAGAAGTTGAAGATAGTACAGTACAATAGGGGATAGCACCATTTTAATTGTGTCCAAACGCCCCCACCAGGAGAGGTATAGAGGGGCCCATTTAGCTGTATGATCTTTCAGGGTGTCCAATAATGTTTTAGTGTTGAGCTTAATGGTTTCCTGAATTGTAGGGGCAAAATGAAGTCCTAAGTATTTTATGGATCCACTACACCATTTGAGGCCAAAATATTCGATGTCATGCTTGAAGCAATAGGGATTTGATGGCATAATTTCTGATTTTTGTCTGTTGAGTTTATATCCTGGTACATGTCCAAACTGAGATAGAATTTCCAAGAGATTTGGTATGTGGAGCTTAGGGTTTTTTATAAGGATAAGTATGTCATTGGCGTAAGCAGCAATTTTGGTTGTTGAGGTACCTGCTTGAATTCTTGGGATATTTTTGTTTAATCTTATTGATTCTAGCAGCGGTTCAAGTGAGAGAATATATAATAGCGGTGAGAAGGGACAGCCCTGCCGTGTGCCTCTGAGTAAAGTAAAGAATGAGGATGTTTGTCCATTTAAATAAATAGCAGATTTGGGGGCTGAATATAGAAGTTTTACAAGTGAGATACATTTTACACCAAATCCATGCCAGCGTAGGGATTGGAACATAAAATTCCAGTCTACACGGTCAAAAGCTTTTTCATCGTCCAAAGCAATGGCAGCGTATCCTTGTCTGTCTTTTTTGTCCTTGGCTACTAGACTAATGGCATTAAGTAGGAGTCTTGCATTTGATGAAATATTGCATCCTTTTACATAACCTGTTTGGTCCGCTTTTATCAAATTTGGGAGGGAAGATTCAATTCTATTAGCAAGTATTTTAGCAAAAATTTTGCTTTCTATATTAATAAGAGATATGGGTCGATAGTTGCTGGGGAGGGAAGGGTCTTTGTCAGGTTTAGGGAAAATGATAAGTAGAGCTTCTGAAAATGATCCAGAGGAAGATTTTTGTGATATAAAGTATGAAAATAGTGTTTTGAGTTTAGGTGTCAATATTTGGGATAAGTTGATGTAGAATTCGGTTGATAGTCCATCTGGCCCAGGTGCTTTGCCTTTGCCGAGGCTATGAATAGCTTTCGTGATCTCTGAAGTGGTAATATCATTCTCCAGGTGAGAAAGGTCTAGACTGGGGTATGAAGTGCGGCTAATATTTGTAAAAAATGAATCAATATCCTTTTTTGGAATAGATCTTTCTGGAGTGTATAAATCAGTATAACATTTTCTGAAGCAATCAAGTATTTTATTAGGGCGGTGATGAGATATACCTTGAGTATCTTTGATATGTGAGATTTGGACACTTTCTTTTTTGGTTTTTAAATAAGAAGCTAGCATTTTGCCCGCTTTATTTGAAGTTTGATATATTTTTGTTTTATATTTAAGTATGGTTCCTGCCGCAAGTTCAGTAATTTCTTTATTAATTTCAAAGCGTAGTTTAATAACTTGTCGTAAGTTAGTTGAATTAGTGTCCGTATAATAGCATTGTTCTGCAAGGGTAAGTTTGGAGTAAAGGTCATCTAGATGTTTTTTTCTATTTTACTTGTTCCTGCCTGAGAGGGCCATTATGTGACCTCTCAAGGCGGCTTTGAATGCATCCCAATTATTGACAACCGAGGTATCACTGTCGAGATTATTAGCAAAGTATTGTTGGATGAAAGTTTGAACTGATTGATTGAACTGTGGATCATTAAGAAGGACGTTGTTGAGTTTCCATCTAGTAGCAGTTTTATTCGTCTCTGCAAGGCAGAAGGAGGTGATAACCGGTGCATGATCTGATATAATAATATTAGCAATTTTAGAGTCTATAATAGATCCAGATAGGGTTTTAATTGCAAAAATATAGTCGAGTCGTGATAGAGTATTATGTGGGGGTGAGTGGAAGGTATGGTCAAGTTGTGCGGGATGGGAAAGTCTCCAGGTGTCTATTAGTCCTGTCTCCGCTAGACAATTAGTAAAAGATTTATGAGTTTTATTTGACATGAACATGCAGCTGGATTTTCGGTCTAAAAAGGGATCCAGGACCTGATTGACATCTCCGCACATTATCAAATTAATGAAGTTATTTTTAAGTATCATTTGTTTGATTGCGGTCCAGAAGGAAGGATCTGGTAGCGGGTGGCCATAAACGTTAAGAATAGATACTTGTGTAGAGTCAATTAATAATTTTACCCAGGCCCATCTGCCATTTGTATGAACATCTTGATCAATGATTTTGCAGGGTTGTTTTTTACTAATTAGTATAGCCACTCCATTTTTCTTGGAGATAACAGGACTGGAAATAACCTCCTTAACCCAGAGAGATTTAAGTTTCATAGATTCCTTGTTAGATACGTGTGTTTCTTGTAGGCAAGCTACCGTTGTCTTGAATTTGTTTAAATGAGATATTACTTTGCACCTTTTGATAGGATTTTTACATCCTTTAATATTCCAGGTTATGCACTTGAAGGTCATCTAGCCGGATATGTAATGATAAACAAGCAACCTATGACTGCAGTATGATAATAGCATCAGATTCTTAGTGGTGTAAATAAAAACGTGTATACCCAAACAGTGAAACATAAGGATAGAACATTGAGGGTCAGGAAGGGGAGAAAGGGGTTTGATCATATTTTGGAAGAATACAGATACAGTAATACAAAAGGTTATAGAGATCAAACAGGAGATGGGAGAAGTCAACAGTGACAACTGGGTCACCCAAAGGAAAGGAGCAACCATCAGTAGAAGAGGGACACCCGAACGATGCCAGCCCCATAAAACTAGAGTAATTAGGTATAAGCTGCATTAGGTAGTTACTAGTATAAATACATATATAAAAAAACTTCATTATTCAGAATTTAGACCAAGATATCAGGTAAAATTTGATGTTGAGGAACTTGGCGGATTGAAGGTATCCATGGCGTCACTTTTTAGAGATTGTATGAAGGATCTCAAATCAGCTGGATCATCAAATATAGCTGTACGACCTTCATGTGTCATCTTAAGGGAGCATGGGTGGTATAGGCCATATCGGATATTTAATTGTTTTAGAGCAGGGCGGAAGGACAGAAAAACTTTTCTTCTCTGAGCTGTGCTTCTAGCTACATCCTGCAAGATATACAGTTTGCTGCCATGCCAGATAAGTGATTTGCGCTCCCTTGCTGTTGAAACAATGAGTTGAAGTTGAGAGTATTCCAATAGATAGAAAATCATTGTTCTAGGCAGCAGACGAGATGTGGAGGAAGCTGAAGGTTGACCTATTCTATGAGCCCGTTGTATGTTAAATTTTGTATCCAAGGGCAAATGTAGAATTGCTGGTAAGAATTTTTGTAGGAAGGTGATAGGGTCAGATCCCTCAGCTCCTTCTGCTAAACCTGAAATACGTAGATTATTGCACCTACTGCGATTTTCCAAGTCTTCATTATGCTTTTGAAGGTCTTTAATAGATTTTTCTAGCTGTGTTACTTTAGGGGATATGTCCTCAAGTACACCAACTCTTTTCTCTACTTCTTCCACTCTGTTATTAATACCCATCCACTTTTCATCTAGTTGTTGAATCTTAGTATTGGTGTTTTCAATGAAGGGTTTGAGTGCCCTAATTTCCGCTAGGATGACTTCAATGGCGGGATCAGAAATTCCTAGTGGGGGTGGTGATTCACTTTTAGGTCTTTTCAGGTTTGTTGTAGTGGTGGTGGCATCTTTAGCAGAAGATACATTTTTTTGGTTAGCTTTATTTGCTGCCATAGCTGGAGATTGTAATGTGGCCTTAGTATTAAACGCCTTTGTTGCTGCGTAGAGTTGTAGATGGGTTTAACTATGTCGGCTGAGTAGGTTGTTAGTCTTAGTTATATTTCCTTCTTATTATGAAAAATAAAAAGAATAGAGAGGTTTGTTAATACAGTGATTTGAAGGCTTGTATGCGTTTGGCCAAACTTCTTTATGAATATTGTTTAAGACGGCGTGTAGTATACAATTATTACCTCCATATTGTTTGTACTATGTTACTCTTATGTAAAGAGACCAAAATGTAAACACAGAAAAACAATAAGGCCTATACTACAGAGCTTTAAAGTTTAGAATACATCTTGCAGGTATAGTTGGTAACACAAAGGAGTCCAGAAGCACTCTTTCTGTGCCATGTAAATATGAAGAGGAATCTGCCAGTCAGGTTATAGAGGTGAGGAGTTTGGGGGCTGGGGAACACTAGTCAAGGCTGTGGTTCTTACTGATAAGTATTGTTGAAATTATTGTGGCAAAAATTAGAGAATTCTATTGTTCTTTGTAGTAATTCTTTGAGTATTTCTCTCAGCCTATTATTTTCTTCCCTTTTTGCACACCCCTCCTCCTCCACTCCTCACCTTATTGTTTTTCTTCACTTTGCTCTTCCTTTGTGATCTTAATTCGTCCTCAGCAATCTGTTTGCTTAAAATATAGCTGTTTGTTTTCCTTTTTTTTCTTTTTTTTTTTTTTTTATCCCGTCTTTTTTAAAGATGCCCACCAGGTGGCAGCGTCTTCCTAGGCGCCCGCAATGTCAGGCCCAGGCCGGCGCGTCACGTGAGGCGCGACGCCGAGCCTCTCCTCATGTAGGGCGGCGCTCCTCCCACGCTTTCTCGGGGTCTTCTGTCGTTTCGCGATGCGGGAAGCCAAGCGGCTCTTCCAGCTGGTCGGAGCGACGCTGTGTGTTCCAGGTGTCTTCGCGGGATGTTTGAAGAAGAAAAGGTACGTTTTTTAAAAATATTTAGATATCCTAATGCATTTAAATAATATTATGTGGCGGAGCAGCGCGGTCAGGCAGCCATCTTCTTTCGGCACTTAGCCACGCCCCCGTAATAGGATTCTACTTAGACTGTACCCTACCAAAATATCTCCTGCATAATCACAAATTTAAAACCAATGAATTGCATTCATCCATCATTTTTCTTCTGCAAATCCAAGCATGATATAAGAATTTAGCCTCAGCAAATGAATGAGCGTCCTCATTGGTCGATTTGCTGCCTCTTATAGCATCCAGTGTATTGGGAGTATTTAGTTCTAAGAATATCGTTTTCCAGTATAATCTTCTCAAATTACCGTACAAGGGGCAAATGTTTCGCTGTGGTCAATACAATTGGGGCAGCAATCAGTTGAAGTTTTGCCCCAAAGGAGAGTGCAAGTGCTCACAAATAAGACACCACATCTAAACTTAAACAATAGAGTGCTCGCTAGATTTGGGCTCGTTATATCTGGATGGTGTTCGTAGCCAATTTCTGTTTTGTAATTCCATTCTTTGCCAACTGTGGACATCGACATGCTTTTATCAATGGTCTGCTCGAGCTCCTTTAGCCCAAACTCAGATTCCAAGGCCTTTTTGGAGTTAGTATTCTCGTAGGTCCAACAGTTGGTGAAACTACGGTAAGAGGCGAGCTCTTTCACATGTTTCACGCATGATACACTGGTACACCTTCTGGATGATTACATCTCTCACTGCATACCTATGTTTATCGAGCTTCCCCGTCGACAAAACCTAGTAAAGAAGCAAATGCTCAGGGGAAGTCTGCAAAGCCCCAAAGGCCGCCAAATAATTATTCATGGAGAGGAGTGGGGCCTGTAAGTGAAATTGTGCAAGAGGTGCCTCATTGCACCATTGCCACATTCTCTGGCATATCTAGCAATGGCGCCACTATATCTAGATAACATTAGATTAGATTTTCCAACTTGCTGAGCCCAGCTACCCGTGTCCATAAACCTAAGGACCAAATAATGAAATGTCTTTACTTGGTTAATATATGACCCATCAATTTCCAAATTAATGTTCTGCTTTTTTTCACAGGTATTTTAAATAACATGGATTTCGTCTTAGCATGATTTTACAAGACCGTTGCTCTTGAAATATGTGGTTTTGGAGACGTATTCTTAAGCTGCCAAAGGGCATTCCAATGATTTCCATAAGATACGAACTTCGAATTGAATCAATGCACAACATAGTTATCTGGAAATCGTTGGCCATGTTACGGAAGATGTCATTAAAGGATCAGGCTCCGGCCTATCAAACTTCTCAAACATAGCCCAACAGCAACATTGTAGTATTATGCTAAACTGGTCCAGCGGCCTAAAAACGGTCCTAGACTCTGCAGACATAAAGTGGGAAACACTTATAGCAACGCCCCAAATCGCGAAACAGAAATTAAGAAAGTGGAATTGGATCCAGAATTTAGAACAAAGAAATCTTTTATCTTCGTCGATCGACTTAGGTCCTTTAACAAATTGTCTAGACCGTTTTCCTAGATATCTCCAAAAATTTCCCTCAAGAAAACATCACAATCAATTTATGAGACTGCGCCTGAACGCACACACACAAAGGAGATCCAATGGAGACAAAGAGTCATCAACATTGAGAACAATCTCTGTAGGTTCTGTGAAAATTCAGTTGAATCGATAAAACATCTGATAACTGAGTGCCCTAAAATTACGCAACAACAAACTCGCCATCTTGCTCCAGTTGATGAGGATATGGACAAATGGTGGTATTGGATACTTTCTGGAACAAACGTTTCGCTCACATGTGCAGTTTGTGATTTTGTGGAAAACATTCTGAGCGAGAATTAGCCTTAATGAATTAATTAATTAATTAATTAATTAGAAAGTTTTTGTCGGTACTGTGTTTTTTTTTCTATGGGTGCTCTCTTGTATATTTATGTATATCTACGTGAAAGTTGGATTGCTTTATTGTAATTGAAGTTTATTTATAAACTAATTGTTACAATTAAAATAAAAAAAAAATAAAAAAATATGTGGTAAATAACTTCAGCTGCTCCCGTACCACTGTCAAAGTCATAGAAACCAAAACAACATGAGGTCTTTACATTGCCTGCCAGTTTCCCAGCGCATTGTTTTTACGTCCCTATGCCTCGTACACCGTGCGCTGCATAATCAAGGGGCCGAATATCTTCACAGCAAGTTTACCTGCTATTTCCCTACACAGCAGTTACGATCGGCCACTGCAGGTTTACGTTTTTCCCCCTTTTCGCCGCTCCCGTATTGGTGGCAGAGCTTTTTTGGTTGCCTCCACTTGGTTGTGGAATAGTCTCCTACAGTCCTTGAAAAACTCTTTTAATCATCTGGCATTTAGGAAATCGTTAAAAACCTACCTGTTTCAGTAAATTCTCTATAATTGCTCTTCTCCTCCTTCTCTCCTTTCTTTAGCGCCATGATACCTTTGGGGACTGTGCGCACAATAAGTCCCTTTGACATAACAAACATAACATAACATCATCTGTAAACATCAGGATTGGACATTGATCTAGTCCCAGCGAGGGCGCATCAGTTCCAAATGAAAGGGAAGAGTCTTTGACAGCATGTATGTAGAGACTGAACAGTGTTGGCGCCAGGACACAACCCTGCCGCACATCTTTTTCCATGTTGAAAGAGTTAGTTGTTCTACCATCCAATCCCCACCTGTCAACAGATTAATTGCAGGAATAAAGTGACTTAATTGTGTTTGCACAATTGCACTCTGTTTGCACTACTGCATCGAAGAGGATCCTCCTGCTGCCTGCAGGCCCCACTGCCTCTTCAAATCTTTGCATCCGCATGAAGGTAAGCCCTAATCCTGGGCTCGAAAATCTCCAGGCACTTGCCCCTTACCTGTGTTGCCCTGGATGATTAAAATCATCTCATATCTACAGCATTTTGGTCACGTGTGAAATTACACCAAAAATAAAATAACAAAGAGAACCGTTTTGACTGTGTGCACATCCTGTCTTTCATTAGCCCCCCTCTGTTCTCTCTCTTGTCTGCTAACTGTTCCCCTACCCTCGACATCTCTGATTCTCTGCCCTTTCTAATCTGTGTCATTTCCAGTCAGTGTCTTCGTCAAGCTTCCGGGCCACTACTCTCCTACAACTACAACCAAAGATGCTCCATCATGTTGGATACTCCAACCACGCATCTCTGGTCTGTGTCCTGCCCCCTCTTGCCATCACATGATTGCTGACTGTGGCTTGGTGGCTGCTTCGTCTTTACTTGACTCACTCCCTCTGCCTCCCCAGTCACTCACTTTGCAGATGTCGCCTGTACTACGGTGAAACTTCACTCTGCTTTCACTACCTGATATATACTCCCATTTTCCCCATCTATGTACTTCTGTGCTGCAATTCCTACTGTCATCCTCCATTACATTAGTTTAAAACATTTGAACTTAGGTGTGCCTTCATCCTGCATTGCGTTTGTCTGAAACTTAAAAAGATTGAATTTGGTGTGCCTTCATCCTGCATTGTTTTGTATTTTGTACTCTTAACACCCACTTGGCCAACTAGGTATCAGGTTCAGAACTGTGCACTGCAGCACACACACATCCACCCCCTCTTGCCTTCTCTCTGCCTCTCACTACCTCCTCTAGCTCCAAGATGGCACTCTCCATCTCCCCAAACTACTCCAACTGCTACACTTTCACATATCCTCAATCTCTCACAACATCTGGACAGAAAAAACATAACAAGGACATCCTTGCTACAAAACCTGGCCTCCAAATTGCAGACCCCTATGTCAGTGCTTCCTCAAGAGAAATCTTCACTGACATCCTCTTCTCTGTCCCAGCTCCTGACCTATGGACCTCTCACCTCTCTGCCACCCTCTCATGTCACTCTTTGACACCCATTAATGGCGGCGCCAAGTGGGAAGTCCTCCTTACGGGCTTCTTCTCATCCCGCTACAGCATCAATGTCTACCTCATGGGCACAGTCCTGGTTCAAGGTCCTCAGGCCAACCTCCTTCTCTTTGACCGAATCCTGCCATCCCTCATCAATGTTCTTCCATCCCCTGCCTCTCTCCCCTCTACCCCCTCTGCTCCACCACTTCAGGTAGAAGCCTCACGCTCCTACATGACTCCTCAAAAAATCTTCCAAGGAAGCGATCGTCTCCACCTGGTGACCCTCAATGGACGCTCAGCCATCAAACACTCTGCTGACATCTGCGTGCTTCTTGAAGACACTGACCTGGACATACATGCACTCACTGAAACTTGTTTCAATGTCAGCTCAGTTACTTCCTTTGACTCACTCCTACCTGACGGCTTTAAGATCACCTCAAAGCCTCAACACCACCGTGCTGGTGGAGGTGCTGCCCTAATCTTCCCAGAGTGTATTCCTTCTCCTATCCTACACACTCATCCCTGTTCGTCCTTGGAGAGCCTAGTGTTCAAATTGGTCATCTCTCCTTCCATTACCTTGACCATTGCTACCATCTACCGGCTCCCAGGTACTTCTTCTCTGTTTCTCTATGAGTGGGCAGACTTCTGTTCCTCCCTACTCTCTGCCACCTCCAAACTGCTACTACTAGGAGACTTCAACGTTCAACTAGACTCCCCATGCACAGCAACCAACCTCTTCACTGACCTCTGCTCCTCCTTTTCCCTCTCCATTCTTCCCTCTGGCCCTACCCATTCTGCTGGGCAAACGCTAGATGCCATCATCCACCCCATCCTCACTCTCTTGTCTCCCCTGGTCACCCCCCTATTCTGGTCTGACGACTCTCTCCTTACCTCTCATCTGGGTCCCTATGGCCCTGTGACAACTCCTCATACAGCTCTGCCAACCTTGTTCACGAACATCCGTCCAATGAAACGAGTGTCAGCTGCTGTCTTCTCTTCCACCTTCATGCACACTTGGCCACCCAACCCACACTCTACCACTGATTCTGCCCTCAGCAACCTGTATCTGTCCATTACCAACACCCTTGACATCCTTGCCCCACTCAAGAGGATCCACCTGAAACCTGCCTCCAAGCGTAACACCTGATATGATTCTGACTCCGAACTTACAGACCAAAAACCTCAGGCTCATCCTCTGAAAAACTGGCCTGCTGCCTGGTCCAGAGACACTACAGACTCTCCATCCGTGCCAATAAAAGAGTTCACATTCAGTCATAAGTGTCCAATGTGACTAACAACATGGCTGAACTCTTCAAAATCTGCAGGGAACTTGCCGACCCATATGCAGTATCTTCTGACCCTACACCCTCCCAGAACGTATGCAATGCAATCGCCTCTCAATTCATTAAAAAAAGGACATACTGAACAGCCTCGCCACGCACTCTTCCAACCCAACCTTCCCCCTCTCCCCCCACCTACCACTGACCCTCCTGCTTCCGCCTTCCCCTCCTTCACTCCTGTCACTCCTGAAGAAGTCAGCAGAGTTGTCAACTGCATAAAGGTCTCTTCTAAACAGGTTGTCCCATGCTCCACCAGAACCATCAAGGACAGCATCTCCTCTCTCGCCCTTGCTCTTTCTGATCTCTGCAACCACTCCTTTCCTACTAGTTCTTTTCCATCCTCCCTCAAGCACTCCCTTGTGTGCCCCCTCCTTAAAAAACCCTTCTGCTGACCCCCCCTGCCCAGCCAACTACCACCCCATTTCCATCACCCCCGTCCTGGGGAAACTGCTTGAGAAATTGGACCTACCCCAACTCAACTCTCATACCAAATTTGTTGGAGGTCTACACAACCACCAGTCTGGATTCCGAGCATCCAGATGCAAAACAGCGATTTTCCGTATTGGGTCCCCTGCACCCTACTTCTTTCCTTCACTCTGGCCTTCCTCCATGGGTCCCCTCCTCTGAAGCCAGGAATCCCTGAGTCATCTTTCGACTCCTCTCTTTCCTTCATCCCTCATATTCAGAACACTGTCAAGAAGTCCCACTTTCAGCTCTTCCTTCTCAAAGGAACTCTACCTTTCCTCACCTTCCCCCAGAGACTTGATGTTACCCATGCTCTGGTCCTCTCCAGGCTAGACTATTGCAATAGCCTCTTCCTTAATCTTTCTTCCTTTGAGACCCCTCCAGCTAATCCAGAATAGGGCAACAAGACTTATCCTTGGCCTCAAGCCCAGGGACTGCATCTCTCCTACCCTACAAAGCCTTCACTGGCTCCCGGTCTCAGCACTGATTACATTCAAATCCCTCTGTATCATCCACAAGGCTATCTGGGGCCGGGGACTACTCTATCTTCAACTCACCCCTAAATCCGACACCCGAATCCATTGCGCAAGTGTCTGTACGCCTGCCTTCAGGTGGCAGATGGAATGAGGGCTTTGAGTGGCTATTTCCTCGCCGAGAGGTTGCGCTGTCGGATACAATGTTCATTCTTCGCCCGTTTTATTTTCACAGCACTTTTTGCTGAAATGTTTTGCCAAAAAAAACATTGAAAAATATGGGAGGGCATATAATGGGTAGGGTGGGGTGGGGTATAGGGAATAAATAATAGGGGAGCGGGGAATTGGGGGGAACTCCCCAAAATAAAAATAAAACATTAGATTATTATTTTCGGCAAAACATTTTTGGCAAAAAGTGCAGCAAAAAAGAAAACCGGCAATGAATAAACATAGAACTGCGCGGTCGGATCCATGAATACGTATCATTCGCGCTATAGTGGGCATGTAATGGACTGCGGCCGTCCCTCATAGCGCCCACATTTTCCCTTGTTCTTCCTCATTTTCTGAGTTCCACCCCATTCTCTGCCCTCTGCGCAAGCCATGCCCAGGCTCTACGTGGTGTCTCACGCAATACACTCGGCCGCTTGCAGAGATGTGCCGAGCCCGCATGAAGTCCCCGCAAAGTACGAAAAAGTGCTGCGCAGTCCATTCCGTGAATTGAGAAACAGGATTTTGCACGCAGTGCAAAAGATTCCATGAATTGGGCCCTAAACCTCAGAGCTTGATCAACGATACTTAATCCAGAGTGAAACCCAGCTTGTAAATGACTAATTAAATCATTCTCGTTGTTCAGGTTTGTACATGTTCCAACAATACCCAAGCATAAATGTGACCTGTACTGTCCAGCAGCAATTTTGATCTATAATGTAGCGGACTGTCCCGGTTCCCTTTCTTATGCAATCTCTGCCTTCCTCCGCGAGTCTGGTATTTTTGACAACATAAAAACATTTTTAAATAATCGAGCCAAATGGGCGCGGATATCGGTGGCTCGGCTGTGGGCAAATTGTTCGGGAGCTTATCAGGTCAAGACACCATACAGCTCTTCTGGACATGTAAAGCTAAATATAATTCCTCTTTGGAAAGCACAGAACTTCACTCTGAGTCACATAGTGTCAGAGCCTATCTAGCTGGGTTTCCTTCAGAAAAACACGTCCTCTCTATACAAGTGTTTAAAGATGTTCGTACCGCGAACGTTCAGGGATATTTTACTATTTTCACAATTGCCATATGCAATCAATTTCCACAAGTTAGTAGTATCTTCATCATGGAGTGAGTGCCTCTGTGAGTTCCAATTCATCGCGAACGAAGAACTTTTTCTTCCTAGTAATATTTGTGTAGTTCCCCCTCGCTAGGCCAACCTTACTAATCTCAAACCCTGATGTATGGATTGCTCTCCCATTTTGCATTCATTATCAAACCAAGCTATGTTTTTTGTAGCACCCTTTGCAATGCACACACATGGTTTTGTCACAGCGGGGCTCTGGTATTTACCATATTGTCGAAAGTTGATATACACGTATCTGCTGATGGACAATATCGGGACAGCATGGTTTCTAATGAATACGGCAATATTTCCCTGTATACACACGCGCTATTTTGTCCCCTTTTTGTGATATATCGCATTGAATGGATACCCTTGAGATCACCTCTATCGCAATGGCATTAGCATAATTGGTAAGAGGTTAAGATTCTATGTTAGCCTGTGCGCTTTTAAGTATACCGTTGTCACAAATGTGTGGCAGCAGCCACAAGGAGCAGGCAGACGCACGGAGCACCGAGCGCAACCGGTAACGACTAGTCCCAATAGGGAAGAATATATATATGTCACCACCAATCAGAATCCAGACTAACTGACCAAACTTGGCAGAGAATAAAATTGGACTGCAGGAATTGCAGGATGTTTAAACCCAACAGGACCCCCATGAGTGAAAATCACTTACCTAAATAAAAGAAGCACCGAAATGTGTACAGTCAGGAACTTCATTACAAAAGAACGGAGAACAATTTAACTATGACTATATGATTGCGATGTTTATATTATGCAAAATTGAACTGTCTTTATGAGCAAAAAAACACGTATTAAACCATTGTATTAGTGCCTTGAAAAAGCCCAAGAAAGGGCGAAACATACGCACATGTCTCCAAGCAGAGTTATGTTGACACCACTCTAAGCACAACTACGACCTAGACACAAGATTGTTGTAAAACATGTGAATATATACACTGAAATGAATGAGTTAAACCAATATGTGTATTCACTAACAAGTGACCATTGAAAAGTCATCATCCCAGGCACAACCTAGGCACAAAATTATTGTCAAATCTGTGAATAAATGCACCGAAGCAAATGGATGACGCCAATTAGTTTCCATTGAAAATCACTGGAGGAAAAAAATCTGTGAAAACTGTATATATTAAAGCGCACAGGCTAACATAGAATCTTAACCTCTTACATCTCTATGTAGCCATGCAGCCACTGACTTCCACATAGCTTGGAACAGTCAGAAACCGAAATAATCAACAAAAACAAAGAAGGGGAGATGGCACAGACTCATATAATTCACCAACCTCAAATTAAGTATTAGCATAATTGACCTAAAAACATTTAACCTAAAATATTTGATGGCAATTTTTTTACCTTTTTTTTCTGGTCAAATTTAATTAAATATATATATGGGGTGCGTAAGGATGTAAATTAGGAAGTGGGAGGCTTGTGGGGGGTTTCCTCCCGCATTTTAGACTGAAAAAAGGTCAAATAAATGCGATCAAATGTGATTAGGTCAAATGTTTTAGGTCAAATAGACTCAAACCATCGCAATAGGTAAAGCTCTGCTATCCTGCTTGATCAGGGAGGTTCCTTTATCACATTAATCTAAGGGAGTGATGGTCGCTATCAGGCCAATCTAATACTGACATTTCTTTAATCAAGTTCCAGGATTGCAGATCCACTAGTACATAGTCCATTTTACTACTATGAATCCCATTAAAATAGATCCGGCTGGCAGGTTTATCGCTGGCGTGCCTCCCATTGCAGGCCCCATACCTGTTGAGATCCAGCTTTGCACGACCTCTGCAGCATACCTGTGGTGGCATTTGGGATAAGTGGCCGACAATTCTGATATGTCCTAGGCTGTGTCTCACTCCTCGCAGCTACTTTCAGTAATGGTTGGGGGCTCAAACTGGAGGTTAAAACTACCTAAAACCAATATTATAGTTGTGGTCCCTCCTGTGCTCCCCCATTTGTATTGGTACTAGCGTAGGTCTCACCAACCTACTCTGCAGGCAACGTCACATGTTGATGCAAGCTACAGCTCCAATGGAGAAAATGTGTAATCTGAAGCCCCCAAAATTGCAAACTCTTCCCGGCTTTCACACTTGACGAATCAGTGTGATCCTGTGCAAATCCATGTACCTAAATGAGTCTTACATTCTTTAGCTCCCAAAATTCAGGTCACAGAGAAGTGATTCTGTTAAGTGTGCACTACACAAAATGCCTCACTCACACGTGCTTTAAAAGACTCCACCCTCTATAAAAAATAATAGTGATAATGTGTACAGCGCACACTCTTTGCTTGCTCGTTGCTCAAGGCACTGTAACTTGTGATAGTGGTTCTCTTCTAACAGGAAAGGAAAATGAATGAGGGTATCGGGTTATGCGACACTCTGCCGCCATTTGCATGCTCTCATAGTGCTACAATACTTAGACGCAGCAATCTGGCATTCCCGGGTGCCACACAGTAAACTGGTAATGCTGGCCAGCAGATACATGCATGTCGGTCGGCATTACATTTAATGGCACTGGGTGTGTCTACTATTCATAGGCATGAACAGCAGCTGAAGTGACGGGGTCTCAAGCCTTACCGCAGAAATCAAAATGTGCTGCTGGATGTTATCAGTGATGTCATCAATGACATTTTATGATGTCATCTTTGATGTCCTGGGTTTTAGTCGTACCAGTGCACGATGGTGGTGTGAGTTATGGTTGCTTAGTTTACCATAACTGGGGAATTTCTGAGGGTTTATAGATTTGCTTGGAACCATAACATCCCTTTAACAAAGTTTTTTCATTGAATTTCATGGGTTTTTAGTAGTGCAACTTAACCATAACGTCCCTTAAACAAAATGTTTTCATTGATAGTGCAACTTAACCATAACGTCCCTTTAACAAAGTTTTTTCAGTGAATTTCATGGGTTTTTACCAGTGCTCCCTAATTTGCTACAACTTAGTAATATCATACTTTCCCCAATATAGCAACATGTTTCTCCAATTTTGAATTTTTCACCTTAAAACTGCCATTCCCCACATTCTAGCATCATTTTTAACACTTCTATCCACTTTTTGCAACTTTTTCCACTGTTTTTGTGTTCACTGACGTTCGCAAAACTTCTGACATCATCGCAGAGTTATCGGATAGTGTCATGTGACCACGTGCTCATGCACAGCATGATGACGTGCTTCACAAACAGTTCGGAATTGCCTTTTCAGCTCCTTTAGGAACTTTGAAGTTCAAAATGTACCGAAGGCTCAGGCTACCAAGGAGAAATGCACTGAGTGCAACTGAGTGGAACGTTGTACTCAGTCATGGACAACCTGTGCAGTACTCCTACAGGACCTCCTTGATGTGCCGCCACACCAAATCCAACCACTGCAATGCTCTCAGAAAGGCTGCTCCTTTCTTAGCAAGCAGCATGCTGTCTTTCTCCAACTCATCTTCCTCAACCAATGCTGTAACCACACAGCCTACTTCTGTGGGACACAACATCCCACCAGCTACCTTGCCAGCAGTAAAAGAGGCTGTTGATCCATATCTTTTGAAGACAACAGTACTCTGCATATACTGCAATACACCACTCTGCAGGGCGAGCAATTCGAAGTGCTCTTGAAGCTGTAATCAAGGAGCATGAGGAACAGTGCCCCCTACCTTAGATGTAACACACACGCAACATCTACCCCTGCCCCTCCATATTTGTAGTTGGTGCCCCATCCCTCATTTCCCTCCCCACCTTACTTTCTGGCCTCTCCTGCAAACAGGTATTTTTAATCAAAAAACATAAAAAAGGTTCCTTTAGGAACCATCTTTCACAGTTAGAAAATAGAACTAAACTAATAAGCTTATACACTCAATCTACTTTACATTTTTCAGTAAAGTAATCAGATACAACAAGATTCTCCAATGTTCCATTAGCATTTTCTTTAATGCTAATAGAAAACATGGACAATTCTATACTACAGAAAAAGAAAAAAGCACAGAAAACAATTTCTGTCTGAAATTCTTCTCTCTAGTATACAATAAACACCATAATCCATAGCCCTGTATGACAATCAACAGTCTCTGTTTTGTCAAGGGAAAGGTTGTGTTCTGTCAGTGGTTGTGATTTCACTTCGGGCGTGGTCAAATGACATCACGTCCTGTGATGTCATCAGATGTCAAGGGTCGTGTGATGTCACTTCCACTACCCCTGCCATTTCGGTGAAATGACGTCCCTGTTTCCAACAGGGGGCAATGAGGTCTCTCTATACAGATTGAAAAGTGTCGGTGAAAAACAGGCTCCCTGTGGGACTCTGCAGAAGATGGCGGCTGGGTTGGAAGAGGGATTTTCCCAGGATACCGAGGATTGTCTACCTGACAAAAATGATTGAATCCAGTTTGTAGCCTGTAGAGCACAATTCTCTGTGGCAGATAACGTGTAAAGTAAGGGATCATGATCCAGCAGATCAAAAGCTGCAGACAGATCAAGGAGGCCAGACAGCCCATTCATTCCTTGGTCCGCCATCTCTAGCATATTGGTCTGCAGGTTGAGAAGGGCTGTCTCCGTACTGTGGTCTGTTCTGAATCCTGATTGCTTATCATGGAAAATAGATGCTAATTCAAAGTGGGCCTGTAGTTGTTTGGTATCCACTTTATCTAAGATCTTGAATAAAACATTTGTATTGGTGATGGGCTTTATGTTTTTCACATCTTTAGGGTCCAGACCAGCTTTCTTCATGGAAACACAGAAATATGAGGCCTTAGTCCTCACCTCATCATTGAATCCCGATTCCCAAGCACGGCAAAGAACACGCATATGCCCCCACATCAGCTAGGCCTTTGAACTAATGTGTGCAGCCAAAGAAGTGGAGGGCTTAGGCCTAGTACCAAGGTCATATTCCTGAGAGCGAAGGCAGAGGTCTTGGGATGCCAAAACGTGAACCGAGATTTAATGCATTACCACCCCCCAGAATGACAGTCACTCTATTTGAACTACTGGATATGCAGGGAAATGGGCTCCAAATTTTTCGTGAACTGGATTTATTAGTGGGACACCATGTTCATTCTTGGGGAATTAAACTGATAAAGGGGAAACCAGAGAACGAAACGATCTATATTTTGTGCCAAGGAGAGCTAAAAATGATGCCCATACAGTGGGGAAGGCATGATGGGAGCGCCAACGTGTCTGGTATAAGAAAAGGGCTGCTTTGTCCACAAGAACCAGGCTGACCTCGAAATTGCCCACTGAGTTTCCACTGATAACCAGGTGCATGCCATGTGGTTAGGATAAAAGGTAGGGTGGTGCCAATTGATGTTAAACAATTGCTTTACAGCATTTCATGATGGATGAGGATGTCATCCATGTGTGGTGAAAATGAGCAGGAAGACAGTGGAACCAATTAGAGAATGGGCTATATGTAATCGTTAGCATGCATATAGATGGTAGCCAATGAGGGTAGGGGATTAACACTGTATATAGATTGCGTCATGGGTGACGATTTTTGTGTGTATAAGCTGAACCTTGTACGGAAGACGTCAGAGAGCTCTGTGGCAGTGGGCTTATAATACCATGTGGCCTTTTCCTTTTTTATATACAAAATAAAACTCTTGTCTTTCTCAAAAGTGGGTGCACCTAGTCTTTTGCCTTTTGGGTTGTATTTTCTTGGTCTGATCACTGGGAGTTGCCCTACACAAGGCCAGGCAGAATGACTCCCTTCCCCTGCCATCTTTATCAGAACTCCTGGTTTGGAACCAGGACAATTACTCCCTTCTCGTGGTAGTACTTGGCACAGTTCATGACAAGGGTATGGGCAATGTATCCCTTCCCATGGTGTCTTTAAAGTATGCTCCAAGAGCTTTGGCTCCTTCCCCAGGAGAATGACTCTTTTCTCCTGGTGTCTCAAAAGTTCTTTCTCACAGCCCTCAGCTTGATGTACACTTCTCAACTCTGCTTTGTTGTTAGTAAAGTCCCAAATCCTTCTTTTCTGATCACTGGTCTCAGTACCGCCAGGCGAAGAGGAAGTTCTCCTTGCTTGCTCACTTCCCTTTTGTTGGGGTCACAGACCCTGCTCTGGTGGTCAGTGGGCTTATTAGTGCCACTGTAATGAGGAAGTTCTCCTCGGATGCTTGGCTTATGCTGGTTATAGTCTCCGACCCTTCTGTGGTGGTCAGTGGGCTTATGCTCACCACTGTGATGAGGAAGTTCGCCTCTGACTGTTGGTATGTCAGTATTAGGGTCACCGACCCGTATAGATTTCACCCCTGTCTCTCCTCGGGGTCTCTCCCACCTCCCGTTACCTTCAAAGGTATTTTGTCAAAACACCGGAACTTCCTGACACTGGGGTTCTTCTCTTCACCATACCAGTCTTCTGTCTTCCAGTCTTCTCTCTTTCTACAGCACCGCCCTCTGGTCTGTTTCTCGCTCTTCTCTCCTGCATTGCGTTCGGGTATGCGTCAGCTGGACCCGCGGAGAACTTCTTCCTTGCCTCGCCGGCGTCTTCCGCTTTTCTCTGGCTCCGACCTGTCCACAGCATTTGAAACTCCTGCTGGTTTCTGTGTCTGCCAGGGCTGGGTTTGACTGCTTGTTTAGTCCCTCATCCATACTTGCCTTCCTGGTGGATTTGAAAAGTTCTTTGTTTTTGTTGATAACTTAATCTTCATGCCTCCTCTGGGCCACCTGGTACCAGTACTAGCACAGTCAATAACCTTACTGTCTCCTGTACTCTTTTTCAACCTAGTACGTTTGGCTTTAGCTTTACCCCCTGTATTACAGAAGTAAATTGGTTTGCTTTCAATAAAATGGTTCTGAACAGTGGGGATGACTAGGGAATGTTGAGGAGCAACAATTTTATATGGGCTGCACCCCAGGTGATCGGCCTTATCCCCAGAGGGGGAGTCCCTCCCCATGAGGCCGTCCCTCATTAAACCACCCCTAGAGGGACTCTTGGGAAGTGGCCTCACCTCCTTACCCTCATGGAAAAGCCCCCCCACCCCTCCCTTGGGAAGAAGTGACAATACCTTGTGAATCATCACAGTATACATACCTCTACCATCATCAATTACCAACACTAAGTATTCTAGAATGTCTACTTGGATGATGTCTGTCTGAGACCTATTGTGACATCACTCACTAGATAGTGTCTTCATAGGATCTATCTACTGAAAAACAATCCAGTTCCCTTTACCCGATCATGCATCATCAACAATCACTAAAAATAAGAATTTCGGAAGGATCCCTTGCATGGTCATGTCCAGTTTGGACTTATTGTGACATCACTAGTCATGTACCTCTTCCAACGTGTGTATCATCTCCCGCCGCATTGAATTAACGCACAGACAGATTAATCAAACTCTCCATGAATGCCACTTTTCCTGCACAGTGAACATAATTAAGCAAGCACGTTGGGTTCAGAAATCACATTTGCCGTTTCAAGCCGCACCGAACGAGCGAAGCTCACGAAGATATATGAGACATTCAGCTGAGAAATAACAATGTGTCTGATTAGAATAAATTACTTTCATAGTTATGCCGACAACCTCCCTCTCTCCCCCGCACGACGCCTGGTTTCCATTCTGTAATGAAATGATGGGCCTACCCTCCATCAGGCAGCGCTAAACAGCATTGTATTGACTTTGACAGCTGACAGGCAGAATTGGAGTCAATCATCAGAATACTGATTAAAGTGGTGGGCTCAGAAATTAAAGAAGAGAAAGAATTGAGCACATCTCAAGCAACATATACACATGAATCACGTCATACGACCACCGGGACGGGGGTGGTAGGATTCTGAGGCTAACTAATGAAATCTGGTCATTGCAACTATATATGATCTCTTGAATAGTTCACCGTCTCCGACAGGTCTACTTTGCGTATGGAGTAAGGGGTTTGGTCATAGAGCAAAAGCAGGCCACAAATTGTCGCTGGAATACTGTGCAGACCACAAGTTGGGACACACATAAGTTCCTATTTATAGACAATGAGGGTTTATGAATTTTACATTCCCAGTGTGTGACCACATTAATTGCAGTTGTTGAAACAACATTGCTTCCTAAACCAAAAACTTTACATGGCATTCACCGGTCGCCGGAATATGCTTAATATGCATATCACTCATTTCATCCATTGACAGAATTCTCATAAGGGACAAAGGCTTCACGGGGAACATTTCAGCACAGGTTTAGAAAATGTGTGATGCTATATAAATGGGGAGAGGCCGAATTTGCTAGCTAATTCTGCGATCATATCCATATAACTTTTGGCATCAATTATAAACAGTTACTGGGAGGAATTGCCATCTGGTAAGGGTGCAAAGCCCTGACTTTTCAAATTTTTATTATTACATAAAATGATGCAGATAATTCCCTCTGCAAAAGGGTAATCTGCTAACCGGATGCTGCTTTTTTTTCATCTGCAAACCAAAAACATAATATACTTGTGCCCTGTTGCAACAGTTACCTAATTCGCAGCACCTGCTCTACTCGTGGAATAGAGCAGGTTCAAATGTCACAAAGTGCCCACTCAATATTCACAGTGACAGCCAAGTCTCTGTAGTGCAGGGGCGCAATTTAAGATATGCCCCCTGTACCAAAACTATGATGATCAAAAGTAACCTATACTGGTGGCAGTGTAAACTTTAAATAGAACTGTGTCTGAGTTTAGGCATGGTGCATGGTACTACTTATAATCATGGCCGCCAAATCCCAATTGATATCACACGTGTCAGTTCCTGTGAGTCAGCTCTGCTGTGGAAGGTGAAGTGTATTCTGGTCAGCCAGTTAGAGATGGCAAGACAGGGACCTGAAGGACAGGGCTTCTTCTTTGATCTCTTTGTGAGAGCAGGTAAGACCCTCTGCCAGATATGATATGATATGATATGATATGGCATTTATAACGCGCCTGTTCACAAGTGTTTAAAGGCGCCACGATGCAGGGAGTTGGGACAAAGGGAAGACAGAAACGATCTTACTAGGCCAGGTGTCATTCAGATCACCCAAGTGCATGGGAAGAGGGGAAGGGAAAGTGCGAGGTGCAAGGGAGAGTGGAAAGTGCAGTACACGGGGTAATAGAATAATAAGATAAATAAATAAAGGGCCAGCTAGTGGCAAGTGCAAGGTAAGTGCAGACAAGTGCTGGGAGGGGGGCTGTAGGGATACAGTGACAGTCCCGCGGTGCAGGGGTTGGTTGCCAGGGAGGCAGTGCCAGGGGCAAGTGGGTGGCCAGGGACCGAGATCAGTGAGAGTGGCCCAGTGCAGATTCAGAGTCAGCCTCTCAGCAGGCAGCTGTGCTGGTCCCAGGCATCAAAGGAGCACACTCATTCAGTAGGATTAGCCTCACACCAGGATGCTGCATCTCTAAAGGCATTTGTTCACAGCGAGATGGGAAGGGGCAGGATAAGTGTAGGCGGGAGTGCTCTGGTCAACGGAGGGAGACTTCCATCATCTTGTTTCTCTCTGTTTCTCTTTCCTGTCCCCTCCACTTCCTCTTGAGCAAAGCACTTTGGGTGTGACATCTGAAGGGCAAAGTTTATTCCATTCAAATGCAGGGATTGCACCACTAAGGCAGCCTCAACTGGAGACATATACATGTAAAAGAAGGCATCTCCCACTCCTTCAGCAGATTTTCTCAGATCCTCTCAGATCCTCTCAAGACATGCAGATTCACTTCTGAAGAACTCACTGTACTTCCTTTTGGAGAGTTGACATTTCAAAGCCCTCAGCCTGAGGTGCAGAAGGAGCCGTCCAAGGCAGAAGGAAGATCAGTTCCCTACTAATTTCCAGGGCAAATTGGAGTGACCTTTGGTGTGGGCCAGGACGTGCCACTGTGACTGGAATCTCCTGCAGCGGGGAGAGCAGGCCCTGAAAGGAACCATCCTGCCCTCGAATCCCCTGAGTGTGCCTTACAGCAGCCGGAGGGCCTGACCATCCAAAGCTCACTTTTATACTGCAGCAAACGTGTTGGTCCATGTTCACCACAACTTGAATGAGAGTGAAGGTGCTGGTGTTGGCTTTTTTCCACCAATTCAAATAATTGATTGCACTTCGAAACATCTCGATGCTGCCCTAGATAACCCATCACCTGCAAGGTCTGAATCGACTGAATGATGCACGGAACCCAACCCAAATCACTGGTGAGTCACATGCCAACTCTGACCAGGGGTTGCAACCACAGCTCGACCCAGCTAGCCCTTGAACAGCCGCCTCTTCGACCTGCACATCGACACCCCCAAGATCACCACTGCATTGACTGTCGCTTGCCAACTCAAACCGCTTGAGCATCACGCATCGACACCTCTCAGCAGCTAAAGCCCAACCCTGCCTTGCGCCACTGCAAATAGATACTGGGACTGCCCCAACCTGTATAATTGAGAGACCCTCCTCATATGCACAGAGTGACTGCATTCACCCCTACTTGAAGCTCGCTGCTTGCACCCACACAATCTAACATGCCCGAACTGAGCCTCATCATTCAACACCGGTTCTGACTCCGTCAACTGAATCCAGGTCCTGTTGACCTCAAACGGCCCCCAACGGTCCACTTGGACTGGTTAGGTCATGATCGCACCTGTTTTCACCAACGACATATTTTGTGGATAGTAACCTACCTACTAACCCTGGCACTACACTCAGAGTGCTACTTTCTGTCAGTCTATCACATTTTCTCTGTTCTTCATTCGAGGTGGGTTTTTATACCATATTGTATATTTGTTCTATTGCAGATGATGTATGTAATTAAAGTATATATATTTTTGATACAACCTTGATTGGACAGTCCCTTTATTTTGGACTGTACTACTGTGTTATTTAATTCACTACTGGTTTACCTTCACACCCCTCTTACGAGCATAGACTTCCCTGTGCCCACGTTACCACAAAAGGCAAAGGAGGTATATCTCATAACGGCCCCTGTCTAACATTTATGATTGCGTTGGGTTTTGCTTTATAGAAGTGTGCGTGCTGAGGGGGGCATTTTACCCATACTCATCCTTGCACTCCTGCGGAGCGGAATCTAATTTGTCACAGTTACGTAATAAATGTACTCCTTTGTGTGTGGATTTGTTATGTTATGTTATAGGAATTTGTAGAGCGCAGCGTTCACCTGAGGGCATCTTGGTGTTGGCCAGAAAGGAGAGCTGAAAGGGAACAGACTAAGTAGAAGAAATATTAGAAGAGGTAGGTTTTTAACACACAACAAAAAGAGAAATGATCCTCCCTTTCACGTAAAACGTAGGGTAAGCTTTTGATGCAGCCACAGAGAAGGCGCGTCCACCAACACAGAAGAGCTTTGTCTGGGGAATTTGGGTGGTCAGAGAAGTTTGAGAGCGCAGTGCTCTAGATGGTGTATAGGGGCGAAATTTTGGGTGAACATATTCAGCCCCCGGTTTGTAGCATGCTTTATGCACAATACAGAGAGACTTGAACAACACCCTCTTCTCAACCGGAAGCCAGTGCAGTTGACGAAGAATAGGAGACATGTGTGCACCTTTGAGAGGGTGCGTGACAGCTCTAGCTGTCATGTTTTGTAGTAACTAAAGTAGGCGTAATAGATAGGCAGGTTGTGCCAAATAGAGCACATTGGAGTAGTCAATGCCGCTCATCATCAAAGAAGAGACTAAAGGGGCATGAAAATGTGCAGGGATATAAGGAAGAACCTTACGGAGGACCATCAGCTTAAAATGACTGCATTTTCAGATTGCTGATATCTGGGCAGACATTGATAAGGTGTTAGAAATGTTTACAGCTAGATCCTTCACTGAGGAGACATGAGAAGGAAAAGGGCCCAAACTAGATGGCCAAAACGCAGAGGTCCAGTACCATAAGGGATCCGTTGTACCCACAACCAGTACCTCAGTTTTATCAGTATTTAACTTCATCCAATTCCTGAACATCCATTCACCCACATCCTCCAAGCAGCCCCTAAACCGAGCAGCAGTGTCGGAGCAGGAGAGATTGAACCAAAGGAGACTCTGTGTTTCAGTGAGTAGGAGTAGCATAGGAAGCCGTGAGACTGGATGATACCAAGAAGAGGCTGAATGTAAATGTTGAAAAGAATAGGGGATACTGCAGAGCCTTGAGGGACTCTGCATGACCGAGGGGTAGCTTTGGATTTGAAAGGGGCAAGGAGACTGATTGGGATCGCCCTGAGAAGAAGGAGGGGAACCACTTGAACACTGTGCCAGATAGACCAGCAGAGGAGAGGCGGGCAACCAGGGTGAGGTGGCCAACGGTGTCAAAGAAAGCTGATAGATCTAAAAGAATCCGGGTTTCAACCCCACCCTGGTCCACCAGCCGTGTAAGACCATCCACCACTGCCACAAGCACTGACTCAGTTCCTCTACCAGAACGAAACTCAGACTGAAAGGATCGAAAAAGTGAGACAATTCTAGAAAATCGCAAAGTGGGGAAATAAGAGATTCAAGCACCTTCATAGTAAATGGGAGAATAGAAATGGGACAGAAATTCGAGAGGACTGCGGGGTCCAGAGATGGCATCTCCAGTAGGGGAATCACCAGAGTAGATCGTTAGGGATATGACCTGAGGCAAGGGAGTCATTAATTACCAATGTGATCCAAGGGCTAATGTTGGCAGAGATATCCTTCAGAATTGAAAGTGGAATAGGGTACAAGGGGAAGCGGATTTTAACCTGTTTATGGCAGATAGTACATCTTGTACAGAGAAAGTAGGAAATTAAGCCCAACCTACTGAAGAGAAGACACCTTCGGCTGGTCAACAGAAGAGCCTACACTGTCGAGATTTTTGCAAATAGAAAGAATCTTTTCCTTAAAAAAAAGACAGCGAGTCGCAGAGGGCTTGCAAGGATACCACTTTGTAAGAGGTTTTAGCCGGTGAGGATAGCGACTTTACCAGCTCAAAGAGAGCTTTAGGTTGGTTTATAGCCACTGAGACTTTCTCACTGAAGGATTGTTTGGCCAGGAAAATAGCTTCCTGGTAATTACTGAAGGCTTGACAGAAGAGGTTTTGATGGGCTGGATTATGATGAAGTCTCCATCTTCTTTCCGCTTGCCTACAGAGTAGCTTTAACACCTTTAGGTCTACAGTGGACCAGGGTTCAGATGGACGAGCCCTAGCTGTACAGCGCTTCAACGGGGCAATGGAGTCAGCCACATTGCCAAAGGCCAAGGCTAAGGTGGTTAGCATGCAGGGAGATGACGTGGCACAAAGGGACTCAATTTGAGTACATAGTTGTTGACGAGAGGTAGAACGCTAAGCATGTTTCCAGAAAAACTGTGTTGGCTGAGTTTCAAGGCAGGGCATAGTAGGGAAAGAGAATGGAACTGCAAAGTGATCAGACCAAGTCAATGGACACGCAGGAAAGATATCAAAAACCTCTTAAGCAGCAAGCACGAGATCTAAAGAGTTGTCAAGATGTTGGGTTTGATTGGTAGCCTGTTGTGGGAGGCCTAAATATGACATGGTGGTAAACAGTTGAGATATTGAGTGCCTACTGGTTTTGGTGATCGGAAGGTTAAAATCACCAACAATGAGTAGGTTAGAATGTTTTAATAGGAGTTCAGAAACAAAGGCGGGGAAATCAATCAGAAAAGAGCAGTCATAGCCAGGGGGGCGATAAACAGAGACATGGAGGCAGACGCTGAGAGGCGCAGCAGTAAAGATTCCATTTTGAGGCTGTCGTCAGTTTCCATGGAGGACACATTAAATATAGACGTATGCATTACTGCAATCCCTCCACCAGAGTGAGTTGACACTCGGTCCAGACGGAGGATGCTGTAATTGGGAGGTAATGCTAACAATACAGTGGGGTCAGCGTGCTCACGTAGACATGTTTCTGTGATGAAAATATTTCTTTTAGTTAGCATTTTATAAATGCATTCATTATAATCACCATGTCATTAATCCAAGGCAAACTCTGTCTAGTAAGTTGCCCCCAACTTTCTGAAAGCTTATGTGAAAGTTTTACTTCAGCACTCTTGAGAACTGCATAAACAAGCCATTGGATTTATCACGTGATTACAAGTGATGTAAGAGCAGTGGAAAACCCCATTTATTTAGTCCAAAGGACTCCATGGGGACTTTGGGAGGAAAACCACAAGTGGTAATTCTCCACAGTAATTATGCCAAAACTCAGAATTCAGCGGTGCAGTAAAAACAGCGATAATTCAGCTACCTGCAAAAAAAAAGGCAATAACAGAATTACTGTTACGTTTTTACTGCGCCACCAAACTCATGACTAGGCCCAATTATTCACTTGTCAGAAATGTTGTTTAGATGGTTCTTCTCGGCATGCATACCCCCTCCGCCCTGTGTCTTCCGATCAACCCCCCCCCCACATCCTTCCTCTTTCCGGATTCCATATTTCATCAGAAACTCAAGGCTTTGATTGGTTTGGGAAAAGACGGGTCAAACATTAGTAGCTACTAGGCAACTGCTCAAGCTGCAACTGCAGGGCGTTACCAGGGCTCCTGTTACAGAAACCCTGCACAAAGGCCAAGTGTATTTTTTGCATGGCATTAGCAGTCGTAAAAAAATGTATCTTTTCAATCCTTGCTGTCTACCAGTGCAACGTTTGCTTTAGTGCTACACAGGGGGCAGTATTAGTTGAAACGTACTCTCGATGGTGTAAATGACAGGAACACTTCTGAAAAAGATGTCTTCCTGGGAACAAAATGGCCGCCTGGGATGTTTCCCAAGGCATACCTGTCAAAAGTGATTGATGCAGTTTTCTCATAGCAAGTTTAAGAAATGTCATCAAAGCCACGTATCATGTAGTGGAAACTCAGCACATCCCTGCAACCATCAGTTCCAGGAGTGGACCACTCACCGGGGACTGAGGTCAGGGGCCTACACACTGCTCTACTGTTAGATCTTGAGACTGTAAATACTGCATGAGCTGTAAGCCGCTGGGCGCCTACCTTGTGCATTATGTACAACATGATATGTCAAGCCACAAGCCCAGGGGTTCCCTGAACAGCTTCTATAATGGGGCGCTGGGGTGAAGGGAATCACGAAATGTCTGTAGGAACGCCTCAAATGAAACATTGAGCAGTTGGCTTCAAGGCGTGAGGTAATAGAGGGATGAGGGAGTGCAGTGGAGATGTGGCAGTGGATGGATAATGTGGACGCGGTGTGAGAGTGTGTGTGTACAAATATACCTCACTCTACTCTATGGGCATAGGCCTTGATGCATTGTACCCACCACAAACTATTTCTGGCAGGCCCAATGCACTAGGATGAATGTTCCTTTAACGATGTGTGTTTTTTCCATGTTTTTAATAGAGGAACATCTCTTTTTGTTCAGTATACATCATCCAATGTAATTATTGTGGACATGTTGTTCAGAATTGGAGAAAGAGCTAAGAGAGGGAGACAGGAAGAGAGTAAGAGAGAGGTAGTGAGAGATGGGACTCACCACTTTGGTTGAAAGTAAAATGGCAGAAATTAATTTTACCAAATGTGTTACCACAAATAGATAGACGGTGGGTAGCGGTAAGGTATATAGAGGGGGTGGGTCGAGGGGTTGGTGAGAGGGGAGCAGCGTGTCTCACCACCGGATTTTGCAATAAAAAAATTGGTAAAATAATTTCATCCATTTTATTTTCGACGAAAATAGCGTGGTGTTATACCAGAGAACCCGTAGATATGGAAAGGGTGGATAGAGAGAGGGAAATAGAGAGCGAGCGGAAGAGTTAGAGGAAGAGAGAGACAGAGAAAGGGTTGGAGAGAGAAATGGAGTGAGAGAGAGAGGGAGCGAGAGAGAAACGGAAAGTGAAAGGGAGAGAAAAGAAATAGAAACAGAAAGGCTTGTGCGAGAAAGGAATGCAGATGGAGTAGGAGAAAATGAGGCAGAGAGAAAAAGAGAGTTAAAGAAAACTGGAGAGGAAGGAACTCGAAATCGAGAGAGGTATGATATGATATGATATGATATGGCATTTGTAACGCGCCTATACACAAGTGTTTCAAGGCGCGAGAAAAGGAAGAGTGAGGGAGAGAGAAGAGGTGTGTCTTTATCTAGATTAACCCACGCATAACCTTGAGGGAGGGCTTGAAGAGATATAGGGTCATGTGTACCACACCAGTAGCATTGGCAAGAGAAGCCAGTGCCACCTGTAACCTCCTGTTCCACTGACCTCTGACAATCCTCAGTGATTTCCACAGCGTTCCATTGCTTCCTGGATAGGCAGGCGCCATAGGAACCCAAATACAAAGGGCCCAGGATAACTTCCGCTCTGTTTCCTATCACAGTGACTGCCTGGTGCCTGGGTCCCTCTTTCACAGCGCTGCACAATCAATAGTGAACAATACATGCAGAGGAGTGAAGGTAGCATGTGCCAGGATGGGGAGACAAGAAGGAGTGGTGAAGCGAGACCCATGCCCCGTTTACAATGGCCCCCCTGACGTGCACCTTAAACCATTGGGGATTTCTGCCCCCTCCCTGTTATGTCTTCAATTGTGTTTTGTTGAAGGTTTGGCATGTAAACTTTGGGTTCCAACATTCTTTAGACTGCACTGCTTTCATAACACATGGATGTCATGTCATATATGCAGATTTGGAAGTGTGAAAAAGAAATGAGTGACGCTCTCTGCAAGCGGAGGGGGTGGGGCTGGGCGAGAAGCATGGGAGATGCAGGGCAGGACACAATGCAACCTTTTCCCATGTGCTGTTGCTGCCTAAAGTGCACTTTGATATCCCCAAAATCCCATGTGTGCATGCTGTGGCAATGCAATCAATGTTGGCACTGATTGGAGACATGCATGGCACCAATAATCAGGCCAATATCATTCATCCTTTGATCATAACCAAAATCACATATCGACACACAACTCCCCCACTGAAACAGCACAGGTTGCACACTGGAATGTACTCCATCAGAAGGTGTACTACATATCCCTAAACATCACACCAGTCCACCACAGATACACCAAGATAACTCCCCCACTGAAACAGCACAGGTTGCACACTGGAATGTACTCCATCAGAAGGTATACTACATATCCCTAAACATCACACCAGTCCACCACAGATACACCAAGATAACTCCCCCACTGAAACAGCACAGGTTGCACACTGGAATGTACTCCATCAGAAGGTATACTATATATCCCTAAACATCACACCAGTCCACCACAGATACACCAAGATAACTCCCCCACTGAAACAGCACAGGTTGCACACTGGAATGTACTCCATCAGAAGGTGTACTACATATCCCTAAACATCACACCAGTCCACCACAGATACACCAAGATAACTCTCCCACTGAAACAGCACAGGTTGCACACTGGAATGTACTCCATCAGAAGGTATACTACATATCCCTAAACATCACACCAGTCCACCACAGATACACCAAGATAACTCCCCCACTGAAACAGCACAGGTTGCACACTTGAATGTACTCCATCAGAAGGTATACTATATATCCCTAAACATCACACCAGTCCACCACAGATACACCAAGATAACTCCCCCACTGAAACAGCACAGGTTGCACACTGGAATGTACTCCATCAGAAGGTGTACTACATATCCCTAAACATCACACCAGTCCACCACAGATACACCAAGATAACTCTCCCACTGAAACAGCACAGGTTGCACACTGGAATGTACTCCATCAGAAGGTATACTACATATCCCTAAACATCACACCAGTCCACCACAGATACACCAAGATAACTCTCCGCACTGATTAAGCACGCCTCAGAGAGACTTCACAGACAACCATACACTTATCTTAATAACCTGGAACTGCTACAGACAGCTCACAACATATCTAAAACGTACACCCTACAGAGAGCCCTATCTTTTCTGATCTGCACAGATCAAGATTGTAAGAAAGCAGCCTTGCCCTCTTACCCGCGCTTCTAAATGACTCCCCTACTACTGATCCTGAAGCTCCCATGTGCTCTGGAAATAAATGGCAGGCGGCATGCTGTACAAGATTCAATAACATGGCATAGCAGGGCATAGAAAAGAGTTTCACTTATCCTCCTTTGGGACACATCTCTGGAAGGTCCAAGCAACTTCAGTGACTGGAAATGAATGTTGGTTCTGCTGCAGTTCCCCCCCCCCCCCGAACTCCCCGCTGTACACAAATCTGTGGCTGGTGAGACTATATATTTGCCTGTAAAATCAAGTGATATGGGACTGAGAGAAGCCAATGCAACAATAATGCAATTCTAGGTGACAGCATTTGGGGCCACTAACAGGGAGAAAGAAAAGCACTATTTTGTACTTTCATTAAATCTGCCCCAATCTGTTGGGGCTTCTTTTTTACAGATAGCGTGAACGTAGTACCTTATAATGACTCCCATTTGAGCATTTAAATCAGAGTGAGATAACATTATTTGCCCAGGATGACACACTTTGGCTAAACAGTGAAGCAGGGATGTTAACCAAATGTGCAAAAGAAGCACTTGACCACACACCGTCCAAGCTTTATTTGTTAAAAATATTTAATGTTTGGAATTCAAGCCCTTTAATAATACTGTCTTATTAACTTTAATTTCAAAATACACAAATTGCAGCAAACTGACATTTATAGAAACATTTTACACTAAATTATTATCACTACAGCATCATTTTTCACATCCTGAAAGTAAAACTTTAAGTCCCAGAATGCAAAATAATGTAAGCCTGAAACATCTCCCATTTAACAGACTGTTACTTTCACTATATGCAAGTACTGGACTGCTACACTCCTTACCCTGGGGCTCCCCCCAAGGACTCATATGCATGCTCATAAAACCGATGTGGCCCCCAGCCCCCTGGATGTGGCTTTTCCAGAGCGCGTCCACTTTTTTATTGTCATTGCACTCACTTATGCGCTGCCTTACACAGCCGATGTGGCCCCCAGCCCCCTGGGTGCTGTTGTTGTAATTGGTTATTTATAATGCACTGGATACCCAGAGGTTTCTAAGCACGGACCCAGGGATCGAAGCTGTGTTGCTCCGTGTGGTCTTGCTTCCAAGGCGAGTACGTTGCATCGTAGTTATCCTCCCGAGCGGCTTTTCTGGAGTGTTCCCACATCTTTATTGTCATTGTGCCCACTCATGCTCTGCCTTACACAGCCGATGGGAGTGCGCCCACTTCTTAATTGTCATTGCATCCACTTATTCTCTGCCTTACACAGCCGATGTGGCCCCCAGTCCCCTGGGTACAGATTTTCCAGAGTAGAGCGTGCCCACATCTTAATTGTCATAGTACCCACTTATGCTCTGCCTTACACAGCCGATGTGGCCCCCAGCCCCTGGGTGCAGCTTTTCCAGAGTAGAGCGTGCCCACATCTTAATTGTCATAGTACCCACTTATGCTCTGCCTTACACAGCCGATGTGGCCCCCAGCCCCTGGGTGCAGCTTTTCCAGAGTGTGCACACATCTTAATTGTCATCATACTCACTTATACTCTGTCTTACACAGCCGATGGGAGTGCGCCCACATCTTAATTGTCATTGCACCCACTTATGCTCTGTTTTACACAGCCAATGTAGCCCCCAGCCCCCTGGGTGCAGCTTTTCCGGAGTGTGCCCACATCATAATTGTCATTTCACCCACTTATTCTCTACCTTACTCAGCTGATGTAGCCACCAACCCCTTGCATACAGCTTTTCCGGAGTGTGCCCACATTTATTTGTCATCGTACCCACTTACGCTCTGCCTTACACAGCCGATGTGGCCCCCCAGCCCCCTGGATACAGATTTTCCAGAGTAGAGTGCGCCCACATCTTAATTGTCATCGTACCCACTTACGCTCTGCCTTACACAGCCGATGTGGCTCCCAGCCTCCTGGGTGCAGCTTTTCCAGAGTGCGCCCACATCTTCATTGTCATCGTACCCACTTATGCTCTTCCTTACACAGCCGAGGTTGCCCCCAGCCCCCTGGGTCCAGCTTTTCCAAAGTGCGCCCACATCTTAATTTTCATTGTACCCACATATGCTCTGCCTTACGCAGTTGATGTAGCCCTGAGCCCCCTGGGTGTGGATTTTCTGGATTGCGCCCACATCCGACTCTTACTGCTCCCTATATGTATTTTACTGTGGTCCTGCATGACCACCCTGCCTTATTATGAACCCAGCAAATGGGTTATGTCCTAAAGATTTTTCTGCAAGCTCTTATATTACTGCCATGCACCCCACTTAATCGCCCTGTATCCCTCTTGTCTCTGTGTAATATGCTTGCTTCCTGTAACTTTAACTAGCGCCTAGATGCCTTAGAGCTTTGTGCGCAAATGCAAAAATAAATAAATAATGCATAAATAAACGAGACTCACAGTCACACAGAATAAAAGACAAGGACACGTGGGATGAATACATGAGAATAATACAAACTGTGGAGAAAAACAATAGCTACATATACATTGGATTGTGAAGGGGTTTAGGGGCAATCAGGACATCATGGGAATTGGCAGCTTGGCACTTTACATTCAGGCATGGAGGTTGGCGATCTAGGCTAGAATTCGGGACATATCCCAGTAAACATTGGCAGCTAGGGACTACCCATTAAAGCATGGAGGATGGCAATCTAGGGTAGATTCAGGGACATACCCCAGTAAGTATTGCCATCTGTACCCTTTCCATTGAGGCATGGAGGTTCGCAATCTATGCTAGAATCTGTGAAATATACTAGTAAATATTAGCAACTAGGAGCTTTACATCGAGGTATGGAGGTTAGCGCTCTAGGCAAGAATCCAGGACATATCCTAGTAAATATTAGCAGCAAAGGCACTTTACATTGAGGTTTGGAGGTTGGTGCTGTAGGCAATAATCAGGGACATATCCTAGCAAATATAAGGAGCTAGGCACCTTACATTGGGACATGGAGTTTAGCCTGTAGGCAAGAATCCAGGACATATACCAGTAAATACTGGAAGCTAGACACTTTGCATTGAAACATGGAGGTTGAAGCTATAGGCAAGAATCAGGCACATATCCTAGTAAATATTAGCTCACTAAACATTGGTACCTAAACCCTTTATATTAAAGCCAGAGGTTGGAGCTCTATGGAGACATACAAGACGTATCCCAGTTGTTGGCCGTCACAGCATATACATTAACGCATACAATGTGTATGAATAGATTTTACGAGGCAACAGATAGGGACAAAACTATTGCAGTGTGTGCTGAAGGTCCATATACTAAAATGTCTGGGTGCTGGAGATGTAAGTAGGACATCGGATCAGTTAAAAGCTGCCACTGGGCTTTGTTCATGGGTGCTCAGGATGAGGGAGAGAGGAGAAGCTGGCATGACCAGGACACAAAGATGGCGCTGGAAAAAGGTTAGTGGCATGACTCCTGATAGAGATAGGAAATAAGAGAGCCTTGATGCAACGGTGATATGCACACTGAGCTTCTTTCTATTTTCCCGAGTGGTGTGATTTGCAGAAGTGATGTATGGAATCTGCACACACTCTTAGATTTGCCATGTCCTGTATTCCTGTTCATCCTGACCCTCAGCCTGGTCCCACCTAGACTCTCTCACTCTGCCTGCTCAAGTAGCATCTTCCTTGACCCCAACTGTGCTGCAACTTGCAGCCAAGCTTGCATTGCTTCATCCCGGGAGCTGTCTGTCTGGGGACCTTTGACTTCACCAAGGCCTCTGCTTCGTCCTCATTGACTGTGACTTCTCCCAGTGGTGCTACGGCTCTGTCATCCACCCTGTTAATCTTGGAACCTATGCGGTGTCTGAGAACTTGGAAAGTGTGTGTGTGCAGGGGGGTCTTGGTTGGAGACCTTCATTATTAATTGGATCTCTTGTCCCTTCCCTGAACCACTGCCTCCCTGGGTCCAAAGGCACAGTTGTTCTTGCCATGCTTCACCTTCTCTCTCTCTCTCTCTCTCTCTCTCTCTCTCTCTCTCTCTCTCTCTCTCTCTCTCTCTCTCTCTCTCTCTCTCTATCTCTCTCTGTCTCTCTCTCTCTCTCTCTCTCTTTCTTTCTTTTGCCCTCTCCTTCCCTGTAACACAATGCCATCTCTGAGCATTGGAAGCCTGAACAATCTTTGATTTTTAAGTGTACATTATGATGCAAGTAATTCTGTTTCTGAAAGGGGAGCCTTCTAATCAGACATCGCTTTTGCAATACTCCATGCCAAAAACAAGTTCACCCATGCACCCTTGCTGCAACAGTCTCTGTAGACCTACTAGAACAGTGTTCTGATTACTGGAGACCTTTTAAAGTAGGTCGGTAGAGGAAGCAGTGTCAGGGTTGCCCATTGGAGAGGCTCAGACCATAGAGGGGTTTCACGATCTTGGATTTTGCTACAGCCCCTCAAAATTCCTACCCCATCCCCACTTCCCGCAGGCAGAGCACAGAGGGTGTCGCATCACAGGGCTAGAAAGAAACCAATCAGTGGTGTCATTTTGCCTATATAAGGGGGGACCCCTCCGCTTAGTGAATTAATCTTTGGATTGAAGAAAAAAAGGATTCACCTGGAACTCTGTTGGGGATATAGTATTGTATTGTTGTATTGTTTATTCATTTATAGAGCGCGCCTGGTCGTTGAGCAACTGGGCGCTTGCAGAAAATAAATCTTGGGTTACAGGTACATGAGTATGTTACATTTCTTAAGTTACAGGATCATATATTACAAGCTCATATATCAAGCATTTCTTACTTACAAGAGAGATATGTTACATATATCAGAATCTTTTTGTGTTGCACTGTCGGATGACTTACAGTAAAGATAAGTTACAGTTACAGTGTTTACAATAAATATACAGAGTTTTTGGTGTAGTTGGGGCATTTAGCGGTCGTTGGTGTTAAGCCAGAGTTTAGCGTTAGCTTTGAACACATGGAAGGAGGGGGTGGCTCTAAGTGCATCTGGGATGGAGTTCCAGAGCTGCGCTGCTCGAACCGGGAAGCTGGACCCACCAGTTCTTTTCAGTTTAAAGTTAGGGACTTTGATGCTATTTGAGAGGGCCTTTCTGATGGGACGTTCAGAGGTGTGCTTTGTGAATTTTTCTGTCAGGTATACAGGAGCTTTGTTGTTCAGACAATTGTGTGTAATGTTCAGAGTTTTGAATTTGATACGGTCATTGATGGCCAACCAGTTGACGGCTCTTCTATGGGCAGACATGTGTTGTCCTTTGGGGATACCTAGGGCTGTTCTGGGGGCATTATTCTTCAGGGTTTGGAGTTTGTTAATGTTGTGTTTACTGGTGCCTAGGTACAGTGCATTGCAGTAGTCTAATTTAGAGAGGATGAGGGCTCGCGCTATGGTGGTGCAACTATCTGTGGAAAGGTATGGTTTGCAGGCGTGGATGAGTTTGCAGGTGTAACTGGTTGCTGAGGCTGTAGCATCTACTTGCTTGTCGAGAGTGAGAGCTGAGTCTAAGTCTATTCCCAAGACTTCTGCCATAGAGGTGGGGACAGAAGGCTCCAAGGAAGATGAAAGCTCTTCACCCAGTTCATCCCAAGGGCACGTTTATAAGTTCTGTGTGGGCAAGACATAATGCAACTGAAGCACTGATAGCCAGGTTTCTGCCACGTGAGGTGACATAACCTCTGCAAGTGCCTTTTACAAGCCTTCCTGGCTAAGAAGTGCACAAGAAACAGCTTGTCCCTGAGACCATGGACTGGGATTCCCAACGACCACAGAATCAAGGAACCAACCCCTGCAACTCCCTGCATCACCAAACCAACTTTGGGTCAGTTCGGGACTTGTGGCACTGTCCAAGATGCTGCAAGAGAATTACCAGAGTCAACCCCCTCTGCATCTCTGGTTCCAGTCGATGCCAACATCAAGGCTCCACTCTCTATGTATCTGAGACCCACGGATTGTTCTAGAGTGCCCAACTCGACACCGCCTGTCTGATTACCAGCTACTTTGAGCTCCAAGCCATTCCCGCTGCAGTACTGTGTTGAGCCAGCTCAGCCCACTCGCCGCCGAAGGACAGTCTCTGCTTCTCCACACTCAAGGCACCCAAGGCGTCCAGTGCATCAACATTGCCTGTGTCCCCAACTTATTTAACCCCCAAAGCTGACGCCACTGCGGAATAGCACTGCATAGTAGGAACAGGCCACCTCTGCCCCTTGACACTAGCTCTGCGCCAGAAGCACCCAGACTCTGTGGTTCAACACGGAAAAGCCTGGCTCAACCCTGTTGAGCCCCAAACGCAACATGGTTATGATGTTTGAAGAAGCCTCTCTCCCTTGACCTGCCTTAAAATAGCTGAGTGATGTTAAGCCCTCTTCTCAACCTTTTTAAATACATCATTATAAACTTGACATTTTGCTGCAGACATCTTTATTCTAACCAATTGTTTTCTCAGTGTTTTCCCTTACAGTATTGGGCCAGTAGTGGTTATGTCAGTTGTGTGCATTTGTGTTAAGTTTAATAAAATATCCTAGTTTATGGAAGCTTGGTTGGGCTTTCTTTGATTTTGGAACCACTGTACTAATGCTGTTTGGATTGCTTCTGTACCTGCTCACATCCCTCCTTAACATTATAACCTGTCCTCGCCCCACGTTGCCAAAATACGCAAAGGGCCTATAGCATTGTGGTGTTCATTAGTCACCTTTATGATTGCGGTCAGTGCAGAGTGTAGTGTGTGGCTGCGCATGCGCTTCAGTCACTACACACCCTTGTACTCCTGTGGCACAGTAGACATGCTGTCGCTGTCGGTCTCTCTCTGTCTTACTCTGTGTCTCTTCCTATGTGGGTGAGAGGCGCGTTGTCAGTTGCACATTTGCTAGATCAGTTGCAGCTGTTGCGGGCCGCTACACAACCAGATAAATCGGTGGAGGGGTTGCTCTATTGTTCCCAAAAGCAGCTATTTAAAAAAAAAGTGTATGATTTAATTGTACTAACAGCGTAAACTGTCTCTTATTAATGTCACAAAATTAATTTCCAGTGATGAGTTCCAGTGTACATGTTATTCCCAATAAGAACTTTACACTTATCTTGCTGTGCAAAGTACATTATTAAAACCTACAATAACCATTTAAATGTATTTTGTGTTATTATGATACCCCTCTGAAAATAGGTAAGTGGATAAATAACTGGAGTGAGGGATCCATCCAGTTTCTATAAAATTAGAGAGCATTTTGGGAACATAAGAATTACCACAGATCCTTTAATGTGCCAATTTGTTCTGTGATAAAAAAGGTTGCATGCCTTAATAGTGAAGTATATACCGTACACTGGGCTTGGCACCCTTTACCTCTTCACAACATTCACCTCAACATTAGAATATTCACATACCATCAGGATGTGTATGTGGGAATAGAATAACTGCAACCTCAGCCACGCCATTGGGGTCCAAGAGCTGTGAAAGCCTTCTTCTCCACTCCTCTCCCCCCACCCGCACAGAAATCTAGGGTGTCATGGTCAGTGGTTGAAGTGGGCGGGAGCAGTGCTCCTACACGTTTATGTTAAAAAGAAACTGTTCCATTTGTTTGATATAACTTGTGATGACATTTTGTAAAGGTTTTTTCCTATAAGCCAAACACAAAATTAAAAAATAAATAAATAAAACTGTTCCAGCATGTGTATAAAGAGGTTGAACGCTCCCTTAACAGCAGGCGCGTTTGTTTGGGGATTTGGATTGCACGTGGCTGGAGCATGTCGATGGGGTTTGTGGGGGGTAGTGGGGGGTGCAGCCCAACAGGGAACATAGTTCCATAACTTCTTTCCGTACACTTCGACCACTAGTCATGGTAAAGGGTGGTTGAGCACAACCTCTGTCCCCAATTATTGTATCAAGGCAAGAAAAGAGCCTAACCCTTTTCGATGTACCTACTGAGCGCTATCTCACAGGTGTCTACAGTTTGGCACCAAAGCTAAAAATGTAGACGATCATTGTTCTACCCTAATCCCCTGTTGCGTTAAATGGATGCAGCAAACACATAGCCTTTGCACTGAGGTGCCAAAGGGCAAACATTGATCATGCACTATGTTTGCTGTGTGCTTAATAAGAAACTGTTCAGACACATTTTGCTTCACTTTGCAAATGTCAACCGTGCCTCTACAGTGATTCCTTCTGGCCTAAAGCAGATGGTAGCTGCCCAAGTTCCAGACTTCACAACCGACAAGAGATCAAGGCTGCCAACCCCAACTTACCCTCTTCATACTCCTGTGGTGTGTGCACTGAGCTTCTGCACCACTAGTGTCAAGGACTTCCCCCCTTCTCACCTGGGTCCGGTGTTTGCCGGTGTCTTCAATCGCTGTCTTCTTGCGAACGCTCCTGGTCTTGAACAGCGCTGCTTGAGTCTCGTCTGGTTCCAGGTTGCGTTTAGTTCCGGGATCGCGGAGTCCAGGAATCCGGGAGACTGGGAAAGGCTAGAAATGCTTGGAACCAGGAAGGGGGAAAAGGACAGGAGCGGGTAATAGCACTGGGACAAAGGAAACAATACCGCGAGCTACGAACATACGTCTGGGCTACTCTGCAATAGCATTGAGACGCGCGGAGCCGTGGAAGGCGTGGTCTATAAATAGATCACGCCGCGTTCAGCGCATGGAGCGAGCAAGGGCTTCAGCTCTATACGGCCATGTTGGAAGTAGTACGGAATGTAAGCCCCTTTGAGACAAGGACCAGGAGGTCCAAAAGGGGCGTGATCTGAAGTTCATGACAGCATGCCTCCTCCGAAGGCCTTTCCCTCCAGGTTTGCCCGGGTGTATTAGGTGAAATCTTCTGAGCAACCGAGGAGCCTTGATATTTGAAATAGGTTCCCAGGTCCTTTCGCTAGGAGGATATCCTTTCCACTCCACTAGGTATTGAAGATGGTCCCGCTTATACCTGGAGTCACAAATCCGGGACACCTCATATTCTAGTTGGTTGTCAATCAGTAGAGGAGGTGGTCTACTGGATTTTCGAGAGGATTGGATGTAGGGCTTCAATAGGGATGTGTGAAAAACTGGATGAATTCTTTTCCAGGAGTCAGGTAGCTTGATTCGATATGAGACAGGATTGATAATCTCCTTGATGGGAAATGGACCATAGTAGCGGGGAGCCAGCTTGTTTGGTCGCAAGTGTCGGGGAAGTAGTTTTGATGACAACCACACTCGGTCACCGACCGTATAGGAAGGACCTGGTCTTCTCTTGGAATCCGCATACTTCTTGGTCTGTAATCTGGCTTTCTCTAAGTGTTCTTTAGCCTCCCGGTGAATGTTGATCAGAGTTTCGATCCAGGAGTCAACAGTAGGTACTGGTGTAGGGTAAGGAAGAACCGAGGGTAAGACCAATGGATGGAACCCCTGGCTACGATAAAAGGGGCTGGTCTGTAGCGCTGAGTGTTCGGAGTTGTTGTAAGCGAATTCCGCAACAGGTATCAGGAGAGACCAGTCATCCTGGACCTTGGTGGCGAAACATCGGAGATATTGTTCCAGGGTCTGATTTGCACGTTCTGTGGCTCCGTTGGTTTGGGTGTGATATCCTGAAGAGAGGGCACGTTGGATTCCTAGTACCCGACAGAGGTGTTTCCAGAATTGTGAAATGTATTGGGGACCCCGGTCAGAGATGATCTTGGAAGGAAGCCCATGTAGTCGGAATATGTGTTCCAAAAATATTCCAGCTAGCTCTGAAGAGGAGGGTAGTTTCATCAGTGGCGTAAAATGGGCCATATGGGTAAACAAATCTATGGTGACCATGATGGTAGTATATCCTCGGGAAGGTGGTAACTCCACTATGAAGTCTGTAGCAATGATTTCCCATGGTTTAGAGGGTAGAGTGGGCTGCAGAAGAAGACCCGCCGGTCTTTTGTTATCATGTTTATTTTGGGCACAGGTTATACAAGCCTGGATTTATTCCTGCAGGTCAGACTTCATTTTAGGCCACCAGAACTGTCTCTGTATAAGACGGAGGGTGTTGGTGATACCTCGGTGCCCGGAATGGAGTGTGTCATGACAAAGGTTTATTATTTTTTGCTGTAACGTCCGTGTAGGAATGAGTAGTGTATTGTCCTTGAATAAGTAGCCTTCCTTGGCTCTTAATTTCCAGAGATTTCGTGTTGAAATGTCCTTCCATATTTCCGAGGATTGAGTTTGCGATCGGACTTCTTCCTGGAGATCAACTGCTTGGACTACGAAGATCGTGGGAGAGAACATTTTAGGAAATGCCTTATCTTCAGTGGTCACGTAGTCAGGTCGGCGAGACAAGGCGTCAGCGATCAGGTTCTGTGATCCAGGGACATGGGCAATGTGGAACTGATACTGGGCAAAAGAGTAGGCCCAACATGCCTGACGACTGTTCCTACACTCCAGTGACTGTAGAATCTGAAGGTTTCGATGATCAGTACGAACTTGGACAGGATGTCTGGCTCCCCGAAGTAAGTGTTGCCATTCAGTGAAGGCTTGGCAAATGGCTTAGAGTTCCTTTTCCAGGACGGAGTATTGTGTTTCACTAGGAATTAGGTTCTTGAAAGATAAGCAACGGGGTGTTCCAAATCGTCCTCCATTTTCTGCTTCAACACTGCTCCTATAGCGTAATTAGAGGCATCCGTTTCCACTAAAAAGGGTCGACTTGCATCGGGTTGAGCCAAAATGGGAGCTTGTGTGAACTCGGTCTTCAAACGCTGGAATGCAGTTTCTTGTAATGTTGACCAGACAAATGGGGTGTTCTTCTTTAGCAGAGCCACTATGGGTTGTACAATCTCGGAAAAGGTGGCTATGAACTTCCGGTAGAAATTGGCTAGTCCTAGGAAGGATTGGATTTGTTTCACAGACGTGGGAGTAGGCCAGGCGAGAATGGCCTTTACTTTTGAAGGGTCCATGCCAATCCCCTCTGGACTAAGGATAAATCCCAGATAGTGCACAGAGGTAATGTGAAACAAACATTTTTCAGGCTTGGCTAAGAGGTGATGTTCCCGGAGTCTTTGTAGAACTGCCTTAACATGTCCTTCATGCTTCAGAGGGTCCTTGGAAGAAATCAATATGTCATCCAGATAGAGAATGATGAAGAGAAACAACATATCAGAGAACACCCTATCCATAAAACGTTGGAATACTGCTTGGGCATTGGCTAGTCCAAAGGGCATGACCAGGTACTCGTAGTGGCCAAACGGTGTTCTAAAGGCGGTCTTCCACTCGTCTCCTTCCCGGATACGGATCAAATGGTAGGCACCCCTGAGATCCAATTTGGTGAATATTACGGCTCCTCTCACAGCTTCCAGGATATCCGAGATCAGGGGCAGTGGGTACCGATCCTTGAGGGTGCATTGATTTAAGCCTCTATAGTCGAGGCAAGGTCTGAGTTCCTTGGTATCCTTCTTGGGAACGAAGAACAATGAAGTACCCGCTGGAGATTTCGAGGGTCTTATGGTGCCGTTTTCAAGATTCGTGTCTAGGTATTCTCGAAGGGCCTTTTTCTCGGGTTCAGAAAAAACGAACATTCTGCCGAAGGGAATTACAGCTGAGGGATCTGTATCTATGGCACAGTCTTCGGGCCTGTGAGGGGGTAAGGCTTGGACTATGGCAGTAGAAAATACATCAGCATATCCCTAATAGGCCTCTGGAACTTGTATGATATTGGAAACCATGTGTGGTGTTTCTTGGTCTCTTGGTGGTTCTTTAGGAGTTACTGAGGAGGGGTCTAGGGATAGGCAGTGGGACATACAGAACTCCGAGCCCAGAAATAATGATCCTGCTGTCCAATTGATATATGGATTGTGCTTTTGTAACCAGGGCATACCCAAAACCATGGGGTAATGAGCTGACTTAATGATGTCGAATGTAATCCGCTCTTGATGATGGTTTATGGAAAGTTGGATCTCTTTAGTCTTCAGGCTTATGGGTCCTGAAGAGAGGGGTCTTCTGTCAATTACTTCCACCGGCTGCATGGTGTTTCGTGTCTCGTACGGAATATGATGACTAACAACCCAGTCTTGATCAATGAAAATTCCCATAGCTCCGCAGTCCACCAAGGCCAGAATGGGATAGGTCTTGTCTTTGGAGGGAGACAGGAAGGCCTGTAGTATCACCAAACTGTTTTGTCCAGGAGAGTTCAAGGATGGGATTGATGTGGAGCAAACATCTCTCTCCGGAATCTCTGCTCCATTTAAGATCGGGCTGGCGTTTCCCGAACGCCAAGGGTGTGCCAAAGGACATTCCCTGACCAAATGTTTGTCTGAAGCACAATACATACACAAACCCGTATGGATCCTTCTCAATCTTTCTTGAGGTGATATGGGTCCACGAAAGGCTCCAATTTGCATGGGTTCAGGTTCTGGGGCTGGACTTGGGTTTGCACTCGTTCTGGCTGTGCTCTCAAAGGACGTCTTGGGTGGGTTTCCCTTGGATTTCTTCCTTTCAGCCTTCCTTTCCTGGATGCGAAAGTCTATTTGCAAGGCCAGGTCCATTAGTGCTTGGAATGAATTTGGTCTGGCCATCCTGGCCAGTTCATCCTTGATCTCATTGTTTAGGCCTCTCCTGAACAGGGTAAAACTAGCCTCAGAGGACCAGTCTGCTTCCTTAGCCAATTGTTTAAATCTGGTCACATAAGTGAGCATATCTTGGGAGCCCTGTTGAAAGTCCAGCAAGCGTTCTTGGGCAGTATAGACCTGCTCTGGACGGTCAAACATGCCTTTAAGGGCCTGTATGAACCCATCATAGTCGTCTAGGAGGGCATCGCCGGAGTTAACAAGGGGTGTTGCCCAAGTTAAGGCATTGCCGGAAAGGTGGGATATGATGAAACCCACCATAGCCCTAGGAGTCGAGAAATAATAGGGCTTAAAGGTAAAGTGGACCAGGCATGAATCCAGGAATCCGCAAAGTGTTTTTGTCGAACCATCATACTTGTCAACAATACCGCCCAACAGGGCACCCTCCTTTGTAGCAGAATCCCGGGATAAGACCAATTGTTTGAGCGTGGCGTTTTCCGCCTTAAGATTTTGAACCTCGGTTGATAATTCTTGCATGCGTCGCATTAAGTCCTGCACGGCGGCTTCCATCTCGTTTTTAGGTTTGATCGGGTGGCGTCTCAAACTGTCAAGGAGTTCCCCCCTTCTCACCTGGGTCCGGTGTTTGCCGGTGTCTTCGATCGCTGTCTTCTTGCGAACGCTCCTGGTCTTGAACAGCGCTGCTCGAGTTTCGTCTGGTTCCAGGTTGTGTTTAGTTCCGGGATCGCGGAGTCCAGGAATCCGGGAGACTGGGAAAGGCTAGAAATGCTCGGAACCAGGAAGGGGGAAAAGGACAGGAGCGGGAAACAGCAATGGGACAAAGGAAACAATACCACGAGCTACGAACATACGTCTGGGCTACTCTGCAATAGCATTGAGACGCGCGGAGCCGCGGAAGGCGTGGTCTATAAATAGATCACGCCGCGTTCAGCGCATGGAGCGAGCAAGGGCTTCAGCTCTGGACGGCCATGTTGGAAGTAGTACGGAATGTAAGCCCCGTTGAGACAAGGACCAAGAGGTCCAAAAGGGGCGTGATCTGAAGTTCATGACAACTAGCGTCCACAGTTTTGTGCTGTTATAGTGGTCCTGCCTACCTCAGAAGCATTAGCATTGAGAAGGTCTGGTCGCCCGTCCAATCTAATGTTTTATTGACAAAGTGAAATCCAGATAGAGGTGTGGAATCTTTACTTTTTTCTTTTTCCTTCTTTTTCGTTTATGAAGTGCTTAATACCAGCAAGTGCTTTCTAAGTGCGGGATCGGGATTGTCTTGCTTCCAAGACAAACGCGTTGCACCTGAGCTCTCCTTCCTTCTGTTGAGTGTTTTGCCACTCCTGAATATTTCCTTGGTGGATATGGATGTTGTTGAATAAAGCAGGTATGGCGAGCAAATGCTATAAGCTGTGTTGTAATTATAAAGCATTTGCCTGCACCTGACCATTGCAATAACATAAGAATGGTATCCAGTGATTCCCTCGAATATAAAGCATCGAATGCAAAAGGCTCGAAAAAAAAATGCATCGAAAAAATGCATCCTTTTGTAGGTAAAGGTTTTTTTTTAAATAAAAATGGGTATTAAGGGGTAAAAAAACGAGGTTTGGGGGACCCCCCTATCAAAAAAATGGGAAAAAATGCATTTTTTCAATGCATTTTTTTCGAGGCTTTTGAATTCGATGATTTGGATGTCGAGGCTACCACTAGGAACCATAAAAATCTGTGGGTTATCAAGAGAGGTTCTTTGCGACTCTGACACTGTCATTGGAACATCTCTGAATAATATGTAGCTAATGTATTGCTTTTGGAAGATTGTATTTCAAATAATTGCCATTCATGTTTTGCCTTTGGTCGCTTTTCAGATTTGGCTCACAGGTGGCACTTTAGCACCACATCTCCCAACACCTTTGGTACAGAATGTAGCCAGAGGAAGGTTGTATTGGTTGTGCCCACCCCACAGCTACGTGCGCACAGCACTCTTTCTTGGTTTCAAGATTACAAACCTCAGCATTCCTGAAGGCAGCTCTGGCATAAGGAGCTGCCAGTCAGGTGGCTCTCTGCATGCGATTCTAGTGCTTTGACACTACACGTTCTTTCCATTGTTTGATATTGTGTGGTCTCAGTTAAAGCCCTCTACCGGGGTGAGGGGGGCATATTGGGCTTCTCAGATAGCAAGGGAATGGCTCACTCGGTCAATGCAACACCTGTCCGGACAGCAGTGCACTTTTCATATCTCAGGCCCGATGCGGACAGTGCACAGGTGCCCACTGTTTTCATTGTGTGTGCAGTTTGCAAGAGTGCAGTGGAAAGTAAATTAATATAGTTAGCAACTGTACATTTGTACTAGTCCAGAAGAAAGTCCTGTTAAATCTACAGCATCAAGGCTGCCGTATTAATAAAGTCATTATATAGGAGTGCTTCTTAGACAATGGTTGTTTTTATATTTATACAATGCTCATATACAACCGTACAAGCGATTCTCCCTACTATATGATATGAAAGGTTATTTATAACGCGCTTAATACCAAGAGGTTTCTAAGTGCAGGCCCGGGGATCGAACCTATTGCTCCATTTCATCTCGCTTCCAAGGCGAGCACGTTGCCCCTGAGCTATCCTCCAGAGCAAAAGCAATTGCAAGTGTAACATGCTCATCTGCAGTCTTTTCATCAAGTGCTTAAGCAAGTACTTACAGGGCAATCACTCATGTCTTAACATGCCTGTAAAAGAGCGGAAGGCCACCTACAGTAGTAAGCTCCAGAAATTCCAGCATTTTCTTCTGCATCAGCTTGGAAAGCCCATCCTTCTTTCCCACACGTTCAAGGTTGAACTCTTTTGCATATTTTAAGTATCTGGAGGTGGTGCATTGAGTGAAGCTGTGCATGAGGAATTGCGAACCAATCTTGTATAGAATGGCGATACAGTCATTGTACAGCACCAGGCACGCTTTGCAATGCACATGAACTCTCCCTGGGGCATTCCAATCACAAAGGCGTGCGCACCTGATTTTCAAGGGCAATAACTGGCAATGATGTTAGCTCTGGCGAATCTCACAGCAATGCTTGGTGTACGATAGGAACACCTTCTGCGTGATGTGAGTGCATGAGCATAGCATGACCCTACATTGCAAAGGATGGAACTATCTGGTCAGAAAGTATGCCCTAGAGGGACGCTGTTGCGCACAATCCAAGATGGCCGCTTGAGTCCCGAGCTCTGCAGCCCAGCAATCTCGCCCAGTGAGAACATTATCCTGCGGTGCACATCTTGCAGTGAGAATCGAGCTACGACCAGCTGAGGTCCCCGGCTATCCGCCAATTCAATTTGGGCCGCGAGAGACACTCTGATCCGCAACTCGTGCCCATTGCTGTTTTGGACCGCTACCGTGCTGGACAGATGAAGCCGAGGGCTGCCGCACCCTACGTGCATGGCTTGCACCGCTGTGGCCTGGTTGAGGCTACCCTGCCACGACTGTCGACGCCGCCTGAGGCATCTCCTGCCCCTAACCCTGTGGGCTGGTGCACTCTCCGGCTTCAGTGGGAGTCGTGCTGATGCTGGTGCGCGCTGCTGTTGAAGCGACACAGGAACACCCGACACTGGACTGGCGGTTAGTGAGACTGTGCACCCAGGAAATTGTGCCTCGCTTTGCACAAGCGGTTTTGGTTTTTCTTCTCTTTGTACTGCTGGTGAAGCCACTGCTCCTGCAACAGTTTAAAAATGTGCTTGACTTATGGTCTGGGATGTGGGGTGAGCCTCATTTCTGGTCTTTTCATGCGAAGAAATGCCCACTTCTGGCTCAGGCTGGGCTCAGGTTGTCATACGCTTACCGACTAAATGGCAGATCAAGGTCTTCTATTTATGAGCTGGAATGTTAGAGGGTTGGGCAATCCTGTATAAATGCATAAACTCCAATTGTAAGTTGAACGCCACAAAGCTTGTGCCCTATTCCTACAGGAGACGCACGTGCTAGCTATGCGTTGTGAAAGGTTTACTAAGAGTTGGGGTGCTACTTATTCCACCCAGAGCCGTGGTTTGATGACCCTACTGCATAAGTCTCTTAGATACACGCATAAGACAGCACACATAGACCTTCTGGGGCGATATGTCATGTTGCATGGCATATTGATGGGGCAGGAGGTAGTGCTTCTGAATGTATACGGACCTAATGTTGATGATTTTGAATTAGATTCTCAGCTGACTGCCCTGCTAGCCTAATATACCCTGGTTCCTATTCTGTGGGGTGGAGATTTTACGCCATAATTGATGTAGACCTTGACAGACCCGGGACTAAGGCCCTGCAGCTGACTAGGTCTGCCAGGGCAATTTTGGAGGTCTAGGCTTTGCTGGGAGTCGTTGACATCTGGAGACTGTTGCACCCACTGTCCCATGAGTTCTCTTTTTATTCTACAGCGCATGATTCGGACTTGTGAATTGACAGGTGGTTGCTGTCTGATAGCCTCAATGGGAAGGTAGATACGGTGGCAATCTTGCCTAGGACTTTCTCTGATCATTCCCTGGTTATGGTGTCATTGGCATGGTGTAAAAGCCACAGGACATGACGCCTATGGAGGCTTAAATCACATGCATTGCTAGATCCTGTCTTCGAGGCCGAGCTTGGAATTTGTTTCGAGGAATACTTTGAGGTTAACACTGGGACTATGGACTCTCTTGCTACCCTATGAGAGGCCTTTAAGATCTACATCCCTGGCATGGCCCTGGTGAAGGAGTCCGGGATCCTCAAGGTAATTTGCCGGAATATCCCTGAGAGCAAAACCCTGCTTGCTCGGCTCATGGCTAAATATGCTGTGACTTCTTCGTCTGTCACGCTCGGTGAGATTGAGAATGCCCTCAACACTTTCAGGGAGCAGTCAGACCAGGAGCGCAAGTTCCTTGATGACCTCTGGTTTGTAAAGCTGTATGGAGAAGGGGAGAGCCCTGGCAGACTTTGGGCCAGGCTGGCGCATCAGGAGAATGGTACCCAACAAATCCCCCTGGTTGAAAAGACGGACGGGACTTTGGTCCACACAGTATCAGACGTTAACGAGGTGTTCTGTTACTTCTATGAGTCACTATATGCAAACAGGGATACAGTGCCTGCTTCTGATATGAAGGCTTTCCTCGACAACCTCCTGCTTTCGGTGTTATCAGACTAAGGCAGAGACGCTTTAGCTAGCCCGATGCTCAGTGAAGAGATACTGCGGGCCATCGAGTTGCTTTTGTTGGGCAAGGCTCCTGGTATCGACGGCCTAACCATTGATTTTTATAAATGCTACAAGGCTCGGATGTGGGATGAGTCCTGTGCAATGGGAAGGCTACTCCCCACATTAGGGGAAGCGGTCATCTCAGTGTTACTGAAGCCCGATAAGCCTGCCATGCAGTGTGGTTCTTATCGCCACCTCTCACTGAAAAACAGTGATGTGAAGGTCTTCACCATGCTGGTGGCCCTTTGACTCGCCCCATACATGATGTTTATCATTCACCCTGATCTGGGTTTGTACCGGGGCATTCACGGCGCTTAACCTTAGGTGTCTTTTTAACATCTTGGCCCGGATAGAGCCGGAGGCACAAGCGGGGGCAGCGGCACTTGATATGCAAAAAGCCTTTGACTCAGTGTCCTGATGGTTCCTGTGGGCCGTGTTGGAAAAAAGCAACTTTATGTTCCAGTGGCCAGGGTCTGCGTTAATGGACTGCTCTGAGCTCCATTTGACATCGCCAGGGGGACTGGGCAGGGCTGTCCTTTTCGGCCCCTGATATTCGCAGTGGTGATGGAACACCTGGCTGATAGGATTCGCCAGAGGCATGCCCAGAGAGGAGTGAGACTTATGGGTGACCCAGAGATTATCTCACTCTATGCAGACAATGAGTTGTTATATGTGCACAAACCCGACACGGACCTCGCTCCAAATATGGGCAATGTCCTCCTTTTTGGAACCCTATCCAGGCAGCAAGTCCAAACTGTTCCCCTGACAGACGCCACAGAGGCCCCATGGGACCTCTTGTGGTTCATCTGGTCCCCATCAGAAATATCTGGGCATTATTATCACACACCACCAGACTGCGTTACATGACCGGAATTGCGGTGTCTATCTCTCAGCGCTTTTGCAGAAGATAAGCATTTGGGCAAAGTTAACGCTTATGGTTGATGGGCGTGTCGCACTCCTCAAGGGTGGGGGTGCTTCCACAGCTACTATACCGATTCCTAAATCTCCCACTCTGGCCTGGCGCGGAGCTGTTTGAGAAACTTAAATCTGTGATCAATAGCTTTCTATGGCATTCTGGGGCTGTTCGGCTGAAGTGGGACACGTTGACGAGGCCATACAGGCAGGGAGGATTGGCTGCCCGAACTTCGAAAGATACTGGAATGCGGCTCAGGCACAATAAGCGGCATATTGGTTTGATGCCGACAGCCCTTTTCCTCATGTCAAACTGGAGCAGCAGGTGGCTGGAGCTCATGATGTGCAATCCCCGGGGATGCCCCCATTGGTGTGGGATCTGGGCACTGACCCAGCTGGAGTTACGATATTTGCATGGGGTAACATTTGTAAGCAGGTGGGTGTCCCCAGCCCATTTCACGGTGACCTACCTCTGTGGAACTGTTTTCCGGGAACTCCCTTGATTGACAGGATGATTGCACGCAACTGATCGGCGGCCGGTCACGGCCTCCTCTGGAATGTCTACGAGATGGGGTCTGTCACTGAGTGGTAGGACCTGCCTGAGCCCCTGCAGATGCGCCCCTCCCGGTGACTACACTATGATGGCCTTCCCCAGGTGATCAGATGTACGTAGGAGTTACCCTCGCTGCCCCCTGATGACCCGCTGTTAAACCTGGTCATGAAGGGCACCTCAGCCGGTGGCAGATTGTCCAGGTTGTATAATCAACTGCAAGACTGGGCATGCCAACCACTACATAAACTTTGTGGGGTCTGGAGCAGGGACTTGGGTGTTGCTTTTGGGTGTTGACATAACAGTCGAGGTCTGGCATTCCATGTGCACATGTACATGTGAGGTGTCCCTGAACTCTAGATTCCACTTAATTCAATTTAAATTGCTGCACAGATATCACTAAACCCCCGCTAGAGTGCACCTCATGTCGCGTAAACGCTCCTCTAAGTAAGTGCCCAAGATGTAGCAACGATAACTCAGGTTATTTCCACATGCTGTGGTTCTGTCCAAAAACTATTGCATTCTGGGAGGGGGTATGTGAGGTGGTGTTGAAGATGCTAGAGTGTACTCTTAAACCATGCCCAATGACATGCTTGTTTCATGTGTTTTTGGCTCTTCAGCTCAGCTATAGGAAATTGGCTGGTCTTTGCATGCTACTTGCGATCCCTTGCATATTGTTGCTGTGGCTGCAGCCTGGTAGTCCCACTGTGGGCCAATGTCTTCACGCGGTAACATCGGCCTAGGACATTGAGGAACGATAGGTCGCTATGCAATCGGCTGCCAGTAGACCCAGGGATATATGGCACCCCTTCCGTACCTATCTGCAGTCATTGAACACTGAGAACACTGAGATGCCGATGCCGCTGACTGCCACAGACTTTACCATCTGCCAGCGCGATTGTCATTTGGCTGCTGCTGTAAAACCTGTGTAATTTACAATGTGTAAGATATCGGTACTGGAACATTTGCGTTTATACCTGTGTGAAAGCATTTCGTAATGCACTGTTCACCTATGTCCCTGTTGTAATGTCAGGCAACGATAAATAAAGTAAAAAATAAATAAATAATAAAGTATGCCCTAGCTGACAAATGGCACGAGTACCAGGATATACAATGGAAGTGCCTGGAAGAAGCCAAACATGCTGGTTTCACAAATGCTTGTTTTATTTCTTTTAAAGTGAGCCTCCCTTCCTCTACCCCGACATGAATCTACCCTTTTCCACCCTTGAAACAGATAGATGAGAAACAGGGGGCTAAGACAGCCCCCGGACCCCCATCTATCCTCTGTGTGTTTGTGTGCACGTCTGTGGTAGCCTCTCCTTGTGAAAGTAGAATAAGCAATTTGGGCCAAGTGACACGCATGCCAGAGCACTACTCAGTAGCCATCACTGGAAGTTCACCTTCAGTTCCGAGCCAAATAAGCAAAGCATTGTCCTGTATGCAACTTACCTCAAAACCATACCTTTAGCTCCACAAAATGTCTTTGTCTTACAGGGCAATGCCATTTTATACATAATTTGCCTGCTAGCTAACATGTTTCTCTCGCCTCTAACCTGCCTCTGTCCCTCACTTCCTACGCCTTCACTCCAGCACTTAACCCATCAAGGTCACGTCCCGAGCACAGCTGGCTGTACCACCTACCTGCACTCAAAAATGTCCAATGCTGGTTGTCCTTAATCTATGCATGTCCACTTAAGTATTGTCCCTGGTGACTGTTTCATTTACTCCCCTCCGCAAACTGGTCAGAACGCATCACAATCATCAGAGATATTGATCGCCATAAGGTCAGAAACAGAAATTTCCTTCAACACAAATTTGTTTGTCATTTTCTCCGGGGCGCGTACCTTATGTCCTAGTGTTCCCATCGCCTGTGCACAACAGCCTCCTAACACCGAACATATGCCAGGAAGACTCTGTATACAGCAACAGAAAAACAACAGAATACCAAAAATAATCAGCAAGACTGAGAGTAGCTTCCATCCCCAAGATCGTAAGAAGTCCCAGAACCAAGCGCTAAGATCCCAGTTTCCCTCGGGAACATGCACTTCTGAACTAAGGATGTGCAGCTTTTGTATTGCCTTAAGGATAGTTGGGGAGGAATCTGGCACAAAAACGCAACAAGCAGACCCCACTAATTTACATACCCCACCACGCTCAGCCAGGATTACGTCTAATGCCATCCGGTTCTGAAGTGCCACTAACCTTATCCCTTATTGTTCTAAAGTCATATTATAGAGTATGTCAGTGGTCCGGTTGATGGTCCCCTCCTGTACTCTCGCTAGTCTTCTGATATCTTCAGAGTTTAATATTTGCCCCCAAAAAAGTATGAAATATTTAGCTACATCAACCAGAACTTGTGCTGAAGTATCGCCATTCTCGTCCCGCCTTGGACGTGCCTTAGAAATTTCTATGGTGCTTGCTATGAATACCCCGGGCAACAGAATCCCTAAATAACAGGTTCCCTGCCAATCCCTAGGTAGCCATGGGAAAGCTTCATTATCGCAAACAAAATAGACAGGTTCGCCTACATACAGAGGTCTGTCCTCACTGATCAAGTTTGCAACGTTGGCGCAGCCCTTGAAATCACCCATGGACTGAGTACCATTCCTCTGTATGCAAAAAGAAACTGAATCGGGGCTGTAGTTAACAGTATAGGAAGGTGGCATGGCATCCCTATTGCCAATAGGAGCCATCTTGAAAGAGATCAGAGATTGAAAAGGACGAGACAGTCTATCAGAAGGCCTAGTAGATGCAACATTAAACTTGCTCCTATTTGCAAAGAGTGAGCATCCCAGGGGCGTTAGAACTCATTTCTCAAAATCATTCAAATGTGTTCCATCAAAGTTCCCCGAGATGCTATTGTTCCATCGGCCAAAGAATAGTGCCCTTGAAGAAGCATAACATGCAGTAGTCAGAGGTAAAGGATGAATATACCAGCCCAACCCCTTGTCTCTGTGTTGCAGTAAATGCGAGCAGACCCAACAATTAGACCTGTTAAAAATGGCATGTGTTGCATTCATGATGAGTAATAAACTGTTGTTGTGGTAACTCTGTGCTGAGAGTCTCTAGGAGATAGAGTGTGCAGATGCACAAAAGGTGTAGAAACAGTAGGTACATTTTCAGTTGGAAAAAGAATTTCAAGCAGATGTACATCTTCCAAATACCAAAATCCTAAGGCAATTACTATTGTGAAGCCGGTTAACATAATCACAAGACATCAATATGTTTTTTGGGGCGCACGCATTCGATTGTTTATTGTTACAATGGGGCACACAGTCACTTATTTGTTGCAGGCATTGTTTCTTCAAACAATACACTCCAGAGTTTATTTGCTGGCGATCTCCTGATCACACATTTTCTTAGTCCTTCCTTAACCTTAGCCAGCAGAATTCCATATGTGCAAAAAGAACGGGGCCAAAAAGACAAGCCCTCCAATGATTTTTCCTTGTGGCACAGCCGAACCGTGCAGTAAATCTAGCTCTGTGGATGAAGATCGTACCTTGTGACTCCTGCTACTGCGTGATCTGCGAACAACGTGTCATTGCTTGCTGATGGAAGTGATGGATTTGTGACAGACTCTGACAATGGTGAAAAAGGATCTGTAGGAGAGTGTGGAGAAAAAACGGCTGTTTCTCCAGGCCCCACGGGCTCAGGGAGAGTCTCTGAAGCACTCTTTATGCTGCTCAATGCTCTGTGATTGCTGGGAGCAGCGCAGGTAAGAATTTCTGTATCTTCTGTATCGTGTGGCAAAGGGAAGGGAATCCTCCTGACATGCAACGCATGAATCCAATGCTTTCGTCCCGACACTCATACGGCTGTCTGTGTGGCCAAGAGGACCTGATGCGGGCCCCTCCAACTCGGTGCGAGACAGGATGCTCTTTCAAATGATTTGACCAGCACCCAGTTTCCAGGCCGTATGCTGTGACGTGGGCCCTCGTACTTGACGGGAAGGGTTTCTCGCACCTGTTGATAAATCAAATACAGATTTTTAGTTAACCGGTCACAGTAGTCTGAAAGAAGTACATGTTCAATGTTGCACAAAGATCTCGGCTTAGGCAAATTCCAAATGTTAGCTGGCCTACCCATTACCACCTCAAATGGAGAGAGCCCAGGTTTAGTCTGTGGGGTTATTCTCATTGATAATAACACGATTGGTAAGGCGTCTGGCCATTTTAGTTTGGTGCCGGCACACGTCTAAGCAAGCTTGTTCTTTATGATGCCGTTGTGTCTCTCTACCAAACCAGCACTTTGACCATGTCTAGCCAAATGGAACCGTTTATTGATCTGTAATCCCACGCATATCTGCAGAAATACAGCAGTGATAAAATGTGGACCATTGTCCGACCAGATGACCCTTTGCAAACCAAACCTAGGAAAATATTCCTTCAGCATGGTTTTCGCCGTTGTCATTGCTGTGGCATCTTTAACAGGAAAGGCTTCAACCCATTTACTAAAGGTGCAGATAACAACTAGTACATACTTGTAATTGTTGCAATGCTCCATTTCAATGAAATCAAAGTGTATAACCTCAAAGGGGACAGAAGGTGGACCAAAACTACCCCTGGGAGTTGATGTGCCCTATTTGCATGGGGTAACATTTGTAAGCAGGTGGGTGTCCCCAGCCCATTTCACGGTGACCTACCTCTGTGGAACTGCTTTCCGGGAAATCCCTTGATTGACAGGATGATTGCACGCAACTGATCGGCGGCCGGTCACGGCCTCCTCTGGAATGTCTAAGAGGTGGGGTCTGTCACTGAGTGGTAGGACCTGCCTGAGCCCCTGCAGATGCGCCCCTCCCGGTGACTACACTATGATGGCCTTCCCCAGGTGATCAGATGTACGTAGGAGTTACCCTCGCTGCCCCCTGATGACCCGCTGTTAAACCTGGTCATGAAGGGCACCTCAGCCGGTGGCAGATTGTCCAGGTTGTATAATCAACTGCAAGACTGGGCATGCCAACCACTACATAAACTTTGTGGGGTCTGGAGCAGGGACTTGGGTGTTGCTTTTGGGTGTTCACATAACAGACGAGGTCTGGCATTCCATGTGCACATGTACATGTGAGGTGTCCCTGAAATCTAGATTCCACTTAATTCAATTTAAATTGCTGCACAGATATCACTAAACCCCCGCTAGAGTGCACCTCATGTCGCGTAAACGCTCCTCTAAGTAAGTGCCCAAGATGTAGCAACGATAACTCAGGTTATTTCCACATGCTGTGGTTCTGTCCAAAAACTATTGCATTCTGGGAGGGGGTATGTGAGGTGCTGTTGAAGATGCTAGAGTGTACTCTTAAACCATGCCCAATGACATGCTTGTTTCATGTGTTTTTGGCTCTTCAGCGCAGCTATAGGAAATTGGCTGGTCTTTGCATGCTACTTGCGATCCCCTGCATATTGTTGCTGTGGCTGCAGCCTGGTAGTCCCACTTTGGGCCAATGTCTTCACGCGGTAACATCGGCCTAGGACATTGAGGAACGATAGGTCGCTATGCAATCGGCTGCCAGTAGACCCAGGGATATATGGCACCCCTTCCGTACCTATCTGCAGTCATTGAACACTGAGAACACTGAGATGCCGATGCCGCTGACTGCCACAGACTTTACCATCTGCCAGCGCGATTGTCATTTGGCTGCTGCTGTAAAACCTGTGTAATTTACAATGTGTAAGATATCGGTACTGGAACATTTGCGTTTATACCTATGTGAAAGCATTTCGTAATGCACTGTTCACCTATGTCCCTGTTGTAATGTCAGGCAACGATAAATAAAGTAAAAAATAAATAAATAATAAAGTATGCCCTAGCTGACAAATGGCACGAGTACCAGGATATACAATGGAAGTGCCTGGAAGAAGCCAAACATGCTGGTTTCACAAATGCTTGTTTTATTTCTTTTCAGGTGAGCCTCCCTTCCTCTACCCCGACATGAATCTACCCTCTTCCACCCTTGAAACAGATAGATGAGAAACAGGGGGCTAAGACAGCCCCCGGATCCCCATCTATCCTCTGTGTGTTTGTGTGCACGTCTGTGGTAGCCTCTCCTTGTGAAAGTAGAATAAGCAATTTGGGCCAAGTGACACGCATGCCAGAGCACTACTCAGTAGCCATCACTGGAAGTTCACCTTCAGTTCCGAGCCAAATAAGCAAAGCATTGTCCTGTATGCAACTTAGCTCAAAACCATACCTTTAGCTCCAAAAAATGTCTTTGTCTTACAGGGCAATGCCATTTTATACATAACTTGCCTGCTAGCTAACATGTTTCTCTCACCTCTAACCTGCCTCTGTCCCTCACTTCCTACGCCTTCACTCCAGCACTTCACCCATCAAGGTCACGTCCCGAGCACAGCTGGCTGTACCACCTACCTGCACTCAAAAATGTCCAATGCTGGTTGTCCTTAATCTATGCATGTCCACTTAAGTATTGTCCCCGGTGACTGTTTCATTTACTCCCCTCCGCAAACTGGTCAGAACGCATCACAATCATCAGAGATATTGATCGCCATGAGGTCAGAAACAGAAATTTCCTTCAACACAAATTTGTTTGTCATTTTCTCCGGGGCGCGCACCTTATGTCCTAGTGTTCCCATCGCCTGTGCACAACAGCCTCCTAACACCGAACATATGCCAGGAACACTCTGTATACAGCAACAGAAAAACAACAGAATACCAAAAATAATCAGCAAGACTGAGAGTAGCTTCCATCCCCAAGATCGTAAGAAGTCCCAGAACCAAGCGCTAAGATCCCAGTTTCCCTCGGGAACATGCACTTCTGAACTAAGGATGTGCAGCTTTTGTATTGCCTTAAGGATAGTTGGGGAGGAATCTGGCACAAAAACGCAACAAGCAGACCCCACTAATTTACATACCCCACCACGCTCAGCCAGGATTACGTCTAATGCCATCCGGTTCTGAAGTGCCACTAACCTTATCCCTTATTGTTCTAAAGTCATATTATAGAGTATGTCAGTGGTCCGGTTGATGGTCCCCTCCAGTACTCTCGCTAGTCTTCTGATATCTTCAGAGTTTAATATTTGCCCCCAAAAAAGTATGAAATATTTAGCTACATCAACCAGAACTTGTGCTGAAGTATCGCCATTCTCGTCCCGCCTTGGACGTGCCTTAGAAATTTCTATGGTGCTTGCTATGAATACCCCGGGCAACAGAATCCCTAAATAACAGGTTCCCTGCCAATCCCTAGGTAGCCATGGGAAAGCTTCATTATCGCAAACAAAATAGACAGGTTCGCCTACATACGAGGTCTGTCCTCACTGATCAAGTTTGCAACATTGGCGCAGCCCTTGAAATCACCCATGGACTGAGTACCATTCCTCTGTATGCAAAAAGAAACTGAATCGGGGCTGTAGTTAACAGTATAGGAAGGTGGCATGGCATCCCTATTGCCTATAGGAGCCATCTTGAAAGAGATCAGAGATTGAAAAGGACGAGACAGTCTATCAGAAGGCCTAGTAGAAGCAACATTAAGCTTGCTCCTATTTGCAAAGAGTGAGCATCCCAGGGGCGTTAGAACTCATTTCTCAAAATCATTCAAATGTGTTCCATCAAAGTTCTCCAAGATGCTATTGTTCCATCGGCCAAAGAATAGTGCCCTTGAAGAAGCATAACATGCAGTAGTCAGAGGTAAAGGATGAATATACCAGCCTAACCCCTTGTCTCTGTGTTGCAGTAAATGCGAGCAGACCCAACAATTAGACCTGTTAAAAATGGCATGTGTTGCATTCATGATGAGTAATAAACTGTTGTTGTGGTAACTCTGTGCTGAGAGTCTCTAGGAGATAGAGTGTGCAGATGCACAAAAGGTGTAGAAACAGTAGGTACATTTTCAGTTGGAAAAAGAATTTCAAGCAGATGTACATCTTCCAAATACCAAAATCCTAAGGCAATTACTATTGTGAAGCCGGTTAACATAATCACAAGACATCAATATGTTTTTTGGGGCGCACGCATTCGATTGTTTATTGTTACAATGGGGCACACAGTCACTTATTTGTTGCAGGCATTGTTTCTTCAAACAATACACTCCAGAGTTTATTTGCTGGCGATCTCCTGATCACACATTTTCTTAGTCCTTCCTTAACCTTAGCCAGCAGAATTCCATATGTGCAAAAAGAACGGGGCCAAAAAGACAAGCCCTCCAATGATTTTTCCTTGTGGCACAGCCGAACCGTGCAGTAAGTCTAGCTCTGTGGATGAAGATCGTACCTTGTGACTCCTGCTACTGCGTGATCTGCGAACAACGTGTCATTGCTTGCTGATGGAAGTGATGGATTTGTGACAGACTCTGACAATGGTGAAAAAGGATCTGTAGGAGAGTGTGGAGAAAAAACGGCTGTTTCTCCAGGCCCCACGGGCTCAGGGAGAGTCTCTGAAGCACTCTTTATGCTGCTCAATGCTCTGTGATTGCTGGGAGCAGCGCAGGTAAGGATTTCTGTATCTTCTGTATCGTGTGGCAAAGGGATGGGAATCCTCCTGACATGCAACGCATGAATCCAATGCTTTCGTCCCGACACTCATACGGCTGTCTGTGTGGCCAAGAGGACCTGATGCGGGCCCCTCCAACTCGGTGCGAGACAGGATGCTCTTTCAAATGATTTGACCAGCACCCAGTTTCCAGGCCGTATGCTGTGACGTGGGCACTCGTACTTGACGGGAAGGGTTTCTCGCACCTGTTGATAAATCAAATACAGATTTTTAGTTAAGCGGTCACAGTAGTCTGAAAGAAGTACATGTTCAATGTTGCACAAAGATCTCGGCTTTGGCAAATTCCAAATGTTAGCTGGCCTACCCATTACCACCTCAAATGGAGAGAGCCCATGTTTAGTCTGTGGGGTTATTCTCATTGATAATAACACGATTGGTAAGGCGTCTGGCCATTTTAGTTTGGTGCCGGCACACGTCTATGCAAGCTTGTTCTTTATGATGCCGTTGTGTCTCTCTACCAAACCAGCACTTTGACCATGTCTAGCCAAATGGAACCGTTTATTGATCTGTAATCCCACGCATATCTGCAGAAATACAGCAGTGATAAAATGTGGACCATTGTCCGACCAGATGACCCTTTGCAAACCAAACGTAGGAAAATATTCCTTCAGCATGGTTTTCGCCGTTGTCATTGCTGTGGCATCTTTAACAGGAAAGGCTTCGACCCATTTACTAAAGGTGCAGATAACAACTAGTACATACTTGTAATTGTTGCAATGCTCCATTTCAATGAAATCAAAGTGTATAACCTCAAAGGGGACAGAAGGTGGACCAAAACTACCCCTGGGAGTTGATGTGCCCTTTCCCATATTATGCTGTAGACAGATCATACAACTCTGAACAAAACGTTCAGCTATTTTGGAGATTTTATCATCCACCCAGACATTTTGTAACATTCTGGTAACCTTCCGTGCACAGATGTGGGTGGGACCATGAGCCATTGCAACCATCATTGTAATGTATGCATCTGGCAGCAACCATTTTCCTTCCAACTTCTCCACCCAACACCCGTCATCATCCAATCTTGCCAAACCCTCAGCCCATTGTTTTGATTCTTCTAATGTGGCATCTGCTTGAATATTCTTTACAGATTATATACCCTCATCCAAAGTACAAACATGTGTGGGTTCCCTTGAAGTATACATTTCTGAATAGAGATCAGTGGCAGTTTGTTTGGCTATCTGGTCAGCGAAAGTGTTCCCTTTTCCCACATCATCTATGATTTTCTGATGCGCTGCTCATTTCATGATTGCTAACTAAGTAGGGAGTGCATGCGCTGAGAGTAACCGTACTATCAAGGAGCCGTATTGGATATTAGTTCCATGTGAGGTCAAGAAGCCTTGTTCTGCCCAAAGTCTACCGAAGTTGTGAACCACCTCAAAAGCATACTGACTGTCAGTATATATATTTACTCTAAACCTTTCGGAAAGTTCACAAGCTTGCGTCAATGCTATAATCTCTGCAGCCTGTGCAGAGTTATGCGTGATTCTTTTGGTTTCCACAATCGTGCTCAATGTGGTGATTGCATAAGCAGCCGTGGATGTACCATCCGGAAGTTTGAAACAGGAGCCATCACAAAACAGCTCCCCTTTTGGATTGTTCAAAGGCGTATCTTTCAAATCGATTCTGCCTTTAGTCTCTTGCTCTGTGGTGTAGAGGCAGTCACGTGACGCTTTGTCACTGCAAGTAGTACCTTGCGGGAAAGGTAAAAGTTCAGCCAGATTCAAGACGCAACACCTCTGAATGTTAATGTGCGGAGCAAACAAGATCAATTCGTATCTCGTTAATCGTGCGGAGGTGAGGTGTTGCGTTTGTGTTCTGTTTAATAGAACATCTACAGAGTGAGGTACCATCAGGGTTAAAGCATGGCCTAGGACCATACCCTTGCTCTGTTTTACAGACGCAGCAGCAGCAGCGACAGCTCTCAAACATCTTGGCAAAGCGCATGCAACAGGATCAAGGGCAGAAGAAAAGTAGCCGCACGGCTTATTCTTCCCTCCATGTTCCGGCGTTAATACAGCCAAAGCACATCCATCACGTTCATGCACATACAACACGAAGGCCTTTTCATAATTTGGTGTGCCCAAAACCGGTGCTGAACACAGTGCAGTCTTGAGCAGATCAAATGCTTGCTGGTGTTCCAAGTTCCACGGCAATGGCAAAGAAATGCCCTTCTTTGCCAAAGCCAACATTGGTTTAATCGTTAACAAGAAGTTCGAGATCCACTGCCTACAGTAAGAAGCCATTCTTATCAAGGCGCTGACTTCCTTCTGTGTATTTGGGACAGACATGCTAGAAATTATTTTTATCCGTTCAGGCGTCAACCTTCTTCCCTCCTTTGACAGCAGATAGCCTAAATATGCAAACTCCTGTCGACAATACTGAACATTTTTCAGTGAAGCTTTATATCCATGTTTTGCTAGGCGAATAAGCAACAACACAGTACCCTTCTTACAGGCACTCTCTGAGTCAGCAGCTAAAAGCAGATCATCTACATATTGAAGCAGTGTACAAGTGGTAGGCAACTCAAGTGTATCAAGCTGCTCTTTCAAAGCCCTACTATAGATGCTCGGACTTTCTGTGTAACCTTGCGGCGCATGGGTGAATGTAAACGAGCGTCGCCCTAAGGTGAACGCTAACAGGTATCTGCTATCCTTGTGTATAGAAATGCTAAAGAAAGCATTCTTAAGATCTACAACACTAAAGAAAGTAGCAGAAGCCGGAATCATGGTTAGTATTCTCATCACATCAGGCACAATAGGAAATTGTGGAGCAACAATCTTATTGATGGCACGTAAATCAATGATGAAACGAAAAGGAATTGCATTATCGCCTTTCTTGTACACAGGCAAAATCGGACTATTGCACAAACTACTTGCAATTTCCTCAATTACCCCACGATGTACAAAATCAGAGACTATGCTTTTCAAAAGCTTGCTCACCATCAATCGAAATCTTATACTGAGGAATACGTGGCAACTTTACTCCACGTTTCAAAATGATCTTAACAGGCTCAATTTGTAGAACTTTCACACAACAAATAGGCACAACACATCTGTTTTGAAAGCTAATAGCAGCCACAAAAAGCCCAAGATTGGTCCAGTTGGCAAGAGCCAAAATAAAACTCAAAGTAACTTTCTTGTGGTATGGACTACATGTGAAGTCAAGGCTGTGAAGGAAGACAGAAGGATAGACTGAAAAATATGCTATCCCTGCCTAAAGTGCACTCTCAACTAGTTTGCAGTGTTACAACGCCTGTCTAAATAGAGACAGAATAAGAGTCAAATTACCATCTTCTATAGTGTGTAATACATTCAGCCTTATGAGTCTCATAGCACTCTCTTCCACAGAAAAGAGTTTTGTGCAAGAAGGAAGAGACTAAAATTAAAGAAAGAAGCTGACAAACGCACCGGGAGGATAGAAAGGATGTTTTTCCTTTTTTAACACTTTCGTTTGGCATCAACTGGGATAATCCACTTTTTTAATGACCCATCGATTGTCACACTGACCCTGGATTGTTCAAGTTTAAAAAGACAGATATATGAGAAACAAGAGATTTTCTCGTCCTAAAACATAAAGACAATACAGTCACTGCTTCCCATCTCGGACTATTATGAAATGGGGTGAAGTAGGACAATATAAAAAGGTTTGTAGAACACCGACATCATTGTCATCAATTTCCCACAAACACTCCGGAACATCACCAAATTCCGGCGGCAAAGGTCTAGTCAAGAACTGAGAGACAGAAAGTTGCTGTGGTGAAATCGTCAAACGCACTCCATCTGAAGAACAATGAATTAACGCATTTAATTCCTTCAACAGATTCAACCCCAAAAAATTCTCTCCACAGTTCGTAGTCAAAAGAAATGTACAGTGGTCCGTGAATGGACCCATCGGTACCGGGGAAGAAACCGGACAAACTACTGGCTTAGCAGAACACCCAACAGAAACATTGGTTTGCCCTGATAGTGGAATGTTTGGAACCCGTGAATGATCAATGGAGCACTTCTGTGCTCCTGTATCCATCAAGAATAGATGTTTCCTATTTCCCACTATCATTTCAACGTAGGGACCGTTCTGATTAACGGGAATAGGCGTCGGTTCCAAACCCTGCTTCCGGCAATCCTAGCGAAACAAAATGTCATCAAAAGGAAGTTCTTCAGAGAGATATGCAGCAGAAGGATGATCAAAAATGTTTCTATTATCCACAATTGGTGCTTGACTATCCTGTGAAAAAGGTTGCGAGTTTTGGGAAAACTGAACTTCTACCAGGACCCCCTGCCTCAGGGCTGCCTCTGGATCGTCTACCCATTTTACCAAATACGTCATTCGACCTCTGCTGGAGGATCAGGCACTGTGAACGCCAATGACCCTCTTGTCTGCAATAAGCAATCACGTTTACAGGACCCAACAGCGCATTTCCCTGTGGAGCATACTGTCCCCTAAATTGTGAAGTACCCCCTCTAGGGCCTCTAACAATTTGTTGTGATAGAACTTTGGTTTTCAGGTCTCCCTTTCTCAATTCAATTCTGTCTTTCTCATTTTTGATTCGGTTCTCATAGTACTGAGCCATATGCAATACTTCAGACTGAGACTGGATGTCAGGGAACAATCCACGCACAAATGTGTCTACAAAAAGTCATTTTCCAGACTCTGTGCTCAAATCTCGTCCACTGAAATCTGAAAACACTTGTTCGAACCGATTAAAGAATTCGGTAGCACCCTCAGACTTCCCTTGGACACAAGCAGTAAGTTTGTCCCAAATAAGCCTTCTTTCAGGAATTATAGCTTTTAATTTTGTGACTATTCTATCAGGCAAAGTCAATATTACCTGTGGCGGTCTCTCGCCAGCTGGACTTTCTCTATCTAATAGAACTATATTAACCCATGTGTCCCCTAACCCTGATACATCATCTACAGTCCTAATCTGTTTCCACAAATCAACAGGTAGGGGCACGGGAAATAACAAATCAATATCACTCAGAGTAAATACTGATGACTGCAAGACAGATTCTATCTCTTTATAGAATCCTGTCAGATTTTTTATGATATCGGGAATGGATTGTTTAATGGTGTTCACTTCCTGTCTTGAGAACGGAATGTGAACAAACTGCAACACATAATGTGCAGGAATATCATAGGCAAGTGCACCTGTTCCAGGATCAGCTGGCACCTCAACTTTTGGGACAAATGTCGGTGGAACCTCTCTCATAGGCAACTGAGAGATAGGAAACTCCGAACGCTTACTGGGCAACAGAGCTAAATCGAGCACTAAAGCAGCTGCTGAAGTGTCAGACGAAAAAGCTCTCTTGTAGATATTCAATAATTCTGCGGGACAACAAATCTTTCTTTTTATGCATTCATGCTGCAGGTATTCTACCGTTACCTGCATCACTTTCCCCTGCATTTCTGGGTATACTGACTATACGTGTCATATACTTCTACAGGAGATATCAACATGTCTGAAATCCATCTAATCGCATCCTTTGTGCAAATACGTGTTTCCTCATTTATCGACTTACAACAAGGAAGGAACCGTTTCTGTACAAACATAGCGCCCAAACTGTCACCATCAATTTCTTCATTCCAATACCTTTCTAACTCCCTTCTATACTCAAAAACCCTCTCGACATGCTCATGTACTTTCTCCGCAGTATCTCTTGAATATGCTAAAACATTCAGATCCCTCAACCCTTGTGGGAGATCTATATCATTTAATCTGTTCCACATTACACATAAATGAATTCCCAACCCTTCAATAAAAACGTTTTTCTCAGGAAAACTGTCTAGATTAGAGAGTGCGGCAAAAACATCAGTTTGTTCACCCTTCTCCATGCACTGTTTGGCCCATGCAGTCAAATCGCGCTTTCTTTCTTTAGACACAGCATTACAGGTTACAATCTTTGATTCCGCTCCTTTATCAACTACAAGTGGGACAGAACCACTTGGAAGAGAAAGAGTAGACAAATCTCGTACATTTGGCAACAAAGGTGCTATCACTGGGACAGAAGACAAATATACCAAACCGACGATAGGAGGAGGAACAACAGCCAGGGGAAGAGGAACATTTGGAAGAACGCTAGGAAGTGCAGGAACACCTACGGGAGGAGGAACAACAGCAGGAAGAGGCAAAACAGCAGGAATAGGTACATATGGAGGAGGCGCAGTGGCACCAGGCCTTCGTTCATTTAGAAGTTTATCAATTAGCTCATCAGATACATGAAAGTCCTGAGATGGATAGATTTTCTGAATACCAAGTGAAAAAGCCCTATCCATATTCATAACTGACTGAGACTGTTTATTTTGATCGTATAACAATGCTTTTTCGGCGTTGGACATATGACGGCGCGCATGTTTTTCTCTACTTTTAAGTTGCTGCATAGCTTCTTTCTTCCAATTTTGTAATACATCAAATGCTGCAGGTCCATCCTTTTTCTTTAATAATATAGACTCTAAATATTCAATACGAGGAATTTCAAAACTACCATTGGTTGGCCACTGAAGTTCGGAAGCATGTCTAGTTTGTCTGTGCCAAATATCATTAAACACTATACGACCAATGCCGTGCTTACAGTACATAGTACATGCCAGAGACCCCTCCATTGGTGCTGGTCGGCCAAATTCCAAAGATTGTCACTGCGGAAGAACGCCCAGAAGTAGGCAGACAATTTCCCAGGCATATCAGATTACTGGTGTTACCTGGTCAATAATTGTACTCACGAGTGCAGCAATGCCCCAAAAAAATTATCAAGATACTTAAGAATCGGGTCACGACTCACCTAATCAAAGAACTAAGGAGGTCCGATCGGATTTCAAAGAACTACAAAGGACCATGTGGTTGGTGATTTTGGCAAAACTGCCCGCCTCAATATATGGACCCTCGTCAAGATGCCGTCTCGGACCGCGGGCTCACCGTCCACGGATCAGGTCGTGCAGTACTGATGAGGTATCGCTTCTCAACCAAGAAAGGGGCCCCCTTTTTTCACCGTCCAATCCCGGTCCGATAGCCGCGTCAACCTTCAACGAGATGGCATCAATCTCGAGGGTCCCTATTCGGGCGCCATCTGTAAAAGCAAGAGGAAATATCGAGGCTGAGTACCAAAAACGGGCTTATAAAGATTCACAGATCTTTATTCGACAGCGCAGTTTACAAAGAACAAAAACAGATAGCTATCTGGCCCTCAGTACATCACAGTGAATACCAGCCCTTCAGTGTGAGAAGTGAGAGGTACTGGACATCTGGACATTCGTGCATTTATACAATTTCAGTAATAATGTCCAGCCCCTCTGCAGGTTAATAATCCATGGTCTAGAGTTTGTGCCGAGTTCACTTATGGCTCATACAACAATATGCACACGGATTATCTTTGGTTTACATGCAAACAAGTTACAATGGCAACAGTGTATTCCCGGATTAACAGTAAGCCTTAGCACATGTCCCTATACAATGCAGTTCAGCCAGTGTCCACGTTCAACATTTGCATTTCATTGTTTCGATGTATGGTCGTGGATGAGGCTTATTGGTGCAGACAATCCTAGAACCACAAGTCAAGCATGGGACAAGGTCTCTTTATCCAGTCTAAACATTTCGCCTGCGGACAGTCTAAACATTAACTAATGTGCAAAGGTCGGGAAGGCTCGGTTACAAGTTGGAAACACAGTCCACCATTTTAGAACACAGAGTTACATTTGAACAGAAAGCAAAAATGGCAGATGATCCTAAAATGGCGGCGAAGTCGATCCAAAATGGGAACATTTGAAACGCGGTTTTCTTCGCAGAGCGACTGGGATTAGGCCAATATATATTAGAAAGGAGGCACTATATGATTTCCCGTTTAACAATCAGTGCAGTGGAGTCTGACAGTCTTGTAGCTAGGGCATTGGGGGATGAGCAGCAAACACTAGTAAAGTGGTTCTTTCAAAGCTTGTTTTGTGTGGCCCTACATTGCTGACCTTACCTACCTACCCTGTGTTGTTCTCCTTAACTTCTTCTTCCTGCTCCTTTGCAGCCGCTCCATTGGGCCTTGCTGTTCCAGTGCTTTTGTGTTTTCAATTTACGCTCCTGCAAAAGTCCCCTCTTTACAAGCGTGGATCGAAGTGAGCAGCAGCAATAGTTCACTGTAGAAATGTAACAATGGCTTTCCATTCCTATCCAATCCTATTTGTATGTAATTTTCTTAAGATGTCTGTATATTGGGAACTGAGGAACTGAGCATGTGCACAGACATCCTTACAGGTTAAAATCTAGGATGAGGGGGCGTTAGGTCCTGCCCAGTGGAGTGACTGAGGTCACAACCATTCTACCCTCACATCCAAATTCTGAGGCTGTCCAAATCGGCACATACGGTTCATTGCTTCAAACATGAGAAGATTAAGGTGAACACCGTGAAAAATGTGATGAGCATTAAACTTAATGTGTCTTGTGTACTTGGTGATTCAAACAAACTACCCTTTCCACAAAGATATATTTGTCAAATATAAAGTCCTGAAGTCATTCTCCTGTTCCCAACATTTTCTGTGATTATATGCAAAGCAGACAGGCATCCTCATTGGTTCTATTTGCCCTCTTCCCCTTTCTTTTAGGGGTACCTTGAAAAGATTACAACAGAAGTGCACCAACACTGTCCATCTTGGAATGATCGTGGTTGTAGACCCTCCTGAGTGGGGGAAGTGCCATAGAACGGGGTATTTGCCCCATGTTCTTTCTCATGAGATGGGCTCCCACAACCTTGTTGGAATGATAGCTGTCTATCAAAACCTATTTTGCAAGGTTTTTTTCCAGGTTTTGATAATGTTATTTGCTCAATAAAATTATTTTTATTATTAAATTACACACTGGGAGAATCATTATAAATTATCTTTGCAAAATGTTTAAAAGTCCCAGTTTACAAAGATAGCACAGATAAATATATTGATATCAATAGCTGCTTTTGGAAAATCAAACATGATCCCATACCGTAAGCTATCTTTTTCTTTCTTTTGGACGTGCAGCTGTCAGAAATGTAGAAGCAGACAGAGATATAGCTTGAGACAGTGATATCATGAGAGAAGAGAGAGACATAGAAAGAGAGAGAGAGAGAGAGAGAGAAAGAAAGAGAGAAAGAAAGAGAGAGAGATGCAGAGATAGTGAGTAAAAGAGAGAGAGATATTTTATTTATTTATTTTATTTTACCTATTTACTGGATATCATCTTTAAGGCACCTATACAACAAACTGTGTTTCAAGGTGCTAGATGACAAGAAAGGGTGGGGGGGGGGGACAAGTGAGAAAGATAACAATAACGGTCCTAATAGGCCTTAAGATGGTGCAAGTACAGTAACAAGAAATGCGAAGGGGGGGCACCTGTGCAAAAAGTGAAGTGCTAGGCCAGAAGAGAAATGCAGGGTAAAGAGGAGAAAGTGCAAGTAAAAGGGAGGCACAAAGGCTAGGCTGGTGATAATGGGAGGTAAGGAGGGTCAATGCCAGGGTTTGCATGGGTTGCAGGGGTGAGGGTCTATAAGCTAAGTGTGAGTAGAGGGTGAACTGGGCGGGGGGCCTGGTGCCCTGTAGAACTCAAGAGGGAAGCAGGCAGCCAGTCAATGTAGAAGATGGGGGTGTTAGCACGGAAGGGGAAGAGGGAAGGAAGAAGACAAAAGGAGGGTCTTTAGGAGACCCGGCTCAATGAGAGGGGCAGGGACACCATTCCAGAGGGAGGCTCCGGTGAAGGAGAGTGATCTACCCCCACTCTCTGCTTAGAGATATGTCTGCACTGCAGAGAATGTATTTATTTATTTATTTTAATAGTTATAATGCGCCACATGCCCATGGACCTCAGAGCGCACATAAAATACAAACAAGGGTCAAGGGGCATCAGCAGGGTCAGTGATCAGAAGGAGTAGGTGGGGAGGTACCAAATTTAACCTGGGTTGCAGTTGAACAGGTAGGTTTTAATTTGCTTCTTGAATAGTACAAGATTGTTAGCCAGGCGTATAAGCCCGGGAAGTGAGTTCCAATGTAAAGGCAGAGGAACGCAGCGGTCTCCCTGATGTGTGGGTCTTCACTAGATCCTTTAGATATATTGGACAGGCATTGGTATGGCATTCAATGACAATGTTAGGATCTTGTTTGTGCTCGAAGGGTTCTAGTAGGGTGCAGGACCATCTTAAGCATTTTTGGGGCCCTGTGAATGGACATCTTTGGGGCCCCCCTCCACCAAACCAAAGGAAGTAAGTGATCAAGAATATCTGGTGGCACCCCCCACTGTGAGCATAACCCCTCGGTTGATATGCCGCCTCACAGCATCCAAAATAAGCATGTTTACTCCCTTTAATTCCCCTTACCCTCTCCATTCTTGCTCTAATCCGAATGATAAACAAGTAGCAATTTAATGCCAACATTAGCCATCTACGAAGAGGTTACTTTTCTTCTAGTATAGAAACAAGATACTTTTTATCAATAGCATCTAGAAAGGTATACAGCCTGTAGTATTAATGCAGGACTGTATGTAAAAGGTACATTTAACCCAGAATAGGCAGAGAACTCACATTAGCTGCCACAGAGAATGCAAAGGTGTTCAAGCATGGATAGAGTAGACCAATTGTAAGTACGGAAAAAGCTACAAATAGCATAGCATGGATAGTGAATGCAGATTAGAAGCTACCAGGAATGTGTCGCTATCCACACAGACTGAGATTAGAAGTGGCACATGGTTTTCAAATAGTTTTGCCATTAGAGATCAAGGGATCAAGTGCCTGTGGTGTGCAGTATATCAATGCTCACTATTGTAGTGGAAGCAATCCTATAGCCAGTGGAACTATGAGTGAGGCTTTTATGAAGATCAGACCCTGAGAAGGAAATCACTCTGAAGGGCTGACAATCATGAAAGGTTTAGGGACAGGCAATTCTAAGAGGTTAGGCAATCCAAGATTAAATGAGATTCCCAGGATCACACATTGCTTAAGGGGTGAAGCTGGGATTAGTGGCAACTCTGCAATTTCTGCATTTGAACACTTTGTTTTCCAGCTCTTACCATGTACTAAAACAATCTCATTTTATAGAACTGACTGGCAAAGTACACAAATCACATTTCCAAACCTGACCATTTTTAAAACCAAAATATTACAGAAGGGTGTTACGCAAATGGGAATGATTCTAGCTTTATTCTCTCCATCATCAAGGCAGGTTTGTAAGTACCAGCAAACCAATCAATGTTATTTAAGAGATTTAATCTAGGTATCTTTTTTTTTACTTTTAAGCTTTAAATACTTCCAAAACAATGGCTTATGAAATTGTCATTCGTAAACGTGCAGAAAAACCTTTGACTTTTATACAAAAAGCAAAACGTTTTTTGTGTCAAAGAGCAGACCTTAAAATATGCTTGCCGAAGGCCTACAACATCTGGTCCGCTCTCACCTGTCTACCACCCCTTCCACTCAAATGGCCCACATAATCAGAAAGATCCAGTAATGAGCTAAACGATGCCACCAGAATGCAATAAGGCTCACCTCACAGAAGACAGCACAGTAATACAAGAGATATTATATGATATGATTTGACCAGGATCACTGTATAGTCTGCTGGAAAAGCCAGAATACAAGCATGAACACTTTGCTTCCACAGTCTTTTCTTCACCTCTTGGACTAATAGTTTATGCTCATCTTTGGAGGGGATTGCCTAGGTTTTAGAACGCCCCATCTGAACAAACCAATTTCGAGACCTTCACCATACGAATGACAGGTTTGTTTTTATAGCAACCCCTATCTGGTGCAGGAACATTGCTGATAATAGCACCTCTTATGCTGCAAAACCAAGTACATGTGCAGGTAGGTTTATAAAGCTCAGACATAGAAAATGTTCAGCCAGCCTTTCTGGAATGTGCTCTTCTAATCTTTCATATGAACACATATCTCTGCAATGAGTGCTTAACACACTGAGCTAACTTCAGAACCATTTTGGCACACAATTTATCAATATGGATTTCAACCTTGGCTATTGCACATGATCAACATAATTCCCACAAGAAGGAAAGAATGCTACAGAAGTTGTGCCGTACGAAACACACAAACTATGTATTCCACAGTGAACACAGAAAGCATTACATGATTAATTGATCAAGACAGAATGTACTTGTCCAAAGAGACAGATGATGGGTTTAGCGCCTCAGCAGCATGCCATAAAATCTCCTGGTGTGTGCTATTTAAGACTAGTGAATGATGGAATCTTACTTTAAATCAGGCATCCTTGTGGGGGCCCCCTCCAAGATGGGGACACTGGTCAAGTGCCCTCTTTGCCCTCCCATAAAAACATCTCTGGCAGGGAGGCATTTAGGGAGAGAGTTAGATGTAGCACGGTCCAAGGCCACAGGAAACCTTGTGGGTGATACAGAGGGTCTTGAACTTGATCCTAGCAGCAACTGGGAGCCAGTGTAGAGATATGGGGCTGGAGAGATGTGGTCCCTGGGCTCGAGGCCAAGGATAAGTCTTGCAGTCCTATTCTGGATTAGCTGAAGGGGGCAAAGGGAGGATAGAGGAAGATTGAGGCAGAGGCTGTTGCAATAGTCCAGCCTAGAGAGGACCAGAGCTCTGGAGACATTGGCCTTCTGGGGGAAGGTGAGGAAAGGGAGAATGCTGCTGACGAGGTGCATCTGCTAGTGGGCCTTCTTGGCAAGGTCTACTATGTGAGAGAAGGAGCGAGAGGAGTCAAAGATGACACCAAGGTTTTTAGCCTTGCAATAGGGTGAGGAGAGGGGACCCATAGAGGGGGCCAGAAGGTAGGAGGGAAGGAGGGAGCTGGGGTCCCAATGAGAAGGATCTCCATCTTACTGGCATTAAGACAGAGATCACTGCAGCACACCATGCCTGAATAGCAGTCAGGCAGCAAGGGATGAGAGAGGAGGAAGAGGAGGCAGTAGAGGGAAGCTTGAAGGAGAGCTGCATGTCGTCTGCATAACACTGGAAGTGAGGAGAGGAGGAGATCAGGTGGGCCATAGGGGCAATGTAAATGTTGAATAGCCACGGCAAGAGGATATAGTCTTGAGGGATGCCGCAGGTGTAGAGTGTTATAAAGGAGAGAAAAGGGCCCAGTGGAACCTGGGAAGGATGGTCGGAGAGGAATGAGGTCAACCAGTCCAGTGCGCTTGCATTTCAGAGGGGCTAGGTTGGAGTCATACCAGGTGTTGCAGTTGGAGGCAGGTTTCATGTGGCTCCTCTTGACAGGGGCAAGGATGTCCAGTGTGTTGGTGATAGAGAGGTGAAGGCTAGCAAGGGCAGAGTCAGTGTGGGAGTCTGTGGCAAGAGTGGCAGGAGTGTGAGGAGGAATGAAAGTGACAGCAAAAGCAGCAGCTGACATTTTCTACATTGGTCGAATGCCGGAGAAGGAGACTGGCAGTGCAGGCAGAGGCTTAGCCAGGGGGACTAAGAGATCCAGGTGAGAGGACAAGCGAGCATGGTCAGACCAGGAGAGAGGTGTAGTGAGAGGGTTGGAGATGGGGATGTCTGCTGGGATGAGTGCATCCAAGGTATGTCCGGCTGAGTGCGTCATACCAGAGGTATGAATGGTGAGGGAAATAAAGTCACAGAGGCTGCAGAAGAGTCCAGTGGCTGAATTAGGAGAGTCAAGGTGAATATTGAAGTCTCAGAGGAGATCGAGGCAAGAAGAGAAGAGGTGAGCTCAGACCACTCTGAGAGGAAGAGGGAGACCGGACCAGGGGTCCTTTAGATGGCGGCGAGAGTCAACGAGAGGGTTGGAGAGACGCCAAGCCTGCAGACAAGACATTTGAAGGAAGAGTAGGTCTGAATGGGAATGACAGTAGCAGAAACCCATTAAGGGAAGATCAAGGCCACTCCGCCTCCAGACTCGTTAGGTCTGGGCTTAGAGAGGATCTTATAGCTCTCAGGGAGGAGTGTGTCAAAAGCAGCGACTGAGCTTGTTTGTTTGTTTGTTTGTTTTATTATTTGTAATGCGCCTTCATACCCTCGGGTAACAGTGCGCAGCATTTACATGAGATTGCGAAGCTTGGTTACAACATCAACAGAAAATATATAACATACAGTAATAACAGGAATATATTCATATGTGCAGGCATGCATCAATGGGTACAGTAAGCAGGGGTCTGATAGACTGGGCACCTAGCTATGATGGGAAGCCTAAGTTTTCAGCCATAAAATGAAATTGGATTGGAAGTTCTTATAGTGCAAGTCCATTCTAAGGGGAGGTGGTAGAGAGTTCCATAATTTTGCTGCTTTGAATGGGAAACTGTTGCCCCCTATGATAGAACGTTTAAAATTGGGGACAGAAAGGCAGTCTTTGTAGGCTGTTCTTGTTGGTCTCAAGGAGGTCTGTCTATGGAATCTATCGATAAGATAGATGGGGACAGCATTGTTGAGGGATTTGTGAGTGAGTGATGCCGTTTTTAGGAGTATTTTGTCTTTGACAGAAAGCCAATTGTTCTGTTGACAATATGCTGTAATATGCTCTCTTCTAGAGATGCCCAATGCCGCTCTTAGAGCATTATTCTGGAGAGTTTGGAGTTTATTGGTAATGGCTTTGGAGGACCCAAGATAGAGAGCGTTACAGTAGTCCAGGCGGGACAGTATGAGGGCCCTGGCAAGGGTCAAACAACTTGTGTCCGATAGGAACGGTTTGGCTGCACGGATCAATTTGCAAGTGTAGGCCGTGGATGAGGCTAGATAGTTCACCTCTTTAATGTGGGAGAAGGTGGAGTCCAGGTAGAAACCTAGGGTTTTAACTTCTTGTCCCACCTTGATACTATTTCCATCGATCATGAAGGAGCAATAGGCAGAGCCCAATTTCTTCAGACTGGTAGTAGTACCTAGAATTATAAGTTCAGTTTTATCATCATTCAGGCATAGTCCATGTGTGGCCATCCATGTCTGGATGATGATGTACACTCTATTCACCAAGGACAATCCTTTCTATAATCTCCAGAAAGCGGAAGGAGGATCTGGGTATCATCCGCGTAGTTGGTGTAGGTGATACCGAGATGATCCAAATCATCGAAAAGGGGCTTAGTAAATATATTGTACAGAGTGGGTGAGACACAGGAGCCCTGTGGCATGCCACAGGTGATGGGAATGGGGTCTGCTGCAGCTGTTGGTGAAAAGACCCTCATAGTTCTGCCGTTGAGGAAAGATTTAATCCAGGTAATGGCCTCAACGGAAAAGTGGGCTGACGTGTGTAAGTGACCGTGTGATCGACCAGGTCGAATGCTGCGGACAGGTCTAGGAGGAGTAAGGCTGCTTGGCCATGATCTCTAAATTTGTCAATCTGGGCTTTAAGGTCAATGAGGGCAGTCACGGTCCCATGTTGAGGACAGAAACCTGATTGCCTAACTCCAAGTAGGTGGTGTTCTTACAGATACTTCTGAATTTGCACGTATGCGACCTTATCCAGTATTTTTAGCAGGAATGGCACAGTCGTTATGGGTCTATAGTTTGTGGGCGTGGCTGGGTCAAGTGTGGGCTTTTTTAGTAGTGGCAGTACCCAGCATTGTTTTAGGTTGGTAGGGATAGAACCAGTGGGGAAGGAGGTATTAATTAATTTTGTGATAAAAGCAGAGAGGTCACGTGCCGCATCTTTAATGAGCTGTGCAGGGCACAGATCACCCTACCAGTTAGATGGTTTTAGTGACAGGATGATTTTTTCTACTTCAGGTATAGTGACTTTGGAGAAATGAAAGCGGGTGGTTTCCCTTAGCGTAGGCTTCTCAGGTGATTTGAAGGTGGGAGGGTAATTTAGGGAGGCTTTTTTGACAGAAATTTTATTTTGTAGCATAGCAATCTTGTTGGCTAACGCCTTTTGAATTTCTGAGCACCAATTTTTATCTTTAGTGCAGGTATCTGGTGGTGCAATAGGGGTTTCTACTTCTTTCAGGATGGAGAATAGTACCTTCATATTAGATTTAGCTTGGGTTATGCGGGAGTCAAAGGAGGATCGTTTAGCAAGGTAGATTTCCTTTTTGTAGAGGGCTGCTAGTTTGGTTAGTTTAAGTTTGTTAGGTACTGAAGGGTGTCTTTTCCAAGTGGCTTCACAGTTTCTTTTTTGCTGTCTTACATTTTTGAGGAATGGTGTGTACCATTTGTTCAGATGCGTTTTGGGCTTGCTTGGTCTAAGTTTGAGGGGAGCGATGAAATCCAGTGAAGTGGGCATGATTTTATTATATTCATCAACCATGGTTTCTGGGTCCAGGTTTGCCCGGGAGTGTGTTTAGTGTGGGGAGTAAGTTTGGGATGAGTCTCTCCACAGTGATGCTCTTCTTATTTCTTGTGAGTGTAGGTGGGGCCCTACTAATAGATAGAGGTGGGGGTCGGATGGAAGAGAGCGTGAACGATACCAAGTAGTGGTCGGTCCAGGCTAATGGTGAGATGTCGGTGATGCTTGCTAGACAATTATAGTCCACTACCCAGTCAAGTATTCTGCCTTTGATATGAGTGGGTTCCATACATCTTTGGGTAAATCCTACATCGGTTAGGGTACTGAGTGTAGTATTGGCACTTTGGTCATCTAGGTCGTTATAGCCCATGTTGAAGTCCCCAAGGGTGAGTACTTGGGTGGAGCTTTTGAGGTTACTAGATAATATAGTATTAATATCTTCGTCGAAGGTGCCTATTGGGCCTGGAGGGCGATATATCAGGTGTATGTTAAGAGTTTGGGAATTGGTAAGAGGGACTTTAACAGAGAGTAATTCACAGGAAAGGAAATTTATAGAGGTTACAGTTCTCATGGTGAGGCTGCATTTGTGTATGATAGCAATGCCCCCTCCTCTGGAGTTCAGACGGTCGTGTCTCAGGATAGAGTAATTATCTGGGATTGCAAGCATGAGCATTGGGCCTGCTGCCGGATGTAGCCAGGTCTCTGTAACGGCAAGGAGTTTGAGGTTTTCTTTCAGGATCAAGTCTGCAATTTCTGTTGCGTGAGCTGCTAGTGAACTAGCATTGATTAGGGCTGCCTTAATTTGGGGGCTTGCAGAAGTCTTAGTAGTTGTGATTTGAGGTGTGAAGTTGGGGTTCTGGGATGAGTTTGGTTTAAGGATAGGTAGACTAGGCCAGACAGTCGAGGTTCTGAGTCTCAGTGAGGTGGGTATACAGCGGGCGAGGGGCTCATAAATTTTAGCTAGTCTGGCTCTGAGTCCTAAATTCGTATCAGGGGTGGAGCTGGGGAGTCTGGTGGGCAGCCATGGCTGTAGGTTGCCAGTATGTGGAGGAGCGCTACCAGGTGACTTAGTATTACTCATGGTCGAATGCATATTGATGGGTGATTGGGCTGACTTGATAAGCAGTGCTACGGTGTTTAAGAGGAGCAGTAGGCAGGCGAACAGGCTGGTATTCAAGGGACACATACTAAATAGTTTGTAGCAAATATTTAAGGTGAGGGTAGCATCTAAGTTCAAAGGACACAATTTGACTAAAATGTAGTGAGGGTAGCACCTAAATTCAAGACACAATTTGACTAAAATGTAGTGAGGGTAGCGCCTAGATTCAAAAGACACAATTTGACTAAAATCCAGTTAGGGTAGCACCTAAATTCAAGACACAGTTTGACTAGAATGCAATGGGGGTAGCACCTAAATTCAAAGGACACAGTTTGACTAAAATGCAATGAGGGTAACGCCTAGATTCAAAGGACAAATTTGACTAAAATGCAGTGAAGGTAGCACCTAAATTCAAGACACAATTTGACTAAAATGCATTACAGGTAGCGCCTAGTTTCAAAGGACACAATTTGACTAAAATGCAGTGAGGGTAGCACCTAAATTCAAGACACAGTTTGACTAGAATGCAATGGGGGTAGCACCTAAATTCAAAGGACATAGTGTGACTAAAATGCAATGGGGGTAGCGCCTAGATTCAAAGGACACAATTTGACTAAAATGCAATGAGGGTAACGCCTAGATTCAAAGGAGAAAGTTTGACTAGAATGCAATGGGGGTAGCACTTAAATTCAAGAGACACAATTTGACTAAAATGCAAAGGAGTATACTGCAAAGAATACAATAGAAGAGCACCTCGATATTAGCACATTTGGGCTAGGGAGACAATGGCGCAGCACATAAGGATACAGTAGGGTACACTAGTGAGGTGCCTAACATCGTGACGCTCTGGTACAGTGGGCAATGGCTAGACACAGTATGACAGTAGGTAGAGTACATGTCACCAATAGGCAGATATGCCTAGTTAGGCAAGGCAAGTGAGGGGGGTCCTGGATCCGGTCTCAATGAGGTCATTAATAATAAAAACAAAGTAGTATAATCAACAGGCAGAGCAATTGTGGCAGCTAAGTACCTGATCCATTAATGCATTTGGGAATGAGCACCACAAAAATATATAGGGTAAGGAACGGAGATGTACAATACCTAAGACCGAAAGAACTTATGGCTCATGGGAACTTGGGAAGACAAGTGAGCCACATTGGTTGATGGGTGTATATAGGCATATATATGACATTAGAAGTTAGCAGAGTCAGCGTGATAATATGTTAATGTCACATGTGGGGGTTGAAATGTTACCATGACCTTGCATGTAGATAAAATATGGTCATGCAGGTGTTCTGGCCGACAGCCTGACGGCAAGTGACAGGCTCGGGATAGGCAGGAGGGAGCCTTTGTCTGTGTGAGCCTTCGTCGTGGTGGGCCGGCTCAAACTCGCCTGCCGGCTCGTTATTGGTGCACAAAAGCACCAGAAGGACCAATCAGGGCACAGATAGAGGTAATCAGGTAGAAATGGTAGAGGATGCACCTCGCGTCATGTGGGCGGCCATCTTTGAATTACCATGAACTCGTGGTGACTAATGGAAGCTGACTTTCAGCATGTGGGTCATACAGAGCAAATGGGTGCATCTGGCAAAATACAGGCCAGGATCCAGTTGTGATGAAGTAGCTGAAATGCGCTGCAGTGATATGGCGTCCCGCCGCAACTTCAGGGAAGGGTATCCAAGGGTGCACAAATGTGCTGTGCAGGCCGAGAGCTTACCTTCCAGCTGGGGATCCTGGGCACTGCTTCTGCAGTGAAGGGAGCTCCTGCTCCTCGGGTGAGGGGGCGAGTACTACTGGCAGTGAACCAAGTGTCAGTGAGAGCGAGAACAACAAGGTCAAAGTCTTCAAAAAGGAGACAGATATCAGAGAAGTGTTTAACAGCAGAACAAGAGTTGAGGGTAGCTAGCTGAAGCTGGTTGCCACAATTGAAGGTCTTCCGAGGATGGGTACAGGGATGTGGTATGCCCATCAGTGGTAGAGACGGGGCAAGAGGGGTTACAGATGGAGGAGTGGCAGGAGAAGGGAGGAAGTTGATGAGAGCAGAAGATGCCGGTCAAGAAGGAGGAGGTTGGGCTGAGAGCCCTGGGCCATGACAGTGTCATTCCGGTAGGCATCAATGATGCACCTAGAGGATGATAAGCCTGCCAAGAGTTCTTCCCATCTTGTGCCACCATTAATAGGTAGTGAGGAGAAAGGAGAGAGGACACAGGCCATGTGTGGAGTCCATAGGTCCGGAGAGGGAGCGACAAAGAGGATGTCTGTGACAGTCTGCCTGGAAGATGCGTTTCCGTAGGTGTCAGCGATGGGCAGGACTGGGTTGGATACCAGGAGATCTTTTTTAAACTATGTCCTTCCATGCTTCAAAAGACAGGAAAGGTGGGTGATATAGTTGCAGTTAGAGTAAATACGAGAGCTGGAGAGCACCAAGGTGGACGAAAGCAGAGAGATGAAAAGGGGAGAGAGACAGAGAAACTGAACAATGCACGACAAACTCACCAGGCGGCCTAGCAGCAAAACAGTTGCAGACCAGTCAGGTGCACGAGGCGACCAAGGTCTCCAAGAACAGGGTGGGTAGCTTGATGCATGGAGAGTCTCCATTTATTAGATGCTTGGGGGTAGCAGGGCCTCCCAGGCTTTCCAAAGTGGTGTGCCCCATCAGGAGCCCTCCACCCTTGAGGCCATTTTGCTGTGCATGAAACCAGCCAGCCAGTCTGCAAAGCCCAGCAGAATCACTGCTGTGAATTCCAGCTTCCAACTCAGAGCTCACTACACTGATCCTCATCAAACTTTGAACCTTAATCCCAATTGCCTTTTTGGTGGAAATCAGAGGTCCTAACTTGATGATATTTGCTTTTTAACTCACGATACAGACGCCCGAACTCTGTGTATCTTCGGTAGACATTCCACTCAAGCAGAGAAAGAGAGATAAAAAGAAAGAGAGAGAGGGAAAGATTGAGAAAGACAGAGTGAGAGAGCAAGGAAGGAAGGAAGGAAGGAAGGAAGGAAGGAAGGAAGGAAGGAAGGAAGGAAGGAAGGAAGGAAGGAAGGAAGGAAGGAAGGAAGGAAGGAAGGAAGGAAGGAAGGAAGGAAGGAAGGAAGGAAGGAAGGAAGGAAGGAAGGAAGGAAGGAAGGAAGGAAGGAAGGAAGGAAGGAAGGAAGGAAGGAAGGAAGGAAGGAAGGAAGGAAGGAAGGAAGGAAGGAAGGAAGGAAGGGAGGGAGGGAGGGAAGGAGGGAGGGAGGGAGGGAGGGAGAGAGGGAGGGAGTATGATACTGCCATTATATTTTGTGAAAAAGTAAAAGGCTTCTGATGGATTTTATTTCCTGGAAGATATTTTTAACATTTTTCACAAGAGCCCTTCTGAGATAGTCATCAACACATGCTATGACGTGGACTGCACATCTAAGTCATGCAGGCTGTCCACAGTCAGATAATTAAAGGAATCAAAGGTTTATCGACTGGTCGGAGAGACATTTCTTCGGAGCTCAGAGAAAGTAATTGGCTGTGACGCTCATGTGTTGCCAATCTGGGTGGATTAGTGAAGCCGCGTGGTAGCACAGCAATTTCCCATTTTTCTCTTTCATAAAAGACTCCAGCTCATCTTTAATAGAACTTTCTGGCGGTGGACAGCAGAGGCCCAGGACCATCGCTTCTGAACTGTCTGCCCAAAAGAATCTGGGAGCATTGGCTGGTTTCATTGGTTTATGGAAAGCAACACGTTATATCCAATCGCATGCCGGCACCTACTTCCAAAACAACAGCATCTACAAATCTAGTAGGACCAAGAAGGACAAATATTTTAAAAACATCATTGTTGGACCATTCCCCAACTTTAAGCAGAGGTGGGGTCAGAGGGGTAAAGAAGAGAACCCCATCTTGTATTCACCAGAAAGCAAACTGCAACATTTTAATCATGTCCAAGGTATGGCCTTACTGAATTGAGAAACTTGTATAAAATGTACATTGGACCGAAGAAATTAAAGTCAGTTTCTAACCCTTTATAATTCAGAGCACTTTGCATGCTGGGACTGGTAGTTCTGCTTTCCCCATTATGTAGGGTGACCAGACGTCCTGTTTTTTTCGGGACTGTCCAGTATTTGGAGCTCTGTCCCCATTTCTCAAGATTATGTTTCCATTGGAATTTCCATTGGTCCCGGTTTTCTGTAGTAGGTCTTCATAGCTGGCAGGCTGAAATGCACAATCTCGCCCAGACGAAATGCTGCATTTTGCATTTTACAACTTAAGATAGTGTTAGTTTGTGATATAATATGTGTGTATTTGAACAGTAACACTTAAACCCCCCTCTCCTCCAAACGCTACTGAAGTATAGTGCCTTGAGAGCCACTGTCAAGAGTTAGTCCTACTTTTATGTTAGCTGCCCTGTCCTGGTTTTATACTTTTTAAATCTGGTCACCCTACCGTTATAGGCTTGGACCTACAAGCCTCAGCTTTCAGATGGCCGGTGGCTGAATAGCCAGGCCTGGGAGAAGGGGGCCTTCAGGACATCTTACCTGTTGGCATGCTTGTGTTTATAGACTCACTACAGCATAATGCAGTACGTCTTCATGCATGTGATGTGTAGAATCTTAAATGACATTTTGTCCTGTGGAGGAAGCGGGCTCACATGTTTGAGACAGGAAAGAGCCTTCACCCATTGGCATGTTGCACATTCCACACCCTCCGCCAATGGTGTCTTCTTTGGATGCTGTCAGACTCCAAATAAAGTTGACACAAGCTGCCTATTAGAGCCATTTGGCCGACATTTTGGACTGGCCATCAAAAGGCGTGGCCCTCTCATCTCTATAAAGGTTGCTTGCGCCATCCTACAGCACCAGCCCCACAGAGTAAGAGAGATTTGAATAGTTGCCAGGAAGGTTCTAATGACGCAAATAAAAATCGCCTCTTATATGTGAGAAAATTGTATACGAGGGAAAGTGAAATGATATGACAGTTTCAGACACAGCGCTTTATCCTATATTTCTAATGCGTCTAAGCGCTGAAAGGACAGCTCTTTATCGACCTTGAAAGGATCAGGTGCGGAGTCCAACATCGCTCTCTCACATTCGCTCTCATTCTCTCTCTCTCTCAATATATATATAGGATGACAACTTTTATAGAGGTGAAATGGCCTCACCTTTTGATGCCGCCAGTCTCAAAAGTTGGCCAAATGGCTCCAATTGGCAGCTTTTGCCAACTTTACTTGGATTCTAACACCATCTGAAGAAGATCAGGGGCATTGCTGGAATGGGCCGGGGGGGTGGGGGGGAGCTATAGCCCCGGGTCCTTTGGGGCTATAGCTCCAAAGGCTAGCTGGCCCTAAGTCCCGACAGTCCCCACATTAGCTTAGCCCCAGATCTTTTTCAGACCTGTGAAATGTGCAACATGTCAGCAGGTGATGGCTCTTTCCTGTCTCATACATGTGAAGGCGACTAAGAGATATGTGGGGATTTATACAGAGCAAACCTAGATGGCAATCAATGGAGTGCTGTACATGTCATTGAGGGTAGCAAATGAGGTAAGGTGGGTGTAGTGCGTGCCACCAGTGGGGGTGGCATATGATGTGGAATGCAACAAGCCTAGGTAGCTCATCCCCTCGCCCTCTCTCTCTTTCCGCAGCTATCTCCCGCTCTATTTCTATACATTATCTTTCTGCATGTCTCTCCTCTCACTCTCCTTATCTTTTACTCTCCATCAGTCTGGGCCCTCGTGCCACGTCCTCACTGAGCTCAGCCACAACCCTCTCCCTGTAGGCATCCTGATTTGTTTGGGAAGGAGAGCAGGGACGCCATTTGGGGGTTGCCATGGGTTGCAACTGCGACCCCTGTGGGACACAGTTGCAACCCCTGAGACTCCCTTGCAACCCCAACTTTAAATGTAAATTATTATTATTTTTATTTTACTTTTTACAAATAAAACAAAATGGGTGCCCCTGGTGTAGCGGGCCTTCCCACAGCATTGGGGGGTCCACCACACCAGGTCTGGTGGGTCCACGGCTCAGTCCTCACCCATCAGGGTGAAGGCTGGGCCGGGGAGGCACTCGTTAGGGGTTGGAACTGACCGTGACATGTGGCACATGTCACATGCCACGTACAGCTCCAACCCCTTCTCCTTTGGCTTCTTTGCAGCTCACATACAGGAACCCGGAAACTCTCGCAGACTCCTGGTTCCTGTTTGTGAGCAGCACGGAGGAGCGAGGGGGCCTGAAGGACAGAGCGAAGCTGCAAGAAAAAGGTAAGAAGGCTGTTTTGTGTAATGTGACGTGTGTTTTGCATGTGTGAAGTGCGTGTCAGATGTATGCATGTGAATGGTGGGTGAATGAAAAGTGATGTATGGTGATGTGTGTTTTTGAATGTTCTGGGTGGGTGGGTGTGTGCCTGTGTAGACAATGTAATGAGTGGATGTAGGTGGGAGTGACTGGTGGGTGGGTGAGTGAGAAGTGATGTGATATGTGTTTTTGAGTGTTGTGGGAGGGTGGGTGTGTGCCGCTGTAGAGAATGCAATGAGTGGATGTAAGCGAAGGTGTGAGTGACTGGTAGGTGAATAAGAAGTGTTATGCTATGTTATGTTACTTGGCATTTATATAGCGCCTTATGTATCATTGGTATGATCTCAAAGCGCTGGTAGGTTGAACACCCTCGGGAACCACAGTTCAAGTCAGAGATTGTCGTATGGTGCGTGGGTGCACCAGATATGTGTGCAGCTGGTGTGCTTGTTGCATGAATACTGCTTCCTAGCAGTAGGTGTGGTGCTGAGGAGATCAGTTGGATGTGTTCAGTCTGGAGGGTGGACACCAACACTGAGTTCTGGCTGCGTTAGGCCTGAGGAGTTGCCTAAACTGATGTGTGTTTTGAGTGTTCTGGGTGAGTGGGTGTGTGCCTGTGTAGAGAATGTAATGAGTGGATGCAAGAGAAAGTGTGAGTGACTGGTGGGTGAATGAGAAGTGATGTGATGTGTGTTTATGAATGTTCTGGTTGTGGGTGCCTGTGTAGAGAATGCAATGTGTGGGTGGGTTTGTGCCTGTGTAGAGAATGCAATGAGTGGATGTAAGAGAATGTGTGTGTGAGTGACTGGTGGGTGAATGAGTAGGAGTGTGATTTTCTGGTTGTGTGGGTTTGTGCCTGTGTAGAAAATGCAATGAGTGGGTGGGTGTGTGCCTGTGTAGAAAATGCAATAGGTGGAGGTAAGAAAAGTTGTATGATTGAGTGACTGGTGGGTGAATGAGTACGAATGTGATGGTGTGTTTTTGAATGTTCTGGGTGGCTGGGAGTGAGCCTGTGTAGAGAATGTAATGAGTGCATGTAAGAGAAGGTGTGAGTGAGTTAATGGTGGGTGAATGAGCATACATGTGGTAGTACGTGTTTGAATGTTCTGGGTCGGGTTTGGTGTGTGCGGGTGTGGTGAATCCAGTGTGAGTGAGTGTGAGAGGAGATGTATGGGTGAGTGACCGGTGATTGAAAGGGGATCCATGTGTGTGTGTAAGGTCCTGAGAGACTGGGGATCAATGGAGCATTTCTGCCACATCCTTTATTGACTGTGGATGTTTTACTGGTATGTGTGCCATTTCCTGGCTAGACTGGCATTTTGGTGCAGTCAGTCTAGCCATTGCATACTGTGGCATGACATTTATTAATCGGCATCTTTAAAAAATCAAGCATGATAAGTAGTGTTACCTCGCTAGACTGATGTGTTGGTGTAGCGGCCTATATATTCTTCACTGTAGCATGACTTTCTATTAACTGAGCATCTATGATGAATCAAGCAAGATAAGTGTTCTTATGTGTCTAGACTGGCTCACATTGGAACCAGTTTGGACAGGTTTTCATATTGTGACATGTCACTTTTAATGGGCAAACAAACGCGAGTATGTACTTGCTGGCATATATTGGCACAGCCAGTTTTGGGCCCATTGCCAGTAATAATACTATCGAAAAACGTCTTAAAGCAAACATAAGTATGGTTTTATATGGGAATACTAGCATATGTTGTTGGAGTGAACATGGAAATGTATGGGCACAACCAGCATACAAATGTTTTTTATACTTTCATATATTGTAGGGACTGGCATGATAATGCATTGGGAAATGCCCTGTGCACTTTTAGTGACTTGCATCTATTGTATTTTTGTCATGGTTTACCCTACACCCTACAAAAACGATTGTTGGCCTTTTACCCACATTGTTGGCCTTTTACCCAAATTCTTCCAGAAAGTGTGCTGTGTAATGCACCATTTTAACGCATTATTCAAAACATTTACTCTGGGGAGGGAGAAGAATCGCCCCGCCCCACCAGGGCCGCCCGACCCATTTTTGTTAGTTCAGGCTCCCTTGCTATGCTCAGTCACAATCACATACATGTGGCAAATATTTACACCCTCCAAAAAAAACAACTAACCAGCCACCACTAGTGGGTGGTATATATGTGGACCAGGCACCGCTCCCTTCTCTCCATGTAACGTTAAAGATTTAAGCTTTGATTGAAAAACATATTTACTTCTTTCACTTGCAGTATGATCTATAGTTGTTTCATACACTAGCTGTAGCCTGTGTTACAAATTTCAGTTACCCTGTTAGAAATACTGCATTATGTATGTTTTACATACAGACCCCACGTCGAATCTGGAAAATGGCATTGCCAAAATGTATGATCGTGGACAAATCATGCCTCCCTCTGTGCGTCGGTTCTTATGTCTGTCTAAAATGAGAGCACCTGGAAACATGGGTGCCAGATGCATCTAAAAAAATCAAATGGTCATTTTGCCATCACTTCCTGTGAAGTCACTTGGAGGTGGGGTCAAATGACATCACTTCCTGTGATGTCATCAGGGGGTCATGTGATGTCACTTCCACTACCCCTGGTATTTTGGTGAAATGACGTCCCTGGAGGAGGGCTGAGCTCTAGCTATCTGGAGGGCTTCGCTCTGTCATATTAATCATGTGTGGTGTAGGATACAAGGTTAGGAGCTTCGCCGACTTTTGGAAAGGAGTGGCTGACCGTGGCATCTGAGGCTATATACATAGTGTGAAGTGCATTTTAAAATCTAAAATAAGACAAGCTTCCAAAATAAAAGCAGCGCTACAATTTGACGCTGGCTGCAAAAATAAAAGTTAGACTACATTTCATTAGGGCAGGTAAGCGGTGAAGGGTGGGGTATAGAATTTTTTCTAGTTTGTAAACTCAATTCTCTGGCAGTGATCGCATAACTTGGAATGCTAATAATTGACATCTGAATTTTTAAAAAAACTATTTGCCCATCTGCAAGTCATGATGTTAACGCATCCTTGCGTTGAACTGAATTATGAATGTGACACCACATGATTCGTTCACCCTGGTAGTGTGGGCGATGTACGGCAGTCATCCAATTGGGCAGATTTGATCAGGGTTGAATGTGGGGGAGGGGTGGTTTCTGGAGACCCCCGCACGCCATCCTCTTCATCCCGTACCCTCCTCAACTGGCACATTCCTTGGTCCTCATTTGCTAGAGCCACCCCAACCGTTCCTGACGGCAGAAAAACCGCGTACATGTTCAGGGGGGGACGGGGAGGGTGCTGTGTTTTAATAGTTAAAATTAATAAAGAATAAATATATTGAGACCACGCCCCTCGATTCAACCTACCTGGCTCAGGCAGGCAATCCGTTACTGACCCTTTCAGTCCCCAGTAGCACAGTACATTTCTATAGACCTACAAATGAATAGCTTTTTTTTAGTATGATTTTATTAATTTCTAAATTCTATGACAAGGTCAGGCAACAAGGTAGGAGGGTGCAGGATGTTGGTATTTCTTCTTTTTTTTTTTTTTTTTTTACAAGGGTTTGGACTGGGCAATAGGGCAATGCTGGAACCAAAAACGCAAAATGCCAGTGTGGGCCAGTTATTTTTGGCCAAAGTGATCCACTTTTTTGGCCTACGTGGGCCAGTTTGATAAGTTACTTCATGTGGCAAGTAGTTCTGACCAGTGTTACTGAATGAACATTCTTTAAAATACACAATTTGCATGACATTTTATCAAAAATCTGCCCCATGGGTACAGCTCAAACAGTCTGTCACAAAAGGAATGAATTGCAACGGTGGGCCACTTTTTCATTGGTGCCCGAGACAATTTTATGCCCCAGTTCGACCATTCAAGGGTTACAGTTTTTGTGCTCCATGTGAAGAATATATACTAAATGGTCAAAAGGCAAGGTTGTGGCCGCACACTTTTTAAGAACCCAAACATTATGTGGTTGTGCATTTTATAATCCTATGCCACAAGCAAAAGGCCTTGGTGTAATGGCCTGAAAAACCAAGAGTCACAAGTGAATCAAAATCGAAGTGCGGTTTCTGACCCTTAAAGCCGGACTGTAAAGGGATTTTAGCTATTAGCTCCCTGTGCTTTGTCCAGAGTGCTAATAGCCTTCTTGTGTTAAGCTGAGAAACAGTGCCATTTTCTCAAGCAAAAAAAAAATACAAAACAACATGGCTGCTGCTAAAAAAAAAGGAGCAAGAAACGTCCTTCTCCCTTTTTATGGCGCATATCGGTGGTGTGATGCGAGATGGCAACCAGACCTGCCTACATTTGAAAATCAAAAACTCTGAGATTTCTGCGGACTGTGATGTGCGCACACCTCGCAGCACTTATAAGTACTATAAACTGTAACCCTCGAGTCGGAGATTGAAGAGAGGATCCCCGCCACGTAAAGCCATGCCGGAATCCCAAAATAATAAAAAACAAAAAGAAAATTGGATCCCAGGAGCAAGCCGAGTAGAAGATCCCGAAATCTTTTTTCAAAAAAGTAAATTCGATCTCCAACGCGAGCTGCGCCTGGGACCGAGATGTATTGTATGCACTCCACGACCAGCACGGACATCTTGTCAGCGACAGAACCTTCGAGTTGGTCCACTCAATGGGCCTCATTACGACCCTGGCGGAAATCGTGGTGCAATATGCACCATGGAGCATGGCGGAAAGCTGCCGATAGCGCCATGGGGGTTGGCGGATTTACCGCCCCATTCCGACCTTGGCGGGGCGGTAAATCCCCATTCCCCATTTTACCCTTCCCCATTCCCATTTTTGCCCCATAGGGTATAATGGGAGTGGGGAAGGCGTTAATTACGCCACCGTAAAATACGGTGGCGTAATTAACAACAAGGTCCCGTAGCGCCATGGATTTCTCCGCCCGGAAAAACCAGGCGGAAAACGCTCCATGGCGCTACGGGAACTCGTAGTAGGGCGGACGGGTCCGCCGCGAATACCGCTGGCGTAAACCCACTCCGCCAGGGTCGTAATGAGGCCCAATGTCTTTCTGGCCTAGACTAGCAGCAGATGTAGAGTATTATTGCCAGCACTGCGCCAGTACTATAAACTCTGCACTCACCACACCTCTAGGTTATATACATACTCCAAATGAATATTTAGTATTAGGAGTCTGAAAAAATAATACCCCTTGCAACATAATACAGGCATCTCTAATTTATTTTCTATCTTTGTGAATTTAAACTTTCCTGCTTTTTCATAATTAAAAACAATTATCAGAACATCACCTCTTCAGGGCCAAAGCAGGGCTAAAACATTTTTGTTTAAAAATCTGTTGATAAGGCACAGTAAGTTAACATTTTTTGCCCAGGATCACACACTAGCTAAGTGGTGATGCTGGAATTTGAGACCAGCCTGCAACATACACGAATGACCTGAGATTATTTCTCTGGACTAGTGGGTAGGAGAATGTGTGAATGTTTGGCTTTTAAGAAAAATCCTTATTACAAAAATGACTTTAGAAGTGCAGATATAAAAAAACAGTGTGACAAATATATGAATCCTCTTAGAACTATGTTAAGCAAAAACAGTATAATTGTACCACCTCACACTCTTGCCTCCTACTTTAAATGGACAAATGCACGTTTCAGAATGCAAATACACGTGCTTAAAAAATGACCTTTACTGTTTTTCAAATGTGCTCTCAACATTTAATGCCCCCATTGACAAGTTTGCCTGCTTCTTTTTTGCCCCAGGCATCCTGATTATTTAAATGCAGTGGGAAGCAAAGGTTACATTCTGTTTAACTGCAAAACCTCCTTTGTGCGTGTCCAAATGAGAACACACCATACAAATCAGACTATTTAAATGTTTTTGTCCTGAAATGAGGCACAGACTTGGATATTTATCTGGCGCGTTTTAGGCTTTTCTGATGCAAATAGCTAATGCACCCTTATTTCTCATCACTGACTAGAAAGTGAGTATCAAAGAGGTGTTTCACTGAGTGGACTTTGCTGAATGAGTGCTTTGCGTACTCTTGCAGGCAACCTCTGATCGCAGCAGAGTGCAGGCAGCTCACGCCCTCTATTGAAGCCCTGAAAAGCCCGGAGCTTTCATGCTGTTCCTCAGAGACCCGGAAAAGAGCATGAAAACCCGGAAGGTCCGAGGCAAACCCGGAGGTTAGGCGGGTGTGCTGTAGAGAAGATTCTTAGAGGTGAGCAGCGCGAGTCTGAGGGGCCGATTCAGAGCCTGTGCTAAATATAAATTGCAGCACCATCATTCTGGGGTGGGTGGAAACACTGGAGGGGAAGAGGTCGTGCTTTCCAGCAGCAAAAGCTGCTTACATCATTCTTTGCAGGGGAAACATGTGCTCTAGTGGCTTAGCGCGCATTTCTCAAAAGACCGTCACTTTTCTAATTCAAGAGAGTTTTCTAAACTTTCAGTGAACTAGAAAAGTGGTGCTGCAGTCTGAGAAATGCTAGCTACATGATGGAAGAATGGGCGCTGTGGGGTTTACCGGCACCCCCAAGGGCACCGTTAATGTCTGCATCTTTTGGCTGGGGCAGGAAGGGTGTTCTGGCCTCTGAATACAGTCCCTGCCACACACTAATGCATGCAGCGACTGTCGGGAATGTTGCTATGCCGTAAATCACGGCTTCCCAGGAGTGGTGGACGTGTGCTATCAGGCCACTTTGGCATCGACACAACACTTTTTCTTTTTAGCACGAACCTCTGAATCATCGGGGAGGGGTGTTCACTGTAGGGGAAGGTGGCAGTAGATGGGGAGGGGAGGAATGAAGGCGGTGCGTGGGCCAGGTGACGGGCCAGGGAGTGGAGGGGCAAGGCAGGAAGGAGCTCTCTCTCAGCTGACAGACAAGCAGCACAGGGAGTGATTCCATGTCACTGTATTGTCACCGTCTGTATTGTTAAGGGTTACTGTGGCATCACCTCCAGGGTGGCAATTATACTATCTTCAATTGTGTATTTTCGAATTTCTTGTGTTTCTAATGTAATATATGTATATACTCTATATTTTCCCATTCAATATTTTGCAGTCGTGATTCTCACTGTTTTGCATAATAAATGGGAGATGTTCACATGGATGCCAAGAAGTAGCATATTCGTTAATAAACTTAGCCCCCACCCCCCCAATAGACGTAGTTCTGCGCCCTGATGGCTGCAGGCTTTCGGCGCATTATAAATGCATAAATAAATAAATAAATCACACTCCAAGATGTCCTTTATCCATCTGGATTGGAAACCCAGGTCACGCTTCCCGTGCCTTCCATCAACGCGGCAAATCATTGTCTCGGGGCACATGGATGACTCATGCCACCTCAGACAGGGTTGCTCCATCCATGATGCAATTATTTTGACATCCCGGGCAGATAAAGAAAAGCTTTGTATTTAGGGTTTTAAAAGCTTTCCATGGAGCACTGGTTTCCCAACTATCCTCTGTGGTATGGATAGGGGGCATCACAATGTGTTTTAAGTGCAAAGTCACTCCTCTAATATATCTACCCGTCGCCATCATTTATCTCAGACATTATCCATTAGGCCAGGCAGGCACCGGTCTATGGGCCACACTCTATTTAGGGGTCCTGCGACAACAGATCAAAATAAAGAGGTGCAGAAAATGGAAAACGTATTAGATCATTTAGCGGAGGCGGGATCTAACATTTAAACTGTCTAGCGGCTTCCACATGGTTTAATCCCACACTGCCTCCACCCTCCCAGCCCGCTATCATCAACACAACAGGAAATTGTTTCTGCAAATATGGAAAGACCACACAACATTTGGCCAATATGCACAAGGAGACTCGCTTGATGAACCCCCATCAGGTGAGTCAACGCGTAGTATCGCTTTGTCTTTTGTCTGGCAAATCTGATTGGCAAAGAGCTTATCGGGAGGACAGGTAGTACGGTAAGGCAACTCTAGAGAGCTGCGTAGGGCATCAACATGGCATATTAGATCAGGCCACACAGCAAGGTAGCAGAATTGCTGAGGTGACATACCCCCTTCCACTAGACCCGGTCAAGGGCCGGGAGTACAGCACTGGGGAATGGACCGATTTTACCAGTAAGTGATGGAGTGTGAAATTGATATCCTCCATCTCCGAAGCTTGACCGCAAGCTCTTACTTGCAGAACAGCTTTCAGAGTTCTAATTTGGAGTACCAGAGGGTGCCTTAAAACACTAAAACACCAAAAGCTGGTCAGTAAAAACAGGTGCTCTGGTGATCTTTCTAAAGATTTCATTTCAGTTTAAAGGTCAGTTGCTCCTCTTAGATTGGGCAAAAGATCCCTGGATTTGAAATGCAGAAATCCCCCCATCTCTAATATGCACTCCTTATTTAGGTCGCTTTAGTTTCAAAGTGCATGGCGTTTGGCATTACGCTGTGATCCAAGGCCTAATATATCTGGTACTCTCAGAATGCAGGGTGTTAAGATGCAGGATCCATTACCAATAGTCCTTTGAGATATCCATCTCTCCTCCTATACCTTCTGGTACATTGTTGCTATTTTATTTTTAATGTGATTACTTGCTTGGACAAGTACTTGGACAGTTGTCAGGGAGCAAGGCTGGCAGGTGGCCAGAATTCCCCAGCGGGGTAGGCTCATGAGCCAATGGTGCAGTGGAACAGGTTGGTCTTCAGGGCAGTGTGACGCGCGCGGGCCGGTCAGGCTCACAGCATAGATTAATTGAGAGGGCTTTCCAGAGGGAGGAGCCTTGGCTGTGATGAGCGCTACTACAAGAAAATCTGTTCTGTGTACTAGTCAAAAGCAGAACGCCTGAAGCCAAAGGGCGAGGATGGTGCTTCACCGGGAGGTCAACCTTCAGCGTCTGGTCGGCTGGTAGTGGAGGGACATGTAATAGGAAGAATCCAGATGAAGTAGTTGAAGTGGAAAATTATTAAAGTACAGGAACAACAGACACATCATGCTACTGCCACGGCTAGCCTCAACCATCAGTAGTGCACAGCATAAAGTTCCACAATAGAGCGCTGCAAGAGCTCCTGCACATCTCAATACTGGAGCATGGAGTCATACCCATGCAAAATGGAGGAGCGCTTGGAGCATTGCTCACTAATACAAAATGGAGGACTAGCTACAAATGCAGGATCATACATCTCCACAGAACTCTTTGGTGTATTAAGTGGGCGACAGACCATAGTAAGATGTGCAAACCAGCCAGAGAATCTTGGAGTCAATGCCGTGCTTTACTGGGAACCAACGGGAGGATTGTGGCGACAGAGAGATGTGGGCAGAGCGCTTCCGCAACAGTGATAAAGGGAGCCACAAACCTCTGGACACTGTGTGGTGTTTTCTCCAGGAGCCAAGTATATTACATTGCCATAAGCAAGGTTGGATAACATAACTGCAAGGACAAGATATAGGTTCATGTGGTTTGCACCGGGGATGAGCGTCGATAAAAGCGGGTTGTCTCGGTTTAAACTTAAGAATTGATGGAGAGGTTATTGCTCAAGGTTTCGGATGTGAAGACTCAGTAAGGGGCGGTGCTTCCCGTTTGACGGCCAAAAAGAGGTTTATCGTGATGGGTTTATTGATCCAATAGGGAGAACCTTGGTTTTAGAGCCTATAGAGAAAAGGGGGGTTTATTTCCAGGAGTGAATATGCAGCATTTCACAATATCTGTGCCGCCAGACTTGTAAAATGTTACCAGTGCCTGACTTCTCGGTGCCACTGAGAGATTCCAAATCCGGCGGTCTGGGAAGTCAGGTCCCAGTAAAATGTAAGTCCCCGCAGGACTCTATGGGAGTGGGGACTCAGAAACGCTGGCGCATCCGTGAACAGTCTGCCTATCATGGCCGCTGCGTCCGGCAAGGTCAAACCTGTCTGGCACAGCGCCCACAGAAGGCACACACACGGTCCAGAAACAAGGATGCTGGTGCGCTAACACTGCCATTTTCACGGTTTTATGCTGGGAAGTCACTTGCACTCATTGGCCATGTATCAAAGTATCTTGATCTGGTCAGTCCATGAGAAGAGCAGATAATCAGGATCGGGTACAACTCACCAAAGTGGCTGTGTATCAAAGGATTTTTTTTGTTCTTTTTTTTTAAACCTTATTTTTGGGTCTTTAAATATGGTAACAAACAGGGCATGCACCAGCCGCAATAAACCCCCTATACCGCCTTCCCCCCTATCCCCCCGCAATTCAACAAAGACGTAATCCTTGGGGCATCAGCCAGTTTATGTATGTGGAGGTGTTAGTTCAACGTGGGGGAATTTTCGCGGGTCTGCTGTCGGGGATGGGGACTGCGAAGAGTTTGTGTCTGTACTGGAAATCAGATATGAAATATAGACGGCCCATACGTCTGGTGGTCTGGCATGTAGAGGCAGATTCTTTATAAAGGTAGTCTCCATGTCTTGGCAGTAAGTTACATCATTTAGCCAACATTGTAGACTTGGTGAGGGCCTGCGTACCCAGTTAATTGCAATCCTTCTTCACGCCAGAACCAGCAGCATGCCCGTCAGTCTACGTCCGGAGGCTGATAGATGCCTGATTAGGCCTAGGAGTACCAGCATGAGTTCAGGGTTCAGTTGCACCTCAACAATCGCAGAGACCTTCTCGAGTACCAGGCTACAGAATGAGTAGTTGCGTGGGCAAGACCAGGCTAGGTGCATAAAGTCTGCCTCTGGGGCGTTGCAGCGGTCTCATGCTGCGGAGTTACTTGCACGTTGTGAGTGGAGCTTTGCTGGTGTGTAATACACCCACTGTAGATAATTGAGGTGTATTTGTTTATACCTCGTGTTGAGGGATACCCTTTGGGTTTGCTGCAATATATAGGCCCCGTCTTCGTCTGCAATTGAGGTCCTCAGGGTTTTTTCCCATCTTGTCTTGGGATTTGTGGGTGATGTTGTCGTGTCTGCCAGGAGTGATTTATATATCCCAGAGACCAGCCGGCCTTCTCCTTGTGACTGTATAACCCCATGAAGGAGATGACATGTGGGTTGTTGTCGTGGAAAGGAAGCGAGGTTGGTTTGGAGAGCGTGACGTAGCAGAAAGTAGATGAACATGTCTAGGGCGTTACTGCTCACCTTGTCTCCGGCTTGTTGTGGAGTCAGAAATGTGCCCTCAATGAAGAGATCGCCTAGTGATTTTATTTGTAGTTTGTCGGTCCATTGTAGATAGACCCTCTCTGTAGTTAGGGGCATTCCTGGTATGAACCTCGCCGGAGGAGAGGGGAGAACCTGGATTGGATATCACTTTTTGATGCAATTCTTTTCCAGATGGCATACGTGGTAAGGACTTTGTTCATCGTAGCGAGTGGCACTTGTAGCCGGCCAAAGATGATGGATCTGAGGAGGTAAGGTGTCATCAAGGCCCTTTTGACCTGAACATGGGGTCTGACAAAGTACTGAGCCGAAGGCCTTTTCGGCGTCAAGTAAGACAGCTGCCGCTTGGCACTTGAGGTCGAGTCCTTCCATAATCCCGAAGATACTTCTTATACCCTATGTTGTGCTGCGGCCAGGAGTGAAACCCTCTTGGTCAGCCAGTACCAGGCTGGCATTAGGGGAAGCAATCCTGCAGTCAGAATGTTTGCCAGTATCTTGTTGTCAAGATTTATCAAGGATATTGGTCTATAAGAGGCACTGTTTTCCCTGGATTTGCCGAGTTTGTGGAGAAGTATTTCATTTGCGGAGGGTCGTGGTAGTAATCCGGTGTTCAGTGCTTCCTTGTATACCTAGTAGAGTGGGGCCAACAAATGGGCAAAGGTTTTATAGAATTTGCCTATCAGGCCATCAGGACCGGGAGCTTTGGTGTTAGGGAGGTGTTTGATTGCTTTGAGGATTTCTTCCAGAGTGATGGGGTTGTTAAACGATTATGCGATTCTTGGAGCTCAACGCTCACCCAGTAAAGTTCTATATTTTCAAGATAATAATTCAGGTCCATTGGGTCGGCGGTGTAGTTGGTATTGTACAGCTTTTGATGGTACCCACAGAAGGTCTCAGCAATTTCTTCCTCAGTGTACACCAGGTTGCCGTCTGGGTCGTGTATTCTATCTACCGTGGTTGGTTTCCTTTTGGCTGCTACTAGTTGCACCAGGAGGGCTCTGGGCATTTGTCCATCGCCATATTGACAGACTTTGTGGCCTCTGGTCAGAAATGTTACTTCTCTTTCGGCTGCAGATCTGAAATTTTGCAGCTCTACTTTTAGTGCCGCCAGGGGTTCAGTGTTGTTTGATGTTGAGCATTCTCGCTCAAGCTCTTTCAGCCGGGATTCACTAGCAGTTAATTCTCTCCTAATTAACTTCAGTATCCCGTTCTTCTTTGCTAGGCAGATCCACCTGATGTAGCATTTCAGCGTTTCGCAGAGCGTGCCGGCGGATGTCACAGAGCCCTGGTTTGATTCAATAAATGATAATATTTCATCTCGAAGCTCGTCTGCAAGCACTTGGTCTTGTAGGGCCCCTGGTTTGAACCTCCAATGTCGATTGTTTTTCCTATTACCTGGAATAGTGCACTCGAGAGTCACTGCGGAGTGGTCTGATAAAGTCCTGGGCGTATCAAAGGATCTTGATCTGGTCAGTCCATTAGAGGGGCAGATAATCAGGATCGGATACAACTCACCAAAGTGGCCGTGTCACCACATTTTTTGTGGCCGTTTTATGGGGGCCAAGACCCCATTCCTCTTGCTATGCTACCCCACGGCTCCCCCCAGCCAACCTACAATCCATTTAAAATTATACTCTTACCCTAAACCCCACTGAAAAAATGCCACATACAAATGCAGTAAAATGGCCATTCGCCAAACGTGGTGAAACGACTGCAGTGAGTGTGGCTGATACCGCTAACCACCGATCATGATGTTGTTATTCATCAAGAAAATGCGATCTAGGCTGCAGCCAGCTGCATGAGTGGGTTGGCAAACGTAATGGGTATAGCTTTGGAAGCTCATAACCTTGATTAGCTCTTGTGGAAACGTGTTAGTTAAATGCTTAACCCTGTTATTAACGTCCCCCAATAGGCGAAAAACAATTTGAAATTGATGATATATGCTGAGTACAGAAATGTAGCTCTGTATGAAACGCTGACACACTCTTCGGTGGGCGATACACGGTTGCCATCAGGAATAATGTATTACGGTCAATGGTGCGCGAGGTGAGAAGGTGCAGTCCTACGATAAATTCAGGAATGCTGAAGACATAGCCAGTTATCTAGAACTGACGCCACCCTGACTCTTCTCATCACCCATGCACATGCTTGACTACATGGGAGTCTGGCCAGCCCAGCTAAGCCTTTTTTGGCCAAATGGACACGCATCCTATTGGTACCCCTGGACCTCCAACACTCAGTTTTTGTTCCCCTGAGGAGGCTCCACCAACAGTGCATTGAAACTATAATAATGTGTGAGGCTGGGATGCTATCAAGAGAGACACAGACTCAAATGGGTTTGTTTGAAAACATTTATTTACTAAGGTTTCTGGGTTGGTGTAATGTCTGACTGCCCTAACTCTAAAGGGATAATTCCCTCAACTGATGTTTCTAATGGCCGTTGTTGTCTAATAGTCCAAAGTAAAAGTCTGTCTGTGTCTAAATTATGCTTGCCCTCACTCTATACAAAAAGTCTTTTCAAAAATAAGAAAAATCTTGGTTTAACAAAAATGGAAACTATGATTGGTTTGAGGTGGCCTTTCAGCAGCTGCCATTGGGTCAATGTCATACAAATAAGTTCACGTCACAGAGCTATTCATAAGACCTTCTCCACAGGTCCTCTAAAGTTATTCCAACTACCTTTGAATGTCTTTAAGTTCTTTGGGGTTCCCTTCCCCAAGCTTCAGCTTCATCAATTTTCAAAACACCATTCAAAAATAACAACATAGTTGCTTTTGCAAGCTTTCTGGGGTTCCCTTCCCCATGCTTCAATCCTCTTTACCAGTTCAAAACAACTTAACAATTCTCTGACTTGGTTAGGCCTCTTAGGCTTCCCTTCCCAAGCTTAGGCCCTTTCAGCTTTGAAACACAAAACTCAGTTCTTTATTGGGATGTACTTTGATTTCTTAAATAGGCCTCTCAGGGTCTCCTTCCTTACCCAAGCTCTAGGCCTCTTCCAGCTTCCAAACACAACATATGATTTATCACAGTTCTGTCTTGAACTCCTTAAACAATTATTTCATAGGGTAGAGACCAATGCCAGGATTTTTGCTTCTCCTAGGCGTGACCACTCTCACCCTCGTGCTCTCACATTCTTCTGTTACCTCTTTATGTCCTTCCGATGCTCTTTGCTCCTTTTATTCTGCTTTCTTTTCTGTGCACATTTGCAACCTCTTTAATGTGCCCCAGGCTCTTTCCTTTCTTCTGCTTTCCTTTCCGTGCACACTTGCACCCTCTTTAACGTGCCCGAGGCAGTTTGCTGATCTATTTTTCCTTCCGTGCACTCTTGCACTCTCTTCACTAATTTGCTGTCCTTTCCGTGCACCCTTGCACCCTCTTTGTGTGCCCCAGGCACTCTTCTTTACCTTTCTTGTGCCCCTCTCTAATAACAGGCCATTCACTGTTTCTTTTCAACTTTCTCTCATCTTTCGCCTCAATCTTCCGTTTCTCACTGCTTTTTTTTTGCTTTCTGTCTCCTTGCTGCACCCACTTTCAGCCTTTTCACTTTTCTTTCACTTTTAACTTTCACACTTTTCTTTCTTTCCGATTCTATTCCGCATTCATGTTCGTGCCTTTCTCATGCTCCACTCTCACCTAAAACACACGCTCCTGGGCTTTCTATTACATTCTTTCATAAAACTCAAAAACTATAGCTGAACACAGAGTCAAGTGGAGTCAGGTGTGAATGCTTACCTACCCATGCCTGACTCTATTAGTGGGACAGTGGTTTTCTCTATAATCGGTTGCCCTTACTTTCCCCATGTTATTCTTATGGGAAATCTTCATTGATATTAGTGGTCTCCTCCTCGTCTCAGTATTTCTTGGGAATGGGGAGCGGGAGACGAGGTGAGAGGGTAAACCTTCCCCTGAGATCTAGGTTTCTAGGTTTGTACTCCCTATCGTACATGCTGTGCTCTGAGGCCTACGGGTGTGTAGCGCCCTACAAAAATTGAAATAAATAGATTATTTAAAGGGATAATCAGATTTAAATTGCGTTCTGGTCACCTTATCCAAATATTGAGAGAATCTCCTTATTTGCTGTACCCCAAAGGAAGACGTTGTCCCCTTCTTTATGTCTGCCAATATTTTATGTGTGAATGCGGAGAGGGAGATGGATGGGGTGCTATAAGAAAGGGGAGGGAAGTCACAAGGTGTTTGTGAATTCAATGGCAGGTAAGGGGGTCTTCTGTCCTTGTGCTTATAGAATGGAGGGGTTTTCCTTTCTGACATATTACTTCCTATCCCTGCTGTTCTGTTATAGAAGTGTGGGTCCTGGTAAAATTCCCCATAATCTAGATGGAAAGGGGATGGGCTGATATTAGTTTTAAGGGCTCTTCTTGGTCACACCTGGGTTTTCTTCTTTCTATCTCTGAGGTACTGAACTATTTCCCTCCTCACCCTTGGGTCATGGATGGCGAGATTGAAGGGAGAGAGGGTGAGATCGAGACTGAGCTTGTGGCATTCATGTGTCCATTGAATGCATCTGGGATATTCTCCTCCTTCTCTACTGTCCCATTCGGATGCCGCGTCTCACCGAGGATATCCCCCTGAGAACAACCCCGGACTCCCCTACCCAGCTGACCCACCCTCGCCAGTCCAGCCCCAGGATTGTGATCCAAGAGCGATGGCTCTTCCCTAGCCTCCTGAATAGCGCACTCTCAGGGTTTTAATGGGAGAATACCCCTCGGTGTCTCACAAATGGTAAAATTGGTGCTATACAAATGACAAGTACAATACAATACAATAGAAATACAATGATTCACATACAGGGGCAGAGATTTCATTGCTAGAAAGGTTATTACAATAGATTGGAGCTAGCCACCCTCCCCTCCCCAGGTAAGTGTTTCTGTAGAGGTTGTCTAGTTGAGTTGGCAGTTGAGCAGAGCGGAACGGAGAGGGTGGCGGAGGTGCATGGAGATCCAGGTCACTATAATTATTGGAAAGCGCAGGCTTTGATGAGAGCTTATTAGCAGCCGAGTTAGCATTATTTTACGATGCAGGTGGCAGTGTTAAAGTTGCTTTTGGAACCAGCTGGTGACTATGTGGGCTTGATGTTTTGAGCTGCTCCCAGGCATTTATTATTATTTATTTTTCCATACTTCAGGAGGATGATGTCAGTTCCTGGAGGAGTGACAGCCATTCTTCGCAGGTTTGATGGCAGAACCGTGGATGCCATTTGGGAGGTAGTCAGGGATAGCCCTAACCTGATCCAAAGAGGCATGGTCATTGGCAGATCGAAATGTGTGTCTAGTTCCATGCAAACTGAAAACAGCATGATCTAAAATCTGTTTTTGAATAAATACATCCATTATTAAATGACAGTTTCCAATCTGGGATTTTGAAGGGCTCTCACATTCTAAACCTAGTGAATATGGTGCAGACTGAATCTGTAGGATTCTGCATTTGAACCAGAACAGTGTTTTGGTTTTCCTCTGATCTTGGGGTAATCTCGATTTACATGGATTAGGTTAACACAATACAGTTCAGCAATTAAAGGGTTTCAGCCTTCCTGTATGGTCATTAGGAAAACACCTGTACTTGTATTGACAAAGGATTCTCCAATTGTCCCTGGCCCACTTCTCCTTTGCATGCTAGCACTTGACGATATGTAATTTATGATATAGAAAATAAAATTACAGGCACCAGAAAGCACAAAAAGAAACAGGGCCAGATCTGAAATTGACACTTGATATGGGACAAACTCAGATTCCTGCCATTGTTTCCCTACTGAATATCATTCAGTAAGTGTGTATGTTCCAGAAAAAAGAGCTATTTTAGGAGGGTACAATAGCACACATGTCATAACAATTCTTAAACTTAAGGACTGTGCTGCATATAAAACAGTGCTTTAATGAACAGCTTTTCAGACCAATCAGTGACAAAGCACAATGAGCCCAGCCATTGACTCAGAGATTGCTGTACGCAGCCTCCAGTCGCATGATTGGGCCTTAGCCTTTCATCATGCCAAGGTCAATGCATTGATTGTCTTTAAATTGTTTGCGAGTGAACTGTTATTACTGCAGTGCTTACAAGAAATAGTACTCCATTTCCCAGTGCTGTATACACATTTGCGGTGCATTTAATAAGATGAAGTTCTGTGGTTAATTGTGTGGCACTATAACTGGCTGAGGAAAGGATGGCACACACCCCTCTCAAGCCTCTTCAGGTTGGGGTGCAGGTCAGTCTGTAAGTGTTAACAGTAAGCACACCTGGCATGTGAAGACTGGATACCTGTCATGTGTGACTGTAACTGGCATAAGATGTGAGGCAATGACTGGCATAAGATGGCATATCCATCTGTACAGGGCTGCACTGCTGTATGGAGGCAGTGCCCCCACTTACGATGGTTCTTCTGCTGGGTATGTTATTGGCATATCATGACCGGGCCAATGGCATATCCAGACATTTCTCTAGTGAATGTAGGATTGGCAAGCAATGTAACACTGTGTCTACTGTACAAAGTATTTGTTATTCTATAATGTACACTTATTATAGGTTTCCTAGAATGCAATGACACTTCCTGTGATATCCCATGACATCATAAGAGTGAAAGGTCATGTGATAGCATTTTCTGCGCTGCCATTGATGCAGCTTCTTGTGATGTGATCTAGAGAATGATGTCACTTCCCCGACGGCTGACATTTAGGTGAAATGGCATCTATATTCATGCCGGTGAAGTTCTTGTTTTCTTTGCCGTGTTCTCATCATTGACACCAGAAACACTGTTTTCATATAATCTCTGCAATAATAAGTTTGCAAGTGACATCAAAAGTAAAAACATGGACACAGCACACAGAGTAAACTACTTTCTCATGTACAAGATAAGTGCAGCAGCCATGATGCATGGATGGATGGATGGATGGATGGATGGATGGATGGATGGAATGAATTGCGGAGTGGTGGACTTTGCACCAAACTAATATAGCTTTCAGGCACAAGCCCATCTCCCATCGGAGAAAAAAAATGTAAAAATAAATGGCCACCGCCATTAAAATGGAAAAGGGAGCCCGTCCTTTTCCGGGTGGTGGCTGCCATGGAAAACATGTTCCAAAATGGCCGCCATCATTCGAAAAGGGTCCTAGTCCCTTTTCTATTTTAATTACGGCAGTGCGGACAGTGAAGGCACAATCACGCCTGTGAAAGGCAGATTGTGATCTGCCTTGCCCGGGTGGGAACGGGCCAATGCCCACCACTAGGGTCCATTTGGCAACTAGTCAGCCGCACGACAGGTTCAGTGTCCACTTACTAGGGTTTTGAAGAGTCTTGGACAGAGCAAAAAGCCATGTTCTGGGGGTAATGGGGACTCTGACTTTTTTGGAGGGCACAATGACCAATATCCATTGCTGCAGGTCATGGCCACTCCCCTTCTGGAAGCATTTCAGTAGCACCCATTAGGGATCACTGGAAGTTATAGGCTAAATGACATTGCTGGCACCATAGGGTGCTGGGTGTATGGCAGAATTTCATGCATCAGGCCTACAGGCCAGTGTCCACGTGCCTGCTTGCCATTGCCAGTGCCCACCACTGGTGTCTTCGGGGCAATGGGTGCTGGGGCAGGGCCAAAGGCCTTGCCTCATGGAAAATGCCTGTTCAGCATGGTCTTAGACCATGAACAACCATTCCCATCAAGTGGGTGAGGGGTACCAGGGCAGAGCCTAAAGCACTTCCACTTGCCCAGTCTGTGTAGTTACTGGGCATGACCATATGTCATGCCAAGTGAGCTTTTAAGGTGGTTCAGGATTCCCGGGGTGCACAAGGTCCTGACCCAGTTAAAGTAGCATCTGAGCTCTTACTATGGGAAGTCCCTCTTTAGTGTAACTATGGGGCGGAGTGATATTAAACGCAACTCTTAGCGTCATGCTGCAGACCAACACAGGTGTCAACTGAATCTATTACCCATTCTCTTTTCTTTAGTAAGTCCTCTCTCACCTTTAAATGAACCTTCTGGTTAAGTCAAGCAGATGCCTGGTAATGGTTTGTCTGTAATAATGCAATGTGGGGTATGTAGGCCACCCAAAATAACAGAATGCACAGAGTTCACAATCTATCAGGCCAAAGGGTATTGCGTGTGAAACATTGGTCTAAATGAAACACTGCACCAAAGCACTCCATGTTTCAGTTCAAAGTCCCCACTTTCCACAAAGCATTCTGGACCCAAGGTGTTGTAACAAGGTCTTGGCCAGAGAGGACACTGAGACTGGTGTAGGAACAGGAAACATATTTACTTCAGTTCCAGTCTCAGGTGCAAGTTACAAATACATTCAGGGAACATCATGTAGGCATCTAGGGAACAACATCCACCGGCACCCTCTCTCTCAGTCACCCCATCTTCAACTCACACTCTCAGAACACACAGGCGGGAGCATTCACTCACTCAACACTCCATGTCAGTCACTCCTAACATTCCATGCATACAGAGCTGGTTGTAAAGGAAAAGGCAAGTCACAACAAAAGGCTTGTCCCCTCACTACATCACTCCCAGTCACCAGTCTGCCAAATCACAAAATGGCTGCCAGGAAAAGTTCAAATGACTAACATGGGGGCACATAGACATTAATTATGGAACTACTTGAACCCGGCACTGGAGGGAGAACCTTTCAAGGAGCCTTGTGATTGATAAAAGAACGGTATATTGTATTGAGTGAGTACAGCCACCCAACTGGATTACCCACACTCGGCAAGAAACCACGGACACAAACAAGGAGTTCCGCAGGCAGCGGGAATGTTCCATCCATCAGTTTTAGGTTGGTTTTACAGCCCTATGTGGTACTGGTTTGCCCAGTCATGAATTTCCAGCTTGCTGTGCTCAGTGTCTCAAGCTATGTATCACCGATGACGCCCAGTGAGCCTGAAACATGCCCCTTGGGATGGATGAAGAAGTATTTGACTATGCTCTTCCCCTCTCTTACACTGCTGTCACTTACAGAACATTGGAAAATAAACCTGCCTCTGGTTATGATTGATTTAAAACTTTCGATCCATCGTTATTTCATTTTTTTTACACTTAACAAGCATTCAGAGGGAAAAGAGTCTGCTGATACTAGCCATCTTTAAGTTCTGGTGGAAGTTCTTTGAACTGTAAACTGAGACTACAAAATCTGCATCAGGAAGATCGTGACCTAAATCTGAACCGTAACAACGTGCAGAAATTGTTCACTTGCATCCCATCGCTTCGCACGATAATGTCTGAAGACACCCGAATCGTTGAGTATGCTACTGAAAAGTGCTGCGATCAAGTGCTGCTACATATTACCTCAGCATCAGTTTGTAATACCATTCTGAATGCATCGGAGGAATTGTTAGTCTTTGGGTTTGACATATCTGTTGAACCGTTGAGCTTTAGATCTGACACGTCTGTTACAAGTTCAAGAAGCACCTTTCAAGGACATCAAGAGCGAAGACGTGCTGACCTACGTAGAGCAATGGCATCTTCAGAAACCCCAAGACCGGACACCAACCATCCCCAAAAAACGTCACCTAGAACGATGTAGCTGGCCGGTGCTAGCCACCAGTGATCATAAATGAGTGCATGTGTGAATTCATATCTTGGAACAGCAGGGGATTTAGCCACTTATTTAACAAATTTGACGCTGAGCTGGAAAGGGTCTTTGTCATCTGCCTCCAGGAGACATGGTTGTGTGATCCACCGTTTAAGGATGGCTTCTTGATTTCACTAAACCCTGCAATCAAAAATGCAAAGGGGCGGCCCTCTTCTGGCTTATTGATGATGATCAAAATAAATACCTGGTGGCGGCTCATCGACTCTTTCAGACCCAATCCTTTTGTGCAAGGCGCATTGCTTCAGACTACCGATGAAAATCCTGTTACAAGGAAGCATTTGCTCATTTTGAACGGGTACTGGAATCCGTATAAAATAAGCAACAAGAACTTTATAGATTCAATGACATCTTACATTGATAAGGCTATACTTAACAACAAGAACCTATCAATAATTTGTGCTGGGGACTTAAATTGTTCATGGTTTAAATATGACCATGCCAATCAGTTGTTCAAATTGTCAACACAAGACGAAGTAACAAGTCGGGAGTATCAGTGGAGCCAGGCACTTTGCAACCGTAACATGGTGAATGGACACGTACCAAGTGACCAACTTCCCCAGAGAACCTGGTCATCTCAAAAAGCCCAGTCAATAATTGATTATTTTTGGGTATCTCAAAACTTATTCGAAAGCGACATGACGCTGACTATATGTCAAGCAGCGACCATAACTTTCTTCGGTTGGCTTGTATGATGCAATGGACAAATAATCAAAGAAAATATGATCTTCCAATCTCGGTAAACACTGGTGGCAATTGTTTTAGGATTGACAGCTTCAAGATCCAGAAACTTAATCAGAAATGTCTTCATGACGCAGCATTGTCTGTTAATTATGCTCCTTTGCTTTCTGACTTCACCATAGTCAATGCTTCTGCTCGTATAATGGGTTTAAAACACAAACATCTATCGTCCATAATATTGACGCAAGCCAATCAGGCGATGCAACGTGATCTTAGAGCCTTAAGGAAGACTCGAACCGCAGTCTGCGATGTTATTGCGACTAAAATCGCAATTCGCTCGCGCCGCCAAGCATACCGCAACTGGCTAAAATCCCAAAAATCAATAATCGAGCAAGACAAAGATTAGATCTTAATGAAGCACTTAGTCCAGAAGAATTCCCGTGAAATCTGGGCAATCCTGAACACAGGAAATTCGAGACATCACTCTATACTGTCTAATGCGATTGACGCCACCAAATGGGAACAACATTTTGCCAATATTTTCAGCAAACCATCCCATGAAGATATGAGAGTTCCAGCACACGAGTCAACATCATGGGATCTCCAAATAACAGTGGAAGACATTAAGTATGCAATACGGGCCCTGAAAAGAACTCATGCAGCAGGCCCAGATTTAATAACAAATATGATGCTGAAAAAGAATGAGGAGCAATGGGCAATCTTCATCGAATCGCTCTTTTCACGTCTGTCTTCATTGATGATGATACCCGAATCCTGGCGCGAAGCGATTATCGGGCCAATTTACAAAAAGGGCAATCGGACGGATCCTACCAACTATCGCCCGATTGCCCTGCTGGACACCATATGCAAAATCTTTGCCTCCTTCCTACGACAAAAGCTAGCCGCATGGTCAGTGTCCGCGCAAATCTTTGACATTCGGCAAACAGGGTTTACTAAAGGTGTTGGCGTGGAAGTAAACCTGTTGTTATTAACCATACTAAAACTCGAAAGTTTAAAAGCAAAGACAAGATTATATCTAGCTTTCATTGACCTGCGGGGAACCTTTGACAGCGTTAATCGCTGTAAATTGTGGCAAAAACTGGCAAACTGGAATTGTCCTAACAACTTGGTCGAACCAATAAGAGCACTACATACAGAAACCGTCGTTAGCATAAGATTAAATAATCAAGGCACCCTATCTAAGCACATCCCAACGAACATAGGAGTGAAACAGGGATGCCCATTGGCCGATGAAATCTTTAAATTCTTTATCTCCGACATTCCAGTTCATCGCAAAGATGTGAGATATTTTCCGCCAAAACTAAATAATAAAGAATTAGGATGCATTATCTACGCCGACGACGTGGTCCTACCAGACCGGACCCAGATAGGCTTACAACGCCAGTTAACAAATCTACATGAATACTTGAATGCAAATGACTTAGCACTAAATATCGAAAAAACCAAGATTGTCATCATTGGTCGAAGCGATTCCAACAAACAGAAAGCATTCAGGTGGAAAATCGACGATAAACGTCTAGACGTAGTCAACTCAATCAGATATCTGGGAATCACATTTAACAGCTCACTCCATGAACATAGTTGGAAGCTTGACATGGTAAACCGAATGATTCAATTTAGCATACAAGGACAGTTGCTGAATAGGAGCTTTGGGAAGTTTACCGTAGCACCTGTTTTGACCTTCTATGTTCAAAAGGTGGTTCCTGCTATCACTTTTGGGTCAGAATCTGGCTGGAATATTGACGTCTTCTTTTGGCAGAAGCTGGAAGGAATCTTTTGGCGGCGTGTTCTGAACCTTCCTTCTTACATCTCGATGATCCACATAAGATATGAACTTTCACTAAATTCCCTACACTCCCATGTCATGTGGAAATCTTTAATGGCAATGCGTAAAATGAATTTAATCCCCACAGCTCCAGCATTTCAAATCTTTTCTGCGAGAACAGGAACAGGAAAATCGAAACTTTTAGAAGAGTGGAAACAAATTATGGTGTCAATCCTATCTAGTGCTGATCTCAATCTGGATGACCTCACGATGAGACCACAATCTGCAAAGAAAAAGTTTGAACAGCGGTGTTGGATCCAGTACAGCGATCAACGTCTATCGATGTCGACTACTTTAGACTCTGGAATAGGAGCGCACAAGCTAAATGTCCCAAGTCGTTACCTAACACACTGTCCCTCTCGCCATCATCGTGATCAGTTTTTGAGACTCCGCCTAAATGCTGTGAAAACAAAAGAGATGATGTGGTGCCGCCACTTCAATGAAGTAAAAGACAATCTGTGTCGCTTCTGCCACAACGAAATCAAAACTTTTGAACATCTCCTCACCAAATGCATGCAGACTACTTCAAAACAAATGCAGCATTTAGGAAAATACATTCCTGCTGAATGGGGCAGCCGAGATTGGTGGTCGTACGCTGCAGCCGGTCACTGTATCAAACTAAGCTGCGCTGTAGTAGATTACATGGACTCTTTACGGCTAGAAGTAATCTTTTGACTGATTCCTTTGACTGAATTGAGATCATTTTATCTTGGGATAATCAAGGTGGAACAGCAAAATAGTCATTGTTTTAATGATTCTACGAACATGTAGCTATGTTGTAATAAAAGTCTGATTCCACAGTGCTCGCACTGAGACAATGCAGGCTGATGTTTCAATAAATTTTTTTTTAAAAAGATACTAGCATATAGGGTTTGTTGTGAGAAAAGCTTCTTGTCATTATTGAAACACAATAACGTGTGCAAATATTTGCCATTAAGGAGGCCTTCATTTCTCAGGAGGCCTCGCGACTTCAAACGTGAAGTGGTCAGATAGGAAAGAGGTTAGCCAGTCCAGGAAATGAACTGGCTGACCTCTTTCCTATCTGACCGCTCTTCCCAAGTCAGCCTGGGCACCTTCTCCTCTCCTCCTTCCTTCTCCACCTGTGGTGTCATCCAGGGTTCTATCCTCTCCCCTTGGCTCTATAATATCTACCTCACACAGCTGGCACGCCTCATCTCCTCCTTCTCCCCCAACTTCCAGTGTTACGGAGATGACACACAACTATTTTCAAACTTCCTGCTGTCCCTCTTGCACCTTCCTTCATCCCTGACTGCCTACATGCCATTCAGGACTGGTGCACTTCCAATGATCTCTGCCTCAATGGCAGCAAAACTGAGATCCTTCCCATTGGGACGCTTCTCCCGCCTTCTTTCCTTCACTCGGGCCTTCCCCCTTGGGCTCTCCCCTGCTCCTTCTTCTGAATCCAGAAACCTTGGAGTCATCTTTGACTCCTCTCTCTCCTTTGTCCCTCACACTCAGAACATGGCCAAGACGTCCCACTTTCAGTTCTTCCTTCTCAAAGGAATTCTACCTTTTCTCAATTTCCCCCAGAAGCTCAATGTTACCAGAGCCCTGGTTCTCTCCAGGCTTGACTATTGCAATAGCCTCCTCCTGAATCTACCTTCTTCCACTCCGTCACCCCTCCAGCTAATCCAGCATAGGGCAGCAAGACTTATCCTTGTACTCAAGCCCAGGGACTGCATCTCTGATGCCCTAAAAAGTCTTCACTGGCTCCCGGTTGCTTCACGGATTAAATTGAAATCCCTTTGTATCATCTACCAGGCTTTCTGGGGACTGGGACCACACTATCTAAAACTCTCTCTTACAAGAAATTCCCCTCCTAGACCTCTGCATTCCTCTGGCACCAACTCTTTGTGTGTAAAGCTTTTTGCTTAACAGAGGGCAGGAGGTCAATCGCTTTCCTCAGGCTCCATCCTATGGAACAGCCTCCCCCGTCCTCTGCGTCTTGAGCAGGACTTCCTTAAATTCTGGAAGCTCCTCCAGACTTTCCTCTTTACCTCTTCCTTCCCCCTTCTCTCCTCTGCTAATCTCACAGTTGCTGTGATTGGTGTCTGGGGCCCTTATGCATCCTCGGGGCCCTGATCTCCCACACTGAATCGCCCCCAGCTTCTGACTGTCCTCAGCACTTGCCTCCGTCCTGGAGGCTCACACTTGCCTTACCATGCCCTTCATCTGTTGCTTACCCATGAGCGCGTACACCCCAGCACTGGGCACCCCAGCAACTACCACGAAGCACCCACTGCCCCCTCCCTTCTACGTTCTGAATACTCACAAGGCATAGTGGGTTCGTCATTCCTTTTCCCCTGCACTGTATTTAATATTGTTATGTATTTTAATGTGTCTCATTCCCATTTCCCCTCCCTGTTGCCCTATGGGCGCTTTAAAACAGAATGTACTTGCTGTTTAAGCGCCTAACTAGTGAACAATAACATTTAATAAATAAAAATATAATGCATATTGCCTCTAGCGTCATATATAGTCTGACAAAATAAACTGATGTCCTGAGAATTGTGCTGCCTCTTACATCACTCTTTGTAAAAAACGAGAGAGTCTCACTCTTCGCCATCATGTGGGTCGAGTGTGTTGTAAAAGTGGCCACCACAAGCCCTGCCCGTGCTACTGTTTGTGTGTTAAAGGAATGGTTCGGTCAACATTTTTTATTGCCCCTACGGGTCGGCCATGTGTTTTTAAGCCTAAGTCGCTCGATTTTAGAAAAATGTCCTATGGACCATACCCGAGTTTTTGTCCATTAAACGCACGTGAAAACAGGCATCAGGGAGCTGCCATTTTGTGATAATCCTATCATTTCCCCCATCGCCATGGCTGACCTGCTTTTGCGGCACTAAGTCATATCCCCCGCCCCTGAGCCTGTCATCAGCAGACGCGTACCGCCCATTTCACAATGCCAAAGCACGTCTCGTGTCAACATTCGCTGCGCTTCAGCTAATGACGTGTCACCATGGAAATGGCAGGACGCCTCTTTCCTCAATAAGTATAAACAGACCGTTTCACAACACACAGCAGCAGATTTTGCGATTCCATTCCTCTCTCTGTGTTACTTTGAGTATTCTGTGACTCGTTTCTGTGCTCTCGCCAGCTACCTTCGTTGCTTGTAGCCCGTGTGAACAGATACCAGTACCACCGCTATACATTATTTTAGTTTGTTTAACACACAATGGCTACAATAATGCCCTACATGTACGAGCCAGAGTATACCGAGGAGGAACTACTGGAAAGGGAAACACGCGAAAACGATGGGTCTTCGGACGGCAGTTGGGAGGACGATTCAACAGCTGAAGAGCCTGGACCTAGCGCATGAACAGTGTTTCCACCTGGTGCACATGCAATCGGTGCGAGCTAATGCCAACCGAGGACGAGAACTGCTGCTGCTGTGAAAACTCGGGATGTGTGGCCTACATTCCGGAAGGCGAGCCACGACCGCAATGCATCACCGAGCTGCCAGACTTCAGGGTAGCCTGCCTCACACGGTCCGTGTTGAGGATAATGATGGTGCTTATGCACGAACTTCGCGCAACTGTTCGTCCTCGTAATCCGAGTAACGAGTAAGTATACTCTGCTTGTCATACCACTCCTATTTCATGGTCTTCTACTATATCCAAAAGTACATATACATATCATTGTAACGCATGAAAGTCGTTCAACAGTGTGCAGTGTCTAGATAGCATTTGTCCGAGCAGAATGCCATTAGTTACAAGAATTGTCATTGACAACAGGCTGGTGGCCTATCGTTCCTTTGCATGGTGGCTTCACGGGAGGCTTGGACACCGTGTTCGAAGAGTGATACCCGCCTGTGCCGTTCGTGCCATAAGAGAAATGTTCCCGAGTGACAGCGGTCAGTACAGGGGATTTTCTCTCTCTGTGCTGCAACCTGACCTGTACAATGTTTAAAGTCTTGTATTTTTGTGTCATCAAAATAAGATACAAAATAAAACACCACATATATTTTAACAACGGTTGCTTCCATTTTTTAAATGAATCAAGTGTGTCTCCATTCAAGGATGGACGTCAGACATCTGTGCTCCGAATGGCTGAAGGTCAGGTCGCTGTGAAGCAGGTTGGTCACTATCTAAGCTAACATAATATATTCTCAATAATGCATGCACTAAATAACACTTGTTCAAAGTTTTTCAGTCGGTTATGTCTCTATAAAAGTCACACATATATCTATACTATCAATTAACATTGGATTATAGAGGCCTTAGGTTAAGGGTCTTGACCACTATAATACACTGTTTGAAGTGTGGGTCTGTGCTCACAAGAATCTCCGGTATGTGGCATTTGTTTTGATAGGCAACAATATACTGCAGTAGGGGTCTAATGTTAGTTGGGGATCTGCTAGGTGGGTATCATGGTGTGGTCAGTGGTCTGGCTCATGAAGAGAATACCTTGCAGGGACACAGGGTCAGAATGGCAGTAAGTTTCCACTGGCGAGGGTGCGTGGGCAAGGACACGTTTGTGGAGATGAACAAGCTATGTGCTTAGTTCAGGCTGGTTCACATGCAGGACAGTGATCTCAGAGGAAGAGTGATGTGTTACATTTATTAGCTGTTGCAAATACCTCTGGAGTTTTCCAGTCACAGTGGGAACGAGGGTGGGGGCCATGTGCTCTGCGCAGTGAGGCCTGGTCACCAAGATGGAGTGGAAAGGGGGTACAAAAATGGATGCCCTGCGTCCTGCTCAGTGGTCCCATCTACGTGAATGTCAACCAAAGTTAACATCACATAAGGGCAAGGGGCGAACCCACTACTCGAGACACTTGGTCCGAGTTTCTACTTAGAAGTAAAGGATGAGAGGGACCTGATGGCCCATCGCTCCAACACACTTGCCTGCACACCCCAGGCCCATCCATCCCACCCCCCTCTATCAAAGGCGGTTCGCACCCGGGGATGAGCGCTGGAATGGGGGGCTGTCACGGGCGCAAACGGCCAAGGTGCCAAAAAGCATGTACACTTCAAAAGGTATCCCACGCCCAGAGGCCATCGCTCACATGGCCTCCTCAGACCCTGTGTCTCCAGGCAGGCCTCCCCTGAGGCAGGCCGCCCCCCTGCAATCCACATAAGTGTGTCTCCATTCAGCAATCTTCCTGTGCCTTATCTGCACGCCCCAGGCCCATCCATCCCACCCCCTCTATCAAAGGCGGTTCGCACCCAGGGATGAGCCCTGGCATGGGGGGCTGTCACGGGCGCAAACGGCCAAGGTGCCAAACAGCATGTACACTTCAAAAGGTATCCTACGCCCAGGGGCCATCACTCACATGGCCTCCTCAGACCCCGTGTCTCCAGGCAGGCCTCCCCTGAGGCAGGCCGCCCCCCTGCAAACCACATAATACCACGACATACACACGTCATTCATTCACAAACACACCCCTGTTTCTAATACTTTATAAACCACTTGATATGTCTCATGAGAACATCTTTGTGCTTTGCAAGTCAACTCCTGAAGCTTCTACCTGAGAAGCACTGAGATCTATGCTAATCTGCTCGTCGTCGTGCTATCTGTGACCGCTTCGAGCAAACTTGTCAGTGTGCTACCTGTGGCCATCTACCTGTTCTCCTGCAACATACTGCTCGGCCTGCTGAATCCAACTGTTTGTTGGTCAAGGTAAGGCCTTGTATCCTAGTCATATTTCGATCATTTTTACATTTCTATCTATTTGCGATTACAGTACCCAATAGAGCTATGGTCATTGGTCTCATTGCTACTGACTTGAGTTTCAATTGTTATGCTATCAATAGATCTATTTATTTTCATCTGTGCCAATTGTCATCGAATTGCATCCTTCGGGGGTCCAGTCTATAATGTAAGCATGTTTCCTTTTTGTGCAAGACAGAACATCCAAGGGATCCATCCAGTTCAGAGTTTAGTCACATAATTTAAAAGATTTCTGTAACTTATGCAAATACTAAGCCACACATGATGAACTGGTATAGTTCCGGCGACCAAAACAAACCTTGCATTGAGCATGGTATGGTTCATTTACTTTTTTATGACATTTTTTATATAAGGTTTTATAATAATCTTGATATTTACTTTTCAGAATTTTCAACAATGCCTGCCTGCTCGATTAGCAGTTGCCCTTCGAAGACCCATGCTAAATCTGAAGGCACTACAATGCATATATTCCCGAAACTGTTGATGGAATAAGAGAATGGGTCAGACATTGCGGATATCCACTGGATGAGCTGGAAAGTAGAGTCCAACAAGTCTTTGAGGACAAGAGGGGTGATCGATACCGCATCTGCAGCCGGCACTTTCCCTCGAACATGTACACCACATCTTGGGTAACAAAGAAGAATAAACGGCGAAAGACACGAAAATTGCTCGGAAGCGCTATTCCCACTCTATTCGTCCACATTCCGCCACTGGTGAGTCAAGTGTCCGTTTTTAGCTTTAGGCCTTGCGGTAGTGTGTAGGTAGCTGAATGGATTCATTGATATTTTAGGTGTTGTTTCCAATTTGTAATACTTTCGACATTGATATGAGTGTATAGCTTTTTGAATAATGACATTTATCAATATATTATTTTTAGATTTCATAACCCACAAACGAAATCTATATACGGGCACAGGGAACTGTGCTATATTGCGCATTACTCAAGCATTCTGTCTCCTTACATGGCAATTTTAAATATTGGCATTTCATTATCAAACAATAATTTACCTTTACAACTTCTTGACTATCCCTTGAATGTGAAGCAAGAACATTCTACTCCCGTGACGTGCTCGCAGTTATCAACCACTTCTAGCGCGTATCAGGTAATCATACTTGGCTATTCCGCTACAGACTTGTTTTATGCATGTCAAGTAATAGTTTTTATGTATCGTGTGATTATTTTACCAATTGTTTGGTTAGTGCTTTCCAATTGATATACACCTTAGTTGTCGTCCCCTGGTGTTTGTTTTCAGTTATAATTAGTGTTATCCATACTAATGCAAGTACTGTCTTTCAGGGAGATGCTGAAGCGTCCACCACATTGACAACAGCACTAGATGTTCTTCAGCAGCACAAGGTATGGATACTAACAGCTCCATCGACCGTGATCATCAGGACTGGAACACTTGTCGTTTGATTGTTCTACACCATGTTTCATTCGTGGTTAGCCATTGATATGTACCTGTGCGGTCGACCCCAAGTGTGTGTTGTGTTTTCAATATTATAATCCTTACTAATGCAAATACTATGTTTCAGGCAGTTGTTGAAGCGTCAACCCACGCACTTGATGCGGTGCCTGACATTCAAGTAATTCCAGGGGAAGTGGGACCATGCGGATACGAATCGGCGCAACAGCTTTCGTAAGTGCGCACCACATTTACAACATCCATAGATATTCTTCAGCAGCATGAGGTATGGATACTGACAGCTCCATCGAGCGTGATCATATACCGTGATTACATTTGCTATACTTTCTTCCCTATTAACGCAAGTACTGTGTTTCAGGGAGACGATGGAGCTTCCACTACAATCACAAGATCCCATTTAGATGATGCAGATGTAAAGAAATCAGAGAAATAAGTCGATTAAATCTGATCATATTTAAATATTCCTTGATTCTTTTAGACAATGCAACATTTGTGGTTATCTCTTTATATGTACCTGTGCCGTCGACCCCAAGTGTGTGTTATGTTTTCAATATTGAAAACCATACTAACGCAAGTACTGTGTTTCAGGGAGTTGCTGATGCATCCTCTTCAATACAATCATTCGTGGCAGTCCATGCAGAGCCAGAGGTATGGATACTGACAGCTCCATCGAACTAGGTCATCAGAGCTCGAATACTTTGTCGTTTGATTGTTCCACACAATGTTTAAATCGTGTTTGGCTATTGAGATGTACATGTGTGTTCGTCCTCACGTGTGTTTTATGCTAACAATATTTTGATGCACAGTAGTGAAAATACTATGTTTCAGGGAGTCGATGGAGCCTCATTCCGTGCTATCTATGCGGATACAGAAAATATAGTCGTTGCAGCGCAAGAGGAAGGGGAGACATGCGGATACGAATCGGAGCAACAGCGTGCATATGTTGAAGGTCGAGTCAAAAAAGTTGCAAAGAAAAGAAACAAAAATAAGGTTAGTTACAAACAGTTCATAACTTTAGAAATATTTTTGTGCTGGGGACTATTTTATGTTTTTTTTCCAGTCAATTGTACTATACTTTATCTTGTGTTTAAACTGAACATCCCTTTTCCAATCTGTCCTCTAGTTACCCTTGGGTCTACGAACTATACATACACAGACAGTGAAGCGAATGAGAGATGTTGCTTGCCAGACCATTTACACTATGGAGGCTATGGAGGAACTATTAATTCAGACGCAGCGTGTTGAGACTCGGGATGCTCATGTCCAATGGCCAGAACATGAAATGAATGTGTCCGGAAAATCCAGCAAAGTTGTATTGGACCATTGCTACAGTATGACCGCACCACCGCAACAACATGATACTAGATGTATTGAAGATAGCTCTAAAGTAGTCGCAGATCAATTCACACAATCTACACACGCCAAAAAATTGCCACTAAAAAAGCTGTCGACATTGTTGTGTTCTCCCATCAATGGTGAGGTAGCAGATGTTGAAATGACAGAGAATGAACCAGCAGCAGCATTCACCGACGCATCAGAACTTGATAGCAGTGATATTTCTTTCAAATGTGGTGATATGTCCTCAACGTCACAGGCCGAAACAACTTTGACGCAGGATGACAGTCTAATGAAAGAGGGCAAATTCATAGTATTCGACAGTTGTTTGATGGATATTATAAGTATGCTGAAATGTGGGCATTCGGTCAGAGGGAAAGTATGTGGGAAGCCATTGATTCATGTGACTCATCAAAAAAAAGGCAGTAACGTCACAATAAATGCCGCCTGTAGATTACATCATACGTTCTCATGGTCTGCATAACCGATGCTGGGGAAACTTCCAGCAGGCAATCTACTGTGTGCAGCTGCATCACTTTTTAGTGGCTCCAGTTTTAGAAAGTTAGAGTCTTTCTTTCAGTTTGTGGGACTCCATTTCATTTAAAAAACGCAGTACTACAAATACCAACATGATTATCTGTTTCCGGACATTAGTGATGCTTGGAAAATTGAACAATTGTCTCTAGCAAGTACATTCGAAGGCAAACGATTCAGGGTAGCCGGCGATGGACAGTGCGACAGCCCTGGATTTTCTGCCAAGTACTGCACCTACCACTTTCAGGACATGGATAGTAAGAACATTGTGAGTTCGGTGGTCGTGCAGGTAACACAATGTACATCCTCAGTGGCCATGGAGAAACTAGGATTTATAAAATCAGTGGAATATCTACAATCGAGGGGAATGCACATCGACCTCATAGCCACGGACAGACACGTTTCAATTGCCAAGACAATGAGTTCCCACATATTAAACGTCAATTTGACGTATGGCATCTTGCTAAATCAATCAATAAGAAAATCTCGGCTGCAGGGAAAGAAAAAGGTTTGGAAAGTATTTCAGAGTTGTCCCAGTCTATCAGCAACCATCTTTGGTGGAGCTCCAAAACTTATGAAGGGTCAGTGGAAATACTACTTGAAAAATGGCGGTCACTGATGCACCACTGTACCAACGTGCACCGCTGGTCAGAAAACCTACATTTCCACCAATGTGAACATGGCCCTTTGTCCCCAGTGGAGGCACGGAAGAAGAAGTGGTTGAATCCATCTTCACCGACACACAAAGCCATTGAGAAGATTGTTTTCGATAAAACTCTATCAAGAGATTTGAGGGGACTGACAGAATTCTGTCACATAGGAGGTTTGGAGGTGTTCCACAATATGTGCCTAAAGTACAGGCCAAAGCACTTGCATTTCAGCATACAGGGCATGAGACATAGGACTCTACTTGCCGTCTTGGCCCATAACGAGAATCTCGGCCGTGAACAATCTAGGACTACGGGTAATGTAAGGATGCCTCGCTACACTAAGGCCTTTTCAAAAAGAAGTAAGCAATGAGTGATCAAACCAGTCTATGAGGAAATGGAGTTCGACTTTGTCAAAAGCCTTATTGTTGCTGTATTAGAAAAGCACAGATATGGAATTTTGAACGTTTCTGTGCAGAGCACTGATCCATTGCCACCCAACATTGCCACTGTGCCATGTCCACCCCAAGGAGAGCTGGTTGTGAAGTACAAATCCCGGTTTAAATAATTGTAATACGATTGTCTTTTTGTAAATAAATGTTATTGTACAGTGTGCATACAAAGTACGCTAACCCTAACCCCTATCTTCACCATCCTGGGTGGCGAACAACCTGGGTGTCATCTTTGAATTCTCTCTCTATTCACCTCATATTGCTGACCTTGTCTATATGTGTATGTATATATTTTTGTTGATGTAACAAATTTTCGCAATCTCTTGTAAATGCTGCGCACTGTTAACCGAGGGGAGGCTTGCGTATTGCAAATAATAAAACAAACAAACAATGAATCTCACTTTCAACTCAACTCCTCGGGTACTTTATACTTTCCCTGACCTTCCCCAAAAAATTAAAAGTCTCAATAGTTATGGTTCTTTGGGGCTTCAAAGCTCGCAGACAACGAGGACAAAATTGGTGGCCTTAGAACGCGCCAAGCGAGCTGTTGCAGATGGGAGAGAAGCCAGTTCGCATTTGCACATTGAGGCGCAGTACATAGATGGATCCGAAACTTCAAGTTCTCACAGATGGCTTTACTACGGGATGTTGCAAAGAAAGAACGTATGCTCATTTCTAGTGAAGGTCAGCGGCTTTGATTTTCAGCTCGCGCCCTGAAGAGGCCCACAACTCGCACTGGCAGTATAAGGTTCTATTGTTTTTTGAACTTCAGAGACAGGGACCATGGTGAAAGAACTTCATTTGAAGGGGGGGGGGTGCAATAATGTAAGAGACGATAAGGCAGAAAATTCTGAAACTAGACCGAGTTTCATGTTAGTTCAGTATACGAAAAATCGTTGTCAAGAGCACAGTGGGATTTACGGACTGCATTACGCAGAGACACGATGGAAATTGCAAATATAATGTAAGTAACTCTTTAGACGCTTTTATACCGGAATGAAGAATTAATGAATGGATGCATGAATAAATGAATGAATGAAGAGCTTAGAAAACCTTTGTGGGATCGTCCTTGTAGCGGGCACATGGGCATGCAGCTCCACATTCCACACGCATGTAGACAAAAAGTTGTTTCTCATTGTGTACTAACCTCGATTTATTTCGTTACTTTTCGCATTGATTTTAGAGCTGAACATACTCCATTGCACTATCCTTGAAAGCAAATAGTTTGAGCTCAGCGTAATAAATAAAATGAATAATATTAATAAAGATCGGCTGGCGAGACTAATTATAAATTTTATGTTTTCAAAACAGGTATATCCTTCCCTATTGCTACTGCCACCAGTTTCAGACACCGGCAGATGGTTTTTTCAACCGCCAGCTGCAGCTTAATGTAAACAACTGCACAATTTTGATGATTTTATGGGATGATCGCCAAGGGCCCATATGCCCTTACGCGGTGCTAGCGGCTAGAAGCAACATATCAACCTTTACGCTGGCCTAGTGCCTACTTGATGGAACAGCCTTGCGATTCAACGTGCGACCAAAGTGCTTCTTTTAACGAAAACCAACACCCTGTGTACCATAAAGGAACAGCGCGTGACTCACGATAAACTTTTATGGATTTGCGGATAGAGATAAAAGAATATAAATGGCATTCGGAGTTCATATGGCAATTGCTGAATATTCTATAAACATTTAATGTCAAATAAATGTACTTTACCAAATGTACCGTGTTGCTGTTTGATTTTAAAGTACAGTTTCATATTCCGAATTGTGGCGCGCTGTGTTGTGAGTTGATCTGTGTTGGTTTCCGGGTTCTGTGTGAAGTCGCGTAGAAGACGACTGGGCGCGTTTGCCTACGCAGCACAGTAACGTCACGGAGAGAGGCGGGGAATATGAATGTTTTGATAATGTCAGGCTCAAGGGCGGGGGATATGATTTAGTGCCGCAAAAGCAGGTCAGCCAGGGCGATGGGGGAAATGATAGGATCATCACAAAATGGCAGCGCCCTGGTTCCTGTTTTCGCGTTTTTTTAATGGACGAAAACTCGGGTAAGGTCCGTAGGAAATTTTTCTAAAATCGAGCGACTTAGGCTTAAAAGCACATGGCCAACCCGTAGGGGCAATAAATAATTTTGACCGAACCATTCCTTTAAGTATCTGGTGCTAGACATTGGTGTGGCCAGCAGAGGGCGCTGCTGCTTTCCGACGAGGACAACCCGCCTGATTCTCAAAGATTTGCACCAAAAAGCAAATGGCACTCGAGCATTTCTGTTTTGCACCTGCTATTTCATACCTGATTCACAACGTTTAAAACTGAAACAAATTTGGAGATTTCTCCGAGATGCTCACGTGCAAATGCGATTTGCCAGGAGCTGCTCGGAGCTGCTGCAGATGAAATGTTTCAGAGTCGGACCTACTGTGCCCTGAGAAGACGTTCTCATTGGCGCGCTTGTTGGAAACGCCAGGCAGCAGGGGAAGAAAATCTACCCTGCCACAGAGGCAAATAATAATATTAATAATAGTAACAAGAAAATAAATAAATGCCAAGAGCAATACAGTTTCGCCACAACAGGCTGCCGCTGATGCCACTGTTCACACCGAATGACTTGCCATACAATGTTGTCACGGTCACATGGAGGCAAATCTGGTCTTCCTGACTCTTAAAATTCAGATTTTATTTTCCCTTGTACAATCCTCACTTGGCGTCACTCTCAGAAAGAGGGGTGTCGCTCTTCGGTTACATGGGCTGGCAGTTTCAGCAAGAGAGGTGACTTTTTTCTCTTCTACTATGAAGAGTCAGTTGTAATTGGTCATTTATAAGAGTTTTATAAGAGATTTCTAAGCGCGGACCCGGGGATAGAACCTGTGTTGCACCGCATTGTCTTACTTCCAAGGCGAGTGCAGTGCCCCTGAGCTATCCACCCGAGACTTGCAACGTCCATGATCCTGTGGGGCGCACGCAATGTTGCGCAATGGAAAATTACAGCCTGTGGGGCGCAATGTTGAGCAATGGAAAAGTACAACCCATAGGAGAAATTAGGCTGATGGCCTCATTTTATGTGTGTTTAGTAATCTCCCAGAAAGGAGTGGCCCGCTTATTGGGTTGCATAAGCTTCGGCTGCCCTCTCGGCTGGATTTTGATTATTTACTGGGTGGGGTGTAAAAAAGCGTAGTAATCCAGGTGATCCAGAGTGCTCCATGCCTTCTTGTACACCATGGCGGCCGGTGATGTTGGCCGCAGTGTGTGGACCGCAGCTGGCATAATAAACCGATGGGGGTTGACAGCTCCCAGTCCATATCCCAATTAGATGGTTGGCAGAGATGCACAGGGGGAGGGCAAAAAGGGGAGCATGCGTATCACACACTGCTCCCAGTCTATCAAGGGAACACACTGAAATAGGACACAAGCAGGCAGAGAGCTCGGATCCGCCTTCTTGTCTCTTCCTACTTTTTAGGATCTGCGCCATTTTGTGCCCGATGTTAAATGAAACCACAAATGTTCACCTGGTTATTCAGACCAGGGTCTGGACAAAAGGGTATCTCACATGTTCGTGCCCCACAGTTGACTGGAAGGTTCTGTTTCCATCCAGTAGAAAGTCACCTCCTAATATGAAATGGAGATACCGCTTCACTAAGGGGTCCGGATCTCTAGGTGTACTCAACAAGGACTCTAGGAGCTAGGATACTCTTTACCACAGAAAAGAAAAAGTTGAAAAGAAATTGGAAGTCCCATCCAGCGGAATGGATCGGTCCTCACAAATGCAGTGGTTTGGCCTCCTTGGGGTCAGATCAGGTCCGTCCTTGTCTCCCGAAAGAAATCATTAAAAACAATGACAATGGCTTTGTGAGTCTGGCCGCCTGGTTGGTTGGTATGCTAACTGTAGGGGCAAGCACAGTACCCAATCAAACGCGGGCACTAGATAGTGTCCAATCACATTTCACTAGACTACGATCTCACTTCCTCTGCTTGAAGGTCAAAGAAACATCCCCGCCCCTAATCTAAGGTGGCTAGTGTCTTCAGTCGCTAGTAGGATCTTCCACTGGGGGGTGGGGGGGACCTACCCCCCTAACTTCTTAATGGAAAGCCATGTGCGCTAGATAACATCTGCTGGGCACTGTGCCCCCTAGTCTTTCCCTGGTTTTCCCAGGAGCAGAGACTCTTCTTCAGAACTTTGAAATTCATTTTGATGACTCCCCCTCCCCCACTCTCAGGAGAGGCATAAAAGCCATGGAATGCATTAGAAGACATCAAAGTGAATAAGGAGGTGTGGGAAGCGTAACATGGCATACAGGTGCATTAAAGGCATGGGACGTATATAAAAGTGCACTTAAAGGCATGGAAAGCATTGACGTCATGTAGCGCCTCAAGGTGTAAAAAGGCACGTAAAGCATAAAAAGCACAAAAGGCATACAGAAAGGAACAGAAGGCATAAAAAGGCATAACTGTTATTGAGGCTATGAAAGGCATGTCTACAAAGATGACCCACATTTTCATGGTGGTCGTGAACACGTCAAATCTACGTTATCAGGTAATAATATCCCTATATATATATGGTTGCCATATATAATGTCAGCGGGAAAAGGTTGTGGCAACATTTTATACGTGACCATATATATAGGGACGGGGAGCGGGGGTTGCAGGGTTGACCCCGCTCTCCTTGAAAAAAAAAGGGTTTGGGGGTTGCAGGGTTGTCCCTTGCATGTTGCATCTAATAATGTCCCCGCAAAAAACAGCAATTTTTATGACAATTGTTTTGCATGGCGTTATTTTTGAGGAGACATCATTACCTGGCGCCAAAACTACAAAGTACGCATTCCTTGCGTTGTGGAGATGTAGTCCTTGTCCATGGGATAGAACTGGAGGGAAGAGCCAACGTGGGCAAGGAAAGACTTGACCTGACCTTGCTGGTGGGCTTTGGTAAGCTATACAATGTGGAAGAGGGCGTCGTGGTGAACCTCATCACCACTGGGAGAGGGGTGGACTGCTCAACCCTTGGAAGTTCAACCATGGAAGCAAAATGAAGCAGGAATTGCATTTACCACCAGTATATTTATTTATTTATTTGCATTTGTATAGCGCACTTGCAGCCCAGGGGCATCGAGGCACTGTTACAAGCAGTTCTAGGGCTTTTGATTCAGATATTACACAGGTGACCAGAGGTCTCTTGGTTACACAGATACAAGCATAAATACATGTGAAGTATGACAAGCATTATACAGTTTACAGCCGGAAGTCAGGTACATTTCATACAAAGAGCTTGGTTTTAATGGCTTTGCGGAAGGCTTGGTGGGACTCAATCATTCTTGCGTGAGGTGGCAGTGCATTCCAGTGAATACCTCGTGGGGAAACCTCACCTGTTTCCCTGTCCTATGAAAAGAGTAGATTCCTCCTCCAATTCTTCACTGACCAGCGCAGTGAAAACCCCAGAAGTGGATTGCTGCTGTGGAGGTTATGCGTGCTTTGAAAAATGTGGCTTTGTCCATAATACAAACAAGTAGAGATTTCATATCTATTCCTAAAGAGATGGAAACTTTGGTGGCAACCATGGGCTTTGATGCCATCCATTTTGGAAATCAAATTGATAACTTTCTGCTGGATGTTGGTGAGAAGAAAGACCAGGACTCCAACAATCTTTCTGGTGGGTTTGATGACTGGGGCTGCGCCTGTTACTTTGCCAATTAATTCTCAAGGGCTTATTGGTCAGGTAAATGGTGCCACAAGGGATTGGTCTTGGCTACTAGAGGCTATTTGTAAGAACATCGTGCCCACAGGATTCCAGGCCAATCATTAACTCGGAAACTCGTAGAATTCTGTCTTGGAATTGCTGTGGGTTCAATCATTTGAGAGAACTGATGAATCTCAAGTCTATGATATGTGATTATGATGTGTACATGTTTCAGGCGACTATGGCTTCCCCGGTCCCATATATCAATGGATTTCAGGTGTTTTCACAAACTGCAGTGAAGTCCTCCTCGGGGAGCCCCCCGGGGGATTAACCTTTGCCATTGATATCGGAGTGGAGATTGAGGCATTTTTGTTCGATGATGGCTCTCCCAGGATTTTGGCTACTGGGTTGAAATTACCTAAAAGCAATACAGAAATATTGCTTCTAAATCTTTATTGGAATCCGGTTAAAACCGAACCTCACCTAATACATTTCAAAAGGATTTGTTGACTATTTTGGAATCCTGGTTGGGTTTGGGCCATGCTGCTAACATTATAGCTGAGGTGAGTGATCTTAATGCTGAGTGCGCAGTGGATCTTTTGCAATCCAAAAAGTAATTTAAAGAAAAAACTGAGGTGGTGTCTTGGTTCTGGGGGGAGTCCTGGTGTGATTTTTTTCAAGATCTGGGACCTCTCTATTCTGACACCTAAAGACAACCGGGGGGCGAGGGGGAGAGATCGATCTACATACGGATGGTCCCCTGGCAAAGATACCTCATGGATTAACCACATTTTTGTCTCCTCTTCATTTGTTTTGCATTGTTCTGCAATAAATTGTGATCCTCTTCCACTTACCAAAGTGCTAACACTTTCCTATAGCACATCAGTATCTTTACCTTGGTTGTCCCTTTTGGAAGACTGTATTAAAGGCCTGAGGATGAGCTGGAACACCTCTCTTTTAAATAGATTTACGATCCAAATAAGGGCGGCCGCCGGAAGGTTGGATATGCCAACCTTTTCTCATGTGGGAAAATTAAAGATATATTGGCCGTTTGTATGGCAACATCTAGTCAGAGGGGACAAATACTTGAGCAGAATAGCCATTCCCATCGCTACGATAGCAGTGTGGCAAACACAGAAAAAACGTACATCCCTGCAATCTTCGTGATTGTAATTCACCCGAAGAACACATTAATTCTGAAAAAAGGAAGCAGCAATACAAGAATTTTATTAAAAGTATGAAGTTTCATCTTCGAATTAAAGATGGCCAACAAACTGTGGAATATCTTATTACGCAGGACGTGGTGAATTTCTGGAAATTAACTAGAAAATGTGTAGAAAAGGATATGGTGGAGGAATTTTCCATAATTAGTGAGGATAGATGGGTAGCACACTATGACATGACCTTTAGGGAAACTTAAACAATTGGGCTGCCGGAGATTCCTATAGATATCTTGGAGGCCATCTCATGGTCCCCCTTTGATCCAGAGGACATTACCCAGATAATAAGGAAAGGTAAGGAGTCAAGGGCACCGGGCTCGGACAACATGACCCTGATACCCTTAAGATATGACTGTGCTCTCTGGGCTTCTATCCTGGATCATCCTTTTAGAGAGATCTTGAATCCGAGGGTGCTGCCTCCTTCATTGAGTGTTGCATTTATAAAAATAAGGGCGATAGGTCTAATCCAGCAAACTATAGACCTTTCACACTTTCAGGTGCTACTAGCAAGGTCGTTGCTGCTGTTGTCCGGAAGGAGCTTACGTTTGGGTGAATAAACTTAACATTCTAGTTCCCAGCCAAATTGGTTTTCGAAAACAAGTGGGAACTGTCTTAAATGGAACTATTTTTTCCCACATTCGGGCCTTGGTGTCAGGGAGATTTATTGGTACAGTCTATCTGGCCTCATTGGACCTCACAAGTGCATTTGATAGAGGGAATAGACACACATTGCGACAGACATTGTTAAAGAAGGGGGTTCTCCCCCTCCCCCCAGGAAAAGTTCTCTTCATACTTCACCACAGACCTGTGTCAAGATTAGGCTTTGGAAAGATGGCTCTCTGTCTAGAACAATAAACACTTCCTTAGATCTAAGACAGGCAAGACCTTTAGCCATATTTACCTCTCAGATTTGGAGAACGTGCGGGAATCCATAAATTCCTAACCCATCAGACTTGGTTCAGAGGGAATAAGTTAGTTGGCCTGTGCCGACAATCCTGACCCCAGTGGGTTTATAGCATAAATTGACAGCATTTTCACCCTATGCTGAAGAGAATCATTTTACAGTCAATGCTAATAAGCCGAGAAAAGTTATCTTTCACAAAGATGAAAGCCTAAAGTGATGGGATGGGGAGTGGGTAATGCCATATTGGAAAGCACACACTCCATGAAGTATTTGGGTTTCAACCTAACATACAGGGAGTCAAGGGGGGGCATGGAAGGCCTATTAAGAGCAAATACCAATCTTTTATCGCCCATTTTAAGAGATTACGCTTATCGATGTGCAGCTTCTCCTTGCTCCCTTTTCGAGAGCACTACTTGGCTAAGGTGGCGCCATGTTTAATATATGGTTTGGAATGTTCTCTATATGATCACAGGTTATTTTTTAATTCTCTTGAGGCCACTCTCTGGAAGCTGGGGCTAGGTCTTCCCTCTCTATTCCTAGTTGCGTAATTCGCTACGAGTTGGGGCTGGTATCTCTCGCCGCCAGAGTCACTTGGTTTAAATCGCACCTGTACTATAAGCTGCTGGTACCACCATCCAATTCTCTTTTTGAGTCCAATGAAAAGCGAATTCCATCACTAAATTGTTTTGGGTTAAGCCTGAAATCTATGTAAGAAACTCTTCGGTTGGAGGAAACTCATTTGAGGGAGACTCCAGAATTTGCCAAGAGGAAATTCTTTGACTTAGATTGGTGGTTGACCGTCAATGGCTTGGGGGCGCATTCCTTGAATAAGGAGTATGGCTGTTTTCCAAGGAGGAGGAGAACTCTATCCAAATTCGTATCCTTGTTTCCTTGCTATAAAGCGCGATGAACTTATGTAAGATTTAATTCAACTTACTTTCTACCTTGCATGTATGGGGCCTAGGTTCTCGCTAAATGAACAGAATAGAATGTGTAGACTGTGTAAAAACTCTTACCACAAGGGGACTGTTAAACATCTTGTGTTGTCCTGTGAAGCACCTGAAGCACTTCCATTTCACTTCTGCGCAAGACTTTCATCCCTCAGAAAGGGACCAGATTCTTTGGGCAGACTTAATGAGGAGCAATAGTGTAGTTAAACTGCTCCACTTACATTGGATGATTTTAGATGTGTTTAAAATGTTGAATGTTCAATTGTAAATAGGATATGTTTTAGCTTTTTTGACATTTGGTAAGGAAATTATTTTAAAACTTTATTTTTTTCATTTTTATTTATGATTTTTGAAGGTATACAGGTCTGTGTTTCTATTCTATTTGTATGTATAGTGGAAAGGTTTAACTGTAAAACAAATCACGAATAAAAGCATGCTTAGGGTTCGCTCCATAGCTGTTGAAGGCCCCAAAGTGTTTTCTTAGTCATGCTAAGAAAAGGTGATGGGACCTAGCAGTACTACTGGCATGTTGATGCTTGCTTTTTGATTGAGAGGGTTTAGTAAAAAAAAATTCTTGGAAGAATTCCAGGAATGTAAAAAAACAAAATTATCAAAAGCTGACACCGAGTAAAGCGTAACTGAAGGCCAAGCGGAGGCGTCAATGCCAAGTTTCATCCTGTGTGTCACCGTACCTGTTTAGGGGGTGGGTCTTTATTCTTCCACTCCTTTCCTCCTCCAGTGACTCTAGGGTTGCTTGGCCCCATGTCCCATTCGCCTTCTGAGAGAAGACCCTCTTGATAAGACAAGCATTGCCACTTCTGGCCAGTAGAAGCTCCAGGAACAAACAGGCAGTGGAAAGGGGAGGGCAGCTGCTCTCTGACTGCAGAATCATAGAGTGAAAATAAGACAGGCGCCTTGGACCAACAATGTACATATACACGAGAGCTAGCAGTGCTCTTCCTCTGACCACGTAAACCAACAGTGAAAACAAGCGTTGCCTCTCACTGACCAAAGACACGTACCGTGAAAACAGGAAAAGGGTCTCTAGCTGACCATATAAGCATTCCGTGCAAATACCAGATGTGCTCTGTCAGGATCAAGGTGCAGCATGCACACGAATGAATAGTGCACCAAGGGTATATATTGAGGCTAATTACTGGGCTGGGGCAAATCAAGAAAAACGCGCAACGTAAAACGTCTTTGACAACATCAAGATGGTTTCTCTGTGCTTGCAATAGTCCTGGTCTTTAGGATGCAAATCTCATTCTGGGTTCTCTCCCCCCCCCCCAGTGTATGCACTTAGTTCACAGTCACCCACAGTCCTGAGGGGTTTCTTGTCTCCTTCATTCATCTTATCTGGTCCTCTGGTTCTTGTCCTGGGTGTTCCCTTGTTCCTGCACTCTGGGCCCCACGTTCTTATCCAGACTTTCTCCCCACTCCACACCCTGCTCCCCCTTTTCTCCTCCCAGACTCACTTTTTTATCATTATGGTATTTATTGAGTGTGGACGTAGATTCGAGAAGCCACAGAGCACTTTACAGAGCTATACAACAATACAGATACACAACAGAGTGCTTCACAGAGGTATACAACAATACAGATACCCAACAGAGCACTTTACAGGGGTGTACAACAGTGCAGATTAATAACAGAGCACCTTTCAGAGGTAACAGCAGAACATATATACAGCAGGAGTAGGATACAGAGGGGCACAAAGAAGGGGTACTGCTGTACAGGGTGGCAGGGAGGAGAGGGGCGGATGGCGTCTAGCGAGTCAGGTGGGGCTGGGATGGCATGGTGGCCTAGGTGTGGAGAAGAGACTCCTTGAAGAGGTGGGCCTTGAGTTCTTTTCCGAACTGTAGAAGTGTGGGGGCGAGTCTGATGCTGACAGGGAGGAGGTTCCATAGTCTTGAGGCGTGGGCAGAGAAGGCTTGTTTTTTGGTCCTTTCCTTATTGCAGTGGTGGATTTCAAGTCTGCATGTGTCCTGGGTTCTGGTGGTGCACTGTCCGTGGGAGATAATGAGTTTCTCAGCAAGGTAGCTGGGTTACTTGAGGGTGACTGCCTTATACATGATGCAGCAAGACTTGAAGGTGATTTGTGCGTGCAGTAGGAGCCAGTGAAGGTCGATGAGGGCCGGGGTGATGTGGTAGTATCTGCGTAGACCCTTGCTGAGGCATGCAGCTGAGTGTAGGACACTTCTCTGGGGCACAAGGCAGGATGACAGGAGGCCTTCGATGAGGGCATTGCCCCAGTGAGAAAAGACCAGTGCTTGAACGGTGGATCTAAAGCTGTCCGGAGGGAGGGAGGGCTTGACTTTCCGCAGGAGGGAGACCTGGCACCAAGCTGTCTGAGTTTTCTTAGCTATGTTTGTCTTGAAGAAGAGGTATTTGTCGTTGTGGAACCCGAGGGACATGGCGCAGGAGGTGAGCTTGAGAATGATGGTTGATAGCCAGCTCTGTATGTCTGGGTGTTTAGTGTTGTTGGTGAGGATTAGGAATTTGGTCCTGGAGGGGTTGAGCTTCAAGTATGCAATGGACATCAAAGACTGGATCAGAGAGAGGCAGGTTTTGAGCCTATGGATGACCTTAATGGAGTCGATCTTGAGGTATAGCTGTGTGTCGTCGCCATATTGGTGGATATGGATGTTTTTTGTGGCTAGGAGGGCTCCCAGAGACTCCATGTCTCGATTGAAGATCACTGGGGACAGGATGCAACACTGCAGGACTCCACAGGTGAAGGGTAGCATTGACAATCTAGAGGAATCCATGTGAACAAACTGCTGGAACTTGGCGAGGTAGGACTTGAACCGGAATAGGCAACGTCGCTCTTTATATAAACCGCTTTACCTCCTCATTTCTTCTTGCTTGGGGCACTACCTCGGACTCCTCAAATCTCCTCTTCCATGTCTTTGTCTCACTTTGCCACCATTCACCACCCACACTTGACATCCTACTCCTTTCACCCTCAATATTCCATGGTAGACTTATGTAAGAAACTCATGGTGGCAACAGTAAAGACAGATACAAGTGGTCACAGTTCAAGGGTATTTATTAAGCTGTATACGTAGGTTTGGAAAATGCCTAATCTAAACCTAAATCTAGGATGGGAGCAAGCTACGACCACCAAATAATAAGGCAGTCCTAGTGGCATCTTGCCATATAATAGGGCCTATACTAAAAAACAAAACTATTGCCAATCCTTATAACTACATACAAAAAGAGTGTGGGATAGTGTTCACAAGAAAGAAAGAAGTGTTCCCAATTGATAAGTCAGGATGTTATAGCCAGGGGTCTCCCTTGCCTACGTTTTGAGCACGGCACAAGCTGGGACTCCAGAGTGCAGCACACTCTCGAGCTTTCCCAGCACGAGACTACAGTTCTGTTCTCAAGTATCAGGATCTTTAGTGTTCAAGTTTCTTTTTTACAAAGAAGTCTCTTGCCTTTTCTTGAACTGATGTGTTCAAAATAACAAAACAAAATGTTCATTTCTGTCTGTATGTTGGGTGATGGCTTTTCACCCCTGGATCCCCTCTTCCAGGCTTAGACCCCTCTTGAATAGCAGCCTCCCTCTGTCGGGTTCACTACGGATTTTATTCACAAGATTTCTCCTTTCGCATTCACATGTCTTAATGTCTTTTTAAACAATCCACTGTGGACATCTCTCCGTCAGGTTCACTCGTGTCAACACAATGTTCATTGGGGCATCATGTTTTGGTCCTTTCTGTCAGCATCCCTCCATCTGGTTCACTCTTGCCAACCACACAGTTCCTTCTCCTTTTTTACTATGCAGGATTCCTCTCCCTTAACTTTCCAATTACGTGCTGGTCAAAGACTTTCGACTGTACAGGGGGATTAGCTAGACCCCTGTATGAATACGTTGACCTTTTCTTTGTGGCTCTCCTATGGTCTTCTGGTATCAGTAGTTTCAACAATAGGGGAATTTTCCAGAGTCTATCGAGTGAGCACACACGTGGTGCCAGACTCCTCTGCAGCTGATTTCCTCCTTAATTTGCCATTCACAACTTTCGTTCAACACAGTTCGGTTTCTTATCTGTCCTGCCTTCGACTCACAGGCTGTGATGAACCGCTTTGCTTTTCTTGTCTCTGGAGACAAGGATGGTACCATTGTAGCAAGCGTCTCTCCCTGTCCTGATTATCAGTTTTGAAGGGCTCCGTGTACCGCTGACATCTGCTGTAACACACACAGGCTATTGTTTACAGTCTTATGATTCCTTTCTGGGCACTTCTCTCCTTGTCGCCCCTTTGGTTCTCACTGCTTTTCTCCTCCTCTTGAATTGCCACCCTGGAATAGCTGTCTCATTGTGCTGTCTGCCATGCTCGTAGTGTGATCTCATGCTCCACCGTTTATCCCTGTGGGGAAGGGAAAGGGTTGTCAGGTGTTTGTGGTTCTGGTCAATTGCCTGACATTGCCTGATGGTTGTGTTGGAATATGTCAGGTAAACGGCTCTAGTGTTAGTCCATTGTCTTTTGTGGTGTAAGAAAGTGTTCATGCTGGAAAAGGGGGGATATACAGCTTCTGAGTATCCAATGTGGTGGGATTGTGGAAAAGATGTTATAAGAAGGGGGATACAACATCCCACCCGTTGGTGTCCCGCCTCAACTCCCTGAGGACCCCTCACCCAGGTGATTCTCCCTCACTGGTCCACCCCGGGAACTGGATCCAGTAGAGATGGTCGTATCCTGGCCACCTGGATGACAGATCCCCAGGGACTAGTCAGAGAGATGCCTTCAGGTTTCTCACACTGTGGTTTTAATCAGGCTTCTATCCCTCCTTCGGGTCTGGCCCAATGGGACTATTTGCACCTGTGTATGATAATTAGTGCAGAACACAGACGGATGTGGCAGTGATTGGAGACCCCATTCACATGTCCCTGTTCCGGGAAAGCTGTCTCCTGTTTGCTTCTTGGACAAAGCCTTTGTTAGGCCTGTCCGCTATCTTGCTTTTCATACCACGAACATTGCCTCTGTCAAGTCAACCTAGTAAGGAATTGTGGCTCATGCAGCTGTCTCACTATGTTCAACATCACGGTCCACCCGCGTTCAAAAAGGAAACCAAGTTACAATTATACCTACTCTAATTGGTTTAAGAGACCCCATTTGAATGGGGGCATGAGGGTAAAAAGCAGACATCTGATTCTCTATATAGGTATGGAGATTTCTTATAAGGGAACAGGCGTACAAATCTATAGTGATAGTCCTTTGCGCCACAGTCCTGGGGAGAGATGTGTGGTCCGGAGTGGTATCATGGCGTATCACCAGTATCATGTTGTGGACGGCCGCACCCATCCTACGCGACCACCATATTCACCAGGCACAGGCAGGGGACTTCCTCTCAGCTCCCCCTGACCATGTAAGTAAACCACGAAAATAGGGGGACCTTTCGCTAACCGTACACACACATGCAAGACCGTTGCCTCTCACTCACCATGTAAACGACCAAGTAAACAAACAGGAAAGGTGCATCAAAGTGACAGCATAAACATACAGTGAAAACATAAGCTGTGCTCAAACTGACCATATGAACAAGATAGGTGACCAAATATATGCACAGTGAAAACAAGAACAATACTTCTTACTGACCATACAAGCATAGTAGTAATAATCTGTATTTCAGAAGATGAAATTCCATAAAAGAAATTACATGTAAACATGATAGGTTATTTATGACCCGGCAATTGAATCTATGTTGTTGCGTGTCGTTTTGCTTCCAAGGCAAGCACGTTGCCCCTGAGCTATCCTCCCAAGACTATACATTTACAATATTAAAAGGCTCACCTCTTCAAACTGTTGTACGCTCACCATAATATAATACACATTTAAAATATGGAAAGAAATATTTAAAGTGCAGTCCAATCCCTGTAGAAACATTAATTATTGTTTTATTTTCTCCTATTGCTCTTAGACAAGGGACAGTCTTGACCCTAACTAGTAAGTACTTCTCCAGACCCCAACAAACTAGGGCCGGGAGGATAGCTCCGGGGCAACGCTCTTGTCTTGAAAAGAAAGACAAATGCAAGCGGCATGGGTTCGATACCCAGTCTTTGCTTAGAGGCTGGAGTCTGGCATGAAGTGTCATAGAAAACCCCCCAATATATAGTGAAAACAAGATAGTATCCTCTCACTAGTCATGCAAACATACAGCAAAAACAAGAATGGTACCTCTCACTAACCATGTGAACATACACTGAAAACAGGAAATGTGTCCCTCGCTGACGGTAAAATCACACAGTGAAAACATGAGCTTTGCTCCCCCTGACCATGTAAACAGTGAAAACAAGATGGGTGCCTTTCACTGACCATATAAACATACACTGCAAACAAGAAAGATGCCTCTCACCGACCATAAAAGGAGTGTGTAAAAATAAGTGAGTACAGAGGAGCGGGATTTCACTGACGGGCCCATAGATCAGTGCGCACCCTCTAGTACTTATAAGACAAGATAGCTGCACCATGTGAGGACTGGGGGTGCAGGATTCACTTACTCCAACATGACTCAATAATGAGGACTCAGTTTGGTAAAGGGAAGTCCGTTTAATGACAGGTTCATCAAACAGAGAAACAAATGGAAATCAGCAGCATTGCGATCACCTGTCTCGCTACAACTTCCTCGAACTTCCGTTGAACAGCAATTCTTATAGGCAATATTCGTCACCATTGACGTCTAATTCTACAAAACTCGACATGCAATATAATTGGTTAGGAAAGGTAACTTAAGTATAGGTGCTATATCTGTATATGATAATAGAGCATGCGGATTGGATAATTCTTATTGGGTGGGCGTCTACGCCCATCCCACTATATCACCCGTGATTGACGTCACTACAAGTACGACGTCCTATTGGTTCTACTATCTATAGGACTCCAGATAACTCGGTCCATTGTGTTTGGGCAGGTTACACCCCTACACATAAATCCCCATTTTAATTAGCAGCATGCAGCATGGACACCCATGTGCCTAGTGTCCCAAGTTTCACCCTGCCTCCGTTCCATCAATCAGTATTTTAGGGCTATGTGTCAATTAGTTGGCTGGATATGGCCTCAAAACTGTAGCCTCTTATCAGGAAAAGTTATGGCATCCTCGGGTCCTGGACAACATCAGGCGGTGGTACCTCTTCGCGCCTGGCTGGTCACATGTCTGTTCACTATGAATCGGCTTCAGTTTCCAGCTTTTAGTGTATTTAATTCTGTTTCGGCCTCGCCACGTGCATGGGCCCCCCCTTATCTTGACCTTCATGCAGCAGGCTGGTATGCTCTGAAGTTTGAGTCTTGTTAGCTGACGCTCTCCTCCCTTTCTCTGGTTGACCTCGATTTCCCTGGCATGAGCCGCTCTTGTTGAGTTTCAATTCCGCTCCTTCTCTTGACTCTGGCTGGGTTCTGAAACTCAGCCGGTCAGGCTCCTGGCAACCTGGGAGAAACTCGGCCGGTCAGGCCCCTGGCAAAATGGAGTTGCACTTGTATAATGTGCCTTATTGAGATAGATATATGGTTGGCGCTTGCCACTCTAATCTTCTACTAAGCATTGCAAGCAGTATCGACATCTTTAGCTTCTTGCGTTCCAAGCCTATTTACACACGTTTTACTGGTTGGTTGCTTCCCTTTTGTCTCGTAGCAACGTTTCCACACGTTTTAACATCGTCTCTTTCCCGCGTACATTACATATATTTTCACAACTGCTTGCACTGGCGTGCTATCATCGATAGCCATTTTGTTTATTCATGAGTCCGTTCAGGACCTTGTGTTATTTCCACTGGCCTTCCATTAGGGCTCTTTGGGTCTCTTCATGGACTGTCTGTAGGTACTCTTCGTTTCGCCTTAGCGGCTGGTACAGCTGTCTGATAGGGTACCGTGCTGCCTAGGGTTGTCTGGTTGTGGGTGCTTCAACAGGTATGGATCTTATAATGTATACTGGGCAGAGTCCCAGTGCAGCTCTTTGTTGATTCATTTGCTCTTCACACGTCAAATATCTTGGTGAATATGCTCCTGGGACTTCAAAATGAGGAGAAGGGGTGCAGGCCATGTCTGGGACCTCCTCTACAGTCCCCCCTCTGGTCAGTTCATCGACCACTTCTGCCACCTCTTTTGTATGTAGTTCTTTTGATTCTTCGGTGTCATGTTCATCGTCTTCAGGGTTTGTACATGATGGTGTGAATGTGTGCGTCTTGGTGGAGCATGGTCCTTTGGCTGCATTGCTGTGGTAAGAAAAGGTTTTTCGTTTCTCTTCCTCTCCTCTTGTAGTTTTTCATTGAGTTTCTCTGGCCGCCCTTGGCTCACCAACTCCTCAACGTGTGGCTGTGTCGTAGATCTAGTGCTTGTTAGCAGTGTTCGAGCTGACATGCTTTTCGTTATAGTCTCTGCAGTTCTATGTTTCAGCTCCTCGTGCAGTTTTTTAGCTCTGACTATGAATGGGAACAAATAATCTATCCGCATTTGTGTTTTCTCTGTGAGCTCTGTTGTGGTTACTTCTGTTCTTTCGAGGGATTTTGCTAAGCCCTCTCTCTTGGGTTTCTCACTTGACTTTTCTCGGTTACTTCCACTATTTTCTGGAACTGATTGTTCGGCAGGCTGTCTCCCATTCTCTGCTGCCTTTGTTGGAGGCCCTGTAGCCATTGACATTTGCCCTTGTCTGTGTGCATCCTGTGTGTGGGTGCGTGCAGTGGTCAGTGCTACGTTTTCATTCATTCCGTTCTGACCCTGTCTCCAGCTTTTCTCTTTATTTGTTACCTAAAAATTTGTCAAAATCACTGCTAATTACATTTAATTTTAGTTTGTTAATTTTACCATCAGGTTTTCTTGGGACTGGAATGACTATATAGGGTCTGGGTGCTTTCGTAGTCCCCAAATGTTCATTATCTGGTGGGTGCACTGAGATTGGGACACTTTGTGCACCAATAAAGAAAGCAGTTCTGATTGTTAATGACAGAAAAACAATAATAATAACTATACATATGCACATTATCGTTTGGAAAGACAATTTGCAGCATTTTCTTCCAGGAAAGTGGGGGTGCCATTCTGTTGGGGGTAAAACTAAGTTACTGTTCTGGGCCCCCATTTCTAATGAGTTCATAGTCTGTTATTTATTCCTTCTCTTGCTCTAATCTCGTAGTTCGAGAGTTCATTACTATTAAAGTGACGAGTGCTTTCCAAATGTCCCCCCTCTGGTGGGTGATGACGGTAGTCTCTGGGTATGCAGTACAGTTCCTGTGCTAGACTATGGAAAAGGGTTAGGCTAGTAACTTTGGCACATCACATTCATAATGCATATCTATAGTAGGTGAGGTCCCAGTGCACTCCTCGAATTTGCTTTGGTCCTGAGGACATGCTGGAACCTGTTCAATGCGAAGGAATGAAAAGATGGAGCTGCTAAAAATCACACAACAATAAAATGTTGTAACAATAAAAATTAAAATTAAAATAAAAGCGAACATGAAAAAAAAAACATTTTAACAAAAAATATATTTTTTTTTCACAAAAGTAAAAATTAAAATTTAAATAAAAAATAACAATAAGGAAAAGTAGGGGAAAAAGTACAAAGAAAAATAGGATGGTGTAATTCTTGTCTTTGCTCTCCTCGATCTGTCCTGCGGCTGAAAATTGAGGAACTGTGTCTCTGTCCTTGGTTTGCTCCACGGCTGAAAATTGAAGAACTGTGTCTCTGTTCTCGGTTTGATCCACGGCTGAAAATTGAAGAACTGTGTCTCTGTCCTCGGTTTGCTCCACGGTGGAAGGTCTTACTGGAATCTCCTCAGGTATTCTCACTGGAAATTACATAGCTCCACCTGGAGCATTATGCCATGGAGGAGTGTGCCCATGTGTGGGGCGTTGGCCGGATCTCTAAGAAATGTGATGATATCAACATCTGCAGGCCTCCCCACCATTTCCAGATAGTCTGTGACTAGTCTAAGTAGGACATTGTGTGCCAGCGGGTGTCCTCGGGAGATAGGGAAATTTGTCCTGTTTTGCTGTGTCCTGGTCATGGGTTATTCTTTTGATTCACACAGTCTCCGCACCTTCCTGTTGCGTGGACTACCACAAGGTGATTTAGTTTAGTCCACAGCTGATTCAACGTAGCTAGATTTCGTAGGTCTCTGATGAAAGTGCGTTTGTCAGTTGTTCTCCCGACAAGTCCTAGGCATTTCTCGATTACTTGAAAGAACAAATTAAATGTGAGTCCATCAATGTCTTCTGGCGGTGGAAGCTTTTGTGTCCTCCTCGCTGTGCTCGGGTAGCTCGGCGAAGGCTTCTGTGATGACAGTCAGCAGTCGCCTGATTACTTTTTTGTTAGCTGGATCTTGAATAAAGTCTGTGACACTTGCTTCTCTCCCTATGAGTGACGGATAAGATAACACCACATGTTGAAAATAGGTGAGTACATCCCACTTGAGACTCCTGCTGGAATGTACCATAAATTCTGCGAACAAAGTCTCAATACTGGTTGCTGCAGGGTACTGTGTTACACTTTCAGAAAATATTTTGTTTGCAGTCTATCAGAGTCTTGGTTCTTTTTAATACTTGGGCATGACATGCTTTCAAAAGTTTGTTTTATCAATGTTGTTGTGGCTTTGGATGTGCTTCTCTTTACCCTGCAACTGGGATGCACAGAGTGTTCCTTTTATGTCCTTTATTATCTTTCACTGGTTTGAGAAAATGTCTTGATTATAAGCCACAATTTAAATCAGTGTTCCTTTTGCCTTTATTATGCTGCTCATGCGTCCTTCTTCCTCGCCATGGATCTTGTCTGCACGTGCTGAGGTTCTTCCCCGTTGTCTGTGGGTTCTTCGCAGTTGGATGCAGCAGGAGGGCTTTCCCCTATATAAGGTTTAATGTCATTTATGAAGATCCATGCCCTTCTGCCCTAAAGCTTGACGGCGGAAGGGGTGCAGTCCTCTATGATGAAAGGGCCATTGAATTGTGGCTCATCCCACATCTTCCTGGTAAAGTTCCACATGAGCACATTGTCACCAGGGAAGACAAAGGGCGCATGCAGACTTTGCGCGGAGTCTGCTTCAGCACTTCCTGATGTGTTTTTTGCTGCACTGTCCCCTTTTCGCCGTCGCTGCAGCTGGCCTGAAATGACAGAGGCGCTGGATGTCATACAGTTAAGGTGCTCCTGCATCTCTGTTCCCAGAACCTCTCTAGTCGGCTGGGCATCACATTTAGCTCTATCTCGGGGGGGTGAGAGGGGTCCTCATCCTTCTGCCTTTAACTGTCTCGTGCGGCGTAAGATGATGGTCGGAGCTGGGTTGGTTCCGAAGTGCATACAATGCCAGTGGTAGACAGTGCAACCATCCCTTTCTTAATGTGAGCTTCAACTTGGCTATCCTCTCCTTTAACAGGCCATTAAGCCACTCACATATCCCATTCCCCTCTGGGTGATACGCCGACGAGAACTTATGCTTTATACAAAGCAATAAGCTGATCTGTTCGAAGACTGCATTTACAAAGTGAGCCCCTTTGTCTGATCTCATTACCTCGCACACCCACCATCTAGGGAACACTTCCCTCACTAGAAATTTGGCAGCAGAGGTAGCGTCTGGGTGTGTACAGGGACCTGATTCTATCCATCTAGAGAATGGACACACCACCACAATTAAATACCTGTACCCGTTACACACTTGAATCATGTCGATGTAGTCGATATGCAAGTGTTGGAATGGTCCATTTGGCCGGGGTATAACTCCTCTCATTACTTTTAATGTGTGCCTAGCAGTGAATTGCTGGAAGATTATGCAGTTCACCATGAAGAACGCAACGTGCTCTGCTAAATTCGGTGTAAAACAGTCTTCTGCGAGCGTTGCAGTGATATTTTCTTTAGACATGTGTATAGGGTAGTGTAGTTGTTCCAATGCTACCTTTAGCACGGAGACAGGCATTACTAGTTTACCATTGCTGTCTTGTCTCCACAACCGATCAGAGGGGTTTAAGGAACACCCTCGACGCTTCCACAAATTTTTCTCCTCCTGAGGTGCCTCCCCTTGGAGTTCCATTAGCTGAGTCTGCCCCATGTTACTATATGCCTCAGGTGTGGCTCGCGCTACCATCATCCTCTCATGGGTACGTGCCACCTCCACGTCCATGATTGTTTCATTTTTGGACGCCATGCGCTTGGCTTCCATGTCCGCTTCATGGTTTCCACATGACACGAAATCTGTCCCCGTGGTGTGGGCGACGCATTTCACGACCGCTATGCCCACTGGGAGCTGTAGTGCTTTTATCAACCTGTCCAATAAGGCTGCGTGTTGCCCTGGTGTGCCGTCCGCTCGGAGGTAGCCCCTCCTTTTCCAGCGTGCTAAGCCTGCATGCACGGTAGATGTCACATAGACAGAGTCACTGTACAACGTTACTTCCTGGTCTGCATGATTCTCAATGGCGAGTATCAGCGCCACTAGTTCTGCAGCTTGAGCTGAATAGTGAGATGGTATTCACGCACTGACGAGTACCTTTAATTCCCCATTCACCAGTTGATTCACTACGGCTACGCCCGTGTACCTTTGTCCGTCCTCTTGGTTGATTCTTGATGAACCATGAATGAACACGATTATACCACCTGCCAGGGCGCTTTCCTTTACCCTGGGGATTTCATCATTGAATTCCTCATAATTTGCACAGTCGTGTATAGGTTCTCCTTCTGTGACTGGCTCAGCTATGAACACAGCAGGGTTTACAGTTTTACATCAAACTATTTTGATCGATGGGTTGGAGATAATCACCTCATAGGCAGATGCTTTCTGTGATGTCAGCGTGCCCTTTGGCTTCTCTAATATGGCGAATAACGAGTGCTCGACGTACAATGTCATGGAGCACCCCATCACAATAGATGCCGCTTTTTCAATGGCGAACGCGGCAGCAGCTAGATTTTGTTCGCATGGGAAGTGGCCCTTCATGACTGGGTCCAGACTCCCGTTGTAATATGTTAGGGCTTGTACCCCAGCGAGGTTCGCTGCGCGAGCACTGCCGTCATAAAATTGCCATCAGAGTGTGAGAACAGGTAGAATTCCTCTGCATAATTAGGAATCCTGAGGACTGGGGCCTTACAAATTGCCCCTTTAAGTTCTGCAAACCCCTTTTCCATTGCCTCAGTCTATTTGATTTTTTCCCTTGTCGCCTGGGCCTTCCTTAGGGCCTGAAGCAAGGGCTTGGTATACGAGCTGTAGTCGAAGACCCATGCTCTGAAATAGTTGCAAAGGCCTAAGAAGCCTTGCATTTGTTTTATCGTGAGTGGTTTAGCCGTGTTCGAGATAGCTTCAGCCCTTTCTGGGGTTACCTTTTTCCCTTTGTGTGAGATTAGCTGGCCTATGTACAGCACCTCTCGCTGACAGTATTGTAACTTTTCCTTATCAACCTTATATCCTTTCTCAGCCAGGATTGTCAGTAGCTGGACAGAGTCGTGCCTGCATTATTCCTCACTGATGCTGCAGATCAGAATGTCATCCACATACTGCAAAACAACACTGTCTACTGCAATATTGTTTACGTCCATCTGCAGGACTCTGTTGAAAATGGATGGAGACTCACAGTACCCCTGTGGCAACCTCGTACTTTTCAGGCGCATTTGTCTGAAAGTAAATGACGTCAGTTCTTGAGAGTCACGGTGAAACGGGATTGAGAAAAACACATTTTTTAAGTCAATCACCATGAAATATTTCGCTTCAGTGGATATGTTGCATAGAATGGTGGATGGATTAGGGACTAGAGGGAACTCGGCTTCGACTATATCGTTTAATGCTCTTAAATCTTGGATTAAATACCAAGACCCTCCCTTTGATTTCTTGACAGGGTAACTCACTGTATTGCAAGGTGATTCTGACGTCACTAGAATTGCCTGCTCCATCATGGCAAGAATTGTCTTCGCGATTCCTTCATCTGCCTCTCTGGACATAGGATATTGTCATGCTCGTGGTAGAATTGCTCCTGGTTTCAGTTTAATTTTTACTTCACCTGTCCCCCTTAGGAGGCCTACATCATAGGGCCCTGTAGTCCATACCGCGGCAGGCACTTGGGCCATGTCATCATCAAAGTATTCTGGACGTATCAGCGCCAACATCATTCTCTGTGGCACCTCCCGTTTGATCATTTTGACCAAAAATGTGAGACTTACTTCCACCCTAATCTTTTCTAGGTCAGGTTGTTCTTCGAACATATCATCATTGGTGACGTCAATCACTCGATACCCTTCTTCAATGGCGATAATCGCACACCATTGTCTGCCTTCATCATCATATCCTTCAACCAATACCACTTTCCCTCGCACTGTGGCAGATTGTATCATTGAGGGACTTCGTGCATACGTATTCTGGGTCTGAATAGAAACTCATCAGGTGTCCTCATAGTTCTATCTGCGAGGCCTGGCAATCCCACCATGAGTACCCGGAGCCCATATGCAAAGACTTCTGGCTCTAACGGTATAGCTCTCATGGCTATGCATCCTGAGTATGCTCTGATCATTTCGCACACGTTCGAATAATGCATTCCTGGAGTGGAGCACACTATACCGTTCTCGGTAAACGAGATTGTCATATTCAACTTAGTCATTAAGTCCCAACCCAGGATGTTTACTGGGGTCTGACGTGAATATAATAAGGGTACATTCATTTCACGCTCTCCCACAGAGACTGGGAGTGCGTCTGTAAAGGGAACTCTACTGTGAGCTCCCGTGAAACTCTGAGTATCTATGGCCTCGCCGGACAAGGAAAACTTGCCTTCTCGTATGCATGAGCACGTCGCACCCGTGTCAACTAAGAAGGAATATTCTTTACCCCCTATGATGATATCCACCCTAGGTTCCCTTTTACGGTCTGGTGTCACTGATAGGATAGAACACATCAGAGTCTCCCGTGAGCTGTCCTATTTCATATATAAGTTTGGCCCACTGTATACTTGTTGATTTCCCCAAGCCCCAGGGTTGACTCCCCCTCCGGAGCTAGGGCCCTGTGACATTTGCGGTGGTGCCTGCTGGGATGGTCCCTGCGGTACATTCCCCATGTGCGGGGGTTGAACCACTTGCTCTGCACCTTGCTGCTAGTCTGGTGCCTGCTGCTGCACTGTGTGATTTTGTGCACTGCTCTGCTGCGGGACGGCAGGCTGATTCACCATGCCTGCCCCCACCCGTTGGCTATTTTGCCACATGCCTTGGCTTCTGCACACGCGCGCCACATGTCCTGTCATTCCACACAGCCAACACACTGGCGGTGGTCGGGCCATCTGTCCATCTGGCGTAGCTGGACTGCCCATCTACGCATTCTGAAAGCCACTTTGATTATTTTGAAAACCTCCCTGGTTACCTCGAAACCCAACTTGATTACTCTGCGATCCTCTTCCTCCAAAACCCCTTGCCCTTGGGTAAAATCCTGCGCTACCTTGGTTATCCTGCGCTGGGTTAGTCCCCTGCTGTGCACGTGGTTCAGCTGGGCTTGTCAGCATGTTCTTTTGCACCAGCTTCGCCTACTCACCCTTACGGGTTGCTTCCTTTTTCCGATTCTTTTCTTGCAGCAATCTACAGTAATGTGCAATTGTCAACTGTATTTCAGCCCATGATTTAGCTCCTATTCCTACTAATTTCTTGAGCTGTTTTTGCACTGGCTCAGGCAACCTTTGGCATAATATATGGTAGAATACAGGGATAGATTTCGTCCAAGACTCATGCGTTTCGAGCACCCACGCGTCTTGAAAGTTCTGGATATAAATCAACAGATCCTCTGACTCTTTAATTTTCCGAGTCATTATAGCCCCCATATCAGACGTGTCTGGATATAACGTTTGCAGCGCTTTCCAGACTGCTGCTCTACAGTTATTAAATGGCACTCTGTCATGGGAGGTGTTAGTTAGAGTTACCCTAGGGTAGCCTTCCTGTTTCCATACATCATCTGCCCTTTCACCAAGTATGGCAATTAAGCGGCCCTTAATGTCCCCTATAGCTAAGGTGACACCCCCTGTCATTTTCTCTAACTCATGTATCCACTTCCCGGCTCCCGATGTCAGCATTGGAAACTTATTTTTTAAGTTCTCTCGGTCCATGTGTGGCCATGGAATATATTGTGGTCTTACTCCCCCCTTTTCTAGCAGCGGGAATTGGAATATGCAGTCTTATGCAGTCTTACTTTTCTTTCCCTATAGCTCTCCGGTCTATCACTGGGGTGGCATTTCTGCCTTGCCATCTACCTGGCAATGCCCTTAATCTATCTGCATAGGCAGGTGCTAACGCCCTCCTCTGACCGTGGGGTGTTCCTTCTTGTCGGCCTGACAGCACGGCAGACTTCGGTGTCCTATTTGTGGACTCGCTATTTGTGGACTCGCTAGCGTCTGGCCATCGTACCCCTCGGTCCCCTGGGAACCGTTTTTCACACCATCTCCCTTCCTCTTGTGCCATATCCTCCATTTCCCCACCGGAGTCAGACTCTGAATACTCCCAGTACACACAACTCCTTGTATCTTCTTCGTTCTGCTCAATCTCCATCCTGTCTAGGGACAGTCCCCTGCTCCCACTACTTCGAGTGACATTCTCATATAGCTGAGTTCTCTCCAAGTGCTCATCTTCCCTTCCCACATCGGATATCTGTTCTAGCCCCATCTCATCGTATATTTTATCAATCGTTTCCCCGATGCTTCTGGTGTCGAAGTCATCTTCAATATTTGTCCCACTTATACCTTGCACCGAGTCGCTCGCAGGAAAGAATTCTTCTATGTCTTCCCATTCTACAACAGGATTGGGTTTTTTAACTTCCCGCTCCAGATAATCAAGATCCCGTGCCCTCTATCTGTGCTTTCGTTCTGTTTCCTCATCTATTTCCTTGCGCTTCCTCGCTTCTTCTCTAGCCTTGTCTACTTCCCTCATCCTTTCATTTCTACGTTCCTTTGCCCTTCTAATTTCCTCCTCTTCTCGTCTCTTTGCTCTCTTCTCACGCACCCTTTGCTCTTCTTCCATCCTTTGTTAGTCTGTCTGTACTGGTCGTAGGCTGCCTCTTGTTTGCAATCGAGCTGTTTCTCTTGCTCGTCGCAATATAGTTGTTCTCGCTTTAGCCTATCCTTCCTTCTTGTCCTTTCTTCCCTTACTTCCATCTCTTTCTCTCTCTCTCCTTTGCGTCTCATCAGACCTCTCTCTTGGCCTTATCTCATCACTTCCTTTTCCATCCAACTTCAGTAATATCTGACCGGCCATCCATTCGTCTTTCGCGAATGCTATCTCATCAACTCTACCTTCATTTCCCTTTTGTTTATTTCCCTCTTTCTCCTTATCAGGAAGTGCACAACTCCGTGCCCGATCTTTTCCTTCATCTTCGCGTCTCTCCTTGTCCCTTGAGACTGCGGAGGCAATATTGTTTTCCTGTTCCATAATTCTAGAACAGCAAGACGTTTCTCTAGCTTCTTGCCTGTATATGTGGCATGTAGGAAGGTTATCATATGCTGTAAAACAGCCTTAGAAAGGGACCCATTCTGTGGCCAAGGCATAAACATTTTGTGGGCGGTACCCTTAACCCACTCTGTGCTATACTTCTAGAGTTTTGGTGCATGTTTGGGTAGCTGCTTACACAAATGTGCAAGTGGAGTAACTTCCTCCATTCTTGATTTCGTCACCAACAATGTTTATACAGTTTTTTATCCTTCCAATAGCATGAGCAAGCACCAAATACACAAGCTCCAATCCAATCTTTTCCCAGCAAAATTTTATAATATCAATTTGCTCAGAAAACTATCAATTTGTTGGCGATTCCCTCTTAGTTACAGAATCGCGTAAAGCCAAATTACATTTCACACAATCAATAATACAATTATTTTACATTTGATGTACAACAGAACACATATGACAGACACGTGACAGACTAGACGGACACCAGCTGGTCATACATATACCTGCCTTCTAATCAAGACCCCGTCATGGAGTTTAAACGAACTCCTTTGATGCGTCTTTAAACGTCACCGTAATCTAATTGTACCTTATTATATGGGCTATGAGTTCACGTTTCTTCTGACCACTGTATTAAAGCGCAGGAACAAGGCAAATCCTTATGTTTTTTTTCTCAGGTGCCCCCCTGGTAATCCTTTGTTTTTATCTCAGGTGTCCCCCTGGTAATCCTTCGTTTTTATCGCAGGTGTCCACCTGGTACCCCTTGTTTTTCTCTCGGGTGTCCCCCCGGTATCCACTCGTTATCTCTTATGCTCGAGTAGTTACCCCCTATATATATACAGTCTTCTCTACTTTTGACTATTTTAATTTTTTCTCCGCCACCCACCGTTACCTTTCCCTTACTGGCTCTAATGCATACAAGACATTTGCCAAAGTAACGAGTTTGTTGTTTCACTCACCGATCGCATCTTTTCCTCTCTGGAGCTTCGGGATCACCGCCCCTTCCTCTTCCAACCTTTTAAGGGTTTCTCATCCGATTGGCTGCCCGTGGGAATGAGAAGGGTTATGCTTGGAAGGCAGGTTCCTTCAGACCCACTGCAGTTTTTCGAAGTTTTACTCTATCAGTGCCCACGGGAAGCTTCTCAGTCTACTCAGCCGGAATGGAGAAAGGACTCGTGATATTGCCGAAGGCCCAGAGTTACTTCGTGCCGTCGGCCTAAAGGTGTCTTAGTATTATATAATCAATAATTACTTAATTAATGGCCGAAACTATCCTCACGCTACCAAGTGTACAGAGGAGCGGGGTTTCACTGACGGGCCCATAGATCAGTGCGCACCCTCTAGTACTTATAAGACAAGATAGCTGCACCATGTGAGGACTGGGGGTGCAGGATTCACTTACTCCAACACGACTTATGAGGACTCAGTAGTTTGGCAAAGGGAAGTTTGTTTAATGACAAGTTCATCAAACAGAGAAACAAATGGAAATCAGCAGCACTGCGATCACCTGTCTTGCTCCAACTTCCTCGAACTTCAGTTAAACAGCAATTCTTATAGGCAATATTCGTCATCATTAACGTCTAATTCTACAAAACTTGACATGCAATATAATTGGTTAGGAAAGGTAACTTAAGTATAGGTGCTATATCTGTACATGATAATAGAGCATGCAGATTTTACAATTCTTATCGGATGGGTATCTACGCCCATCCCACTACATCACCCGTGACTGACGTCACTACAAGTACGACGTCCTATTGGTTCTACTATCTATAGGACTCCAGATAACTCGGTGCATTGTGATTGGGCAGGTTACACCCCTTTACATAAATCCCCATTTTAATTAGCAGCATGCAGCATGGACACCCATGTGCCTGGTGTCCCAAGTTTCACCCTGCCTCCCTTCCATCAATCAGTATCTTAGGGCTATGTGTCAATTAGCTGGGTATGGCCTCGAAACTGTAGCCTCTTATCAGGAAAAGTTATGGCATCCTCGGGTCTTGGATGACATCAGGCGGTGGTACCTCTTCGCGCCTGGCTGGTCAAATGTCTGTTCACCATGAATCTGCTTCAGTTTCCAGATTTTAGTGTATTTAATTCTGTTTCGGCCTCGCCACCTGCATGGGCCCCCCTTATCTTGACCTTCATGGGGCAGGCTGGTATGCTCTGAAGTTTGAGTCTTGTCAGCTGACGTTCTTCTCCCTTTCTCTGGTTGACCTCGATTTCCCTGGCATGAGCCGCTCTTGTTGAGTTTCGATTCCGCTCCTTCTCTTGACTCTGGCTGGGTTCTGAAACTCGGCCTGTCAGGCCCCTGGCAACTTGGATACATTTCTGCTTTTACAAAATGGAGTTGCACTTGTATAATCTGCCTTATTGAGGTAGACATATGGTTGGCGCTTGCCACTCTAATCGTCTACTAAGCATTGCAAGCAGTATCGATATCTTTAGCTTCTTGCGTTCCAAGCCTATTTACACACGTTTTACTGGTTGGTTGCTTCCATTTTGTCTCATAGCAACGTTTTCTCACATTTTAACATCGTCTCTTTCCTGCGTCCATTACATATATTTTCACAACTGCTCGCACTGGCGTGCTATCTTCGATAGCCATTTTGGTCATTCATGAGTCCGTTCAGGCCCTTGTGTCATTTCCACTGGCCTTCCATTAGGGCTCTTTGGGTCTCTTCATGGACTGTCTTTAGGTACTCTTTGTTTCGCCTCAGCGGCTGGTACGGCTGTCTGATGGGGTACCGTGCTGCCCAAGGTTGTCTGGTTATGGGTGCTTCAACAGGTATGGATCTTCTAATGTACACTGGGCAGAGTCCCAGTGCAGCTCTTTGTTGATTCATTTGCTCCTCATACGTCACATACCTTGGCGAATACGCTCCTGGGACTTCAAAAGGAGAAGGGGTTCAGGCCATGTCTGGGACCTCCTCTACAAGAGGGTTCACACTGACCAAATAAATGTATAGTGACAACAATGCTAGTACTTCTTACTGGCCGCAAGTGAAAACAAGGGGGAAGCCTGTTGTGGAATACATCCAACGTACACGAAAGTACAAGCTCCGAAAGTCCCTTTGAAGCAAGAGACAAGCAGAAAACAACCCCATTCACGTAGAACTCCCTTTATAAGCTCAATGCCTGCCAACAACAGTACGGTAATAACCTAAATCCTAAACGAGAGGTAAGCTATAAGGTGCAAACCATACACACTGATTCGTAACGAGTATAGTAACATGTAACACTACTTAGGAAACCTTTAGGAGTACTAATAATGGTAGTGAAAGAAAGCAAGCTTTTTTTTAATTCATTTTTTATTTTGTTTATACAGTTAGGCAAGTCAATATTTAAAATAACTAATCACATCATCACTATTAGAAACCACTCTTGTCCTTTATTGCCTTTTTATCGTGTGTTCTGTCATATTTTCCGCGCAGGAGTTCATGTGGGACTCCTGGCGGTGCAGCTCTCTCTCTTTTGGTTTGGTGAACAGACCCATGGGATACCCTTATGGCACCCATGGGTGGGGGGTACAACCCTGTGCCCCTAGTGTATGTTTTTGGGCACCTGTGGGTGGCCCACAGAGCAGGGTATGGGCTGGTGGCAGCTCCATGCTGAATTCGACAGGTGCGCTGAGTATCCTCCATTTTGGGATCCCCAGGCCCTGCCATTGGAATCAGTTGATTCCTGATGATAAACAAGATGGCCCCTGTGGCCTCTTGCTCTCTATTACCTATTACCTTGTTTTCCCAAAGTCCTGGGAAGCCCTGACTCTGTCCCTTCCATCTGACTGGCTGTTGGGTGGAAGTTCCATATATGGTGTTGTTGTGAAGTCCAGTCCAGACTGACTGGAGCCTTCCCAGTGACTGTATGTTGTGGGTACCTCCTGTGGGTGGGACCTGGGTGAATGGAGTGTGTGACCAATATGCACTTCTTGTTGTGGCTGTCTGGTTTCTGGTATGAGAGACAAATGGCCTCATTACACGGTAGGCGGTAAGGGTTTACCGGTACCGGTATTTTACCGGTACCGGTAAACCCTTACCGCCTTACTACGAGGTCTCTTTGCGGGTTAGAGAATTTAACGCCTGCTTTTTGCAGGCGTTAAAAACCAACCCGCAAAGGGACCAGGGAGCTAATTACGGTACCGCAATTTGTGGCACCGTAATTAGCGCCTTCCCCATTCCCAGAGAGCCCTATGGGGCAAAAATGGGAATGGGGAAGGGCAATGGGGAAAAGGGGAATTACCGCCCCGCCAACCTTGGAATAGGGCGGTAATTCCCCTTTCCACCAAGGCGGTGCCGGTATTTTACTTGCATGGACCAAGGTGCTAATAGATAATAGCACCTTGGTCCACCGCCATCCGTGTTATGAGGCCCAAAGACTGAGACAGCCCTGCCCGAAACTGGCCTGAATGCAGTGGGTAGTGTTGAATGGCGGGGTACTCGTCCCAATCCACATTCCGTGTTGTGAGTGTCTGAGAGGGAGGAGGATAGCCTGAATGCACTGTGTGCCTGATTGGCTGACTGACTGCATGAATGCCCTTCTTTATGATTGGCTGCTGAGAGTGACCCAGCAGTGTGGATGAGAGGCAGAATAGTATATCTGGGGACCTCTCACCACTGGAAATTGTTCAGAAGCGTTCAGAAGCTGTGTCTACACTTGAAGAGTAACTGGAACTGCTGATCCTAGACGCCCAGCTGGAAGACGAAGACTTGCTGTTGCATTTGCTTCGACCTGATCTGAAAGATGCCAAATTCGTCAAGGACTGATCCGAGAGAGGACCTGGTAAGGCAGCCTCTTCCCGTGCTCCGAGGGACCATCGAGCACCGCTGACCTTCGCCGAAGCTCCCTGGAAGTCAGACCCTCGAAAGGCTGCCGACCCGAGACGGGATCACTGAGGAGAACGAAGCAAAGCACCCAGACTTCGCCGCTGTCGAAGTCTACTGCCGTCGACCAGGGTTCGCAGGTTTGTGTAACCGCTGGAGGCCCGTCCAAGTTGTGTTGCCCAGCCGTGGGGACCACTTGACGCCGTGCTGCCGACGACCACAGCCGCCCACTCCTTTGCCTAAGAACATTTGAATCCAAGGACTCCCTTGTCCGCAACATCGACCGCTTTGTCCCGCCGGAGAAAGTCGAGGGCGACCAACGCGCCGAGGAGAATCCGCTGGTGGGTTTCCTGCCACCTGAAGGCCACAAAGACTTTGACGACTTGATGCCCTTGTTGGGCCACAGTTCTTCTGAAACTCTTTGCGGTCCTGAACAATCCATCGCCAAGGTGCCCCGCACACCTCATCCTCGCAGAACGTCGCTGACGAGCACCGCCTGGATCGACATTGGGGTCTCGGCACCCTTGAACTTCTCATCGCCGCCGTCGACGACAAGTTCACCATCTTCGATGCCTCTCGACGATCCGTGGCTCCTGCTTTAAAGGGAGTCTCTCAAGAAGGATCCTTTGACGCGTCTTCGAAGAACTCTACTCCACCAGGTACATTGGGGGGGTAAACCTTAATAGGAGGAAATAAGGCTATTGAACAATATATGGACTGGGCTTGTGCTAAATATATCTTTATTTTACAGGTTGCCTAGGTGGGGGGATCTCCACACAGAACTGTGCCTAGTGGTAGGGGCCAGAAATCTGCCTATTGTTTAAACCATCTTGTGTTCCTTCCTATCTCAATTGCTGGTTTCCTCGTCATTGATCTGTGTGACATTTTAACTGTACAGTTGATGCACTTTAATGAGATTCGATAACCTTGGTGGTACCACTTTAGAAATGTATATATTTATCATTGTTGATTTCCGAGTACAAAGTGCGTTATTGTGATCGTGTACATACCTTTGAATATTAATTATATAAAGACTGTGTTTTCAGTAATACAGTGTGTGGACATTCCTTTTTGGGGGCTTGGGGACTACAGTGTACTTAAGAACCAGCCTGCATCACCTCCCGAGAAGCTAGGCCTTGATTGCTCCTCCATTGCTACCGTAATAGAGAACCTTGGCTGGGGTCTTCTGTGCCTCTCTTCTACCATATAGAGAGCAGAAGTACAGACACCACCCTCCAGTCTTTACAGAACCCCAACCTTACAATGAAGGCACAAGAGCAACAAGGAATGTTAAAAAGACAAAGGATATTATGAAGCTGAACTTAAGTCTTGGGGAAGGGAGCCCTGAGACTTGAACCATTCATTGCCTTGGAATTGGGTTATCAAGGCTCTTATGTGATTGGAACCGTGTTATTTGATACTTGGGCTAACAGAACCCCGAGTATTAGTGAAAACGATATCATCCCTGTAGAGGAGCAGCTGTGTGCCTCTGCAGGAGATCCTGCCCCTACATCCCATGTATTGGAGACATGAAATCATGCTGAGTCTAACACCAGCCATAATACCAATACTACAGTGAGTATTTGAAAGAAGATACCCATTGAGACAACCCTACCGAATGTACCCTTGACGTGATGATAACCCGCAGGAGGAAAAACCTGAAGAAGTGTGAAAAGAAGCTAACCAATGAATTAATGACATCATACGAAGTGTGCACTATGTCTTGAGATGCTGGCTAAAGATGATGTATACATCTTGAAGAAACTAATGACGAAGTAAAGAATTGAGTGAGTTTCCCAATATAGAAAAGGAAGATTACACGTGCATGAAGTACTGCAGAAAACCAACCGTTCAATAAAATGTACAGGTGCTGAAACGCAAGATAGATTAAGTCATCATAGAAGCTAGCTATGAGTAGTGACTAGGATGCAAGCAAAACCACCATTGTATAGAAACTGGACATTGGTATCATGAATTTAGTAGCCTGAACCCATGAAGCTGGGATAGAAAATTGTGCTGCAGCAATAATAATAGGCTCGTGAAGCTGAAGGGCAAGGCTGCCTGGCCTAGAGTCAAGTTTCAAGAAGCAAGGTCAGCTATCTGTTCTGCAGAAGAACGAGTATGCGCAGGATGAACCTTTTCGCATTATGGTGCAAGATAGAACACAAAGGATGCCAAACTTTAATTCATTTAGAGCATTTAAAATCTGAAAAATTGACCAAATTGTGGTCTCCCGTCACGTGACCCAAGGATGGAAATAGAGCTTTATCTTGAAGTCCCAAACATGATAGCGAGTGCCCTCACTCCTGTGAAGTCCCAAAGACAAGGATATTCTGCAAGGCCAAGTACAAAGATGATTTCATGGCAGAAGACATGGGTGATGAGAGATGATGGGCTAATTGGGTGGTGAGGTAGCTTCCTGACCTACCTCTCTGCACCTGGGTCTTGGCTTACGAGCTGCTAAAATGAACCGAATGTTCCAGAATCTGTTGTCTGTGTCGTTTTCATGATGCCTTCACAGTACACACAGTCACCAGCACGATCCAGCTATAGTAAAGATAGAAAACAAAGCGCATCAGGATTTAGAAGTAGCAATATGCAAAACAGAAGAGGAATTGTGCAGGGCTACGAGGAAGAGGAAGGGGCTTTGCCATATCGTAGATGCTAACACTTGGGCAGCAGGAGAAATACAATTAAAATTGAATAAAGAAGTGCTAAAGGATGTGAGGGTAGAAATAGAAGAGCCAGCGCAACAGGATGTAGAGTATGAATCCGAGGTGATTAAAAGTGAAGATGAGGAGAATTGTGAAACTGAAGACGATCAGGAAGAGAGAAGATTAAGACCTAGCCCCAGAACAATGGCAGTAGTTAGAGGGAAAAAGAGGGCTACGACACATTGTAACCCAAAAAGAGGAGGCAGTTTCCTTTATTCAAAAAGGAGTAGATAGATCACAATACATACCATGCCCCACATGGACAACCATAATTTGATAAAGACCCTACCACCTCTTGCAGGGGTGGGGGGGCAAGTGGATCCATGCATTGGAAAAACACACATCAGGAGCCACCTTAGCTGTGAGAGGTATGAAATGTTTATTAGCCCATATAATATGGAATCAACAAATACTGTTTGTGTGTTACTTGTCCCCCTATGTTTTCCCTTGATGTGACCCTTCCCTCACCCTCCTCAGTGCACATCTTCAGTTGTGTGCCACAGGGCTCCGCATCTCACTCTCTTCCCTCAGGCCCATCTCTTCCCTTTTACATCCTTCGCACCCTCTATGGTTCTTGCTGTTTTTCCTATCTTCTCTAACTGCAAGTTTATCTCCTATCCTATCCCGCTCACTAAGTCTGGTAGAAAGAAGTTCAAAAGGGACATCCTGGTCGCCAGCCCAGGCCTCCCTATCGCTGATACCCACATCAGTGCTTCCTCTAGACAGACCCTTATGGACATCCTCTTTGTCATTCCCTCTCCAGGCCTATGGACCCCACATATGGTCCCTGTTCTCTCACCTTTTTCCTCCTCTCACATTAATGGCAGCACTCGATGGGAGGTCCTCCTGGCCCCATTCTACTCCTCCAAGACCATCATTAATGCCTATCTGAATGGCACTATCTTGGTCCATGGTCCTCAGCACAGTCTCCTCCTTTTTGATAGGCGTTTCCCACGTCTTATCAACTTCCTTCCATCTACTTACACCCCTCTGGTTCCTCTGTCACCTCCCTCTTCAGGCACCGCTCTGGCACCTCCTCATCTTATCTGGCCACTCTGACACCTTTGTCCTCTGCCACCTCTCTGGCACCCTCTCCATCCTTTCTGTCTACTCTGCCTTCTCCTTCTTCCTCTTCTGCCCACTCTCGAGCCCATCTACTTCCTCCGCAGGGAAAACCTCTTGCCTGTACCCCTCTATGGAAGTCCTTCAAATGTGGCAATCTGCTCCATGTCGCAACTCTCAACTCCCGCTCCACTGTCGAACACTCCATCAACATCTGCCAACTCCTAGAAGAACTTAATATGGATGTTCTCGGTCTCAACAAGAAATGGTTCCTGGCCAGCTCTGTCACAAGTTTCAACACTCTCCTCCCAAATGGTTACAAGATCCTCTGTGAACCCAGAACCAACTGTCCAGGAGGTGGAGTAGCTCTGATCTTTTCAGATTGGATCCCTTCTCTGTCATTCGTGTGCAGGCCTACTCTAGCTTTGAATGCCTGGCCTGCAGACTCTCTATCTCTCCTGGCTTCTCTCTTACTTTGTATATGAAACAGGTGGTGGTGTCGGGAACACGAGAGCAACTGAAGAACAAGACAAAGGATATTACATCAAATATTCATTTTATTTTGTTATAAATTGTAAAAAATCTTTAATAAATTCATTTTATAAAAAACATCCTATATAGCAGACATTCATACATTCATTCAACTAATACAGCTCTAAAAATAGTGCATTTGCATTTTTTAAAGAGAATGTGAATATTTGATGTAATATCCTTTGTCTTGTTCTTCAGTTGCTCTCGTGTTCCCGGCACCACCACCTGTTTCATATGTATGGCTTTACCTCTAGGTGTCGGGGTTTGGAGGTTCCCACCATTGTTTGTGTGTTCTCTCTCTTACTTTGGCCACCATTTACAGGTCATCAGGCCAGGTTGCCCTCTTCCTCTCTGTCCTGTACCGGCACCCTTCATTACGGGATCGCCAGGGTCGTAATGAGGCACAATGTTTCTAGAGAAGTCCGATCTATGAAAGCATCATCCAAGCAGGTGCTCCCCTGCTCCTCCAGAACCATCTAGGACCACATTGATGCCCTCAATCCAGCCTTGGCCGATTTCTGCAATCACTCTTTTGCCACTGGAACTTTCCCCTCCCCCCTCAAGCACTCCCTTCTGCACCCACCACCTGAAGAAGCCTTCTGACGATCCTTCCTCTCCAGCAAACTACCACCCAATATCTATCACTCCTTTCCTGGGCAATCTCCTGCCCAGCTTACTCTCCATAACAAATCTGATGGTTGTCTCCATGACCATCAGTCTGGCTTTAATATGGCCAGAAGCACAAAACCGGCTCTCCTGAACACTTGTGAAGACCTGCTCTCAAATCTTGACTCTAGCCTTCCTTCTTGATCTTTCCTCTGCTTTCTACATGGTCAACCACACCATCCTGATGAACCTGGGCATCACGTATCAGGACCTAGCGTGGTAACCTCCTTCCTCTCCGATCCTCCCTCCCAGGTCCAACTGGGGTCCTTTCTCTCAACACCTCTCTCTCCAGATGTGGTGTTCCCCAGGGCTCTCACCTCTCACACTGGCTTTTCTTGGCACCTCTGGCCCATATCATCTTTTCCTTCTCTCCTAACCTTCAGTGTTATGCAGATGACAGTAAGCTCTCCTTCAGGCTCCTCTCTGCCTCCTCTCCTCACTCGCTCATTCGTGATTGTCTATCACCAATTCAGGAATGGTGTGCCTCTAACTATCTGTGCCGGAATGCCAGTAAGACTTAGATCCTTCTCATTGGCACTCCTGCGCCCGCTTTCTCTCTTTCACTCTGGCCGTCCTCCTTGGGCCCTCTACCTGCGCCTTCCTGCGAGATGAAAAACATTGGTATCATCTTTGATTCCACCCTCTCCTTCTCTCCTCACATCACAAATGTATCTTCGAAGTCCCACTACCAGCTGCACATCCTCAGAGGTATTCTACCTTTTCAAAGAGCGGCATAACCCAGGGTCTTAATACAGAGTGAAACACACGATGGAGCTCCATTTAACAAATGTCGAGCCCGTTTGTGGGATGCATTAAGGACATACCCAGATTAATCTGATATAGGTTCTATCATGGCAGGCACAATGAAACATGATGAGGACCCAGCGTTATATATTCAGTCCATCCAAGAGATGTGGAAAGAGGAGACAGGGGAGACATAGGAAAAGAATGTACTATTCTTCTACCATGTACTGCGAAAGTGTCTTCCCACAGAGGTGCAAGCAGAATTAGACAGAATAGTAGGCATGAAGCAAAAATGTCGGGTGAAATACAGACGCACAAAGTACATTTCTGTACATGCAAGTGTGAAAATAAAAGAAGAGTGGAAGAAAAGGCACAACGCGCAGAAGCCAAATTAGTACAGTAGAAATTTGCAAAAGTCAGTATGGAAGGCGCAGTAGTAACCAATCCTACAGATGCCCAACAACAGTCAGGTCCATCACAAGAGTGGGAAAATAACCCAGATAACAATCGAACAGACATGGGTGGGGTCCAAGGAGCAGGGAGCACTTCACAAAAAGGGCAAGGGGGAGTGCCTTGATATGGGCAAAATCTTCCTCGGGGCCAGCCCTTTGAGAGCAAAAAATACCCAATTCAGCCCAAAATACAGGTTCTATTGTGCTGAGCAGTGATCTCATGCTAGTGACAGATGACACCTTCAATAAGTTTTAGTATTTATTCTAAACAGTGAATTTCATATACATTTGGTATTCAAGTTAGAGAAGATTACAAAGCACAAAACTTAGAGAAATGCAAAATGTAGAGAAACATAGAACTTAGATAAACATAGAGAAACATAGAGAAACATAGAGAAACACAGTCTTACGCCCCTTCAATCAGCACTGGGAGACCCTGGCCCTCATAAGCTAGCTGTGACAAGCCCCGCTCAGAGAACAGCGCAGAAGGATGCCGTCAGAGCTCGAAATTCCGGGCACTTGATCTTGCTCGAACCAAGTCCACAGGACGATCTCCCACCCGAGTCATGTGAGCATGTGTATTTTATAATCTCGTGCTGCCCGTCCGTGACGCACAGTTCCAGAACTTTCCCTGTGCAAAATATAGGCTGGCTCATGGAAAAAACCCAACTCTGTTAATTTCCACTGCTCCTTCTTCTGAGCCCCTCCCTGGCTCCCTGGAGCCCATCTGCCAAAGCTCAGGAATGTCTTATCAGTGCCTTCCCAGAGAAAAGGAGATTAGCTTGGGGCCATGTAGGGCTACCGTTAGTGAGGCAGAATATTCTAAGGGAAGCAGGGATGTATTAACCCCATCTGCAAGCTCTAAAAGGCATGCACTCATAGCTTAGTGTTTATAGCGCTTAAGACTGGCTATCTAAGCGCTATATAGGTGCCATAATGTTCCAAACACTCCAAAAATACCTATTAGCTACAGAGCTAGGGCCCTCTCCCTGCCTGTCTATCAACAATGCATAATGTGACCTATCACTCATACTAGGCCTGCATATTCCTTGTAGCTCACTACTGCATAATGGAAGTGCTACAACAGACTACTGTCAGCATTTTTAGCACATACTTTGAATACACTATTGGCTTTCAGCGGCTAATGCTGTCATCTAAAGCCCTGATTGGCAAGGTTGCAATCTTGGGTATCACTACAGGGAGGATTTGGGGATTAAGACCACGATTTGGAGGAGCATGCCGGACAAGTGCAACAGTAGGGCACATAGCCAAGGAGTGTCGAAGCAGACCTCTCATGCAATTCCACCCAATAGCACCTGTGACTCATTATTATACACCAGACCCCTCACACCACAGACCAGTACAAGGAGGTTATATCCCAAACCAAGCCATATCTCCAGTACCCATGTATACCCCAGGATCGGCACAACTCCAGAATGTAGGCCAACTGCAAGTAATTGCACCCATGCAGGGATAACCCATACACTACCCAAATCCAAACATCACGCAGAATGTCACACAACAGGCTCCATCCCAAGTGCTTACAATACCATGGGAACAAAATGCACTTCTATGAGGACCAGTGACACATTATACAGAAGCCAGTGTCCTAGGGAGCAATGCTTTTCCCCTTCCAGGGTCAACCACGTATACACAATCGGACAGCCCACAGCGAGCCCTGACATGCCCAGTCCTCTCCATCACCCCAGACCCATACAAGGAACCTAATATGGGATTGAGGATAGGGGAGAGAATGTTCACCTTTATCGTAGACACATGGGTAACCCTATCTTGTATCAGGTAGGGATGGTTTCCATTGACAAACCAAAGTATGGACACGCAGTGATTCTCTGGGGCTATTGTAAAAGTTCATTCTACCGAAGAATTACCCCATACTTTAGGGAATCAAGAAATAGTAGAACCATTACCATTACTCTACGGCACAGAGACACCAATGAACCTATTAAGTAGGAACCTCCTTCAGAAGCTAGAAATTACCATTTCATTCACTGACAAAGGAATTGTGTGTTCTACACCAGGCATGCATTATAACAGAGAAGCAGCAGTAATACAAGCAATGTGTACTACCAACACAATCAGAGCACTGCCATTACATGAGACTCTATTCACATATGCAGTGACCATTTTGATTGGTTGGTTACCAGGTATGCAGAATGTAATATTCCACCTGCCAGCACAATTGCTATTCAGACCAGCAGTACCACACGAGACAGCCCCAGGGGCCACTTTCACACTCCACATAGAGGTAGTAATCATGAGGAAAGACACAATCATCCTAATAGGCACAGATGAGGAAGGAATGGAGGGGAGGACAGTACTATGCATGGACTCCACACTGCCATTAAGGGACATCACAGACGACAAGTAGTTTGCAGACATGGAAACTGACGGAGAGATACTATTTGAAATCAGCATACCCTGCCACATGGCAGTGAAACACAGAGATGTACCCCAGACAATACTGACTGCCACACTTACAACTACAGGAGGACCTAGCTCAAGTACCCAGTGGGATACGGACAAGCAATTCACATGATGTGGGGCGATTGAACAGTATAGCAGCAGTAAAAATCAAACTCAAACCAGGAGCAATGCTCCCTAGAGTAAAACAATAGCTACTATCCAAAGAGGCAGAGAAGGGGTCTATGCACCATCAAAACACTACTTGAAAAGGGCATTATCATGACCTGAGAATCACCATGTAACACAGCTATATACTTTCTGAAGAAAGCAAAAGGGTGATTCATCCAGGATCTCTGCCCTCTGAATGACATAGTGGAAGCAGAATACCCACTAGTACCAAACCCTGCATCAATACTATGCAACATCCCTGCAGGTGCATTCTATTTCACTGTAATTGATCTTAAGAATGCCTTCTTTATCATACCACTACACCCAGAATCAACATTCTCGATTTGTGGAAAAAGACTACAGCACACTTGCTTACGACACGGGTACTGTGAAACCCCTAGTGTCTTAATTAGAGTCCTTTAGATGGACTTAGGAAACAGCCACATGGCCAGCACAGTGCTATAATATGCATATTATCTATTAGTATGCAGCGCTACAGCACAATAGTGCATAAAAGACAACTCCTGATGATCCTTGCAGACAAAAGTTACAAAGTGGACAAGGAATAATTACAGTACTGCCAAAAGGAAGTAATATACTTGGGACAGATCGTATCCTCAGCAGGAAGGAGGCTGATTCCAGACAGAGCCACAGAAGTGAGAAGCACACCACAGCCAAAGACAATCAGAGAGATGCAGCAAGTCGTAGGCCTGTGAAATTACTGTAGAACATTGTTATTTGACTATTTCGAGTTGTGTTAGACCCCGGTTACATGTACTCAAACAATCACAGAAAATGAAAGGCACACTTTAATGGACAGAAGAGATAACAGAATGTTTTGAGGATCTCAAAAAAGTTATCAGCAGTGCACCAGTACTAGCAACCTCAGACTACAACAAACAGTTTTTTCTTATTCTCACATTCAAATGGACAGGTCATGACAGCTCTACTCACACAACAATATTCACAGAGACACAAACCATTAGCATACTATAGTGGAGGGTATAGAAGGGCTGATTGAGCACCATTCAAACATGCTGCCCTACTAGCCAGATTAATAGAAGCATTGAAAAGTACCCTTAATCTAGCTGTTGTGAAGTGCGCAGTGCACTCCAAGGGGAACAACCTGATCTCACATGGGAACACAGCTGCAGACGCAGCCACCAAACAGGCAGCTTATATGCCCTTTCCGGAGGAAAGTCAAGTGCATGTTATATCAATACAAGAAGAGCGATTACCAGAGGTCTATAGTGCCTTATCGAAAGAACACATTATTGAATTCCAAGAAAGAGTACCACCAGAGGAAAAGGGACTGTGGGTAAAAAGGGAATGTGCCCTGTCACCCACTGACATAATTTGGAGACAAAACAGCACAAGTAAATTAGTTATAACCCTGGAACTATTCAATATCACCATGGAGCAACTTCATTATCCCATGCATGCACCTAAGCAGCACATTGCAGCTGACATTAGCGAGGACTGGTTTCTGCCTAATTTTACCAAACAAGTCAATATGTTTGTGGTGTCAAGACACAAAAGGCAACATTGCCCCACCCTTCAAGGCCTTTCAAAGAGCTCCATATTGACTAAATTGACATGGTAAATAGGTGCAGCACATACTGGTATGTAATAGTAGTTGTGTGCCCATTTTCTCAGCAGTTTGAAGCAGGACCCTGTGTGAATGAACTGTGTGAATGCAAATGCCAAATGCCAAATCTGCGACCTGATTCTTGGTAAGGGAAGTGTTCCCCAGATGGGGTATTTGTGAAATACTGAGGTCAGATAATGGCCCTAATTTCGTAAACAAGTTATTTAATGAGGTAGCAAAATGTGGAGGCATTAAAAATAGACACACAGCCTATCACCCCCAAGCAAATGGTGTGGTAGAATGTTTGGATGCCTTCTTAAAATCAAAAACTGGCCAAATTATGTGAAACATTAAAGAAGAGCAGGCTCTATTGCTGGCCTCTTGTGCTGTTCAGTCTGTGCAACCAGTCAAGCAAAAACCACCACTTGTCACCTCATGAGGTTGTGACAGGATGGAGGATGCATACCCCGGCTGCACCCACACGAACAGCATCTGATGTGCATAAAAGTGCTGATTTGTTGGGGGAAGAATTTAATGTGTATCTCAAAAACATGTTGACCTGTGCTGAGCTTATTTCTTCCCAGATAAACATCAAAGTGCACCAACGAGCACCAACCAACATGACACAGGGAAGAAGAACCCCTCAGTTACAGCAAGGTGACCACGTCTATGCTAGACAGCGCATGCGTCATTGGAATCCGCTCAAGTTCACAGGACCCTAAGAAGTGGAAAAGGCTACACCAACTGCACCAAAGTTGAAGAACTTTCATGACTGGGTGGACATGACTGATCTGCACAAGGACATGAGCACATCACCAGTGCAAAATTGAAACAAAGCAGACATTGAATCTGGGAGAAGAATCATCAGCCCAAAGTTGAGTTAAACTCAAACTATGAAAAATTACCTTACGAGTGTGCAACCTTTTGGTCAAAGGAGAGCTAAAGCAGCAGCAAACATTCAAGAGGCCAAAATGAACAATTATAGAAACATCAAGAATATGTTTTTAGGGATATGTTGTTTATTCTTTTTCACTTCTTCTTTCCTTTTCATTGATTAAATTAATGAGTTTGGGTCTTATAACTAAAGGAAACAATGATATAGAAGTAATAAATCTAACCGCTATTAGAAGTAACATTGTGAGCAGACATAAAAGACAATTGAATACAGGTGTAAATACGAACTCATTAGATGAGCATCATTCCGAAGGTACTAACATTTGGTATGACACCATGAAAGCAATCAGTAGAGCCCAAATGAATGAATCATGTTATATATGTGGGTTTATCCCACATGCGGTTGGCAGCCCCAGACTGTTCTTGTCTAAGGAAGTGCTGACTTTAGAGGCACAGTGCTTGGCACATTTAGTACTCTGCAAGGTGCAGGGGCAGTTCCAGGGACACACAATATGAATTAAAATGGAAGAAAGATCCAAAGAAAAGAAAAGGAAAAATGAAGATTACAGTGTCTAGCGAAAACAGAGATGCTGATAGAAGGAGCAACGTATTGGAACAAAAGGTGGGTGATGGGGCAAGCAATATTCAATGCAGACGGACAAATGGGTTTGTATGTAATACAATTGACCAGTATGCATCAACATTAACAACCTGTAAAAGTACAGAAACTCAAATTCTGTTTCAAGGGCAAAGGAAGCATGCCAGTCAGCCAGAATAGCAATTGCACCAGAACCCATGTGATGCCAGCCTTGGATGAGGGGACTGCCACAATCCTTTGGCATTGTGGCACGAAAGCGTGTTTCTTTTTACCTCCCTCATGGAATGGAGTATGTTCCTTAGTAACCCAGCACACCCCTATACTGTTGGTCCCCGAAAAGTCAACTAGACTTGCCCAAAATACAGTCTGAGTCCCCTGCAGTGCTCCCAATGGTTAGAGAACAAGTGAACTCACAAGCAGAAAGATGAAGGAGAAGATCAAACTACTTCTCAAGGCAACCAGACAAGGCCTTGGAGAAGATACGCCACAGTACAGACTCTTCTCCAAAACAGAGATGTTCTTTGTCTCCATCTTAGTCCCTGGAATACAAACAGCCATAAATGTGAAATGGATCCAAATAGTCCACTGCAACTTGATCGAACTGTCAAACGCCACCAAGCATAGGCTCAACACAATCCATGAAAAACTGCATGCGCTACGACTGATGGCGCTGCACAATAGGATGGTATTAGATTTCATAACATTAATGGAGGGCAGCGTGTGCTGTAAAATTGTCAGCGTGTTCTGCACGTAAGTGCCTCCTAATGATGCAGATAACGGCACAGCGACAATTGCAATTAAACGGATGGCAAGACTAAAAGGATACATGAAAAGAAGCAGGGGGGATTTGTAAAGATGAGAATAGGTCGTCAATCATTACATCCTGGATGCCAAATGGCTCACCAATATATACAGATTCTCATGTTGCGTTCTCGTTTTCTTGATAACATTCTGGTGTGTTTACCAAATAATCATGACCTGTTGTGAGTCACGTGGAAAGACACAGTTAAAAGATGAAAGGTGCCACACACTGGGCCCATGAACAAGCAGTGAAAACAACACAGGTGCCTCTCACTGACCCTTTAAAGAGGAGGTTAAAAAACAAAGATTTCAGACCTGGTAAACACAAAGTGAAAACTCTAATGGTTTGGCCGGTCCAGACCATTTAAACAAGCAAACTGACTTTTAATGATCATTGACAACAAGGAAGGTGCGAATGACCTGTGTAAACGAATTGTAATCTATTCACATCTTACATGCAATGTTCAAAGAAATACTTTCCATTTGTCCAAACACTTTTACCACACAGTCCTTACATGAACATGAGGACTTCCCGAGGTCTTTTGCATTAGGCTGCAGGATGTTATCATGGACTTTTCATTAGGATGCAAGGATGTGCAATGAACTTTCTAATAGGATGCGGGGAGATGCAATGGACTTTCTATTAGGATGAAGGGAGATGCAATGCACTTTCTATTAGGATGTAGGGAGATGTAATGGACTTTTCTTTAGGATACAAGGAGGTGCCATGGACTTTCTATTAGGATGCAAGGAGGTGCAATGGACGTTCTATTGGGATGAAGGGAGGTGCAATGCACTTTCCATTAGGATGAAGGGAGATGTAATGGACTTTTCTTTAGGATGCAAGGAGGTGCAATGGACTTTCTATTAGGATGCAGGGAGATGCAATGGACTTTCTATTAGGATGAAGGGAGATGCAATGCACTTTCTATTAGGATGTAGGGAGATGTAATGGACTTTTCTTTAGGATGCAAGGAGGTGTCATAGACTTTCTATTAGGATGCAGGGAGATGCCATGGACTTTCTATTAGGATGCAGGGAGATGCCATGGACTTTCTATTAGGATGCAGGGAGATGCCATGGACTTTCTATTAGGATGCAGGGAGATGCCATGGACTTTCTATTAGGATGCAGGGAGATGCAATGGACTTTCTATTCGGATCCAGGAAAATTCAGTTGACTTTTCATTAGGATGCAGGGAGTTGCCATGAACTTTCCATAACAATGCTGAGCAATACTGTCAACATAGCACAAACATGCGAAGAGTTGCAGTGGAGTTCACATAAAGATGCAAATAGTTACCATAGATTTGACATACAAATGTGCAAAATCAAAATGGCTTAGCAGTACGATTTGCAGAGTCACCTTGCACTCAAATTAAAAATGCAAAGATACTATAACTTTACAGGTGTAGATGGGATGTTTAGTGGCACACAGTTACGGCGGTGGGCACATGGGAATGCCGACGTAAAAGGAACCTTGCATCACGATGAAGAGAGTTACCACAGAACGTACATGAACATAGAAGCACACCATGGTCTAATATAGAGGTTACAGCAGATGTCAGACAGTAACCACTGGTGATTCATTAGTGTATTCAGTTATCCTCCACTTTACATAAGGGTGCAGAGAATCAATATGAACTTCATGCGGAAAATAAATATTAACTTGAAGAGTGAAGAATGGAGATGGTTATATAAGGATGCAGCGGAAATGGTTTACATTTGAGCGAATGTATTTTAAAATAATTTTGTATATTAATTGTTATTGTGGATTTTAACTGTATGGAATGAATTTGCTAATATGTGTGTGAAATGTTTTACATGAAGGCATGCACTAATAAATAAATAGATCAATAAGGATGCAAACTTACAATGGGCTTTCATTTTGGCTGTAGAGGGATGCCGTGGACCTTCCATTAGTATGCAGAGTTACTGTGTACTTTGCATTAGAAAGCAGAGAGTTATCATGAACTTTCCATTAGGATGCAAAGAGTTACTATGGACTTTTAGAGAGTTATCATGGACTTTCCATTAGGATGCAAAGAGTTACTATGGACTTTTAGAGAGTCATCATGAACGTTCCATTGGTATGCAGAGAGTTACTATGGACTTTCCAAGAGGATGCAGAGAGTTATCATGGACTTTCCATTAGAATGCAGAGTTATCATGGACTTTTTTTATTTCTTTTTTTTTATTGTCATTGTTGAAAACCAAAAGTATCAACCTTTCAATGTATACTGTTACAAATACAAATTCCGCATGAGACAAGGTACATCTTAAAAGCATGATATAAGTCACTTTAAACATAAAGATTTGCAATAAGCCAAGTACACTTAATGAAATATTTTGTCCGTACTAACTTCAAGATGCAAATTATTTCAGACAACATCACAAAAACGCTGGATGTGCCGGTTACAGACTGAATTGTATGGTTTATGCTAGATGCAGAGATAAAAGGAATGTATCAACTGCAATTCTAACTACTGTGCGCTTAGTTTGAATTGTTTCATTCCACAGGATCTCAGCTGTCACAATTCGGTGATCTTTGACATACGGTGTCAGATGCAGGGTTCATTTGGCCGCTAACATGGGACACATTATCAGCAAATGCTTTAGAGTTTCAGATTGGTCTATTTTTCGGCAGAATCTAGTTACATTTAGGACTCGGGCACACCAAGCTTTTTTTAAGGTGTATGGATTATCAATAAATGTCGTGTATGCCAAGCACAGTTGCCGGGTGTGTGTTCAGTCATACGTCCAAAGTTTTTGACTGGCACGTGTTGGATTTGTTATTTGCAATTCAGACGAAATGTCCGCTCTTGCCATGATGTCCATAGTTGGTTTCCTACATTCTGCTATAAAGCGTTGTCTGGAGAACTTTAAATGGGCAGTCAAGATTTGCAACCGGGGTCCAGGTTTAGTGACTGACAAACATTTTCAATACAGAGAACATATTTTCCAAGCATACGTGCTATACAGAGGAAGTAAACCTAACTCATGTCTGATTATACACATGGGTTGTGATTGAGGCAAAGTGAGAACCCGCTTCCAAAACATCCCTTCTAGTCCAAGTCAAAATGATTATGGTCTGTAAGCTCTGTTCTTGGCACCGTACAGAACTGTCGGCACTACTTTCTGATTATAGAAAGTTAATAACGCTGAGCAAGAGGATTTTGCATATTTAGTGTGAATAATGCGAGCGTGTGAGATTGCTGTTAGCGTTTTTTCCTAAGCTCCATGCAGTAAGGAAGATCTGAGCTATGATTATTCATGTTTAAGCCCAAATATCGATATTCATTGACTACCTGCAGTCGTGTTCCGTGCAGAGACCATTTGAAGGAACACTTCACATTGTGTCCCTTCAAGCCACAATGCAAGACTTCTGTTTTCCCTGTGTTGTTAACAAATTGTCGTTAGCATAGTTCCCTAAAGCAGTCAATGGATTGTGTAGGTCTCTTGGGGTCTTGGATAATAGAACCAAGTCATCTGCATAGACTAACCATGGTATGGGTTGTTGACCTATATTAGGGGGATTAGAAATGACAGTACCGAGGTGCTGCCTCATATCAGAAATGAAAAACTTGAACAGTGCGGATGCAGAGATGCGTCCTTGTATCTGGCCTCTAAAGGTGGAAACAGGGGAGGACAGTTTGCCATTTAATGTTAAACAAATGGGCACCGTTGTGTCTGTGTGTAATTGACAAATGAGTCCTTGGATAGAATTCGGACAGGCTGCCTTAGTCAATTTGATCATCAGCAATTCTCTGGATATAGAATCAAACACGGTCTTAAAATCAATGAAGGCCATATAGATTGGTTGTTTAATCTGGAGCCTGTGCATCTTCATGGCACTAATGGTTATCAAATTGATTGCTGTTCCTAGCCCAGGAAAAAAGCCAGTTTGGAAGGGATCCTGGTGGTTCTGTGCAACTACCCAGTGATTAAAATCTCTCAACATTAGATGGGCAAATAATTTGCCCGGAGCATTGAGTAGGGCTATAGGTCGATAATTACCCGCTAATTGTCAACTCAAATTATCAATTTGAGCCAAGTAGGCAGGATGGTTTCAAATATTATTACCTGTTGAAATACGGTATAAGGGACTTTAGCCCAGTGTTCAGGGTGGGTCTTGAGCATGGCATTGCTGACACCATCAGGTACTGGAGCTCTGGAAGAGCTTAATTTCCAAATGTAATTTAGTATATCGTCCTGATCAAAAATTAGAGCAATATTGTCTGATGATGGCATAGTTCCAAAAGGGCTATCAGTGATGGCTGGTGCGTATAGGGAGCAATAGTATTGACTGCAGACTTGCTCTGGGACTGCATTTAATTGCATTGGTGTTGGGTGATGTGGTTTGCCTGATTGAATAGGCTCCAGATATATGCAGAGTTTTTCATTGCTAGGTCTGTAACATCTGTTCCCCATCTCTGTGCGTTAATAATGCTTTCCGTGGTATTATCCAATTTTTGTATTGAGTGTTCAACTGTCTTAGAGTGCAAGATTTGGTCTCAGATGGTAAAAGACAGGCCATTCTTTTAGACCTGCCGAAGGCCACGTTTTTCTCTTGCAATTCAGCATCATAAGTATGTTTTTTGTCTATGTATGGGTTTTGCTGTATTGGAAGATTGCTAATGTGGACTTTCCATTAGGAAGTAGCGAGTTATCATGAACTTTCCATTAGGATGCAGAGAGTTACTATGATCTTTCACAAAGTAATCATGAATTTTCCATTAGTATGCGGAGAGTTACTGTGGACTTTCCGTGAAGATGCAGAGAGTTATCATGAACTTTCCATTAGAATGCAGAGAGTTACTGTGGACTTTCCATTAGGATGCAAAGAGTTATCATGGATTGATATCATGAACTATCCATTAGGATGCAGAGGGGACTTTCCATGAAGATGCAGAGAGTTATCATGAACTTTCCATTAGGATGCAGAGAGTTACTCTGGATTTTTCCATTAGGATGCAGCGAGTTACTCTGAACTTTCCATTAGGATGCAGCAAGTTACTCTGGACTTTCCATTAGGAAGCAGCGAGTTATCTTGAACTTTCCATTCGGATGCAGAGAGTTATTGTGGACTTTCAATGAAGATGCAGAGAGTTATCATGAACTTTCCATTAGAATGCAGAGAGTTACTGTGGACTTTCCATTAGGATGCAAAGAGTTATCATGGACTGATATCATGAACTTTCCATTAGAATGCAGAGAGTTACTGTTGACTTTCCATTAGGATGCAAAGAGTTATCATGGACTGATATCATGAACTTTCCATTAGGATGCAAAGAGAGTTACTGTGGACTTTCCATGAAGATACAGAGAGTTATCATGAACTTTCCATTAGGATGCAGAGAGTTATTGTGGACTTTCAATAAAGATGCAAAGAGTTACTGTGGACTTTCCATTAGGATGCAAAGAGTTATCATGGACTGATATCATGAACTTTCCATTAGGATGCAAAGAGAGTTACTGTGGACTTCCCATGAAGATACAGAGAGTTATCATGAACTTTCCATTAGGATGCAGAGAGTTATTGTGGACTTTCAATGAAGATGCAGAGAGTTATCATGAACTTTCCATTAAGGTGCACAGAGTTACTGTGGACTTTCCATTAGGATGCAAAGAGTTGTCATGGACTGATATCGTGAACTTTCCATTAGGATGCAAAGAGAGTTACTGTGGACTTTCCATGAAGATACAGAGAGTTGTCATGAACTTTCCATTAGGATGCAGAGAGTTATTATGGACTTTCGACTAGAATGCAGAGTTAACATAGAAAACAAACCTCTCTGAGTGGCGCAATTACTTGTGCGGCACAGCGCACCTCTCACAGGTTTATTTTTTTGATTTAGGGGATTGGGGCCCTGCCATGACTAAGCACCAGCCCTGCAGGAAGGATGGGGCGTACCGGATGCCAACGAGGACCCAGGTCGGTGACCGACCCGCCTGTCCCCAACACCCCTTCCCCCCTAGCTCAGCCCCTGGTTACCATGAACTTTACACACGAATTCAAATAAGGATTCACAGAGCTGCCATTGACTTTAAGGTAGACTGTACAGCTTCAGCAATGACTTTAAATAAGGGTTCAGAACATTATCATTGACTTTGCATAATGATGCAGTGAGGTATTATACACTTCACATAAGAACACAGAGTGGTTGCAATTTGATCCGACCATTTCGAAGGACTTTCCAGTAGGATGCAGTGTGTTGCCATGGACTTAACAGCAATTGGATGCAGAGTTTGCAATAGAACGCTGAAGGTTCTTATGGAGTTACAGAAGTAGGATGCAGAGTTTGCAGTAGAATGTAGAAGGTCCCCATGGACTTCACAGAAGTAGGATGCAGAGTTTACAGGGGAATGCAGAGGGCCCCCATGGACTTTACAACAATGGGAGGCAACGTTTACAGCAGAATGAAGAAGGTCCGAATGAGTTTACAGCAGTGGGATGGAGAGATTCCAGTCGAATGCAGAGGGTTCCCAAGGACTTTAGAGCAGTGTGATGTAGAGTTTGCAGCAGAATGAAGAGAGTCCCCATGGACCTTCGGCAGTGGGGTGCAGAGTTTGCACTAGAATGCAGAGGGTTTCCAATCTATGGACTTTACAGCAGTTGGATGTACAGTTTTCAGTAGCATGAAGTGGAATGCCATGGACTTTACAGCAGTAGGATGCAGAGTGTGCAGTAGAATGAAGAGGGTTCCAATGGACTTTACAACAGTAGGATGCAGAGTGTTCAGTAGAATAAAGAATGTTCCCATGGACTTTACAGCAGTAGGATGCAGAGTGTGCAGTAAAATGAAGAGGGTTCCCATGGACTTTACAACAGTCAGATGTAGAGTTTGCAGTAGAATCAAGAGGAGCCCCCATGGACTTTTTAGCAATGGGATGCAGAGTGTGCAGTGGGATGCAGAGGGTTCCAATGGACTTTACAACAGTAGGATGCAGAGTGTTCAGTAGAATAAAGAATGTTCCCATGAACTTTACAGCAGTAGGATGCAGAGTGTGCAGTAAAATGAAGAGGGTTCCCATGGACTTTACAACAGTCGGATGTAGAGTTTGCAGTAGAATCAAGAGGGGCCCCCATGGACTTTTGAGCAATGGGATGCAGAGTGTGCAGTAGGATGCAAAGGGTTCTAATTTACTTTTTAGCAGAGGGAAGCAGAGAGTGCAGTAGGATGCAGAGGGTTCCAATGGCCTTTCCACAGTGTGATGCAGAGTTTGCAGTAATATACAGTGGTCTGCCATGGACTTTACAGCATTGGGACGCAGAGTTTGCACTAGAATGAGGGCGATGCCATGGACTTCACACTAGGGTGCAGAGAACATCACAATGCTGAGAATGTCCCTGGAATTACAGTTTACTTCACTCCTGTCAATGTTGGAAGGATGTGAGTGAGAACCTGGACTCCTAACTGGTAAATCCGTTCTTAGCTACAAAAAACACACACCCTGGACGTTGCCGACCAGGAGCCCAAAGCTGCACTCCTTGCGGGCTAATATCCCAGGTCAAATATCTCAACTAGAACAGAAGTTAGATGGCTCCAATGAGTCAAATATCCATAACAGTTGAGGCTGTAAATTTGTAATTTAGATGGCGAGCAGCATACAACTGTGCTCAATAGTTTAACACAATACGTAATCATTAAAGTGTGTATTTCAATATTTCTGTCCGCCTGCTGGAGTAAGACAAGGAAAGGGACCAAACTGACTCAAAACAGGTTAAAACAGAAAGTAAACAGGTTTTATCTAAACAAAAGTCTCTGTCTGTTGCACTGTTAGTTTCCACAGTGCACCGTGAAGGGTGTCATAAAATACAGTAATTCAAAATACAACAATGGTACGGTTTGAGCTATAAAAAATTCGGGTAAACGAAAAAGAAGGTGAATCGAATGAGTATGACATGTTGTGTCCCAATTACATCATTGGTGATAACATGTACAGTTTCCAACATAAATCCTTTTGAAATTTTCAACATAAAAAAGCACTCCTAGTTGGTATGAGGTGCCAATACGTTTCGGATATCCATTAATCCATCTTCAGGGCCGGATGTGCTCATATTTCATAATGTATTCATGTAGAATCTCTTTCGTTGGGTCCTAAGAATAATTCAAATGAACTCGTCAAGGGGTATAGTGTATTGTGTTTCAAAGTAACTAATAGGCTTAGTAAATACACTGACCTAGTGAGTCGAGGGAACTGGACTCAAAAAGGTGTTGTCGGGTCTGGAGAAAGTCGCCTGCCATCTAGATCTTTGGTAAATGGTGGCGGGATTCAGGACTCATGCAGGTATCTGCAGGTAAAAGGGAAAAGCCCCCATCAGAGGTGATGGCAGATTCATAATAAAGCAATTTAGACGTTGCACTGACAGACTGTTCTGCCGCGCGAAAACATCGCCCCCGTGTACTAGCGTGATGAGCTAGTTCGAGTGCGTATAGTAATAGGAGTGAGAATCTCTCTGTAGGGAGTATCGTATTGGTTTGAAATTCAATTGTACTTACTGGATCTCTGCAGGGAGGATAACCCGATCGGCCTGTCGCCAAGACGAGTCGCTCGTAAGTGAACCTAGATAAAGTGGTTGTCACGGATGCCACGCATGCGCGTTGGTGCTTAAGCCGCCATGTTGGTGTGGGCAGTAAGCCGTACAGAGCCGTATTGCGAGCGGCGCTGCACTAGTGTCAATCAGGAGAAGATTCAAATTGTACTCGCGCATCTGTATGCGTAGGTAAAAACGTCTGCAAGGGCAGAAAATAGGGTCATCATTAATCTGAGTAGTGGGGCACAGGAGGGGGGGTGTTACAGTTCCAGTTGGACTGTGGGGCGCCCCCCCTCCTGCCGGTTAGCTGGGACCCAGAGGGAGAAGCTAATGAGCATATCGGCTCCTATTAAAAACTGGGTCGAACTGAAGAGAAGTGATCAATGGTCAATCTACATGGGTACTTACAGCTTTTCTCTGCATGGAATACCCCTAAAGAGTTTGTCATGCTGACGGTCCCTAAGCCGTTCACATTCTATAGAGGCATACATATTCACATATATCTGGCAGATTGGCATGTTGACGGTCCCTAAGCCGTTCACATTCTCTAGAGGCATACATATTCACATATGTCTGGCAGATTGGCATATACACATATTGGCACATTCGGTTTATATGGCATCTCAGTGTGCCCTGTACATTCAAGCTTATGTATGTAAAGTCCCGATTCCACATTTATAACAGTAAAGGAGGAACACAGCCTCAACTTCTAAATTCATATCTGTAACATCAAAGGAAACACATAAGATCAAATTCACAGTTCATACCGCGAGGGGTGAGACAGTCTAACAGATCTTTCCATATGATTTCTCTCTGTAGCAGTTTTGTATGGATATCACCTCCTCTAGGGCCAGCCTTCACCTGTTCAAGGATTAGACATTTCAGTTCAGCTATCGAGTGCCTAGACTCCTGAAAATGCACCGATACAGGGGATTTATGCTCTTTGTCCTTATATTCGACTTATGCTCTGTCCATTTTAGCTTGGCCTTTCTCATAGTGATGCCTACATAGTAAAAACCGCAAGGGCATTTTAAGACATAGACCACATTTGTGGAGTTGCAAGTACAGGAATGTTTTAGTGTGATTGGCTTCCCAGTGTGTGAATGTGAGATGGTATTGCCAGGTAAGATGTTGCTGCAATGTTGGCAATTAAAACAAGGTTGTGTCCCCTTAAATGTCTTTGTTGTGGGTCGATCTTTTCGTGTTTCAGCTCTGATCAAACTGTTTCTAAGTGCTTTGCTATTCCTATACGTGAAGGTAGGTAGTTGTCGAAAGAGAGGCTGAGTTTGAGGGTCCATCTGGAGCATCGGCCAGTTTTTTTGGATAATGTCCCTAATTTTATTGCTTTGGGTCGAATATGTTGTTACATAGACCAAATGTTCATCCATTGGTTGGTTTTTCGAGGTTAGTAGCCCACACCAACATGGCGGATCGAGCGCCAACGCGCATGCGTGGCGTCCGTGACAACCACTTACAAGCGACTCGTCTTGGCGACGGGCCGCTCGGGTTATCCTCCCTGCAGAGATTCAGTAAGTACAATTGAATTTCAAACCAATACGATACTCCCTGTGGAGAGATTCTCACTACTATTACTATACGCGCTCGAACTAGCTCATCATGCTAGTACACGGGGGCGATGTTTTCGCGCGGCAGAACAGTCTGTCAGTGCGACTTCTAAATTGCTTTAGTATGAATCTGCCATCACCTCTGATGGGGGCTTTTCCCTTTTACCTGCAGATACCTGTTTGAGACCTGAATCCCGCCACCATTTACCAACGATCTAGATGGGAGGCGACTCCCTAGAGACCCGACAACACCTTTTTGAGTCCAGTTCCCTCGACTCACTAGGTCAGTGTATTTACTAAGCCTATTAGTTACTTTAAAACACAATACACTGTACCCCTTGACGAGTTCATTTGAATTATTCTTAGGACCCAACGAAAGAGATTCTACTTGAATACATTATGAAATATGAGCACATCCGGCCCTGAAGATGGATTCATGGAATCCAAAATGCTTTGGCACCTCATACCAACTAGGAGTGCTTTTTTATGTTGAAAATTTCAAAAGGATTTATGTTGGAAACTGTACATGTTATCACCAATGATGTAATTGGGACACAACTTGTCATACTCATTCGATTCACCTTCTTTTTGGTTTACCCAAATTTTTTATAGCTCAAACCGTACCATTGTTGTATTTTGAATTATTGTATTTTACGACACCCTTCACGGTGCACTGTGGAAACTAACAGTGCAACAGACAGAGACTTTTGTTTATATAAAACCTGTTTACTTTCTGTTTTAACCTGTTTTGAGTCAGTTTGGTCCTTTTCCTTGTCTTACTCCAGGAGGCAGACAGAAATATTGAAATACACACTTTAATGATTACGTATTGTGTTAAACTATTGAGCACAGTTGTATGCTGCTCGCCATCTAAATTACAAATTTACAGCCTCCACTGTTATGGATATGTGACTCATTGGAGCCATCTAACTTCTGTTCTAGTTGCGATATTTGACCTGGGATATTATCCCGCAAGGAGTGCAGCTTTGGGCTCCTGGTCGGCAACGTCCAGGGTGTGTGTTTTTTGTACCTATGTATTTTGATCTCGAGTGGCCTTGAGATTTTCCCAGCTGCACCTGAAATGTATCTTACTCTACCTGATGAGACATACTGATACACTACCCTACTTACGAGGACTATCTTCTTATTGAACTTATATTTGCCAAATTCAGTAGTGCCTCCCACCCCCCTATCTCCTCAAATCCGTTCTTAGCCTCACATTGACGTCGACACCACATGGGCGCACATCTCTGCTAACTCAAATAATCAAGCCTGCACCTGCCTAGTCTGTACCCTGCTTATTCACCACCCCAGCAAGTCTGACCCCAGTCATTGGCGAGGAGGCGATGAAATGTCAGTGGAGCATCTACACATGCCCGCTCCAGGGTAAGACGCCTACAAAGTTTGGGCTGCGATTCAATAATGCACAAAAGATGTTCACAATGCGGAACGATGCATGCAAATCTGAGTGTATGTTTGTACAATGTGAACGTGGCCAACAGGGAGGGTTACGGGCACTGTACATGTTTAACACACATATTTAAGGGCAAACGTCAAAATATACAATCTAAAACAGATGTAGTTTATAAGTACTAAATAAAAACACTTCCTCATAAAGCTTATCACAGAAATTGAAATCAGAACGGATCAGATTTTACTCTGATATAGTGTGAAGAAAATGTCCTGCAACTTCTGGGCACAAGTGAAATACTGTAATCTGACAGCATTAAAACATTTGAGCAAAGAGACTGTCATGAAAATGTTAGAAATGAAGTGGGCTGTTTAAAATATACTGCTTACTAAATTGTCCAATGGCACGCGTTAGAGTGAAGGACGTCATTTGGGGGTCGCAGCTGCAACCCCTGTGGTCTCGCTTGCTACCCCAAAAAAATATAAAAACTTTTTTTTGTATTTTATTTATTTTTATATGTAAGCTCCTGGGCTGTGGCCAGTGCCATGTGGCTCTTTGTTTTTGGAGTGTCTGGCTTTCTTGTTCAGACCTCTTAAAAAAACAAGTGTAACACATTGAGCAGTGACCCTAAATAAGAAAGAATAGGAATAATAAATAATTGCTAGACTCATTAAAGGTTTATTTCAGGCACACTTCAGGGGGTGGGTGAGTCACTGATTTAGTCTATTCTTTATCACCTCAACTCAGCCTTTTATCCTTCTGAAGTCAGTGTGTATATTTGTTCTTTTTTTATGATATAGTTGATAGATAAACTTTTCATTTCTTACATGTTTTTTTGTTAATATAGTGGATCTCAAGTCTTTGTTACTGAATCTCTCGTTTTCTTCTGTTCATAGAAGAATCATATCTATTGCTTCACGCTGGTTCTAATCTCATAATTTTTCCCAAAATGATATTATGGTGAATATCAGTTTGTTGTCTTGTCCCCGCAGTATTTGTGCCCATCGTTCTTCCAGGGTGAGCACTTTTTTGCTGGTATTAATGTATGTTCTGCATTGTGTTCTTTGTTCTTGTAGTTTCGGAAAGATCATTATGATGTGGTGTAGAGATTTTAAGGTTCCATTCTGGTCGCAGAATCTACATTGTTGTTTTCCTTTGTTTTTTTGGTTGATTATCGTAATTCTTGCTCTGGTGGGCAGTATATTTAGGCGCAGCCTCATGTATAACGATCTTATTCTTGGATCCGGGAAGATCTTCAAATAGGCTGGTAATTGTGTTATTGCTCTTGCTTCTAGTTCGCAGTTCAAGTTTTCTTTATATGTATTTTTCTCTGCAATGGTCTTGCACCAATAATTCCCCCTCAGTTTTTTCTTTGCATTTTGTGGCCGGTGTAACAACATCTCCGCTGAAATATCTTCTTGGACCCGGTATTTCTTCTGTTCTTGTGTCCATTCTCTTAGGATTGTTGCACAGGATGCGTTTGATGTTATTCGCAGTATTTCAATTACAGGAATGTTTTCTTCTGCGCTTATCTTTCTATATAGACACCGTTTTTTCCAGCACACTATGAACCTTATAGATTGCAGTGCCAACTCGTAGCGAATTCGTGCTATTGAGAAACTTGATGGTAGGTTTAAGATTTTCCTCCAGAATATAGCCTCTAGTTTGGCCCATATCGTTGGATCCAATTTTGTCAGTGTTTTCGGCTCCGTACACTAATGATGGCATAACTTTGGTTTCGTAAAAGGTTGTGATTGGCACGAGGGAAAATTTCCCATACTTTTTGTGTAGTATGACTCCTTGTCTTGCCAGCTCAAAGGTTTTCTTTTGGAGCATCTGAGCCCATGCCGTTTCTTCTTTAATTTGATTGATCGTGATTCCCAAATATTTAAAGGACTGCACTACCTTTATTTGGTGTCGATTTACCCTCATGTTTGGCCTCCGTTCCCTGATTTTGGGCTTCCTTATGGCCATGATTTTAGTTTCATGTATGATGATAGTCGGTCCATGCTGAGTTGTAGACCTCGTGGAGTTTTGTATAACAGTATAATATCATCAGCATACATCATTATGGGCAATGGTGTGGAATTTACTTTAGGAGGATTGGCTTTAGGATCGCTCACTTCTTTCTCTATCTCTGCTGTAAACAAGTTAAATAAAGTCGCTGCCACTGGGCAGCCTTGTTTAAGGCCGTTCGATGTTTCTATCTTGGTTGTATGGATCCCATCATTGGTCAGTCTTACTCTTATTTTGGTATCAGAGTACAGCAGTTTGGTCGGATGCAGGATGTGGTCTGGGCCATTCCATTCTTTGAGCTTTTTCCAGAGGAACTGCCGATTTGTGGTGTTGAACGCTTGATGCAAATCTACAAACGCCATCCAGACTGTTGTTTTTGTCATCATGGCTTCTTGCTTTACTAGGTTCAGAAGGGAAAGATTTATTTCTGTGCTTACTTGTCGAATAAATCCTGCTTGCCTCCTAGCAAACCGCTTTTCCTCCGTCACCCATGTTGTTAGGTTTTGCAACAAGATTGTTGCAAATATTTTCCCCAAGGGATCTAGCAGGGCTATTGGTCTATAGTTGGCCGGATTTTCTTTTGGTCCTTGTTTGTAGATTGGGATGAGTGTTGTGGACTGCCATGTGGATGGTATTGTGTTGTGGTAGTTTATTATGGTTATCAGATCAACCATCATCATTGCCCATAGGTCTGGGGCTCCTTTTATTGCTTTGTTTGACAACCCATCGGCCCCAGGAGCCTGTGATGTATTTAGCTTGGTGATTATTTGGATGATATCCTCTTTGGTGCTTGGAATTGACCACTTAGTGACACTAGGGCTCTTGTTATTTGCTGTTGTATGCCTCTTTCCATATAGTTCAGCAAAGTAGAGGTCTCTGGTTTTTCGGTTTTTAAGGCAATGGAGCTTTGGTTCTGCGTCCACCTGAAGCAGTGCGCTTTGATGCGGCTTTACCCAATTTCGGTAGACATGTTTTTCCTTTTGAATTGCTTGGTTAGAGGTTGGGTTGATATTTTTCTGTAGGGTTGTACATTTTTTCCTCATGTCCCTTTTTTTGTCTGATTAAAGGATCGTAATGGTGCTTATGCAAGGTGTTGCAGGTTGCACTGGTGGTCTTTGTTCTCTGGTATGGGATGATGAGCCATCCATAGTTAAGCTTTTCCATCAGATTTTTCTCTGTCGACAAAATGTTTCCTATCATGGCGTCCATCTGACTCTTAGGCGCGTTTGTTGCATGCTGAGCGCCATTGCTGGAAGATGTTGTTTGTGTCTTTGTGTGCCTTGTGTTGACCATGCCAGCGTTAGTATGCTATGATCACTATGGATGGTATGCAGTATATCCATCTTTCTTTGTGCTTGATAAATACCTGAAGAGATGAAAATGTAGTCCTGTATAGTCTCCATAGAGCGCTGTTTCCAGGTTGGAATCATTTTATTTTCTTTTTGGTTATGGTATATTCCTGCATTCATCAGGCCTCTCATCTCCATTTCTTCCATCCACAATATTTCTTTCGTCGGTAATAAGGTTGGTTCTATGGCTTTCGCTAGTTGGTCCATTAAGTGCATTTTCAGGTCGCCACATAACACTATCTCAATGGTGGGGTGTATTGTGATTATGCTGTTGAGTTCAGTCATGACTTTATCAATGAAGATTGTCTCATTGATTGCCACTGAGTTCCAGTAGAGATTTATTACAAGTGTGGTTGGGTGGTCCCTTGTGCTCTTCTTCTGGGACCCAGATGCTTCTTCTCTTTGCAATACAACATATTGTATCCAAGGATTTATATTTTTGTATTCGATTGTTGTCCAAGGTGAGTCCATTTTTATTAGCATCAAGTGCCCTGCTGAGGGTCTTCCCATTTGTTGAGTTTGTGCTGGATTATGGATGACTGTATATCCTTCACAGACTGGAGGCTGCGCCATCCACGTCTCCTGTAGACACATAATGTGGCAGTCTTTTAAGGTCATGTGTGTGTTCTCAAAGAGTTGGCCGAACCCTCTGGTGTTCCATGAGATCAATTTCATCTCATCTTGGTTGGCCTCTGGTAATTGTTATCTTTGTTGGGTGGGAGGGTTTGCTCTTACATTCCTCTCTTTGCCTTTGTCGTCAATTCTTTGGGTCTCGTTCAATTTTTCTTTGGATCTCCCTTTTGATGTTAAGTGGGAATCGTCTGAGTCTGTGTATTCAGTATATATACTTCTCTCCATTGATTCACGGTAAAAGATTCTCTGGTTCCTCTGTTGGTATTTTGCTTGGTTTGTTAATGTGTTCGTTCTCGCTTCTGTTCTCATCATGCAGTTGAAACCTATATGTTCAAATTGTTTCGCTGTATCTAATATCTCTTGTATGATGCTCTTGGACTTCAGTTCAATTTGTACTATATTGAGTGTTTCATTATCTACGAGTCTGACACAGTTGATGTCTTGAGATCTTATGTGTTTCACCTCCTGGAATGCTCCTAGTAGACGTAGTGTGTTTGTTCTATTTAATATCACTGGGAATTTTGATTGCTTGGTTTGCTGCAGTGTTACCAAAAACTTTTCTTGCATCTTTATAGGATTTATAAAGATTGGTGTTCGCAACAGGGGATATGTGAAGTTTCTCTCCTCGCGATTTCTGCTGCTGTCGTTGTTATGTTTATTGGATTGTTCCCTAGGTTTTGGGTTTATTTTTGTTTCTCTTTCGCTGTGGCTTCTTTCGGCTGGGATTTGGCTAGGTTGGTTCTTAGAGAGCTCCAGCTCTTCATCCGAGATCTCTTCACAAGTCAGAATTGTATTTTGCTCATCTGATGTATGATTGACTGAGTACTGGTCCAGTATAATCATTTCTTCCTCATTGGGTTCTTGTCCATAGGCCGCCATCTCTGAATCAGAATCCATTTCATATGTCGAAACCTCCATTGGTTCTTTCTGTAGTGTGGCGTCCCCATCCTTTTGTGTCATGGGACTATCACTTGATGTTTTACAGCTATTTTGTGGATCTGCATGTTTTATGGGCAGTTGGGGCTCTGATGATTGTCTTGCAGGCCAGGATGAAGACCCAGCGTGTGTCATGACCCGGCGAAATTGCCCCTTCTGGACCTCATGGTCATTGTCACGAAGGGCTTGTACTCCTTGTTCCTCTCAACATGGCCGTACCAAGCTCTGTGCTACGCACTAGCTTTCACGTCGTGGCACGTACTATAAATTGGTCACGCCCCTGCGGGTCCGCGCATCTCAACACTATCTTCGGTAGTGACCGACGTGTGTTTGCTCTCTACATTGGTTTCCTTGATCCTCTTACTTCCTTCCTTGCCTATTTTTCTGTTCCTGGATTTCCCCCCCTACTTTGCTTGTTTATCGCTAATCCTGGATACCCTGGAACCACAAACATCCCGGAACTCTGAACGCGCCCTGCAACCTGACGAGGCTCGGGCGAGCCTATTCAAGACCCGAACCACTCACAGGAAGAGTCCTGTGGCCGAACAAGGGAGATCCCGATCACAGGTGAGACGGGGGGGAGATTTACGACAGTGTGGGGGCTTTGTGGTAATGTGATGTTCCTTAGGAATGCTTGGGAGCCCATATTCCGCTTGGCTGTCTTTTTCCCTTTAGGTGTTGTCGTTTGTGGAGGGTTTGTGAACGCTTGCTTTGAAAAGATTTGGAAAGTATGTGGTTCATTCATGGTTGGTATCTGGTTCCTTGTTTGATCTTGTGCAGCTGGGTGCCTGTTGTATTGGTCGATATCTCTTTAGAGCATTGTTCGTATTCTTTTTGTGGCACGTGGGGTTGTACCTAGACCGGTTAAAGTACGAGTGTAGAACAAGGTTGGGAGTCTGACAGTTTAATTGTAATTTTTGACATTTCTTTCATTAAAGACATTAAGGCTGTAGTGGCATGTACTCTCTCTGCACGATCAGCGATAGCATTGTCTGCTAATCTCGCTTGCCAAATCCGACTTGTCTCGGTCTCTCGGTCTCATGTTCCAGTCGTTGCTGAAGCTGAGCCATGACGTTCTCGATATGAATATGTTTCGTATGCATAAGGGCTAGTAAGGTCGATCGTTTATCACATCAACGTTTTCCTCATGCAGTTTTAAATATGGAATTAGAGCTTGCGTCATTGTTGTGATCAATAGGTTTTGTAATTCTTGGATTGTTGTTGCTAATCGTGTACACGGGTGAGCTCCAGGCAATTCCATCGGTGTATTATGGTCTGGGATGTCTGAGGGTATGTGGTGTCTTTGTTCATAGATTGTTTCTTCTTTTTGGGATTTGTGCAGATCTTCCGGTTTCCGTTCCCTGTCACGTCTCTCTTCTTTGGTGGAAAATGAGAAGTTCTGTTCTAGCTGTTTAGAGGCTGGTGTTGAGGTATAACTATGCCTCGAGTTCCTGTCTGCATTTGATTTCCACTGGTAGTCTTTCGTTTTTTCATGAGAGCTCATGATCGAGTTCAGTTCCAATGGATCTAGTGTTAGGCGGGCACTCCTGAGGTGAAGTATGTCACCTTCCCTTTGCTTCTCTATATCTTTGAGCCGGGTCTTATCTTGTAGTTGCATCCACAATGCTCTTGCTTTTCTGGCTTTTTCGTTTTCTTTTAGTTGTTGATTCCACTTTGTCAGTGTGGTTCTGATTGGGCTGGGTGAGTGTGTTTGGTATCTCTATCCCAGTTTGTGCATGGTTTGGCTCCACGTAGGCATCCTTCTTTATTTCCACAGGTTCCTGCTCTTGTGTGTATACGACCATCTCCAGCCGGGTCTGGTCTCTCTTTCTGATGACCATCTCTGGGTTAGTGGGAAGCCATTGAACTGTCTGGTCTGAAAGGCTTAGTGGCTGTATAGGCTGTTCACCTTCTATACTAATTCTTGTAGTAACTGCGGTCACACCTTCACTGTCACTGTCTAGATGGTCCTTGGGTGTGTGAAACATTGTGTCTGTTGCTGTATCTGCTACTTCAATATGTTTCGTCTCGTGGAAATGTGTTTGTTCTGTTGGGTTCAGGTCACCTGAGTCCTCCACTCCTGGTTCATTGTCCATCGACCAGGATCTTGCACGCCCCAGGGGGTGCACATATGGCAGGGGGGGAACGGAATGGTTGAGATTTTCTCTTACAGCGGGATCTTACGGCTGAGCTAGGCACATGCTTGTGGATTGCGTCTCTAAAGGTCCGGAGTGCTCGGATGACCCCCAGTGACTTAGCTCTTTCTCAACGCTATTATTAATCGATGTGGACCGGGCTTGTAGTCTTCTTTTAATTTCCTGGGGTTAGGTTTCACATCTTTGCTGGTCGGCTAAAACAGCAGTTTGTGTTATATCTTCAACAGTCTCTGGGCTCTTCAGTAGAGATATCACTCTTGGTTTTGCTTTCTTGATTATTACCTGATGTATTAATGGTTGGCACCCATGTTTGGTGACTAGGGTAACCATGGACTCCTCTGTCTCTACCTTCCCCCTCTTTCGGGTCCTTAGCCAAATGCTTGATGCCATGGGCTTGTAAATTAAATCGGTTGGGCTATTCGAGAGTAAGGGGGAGGCTATTTCTTCAAGGGGAAATGGCTAATGTACCACAGAGACACGTGGCTGTCTACTGGCGCTGTGGATTGTGGTGTGAGAAAGTGTTGCCCAGCGAGTCTGACCTGGGGGGTCAGAACATGTAGCAGAGTCTGAGTGGGGATCCCTCCTGCTTTCTGCTCGCTTTTATACCAGAATGTGGTGATATAGCCACCCTTCTTTCAGCGAGAACACGATCAAAGGGCAGTGCCACGCAGTCTCGTCTTCTTGCTGCTGGCAGGAAGGGTCACTTGTGGGAGATATGATAATCAAGCAGTGGTTTACAAGTTGTCAGGGGAAGGCCGGCGTGGGCTTGCTTGGGTAAGATAAATTATTTTGTACACGTTCAAAGGGCAGAGCCCTGCAGTCACATGCACAAAGAGTAGACAATCCGTATAGCGGACTCAGGTTAGTAGCTGTTCTTACAGTTCCCTTACCGTTCTATGACTTAGGTGGCAGTTGGATTTATTAATTCACTGTCCGTTGCCAAGCTGATGCCTCATTCACTCAAGCCCTCGAGCCAAGACTAGAGACTCTGCCGCCCGACTCTGCGGCCCGCTCCGCGCCAGTCTGAGGGTTTTGAAGGCACTGGAGCAGAATCAGGTGAAGACAAAGAAAGAGGACTGTTGATCCAGGGAAAAATCCTCAGCTTTGCAAAACCGGGTCTGTTACTAGAGACTGCCGCCCGACTCTGCCTATATTTGTTCTATATTTGGCCTTGGACGTCTGCTTGCATTCACAGCAATTTGGTAATATGGACTTATACACACTGATATTAACTATACATCTGGTGATCCATTCTTGTATGAAATGTATATCACATTATAGTGATATCATAACCATACTATTTGTAGTATACTTAGGAACAATGCTATGTGATGCCACTTCCTGTTTTGTCAAGGGTGAAGGGTTGTGTTCCATCACTTCCCAGGATGTCACTTCAGGGTGGGGTCAAATGACATCACTTAGCGTGATGTCATCAGAGGTCAAGGGTCATGTGATGTCACTTCCGCTACCCCTGGCATTTTGGTGAAAGGACGTCCCTGTTTCGAGTCCTATTGTTTTATTTGCATTCTGAAGTCCTGTATTAATAATAGGTAAAGCAACACTTCCAATCCCAGAATTCAATGAGAACAGCAAGACAGGAGGCGCTAGAGACTGACGTAGGACAACCGTTTAAGAGCTTTGAAATGTGAATAACTGCCAGAACGGTATCACAGAAACCTTGTACCAGTGCAACTACAATTAGAACTAGTGTAAACGTTGCCCTAGTGCAAAACAAATACGGGGGCATTCCGTGTTTGGCTGAACTGTAAATAAGGATGGTAATTTGGTTGGTGCCATTGTTTTTGGTGGCAATGGATAACCACCGTTACTGCGGTACTCTCAGATCCCTAAACTGACGATGCACTGGAGTACTTACCTCCAGCAAGGTGCAGCGGTTATATCTTCCACGCTATTACGACACGTCAGGGGAATCACTGTTCACAGTAACTTCATCAACATCCCTGTGCAGTGCTATGGACTCCAAAGATGGTGAGCAAAGTGACATACCACGACTGACTATCTGGTGGCAAATCTGCCCGACCTAAAGGTGGTGGAGATGCGGTGGGTGTCCACTGCGAAACTGTGGAATTTCTGCTAAACCTGGAATGAAGCCCATATTATTTCAGCCAGGCACATTTCCCACTAGTGCAAGCACTCGTGCAACTATCACCCGCGTACAAAAATGCATTGAAAGAATATGTGTTTTGCTCTGGGGCAACTTCTTCGATACTACTGCCCTATATTTCCTTGGATTTGTTTGCCACTCAGACATATAAGCTAGGCCCAAGCACCAATAAAAAATGTGCCCATACTCACAGGTGGTTAATTTGTTAGTTTTCACCATAGGTCGAGTGTGATGTTTTGATGGAGTATGACTCCCTTCTCTTCAATGTAACCAGATTTCTGTTGTATACAGCGCCTTGATGCGGCTGGGGTTAGAGTGCTCTACACATGCATAAATAAATAAATGTTGCAAACAGTGGATTTTAAAGCACAATTGATCAGTAACATTAGTCAAAACAACTCGGTGCAGCAGTGCAGCAATTCATCAATCTAGACATGTTTCCCCCGAGCACAGTGACCCGCATTGCACTGTGGGCAGGCCCTTCGTGTTACTGCAGTATTGCGATGTGGGCCAGTCCCAGCCTGACCACAGGACAGAGAGGTTCCACATTGAAGACATCATGTTTTAGAAGTGGTCTGGATCCCCTAAAAATACAATGGAGGGTGTATGCCAAGGGGTGGCAGAGATTGCAGTCTGCCCCCTGTCGGCTGTGAGCAGATCAGACAGTGCTGTTTTTTCTTTGCATTCTGGGACCTGTAGTGCTGCTTTTAAAATAAGGAAGAGCAACAAAAAAAAGTACGAGAATTTAAGAAATTAACACCGGACTAGATGAGGTATCTGTCCTCGCACAACTTAAGAGCTCTTGTGGGCAAAGTCATTGCGCATTCGGGTGGGCATCGGCTGGTAGGCGAGGGCGGCATGCAGGACCAACAAAAGAGGCCAAGGGTAACTTAGGCTGGCCATCAAAACCTCTGGTCAGCGCTTAAACTGTGCCATGTCCGGTGTCAGTAACCAAGCCACCCCTGGTTTTTTTGGGGTTTTTTTTGCATTCTCGGATTGGCAGTTTTTCTTCCCCTTTTGTACATGCAAAGGTAACATTGAGGCCCTGATTCACAGAACGTTTTCCTATGGGATTGCGCCATTAATAAACACTTCCATGAATCAGGCCCTTAGTGTGTGTGTGTGCGTGCGCGCGCCAGTATTTGATATTGCAGTTATACAGCGATCCCTGCAGCAGGCGCTCTAGTCTGCTGAGCTATAGTGGCAGCTCATCACCATTAGCGACACTGGAAACTGTTGGTATCTTTTCCGGAGCAGATCCATAATCCATTGAGAAACTATAAAGCGATCCATAGGGAGTGAAGGATGGGTGGGTGGCGCTGCAGCAGGCATGGCCGTGAGGAGACTGGGAGGGGCCGTTTATCCTCACGGTCTAAACATCAGGAGTTACCTGGACATATAACGTGGCTTCATTTTGTTGGCGGTTATAAAGCACTCATTCGAAATACAGAAGTTGCTCCTTGGTGAAGCAGAGGCTGGGACGGTCGAGGGGGAAGGGTGTGGGGGTACAGAAATCGGTTAAGAGGTGTTTGGAGTGAAAACATTTCTGAAATTCCAAGGACACATAAACTGAAACAAAATAATGCGCATAGGTTGAGGAGTGTCGGGTAAAGGGGTGTGACAGGCACTGAGACTACCAATGGTGTAGCGAAAACGTGTGCACGAATCCGCTGGTTTCATAATAGAAGGTGCAGTAAGGATCACAGCTCCAACCTTCCGTGTGCTCTGCAATCCTTACCCTGCCCTGTGGGATGCTTTGTGTGGCGGGAATCAGATTATGCTGGTAGATCAGACTGGCAAGGCATCTGGGAGCGGCGTGTTCCCTGCTTCATGCCCCATGCATACGGCCTTGGACACAATGAAAGTGAGCTGTGCACACATGGGGGTGCATTTTAGCTCCTTGAAGTTGGGAGTCTAGAAACTGACCCGTTTAAAATGACCTGCTTGGGACACAGCGTCCATCACCCGGGGTGCCAAACCACACTGCGCCTGCAGCAGTCTTCTCTTCCCAGCACTGTAAGGTCGACAACCTCTCAGCTCAGAAGAGTTCTGCTCCGGAGTTCTACTGCCTTTAAGCATGATTAACGTTAGGAGTGTTGCAGTCAGTGCAGCTGTGCGTGGGAATGCAGGGTGGCTGGGGTCTTTGAAATGGCCCTTAAGACGTGTGAATGGTGGTGATTAAAAAGGGGGAGGGGGGAAAAGCTTCAGGCTGTGAGGAACAATCAATAAATACCAGCAGGGGTCGTACAAGGCAAAAACAAAGAGGTGATGGCTGGAAGGTTTAGAATGAATCTTAACCTCTGGCATCGCTCTGGGCAACCCTCCAGACCATCGTTCTTTACTTGCCAAGCCATTACAGAAGGGGAAAGACCATATGCAAATCAGGCTAGGTCACACCCCCAGAGGGGTGGTCCAGCCCGAACTGCTAGGTCACATCCCTTCTGCATGAGACCACAAGCATCTCCAGACATGTTTCAGCCTTGTTGGGCGTCATCAGTGAGGAGTAGCTTGGGTCTCTAGGCCCAGCAGGCACTGGACCCATGTCTGGGCATACCCGTCCCACTCGGGGTGACAAAGCAAAAACAAAGAGGTGATGGCTGGAAGGTTTAGACTGAATCTTAACCACTGGCATTGCTCTGGGCAACTCTCCAGACCATCGTTCTTCGCCTGCCAAGCCATTATAGAAGCGGAAAGACCATATGCAAATCAGGCTTGGCCCAACCCCAAAAGGGGCAGTCCAGCCCGAACTACTAGGCCACATCCCTTCTGCACGAGACCACAAGCATCCCCAAACATGTTTCGGCCTTGTCGTACAATTCCCTTTCTCCCACGATGCTTCTTTCAATCTTGATAGGACTGTACTAAAAAATGTTTTAGGCTCACATTACTAAGGAGAGTTCGTGTTGTGGGGTGGAGTATGAGGAGGCGGGTGCCAGGCAGGTGTTTAAGTGAAGTGAACGGGGGTAGAGTGAAGGAGACGCAGGATGCCAGATAGTGGTTTTTGTTGAGGAAAGGGCGTAGAGTGAAGGAGAGGCTGTATGCCAGGCAGCGGTTTGTGTTGGGTGTGGAGGATGGAGAGAAGGAGAGGCTGCATGCCAGGCAGCTGTTTGTGTTGGCCGTGGAGGATGGAGAGAAGGAGAGGCAGGATGTCAGGCAGCGGTTTGTGTTGGGGGTGGAGAGAAGGAGCTGTAGGGTGCTAGGCAGGGGTGTGTGTTGGGGTGGAGGGTGAAAGAAGGAGAGGCAGGATGCCAGGCAGGGGTTTGTGTTGGGGGTGGAGAGAAGGAGATGTAGGGTGCCAGGCAGGGGGGTGTTTTAGGGTGGAGGGTGAAAGAGGGAGAGGCTGCATGCCAAGCAGCGGTTTGTGTTGTGGGTGGAGAGAAGGAGATGTAGGATGCCAGGCAGGGGTTTGTGTTGAGGAGGTGTTGGGGAGGAAAGGAGGCAGGATACCAGGTATGGGTTTGTGATGGGGAAGGTGCTGGGGTGGGGAGGAGGCAGGACGCCAAATAGGGGTTTGTATTGGGTGTGGAGGGTGGAGTGAAGAAGAGGTGGGGTGCCAATTAGGGTACTGTTTTGGGGGTGGAAGAGTGGAATGGCACTAGCTAAGGTGTTTGTGTTGATTCAAGGGGGTGGAGAGAAGGAGAGACAGGATGCCCGGTAGGAGTTTGTGTTGGGTGGGTACAGGGAGGAGAGAATGAAAGGGTGGATGCCAGGTAGGGGTTTCTGTTGGTGGAGAGGGTGGAGAGAGTGGATGTGGGTTAGGGTGTTTGTGTTGGGGTGGAGAGAAAGAAAGACAGGATGCCAGGTAGCATTTAGTGTTAAGGGAACAGGGAAGAATGGAGGAGAGGCAGGATGCCATGTAGGAGTTTGTGTTGGGGAGAGGGTGGCGAGGAGGGGGAAGATGCAAGGTAGGGGTTTATGTTGGGGTGAAGGGTGGAGAGGGTGATGTGAGGTAGGGGTTTGTGTTGGGGTGGAGGGTGGAGAGGGCGATGTGAGGTAGGGTTTGTGTTGGGGGTTGGAGGGTGGTTAAAAGGAGAAGGTGGATATGAGGTAGGGGTTTGTGTTGGGGTGAGGGTCGAGAGAGTGATGCAAGGTAGGGTTTTTGTTGTTTGTTGGGGTGGAAGGTGGACAGGGCGATGTGAGGTAAAGTTTGTGTTGGGGGTTGGAGGGTGGTTAGAAGGAGAAGGCAGATGTGAGGTAGGGGTTTGTGTTGGGATGGTGGGTGGAGGGGACAATGTGAGGTAGGATTTGCGTTGGGGTTGGAGGGTGGAGAGAATGCGAGAATGCAGAGGTTTGTGTTGGGGTGGAGGGTGGAGAGGGCATTGTGACGTAGGGGTTGTGTTGAGAGGTGGAGGGTGGGGTGAAGGAGTGGTGGGATGCCCTTTGGGGTTAAACGGGGTGGAGCAGAATGAAGGCACTAGCTAAGGTTTTTGTGTTGAGGGAAGGGGGTGGAGCAGTAAGAGTGGCAAGGAGGCTTAGGCGCAGACACCATGTTACAGGGGCAACATGTAATCTTCATTGGCTACTGGTCGAGTTCAGGATCTTATTTTCGAATCTCGACTATCACGCAGAAGTGTAGACAGGGAAAAATGCCTGGATATCTACAGCAGTTGCTGGACACAAGAACTTATGGCAGATTACTAAGATCGAATAATCAGAACCTCTTAGTGATACCTAAATGTAGAACTGTGAAATTATCCAACACAGCTTTCTTTGCAATCGCTCCTAAGGCCTGGAACAATCTCCCCCAGAGCTCAGTGGCAGAGAATCTACAGATATTTTCAAAAAGAAATTGAATACTTATCTGTTTACCCAATCAATAAGCCCCCTGACCTCATCTTGAATCCACAACCTATAAATGACCATGGCGCTTAATTGTTTATTGTTGTATATGTCTTGTTGTGCCCTCAAGCCCCAGGGTCCATGGCTGCACATAATAAATACTTTAAAGTCAAAAAGTAAAGTACAGTGAAGGAGAGGCAGGATGACGGGTACATACACGGTTTGTGTTGGGGGTAGAGGGTGGAGAGAAGGAGAGCCCAGATGCCAGGCAGGGGTTTGTGTGGGGGTGGAGGGTGGAGAGGGCGATGTGAGGTAGGGTTTGTGTTGGGTGGTGGAGGGTGGTTAGAAGGAGAAGGTGGATGCGAGGTAGGGGTTTGCGTTGCGGTGTGGGTGGAGATGGTGATGTGAGGTAGGGGTTTTTGGTTGGGGTGGAAGGTGGAGGGGCGATGTGAGGTAGGGTTTGTGTTGGGGGTTGGAGGGTGGTTAGAAGGAAAAGGCTGATGTGAGGTAGGGGTTTGTGTTGGGGTGGCGGAGGCGATGTGAGGTAGGATTTGTGTTGGGGTGGAGGGTGGAGAGGGCAATGTGAGGTAGGGTTTGTGTTGGGGTGGAGAGTGGTTAGAAGGAGAAGGCGGGTGGGAGGTAGGGATTTCTGTTGGGATGGAGGGTGGAGAGAACTATGTGGTTTAGGATTTGTGTTGGGGTTGGAGGGTGGTTAGAAGGAGAAGGTGGATGGGAGGTAGGGATTTGTGTTGGGTTGGAGGGTGGAGAGGGCGATGTGAGGTAGGATTTGTGTTGGGGGTGGAGGGTGGTTAGAAGGAGAAGGTGGGTGGGAAGTAAGGGGTTATGTTGGGGTGGAGGGTGGAGGGGCGATGTGAGGTGGGATTTGTGTTGGGGGTGGAGGGTGGTTAGAAGGAGAAGGTGGGTGGGAAGTAAGGGGTTATGTTGGGGTGGAGGGTGGAGGGGCGATGTGAGGTAGGATTTGTGTCGGGGGTGGAGGGTGGTTAGAAGGAGAAGGCGCATGGGAGGTAGGGGTAGGGGTTGGGCTGGAGGCTGGAGAGGGCTATGCGAGGTAGGGGTTGTGTTGAGAGGTGGAGGCAGGGGCGAAGGAGTGGTGGGATGCCATGTAGGGGATATTGGGGGTGGAGCAGAAGAAGGGCACTAGTTAAGGTGTTTGTGTTGATGGAAGAGGGATGGTGTGAAGGAGAGGCAGGATGACAGATACGGGGTTTGTGTTGGGGGTGGAGGGCAGATAAATGGAAAGGCAGCATGCCAGTAAGTGGTTTGTTTCCTGGGCAGCAGCACAAGAAGGGCACTTTAAAGGGGTGGAGTAGAGACATTACCCCAGGTAGGGGGTTTGTGCTCATTTTACATTGGTGCGGCTGGTGGACAGGAAGTTGTGCAGACAGGGACGGGCGGGGTGTCATAATTCCCTCATCAACATTCTGACAGCACCTCACACTAAAAGGGCATTCATTTAAAGGACCATGACGGCCACAGGGATCTGACCCCGAAGCTCTCTCAGGCGATCACTCCGAGGCTAAATCGGATATGAAGACATCGTTTTTTACACCAGGGTGGAGGTGGAGGCAGAAGGCCATGTGCAGAGCGCAAGCTTGCATGACTGGCCATCAGTGGAGGGGAAAATGCGCGATACCTTTCCAAGCAGATCAATGTGAAAAAGGCGGCTTGAAGAGGGCATGTCAAGCCGCACACATTCAACAATCGCTGAAGGCAGGTGCCCGTGGAACGGCAATAAGAACTGCCATGGGACATTTACAAATGCAGACAAGGGGAGGGCAGGGGGCGTGGGGGGCGCTCAGTTCTGTTGTTTGGCTGATACATGTTCTTGATACAAGTATCAACCGAACTACAGAACTGAGGCCCCTGCTGACCTCGTAAAGTGCGTTTAAGGGCCGCCCTGGCGTGGCGTGATTCTTTAATAGGCGCTGGTCCACTTTAAGGTAGAATTGGGAGGCGTTGGGACTGGGCAGGAATGACACGGCTTCCCGAAATGCGAGTCACGCCCAAGGAATGAAACTTAGACTCTCTGGAATAGCTGATTACATGAATGAGCTGTATCAGGTTACCTGACTCACCCAGTAGCTCTGTCAAAATGGCGTCTCACCTCCACCCAAACAGAATCGCACGCATTACGCACGCCGAGGAGTGCCACGTGGAGCTCTGGGAGAGACTTGTATTTTCAGAGTGTGTTTTACATTCCATAGCTCTGCCTACCTTTAGACTTGTCCAACAGGTTCGCAGTCTTCTTGACACGAGACAGAAGACAGGGCTAAGTCCCTGGGAATTCAAACCACCATGCCCTCGATTTCCCAGTGCGCCCTGTGCGCTATGATTGCAGCGCTAAAGGAAAATGTGTGTCGGACGAGTAAATACCGCATGGGCCAGCATGGTGACATATCGTGGCATGCATAGTGTTATGGCGACCTCTCCTCTACTGAAGAAGCCGGAGATTCTGGAGACGGCTACACATACTTCCATTTGCAGCACCTATGTGAGGCTGTAGGGTGACAGATGTGTGCTGATAAATATGTCACTGTCAAGAACATATAGTGTATATACATATGTGATATTTATGAAATATGTTTCATATAATGTGCAGAGCACATATGTCATAAATAATACTCCTGTAATACACGCATACATCTACCATATATTAGTGATTAAAGCATACAAGCCTTTTACCCCAGACACATTTGTCAAATATAAGGAACTATGTTCATTCTTATGCACCCAAGTATGTACTGCAGCCCAGTACCCTCATTGGTACTATTGATCCCCTTCCTCTTTCTCAAAGGGATGTTTTGAAAGAATACACACGAAAACAATGTATATGATTAACTGTAAGTGATTTCAACCTGACACTTCACCTAAGTCAATGCCTAGCGTGGGATGCACAATTGAAACCCTTATTTATTTATGTCTATAAGTTCTTTTATTTCTGAATGATGTACCCTTATATAACGCCCCTCTCTTTGAATCCCCTTCCCCCTCTCCCGGTCACACTGAACCAGGAAGCAGACTGTTTTGCAAAGTTAAAAGTATTTATTTATGGATTTCACAATATATATATCACACTACTTTAATGGTTATACAATGATCACCAATGGGGTGATGTCACAATAAATCTCTTTAATCACATGGGGTAAGGATAGGAAAAATAATGCAGCATAGAATAATACTTTGGTGTGGGTTCAATCAAAATGCAATGTGATTACTCTTTCCCCCTGCACACGACTCAATCCCCCCCAATATGCAAGACAAAGAGATGGAAGGGGAGAAAACAGGTTTCAGGAATACAGAATTCAACACAATAGTGTCAATCCCAATTCCCCCCCAGCAAACACCAGAGAAAAACAGAATTGATTGGCAAAAATGTCAAAAATGGTTTAAAGTTGGCTTTGCAGGAATGGTAAAAACACTGAAAATGGATTTAATTCACTAACATTTTTCAATACTAGTGGGAGCCGCTTTGTATAGTATCAAACAAACACCAGCAAGGATTATTGAGTAACTAGAAAGTTGACAACTTAATTCTGAGGTCGGATGCAATGAACAGCTATTCCACACATGATAGATTTGAGACGAACGAAAAATTGCGGAATAACTATAAGGATATAGTTGGGATGCAGTTTTGGGTTTGTTGGAAAGCTGAGGATGTTATCATCAATTAGACACTTACATTTCATTTCTAGCATAAACAGTGAAGAAGTTATGAAGATTTTTGTAGAGATCATTTTTTCAGAGAGAGTCAAAATAGCAAAACAGGAATGTGCTTTTTAAAAGTAACAAACAAGGTTTCTTTACACTAGGGGAGACTATGAAGATGCAAACTACACGACCGCGCAGCCACCAGCCCAGGATATCACTGGATGGTTTGGCCTGCCGAGACGATGATTTCAACACTACTATTACAAGGGACTATAGGGTAAGAGGAAGAGTTCAGGCAAGACAAAAAGGATTTCAAGCAATACAGTTCTGGATATAAGAGAATGGGTTGGATATGGATGACTTATGGACAATACATATGCAAGTGACAATCTTATGCTATGGATACTCACTACCAATGTTTGGAATGGACCCGTCATGGATCTGGTGAGGGATCTCTCTGGACAGGAATTCTGCTAGCACACCAGACTGGACTCAAGGCGCTCTGGTTCTGGACTCATCAAGGCACTCTGTACATCGCACAGTGGGACTGGACTGGATCTGAGAGGCTCTGGTTCTGGTTTGCAGCTATCTGGTTACAGCATGGTTCTACTGGGTTGGATCTGTGGATTCTGGCAAGAATTCTTAGCAAGAAAGCAGCAACAGCACAGCCCGGCTGTTCTTTTGTTCCCCTTAGAGGTCTGGGGTAAAATTTGTTTTCTGGATTTTTTAAAGGCCAAACTGAGAATGGTTCAGCTTTGAAAATGGGCATTCCTGCTTTCAAAGTTCGGGAGTCTGGAATCTGGATTTCTCTTGCAAAGTGCTCCGCCAGCAATCGGTTGGTGGGTGAAGGTGTGTCCTTCTAGGTCTTTAGCGGTCTCTATTTATGTATTTCCTAAAGGGGTGGGAATGCTGAATTCTACTAGGCACACCCCTAGGTATTCTATTGTTTAGGGACTTTCCTCTCTGTTGATTTGAGAAGAAAACAGAGTGTCATCATGACGATGTGTTTTATGATCCAGGAAACCCTCCCCTTTGTTTCTGCACATAAAATCTACTTTTCATACAAGACAAGTTTACAAATTTACAAACTTGAGAGCAAAAGCATATCTCTATCCCATATTTGGTAGAGCAAGTATTCATCCGAGCCCCATCGTGAGGAGAGCATGAGTCTAGATTTGGCAATTTTTCACACTTTTGGTCTGGTACCCAATGTCCGATTTGTCCACAATTTTACACATAAGTGCGCATGATATGTGGGCATAATCAATTTTCTGGCATCAATACAATTGCTACAAAACCACAATATCTGCAGTCATGTCCCTGAACATAGCACAGAGCTTTGAGTACTCTTAAAACGTACCCAAAAATGTCACATTAACAATACTGTAATTTTACATTTTTTACAAATTCGCACAGTCCTTTTAAAAAAATATACTTTTCTGTGCTTTAAGAATAAACAAAACTGTCTGTTCCCATTCTGGTGGCTCAAGGTCAATCCCCGCCTTTTTCCTCTGGCAGGGGCTTCTGTTGACCCTTGCATCTGCATATCTTTTCAATCAAGGAAGTCCTTTGTCTCTCCCCGGAGCAGCAGCTCAAATCCCCTCCCCTCTTCATTAACTCCTGAATGTGAGTTCCTGAGCCAGAGAGCAGAAGGGAGGTGCCTTTTGTTGAGGCAAGCTGTGGAATTTGCTTTGTAGTTCTTTGGCTGGCATCAGGCTGACTTTAAAAATCACTTTGTTTAAATTTTTCTTTCATTAAAGTAAACTTATAATTTCAACACAGGCAAATAGAACTCTAATTCCAGTCTTTTAAAACACAGAGATTAAACAGTTGCAACCTATATTACTTTTGATAGCAAGTCACGTAATTCCAACCATTTGATTTTAACTGCACAAGTTTAAACTTCTAATGCAGTGGTCTTCAAACGTTTTTGGCCGGGGCCCCCCCAGAGCAAAATTTGGACAGGTCGGGACCCCCCCAGAAATGCCAAATGCACATTATATATTGCACGCCGTCACCTGCTCCCATCACAGTCGCTGGGCTCCCTGATCCCACTCCTACCCAGTCCCTGGTCTCTCCCCACCCCATCACACACCCTGGGCTCTCCCCACTCTGCTCCCACCACTATCCCATGGTTCCTGCCCATTGTGCTCCCACCATAGTCCCTGGGTTCCCTCCCCCCATCCCATTCCCAACACAGTCTGAAGGCCAGTGGTGGCTGGTGATTTTTTTAAGTGGAGGGGCATAACTATTTCCCCCAAAAATGCCATGGCGACCGAGCATAGTGAGGGAGCCCAAACCAATAAAGGGTGGTTCGGGGGGGGGGTGTTCCCCCTGTGATTTTTTTTTTAAATAATGTGTTAAAATGTTGCATTGTAGAGCATACTTTTAACAAAAAAATGGCTAAATAGCCAAACATTTTGCAATTGGTGCTGGGGGGCCGAGGGGGCAGGCATGAAATATTTTACTGGACATCTATGATAGATGTCCAGTAAAAAGATAACATCCCTGTCCCCTGGACCTCACTGAGCTTAACACAATCAACATGATTATGTGTGTATGCAAGGCACTGCACATTCATACAGCAATCACTATCATTCACACAAGCATCCATCACCATACACTCACTCATAACATAAGTATTCACGCATCCATACACATTTTTAAATAAAAACAATGAACATAAACATACCTTCTGCATTGGCCTGCGTGTGGGTGCTGAAACGCCCTGCTCCAGGCTGCTCTGTCCGTATGTGCGAGGAGGCGTAGGAGCTCGCCCTCGGACATACAGACATCCAATGCCCCAGCCATCATTTCCAATGAGCTATGCAATGCTGGCGAAGCAAATCACCCCAGCACTTGCATGGCTCAGTGAGCATGTGCAGCTGGGGAACTAAACTGAACTCTCAAAGGGAAACAGTGTTTCCACCTGACAGTTCAGCCAGCCCAGGAGCACTCAATCAGTTGTAAAAAGCAGCTGAGGGAGTGCTCATTGTTTCACTGGGCTGGCTCCTTAGCTCCTCCATAATGGGTGAGGGACCACTGGGTGGGCGCCCCCTCGCCATTATGGATGAGCCACCAGGCCCGGACTGGCCTATAGGGCAATGCCTGTACCAAAAATGTAAAATGCTAGTGTGGGCCAGTCAAAATGGGTCACCATTTTGGCCAATGTGGACCAGTTTGATGAGTTACTTAACTATGCAGTTAGTAATTTTGACCATTGTTGCTGAATATATCACAATTTACTTGCATATTAACACAAAACCCCGCCTGGGGTACTATTGAAACAGTGGGCCGCATTACAACCCTGGTGGTAGCTGTGCCAGTAACACTGGAAAGGGTTGTCGCCGGAGTGGCATCCGGGTCCGGCACCTGCGAATGGGCAATTACCGGGTCATGCCGAGTTAGGCGGACCTGATAATTGCCCTTTCGCAGGTGCCGCTACCGGTAGATCCCATTCCCATTTGAGCCCTATGGGGCTCAAATGGGAATGGGGAGCTCGGATGCACCGGCACCGTTAATAACAGTACCGGTGCATCCGATGAGCTGTGCTCGCGGGTGCCGTATGGCCTGCCAGGTCAGACCTGGCGGGCTGTCAGGCACCCGTGAGCACAACTCTTACTATGGCGGTACGGTAGCAACAGTGCCGGTAGTTTACCAGCACCGTTGTTACCGTACTGCCATAGTTGTAATGAGGCCCAGTCTGTGACTAAAGGAATGAATATCCATTTACAACTGTGGGCCACTTTTTTCATTGTTGCCTGAGACAGTTTCATTCTTCAGCCCGACCATGTGAGCCACCCCTGCCCATTTCTTCCAATCTAAAAAAAAAACATTTTTTTTTTGTTTATAAATATTTCATGCTGAGATCTCAGGGTCCCCCAGGGATGCACCCGCGGACCCCTGTGGGGTCGCGCCCCACAGTTTGAATACCACTGTTCTAATGCAATTTAATGACAGCTTCATACAGGTGTCCGGTGGTACTGCGCCCATATTCTGACCGATTTTTACAGACAAGCACACTTTTTAATGTGGATATTCTTATGATGGATTCTGCTTTTCCTGACATTGTGTGCTCATGTGGATTCTTTAATTGAAGTGATGGGTAACACCCAGCAAGGATGTTAGATATTTTCTGATGCTTTGAACCATTATTTTGCAATTTCAGCAACCAAAGAAAAAAAAGATTTCAGAGTGTTTCTGGGTTTCTTTGCAATAAAGCACTGCCTTTCATGTAGTTGCCATTTTCACTCTGTGGGCAGCCAGTGACAGGTTTCAGCAGTGTGGTCTCCTGTTCCACCACTGACACAGGCAAAGTAGATTGGCAGCCATATTTTCCGGTTTCACTGCGCAATTTTCATAGGGTTAGCGCGCATAGGGCTTTTTACGGCCATTTTTCTGGTTCTCGTGCCACCGGCACACAGTGATGTCGCAGGGCAGGGACAAGTGGGTCAGTACATCCCACAAGACCCCCTCGCGATTTGGCTTTTGACCGCCCGTCAAGGGGAAGTCGCGAGATTGGGATGATCAGTTTATTTTCTTTCTCGTCCAAATGGCAAAATTCATCTGCTTCTCCCATCAGTGGTGGATCGACCTTGCCGATTCCTGATGAGAATATGGAGCGATACCTCGGGCCCCTTGGATCTTTCCTTCTGGTTCCTGGCTGGTCCTCCTTGGTTTTAGTCTCCATGGTTTCCAATTCTAGGATGACAAAGCAATGTTTCTATTTGCAATTTATTGATTATATAGATGCAATAGTTTTAGTGTTGGAAATCTAGGGAGCTGGAGTGACCCCCTCTGGGGTTCCAGAAGAATCCTCTAGTTGCCACAGAGTGTGCATAGGATGGCAACACTTCAGTTGGTTGATATGGAGCCACATATGTTCCCCCTCTGCCAAACTGCCTTTGGGGATGCAGATTTTGTAGGCGACTGGTGATATTTTGTCTACAATTTCAAAAGGACCCCTCCAGCTAGGCAAAAATTTGCGCTGTTGTGCCTGGTTCCTTTGAAGATTGTATAAGTAGGCCCGGTCTCCTACTTGGTATTCTTTTCTAGTAGTCTTAAGGTCATAGTGGGTCTTCAGACTGTCTGCAGATCTTTCTAGATTTCCCTGAGCATAGGCAAAAGCATGTTGAAGGTGTTTTCTCAGATTTTCAACATACGCATGGGTTGTGGAGGCATTGATCAATGTCTGTTCTTGGGTTCTGTAGAGCAGATGCTGGGGAAGCACCATCCTGTGTCCAGTCATCAGCTCAAACGGTGACATGTTAGTTGCAGATGAAGGGGTAGATCTGATGGCCATCAGGACAAGAGGTAATCCAATATCCCAACTTGGCCCAGAATCTGCCACAAACTTTTTTAATATGCTCACAGTTGTCTTGTTGTACCTCTCCACTACAGCACTAGAGGCTAGCCGGTAGGCAATGTGTAATTTCCTTTTGACCACAAGTATCTCCCACATCATTGTAATTACTTTGCTAGTGAAGTGGCTACCTCGGTCTGACTTCGATCCTTTGGGGTAGTCCAAAACGCGAGAAGATGTGGTTGATCATCAGGGCAGCTGCTGTTTCTGCCATGCAATTTGGGGCCGGGAGACATTCCACCCATTTAGTGAACAAGCATGTCATGGTCAACATGTACTTGTTCCCACTAGAGGAGCAAATCATGGGCCCGATAAAATCGACTTGTAAATCTGACCAAGGCAGTGTCATCCCCCTCTTTTGGGGAGGCGCACGGTGTGTGAGGGATGTTGGCTGAAATTGTGCACACACAAGACACCGCTTCAAGTATTGGTGGAGGTCCTGCCCCATGTGGGGCCAGTATGCAACCTCCCTTAAGATTTCAAGTGTTGTATGAAACCCCCTATGACCAACTGTGGCTGCATCATGGGCGTGACTTAACATCAGGCTTCGGAATGAAGTAGGGACCACCCACTGATCATGGCCAGCTAGGGATCTCCTCACCAGCAAGCCGTCGTGGATTCGGAACATTTTTGGTCATTTCAAAAGTCCTTGAAAAAACATTTCAAGGACTCGATCTCAAGTAGGTCCCCTTGGATGACTCTGGTTTTGGCCAGCTGATCAGCTAGGTCATGTCCAGTTTTGTCTGGTCCCTCTACTTTAGAATGACCGTTGATCTTTCTCCAGTAGATGGTCATCCCATTCGAGGTGACCAGATCATCAATATTTTGGATTAATTTCCCATGTTTCAATGGTTTGTTATTAGCACACAGCATGCCTCTGATTTTCCAGTTAACCAGGTGTTCCACGAACCCATTCATTACATAATCTGAATCGGTGATTATGACCAGTTTGTGGAGTTGGTGTTGGACAGCAGTGAGGATGGCTTGATGCACAGCCAACAACTCTGCACCTTGACTACTTCAGGGACCAATCTTGTACCCACCAGAGGGTTCTGGGGCATCATTCACCCATGCACTCCCTACGGCGGCTACAAGTTCTTTTTCCCGTTGTTGTCAACATGGTAAGAGCATCCATCCACTTTGACAGTGGGCATTCCCTCACACTTGTCTTCTTCAAAGACTTTGTTGGGGAATTAAGGAATGCCTCCATGTTGCCCTTGATTTTAAGACTTTCGTCCTCAAGACAGTTTTCTCTGGCACAATCATGCAAGTCAGCCAGAACTTGCGCGAGGGGACTCTTCTTGTTTTGGCCATATCTGACCTCCACAGGAAAGCCTTGCATTGACAGAATCCAGGAAGTAATAAGGGAATTACTTACATTTCCGGCCCGGATTCTGTCACTTTGGAGATAGTGCAGAGGCTGGTGTGAAGTTTGCACTATGATGTGTTCCCCCTGGATAAACGGGCGGTAATTCTTCAATGCCCACACCGTTGCCAGGAGTGCCTTGTCACAATCGTTTAATTTTTTCTCCACAGAGGATAAAGTTTTACTCACATAGGAGATTACTTTATTGACCTTGTCATGCTTTTGGTATAATACTGCAGTCAAGCATGTATTTGAGAACCCTGTCTCCAAGAAGAACTCCTTGTTTTTGACAGGGTAAACTAGGCACGGTGCTTGTGAGAGGCTTCTTTTGAGTTGTCTTACTGCCTCGGCTTGTTCTGGTCCCCACTCCCCCTTGACCCACCCCTTCAAAAGATGGATCAGGGGTCTTGTGATCTCTGCGTAGTCCTCAATGAACTTTCTGCTGTAATTAGTCAGTCCAAGGAGCCTCCTTAGTTCCCGCAGAGTTGTGAGGTCTTTCAGTTTCTGGAGTGCTTCCACTTTCTTTTCTTGGGGACAGAGACCCTGAGGAGTAATCTCATGCCCCAAGAAATTAACACGGGTTCTGCACCACTGTGCCTTTGAAAGGAGAGTTTTGCTCCGGCAGCCCTCAACTGTGTCAGCACATAACGAGCTTTTGACTAGAACATCATCTACATTAGCCAGGTTACCCCTTTCACCCAGGTCGGGCATGGCCATATGTAGAAAAATGTTAAATTAATTGCCGGAGTTGATGTACCCGAAGGGAGTCTGGGTCCATGTGTACTGCTGCCCCCGAAGGTGAAAGCCAGCTTGTATTGGTCTTCCTGACTGACAGGTACATTCCAGTACCCATTGGTCAGGTCTATTGCTATGAATACCTATGACCCCTGGATCTGGGCCAGCCCTTGGTCAATGTAGGAAAGAGGCCATCAGAGAAATATGGACCTGTTTGTTGAGCTCCCTAAGGTCGGCACAGAGTCTCCACTGGCCGTTTGGCTTCTAAATCCCCAGCACTGGATTATTGAAGGTGCTGTGGACTGGACGGATTATCCCACGGGACTCAAGGTTCTTAATTATTTCTGTAAGGGACTCCATTGATGCGAGAGGCAAGCGATATTGCTTCACAAACACTGGAGTCATGCCAGGGTCCGGGGAAATTGTTGTTGTGTGGATGTCGGTGCGACCACAGTCATATGAGTCAACCGCAAAGAGATCCTGAAAATCCAAGAAAACTTGTTTCAATGTTTGCTCTTGCTCCAGAGTCTCACAGGCATCAGCTAGGTTGACTCTCTCTTCAACCATCTGCCTGAACCCTGTAAAGACTTCTGGTTTTGCTATCTCAACGGCCTCCTCCAGCTGGGTGGAGAAGTCCCTGGTCAAGTGCTGATTTGGACTGTTGGCTTCAGGTGGGGAAGGCAGTCCTTGTGGACTTGGAAAATCACCTCATCCCTCCTGAAGTCACAGGTCACATCTTCCCTACCATAAGGCAGGAAGTGTACACCAGGAAATTCCCCCCACGCCGGGTAAAGATCCTGTCTGGTGTTGTGTTGTCATTATCACTGTCAAAACCATCCTTGTGGATTGGTCCTAACAGTTCATTACTTAAATCTATGGAAAAATGTCAGTCATCAACCACCATTCCAATAATGGTGCCTGCGGCTAGAGTGATACTCTTTAAGTCGCTGTTATCCACCTCTATTGCAATGGTGTCATGTTCTATGTTGACTAGTGGTGTTGGGTTCACCCCCAACCCTTGCTGTTGGAAATAAGCATTCAGATGAATATAGGCGTCAGGGTTTTTTAATTTCTGTCCTCTTTTGACTTTCACTTCCAGTGAGAATTGTCGGGTCCTTTCTGGGATGGTGACTTCCTCTCCAATCTGAATTTCAACTGCATAAGGCAGTAGTTGAGCTGACCTAAATGCTTCCTCTGGGTCATCAAAGCCCATGGGATTATCCGCTAATCGGGACCAAGCTTTGAAGGTCATTAGGTCCAAACTAATGGCAAAGCGATTGAGAATTTCACTGCCTAAGTAAAAGGTAGCAGTGACGTCTCGCACGACCCAACAATTATGGACTATGCTCTTGTTGCCTATGGACGTTTTGAGCATACACCTGTTTGGCAGGAGATGTTTGGAATTGGGCGTTTCCAGGTCTATTTTCCCCATTTGTCTATCAGTTTAAATGTGGGAATGGCTGGATCCTTTGGGAGTTTGCGGAACATGGCTTCGCTGATGAAGCTCTTACCGTTGTTCACACATACTCGGGCGAGAACAGAGTCCTTCCCTTCATTTAACCTAATAGGGATGAACAACTGCTCTCCAATTTGCTGAATATCAGCCAGGCTCTAAGCTGATTTTTAATCCTTCTGGGCTATAGGAGTGGGATTTTCTGATTGTGAATTTGTAAAGAATTTCAGAGTTTTTCCTTCCAGTGTGGAATGCCACCTTAGACTGGAAGGAAGGTTGATTTTCCGAAATAGAGAGGACCCCCATCACCAGTTTGTTGTCCTACTGCTATTACTGTCACGTCTGGGATTTGGTTATTCTGGAAGTGAAATTCTACTTGGTCAGATTTATTTTCAACCATGTGGCATGTGCGGTTTAAACTAACATGGTTGACACTCTGTTTTAATTTTATTGGTGGGCTAGTCTGGGGCCAGAGGACCTTGATTACACAATCTATTAGGGACGACAACCTTTGCAGGAGGTCATTCCCTAGTAAACAAGGGTGCCCTCTGGAGTCACGACTATGACCGGGTGCTTCACCTTGTGTCGCCCAGTTTTAATGTCCAACTCCGCAGTCCTCTCGATGGGAATTTCCTTCTCGTCAAAGTTCTGAAGTTGTCCAGGAAGAGGGTTGAAAGGAATTTGGTATTTCTCCCCCCTTCCCGAATTCAGTTGGTCAAAGTCCTCTTTTGACAGAAGGGTAGCTTGGGATCCAGTGTCCACCAGTACCAAAATTGTACACTGCCCCTGTATCTGGACCGGGGCATAAAATCTTCCCTCCTTCTCCTCAAAGGGGCAGAGATAATGTACATTTTTGGACAACTGGTGGGTTAGTTTCTTGGTTTTGGACACTGATAGCGAGGTGATTTGGGCAGGATTCTGTTTGGTGTCTTGGGAATCTGAAAGAAAAAGGTGACAGCTAGATATGGGAGGGGTTTTGGGTTCCCCTGGTTCTGGTTCGGGTCTGCCCCCCCCTTTTTGGAGGCTGTCACCAGGATGGGTTTGAACCAGGAGATTTTCATGCTGTTGATTCTGGGGTTTGATGATGGGCGGTGCTAACTCAGTCCCCACATCTACCCAGTCTGGATTTGGATCCTTTGGGACCCATTTTTCTTTGGGAGGAGTTCCCCCATCTCTGAAGGAGAAGATCCTTTTCCCAGAATCCTCTGAGGACCCCTCTCCTTCAAACTGGAAGATTTCTACCTCCTCCTCAAAATGGGTCTTTCTGGGATCTTTATTTCTCCTACCACCCCCCCTCTGCTCCTTGGGTTGCAGACTTTCCGGGGCAGGAGATTTTGGTTCCCGTTCCTGGGTTTCCAGGGGCTTTTTACAAGTGGGGAAGGAAGCTTTCTCCAAGGCTTTACACCCCCCTTCCCCTTGTGCCTCCTCCCTGGGAACAGGTGGGTTGTTGGGGTTCTTCCCCGGTCATTGCTCTGGAGCACCAGGTCCAGGGTTTGAGGCATTCTGCACCGCCATGCTCATCTGAGGGTTCTGTTGAGCCCTCAGCATGCGACCCAGATCTTGTGCCAGGTTTTGACCTGGCGCTCTAGTTGTGACACCCGTTCAGGCTGATGCAGGGTTCTCATGTCTCCCCTGGGCTGATCCCGGGAAGGGTATTTTTATCCCTTCTCCCAAAATACCCCGGGTTAGTGAAGTTTGGGTACCTCTCCACCCTTGGCCTCCCCTCTCCTGGATTAGGTTGTATGGGCTCAGGAAAGTGGGGAAAGAAGGATGGATTGTTTTGGGGTTGAAAGGTTTGTGGTTACCTCTGGAAGAAGTTCTGTCCAGTATTTGAGGAATTACTGCCCTCCTGGGGGAAGTGAGGAGGGAAGTTCCCTGGGTTAGCTGCTGTTTGGTTGTATTCCCCCCCTTGGGCTGGAGGAGTCCAAACATAACCCAGGATGGGTCTGTTCCCCTTGTAGCGGAGGCTGATGTAGTCAGGGAAGTTAGGGGTCCCATTTGTGGGATTGCCTCCCTGGCTCCCTGTTTGTGACTGGCCCAAGGGCCTTCTTGGCTTGGGGTTGCTTTGATTCTGTGCAGGCAGGTCTTTAGGCCCCCTTCACCTCTGCCACCTTAGCAGCAGCAGGGGTGTTGGTTGATTTGGGGCTTTTTGGATTATTTTTGTTTTCCACTGGCTTTTGCACCTCATAAATGCGTGTGGCTTGGTCAATGACCCAGTCTAGTGATCTTTTCCCGTGAAAGTCTCTCACTAGCTGGGTTAAGATGTACTTGGGGAGAGCGTGGAAGAAAGTATTCACAAACTCTTTGCTGTCAATGCGCGCCCTTCTGGTGGTCTGCGCAAAGGCACTCTTTAATTCTTGAACACATTCTTGTGGGGCCTGATCCTCCCCACATTGCAAGTTATAGACCCCCTTGCGAGCCTCCTGAGGATTCCTGTGCACAGAAAAATGTTTGAAGATGGCCACCCTATAGGTGGACCATCTAGAATGATTCTGGTCCTCCAGCCCCGCAAAGAAGCTGGAGTACTCGGGAGAGAAGGTCCATTTCACATATTGAATACAGCTTTTGCTCTCCTTCAAATGGAAAGTTTCCATCATCTGTTCAAAGAGCTCTAGGTCATCCCAAACTGAATATTTCGCGTTCTTATGATAGGGTGTAATGACACTCCTTATCGCTTTGATTTGTTTTAGGGGATCCTTGAGCAAGGCCCTTTTTACCTTGTTGGCCTTTTTGGTACGGGTAACCCTGTTCCACTCCTCCTCTGACTCAGAGGCACTGCTACCAGAGGTGCCTGCCTGGTCTTCTAGGCTCTCCCGGATTCTGCGAGCCTGGGAATGGCTGGCAGAATGTGGGGCCTAGTTTCCTGTGTCCTGTGGCGATCAGAGGAGTTGTCTGATTCCTCTTTGCTCCCATGATTTGCTGAGTACCCCCCCCCCCCACTGTCCTAGCTGGGCAGAGGTTTTCAGAATGCCCTTAGTGGGCCTACTCTCATAGAGTTCCCCACTAAATTTGGCAGTACTTGGGAACCCATACCCAGATGCCCGCCCATCCATTCCTGGGAGGTGCTGGTCTATGAGCCCCATATTCCTCATCGGATTGAAGTCTGCCATCCCTGTGGCCCTGTGCTCATGTGCGCCAGTGGACATGGGGTTGGCAGAGTCCAGGGAGTGGAAGAGATGAAGGCCTCTGGTACTAGGGTTCCTGAGGTTATGCTCAGGTGTTTCACTTTCCCAGTGAACCGCATCTCTCTCGCCCCTGCTCCCTGTTGCCATGCAAGAACCTGAACTTTCTGTTCCTCTGTCAAGGTCTTGCTAGTTTCTATCAGTTGTTCTTGCATAGCTACCCTTCTGTGGAGCCTGTCATTTTTCTCACAGAGAGCCTCATAGTCTCTCTGTGCTTCCTGTGTCATTTTAGAGTACTGGGACAGTTTTTGCTGCAGGAGAGTTACCTCCTGCGTCATGTCCATACTGGCCTGGTCCTTCCTTGCTAGAGCATCTTCCACCCTCCTGGTGTACTCTAACCATTCTTGATGGTCTTTTTGGAGGTCACCCACTCCTTGAAGGGCCAGGTGATTTTCTTCTATGTTCTCTTTTAAATAACTGACCTCCCGGCCTAAGGTGTCCCTTTCCTGAACAAGAGCCTGCCTCTGTGCAGCAGGGTCGTCCCTGTGTCTTTGGAGCGCACCAGCTTTCTGGCGCTCTTCATCAAATTCTGCCTGGGTGTCCAGGTCTTTGAGAATTAGTTTATTATTCTCTTCTTTTTCTTTGTCTAGGCAGCTTTGCAGGGTGACTACCTGCTCTGCGCATGCCCTGTTAAAATGTATTTGCTGTTCCAGCTTTTTCTGGCTCTGCAGTAGAGAGTCCAAACTGTCTTGGCACTGGTTCTGCAAGGCCAACATTTTGGTATCCTGCTCTACCTTCTCCTGCTGCAGGATACCCATATCTTCTTTTATTTTGGTCAGGTACTGCCTGATTTCATTTTCTGACTCATGGCTCCTCTGCAGCCTTTGCTCTGCAGAGTCCAGATCAGTTTGGGCTTGTCTAATGCTTGCAGTTGCTTGTTTGCCAGATCTTGGCCTTTGGCATATTTGTCTTATATTGCTCCAATATGGAGGTACAGATATGCGCCATTTTGGCAATCTTACTTTGCTCTTCCTTTACCTTAGGGGACATATACAGTTCACTCAGTGCCACATGTAATGGACCCTGACCTTGCCATATGTCTAATCCTGTTGCAGTGGTCTGCTCTTTAATTCCCTGCAAACACACATTCTGATCCTGCTATGTCCATTCACCCCTAACAAATAGTTTGTGCAGTCTTTAGCCATATTGATTTCTACCAAGGTTGCCATTCTGGAAATATTAATTTCCTTTCTGACTTACAGGAGTTTATTTTATTTTTGCAAAACAGACCAATTCCTTAGAGGGTTCCTACTGAGGGGTGCTTTTCACAGTGTAGCACAGCGTTGTACCCCAACAGGGTATATATACCCCGTTAGTTAGCACACTTTATTAGACTGTCACGAGTGGTATGTCTAATTCAGAAATCCCGGACGAGCCCCCAATCTTGTAAGTGATGTCAACTCGGCATTTCACCTAAGTCAATGCCTAGCATGGGATGCACAATTGAAACCCTTAAATATTTATTTATGTCTACAAGTTCTTTTATTTCTGAATGGTGTACCCTTATATCACGCCCCTCTCTTTGAATACCCCCGGTCAAACTGAACCAGGAAGCATGCTGTTTTGCAAAGTTAAAAGTATTTATTTATGGATTTCACAATATATATATATATCACACTATTTTAATCGTTATACAATGATCACCAATGGGGTGATGTCACAATAAATCTCTTTAATCACACGGAGTAAGGTTAGGAAAAATAATGCAGCATAGAATAATACTTTGGTGTGGGTTCAATCAAAATGCAATGTGATTACTCTTTCCCCCTGCGCACTACTCAATCCCCCCCAATATGCAAGATAAAGAGATGGAAGGCGAGAAAACAGGTTTCAGGAATACAGAATTCAACACAATACCCAATTTACCCCCAGCAAACACCAGAGAAAAACAGAACTGATTGGCAAACTTGTCAAAAATGGTTTAAAGTTGGCTTTGCAGGAATGGTAAAAAAACACTGAAAATGGATTTAATTCACTAAAATTGTTTCAATACTAGTGGGAGCCGCTTTGTATGGTATTAGACAAACAACAGCAATGATTATTGAGAAACTAGCAAGTTCACAACTTAATTATGAGGTTGTATGCAATGAACAGCTATTACACATGTGATAGATTTGAGCCAAATGAAAGATTTGCAGCAAACCTTTCCACGCGCGGTAAGCATGATTGCGGAATAAGTATAAGGAGTTGGAATGCGGTTTTGGGTTTGTTGGAAAGCTGAGGATGTTAGCTTCAATTAGACACTTAAATTTCTAGCATAAACGGTGAAGAAGTTATGAAGGTTTTTGTGGAGGTCGCTTTTTCAGAGGGAGTCAAAATAGCAAAACAAGAATGCACTTTTTAAAAATTAACAAGGTTTCTTTACACTAGGGGAGACTATGAAGATGCAAACTACACGACAGCGCAGCCACCAGCCCAGGATCTCACTGGATGGTTTGGCCTCCTGAGACGCTAACCTTTCTTCAGAAAATATATCAGCGCAAAGATGATTTTAACACTACTATTACAAAGGACTACGGGCTAAGAGAAAGAGTTCAGGCAAGAAAAAAGGATTTCTAGCAATACAGTTCTGGATATAAGAGAATGGGTTGGATATGGATTACTTATGGACAATACATATTCTAGTGACAATCCTATGCTATGGATACTCGCTACCAATGTTTGGAATGGACCCCTCAGGGATCTTTCTGGACAGGAATTCTGCTAGCACACCGAAGTGGACTTAAGGCGCTCTGCTTCTAGACTCAGCAAGGCACTCTGGACACAGCACAGTGGGACTGGACTGGATCTGACAGGCTCTGGTTCTGGTTTGCAGCTATCTGGTTACAGCACGGTTCTACTGGGTTGGATCTTTGGATTCTAGCAAGAATCTTTAGCAAGAAAGCAGCAACAGCACAGCGCGGCTGTTCTTTTGTTCCCCTTAGAGGTCTGGGGTAAAATTTGGTTTCTGGATTTTTTAAAGGCCAAACAGAGAATGGTTCAGCTTTGGAAATGGGCCTTCCTGCTTTCAAAGTTCTGGAGTCTGGAGTCTGGAATCTGGAATATGGATTTCTCTTGCAAAGTGCACTGCCAGCAATAGGTTGGTGGGTGAAGGTGTGTCCTTCTAGGTCCTAACTGGTCACTATTTATGTATTTCCTAAAGGGGTGGGAATGCTGAATTCTACTAGGCACACCCCTAGGTATTCTATTGGTTAGGGTCTTTCCTCTCCCTTGATTTGAGAAGAAAACAGATTGTCATCATGATGATGTGTTTTATGATCCAGGGAAACTCTCCCCTTTGTTTCTGCACATAAAATCTACTTTTCATACAAGACATATTTACAAATTTACAAACTTGAGAGCAAAAGCATATCTCGATCCCATATTTTGTGGAGCAAGTATTCATCCGAGCCCCGTCGCGGGGAGAGCTTGGGTCTAGATTTGGCAATTTTTCACACTTTTGTTCTGGTACCCAATGTCAGATTTGTCCACATTTTTACACATATGTGTACATGATATCTGGGCATAATCATATGAAGTTTCATGTTTCTGGCAGGCATCCATACAAATGCTACAAAACCACAATATCTGCAGTCATGTCCCTGAACATGGCACAGAGCTCTGAGTACTCTTAAAACGTACCCAAAAATGTCACATTAACAATACTGTAATTTTACAATTTTTACAAATTCGCACAGTCCTTTGTCAGTCCTTTTCAAAAATATACTTTTCTGTGCTTTAAGAATGAACAAAACTGTCTGTTCCCGCCCCCAAAGTTCTGGTGGCTCAAGGTCAATCCCCGCCTCTTTCCTCTGGCAGGGGCTTCTGTTGACCCTTGCATCTGCATATCTTTTCAATCAAGGAAGTCCTTTGTCTCTCCCCGGAGCAGTAGCTCAAATCCCCTCCCCTCTTCATTAACACCTGAATGTGAGTTCCTGAGCCAGAGAGCAGAAGGGAGGTGCATTTTGTTGGGGCAAGCTCTGGAATTTGCTTTGTAGTTCTTTGGCTGGCATCAGGCTGACTTTAAAAATCACTTTGTTGAAATTTTTCTTTGATTAAAGTAAATAATAATTTCAACACAGGCAAATAGAACTCTAATTCCAGTCTTTTAAAACATAGAGATTAAATATTTGCAACCTATATTACTTTTGATAGCAAGTCACTTAATTTCAACCATTTGATTTTAACTGCACAAGTTTAAACTTCTAATGCAATTAAATGACAGCTTCATACAGGCAGCCGGTGGTACTGCGCCCATATTCTGACAGATTTTTACAGACAAGCACACTTTTTAATGTGGATATTCTTATGATGGATTCTGTTTTTCCTGACATTGTGTGCTCATGTGGATTCTTTAATTGAAGTGATGGGTAACACCCAGCAAGGATGTTAGATATTTTCTGATGCTTTGAACCATTATTTTGTCATTTCAGCAACCAAGGAAAAAGGATTTCAGAGTGTTTCTGGGTTTCTTTGCAATAAAACACTGCCTTTCATGTAGTTGCCATTTTCACTCTGTGGGCAGCCCAGTGACAGGTTTCAGCAGTGTGGTCTCCTGTTCCACCATTGACACAAGCAAAGTAGATTGGCAGCCATCTTTTCCGGTTTTACTGCGCAATTTTCATATATTTAGCGTGCATAGGGCTTTTTACGGCCATTTTGCTGGTTCTGGTGCCACCGGCACACAGCGCTGTCACAGGGCAGAAACTAGTGGGTCAGTACATCCCACATAACCAAGGTTTTGGTAAGATGTTTGCTCAATAATAAAAGTGCAATTAATGTTCTTTTCGTGGCTACTGCACATATGTCAAGCGATCATTCGGAATGAATATTGTAAAATTCAAGATCAGTTTACAATACTAGTGCAATTTAAAAATAATATTTTTTAATAGCTTTTTCCAAGAATACACACCATGTTGTCCCTTTTAAATTTCCTTCATTTTTGATAAGGGTCTCACTCAGATTAAAATAATGATGTCTTTCTTCTGTATGCACGAAGGCAATGTTAATCATTTTGCTTCCAGGCTTTTTATTGTTTGGTAGTGCTGCTGAATCTCCACATTTGTTACAGCATACATAAACACTAATAATGAACAAAAGTAGAACATTGTGAATGCAGCTGCAGTAACAGCATGCTAGTGCACAGGTCCCTCGTAAGGTCTGCCAGAGCCCCAACCCTCGTCTCCTCAGAGCCTAGCCGCATCCCTCTATATAACTCCCAATATGTCTCCAAATACAAGGCCCGTCCCCTTCCCAGGGATACCTTGATTGTTGTTGGGGTCATCCTTCAGAAATGCAGCACCCCCTCTGCCCGCCACCTTAAAGATAGTTTGGTTTTCTTTCCGGTCGCGCTGCTGACATCGGTTGGATCGGCTCCAGCTAATTAGGGCAACTCCTGTTTTTAAAAGGAGTAGGAGAGGTGGAGAGGACCAGCTACAGGGGCTCTGCAAAACCACCCCTCCCCCACATGGAATTCTTACAATAACTGTGACATGAGATCACTGCTTCGAATAGCTTTCTGCCTTCACATCTCCTTGAATAAAGAGTTAAATAATCACACAAAGTCACTGTTCACAATCGATTAATTGCACTAACAACTTAATGGCATGACTTGCTGCTGGGCAAATCGTTTTTTAGTTTTTTAATTAAGATGCCCTCGTTAAGCATGCCAAGGAAACCAATCGCTACCATATATATTAAATTACAAACTAGAGGACAACATGTGTCTGACCCTGTCCCCCGAGCCTGTAAGTGCAGTCCAACATTTGTGTTGTCAACTACTGTCAAATTGTAGTCCTACTTTTATGGTGATTGTCTGTGTGACGAGTGAGAAGGACACAGACTCACGCAGGACTTGGTGCCAAGTGTTTTATTAAAATAAACAGGATAACGCCTATTTCTCCATAACACCTTGGGTATTCCCTGCCTATTTTATTAACTAAGGTGCTCGTCAACCAGTCGAAAATGTCCAAAGAAAAAAGTCCACACTACCCTTACTGACCCCATCACTATGAAAAACCAACTCAAATCAGGAGAATGACTCCCTTCTACTGAGGGTACTTCTAGTACCAGTCTTTAGTACCAATAGTCCCTTGTGGCTGCTTGAGCTGGAACTCTTCAGTTCCTTACTTGGATAATTGGATTTGCTCTAAAACCCAATCCGCAACTGGGTTGCGAGCCTCTCAAAATGTATAAAGAATGCAACTAGATCTTCTTGCTCCTGGTAAGGTTATAATTTACCATGGGGAACTATACAGTGTTGTGGGCCCGCCCTTATTTGTTCTAATCCTTCCTGGCTGCGTTAATCTGCCTGTATCTGATTGGCCACCAGGCACTCTAGGTGGGTCTTGAGGGTACTCCTGGGGAGATCAGGTTTATCTTCAGACACCGAAGTATGAGATCTTCACTGTCGTCTTCCTCCTAATCGTCTGAATTTTCAATAACATCAACGTTGTCATCTATGCCCTCTCCTATGTCGGAATCATCAGCTAATTGGGAATCAAGGGGACTAGGGTTAACCGGTACAGGGGTTTTCCTTTACCCTAACATAGGTTTTAACTTAAATAAGGAGAATGACACTCTTCTCCTGAGGGTACATATAGTACCAGTCTTTAGTACCAATAGTCTCTTGTGACTCCTTGAACCAGAACTCTTCAGTTCCTTAGTTGGATTATTCGACTTGCTTTAACACATAATCCGCAAGTATTCTCATGTGATTTCTTGGATCAAACTCTTTAATTCCTTAATTGAGTTATTGAATGTTCTCTCCTCTTTGGATATCCTTCTTGGGGATCTTTCATTAATTATCCCTTCTTGGTTGCAGTTCTCTGTTTATCAGTGGAATTTATCTGAGCTTTGTTGAGCTTTACATGAAGTAGAATTCATTTATGCATTTTCCTAAACTCTGTCATACCTGGTTTTCTCTTCAACAATAAATTGACATTGTACAGAATACTGAAATACTTTCCCCTTTTCCCCAGGGCATTTTTGATCAGTTTTCCAATCTCAAATTTTTCAGTTGCTCAACAGTTCTTTCTCTGTAGTTACAAGCTTGTCTTTCCTTTGTTTCAGATGTAACTCTGTGCTATGCATTTTACAGGGATGAGTTTGCTGCACGTTCCCCTCCGGTCCTCCCGGGCTCCCTGTTCGCTCAGTTACCTTCATTTCAGTAGGAGGATGCCTTCAGAAGCCTTCTTCTTCAAAGGCCATTTCCAGCTCCATAGAGCACTGATGCCTTCTCTTACCTGGCATCACTCTTCTTGTGCTCCCGTTTTGTCTTGGTTTCCCGGTCTTCTGTTGCATGACTGAACATCTAGCGGGCTTCTCTAGTTGGTGGTATCAGTGAAGTTGAGGTGGGACCAAGCTTGATTTGCATACGGTCTTTCGCCTTCTGTAATGGCTTGACAGGCTAAAAAAAAGCTTGTTCTGAAGGGGTGCCAAGAGCTGTGCTTGTGGTTATGATTTATTCAAAACCTTTCAGCCATCAACATTTTGGTTTTGCTTTAATCACCCTAAGTGGATCGGGTATGCCCAGACATGGGTCCCGAGCCTGTTGTGCCCAGAGACCCAAGCTACTCCTCACTGATGGCGCCCAAGAAGTCCAAAACATGTCTGGGGATGCTTGTAGTCTTGTGCAGTAGGGATGTGACCTAGCAGTTCAGGCCAGAGTACCCATTTTGTTGTGGGACCAAGCCTGATTTGCAACAAAAACAATGGTCTGGAGGGTTGCGCAGAGCTGTGCTTCTGGTTATGATTCATTCAAATCAAAAATAAAATTTGATGGCTGGAAGGTTTTGAATCAAAAACTTACAGCTATCAAATTTTGTTTTTTTTTAGTCACCCCTAGTGGGACAGGTATGCCCAGACGTAGGTCCTGAGCCTGCTGGGTCTAGAGACCTAAGCTACTCCTCACTGTTGATGGCCAACAAGGCTGAAACATGTCTGTGGATGCTTGTGGTCTCGTGCAGAAGTGATGTGACCTAGCAGTTTGGGCTGGAATAGAGCTAGGAATGGAGAGGTAGAGAGAGAAAGAGGGAGTTAGTGGGAGAACATGGGAGAGAGAGAGAGAGAGAGAGAGAGAGAGAGAGAGAGAGAGAGGTAGAGAGAGAAAGAGGGGGTTAGTGGGAGAACGAGAGAGAGAGGTAGAGAGAAAAGAAAGGGGGTTAGTGGGAGAGAGAGAGAAAAAGACAGACAGACTTGCTTTATACAGCACTATTAATTATGGCTGTGTTGCGTGAGTCCAGAGCCAGGGAACCATGGTGCAGAGAAAGGGGCAGGAGTTGGAGGGGGTTGCGCCGGTCCTCCTGCATGCTCCAGTGAGGTAAGAGCATTGCTTTGAGGTGCAGTCCTTCCACTGCTAGTTTTGCACAGTTGCCACCTGGCCTCCTAATGTCATTAGAGCCCTTTCCACCTGTTCAGACTGAGCCCTGGGTACTGAGGGGTGCAGGAAGGTGCCACAGCAGCCGCTGACTCTACTCACTTTGACCCAGAGTGCAGTCTTATGTCACAGGCGCTTGCACCATGTGATTTGCGGTTGAGGGTTACACCACTGCACCAACCTTGCATCTCCCAGAGAAGTGTTCATAGGGTTCAGCACCTCTGAGTGGTGATCAGGGCTGCAGGTGTTCCTTTACCAGTGAAGCCTTAACCTGAGCTACTGCTTCTTAACCATCTCTTTGCTAGTTTTGAACACATTTACTGGGGACTCCAGCAGAGACATGTGCAAATCTTTGTATCGTTAGCAGTGGAGGAGGCCAGTGCCCCCTCCCCATCCAATCTCCTACAAATTCTCTCAGTATGTTTATGAATACTCCCAAGCAAATTAAAACCAATAACTTAATTACAAAAGAAAACCATGTTCTCAGACTTTTCAAAGTCATCGGGGCCATTTCCATGACTTCTATTCATATTGCTTTGTTGTGTTGAGTGTATATTGTATTCTCATCTTACATGACAACCACACGGATAGTGTATATCTCCACATATCATCAACCCGGGTGAGACACATGCTGACAATGGGCACAGATAAATTGAAAGCAATGGGTTATGACTTGAGCTCAATATACTCGATGGAAAGAACTCGCAAAGGGATACGGGAAAGAAAACCTGAGAGAAGTTCTAAAGACGACACCTGTCAACAGAACAAAGAGTGGCACCATAACCAACACACAAGGGTCTGATCGCTCCCCAGATTGACTGTCCTCTATTACTGAGCCCAGTAGGAGCTCTTTACATTGACTGTTCTCTATTACTGATCCCAGAAGGAGCTCCTTACATTGAATGTTCTCCGTTACTGCTGAGGAGGGTTTCACATTGACTGTTCTCAATTGCTAAGCCCAGTAGGAGGGTTTAACATTGACTGTTCTCTGTTCCTGAGCCCAGTAGTAGCTCTTTACATTGACTGTTCTCTGTTCCTGAGCCCCGTAGTAGCTCTTTACATTGACTGTTCTCTGTTCCTGAGCCCCGTAGTAGCTCTTTACATTGACTGTTCTCTATTGCTGAGCCCAGTAGGAGCTCTTTACATTGACTGTTCTCCATTACTGCTGAGCCCAGTCCAGTAGGAGGGCTTTACATTGACTGTTCCCTGGTACTGAGCCCAGTAGGAGCTCTTTACATTGACTGTTCTCTGTTACTGAGCCCAGTAGGAACTCTTTACATTGACTGTTCTCTGTTACTGAGCCCAGTAGGAGCTCTTTACATTGACTGTTCTCTGTTACTGAGCCCAGTATGAACTCTTTACATTGACTGTTCTCTGTTACTGAGCACAGTAGGAGCTCTTTACATTGACTGTTCTCTGTTACTGAGCCCAGTAGGAGCTCTTTACATTGACTGTTCTCTGTTACTGAGCCCAGTAGGAGCTCTTTACATTGACTGTTCTCTGTTACTGAGCCTTCTTTGTCAGGAATCATCTGAGACTCACTTGCAGATCTACGGCTACACAAGCTTTGGTGCTCCCTTGGACACTGCAAGGGTTATGCATGACCACGTCTTTATACATGGGCCATGTCATTATCTTGAGGCATAGCAACCTTTGGGGATGGAAATCCACAAGTGCCGACCTCTCCTTTTGCCCTTTGCCTTCAAACTCTTCTGCCATAGATGATCTCCTCTGCGTGTCCTGAGCCTGTAGAAGAGTTTATCGCATTACCTGCCAATACACTATCCCTTGCTAACCTTCCATGCCCTAACTTGAAGACACGTCCATATCATGTATGGTTCATTAGACGCCTTAATAGTCTATCTCAACAATAATGTATCTAGTTGAAATTAAGACAATCAAACTAAAACATAATGTATCCAATTTACATCACCACAAGTCAATAATTTAAATCACTAAGACAGCAACATATACAGTACAAATATCTAAAACCCATCAATAACATTCTCTCCCAACAATTCATATACCTCCTTGATAAAAGGTTGCATTGCAACAATGATCTGTTTTCTGTTTCCCACAAACAGCCAGGCCCATAGTCTGTTTGCTCCACTGTTACATCAGCTACACATGTGTGGAGCCTGTGATCCCTAGTCACATTCGATCCCTGCCCCTCAGTAACTAGATGTTTCCAGGGTTCAATGCCAAGTTTACGGAGGCGACACTCTCTTTCCACCTGGGAAAGCCCACGCCTGGATTCCACCGCATCCAAAGTGCATAATGGATTCAACCTGAAGCCCATGTCTGTGGCCCTAACCCTACGATCTGGAAATAAGATTAAGTACCCAGGCAGCTTGCCAAGTCTGTTGTTTGCATATTTATATAGACTATAAGCCTTGTATTTCGGTATGCCATCCCACTGCCTACACCATTCCCACAGTTTAACTTTCTTTTTTATTAAATTTGGATGAGTCATAAAATCTTCAAGATTAGCCCCAACAGAATCCAAGGTAATAAGCATCCAGAATACAAGCTATGTAATGAACGGCTATCAGTCCAAAATGTTGCCACGCAGAACAAAAATCCAGACCCCCCCCCATTAAGGGGAGCAGGGGTTGCAGGGGTATCCCCGATCCCCTTGTTCATGTCACTGGGGTTCAGGGGTTGCAGAGCGCCCCCCACCCCCGCTTCCATTAGATGCACAGTTTTATTAATGAAAAGTAAAAAAAAAAAAAGGACCCTGTAGCGCCAGCTCCAACCCACGTAAGTGTAAGGAACTGATGCTGCAGCGACAGAGATGAGTCAGCGGCACACAGAAGGGGGCAGCTGAAAGGTAAGTAGGGCGAGGAGGGGGAGATGGGTTGCGGCTGCAGGTCAAAGTGATCTATGTGATCACTGCACCGCGCATCAATGGAAGTTTGCTTTTTGAAAGTCGACATTTTGGGAGGCGCAAGGATCACATAGATCCAATGAACGTGATGTGGCTGTCTGACACATTGTATAGTTGGACTCAGAATCTTACTAAAATGAAAGAATGGGGAGTGTCCCAGTCGACTGCGCTGCACGCACGCGGGAGAATTACAAAAAAGCAAGTCGCTCTGGTGGCAGTCAAAGCGGGTGTGTCTCTAACACACCTGTACATAGATGTTTGTGTGAACACACTGACGCACCTGGCGTCTCATGAAAATATGACAAATGGACAACTGGTGTTCCAGAATGGTACATGTCACTGGTTTATGTATTTGATAGCAACCATAGCAGTAGATTGGCTAAACTGCTGAGCAATCTCTGACAATAATGTGAATTAATAATGCAAAATCAGTGATACACAAATTGGCTCAAAGCTGACCAAAATAAATTAATAAATTAAGCAAAACATAGCATGAAGAAAGGCATATATTTATGCACAATCCTCAAAGGTTGTGCTATTCCGGCACCTGTTTCGTGCAACCGCTCTTCCTCAGGGTTGTGCTTAACATTTGTATTATGAAATAATAATAAGTCAACACAAAGAAAAAAATATTCAATTAGTAAATTACAGTACAAAAGTGAGCGAAATACAAGTCATATCAACGTGAAACAAAAGTAATTGATGGCAAGGACCAAAACAAAAACAGGGAGAGTGAAAACAAGAAGAGAAACAGCACATTCTACAATTAGTCACAGTCATGTTCTCACATATTGGAACATTAAATGCATTGTTTACATGGGATTGAATGTGCAAACGATATCCCGGTAACATGACATGTTATGCCAATGCCAATTCCAGAATACCTGAAAACTATGGGAAAACTATACATGTTAGACTCTGAGGGGAGGTGCTTCCCATGCAGTAGAACTCAGAATCTTGTTGAATGTCAATAGTCCTTTATAAGCGCCAATTGAGTCCAATGACTGTAGTCCAAGTTCCCCTGGCAGAAATGCCACTGGGACGGCTCCTGGAAGACGAAGACAACGTTTCCATATCAAACCTTCCATGCTATCTAACGGATATATCTTGGGGAGATTCAGTAGCTCCAATCCATATAACAGTATAGGGATTAATTTGCCCCCGTAGTAATTAATAAGCGGTCGCAGAGAATAAGCGCACTACTTCACATTTATTTTGTGAATTTTTGCTGCCAATTGTATCAATTTGCCATGAAGCTTCTCAATGATTTTCCTGGACTTTCAGGTAATAAAAAACGTGAAGCCCAAATAAGCAATGTTCTAAACCATCCTCAATGGGGTACCACCCAAGTACCATTCATATTTAATTGGTCCCCCTACCTTTACTACATGGCATTATAGAAGATTTGAATGCACTTATTTTTAGACCATTCTCATTGATATACCTATCTAGAGCAAGCAGGAAACAAGCTAATCCAGGTATAGCATCCTTTCATCGTCACCCATTTTTACGACCAGTGATTTGCCACAGCATTTATGCAGAAAAAAAATGAATCGCAAAATTTTTGTGGGGCGGGGGTGATGGTCAAGGGCATATAAAGAGTTGGCAGTGTTGCAAAATAAAAAAAAATAGGTAACTAATGGGGTGGTTTGGGGGGAACCCCCCAAAAATAATTGACATTTTAAAAAAAATGTTTTTTTAGAAAATATTCTGAGGCAAAACACCTGTCATTAAAACGGTTGTCAATGAAATGACATGGAACCCTAAGCCAATGGGAGCCATATCCAGTCTCTATCACCTCATGCCTGGGATTGTTTCTGCAAAACATTGTTCTTCTTTACACTGTCTGCACCCCAGCGGTGTCACTCACTGGACCGTCCATTCTGTTAAGATCAGGCTCTGAGATGGGAGACTGGGCACAGGGAGACAGGGGCTTTGCAAAACCAGTTTCTGATGACACCCTCTGTCTCCTTTCTCCAGCCCCACTATGCTCCACTATACAGATGTCCCCGACAGTCATCACCTCTACCCACGGCAGATATATACGCTCGGAGGAAAACAATTCACAATGAATAGCCTTCTGCTCATCAGGGATCCAGAACTAGATGTTCAAGAGTCAACTCAGCCTGAACCGATAGAAGGCTGAGATCCTCATCTTGGTGGACCCCAACCTCAGGCTCAGGGAGGTGGGTCCCACGCCCACACCATCTGAGAAAGTTGAGAAGGTAGTGTTATCGTAGACAAAACCTCTCATCCCACATCTCTATGATCGTGTGGAAATGCTGTCAATATGAAGCCCACTGCATAACCAGATACACCCCGGAGGTGCCGCCAATCTCATAAGGTCAGCACTGACAGACCGAAGAAATACGGATTCTAGTGGTCTTCGGTCGCTCCCTGTGGGGCGCTCTTGCTCTCCCGCTGCCTTGCACCCAGAACCAAATCATCTGGCCTTAACGAATGCACTGAAATCACACCTGACCATTTAAAGATTTAAACACATGTTTTTAAAAAGGGAACCTGCAGCGTCAACTTCGACCCAAATGAGAGCGACGGATCTGCCGCCGCAGGGATGCAGGAGAAGCAGCGGAAAGGGTTGTGTTCAACCGCCATACCAATTTGCTAGATATCCACAACCTTCCAAACACCCTACACACATGTTTCTGCTACTATTACTCCACGGAAACTCAATGTGTCCAACTTCATCGCCTCTGCTAAGCACTGAAACCTATCCTCTATCCTAATTCTCCTTGACCTGTCTGCTGCCTTTGATCACTCTGATCTCCTTAATACTCTTTTTCTTCTTAGAATTCGTGATTAAGCACTTGCCTGGATTGAATCCTACCTTCTACCTCACCAAGTCTCTGTCTCCTGGAACAACAACACCTCTTGACTCACTTCCCTAACTACTGGTGTTCCACAAGGCTCTGTCGTGGGTCAGCTCCTCTTTGTAATTTACACCTCTGCTCTTCAGCACTAATCTCCTCTTTTGGGTCCTCATACCAACTTTTCACGGATGACACCCAAATCTTCTTTTCTTTTCCTGAACACCCTCCTAAATACTAGGAAAATCAGACACCTCCTTCCTTTCAACACTGCCAAGCATCTCTTAACCGCTCTCATCTTCTCTAAACTGGACTGCTGTGCCAGCATCTCTTTGATCTCCCCATCTATTATTTCTTTCCTCTCGACAAGATCAGTTAGTTTGCTACCAGGACTGTCTTTGAACTCCCTCACTTCACACCTACTTCCTTGTACCGTCAGCAGGCTGGGTGGCTGATGATGCAAAACAGGGCCAGAGTTGTAATGTTCTCCACTATCCAACTCTACAAGCGTTTTCGTAATCTCTGTTCTGCCTCCTCAACTAGCATTGTGGCTCCTCGCTCTCCCTGTGCTTCCTCTCGCTACCGCTCTTTCTCTCTTCTTGCTCCACTTGCATGGAAATCTCTTCCCCTGGACATCGGAGAAACAGTCCAAACAGATTTGTTCAGAACCACACTAAAAGCCTACCTCCTCACTTCTGAGTTACCCTCGTAACCTACCTCCCATCTGCCTGCTCGCTTACATTTTTCTCTCGCCTCTAACCTGCCTCTGTCCCTCATTTCCTCGATCTCCATTCTAGCACTTAACCCATCATGGTCACATCCCAAGCTCAGCTGGCGTACCGCCTACCTGCACTTAAAAATGGCCAATGTTGGTTGTCCTTAATCTGTGTATGTCCACTTATCTATTTTCCCTGATGACTGTTCCATTTACTCCCCCTCCACAATCTGTCTCTCAAACTCACCCCATTGTAAGAAGCTCCCCGATCTGATTTCCTATCTATTGTACGTTCTTTTGTGATCAAAAGAGCATTGTTCCCCCTGTATATATAAATAAAAAGATAAATACATGTCCAGCACAAAGACTGGATTTATCAAGACCCTCACTAACACAAATAATGAATTGATCATTTTCATTAAATAGATCCAGGAAGAGCAAGGACATGCCATGGTGATTTATAACACTGCAGAACCTCATCCTTCAGTCCGATGGCAGACTGGAAGCCAACTGGGTCAGTCTAACCCATGAACTCCAAAGAGAACTCCTCAAGAGCCTTCCACACTACCTCTCCCTTCCCCAAAGTAAACTTGCAATCTACTAAAACCTCTGCACATGGAGTCCCATGCACACTGGAACCATGTGCCTTCTAGCACCACCACGGCAGCACGTGGAGTTCACTGAACACCGTACAACATCCTTCGCCCATCACATACCTGCACCTCCCCCCAGATCAGCTTCTCCCCCAGGTGTCTAAGCGCTAGCAGTACTCCCCTCAACCCCCCAGATAGAACAGAGGGTTGTTACCTGCTTCACCCTCTACTTTCACTCCGCCTCCCACCCCTCCCCCTTCCAGAGCCATACACCAACAGGACACCAAAAGGGCAGCAGAGTGATATATAAGAACACTTTCCATTACATTGCATAGCGCTTAGATGCCAGTCCTGGCGATTCTTTATTTTGCAAGAGCTTTACCATGCAATAACATGACTTTGTCAAGGAAGCAGGCAGGCAATGCAAGGAGTGGAAAAAGGCAAAATTTTCCTTTGGCCTCCCCCCAGTCTTACAGCATACTTTTCAGCCGGTTACACGCATGGGGGTTAGTTTGGATTGCTGCTTACAACCCCCGACAATAACCTGTTCAGGTGACGGATAGAGCCCCACATGCTACAGTTGGTTAAAAGTGGGAATCGGACGCTGGATCCATTAACACAATTGAAACTGAAAAAAGACTGCTAACTTCATCCTTCAGCGAGAAGCCTTCCACCACCATAATCACAGGGAGAAGTACAAGAGCCAAAAAAGAACAGGGCATGTAGAATTTAGGGCAAGGGCATGCAATATCCTTGTGTATCCCAATAAGATCATGTCTATGGAGAGGAAATGTAGCTCCCAGTAGTTAGTCCTCACCCGCAGCTCAACCACCCAAAGGTTTCTGGGCAATGCACTGGAATGGCCTGAGCGGTTACCATGTACAGTCGCCACTTCAAAAATGCTAAGGTTAATAATGCTGGGAAAGGGAATATATGTGTAAATCGGATATGGCATGAAAAAGTGACAAACGGGGTGAGGAAAGGGGGGAGAGTTGTAAAAGGGGGAGGAAAGAAGGGCTCCTCTAGACGTGTGACAGGATTTAAGGGGGAACACCCATTTCAGAATTAAGGTAAACAATTTCAACAAAAAAATACAAAAATGCAATCAAGTACAAATATTGCATATTCTCTCTAAGGGGTATTCCGAATTTAGACACATCGCAGTTGCTACTGCTGCGTACATGCGAGTGTGAAAATGAGGTCAGGGCCACCGAGCAAATAAGATTTCGTACATATTAGAGTTTAGTACATCGAGTGTGAAAGTGAGGTCAGGGCCACCGAGCAAATAAGATTTAGTACATATTAAGGTTTAGTACAGCGAGTGTGAAAGTGAGGTCAGGGCCACCGAGCAAATAAGATTTAGTACATATTACAGTTTAGTACATCGAGTGTGAAAGTGAGGTCAGGCCCACCGAGCAAATAAGATTTAGTACATGTTAAAGTTTAGTACATCGAGTGTGAAAGTGAGGTCAGGCCCACCGAGCAAATAAGATTTAGTACATGTTAAAGTTTAGTACATCGAGTGTGAAAATGAGGTCAGGGCCACCGAGCAAATAAGATTTCGTACATATTAGAGTTTAGTACATCGAGTGTGAAAGTGAGGTCAGGGCCACCGAGCAAATAAGATTTAGTACATATTAAGGTTTAGTACATCGAGTGTGAAAGTGAGGTCAGGGCCACCGAGCAAATAAGATTTAGTACATATTACAGTTTAGTACATCGTCCCTATACATGCTCAACATCAGAAGTGAAAACTTGCACCCCCTCCCACACTTAGTCACATTCTGAGCAAATTGAGCCCTGCAAATCTAAATTCCTGACTATGGCGGCTTTGAAGAGCCATAATGGAGCATCTGAGCAATCGGGTAAAGTGAGCTTTAGTGCCATGATGTAACATCGATGGAATGTGCTGCACTTTGCATATTTTAACCTCAACTCAAGTCTCATGCTCACAATAGCTAAGAGATCTCTGCATCTCCTACAATCCACCAATTCCCCCAAATTTCTCCCTTCAAGACATTTGCCACCATATATTTTTCCGCTGTCTGGTGACAAGGTTTTCTAGACTGCCCTGTGTTTTTCAGAAGGAAAAGTCTCATTATGGGTTTAGAGGTAACTGAAAAAAAACTGTGGTAGTGAAGTACCTAATATTCAGTGCTACAGGTTATGGGCCTCATTGTGAGTTTGGTGGTATTAACAACGGTAATTCCTTCAACGGAATTACAGTTACCAGCAGTGGTTTTGGGAATTTCTACCTGAGCATGAGTTCTGTTAAGCACCCATTCTGTATCCCCATTGGCCTTCATTGGTGGTTGAAGGAATTACCTCCGGTGGTAATTCCAATATAGGAAATGCCTACTTTTTTTGGAGGTAATACCTCTTTGCATACTCATAATAGTTTTCAACTGATATTCAGAAGGACTAAAAAAATAGAGGAAATTCCATCGCCATCAGTTTTTGACAGGTACCCGCAAACTCCTAATGAAGGTATATGAGTTACAAACCTTTACGGAGGTAAAACTTCCAGTATATGCATGGAATCACATGCATGGAGGTATTAACACCAAACAAATGGAGGAATTACCACCATTGGAATTATCCCCGGAGGCAATTCCATCGTTTTGCAATAACATTCTATGGTACTTTAGGATGGCGACAAACCCCAACTCATAATCAGGTAGACATTTTGCGGTCACCAGGAATCACCACTCAGAATACCGCCAAGCTTGTAATGAGGCTGAAAGTCTCCCATGAAAATAATATGATGGCCTAAGTACTCACAGAATCGCAAGTCAAATTGGGTGGCTGGATTTTTCTGCAGCATGGAAGACCCATGGATTCTGGATCCTGTGCCTGGAAAGTCTATAGGAGTGTAACGTATGTTTCTTCTTTTCCTGCCTCGCCATCAACATTTTCTCTCTTCATTCATATTTCTCAGTTGTTTGGATGAGCACCGGTGAGTTGCTGTGCACCCACTTCCTCCCACCGTGAATCCGGTGAAGGCTGGAGCAGCACGGTCGCAGAGCGGGACATGAAGATTTGGCTTGCTGCATTAGACGTCTACGGTGTCCGCTTACGGCACAAGAGATCTTTCTGCATCTTGCGTATTGCCAGAGGGGGGAGGAGATACTGGTCCGGCATAATGCCGCTGAGGTATCATTGGTTGCCTTGATGGTGGTTTTCATGACTTTCTTAAAAAGGCATTGAACCAGTAATCTTGGATGTGTCTCCAATGGCAGACAAATGTTAGTCTACAGACTCCTTTCAAGTACTTTTAAAAGATCACCAGTTGCCAGATATTCTGATCTTTGTTGTATAGATATTGCTCTGCTCCTGTTTAGCAGCTACTGAAGACATAAAAGAAAGATGTTCTGCGGAAACACATTCCGAGGAAAGCGGCCACGCTTGAATGCCTCGTGTCTTTCCAGAGGGCTGGTTCCTGGTGTTAGAGCTCAGTGTGTCGCTATTCCATATTTCATACTCTGCTGTTCTGAAGGATCAACACAGCTGCGACTTCAATTTTCAATTTCCTCTCTGGCCCTTCTCCAAGACTACTGATCGTTTTCCATCCTGTCCTGACTTTTATGGGTACGAAAATGTCTTCGATTCAACTTTCTGTTCATGTTCAACTGTAAAGACATGCTGCTTTGAATAAATAGAAAATGGCTGCCCATTTTGAGATGCAGATTGTTCTAACTATTGTCACAATTCCAGAAACGGAGGCAAACAATGCAGCCCCTTTATTTCTTGCCAAGCAGTCAATTGATGATTTTCCTTGCAACATGAAAGGGCACTTTGCAAAGCCCTAGTCTAGTCGAACTTGGGCAAGACCTTGCAAAATACAACTGAAGCCTGTACTAGACCTGGAAATACCTCACCTGAGGCTGAAGAAAACCTGTCAAAATAATACTCAATCCATGGGTAGCCCTTGCAAAATAATCCTGGAGCCTGGGCTAAATTTTGCAAAATCTTTAGGGGGCCTGAACTGGGCTTTGCAAAATGCTAAGCAAGTCTGGATTGGACCTTGTGAAAATGATGCAATTTAAGGCTGGACAATTTCTTGAGAAATGACACCATGACTAGACCTCACAACATTCTACAGCAGCGTGGGCCGGACCTTGGGATTGCCACTGCAGACTGGAGTAGACTTTCTAAAATGTCCCTTCAGCGGAGACAGCACTTTGCAAAACAAAGCTAATGCATGAACTAAACAATGCAAAATGCGGCCAATGCCCTCGATTGCACAATGTAAAATGCTACTTCCCCACTGACTAGACCTTGAAAAATACTACTGTAGCTTGCACTGTAGCTTGAAAGCACTACTTGGCCCCAGACTGCACCTGAGGCCACAGCTAAACCTTGCAAAATGCTATTAAACCTTGCCAAGAGGTTGCAAATCACTACTAGGGACTGGATGAGAGCAGCAGTTTTCCTGCAAGGAAATACTTCGTGAGTTCATTAGCAGGACACTGGCAGACACTGATTTAAGAAGACTCGATTCTACCTGCAAATTGCTTGTTTTCCTTTGTAATGTTCTTTTTCCTTCTCCCCTCCACCCCTTGAATGTTCAAAGTTGCATGCACGGGACCCAGTAGCACAACAGTGTAAACATTGGGGGTCCCCAGCATGCACTTTGCAAATGAGATGAAGGTGAAAAGACACAGAAAGTGGTTGTAGCACTATTTGTACACTTTAAAAGTTGGCCTTCCTTCCCATGGCCATTTTGCAAGTAGGACATTTTTTTTTTTTTAGGCACAGCCCTGCATTTTCCAGCACATGACCATGCTCGCCATATGAATGTATGTAAATGTTTTAAAAGATGTATTTTTTATATATTGTTTTTTTACAAAACAAATGTGTGCAGTTTGAAATAAATTAGTAAGTGGATATTTATAGACCAGGCTGCGTTGCTTGAAATTGTGCGAGTCTGCACAAAAGGTGGTTGTTACATGTAAAGCCATTTCTGCCGTGCCAAACCGCTGCCGGAGGTTTTACACATGTTTTTACGGCACACGTGTACTTCTCACTCCACCTGCAAAAGTTCTCTGTTTTACGCCAGCCTGTGATTTTCATGCCTGCTTAAAACAAAGGGATTCCTAAGAAATGTGGGCGTAGCTAGTCAATCAGGTAGCTAGGAACGCGGGAGGAACAGGCGATTTCATCCCGCGTTCCAAGCCGCCAGATGGCCGGTTCCCCCGGCCGCCATCTTCCCCCCACACCAGGATCCCTTTTTTAAATTACCCACTTACCTCATTGTGGCAGTGGCGGCACTCACCGTCGCTGCTTCCGTCTTTACTGCATGAGGCCGCCATGGAGCTTCGCTCGGGCCTTTAACTTGGGCCGCCGGTCTGTTAGCACCGGTTCCAGCCCCTGGGACTGGTGCTTAATGCCACAGTAAAGTAAACAGTAAAGGTGATTTTTCCAGTTGTTTCTCTTCCATGTTCCCCTCTATTTTGTACATGTGGGAAATTGTGCACAAGGAAGGCCACAGGATGCCACTGCTAGCATCGGTGGTCTCCTGCATGCATTATATAGTTTTTATAAAATGACCCAGAGAGAGTGATCAAGCATGCAATACTTATTTTCTGTTGCTTCCTGCTGATGGGGGGAGATGGAAATATAACAAGATTTGTGTTCAGTCAGAACAAACATTGGAATAGTCACACTAATTGCTCACGTGAAGTTTCTGGCAAGGTATTTGTGAAAAAGGGAACACATTCTTTTGAGGACTTGGGAAATTACTTTAGTCACATTGGTAACATGTGTGTCACAGGAAATACAACAACATATCACAACAAAGCACATGTCATTATTTATTACAAAATCGTTACTGTTATTCACATTTGGCGATCATACAATGTCCTGGGCAGGTGGGATGAATGACATGAGATGCACATGTAGCCGTCTACAGCATAGAGCAGTACACAAAGGGGTGGAGTAATGTGATAAGACCCCTTATTTCTCTTTCAAGGCCCATACCAAGGCATTGGTATGCCTTTACCTTTGGATGCATATCACTTATTATGCCATGTAAAAGTGTGGTCTTTTCATGCACACACAAACACGCTAAGCTAGGACCTCAACCTGGTTTATGCACATCTACTTTTAACAACATAAGTGCTGGGAGCCTCTTAGCCTTGCCAACTGGTGGGAACATGTACAATGTGTCTCATCAACTATAAATTGCATTTGAACTCCTGCAGTCATTCGAGCCCTGCATCCTGACCAATCACGGTGGTTCCAGTTTCTGATGGTGACGTAAGAGGTCAAGAGTTGGAATGTAACGTATCCTGTATATTTCTCCATCACACACGGACATCCCACTGTACTCTCATGAAACACTGGTCAATTCAGATATAACATTTTGAGAAACAAAACAAATTCACAGCATCGCAGGTTATGACCCCAGAGGGTAATGGCAAGGCCATACTATTATTTCCAGTTCTCGGGAGAGTTTTCTACAATGTATGGTCCATATTCTATAATAGCATGTAAAGTACATTCAATAACATTTGCTTATACGTGGCTCAGGGCCTACAGTCCAGTGAAAGGGACTCCTGAATGAATACCAGAGTGTTGCTGTGGCACCAGAAATCACTCACCTAAGAGAGTAGCAGTGTTTGTTGTGATTGCTAAATTCCGGATTTAACATTCTAAGAGGTTTATATGCCAGTGTATGAAGTTTATATGCCAGTGTATGAGGCTTATATGCCAGTGTATGAAGTTAGCCCATCCCAATATGGGATGTTCTCACATTGCCCCCGACATGCCAGAGATACCCTTTTCCATCTATATGACAATTAGTTTACAGGCCTGTGTACACGGACCAAAGTGCATGTTTTCATTGACACAGTAGAACCACTATACATCCTAAGCCTGCAGCTGCCTCTACCTGTGACAACAGGCATAGCTATGCGAATTGGACCACTGTAACAGGCGAAGTTATGCGACTCGGACCACTGTGTATCCTAAAGCAACTGCTCCCTCTAGCGGAGCATTCTGTGCGTTTGGGCAGCCTCTACTGCGCATGACAGCATCAGACAAACATACATCTGGCATTTTATTATAAGTACATGAGACCCCTAACTTTATGCAAAGGAACTGGAATTGTGTGCCCAGCATATGCCATACTCCAGCATTGATGGTGCTTAACAGTGCCTGACCATATGCAATGTGTGCAAAAGGATACAGAAAACATCAGCCTAAGACCTGGCATAGTATTGTAGCCTATGTGGCATATTGTGCAAGAGGGAATGTCATGGAGTAGCACGCTGTAAACCAAGTGGTATAAAACAATACGGCTCAGTGAAGCACAGGCTACAGCAATGCGCGATGATAGTGCAGCTTACCAGAGGATATTGATATTGTGTGCTGGCCAATATTGCACTTTGTTGAAACGAATATGGCATTATGTGCCAGAGGACATGACATACTGAGCAACGTATATGGGATAGCAAACCAGAGGTTATGGCATTACTTGACGGAGAATGTGACATACTGCTCTCATAAATAGCAATAAAGTGTGTGTCAAAGATGTGACATATTAGAGTCAAAGTTATGGCGCAGTGTGTCATAGGTTGTGCAATGTCGTAACTGTAGCTATGGCATAGAGTAAAGCAAGATATGTCACTGTACATCAAGGGAAATGCCATTATGTATTAAAGGATAGGCTATGTTATATACAAAGATGATGTTGTGTAACAGGGCGTACGGCACAGATGTGGCATCTAGTGTTGAAGGTCTGGCACAGTGAACCAGGCCGTATAAAACAGTGTACCTAAGGGTAAGCATTGTGTACCAGATAACATGTTATAACGATAAAATCTATTAGGCACTGCATACCAGAGGCCATGAATGTTATCCTAAAGAATAGGGCATTGTGTATCAAAGAACATGGCATTCTATATACAAATCTATATGGTAGAATGTACGGTGTAGCAGTGACGATCACATGGCATAGTACACTAAACATTCAGCTCATTGCTCATGGCTCAGTGCTCCAGAGAATATTGAATACTGTGCCAAAATGATATGCCACAGTGTACCAAAATGTATTGGATGGCATACCTCAGTGTACCAAGGGATGTCGCAGATTGTAAAAAAAAAAAAAGAGTATGTGGCACATTGCCCCAGCAGCCTTCTGTACCAGAAGACATGGCGTACAGAAGAAAGTGATACATCACAGCGTTCCTGGCATAGGGCATAAGGGATCAATGGCACATTGTGGACAGGGATCCATTAGTTAGTATGTCGTGGATCAGGCATGGGCTCCATGACTTCTGTGTATCAGAAGATACGCCGTACTGTATATCAGAAGATAAGCCATGCTGTATATCTGAAGATACGCCGTACTCTATATCTGAAGATACGCCATACTCTATATCTGAAGATACGCTGTACGGTATATCAGAAGATACACCGTATTGTAGATCAGAAGATACGCCGTACTGTATATCAGAAGATACGCCGAACTCTATATCTGAAGATACGCCATACTCTATATCTGAAGATACGCTGTACGGTATATCAGAAGATACACCGTATTGTAGATCAGAAGATACGCCGTACTCTATATCTGAAGATACGCCATACTCTATATCTGAAGATACGCTGTACGGTATATCAGAAGATACACCGTATTGTAGATCAGAAGATATGCCGTACTGTATATCAGAATATACATCATACTGTATATCAGAAGATATGCTGTACTGTTCAAAAGATACGCTGTATTGCATTTCAGAAGATACACCATACTGTATATCAGAAGATATGCCGTGCTGTATATCAGAAGATGCGCCATACTGTACATCAGAAGATATGCCATACTGTATGTCAGAAGATACTCCATACTGTATATCAGAAGATTTGCCGTACTGTTAAGGAGATATGCTGTACTCTTTACACCTTACTGTATATCAGAAGATACGCCATACTGTATGTCAGAAGATACCCCATACTGTATATCAGAAGATTTGCTGTACTGTTAAGATATGCTGTACTCTAAACACCGTACTGTATATCAAAAGATACGCGATACTGTATATCAGAAGATACGCCATACTGTATATCAGAAGATACACCTTATTGTAGATCAGAAGATACGCCGTACTGTATATCAAAAGATACACCATACTGTATATAAGAAGATACGCTGTACTGTTCAGAAGATACACTGTACTGCATTTCAGAAGATACACCATACTCTATATCAGAAGATACACCATATTGTAGATCAGAAGATACGCCGTACTGTATATCAAAAGATACACCATACTGTATGTAAGAAGATACGCTGTACATTTCAGAAGGTACACCATACTCTTTATCAGAAGATACACCTTACTGTATATCAGAAGATATGCTGTACTGTTTATTGGAAAATACAGCGTACTGTATATCTGAAGATACACCGTACTGTAGTAACGACAATAAGACATACATTATATATTGCTGATGCACTGCGAAGGAGGAAATGTCTTTGAATGATAGGGAATGTGGGACTCAATATGGAAAATGAGGACTCGATGCGCTAGAGTATGTGCATATGGAATAAAGGGTGAGGTGCTGTATAACAGAGCAAAGAGTGCAAATGGTAAAATACTACGGTATAAGGCATGCTGTTTAAAAGGACTGCAGTAGTGTATGAAGGGGCCAGGAATATCGAACACAATGTAAACAAACACAGACTAGGCCAGGAAATAACAAAGGGTCTGATAAAATAGTAACAACAAACATGATCCGGAACGTGACAGGAAAGGATACATGATCCTGCCCAAAAGGACATAGAAAGCTGTGGCGAGGAGTATGGGCACAAGCGCCAATGGATATAGACTGTTATTCAATGCATAGGCAATGTTGTGCCAGTGGATATAGCATTTTGTAGACATGCATTTTAAAAAACGGTGCCATTGCACCATTGCATTGTATGGAACACTCTTCAAAGAGGGTCTGGATTGGATCCACAAGGGGGTCTGTGGCAGCTAATAATGACCAAAAAGGCCAATTGCTATATCATGATGTGCCAATATTTATTGTTTATTAATGAAAGTATTTGGAAGTTTGTAATAGCTGATTTGGAATGGGTGTCCAAGGATTTGGAAATCTTTGGGTATGGAGCTGGCACACTATGCGAGTGTTAGAAATGTGGTTGGATCCCTGGGGTTGCATTGGCGCTGCATAGAGTCTTTTATCTGATTCACATGGAGCAGTGTGCCAGGGATATGAAAAACTGCACATATTGGAATGGTCTCAATGCCTATGGAAATTAGCCAATCAACATGAGCTACTGGGTCAATGGATAGGACGGTTGTGCCAATGGAATTGGAATGCCATCCCAAATGATCAAAATACGGTGTTCTATGAGCAGGGCATATTTCTGCAAAGACTGGTATGGCAGACATGGAATGGATCTCCTGTCTCGGCAACTATGAAGTCAAGGAAAACATGTTGAATACTGCACCAGGTTAAATTCTCTTATCGGAAACCCAATAGGGCATTGCAATAAAAGTTACAAGAGGTTCGAATTTGTGGTTCGTAAACTCATCAATGTGTGCATGGTGGTTATTGCCTCAGCAATACAGAAAAATAAGTTCTCATTAAAGAGGTGGTGTCCTCCGTTAACAGGTGGCCCCCGCTATGGGACTCTTTCAGCAAACGTCTGCTACCTTACCAAAGGTAGCTCAACACATGCGCTGTCACGCTTGGATAAGGCCGATCCATGCCTTTATGACATGAATATTCAGGAGTCACACCATCTACACAAGTTCTATCTGAAGAGGTCGGCCAATGTGCTCTATCGTTCAAGACCTTTACAACCCAAAAGAACCAGCTGCCGAATCATTTTCGCCCTCTGAGCTGCTACATAGTGCCTCGGTACCCTCCAGTATTCTGATGATGTTGTGCCTCGTGTTTCGGACAGCCAGCTGCAGGGGTGTGCACCCGCAAGTGTCCTGGATATCCCCAATGGCGCCAGCTCGGAGGAGTGTCTTTACAATGGCTGCATTTCCGTTTAAGGCGGCAAGGTGCAGTGGCGTCCATCCAAACGTGTTCCTGGCATTTACATCCGCCCCGTGGTTGAGCAGATCGATTGTGCTATAAAAGGAGCTCCGCTGGACAGCAAGGTGAAGCGGTGTCCATGCCGATTTCTCAGCAATGTTGGGGTCGGCCCCGATTTGTAGAAGCCGAGACACCACTGGTTCTTCACTGTATCGAACTGCCAGGTGGAGAGGGGTCCAGTTCATGTCCCCTTTGGCATTGACAGAGGCAAGGTTCTCCTGCAAAAGGCTCATGATCTCAGTGTGCCCCTTGAACGCTGCCAGGTGCATTGGCGTCCATTTTTGCAATGTCTTCAACTCAACATTGGCCTCGTGTCTGATCAATTTTGTGCAGATCTGTTTGTTACCCTTCACAGCGGCCATGTGTAGAGGGCTATAAAGACTTGTGTCGAGGCAGTTGACAATGGCGCCCATTTTGATCAGCGTCTGTACCACTCTGACGTAGCCCTTATCAGCTGCAATGTGAAGGGCTGATCGGCCATTGTCCTGCTTGAGGTTGGGATCCACCCCTTGGTTTATAAGAAGCTTCACCAGGTCAGAGTGGCCAAAGTAGGTCGCCAGGTGAAGTGCCGACTTCCCATCGCTTTCCACTATGTTTGGTGCACAGTGGCGAGAAAACAGCACTCGGACAACATTCTCAAAGCCATTCTGGGATGCCAAATGAAGCGGCGTCCATCCATCATGCTCCTGGCTATCCACATTGGCATGGTTATCCAGAAGCAGCCTAGTGGCTCGGTCATCTCCATTCTGTGCTGCGAAGTGCAGAGGGGACCACTTCTCGTCATCGCTCAGGTTGACGTCGGCGCCATTCTTAATCAGATCGGAGCAGATGCTCAGGTGTTTCTTTTGCACCGCCAAGCTGACGGGGGTTAGCCCATTGACTGTTTGACTGTTGACATTCGCTCCACGAGCCAAGAGATAATTGACTGTTTTCACATTACCCTGCACCACTGCGAAGTGGAGTAGGGTGAAATTGTTCTCGTGCCTGCGGGCGATCTCATCATCGGATATCAATTCACCGCACCCAACTTTCAGACGCTCCAACAATTCCTCGGTTCCTGAAAAAGTGGGAAATATGAAACATGTTATACTTGTTGTGTTCATGGCGGATATTTACCATTCAGTGAATTTTTATCAAAAAGTTAAGGTTTTTCCTTGAATTGAGAATGCAATGCTGCTTTCAGCCATTCGCGCGTGGCTATGAGCATCGTCAATAACGGGGAAAGCTACAATACCCAATAAGACTTACTGCTTGCGCTTACAGAAAAGAGGGAAACTGGCCAGCACGGAAACTGGACAATCTACAAACTGCCCAGTGTCATCAAAAAATGAGAAGTCAACCAGATATGGCTGAAAAGAGACTAAAGCTGCCTGGTGCCTTGCAGGAGTTTGCAACCTTTGGCTCGCCTTTTGTTTTGGACTACAATACCCATCAGTCCTAGCCAGCAAAGAAATTGGCAAGCAAGTAAATTGACGTGCCATAGGAGTCGTAGCCCAAAACATCTGTAGAGCAGTCAAAGGTGGCAGACTCCCCTTTTTAGAGTCACTGCTGTCTCCAAACCGACCTACAGAGGAGTCCACCTGTAGTACAGAATGTTCTGCTATAAAATAGTCAAGAGCGAGTCTATGAGCATGGCCGGGAAGGCCACATTTCCTCTTCAATAACTGAATGAACCCATTTCCACTTTATAATGAGTGTAATGGAGGTGAGAGACTGTGATGAAGTGCTTAAGCCACAGGGCAGTGACATGAGAAAGGTCATAGGTAGGGACAAAAGTAGGACTGTTATGTCCTCGTCCTATTTCTAGCGATCTTCAGAATCTATTTCTCATGCTCCTTCCTCCCCTGCTTTCTCTGTTTCTCTGTTTCTCTCCTCATGCTCTATACCTTCCATTCCTTTATCTCTCTTTGCAATCCCCACTCTTTCGGCACTTTCGCGGACACAACTGTATTTCATCTCATGTATATCGCCAGCATTTCCTTCTTATAAGCGTCTATCAACCCGCACCCCTCTCTCTCTCTCTCTCGATCTCCCATTTTCTCCCTCAATTCGTCACAGTCTCTTATCTATTAGCTCAATGCCTTCCTCCCCTTTTCACTTTTTCTTTTACACTCCTCATCCCTCAGTAGAGGAGTGCGACTTCTCGGACTCCTTTCTGCCTCTGTGCTGTCACCTTTTCACCTCCCACGGGATGTGGGTTGTCAGGAGGAGGGGAACACCGAAACACTATGGGGACTAAAAGTGCAACACAAGACCTATTTGATCTCTGAACTGCTATGGGACTGATTGATTGATATTTTATTTCTATCGCGCTCGTACACAAGTGTTTCAGAGCGGGAAGACATGAGACATGCTATTGCTCTGTTGGGAGCAGGCGATTGGAGTCCGAAGCCCAACATCGCCTTCTGTACATCTACTGTTTTATTTTTTATTTTTTTTGGTGGTGGGACTGAGGTCAGGTGGATTTAGAGTATAGTGTCATTGGACCATTCACTGTTGCTCCTATTATGTTACCTTGTCTTGTAATGTGACCAAAAATTAAATAAAGCTTATAAGAAAAGTACATATATAGATATATATATATATGTATATATATATATATCAAAAGTTTAATAAAACACACCATCCGCAAGTAGAACGAAAAGAGATTACTGTGCAAAACACCACGGCAAAGGAAAGAACAGAGTAGATGCGACAGACTGGAGAAAGTAGCACTCTGAGTTTAGTACCAGGGGTGGTAGGTAAGGTACTACTGTAAAAAGGATATTCGGTTGAAAACAGGAGTGATCATGATCTAACCGGTCGCTAGGGTCCCAGTGGACCGTGGGGGGCAGTTCAGTGTCACAGTACCTGGATTCAGTTCTTGGTGTGCTGATGCATCAGACCCGTGTTTGAACGTTGATTCGAGCTGATTTGGCTCAGTCGGGAATGTCGAATCGTGGAGGCCCTGGCAGCAAGCAGGCATCTGGTAGGGTCATAGACGGGTGCTCTTTACAGTCGAACGATGGCGGTTTAAAAAGCAGGTTCGGGGCAGTCCCAAGAACGTTTCACCATTTGCCTGGCTGAGTCAGATGTTAGCCGCTGGGAGAGGTTGGCGAGTGGCGCTCCAGCAGATCGAGTCGGCGGGCAACGGTTGTTGAAGTGGTGAAAGAGGGTGCATCAATGTGCAGTCAATGAGGCGGCGGCACTCAGGCTAGCTGGGCAGAGCTGTAGTTGTAATCCCCAGTTAGAGTCAGTGAGTGTCCCTCCAGAGATTCAGTTCAGGTTCCGGCACTGAGCAGTCGCTTCGGGCCTAGCAGGTGACGTGCTTCGCTTGGACGCGATGCAGTGCGAGCTGTTTTTGATGCAGTTCAATAGTTCCCTTGATTGGAGGAACGCATACACCAGCACCAGCGTGTTCCCTATTGTTCAGGATGTGGCGAACACAGAGCCACTGGTTCAGTGCAATAGGACAGGAAGCTTCGGCTGGTTTGGCTGGTCGGTTGCTGTGAGGCAGGGGAGTTGCTAGGTCTGGAAAAGACCCGGGGCTATGCTGATGTTGGAACTTTTGGGACTGGGTGCTAGTTAGCCTTTTGGCTGTAGCTCCTGAGATACTATCCGGGGCTACAACCAAAAGATCAGGGGCTATAGCCCCCTTAACCCCCCCCCCAGCAACGCCTCTGCTGTGAGGCCTTCGTAAAGGACTCAAGGACAGGGTGCTCCAGTTCAGGGACTGCTCTTCTGGCACAGAAGATGCGTTTCAGAGGTGTGGGACCTGGTCCACAGCACTGGTCACTCCTGATGTTCACTGGGAGTGGTTAGGGGACAGATCTTCCTTCTGTCTTCAACGGCTCCTTCTTCTCCTCTGGCTGAGGGCTTTGGACAGTGCAACTGACCCAAAGGAAGTCCAGGTGGTAATCTTAAAAATGTCTCTTCGGCCTTAAAGGATCCTTGAGTAACTGAGGAAATTCTGCTGAAGGGTTGTGCGACTCCTTCTTTTAAGGGCACAAGTACTCAAGGGATTGGTCTAAAGCTACCCTGCTTTAGGGGAGCAAACCCTGCTCCTGGCTGTAGTGTACATTGCCCTGTTAATCTTGCCCCCAATGTGTGTTGCTCTAGAGGAAGTGGAGCAGACAGAAAAGGGAAAGAGAGACTGTGAGAAACAATATGGTGGAAGGCTTCTTCCAGTGTCCAGAGCACTCTTGCCTACCCTACTCCCGCACCGTTCCATCCCACTGACAATGACCTTTGGATATGCAGCATCCTGGTCCGAGACTACTCCTCCTGAATGGGTGTGCTTCTTTGATGCCTGGGCCTAGGACAGCTGCCTGCTGTGAAGATATCTCTGGGACAGGGGGATACCAGCCCTCCCAAAGAGAATCAAAAAGAGGCTGGGTCCTCTGGGCTGGAAATCTGATGGGTTTTCAGGATATCGCTCATTAACGTTCATGAGAAAGAATGTCCATGCATTTAGAATCATTGTATGTAAATTTATCTCATGAATATTAATGAGAAGTATCCTGTAAATCCAACATGTTCCCGGCCTGGAGTTAGACAACCCTGCTATAGACAGACTAGATAAAGGTAGGGCATGCGCCTGACATCCAGCATAGACTGGTAGCTCAGGGCTCGCAGTATTGCGAAAGCACGGGCTGTCTCTGTGCAGATTTTTCCTAAAGATCTTGGAAACTTTGTCAGCAAGTAGGCCCGGAAGAAGCTCGGCATAGGATTTTGATACTTGATGAGGCAGGTGAACTGGTTCCCGGGTGAATTCCGGGCTTATCCCTCTTGTGTAATCATTTTTTCCAGTACTGTTTCCAGACACATAATACTTGACTTTCATAATTTAGAATTTTCTTGTAGCCATTAACCTGTTTTCGCTTTTGCCTGTTCAGCAGAGGGGCATATCTAGTTAAACTTCGAAAATGTTTATGTATTCATTTATTGTTATTGTGTATGGGGTCCACTAATTCGTGGCACCTCCATACCATACATTGAGCAGGGAGATAGTGGAGGAAAATGAACCTTAAAAACCTTGGAGAATCACATACATTTGAATGTCAAGGGAGGGGACAAGGGAAAACTGCGATACAGGGAATAAACTGGCAATACAAAGGCTAGATTCCAGTGAATGCGGACAAAGCAAGGAGTAAACGGGCACGACAAGGGAAGTGCTAGATTCCGGTGAGTGTGGGCAAAGCAAGGAGTAAACGGGCACTAAAAGAGAAGTGCTAGATTCCGGTGAGTGTGGGCAAAGCAAGGAGTAAACGGGCACTACAAGGGAAGTGCTAGATTCCGGTGAGTGTGGGCAAAGCAAGGAGTAAACGGGCACTAAAAGAGAAGTGCTAGATTCCGGTGAGTGTGGGCAAAGCAAGGAGTAAACGGGCACTAAAAGAGAAGTGCTAGATTCCGGTGAGTGTGGGCAAAGCAAGGAGTAAACGGGCACTAAAAGAGAAGTGCTAGATTCTGGTGAGTGTGGGCAAAGCAAGGAGTAAACGGGCACTAAAAGAGAAGTGCTAGATTCCGGTGAGTGTGGGCAAAGCAAGGAGTAAACGGGCACTAAAAGAGAAGTGCTAGATTCCGGTGAGTGTGGGCAAAGCAAGGAGTAAACGGGCACTACAAGGGAAGTGCTAGATTCCGGTGAGTGTGGGCAAAGCAAGGAGTAAACGGGCACTAAAAGAGAAGTGCTAGATTCCGGTGAGTGTGGGCAAAGCAAGGAGTAAACGGGCACTAAAAGAGAAGTGCTAGATTCCGTTGAGTGCGGGCAAAGCAAGGAGTAAACAGGAACTACAAGAGAAGGGCTAGATTCCGGTCAATGCAGGCAAAGCAAGGAGTAAACAGGAACTACAAGAGAAGGGCTAGATTCCGGTGAGTGCGGGCAAAGCAAGGGGTAAACGGGCACTACAAGAGAAGGGCTAGATCCTGGTGAGTGCAGACAAAGCAAGGAGAAAACAGGCTCTACAAGAGCTCTACAAGAGAAAGGTTAGATCCTGCTGAGTGAGGACAAAGCAAGGAGTAAACAGGCACTACAAGAGAGGGGCTAGATCCTGGTGAGTGCGGGCAAAATGCAGAGTAAAAGGGAACTACAAGAGAAGGGCTAGATCATGGTGAGTGTGGGCAAAATACAGAGTAAACGGGAACTACAAGAGAAGGGCTAGATCGTGATGAGTGCGGACAAAGCAAGGAGTAAACGGGCACTACAAGAGAAGGGCTACATCCTGGTGAGTGCGGACAAAGCAAGGAGTAAACCGGCACTACAAGAGAAGTGCTAGATCCTGGTGAGTGAGGACAAAGCAAGGAGTAAACAGGCACTACAGGAGAAGTGCTAGATCCTGGTGAGTGAGGACAAAGCAAGGAGTAAACAGGCACTACAAGAGAAGGGCTAGATTCCGGTGAGTGTGGGCAAAGCAAGGAGTAAACAGGAACTACAAGAGAAGGGCTAGCTTCCGATGAATGCTGGCAAAGCAAGGAGTAAACGGGCACTACAAGAGAAGGACTAGATCCTGGTGAGTGCCGGCAAAATAAGGAGTAAACGGGAGCTACAAGAGAAGTGCTAGAACCCAGTGAGTGTGGGCAAAGCAAGGAGTAAACAGGCACTACAAGAGAAAGACTAGATCCTGGTGAGTGCAGACAATGCAAGGAGTAAACAGGCAGTACAAGAGAAGGACTAGATCCTGGTGAGTGCGGACAAAATAAGGAGTAAACGGGAACTACAAGAGAAGTGCTAGATCCTGGTGAGTGTGAGCAAAGCAAGGAGTGAACAGGCACCACACGCAAAGTGCTAGAGCCCGGTGAGTGTCGGCAAAACAAGCAGTAAACAGGCACTATACAGAAAGTGCTAGAGCCCAGTGAGTGTGGGCAAAACAAGGAGTAAACAGGCACTACAAGAGAAGTGCTAGATCCCGGTGAGTACAGGCAAAGCAAGGAGTAAAGAGATCCAGGTGAGTGCGGGCAGAATGAGGAGTAAACAAGCACTACAAGAGAAGGGCTAGACCCTGGTGAGTGCGGGCAAAATAAGGAGTAAACAGGAACTACAAGAGAAGTGCTAGATCCTTGTGAGTGTGGGCAAAGCAAGGAGTAAACAGGCACTACAAGAGAAGTGCTAGATCCCGGTGAGTGCGGGCAAAGCAAGGAGTAAACAGGCACTGCAAGAGAGGTGCTATATCCCAGTGAGTGCAGGAAAAGCAAGGAGTAAAAAGATCCCGGTGAGTGCGGGCAGAATGAGGAGTAAACAGGCACTACAAGAGAAGGGCTAGATCCTGGCGAGTGTGGGCAAAATAAGGAGTAAACAGGAACTACACGAGAAGTGCTAGATCCTGGTGAGTGCGGGCAAAGCAAGGAGTAAACGGGCACTACACAGGAAGTGCTAGAGCCTGTTGAGTGTGAGCAAAACAAGGAGTAAACAGGCACTACATTGGTAGTGCTATATCCTGGTGAGTGCAGGCACAGCGAGGAGTAAACAAGCACTACACAGGAAGTGCTGGAGCCCGGTGAGTGCAGGCAAAGCAAGGAGTAAACAGATCCCGGTGAGTGTAGGCAGACCGAGGCGTAAACAGGCACTACAAGAGAATTGATGGATTCCGATGAATGAAGGTAAAAACCAGGAGTAAACAGGCATTACAAGAAAAGTGCTAAATTCTAGTGAGTGAAAGCAAAAACAAGGAATGAACAGGCATTACAACAAAAATGCTATATCCCAGTCTTTGCAGGTAAAACCAAGGAATACACTGGCATTTCAACAGAAGTGCTGTATCCCAAGTCAGAGCAGGCAAAAACAAGAAATAAAGAAGGCATTTCAAAAAAGTGTTAGATTCTATTGACTGCAAACAAAAACAAATGATAAACACACATTACAAGAGAAGTGCTATACCCGGTGCATGCGAGCAAATACAAGGAGGAAACGCGCATTATAAGAGAAGTGCTAGATCTCATGAAAGCGAGCAAACACAAGGAATGAACAGGCATTATAAGAGAAGCGGTAGATCCCATGAAAGCGAGCAAATACAAGGAGAGAACAGGCATTATAAGAAAAGTGCTTGACCCCAGTGAGTGAGGACAAAACAAGGAGTAAACAGGCACTACAAGAGAAGTGCGAGATCATGGGGAATGAATGCAAAACAAAGAATAAACAAGCATTACAATAGAGGTGCTAGATTCTTGTGCGTACACACAAAACAAGTGGTAAACAGGTGGTAGATTCTAGTGAGTGCAAACAAAAACAAAGACTAAGCAGGCATTCTGGAGAAGTGCTAGATACCAGAGAGTGTGGGCAAAACAGTCTAAAAGCCTCCTGGGGACAGGGTAGTATAGGTGCAGGATGAGAAAAGATAACAGCTGGAGTCATGGAATACTTCCTGGCTTAGAAATCTGACTTTGCACGTAATTCATACATTAGTACAATAACCTGTAGATGTTTACTTTTGAGCTATACACATAAAATATGATCACACTTTCTGCCTTCCTGAACATTATCCCTTGTTCTGTATTCCTGTACCTGTCACCGAAGGCAGTGCCTTATTCCCTTCTGCTATCGCTCCACGCATGCTGTCCTTCATGACCCGAATAAGCCTTTCAATTAGGCCATTCATCTCTGGGTGATATATAGACCTGCTGCTGTGTCCTATATCGTTGCTCCTTAAAAATGACCCCATCTTCTCAGACACGAACTGCACTCCATTATCCATTACTATTATAGATGGATTCCCTTCTATTTCAAATATACTCTCTAGAAAATGAATGATGTCTTTAGTACAAATATTTTTCACCCAGGATGTGTCTACCCACCTGTACAACATGTTTACTAATACAATGCAGTGCCTTAATGTTCCTTGACTCCTAACAGGGCCAACAATATCCAGTCCCACTCTCTCCTGGGGTATGGTGGGAATAGACATTACAGTCATGGGATCAGTCCTGCTGGTGCAACATCTTCCAGAATTCCCACTTACATTGCATTCTCTAACCATTCTTTCCCCTTGTACATTCATTCCCAGCCACCAATAGCGATGTCTAACCAATTGCTTTGTTTTGGATCATCCCTTGATGGCCCTCATGGGCTACCCTTAAAATCTTGTTCCTCACACCTTCAGGAGGCAAGGTTTTGTCACTCCTGAACCCCAATGCTTTCTCTACATGCAGTTCATTGTAAACCATCTTCACAGCCTCAGACGCTGCTCCTTGACACACTTCTTTGCTCATCACTCTGCTCTCAAGTCTTTCCTTTAGTTCTGTCAGCATGGTATCTGCTGACATGGCTATGCCCTGATCAGCATCATGTTCATCACCATCCTCTCCTTCTTCCACTAAACTAATCATTCTTGGAAGACAGTAAGATGACCTACTATGGACCCCATGTAGATATTCTGCATCCCATGTATATGCCTGCAACCCTGTGACCCACTTTCTTATGCTAGTCTAGAACTTTGTTATTAATATTTCATTAATATTAATGAACTATTATACACAATATTGAAACACTTGAGTATAGGCACGTTATAAATGCCATATCATATACAATTGCTTATGATCAAACCGAATCATGAATCTTGTCCCCCACAAAAATGGTCTGAATTTGTCATTGGCCCATTTGACCACTAACAGTTCTTTCTCTATGGTAGAGTAATTTTGCTCTGGTTCCTTAAGTACTCTAGATGAGAATGCTGTAGTACATTCATTTCCTCCATCTCTCTGTGACAGTACAGCTCCCAACCCATGATTACTGGCATCTGTGGTCACGACATTGTTCCTAATATGATCGAAATTATTAAAAGCTGGAGCTCTGCTTAATGCTAACTTGACTTCTTTGAATTCCAATTTACAGTCTGAGTCCCATTTGAAATGCACTCCCTTTTTCATTTGTCTTGCGATGTGGTGTGTTTCACTAGCACACCATGGAATTAAGTGTGAATAGTACTCTGCCATTCCAAAAAAAAATACTTGCTCCTTATTATTTGGGGTGGAAAAATGGTAATGCTATTAAATGTTCCTTAGGTCGAATATCATGCTTTGAGATTTCATGTCCTATGTACTCTATGTTTCCTTTGTGACATTATTCCTTCTTGCTTAGTGTCATGCCAGCCATTTTCAGTATGTCTAATACTCTATCAAGTCTCGGACTGTGTTCCATCATGTCCTTCCCATATATAAGTACATCATTGTGAAAAATGATACGGCCCCTCTCGTTATGAAAAAGTTGATACATGATCCGCTGGAACGCACCACATGCCAAGTGGCATCCTTATGCACTGAAACAATCCTTCAGGTGTTGTGAAAGCCATAAGATTGCTTGAAGATGCATGTAGCTTGACTTGGTGATATGCTTATTTCAAGTCCAATGTGGAAAACAACTCAGCCCTTTCTATTGTATTCAACACGCGCTCACCAGCACTCCCACCCCACCCCCTCCTCCTCTCCTGACGCCTCTCTCCTATTCTCATTCAAGGCCATACAGGGGCAGGACATGATCAACATCATGAAAACTATAAAGCCCTCAAACTGCAAGGTGTCTCCTGCCCTGCGGCAATTATCAAGGACTGCGCAGGCACCCTCACTCCATTCCTAACTGCCTTTGTCAACGCTTCCTTTGCTACAGGGAAAGTCCCATCCTGCCTCAAGGAAACCTGGGTCCGACCCCTCCTAAAAAAAAACACACTTGACCCCACCTCACCCAATAACTACAGGCCCATCACCACTGTACCATTCTTACTTAAGATACTGGACAAAGCAGCGTACTTGCAAGTGCAGCACATCATAGAAGAGAACAAACTTCTAGGGTTACGCCAATCCGGCTTTCACCCCCAGGCATGTGACAGAGACTGTCAAAAACCAGATGGACGATGCGAGAGACCTAGGTAAACCGGCTCTACTCCTACTTCTCAAACTCTCTGCGGCATTTGACCTTGTAGACCATAATGTCCTAAACCACCACCTTACTTCCACAGCCAAATTCTCCCCTGACGCCACTGCCTGGATCACCTCCTTCCTACAAGGTAGGGCCATGCAAGTTTTCTCTGACTTGGCCTCTGCCTCACCCACTATCATGCTCTGTGGAGTGCCTCAAGGCTCTTGCCTTTCCCCTACTCTCTACAAAATCTTTACACGACCCCTCTTTCTCATCCTTCACGCCATGGGTATCTCCTACACCAACTACGCTGACGATACTCAGATCCTCCTTACACTCACAGGCAACTATGACACACTCCACAATTCTTAACAACATCTACAACACCATCCAAACGTGGATGGCTGTCAACGGACTCTGACTAAACTCTGACAAGACAGAACTCCTGCTGGTAGGATCCACTAACACTCTCAGAAATCTTGACACTCAGTTTAGCCACTTCACCATTGACTCCATCAAAATCCCAGTATCTGACACAGTGAAAACTCTTGGAGTCTATTTGGATTCCAACCTATCCATGACTAGACAAGTGAATGCATTTGCCTCCTCTGCAGTTTACCATGCAAAACTCATTAACGCAGCTAGGCCCTTCTGCACCAACATAACCAGAGCTATCACCGGCTCTATGTTGGACAACTGTAACGTACTCTTCCTCGGGACCTCAACCAAAAATTTAGAAAAACTGCAAGTAATCCAGAACAGTGCTCTGCGTGCAGCCCGAGGTATCTCTAAAAGAGAACACATCACGGCCGCCAGAAAATCAGCCCACTGGCTCCCAATAAAGGAGAGGGTTATATTCAAAGCCCTGACTCTCACCCATAAATGCATCCACCTCTCTGCACTGGTTTACCTATAACAAAGAATCCAACCCGCATATCCACAAGGCCAACCAGAACACCCTAGGCAAACATGCTCACCGTGCCCAGAGAAAAAAGAGCCAGAGGCGCTAGCTTCCTCTACCTTGCCTCCCTACACTGGAACGTCCTTCCTACTACTCTTCGTGCGGAAGCTTCAATCATTGCCTTCTGAAAAGCCATGAAAACCACTCTGTTCGCTCGATCAACACCAATCCCCATGAGACTGCTCACCGCATCTCCTGCTAACCTGGAAATGTACTTGTAACTAGCTGAATGTATTAATGTGTTATCAATGTTAAAAAATATAAAATGTACCTCCCTGTAACTAAGCTCCCTGCAAGTAACAGCGCCACGATGCCCAAGGCCTGTTTGTGCGCTATAAAAATGTAAAAAATAAATAAAAATAAATTTCACTAATGCTTGGTAAAGGATGTCTGTCTAGGACTATGCATCTGTTCAGCGATCTCAGGTCAATACACTTTCTATTAGGTTTATGCACAACTAACGGTGAGATCCACTTCACAGACTCAACCCTTTTTATCACACCTTGTTTTTCCATTAATTCCAATTCCTTTTTTACTTCGTCTCTCAGAGTGATGCGAACATTCCTTACTTTGTGCACTACCAGTATCAAGTTAGCGTTCATACTGATCTTGTGTACTGAGTTTTTCATGCAACCAACTAATCTTTCAATACTTCAGGTTGAATGCTCTGCCTTTCTCCTGTGATAATTGGTTCATTTTTTAGTATGACTTCCTTTTGTCCCTCACATGCATAGTCTGCCTCCTCAGCATTAGGATCCATCTTAATACTTCATCTTTTTTATGTGACCAATTTAGTAGTCGATAGTTTCCTATGCACAATACATAAACCTTTCCGTTTCCGGATCTGGTCCAAAACCATCCCACCAATTCTTTGCGTTTACCTCCTTGCGCTATAGGATTTATGTCAATGTCATTCAAGGAAACCTTCCCGTATAGTTGACTTTCAAATATCTTGTTGGGTATTGGAGTATATTTCGCGCCAGAATATATCACCATGGTTACACTTTCTCCTTCAATTTTTAGCATTGCCGTTGTTTTTTCTGCATTAGCATCTTCATATTCTGTAGCCCTGATTGACTGTCAGGTCTTCCACATCCATAGACTTTTCTACTTCTTCGCCCAGTTCATCCACATATTCTAGATTTTCATGATGGCTCCTGCAACAAATTTGTGAAATGCTCTCTTCTGTTACATGCATAATACTTTTCATTCTGGGCACTGTCACTATTCGCTAAATGAATATAGCTGTTGCATCGGAAACATTTATTTTGCTCTTCTTCCATTTTAACTTTGAGGATTGGTTTCTTCTTCACAAATATCTTTCTCTTCTATTTTCCTTCCCTGCACTGCTAATGCCTACATCGAGGATGCTGTTTCTGACGTCTTATTTTCCAGGTCTGATCTCTTCTGCAATTCCTTTACACACTTATGAGAATGCCCACCTTCTATTGCTGCTCAATTACTTCTTCTAATGAGGGGTTGCTCTTTGCCCATAGTGCACTCCTCACCTCGCTGTCACTACACTCTCACATGAACCGGTCACGCAACCTTCCTTCACGATTGCTGCCAGATTCACATGACGAGGCTAATCCCCAGAGAGCTTGATGTGGTGGTCCACTGATTCATTTGGTTCTTGTTTCCTCCTGTCGAAATGGCACCTCTCTAGAATAATGCTGACTTTCTTCTCATAGTGTTTGTCTAGCATTCTGATGCCTTTCTAATATTCATTAATGTTCGCTGGCTCATCCTCCGTGAGACCGGGGAAATGATCAGACTGATCCTGCGCATAATGTCCTATGCAGTGTGTTAGAAGGCATGTTTTCCTTTCAATGGAGTCATTTGGGCCAGGCTGCGGCTGCACATAATGATCAAAGCGCTTTTTCCATCTTTTCCACGGCATCAGCGGCTCTCCCTGCATGTCTAGAAAAAAACTGGGAGGAGAAGGTACACTTTGCATTTTCCCTCCTTTTCAATAATATACTTAAAAGCTGCTTGTGTTCTTTAGTGTTCAAAACCGATCCGTGCTTCAACACGTTTATTTTACACATTTTGTTTGCACTATATATTGTTTGATTCAGACCTGTGCTCATGTTTAGATCCTTTACTTCCACCTTTCCTCGCTTTCCTTTCCTCATAAATCACGTCCATGAGAACAAGGGCATTAGACTGATGAGGCCTGTCTGTCTTCTTCTTGCGATAGATTTGATCCATCAGCGGTGATTTTTGGATACCGAGGCTTGAGCCTCCTTACTCCATCTTCATTTGTATCCATCAGCGGTGATTTTTGGATACCGAGGCTTGAGCCTCCTTACTCCATCTTCATTTGTATCCATCAGCGGTGATTTTTGGATACCGAGGCTTGAGCCTCATTACTCCATCTTCATTTGTATCCATCAGTGGTGATTTTTGGATACCGAGGCTTGAGCCTCCTTACTCCATCTTCATTTGTATCCATCAGCGGTGATTTTTGGATACCGAGGCTTGAGCCTCCTTACTCCATCTTCTCGGGTAGAGTGTGTAGTCGTTGGTTGGATTTCTTCATGGTCTGTGTGGACTTGTCACAGTAGGGCTGGTTTCACAGGGTCTTCGCTGTGGTAGGGTGACTGATAAGGGTTGATGTGATGCTAGTTAACACCCAGCGTCGTGCATGGTATGGCTGTGTGCGGAAAGCATTGAGGTTCTTTTTTCTAGCTGTACGCCATGTGCAGATCCAAACGAAGGATTCATACAAGCCTCTCAAAAGAAATGAACTCCAATCACACGTGGCCGCACAGCAACCAATATCCTCGAAAGGCACATTACGCTACATGACATGCTGCATGTGTGATAATGCCACAGCGCATCCATGCTGTTTACCCGCGAGTTCCTCCTTTTCAAATTCACGCATCCGCACAGCTCTCCGCGGGCACAGCGACCGCTCCCCCACTGACAGCTACTCAGCGGGGCAGCTGGCACAGTCCAGCCCTCAGTAGAACACTCGACATTCTAAAGGATGCTAATACACTGAGCTTGCTACAGATGGGTTTAAAAGGCTGAACTCGAGCCATTGTTTAAATCAATTGAACTCAAATCTGTAGAACCATCACAAGGTTGACAGGGGAGGAGATCCAAACCGAGCCTTAACATATCTGATTTTCCTCCTTTGTGACTAAGGCCTGTATCACAAGAGCATCGGATAGAATTAAATTAAAACACAATTAAAATGAAATCAAAAGAAATTGACTAAAAACACAAACATTTGGCTAACTTTCAAGCAGGGGGAGAGAGCAGACAACATGTATTCTCATTTATTGGTTCCCCTCTAATTAGGATCTTGATCTTTCCAATAATTTAACTTTTAGCCACACTTGGTTCGAACCATTGAAACTGATGCAAGACCCCATGGGTTGAAAGTAGATTTGAGCTGGTTCGCCGATGCCTGGATATGGCTCATAGATTATGTGGGAAGCCTCCTTTCACATCCCTTGACGTCCCTCCATCACTCCTCACTTTCTATCTAAACTGGTTCTGAAGACAGTGCAACTTTTGGGGTTCCCAGTCTTTGGCAGGACCATCTTCCCAGCCCTCGGATCCACCCACAAGGGATTTAAAAAAGAGCTCTGCAATGACCTGCAACAGCAGGTGCCTGCTCCCACTGCGCCTCAGAAGGAGGCGGGCTCATCACAGTCCAGGATCCAGCAATCCCAGGATCTCCCGTGAACCAGGTGCCTGCTCCCACTGCGCCTCAGAAGGAGGCGGGCTCATCGCAGTCCAGGATCCAGCAATCCCAGGCTCTCACATCAACCATGTTCCTGCTCCCACTGCGCCTCAGAAGGAGGCGGGCTCATCGCAGTCCAGGATCCAGCAATGCCAGGCTCTCCCATGAACCAGGTGCCTGCTCCCACTGCGCCTCAGAAGGAGGCGGGCTCATCACAGTCCAGGATCCAGCAATCCCAGGCTCTCACATCAACCATGTTCCTGCTCCCACTGCGCCTCAGAAGGAGGCGGGCTCATCGCAGTCCAGGATCCAGCAATCCCAGGCTCTCACATCAATCATGTTCCTGCTCCCACTGCGCCTCAGAAGGAGGCGGGCTCATCACAGTCCAGGATCCAGCAATCCCAGGCTCTCACATCAACCATGTTCCTGCTCCCACTGCGCCTCAGAAGGAGGCGGGCTCATCACAGCCTGGGATCCAGCAATCCCAGACTCTCACGTGAACCATGTTCCTGCTCCCACTGCGCCTCAGAAGAAGGCGGGCTCATCGCAGTCCGGGATCCAGCAATGCCAGGCTCTCCCATGAACCAGGTGCCTGCTCCCACTGCACCTCAGAAGGAGGCAGGCTCATCACAGTCCAGGATCCAGCAATGCCAGGCTCTCCCATGAACCAGGTGCCTGCTCCCACTGCGCCTCAGAAGGAGGCGGGCTCATCACAGTCCAGGATCCAGCAATCCCAGGCTCTCACATCAACCATGTTCCTGCTCCCACTGCGCCTCAGAAGGAGGCGGGCTCATCGCAGTCCAGGATCCAGCAATCCCAGGCTCTCACATCAATCATGTTCCTGCTCCCACTGCGCCTCAGAAGGAGGCGGGCTCATCACAGTCCAGGATCCAGCAATCCCAGGCTCTCACATCAACCATGTTCCTGCTCCCACTGCGCCTCAGAAGGAGGCGGGCTCATCACAGCCTGGGATCCAGCAATCCCAGACTCTCACGTGAACCATGTTCCTGCTCCCACTGCGCCTCAGAAGAAGGCGGGCTCATCGCAGTCCGGGATCCAGCAATGCCAGGCTCTCCCATGAACCAGGTGCCTGCTCCCATTGCACCTCAGAAGGAGGCAGACTCATCCGGGATCCAGCAATCCCAGGATCTCCTGTGAACCAGGGTCCTGCTCCCACTGCGCCTCAGAAAGAGGCAGGCTCATCACAGTCCGGGATCCAGCAATCCCAGGATCTCCCATGAATCCGCACCAGGAACTGCCACTTTATCTCTGAACATTCCCCATATGCTCACTAGTGCTTGTCAGAAGCGCCTTGAGGAAGATTAGTGGGCCATGCTTCACTAAATCTATGCATTCATGCAGTTACTTCAAGAGGAAATATGTACTTACCGCTGCTGCGGGTGCTCTGGGAGCTGGAGGATGTACTGATTTGCTTTAGTTCATCAAATGCAAGAGAAAGGAAAGAAAAGAAAGACCATGTTAAATCATGCTTTGCTTCGGTGATCATTTCTTTGTTGCACTGAAATGTCATGTGCATCTGTAACATGGGGGTGTGGGCATGCTACCGAACTAGAACCCGGGTTCTGTTGCTTCAGAGTGTATAGCTTACTAAGGATCTCTACCTCCACAAATGTGAACTCACAGAATAACACCATTACTGCGCCCCCATCACTGCGACCCCCGGAAATTTTCACCTTGTTTTATTTCGACCCCCCCTCAGACCACATATACCTGTGGGAGGGTAATCGTATATAATGCAAGCAGGGGGTTACGCAGGGTTCTCCCCCGCATATATATGTGGTGTAAAGTGGGTCGAAATAAAAGAAAGTCAGCAATTTTGGGGTCGCACTGATGGGTGTCGCAGTAATCGTATAGATCGGCACTCACCAGCTTGCTCACGTTAACACATGTGGAAAGCCGGCTGCAATGATAAAGCCTAAAATAGTGCAGCACGTGCCGGCTCCGATGGAGAAGAAAGATGCTCTGTTGGAAACTCGCGTCCCACTGATAATAATCCTAAGGGTGTTAGGTTTGAGAAGTGAGGGGTCATTGTTTGCATGGCGGCTCGGTTGCCGAGGGAAACTGGATTCATTCAAGAGAATGTGCACCCCCACTCACCAGCCATAAGGGTTGCAGGTTTGGCTGGGGGTCATTATTAGAATAACTGCCCGGCTAAAGAAGAAAACTGCCCTGTAAGAAATTCCGACCCAATGAGCGCTTGGATCTGACCTTCAAGAAATGTGTGCTTTATGCATAAGCTAGAAAAAAACAAAATACCTCTTCTCCTTCATTCCCCTCACTACAGTGGTGGTTTACTGGGTCACCAGCGGTCTGTACTTGGGATCTAATGTCACTGCCTATTATAAAATCTATTGCTTGTCTCTTTAGAGATTAACATTACCAACCAATGGGGGGGGCAGGTTCTGTTGCCAGAGGGGGCAATGAACTCCATATGGGGCAGATGTCTGCAACTTGTTGCTCTCAATGATCTCTCACCATTGGCTATGCTGGCTAAGGTTGGTGGGAATTGTAGTCAAAAACATCTGGAGAGCCAAAGTTTGCAGAGACTGGGACAATGGTTAATACAATTCCACAGTACATCAAAGGCCCTCATTCTGAGTTTGGAGGCAGCCATGGCGCTATTAGCGACATGGCTGCCTCCAAAATCAGTTCGACTCCGTTCTGGTGAAGGGAGTAATTAACGGTCCAGTCCGAGGTCGGCGGGACCGGTAATTCCCCATTCACCAGAGCCATTCCCCATTCCCATTTGAGCCCCCATAGGGCTCAATGGGAAGGTGGCAATAACGGTACCGCAAATTGCGGTACCGTTATTGACCCTGGTATCCCTTCGCGGGTCCCGTCCATAACGCCTGGTAAAACCAGGCGTTAATGGAGGGACGTGCAAAGGGACCTCGGAATAGGGCGCAAAGTTATTACCGGCACCAGTGTCATTACCGGTGCCCGGTATCCCTTTGCGCCCTGGTCGTAATGACTCCCAATGTTAGTTTCAGCTTTTATTAGGAACTGTGAGCTGTCTGTCTTAGTTCTGCCTGACGGAGAGGTGTCTGCACACTATTGTCCCAGAGTTTCTAATTGCCATATTGAATTGCATGTAAATAGTCAATGATCAGTGGGCTGGAGGGGGTCGTTCTCTGGTGCACCCTGCTGGTAGTTCATAGAACTGATTCACATGAACTAATTAATCTTTTATTATGCACTTAATGCTGGAGACCAGTCTCCAAGCACAGGACTTGATTCGAAGCTGTGTTGCTCAGCATTGTCTTGCTGGCAAGGCAAACACGTTGCCCCTGAGCTATCCTCCTGGTCAACATTTCCCCTAGGATTAACGAATCCTGTCTAGTGGAGGTGGGGACAAAAGGAGGGAGCGCCATCAGACTACGGTATCAAGGAGATGTGGCACAAAGTATGCAGGCATCTTATAATGGTGAGCCTGAAGAGGTTCACTATGTTCCGCGTACCTCATTAGGGTGCCTGCTAACTTTTTTGCTGAGAGGAGCCTTTGCATAATTCGGGTCCGGGCTCTGCACTAAGCACAGCAGCATGTCCGTTTCCACCGAAATATCTAAAGATAAAGAAAAAAATAAGATATAAGTCAGATAGGAGACACCAACCTCTTTAACATCTGATAGGGGACACACCCCTCTCACATAAAAATGGAAAGCAGACTCAGAATTCAGATAGCAGACACTGAATCCTATGAAATCAGATAGTAGACACTGAATCCTATGAAATCAGATAGTAGACACAATTTGGTAGGAAAGAAGATAGCAGGCCTAGACACTCAGTTCTCATAGCAGACATAAGATGGCCTGAAACCAGATGACAGGCACAGAACCGTATGAAAACGGATTTCTTTAACAGCGGGACATGAAATCAGAAAGCAGACACAGAGATCTAAGGAATCTGATTGCAGACACAGATCCCAGAAACATCTTTTGGGGTAAATTGGCACGCCTGCTCTAGAAGCATAAACCCTTTACACGGTTCGCTCTGCCATCTCCTATGCCATCACATTTGTTCTCTATTCTGAGCAATACGATTGTCTGGGCTGCTTTAACAGATCTAATGGACATACTTATTGTTCAACCCTTTACACGGTTCGCTCTGCCATCTCCTATGCCATCACATTTGTTCTCTATTCTGAGCAATACGATTGTCTGGGCTGCTTTAACAGATCTAATGGACATACTTATTGTTCTTACATAGAGCCCTGCCTTTAGATCCAGAGTCCAGTGCCTTCAGGGGTGAAATCTTTAGACATGGGTGCTGTGCATTGTTAAGGGAGGAAGGGTCTTTTTGACACCCGTCCTGTGCATTCTGCATGAAATAAGTCTATTTGCTCATCCCATTGCAGGGAGACGTCCCTATGGTCTTTCACTGATGACAGTAGAAGGAAGACATTCGATGACACACTCAGACTCCATTTTGTGCCACCTACGACTCAATCTTTTTTACTAGGCCGCACAATGATCTCTAAGAGGTCTTCTCTCCCCCTATCCAGCGCTGCCCACAGCCTGCTCTGACACCCCCACCACCTCCTCCCCTGTCTGCGCTGCCTCAGTCTTTTTTTCACGGAAGCCTAGGCGCGAATTGTTGCAAACTAAGAAAGTATTATTTTTCTTCCTCTGAGCTCATTGCCCTGGCGTGACTGGTGGCTGCCCTGGCCAGCGCGTTCATCCATCTCCACAAACCTGTTACTGCTCCTTCAACTCCCACCTTTCGAAAATTATTGCCTGCACAGCCTTTTGCGTCTCTTTTCTCCTTTCATGTAGCAGTTGGTGGGACCCTTCCCCACGGACCACCCCAGATTGCCCCCAATATACTTAATCCTATGTAATCATATCGTCTCCATGGACTTCCACTGATCAATCCACTCGTTTGAACCATAAGGCACCAGGCGAATAAATCTCAGATTGAAACCCCTAAATAAGGCACCTGGGAAAAAGGACCACTGCACACCTGCCCCCAGAGAGACCTGGGTTAAGAATGTGTATATGTTTACCCACGATTTACTGGCGACCCCGCGTTCTGGAATAAGTTTTAAGTTTCACATTATTCTTAGCATTCCAATGAGTATTGTGTAGTTTAGATTAGTTAGAATAATTGCATCTTGTGGGCCCGGCCTGACCTTCACCCCTCCCAGATGAGCCCAGCTGACCCACGTGCTGCGAGAAGCAACAGCTCTGCGCCAGCCAATCAAGCTGCATCTTCCTAGTATGGCCTATACTGCAGCATTGTAATGAACCAATGAGCTTGCAATATTCAACCCCTATACTATTTGTCACTGATGACGAGAAGTGTGCATAATAAAAATGTGTTGTCTCTGTATTGCTGACAGAGCGCTCTCAGAGCAACAGAGTCCTCTGCGTGCATCGTTCACCCGATAAAACCTTTGTTTGACTTCCAATCTTTCTCCTGCTCTCATTCCCTACTGGGGTGTGGCCATTTATTCTGAGTTTGCATCGGGGAAAGACCACCTTCACATGACAGTCACGTCTCTCTCCAGAACTCATGAATTACGTTATTAACATAAGAGATATCAGTGTTCCCCGAACATTGCAGCCATCCTGCCATAAATTCACCTTTTCATTTGCACCCTCCCCCCACCCACACCCCGCGTGACCCATTCCACTGCTCTATAGCAGGTGGACTAAGATTTCCATCTCCAATAACACCATTACTGGTGTTTTGCGGTGCTTAAATTGGATACTTAATAACATGCAAAAACACAGCGTTCACAAAAAGCATGTATTGGGTGTGCATGCTGACAAATGGAGAATGCAATTGCTAAACTCTGCTTTAGATCTGTAACAGTGCATAATGGATGTGATTTAGCATCTGTCAGTTTTAATGTTGCTTTATACATTTGGTAAATGCTGCCATAACTTGTTTATCCAAGAGGCTCATTACATCCTTTTCCATTTAGTGCAGATCCTTGTACATTTTGTCACAGAATGCTCCAAGCAGAGACATAACACTAGACAAGTTGATCAGAATAATTTACCTGTTGTATTAGTTCACCAAAGAATAAGTAAGTTTGGGAAAATGAGGGTAGGTGCAATAACTATATCTTCTAAGGGGATGAATTGGCAACTAAAGGTAGGCTTGGGTTCAAATAAGTCAATGGCCTATGGACTGTGCACAGCCTCACACCTGAACAGGGAAGACAATCTAATCAGGAGGTGGTTCAACTCAAAAGGCCTGGCAAAGAAAATGTTTCTAACAATAGTTCCACAGACATATGCAGAAAACAGAATATGCAATATTGAATCGTGAGCAACAAAACATTTTCTTCCAAGGTCCCTGGCTTTGGTCGCATCTTGGCTACTCTCCAACGTATAGTGGAGCACCTTGGCCTTTGTCTTCCAGTTGCAGGTTTCTCCGGGTTCCTTAATCCACTTCCAGAGACTCCATGGCTCGGGCCCTTTGAGGCCAACGCATCACAGTCTTGGTTGAGTCTTGGGTCCAACTGCAGACATGTAAGACAGAGGTGGATGCAACTTCCTCCCTCCAACCTCCAACTCTTTCCTCTCAGCTCTCCTCTCTATAGACTGTTGGCTCTCCAATCTCCTCCCAACACCTTGATCCAGCTCCTTCTCAAACACCCCACCCTTTTTGACTGAGCATTTATAGTCTGGTTTTCACTCCCCCTGGGTGGTGCTTAGAGTCACAGATTGCACCTGTGTTGTGTGACTTGTTCTGGTCTGTGGTTGAGCATTGCCTATTGTCATGTAGGCTGAAAGGGGACTGGCCTGAGATTACATCAAGGCCTGGCTCCACCCTGGATTTTCAAACTGCCCTGGACATATGTGCGGTCTCCTTCCCTCTTCGTTGGCGTCATCCTGCTGACATTGCCTACTGTGAACTGGTTCCCTTTGTTTTCCTAGCATGTAAATCAGATTTCAAAATAGGCTTGGGTAAGTAAGGGAACACTAAGGGAAATGGCAAATTTGTAATCTCTGCAATGTTATCGGAAATGTGAGAACAGTGCTTGTTTTCTCCCTGGCAGGTATATACCTAAGTTTTATTTCATGTTTGTTTGTTGAACACAACTTTGTATCAGTGGGCATCCAGCCATCTGTGCTGTTCTGACTCCTACTGTTGAATGATTCGTATGGCATCAGTGACAAAGAAAGAAATATATTTGCACCCATTTCCCAAAAGGACAAAGGCACAAATTCATAGGGTAGGGGTTTGTGTCTGACCATCGGCCTTGTAGGATTCCAGTATTATGATTATGGTTCTCATCAAGTGGCTTGTACCAGACTCATTTATCCTGTTTGTCATTGGTGTTTGTGGGTGTGGGAATGCTCTTGCGACTGCCCCCCTGCCTTTCTGCAGGGACCATGTAGGGGTGGTCTGGGGATGCCCGTATGTTTCTTCCTGTCCGACATCCATTAACTTAAGGTGATCCCTAGCTCCATAGCTACTACACTGTTTGGGCACCAGACTTTATCACTGTATGTATAGGGTCAATCTTAAAGATTTGTCATAGTTAATGTTCTAATGTTATATTTAAATATTTTACAACAAAAATGTTTGCCTTTCTTTGGGAAAAACCGGTTAGGTATGCGATTAGATGATGCCAACCAGTGCAAGCTATTGGTGACCATTCATTAGCATTCGAGGACCCGTAGTTCATTTTTCTGTAATAATTGTGGTACTATATTTCCCATCATGCAAAGTATTTTGTCTTATAAAGCAGAACTAGCTGAGTGAGACCAGTCCTGGCATGGCACCAGCTGGTACCTATGCCAGATGTACATTTGCCAATATACCCGAGTCATATTTTACCTAAATAAGCTCATAGCCTGCGAATGTTCATGTGCTCTGAGGTGCACTATAGATCATTGGCACTCCATGCAATCACATACTAGAGTAGACCTGGGCAGGAACACTAAAGGCCTCATTAGGAGTTGGCCATACTTTTTGCCGAAATTCTACCCATCGTGAATACCACTTCCGCCAGCAGTATTTCTGTAACACTGTGCTATTCAGAGTTTGCACTGGCAGGGGTGGTGTTTCTGGAATACCCCCGGTGGTAGTGCAGAAATATCACCTCGGCCGATGGTGACCTCTGAAGTATTTATTTTTATGTCAATTTCCACCTTCATTTTGATGGTGGGGATGTATAATGTGCATTAGTGGTTCATATCACTATTGTACATTTATACAATTATAACAGGGTCACTAAATGACCTTTTTATGCATTAGCTGAGGTGGTAAAAGGGGGCCCGAGGGGTGGCCACCATTTCAGTCCCTTACCATGACCCATTCTAAACTCTTGTTATGCTACACTTCACTTATGTACAGCAAAAAAAAAAATCACAAGGCTGTTTGGCAAATTTGGAATTTGTACCTCCAACATTTGCCTGGAGACAAAAACAGTTGATGAAATTCAGCCTTATTTAGCACTGGTTTACTCCTTCGGAATACCACCAGAGGTAAATATATACCAACTAGCCCTGAATTGGGCAGATGGTAAATCTGGCATTAATTGGCAAATACAGCCAGATTTCCCTTTACCACCCAATGTTTAATGACCCCCCCCCTCAGTGTGCATATCAATATCCCTGCGAGAGCTGTAGCTTGCTTCTAGTGGTCAACCGGCCCAAAGGTAAAACACCCTCATCAGTTTGCCATCTACCATTTTCACTGCCATATAGCGTTCCACCCCTTTTCCTGGAATTTTGCTCGTTTAACCCCACCGAACAACACTGTGATGTTTTCTACACTTCTATCCATAGTTCTATGTCATATTATCGCATTTTGTAGGTCGCTCAACCAAAAGACCGGTTTTTTTCGACCGATTTATTTATTTATTTATTTATTTATTTTGTCCTATTTTTGGCAGCCTAAAAAAAGCTAAAAAATGACATTGCCTCTCCCCCACCAGCAACACCGTGACTCCTACCAGCACCCCTCTCCAGTGCGATTAATTCGAAAACAGGGTTTTACCCACCTAACGCCCTTCCCTCAGCCCCCCCACCTCCCTACCCATCCAAGACTCCCCCAACCCAAACATGCAGAAACATGCAGAAACATACGACACACACACACACACTTACCCGGTCTTCCTTGTCAGCGCCTCCGGGACCTGGCGTGGCTGCCCACCCCTGTGCGCATGGGCAGGACAGTTTGATTTAGAAAGCCCGCTCAGTGCGGTCACGGAGCGGTTTTTCTAAATCGTTTTTTTTTTTCCTCAAAACGACTTTTAACAAAAGGTCTCTTGACCTACTACCCTATCCATAGGCGAATCTCCAATCCACCATCCCCGAAAAACAGGCGGGCGCCATTTCCACCCAATCTGGCACAACTCTGAAATGTCGCAGCTGGGTAATAGCCACCAATAAGGCCAGACATCAAGGCTTTTTTTAGTATCTCTGTAGATTTAATATTATCTTTTTTGACAATACCTTTCACTGTAGTGCATTTACACCCTTTTAACTAAAGATTGGCGTCTGCTTTACATTGAGATATTTGAGACATAGTTGAATTTGTGAATTTATTTTCCAGATGGTAGCAGCAGGTAGATGAGAAAAGTTCCTTTCTCCTCCTTCCAATCCCCCACTGACCCTCTCTTCTTCAATTATTATGAGAATTAGGATATTTCTAGCAGGAGACATAGCAGATTCCCCCAATGCCCCTATATTCCTGCACAGGACTGCACACAAGTAACAGTCATTCAATGAGGAAAATAATAACATTAAACTTCCCACAGCAATTCAAGCTTGATTCCTCCAGCTTTTATGCAAAGTAACAATAAGTATTAATATTACGGGATAGGATGGTATTCAATGTATCGACCTCAGAAGGATAAGGAGCTATGTCAGCCCTCGTGTGATAGGAACCAACGATTGCTGCTGCGCCCAAGATCTCTGAGCAAGGTATTGTCATTGTTTGGGATAAAGGATGGTGAGATTGTTCACACAGGCACAGGGCTTGAATCGTGACCTGCCCTGGCAGAGCAGTACCTTTAAAAGCCGGCCTCTTCATCGGTTCCTGATTCCAGCACCTTTGCATAAGGTCGATCATTTGCTCGCACTCCACGGGACGTTCTTCCAAAATGTCCTCCAGGGCGGGCCGCTTGCCAGCTGCCACTTTAATGATGATGGTCATCATGCTGGCACCTAGATCGGGATCAAGAGAGGGTATTAGCATCACTGGCTGAAAACAAACTGGTGCACCCACAGCTGTCGGCAAAGTTTTAATAGCGTCTCTGGTGGCAAAACGGTGGTGCACCCACAACTGGCTGAAAGCCAGGGGTCTGTAACCTTTGACTCTCCAGATGTTTGGACTACAAATTCCATCAGCCCTATCCAGTTTAGTCAAAGATGATGGCTCAGAGAGTCTTAATTCCAACCAAATGGAGAGCTATAGTTTGCAGACCTCTACTCTACTTCACAGGAAGATGTCCCCATGAAAATATGACCAAAGAGGGCTAGATTTTGCACTGATATTTCTAGCCCAGCAATACAGGAGGGAAAATTCCAGTGGACCAATTGCAAATATTTTTCACCCTGGGTTGAGATACTGAGATGTCATTGGAGGGGACAGAGAGGAAGGCTGTGAAGTCCTACAAGCACTTTGTCGCACAATATTTCTTAGACATGTGTATAGCATTTGTCATATCTGTATTTTTTTAGTATTTATTGCAAAGCAAGGTAAGGGTGCAGAAGTAAGGCTCAGATAGAATGGTTGCATTTTTCTGGATATAAAGTTTTATTAAATAATAAAAGGTTGAACAAATGTCTATCTAGCCCTAAAACTAAGAGGGGTTTCCCTACCTCAAAGGAAACTAGTGACTTTGTCAGGAAGTCTGAAAATAAAGAGGCTGTCGATGTCGTGTCCAAAAACCGCCTCTGCCCCCAACACTAATGACCTAAAGTAACTGTGCAAGGATAGTCTCTTCTTAAAGTGTGTTTTCAATCAACAGAAAAGTTCCCAGTCTTTCTGGTAATGGAATGTGATGAAATTAACAATGTTATGCTCCTGTACACTAGGGTTCTTCTCAGTTTCCCTCATTTTTGGCTCTTGAGCCCCTTTATCTTCTTAGGAAAATGTCAGTGTACAATCCCCAAGGATAAGTTGTTTAGCTTCACGATCCTGTGTCTTGTCAACTTGATGCAGTTCATTATAGAATGTAAAATTCTGCTTTCCCAATTCCGGGGTCCTTGACCCTTTTAATCTCTCACATGGGTGCGCGTCCCATATCTTGGTTCACTTTCCTGCCAAACATATGACTCCTCTGTTTTACTTATTCTGGTGATATTGTAGGTGTTTCGTTCGCTTTCCTGCCAAACACCTAATCCTGTTAACTTGGTTTCTCTTGGTTTGTTATATGGGTGCGGGTCCCAGGCTCACCATTCGTTATCTCTGTTCAGTTCACTCTCCTGCTAAACATATGATTCTCTTCTCTTGGGGTTTCCCAGGGTCTTTCATTTCCACGTGTGTGATGACCCCAGACTTGCAATGTCCCTTCAGGGTCCCAGGCCCTCTTTCTCACATATTTATATTCACTCTCTAGCTCACCCGGACCACTAACAACTCCTGGCAAACTCCTGTACCTGTTTCCTTCCTCTTGACAGGTACCAGCATTTCCCCAACCTCGTCTGCGTTGATCTTCGCGGCTCTGGCAGCTCCCTGGTGAATGGTGGGGTCTGCGGTGGTTCCGCAGACAACTATCTCTGCCCGGTTGTGCATCCACCCTTGCAAGTGGTTCACTGCAGTCTGTGGTGCCCTGAGGAACGTATCAGCAAAAAACCCAAGCAGTCCCTCCAGCTTGGGCCACATTTGGGCTCTCCTTCTCCTCGCTACGTGGCTTCTTCCATTTGGCTTCTCTCTGTCCGCCCCGTACAGGAGTCCCGTATTTCCTCCTCAGAAGATTGTTCTTCCTCTGTCTGGAAGAACTCCGGGGCCAGACAGCTGTATTAATTCGGGCAAATTACATCTTGAGAAAAGCTATACCACTCACTCCGTTTCTTCAGAGTGATCCTCGGACTCTTCATGATCTTGTTCGTCACAGTACTTGTTTCAATTTAGAAACAAGATACTTAGTATTCTCTTGTATTTTAGGTTCGTCGGGTATCGTAAAGTGATGGGCCTTGCATCAGAGTACATTTGCTCTACTTATAGGGGTATTTGGTATTTGAGAAGAGATTGGATGCATCAAGGCGGGGGAATACCGCGTTCCCTGAGACTAGTCGTCCCCAATCCAACAGAAGTCCTCCCTCCCCATGTGATCCTCCATCGGTGCAATACACCCAGGGGGAATTTTGTACTGTGGCCACACCGCCTAACCCCATGGGAAAGGTCTCCCCCTAGAGGAAAAGGGACGACATCCTCCGATTCATCACAACCCTTACAAAGTTTTTTATCAGAAACAATGCACCCAAGCCAAACAACAGCTTTAGGAGAAATTCCTGAAAGTTGATGGTTGCAAGTTTATGAATTAATCTTAACCACTGGCAATTGGTCTACAGAGCACTCCCGGTCATCGTTTTGTAGCATTGAATATCATTACAGAAGGGCAAAGACTATAGTTTTATTTACTTATTTTTTAATTTAAAAAGTGCTGCACCATGGCCCACGGGCAGTGGGATGCTGTACAACAAAACCACTATAATGGTAAGACCTATATAATATAAAATGTTCAACACAATTACAATAAACGAAAGGGAAATAACAACAATAAGCAAAACGAAATTAATCTGTGAGATTAAAGAAGAACTGTGCCACTAAAAGAAGCTCATATCATTAAAGCAAAGCAATTCACTATATGGAAATCAGACTTAGTCTGACCCCAGAAGAAACACTTCATCCGACTGCTAGGTCATACCCTTGCTGGACCCGACCACAAGCATCCCCAGACACCCCTGCAGATGGACTTTCTACTTCTGTAATGGCATAGCAAGCTACAAAACTATAGTCTTTGGAGTTGCCCAGAGCAAAGCCACAGGAATGATTAATTTAAAATCGTCCAGCCATCAACCTTCAGTTTTGCAAAGTACACTGATTGAGATCAGTAATGATAGCCACTTGGTGATGGGGGCAGGGGAACAGTGGCTGTATGGAATGGGGTCAGCCCTGTTGGGGTAGATGGATGTAATCTCAATATTAATGAGATATGCACGTTGTGCTCACCATATTAATGTTAAGAAAGGAAGTGACCTGGTTACAACGTTACAGTTTTGCATGTAACTAGAATAGTCAATTAAGGTTGGTTAAAGATAACTTTTAGTGTTACCTTGTGTCTACTGTGATACATTTTAGATTTGCAAACATGTAGCAACATGATGAAGATTGTGTGAACATAATATGGGAGCACATTGTGTAACTTGGCACAATGAGATTTAAATTGCAGAGATTCATACAAAGTGGAAAAAGGCTCTTGAATGGGAAACCCATTATGAGAGGTTGCAGTAGTTTTGAACAAACGTAAGCTGAGGCCTGGGCATGTGAAATAGATTTCCATCGTATTCAGAAGACTGCCTGGAAAGGCATCAATTGGCAGAGTGGCAGCTGCAACTACATGGGAGCGGCTATTTGGAGCTGAGATAGGATGCAGAGCGATGGGCCCAGGGTTTTCAGCTTGGAAATTGTTGTTCGAGTGGCCGAAAAAGCATTTGCCACCTGGCAGTGTCAATCTGGAGTTAGTGGCTAAAATTGTAAAAGGAGGACTGGAAGCGAAGATGACTGTGGGGTTATGAGAAGGTCACATAGATTAGCAAGGAAAAGAGTATAATGGGAGGAGGCCAGCTGGATTGAAATGGTAATCGAATTATGAAAGGACATGAGAGGATGCCAAGAATAGGTATCCAGAGTGTCAGAGTGCAGAAACAAAGAGTTAGTGCCGATCAAGGCAGCCTTTTGCTAGCTCTCTATAGCCTCAAAGTGCCCATACACAAACCATACGTGCAGATTTAGAATTGCAGGTCTGTGACCAAGTAGAATTGGTATTTAAGCTGTATTATATGCCCATGTTAGGGTTGTGTGTCTCGCAGAAAGGAACCCAGGAAGAGGGTTAGGCTTGTATTTGCAATGTCGTGAAATTGTGTCTAAGGGGGTGGTAGCACAGTGAAGACAGCCAATGAGATTTTGGGGACTAGATTTCCTTGTGTAGGACTAAGCCATTTGTATTTTGGGTGATGACTTTGTAAGGGAACATGAGGAAAATGTTGGAGTGTGTTAACTGTTCTGGAAATGTATGCATACTATATCTGTTCTGTGGTGCAGGGAGACTCAGGTTAGTTATATCTCCAAGGAGTTGTCTAGCTTCTCTCAGCGGCTGTTGTGAAATAAACACGATTTAATGACAATGTGCATTCCCTTTGGGCTGTTTTAGAGTGCAGAGATCTGCCGTCAGCCCTTACACCCCTGACAGATAAAACACAGCATACATTATTTGGAGTTGTGTGCATGTGGGGCACTTTGGGGATTAGAGATGGTGGCACTGTACACATTTCGTCAACTTGGCCAGCACCCAGTATAACAACTCAAGGAATTAGATGAATTTAAGCAGATTTGTCATTCCAAAGAGATCCCAATATGGGTCTTTGCAGGTCAGTCGAGATCCCTGTGGAAAGTGCATTAACGTTCTGAGCTATTCTACAATTGCCACCCTTATAGCAGTATGGGACAAGGATACGATCACCTGCTGCTTGAAAGTAATTTACCTGAATAAGGTTTCTTCTGCGTGAGAACCTCCCATATTACCAGTCCAAAGCTGCAGAAATAAACAAAGATTAAAAAGGTACATCACTGAGTCAGCTGATGAAAAGTTATACCATCTCTAAGACATTAAGCATATACCGTTCAGTCAGTAGTGCCCGCATCCCTCTAGCGAGGCATGGGCAATTTAGCAACACTTATTCAATGTACTTTAAATACACACCTTTTTCATTTTTCGATAAAGCTTTAGTCCCATTTCTTGAGGCATTAAAGAAGTTTGTTGAAAGAATAAGTGAACCGAAATGGTAACAGAGTTGGGGGTTCTTAAACAAAGTCCAACATTTGAACGACATTGTTAGATAAATTATTTTTTACTTTTTAAATTTCTTGTACAAGGACAACCAGAACATGTGTTCTTTCTTTCTTGAGAGCATGTGAATCATGGATTAATTAAGAAAACATCCATGAAAGCGTCCAATCTAAAGACCCTACACAAAAGTTTTTTAACAAAAACATGAAAGTGAGAATTACAGCTCCATGTTACTTTGTCTTTCAACATTCAACATTACAGAGGGAGTACCACTAAAATAAATAGGAACGAAATGGACCAAAAGCATGTACTTTTTAAAACAATTCATTTATAGCTTAGTAGCACAAAGAATATTTTAAAAATATATTGAAAAATGTGTGCATTATTGAATGTTTCATTTTTGCCAGTATAATACTTATTTGGGAAAGAAATGGATTATCTTACTTTCCGTAGACAGGAACCACATTTGAAATGTTTGCCTGTCGACACATTGTTATGTATTTAAGATAGAGTCATATGTTACGCAGGCCTACCTGTTCAATATATGTTTTAGTGAAAGGAATCCTGATGAACATAAGTTCTTCCTGAGAAATATTCAATGTAAGCAGAACTTAAAAGGTGATTTGATTATCAATAATCATCACTTTAGTGACTCACACAGATGTATAGAGTAGTGATGCCGCCATTAGCTGAGATTTTGAAAAGTATTTGTGGGGACTGTGGTTGCTTTGCGGTAGATCAGTGGGTTTTCAGGTTGCAGGATAAGAGATTACCGCATCCAGGTGTTCAGAGATCACAGAAAGAGATATTGAAATCATGCATCTGGAGCCAAAGGGAGGCCAAAAGATGGAGAAAGGAACTCAACGACCCCATCATGTGCATGGCCTTGCTTAATATCCTCCATCTTTTCTTAGAGGAAATCTTGCTATTCATGATTAATTGTGTTTACTTTCCCCTCTTACGTGCCAGATAATCACACTCTCAGGTGTTACCACGCATGCATGCGTGGAGCTCTCCCCTACAGGCACTGACCCTCCAAACACCCCTTGATTCCCTCATCCTCTGCTCTCAGGGGCTCCTATTGATAGCCCCCCAGAGGCTATTTTGTGTATAGCATGATCATAACATTATAGACGGTTCCTAGTCATTGCATCGAATTCCTACCATCGACATACCATTCCATCTAAAAAAATGCATCAAAGAAAATTGCATCGAATGCTTTTAAAAAAAATATATTGTTTATGGTGGTCCCCGCCTGTTTTAACCTTGAAAACCCATTAAAATTAAACTAAACCCTTTACCTTTAAAAAAAATGCATTCAATGCTTTTTTTCGATGCAATTTTTTCAATGGTAAGGTATTCGATGGTATTGCATTCGATGCAATGGCCAGATACCATTATAGACACACCATTACTAGAGTAAATTGGAAATATTGCACTTTCATTTGAAAAAATAGGTTAACATGTGTTTTATGTTTGAGGATTTGGACTGTGGCTGAAATTTTTAGATGAAGGTACTAGTACTTAATTACTATATTGCATAATTGCTATGCGGATATTGGGGGCTGAGGGATATCGTTCATTTTGTCTTTTACGCAAAATGTATGCATAGTTCATAGTAACACCACAATTCATAAAATGAAATTGTGAAAGAAATGCATCAAGAATACTGCTCCGTGACTTTAAACCCTAGAGCACCTTAAAAGGAGGTATTCAATTAATTAAAGGGCCGGAATAACAAGAAGACATGTAGACTGATTAATACACATGCAAGTAAAGAATTCACAGGGCATATAAGCTTGCCACAGCCGAAAGAATAAATAAGGGAAGCGAGTGGCAACATAACACTGGGCCTCATTCCAAGTTGGGCGGTAAGGGTTAACGGTCACCGGTAAGGAGACCGGTGCCGTTAAACCCTTACCGCCCAATTCCGAGGTCCCGCTAATGGACCAGGGAGCTAATAACGGGCCTGCTATTTGCGGGCATGCAATTAGCGCCTTCCCCATTCCCATTGAGCCCTATGAGGCTCAACTGAGAATGGGGAATGGTCTACAGAATGCGGACTTACCGGGTCCTCCAAGGTCGGAATGACCCGGTAAGTCCCCATTCTGCCAGACCGGACCCGGACCCAGGTTTGGAGGCAGCCATGGTGCTAATAGCTATTAGCGCCATGGCTGCCTGCAAACTCGGAATGAGGCCCTCTGTCTAATATGAAATGATACGTCACAGCTGGTGCACAGGCACAGTTACTAACTGCATTTACTCTGCGGCACCCACGGGTTGCCCCGTGCGTGTAGTCAAGGAGAGCATCCTGGCAGGACGTAGCGCGGACATCTTCCTTAAAGGTGAAAGCCGGGTCCCTCATAAAAGCAGCACAGCACACACGGGCATGCTGGTGCAACACCATAAGTAATATCTTGGGGGTCTGTTGCTGGACCCTGCTCGCATCCGTTATAAAGCTTGACCAGGAGTGTCTCTCCACTCTACCGACCCTTATGCCAATGGGCAGCTGGTTCCCAGGCTTCTCAACACACTGTCCATGTTTATAAGACCGCAACTTTACTCACAACATCAAAATCAAAGCAACACAATGAGCACCTGTACCGGCTCCATAGTTAAGGATTGAGGGGGCTCAGGCCCACTGGGAAGCCTTTTCAGGAAGGCAGCGTGGGGGGAGGGGCTTTGTTTGTCCGTGCGTATAATCAGTCACTTTTCCTGATCCCAAACCCTAAATTCACCCAGCTGGTAGGATGTCAAGCTATTGACTGTATGTCTCTGGTTACTGGCAGTGGCGTAACTGAAAATGTGGGGGCCCAACCGCGAGCCATGCTGAGGGGGCCCCCCAACTCAGCAACAAATCAGGGGTCACGCCACACTCCGGACTGGCCTAGATTACCACGCCTACGCAATACGCACAAACGTGCTGCTGAAGGGATATGCCACACACTGCACTATGAGAAAGATATAAATATGTGTTTTAATATAATATACAGCACACTTTCTGAGAAAAATTGGCTAAAAAGCCAGAGTGCTTGCAATTGTTTTGTGGGGTAACACCAATCCAATACAAGCAAGTCACCAACAGTGCACAGGAAAATTAATGCTTTGCTATTAAAAATGCCATGCCACAATGAAAACATGTCACACTGGCTACACAATGTAGACCAGTGTAGACATGTAATCACAATATAGTAAAGCTTGCCAGGCCACATTTAGACATATCTATACTGGTTGCACCAAAAGGAAAGTCGAAGCAATAACACTCATCAAGAAGAGAACACACATTCAAGCCTGTGTCCCTCTGGCCTCTAACAACACGGCCAAACTCTTTAAAATCTGAAAGGAACTGGTCAATCCTGTTGTGGCCTTTACCTCTCCTGTTCCCTCCCAGGCCCTCTGTATGGCTCTGTCATCTCACTTCTCTGCTAAAACTCAGGAAATCTTGTCCTCCATCTCCTCTTCCTCTCCCTCTTCCTCTCTCGGCCCCCCTTTGGCCAGCTCTACCTCTCTTCCTCCTTTCTCCTCTTTCTCTCCGACAACACCTGACAAGGTTTGTAGCAAGTCTGATCTATGAAAGTGTAATCCAAACAGGTGCTCTCCTGCTCCACCAGAACCATCAAGAACCATATTGACACTCTCGCTCCAACCTTGACCGATTTCTGTAATCACGCTTTCGCCACTGGAACATTCCCCTCTCCCGTTAAGCACTCCCTTATGCACCCACTCCTCAAGAAGCCGTCTTCCGATCCTGCCTGCTGGGCAAATTATGGCCCAATTTTCATCACCCCTTTCCTGTGAAAACTGTTGGAAAAGCTGGCCATCTCCCAGCTTACTCTCCACACGGAATCTGTTGGTTGTCTCCATGACCATCAGTCTGGCTTCAGAGCTGCCAGAGGCACGGAAACTGCTGCCCTGAACACCTGTGAAGATCTGCTTTCTAACCTTGATTCCAGCATTCCTACTGTCCTCACCCTCCTTCCTCTTTCCTCTGCTTTCGACACGGTCAACCATGCCATCCTGATCAATCGACTCCATGAGAACCTGGGCATCACAAATCAGGCCCTTGAGTGGTTGACCTCCTTCCTCTTGGATTGCCCCTCCCAGGTCCAACTTGGTCCCTTTCTCTCCGCTCCATCCTCTCACCCTGGTTTTTCAAACTCTACGTGGCCCCTTTGGCACACCTGATCTCAACATTCTCCTCTAACTTTCAGTGTTATGCGGAGGACACTCTGCTTTCCTTCAGGCTCCCCTCAGGCTCCTCGCCTCTCTCGCTCATTCAAGACTGTCTATCCATGATTCAGTATTGTTGTGCCTCCAAGGATCTCTGCCTTAATGTCAGTAAGATGGAGATCCTTCTCATTTGGAATCCTGGTCTGCTTTCCCTCTCTCACTCTGGCCGCTCTTCCTTCCCCTTCCTGTGTGGCAAACAACCCTAGTGTCATCTTTGACGCCACTCTCTCTTTCTCTCCTCACATCTTGGACGTTGCCAAGAAGTCTCACTACCAGCTGCTCCTCCTCAAAGGGACTCTTCCCTTTCTCACTTTCCCCCAGAAGCTCACTGTCTCCAGATCCCTAGTTCTCTCTAGGCTGGACTATTGCAACAGCATCTTTCTCATTCTGCCTTCCTCCACTCTCCAGCCTCTGGAACTAATCCAGAACAGGACTGCGAGACTTATCCTTGGCCTCAAGCCCAGGGATCGTATCTCTCCAGCCCTGAAATCTCTCCAGTGGCTCCTAGTTGCTGCAAGTATCAAGTTCAAGACCCTTTGCATTGTCCAAGGGCCTTGTGGGCCCGGGGCCTGCACTACATCCAACGCTCCCTTCCAAAATATCTTCCTTCACGAGCCCTTCGCTCAGCTACCTTCAACTCTCTAAGGGTTAGACACTTCTCCAGGCTGAGAGTGGGGGGTAGATCTCTCTCCCCTGCAGGTGCCTCCCTCTGGAATAGCCTCCCTGCCCCTCTCAAACTTGAGCCGGACCACCTGAAGTTCTGAAAGCAGCTCAAAACTTTCCTCTTCTCTTCTGCTTTGTCTCTCCCCCCCCCCCTGCTGGCCTACCTGACCTACCTGTCTGCTGTACCTACTGGTTGCATGGCTACCCTCAGAGTCTCACGGAGTCCAGGCTCTTTCTTGATCGGTCACCCTTGCACTGCCTATGGGCCTACCATGCACTTAGGAGCTGTAACTGTAACCCTACAGTCCCTTGTTCTCCTTGTTCTCCTTGCACTACCCAGAGCCATGCTGCTCTGGCTGCACTTACTCAGAGCATTGCTGCCCTGTTTTCCCTCCCTCTCCCTTGTACTTTCCCCCCTCCATTTCCTCTTGCACTTCTCGTTCTCGCACTTGCACAATCTGAATGACACCAGGCCTAGTAAGATTGTTTGTCTTGTCCTCCCTCTATCTTCCCTCCCTTGTCTTGTTGCGCCTAGAAACACATGTGTGCAGGCGCGTTACAAATGACAAGAATTTTGAAAGGCAAAATACTTCTATCACACCATTTGATCACAGATGCCCAGAAAAATATACAGTGTCGCAGTAAGAAATGGATAGACTGGCAGCACCCAAATGGCAGTCTAGCCAGGTAATTCACTTAGCAGGACTGCTTTATCAGAAATGCCCAGTTAAAAAAAAGTCATACCAAACTGAGGAATGACTAGACTGGCTGCACCAAAATGCCTCTCTAGCCACTAATACCACATATCATGCCTGCTTAGCCTGGACATGGACAGCCATTATAATTTGTTGTACAATACTGCCCCCCCCACACATCCCCTCTTCCTCTTATCCCAACCTCCAAAATCAGCTCCTTGGGCCAGAATTGCCTCCACGTCCCTCTTCCTTGAACCAGAGCTTACGGCTGAGGCTCCTTGCCTCATAGGTAAGTACTGGGATGAGGAAGAGTGGGGCAAGGAGTAATGAAGATTACAGGTAGCTAAGTCTGGCATTACCTCCATGTACCTCTACCTCATCCCAGTACTTCTGTATGAGGCAGAGTGCCTTATACACAAGTACTGTCTCATACACACTGGGACGAGGAAGAATGGGGATAGGAGTAATGAAGATTACCAATAGGTAATCCAGGCATTAAACACAAGTATTGGTGCAACACCATTGAGTTGACTGGTATTCAGCACCCCTCCCCCCTGAAATGTTGGGCTATGTTGACTCGACCTGGCTGACCTTCAGAGCAGTTGCCGGACAGAATAGGACACAGATGTTAAACGGCACCTGGGTTTCGCTGTTAACAAGAACCCAGAAATTGATAACATAAAGCATTTCACTGTTAGTACCTGCATGCAAATGCCACATTTTTAGGCAATTTAAATTGTGATGTGGGGTTAGTACTTGCATGCCAGGGGAGTGATTGGAAGGGTAGAGAGGGAACAGGAGTCAAGTCATTCTCACAGCAGTCCATAAGTGGGTGCTTTCAACCTTAAAGGAGAGAGTTAACTGCTTGTAACATTGAAGCTGCACTAGAATAGTCTTGAAAATGCGTAAAGAAATTAGATGCCCCAAACAAATAAGTTTGCCCCTCCCCCACCACCCATGAAGTTAGCGCCTCTCCCAACATTTGAAGGGTTAGCCCCCGAAATGTAGATTTTGTTGCACCATGAATGCAAGCACATACACCATTCACCATAAACACACACGCACACCCAGCCATCCATACATTTAAGTGTGCATTCTTTCACCATACTGGCACACCCAGGCACCCACCCGTACATTTAAGTGTGCACCCTTTCACCATGCACTCGCACAGGCAGCCACCTATACATTTAAGTGTGCACCCTTTCAACATACACTCACACACGCACACGTCCATGGGGTTGAGGGGAGACCTAACACTTCAAAAGAAATTGGGCCTCATTACAACTATGCCGGCCTGGAAACAACGGTGCCGGTAAGCTTACCAGCACTGTTGTTTCCAGGCCGGCATATTACAGCTCTGCGAGCGGTTGCCGTCCTGCCCGGCAGGTCACACCTGCCGGGCAGTCCGGCACCCACCCGCATAGTTTTCACTGAAGCACTGGCACCATTATTAACAGTGCCGGTGCTTCTGTGGTCCCCATTCCCATAGAGTCTGAAAGGACGTTATGGAAATGGGGACTTGCCATTTACCGGCGCCTGACTTCCCAGACCGCCTGGGTTGTAATACCCTGGTGTTACCGGGAAGTCAGACGCTGGTAAATCATTACGGGTCCGGCGGCAACCCGATGGTAGCACCGGCAAGGTTACAGCCAAACCTGTAATGAGGCCCTCCGTTTCTTTTGGAAGTTACTCTGACTTCGTGAAGAAATTATTTCTGTTAAGGACCGAACCATAACATAAATAATTTCTTTGTGAATGTAGAGTGACTTCAAAAATAAACTATTTCTTTTTGAAGTCATAAGGCTCCCCCCCACCCCATGACATGGAGGCCTCCAGCCTAGGGTCTTCCATGCCATGTGGAGGGCGCAGCCCTCAGACTTCAAAAAGAAAGTTTCTTTTTGTAGTCACTCTGCCTTCATAAAGAAATTATTTCTAATAAAGAACAATTCTTCCAAAAGAACATGAGTAATTTCTGTTACAAAAATAATTTCTTTATGAATGAAGAGTGAATTCAAAAAGAAAAAAAATATTTTTTTGTGAAAAAAAAAAAGTTTCTTTTTTTTTTCTACAAGTGGGGCCCCCTCCCAGGACATGTGCTGGTGGGGCGCCCCCTGCCGCGGGGGCTGCGGGGGCCCCTGTTACGCCAGTGGTTACTGGTTGAAAATGAGGCATTCCATGTCCTTACCTGTATATGTCATGCTTTGTTCCCGGCGCCCTCGTGCTTTGCAGGAACATTTCCGGCGGGATGTAGCTGAGCGTGCCTCTTAGTGCTGATTTCTCTATATATTCCATCCGGGTTGAGTGCTCCTTAAATTTGGATAATCCAAAATCTGAAATCTAAAATATAGCAAAGTCACATCACGTTGCCAAAACGTTATGCAATAATTCCCAACCTACCACTGAAACATGCCCTAATGTGCATCATCATGTTCATTGGAATGCGCAGTGGGGTAGCCAATCAGATGGCTCATAATGCAGTCCATAACTACTGTTACAGGCCTTTAGAATATCTGTCAGGACACAGTTCAATCGGAGCATTTATGGTCTTTCAGGATGCTTGGGTTTTTTGTAATGTTCTGCATGCCGTCAGGGTGAGTGCTTCATACAGCGTGCAGGTCATGGGGTGTGCCAAGGAGAGGACAGTAGCTCGTGGCAGGTGAAGGGGTGCAGCAACGAGTAAGAATTCAGATTTTGTAGTCATCACTGCAGGCGCCATTGGAACAGGAATGCTGTCAGTGATCTTTGGAGTTTTGGAACCGCCACGGAATTGAGGGAGAGAGGCCTCTACATGGACAAGCATTGAAGGATATTACCCAAATTCACATTTTCGAATTGACCTTTTTTTCCTAATTGACCTAATAATAGTGGTCCTAATTGACCTTCTGCACAATTGACTTTTACCTGTATCTTAGTTCTTTTATATATGTGCGGGGTGGGTTTGGGATAATAAATAATATAAGGGGATTGGGTGGGGTGTTGCAGGGTTTTTTGGATTGGGTGTGGGCTTGCAGGGTGTTCCCCCACCTCCCCCCGCCCGCATATATGTCCCAATTGACCTAATAAACTCGATCAGTTTTCCTGCAAGTAGTTCACTCGCAATCAATTGTGATTAGAGCAATTCGCATACATCCCATTGAAGGTGTAGGGGTCTAACACCAAAGCATTCTACCTGTACCAGAAGGTAATCGGTAACATTTGGAAAGCCAACTTAGGAATCTATGCAGTAGTAACTCCTTAAAGGGGGGAGACTTTTTCAGAAGGGGAGGAGGGTCCAACAACACTGGCAAATCCATATGCTAATCAAAATGTTAACTTTGGGGCTCATCAAAAACGCCAGTTACCCCCCTTTAAATGAGTCTGTGTCCATAAATTGGATGAGGGTCAATGACTGAATGATTCACAAGCTCAGGTGCCCATAATGTTAGAATATGTAAGTGCTGTGCTTCTAAGAGTCCAAGGCTGTTTCACTGATAAGAATTACAATGCAGTATTACTTCATGGTGTTGTTAAATGCTTAGGTATAGGTAAAGGGGCAGGAGGTATAGAGAGGTGCAATACAGTAGGGCTCCCCATTAAAAGAAAAAAAAGCCAAAAAGCAACCGGCCAGGCAATAACTTACAATGTAGTAATGCATTACAATGACACCACATAGAACGCTTCTAAGCACCTTACTTTCCCTTACAATCCATTTAAAGCGTTAAATGCAATGCTTTAACTTAAAGCAGAAAGTCCCCCCTCATTATACAGAACTGTTTGGGGCAAGGAGGTGCCTTTTGTAGTACCCACAGGAGCCCCCTTACCGAGGTGTCCCCCGTTTCTTCAGTTCTTTCCTTAATTATTATTCATAAGCACATGTTCTTCAAAGGGAAAGTTGTATTGTGCTTTTGTGGACTTAGTGTTGCTTTTGATTCTGTTAATAGGAAGAAGCTCTGACATATACAAAAGAAAGGGTATTTCTACACTGCCTGTGTGAGATTATAGAGGTCGGCACATTATAGTCCTCCAACACTGCCTGTGTGAGATTATAGAGGTCGGCACATTATAGTCCTCCAACACTGCCTGTGTGAGATTATAGAGGTCGGCACATTATAGTCCTCCAACACTGCCTGTGTGAGATTATAGAGGTCAGCACATTATTATACTACTCCAACACTGCCTGTGTGAGATTATAGAGGCCAGCACATTATTATTCCTCCAACACTGCCTGTGTGACATTCGGTGTCACAGGAGAAACAACTGAAACAGATCGAAATAAACAAGGGTGTGTGAAAAGGATGTGTGCTGACCCCTGTGTGCTCTACTTTATATATTGATGGGATTCTGAAAGAGCCAGTCTCTTCTGGAGCAGATGCACCAATGTTGTGGAGGGAGCCTTGGCCAGTCCTTTTTTATGCAGGTGATGCCAAGACTGGCCCTTCATTAAAATGTTGCACTGATTTCAATCTAGCAGTTAAAACAGCAAAAACTAAAGTCTTAATAGTGGCTCAGAGGAACATTGAAGGCCCTACACATTTGAGATAAGTGTTGAACCTATCAAGGTAGTTGGTGTAGACGATTGCCTTGGAGTTTGCGTTACTTCAAGTGGTTCTTAGGCACCTTGTGTGATAGTTCCACAGGCTGTAAACTCACAATTTTATTATAAAAACTGATGTATGGTACTTCCCACAAAATAAGTCATAAGAAGGCAAGTTTTATGTGAAAAAGATGTACTGGGATTTTTTAGAATGGCTTTTTAATTGAGAAACTCATAGATTAGTTTCATGTCTTAATAAAGTGATAAAATGTTGCTTTGGAAGTGGGCAATATCTTGATCCAATGTCTCTGCCCCCAGCCTGTAATCTTTATACTAACCTCCGCCTGCAGATTTTACCATTACTGTTCCTGGTCAAGAAAAAGCAAGGGGCAGATAGATGTGTTGTTTCTACCTCGTCCATGTTATGCGCCTGCTCGATGTCAGTACCATGTCCCCATGGTAGCATTAGAACATGTTCAGAGGCTGATGATCTCTGCAGAAGATCAGAAGATGAAATGTCAACGTTTGCTATGAGCCTGTATTGAAGGAGATTTTGGCGCTGTGGGCAGAAAGGGCTTAACTCTAATTTACTCCATTTAAATCTTGCACCTTTTTTCTTATCTGATGCATTCTATTGAGATATAAAAACATGTTTTCAGATGTATTTCCAGTAATTGCTAATTTTGTTTGTTGATTATGTATATTTTGTGTATGAAATGTGTTCTTTAAGACAACCAATAATGTAACACTACTGCTACTACGTTTGTAGGGTGCAGGGGACCTGGGAGACCGACAGAAGAGGGGATACCGAATGTTAGTGTTAGGCATGGGATCCAGCGGTGCGCCTGGGGAGGGTGACCAGATTCCCAAACCAAAAACGGGGACAATTCGGCAAAGTTAGAAAAATAGTCATAGAAGCAGACTATCAATGGCCAAAATAATTTACTTCGCCCCATTGAATGTAATTTTCATTCTTTCAATTCGGTTGTTTAATGTTGTGCAAAAATGTATATATTGCAGGAAGTCCTGGCACATAGACATATGCTTTTATAGAATGAGTTGGCAGCAGCCATTAGCAGCAGCCATTGAGTGAGATAGATAGTGTGTCGGGAGAATAGCTCAGGGGCAATGTGCTCGCCTTGGAAGCAATATGACGCAGAGAAACACAGGTTCGATCACCTGTCCGTGCTTAGAAACCTCTGGGTATTAAGCGCGTTATAAATAACCAATATCAATTACAATAGCTTCCTGATCAGCCTTCCGGTGCTTAGGTGAGACAATTAGACCTGGTAGTGGCTAGTGCGTGTGGCACGAGAGTGCGAGCTGGCAGTTGAGCAAAATGAGAATGCAGCCTACCCGGTGGGGAGAGGGAGTGAGTAGACATTGGAGTGCCCTATCCTGCTGCCATCTTCCACCACATCCTTTCAGTAATGCACCGATCTGGATGGGTTCTCATTTTAATTTCTTTTGGTTTTATAAAGCGCATATTTTCACCAAAAGACATCATGGCGCTATAGAAATACAAACAATGGCAAAAACTGTAGAGAAAAATAAAGAATCAGCAAAGCTTAAAAAGTCACCACTGCCACCACTATGGTATGTAGACAATCTGCCCCTCCTTTGTTGCTTATGAGTAACTCAGACACTTGTGGCGACTATGCAGACATTACTTATCAATGTAATGGTTTGATATAGCACCACATAGCACAGGGGCATTGCAGCGCTGTTCAATTTTATAAAAGTACTACTGGTACCACCCGCGTTGCCCACCTCCTTACCTGACATGCATGTCGGGGTCTGCTATACCCTTGTTTTTATTGCGCCCTATTTTGCAAAAATTGCTAAATCAGCGATCTCCTGAAATCGCCTATACTGATGAGCACAGGGCCGGACACCGCTCCAACATTGTGTATGGCGAATGGGTGGAGTTGGTCAAATGTCACTATCGCCAGTACACCCCAGACTGGTATTCCCACATTGTGTCCTAACTTCCTGTTTTTGGAAAAGTCACAAACTCGGCAATCTCCTGAAACCGCCCATACTAACAGCCAAGGGGCGGACCCCACCCTGTGCAGGGCAAATGGGTGGGGTGTTCAGATTTCACTATCTCCAGTACCCCCCAGACTGATATGCCAACCTCAGGCCAAAATTTCAGCCCACCAACTGTTGTGGGGCTGGATCCAACAATCGCAAAAATGTTCAATCTCCTGAAACTGCCTATGCTTATGGCACAGGGCCAGAGCCCACCCTGTGCAGGGTGAATGGGTGGAGTTGGTAAAATTTCACTATTGCCAGTATACCCCAGACTTGTATGCCGACCTTAAGCCAACATTTTAGCCCACCAACTGTTAATGGGCTGGAGCCAACCCCGAATATACAAACAAACTTTCCAAAAAAAAAAATATATATATATATGAGAATGCATTACTTACCGTAAAAGCATTTCTGATGATTGTATCTGCTTAGATTCACATGCTGTGCATAGGTCCGACATCCAGTGGTCACTGCGGAGTATTGCATTTTGTTTTTCGTAGTCGAAAAGGGGACGTCGACAAGGCGTGTCTGAAACACTATCCCTATAGTGACGTGCGTTGTACCCACAATCCCTCACGCGTCGAGGTCCCTCTGTTTGTATTTTTCTGCCCTGAGGGAGCCTTCTAGACGTGAGTGAGTACAGAAAAGAGAGAGAGAGAGATATATAAAGGAAGTCTATGTTCCTTCCATCCGAGCGGGGAGGAAGGGCGGGCGCATGTGAATCTAAGCAGATACAATCATCAGAAATGCTTTTACGGTAAGTAATGCATTCTCTTCTGATGTTTGTTAATCTGCTTAGAATCACATGCTGTGCATAGACTAGCGAGCAGTACCCGGAGTTGGCGGTGGGTTATGAGAAGGAACAGTAGAGAAAAGGTGTCGTAATACTGTCTGTCCCACCTGGGAGTCAGATCTAGAGTGTGTATCTAGACAGTAGTGTTTTGTAAAGGTGTGCACAGAACTCCAGGTAGCCGCTTTGCAGATGGACTCAAGGGGAACATTTGCAATGAATGCTATGGATGCCCCCGTGCCTCGAGTAGAGTGTGCTCTTGGCCTAAAGGGCAGTTCTCTCTTAGCAAGAGTATAGCAGAGAGTGATGCATTGAACAATCCATCTAGAAATAGTGGATTTTGAAACTGCATCTCCTTCTCTTCCTGCTGCCACCGAGACGAAGAACTGATTAGTCTTCCTCAGTGGTCTGGTTCTTTCCATGTAGAACATGACCGCTCTGCGTACATCTAGTGTGTGCAGAGTCCTTTCTCCCAAATTGGAAGGATTTTGAAAGAACGTTGGTAGTTCTATAGATTGGTTTACGTGGAATTTAGAAATAAATTTCGGAGCAAACCTAGGGTGAGTGCGTAGAACCACTTTATCTTTGTGAACTGTAACGAAGGGGTCTAGAATAGAAAGAGCCTGAAGTTCACTTACTCTCCTGATGGAGGTGATAGCTATTAAAAAAGCAGTCTTAAGCGTGAGGTGTTTAAGAGATGCTTTGTGCATGGGTTCGAATGGAGAGCCCATGAGTCTGGTAAGTACCACATTAAGGTCCCATCCGGGAGCTGGGTCAGCTATCGGGGGGTGTATTCTCTTTACTCCCTCCATGAAGGCCTTTATAACAGGGATCCTCCACCACGACACTTTGAGTTGGGAAGTGGTGTATGCAGAAAGTGCAGCTAGGTGGACTTTAATGGAGTTAAACACTAGACCTGAATCCAATAGGTGGGTCAGGTATAGGACCACATGTGTGGGAGAGCAGTCAATAGGGTTGATGCTTTTACTCCTGCACCAGATGACAAATCTTTTCCACTTGCTAGAATAGCAGTGGCGAGTGTTCGGCTTTCGGGCTTCCCTGAGGATGTCCATGCATCTTTGCGGGAGTTGTAGATGTCCGAACTCTATGATCTCAGGAGCCAAGCTGCTAAGTTCATGTTCTGGGGGCATGGATGCAGAGTCCTGCCTTTGTCCTGAGACAGCATGTTGTACGGGCAGGGGAGTTTTACTGGGGGGGATAGAGACATCTCCATCAAGTGAGCGAACCATGGTTGTCGTGCCCACATTGGGGCCACTAGTATCATGGTCACTTGTTCCTGGTGCATCTTGTGCACCACCTTGTTGAGAAGGGGAGTCGGGGGAAAAGCGTAAACAAATTTCCCTGACCATTGCATCGACAGACCGTTCCCCTTGGATTGGTTCTGGGGGTACCTGGAGGCGTAACTTAGGCATTGTGAGTTTTCCAGGGTTGCGAACAGGTCTATATCTGGGAATCCCCATTGTGTGAAGACGTCGAGGACGATGTCTTCGTGCAGGCGCCATTCGTACTCTTTGGGCAGGGGGAAATCTCTGCTGAGACTGTCTGCTAGCAGATTGAGTTCCCCGGGTACATGTAGTGATAGTAGGAACATGTCCTGTTTGAGAGCCCACTTCCATATATTCTGGGCCAGCTTGGACAGGCCTGGAGAGTGGGTGCCCCCTTGCTTGTTGATGTAGTACATGGCTGTGGTGCTGTCTGTAAGGACCATTACTGTTTTGCCTTGTAGGTGTTCCTGGAAGGCTCTTAGCGCCTTGAACACAGCTAGTAGCTCCAGTAGATTTATGTGTTTGGATGCTACGTTCGGAGTCCACACTCCGTGAGCAGTCTGATGGGATAGGTGCGCCCCCCATCCTGTGAGGGATGCGTCTGTGGTTAGAGTGGCTTCCGCCGCGGGTGTGGCAAAGGGTTTCCCTTTTTCCATGTTTTCCTTTGTCCACCACCGTAGCGAGAGAACTAAGGCCTGCGAGACCACAACTAGATCCTCCCATAGTCCGCTGGCCTGACACCACTGGCTGTTGAGCCACTCTTGCATTGGGCGCATGCGCAGGCGCGCGTGAGGTACCAAATAAATACACGACGCCATCATTCCTAGCAAGCGCATAGCCTTGCGTACCGTCACCTCTCGACCGGTTACATATTGAGGGATTTGAAACAGCATGTTTTGGACCCTCACTTTGGAGGGGAAGACGAGGCCGTCCTTTGTTTGAATTAGAGCCCCTAGGAATTGCTTGATTTGACTGGGGTCTAAATTGGACTTCTTTTCGTTGATGGAGAAGCCCAACTGGAACAAAAGGTCTACTGTCTTTTGGGTATTGGAGAAGCATGTTTCGTAAGAATCCCCTGTTATGAGCCAGTCGTCGAGGTAAGGGTAGACTGGGATGGACAACCTGCGCAGGTGGGCCGCTGCCACTGCCAGCACCTTCGTGAATACCCTTGGTGCTGATGCTATGCCGAAGGGTAGCACTTTGAACTGGTAGTGTTTGCCCTCTATCATGAACCTGAGGTATTTTCTGTGCGCTGGCAACATTAAAATATGAAAGTATGCATCTTTCATGTCCAATGTTGTCATGTAATCTCCCTGAGAAAGCAGTGGGATTACTTCCTGTAAGGTTACCATACGAAACTTTTGGGGTTTGATAAACTTGTTCGCTGGGCGCAGATCTAATACAGGGCGCATGGTTAGATCCTTTTTGGGTACAAGGAAGTACACTGAATAAATACCTTCCGTTACCTGAGATAGAGGCACGACCTCTATGGCTCCTTTTTCCAGCAGTAGTTGTACTTCTTGGAGAAGGATGGCAAGATGTTCCGGTGTCATGCGACGTCCCCTCGGGGGTCTGTAGGATGGGGAACTGTTGAATTCGATACAGTATCCGTGGGCTACGGTGGACAGTACCCAACGGTCTGACGTTATCTCCTCCCATGCAGGAAGAAAGGATGTTATCCGGCCCCCGACCGGTGTTGCATGGGAGGGGACGCGAATCTTCGCGTCACTTGGAGTTGTTGGGGGCTTGGGAGCCTCTGGGGGTGGATCCCCGACCCCTCCCTTTGCCCCGGCATTGGCCTCTTTGGCTGTACTGCCCACTATTGGTTTGGTAATTGGTGGCAGGGTATTGCTGATGTTGATTTTGTTGTTGGTGTTGGCGTTGGCCACGAAAAAAGCGTTTGTTGCCATAGCCGCGCCTGGTAGTGGGCTTAGAGATTTGGTCAAGAGTCTTGATAGTGTCGAACTCTTTTTTAGCCATCTCTAGGGCTTCATCTACCGCTTTTCCGAAGAGGTTAGCGTCCTCGACAGGTTTATTTATCAAAGACGCCTGTGTCTCTGGTTTAAAGCCTGAGTTGCGCAGCCATACATGGCGCTTTAGGAGTATTCCTTGTACCAAGGAACGTCCTGCTGTTTCTGCCGCGTCCAGAGAGTTTTTAACAATGCTCTGGTTCACTTGGGTTCCTTCGCCAATAGTTGACAGTAGGCGCGTACGTAAAGGCTCCGGTGCTTCCTCGGCGTCTTTTCGCAGTTTGGCCCACTGCGCGTCTGCGTAGCTTGCAAGCAATGAATTGTTGTTGGCAATTCTTGCTGAGAAGGCAGCCGAGGAAGTAACTCTTTTTGCAAGGGCATATAGCCTCTTGCCCTCCTTGTCAGGGGGTGCCTCACTGGTGGAAAGTGGTACCCCTGCCCTCTTTCTAGTATTAGATACCACTAGGGAATCCGGAATGGAATGTCCCCTAATGTAGAGGGGGTCTGAGGGTGAAGGAGTGAAAAGTTTTTCAATCCGTGGATTGACCCCTCTGATCATTGCGGGAGTGGACAGCGAAGGTATGATCCTTCTCTTCACTGAAGCGAGGAGTGGAATGGTCTGGCTGACCGGGTGTTTTTCTTTAATCACTCTTTCTACAAAGTCCAATTCTGGAGAGAGTTCCCCGGTGTCGAGTTCGAAATGCGCTGCTGCTCTGCGCAACAGTGCATTGAACGTGGGCTGATCGTCAATTGGAGACGTGTTCCTAACTGGAGAATTGTCCGGAGGAGTTAGGTTTAGGACATCAGTGTCGGAATACACTGATGGTGATTGCCAGGGGTGTGAAGGTCCCTCTTCTGGGTTAACCCCGAAGCCTTCTTCTATAATGTCTGTTCTGTCTTCCAGACATTCCTCCTGGTTCTGTTCTTCATTGTCCATTAAATCATCTTCCTCCTCGAAGTCTTGTTCCTCCCCAGTGAGGTCATATACATCTTGGAAGTCTGAGGCTGTGTCCTGCTGGGGATCGACTAGCCTCGGATTTTTGGCCCTGGGGTCCTCCTGAGGCCCTTCTCTGGTCCTCTTGTGAGTTTGAGAGGCCTGGGTGGTCATGAACCTTTCCATCCTCTCCATACAGAGGTGGAGTCTTTCCATTGTTTCATGGGGTACCCCAGAGCGGTCTGGCGGGGGAAACATAGGGTTATCTAACTCGAAATGGCTCGACCTCTCCCAAAGCGTCGAGGAAAGTGTCCCGTCGCCCTCCGAAAAACCTTCAGGTGAGTCGGGAGACTCCCTGACTGAAGGGGGTAGTCCCTGCTTCCCTTCGGGCTTTTTCGGCGTATCCTTTAACTGATGCGTAACGCTCGACGTAATCTTCGGCGTACGCTTTTGGGCGTCGGCTACAGCGATCCTTGCTAAGCTATCTGCGACTCGCTTGTCGGCGACTCGTTTGTCGGCGGAAGCTTGAGTTTTCGACGCTATGGGTATCGAACGCTCTACGGCGGTCTGCGCTTTCTGTTGGTGCGCACCGGCCGATGGTTTGGTGGCAGCGCCCTTGTTTGCCGAAAGCCCAGTCGCAGGTCGCGGCTGCGGTTGCGAGAGGGGCTTCGAACCCGAACGGTCCGAGGAGGCCGCCGGTGGAACCTGCGTCTCCTTGGGCGCCGAAGGTCTTTTCGACTTCGTCGAAGAAGAGCCGTGGGTTGTGTGTTTATGTGGATCTTTGTGTGCGTCTGTGTCGCCGGGGTGTTCATCCCCATAAGCAGGGCGTGAGCCGAGCCCGTCGGGGCCGGGGACAGACGACGAAGCGCGTAAGCGCTCCTTAGAGGGGGTTTCGACTTCCGTAGCGGAGGTCGTGTTATCGCGTTCCTCGTCACTGTCGGTGGTAGCAGCGGCGGGTGAACCTTCGGCCTTCGACATCGCGTAGGCCGCCCACCTTTTAACCCTTCGGTCTTTTAGAGTTTTAGGCTTAAGAAGCCGACAAGCCGCGCACCTTTCCTCCTTGTGATCGAGGGGCAAGCAGCGGTTACACCGTGAGTGCTTGTCCTTCCAAGTGAATTTGCCTTTACAAAGTGGGCAAAACCTAAACGGTGTCCTCTCCATAGCCGAGGCAATAAATCGCGATAAACACCCCAAGGGAAAGGAAGGGGAAAGGGAAAGGCATTCTCAGAAAAGACCCAGAGATGTCCCACGACCCCACTCTCCCTACTGTATATGGCCTGCGAGGCCAGGCCACGTGTTCGGCAGCGCCGAAGGATTCCTTCCGCTCGACCCTCCGTCGAAGATTCTTTTCGGCGGAGAACAGCTTACAACTGCGTCGAGGGAGGGATTATTAATATTAGAGAAAAAACGACCAAAGGTCAAGGAGTTGCAATGTCTCTCGAGGAGCTCCGCGTGAAGGCGACCAGAAGCTGGGCGGAAAAAAACAATCTGAGGGACCTCGACGCGTGAGGGATTGTGGGTACAACGCACGTCACTATAGGGATAGTGTTTCAGACACGCCTTGTCGACGTCCCCTTTTCGACTACGAAAAACAAAATGCAATACTCCGCAGTGACCACTGGATGTCGGACCTATGCACAGCATGTGATTCTAAGCAGATTAACAAACATCAGAAATATATTTATAGATTATCAGAGAATAAAGATTACTTATCTAAAGAACCAATAAAATCACAGCCACAATAAATGATTTAAAATAGAAAAAAAGCAAAGATAGAAAGGCATCAGAAGTCACAGGTGTGTTATAAATGCCATATCATATCATATCAATATCACAGGCAGGCCCACAGCCCGACAAATTAAGATAAAAAGAGGTAATCATCTACATCTTAAGCCTTTAGGAAAGGAGGGATAGAAAGGATGCATCTGGAGATTATCCCAGTGCAAGGACCTTCCATCTATGTGTAGCGAGGCCAGGGAAAGGATGTGCTGCGTCTTAGTAGGACTCAGTCTTGGGATTTCCAATCTGAGAACAGCGCTGCTCCAAGTGTCTCGAGACCCTGACACGCCCCACCCGCACCTACCTTCTGGACCAAGCAATCTGGAATACCAGTGTGCATAGCTTCAGGAGAAAGCCACAGAACCCAACATAACAGCTCATGGTCTAGTGGTAACCAATGCAAACCCTGAAGGATGGGAGGGCTTTCGTCGAATCTTTCCGCTCCACTCGCAGGCTGAGCTGCAGCGTGGAGCACTGCTTCCTAAGGCAGAGTTTCATCCAGCAGCTTCTGGAATGATGTTCTGGCCCCAGTGAATAAGGAAACGGGATGCTACTGGTCACCAATGCTCTCCTGATCAACAATCTGCCCTCACTGGTCCTTGTGTCCAGCAGCACTTGCAAGTGGTTTGGCTGCTTCTTCGGCGATAGACTCCCAAGGAGTACACATTGAGCCATCTATATCAGCCACTACTGCTGTTACTTGTGGGATCCCCACTCTTCCATGTCCTCTTCGGCCATTATTTAACTTCTTAAAGAACTTTGATGTCCCCATATACTCATATGCAGCCTATTCTTGGATGAGAAATCATCATGCGCAGCTGATTGTCTCGAAGGCAGAGCTTAACCACTAATCTTTTCAGTTAATCTGAGTTTCCTCCGCAGGCAGTCATTCTGATCAAGTGGCTGTGTTCCTGTTTGGGATTCGTTTTGTTCATAGTCATCCTCTTGTGTAAGAAACCCTTATGTCATTTTAAAAGTGCATTCCTGTTTTCCCTTCTTGCGTCTATCTTGAAAAAAACGACCTCTACTAAAATGTCCATAACTCCCTCAGTTTTTTTGCTAGAAAAGAAATTTGTAGCTAACATCCACAGCTATAAATCACATCTACAACCGCATTCTGAATCAATACGGTTCTCATGTTATCGCAATTATCGCACAGTGAAAAGTTTGCCACAAATGTTCGTTTTGGGAAATTCTTACATGTGTAAAACAGCTTTTAATTGCTTCCGACTTGAATTTTAAGACTTCAAATTGTTTCTTGGTGTTAAATCATTGCTTGTGTTTGTGTGCAACTATCCAAAGTGACTCTCATAAGAATTTATAGCAATTTCAGTAATTTAGACCATATTTGGTGTTTTTGCCCAGTCCATTCTAAAGATAACTTTAAAAGCCATTCAGACAGCTTGAGAGTCAATTCCGTTTTCTCTTGTGTTTGAAGGGGGGAAAGTGGGAATTGATATTCTATTTGATTTCTGCAATTCCTGAATACCTGCTCTCTCCTCATATCTCTTTACATTGCCTATTGGGGGGTTGAGGGGTGTGCAGGGGGAACCTCTAACCACAGTGCTATCCGATCTGAAACCAAACACAAGTATCATTTTCTGTGCTGAATTGTTTGCTCGCGGCTACTCCTTGTGTATTAAAGAGATTATTCCATGTTATATCACCCCATTGGTGATGGTTGTGTTACCTATTAAAAACCTTTACCTTTGCAAATCAGCCTGATTCCTGGTTCAGTGTGACCGGGGGTGGGGGGGTTCTAGGAGAAGGGCGTTATATGATGGTATATCGTTCAGAATAAAGAACTTTTAGACAAAAATAAATAAGGATTTCAGTTGTGCACTACATGCTATGCGTTGATTTAGGTGTATGCCGGATTGAAATCACACACACTGTGCAAACTCCCATGAGGACCTGCAAATCTACTTCTTTGCCCTGAACGCTCTCAAGTCCACTCATGATAGAGTGAAAAGGGAATTCTACATAGCCCCCATTGGCTCTCACTCCAACCATCCCAGCCGGCTACAGAGCACACTAAACTCACTCATCACTCCTACGTCTATAACTATGAACTCCACTCTCACAGCTCATTACCTAGCAGAATACTTCGCTGCACAGATTTCCCAAATTAGAGACACTCTCCTGACCTTCCTAACCCTGTCTCCAACATTTTACACTCTGCCTACTCTACCGTTATCCTATGCCTCTATCTCCCACTTTAGTCACACTAATACTGATGCAGTGCTACCTGTACCGATGAAGGCTAACCCCTCTTGTGCCCAATCAACAACTCTTTCTCCTCAGCAAGCCTATTGCCTCTTACGTGGACTGTCACCTAGCTGAACTCTCACACTTGCTTGCCCTCCATTTTCTAAACAGCCACAGTCATCCCTCTACTAAAAAGCAAGGGGCTGACCCAAAACTACCTGCTAACTTTCGCCTGTGTCTCTCCTTTGGCACTACTCTAAAGTGCTTGAAAAGGTAGTGTTCAATCATCTTACCAAATTCTTAGACATCCACAACCTTGCCCCCTACAAGCAGGTTTCCACTCCTGTCACTCCACGGAAACTGCTCTCATGAATTTGTCCAACTTCATTGCCTCTATCCTAATTCTTCCTGACCTGTCTGCTGCCTTTGACACTGTTGATCACTCTGATCTCTTTAATACTCTTTCTTCTTGGGATTTGTGGTCAAGCCCTTGTCTGGATTCAATCCAATTGTGCACCTCACCAATTCACTGTCTCCTTGATCAACAACACCTCACAACTCACTCCTCCAACTGTTGGTGTTCCACAAAGCTCTATCTTTGGTCCGCTGCTGTTTACACTCTACAACTCTATTCCTGGGGCACTAATCTCCTCCTTTGGGTTCTCAAACTAACTCTTTGCAGATGTCACCCAAATCTTCTTTTCTTTTCCTTAACTCTCGTCTAATCTCTCTCTCTCTGCCATTGAATATCGGATAGCTTTGCACTCTCTGATGTTAAACTCTATCAAAACAGAGGTGCTCTTTCCTGCCAAAAGCTCCCTCTCATCTGTTCCTCTGTCCATTGAGTTCCCATCTGACACTTGGCCCTACTCTTCTATAGCTAGAAACCTCAGCGTCATCTATGACCCTTCTCACATCTTCTCTACTTTCATCTACAAAACTGGAACAGCAGCTTATTTCAACCTCCTAAATATTATGAAAATCAGGCATCTCCTTCCTTTCAACACCGCCAAGCATCTCTTAACCTCTCTTGTCTTCTCTAAACTAGACTACTGTGCCAGCATTCTCTTTGTTCTCCCCAACTATGCTTTCTGTCCTCTCGACAAGATCATTAACTTTGCTTTGAACTCCCACTCTTCACACCTACTTCCTCATACCATCAAAAGGCTGGATGGCTGACGTTACAGAACAATGCCAGATTTGAATTTCTTTTCCTGGTTCACAAACGTATCCACGGTAAGGCACCACGGTATCTATCCTCCTCTATCCAACTCTATAAGCCTTCTCGTAATCTCTGATCTGCCTCCTCGACTACCCTTGTGGCTCCTCGCCCTCCCTGTGCTTCCTCTCGCTACCGCTCTTTCTCTCTTCTTGCTCCACTTGCATGGGATTCTCTTCCACTGGACATCTGTGAAACAGTCCACACAGATTTGTTCAAAACCAAACTAAAAGCCTACCTCCTCGTCTCTGAGTTACCCTCTTAACTTACTTCTCATATGTCTGCTAGCTGACTTTTTTTCTCCGCCTCTCACCTGATTCTGTCCCTCACTTTCTCTGCCTCCACAGAAGCACTTCACCCATCATGGTCACATCCCAAGCACAGCTGGTCGTACTGCCCACCTGCACTTAACACTTTTCAATGTTCATGTATGTCTACTTATGTATTGCCCCTGATGACTGATCATTTACTCACCTCCACAACCTGGTCAGAATGCCCCTTAAACTCTCCCATTGTAAGAAGCTCCCGCTTCCCGTCAAATCTGATTTATTTTCTATCTAACAATCGTTTGTGATCAAAAGAGGATATAGATAAATAAATAAAGCAATGCAGTGGATATGCACTCAGACACACATTGCTCAAGAGTTGCTTACTTCATGGTGCACAGTGTATAACCATTGATTGGGTCAATGCTTTAGTTTGTTCCTATTATTCATAAGCACATTTTCTTAAAAAGGGAAAGTTGTATTGTGCTTTTGTGGACAATGGGCCTCATTACACGGATGGCGGTAAGGATTTACCGGTACCGGTAAAATACCGGTACCGGTAAATCCTTACCGCCTTACTACGAGGTCCCTTTGCGGGTTGGGGGATTTAACGCCTGCTTTTTGCAGGCGTTAAAAACCAACCCGCAAAGGGACCCAGGGAGCTAATTACGGTACCGCAATTTGCGGTACCGTAATTAGCGCCTTCCCCATTCCCATTGAGCCCTATGGGGCAAAAATGGGAATGGGGAAGGGCAATGGTGGAAGGGGCAATTACCGCCCCACCAACCTTGGAATGGGGCGGTAATTCCCCTTTCCGCCAAGGCGGTGCCGGTATAATATAATAGCGCCATGGTTCTCCGCCATCCGTGTAATGAGACCCTTAGTGTTGCTTGAGATTCTGTTAATAGGAACAAGCTCTGACATATACAAAACAAAGGGCATTTCTACACATTTGATAGAGGCCATCAAATTATTAAATTCCTCCAACACTACCTGTGTGAGACTATAGAAGCCAGCACATTATTTTCCTCTAACACTGCCTCTGTGACATTATAGAGGGCACTACATTATTATATTCCTCCAACACAGCCTGTATGAGATTATAGGGGCCAGCACATTATATTCCTCCAAAACTACCTGTGTGAGATTATAGAGGTCAGCACATTATATTCCTCCAACACTGGCTGTGTGAGATTATAGGGGCCAGCACATTATATTCCTCCAAAACTACCTGTGTGAGATTATAGAGGTCAGCACATTATTATATTCCTCCATCACTGCCTGTGTGAGATTATAGAGGTCAGCACATTATATTCCTCCAACACTGGCTGTGTGAGATTATAGGGGCCAGCACATTATATTCCTCCAAAACTACCTGTGTGAGATTATAGAGGTCAGCTCATTATTATATTCCTCCATCACTGCCTGTGTGAGATTATAGAGGTCAGCACATTATATTCCTCCAACACTGCCTGTGTGAGATTATAGTGGCCAGCACATTATATTCCTCCAACACTGGCTGTGTGAGATTATGGGGGCCAGCACATTATATTCCTCCAAAACTACCTGTGTGAGATTATAGAGGTCAGCACATTATTATATTCCTCCATCACTGCCTGTGTGAGATTATAGAGGTCAGCACAATATATTCCTCCAACACTGCCTGTGTGAGATTATAGGGGCCAGCACATTCTATTCCTCCAACACTGTCTGTGTGAGATTATAGAGGTCAGCACAATATTATATTCGTCCAACACTGCCTGTGTGAAATTATAGAGGCCAGCACATTATATTCCTCCAAAACTACCAGTGTGAGATTATAGAGGTCAGCACATTATTATATTCCTCCATCACTGCCTGTGTGAGATTATAGAGGTCAGCACATTATATTCCTCCAACACTGCCTGTGTGAGATCATAGGGGCCAGCACATTATAATCCTCCAACACTGCCTGTGTGAAATTATAGGGGCCAGCACATTATATTCCTCCAAAACTACCTGTGTGAGATTATAGAGGTCAGCACATTATTATATTCCTCCATCACTGCCTGTGTGAGATTATAGAGGTCAGCACATTATATTCCTCCAACACTGCCTGTGTGAGATTATAGGGGCCAGCACATTCTATTCCTCCAACACTGTCTGTGTGAGATTATAGAGGTCAGCACAATATTATATTCGTCCATCACTGCCTGTGTGAGATTATAGGGGCCAGCACATTATATTCCTCCAACACTGGCTGTGTGAGATTATAGGGGCCAGCACATTATATTCCTCCAAAACTACCTGTGTGGGAGTATAGAGGTCAGCACATTATTATATTCCTCCATCACTGCCTGTGTGAGATTATAGAGGTCAGCACATTATATTCCTCCAACACTGCCTGTGTGAGATTATAGGGGGCAGCACATTATATTCCTCCAACACTGCCTGTTTGAGATTATAGGGGCCAGCACATTATATTCCTCCAAAACTACCTGTGTGAGATTATAGAGGTCAGCACATTATTATATTCCTCCATCACTGCCTGTGTGAGATTATAGAGGTCAGCACATTATATTCCTCCAACACTGCCTGTGTGAGATTATAGGGGCCAGCACATTATGTTCCTCCAACACTGCCTGTTTGAGATTATAGGGGCCAGCACATTATATTCCTCCAACACTGCCTGTGTGAGATCTAGTGTCACAGGAGAAAAAACGGAAACAAATCAAAATGAACAAGGGTGTGTGAAAAGGATGTGTGCTGACCCCTGTGTGCTTTAGTACTTTACTTTATATATTGATGGGATTCTGAAAGAGCTGGTCTCTGCTGGAGCAGATGTACCAATGTTGGGGAGGGAGCCTTGGCAAGTCCTTTTTTTATGCCGATGATGCCAAGACTGGCCCTTCATTCAAATGCCCACTTTACTTCTTTAGCAACTTTTGCACTGATCTCAATCTACAGTTAGTACAGCAAAAACAAAAGTCTTAGTAGTGGCGCAGAAGAACATTGAAGGCCCTACACATTTGAGATAAGTGTTGAACCTATCAAGTTAGTTGAAGTAGACGATTCCCTTGGAGTTTGCGTTACTTCAAGTGGTTCTTGGGCGCCTCGTGTGGTAGTCCCACAGGCTGTAAACTCACAATGTATTATAGAAATCAATACAAAACTGGGTGAAGAATCAATCAACTATGCTTTACATGTTTGTGAAAGAAAAGCATTGTTAATTTTGTTTGTTGATTATGTATATTGTGTGTATGAAACGTGTTCTTTAAGGCAACCAATAATGTAACACTACTGCTACTACGTTTGTAGGGTGCAGAGGACATGTGAGACTGACAGAAGAGAGATACCTCATCATTACAGTGTGGGGTTCTGTACTTGGAAGTGGTGCAAGCAGACTTTTCTACACAGCAGTGAAGATGCATTAGCTATCTGCAGGATTTCCGAGACTAGTGAAATAAAGGGAGGAGCATTGTCTAATTATTTAATCATGCACATGGCAGGGATGCTTGAAGTGGTCCATTAATATTACATAATATATGTGAAGGTCCACCATGAAATTTTGCACCGCTATGGTGGTCGGCACAACATTAAGCACCGGCGAGTAGTTGGATGGCAAAATTGAAAGGGGGTGAATGAAATGGACTTTGACTGATATACTAATATTGACTGGTGTCAAGGGAATTCGTATTGTGCGATCCACAGGTCTGGACTTCTGTATGGGGCACAGTCTTTAGGTGGGTTCCAATATAAGTGGACAGACATGTGAGGGAATGGTCATGCGGAAAGCATCATCTGAATCCTTCTTTCTGCTGGGCCGAGGGCAGCTGGTGGTGAAATGGAGGCAACTAATGAATACTTTATGTTCTTGCGATGTGCAGTCTATTTGTCTGTCTGGAGAATTGTTTCTAGTTTTAAGACAAATTATGTCTAAACAGTTGCCTGCTATAGGGGAAGGTGAAGCAAGAGGAGAGGGTTCAAATGAAGTTCAAGATTGTTTGGTAAACGGAGGCACTGACCCAAGTCTCTGACTTCCGGTCCTCCACACACCACTCCAACGTCTCTTCCATCCACAACCCCAACACGTCATCACCCCACACAGCCACTTCTACTAAAGTCAATGGGCCTCGTTACGACTGTTGCGGAAAGGCAACAATGGCGCCGGTAGTGCTACCGGCGCAGTTGTTGCCATGCCGCAACATTACGAGCTTGCCCACAGGTGCCGCTTTGGATGCCTGGTCAGACCAGACGTGCAGAGCGGCACCCGCGAGCAGACCAGGATATTAGCAACGGTACCGTTATGAACGGTACCGCTGCTACCATTCTCCCCATTCCCATTGAGCCCTATGGGGGCTCAAATAGGAATGGGGATGTACTGGCTTCGGGTCCCGCAAAAGAGAATTACCAGGCCCTCCAAGGCTGGAATGGCCCGGTAAGTCCCCTTTTGCGGGACCCGGAGCCGGACCCGAGTTTTATTAAGGGCATGGCTAGCTCCAAACTCGTAATGAGGCCCAGTGTGTTTTTCATCCATCAGATCCACCCACTCCTCAATTATCAATCCACCAAATCGCTCATCTATATACAAGTTCTAGGGTGCCCTGTCTACTGCTCCGGCCTCTGATGGCATCCCTCTCTACTCCTGTGCACCTCTTGTTGAAATCCTCATCTTCACCACCCCATACCCTGTACAGTGTCACTTGTCCTCTCCCACATTTCCCCCTCACCTACTTGCCGAGTTAGTGGCTTCCCAGGCTCAACCGGTCCCTGAAAACCCCCCTAAAACTTGTCTTGAAATTAATTCACAGGCTTGGCCCCCTCTCTGGCCATCTCCATCTCCTGCCACGCCTTGAAACATTCCATCTAGCACCCTCCCCAATCTGCCTACGCTACACCAGCCTTACGTGCGTTATCACTTCCTTTCCTTCCCATTCCCCGCTTCCTTCCTGTCAGCTGTATATTACTGTACAAGTGTTTCTGGTCCAAGAGCAGTGTCCTCAATATAAATAAATAAAAACCTATAAAAATACACACTAAAAAATATTCTCATTTTTGAAGGCGCGTCATTTTGTCATGCTCGTAGAGGCGCGGTCACACGATGGTTCAGAAAAGTTTTCTGGTGACGGGCAATGTTGATGAAGACCACCATGAGAACCCTAAAGACTAATCCCCAACGAGATGAAATATTGATAAAGTGATACGAGAGTTACGGTTAAAAGGTAGCCTAACCTTGGACAAAGATCTGGCAGGGCTCCAGATCTGGTGAGTACATTGAATGTTTATGGGGTGATTAAAAAAAGCAATTTCCATTCCTAGTGGGAGAATTTTCTAAGAGAGGAATAATGCATTTTGAATCTAAAAAACATATATGTATATATTTGGAATCCATACTTCACCGAATAATTCATGCAAATTAAAATGTGGTGTTTTACTTAAAGTTCCTCTTAAGTTCAGGGAGTAATAACATTCGAGAGCTTTCTTGCTGCACTGTGGATGGCATCACTTTTCCGAATATATCCACGAATCTGGCTGAGTGGAAGCAGGGTGGGGGCAAGATGCTATGGGTCAGAATCTGACTGAGTGGAAGCAGGGGGGCAAGATGCTATGGGTCAGAATCTGACTGAGTGGAAGCAGGGGGGCAAGATGCCATGGCTCAGAATCTGGCTGAGTGGAAGCAGGGGGGCAAGATAGATGCTATGGGTCAGAATCTGGCTGAGTGGAAGCAGGGGGGCAAGATAGATGCTATGGGTCAGAATCTGACTGAGTGGAAGTAGGGGGGCAAGATGCTATGGGTCAGAATCTGGCTGAGTGGAAGCAGGGGGGCAAGATAGATGCTATGGGTCAGAATCTGACTGAGTGGAAGTAGGGGGGCAAGATGCTATGGGTCAGAATCTGGCTGAGTGGAAGCAGGGGGGCAAGATAGATGCTATGGGTCAGAATCTGGCTGAGTGGAAGTAGGGGGGCAAGATGCTATGGGTCAGAATCTGGCTGAGTGGAAGCAGGGGGCGGCAAGATGCTATGGGTCAGAATCTGACTGAGTGGAAGTAGGGGGGCAAGATGCTATGGGTCAGAATCTGGCTGAGTGGAAGCAGGGGGGCAAGATGCTATGGGTCAGAATCTGGCTGAGTGGAAGCAGGGGGGCAAGATAGATGCTATGGGTCAGAATCTGACTGAGTGGAAGCAGGGGGGCAAGATGCTATGGGTCAGAATCTGGCTGAGTGGAAGCAGGGGGGCAAGATAGATGCTATGGGTCAGAATCTGACTGAGTGGAAGTAGGGGGGCAAGATGCTGTGGGTCAGAATCTGGCTGAGTGGAAGCAGGGGGGCAAGATGCCATGGGTCAGAATCTGGCTGAGTGGAAGCAGGGGGGGGGCAAGATGCTATGGGTCAGAATCTGGCTGAGTGGAAGCAGGGGGGCAAGATAGATGCTATGGGTCAGAATCTGACTGAGTGGAAGTAGGGGGGCAAGATGCTGTGGGTCAGAATCTGGCTGAGTGGAAGCAGGGGGGCAAGATGCCATGGGTCAGAATCTGACTGAGTGGAAGCAGGGGGGCAAGATGCCATGGCTCAGAATCTGGCTGAGTGGAAGCAGGGGGGCAAGATAGATGCTATGGGTCAGAATCTGGCTGAGTGGAAGCAGGGGGGCAAGATGCTATGGGTCAGAATCTGGCTGAGTGGAAGCAGGGGGCGGCAAGATGCTATGGGTCAGAATCTGGTTGAGTGGAAGCAGGGGGCGGCAAGATGCTATGGGTCAGAATCTGGCTGAGTGGAAGCAGGGGGGCAAGATGCCATGGGTCAGAATCTGGCTGAGTGGAAGCAGGGGGGCAAGATAGATGCTATGGGTCAGAATCTGGCTGAGTGGAAGCAGGGGGGCAAGATGCTATGGGTCAGAATCTGGCTAAGTGGAAGCAGGGGGCGGCAAGATGCTATGGGTCAGAATCTGGTTGAGTGGAAGCAGGGGGCGGCAAGATGCTATGGGTCAGAATCTGGCTGAGTGGAAGCAGGGGGGCAAGATGCTATGGGTCAGAATCTGGCTGAGTGGAAGCAGGGGGGCAAGATAGATGCTATGGGTCAGAATCTGGCTGAGTGGAAGCAGGGGGGCAAGATGCTATGGGTCAGAATCTGGCTGAGTGGAAGCAGGGGGCGGCAAGATGCTATGGGTCAGAATCTGGTTGAGTGGAAGCAGGGGGCGGCAAGATGCTATGGGTCAGAATCTGGCTGAGTGGAAGCAGGGGGCGGCAAGATGCTATGGGTCAGAATCTGGCTGAGTGGAAGCAGGGGGCGGCAAGATGCTATGGGTCAGAATCTGGCTGAGTGGAAGCAGGGGGCGGCAAGATGCTATGGGTCAGAATCTGGCTGAGTGGAAGCAGGGGGGCAAGATGCTATGGGTCAGAATCTGGCTGAGTGGAGGCAGGGGGGCAAGATGCTATGGATCAGAATCTGGCTGAGTGGAAGCAGGGGGGGCAAGATGCTATGGGTCAGAATCTGGCTGAGTGGAAGCATGGGGGCAAGATGCTATGGGTCAGAATCTGGCTGAGTGGAAGCAGGGGGGCAAGATGCTATGGGTCATAATCTGGCTGAGTGGAAGCAGGGGGGCAAGATGCTATGGCCCAGAATCTGGCTGAGTGGAAGCAGGGGGGCAAGATGCTATGGCCCAGAATCTGGCTGAAAGGAAGCAAGGGGGCAGGATGCTATGGGTCATAATCTGGCTGAGTGGAAGCAGGGGGGCAAGATGCTATGTCCCAGAATCTGGCTGAGTGGAAGCAGGGGGGCAGGATGCTATGGGTCATAATCTGGCTGAGTGGAAGCAGGGGGGCAAGATGCTATGGCCCAGAATCTGGCTGAGTGGAAGCAGGGGGGCAAGATGCTATGGCCCAGAATCTGGCTGAGTGAAAGCAGGGGGGCAAGATGCTATTGTTCAGAATCTGGCTGAGTGGAAGCGGGGGGGGCAAGATGCTATGGGTCATAATCTGGCTGAGTGGAAGCAGGGGGGCAAGATGCTATGGCCCAGAATCTGGCTGAGTGGAAGCAGGGGGGCAAGATGCTATGGCCCAGAATCTGGCTGAGTGAAAGCAGGGGGGCAAGATGCTATTGTTCAGAATCTGGCTGAGTGGAAGCAGGGGGGGCAAGATGCTATGGGTCAGAATCTGGCTGAGTGGAAGCAGGGGGGCAAGATGCTATGGCTCAGAATCTGGCTGAGTGGAAGCAGGGGGGCAAGATGCTATGGCTCAGAATCTGGCTGAGTGGAAGCAGGGGGGCAAGATAGATGCTATGGGTCATAATCTGGCTGAGTGGAAGCAGGGGGGGCAAGATAGATGCTATGGGTCATAATCTGGCTGAGTGGAAGCAGGGGGGGCAAGATAGATGATATGGCTCAGAATCTGGCTGAGTAGAAGCATGGGGGGCAAGATGCTATGGGTCAGAATCTGGCTGAGTGGAAGCAGGGGGGCAAGATAGATGCTATGGGTCATAATCTGGCTGAGTGGAAGCAGGGGGGGCAAGATAGATGCTATGGGTCATAATCTGGCTGAGTGGAAGCAGGGGGGGCAAAATAGATGATATGGCTCATAATCTGGCTGAGTAGAAGCATGGGGGGCAAGATGCTATGGGTCAGAATCTGGCTGAGTGGAAGCAGGGGGGGCAAGATGCCATGGCTCAGAATCTGGCTGAGTGGAAGCAGGGGGGCAAGATGCCAAGGCTCAGAATCTGGCTGAGTGGAAGCAGGGGGGCAAGATGCCATGGCTCAGAATCTGGCTGAGTGGAAGCAGGGGGCAAGATGCCATGCCTCAGAATCTGGCTGAGTGGAAGCAGGAGGCAAGATGCTATGGGTCACAATCTGAAAAATGACCAAAAATCACAAAATCGCAGAGGAAGTTTTTTTTTTTTTAATTTGCACTCATTGCTGAAATGCACAGGTCACCTTATTCTCAGAATTGAGCTACGCATTTCTGGATGGTCTGGACAGTAGCGCATAGATGCACTCTCCAGCCCCCTTGCATACATTAGTATCGAGAACTGGCTCCAGAAAGTAATGCATGGCTGGCTCACTGCAACCATGTGGCTGCTAGGAGCGCATTTCTGGATGGTCTGGACAGTAGCGCATAGATGCACTCTCCAGCCCCCTTGCATACATTAGTGTCAAGAGCTTGCTTCAGAAAGTATTGCATGGCTGGCTCACAGCATGCACTCTCCAGCCCACTTGCATACATTGTGTCGAGAGCTGGCTCCAGAAAGTAATGCATGGCTGGATCACAACAACCATGTAGTTGCTAGGAGCGCATTTTAATGCGACGGGCCCTTAAAGTGCACATTCTATGTGAAATTCTCAGGGAGAAAAAAGCCTTTCCATACCTGAAGGAGGTATTTACAAAGCCCCATGTTTTATTGCTACCCCTATCCTCAGCATGAGGCCAATGGGATTCAAACTACATGTTTGCAATTCTCCTACAGTGTGTCTCTGTGGCAATGCAAAGCACAGTCTCACATATTGTGCACTCCACAAGGCCGCTAAAATGCAGAGGCCCTAGTTCAATGCTCATGTTTAATAATGGAAAACAGCATGCTGTAAAAATATACAATGCACAGACACCGCGCAGAGTACATGGCACGTGCCCAGGGTATATAACAGCACGATGAGATAACAGTACACAGAGTACCGAAGTATCTTTCTAACTTCCTGAGTAGGACTTCCTGATACCAGGCTAGTTCTGACGTCAGACGTTGACTATTATCAAAGAGTTAATGACCATTCCCTTCTGGAGTTCAGGGTGGGACAGCAAGAAGTGGAACGTGTTCTCTTATGTCACTACAATGGACATCCAGCCCTGAAACCAAGCCACACACATGTAATTGTCACACGTTTCCTTCTGCATATTATTTTGATTTTATTTCTGCAATACAGTTTATTTTTAACATTTATGCTGCCCCAGAAAAACAGAAACGTGTCTTGGTTCAAGGGAGCCCGGAACCAAGTACTGAAGGGGATGTCAGTGGGGAAGTGGCCCACCCATGACCCCACACTACTGAGTCTGTTGTATTGTTTAAAGCAGGGAACTAGCTTGAGAGCAGTGGGGGGTGTATTACACGGTGGAATATTCAGTCTATTGGCTGTGCCTGGTGCAACCCTCCCTCTCCCAGCCATCCCAGCTATTTCTGACAGCCGAGCAGCCATAGGCACAAACGGATATCTTGGGGAGATGGGTAATGTGGATTTCCTTTTAGCTAAAGAAGCTATTAATAAAATGTGCAATGTTTATTTGTAATGACTATCCTTATATATTGTAGTCCTAATAAGAATGCTATATTATATATATATATATATATATATATATATATATATATATATATATATATATATATATATATATATATATATATATATATCGTACCGAGCAAAGAATAGTATGAAAAGCTACAGTAAACACATACATTAATTTCTGATAGGTTATCATTTCAAAATGGTCAGTTTGGTACTCTTCTTTTGAAATCTTTCGAAATACCACTATGAGAAAGGTTAAGGGGGCACATAAAATCAATGAGAGCACTAGCCTGCTTTGCATAAAAGCAAACAACAGGTTGGGAACATAAGAAGGATCACAGATTTCTAAAAATGAAAAATAACTTAACAAATGTCTGTGATAAAAGGGTTGCATGCTTGAACCACCAAGTACAACCTGGGCTTAGTGCTCATTCCTTTTTTTCACAACAGTCTCCCCAACATTAAGAGGTGTGTAGCTTTGAGCTATGCATCCTGATTCAATCAGCCTAATGAGTTGGATCAGAGCTTAGAATGGCTGTGTCGCCCATCGCTCCATGGAGTCCACGTGGCACCCAATTCTTAGCTGGCTAAGGATGGCAGAGCAGATGGGCATTTCATAATGCACAGACATCCTAAGAGAAATATATGCATAGGGTGTTCACTATATGGTCCGAGAATACCTAGTTGACAAAATCCATATAATTCACGCACTGAGATTTTGCAAAATGTTTGCAAGAAATATTAATTCTTTCATGAGTTTGTCTACAACAGATGGGAGAGTAGGGTTAGGTTTTGCAACAGTTTAAAAAATAAAAAGAAAGTTAGAAATGTGCCAACAAATAGTCCGATATTTATTTAATTGGTGATTTATATCACACTTAATTCAGAAGTCCTTCAGATTATGAGGGGCTCACACCCATGCTGCACTGCATTACCTTGTTCCCAAGATGACTGCATTGCACCTGAGTTATCCTCCTTTGTTTCCAAGCCAACAAAAAAGAAAAGGCACCATGATCTCAAGCAAAGCTTATAATGTACAGTTATTGATGGTGTATCCAACATGTAAGGCAGTATGTGAAGTGTCCTGCACGTCACATGTTCTTATTCCTATAGGTGAGTGGATTGGTGAGTTTAAAATACACAGCAGCACACATTCCCCACTTTATATGTTCACAGGTCTGAAACATCATGCTACAATAATAGTACAATACACAGGGTTTCTTATTCTTCATTTGGCATGTTCTATAGTCCATACGATTACGAAACAGTTCACAAAGAAAGCACTCGCACCAATGTATGTGCATTCACACATGCAACAGGGGTTGAAACTACATACTGAAAATACAGGGCAGCAAGTCAAACACCGAGGATATCAGAAAGGGAGCTAAAGAGGAGGACTGACAAAAGCAAGGGAGGGAATGCAGACATAGCAGTCGATCACATGTAATAACATGCTGAACGACAGAAATAAAGCATACAAAACGGTTGTAAATAAATAAATGCCCAGCCTTTCACAGGCAGAATAGAGGTTAGTGAATTAATACTGCTTGCGGTTTCAGAATGATGAACATGATGAACAGGTGAATGATGTGTGGAGTCGTGAATTTATGCTGTTTGTACAGCACAATGCGACAGAATAATGAGTGCATGATGCACACAATGTGGTCGTGTGTGTTCTACAAGAGTGCCTCTCCCCTGTTTGCTTGTTTTCAGCTGTCTCTTGTCAGCCCTTCTCTCCCTCCATAGCCTAAACCAACATGAGCTGACTGCAGACGCTCCTGAAGAGCAAGCACATTGGTGCCAGAAATGGGATTTTGGGATTAAGCCCACTGTTGAAAGAGATGCATTTAATGGCCATTGGAAACCATTTTTCAGGTCATAATACAGACACAAGCTCTCTGAGACATAGCTTCAATTTATTAACAGTGGGAGACTCTGTATAAAATTAGAAATGAAGCCGCGCATCAGAATAAGAGGGAAAGGTTTAATAGGGAAGACATCATTGTCAAAAGTAGCTCTTGACAGCATCTGCTTCTCAATTAAAATGTATCAAACGTACTGAGGTGAAGGTAATTATTAGGATTAATGGCTGTTTTACTTCCTGATATGAAGCATGTGTGTCACACCTAAGATTATTACCCTGGAAATTCGTCAGCGGCGTGACTCCCCTTTTTAGGAACGGAGACAATGCAAGGGCTTACATTTCATTGAAATTCATCGCAGGTGCCCTTTTCCTTGCTAAGCCAGGAGGCTTCATTAGCACCATCATTTACTCAAAACTCAGGCTCACACCTGGATTGAGCAAGTACTTATGAATACATCATTTCAACAGCCGGTGTCCTATCACTTACATTCCAGAGCTAAGGCCTTTGGGCCAGTGCCACCAAAGGTTATCAATAAACGCAGTTAAATTAAAACATCCTTTGGGGGAATACAAGCTCAAGCAAAGCAGACAGGATGTTAGGTTGCCTACAGTATCAAAAGTTAACTAATAGAGACGCAGCAAATGTGATGAATCAAAATAGTTGTTAACTGGTGATTAGAATGTGCTTAATAAATACATGTCCTACTAGTACTAAAAGACAATGGCACTATTCGAAGAGGTGAAATGTTACTTTTAGTTAAAGCTTCCTGGGCATTTATGATGCATCTCACATGCCCTGCTTTTTATGTCACAATATTTCAACCTCATCTGGTACTTTAGCACTGTGAAATCAAAGTACAAGGGCATTGTGTCTCGTGGCACTGAAATCACAAGATTATTTGTGTAGACATAAATTGAAAGATGAAAATATCACAAAACCCAGATCGCCTGTAACTTGGTACCTGTATATTATAATCCCTTAACTTTGACAAATTCCATCAGGATGCATTTCTCTTATAAGACATTACATTTTGATATAATGGGCCTTATTACGAGTTGGGTAGATATTGTGCCCGGAATAACTGCAGAAGCAATTACCAACACCACCTGTGATATTCCCGAAAATACACCTAATGGGAACTCTAATACTGGTGCAAGGGTCACAGTAATGTTACTGTTGGAATAACATTGGCACTTTTACAGCAATAACACTTGGTACATGTTTTATGATTGTATCCATTTCTACCCTCATATTGACAATGGATATGACGATCTACCCCATATTCTGTGGGCTGACACATTGTCCCGTTGACGATCTACCTCATATTCTGGGGGCTGATACACGGTCCCATTGACGATCTACCTCATATTCTGCGGGCTGATACATGGTCCTATTGACGATCTACCTCATATTCTGCGGGCTGATACATGGTCCTGTTGACGATCTACCCCATATTCTGCGGGCTGATACATGGTCCCATTGACGATCTACCTCATATTCTGCAGGCTGATACATGGTCCTGTTGACGATCTACCTCATATTCTGCGGGCTGATACATGGTCCCATTGACAATCTACCTCATAATCTGCGGGCTGATACATGGTCCTGTTGACGATCTACCTCATATTCGGCGGGCTGATACATGGTCCCGTTAAGCGAGGATTATGGCAGCATAAATGTGCATTCTTTTGAATTGTCTGGAGTTTATTGAGGTTGTGCTGGCACTTCCAAGCGCAACCTCAATAAACTCCAGATTATTCAAAACAATGCCATTTGCGCCAACCATGAACCTTGCAAAATGGGACCAAATATCAGCCCACAAAAGACCTGCACACTGGCTACCCGTGCAAGAAAGGATTGACTTCACAATTCTCTCCATCACCCGTAGATGCCTCTCAAACACTGCTCCATCCTTACTCTCACAGCGAATGGCCAAAACGATCTCCACCAGAGCTACAAGATCCTTCCACAGCCACTGTCTGACCACGCCATGCTTCAAGTGCACAAGAGCCGAGGGCTCGAGTTTCCCATCTACCAACGCTCACCTCTGGACCGCTTTGCCACTACACCTGCGTGCTGAAACATCCTACTGGCCATTCAGGAAGCAACTAAAAACATTACTTTTCAACTGTATCTTCTTCTCCTGACCCTGCACTCCTTTTTATGCCTACTCCCCCCGTCCACCTCTCTCCGATGAACGGGTTCTGTAACCAGCGCTTTGATGCCCATGTGTTTTGTGCACTTTATAAATGCATAAATAAATACTAAATACATAAATGGATAATGTACATTAGTGGTTCATAATACTGATATAAATTGTTTGAATGCACGAAAGAGTACATTCTGACCCTATTATGCATTACATGGATAAGGCGGTGGGAAAGTAGGCCTTAACAAGGACCTCCTTTTTACCACCTTACACTGTCCCCACTAAAGCTTTGTATTTTAACCTGCATTGAAGGGAAATGCTTTTGCTGCCCTCCTGTACAATGAAAAATGTTTAAAACATGTTTGACAGCGTGTTGGAATGTTTACCTCCGCCTCTGGAAAAGGGGTAGAAATTGGCAGATTTCCATTTAGAAAAGTAAACTCGTAATAACTCTGGATGAATTTCTGTTGAATACCTGTGAGTGGTCAGAAAAGTGAGGCTGATAACTTTGTGAAGGTTTTTGAAAAGATTTCACTTTATTAACACAAAAGGTAGGATAAACGGCTCACTATCCCCTACCATGACGAGGATTGCCGTGCCTAAAATAAACTAGAGAAGACACTCTAACAAAAGGATTCTGTCCCTCACACTATATCATACACAATTTAACAAGGTATTCATGTGGCAGTCCAACAACAACAATTCAACAGTTAAACTCACATTATAATAAATGTTTCTCCTTCTAATGTGGGTGAATTCCCCAGATTTATGCAGGATTGTGTTCAACAGTTCCAAAAAGGTTAAGGAAATCCAGTATGATAACAAAGTTCTCTTGGCTCCAACTTTAAGAATTGACAGTTCAAATTGGATAGCAGCACATTCTTGAAATGGCTTCTGTTAGCAACTCTGTGTTGGACAATAGTAACGATTTCAACAACAGGTCACAAAATGGAGACTTCAGAAGCACTTCACAGAGCACTTGCCTTCGCAATGATGCAGCAAGATTGTTTAAAGTAAATACAAGTGCGCATTCAATCAGGAAGGAAACATGGTGTAAAATGCAAGTATGCATAAGAATCGGGCCTCCCATCCTTAACACGCATAAAAAAGGCACTTAATAAACGTTTTCGCTACGAACCGGAGCAAGAAAAAGCAGGTTTGCAAACGTATCTGTACAAAAACACGAACTACAGAAAATAAATTGCTCAGATAGTGAGTTTCAGCATAATATGCGCAAACACTGTGCTCTGGCCTTCTTGCCAAAAAAACAGATGTACTACACTACACAACATCAGTGAATGAAACATCACAACACATGAAAAGGAACTGGTAGACTTCCTGAATTATTATGAGGACACATGGCTAGGAGCACAGACCCGTTTTGGTCGCAAAGTGCCGAAAATCAAAATGGAATACTGCAACTGTTACGAAGCAATATTGCATGAGTCCCCCAAAACGAACAACAGACTAGAAGGTTGGCATAACGGCATGAATGTGCCAGTGGGGCATGCTAAACCAACTTTATGGAGATTCCTTAACGTATTGCAAACGGAACAGGCAATGCAGGAAAACGCAATTCTTCAAACACTGAGTGGCATGAATATGCAAAAAAGAACCATTAAGGGTGTCCAGAATGTTAAAAAAAAATGAAAGCGATTGCTGAAAAATAAAAAAACTTAACCATATCATACTATTTAACCAGCATGGCCTTTGCCACATTATAAAGGTTCCCTGATGAATTGCAATGTCAGTCACGTTTGAATTTAAGAGAACAAAGAAAAGTTGTGCATGTGTTTGTAAAAAAAGATTGTTCACTGATAGGTTACTGGAATTTAAACTTCTCATAATGCGTGTTGTTTTTTTTTATTCCAAACCAACATAGAAAACATTTTAATGGCATACAATGTGAAAGAAATTATTTCCGAAGAAGATTCAACAGAAGAAAAGTTAAGAAAGAACAAAAATAAAGGTATGTGCAATGAAAAGGTCAATTGTGCAGAAGGTAAATTTGGACCTTGATTATTAGGTCAATTGGGACAAAAGGCCAATTGTAAAAGGTCAATTTGGGTAATACCGAAGTAATCCACTCTCATGGGTTTCCAAGAGCTATTTCTCTTCAGAACACTCCATTTACCAGAATGCAATCTGAAACTAGACTGGTCCCTGCACCAAAACACGGAATGCACACTGGTCCACTGAAGTTTGTTTGCAGTCTTGCAGCACTCGCAAACCTGATTGGATTTGCTTGACCCCAGAAAGAGGAACAGAAGATAGCTTGCTGAGATGATGGTTCAGCATCTCCATTACCACAGAGCGCAGAAAAACCCCACTATTAGCTGAAAAGATTTCTCAGATGCAGCTACGCAGTCCGGATGCCTATGAAACATTTCGGATACTAACTACATCTAATAAGACCCATTAGTGCATAAACCAATCCTTAAATCTGACCAACATTAACATGCAGAAGACATGCATGATCATTGAAGAGAATGACCAATCCCAGATAAGGGTACACCAGGTGCCCAGAAGCAACCAATCAGTAATAGCCTTAAAACAAATCCCTTAGCCAGAGAGATCTAAAAGCAGCTGGTTACGTTCAGTCTTTGGCTTGGAGCTGGCGAAAGCAGGCGTATTTCCAAAATACTTCCTTGATACAAGGAGAGTCTGTGAGTGGTGAGAAACAACGGGAAGAATGTTTACAATGCTGCCTTGGGAAAAAGAGGGGCTGTATGAGGTGAGTGGCTGGAAAGAAGCACATCCTGGCAGGGGGCAGTGTTACAGACACTAGTGAAGTAGACCCCCCCTGGAGGAAGCAGCGGCAACCCCTGGAAGGCTTGGGGAGAGCACATGAAGACTAGTCTTGGCTTGGGGACCTGGAAGGGATGTCTAGCTGATTCTATTCTAGAGTACTGGAGAAAACCCCAAGAAACTGGAAAGTCAGAGTTTGGAACTTTCCTGCAGAACTCTAAGGGGGTAGGAGGTAAAGAAGAGTGAGGAGCAGACCCGTGGCAGGAGGGTTACAAGACCAGGGGAGTTGCAATGTTTTTACAATATCTTCTGCCTATATGAACCCAGATTGGGGGGTTAGGAGGCAGGAGACAGAGAAGTAATATTCTCAGCTGAAAAGCATAAGAGGAGCCCAAGAAGAAAGTCTATGAAAGCTGAAACCTTTGAAGGGGTAAGGGCATTGTGTGAAAGCAGGGCACCAGAAGGAATCTGTACTGAGAGTAATCCCGGCAAGGACTTTTTTCCAGAGACCTGTTTTGTGAACTTATGTTGGCCATTCATTTTAGCTTATGGAAGCCAGATGTCTCTGGACTTAAGGAGTTAAGATATTCGATTTTCTGTTGCCCGCCTCTTTGGAATGTTGTTTTTTGAAAATGTTCCGGTGTACTGTCAGTGACCGGACATCTCCTGATCTTTTGTCATGTGTTACTCTTCAGAACCAATTGTATGGATTTCATTCGTTTTTTGCTGAAAACTGCACTGTAAAATGCATACTTTTAACACATTTCTAAAACTATTAATTAGGGAGCGGGGAGGACCCCACTAAGAACCACCCTTGGTGGTTTGGGGCACCCTTGCTACATCTGACAGCTCGTTCTCTTAAGAGGAAAATATTTACAACCTCCCAGTGAAATGATTCCCTGACTGCCATTGGTATCAGAAGCTTGTGCGACTTCTAGTAATAACCCCTCCAGGTTAACATACTGAACCCTGAGCTTTTCAATAGAAATTGCTCAAAAGAAAAAAGCACAATTTCCCTACGACTGGGTCAAAGGTCATCTGATACCACCTCATTTGCTCTGACCCTCGTAAAATGACTGGTGATGTCGCTTCTAAAAGTCCTATGGCATCGGTGAAATGGTGCCGCTGGCTGTGACTTACTGGAGAAAGTCACCATGTTGGAGATCAAGATCTGTGCATCAGAGCCGCCAACTCATTTACAAGCCTGTGCAGGCTGCGGACCCATCACTGAAAGGTAAAAGTCTCCCTCAGGGGCATTCTTAACCACGATTGGTCATCGAGCCCTGGGCCTATGTTACACTATTACATATTTTTGAAAGGGTAGACATGCCAATATGTTGACAAATGCATACATTGTTGGTGTATCTTGCAGTACTCAAGAGAATTGGCATCCAAACTAGCATAGGAATGAACTTTCTATATGTCCTAGTGTCTTTCATCAAACAGGTTGTGAAAAAACTGCAAGCCCAGAGGCACTGTCTCACGCAGGTTTGCAAAGGACTCAGACAGGTATTTTGATGTCTGACGCAGGTAGCGGAACTCCTCCTCTGTCACTTAGTGAGCTTCCTCGAGAAATCAAAAACTGCTAAATTAAAAAGGGGCTTGTTGATAAAATATCTTTTAGTTTTTATTTATTTTTTATTTTGAATGACTGGTTTATAAATACCTTCAATAAAATCAAGTATGCATTAAAATTCACAGATTATACAAAACGAACTTTACAATAAGTCCTAACAATCACTACAATTCCATAAACTTCTATGCATTTCAATAAATTGTCTGCTTGTTGACATGTTTTCAATTAATTTCTAAAATTGAACACTAGTTACAGAAATATCTTAAGAACGTTCATTATAAAAAAAATTCTAAGGTTCCTTGGAGCGGAAAAAAATTGAAAATGAAATATTGCCCTGCTTGTCGTAATCAAATGCTTCAATGATTACATTGTTCAGTTCCTACAGTTGCTGGGTCTTTTTTCCCAAGCTCCCACAATGTTTCCAGCTGTCAACTGGTTAAGTCTGAATTTGAATTAAATAAGAGGTTTATTTTCAACATCCAATGCTAGTGTCAAGAGACAAGGCAAACACATCTTAATCCAAAGGAAAGTTCACCTTTCAGAAGCAGTCCTTATCAGATCACTGATTCTTCACCTTTGCTAACAGAACCTCCAAGATAACCAGCCAAACCACAGCATCAACTAAAAATACCAAAATGCCAACACCACTTGGTTTTCAATCACCCACACGTAACTCACCAATAGAAGCATATCCTGGATAAACACATGTTTACCACCTACATCCCGAAATCCTTATGATTCCTACAAACCCAATAATCATCCAACCAATCAAATGAAGGGGACAAAAAGCTAATAGCAGTTACAGCTAAAGCTAAAATCAGAACAATGAATGTGAAAGAAAGTTGTAGCTATCCCTACAATCAGAACGAAGAAAGCAAAAACAGTTTTAGGTATAGTTAACACTAAAATCAGAACAATGAATGCAAAAGAAAAGTTAGAGCTAACCCTTCAATCTGATCAATGAATGAGAAAAACAGTTATAGCTAACACTAAATTCAGAACAATGAATACGTAAACAGTTACAGCTAACCCTACAATCAGAACGAAGAATGCAAAAATAGTTAAAGTTAACATTAAAATCAGATTCAATTAATGCAAAAAAAAGTTAGAGCTAACCCTGCAATCTGATCAATGAATGAGAAAAACAGTTATAGCTAACACTAAAATCAGAACAATGAATGCGTAAACAGTTATAGCTAACACTACAATCAGAATGAAGAATACGAAAAAGGTTAGAGCAAACCCTACAATCAGAAAAATGAATTCAAAAACAATTAGAGCTAACCCTAAAACTTTAATTATGAAGGGAAAAACAGTTCTAGCAAACCCTAAAACCAGAAGGATGAAGGGAAGCTCAGCAAGCAATAGGTACACACTGATCAAAGAATGTAGGTTAGATTTCTATGGTTTACTAAAACATGTACAACTCTCCAGCACACCCTCTCCAGCACACCCTGCTAGCAAGGAGTTACAAAGTATTGCCTAACAATAGAGAACATGAAACTGGATAAGGGGTATTCATTATCTACCCTAAAAATGGAACTGCTATTAACTCCTAAAACTATATACCAGCCTTGAAAGCCCTGAACTCAAGTGCCATCCCAAACTGAAAACATCCTTTGTGGTACAGACAGCCGACTGGTCCCCGGCCGTAAAGCGACATTCCCAGGTCAGAACTTCACGAACAACAAATCTTCGCAAGATCCAAAAGAGATCCGGATTGAGGGCTTTTGAAAAGAACCTTTACAGATGGGAGACAGACCTCTGGGAACCCTCTAGAACCAAGCAGTGATTCCCTGGAAACCAAATCCTTAGTTCACAAGCTCCACACTTTAAAGAATTCTTAGGAACGTGAAATATAGATTCCTACAAATGGCGAATTCTATTTCCTTTGTTCCCTTGCCCGCGCTACCCCCACCCCCCCAACTCCCCTGTTGCTTCTTTTTATGTGCGTACCCCGAAGGAAACTATTTATATGGGTGCCTAAGTAAACCATAACCTTCTGAGTCAAATAATGTATCCTGAACTGAGTTCCTCCACACACAAGATGGTTGAGGCACTGCATGTGCCCGTGAATGTTAATCTGTGCCTCTCAAATAGCCCGTGTACACTTTTATCTCAATGTATTCACATCTTTGAGCCAAAAGAAATCATTTTTTGTCCACGATGAGAATTGCACTTTCACAAATAATCCCAATTAATTCTAGTTCAATTTAACTGATACTTGTCGAAATTCCATGAGTTACATTCCTCGTAGTAATAGGCAATTCCCAGGAACATACAGGCGCTGTATTGTATGCTGTGTCTGTCCGAGCACTCACATCAGCCCGAGCAAAGCACACTGTGTAACACATTAAGTTTCCGTGCAGGACATGTTACACAGCACGTATTATCGGAGCTCTGGCGAGCTGGTGATTATTCTGGCCCCTTGAATTTTTAAGAAATATTTTGGAAGGTCCACTTTTAGTTGAGGAAATATAATTGGGAAATTAGGGGAACAGCAGCCACAATATCCAGTGACACTCCCACTTCCCAGCTAGAAAATCACAAAAACCAGCACCCCCCCACAAACCACTCCTCCAGACCGCACCACCACTCCACTCCACCGCCCCGACTCCCACAGAACCTACGGTTCCATGGCTATTGCGCAATGGCTTCCAGGAAATAACTCCCCAGCCGGTAGGTGTAAAAGAACTGTTGCTGCCCAAACACTGTCACCCCCCCCCACCGCTCTCCCCCCGGCTGTACACTGGTTCATTAGCAGTTGCATCCAGTGGGCTTGGAAAGCCCTCATTCCCCTACAACTTTGATTCATTCAGCACTATATCCAGGCCTTTGCCCGGAATCAGACTTTCCAATCCCCGGAACCTCCAGCAAGATGGGTCAGGGCCAATGGCAGATCTTGCAAATATATTATTTGCAGTAGAATTTCCAGTTAAAACAATTTAGCTTCAAGACCAATGTTATAAGGAAGTGCCTTGGTTACAGAGGACGCGCACTCATGACATCACACGCGTACTGTGCAGAGCAGATAGGGAAAAGGTAAGTCACAACAACAGGCTCATCGGTTGCATTGGAAGGACGTTGTCTCCTTACCTTGACGTGCATATGGTTGTCCAGTAGGATATTGCCCGGCTTTAGGTCCAGGTGCAGCAGGGGCGGCGTCATGCTGTGAAGGAAGTTCATGCCCAGGGCGGTCTCGTTGATGATGCGGAACTTCAGCTGCCAGCTGATGCTGTGGGTGGGCAGCAAGGCCTCCAGCGACCCGTTCTCCATGTACTCCATCACGATGCCCAGTGGGGAATCGCAAATCCCGTAGATGGACACAATGTACTGGAATTTGATCTTCTCCATCTTGATGGCCTCCTCGATCAGGCAGTGGATGCTGGAGCTGTAAAATACAAACCAAAGGTGAGGAGCGAATCTAATGCGGCCTTCCCCCTAAGATCTGAATGCATGGAGTGGATATAAACCAATGGTGAGGAGCGGATCCATTGCGGCCTTCTGTCTGAGGGCTGAATGTGTGGAGTGGATATGAACCAATGATGAGGAGCGAATCCACTGCAGCCTTCCGCCTGAGGGCTGAATGCGTGGAGTGGATATAAACCAATGGTGAGGAGCAAATCCACTGCGGCCTTCCGCCTGAGGGCTGAATGCGTGGTGTGGATATAAACCAATGGTGAGGAGCGAATCCACTGCGGCCTTCCGCCTGAGGGCTGAATGCGTGGAGTGGATATAAACCAATGGTGAGGAGCGAATCCACTGCGGCCTTCCGCCTGAATGCGTGGTGTAGATATAAACCAATGGTGAGGAGCGAATCCACTGCGGCCTTCCGCCTGAGGGCTGAATGCGTGGTGTGGATATAAACCAATGGTGAGGAGCGAATCCACTGCGGCCTTCCGCCTGAGGGCTGAATGCGTGGAGTGGATATAAACCAATGGTGAGGAGCGAATCCACTGCGGCCTTCCGCCTGAATGCGTGGTGTAGATATAAACCAATGGTGAGGAGCGAATCCACTGCGGCCTTCCGCCTGAGGGCTGAATGCGTGGTGTGGATATAAACCAATGGTGAGGAGCGAATCCACTGCGGCCTTCCGCCTGAGGGCTGAATGCGTGGAGTGGATATAAACCAATGGTGAGGAGTGAATCCACTGCGGCCTTCCGCCTGAATGCGTGGTGTAGATATAAACCAATGGTGAGGAGCGAATCCACTGCGGCCTTCCGCCTGAGGGCTGAATGCGTGGAGTGGATATAAACTAATGGTGAGGAGTGAATCCACTGCGGCCTTCCGCCTGAGGGCTTAATGCATGGTGTGGAAAATCGAGCGTTAAAATGACAAGACTTCAATGCATTTAAGAGATTTCGATTAAGGCCACAATGACCCCTAACTATTGCAGAACACTGCACAAAGTTACAAAATAAAAATTCCAAAAAAGGCATTGAATAACATAAGAACAGTATCATAAAGACTGTGAAAAATGGGATAAATGACCCCTCTGCCATAATTATAATGGGTTATTTATAACGCGCTTAATACCCAGAGGTTTCTAAGCAGGACCCGGGGATCGAACCTGTGTTGCTCCGTGTCGTCTTGCTTCCAAGAGAGCACGTTGCCCCTGAGTTATCCTCCCCATACGTTGTAAGGATGGAGTTCCGTGACCAAATAGAGGAATGAGGCCAAAGGACGAGTTGACTTGCAATACTCTTTTTACATACAGTAGGGTCTATTTTATTCCTATCACTCAGCCATACAGAGACCTCCCCTCAAAACCGGGGCTCTTGCTCAATGTAATGCCTGAGATCTTCCATTTGCTGATTCATATAATAAATTTGTTTGGATAAAAAAAAAAATTACAATTAATATACTGCTTTTAAAGTGTTGCAGAAAAGTAGTTTTAGTAGTTAAATAAAACACATTGTTTTGTACTTTAAAGTAAGCAATGACATAATTATAATTATTATAATTGTTCTTTAATAACGCGCTTAATACCAGAGATTGGTTTCTAAGCGCAGGACCAAACCTGTGTTTTGCGCTGTGTTGTCTTGCTTCCAAGACAAACGCGCTGCCCCTGAGCCATGCCCCCTCACCACAGATTCTTGCACTCATGTGTTCTACTCCAGCAGTTCACAAAATAAACCTACTACCGTACACAGGGCCTCATTCCGAGTCGGCAGGTCCAGCAAAAAAGTACTGGTATCCGAGGATACCGGCACTTTCCTGGACTGCCCGATTACAGGAGTGCCGGTAGGGGCACCTGGGTTACCTCCAGCTAAATGCTGGAGGTCATTTAAGTGCCCTACCCACCAATAAATCCCTCGTTACTGCCACCGGCGTAGCCTGTGGTGGTAATGACGGCAAATCCCCTCTCATGGAGTCCTATGAATGGGGATTTACACCGCTCCGCCGGCACCTGTAATCTGACGTCAATGACACTGTACTGGGTGCCGTTAAAGTTAAATACCAGATGCTGGTATCCTGTCAGCTCAACCGCCAGCATACTGGCATAGTCGGAGTTAGGCCCACAGTTCCTAATCAATTGATGGGTGCAAGGTGTCACAGAAAGCGATTTTACAAGAAAGCAATTTGAAAAGCTTGCAGGAATTCTGCTCTGTGCTGGCTCAAGCAGCAGGCATTGTGACGTCAGAAGAGAACCGCAATAGCTGGTTATGGAGCGGTAGCACTGTCACAACAAGCCTGTAATAACATTATTTACGTATTCCAGGCTGCCATTTAGCCTTGAAAAGATAAAATAACAAAGCAAAGGAAAAAAGGGGAATGCAGGAAAATTATTGAGTACTTATTCGCAAGACAAAACTGTTGGCTTTCCCAATCTGCTTGCATAGTGCTTGTAAATTGAGTGGCTGAAGCCAGACCTGGCTAAGATGTCTTTATTACACCAGTAGCGATTTTACAGCCCAATTAAGTCATTAACCCTGAGGCAATTCGAGTGAACTGTTTAATGGTAAGGCTAGATTAAAATGAACCCATAGAGTTCCCACGAGGACGTGTTTTTGGAGGGGAGGGGAAGGAACTGGTTGAGAATGGCAATTGGGATTAGCATGGCCATGGGCAGTGAATGGATGGGAAAATAACTAAACAACACCTGCAAGCTTTGTGTCCCTGCTGATATGCTATTACTCACTACCTGTACTCTAATGCAATGGTTTCGGCTTACAGATGGCCCAAGCGCCACCTAATAGACCCAACTAAAAGTCACTTCCTATTTCAGTTACATCGTGTGACAATGGGTCTCTGCACAACTCACCGCAGCCTTTTTACTGCATTAAGTGAAACAAATGTTTAACTGAATTTCTGCTGCATTTTTTAAGGGGGGGTACAGGGTAAGGATATATATATTAGCTCGCATTTTAGGGTTGTGGGGTCAAGGAGTTGTAGAAGGGTGAATGGGGGGCTTGCTCCCGGATAAAAAGAAATGCTGCAAAAAATGTAGTGAAACGGCCACCGTGGAGTTCTGCCTGATTCGTGCAATCGTACGAGAGACACAGCTACGTCACCTACAGCAGTTCACCCTAAAATGTACACAATTCAAGGCACTGCAACAGCACCATTGTCATTAAATACGTGTCTGATGTCAGGTACGTTTATTATCTACTGCTGAATCTCAAATGTGTGTATTGGCCCTGCAAGATGGCAGCTATTGGGTCACACAATGGCCAACTCTAGTGCACAGATCGGTCAAGGATTGGGGCCTAACATGTAGATGTCCTCTGAACAGTATTACCTTTTTATAACTGGAGGTGGGAGCAGGAAGAGGAGGTAACAGCGTGTGGGGGAGGGGCATCCCAAGTATGGAGAAGTGGTCCAGAGCGTAACATGCCCCCGCCTCAATAAGGTGGTAAAAGGAGATGAAGGGGCCTGAGGGCTTGCCACTAATAGAGAATTTAGGCCTGAGGAGAAGTGGGATTATGCCTGTTTTGTGGCTTTTGTGTACAGAATGGGTTTTTGTGATGAGCAAAGCAGAAAGTACATGAAAATGAATGTTGTTTTGCTGTCAAGAATCGATTGGTAGAACAGAATGTGCCAAGCAACAAGACAATTGTCTTCCAGTTCAAAAAAAGAAAGAGGCATTCTAATCATGTTCCTTCTTTGAGAGCACAGCCTGGGACTCTACCTCCCAAAATGTCCCTCTGTGAAAACATGTTCACAGTGGAGGGACAGAGATATATTCAATTTTATACTTGGGGCACAAATCAGATCTTCTGTGGGACTCTGAGTAGTGGAGAGGAGGGGCAGAACCCCAATGGCTCTTGGTTCAGCCACCTTCTCCTCCTACATTGATGTCCCCCTGCTTTGGGCATGGCTCTGCCATGCACCTTTGCATGTGTGCTAACAGAGGCGCAGATCCACAAAGCCTTCTTGCCCTACCAACAGCACAGTTAACTTGCACAACACTGATCATCCATTGTGTTCCATCTGTAAACCGCTGGCTGGTCACATTTTCTGTCCAATACTATTTTATCTTAATCATCTATTGGCCAAGTCTAATGCCATGTACAGGTAACCATGCAAGTTTTGATCGCCATCATCATAGCTCCTCCCACATGCCTTTTCCACCTGGAGAAAGAAGTAAGACACTGTTACTTATCTCTTCTTCCTTAAAGATAGTTGGTTTTTAGGACATTGTAGCATACCAGTGTGAGTCAGTCTATGGAATGTAGAATGCTTGGTATTCCAGAACCTATTTATGTACAAATTCAAATGTAGTGGTAGTGGTTAGAGGATGTACGCCGGTGGGGCAATGAAGAAATATCTAATAAAACAAACATCCAAGGATTCCTGAGTGGACTATCGCTAACCCATGAATAGATGTGCAAGTAGAAAGGATGATTGGAGAGTGAAATGTGTGTGTGAGAATTCTGCAAAGGGCTGTTCTAGCAGAACAAATCCTATGACTTTGATAACCATTCCCTCCATACTGTGGGAGCGAGTGGGGTTTGACATTGTGGTTCCTGTGAAGAGTCAAGGGCTGCTTAAATACTGCACTATTTTAGTGGACATGTTGTCCAGATGGGTGGAGACAACATGAGTGTTGAATATTTGTGCCAAGGATATCATTCGATTTTTGGAGGCTATTTTTAAAAGGAAAGGGTATCCCTCCATTATAGTGATGATAATGAAGTACAGTTAGTATCTGAGGAGACAACGTGATTTTTTAAGGAAAATAGTACAAAGCACCGTGCCAGCTCAATATATCATCCAGAAACAAATGGCATTGTTGAGAGGTTTAATTGTGTCATCAAAGAAAGCATACAGGGACTGCTATCGGAAGGGAAGATTGGAAAAAGTCAGTGAAGGACACAGTTGAGGCGTATAGGTTTACACCCCATTCTACTACAGGTGTGTCTCCCTGCAAGATGCTTAGGGGAAGAAAACCTAATACTAAGTTGTGTCCACCCTGGGTTGTGAGAGCTAATATGAGCAAAATTGCTCTGAATGTTGTGCGTGACAGAATAGAAGAGAGAAATGAGGGTAACAAATCAATCTATGATGTACACAAGGCAACAAGCAGATTCAAGGAAGGAGAATTAGTATGAGTGACGTTTCTGTCATGTAAGAAGAAATCAGGATGAGTTGGTCCAGACCCAGGAGGGTGATTGGGAATTTACATGGAGTAGTTTAAACGTCTGATGGAAGAGTATGGAATGTGAATAGGGTAAATTGGAGTTCTGGATTGAGAATGAGGGTTAAGCTGGGAAGATTGGTGTGGGAGTAGAAAGTAGTGGAAGGGAGGAAGTAAGAGGCAGACCCAGAAGAGAATGTCTTAAACCAGGTTACGCGAGTGGATTTGTGGGCTGATTGTTATTTCGCTCAGTATCCAGAAGAGACATTGATAGTTATCAACACTGTATAGGGTTTCTAGCTCATTTATACAGTTAGTGTTAAGTGCCAATGGTTTTTATATACAGTCATGTGTTGTTCTACAGAAGGTGTGTGTAGCATTCTAGTGTGAGTCAGTCTTTGGAATGTAGAATAACAGGCATTCCACAGCCTATTTATGTAGAACTACAGATGCAGTTGTTAGAGGATGTACGCCGTTGGGCCGCTGAGAAAATATCCAATTAAATGAAATTCCAAGGATTCCTGAGTGGACTATCGTTCAGTCATTGGCTGTCTATTCATTGCACAATATAGCAATGCCCCGTTATGGAGCCTAGCACAATTATATTCATGATGTGGCACTAAGAGGCTGCTTAAATGGCTGAAGTTGTCCTTTGTAATTATTATTACATAACCAAACATGCATGTTGTAATGATGCTGATCATGTAAGAAATGGTGAGCTAGTTTTCAAAGGATTCATGAACCACATGCGCCCACACACACACACACACACGCACAGGAGCACACACATGCACACTGCATAGAAATACTTGCACGTGCGCACACACACACTCACAGGTGCACACGCGGACACCACACACAAACACCTGTATACACAGGCACATACATACATACACAGACACGCACATGCGCACACACAAACACGCATACTTTCGTTGTTGCTTCCTTGTTCTCACCATAAATCATCTCGCAGCCTGACTAACCTCTGCAATTGGCAAACCTGCTCCACCACTTTCAGGCAGTGCCTCTGAGGATCAGCCTCCCTGAGGTCATGCCAAGGACTCCACGCTACCGGTGTGTCAAAGGGTGTGTTCCGAGTAAGACAAGTACAACGTGGCAGGCCAAATCACAACCCAAGTGCTAAATTCATCAGCTCCGTCATACTCCAAAATTAGAAGATGAAACAAACATTGTCAAAGCCAATAGTTTAGAGATTTTGAGTGACAACGAAGACAGTGTAAATCCTACTGCATACATCCATAGCTATTTAAAAGATTGCATCAGTTTCATGACACTATATCCCCAGAATAGAATTTGGGGGTTGAGTCTGATGGTGCAACGATGGTCATATACAGAGAGAGGGCATTGCTGCATGTTAGGTATTTTAGGTCCAGGGAGTGGTTCTTTAATATTAATTCAGGCCACTGCGCGCAGAGCAAGATAGTACCATTTATCAGGGCCAGTGGTAGCATAGCAGGATATTATTATCCATCAAAATGCTGTATGGTGACGACCCCAAGTTTATCAAAAAATGTTATTGGTACACGCCATCCACCACCTGAAATCACACCTCTGTCATACTCCTCTATCCTGAATGCCATCCGTACATTTCAAACTAAGGAGCTGATTCCGAGTTTGGTGGTAATTCTGTGGTAATTCTGCCAAATTACTGTCAAAATCAGATACCATTACCGCCACTTGCACACGTGGGTTGTAAGGGGATTCAATTCAACACTACAGCTAAGTCAACGCCTAGTCTATAATACTGAATGAAAACCCTTATTGATATATCTTTAGGTCCAGTTCATGCGTTCTGGATGACTACCCCTATATAACACCCCTCTCTTGGAATCCCCCTGACCCCACTGAGCCAAGAAGTAGTTCTGTTTTGCAAGTTTAAAAGGTTTATTTGATAATTTAAACAATAGATATATATCACCCTTTATAGTAAATTAATAATTGAATATCACACTTAATCTGATATGATAAAGATCAACAACGGAGAATCTGGCACTAACACGCTTCTCTATAATCAATAAGGAGTTGACATGAAATGGATAAGGTAGCCCACTGGTAAATAGGTACAGAAGTATAATGTGGTAGAGAATGCTTTATAAGGTTCAAGGAAATGCAAGGTTGAATGAATGAAATGCAGTATAGAAAACAACTTGATATGATTTCAGCAAAACAATGTAATCACTTTTCTCTGGCAATCCCCTCCCCCCTTTTATGCAATGCAAGGAAATGGAAGGAAAACACACAGTTCTCAGAAATGCAATCAAATGTGATTCAGTTCACCCCAGCAAGCTTAGACTACAGAAGTTTGAAAACACAGGCCCAAATTGCTTTGATATGTGCTGGCAATGAATTGAAAAGTATGCTAAAATACTTTTAATTCCCTTTCAGAGGTTCAGGGTGATTGGTATCTAGTTAATATTAGTCAAGGCTCACACTAGCAATGAGGCAGGGATAGTTAGCAGGTTAAACGAATTTCTGGCAAATGGAAGGCAAGCAGCAGCAGTTTTACACGTGAAGAAATTTGCAAATCGCGGTAAAATTCGTGGATGCGCCGAGCGCTACTACAGAGGAACCACATCGTTCTGGGGTCCTAGGAAAGCCTAGGATATCAGCTTCAAAATGAAAGTTACTGCAAGACTCTAGCACAAACGGTCGCGGAGATATGAGCGATTAAATAAAGGTCGTTTTTGGTTTTGCAAATTTTAAAGTTCAAAATGACAAGTGGCAGATTTTGCAGCTAAAATGACAGGTGACAGCTAGGAGGCAGTTCTACTTAGGTTAAATAGATTGAATTATATTATTTTAACTAAGAGATTGGTTCTGCACAGTTTTGCTATGTACTCACACTATATTCTTGAGTGAAATGAGCCTCATCACGGATCTGGTCAGGGTTTTAAATTCGCCTCTGGTCTCTGCACTTCACAGTGATCTGGGTCAGCTCTCTCTGGTTCTCTGGTCTGGGTCTCTAGTTCTGGATAGATTGAAGTCTCTAGTTTGGCTCTCTGGAGGTTTGATGGAGGTAAAGCATGGATTTTTCCGGCAGAGCGTCCCGCTGCAGATGGAATTGAAAAGTCCCTATCTGTCCTGTCTGTCTGCTTTTATGTGTTTAGAATGTGGGTGTGTTCTAGCATCACTGACCCTACCTCTCTCTCAGCTTCTAATTGGTCAAACTTCCATTTATCATTTGATTGGGGAATGAACTGTGAGTCAGAGTGATGTCATTTTACAGCCTGCAGAAAGTCCACTCCTCCTGTCAACTTACACACAAATCTAGATTTGAAACAAATACATATTTGCAGAGGTACATATTGTTTTATAATCATATGCACCCATCATGCATTACAGGAGGTATCCCCTGTTCAAACTCTGCTCTTCCTGGGAGCTTGCATTCAGAAATGGCACATATTTCACCTTTTAACTGATTTTGCAATTTCTGACATTGACCCAACTTTACATACATGTGCGCAGGGAGTACGGACATTAACTGATGAAGTTTCAGATTTTTAACATGCATACATTTAGAGTTATCCCCACTTTTCCGCTGACACCCCCCTGAACATACCACCGGTTCTAAAAACCTCTTAAACTGTGGGCAGAAAAATCACAAGAATTATGGTATCATTTATAAAATTTTCACATGTCCGCTCTATGAGTTATTCATCTTTTTAAAGTTATGTTCTGGCTCCAAAGGGGTGTGGTTTACCCTCAGCACAAGGTTGAATTTCTGGTTTTTCCAGTTCTGCCAAGCCAGCTTGCTCTCACAGGCAGTGCCCCTCCCCTTTCCTCAGGAGGAAGCCACTTTTTACGACCATTTACGACTCCTGCCAATAAAACCTTTGCCTGAGCCAGGACAGGGCTTTGTTCACTTTCCTGCAGAGCACAGGTAATTCAATTATCAGATAGATGGCATATCCTTAGTGTGAGCAGCAAAAGGGCAGCTAGGCCTGGGAACACAGCTGTGACTCAAGTTTCACTCCTGATGGGGGTAGTTGCCAGGCAGAATTCAGTTCCTTAAGCCAGGTTTCAGATAAAATGTCACTTTTTTTTCCCCAGTTTCTGCCTTCAAATAAAACTAAACATTTTCACATATGCAGCTAGAAGGCTGATTCTAAGTGCAAAACTATGACATTTCAACAGTTACAAAGGCATGTGACACCACACATAGGTCACTCATTTAATCTAAACATTTTCGATTTTAGTGTCTTTAAATCCAGTGCAACTTAAACTGCTGACTCCATAGCTCAGCCAGTTTTGTTATAAGCATTGTTCTGGGCTCTTCATTTCCCAGATTTTGTAGGCACACAACACTCCATTCTACCAAATGTCTGCTGGTGTCCAGTGAGTTTTTAGATGTGTTGCAATGTTTAAAATAGACAGTTTGAGCCTGCCTTCAGAGAAACACAGGGTGGTTTTAAACTGCCGGCTTTTGGATAGTGGTGAGTACTGGTACTGCACCCATTTTTGGGATTTAAGAAAATGAATTCCCAACAATTCTCGGTTGCATTTGGCAATCAGCATTGCCATTCCCAATGGTTTCAGACTACTGTGCGGGTAGTCCAATGGTGGTTTTAAAGCGCTTTGAAGCTAACCGGCGCTACTGTTTTTCCTTTGGCAACCCATTTCCCTCATGGCAACCCGGCCTTTCATTCTCGCACTGGTGGGTGGCAAGTGAGGCAACCATTTTGGTGTGCGCACAAACTGCGCAGCTTTCCTGGATTTCGGCGCACATGTGGGTTTTCCGCCATCTTGAATTTTCTAAGCCCACAGCACCAAATGTTGTGGCATGATAGCTTAAACGTGGGTCAGGACACCCAACAAGCCCCCCCCACGCGACTGAACTTTGAATTTGAGTCGATGGGGAGTCGCGTGCCCAAGGGTTTTGACCCACGCACCGGTCTGTCCGCATAATCTTCTTCCTCTTCTGTAGATGGCATAGTTCAGCATCTTCTTCTCCATCCGGTACTGATCGATCGGTTCTCCTCGCCAGTCCTGATGGGAGTATTGGGCGGTCCACTGGGCCCATTGGATCTTCGTTCCCGGTCTCCGGATCGTCCTCCTTGGCCAGTCTCAAGGTCTTCTTTCTCCTAGGACGACAAAGGAAGAGCGGCAATACCTACTCATAGACGTTTTTCCACCACTGTTGAGATGGTGGGACAGCATATGCATTTCATCATGACGAAACATTACATTCTTATTTTGATAAAAAACAGTATAACTAAGAGACAGTTTCATGCAAATCACAATATTTTAGAGACTAGATGTGGTATGTTTTATGATTGGAACTGAATTAGTCTGAGACAGTACCCGCTAGGATTCCAGAGGATTCCTTCAGTTGTTGCAGAGTGTGCCTGGGATGGCAACATTTCAACTGGTTTATGTGGACCCACTTGTCTTCTCCCTCTGCCAAAGGACCTTTGGGGATGTGGATTTTGTAGGCCACAGGGGAGATCTTGTCGATGATCTCGAATGGTCCCTTCCATGTAGGCAAACATTTTCGCTGCTTGGCCTGGTTCCTTTGGAAGTTGTATAGATAGACCCAGTCCCCCACCTGATATTCCTTCCTGGAAGTTTTCAGGTCATAGTGGGTCTTCATGCTATCAGCCGATCTTTCTAGATTCTGCTGAGCATAAGCAAAAGCATGTTGAAGGTGTTTCCTTAAATTCTCCACATACTCATGAGTAGTGGAGGCATTTATCAGTGTCTGCTCTTGGGTCCTGTAGAGCAAATGCTGAGGAAGCACCATCTTGCGCCCAGTCATCAACTCAAATGGTGACATTTTGGTTGCAGATGAAGGGGTAGATCTGATAGCCATTAGGACCAGAGGTAATCGGATATCCCAACTTGGCCCAGAATCTGCCACAAACTTCTTTAATATGCTCACAATTGTCCGGTTATATCTCTCTACTGCCCCAGAGGAAGCTGGTCTATAAGCAATATGCAGCTTTCTCTTGACCCCCAGTATCTCCCACATCTTTGTCATTACTTCACTGGTGAAGTGGCTACCTCTGTCTGACTCAATCCTTTGAGGTAGACCAAAACGGGAAAAGATGTGGTTAATCATCAAGGCAGCTGCAGTTTCTGCCTTGCAATTTGGGGCTGGGAGACATTCCACCCACTTGGTAAACAAGCATGTCACAGTCAACATGTACTTATTCCCCCTAGCCGAGCGAATCACAGGGCCTACAAAGTCGATTTGTAAATCTGACCATGGCAGTGTCATCCCCCTCTTTTGGAGAGGTGCACGATGCGTGAGGGATGATGGCTGAAATTGTGCACACACAAGACAACCCTTCAAGTATTGGTCGAGGTCCTGCCCCATGTGTGGCCAGTATGCAACCTCTCTTAAGATTTCCAGTGTTGTGTGAAACCCCCTATGACCGGCGGTGGCCGCATCATGGGCGTGACTTAACATCAGGCTTCGGAATGAGGTAGGAACCACCCACTGATCGTGGCCAGCTTTGGATTTCCTTACCAGCAAACCGTCTTGGATTCGGAACATTTTTGGACATTTCATCAACACTCTTAGGTCCTCTTTCCCAATGTAATCGGTATCCGTCAGGGGAAAGTTCTCAGGGTCCTCAAGGTGCTGGTAAAATTTACCAATTATTGGATCCCCCTTCTGAGCAGTAATCAAATCAGCATCAGGGGTCTCCTTACTCCATTGTGCAATTGAAAGGTCGTTGTGAGCATTTGTCTGGGACCTAGTGATGGCAGTGACCTGGATTTCCCCCAACAGGGACTCAATCTCAATTAGATCCCCTTGGATGGCCCCGGTTTTGGCCAGCTGATCAGCTAAGTCATTTCCAGTTTTGTCTGGTCCCTCTACTTTGGAATGACCCTTGATCTTTTTCCAGTAGATGGTCATCCCATTCGATGTGACCAGATCATCAATGTTTTGGATCAACTTCCCATGTTTCAAGGGTTTGTTGTTAGCACATAACATGCCTCTGGTTTTCCAATTAACCAGGTGCTCCACGAACCCGTTCCGTACATAATCCGAATCTGTGATTATGACCAGTTCGTGGAGTTGATGCTGGACAGCAGTGAGGATGGCCTGATGCACAGCCATCAATTCTGCCACCTGACTACTTCGGGGACCAATTTTGTATCCAGCGGAGGGTTCTGGGGACTCATTCACCCATGCATTCCCTACGCCAGCCACCAGTTCTTTCTCCCCGTCGTTGTCAACATGGTAAGAGCATCCATCCACATAGACAGTGGGCATTCCCTCACACTTGTCCTCTTCAAAGACTTTGTGTGGGGAATTAAGGTATGCCTCCGTGTTGTCCTTGATTTTTAGACTTTCGTCCTCGAGACAGTTTTCTCTGGCACAATCATGCAAGTCAGCCAGACCTTGCGCGAGGGGACTCTTCTTGTTTTGGCCATATCGGACCTCCACAGGAAAGCCTTGCATTGACAGAATCCAGGAAGTAATTCGGGAATTACTCACATTTCCGGCCCGGATTCTGTCACTTTGGAGATATTGCAGAGGCTGGTGTGGAGTCTCCACTATGATGTGTTCCCCCTGGATAAACGGGCGGTAATTCTTCAATGCCCACACCATTGCCAGGAGTGCCTTCTCACAATCGTTGAATTTTTCCTCCACAGAGGATAAAGTTTTGCTCGCATAGGAGATTACTTTATTGACCTTGTCATGCTTTTGATATAATACTGCCGTCAAGCACGTATTAGAGAACCCTGTCTCCAGGAAGAACTCCTTGTTTCTGACCGGGTAAGCTAGGCAAGGCGCTTGTGAGAGGCTTCTTTTGAGTTGTTTTACTGCCTCGGCTTGTTCTGGACCCAATTCCCACTTGACCCCCCCCTTCAGGAGATGAATCAGGGGTCTGGTGATCTCTGCGTAGCCCTCAATGAACTTTCTGCTGTAATTAGTCAGTCCAAGGAGGCTCCTTAGTTCCCGCAGAGTTGTGGGGTCTTTCAGTTTCTGAAGTGCTTCCACTTTCTTTTCCTGGGGACAAAGACCCTGAGGAGTAATCTCATGCCCCAAGAAGTTAACACGGGTTCTACACCACTGTGCTTTCTGAAAGGAAAGTTTTGCTCCGGCGGCCCTCAACTGTGTCAGAACATAACGGATCTCCGCTATGTGTTCCTCCACAGATGAACTTTTGATGAGGACATCATCTACATAAGCCAGGTTACCCCTCGCACCCAGGTCGGGCATGGCCTTATGTAGGAAAATGTTGAATTCATTGCCGGAGTTGAGGTATCCGAAGGGAGTCCGGGTCCATGTGTACTGCTGGCCCCCAAAGGTAAAAGCCAGCTTGTATTGGTCCTCCCTACTGACAGGCACGGTCCAGTATCCATTGGTCAGGTCTATTGCAGTGAATACCTGTGACCCCTGAATCTGGGCCAGACCTTGGTCAATGTAGGGCAGAGGCCATCGGGAAGTATGGACCCGTTTGTTGAGCTCCCTAAGGTCGGCGCAGAGTCTCCACTGGCCGTTTGGCTTCAATATTCCCAGCACCGGATTATTGAAGGTGCTGTGGACTGGACGGATTATTCCCCGGGACTCAAGGTTCTTAATTATTTCAGTAAGGGACTCCATTGATGCGAGAGGCAAGCGATATTGCTTCACAAACACAGGAGTCATGCCAGGGTCCGTGGGGATTGTTGTTGTGTGGATGTCAGTGCGACCACAGTCATATGAGTCTACCGCAAAGAGATCTTGGAAATCCAAGAAAACTTGTTTCAACTTTTGCTTTTGTTCCAGAGTCACACAGGCATCAGCTAGGTTGACTCTCTCTTCCACCATCTGCCTGAAGCCTGGAAAGACTTCTGGTTTGGCTATCTCCACGGCCTCCTCCAGCTGGGTGGAGAAGTCCCTGGTTAGAGTGCTGATTTGGACCGGAGGCTTCAGGTGGGAAAGGCAGCCCTCATGGACCTGGAAAATCACCTCATCCCTCCTGAAGTCACAAGTCACATCTTCCTTACCATAGGGGCAGGAAGTGTACACCAGGAAGTTCCCCCCATGCCGGGTAAAGATCCTGTCTGGTGTTGTATTGTCATCACTGTCACTGTCAAAACAGTCCTTGGGGATTGGTCCTAACAGTTCATTTACTAAGTCGATGGAAAAATGTCGGTCATCAACCGCCATTCCAATAATGGTGCCTGCGGCTAGAGTAATACTCTTTAAGTCGCTGTTATCCACCTCTATTGGAATGGTGTCATGTTCTATGTTGACTAATGGTGTTGTGTTTATCCCCAACCTTTGCTGTTGGAGAGAAGCATTTAGATGTATGTAAGCATCAGGGATTTTCAACTCTTGTCCCCTTTTAACTTTCACTTCCAGGGAGAATTGTCAGGTCCTTTCTGGGATGGTGACTTCCTCTTTAACCTGAATTTCAACTGCATAAGGTAGCAATTGAGCTGACCTAAATGCTTTTTCTGGATCATCAAAGCCCATGGGATTATCCGCTAATCGGGACCAAGCTTTGAAGTTTATTAGGTCCAAACTAATGGCAAAGCGATTGAGAATGTCACTGCCTAAGTAAAAGGCGGCAGGGACGTCTCGCACGACCCAACAATTGTGGACTATGCTCTTGTTGCCAATGGAGATTTTGAGCATACACCTGCTTGGCAGGAGATGTTTGGAATTAGGTGCTTCCAGGTCCATCTCCCATTTGTCTATCAGTTTGAAGGTGGGAATGGCTGGATCTTTTGGAAGTTGGCGAAACATGGCTTCGCTGATGAAGCTCTTACCGTTGTTCACACACGCTCGAGCGAGAACAGAGTCCTTCCCATCATTTAACTGAACAGGGATGAACAACTGCTCTCCAATTTGCTGAATATCAGCCAGGCTCTGAGCTGATTTCACATCTTTCTGGACTATAGGAGTGGGAGTTTCAGATTGTGGATTGGTATAGAATTTCAGAGTGTTTCCTTCCAGCGTGGAATACCACCTTAAACTGGAAGGAAGGTTGATTTTCAGAAATAGAGAGGACCCCCCATCACTAGTCTGTTGTCCTACTGCTATTACTGTCACGTCTGGAATCTGGTTGTTCTGGAAGTGAAATTCTACTTGGTCAGATTTTTGTTCAACCATGTGGCAGGTGCCGTTTAAACTAACATGGTTGACACTCTGTTTTAATTTTATTGGTCGGCTAGTCTGGGTCCAGAGGACCTTGTTTACACAATCTATTAGGGGTGACAACCTTCTCAGGAGGTCATTCCCTAGTAAACAAGGGGTGCCCTCTGGGGTCACAACTATGACCGGGTGTTTCAACTTATGTCGCCCAATTTTAATGTCCAGGTCTGCAGTCCCCTCAACGGGAATTTCCTTCCCGTCAAAGTTCTGTAGTTGTCCCGGAAGAGAGGTGAGAGGAATTTGGTAATTCTCTCCCCTTCCTGCATTCAGTTCGTCAAAGGCCCTTCTGGACAGAAGGGTAGCTTGAGATCCAGTGTCCACCAGTGCCGAGATTGTACCCTGCCCCTGTACTTGTACCGGGGCATAATATCTTCCCTCCTTCTCCTCAAGGGGGCACAGATAATGTACATTTTTGGACAACTGGTGGGCTAATTTTCTGGTTTTGGACATCGCTAGCGAAGAGATTTGGGCAGAATTCTGTGGAGAGCCTTGGGAATCTGAAAGAAAAATTTGGCAACTGGAGATCAGAGCCATTGTGGGTTCCCCTGGCTCCGGTTCTGGGCCGCCCCCCCTTTTTTGGAGGCAGTCACCAGGAGGGGTTTGAACCAGGGGATTTTCTTGCGGTTGGTTCAGGGATGAGATGGTGGGCGGCGGTAGCTCAGTCTCCACATCTCCCCAGTCTGGATTTGCATCCCTAGGGACCCATTTTTCCTTGGGAGGAGTTCCCCCCTCTCTGAAGGAGAAGATCCTTTTCCCAGGATCCTCTGAGGATCCCTCTCCCTCAAATTGGAAGATCTGTACCTCCTCCTCAAACTGAGTCTGTTTGGGTCTTTTGTTTCTCCTACCCCCCCTCTGCTCCTTAGGAGGCAGACTTTCAGGGGCAAGAGATTTTGTTTCCGGTTCCTGGGTTTCCAGGGGCTGTTTACAAGTGAGGAAGGAAGCTTCCTCCAAGGCTTTACACCCCCCTTCCCTTTGTGCCTCCTCCCTGGGAACCGGTGTGTTATCGGGGTGCTGCCCCCGTCATTGTTCTGGAGCACCAGGTCCAGAGTTGGGTACGTTCTGCGCCGGCATGCCGATCTGAGGGTTCTGCTGAGCCCTCAGTATGTGACCCATATCCCGCGCCATGTTTTGAACCTGGCGCTCTAACTGGGAAACCCGCTCAGGCTGATACGGGACCCTGTTTTCTCCCCTGGGCTGATCCCGGGAAGGGTAGCTGTCCCTTCTTTGGTAGTACCCCTGGTTGGGAAGATTTGGGTACCCCTCCACCCTTGGCCTCCCCTCTCCCGGATTCAGTGGTCTGGGCTCAGGGAATTGGGGAAAGAAGGATGGATGATTTTGGGGTTGGAAGTCGGGTGGATATCTGGGGAAAAAGTTCTGCCCAGGGTTTGGTAAATTTCTGCCCTCCTGTGGGAAGTTTGGAGGGAAGTTCCCTGGGTTAGGTGCTTGGCTGGATCCCCCCCCTTGGGCTGGAGGAGTCCACACATAACCCAGGATGGGTCTGTTACCTTTGTAGCGAGGACTTACATAGTCAGGAGAGCGAGGGACCCCATTTGTGGGGCTGCCTCCCTGGCTCCCTGTCTGTGACTGGCCCGAGGACCTTCTGGGCCTAGCATTATTAGGTGCAGGTAGGTTTTTAGGCCCCCCCATCTCCAAATCTAAAACGGGGGTGACCTTTACCTCTGCCACCTTGGCAGCAGCAGGGGTGGTGTTGGCTTTGGGGTTTTTCTGGGCATTACTTTTGCTATCTACCGGTTTCTGCACCTCATAGATCCGGGTAGCCTGTTCAATGACCCAATCTAAGGATCTTTTCTCGTGAAAATCCCTCACGAGCTGGGTCATGATGTATTTGGGCAAGGCATGGAAAAACGTATTTATGAACTCTCTACTATCTGTGCGCACCCTTCTTGTGGTCTGTGCAAAAGCACGCTTTAACTCCTGCACAAATTCTTGTGGGGCCTGATCCTCCCCACATTGCAAATTGTAGGCTGCCTTGCGAGCCTCTTGAGGATTTCTGTGAACAGAAAAATGTTTCAGGATGGCCGCCTTATATGTGGACCATCTTAAATGATTTTGGTCCTCCAGCCCCGCAAAGAAACTGGAGTATTCCGGGGAGAATGTCCACTTTACATATTGAATACAGCTTTGGCTGTCCTGCAAATGGAAAGTCTCCATCATTTGTTCAAACAACTCTAAGTGCTCCCAAACAGAATACTTAGCGTTCTTATGGTAAGGCGTGATGACGCTCCTGATCGCCTTAATCTGCTTTAAGGGGTCCTTAAGCAAGGCCCTTTTTGCCTTATTGGCCTTTTTGGTTCGGGTAACCCTTGTCCATTCATCCTCGGACTCAGAGGCACTGCTCCCAGAGGTTCCCGTCTGATCTTCCAGGTTTTCCCGGATTCTGCGAGCCTGGGAATGGCTGGCAGAATGTGGGGACCTGGTCTCCTGTGTCCTGCGCAGTTCAGAGGAGTCTTCAGATTCCTCCTTGCTGCCAGGATTTGATGGGTACCCCCTCCACTGACCTAACTGGGCAGAGGTTTTCAGGATGCCCTTAATGGGCCTACTCTCCTGGGGTTCCCCACTGAACTGTACTGTACTTGGGTGCCCATACCCGGATGCCCACCCCTCCATTCCTGAGTGGTACTGGCCTATGAGCCCCATACTTTTAGCTGGATAGTAATCTGCCATCCCTGTGGCCCTGTGCTCATGTGCACCAGGGGACATGGGGGTGGCAGAGTCCAGGGACTGAGAGGTATGAGGGCCTCTGGTACTAGGGCTCCTGAGGTTATGCTCCGGAGTTTCCATTTCCCAGCGAACCTCATCTCTATCCGCCCCTGCTCCCTGTTGCAATGCAAGAGCCTGCATTTGTGCCTTCAGTTCCTCTGTTAAGGCCTTACTCGCCTCTATCAGTTTCTCCTGCATCGCTACCTGTTGCTGGAGCCTATCATTGTGTTGACAGAGGGCCTCATTCTCCCTCTGTGCTTCCTGGTTGGTCCTGGAGAACTGGGCCAGTCTTTGCTGCAGGAGGTTTACCTCCTGGGCAATGTCCCTATTGGCCTGCTCCTTTCTTGCTAGAGCATCTTCCACCCTTCTGGTGTGCTCTACCAAGTTCTGGTTTTCTTTTTGGAGATCACCCAGCCCCTGGAGGGCCAGGTGATTTTCTTCAATTTCCTTTTTTAAGTGGCAGACTTCCTGGCCTATGGCGTCTCTTTCCTGACTAAGAGCCTGCATTTGTGCCGCCAGGTCGTCCCTTTGCCGTTGAAGGGCACCAGCTTTTTGGCGCTCCTCATCAAACTCTGCCTGGGTATCCAGGTCTTTCAGAATCAGTTTATTGCTCTCCTCTTTCTCTCTGTCTAGTTGGATTTGCAGGGTGGCTACCTGCTCTGTGCATGCCCTGTTGAAATTGATCTGCTGCTCCAGCTTTTTCTGGTTCTGCAGTAAGGAGTCCAAACTGTCTTGGTGCTCCTTCTGCAGGGCCAGAAATCGGGTATCCTGGTCTGTCTTTTCCTGTTGTAGGATGCCCATATCCTCTTTTATTTTAATGATATATTGCCTACTATCATTTTCTGCCTCCTGGCTCCTCTGCAGCCTCTGCTCAGAAGAGTCCAGATCAGATTGGGCCTTCTGTAATGCCATCTGTTGCCTATTTGCCAGATTTTGGCTTTCAGCACATCTATCCTGCATGTCTCCCATATATAGGTACAGGTATGCTGCTATCCTGGCAATCTTATTGTGTTCCTCTTTGGCTTTAGGAGCCATATATAGTTCACTCAGGGCCACATGTAAGGGACCCTGATCTCTATATATATCTGACCCTGTTTCAGTGACCTGTTGTGTGATGGCCTGCAACCACACATCCTGGCCCTGTTCGGTCCATTCACCTCTCACAAATAGCTTATGCAAGAGGTGCTCTCTGGCTATTTTCATGTCTACTAAGGTCGTCATTCTAGAGATTGGTCTCTGTCCTGACTTACAGAAGTTTGTATTTTATTTTTGCAGAACAGAACTTTTCTTGGAGTGTCCCTTTTGAGGAATGCTTCACAGCGTAATGCAGCGTGGTGATCCGACCGGATGTATGTATCCCGTCAGTTAGCACACTGTATTAAGCTGCACAAGTGGTAAATCTAACCCAACGTCTCGGCTCGAGCCCCCAATTTGTAAGGGGATTCAATTCAACACTACAGCTAAGTCAACGCCTAGTCTATAATACTGAATGAAAACCCTTATTGATATATCTTTAGGTCCAGTTCATGCGTTCTGGATGACTACCCCTATATAACACCCCTCTCTTGGAATCCCCCTGACCCCACTGAGCCAAGAAGTAGTTCTGTTTTGCAAGTTTAAAAGGTTTATTTGATAATTTAAACAATAGATATATATCACCCTTTATAGTAAATTAATAATTGAATATCACACTTAATCTGATATGATAAAGATCAACAACGGAGAATCTGGCACTAACACGCTTCTCTATAATCAATAAGGAGTTGACATGAAATGGATAAGGTAGCACACTGGTAAATAGGTACAGAAGTATAATGTGGTAGAGAATGCTTTATAAGGTTCAAGGAAATGCAAGGTTGAATGAATGAAATGCAGTATAGAAAACAACTTGATATGATTTCAGCAAAACAATGTAATCACTTTTCTCTGGCAATCCCCTCCCCCCTTTTATGCAATGCAAGGAAATGGAAGGAAAACACACAGTTCTCAGAAATGCAATCAAATGTGATTCAATTCACCCCAGCAAGCTTAGACTACAGAAGTTTGAAAACACAGGCCCAAATTGCTTTGATATGTGCTGGCAATGAATTGAAAAGTATGCTAAAATACTTTTAATTCCCTTTCAGAGGTTCAGGGTGATTGGTATCTAGTTAATATTAGTCAAGGCTCACACTAGCAATGAGGCAGGGATAGTTAGCAGGTTAAACGAATTTCTGGCAAATGGAAGGCAAGCAGCAGCAGTTTTACACGTGAAGAAATTTGCAAATCGCGGTAAAATTCGCGGATGCGCCGAGCGCTATTACAGAGGAACCACATGGACTATCTCTATCGTTTTGGGGTCCTAGGAAAGCCTAGGATCTCAGCTTCAAAATGAAAGTTACTGCAAGACTCTAGCACAAACGGTCGCGGAGATATGAGCGATTAAATAAAGGTCGTTTTTAGTTTTGCAAATTTTAAAGTTCAAAATGACAAGTGGCAGATTTTGCAGCTAAAATGACAGGTGACAGCTAGGAGGCAGTTCTACTTAGGTTAAATAGATTGAATTATATTATTTTAACTAAGAGATTGGTTCTGCACAGTTTTGCTATGTACTCACACTATATTCTTGAGTGAAATGAGCCTCATCACGGATCTGGTCAGGGTTTTAAATTCGCCTCTGGTCTCTGCACTTCACAGTGATCTGGGTCAGCTCTCTCTGGTTCTCTGGTCTGGGTCTCTAGTTCTGGATAGATTGAAGTCCCTAGTTTGGCTCTCTGGAGGTTTGATGGAGGTAAAGCATGGATTTTTCCGGCAGAGCGTCCCGCTGCAGATGGAATTGAAAAGTCCCTATCTGTCCTGTCTGTCTGCTTTTATGTGTTTAGAATGTGGGTGTGTTCTAGCATCACTGACCCTACCTCTCTCTCAGCTTCTAATTGGTCAAACTTCCATTTATCATTTGATTGGGGAATGAACTGTGAGTCAGAGTGATGTCATTTTACAGCCTGCAGAAAGTCCACTCCTCCTGTCAACTTACACACAAATCTAGATTTGAAACAAATACATATTTGCAGAGGTACATATTGTTTTAAAATCATATGCACCCATCATGCATTACAGGAGGTATCCCCTGTTCAAACTCTGCTCTTCCTGGGAGCTTGCATTCAGAAATGGCACATATTTCACTTTTTAACTGATTTTGCAATTTCTGACATTGACCCAACTTTACATACATGTGCGCAGGGAGTACGGACATTAACTGATGAAGTTTCAGATTTTTAACATGCATACATTTAGAGTTATCCCCACTTTTCCGCTGACACCCCCCTGAACATACCACCGGTTCTAAAAACCTCTTAAACTGTGGGCAGAAAAATCACAAGAATTATGGTATCATTTATAAAATTTTCACATGTCCGCTCTATGAGTTATTCATCTTTTTAAAGTTATGTTCTGGCTCCAAAGGGGTGTGGTTTACCCTCAGCACAAGGTTGAATTTCTGGTTTTTCCAGTTCTGCCAAGCCAGCTTGCTCTCACAGGCAGTGCCCCTCCCCTTTCCTCAGGAGGAAGCCACTTTTTACGACCATTTACGACTCCTGCCAATAAAACCTTTGCCTGAGCCAGGACAGGGCTTTGTTCACTTTCCTGCAGAGCACAGGTAATTCAATTATCAGATAGATGGCATATCCTTAGTGTGAGCAGCAAAAGGGCAGCTAGGCCTGGGAACACAGCTGTGACTCAAGTTTCACTCCTGATGGGGGTAGTTGCCAGGCAGAATTCAGTTCCTTAAGCCAGGTTTCAGATAAAATGTCACTTTTTTTTCCCCAGTTTCTGCCTTCAAATAAAACTAAACATTTTCACATATGCAGCTAGAAGGCTGATTCTAAGTGCAAAACTATGACATTTCAACAGTTACAAAGGCATGTGACACCACACATAGGTCACTCATTTAATCTAAACATTTTCGATTTTAGTGTCTTTAAATCCAGTGCAACTTAAACTGCTGACTCCATAGCTCAGCCAGTTTTGTTATAAGCATTGTTCTGGGCTCTTCATTTCCCAGATTTTGTAGGCACACAACACTCCATTCTACCAAATGTCTGCTGGTGTCCAGTGAGTTTTTAGATGTGTTGCAATGTTTAAAATAGACAGTTTGAGCCTGCCTTCAGAGAAACACAGGGTGGTTTTAAACTGCCGGCTTTTGGATAGTGGTGAGTACTGGTACTGCACCCATTTTTGGGATTTAAGAAAATGAATTCCCAACAATTCTCGGTTGCATTTGGCAATCAGCATTGCCATTCCCAATGGTTTCAGACTACTGTGCGGGTAGTCCAATGGTGGTTTTAAAGCGCTTTGAAGCTAACCGGCGCTACTGTTTTTCCTTTGGCAACCCATTTCCCTCATGGCAACCCGGCCTTTCATTCTCGCACTGGTGGGTGGCAAGTGAGGCAACCATTTTGGTGTGCGCACAAACTGCGCAGCTTTCCTGGATTTCGGCGCACATGTGGGTTTTCCGCCATCTTGAATTTTCTAAGCCCACAGCACCAAATGTTGTGGCATGATAGCTTAAACGTGGGTCAGGACACCCAACAAGCCCCCCCCACGCGACTGAACTTTGAATTTGAGTCGATGGGGAGTCGCGTGCCCAAGGGTTTTGACCCACGCACCGGTCTGTCCGCATAATCTTCTTCCTCTTCTGTAGATGGCATAGTTCAGCATCTTCTTCTCCATCCGGTACTGATCGATCGGTTCTCCTCGCCAGTCCTGATGGGAGTATTGGACGGTCCACTGGGCCCATTGGATCTTCGTTCCCGGTCTCCGGATCGTCCTCCTTGGCCAGTCTCAAGGTCTTCTTTCTCCTAGGACGACAAAGGAAGAGCGGCAATACCTACTCATAGACGTTTTTCCACCACTGTTGAGATGGTGGGACAGCATATGCATTTCATCATGACGAAACATTACATTCTTATTTTGATAAAAAACAGTATAACTAAGAGACAGTTTCATGCAAATCACAATATTTTAGAGACTAGATGTGGTATGTTTTATGATTGGAACTGAATTAGTCTGAGACAGTACCCGCTAGGATTCCAGAGGATTCCTCCAGTTGTTGCAGAGTGTGCCTGGGATGGCAACATTTCAACTGGTTTATGTGGACCCACTTGTCTTCTCCCTCTGCCAAAGGACCTTTGGGGATGTGGATTTTGTAGGCCACAGGGGAGATCTTGTCGATGATCTCGAATGGTCCCTTCCATGTAGGCAAACATTTTCGCTGCTTGGCCTGGTTCCTTTGGAAGTTGTATAGATAGACCCAGTCCCCCACCTGATATTCCTTCCTGGAAGTTTTCAGGTCATAGTGGGTCTTCATGCTATCAGCCGATCTTTCTAGATTCTGCTGAGCATAAGCAAAAGCATGTTGAAGGTGTTTCCTTAAATTCTCCACATACTCATGAGTAGTGGAGGCATTTATCAGTGTCTGCTCTTGGGTCCTGTAGAGCAAATGCTGAGGAAGCACCATCTTGCGCCCAGTCATCAACTCAAATGGTGACATTTTGGTTGCAGATGAAGGGGTAGATCTGATAGCCATTAGGACCAGAGGTAATCGGATATCCCAACTTGGCCCAGAATCTGCCACAAACTTCTTTAATATGCTCACAATTGTCCGGTTATATCTCTCTACTGCCCCAGAGGAAGCTGGTCTATAAGCAATATGCAGCTTTCTCTTGACCCCCAGTATCTCCCACATCTTTGTCATTACTTCACTGGTGAAGTGGCTACCTCTGTCTGACTCAATCCTTTGAGGTAGACCAAAACGGGAAAAGATGTGGTTAATCATCAAGGCAGCTGCAGTTTCTGCCTTGCAATTTGGGGCTGGGAGACATTCCACCCACTTGGTAAACAAGCATGTCACAGTCAACATGTACTTATTCCCCCTAGCCGAGCGAATCACAGGGCCTACAAAGTCGATTTGTAAATCTGACCATGGCAGTGTCATCCCCCTCTTTTGGAGAGGTGCACGATGCGTGAGGGATGATGGCTGAAATTGTGCACACACAAGACAACCCTTCAAGTATTGGTCGAGGTCCTGCCCCATGTGTGGCCAGTATGCAACCTCTCTTAAGATTTCCAGTGTTGTGTGAAACCCCCTATGACCGGCGGTGGCCGCATCATGGGCGTGACTTAACATCAGGCTTCGGAATGAGGTAGGAACCACCCACTGATCGTGGCCAGCTTTGGATTTCCTTACCAGCAAACCGTCTTGGATTCGGAACATTTTTGGACATTTCATCAACACTCTTAGGTCCTCTTTCCCAATGTAATCGGTATCCGTCAGGGGAAAGTTCTCAGGGTCCTCAAGGTGCTGGTAAAATTTACCAATTATTGGATCCCCCTTCTGAGCAGTAATCAAATCAGCATCAGGGGTCTCCTTACTCCATTGTGCAATTGAAAGGTCGTTGTGAGCATTTGTCTGGGACCTAGTGATGGCAGTGACCTGGATTTCCCCCAACAGGGACTCAATCTCAATTAGATCCCCTTGGATGGCCCCGGTTTTGGCCAGCTGATCAGCTAAGTCATTTCCAGTTTTGTCTGGTCCCTCTACTTTGGAATGACCCTTGATCTTTTTCCAGTAGATGGTCATCCCATTCGATGTGACCAGATCATCAATGTTTTGGATCAACTTCCCATGTTTCAAGGGTTTGTTGTTAGCACATAACATGCCTCTGGTTTTCCAATTAACCAGGTGCTCCACGAACCCGTTCCGTACATAATCCGAATCTGTGATTATGACCAGTTTGTGGAGTTGATGCTGGACAGCAGTGAGGATGGCCTGATGCACAGCCATCAATTCTGCCACCTGACTACTTCGGGGACCAATTTTGTATCCAGCGGAGGGTTCTGGGGACTCATTCACCCATGCATTCCCTACGCCAGCCACCAGTTCTTTCTCCCCGTCGTTGTCAACATGGTAAGAGCATCCATCCACATAGACAGTGGGCATTCCCTCACACTTGTCCTCTTCAAAGACTTTGTGTGGGGAATTAAGGTATGCCTCCGTGTTGTCCTTGATTTTTAGACTTTCGTCCTCGAGACAGTTTTCTCTGGCACAATCATGCAAGTCAGCCAGACCTTGCGCGAGGGGACTCCTCTTGTTTTGGCCATATCGGACCTCCACAGGAAAGCCTTGCATTGACAGAATCCAGGAAGTAATTCGGGAATTACTCACATTTCCGGCCCGGATTCTGTCACTTTGGAGATATTGCAGAGGCTGGTGTGGAGTCTCCACTATGATGTGTTCCCCCTGGATAAACGGGCGGTAATTCTTCAATGCCCACACCATTGCCAGGAGTGCCTTCTCACAATCGTTGAATTTTTCCTCCACAGAGGATAAAGTTTTGCTCGCATAGGAGATTACTTTATTGACCTTGTCATGCTTTTGATATAATACTGCCGTCAAGCACGTATTAGAGAACCCTGTCTCCAGGAAGAACTCCTTGTTTCTGACCGGGTAAGCTAGGCAAGGCGCTTGTGAGAGGCTTCTTTTGAGTTGTTTTACTGCCTCGGCTTGTTCTGGACCCCATTCCCACTTGACCCCCCCCTTCAGGAGATGAATCAGGGGTCTGGTGATCTCTGCGTAGCCCTCAATGAACTTTCTGCTGTAATTAGTCAGTCCAAGGAGGCTCCTTAGTTCCCGCAGAGTTGTGGGGTCTTTCAGTTTCTGAAGTGCTTCCACTTTCTTTTCCTGGGGACAAAGACCCTGAGGAGTAATCTCATGCCCCAAGAAGTTAACACGGGTTCTACACCACTGTGCTTTCTGAAAGGAAAGTTTTGCTCCGGCGGCCCTCAACTGTGTCAGAACATAACGGATCTCCGCTATGTGTTCCTCCACAGATGAACTTTTGATGAGGACATCATCTACATAAGCCAGGTTACCCCTCGCACCCAGGTCGGGCATGGCCTTATGTAGGAAAATGTTGAATTCATTGCCGGAGTTGAGGTATCCGAAGGGAGTCCGGGTCCATGTGTACTGCTGGCCCCCAAAGGTAAAAGCCAGCTTGTATTGGTCCTCCCTACTGACAGGCACGGTCCAGTATCCATTGGTCAGGTCTATTGCAGTGAATACCTGTGACCCCTGAATCTGGGCCAGACCTTGGTCAATGTAGGGCAGAGGCCATCGGGAAGTATGGACCCGTTTGTTGAGCTCCCTAAGGTCGGCGCAGAGTCTCCACTGGCCGTTTGGCTTCAATATTCCCAGCACCGGATTATTGAAGGTGCTGTGGACTGGACGGATTATTCCCCGGGACTCAAGGTTCTTAATTATTTCAGTAAGGGACTCCATTGATGCGAGAGGCAAGCGATATTGCTTCACAAACACAGGAGTCATGCCAGGGTCCGTGGGGATTGTTGTTGTGTGGATGTCAGTGCGACCACAGTCATATGAGTCTACCGCAAAGAGATCTTGGAAATCCAAGAAAACTTGTTTCAACTTTTGCTTTTGTTCCAGAGTCACACAGGCATCAGCTAGGTTGACTCTCTCTTCCACCATCTGCCTGAAGCCTGGAAAGACTTCTGGTTTGGCTATCTCCGCGGCCTCCTCCAGCTGGGTGGAGAAGTCCCTGGTTAGAGTGCTGATTTGGACCGGAGGCTTCAGGTGGGAAAGGCAGCCCTCATGGACCTGGAAAATCACCTCATCCCTCCTGAAGTCACAAGTCACATCTTCCTTACCATAGGGGCAGGAAGTGTACACCAGGAAGTTCCCCCCATGCCGGGTAAAGATCCTGTCTGGTGTTGTATTGTCATCACTGTCACTGTCAAAACAGTCCTTGGGGATTGGTCCTAACAGTTCATTTACTAAGTCGATGGAAAAATGTCGGTCATCAACCGCCATTCCAATAATGGTGCCTGCGGCTAGAGTAATACTCTTTAAGTCGCTGTTATCCACCTCTATTGGAATGGTGTCATGTTCTATGTTGACTAATGGTGTTGGGTTTACCCCCAACCCTTGCTGTTGGAGAGAAGCATTTAGATGTATGTAAGCATCAGGGTTTTTCAACTCTTGTCCCCTTTTAACTTTCACTTCCAGGGAGAATTGTCGGGTCCTTTCTGGGATGGTGACTTCCTCTTTAACCTGAATTTCAACTGCATAAGGTAGCAATTGAGCTGACCTAAATGCTTTTTCTGGATCATCAAAGCCCATGGGATTATCCGCTAATCGGGACCAAGCTTTGAAGTTTATTAGGTCCAAACTAATGGCAAAGCGATTGAGAATGTCACTGCCTAAGTAAAAGGCGGCAGGGACGTCTCGCACGACCCAACAATTGTGGACTATGCTCTTGTTGCCAATGGAGATTTTGAGCATACACCTGCTTGGCAGGAGATGTTTGGAATTAGGTGCTTCCAGGTCCATCTCCCATTTGTCTATCAGTTTGAAGGTGGGAATGGCTGGATCTTTTGGAAGTTGGCGAAACATGGCTTCGCTGATGAAGCTCTTACCGTTGTTCACACACGCTCGAGCGAGAACAGAGTCCTTCCCATCATTTAACTGAACAGGGATGAACAACTGCTCTCCAATTTGCTGAATATCAGCCAGGCTCTGAGCTGATTTCACATCTTTCTGGACTATAGGAGTGGGAGTTTCAGATTGTGGATTGGTATAGAATTTCAGAGTGTTTCCTTCCAGCGTGGAATACCACCTTAAACTGGAAGGAAGGTTGATTTTCAGAAATAGAGAGGACCCCCCATCACTAGTCTGTTGTCCTACTGCTATTACTGTCACGTCTGGAATCTGGTTGTTCTGGAAGTGAAATTCTACTTGGTCAGATTTTTGTTCAACCATGTGGCAGGTGCCGTTTAAACTAACATGGTTGACACTCTGTTTTAATTTTATTGGTCGGCTAGTCTGGGTCCAGAGGACCTTGTTTACACAATCTATTAGGGGTGACAACCTTCTCAGGAGGTCATTCCCTAGTAAACAAGGGGTGCCCTCTGGGGTCACAACTATGACCGGGTGTTTCAACTTATGTCGCCCAATTTTAATGTCCAGGTCTGCAGTCCCCTCAACGGGAATTTCCTTCCCGTCAAAGTTCTGTAGTTGTCCCGGAAGAGAGGTGAGAGGAATTTGGTAATTCTCTCCCCTTCCTGCATTCAGTTCGTCAAAGGCCCTTCTGGACAGAAGGGTAGCTTGAGATCCAGTGTCCACCAGTGCCGAGATTGTACCCTGCCCCTGTACTTGTACCGGGGCATAATATCTTCCCTCCTTCTCCTCAAGGGGGCACAGATAATGTACATTTTTGGACAACTGGTGGGCTAATTTTCTGGTTTTGGACATCGCTAGCGAAGAGATTTGGGCAGAATTCTGTGGAGAGCCTTGGGAATCTGAAAGAAAAATTTGGCAACTGGAGATCAGAGCCATTGTGGGTTCCCCTGGCTCCGGTTCTGGGCCGCCCCCCCTTTTTTGGAGGCAGTCACCAGGAGGGGTTTGAACCAGGGGATTTTCTTGCGGTTGGTTCAGGGATGAGATGGTGGGCGGCGGTAGCTCAGTCTCCACATCTCCCCAGTCTGGATTTGCATCCCTAGGGACCCATTTTTCCTTGGGAGGAGTTCCCCCCTCTCTGAAGGAGAAGATCCTTTTCCCAGGATCCTCTGAGGATCCCTCTCCCTCAAATTGGAAGATCTGTACCTCCTCCTCAAACTGAGTCTGTTTGGGTCTTTTGTTTCTCCTACCCCCCCTCTGCTCCTTAGGAGGCAGACTTTCAGGGGCAAGAGATTTTGTTTCCGGTTCCTGGGTTTCCAGGGGCTGTTTACAAGTGAGGAAGGAAGCTTCCTCCAAGGCTTTACACCCCCCTTCCCTTTGTGCCTCCTCCCTGGGAACCGGTGTGTTATCGGGGTGCTGCCCCCGTCATTGTTCTGGAGCACCAGGTCCAGAGTTGGGTACGTTCTGCGCCGGCATGCCGATCTGAGGGTTCTGCTGAGCCCTCAGTATGTGACCCATATCCCGCGCCATGTTTTGAACCTGGCGCTCTAACTGGGAAACCCGCTCAGGCTGATACGGGACCCTGTTTTCTCCCCTGGGCTGATCCCGGGAAGGGTAGCTGTCCCTTCTTTGGTAGTACCCCTGGTTGGGAAGATTTGGGTACCCCTCCACCCTTGGCCTCCCCTCTCCCGGATTCAGTGGTCTGGGCTCAGGGAATTGGGGAAAGAAGGATGGATGATTTTGGGGTTGGAAGTCGGGTGGATATCTGGGGAAAAAGTTCTGCCCAGGGTTTGGTAAATTTCTGCCCTCCTGTGGGAAGTTTGGAGGGAAGTTCCCTGGGTTAGGTGCTTGGCTGGATCCCCCCCCTTGGGCTGGAGGAGTCCACACATAACCCAGGATGGGTCTGTTACCTTTGTAGCGAGGACTTACATAGTCAGGAGAGCGAGGGACCCCATTTGTGGGGCTGCCTCCCTGGCTCCCTGTCTGTGACTGGCCCGAGGACCTTCTGGGCCTAGCATTATTAGGTGCAGGTAGGTTTTTAGGCCCCCCCATCTCCAAATCTAAAACGGGGGTGACCTTTACCTCTACCACCTTGGCAGCAGCAGGGGTGGTGTTGGCTTTGGGGTTTTTCTGGGCATTACTTTTGCTATCTACCGGTTTCTGCACCTCATAGATCCGGGTAGCCTGTACAATGACCCAATCTAAGGATCTTTTCTCGTGAAAATCCCTCACGAGCTGGGTCATGATGTATTTGGGCAAGGCATGGAAAAACGTATTTATGAACTCTCTACTATCTGTGCGCACCCTTCTTGTGGTCTGTGCAAAAGCACGCTTTAACTCCTGCACAAATTCTTGTGGGGCCTGATCCTCCCCACATTGCAAATTGTAGGCTGCCTTGCGAGCCTCTTGAGGATTTCTGTGAACAGAAAAATGTTTCAGGATGGCCGCCTTATATGTGGACCATCTTAAATGATTTTGGTCCTCCAGCCCCGCAAAGAAACTGGAGTATTCCGGGGAGAATGTCCACTTTACATATTGAATACAGCTTTGGCTGTCCTGCAAATGGAAAGTCTCCATCATTTGTTCAAACAACTCTAAGTGCTCCCAAACAGAATACTTAGCGTTCTTATGGTAAGGCGTGATGACGCTCCTGATCGCCTTAATCTGCTTTAAGGGGTCCTTAAGCAAGGCCCTTTTTGCCTTATTGGCCTTTTTGGTTCGGGTAACCCTTGTCCATTCATCCTCGGACTCAGAGGCACTGCTCCCAGAGGTTCCCGTCTGATCTTCCAGGTTTTCCCGGATTCTGCGAGCCTGGGAATGGCTGGCAGAATGTGGGGACCTGGTCTCCTGTGTCCTGCGCAGTTCAGAGGAGTCTTCAGATTCCTCCTTGCTGCCAGGATTTGATGGGTACCCCCTCCACTGACCTAACTGGGCAGAGGTTTTCAGGATGCCCTTAATGGGCCTACTCTCCTGGGGTTCCCCACTGAACTGTACTGTACTTGGGTGCCCATACCCGGATGCCCACCCCTCCATTCCTGAGTGGTACTGGCCTATGAGCCCCATACTTTTAGCTGGATAGTAATCTGCCATCCCTGTGGCCCTGTGCTCATGTGCACCAGGGGACATGGGGGTGGCAGAGTCCAGGGACTGAGAGGTATGAGGGCCTCTGGTACTAGGGCTCCTGAGGTTATGCTCCGGAGTTTCCATTTCCCAGCGAACCTCATCTCTATCCGCCCCTGCTCCCTGTTGCAATGCAAGAGCCTGCATTTGTGCCTTCAGTTCCTCTGTTAAGGCCTTACTCGCCTCTATCAGTTTCTCCTGCATCGCTACCTGTTGCTGGAGCCTATCATTGTGTTGACAGAGGGCCTCATTCTCCCTCTGTGCTTCCTGGTTGGTCCTGGAGAACTGGGCCAGTCTTTGCTGCAGGAGGTTTACCTCCTGGGCAATGTCCCTATTGGCCTGCTCCTTTCTTGCTAGAGCATCTTCCACCCTTCTGGTGTGCTCTACCAAGTTCTGGTTTTCTTTTTGGAGATCACCCAGCCCCTGGAGGGCCAGGTGATTTTCTTCAATTTCCTTTTTTAAGTGGCAGACTTCCTGGCCTATGGCGTCTCTTTCCTGACTAAGAGCCTGCATTTGTGCCGCCAGGTCGTCCCTTTGCCGTTGAAGGGCACCAGCTTTTTGGCGCTCCTCATCAAACTCTGCCTGGGTATCCAGGTCTTTCAGAATCAGTTTATTGCTCTCCTCTTTCTCTCTGTCTAGTTGGATTTGCAGGGTGGCTACCTGCTCTGTGCATGCCCTGTTGAAATTGATCTGTTGCTCCAGCTTTTTCTGGTTCTGCAGTAAGGAGTCCAAACTGTCTTGGTGCTCCTTCTGCAGGGCCAGAAATCGGGTATCCTGGTCTGTCTTTTCCTGTTGTAGGATGCCCATATCCTCTTTTATTTTAATGATATATTGCCTACTATCATTTTCTGCCTCCTGGCTCCTCTGCAGCCTCTGCTCAGAAGAGTCCAGATCAGATTGGGCCTTCTGTAATGCCATCTGTTGCCTATTTGCCAGATTTTGGCTTTCAGCACATCTATCCTGCATGTCTCCCATATATAGGTACAGGTATGCTGCTATCCTGGCAATCTTATTGTGTTCCTCTTTGGCTTTAGGAGCCATATATAGTTCACTCAGGGCCACATGTAAGGGACCCTGATCTCTATATATATCTGACCCTGTTTCAGTGACCTGTTGTGTGATGGCCTGCAACCACACATCCTGGCCCTGTTCGGTCCATTCACCTCTCACAAATAGCTAATGCAAGAGGTGCTCTCTGGCTATTTTCATGTCTACTAAGGTCGTCATTCTAGAGATTGGTCTCTGTCCTGACTTACAGAAGTTTGTATTTTATTTTTGCAGAACAGAACTTTTCTTGGAGTGTCCCTTTTGAGGAATGCTTCACAGCGTAATGCAGCGTGGTGATCCGACCGGATGTATGTATCCCGTCAGTTAGCACACTGTATTAAGCTGCACAAGTGGTAAATCTAACCCAACGTCTCGGCTCGAGCCCCCAATTTGTAAGGGGATTCAATTCAACACTACAGCTAAGTCAACGCCTAGTCTATAATACTGAATGAAAACCCTTATTGATATATCTTTAGGTCCAGTTCATGCGTTCTGGATGACTACCCCTATATAACACCCCTCTCTTGGAATCCCCCTGACCCCACTGAGCCAAGAAGTAGTTCTGTTTTGCAAGTTTAAAAGGTTTATTTGATAATTTAAACAATAGATATATATCACCCTTTATAGTAAATTAATAATTGAATATCACACTTAATCTGATATGATAAAGATCAACAACGGAGAATCTGGCACTAACACGCTTCTCTATAATCAATAAGGAGTTGACATGAAATGGATAAGGTAGCACACTGGTAAATAGGTACAGAAGTATAATGTGGTAGAGAATGCTTTATAAGGTTCAAGGAAATGCAAGGTTGAATGAATGAAATGCAGTATAGAAAACAACTTGATATGATTTCAGCAAAACAATGTAATCACTTTTCTCTGGCAATCCCCTCCCCCCTTTTATGCAATGCAAGGAAATGGAAGGAAAACACACAGTTCTCAGAAATGCAATCAAATGTGATTCAGTTCACCCCAGCAAGCTTAGACTACAGAAGTTTGAAAACACAGGCCCAAATTGCTTTGATATGTGCTGGCAATGAATTGAAAAGTATGCTAAAATACTTTTAATTCCCTTTCAGAGGTTCAGGGTGATTGGTATCTAGTTAATATTAGTCAAGGCTCACACTAGCAATGAGGCAGGGATAGTTAGCAGGTTAAACGAATTTCTGGCAAATGGAAGGCAAGCAGCAGCAGTTTTACACGTGAAGAAATTTGCAAATCGCGGTAAAATTCGCGGATGCGCCGAGCGCTATTACAGAGGAACCACAAGGACTATCTCTATCGTTTTGGGGTCCTAGGAAAGCCTAGGATCTCAGCTTCAAAATGAAAGTTACTGCAAGACTCTAGCACAAACGGTAGCGGAGATATGAGCGATTAAATAAAGGTCGTTTTTGGTTTTGCAAATTTTAAAGTTCAAAATGACAAGTGGCAGATTTTGCAGCTAAAATGACAGGTGACAGCTAGGAGGCAGTTCTACTTAGGTTAAATAGATTGAATTATATTATTTTAACTAAGAGATTGGTTCTGCACAGTTTTGCTATGTACTCACATAATATTCTTGAGTGAAATGAGCCTCATCACGGATCTGGTCAGGGTTTTAAATTCGCCTCTGGTCTCTGCACTTCACAGTGATCTGGGTCAGCTCTCTCTGGTTCTCTGGTCTGGGTCTCTAGTTCTGGATAGATTGAAGTCCCTAGTTTGGCTCTCTGGAGGTTTGATGGAGGTAAAGCATGGATTTTTCCGGCAGAGCGTCCCGCTGCAGATGGAATTGAAAAGCCCCTATCTGTCCTGTCTGTCTGCTTTTATGTGTTTAGAATGTGGGTGTGTTCTAGCATCACTGACCCTACCTCTCTCTCAGCTTCTAATTGGTCAAACTTCCATTTATCATTTGATTGGGGAATGAACTGTGAGTCAGAGTGATGTCATTTTACAGCCTGCAGAAAGTCCACTCCTCCTGTCAACTTACACACAAATCTAGATTTGAAACAAATACATATTTGCAGAGGTACATATTGTTTTAAAATCATATGCACCCATCATGCATTACAGGAGGTATCCCCTGTTCAAACTCTGCTCTTCCTGGGAGCTTGCATTCAGAAATGGCACATATTTCACTTTTTAACTGATTTTGCAATTTCTGACATTGACCCAACTTTACATACATGTGCGCAGGGAGTACGGACATTAACTGATGAAGTTTCAGATTTTTAACATGCATACATTTAGAGTTATCCCCACTTTTCCGCTGACACCCCCCTGAACATACCACCGGTTCTAAAAACCTCTTAAACTGTGGGCAGAAAAATCACAAGAATTATGGTATCATTTATAAAATTTTCACATGTCCGCTCTATGAGTTATTCATCTTTTTAAAGTTATGTTCTGGCTCCAAAGGGGTGTGGTTTACCCTCAGCACAAGGTTGAATTTCTGGTTTTTCCAGTTCTGCCAAGCCAGCTTGCTCTCACAGGCAGTGCCCCTCCCCTTTCCTCAGGAGGAAGCCACTTTTTACGACCATTTACGACTCCTGCCAATAAAACCTTTGCCTGAGCCAGGACAGGGCTTTGTTCACTTTCCTGCAGAGCACAGGTAATTCAATTATCAGATAGATGGCATATCCTTAGTGTGAGCAGCAAAAGGGCAGCTAGGCCTGGGAACACAGCTGTGACTCAAGTTTCACTCCTGATGGGGGTAGTTGCCAGGCAGAATTCAGTTCCTTAAGCCAGGTTTCAGATAAAATGTCACTTTTTGTTCCCCAGTTTCTGCCTTCAAATAAAACTAAACATTTTCACATATGCAGCTAGAAGGCTGATTCTAAGTGCAAAACTATGACATTTCAACAGTTACAAAGGCATGTGACACCACACATAGGTCACTCATTTAATCTAAACATTTTCGATTTTAGTGTCTTTAAATCCAGTGCAACTTAAACTGCTGACTCCATAGCTCAGCCAGTTTTGTTATAAGCATTGTTCTGGGCTCTTCATTTCCCAGATTTTGTAGGCACACAACACTCCATTCTACCAAATGTCTGCTGGTGTCCAGTGAGTTTTTAGATGTGTTGCAATGTTTAAAATAGACAGTTTGAGCCTGCCTTCAGAGAAACACAGGGTGGTTTTAAACTGCCGGCTTTTGGATAGTGGTGAGTACTGGTACTGCACCCATTTTTGGGATTTAAGAAAATGAATTCCCAACAATTCTCGGTTGCATTTGGCAATCAGCATTGCCATTCCCAATGGTTTCAGACTACTGTGCGGGTAGTCCAATGGTGGTTTTAAAGCGCTTTGAAGCTAACCGGCGCTACTGTTTTTCCTTTGGCAACCCATTTCCCTCATGGCAACCCGGCCTTTCATTCTCGCACTGGTGGGTGGCAAGTGAGGCAACCATTTTGGTGTGCGCACAAACTGCGCAGCTTTCCTGGATTTCGGCGCGCATGTGGGTTTTCCGCCATCTTGAATTTTCTAAGCCCACAGCACCAAATGTTGTGGCATGATAGCTTAAACGTGGGTCAGGACACCCAACAGGGTTTACTTCAAGGTTACAAGTGGTGGAAGGCCGGTGGTAGTCTCTATTGTCCAGAGGAATTACAAAGCGGTAATTCCACTGATTTTGGGAGCAAAAGTAGAGGATTTACTTCGTGCATCATGCTGGAGGTAAATTCTCCCCTTTTCCTCCAAAAATCATCAGGATTACCACTTGGTAATTCTGCCAGAACGTGTAATTTGGCACTGCAGAAAAATGGGAGTAATTCCGTCACCGCCAAAAAAGTGGTGGCAACAGAATTACTGCTACCTTTGTCCCCCAACTCTAGTAAAGTGTAGGATTTTCACCCATAATGGGGGATCTCACAGACTCCCAAAAAAGCACTGCCTTTCTGGCATGAACCTGGAGGTTTACAACCCCCCCCACACCAACCGAATGCCCCCAGCCCCTTGGGCTCTGACTGAGAAACATCTGTCCTGCAAGAACCATATGGGAAAACCAGCAGGGGCTGCAGAGTGCTGGGTGTACCACCTGCCCTCCCACCCCCAACTGTGCCAGCCTCAGTGTTCTCAGGTGAATACATGGGGTCATCATGCTCCTTCTGGTCACCACTGCCACAACTCACAAGGCCATCTTCCAGGCTGCTGCTCCCTAAAAGGATCTCGGCCCCATCACCTCCCATGTTGGGCAGGTGAATGCTCGTAGTGGCCATTGTCATTTCCTTTATAAATGCAGGAATACAAGATCACAACTGAGAACACACAACAGGGACTGGAAGGGCTCAACCCACCTGTGCTGGGTCCAGTTGAGAGCTATGCAGTCCATCTTGCGAGACCTTGACCGACTCTCATCTCTCACCCGTCCCACATCACTAACAAGATTCTCCTCTCTGAAGCCCAGAGAACAGCCCACAGCAACTGAACGCACACAACATACTCCTGCCATACGCAAAAGCTGTAGCAGGATTTCCCCAAATACCGCCCCATCCCCCCCTGTGCTCCCCGTCATAAAATGGCACTTATTAGTAGCCTGCCACTAATGGTAAAAGCAGGCAGCAATTAGGATTAACGCCTGTTTTTACACCATGCCTGATTATGGCCCATGAGGTATTTACTTACCTTCTTTTGTTAGAATGAGCCTCTATTAGCTCCCATCGGGCTGAAAGCTTTGCAAAATTTGTTTCAGATCCGAGGAGAGTCTTTTTGGACGTTGTTTGGTGGGAAATGCTACATGGGTCATCAAATGGATTTAATATTGACATTGTACGATTTTTATCTGAAGTATGTGGGCTTGTGCAGTTGAAATTCTCTCACAGTTAAAAACTCTGTCGACATTTTGAGATGACATAGGGTCCTTCCGCAATATCTTGTGTTTTAAGTTGTATTGTGAAGTCATTTTCTATTGATCCTTTCTTTCCTGTACTTTGGGGAAGTATTGTAATGGAAGTATGTTTTCTTCTCCTCCATGTGATATCACCTTTTCTGCTGTAAGACCTTAAGTGTTTCTCTCTTTTATTGGTGTTCTGTTTTAGATTGGTCTATTCACAAAATTGATCAATTCATAACTTTGTATGAAGTAACTTTGTATAAATGTAACTGTATATCTTATTATTTTGCATAGATTTTTCTTTGTTAAAAACCAAAAAGCAAATAAATAAAAAATAAAAAAAAATAAAAAGTATTTCCTTAATATATAACAAATATATATATATAATATCACATAATTATGAACTTGGTTTTGGCCTAAAAAAAATCTGCCAACTTTTACCTTCTCCCAAAAGATGGAAAACGGTGAGACATTCCCTGATGCCTGACTTCTCATCACCTTTGCGATGTAATGCTCAGGAGAGTCCATACTGACCCTTCTGTGCATTATTATAAAGGGCACAGTAGCGGTATGATGAATGATTGTATCTAATCAATTTCCATCCAATATACAAGCATGTCATTTAATTTTGGGGGTACCAAAAATGGACATAATGATTTTCAACAATGCTGCATGCAGAATTCCTAAATATCTGCATTGCCTGTTTGGAAGTAAGGTTATGACATGTCAGGGACCCTGCGATTTCCATGCTGCTCAAAGAATACCTATTCTGGGGGTGGGGGGTGGCATTTGTAGACCGGAATGTGGGCTTCACAATCCTGCCTGGGTTTTGCAAGGGTTTGTAAAGGATTACCTGCCTGGGCACTGACCAATACTGCCTGCTCTTGGTGAAGAACTACGGCCTGAGAAGCTGTTTTGGAGGGGCTCCATTTATGTTTTCACAGGTTTTAATGCAATCCCACTGGCTTGCAGTCTTAATTCGGAAAAAAAGACTAAGAGCTCTAATTTGGTTACACCTGTTGTTTACGCACACCTTCCGTCTGCCTTGATGAGGGTGTACGCCTCACCCACCCCCACACACGCACTACTGTTGGACTTTAACGTCTTTCCATCTTTGTATTTTACATAAATTCTTCCTTCTAAATTTTGTTTTTGTTACTTTTTTTATTTTATTTTTTTATTTGTCAATGATTCAAAAATAGAACCTTTACAAAATATCTGACAACATATAAACATAATTAGTAAATATTTAATGATTATTCAAACATCATCATACTTAAAAGTGAGCAAAGTAATATTTTAAAACTAAAATTCATAAGAAATTCATAAGAAACAAGAGAAACTAAATGTTACAGGCACGGGATCGCTAGACATCTTGATGTTCTAATTCTTTTTCTACGTGTTTGCAAATGTTTACTAAGGCAAACATTAGCGGCCTCTGATTCCCATGCATCATTCTTGACCAAAGTGAATCAAGACAATGTTCGTACTCTATATTTATAAATTTCATTAACATGTTAGTTCTCTTGGTTTTAAAATGAGGACATTATAAAATCAGATATTTCAGCATCTCAATTGGTTCTTTTCTACATGAGGGGAAATTACATTTTTCATTAATTGTAACATCTTTCACTTTATTCCAATATTTGGTCCTTTCACAAGTGTGGTATAGATTAAATTTAAAACACATGTAGGACTTTCTGAAATAATTACAAGGAAAGGATTTGATATAATCATATCTTGGTACTCGTTTTTTGTTTTAAATCGAATATTCAGTGTACGTTTTATATTTCTGTATTTGGTTAAGAGTTTTGCACCAATCATACTCGTAGAGTTTTTTCTTGGCGTATCCTGGTCTTAAACACATGTCGTCGGTTGTAAGATTTAGTTCCATCAGTGTTGACTGCATATCACGCTGATAGAGGGTAAGAGAGTGTGTGTTATTCAATTGGAGATTAGATTTTAAGTCAATGTAAATTGAATTAGGCGACGGAGAACACATTCTAGCATAGTTAGACAATTGTCTCCATTTCCTTCGCACAGCTAAAGAAATAAGGCCCAGTTCATGTCTCCTATTATGCAATTAGGCACGGTCATTGGAAAATGCATTGCTGATTTCAACAAGGTACCTTGGAGATGATCCAAGAATGTGTTCATGTCGGAGAGACAGATGTCCAAGGAGTACAATAGGACACTTTCAATCTTGAGAGTGAAGAAATCTATTAGGGGGATCAGAGAGAACTTGCAATATTTTGCATAGATTATTTTTAATTGAGAGAGCAATGGCCAGTTCTTTAGTTGTAATAATGAAGCCCAAGAATTGATCGAATTATTCTCGGAAAAATGATAGCCCAAATAGATTGTGTTTGTTGTCGGTGGTATCAGTGTTTCCACAATTTGCCATTGATAGTGTTTGTTCTTGTTGTTATTCCCGAATTGCATTGTAGCGGATTTGGGGCCAAATTATGGGCTTTTGCAAATTCTTCAAAGAGATATAATTTTGTTTGCAACCCCATCGGAATGGGGTCAAATATTATGATATTGTCTGCAAAGGTGAGCCATTGCAGACGTAAAATACCAAGTTTAACCGGAAATAGATTTCTTTCACTCCAAGTATGATCTAGATCCGACATGTACAGGTTGAAAAAAGAGGTGGCAAGGTTGCATCCTTGCTTCAGTCCCAAGAAGGTCTGAATAGGCTCAGTTATTCTCCCATCAGCAGTGATCTTGATCTTGTATGAGGTGTCCGTGTGGAGTTTAGCAAACCAGTAAATTAGTTCTGATGGAATTCCCATTTTGCCATTTTGGCTCAAAGTATGTTACGAACTACATCATCGAAAGCTGTGGACATGTCAATCAGGGCAATATAAACAGGATATGAGTTCTTAGGTTGCACCCCAGCTATAACATGTGCCATAATAGTAGCGTTTAGGGAGGGATTCATTGCTTTGCAGAAGCATGTTTGGAATTTAGAGACCTTGTTCCTCAATACATTTTTCCAACTCATACAAAAAAAGAATTGCAAAGAGCTTCGCCTCTGTGTCGATCCGCGAGATGGGCAAGTAATTTTCTGGTAGGGAAGGATCGCCCTTCTTATAAATTGGGATTATATTAGAGATCAACCAGGAAGAGGGGACCACCCAGATTGGATTATATTCTGGAATTTGATTTTTAGAATTGAAGCCCATAGGTTTGGATCGCTCTTATAAACACACGGGAGTAGCCCATCAGGCCCTGTGGATTTTGAATAAGATAATTTGTTGATAGCCCATTTAATGTCATCAATCGGCCATTGATACTGGCGCATGTCACTGTAACATAGTGACACATCTGGTTCACTCCTAAATGTAACGGGGAGTTGAAATTTGGTTGTAATATAGTCAGACCAAGTTTCCTCAGGAATACAGTTCGGCATAGATGGAAGGGACCAATTATGCACACTTTTTATAGTTTGCCAAATAGTTCTAATGTCGTGTCTGCATATTGCTTTAATAAAAGAACAGTTGGTTTTGTTGTAACTCATAATGCGTGCATGTCTCAACTTATTTTTATAAGTCAGCAATATGCATTTATGCAATATTTGGTAATTAGCAGAATACAGTTCTCTGTTTCTTAGTTGTCTTAGTGCTTTATTTTTGTCCCTTTTTAGGGTCTTACAGATTGGGTCAAATAGGTGAGGATAAGTTTTCATTTTGTACTTGGAACAAAAATGTACAAGTCCAGTTTTTATCATTTTTGAGCACATGGCCTCCATGTCAGTGGTCGACTTGACTTTGTCACATGTGAGCTTATGTATGTGTACTGAAATATATTCAACAAATTGTTTACACAGTCCCATATTCCATTGAAGCGATGTTGACTGAGGATGAACTTCTGGAAAAACTAATGCAGGATTGAGGCATAATAAAGGACACTCTAATTTAGGGGAGATAGATAACTGAGCATGATCACCATGTTATATGGGACTGATTGTTAAAGGAGTAGCAATTGGTGTGATAGTATGCGAAAAGAATATGAAATCTATTGTTGATGAATTAAGACTGCGATTCCATGTGCTTTGGGGGCTAGATCGCCTCGTTTCTGCTATATCCATATCCCAGTCATGAAAATAGGAATTCCAAACCGCCCCTCTCTTTTTCGATGAAGCTTTAATATTTTTTATCTTGAGTTTGAGTTTCTCCGACAATCAGAGTTGAAATCACCTCCAATTATTATTTCATATTGACCTATCTCCTTACTGAGGTTTCCAGACAATTGTCAAGTTCATTTAGCATGGCATCAATTAAGATGTTAGATGGATTCCAATATAAAGTGGGATGTCTTTACTTTTAGCTACAAGATTCAAGAGTTCAGTGGCAGGAATATTTGTGTCCTTATCCCCTTTAAAGGGTTGGGAGTTAATACCAGCATTTAAAACAGCAATCGGACAGGTGTACGATAGAAATTCTTGCACAGTAAATTCATTGGGATAGTGGTTAATGTGAGTCCCTGATCTTTGATTTCTGCTCTACAAAACCAAATGAATTTCATAATCGATTCTGAAGTGAGATAACATATTGATCTCTAGTTGTTCTCTCTTGCCAGGCAAATTCTCGAAATATCCTCTGATTTCAAAATTCTTAATTGCAGAATTCTAGATAACAGCGCAACAATAAATGAGCAATTAATTCGGGAGTTTCCCAGAGCTTTTCGAAATTTGTTTTTGTTACTGAAGGCCATTTATTTTCCTGTAAGCGAATTTTACTCATTTTTCATTTGATCTAAGGCTGGATTATTAAGACTTACTCCCAGTAGTGCACAGCCCTAAACTAAGAGAAATGCAACTGCTCATACCACATGTATCATTCCCATGAAGCGCCTAGCAGGCCTCAAAACCCCCCAAGCAGCCTGACCCAGGCATTTCTCTCAGTGGAGCCGCAGACCAAAAGCCTCTCTAATTCCCCTATATTCCCTATAGTTCCTGCCAGCTTTCTGTCTAGAGACCTGGTCTGGGGAGTGTGTGGAAGAGTATTACACTCCTGCTCCTTTGTGCATCACCTGAAGACACCTAAGCAGTGCAGCATATGAATAAGGTCCTCATGAGGGTCGTGTCCCCTTCTAGAGGGCTGTCCTTAATGTTGAATGTCTCCTTTGACCTAGCTAGCATGCCATGCACTATTGTACAGCCGCACCGCTAATTGAACTCTCTCCTACTGTGTTGCAGTACGCTTATTTAACAATTAAATACATACAAGGTCAAATTTCTTCTTTCTCCTCCACCTGAGGCCAATCTGGAATGGCTCAGGCTGGGGTATCCTTTTTGTCAATCTCTCCTTGTGGGCCCTCCAGCACTCCTTCTGTAAGCAGCCCATTCCTGTCTCTGACACCTCCATCATTGGGCTCTGCTTTTACAGGAACTACCTCCCCCGGTTATCACTAGGAGGGAACTCTGTGTGAATATCTAGTAGCCCCCACAACTCCTGGGGACTCGCGTGCACACCTCAAGTCCGTCATCCATACACATGACTTTATGCAATGCCACCAACCACATAAGTAGTGGCATCCAGGAGAGTTCTGCCGGCCAATAAGGGAGCCGCCTATCTCTTCTGTTGGTTAGATTTTCCTCTGGGTAAACACTGAAAACTGTGCATTCAATCAAATGATCACTAAACTAATCCATGTGTACAAGCAGTACATTGAATACCCACTTTCCCAATGCTTAGAAGCAAAACACTCAAAGTACCTACTATGAAGCACCACATTAAAACATAGTTGTATGGTATTGTGGTGCATATGTCATCATGCATGCATTCATGGCTAACACCAGTTATCTGGCCTTTGAATGTCAGATAGGTCTAATCATTATCAAATACAACCTGACAAGTTAGCATGCACAGGTTTATTTCCGGATCAGAGATCCGTGAAAAACAATTAAAATCCCATATGGAACTGAAAAATATCACTATTGATATATTAAAAATACCTCCCTTCATATGACGAGATGGGCCATTAAAATCCAAACGCTCTGTAACAGTGGTCTATACACTCGTTAATGCCAAGTCGCCCTATCCCTCAAATCAAATAGAAATTCAGCAAAAAATGAAAGCAGAAATAATGATGCCCAGTTGCCCTTCAACAGCATCCTCTGCTCTAGAGATTGTGACAGTAGGCACGTTCTCTTAGCCCAAGATGTCCTCAGAACGTTGGCCACGGCGAACGTCGCCTTCACCTCTGACCGCAGCAATGAAAAGCTACAGGCTGGTTTGCAATGCTTCAGGCCTCTTCGTCTCAGAACCAACAGGAACAATATTCTCCCTGTGTCAGCATAAAGGGGACAGAACACCACACAATTAACCAGTGTCTCCCTTTCCTCACATAGGCAAAGAGAGGAGACACCATGTTGAACCTAGCCTTAAAGTCCTAGGCCGAAGATCTGTAATGATAGACAGATACCCAGTTGCCCCCTTGAAAGGATAAAGAGAGAAGTATAGTCTCACTTGATATTTTAACATCATCTCTTCGTCTCAAGCAATAGCAAAAAAATGGATGACCTTACGTGTCACTATGTGCTTAGGGACCATATCCAGCAAATCAGTGTTTCAGTAATTTCAGTGATTATCGCCTTAGATTCACCTCCTTATCTGTCCATCGTGTATGTGTGAGAAACCTGACAGTATCTCCCTGGCTAGTCCACGGGGTTCTGTCATGCAAGTGGCTAGGATACGGCCATTGCTATTGGATCCAGTTCCTGGGGGTGGACCAGTGAGGGAGGAACACCAGGATAGGGGATCCTTAGGGAGTAGGAGTGGGACACCGATGGGTGAGATGCGGTACCCCCCTTCTTTCAACACCTTTTCTCCATCCTACCATGTAGGATATTCCAAAACGCTGCCACCCCCCCTTTCCAAACACTTTCGCACAACACGAAAGACAACAGACTAATACCAGACCCCCTTGCTCACTATTCTTAGAGAGGCACAGCTCCGCCCTACTGATGAGGTCCAACCAGACCGAAACACGTGTCTGGGGTGGCTGTTAGTACTCTTGTTCTCAGGAGAATTGCCTAGCATTTTGGTGCTGGACTGCCGCAGGGCACGACAAAGACTGATATGTTTTGGATATTTCTCCTCTGTGAAAGATAGTGAGCTAAAGACTCTGGGTAACTTTCTCATAACCAGGACTAATGTCTGGCAGAGGGACTCCCAAGACCCCCCCTTGTTATTTGCATTTTTTAAGTAACTTTGGGTCTCGCCCTAAGTTACAAGGGGAATCCAGACATGGACACCTTGCTCACTATTCTTAAGAGGCGCAGCTCCACCCTACTGATGCGGTCCAACCACACCGAAACACGTGTCTGGGGTTGCTTTTGGTACTCTTGTTCAGAGGAGAATTGCCTAGCATTTTGGTGCTGGACTGCCCCAGGGCAGGACAAGGAGTGATATGTTTTGGATAGTTCTCCTCTGTGAAAGACAGTGAGCTAAAGAATCTGGGTAAGTCTCTCTTAACCAGGACTCATGTCTGACAGAGGGACTCCCAGGAACCCCTTTGCTATTTGCAGATCCATTTACCTGAAATTTCCCAATATAAGGGTCAGGCAAAGTCTGGTAATTGACCAGAATCACACACACCTGACGGCCCTTTCTTTTGCCCACAGGGATAAAAGGTGGAGCACAAGAGCACAGGTCAAGCAAGGCAGACCGCACAACATGGGAGCTAACTCACCATGGCAGATCAAGAGGTAGGGAAAGACGGCGCATACAGAGAGGGTGACAAGGAGAGAAGCAAAGAAGCAACCTTGCCCTTTCTGACCAAGGCCCGTTAATAAGGCTGCGAACAATAGCAAGCATGTGTTGCAGCAGATGTCAACGGTACACAAAACCCTCCTCCGCTGATTACCAAGCCGGGGAGAGCTGCTTGTCTCTGACTCCAAAGAGAAAGAAAGCCAAGCGGTTCATCAGAGCCAGTAAGTAGAGGGGGGGAGTCGATAAGAAACCGAACTGTGTTGAATGAGAAGTAACAAACAGCTAATTTGAACTGTGAAAAGCTGAAAGAGGTATTGATGGAAAAGGGGGAAAACCAGCAACAGAGGAATCTGGCACCACGTGGGTGCTCATGCATGAAACTGAGGGTGATTACCCGATGGTAGAAACTACTGTAACCAGAAGGCCTTAGGAAAAGGCAAAAGTGGTTCAAAGTAGTCATACAGGGTCTTGTAAAATCCTCTTTACAGTCAAAGGTCTTTGGCCGACAGATTTGTGTGAAGCGAAGGGAAGTGAGTCCAGCATAAGACGAAATGAATGAGAAAGATACGAATAATAAGATTTGCAAGAGTGAACCCGAAGGATGGATGCCGATAAAAGGGGGCGAAGTCTAAAGTCCCAAAATACAGTATTTTGACAAGAGTTAACCTGACAGAGGGATGTCCAAAGTGAACTGTTTTGCAAAAGTTGGCAAGAGTGAACCCGGCAGAGGGATGCTAACAAAAGGGTTGAGGCCTGAAGTCCTTATGAACTATGTGTTGACAGGAGTGAACCCGACCGAGGGATGTCCATTGAAATGTTTTGCAAAATTTGGCAAGAGTGAACCTGGCAGAGGGAGGCTGACAAAATGGGGCGAGGAGCTGTTTAAAAAGACATTAAGATCCGTGAATGCAAGGTGTGTTGTAAAACCAGGGGAGGTGGATTGTCCCTCTTGTCATTGGACCCAAGCCCGACCAAGGGAGATCCAGGGGTGAAAAGTCATCACCCAAAGTCCATTTGGAAAGGAACTTTCTGTTTGTCTGTTTTGTGGTTGAATACATCAGGCCCTCGAAGGCAAGAAACTTTTTATTGAAAAGAGACTTAACCATCGAAGGATCTGATAATTGGAACAGTACTGTAGGCTCGTACTGGGAAAGCTTGAGCGTGTGCTGTGCTCAGGAGATCCACCTTGTCTCGTGCTCAAAGCGCAGGGAAGGAAGAAACCTGGCAATCACATCCTGATTTATCATTTGTGAACATTTCTTTCTTTATTGAAAACCTTATCCCACACTCTTTTTGTAATTAGTTGTAAGGATTTGTCAATATTTCTTTTTTAGTACAGGCATTTTACTTTGATAAAACACCACAGGGATTGCCTTATTTTTCATTTAATGGTCGATGCTTGCTCCCATCTTAGATTTAGGTTTAGATTGGGCGTTTTTCCACCTGCATTTACAATTTAATAAACAGCCTTGATCACTTGTGTCTGTCTTTACTGTTTCCACCATGAGTTCCTTACACATGCCAGAAAAGAAAAGGTCTAGAGTGCAAGATGGGTCATATAAACCAGAGTGGATTGCAGAATGTGGCGTTAAGCCCCCGTCCCAAAGTCTGGAATGGGGGTAACGGCCCGGCAGCCCAAGTTATCGGCCTGAGCAGAGTTCCAGCCCTGGGAAAAGGGGATTAACACAATAAGCACCCCAGGTTGCCAAAGAGGTAACCCAGGGAGCTGATTAAAAGTATTTTCCGTCATTCAATGGGACACCGCGTATCCCGTTAAATGAAGGAAGATACTTTACCAAGATGGCCACCCTGGTTATAGAAGGTGGAGCTCCGTACTCCCACTGAATGTGCCACCCAGTGAGGGTAACACATTTAGTTGATGACATCATTCATAGCTAATGTTCCGCATGGTCCATCATCATATACCCCACACACATTGCCTCTTATTGTAGAGGGCTGCCCATAGATTGGCAATAGGGACTCATAATGGATGACTATGTATCTTTTCCTTGCTTTCTACCATTATTCTGCATATATTGTGCCCCCGCAAAAATATACCCCACAATTCTTTCTTGTTTTTACACTTGTGCATGCTCTATTGCAAGGGTCTACATCCTGGGATTTTGCTGATGCTTCAGGCAATGTCTCCTGTCATCCCTCACCATTTTCAACACTGGCTAGGACTGATGTCAGTTGCGATCCAAAACATCTGTAGAGTGAAAGGTTGTAGACCCCTGCTCTAAGGTGAAAGCCCTGCCAGTTTGGGTCTGGCTCAAGAAGATTTGCCCTGGAGAAAATTAGGAGGTGTTAGTCAGCATCTCATGTTTTCACATTCCACCTTATATCCGATTCCCAACGCTTTAACTGAAATTTCAGAGTTGCCTGAAAGCAAATCTTTGTTACTCGCACCTGAACACGAGGATCTCAGAGATGCTGCTGCCATCCACAGATTTGCTCTGGTGTCATGCGTTGAGAGTCAGATGAACAGACGCAGGTGAACACGAGAGATGCACACGGACATCACTTGGTTTGCTCCAGTGCAAATCTTTGAGAATCAGATCCCTGTTCCTACCCAGAGACCTACTTTGCTCCTTGACCTGCGCTCTGAAAATACACAAGTTAAATGATGTTCAGTTGTTTCATAGAAGTAAAGTACTTTGTGGTAGTTTATTTATTTATTGTTCACTTGTTAGGCACTTATACAGGAAGCAAACACTGTTTCAAAGTGCCCACAGGGCAAAAGTGAGGGGACAGGGGATGGTAATGTTAAATAATTAAATACAACAATATAAGAAGAGACAATGAGGAGAGGAAGATGAACCTACTATGCCTTGTGGGTTTTCAGAATGTGCTGGTGCAGAGTGGAGAAGGGTAAGGGATAGGTGCTGTGGTTCTCATGGAGAGCAGCAGGTGAGGTGCTATGAAGAAAGGTAAGTGCAATCTCCAGTGGTGGAGGGTGAGCAGAGGCAAGTGCAGAGGATAGACAGCAGCAGGGATGATAAGATGTGGGGGGTCAGGGCGGGAGGGAGGTAAGATGTAAAAAGGAAGGTCTTGAGGCTCTTCTGGAACTTAAGGAGATCCTCCTCAAGACGAAGAGGGAGGCTGTTCCACAGAAGAGAGCCCGCTGAGGAAAGCGATCAACCACCTACTCTCTGTTTAGCAAACCGCTTTACACAAAAGGAGTTGGTTCCAGAGGAACGTAGATGTCTAGAGGGGGAATATTTAGACACAAAGAGTTGCCGATAGTGTGGTCCCTGGCCCCAGACTGCCTTGTGGATGATGCAGAGGTGTTTGAATGTAATCTGTGCTGAGACCTGGAGCCATTGAAGACTTTGTAGGGCAGGAGAGATGCGCTCCCTGGGCTTGAGGCCAAGAATACATTTTCTGGATTAGCTGGAGGGGTCGCAGAGTGGACAATGGTAGATTAGGGAGGAGGCTATTGTAATAGTCAAGCCTAGAGAGAACCAGAGCCCGGGTAACATTGAGTCTCTGGGAGAAGGGGAAGAAAGGTAGAATTGCTTTCAGAAGGAAAAGTTGAAAGTGAGACTTTGACACTTCGATGTATTTAATTTGTGGGGAAGTAATTTAAACATATATATTTGGAGATAAGTGGCACAAGGGTGGGCTGGGAAGAATAGGTGGGTGGTGGGTGTGGGAGGAATGGGGGCACACTCCATTTAAAAAAAACACAAAAAACATTCATGATCAGCGTCGAGTTGAATACGCAGCCATTCACTTCGATGAACCGACGCAGAACCAGTCAAAAACATCAAAAGTAAGGAACGTTACCTTTTAAGTTCTTAGACACTGTATTCTGCTGCATTCCTGCGTGTCTCCAAACGTCTGACAATGTAATAATTGCATACTTAACCAATACGTGCCTCGGAGCCCTGAACGATTGAAAAGGGTCATTTGATTTTACATGATTGAGTAAAATGAGAGCTTTCGAACTCTCGAAGCATAATGAATCGATAAGAAAACCCTGGTGAGCGATACATCGGCGGAAAAGGGGGAAAGATTTACTGAGCCACGTTGCTCATTTAATTAGCTCAGTTGCCCTTTCGAATTAGCCTGAGCAGCTTTAATCAGTATCCCAATAATGCCTGGGGCACAGAGCAAATGCCAGGTGTCAAAAATTAATTTCCGATTATGTAATGAAACAACAGCGGTGACTGTGCTCATATTTTTGTTTTGAAAAACAACATGTCCCTCATTTCGTACCCTTCAGCCATGGGAGCATTACCCGATTGCACACAATGTGCACAACTAACCCCAGGTGCGAACTGGTCCAATGCCATTAGGGGCATCCATTCTCATGCATGTCAACATGCCCCATACCCTACGGGAGGGGCTGGTCCAGTCCACTTCTCTTTTCTTTGCATTATGGGAATTGAAGGCTTGGATTATAACGAGGAAATTCAGGTCTAGAAGTCCCAGGAGGAACATTACATTAAAAGGAAATACTGGATTAGCATCCGCCGAATGGAGTGGGGATGGTGGTATGTATGTATTCCTGGATTTTTATCCAACAGGAATTGGGATTCTGGTCCTTGTAGTTTAGATTGTTCTAAGTGTATGGGCGTACATCCCTCAGTGTTCAGAGCAGAGGCATTGCTAGGAGGGGGGCTATAGCTCTGGGTGTTTTGGTTGTAGACCCGGATAGAAGTTCAGGGGCTACAACAGGCTAGCTAGCCCCAAATCCCGACAGTCTGGACATTAGCGTAGCCCCGGATCTTTTCCAGACCTCGGAACACCCCTGGTTCAGAGGGTCTTTGGGTGAAATCCATTGGGCGCTGAACATGATTCTAATAACTTGGGGCAAGTTGGCATATTCCACTTAAAGGCACCAGGGAGACACATGCCATCTCTAACACCTTGGACCAGTTCTAGTTTCCCTCCAACTGCTCTTTACATGTTGGTACTTGTAGTATTGTTTTTCCATTCATAAGTATAAACCTACGAGTTGCAGCATAGAAACTGCTTCTGAGTCTGTAATGGCACTGCAAGGATACATTGTGTGCTCATATCTGTCTGTTATTATAAACCTTGCCTATAGAGACAAAACATGGACTTCCTGGTCATTTAATTGAAAATAAATCATCTGTTTTGCAGAACAGCCAAAATATATTCAGAAAATTCAGTAGATGCTGCATTATGGAAAGGAACCGGCTGGCCCTCCCGCATTTCACACAATAGTTGCACGGCAACCACATTATCAGGTATAAGGTGAAACAACTGGGTTCTAGATATTGAACACTCCTGTGCTAAGCTCCTTGTGTAGGTCTCTTAGAATGCGTTTGTTTCTGCAAGGTCACAGGTTGGAAGAGGCAAACCCAATGCCTCTTTGAGGGGAAATTTCAAATTGAGCGTCCTGGTTACCTTGCAAGGTAAGTATTTGGACCCTTGTTTAAAGAAGGATCCCACGCATTATTGCTGAGGTTTTAAACATGTGAGTTCTTTATTTTCATTGAAGATAGAGTTTAGACATATCTTCAATGAAAATAAAGAACTCATATGTTTAAAACCTCAGCAATGACGCGTGACATCCTTCTTGCAAGGTAACCAGGACACTCCTGGTTACCTTGCAAGGTAACCAGGACACTCAATTTGAAACAACCACATTATCACCCTATAGACCAACATATTTTTTCAGGGTGTGTGTTTGTTTTAACACTTTGATTTTATACATAGTCAATATTCTGCCCTCTTTATTTGGATCGTCCACATAGTTTTCTCAATATTTTGAACAGGCATTCAGAAGCCCAATTCAGCAAAAATCATAATAGATTTGACATCCCAAGAATCTCAACACCACATTGGCATCACAGGAAGTGACACCATACAGTAATAAAAACCAATTCATGGGTGTGCACCATTTCGCTCTTCAGATGTTTTGGGCTACAACCCCTATCAGCCTTGACCAGCACGGCGGATGGGAGAAACCCCTTCAGAACTAGCAAAAGCTGATGTCATGCGAACTTTCAAAAGATCCGGAGTCAGGGTGGTTGAATTGATCAGGAGTCAGCAGGGTGGTTGAATTGATCAGGAGTCAGGGTGGTTGAATTGAAGAGCTTTCAAAGCCGTCTGCATGGGGTTGCAAGTAGCCACCTGGAGGGATCAGTTGCCAAACCAAAGTGCTGCAAGTGAAAATAAGAGAGCACGGCCTCCCGCCTAGCCATGCATGGTTTAATCTTTGATATCGATGGACTTGCCTGAAATGCTTTTGCAACGCACCCTCTCTCTGGAACAAGTCACCCTTGCAGATCATACATTGCACCAACTCCACATGGACATGGTGATCCAACTCTTCAGAGAATAACTTGTCAATTGCTAATCACGCCACTCAACCCCACTTCTCTTCCACCCCTCCGAAACGCCATCCCTGATTCACCGACCCAGCCCAGAAACATCTGCCAGCCTCACAACCTTCCTGTAACCATGTGGGTATGTCCCCTATGCACAGCAAGCATTGCACTTTGCACATTCCACACATGCATCCAAAGGACAAATCTAAAGTTGTCCTATTTCGGGGGCAATTAGTTCGTCCAGTCTTATTTTTCTTGTAGATTTCCTTTCTTTAATTATAAATACAGGACAAGAAGTGGCAGAACGTAAAGAAAGCCAGACGTGTGGATGTGTTACTCAAGATCATGGGACATCTTGATGTCTTTAAGGTTGCAGAGATGAAGGGAGGCAGTGCAACAGATGCAGCATCGCCTTCACTGCATTCTTAAGGCTGAAAAGGCCTTTGGAATAAGAATGCATGAATACCTTTCAGAGAAAAAGGATGCATAGCGGCTCAATGCCCCCTGCCATCGTGACCACCTTCACGTAGTCCCGACCTTTTAGCCAGTAGAATTCAGCAAGCCTAGCGGATCCAAGCCTGCAGGGTGATGTGGGCTGAGAAGCCAGGACTGGGTGAAGGCGGCATTTATAACTGGAACTGCAGTCTAAGTATTTGCTCCACACATAGTATATGCAAGGAACCGGTCAGATCAACTGGGCCTTGGGATGCTTCCCCACTCACAAATGATGTTAGCTTCAATGGATGCAGGGCAACATCCTATTCTGGGGAACAAAGGCTTCTATGTGCTATGCCCAAACCTATACCACAGCTTGGCTGACTGGTGCCTAAGTCAGAAAGGTTAAGCAGACAAACATAGATCCTTCGCCATCAAATGTTAGCTGAAGGCTGGCTACACTCTCCAGAGGCGCTGGCCAGCGGCATAAGCTCTCAATCACAATACAGCAAGTATTAAATAGAAGACATTTTTTCCCAAGAGTGTGTGGAAATACAGCCACTACTGTAACACTAATAACACCACCTGCAGATGAACACAGAAAGGAAATACAGACTGCAGACATATCGTAGTAAGCTTTGTCAATGCACTGGAACTGACCTGCAGGCGGGAAAAATAGACAATTGACTTTACAAAAGGGAAAACACAAAGCCAACCGGTTCTGTATCCCTGTGTCTCGCTCATGGATTGACATCACTGAATGAGTCTTCGCGGTCCTTTTGCACAGTTGCAAGCTTTGGTTTCATGCTTTGTGTTGGCTGAAAAAACTTGCTTACAAGGGTGTGTGTCTTTTCAATGGGTGCCCAATAGCTCAACGTCCTCAGGAACTGGTTAGGTTAGAGTTAGGAGGTTCAGTGATCTCAATCCATGGCTGGTTTGGTTCAGCTGGATTGGTCAATTCAATGGGAGGATGCAGGCTTGATGGCTCAGCGAGCAGGTTGCTATATGAAAAGGCACCGGCGCGACAGTGGCTCCACGCGGCTCAATGTTGCCTGGAAGTCTACTGTGCTACAGTTTCCCTGCTGCAGCACTTTGCAACTGTTTCAGTTGCTTGGTTGAGACAGTGCTCAGCACTGTTTGGTCTTCACTTTCTTTTGCTTTCACATTCCTTTCCCCTGGGGCTCACTTTCCTGCTTACTTCCAGGTTCAGCATCCAGCCTTGAGGTATTGACTGACTTGCCTACTGGTCTTGCGAGGAACCTGGATTTCCGCCATTCAAGCCTCCCTCACTACTCCAACTTCCCCCTTTGAGGGATATTGACCTCCGAATTCTCCTGGCCTCTTCTCGCTTTTGGCACTGCAACCTTAGCCCATCTCTCTTTGCTGACTTGCCACAGGTTCAACAGGGAGGATTGGTGAGAGTGCAGGTGAAGTCAACTTCCTGACAATGGATCACGTAGAGGGATGGAGGGCTCTGCTGTGATATGCATTGTGACAGATGGGATCCATTTTCTACAAATAGCAGAAATCAGTAGTATCAGCATCAAGAACGGCTGTTGTGTGGAAGAGTTTGTTTGTCTCGGGAGGAGAGCTCAGCGGCAACGTGCTCACGTTGGAAGCGAGACTACACGGAGCAATAGAGGTTCGATTCCCGGGTCCACGCTTAGAAACCTACCCCACAGGCTATTTTCATGTCTATGTAGGTAAGATCCTGATATGCACCTCCGAAACCACCTTCAATAGGATACTATATGCAATTTAGAGGCACATGGATCTCAACTAGAGGTGAGCAAAATGTCCACCTGTAAAGTGAAAAGTGCATAATATCTCACCCCAGAGTACCCTTTACAACTGGTGCATAATATCTCACCCCAGAGAATCCTTTACATCTGGTGGATAACATCTCACCCCAGAGAACCCTTTGCATCTGGGTGCATACTATGTTGCACCAGCGGGGCCTTTACATATGGTGCACACTATGTCACCCCAAAGGCCTCTTTCCGTTTGGTGCATAATATCTCACCCTAGAGGGCCCTTTATATCGGGTGCACACTACGTCGGCCCAAAGGGCTCTTCCATCTGGTGCTTAATGTGTCGCCCCAGAAGGCCCTTCACATCTGGTGCACACTATGTCGCCCCAGAGGTCTCTTTCCATCTGGTACATAATATCTCGCTCCAACCGGCCCTTTACATCTGGTGCATAATATCTCACCCGCAGGGCGCTTTACATCTGGTACATAATATGTTGCAACAGAGGGCCCCTTACATCTGGTTCATAATATCGCACCCCACAGAATCCTTTAGATCTGGTGTACAATATTGCACCCCACAAGGCCCATTATATCTGGTGCATAATAACTCTCCCCAGAGAATCCTTTACATCTGGTGCATAATGTGTCATTCGGGAGTGCACTTTGACTCTGGGTGCATAATATAATGCCCTGGACGGTCCTATACATCTGGTGCATAATAACTCTCCCAAGAGAATCCTTTACATCTGGTGCATAATGTGTCATTCAGGAGTGCACTTTGACTCTGGGTGCATAATATAATGCCCTGCACGGTCCTATACATCTGGTGCATAATAACTCTCCCCAGAGAATCCTTTACATCTGGTGCATAATGTGTCATTCAGGAGTGCACTTTGACTCTGGGTGCATAATATAATGCCCTGGACGGTCCTATACATCTGGTGCATAATAACTCTCCCCAGAGAATCCTTTACATCTGGTGCATAATGTGTCATTCAGGAGTGCACTTTGACTCTGGCTGCATAATATAATGCCCTGGACGGTCCTATACATCTGGTGCATAATAACTCTCCCCAGAGAATCCTTTACATCTGGTGCATAATGTGTCATTCAGGAGTGCACTTTGACTCTGGGTGCATAATATAATGCCCTGGACGGTCCTATACATCTGGTGCATAATAACTCTCCCCAGAGAATCCTTTACATCTGGTGCATAATGTGTCATTCAGGAGTGCACTTTGACTCTGGGTGCATAATATAATGCCCTGGACGGTCCTATACATCTGGTGCATAATAACTCTCCCCAGAGAATCCTTTACATCTGGTGCATAATGTGTCATTCAGGAGTGCACCTTGACTCTGGGTGCATAATATAATGCCCTGGACGGTCCTATACATCTGGTGCATAATAACTCTCCCTAGAGAATCCTTTACATCTGGTGCATAATGTGTCATTCAGGAGTGCACTTTGACTCTGGGTGCATAATATAATGCCCTGGACGGTCCTATACATCTGGTGCATAATAAGTCACTCCCAGGGGCCCTTCACATCTGCTGCATAATATCTCGCCCCCGGAGGGTGCTTTACATTCATGTTTACCCCTCCCCTCCCACGACGCTCCGTATTTAACTACCCACCCGCTAAAAGCTCATCCTTCCCTCCTACACCACGCTTGAACAGCCCCCGCCCCGCTCCGCTGCTGGCCGTCACAGAACACCCCCAAGGTCTGACTGCTGCTGCTCTCGTCAGCTCTCTCACGCTCCCCCACATCAGCGGGCAATGCTGCACGAATGCCCCAGGCCCCGGGCCGTGCAAAGTACGGCCCGATAGAGGGCCTGGGGGGTTAGGCGCGGGGTGGGGGCGAGATGGCGCGAAGAAACACGGGGAGGGGCAGCCAGTTGGCGCCACTGCCCCAGCGTTGCCAGGCAACGGCCCCCAACAACAGGCAAGGTGTGAGGGGAAACCTGCAGGGGGGCTGGGAAGGGCCCGGCCCCCAGGAGAATAACAAAAGGACAGAGGGGGTATAAGTATGGCCAAAGGACAAGGTAGAAAAACAAACCAGGCAAGACGCTCACCTCGTACGGGTAGGCGTCTTGGGACCTGGGCAAAGGAGAAGGAAGCGTTTTCGAGCTGCGGGCGGCACCCACGAAACAGCCTGTTTGGCGTGGCACTGGCTTGACAGGAGCGGCAGGAACAGGACCTAGAAGCCCACTGGGAAGCGCTATCTCATCAGTACCGTGCATTTATGTGCATCGCTTTTACAGCCCCAGTGGCTCAAGTGGTAGGTGCTCGGTCTCCCAGTGCTGGAGCCCTGAGTTCTAATACAATGTCCGGTATGTCCTGGGGATTTAAAAAAAAAAAGAACGTTTTCCAGCTTTTCGCTTAAAGTAGATGGATACATTCCCTTCGAGGTCCCTGCGTACATGTGTATACGTGTGTGGCTCTTTACCCTGTTCTGCCGCCGAATGCTCACAACATGCAGCGTGGACACGGAGACACGCAATTATTCATTTAAGGTTGTTGTATTCATTTACATCAAGGGCTGCCTCGCTCCGGTGGGTGTGTGGGTAGCAGCGGCGTGGTGGCCGCACGCAGGGGGCGCGATTCTTCAGTGGTTGGCCGGGGCTGGCGGTCCATACGATGGACGTGGGTCTCGGTTGGGAAGTCATTTTACGGGGGGGTTAGTCTGAGAGGAGACCATTTGGAACACACATGTTCCCGTAGACGTGATGCACTAGCCGCATTAATCTGTGGCTAGCGCCTCGAGTCCCCTGATTGGGGCGTGACTCGCAGCGCTCAGCACTACAGACATCGGTGCCCTCGCAGCCTCCCGCGAGGGGGTGCAGTTCTGCATATAATGCTGGAGATGAAGCCTAATTGGATAATTAGATACATAACTGCGGGGCTCCGGTGAAGGCAGCCCCGGAAGGAATTAGGAGTCAATTCCCCTGTCTGGATGAACCGATAAGGCAGAGACGGCGAGGGCGGGGTGGATAAACAGGCTGGAGGGAGGGCCGGCGGGCGGGGAGATGCTCAGTGACCGGCTCCCCGGGCTAGGCGGCTCGCTTTCATCTGCTGCTGCCTATGTCGCCGCCTGGAGATGCTGCGCGCGCGCCGCGCCGCACCGGTGGTAATGGGCCCCGAGCGCGGGGCCGCCGTTCGGTGCCCCCTGAGGAGGGTAATATCAGAGCGCCGCCTCGTCTCATTAGAGGACGCGCCATGGAGAGGGGCTGCGCGGCGCTGCCGGGCCCCGGCGGGAAAGCTCTTAGCCGCGATTAACCCGCACTTTCAGCGACTCGACTGCGCAAGTTCACCGCTTGCTTGGACAATTTAGTGAACGCTCGGGTTACAGGGCCTTGAAATGGGAAAGGAACCTCTGTCGAGGTCTGTCAACTCAAGGTCTGTCATGTATCTATCATTCAATACTGCAAGCCGGCCTGTCTCTTAAGTAGTCCCCATGTTGTCATGTATCTGGGCCATTCTGAAGTGACGTGCCCAGGATCACACAAATCGTTCCATTGGGTAAACTCACATTAGTAACCCGGGTCCCCACGGTCAACAGTTTAGTGACTAGCCGAATAAGAAACTGGGTTTTTGTGATGCCATGACAGAAGTAACAATTGTACGACCTTTATTCATACCCTTCACGCCCCCAGCACTCGAGGTTGACCACTCGACTTTGAGCAGCCTGGCTTTACTCGCTGTCTGTGTGCATGTGGCACCCCCTGCCCACCTCACCACTCGCCTTTACCTCGCGAAGGGTCGCCATTGCATCTTGTCTGGGTAGCCTGGCTCCCTCTGCTGGCGGTTCTCTGGGTGGCCGTGTGGCCTTGCCCTTGACCCGCGCTGGACATCAGAATACGATGCGTAACACCAAGCTGTTATTTTTGGAAGTTCTGAAATCCCATTGGTTTCGTCAATGAGGGAGATGCGCGAGGACATCCGCATGGCACTACTATGTGACACGCTTCGGGTGGCAGAATACCCCGCAATGTGTTTGATCTCAGAGTTTGCCCCAGGCCCCGGGCCGTGCAAAGTACGTCCCGATAGAGGGCCTGGGGGGTTAGGTCACGGGGACGGACAGCAGGTGTTTTGTGCACCAGCCGGCACGGAGGCCCAATGAATCGTACAGGCCTCGTGGAGCATGGGCCATGCATTGTAATATTGCACGGCGGTGTGAGGAATCGCGCCATTTAAACACTTCTAGTTTTTCGTAAACACTGTGCGCAGCAATGTGAAAAGTCCAAACAAACCGCGTTGGCTGTGGCAACTGCCTAAGCCACCCGCGTTAAACAAACTGCCCTCTGTGCACGGCATGCCGCGTTCCCCACAGGTCACGTTGCAGGACATCCCAGAGGAGATGGCGGGTCAGGTAGATGGATTTAGACATACAATAGCACCGGCCCATCACCGAAAGCAGAGCCACGAGACAGGCTAACGAGCCCGCCGCCAATCACCAGCGCGGTGCTGGTTTAAGCAGCTCATTAATTCCCCTTTAATTGAATCCGGCGCTTAATCCAAAACAATGTAGTGACAGTTTAAGCACAACAGGTGAGCTCTTTTGTACAACATGCCCTCCCATTGAGATCGATGCAGAAATGGTACTCGCAGCTTTAGAGTTACTAAGAATATGGGCCCACGATAGGTGTGTCGTTTTTGTTGTGGTCATTTTTACAAGCATGAGAATGATGCAGAATTGGCACTCCCAGCTTTAGAGTGGCAGTAAACAGAATTGCTGTGGAGAGGACAAGACCTTAAAAAGCAGAAAAGGAATATGGAGCACAATGGGTACTGGTCCGGATGCAGAAGGAGGAGAAGGCAAGGGCAATGTCACCTTTGCTACTAGAGGAGTCCAGCCGCAGCGAAGATGAGGCAATAATACCACAAGGCCAGAAACGGGCGAGGGAAGTAGCAGAGGGGCCACAGGAACAGCCGGAGGAGCCCAAGACGAAGCAAAAGAAGACCAACAAAAAGGTAAAGAAAAAATTGATAATAACATTGAAAAAAAGAAAAAAAAAAATTTGTCAAAATGTTGAAAGAATGCATAATGGTTCAGGGTAAGTCGCCCAGAGCTAAAGAGGGTAAAGAGAAAAGATGAAAAAACCGCAGGGCTGATGCAACCGGCAATAACATCCGACGAGGAGGTGAGTAGCGAAGATGAGGGAAAGAGAACATTTAAAGGCTTGGGTGAGATGGAAGGGGGGTAATACGCAAAGATGGACAGAAGAAGACCAGGGCAGAAGGGGCTGGAGGTGGTCAGGGAGCTGTTGGTTTAGGCACGACAGGCAGCGGGGTACCCATCACGCAGGGGGATGGGCAAGGGGTGCTACCAGGAGCTAAAAAAAAAAAAAAAAAAAAAGCGGAAAAGGAATATGGAGCACTGTGGGTGCTAGAGCTGATGCAGAAGGAGGAGAAGGCACGGGCAATGTCGCCTTTGCTACTAGAGGAGTCCAACAGCAGCGAAAAGGAGGCAACTATACCGCAAGGCCAGAAGGGGGTGAGAGAGGTGGCAGGTGGGCCACAAGAACAGCCGGAGGAGCCTAAGAAGAGGCAAAAGAAAACCAACAGAAAAGGTAATAAAAAAAAAATTAAAAAAAAAAAAAAAGAAATTTATTAAAATGTCACAACCCGGCAATCGCCTATCAACCAGGAAGAAAAGATGGCTGCACAGCCACCAGTGGCTCAACTGCTAAGTGCTTGGTCTTGGAATGCCGGGGACCTGAGTTCTAATCCAATGTCCGGAACATCCTGGGCAATTTAAAAAAATAAAAAAAATAAAAAAAAATGTAGGCAGCTCTAACCAGGGAAGGCATGGGTTCCACGAGTAAGCACCTGAAAGAGTGAAAAGGTTAGCCATAAGGCTGAGTAGGGGAAGGTAAATATGGTCACGCATATAGCAGGGGAAAATAACGCCCATACCTGGAAAGGCATGGGTTCCACGTAGAAGCACCGGAAAGAGTGAAAAGGTTAGCCATAAGGCTGACTGGAAAAGGAAAAGATGGCCACATGTATGGCAGAGGAAAACAACGCCCATACCGGAAAAGGCATGGGTCCCAAGAGTAAGCACCAGAAAGAATGAAAAGGTTAGCCATAAGGCCGTCTGGGAAAGGAAAATATGGCCACATGTATGGCAGAGGAAAACAACGCCCATACCGGAAATGGCATGGGTCCCAAGGATAAGCACCGGAAAGAATGAAAAGGTTAGCCAGAAAGGCTGACTGGAAAAGAATATGGCCACGTGTATGGCAGGAAATAAACGCCCATACCAGGAAAATCATGGGTTCCACGAATAAGCACCGGAATTAATGAAGACGTTAGCCATAAGATTGACTGAAAAAGGAGATTATGGCCACAGGTATGGCAGGAAAATAAACACCCACACCGTTAAAGGCATGGGTTCCAATGGAGGAGAAGGGAAGGTTAGCAACAAAAAGATATCTGAGAAATAAGTAAAACTAAAGGAAACAGGGCGAGCCAAGGGAAACCTGGGCAGGAAAGCACAAAAAAGTTACGAAACGGGTAAGCAATGCAGAAAGCATGTGCAGAATGAACATTTTTAGACGGGTGTAGGGAAGGGTCAACAACAAAAAATATGTGAATCCTTGGAAGGGCCTTTTTTGCCAAAGGGAAAAGGTAAAAATTGGGAGGCAGCACATCTAGACGCAGCTACATACACCGCGAAAATAGCAGGGGTAATAGACCCAACAAACAGCCCGCTAATAAAGTATGAGTTGAAGGGTTGGGGCTAAGTTGAAGGGGCAGATAAAAAAAAAAAAAAAAAAAAAAAAAAAAGGATGCGATAGCATATTAAAAGGGCCTGTAGAATAAGGGAGCCAGTAGACCGGAATACTGTAACAGGGGATGGCCTGGAAAGAGGGAAGGTTAACAGGGGATCTAAAGGGATCTCAGGCTGAGGGAAACAGAGATTTTCATGTCAACAATAAATACCACATAGAACATAGGATGGGGCATTTTGCAGACACTAATTTGAAGGCATTAGAGGAGAGGGGACGCAGACACGGGTACTTTTGGGGGGAACCTGAGCGGCCGAGGCAACGCCCACTCAGGTGTGGCGGCACGTGTCCAGGAACGGATGCCCGAGGGTAACCGAGACTGACCAAGGAGAAGGCTGGCATCGCTAACCCTGGACACGGTGTGCCCAAAAGCACAGACACATGTTGTTATCATGATTCTTGTTTGTATTATTTTCTGTAGAAAATAAATGCCTACGGCCAATCATTTTTTCCACAACAAATCTGTCTGTAAGTCATTCCATAGTATAGGAGGTAGGAAACAAGAGCAAGAAGAAGCCCACACTACACAGCCTAGCACGCGCCACACTTTCCAGTCCTTGGGATGTCGACTCAGAACGAGCTACTCCCAAGTGACCCTGCTAATGACATAGGAGCATAATGTGGCGCTGGGCTGGCTACTTCCGGCCAGCGGCTGTCATTAGCACAGGCCTCACACCTGCCGCTCCTGCTACTACCCCAATAACAGCCAGCCCCTCTCTCACGGAACCACGTGCTGGGATGCACAGGAGCTCTCGACCACTCAAGACCACACTACGAGATGCGTCTCTAAAGACTCTGAACTGCGTGTCTTACTCTTAAGAGCCCTTGCATTCGTATTAGACAGTATATTTCATGTTGTAACTAACATGGCGGGTTCAGAAAGGTGACTATAAAATGGAATGCATCTGTTAAGCGATGCAGCAGAAGAAACTCTAATCGTCCCCCATCTGCTAATCTTGGAACACTCAGTCACTCCATGGCCACTGTTGCTCAAAACTTGGAATTATGTATTCATTTACAAAGCGTGCATAGCGCTTTTGTTCCAAAGCGGTGAGGCAGGGTAGCTTAGTGGCAAGGCGCTCGCCTTGGGGAAGCAAGAGGACACGAGAAGCACAGGTTAGATCCCCGGGCCGCGCTTAGAAACCTCTGGCTATCAAGCACGGTATAAATAAACCATTATAATTATTTATAACATGGATACAACAGTACAAAATAAGAGAATTGGCACAGTAGACCTTGGAGAAAAGCTCGTGATGAAAAAGAGAAAGCTTAGGAAGATAAAGAGAGGCGCAAGAACGAAATAATGAAGGCCTAATACCTGCTGGCATTCAAAACTGTGCCATAGGCAGGGGTCAAGTCCCAAAAATTAAAGTAGGAGGGGGGGACTCATATGTGACGTCACCAGAAATTAACATTTCGAGGTGAAATATGCACATTTCATTAAATTGGCTTTGGATAACCACCCAAATTGCACAGGACGAATGGCACTTGCATTTCATAAAATCAGCACACACACAAAACCAAGAGAGGATATTTTGTTCTAATAGTGGTTTTGAAAACGTTAAAAGGTGTGCATGTTTTAAACTCCAAGAACCAATACAAATGTTTTCCCTGGGACTTGCAGTACCGAAATGGGACATTTCACCTTTAGCTGCTTGCTATTTTGAATCAGGTTATATAATGGATTTGTGAAGTGTCTGGTCTGCAAACCTGACGACTGCGATGCCGAGGTCGGCTTTAATTCATACATTCAAGGAAAACTTTCAATGTTTCTCATTTTCGATGTGAGCCCTGGCCATAGGGGATGGAGACAGCTCGCAACACCAAATGCAAAACTCACCGAGCTATCTGACTTGCACAAAGATCTCACTGTCCTAGAATATGCCTCAAAACGGATACATTGCAAACGTAAACACCTACAGGAACGTCAGAGTAATTTAAATGTATATATGTATAGTGCTGTACACAATGCACTGAACTTGAGTTCGCACAATGTCTAGCATAGGGTGACCAGATTTTAGAAAAGGAAAAACCTGGACGGGCCATTGAAATAGAAGTAGGACTAAACTAAATGCACATATAACTTTAGTCCTTCTTCTATGGCGCTGGTCCGTGGCGGGAGGCGGGGAGGGGGTGTGCTAAACTGCACACTCCTCTCATTGGAGGAGAGCGCCAGGGAGGGGAAGGGGGAGGAAATGAGGGCGTGAAAAGCATTTCACGCCCCCTTCACGTCCCCATTCACGCAGGAAGAGGTGCGCCGGGACCCGATTTCGGAATTCCGAAATCGGGTCCCGGCAAAAAAAGGCACAGTGACCAAAACACCAGACGGGGTTTATAAAATAAAAAAACTATCGGGACCCCGGGACGGAGAGTGATTTCCCCGGACTGTCCCGGGAAAACCCGGACGTCTGTTCACCCTAGTCTAGCGTCAATCTGTGGCACACGAATATAGGCGCCCCCTTTCCACAGGCTTGAGGGTCCTTGACTCTGGATTGTTTCGGGCAATTTGCTGAGAACCGAACAGCGTCCTTTACTCAACAGCAAGAAACTATAAACACGACTCCTTTCAGACAAACATTAGGAAAGGCAAACAAAACACTCATTGTAGTACCGTGAAAGACACGTTTTCCTGCCCTCCTGCCACCAAAAATCGAACTACTGGCAGATGTCTGGGGCTACGCGGGGCCCATGCAGGGGTGTGATCTAGCAGGTTGGCTTGGGTTGCCTCTTATGGGGTGGAACCAGCTCAGCTTTTTTAAATTTTTGTATTTATTGGGCATTTGTATGACGCCTATACAGCAGAAAGTACTTTCAGGCACCACAAGAATAAGGGGGAAGGGAACAGAGGTAAAAACAACCATAAAAAACAACAATCAACGGTTCTTCTAGGCCTTGTGACCTTCGGATCTTGCAAATGCAGCAACAAGAAGTGCAGGGGGGTGAAGGGGCAGGGTGGGGGGAGGGTAAACGGAGGGACAGGGGGGATGCAGGAGGGAAAGTGCACCAGGGGCTGGGTAAGTGCTATGGTCGGCATGGGGGGCAAGTGCTAGGTGAGGCCTGGATGGCAAGGGAGGGGATTCACAAGGGAGTGCTTATGAGTGATGGGAAGGAGCCAGTGGCAAAATAATAACTGCAGAACTCAGCCAGAGAGGGAGGACGGCAATGTTATCCTTGATCGTTCTAGATGAGCATTGAAGCACCTGTTTGGAGGAAGCTTTCATAGAGAAAACAGTCCTGGTGACCTCCTCCGATGCTGTGAGAGAGAAGGATGTGAGTAGGAGGGATGGAGGTACATTTAGAGGAGGAGAGTGAGAACAGGATGTCCTGCATTTTTGTTGAGAAGTGGGAGGCCAAAGCCATGCAGAGGGTCTGGAGGAGAAGTAGAGACTGCAATAGGATTGGCAAGTTCATTACAGATTTTGAAAAAGTTCAGCCATGTTATTGGTGGCCTCAGAGATGCGGGCTTCAGTATGGGCCCGCTTCCTGAACTGGATAGAAAATCTGTAATGCCTTTGGAGCATGCGACAGGTCAGCTTGTCAGAGGATGTGTGCAAAGTCAGCCACTTTCGTTTTGAAACTCTGCACTTGATTTACAGCGAGGCTAGGTCGGAATCATACCAACTGTTGCACTTGGAGGCAGGCTTCACGCGGATCCTCGTGGCAGAGGCAAGAATGTCATGGGTGTTGGAGATGGAGATGTGAAGGTTAGAGTGAGAATCCGTATCAGTGGTGGAGATGGGAATAAAAGAGGCGGCAAAGGTGGCAACTGACACTCGCTTCATTGGTCGGGAGAAGGAGGCTGACACTGTGGGCAGAGGCTTAGCTGGGGAGTCCTGGAGCAGGTGAGAGGAGAGGAGGGAATGATCGGACCAAGAGAGAGGTGTACTGAGAGGGCTAGAGAGGTCAGCAGAGACGAGCGCATCCAGGGTGTGCCCGGCTGAGAGAGTGGGACCAAAGGGGAGAATGGTGAAGGAGAAAGAGTCATGAAGGGTAAGGATATGCCAGGAGAGTCGAGATGGATATTGAAGTCTCCGAGGAGGATGCGCTTCGAGGTAGAAGTCAGAAGAGAGGATATTAGGTCAACCTATTCAGATAGGAAGAGGGAGACCGACCCAGGGGTCCTGTAGATAGTAGCAAGTGTGATGGAAAGGGTAGGAAAGATGCAAAGCTTCCAGAAAAGACATTCAAAACAGGAATAGGATTGGGTAGGTATGATAGAGGCAGGGATCCACTCAGGGAAGACAAGGGCCACGCTATCTCCTGGCCGGTTAGACCCTGGACATGGGGAGGATCTTGTAACCCTCAGGAAGATGAGTGTCAAAAGCAGCGACAGAGCTGGCTTTCAACCACATCTCGGTGAGTGTGAGGACATCGAGGTCAAAGCCTTCAAGGTGACAGGTGTCTGAGGAGTTCTTGACAGTGGAGTGAGAGTTGAGGGTAGCTAAATGAAGCTGGTTGCCTCCTTTAAAGGTTTTCCGAGGAGGGGTACAGGGATGAGAAGCCACTGCTAGAGGGGTGAGGGAGGCATGTGGGGGGGAGAAGGAGGAGTGTCAGGAGAAGGAAGCAACTTAATGAGAGATGGTAGATGCTTATAAAGGAGGAGGTTGGGCTGAGAACCTGTGCCATGATAGGGCCATTCAAGTAGACATCGATGATACACCTGGATGATGGGACTTGTGCCAAGAGCACTTCCCATCTGGTTCCACCATTAATGGGTGAGGAAGAGGAAGGGGAGAGGACAGAGACCATATGGGGAATCCATAGGACTGGAGTGGGAACGACAAAGAGAATGTCAGTGACAGTCTGCCTGGAGAAACATTGACGAAGGTGTATGCAATGGGCAGACTTGGGTTAGAGACCAGGCTTTGAAAGAGAGGGCAGATATATAATAGAGTAGCAGTTAGAATAGATAAGGGAGATGGGGATCGCCATGGAATTGGAAGGGGGCAGAAGATGCCAGGGGGTGACTGAGGGGAGAACTGCACAGTGCACAAAGAACTCACAGGGGCCTAGCATTCAAACAAACACAGATGAAGGAGGTGCTTTAAACAATATTTGCACAGGGATAGCAGAGTTTTAAGTACCCCGAACTGGGTAAGCAGAGTGCACTCAAATGCAGCAGAAAACAGCCAGAATGCAGGTTTAAAAGCAAAACCAGATTCGAGTTTCAAGCCGTACAGTAACTACTGAAGTAAAAAGCGCTTCACAAATTAAAACAGACAGACTGAGCATACAGGGCATTGAAATTTGGCATTCAGAATAAAGGAGAAGTGAGGCATAAGTTAATTGTGGAGATGCAAAATGGCACACATGTGGAACATACATCGGAGCAGGCCGGTGAGCGACCAAGGACCGGAGGCCCAAAGAGGAGATAGCAGGTCCAGACGTTGATAGTCAGGTTAAGCAGTGCCGGGGACGGAGGGCCCTGGAATGGGGACGATTGTGCTGGATAGGATAATTTGCATAACATTTTTCCCCTATAATAGAATGGCAGTGAAAAGCCAGTGGTTATGATTCATTAAAAAGCTTGTATCTGTGCCTCCAGTGTTACAAAAGACATGGCCTGTGGAGCATTACAGAGAGACAGTCCCTCATGTAGTCCTTCTGCCATAGAGCCAGTCCACACAATCATTTTAATATAGTGCCAACCTAGCTGTAAGTGAGAACAAAGCACTTTATAAAGAACATTTATTTCAACAGAAGCATCTATTCCACAGAGGGCTGTATACAGAACAACACAGTAGTGGGTCCAGATTGCAAATAAACAGAGTTTGAAGAGTAACTGAGGCATATATACATATATTTGAATTGCATGGCCTGCGGTAGCGGCCGTATATTTATGGTTAAGTTGCTCAACCCATAGGAAGAGCACTTTTTTGGAGGCAAAAACGTTGCCCCCCCCTGGTGAAATCCTTATCAAACTTTGCAAATAAGATATATGGTCACCTCGGATTGGTTTTGCAAAGTTTGGTGAGGTTTCATCAAGGGACGAAAAAGTTATAGGGGGGGTCCCAAAAGGTGTGGTTTTCCTCATAGATGCAATGGAAAATAAATGTGGTTTACCCCTACAGCCCAAACCGCTGGATGGAATTTCACCAAATTTGTGGCAGGAGCGGTGGCTTGGTCCCAAAAGCGTCCCTTAGTAAATTTGGTGTACATTTTTCAAGTCGTTTTTTTCTAAACAGCTAAAAAGTAAGTGAAAAAGGGGTGATATCTGGGTTCTGTCTGCGGATTCACTTCGCTGTTCAGTCCGCAGACGACCCTCCAATTGATCCAGAGAGCGGTGTGATGTCTGCTGACATCAGACTCGCCTGCTGATTGGATGGCAAAAAAACGAGAGGTGCGTCAACTTTTGAAATGGATGCTATATTGGATTTGCGGCCAGCGCCCGTCTTCTGTGGACACTGCGGTAAAAACACATTAACAAACACAACATTGCACTTGTCAAACTAATAAAACAATCTCTGGGGAGGTGAGGAGTGATGAGGACAGGATGGGATATGTCCATAAAAAGCCAAAAAAACAGATGGTTTGTCACCTTCAAAGTTTTCGAACAGCTCGGGACATCCCTGTAATGTTCTCGAACATCTCAGATGTTTGGGGGCATCCATACATATATCTGCATTAAAGGGTTGGTGAAAATAATTTTTTCGATGGCTTATAACTTTGGCGTCACTGAATAAAACTGCATGAAATGTTGTGATATCATTCTAGATCTGGCCTTGAATGGTTCTACAATGTTTGGCACAGTTTTGCCAAGACAGTCCAGAATTAGAGGGGGCTACCAAAATATTTGAAAGGCTTATGAATGTGGTGCCATTTTACAAATCTGCACAAAGGTTGCAAAAAGAGTTAAGACCCAGATCTTTGCAATGTTTTTGCAAAGTTTGGTGGGATTTTGTGAAGAGGGGGCAAAATTAGAGGGGGGGGGCAACATTTTTAGATGGCTTATAACTTTGTTGCCATTTGACGAATATGCACAAAAGAGTTGAGAAAGATTATGGACCCAACCTTGAAATTTTCTGCGAAGTGTGAATGGATTTTGTCAACTGGGAGCTAAGTTATATGACCATATATGTACGTATATTTTGACACTTTTCCAAAAATAAATCATGGATGTATTTGCAGGAAAGTTATGCAATGAGCATTGGCAAGGACCTGAAAGCATGGTTTGCAATTGTGTCGTGTTTTATTTTTTTTAAAGTGTCATAATGTAGGTACAAAAGATAATGCTATACCTTTGGTGACTGGGGTATCGCTGTTGGCCATGAGCTGTAGCCAGAATGTCAGACATTCTGGCTGCTGGCCTTGACCATGAATGACTGGCAATGGAGTTGAAGTGGGCATGGCCACCAGGGACTGGCTATGTGGTGAGGTTTTTCAGAATCGGGATAGGTTTGAATGGGAAAATAAATTGTGTCTGTGGCTAAAATTCTGTCCATGGCTGCAGCCTGAAGTGCTGCTCAGGATTGCATCAACAAATCACCATGACTATCTCTGCATACACTCAGAGCCAATGCTAGTCAGCAGATAATTGCCAAGCACGCTGAACCAAGTGCCCATGTGGTCATTATGCCATCCCTTAAAATCATTACCTACCCTTATATGCAACCATAGTGGGAAAAGATATTGGGATAAGATGCTGGGCTAATTTCACAACCGCACAGCAATGACTGGCCAACAATCCACAGTCCTACAGAATGGCTCTAGAGCCACGGTCTCCACTAGTAGATCACGAGCTACCGGTAGCTCGCCTGAGGCTTCCGAGTAGCTCTTTCCATAAAACACCAAAATAAGAACTGTGTGTTTATTTTTGAGACTGAAGTCCCTGGGCTTCTTCCGTTGCCTCCTGCCTCGCCTCTTCCTACAAAGCAAACGGTCAAAAGCTGTGTGCACAGTGAGAGGAGGGGCTGCATCTGGGCTTGAAGGGCTTGGGGCTATGTTCCAACCTTGGGTTAACTATCAATAACAAAAGTCAATGGGAAATGTGTGTTGTGGCCATTGTCACAAAGAGGTGCACATGATGGCTGATTAGAAAGGAAAGGTGTGCATACATCTGCATCCCATGTGAAACGAATCTAGGGCTCTGATGGTTTCAGTCTCAGTCTGCTTCTTTAGATTTATTTCGGTTCGCCTTACTTTGCATGCTGGTAATACTAGGCTTTCAATCAGCATGGGGAACATAAAGCTACAGTTGTAATCATTTTTTGCTCAGTGTGTGTGTAGAAAAATAGACAATCCATGTGAGTCCCAGCATGGAAAAACGGTACAACTAGCGTTACGTATTGCCGTTTATGGTAAAACTGTGGATTCTTTGTTTTATTTCAAGCTATTGAGTTCTCTGTTTTAAAGCAGCCGTACCACAACTGCATTAAAGGTTAAGATGGAATTTGCTGTGATATGGAGCAGCCCACATCTATGCATGCCCCAATACAGGAATTCAAGAGCTAATGCCACTTTTGGTACAAATTCTCCTACTCATGGACATCACCACCCCAGTAACTGCTGCCTATTGGCCATTAACTACAAGTAGCTCTTGCCAACATAAAGGTTGGAGACCCCTGCTCTAGAGAGTCAAATTACGTGTCGGCTGAGTTCGAACAATAATAATAGCATCAAGAATGGTTTTGTCGACGGCTTCATTACAGCAACAGTTACTTATTATATAACCCAGTGCTAAGGTGAACAGGGCTCACTCTCCTATTCCATACCTAACACTTGAAGAAGGAAGGGCACCTTCACAGAAGAACCCCATCACCAGGAGCTGGGTGATCTGTTTAAAGTACTAGATGAAGGGCAGTGATCTGCCCATTCTAACACCCTGCAATTACTTGACAATCATGCACTCTGATTTGATTATTGGGGCATGCAGCATGGCCAAACCCTGGGTTTGAATGGGAAGAAATATTTTGCTTATGTCTGTACTGAATGACAACAAACCTGCGCGAGGAGCATCAGCAAGGACCTGAAAGCATGGTTCTGCAAATCTGTTTTGTGTTTTATTTTTCCAAAGTGTCCAAATGTAAGCATAAAACATAGTGATATATGTTTGGTGCATGGACAATGGGCCTGGCCCTCGGCAAGGACGGATGCCTACCCTGAGTTACCTATTGGGGCATGCGGCATGGCTGAAGCTCTAGGTTGAAATGGGAAAATACTTCTGCATGTTGCTTCAGTTCGGAGTGCTGGAGGGGATTGCAGCAAAATTGTGCGAGGAGCATCAGCAAGGACCTGATGCTTTTGGATATCTGTCCTGTGTTTTACTTTTTAGAAATTGTTGAAACATAAGTACAAAAAATTGTGATATAACTTTTCTGCCATGGGCAAAGGCTAAAGCCACCAAAGTGAAATGTCTACTCTGATTTGCTTACTAGGGTATGCGCTGCTGATAACAACTCACAGAAGTATGTGTTGCAAAATATATGTTTGTTAAAGGAGGTTTATAGTTGTTTTATATATTTTAAAAGAGGAATTATGAATAACTTATATACACAGTGATGTAACATCATGAAAAATGTTCACTTATGAAAACCTATTTAATTGACAGAAAAAACTTTGTTAAAGGGATGTTACGGTTCAGATGTACCACACCCTTGGCACTCCCCTACCCCAGCAATTAACTAGTGGCCGTCAACCTTGGCATCCTGTGGCACTTCCCTCCTTGGTTCCTATGAGCACTTGTCCATCCAAACTTCCCCTTTTATTTATGCACTTCTCTCACTGCACAATGCATATGTGCATTTATAGGAGCACTGTGTACAATTTGTTGGTATAATTATGGGTAATGTAGATGCAAATGATTTGTAGAACATTGTTAAGTGGCAGTTGGTGGGTGGCGGTTTAATATGTTGATAGGCTATATGTAGAGTTTTTTAAGTGATTTTTGGATATGTGTGTGAATGATTTAAAGCAGGCAATGAGGGAGTGTTACAAACAGAACAGTAAAAAGAGTAGAAGGACTGTTTTGTGTGACGGTGTGCATGTGCAATTCGGGTTTTCTAATAAGGCAGGGTCTAGATAGGGGAATGCAGACACTGTGGACAGTAATACACAGCAATGGATTATGGTGTTTATTGTATACTAGAGAGAAGAATTTCAGATAGAAATATGTTTGTGCTTTTTTTTTCTCTATTATACGATTGTCCATTATTGTCATTAGCATAGTAGAAAATTCTAATGGGAATGTTGGAGAATCGTATTGAATCTAACTACTTTACTGAAAAATATAAAGTATATGGAGTCTTTAAGCTTATTTTTTAGTTCTATTTTTTAGCTCTGAATGGTGGTTGCTAAAGCAACCTTTATGTATGGGTTTTTCCTTTTTTTGCAGGAGAGGCCAGAAAGTAAGGTGGGGAGGCAAATGAGGGAAGGGGCACCAACCACACACATGGAGTGGCAGGTGGACAGGAGAAGAGGTTGCACGTGTGTTACTTCTATGGTAGGGGGCAGTGTTTCTCATGCTCCTTGATTACAGCTTCAACAGCACTTCGAAATTGCTCCGCTCTGCAGAGTGGTGTGTTGCAGTATATACAGAGGACTGTTGTCTTCGAAAGATATGGATCAACAGCCTCTTTTATCACTTGCAAGGTAGCTGGTTGGATTTTGTGTCCCACAGATGTAGGCTGTGTGGTTACAGTATTGGTTGAGGAAGATGAGCTGGAGGAAGACAGCCTACTACTTCCAAAGAAAGGAACAGCCTTTCTGAGAGCATTGCGGTGGTTGGATTCAGTGCGACAGCGCATGGAGGTGGTCCCATAAGAGTACTGTCCAGGTAGTCTGCGACTGAGTTCAATGTTGCACTCGGTGCATTTCACTTTGGTGGCTTTAGCCTTTGGTACATTCCCAACAGTGGTAAAGAAGGGCCACACCCATGATTCTCTCTGGGTGCTAGACGTAGGCACTTCTTCGACATCATTTTCCTGGTCTTCCTGATTGTCTTTTGAAGTATTGCGCTTCTTTCATTGTGTAGCTCCAGCTAAGGGTGGTGGTGGCTCTTTGGGAGGAGGGATGGCAATAGCTGATGCTATTTTTAAGATAAATAGCAGTCAGTGTTCCTAATATTCTTTAAAGTATGTGCCGTGTGCTAGATTGTTAATGGATAATGGGCCTCATTACGACACTGGTGGTCACGGTATGAACGGTGCCGGTAAGGGACCGGCACCGTTCATACCAGGCCGCCACTTTATGAGTTCTGCAGCGGGTCCCGCTCTGTACGCCTGGCCAGACCAGACATGCAGAGTGGGACCCGCTAGCAGTACAGCATGCTAACAACGGGCCCATTATGAACGGGCCCATTGTTAACATCCTCCCCATTCCCATTGAGCCCTATGGGGGCTCAGACGGGAATGGGAATGTACCGGGTCTGGGTCCCGCAAAAGGGAATTACCGGGCCCTCCAAGGTCGGAATGGCCCAAGAAGTCCCCTTTTGCAGGACCCGGACCCGAGTTTGGAGGGAGCCATGCTGCTAAAAACGTCATGGCTACCTCCAAACTCATAATGAGGCCCAATGACTAAGAATAGGTGTAAGAGCTGTGCAAATGTACATTTTGAGCTTCAAAGTTCCTACATGTGCTGAAAAATGCAGTTCCAAACTATTTGTTTGGCACCTCATCATGCTGAGCATGGTCACGTGACACTGTCTGAAAAGTCAGCAATGACGTCAGATGTTCGCGAACATCGGCGAATACAAAAACAGTGGAAAAGGTTGCAAAAAGTGTATAGAAATGTACAAAATGATGCGAGAAGGTGGGGAATGGCAGGGTTTTAAGGTGAAACTTTTTGAATTGGAGGAAAATGTTACTATATTGGGGTAAGTATGATATTAGTAAGTTGTAGCAAATTAGGGTGCACTGGTAAAAACTAGGGGTGTAGCGAATAGTAAATTTACTATTCGACCGAATACCGAATACTTGGCCTAAGAATTTGGCCGGGGCCGAATAGTTACCAAATCGTAGATTACAACTTGAAATTTGTCAAGATATGCATAACAAGCCAAAACTGTTGGCTTTGCCAAGGCTTGTTTTAACAGGACATCAGTGAAGGATATGCTTATAAATAGATCATTGACTACAAAAATGATGGGTGGAAGGTTTTGAATGAATCTGTACCACTGGCAATGCCCTGGGCAACCTTCCACACCACCGTTTTTTAGCCCGTCTGCGCCATTGCAAAAGGGGTCCAGCCATATGCAAATCAGTCAGGTACTGCCACCAATGGTAGCAGCCCAGCCCGAACTGCTAGGCCAGGTCCCCTCTGCACGGAAACACAAGCAAGCCCAGACATGTTTCGGCCTTGTTGGGCCTCCTCAGTGAGGTGCAGCTTGGTTCCCTATGGTGCAGCGAGCAAGGGACCCACGTCTGGGCATACCCTCTCTCACATAGTGAGACAAACTGTGACTACAAAAGTGATGGGTGGAAGGTTTTGAATGAATCTGTACCACTGGAAATGCTCTGGGCAACCTTCCACACCGCCTTTTTTTAGCCCGTCTGTGCCATTGCAAAAGGGGTCCAGCCATAGATCATAGCTTTAGAAGGGGAGGGCCCTGAAGGAGACTTTATGGGCACTGCTGGTGGTGGAGAGAGTGCGAGGGAGAGAGCGCTGCATTCAGTACTCTGTCATCCCCTTCTACCTGTTCATATGTGAACACGTGAATCCTTTGCAGGCAGAGGATTGGCCTGCCATGCACGTAACGCAGAAGCTGCTCTGGCTGATGTGGCTCACATAAAATGCAGACCAGCAAAAGTGGGAACTGCTCCAGAATTGTTGGCAGCTGCCATCTGTAATCTCCACTTTTGGTGGCGCTACCTGCTGCCATCGGTAGTACATGCTGTCATCAGTAATGCATGCTGGCCTTAAGCAGTGCCTGATATGATCAGCGCTGCCTGCTTTCATCAGTGCTGCCTGTGTGCTGCTGCTGGCAGTGGCAGCTCAGGGGCCTGTCGTGTGCTCTTGGAGGAATGTCTTGGCACAATACAGAGACATACAGGGGGCCTGGAGGCAGCACATGAGCGAAGTAAAAGAATCAGTGAGTGTGGAGGATGGATGTGCCTGAGTGAGGATTTAGGATGTTGCCACTGCCCGTACTAGCATCCAGTGTGACTAGCAGGGTGGCCATGCATAAAGGACTACAGTTCAAACCTCTGTGAGTGACAGCAGCGATTTAGAGTATTTAACACAACGCAAACTAGAAAACATGTCCTTTCAGGCTTGGACATCTGAGACCCTTTCGGTTTAATTGACAGCAGAGGCCACCAAGGCACATCGCACTAGATCATAATGTTAGAAACACACCAACCGAGGAAATGATTTAACCTATGAGAAGTGTACATTCCCACATATTTGCCATTTACTGCTATCCGGAGCAATAGCTTTTGCTTTGCTAGCTGTGACTGCACAAGCCGTAAAGTGGGGGGAGGGAGTCGAGGGCGTTTGGGGGCCACCTAGGGATGCTTTCACCTAGTCCAGCATAAGCCCAGGCGATGGGGCTTCCAGTATCTGGGGCAGTTTTCTTTCACAGCGGACCGCACAGTGGGAGCTGCCTGTCTTATGTGCAGAGGCAATCACTGACAGAGTGGCCATCACCCTGTGAGCCAGTTTCTGCAACGCCGATTGAGATATGCCTTTACGGCAGTAGATCACAATGTTAGAAACACACCAACAGAGGAAATAATGAAACATGTCTATGAGAAGTATATATTCTCATACATATTTGCCATTTACTGCTATCCGTAGCAATAGCTTTTGCAGTCCTATCTTGCAGTTAAGGTCAGTTCCAGGGACTGCAGGAGGTGCAATGACTTATAATTACTACAAAACCATTAAAAAGGCAGAAAGGCCTAATGTGAAACCAAGGCAGAGATCTTGTGAAGACACTGCTTACTGTCCTCGGCACATCAGTCACACCTGGTGCAGCTCACACTGGAACATTCATATGCTAACAGTGGCTATGTGTCTTCTTATTTACACAGCTTACATCTGGCACTTAAAGGGTAGCACTATGCGAGAGTTAAACCAAGTAAGTATTTTTTTCTTTTAAACAACAAAACTGTAAAGCTATTAGAATGAAAAAATCTTGACCCTCAGAGGGAGTCCCTCTGTGATAATTAACCCCCACAAACAGAAAACAAATCCTTACAGCAAACAATCCAGGATGCTCCTGCCACAGTACTATGGACATGCAAGTGCCAACACGCAGCTGCCAAGCACACTGAAAACACACACTTAACTTGAATAAATACAAGGAGTTAAAATGTTTCCCTACTTATGGATGCCATGGCAACAAACTAGGCAATTGGGAGATAAAATGAAGCTCCAGGTGAGGCTGCACACCCCTCCCCCACTACAATCTCTGATAGTGTTAGGCTACCTTTGCCCTCGTTGCGGCTCTCACCTTCGGGTCAGGATCAATAACTTGGGCGGCGATCACCTACCACCCAAAAGGGCCCTCGGGTGCGGGCTCAAACGATTCATTCATCCCTCTTATTTTCCTCTGTTCTACTATATCTTAATACGTAGGCACACTGTTTTTCATCTTTTTTTGTCATCTTGTCTTTCTGGTAATAATAAGGGCTGCTCATGTTATTGTCTCTCCTGCAGCTGGAACTTTACCTGTGCTCCCCCTTTATCAGAAAGGTGCACTCTCAAAATGATAAGTTATAGCTTCATAGTATTCTGCCAACCCCGGTTTTGCAGAGGCGTGTTGGAACAGGTGGACCTGATATGAAAAGCACTGAACGCCCCCCAATACTTGGATGTCTGAGAGACGAGCAGCAAGGGCTCCCAAATGCTCATCAAATCCCATCAAGATGACGCTGCTTCCGTGCTCTTTGAGCTTTCTGCTGCAGGTGATTGTAGTGGGCTTCGGGGAAGAGTTCATTAAGAGTTTTTCCTTTAAAACACCCCCTTTCAGCAGTCTCATTTGTGAGAGGTGCTCGAGTGTACGGACTCGCGGCCCCAGCCTGGCTGACGGCAAGCATTTTTTGGTGTGTATCAGCGCAGGCCTCAGAGCGATGTGGATTTGTCTGGTGAATCTTTCCTAAGGGGGCTTTCTGGGTAAATGTTCACTGGACAGAAAAGGGTCATGCAGGCATTCTAGCAACGTGGAAGACGGCCCTGGCAGTCTCCGGGCTTTCTATGCAATCCCAGAATTAGTGAAAAGAAAGAACTGATACTAATAATTAGGTTTGAAACTTCTGGTTTGAGTAAGCATTCCCTTAGGTATTCTGCCGAAGCCGAATACCTAATTTTCAGCCAGAATTTGGCCGAATACTTAGTCAAAGCCGAATTTCGGTACACCCCTAGTAAGAACCTATGAAAAAACATTGTTAAAGGGACGTTATGGTTAAGTTGAACTAACAAAAACCCTTAGATTTCACTGAAAAAACTTTGTTAAAGGGAAAACCGAAAAACCCCAGAAATTCGCCAGATTTGGTAAGTTAAGCATCCATAACTTGTGCTACCACTGTGCACTGCTAAGACTAACACCCAGTACATGAAAGATGACATCACAAATGTCATTGATGACATCACTGATAACATCACATATTAAAATAATTTTAATGAACTGTCCCTGCAAAGGGTAGTATTTATAATGTTGGTAACAAGATGTCAGGGGTGATCGGGAAATCTATCATAATCTACTTAATGGATTATGAATGTTCTCATCTAATGAAAACATTATATTCAAGTGTTGTTGTTAATATAGTAACCTAATCATACATACACATAGGCAATGGCTGCAGCATGTACCAAAGAAGTACAATATTTTTAATCTGGTAATTTGCAATAGTAAAATAATACATACTACATTTTCCAATTTTTGCATAATCTTAAACATGAAATAAATAGTTAACAATTTTAAACTTTTTGAAATTTGGTTAGTGCAAAATATACATTTAAAAACCCAGGATGCACACAATTAGAGCCACGTAGAGGGAAACTAAAGTTAGGAAGAAAGAAACAACAGCAGCAAAAAATGACAATAACATTATAGTTGATTATCATTTGCACAAGTGAATTTTGTGTTTGAGGCCTGCTTATTGCCCCATGTATGTGCACTATGAGGGCAAATTAAATTCTATGGAAAGTGCTTTAAGACGATATAAGAAGGTTGATGTGTATATATATAGAACACCTTTTCAATTTTTTAAGTTCGCACTCTCAGCAAAAATAAAAACTAGCCTAGACATGTCAGTGAACAAAAACAAGTGGGCCAGATATGTAATGTTACCAGTGATGTCATCAATGACATTTGTGATGTCATCTTTCATTTACTCAGTGTTTGTCTTAGCAGTGCACAGTGGTGGCGTGAGTTATGATTGCTAAGCTTAACATAACTGGCAAATTTCTGGGTTTTTTTGGTTTTACTTGTAACCATAACGTCCCTTTAACATTTTGTCATTGAATTTCATAGGTTTTTATTAGTGCAATTTAACTATAGCGTCCCTTTACCAAAGGAGAGAGAGAGAGAGAGAGAGGGAGAGAGAGAGGGAGAGAGAGAGAGAGAGAGAGAGAGAGAGAGAGAGAGAGAGAGAGAGAGAGAGAGAGAGAGAGAGAGAGAGAGAGAGAGAGAGAGAGAGTTGTGCAGTGCCACACTCATCAAGCTCATCAATGCACACATACATAAATCCAGGCGAGGGCAGATGTGGTCCTTTATCCAGACTCATTTCTCTGGGGCCAGTGCAGAGGCTGTGCCACAGTCCTGCCATTTGCATGTGGTTACGCACTACATACACCCATTAAAAAGAAACAGGGAGAGTATGGAGTAAAGTGTGCAGAAAAGTCTTGTTTCTATTTTCATGATAATTGGGTGTGCAGCTGCACATTGCAATTGATGTAATTGCTGATTTGATGTTTTATTGCATTAACATTGCAATATAACTATACATAAAGTATGCGCTTCCTAAAAACAGAAGAGCAGTGAGGACAGATGACCCAGGACACTGGGGAAGAGACGCGACGTGTGTGTTGGCCTTTATAGGATGGATGATAACAACCACAGCTCTTGCCTTGACCCCCTGCAAATTGCTACTCAATGTAAGTCAATGGAACTCCCCTGGCAGGGTGGGCAGCACAATCACCGAAGCCAGGACCTGAGCATGCAGGATGAGGCCAGAGCTCAATGGCGAACACATGGCTCCTGAGGCATCTGGACCAGATGATAAATAAATCTACAAGAAATTCCTATTATTGTGAAGGTATCAAAAATGCTGGAAAGAAACACATGCAGTTGCCTGCGCCTGCTGACCTCAGCTACTGTTCTTGTGTGTGTGTGGTGTTTGGCTGCAGCTGCTTAAAGCGCCCTGAAGTGTTTGAAATGTGCCAGGGTGACGCTATGCAACTCTACTGAATATTCTTTATGAGCTTAATAGGGCTCTCAAATTGTCTCTTGTCAGGTGTCAGCAGCGTGTATAGCCCAGGGTTCTCCTTTGCATTCTGGGACTTGAAGTCATAATGTAAGGAAACAAAACTACAAGTCCCAGAATGCAATCAATGCCCATACAACTGTATGAGACTCTTGTGCCTGACGTGGGCGCCTTCAGAGCTTGGATTTTAAACCAAACTCTGCACTAGCAGTGGGTTGTGTCTATGCAAATTGCGTCCGACAAACGCCCACCTTTGTTGCTGCTTTAGCTCAAAGCACATTCTTAAAGAAGGAGTCTCTGAGGCCACGCCTCTTTAAATGCTCCTGTGACAGGTGCAGTAGGGGTGTGAATGGTGTAATCTCACGTGCATGTATTAACAAGAGACGCGAAGCAAAGGTTGTGTCGCTGTTTTGATGTTGTGAGGTTGCTGTGTACACTGCACAGTGCTTCTGAGCAAGAAGTAATGACAGCTCTACTGGGTGGACGCTGAGGTCATTGCAGAATATTCGCCACACATGTTTCTGTGCATCGCCAAGAAAGTCACCTACAATATATATGTGTGTATATATATATATATATATATATATATATATATATATATATATATATATATATATATATATATATATATATGTGTTTAAATGGTACAGATTCTAAGTTTGGTAAAGGGGGTGCAGTATTTCAGAGGTGGGAGGTTAATGGGCGCTGCAGCCCACCCTCCCATTCTACTGCCGCACTGAATAGAAAAGTGGGGAAAATTCAAAAATGAACATTTGGGGGTGAAAAAAACAAGGGTCCTTTCGGGCCGGCCAAATTTTAAGATTTGGCAAAAGCCCCTTTCTTCGAGCAGTAGAACAGAGAAAGCCGCCTGCTAAAGACACAGCTCTCTGCCTATGGGACACAGCTCCCCGAGTGCGCACTATGGGGGTTCTGCTAGCCAGTGAGGAGTTCTGTGATAACGTGGAGGCGTGAGGCCACAAGATGTAGGGCAGCAATCGGGGCGGCTGACATTATTCTTAATGTAAGGGCGCATTCGGCACGAAATGAAGATGCATGCCAGCTATGCAGCGTGAAACAGTCCGCCTACATGCCGGGAATGTCTGTACCTCAGCCGCCTCCCCGCGCGCTGGTGCACAGCCTCGCACGTCGCACCGGTGGAACCAGTTTCAAGCTGCACGGAGTTCCCCTGAGGCACAGAGAGGTGCATGGGCCAGCCGAAGATCACACGGCGCACCACTGGACAACCGACGCGCAAGCCAGGGAAACTTTCACCCCATGTGACGTCACAAGACCAGATGGTGGGCATGGGCCCGATTCATGGAGTTTGTTGCACGGTTCAGAGTGACTTTGCACTGCTGAAAAGTGACTTTGCACTGCCGACACACACCCTGATCCATGGAACTGTGCAAATTGTAGTTTTGCTTTGCAGTCCAAAGTCAGTGCAAAGTTCATTTTGTACTGCAAAAATTGCTTTGCACTGACTTTGCACAGTCCCATGGGGTTTGTGTCGGCAGTGCAACGTCACTTTTCAGCAGTGTAAAGTCACTTTGAACCGTGCAAAAAAATCCATAAAACGGTCCCATATATCTTTTAATTTCTGAGTTGTGTCTAAGAAAAAGTGTTTCCATCACATCTATTTTTGAGATGCTGTATAGCGCCACACTCAGCCGGCAGTCACCTCAGGGCGCTTGGCTGTCAACATTGAAGGAATTCCCTATAACTTTGCAATGGAGTGAAGCTGAATGTGCGCGCGTGTGACGAGAGCTTGAGCAAGGGCTCTTGCTGAAGCTCTCGTTTTTGTAATGTAGTAGCCTTACACCTGCGTTGATGGGTGGAAGTAAGAGTTCAAAACGATCTTAAACAGTTACTCGGCGCTCCCCTTCCTTCATTTGATGTTCCACTGCGTAGCCCGACAGAGGTGCATTTGTAATCCATGTAGTTTGTCAAAGAGTGCTAGTTTAGAACTTAAAAAAAAAACTCTGCAGAAATGATACGTTGATGGAATTTGAGGAGATGTCACCTAGTCACAAATTGGAAACTATGTAATCAGGAAGGCTGTTCTCAGATCCCAGCGTCAATGCCTTGACAATGTAATGTGATCTTGGGCCAATCACTGTACTTCACTACGCCTTCTTCCAATTACTTCGTGGGATCACTTGGAAGGCATTCTGTTACGCGTCCATTGTATAAAAAAAATAAAAGCCCAGCTCATGCACGGTCCGTTAGGAAATAGTGTTGCTGCTAAGGACTACCATTTCTAAAGAGCACATCACAGGCCGGCCTGCTACTAAACTCACTCATGGCACGTTATGCATGAGCCGCGGTTCTTTAGAAGAAGAGCCCCAAAATGATCCATTTGGTGGGTGAGTTAGTTCACTTGCAGAGTCCCTCCACAAGACAACACACAGCCCACACTAATGCAGCACCCCTCTCCCGTGTATAATAGCGAAATGAACCCCAACTGTTCCCCGCTGCCTAAGAAATATAATTGGGTGAGTGGGTGGGCGCGAATTGCACGTGCTGGCTTCGACAATGTATTTTTGTCCAAATTCCTGTAAGACAAGGTGTAGAATTTGAGAGCGGGAGAGCCGGGCTTGATTCCCAGCTGCCCCTCAGCACCCGAAATGCGCGATCCTGGGCAGTTCACCATATCTCTTTCTGTGACTCGGCCCACTTAAACGGTGACCACTAAACGTGCTGTCTAAAAACAAAACACAAAATGGACTGCGATGTGCCTGGGATTTTTCCGAAGCAGCTCAGCGTGCAGTGCCGTGGTATTCCCAGTTCTCCCTGGCTGTTTTTATGCCCCAGAGCAAGGCGTGTGATCTGAGCACTGGAAATACCCAATGTGACTGGCGGACACAGCCTATCATTTGGCAGCCATAATGCCGGGTTTAGACCCCCACGCCCCCAATGCCCGCGGGGGTCCGCGGACCACAGTGCGGGTATGCCCTTCCTGGCATAAGGGTTCTGCTGTTTCTAACATCACCCTTTTAGATCCCCATGGTGAATGCTTAGGGGTAATGATCGCAACGCATCATCGCTGGCCATTAGCCTGGTGTCCAACTCGCAGCAGGAGTGGTGCTTCAAACACAAGACAGCGAGGCCCGCTGGGACAGTCCGCGGATCACTAACCTGTTCACGCGGGCCTTTGCTCTCTATCCCAGGCGACAATAATACGCAGAAAACAGCGCTCCCACATCATAACGCACTTACTAAAACGTGATGTTATAGCTACAGTACGTTCTGATAAATGTTCAAATCACCGATCAAGCTAAAACGGGTTTCCACTGTGTGCTACGCGCCTGGCAGGAGGCGCCTGGGGGACCCCGAAAACTAGTAAGCGGGCGTTCAATGAGTAAGTCCGTTTTGTCATCGGCTGCCGCTGTTTACCTTTTTTACCTGAACTGTTTCTACTCCCGGACGATGAGGGAACTGAGAGAGGGGAGTTACCTGATTTGCACAAGATCACTGCTGGTCATTGGGCCGGATTTCCCCGGATCTGGGATCCGCACAAAAAAGTCCCCTCGGATCCAGGAAATCCATTTCCACACTCCATGTGTTTTAGTGTTTTCAATCCATTTTAAAAATGATTCTGAAGTCAGAATTCTGACCCACGTTGTCAGGACTAAGTTCAAGACTGTGAATTTATTAGTAGTTATGACTCTACTCTGCCTAAAATATGTAAGCACGGCTTGTTAGGTTTAAAAGGTGCGCACCTTTCATACTTTGAGTGAAGCATTATATAAAAACGCTCCTCCTCCATTGAATTATTTTCCCGGTGTTATTAATGAATGTCTTGAAAGGCAAATGCTGTTATGGGGGAGGAGGGTAGCTGAGAAAAGTCTAGCGGGTGTCCCCCTGCCTTCCAAGCAACACCCCTCAGCTCCCCGTCATTGGTGGAAACCCACCGTTAATAATGTGTATTTCCAGTACTGCACAAGATCACACAACATGACCCAACAGCCTAGACCACAGCAACCCTACTTACCCCTGCATGCTGGGGTCCACCATCGCCGACGAGGAGCACTTGACGGCATAGACTGTGCGCCAGGCCCGGTGCCTGACTTTGTACACTTGACCGAAAGCTCCACTGGCCACCTTGGCCCACTCCGGCTCGAAGTCCTGCCTGCTGAAGAGGCTCAGGTTGCCCAAACACACGCCGTCCTCGTCAGCCATGGTTGGCACCTCGCCGGGCAGGCTATCGGCGCGCGAGCCGGCTGCTCGTGTCTGCCCGACTTCCTGGAGCGCTGCTAGTCAACAGGTCAGGTTCACGGCGCTCCATGTGACCGTGTGCAGGCTCAACCTACCTCGTGGGAGGTTTCACCGCATTGCATACTAGAGAAAGCAGTCGGCGGAGCACACCCAAGCATTCCGGGATGCCAAGCCAAGAGGAAGTTCCATGGAGAAAGTGTCTACAGGGGCAAACCCCGTGCCAGTAAACCGCCCCTTTCTTTTCAGATGTGTCTTAAGGAACAGGGCGCCCGTTCAGTGTAGCACATGTCATTCGTTATTGTAAGTGCTGCCACAGGCCAACCAGGAATTGCTGGATACATTTCACTATTTGCATTTCTGCAATGTGGAAAGTTTGAGATTTAAGAAGAAAAGAATCTGGAATAATTCATCAGCTGGTAGTGACAATGTGCACACGTTTAGACATGTATGACATCACAGCGCCCTAGCCAGCCACTCTTTTTATGTGTGTGTTTAAAAAAAAATCAGTGTCAGCCTACTGAATATCTTTACATTTAAAAAGTGTTCAACAATTTGTTCTTGAAAACATCTTATCATTATAGACTTTTCATGAAAATATTAAGTGATTGACTGGGCGTTTCTTCAAATCTCCTGGTGCTGGAGTCTCTGAATACGGACTAAAGGAGACACTGCTATCGCTCATGGAAATAACTGGTATCTGCATGTGTAATATCAGTGTCAGCCAGCACACGTTTCGTGCTCCTGAACTTCTTCAGGACTTTTGAGACAAAAGCAGCAATTGATATACGCAATGTTATAGAAACTATAACAGATATCCATATATATATATATATATATATATATATATATATATATATATATATATATATATATAAATAAACAGGGCACTTCGTTAAACAACAGGGTTTTCTTTCTTGAGGTCATGCACTGCTGTTATACATAATAGGGGTGCGAATATCTACTCCCTGGGATTCACAGACATATTCTGTCTAACCATGTTTGCATGTGTCTCACGATTTCCATTATTGTCATATTGAATATGGGATATAGCACTGACCTTGCTTCTAGGCACAGCAGAGCTACGTACGAAGAACAATTGTTGTAACAGTAGTATCTTCAAAATGCGGTGCTGCGGGACGTACAGGTTCTGGCGGCCGGTTGAGCAAGGACTACAGAAACTAGAGTGTGATGGGGAGTGGCCTGGGAACATGTAATTAAGACAACCCTAGAAACCTAGACATCCAAATTGATGTTGTTTTAATAAAACATATTTACATATATATATATATATATATATATACATATATATATATGTATATATGTATATATATTTATATTTTAAGCACAGGAAGGTAAAGTGATTTTCCCAAAGTCACACGATTTTTGGTTAAGTGGCAAAGTTGGGAATTGAACCCAGATCATCTCTTCTAAAATCAGAAACTTATTCTTTAATCCATACCTCACACACACACAACAGGAAATGACTCCATACCAGGATAGGCCATGCCACGGCCGTCTACACGCTGAGTAGCAGAACATCTGAAGGGTCTTTAAGTGGGCCTGTGCTAGCCAGGGCTCAGCCGGGACGTCTTCAAAAATTGCCCTTGAGCTGTGGCTCTGCTGGATCGATCTGATTTCCGAGGCACTGGAGTAAATGAAAGGCCGATGAGTGGCAACACTGCTTTTGCCAAGTAGATGTCACTATCAGTCATGTTTTGAATGACATAGTTGCTCAGAGCGGTACACCCCATTTCGGCACGGGCAGTTCCGCACGGGCCGATCTGGCGCAGTCAGTTCGGCGCGACCAGTCCAGTGCAGAGATGTTTTGGCGCCAGCATGTTTTGGCTCTAGCATGTTTCGGCGTGGCAGTACATTCCTGCCTATGGGGACACATGATAAAGGTTTCCGCTGCTCAGTGGGCAGTTGGGAATGTATTGTTTTTGAAACAGTGGCCATGCTCTGTGCCTACAAGTTCTCCTTGCAAGGACACATGTGTTTGCTGGCAAATGGGCGCACTGAGGATCATCGTTACAGTTCCCGTTGCTGTTGCTAAGTGTCAGAGAAGTAAATGAAAACTGCTTAAACAGATGTTCTGTCTTTAATGGCTGAGGAGAGGTGGTTGGCTCTTGTACTTTTAATTGAGAGCAAAGGATGAAAAATAGGTCACACAGCAGCAATAAATGCTGTTCTGCACCAAAGCATAAGAGAGTGCACTTTATTTAGACAACAAACAGATATGAGATAATGAAAGTGTGACACTTGCTTGCAATATTGTTGTATACTTTGCTGTGTCTTCTTATAAGTACTTTAATTAGCAGTTCCTGAACCCGTACTTTGTTTATATTGCAATGATTTTATAATGTTTTAATCTGGACACTGGTCTGCCGCCTCACAATTGGGGGTCTAGGCACTGGGGCAGACTGTGAGGGCGATGGACAATACCACTGCTGTCTGCAGCTGCTTGGGTTAGATTACACTACGGCTTTCAGACCAAGGTTCATGGCCGGTATTAGTTACCGCTGTGCCTTTGGATTAAGATGACACACAGGCAGAGCCAAGTGTTACAATGTATGTCTCCCTCCACATCCCTCAGTGTGGTGATGTCAGTGTGGAATACAAGCTACAGTGTGATGTCACTGTGGATTGAGTGTTGTGATCTGAATGAATGCTCCATGGGGGACAGTTGGAGAAGGAGAGCTGGCTAGCAAGGACGTGCGGTGTTCTGCTGTTACTACTTAACCAATAAACCCACAGTAAGTTACCAGCTGGCTCAGGTGTGTTGTGTACCATACCACTTTGCTACACTGGCGACGAGGATGGGATGTTGTCGTGGAGGGGCAGCATTTGAATAGGACAACGCCCACCGAGTACCCACGTCCTGGGTAGCAGCCAGTAGTGTTTGCAGCTCTGGGGCCCGGACCGGAGTTGGCTGTTCAGCAGGCCGGGTGGTGTTGAACAAGAGGAGGTTGGCTCCTGGGATAGTTGGAGCCGGAGCCCGGACTGGTGGAGTGCCCGAAGGTGTTCCTCTCCAGCCTGCTGTGATGGACCGGAGTCTCCCCAGGAGCAGGTGGTAAGGACAGCGTTGCGGACAATGGGTTTGTCTGCAGTAACTGGAGGAGAGTTTTTCCTGGTTTTTGTCATTGGAGAAAACAGCGTTGTGGATTTTCGACGGCTAACAGCGGGGAGGACCATTGTGCAATAGAGTAACAGTGCCTTGTAGGTGTTGGGCCCTTTTGTGTGGAGTCGCATATATGTGTTGTGGCCCCTTTCTGTTAGGAAATGTTTGCGTGTTTGGCCAGTATGGGTGTGAACGTTCATGTTGTAGCCTCATTCATGCAACGTTAAATGTAGATTAAAATGTCATGTGTGTTAACATGCTTTCTTTCAGGAGGGGTTTGGACTGTGGCGTTAGAGGATGTGTTATTTTTGAAGTAATGGAGACATTTAATATTACTCTTCCGTGCATTGGGGGGCGGTTTGCAGTTCCGGGACTTGTGGGGGACATATGGACTCATCTGCATAGGGACTTGGTTGGCGTTTGTTTTCCTCGTTACATTTTGTGACAATTTCCACATTTTGTGTTTCAACTAAAGACACGTCGTTTTTGCACACGCCCGTGTGTGAAGGACTCCAGGGATAATGATCCTGTGTCAAGTGATAATTATGTTGTTTTGTGTGTCTTATTGTTGAGGTGTGTGTGTGTGTGGGAGCGTGTGCGCATGTTCAGAGTGTTTGTTCTGTACTGTGGTGTATGGGTCTGACCACTGTGGTAGCCTAGTTGGTGCTGGGGGTCCCACATTAGGGTGGTGGTGTGCCGTTTGGGCAGTTTTGCTTTGCTGGGACCAGGGGTTCCGGGGCGCTGGTGGAAGTGACTGTTATGCATTTCGCAGGGACTAAGAGGTTTTGGTTGGGTGGAAGTGTACTGTAGGCGCAGTTAGGATTTTGGCAGGGACTTGGGGTCCCGTGGTGTGTGGAGGTTTACTGTATTTGGCAGGGACTAGGGGTCCTGTGGTGTGTGGAGGTTTACTATATTTCGCAGGGACTAGGGGTACCGTGGTGCGTAGACGTGTACTGTATTTGGCTGGGACTAGGGGTTCCGTGGTGTGTGAATGTGTGAAGGTGTATTGTATTCAGCAGGGACCAAGGGTTCCATGGTGTGTGGATGGTTCCATGGGTTGTGGAGGTGAATTGTATTCGGCAGGGACTAAGGTTTCTGTGGTGTGTCGAGGTTTACTATATTTGGCAGGGACTAGGGGTCCCGTGGCGTGTAGAGGTGTACTGTATTTGGCACGGACTAGGGGTCCTGTGATGTGTGGAGGTTTACTATATTTGGCAGGGACTAGGTGTCCCGTGGTGCGTATAGGTGTACTGTATTTGGCAGGGACTAGGGGTTCCGTGGTGTATGCAGGTGTATTGTATTCGGCAGAGACTAAGGGTTCTGTGGTGTGTGGAGGGTTCCGTGGTGTGTGGAGGTGTATTGTATTCGGCAGGGACTAAGGGTTCTGTGGTGTGTGGAGGTACTGTATTTGGCAGGGACTAGAGGTCTCGGTGTACTTTTCAGTTTTGGTTGGTGTTGGCGGTGATGTGTTCGTTCTTTGTGTTGAGAAACATTTGGGACTGATGTTGTTAGTTGTGCTTGTTGTTGCTCCTTAGAGCTGGGTTAGCACCCGGGGGTGGCAGCCCTGGTGCCCTGGGGTGCAGACCAGGGTAGAAGGATGTAGGTGCACTGAAGGTTTTTGATTGTTAGTGTAATGTTACTTTGGGGGATGCTGAGGTGCGGCAGGCCCTAGGTTTCAAGGGGCAGCTTGAAACAGGTGGAGTGCTTGTTTTTTTGTTCTTGTTCCTCGAGTTGTGTTTCCAGTTCAGTTGATGGGAGGTTTAGCCCTTTCTACATTTCGCTGGGTTCCTGTTTTGTGAGATTGTTGTGAGTGAACGGAGTGGAGTTATGCGTTTGGGGTGTGAATGGGCTCCATGTGGACAGTTTCCTAGGGTTGGGTCTCGTGTCCATTTGTGGCATGGGTGTTGCTGGTGCAGGTACGTGGTGTGTTGTAGTGTATCTCCTTTGGAGAGGAGATCTCTGGTGAGGAGAGAAGACATTGTGATGTCATTTGGAATGTAAATGCAGTTTTCCTGTTGGTTCTAATTTGGTCAGTTGGGAGAAGGAGCTGAAGGGAAGGGAGCACATGAGATGTGGGGTCTTCTTTTCAGATTTATTAACTTAAATAAATCTACTTAACTGACTCACCTGTGTCCGCCTCATCTTCATAACAATGGCGACGAGGATGGGATCCTGAGGCCATGGAACGCAGGTGAAGAGAAGACCCCAGCTAAGATAGCTTGCTCCAGCGAGCCCCGTTTTGAAAGAGAAGTGCATCGTGAAGTGGATTTTGATCCTGCTGCCAGTCGTAACTTTCTAGTCATGTCTGCCTGTGCTGGCATGGAGTGAGAAGGCCCACTTCATCTTCCCCAGTGCGGCCCCTGAAGGAGAACGCAGCACAACAACGGTCGCTAAGTGGAACTTTCTCGCTGACCGTGACTGCTCACTCGGGCCTGCGTGAATGCTGATCCGATCTGCTGCTGGGATCAGGGCTGCGCTCTTCGGTTTGCAACGCGAACGTTACAGTTGGGCAGGCGCTGTCAATAGGAAGAGGCCGCCGGCACCTGAAGAATCCCTGGGAGGGCCGCTCCGCTTCTCCGTAGCGTTGAGCGGCCACTGTGCGGTGGTCTGCGTGTCGGCTGCTCCGCTCTCATGAGTGTTGAGCGGCCACAGTGCGCAGGCCTGTGTATACGCACCTCCCCAACAACGTCAGTTTGAAGAGGTCGCCGGCATATGAAGAAACACTGGCAGGGCTACTCCGCTCCAGCATAGCGTTGAGCGGCTACTGTGCGGCGGTCTGCGTGTCGGCTGCTCCGCTCCTCCGAGCGGTCATTGTGAGCGGGCCTGTGAGTACGCATATCTCCAAAGAATATCCCAACGAAGTAAGTGCTCGTACGCATTAACTGGCTCCGGCGCAGCGTTCACAGTGTTGCCTGGTACAGACAGCTGAAGGGAGGCGGGGGGAAGCGGACTCGTAATTCACCGTATTTCACCTAACACAGAGACATGTGAGCTGGGCATTACCGTGAACTATATAATAGAGGGGCATTTCTATTTTATGAAGAGCTAGGTTACCCTCATATGGCATTTGTTGTATTTTTGCAACAGGGAGGTTTGAAGCAGAAAAAAAAAAACTGACCATTGGCAGCAGGGTCAGCAACCGTAAGCAAAATTAGGCAGTGAGGTTTTGCAGCGTCAGTCTTAAGTGTATGGACAATCGACCTTACAGAGAAAGTCCTTACAGAGGAATATTAAAGAAGGTAGAGGCGTGGCAATTCAAGTGTGCAAAAGTGATACCCAGTGCAGGGAGAACATAAAAGGCATATACTAGTGACATTCTGCAGACAGATGATATGGCAGCTTTGCCAGGAATATCGGGACCCCCCATTTTTATGCCTGCTCCAGGCGCAGCAAGAATTATGTGGCCACAATGGCGCAAGGGTTTCCTGCACTACATGAAAGCAGCCGGCGGGACAGCTTATTCTAGCGAGAGGAAGTTGGCTTTGTTGTTACATTTTTTGGGTTTCGAGGGTCAAAGGATTTTTGAAACCTTACCACAACTTGTGAGTGATGGGAGCGGGGATGAATTAAATGAGTTTGAATCCGCATTAGTGAAGCTAGATAAACATTTTAACCCAAAAAGAAGCACGATTTTGGAAAGGTACAATTTCCGGATGCGCACACAAGCTCAAAATGAATCTGTTGAGGATTATGTCACTGCATTGCGACACCTAGCTCTTACATGCAAATTTCAAGGAAGTTTCGACGAACACATACGTGATCAATTCATGACACATTGTCGATCCAACAAGATACGAGAGGAGTTATGGCTAAAGGATGAGCCAAGCTTAGATGAGGTATTGGACTTGGCGAAACGTGTGGAGCATTCCCTGGCATGTGTGGCTAGACTCTCCAAAACTGAAGGAGGGGAGACCAAAGAAAGTAAGCAGGAGGTGTTATCTGTAGCCGAGGGAAAGAACAAAAGGAAAGGAAGAAACAGACAGTCAGGGAAGAGCAATTTGGAAGAAAGGAAGGGTCAAGATCATATGCAGAAATGGGAAAAGAAAGAGGAAAGGAAGGACGAAAGGTTGTGTTATCGGTGTGCTAGCGCAACGCACTTTGCATCCTCCGTAGTGTGCCCAGGGCGGAAAAGTACATGCTCAAAATGCAAAAGGAGAGGACATTTAGCGTCGTGCTGCAAGAACTACCAATTTGGGCAAACAGGTCAACGGAGAGTTTTGTATGTAAATGAGGAAGAAGATGGAAGGTCATCAGAAGACGAAGTTGTAGTACCATTACAAAATGTTATTGTGAATACAGTTAATGTTGTTACAAATGGTGGGGATCTTGAGGATTGCGAGAGACCTTACACTGTGGTAACGGTGAATGGGTTTAAGGTGTCGATGATGGCTGACTCAGGGTCGAAAATAACTTTAATATCCAGAGTTGCCTTTGAGTGCGAGATGAAAGGGGTAATATCTGAGTTAGTGGAGCCCGACATTAATCCAGGAGGGTATAATCAAGATCGCATTGATTTACTGGGTTATGTATGGAGTAGATTTGAATTCAAGGGTCGTAGTTGTGATGGCAAAGTGTATGTCACCAAGAAAGGACAAACTTTATTAGGATGGAGAGAACAAAAGAATTTGGGGATCAGACTCGATCCCAATCACCCAGAGCAAGTGCTGCAAGTATCCGAAGTGTCTGCGAGTCATGATAGGTACATGTCAGAGTTTAGGAAAGTGTTTAATGAGAAGTTGGGAAAGGTGAGAGGGTTTCAGCACCAGATAACATTGAAGAAAAATAGTGTGCCTGTTGTGGCGAAACTCAGGCCGGTCCCTCTGGCTTTGAGGGAGAAGGTGAAAAAGGAATTACAAAAGCTGCTGGAGTCAGGTGTGATTGAGAGAGCTGGGGGAGTTGAATGGGTATCCCCAGTGGTGATTGTGAAGAAGAGTTCAGGTGACATAAGGTTATGTGTTGACATGCGGGAATTGAATAAGTGTTTGTTGGTGGACAGACATCCGCTGCCCAACATGGGTGAAATGTTGACCATGGTGGGTGGAGGGAAATTTTTCTCTAAGTTAGATATGACATCAGCTTATCATCAGGTCGAATTGGTGGAGGCATGTAGGAAGGTTACGGCTTTTGTAACGCATGAAGGTGTTTTTCAATTTAGGAGAATGCCATTTGGGCTGGCATCTGCTTCATCAGTATTTCAGAAGATTATGGATCGTTTGTTGAGGGGAATGAAGGGAGTGTTCTGTTTTCAGGATGATGTGTTGGTGAGCGGTGTAACAATGGAAGAACATGACAGAAATCTACGTAAAGTTTTGAGGATATTTGAGGAGAGAGGTATCACATTGAGAGGTGAGAAGTGTGTGTTTGCGGTGACGAAAGTAGACTATCTAGGACATGAGGTGTCGGGGGATGGAGTTAAGCCCAAGGAAGATATGATTAATACCATTAAGGGTGTTGAGAAACCTAAGAACAAGAATGAGCTGCGCTCTTTTCTAGGAATGACGGAATTTTATCACAAATTTGTGATAAATTATGCGGACAAAGTACAAGAAATGAGGAAAGTCCTCAAAAAGGGTGCTGATTTTGTGTGGAATGACCAATGTGATAGGGAATTTAACAGGATAAAGGAAGAAATAAATATGGCTGGTCCTTTAGGGTGTTTTGACACGAGGAAGGTAACCATGATCACTGTAGATGCTAGTGAGAGTGGACTGGGAGCTGTATTATCTCAAAAGCAAGACGATGGTTCTGAAGAGGTAATAGCCCATGCCTCGAGGGGTCTCAAGGGAGCGGAAGTAAGATATTCGGTGCTGGAGAAGGAAGCTTTGGCATGTTTTTGGGCTGTGGAACGTTTCAGAAATTTTGTGTGGGGTGTAGAGTTCGTGTTGCGAACGGATCACAAACCTTTAAAAGCTATCTTTGAGAATAAGGGTCTTGACAAAGTATCTCGAAGAGTGGCAGGGTGGGTTACCAGGATGCAGACACATTGTTTTAGAATGGAGGTGATTCCTGGGAAGGAAAATGTTTTAGCCGACAGTCTATCAAGGATAAGGGTGGCAGGAACCGAGAGTACGGGAAGTGAGGAAATGGAATTGGTGTTTGTCAACACTGATGGCATTGTATCCAAGCAGGAGTGGTTGGATGAAACGGAGAGAGATAACATCATAAGGAGAGTAATCACATATGTTGAAGCCACCGTATGGCCAAATAAGGTGGAATTGGCGGAAGAGATGAAGCCATTTTGGGAAGTGAAGGATGAATTGTCTGTAAATGATAAAATTTTGTTCAGATGGGGTAGAGCGGTGGTCCCGATAGGTTTAAGGAAGAAAGTGGTAGATTTAGCGCATAGTGGTCATATTGGGGTTACCAAGACCAAAGGAGTGTTAAGAGAGGATTATTGGTGGCCGGGTTTCGACAAGGAGGTGGAAGATCGTTTAGCAAATTGTCAGTTTTGTGTAAAGAGTGGGAAAGGAATAGCGGCCAGAAAGCAACCTTTAGTGGATGTCGGTCTTCCATCGAGGGTATGGTGTGATATAGCCATGGATATACTAGGTCCCGTGGAACTGGGATATGCCCGGGGAAAATATATCGTTTTGGTAGTAGATTTGTTTTCCAGATGGGTGGATTTTAAGGTTGTGAGGGAAATCACGAGTGAAAGTATGATAAAGGTTCTACAGGAGATTTATGCAAGTGAGGGTTTGCCTGAGACCGTATTGACTGACAATGGTCCCCAGTTTATAAGTGAAAAATTTTCTAACTATTTGAGGAAGTGTGGGGTTGGTCACAAAAGGACTTCATTGTACCATCCCGAGTCAAATGGGGTGGTTGAGAGAATGAATAGGTGTGTGATGGAGAGTGTTCGTATGGGAGAGGAGTGTGGTTTAGACAAGATAGCTCTAATACAAAATAGAATGTGGGCTCTGAGGATGGCGCCACATTCTACAACTGGTCTATGTCCATTTGAGCTCATGAGGGGAAGGAAGCCATATTCCATGGCTTGTCCGCCATGGCTGGGAAGATGTAGGGAGACCGATCTTGTTGTGGAAGAAGTGAGAAGATCGTTAGTGAAAAAAAAATCAAATTGGGTCAAGCGTGAAAACTTGAGGAGAGGAAAGAAGGAATTGCGTGTGGAGTGTGGTGACTGGATTAGGATAAAGAAAGCAGTGATAAGGAGAAAGGGGGAATCCCTGTATTTGGATCCTGTCAGAGTGGTGGCAGTCATGAAAGGGGCTGTGCGAGTTGCTGGAGGGCAAGTGTGGAGTAAGAATAGAGTGGCATCGGTGAGGAGAGGATAAATGTGAAGGCCATAAGCGGTGATATACCCAGCGGAAGGAGAAAGGTGATGGCAAATGAGCCGCCCATGGCGTTTGTTAGTTAGTGTAAAGTGTTGTGTTATACATATTGCATGAAATGCGAAGTTGTTAGTGTAACATGCCGAAGAGTAAAATTCGGTAAGATATATATAAAAAAAAAAAAAAAAATTATATATAATAATAATGAAGGGAGATGTGTTGTAGTGTATCTCCTTTGGAGAGGAGATCTCTGGTGAGGAGAGAAGACATTGTGATGTCATTTGGAATGTAAATGCAGTTTTCCTGTTGGTTCTAATTTGGTCAGTTGGGAGAAGGAGCTGAAGGGAAGGGAGCACATGAGATGTGGGGTCTTCTTTTCAGATTTATTAACTTAAATAAATCTACTTAACTGACTCACCTGTGTCCGCCTCATCTTCATAACAGTGGCCACACGTACTTGTAATGGTATAGTGTAGGAATGTACTGAGTGAGTAGGAATGTACTAATGATTAAAGTTTTCCTGGTTATCAGAAATGTAAGGAGGGAGAGGTGTTATAATGTATGTCTCCCTCCACATGCCTCAGTGTGGTGATGTCAGTGTGGAATGCAAGCTACAGTGTGATGTCACTGTTAATTGAGTGCTGTGATCTGAATGAATGCTCCATGGGGGACAGTTGGAGAAGGAGAGCTGGCTAGCAAGGACGTGCGGTGTTCTGCTGTTACTACCTAACCAATAAACCCACAGTAACTTACCTGCTGGCTCAGGTGTGTTGTGTACACCATACCACTTTGCTACATCAAGCACGGGCATAACCAGACTGTGGTTCGTTTATTATTTTTTAAAAAGGACTGCCTTGCAGTCTTTTTTTCACGCCTATCACTTCCCTGCTGTGCTCCACGACTAACACCCCCCTTCAGCATCTGCCCTATGAGTCAGGCCCTAACCCACCCCCACAAGAGCTGGAAATCACAGACTTTACAATCAGGATGACCCTGTGCTCTTGTCGCTGGGTGTTGGCTCACTTGCAGAACATTTTGAAGTCCTCTTCAAGGCAAAGTGTTGGAGGGGGACATTTTCTTGGGGGTGACACGCCAAGTCAATAGAGAGATTTCCATCCAAAACGTTAGTAGCCTACCAGGTGCAGGAATTCCACAGGATGCTACACTGACACTGTTTCAGTGAGAAATGGTGCCAAACCGGCCACGGCGAACCGGCCCCGCCAAAACCAGCACCAGCGGCGAACGGCCCACTCCAAATCAGCCCGCGTGAAACTGGCCGCGCTGAAATGTCCTGCTCGCCAGTTATAGACATGTTATGTTATTTTGATGTATACCTTGTTTCACTGCCATGTGCAAGCTCTCCAGGAGCTCCGGTGGACCTGTTAGGGATGGTGGGGGTGGGTGTTTAGGGTAGAAGAGGGAAAAAACAAGGCTTTGTGCTTGGGAGCCAGTCTGTGCAGAACCCAGAGCAACTGGCGGGTGTGCCTTCTAGGTGGGTTTGCTGTTCACACCGGAGGCATATTGTTTTCAGATGGGGCATCCAGTGTCTGTTTGTCAGGGTGCTTGCGTTAATTGGCGAGGTTTGCACAATGGTTAGAGAGAAGTAAGGTTTTGGAGTGTTTAACGAGGACGTTTTCTCTAGCCATTTGTGCCTTGGTTGGTCAGTATGTGGTGATTGAGGATGGTTGAGTGGGAGGTTGCTAGTGGGTTATAGGGGAGCCTAATTGTAAATCCAACAGTGCACAGTACCACAGTGTTATTTGCCTTTTGCTGGGACCCTCACATACATAAGGACCCCAAAGTGCAGAGCTTCAAACATGATGTGGAAATATTAGGCATACCTAGATATGAAGAACAAGACGCAGAATGCTGAAATGACAAAGTCGTTTGTTTGGGATAGCCCGATGCGAGCTTTGTGCATAACAGTATAGGGAAATGCACCTACCAAGACGCACAAGGGGAGGTGAGCATAGAGCAGAGCATGGACCAAGTCAACCCGCCATCCTAGGCACCTAGGGGTGAGATACCTCTGGGGCTGGCTGGGCATCGTATGGAACGATGCAAATCACCCACAAAAGGCATTCAGATGTCATGCACAATCAGGATGCAGTACCGGGACAAAGTAATGCACCCTCAAGGGGACACCCAGCTGTGAGGGAGTAATAATAACTCGTTTTTATATAGCGCTACAAACCCGCAGGTATCTGAGCGCTGCAATAACAGTTGTTCTTATTAGCCCACCGAGTGGTACTCATTTTTTCGACCACGAAAAGGATGAAAATCTGAGATGGCCCTGCCGGGATTCAAACACAGATGTCAGAACGAGCGCTCAACTCGCTGTGCTATCTGACCAGCTGAAAGGGTATAAGTGACAAATGCAGTGTGTCTTCTATGTGATGCCCAGATGGGAGGCGAGAGTATAGGGTACAGACTACCTTCTCCTGTTGGCCCAAATGTTGAGTTGTGCTATTGCACTTGTTTTGCACAACTCCACCATGCCACTTTTTACTGTCTATAGCCTCTACCCTGCTGCTGGATTAGCGGGAGAAGGCAAAGGGCGCCTGTAGAGCCAGGAGGAACTGGTGCCTGTAGAGCCAGGAGGAACTGGTCCCTGTAGAGCCAGGAGGAACTGGTGCCTGTAGAGCCAGGAGGAACTGGTGCCTGTAGAGCCAGGAGGAACTGGTGCCTGTGCGTGGGAGTTCTCTCTGTGGATTACTCGTCTCCCCAGAAGGTCTGTGTTTCTGGATGGAGGTCCTGAGGGGCGAGGAGGGGCCGGTGTGCTTGGGTGGGTTTTTGCAGTTGGTGTAGAAATGTGCTGGAGCGTCTGTTTTAGCCGTATTTGGACATTTGGAATGATTTCATTTTTTTCTAACATAGAAGTGGAAGCAGACTTCCGAAAATACATTGGTCGATGTTTGCAACATGTTATTATGTTGAAGTCTTGTCATTAGAGTGAGTTAATTGAATAAATACTGACAAATAATAGACTTCCTTCAAAAGAACGAAGGGATTGCAATGGGCATGTATTTCTCTTTTGAAGTGATTTTGATTTCATGTTTGAAGATATTTATTGTAGTCCGTTTTTTGAGGATCACAGAAGTGCTGAACAAGGTGCTGAACGACGATAGAGAATTTCGTTTTTGAAACAATGATTCTGGGAGAAGATACAGATCTGGAGGTCCTATATATCATCAAGCATCTTGGATTTCGAAGGCATCACTGACAGCATGAGAAGCGATGGAACATGACCTTTCACCCCTTGACAAAACAGGGAGTGGCATCACTTAGCATTGTGCCTAAGTACACTACGAAAAATATGGTGATATCATATCACTATAATGTGATATACATTTGATACAAGAATGGATCACAATGTGTATCATTCATATCAGTGTGTATTGGCCCATAATACCAAATTACTGTGAATGCAAGCAGACGTCCAAGGCCAAACGATAATGATGTGTTATTATATAGCCCTTACGCTTAAACGCTTCATATAGAACAAATATACACCTAGCCTGTGTTGGTACTCATTTATCGACTCAGAAGGAGGATGAAAGGCTGAGTTGAGGTGTTTAAGAACAGACTAAATCAGTGACTCACCCCCTAAAGTGTGCCTGAAATAAACCTTTAATGAGTCTAGCAATTATTGTATAGAATTCCAGAAAGACACATTATTTGTTATTCCTATTCTTTCTTATTTAGGGCCACTACTGAAATTGGAAAGTCCTGGTTATCTTGCAAATAAAAGTTTTGGTGAATCTTGTGACTATAAAGATTCTCACGCTGGATGCAGTGTTTCAAAGTGTGTTTCTTTTATTCGCTGTAGTGTAGACACATGGTCTAAAAGTGGTCAGCGACACGTGTTTTGACCCCGGAAGGTCTTTCTCAAGGTAGGTAAAATATGGTAATCATGGCTTATGTTCTTCAATTGAGGCCATGTGGCAAGTTAGTCAAAGTTGGATCTGTTGATGTTCATGACTAGTGCCGCTGTCCGTCAGGTATGCTGAAGGTAAAATGAGGCAACATAAGCCCACGATTACCATATTTTACCTGCCTTGAGAAAGACCCTCCAGTGTCGAAACACGTGTTGGCTGACCAGTTTTAGACCATGTGTCTACACTACGGCGAATAAACGAAACACACTTTGAAACACTGCATCCAGCGAGAGAACCTTCATATTCACAAGATTCACCAAAACGTTTATTTTGTATGTGTGAACCCACACCATACAAAAGGTGTGGGTTCACCTCTTCCCACCTGTGACCTTGCACAGAGAAATTGAGACCATCTGACCAAATACCGAGCCCAGCACAGGAGTGTTCACATCTAGAGCCCACCCTTCCCCCTTTTTCTTGCCACTCCTAAAGTGTTACAATTGTGGAAGCCCCTGTTTTTAACAAGAAAGCCGGCCACTCCAGAAACAAAGACCCACATGGCACTGGCCACATCCCCGAAGATTACATTTAAAAAAAATATTATTTTTTTAGGGTTAGCAAAGGGGACCACAGGGGTAACAAGGGAGACCTCATGGGTCGCAGCTGCGACCCTTGGCAACCCCCAAATGATGTCTCTGCGGAAGCGCCGGCACCATTGCTAAGAGTGCCGGTGCTTCTGTGACAACTCTGCCTAGTGAGGCCGTTGCCCGTACAAAACTGCAATTATCTGTGGATAAGTGCAAACCCTCCAATCATTAATAATACAATTCATGCCTAGAAACGCCACACAATACCTTCCAAACAACGGCCCTATTTAAAGGATATACATTCTAGACAAAGGACAGTGTATATGTTAGAATTCATTTATTTTATTCATCAGCTACATATCATCATGAAAAACCATTTACAAAATACATGAAACACATTGACTAATCATGTATTAAAAACCAAATCTAGAAAAACGCATATCACGCCAACCAGTCATCACATCTCACACATCATTTCTCACATCCGCTTTCACCCCCGTTCATACAAACAACCATTCGTACTTTTGCAAAAACCGCAATGTTAATAATTCTGTTCTGTAATCAGAACTCCTATCTACTTGGACTTATTCATTGTCTGGTAAAAGTGCCTATTTGGCAATTTTTTTAGAGAGGGTAAATGTTAGAAAATCATTATTTTTAACATATGTCAATTACCACATTTTTTGTGAGTAAACACAAGTTAGAACCAGCTCCAAGAGGAGTGGGCTCTATGGTAATGTCTACTTGAGTTTCGGGCAGCTAGACAGACGTGCAATTTCCGCCTGGTGCACCTCATCAGGACATATACATTTTGAAAAACAAACAGTTCTTTTTACAGTAATTCAAGTTGGTGTGTATTGAATCTTGTCCAATGGTCAGTGTATAAGTTCTTCCAGTTTACAGAGTACAATACCTCTGTAGGTCAAATGTGTTACTGAAGAAGCCACATGTACCAAAAAGAGGAAAAGAAAAGAAGAGAGAGGAGAGAAACAAGATTTTTACAATCATTCTCTTCAACATCCTCCATATTCTAAACATGTATCATGACTTCCAAAAATACAACACTCTGCTTCGTCTTATCAATGCCCCTCAGTGACTTTGGGCATAGTCCAATCTGGGTCATTAAACCCATCTTTTAACAAGGGAGACTTTGTTCTCTCCTTTAAATTTATAGAAGGGTGGTGTGGCTGACTTTTGCTAAGCATCAACCGCCCCAAATACATGGCAATACACACGGAGTAGAAGACTGGAGCCTCTCAGATGGAACGCCCCCTCTCATCTTCAATCCACTAATAGATCAGTTCAATATATATTTGTAAAAGTTGTCACTCCTAAAGTTAACCCTGATTAGACATGCATTCTCAAATCATGATGGGTAAGTAATTCAAAGATATCTCACCCATTGTTTTGTGGATGTACTTTTCACAGTTATATCCCATATTGTGTTGTACTACTTTGAGATGGAAAATCTCCATGCAGTTGTTCTATCCCGGCCACAGCGGCAATAAACGCTTCCTTGGTTTGGGATTCTGTTTACATCTGTTAACATAAGCATATACACGCAATCAAAAGATGTTGTGTCTATTTATTGCTGTTGTCATGTGCTTTGCTACAGTGGCTATTCCATTGCATATGGTATGCAACAGTGCACCACCCTTGATGCATTTGCATGTTTATTACCTTAGAAGTACGTCCTATTTCCTCCAAGATAAAGTCGCTTCGCCCAGTCCTAGGTCGGGATCAGACAGCTCAGGGGGATGATGTAATTGGTTTGCGGTCCCAGTGTTTTTTTCCGAGTGGACCCTTGTTCGGTTTGCTACCCTGTTCCGTCTGTGTCCATAGAAACTATAGATATAAAGGAGGGAAAGAAACAGGAAGGGGAGAAGAGTTGAGAAGAAGAGAAAGACAAGGGGGATCCTTTGATTATTGATTAATTCCCAGTCTCCAAAGCAACGCAACAACTCCCACTACATTGTTCAAGCCAGAAAAAACCCAGACACCCACCGGCCATGGCCCACTGCGAGAGCAAGTCTCCCAGGTAGACAGCAAACTGGTTGCTGCCATCCGCGGGGGCCAACCCACGCGGCCGCCACGGCACACAGTCGGGTCTCAAAGGAAACGGCCGGCACAAAGACCCGAAGATTATCCCAACAATGCTAGAGGCACGGGTTCGCCTGCATTAGTGTGCGGCATCTGTATTAACCCAAAGACACACCCCAGATGACTTACCTCGTATGATTTCTTTAACTGTGTGCCCTCCAGGCATTGTATATTCTGCTCCAAATGCCACTGTGCTGTGGTTGCAGCAGGAGGTGAATGAACACCCTTTTCACACGTTCGAATGACCATGCCCACCTACATCGGTCACGCTCGGAGTTACCGGACGGGACCAGTGCCTACATCCGGATGGCGTTTCGTATTACGTGTCCCAAGAAGAGGAATTAAGGGGCAAATGTGCTAGTAAAAAAGGGCTCCTCTGCTGAATCCAGCAACAAACCTGTGTCTGTGCTGTGAACAGTATGACGGAATATTCCTGAAAAAAACGAAACACCCATCAATGGCACTAACCTACTATTAAACAAGGCGCGTGCATTTGTGATACCTATTCAGAAGGATCATGGAGTAACCCATTGACCTAATATTCACAATGGGCTGCATCTCTGATGTATCTAATTGAGAGCACTCCCAAAGTTGGGAGTCTCCCAAAGAAATACGGCCTCCACCAGTGCACAATATATTTATGTAATGACCACATAAGTACCCATCAGGCTCGATCTTGTGGATAATGGCATCTCTTGATGTGTCTGATCAAGATGGCAAGTATATATACACTAATGGAACAAACCCAGTACAGGTTCCATTATTGCTGCAATAGAAATGACCATTGAATATCACAATTGAGGCCAATTTCATGGGTCCTGAGTCTATAGATCAATTTATGCTCTAATTTGGTTAGTCTATATTGCATTGAATATTGACTGCTGATTTATTATTGCCCATTGATTGATTTATTATTGCCCATTGTATATCCTCCTCCGTATGGTTTTCTGCTATGTAGTGTTGGAACAAGGGCGCAGCCCTACATTTTGTACGGATACGTGACCTATGTTCACTTATCCGAACGGAAGCCTTCCTTCTTGTCATGCCTACATATAGTAGGTTGCAAGGGCACCATATGGCATAGATGACATTGCTGATGAACAGTTTGTAAATTATCGAAGTTGCCAATTAAATGTGCGCCATGTTTAAACCTGGTGGTATTTGAAGTCAGATGACAAACACTACACTTTCCACATGGGTAGTGGCCCATGATACATTCTTTACTGTGGCTCCAGGCAGCTCTCAAGCTGTTCTGTGAGAAATTACTCCCAATAGTCTGCAGCCTGGATTGAACCAAATGATCCCACAGATTTTTTGATAATTTTAATGCAAACAGGGGTAACCCACTGGTGCAACTGGTACTCGTAAATAAGTTCCGATGTTTCTTATTTAGCTTTCTGATCTGTACTGTTTGTGGTGAAAAAGTTGTTACACATACCAAACAGTCAGTGTCAGTTTTCTTCTCGCTTGGACTCAAAAGATGTTCCCTCGGTGTCCAACGTGCCCGTTTTGCCGATCTCTCAATCAGTTTGTGTGGATAACCCCTCTCCAAAAGTCTGGTTGCCAAAAGGTCTGCATGTTGTTTATAATCAGCCAAATTGGTGCAATTCCATCAAAGTCGAAGCAATTGCCCGTAAGGTAAATTGTCCTTTTGGGAGTGCGGATGTTGACTGGAGTATTCAAGCAAACTGTTAATGGTCGGTGTCCTTTCTGTATAACGATGTAAATATACAGCCTTGTTTTTGTGCAACGATCAAATCCAGGAATGGTAACTGTACTGGATCCCAGTGACCTGAAAAAGTGAGATTAGGTTTGCACTCATTTAGCCAAGATAGAAAAGCCTTCAATTGTTCCTCAACACCTGTCCAAATGAAAAATATATCGTCGATATATCGTTTCCAATTGGAAACATACTCGCCAAATGGGTTGTTATTATATACAAACTGATCTTCGAATAGTGCCATATATATATATTGGCAAGACTCGGGGCAAACGCTGCCCCCACCATGGCGGTGCCATGTTTCTGAATATAGATGTCATCTAAGAACTGAAAGAAGTTATTACATAGAGCGACCGCTAATAGATTTAATACAAATTGTGTTGGTATCCCATGCGGTCTGGGTCGTCCATTCAACCTCTGCTCGATGCTTGCTAGTGCCTCATTTTGGGGAATATTTGTATAAAGGGCAGTAATATCTAGTGTTACCAGCAAGTTTTGACTGCCGTCCACAGTGAGCCCCTCGTAATGATTAATAGTGGCCATGGTGTCTTTTAGAAAAGATGAAGCGTCTTCAGCTAATGCATGGATGACGTTTTCAATGTATTTCACCACTGGTTCCAAAACAGAACCGCACAGTGAAATAATCGGTCTCCCCGGAGGGTCTATGCTGTCTTTATGCACTTTGGGCAGTGCATATATAGTAGGTATACGGCACTCTCTGGGATTTCGAAAACATGCCTCTTCAGATGCAAGAAAACCAGCCTCTATACCTTGGGTGCACAGATCTTGTAGAATTCCCATAGGTTTGTCAGTGGGATCAACGTGTATCTTTTCGTAATTATTTGTGTTGCTGATTAAAGAATATACCATCCTTTCGTATCCTTGTCTATCCATCACAACTATTACTCCCCCTTTGTCGGCGGATTTAATCACAATATTTTTATTCCCGGCCAGAGATTTTAAGGCTTGCTTTTCCTCCAGTGACTGATTGTGTTTGTGTTGAGAACTGCAAGGTTGGTTCATAATTTCAGGTAGAGCCTTCAACACCATCCTTTCAAAGGTGACAATTTCTGCGGGTATTTCGTTAATGTTTGGAGTAAAAAAGGACTTAAGTCTAAGACCTGTTAGAAATTGATCAGGTCTATCTGATTTTTCCATGAAAAACGCCCTAAGCCTGATAGTCCTGAAAAACCTCCTGAATTCAATCTCTACGTTGTTAATAGAGTTGTCGTCAGCTGATGGCACGAAGCTTAATCCTTTCTTCAAGACACCATCCTCTGTAGGGGTTAAGTGATGTGTGGATAAATTGAATACTGCTGTTACATTGTGTATTACCAGAGATACCCTCGTTGTCTCGTGTGGAATGTTTGCTCTGGGCGGGCATCTGCCTCTTCGACCGTCACGGCCTAAAAAATTCTGGCCTCTGTTGTTGATATTTTGCCCACATGTAGGGTTACTTGGGTCACTCCCAGAGGAACTTGTATCAGAAAAAGTTAGCCACCATTTATTATTGTTTGGCCTACTTTGGAACCTATAGTTCCAACTGGGTGCTTTCTAAACTATAGGTCAAACCTGCCGGGAGTAATGGCCGAGAAAAGCAGAGTTGTAGTGTGATGGTCTGGAAAGGGTGCCGATACGGTGCTACCGGCACCCATATTTCCAGACAGCCACACTTACAATGAGGTCCATTGTGTATGTCTATAGTGTGTAAAGTTGATTTAACTGTATCAAACCTTTAACAATAAAAAATAGAGTTTACTCCAATTCCTTCCAGGTACAAAAACTTGACTACGTCTGTTTGGTCCTTCTTTTAGCTACATGTCCCGCTCGTCTTTTAAAGGTTCTATGCCACGACAGGGACTTCTCAGGCCACACCCCCAAATAATGTTTACAACACATTAGGGACTGCCTTGATTTATTATCACAAGTAAATCAATTACATCAGATCGTTGTAGCATTCTAAACCTAAAATAATTCTGGCAAGTCTACTCCATGCACTGTCCTATCTAGGTTAATTTGTGGGCCTAAACTTCACAACTGTCCTAGGAGAAGACACCATGCCCTTGGTCAGAGTAAATACATTACTTAATGGGAATATCCTGAGAGCAATAGTCTGTGCTAGCATAATATCAAAGATGCATTACCAGAATTTCGTGAGACGTGTGTTTGTGTTGTTCTTATTGATATATTGCATAGCAAACACTGAAAGTCATCATATATTTGTATACAAAAGTATAACCAAGTTAAGTAACCACCTTCATAACATCATAGCATTATATACTAAAGCATCTCAAAATTCTCAATAAAAATGACACGCCTGCACGTGTTTTGCACCCAGGGCCATCTTAAACACTTTTGGGGCCCTGGGCACGGACTTTTTTGGGGCCCCCCTCCACCAAAGGAATTAAGTGAACAAGAATATCTGACGCGCGCCCCCTCCGCAATGACAACCCATAGGTTGTTGTGCTGCCTCACAGCATTACAAATAAGGATGTTTACTCCCTTTAAGTCCCCTTACCCTCTTCATTCTTGCTCTAATCAGACTGATAATGTTATCCTTCAAATGCTACCTGTCAATCAGTCTACGAAGAGGTTACTTCTGTTCTAGCACAGATACAGGAGACGTTATATCAATAGAATCCAGGAAGGTATGCAGCCTGTAGTAATAATGCAGGACTGTATGTAAAAGGTACATGTAACCCAGAATAGACAGAGATCTCACATTTGCTGCCTCACAGAATGCAAACGTGCTCAAGCATTGATAGAGCAGACCAATTGGTAGGAAGGAGAAGGCTACACGTACCATAGCATGGATAGTGGATAAAGATTAGAAGCTACCAGGAAGGTGTTTGTATCCAGACAGACTGAGATTAGAAGTGGGACAAAGTTTTCAAATAGTGTTGCCATTAGAGCGTAAAGGAACAAGTGCCTGTGGTGTGCAATATATCACTGCTCAATGTTACAGTGGAAGCAACACTACAGCCAGTGAAACCACGAGTGAGGCTTTTGTGAAGATCATACCCTGAGAAGGAAATCACTCTGAATGGGTGACAATTTTAAAAGGTTTAGGGACTGACAATTTCGAGAGGTTAGGCAATACAAGATTAAATGAGATGCCCAGGATCACAAATTGTTTAAGGAGTGAAGCGGGATTTGTGCCAACTCTGCAATTTCTGCATTTGAACACTTTTGTTACCAGTTCTTACCATGAACTAAAATAATCTCATTTTCTAAAACGGACTTGGAAAGTACACACAGCACATTATCAAACATGCCCATTTTAAAAAAACAATATGGAAGGGTGTGACACACAATGATTCTAGCTTCATTCTCCCCATCATCAAGAGACGTATATAAGTTCCAGAATACCAATCAGTGTGATTGAACAGATTTAATCTGGGTTGGTCTTTTGTATTTTAAAGCTTTACATACTTCCAAAACACTGGCTTGTCAAATTGTCATTTATAAACGTGCAGAAAAACCGTTGGCTTTTACAAACATGCAAAGCGTTTTTTTGTATCAAATGAGCAGACTTTAAAATATGCTTGCCCGAGCTCGTCACCATCTGGTTTGCTCCCTTCTGTCTACCACCCCTTCCACTCAAATGGCCTACATAAGAAGAAAGATCAAGTAAAGGGCTTAACAATGCCACCGGCATGCGAGGAGGCAAACTTCACAGAAGACAGTACGGTAATATACGAGATATAAGATGATTGATCAGGATCACTGTATTGTCTGCTGGCAAAGCCAGGATACAAGCATGAATGCTTTGGTTCCAAATTCTGAGACTTGTTCATCTCTTGGACTAACAGTTTATGCTAATCGTTGGAGGCAATTGCCTAGGTTTTACAACACCCATCTGAGCACACCAATTTCAAGACCTTCATCATAAGGATGCCATGTTCGTTTTTATAGCAACCCCTATCTGGTGCAGGTATATTGCTGGTAATAGCACTGTTGTGCTGCAAGACCAAGTACATATGCAGGCAGCTTTCTAAAGTTCAGACTTAGGAAAGGCTCAGCCAGCCTTACAGGAATGTGATATTCTAATCTTGCATGGGAACACATATCACTGCAATGAGTGCTTAACACACTGAGTTAATTTCTGAACCACTGTGGCACTCAATTTACCAGTATGCATTTCAGATGTGGCTATTGCACATGATCAACACAATTCCCACAGGAAGGAAAACATTCTACAGGAGTTGTGCCGCAAGGAACACACAAACCATGTGTGCCACAGTGAACACAGAAAGCATTACATACTGAATTGATTGAGTTAAAATGTTCTTTCCAAAACAGACAGGCAATAGGTCTCAGCACCATGTAATACAATATCCTTGTGTGTGCTATTTAAGTCTGGTGAACAAAGGAATCTTACTTCTTTAGATCAGGCAGCCTTGTGGGGCCCCCCTCCAAGGTGGCGGCCCTGGGCATGTGCCCCTTTTGCCCTCCCATATAAACGTCCCTGTTCGCACCTAGCGCTTCCTGTTCAATGCATGTGTTTTCAGCCAGCGCTTCCTCAGGACAATAGAATGAATCAATTAATATTCAAATATATGTAATTAATTAAATGCTCCCAATGCATTGTATATACAGTGGTGAAATATACTCAAAACATGAAAGTAACCAATAATTTTAATGCAGAAAGTATCACAACTTAATATAGAAAAAAGAATACAAAAATACCAATGCAGCAACAGATACTCTTTATGTACTAGGTGTGATCCACAAACTGTACTATAGCATCAACTGAGTCTTCCGCGAGAAGTTGCAGCATTACACGCCAGGCCGTAGCTCACGCACCAGCTGTACGACTGCAGCCATGCACATTAATAAAAAACAATGTGAGGTAGCAGACCGTTTACTACATGTAATAGGCAATAGGCCTCTTCACCTGGCACCTAAAAATAGCACAGGACTGTTGGTCTTCAGGGGATCCCTGAAACCACTCCTGTCCCTCTAGCAATGGTTTGGAAAGACATGCAGGTGAACTTTGTTGTTGTTCAGAGTCTAGTGCCGAGAAACCTTTAGGCAGTTATTTGGCCTCTATAAATAAATGATAGGATAACGTGGTTCTCTTTGCCCTAGTTTTGCCACATGTCGTTCTCACTGTCCCATGGTGCTCTCACTGCTCCATTTCTGTCCCTTTGTTCTTCTCACTGCCCTAGTTCTGCCTCATGCCACTCACCCATGATATATTTCAATACCTATGACACTATTGCCCCCAGTTTTGCACCAGGTTGACTGACGTGCAGAACTCTGCATCACACCAGTTGTGGCCCATTCATAGTAGGAGGACACCACTCCATCGCCCATTATTGAAAGGCTTCCACGTACAGCGTTTGCTTCCCTGCATAGTATTTGGAGCTTTACCTTGCCCCAAAAGAAATGGGAGGCTACAAGAACCAGAATACAAAGTGATGCGAGCCTCGGAAAACTCTTCAGGGTTTGTTGAGTGCCCTTCGAGAACTTGTTGTGTGCTGTGGCGGGTCAGATAGAAGGAGTCGGGCACACTCTGGGCATGTTGACTTCTTTTAACGAAATTATAAAGAAAAGGCCCATCTCTCCCCCTCTTGCTAGAGGGGTTTCTTTGCCTTACTAAAGTAACTTAAGGTGCTTGTTTATAGTCAGGAATTCCAAATTAAATTTCCTCAGTCCTAAACCTAACGCTACCTGGCCCTGCCACTACTACAAACATCTAAAGTCAGCAAAAGAATGTCTCTCATCTCCTGGTAATTTCTTATTGGCTGCGGCTTTCTCTCAGGGTTTTTATCTTCGCCCCTTGTGATGGCAATAAACAACATGTCTCTGTTTAGAAATATATTGCTTATGCTGATCTTCTCTGATGCTCTTCTGGAGGTTCCTTCATGAGCTCTTGTAGCTCATCCTAGCTGCTCATCGGTCTTGTACCCTTTTTAATGTTATGTTATGTTATGTTGATTTATACTGTGCACCACTACCACCCAGGGGCAGTCTCCAGGTGTTCTGTTATACTTATAACGATTCTCCTGGAGATGCTCTCTCACAGTCTTTACTTTGCTTTCAGGTTTCTCACGTTCTTGAGGTCCAACCTTTCGTAGGTTTGTAAGATTTGATCTGTGTTAGGAATTTCCCTTTTTCAGTTTTTTTCTACTGGTTTCTGTCTCTTGTTATTTAATTCACTTGGCAATTTAAAATCATAATTCTTATTACACTTGTGTATGGAGTGTCTTCCTCACTCTTCAACAATGAGCTCCTGTGGTTGTTTCCCTCTTTCCAGGGTATTCCTTGATTATCAAGCGTTTTATATGTTCTTCAAATAATGTCTTAATCAGTTTTACAGTTCGAATGTTGCCCTCAGGCCTTCCACGCGTTACTCTCTTTATATCAAGCTCGATGTTGGAGAGCGCCTCCCCCGACTCCTCACCTGTGTCGGTGGGGCTTGTGATGGTCTTGCGTCTTCGACGATAGTCTTTTTTGTCATGCAGATATGGTCTACCCCGGGAGCTTGCCACCGCGAACACTTCTTAATAAGTACTCCGGTGGTGAGGCTGCCGGAATAAGCAAAAAGGGGAAAAAGCCGGAAAAGCACAAAAAAACCCAGGGAGTCTTCGCGGTGGATGGAAGGAGAGATCTGGTAGATGTCTGCAGTAGAGTGAATGCGAAGACGGACAGCAATCCGAAGAATGGGACGAAGGAGGATCCAACGAGAGACTGTATCACAAGGTGAGTGGAAAAACAATCCCAGAAACACGAGAGACAAAAGGGAAGTAACGGGCAGGAGAGAGCCAGAGGAGGGGAGAACGGGAAGCGGCAAGGGGAGAAAAAAGGTAGAGAGCGCCGGGCAAAGGGAGAAGAGAAGGGAAACAGAAGGCACCGAGGGCGCGGAAGATGCGGAGCAGGTAAGACAAGAGGGGAAAAGGACAGAAAGGGCTCAGCAGAGCCAAGAGGAAATGATACGGCAGCGTAAAACCCAAAGCACAGAGTGAGGGGGTTGAAGCGCGCCGAGCGCCGGTCCCGACTGAAGATAACTCGAACTGGCGGCGGCCATGTTGGAAAAGAACTAGACTGCAGGGCACGTTCAAGAGAAAACGTGATGGATCAACAATGGCGTCTCAGGCCAAATCTATTCCATAATCGCCAAGACTGGTGGGTCGTGACACTTTACAACAGATAGCCTCAGTGGTCTCCGCCTTCTCCTGTTCACCCCTGTACCTTCATTTGTCTAGGGTGACACTGCAGCTCGGCACTCGGGTAACCTGCTTCGTATTCTTGCTTCTCGGTCTCGGCGTCTTGAGCTGAGTTCTTCACTTTTCAATTTGCATCGGGTTCCGCGGCTTTTGCCTTTTCATGGTGTAATTACGTCAGGGGGCTTCCCCTGCACACTGCACTCTCTCTCCTCTTGTGATCCACTCATCCCACTTACACACATATCTCTTCTTAAAGAGATATTCTTTATGGCAGGTATTCTCATATAAGCAGATATGGTGGATGGTCTAGAGAGTTCCTCATGGGAATGTGAGTTCTTGTACCCTAAGGGGGAGTCACTCCCAGTGAGATCTCACTTGCCCAGACCCCCAGGGAGGGTCTTGCACAGCAGGCCACCTCTCTAGCCACAAAGGAGGTGGTTCCCCCCTGGGGAGAAGGGACAAACATATGTAATTCATCACAGTGCACAACAGATTAAATTGCATGATAAGGTCACTTGTTTATGACATTGTTTAGCATAGACATGCAGTTTAAAAATAATCATGATGTAGAGACAATGTTATGCTTCACAAAAAGAAACCGTTTTTCAGTTTCTAATAAGCTGTCTTTGCCCCTCCTCCTTTCAACGCAGAGTTTTGTATGTCCCTGTCATCATTCTCCTCATTTATGACCAACTTGACTCCACAAAGCCCGCCTTCTCAGACCTACTACTTGAATCCATCCCATCCAACACCCCACTGGTTGTGATGGGCGTCTTCATCCTCCCTACCAAATCCACGGTTCATCAATTACATCTTTACTCTATTCTTTCAGGCCAGCCTCCATTACCTCCCCACTCACACTTGCAGCCTCCACAACCTCCCCACTCACACTGGCAGCCTCCACAACCTCCCCACTCACACTGGCAGCCTCCACAACCTCCCCACTCACTCTGGCAGCCTACCCACTCACACTGGCAGCCTCCATAACCTCACTACTCACACTGGCAGACTCCATAACCCCCCCATTCACACTGGCAGCCTCCATAACCTCCCCACTCACTCTGGCAGCCTACCCACTCACACTGGCAGCCTCCACAACCTCCCCACTCACACTGGCATCCTCCACAACCTCCGCACTCACACTGGCAGACGCCATAACCCCCCCAATCACACTGGCAGCCTCCACAACCTCACCACTCATTCTGGCAGCCTACCCACTCACACTGGCAGCCTCCATAACCTCACCACTCACACTGGCAGACTCCATAACCCCCCCCCCCACTCACACTGGCAGCCTCCACAACCTCCCCACTCACACTGGCATCCTCCACAACCTCCGCACTCACACTGGCAGATGCCATAACCCCCCACTCACACTGGCAGCCTCCACAACCTCACCACCATTCTGGCAGCCTACCCACTCACACTGGCAGCCTCCATAACCTCACCACTCACACTGGCAGACTCCATAACCCCCCCCCCCCACTCACACTGGCAGCCTCCATAACCTCCCCACTCACTCTGGCAGCCAACACACTCACACTGGCATCCTCCACAACCTCCCCACTCACACTGGCAGCCTCCACAACCTCACCACTCATTCTGGCAGCCTACCCACTCACACTGGCAGCCTCCATAACCTCACCACTCACAGTGGCAGACTCCATAACCCCTCCATTCACGCTGGCAGCCTCCATAACCTCCCCACTCACTCTGGCAGCCTACCCACTCATACTGGCAGCCTCCACAACCTCCCCACTCACACCGGCATCCTCCACAACCTCCGCACTCACACTGGCAGACGCCATAACCCCCCCACTCACACTGGCAGCCTCCACAACCTCACCACCATTCTGGCAGCCTACCCACTCACACTGGCAGCCTCCATAACCTCACCACTCACACTGGCAGACTCCATAACCCCCCCCACTCACACTGACAGCCTCCATAACCTCCCCACTCACTCTGGCAGCCAACCCACTCACATTGGCATCCTCCACAACCTCCCCACTCACACTGGCATCCTCCACAACCTCCCCACTCACACTGGAAGCTTCTTTAGACCTCCTGCAATCTGCTCCTTTTCCTTCTCTCTCACAACCGCATCCTATTTCTCACTCAAAATAACAAACATATCTGATACCATAGGAACCTTTTATGCCTCCCACCTCCTCCATCCTACCGTCCACTTCCTATCACCTAATTTGACTCCTCTATATCACAAAAACCCCCACTGAACCTCTGTCCATCTTCTGCTCGTCCCAGCCTTCATGGGCACTCATTGACCTCTTTTCAACTCAAACAATTAAAGCACATGCATCATTCACCACCTATTCTAATATTCTCTCTCGCCATCTCTTGTTCTCTTCCTCTCTCTCACCCACTATCTCTCTTGCTCTCTCTCTCTCCCAATTCCTCTCTCTCTCCACTTGTATTGTCAACCACCTTCACAACCACTGTCTTTATGACCTACATAAACTACAGACCAGACTCAGGAGTAAACACTCCACCGAAACAATACTTAACCACGTCTCTAAAATACTCACAACAGCCCAGCACTCGCTCCTCTCCTCTATTCTAATGCTTTTTGATTTCTCTGCAGTATTTGGCACCAAAGATCACTCCTCCTTCCTTGTATTTGTATCCTCCAAAGCACTATACAATTAAAGCCATAAAAGGTACAATCAGTTACATAATAAATAACAACATTAAACCAGCAGTAAATAGAAAAAAAGGGAATCGTCACTTGTGCGACAACAAGTGAGTCTGTAAACGAGTAGGAAACATATGCATCGGGGCAGGGGGGGGCATTCCAGAGCTTAGGGGCTTGTAAAGAGAATGAGCACACACAAGACAAAGCACACAGTGGCTTACGAACGGAAACTCGAGTTAGTGATTTTGATCATAGAGAATCAGAGGGAAAATAAAAATTGAAGCGGTGAGAAAGATAAGCTGGAGAAAGGCAATGGATACATTTAAGGACGACTCAAAGGAAAGGATGAAGAATACGGTCATCAAATGAGAGAGGGGAAGGAGTGTGGCGCACGTGCGGCAGTAACCCAGGATTGAGGGGATACGGAAAACATAATACGAATGGCAGCGATATACACTAGATGGAGCGGGCAAGATGGGCGGCAGCGAGGCCAAACAGGACAGCATGAGCTGTAATCAGGAAGAGAATAGACAATGGAAGCGATGAAGAGTTCCATGGCATGAGAAGAGAGAAAGGCACCAGCACGCCGAGTATTATAGAGATGAAAACAAGTACGAGCAGTGCTAGAGATGTGTGTAGAGAAAGAAAGAGGCCATCTGCTCTTTGGAATTGCCTCCTATCTCTCCAGCCAGTCATTGTCCATCTCTTGGAGCACCAAAATCTATTCTCCACTCCCCTTTCTCTGGGGATCCCCCAAGGATCTGTCCTTGCCCCTCTAATATTCCTGCTCTACTCCACATCCCTGGGTAAGCTCTCTACCTTTACCTTTCACTGCCTCCTCTTTGGCAATGACACGCACATCTTCTCCTTCCTTATGCAAGCTTCAGCCCGGCTATCCCTCAAAACTCCTGCAACTGCCTCACAGCCAAACATTACTGGATATCACTGCAGTGACTGATGCTGAACTCCTCCACCTCCAATGCCAATCCCACAGTCCCAGGTACCATCTCCTTCCAAAAGGACATCCTCTCTCCCTCACTCAAGGCTTGAAACCTTGGAGTCCTCTTACTGCAAAGTCACTCACTCTTTAAAATGTGTCTTCTTGTCTTCAATTCATCCATGTTCTTCCCCTCCACCACCTTGCTGACTGCATTTCCCTGTACACGCCCTCAAGATCCCAGTGCTTATCTCCCCCCCCTTAGCTCATTTCTCCCCGCTCTTCTTGTGCCTCCTCCCTCTTCCGCACCCTCTCCAGTGGAACCCCCACCCTCAGATATCGAAACCATCCCAACTCTTGAATGCTTCAAGACCGGAGTTAGGCTCCACCTTCTGTCATTTGCAGAGGCTCCCTCCATCCTCCCCAAATGCCCTCATTTGACCCGACCACATGACTCCATTCCTATGGCCAGCCCTATCTATATATATGTGTGCATATGCACGATGTGCTCTATTGTGGCACACAGCTAATATTAACTACACCAGCCAAATCTGTTGGGTTGATTTTGTACCAGGTTTCTGTATCCCATTACCTGTCATCCTACCAATTAGCTACAGAGTCTCAGTTACCCTCAATATATTTAAGCAATATAACCAAAGCAGAGGCCCTGGGGCACGAGAGCTTTAACGCCCCTCCCCCCTGCAAGGGTTATATTGCTATTTGCACACCCCGACATATTGTACCAAGGTATGAATAGTATTTTTTCTCAAGTTGAGAAGTAGAGAGCCTGAATCATGGAACGTTTTTCTATGGGATTGCGCCACTATAAAACACTTCCATGAATCAGGCGGAGAGTGTTTGTTGTTTCTCAACTTGAGAAAAAAATACAAATCACATGTAGTCCCTTCTCCTGATCCTTGGCGGCAATTGCCTGGATAGCGATGCACCGGGAACATTAGTGTTCCTAGTGCCGACCAGGGACAAGGCAGCGCCAGGTAAGTGGGGCGGGATGGGTGGTTGTTGGAGATGTGGCAAAAGAGTGTGTGGGTGGGGGAAAGGGGATTGGGACGTGGGGGTGCGCACTTACCTGATTCCTGTCTCTGTGGTCTCTAACAACACAGCCAAACTCTAAAACCTGCAAGGAGCTGGCCAATCCGTTTTCAGTCTCCACCTCTCCTGTTTCCTCTCAGGCCCTCTGTACGGCCCTGACTTCTCACTTCACCACTAAAACTCAGGACATCATGTCCTTGCTCTCCTCCTCCTCTACCGTTACCTCTCTTGGCCCCCCTCTGGCCTCCTCTCCCTCTCCTTTTTCCTCTTTCTCTCTGGTAACTCCTGATGATGTTTCTAGACAGGTCCTATCTATGAAAGTGTTGTCGAAATAGGTGCTCCCCTGCTCCTCCAGAACCATCAAGGACCATATTGACACCCTTTTTCCAGCCTTGGACGATTTCTGCAATCACTCTTTCACCACTGGATCGTTCCCCTCTCTCCTCAAGCACTTCCTTGTGCACCCCCTCCTCAAAAAGCCTTCTGCTGATCCTACCTGCCCGGCAAACTATCGCCTGATCTCTATCACTCCTTTCATGGGCAACCTCCTGCAAAATCTGGCCATTTTACAGCTTACTCTCCAACTTGAGTCCTTTCTCTCCACCACCTCTCTCTCCACATGCAGTGTTCCCCGGGGCTCTACCCTCTCACCCTGGCTCTTCAATGTCTACTTGGCCCCTTTGGCCTACCTGATCTCTACTTTCTCCTCTAACGTTCAGTGTTATGCGGATGCCACTCAGCTCTCCTTCAGGCTCCCCTCAGCCTCCTCTCATCTCTCGCTCATTCCTGACTGTCTATCTGCGATTCAGGATTGGTGCGCCTCCAACGATTTCTGCCTTAATGTCAGTAAGACGGAGATCCTTCTCATTGGGACCCCTGCTCTCGCTTTCCCTCTCTCACTCTGGCCAGCCTCCTTGGGCCCTCTTCCTTCGCCTTCCTTTGAGGCAAAAAACCTTGGTGTCACATTCAACTACACTCTCTCCTTCTCTCCTCACAAACCTTGCCAAGAAGGCCCACTACCAGCTGCACCTCCTCAGAGGGACTCTTCCTCTTCTCACTTTCCCCCAGAAGCTCACTGTCTCCAGAGCACTGGTTCTCTCTAGGCTGGACTACTGCAACAGCCTCTTTCTCAATCTGCCTTTGTCTACTCTCCACCCTCTACACCTAATCCAGAAAAGGACTGTGTGACTTATTTTTGGCCTCTATCCCAGAGACCATATATCTCCAGCCCTGAAATCTCTCCACTGGCTCCCGGTGGCTGCAAGGATCAAGTTCAAGACCCTCTGCATCATCCACAGGGCTTTCTGGGGCCGGAGCCCGCAACAACATAGAACTCACTTCCAAAATACCTTCCTTCTCGGGCCCTTCGCTCAGCTATCTCCAACTCTCGTGAGGACCAGACACTTCTCCAGGCAGAGAGTGAGTGGTAGATCTCTCTTCTCTGCAGGTGCCTCCCTCTGGAACGGCCTCCCTGCCCCTCTCAAATTTGAGCCGGACCACATGAAGTTCCGGAAGCAGCTCAAGACCTTCCTTTTTTTCTCCTCTTCTTTCTTTCTCTCCCTCCCTTGCTGACCTATGGAACCAAGCTCCTGCATGATCAGTCTCCCCTGCACTGCTTCCAGGCCTACTGTGCTTTTAGGGGGCTGTAACTGTACTGGGGTCTGTATCTGTACCCATACAGCCCCCCCTTTTTCTTCCTGCACTTATTAGACCTACCCTGTCTGCTGCCTTAAACCTAGCACTTGCAAATTGCTGGCTGCATTACCACTGTTTGTTGACTTTATTATTTATTTATTGCTATTTATCTGTTTCTCCTCTGCTTCGCACTTTCCACTTCTCCCTCCTTCCATGCACTTTTCCCCTCCCCCTCTCCCATGCACATGCACATTCTCAATGTCACTGGACCTAGTAAAATCGCTGTTTTGTTCTCCCCTGTTCCCCTCCCTTGCCTTGTCGCGCTCTGAAACACTTGTGTATGAGCGCGATAGAAATAAAATATCATATCATATCAGAACCCCTACAGTCCCCTGCCTCCTTACACCCAGAACCGCGCTGTCCTGGCCGCACCAACTCAGAGCAATGCTGCCCGATTGCACTCCCCCATTCCATTTCCCCCACACTTGCACAATCTGAATAACACAAAGCCTAGTAAGATCGTTTGGCTTGTCTTTCCCCTGTCCTCCCTCCCTTGTCTTCTCGCGCCTAGAAACACTTGTGTACAGGTGCGTTATAAATATCTTATATCATATCAAGATGGCGGCCTCCAGCTCCGAGGAGGCTTGCAGCAGGGGTTTTACCGTGTGGTAAAGCCCGCATTCTGAGCCTCCTGATTGGCTGGGAGGCCACCACATCCCCCTTGCTGGGTACAATACATTTTGCCTTTATGTCATTTCTATTCAAATTGACAACCTTAACTTTCAATAAAATACAATATATAAGTCAAAACAATATGGCATGAAAATAAAGAGAGATTAAATAAATTGATTATTATTAAGTGTAGTTGTTTCATTGGAATAAAGCATAGACTGAGTCGACAACTGGAACAGTGAAGGTGCTTTAAGGGCCAATGGGCCTATCATACCTCCAATCACAAAACATTAACATGGCTCATGAGGTCTTGGCATAGAAAATGGCCACTCAGATGGCCATTTCACACTCATTGATGTCACGCCTGCACACCGCCAATTAAGGATAACTAGCAACAAGCGTCTGAAATAAAAACCGACCTTGTGAAGAGTATTTGCCAGACCGCGCAAGGCTCTGCTTTATTTACTGGGGTGCGAGCTCCAGGATAATGTGCACCACCGCCACCCACCTCATGACCACACTGCAGGTGAGGGGAAATGGCAGAGAGTATTAACACCAGGGCAGCGAGTCCCCCGACAGTAGTGGGGCACTGGGGGTGTCATCCCCAAGGCTGGCATAATGCTTCGACTATCCGCTCTTCTATTTTACTCTAGAAAGAACCAGAAAGCGTTTTAGAAAGCGCATTTAAACAATCGCATTAATATCACGGGGTCAGGCAGGAACCGCGCATGCGCTGATGGTGGCAAACACTCAACATCTTAAGCACTTAAATAGGAAAGCAGCTGCACTCTGCAGGCTATCGCCAAAATACAATTGAGGTTAATTTGATACTTTGCGGACTGTTTAAAAAGAAACGTAATAACAAAATAACTTAGGCCCGGTAACGATGCATAATTTTGCATGAATTAAATGTGCCTGGTTCACAAACAGAAAAATGGTGCATGTTATGTGGCGAATTCAGTGCTTTAAGTGGGCTGGGGCCTGCCGGGGCCGGGCCCCGGCAGTCTCCAGAAAGTGGGGCTGAGCCGGGGCCCAGCCGGGGCCCCCCGTCCCACACAACATTGTGGGATGCATTATCCCGCCGCCGGCCGCAGCCGCGACGGGAGATGCGCCCGTCATTATGTTGGCCAAGCTGACAGAAGTGCCAGCCAGCCACAGCGACGCTGAGGCTGGCGGCACTTCTGTCAGTTAGTGTAACTCCCTCTGATGACCCCTCATCAGGGTCATCAGAGGAAGTTACTGTCCCTTTGTTTTCCCTCCCCAGGTCACTGACCCCCGCGGCTCCGTGATCTAATATGCAGATTAAATCATGGAGCCCGCGGGTTCGCAGAGGGTGAAAGACACCTCGGGCTCAGTGATAGCAGATAGATCACAGAGCCCGAGGTGCCCTTCTCCGTCGGCAAAGCTTTATAAAAGATGCCTTGAACTGTGTACGTTTCAAGCCATCTTTTATAAAGGTAGAAATATTTCTATGTTTATAAAAGACGGCTTGAAACGTGCACAATTCAAGGCATCTTTTATAAAGCTTTGTCGATGGACAAAGCCACCTTGCGGTTTGTTTTGTCCGTCATGCCTTGAATTGTTTACGTGTCAAGCCATCTTTTAGAAACATAGAAACATGTTACAAATATCTATGTTTATAAAAGGTGGCTTGAAACGTACACAAACCATAGTAAGGTAAGCACACAAGTGTGCATAACTTACTATGGTTTGTGCACTTTTCAAACCACCTTTTATAAACATAGAAATATGTAACATTGCTATGTTTATAAAATATGGCTTGAAAAGTACACACACCATAGTAGTACGCATACAAACATATAAATGCTCACATACATTTATATATTTGTTTGCGCACCTTACTATGATTTGTGCACTTTTAGGCCACGCCCACAATGAAAGCCACGCCCCCAAACGAGGGCCCCCCCTCAATTTCTTACCCCACTTAAAGCACTGGGCGAATTCACAAAGACGTTACTGTGGGTAACTCTCACTTCTGACTTAAGACTGTAGAGGGCTAGTGGAGTTAACAAAGAAGTCACTATGGGTAACTAACTTATTTCTGACATAAGCCTCTAGAGGGCAAATTGATTAACAAAGAAGTCACTTTGGGTAACTAACTTTTTCCTGACATAAGCCTCTAGAGGGCAAATTGATTAACAAAGAAGTCACTTTGGGTAACTAACTTATTCCTGACGTGAGCCTCCAGAGGGCTAATTGATTCTGAAGAAGTCACTATGGGTAATTAACTTATTCCTGACGTAAGCCTTTAGAGGGCTAATTGATTCACAAATAAATCACTGTAAGTAGATCTGACTTCCTCCTGACTTAACCCTGAAGAGTGCTATGCCATTCACAAAGAGGTTACTATTAGTAACCTGGACTTACTCCTAACTTAAATCTGGAGAGGGATACTTGATTCACAAAGAGGTTACTATTAGTAACTTTGACTTTCTCCGGATTTACTACATGTAAGTCACAGGTAATTCAAAATTTTTTTTTTTTTGCCCACGCCAGCTCGAGGGAGTCTTTCAAGGGCTCCCCCGAGCTGGCGTAGCGGGAGAAGGTGCGGCATGCAGGCTTTTGATGTCAAAGGCACCCACAGCGGTGGGCTAAATGCGCCCCTCCGCTGCGGGTGCCTTTGACAAAAGGCGCCATTAGCCCCCCACCACGCCAGCTCGGGGGAGTCTTTCAAGGGCTTCCCCGAGCTGGCGTAGCGGGAGAAGGTGCAGCATGCAGGCTTTTGATGTAAAAGGTGCCCACGGCGGTGGGCTAAGGGCGCCCCTCCGCCATGGGTGCCTTTCACAAAAGGCACTGTTAGCCCCCCACCACGCCAACTTGGGGGAGTCTTTCAAGGGCTCCCCCGAGCTGGCGTGGTGGCAGAAGGCGTGGCAGGCACCTCATTGTCATTGAATGCACCCACAGCGGCGGCGGCGGGCTCATTCAATGACAATGGGCTGCTGACGCGCCCTATTCCTATCACTACCTCCTCGCCTGACTATTTTTGAAATTTTAAGATGCCTACAGATTTTTGGTCACAGAATGTTGGCATGTATGCGTGTCAATGGGCACCCATGCGGGGCCGTGCAGCTGCTGAAATCCGATAAGGGGGTTGCTTGCTATAATAATCAAGTCACCAAGTTGCAAGCACTCCCAGGTGCATAAGAATGACTCCCTGTGAGCATTTCATAAATCCCAGAAACTCCTCCGCATTGCTGCTGCATGCAAGAATTTCTTAATCCCGTGGACTCTGCCAGGTGAGTTACTACAGTGGCCATGACAACAGCAAACACTGCCTAGCGTGCGGGAACGCCCAGGGTTTACCTGTATCAAGGATTTCCAGGCAGTCCCCCGGAAACAGTTTAAGCTCTGCAGAGACCGCTCAAACAAGGGTTTAGAGCAGAGGTATTGTAACTGTTTATGTTGAGCCCCCCCCCCTGAGTAAAAATATTGTTCCCGCCCCCCACCCCACAAGCTATAACCTCTTACATTTTGTATTAAAAGCAGTCACTGTAATCCCCTTTAAAGAGCCCCACCCCGCCCTCACCTGAAAATCCTTTGAGCCCCAGTAGGGGAACCAACCCCACAGTTTGAAGACCACTGGTTTAGAGTCGGAATAGAAGCATTCATAGCTATTCTAGCAGAAGTTGAAATGCAACACATGCAACATAAACAACCTTCTGAAGGCGAAAGCGGCAGCAAAAAAGAACAGCAGCATAATGTGATTATGAAGAAAAAATGGTATCGAAAACCATCATGATGAATTATTTGTGGAAAAAAGCAATTCATGCTGTATTTCTAAATTATGTAAATATGAACAAAATGTAATGCAAAAATAAGTATTCCTAATTTCGTCATTCATGAATTGATCATTTCCAATGAATCACTTTGATATTAACCATTCATTGTAATACAAGCAGGTTTTTTGAAAAGGTATTACTGTACCATATAATAATGTAATACAACCAAAAATCTATTACCCGATAAATAAAGAATTAAAGAAAAAGGGATTCTCCATTCTGGAATTCGCCATCGTGGATTCTTTATAATTACCCATGTAATATCATTAAAAAAAAAAGTTTTAATGAGAACACCAAATGTAAATTCCTTCCACAACAGAAGCCCCCATGTAGGTCCCAGAAAACCATGATAACTATCCCTGAGAAAATATTATCAGGCACGGCCGGTGTCACGAAATAAATCCACCGAGAGAATTCATTCTGAAATAAAGTCTCCCTGGGAGAATTTATTCTGAAATGGAATCTCCCCCTGTGAAATAAATACTCCCCCATGACAAGAAATTATATTACTCTCATTTTGTACCCTTCATCCTGTGGTATTTTCTTTTAAACTGAGTCTCTTCTCTTGTCTGGAGGGTTTTGGAAAAGTCCAGTCGGGCGAGGGAAAACTCTGCTCTGAAAAAGTGTTAGCCTTCACCTAGATGGGGAGAGACTCTGTAGCAGAATCACCTCTCCCCCTTGAAAGGGGGCACTCTGCAACAGAATAAACTCTCTCCACTGGATGGGGTGACTCTGAATCAGAATAAACTCAACCTCTTGAAAGGAGAAACTCTGTTTCAAAATAAACTCTCCCCCTTGAAGGGGAGACTCTGTGTTAGTATAAACTCTCCTCTTTTAAGGGGAGACTCTGTACCAGAATAAACTCTCCCCCTTGAATGGGAGACTTGTTAGCAGGATAAACTCAACACCTTAAAGAGGACACTCCATGTCAGAATAAACTCTCCTCCTTAAAGGGGAGACTCTGTATCAGAATTAACTCCCCTCCTTGAAGGGGAGACTCGGTATCAGAATGAACTCCCTTCCTTGAAGGTGAGACTCTGTAGCAGATTAAACTCTCCCCCTTGAATGAGAGACTCTGTATCAAAATAATCTCACCCCCTTGATGGGAGAGACCCTGTATCAGAATAAACTCTCGCCCTTGAAAGGGAGATTCTGTAGCATAATAACCCTCCCCACTTTGTTGGGGGGAGTTCCTCCTTGTAGGGGAGATGCTATAGCTGAATAAACTCTCTCCCTTGTTGGGGGGAGACTCTGCATCAGAATAAACTATCCTCCTTGAATGGGAGACTTTAGCAGAATAAACTCTCACCCTTGATGGGGAGACTCGGTATCAGAAGAAACTCTCTGCTTGTAGGGGAGATCCTATAGCAGAATATACTCTCCCACCTTCACAGGTGAGACACTGTATCAGAATGAGATCTTCCCCTTGAAGAGGATACACTGTGTCAGAATAAACTCTCCCCCTTGTAGAGGTGACTCTATAGCTGAATAAACTCTCCCCCTTGTAGGGGTGACTCTATATCTGAATAAACTCTCCCCTTTGAAGCAGAAACTTTGTATCAGAATAAACTCCCCCCTTGTAGGGGTGACTCTATAGCTGAATAAACTCTCCCCGTTGAAGGGGGAGACTCTGTATCACAATCAACTGTACCCTTTAAGGGGAGACTCGAGCAGAATATACTCTCCCCCTTCATGGGGGAGAGTCTGTATCCAAATAAAGACTCACCCTTGAAGGGGAGGATCTGTATCAGAATAAACTCTCCGCCTTGAATAGGGAGACTTTGTACCAGAATCAACTCTACCCTTTAAGGGGAGACTCTGTATCAGAATAAACTCTCCCCCTTAATGGGGGAGACTCTGTATCAGAATAAACCCTTCCCCTTGAATGGGAGACTCTGTAGAAGGAAAAACTGAACCCCTTAAAGGAGAGACTCCATGTCGGAATAAACTCTCACCCTTGAAGGGGAGACTCTGTATCAGAATAAACTTGGTGGAGACTCTGTTGCAGATTAAACTCTCCCCCTTTGAATAGGAGACTCTGTATCCAAATTATCTCAGCCTCTTGATGGGGGAGACCCTGATCAGAATAAACTCTCTCCCTTGAAGCGGAGAATCTGTAGCAGAATAACCCTACCCTCCCCTTGTCGGGGGGAGACTGCTCCTTGTAGGGGAGACTCTGAAGCTGAATGGACACTCCCCCTTGTTAGGGGGGACTATGTATCAGAATAAACTCTCCCCCTGAATGGGAGACTTTGTAGAAGAATAAACTCTCACCCTTGATGGGGAGACTCAGTATCAGAATAAACTCTCCGCTTGTAGGGGAGATTCTATAGCAGAATATACTCTCCCACCTTCACAGGTGAGACACTGTATCAGAATGAGATCTTCCCCTTGAAGAAGATACACTGTGTCAGAATAAACTCTCCCCCTTGAAGCAGAGACTCTGTATCAGAATAAACTCGCCACCTTGTAGGGGTGAATCTATAGCTGAATAAACTCTCCAAGTTGAAGGGGGAGACTCTGTATCACAATCAACTGTGCCCTTTAAGGGGAGACTTTAGCAGAATAGACTCTCCCCCTTGAATAGGGAGACTCTGTACCAGAATCAACTCTCCCCTTTAAGGGGAGACTCTGTATCAGAATAAACTCTTCCCCCTTGATGGGGGAGATTCTGTAGCAGAATAAACTCTCCCCCTTGAAGTGGGAAACTCTGTACCAGAATCAACTCTCCTCCTCAGGGGGACTCTATATCAGAATAAACTCTCCTCCTTGTAGGGGTGACTCTATAGCTGAATAAAGTCTACCCTTTGAGGGGGGAAACTCTGTATTAGAAAATACTCTCCCCTTTGTAGGGGTGACTCTATAGCCGAATAAGCTCTCCACCCCCTCCCCCAATGGGGGACTCTACAGCTTAATAAACTCTCCCCCTTGAAAGGTAAACTCTGTCGCAGAATAAAACCTCTCCCTTGATGGGAGAGACACTGTATCAGAATAAGCCCCCCCTTCTTGAGGGGGAGACTCTGTGTCAGAATAAAATATCCCCCTTGACGGGGAGACTTTGTAGCCATATAAACTATCCCCCTTGATGGTGGAGACTCTATAGCTGAATAAACTCTCTGCCTTGAAGGGGAAACTCTGTATCAGAATAAACTCCCTTGAAAGGGGAGACTCTGTATCAGAAAAAAACTCTCCCACTTGATGGGGAAGGCTCTGTATCAGAAAACACTCCCCCCTTGTAGGGGAGACTACATAGCTAAATAAACTCTACCTCTTGAAGGGGGAGACTCTGCATCAGAATAAACTCTCCCCCTTGAATGGGAGTCTCTGTCACAAAATAAACTCTGCCCCTTGTAAGGGAGACACTATAGCCAGAAAAACTCTCCCCTTTAAAGTGGGAGACTCTGTATCAGAATACACTCTCCCCCTTGAAGGGAAGAATCTATAGCTGAATCAACTCTCCTCCTTGAAAGGTAAACTCTGTCACAGAATAACACCTCTTACTTGATGGGATGGAAACTGTTTCAGAATGAGATCTCCCCCTTGAAGTGTTGACCCTGCGTCAGAATAAGCTCTCCCTTTGAACTGAAGACTCTGTATCAGAACAAACTCTCCCGCTCGATGGGGGAGACTCTGTAGCAGAATAATCTCTCCCCCTTGAAGGGCAGACTCTGTATCAGAATAAACTCTCCCTGTTAAAAGGTAAACTCTGGAGCAGAATGAAACCTCTCCCTTGATGGAGGAGACACAGTGTCAGAATGAGATCTCCCCCTTGAAGTGTCAACACTGTGTAAGAATAAACTCTCCCCCTTGAAGGGGAGACTCTGTATCAGAACAAATTCCCCCCCTTGATGAAGAAGACTCTCTATCAGAATCAACCCTTCCCCTTGAATGGGGGACTCTGTAGAAGGAAAAACTCAACCCCTTAAAGGGGAGACTCCATGTCGGAATAAATTCTCTTGAAGGAGAGACTCTGTATCAGAATAAACTTGGGGGAGACTCTGTAGCAGATTAAACTCTCCCCCTTTGAATAGGAGAGTCTGTATCCAAAGTATCTCAGCCTCTTGATGGGGGAGCCCTGATCAGAATAAACTCTCTCCCTTGAAGTGGAGAATCTATAGCAGAATAACCCTCCCCTCCCCTTGTTGGGGGAGACTGCTCCTTGTAGGGGAGACCCTGAAGCTGAGTGGACTTTCCCCCTTGTTAGGGGATGACTATGTATCAGAATAAACTCTCCTCCTGAATGGGAGACTTTGTAGAATAATAAACTCTCTCCTTGATGGGGAGACTCGGTATCAGAACAAACTCTCTGGTTGTAGGGGAGATTCTATAGCACAATATACTCTCCCACCTTCACAGGTGAGACACTGTATCAGAATGAGATCTCCCCCTTGAAGAGGATACACTGTGTCAGAATAAACTCGCCCCCTTGTAGGGGTGACTCTATATCTGAATATACTCGCCCTTTGAAGCAGAGACTTTGTATCAGAATAAAATTTCCCCCTTGTAGGGGTGACTCTATAGCTGAATAAACTCTCCCCTTTGAAGCAGAGTCTTTGTATCAGAATAAACTCTTCCCCTTGTAGGGGTGACTCTATAGCTGATTAAACTCTCCCAGTTGTAGGGGGAGACTCTGTATCACAATCAACTGTACCTTTTAAGGGGAGACTCGAGCAGAATATACACTCCCCCTTCATGGGAGAGAGTCTGTATCCAAATAAAGACTCACCCTTGAAGGGGAGGATCTGTATCAGAATAAACTCTCCCTCTTGAATAGGGAGACTCTACCAGAATCAACTCTACCCTTTAAGGGGAGACTCTGTATCAGAATAAACTCTCCCTCTTGATGGATGAGATTCTGTAGCAGAATAAACTCTCCCCCCTGAATGGTAGATTCTGTAGCAGAATAAACTTTCCCACTTGAAGGGAGCGACTCTGTACCAGAATCAACTCTCCTCCTCAGGGGAACTCTACATCAGAATAAACTCTCCCCTTTGAAGGGGAGACTCTGTACCAGAATCATTGCTACCCTATAAGGGGAGACTCTGTATCAGAATAAACTCTTCCCCTTGATGGTGGAGACTCTGTATCAGAATAAACTCTCCTCCTTGTAGGGGTGACTCTATAGCTGAATAAAGTCTCCCCTTTGAAGGGGGAAACTCTATATTAGAAAATACTCTCCCCTTTGCCTTTGTAGGGGAGACTCTATAGCCGAAGAAGCTCTCCCCCTTGAAGGAGGAGACGCTTTATCAGAATACACCCCTCTCCCCCCGATGGGGGGACTCTACAGCTTAATAAACTCTTCCCCTTGAAAGGTAATCTCTGTTGCAGAATAAAACCTCTCCCTTAATGTGGGAGGCACTGTATCAGAATAAGCCCGCCCTCTTGAGGGGGAGACTCTGTATCAAAATAAAATCTCCCCCTTGACGGGGAGACTTTGTAGCCATATAAACTATCCTCCTTGATTGGGGAGACTCTATAGCCGAATGAACTCTCCCCCTTGAAGGGGAAACTCTGTACCAGAATAAACTCCCTTGAAAGGGGAGACTCTGAATCAGAATAAACTCTCCCCCTTGATGGGGAAGACTCTGTATCAGAAAACATCCCCCGCCCCCTTGTAGGAGAGACTCTATAGCTAAATAAACTCTCCCTCTTGAAGGGGGAGACTCTGCATCAGAATACACCCCCCCCCCTTGAATGGGAGACTCTGTCACAGAATAAACTCTCCCCCTTGTAGGGTAGACTCTATAGCCAAAAAAACTCTCCCCCTTAAAGTGGGAGACTCTGTATCAGAATACACTCTGCCCCTTGTAGGTGAGAATCTATAGCTGAATCAACTCTACCCATTTAAGGGACAAAGACCCTCCCCCTTGAAGGGGATACTCTGTACCGGAATCAGCACTACCCTTTAAGGGGAGTCTCTGTATCATAATAAACTCTCCCCTTGATGGGGGAGATTCTGTAGCAGAATAAACTCTCCCCCTTGAATGGTAGATTCTATAGCAGAATAAACTATCCCCCTTGAAGGGGGCGACTCTGTACCAGAATCAACTCTCCTCCTGAGGGGGGGTCTATATCGGAATAAACTCTCCCCTTTGAAGGGGAGACTCTGTGCCAGAATCAATGCTACCCTATACCCTATAAGGGGAGACTCTGTATCAGAATAAACTCTCCCCCTTGATGGTGGAGACTCTGTATCAGAATAAACTGTCCCCCTTGAAGGGGAGACTCTATAGCTGAATAACCTCTCCCCCTTGAAGGGGGAGACTCTGTATCAGAATAAACTCCCCCTTGATGGGGAGGACTCTACAGCTTAATAAACTCTCCCACTTGAAAGGTGAACTCTGTCGCTAAATAAAATCTCTCCCTTGATGGGGGAGAGACACTGTATCAAAATAAGGCTCCCTTCGTGAGGGGGAGACTCTGTATCAGAATAAAATCTCCCCCTTGATGGGGAGACTTTGTAGCTGTATAAACTGTCCCCCTTGATGGTGGAGACTCTATCAGAATAAACTCTCCCCCTTGAAGGAGAGACTATATAGCTGAATAAACTCTCCCCCTTGATGGGGGGACTCTCTATCAGAATAAACTCCCTCCCCACCGAAGGGGGAGACTCTGTATCAGAATAAAATCTCCCCCTTTATTGGGGAGACTCTGAATCAGAATGAACTCTTCCCCTCGAATGGGAGACTCTGTCGCAGAATAAACTCCCCCACCTGAAGGGGAACTCAGTACCAGAATAAACCCTCCCAATTGAAGGGGGGACTCTGTACCAGAATACACTCTCTCCCTTGTAGGGGAGACTCTATAGCTGAATACACTCTCCCCCTTGAATGGGAGACTCTGTCACAGAATAAACTCTCCCACTTGAAGGGGGGACTCTGTACCAGAATAAACTCTCCCCATTAATGGCAGAGACTCTGTATCAGAAAGAATGGTTATATCTGATATTACCAAAGCAAATTTCAGAGTGGTACATTTCACCGCAAGCAAAATACAGAAAAAATACGGAATGTTTTTATTTTATTTATTTGGGTAGCCCCCCCCTGTTTTTAGAATCCTTATAACCCCACCCCAACCACACCCCGACTAATTTTAACCCCTTATCCTATATATATTTATTTAATATTTTTGGTATTTTTCATTATTATGGTTGTACTGGAATGTACCACTCTGAAATTTGCTTCAGTAAATTGACTGGGTACCAAATAAACTCTCCCCCTTGTAGGGGAGGCTCTATAGCTTATTAAACCCTTCCCATTGAAAGGTAAACTCTGTCGCAGAATAAAATCTCTCCCTTGATGGGGAGACACTGTATCGGAATGCACTCTCCCCCTTGTAGGGGAGACTCTATAGATGAATACACCCCCCCCTTCAATGGGAGTCTATGTTACCAAATAAACTCTCCCACTTAATGGCAGAGACTCTGTAGCAGAATAAACGGTTATATGTGATATTACCGAAGCAAATTTCAGAGTGGTACATTTCACTGCAACCAAAATACAGAAAAAATTACTGAATGTTCTTTTTTATTTATTTGGAATGGCCCTCCCTTGGCCCGCTGTTTTTTTATTCTTATAACCTGACCCAACCCCACCCGACCCATTTTAACCCCTTACACCACTACCCTACATATATTTATTTAATATTTTCAGTATTTTTCGGTATTATGGTTACACTGAAATGTTCCACTCTGAAATGTGCATCAGAAAATTGACTGGGTACTGAATAAACTCTCCCCCTTGTAGTGGAGACTCTATAGCTTAATAAACTCTCCCCCTTGAAAGGTAAACTCTGTTGCAGAACAAAATCTCTCCCTTGATGGGGGAGACACTGTATCAGAAGAAGCTCTCCCCCTTCAGGGGGATACTCTTTATCAGAATAAACTCTCCCCCTTGATGAGAAAGACTCTATTGACGAATAAACTCCCTCCCTTGAAGGGGGGACTCTGTACCAGAATAAGAAATGCAAGTCTCAGATTGGGCTGACTTTGATGGTTGAAAAAAAGAAAGAAAGAATCGACACAGGTAGAAATTTGAATTGATCAGTTTACTTCACTGCTTATTTCAGAGTGTCCACCAGTATTTTGTTATTTGAAATGTTCACTTGTTTTTGATTGATCATTCACTGGTTATTTCGAAGTTTCCACCAATTGTGTCAAACATTGAACCTCAAACCTCAGTTAATTTCACTGAAGATTCCTAATTAATCCATTATTTCAAATGTTTAATCTTCATGCCAAAAAACTTGTATCAAATTCTGAACCTCAAATGCTTAAACTTCATGCCAGAAACTTGTATCAAATTCTGAAGCGAGCGGGATCAAAGGGTAACCCCCACTGTCTCCCGCTCGCGATATGAACGCTTCCCTTTGGGTCCTTGTCCCAGAGATCTTACTTGGTTATGTAGAGCTGGGTGTCTGCTCTGTGCTGTCTGTCGGTGTGGCACGGCACATTGTTCTAGCTGCTTCCCCTCTCGCTCTTGTTGCCGGCCTCCTCCACTCTGGAAATCCTTATTGACGCCACAAGGGGGATAGGGGAGGTGTATCTGCCCAGTCCAAATCCAAGTCCTTATCAAGGCTCCAAAAATGATTTTGGAAAAATAAAAATGAAAAACTGTCGCAGACCAGAGAGCCATGGAGCCCGCAGAGCCCGAAGACCCAAAGACTCTGCTCCCTGACTCTGCGGCCCGCTCCGCTGTCTGCCTGTAGTTTTGTAGTAGAGCACAGCAAAAGAGGACTGCTCGCCTCTCTCAGTGCACAGTTTCTGAATGAGTGGAAGCTCCAAAGACTCTGCTCCCTGATTGGGGAGACTCTATAGCCAAATAAACTCTCTCCCTTGTAGGAGGGACTCTGTACAGAATAAACTCTCCCCCTTGAAAAGGGAGACTATGTATCAAAATAAACTCTCCCCATTGAAGGGGGAGACTCTTCTTCAGAATACACTCTCCCCCTTGTAGCGGAGACTCTATAGCTGAATAAACCCCCCCCCTTGACGGGGGCGCCTTAGTATCGGAAAAATCTCTCCCCCTTGATTGGAGAGACTCTGTATCAGAAAACACTCTCCCCCCTTGAAGGGGGGACTCTATTGCTGAATAGACTCTCCCCTTGAAAGGGGAGACTATGTATCCAAAAAAACTCTCCCCCTTGAAGGGGGAGACTCTGTATTAGAAGATACTCTCTCCCTTGATTGGGGAGACTCTGTATCAGAAAAAACTCCCCCCTTGATTGGGGAGACTCTATAGCCAAATAAACTCTCTCCCTTGTAGGGAGGACTCTGTACCAGAATAAACTCTCCCCCTTGAAAAGGGAGACTCTGTATCAAAATAAACTCTCTCCCTTGATTGGGGAGACTATGTATCAGAATAAACTCTCCCCCTTGTAGAGGAGATGCTATAGCTTAATAAACTCTCCCCCTTGGAAGGTAAACTCTGTCACAGAATAAAACCTCTCCCTTGATGGGGGAGACACTGCATCCGAATAAGCTCTCCCCCTTAATTGGGAGACTCTGTAGCAGAGAAAAACTCTCCCCCCTTAAGCGGGAGACTCTGTATCAGAAGACGGTCTCCCCCTTGAAGGCAAAGCTCAGTAGCAGAATAAACTCTCCCGTTCGAATGGGAAACTCCATAGCAGAATAAATGCTCCCCTTCGAATGGGAGACTCCATAGCAGAATAATCTCTTCACCTTGAAAGGGAGACTCTGTATCAGAATAACCTCTCCCCTTGAAGGGGTAGACTCTGTATGAGAAAATACTCTACCCCTTGTAGGGGAGACTCTATAGCCGAATAAACTCTCCCCCTTCAAGGGGGAGAACCTGTATCAGAATAAACTCTCCCCCTTGATGGGGGGACTTAAGGACATCATTTGGGGGTCACCAGGGGTCAGAATGCGACCCTGAAGTCTCCCTTGCTACCCCTAGAAAAAGGAAGCTCCTGGGCTGTGGCCTGTGCCATGTTACTTTGCTTCTGTGGCTGGCTTTCTTGTTCAGGCCTCTTAAAAAAAACAAGGGGTTCCACGAGTGTAACACTTTGAGCAGTGACACTGATTAAAAAAGAATAAGAATAAAAAATAGTCTTTCTGGAATTCTATACAATCATTGCTAGACTAATTAAAGGTTTATTTCAGAAACACTTCAGGGGGTGAGTCACTGATTTAGTCTGTTCTTAAACACATCACATTCACAATGCAGACAAAAACTATATGTATTTTACTTTTCGGAAGTTGCAGTTATATCATGTTTTTTTTCTGCCGTTGTCTCTGTTACGATCATCACAAGACATTCCATCTCGGTGTCCTTGGTCACTTGACAAAATCTGTGTGCCTAAAAGCTTGTGTACAGTGTATACATGTTTGACCATAGCACATCAAGCGGCCCCTGATTTCATTGTGCCACAATACATTTTTTGTTGTAATATGTCTATCTTTCCCATCTCCCTGGCCTACTGCTCAGGATGTTTGTTTGCATGTATGAACTAACGAGGTCCCAGAGTATGGCATGCCGTATGAGTGTGCTGCTTTCCCTGCGCTACTCTAAATTCTTTAATACACAGTTATGAACTGTGCTGCCTTGTGCTGCCTCGCTTCCCCGACTCTCTTCCTTCCTCTTCCCCTCCCTCTGCCCGCCTCTTAGCCCTCCCTCCACCCGTGATTGGTTGTTTGTGTTTTTGCACTTTTTGTATAGGCAGCCGCACCGTGGGATTACGCCTTTACCACTCGGCGTTCCCAGGGGAACTGATGTGACCCTCAGACTCTCTTTGGCCTTTTTTAATCTTGGGCCGTGTTCTTTCATGCCCCCAGGCCCTGCATGCTGTCTCGCTTTCCCGACACCAATCCTTCGTCTTCCCCTCCCTCCGCCCGCCTCCCATCCCTCCCTCCACCCGTGATTGGTTGCTTGTGTTTTTGCACAGTTTGTATTGGCAGCTGCACCCTGGGATTACGCCTTTACCACTTGGTGTTCCAAGGTGAGTTGGTGTGACCTTCTGACCCTCCTCTGCCTATTTTGATCTTAGGCCCTGTTCTTGTGTGCTCCCTGGCCATGCGTGCTGCCTCGCTTCCCTGACTCCCTCCCTTCCTCTTCCCCTCCCTCCGGCCGCCTCCCAGCCCTATCTCCACCTGTGATTGGTTGCTTGTGTTTTTGCACTGTTTGTAAAGGCACCTGCACCATGGGATTATGCCTTTACCACTCGGCGTTCCCAGGTGAGCTGATGTGACCCTCTGACCCTCCTGGGCCTTTATTGATCTTGGGTTGTGTTCTTGTGTGCCCCCAGGCCCTGCGTGCTGCCTCGCTTCCCCAACTCCCTTCCTTCCTCTTCCCCTGCCTCCGCCCACCTCCCAGCCCTCCCTCCACCTGTGATTGGTTGCTTGTGTTTTTGCACTGTTTGTATAGGCAGCCGCACCGTGGGATTACGCCTTTACCACTCAGCATTCCCAGGTGAGCTGGTGTGACCCTATGACCCTCCAGGGCCTTTTTTGATCTTGGGCCATGTTCTTGTGTGCCCCCAGGCCCCGCGTGCTTCATCTCTTCCCCGATTCAATTCCTTCCTCTTCCCCTCCCTCCGCCCGCCTCCCAGCCATCCCTCTAGCCCGTGATTGGTTGCTTGTGTTTTTGCACTGTTCGTATAGGCAGCTGCACCGTGGGTTTACGCCTTTACCGCTGGGCTGTCCCAGGTGAGCTGGTGTGACCCTCTGACCCTCCTGGGCCTTTTTTGATCTTGGGCCGTGTTCTTGTGTGCCCCCAAGCCCCGTGTGCTGCCTCGCTTCCCAGACTCCCTTCCTTCCTCTTCCCCTCCCTCCGCCCACCTCCCAGCCCTCCCTCCAGCCATGATTGGTTAGTTCTCTGGTCTTAACGGACCCTCTAAGGGCAGCCCTCTGCCCAGCAGCCCCGGCGGCGAAAGGTCCCAAAGGCAAAGGGTCGGCTCCCACAGTGGCGGCTCCTGTTAGGGTCTGCAGGTGTCAACAGGGCAATCCAGTGGTCAGCCGTCAACCAGCAGCAACGAACAAGGTAGGATTGGCCAGGGTGGGGAGTAGAGCAATCACTCTACTATGGAAGCCCTGCCACACAACAAACCTACATACATTGAAATAGTACTGTGATTATTAGCCTGCGCCTTCTAGTACAGTACTGTGATTATTAGCTTGTGCCCTCTAGGATAGTACTGTGATTATTAGCCTGTGCCTTCTAGGACAGTACTGTGATTATTAGCTTTTGCCCTCTAGGATAGTACTGTGATTATTAGCCTGCACCTTCTAGGACAGTACTGTGATTATTAGCTTGTGCCTTCTAAGATTGTACTGTGATTGTTAGCCTGTGTCTTCTAGGATAGTACTGTGCTTATTAGCTTGTGCCCTCTAGGTTAGTACTGTGATTATTAGCTTGTATCTTTCAGGATAGTACTGTGATTAATAGCTTGTGCCCTCTAGAATAATACTGTAATTGCTAGACTACTCCCCACCCTTGAAGGGGAGACTGTATTATAAAAACCTGTCCCCCCTGTAGTGGAGACTCTATAGCCGAATAAACTCTCCCCCTTGAAGGGTGAGACTCTGTATCAGAATAAACTCTTCCCCTTGACGGGGCAGACTCTGTATCAGGTCAAACTCTCCACATTCATGGTGGAGACTCTGTATCAGAAAACACTCTCCTAGCTGAATAAACACACCCCCTTGAAATGGGAGACTCAGTATCAGAATAAAGTCTACCCTTTGAATGGTAGACTCTGTATCAGAATACACTCACCCTTGGAGGGTCAGACTCTGTATCAGAACACACTCTCCCCCTTGATGGGGGAGACTCTGTATCAGAATACATTCTTCCCCTTGTAGGGAAGACTTTATAGCTGAATACGCTCTCCCACTTGAATGGGAGGCTCTGTAGCAGAATAAACTCTCCCCCTTGATGGTGGAGACTCTGTATCAGAATAAACTCTGCCCCTTGTAGGGGAGACTGTATAGCTGAATAAACTGTCCCCCTTGAAAGGTAAACTCAGTTGCAGAATAAAACATCTCCCTTGACGGGGGAGACACTGTATCAGAACAAGCTCTCCGCCTACAATGGGAGACTGTAGCAGAAAAAAACTTTCCCCCTTGAAGCGGGAAACTCTGTATCAGAAGACAGTCTCCCCCTTGAAAGCAGAGCTCTGTAGCAGAATAATCTCTCCCCCTGAAAGGAAGACTGTATACGAGAATAAACTCTCCCCATTGAAGGGGGAGCCTCTGTATCAGAATCAACTCTACCCCTTTAAGGGGAGACTCTGTAGCAGAATAAACTCTTTCCTTTGAATGGGAGACTCCATAGCAGAATACGGTATCCCCTTTGAAGGGGAGACTCTGTAGACTCTGAATACACTCTCCCATTTGTTAAAACTCATGTTGCAGGCACTTGATCTTGTTACTGAGGCAAGTACATTACACCATAGCTATTGGCTATACTATTCTCACTACTTCACAAGTGGTGTAGTGGTTTTAAGTTTTCCACTTACACTAATTTTGTGTTGTCTGCAGACAATTTGGCACCATGTTATTTTAGCCATGTAGTATATCATAGTGAACTGAGTTATACTGTGTATGGTATATTTTGTGTACTTATCATGATAAGGTGATGTCCACTGAGAGAGTAATCTATTCTGATGTAAACGGCTGGATATGATTGCTTAGTTCTATTGTGCACAATGATTATACTTTATCTAGGGCCACCAAGCTGACAGAGAACATCATACATGTTATTTAAAAACAAGGTCAGTGACATGTAATGACTAGGTTTGCAAGATCCACATGGAGGCACTGCTAGTTGGTCCCAACACCTCAATCTACTCACAAATGTGGTTGTTCAGTTGCCCCTTCGTTCCAGTTTTTTTTCACATTGTCCTCAGAATCCTTGTTCAACTTTTGTTTGGAAGCCATTGGGCCTCATTACGAGGTTGGATGAAGCCTTGCCGGTGAAACCGGCAAGGCTACCCCCAAACTCACATCCGGGTCCAGCACCCGCAAATGGGCAATTACCAGGCTATTCCGGCCCCTCTGGACCCGGTAATTGCCCTTTCGCAAGCTCCGGAACCAGTTCATCCCCATTCCCATTTAAGCCACATAGGTCTCAATGGGAATGGGGATGGTGGATGCACCGGCACCGTTTTAAACGATGCCGGTGCATCCAACTTGCTGTGCTCGCAGGAGCTGCTCTACCCGCCAGGTCAGACCTTGCGGGCTGACAGGCACCTGCGAACACAGCTCATAGTATGGCAGTACGGTAGCGCTACCGGTACCATTGTTACAGTACTGCCATACTTGTAATGAGGCCCATTATGTTGCCAATGGATTCTTTTCAGGTAACTATTATGTGTGCTGTTACATGGTGGACTCTTTCAGATTTCCTTCCCTTTGAATCGGATTTGTTACCTTCGAATGCCACCAAAGAAATTGGGACTATTTACTGCCATGAAACCTATTGAAGCTATATTGCATTGCAAAAGTAAAACAGGGTTCATGCAGCCATAGTACACTCCTCGCCTAGAGTCTGGAGAGGTATGTCGTCTCCTTGAGCATATGCACTCTGCAAGTAATGCCTATCCCAGCAGACAAAAATGATAAAACTCAGTTATCCTTCTTTGGATGCTTTGACATTTTCAATCCAATCAGAAGGATATTTATTTCCTTATAAATATATTTATATTTATATAAATATTTATATATTTATATTCTTCATGCAGCAACTTCCAGCTGTGGGTATGCTTTGCCATCGCTAGCAACACACTGTAAGTTCCCACCGTGTTAAATCTAGTTGCATTCTGAGTGTATCCATTGCATTGAATCTCACTATAGCCACAGACTTGATTCCAGGGGCCCCTTGAACTGTGTCTCCTTCTCTAATCTAGCTTCCTTTGAGTGCACTGATAGTGTGCCAGGCCCATCCATTGACCAATCTGGCCACCAGAGTAGACGCAACAGACTATCCATCATCTCCCAGATCAGAGGGGCACTTTGGTGCACCAGAAATACTGCCAACCCCCTGCCTACCTCCTCTTTCCCTCGCACCCTCCACACATCCAGCCTTTGGGGAAGCACTCCCCCCCAGACACTGTTCTCTGCCATCCACAGACCTTGCCCCTAACATTCCCACACCAACCTCTCCTACCGTTGCACCCCCACTTCCCTGCCAATCGCATCCAACCTCAGTCTTTATATCCCTAGGTGCTGTTCGGGCTTCACTTGCCAACACACCTTTCTCAGCCACCCCGCCAACTCTCACACTCATGCTACAGGCACCCAAGATTCCCCTCAAACACAGAATCTACAACACCCAGACCCTCTCATCTCTGCACACCTCACTCTATCTCCCCCCAGATTCCTGCCTACACCCCTCACTTACACCATTACATCCCCCAACTATCCAAACCCAGTGACACTTCTCTTCAGCACTACCTTCAACACCCCTGTCACTAACCAGCCCCCCAGCACTCTCAACATTCCGATGGAAATCAGCAACCGGGCGTCATTTTCAACCTTGCACCCATCGCTTCTTTCCACCTTCATTCATCAACAAACCCTCTTGGCAACCCCAGTCACTCTCCTAAACGGTCTCTAGCCCCCACTCCCTCCTCTGACTCCACACCTGCAATTTCCTCTCTCATACCCCCTCCACTCCCCCAACATTCCAAACCTCCCCCTATGAACCATACATCACAATCATTATTTTCAGACACTCAAAGAACACCCAGTGCCTCCCCAAACCACCATAACATCAGAGACACTAAACCTACTCCCTAATCGCCCTCTTATTCAAAATCCCCTGCCCGGCCCTCCCTCAGCACCCTCACCGGCCCTCCACCGCTGCCCTCTCTGGGGGCCAACAACCCCTGCCCCTCCATCCTACTCTCATGCAGCCTCATTAACGCCAGATCTTTCTCCAGAAACCGGCACAACATATACAACCTTAATTCCTCAGAAAGCCCTGACATCCTTTTCATCACAGAAACCTGGGTCTCTGATGACTTCCGGCCCATCGCACATGAGTCATTCCCCCCAAGCCACACACTCATCACTCAATACAGAACTAGCAGAGCAGACGGGGTTGACATCCCCCACAGATCCCACCTCATCTCAGACTCTGAGGAACAAGCCTGCAATGCAGACTGCTAATCCCTCCTAGTGAAAGTTCTCATCAATCCATCTCACTCACAGCTTCTTATTCTTCTACAGACCTCCCAGCTATAACTGATACTTTGCTAATGCTCTAAGTGACTGCCTAGTAGCCATTCTGGTCGCCCACCCCTCCCTCACCGTGCTAGGATAGCACAATATTTGTTGTTTATATTGAGGTTGTGGGATTGTTATGAATATTGTGCGCTAGTTCCACTCTCGTATTATTCTCGGTTTCACAAAGGTGGCAGCAAGTAATCTCTTCCCTCAAACTTCCCACAAAGTTTGATATCAGTATATACAGAAAAGTCAAATGTGGGAAGGTATCTCGTGCTCAAACCACAGGAGTTCCTATAATCAACTCAAGTACAATTTAGAATAACTCCAATATTCAGTTAAGTAATGTCTCTTTTAATTCTTGACGTGGTAAACAGCCGACACGTGTTTCGACCACAGGTCGTTTTCAAGGCCTCACACTTCCTTATTAGTCATCCTTTCTTGAGCTAGTAGCTTGTCAGATGTCCGAATGCACCTTAATAGCAGTCTGGTCCTAAACACCATCTAATGGATTTTTCATCTGCAGCAGGTGTGCCAATGTTCATAATCTATTTGATTGTTGATAGATTCTAGAATGTGCCTTTAACTCCAAAATCCGGCTTCAAAATAGCCTAAACACCTTTTCAATGTTGATCTGGAGAAGTTGCAGGACAGTCCTGCTATTGAAAACGACCAGTGATCGAAACACGTGTCGGCTGTTTACCACATGAAGATTTAAGAGACATTACTTAACTGAATATTGGAGTTATTCTAAATTGTACTTGAGTTGATTACAGGAACTCTGTGGTTTGAGCGCGAGATACCTTCCCACATTTAACTTTTCTGTATAGCACAATATATGGTTCAATATCCTGCACAACCCAATGACACAACCACTTCTAGACAACCTGGAAGCCATCATCATGAATCAACTGGTATTAGGCGCCACACGCTTAAGGACATAAGCCAGATGCAATATTCTGTTATCGTCATGCTCCCCACAACCAATCATATGGATGGACCATGCAGCCATCTACTCCTTGCTTTTGACTCCTATCGTTCCTAGTCGCTTGACTAACACCGGAGCATCCGCCCGCTTCCCACTGTGGAATAAGGTCATAGTAACTCCGGACTTGGCAGACTCCCTGCTTTTCACCCTCCCAAATCTACCAGTCGAGGGTGGTCTGCCCTCCATCAGCCTCTTAGATTAATGGCTCTCCAATTCCCTCATACCTCTCACCCCCTCCAGATCGGCCTCCCAAAGACAAAGCCCTTCCCCTAGATGGTTGACCCCTTCTCTCAAAACCCTCAAAACACTTAACCACATCTTGGAACACAGATGCCTGGCCAACCCCTCTCCCCATAATAGAGCTGCCTATGCCTGCCAGATCCATGTCTACAAGGCAGAAAGTGCGGCTAAGTGCAGTCTCTGGCAGTCCCTCGTGTGGTTTCTCTGCAGGATTCATTGATTTTATGGACTGCTTCAAGGATTGCTGTTTGAAATTACTTGGTCACTGAAATTGCAGCGTGTCACGGATCCAGCAAAACACTGCAATCAAAAGGTCTCCTGTTGCTTTAAGGGAGCCGGCATTGAGCGGGTGCTCCGCCTCCCCACTGCATCTTGACTGCTCTTAACCCAGCAGCCTTCGCGAAGCAACACGAAGTGCAGCTAAGTGCAGTCTCTGGCAGTCTACGACAACGAGGCACGGAGGTCGAAGGTACCACCCTCATTCCACTAACGTTACATACTGTATTTTGTGGTTAAAACTCTGTTGCGGGCCTTCTGTCTAGACTCCATCTGTCTGTTCAATTTCACCTCTGCCTTAATCTGTTGCAGAAACTGAGGGTTGTGTATTTATACAGGTGATCTAGCCTAAACACCTTTACTAGTCTGTTTGATACGGTCGATAGAATGGCTTCGCCGGTCCTCAGTAAAACGGAGTCACCTGACAGGCCAGCGAGCGAACTCTACCCAAATGTAGACATGATTTGTAGAACTATGTCACAGGATAACATTCTGCAACACAATGAAGGAACGATTGAGGGAATGAGCCCCTCGCAACAGGGGACGTCCCCCCGACCCTTGTAGTTCCCCCCACGGCAATTCATAACAACGCTTCCCCGCAGGTGCGGTGGACATGGAGACTCTGGGAGTCGGTGAGGAAACGACACGGAGGGACCCGCAAACGGAACCAATTTGAGTCGCTCATCAAAAGACGCCCCAAAAGAACTCTCTCTTCCCTCTTTGGAAAGATTTAAAATTGGCCCAAAGGGAATGGACGGCGAAAATGAAGACAATAAATCCACCCAGTCCAGATCTCTTTGTCTTTGGCGTCGAGAACTGGAAAATCACCACACAACATCAAAACCAAATGAAAAACCAGGGCTGGAAACCCTTTGGTATTAGCCCCGCGGCAGGACTAAACAATTCAGTTCACCATAAGGAAAGAGAGTCTGATAAGGGAACTCATTGGCTAGAGGCTTCTGTTGCACTCTCGCCCCTCACGACTTTGGAATTAATGGATAACCAGTGTCCATTGTCCCAGGTCGTGGGGAAAAATGGGGTGTCAGTGTCCTATGGGGGGGGCTTCACTCAAAATCTGATAATAATCGACACGTGAGCCATCCCCCAAGGTTTCACAAAGGGGTCTTCCCACTGCAGGCTACTTTTCCCAGCAAACGCCACAGAAGGCAACCATCTCCCACGAATGAAGACCTTCTGATGGTCTTGGCCTGAACTCAGGTGGAAGAAGAACCCAAAAAGGACACTCACTTTGACTCAAAATTAATAACAGCTTTTGCGCTTGTAATGGCTCCCTTTATGAAACTAATAGAGTCCCAAAACGATCAACTTCGTGATCACACGACTACCATCTCTATGTTATACTCTAAAATGATTTTTGTAGGGGGGTTCATTTCAGCGCTTCAAACTAATTTGGACAAAAATGCAGATCAGATAGCTCAAATTCTGAAGAGCATTATCGAGCCGATTATGAAGGAAAAAGACAAGAGAAGGTCTGAGAGGTTGTGTTCACAAACAGCAGGGGGTGGGGGCCCTGTCACAGGGTTTGTTAACCTGGAAGATACTTCAAATTCCACGGATGTTCCACCAATTAAGGGCCCAGATAAAAAGCTCCCACTTTCAAATCAAACATACAAATCAACAAATACTGACCATAGTACTCTGGTAGCCAGCTGTACAGGAAAGGTGGGCAGTCCGTCAAAAGACGGAAGCTCGTTGGCCTTTGCCGTGGACATCCCTACGCTTCCTGCTCCAGTCAAATCTTCAGGGGGGTGTGCACTGAAAAACAATGTTCAACTGTACAACCTGTTTTTGAAACCACAGACCGTCCAAGTTCCTTCTGACGGGGGTAAATTGGTGGTTAACAAAAATTGAGCTAGGAATTATGAAAAACCAAAAATCCAGTCGAAAACACAGATGGGCTGTGTTAATAGGAACCCACGGAAAGGTCCCACCAGTATCACAGCTAAAACAAGATTAACTCTACCGAGAAACCTAGTACTCCCCGATAAATTGTTAACCTTTGAGAGATGCACAAAGATATCTAATTCAGCGCCTACAAAATAGTCGAAGGAGATGCTTGAAGGGAGTGACGAAGATTCAGTTAATGAGAGGGCGAGTGAAAGTGTGGAAAATTCCCTCATGGACCTATCGGTATACACCGAAACAAATGACTCCTGGGGGGGGAGGATGTAGAGTTTGTTTCGTCCGAACTCTAAAGTAGTGCTGATGAAGAAGACCTGATTGAAACTGCCAAGCCTAAAGGAGCCGACTTGAAGCCCAAAGCGGTTGACCAAAAACCTAAAGACTGCTCAGCCAACTCAGTTGTAAACATCAATCCTCCCCCAGCGAATTCAAAATTTTCGGGCAGTGACTTAATAAAGAAACGCATGTGGAAGACTAAGTCTCACATTCTGAGGGGAAATTTGGCACACACCTCGGAACAGGACAAGGGGGTAACAAAAATTACCAGACCTTTGGGTTTTAGGACCCTGGAAAGCCAGAGAATCTCACTGGTAACTAAATCCACAGAAAATGAAAAAAATACCAGTCTTCAAAAAGATCCCCAAAATGGTTCCAGAAGATCAGTATCTTGGGTCGATAAAAACCCCATGGAATCAAGATCTGGGTCCAAAACCGGAACCGAAGAAAATGGGTCGGTGTCAAAGTTTACCAAGGGAAAATATAGACTACTACTGGAGAAAACTCTTGGCTATGAAGACAACCTCACCATGAATTGAGCAAATGTTATGAGACTTCTACATTCGGTCGATTCGCTTCTCCAACTAAAATCAAAGGGTACTGATTTGATTGAATTTCACAACGAGCAGCGTCACAATAGTGTTATACTCCATTTGGGGGAACCGAACATAAAAAGTTTACTCATAAAATAGGGTTCTAAACTCATCCTTCGGGGTTTCTCGCTAAAGGAGTTGGATGAAGATGAATGTGGCCCCCCGGAAGACACTCAGGAGGGGCATCATCAAGTAAGAAGATCCCAAATGTTGAAATCTGGGATTGACCACGTGCCTGAAGCGCCCGTAGTAAAAAGGGGCAAGGACGAAATTCAGGTTGATGTCAGAGGAGGAAGGACGTGTACCTTCTCGAAAAAATCGGAGGAGAACTTGGGCAGCTCTGAGGATTGGAGTTGGCTGGCGGGATTCCTAGCAGTAAAATCATAATGCCAGCAGGAACCCCCTAGAGTCCAGCCAAACATACCGCCCAAAGGGAAAAAATTCATGAGCTGGAACACCAGGGGGTTCGCCCACCTGTTCGGAGGAAATTTAGCTGCAGATCTGTCCAAATACGATTTATTTTGCTTACAGGAAACATGGCTACATGATTTACCACTCCTGGACGGGTTCAAACTTTACATAAATCCAGCTCTAAAGGGCCCCAAAGGGTGACCTAGCACTGGCCTCCTCCTAGGCATCAAACGTTCTTGTGGTCTATTGGTGCTCTCTTCTGTAAATAAATCCCCATGGATCCAACTAACAACAGTGAAATCATCCTTTAACGCTCAGGACGACGCTCAGGAATGGAGGCTCCTCATTTGTAACGTCTATTGGAGCTCCAGAGAGCTCCACAGAGAGTCACAAGGACAACTTTAAGGAAGTGCTATTAAAAGCAATCCATGATGCAAGGATTCTGTGTCCAAATCTGGAGGTCCTCCTGTGTGGGGACCTCAATATGGAATGTTTTGATAAAAAGGGGAGCAAAATGGAAGCGCCGCCTTTGTTCCCAACGAAAAACACGAAAAGGGGTCTGGACTTTGAAAAAGATCTACTAAGGAGAAACATCTTGATGGTAAATGGCAGTCTGTGGGGTGACAAACCCGCCACCAAGACTTGGAAGCGTGGGAACCAAGTCAGCACCCTGGACTATATCTTTGTCACAGACGGCATGATGGGGAAATTAAAATCCATGACAGTGGTCCCCACGGTCCATAGCGACCACAATATTCTTGAACTCGTAAGCGAGGACTGGGTCAGAAACGCTTATACTCCAGACCAACATCTACCAGATTACCACCTCGAATAAAGAGAAAAGACACAAGTCTACTACTGCACTCTTTAATGAGCCTTAAATCAGACAAACACGAACCAAGTGCTAACATCATTGACTATACGGACGTTCTTATGGACTTCCGTACGAAGGAGTCCAAAACAGGTTTTTTTCTACTTACAGACATGTCTACGATGATCAAATAGCAGCACAAAAAAAAGGCTGTAACGAGGGCTAGAAGGCACTTTAAAAAATTTAATATTCTGGGAGACCTAGCCCTGCTTAAAAAAATTTAAAATAGCTACAAGAACTGGCTTACTCAACACAAACATCTAACACTACAGCAAGATAGTGAGAAGATGCTAAAATTAGTTATAAGCAAAAACATCTCTGGCATCTGGAAATTATTTAATGAAACCTGTAACCCTGTAGACTCGAAAACTGTAAACCCTGTTTCATCTTTGGTCTGGGAGGAGCACTTCCAAAAACTTTACTCCGAGAGGAGTGATTGGGCCTCATTACGACCCAGGCGCTAAGTGGTTAACGGCTCCGTAAAAGGCTGCAGCGCCGTTAACCACATAGCGCCTTACTACGTGGTCCCTTTGCGGGTCCCGACCTGAACGGCAGGTCTGGACCAGCTGTTAAAGTAGGGACCCGCAAAGGGACCTCGCAGGCAATTACGGTACCGCAATTTGCGGTACCGTAATTGCCGCCTTCCCCATTCCCATTGAGCCCTATGGGGCAAAAATGGGAATGGGGAAGGGCCATGGTGAAATGGGGAAATACTGCCCCGCCAACCTTGGAAAGGGGCGGTATTTCCCCATTTCACCATGGCGGACTCGTTACAACACCGGCACCAACCATGGTGCTAATAGCGCCATGGTTTAGCGCCGGTGTTGTAATGAGGGCCACTGTACTGTACAAAACAACCCTATTTCGAATGAACCTACTCGATCTCATCAATAATTCAAACTCCTCTAGGGCGGCTGGGCCCGACGGGCTTACCAACGACATTCTCAAGAGAGATCTGGAGAAATGGGCACTATTTATGACCAACCTGTTCAATGCTATAAAGAGAGCTAAGAGGATACCACTCTCTTGGACTAGGTCTATAATTGTGCCCATTTTCAAGAAGGGCGATAGATCTGATCCAGGCAATTACAGACCTATCGCCCTCTTGGACGTTGTGGGAAAGATATTTGCCGCAATAGTCTTGAGACATCTGAATGACTGGAGCTGGCTGGCACATCATCAAGACCCTTGGCAGTCGGGGTTCCGCAAGGGTATTGGAAAGGCCCTGAATGTCCTAATAATTAACACACTAAAATGCATGGTCAAGGAAAAAAATGTACAAAACCATCTATTTTGCGTTCATTGACCTCGAACAGGCATTCGACTCGGTCGACCGAAGACTACTGTGGAATAAACTGAGAAAATGCGGCTGCCCAAACGATCTGAGAGAGCCCTTGGAGGCACTACATAGTGGAACAACTCTTAGAATCAGATTGGACATAAACGGAACCCTTTCGAATAACATTGTTTCCCAAAATGGGTTGAAACAGGGGTGCCGTTTGGCACCTGCAGTATTTTGTCTATTTATTTCTGATATGCACAAGGTTTTCAGAGCGACAAGATGTTTCCCTGCGAAGATTTCGGGGACTCCGGTGGGTAGGCTGCTGTTTGCGGATGATCTTCTATTGCTGGACCAGACAGCGATAGGTCTACAGCGACAGCTTAGAGCCCTGGAATCCTATGTCCACGAAAATGGTCTTAGAATCAACCATAGAAAATCAAAAATTCTGGCCCTAGGAACTGTTAATAAAGTCAAGAAATTTAGGTGGTTCCTATCTACGGAAGCTGTTCCTGTGGTCTCGTCCATGGTCTATCTCGGAATTACACTAAATGACAGCATTAACGACGGCCCAGGAGTTGCGAGGCTAAGAAGTAAAGTTAAGAACTTGGCATCACAAGCACTTCTAATCAATCGACGCTATTGTTCGTTTTCATGTCGTCGGCTCATTGACTTTTACAAATTAAAAGTATCACCAATTATGACCTATGCAGCGAAGGCAAACTTCTTTCTGGCTCCAGAGGTTTGGCGTTTGCTGGAAGGATTATTTTGGAAAAGGGTATTGAGGCTTCCCCTTTCTCTCCCCATTGAATGTGTGAGGCAAGAACTGGGGCTAACCTCCCTCTACATTTCTATGATGTGGAAGTCTCTGACCCTCTACAGCAAATGTCTTGCTCCCTCGGAAAGAAGTGGATTTTTGTCTATTAACAAAGCATTGTCGTGCAAACAGGTAACAGTTCTCAATACATGGCAGAAAACTTGTAAGTGTATATTGGACAACATTGCTCTAACAGAAAATCTGTTAGTGGAAAATCCGACCAAGGTGAAGAACAAACTCCTCGACTAGGACTGGATCGCGACCCAGGATAAGCTCAGCTCATACAAAACGTTTACCTGGGGCAGGGACGAATACTACAGCCGAGGTACAGTGCTTCCATATTTAGACAAATTTCCTTCTAACCAAGCAAGGAATCAGTTTCTGAGATTTCGCTTAAATCTCTATCCTACAAGAGAAGTTTTAGAAAGAAGGATCAAAAATAAGGAAGACCGGCTCCTGTCATGTCGCTGCTGTGGTCAGGAGACTGAAATTTTACATCATTTGACAATGAGTTGTGTCACACTAACAGCCCATAGAGAAAAATGGCTGGGAAAATACTACTCTGGAGAGATGGTATATTTTAAGATGGGGAGGAAAAGTATCCTTGACTTTGGCACTGTTGAACTTTGTGAGAGAATTTTTTCTAATTTTGGACAATTAGTTTCCTTTGGGCCTCAGGAAACTAATTTTGTGTTTTGAGACAGTGTCTTCCCTTTAAATATCTTTCTTTAAATATTTTTGGGGGATTTTTATTTGTTTTTTCTCCCCTATAGAGCTGATGTAAAAATGTCTTTTCTTTGTCGTTTTTTTAGATCTCTTAAGTGTTTTTTCTTTGTATTGTGCATTTAAAGGTTTCCTGGAAACTAATTGATGCAATAAAAAAAACAAGGCAGAAATCTGGAAAGCCAAAAACTGCTTCTACTGGAACAGAATACCCAATGCCTGTAACAGCAGCAAGGAACTCCACAAGATCATCTCAGAATTCAAGGCCCCTCTATGCACCCCCCTGACCCTCCCAACTCCCAAGCACTCCGTGATACCCTCTCAGGACATTTCTATAACATTTCCGTAGAAAGAAACTGCACCGTGGATGTGAAACTAGCAGCAATCCTACCCCCATCTCCTGCATCCCCGGCCGACCTCCCTAAGCCTCCTACCTTGCATCATTTCTTCACTTCTTTCTCTCCCATTTCTTGACCTGAGTTCCTGAAGCTACTTGCTAGTAGTCGCCCGTCCAGATACCTGAGAGATCCATGTCCTCCCGCCATCCTCAAAGAAATCTTTTCTTCAATCTGTGCAGGCGGCATCACGAGATCCATCATCAACTTCTCCCTCACATCAGGCTTATTCCCACAGTGTTCATGACATCACACATCAAATTCTCCTCAAAATAGTCTGCCTTGCCCCTGTCCTTCTAGCAAACTATAGACCTATTTCTAACAAATGCCTCTTAGCCAAACTTACTGATCAAATGGCTTACTCCCAGCTTTGCCTCTTCACCAAATCCAACCTCCTCCTTTCTGCTCATTCCGGCTCCAGACCCCTCTGTAGAACTGAAACGTCCCTAGTCTCAATCTGGCATGATCTCAAAAGCACTGCATACACAGAAGGCTTGTGCTGCAGTTATCCTCCTTGACCTCTCTGCAGCCTTTGGCACCATCAAACACAAAATCCTCGCTGACAGACTCCACTCGCTCAGCATAATGGATGCAGGGCTAAGGTGGATTCCTTCATTCCTTGCTAACAGATCAACATCCTTCCTCCCTTAACCTCAGTGCCACCGCCCTGTCACCAGTGGGGTCACCACACAGCACCTCCCTTTCCCCCTACTCTTCTTCCTCCACATAAGCCCCCTTCCTGCCCTTAATTGCTCAAATAACACAGCCTGCTACCACTATGCAGACGACACCCAGATCATCTTCAAGATCCCCAAGGCCTCTTCCATCCCCCACCCGACCTTGCATCCTGCCTCACAGACATCTGCCACTGGATCACGGCTAACCACCTCCTCCTCCTCAACCCTGGAAAAAACAGATATCATGATCTGCAGGAAAACGTCTCTCTTCCCCCAACCCACCCCTTGGCCATCCGACCTAAACCCACCCCGCACTGCATACAGAACCTGGGATGCACCATGGATGCTGATTTGACACTCTGACACCACATTAATTCTGTGGCTCAATCTTGCTATTTACACCCCAGCATTCTCAGATTCATCTTCCCTTACCTCTCCTACCCTCACAGAGTCACTGCAATCATGGCCATCATCTTCACCCACCTGGACTACACCAATTCCCTCTACCTGGGCCCCCTGGCATATCAACCCAGAAAGCTCCAATGGGTCAAAAACATTGCAGCTAGGCTTCTCTTGGCCCTTGGTCCCAGAGAGCACATCACAGCCACCCTCTGTGCCCTCCACTGATTCCGTGTTGAGCGACAGTACACTTGCAAAGTCATGTGCATCACCTGTTAAATGGAAATCATATAGTGCCTCCTTTTGATTTATATTGGCCTAAGCCTAGTCGCTCCATGAAGAAAGCCACACTGCAAAGTTCCGATTTTGGATCGACTTCGCCGCCATTTTAGAATCATCCGCCATTTTGATTTCTGTTCATATGTTTTCTGTTCTAAAATGGTGGACTGTGTTTTCAACTTGCAAACAAGCCTGTCGACCTTTGAGTTCTGTTGATGGTTAGACTGTCCAAGAGCCGACTGTTTAGACTAGGTAATGACGCCTTGTACTGAACATGAACTGTTGTCCTAGCATTGTCTGTGCGCACAAGACCAATCCGCAAATACACATCTGGGACAATGAAGTGCAAACGCCAAGCGTGGACACAGGCCGAACTCAATTGTAAGATAGTTGTAAAAGATGCTTGTTGTAGGATTTGAGAACATACACTGTCATTGTATCGCTGCGGAAATACAAACGAATGTAATCCTTTGCAAAATATTATGTGAACCGAATGTGAACTACGGACGAACTCTAGACCACAGATTATTAACACGAAGAGGGGCTGGACAATATCATTCAAAAATGTATAAAAGCACAAATGTTTAGATGTCCAGCACTCTCTCTCCTCTCTTTGACGGGCTGGTACTCATTGCGGGGTGTTGAGAGCCAGATAGCTATCTGTATCTGTGTTTCTTTGTAACTGTGAAGAATAAAAGATCTGTGAATCTTTCTAGCCTGTGATTGGTGTATTTCCTTTTTGTGGTACTCAGCCTCGATATTTCCTTGTTTTTACAGATGGTGCCCGAATAGGGACCCTCAAGATTGATGCCACCTCGCTGAAGTGTTGACGCGGCTATTGGACCGGGATCGGACAGTGAGAAAGGGGGCCCCTTCTTGGATGAGACGCAACACCTCAACAGTACTGCACGACCCGAATGTAACGCTCACCTGATTCCCGTAGAGGCGCCGGTCTTGACTGGGCATATACCGTATCTGCAAAGGTGATGTGTAACACACGGCTGGCTCTTTGGGCTGGACCTCTGTGCACTGTATGTCTGACTTGAAGGGTAAGATGTCTGCAGACAGAAAATATGGGATTAAGGAACTGGGTTATTGAATGTCTCTCTCTTCTTCCCTTTCTCTTCTCCTGTAGAACCCCAAAGGTTAACGCTCTCACCTTAGGTAAGTGAACGCCGTGCTCTCCATCTGCCTCGGGGCAGGGTGCTGTAACCAGTTTCTTCACTGGATAAGGGGAGCAGGCCTCTTGACTTCAGAGGACTGCTGTCCGTCGTTTACTGCACGAACGGTAAGTTTCGAGTAATTCTAATGTCTTTAAAGTCTTTAGTAATGATGTTTCTTGTTTTGCAGGGTTCCGGCGATGGCGGATGACGGGCTGAAGTGAGTTGAAGATGGAGCCCGTGTGATGAATAGAAGCGCCTGGAAGCACGTAAGTAAGCGCTTGTTGCCTGCTTCACGATGCGCTCTAACTGTCTTTTTATTTTGCAGGTACAAGTTCGAAGCGGCTGCAGGGTGCCGGAATACCCACTGGGTTAGATGTGGAAAGGAGTAATGGCACGTGAGTATTAAAGTTCCCCAATGTCTTTAAACGCACCTTGTTTTGTCTTTCAGATGCGGGATGCAGCGCCGAAGGCCTCCGGAGCGTGCGAAGAGTTGGTAAGCTTTTGTCTATCAGATGCCGGAATGCAGTGTGAAGACCTCCGGAGCGCACGAAGAGTAGGTAAGCCTTTGTCTTTCAGATGCCGGAATGCAGCGCGAGGCGTTGGTGACAGCCGATGGACCAGGTAAGTGAAGAGCTGTCACTGAAGACCGTAATGCTAACCTGTTCTTTCTTGTCTTTATAGGTGTTGCTGAAGACTGGATTCAGGATGGTAAGCCTTTTTCCTTAGGCCCAGGATCAGATGCAGAAGACACGATGAGCGTTCTGCTGCAGAGGATGCAGAATAACGCAAAGCAAGATTCATCCATCGGGTGTGGTTTAAATAGCCTCCTGTAGTGCTTAGGTGTCTCCTTCCACCGCCACGCCTAGGTAAGAAAAGAGTTCCTGCTTTCCAGAAGAGTTCCAGTGTTCTGAATCTAGGGAGTGGCTCCTGCCCCACCCAACAGGAAAAGTAGTTCCAAACAGAAGAGGATCAGAGGCTCAACTGGCAAGCAAGTAAGCAGCATGGTCTGCTGCAGGTAAGTCCACCCAAGCATTATGAGCCCGGCGCTTCCAGCGCTGGGACTGGGCATATTTATGAGCCTGGTGCCACTGGCGCCAGGACTGGGTCCAAAAGGTCCCAATTGGGACTGGTTGGCACTCGGAACCTGGGTTATGGATCTGCTTCCAAGGGAGTTGGGAAAACCCTGACCTTTTGGAAGCAGAGATCATGACAGTACCCCCCTCAAGGCCCCTCCCAAACCGGGCTTCTCCGGGGGTTTTGGCTTGTCAGGAAATGTTCGGTGAAATCTTTTGATTAGGCGAGGAGCGTGGACATATTCAGCAGGTTCCCAGGATCTCTCTTGGGGGCCGTAGCCTTTCCAGTCAATTAGGTAAAATAGTCTAGATTTGGAGATCTTGGAGTCCAGAATGCTTTTGACTTCAAACTCGAGTTCTCCATCAACTAGGATAGGTTTTGGAGATTTAGTTAGTCGGGTTTGAGGTTGCACGGGTTTTAATAGAGAGACGTGGAAGACCGGATGTATCTTCATGTGCGGGGGCAAGTCCAACTTGACCGCTACTGGGTTTACTATGGTAGTGATGGAATAGGGACCAAGGTATCTTGGGTTGAATGTGCGTGGCCCTTTTAGAGGTAGATATTTGGTGGATAACCAGACTTGACCCCCTACTTGATATTGAGGGGCTTCCTTCCGATGTTGATCTGCTCCTTTCTTGTATTGTTCTTTAGCCCTTTGAAGGTGAGAAACAGCTTCCTTAAAGGCTTGGGTGATTGTAGAATGCAGGTAGTCTACTGCTGGTGTTTCAAGATCTTGGAGGGGATCCAACTCCGAGGTTCGAGGGTGACTGCCGTACAAAAGAAAAAACGGGGTTTTCCCAGTTCCCGAATGGACAGAGTTATTGTAGGCATATTCGGCTATCCAAAGGATGTCTTTCCAAGTTTTTTCAGTTTGTTGCAGCATGCAGCGTAAATACTGTTCCAGAGTTTGATTGGTCCTCTCGGTTTGTCCGTCGGTCTGAGGGTGGTGACTGGTCGATAGTCTCACATCAATTTGAGCCGACCGACAGCAACTTCGCCAAAAATGAGAAATAAATTGACTACCTCGATCCGAAATTAGAACCGAAGGAAAACCGTGCAGTCGGACGATGTTTTCGAGAAATTCTCGGGCCAGAGTTGCTGCTGTTGGCAAGCCTTTGAGCGGAATGAAATGCGCCATCTTGGAGAATAAGTCCACGATTACTAGAATCGTATTGTATCCGGAGCATGGAGGTAGATCGGTGATGAAGTCCATAGAAAGCGTATGCCAAGGGCGAGGTGGGATGTCAATAGGGCGTAAGAGGCCTGCTGGTCTTTCCTTTTGACTCTTGTTTTGGGCGCATACTCCACAGGACATTATAAAGTCTCTGATATCTTTTTTCCAAGACGGCCACCAGAAGTAGCGCTTGATCTTTTCTGAGGTCTTGGCCATACCGGGATGTCCTTCCATTAAAGAATCGTGATAACAAGAGATTACTTTTTTCTGTAAATCTGTGCTGGGTAGGTATAATCGTTCTTGGAAATACAATAAGTTGTCCTTTACTGCAAAGTCCTTTCCCTGCAGATGCCAATTCTGTATGTCTGCTGGAGTTACAAGTTGCCTGGCCTTATCCTTAACTTCCTCTATGGATTCTGTGGCGATTACACCCAGAATTCTTAGTTCGGGAATGATTGGTACAGGTTTAGGGTTGATCAAGTGTTCTTCCACTCCCATCCGAGAAAGGGCATCAGCTTTACCGTTCTTTGTACCAGGTCGATAGGTAATTATGAAGTCAAACTCGGCAAAGAATAATGCCCAACGGAGTTGTCTAGAGGATTGGGCTTTTGCGGTTTTCAAATATTGCAGGTTTCGGTGATCCGTAATCACAGTAACGGTGTGTCGGGCCCCCAGCAGATAATGCCGCCAAGCCTTAAAGGCAGACTTGATAGCCAGAAGTTCCTTGTCAGTAATCGTGTAATTGATTTCAGGAGGCGAGAATTTGCGGGACCAAAATGCAACGGGATGCAACTGATTGGTTACCGGGTCCTTTTGTGATAGAACTGCCCCCATGGCAAGGCTTGAAGCATCAGTTTCCACGATGTAGGGGAGTTCGGGGCGAGGGTGTTTTAAGATTGGTGCAGAGATAAATTTAGTCTTCAAATCCTGGAAAGCTTGTTCCGCCTCGGTAGACCATTCAAAACGTTTGTTTTTCTTTAACAAGGCAGTGATGGGCTGGACTATTCGAGAGAATTCGGGGATAAACCTTCGGTAAAAGTTAGCGAAGCCTAACATGCTTTGCACACCTTTTACGGAGGATGGTGATGGCCATTTGAGAACTGCATCGACCTTCTTTGAATCCATACGCACTCCGCCAGGTGATAATATGAATCCCAAGAATTCAACTTCAGTCACGTTGAAAACACATTTTTCCAACTTAGCGAAAAGTTTGTGTTGACGCAATCTTTCGAGGACCATTTTCACGTGTTTCCGATGTTCAGATTCCGATGAAGAATAAACGAGGATGTCGTCAATGTAAACAACAACACACACATCTATGAGCTCTCTGAGGACATCGTTCATAAAATATTGAAAGGCGGCCGGGGCATTGCAAAGTCCGAAGGGCATGACCTGATATTCAAATAGTCCATACTTGGTGCGGAAGGCCGTCTTCCATTCATCGCCCTCTTTTACTCGTACCAAGTGGTAAGCTCCTCTAAGATCCAGCTTTGTATATATGCATGCTTTTCTGACTTGGTCCAGGAGTTCAGGGATCAAAGGTAACGGATATCTATTCTTAACGGTGATCTGGTTCAGGGAGCGATAATCTATACAAGTTCTAAGGTCTCCTTCCTTTTTTGGAACGAAGAACAAAGCTGAAGAAGCAGGGGACTTGGAAGGACGAATAAACCCATTTGCCAGGTATTGATCCAGGTATTGTCGAAGGTGAAGGTTCTCAGGCTCGGTGAGGGCATAAATTCTACTACAAGGAGGAGTAGATCCAGGTATCAGGTCTATCTGGCAGTCATAAGACCTATGAGGAGGTAGAGAGTTAGACTGATCCTTCCGGAAAACATCTTGGTATTCTAGGTATTCGGGAGGTAACTGGGGAGTCTCTGAAGAAATTGCTGCCAGTGCAACACCAGGTGGAGGGTGACAAGTAGAGACACATTCTGGAAACTGGACCGTTCTTGCTCGCCAATCGATCAGAGGATTGTGTTTCTCTAACCAAGGTATTCCTAGAATAATCTGAAACTGAGGGGCCTTGATCACATCGAACACGATCTTCTCATGGTGTCCATCTTGGCTTACTAGCGTCACCTCTTGAGTGGTATGCGTTACTGGCCCGGAGGCTATCTCCGTACCATCCACCGTAGTAATGACGTCCTTTACAGCCTTGGGACAAAGAGTTAGATTCATCCTCAAAACCATTTCATGATCCACATAATTGCCGATGGCACCGCTGTCGACGTAAGCTTCAATTGCATGTAATCGATCCGGATTATCAGGGCTAATGAGGACCATAGGTATCACGAAATGCGAGGTCACGGAACTGGTTTTCACGCTCGGCAAGAGGACCTCTATTCTTGTCGGGCGAGGTCGTTTCCCTGCTCAGAGTTTGTAACTTTGGTAACTGCAGCTCCTACTGCCTTCTTGGCAGGTTTCACCGGACAGTCTCGAAGAAAGTGCCCTGAGTTTCCGCAATAGAGGCATAATTGCAACTGTTTTCTCCTTTCCCGCTCCTTTTGTGTTAGAGGACCTTTCAGACCCCCTATTTGCATGAGTTCCCCGGAGTCTACTCCTTTGGAAGGAGTTGGCGGTTTGGAAAATACTCGAGCATCAAACTTGGAACGATCGGCCTTCCTGTTCTGCAGTCTGTGATCTATTTGAACGACTAAGTCTATATAGTCCGAACAATCTTGTGGGGGATTCACTACTTGGGCTAACACATCTTTGAGCTCTCCACGTAGACCTCTATAAAACAGCGTAATCCTTTTGTCCTCAGGCCATTGAGTTTCCACTATCAGTCTGTTGAAAGACGCAATATAAGCCAAAAGGTCTTGATTACCTTGTCGCAACGAAAGAAGCTCATTGTCCAAGGCCTGCCCCTGTGAATGTCTTGCGAACAGTTTTTCCATACTGAGCTGAAAAGCTTGAAAATCATGGAGGGCCGGATCATCTTGATTTACTAGAGGGATCGACCAGTCTGCCGCATTGCCACTAAGGTACGAAAGCACGAAAGCTACTTTAGCTTGATCAGTTGGAAAGGCTGCTGGTCGGCATAAGAAATGCAACCGGCACTGATTGATAAATACTGCAAACCTCTTTGGGTCATCAGAAAATCGTTCGGGCGGAGCCAGAGGTACATTCCCAGGTAGGTTGATCTGCACTGGATTCATAGAGGATGTAGAAGGAAGATTTCCCCCAGATGCGGGTAACGGGGTCTGTCCGGCTTGTGACTGTAGCAATTGTCTAGCGAGATCATCTGTTCGCTCCTTGGAAATAATCAGTTCCCTTCTTAGAGCGTTCGTTTCCTGACGGGCTGCATGCACTTCTGCCCTTAGTTCCCCAAGTAACTGGGCTAGCTGGTCGGTATCCGAGGTTTCCATAGCGCCTGGACAGGAGTTTTGTGGTAGGCTTTGCGTTCTGTAACGCTCACCTGATTCCCGTAGAGGCGCCGGTCTTGACTGGGCGTATACCGTATCTGCAAAGGTGATGTGTAACACACGGCTGGCTCTTTGGGCTGGACCTCTGTGCACTGTATGTCTGACTTGAAGGGTAAGATGTCTGCAGACAGAAAATATGGGATTAAGGAACTGGGTTATTGAATGTCTCTCTCTTCTTCCCTTTCTCTTCTCCTGTAGAACCCCAAAGGTTAACGCTCTCACCTTAGGTAAGTGAACGCCGTGCTCTCCATCTGCCTCGGGGCAGGGTGCTGTAACCAGTTTCTTCACTGGATAAGGGGAGCAGGCCTCTTGACTTCAGAGGACTGCTGTCCGTCGTTTACTGCACGAACGGTAAGTTTCGAGTAATTCTAATGTCTTTAAAGTCTTTAGTAATGATGTTTCTTGTTTTGCAGGGTTCCGGCGATGGCGGATGACGGGCTGAAGTGAGTTGAAGATGGAGCCCGTGTGATGAATAGAAGCGCCTGGAAGCACGTAAGTAAGCGCTTGTTGCCTGCTTCACGATGCGCTCTAACTGTCTTTTTATTTTGCAGGTACAAGTTCGGAGCGGCTGCAGGGTGCCGGAATACCCACTGGGTTAGATGTGGAAAGGAGTAATGGCACGTGAGTATTAAAGTTCCCCAATGTCTTTAAACGCACCTTGTTTTGTCTTTCAGATGCGGGATGCAGCGCCGAAGGCCTCCGGAGCGTGCAAAGAGTTGGTAAGCTTTTGTCTTTCAGATGCCGGAATGCAGTGTGAAGACCTCCGGAGCGCACGAAGAGTAGGTAAGCCTTTGTCTTTCAGATGCCGGAATGCAGCGCGAGGCGTTGGTGACAGCCGATGGACCAGGTAAGTGAAGAGCTGTCACTGAAGACCGTAATGCTAACCTGTTCTTTCTTGTCTTTATAGGTGTTGCTGAAGACTGGATTCAGGATGGTAAGCCTTTTTCCTTAGGCCCAGGATCAGATGCAGAAGACACGATGAGCGTTCTGCTGCAGAGGATGCAGAATAACGCAAAGCAAGATTCATCCATCGGGTGTGGTTTAAATAGCCTCCTGTAGTGCTTAGGTGTCTCCTTCCACAGCCACGCCTAGGTAAGAAAAGAGTTCCTGCTTTCCAGAAGAGTTCCAGTGTTCTGAATCTAGGGAGTGGCTCCTGCCCCACCCAACAGGAAAAGTAGTTCCAAACAGAAGAGGATCAGAGGCTCAACTGGCAGGCAAGTAAGCAGCATGGTCTGCTGCAGGTAAGTCCACCCAAGCATTATGAGCCCGGCGCTTCCAGCGCTGGGACTGGGCATATTTATGAGCCTGGTGCCACTGGCGCCAGGACTGGGTCCAAAAGGTCCCAATTGGGACTGGTTGGCACTCGGAACCTGGGTTATGGATCTTCTTCCAAGGGAGTTGGGAAAACCCTGACCTTTTGGAAGCAGAGATCATGACACCGAACCCTGGACGGTGAGCTCACGGTCCGAGACGGCATCTTGACGAGGGTCCATATATCGAGGCGGGCCGTTTTGCCGAAATCCCCAACCAAGAGGGTCCTTGGTTGTCCTTAGTAATCCGATCGGACCTCCCTTAGTTCTTTGATCAGGTTAGTCGTGCCCCGATCCCTAAGTATCCTGATATTTGATTTGGTGCATTGTCCTCGCGAGTACAATTACTGCCAGGTAACACCAGTAATGTGATATGCCTGAGAAATTGTCTGCCTGTTTCAGGGCATTATTCCGCAGAGACAGACAATCTTTGGAATTTGGACGTCCGGCACCACAGGAGGGGTCGCCTGCATGTACTATGTACTGTAAGTACGGCATTGGTAGTATAGTGTTTAATGATATTTGGCACAGACAAACTAGACATGCTTACATGCTTCCGAACTTCAGTGGCCAATCAATGGTAGCTTTGAGATTTCTCGCATAGAATATTTAGAATCTATATTGTTGAAGAAAAAAGCTAGACCTGCAGCATTTGATGTATTACAAAATTGGAAAAAAGAAGCTATGAAGCAGCTTAAAAGTAGAGAGAAACATGCGCGCTAGCATATGTCAACCGCCAAGAAAGCGTTATTGTATGATCAACAAAAACAGTCGAAGTCAGCTAGAAACATGGATAGGGCTTTTCAACTTGGTATCCAGAAAATATATCCGTCTAAAGATTTTCATGCATCAGATGAACTGATTGACAAGCTTTTAAATGAACGAAGGCCTGGTGCCACTGCGCCACCTCCTTATGTACCTATTCCTGTTGCTTTACCTATTCCTGCTGTTGTTCTTCCTCCCGTAGTCATTCCTGCACCTCTTATTACTCCTCCGCCACTACCTATTGCTCCTCTTCCTATTGTTGCTCCTCTACCTGTACCTCCACCTTTGCCTGCTTCCATGGGTTTGGTAGATTTGTCTTTTTCACCAGTGATAGCACCTTTGTTACCTAGTGTGCAAGATTTGTCTACTCTTTCTATTCCAAGTAGGTCTGCTCTGCTTGTAGTTGATAAGGGAGTGGAATCGAAAAAAATTGTAACTCGTAATACAGTATGCAAGATTTGAATGCATGGGCTAGACAGTGCATGGAGAAAAGTGAACAATCTGATGTTTTAGTTACACTCTCTAATCTAGAAGGTTTTCCTGAGAAAACTGTTTTTATTGAAGGACTGGGAATTAATTTATCCATAATGTGGAATAGACTGAATGATGTAGATCTCCCACAAAGGTTGAGGGATCTGAATGTTTTAGCATATTCAAGAGATACTGCAGAGAATGGTTATGAGCACGTCAAGAGGGTTTTTGAGTATAGAAGGGAGTTAGAAAGGTTACGGAATGAAGAAATAGATGGTGATAATTTGGGCGCTATGTTTGCACAGAAACGGTTCCTTCCTCTTTGTAAATCAATGAGTGAAGAAACGCAAATTTGCACAAGAGATGCACTTAGAATCAGTGGTCTTCAAACTTTTTGGCCAGGGCCCCCCTGAGCAAAATTTGGGCAGGTCGGGACCCCCCAGAAATGCCAAATGGACAGTATATATTGCGCGCCATCACCTGCTCCCATCAAAGTCGCTGGGCTCCCTCATCCCACTCCTACCCAGTCGCTGGTCTCTCCCCATCCCATCACACACCCAGGGCTCTCCCCACTCTGCTCCCATCACTATCCCATGGTTCCCGCCCATTGTGCTCCCACCATAGTCCCTCGGTTCCCCCATCCCGTTCCCAACACAGTCTGAGGGCCAGTGGCGGCTGGTGAATCTTTTTTAAGTGGAGGGGCATTAAGGGGAGGTTCGGGGGGGTTTCCCCCTGTGAATTTTTTTTTAAATAATAGGTTAAAATGTTGCATTGTAGAGCATACTTTTAACAAAAAATGGGTAAATAGCCAAACAGTTTGCAATTGTTGCTGGGAGTCCAGGGGGCAGGCATTGATATTTTATTTCTATCGCGCTCGTACACAAGTGTTTCAGAGCGTGACAAGGCAAGGGAGGGGAACAGAGGAGAATAAAACAGCGATTTTACTAGGCCCAGTGACATTGAGAACGCGCAAGTGTGAGGGGAAAAGTGCATGGAAGGGGGGAGAAGTGGAAAGTGCGAAGCAGAGGAGAAACAGATAAATAACAATAAATAAATAATAAAGGCAACAAACAGTGGTAGTGCAGCCAGCAATTTGCAAGTGCTACGTTTAAGGCAGCAGACAGGGTAGGTCTGATAAGTGCAGGAAGAAAGATGGTTCTCCTCAAGTTTTAGAGTGGCAGGGCGCTGTTCCAGAGGGAGGCCCCAGCCGAAGACGGAGATCTACCCCCAGCTCGTTTCTTTGATAAACGACTGACCCTGAGGGAGTTGGAGGTAGAGGAGTGAAGAGCTCGAGAGGGGAGGTATTTGCGGAGGAATAGCTGAAGGTATTTTGGACCGAGGCCCCAGAAAGCCTTGTGGACAAGGCAGAGGGTTTTGAATGATAGATGTCCGGTAAAAAGATACCATCCCTGTCCACTGGGCCCCACTGGTCCTAACACAATGAACATGATTATGTGTATATGCAAGGCGCTGCACATTCATACAGCAATCACTCTATCATTCACATGAGCATCCATCACCATACACTCACTCATAACGCATCCATACACATGTTTAAATAAAAACAATGAACATAAACGTACCTTCTGCATTGGCCTGTGTGTGGGTGCTGCTCCAGCTGCTCTGTCCGTATGTGCGAGGAGGCGCAGGAGCTCCCCCTCGGACATACAGACATGCAGTGCCCCAGCCAGCATTTCCAATGAGCTATGCAATGCTGGCGAAGCAAAACGCCCCAGCACTTGCATGGCTCAGTGAGCATGTGCGGCTGAGGAACTAAACTGAACTGTCAAAGGGAAACAGTGTTTCCCTTTGACAGTTCAGCCAGCCCAGGAGCACTCCATTAGCTGGATAAAGCAGCTGAGGGAGTGCTCACTGTTTCACTGGGCTAGTTCCTTAGCTCCTCCATAATGGGTGAGGGGCCACTATGCAGTTAGTAATGTTGACCATTGTTGCTGAATATATCACAATTTACTTACATTTTAACACAAAGCACCCCTTTGGGTACTATTGAAACAGTGGGCTTCATAACTACTCTGGCGGTAGCTGTGCCGGTAAAACCGGCACGGCTGCCACTGGAGTTGCATCCGGGTCTGGCACCCGCGAATGGGCAATTACTAGGTCATGCCGAGTTAGGCGGACATGATAATTGCCCTTTCGAAGGTGCCGGTAGATCCCCATTCCCATTTGAGCCCCATATGGCTCAAATGGGAAGGGGGAGCTCGGATGCACCGGCACTGTTAATAACGGTGCTGGTGCATCCGACGAGCTGAGGTCAGACCTGGCGGGGGCTGTCAAGCACCCACGAGCACAACTCTTACTATGGCGGAACGGTAGCAACGGTGCCGGTAGCTTACCAGCACCGTTGTTACTGGTCCGCCATAGTAGTAATGAGGCCCAGTCTGTGACTAAAGGAATGAATATCCATTTACAACTGTGGGCCACTTTTTCATTGTTGCCTGAGACAGTTTCATGCTTCAGCCCGCCCATGTGGGCCACCCCTGCCCATTTCTTCCAATCTAAAAAAAAAAAAAATCTTTTTTCATGCTGAGCTCTCAGGGCCCCCCTGGGATGCACCCGCGGACCCCTAGGGGGTCGCGACCCACAGTTTGAATACCACTGACTTAGATGGATTTCGGACATTTCGATATCTCCCGTAGAAGTATATGACACGTATAGTCAGTATATGGCAGAAATGCAGAGGAAAGTGGTACAGGTTATGGTAGAATACCTGCAGGATGAATGTATAAAAAGAAAGATTTGTTGTCCCACAGAATTATTGAATATCTACAAGAGAGCTTTTTCGTCTGACACTCCTTCAATTGCTTTAGTGCTCGATTTGGCTCTGTTGCTCATTAAGCGTTCGGAGTTGCCTACTTCTCAGTTGCCTATGAGAGAGGTTCCTCCGACATTTGTCCCTAAAGTTGAGGTCCCGGCTAATGCCGCAACGGGTGTAGCCACCTATGACATTGATGCACATTATGTACCCGTTCTCAAGACAGGAGGTGAATACTATTAGACAATCCATCCCAAATATTAGGAAAAATCCGACAGGGTTTTATAAAGAAATGGAATCTGTCTTGCAGTCGTCAGTATTCAGGTTGGGTGATATGGACTTGTTATTTCCTGTGCTCCTACCTGCCAATTTGTGGAAACAGATTAGGACAGTAGACGATGTACTAGGGTTAGGGGGCACATGGGATAATTTGGCTAGGCAACATAGAGAAAGGAAAGCTGGTGAGAGACCAACACAGACGATACTGACTTTTCCTGATAGAATAGTGACAAAACTGAAAGCCTTAATTCCTGAGAGAAGGATTGTTTGGGACAAACTTAATGCTTGTATCCAAGGAAAATCTGAGGGTGCTACCGATTTCTTTAATCGGTTTGAACAAGTGTTTTCAGATTTTAGTGGACAAGATTTAAGCACAGAGTCTGGAAAACAATTATTTGTGGATAAATTTGGGCGTGGATTGTTACCTGACATCCAGTTGCAAATTATGACTTCTGAGAGCGCTTCGCAAGCTAAGTCTCAGTCTGAAGTGTTGCATACGGCTCAGTATTATGAAAACCGAGTCAATAATGAGAAGGAAAGGATTGAAAAGAAAAAGGGAGACTTGAAAACTAAGGTGTTGTTGCAACAGATTGTTAGAGGGGGTAGTACACAGTTTCGGGGACAGTATGTTCCATAAGGTAATGTACACGCGAACCAATGTGCTTATTGCAGACAAGAGGGTTATTGGCGAGCATAATGCCCGATCCTCCAGTAGAGGGCGAACAACACATTTGGTATCATGGGTAGACGATCCAGAGGCTGCCCTGGGGTAGGGGTCCTGGTAGAAGCCAGTTTTCTCAGAATTCTCAATCATTTTCGCAAGACAATCAGCCACTGAGTATGGATAATAGAAACATTTTTGATCATCCTTCTACTGCTTATCTCTCTGAAGACCTTCCCTTTGATGATATATTGTTTCGCTAGGATTGCCCGAAGCAGGGTTTGGAACCAACGCCTATTCCCGTTAATCAGAAAGATCCCTACATTGAAATGATAGTGGGAAATAGGAAACATCTATTTTTGATAGATACAGGAGCACAGAAGTGTTCCATTCACCATTTATGGGTTCCAGACATTCCACTGTCAGGGCAAACTAATGTTTCAGTAGGGTTTTCTGGTACACCAGTGGTTAGTCCAGTTTCTCTGCCGGTACCGATTTCACTGGGTCCATTCCTGGATCACTGTCCATTTCTTTTGACATCAAACTGTGGTGAGAATTTGCTGGGGTTGAATCTGTTGAAGGAATTAAATGTGGTAATTCATTGTTCTTTGGATGGAGTGCATTTGACGATTTCACCACAGCAATTTTCTGCCTCACAGTTTTTGACTGGACCTTTGCCGCCGGAATTTAGTGACGTTTCGGAGTGTTTATGGGCGATTGATGACAATGATGTTAGTGTTTTACAGATTGAGCCTGTTAAAATCATTTTGAAACCTGGAGTAAAGTTGCCACGTATTCCACAGTATAAGATTTCGGTTGATGGTGAGCAAGCTTTGAAATGTATAGGGCCTCATTACGACCCTAGCGCTAATAGGTTAACAGCGCCGTAAAAGGCTATGGCGCCATTAACCCATTAGCGCCTGATTACGAGGTCCCTTTGCGGGACCAGATCTTAATTGCTGGTCTACATCAGCCGTTAAAGTAGGGACCCGCAAAGGGACCTTGGTGCTAAGTACGGTAACGCAATTTGCGGTACCATACTTAGTGCCTTCCCCATTCCCATTGAGCCCTATGGGGCAAAAATGGGAATGGGGAAGGGGGAATTACTGCCCCGCCAACCTTGTAATGGGGTGGTAATTCCCCCTTTCTCCATGGCGGAGTCGGTAAGTTACCGGCATGGACCATGGTGCTATTAGCACCATGGTTTTCTGCCTGGGTCGTAATGAGGCCCATAGTTTCCGATTTTGTACACCGTGGGGTAATTGAAGAAATTGCAGGTAGTTTGTGCAGTAGTCTGATTTTATCGGGGTATAAGAAAGGAGGTAATGCAATTCCTTTTCGTTTTATTATTGATTTACACGCTATCAACGAGATTGTTGCTCTACAATTTCCTATTGTGCCTGATGTGACGACAATATTAACGATGATTCCAGCTTCTGCTACTCATTTTAGTGTCATAGATCTTAAGAATGCCTTCTTTAGCATTCCTATACACAAGGATAGCAGATACTTGTTCGCATTCAGCCTAGGGGGACGCTTGTTTACATTTACCCGTGCGCCACAAGGGTACACGGAAAGTCCGAGCATCTACAGTAGGGCTTTGAAAGCGCGTTTGATACACTTGAGTTGCCTGCTACTTGCACATTGCTTCAATATGTTGATGACCTTCTTTTAGCTGCAGATTCAGAAAGCGCTTGCAAGGAGGGCACTGTGTTATTGCTTATTCACCTAGCAAAGCATGGACATAAAGCTTCACTGAAAAAGTTTCAATATTGTCAACAGGAGGTTGCCTATTTAGGCTATCTCCTGTCAAAGGAGGGAAGAAGATTGACACCTAAACAAAGTAAAATCATTTCTAGCATGTCTGTCCCAAATACACAGAAGACACAGAACGAAGGCAGAGCCTTGATAGGAATGTCTTCTTACTGTAGGCAGTGGATCCCGAACTTCTCACTAGTGATCAAACCAATATTGGCTTTGACAAAGAAGGGCATTTCTTTGCCATTGCCGTGGAACTTGGAACACCAGAAAGCTTTTGATTTGCTCAAGACTGCGCCGTGTTCAGCACCAGTTTTGGGCACACCAAATTACGAAAAGGCCTTTGAGCTGTATGTGCCTGAATGTGATGGATGTGCTTTGGCTGTGTTAATGAAGGAACATGGGGGGAAGAATAGGCCGTGCAGTTATTTTTACTCCACCCTTGATCCTGTTGCATGCGCTTTGTCGAGATGTCTGAGAGGTGTCGCTGTTGCTGCTGCGTCTGTAAAACAGAGCGAAGGTATGGTCCTAGGCCATGCTTTAACCTTGTTGGTACCTCACTCTGTAGACGTTCTATTAAAAAGAACGCAAACACAACATCTCACTTCCGCACGACTAACAAGATACGAATTGATCTTGTGTGCACCGCATATCAAAATTAAGAGATGTTGTGCACTGAATCCGGCTGAATTAATAACTTTCCCGCAAGACATTGCTTGCAGTGACGAAAGGTCACATGACTGCCTTTATGCCACAGAGCAAGAACCTAAAGGCAGGATTGATTTGAAAGATACACCTTTGAACGATCCACAAGGGGAGCTGTTTTGCGATGGCTCCTGTTTCAAACTTCCGGATGGTACATCCACTGCTGCTTATGCCATCACTACACTAAGCATGATTGTGGAAACCAAAAGAATTTCGCATAACTCCGCGCAGGCCGCAGAGATTATTGCATTGACTCTAGCTTGTGAACTTTCCAAAGGGCTTAGAGTAAACATATATACTGATAGTAAGTATGCTTTTGGGGTAGTTCACAACTTCGGTAGACGTTGGGCAGAACAAGGTTTCTTGACCTCACATGGAACGAAGATCCAATATGGCACCTTGATAGTCCAGCTACTCTCAGCGCTTGCACTTCCCACTCAGCTAGCAATTATGAAGTGCGCGGCACATCAGAAAATCATAAATGATGTAGGAAAAGGGAACGCTTTCACTGACCAGATAGCCAAACAAACTGCTACTGATCTCTATTCAGATATGTACACTACAAGGGAAGCCACAAATGTCTGTACTATAGATGAAGGAATTGATTCTATAAAGAATATCCAAGCCAATGCCAATCTAGAAGAAATTAAGCAATGGGCTGAGGGCTTGGCGAGGTTGGATGATGATGGGTCCTGGGTTGATAACTTAGAGGGAAAATGGATGCTGCCAGACCCGCACATCACTATGATGGTTTCAACGGCTCATGGTCCCACTCACATATGCGCTAGGAAAGTTTGCAAAATGTTAGAAACTGTCTGGTAAATGTTAACATCCCGACAACTGCTGAGCATTTTGTCCAGAGTTGTATGGTCTGTCTACAGCACAATGTGAGGAAGGGTACATCGACACCAAGGGGTAGTTTTGGTCCACCTTCTATCCCTTTTGAGGTAATTCACTTTGACTTTATTGAAATGGAGCATTGTAATAATCTCAAATTTGTTTTGGTTGTTATTTGTGCTTTTAGTAAATGGGTTGAAGCCTTTCCTGTAAAAGATGCCACAGCAATGACAACTGCGAAAACCATGCTTAAGGAATATTTTCCTAGGTTTGGTTTGCCGAGGTTCATCTGGTCGGACAATGGTCCACATTTTATCGCTGCTGTAATTCTACAAATATGTGCGGGATTACAGATCGATAAACGGTTCCATTCCGCCAGACATGCTCAGAGTGCTGGATTGGTAGAACGACACAATGGAATCTTGAAGAACAAGCTCACTAAGACATGTGCTGGGACCAATTTGAAATGGCCGGACGCCTTACCGATAGTGTTACTCTCTATGCGCACAACCCCACAGACTAGGACTGGGCTCTCCCCGTATGAGGTGGTGATGGGGAGGCCAGCTAACATTTGGAATCTTCCTAAGCCTAGGGCTTTGAGGGATATAGAGCATGTACTTCTTTCTGAATACTGTGAACGGTTAACTCAAAATTTGTATTCGAATCACCAACAGGTGCGAAAAGCCCTCCCAGCCAAATACGAGAGGCCAGGTCACAGCATCCGACCTGGTGACTGGGTGCTGACCAAGTCATTTGAGAGAGCATCCTGTCTCGCACCGCAGTGGAGAGGGCCCCATCAGGTCCTATTGGCCACACAGACTGCCGTACGAATAGCTGGAAAGAAACACTGGATCCACACTTCGCATGTCAAGAGGATACCTTTCCCTTTGCCACACGACGGAGAAGATAAGGAGAAACGTACTTGCTCTGTTCCCAGCAATCGTTCAGCACTGAGCAGCACTGAGAGTGCTTCAGAGACACGCCCTGAGCCCGCAGGGCCTGGGGAAATGGCTGCATCGTCTCCACACTCTTCTGCAGATCCTTCTGCACCTTTGTTTCGTTCTGCTGCAAATTCATCACTACCATCAGGAAGCAACGATGCACTGTTCTCAGATCACATGGTACCAGGAGTCACAAGGTACAATCTGCGTCCACGACACTAGTCTCACTGCATGGATACGACCGTGCCCACAGGGGAAAAACCACAGAGGTTGTCCTTTGCCACTTTCTGCACTGAAGGAAAGTAGGTGGCTGGGGATTGGGAAAGACTAAGAAAGCATGTGATCAGGAGATCACCAGCAAACGGACTACGGAGATTTTCACAGGAACTTATCGGAGAAAAGCTTCAAGGAACAATGCCTGTTATCGACCCTACTCATGCGGTACAGACAGTCACGTGTGTGGCCAACAAAGACAATGGACGATTGAATACATGGGCCCTCATTACGACCCTGGCGGAAAGGGGTTTACGCCGGCGTAACCCATGGCGTACCTCTCCGCCCGCCTACGAGATCCCGTAGCGCCATGGTGATTTTTACGCCTGCTTTTTGCAAGCGGAAAAATCCATGGCGCTACGGGACTTGTCGTTAATTACGCCACCGTAAATTACAGTGGCGTAATTAACGCCTTCCCCACTCCCATTATACCCTATGGGGCAAAAATGGGAATGGGGAAGGGTAAATGGGGATTGGGGACTTACCGCCCCGCCAAGGTCGGAATGGGGCGGTAAGTCCGCCAACCCCCATGGCGGAGTTGGCAGCTCTGCGCCATGGACCATGGTGCAAATTGCACCATGGTTCTCCGCCAGGGTCGTAATGAGGCCCATGGTCTTTTAAGACGTATTGGGCCTCATTCCGAGTACGGCGCTAACCAATGGCGCTATTAACGCCTTGGTTGACGCCGTACCCGGACCGGCAGCGCCTTGGTGGATGGCGGAATTACCGCCCCATTCCAAGGCTGGTGGGGCGGTAATTCCCCAATCCCCATTTACCCTTCCCCATTCCCATTCTTGCCCCATAGGGCATAATGGGAGTGGGGAAGGCGTCAATTACGCCACCGTAAATTACGGTGGCGTAATTAACATCAAGGTCCCTTAGCGCCATGGTTTTTAACACCTGCTAAAAGCAGGTGTTAAAACCACCATGGCGCAAAGGGAACTCGGAGTATGGCGGTAAGGGATTACCGCCACCGCTCTCGTTAGCGGTGGCCGCTATCCCTTACCGCCATACTCGGAATGAGGCCCATTGTCTTCTTGTAATTGTGTTAACCAGTTTCATAGTATTAGCTGCCTTAGGATTTTGGTACATAGAAGAAGTACGTCCGCTTGAAACATTCTTGCCTACTGAGAATGTTCCTACTGTATCTACACCTTTCGTGCATCTGCACACTCTATCTCCTAGAGACTCTCAACATAGACAGAGCTATCATAATAATACATTACTGCTAATAATGAATGCAACTCATGCCATTTACCGCAACATGGGGAAAAAGGGTTGGGCTGGTATATTCATCCTTTGCCTTTAACTACTGTATGTTATGCTTCTCTGTGGGCACTATTCTTTGGCTGATGGAATGATAGCATCTCAGGGAACTTTGATGGGATAAATTTGAACGAATTTGAAAGGCGAGTCCTAACGCCTCTCGGATGCTCACTCTTCGCAAATAGGAGCAAGCTTAAAGTTGCTTCTATTAGGCCTTCTGATAGACTGGCCCGACCTTTTCAATCTCTGATTTCTTTTAAGATGGCTCCTATAGGTAATAGGGATGCCACGCCACCTTCCTACACTGTTAACCATAGCCCCAACTCAGTTTCTTTCTGCATACAAAGGAGTGGTACTCAGTCAATGGGCAATTTTGAGGGTTGCCCTAGTGTTACCAACTTGACCAGTGAGGACAGACCTTTGTATGTAAGCGAACCTGTTTACTTTGTAGTTTTACAAAGGTAGCGGGCGCCCCTCTCTCGAAAGAACAGACTTGATAACCTGTTCAGTGGTTATTAACCACTTGAGAGTTCGCAGCCACTGCTTTTACTCACTGTGCCTTTCACAGATGGGAAATATCCATTTGCATATCAGTCTTTGTCCTGCCCAGGGGCAGTCCAGCACCGAAATGCCCATGTGGGCGGGACAAAGACTGATATGCAAATGGATATTTCCCATCTGTGAAAGGTACATTGAGCAAAAAGCAGATGGCTGCGAACTCTCAATGTGGTTAACTACCACTGAACAGGTTATCATGCCTTGTTCTTCCTAGAGAGGGCCGCCTGTACCTTTGTTGAATTCTTTGAAGGAACTTGGGGTTGGTCACCCTAGGTTACCTGGGGGCAACCAGACGTGGACTCCCTGCTCACTGTGCTTAGAGAGGCTCAGCTTCACCTCACTGATGATGCCCAACAAGGCTGAAACACGTGTATGGGGTTGCTGGTGGTACTCTTGTTCAGAGAGGAATTGCCATAGCATTTCGGTGCTGGACTGCCCATGTGGGCGGGACAAAGACTGATATGCAAATGGATATTTCCCATCTGTGAAAGGTACAGTGAGCAAAAAGCAGATGGCTGCGAACTCTCAATGTGGTTAACTACCACTGAACAGGTTATCATGCCTTGTTCTTCCTAGAAAGGGGCGCCTGCTACCTTTGTTGAATTCTTTGAAGGAACTTGGGGTTGGTCACCCTAGGTTACCTGGGGGCAACCAGACGTGGACTCCCTGCTCACTGTGCTTAGAGAGGCTCAGCTTCACCTCACTGATGATGCCCAACAAGGCTGAAACACGTGTATGGGGTTGCTGGTGGTACTCTTGTTCAGAGAGGAATTGCCATAGCATTTCGGTGCTGGACTGCCCATGTGGGCGGGACAAAGACTGATATGCAAATGGATATTTCCCATCTGTGAAAGGTACAGTGAGCAAAAAGCAGATTGCTGCGAACTCTCAATGTGGTTAACTACCACTGAACAGGTTATCATGCCTTGTTCTTCCTAGAGAGGGGCGCCTGCTACCTTTGTTGAATTCTTTGAAGGAACTTGGGGTTGGTCACCCTAGGTTACCTGGGGGCAACCAGACGTGGACTCCCTGCTCACTGTGCTTAGAGAGGCTCAGCTTCACCTCACTGATGATGCCCAACAAGGCTGAAACACGTGTATGGGGTTGCTGGTGGTACTCTTGTTCAGAGAGGAATTGCCATAGCATTTCGGTGCTGGACTGCCCATGTGGGCGGGACAAAGACTGATATGCAAATGGATATTTCCCATCTGTGAAAGGTACAGTGAGCAAAAAGCAGATGGCTGCGAACTCTCAATGTGGTTAACTACCACTGAACAGGTTATCATGCCTTGTTCTTCCTAGAGAGGGGCGCCTGCTACCTTTGTTGAATTCTTTGAAGGAACTTGGGGTTGGTCACCCTAGGTTACCTGGGGGCAACCAGACGTGGACTCCCTGCTCACTGTGCTTAGAGAGGCTCAGCTTCACCTCACTGATGATGCCCAACAAGGCTGAAACACGTGTATGGGGTTGCTGGTGGTACTCTTGTTCAGAGAGGAATTGCCATAGCATTTCGGTGCTGGACTGCCCATGTGGGCGGGACAAAGACTGATATGCAAATGGATATTTCCCATCTGTGAAAGGTACAGTGAGCAAAAAGCAGATGGCTGCGAACTCTCAATGTGGTTAACTACCACTGAACAGGTTATCATGCCTTGTTCTTCCTAGAGAGGGGCGCCTGCTACCTTTGTTGAATTCTTTGAAGGAACTTGGGGTTGGTCACCCTAGGTTACCTGGGGGCAACCAGACGTGGACTCCCTGCTCACTGTGCTTAGAGAGGCTCAGCTTCACCTCACTGATGATGCCCAACAAGGCTGAAACACGTGTATGGGGTTGCTGGTGGTACTCTTGTTCAGAGAGGAATTGCCATAGCATTTCGGTGCTGGACTGCCCATGTGGGCGGGACAAAGACTGATATGCAAATGGATATTTCCCATCTGTGAAAGGTACAGTGAGCAAAAAGCAGATGGCTGCGAACTCTCAATGTGGTTAACTACCACTGAACAGGTTATCATGCCTTGTTCTTCCTAGAGAGGGGCGCCTGCTACCTTTGTTGAACTGTTTACTTTGTATGCAGTAATGAAGCTTATCCATGGCTACCTAGAGATTGGCAGGGAACTTGCTATTTGGGAATTCTGCTACCTGGGGTATATGTCGCCAGTACCACTGAAATCTCTAGGGCTCATCCAAGGCGGGATGAGAATGGCGATACTCCATCACAAGTTCTGGGCGATATAGCAAAATCCTTTGTACCTTTTTGGGGGCAGATCCTGAACTCCAAGGATACCAGGAGACTAGCAAGAATACTGGAGAAAACCATCAACCGGACCACTGACATACTCTATAACACGACTCTAGAGCAAAAGGCAATCAGATTAGTGGCGCTACAAAACCGGATGGCATTAGACGTCATCTTGGCTGAGCGTGGTGGAGTATGCAAATTAGTGGGGTCCGCTTGTTGTGTTTTTGTGCCAGATTCCTCCCCGACCATCTTTAAGGCAATACAAAATCTGCACGTCCTGAGTTCAGAAGTACATGTTCCCGAGGGAAACTGGGATCTTAGTGCTTGTTTCTGGGACTTCTTACGATCTTGGGGGTGGAAGCTTCTCTCGGTCTTATTGATAATTCTGGGTATTCTGTTGTTTTGCTGTTGTTGTATGCAATGTCTTCCTGCCATATGTTCAATGTTAGGGGGATGTTGTGCACAGGGTATGGGAACGTTAGGACCAAAGGTACACGCACCGGAAAGAATGACCAATGAATTTGTGCTGAAGGAAATTTCCGCCGCAGATTTTATGGCGATTGACAGATATGATTAATGTGATTCAGGGTGTATGGACATTGAAACGTGGAGTTACTCGTGAAGCGATTAGTTTTTGGTTTAGCACTTGGCTTAGGCCAAAAGGAGGGTTTGTTAAACAGAAATCATATAGTGCCTCCTTTTGATTTATATTGGCCTAAGCCTAGTCGCTTCATGAAGAAAACCGTGCTGCAAAGTTCCGATTTTGGATCGACTTCGCCGCCATTTTAGAATCATCCACCATTTTGATTTCTGTTCATATGTTTTCTGTTCTAAAATGGTGGACTGTCTTTTCAACTTGCAACCAAGCCTGTCGGCCTTTGAGTTCTGTTAATGGTTAGACTGTCCAAGAGCCAATTGTTTAGACTAGGTAATGAGGTCTTGAACTGAACATGAACTGTTGTCCTAGCATTGTCTGCGCTCACAAGACTAATCCACAAATACACATCTGGGACAATGAAGTGCAAACGCCAAGCGTGGACACAGGCTGAACTCAATTGTAAGATAGTTGTAATAGATGCTTGTTGTAGGATTTGAGAACATACACTGTCATTGTATCGCTGCAGAAATACAAACGTATGTAATCCTTTGCAAAATATTATGTGAACCGAATGTGAACTAGGCACGAACTCTAGATTGCAGATTATTAACACGAAGAGGGGCTGGACAATATTATTCAGAAATGTAAAAAAGCACGAATGTTTAGATGTCCAGCACTCTCTCTCCTCTCTTTGACGGGCTGGTACTCATTGCGGGGTGTTGAGAGCCAGATAGCTATATGTATCTGTGTTTCTTTGTAACTGTGCAGAATAAAAGACCCGTGAATCTTCCTAGCTCGTGATTGGTGTATTTCCTTTTTGTGGTACTCAGCTTCGATATTTCCTTGTTTTTGCAACCAACGGTGCCCTCCACATGACAGGCCCAGAATACCTCCAACAGAAACTCATCTGCTGCCAACCCAACAGAAACCTGCGATCAGGCACTGCACTCCTCCTTGTGATCCCTTCCCTCAAATCATCAGGAATAGATATCATATGATATGATATTTTATTTGTATCGCGCTCATACACAAGTGTTTCAGAGCACGAGGATCTATAGGGGGATCCTCCTTCTCTGTCCAAGCCCCCTCAGTCTGGAAACTCGATTCCCATTAGCATCTGACACATAGAGGATCACCTTGTCTTTCAGCAGGCCCTCAAGGCCTGGCTTTTCCTCACTGCATCCTGACAAACCCATGCCACACTTCTGGTTATTCAACCACCTCTCAGGTAGGCCAGGCTGCAATGAACCAGCCCTGAAATGTACCGAGCAACAGAAAGAATATACTCCAGGGGACCACAGGACAGAATCCACGCTACATCTATGAAACCAAGTAACCAGCCAGAACACACAGATACGTATCACACTCCAAGCTTGTGGGAGATAGCCGAAGGCAAGCCCACCCACTCGCACGCAACTGCTATCACACACCACTTTTAAAACACATCGCACAACACCTCTGCCATAAGGATGCAGCTATCCCCCATGACAAAAATGTGGTCTAGTTGGACACATAATGAGTCTCCTGCACTTGGTTACTCTCCTCTCCAGACAACCTAACAGCACACATTCACATGCCAGCTCTATATGGATGGACAGCTGGTAGGGACTTGGCCACCCATACCCAACTTCATATTGATATGATATGATATGATATGGCATTTGTAACGCGCCTATACACAAGTGTTTCAAGGCGCGACGAGGTAGGGAGGGGGGAAACAAGGGGAAGACAGACAACGATCCTACTAGGCCAGGTGTCATTCAGATCGCGCAGGGGTAGGGGGAGGGAAAAGTGCAAGGGGAAAGGGGAGCGGGGAAGTGCAGTACAAGTAAGTAGAATAAAATAAATAAATAAATAAATAGGGCCAGCTGGTGGCAAGTGCAAAGTAAGTGCAGACAAGTGCTGGGAAGGGGGGGCTGTAGAGATACAGAGACAGACCGCAGTGCAGAGGTTGCCAGGGAGGCAGTGCAAGTGGAGAGTGGCTGGGCCCAGGACCGAGGTCGGTGAGAGTGGCCCAGTTGCAGATTCAGTGCAGTTAGGACCAAAGGTACACGCACCGGAAAGAATGCCCACATACCGTAGACTTGGGTCCCACATGGGTGTTCACCTTACAGTGCATTGATACATTATCAATGGGAAAAGGCACCAGACAAATGACAAATTACATTACATTTAACTTGCCATCCATTTGATACTGAGAGCACCACCTGAATCCACTTCAGCACTACCAAACATATGTACAGGAACAACTTCCTCATAAACATTCTTCAATGCATTTTACCACTCTGGGCTGCCCTCGCCATGCATGACACCATTTCTGTGGGAAAGTTAAGTAACATTCCCTTAGTCCCCGATTTTCATGGGCTAAATTCCCTATGCCGCAGGAATGTGGTTGTATTTCTACACTTGTGCAATGCTGCTTTGCAAATGATTGAGATAGCAAACTATACAGCTACAATCTCCAGCTAACATCCTGGTTCTTACTCAAAATCAGAACCTGGCGTGATGATTGTTAAATTCTACAATCTATGAAGCAGCGCCATGTACGGAAAACAAGTGTTGGCTGATTAAAATGTACTACAGGCTATGTTGTATGGCATTTGTATTGTATAGTGCCTACTGCCATTGGTATGGCCTCAAAGCACTGTGGGGATGAACACCATTTGGAAGGCCATAGTCAGAGATTTTAAGGAAGGCTTACTAAAATGCTTGTGTACATGTTTTGCCTGCATGCGGTAGGTAAGGAGTGGCTAGGTCTCTAAAAACAGCCCATAGATATCAGATGAGAGTATTAGTGCTGTGATAGATCGTTAGGGGAGTTGGTGAGTCATTTGACTGATTATGTGAACGGCTCAGTGCCACTTTTTATCGTGGGACTCAGCTGTATTGTATTGAAGGTGGTTGTGCGCTAGTGTGGGTGAAGTCGAGCAGTGTCTATTGCAGGCGTATGGATGTGTGTGGGCCGTGCCCCACACGTGATACAGCCATATTCCGTTCTGATCAAGTGCTTGACGTTCAAGCGAAGAAGGCTGACACATGGGGAGATGAAGACTTAGGGCCTCATTACACGGACGGCGGTAAGGGTTAACGGTGACCGTTAACCCTTACCGCCTTACTACGAGGTCCCTTTGAGGGTTGGAGAATTTAACGCCTGCTTTTTGCAGGCGTTAAAAACCAACCTGCAAAGGGACCAGGGAGCTAATTACGGTACCGCAATTTGCGGTGCCGTAATTAGCACCTTCCCCATTCACATTATGACCTATGGGGCAAAAATGGGAATGGGGAAGGGCAATGGGGGAAGGGGGAATTACCACCCCACCAACCTTGGAATAGGGCGGTAATTCCCCTTTCCACCAAGGCGGTGCCGGTATTTTACCGGCATGGACCAAGGTGCTAATAGCTAATAGCACCTTGGTCCACCGCCGTCTGTGTAATGAGGCCCTTAGAGCTTATCATAAGACCTGACCGAGATGCATTCTGTGGGGGGCAACGTTTTCAACTCCTCAGGTGCCCTCGCATATCTGTCAGGGTTGGGTAATTGTTCACCCTGGAGAGTCACTAAGTCTGTGAGGATGCTGTAGGGAAGAGACATGTTTTGAGTGCCTTCGTGTGGGCTAGGTGATCTTCTATGTGGTGGATGGTGAATGGGATCGAGTTGCAGATGGTGGGGGCTTGGACTGAGAAGGAGGTTGATTTTGCCACTGGGATGATGAGCAGAAGTGCTGAGCTTGATCTGGCTATTCTGCTAGGCCTATAGTGTGTATGTTTATGCAGCAGATATTCTGGACCTAGAGTAGTGGAGAGCTCAGGGGGTGATGCACATTGCCTTGAAGGTGGATCATCACCCAATCAGAAGCCAATGAAGGACACAGAGGGTGGGTGAGATGTGTTCTCTATGGTCTAGGGCTAGGAGGAGCCTTGTAGCAGTGTTTTGAACCTTTTGGGGTTTCCTTAGTTGTGATGTGGTGGTACACAGGAATAGGGCATTAGCATAGTGTGAGTGTGAAAGGATGATAGCAATGATCATAGAGACTCTGTGTGGGGAGGTCAGGTAGGCAAAGATGCTGTAGAGAATGTGCAAGTGTACGTAGCAGCTCTTGTCACAGAGTTGATGTGATGTGATAGGGTCAAGTCCACATCCATAATGCATCATGCATTCAGGTGTTGTTCCTGCGTTGGAGGTGGAGGGGGGGTGGTCCTAGAGAAAGTGGTCATGTGGTAGGTTGGGGTAAGAGGGCAGTCTTCCCGCAGAGAATGATTTTGGTTTTGCTGGGTTGAGTAGGTGATGGTTGGTAGTCTTCGAGTGTTCAAAATCGGAGAGACATGATGCGAGATCGAGGGAGGTAGTGAAGGGGTCTTTTGGAATTTTGAAGACGATATGGGTGTTTGTGTAGTTGTAGCAAGTAAGACCGTGGTATTGAATGAGTGCTGGGAGGGGCCTCAGTTAGAGGTTAAAGAGCAGAGGGGATAGAGAGGCACACTGCAGCACACCATGGGCAACTGGGCGGGGAGTTGAGGAGAAAAGAGGCATGTGTATTATTTAGGATCTGTTGGAGAGGAAGGAGTATATCCACTTCAGAGTTGCGTCCCTGATGCTGAGAGTGTCAAGTCTATCCGTAAGGGTCGGGTGATCAATGGCATCAAAGTCTGCCGAGAGGTCGAGAAGAAGTAGGGGGTGCAGCCTTCTGAGTCTCTGTGTCTTTTAAGATCCTCCCAGATGTATACTAGGCATGATTCAGTTCCTTGTAAGGGTCTGAAGCTAATCGGGCAGGGTTGAGGATCTGGTTGGATTCTGATAAATGGCATAGTTGTGAGTAAGCTGTTCCACCAATTAGTTTAGCTATTAAAAGAATGTTAGAGATGAGTCTGTAGTTGGTCAGGAAAAGGGGGTTGAGTGAGGGATTTTTTAGCAGTTGCTTCATGTAGGAGGCTTTGAATTCTGCTGGGAAGATGCCAGAGGTGAGAGATGAGTTGACAATTGATCTTGCTACGTGCCCGGCACAGGTGGAGGTTAGGATTTATTTTAAAACAGTTGGTGGGCAGGGGTGCCCAGGGCATCCTGAGGTGCAGCTCCTAGTTCCTAGTTTTAAACATGTGGAATTGGATAGTGGAGATAAGGATGAGATGAGCGGGAGGATGATATGCTGTTGTGATGTCTCGGCCGAGGCCGCAGAGGAGAGAGGGGGTAGTGCTGCCATTTTAGTGGCGATGCAGATGTTTCTTTCTAGGGCTATGTTGTGGAAGTAGTCTGAGAGGGAGTCGGAGGGGGGTTGGGTGTGGATGGGGGTGGAGGTGGTGCTGTAGAATAATTCTGTTGAAACTTTGTTTCTTTAATTGAACTCTCAACATTTGGGAAGCCATGGACTTGTAACATTGTATCCGTAGAACATCTCACTTGACAATGCGTTTCCCAAGCTCTGCAAACTGGCTTCTCTGATGTTACGAGTGAGATTGTAACTGCATTGAAAGACAAACTATTCATGTCAAGTGTATGGAAGTGATTTCCCTTAAAGGGAAAGGCATCTTTTTGTACGCTGATGCTTTAGGTCTGCTCAGAAAGAGAGTTTCAGTTTCTCTCAATTGTGGATAGGGTGTGTTACTATTGCCCTGCATGGTCTCACAAGAAATTTGGGAGGATTATGGTTCTTAGAGCTTGTCTGCCTTAATTGAGTGGTGCAGTGAGCAGAATCCAAGATTCTAAGGGCCTCATTACACGGACGGCGGTAAGGGTTAACGGTCACCGTTAATGGCAACGGTGACCGTTAACCCTTACCGCCGTACTACGAGGTCCCTTAGCGGGTTGGTGCTTTAACGCCTGCTTTTTGCAGGCGTTAAATACCAACCCGCTAAGGGACCTCGGAGCTAATTACGGCACCGCAAAATTGCGGTGCCGTAATTAGCGCCTTCCCCATTCCCATAGAGCCCTATGGGGCAGAAATGGGAATGGGGAAGGGCACTGGCGGAAGGGGGATTTACCGCCCCACCGACCTTGGAATGGGGCGGTAAATCCCCTTACCGCCAAGGCGGTGCCGGTAATTTACCGGCATGGTCCAGGGTGCTAATAGCACCCTGGATCACCGCCGTCCGTGTAATGAGGCCCTAAGACTAGCTTGGAATGGGACAATGAGAGTAAGCCTGGCCATGTGACAATGTTTAAGGCTGGGTGGTCAGGGGATCATCCCTATCCTGCAACCTATCCAGGTAAGTCACCAGCTTGGTGGGAAACAGCCAGACAGGAGATATTGTTATATCAATCAGAATCCTGAACTCTGAAAGGCTGAAAAGAATTGTCATTTCTTCAGCAACAACCAACTACTTTACGACTTAAACATCTGCGCTACATCTGGTGGCAGTAGGAACTATGCTTACGGGCACTAGGACAGCTTGTAGTCTTCAGATTGGGAGTGATGAGACCCTGATCATCAATCAGCTTTTATGACCCATAAGAAGCCCACTCCACCAGACTAGAAATGTCTGTTACTGACTCAAACCTATTCCATTTGTATGCATATAAATTCAGAAAGTTGGTGCGAAATGGAACTGCAAGTTGATGTAAGGTAATAATCGAATGTGTGTGGTTCATTTTGAGAAAAGTAGACCTTCATTTAGCCAAGAAAGATAATCCATTTTGAATAATGTTAATGCTGGAAAAAAGAAAACAAATAGATTTGCAATTTAACGATGTATTTACTCTCACATTTTGAATCTGCTCTACAAGCACAATTATTTGGAAGAATAGGGTTGCTTCCAGACTAACACTGTTAAATCGGAATGTTCAATTGTACTTGTTATACGCAGCTGCAAAAGCTATGTCATGAGGGCTTGGTTTTGACCTTGGAAATCGTCTAAAATTGACAAGCATCACAGAGCCTGTTAGTGTGCTAATTGGAAAAGACTGAACCCTCCTTGATGAGGTCACAGTAATATTCTGCTTAGCACATTGAAAGTAATGGAATGACAAATATATAAAGATATGTTGATTTAGGGGATGGTAGAACAGGGTCTATGATTCCATGGGAACCTCGATATTCCTCTTGTATGTGTTCACCTGAAGTGCTGCTATTAAAGATTTGACAAACTAACATCACCCTAGATAAAGGCCCCTGTTTGTTTTCCACAGCAAGAATTTAATTCACATGCCTTAACTTTGCTTTTCTCTCAGAGGTTGAATAGCACCTCTTCCAGTTCGGAAATAGGATTTCAGGGAGACCCCGATATCAAAGAGATTGTCACACAATGTATGTAATGCATTCAACACAAAAGCCATTTGCTGATTTGGCGCATGATGCCCATTACTAAATGTCCTTGGCCTCAAGCCCAGGGATCGTACCTCTCCAGTGCTGAAATCACTTCACTGGCTCCCGGTGGCTGCACGGATCAAGTTAAAGACCCTCTGCATCGTTCACAATGCTTTCTGGGGGCAGGGGCCACTCTACCTCCAACTTTCTCTTCCAAAACATCTTCCTTCTCCAGCTCTCTGCTCATCCAACTCCAACTCTCTGAGGGTCAGACGCTTCTCCAAGCAACGAGTTGGGGGCAGATCTTTCTCCTCGGCTGGGGCTTGCCTCTGGAACAAACTTGAGCCTAGCCACCTCTGGTTCCGGAAGAAACTCAAGACCTTCCTTCTGCTTTCTCTGTTCCTCTCCGCTTCTGATGTACCGGAATGCTGCACGCACTAGTCACCTGGATACCCTCTAAACTCGTGTCCAGGCTCCTGCATGTCCAGTTGCCCTTGCACTGCCTCCGGGCTCCCCCAGCCTTTAAGGGTCTGTACCTGCACCCCTCCAGTCCCTTCTCTCTGCACTTATGAGCCACCTGTTGGCTGTACTTATTGATTTATCTGCACTTCTCCCTTGCCCTTCCCCATGGCACTTCTCCCCTTCCACACACTTGCGTGATCTGAATAACACAAGGCCTAGTAAGATCGCTGTTTTATCCTCCTTTTGTTTCCCCCTCATTGTCTTGTCGCTCCTAGAAACACTTGTGTACAGGCGCGTTATAGATGCCACATCATATCATATCATAACAAGCCTGATTTTGCCATGAACGGGAAACAATTTAGAAGAAACTATTTATCCTGGTTCAGAGTCTCTTTCATGTGCTACTGTGGTTTGTGCTGTGTTTTCATAAGTAGGCTATCCCACAGTGTGCAAGACCTTTCAATGTTTTTCTTACTGTCTTTCTGGATGCAGTCTTTTACATTCCTTCCTCTGTATATTAGTCCTTTAGTCTGTTTATACTTGACTGTCTTTCGGTTGGGATTTGGTATACCCTTAACGATTGAGTGGCACCACCCGTTCTGCAGCCCCTCTACTTGTTTGCCCTGTTCCTGTCTTTGATTTTTGAGATTGATACCTGAGCTTAAATCAGAGTGGTTTTCAAGGTCTCTTAGGCTTCCAGTGTTCATCTCTAATTATATTTGCTAGCTTTCTAGGTGTTCCCTATAAATATATTTGTGCTTTCTTAATGACTCACAGTCAATGTAGGGGATGACCCTCTTTGGTATCTCCTAACCCTTAGGTTTGTACGTTCTCACTGTCCCCTAATCAATATTGGTTAAACTCTCCTTGGTATTCTCCAAAATGTATGCTCATGCTTTCTCATGGCTTCACATTTAATATTGCCAACCACTGTCCTGAGTATCTCCCAATATATTTGGTTGGGCTTTCTCCATGCCCTGTAATCACTGTTGCAACTTGGGCTACTTCCTCCCGTTTTTCTATTACACCCAAGTACCTTCACTTGTGGTGGGTGGATATTTGGGGCTTGGCATCAGGAAGAGTCGGTATCCTCGACTCTCGGTCTTTTTTCTCTGGACTCCTCTTGTTCTCTGCATCTCGGTGGGTCTGTCCAGCATAGGTTTGCTGACGGGAGGTTTTGTTCTTCTCGTTTCTTCTAGTTTCGGCTTTGCTGATCGGGCCCCAAGTCCACCATGATCTTTCTGTGGTCACGCCTCCACATAGGATCGTCTCCAGGACTCTGTACTGACATCCAGACAGCGGTTTCTCCACTGTTCTCTATGCCGGCCCTACAGCGTCCTTCTCTGGCGTTCTCTCTTTCATGGGCTACACGGCGCCAGTCTGCTCTGCCGCACCAAGATGTTACATCAGAGGGCTTCCCCTGCGTATGGCTCTCTGTCTCTCTTCTCGATCGGTTTATCCCTGTTAGATAGAAGTTCACAATCAAAGGGGGGGTTCAATTTTTCTTCAGGTGTTGTTGTATTTGATCCAGCATTACCTGAAGCCAAACAAAAGGAAAGCACATTACTTGAAATTTAAGGCAATCCCATATAGGCAGACAGTGTTGCTTCCATAGGGTATTCCTTCTAGGAATGAGAGTCCTTGTCCCCTCTAGAGAAGTCACTCCCACAGTGAGGTCCCACTTGCCTCCCTGGGGAGAGTCTTGGAGAGAGAACTTATGACCCTAGCCTCAAAGGGGTTACCCATACCCCCTGAGGAGAAAGGGCGAATAGTTTTGATTCCTTATGGTTTATGCTATCCTTTTCCCCTCACATGTCACATTTGAGTTTTTCACTAACCTTCTTTTCTGACTTTTGCATGTGGATGTCTCTCCCCTGAATGCGCAAGCAGTATGGGGCTTATTAGATTCCCCTCCTGGACCTGCAGCACAGCAAGTGGCGGCTCATCCATAATGGGCGCGGGAGTGCTGACATGCCAGAACCCTCGCTCATTATGGCGGAACTAACGAGCCAGTCCAGTGTAAACACCAAGCACTCCCCTGGCTGCTTTATGAAGCCAAGTGCGTGCTCCTGAGCTGGCTTAAACTGTCAAAGGGCAATGTTTTTTCCCTTTAATAGTTTTTGTTCCTCAGCCTGGATATCAATTGTACTATACAAGTCTATGGGCATTTTGCTTCCTTGGCCCATTGGGAATTCAGGATGTGGAACTACATGTGAATGTGAATGGGGGCACACCCGCAGTTCCACACACAAGATCAAAACTACAATAACCAAAGGCTGTAATTATTCATACAACCAACAGATGTCACTCCCCACTTTGACTGTTTCTTCTTTCCCCCTGTGCTGTCCCTCCTACCCCTCTTGTGATGTTCCTCTTCCCCCTCACGCTCTCCCTCCTTCACCCTTGCACTGTCCCTCCTTCCCAACCCTTGCGTTGTTGCTCCTGCCCCCTGTACTGTCACTCCTTCCGCTTTGCACTGTCCCTCCTCTCCCCTTGCGCTGTCCTTCCTCTTGTGCTGTCCCTCCTTCACCTTTGCATTGTCCCTCCTCTCCCCCTTGCACTGTCCCTCCTTCCTCCCTTGTGCTGTCGCTCCTCCCCACTTGCGCCGTCGCTACGCTCACCTTCGTGCTGGCATTCCACCCACCACTGCGATGTTGATCAGCCCCCCATGTGCTGTTGCTCTGCCCCCATTTATCCTGTCACTCCTTCCCCCCCATTTGTGCTGTGACTCTCTCATTCAAATGTTGTACAATGCTCCTGTGTACTGTTGCTGGCCTACCTTTCAGCGTATGGATTTTTGTATTCTTCCTTGTGATGCCATTTATTTCATATTCCTCCCCACACAGTGCTTCTTTCCCCATCCCCTTCCCCCTCCAACCTCAGCATTGCCCTTCATTCCCTTCCATGCTGCCAACCTCTCTGGGCTGTCATTTCTCATTCCTTTCCTCCATGCTAAATGTTAAGTGCTATAGACATCTACAAATGTCAAAACTATTGGGTTTGCCAATGCTTGTTTTATTGGGCATCTGCGTTTTGCAAGAATGATGTGTTATAAAGTGGCTGGATTAGCATTTTGGTGCAGCCAGTCTGGCTCTTTATTACTATGACATGGCTTTTCTACTGGACATTATGATAAAGCAAGCATGTGTTATTACATGGCTAGACTGGCATGTTGGTGCAGCCAATCTTGACATGTTTTCATATTGTGGCATTGCATTTTTAATGGCAAAGCCAACAGGAGTATGTTCTTATGTTGGAATACTGCACTATATTGCCAGAACCAGCGTGGACATGTTTTCTTATAGTATCATTACAGATCTTGTGCGCAAAGCAAACATGAATATGTTAATGTACATGAATACTTGCATATATAAATGTATGGGCACAACCGAGGTAGAACCCCTTCAACCCTCCCCTTGATTCGTTCAGGGTCCCTCCCAAAGCTTGCAATGCTGGTGACTTGAATCTATTTGTTTTTTTCTACAAACCCAATTGCAAACTGACTACCAATTTTCCACTTAAAGTGTGCTGTACATTTTCACCAATTACTGAAAAAGATTTCTCGGGGGAGGAAGCTGCACAACCCTGATTGGTTCAAGGCCCCTCCCAAACGTCAGTCACTCCTGCAGTATTTATGCTGTTCCAATAAATAAACTCACCAGCCACTGCTGAGTATAGCATTGCCTTTATGCCACTCTCAAGCAGGAAAATGCCGGCATACTGTTCTTACACAGCCGTACAATGCCTGGGAAGAATTGCCAATGACACCACAAATGGTCATTTAGATAGGCCTGTGCCATGGGCAAAATTGTAAAAGCAAAAGCAAACTTGGCCTTTGCGTTACTTTACTGTTCCGTGAAAATACTGTTGGACTATTCAACTTGCACAAATATCCAGTGCGCTGAAATCGTAATGCACATGACCAATTCAAACTGGCGTGAAGTTGGCCATGGGCACTATGATTTCAGAGCACTGGGTATTTGTGCAAGTATATCAGTCCAAATGTGCTTGAAGTTGGGCCAGTGTTCTGGCACTATATTAAAAAAAAACATCAAATAATAAAAATCAAACTAGCATCAAATACTCTGTAAAGATCTTTCCAAAGCTAGATTTATACTCAATAAATAAATGCAAAAAAATAAATCCAAGGAATGCTGGGAGAAGGGCTTTGGGATTACACGAATGGTTAAAGGCACTACATGAGTGCCCAATAACATAACATAACATTCAGCACTGGACTTTCGTTAATTACAGAAGTACAATGTTAACAGATTCATTTTTTAATTGTCTCTATAGTTTCATTAAACATTTACACAAAACATACAAAAAACCTTTATCAACATATTACATCGATAACATATTTCTTTTTCCTCTTCCTTTCCTTCCATCATAATCCAGAAATCAAGATAATACATCAATTACGACCCATCTCCATAATATAAACCATGTTTCTCACAGAATTAGAGCAGTCCCTCAAAAAGCTCACTGGACTAAGTTCTAGTTGGACGAAATAGCATGGACTGGGGGGCGGATTCATTTCGCAGGGGGCGAGAAAGTATTCTTCCCCAGCGATTCTATTTCAGAATTTCAGAATAAATCCCCCGGGGGAGAATTCATTCTGTCGCTGGGGGGCGAATGTATTTTGTGACACCTGCAAGGAAGAAATCATGGATAATTAAATGGAAAACCTTTGCTGTATTGCCTGCATCCTTGCAATGCTACCTCCCTTCACATAAGCAAAGCCATGAGACCGAGCATTCTCTGTCATTACTCCCATGTTACGGAACTCTCTTCCCCAGGAACTACAGCTCATTAATAACCATCTAGCCTTCCAACAAAGTCTCTGGGGCCGGATGTTTCTATAACTGTGGCCATCTACCCCTGTTGAGTTAGGTTCTGAAGCTGGGTGCCAATTCTTGGTAGACAAATCATACCGGCCGTGTAGCATGGCATAAGATAATGTAAATGTTTAGCGATCTACGGTGGTGCCTGCTCTCTGCAGCAGGAAGCTGCGCATATTTTATTTATTTATTTACTGGACATTTGTATGGCACCTATACACAAGTGTTTCCAGGCACCAAAGAAGTGTTTCCAGGCGCCATACCCTCCTCCGTGGGGTAAGTTGCCAGTTCAGAATCGTCGCCCATTCAATCTTTGGCCTCTAAACGAGACGGTCATCCGTAGGGGGTCAGTTAGTGTCACATTTGTTAATTAAGCAGAAACAATCAGCGACTGGTGCGCAACGCTACACTCCACCCTCCCCATATGGTGTGGCACCAGAGAGCTGGCATTCTTGCTATGGTGTGTGGAAGCACTCTGTCAGGAGAGGTGTCTCTTGGCGGCCTCTCCTGGTCCTGGGGGTCCATGGTGGCGTGGGGCTAGAGCTGGAAGAGGTGGGTGGCGTTGCGCATGCTCACTGTTTGATAGTTATCCAGGTCTATCATCTTTGCGGGTGGTTTGGGGCAAGGGCGGGCAAGGCATCGCCACCTAATGGTACACTATCAGGAACAGTCCGGCTCCAAAATCCATTTAGCGCCCTACAAAAACCCTAAAATGAATAAAAACGACAGTGAAGAAGTCTCCTGAAGGATGATACGAGGCTCCTGAATGGGGAGCAGGTTTCGAGCTCCAGGGCAGTGAGTAGGGGACACTGTAGACGCCAGGAATTGGGATTAATGTAAGGGCCATTAGGGGGCATCATAGGTGATTAATTGTCCTTACAAAGTGCCACCTGAGTACATTTTTCTGTAAATATTCCCACCATAGTAACATTTTTGAATGCGTGCTCTTGCAACAAATCTGTAAAAATGCCCCTCTATTCAAGTCCTGATTTTGCATTTTTGTTGTATTACTTGTATTACGGGTTGCCTTGTAATTTGAATACACTTTTTTGGGGTATGGAGCCCACCCTTTCTTTTTTTAATGTGGCATTTGATCCCTCAACCGCCTCCCTTTTATCTTGTTTTAATGTATTTTGCTGTTTCTTTTTAATCTCATTCCCCTGCAGTTTCCCTTGCAGTCCATTCTGCCTCTTTACTTCCCCTAGGATCTAGGTCTGTGATACCGCCTTAGTAGACCAAGAATCCCCATTCTGCTTTCAAAGCTCTGACAGTGGAATCCATCTTACTGTGTGTCCCCTAACTTTGTAGCACTTTAATATCCTATTATTTAATTTTTAGATCTCGAAGTTGGATATGAAACATTGGTGGCGATAGTACATGCTGGACTATGAATTCTGATCAAAAAAGGGACTGATTGAAGATGTTACCAATTTGATATGTCGCTGAACACAAGGTTGAGAATTTAACCAGGTGCGCTTGGCCTGTGGTAGCCAACATAGGGGGTATGGGTCTGTGGGCTGGTGGTAACTTTTCTGTTTCTGAGAAGGAGGCGGTCCCTGGCATCCTGGACTAGGTGGAGCCAAAGCCTGAACTCTGAAGGTGGGAAACATAGAGACTGCTGCCCTAGTCTCGAATGGATGAGACCAGGGAATTCACCGCAGACACCTTGTGGGTGAATGCAGGGCTCAAGTCGAGAGTACACGCAGAGGGATGGAGTCCACCCACTTTATTCAGAGGGTGGACTCAGTCCCCCCTAGCTAAAATGAATAACATTGAATGTCCTCTTTGAATTTATGAATTAAAGACGACCTCGGTGATCAAACCGCAGTCAGTAGGTTTGCAGGCCGGACACTCCACCACTAAACTATAAAACCTGATGAAAAATAACAGACAACTAAAGGTGAAATGTCCCATTTCGGTACTGCAAGTCACAGGGAAAACATTTGAAATGGGTTCCTGGAGTTTAAAACATGCACACCTTCTAAAGTTTTCAAAAACACTATTACAAGAAACAATCGTCTATTAGTTTTGTCTGTGTGTTGATTTTATGAAAGGCAAATGACATCTGTCCTGTTCAATTTGGGTGGTTATGCAAAGTCAATTTAATGAAATGTGCATATTTCACCTCGAATGGCTAATTTCTGGTGACGTCACATCCCATTGCATTTGTTGATGAGTCCCCCCACTTCAATTTTTGGACTTAACCCCCGGGTGAATGAAAGGTAAGCATTAAAAGCCGCACGCATCCTCTTCTCCACTCCTATGGATCTCGCAGCTGGCAACGCAGATTTTCATCAAGACACGCAAAATGATGCACAGAACTATGACATGCCTGAGCCTACTCTTCAAAGCAAGGCAGGTTATATGACAATAAAGCAAGGCCCAATTCAGTGAAGACACAGAGCCGTTACAGATGCGTGTAATCTCTTTATTCTTCTAGAGGCAACTGCCAAACATTTGGCGGTAGCTCCGCCTTCCCATGGCGAGCCTAGGCGCTCGTCATAGACAGAGGACTGTGCACTCTCTAAGGTGAGGGACAAAGAAAGAGGACACTACACCTACTTTTCAACCTTGATAAACTATCAAGTTATGCCAGGTCAGCTAATAATCCTCAGCGGCACCAAATTTAAGGCAGCCTGCGCCAGCAGTGGTAGGCTGGCAGTTAAAGGCCCAAACTTGTGGAATGCCCACCTGAGGAACAGAAAGGGCATCTGAAGATTAGAAAATAGCTGAGAATGCTTTTATGTGTTTATTTATTTATTTTATTAATTACATTTGTTATACGCCCAGACCCTGAAGTATGACGGCGCAGTTACAGACAGCTTGGGATTACAATCTTAGCAATAATAGTTACAGACAGCTTGGGATTACAATCTTAGCAATAATAGTTACAGACAGTTTGGTTATTACAGATGGGAGTAGCTAGGTCTGTTAGACTAGGTTGAATAGCCAGGTTTTCAGGGATTTTTTAAATTGCTGGAAGGATTCTTCCTCCTTAATATTTGTCGGGAGAGTATTCCAGTGTCTGGGGGCTAGGACTTGGAAGCTGCTGCCCCCGACTAACAAGCTTTTGTAACGTGGGATTCCTAGGAGAGAGTTATTACTGGATCTACGTTTTCTGGTGTAGGATTATTTCATGATTGAGTTGTTTGGGGGCTTTATTGGCAATGCTTTTTTGTGTGATGCATAAGGTTTTGAATATGATTCTCACCTTTGTGGGTAGCCAATTGTTTTTTCTTCTAATGTTGGAGATGTGATCAGTCTTTTTTATTCCTAGTGCTGCTCGTAGGGCTTTGTTCTGCATGAGTTGGAATTTGGTTAAATTAGCGCTGGAGGTGCCTAGGAGGAGTACATTAGAATAGTCTAACTTTAAAAGTATTACTGCTCTCGCTAGGGTGACACAGTTTTGGGCGTGAGGAATTTCCAGCTTAGTGTGATGAGCTTGGAAGTGTAAGAGGTGGCTGAAGAGAGGGCGCTTACATGTTTAGTCATAGTTAGATTGGCGTTTAAGTAGACGCCAGGGATTTTGACCTGTTGAAGTATTGAGATTGTGGTGCCGTCAATGGTGAAGGATGCATAAGTAGGTTGAAGGGCATTAATTCTAGCAGGGGACCCGACTATAAGCAACTCTGTTTTATCATCATTGGGGCAGAGGCTGTTATGAGCCATCCAATCTTGAATTAGAGCATAGATTTGGTTTAGGAGCAGTGTATCCTGCTTATGGTTCCTTGAAAGGGGAATAAGGATCTGGGTGTTATCTGTAAAGGTAGTGTAGATGACACCCATGGCATCCAGGGCTGTGAAAAGTAATTTGGTGTAGGCATTATAGAAGGTGGGTGTTGGGCAGGATCCTTGAGGGACGCCTATGGGGACTTGTATGGGGTCGGCAGATTATTTGCTGATAGACACTCTTGATAGCCTGTCCGATAAGAAGAATTTAACTCATTTAGTCGTGTCCTTGGAGACATTGAAGTTATTCAATAGAGTAGCATAGAGTTTGTCATGATCCACTAAATAGAAGGCGGCCGAGAGATCTAACAGCAGTAGAAGACAGAGTTTGCCTGCTTCCCTGGTGGCATCCATTTGGATTTTCAAATCGAGAAGTGCCGTTTCAGTGCTGTGGTTTGGTCTGAATCCTGATTGTCAGGCACCCAGGAGTTGGTTTTGTTCTAGATGGTTTTGGATTTGGATGTATGCTATTTTATCTATTATTTTTAATAGAAATGGGACCATTGTTATTGGTCTGTAGTTTGTGGGGGTGAATGGGTCTAGAGTTGGCTTTTTCAGGAGCAGTGTCACCCAAGATTTTTTAATGCTGACGGGGACCGTGTTGGTTTTAAAGGAGGCATTTACAAATTCGGTAATGATGGGGGTTAAAGTTGGGGCGCAGAGTTTAACTAGGTGGGGGGAGAATTGGTATTCTTTGCAGTTGGAAGCTTTTTGTTTTGCTATGGTGTCTAGCACAGCTTTTTGTGAGACTGGGTGAAGTGCAACGGGTTTCTGGGATTGGTAATAGGTGAAACCTCTAAGGTGGTGGGTGGTGTTTTACCTAAAAGGGTTTGTTTTCTGTTTGTGATTTTCTTTTGAAGAAGGAGTATTTTAGATGCAAGCGCATCTTCGATTGTTGTACACCATGTTTTACTAGCAATGACTGGTGGTGTGTCGCGACAGGGATTCTCAAGTTCTCCAAGTATGGACAAGAGCCCCTTTGAGTTGGATGAGGCATTGGAAATGCAAAGGTTGTGAGTTATTCTGGCTGTTGTGTAGATGTTTTTGGCATCTCTAAATGCCTTAGCTGAGTCTGGAGTGTTGTTTTCTTTTTGTGGATGTGCTCTAGTGATCTTTTGGTGCGTCTCAGTGTGACTAGTTCCTCGTTGCCCCGCACCTTCTGAGACACCCCGAAGAGACCGGTCTAGAGTCCAGTGCCACTCAAGCAACTTTGAGACCGCCGAGGGTGGGATTGACCGATCTCCCACACTCTAGCATTTTATAACATAGACTGTATTAGGATTGCCTTTCTATTTAGCTTTGACTGTAAACGTACCGTAGGCAACCTCTGGTTAGCTGTGCTTGGGGCCCCCACCTTTCTTCTGTCTCCAACCCTCCTTCCCCCAACGTGTTCCCATTATTGCATTCCCCGCCTGCTCTGGGCACTCTGAAGTAGCTTATAAAAGCCAATAGATGCATGGCAAGTGGGCTCAGGAATCCTTTATGTATACACAGATGGGTGACGTGGGAGCGCATGGTGCCTAGGACCTCATTTTATGCTTGGCGCAGTTGGTTGCACAGCGCTGCATACGCAGTCCATGTCATTGTTACTTGGTGGTGACGTCAAGCTGTGCCGAAATTAGACTTTGGGACAGTCATATGCTTGTGCCAATGCAGGCAATGGGAGACTGTCTACCATTACAGAGGATGCACTATTCCTCCTCCCGTAGACGTCTGAGAAGGAGACTGTTTCAAGGTTCATATTTAACCATGAAAACGTGCTGTGACTGACCTCAGGAAACCAGAAGCTGGACAGCGTGAGAAAGTGCTGGCATTCGAATGGTAAAGTACTCCCAGGGTCCCAGTGCCTCAGCTACAAGCAATCCTTGTTTCTCATCTGCCGACCAATAGGCAAGAAATACATTGCCTGGATATGGCATTCATTATGCATGGTTTCCAGACTGTTTCCAATCTGTTGCAAGGAACACCATGGCAATAACATTCCTTGTTATGTGGAAGTTACTTGAATTATTTGAAGTATTGTTTTATTCGTTATTCGATATGTGCAGACATACACCTAGGCTCAGGGTGATAATCACATTATTTTCTGATGTCAAGTCGCTTATCTCTTAACGAGAACAATAAGGGGTGCCTGATTGTAATCCCTGCTCCCTCAGGCTAATTACTATTAACAACAGACAAAATGGACCAATGGATAGGGGATGGCAGATCGTATTAATTTATCTTTTTACATATATCAATAAATGTCTCATTCCAAATGTATCTTTCTTTTTATTATTACAATCATACTAAAAGATTAATCACATCTTCCATAATACACCTTCAAATAAAATTCAGTGCTATCATGTTAGGCTCAGAGCACTCATCCCTACTATTCATTCATTCACATTCTCTCTCTCAACATTTTACTTGATACATATACAGATGACCCACTACACCCGGTCATCATAAACAAAATTCAATGGAAACAATATTGGATTCCCTCTGCCTGTTCTCAGGTGATCTTAATCTGTGTACAATTATTTCAACTGATATGATGGTCGACCCGTGTTTCGGTTGTCAATAAAGGACTTCAAAAGTTATGTCTACTTAGTAAAGTAACCTTCGTCAGGACAAAAACAAGAAATTCAGTTGATCCTATTTCACATTGTAGGGTGAACCACACCTCCTAAAAAAAGACAATAAAAAAACCTATTGTTACTTCTGTCATACTGTCATCCCCACTTCTTTTCATAACACTCTATTTGTGACACTTCATGATTCTGAATAGCACTCATGTTATCTACACTCACCTACATCTTTCAATTATGGTGGAAGAGCAGATGTTTGTTTGTTTATTTATTTATAATGCGCACCAGACCCGAGGGTATCAGGGCGCAGGAACAAGAATATTTTCAGCTTACAAAGTTACAAAAATGCAGTACAAAGTACAATATTTTCAGCTTACAAAGTTACAAAAATGCAGTACAAAGTACAATGAGAAGTACAGTTAGATCGTAGTGACAAAAATACAATGTGAGGTACAGCTAGATAGTAGTGGCAGGCAGAGAAGTAAAGTATACAGTGTATATGATACAGGATATAAGTTAACAAATGCATGGTTATAGGAGACAGTATATTACAGCAGTGGCATAGATATATACAATGCGTCTATACTCAAATTGGATAGGCGGAAGAGTGAGCCATATATGTATAACATGGCATTAAAATAGGGGAAGGGCCACTTAGGTGTTAGTAATCATTTTCTTTGAACCAGTTGATAGTGTTCAGTCTAAAGTTGGAATAAGTTTGGTCCGCTCTTAGAGAGGGGGGAGGGGAGTTCCAAAGTTGGGCAGCTTTAACTGGAAAACTATTGCCACCAACTTTGATCATTTTAAAGGTAGGCACTGTCAGGCAGTTGGTGTAGGCAGTTCTGTTAGGTCGGAGGGTGGGCTTTCTATTGATCATGTCTATTAAGTATCGAGGTGCCGTGTTGTTTAGACACTTGAAGGTTAATGTGGCAGTTTTTAGTCTAATTTTGTCGATGTTAGAGAGCCAGTTAGTCTGCCTCCTTACCTCAGAGATATGGTCTTTTTTGGGATACCTAGGGCTGCTCTCAAGGCGTTATTTTGCAGAATTTGAATTTTTCTGGTAATGTATTTATTGGAGCCAAGGTATAGGGCATTGCAATATTCCAGTTTGGACGACACAAGTGCTCTGGCTAATGTGGTGCAGCTACTTCATAGATATAGTGGACGAATCCTCATTGCACTTGCACGTGTACCCCACTAAATATGGACCCACCTACAAGGATGCAAATATGAGTGACCCCATTAAATCAGGTCTTTTACTTAAAATCCTAATAGTTCAGTCTTAATCGCAAAAACTTTTAAAGCAATCCATATACTCACTGTTATAGTGCAAGGAGCGCCTTTAATTGCCATCTAATCGGATATCTTGTTCCTAGCAGATCACTTTTACACTTCCGATGGAGACACCGTCTATTTGGTCATTGCACTACCGCCTGATAGCCAATTTTGTAGAAGTATTGATTGGCCGGCATCAGTACTTCTGGTTCAATCAATTCCTAAAGGTCAAGAAACCTTCATCAGAGTCTATATAGGTTCCCATCTTTCTTTAGGGCGAACCCACTACGTAGATATTTATATCTCAAGGGTACTTACATCAACATCTGAGATATTGGGCAAGGTATCTCCCTTAAAGGTGCCCACCACGATCTCTTTCAAATAGATTCAGATGTCTTTGGATATTTCTCAATGTTTGCAACACTGTGGGTGTTCCCTTTACTGGAAAGCAACCAGATCTGTCATATTCCTTTGGTTGAATTTTAAACACAGACTTCAAAATTCTATCATTTCCTATAAATCTGATAGGTCAATATACCTAAATCACATTACCCATCTTTTTTGATGCGTGATTACTACTGACGTGGTCCTGTCAATGTTTAGTTAAAAAACTTTAACGGCACAGTTTTACTGCCAGCTCCATTACCGCCATTCTTTCATTTACCTGTTGAACCATTGGTTTCTCCAAATCCTATTGCTTACACAGGATGTCAAGCACACCTCACTGTTGTTACCTGCGTGTAACCTCTGCGCATGCATCCGAAATACCATTTCTTGTACATTATTTTACTCTGCAGTGAACTTGACAAAAGGTCCACATAATGCGTACTGTATTCAATTCACCTACGCATTCAAACACTTAACGTGAAACAGATACAATCACATCTATCGCTTCCTCCAAGTTCTCACATCTGAATTCTCTCTCGGTCGCGGGCGGAAAGGGAAAACGCCCGCATCACATAGCGTTCTACTATGCTTGGCCTTAATGGTCATAGAAAGAGGACAAAAGTCCTTACTTTTCTACCCACGGCCATATAGGTATTATATCCCACAAATATCACATTTCACTTGGATGTAGTCACTCGGCCAAATCTCATCTTTATGCAACAATGTGTCCCGAATCTTCTTACCAGTATTGTGCCATTTTTTACATATTCCCTTATATTTAAATTTTTCATCTTATTTTTTCGAAACGGCAGCCACAAGTTAACACTCTCCTTTTGGAAAAAGGGGCTTAAGGCCAAAGAATGTCCGATACTGAGATAACACTACTCATTCTTCTGTTATTACCATATAATGTATGTTATCATGGGGATGTTTATTACCCGTGTATCTCTCATTTACCTCAGGTCCATGACACCGTGCATTGGCTATCAGGTCTACATAGTCACATTATCCCCTTTACACATACTAAGCAACAGTGGTTGTTAACTATTTGTTTACTTCCAATTATCTAGCCAATTTCTCTCTCTGTTTTACATATAGTAGAGGAAACCAAACTTTAGTTCTCACACAACATCAGAGACCCGGGTGCCTCTTATCCATGTGCTATGAGTGCATTCCACTCCACGGACACATTTAGGCCCTGTCTCACTGTATCCAAAGTGTATATCCACCGCTGTTCGACCCTATGTAGGGCTGTGGTCATGTCTCCACCTCTACTCTGTGGTCTAATACATTGCAACACGAACCACTTGAGGTCCGTATCTCGGTGCTTAAATTTAACAAAGTGGCCCACTAAGGGCTTATCCAACATTTTTTTCGGATACAACTCCTAGGTTCCCCTATTCGCTATCTCACTTCTCTCGTGGTTTTGCCCACGTAGAGTAATTCACAGGGGCAAATAATAATGTAAATCACGGTTTTAGTTCTGCAATTAGTGTGAGTTTTTAACTGCCGTTTCACTTTATCATGATTGAACTCTAATCTAATCTCTGTCAAAGGACACGCTAGGCAATTGCCACACTTGTAGTGACCTACTATTGGCAAGAGCCCCCACTGGTTAAATACTGTTTGTTCAATTTAAGCACCGAGATACGGATCTGAAGTGGTAAAATAAAGTGCAAGAATGTTTAGCTATTAAATGAGAAAAGCGCCTTATAGACAGTGGGCCTCATTACGACCCAGGCGCTAATGGGTTAACAGCGTCGTAAAAGGCTGCAGCGCCGTTAACCTATCAGCGCCTAATTACGAAGTTCCCTTTGCGGGACCCGACCTTAACGGCTGGTTTTACCAGCTGTTAAAGTAGGGACCCGCAAAGGGACCTTGGTGCTAAGTATGGTGCCGCAATTTGCAGCACCGTACTTGGCGCCTTCCCCATTCCCATTGAGCCCTATGGGGCAAAAATGGGAATGGGGAAGGGCCATGGTGGCATGGGGAATTACCGCCCCGCCAACCTCGGAATGGGGTAGTAATTCCCCATTCCGCCATGGCGGACACCGGCATGGACCATGGTGCTAATAGCACCATGGTCCTCCGCATGGGTCGTAATGAGGCCCAGTCTCCTTTTATTATTAGTATGGTATTTATTGAGCGCATACCTGGCTTCTAGAAGCAACAGAGCGCTTTACAGAAGAATACAACAGAACAGATATACAGCGTGGAGTAGGATACAGAGCGGCACAGAGGAGGGGTACAGCTGTGCAGGGTGGCAGGGAGGAGAGAGGCATATGGCGTCTAGCAAGTCAGGTGGCGTGGGGGCGATGTGATTGTCTAGGTGTTGAGGAGAGACTCCTTGAAGAGGTGGGACTTGAGTTCTTTTCTGAATTGTACGAGCGTGTGGGCAAGCCTGATGCTGACGGGAGGAGGTTCCATAATCTTGGGGCGTATGCAGAGAAGGCTTGTTTTCTGGTCCTTTCCTTTTTGCAGCAGCAGATGTCAAGTCTGCACGTGTCCTGGTTTCTGGTGGTGCACTGTCCGCCGGAGATGCTGACTTTCCTCACAAGGTAGCTGGGTGACTTGAGGGCGACTGCCTTATAGATGATGCAGCAAGACTTGGTAATTCATGCATGCAGTGGGAGACAGTGAATGTCGATGAGGGCCAGGGTGATGTGGTCGTATATGCATAGACTCTTTATGAGGCGTGCAGCCTCATGTAGGACACTTCTCTGGGGCACAAAAGAGGACGACTGGAGGGCTTTGAGGAGTGCATTGCCTCATCCAGGTGATTCCTTAGAACTTTCAGAAAATCAATTGATCAATTGATATTCCTTTTGCAAGAACACCATTTTATTAAATGTTTTACTTCATCTCTTGATAATCCCAAAATAAATGTTTCTGAATCATAACTTGAACACCTTTTTGGTCAATACCTTTCATGGTCCAAAATTGTTCATAATTATCTTAAAAATCTTCATCACCTTTACGTGTGTTTCACCATTAGGTAGATCTCCACCATTAGGTAGATCTTCAGCCTTAGGCAGATCTTCACCCTTAGGTAGATCTCAACTCTTAGGTACATCTCTAACCTTAGGTAGATCTCCACCCTCATATTCACCCTCAGGTAAATCTCAACCCTTAGGTAGATCTCCACCCTGAGGTAGATCTTCACCATTAGGTAGATCTCCACCCTTAGGTAGATCTTCAGGAGGTTTTATGATCTAATTTGTACAGCAAATTATTTGATCTAACCTTGTTGGTAAAAGCGCTAGCAAAGGACCCACATGAATTTTCCAAAATCCTTTTTTTTAAAGAAATACTGCATCAGAAAGTCCAGTGATAGCCCTTATGTTTTTCCGCATGGTTCCTTGTTTTGTTCGGTTGACAGATTAAAACAACAGTGTGTTTGCACTCACTGTAGGTGCTTGAGACGATGAGTAGTGAGTGGGAGATGTATCCGGCAGGAGGTGGACATGCTTTGAACGCATCCGCCAACTATTTGTTGGCTCAAACTAGCAGTAAAAAAAGTGTTTCACCTATGCAGGTCCCTTCCTCTTCAGAATCGAGTTCAAAAGCAATGTTGATAGTTGAACGGTGACAGTGCTCCATTCCCTGAACGCTTTTGCAAGGTTCCTTGAGGCGAATGAACAGCGCAGCACACTCAGATGCCAACTTTTCAGAGTGGGCTTGAGGCTAACTTGTCCTACATTCCAAAAATGTGTATAATCTACACAGCTCCACCCAACTCATCAAAACGCCAAAACGCGCTGTGAACCCGTCACATTGAAGAGAATTGCAGTAGAATTAGAAACAGGCACAAGATACTTGTACTTACTTTTTTTGTAATGGTGTTTAATCGTATAAATAAGTGTCTTTGTCACAACAGAGGTGGCAGTTCCTTAGTTGAGCGATGTTGTGATTAGTTTGACAGACAAGCACTTTGGGCCTCATTCCGAGATTGGAGACAGCCATGGCGCTGAAAGCGCCATGGCTGCCTCCAATAACGGTACCTAAGCCGCCCTCATTCAATGGGGATTTACCGGTCTAGTCGGACCTTTGCGGGACCGGTAAGTCCCCATTGAAAATACCATTCCCCATTCCCATTTGAGTCCCCATAGGGCTCAAATGGGAATGGGGAATGGTATTTTCAATGGGGACTTACCGGTCACACAAATAAGGTGCGGGAAGGGAAAGGTGCAAATAATGGTACCGCAATTTGCGGTACCGTTATTTGCTCCCAAAGACCCTTTGTGGCTCCCACAAAGGCCACCTGGTAAAACGGCCTTAGCGGGACCCGCAAAGGGACCTCGGAATAGGGCTCAAAGGGATTACCTGCACCAATGTCCTTACCGGTGCCCGTAATCCCTTTGCGCCAGCCTCGGCATGAGGCCCTTTCTCTCATTGGCATCACTCGGCGGACGTGTGCACTGTATTGTATTTTTGAGTTACCGGTTGATGGGCCTTCAGAAGTGATGCCATTGCACTGGAGTGACTTGTGATCCTGGGCAAAACTGTTTTTAGAATGTGCGTTCACTGTCAGTGGGACTTTCTTCACGAATTAAAAACAACAGTAAGCAATATATGTTGTTATGGAGAAAACACAATTATCTAGACGTACAATTAACCCAATTGCAAACACGTGTATATATATATCTGTCGATTAATTTTTTCGTAATTTCGTACTCGTTTAAAATGCAGTTGTAAAAATGACAGGTGATGAAACAACGTTAGACCCCCAGGGTTTCTATGTTCTTTCACCGTTGGACATTATCACGAATGCCTTTTAAACGTGTACAAAATTACGAAAAACATCATCCAACCCCTCCTCCGCCACCAATGTTTAACTATTCATGCCCCCACCCCAAAATTTCGATTACCTTTTTTCGTAATTTTGTACTCGTTTAAAATGCAGTCATAAAAATGACAGGTGATGAAACAACGTTATACCGACTTCAAGACACTTACTTATACCGTCTTTTTTGTGGCAATGAGGCAGCACAGGTTATATTTGTTTTGTATTCTGGGCTGCGAATTCCACAAAGATTGCGAGGTCCCAGCTCTGTGATTTGGGCAAGCAGAGGGCAGTGAAACCATTGTATCAGGTGAAGGGACCGCTTTGCCTCTAAAGCAATCACCACTGCACTACAGGAGCCGGGCCTGCCCTTCTCAAGGGTTTCCCTGACACCTTTGTGGCCCTGAGGGGTGTGTGGGCTTTTTGCGGGTCAAACCCGAGAGCCGCGGGTCAGTTGACAGCCATGGCAGCGCAACCGGCAATGGCACTCTACACCCCACAATGGGTTTTAATTGTGGAGAAGTCGCATTAAGGCCCTGTGATTAGAACATCACCTGTCTTAAAAATAGGCCATGAGTGATTGAGGCCCCGCCCCGGGGTCAGTCTGCATGAAAACATAGAAGAGTGCTATGGAAGTACACATTTCACTGTCCTAATCTGTGCAGATAAGAGTGAGCACACATGCTCTAACCCACAGAGGGCCCTGAGACCTCTGGGGACACCGGTTACGCCAGAGGACGCCATGTAGGCAGAGAAGGTTGGAGATGTCCGCCCGGACAGACAGGGAAAGGGTCTTTGCTTCCAGAAGACTCCAGAGTCCAGACATGCTAATGGCAGGCTGAGGATTCGGGTAGGGCTGACCCGGGGTTTACCCCTCTCGAGGGATACCTCTGAGCACGGGAGGGGTCTCCACAAACATCCTGTCCTCACAGAGAAAGGGGATCTGATGGCAGGACTCTTCTGAAGTGTGCACAAGCCCCCGGTGCTGGCCCTTTCAGTCTAAACCTGCACCCACGCTCGGCTGCATTTTTAAAAACACCCCCCTTTGGGACCGAGATTTTCTCATGCGAGAACTGGGGCAAGAAATCTACTTTTATGGATCATGCAAAACCAAGTTTTATCTTGGATGGTCCAACCAAGTATATTGTGACTATCAGGGACGACAAGATGAGCAGAAGCAAGATCTTGCCCCTGCGTGTAGAACAGCTGCCAGCCTGGTCTCCACTGGGCGCTTGCTCTGCTCTTCCTAGACAGGAAAGACTCTGCCGACTGTGTCATATTGCGATAGAGAACTCGAGACATGTATTAACAGGTTCTTCAAGATTAACGGATCTCTGGCTTAAGGATGTGGAGCTTCTAAGAGTATTAATAACCTAAGAGAAGAGCAAACGTGGGCATTTATTTACTCAGGTCAAAATATACATTTAAAGTGTCATCTGTACCATACAGGGAAGATTATGATCAAGAGAATTGAAAAGGTGGATAGTTGATTTTAATAATCTAAAGTATTTTTTATGTTAGTATATATGACCTATATTTATTAGATAATAAAATAATTAATTGTTATGCATTAAAGTGTAATGTACTATTTGATGATGGGATTTGCTCGATATGAGTGTTTATTGTTTTATATCGTGTTTAAAGTTTTCGTTTTTTTGAACCACAACACTTTAATAAAAAACACCTCCGTTCCTCGTTTTTAACATTCATTGTAAGCACCCCTTATTCACAAAATCAAAGAGTCATCCAAACAATGACACCTCCCGTAAGCTTGAAAATGTCTTCCCTTCCGAGGGGCAACCAGCCAGCTCTAAACATTGCCCTGTTGCCTTCACCCCACAGAAGTCATTGTTTCACACAAGCATCTTGTGGATAAAATGTGCAAGCACGGAATGCATCATTAACACACTATATACATGTCAACACATTAGACACATCGCAGACTATGCAGCAATAGTAAGCTAAACAAGCATAGGCAATGCCAAATGCCTGGGCTTTTGTGTAAGAATGGGAAAGTCACTTGCCAGGCCCTGTCATAGTGGTGATTTTAATTGGTTATTGATGGTAGCAGCTGCAGAATGGTGCGACTACCTGGGCACGCAATAATAGTGTCTGGTAAATGCCTAATACTTATACACAAGCCAGAACAGTTGGCTTTGCCAATGCTTGTTTTAAACAGGCCTTCAGTGATGGACACGCAGTGTTCATAAATCGAGGGGCAGAAGCCAGACCGTATGACACTTTTATTGCACCATAAGCGTGTTCACTGCTCCAATTAAGTCATTTACTCTCAGAAGACTTTTGAAAAAAACACTGGCAGGCACTTTAAGTGCAACGTTTGATGTTAAGGCTTGATTAAAGCAAGCTCAAAGAGTTCCCATGAGGAGGTGTTTCGGGCAGGGAAGGGCGGGAACTGGGTGGGAATGGCCTTAGGGATTAACATGTCCATGGGTAGTCAATCGGTGGGCACATACCAAACAACACCTACAGGCTTTGTATCCTTCCTCATAGGCATTCCCCCCTATCTGTACCCTCATGCAATTGTTTCGGCTTAAAGGTGCAGCTAATATCCCAAACGAAAAAACAGGTTTATGTGGTGGAGGTATTTACTGTGGAGTATACACAGGGTGAGGGGCTTTGGAATGCTAATGCGCCTGCCCAGTCACCTGTGACTTCACAGAGAAGGGGGGCCACTAGCAATCTCCTCTTCACACTTTGTTTGTTTGTTTTTTTGTTTGTTTATTTGTATAGCGCTCTTGACCCAGGGGTATATGTGCGCTTTGAGCATCTGGTTACAGGCAACAGTAGGGAACAATAGTACAACAGTAATGTGGCATATCAAGGTTGACAAGAAGGCAGTTAGTGCATAGATAATAATAGGCAAACACAATAAGAAGCATTTGAACATTGGGTATGCATACATACATGGTTGGTTATTTGTTGAGTAACCAGGTGATGACCTTAGTTCTGAAGGGTTGGAAGGTAGGTGTGGATTTGATATCCAGTGGAATGGTGTTCCAAAGTTGTGAGGCCAGAGCTGGGAAGCTGGATCCACCAGCTCTTTTGAGGGCGTATTTGGGCACCGTTAGTTGTAGTGTGTTAGACGATCTAGTGGTTCTAGTGTTCTGTCTTAATGTAAATTTGTTAGTGAGATAGGGCGGGGCTAGGTGGTTAAGAGCTTTGTATGTAAGGCATATGGTTTTTAAGTCTATTTTTTGTTGGATGGAGAGCCATTTGCATGCGATTCTAGTAGCGGAGATATGTTCTCTTCTGGGAAGATTTAGGGCTGCACGGAGTGCGTTATTTTGTAAGACTTGCAATTTATTGATTACTGTTTTGTTGGCACCTACATAGAGGCTATTGCAGTAGTCCAGTTTGGATTGAATGAGTGCTCTGGCTAAAGTGAGGCAGTTGTTGGGGGAGATCAATGGTCTGCAGGCCCTAATTAATTTACCAGTGTAGGCAGTGGCTGAGGCAGTCATATTGATTTGTTTGGCTAAATTGGTATTCGTGTCTAAATAGAAACCGAGGGTTTTTACACTTTTGGAGATGGGTATGGTGTTACCGTCAATGGTAAAGCTGGTGTAACCGGGACAGAGTTTACGGATGGTATTGGGTGAGCCGACAAGAAGCAGTTCGGTCTTATCATCATTCAGGCAGAGGCCATGTGTGGCCATCCATGCCTGAATGATGGAGAAGACTTCATTGATCCATTTGGCGTCCACGTTGTAGTTAGCGGATAGAGTGAGGAGTATCTGGGTGTCATCTGCGTAGTTCGTGTAGGTGACACCCAGATTGTCCAGCTTGTCAAATAGGGGCTTTGTAAATATATTGTACAAAGTAGGTGAGACACAGGATCCTTGTGGGACACCGCAGGTAATGGGGATAGGGTCAGCCGCTGCTAGGGGTGAGAAGACCCGCATGGTCCTATTGTCCAGGAAGGATTGGATCCATGTGACCGCAGAGTGGGAGAAGTGTGCTGCCAATGACAAATGGTTGCACAGGATTTTGTGGTCGACCAGGTCAAAGGCAGCGGAGAGGTCGAGGAGAAGAAGGATGGCAGCCTTACCTTTATCTTTGAGTTCGTCTATCTGGCATTTGAGATCAACAAGGGCCGTTTCTGTCCCGTGTTGTGGTCGAAAGCCAGATTGGCGAGTTCCTAGTAAATGATTTGTCTCGAGGTAATCCTGGATTTGTAAATAGGCCACTCTATCAAGAATTTTTAGTAAGAATGGGACGGTGGTAATGGGTCTATAATTCGTGGGTATGTCAGGGTCGAGAGTGTTTTTTTTTAGTAGTGGTAGGACCCAGGATTGTTTCAGATTACTGGGGACCAAGTTATTGGAGAAAGACAGGTTTATTAATTTAGTAATGAAGGGGGAGAGATCCCTAGCTGCATCTTTTATGATCTGTGCGGGGCAACTATCCCCCTTGCAGTTCGAGGGTTTCAAGGATGCTATAATTTTCTGTACCTTCGGTATGGATACCTTTTTGAAGGTAAAGCCTGAGCTAATGGCGGTAGGTGGAAGAGGGGTGGGACTGGAAGTAGGACCAGGAGTGAGTTGTTGTCGTTTGTTGTCAATTTTAGTTTGGAGCCCTGAAATTTTGTTAGCAAGGGCATTCTGGATCCCTGTGCACCAAGGTTTATCCTTAGTGCAAAAGTCAGTGGGAGGAGTGGGGTTTTCTAATTCCTTTAGTATGTTAAATAGCTCCTTTGTGCTGGAACTTGCCTGGGAAATCCTGGAGTTGAGAGATTCTTTCTTAGCGCGTATGATCTCATTTTTGTAGAGAGTGGAGATATTGGTGAGATTAGTTCTGTTATTTACTGACGGCACTGATTTCCATAGTGCTTCGAGTTTACTTTTTTGTTGACGGAGAGTTTTAACCTCCGGGGTGTACCATGTATTCAGGTGCGCTTTAGGTTTCCCTTTGCGCAATTTCAGTGGGGCGATGATGTCGATGGCTTTGGCCATGGAATCGTTGTAGACGTTGACCAATTGGTTCAAGTCAGTTGTGGCTGGTAATGCGTTCAGAGTAGGGATCACCAAGGGTATTAAGGCTTCCGCTGTGATGTTGCTCTTTTTCCTAGTTGAACAGGCAGGTGCAATAATAGGTCTTTTATGCGCTAAGTTGCTGGTACTAATGTCAAATGGGAGGAAGTAGTGGTCGGTCCAAATGAGCTGTGTGGGATCTTTCAAGGTAATGTTGCAGTTAAGGGCGGTAATCCAGTCAAGGATTCTGCCCTTCGAGTGGGTGGGTTTGGAGCAGAGTTGTTGGAGGCCATACTCCTCTAATGCCGTGGCCAGGGCAATGGCTGGGGTGTCGAGAGGGTCATTAAACCCAAGGTTGAAGTCTCCAAGTATAATCATTTGTGCTGATGGTTTGGAGCTTTCTGCAATTAGTGAGGTGATGTCTTCCTCAAATGAGCCAGGTGGGCCCGGGGTCTGTAAATTAAATGCAGCGTGATAGTGCTGTTAGGGGACGTTTGTAATTTGACTGCGAGATGCTCACATGATTTAAGTGGAGGAGAGGAGGCTAGTCTGATATCAAGCGAGGACTTAAAAATAATAGCTACACCACCTCCTCGAGCGTTAGGTCTATCTGCTCTGAGGATGGTGTATTTATCAGGTATGGCTAGGGTGAGAGATGGTCCTGCAGCATCATGCAACCAAGTTTCGGTTACAGCAAGGAAGTCCAGGTTGTTGGTTAGAATGATGTCTGCGACGTCTATGGAGTGGGCGACTAATGATCTAACATTTAGAAGAGCTCCTTTAGGAATAGGAGGGGTGGAGTTGATGGGTGTTACAGTATGAGTGTTAGTCTTATTAGGTGTTTTGGCTGGGTATTTTCTGGATCTGTGGTGGGTTCTGGCACCAAGTCTAATGTTCCGATCGGTAGGGATGAGGGTAATGGTTCGAGAGACAGTTGGGTTAGCAGTTATGGAGGTGCTGTGGTCGAGGGTGGGGCATGATACTCTCGTGTCAGTGGGGTTCCACTTGGAGATAGCTGAGTGCATAATAACTGGGGCATCAGAAGAATGTGCATGGCTGAGGGTGGGATAGGCGGATTGTGATACCGTGAGGAAGGCCGGTGTGGTAGGCAGGAATGGTGTGGGGCAAGTGATAGGGTAATGTCTTGGGCAGGCAGGTCTGACTAGACTATTGTTGTAGGCTATGTAACTATTGCCAGTGCAGGGTATGTAACTTTGCATGACAAAAAAGGGGAACATAATCGCAGTAAGGCAGAGTAGCATGCTAAGGCTAGGGTGACGTGCTGAGGAATGGCGCGTAGGGGGCATTGGTGACATAAGGTAGGCACAATACAATTCAAGTGTGGACATGAAGCGACCATGGGGCACAACACAAAATCAGATGTGGTCTGGAAGCGATCATAGGGCACAACACAATGCAAATGTGTACAAGAGGGGAGTTGAGGTGGAGATGCGCTGAACACCATATGAATAAGGAGCACTAATTATAAAATTGATGCTTTAATTGTTGTAGAAACAGCCGACACGTGTTTCGACACGCAGGTCGTTTTCAAGGCTGAGTAGTCACATACAACATTTGATTTATCATATTATTCATGACAGAAAAGAGGATACAAAAAATTGTAACAATCACATTGAATTTGAAAAAAGTAAATACAGACCATATCACATAAAGTTAAAAAATAGTAGTGACATATAGCAAAAAAGATAGTGACATATAGCAAATATCATAATATTATATGAATAAGAATCATTGGCATACCGTAAACCATGGTTGGAGGGTGGAGTAAACAGAAGCAAACGGTAGTTGAAAATAATGAAACAAAAACAGAAAATATACAGTAAGAAACAAGCTTAAACATTTGAGGAATACATCCTTCCTTAAATGGAAGAACAAAAGAAACACATAAAAAGGGGGATTTCCTTGACCTATGCGCTACAATACCGGAGCCCTCAATCAAGCATGGTGTGCACACTTCACCCATGCAAATAATGAAATTGTGAACTGATCGGCACCAAAAGTTAATGGACACACGTTGAGTAGAAACCAATAGCTAATGCAAAAGATACAAGATCAAAGTAATAAATTGAGCTTACCACAAGAACACAGAGTATATCGAAGAAATCAATAAATGGGAAATCCCTGTGTAGAACAAGCATGAATGTCAGTTGGACAACTCAAAACAAAGGATTGCTGATAATTTTAAGAAAATACAAGATATAACCCAAAATATTCGAGTCTACATACCACAAGAAGCAGCGCGTTATAAGTATTACGCTGGTGTCAAGTCCAAGCCGTGATGGCCGTAACCAATATATAACCTGAAAACCAATCAGTAGAATATCTAAGTACTTCAGCCAGATAGTATGGAATCAAATCACTGACTATTCAGCAGCAAAAGATCAAACTCACTCGTTGGATCGAGCAGTCACAGTTACAGAGGAATTCCCCAGAGCAGTCATCTGTACCAAACATTGGAAAAAGATAAAGAAAAGGCAACCGACGTCACAGCGGTGACGTAGGTTGCGTCGCATGCATCTGGCGTCGCGTGAGTGACGTCAGATGTAAACAAACAGTAAAAGTGAAAATAAAAATAGGACTAAGCCGTCAAGTAGGGATAGTATAGAGAAAACTACTAATATGTGGCCGGTAAGCAAATACTAATTAAAAAAGAGAAGGAAATAGTAGAAAAGAAGCAGCAGACGTCACAGCGGTGACGTCCGTTGCGTAGAACGCTGTTAGCGTCGCCCTGATGACGTAAGTATATTCAAACAACCTATTCCAATGGTAGGGCATATCAAATATTTAAATTGAAATGGAAAAACATTTTTTATTAAAACTAAGGGTGCCAGTGCACACGAGCATGATGTAGCGGCTCCGGCAAAGTGCGTCTCCATGTCCTATTCAAAAAAACATACAATCCATTTTGATTCATTAATCAGAATTATTATAGAAATACAGACATCTCGTGGTCTGTGTTGAGACCCCGTGTGGTACAACGAAATAAGCAAATAATTTTCGCCTCCATTTGGCGCAATTTCAGCTCAAGGTTGCCACCCCTTTTCCCCTTATGAGCCTTCATCAGACCAATAAAGCGCAAGTCAGCAATGTCATCTAGCTGATGTTCCAATTGCCAATGAACGGCCAAGGGTGACTTTGGTTCAAGCATTTTAAGGCTAGACAAGTGTTCCCGGATTCGGATACGGAGTTGACGAATGGTGCTACCCACATACAATTTCTCACAGGTACAAATGATAGCATAGACCACATGAGTAGTCTTGCAATTAATAAAATCACGTATTTGAATTTGAGTTCCAAAATGGTCACAAAAGGTTTTGCATTTAGCAACAGCCCAAGGGCATTGGTTACAATTACCACATTTATGAAAACCCCCCGGTTGTTTTAACCACATAGAAGAACTTGGTTGGTTATCAAAAAATGAAGGACTCACAATACTTTTGATCGTAGGTGATCTTGTAAAGGTAAATTTGGGCTTTGGAGTCAAGAATGGTTGTAAATCTTTGTCAAGTCTTAGAATATGCCAATGCTTTGCAACCATTTTATATAGCAATGAAGAATCATTCGTGAATGGAGTGATTAGTGAGATATGTGAGGGATGCTCTTTTGACCTAGTCACATTAGTCAGGAGGTCACGTTGATGAGTTTGGGTGAATTTGGAGTAAGCCTTGTAAATAACTGAACTCTTATACCCTCGATTGAGGAAGCGTTGATTAAGGATATTGCATTCTCTTTTATAGTCACTGGATAGAGTACAATTACGTCTGGCTCTATGAAATTCTCCCGTTGGGATGTTATCAATGATAGCACGTTGGTGATTGCTCTGTGCAGCCAAAATTGAATTCACTTCAGTAGGTTTTCTAAAAGTATTGGTAAGTACAGTGTTTCCTACAACAAAGATATGTAAATCCAAGAAGTCAATTTCACATGAGTTCAAAAGACCAATAAGGCGAATTCCAAACCTATTGGTGTTGGCATGACCTAGAAAAGTAGTGAAAGAGTCTTCAGACCCTTTCCAAATTAGAAAAATATTGTCAATGTAACGACGCCACATCACAATATTTGACACAAATTGCACTTGATTGAGGATATGCGTTTCTTCATAGAAAGACATAAAAAGGTTAGCCAAGGAGGGTGCAAACTTGGCCCCCATGGCAACCCCCCTCACCTGCAGATAGAATTGGTCATTGAAAATAAACATATTGTTCCCGAGTACAAATTGTAAGAATTGCTTCAACATAGATACATGGTCAGAATAGGATGCTGAGGTGTTCCTAAACACATAGTCAATTGTCTGTAGTGCTAAATCATGATTGATATTAGTATAGAGTGCAACTACATCAATTGTTGCCAACAGATAATCTGGTTCCCAAATAATATCTTGCAAGGACTGTAAAATGTGGGCACTATCACGTATGTAGGATGGCATTTGTATAACAAAAGGTTTAAGTGCCTCATCCAGATATTTCGAGAGGCCTTCAGTGGCCCAATTGATACCACTCATGATGGGCCGGACCTCAGGTAAGGTCTCAAAAGGTTTATGTATCTTCGGCAGAAAGTACATGGTCGGTATGGTAGGATTAGTGTTGGACAAAAAATGTTTCTCATCATCAGTAAGAAAACCTCTTTGATACCAGATGTCAATTAATTCTAGGAGACCAGTTATCACACGTTTGACAGGGTTGGAGTCAAGAGTTTCATAGCAACCAGGGGTATGCAAATGTTTGCAACCCATAGTTATGTAGTCAAAAGTATTAAGTATAACAATATTGCCCCCTTTATCGGCCTCCTTGATAACAATTGAAGGGTCTTTGGCCAAGTTTTGCAGTGCTTTCCTTTGCTTAGTAGTAAGATTACTTATTTTGTTTTTATGTGAGACAACTAGTTTGTCCAAATATGAATGGATGTCTTGTGTGAGTGCTTGGTTGAAGGTTTCAATGACATTATCTGCAGGCAGTTGAGGTGTAAATTTAGACTTCGATTTCAATTCTTTGAGATTCAAATGCAGTGGGTTGATATTTAAATCTTGAGCAACATCACATGACTGTGAACAGACCTCGCGATCTAGGGTGACTAGGGTCTCAATTACATTTAAATCCCCAATACTGAAGGAACTCGGGGGATCAGGTATAGTTTTCGGTTGATACATTTTGACTTGAGTAGCAAAAAACTTTTTTAATTTGAGTTTCCTCAAAAATTTGAATAGATCGACCTGAAAATTCACAAAATTAGTACCACTGCTGGGAGAAAAAGACAGACCTTTATTGAGTGCAGAATTCTCGTCATGAGACAAAGAACGATCAGAAAGGTTGATCACCAAATCTGAATCAACTATAGTCCCAAACGTTTCTTTGAGCGCGTCAAGATCCCTGAACGAGTCATGTCCTCGTCCGAACTTCCGCTTCCGCTGCCGCTTACCCCCCCTCCTGCCCCTGGTGTGCTTGGCATGGTTGGAGTAAACACGGTTGGATGTTTGGTAAATCTGACTTGTTTGGTGTTGGCAAATCTGATATTGCCCTTTTTGTAGCGCCTGATTTCGCCCAAAAAAAGTTGTCCTTTTAAATTGGGAGTTACACCAGGCTGTGCCTCATTAGCATCTGATTCAATTGGTTCTGTTTCTGAGTCTGGATCAGAACTAGCAGGGGTAGTAGTTATTGAAGGTGGTTTAGAATGGGTGTTGATATCATCATACTTGGGTTGAAAAGTATAGACTCTATCCTGACGATAATCTTTATCGTCACGAAAATATTTACGAAATTTACGCAGTTTAATTTCGTCTTGATACTCAACTAAGATTTCATTCATTTTTTCAAAATTCTTATGTTTAGTTTCTTCTGCATTAGGCATTTGACTGATTTCCTCTTTAATTACTTGAATCTTAGTTAGAACACGTTTATGCTCTCTAGTCGCATGTAGAATTAATAGCTCCAACATATGTTTGGAGCTTTGGTTTAAATTATCTACCCATTGTTCTGCTAGATCCGCATCCTCTTCGTGATCAAAATTAGGGAATGTGAGAATCCGTAAGCCTCTAGGGATAAGATTGTTCTCAAGATAATTGGTGAGCGAAGCTTGCTCCCAATACTTGTTAATTTCTTTTTTCGAAAGACGTTCGAGTTTAATAAATTTTTGTTTAAGAGTCTCAGGTGCTGAAGAATTACGTTTGAATGGATTTTCTGTGCTACCCCTAGGGGCAAATAATGCTGCCCTATCCTTGTCTCTATTAGACATATAATCAACCATTATTGTGCAGTGAAGGTCAGCAGGCGCAGACTAGCGACAATAAATGTAAAACAAAGTAGATGTGGATTATCGCATTCGAGGTCTGTGCGCTAGTATTCACTGTTGGTGTTGATACTGGAGAAATTGAAGTGTGAGCTGCACTACCACCTACGCCAGCCAGTCCACCCTGGCTGGTACCAGAAAATATGTACAAGAGGGGAGTTGAGGTGGAGATGCGCTGAACACCATATGAATAAGGAGCACTAATTATAAAATTGATGCTTTAATTGTTGTAGAAACAGCCGACACGTGTTTCGACACGCAGGTCGTTTTCAAGGCTGAGTAGTCACATACAACATTTGATTTATCATATTATTCATGACAGAAAAGAGGATACAAAAAATTGTAACAATCACATTGAATTTGAAAAAAGTAAATACAGACCATATCACATAAAGTTAAAAAATAGTAGTGACATATAGCAAAAAAGATAGTGACATATAGCAAATATCATAATATTATATGAATAAGAATCATTGGCATACCGTAAACCATGGTTGGAGGGTGGAGTAAACAGAAGCAAACGGTAGTTGAAAATAATGAAACAAAAACAGAAAATATACAGTAAGAAACAAGCTTAAACATTTGAGGAATACATCCTTCCTTAAATGGAAGAACAAAAGAAACACATAAAAAGGGGGATTTCCTTGACCTATGCGCTACAATACCGGAGCCCTCAATCAAGCATGGTGTGCACACTTCACCCATGCAAATAATGAAATTGTGAACTGATCGGCACCAAAAGTTAATGGACACACGTTGAGTAGAAACCAATAGCTAATGCAAAAGATACAAGATCAAAGTAATAAATTGAGCTTACCACAAGAACACAGAGTATATCGAAGAAATCAATAAATGGGAAATCCCTGTGTAGAACAAGCATGAATGTCAGTTGGACAACTCAAAACAAAGGATTGCTGATAATTTTAAGAAAATACAAGATATAACCCAAAATATTCGAGTCTACATACCACAAGAAGCAGCGCGTTATAAGTATTACGCTGGTGTCAAGTCCAAGCCGTGATGGCCGTAACCAATATATAACCTGAAAACCAATCAGTAGAATATCTAAGTACTTCAGCCAGATAGTATGGAATCAAATCACTGACTATTCAGCAGCAAAAGATCAAACTCACTCGTTGGATCGAGCAGTCACAGTTACAGAGGAATTCCCCAGAGCAGTCATCTGTACCAAACATTGGAAAAAGATAAAGAAAAGGCAACCGACGTCACAGCGGTGACGTAGGTTGCGTCGCATGCATCTGGCGTCGCGTGAGTGACGTCAGATGTAAACAAACAGTAAAAGTGAAAATAAAAATAGGACTAAGCCGTCAAGTAGGGATAGTATAGAGAAAACTACTAATATGTGGCCGGTAAGCAAATACTAATTAAAAAAGAGAAGGAAATAGTAGAAAAGAAGCAGCAGACGTCACAGCGGTGACGTCCGTTGCGTAGAACGCTGTTAGCGTCGCCCTGATGACGTAAGTATATTCAAACAACCTATTCCAATGGTAGGGCATATCAAATATTTAAATTGAAATGGAAAAACATTTTTTATTAAAACTAAGGGTGCCAGTGCACACGAGCATGATGTAGCGGCTCCGGCAAAGTGCGTCTCCATGTCCTATTCAAAAAAACATACAATCCATTTTGATTCATTAATCAGAATTATTATAGAAATACAGACATCTCGTGGTCTGTGTTGAGACCCCGTGTGGTACAACGAAATAAGCAAATAATTTTCGCCTCCATTTGGCGCAATTTCAGCTCAAGGTTGCCACCCCTTTTCCCCTTATGAGCCTTCATCAGACCAATAAAGCGCAAGTCAGCAATGTCATCTAGCTGATGTTCCAATTGCCAATGAACGGCCAAGGGTGACTTTGGTTCAAGCATTTTAAGGCTAGACAAGTGTTCCCGGATTCGGATACGGAGTTGACGAATGGTGCTACCCACATACAATTTCTCACAGGTACAAATGATAGCATAGACCACATGAGTAGTCTTGCAATTAATAAAATCACGTATTTGAATTTGAGTTCCAAAATGGTCACAAAAGGTTTTGCATTTAGCAACAGCCCAAGGGCATTGGTTACAATTACCACATTTATGAAAACCCCCCGGTTGTTTTAACCACATAGAAGAACTTGGTTGGTTATCAAAAAATGAAGGACTCACAATACTTTTGATCGTAGGTGATCTTGTAAAGGTAAATTTGGGCTTTGGAGTCAAGAATGGTTGTAAATCTTTGTCAAGTCTTAGAATATGCCAATGCTTTGCAACCATTTTATATAGCAATGAAGAATCATTCGTGAATGGAGTGATTAGTGAGATATGTGAGGGATGCTCTTTTGACCTAGTCACATTAGTCAGGAGGTCACGTTGATGAGTTTGGGTGAATTTGGAGTAAGCCTTGTAAATAACTGAACTCTTATACCCTCGATTGAGGAAGCGTTGATTAAGGATATTGCATTCTCTTTTATAGTCACTGGATAGAGTACAATTACGTCTGGCTCTATGAAATTCTCCCGTTGGGATGTTATCAATGATAGCACGTTGGTGATTGCTCTGTGCAGCCAAAATTGAATTCACTTCAGTAGGTTTTCTAAAAGTATTGGTAAGTACAGTGTTTCCTACAACAAAGATATGTAAATCCAAGAAGTCAATTTCACATGAGTTCAAAAGACCAATAAGGCGAATTCCAAACCTATTGGTGTTGGCATGACCTAGAAAAGTAGTGAAAGAGTCTTCAGACCCTTTCCAAATTAGAAAAATATCGTCAATGTAACGACGCCACATCACAATATTTGACACAAATTGCACTTGATTGAGGATATGCGTTTCTTCATAGAAAGACATAAAAAGGTTAGCCAAGGAGGGTGCAAACTTGGCCCCCATGGCAACCCCCCTCACCTGCAGATAGAATTGGTCATTGAAAATAAACATATTGTTCCCGAGTACAAATTGTAAGAATTGCTTCAACATAGATACATGGTCAGAATAGGATGCTGAGGTGTTCCTAAACACATAGTCAATTGTCTGTAGTGCTAAATCATGATTGATATTAGTATAGAGTGCAACTACATCAATTGTTGCCAACAGATAATCTGGTTCCCAAATAATATCTTGCAAGGACTGTAAAATGTGGGCACTATCACGTATGTAGGATGGCATTTGTATAACAAAAGGTTTAAGTGCCTCATCCAGATATTTCGAGAGGCCTTCAGTGGCCCAATTGATACCACTCATGATGGGCCGGACCTCAGGTAAGGTCTCAAAAGGTTTATGTATCTTCGGCAGAAAGTACATGGTCGGTATGGTAGGATTAGTGTTGGACAAAAAATGTTTCTCATCATCAGTAAGAAAACCTCTTTGATACCAGATGTCAATTAATTCTAGGAGACCAGTTATCACACGTTTGACAGGGTTGGAGTCAAGAGTTTCATAGCAACCAGGGGTATGCAAATGTTTGCAACCCATAGTTATGTAGTCAAAAGTATTAAGTATAACAATATTGCCCCCTTTATCGGCCTCCTTGATAACAATTGAAGGGTCTTTGGCCAAGTTTTGCAGTGCTTTCCTTTGCTTAGTAGTAAGATTACTTATTTTGTTTTTATGTGAGACAACTAGTTTGTCCAAATATGAATGGATGTCTTGTGTGAGTGCTTGGTTGAAGGTTTCAATGACATTATCTGCAGGCAGTTGAGGTGTAAATTTAGACTTCGATTTCAATTCTTTGAGATTCAAATGCAGTGGGTTGATATTTAAATCTTGAGCAACATCACATGACTGTGAACAGACCTCGCGATCTAGGGTGACTAGGGTCTCAATTACATTTAAATCCCCAATACTGAAGGAACTCGGGGGATCAGGTATAGTTTTCGGTTGATACATTTTGACTTGAGTAGCAAAAAACTTTTTTAATTTGAGTTTCCTCAAAAATTTGAATAGATCGACCTGAAAATTCACAAAATTAGTACCACTGCTGGGAGAAAAAGACAGACCTTTATTGAGTGCAGAATTCTCGTCATGAGACAAAGAACGATCAGAAAGGTTGATCACCAAATCTGAATCAACTATAGTCCCAAACGTTTCTTTGAGCGCGTCAAGATCCCTGAACGAGTCATGTCCTCGTCCGAACTTCCGCTTCCGCTGCCGCTTACCCCCCCTCCTGCCCCTGGTGTGCTTGGCATGGTTGGAGTAAACACGGTTGGATGTTTGGTAAATCTGACTTGTTTGGTGTTGGCAAATCTGATATTGCCCTTTTTGTAGCGCCTGATTTCGCCCAAAAAAAGTTGTCCTTTTAAATTGGGAGTTACACCAGGCTGTGCCTCATTAGCATCTGATTCAATTGGTTCTGTTTCTGAGTCTGGATCAGAACTAGCAGGGGTAGTAGTTATTGAAGGTGGTTTAGAATGGGTGTTGATATCATCATACTTGGGTTGAAAAGTATAGACTCTATCCTGACGATAATCTTTATCGTCACGAAAATATTTACGAAATTTACGCAGTTTAATTTCGTCTTGATACTCAACTAAGATTTCATTCATTTTTTCAAAATTCTTATGTTTAGTTTCTTCTGCATTAGGCATTTGACTGATTTCCTCTTTAATTACTTGAATCTTAGTTAGAACACGTTTATGCTCTCTAGTCGCATGTAGAATTAATAGCTCCAACATATGTTTGGAGCTTTGGTTTAAATTATCTACCCATTGTTCTGCTAGATCCGCATCCTCTTCGTGATCAAAATTAGGGAATGTGAGAATCCGTAAGCCTCTAGGGATAAGATTGTTCTCAAGATAATTGGTGAGCGAAGCTTGCTCCCAATACTTGTTAATTTCTTTTTTCGAAAGACGTTCGAGTTTAATAAATTTTTGTTTAAGAGTCTCAGGTGCTGAAGAATTACGTTTGAATGGATTTTCTGTGCTACCCCTAGGGGCAAATAATGCTGCCCTATCCTTGTCTCTATTAGACATATAATCAACCATTATTGTGCAGTGAAGGTCAGCAGGCGCAGACTAGCGACAATAAATGTAAAACAAAGTAGATGTGGATTATCGCATTCGAGGTCTGTGCGCTAGTATTCACTGTTGGTGTTGATACTGGAGAAATTGAAGTGTGAGCTGCACTACCACCTACGCCAGCCAGTCCACCCTGGCTGGTACCAGAAAATATGTACAAGAGGGGAGTTGAGGTGGAGATGCGCTGAACACCATATGAATAAGGAGCACTAATTATAAAATTGATGCTTTAATTGTTGTAGAAACAGCCGACACGTGTTTCGACACGCAGGTCGTTTTCAAGGCTGAGTAGTCACATACAACATTTGATTTATCATATTATTCATGACAGAAAAGAGGATACAAAAAATTGTAACAATCACATTGAATTTGAAAAAAGTAAATACAGACCATATCACATAAAGTTAAAAAATAGTAGTGACATATAGCAAAAAAGATAGTGACATATAGCAAATATCATAATATTATATGAATAAGAATCATTGGCATACCGTAAACCATGGTTGGAGGGTGGAGTAAACAGAAGCAAACGGTAGTTGAAAATAATGAAACAAAAACAGAAAATATACAGTAAGAAACAAGCTTAAACATTTGAGGAATACATCCTTCCTTAAATGGAAGAACAAAAGAAACACATAAAAAGGGGGATTTCCTTGACCTATGCGCTACAATACCGGAGCCCTCAATCAAGCATGGTGTGCACACTTCACCCATGCAAATAATGAAATTGTGAACTGATCGGCACCAAAAGTTAATGGACACACGTTGAGTAGAAACCAATAGCTAATGCAAAAGATACAAGATCAAAGTAATAAATTGAGCTTACCACAAGAACACAGAGTATATCGAAGAAATCAATAAATGGGAAATCCCTGTGTAGAACAAGCATGAATGTCAGTTGGACAACTCAAAACAAAGGATTGCTGATAATTTTAAGAAAATACAAGATATAACCCAAAATATTCGAGTCTACATACCACAAGAAGCAGCGCGTTATAAGTATTACGCTGGTGTCAAGTCCAAGCCGTGATGGCCGTAACCAATATATAACCTGAAAACCAATCAGTAGAATATCTAAGTACTTCAGCCAGATAGTATGGAATCAAATCACTGACTATTCAGCAGCAAAAGATCAAACTCACTCGTTGGATCGAGCAGTCACAGTTACAGAGGAATTCCCCAGAGCAGTCATCTGTACCAAACATTGGAAAAAGATAAAGAAAAGGCAACCGACGTCACAGCGGTGACGTAGGTTGCGTCGCATGCATCTGGCGTCGCGTGAGTGACGTCAGATGTAAACAAACAGTAAAAGTGAAAATAAAAATAGGACTAAGCCGTCAAGTAGGGATAGTATAGAGAAAACTACTAATATGTGGCCGGTAAGCAAATACTAATTAAAAAAGAGAAGGAAATAGTAGAAAAGAAGCAGCAGACGTCACAGCGGTGACGTCCGTTGCGTAGAACGCTGTTAGCGTCGCCCTGATGACGTAAGTATATTCAAACAACCTATTCCAATGGTAGGGCATATCAAATATTTAAATTGAAATGGAAAAACATTTTTTATTAAAACTAAGGGTGCCAGTGCACACGAGCATGATGTAGCGGCTCCGGCAAAGTGCGTCTCCATGTCCTATTCAAAAAAACATACAATCCATTTTGATTCATTAATCAGAATTATTATAGAAATACAGACATCTCGTGGTCTGTGTTGAGACCCCGTGTGGTACAACGAAATAAGCAAATAATTTTCGCCTCCATTTGGCGCAATTTCAGCTCAAGGTTGCCACCCCTTTTCCCCTTATGAGCCTTCATCAGACCAATAAAGCGCAAGTCAGCAATGTCATCTAGCTGATGTTCCAATTGCCAATGAACGGCCAAGGGTGACTTTGGTTCAAGCATTTTAAGGCTAGACAAGTGTTCCCGGATTCGGATACGGAGTTGACGAATGGTGCTACCCACATACAATTTCTCACAGGTACAAATGATAGCATAGACCACATGAGTAGTCTTGCAATTAATAAAATCACGTATTTGAATTTGAGTTCCAAAATGGTCACAAAAGGTTTTGCATTTAGCAACAGCCCAAGGGCATTGGTTACAATTACCACATTTATGAAAACCCCCCGGTTGTTTTAACCACATAGAAGAACTTGGTTGGTTATCAAAAAATGAAGGACTCACAATACTTTTGATCGTAGGTGATCTTGTAAAGGTAAATTTGGGCTTTGGAGTCAAGAATGGTTGTAAATCTTTGTCAAGTCTTAGAATATGCCAATGCTTTGCAACCATTTTATATAGCAATGAAGAATCATTCGTGAATGGAGTGATTAGTGAGATATGTGAGGGATGCTCTTTTGACCTAGTCACATTAGTCAGGAGGTCACGTTGATGAGTTTGGGTGAATTTGGAGTAAGCCTTGTAAATAACTGAACTCTTATACCCTCGATTGAGGAAGCGTTGATTAAGGATATTGCATTCTCTTTTATAGTCACTGGATAGAGTACAATTACGTCTGGCTCTATGAAATTCTCCCGTTGGGATGTTATCAATGATAGCACGTTGGTGATTGCTCTGTGCAGCCAAAATTGAATTCACTTCAGTAGGTTTTCTAAAAGTATTGGTAAGTACAGTGTTTCCTACAACAAAGATATGTAAATCCAAGAAGTCAATTTCACATGAGTTCAAAAGACCAATAAGGCGAATTCCAAACCTATTGGTGTTGGCATGACCTAGAAAAGTAGTGAAAGAGTCTTCAGACCCTTTCCAAATTAGAAAAATATCGTCAATGTAACGACGCCACATCACAATATTTGACACAAATTGCACTTGATTGAGGATATGCGTTTCTTCATAGAAAGACATAAAAAGGTTAGCCAAGGAGGGTGCAAACTTGGCCCCCATGGCAACCCCCCTCACCTGCAGATAGAATTGGTCATTGAAAATAAACATATTGTTCCCGAGTACAAATTGTAAGAATTGCTTCAACATAGATACATGGTCAGAATAGGATGCTGAGGTGTTCCTAAACACATAGTCAATTGTCTGTAGTGCTAAATCATGATTGATATTAGTATAGAGTGCAACTACATCAATTGTTGCCAACAGATAATCTGGTTCCCAAATAATATCTTGCAAGGACTGTAAAATGTGGGCACTATCACGTATGTAGGATGGCATTTGTATAACAAAAGGTTTAAGTGCCTCATCCAGATATTTCGAGAGGCCTTCAGTGGCCCAATTGATACCACTCATGATGGGCCGGACCTCAGGTAAGGTCTCAAAAGGTTTATGTATCTTCGGCAGAAAGTACATGGTCGGTATGGTAGGATTAGTGTTGGACAAAAAATGTTTCTCATCATCAGTAAGAAAACCTCTTTGATACCAGATGTCAATTAATTCTAGGAGACCAGTTATCACACGTTTGACAGGGTTGGAGTCAAGAGTTTCATAGCAACCAGGGGTATGCAAATGTTTGCAACCCATAGTTATGTAGTCAAAAGTATTAAGTATAACAATATTGCCCCCTTTATCGGCCTCCTTGATAACAATTGAAGGGTCTTTGGCCAAGTTTTGCAGTGCTTTCCTTTGCTTAGTAGTAAGATTACTTATTTTGTTTTTATGTGAGACAACTAGTTTGTCCAAATATGAATGGATGTCTTGTGTGAGTGCTTGGTTGAAGGTTTCAATGACATTATCTGCAGGCAGTTGAGGTGTAAATTTAGACTTCGATTTCAATTCTTTGAGATTCAAATGCAGTGGGTTGATATTTAAATCTTGAGCAACATCACATGACTGTGAACAGACCTCGCGATCTAGGGTGACTAGGGTCTCAATTACATTTAAATCCCCAATACTGAAGGAACTCGGGGGATCAGGTATAGTTTTCGGTTGATACATTTTGACTTGAGTAGCAAAAAACTTTTTTAATTTGAGTTTCCTCAAAAATTTGAATAGATCGACCTGAAAATTCACAAAATTAGTACCACTGCTGGGAGAAAAAGACAGACCTTTATTGAGTGCAGAATTCTCGTCATGAGACAAAGAACGATCAGAAAGGTTGATCACCAAATCTGAATCAACTATAGTCCCAAACGTTTCTTTGAGCGCGTCAAGATCCCTGAACGAGTCATGTCCTCGTCCGAACTTCCGCTTCCGCTGCCGCTTACCCCCCCTCCTGCCCCTGGTGTGCTTGGCATGGTTGGAGTAAACACGGTTGGATGTTTGGTAAATCTGACTTGTTTGGTGTTGGCAAATCTGATATTGCCCTTTTTGTAGCGCCTGATTTCGCCCAAAAAAAGTTGTCCTTTTAAATTGGGAGTTACACCAGGCTGTGCCTCATTAGCATCTGATTCAATTGGTTCTGTTTCTGAGTCTGGATCAGAACTAGCAGGGGTAGTAGTTATTGAAGGTGGTTTAGAATGGGTGTTGATATCATCATACTTGGGTTGAAAAGTATAGACTCTATCCTGACGATAATCTTTATCGTCACGAAAATATTTACGAAATTTACGCAGTTTAATTTCGTCTTGATACTCAACTAAGATTTCATTCATTTTTTCAAAATTCTTATGTTTAGTTTCTTCTGCATTAGGCATTTGACTGATTTCCTCTTTAATTACTTGAATCTTAGTTAGAACACGTTTATGCTCTCTAGTCGCATGTAGAATTAATAGCTCCAACATATGTTTGGAGCTTTGGTTTAAATTATCTACCCATTGTTCTGCTAGATCCGCATCCTCTTCGTGATCAAAATTAGGGAATGTGAGAATCCGTAAGCCTCTAGGGATAAGATTGTTCTCAAGATAATTGGTGAGCGAAGCTTGCTCCCAATACTTGTTAATTTCTTTTTTCGAAAGACGTTCGAGTTTAATAAATTTTTGTTTAAGAGTCTCAGGTGCTGAAGAATTACGTTTGAATGGATTTTCTGTGCTACCCCTAGGGGCAAATAATGCTGCCCTATCCTTGTCTCTATTAGACATATAATCAACCATTATTGTGCAGTGAAGGTCAGCAGGCGCAGACTAGCGACAATAAATGTAAAACAAAGTAGATGTGGATTATCGCATTCGAGGTCTGTGCGCTAGTATTCACTGTTGGTGTTGATACTGGAGAAATTGAAGTGTGAGCTGCACTACCACCTACGCCAGCCAGTCCACCCTGGCTGGTACCAGAAAATATGTACAAGAGGGGAGTTGAGGTGGAGATGCGCTGAACACCATATGAATAAGGAGCACTAATTATAAAATTGATGCTTTAATTGTTGTAGAAACAGCCGACACGTGTTTCGACACGCAGGTCGTTTTCAAGGCTGAGTAGTCACATACAACATTTGATTTATCATATTATTCATGACAGAAAAGAGGATACAAAAAATTGTAACAATCACATTGAATTTGAAAAAAGTAAATACAGACCATATCACATAAAGTTAAAAAATAGTAGTGACATATAGCAAAAAAGATAGTGACATATAGCAAATATCATAATATTATATGAATAAGAATCATTGGCATACCGTAAACCATGGTTGGAGGGTGGAGTAAACAGAAGCAAACGGTAGTTGAAAATAATGAAACAAAAACAGAAAATATACAGTAAGAAACAAGCTTAAACATTTGAGGAATACATCCTTCCTTAAATGGAAGAACAAAAGAAACACATAAAAAGGGGGATTTCCTTGACCTATGCGCTACAATACCGGAGCCCTCAATCAAGCATGGTGTGCACACTTCACCCATGCAAATAATGAAATTGTGAACTGATCGGCACCAAAAGTTAATGGACACACGTTGAGTAGAAACCAATAGCTAATGCAAAAGATACAAGATCAAAGTAATAAATTGAGCTTACCACAAGAACACAGAGTATATCGAAGAAATCAATAAATGGGAAATCCCTGTGTAGAACAAGCATGAATGTCAGTTGGACAACTCAAAACAAAGGATTGCTGATAATTTTAAGAAAATACAAGATATAACCCAAAATATTCGAGTCTACATACCACAAGAAGCAGCGCGTTATAAGTATTACGCTGGTGTCAAGTCCAAGCCGTGATGGCCGTAACCAATATATAACCTGAAAACCAATCAGTAGAATATCTAAGTACTTCAGCCAGATAGTATGGAATCAAATCACTGACTATTCAGCAGCAAAAGATCAAACTCACTCGTTGGATCGAGCAGTCACAGTTACAGAGGAATTCCCCAGAGCAGTCATCTGTACCAAACATTGGAAAAAGATAAAGAAAAGGCAACCGACGTCACAGCGGTGACGTAGGTTGCGTCGCATGCATCTGGCGTCGCGTGAGTGACGTCAGATGTAAACAAACAGTAAAAGTGAAAATAAAAATAGGACTAAGCCGTCAAGTAGGGATAGTATAGAGAAAACTACTAATATGTGGCCGGTAAGCAAATACTAATTAAAAAAGAGAAGGAAATAGTAGAAAAGAAGCAGCAGACGTCACAGCGGTGACGTCCGTTGCGTAGAACGCTGTTAGCGTCGCCCTGATGACGTAAGTATATTCAAACAACCTATTCCAATGGTAGGGCATATCAAATATTTAAATTGAAATGGAAAAACATTTTTTATTAAAACTAAGGGTGCCAGTGCACACGAGCATGATGTAGCGGCTCCGGCAAAGTGCGTCTCCATGTCCTATTCAAAAAAACATACAATCCATTTTGATTCATTAATCAGAATTATTATAGAAATACAGACATCTCGTGGTCTGTGTTGAGACCCCGTGTGGTACAACGAAATAAGCAAATAATTTTCGCCTCCATTTGGCGCAATTTCAGCTCAAGGTTGCCACCCCTTTTCCCCTTATGAGCCTTCATCAGACCAATAAAGCGCAAGTCAGCAATGTCATCTAGCTGATGTTCCAATTGCCAATGAACGGCCAAGGGTGACTTTGGTTCAAGCATTTTAAGGCTAGACAAGTGTTCCCGGATTCGGATACGGAGTTGACGAATGGTGCTACCCACATACAATTTCTCACAGGTACAAATGATAGCATAGACCACATGAGTAGTCTTGCAATTAATAAAATCACGTATTTGAATTTGAGTTCCAAAATGGTCACAAAAGGTTTTGCATTTAGCAACAGCCCAAGGGCATTGGTTACAATTACCACATTTATGAAAACCCCCCGGTTGTTTTAACCACATAGAAGAACTTGGTTGGTTATCAAAAAATGAAGGACTCACAATACTTTTGATCGTAGGTGATCTTGTAAAGGTAAATTTGGGCTTTGGAGTCAAGAATGGTTGTAAATCTTTGTCAAGTCTTAGAATATGCCAATGCTTTGCAACCATTTTATATAGCAATGAAGAATCATTCGTGAATGGAGTGATTAGTGAGATATGTGAGGGATGCTCTTTTGACCTAGTCACATTAGTCAGGAGGTCACGTTGATGAGTTTGGGTGAATTTGGAGTAAGCCTTGTAAATAACTGAACTCTTATACCCTCGATTGAGGAAGCGTTGATTAAGGATATTGCATTCTCTTTTATAGTCACTGGATAGAGTACAATTACGTCTGGCTCTATGAAATTCTCCCGTTGGGATGTTATCAATGATAGCACGTTGGTGATTGCTCTGTGCAGCCAAAATTGAATTCACTTCAGTAGGTTTTCTAAAAGTATTGGTAAGTACAGTGTTTCCTACAACAAAGATATGTAAATCCAAGAAGTCAATTTCACATGAGTTCAAAAGACCAATAAGGCGAATTCCAAACCTATTGGTGTTGGCATGACCTAGAAAAGTAGTGAAAGAGTCTTCAGACCCTTTCCAAATTAGAAAAATATCGTCAATGTAACGACGCCACATCACAATATTTGACACAAATTGCACTTGATTGAGGATATGCGTTTCTTCATAGAAAGACATAAAAAGGTTAGCCAAGGAGGGTGCAAACTTGGCCCCCATGGCAACCCCCCTCACCTGCAGATAGAATTGGTCATTGAAAATAAACATATTGTTCCCGAGTACAAATTGTAAGAATTGCTTCAACATAGATACATGGTCAGAATAGGATGCTGAGGTGTTCCTAAACACATAGTCAATTGTCTGTAGTGCTAAATCATGATTGATATTAGTATAGAGTGCAACTACATCAATTGTTGCCAACAGATAATCTGGTTCCCAAATAATATCTTGCAAGGACTGTAAAATGTGGGCACTATCACGTATGTAGGATGGCATTTGTATAACAAAAGGTTTAAGTGCCTCATCCAGATATTTCGAGAGGCCTTCAGTGGCCCAATTGATACCACTCATGATGGGCCGGACCTCAGGTAAGGTCTCAAAAGGTTTATGTATCTTCGGCAGAAAGTACATGGTCGGTATGGTAGGATTAGTGTTGGACAAAAAATGTTTCTCATCATCAGTAAGAAAACCTCTTTGATACCAGATGTCAATTAATTCTAGGAGACCAGTTATCACACGTTTGACAGGGTTGGAGTCAAGAGTTTCATAGCAACCAGGGGTATGCAAATGTTTGCAACCCATAGTTATGTAGTCAAAAGTATTAAGTATAACAATATTGCCCCCTTTATCGGCCTCCTTGATAACAATTGAAGGGTCTTTGGCCAAGTTTTGCAGTGCTTTCCTTTGCTTAGTAGTAAGATTACTTATTTTGTTTTTATGTGAGACAACTAGTTTGTCCAAATATGAATGGATGTCTTGTGTGAGTGCTTGGTTGAAGGTTTCAATGACATTATCTGCAGGCAGTTGAGGTGTAAATTTAGACTTCGATTTCAATTCTTTGAGATTCAAATGCAGTGGGTTGATATTTAAATCTTGAGCAACATCACATGACTGTGAACAGACCTCGCGATCTAGGGTGACTAGGGTCTCAATTACATTTAAATCCCCAATACTGAAGGAACTCGGGGGATCAGGTATAGTTTTCGGTTGATACATTTTGACTTGAGTAGCAAAAAACTTTTTTAATTTGAGTTTCCTCAAAAATTTGAATAGATCGACCTGAAAATTCACAAAATTAGTACCACTGCTGGGAGAAAAAGACAGACCTTTATTGAGTGCAGAATTCTCGTCATGAGACAAAGAACGATCAGAAAGGTTGATCACCAAATCTGAATCAACTATAGTCCCAAACGTTTCTTTGAGCGCGTCAAGATCCCTGAACGAGTCATGTCCTCGTCCGAACTTCCGCTTCCGCTGCCGCTTACCCCCCCTCCTGCCCCTGGTGTGCTTGGCATGGTTGGAGTAAACACGGTTGGATGTTTGGTAAATCTGACTTGTTTGGTGTTGGCAAATCTGATATTGCCCTTTTTGTAGCGCCTGATTTCAACTCCCCTCTTGTACATATTTTCTGGTACCAGCCAGGGTGGACTGGCTGGCGTAGGTGGTAGTGCAGCTCACACTTCAATTTCTCCAGTATCAACACCAACAGTGAATACTAGCGCACAGACCTCGAATGCGATAATCCACATCTACTTTGTTTTACAATGCAAATGTGGTCGGGAGTTTACCACAGGGCACAACACAATGCAAGTGTGGTCTGGAGGCGACCATGGGGCACAACACAATGCAAATGTGGTCTGGAGGCGACCTTAGGGCGCAACACAAAATCAAATGTGGTCTAGAGGTGACCATAAGGCTCAACACAAGATCAAGTGTGGTCTGGAAGTGACCATAGGGCACAACACAATGCAAATGTGGTCTGGAGGCGACCATAGGGCGCAACACAAAATCAAATGTGGTCTAGAGGTGACCATAAGGCGCAACACAAGATCAAGTGTGGTCTGGAAGTGACCATAGGGCACAACACAATGCAAATGTGGTCTGGAGGCGACCATAGGGCGCAACACAAAATCAAATGTGGTCTAGAGGTGACCATAAGGCACAACACACCTCACATGCACTAAGATCACACATTGACTGTAGAACATCAAAGCACCTAGGTACAAGATCACAATGGGGGCACACATGTACTGAGAAAGGGTGCATTAGGGCGCCTAGGTTCGAGATTACCCCTGAAGTTACAGTACAGGTCCGACATGTATTGAGTTCATACATTGAGTGGGGTGCATCAGGGCGCCGGGACCGAGGTCATGTGTAGACGCTGCCAATGGGTTGGGAGAGTAGGGAGAGTAGTGTGTCTTTAGGTTAGGGGCAAGATGATGATGCACAACAAATGTCAGAGGGAGATGACGTTCCAATGTGATATGTGAGGGGCAGATGGGTTATAGGCTCAGCGGAGCGTTGATATTGCAGGCGCAGTGTTACCTTAACAGGTGAATGTGGTGGTCCAGGGGGTCTGGCAGACGGCAGAGTCGGCAGTAAACAGGCAGAGAACAGGCTCCAGCTTTGTTCCCGTGGGCCTTGGAAGGAGAGGGCCGGCTTCGCCTGCCGGCGCCCAATGGCAGGGGTTATGGTTGCTGTAGCCAATCAGGCAAGGCTACTGCTGTGTGCCTGGATTTCACAGAGGCAGTGCTCCATGATTTACACTTCCAAAAAGGGGCAAGAATGCATACCACACAGCAGTTTAAGTGCCACAACCATGGTGCAAGCCACCCAAGAGAGAGGCTGAGACTCTCATCCAGAGATCAGGGCCTCTGGGGGGGATTTGGGCTCCACGCGTCAGAGATGTTGACTGGGACTGAGTCAGGAATGACTATATGACTCCCTGGTTAGTGTTCAAAGGAACGTCTAATTACAGGCAGCGTCCACTGCCCCTCAGAGGAGGAAAGGCTATCACACTCAGAGATCCCCTGCAATTCTGGTTCTGCTGTTAGAGGCAGTGGCTTGCCCAAATGAGGGTCTAATATGTGCCCTACTTTGACAATAGTATTCATCAGGAAATATATAGACCTACACGTCTGTGTGGGCTTCTTGCTCTGCCCAACAATACGACAGGTGGATGCAGTGCACATATAGATAAAACTAGAAATGAAAGTGTTCCGGTCTAAGGTTGCCCTCATCTTGCTCTACACACTCGGGTAACACCATGGTTCTAATTTTAAGGTTGAACACGTGGCTTTTCAGCTGTACAGCTCCTTGTAGGGCTCAACTTACTTTTCAGGTTCACAGCTCCTCGCAGGGTTCGAATGCGTTTACATTTTTACAGCATCTCTCGGGGTTGCAGCTCTTGGTTCTGGTTTATAGCTCCTCACAGGGAGCAATTTCTTTTATAATCTCACAGGACCCCCCAGGGTTCAAGAGGTATTTCTCTCATCTACCTCATTACTCCCAGACCTCCTCTCCTGCTCTCTGTCAACCTCTCTCCAGCCTCCTTGCTCCTCCTTTCCAGTCACCTCTCTCCAGCCTCCTTGCTCCTCCTTTCCAGTCACCTCTCTCCAGCCTCCTTCCTTCTGTGCCAGCTCCTCCTGCTCTCATCTACAGCACTCTCTACAACTCCTCCTTCATCTCCAAACTCATAATGTCCAGCCCAAAAAAATCCCTCTGCCTGCTATGCTACGTAGGCTCAACTGGAATGACCACCGCTGATTGGCTTCTAAGTGATTTCAACCCGGCACTCCACCTAAGTCAATGCCTAGCGTGTGATGCACAGCTGGAACCCTTAATTATTTATTTATGTCTATAAGTTCTTTTATTTCTGAATGATATACCCTTATTTCACGCCCCTCTCTTTGAACCCCCCCCCCCCCCCCCACCCCCGGTCACACTTAACCAGGAAGGAGGCTGTTTGGCAAAGTTAAAAAGATTTATTTAGGTATTTTCACAATATATATATATATATATCACACTATTTAATGGTTTATACAATGATCGCCAATGAGGTGATGTTGCATTAAATCTATTTAATCACACAGAGTATTGGTAGAAAAAATAATGCAGCATAGAAATAATACATTTGTGTGGGTTCAATCAAAATGCAAGTGATCACTCTTTCCCCCTGCACACTACTCAATCCCCCCAATATGCAGTATCAAGAGATGGAAGGAGAGAAAACAGATTTCAGGATTACACACTCAACAAATACAGTATCAATCCCAATTTCCCCTCAGCAAACACAGCGAAAAACAGGAATGATTGCAACTTGTCAAAATGGTTTTGAAAGTGGCTTTAAATGAATGCTGAAAACACTGAAAATGGATTTAATTCACTAAAATAGTTTCAATACTAGTGAGAGCCGCTTTGTATAGTTTCAGATAAACACTAGCAATGATTATTGAGTAACTCGCAGATTGAAAACTTAATCCTGAGCTCGGATGCAATGTACCGCTGTTTCACACGTGGTAGATTTGAACCAAATGAAAATTTGCAGAAAACTTTTCAGCATGTTGGAAGCGCAATTGCGGAAAGACTACAAGGGGTTGGAAAGCTGAGGATGTTAGCTTCAATTTGACACTTAAATTCCGTTTCTAGCATGCATGGTGAGGAAGTTATGAAGGTTTTTGTAGAGGTTGTCTTTTTCAGAAAGAGTCAAAATTTGTAAAAGAAGGTTGCGCTCTTTAACATTACAAACAAGTTTCTTATACTAGGGGGGCTATGAAGCCACAAACTACATGACAACACAGCCACCAGTCCAGCGACGTCACTGGCTGGTTTTTGCCCGCCGAGACACTTGTCTTTCTTCAGCAAATATATTAGCGCAAAGATGATTTTAACACTACTATTAACAAAGGACTATAGGGATGAGAGAAAGATCCAGGTAAGACCAAAGATTTTCTACAATGCAGTTCTGTATATAAGAGAGTGGGTTTGGATAGGGATGGATAATACATATGCTGGAGACAATCCTATGCTAGGGATACTCACTACCGCTGTTTGGAATGGACCCGTCAGAGATCTGGTCAGGGATACTTTCTGGACTGGAATTCTGCTAGCACACCGGACTGGACTCAAGGCGCTCTGGTTCTGCACTCAGCACGGCACTCTGGACACTGCACAGTGGAATTTGGACTAGATCTGATGGGTTGGTTCTGGTTCGCAGCTATCTGGTCACAGCTCTGCTCTGCTGGGTTGGATCTCTAGATTCTGGCAAGAATTCTTAGCAAAAAGCCAGCTGTTCTTTTCTTTCTGTTCCCCTTGGAGGTCTGGGGTAAAATCTGGTTTCAGGATTTTAAAAGGCCAAGCTGAGAATGGTTCATCTTTGGAAATGGGCCTTTCTGCTTTCAAAGTTCTGGAGTCTGGAATATGGATTTCTCTTACAAAGTGCTTTGCCAGCAATCAGATGGTGGGTGAATGTGTGTGTGTCTCTAGGTACTAAGCTGTCTCTATTTATGTATTTTCTAAATGGGTGGGTATGCTGACTTCTACTAGGCACACCCCCTAGGGATTCTATTGGTTAGGGTATTTCCTCTCCCCTGATTTGAGAAGAAAACCTGGTGTCATGATGACGCTGTATTTTATAATCCAGGGAGAACCTCCCCTTTGTTTCTGCGCATGAAATCTATTTTTCATACAAGACATATTTACAATTTTACAACCTTAACACCAATAGCATATTTATATCAAATATTTGTTGGAGCAAGTATTCATTTGAGCCCCGTCACGGTGAGAGCTTGGGTCTAGATTTGGCAATTCTTTGCAATTTTGGTCTGGTACCCAATGTCAGATTTGTCCACATTTTTACACATATGTGTGCATGACATCTGGGCATAATCATGTGAAGTTTCATGTTTCTGGCATCACCACAATTGCTACAAAACCACACATTCTGTAGTCATGTCCCTGACCATCGCACAGAGTTCTGAGTAGTTTTACAACATGACCAGAATTTTCATATTAACAATACTGTTATTTTACAAATGTTTACAATTTTGCACAGTCCTCTGTCAGTCCTTTTCAAAGATACACTTTCTTGTGCTTTAAGAATACACGGAACTGTCTGTCCCACCTCCAAAGTTTTGGGTGGGTCAAGAGCAATCCCAGCCTTTTCCCCTGGCAGGAGTTTCTGTTGACAGTTGCATCTGCATATCTTTTCAATCAAGGGAGTCTTTTGTCTCTCCCCCAGAGCAGCAGAGCAAAATCTCCTCCCCTCTTCATTAACATCTGACTGGGAGTTCCTGGGGCAGAGAGCAGGAGGAAGGTGCCTTTTGTTCGGGGCATGCAGTGGAATTTGCTTTGAGGTTCTGTGACTGGCATCAGGGGTTGACTTTAGAAATCCACTTTGCTTAAATTTTTCTTTGAAAATAAACTTACATTTTCAAAACAGGCAAACATATCTCCAATTCCAGTCTTTTTAAACATAGAAATTAAATAGTGGCAACCTATGTTGTTTTTGACAGCAAGTCACTTCATTTCAACCATTTGATTTTACTGTACAAGTTTAAGCTTCCAGTGTAATACAGTTTTCATACAGGCGGCCGACGGTACTGCGCCCATATTTTACAGATTTTCACAGGCAAGCACCTTTTTTAATGTGGATATTCTTGTGATGAAATCTGCCTCTCCTGACATTGTGTGCTTATGTGGATTCTTTAAATACAGTGATGGGTAACAGCCAGCAAGGATGTTCGATCTTTTCTGATGTCTGGGAACCATTATTTTGTGATTTCAGCAACCAAGGAAAAACACATTTCAGAGCACTTCTGGGTTTCCTTGCAATGAAGCACTGACTTTCATGTAGTTTCCATTTTCACTTTGTGGGCAGTCCAATGACAGATTTTAGCAGTGTGGTGTCCTGTTCCACTACTGACACAGGCAAAGTAGATTGGCAGCCAACTTTCTGGTTTCACTGCACAATTCTCAGAGGTTTAGAGCGCATAGGGCTTTTTGCGGCCATTTCGCTGGTTCCGGTGCCACCAGCACACAGTGATTTTGCAGGGCAGAGCCTAGTGGGTCAATGCATCCCACATGCTGGAGTCGTCACATGGCTGGTCTGAGCATGCCCATTGGCAGGGAGACTCTGTAGCTCAGTCCCTCTTAAGGAAGTGTTCGAAGGGGGCAGCCAAGTGCCATTTTGCCTCACAGTCCAGATAGTCTTTCCACTGGATGAGTGGCAGCTGCAGTTCTCCCTGGGACTGCTGTTGAAAGTTACCGCCTTCTAGGAATTTGCTGAGCCTTACCTTTGAGTCGGTGGGGAGGTTGAAGAGCTACTTCTCCTGCCTGTGGCTTGGTGGGCATGGGCAGACTACCTCCATGTACTCAATTGCAGGAAGAGTAAATGCTTCCTTCTTCACCCCTGGGCATTACCCGGGGAAGAGGCCTGGATTGTCTTTCCTATTATCATTTGTGGGATGTTGATTGCTCCTGCAGTGTACTTCGGCCTTCCCTGTAATCTTCCTTGGCCAAAGCAACCAAATGCGTGCTTCTAGTCTGGTACAGGTTTTCTTTCTGGTAGGAAGATATATTGTGGGATACCTGGTCCTTTTCTACTTGGTCTGTTGACAAAGTCCAAGCTAGCCTGGGTGAGGGATGGGGTCACACATATCCTTTTTTTGACCATAGAGGAACATGTGGGGAATCTCTTCAGGGCTGGATCCACAGATGACTCCTTGGCACATTCCAGGTTTTCCAAGCGGCTTACTTTGGAAGTCGTGGTTTTCAGATGTTGAGCACTCTGAGCTCGGCTGGCCTGGGAATACCACTGGTCTTGAGGACCTGTGCAATGTGTCTCCAGTTCCATGACTGCGAGGTCCCTGTGAAACACTATCCAGTATAGTAAATGGTGAAGACCGATAGGAGCGGTAGTGAAAAACTTTGGACGGCTGAATGATGCTGAACCCTGTTGTAGGTAGTGTCCTAATTTAGGGGAGTCTTTTGATAAAAGTAGTTTTTTAATTGATCATAACACATTTTTGTCTTTGTAGTTCCACAGTGCAGTCCTTAGGTCCCAACGTCCCTTTCCCAAGTCCTTCAGACAATCTGTGCATTCACAAGATATTGGCAGCATCATCAACCAGCGGCAGCATCATGCTAGATTGAATGATGATACAACAATGTTTTCACAGTTGATATGTATTTGTTCCGGGGAATGAAAAAGTGCCGCCCCCGGCATTGTAACTCCTTGGAATGGGGCACCTGTTCCCCCTGCCATTCTGTTAAACTGTCTTTCCTCACCCTGCTGTAGTTGTTGCCCATGTTGCCCTTGCCTGTCAGCCCCATAAGGGAACAGATTTTGACCCCCTCGCCCAAATTGCGGGTGTCCCATTCCTTGAGGCCCTTGTAATCCCTGCCCTGGAGGTGATGGTCCATAATTAAATCCCATCCCAGGCCTTTTCCTGCATTCCCTTACAAAATTCCCCCATCTCCAGCAATACTAGCACTGTGATGTCCCTAATCCTCCTCCCCGGGGCCCTATCCCCTCCAAAACCTCCGGCTCTTGCTCCTCGAAATCCCCCTCTTCCCATTGGTGCTCCTTCATACTGCCACTGTGGGTTGGGGTACTGTCCCCCCACTCCATTGTCCCTGTTCTCCTTCGCCCCATAGTGCTGCAATTGTGGCATTCACAATCTTTTGAGTATCTCCTGTCCTTTCCCTCTAAGCCGGTGTTGTCACCAGTGCTTGGACAACAACCTTATTTAGTTGCTTTTCCACTAGCTTTGTCTCGTCTGTTTACCGCTTCTGGCTGATCTCCCTGTCCTGCTCCTTGATCACCTTACAATGGTGGACTTTTATACTTTCTATCTCTGCTCACCCTTAGGCTTCAACTCCCACAACTTTATCCAGGGCCTTCTGGACCTCTTTTGGTAATCCTCTCTTTACGATAAAATAGATAAATGGAACTGAATGGTCCCATTGCCCTCCTGTCTCAACTCTCCACATTTCCTGTAACTTTAAGAATAAACATAACTGGATCCTCATCATCACCCATTGTGCACTACATTAAAGAATGTAAATCAGGGGTATCTGGGTACATCTTTCGTAGGGCATCCCGTGCCCTTGCCGTTACATCATTAAAGGCTGCTCCAACATGTTCGTTATTTGCAAGAATTATGTCAGGGTACCGAGCCTTACCCATATGTTCCCAGCCTGGTCTCCAACTATGGCGACCAGTAAACTCTTAAGGTCTCCTGGTGCTGAGGCTACCCCTGCTGTTTGTTTCTCAAATTCATAGATCCATCTACTTCTTGATCACAAACTCCCTTTAGACCTTTAGGAATTGTTTGATCCAAAAGATGTGAAAACTCAACCCTTGCTTGTCCTGACAGATCACCGTTTTCAAAGACACTAGATCCAACCATGCGGAAAACTATAAGTCTGAAACCCAAATCACCAATCCGGTGACAGTATAAAGTAAAAAGATACTTTTAAAAGTAGCAGTAATGTGTAAAACCAATTAAACCGAGGATATGGCATGAGACTGGAACTCATTCCAGAATATATGCATTTCAGGACTGCAGCACCATCCTGATGAACTGTCTCCTGCACATCATGAATGCAGCCGCAACCGCGGTAACTAGTGGAAAAACACATACATCATCCTCAAGGCCCTCCACTACCTGCAGGTGTCCATACAAGTGAACTTCAATTCTCTCTGCTTTATGCACCACATCTACCCCGGCAAAGGTCCACAAATTGCACAAATATGTGACACCATGCTGTCTTCACCCATGCCCCACCCTCTCTTTGTCCTCTTCCTCCCTGATGGTTGCCACCCATAAGGTCATTAGAGACTCACAGATCATACATGTGCATGTGGCCATCCCGTTAAACTCTCTTCTGCTTTCACACTATGAGACTGAACATCATTTAAAATTCTGGATATTTGCTCACTGTCAACTGTTTTGTGGACATCCACATATTTTGGACTACAACTCCTACGATACTTCACCAGTGAGTATGCATGCTAGGGCTGATGGGAGTTGAAGTCCAAAACATCTGGATTGGCACATAATGAGTAACCATGTGAAAAGGCCCAATTAGTCCCATATAACTCTGCAAAGTACTCAGAAACATATCTTCACTCCCACACTACTGTTAATCACTTGTATGTTAGATACCAGCATGAATGATATTTTGTTGTATATACTTTCGGAAAATTGGAGATATTATTGGTAAAGAGAACCTCCCTGGAAAATCATGATTCGCTGGAGGCCTAACCTTTCATGGTTCATTTACCATTCTCTCAGCAATGACAAATATCATTAGCACCCCTGGTGGGAGGAACTAGCCATCTGGGAGGTTCAATTCACAGGCACAAGCCCACATTCTGAGCAGCATGCCTGAGTGCTTATTGGCCAGCACCCCTTGCCATCTTTCACCCTCTCAGCCTCCCCGCTCCCTTTCCTGGCTTGCGGTCACGCAGGCCAAGCAGACCCATGCTGGGGGCACCCAGCCGACATGCTGGGGACACCCAGCTGATATCTTTGGACAGGGGGCACCCTGTCAGACCGTGAGCACATGGTCACTTACAGCGCCTGGGGGCACCCAGGCAATCACCAAGGACGGTGACAGAGTTGCCCAGCAGGGACTCCAGCACCTCGTTGCAGAGTTGCCCATCTGGGGCTCTGTGAACACAGGGATGCAGAGTTCCCCATCAGGGGCTCTGCAGATGGGGGGGCATCATAGATAACGTTACCCCTGCTGGGAGCATCGTGCTGCAGTAAACCACATACATCAGGCAGGGCTCAGTATACATCCACTGATGAGCCGGAAACGGCCCGTCTCTTTTATTTCTATTTAGTCACATGGTTACATGTGACTTTGGCACGAGCCCTGGGAGAGACCATTCTCCCAAGAGCGGTGGCACACCACACTCCTCCTTTTCCAGAACGAACAACAAATGGGAAACCCCACTGGACATTAAATCAATTAACAGTCACAAACAGTAATGCTACGCGCAAATAATATTCACGTACATAAGAACTCAAGTTGAGACAATCACTGCCTCAGAAAACATAACACATCTACTGAGCATGGGGATACATGTGGGGTGACTGTCAGGGTTGGTGGATTGCTGGTGACATGTTGTAAATTCCACATTTAAGCAAACCCTTTATTAAACTGGGTGAGTGGAACTTAAACCACTGAATGACACCATCATGAACACCTGGCACCACTTAAAGCATCTCCACAAGATGCAGGATCACAGCTTCACACCGCAACTTGGCGTAAGCATGCCCAGGGTCTGCAGGCTCCCAACCTTCATAGGGATGGCTACTGAGTCCATATTGAGCAATTACAGGGCTGCAGCAGACAAGTCCAACTTCCGTTAGCATCTGTTCGGGACAGTTCCATTCACAGTTCCGGGCCGGCAAAGCCGCACCTGGGGGCACCAGGGGCCACATCAGCTTGGTCCACTGACATTGGGTGCAGGCAGCAACACTGGTGGCCGGGTGACAGGTCACGCATTTCACTCCCCCTTCCAGGCAGGGGCTGTTGGCGCAATGGCACTCCGACACTCATGGGAGCCTCAACCCTTGTTTGCCATTTCCCTTCTTGCATACACCCCCAGTTCCACTGGGGTGGTTGGGCTGCATGCTGTCAACAGAGCGTGGGTGGCCACACTACTTTATTTCTTCCCCTCTGGAGGAGTCTTTCCTTGGCATCAGAGGGTGCACAAACACTCGTGAGAGCTGCAACCCTCCTATACCCATCAGCCACTGGCCTTTACATTTTTCAAACCACCGCCACTGGGGCCCAGGATTCTTCAGATGGCAATTTGCATGCAACACAGAGCACTTTATTGCTCTCACTGCACATACCATACTGCCGATGGGCCCAGGAGGGGCCTCATTTACATTATTTACCAAGCTTGACAGAGCTGCCTCATACTTCACCGCCGATGGGCCCTGGATCTGTAGGGGGCCCATTCAGTTTATAATCACAGCACTGTCATGGAGCGCTTCATTTTATTTTGCTGCCGGGCTGGCCGGGGATCCCTTTGTGGAGGCGGCCTTCACTGTGACAGTGCCGGCATGGCAGCAGTTCACCGCCTGAGGCCGGGTATGCCTGTGGGAGCTGCCGAAATGGCGAGGGTGTATGAGTGTGCAGCCGCATACTCTGCTTTCCCTGCTCTAACGTGGAGCACTTCATTCAATCTACGCCATGTGGCCCTGGTTAAACCAGCGTGCCTGGGTGGGCAGCCGCAGGTGAACGCTCCCACTGTTACATACGCCCTACGTCCCGCTATGCGGTGATGTAAGGCATTTACTAATAAAAGCCCCGCTCCCGCTCAGGTCGAGCAGTTCCGGGGCAGGACAGCAACGCAGCAGCGTCCGTGTCTTCTTTGCTCCCGTTGGAGCTGCGCAACACGGCCTGATCGCCCCAGGCCTTTCAACCCTGTTTCCCGCGGACACATCGGTTGGGAGCAGGGACATAACAGCCACCTCCAGGATGAGTCCAGGGAGACCGTTCCTTCACCTCGACTCACTCATTCGCCGGGCAGCCCAGGATCAAGTCATTTGTCATTGCCTTCATGCAACAATATGGTGTGCAGTAGCGGGCTGCTCTCACTCTCCGGCGGCAATCGACCCCTCACCTCAGGGGTCCATTCGGATGTTGCGTATCAGCCACCTCTCCACATGTGGCAGAAGCCGCCAAGCCTCTTCCAAACCTTACCTCCATCGAGTTGACAGCACACAGTCACTTCCAGAGCCTAGGGGCACCCAGGCGACCACGAAGGACTGCAACATAGTTGGCCATCAGGGGCCCTGTGAACATGGGGATGCAGAGTTGCAGAGTTGCCCGAATGGACCCCTGAGGTGAGGTCGATCGCCGCCGGAGAGTGAGAGCGGCCCGCTACTGCACATCAACATCCACAATCAGTTGAGGCAAAATAATTCCTAACTGGCATCTTCGCAGTAAGACAAGACCTTTCAATCACAGCAGAAGGACTCATTCTAAGAGGGACCCGTATCGTCATCCCCACAAGCATGCAGGATAGAATTGTGGCACTGGCACACGAGGGCCACCAAGGAATGGTAAGAACCAAGGCCCGGATCAGACACTGCATCTGGTTCCAACAGATCGATGGGAAAGTGGAGCAACTGATCAACACATGCCTTCCATGCCAAATAACGGGGGCGCCGCTCACTCCCGAGCCCATACTGTCAGCGTTGTGAGGGTCCTCAAGATGGGACGCCATCAGCACAGACTTCTGTAAGATACAAGAAGGCATATACCTATTGGTGGCGATCGACGACCACTCCAGGTACCCAGAAGTCGAAATCGTGACTTCCACGGCAGCAGAGGTGGTCATGCCAGCAACGGAAAAGATGTTCGCCACTCACGGCCTCCCAAGGCAGATTCGGAGTGACAACGGTCCACCGTTCCAAGGAGAGGAGTTCAGAAAGTACCTAACCAAACTCAACATTCAGTACCACCACATCATGCCACGATGGCCGCAGGCCAACGGCGACGTGGAACGCTTCATGCGAACAATAAACAAAGTCCTGCGCCTGTCGCGTGAAAACTCAAGCCCCTGGAGAGTGGACCTATACAGATTCCTGAGGAATTACAGGGTAACACCACACAGCACCACAGGGATATCGCCGGCGGACATAATGTTCGGAACCATCATTAACTCATCCATCCCACATCACCCGAGCATAAGCACGGACACGTACGACAGGGTACGCACCGAACTGAGAAGAACCATTGCTAACGATCATATGAGCAACAAGAGGAACGCCAAGAGGTCCCGCCACCGAGTAGGCGACCAGGTGGTGATGGTGAGAAACCCATCCAAGTCCAAACGGGACACACAGTATGACTCAGTCCCATGGACCATAACAAAAAGGCACGGGACCATGGTAACAGCCAGGAGGGGACAGAGACAAGTCACAAGAAACGTGTCTTGATTCAAGACAGTCCCAAAAGATCTATGGACGGATGGTGCACCGCAACACGAAGAAGAAGATGACCAGCTAAGGGGAGAGGAGAGTAACCACCAGGAAGGCGAAATGTCCCTCGACGACGGAGTGGAAGAATTGCCGAGTGAACCAGAGCTGGGTGAGCCGAACTATGAAGGTGAGCAACCCGAGGGGAGTCAGGGGATAGTACCCAGGGTGGACGCTATGAGCTAAGAACTGCGCACCGGCCCCCAGCCAGGCTCAGAGACTATCTCCCTCATTCCGAAACTTGGCGAAAAGGGATTACCGGCACCGGTAAGGACACCGGTGCCGGTAATCCCTTTGTGCCCTATTCCGAGGTCCCTTAGCGAGTCCCGCTAAGGCTGCATGGTTTTACCAGGCGGCCTCAGCGGGAGCCGCAAAGGGACCAGGGAGCAAATAACGGTACTGCAAATTGCGGTACCGTTATTTGCGCCTTCCCCATTCCCATTGAGCCCTATTCCCATTGAGCCCCATTCCCATTTGAGCCCTATGAGGGCTCAAATGGGAATGGGGAATGGTTTGGTGAATGGGGACTTACCGGTCAACTCGACTGATAAGTCCCCTTTCACCAAACCGGAGTCGGAACCGGTATTGGAGGTAGTCATGGCGCTAATAGCGCCATGACTACCTCCAAACTCAGAATGAGGGCCTATGAGTGGTAGAAGAACAGCCCGAGTGACTACCGAACTCACGGCAATAAGCACTACCCAATGTCGCATTGTTTTTGTTGATGTTTTTGGTTAAAATAAAGGAGGAATGTCACATCCACCTTACGTACCGCTACGTGGTGACGCAAGGCATTTACTAATAAAAGCCCTGCCCCCGCTCAGGTCGAGCAGTTTCGGGGCAGGAGCAGGCCCTCCGCTTGCCACGCAGCGCCCTTGTCACGCTGCAGTAAACCACATACATCAGGCAGGGCTCAGTTTACATCCACTGATGAACCGGAAACGACCTGTATCTTTTTTTGCTATTTTGTCAAATGGTCCAAACATGTGACCTTGGCACAAGCCCTTGGAGAAGCCATTCTCCCAAGAGGGTTGGCACACCACACACATGGCTTACCTGAAGCCCCATGGAAGCAGCTGCAGTTTACTCTAGTCCCTTTTCTGTGTTTGTGACATGATCATCACCAACACAGACAGAAGACTTCAGCGATCCAGCGTGGCTTCCCCCATTTCACCCGTATTTATTATTTTTCTTTTTTTAAATGTACATTGGACCCTTGAGCACCCAAGTGTGTACACAGCGGGCTCTAAGGGGTGGCCGACACTCTTTGCAATGGCAACCCCCTCCACATTAAACACCCTTGCTTGAAGGCTGGGGCCCTTAATTCGGACAAAGTGCCCTCATGGACAGGGTCGGCCCACCTTCCCAGGGGTTACATTGCCTCATAATACACTTGGTTTATCTAATTGATTATTAGTAGTTTAGTACTGTTTACTTGTATATATATATCAAGAAGCAGACCCGGTCTCAAACCTGCTCGTATAGTCACACCTCATATATCTACATCAGCTGCGGTGGGATCTTCTTAGGCTTCACGAAAAACAATGCCTGTGTTTTTCTCATTATTTAAGATGCATTGAGCTTTCAGGAACCTTCGCTTCTTCACCAGGTATTTCTGCCACCAACCCCCATTCCCCACCTCATCAACCGCAAGATTAATGCTGCTGCCGCGAAAGTCTGATACAAATGGAAATACTTTTAATCTATTTTTTTTTAAAAAAAAGGCTTCTTCGGGTCCGCCGCCGGTTCCCGCAGCAGGCCAGGCATATGTTTTTTTTCCCTAGAAAGTGAGATTTCAGGGAATGGCTCGAGGCGAAGCAAAAACAGGAGCTATTAATTCTCCAGACTCATTTGCATATATAAACAGTGCTCTAGGAAGGCCCTGCAGCCACGACTGCGCTACCCAGGTCTATGCTGAGGGGGGCGTGTGTGCTTCCTGTAAAACCGAGCACGGAATAACGAGGGACCCCCCCTCGGGTTATGGCAATGGGATAAAGGGAAAGTAAAAACCAATCAGCAGGGGTGGCTCCCCAGGCTGCTAAATTACAATACCATTCAGTACTTGGTTTATTAAAGTATTTGCTCTGAAATTGTAATATGTAGGTCTCTCAGGATCTAGTGGTCTCCCTATTTGCTTGAATGCTTTTTCAAGTTACTGCCAGCGCCAGCCCTCGGATTTGTGGGGCCAAATGCAGCGAATTAAGTGCGGGCCCCTTAATTTGCATTTGATGACATCACAGTAATTGAAATCACAGGAAGTGACATCCCAAGATAATGACCACTACATATGTAGGTAGGAGCGACAACATGGTTAAAAAAGCAAATATATATACATATCTGAGAGGAAAATGTCCAATAACCACACTAGCAAAGTATAAAAGGTGCCCACCTTTTAAGCCCAACAATGTATAATGAAATATTCCGAAAAAAACAAAATCCAAGCATGAGACGTGCACTTATATGGCACTTTTATATGTTCTTGTGGGTAAGCGTCTGCATTGGAAACATGGCCACCTGGTGTGAAATTCTAGTAGCTAAACACTTGATCAAGCAAACCTTTTTTTTAATGCTGGCCTCAAAATACAGAATCGGGTTTTGCGTCCACCCGTTGAAAAAAGTGGGTGGATGCTGTCCACCCACATGTATTGACTTGTGCCCTGAAAATCAGTACAGGGCCAGAACCAGAGAAAATCCCCCATCCGGTCTCAGGATGAAAAACTCTCTTGTCACATCCTTGGTGAATATTCATGGCTCACTTGCAGGTGGCTTGGTAAATATAAACGTGGATATAAGGCAAACAGCTAAAACGGTTTTATGCAATATGTTTAATTGCGCTGGAGGAAGGCACAGATCATAGGCAGCTAACTGCTGCTTTGCATGTGCTTTCAAAATAAAAATGCCCCTTTGCAGTTCTTAACATGTTAAGAATGCCTTGTTCACAACAATTGTCTCTTAAAGGAATAGTGCGCTCAGAAATATTATTGTCCCAAGGGTTCGGCAGGTGTTTTTAAGCATACGTTAATCGATCTTACAAACATTTCCTATGCACCTTACCATAGTTTTCCTCTTTTGTACACATGCGAAATTAGGCAGCAGGGCGCGGCCATCTTGTGATAATCTTATCCATTGCCGCATCGCCCAAGGTGAACTGCCCTGGTGGCACTAAATCATATCCTCCGCCCCTGAGGCTGACATCACCAAACCTAGTGATATTCTCTGCCTATCTCCAGGACGTTATTGGGCAGCGTAGCCAAACGCGCCAAGTCATCACCTACGTGACATGACGCAGAACCCAGAGTCAACACACATCATCTCACAAAACAGCGCGTCACAATTCGGAATATAAAACTATACTTTAAAAGGAAATAGCAAGACTGTACAATTTGTAAAGTACTTTTATTTCACAATAAACGCTCTGAGAACATCCGGCGATTGCCAGATTCAATCAAATGGGTCATTTCTTTCTTCGGTCTTGATCCGCAAATGTTTATCGTGAGTCACACAGTGTTCCTTTTGGGTAAAAGAAGCGCTTTGAACGCACTGTGAATCGCAAGGCTTGTGCATCAGCTTGGAGCTAGGTCACCGTAAACGATGTTAGGTTGCTCCTATTCTCTGGTATCGCGTAAGGGCATATCGGCCTGTGGCGATCATCCCAAAAAAGAGTCATTGATATCAGCTATTGATGTGTATCTGCAACTGCCGGTTGAAAAACCCATCAGTTGGTATCTGAAATCGATGACAATCGCAGAAAGTCAGGATGTAGCTGTTTTGAAAGCATAACAGAAACGTGCGTCAGTAGCCGATCTTTATTACAATTTATATCATTTTACCCATTAATTTGTCCCTGCGTTAAAACTAACGATGAACACAGACGTGAAACAATGGTGAAACAGAGAAAACAACATCGAAAGTAGCATATCATTTGCTTCAGAGGATAGTTCTCTGGAATACGTTCAGCTCGAAATGGGATGCGGAAGCTGACGCTACAATTCGAGGAACACATAGACGGCATTTAAATTAAATATTAGCGTTGAACTTGGGGGAACCGAGTGGTGGTCTACACACATCTCGATGCTGGACTGCCCATGTGCCCGGTAGAAAGACCAGTACACACAAAGGTTGTCATTGCGTTTCATTGACTTATGCCACACAGAACAAACGAGTACAATGTAACCCAGCAATAACGGTCAGCTAATGATACGTTGATTCGTAGGTCTATAAAATCATTGAAAGTCAAACTTACATTATATTCTGCATTTCCATTCTCTTGGCGTAACACAGACCTTAACGCAGACTCTGTTCAGATAACGATTTTTTATAAACTGAAATTACATGTTCCTTTGGCCAGTTTTTGAATGGTTAACCTTATCATATCTGATGTTATTACACCCCTCCCTTAATTCAATTCCTTTTGGAATGGCCCCTTTCTCTCAAGGTCAAAAAACAATTGAACCCTATACTGTGTGCGATGCGTGGGCTTCCTCAACACGCAAGCCAAAATTCAAAGCTGGTGACCTTCACTCAGAATGAAGATACATTCTTAGTTTGCAAAATCTTGTCTCAGTGCATCCATGAGAAAGGGACTTGTGAGGCACAGGCACCTGAGGAAAAATGTGGGGGCTGTCAGTGCTCGCTGTTCGCGGCGCTGCTGAGGTGTAGGGGAAACTTTGCAATGACAGAATGCGTGCTAGTCCAAAGTTGGAGTCGAGGGTACACAAAATGGAGTTCAAGTGTGTCTAGCAATAGCCCCATCTCTGCTTATGTCGGGGCCTTCTTCCCCATGGCAGCAGAAGGGCAAAGGAGGCGCCACCCACTAGTGCAAGAGCAGGATGTCACTTTCGCATTTTATGTATGGTGGCCGGGGGCTCAACCGACCCACTCCTTCCTTACATTAGCAACAACCCCAACACATGCCCCCATGAATATATTGGTCATAGTGCTTCTATTTCTCACCAACAACCCACTTTGATGCGCTGTTTTGCTCACAGTCAGTATTTCTTGCATGCCGAGTATCTTATCTAGCCTAGGTCTCATCCCTTTTGTGGGACGAGTAGTTATTCAGCTATTTGGGCAACTGTTTGGCAAGGCAACTGCAGAACCACAAAGTTGCTTTCATACTGTTATCCATCTGGCTCTCCCACGATCAGTGAAGGTCCCACAGTAGCTCGACAAAACTGGGAAGTGGGAAGGCACAGCGTTACATTGTATGGCATTCATAAAAATGGTACTTGTTGAAAAATAAATTGACAAAGAGGATGGATTTCATAAGACAAATTGGATGCTTTATTTGGAAACTTCATAAAAACATTGTTGATCAAAAAAACAGATTGTAATCATTTGTACCGGGAAGTGAGCTGTTCCACAAGCTCTGCTTTAGATGGACAGGGCACGTTGGCAATGTTTTGTGGCAAGGTATGTGTCCTCGGAACAAAATCACGCGCAATTCCGTGAGTATGTATCTCCAAGACAGCCATAATAAGATCTTTCACAAAATCTTATTCCATTTCCTCATATATTGGCTTGACCACCCATTTTTTGCTTCTTTTTGTAAAGGCCATTGTGTAGCGAAGCATCCCAAAGTTTCCCACAGTCCTCGATTTTTCACGGCTTACATTCTCGTTATGCGCTTATACCGCTAGTTATGTCCTATATTTCATCCCGTCTATGCCAAAATGCAATCTCTTTGGCCTGTACTTTAAGCACATATTGTGGAACACCTTCAAATCTCCCGCGTGACAGAATTCTGTGAGTCCCTTCAGATCTCTTGATAGAGTTTTATCAAACACAATCTTCTCAAGGGCTTTGTGTGGAGGTGAAGATGGAATCAACCACTTCTTCTTCCATTCCTGCTCTGGCGACAAAGGGCCATGTGCACATTGATGGAAATGTTGGTTTTCTGTCCAAGAGTGAACGTTGGAACAGTGGTGGATTAGTGACTGCCATTTTTCTAGCAGCATTTCCACTGACCCATCACAAGTTTTGGAGCTCCACCAAAGATGGTTGCTGAAAGACTGGGACCACTGTAAAATATTTTCAGAACCTTTTTTCTCCCTGCAGCTGAGATTTGTTTGATGGATTTGGCAACGTGCCATACATCAAATTGATGGCGAATATTTGGAAACTGCTCTCTCATTGTCTTGGCTATTGAAACATGTCTGTCCGTGGTTATGAGGTTGATTTGCATTCCCCTCGATTGGAGATCTTCCAGTGATTTTATAAAACCAAGTTTCTCCATGGCCACTGAGGGTTTACATTCGGACACCTGCATGACCACCAAACTCATAATAATTTTAGTTTCCATGTCCTGAAAGTGGTATGTGCAGTACTTTGCTGAAAATCCGGGGCTGTCACACTGTTCATCGCCAGCTAGCCTCAGCCGTTTTTCAGAGAATTTACTTTGAATAGACATTTGTTCAATTTTCCAAGCTTCACTAATGGCAGGGAATAGATATTGGCGTTGATATTTGTAGTACTGCGTTTTAGCTATGAAATGGAGTCCCACAAATTGACAGAAACTGGACCACTTAATGAAACTAGAGGCACTGAAAAGTAAAGCAGCTGCACACAGTAGATTCCCAGCTGGCAGTTTCCCCAGCATCGGTTGAGCGGACCATGAACATTTTCCATGGAGCATTTCACAGGTGGCATGTATTTTGAGGTTACTGCCTTGAGATACACGAGTCACATTCACCAATGGCTTCCCACATACTTCCCCTCTCACTGAATGCACACATTTCAGCATCATTATAATCTCCATCTAGCTGCTGTCGAATACTATGTATTTGGGCTCCTTTATTAGACTATCATCCTGCATTAATGTTGTTTCTGCCTGAACTGTGGTTGACATATCAGCCAAACTTGACATACTGTAGTCAAAATCTTTGTCTAGTTCCTAGGTCAATTGTATTGATGCTTCAGTCTCTGTCATTTCAGCGTCTGTTACTTGAACATGAATCAGAGAAAACATCAATGTCGATTGGTTTTTGTGTGGCCCTTTTTTGGCGGGTGTCGATTGTGTCAAGTGGTCTGCAACTAATTCAAAAGCATCTTCATTATATTCAGTTTCATCTTCATCTGATGGAGCAGTCGCATTATAGCAATGGTCCAACAACACTTGCTGGCTTCGCCGGTCACATTAAATTCATTTTCTGGCTATTGGGCAAAAGCATCTCGAGTCTGCTTATTGATTTGAACACGCTGAGCCTTAAATAAAAGTTGCTCCATGGTGAAATCAGTTTGGCAAGCAGCATCTCTGATTTCTGTAGCTGTCTGTGTCTGCATAGTTTGTATACCATCTGGCAACTAGAAGACAGGTTGAAAAAATATGTTCAATGTAAATCCAACATACAGTATTGGACAATTTACATTAAAAAAAAGCATGTTATGAAGGCACCAGCACAAAACACTGTTTAAAAATGAAATTGTTTGTAAATTACCGTATCTTTCTTGCTTTTCTGTGAAACCTTCTTCTTCTTCTTTACTGTAACGACTGCACCAGCAAGCTGGTCCACCGACTCGGATACAGGTGCCTCCTCTTCTATATCTCGATCTTGTATACATCCCGAGAAAAGAGTATCCATTAAAAATATGTAATTTGTATTAGAAATCAAATTATTCCATCGCACACATGGCTTACACAGATACACTCGTACACCCTGTACGTCATTTAGTCAAAAAATACATTTCAAATTTCACCTGATTGATGGCTAGTTTACGCGATTAAAGACGACTGTGCGAAACACACTTATTGAAATGTTTCACTCACGCAATTTGCAAAAACTGCTCATTTATAATAATGTCACTGTCTAATAGTATCAGATATAGGACCTACTTTCTTTAATTCGAGGGAACTGTCAGTACGCATACCTCTGGCTCTGCATCAACTACGAGGGATGATGTAATTGTAGTCAACACTTTAGCATCTCCCTGTAGCACAGTGCTTGGTTTAGTATGGATGAAAACATTGAAATTGAACACACACAATGTGACGCAGACAATGGTACATATCACTAAAAAACCATGAATGAAACATTGTGTAAACGAATGACACGATACGTAAATATGATCATATTATCTCAAATTCCATGCATAAAACATTTCCGGAACTGAATAGCTAAAAAAGACTACTTGATACGCGCTCGAAGTTGTTGTTGACTGCAGGCAAGACATGGATGCAGAATCTTGCTCCTTGATATTCATTGCATAGTCATGGAGTTGTAAAGGGAACATTTAATTTGATTTAATTAGCATTTAAAAATACAGATTACGAAAAGATTATGCTTATTTCAAAGTGCACTATAGCATAGTTATCTGTGCCCATAAATCGTTTTCTATGATGCTCCTAAAACAAAGGACATATGTTTAGCAAAATTGGGTTCAGTTATAAAGCAATACAATCTTGTAAATATGAAAAGTATTATAAGGGACATTTACACCTAAAACACCAATCCGTCCATTTAATTACCTGTTCACTACCCCAAGGGCTACAGGTAAATCAGGAACCGTGACTCACCTGAGGCGGCCTGTGCATGAATACAGTCAGAATTGCATTTGGAAGCAATTCACGAGACGTTCTGAGTAGATTTTTCTTTGTGTACTTCCATTGGTCATACATATTCGTGGGAAAGTGTAGGCTGCAGATGCGGAATCGATCACCCCTTGAGTCCCCCAAGACTTCATGGGTTCTACTTTCAAGCTCTCTGGAGCAACTCTGCAATATCTGACCCATTCTCTTATTAGATCTATATTCCTTGGGAATACATGCATTGTAATGCCTTTAGATTTGTTATGGGTTTTAGAACGGCAACCGAAAACCATGCATGCAGGCATTGTTGAATATTCTGTAAAAAAAAAGGTCAAAATTATTTGAAAATTACTTTGCATAAAAGCGTGAGAAAGATGGAATTATACCATACTTTTTTTCTAAGCAAGATATGTTTTGGTCACCGAAGCAAAACCAGTGTAGCGTAGCCGGCTGTATTATAGGATAACTTCATAAACAATTCATTGATGTGACGAAAATCGTAACATGGTACTTGTCCCTTGAATGTAGTATTGTGCATCAAAAGGAAACATGCTTATAGACACGGTCCGCAAAGGATGCAATTCGATCCCAATTGACACTGATGACAATTGATATATATCGATAACATAAAACATTAAAATCAAGTCAATGGCAATGAGATGAATGAACATAACACTGCTGGGTATGTTCGTTCGAAATAGGTAGAAATTTTGAGATCAAGGAAATATGATTATGTGACCTGCCCTTATCTTGACCAACAAACAGTTAGATTGAGCAAGCAGGGTAGTTAGTGGCAGGAGAACAGGGAGATGTTCACAGGTAGCACAACAACGAGCTGAATCGCAGTGGTCATAGAAGTTCTCAAGTAGCAACTTCACGAGTTGACTTGCAGTGCTGAAAGATGTTCTCATGATAAATATCAAGTGGTTTATAAAGAATTAGAAAAGAGGGTGTGTATGTGAATGAATGACGTGTATATGGCGTGGTCTTATGTGGATAGCAGGTAGCAGGAGCACGGCCTCCTTCAGGGGATCTGGCCTGGAGACACAGAGTCTGAGGAGGGCATGTGAACACTGACCCCTGCACGAAAGATACCTTTGAAGTGTACATGGTGTTTGGCACCTTGGCCGTTCCCACCCCTGCCAGCACCCTTTGGCAGCGTACAGCCATTGGTGCCAACTGCCTTTCATAATGGAGGGGGATGGAGGGGCATGAGGTGTGCAGACAAGGCCCCGAAACACTGCTGAATGGAGATACATTTATGTGGATTGCAGGGGCGTGGCCTTCTTCAGGGGATCCTGCCTGGAGACACAGGGTCTGAGGAGGGCATGTGAACATTGATCCCTGCGCGTAAGATACCTTTGAAGTGTACATGGTGTTTGGCACCTTGGCCATTCCCACCCCTGCCAACACCCTTTGGCAGCGCACATCCACTGGTGCCAACTGCCTTTGATAATGGAGGGGGGATGGAGGGGCCTGAGGCATGCAGGAAAGGGCCGGAACACTGCTGAATGGAGACACACTTGATTCACTGAAAAACGGAAACAACCATTGATAAAAGTTTTGTTGTGTTTTATTTTGTTGCTCATTTTGATGCCACAAATGTCCTACACATTAAAATCTTCTGGTTACAGCACAGTGTGGGAAAATCCCCTGTACTGACCGCTGTCACTGGGGAAAGGTTCTCTAATGGAACCATGGACACAGGCGGGTATTACTCGTCGAACGCAGTGTCCAAGCCTCCCATGAAGCCACCATGTAAATGAACGATAAGACACTAGCCTGTACCACCTGTGAAAGAGAAAGATACAAACTGTTTTTAAATTAACAAGATAAGTGTATTAAACCTTAGTTGCCAATGACAATTCTTGTATCCAATGGCATTGTTGCCAGTACAAATGTTACCTAAACACTGTACAATATTGAACGACTATGCATTCCATTATATTTGGGACACAAAGAAATATTGCTTCATGGATGTACATAAAATTAACATAAGGAGACCACTATGATTTCCCCAAATTGCGAGTGATGTATAGAATTGCAAGACTACATTTGTTTGGCATTGATAGATCAAAGTTACGACAATATAGGAGAGACAACCATGAAATGGTAGTGGCCTAAGTGACATCACAACTAGAGTACACTTACTCGTTACTTGGATTGCGAGGGCATCAACACGGTCCGTGTGAGGCAGGCTGCCCTGAAGTCTGGCAGCTCGGTAATGCATTGCGGTCGTGTCTCGCTTCTGATATGTAGGACAAGCATCCAGAGTTTTCTCGGCAGCAGCAGTTCTCCTCAGTTGGCATTAGCGCATAGCGATTGCAGGTACACCAGGTGGAAACACCGTCCATCCGACTAGGCCCAGGCTCTTGATCTGTTGACTCGTCCTCCCCTCTGTCGTCCTAAGCCCCATTGTTTGCACATGTTTCTCTTTCGAGTAATTTCGCCTCGGAATACTCTGGCTCATACTGGTAGGGCTGTATTGTTGCCATTATTATTACTATTATTATGTGCAACAACAAAAAATTGATAGTAATGGTACTAGTATCTGTTTGCACGGGCTACAAGCAACAAAGGTAGCTGACCAGAGCACATAAACAAGGCACAGAATACTCAAAAAAAGACAGTGAAAGGAATGGAATAGCAAATCTGAAGTTGTCAGTTGAAAAGCAGTCTGTTTATAATTATTCAGGAAAGAGGTGTACTGCCATTTCCATGGAGACACGTCATTAGCTGAAGTGCAGACAATGTTGACACGAGACGTCCATTGGCATTGCGAAATGGGCGGTATGCATCTAGCGATCTCAGCCTCAGGGGCAGGGGATATGATTTTAGTGCCGCCAGGGCAGTCCACCTTGGGCGATGCGGCAACGGATAAGATTATCACAAGAGGGCCGCGCCCTGCTGCCTGATTTCGCATTTGTACAAAAGAGGAAAACTACGGTAAGGTGCATAGGAAATCTTTATTCGATCGATCAACGTATGCTTAAAAACACATGCCCGAACCTTGGGGACAATAATATTTCTGAGCGCACTATTCCTTTAAATAGGCCATCACTAGTAAATCGCAACCCACTTTTAAAGTGATCAGCAGTGCTTACGAGGCCCGCAGCGCCTAATGGGCCTCTGGGAGGGGGAATTTGTCTGGCCAGCGTCGCAACAGGAGGTTTACCCGCAACAAAAGATTAGCTTCCCCATCATCATGCCGGCTGCACCAGGTGCCACCTGTGTACTCAGAGTGGACTGCAGCAAGCATAGGGACACTGAGCACACAGCCCACGCTGCAGCCTACAAGAAGAGGGAGTCAACGGCACCCTCAGCACGGGGCTCTAGCAGGCGCAGGGCCAAGTGCAGCTGCACAAGCTGCATGCGCCTAGCGCCGGCTCTGGTTAATGCTTATTTCTTTGAACAGTACTTTAATACATGCACGCCTGCAATACCCGTTGTGACGTGGTGATGGCTCTGGCCCAAGGGCCCTAACCCACTCCTGGTGCCTGGCAGCCTTGCCCCAGCCCCTCCATACCTGCAAAGACGGTGATGGAGCCACCGCGAAACACTGGAGAGCAGGAGGACGCCATCAGCATGACCTCCGAGCTGCCCTTGCACATGCAGCAGCCATTCCGGAACCACGGCAGCCCCCACAGCAGTGCCAGAGGAGGCTCCAAATGGCATACCATTTGTCCTGAATGTGATGCTGGATATTCATCTGAGGGACAGAGCCTCCGTATCCTTGTCCTTTACTGCTTTTTATTGTGTGTTCTGTCGTGTTTTCCGCGCAGGAGTTCATGTGGGACTCATGGTGGTGCTGCTCTCTCTGTTGGTTTTGGTGTACAGACCCATGGGATACCCTTATGGCACACATGGGTGGGGGTAAAACCCTGTGCCCCTAGTGTATGTTTTTGGGCACCTTTATGTGGCCCACTGAGCAGGGTATGGGCTGGTGGCAGCTCCATGCTGAATTTGACAGGTGTTCTGAGTATTCTCCATTTTGAGATAAACAGACCCTGCCATTGGAATCAGTTGATTCCTGATAGGAAACAGATGGCCCCTGTGGCCTCTTGCTTTCTATTGCCTGTTACCTTGATTCCCCAAAGTCCTGGGAAGCCCTGACTCTGTCCCTTACCCCTGACTGGCTGTTGGGTGGAAGTTCCATATATGGTGTTGTTGTGAAGTCCAGGCCAGACTGGCTGGAGCCTTCCCAGTGACTGTATGTTGTGGGTACACCCTGTCGGTGGGACCTGGGTGAATGGAGTGTGTGAGCAATATGCACTTCTTGTTGTGGATGTCTGGTTTCTGGTGTTTGACACAATGACTGAGACAGCCCTGCCCGAATCTGGTATGAATGCAGTGTGGAGTGTTGAATGGCTGGGTACTTGTCCCAATACACATAACTTGTTGTGAGTATCTGGAGAGAAGTGAATGGCCTGAACGCACTATGCACCTGATTGGTTGCCTTCCTGCATGAATGCCCTTCTGACCGATTGGTTGCCTGAGTGTGACCCAGCAGAATGAATGGGAGATCAACTAGTATATCTGGGGGCCTCTCACTGCTAGAACTTGTGTTCAGAAGCTGAAGTCCAAACTACGAAGAGTAACTGGAGTGAAACTGAAGCTTGACCTTGAAGCCTTGCTGGAAGAGAAGAATTGCCGTTGCCCTTCTTCATCAATCTGAAAGCTTCTGTGTCTCCAAGGACTGACTCAGAGAGGACCTGGTAAGACACCCTCTTCCCAAGCTACGAGGGACAATCGTGCACCAGCTGACCTTTGCCAAAGCTCCCTGTTAGACAGACCTACGACAGGCTGCCGACTGGAGACAGGGACTGCCGCGGAAATCCCAAAGAGAAGTGCCCGGACTGTTGTCCGCCACCGTCGATGACTGCTGTCACCGACCGGACCCACCGCACTCCCGTTGCCTAAGAACCTTTGATTCATGGACGTGCTCGTCCGCACCGTGGCCCGCCTTATCCCGCCGGACAAGGCCAGGACATCAACGGGCTAAGGAGCATCCGCCGGTGGGTTTCCCGCCATCCAAAGATCACAGAGACGCCGACAACTCAAAGCCCTTGCTGGGCCACAGTTCTTCAAACTCTTTCAGGTCCCGAACTATCGACATCGAGGTGCCCCGCACACCTCTTCCTTGCAGGACGTTTACGCTTCCCCGTTGATGAGCACCGCTAGGAATGAAGCTGCCACTTCACCGCCGTAGTTCACCGTGTTCATCGCCGGATGTTCGATGACCCGTGGCTCCTGCCTTAAAGGGAGTGCACTCAAGAAGGGTCGTTGATTTCCCGACGAGGAACTCTACAACATCAGGTACTTTGGGGTTGCTGAACTATTGGAAAGATTCTTGTGAACAATATATAGACTGGGCTTGTGCTATATCTTTATTTTACAGGTTGCCCAGGTGGGGGGAACTCCACTCAGAACTGTGTCTAGGTAAACGGGGCCAGTATTCTGCCTATTTTTCTAACCAACTGCTTTCCTCTTATATCTATTGTTTTTTGATGAATTAAATGTATTATATGTGAAATAATTGGTGAACCTATGCATTCTATTTCAAGCTGCTGATAATAGAGAAAGTGTCATACCTGTTTGCCTCAAATTAAGCAGATTGAGAAAGGGGTAGTTGCTCTGACCTGTTCTTTGTGAACACATACTGTCCCTACATCAGATCAACCCCATAAAAACAAAAGAGGGAAAAACCCATAGAGTATCGCTATGTCCAGAGGCGGGGGGGGCAGAGCCAGCAACCTGGAGACCGCTGCTGTGAAGCAGCACACTTAGGCAGCCCAGGGAAAGAGAGTGCAGCTGCACCATAGGAATTGCTACTAGGCCATCAGGGTTATTGGCGGAAAGCTGCTGCAGGAGCTCTGGAAGGCAGCCTCCAGGGGCTAAGCCCCGATGTAGAAAAGCCCACTAGGCCAACAGAGAGTGGTCAAATAATAAACAAAAGCCTCCTGAGAGACCTTAACGGCAAAACAGCACTAACCCACCAGGGGTCATATTAGACCTGCAGAGGAACTGAAAGTAGGGAACACCAGTTTACCAATGGTGAGTTCCTTGGCCGCGTTAGAAAGGCAACAGGCCCACACCGAAAAAGGGTGCGTCTTGCAAGCCCTCCTAATAGCCCTTCCCTGACACACACCTTGGAGACAGGTAACTTACTGGCTAGGGTAAGTATCCAATTCTAGGAAGGGGTGGGGTATACGTGTAAGTGGGTGTGAGTGGTTTAAGGGTGGGTTAGTTGGTGTGGACAAGTGGTGGAGGAGGATAGGAGGATGTCCGAGAGGACAGATGGGGCCGAGAGCAAAAGGAGTGCTGAAGCTATTGGAGAGCGGGGATCTCTGGGGGGGGGGTGTGTGTGTGTGTGTGTGTGTGTGTGTGTGTGTGTGATAGTGATACATTAGTAGTTGGGAATAGAGGTAGTTGTAGCAGAGGTAGTGTTGTAGGAGGAGTAAAGTGGTAGTGGGAGTAGGAAGTGGTAGTTGGTGGTAGTGGATGGTAGTGAGTATTAGTGGGTGGTAGCAACAGAAGTGGAAGTGATAGTACAGGGAGAGGCTGCAAGAGTGGTAGTAGGTGTGGTGGGAGCAGCAGAGAAGTATTCGTGGAAATAGAGGAAATGTTTGAGTAGGGAATGAGGTAGTAGCAAAGGGATAGTTGGGGTAGGAGTGGTTGGATGTAGAGGAGTAAGGCAAATCATAACATCAAAGGGTGGAGGCACGAAGGCAGAGTACGAGACCAGAGGGACAGTAGGTCAGCGGGAGAACATCTGGGAGGGCAGATTAGTAAAGGGGCAGGTACGAGCAGGCGTGAAAGAAGTCAGTGACCAGGGATGTCGATTCATCAAAATGCCAGGGGTAGTGGAAGTGACATCACACACACTGATGACTTCACAGGAAGTGACCCAGATGGCATCAGTTCCTCTTTAGCCCTGGTGACACCAACGGAAGTGACTTGTGGGCATAAAAAAAGTATATCGATGCACACGTTTTAAAATACAAAATAGGTACAAAAGCAGACAAGAATATTTTAGATACCAACCACATTTTAGCAAGGGTACTGACTTCATATGCCATGGATGGGGTTAGACCCAATAGAATCAACATAGGCTGAGGCACTGCCATAGATATGCCACTTCAGTACTGCATGGCCAGTTCCAGTGGCGGCTGGTGAGCTTTTAAAGAGGTAGCGCATAAATATATGTTCCATCAAGGTGGTAGCGAGCAAGCCTGACTTAGCAAAGGGGGGTCCGTGGGATTCTCCCCCAGGGACAATTTTTTTTAAAGGAGGAATGTAAATGGTGCATTTGCCAGTACAATTTTTGAGAATAGTTGTAGGAAAAGTCCTAAGATACAAGCAGTTCTCAGAGGAAAACCCATACAATATTCTACGACCAGAGATGCCAGGTCACCGACAGTACACAAGGCCATTTTGCACAGAAAGGTGTGTATGTGCCCATATCCTACAAGGGTACAAATATGCTCCCATCATTCAGTGCTGGTTAAAGTGTGCCACTGCCATCCCTTAAAGATTTTCCTACTTATATAATGTTCCTGCAGGAACTAAACCGGTTTTAATTAATGTGAAAGAAGACTTCATAATGCACACGAATCTTCCTGGATTTGGTAGTTAAAAATATAATCAGAATTTCCTGCAACTCATCAGGATAGATACCGCACAAAGGGCCTCATTATGAGTTTGGAGATTTGTTAGAGGAAAAACCTCCAGCATACCACCAAACAGATTTACAATTACCACCACTTGGTCCCATGGATTTACCACAGGATTACAAGTGGTGGTAGGTGGTGTAAATCCCCATTTTCTGGAGTCCATAAGACGCCATTGGGGATTTCTGGTGGAATTACCACAGGTGGAATTACGAGTGGTAATTCCTCCAATTTTTAGGAGGAAATGTGGAGGATTCACCTCCAGTATCATACAGGAGGTACATCCTCCACTTTGCTTCCAAGAATTGGTGGAATTACCGCTTATAATTCCAACTGTGGTAATTTTGCCAAAACTTGTAATGTGGTGGTGCAGGAAACATTGAGGTAACGGAATTACCTCCACTTTATTCCTGCACCACCAAACTTGTAATGAGGACCAAAGTGTATTCAATTGTTTGCTTAAATACTCAGTGAGTTCCTAATTGGATATGTAATGTGCCAATTGCCTAGGGTGATGCTTAAATGGATCAGAGTTCTCTCAAATGTGTTCACTTAATACACCAGCTTTGCGGTAAATTAAATGGCATGCAGCGTTTTACATTGCCTAGCCAGTTTAGGCTTTCATAGTCCAGTTTGCCCCTCCCCACTGTCCCCGAAGTAACGCCTCTCCCAAAAATTGAATCGTCCGCCCCCTCTGAAATATAGGTTTTCTTGCAGGCATGGGCACAAAAAGTTGGCAGAGACTGCCCAGTTAGCCGTCCCTATTTTGTACAGTATACACTATGCAAGCAGTGGTGTACCGACTGAGGCAGCCAAAGGGGCCGTCAACTTGCCCCCTTTGTGGCTCATTTAAGAGCCGCCCTGGGACATTTGGCAGCGGGACGCCTCTCCCATTTGGTACCTTCATTGTCAATGAGAGTGTGGAACTGGAGAGGTGCCCTGTGCACGGTTTTACGGGGAGCACACTAAGCCCCCCTCAGTGTAGACCTGGGTAGCGCAGCCGCTACCCAGGTCTATACTGGAATAGAGGACTATTTCCATATGCAAATGAGTCTGGAGAATTAATAGCTCCTGTTTTTGCTTCGCCTCGAGCCATTTCCTGAAATCTCACTTTCTAGGAAAATGCCACATATGCCTGGCCTGCTGCGGGAACCGGCTGCGGGCCCGAAGAAGCCTTTTTTAAAATAGATTAAAAGTATTTCCGTTTGTATCAGACTTTCGCGGCAGCAGCATTAATCTTGCGGTTGATGAGGTGGGGATGGGGGCTGGTGGCAGAAATACCTGGTGAAGAATTGAAGGTTCCTGAAAGCTCAATGCATCTTAAATAATGAGAAAAACACAGGCATTGTTTTTCGTGAAGCCTAAGAAGACCCCCCCGCAGCTGATGTAGATATATGAGCTGTGAATATACAAGCAGGTCTGGAGACAGGGTACTATACTACTATACTACTCATTTCAAATTACATTAACTGAGTTTATTATGAGGCAATGTAACACCTGGGAAGGTGGGCCGACCCTGTTGATAAAGGCCCTGTGTCCGAGTTAAGGGCCCAAGCCTTTAAGCAAGGGTGTTTAATGTGGAGGCGGTTGCCATTGGTCCCAAATGCTCCAGGCAGTAGAGTAGCTCTCCGAAGACCTGACACATTGCTCTGTATCAACAGAGCATTAGAATGGGAGCCATTAGGCACTGGTGGGAGGGAGGAGGGATTATTAGCAGGAACGTGTGTCCCTTATGAAATGTGAATGGGGTGATCAGAAGTGAGAAGTGTGCATAATACAGTATGCTTTATGAAATAATGACTATGGCTTTAAAACCAAAGCGGATTTGTTAGACTCCCATTAATCTGCTTGATGCTATTATGGGCCTCATTACGACCCTGGCGGTAAGTTACCGCCAGGGCCGTGACTTTACCGCCATGGTGCTAACTACGTTAACGCCATGGCGGTAAGGGGATTTACCGCCCCATTCCGACCTTGGCGGGGCGGTAAATCCCCAATCCCCATTTACCCTTCCCCATTCCCATTTTTGCCCCATAGGGCATAATGGGAGTGGGGAAGGCGTTAATTACGCCACCGTAAATTACGGTGGCGTAATTAACACCAAGTTCCCTTACCGCCATGGTTTTTTACACCCGCTAAAAGCAGGTGTAAAAACCGCCATGGCGGAAAGGGAACTCGTAATTGGCGGTAAGGGGTCGGCGCAGCTAACGCTGGCGCTAACCCCTTACCGCCAGGGTCGTAATGAGGCCCTATGACTTTGCATGCAGGATCGGGAGAATAAAACTAAAGCCATACACGTATTGCTCAACATATTTCTATGACGATGTATACAGTCTATAGTTAGTTTACTATAAAAGTCTAATTTATTATGTAATGTGTCTGCTTCCAAGGCATTTCTATGAATAATTATTGAAGCACATGAAGTAAAGCAAAACCTTAATCAATATCTATACCAACTAAACCTGGGAAGATGTATTCAGAGCCTTAAATTGCCCACTTCCCGGTTTGACCCTTTAACCAAAGTGTGTGATCCTTGGCAACTCATTTAATCATCTGAGTCTGTTCTGCAGCTCCATAAGTGATTCACTTCATAGCTTATGTTAATATATCAGGCTATTATTTAAAAAAGCCTAATGACTATAGAGTTGCTCGATATATCATATTAGTGCAATTTCAGTATTTTGCACCACAAAGTTATTTGCCACTTGGCTTATTTGTGGCAACTTATTCTGCAGTCACTTCCATGTTGCCTCCAACCCATTCCAAGGAGCTTCATCATTCTTTGATACTTGGAGCCTTCAAGTAGCAAAGACTGATGATGCTGCTTGCAATGGCCTTTTCTATGAAGACACTTTGGTGCAATCCTTTTGCACATTAGAAGGTTTGCATGTATTGTGCCACACAGAGCCTGGACAGAGCTCTAATATATGGATTTCCTGCACGTGTAAAGGTCCTGCCATTTTTGTTTGTTTATTGTGTATGGGTTATAATGCCAGCCTCCACTTATGTTACCCAAAAGTTGATTGGTGCGGATACATGCGAGACCGATTCCATACGGTTGCACTCGCACCAGCCGACAACAATGTCCCCTCGTGGGTAGGATGTCCCCCACTGCATGCTGCAGGGGTTTGTATGCACGCTAGCATACTGCACACAAACGCCTGCAGTGGGGACACCCTACCCTGGGGGCATTGGAAAGCGGAGGGTGTGCTGAGCACTGCCCAGGCAGAGGCTTCAGAAAACCAATGCTGGAAGTAAGCCCTGTGACACAGGCCTTACTTCCAGCTTCAGTATCCATTTCTGTGTGGTCCTGAGCTTACATGCAGAAAACACCTGTGTGATTGTCTGCTTTTGTATTTTGAATAGCAGGCAGCAGGTAGCCCCTCTCAAACAGCCCCAGTTCCTAGTTAACTCAGGACATTAAAAAAAGAAGGAAAAAAAACAACCTTACCCCCGGACCACGAGTCTGACAACGTCTGTCCTGCCTCTCCTTCCTCTCCTCCAGTGCCAGATCCTCCAGGCTACGACTCTCTGTCTCTGGCCTGAGTGTGGACCACTGAGCCCCACCCACATGCAGGAACTTAACAGATATGAATCCAAACACAGCCCATTCTGTGCTTGATTTCCCAAAGGGGGTCAAACGTTTCGACCCATTTTGGGGAAATGAAACCAAAAAGAGCCTAAGGTGTTTGGGATTGTTTCTATGAAGTTCCTGCATGTGGGTGGGGCTCCACAGTGACATCACTGTGTCGCAGCCCTGAGCCTCTTCGGTCTTTGAGCATTGACCCTCCTCCTTAGAGGAGGGTCATTGCTCAGAAATTGGAACCGAGACACCCGACCCTCCCTCAGCTCCCCGTCCCTGTCCTATCTTTCACACAGCCTGGGGTGGGGTCTGCAAAGTCTGACCACACCCTGGTCGGTTTGAGAGACAGGATAGGGTACTGGGTGAAGAAAAGGATGCCTTGGGGGTGTTTCTTTCGTAATGCCTCCAGGCATCCTTTTCAGCCGGTTTTATCAGCTTCAATTGCTGACCCGGGAGGGCCTGCACTGTGCATCTGCAGCAGGGATGGCTAATTACAATGCTTCCACTGCACATTCAGGCCAGCAACCAACATGTCCATAAGTAACAGGATTTTGCTGTTTCTTATGGACATGGTGGGGGGTGTCAATGTTGGTGGGGCTCTGTCCCTTCCTGCCCCCATGGGCCAGCCACACCTGGTTACTTCCATATAACACCAGTTATATCTGCTTTTCAGGTATTGTCATAATCTGATAAGTAGAGCCCCTACATTTCCAGTTGCTGCGATATTACCGTATCCAAAAATCCAATAGATACAAGTCACCAAGAGGGCTCAGGAGCATTAATGTTTTGATTCATGGTAATGATTTGCTATTTATATAGTGCTTTCACCAAAGTGCTATACATAGCACATGTTTACATACAATTATCATCCCAACCAAAGCTGGTACTCATTTATCAACCTCGGAAGAGTGAATGGCTAAGTTGGCCTTGCCGGGCTTCAAACCTGCAGATCACACATAGATCCCAGCAGTCAGTGTTCAACCCACTGCCACGTAATGACACGTATGATGCTTACTTCATTATATATGCCCAGTAAATATGCCATGACACAGTGAGAAATGGATATGCTGCCTGCACCAACATGCCAGTCTAGACAGTTAAGAACACTTATCATGCTTACTTTATTATAGATGCCCAGTATAAATGTCATGCGACAATAAGAAATGACTAGACTGGCTGTACCAAAATGCCACTAATGCATGTCATGCCTACATATCATGCCTGCTTTATAATTGATGACCATTATATATTATTGCTGCCCTCTCCTGCCTCACCCTTCCCACACGTCCATTCTCCCTCCCACTCTCCTCCTCCTATCCTCAAAATCAGCTCCTCGCCCTTGACCCAGAATTACCTCCACATCCCAGTACTTTCTGTATGAGGCACGGTGCTTCATATACAAGTACTGTGATGAGGAAGAGTGGGACTATGAGTAATGAAGATTACCAGTAAGTAATCCAGGTATTTAACACAAGCACACCCATTCATTTTCTCATGTATACGTGCGCCCATTCACCATTCACCCACACACGCATACCCACCCACTCATTTACACACATTACATGATATAAACACACACACACACACATTTACACTTAAAATATTTCCTTCCCATATCTGTTGCTCCTACTCATCAGGCAGTCCTTTGGCTCCCACGCTCCAGTAGGCACGGAGGAACCAGCTCTGGTTCCTTTTATGCACAGCAGAGCAGAGTAGTCGGAGGGCTCCATGTCCTGGTGGAGGTGTGGACGCTCTGATTTAAAAAAGAAATAATGTATTTTTGAAGTCACTCTGACTAACTTCAAAAAGAAATAATGTATTTTTGAAATCCAAGCCCTCCTCCCTAACCAGGAGTCGCAGAGGCAGTGCTAGGGGTCACACTCTGGCTGCCAGGCGTCGCAGTTGAAGCCCCTGGCGACCCCAAAAATATATCCCAGAGAGTTGCACTGTAAGCACCATCCCCAATTTCCTAGAACACTGGGGTATAGGTCAGGCAAAGACTAGAAGATCCTGAGGGAGTTAGGCAGCCGTCGATTCAGGGAAACACCAGGAAACAAAGATAGACAAAAGACAGACATGGATCACCGATCAAATAGTGACTAACATCCCTGTTAAGGATGACAGGGCTAGCGAGGGGATAAACGGCAGGAGTGAGTAGAGAGGGATGGCCCTAGTGCCAATTTCCCTCAAGACCCAGATACACCATAACATTTTCTCAGGGAACCCCTTGCCCAAACTATCTGTAAAGTCCCAACAAGCACACCTTGAAACTACTTTGGGAGTCAGCATTGTTATTTGTAACTGCTATACCTGTTTAAAAGCCTTTGACCACCTTTCTTATAATACATGGCAGCCTGAAATACCTGTGTAAAAGCTTATGACCAACTTCCTTATAATAAAGGACGGCCTACAATCAGGGACGTCATTTCACCAAAATGCCAGGGGTAGCGGAAGTGACATCACCCGACCCTTGACCCTCTGATGACATCACAGGAAGTGATGTCATTAGACCCGGCCCCAAAGTGATATAGCGGGTAGCGATGGTACACGACATTTCACCCGTTGAAAAAACAGGAAGTGGCATCACATAGCATTGTAAACTATGAAAAATATAGTTATGATATCACTATATGATGTACATTCATACAAGAATGGATCGCCATATGTATCATTAAGTTCAGTGTTTATTGGCCCGTATTACCAAATGACTGTGTATGCAAGCAGACGTCCATGACCAAATGATAAGCGTAAGTGCTATATAATAACACATCATTAAGCGCTTTATATAGAAAAAATATACACCCAATATCACCCAACCTGTGTTGGTACTCATTTATCGACCTCAGAAGGATGAACGGCTTAGGCTTAGTGAGGCGTTTAAGAACAGACTAAATCAGTGACTCACCCCCTGAAGTGTGCCTGAAATAAACATTTAATGAGGCCAGCAATTACTGTATAGAATTCCAGAAAGTCACATTATTTGGTATACCTATTCTTTCTTATTTAGGGTCAGTGCTGAAAGTGTTAGAAGAAAAATAAGAACAAGTGCCTCAAGTCTTTTTTTTTTAAGGGGCCTGAACAAGAAAGCCAGCCAGCCCAGAAGTAAAGAGCCACAGCCCAGGAGCTTGCATAACTTAAAAAAAAAAACAATTTTTTTTTTTTTTTTTTTTTTTTTTTTTTTTAGTAGAGGTCGCAAGGGACACCACAGAGGTCGCAAGGGACACCACAGAGGTCGCAGTTGCGACCCCTGGCGACCCCCAAATGACGTCCCTGCCTACAATCTCTGTATAAAAGCCTGTAGATAATGTTCTTATTACAGGTTAGTTGTGACATCACAACTGACCTGTAATAAGAAAATTACTTCACAACCGCCCTGTAAAAAATTATTAGGCTGTAGTTGTGACATCACAATGTATGTTACTTGACCCAGCAAAGAGTAGAATTCCAGTTCCCACTGCAACACTTAATTAAAGCTGTGACGAGGTTTACACATTCTTTTCTTGTAAAACCGTTTTTTGTGACACTTTGCAGCCATTAATTTATAAGGAACTGTTTATAGTAAAAGTGTTAATATGTTAACTGCTGTAGTTTATTAAATGGGAGCAAGAATCTGCACGTTATTGCTTATTTTAAAGCAGAAAATGAGAATGTCTTTTTAATGGAGTTTATTAAACTGATTCAACTATTATTTTGCAACACATTACGATGTACAATCCAAACAGACTCTACATTGATTAGCAAATGTAAGATATCCTACGTTAGATTAAGCAAGACACTGAATTTGTGGACTAATGTTGTTTTTTACAATTGCCAATGCATTAATAGAGGCAACCATATAGAGGTATGAATATTTTATACCTGAAATGGGATCTCGTGGTTCATGTCGTAACAATGGTCTATATAAGCTATATAAACAAGGCTTTGTGATCATTTTGATCATTTACACAACTAGTGACATCTAAATACGTTTGGATGGTCGGCTTGGATAAAGTGAATATAGGGTCCTGTTTTATATGTTATAATATAGTTCCTGTAGGTTGTTAATTGATTTGTAGGGTGGGGATGGGAGTGTTGGGATTGGGTTCTATTGTATTCTCAACTTTATAGTGTTTCCTTTGAACACTACACTAACATGCTTCTTTGTTGTTTTAACTTTGTAGTGATCCTTCTATTTGTGACCTACTGTACCTGTCTCCCTTATGCCCTCTTTTTTTTCTTCTTTTCTCTTTCTTATCAATACTTTTTCTATTTTTCCAGACTAAACATAATAATTTTTGTGAGAACCAGGGTAAATTGTGTTCAATGAATGCTAGGATTGTGAAGCATCTAAAAATTGTTTCATGGAATGTAAATGGACTGAAGACTGTGGCCAAGAGGTCCAAAATGTTATCTTACCTGAGATCAAATTCATGTGACATTGGCCTCCTCCAAGAGACTCATCTGAACGATCTTGAGGCTGAAAAGTTGAAGCGGGGTTGGGTTAGTGAAACCTTGTTTTCCACTTTTAACTCTAGTAAAAGGGGTGTTTCAATTCTTATTAAGAACAATCTGCCAATATCAGCCCTCTCGAGCAAGTCGGATAAAAAGGGGAGAATAGTATGTGTTTTGCTCAAAGTGTAAAATGCTAAAATACTCGTGTGTAATGTGTAATGTGTATGCTCCAAATCTGGATGATCCACTTTTCTTTCATGAACTTGCTGCACTGCTTCAAAACTACAATGTGGATCGTTCAAATGGGACCGTTCCCAAAATTCTAAGAGAAGCAATATAGCATTTCAAAGTGTAATAAGGGAATTCACCTTGTCGGACATATCGAGATTGGAACACCCATGTGACAAGGACTACACTTTTCATTCTCAGCGTCACGATACATACTCCCGCATTGTCTTTTTCTTGACCTCAGGACAGGTCACTTCAAGTTGCTACGATTCCAAGATTGGCCTAATTGCCCTGTCGGACTATGCTCCTATATCCGTAAGTCTTTCATTGCAGCATACTTTGACTAAATCTGCAAGATGGAGAATGAACTCCAATATTCTCAAAAATGACCAATTTAGAGAGGAGATTATAGAAGAAATTGATAACTTTATTCAGATAAATCAGACTGATGATGTTAAAATGTTTAGTGTCTGCAAAGCTATGAAATGCTTTATCCGTGGAGAGTTGATGTCAAAAACCGGCAGGCAAAAATAATTGAGAGCTCAAGAGATGCAGAGGTTAACAGTGGAAGCTAAGCGATTAGACAACCAATTTGTTTTGTGACTTTTATGGTAAACTCTATGAATCTGAACTGACATATGACGTGGCTGAGGTTGATGAATATCTTAATTCATTTGAAGTGTCCTGCTTGTCAGAAGATCAAGCAGCTAGTCTTGAAGAACAATTCACAATTGAGGATTTAAAATTTGCTATTTCAAAACTTTCCAAGGTAAATCTCCAGGAACAAATGGCCTACCTGGCAAATTTTATAAAATTTTACCTGATTCAGCTTCGCAGCTTTTATGTGATATATACAAAAATGCTTTTGAAACTGGTCTGCTGCCCGATTCAATGCGCATTGCATTAATAACTATTCTGCCAAAAAAAGATAAATCTACTACAAAATGTGAGAACTACAGACCGATAAGTATGATTAATTGTGACTGCACAATTTTGAAAAAGAATTTGGCGGTACGATTGGAAAAGGTAATAACAACTCTTGTTCATGAAAACCAGGTTGGTTTTGTCACTGGAAGGGCAATAGCGGATAACATGCGGCGCCTCTTGCTGTCAATTGAAAAAGGACACTCTCAGCCAGTAGCCAATGCAGTGACCTCGCTGGACGCTGAGAAGGCGTTCGATCGTGTGGAATGGACCTTCTTATTTTCATGCCTGAAGAGAGTGAAATTTGGTCAGAACTTTCAACAATGGGTGTGTTTATTGTACAATGATCCGTCTGCGAGTGTTCTTACAAATGGCCTCATCTCTGATAAGTTAACACTTCACAGAGGTACGAGACAAGGCTGCCCGCTCTCACCTCTGTTGTTCATCTTAGCTATGGAACCTCTAGCAATATGCTTTAGAGCAGATGTCCATCTAAAACCAATATTTGGTAGCAATCGTAACAATTTGATCTGGTTGTACGCAGATGATCTACTAATTGCCCTTCAAGAGCCGGCTAGCTGCATACCTCACTTAATGAATGATATTCAGCAGTTTTCAAGTGTTCCAGGGTACAAAATCAACTGGGGTAAGTCTGAAATACTTCCCATCAATAATCTGTGTCAACAAGCAACTTGTGCCCAATTTCAGTTCAGATGGTGTGTGGAGAAAATGAAATATCTGGGCATATGGATTAGTGCTGAGGTGTTGAAATTACCAACGATAAATCTTGGATTGCCCCTCCCCAAGCAAAAATCAGATCTGGAAAGATGGGGTCTCTTGAAACTGTCTATGTTGGGGAAAATAAATTGTATAGAGATGAATCTAGCACTTCGGATAAATTACATTTTGTCAATGTTACCAATCAGGATACCAGGGCACTTTTTTAAAGAAATAGACAATGTTATGCAAAGATTCATCTGGGATGGGAAACCACCAAGGTTGGCGATTTGGAAACTACAACTTCCCCTGAAACAGGGAGGGATGAATTTGCCAAAATTTTGTGATTACCATCTATCTTTTTCTGCACGCCATCTTTGTAAGATCATTGATTCTATTAATGAACGACCATGTGATTTGGTGTGGGAGTGCGGCATAGTGTCCCAACTGGATCCAGAAGCTCTGTTGACCACTAAGAAAAGTAAATCTAAAGAAGCAAATCCCTTGACTAGTTTCTTGCAGGATTGCTGGTGTGAAATATCCAAGCGTATGAATGCAGATCCTTATGGGCACTTAAATGCCTCCATTTGGCTCAACCCTACCTTGAACTATCAGGGGAAACGTTTTTTTGGCCGGAATGGTTCCTGACAGGCATTAAGTACATCCATGATCCTATAGAAGGGGGAAATTGGATCTCATACACACAACATTGCCAATCTCATAACATGGCGGATTGTACATTCACTGAATACCGGAAATTGAAAACTATTGTGTCAAATTGTTTTGAAGTGCCTCATCTGGAAACTCAAAATGTCACCTGGTCGGCACTACAAACATGTTCAAGTGCTTTCCATCCAGCTGCCAATATTATATGGATTCTTAAAGGCTTGCCGAAAGGAGGATCTAAGATTACCATTTATCTGGGCAGAAGAGCTGAGAGAGGACATTGATCCAAACTGTTAGCACGGTGCTGCGAGAATACTCTTTTGGTGAGTTTGGACTGGGGCCTTAGACCATCACAAACTAAAATTCTTTTTAGATCCTACTGGACACCAGCTAAGTTATTTCGGAGGCAACTCTTGGAGGACGATCTCTGCTGGAAGTGCAAAGGTGCGAGTGGCTCCCTCAGTCACTTGTTGTGGTTTTGCCCAAAAACAAGAACATTTTAGGAACATGTATGTGAAAGATTAGGATTGGTTTTGAACTGTACAATCCCTCTATCTGGCTCCCTTCTGATTTTAGGTGACATATCTCAGTTTGACGATTTAACCTTTGGAAGGAAAACTTGGTTACTCCGGGCATGTATGATCGCCAAGAGGATGATACTGAGAATGTGGAAGTCAAGCAGCTCCTTTAACATTGACGAATGGGTGGAAGAACCTCTCACTGTTTCCACTTATGAGAAGGCCATTTACAGAGATTCAGGAGAAGCTGAGAAATTTTGGGACATTTGGGGAAGTTTCCTTGAAGTTTATGGTTGATATATACCTATTATTTGGACTGCAAGGTCTCAGATCTGTTAACTATAATGCCAACATGGTTCTCTCTTTAATTCATTGTATGATGCTTTATTAACCAGTGTGTAGTGTGGCGGATCTGAAGAAGGAGTCATTCACTTTAAGGATATTTTAGTGGTTTTTAATGAAAATGTATAGATAAGGCCTAACATTCCCTGTAGCTAAAGGGTTCACCCTACCTATCTAAATGAACTAATGGTGCTCATCAGTCGTCAGGAAGTCCTCAAATAAAAATGTCATCAGTCCAAACCTAACTCTACCAGACCCTACCACTAAGACAAACAACTTAGACTCATCCAAGAGAAGATCCTTATTCTCTTGGGTTGGTTATTTCTTTGATAGTCTCTGAACGAAATGTCTCTTTTTCACCTGTTTCCTCACTTTATAATCTTCTTCAATAAAGCCTGGATATCTCCTCCAAGAGCTCTTTTAATTCTTGGACAACCTTTTGGGTTGTGTGCTTTCTTTAAGGACATGTTGTGATCAATGAGTCTTTACATACTTTTACACACTCTTATCTCTTGTTTTGTAGTCTCTCAATTCACCCTTAATTTGATAACGTGAGAATTGATCCCCTTGTATAATGTATCTCTCCTGGGATCTTTTGTTAGTGCTTTCACTTCTATTCTCGTACCCTCTTGGCGTATGAGACTGTATCCCTTGCTCCCAGGGTATTTGTCTCCAGTTCTATTACCCTTGTTGCTCTACAAGCCCTGCACATTGCAAGTTAAACAACTTTAGTCTCTTCTTTGGGACTAGGATGAGTTGCACTCTTCATGCAAGCTATTCTCATCACAGTATTGCTTGTTATTGGCTCTAGACCCCTTTCACATTTGTAATTCAACAACCACTTTCCTTTTGACTCGTCCTTCTGATTGGGATGAGTTGCGCTCTCCATGTGTTCCTTCCCCAGCTGCCTCCTGCTTTTTCCGTGTTCCCCTATACCTTCAGGAGTGTACGGGACCCTTGCAGGGCTCGTCACTTGCTTGGGTAGCCCTCTCAGTGCTTTGTTTCCCCTCGCTCGGCTTTTGTAGGCATCCCGACTTCCGCTTCCCCTCAGGCTGCTGCCTTCTTTGGATGTGGCAACAGGTAGGTCTGCTCGATCCCAGCAGTGATGGTCTTGCCGCAGTTGTGCGGGTGCTTGGCCCACCATGATTAGTTTGTGGTCACACCACCACCAGGGCCAGTTGTCAGCCGTGGGGTGTAGCCTAGGTGCTGCATCGCTCCAAGCAGAGAGACCGAGTGGTCCACATCTGGATTACGCTAACTAATTTCTGGTGAAACCCGAAGCATTTCAAAACTTGGAAAAAATGGGAGATCCCCTCTACTTAGAAGTCCACATTACAAGAGCCATGTGCACGTCCTTGTGGACATGACCTGACTAATATGAAAACTGACATGTTGTCACTGGCATGGCACAGAGAGCTAAAACGTTGTCGTAGACCCTCCTGAGTGGACAGCATTGCATAGAACAGGTTTCTCAACCTTGTTTTTTCTCAGTAAAAGGGCTTTCTTTCAGTACATCTTGAGATGGTGCTTGGGAGTCTGACATGCACGCATTGTTTCAGCACAGTATGCAGCAGTGATGGATTTGTGGGGGCCAGAAGGGGTTAAAGCATCACTAAGGTGATTTAGTGAGTGATGTTGCACTGCTCAGGAGCATCTTTGTCGGAACAGAGAGTTCAGGGAATTTTCTTTCCCATTGGATGTTGTGGGATCTTGGCACCAAACCAACCAAGTGTTTCAATGCAGTATTAGGGCTAAAGGACATATTGGCAGCAAGCTAACCAAGTGTTTCGAAGCAGAATTAGGGATACAGGGCACATTGGCACCAAACTAACCAAGTTTTTCAAAGCAGAATTAGGGATACAGGGCACATTGGCACCAAACTAACCAAGTTTTTCAATACACAATTAGAGATAAAGGGTATATTGGGACCAAACCAACCAAAGCAGGATTAGGGATAAAGGGTATATTGGGACCAAACCAACCAAGTGTTTCAAAGCAGGATTAGTATAAAGGGTCTATTGGCACCAAAGCAACCAAGTGTTTCAAAGCTGGATTAGGGCTACAGGGCATATTGGCACCTAAACAACAAAGCGTTTGAATGCAGAGTTAGGACTACTAGACTGAGTATACGGTTTCAATTTGTCTGCGTTTTTTATTTTAGAATCAATAAAATAATTATGAAATCGTGCTGGGATTATACCTTCGTTGAATGAGCTCATAACGTGCCTGCTGGCTCTCTTCCTTATGCAGTTGAGTGTTGCTGCAGAAGGGTCTCAATTCACAATCGAGGTGTCCGTGCTTGCCAGTGCAAAACCGCTAACATCTCTATCTTTCACGTGGTCCTCTCGCAACGTGCATGATTCGGAGGTGGGAAGCATGTTTGTGCTCTTCTTGGCAGGGCTCAAGTCGAGGGTAGATGCGGGGGGTGGTGGGATGGAGTCCCCCCACTTTATTCAGAGGGTGGGCTCAGTCCCCCCAGCTAAAATGAGAAACATTAAATGTCCTCTTTGAATTTATGAATTAAAGCCGTCCTCGGCAGTCGGCAGATTTGTATGCCGGACACATCACCAGTGCACTATATAACCTGATGAATAAAAGCAAACAGCTAAAGGTGAAATGTCCCATCTCGGTACTGCAAGTTCCAGAGAAAATATTTGTATTGATTATCGGAGTTTAAAACGTGCACACCTTTTAAAGTTTTCAAAACCACTATTAGAAGAAAATATCCTCTCTTGGTTTTGTGTTTGTGGATTTTATGAAAGGCAAATGCCATTTGTCCTGTTCAATTTGCATGGTTATCCAAAGCCAATGAAATGTGCATATTTCACCTTGATATTCTAATTTCTGGCGACGTCACATCCCATTGCGTTTGTTGATGAGTCCCCCCACTTACATTTTGAGGACTTGACCCCTGCTTCTCGGGGTATGGGCATTTTGCTCTGTGCATGGGTAAATGTGGAAAGCAGACCTGCATTTGTTGGCATGTGGGCTAGCAAAGCTTACATGCACTTTGTACCAATTGCAGCCTCGTGTATCCTTGTTTATAACAACTATTTGTTTTGGAGTGTAGCAGAGGGGATCCTGGCTCCTAGAGGGCCCATGGCACTTCACAGAGAGTATTTACTGGAATTCTATTTAGAAGGGAGCACAAATCTGTTACTCCGTTTTGCAGATATGCGAAATTCGACTTTTTGGCCCAATTTCACTTTGTTCGAAAATTCATGTTTCCCATATGAAAGGTGAAATTTCACGGTTCAGCAATTTCGGGGTAATTTCTAGGCCGAGATGACTGCATAACTGCACGATTTCATCAATTTTGCAGTGAGAAATGCAGGATTACTGGTTTCATGCAGGTGAAATTTGCTCTGCAGAATGCCATTTTTCTGTGAAACGTGAAACAGCGAAAGCATAATGAACGGCGAAAGTCGCCAACTTCGCTTTGCCGGGGAACATTTTGCCAAACCCAAGTGGGACTATTCGCAACATGAGGTGCTGTGCAGAGAACAGTACAGTGCATGGGACCCGGCAAAGACCAAATAACATAATTCAGGAAGGGGTGGGGAGAGCAGTATGCAATTGCCATGATGCCAGACAGCATATAGTTGTTTTTCACATATTACCGTTGCACATATTTAAACAAGCATAGTCAAAGCCAGTTGGCGTGGCTTCTTCTATGCGCCGCTACAGCAGTCATCAGCCCAGGGACAGCCTTGCATGTTGAAGTGCTGCATCAAATGCAAAGTGCAACCGCATATGATGAAGGGCTGCCATTATATGGTGGGCACCGCCTCGTTTTCACTGTTGCAACCAAATGCACCCATCTCCAGTCAGCCTACCCTCAGGTCTGGCCTTGTGTGCCAAATATAGCCATCATGTATCCAGGTGACGCTCAGATGCCAAAACAACCTTGTGTGTTAGATACAGGAGTCAATGTGTTTCCTGGTACAAGGCACACCCCACATTAAATACCGCCTAGGACTAAAACAGACCGCAAGGAGAAGGTGGGAGACGCATAGTGGGAACGGTCACCTGTGTACAAAGGGCTGGCAGGCAAGTTGGCCAATCTTCATGGGTTTGCCAGTTCTTTAGCAGTTTGCCGAATTGTGGAAGGGACTTGGCTCTAAGGATGGTGCTAGGAAGGGGGGAGCCACCACTGAGGGACACCTGGCGCCCCAGACAGTGCCTGTGGAGATAGGAGCATTTAGGAGTAATTGGACAAAGCAGCCATTCCAATTAAATACAACAATTTGGCATGATGTGGCTATGTATAGCAAACACATGGCATGTTGTCAAAAAAATAGTCCATATGCATTCCTTCTGCGAGAAGGCACACAGCCCATCAACCTGTTCTTTGGGGAGGTACCCACTCGAGAGTCCACAGCCACACTGTACCTTTCACAGATGGGAAATATTCATTTGCATATCAGTCTTTGTTCCGCCCACATGGGCAGTCTAGCACTGAAATGCTATGACAATTGCCTTCTGAACAAGAGTACCAACAGCAACACCAGACACGTGTTTCAGCCTTGTTGGGCCTCATCAGTGAGGTGGAGCTTTGCCTCTCTGAGTACAGTGAGCAAGGGGTCTAAGTCTGGATGGCCCTAGGAAACCTAGGGTGACCAAACCTAAGTCCCTTAAATAATCAAAAAATAGTCCATAGGTGCCCCTCTGTGAGAATGAACACGGCCATTGACCTGTTCTTTGGGAAGGTACCCACTCGAGAGTCCTCAGCCACACTTTAGCTCACGGTACCTTTCACAGATGGGAAATATTCATTTGCATATCAGTCTTTGTCCCGCCCACATGGGCAGTCCAGCACGGACGTGCTATGGCAATTCCCTTCTGAACAAGAGTACCAACAGCAACCCCATACACATGTTTCAGCCTTGTTGGGCCTCATCAGTGAGGTGGAGCTGTCCCTCTCTGAGCGCCTTGAGCAAGGAGCCCACGTCTGGATGTCCCTAGAAAATGTAGGGTGACTAAACCTAAGTACCTTAAAAAATCAGAAAATAGTCCATAGGCACCCCTCTGCGAGAACCAACATGGCTAAATGACCTGTTCTTTGGGAAGGTACCCACTCGAGAGTCCGCAGCCACACTTTAGCCCACTGTACCTTTCAAAGATGGCTGCGAACTCTCAAAGTGGGAAAAAAAACACAGAATAGGTTATCATGCCATGTTCTTTCTGGAGAGGGACACCTGCTACCTTTTTGAAAAAAAATTCAGATTGTGAATTAGTTCACAAAGTAGAAAGTTACAACAGGAATACATTTCCTAAAGTGTTCTCGTGATGAGCAGAAGCTCAAACATGTCCTTTGTATACCTCAGTACGAATATGGCGACAGGACTACGGGCCTCATTACACAGAAGGCGGTAAGGGTTAACGGTCACCGTTAATGGTACCGGTGACCGTTAACCCTTACCCCCTTACTACTAGGTCCCTTTGCGGGTAGGTACTTTAACGCCTGCTGTTTAGCAGGTGTTAAAAACCAACCCGCAAAGGGACCAGGGTGCTAATTACGGTACCGCAATTTGCGGCACCGTAATTAGCGACTTCCCTATTCCCATAGAGCCCTATGGGGTAAAATGGGAATGGGGAAGGGCAATGGGGGAAGGGGGAATTACCACCCCGCCAACCTTGGAATAGGGCGGTAATTCCCCTTTCCACCAAGGCGGTGCCGGTATTTTACCGGCATGGACCAAGGTGCTAATAGCACCTTGGTCCTCTGCCTACCGTGTAACGAAGCCCTACATTTCCCAGAATACATTAGACCCCTCCAATTTCTAATGTCACCATAGGCACACTTCTGCACTCAGAAAATGTGACTGCACATGCCTTTATCTCCCATATCCCATGTGCCTCACCAAGTGCAGAGGTCCCTGCAGGACTGCATAACCCAGAACGCATTGCCTCACTAAATATAGAATATGGATGCCTGTATAGTGGATCATAGATGCTAAAAGGCTACGTATCTGTGTAAAGTCAGTTTGGTATATCCATTACAATGAGTACAAAAAAGGACAATTTATTGTAATCCTGATGCCATGTCAAGGTGCCCATGATTAAAAAAAAAAGGTCAGGGACAGGGCACCGGAAAAGAGGGAAAAGGGCACAAAAAAGAATGATGCAAAAAAGACATGGGAAAGCAAAGCAGGAAATGTGTGAAGAGTAGGAGAGTAGGGGTGAGCAAAGGTAAGGCTTTTAGGGTCGAATCCTCCAATTTAAAAAATGGCGACTCCATTAAAGAAAAAAGCAATGAAAAAAGGAGTTGTTTTTTCATTTTCCACAGAGCAAATTAGTATTCTTGCTCAGACCCATTTCACCCCATTGCGGCTTCCCCGCAGAGCCAGAGGTGCTCGAATTCACTTAGCTGAAGATAGTGCAGATAACTATATGCGGATACTTATCCCAGAATGCACTGCAGATTACTTACTAAAAATACCTCTTCAAAATGGTGTGTACCATGTAGCAGCCGGCCTCCCACAATCAGTGGTCGAAGTGAGCTGGAATGGTCGGGAGCGGCGTTCCACGTCTTTTATTTTGAACTATTATGGAAACAGACAATAAAGGCGGGGCTCTGCTTGCATTCAAATGAGAGCCTCTGCATCCAATCTCAATGCTGCTTCCCACCTGGGCTGTGATGGACCATAATCCTTGACTTGATCATCATTTAACTCTGCGTCATTGCAATCTGACCCAGCGGGTGGAGGAGCCGTAGATCGATACCGCGGATCTTCAAACTCCCTCCGCTGTTCAAATACTCTGTCCATTGATGTTCTAGATCTTCTGATGGTAAGATCTGCACCCTGCATCTTCTTCCTCTGAGATACTAGACAGAAGTAAAAGGGAAACATCCTCTGTCCATTTCTGTGGGTCTGACTGGCGCTGTGCAATACCCATGGATGGTCTTGTACTGACGCATGCACCCCAGAGTGACTTGTGGCAGGAGAAGTGGTATGTGAGTTGGGTGATACTTTCAATAATCACGGGGACTTCTAGTCTCCGCATTGCATACAGCAAGTGCAGCTACAGGAGTGAAAAGACCACGAGCCACAGGTCTCCCCCTGCCTCTGGCTTGTTTGCAGGCTATGTTGTTCAAAATGGGTCCAAATCCTGTTGCATGCCTCCCCCAATGTCTGTTGCTCGCACTCAGTCAGATGAGCGTGCCTCTCTATACATGTTGCCCACCAGGGATTCCCAGCGCCTCCTGCTCTTCCTTCCAAGTGTCGCCTCACGGCGCGTGCCTTTCCACTCATTTCAAGAGATGAACACTCCCTGGTGTGTCTCTCACGTCCTCAGACCTCCAGTAATGGCGCTTGGGTTGCTCATCCATTTCAAATCACTAAAAGCGTCTGCTCGGAAGCAAAACCAACAGTACTTCTCATTCTCTGACTGGATCCCAATCCCTCACTTTATCTCTTTCTACAACTCTTCAGAACACTACTCTAGATGCATTCTGGTTAAGTAAGTCTTCTCTAAATATCCTGACCCTGCCCCCAGCAGCGACCCCCTGCCTCTCTGCAATCTGCCAGACAGTGCATGGAAGCTCCAGTCACATGTCCCCAGTTTAAGCCATGTGCAGTAACCTTTCCAAAAGTACATCCACGGTTCTTTCTCGATGAATCACTTAAAATGTCAGTGTTAATTGCTGGTTTTCTATTACAACCCAAATGATCCTCCCCAATCCCCCTCCCGAATCGCTGTGGTACTGTCTATCCATTATGAATGAACATACGATTCATGCTTCCACTACAATGCTGTGATCTGTATAATTTTCTTCTTTTTTTACTTTTTTATTTATTTTTTTCCTATCCAACACAATGCTGTAATTGTTTTATTTTGGAATCTTTATTTTTTTGTCTTATTTTATACCCTTGTTGGATGAATTAATCCACAGATATGCCATGATTTGAAAAAGACACAGTAGTGTCGAAACACGTGTCATCACACAGGGCCACAATTAAAACTTTGGTTAAACCAATACAACAGATGTTGGTGTCTTAATGCGTGACCTATGGCGCAATAAATGGTGTGTGAGAAACTCATGTAAACCTATAATCTGCAACAGAGTTGAGGAACTCTGTGTCTCCGCAGCTTCCTACACCTGTGCGTCATTTTCTTAACGGAAACAAAGCAATAATTTGGTCGCAGGTGTCCTAAATTGATATCTCTCAAAAGTTCCTCACAAGTTCAATTTCTCATGGATACTGATATCAACAAACGCGCTGACCTTAATTATTACAGGCCAAGATGGCCGAATACCTTGAAAACAGGTAAGAGGAACCCAGTAAACTCTTTACACCAAAAGGCAGTAATGAGCACGCATTTGGGAGCAACACCCCTAAACGGGAAGACTTGAGATACTAATTTATAAAACTGGAACGAGCATCATGCAAGGGGGTCCTAAGTTGATATCCCTCAAAAGTTCCTGACCAGTTCAATTAATTGCTGTGAAGTTTGTGCACGCCTAGTGCTGAAACAGCACTGAGGTTTGTCTGCAAAAGCTGCTTTTTGGGAACCTGCCAGGGGGTATCAAGACCTTAGCCTGCAGAGGAATGGAAAGGGGCAACAGGGGAAGAGGAGGAACGAAGGGGAACGGCGTTAGACAAACGTGAAACATGAAAGCGGATGGAAGGTAGTTATAAGAGACTATTTGTTTTGCATATACTACAGGTGGAGATCAAGCAGACTTTGGATATTACAGTGGGTAAGAGAACAACAGGCTGTGCGGTCATTGTTGCAGGTTGATTTTAATTATTCATCTTTGCCATTAAAATAAAGCAAGAGATCCTGCATGAGTAACCGCCCGACGTCCAGTGTCCTGGTGTAGAGAGGTCCATCCCCACAGCCAGCATGAAGAACAGTGATAAGTAATTAATCCACTCTCAAGTTTAGAGGGACTCAGTGTACAATATGGAACTCAAATCTCAGCAGGGAGAAGACTCAAGCAACACACAGTGTAAAATGACGTGCATGCCCTCCCCATGCGGTTGGTATGCAGTCTTACTGTTAGGTGTGTTTGCACATAGGCACAAGCTTCTGTATGTAGCTAAGCCAGCATCTTTTAGGCACTGCATCTTGAACAGGCTGCATGATCCTGGACCAGAGTTCCAACTAAGGGTGTAAAGGAAGCAAGCCATGGAGCTTCAGGCAGTCGCTACGACCTCTACTGCAGGAGGGCCTCATAACATTTGCAACTTTAAGAAAGTGCTGGAACACTTATCTGCCTGGCTTCTTGTGGACTTAACAATTACCAACTGTACAAAACTTGACTCTGCCATAGTGCTAGTCCATAGTAAAATATGCAGGTTTTTCTCAAAACAGTTGCTAGGAAAAAGAGTGAAAATACGCATAAGTTTCAGATTTGGAAAATGGGCATTGAACAGAGGGAGCTTGAAAGAAACAATCGCTCGGCTACTTGCTGTACGGAATAGCATCCAGCCGGTACCTGACTCTAAGCAAAGTGGTTTTCCCCATGATCACATTTATAAGATGCTGTACCCAATCTGAAGACCATCACCCTGTGGCCACAGGAATGACATCAATAGGCAAAGTGTGCAGCTTGAGGCACCTAGGAAGCGCTCTGCAGTCGTGGGAGAGAGATAAAACGGTAATGGGAAAAGACAGATCAAGAGCTGCCCCGAACAGAAGCAGCAGCAGCAAGATTCTCCTAGCAACAGGTTCCGGGAAACACAAAAGAGAGTGGTTCATTTGGGGACAGGGTAAATGGCATCACCAGAAAAGAGAAAGGTGGCTGTAGAACGCCTCTGCGGCTTTGCTGGAACAGGAACATTGCCTCCTGTCCACGCACCGGCATCTCAGGCTCAGGACAAGCGCCCTTGACAGCAGGGACTGAGTGCACAGACCATTGCAAAGTACAACTCTCCCTGTGGCAGCAGAAGGGCTCAAGGTGTGGAGTTCTGGGTGGGGAGTCTGGTGGGGTCCCCTCGGGGCGTCAAAGCCAATCACACCCCAGGGTTTATCCAGGGTGCAAAAATGAAAAGACACATCTCATGAAAATCTACACACTACAAAGCCGCCCACTCTACCCACCATCAGACGACGGGCACATATAGAAGTTTACATTCACATTTAACTGCTGAAATTCACATTCAGTCATTCCAAGCTAAAGCTGATCTCTTGCCATAAAAGGGTGAACAGATGCCTTAATGCCACAGAGGAGTTAGTATTCCAGTTCTCAGTATGCATTTGCCAAATCTCTGCATTCTGGGAATTGTAGTATTCGATGAAATAAAGGAAACAAATTGAATGTAAGCACTGAATAGGATAGGAAGGAATGTGAGGCGCAAAGGTCAGGACTGGAAATGGGGTGTCCGTAAGATATTCCATGATGTGATGACCACTGGCTCTTCAAAGGTGACTGTCAACCAAAGCCAGTAGTCTGTGATCGATAGCCCATGGTAGCAGTCACATGGATAGACACAATAATGAGAAGAGTACAAGTAAGTGGAATTACAGAAATGCAAAATGGGCTCCCCTTCGTCCTCCTCTGTAAAATGCTGGATCTGACTGGAGCTCAGAGATTCAATAAAACAAGAGATAATTTTTTGTTGTGGAGTGACAGATCAATTGTGGGAACATGTTCTGTAATCCATCGGGCTGAGTAACCCATCGATGAACACTGACTGGGTAATTCATAGAATTTCGCACAAAAGTGGCGCACGCGTCTGGCGCACAGTGTACCCGTGCGATACACTGCGCCAGCCGCGTGCGATAAAATCCATTTCATCGCGCAGCGTATTCATGGATTTTAGCCTCCAAAACCAGCCGTGGCGCAGAGTGGCGCAGCGACCCTGCAGCAGCGCCAGTTACGCCCCCAAGAACGCCCTCGCGCAAGGAAAATCCATCAAAATCCCCAATTCATCGCAAATGTCTGCGCTAACCCTGGACCAGTTTACAGGGCTGCCAAACAGCAAACGCCAAGCGGGGAACGTGTATTTCAGGGGTTCGCGGGAAGTTTCACACGCAATCCCAACAGGGTACGTGTATTTCAGGTGCGCGGGAAGATCCACACGCGATTGGCCTGGGTACGTGTATTTCGGGGTGCGTGTGAATTTTCACACGTGATTCCAGCAGGGTACGTGATTCCAGCAGGGTACGTGTATCTCAATAATTTTATTATTATTACGTGTATTTCAGGGGTGCGCGTGAAGTGTCACACGCGATTCCATCAGGGCACGTGTATTTCGGGGTGTGCGGGAAGATCCACACGCGATTGGCCTGGGTACGTGTAATTCGGGGTGCGCGTGAAATTTCACACGTGATTCCAGCAGGGTACGTGTATCTCAAGGTGCGTGGGAATTTCCATACGCGAATTCATCAGGGTACGTGTATTTCAGGGGTGCGCGGGAAGTTCCACACGCGATTGGCCTGGGCACGTGCATTTTGGGGTGCGCTTGAAGTTTCACATGCGAATCCTGCAGGGTACGTGTATTTCGGGGTGCGCGGGAAGTTTCACACGTGAATTCAGCAGGGCATGTGTATTTCAGGGGTGCGCGGGAAGTTCCACACGCGAATCCAGCAGGGTACAAGTATTTCGGGGTGCGTGGGAAGTTTCACACGCAAATTCAGCAGGGTACGTGTATTTCAGGGGTTCCGGGGAGTACTACACATGAATTGGCCATGTGGGTCCTCCCAGGTGTTCCCTCTACACCCTCCACGAGCCCTGCAGGCAGCCAACAACACAGGGGACTACCCTGCACCCCTGCTCATGTCCCGCAGGCAGCCCATCCACCATGGGCATGCCCCCCAGCCAAGCCACATGTCACCTTGCACTACTGATCAACAACGAATGTCTCCCAGCACCCCCACCCCCCAGCACTGTGGGGCACCTGCCAGCAGGCCCCCACTCATGTCCAACTCATGTCCCCTTGCACCCCCACCCCCCAGCATCCAGGGGCACCCTCCACCAGGCCCCCACTCATGTCCAACTCATGTCTCCCAGCACCCCCACCCCCCAGCAGTCAGGGTCACCCTCCACCAGGCCCCCACTCATGTCTCCCAGCACCCCCACCCCCAGCAGTCAGGGGCACCCTCCACCAGGCCCCCACTCCAGCACCCCCACCCCCCAGCAGTGCAGGGCACCACCTGCCAGCAGGCCCCCACTCATGTCTCCCAGCACCCCCACCCCCTAGCAGTGCAGGGCACCTGCCAGCAGGCCCCCATACATGTCCCCCCAACACCTCATGACGATCCATAATCATGGCCCCCATGCCCCCTCAATACACTGCCTACGCCACCCCAGTCCGAACACACCACCAGGTATGACATCCACCCCACAAAGAAATCACCACCACATGATGCATCCCAAATGGCTAGTCTGCACATCAACATATATCCGTCAAACCCACACAATGACAGCATGTGAATGATAAAACACACATTGTGACATGCATGAAACCAAAGAGAGAATACCACACATTGAAGTACCAAATGATAATGTATTAAACAGAAAAGCAAGGCAATGAAATGGAACAGAAGAAAATGGAAATAATAAATGAAATCCAGCATGTCCAATAAATGAAAAAGAATGCATGAAATCCAAATGAAAAGCAATCCAAAAGCAAGTCTCCAAAGTGTCAATCTGAGAAAATAAATCCAAGGTGTAAAAAGAATAAAAAACCATTGATCCATGGGAAAAAAAATCAACAATCCAAATCCATTGTCAAACTATGTACAAAGTGAACATCCAGGGTCCATGTGCCCAATCCTTTAAATGAAACCTATAAAATAAAATCCTACCTAATGAAGAACTATATACAAGAAGTTGGGGCATTGTCCAAGCTCCCCAAAACAAAACAAAACCAAAAGGAAACTTAACATTAAAGAACTATTTACAAGGGCAGCGGGCTAGTCCGACGGCTCACTTCTGGATGTTCCGGCCCAGGGCATCATCGAACTCCCGCTCAATGTCCCAGAGGCGGTCCTCTTCCATGGCCCCGAGGGTCCGCAGGGATGATGACATGTTCTCCTCCAACTCCCTGCGGATTGCCTCGAGGCACTCGGCCCGCCTCAGTGCCCTCTGCATGGAGTTCTCCACCTTGACCATCATGAGCCGTGCCTCTTCTGCCCGCTGCCACTCCCCATCTATGGCATGGCCCAACCGCTGCCACACGGAAGACACTTCCCGTCCTGGGTCCTCCTGTCCTCCGGCTGATGCCTGCCCCTCCGATGTCGAAGGCCCCGAGCCATCATGGCTCCCACCTCGTTGCTGCTGCTGCTGTGCCTGTGCCCGTGCCCTGGCTCCTGCTGCCTGCACATCCTCCACCGGCCGGGATGCAGTCGTTGATGTGGCCACCCCTGCTGGACGTCCGACTCCCGACTGTGACAGGGATGTGTCCTCCACCAGCCTGGCCGCACCGTCAGAGGCAGCTCCACAGGGCACCCAAGTGACAAATGGGTGGAAAGATGGCACGGAGGACGACTGGCGCATAGGGTGTTCAGTTGAGGAGGGGGTCAGAACAAGCTCCAGCAAATGGAGGAATCCAGCCTGGGTGACCTGTCCCAGTAGGCCGACGCGGTCAACGAGCCATTCGAGATGACGTGCAGTCTCCTCATGAAAAGACTGCAGGTCACCTCGCATGGCCCGTTGACGCAATGCCACACCAGTCAGGACAGGCTCAACCCGTACCTGGAAAGCCACGTCCGCAGGCAGAGGAAGGCCAGTTGTTGCAAGCTCATCCCCTGCCTAAAAACGGGTCTGGATGTAGGCATCCCTGCTGGTGCAAGATGATGCAGTGACAGGATCAGGGACAGGATTGCACACAGGCAACTCCGCGGCGGCCTGTGCTGCCTCCTGTCCCTGGTCCTGCACTGCACCACTAGCACCAGAGGAATCCCCACCTCCAGACCCAGTCTCTGTCGCTTGCACGGCCTCCTCCTCCACCAAACCTCCCACCAACCTGGATGACTCTGTGCCATCTTCCCCCGTTGGGCCCTGTGGGGTCCCAGCTTCCCCTTCTGCTGCTGAGGAGTCCAGCTCTGACCTCCGCCTCTTGGACCTCCCCCCGGCAGCTGCGGCCTGGGACGCGGCACTGGACTCCTCACTCCCCAACGAGATGATAACCTGGGAGGGGAGCCGGGCCTTGCCTCTCCGGCTGGCGGTGTGAACCCTGCCACTGTGCTCCACAGCACCTTCTCCGCCCTCTTCATCAGTTGACGCTGCAGACAGGGAGAAATAAAACACAGGCATCAGGGCACTGTACAATGGGCACATACACACATGACAGTTGTATATGAGTGGCATTGGCAAACCTCAGACATGGCATCACAATCGACAACACACATGTCATTTCGACTCGCACACATGAGCCATACCACAGCCATATTGCAACAGCCAGCACCATCCATACACATACAACATTTATAACCAAACTAATCAACTCTTCCTTCACCTCAGGCTCAGTACCGATCAACCTAAAAGAGTCCTGGGTACTGCCACTACTAAAGAAGCAAACCCTTGACCCTACCATTCCGACTAACTTCAGGCCCATCACGACTGTGCCCTTTCTCCTAAAAATTTTAGATAAAGTGGCTTACTTGCAAATTCAAAGCTTCCTAGAGTCTAACCACCTACTTGGAATCCGTCAATCAGGATTCCGCCCGCAACATGGGACCGAGACAGCGTTAATAGATCTTAAGGCCCAAATAGACGATTGCAGAGACAATGGCCAAGCGGCCCTACTTCTCCTCCTGGACCTATCAGCGGCATTCGACTTAGTGGACCACACAGTCCTCTGTAGTCACCTCGACTCGGCAGCCCACTTTTCAAAAGAGGCCATAATTTGGATCAAGTCATTCCTGAGTAATCGGACCATGAGAGTCTTCGCTCCATCAGCCTCAGCAGATCCAATCCCCATAACATGCGGTGTTCCACAAGGGTCTTGTGTGTCACCCACCCTCTACAATGTCTTCACGAAGCCTCTCTTTGATTAAATGGATCATCTGGGTATCGCCTACACTAACTACGCAGACGATACCCAGATCCTCCTCCCGCTCTCAGGAGACTACGCCAAGGACCTGGCCCTAGTGAACAGGATCTATAGCATCGTTCAGGCATGGATGGCCACACACGGCCTATGCCTGAACGATGATAAAACTGAGCTTATCATCCTGGGCACCACTACCTATATATCCAAACTCAGCCCTGAGTACGACAGCTTCATTATTGATGGGAACATCATAAAAGTAGCGCATGAAGTAAAAACCTTAGGATTCTACCTAGACGCCACCATGAACTTTACCAAACAAGTTAACTCTCTATCTTCTGCCACCGCATATACATGCAAACTTATCAGAGCGAGCAAACAATTCCTCTCCACAGATAGTTGCATTACACTTGCCAGAGCCTTGATACTGTCCAAATTAGACTATTGTAATGGACTTTACATTGGAGCTAATAAACAGACCATCCACAAAATTCAAGTGCTCCAGAACAATGCCTTGAGAGCAGCACTCAAGATTAATAGAAACGAGCATATATCCTCGACAAGAAGAGAATACAAATGGCTCGCCACCGTAGACAAAATTCATCTCAAAATCGCTTCCCTCACCCACAAATGTATCAACAACAAAGCTCCACCTTACCTCATGGATAGATTACGCAAAAGGACCTCTTCCAGACCTACCAGAATAGCCAACGCAAACTGCCTCCAAGTCCCGCGTTTCAAACTTGCCACTGTAGGAGGAAATAGCTTCCCGGTCAAGGCTGCGCAGTTATGGAACTCCCTCCCGCATGATGTCAGAGAACCTCAGCCTTTCGCAAAATTTAGACAAAACCTCACTAGGTGGCTGAGAGCCAACGACAGCTAACTAGTCCACTTGTCACATTGTACATTACTGTATATAACTATATATTACGTGAACAGGAGCATGCTCCTCGCTCCCCTGTCCTGATCCCTCCTTGCTCCCCTGTCCTTGATCTCTCCCAACGACAGCTAACTAGTCCACTTGTCACATTGTACATTACTGTATATAACTTTATATTACGCGAACAGGAGCATGCTCCTTGCTCCCCTGTCCTTGATCTCTCCTTGTTCATATCTGCTTGCTGTAATATTGCTTATGTCTATGTCTACACTTCCTGCCTTTTCCTGTACTTGCAATCAGCCGAGCATATCTGTAACCAAGCTCAGCGCATCTCTGCACCTTCATCTGATTTCTATGTACCTGTAACCAAGTTGAGCATATCCTTGTCTGTTTGCGCCCTGATACTCCAGGGTATGGCGCGCTATACAAATAATAAACTAAACTAAACTAAACTAAACAGCATGAGCAGGCAAAGGTGAGCCAGACATCACATGCAACACAGGGAGTGCACTACACATGCACACACACCACCACACGTGCATGCATGTGTACACCTCTGCCAACTGTCGCAGTGTTGAGATTGGCATCCATGTCACATCTGCCAATCAGTCTTCCACATCCCGGTGTCACATGCATCCATGTTGCATCACTGTTGCACCCTTGTCAAATACACACACATGCAGATGTACACAGTGCAGAAACATGCAGCTGAAACCAACATCCATGTGTGATATCACGAACATGCCTACTTACATTCACATTCATTCAAACATGTGTGCCCACACATCTGCATTTGGCATGCAAGCCTACACACACAAGCACCATCCATGTCTCACACATGAGAGCCCTTGCATGTGTTAGCCTCACGGCCCTGTACACCCCACCCATACTTGGCCCCATAAAAACACATGTACAACCTGCACACTACTGGCACACCACCACACGCACAGCTTACAATCAGGATGCATGTACACTTACCGCTTGACTCCAGACGGGTCTGGCTCTCAAGGACCTGGTCGTGGAGCGCTGGGGATATGCGTTCCAGGACCCTATTCTGATCTTCCGACAAGTGGCCCAGGCGCCCCTTAGCATCCGCTGCCTTCAAGAGGCGCCGGGCCTTGTTGAGGGTCCTGGACCTGAAGTCCTCCCAGCGCTTCTTGACATGATGGAATAGTCGGACTGCCACCCCCTCCGCGTTGATGGCAGTCACGATGTCCGTCCAGATCCAAGTCCGTCCTTCCTTGTCGGCGCGCAAACGTCCGAAGAGCGCATCATACTGCCCCAGGACTTGCTCCACCAGGACACCAACTTCGGTGGCAGTGAAGCTGGTTCCCCTCTGCCTCTCTGGCCGGGGGTTGCCAGTGGTGCCAGATGTTGCAGTGCCCGACATGACAACACCAGAGGCAGGAGTGGGTGGGCAACTGGGTCCTGGGGCTGGTCTGTGGAGCGATGGAATCCCAGTCGGGAGTCTCCGGTTCCAGCAGGGGGGGTCACAACAACAGCACCCCTGGCTGATGTGCAGGCAGCAAATGGCAGGGCACGTGGGCAGCAGGCAGTCAGGCAGCAGCAGATGGCAAGTGGGAGCGTGCTCGGGGCTCTGGGGGCAGTAATTCAGCCTTCTGGGCAGGAGCGTGGTCTGCCGTGTGCTTACGCGTGGCCAGCTTGATACGGAGTGATTTGGCACGTGAAAATCCAGCACGTCTGCGTGTAAATCGAGGAAAGGCCCTTAGTGCGTAAGCATGTCAGCACACGTATGCGAATTCATTGACCCAAAGGCCCCCAGCGTGTAGGCGCGTCTATGACGTTACGCGCACGTGCGTTTTCCATGGCGCGTAGAAAAAATAAGCATGTCAGAGTGTCAAAGCGTGTAATTGGTGGAAAGGGCCTCAGCGCGTATGCGCGTCTGTGAGGTGAGTGCGCGGGCATTTCCCTGTACACGGGTACATGTTACACATCCAATGACTGCACGTCAGAGTGTCAGCTCGTGTAATTGGAGGATAGGGCCTTAGCGCGTACATGCGGTAGTGACGCTGGACGTGTGGGCATGTTTAAAAGGTACGTGTAAAACGTGCTTTTCATGGAGAGCGAGTGGGTGAAATCTGTACTTCTTGTCGGTTCACACGCAATTTACTTCACGGCGTTCCTAGTTCGTACTCCCTGTTACCTCTGACAGCTTTTTCTCTTTTTGTCTTTTTCCTGGGCCTGTTTCCTCAAACAGCGTTCACTTCTTCTGTTGTCCTGTCTCCTCAGACAGCGTACAATTCTTCTTTTGGCGGGGGTGTTGCCAACGCGCACACGCGCATCTTTTTCACGCTATTTTTCCAGGCAGACGGTGAGTCGCGCACGTATTTAACATCTGTGCTTGCCCCGTGTGTCGCGTACCCCTTCAGAGGTCATTCTAGGCTGCGTGTGACACGCATACGTTCATTTTTGTGTTTCTGGGTGCCACAGCGTAGTGCAGGTTTATTTTTCCACGCACGTGGTCTAGGAGGGGTTGCGTGCACATTATCTCCCTTTTTTGGGGTGCCTGTGCGTTACGTGACCCGTCATCTTCCCCCAGGGGTCACATACAGCCTTGCTAGAGCACTAGGGTATGAATTCCATCTAGTACCCTACCCCTTTGACCCCCAATTGCCCAGGACAATAGTTTACTGCAACTCCCATACGCACAACAACATCAGTGCCATGGTTGGGAGGCGAGCACGTGGTAAGGGTGGCAAAGGTGGCTGAGCCTCAAGAGGTGGGCGTGGTGGATACGGCAGGGGACGTGGCCGGGACTTGCAGGGTGCCCCTGGCCCCCCATGTGTGGGTGACGCCATCCCTGCTCAGCCCTTGTTGGACCAGCCCATTGTGGCACAGGGTGACTCCATGGCTGACTTCCAGGTCAGCAGGTCTAGGCCACGTGTGGTGGTGCACATTGGTGTCACCAGGCCACGTGGATCAGGGGCAGCTATGTCATCTGCTGCCCCGAGTAGGCAGGGTGGGGAGGCTGCAGGGGCAGCTGCGGCTCCATCCACCCCAGCTCTGAGTCTCCCAGCCAGGACAGTGTCGGTCCCAGTCCATCCTGCTGACGTACCCCCTGACCACATCACACGTCAGCTAATGCCTGCACCAAGTCCCATGGTGAGTGTTCATTCCCACACTCCTAGTCCACAGTCCACCGGGGCTCCTGCACCTAGTGTCCAGAGCGGCGTAGGACACGCAGGATCCCCACCACCTTCCAAGCGGAAGAGGAAGAGTGCTCGTCCAGTACAGGCTGATGCCCCAGACACGGCTACACAGTCCAGCCCACAAAGGAAGCCCAGCTTCAATCAGGCCAAACTTGATGCACTTGTGGAGTTTGTGTCCGCACATGACAACGAAATGGTGATTACTGCAGGATGCAAGACCACACCTGCACAACGTCTGGCACACTGGCAGACCATCGCGGACATCATAAGTGCCCTTGGATTCGTGAGGCGCACAGCTAATGATTGCTACAAGCACTGGAATGACCTGAAGCGCAGGGCAAAGAAAAAGCTGGCCTCAAGTCATGCCGCTACTCTAGTGACTGGAGGTGGGTCTCCAGCAGAGGACATTGAACTCACTCCACATGAGTATGTTGCTTGGACCTACGTCACGGAGGGACAGATCCAAGGCGTGGGAGACCTGCCAGATTACGAGGGATTGTCCGGTGAGTGCACATGCATGTGTGTGTAATCCATGTGCATGGTGTGTGTGTGAGGGCTTCTGATTGAGTGCCAGGTGAGGGTGAGTATGCCTGAGTGGTTTGGGTCACCCATGTGCTTCATCCAATACATTCTGGGCACCAGGATTTGGGTATTGCAGTATCCCTTCTGGCAACAGTAGACATTTAGCCCAACATCACGCCAGTTGCCCTTGAAGTGTAATCTTGCCACAACATTGTTACATATTATTCTGTGTTCATTCAGGCTGATTGTTTGCATTCCACCACTTTCACTAGGCATCTGTGTGATGGCATGTGTCATGTATGTGTATTGGACATGCCAATCACAGGCCAATGTGTGATGGCACTGCTAGCCAGCATGCAGCAAATGTGTTGGTCTTCCATCTTGGTGTCATCAATGTGTGCCTTTTGCCTCCCCTTCATACGCAGTGACGATGCATGCATGGGAGGGTTATAGTCATGTGGGACATGTGTCAATGAAGTACTGGTTCTGTTGCTTCTCAGCCCTAATTGTGTGCCATGGTACTAATGCCTGTTCCCATTTCTTTTCTTTCATGTCTTTGCAGGGGATGACACACTTGATACTGCTGGGGTTGTGGAGATGGTGCAGACCCAGGAGGGGTCTCAGGCCCGACCGGGCACCAGTGAGGGACGTGGTGTGGTGGTGGGTGAGAACCCACACTTGCTGCAGACCATTCTCTCAAGGGGTGTCTCTGGGTGCACCTCCCCTGAGCTCTATTCAGGTGTCGATCCAGATGATGAGACCTATGTGCCGTCGCAGGTAAGTGTTTCTGGGAGGGATTCTGTACTGTCCAACCCACCTGCACCAGGGGTAGAACCCTCAATGGGGATGTCAGTGTTGGTAGGTCCGCCTTTGGTGGTTACGGATGCAGGGTCACACTCCGCAACATCTGATCCTGTTCCTGGGCCAGCAGATCAGAGGGGGAATGCAGTCCTGCAGCCTCAGGCAGTGCCGGCACAGCAAGGCGCAGTTCGCCTTGCCCCAGACAGGTGTGGTGCCCGCCGACGCGGTGGCCGTAGGCCACCTGGCAATACTGCATGGGAGCAATCCATATACGGTATGGCAAACCAACAGGCAGCATCATCTGAAATGATGGCTCAGGCCATGGATAGGGTGGCCACTTCCATTGTCCCCCAAGAAAGGCGGATGGAACAACTACAGCAGGCAACAGACTCCATTTGCCAGTCACACAGGGAGGACATGTTGGCGTCCAACAGGGACAGACGGGCAGCACTGGAGACTCCGCGGGAAGCCATTTCTATTGAGTCCCAGGGTCACAGGGAAGCCCTGAGGGTGGAACTCCGTCAGCTCAGGGTGACTCTTGTTGAGCTTGAGGCTTCAAATGACACGAGGACAGAACAGCAGCTGGAGCGGCTCACACGTACACTCTCAGCTGAGATGCAGGCAACTCGGGAGGAGGTCCGGGCATCCCGTGAGTTGTTGCATTGGGACCTCCGCACGATTATCCTCCAGAACCAGACCTTCCGCACCCGCATGCTTGCTGCCATGGAGGACCAGACTAGGGCTTTGCGTGGGCTGCATCCCATAGTACCACCACCTCCTGATGCAGCTTCAGAGGGTGAGGAGAGCGACAGCAGCGATTCTCTCACAATAGGGTAGCCGTGCAGGCCATGAGCCCATGGAGGTGTTTTTTTTTCCCCAAAATCCACACAGGTGGGTTTTGGTGTGCACCCTGTCCTCGGACCTCCTGGGTGGCCTCCCCCACTCCCCCTGGCCCATACATGGCCATTTTTTATTTTTGATTTTTGATTTTTTTTACAGTGTGTTGCCTTGTGTGGCTCCCGTGGGCATATGCTGTATTGTGGCTGGGCAAATGCAGGCTTGTCCTGAATTTGGGTTAGATGCTTGGGTTTGTGTGACACACACCCCTCCTGCTTCCCGTTTCCATGGGCTTGCAAAGGGTGTGCCCAAGTGACATTGACTTACACAGTGACGTTGGACTCCCATTTGCTGTGTGGGCAGTCTGTAGTCAATACTGTGTATACATTCCTAGTGCATATTGTTGTTGCTTTGTACACTGCATGGTGTATTGATATGTGCCTCTGCATCCATCTCATCCTCCTAATTTGCAGGTCCATTCCTCATGTCTTCACAAGGCGGTCTACTTTGGAAATGGAGTCCATGTTGTAAGCAATGCACCTACACTTTTGCGTGGCGCTAACACTGTACAGTTGGAAGTGGTCGAAGTGCTGGCATTATCAGGTAGTGAGACTACCAATGTTTTTAATCCGTACTGTCATGTTTATGGTAGGTTTGAGGTTGTGTAGGTGATTTGTATTATTGCTAAATATTTGGTAATGTGTGTTGTTGGTCCTGCATTACTGTGAGCATTTCATGTGTGGCCAGTTTCCATTAGGGACACTGTACTTTGTGACACTTGTGTCATGTTGTGGGGATTACTTTGTTTGCTCTCACATAGCATGACATGCCATGGTGTGTTGTGTGGCGGTGCCGGGGACGGGTTGGGTGACATGGCACTGTTCTCATGTAGTATTTTGCAAGTGGGTATTCATTTTTGCTGCATAGAAGTGTGTCTTTTGATGACACTGCATTGGTGGTGTTTGTGTAGGTAGGGATGCACACATTGTGACACTTCCAGGTGAACAAGCTCAGGCTGCTATGGTTCTGACAGTTGACTATCCCTTCATTCATCATCATTGTCAGATTGAGTCATCATTGATTGTCAGATGGTATGTGGCAGGGCTGTGGTCACTCCACAGGGGTGTGATTTCTATGTGAAGTAATTAGCCACCAGCTGCGTACGGGCTGCCTCACCCCGTGCCCTTTCCCCTCCCATGCGCAGCGGGCGTGCATGTGGTTGGGGATGTGGGGGCACCACCATGTCCACAGCCACGCCCCGGCGTGTTGCAACATTGTGCAGGACACATGTGCCACTATGATCCTGCACACTACTGGGGGAGTGTATAACAGCTGCCCACCAGAACGGTCAAGGGAGCGAAAGCGTGACTTGAGCACTCCGAATTTGCGCTCCACTATGCCCCGGGTTGCAATATAGGCTGTGTTGTATCTTACCTCGGGAGGCGTGATGGGGTTCCGAATTGGCGTCATCATGTGGGTGCTCAGAGGTTAGGCACTGTCCCCTGGGGAGATGGTGATGGGTATCATTAGTGGGGTAGTGACATTACTCTGTATCTGACATGCATGCGTGTGCAGTGGCATTTATACTCACCAAGCAGCCATGCATCGCCATGCCGCCCAGCTTCCATGTCCCGGTTTAGGGTTGACATCCTGTAAATGAAGCTGTCGTGGGTGGACCCTGGATAGTTGGCATATACTGAGGTGATGATTCCCTTGGCATCACATACTACCTGGACGTTGATGGAATGCCAGTGCTTGCGGTTTCTATAAATGTGCTCAGATGCCCTGGGGGGACGTAGAGCCACATAGGTGCAATCAATGGCACCTAGCACTTTGGGGAATTGTGCCACCCCGTAGAAATCCTGGCTGACAGCCTGCCTTTCTGCAGGTGTTCTGGGCAGGTATATGTGCCTGCGGACTGATGGGGGTGTAGTGATGATGGCCAACACCTGGTGTAGGCACCGTGACAGCGTGGCCTGTGACCCCCCCCACTATGGCACTTGTCCGCTGAAATGATCCGGTAGCCAAGAAGTGCAGTACATTGAGGACCTTCTCCAGGGGGATCTATTATGTGAGGTGGAAACCTGTACCTCCCATACACCTGGTCATCAGGCATACCAAAAAGGCTGGTTCTGGGTGTAAAGATTCTGGCCCTGACTATCCTCCTCCTCCTCCTGCGGTATCCCACGGTCACTGCTGCTAGGAACGGTATATTCATCCTGGCGTCTGGGCTTGTTTGTTGTTTGCGCACACTTTTACGCTGCGCGGGTCGACGTACGCCTGCTTCCTGCGAGTCGACGTGTGCCTGCTTCATGCTGGCGTACGTGTTTCCGGATTGGACCGTCTTGTTTGGTGCGTTGTAGGCGACCGTGTAAATCTTCCCACCCACCCCAGGAATACACGTACCCCATACCCCACGTACCCTGCTGATATCGCGTGTGGAAGTTCACGCGGACCCGTAATACACGCACCCTGCTGAAATCGCATGTAAAACTACCCGCGCACCCCTGAAATACATGTACCCAGGCCAATCGCACTGCTGGGGCATGGGGGTGCTGGGAGACATGAGTGAGGGCCTGTTGGAGGGTGCCCCTGACTGCTGGGGGGTGGGGGTGCTGGGAGACATGAGTGGGGGCCTGGTGGAGGGTGCCCCTGACTGCTGGTGGGTGGGGGTGCAGGGAGACATGAGTTGGACATGAGTGGGGGCCTGGTGGAGGGTGCCCCTGGATGCTGGGGGGTGGGGGTGCTGGGAGACATGCGTGGGGGCCTGGTGGAGGGTGCCCCTGACTGCTGGGGGGTGGGGGTGCAGGGGGACATGCGTTGGACATGAGTGGGGGCCTGCTGGCAGGTGCCCTGCACTGCTGGGGGGTGGGGGTGCTGGGAGACATGAGTGGGGGCCTGGTGGAGGGTGCCCCTGGATGCTAGGGGGTGGGGGTGCAGGGAGACATAAGTGGGGGCCTGGTGGAGGGTGCCCCTGACTGCTGGGCGGTGGGGTGCAGGGAGACACGAGTTGGACATGAGTGGGGGCCTGCTGGCAGGTGCCCCACAGTGCTGGGGGGTGGGGGTGCAGGGGGACATGAGTTGGACATGAGTGGGGGCATGCTGGCAGGTGCCCTGCTCTGCAAGGGGGTGGGGGTGCTGGGAGACATGAGTGGGGGCCTGTTGGAGGGTGCCCCTGGATGCTGGGGTGTGGGGGTGCTGGGAGACATGAGTGGGGGCCTGGTGGAGGGTGCCCCTGGATGCTGGGGGCTGGGGGTGCAGGGAGACATGAGTGGGGGCCTGGTGGAGGGTGCCCCTGACTGCTGGGGGTGGGGGTGCTGGGAGACATGAGTGGGGGCCTGGTGGAGGGTGCCCCCGACTGCTGGGGGGTGGGGGTGCAGGGAGACATGAGTTGGACATGAGTGGGGGCCTGGTGGAGGGTGCCTCTGGATGCTGGGGGGTGGGGGTGGTGGGAGACATGGTTGGGGGCCTGGTGGAGGGTGCCCCTGACTGATGGGGGTTGGGGGTGCAGGGGGACATGAGTTGGACATGAGTGGGGGCCTGCTGGCAGGTGCCCTGCACTGCTGGGGGGTGGGGGTGCTGGGAGACATGAGTGGGGGCCTGGTGGAGGGTGCCCCTGGATGCTGGGGGGTGGGGGTTCTGGGAGACATGAGTGGGGGCCTGGTGGAGGGTGCCCCTGACTGCTAGGGGGTGGGGGTGCAGGGAGACATGAGTTGGACATGAGTGGGGGCCTTCTGGCAGGTGCCCTGCACTGCTGGGGGGTGGGTGTGCTGGGAGACATGAGTGGGGGCCTGGTGGAGGGTGCCCCTGGATGCTGGGGGGTGGGGGTGCAGGGAGACATGAGTGGGGGGCCTGGTGGAGGGTGCCCCTGACTGCTGGGGGGTGGGGGTGCAGGATGACATAAGTTGGACATGAGTGGGGGCCTGCTGGCAGGTGCCCCACAGTGCTGGGGGTGGGGGTGCAGGGGGACATGATTTGGACATGAGTGGGAGCCTGCTAGCAGGTGCCCTGCACTGCTGGGGGGTGGGGGTGCTGGTAGACATGAGTGGGGGCCTGGTGGAGAGTGCCCCTGGATGCTGGGGGGTGGGGGTTCTGGGAGACATGAGTGGGGGCCTGGTGGAGGGTGCCCCTGGATGCTGGGGGGTGGGGGTGCAGGGAGACATGAGTGGGGGCCTGGTGGAGGGTGCCCCTGACTGCTGGGGGGTGGGGGTGCTGGGAGACATGAAAGTTGGCCTGGTGGAGGTTGCCCCTGACTGCTGGGGGGTGGGGGTGCAGGGAGATATGAATTGGACATGAGTGGGGGCCTGCTGGCAGGTGCCCTGCACTGCTGGGGGGTGGCGGTGCTGGGAGACCTGAGTGGGGGCCTGGTGGATTGTGCCCCTGACTGCTGGGGGGTGGGGGTGCAGGGAGACATGAGTTGGACATGAGTGGGGGCCTGGTGAAGGGTGCCCCTGGATGCTGGGGGTGGGGGTGCTGGGAGACATGAGGGGGGGCCTGGTGGAGGGTGCCCCTGACTGCTGGGGGGTGGGGGTGCAGGGGGACATGAGTTGGACATAAGTGGGGCCTGCGGGCAGGTGCCCTGCGCTGCTGGGGGGTGGGGGTGCTGGGAGACATGAGTGGGGGTCTAGTGGAGGGTGCCCCTGACTGCTGAGGGGTGGGGTACAGGGAGACATGAGTTGGACCTGAGTGGGGGCCTGGTGGAGGGTGCCCCTGGATGCTGGGGGGTGGGTGTGCTGGAAGACATGAGTGGGGGCCTGGTGGAGGGTGCCCCTAACTGCTGGGAGGTGGGGGTGCTGGGAGACATGAGTGGGGGCCTGATGGAGGGTGCCCCTGTCTGCTGGGGGGTGGGAGTTCAGGGAGACATAAGTTGGACATGAGTGGGGGCCTGGTGGAGGGTGCCCCTGGATGCTGGGGGTGCTGGGAGACATGCGTTGGTGGGCAGTAGTGCAAGGTGACATGTGGGTTGGCTGGGGGGCATGGCCATGGTGGATGGGCTGCCTGCGGGACATGTGCAGGAGTGCAGCGTAGTCCCCTGTGGTGTGGGCTGCCTGCAGGGGCCGTGGAGGGTGTAGAGGGAACACCTGGGAGGACCCACACGGCCAATTCACGTGTAGTACTCCCCGGCACCCCTGAAATACACGTAGGCTGCTGGATTCGCGTGTGGAACTTCCCGCGCACCCGGAGTACACGTACCCTGCTGAAATCGTGTGTGGAACTTCATACGCACCCCGAAATACACATACCCAGGCCAATCGCGTGTGGAACTTCCCGCGCACCTCGAAATACACGCACACGCTATTTTTCACACAGCAGGTGTCCGTGTTTGTCGCGTACCCCTTTGCACCTCATTTGTCCTAGAGGGCCACAGTATGGATCATTCATCATAGCTGTATATAGGTGCTTTTTGTTAGCGCACATTTTGGCGCACATTTATTTCAGGCGCAGGGACGCTACCGCCTGCTTTCTTGTGGCGGACTTGTTTGGCCCTGTGTGCGTCTTTGCCCGTGCGCTGGTTTGCCCTATTCGATTCCATGAATACGAGTTGTAGGCGAGCGTGTGGGCGTACCGCGCACTTGCCTCCTGTACTTCCCCCGTGACGCCCATATTTTCACGCGTTGTTCCCCATTACGAGTGTTACGCCCCGTGTTCTGCCTACTTTTGTTATGTGCGCCGCGCTATGTGCGATTTCGCTGTGGCCGTGGCGCACGCCGTTGGATGACCTGTGCGCACACACTTTTTCAGCTCACATCCAATATTTTTCTCTCGCACGGACTTCCATGAATCGATGTGCGCTGGTTTCCCTGCGATTTTCGCACTTGCACTGCGATTCGCACGTTTTGGCACCTCTGCACCGGAATTTTCGGCGCACATTAATTCCATGAATTGGCCTGTATATTTTGGGTCAGAGACATTCTTCCAGAAATAGCCTCTTTGGTGATAAGGTTTCATCTTCTAAGACTCAGTGTGATTGATTATATAACAGGAACTAAAAGTAAATGTAATCTTTCTCATCTCGGCGGGTTATGGGTATGGTTGGTAGTGGCCCGCCAGCCCGAGTGAGGGATGTGGGCCATTATCGGCCTTGTCCAGCTCCCCACACCCCATCGGGGAACGAAAGACATCCACACCCTGGGATTTCACTGGGGTGCAAATAGCTTCTTTTTCTACTCTGGAGATTCATGCTGCTTGCACAGCCAATCTCTGGAGGGCAAACAAATTAAATAAGTTGGCTGCCGCCATAGGGAAGTTCCTTTCCCGTTTCTATGGTGGCTGCCGGGATTGGAAGAAGTGCGGTGACTGGAGCTCAAAGGTCCGGTCTCACAGTGTAACGCTCACCTGATTCCCGTAGAGGCGCCGGTCTTGACTGGGCGTTTACCGTATCTTCAAAGGTGATGTGTAACACACGGCTGGCTCTTTGGGCTGGACCTCTGTGCACTGTATGTCTGGCTCGAAAGGTAAGATGTCTGCAGATAGAAAATGTGGGATTAATGAACTGGGTTATTGAATGTCTCTCTCTTCTTCCCTTTCTCTTCTCCTGTAGAACCCCAAAGGTTAACGCTCTCACCTTAGGTAAGTGAACGCCGTGCTCTCCATCTGCCTCGAGGCAGGGTGCTGTAACCAGTTTCTTCACTGGATAAGGGGAGCAGGCCTCTTGACTTCAGAGGACTGCTGTCCGTCGTTTACTGCACGAACGGTAAGTTTCGAGTAATTCTAATGTCTTTAAAGTCTTTAGTAATGATGTCTCTTGTTTTGCAGGGTTCCGGCGATGGCGGATGGCGGGCTGAAGTGAGTTGAAGATGGAGCCCGTGTGATGAATAGAAGCGCCTGGAAGCACGTAAGTAAGCGCTTGTTGCCTGCTTCACGATGCGCTCTAACTGTCTTTTTATTTTGCAGGTACAAGTTCGGGCCGGCTGCAGGGTGCCGGAATACCCACTGGGTTAGATGTGGAAAGGAGTAATGGCACGTGAGTATTAAAGTTCCCCAATGTCTTTAAACGCACCTTGTTTTGTCTTTCAGATGCGGGATGCAGCGCCGAAGGCCTCCGGAGCGTGCGAAGAGTTGGTAAGCTTTTGTCTTTCAGATGCCGGAATGCAGTGTGAAGACCTCCGGAGCGCACGAAGAGTAGGTAAGCCTTTGTCTTTCAGATGCCGGAATGCAGCGCGAGGCGTTGGTGACAGCCGATGGACCAGGTAAGTGAAGAGCTGTCACTGAAGACCGTAATGCTAACCTGTTCTTTCTTGTCCTTATAGGTGTTGCTGAAGACTGGATTCAGAATGGTAAGCCTTTTCCCTTAGGCCCAGGATCAGATGCAGAAGACACGATGAGCGTTCTGCTGCTGAGGATGCAGAATAACGCAAAGCAAGATTCATCTATAGGGTGTGGTTTAAATAGCCTCCTGTAGTGCTTAGGTGTCTCCTTCCACAGCCACGCCTAGCTAAGAAAAGAGTTCCTGCTTTCCAGAAGAGTTCCAGTGTTCTGAATCTAGGGAGTGGCTCCTGCCCCACCCAACAGGAAAAGTAGTTCCAAACAGAAGAGGATCAGAGACTCAACTGGCAGGCAAGTAAGCAGCATGGTCTGCTGCAGGTAAGTCCACCCAAGCATTATGAGCCCGGTGCTTCCAGCGCTGGGACTGGGCATATTTATGAGCCTGGTGCCACTGGCGCCAGGACTGGGTCCAAAAGGTCCCAATTGGGACTGGTTGGCACTCGGAACCTGGGTTATGGATCTGCTTCCAAGGGAGTTGGGAAAACCCTGACCTTTTGGAAGCAGAGATCATGACAGTACCCCCCCTCAAGGCCCCTCCCAAACCGGGCTTCTCCGGGGGTTTTGGCTTGTCAGGAAATGTTCGGTGAAATCTTTTGATTAGGCGAGGAGCGTGGACATATTCAGCAGGTTCCCAGGATCTCTGTTGGGGGCCGTAGCCTTTCCAGTCAATTAGGTAGAATAGTTTAGATTTGGAGATCTTGGAGTCCAGAATGCTTTTGACTTCAAACTCGAGTTCTCCATCAACTAGGATAGGTTTTGGAGATTTGGTTAGTCGGGTTTGAGGTTGCACGGGTTTTAATAGAGAGACGTGGAAGACCGGATGTATCTTCATGTGCGGGGGCAAGTCCAACTTGACCGCTACTGGGTTTACTATGGTAGTGATGGAATAGGGACCAAGGTATCTTGGGTTGAATGTGCGTGGCCCTTTTAGAGGTAGATATTTGGTGGATAACCAGACTTGATCCCCTACTTGATATTGAGGGGCTTCCTTCCGATGTTGATCTGCTCCTTTCTTGTATTGTTCTTTAGCCCTTTGAAGGTGAGAAACAGCTTCCTTAAAGGCTTGGGTGATTGTAGAATGCAGGTAGTCTACTGCTGGTGTTTCAAGATCTTGGAGGGGATCCAACTCCGAGGTTCGAGGGTGACTGCCGTACAAAAGAAAAAACGGGGTTTTCCCAGTTCCCGAATGGACAGAGTTATTGTAGGCATATTCGGCTATCCAAAGGATGTCTTTCCAAGTTTTTTCAGTTTGTTGCAGCATGCAGCGTAAATACTGTTCCAGAGTTTGATTGGTCCTCTCGGTTTGTCCGTCGGTCTGAGGGTGGTGACTGGTCGATAGTCTCACATCAATTTGAGCCGACCGACAGCAACTTCGCCAAAAATGAGAAATAAATTGACTACCTCGATCCGAAATTAGAACCGAAGGAAAACCGTGCAGTCGGACGATGTTTTCGAGAAATTCTCGGGCCAGAGTTGCTGCTGTTGGCAAGCCTTTGAGCGGAATGAAATGCGCCATCTTGGAGAATAAGTCCACGATTACTAGAATCGTATTGTATCCGGAGCATGGAGGTAGATCGGTGATGAAGTCCATAGAAAGCGTATGCCAAGGGCGAGGTGGGATGTCAATAGGGCGTAAGAGGCCTGCTGGTCTTTCCTTTTGACTCTTGTTTTGGGCGCATACTCCACAGGACATTATAAAGTCTCTAGTATCTTTTTTCCAAGACGGCCACCAGAAGTAGCGCTTGATCTTTTCTGAGGTCTTGGCCATACCGGGATGTCCTTCCATTAAAGAATCGTGATAACAAGAGATTACTTTTTTCTGTAAATCTGTGCTGGGTAGGTATAATCGTTCTTGGAAATACAATAAGTTGTCCTTTACTGCAAAGTCCTTTCCCTGCAGATGCCAATTCTGTATGTCTGCTGGAGTTACAAGTTGCCTTGCTTTATCCTTAACTTCCTCTATGGATTCTGTGGCGATTACACCCAGAATTCTTTGTTCGGGAATGATTGGTACAGGTTTAGGGTTAATCAAGTGTTCTTCCACTCCCATCCGAGAAAGGGCATCAGCTTTACCGTTTTTTGTACCAGGTCGATAGGTAATTATGAAGTCAAACTCGGCAAAGAATAATGCCCAACGGAGTTGTCTAGAGGATTGGGCTTTTGCGGTTTTCAAATATTGCAGGTTTCGGTGATCCGTAATCACAGTAACGGTGTGTCGGGCCCCCAGCAGATAATGCCGCCAAGCCTTAAAGGCAGACTTGATAGCCAGAAGTTCCTTGTCAGTAATCGTGTAATTGATTTCTGGAGGCGAGAATTTGCGGGACCAAAATGACACGGGATGCAACTGATTGGTTACCGGGTCCTTTTGTGATAGAACTGCCCCCATGGCAAGGCTTGAAGCATCAGTTTCCACGATGTAGGGGAGTTCGGGGCGAGGGTGTTTTAAGATTGGTGCAGAGATGAATTTAGTCTTCAAATCCTGGAAAGCTTGTTCCGCCTCGGTAGACCATTCAAAACGTTTGTTTTTCTTTAACAAGGCAGTGATGGGCTGGACTATTCGAGAGAATTCGGGGATAAACCTGCGGTAAAAGTTAGCGAAGCCTAACATGCTTTGCACACCTTTTACGGAGGATGGGGATGGCCATTTGAGAACTGCATCGACCTTCTTTGAATCCATACGCACTCCGCCAGGTGATAATATGAATCCCAAGAATTCAACTTCAGTCACGTTGAAAACACATTTTTCCAACTTAGCGAAAAGTTTGTGTTGACACAATCTTTCGAGGACCATTTTCACGTGTTTCCGATGTTCAGATTCCGATGAAGAATAAACGAGGATGTCGTCAATGTAAACAACAACACACACATCTATGAGCTCTCTGAGGACATCGTTCATAAAATATTGAAAGGCGGCCGGGGCATTACAAATTCCGAAGGGCATGACCTGATATTCAAATAGCCCATACTTGGTGCGGAAGGCCGTCTTCCATTCATCGCCCTCTTTTACTCGTACCAAGTGGTAAGCTCCTCTAAGATCCAGCTTTGTATATATGCATGCTTTTCTGACTTGGTCCAGGAGTTCAGGGATCAAAGGTAACGGATATCTATTCTTAACGGTGATCTGGTTCAGGGAGCGATAATCTATACAAGTTCTAAGGTCTCCTTCCTTTTTTGGAACGAAGAACAAAGCTGAAGAAGCAGGGGACTTGGAAGTACGAATAAACCCATTTGCCAGGTATTGATCCAGGTATTGTCAAAGGTGAAGGTTCTCAGGCTCGGTGAGGGCATAAATTCTACTACAAGGAGGAGTAGATCCAGGTATCAGGTCGATCTGGCAGTCATAAGACCTATGAGGAGGTAGAGAGTTAGCCTGATCCTTCCGGAAAACATCTTGGTATTCTAGGTATTCGGGAGGTAACTGGGGAGTCTCTGAAGAAATTGCTGCCAGTGCAACACCAGGTGGAGGGTGACAAGTAGAGACACATTCTGGAAACTGGACCGTTTTTGCTCGCCAATCGATCAGAGGATTGTGTTTCTCTAACCAAGGTATTCCTAGAATAATCTGAAACTGAGGGGCCTTGATCACATCGAACACGATCTTCTCATGGTGTCCATCTTGACTTACCAGCGTCACTTCTTGAGTGGTATGCGTTACTGGCCCGGAGGCTATCTCCGTACCATCCACCGTAGTAATGACGTCCTTTACAGCCTTGGGACAAAGAGTTAGATTCATCCTCAAAACCATTTCATGATCCACATAATTGCCGATGGCACCGCTGTCGACGTAAGCTTCAATTGCATGTAATCGATCCGGATTATCAGGGCTAATGAGGACCATAGGTATCACGAAATGCGAGGTCACGGAACTGGTTTTCACGCTCGGCAAGAGGACCTCTATTCTTGTCGGGCGAGGTCGTTTCCCTGCTCAGAGTTTGTAACTTTGGTAACTGCAGCTCCTACTGCCTTCTTGGCAGGTTTCACCGGACAGTCTCGAAGAAAGTGCCCTGAGTTTCCGCAATAGAGGCATAATTGCAACTGTTTTCTCCTTTCCCGCTCCTTTTGTGTTAGAGGACCTTTCAGACCCCCTATTTGCATGGGTTCCCCGGAGTCTACTCCTTTGGAAGGAGTTGGCGGTTTGGAAAATACTCGAGCATCAAACTTGGAACGATCGGCCTTCCTGTTCTGCAGTCTGTGATCTATTTGAACAACTAAGTCTATATAGTCCGAACAATCTTGTGGGGGATTCACTACTTGGGCTAACACATCTTTGAGATCTCCGCGTAGACCTCTATAAAACAGCGTAATCCTTTTGTCCTCAGGCCAGTGAGTTTCCACTATCAGTCTGTTGAAAGACGCAATATAAGCCAAAAGGTCTTGATTACCTTGTCGCAACGAAAGAAGCTTGTTGTCCAAGGCCTGCCCCTGTGAATGTCTTGCGAACAGTTTTTCCATACTGAGCTGAAAAGATGAAAATCATGGAGGACCGGATCATCTTGATTTACTAGAGGGATCGACCAGTCTGCCGCATTGCCACTAAGGTACGAAAGCACGAAAGCTACTTTAGCTTGATCAGTTGGAAAGGCTGCTGGCCGGCATAAGAAATGCAACCGGCACTGATTGATAAATACTGCAAACCTCTTTGGGTCACCAGAAAATCGTTCGGGCGGAGCCAGAGGTACATTCCCAGGTAGGTTGATCTGCACTGGATTCATAGAGGATGTAGAAGGAAGATTTCCCCCAGATGCGAGTAACGGGGTCTGTCCGGCTTGTGACTGTAGCAATTGTCTAGCGAGATCATCTGTTCGCTCCTTGGAAATAATCAGTTCCCTTCTTAGAGCGTTCGTTTCCTGACGGGCTGCATGCACTTCTGCCCTTAGTTCCCCAAGTAACTGGGCTAGCTGGTCGGTATCCGAGGTTTCCATAGCGCCTGGACGGGAGTTTCGTGGTAGGCTTTGCGTTCTGTAACGCTCACCTGATTCCCGTAGAGGCGCCGGTCTTGACTGGGCATATACCGTATCTTCAAAGGTGATGTGTAACACACGGCTGGCTCTTTGGGCTGGACCTCTGTGCACTGTATGTCTGGCTCGAAGGGTAAGATGTCTGCAGATAGAAAATGTGGGATTAATGAACTGGGTTATTGAATGTCTCTCTCTTCTTCCCTTTCTCTTCGCCTGTAGAACCCCAAAGGTTAACGCTCTCACCTTAGGTAAGTGAACGCCGTGCTCTCCATCTGCCTCGAGGCAGGGTGCTGTAACCAGTTTCTTCACTGGATAAGGGGAGCAGGCCTCTTGACTTCAGAGGACTGCTGTCCGTCGTTTACTGCACGAACGGTAAGTTTCGAGTAATTCTAATGTCTTTAAAGTCTTTAGTAATGATGTCTCTTGTTTTGCAGGGTTCCGGCGATGGCGGATGGCGGGCTGAAGTGAGTTGAAGATGGAGCCCATGTGATGAATAGAAGCGCCTGGAAGCACGTAAGTAAGCGCTTGTTGCCTGCTTCACGATGCGCTCTAACTGTCTTTTTATTTTGCAGGTACAAGTTCGGGCGGCTGCAGGGTGCCGGAATACCCACTGGGTTAGATGTGGAAAGGAGTAATGGCACGTGAGTATTAAAGTTCCCCAATGTCTTTAAACGCACCTTGTTTTGTCTTTCAGATGCGGGATGCAGCGCCGAAGGCCTCCGGAGCGTGCGAAGAGTTGGTAAGCTTTTGTCTTTCAGATGCCGGAATGCAGTGTGAAGACCTCCGGAGCGCACGAAGAGTAGGCAAGCCTTTGTCTTTCAGATGCCGGAATGCAGCGCGAGGCGTTGGTGACAGCCGATGGACCAGGTAAGTGAAGAGCTGTCACTGAAGACCGTAATGCTAACCTGTTCTTTCTTGTCTTTATAGGTGTTGCTGAAGACTGGATTCAGAATGGTAAGCCTTTTCCCTTAGGCCCAGGATCAGATGCAGAAGACACGATGAGCGTTCTGCTGCTGAGGATGCAGAATAACGCAAAGCAAGATTCATCCATAGGGTGTGGTTTAAATAGCCTCCTGTAGTGCTTAGGTGTCTCCTTCCACAGCCACGCCTAGCTAAGAAAAGAGTTCCTGCTTTCCAGAAGAGTTCCAGTGTTCTGAATGTAGGGAGTGGCTCCTGCCCCACCCAACAGGAAAAGTAGTTCCAAACAGAAGAGGATCAGAGACTCAACTGGCAGGCAAGTAAGCAGCATGGTCTGCTGCAGGTAAGTCCACCCAAGCATTATGAGCCCGGCGCTTCCAGCGCTGGGACTGGGCATATTTATGAGCCTGGTGCCACTGGCGCCAGGACTGGGTCCAAAAGGTCCCAATTGGGACTGGTTGGCACTCGGAACCTGGGTTATGGATCTGCTTCCAAGGGAGTTGGGAAAACCCTGACCTTTTGGAAGCAGAGATCATGACACACAGGTAAGTTGGGAAAGAGAAGGGGGTGGGGAAGGTGTTAGGTTGGTTTTGGGGTGGGAGGAGGTGGGGAGGCAAGGTGGACAGGAGAGGCTCCTTGGTGCCTCCCCACTAAAGAATATGGCGCTAGCCAAGGTAGGCCCTGTTGCAGCCACCTGATTGGCTAATGGCCCTTACCCAGGTGCGAATGCACTATATAATGGCAGCTTCTATGGTATTGTATTCAAAAGTTTTACACAGCATCACCTCTATCTTCTAGACAGCAGGAAAGCTAGCCAGCACTTTACCTCTCCTTCCACTAACCTAAATCACCCTGCTCTCTTTCAGATCCGCCAGAGGCTGGAGAGCAAGCAAATGGCAGTTGTGCTCATTATAAATCTCAGTAACATGAGTCATGACTTAGAGTAAAGGAGGAAGGTCTTAGGATGGAGTTGCATTTTCTTTTAGGCTATGAACTCCTGATCCCTCTCTTTTGTCTGCTTTAACCTCTTATTGTGTCTTGATGAAAGTGCTTAGTAACAATGTATTTTGTGGTGTGTGATTTACAATCATACATAAATAGAAATACAGTTATGTTGACTTGTGGTGTGGGATCAAACTGGGTGGTATGGTGACTTGCCAGTTTGCTAAAGCCTGCCACAATCCCAGTGGTAAGGTCTCCACTTTATCCAGCTACACTATGGAAACATTGGCCCAGTCGGTGGCAAACCCACGAACCATAGAGTCGCCTGGAATCACCAGCAGTAGCAGGTGCGCCTCCACCAAAGGCGCACCAACAAAGTGGCTATCGTGGCTATGGAACCACATGGTGATTGCCCCTCCACCACACTTCACAACAATAACAGGATCAGGCAGCCTTGCTTGTAAACTGTTGCCTTCACTAGGCACAATCACCCTTTCCATCATGATACACACAATAAACATCAACCCTGTTATTTTCTATGGAACTCTCTTGTGTCTACTTATTTGGATAACAAAGACCTTGGCAAATGAGAATTTGCTTAATGTCTGCCACAAAACAGGGAATGTAAATGGAGAAAAACATGCTCAAATGGTGGGTCTTGACTAGAGCACAGATGAAGCAGACACTCTGGGAATGCTGGCTTTCCAGTTCAAAATCCTGGAGCTACGCAGATGGAAGTTCAACCCATCTATCCTCCCCTCCAACCCCCCAGTTCTCCAACAAGGAGTATTGCCCTTATTGCCATGGTCCCCAAAGGAACATGAGCAATTCCGCTGAGAAGATAGCTCTGTAAATATGCAGGTCCAACGTCCTCAGCGAGTGCGCAAGTATGAGTTTAGAAAGCTCTTTTAGCAAGGAATTAGGCCCAGGGTAGTGACGCAGCACATGCCTTGGTGGTGGGACATTGTTTTTAGGGTAGATGTATTTTTATCACACTTTTAGGGAATGTTCAGGCTGTCTGCTGCACAGTAAAACACACATGTAGCAAAGTATTTCCTTTTACTCTTCACCATACCTATGTTATTATAAGGTTATGTATCTTGGATTTTATTTTCAATATGTAGGTGGAGCTTTATTAAGTATAGTTGGTAGATGCTGTAATGAGCAAGAGGTCTGCCATGTTAGAATAGGCCATTGTTAAAGGATGCTGATTTTGCCATTCAGTGTGCTAGGCTGAAGTTCTGAGCTATGGTCATTTCATGGAATTTTATTTCCACTCACAACCGCTAACACTGAAGACAGGAGCTTGGTTCCTAGCCAAATAATATCTGTACCATTGAAGATCCTGAAGAAAGTTTATGACTCATATGCCACTGAAACCGGTTGACCTGTTATGTGTATATCAATGTTATAGGGATAACACGTTTTACTCCTTACATTGTATTTCTTGTAATTGGTGTTTTTATGGAAATTGTTGCATGTGGCTACTTGCCAATACATAAACACGTATAAGGACACATCACATGGATGCACACTGAAGGGTGGGTTGAATAAAGATAAAATCCCCACTTAACTGCTAGATGGGTCAGTCCTGCGACATTCCACACTGGGTTTTGCACCAACATTGGGTGTAGATGTTTTAATGAGCCCGTACCAAGTTGAAAGTTGGTTAAGCTAACGAGGTTGAGCTTAGTGGAGGGAGGGACACATCTCTCCCTCTAACCCTGTTAGACAGATGGTGCAACAGCACTCCGCAAGGTTTCCTTGTCTTCCCAGGGAGGGTGGTGCAACAGCACTCCCCAGAGTTACCTTGTCTTCCCAGGGAGAGTTTAGTCTTCCTTTAGGGGCAATGACAGGTTTAGAAAATGGTCTTAGATTGAGTCTTAGCCAAACACATTTTAGGGCTCTTTTGGGGTGACCCTTGTGTGTTATAAGAAATACGATTTATGTTTGCCAGCATTTTATGTAACATAACCATGGCCCAGATATGAAATGGTTTGTCATTGATCAACTCAACAAGGGCCGCTTTAGTTTTTCTATGAAATCTCGACTAAACAGGCTTCAACAAATCTGGTTTGAATGATGGCTTGCATTGGGCAACATTGCTCAGTTAAATACATGAATGCTCTCTTCACGTGGGAGATCAAGCGGGCAGGGTCGCTCACTTTGTTTGATCCAGGTCACTCTTTCAGAATACGTGGCCACCAATTACATTCTAACACGCCGTATATGTGTATAATCAACCGACCCAATGGGCCTCATTACGACCCAGGCGCTAATGGGTTAACGGGGCCGTAAAAGGCTGTGGCGCCGTTAACCTATTAGCACCTAATTACGAGGTCCTTTTGCGGGACCCGACCTTAACGGCTGGTTCTACCAGCCGTTAAAGTAGGGACCCGCAAAGGGACCTTGGTGCTAAGTACGGTGCCGCAATTTGCGGCACCGTACTTAGCGCCTTCCCCATTCCTATTGAGCCCTATGGGGCAAAAATGGGAATGGGGAAGAGCCATGGAGGAAGGGGGAATTACCACCCCACCAACCTTGTAATGGAGTGGTAATTCCCCCTTTCTCCATGGCGGAGTCGGTAACTTAGTGGCATGGACCATGGTGCTAATAGCACCATGGTCTTCCGCCAGGGTCGTAATGAGGCCCAATGTGTTGCGCACTTATTTAATGGCACGTGATGATATGTGCACTATGTTTATTTTGTAATTATACTCAAATGTACCCTGCCATTGTATGATCGCATAGAGTTACAATTCTGTCTTGCAACCCTGCCGTAGGACATTCTTAATCTCATACTGCAAAACATGTGCAAACTGCCTTAGTAGTATATCTGCATCCAGTATCTACACTTGCATAAATTGTTTTAGTAGCAACCTTCAGCTGCATCAATCTACATTATGTTCACTACGACAACTAGAGATTAACCACATCCTCCGACACTACCCGTTGCCTTATCGGCTAGCTACCGCAATAGTTCTGCCCTCTACCCACGCAAATGTGGCCCTACACCCCACTCGGCAGGACTATACTACTAGCCTTGCTCACTCTCCTCTACACAGAACAGCTACCCTACCACACTATCACCATGGATCATCCATGCACAGCAGGAGCTTACATATACCTTGCTAATGGACTAGCCCGCCTCCAATGTAATAGGCACCACCCAACGCCGTGCCCAATGCGTTCCCCAATAAGGCTGCACTTTCCCTCTCCAGACATATCAAACCGTCACATCTAATGTAAAGACCCATCCCAATGTGAACAAGCCTAAAATGGACTTCTCTGCTACCTTACTGCCCACAAATGACTACAAACAGCCCCTCTCAGCGAGATCTGAATTTACCAGTCCCAATATACATTCTACTACCAACCCCATCAAATTAACCCTACTGGGTACCAGGCCCTAACAACCTACCACTGGTTCTTTGAGAATGAATTGCTTATCTTCGCGTATTATACATAAGAGATATACGAACACCCTACCCGTGGACAACCCTTTGATCCCCCATCCTCCTTATACTAACCACTCACACAATAACTACATGAATACAGTTACTACCCCAACCCCTACTACTCAAAACTCCCCTACACCCTGGCTATCACAACCTATCACAGGTCTACAGAAAAGATTTAGACTATCCTCTCGTCTTCATAAGACCTTTCTGATTAAACCTCACCGGCTGGCTGCCCACCTATCTTTGGCTAAGACCATAACTGTCACATCAAAGGTTAATACAACTAATGACCCCAGTCGCGTCTCTACTACGAGTACTGAGGCTAATAGCCAGCACACAGTTTCTCTAAAAGGAGCTCTTACTAACCCAGATCCATTACGGCTCATGCCTTGGACACCTTAAAAGCGAATGATTTAGACTTCTTAGCAGTCACAGAAACCTGGCTCCATTCAGCCTCTGGCCCCTTACTATCACTAGCCATTCCGGAAGGTTATACTATTTACAGGAAAGATAGAATCACTGCTAGAGGAGGAGGAGTCGCACTACTAGCCAAAGAAGCCTTGGACATTAGAATAGCCCCTGACTTACCTTTCACATCAGGTGAAGCCATGACTATTAAAATTGCACTTACACCAGTATGCACTCTTACACTCCACATCATTTATAGACCCTCCACCCCCCCCCCGATGCCATCTCTACCTTTGAAGATGATATAACGAGGTTATAGGTGAAAGGATCGAATCAAAAGGATCGAAATGCAATAGTTGAGAGTCAAAAGGACCGAAAAAAGGGTTTATTTATTTATTTATTTTTGGGGGAGGGGGTGTCCCCCCAAAACCCCTGTTTTTGGTATAAAAACCACTTTTTTTCCTAAACGGAAACCAAAAGTATTCGACCTTTTTTCGGTCCTTTTGACTCTCAATTATTGTATTAGATCCTTTTGTTTTCGATCATTTGACCAGACACCATATCACAACACTTGTAGCTCATAACTTGAAACCTCAGTCGAAAGTGATTATTATGGGTGCCTTCAACCTAGGATTGTATGACCCCTTAGCTCCAAATGCAAATCTCTTAGCAAACACATTAGAAGCCCAAGGATTCACAGAAAGAATCACAACATCAATGCATAATAAAGGGTGTACCCTTCACTGGCTAGCAGATACTAATTGCTCTACTATCTTCAAGTCAAATATTCCCTCACCATAGTCCGATCATAATATCTCATTCACCACCACCATCATCACTAAAAACTTAAAAAAGCACCAGCCAACTTTGATGTCCCCATCTAGAAATCTGAAAAATATAAATCCGGACAATACGCTACCCTTACTCACCCCTATTCTGAATACACTAGACTTGGACTGTAATCCATCTACATTGGTCAGTCATTAAACCAAAACTACGGCAGCAGCTATAGAGAAAATTGCCCCTCTAAAAGGCAAAAAATCCAAACCACTGGCACATATCAATCCTTGGTTCACCCCTGAACTCAAAGCCTTGCGGGCTCAAAAAAGATCCGCTGAAAATAAATGGACCAAAACACCATCGCAGGAAAACAACATTATGTTCAAAGCTATAGCTAATCACTATAAACTTGCAACCATCAAATCTAAGAGTGAAGTCTACAACAGCAGAATTATAAATGCTCAATCTAATACTAGAGAACTATTTACAATTCTTAGGGAATTGGAATCCCCAGCAGCTATGACCGATCACACAATCAAAGAAGATGCACAATGATGTTCTAACATCCAGAATTCCCTCACGGACAAAATCTCTCTCCTACAATCCAAAATTGAACAAAAAATAAAATCTAAACTTAACTTTAACCCAACCTTACCATCCCGAGACTATCTGGAAGTTACCTCACAAGCAACTAAATTCTCCTTTAAACCACTTTCTATATCAGATACATTGAATATTATTAAAAGCCTAAAACCTTCCAGATGCAGAGAGGACATATGCCCTGCAACCCTGGTGAAAGACCATGCATTGGAACTAGCACCTTTTGTCACTAGCCCCATTAATAACTCATTCGCATCTAACATCCCTAATGAACTAAAAACAGCCTGGGTCTACCCCTGCTCAAAAAACCGTCCCTAGACCCTGAAATTCCAACCAATGATCGACCTATCACAACCGCCCCCTTCTTACTTAAAATACTAGTTCGTGCAGCTTACCTGCAAATCCAAAAACACCTTGAGGACAATCACCTCTTAGGCTTAAGACAATCCGGCTTTAGACCAGGTCACGGTACGGAAACAGCTTTATTGGATCTGAAGACGCAAATGGATTAATACAAGGATAATGGAGAATTGTGCATCCTCCTATTATTAGATCTTTCCGCTGCATTCGATCTAGTAAACCACAACATCTTGTGCCATCATTTGGACACGGCAGCCCAATTCTCAGCCGATTCCATTATCTGGATTAGGTCGTTTTTATCCAACTGGACTATGAGAGTCTTCTCAGACTCTTCAGCAGCTCAGCCAGTCCCAGTAACCTGTGGGGTTCCACAAGGTTCACGCGTCTCTCCTACTCTTTATAATGCATTTACTAAACTACTATTTGATAAACTAGATAATATGGGTGTCTTGTATACTAATTATGCTGACGACACCCAGATTCTCATCCCAATTACCGGATGTTTTTTCGACACTGATTCTAAAAAACTTAAGGAAATATACCTAGCGATTCAAGCTTGGATGGCAAGTAATGAATTATGTCTTAATGATGACAAGAGGGAACTGATCATAATTGGCAACAAAATGAAACTTAATGACCTGTCTCAACTCGTTCATCATCGATGGTAACACTATCGCAGTAGCGAACGAAATAAAAACGTTTGGAGTCTATATCGACTCCGAGCTTTCTCTAAACAGAGAAATCAATGCTGTGGTGTCGTCAACTACGTACACAGCTAAACTAATAAGAGCTAGCCGCCTTTTCCTTACGCCGGAAAACACTACCACATTGGCAAGAGCATTGATATTGTCCAGGGTTGATTATTGCAACTCCCTCTTTGCTGGAACAAGCTCCAGAAATATTAATAAACTACAAATAGTGCAAAATAACACTATAAGGGCTACCTTAATCATCCCAAAACATGACCACATCTCCGCCACTAGATGAAACATCCATTGGCTCCCTGTCCAGGACAGAATCAATTTCAAAGTACTCACAATGGGTCTCATTACACGGTAGGCGGAGAACCATGGCGCTAATAGCGCCATGGTTCATGCCGGTAAAATACCGGCACCGCCTTGGTGGAAAGGGGAATTACCGCCCCATTCCAAGGTTGGCAGGGCGGTAATTCCCCCTTCCACCATTGCCCTTCCCCATTCCCATTTTTGCCCCATAGGGCATAATGGGAATGGGGAAGGCGCTAATTACGGCACTGCAAATTGCGGTACCGTAATTAGCTCCCTGGGTCCCTTTGCGGGTTGGTTTTTAACGCCTGCAAAAAGCAGGCGTTAAATACCCCAACCCGCAAAGGGACCTCGTAGTAAGGCGGTAAGGATTTCCCAGTACCGGTAAAATACCGGTACCGGTAAACCCTTACTGCCTACCGTGTAATGAGGCCCAATGACTCACAAATGCATAGGGAACAAGGCGGCTCAATACCCTAGCGACCTCATCCATAAAGCCTGCTCCACTAGACCAACTCGAACCGCATACTCAAATATGCTCAACATACCTTGATTTAAGAGAAAGAAAGCAGGAGGTTCTAGTTTCCCAGTAATAGCACCCAAACTGTGGAATGCCCTCCCACACCACTTGAGAAATGACACTTCATTCTGGTCTTTCAGAAAAAAGTTAAAAACTTTCCTCTTTAGAGGTGCCCTTCAGCAATAAGGTAAAAACTGCAACAACCTGCACTATAAATGCTAACATCATGTTTATGGAACGCCAGTTATACATTGTAAATTGTTATAATATTTAGTGTACTGATCATGTGTATCTAACGCTAGGTATACATTGTAAATTGTTATAATATGTTGTGTACTAATTTTGCTGAAGCATCGCCAACCGGCAACCATATTCTTAAAGTTATCAAAAAGTATTCTGTTAGGGCCTAGATGCCTTGGGGCTAGGTGCGCTGTATAAATGTTTAAATAAATAAATAAGGGGGCCATATGCATTCCCTACTACTGTAAGCGTAATCACAGCAGTTTAAATTTGTCCGCATTAGCATGCCTGCATGGTTGGCCCATTGGCCCTTTTCATAATTAATTAAGGCTTCCGAGTGCGTCTGTAATCTATACCAAATTAAACTACCTGGGTGCTGTGGACTCTCTTGCTGCCCTTTCCTTATGCTAAATGAGAGACCCTGTGCTACTGGGTGAAATAGCTGTATGTGGTGGATTGGAAGCTACATCTGTCTGATAGTGGCTGGCAACTGAGCTGTGCTGACGGATTCCATTGATTGGAGAACGCTAACCCCACATGGGTTCAACATTGACAGTGACCTGCAACGTCTGACCGATACAAAACATGCCAGAGTCCAAGACAACGGGTAGCCAGAAAAAGACCATTATGGATTCATTTACACCCAGAGGGGCACAGAAAGATCCATCCCCTTTGGGGCCTAATAGTGGACTGCAGGTGGATGGTGTCCCTCGCCGGCTGGATCAAGAAAAATTGCTGGCAGCGATTGTGGCACTACGCACCTCCATCGAGTACAAAATAAATGAAATAAAGATTGATGTAAACCTCCCATGACAGGATGTGTGATCGCTATTTACTCGGGAGCGGACAATGAGGAACAGCTCTCAACCACAAAGGCCACCACTGAGACCGTGGAAGAACTCGTGAACAGGAACAAGGCCCTGGAGCAACGTACTGAAGATGCAGAGCGCAGGTCCCGCTGCAACAATGTACGAATAATGGTGCTCAGAGAGGGTGAGGAGGAAACTGACCTTACGTCTTATATCGAGAACTTGCTAATGCAGGAAATTGGACATGGGAAGCTATCTCAAGGCTTCACTGTTGAAGCGGTGCATAGGTAGTTGGCTCACCAGGTTCCTCCAGGTACACCTCCACGCCTCATTATTGCGCAGATCCTTAACTCTCAGGACCGAGAGACAATACTCAAGTTTTCTAGAGATGGAAGTACAATCAAAAGTGTATCTTCACCCGGACTATACACCTCTTGTGCAAAAGAAGAGCAATCTGCTAGTCTTGACCAAGGAGAGGCTCCATAATCCGGGACTCAAATACATGCTAGAATATACTGCTAAACTTAAGGTGATTCATAAAAACAAATCTCTATTCTTTGATAATCCTAGTGAAGTCAGCCAATGGATGGACAAGTGTGGACTGGCACCTGGACCTGAGATGAGAGCAGAAGGTCCTGTGAATGGCTGAATGGAGCTGTGTTATATTTAGCAAGTGGGAGCGCGGTTTGTCTGAATTTAGAACTTTGGTTCAATCAACAAGCGTGTGGTACTATACTATTGAAGTTTTAAGATGTCTCACTGTTGGTCAAAAACAACCAATGTCAGTTTGAGTATTGTGGGAATCCCAAGATTTCTGGAAAAGCACCACTGACTCCTCTTGTCCCTGAGGTCCATACAGGGCGAGTAGTCTGCGGACCCTAATTTGGATCAGCAGCATGATTCAGTTTTTAGAACCTCAAAACACGTCCAGTAGTGTGTGCCTTTAGTTCAATATTGTTCTATCTTCTGCCCACCATAGGGTGACCCGCTACACCTGCCCTGAGGAAGGCTCAACTACGGATGCCACGAATACTGGCACACTGAAACGTGTCTCCATGCTTGGTTCCTTTTGTCAAGGAACAGCATTGCTAACTGCTTTTTGATTTCTCTTACACGTAGGCAGATAACAGAAGTCATGCTTATTAATTAACCATGCCGATATCCTTCACCAACCTACCAGGGTAATTTTTAATACACCCTGGTAGCTTTTTCTGCAGCAGCAATCCGCCTCCTGCAGTGTTATCCAATTAATTTGGTAAAAACCATTTCAATTGTTCTATAAGGATGATTTGCTTTTGTTCTTTTATGATTCATGTATATATTGTGAATGTTTTGTCTTATGTCTTTTCGTTTTTCAATGCTGCTATCAAGTTTATGTTAAAAAAAGATTAATAAATTCAAAGAATTTAAACAAAAAACACTTTTTCTTTTTATTAAATTAAGCTTGCACTCTAAGGACTCTTTTCTCTGGTTTTATGTAACTCTTGAAGCACATTTTTTCTCCCTCCAAAAATAATTGAAATGAATGACAAGAGTGATGTTTGACATAAACCTGGGTACTTCTTTGTGTTGATATTGAAGATGTCTCAGGAGCTGGGCATGAAGCCTCCTGGACAGAACTCTGTACACTCTGATATGTCGCAAGCAGCCCACGACCCGGGGCGAGGGTGGCATTGGAGAATACCGCTACGATGGGTCCCCTCCATGCCTGGAGACCACTAGAGCATATGGCTTGAGCGGTGTTTCACTGTTGAGCCACTTGTTTATGCTGGTTGTTATGGTTTGTTCTCTCTATAGTTCACCTTTGTTGGAATTGGGCACAATTATGGCGGGTATTGAAGACTATGGGCATATGAGAAGCCTGAGTGCAAAACATCACTTGAAACTGAGTTCATTTGGTAGTGATTAAGCGTTATACTTGAAGCATACTGACAGCACAGAATAGAAACATATGCCGAAAGTAAGTGCCATTACTAGTTTACAAGGGATGCGGCATTATTGGCCTTTGCAGAGTTTGATTGATGCTTTATCCTACAATTCAGAGTCCTTTGGCGCCTCTGTGTGGCCTAATATATAACTGTGAGCAGAATTATACATCTTTATTGAATCATCAGGGGATAGCTGAGCCAGAAGTACTATCAAAAGGTGATTCATTTAAAACGATGACATTTCAGGAATATCTGTTAGCCTAGTACTCAGCAGCAGGTGGACTTGATTTATTCCTTGAACTATTGTATTGCTGGAATTACTCTTTTTAGGTAGATTAATGACTGTGGATAATCATTTACAGCCATGTGACCAGGATAAATGTCACTAATAACTATTAATTGTCCCATTTTCATATCCATATAATTGTCCAATTGCTGTAGTTGGTCAGATGATCTCTTACCAGCAAACAATTGAGTTTAGAAGGGTTTTCTGCGTTACAGCCCGTGCACCTTCTGAATTTAAATAGGAGTTGTTTTGATATTGTTAGACCCATTTCTCACCTGAACTGATTTTTGCGAGTGGTTTTGGAGAGAAAGACAAAATGTGCTGAGTGGAAGGTGTGCTAAGAATTAATATTGCTTGGTTTCTAGATTAGTCAGTACGGCATAAGATGAGTGAATAGCTCGGGCCAGATAATATAAGTTTTTTGCAGAAACGTGAGCTTACAATTTATTAAGAAGTTGATGTCAATATTAATTTCAGTGTAATGTGTGAATAATTCTTTGCTTACAAGCCACCAATTTGAATGGAATATATTTATTCACTTGGAGGGAGGGTGTAGGTGGTGGCTTGAATGCTCTCGTTCTGTTGTATTATTTAATTATGCACCGGGGGTTTGGGGTAGGGGGTATATTGTTCTATATTGAGCGTGTTGTACCTATAATACGAAAACATTGAAGTGTTCTAGTTTGGGGATGGAGGACGGTGGAATGGGGTTCTTTGGAATGTTTTTTCTGGGATAAAAGCAGAACTAACAGTACCTTAAGAGGGTGGTTTTTTTCTGTTTATTTGTATTTCATTGACAGGGCTGGCGTTGTCTAGGGTTGACAGCATATCTGAGGAAAAAATGGTGACTAAGGTCGGAGATGAATTACGTTTTATTTCATTGAATGTGAATGGTATTAATAACATGTTAAAAAGGAGCAAATTAATTAACCCCTTGAATGACCTTAAAGCGGATATATTATTATTATTATACTTTATTTGTTTAGTTTAAAAAAAACTTTACAAATTAAACACACAATATTTACATATTGTACTACACAATTATTTAAAATCTTTAAAAATCAGACTTAAAATTCAAAGTTAAATTACGTACCATATCATATTGCATTACATCAAATTACACCAGTTATAATTCATATCTCATTAGCTAATTACAAGTTGACAGTCCCAACAGTACATATTAACACTGTTTTAATAGTCTAATACTATGTTCTTCAACACGGGACTAGACTCTTCATATAAGAGCTTGCCCATATGTGTTAAGCTCTTATTGTTGGGCACTCCGTTAAACCAATCCATTTAAAATCCATGTTAAGATCCATGATAAGATCCATATCAACAAATCAAATAATGAAACTGTAATAAAACAGTAGTAAAACAATAAAACCATGGTATTTCCTTCTTACTTCTCACGAGTATTCTTTAATCTATCTAATTAATCTCTTTTTGATTATTGTCCACAGTTGATACAAGGCTATATGGGCTCTTTGGTTCTCTGTATTCAAACAGTATTTCCAAAATTCTCACTCTTAATAGCCTCATATTCATATACTAGAATGGTCATATACTGGACTTCCATGTCTGGGCATTCTGTAAATATTTGATGGGGAGTTTCAAGCATGTCTTTATTTCTATAAATACGACAGTATCATTCTTCTCGTGTCAGCTTTAACTGAGCACCACATTGCGCTAACACAGGTAACTGGTTAGTACATAATCTTAGTCTGAAAAGCGGATATATGCTTATTGCAGGAAACCCATTTCTTACAAGGGCAGGTGAACAGACTGAATGAAGAAGGGATAGGTGGGGAGTGTATTTGGCTCGTCTTATAACTCAACGTCACGCGGAGCGGCAATTTCTATTCATAAAGATTCTTCAGTTCAAGTATTAACTATTATTCGGACAAGGAGGGCAGAATGATTGCATTGTTAATAAATATCCAGGGCGGAATTGTAGCGTTATGTAACATATATGCACCAACGGTGGTTGACGGTTCATTTTATAGATATATTGCCCAGGCACTACTGGATATGAATGCCTCAAATATAATACTCGCAGGAGATTTCAACGAGGTGCTAGAACCGTTGATGGACAAAAGTAAAAGTGCTATGACTTGATTGAAAAATAACCATTCTATGTCCTTACATGCCTTGATTGATGAGCATAACTTGGTGGATGCCTGGAGACTGGAAAATTCATCAACCAAAGAATACAGTTTCTTTTCCAACGCACACAATACATACTCTAGATTACATATGATACTAGTGTCTGCCAAAGCAGTTGAGAATTACACAACTGGTATGATCTGAAATACACACTTCTCTGCTCATACACCAGTGGCACTGTGTCTGGCACTAGATTTCAATATAAACAGGACTTTATGGAAGATGAATAAATTACAACTAGAAGAAGATGAATTTGTTGAGAAGATTATCAGTGAGGCTAATCATTTCATTAAGGAAAAGCACACAGGAGAACTAGGCACAAGAATAGTCTGGGAAGCCTTCAAATGCTCTATGAGGGGCTTATTGAACTGTTTATCGAGCGGGCAGAAAAAGACCCATGAAACTGAAGTCATGACCCTGGATATGAAGATTAAAGACATGACAGAGGAAGTGCTACGTAATCCAATTGATGAGAAGGTTAAGACGCTACGCCACATGAAAAGTGGTTATAACAAGAAAATGTCTGAAAAGGCTGAATGAACATTATTCCGTATCAAATGCACATATTTTGAAAATGGTGAAAAATGTGACCGTTGGTTATCCCATCATTTAAGAAGTCAGGAGGCAGACAGGGCTATTCCGTCTATCACTAAATTTGATGGGTCCATTACTTTCAACCCTAAAGAGATTAATTACGTCTTCAAGGACAATTATGAGCAACTGTACATGAATGAGAATAATATATTTGGTTAATTGAAGAGCTTTTAAGCAGTCCTACAGATGCCGAATTTAACAACGGAAGTGAGAAACAATTTGGATGCCGAATTGACTACTGACGAACTACGGAATTCAATTACATCCTTGAATTCTGGGAAATCCCCTGGACCAGATGGGCTACCTGATGAATTCGATAAAATCATGCCAGATTCTGTAATTGAACTTTTACGTGACATGTATGTGACCTCTCGTTCTGCTGGGATGCTACCCCAAACAACCCCCCATGCAACAATTTCACTGATGTACTAGAAGGAATGGGTTTTGGGGAATGCTTTATGAATTGGATAAAGCTATTATACTCTGGCCCGACAGCAGGAGTTGGAACCAATGGCATGAGATCTGAATGCTTTGAGCTGGAACGTGGTACTAGACAGAGCTGTTTTTTGTCCCTGCTTTTATTTGTAATTGCAATTGAACCGATGGCAGCTGTGATTCGAGAAGAAGAAAGGATACAAGGAATAGGTTATGGCGCAGTGGGTCAAAAACTGTGGCTTTATGTAGGCGACCTATTACTGGTGCTAAGGGATTTAGGAAACTCACTGCCAAAATGTATGGGGCTTATTTCAGATTTTAATATATGCTCAGGCTATAAGGTCAACTGGGCAAAGTCAAAGGCAATGCCACGAAGCAGATTTTATAATAGACTGATGGTTACAAATCTGGGATTCAAATGGCGCCCAGAGAAACTTAAATTTGGGCGTCTGGATGACCAATCAATTGAAAGGAATGGTACAGGAGAATGTGAAGGTTCGGAGCGTTGGACTTAAACAGAATTTAGAGAGATGGAAGTTGTTGAATATTTCTTTATGGGGTAAAGTCAACGCACTAAAGATGATCTCGACACTGAAAATAGCTTATGTTCTGAGCATGCTGCCATTGGATATTGGGAAGAGATTTTGGAAAGAATTTTATGGTCTTATACAGAATTCTTTTTGGGACAACAAGCCACCAAGGTTGAAACTATCGGGAAATTGCAATTGCCACAGGAGAGAGGTGGATTTGGGGTTCCTAATTTTTATGCCTATCATCTGGCATTTATGGCCAGATACTATGCACCATTATTGGAAAATGAGCCGGAGTATTGGACTAAGGAGGAGACTTCTCTGGCCCTGTCGGCTATCCTGATAACCATATCGGGTCGAGCAACTAAAGTGGAGCCGACAATGCAATTTTTAAGAAGCTCTTGGAAGGAGTTTGTGAATCTTTGGGGGGTAAATGTTGTTAAGAGACTTGACTCAACTATATGTTACAATCCCCAAATAAGGAAAAATGGTAAAAACACTTTTTTGACCAGCTTGGTTCTTGGGAGGTGTACAGTGGATTGAGGACCTGAGAAGTAATGGCAGATGGCTGACCCTGAATCAGGTGAAGGAGACGTGGCAAATACAAAATTGCTCACAACATGATTACCAAAGTCTTAAAAAGGCAATCAGGGACATTGAGTTTGAGGAGGGAACTGATTTCAGATCCCTTAATGCCAGTGGCAGGATGGAAGGTGGGCTAGCGAGTAAATATTACAAACTGATTGTGTCCAGATCAATGGACAATAGTTCCGAAATGGAAGAATGGACAAGGACATTGACATGTGAGATGACTCAGGAACGATGGCAGGTGGTTTGTAAGAATGTCTGCTTATCTTCTGCAAGCCTGGGCGAAAGATCGTGTCAGAATAAGATTCTAAATCAGGTGTATTGGACCCCTGAGAAATTGCATAAGAGAGATCTCTCTGATACAAGTGAATGTTGGGGTTGTGTTCACAGAGTGGGCACCCAGGAACACATGTTCTGGGTGTGTGTGAGAGTGAGTGTTTTCTTGAGAAGACATTTCATCATTTTTAACAATGTGTTAGGACAGACCTTGCTTTCCTTTGCTCTCTATATGAGGCTGACACATTTTAGGGGACTTTTATGGGCAACTTCAATTGCACACTGAACCCCGATTTAGATAGTTCTGTTCATAGATTTGCACAGGCCTCCCCAGCAGCCAGGACCTTGCGCACCATGCTGCAGGACCTCTCCTTCGTCAATATCTGGAAAGCCCCCATTGGTTGTTACTTGGGTCCTGCAGTGTGCAATTGCTCTGATCTCAACATGGCGTATACCTGTGAACGCCTTATCTGACGATTTGGGCTGCTGTCCTAGAAGCGCCCATAACTAAAGATGAGTTACGGAGTGTTATAGTGTTGATAAAATCTGCTAAGACACCTGGAGGGGACGGCTACCGTATGAGTTTTATAAAGCGTATAGCAACAGGTTAGTGCCTGTGCTCCCCAGGGTGTTTGAGGAGGCATATGAGAGCAGTTCTACCTAATAGCATGCGCAAATCCACAATAGTCCCGGTTCTTAGGCTTCGGAAACCACACTACCTGTGCGACTCCTACAGGCCTTTGTCGATGCTGAATCAAGACGTCAAAATACTGACGGCCTCCCTCAGCCCTCCTCCTACCCCCACCTGCGAGGCTAAGAACCCCAGGGTCATCTTTGACTCCACCCTTTCCTTCTGCGCCCACATCTCTGAGGTCTCTAAAAAGTCAAATTTCCGACTGCACCTCCTCAGAGGTACTCTGCCTTTCCTCTCCTTCCCCCAGAAGCTCATGGTATCTCAAGCTCTGGTTCTCTCTAGCTTGAACTACTGTAACAGCCTCTTTCTAAATCTACATGCCTCTACTCTCCGCCCTCTGCAACTAATCCAGAACAGGACTGCGAGACTTGTGTTTGGCCTCAATCGTATCTCTCCAGCTCTAAAATCTCTTCACTGGCTCCCAGTGGATGCAAGGATTAAAATCAAAACCCTCTGCATTTTCCCCAAGGCTTTCTGGGGCCTGGGTCCAAAATACCTTCAGTTATCCCTCAACAAATACCTCCCCTCTCAAACTCTTTGCTCCTCTACCTCCAACTCACTCAGGGTCAGTCGTTTTTCTAAGAAACGAGCTGGGGGTAGATCTTTGTCTTCGGCTGGGGCCTCCCTCTGGAACATCCTCCCTGCCACTCTAAATCTTGAGGAGAACCATCTCCGGTTCCGGAAGCACCTCAAGACCTTCCTCTTTTCTTCTGCCTTCGCTCCCCCTCTCCCCTGCTGATCTGTTTTCTCTTGGCACCATGCACCTGGCCACCCTCTGTCTTTTGAGCCCAGGTACCTGCTCATCCCGTCACCCTCCCGCACTGCCTCCGGGCCACCCTGTGATGATTTCAGATAAATACTTCGCCTTCCGACCTACTTCCAACATGGCCGCCGCTTCTAGACCAAGAAATAGCCCATGCCGCTGTCTAGTTGATGCTGATTCCAAGATGGCCGCCGCAGCGGTATCCATCTCAAGCTTGCTGTTCGGGCTAGCTGTTCATTCCCAGGAAGCCTCTCAACCTTCCATCATCACTTCCTGTTTCCCCACTTATAATCCAGTGACACCAGAAAGAAGACGCGTTGCTACTCTCATAGGAGCCGGCATACGCTTCGTAAGTTCGTCTTGTTAGGATTACGAAGGTCTCTCTCTCCAATTCAATCCTTTTGTCCTTGTTTACTTACGTCCTTATTTCCTATTCCTCTCTCTTTTCTTAGAAGGCAGAACCATACCTTTCATTGTCATTTCCGGGATCGGATCTGATCGATCTACGTCTGTGCACGCATAGACCCTGTGCCTTGGAGGCACAGCCCACGTCTTTCTCTACGCCTCCCTCCAGAGAGCTACTAGGTACTCATCTGTTACCCATCTTTCCTTTCGGTCGTCTCTCTGCGATCAGAGTTCCACATCTCACTGTCAATTCCTTCTCTTCAGCGATACCCTGCTGGAATCTTTCAGACGAACCTTATCTTTCCAGGCTGGCTCACAAAGACTTGGGAGTCAAAGGGTAGGCTTATTCCCTTGTCTATTCTACTCTTATAGGATTAGAAATCTCCACCCTAATCGTCCGGTTTCCCTTTCTATAACCTTAGTGCCATTCCACCTTTTGCAAATCTCACGGAGATTCCCTACCCCTTCGTTCTCTTCATGTTAAATGCATGGTAAGATCTAAGAACCTTTAAATTAGGACTCCCTCTTTCCCAGCAGAATATTAGGTTTAACAGTGTTCATTTTCTACCCACTTGCTGTAGTTCAATTCCGAAAGCAAAGCGTTAAACCTGCCAGAAGAATAACCAGACCAGCCTTCTTCACCAGGTCAACTCACTTCCTCGCCTGGTCTATGCTGGAAGACAACGTTCACTAGCAGCTCTTCTAGGGTTTAATTCCCCACGAGGGTTTCCCGAAGGGCAAGCATCTTGCAGGCCCTTCGAGGAGTCCTCAGGGGAATTCCTACTATTCTTCAAGGGTTCACACAAAGTTCCTAGAAACACCAGGTCTTCTTCCGATGCCTGTTTCTGATATACAGCCCAGGTAGGTGGTCTTTTGTTTCTTCCCAGTGTTATTTTGGAACAAATTCGTAGTGCATTCATAACAGTTAGCAACGCCCGTCTATATTTTCTGTTCCTAGTACTCTGGGCAAGAAACATAAGTACCATGGATCCGCAACAGCAGCAACAACAACAGCAAATCCAACAGCTGATTGCTGCTGTTCAATCCCTCACTACTAAAGTACAGCAGTTGAAAAAGGAGAATGCCTCCTTAAGACAGGTCCAACAGCAAACAGGCTGCAGTCCCTCGTATTCCACACTGCTCTGACGTTCCTCCAGGACCCTTACCTGAAGGGCAGTTTGATGGCAACCCACATAACGTTAAGGAATTTTTGGATGCCTCTACTATCCAATTTGCTTTTAAAGCAGTTTAATTCTACACTGATAGAGATCGTGTGGGATATATGGTCTCACAAATGACTGGGCCAGCATTGGCTTGAGCCACACCATTAGTCACCAAAAATAACCCTATTTTAGACTCTCATACAGCATTTTGCAATAGCATTCGCACCATGTTTGGCCGACAAGAGATCCAAGTGGCTTCACAAGAGCACCTGTTAGATCTAAAACAAGGGAGTTTAGACATATTGGCCTATATAACAAAATTCAAGCAGATGGCAAGCGAAACCACCTGGTCAGATGACGCCCAGGTCACCCTATTTAGAAGGGGTTTATCTGAAGACCTCAAAGACGAGATATCTCGGGTTCCACGTCCCACAACACTTACTGAATTCATCGCATTGGTAATGCAAATAGATTACCGTATGAAAGAAAGGTTAATAGAGAGAAAAAAGGGAAGGAATACACGAACAACGTTCGCTCCTTCTTCAACTCGCCCACAGTCTAATGATGAACCGATGCAATTAGGTACAACGGCTCGAGGTCCCTTGACTCCCGAGGAGAGAAACTGAAGGAGAACCTTGGGTTAATGTATGTACTGTGGTGCCAATAACCACACCGTACAGGAGTGCCCAATTATACCACCTCGGCGTTCGGGAAACGCCAACGCCCGGCCGTAAGGGGAACCACGGTACGGGAACCTATGCCTAATCAGGGTTCCTCACAAACTTCATACTCCTCCTTCTGTACTAGCCATACCAACTCTCACATGGTGGTACTCATGGTTTCCTTCTCCATAGGAGAACGTTTGCTGCAGAACATACCGGCACTAGTAGACAGTGGAGCGGCCGGAAATTTCATTGACGATCAATGGGCCATTTCACATCGTGTTCCTAGATCCACTAAATTAGAACCCATTCCTGTGGAAAGTGTGTATGGTAGCCCTTTGATTTCCGCAACCATCAAGGATCAAACCAATCCCATCCTGATGACCATCTCAACCCATCAAGAAATTCTCACGTTGGATATCATTCAGGCAGCCCATCATCCGGTAATTTTAGGGTTACCGTGGTTAAAGAAACACAACCCGTACATAAACTGGACAGCTGGATCTTTCTTTCTGGGATCTGAATACTGCATCACCCATTGTGTTAAAGATCAGCAAAGGGTGATGGTGGACTCGGCTCCATCTCCCATAAAAAATCAGTGGATAACCTCTCTTAACCATGTTTCTGGTCTTCCAGAAGTCTATCACAAATACGAGGAAGTATTCTCTATCTCTGAATACACTCAACTACTCCCCTCACCGTAGGGATGACTGTTCTATTGAGCTAGTTCCAGACCAACCACTACCTTTTGGTCGAATGTATATTTTGTCTAATAACGAAAAAGAGGTCCTCCGTGAGTATCTTAGAACTCACCTAAAGAATGGACTGATCACTGAATCCACCTCACCTGCTGCTGCCTCTCTATTCTTTGTCTCTAAGAGAAACTCGGATGAACTTCGTCCATGTATAGACTTCCGTGGTCTGAATAAGATCACAGTCCCGGACAAATACCCAATGCCATTAATACCCGACATTCTTGAAGCTGTCAAAGGGGCCAACATTTATACCAAATTGGATCTCAAGGGAGCTTATCATCTGATCTGAATAAAACCGGGTGACGAATGTTAAATGGCATTTAGAACTCCGTTTGGGCATTTTCAATATAGAGTGATGCCTTTTGGACTATCCAACGCCCCGGCTATTTTCCAGAGGTTTATGGATCACATCTTTTCAGATCTACTACTTCACAATATGGTTGTTTATCTAGATGATATCTTGATATTCTCTTTCACTATCAAAGAACATCAGAAACATGTGGAAGAGGTGTTACGGTGGCTGCAACAAAATCATTTGTATTGCAAGATAGAGAAATGTTCCTTCCATCAAACTCAGGTTACCTACCTAGGGTATGTCCTTTCGGCCAAAGGAATAGCAATGGACCCTGGAAAGGTTTCCGCAGTCGAAGACTGGCCCACTCCTACTTCCGGCAAAGACATTCAACGCTTTGTTGGATTCGCAAATTTCTATCGAAGGTTTATTCCCGAATTCTCAAGACTTACCCAGCCTTTGACGAATTTACTTAAAAAGGGAATAAAGTTTACATGGTCCCCGACCACAGACCAGGCATTTAACAAACTAAAAGAGTTGTTTACCTCAGCCCCTATTCTGTTAACACCGGACCAATCCCGCAGGTTCATTGTGGAAACCGATGCTTCACAGTATGCCCTAGGAGCAGTCCTACTTCAACTAGACAACTCTAACCAAGAACGCCCTGTAGCGTATTTGTCCAAGACACTTGCTCCTGCTGAACTTAATTATACTGTTCTAGAAAAAGAACTCCTAGCTATCAAGCGAGCGTTTGAGGAATGGCGTCATTTACTCTTAGGGGCTAAACATCCAGTTGAAGTCAGGACTGATCACCACAACCTCAGAATTCTCCAATATGCACAAACCTGTAATAGTCGCCAAGCTCGCTGGGCTCATTTCTTTTCACCATACAGGATCACTTTCTCATTCGTTCCCGGACGGGATAATTCGAAAGCTGATGCTCTTTCACGCAAGGAACACCTTCCCAATGAACTCTTCAAGACAGAACCCATCTTTCCTCTGATGGCATCGGGATTACATACCACATCGGATTTTCTGTCACGACTCAAGATTCAATCCAAACACATTACCAAGAACCAGCTATCACGTGCAGATAGAATGGCTTTGACCAAGGAAGATGATTGTTATTTCCATGGAAATAAGGCATTCATTCCCACTCGACCCCTCCAGAAAGAAGTTTTAGACATATGTCACTCTTCACAGACAGCGGGCCACCGTGGATTCCTGTCAACTCTGGAATTGATCTCACGTTTTTTCTGGTGGCCGACAGTCTGGAAGGATGCCAAGGAATACGTTAGATCCTGTCCTGTCTGTTTACAGACCAAGGTCCCTCGAAAAGCACCTCTTGGAGAATTGGTAAAGATGCCGTTACCCTCTCGCCCCTGGCAGATAATATCAACAGATTTTATCGTTGACCTTCCTCCTTCAGGGGGTTGTTCCACCATAATGGTAACTATCGATATACTAACCAAGATGGCTCACTTCACTCCGCTGGTAGGGGTACCATCGGCAGCACGAATGGCTTGCATCTTTATCAGTAACATCTTCACCTTACATGGTTTACCCGAAACCATCATCTCTGACAGAGGGCCACAATATACCTCGCGATATTGGAAGCTTGTCTGTTCACATCTCGGAATTTCTCGGGCTCTCAGTTCAGGTTATCACCCTCAATCTAATGGCCAGAATGAGAGACTAAACCAAACTTTGGAAGGCTATCTCCGGAGTTATGTATCAGCAGCTCAAGACAACTGGAAGGAATTGCTGCCCATGGCCGAATTCACATACAATAATTCATACCATTCTGACATTAACACAACTCCCTTTCACTGTACGTATGGATTCAATCCTACATCATTTCCTATAATGAAGAAATCCGAAACCAAATTTCCAGATGTGGACTCCTTAATGCTTCAGATACGTCATGGTCATCGCGCAGCCTTGACTGCGTTACAAAATTCACAAGTCAAAAGAAAATATTTTGCAGATCGACACAAAACTCCAGCACCGGTGATCAAAAAAGGGGACTGGGTATGGCTATCTTCTAGATTTCTCCCTCGACATCTAGTACCATCAAAACTTTCTCCTCGATTCTTTGGACCTTTTCAGGTTTTATCGGCGGTTGGTACAGCTGCTTATAAACTCCGACACCCTGTCTCCTGGTCTCGGATTCATCCTGTCTTTCATATATCACAACTAAAACCTGACAATCGAAGTACTTTCCACCCTGTGGTTTCGGTTCGTCCTCCCCCAGAGATGTGCGACTCCGGACCAGAATACGAAGTCAAAGAAATCTGTGACTCCAGATATCACCGGGGTCGGGTACAGTATCTAGTAGATTGGAAGGGAGTAGTTTCTTACCTGTAACTCCATTTCTCCAGCGTTGGTATCTTTCATGGATTCACATGCTTAGAATATTCCCCGTCGTCAGACTGGGAACCCTCGGTACACATATATAGTCGTTTCCTATAGGAAAAAACTTCCGACACTTGTGTGTCCTATCCACATCCACGTCCTCTCCGGGGCCGTCCACGCATGCCCCGTAGGACGTAATGGTATATAAGCCCCGCCCCCGCGGGACCCGTCAGATTTTGACCCCTCCAAAGTAGCAAGGGGGGAACCTGTTTATGCACATCTGTTGCACATTGCATTTCGGGGAGGCTGGTGGGCGCATGTGAATCCATGAAAGATACGAACGCTGGAGAAATGGAGTTACAGGTAAGAAACTACTCCCTTCTCCAGCATTGGATCTTTCATGGATTCACATGCTTAGAATAGATTGTATAGCAGTATCCTAGAAGAAGGAGGTGAGAATGCAATGCAACATACATCACAAAACCACTCCCGGTCCAAATATATACATATATATGTACGTAGGCAGCAACATATTTTCTGATATAAACATATTCATAATACATAATTATATATATATATATATATATATATACATATATATATATATATATATATATATATACTTAAAATCGACACATCAAGGAAAAACAAACATAGGCAAGTAAGAGACAACAGCTTCACCATATTTGGCTTACCTCATTGAAAAAGATGGTGCAGCACTGCCCTTCCCATCTGTACTTCATCCGCATGCTGCCTTTCCAGGCAGTAATGGCGTGTGAACGTGTGTGGGACTGACCATGCCGCCGCCTGGCAGATGTCTGTCAGAGGAATTCCTGCCCATAGCGCCGCGGAGGAGGCTGTCGATCTCGTGGAATGGGCTCTAGGGTGCCCTTGTAGGCGCCTCCCGGCCTTGGAGTGACTAAAAGCAATCGCTGACGAGACCCATCGAGCCAGTCCTTGCTTGGAAATTGCCCTTCCTCTCGTCGACGGACCATATGCGATGAACAGCTGCCTGGTAGTTCTGAGTTCTTGCGTTCTTTGCAGATAAAACTTTAACGCCCTTTTCACATCAAGAGTATTTTTTTTTTTTTTTATGAAGTATGAAGAGCCTTTTCCGCCGTCGACGACGGGGTCGCAAAGAAAGTAGGGAGGACAATGGTCGAGTGTTTGTGATAGACCGTCAGCACTTTCGGGATGAAAGTAGGATTAGTTGATAGTATTACTTTGTCCTTAAAGAATCTCATATATGGAGGGTCTATGACTAATGCCTGTAATTCCGACATTCTTCTAGCTGACGTAATGGCAATTAAGAAAGCCAGCTTCCACGATAGGAACTGCATGGATGAAAAGGACATTGGCTCGAAAGGGGGCTTCATTAAGGCCGCCAACACCACATTTAGACTCCACGATGGTGGGAACCGCTTCGTAGGGGGAAAAATTCTAAAGAGACCCCTCATGAAATGTTTCACCAGTCTGTGGCTGAATAACGGTGAGGACTGTCTCCTCCTCGTGAACCTTGAGATGGCCGCCAGGTGCACCTTGATGGTTGACGAGGATAGCCCACTCTCTGCTAGGTGAAGAAGATACGGTAAAATTTGTTCTGGAGTTACTTCCAAAGGCCGTATTTCGTGCTGCGTTTGACACCACCTACAGAACCTTCGCCACTTGTATATGTATGACTTGTTAGTCGAAGGAGCCCTAGCCGCCTGCAGAATTCTCTGGCAATCCGACGAGACTTTCAAATTGACAAATTCTGAAAAGTCAGGAGCCACGCAGTCAGGTTGAGGCTGTCCGGATTGTGATGCCACACCGTTCCCTTGTCCCTGGACAGGAGATTCGGCACTTTCTGGAAAGCTATCGGCTGTTCCAACGACAGATGTAGGAGGTTGGAAAACCACGGTTGTCTCGGCCAATACGGTGCCACTAGAATGACCCGGCATTTGTATCTGCGAATCCACTGTATTGTCCTCCGTATAAGGGGGAACGGAGGGAAGGCGTACAGGAACTTGTCTGTCCACGGAAATGAGAATGCTTCCCCTAGGGATCCTTTCTGAGGCCATCTGCTCGCGAACTGCTCGCATTTCCTGTTTTCTTTCGTTGCGAAGAGATCGACTGAGGGGTGACCCCACCTTTCGAAGACTTTTTTCAGCTGAATGGTGTCCATCTCCCACTCGTGTATCTGAGCCATGCTCCTGCTCAGGGAATCCGCTTGTACGTTCTTCACTCCTGGAAGATGGTGAGCCACTATAGATATGTTGTGTTTCAAAGCCCAATGCCATACCTATTGAGCCTCCACAGAAAGGGTCCTGGATCTCGTGCCGCCTTGTTTTATCAAGTAGAACATGGCTGTCGTGTTGTCTGTCAGCACTCTTACTCTCGACCCCTTGATATGTGGGAGGAATGATTTCAAGGCCCATCTCACTGCCCTCAGTTCCAACACATTGATATGCAGGCGTGATTCGGTCGGAGACCATCTGCCCTGTGTTTGGTGGTTGTCCATGTGTGCTCCCCAACCCGTCAGGGATGCGTCCGTGATGATGGTATTCTGAAATTCTGGTTCTTGTAGAGGAACCCCTCTGTCCAGGTTGTGAACGCTTTTCCACCACTGGAGGGCTCGGATGATACCGTCGTCGTCGATGGTTATCCTGTCTGACCACCGGCCCGTGGCCTGCTTCCATCTGTCCGCCAGGAACTCCTGTAGAGGCCTCATGAACAATCGACAGTTGGTTACTAAGTGGATGCAAGAAGCCACGGAACCTAGGATCGCCACATACTTCCTCACTGAAAGTGTGCCCTGTAAGCGAAGTTGACTCGTCAGTCGATTGATCTTTGACATTCTGTCTAGGGAAGGTTTCACTATTCCCAACTGGGTTTCGAATTGAGCTCCCAAGAACTTTAAGTTCCTTGAAGGCCTTAGAGAGGACTTTTCGAAGTTCACTGCGAACCCCAGTCGTTGCAGAAGCTGTAAGGTGGCCTGTACGCTGTCGTTGGTCGACGCCGAGGAGGATCCCCTCACAAGCCAGTCATCGAGGTACGGGTATACATGATGCCCTTTCTTTCGCAGCCAGGCTGCCACGGGTGCCAAACATTTTGTGAACGTTCTTGGGGAGGATTTGAGACCAAACAGGAGCACTGCGAATTGGTAGTGTGTCTGACCTACCATGAACCTCAGAAACTTCCTGTGTTTTTGACACATAGGAATGTGGAAGTACGCGTCCTGTAGATCTAGAGACGCCAAAAAATCCCCCACTTGGACAGACCTGATCACTTCTTGCAGTGTAAGCATTTTGAATTTCCGACTCTGTAAGGTCTTGTTGAGGTCGCGCAGGTCGAGAATGGGACGCCATTTTCCGTTCGGCTTTTTTACCACAAAACACCGTGAGTATACCCCTTGGCCTTTCTGCGATGCAGGGACTAACTCTATGGCACCTTTTTGTAACATAAGTGCTACTTCCTGCAGCAAAATGTTCAGATGTGGTTGGGGTAGATGTATCGGTGGACATTTTGGAGGTTTGCATTTGAATAGCAGAGAATGTCCGTACCTCACTGTGTCCAAAACCCACTGATCTGTTGTGATGTTTTCCCATTCTTTGACGCAGCTTGACACTCTTCCTCCCAGAACGGTGCGCTTCCCGTCATTGCTGGTCTTTCTGTTTGTTCTTCGACGACGAATAAGTCGGTCGTCTCTTGGATGACTGGAAGTTTCTGCGCCGGCCTGAGTTTTGAGAGGCGCGCCTATATCCTTGGGAAGGGTATGCCGATCTGCCGAAGGATCTATCCCTGGTTGCAGAAAATCTTGAGTTGCCAGATGCTCCTCTAAAGGGACGAAAGGAACGTCTGAAGAGAACCCAACGAACGTGCCGTATCCGAGTCCTCCTTCATCCCCTTCAAGGCCTCGTCCACCTTTTCTCCGAAAAGAAGATCACCTTCGAAGGGCATGTCCAATACTTTATACTGCACCTCGGGCCTGAAGTTGGTGCACTTAAGCCAAGCCTGGCGTCTTAGAACAACTCCGTTGTTTATCTTTTTAAAGCCGGAATCTGCCAGGTCCACCGCTATGTTAATAGCATGGTTCGACGCCTCTTCGCCTTCTCGACATCGCCGTTCTTCTATGTTCCTCCGGGAGGTGGTCCAGAATAGGGGCTAGCCTGTGCCACATCTCCCTGTCGTACCTGGCCACAATAGCCAGAGAGTTGGCTGCTTTCACAGTTGCAGCACCCACGGAAAGAACCTTCTTACCAAACACGTCCTGGCGCCGTGCCTCATTATCCGGAGGGGTAGAGCATTTATGTTGGGCCTTCGCTTTCCTCGTCGCCGCTGCCGACACCACTGAATCAGGTGTAGGTTGGGCCGACAGACACTTCGGGGTAGAGTCTGGCACCTTAAATTTCTTTTCACTGCGGCCTTTGACGGCCGGTTCAGAAAACGGGTGACGCATGGTTTGAACACCTTCTTTCCAGACATGATCTAAAATGGGTATCGAGAATATTGAACGTCTATTCTTACCCATATGGTCGAAAAGAAAGCAGTCCTTTTTCTCCTCCTGCTGGACCAGGCCAAACTCCTTGCACGCCTTTTCCATCATTGAATGAAAAGCGCCAATATCGTCCGGTGGTGACGGGTGAGTGGGGCTCTTTGGTGTTTCCAGTTCCACATCCGAAACCCAGGATGGATCCCTAGATGGAGACAGGGAGATATCCGATGCTGACCCACGGTCAGATAAAGAGTCTGAAAGCTCACCCTCCTCCTGGACTACTGGAGTCACCGGAACTCCTATCGTTCTGGTTGGACGGTGTGACGGGCCGGGCTCGTCGACGTGGGGGGTCGACGGTACAGGTGGAAGTCTTTCGTCTAGCGATTTCAGTAGCGAGTGTAAGGAGGACAGGACCTCCATGGACAGGGCCGATTGAGAGCTCGGAAGTTGGGTAAAGACCTGAGAGCAGGTTGCTCCTGATGGCGACTTGGCTCGCAGGCCAAGGTCCTCCGGGCCCGCAATCCTGAAACCGTCGTCTTCTTTCGAGGAAACCGACACTGCCTGTTCATGCAGCAATGTGTCCGGCAACCCCCGATCAAAAACTTCTGGTCTCCAGGCCAGAACTTCGGTCGACGAGGACATCGTCGCCGTCGTCGTCATTGGGTTGATGACGGGGGAAACCAACTGCGTCAGCGGCAGTGAGGACACTGACTGGTTCACCGTCGTCGACGGTGGGCCTGCAGGTGGCTTAGGCGGTCCCGCCTTAACAGCGCTCTCCCTGCGTTTATCCGATTCTCTACTCGTGGCAGATCTATGAGGATCGCCCGAGGAGGATTTTGGCCTTTCCTTTCCTTGTTTTTTCGACGAAGATGATGATGATGTCTTTTTTGAAGATTCTTTAGAAGAGTCCTTGGAAGAGTGGCTTCGTGGAACATCTTTTTCCGCCGGTCGAGTCTTCTTCGCCGGTGGTTCCGACGAGGTTGAGCGGCGAGGAGCTCCTGATGTTTTCGTCGAGGCCACGCTGCACACGGAGCCGACCTCCGACTGAGGGTATGCTCCCGCCCCGTCATTTAACCACGATACCAGCCGCTGGTCTGCCGAATGGTGAGGGTGGAGGCAATAAATACAATCAAGATGGCCGTCCCCCTCGTAAACCTTCTTCAATCCGCACGTAGCACACGGGCGAAAGAGAGGTTTTCCCGACCTTCTGATAAAACCAATAACCTCACAGAAGCTTGTGCGAGTAATTTCAACGATAGCCTAGAAAGTAGAGACTACGTGAGGAGATCCCACTATCTTTGGAGACGGTTGAAATCTGACGGGTCCCGCGGGGGCGGGGCTTATATACCATTACGTCCTACAGGGCATGCGTGGACGGCCCCGGAGAGGACGTGGATGTGGATAGGACACACAAGTGTCAGAAGTTTTTTCCTATAGGAAACGACTATATATGTGTACCGAGGGTTCCCAGTCTGACGACGGAGAATATTCTAAGCATGTGAATCCATGAAAGATCCAATGCCGGAGAAGGGGTAGTCTCCTGCCGATCGTACGTGGGAACCTGAAACAGCGATCCATGCTCCTCGCCTAGTTAAGAATTTTCACCACAAACATCCATCTAAACCGGGAGGGAGCAGGCCTAAAAGGGGGCATACTGTGATGATTTCAGATACATATTTCGCCTTCCGACCTACTTCCAACATGGCCGCCGCTTCTAGACCAAGAAATAGCCCATGCCGCTGTCTAGTTGATGCTGATTCCAAGATGGCCGCCGCAGCGGTACCCATCTCAAGCGTGCTGTTTGGGCTAGCTGTTCATTCCCAGGAAGCCTCTCAACCTTCCATCATCACTTCCTGTTTCCCCACTTATAATCCAGTGACACCAGAAATAAGACGAGTTGCTACTCTCATAGGAGCCGGCATACACTTCGTAAGTTCGTCTTGTTAGGATTACGAAGGTCTCTCTCTCCAATTCAATCCTTTTGTCCTTGTTTACTTACGTCCTTATTTCCTATTCCTCTCTCTTTTCTTAGAAGGCAGAACCATACCTTTCATTGTCATTTCCGGGATCGGATCTGATCGATCTACGTCTGAGCACGCATAGACCCTGTGCCTTGGAGGCACAGCCCACGCCTCCAGGGAGCTACTAGGTACTCATCTGTTACCCATCTTTCCTTTCGGTCGTCTCTCGGCGATCAGAGTTCCGCATCTCACTGTCAATTCCTTCTCTTCAGCGATACCCTGCTGGAATCTTTCAGACGAACCTTATCTTTCCAGGCTGGCTCACAAAGACTTGGAAGTCAAAGGGTAGGCTTATTCCTTTGTCTATTCTACTCTTATAGGATTAGAAATCTCCACCCTAATCTTCCGGTTTCCCTTTCTATAACCTTAGTGCCATTCCACCTTTTGCAAATCTCACGGAGATTCCCTACCTCTTTGTTCTCTTCATGTTAAATGCATGGTAAGATCTAAGAACCTTTAAATTAGGACTCCCTCTTTCCCAGAAGAATATTAGGTTTAACAGTGTTCATTTTCTACCCAGTTGCTGTAGTTCAATTCCGAAAGCAAAGCGTTAAACCTGCCAGAAGAATAACCAGACCAGCCTTCTTCACCAGGTCAACTCACTTCTTCGCCTGGTCTACGCTGGAAGACAACGTTCACTAGCAGCTCTTCTAGGGTTTTATTCCCCACAAGGGTTTCCCTCAGGGTTTCTCGAAGGGCAAGCATCTTGCAGGCCCTTCGAGGAGTCCTCAGGGGAATTCCTACTATTCTTCAAGGGTTCACACGAAGTTCCTAGAAACACCAGGTCTTCTTCCGATACCTGTTTCTGATATACAGCCCAGGTAGGTGGTCTTTTGTTTCTTCCCAGTGTTATTTTGGAACAAATTCGTAGTGCATTCATAACACACCCATTGGACTGGGGTCTGTATCTGTACCCATGCAGCCCCCCCTTTTTCTTCCTGCACTTATCTGACCTACCCTGTCTGCTGCCTTAAACCTAGCACTTGCAAATTGCTGGCTGCATTACCACTGTTTGTTGCCTTTATTATTTATTTATTGTTATTTATCTGTTTCTCCTCTGCTTCGTACTTTCCACCTCTCCCCCCTTCCATGCACTTTTCCGCTCCCCCCTCTCCCATGCACTTGCGCGTTCTCAATGTCACTGGGCCTAGTAAGATCGCTGTTTTGTTCTCCCCTGTTCGCCTCCCTTGCCTTGTCGCTCTCTGAAACACTTGTGTACGAGCGCGATAGAAATAAAAAAAAAATATCAATTGTTAGCCGGTCGACTAAAACGAGTTATTGGCTTCCTGAAATATTGCAACCAGACTGGTTTTGTCACAAATATAAATACATCATTGAATTTGCGCAGACTCCAGTATATCATTGATGGGTCCCGATCACATGATGCCGCCAACGCGGTCGTGTCATTGGATGCCATCAAGGCTTTTGATTTTGTTTACTGGAAATTGATGTATGCCATCCTGGGCAGCTTTGGAATTGGAGAAGGGGTCCCTAGATGGGTTAAATTGCCTATTAATAGAGTAGGTACAGGTAAACATATATCCACCTCCTGGAAGATATGTAGGGGTACCTGACAGGGCTGTCCTCTGTCATTAATGTTATACATATTGGTGTTGAAGCCATTAGCAGTGTATTTGCGGTCTGATTTTGAGGATTCCGGGATACTGGTGGATGGGGCCGACACTTGATTTCATTGTTTGCAGATATTTGTCTCTGATACATGCACAACCCTGCACACACATAACCTCCCCTTGGTGTTGGAAGTGTTGCAGGTTTGGACAAATTCCCAAAACTCACTGGTATCTCCTTTAGCGAACGGAAGTCTTGCATTTTCCTGCTATCTGTGATGGGTAACTAGCTTAGAAGATCTCCTGTCATTGACTAATCAGTGGGAAATTACAGACATTTAGATATCTGGGGGTCAATATATGACATTACCCTCAACATATGAATGAGGACAATACTGTTGGTGCTCTGAAGGGAATTTCCAAGTCAATGAAATTTTGGAGCAGGTTGCCGCTTGCATTGACGGAGAGAGTTGCATTAGTTAAAATGGTGGCATTGCCCAGTCTATTGTATTTTTTCCACCAATGTCCTGTTGTTTGTCCTGGGCTCGTTGTTTAGATCCTTGAATTTATAAAAGGATACCTTTGTTGTGGGAAGAGGCACAGAATTGCGCTATCTATGCTAAAGTTGAGAACCGAAGATGGTGGGGTTCAACTGCCATGGTTCGAGTGATACTACCTGGTCGCTCAAGTGCAGTACTTGGCTAGATGGTTGGTGGACGATACAGCGTTAGTTACTTCATTGATGCATGGTGCCATGAGACGAGTTGGTCTTATGGAGGCCCTAAAGATTGTTGATAGCTGCCTCCTGGATAAACCATATCTTTTGGACCTTGGGAGGAGGGTGTGGGCTAGAATGAGAAGGGACCTTGGTCTGGGGTATGCATACTCTCCAAACCGACGAGCATGTGTCGGGACAAGAGTCATGTGTTATTTTTCAGAAGATGGGAGGAGACGAGCCTTGCCACTTGGGGAGATATCTTCAAAGATGGAGTGTTCAGGGATTTCTCTGAAGTAGTTGAAACATATGGGATACTTAAGGGACAATGCCTGAAATAAATGAGGCTTACTAATTTTGCTAAGGTACAGTGGCCTGTATGGCTATAAGAACCCAAATGTGATAATATATTGTCCACATTAGACGACCTGGAAGATGGGTGGAAACCTGTGACACATCAGAGTTTAATAGTGGGAGCGAGTGTTAGAGAATCAGAAATCAAAGCTGCATGGTGCAGATATCAAGGATGTGAGTTGGATGATAAACAATGGGACACAGCATTATTGTTTACCAAAAAGGTCTCTAGAAATGCATGCGTTCATCTGCTGCAATTGCATGTATTGTATAGGACGTACATAACCCCACATAAAATTGTATGTTTTAATAAGCAGGTGTCACCGGACTGTCCGTGGTTTAATGGAGAGCCTGCAGATTCTTTACATATGTTTTGGCTGTGTCCGAGAGTGCGCACCTTTTGGCTCTGAATTCAACAGACACTGGAGGAGGTGGATGTGAGTAGATATAAGGGGACCCCAATGGAATGCTTACTTGGGATATATCCCCGCCCAGATAAGGCTAGGCACATAGTTAAGCTCATGGATCTGGCCTGTATAGTAGCCAAGCGTAGAATTGCCATGTCATGGAGGGTATGTGCGGCCCATTGTTATAGCCTATGGTGGAATGACATGCTGAAATGGTGCACAGCTGAAATGGCAGAATGGTTCAAAGCCCTGAAGAGAGGTCTAAAAGAGCTCACCATGAACCTGGAAGGTTGGAGGGCCCTCTTGCAGGTGATGTTGTTCCATTTTGATGATAGACCCACTTGAGAGACTGAAGTCACTTATACATTTGTCTGTGATGCCTTGTAAGATGATATGTTGAATCGACCTTGCACGCTTTCAGATACGTACAGTGTGGAGTCCATAATATGTGCAGCCCCTGGACACCTGCCCACTTATTCTGTTTTGTTCACGATACTAGAAGGAATGTCTTCTGATGCCCATGTCACTCTGATATTTGCCCTGTTTCTGTGTTAAGTTTCATATTGTTTCCTTTTTGTGTAAGATACCTACATGTGCTGCTTCTGGAACTTCAACAAAAAGATTTAAAAATAAATACATTGAAAAAAATAAATTCCAGAAGCAGGGCCTCAGACACATTTTTTCATGCAGCTATTCATTGGGAGAAGATAACTAGAAGGTTGGCAGCATGTATTGAGATGGAAGTTACAGAGTGAGCAGGTGCGGGGGGCTGGAGGCCAAGAGAACGAAATATGGGGAAGGGATTGTGGTGTTCCATGGGTTGCAACAAAGGTTTGTCCTTGCTGATTTCTACTCACTAAAGGATTGGTTCACCTCTGTGAGATGCTACAGCACAGCTGTCTCAGGTATTGCTGTCCAATCAGGGTGCATCTTTTTTTAATGCCAACCAATTCAAATTATGCATTTTGTGCAGACTATGAAATTATGTCATGTTCGAGGGGTGGTATGTTGATGGCCATGAGAAAGGAAACTTCCAATTATATTGTTTAATGTATAGTGTTCTTTAGGGGCTCAATGACAAATAGCCAATGGAAATGTTAGAATTAGGATTGATGTTGCATTTGTATAACATTTTAATTTTGTGATTTCTTGCTTTAGACATTGTATCCCCCAGCGGGCGTGTCGCGATAGTCCACAGTACAGTTCCACCGAGCTGTCTGACTTTCCCAGCTGTATTTTGCAAATAAAAAGCTGTTTTTTCTTGCAATTTGTGCACTCTGTTTTTGATTACTTTTGTATTATTTTTGCATTCTTTTGTGGTACTTTACCTACTCATTGAGTTGAGTGCCTGCTTTAAATTTCAGGTCACAACTTACACTCACAGCAAGCAGTTTGCGTTAAGGCCATAAACCTATCGTATGGTGTTAAAATAGGTTGTTTTGTGTTACATCATCATTACACGAATTAACCAATTATTAAGAGCCAAGGTCCATTTCCCTGTGTTTACTTTATAAATGATAAAAAGTGCAGTATTATAATCAAAAAAGTATTGACATAACTTGCTTTCTGTTCAACACTTACAAACTGATGAGAGTTCATTCAGAACATCATTACTATACTGTTGTGTATGGCTGACCGCATAAGGAGGTTTCTAAAGGCTATATCCGCCTGCAGTGACATCGCCCCAGTGCAATATGGGAGTTATATTGCAGTGGTCTTGGGAGGATAGCTCAGTGGCAACGTGATCACCTTGGAAGCTAGGTGACGCAGAGCAACACGGGTTTGATCCCTGGGTCCGCGCTTAGAAACCTCTGGGTATTAAGCGTGTTATAATTGAGCTATCATATCAGTTGTATGACTGCACAGCAGGGGAATGTGGCATTTCTACTGCCTTCCTGGGTGTCTGGGATGTCTAGGAGGCAGCAGAGTCATAATAGAGCGAGCTGAGGAGGGTGGTAGAGCCGCAGCTCAGGTTTACTCTGCACCCATCATGCCTTCCTTATCCAGCCCTGTACTGCTGGGCCACATGGACAGTGTAGATGATGATAAAGGGGCAAGCGGAGGCCACACCCAACATAAAGCTGGAGCCGGCATCAATAAACAACTATTTTCACGTCACCTCTGTGTTCCAAGTGACATCACATGCAACTCAGGATCAACTGTCAATCAGAACCCCTGGGGGGAATGTTTCACTGTTGCTGATAGTTACCCTGCAACAATTCTTCCCATTACCACAAATATTGACACCAATACCGTGGGATTACAATATGACAGTACTGCTATGATACCACAGGACCCTCCCTACTGCGCTCTACAGCCCCTCCCTCTTCACTCTATAGAGTTGTGCCATCTATCTAGCATACATGTTATTGGTGGTTTTATGTATTACTAAGGCATTGCAGCCCAGGCAGAGAGGGCACTAACAGGTGTTATCGTCCCACACGCTAGGCGAATAATGACAGTAAAAGACAATAACACCTGTTACAGACCGCCCCAAAGGGCTTTATTGTCTAATTATAATATAGAAAAATTACACAACAGGTTATAAACAAAGGATAACAGTTGGAGAAGGTTTCCAGAAGCTTCCAGTGAGCCTTGGCCTCTGGAATGTTAGATTAGGGAAATACTGTGAAATGAGGCAGAATGTTGGGAGAGAACATCAAGCTTTGTAATTAAGCTTCATAGACCCCACCCACGGGCTGAGCACCGAGTTATGGTCCTTGAAGACTGAGTTAAACGCCAGGGCTATTCATTAAGTAGCAGACAAGGGGGGATACATTGTCATTATGAATAGAGAAGACTACTTGGAAATGGCAAGAAAGCATTTGAGTACCCCAGATTGTTACGAAATACTACTCTCTAATCCAACGAAACAAATAGTACTTAACTTGGAGCAACAAATTAAGATCTGGCACCACAAAGGTCTACTTACGGACGATGAAAGGAGTTTTCTCACAATTTTAAGAACCTACTATACCAATCATGTATTTTTTGCCCAATATACATAAGAGATACGAACACATACCAGAAGGACGACCTATCCTCAGCGGAATAGGCTGGGCAACAGAGAACATTTCTCAATATTTGGATAGCATCCTAAGACCAAGAGCAATGAGATTGAAGGCATATATAAAGGATACTACTGATGTCATTCTAAAGTTGAGAAGCATAAATAGGGAAAGCAATTATCAACTTGCAACTTTGGATGTATGCGCATTATACACATCGATCCAGCACACATGGGCCTTGAAAGCAATTGATCATACCTTTAAGGAGGATTCTGCATCGATGTACCTACAAATTCAAATGGTGAAAGAAATGTTGGAACTGAACTTTAAAAGTAATATCTTCAACTTCGACAATAACTTTTTCAGACAAACAAAGTGCGTAGCAATGGGCACCAAATATGCCCCGGCCCTAGCTAACATCCTTATGGGCATGTTTGAAGACACAATCATCTACAAAGACAACGCATATGAGAGAGAACTTGTACATTGGATGAGATACATTGACAATGTATTAATAATATGGAAAGGTACAACCTCAGACTTTACAGACTTTAAAGACAGAATCAATCAAAATCAAATGGGAATACAATTTACGGGCAACTGCAATGAGACAAGCATAGAATTTCTCAATCTCACAATATACATTGATCACAATCAGATCAGAACCCGAACATATCGGAAACCAACGGAAGTGAATTCAACTCTCCACGCAGGGAGCTGCCACTATAGACCAACAATTTTGAACATACCTACAGGTGAATTTATAAGAGCAAGAAGAAATTGGCAAACAAATGAACACTTCGAGAAGGAATGTACTCTTTTAACATCCAGGTTTCTAGAAAGAGGGTATACAGAACAATGTGTCAAAAGAGCATTGGAAAAAAGCTCAATACTAACCCAAGAGCGTACACTAACACCAAAGACTAAAGGGATGGAGCAACCAACGATAGGATTTATCACCAAATACACTTGTGACCACAGAAATGTGTACAAAATACTAGCAAAACACTGGCACCTTCTCAAACTGGATGAGAACATCGTGAATAATGTGGACGATAAACCAAGGATTATATACAAAAAGGCACCAACCATAAAGAACAAATTGAGTCCATCGAACTTATCAGATCTGAATGGGGAAGAACCAACGAACTGGCTTAAAGCATCTACAAATGGTTTTAGAAAGTGTGGTACATGCACAATGTGCAAATCTGCACACAACAAAACGGACAGATTTACTGGCACTAATAAGAAAACACTGAAGATTCTACAACCAATCAACTGCAGGTCAAACTATGTAGTGTATGGAATTATATGTGTTTACAATTTGGTCTAAATTGGTAGCACTATAAGAGAATTTAGGATACGAGTCAGAGAACATCTTGCCAAAATTGGCAGCCAAGATCCAAGACTACCATTGGCCTGCCATTGGCAGGAAAAACATCAGATGGCTAATAAAGCTGAATTACGATTTATTGGCTTTGAGAAGATCTCACTAGGCAGAAGAGGTGGAAATAAAGAAAAAGAAACTAAGACAAGCGGAAGCAAGAATAATTTGCAAACTGAACTCTACAGTACTTGGATTAAACACGGACAATGAAATGGTGTCCTTTCTATAGAGGACCCTTTTCTCTTTCATAACCTCATTTGTCCAAATGAACTACCACGAATATATTGTAATGTGTATACTTGTACCTATCTCTCTGAACAGGTTTCAGTACGGCACTCTAGCATTGTATCTCTATATGAGAATTGTAATGTTCCGACTGGCACCCATAGTAAGTGACAATAGTTACACGAATTATATTAGACAGTGAACCCTAAGTGGTTATTTGTCTCATTAATAATCCATTAAATGAGACTAGAACCCAGGATTAACATGCATGCAACCATTACGTAATTGTAAAAAATACGGATGTCTTAAAAAGTTTCGTAAGTATATAACACTGTCAATTTAATCTCGGAATGATGTAGTTCATGGCATAGTAAGTTTTAGTAATTTCTGAAAATACATCAAAAGTTATGGTGAATGAAATTGAATATAAAACATGCCCGAAATACACCAGATTAACTTTAAAAACACTAGCTTAAAATGGCTGCCATGGCAGCATAGGTGAAATGCTGTCACACAATTAGAAAACGGACCAGGGCTATGATCTGTTTCCATGACAACACAAACACAATAATGATGGACTTGGCGCCGATTGCTGGCCCCTCAGGAGAATCCGCGGCACGCGATTAGACGTGAGTACAAAGTTGTCAGGTAAGAGACCGTCCTGCAAGTGTAGCACACGATGCGTTTTTTAGAAACGCCTGCCGCGACTTCGGGACTAAGATATAAACGCTCGGCAGCATTATTATTGTCTTGAAGTGCGCTGCATATACGCACGCACAGGTTTCCTTATTAAAACATTTATAAAAGCCAGAATACACAGCAGTCAGTTAAGAATGACCTGAAACACCTTAATGAGTATTTATATATAAAAAGGAATAAGATATGGAAAGGCAATGAAAGGGCATTACTTTCTCATAAATGTAGGCATGAAATATATGGATAACGCACAGTACTATTAATTAGGCACTCAAAGTAACGGAGACTTATGAACATCCTTACGACAATTCAACGCTTAAGAATGAAAAGAAATACACCGACCTTGGTGATTTATAGAATTACTATTTCGCAAATATTCGGTGACACCTATGGAGATCTTGCACACAAAATTGGAGGTGACAACTTTGTGTGATTTGTATTTTTTTTGAAGGGATCTAACCCGAGACTCGAAGAGAGACTACTATTTGCTTTAACCCAGAAGGGGCAGTAGGTAAAAAAAACTTGAATCCAAATTTCCTTGATTTCCTATGTGACACAACATGTAACATTGACTAACGAAAATGTGGTTTTGCCTGTCTTTTGACCCCCACTATTCCTCCCTATTCCCCACTCCATTTTTTGTCTGGCATTTTGGTTTACTTTGATTTAATAACTGTTATTTTTTTATGGTTTGCTTTAATCCATCAATTACTGTCATAATTGGTAAAACATGTGAATGAACATTTCTGTCATCTTTTAATTTTGCTTTTATATGATTTTGAAAATATCTTTATAATTTTGTGATCATTTCTTTTGATTGATACATAACATCATCCATGATCTGAGAAAGGTCCAAGAGGGACCGAAACACGTGTATCACTAAGGGCATCGATATAATAAAAAGCTTGTTGAAAAAACTGGGTGCAGTCTCAACTTGGGATCTTTTCTCTTTACTTAAGCATTTATATGTGGTTTTCACTTGGCTAACCCACTACCCAAGGGGACACGACCACAGGGAACATGTTGTAGAGAAAAGAGCATTTTTACTGATTACTGAAAAAAGATGTCGCCATGTCAGACCTGACCAACATAGCCAAGCTCTTCTAAAACTATACATTAAGTAGCCTTAGTTGGTTTGAACTTCAACTCCCATGATTCCAAGCCATTATACTCAATAATGAAAGACCATGGGATGTGTAATCCAAAACCTTGTGGTGGGGCACATAATGAATAACCATAGTGTATAAAAGTAAACAGAAGGTGGGAGTAGAGAAATCCATGTGTGGCCTCAAAGGAAACTGGCTGCCACTCAATTTAAAAGACAGTGCAGACGTCACCCTCAAAAACAGGAGCAGTGACAAAGAAGGCATGGAGGGGGAGGGGCCATGCCGAAAGAGTACAGAAGAAAGCATAGGGACGCAGAGGGGGAGCAGGGGCAGCTGGCCAGAAATGCAGAAAGCATAAGGTGAGTGACGTGGGGACAATCTGCAGGTAGTTCTGGGAAATACCATCTCACGTAATACAGAAATTGTCCATTAGGGGTGCGCCGTAAGAAGACATGAGGGTTTCCTAGAGCAAGTGTTATTATTGTTTTTAAAGTAGAACATTGGCTCAGTAATGGCACATTTAAGTGGAAAAGTAGTTTCTTTTCAGCTCCTTTCAGAACTGGCAGGAACTGCAGGAGCTCCAGCGATAGAAAAGCGTTCTTTCCAATATTAAAAAGGCAATCTCAGATAGCTCTTCATGCTGGACTCCTCCAACGTGTAAGCACTGTAATAATTAAGCAATACACCACAAAGTGGAGGACTTTAACGCCTGGTGTCAGCCTGGTGATATTAGAGGCCTGGACAGTGAGCATAGATAGATGGCGCCTTATCCAGGTCAAAGGGACGATATCCAATGGTATAAGTCCACTGCAAAGAGGTGCATGTCTAGTAAAACCCTTGCAGCATCTTGCAGTGAGCTGAGGGGCACATGCTACCAATGGATAGATGTTGTGGCGGGCGGGCAGGTGGTGTTAAAGCACAGAGAGGCAGGGCAACCTTAGGCGTCTATGGGGTGAGCCAGGCACCAAGTGACACGAGGATGTGTAGGATGAGATGTGTAGGGAGAGATAGTGGAGCTGTAGTGACACTGTATATGAAAGGCAGTAAATGGGACATGACATTACTTTCAGTGGAGGCAGTAAACTGAATGCAAAATGCAGACAGCAAATGGAAATGCACATTAAGCACACTCTGTCCAGCTTGCACTGCACACACCTATTTACCCAATTAACATTCAACTAACACTGCTGAGTAACTGACCATTTACGATTAACCAAGCAGTGCAAAATGCGGCTGATGAAATGTCAAAATAATGTGCTGTTTTAACGTGAGGCAATTTGCTGGCTGTGTTTCAGTTCACAAATTATGAAAGGAAGTATGTGCTCTGTACAGCCCCATTGTTCAGAGGAAGTGTTACACATTTTATTTATGAAGCTGCGCTTCTGGAGAATTCGGCTCAGGTGATGTGTAGATGTCAGGAGAAAGGGCAGGATTTAGTTTGAGTGACACGGCTAACCTATACATTTAGAAGAGAAAAGAGGGGGGATTTCTTTCTGTCCAGAGGGGATCAGAAGGGTAGCTGTTGACAGCCAGGGAGCCGAGCTGTGCAGCGCAGAGAGGCAAGATTCTCCCAGGCAGCAGACTGAGAAGACGGGTCGGAGGGAGACCGTGGCCTTCCATCTGGATTGCCTGAGTGCGGGAGTTGCGGTACTGCTGCATGCTGGCAGAACAGCAAAGAACCTTGCTCATATTTGATGTGAGTATAATTGTGATAATTGAGGCGCACATGTGCAAATGTATTCTGAGATAGCTAGGGAAGTGGTATTTTTAGGTAAAAGAACTCAGCATCTTTCAAATGTCATTTGGGGAAATTGTATTTTACACCAAGCGTGGCTCTTGCCAAATTTTCACAACCCAAGGTCAAAGTGGGTGTCACGATCCATGCCCCTGACCCCCTCAGGTATAACAGCCCCCTGGCAGCAGTGGGACTAAATCCCTTCACAGCAGCCCCAAGGGCCTTAAAACTCCATCAGAAACATACATGGAGTCAGTCCTGGCACCTTTGGCGCCAGGCTCATTATCAGGAATAAAGCAATACCAGTTTGGACCTTAATCCAACATGGAGGCCTATTACACAGCTCAGTTCTTTAGAACCAAGCCATGCGGTCTAGTGTTTTGGGTGTGGCTGGGCCTGAAACTACTTGGCCTGGAACTGCTTTCCCTAGGCTATTTAAACCACACCCAAACAGCAGAACACACTTCACGTTATTCTGCACTCCTGCAGCGTAACGCTCACCGTGTCCAGCTTCTGCTCATCTGCTTCTCCGGCGGCCCGATCCTGAAGCCCTAGGTCTGGATTCCATTAATAACCTGGAAGAACAAGAACAGCATTAGCAAGCAAGAACACTTACCTTTGAAGTAACCAGCCTTAAATCCATCCTGCGCTTCGCTTACCTCACCCATCTCCGGAGTTCGCCATAACCTGCAAAGGTAAAGAAACCAGGACAGCATTAATAACAATTCTTACCTGGGCAAGCAGCGAGTCCTGGCAGCACCCTGCGCTTCTCTTACCTCACCCACATCCGGGTTTCACTGCAACCTGCAAGTGAGAAGGAACAAGGTCAGCATTAACAAAGCACTTACCTGGGTAAGCAGCGCTTCGATTGTTCATCACTCTGGAACATCACTGCAACCTGTACAAAGAAGAGAAGAGAACACAGGTTAGCAATTAACACCAATAAACAGTGCAGCGCTCCGCGCATCAATAACTCACCATAGTCTTCACCATCGGTGCGGCAACTCCGAGATCGCAACCATCCCTGTGAAATCAAAAGAGACATTGTTAGGGAACAGCTTAGTGGAGCAAGACGCAGAGAAGACAGAGAAAACATAGGGAAAGAAAGAGACAGAATAAAGACAGAAAAGACATTATAACTCACCTGGAAGACAGCAAGCAGAGTCGGAGTCACAGCCAGTCTGGACCCAATATAAAGGCACACGGACCAGTGAAACAACTAGGTCCACGGAACACCCGCACCAACCACGCACCCCTGCACAGAGACGCAGGATGGAGAGTTCAACACACAAAAACCTAAGGTAAGCAATAACCCCAAGGAGGGGATTTGGACCAGAGGGACGTGGGAGTCCACCCATCACAGAACCAGTATCTTAACCCTCCATTCTCCTGTTATAGGTGCTACCCAACGTCTGGCACATAACCAAGCAGAGAGGCATTCGGGATAACGCTTAGACATCCATACAGTATTGTGTGACGCCCCTGTGGATACCAGGTGAGCATAACAGCGGGTGAAACTTACACTCTGTCATTGAGCTGTGTTCATGTTGAAATTTCTCTCTTGCTGATTACTTTTACTGAATTATGTTCCCATGACTATTTGTGTTGCTATTCAATGTTGCTGTTTTTCAATCAGTAAGTTCAATTATAAATGCACATTCTAAAAGTTACTGCGTGTCTTGATACATTATTCATGCAGTTGACCTGGGTTGTGTCATTTGTTTACTGTGGGTTCATAGATAGACAGATTGTGTGAGTGCGATGACTCGGCTGTGCATGCTGACAGCTGAGTAGATCTGTCAAAAACAGTAGTCCTGTCTCGTAGATAAGGGACTGGAATGATAGCACTGTCGATCCCTGCAGGTACAAAGTCTGCTATCTCGTGCTTACAGTTGACCCTAAACTCACAACAGATATTGGAGGGGAGTCTTGTCACATAATATAGGTCATCACCATAAATATGCTGTGCCACCACATTAGCACTGTTTTACCACTGTACTAAAATACCACCCAAATTATGTAATAGCCCTCTGACAAAATCCCTACTAACAGGTGTCAGGCAGAGGTGAAGGATCAATGGGCAGAGCCAGAAAATGTCACCCGCAGCACCAGCGGTTCCAGCAGCAAGATGCACGTGACTATGTGAATGGATCAGAGTAGCCCGGAGAATAAGTCCTCAAGCCTAAAAACAAGCTTTGGCAGTGCCAACAGTTTGGGCTTTTGTAAGGATTGGCGAAGACACTTGCCAGGCACTGCCATAGTAGTGGTATTAACTGGCCATTTATGGTAACAGGTGCAAAATGGTTAGAGTACCTGGTTTTCTAATTGCAGTGTCTGGCAAATGCTTAATGCATATACCAAACCTAAAATTGTTGGCTTTGCCAATGGTTGATTTTAAAAGAACTTCAATGAAGGATGTGCATAGTGCTTACAAATCGAGTGCTGAAGGTAGACCTGGTTAAGACATTTTTATTACACCAGTAGTGGATTTGTTGCACTAGTAGTAGGTTTACAGATCTGATTAAGTCATTACCTCTCAAAAGACTGCTAAAAAAACACATGCAGGCACTGTGAGTGCAGGTTTGATGGTATGGCTTGATTAAAGCAATCTGAAAGAGTTCCCGTGACGCGCTGTTTTGGGCAGTGAGGGGCATAAACTGGGTGGGAATGGCTACAGAGATCAACATGGCCATGGGCAGTCAATGTGTGTGCAAATAACCAAACAACACATACAAGCTTTGTGTCTGTCCTCATATGCCATTATCTCTATCTGTACTATAATGAAATAGTATCAACTTATAGGTGGCCAAGCACCTCCTAATAGCACAAACTAAAAAGTGGGGGGACTATGAAGTACGCAATGGAAAGTGATGTCAGAGAAACTGAATATATCCTAAAGGGAAATTTGCATATTTCTTTGTTTGTCTTTCCCAAATGAAGAAAGTGATCAGGATAAATAAGCATTTGTCATGAGAATAGATGCCCCTATAACATTGTATAAAAGGTGTACATCGTTTATGTCTAAGAATCCCTAAGAAGAAAATGTCCTGTGTAGCAGAGAATCAATATAAGACGTTTCACATATTGTGGTGAGAGTTTCATGATTTGAAGGGTCTTGTGGCTAAGTGAGGAGGCCGTGTGAAAACATCAAGGTTAGCTAATCACGAAACTGAAATGTAACTGCCAGGGCACTAGTATATGGTTAATATACCCACTACCATACATTATGAAGATATTGCAAGTCACTGAGGGGTTTCGTGACCAAATAGACGAACCAGGCAGAAGACCAAGTTCCTTTATAAGGTCACAGAACTCCAACGTGACCTGCAAAATCTTTTTTATGTATGGTAGGTGCCATTTTATTCCTCATATATATGGCCACATACTGTCATTCCCTTTCATGCCCGGTCTCTTGCTTAATCTATTGTAAGAGAGTTTCCATTTGCTGGTCCTTATAATCAATATAGAATCTTTTTTGATTGTAAAAAGCATAAATGCAGCTCTTAATGTGGTGCAAAAAATAATGATTTATTGTTTATGTAGCGCTTTACATAGAGCATATATACATGCAATATCACTTAACTGAAGTCTGTACTCATTTATTGACCGCAGAAAGATGACTGGCTGAATTGCCCTGCTGGGATTCGAACCTGTGGCCTGCAGAACACACAGTTTGCTGTAGCAAGCGCTCAACGCTAAGCTATTTTACCAGCTAAAATGGTTATAGCAGTTTAATAAAAGGTATAGGAAAAAACTTTCTTTTGGGGTTTGAAATAAGTAATAACATGCAGATGCTTGTTTACATCAGTTAAAATCCAGTAGTGCACAAAACATTATCATTCTATAATAAACAGTTTCTTGTCAATTACCGGCTGCAATGTGTTGCAGAAAACTATTCTGCAAGCAAGGAATTTGAAAAACCTTTCACGGCTTTAATGACAACTGCAATTCTCTCGGCTAGCTCAAGCTGCAGGTATTTTGACATCACAACCGAAGTGTAATAACCTAATACACAGTGGTTATAGTGTCCTTTTCTTATTTGCATCCGGGGTGGGGGCTGCAGCCAATCAGGTTGCTCAGATTGCAGGCTGAATCTCATCACACAAGCCTGTGTTCCGAGCAACCTGGTGGTTGCTTCCCCCACTTCGCCATCTTTCCTTCCCCTTTTACAAAAAATAAATGTATCCTCAACCCCCTTCCCCAGTCCGACTTACCTGATTGTGGCAGTGGCGACCCGCCTCTCTCCATCTCCCTCTTCCGGCCACAACTGAAATGGAAGTGGAGCTCTGTAAGGAGTCCCACCTTTCTTCCCCGTGATGGCCATCTTGGAACAGTCTTTTCTATGAATGAACGGGATGCTGCAGGGCCTCCCGTTCATTCATAGAAAAGACCCTGCTATCCGCACCCTGGGTTACTGCTTTGGCAACCTGGGGTGCTAATAGCACCACTACCCACTCTGGCACGCCGGATTGGGTGATATCGGCCAGGGGACCCTTGTTAAAGGCCTGAGCAAACCAACCGAACTGGCCCGCCGGATCGTGTAGTAACATTATATTACAGGTCAGTTGTTATGTCACAACTAGAATTTAATAGGAACATTATATTCCATATAGTACAGGTATTCTATGGTATTATTACCCAGTTTATTGGTACTCAATTTACTCACCATGGTAGTATAAACGGGTGAGTCCGCCATCCGGGTTGCAAACCTGTGGCTGCAGCTTTTATCTACAAATGGCTTTAGCTCTAAATCTAACTGGACTGCATCGCTTTTCATAATTGTTTTGCAAAAACCAATGGTTTGGGAGGATCACCCACCATCGCACTCAAATAAAAATAAAAAAAATACAACACTTTTCATCTCTCTACTCTGAAACGACTATTGAAATTAATATTCTTTAAGAAGAAAAATGGGTGCTGGAGAAAGCACTTCACAGAGAAACGTCTGATCAACATCAAAGCGTTTGCTTTACAATGCCACACTTCGAATTAGTATCCGCAATTACGTGCTACAAAAGTCATAACCATCGAAGTAATCATAAAACATTTTATTTAGTTATGTCAAAAAATGATGGGTGTACCTAAGGTACAGAAATATTACATTAATAAGTGTGGCTCTTAGCTTTCAAATAAAACCTTGATAAATTATAAAGGAGACATGTATAATCAGTCTAGTAAAGAAGTACTTAGTCATGAACTGTCAGATTTTTTTTACAGGATTCTTCCCTGCTGCTTCTCTTCAAATGGCACGTGTGATATCTTGCCTGCACAGGCCTTATTTTTGTATCATATTAGCCATTGCAAGGCCGCTTCTGAAATACTGAATAGGCACGCTGATATAAAATGTGGCAACTAAGACATGGGTGTTACCTCATTTGCATTTGATTGCACCTTTTCACAACTGAGGATATCAATTTTCGCCCCCAAGGACGTTGGCACTCTAGGCAGAGAGGGACTTGTGGGGAGGAGCAGGTTGGAGGGGTCAGTTAACAGAGATGGTGCCCAGACTTCCCCCACAGGGGGCAGCCAAAACCTGTTGGTGTGGACCTGCCATAGTGGCACCATTGCCCAGAGCCCGGGTACACTTAGGCTTGGCGTGTGCCGACTCGGCCTGTGGGTCAGCACACATTCAGGAGTTCAACTGCCTCCTCAACAGCTGTATGCAAACTGCCATTTGGGATGAATCCTATGGATCTCTCACCCCCTGCCTAAAGTCTCCTCCCAGGTGGCCAGGGAAAGGCAGACGTTTCCTGATCCTGACCTTGGGGGTGGTGTACTGCCACAGGGTCTCCTGAGAGAAGACGCAGGGTGGTGAGGTGATCCCTTGGGATGAGAGACAGTATTGGTCCTGTTAAAGGGAGAGCCTTTTAGAATTGCCAAAAGCAGGTAACGGCTGGTCATTATGATATATCTGAAACACATATAAGATCTGTGGCTCTAGGTGCAAATGCCATAAAACCTGAACAAGCCTTAACAACAGAAAGACCCTTCAAGGTACTTCAGGATAAAATCCTCCTTACTCCTGAAGGTATCATGGAAAGGAATTTAGAAATATTACCTTAAATAAACTGTCTTCCTCTGTAACAACAAATTGTGGTGGTTCATCCTTAAATGACTCCAAGGGAAATAAATCTACCCTTAAACCAAGAAGTTACTAAAAAGAACAAATTTTGATGTTGGGGACGGACTACAAGTCCCATAATCCCATAAGTACTGGGACGAGGAAGAGGGCTGAAGATTCAGCCTGTAGTAGTAGTCAGGCAATTAAGACTAATGGCCCACACCTGAAGGAATCTGAGAGGTTTAAAAGGGCCCCTCAGGTGCAGGCAATTAGAAGGAGCTGGAACAGTGACTGTAGTGCGTGCAGTAGTAGCGGAAGCAGAAAGAAGAAGGCTCTGTGTTGGCAATTTAGGCAGAAGTGGGAGAACCTAAGGGAATCTGGGATTTTGACACCGCAGATTTCATGTGCTTATCCTGTGAGTGTCCTGTTCCCCCAACTCTGAAGTGTAGAGGTTGCACAGCGGAAGGTGGCAAGGAAGGCTGCCTTTCCCCATGTGAGCCTAATTGCAGAGATTGCGGCGAGAAGCTGTAGTGCAGCCATGGGTCTCAGGAGTGATAGGGGCTCCTTAATTGAGTGGCCGGACAGGAGACGCCTTCAGCGAAGAAGGGTGTGGGTCCAAAGTGAAGCCAGAAGTTGGAGAATTAGTTAAATCTGGCATTCTAATTCCTTGCGCGTGTACTGCCGGCAACAGAATCCAGCTTAAAAATCACTTACATAAGAATAAAAGCGACGTGGAGTTGTTCATTGTGTCTTCAACAATGGGACACTTAAAATGTAGCACTTGCGTGTGATCAGGTATTGCGTCTTTCAACTTTGTAAACTACATGAAGAAGTGGTCCTGTGTGCCTAATTACACTTCTCAGAGGGAGAGTGACCTCTGAATCATTATTCACGCAGACAACAATTCTTCATAAAGAGAAATCAAGTGTTACAATATTGTTATTTGAAGTTGGAGAGAGCAAGCATTGCCCAAGCCAAGAGTGAACCAGGTATTCCACAATTAAGACTGAAACTAGCCAGAGCACAGTTTAAACAGCACAGTAAGCCACATAGAACTTCAGCATTGCCTAAAATACAAGTGTGTAAGTTTTACCTGAAGCCAAGAGAGTGGCACCATAGCTTCTAGGTAATTAGTTTGGCAAACAGTTGGCAGAGGGATAAAGGCATGGTTGGGGAGGGAACCTTGCTACTTATAAGTATTCTTTGAAATTAATGTAACCTACATGCACAATGACTGTAGACGGGAAGAGAAGAGTTTGGTCCAAAGTCAACTATAGATTGTTGGTTGCAGACAGACAATCGAGGCAAAGAGGTTGCCCCTCTGGAAAAGGGATATTCAGAGGAAGAGTGCCTTGCCAATTTGACGGTGTTGAATTACCTGAGAGTGAATCTTGTCACAGTCTGTTTGAAGCCAAACAGTACTGAAGAAGTGGTGGTGTATTTGGTTGTCAGTAGATGTGAGACTTCAGTAGCACAAATGAAGTGGAGTACTATGAGGTAAAGGAGTACGCTCTCATGGTAAACTTGTGTAGAAGTTAAAGTTGTTGAGGTGGAAGTAGTAGTGCTCTGAAGTCATCCTGACAAAGATACCTACTGTGGTTCCTAATCTTGTAAAGAGAGATATCTTAACTATTAACCAAGAACTGTGTTTCACTGACATTAACAGAAGTTGTATTTCTTTTGAACTGTGGCCATTCTTTTTGGACATTTGGAAATGATGGGAAAGCATTGTGGCTGGGAATAACATTGATGCTATTTTGAGGAAGTGAAAAGTCTTCATTTCACCAGAAAGAAAAGCTTTGCTGTTGTTGAAACTTTGGTTAACAAAACTTACCTTGACATTGAAACATCAAGAACTGAATTGGGATTGTATTACCTACATGGATTTCCTTTATTCTTTTTGTTGAACATTGGAGCTGAATTTACTGTGAATCCTTGGGAAGGGAGTTCACCCAGGTTAATAAGAGGTTATCAAGGAACTGTGAATATCATTGTTGATGTTAAAGTATTCGTTGGTTGGAGTTTATCGGTGTCGGGACTTCCTATCCCCTGCGCACCTCCTGTTGACTATTTCAGAATCGGCCTTCAGCCTAGATCTTGGTTTGTCTGGGGACCACTCCAAGGTTCCCGATTGGTTGGAAGATTGGTGGGGATGACAAACCTGTGGATCAGTGTGGGCGCTGGTTGGATATATTAGTCCACGAGGTTGCAGTTATGCTAGTGGTTCTTATTCATGGTCGAGTCAAGGAATTGTTGGTGCATGTGATTTTTTTTATTTTTTTTGGTTGATCAGAACCAAAGAAAACATCTTTGTGGCAATGATTGCCAAATATTCAACATAATTGAGTGCAAACAGCCGACGCACGTTTCAACCTAAGTCTTTTTCAAGGCTGTGATTTGTGAGTTGGTTTGGTGGAGAAGTGATCCACACGGTGCAGTGACATTGTTTGAGACAGTAAATTTGTGCGACATTGTCTACCATAGATGTGGTATTATAAATTATAAACATGTGTTATCCATCAGGTTATGCATACAGTAATGGTAGTTGCAGTCATGATAGTTGGACAGTAATAAGGCAGGATGAAAATTATAAATTGGTGATGGTGAGTGGTGGTGGTTATTAGCATATGCAAGGTATATATGAATAGATAATGGCATTTTAAGCATATTGACAATTGTAACAATAATTGAGATAGGGCATGAACAATGTACCAAGGGAAGGAGGAGGAAGGAGAACAATTGGTAAGTTGAGGTTGAAGGCCAAGAAGAATTGTAAGGCACTAAGGAAGAAGGATAAGTGGTTGTGTCTTACCCAATTGAGTATCGTGCTGGCTCCCAGGTACGGGCACCAGAGGGGCTGGGTAGCGAGGTCTGAAAGTAAAGAAGAGAAGGTTGCTAGGTGGGAAAGGCGATGGGTGGTGAGGGTCGGATCACGTAACCAGTTCAAGGGTACTGATGGAGGGGGCCATGGTGAGGGATGGCGCCCAGGTGAAATATCTATCCGAGCGGTAGTGAGCTGCAAGTCCCTAAGCAAGTAGGTATGGGGAATGGGCTTAGAAAGTGCTATATCGTGGGTGCCGGATGGGAAAAGACAATTGAGTCATAGGTGGGAGTAGGTGACCGACCCATCGGTTGGCGGTAAGCTTGTGGCCCTAGATGAACGGTTAATTAAATGTGATGCGTGAATGGCCTTAGCGAGTGGTAGGTTAGACTAAGGCGCGTGGCCGGCAAGGCGGACGGATGATCAGGTAGCGGAGGGCGGTGGGCTAAGTAAATCCCACTGAGCAGTTGCTGTGGAGAATGGGCTAGTTCCCAGTATGCGCATGTGGATAGCCTGATGCTCGTGAAAAGGGTAGCGATAAGGGTGGTGTTGTGGCACCGTGCAGGTGCCACGAAAGGAAAAGGAGGGAGACGCCTGTGTCAGGACGTATCCTGAAGGTGCTTACCGGTGCTGGGTTCGGCACGCAGGTCGTTGTACGAGTTGACACGAAGCGAGACAGCGTGAAATGTCCCGGGCTTCCTGACATTTTGTAAACCTCAATTTGATTGGTTGATGGGGGGAGCGATCTGATTGGTCTATAGAGAAAGGCCCCCGAGTTGGGTGGTCTCGGGGAGCACGTCACACGGGCAGAGCCTGCTGTAACTGCTTGTTGGATAGAGGGCTGGTCCCCGTAGGGTACGTGGATTGGTTCAGTTAGCTCGTAAAGGCAAGAATGTGAAAGCAATGGTCAAGGGATGTGTTGTTAAACTGAAAAATGGGAGCATGATCCGAGTGATTGGGCTAGCAGTTGAAGAGTCAGTCTACAATTAGTGGGCGGTGCGTGGGCGGATGCCCTGGGTTGGTGGCAGGATTAGGGCAGCCGAGCTGAGGATTGTAGGGTGGGGTGGTCCCCTCTGGTTATGCAATGGTAGAGGGATGTGTTGTTAAACTAAGGAGTGGGAGCATGACCCGATAGATGAAGCTATCAATTGCAGAGTCGGTCAGAAAATAATGGGGGGTGCGTGGGCGGAAGCCCGGGTTGGTGGCTGGATAAAGGCAGCCGAGCTGAGAGTTATCGGGTTGGGTGGTCCCCTCTTTGTTGTGGAATGGCACTGGGCAGGAAGGGAAGATGGCTGTCCGGATGGGGCCAAAGGGGGGGGGATGGGATAGGAAGATGTATAGCCAAACCAAAAAGGGTCCACAACATGGTTGTGCGGTCTACTTGGTGGATTTAGAGGCCCTTATGGTAGATGAGCAGGTGTTCAAAGGTCAGGCCGCCAGGGGAAACGGTTAGGACATAATGTGAGAATGCCAAGTGGTCAAGTATGTGTGAGTATATCTGCAGATGACAATCAGAGAATTGTGCATGTATATTCACAAGAAAATATGAAAATCATGGTCACTGTTCAATCCAATGGTGACGGCTCGATATTTGCATATCAGCCGAGCTTCTTTCTGGCGGAGCTGGAGTTCTCTGTCGCCTCCTCTTCTGTCTGCTGGTATTGCTTTGAGTCCCATGAAGGTGATGTCTTCTTTATTATCCAACTGGTGTTCTTCTTGCCAGTGTAGCACCAGTGGATATCTGGTATCTTGAGAATGCAGGGAGCTGAGGTGTTCCCTAATTCTTGTTCTGAGTTCCCTTTTTGTGCTCCCAATGTATTTTCGATTACATACACAGTTGATAGCATAAACCACATATTTGGATTTACAGTTGATATACTGTCTGATTGCATGAGTACTGGTAGCACTGAAATTTATGGTCTTAGTAGTTGTGGCGAATTTACACATGGAACAACTTCCACATTTGTAAAATCCCACTGGTGTGTTACTGATGAGCCAGTTGTCATTGGTTTTTGGAATTGGTGCCATGAATGATGGGCTTAAGATGTTCTTAAATGTTCTGGCCTTGGTATAGGTCATACTGGGCTTGTCCAGTATCCATGTCCTGATGTCTTTGTCTATTGATAGAATTTGCCAGTGCCTCTTTAGGATCTTCTGTACTTGATGGCTATCACTACAGTATTGGGTGATGTATCTTATTTTGTTGTCATTCACTTCCAGCCCGTTGGTGTGTACCTTGGGATTCAATAAAGTGCTGCATTCTCTGCTGTTAGCCATTGTTTTTGCTGCTTGTATTGATTGCTCAGGGTAGCCTCTTTCTGAGAAGTGTCTGGTGAGTACTGTGCATTCATCTCCATACGCAGGCAGGGAGCTGCAGTTCCTTTTTGCTCGTAGAAATTCCCCTTTGGGAATGTTATTAATTATTGATTTTCTGTGGCAACCCGATGTGGCCAATACTGAATTTACTTCAGTGGGTTTCCTGTAGGTTGAAGTCGTTAGCTCTGTGCCTACTGGTATGATGGTGATATCTAGGAAGTCTATGGTTGTGCTGCTTGAGGTTCCTGTCAGTTCAATGCCAAAATTGTTCTCATTCAGATATTGTTTGAATGACTCGAGTTGTTCCTTTGTTGCACACCAGATCATCAGGATGTCGTCTATCTATCGCATCCAGGTGTGGATCAGTTTGTTGAAATCATTATTAGCAAAGGCATGCACCTGTTCATAATGATGCATGAATAAGTTAGCCATAGCGGGTGCATATGTGGCCCCCATGGCTATGCCTTTTGTTTGTCTGTAATATTGTTGGTCAAATAAGAAGTGTTAGTTAAGGAAAATTCCAGAAGTTCTTTTGTGAGTTCCAAATAAGACCAGAATGATGCTGAGGCTTTTGCAAATACGAATTCTATGGCCTTCAGAGCTAGTCTGTGGTATATGGACGTGTAGTGGACTTTGACGTCCAGAGTTACCAGAGTGTAGTCCTTGTTTCACACGATGTCTTGTAAGATTAGAAGGGTGTGCATTGTGTCATGTAGGAAGGTTGGTATCTTGGGTACCTCGGTTGCCAGTATGTTATTGATGTATTTGTTCAGCAGTTCTGTTATCCATCCTATACCGCTCAGTATTGGGCGACCTTCTGGTATAGTGTGAAATTCTTTGTGTATCTTGGGCAGAAAATAGATCGTCGGCATCCTGGGATGTTTTGGGTGAAGATATTTCATTTCGTCATCAGACAGGAGTCCGCGTTTGTGCCATTTGGTCAGCAGGGTGTTGACTTCTATTAGGATATCCTTGGTTGGATTTTTGTTGATGGTGTCATAGCATCCTGGGTTGGTTAGGTGAGTTAGGGTCATTTGTACGTAGTCTGTTCTGCCCATTATGACCACGTTGCCCCCTTTGTCAGCTTCCTCTTGAGTGTTTTGTTCTGATACGGTCCTCTAGTGTTTGGAGGTCTCTTGTGACCGCCTGGCTGAAGATTTCTATGGCATTGGGCCTCATTACAAATCAGGCGGTCCGGAAATAACGGTGGCGGTAAACCCGCCGCCACCGTTGTTTTCGGACCGCCTGATCCCAACTCCTGCAGGGTTTAACACCGCCCGGCTGCAGGCGGACGAGGAAACACCGGCAGCATTACGAGATGCAGCCGGTGTTTCCATGATCCCCATTCCCATTGAGTCCTGTAGGACTCAATGGGAATGGGGATTAACACCATTCCGCCTCCGTGATTCCCGGAAAACTGGGGTTGTAATGCCCCGGTAATTCCAGGAATCACAGAGGTGGAATGGTAATACGAGTCCGGCGGTAACCAGGTAGTTTTACCGCCTCGGTTATCGCCGGCCTCGTAATGAGGCCCATTGTCCATTTGTAGATTTGGAGTGAATTTAGATTTCAGTTTCATTTCTGGTATTTTCAAGTTGCTTTCCTCAATATTACGTTCTTGCAAAGTCATTGTTGATGTTATTTGAATTGACATATATTTTCTTTGTGTATTTGATGTTTAATTGTGATGGCCAGACATCCTTTGTTACAATGTTTCTCTGCAGTTTTGTTAGGCAGGGAAATCCTCATCAGAGTAGGGATAGTGAGGCGTTTGATAATATTTATGATTTAATAAAATGGCATATTTTGAACAATCACCCAAAAGTTGCCCGCCTCGCATTGCTGACCCCTCACACATTACAGAAGAATGTGTATAAAGGTAGGAGCTGCGGGATCTACATGCAATCCCCCCCCCCCCCCCCTGCAAGGCATGTTATTTATTTTTCAGGGTACAGTCCCAGGGTCAATCAAGGGTTCTTCGTGAGGTGTACAGTCATTTGCAGTTTTGCAGTGAACTGGAATTGAAGCTGCGCTCTGAAATGTGTGTCCTGGCTGCCAACATTGTACAAGAGCTATCACTTCTTATTTACATACGACATCAGAAACCGACAAGGAGGATAAAAAAGGAAACTAGGCAAGAGCATGGGGGTGTTCATTGGCAAGTCATCCTATGTCAAAAAACACTTTGGCGGGCAGGACACAAAATGAAGTATTGGTTGCGCAGCATTGGAAGAAAACAAAGTCAACAATGCTTAAATTAGATTGCGTACAGCTGTGGGAAGCGTATCAAGGCATTCCCGTCCCTTATTGGATTTTATCACATGCATTTGATGTTTTACGGCGATCACTAAAACTCTTTCTATCAAGGGCATACGTAAAAGGAAAGCTGTTGATGCGCACAATTGAGTCCCCCGCTCCTGTCTGTACAGTGCAAATGTGCTCTGGAGCAGAAAATCGCAATTCCACTCAGCTCTTAGAAAATCCAGCTATTACATCTTGTAGTTTTCCAATATGTTGAACATAAGCTAATAAGGCAGCACCGGCTGTACTCTAGCATACAGCTTTATGTACTCGACTGGAAAAGTATGGTATTTATCAGCCGAGATCAGTGCGGGAAAGCAGGAGCTTAGGGAACAAATCGCTTCTGCAGAAAAGCTGCTTCACAGAAAGGAGGAATAAAGGCAATCAGGACGCCTTTGAGGTTAAAATAAGAAGGCAGGCGAATCCCTCCAGAGGGCAGAAGACAGATGCTTGGGTCACCAGTTGAGCTATCTCCAAGAAATGACAGCCAAGCTCTTCACCGGACGGTGATGAAAAGCAGCCACATTTCGCCCAATTCTGGGTCAAATGCAATGGCAACAGCTGGATCCCTGGGTAGAACTCACTGTGCTGATCCCTGCTAGAAAAGAAGGATCACCTGCAAAATCGGAAAAGCACAAGTGACTGCAATAGGTGATTCCAGCGCCCTCACTGGCAGTAAAAAGGATAGAGAGGGCACTTTTCAAACCACGCGACTGCCTGATTGAAATACTTCTTCAGAGAGATGGCGGGCTATGTGCATTCTGCCATGAAGAGGCTTATTCAGAGGGCCACTCTGCTGCAGTGGGACAGCTCTTCCGGAACTTAAGCCCCAGACACACACCATCAGGTACCACCCATAGTATCTGCCCGATTCCAGACCAGCTCCTGGTAAACCTGGAATAGAATCCAATGGTGTTGGGGTGCGTCGGGATGGGGCAACCCTTTGCTAATGTGCCCCACACATTCTTCTGCCACTGGGTGCGGCATTCGTTTGATCCAGATGGACTGTTCCTGCCGATGGCCTTTGCCTAAAATCATCAGGCCTCCGTAATGCTTGCACTAGATTGTCCCATGGCAGCCCCACTTACTGCCAGACAGCCCGTACCACCTGTTTACTAAAATGATACATTATCTTGACACTTTATACTTATTAAACCACAAAAGCACAGTAGCATTACAAAGTATATCAAAACATCAATGAAAGAATGCATCAGGGAGAACGACCAACACCAAATAACTCCTTCCAACATGGTTTCAGATTAAGTAGTGTTACACAGTAAGTAGTGTTACACAGTAAGTAGTGCTCAGGCCCATGCATGTATATTAGTGTTACAACCAAGGTTAGGAAGAAGCTGAACAAAACATACTCTCGTCAAGCAAAAAAACTTGTTAAGCATGTCTTTGAGTTTTCTACATATCACTTCAGTACTTGAGGGTGGCAGGGCGACAGAATTTTCAGAAACGTTGCTAGTAAGTTATGTTATTGTCATGTTATGTTATGTTATCAGACCGTCAGTAAACTTTATTTCAGATGAAAAGAAAAAGGATCCATAAAAGCATAAAAATACAATAACTAAAACAAAGTCATCAAGAACATTAAAAGAAAGCAGTGTTAACTATACTCCTATGCTCTCAAGACACGCCCAAATAATACAGTAATTAAAACAACATTGTTACAAACTTTAGAACGAAAGCAGTGAAATACACGTCAGTATTCTGGAGGCTGAGGCCAAACAGCTGCATACTGCAAGGCATCCAAAATAAATTGGAAGCAAATAAAGGTAGCTGGGTGATATTGACTAAAATCACTTATGATCAAATACCTGCGTCTAAACCCGTCAGAAAATGGACAGAAACACATGAAGTGCCTCAGATCTCCCTGGTGTATGTTACACACACAAGATGTTTTCCCTCGATGGCCGTGTGAGCAGTTAGCTACAGCCTCTCTGAACGGGAGCGTATTCATTTTCAATCTGGTCAAGAGGGATCGTATGTGCACGTTTTTGACGCCCGATAAATAGGGTTCCAACCCAAATACTGTCTTTAGCAAAATATAAGAGCATCCGATGATTTTTCAAAGCTGAAGTTCTTTTATGCTAGAAATGGTGAGTGCAATAAATCTTTCCTCTACTGCCATAACTGCTTTATTGTCCTGGATAATTAAAATAATGTGCCAAAACCAGCTTGTTAAATTCTTTAAAAAATATATAATCCAATTTACCTTCTTTTTCACATCACTAGGTATAGAATCTAATAAAATTCCTCTGAGAAAAGACTATGAAGGTGCTAGACCACTAGACCAAGCCAAACAACAGAGCAACAGAGGTTTTATCTTTCAGTAGTCTTCTAAGGGCCCAAACCCTGCTCCACCTGCAATAAAAATGCCAGAGTAGATTGAGGGAGTCTTAAGACTCCATGAATGCCAGGGCGTGTGCGTCTGGGTATCCCCGATACCAGCACTATAGGCAAATGACTCTTGACTCTTTGCGTGATAGGCCATGAGCATGGGTTTGGTTCAGAGGCTCATGGTGCCCTTTGCCAGGTGGACGAGTGCAAAGCTTGATTGGTTCTTAGTGGACTGCTGCCTATGCAAATGGTTGCCACACCAAAGGACAATATTAAATTGATGCCCGACTAGTCGTAGGTCTGTACCCAATCCGTTCTCTGGCCCTTGCATTTCAGAGGATCGGACTTGACACTGTGTTTGCCCAGTGCCATTAATGTAGACTTGTCTCTATTGACTGTGACGCCTCAAGAGTCCATGAATTCTGTGTACCGGTCAATCAATATCTACAGGACTTTCCGGGTGTGGGCAAATAATACTGCACCACCAGCATATATCAGTAGATGCAATGGACGCCCACCAACCCTTGGCACATGATCATCCGGGTCATTAACCTCTAACTTCTAAATCCAAATGAAGTTCACGCAGAATGTTCAGGATCGGTAAAGGCAGGTCCTTCCCACCAAGAGATTTCCACTGAAGAGCAGAACTGTTGGTCGAAGGAACTGGAGCAATCTATAAGAGCCAGGACGGTGGGAGACGCTTATCTAAACAGAGCATTCGCAGGCGATCAGGAATACATTCAGTGTCTGTTCGCCAGTGCCAATCCCTTCGTGGTAGCCAAACTGTACTTCAGACGCCAGATACGACACCTTGCCCCAACCGACAAAGGTCCTCATAGAAAAGCCTCCCAAATCACTTTGAAACCCCATCTAATAGTGGGATTGCAGGGCAGCGTTTTGGGGTAGTGTTAGTCACCTTTCTTGAAAATAGGCACAATCATGGATCTCTTTCAGCTCGTCTGAACTTTGGCTACTTGTAACCCAAGTGGTAACCATTCCAAGATGAGGAGCTCAGAAAGAAACTTCGTATTTGTAGACATCAACAGGACAGTGGTGGGGCAGGGGTTTCGAAAGATATAGAGTTGGTTAAGACTTCTTTAACCTTGCTGAGAGAGAAAGAGGAGTAGTCACTGTGCCTGTGGCAATCGGTTGCCATGGAAATGCAACGGCTGCAGAATTGGTTGCTGCACCATCCAGAGAAGAAAAATGTGACCGCAGTCTAATTCGCACCTCAGTGATTATTTGAATCATCATCCACCGTCCCTACACATACCAGGGAACACAACCTTGCGTGGCCTTTGCAGAGAATAGTGGCATGCAACATATCTCACTCTTGCCCCTAAACTGATAGCCTAGCTACACATTAAACATTTATATAGTTCTATGGCTATCAAAAATTACAGTGATGAGCTTTCAGATTAATTAATCTTTTATAACACACTTAATCCTGGAAACCAGTCTCAAAGCATGGGATCGGGATTCAAACCTGGGCTACTCTGCATTGTTTTGCTTCCAAGACAAGCACGTTGCCCTTATGCTATCCTCCGAGCCCAGATGCTGCAACAAAAGATGTAATGTTATGTTAAGGTATGTTATGGTAAGTTATGTTATGTTAATAGGCTTTTCTACTGCATAAAATCAGCATTTTCAGAGTGCGTAGGCTTGTCCATGGTAGTGGCAGATTGTGTCGCCACTCGTGGTAGTGTGTCCTTAGTCATCTTCCCCTTGTTAATTTTCTTTCTTTAAGCTAAGAGGATAACTAGTGAGAGAGAGATGCAGCGAGGGAGGAATACCTTGTGATGACATGAGTGCATCGAGGCATTTGGGTGATCCACTGGTCTGAAAAAGTAAGGAGGAAAATGTTTGTTAAGTGTTGTGAAATGTGGGTTGTGTTTCCAAGGCAGATTGTGAGAAATGGGAGTGCACAATGTAATGTTGGATGCATGTTTGATGCATGTTGGATGAATGTCAGATGCATGTGGGGCTTGAGAACGTGCTTGGGCTTGGATGTTTGGTGGTTTATTTGCCTACAAATCTACATAACTTGTACCCAGGTCCAACTCCCGAATGTTAATTCTGTGACTGCCAACCCTGAGCCAAGAGTGGCCCAGCTAAGAATGGACAGTATATAAAGGTGAACACTGTGCGGAACAGGTTGCGGAATGGATCAGTCAAACAAGTACACTAAAACTGAAGAAGCCTGGAAAAAGGTTGTTATTAAGAGTTTTCTCCATGGCATATCATGCTTGACTTGTATTTAGTTGCAAGTGAGAGAGTGTGGTGCCTTAACATGGGAGGCTATCAAGGTATATACATGCAGGCTGTGTTCATAAGACTGTGTGAAAGGTTGATGTATGGTAAACGGGCCGGTAGGGGGAGCAGGGCCTCTTAGCTATCCTCGTGTTTTGAACTGCTGAATGGCTGTTTACCCAGCCTGTATGAATGTGCTTATGTGAGGCTGCCAAGAATAGAACCCAGGTGTTCTGGCTCCACACTAAGCAAGCATCTCCTCCCTGGGACAGAAAGCTTGGTTCCTATGGAGCATCATACAGGGGCATTCTGAGTTGAAGCAATGAACGAAGAGTCCTTTAAGCCTGTATCATCCGGACACCCCACCATGGCCCATCCATTCTAGGTCATGGAGGATCTCCGCTGGGGGGGGGGGGGGTCTATATGTAAATAAAGGAAAGTGCACTCTTGCAGTGTTCTTCCAATCAATCAGTGCCCACCTGAGAAGTGGCCTGCCCCCTGAGGGGCCCAGAATGTTGCACATCCAGGGAATTGTACCAGTTAGCAAGCACTTAGTAAAATGAATTAGAAGAGGATGGGGAGTAAGCAAATGGCGATGGGGGTGAAATTCCAGCCATAGACTATCCGGACTCCTGTGGTCCTTACATATCGTGCACATGTGTTGATGGAGCGATATTAGCCATACACCACTCTACTATGTTGACATATTGGGCCGCCCTACATACAACCTTTTCACAAGTGGAGTTTCTTATTTCTTAAAAAGGGTCATGCAATGAGAGAGGAGAGACCACCCTCCTGTACTCGGTGCCTGACGCACAAATATTCTGCAGTGTTATGTTATGTTATTTTGCATTTATATAGTGCCTTATGTACCATTGTTATGATCTCAAGGCGCTGGTAGGCTGAACGCCCTCGGGGAACCGAAGTTCAAGTCAATAGAGAGAGAGAGAGAGAGAGAGAGAGAGAGAGAGAGAGACAAAAGGTGCGTGTGAGCACCAGATATGTGTGCAGCAGGTGTGGCATTCGTGTGATAGCTACTTCTTAGCGGTATGTGTGGTGGTTGGGAGAACAAGAGTGTGGGCCTCATTACGATCGTGGCGGTCCGGAAATAACGGTGGCGGTAAACCCGCCGCCACCGTTGTTTCCGGACCGCCTGATCCCGACCCCTGCAGGCGGGAGGTGATGTTCCCGCCAGGTCTGACCTGGCGGGTTTAACACCGCCCGCCTGCAGGCGGACGAGGAAACACCGGCAGCATTACAAGATGCTGCCGGTGTTTCCATGATCCCGATTCCCATTGAGTCCCATAGGACTCAATGGGAATGAGGATTTACACCATTCCGCCTCCGTGATTCCCGGAAAACCGGGGTTGTGATGCCCCGGTAATTCCGGGAGTCACGGAGGCGGAATGGTAATACGAGTCCGGCGTTAACCAGGCGGTTTTACCGCCTCGGTTAACGCCGGACTCGTAATGAGGCCCTATGTGTTCGTTCTGGCAGGTTCTTATCCGGACCGATTCTGGCTGTGTTAGGCCTGAGGAGAATGCCTAGGCCAGAGCGTGCGTAACCAGCTGTGTTTAGTTAGGATGATGGGAAGTATGAGGCAAGTGATGGTATGAGAACAGCTATACCGAATGGTGTCATAGTATCACTGTGTTCTAGTTGAGTGGTGGTGTAAAGAAGAGAGTAAGCGTGGAGATATGATATGGAGTTTTAACCTCCATTCTATGCACTCCAACCGTTCTATGCTCTCCAACCGTTCTATGCACTTCGATCGTTTTATTCAACAAAACTTGACCCTTTTTATGCAACGGAACTTGACCTGTTCCATACACCCTGTTTCACCCGTTCCATCCACATACATCACCTGTTCCGCCCAGATACATCACCCTTTCCTTCCTATTACATTACCTGTTCCTTCCACCTATTTCATCCGTTCCATCCACATACATCTCCCGTTCGCTCCACACTCTACACCTGCTCCACACTCTACATCCTTTCTATTCAACATATTTGCCCCGTTCCATCCATGTACTTCACTCGTTCCATCCACCCACTTCACCCGTTCCAACTACATACATGACCCATTCACATACTTGATCCATTCCCTCCACATACTTGGCCCGTTCCATCCACCAAATTCACTTGTTCCATCCTCCCACATTCTCCATTCGATCCATATATTTCACCCGTTCCATCCACATATTGCACCCGTTCCATCCACATACTTCACCCGTTCCATCCACATACTTCACTCCTTCTTCTACCTACTTCATCCGTTCCACCCACTTCAACCGTTCCATCCACATCCTTTCATCTGTTCTTCTACCTACTTCGTCCGTTCCACCCACTTCAACCTTTACATCCACATACTTCACCCATTCCATCCGCATACTTCACCCATCCCATCCGCATGCTTCACCCGTTCCATCCACATATTTCATCCGTTCAACCCACTTCAACCGTTCCATCCGCATACTTCAGCTGTTCGATTCACATGCTTCACCTGTTCCATCCGCATTCTTCACTCATCCTTCCACATACTTCAGAGGTCCTTCCACATATTTCAGCCGTTCCATCCAACCACATCACCCGTTCCATCCACCCACTTCACCCGTTCCATCCGCATACTTCACCCGTTCCATCCATCCATTTCCTCCGTTCCATCCACATACTTTAGCTGTCCTTCCGCATACTTCAGCCGTCCTTCCGCATACTTCAGCCGTCCTTCCATAAATTTCAGCCATTCTTCCGCATACTTCAGCCGTCCTTCTGCATACTTCAGCCGTCCTTCCGCATACTTGAGCCGTCCTTCCGCGTACTTGAGCCGTCCTTCCACATACTTCAGCCGTCCTTCCACATACTTCAGCCATCCTTCCATATACTTCAGCCGTCCTTCCACATACTTCAGAGGTTCAATCCGCCAACTTCACCCGTTATGGAACTAATATCTCTAACATTCCATGGCATCTATCCGTTCCATGCACTCTTTGCACTCATCCATATTGTGTATTCATCTTTTCATCCTCTCCATTTTATTCTTCTTGTCAAGTTTTTTTCCTCTCGTCCTTACATTTATTTCATGCATTTCATTAATTTCAACCACTTTACTGCTTTCGTGCAATGTATTCTTTTTTTTTGTCCACTTCACCGCTTTGATCCATTTTACTCATCCTATTCTGTTTGTCCTTTTAGTTTACATTAGAGGTTATTAGTTTTCGATTTCTCGCTTGAATCTTGATGCTGGATTGTTATTTATGATATTGTTATTTATGATCTGGTAGTTTAGGCTAATATGAATTGCTGTTATCACTTTATTCCTCTCGTCCATTTTGTTCCTCTTATCCATTACATTTGTTTAATCTATTTAATTAATTTCAAGCACTTTACTGCTCTCATACCATTAATTCTTTTTATCCACTTCACCGCTTTGATCCATTTTACTCATCCTATTCTGTTTGTCCTTTTCGTTTACATTAGAGGTTATTAGTTTTTGATTTTTCGCTCGGATCATGATGCTGGATTGTTATTTATGATCTCGCAGTTTGGGCTAATGTTATTGAGTTGCAGTTATCCAGTTTGAGTTAGTGGTCGGTTTTTAGGGGAAGAGCCATGTTTTCAGCAGTTTGCGGAAAGACATTAGATCCTCGGTGAGTCGGATGTGGGGTGGGAGCGCGTTCCACAGTGTGGGGGCCAAGGCTGAGAATGATGTCCCACCTAACCTGAATGAGTTTGTTTTTGGTATGAGTAGGAGGCCGGCCGAGCTTGATCTTAGAGTATGTGCAGGGTGATAGGGTTTTAGTTTGTCTTGAAGATATTGAGGTCCGGATTTATGCACTGCTCGGTGAGAAATGCATAGGGTTTGAAGGTCACCCTTCGGGCGACCGGAAGCCAGTACAGAGTTTTGAGAGCTGGGGAGATGTGGTCCCTCGGGCCAAGCGCTAGAAGTAGTTTGGCTGCGGCGTTTTGTGCTCTTTGTAGTTTAGTCAGTTGGTATGCGTGGACTCCAAGGTAGAGGGGGTTAGCATAGTCCAGTCTTGATATAACAACTGATTGCACCGCTGAGAGTCTGTTGGGAAAGGAGAGGTATGGAAATATGCATCTAAGAGTTTTAAGGTGGTAGTGGCAGGCGTTTGAGACGTTATTGACTTGGCGTGAGAGGGTTAGGTCATAGTCTAGGGTGCATCCAAGGTTTTTTACCGAATTAGAGGGTGTCAGTGGATTGCCCATGGCAGATGGCCAGGGTAGTGGATGTGGAAGAAGTTCAGTGTTGCCACATACCATGATTTCGGTTTTGGATGGATTTAGCAAGAGGTGGTTTGTGGTCATCCAGAGATCTATGTCGAGGAGGCAGGAAGCGAGGTCAGGTCAGCAGTTGGGATTTGAGTTCAGGAGTTTTAGAATTAGTTGAGTGTCATCAGCATAGTTGTAGCACAGGATGTTGTGTGAACGAATTATTCTTGGGAGGGTGGCCATGTAGAGGTTAAACAGGAGGGCCGATAGGCATGCTCCTTGTGGAACTCCAGTGGCGACTGGTCGGGCTTGGGAGGAATAGGAGGAGAGTAGGGTTATTTGTTTCCTATTATTGAGGAAGGATTCCTAGGGAGTGGAGGTGGTCAAGGAGGATTGAGTGGTTGATTGTGTCGAAGGCAGCAGATAGGTCAAGAAGGATTAATGCGGCGCATCCTGCAGAATCTGCTGTGTTTTTAAGGTCATCCCAGATTGAGGTTAGGGTGGTTTTGGTTCTGTGTCGGCCTTTGAAACCTGATTGAGCCGGGTCTAGGAGATTGTTGGCTTCGACAAAGGCATTTAGTTGGGAGTAGGCAGTTCGGTCAATGAGTTTGGCACGGAACCTGTTGTTTGAGATGGGGCAGTATTTTTTGGGTTCGAGAGGGTCGAGGGAAGGTTTTTTATGAGAGGTTTGACATGAACCGTTTTGAATGTGTCGGGAAAGATTCCAGAGGAAAGGGAGTCATTTATGATGGGCCTTGCGTGTTCTCCTGCGCAGGTAGATGCAAATATTTCTTTGAGGGTTGTGGCTTGGCAAGGGTCCAGCGGAGAGCCGGATGGTTTGCGGGCAGAGAGAAGTTTGAGAAATTGGTCAGTTGATATTGGACAGAAGAAGTTGAAAGTTGGTTGGGTCGGGGTCGCAGACGGTGGGATGGCCGGTATGGGGGGTGGATTGCTTGGTGGGTGTAAGAGAGCTAGTTTGTTGGTTAGAGCGTTTGTTCTTTTGAGAGCTGTGGTGTAAAAGTGGAGAGAGAGTGAGTCGCACATCGATTGAGAGGGGGTTGGGAGGGTGGTGGCGCACGGTGGGTTGGTGAATTCAGCGATGATTTTGTGAAGTTCTTTGCTGGGGTTTTTACAGTTTCGGATTCAGGAGTTGTAGTGGGCTTTTTTTGCTTTCCGGACTTCAGCCTTGTACTGACGAAGGTGCCGGGCCAAGGTGGATCTGTTCAGAGGTGTTTTTTGTCTTTCCGCCATTTGCGTTCTAGGGATTTATATAGTTGTTTGGTAGCCTTCAGTTCAGGTGTGAACCATCTAGGGTAAGGGCTACGGCGGGCTGATGGATGGCAAAAGGGTGTGAGCCGCATTAGTGAGGTGTTGATCATGAGTCAAAGGCATCAGAGGTTAGTTGTTCATTGAGTAGGCAGGTAGGGGGAGGAGACTGAAGGAGTGCATCGGCTAGATCAGGAAGGATTATTAGTTTCTTCCAGCATTTGCGTAGATTCGGAGGTTCAGGTTTGGGTAAGGCAAGCTGGTTGGTTGAGCGAATGGCGAAGGAAACAATTAAGTGATCTGACCAGATGATAGGAGTGGGGGGCTTTAGGAGTATCAGGTTGTGGGAGCTGAAGATGGCATCAAGTGTTTGTCCTTTATAGTGAGTCGGGCCGTTTATGTGGGGTTGGAGGTTATTGGCGTCTAGGCTATCAACCAGAGAGTGGATCATAGGGTTGGTGGGAATGTCGAGCCATATGTTGAAATCTCCTAGTAGGGTGAGCTTGGGATGGTTTAGTTGGAGGGTTGCAATAGAGTCGCAGAGGTTGTTTGAGGATTGTCTATCGTAGCCAGGAGGTCTGTAGATTATTAGGAAGCTGTGGTAGAACGAAGGGGGGAGGGATAGCTTAACGAAGAGTGATTTGCAGAAAGGAATGGATGGTTGGTTTTTGATGATTGAGGCGTGGAAGTGGTACTTGAAGGAGATTGCTATTCCTCCTCCTCTAGAGGGATGGTTCAGTTGGATGAGGGAGTAGTCAGGGCAGAAGGCTTCATTGGCGATAGGGGCGAAGTCGTCAGAGAACCAGGTTTTGGTGATGAAGACCAGGTCTGGGTTGTCAGAGGTGAGGAGGTCAAAGATGCTGTGTTGGTTCTTTGCTACGGATCGGGCATTAAAAAGGATGCAATTCACTTCGGTAGAAGTGGATGATGTCGGAGTGGCAGAGATGGGGGGTGGGGAGGAAGAGGGTGGAAACTGGTGAGCGAGAAGGGTGGGGTGGTTGGTGGTGGATGGGAAGAGTAGGCGAGCAGAAGAGTTGGTGGGTTTGGGGGGGAGGGTATGGACGCGTGTGCTGGGATGATTGGGTTTGGCCTCGGGGGATTTGAGGGTGGGGTGTGGGGGGTTAGGAGTTTCAGCTGTGGATGGAGAGAAATTGAGGGAGAGGGGTGGCATGGGGGGAGGGTGGTGGTGATTGGGATGATGAGGTGGTGGGTCGGGATAGGAGAGGCGATGAGTACTGAGAGATTGAGGGGAACCAGGTACGTTTACTCTTCAGTGTCTTTGTTGCAATTGGTGTGTGAGAGGAGGTAGGTGGGTCAGAGGGGGAAAGGGAATAGGCTTCTGTTCTTGCTGGGGCGAGGCGTGCAGTTTTTAGGGAGGGGAAGGAGTGTGGTCGGAGGGGGATGGATGGTGGTGGGAGTTGAGGGAAGTGGGGGTTGAAAGGTTGTTGGCTAGGGTGTCCCTGGGAGGGAAGTGAGGGGAGCGGGTAAGATCATGGTAGGTAGATGGGTGGAAGGGATGGGAGAGGCAGTGGTTTTAGGGTTGTTGGCTCGCCATCGTGCCCCTCTGGCTTGGTGTTTGGAAAGGGGATGGGTAGGGGATGTGGTGGAGGGTGGGCTGATTGGGGAAGAGGGGACGGGGGCAGGGCTGGCGGGTGAGGGGGGAGCATGAGGATCATTTTCGGCAGACCTTGGTCGATTAGGTGCATTCATGGTTTGAACTGTGATATAGAAGGGGTTGGATGTTTTTGTTCACACCATCCTACTTTAGCTATATTACTTGATGTTAACTGTTCTTACTTTTATGATGAACAGTACTTTTTAAGTTCAACTATACCACCGAATGAGTTTATTAACAGTTCTAGGTTCAACTAAACAGTTTATGCCACAGATATGCTATTCGGGACACTTTCAGAATGTAAATATAACCTGGATACTATTTGATGAACTTTTCAAATGCATTTTGCCACAGATATGCTGTTGGGCAGAACTTTCTAGATGTAACGTTTTAAATGCAGTTGTGCCACAGTTATGCTATTGGGGAGACTCTCTAATACAACTTTCTAAATGCAATTAAGCTACAGGTATGCTATTGGGCTGTGCTGTTAGGAGGACTTTCTAGATGCAATTATTCCACAGATACGCTATGAGCAGACTTTCTATATACAATTATTCCACAGATATGCAATTGGACAGACTTTCTAAGCTACACCGTAGATATGCTGTTAGGAGGGCTTTCTAGATGGAATTATGCCACAGATACACTGTTGGGAGATTTTCGAGATACAATTATGCCACAGAAGCACTATTGGGAGACTTTCTAGATGCAATTATTCCACAGATATGCTATTGGGCAGACTTTCTAAATGTAACTTTCTACATGTAAACTACACCGCAGATATGCTGTTAGGAGAACTTTCTAGGTGCAATTATGCCACAGATACGCTATTGGGCGGACTTTCTAAATGCAAATTTCTACATGTGAACCACACGGCAGACATGCAGTTAAGGCAGACTTTCTAGACGCGATTATGCCACAGATATGCTATTGGGATATTTTCTAAATGCAATTATTCCACAGAATATGCATTGGGCAGACTTTCTAAATGCAATTATTGCACAGAAAATGCATTGGGCCGACTTTCTAAATGCAACTTTCTACATGTAAACTACACCGGAGATATGTTATTAGGAGGACTTTCGAAAAGTAATTATTCCACAGATATGCAATTGGGCGAGCTTTCTAAACGCAATTTTCTACAAGTAAAGTACCCCACAGATATGCTGTTAGGAGGACTTTCTAGATGGAAATATGCCACAGATATGCTGTTGGGAGACTTTCTAAATGCAATTATTCCACGGATACGCAATTGTGCAGATTTCCTAGATGCAACTTTCTACATGTAAACTACACCGGAGATATGTTATTAGGAGGACTTTCTAAATGCAATTACTCCACCGAATATGCAATTGGGCAGGCATTTATCAGAGCTTAATAAGGAAGATAACTGCTCAGCTGGTTTGCATATTGCCAGAAAAAGGACTAAATGTTCCGCAAACCATTAATAAAACTTTCATTTTAAAAGGATGAATGTGGGGTTTCTAATTGAAATACTCAATTAATTTTGGTTTAGCTGACACAGGCTGTATTTTTTAAACGCAATGGGAGGAAATATGTCCTGAGTTTAAATGCACATTTATTTATATATGTTTTTTTTTATTACCTGTTTTAATTGTTTACAATTTTTACAAGATTTACAGTTTCCTTAGCTTCTACTAAAATAAGTCCTTTACTTCAATCTCATTCTCGGAAAGGGAAGCGCAAGGGTAATCATTTGTTTGAGTTTGTTTTGATTTTCTTTCCCATTTCCATTTCCTTCCTCCTTTCACTTTATTTTGCTCTTGCTCGAGCCAGTGTCTGTTGCAGCACCTGCGCCACTGCAATCACCAGTGAGGTTTTTTCTCCACTCATCAGTCGCGACCACCAGACTTCCTCCTCGTATAGTTCTAATTTACTGAGGTGGTGGTTCAAGTAAGTTTTCCTTAGTCTGGTGGTTCCTGGAGAAGATAGCAGGAGATGTCTTACTGTTTCTATCTGCTCTTGGTTTTCGCCATATCGGCACTTGTTCGAGGTCAACAAACCTCTTATTGCCAACATTTCATCATTCTCTAGAAGGTTTAAACAAGCCCTTAAGAAGATGTTCCGGAGAGAACTCTGTTTGGGAACTTCTTCATGTATTCTGCAGTTTGATTTACCTTTTTTATTTTGATCAGTAAATTAGTTGTTAGTTTATTTTTAGCTGCAGTTTCCAAGGTTTGAATCCAGTCCAATTCTTCAATTTTTTTTGTAACCTTGGTTGGGTTCTGCTTTAGTTCTCCCTTTGAGCAGGCTCTCTCTCTCTAAGTTTTTCCTTGTTTTTTCGTTTCCCATTTCTTTTAAATGTCATAGTTTGACCTACTATTGCATATATTTCCTTTCAAATTAAAGGATGTGTATTCAAAGGAGCTTTGGGAGAAACAAGAACAAGCTTATAAAAGACCTGTAATAACATCAGACTGCAGATAAAAATCAGAGCCCCTTGACCCTTGATGCACAATACGTTTTCATTGGTATTGTGGTCATTGAGGTTTTTTGTAATGAATAATATAAGAAATTCTTCAAGTGATTATATGTGCTTCCCTATTTCTCTCGTGCCCAGAAAATGGAGACTCCAGCTTCTTGCGTTTCTCTAAAATGGCAACCCCTTTCTTCATTACTGAGGGGAAGCCGACTCCAAAAGACCCTCTGTAGAGTGGGGTAGTTTTCCGGGGGGTTGGCAGGGCCGTCCGCGGACCTCAGGGTTGGGGAGGTCCCAACTCCTCCCGCGTCCCAACAGAGTATGAGGCACACACAAGAGCAAAGAGTTACTGCTGTTTATTACACAAAACAGGCAGGGACGGGATCACAGGTCGTAGGCATCCGAGAGACCTCTCGTTCTTGGTTGCCTCGCAGGCCCTTTTTCTAGCTGTATGACGCAGTTACGTACGTCACCTGAGAGAACTAGCCCCCAAACCTAACGCCACCTTGGATTGGCTCTCCGAGTGGTGGGGTTAGTATAGGCACATGAAGGAAAGGTAGTTAGTGGTTGAGAAAGGGTCAGGTGGTACACTTGGGTCGTCCCTAATAATCACTACAAGTGAAATGTTACATGGGGATGATTAGTGATTGGCTAAGCAATGATGGCGTCAGTGATGTACCCCTCGTATTCTGATTGGTTCACTCGTGAACCCCCAAGCCTGGGACCATCATTGTTCCCAGCTCGCGGTGTACCTGGTGCTGGCAACAAAGTATGACTATGTGTCAGTGGCAGACAATGGACAGGTCTGACCATTAGCTGGTGTGCATGTCTTTCCCATCGCTATTGGTGTCCGATTTGTCACTTCATTGTTGCAGTGAGTGTCCCAGACGTGAGACCCCAGCGCTTCTCTGGTCCCTGGAGCTTGGCATATCAGGCTGGCATGGTCACGTTTTGCGGGACCGTGGCTGGAGCAGAATTATGAGCATTTGATTTGTATTTCGGTTCGAGGAGCGTTTAGCAGTAGCAGGTGTAACCTTGGCGCGGGGAGCACGGCATGTAGATTGCAACATTGCGGCCTTGGCTGGGGGCTCTTGTCGGGGCCCTGTTCTGCGCAATCAGCACCTTGCAGCTTTGTCTGAGCTGCTCCGGCCTGGACACTCTGGTTTTGCAGCCTACCACGGCCTGGGTTATGGGTGGCGGTACTTTGTTCATATTATGGGGGTCGCGAGGGGCGATGGAGATTCATATGCATTAGTCCACATACAGTGGTTACATCTTCATGGTTTTTAGTGGCGAGGAAGCGTCTGCAAGCATGTACACAAGCTCTTCTGGCGTCTTGCATTTCTGCGTTGCTGTAGCTAGCCTATGTGGAAAATAACAACGATGCATGTGTGAATGTGAGTGGTCCTCTACGTCACAGCACTGAGTGTGTTCTTCATGTGGATTGGTGTGTGTATGTCCAATGTGCTTGGTGGCATGTGTGTTCTTGTCCGCTGGCTATGTCGTCATGGCATCTCTAACGATGGCTGCATTAGTGGTTGCTGTCTAATCGAGTTGATTCATGTGGTCGATATCAGCTTCACATGAGGCCCGGCACGTGGTTTGATTGATGGGCAGCCTCCTTGGTTGTGTGGGGTATGGCCACAGTGGATCTTGACGTCTGGGGTGGTTGTGAGTGGGTCGAATTCCTCTCGTGGTGGGTGCTTGGGTCCTGACAACCTTGGCCATGGTCAGGATGAGAATCGACGTCCCATTTTCCCTCTTCAGTCCCCCCTCTGGTCAACTTGTCGACCACAAAATGATCCACTCTTTTCTCTCCTCATACTCGCCCTACCTTTGTTATTCCGGCCAAGTGCCCGTACCAGTCCACATGATCTTCAAATGACCAATACATATAAACACATCCGCCACCGGGTTTTCAATAAACCCATTTCCCTACGCAGCTTTTCGGGTTCCTTGGGTTCTCAACCTTTATTGATGGAGGGTACAAGTCTGCTTGTACTATCAGTTGGCGCAGCCGTTCACGTTGTCATGATCTCTGCTTCCAAAAGGTCAGGACTTACCCAACTCCCTTGGAAGCAGACCCATAACCCAGGTTCCGAGTGCCAACCAGTCCCAATTGGGACCTTTTGGACCCTGTCCTGGCGCCAGTGGCACCAGGCTCATAAATATGCCCAGTCCCAGCGCTGGAAGCGCCGGGCTCATAATGCTTGGGTGGACTTACCTGCAGCAGACCATGCTGCTTACTTACCTGCCAGTTGAGCCTCTAATCCTCTTCTGTTTGGGACTATTTTTCCTGTTGGGTGGGCAGGAGCCACTCCCTAGGTTCAGAACACTGGAACTCTTCTGGAAAGCAGGAACTCTTTTCTTACCTAGGCGAGGCTGTGGAAGGAGACACCTAAGCACTACAGGAGGCTATTTAAACCACACCCGATGGATGAATCTTGATTTGCGTTATTCTGCATCCTCTGCAGCAGAACGCTCATCGTGTCTTCTGCATCTGATCCTGGGCCTAAGGAAAAAAGGCTTACCATCCTGAATCCAGTCTTCAGCAACACCTATAAAGACAAGAAAGAACAGGTTAGCACTACGGTCTTCAGTGACAGCGCTTCTCTTACCTGGTCCATCGGCTGTCACCAACGCCTCGCGCTGCATTCCGGCATCTGAAAGACAAAGGCTTACCTACTCTTCGCGTGCTCCGGAGGTCTTCGCACTGCATTCCGGCATCTGAAAGACAAAAGCTTACCAGCTCTTCGCACGCTCCGGAGGCCTTCGGCGCTGCATCCCGCATCTGAAAGACAAAAGAAGGTGCGTTTAAAGACATTGGGTAACTTTATTACTCACGTGCCATTACTCCTTCCCACGCCGAACCCAGTGGGTATTCGGGCACCCTTCAGCAGCTCCGAACTTGTACCTGCAAGATAAAAGGACAGTTAGTGCACATCGTGAAGCAGGCAACAAGCGCTTACTTACGTGCTTCCCGGCGCTTCTATTCCTCACACGGGTTCCATCCTCAACTCACTTCAGCCCGTCATCCGCCTTCGCCGGAACCCTGCAAAACAAGAGACATCATTACAAAAGACTTTTAAAGACATTTGAAATACTCGGAACTTACCGTTCGTGCAGTAAACGACGGACAGCAGTCCTCTGAGGTCAAGAGGCCTGCACCCTTATCCAGTGAAGAAACTGGTTATGGCACCCTGCCCCCAGGCAGATGGAGAGCTCGGCGTTCACTTACCTAAGGTGAGAGCGTTAACCTTTGGGGTTCTACAGGAGAAGAGAAAGGGAAGAAGAAGAGAGAGACACCCAATAACCCAAGTTCATTAATCCCATATTTTCTATCTGCAGACATCTTACTCTTCGAGTCAGACATACAGTGCTCAGAGGTCCAGCCCAAAGAGCCAACCGTGTGTTACACATCACCTTTGAAGATACGGTATTCCCCCAGTCAAGACCGGCGCCTCTGCGGGAATCAGGTGAGCGTTACAGAATGCAAAGCCTACCGCAAAACTCCCGCCCAGGCGCTATGGAAACCTCGGATACCGACCAGCTAGCCCAGTTACTTGGGGAACTAAGAGCAGAAGTGCATGCAGCCCGTCAGGAAACGAACGCTCTAAGAAGGGAACTGATTATTTCCAAGGAGCGAACAGACAATCTCGCTAGACAATTGCTACAGTCACAAGCCGGACAGACCCCATTACCTGCATCAGGAGCAAATCTTCCTTCAACATCCTCTATGAATCCAGTGCAAATCAACCTACCTGGGAATGTACCTCTGGCTCCGCCCGAACGATTTTCTGGTGACCCAAAGAGGTTTGCAGTATTTATTAATCAGTGCCGGTTGCATTTCTTATGCCGGCCAGCAGCCTTTCCAACTGATCAAGCTAAAGTAGCTTTCGTGCTTTCGTACCTTAGTGGCAATGTGGCAGACTGGTCGATCCCTCTATTTAATCAAGATGATCCGGTTCTCCATGATTTTCAAGCTTTTCAGCTCAGTATGGAAAAACTGTTCGCAAGACATTCACAGGGGCAGGCCTTGGACAATGAGCTTCTTTCATTGCGACAGGGTAATCAAGACCTTTTGGCTTATATTGCGTCTTTCAACAGACTGATAGTGGAAACTCAATGGCCTGAGGACAAAAGGATTACGCTGTTTTATAGAGGTCTACGTGGAGAGCTCAAAGATGTGTTAGCCCAAGTAGTGAATCCCCCGCAAGACTGTTCGGACTATATAGACTTAGTCGTTCAAATAGATCACAGACTGCAGAACAGGAAGGCCGATCGTTCCAAGTTTGATGCTCGAGTATTTTCCAAACCACCAACTCCTTTCAAAGGAGTAGACTCCGGGGAACCCATGCAAATAGGGGGCCTGAAAGGACCACTAACACAAAAGGAGCGGGAAAGGAGAAAACAGTTGCAATTATGCCTCTATTGCGGAAACTCAGGGCACTTTCTTCGAGACTGTCCGGTGAAACCAGCCAAGAAGGCAGTAGGAGCTGCAGTTACCAAGGTCACAAACTCTGAGCAGGGAAACGACCTCGCCCGACAAGAATAGAGGTCCTGTTGCCGAGCGTTAAAACCAGTTCCGTGACCTCGCATTTCGTGATACCTATGGTCCTCATTAGCCTTGATCATCCGGATCGATTACATACGATTGAAGCTTACGTCGACAGCGGTGCCATCGGCAATTATGTGGATCATGAAATGGTTTTGAGGATGAATCTAACTCTTTGTCCCAAGGCTGTAAAGGACGTCATTACTACGGTGGATGGTACAGAGATAGCCTCCGGACCAGTAACGCATACCACTCAAGAAGTGACGCTAGTAAGTGAAGATGGACACCATGAGAAGATCGTGTTCGATGTGATCAAGGCCCCTCAGTTCCAGATTATTCTAGGAATACCTTGGTTAGAGAAACACAATCCTCAGATCGATTGGCGAGCAAGAACGGTTCAGTTTCCAGAATGTGTCTCTACTTGTCACCCTCCACCTGGTGTTGCACTGGCAGCAATTTCTTCGGAGACTCCCCAGTTACCTCCCGAATACCTAGAATTCCAAGATGTTTTCCGGAAGGATCAGGCTAACTCTCTACCTCCTCATAGGTCTTATGACTGCCAGATAGACCTGATACCTGGATCTACTCCTCCTTGTAGTAGAATTTATGCCCTCACCGAGCCTGAGAACCTTCACCTCCGACAATACCTGGATCAATACCTAGCGAATGGGTTTATTCGTCCTTCCAAGTCCCCTGCTTCTTCAGCTTTGTTCTTCGTTCCAAAAAATGAAGGGGACTTTAGAACTTGTATAGATTATCGCTCCCTGAACCAGATCACCGTTAAGAATAGATATCCGTTACCTTTGATCCCTGAACTCCTGGACCAAGTCAGAAAAGCATGCATAGATACAAAGCTGGATCTTAGAGGAGCCTACCACTTGGTACGAGTAAAAGAGGGCGATGATTGGAAGACGGCCTTCCGCACCAAGTATGGGCTATTTGAATATCAGGTCATGCCCTTTGGACTTTGCAATGCCCAGGCCGCCTTTCAATATTTTATGAACGATGTCCTCAGGGAGCTCATAGATGTGTGTGTTGTTGTTTACATTGACGACATCCTCGTTTATTCTTCATCGGAATCTGAACATCGGAAACACGTGAAAATGGTCCTCGAGAGATTGCGTCAACACAAACTTTTTGCCAAGTTGGAAAAATGTGTTTTCAACGTGACTGAAGTTGAGTTCTTGGGATTCATATTATCACCTAGCGGAGTGCGTATGGATTCAAAGAAGGTCGATGCAATTCTCAAATGGCCATCACCATCCTCCGTAAAAGGTGTTCAAAGCATGTTAGGCTTCGCTAACTTTTACCGCAGGTTTATCCTCAAATTCTCTCGAATAGTCCAGCCCATCACTGCCTTGTTAAAGAAAAACAAACGTTTTGAATGGTCTACCGAGGCGGAGCAAGCTTTCCAGAATTTGAAGACTAAATTTATCTCTGCACCAATTTTAAAACATCCTCGCCCCGAACTCCCCTACATCGTTGAAACTGATGCTTCGAGCCTTGCCATGGGGGCAGTTCTATCACAAAAGGACCCAGTAACCAATCAGTTGCATCCCGTGGCATTTTGGTCCCGCAAATTCTCGCCTCCTGAAATCAATTACACTATTACTGATAAGGAACTTCTGGCTATCAAGTCTGCCTTTAAGGCTTGGAGGCATTATCTTCTGGGGGCCTGACACACCGTTACTGTGATTACGGATCACCGAAACCTGCAATATTTGAAAACCGCAAAAGCCCAATCCTCTAGACAACTCCGTTGGGCACTATTCTTTGCCGAGTTTGACTTCATAATTACCTATCGACCTGGTACAAAAAACGGTAAAGCTGATGCCCTTTCTCGGATGGGAGTGGAAGAACACTTGATCAACCCTAAACCTGTACCTATCATTCCCGAACAAAGAATTCTGGGTGTAATCGCCACACAATCCATAGAGGAAGTTAAGGATAAAGCCAGGCAACTTGTAACTCCAGCAGACATACAGAATTGGCATCTGCAGGGAAAGGACTTTGCAGTGAAGGACAACTTATTGTATTTCCAAGAACGATTATACCTGCCCAGCACAGATTTACAGAAAAAGGTAATCTCTTGTTATCACGATTCCTTAATGGAAGGACATCCCGGTATGGCCAAAACCTCAGAAAAGATCAAGCGCTACTTCTGGTGGCCCTCTTGGAAAAAAGATATCAGAGACTTTATAATGTCCTGTGGAGTATGCGCCCAAAACAAGAGTCAAAAGGAAAAACCAGCCGGCCTCTTACGCCCTATTGACATCCCACCTCGCCCTTGGCATACGCTTTCTATGGACTTCATCACCGATCTACCTCCATGCTCCGGATACAATACGATCCTAGTAATCGTGGACTTATTCTCCAAGATGGCGCATTTCATTCCACTCAAAGGCTTGCCAACAGCAACAACTCTGGCCCGAGAATTTCTCGAAAACATCGTCTGACTGCACGGTTTTCCTTCAGTTCTAATTTCGGATCGAGGTAGTCAATTTATTTCTCATTTTTGGCGAAGTTGCTGTCGGTCGGCTCAAATTGATGTGAGACTATCGACCAGTCACCACCCTCAAACCGACGGACAAACTGAGAGGACCAATCAAACTCTGGAACAGTATTTACGCTGCATGCTGCAACAAACTGAAAAAACTTGGAAAGATATCCTTTGGATAGCCGAATATGCCTACAATAACTCTGTCCACTCGGGAACTGGGAAAACCCTGTTTTTTCTTCTATACGGCAGTCATCCTCGAACCTCGGAGTTGGATCCACTCCAAGATCTTGGAACACCAGCAGTAGACTACCTGCATTCTACAATCACCCAAGCCTTTAAGGAAGCCGTTTCTCACCTTCAAAGGGCTAAGGAACAATACAAGAAAGGAGCAGATCAACATCGGAAGGAAGCCCCCAATATCAAGTAGGAGATCAAGTCTGGTTATCCACCAAATATCTACCTCTAAAAGGACCACGCACATTCAACCCAAGATACCTTGGTCCCTATTCCATCACTACCATAGTAAACCCAGTAGCGGTCAAGTTGGACTTGCCCCCTCACATGAAGATACATCCGGTCTTCCACGTCTCTCTATTAAAACCCGTGCAACCTCAAACCCGACTAACTAAATCTCCAAAACCTATACTAGTTGATGGAGAACTCGAGTTTGAAGTCAAAAGCATCCTGGACTCCAAGATCTCCAAATCTAAACTATTTTACCTAATTGACTGGAAAGGCTACGGCCCCCAAGAAAGATCCTGGGAACCTGCAGAATATGTCCACGCTCCTCGTCTAATCAAAAGATTTCATCGAACATTTCCTGACAAGCCCAAACCCCCGGAGAAGCCCGGTTTGGGAGGGGCCTTGAGGGGGGGGTGCTGTCATGATCTCTGCTTCCAAAAGGTCAGGACTTACCCAACTCCCTTGGAAGCAGACCCATAACCCAGGTTCCGAGTGCCAACCAGTCCCAATTGGGACCTTTTGGACCCTGTCCTGGCGCCAGTGGCACCAGGCTCATAAATATGCCCAGTCCCAGCGCTGGAAGCCCCGGGCTCATAATACTTGGGTGGACTTACCTGCAGCAGACCATGCTGCTTACTTACCTGCCAGTTGAGCCTCTAATCCTCTTCTGTTTGGGACTATTTTTCCTGTTGGGTGGGCAGGAGCCACTCCCTAGGTTCAGAACACTGGAACTCTTCTGGAAAGCAGGAACTCTTTTCTTACCTAGGCGAGGCTGTGGAAGGAGACACCTAAGCACTACAGGAGGCTATTTAAACCACACCCGATGGATGAATCTTGCTTTGCGTTATTCTGCATCCTCTGCAGCAGAACGCTCATCGTGTCTTCTGCATCTGATCCTGGGCCTAAGGAAAAAAGGCTTACCATCCTGAATCCAGTCTTCAGCAACACCTATAAAGACAAGAAAGAACAGGTTAGCACTACGGTCTTCAGTGACAGCGCTTCTCTTACCTGGTCCATTGGCTGTCACCAACGCCTCGCGCTGCATTCCGGCATCTGAAAGACAAAGGCTTACCTACTCTTCGCATGCTCCGGAGGTCTTCGCACTGCATTCCGGCATCTGAAAGACAAAAGCTTACCAACTCTTCGCACGCTCCGGAGGCCTTCGGCGCTGCATCCCGCATCTGAAAGACAAAAGAAGGTGCGTTTAAAGACATTGGGTAACTTTATTACTCACGTGCCATTACTCCTTCCCACGCCGAACCCAGTGGGTATTCTGGCACCCTTCAGCAGCTCCGAACTTGTACCTGCAAGATAAAAGGACAGTTAGTGCGCATCGTGAAGCAGGCAACAAGCGCTTACTTACGTGCTTCCCGGCGCTTCTATTTCTCACACGGGTTCCATCCTCAACTCACTTCAGCCCGTCATCCGCCTTCGCCGGAACCCTGCAAAACAAGAGACATCATTACAAAAGACTTTTAAAGACATTTGAAATACTCGGAACTTACCGTTCGTGCAGTAAACGACGGACAGCAGTCCTCTGAGCTCAAGAGGCCTGCACCCTTATCCAGTGAAGAAACTGGTTACGGCACCCTGCCCCGAGGCAGATGGAGAGCTCAGCGTTCACTTACCTAAGGTGAGAGCGTTAACCTTTGCGGTTCTACAGGAGAAGAGAAAGGGAAGAAGAGAGAGACACCCAATAACCCCAGTTCATTAATCCCATATTTTCTATCTGCAGACATCTTACTCTTCGAGTCAGACATACAGTGCACAGAGGTCCAGCCCAAAGAGCCAACCGTGTGTTACACATCACCTTTGAAGATACGGTATTCGCCCAGTCAAGACCGGCGCCTCTGCGGGAATCAGGTGAGCGTTACACACGTTCCTTAATAATGACATATGTGTGTTTGTCATCTTCCGCTGACATTAGGACATGCATACCAATCATTTCTTCAGCAGTACGTTTGGACCTTTCCTTCCATACTTTTATCCCCATCACAAAAGCCATTCCTAGAATTATGCATCCTGCCATAACCTTAAGACCATCTGAGAGCCAAGATGGCATCCATGACCAGATGTAAGAGAACCAGCTGCCATCTTTCTTCACTCCCTTTGCTTCTTCTTCCATCTTGGCGTGCATTTTGGCCAGCTGTGACACTGCCTCAGATAGCGTGCCATTGTCCTCGTCGTTGGCAGGGCTAAATGTGCAACACAAGCTTCCAATTTTTGTGCAAACACCTCCTTCCATTGCTGTTAGGAGGTCCAGCACATATCTGTTCTGTAGGGCCACCATACTGATTGCTCTTAGTTCTTCCTTTATTGCATTGAATCCGTTAACCGTTGAATTGATTGTCATCATTAGCTCCCATCTAGTGATCTGAAGCCACTTTGCATTTGCATACGCCTGTACCCCTGGATGTATGATGGAGGAAAAGAACATAGCCGCTCTGCTAAATAAATAGTCTATTAGCCTCATTACATGGATGGCGGAGAACCATGGCGCTATTAGCGCCATGGTTCATGCCGGTAAAATACCGGCACCGCCTTGGCGGAAAGGGGAATTACCGCCCCATTCCAAGGTTGGCGGGGCGGTAATTCCCCCTTCCACCATTGCCCTTCCCCATTCCCATTTTCGGCCCATAGGGCTCAATGGGAATGGGGAAGGCGCTAATTACGGTACCGCTAATTACGGTACCGCAAATTGCGGTACCGTAATTAGCTCCCTGGGTCCCTTTACGGGTTGGTTTTTAATGCCTGCAAAAAGCAGACGTTAAATCTCCCAACCCGCAAAGGGACCTCGTAGTAAGGCGGTAAGGATTTACCGGTACCGGTATTTTACCGGTACCGGTAAATCCTTACCGCCATCCGTGTAATGAGGCCATATGTGCTGGTGGGATGTCACTTAGGGCAGTTTCTGACTTTCTCCACAGGTAGTTCCCTGTCAGTGGTTCTCCTTGTCTTTTTACTCTTGATAGATGGGCACTGTCATTCAGTTTCTTTCCTCCTCCCATCTTTAGTGACCTTTTGTTCCTTTTATTCCCTTCGTCCATCTTAGGGAAGTTCTCCATGTTAACGTGTTTCTGTGGTACTACCAGTGATGGTATGTTGATGTGTACCATTGTGCACACTCCATTCCACAACGGTGGCAGGCTGTGGTATGCCTTCGACCCACAGGCCCAATAGTGATCCATCAGAATTGCAGTTCCTGCACCCCCCTCAGGAATCTTTATTGTTCTCTTGCAACCTTCATTTACTCCAACGTCTACTTCTCCATCATGCTGGTAACACAGTGTGGGTGCAGTGAGTGGAAGTATTGTTATGGGTTCCTCCTCTTTATCTAACCATGTCACCAGTGCTGCACTCTTTGTCCATTCCTTGTAGCATTTGTTGTTTTCTACTTGCACCGTCATCACCGGAGTCTTTGCCAAAGTCAATATTTTGCTTCCCACAACTCCGTCCACCCATCCATCCTTAGTGTATACCTTGCCATATATTAATATCAGTGGACGTTCCAAGCATTCGGGTTCTCCAGCAACTTCTTGTGCATACATGTCACCGGGATCAGAGATATTCTCGTCAGAGAACGTTGATTCCGATTCTCCACCCTCCCCTAGCTCCTCACCTTCTTCTTTCCTTTCCGTACCCTTCTCTCCTTTTCTTCTTGGTCGCTCCTTTTTTTGTGTAGATAAGGACGGCCACGGAAGGAAGCCACCGTGCCACCTGAAAAGGGTACCCAGGGCCCCCCTCTGGGAGCGCCAAAAAGGGGAAAAAGCCCAAAGGCACAAAAAAACCCTGAGCGACCCCTGAGATACTCAGGATATGAGTAATGTGTAGTCTTGAGACAGGGCCGGGCAGAAGAGATGGTCAGCAGTGGTATTCTAGAGGAGCTCCGGAGGAAGGCAGTCCATGCGGTAAAGGGTTATCACTGGGTGAAACCCAGTTCAAGGAAAGGGCACCAGGAGAAGTCGGCAGTCCAATAGCAGGCCAGGATCTGGTACACAGGGAAGCAACAGAAGAAGGTGTCCAAGCGGTAGTGTAGACAATCCGAAAATAACAGGCCGGGGTCCGGTACACAGGGAATCCAGCAGGAAGACCGCAGGAAGCAGACGAGGAGACAGGGACAAGAAGACAGAACAGAGAAAAGGTAAGGAGCACAGAGTGAAGCAAAGATGGGACGGGGTGGGCTAGAAGACTGGAAGGAGAGCAAGGGGGATAAGAGGTACGGAAATACAGGTGGGAAGAAACTCAGAGCAATGAGGAGCAAGCAAGCAAGAGAGGAGGAACGGGACCCGATAGGGATCGGGGACCGACAGGGAAAATATACGAGCGTGAAGGCTGAGTAAAGCACAGAGCGGACAGCACTCTCGGATAACGAAACCGGAAGCATTGCAACGCGTCCGCGATCCGGAAGCGGCAGGCTTTGAGCTTCCAAGTCACGTCAGCGCGCATACACTAGAACAGTGCTGAAGGAGAACGTGACGGGTGAGCGGAGCGTGCGACGGGCTAGTATCTGCGCCGCCAGCAGCTCCACCCACCACGCGGCATGACAGTATGTCCCCTCCTAATGGCCCCTCTCCCTGGTTTACCTGGATGAAAGAAATGAAATTTGCGCAGCAGGGAAGGGGCTGTAATATGGGAGATGGGTTCCCAGGAGTTCTCAGAGGATGGGAAGCCTTTCCACTGTACCAAATATTCCAATGTGCCTCTGCGGGACCTGGAGTCGCAAATCTGAGCTACCTCATATTCGTCCTGAGTGGAAGCCAAAGGCATAGTGACTCTCTCAGCTTGACGAGTCCAGGTGTCGACATGAAAGTCTTTTAGCTGTAATGTATGGAAGACCCGGTTAAGGCTGGTTGGAAGTTTGAGACGAAAGGCCACAGGGTGGATCTTTTGTATTATCTTGAAGGCCCCTAAGAACTTAGGAGAAAGCTTGGATGGATGGGCTCATCGAGGGAGGTATCTTGTGGAAAGCATGACTCGAGATCCCACTTCCCAGCCAGGGACAGGTTGGCGGTGTTTATTGGCTTGAGACCTGGAACGCTCTTTAGCTGCCCTAAGGCTTTCCCCTGCCTTCTTATGTATTTCTCTAAGGAGAGTGAGGGAGGAATCTACAGATGGCACGTTGGTAGAGAGACAGGAGTTAGGAAGAATAGACCGAGGATGGTAGCCATAGGTACAGAAAAATGGACTGAACCCTAGAGCAGAATGTAGAGAATTATTGTAGGAGAATTCAGCCAAAGCCAATAACGAGCACCAATTATCCTGCTGGGAGTTGGCAAAGCACTTCAGGTATTGTTCAAGAGTTCCATTTAGCCGCTCAGTTTGTCTATTGGACTGTGGGTGAAAACCCGAAGTGAGGGCTCTTTCAATACCCAGCCGCTCACAGAGGGCTTTTCAAAAGCGGGATGTGTATTGACTGCCTCTGTCAGAGATGATTTTAGAGGGCATTCCGTGCAATCTGAAGATATCTTGGAGGAACACTTCAGCCATTCTGGCGGCTGTAGGGACTCCGGGCAAAGGGGAAAAGTGAGCCATCTTGGAATATGAATCTACTACCACCATAATACATGTGCATCCCTGAGAAATGGGCAGATCCACTATGAAATCGGTTGAAACAGAGCTCCAAGGGCCTTCAGGTACTGCACATGGTTCAAGTAATCCAATCGGTCGTTGGCGGGAAGACTTGCTTCGAAGACAGACAATACAAGACTGGACATAACAATCCACGTCCTCCTTCATTCCTGGCCAGTAAAAGTGTCACTGAAGATACTCAAGGGTGTCTGTTCTGCCTCGATGACCTGCAAGTTTAGAGTCATGACACCAGCTCAAGGCCATCTTGCGAAAGGCGGGCGTGGGTAAGTAGAGTCTGTCCTTTAGCAAGTAGAGACCATCTCTTATTTCATACGCCAGTTCTTTAGGATGTCTCTTAACCTCAAAACGCCCTCCCGAATCTTCCTTTACCTGTCTGAGAAACGTGGAAACCACTCCGCTACACTTGGGTTGAGGGAACATACGTTCAGGAGGAGAGTCTGAATCCGGTGAATAATCACAACGACGTGAAAGAGAATCTGCCAGCACATTCAATCTCCCAGGGATGTAAGTGATGTGGAAATCAAATTGGGCAAAGAAATGAGCACATCGGGCCTGTCGGGTGTTATAAGACTCGAATTGCTTCAGGACCTGAAGGTTCTTATGGTCGGTCTGGATGGTAAATGGATGTCTGCCTCCCTGAAGGAGATGACGCCATTCCACACAAGCAGATTTCATGGCTAATAATTCACGTTTGATTACAGAGTAGTTTCTTTGACTGGCGTTAAGAGTCTTCCAGAAGTATGCGACTGGATGCTCTACTCCCTGAATTTCCTGGAGTAGGACAGCTCCTGTGGCTGCTGATGAGGCGTTGGTTTCAAGGACGAAGGGCAGGTCTTGATCAGGCTGTAGTAAGATGGGTGCTGTACAAAATGCATTCTTAAGGTCCCTAAAGCTGTCTTCGGCCTCAGCAGACCATCTGAATGGGTTCGAGGACTTCTTGAGAAGTGAAGTGATGGGTAAGATCTTCTGAGAAAAATTAGAAATGAACCTCCGATTAAAGTTAGCCAAACCCAAGAACCTTTGGATTTCTTTTACCGAAGAGGGTGAAGGCCATTCTAGTATAGAAGACACTTTGTTGGGATCCATTGAAATACCCTGGTTAGACAGGATAAACCCCAGATAGGGGATAGACGAAGCCGAAAACACGCATTTAGTGAGTTTGACCAATAAATGGTTATCTCTAAGTCTTCGGAAAACCTCCTTGACATGGCCTTCGTGTTCTTCAGGGGGGTTGGAGTATACTAGGATATCGTCAAGATATACTAGAGTGGTTTGACATAACAAATCGGAAAATAGTCTGTCCATAAAACGTTGAAAAACTGAAGGTCCATTCACCAACCCGAACGGCATCACTTGATACTCAAAGAGACCGAACGGAGTCCGGAAGGCAGTCTTCCATTCGTCTCCTTTCTGAATGCGGATAAGGTGGTAGGCGTTTCTCAAATCAAGTTTGGTAAAAATATTGGCTCTGTGGACAGCTTGTAAGATTTCTGTTATCAAAGGCATAGGATATCGATCCTTCACAGTGACCTTATTTAGGCCTCTATAGTCAATGCATGGCCTTAATTCCTTGGATTCCTTCTTGGAAATAAAAAACATGTAGGCCCCTGCGGGAGACTTTGAAGGCCTTATGAGCCCATTGGCCATGTTGTTGTCCAGATATTCTCTGAGATATTGTTTCTCCTCTAATGACAATGGAAACATTCTGCAGAACGCTACCAGGGCTCCCGGAGTTAATTCAATGCTACAATCCCCAGGACGCTGTGGAGGTAGCTCGATGGGTTTCTTCTCTGTAACTACCTCCGTAAACTCCTTTAGGTAATGGGGCAAGCAATGGACGGTCTTGGTCTCACAGCTGTTAGTAGTCTTGACAGTTTCAAATTTTGGCTCGGGTAAACACTCAGATTTGCAATAGGTGGACTGAAAATTCAGTATGTTTCTTGACCAGTCAATATTGGGGTTGTGCTTGCGTAGCCAGCATATTCCCAGGATGATGGGAAAGTGCGCGGCTCTGATGATGTCAAAACGATCCTTTCTGAATGTTGTTGTATCGACAAGGTGAGTACTTCTGTGGTGTGGGTGATCAAGCCAGAGCTCAATGGTTCACCGTCCACCCCTACTACCTTCTGGTCTTCTTGTTTGGCAATTCTTTTGACACCCTTTTGTTTAGCCCAGTGGGTATCTATGAAGTTGCTGGCTGCCCCACAATCCAGTAGAGCTAAGGTAGTCACTTCAGTTGACTCTAATTTGAGAGTAACCGTGAGAACCATCAAACGGGAGTCCTCTGAGACTTCCGACGAGGACACAGATAGAGGAGCATAAGGACTTGGACCAGCCCCTCGGTAGTGAGTCCCAACACTTACCGAGGGCAAGCGTTTCCTGACCTCCTAGGTGGAACATCCGTGCAGACCCGTAACATATGTGTGGATGCCCCGCAATACATGCACAGGCTGCCATCCCTGCACCGTTTGCGTTCCTCTGGTGTGAGCGGGGCTCGAGTTGTTCCAATTTGCATTGGCTCTTCCTTGGTGGTTTGTGAGAAGGGTACGGACGTAGCCGGGTGAGTTTCTGAAAGAGGGAGTACATTTATATTGGTTCTTTTCTTTGCCAGGCGTCGTTCCGTCATGAGGAAGTCAATTCGGAGGGTAGCCGTCAGGAGTTCAGCAAAGGATACGGGTCTTTCAATCCTGGCTAGCTCATCCTTTAAGTCTTCTCTCAGACCTCGCCGGAAAATGGCATACTGAGCCTGCTCCTGCCAAACGGCTTCGGCTGCCACCTGTTTAAAGGCGGTAATGTAAGTCAGCAGATTTGAATTTCCTTGACGGATATCAAGAAGATCTTCTGATGCCAAGAAAGTGCTTTCTGTATGCAGAAGGGTCCGCTGCATTAAAGCTTTGAACGCACAGAGCAGACAGCACTCTTGGATAACGAAACCGGAAGCGTTGCAACGCGTCCGCAATCCGGAAGCGGCAGGCTTTGAGCTTCCGAGTCGCGTCAGCGCGCAAACACTAGAACGGTGCTGAAGGAGAACGTGACGGGTGAGCGGAGCGTGCGACAGGCTAGTATCTGCAACGCCAGCGGCTCCACCCGCCTCGCGGCATGACAATACCACTCGCATGTTAAGTAATTCAGTGTAACTTCTTCTGTCTCTCCTTTGTTTGGTCCCTCTGTTATGTAATTAAGCCCTTTGGTCAGTTGCCACGATTCATCATACACTGGTAGTGTTTTAATGAAGTTATCTTCATAGGGGTACGTTGACCTTGATTTCCATCTTACTGTTGCTCTTTTCCCTTGCAATCGCCCACGTGTTTGGAACAATGCTAGGTACAACAAGCATTCAGCAGTTGTTGCAGGTACTTCAGTTGCCACAAATGTTCTTGAGGCGCTCATGGCATATGGGATCAACGAGCACACATAGCAGTTGTCCTTAGTCATATCCTTACCAATTTTGGACATGCGCTTGTACCACATGTTGTTAGAAACGTGTGCTGATTCTGTAAGATATGTGTCCACCCCATGTACATCAATAGAAACACTGCGTTTATTCCTCTTTATGTTGGGCCCTGTACTTCAAGTACCACCTGACACCGTGCTCGTTGCAACCATGGTAGGGGAGGTGTTAGTAGAGGGAGATGCCATCATGTAAAAAGCATAGTAGGCCTGCCAGACAGCGGCAGTAATGATATGATATGGCATTTGTAACACGCCTATACACAAGTGTTTCAAGGCGCGACGAGGCAGGGAGGGGGCACAAAGGGAAAGACAGACAACAATCCTACTAGGCCAGGTGTCATTCAGATTGCGCAAGTGCAAGGGTAGAGGGAAGGGAAAAAGAGCAAGGAGAAAGGGAGGGGAAAAGTGCAGTACAGAGTAAGTAGAATAATAATAAATAATATGGCCAGCTGGTGGCAAGTGCAAGGTAAGTGCAGATAAGTGCTGGGAGGGGGCTGAAGGGATACAGAGACAGTCCCACAGTGCAGGGGTTGCCAAGGGAGGCAGTGCAAGTGGAGAGTGGTTGGGCCAAGGACCGTGATCGGTGAGAGTGGCCCAGTTGCAGATTCAGTGCAGTTTCAGTCAAGAATTAGCAAGGGAGAGGGGGAGAGAAAGCAGAAGCAAAGAGGAAGGTTTTGAGGTGCTTCCGGAACCGGAGATGGTTCTCCTCAAGTTTCAGGGAGGCAGGAAGGCTGTTCCAGAGGGAGGCCCCTGCCGCGGAGAGAGATCTACACCCAGCTCGTTGCTTGGAGAAGCGGCTGACCCTGAGGGAGTTGGAGGCGGATGAGCGAAGAGCTCGAGAAGGAAGATATTTAGGAAGAGAGAGTTGAAGGTATTTAGGCCCCAGGCCCCAGAAGGCCTTGTGGATAATGCAGAGGGTTTTGAACTTAATCCTCGCAGCCACTGGGAGCCAGTGTAGAGATTTCAGTCCTGGAGAGATATGGTCCCTGGGCTTGAGGCCAAGGACAAGTCTCGCAGTCCTGTTCTGGATAAGTTGCAGGGGGCAGAGTGTAGAGGCAGGCAGATTTAGATAGAGGCTGTTACAGTAGCCCAGCTTTGAGAGAACCAGGGCTCGGGAGACAGTGAGCTTCTGGGGGAAGGAGAGGAAAGGAAGAATACCTCTGAGGAGGTGCAGCTGGTAGTGTGACTTCTTAGAGACGTCAGAGATGTGAGGAGAGAAGGAGAGTGTGGAGTCGAAGATGACCCTGAGGTTTTTTGCCTTGCAGGTAGTAGCAGGAAGAGGGCCAAGAGAGGCCGGCCATAGAGATGCAGGGAAGGAGGGAGTGGGTGAACCGATGAGTAGAATCTCAGTCTTACTGGCATTAAGGCAGAGGTCATTGGCGGCACACCATTCCTGGATAGCAGACAGACAGTCAGAGATGAGGGAAGGAGAGGAGGCGGCTGATGGTAGCCTCAAAATGAGCTGGGTATCATCCGCATAGCACTGAAAGTTGGGGCAGAGAGCGGCGATGCGGTGGGCAAGGAATGCCAGATACTGGTTGAACAGCCAGGGAGAGAGGTTAGATCCCTGAGGGACACCACACGTAGAGAAAACGATGTCAGAGAGGAAGGACCCCAGTTGGACATGGGAGGGTCGATTGGAGAGGAAAGAGGTCAGACCAGTGGTAAAGAATATCCCTAACATTTTTATTACAGTTTCTAATACCACTGGCATATCTCTCTCACCTTTGCTGCGGTCCTGCAGCTCCTTTAATTTAGATGATATAGGTGCCCGCCTGAAAATCTCTCAAAATATGCGTTATTTTGTTAGTATCTTTTAGTCTAGCCCTGCTTATCAAATAATCGTTCAATGTCCAGACAAAAAACTGTTCCCATGCTTTCCTTACCGTCCTATCTCTAAGGGCGGGTAGTGCCGTGTGGAGATGTGGAAATGATTGAGCTATTATCATAAGGAACGTGTTATAATATACACGTATTCTTCTTCTTCTCAAGTATTTTGGCCTTTTTATAACATATATGAACTGGTGTGATAGTGCTTCTGGGGTGTTATCGTCCACGGGCAGCATTTACTTCTGGGCAGTGACGTATATTCCTTATCTTTCTTATATATATATATTTGCAAATATGAAATACCTGCATGTGCGAGACAAAAAAAAGAAGAAAACATGCATGTGTTTACACAGTGTGGTGTATTTAGCAAGTTGCTTGACAATGTTCCTCATTAGTTGGTGTTGGTGGGAGCTAATTTTTAGCTAGCTCATATGCTTTTGTTTGGGATCTAGTGATCATAGGTGATTGGTCGGCTATGTCCTTTGGGGTATCTAGTGTCTGCACTTTTCCGTTGTGGTTGTACGTTGTCGTTGCTGAAGCGCTGGCCCCTTCGCTGAGGTGAGGGTGGGTCTGTGCTTTGTAGGGCTTAATGTCGTGGATGTGCGTCCGCACGTCTTTTTCCCTGAGTTTCACCGCCCTAGGGGCTATTTTGTCCACCAAGTACGGACCTGTAAATGGAGGATTGTTCCAACTTCTGCAGAAGTTTCATAGGAGAACCTGGTCTCCTTCTTTCACTGTCCAATGTGCTGGTTGTTCTTGTTCCTCGTTGGTTGCTTCTCCTTGCTGATTGTTCTTTGACCCGACCTGTGCCCGTTCGATCTGTTGAGAGATAAAAGCGGCACTAGTAACCAAGGAAGAGACATACTCATGCATTTCTTCACCAAAAAATAGTACTTGTGGCAGGGAAGTCAGTTGTGGCCGTTGATGGTTGTGTGAGTGGGAGGTGCATTTGACGCCCGGTCACCACCTCGAGGGGTGTTAAGTAGTGGTCCGACCCTGGCCTATTTCTCAACTCAAATAAGGCCAAAGGGAGGCAGTACAGCCAACTATTTTTTGTTGTTTGTTGGATCTTTGCTATCTCTTCTTTTAGGAGGCCGTTGAGATGTTCGCAGACGCCATTTGCTTGCGGGTGATATGCGCATGAAAACTTATGTTTTATTCCCAAGAAGGCAGATACGTGCTGGAACAGTTCATTGGCAAAGTGTGGGCCATTGTCTGACCGTAATACTTCGCATACCCCCCCACCTCGAGAAGACCTACCACAACAGAAATTTGGCTGCTCTGAACGTGTCTGCATGGGAGCAGGGACCAGCCTCGATCCACCTTGAAAATGGGCATACTACTACAATCATGAATCTGTAGCCTTGACATACATTGATCATGTCAACGTAGTCGATGTGTAAGTGCAGGAAAGGTCCTTCAGGCCGGGGTATTGTACCTTTGAACACTTGCAGTGTGTGACCGGCCGTAAATTGCTGGCATGTGAGGCAGTTGCTAATGAAATTTGCAACATGCGAGTTTAGCTCGAGACAGAACCATGATTCTTTTATTCGTGCAGCAATTACTTCTTTCCATGTATGTGTGGGACAGTGTAATTGGGTCAAGGCTGTTTTCAATAGTGCCAGGGGCATTGCGACCTTTCCGGTATTATTCTGTCACCATAATGCATCTGTGGGGGACATGGTACATCCTCTTTTAAGCCATAGTTCCTTTTCTGCCATTGGAGCTGCTGCTTGTAATTCCATGATCTGTGTCTCTGGGATGTGTGTGTACCCATCCTTCATCAGCATCTGTCTAACCACCCCCTTTTCTTTTTGTTTTTCTGGGAAGGCCCATGTCTCACCAAAATACGCAGCATGTTTTACATGTACATCTGCTGTTTTGTTACCTCTTGATATTGGATCATCCCTGTTAGTGTGGGCCTGACATTTTACCAATGCTACCTCTTCCGGGTAATTAATTACTTCAATTAGTCCAGCCAGTAGGAGAGCATGTTGTACCGGGGTACGTCTGCTCTTCTGAATCCCCTTCTTTGCCATTTTATTAGTCCTGAGTGTACTGTTGATGTAACATATGCACTGTCAGAATACATAGTTACTCTTTTCTCATTGCTTTCTTCTAAAGCTAAAATGAGTGCTACAAGCTCCGCTGCTTGTGCTGAATAATGTTGTAATTGTACACACTTCACTGGAACGTAGGAACAGTCTTCCCTCAAACGTACTATTGCTGCTCCTGTTCTTCTTATCCCATCGCTTTGGTCAATTGATGACGACCCATCTATGTACATGATCTCTCCCCCCTCTAGGGCATTTTGTTCCACCTTCCTGGTGCTTGAGTAAATTTCAATAGCATGTGAGCAGTCATGTGCATCAGCTCCTTCTTCCACCACTTCTGCTATGAATCGTGCTGGGTTAACATTACTGCATCTCACTATTTTGAGCTCCGGTCTGGACAGTATTATCTTGTAACTTGTAGCTCTTTGTGTGGTCAGTGTGGATTTTGGCTTATTTAGTATTGCAAAGAGAGCGTGCTCCACTTACAGTGTTGTGGGGCAACCCATTGTTATTGAGGAGGATTTTTCTACCGCAAATGCTGCTGCGGCTAGGCTCTGTTCGCATGGGAAATGACCCATCATTACTTACAGGATCTAAATGGACACTGTAAAATGCCACTGGCTTATGTCCCATGCTTGTTTTTTGTGTCAGTACTGCTTTCATCACTGCAGTATCACAATATGAAAATATGTAAAATTGTTCTTCATAGTTGGGGGTAGCTAGTACTGGTGCAGTTGAGATGGCGTGTTTTAACTCATTGAATGCCTCTGTCATTTCCCTTGTCCATCCCAACTTCTTTTCTCCCCTCTGTGCTTCTCTAAGAGCCTCGAGCAGTGGTCCTATGTATGAGCTGTAGTCAAAGATCCTTGCCCTGCAGTAGTTGCAAAGGCCCAAAAACTGCTGCAATTCTCTTATTGTCTGCGGCTGTTGTGTGTTCGTTATTGCGTGTACCCTTTGTGGTGCAATGTTCCTTCCTTTTTGTGAAATAATCTGCCCAATATAGAGCACCTGTTCTTGACAGTACTGTAGCTTCCCCTTGTCAACCTTGTATCCTTTCTCAGCCAGTACTGTGAGCATCTTTACAGAGTCCCTTCTGCACTTCTCCTTGGTGGTGCTGCATATGATGATGTCATCTACATATTGTAGTACCGTGCTTTCCATTTCAATGTTTCCCAGGTCCATTTGTATTACTCTGTTAAAGATGGACAGTGACTCACAGTACCCTTATGGTAGTCTAGTGTGTTTCCACTTTGTGTTGGAGTACGTGAAGCTTGTTAAGTCTTGTGAATCAGGGTGTAGAGGTATTGAGAAGAAGGCGTTCTTGAGGTCGATCCCAGTGAAACGTGACGCCTCTGCTGGTATCCCACACAGTATAGTCGCTGGGTTAGCTGCTATGGGGTATTCTGCCTCTACAATATGGTTTAGGGGCCTCAAATCTTGTATAAAACACCATGACCCTCCTTTTGCCTTGCGCACTGGATACACCACAGTGTTGCATGGTGATTCTGATGGTACCAATATCCCTCTATCCACTAGGGCAGTTATTGTTTCATAGATCCCTTCATCAGCTTCTTTGGATAGTGGGTACTGTTTACCCTGGGCAGTATTGCACCTTTCTTTAGCTTTATTTTTACTCCTCCAATGCTCTTTATGCAGCCTACGTCATATGGACTAGTGGTCCATAAAGAGGTGGGTACTGCAGCTAAATCTTCCCCGTAGAAGGGTACCTGGGTAGTGGCAGGTACTTCTAGTGCCATTGCTATTTTTTGTGCTACCTCTTTGTATGTCACTCTTAGCCAAAAGTAGCCATTCATTTGGAACAGCATTTCCCCATCTCCTGCTTCGTCTGATAACAGTTCCTCATCTGACACCTGTGTTGGCCTGCATCCTTCAGCCAGTGCTATTACTGCTCTGCATGCTTTCCCCTCCCCATCCTGTGCATGGACTGCAATGTAGTCTGTGGTTGCCACAATGCTTTCTATGTCCACTGATGTTATAGCCCCTTCTCCTTCACTTGTTGGTGTTTCTAGTCTGAAAAGGTAAGCTGCTGGTCTCCTCCACACCTTGCCCTCAATTTACGGTAGCCTTGCTAGTGCCATTTCCATCCCATATTGGAAGAGGTCCCCATCCACGGGCTCTGCCCTCGCTAGTGTTTTGCCACAGTATGCCTGAAGTATGTCTCGTGCTGTGAGCATGTTGATGCCTGGTGTGGAGCACACTATTCCCTTATCAGTAAAGGATATAGTCATGTTCAACCTGCTCATTATATCTCTCATTAGTATGTTTACTGGCAACTGCTTTGAGTATAGCAGTGGTAGAGACAGGTTGTGATCTCCAACAGATAAGGAGATGTCATCAGTGAAAGCAACCAGTCCTCGAGCCCCAGAGAATCCTTGAGTGTGCATAGCTTCGCCTGACAAGTTGAACTTCCTCTCTCTAATACAGGACCTAGTGGCCCCTGTGTCAACTAGGAAGCAAAATGTCTTGTCACCTATCGCCACCTTTATGCATGGTTCCTCCACAGGGTGAGGTGTTACAGATAGGATGGAACACATCAAAGACATCTGTGGGCTGTCCTATTTTGGATACAGTGACTGTCCGCTCCCTGTGTATGGGTTTTGACCCAGTATCCCTCCCCAGTTGCGTCTGTTGTATTGGCGTGTCTGCGGGTAGTAATTTTTTGTCTTGTATTTGTGTGAACTGTTGTACTGCCTGGATGTGTTGTTGTTGTGCTGTTGCTTTTTTTGTGGTTGCTGCTGTGGTTGTGTGTATGTTTGTAGTGGTTGCTGAGGCGGTGGTGGTGGTGCTTGCTGTTGCAATATTGTTTCTGTCCCCTGCTGCGGCTGTTGTTGTTGGTACAATTGTTGTCCCCCATTGTAAGCCTGTTGCCCTTGCTCTCCGCAACCTGCTTGTGTCAGTTTTACTCTGTATGTGCATGATATGTGTCCTATCATGCCGTATGTCCAGCACGTTGGTGGTTCCCGGGCTTGCCATGGGTATCCCCCAGTACTGTCGTAGTATCCCTGCAGCCCGTATTGGTTCTGTCCTCGGAACCCTCCCCCTTGCAGTGGTGCTGCTGGCCCGAATACCCTCCCTCTCATGTATCCGCCCCTCCCCCTGTAGATGTTTGTGTACCGTTTCCTATTTGAGTGTATCCACCTCCCATTTGTGTTTGGTATTGTGCTGTGTATGGCGGGGATGGTGGCATTTGCTGTGTCATCATTTGTGCTTGCTGTAGTGATGCGTTTACTGTTGTGTAGTGTCTTATGTCGGTGTAGCCGGTGTGGGGCCTGTGATCAGTGCACCTTCCATGGCATATTTGGACAGTTTCTTTTGGACCAGTGTTGCTTCCTCTGCCTTTCTATCTTCCTCCTTCTGTTTCATCTTTTCTTGCCATAGTTTACAATGATGCACTATTGTGAGCTGTATCTTGGGCCATGCCTTAGCTTCCATACCTACTAATTTATTTAATTGTCTCTGTACTTGCTCTGGGAGACCTTGAATCAATATATGATAAAAAATTGCCAGTGTTTTGTCCCACGGTTCCCGCGTTTCCAGGGGCCACTTCTCCTGAATTTCCTGGATGTAATCAACAGGATCTTCATTCTCATGCATTTTGCGTGACGTTATTGCTCCTATGTCTGAAGTGTCTGGGTATTGCACCCTCAGCGCCTGCCACAGTGCATGTCTGCAATTTGCAAATGGCGCCCCATCATGCGATGTGTCACTTATAGTTACTCCTGGGAATCCCGCCTTCTTCCAAAAGTCATCTGCTGCGTCACCCAACATTGAAATTAGCAACCCCTTTACATCTCCCACCGCCAGTTTTTGTCCTGCAGTTTGTTTTTCCATTTCATATATCCATTTTCCGGCCCCTCCGCTCAGCGATGGGAGTCTGCATTTGATGTTTTCCTTGTCTGCATGTTTCCATGGGACATATTGTGGCCTTGCTCCCGCTCTCTCTAGTAATGGCATTAGAGTGTACTCCTTTACTTCCCCTGGCGTACGTCTGTGTGGGGATGTGTGAGTGTATTCGCTGCCCTCTTCCATGTTAGAAAGTTGTTCAATAAAATCAGTAATGTGTTGTGTTACTCTATCACCTCCTATGCTCTTGTTCCTTCTCTGCTGACCCCCGTGAACCTCCCTGTGTGTATTAGTTAGCTCCTCCATTCTGCGTCCTGGCAGGTCTCTGAGTCTATTAACATATGGCGTGTGCTGCACTGATGGTGTCAGTGGCCGTGGCGTTCTCCATTTTAGTTGCCTTTTCTTTTCCTTCCCTGTGTTTTGTTCTTCCCACATCTCACATTCCCACGATAACCCGCAGTCTGTGCGTGTTATGTATAATTTGCTCAACCCCTTCCTGCTTCCATCACTTCGTCCTCCACACGATCCCTCCTCTTCCTCACTGCAGAACCCATCTGAAAATGTCAATCCTGGGCCTAGGTGCTTTCCTCCTACTGTAACGGTCCCTAAGTCTATGTCTGTGTACTAACCTTTCGTTTCCGTGCCCCCCTCCTGAGGTGTTGTCACTACTCCCTTATTGCTACATGTGTATTTCTTGGCCCAGCGTTCCTTGCGCATCTCTCCTTGCGCTGTATTGTTTTGCTTGCCCGCTTCACCACCTACTTCCGTTCTTACTCTGCAAAGCTCATTCATTATTGCATCACTTACCTGTTCTAGTATCTTCTTCACTTCTTCCTCTTTGTTGCCCCATATTCCACCCTCCTTTGCCAGTATACTTTCTATAACTTTCCCTTCTTCATATTTTCGCGTGCTTTCTGATATGATCTTATTCCTCCACAGTCCCATTTCTCTGTCAGTTTCTTCTCACTCCTCTTCTTTTCTCCTAACCTCTCGCTGCTCCATGCGTGCCACCCTTTCTGCGATCGCCCTTATACGGTCTTCTTCTTGTTTCCTCTGTTCTTTCTCTAGCCCTTTTACCCCTACCTTGTCCCCCTTGCTTCCCTTCCACCTCTCCCTCCTTTTCCACTCTTCCCGCTCGAACTGTTCGATCAGCGCGTTCCGTGCTTTCCTCAATTCTTACCTCTAACATCTTTTCTTCCTCCAGTGTCAGTCACCCTTCCTCTTCTCTACTTACCTCGCACCCCTTCAGTGTGTATTCTGTCTCTTCTTTACTTGCCTTCTTTACCGATTCTTCCTCCTCCCCAGTTAATGTCCCTCAACGCTTCAAAAGCACCTGTGCTGCTATCCATTCATCTGGCCCTATACTTGCTAAGTCTAGCTGCACCCTTTTTTCTCCTCCGGTGCTTACCTGTGTTTGTTTCGTATCCGTTGTACTCCTTGCGCCCACTCCCTTTTGGTAACTGTCTGCTGGCACGTAGGGTGGTGGGCTGTATGCAGGGTTGGAATAGCCCTCAGCTGCTGTTAGTTGTGCACGTGTTGCTTCCCTCAACTCTCTCATCGGATTTCTTTATTTCTTTATTTATGGGTGTCACTTCCTCACTTTCCTTCTTCACCTCTGCGACCGCTCCTTCCGATTCTTCCTCACTCTTCTCAGCACTGGGTCTTTTCCCGGGTGCGCTGCACCCACCCTCTCCAATCACCTTTTCCTCCTTTACTCCCTGCATTGTGAACATCCCTGGTACCCCTGGTGCATACCCCTGGAACATTTTCCAGAGGTTGAAAACTTTTAGGTGGCTCGCCAACTTCTTCCCCTTGTATGTGTTATGTAAATACGCTAATAGTGAATGTTGGGTGGTCATGTCAAAACTGCTGTTGGGTGGCCATGGTATCCTTATTTTGTTATCTGACCCTTGTGTCCATTTGATGCTGTGCTTTACTATTTTATCTCTGTGCAGTGTTAGTGTTGCGCAGATATGTTGGAGTGGTGTTGTTAAAGTGCTGGCCCTATACCCTGCCCGTAACCCATAATACGCAGTCATTTTTAAAACGTTACTTTCTCAGCACCACCGTTACCTGGCCCTGTAAACTGGGGTCTTCCGATTCTCTGCTACAAGGAAAACAATTTTTATTACAATGCTTTTGTGCTGGGCGTCACCGCTCTCGTTATTCCTACAGCAGTGTCACCTTCTTTTATGCTTCTCCTTCTGGAGCTAGGGTCCCCTTTGACCTGTGGCACAGCAGCCCCCTGTGTCTGCGTGCCCGCGCAGCATGCTTCTGAGCAGCCACCCCCCTTTACTGTGCCGCCACTACTTGGCGCACCTGCAACGTACTTCTAGCTCCTTCTCTTTCTCCATTGTCCTGCACAGTATACTATCTTCTGATCCCCTTCCCACCCCTGTAGTCAAGCACGTGTCGGTGTTCACCATGTGCGGCCGCCTCTCCCCTTTGACTCCTCCCTTACCGTGTATCCCTGCCCGATCCCTGATCACTCTTGAAGGAAGAAGACCGCAGTATCCTATACAAGCCCTATGAATGACGCCACCAACTACTACAAAGAATCTCCGGTACGTAGAATTACAACAAAGGATAAATGCGCACCATATTTTACAAACTTGTTCCCGTTATCCCCGCAGCTGTCTTCGTACCACACCTGGAGTGGAGTATCCGTCAATTTCTTCGTTATTATAATAGGACTGCGCATGCTGCGTCTCCTTGCGCAAGATACGCCCCCTCTCTAGGTGAGCTTAACCAGCCAATTATCTTCCGCACTGAGAAACAATCTAGCTACCTCCTGCGGGAATACGCCATCTATTCACAGAGTTAAAACACTCAATCAATAGTAATCTCCATCTATTCATTGATCTACAACGCCAACTCATAGGAATGCCACACCCCCTTATACAGGTGTCTGCGATCTCGACCAATCAGCGCGATCCGCTAGTCACACGTGGGGGCTTGAAGCCCCACCCAGCCTACTCTGTAACACTAGAGGGGACGGCCCTCGTGCCAGTCCCCGTTATACCTTATACACTGATCGCCACTCGATGGCCAAAATCTTTTCCTAACACCCTGTAAGAGCCACCCGCCACCCTTTTTACAGTTCCTCCCACCTCCCGCACAACATTGTATTGCTGGTTGTGTGTGCCATACTCACATCGAGTTCTCGTCTGCTGGTGCCGCTCGACCGCAGGCACCCCTCCCAATCAGCTCGCTGCCTCCCCTCGTCTGGACCACATCTGGACACTCGCCAACCGCGGGCGGGATACTTCTCAATTCGGCTCCCAACCGCCAATCTCCGGATTCCGCTGTCCGGTTGGCGAGTGAGTTCCGCGATGGTCCTGTAGTCCTCCAAAGGGGGCAACAGCAGAGGGGGCCGCGTTACCGGGCCACCTTGATGCAAGTGGCCTCGCTGTGATCTCACCCAGTCTCAGCAGATCTCAGCGGTGCCTCCAACTTGTCGGGCTAGTTTTCCCGGGGGCCGGCAGGGCTGGCCGCAGACCTCTAGGGTTGGGGAGGCCCCAACTCCTCCCGCGTCCCAACAGAGTATGAGGCACACACAAGAGCAAAGAGTTACTGCTGTTTATTACACAAAACAGGCAGGGAAGGGCTCACAGGTCATAGACATCCGAGAGACCTCTCGTTCTTGGTGGGCTCGCAGTCCCTTTTTCTAGCTGTATGACGCAGTTACGTACGTCACCTGGGAGAACTAGCCCCCAAACCTAACGCCACCTTGGAGTGGTGGGGTTAGTATTGTCCGACCCTCGCCCAAAACCCCCTCTGGCAAACCCATTGGCCAGGCGGAGTCAGGACTCGGGCCTCTAGAGCCTGGCATCCTCTTCAAAAGCCCTCATGGAGCCAGGCTCATCCACCATGAAAAACACTGTGCTTGGGAACTACTTTATTGTATTGTCAGCCAACATGGAGGCATCCACATAGCTTGGTTCCTAAGAACCAAGCTATGCGGTCTAGTGTTTTGGGTGTGGTAGCCTAGAGACTACTTTACCTGAACTATTTTGTTGGGGCTATTTAAACCACACCGAGCAAGACAACACGCTTTGCGTTACTTTGCAGCTTGCAACGTGACGCTCACCGTGTCCAGCTATTCCCTCGAACCTCGGAGAAGCAGAACCTGCAAGGAGACAAAAGAAACATCATTAGCAGCAGCATCTTACCTGCAGTCTTCATCTTTAAACACTCACAGCTACTGAGAACAGCTTCCTCGAATCTGCACGCCTCCTGGACAGAACGACCTGAAAGAGGAAGATAGAGGCAACATTAAAGAAAGCAGTAGAGACATTTACAAATTACGAACTGCTCAAAATGCTTACCTGGCTGGTCGCCTCTCGGCTGGCACCACTCCGGACATTCCACTCGCGCTGAAGAACACTGCGACCTACAAGGAAGGAAAACACAGGTTAGCAAAGGCAAGACTTTGCAGCGCTGCGCATAGCGCTTACTTACCACATCATAGCGCTCTTAATGCGCCATCATTTACCAGCGGGGCTCAACCATAGCCAGTTTGCCGCGCTGAAGCTCTGCATACCTAAGGGAGAAAAAGAGACATTTTAAACAAAGAAAGGCATGCAGGATAGCACCGAAAAGAGACATTTTAAACAAAGAAAGGCATGCAGGATAGCAACAAAACTAAAGAACAGCAATAAGACCTACCTGAACAATATCAAACGGGCCGGCAACAGTGAAGTAACTGAACCACACTCGCCCATGAAAGACAACGCGCCCCTGCAAAGAAGGCAGGATGAAGAGCACGCCTAATTCTACCACAAGGTGAGGAGAGGGCGCCAGAGGGACTGAAATCATACAGGGGTGGAGGGAGGATACTTGCCCCAGTCGGTCAGTCTTGAACACAGTCCTCCTGTATTTTCAGGCAGAACCTTCCCCGCAGACCACATCAGGGCAAAGCTGAGAAGCATACCAGCGAGTAACCCGGCTGGGTGGCATCCCTGTGGATACCAGGTAAGCATAACAAGTATAGGCATATATAGGAAAGGTAGTTAGTGGTTGAGAAAAGGTCAGGTGGTACGCTTGGGTCGTCCCTAATAATCGCTACAAGTGAAATGTTACATGGGGACGGTTAGTGATTGGCTAAGCAATGATGCCGTCAGTGGTGTGCCCCTCGTATTCTGATTGGTTCACTCACTAGCCCCCAAGCCTGGGACCATTTTTGTTCCTAGCTCACGGTGTACCTGGTGCTGGCAACAAAGTATGACTGTGTGTCAGTGGCAGACCATTAGCTGGTGTGCATGTCTTTCCCATCGCTATTGGTGTCCGATTTGTCACTTCATTGTTGCAGTCTGAGGGCCTCATTACGACTTTTGCGTAATGGGTTAACGGGCTCCTCTAATGTTGGCAGACCTGTTAAACCCATTACGCAAAATTACGAGGTCCCTTCGCGAGACTTGGTAATGACGCCTGGTAAAACCAGGTGTCATGATGCCTGGTAAAACCAGGCGTCATTACCGGGTCCCGCAAGGGGACCAGGGAGCTAACAACGGGCCGGTCGCAATCGGCAAGTGTTTAGCTCACTCTCCCATTCCCATTGAGCCCTATGGTGGCTCCGATGGGAATGGGGAAGGTCCGGGTCTGGGTTCCCAGAGGGAGGAATTACCGGGCCCTACAAACTCGGAATGCCGCCAAAGCCGTAATGAGGCCCTGTGTCCCAGACGTGAGACACCAGCGCTTCTCTGGTCCCTGGAGCTTGGCATCATATCAGGCTGGCCTGGTCACATGTTGGGGGACCGTGGCTCGAGCAGAATTATGAGCATTTGATTTGTATTTTGGCTCAGGGAGCGTTTAGCAGTAGCAGGTGTAACCTTGGCACGGGGAGCGCAGTATGTAGATTGCAACATTACGGTCTTGGCTGGGGGCTCTTGTTGGGGCTCTTGTTGGGGCCTTGTTCTGCACGATCAGCACTTTGCAGCTTTGTCTGAGCTGCTCTGGCCTGGACACTCTGGTTTTGCGGCCTACCACGGCCTGGGTTATGGGTGGTGGTACTTCGTTCATAATATGGGGGTCACGAGGGGCGATGGAGATTCATATGCATTAGTCCATATACAGTGGTTACATCTTCATGGTTTTTAGTGGCGTGGACGTGCCTGCAAGCATGTACATAAGCTCGTCTTGAGTTTCTGCGGTGCTGTAGCTGGCCTATGTGGAAAATAACAATGATTCATGTGTCAATGTGAGTGGTCCTCTACATCACAGCACGGAGTGTGTTCTTCTTGTGGATTGGTGTGTGTATGTCCAATGTGCTTGGTGGCACGTGTGTTCTTGTCCGCTGGCTATGTCGTCATGGCATCTCTAACGATGGCGGTATTAGTGGTTGCTGTCTAATCGAGTTGATTCATGTGGTCAATATCAGCTTCACCTGAGGCTCCGGCACGTGGTTTGATTGATGGGCAGCCTCCTTGGTTGTGTGGGGCGTGGCCACAGTGGATCTTGACGTCTGGGGTGGCCGTGAGTGGGTTGAATTCCTCTCGTGGTGGGTGCTTGGGTCGTGACGTCCTAGGCCATGGTCTGGATGAGAATCGAGGGAAGGGACCGTCCCATTTTCCCTCTTCAAGTGCATTCAAAGGCTGATTTTATTAAATATGCATACAAAATCTGTCACATACATGTGATATAATATGATAAGTTATTTATAACGTGTTTAATACCCAGAGGTTTCTAAGTGCGGACCGGGATCAAACCTGTGTTGCTTTGTGTTGTCTTGCTTCCAAGGTGAGCACGTTGCCGCGAGCTATCCCCCCTGGGCCCTAGAGGTCAAATGTTAAATAAAGAGGGTTAAAGTCGCCTGGGGAAAACCTTTTTTCCTAAGCCTGCACGTGTGTTTCCCCCCTGTGCTAGTATGGACAGCCCTAAAAAAGAAGCTAGGATGCTACAGTGAAAGGCCTAAGCCTTAAAGGTCTAATTTCTATTAGGTAATACTGATTGTATATACAAATGTTCTATGTAAAGCACTTAGTATGAAATTATTATAAAATTACAATCATTTTTAATATTGTTATTTTTATTACTATTATCATGAGTATTGTTATTATTTTAGTTAAAAATTGTAGTGACGACATTACATTAATAAGTCCCGGGACCTCCTTACAGAAACATTTCAAAATTGCAAGCAGGCTCGGACTGCACATATAGTCTTGGGAGGATAGCTCAAGGGCAAGGTGTTCGTCTTGGAAACAAGTTTGTTGCTGAATAAATATTCTTCAAACTGTACAGTTTGCATTAAATTTTTATTTTTTTAAACATGGGTACTTTTCAAACAGACTGTCACAAAAGGAATGAATTGCCTTTTGCAACGGTGGGCCACTTTTTCATTGGTGCCCGAGAAAATTCTAAGTCCCAGTCCGGCCTTGACTAGAGGTGACCTTTTGCATGATATGAGCACTAGCCAAAAGGTGATCTAGTGCAATTGTATTTTTTCAGTCAATCTTTCCACCAGGGCACTCCCCCTCTAACTCTAATCTCATGACCTATTGACAACATGGAAAAGAGAGAGTGGGCATGAAAATAAACTGAAAGAATTTGATTTTTGCACTTATTCATTTTTTGCCCTAGTGCCGATACCTTGATAAATTGAACTTTTTCTGGTGTAAAGTTTATGTAATGAGGCCCCTTTTGGGAGAGTGATACAAATTCAATTTTTAGAATTTGGGATGAAAGAAATGTATCTAAAGCCGAATGAATTCTAATTTGATCCTAAAACATATTTTTAAAAAGTTTTAAAGTGTTAACTCAAGTTCAGCCTGGCGTATTTTGCAAAATATTGATTGTGGGGTAACTAGCCGTTGTTTCATGCCATTGATGAGTAAGGCCTGCAATTCTTCCATCGAGGAGCCAGTCCTGGGAGGACAGGAAGGTGGCACAATCTTACCTAAACTGAACAGGCTGGATAGTCTGTGGTCCTCTGGGAAACCATCCAGGATGGTTTGCTCTACCAGTCTGGGTAGGCTGTTGCACTCCCTGTGCAGTCCTGGCAGGTGTCTTCCCCTTGAGAAGTTCAGTGGGGGGAAGATGTACCACGGGAGAGCTTCTTCCCACCGGGGGAAGGCCTCTGCCCTTACCTTTTATGGTTGTAGCAAAACTGTGACTTCCAAGCAAAGGAAATATGGACAAAGTGTAGTAAACAATGGGTGAGCATTAGCTCAGTGTAAAAAGAATGGGTCACTCCTTAACATTGAGAGTTTCATAAAGGGGGGTGAAAACAACTCCAGTTGTTTGGTGGCTCATCTGTAAAGCGTGTGGATTCTGGATTGCGAGGAAAACTTGGTCTGGAGCACTTGATCCTGAAGGAATGGCTGGCTGCCTTGGATGAAGGCTTGCCTGGGGTTTGTTGAGCATTCTCCAGGATTTGCTACTGGACTGGATGCTAGAATAGGAGAAGCCACACGGTTACCTACTCCTAGAAACAGCGGGATACGGCTTCATTGCGAGACCTGCCTGCTTCGCTCTGGAAACCTTTCTAGAACACTGAACAATTGCAGCCGGGTTGAGTTTCTGCGTATAGAGGGATTCAGGAGAATTTAGGATCAATGAGAAGACTCAAAGAAGTTCCAAGGCCTTGTGCATTGCTCGCAAGTGCACTTCAGGACTTTTGCTTGTCTTGTCTTGGTCCACCATGAAACATCACCAAAAATGAACCATTGCCAAGACCGGCAGAAGCACCTGAACCTACACAAAAAAGACACATCCTGGATGGGCTACCTCGAGCATCAGCACAGTGCGGATGAAATGCTTTGGTGGGATGCGGTCACAGTTCTTAATACCACAAACGCCACCAATGCTCTACACTACAAAGAATCCTGGTGGATATTCAAACTAAAATCAACCACCAGAGGACTAAATGAAGCGATGCCCACTACCTTTACATGAGTTTCCCTGAGGTACACCTTTTTCAGGTTTTCACTACAACCGTATAACACCACATGGACATGACTCCTGTTTGAAGTCTACCCTTGACTGATCCTCCCCTCATTAGTCAAGCCATGTGTGTTTCTTACAACCTCTAGGGCATGTGTCCCCACACCTATTGGTGTGTGACAGCTGTGATGGGCGAGCCCGTGCCTCGGGCCGCCGTGTACTCGCACACACACACGCACACAATCACTGAGACAGGAGACATACGTCTGTGCTTTCCAGGGTCCCGGCGTCAAACTGCCGCACGGACCGTCTTTATTACAAATGCTTATGCGCGGCCCGAAACTAGGCTTGCGCATGCGTACTTTCACCGTTAGACATCATATACCTTTTTTTCTTTAACCAAAACAAACGTGCATAAACACTTTAAACACGGTAAATATAGCTAGACCCAACGGGGGTCGCTGACCTGACTCGGACGTCGGCTCAGTCTCCTGAGTCCAGGACGTAGTCCTTGAGACGAGCCGGTAGTCTGCGATCATGTCGCACCGGATATCGGCTGCTGCTCCGTGGGGCCACAGTGGGGCTATCAGGCCGTGGTGGCGCGTCCCGTGGCGAGTCAGCTACGGGGTTCTCGGCTACAGATTCCGATGAGGCTCCCTCAATCTCTGGGATCAAACCTCTCGGACAGCGTCCAAACAAAGCTTTGGCTGGGGCAACCCCCGTGGACTGGTGAGGTGTGGTTCTGTATTCCCTCAAGAATTTGACCAATTTCTGCCGTAGGTCACCCCCTCCATTTGCCGATATTCTGAACACTTTGTTAAGGGTCCTCATAAGTCCTCATGGCGACTGACATGTGAAGGGTTGACAGTGACAGGATAGTATTTTTCTTTTTAATTTTGGCTAATTGTTCTGAGGAGAAGGACTCAATACTTAATTTCAACGCTTACCTGAATGCACCCTGCATTAACAGCACTGCAAGCTTGGCGAGGCTCTTGCTGTTGAGTCCCCTGTTTCCTGGAGGTGGCGGGATATTCCGTATCACGTGACCACTCACGTGACTTTGGCCGTGAATAAATTGCCGCTAGAGCCACCTTTGTGGCGTTAAGCCCTTTGGAGGCAAAGCCACTGGCTGTTGTGTGGCTGTTAGGCGCTGGTGGCGCATTTGCTGGGAGGGAGACTGTGGAGGTGTTCCCTCTTTGATCCCCCGGTTATATTGTGTACCAGTGAAGGCTGACAAGCACATTGAGTGGGTGCCTGCATTACACAGCCTGTCGTAAGTGAAGGGTGAGCTCGCTGTATCCGCTTTTTGCTTGTTGTGAGAACAGATAACGGGACGTCAAGAAGCCCATTAAATAGTACAAACTTTACAAACCAGAGTTTGTACAAACCTTGGATATACCGAGCGCAAAGTAGTACAACAGGCCTATGCTCCACGGTATCAAGAAAGTGCACGCTAAAGCATCTGTTGGAACTCAACACTCAAGATTGTTTACAGGTGGAGACTGCGGGCTGATATAGCCTTTGATCCACGGTATCAACAAAAGTGCACATTAACATATCATTAGAAAACTGTTATTTAGGACTGAAAACGGGAGGAGTTTGAGGGCCCCTCGGCCTCTGATCCACCACCTCATAAGTGGCAATCTATACAACGCTCAAAGTGGCACACTACCTGGCAGCCAAAAGCCTAGGAAATGACACCCCCACAAACCAGATTGTAAACAAAGAGCTCAGCCACCCCCAACATGAAGAATAAAGGCAACAAAAAACATGGCAGATTCCTTGGAGAAACAAGTGAAAATCTAACAGTGGACATTTGCAACACAGACAAGGAAGCCGAAAACAAAGACTTGAAACAAAGAACGCCACCCTACACTAATGGTAGGAATTCTAGTGAAAATTCACCAGCAGGAAACGTAGCAACAAGAATAATGCCCATGGAAGAGAGAATCATCATGGCCCTAAAGGAAAGTACCACCTCAACCCCAGAAACTATCCAACACAAAGCACAAGATCCAAACAATACAGAGGGGAACCTGGAGCAAATTGAGCAAAGACAAGAAATAGCAATCAAAAGTAAAAAACTGGATGACAAAGACATGTCCTCAACAACAGAGGAACAAAACAACTGCATAACAACAAATAATGAAGTCCAAATAGACATAGAAAGCGACAGAGAAGAAAGCAAAACAAAAGCTGTAATTGATGGGCAGAAAGATGGAAAAGAAAAATCCAAACATCAGATAGAACAAAATAAGGAAGAAGAGGAATTAACACAACAGAAAGTGAAAAAAGCAAGAAGAAAATGGCAATCATTGTACGAGAGTAGAAGACAATCGCAAATGATGCTGAATAAGGAAAATCAACTAACAAATCCGAAAGCAGCACGTCTATCGCTGGACATAGCGGAAATTGAAAACCTTATGAGGAGCCATGAAAAAAGGAAAGAGATCTTTGGCTATGAGCAGCAGCACATTCCAACAACTGCGAGGATCCACAGTGCCCAGGAAACACAAGAAGGAAGGAAAATAAGAGAAAGGGAATACAAAGAACATCAGATCAGAGGCAGCCCGTTTACAGAGGAATCCATTAAACAAAAAAACATATTCTACCCAGAAGAATCATCCACGCCTTATATTTGCGGATGTGAGAAGGGACATAATCATGATATGGCCTACATACCAACATCAATGCTGGACCTTCAAAATATGCTTATTACGACAACAACACAATCATTAAACCCATACATGAAACTACAAAAAGCACTCACAGAGACAATAAAAGATCAAGCAACCTTACTAGCATTAACACATTTGAAACAAGCACACCAAGATACATATATGAAGAAATTGCAAGAGCGGTTAGACACAGAAGCGAAGGCCAGTCAGATATGGCAAGCACGGTTAATCAACATCGCAAGGAGTGAACACGCTGAAAAACATGACCTAACGCACGCACTGATCATGATGATGACCGAAAGAAACTCTTCGAAAAAGCAACCCAGGAATGAAGGCACAAAAGAACAAAGAAACAACAAGTCAAATAACAATGAGCAAGAACAAACTGAAAATACAACCCCCGAAGAAGATTTAGAAAAGGCCGCAAAAAATACCCAGCAGAATAATCATGAAGGAAATCTGATTGACTTGACTGAGCCTTCGAGCTCGGCAGCGGAATCCTCTGCAAAAAACGTGCAGAGACCAGAAACCTATGATATCTTCTGCAAAGGAAGCAAAAAGAATACTGGAGAAGATAATAAAAAAAAAAAGATACATGGTAAAAACAAAAGACAAGTAGGTTTGCGCGCATTCCTGAGAAACCTAAAACTTCCTGGTACAGATGACGAGGGAAAAAACCACAAAGAAAGTACCTAACACAAAGCTGCCACAAACAATGAAGAATGAGATCATAAGGAAGGGAAAAGAACAACCAAACATTGAAGCCAATAGCGAAGAAAAACGAATGGAAGAACTGATGGAGATGTCAGTGCATGAAGATGAAATTGTAGACCTCTCAGAAGAAGCACAAATCCAAATGACCCAAGAGCCCTTGATCACTCTCGATAACTACGATGAAAAAGACATGAATGATTCAAAACAATACGATTTCACATTGGACGACATATCAAATGACGAAATGAATGATATAACGCAAGAAGATCTTGATAAAGAATCCAGAGCAACAGAGGAGAATGCTATATATGATGAAATAAGCAGTTCAAACGAATATGAAACCCCCGTTGAGCAGAGGAGAAAGAGAAGCGAAGGGTGAGGCCCTCTAGAGAGAAAAGTAGAAACAAAAATACAACTGCCCACATTCATCGACCCATACAAAAAAGCAAAAAGTCCACAGCACAAGATAAAATTGCAAAGAACAATGAAACAAAACGACAATTTGATTCTGAATCGTACTAACATACTAAGGCTGATGCATGTGATACCCGATATGAAGGAAGTATCAACCAGAGACATCCATACCATTGAATTCATTGACGAGTCAACAACGGATCAAGTATGGATTGAATTTGCAAATGAAAAACATTAACAAAGATGATCCAAAATGAGAAGCATTTGTTTAGAGATACTGGAGAAACATTAAATGACTGTGACATAGTTTGCATACAAGAATACTGGATAAAAGAACAACCTATATGTGACGGATTTACAACATTGATGAACTTTGCGATAGATAGGGAAAAGGGCCGTCCATCAGCAGGAGTACTGACCATGCTAAAATGCACGGCAAACATCGAAAATAATCAAGTCAGAAAACATTCTTCCCTGAATTCAGGCCACCACAATAAACTTTAACAATACCCAATACGTACCTTATACCAACAGAAGCGTGGATAAAATCTTTATCTGGTGTATAATAAACGTATATTGGAATCCCAATGCAATAAAAGAAGAACTCTTTATAGATAGTGTATTTTCAACAACTGACCAAGCAAAGACTGAAGACCCAAGAACAGAATTCATCATTTGCGGCGACCTAAATATACATCTGTTAAACAGAGAAGGCAATCTAATAAATGACACCACTATGGAAAATAGAGCAAGACAATGGAGCAAAGAGACTGCAAACAGATATCTGTTGAGATCAGATTGCATGGAGAACACTGGAAGATGCATGATGGAAACCTGGGCAATGGGCGAAAAAACTGCAATAATAGATTACATCTAAATGTCACAAGAGATACACAAAGAGATAACATATTCCACCAATCTCAAAAACCCAAACTGTGATCATTACATGCTGAAATGATGGTTGAATATTGTGCCCACGAAGAAAGCTACCTGTTGTCTACCGATAATGGAAATAAACGAAGGAATGAGCAGATTAAGGATCAGTCAACAGAATGTGAACAAGCTTCCAGACGTTATGACAAAATCAAACTTGGAAGACAAGGAAAAAATGAACTATGGTTGGCTCCTTCTCCCATATATGAAAGACACAAAAAGAACCCAAACAACTGTACATATTCACCACCATGCATATAACTTGAAAATTGCACAAAAAAAGAAAGATCCGAGACACACATTAACGCAAATAAAGAAAGAGAATACGAAAGATACGGCATCAGAAATCAAATGGGCAAAACAACAACATAAAAATTGGATGAAAAACAACAAGGCGATGATGCTCCAAGTCGACACTGAGGAAATGGTGCACGCTGTGAGTAACCGGAACACGAAACAGCTATGGACTCTACTCAACACGCAGCCTCGGATCCAAGATGCCATGACATCAAACGTACCAGAATCAAGCTGGATAAAATACTTCAGGGAACTATATGGAGAAAAGATAATGGACAAACACACTGACAAACGGGCAAAGAATGCTACATGGCAGCTCGAGTGGGATATGGATGATATCCATGAAGCAATAAAAGCTTTAAATACGTCAAGAGCCCCGGGACCCGACGGATTGACCAATATGATAATCAAAAAAAATCCAGAAGCCTGGAGCTCTATATGCAACAGCATATTCAGTCTCATACAGACAACCAAAAACATAACTGAAACATGGCAGCAGGCCATGATCATACCAATATACAAAAGTGGCTCTGTGGAAGAACCCTGCAATTATCGCCCACTGGCATTACTAGACCCTCTGGGGAAAGTATTTGCAAAACTTCTACTGAGGAATTTGAACAACTGGGCAACGAAAGAAAAAAAATATGCCAAGAGGCAGACTGGATTTGTTAAGAACATTGGAACCAACATCAACCTGTTCATCCTGAACCTGCTAAAACATCAAGCCATACAATCAAAGACACAAATATATGCGGGATTCATAGACCTACAACTCGCATTTGACACAGTCAACAGAAACCTTCTCTGGAAAAAGCTCAGCGATTGAGAATGTCCGAATAACATCTTGGAACCAATTAAGCTACTATATCAGAATACATCTATTAAGATGAGACTGAGTAAAGAAGGTACACTCTCCAGCGAGATAAAAACAAACAAAGGATTAAAGCAAGGATGCCCTTTGGCCGCTGCCCTCTTTCACCTCTACACAGCGGACTTAGAAGGATGCATCTACACGCCCCGGATCAATCCACCAAAATTGAATGGTACAATAACAACTTGCATCATGTATGCGGATGACATTGTTGTACTTGCTAAAACACCTAGGTGCTGCAAATTGCTCTAGACAACATAGTCATATATGGACAAAAACCAATTGATAATAAATGTGAAGAAAACTAAAATGATGACGCTGAAGAAACAACACAACAAGAAAGGATCAAAATATGCCTACTATATTGGAAAAGAAAAAAATCGAGGAAGTGAATAAAGTAAAATACCTTGGCATATGGCTAAATCAATCGGCATCAGAAGCAGAAACAATGGCACTCCTCAAGGACAAACGCGAGCCTTAGCACGCCAAGCAAAGGTAATAAATGCGAAATATGCAAAATTCTCGATGACACCATGTGACAATGTGGATGTTTTACGGCAGGAGCTGCTTTCATTTAATGCAAACCGGACCATAAACCTTAATGAGGGGAGATTTGAAAGCAGGAAGTAAAACATGTAGGACCTTTCCTCTAACCATGTGTTTGGTTTCCTAGTAAACGGTGGGCGACGAGGAAGAGGTCGAGCCCAACGGTCTCAGATGGGCGTATTAAGATAGTTGTTGGAAAATGAGGTGGCGAGAGTCCCGTTGCGCATAGTTAAGTTAAAGAAGTTCAATAGTAAAATAGGTCTTATTCATGCGCCGGAACGAGTAAAGGTGTTTCGCCCAGAGTAGAGAAAATGGTACCACGTACAGTGTTGTGAGGAGGCACGGATCGCAACGAACTGCTCCCCGCCAGCGGAGTGAAGAAAAGAGAGAGACGGTCTCCACGACAAAAAGTGGAGGTATCGAGCAGACTCCGGAGGAAAGGTTTGAGGTCCGGAAGGAAAGGAGCAGCGGACGAGAATTCATTCACCGATCGGGTGGAAAAGGGAGAGACGTCGCTCACAGGTAACCGCTCCGTATCACGAGGAGGAGTCAAGGGCTAGGAACAACAGGGAGGCCGGCAAGGAGAGAGGACAGGCTAATTTAACCCAAAAAGGGGCAGAGACTCTAAAAGGGGTGTAGTTGTATCCGTAAGGAGGAGGCAAGCACTACGATCTATAAAAGAAGTACATAAGGAAAGAAATAAGGGGAAAAGACGACGTGAGAAGACAAATGAAACAGGGAAAACTACACTAGTGTGAAAGTTATAACTTTAAGAGACATTTTAAAAGAATAACACAAATGAGCTTCCTCAAGTGTGAGTAGTCAGGGAAAAGAGAACTTTAATAAAAAGTAGTCACTTCGAACGAACTTTTGAAAGGAAACAGAAGTCAGCAGTGTGATTGAGAAATATTCAAGTTGAGTGAAGCTCTGCAAGTCTATTGAAAGAGACAAAGGGTAAACTGCTCGAAGTCTGAGGGGAAGACAAGGACAATTGAACTTTATCAGCCTAGTTACAAGCTAAACAGAAAAGACAAAGGAAAGACCCTGTAAGAATAGAAAGCTAAGAGCAAAAACAAGAAAGGTCAAACAGAGTAAATAAAAATAAACAGAGCTACAAGGAAAGAGAAAAGAAGAGAGGCAAAGACAGGAGTTAGGACAAAGAGAACTAAAGAGAAGACTTCAAGGAGACTTTAAAATAGACCTTACCCATGTAAACGTGGCCAATCAAACGAGACGATCCTCTCCATAAAGAATTGCTGAACACGGAAGCAGAAGTATCCTTTTTCTGGGTTTTTCTGAAAAGAAAAGAATTTGGTTAATAAAGAATTGGGCTCTCTTTCAGTCCAAAGAAAAACTACTTACTGGCTGGGGTCTCATGATTCTTGATAATTCATACAGTCTAATCATTAGATTATCACACACCAATAACAAAGTTTTACAAACAGAAAGTGAGATGACAACTCAACCTTTGGAATTGTGGAAAAAATGCATCAAAGCTAAATGCGAAGACGAAGGAATATCCAGAGACCACAGAGAGCAAAAAGAAGATTGATAGAAAATGACTGGATAAAGACAAATGAGGCTAGGTCCAAATACGCTATGGATATCTTGAGCACAACAGATATCAGACCAATCAATAAATTACCAGAACATTTAAAATACGTCCCATAAAGGAAAATCAGAGACACCTTTATGAGGATGAGACTGAACACCTTACACACACGAGAAATTTTGGCGGCATAGAATATAATAACAGAACAAGAGAAATTCTGCAGATTCTGCGGAGAGGACCCTACAATAGAGACTCTACACCACATAATAATGATCTGCCCAGCTCTAAGTGAGAAAAGAAATCTTTCTGTAGGATGGTTTATGTAGAACCAAGCAAAACGCACACCCAAAGACCGATGGGCTTCAATCCTAGCGGGAAATGAAAAAAAACGGATTTATGCTGTGGTCTCATTCTGGAACAACATCATGGAACAGTCGCAGATGGGCTAAGAAACGACAAAGGAAGAAAAGAACCTTCAAATCAGAAAGGTCTATGTAAATCACGTGGAAAAGAAGGCGAAATAAAGTGATTCAAAATAAGTAAATAAAATGAAAGGTTTGAAAGACCAACCAAAAACATTTAAAAAAAAATAAATTAAAAAAAATAAGTCTTTTGGCCTCGCCATTCGCCCGAGGCCAAATGGCCGACACTTTCTGGTGTTGGATGCCTTTTTCCTTCAAGTACTGCGCAAACTGGCTCCCCGTGAATGGAGGCCCATTGTCCGAGCACCGAATTTCGGGAAAGGCATGAGTCACGAACATTTTGTCCAAAGCCCTGATGGTTGGTGTGGTCGGTCACTGTTGACTCCACCACCTCCACTTCCGGATACTTCGACCATTGGTCAACCACCGCCAAAAAGTACATGCCCCTCCCCGTCGATCCAAAATCAGCGTGGACGGTGCCCCACGGACTCTCACTCCTTTCCATGGAGCTGATGGGCAGGGCCCTCTCTACGGGGCTCCGCTTGGCACGGCACACCTCTTTACGTACAATTCCACTAGGCTTTCCAGATTGGGGAACCATACTTTGGGTCTCAGTTGCGCCTTTGTCTTGGCGACCCCTTGATGTCCCGTATGTGCCAGTTCTAGGACGCGATTCCTCAGGGCTTGTGGAATGACAATCTGCCTTCCCCGCAGCAGTAGACCGTCATCCGATATCGAGGGTTCGTGCTTCACCCTCCAGAGCACCTGAAGGTCCTGAGCCCTCGCTTCCCTCCTGGCGTTGTTCTGGAGCACCTCTTTCCAATCGCCACTTCTCACCGCAGCCTGGATGATTCGAAACACTTTGTCCTTAGACAATTCCTCGGCCACAACAACCCTGGACAGCGCCACAGGCATCGCGCCCTCCACAATGTTGTGCACCACCTCCTGGCAATCCACCATCTCGCTCGGACCCTCTGCCCGCTCGTAGTTCAGGAGGCGGGAGAGGTAATCCGCAGCATTATTAGTTCCTGGTCGGTATGTCAGCTTGACCCCGTACTCGATGAGCGAAGCATCCAGCGCTCTGTCCTTGGGGGGGGCTTTGACGATACACCCGCTAGGATAGGCACAAGCGGCTTGTGGTCCGTCATGACCGTTACAGGTTTGCCAAGAATATACAGACGAAAATGCCGGCAGCCCCAAAGGATGGCCAACGCCTCCCTCTCGATCTGCGAGTAGCTTCTCTCCGTGTCCGTGAGAGCCTTACTCGCGTATGCGATGGGGCGCATGTCACCTCTAGTGTCAGCTTGCATAAGAACGGCGCCCAGTCCCACCGGGCTGGCATCCACCACAATCTCCGATTCTGCAGTGGGGTCAAAATATGCCATCGTGTCACGATCCGACAGGGCTCTTTTGATCTCTTGGAAGGCCTCATGCTCTCTCTTGTCCCACACACAGGGGGGCTCATTCTTAGTCAGTGCTCTGAGCGGCTCAGACAGGGACGCCAGTCCCCTGATGAACCGCCCGCAGTAGTTAACCATCCCCAGGAAACTACGTACCTCTGTGGGGGACTGGGGCACCGCCGCCTCGTGGATGTCTTTGACTTTTTCCGGGTCTGGCGAAACACTGCTGGCATGGAAGATGAAACAAAAAAAAACAATCCTGTCTTTGAAAAACTCGCACTTTTCACAGTGCAAGGTAAGGCCCAGCTCGCTCAACCTCCGCAACATGGACTCCAGTCTCTTCATATGCTCGGCCTTGGATTCAAAAACCAGAAGGTCATCACTCATATTGAGTACCCCTTTCAGGCTAGCCAGCGCTCCCCTGATGGCATTTTGAAAGACTTCAGCTGCAGATGAAATGGCAAAACTCAGGCGTTTAAACTGATAGGGACCCTCGTGTGTGGTAAATGTCGTAATATATCTCGAATCTGGGTGGAGCTCTAGCTGGTGGTAGCCCGACCTCAGATCCAACTTCGAGAATACTCTGGCCCCTTGTAGTTCACCCACAATGTCATCGAGCGTTGGTGTTATGTGCCTTTCCTGTTTAATGGCAGCATTCGGGAGACGCATGTCCACACAGATGCGGACAGCACCTGGCTGTTTCGGCTTTGGCGCCACTACAATGGGTGATACCCAGGGCGTCGGCCCCTCCACCCTCTCTATGATGTCCATTTCGACTAGTAGTTGGAGTTCCTTCTCAACTTGCTCCCGTAGATAGAATGGAATTAGTCTATGTTTGAGGGCGGTGGGCCGGATGGTATCATCAATATGAAGACACACTGGGGGAGCCTTCAACATGCCCACCCCTTGAAAGATGCAAGAAAACTTGAATAGTAGTTGATCTATGTCCACCTGGTACACCTCGAGGGCAAAGTGCACCATTTCCCACGCCTCCGACGCAGCGCAGCTGAGCAGTGAGTGTGAGCTGACGTCGGTGACGAATAATTGGGCCTTGATGGTCTTGGTCCCCTTGGTAACGGGCACCACAAACACCCCTTGAATGGGAAGCGGGGTATCACCCCCAAAAGTGAAAATCTTTGCTTTTGACACGTCCAACTGTGGCGGCCCTGGGATTGCCTTGTAGTGGTCAGAGGCAAGCACACAGACAGAGGCCCCTGTGTCTATCAGTACCTCTGTGGGGACGCCTTGAATGTCTACAACACACGTAGGCTGCCTCCTTTTCCGTACTCCTGTCGCAAGATCCGAAATAAAGATGATTTCCTCTTCCTCCTCCTCTTCTTCTGCGATGTTGAGTCTTTGAGCATCTTGCTCCAATGTCGCAATGCTGCGTTGCCTCCTAAACCTGCCTCCGCTAGTCCTCGCCGGCCCTCATTGTGTGGTCACCGGTGCTGCAGCGCGACACATCCTGGCATAGTGACCAGGACTGTTGCACCTACCGCAGACCCTTGATTTAGCGGGACAGTCATCAGAGTGAGGCAGATCATACCCACAGTACTGGCAAATAGTTGCAGATCCATGCGCTGGAGCCGTCTAATGGCGCTTCTGGCCACAGCGAGCTTTCGACGAAGCTTGCCTCCCGACAGCAAATGCCTCTTCCGCCTTGTCAGGGCGTACGGCTGCGTCCATCTTCGCACCTCTCGTCTTGGCCAACTCATAAACTCTACCGCTAGCTAATATTTGAGTTAGAGTCATACCTGGCTCCCGCAGTATCTGTCTGCGTGGCTTGCCCGAACTGCAACATTGGATCACCTGATTGCGGACCATGGCCTCTTCATTGTCCCACCTGCAGGTGGCAGCCATCTGCCGCAGACGTGCGCAGAACTGGTCAAGGGATTCCTCCTCACGCTGTTTCTCGCCGCAAAAGAGAAATCTGTCGAAGTCCATATTAGATAACGGAATGAAATAGTTCTTAAGGGCCGTTTTCACAGCATCGCACGTCACCACTTGCAGGTTCAGAGACTCGTAAATGCGGAGAACGTCCATCCCTGCATAGTACAGCAGTGTCGCTCTTTTTGCATCATTGTTGGTCTCTCTGGTCGCTGTGAAGTACATGTCTAATTTTCTTATCCACAGTAACCATTCTGGGCCCAATTTTGAAGGTGGGCCCGAAGTGTCACATTCCTGCATTGGCAGTAACGAACCATGTTGTCTGCGCACCAACACCTGCGCCGCAGGTGCTTCTCCGTCACTGTCCGCCATCTTCACAGGTCGCACAGGCACCTCAGAACAGGGTTAGAGGCCGCAAACCTGACTTAAACAGATGTTGACATACCTGGATGCATGAGCTGTGCTGCAGTGATGATCCTCCCAGGCACCTGGCTGTCCTTCAGCACCGAGATGACCATCCTGTCATCAAGACCCTCTGGTCAAAGGCTTCACTGCAGTCCTCCTGAGCTGGGGAACTGCAGAAGTTCCAAAAATTGGGTTATTAGTTATCCCTTAGCACGTGGGCAGCGCACGAGTGCCCTCCCGGGCCGCTACTACCTTACGCGCTGAAAATAACATGGCCACCATCAATCACGTCGGGTTCGGGATGCGCAATGAGGAAATGCCAGTGATTGACACACTTGCGCATGTCAAACCGCTTCCTCTGTTGGATCCCGCCTCGTCGCCAATGTGATGGGCGAGGCCGTGCCTCGGGCCGCCCTGTACTCGCACACACATGCACACAATCACTGAGACAGGAGACATACGTCTGTGCTTTCCAGGGTCCCGGCAGCAACTGCCGCACGGACCGTCTTTATTACAAATGCACATGCGCGGCCCAAAACAAGGCTCGCGCATGCGTACTTTCACCGTAAGACGTCACAACAGCTAGCCCTCCTTAGAGGATTTGCCTCTTAAGCATAAGTCCCCCTGGTTTGTAGGACTATGAACATCAACACTGTACCACCACCCACCCGCCCCCGAGGTCAAGTTCCCACTCACCATCCTTATCTACCCGCGCCCGGCACTTATTAGCAGCACCCCATTGAGCTCTAGAACCACTACGTGCGTTTGGTGCATGCACCTACCAACATGGGGCCGTCTGCTTTTTGTACATTTTAACTTGGGGCCGAGATATTATAAACACGATCTGACATCATGGGGCGACCAGCAGCATCCTGCACGCTATACCCATATGGTTCCATTGTTTAGATTCGCCTTCGAGAGATTAGTTCCACAACCGAGTGCTTCGTTCCTACAATCGGTTGCCGTAACAACGCCTAAACAATCATCTATGCGCATGTGCCTGGTTCAGTAACACTGCCTCCCAGCACATGCACACACCTACATCTCGGCACAGCATATAAACCGTTAGACGCTGAGCGAGCTGTATCTCCAGCTCCCCTAGGAGACACCGCCGTGATGCACGATTTACACGCATCCAGATCCTACCTTCTGGTAAGCCCACTCTCTTTACTCCCCTAGCAGGTCCCACTACAGGGTCAGCCCATGCATAATCAGGGCCATCCTTGCATTTTGGCTAGCTCACTACGTTGCACCACGAGTCTTGGACCTTTACCCATTCTGCTGTCTCCTAACCCACAGAGAGCTGCACTTGCCTGATGCACTGAATTACTATGTTCATCCTGGCCTGCATTCTACATGCCCTACTGGCCTACAATCTACAACCCCAGTGGAGGTCAAATTGGTCTAGCCGTATCAAGGTACTAACCTTTCTACCTTTGTCATTTCCTTGTCTTGTGACAAATTGTAGAACACTATCATTACCCTTTATACCTGTATACGGGTGGGTGACTAAGCCTCCGCTTTTGCTAACCTTTCTCCCCACTTAGGCGCCAGCCATCAGGCTTCAGCCCCTGCAGACCTCAACAGCCCTCCTATCCGCTCCCAAGAGGCTGCACAGGTACCGACAACTTACTCTGTGGGTTTTTCGAACTTAGACCATCAATGGCACACAGCTCAGCCATCTGATCCCTTCCTCTGTTTCTTTAATGTCTATTCCAGAACTCCATATGCTATGTGTGACTAAAGGAGCACTCTCCCCTAGCAATGCGAATACAGGCTCCTCCACCTCTCCCTTACAGGAAGACGCGCCACACTCTACCCAGTTGAGGTCAGTATCTAGTTACCACAAGCCCCTGCAGAGTGTAGCAACGCTTTGTTTTTCATACTCTCCAGTACAACGTTTTTTAATTCAATTTTTAGTTCATGCTAGTATTGGAGCCTCTTAGCCCCAGTTAAGTAGAGCTCAAAACGGATTGAGTTTTCCCCTTGTTTTGTTCCCCCACAGAAGGAGACCCGGTCCAGGCCCATGAAGAAGGCTACTTGACAATCCTGCCGACACGTCACGGGATATAACATCTTGAGGGCAAGAAACCCCCGTCCCACTTCATTATCTGATCTACATCCAGACGTAGACCAACGACTAGGTCACCCCCTTATCTGTCAACCCTGAACACCTAGTGCACCTCAAAGAATATAAAGAAGGATGCACCAGTCACTATTCTTGACTCTGATTGTTACAGTATTGTTTGTTGACCAATGAGTAGGTCACCCCCTATTCTGTCAACTCTGGACACCCAGTGCGCCTCAAAAAACCATACAAAAAGGGTGCACCTGTGATTACTCTTGAACCTGATTGTCACAAAATTGTTTGTTGGGTTACCTTTCGACATATGTAATGCAAAGATATGTTTTGTATGTAAAGGCTAACCGCAATGGTTTTCACTGTCCTGTAATTGATCTGCACGTTTGTGTATATATTTATACTTTACTGTCCACTTGATTTAGCTTTGAACATGTGTGTCTTTTTTTCTATAACCTACACAATATGAATGCAAGTGAAATGCAGAAACTGTTGTCTCCCGGCAAAACAATTTCACACATGAAAAAAACAAAGTGTGGGGATGAGTCTGCAATCCAAAACACTGGCTAAATAATACAAATCTAAGATTACTCAACAAGTGTTTTTTGCTCCTTTAACTTATATGATAATAAGCTAAAAATACAGATCTTTGTATACTAAGCATGAAAAAACCATAAAAGTCTTTACAGAAAAGGTGTATGTAACGAGATAAAATATGTGTGGCAGGACGCCACCCTCTCTTGTTTCTAGGGCTCTCCTGGTGGCTTGGACTTGTCACAGGTGTTTAGGACCTTCCAGGAGTGGCTGACCACAAGGTACATGAATATCTGATGCACAGCGACCCCTCACCTGCCATGGCCATTGTGAGTGCCCACTGATCGGATCTTACTCCATACAAATGATGGTCAAAAGTTTGGATTTCTGACCAGGACAAAGCTTTTCCTTGCATGCGGCTTTCGATGTATGTGTGTTGGACTCTTTTTGGCGTGGACTCCATTCTGTAGAATTACTTCCACACATAGACCCTGATTCATGGAATTTTTTGAATGGTTCAGAGTGACTTTGCACTGCTGAAAAGTGACTTTGCACTGCCAAGGCAAACCCTGATACATGGAACTGTGCAAAGTGCATTTTTGCAGTACAAAATGACTTTCTTCTTCACATTTCCTCTACTGCTAATTCCTGCCGCTATCAACTTCATAATAGCCTCAAAAGAGATCCTTTTCTCACTTTTTCGGCCGCCATGACTCTAATCACTCTATTTCTTTCTCAGCTTGATTAGTATTCTTTGTTTTTCCTTGGCCTTCTGCAGTGTGCTCTTTCAATTCTACCATTCAACTTCTGTTCCAGTTACTAACCTGTTCATCTATCCCTCCTTCCTTAGCCTCTCTCCTTTTCTACCCAGCCACAGCTTTCCTTTCTTTCTTTTTTTTTAATAGACATGGTTTAGCCCACTCTCATCTTTCGGTTTCCTCTCCTTCTCACACTCTCGTCTCTTCTTCCTCCCTGCGCTCAGTCCCATTTACACTCCTTGCTGCAAGACTTTGGAACGCTATTCCCTTCCCCTCTTCCTTCTGCGCAAACTCTTGCTTTGTATCTCTCCTCCCTCTAAAATCACCTTCTCTTCTTGTCGCTTGCATTTTATCTGTTCACAAACCTCTGTTCTATTGTAACTTATGTGCTGGGCTTAGGCGTGACCACTTTAGAAATGCAAATAAATAAATGCATACAATGTGCTGGTAAAAGGAGAACGCCCTTTCCCAGCCCGATGCTGCTAAAGTGCAAGAATTAATTATTACTTGCAAACTGTGGATATCCATTCCCAAGCTACTAGCCAATCACCTGCGTGGACTGCTGGCGAGTATCAGCCTATACTTCACCACTTTTCAGAAAAAGAAGCATCGAGAAAGACTGGCATCGGCCTTCTCTATCCTTACACGGATGCAAAACTTCACACTGGGAATCTTTAGGCCACAGCTGGCTTCTCCACCTATTAATCAAAACTTAAAATGGGAACCGTCGAGCGGATGTGGAACGTGTTTTGTTAATTTTTCTCTCAAGGACTTAAAATGACTTACAAATAAATACAGCTCCAAAGAGCATAACACTAAAGCAAAAGCTAACCCGTAGCCTCTACTGCGGATCCAAATGCTTCTGACTTTTTTGGGCAAAGTGTAAGCTTCTGTATGAATTCATCTCATGTTTCACAGCACGCAATCATTCCTTCCATGAGGAAAAGGGTCCAAATTAGAGGTCGAAGTGAACAGGAACTACCAGGAACGGAGATGCACGACTTTTATTTCAAATTGTGCTTTTTGCAGGCTTTTTACCAGTTAATTAACTGTTCTTTATACATTTGAAGCATAGGTCTTTATTTTACCTAGCCTCTTTAAAGAGAATCACTTTGCTATGGCTCCATATGAGCTCTAAGCAGTAAAATGAGGTGTAAGCTCAGGGACGTTATTTAGGGGTCGCCAGAGGTCGCAACTGTGAGCTCTGTGGTCTCCTTTGCGACCTCTGGAGAAAAATAAGATAATTTTTTAAAAACATTTTTTTGTAATGCAAGCTCCTGGGCTTTGGCCGGCACCACGTGGCTCTTTACTTCTGGAGTGGCTGGCTTTCTTGTTCAGGCCCCTTAAAAAAATAAGAACAATAAGAACATGAGTGCCACAAGTCTAACATGTTCAGCTCTGACCCTAAATAAGAAAGAATGGGAATACCAAATAATGTGTCTTTCTGGAATTCTATACAATAATTGCTAGACTCATTAAAGGTTTATTTCAGGCACACTTCAGGGGGCGAGTCACTGATTAAGTCTGTTCTTAAACGCCTCAACTCAGCCTTTCATCCTTCTGAGGTCGATAAATGAGTACCAACACAGGTTGGGTGATATTGGGTGTATATTTTTTCTATATAAAGCACCTAATCGTAAGTGCTATATACTAACACATCATTATCATTTGGCCTTGAGCGTCTGCTTGCATTCACAGTAGTTTGGTAATATGGGCCTATAGACACTGATCTTAACGATAAATATGTTGATCCATTCTTGTCTGAAATGTTCATCATATTATAGTGATATCATAACCATATTTTTTGTAGTGTACAATGCCAGTTCCTGTTTTGTCAACAGGTGAAAGGTTGTGTTCCATCGCTTCCCGCGATATCACTTTGGGGTGGAGTCAAATTACATCATCTCCTGTGATGTCATCAGTGGGGGTCAAGGGCCATGTGATGTCACTTCTGCTACCCCTGGCATTTTGTTGAAATGACGTCCCTGTGTAAGCTCTGCTACATGTCAGCATGTTAACACTGCTCGATCGCTCGCACCGCGCACGGAGGGACCACACAATCGAGAATACCCTCAAAATTGCCCGAGCACGGCAAACTCCGAGCAAAACAGCAAGGCCCCAAAATAACTCAAAATTGCAAGTGATGAAGGATGAGGGCCTGCATGGTTTTGGCACCAAATAAAGGCTGCCAGACGAAGCAGGTACCCTTCCTGCAATGCAAGGGATGCAACTTACACTCATCACTGTCCTCTCGGACTGAGACCAGGACAATTTGATGAAGAAAACCACGGGGTGGTGAGGATGAAATTGGGCGCGGGGGGCATGTGTGAGGCTCGGCCGCTTCAGTGGGTGGGTGTGGAAAGGCATTTGCATATGCGCTGACGCCGGTGCAGCCGGGCGGTTTCTTTTGCCGGACTCTTTAGGTCTGACCTGAATGATTTTCCCGAGTTCCATGCTAAATTCACACCAGGCAGCTATTGCCCCAAGTCGACTGCTCGCCAGGTTTGATGCTGTCGGATTCCGATGGGTAAAGTAGGTAAACCAACTGATCATTCATGAACCTTCCTGCACTGGCACTAGAAAATGGGGTAAAGTACTTAAAACCCCATGGCAGCAATATGGTGATGGACTATTGAGCATTGCAAGAGAAAAATTTCCCCCTTGTTTTAGAAGACTGTCCTGATGAAAGTGGTTACACCAAAACTATACCACTGAAACCGGTAGACGGTGGTTGTTACATGGTGGAGAACCAAAACATACTCTACCTTTACCATGCACAACCTGTTTTATGTCTTTTTATGAGGTCTCACGTCCCTTCCTACTATTTAAACACCTCATAGGAACGGTTAACGTGACCTATATGTTGTCTTCACGTTTTGTCTTCACCTGAAATTGGCTCACCTCATCCCCACCAGGGGATATTTGCTGGACTAATTAGCTTGGACTACAGCAATATAATAATATGGTGTTGAGCTCTTTTCCTCTATAAGTTTACTTGTAGAGTCACCTTGGGAAATCTCGACCTGTCTATGGGATAGTAAATGTGTAATGTACCCACAATAGACAGTCCAGATTCATACCCATCCATTTGGATTTTTAGACCAAGATGTAAACTTTATTTTTACATCCTTTCCCTTTTTTTTGCCCATTCTTCCTCTGTGAGGACCTACAGTGACCAAGGATATTCAGGAGTTCAACAACCTTCATGTTGTTGTTGCTTTTTCAAAAATGAATTCTCTTTTGACTTCTTTTACTGTCTCCCCCCGTTTGTAAGCGGCACATCATCGCTTCCTAGGGATAGGGTTTTCTCTTAAAACCTCAAGGGTAGGACAGGTTTAGACAGTTTTTTCCTCACTATCCTACTGTCTTCCGACTGACCCTGCATCTCCTTGGCCACTTAATGCTAGTGTTTTTTGCCTTATACCTAATGGGTGTCTCCTACTGCCTAATTTTAATGATATACAGTTGTGTGTTGCCCTCTTTTGTGATACAATACTAGTCTGTTAGAGCTTCACCCTGCTAACTGCATTTTGAGTGCCTTTTGTCTATAGCATTTGCATGTACAACAAGGCAGCTCATTAGCTCATTCTCAACTTGAATATGTTACTTTGCATTTATATAGTGCCTTATATATCATCGGTATGACCTCAAAGCGCTGGTAGGTTGAACGCCCTTGGTAACCGTAGTTCAAGTCAGTAGAGAGAGTGTTGTATGGTGCATGGGTGCACCGGATATGTGTGCAGCTGGTGTAGATGTTGGGTGATAGCTGCATCCTAGAGTTAGGTGTGGTGCTGAGGAAATCTGTTGGATGTGTGCAGTCTGGTGGGTGGACACCCAGACTGGGTTCTGGCTGCGTTAGGCCTGAGGAACGCCTATGCGAGAAGCTAGCCAGAATGTGCTCGGCTAGCTGTGTTTTATTAGGGTGATGAGGTGATCATGGAGTTGTGTTCGTATGTGAACAACTAGGCCGAATTAACAGGGGTATAGCTGTGTTCTAGTCGAATGATGGTGTATAGTAAAGAGTAAGCGTAGTGGTGTGATATGGTGGTTATCAGTAAAAGAGCCAGAAGCCAGGCACGTGAGCAGGATGGTGGGGACGTACATAGCGAAATACAGATATATAGCAAGGCACATCTTACCTTGCCCCAAAAACGACATCAATGGTGCAGGATCACCAGCCTGCAGGCCTATGGCCTCGCTAGCAAGGTGAAATCCATCCACCAATCAGGGTAGGGAGCAGGACTAGAAAGGAATTGGCTGGCCCAGGGAACGGGAAGCCATAGATCTTGCAAATGCTCACCGAGCGCTGAATGGGGAGTCCACATTAAACACACCAGAAAAGGAATATGTTAAGCATAGTCTTTATACTTACTGGGTACACATGCACATGAAAAATGAATTGCAAATATAGTTCGTGCGTTTTACAATATTATGGAGGGAATGGTTTACTCGCACAAAGTGAAACCACATAAAACAGTTTGGTACCTTCCTTGGAATTAACTCTATCAACCTTAACCTTGAACACAAACAGCAGTCCTTACCCATCAAAAGACAGGCGTTCAATTTAAATAGAGGACGAACTTTACCACATCAGTCCCTGGTGCAATGTCTTTTAACACATTGGCATCCAAAACAATCTTTGCAGCGTTTTGTTTTTCGTATTCCCTGCAGACCCCATCAATTTAGGATTACAACACTACGTAGGCAGTTCTTGATAGGTGTATTAGTAAGGAATGTGTGACGAGGTCCCGTGCCTGGCTCTGGGGATCATTTTAGGGTGACTCAGGGGATTGCATGCCTCTCCGAGCTAGTAGATGATGGTCCCGAGAGAGGTATGGGGGTATCCCCTGATCACCATCCCTTGCTCCCCATTAACAGGTGCTGTGGACCCCACCCCTTCTCCAACTGAGAGAGCTTGAAGCCATATCTAGTAAGTTCCAATTTTCTAGAGAGAGAAAACAAATGCGTTGCTCCAGAAGCAGTCAGTTTCACCCACAGAATACTGTAGCATTGGACCTGCTACTGTTACCAATGACTTTGCAGTACCAGAGCGGTTTATCCAAATCCCCAGCAACGGGGCTTCCCAAGATCCAAAAGGCCTGGATTAGACACAGTGTTGCTAGTAAGTGGTTTTTCTACCGAGGGAAACAATGTTACCGACCCTTTGTCTCCTGGCAGGCCGTTCCCCTGCCGAGGTTATAAAGTTTCACATTGACCATGAACCAACATGCTACACACATTCAGAGGAATACAAAGGTTTGCCAAAAGCTTCTCCCGGTGCCGTTACACATGCTCGGGAAACGGGAGCCCTTTTGTCCTGTCCAGAGAATGCAAGACAGTAACAAGAAGGATTCAGTGAATGTCAAGATGGCGGGCCGGGCTGATACAAACCTGGGCCAGCACCCTCAGCTTAAAGTAAGTACAGATGAATCGCGAACACGCCGTCAATCCCAGCCTGGCCACAATTTCTGAAAAGAGGATCATACAATCACAGAAATTCCAACCAAGGGGAGGGGGAGAAATGTCCTGTATATAGCAGAAAGCCCAGTGAGACGGTTTGGGTTGTTTGGTCTAGTGCAAACCTTTGAGAATCAGATCTAAACGATTTAGTCAAAAAGGCACTCTTCTACCACTTGAGAAAAAAGCTAGGCCCGACTTGCTCCTTGGGGCTGTGTTGATAGGGTTGATGGAATAAGTTGTCTTCATACCGATTTATTCCCTTTGGTTTCAAACATAACTTCTTATAGGAATGTGTGATGTTGGCAAGTCTATCTTCTCTTAAGACCTTCATGCAGTCATCCATCTGGCCCTAGCTCTTGTGTGAGTACAACCTCTGCCGTGGGTTGGGGTAGGACACAAACACTATGAATCTGGATCCCTATCTATGACCTTGGCAAAGAAGCTTGGTGGACAGATGTTAGTGGGGACGCCAGTAGAGCCTGCTCCAGAGTTTGGACAGCTCCCACAGGATGTCATGCAGTTAGTCCAATGCTAGGGAGACCCGCAATAGGGAGTAAATTCGCAAGAATATGGGCTTGCTTTTGTTATCTTATGTTGATGTATGGTTTCCATTTGCATGGTCTCCTGGCGCTCGCGTGGCTCTGTAAGAAAGTTGGTGGATAGGTTAGTGAGGGAAGAGGGGTAGGATAGAGGTTGTGCTCTTCTGTTGATGCTTGCAGAACCAGGAGAAACTGGCGTCTGTGCGTGTCTGTTTTCTGAGTGTGCTTGGATTGTGTGCACTGGGCTTGTTGTGTCTGGCGAGGTAACGTCCAATGTCTGAGTTGTTTGTTGTGTCTGGATGTTTGTTCTTGAGGCTGAGTTGTGGCTTGAGTGTTTGTGTTTAGTATTGGTTGGCCCTTGGAATGGATAAGCAACAGTAGCATATTCTACAGCTCTTGACAGGAGACTCCCGAGTGCAATGCTGCTTTTTGCTCAACTAAATGGTGCAGCAAGGACTGCCAAGGGAAATAATTAGCCAAATAGTGGTTTAAAAAATGTCAAGTTATTACCTGACTTAGGCTGACTTTCTCTTCACCTTCAAAGCACATTGAAGAAAGACTCTGCTACAGATCATTTGTGTAAATTTTAAAACACTGTGCTACTCAGCAGGGCCATTCTTAAATAGTAATTTAGACAGAGGACGGACCTAGGTCTGACGCATGGGAATGGCACAGGATGTCAGGGGCAGGCGGTGTGCTATGCACACGAGAGGCAGTGGGGGATACTCTGGGTGCTGAGGGTTCCTTGCAAAGAGAAGAGAGTGCACAAGTAGCAACAACCAAGCCAGTCATAAGCAGGAGGAACCAGAGGGGGTGCACAAGGATCCTCACATACATGTCAAAGTAACAAGGTCAACATAATGTTAGTGAGGTTTATATCATGCACCGCTTCCATTTGCGTGGTCACCAGGCACGCTGGCAGATCTGAAAGTGTGGGCTGGTGGGTTAGGTTAGTGGGATGAGAAATTGCTTTGCTGATGTGTTGAAATGAGAAGACCCGAAGTAGCCCAGGCTCACCTTGCGGGTCAACTTCTAGTATTTCTGGCTCCTTACGAGGTACTAATGTCTGTCAGATCTCACTGCAGATCTCTGTGCAAGGGGTATATAATGGATCAGGGTAAAAGACACTGGGGCAGATAGTTCCATCACAAAAAAAGCCATTTGTTAACCCAGAGACCAGGAATGAGTAGGCTGCCAACATTAAGTTGAAAACATAAAGCTGAAGGTCTTCAACATGTCCCATGCTCGGCCTAGGGTTCCCCAGTTCTCAAAATAATTGTGCATGTTTGCAGACTTCACCTAATCTCAGGATGCTGTTCTTCCCCAGATAGGGAGGGGATGTCCTGCATGGTCAGTTGCACAAGGAGATAAGGCATATCAGGGGTCATCCTGCAGTCTGGAAGGTAGCGCCTTACACACAAACAGCCACGTGCACTACAAAAGGTGGAGCCTCTCTGTAAAACAGGTGGTTTTCTGACAAACCTGCACCAAATTATGTAAACTCTTTCATGATTTGGTGTGATTTCTAGGTTGATTGTCGAAAATCTGTTTGCACAGGTTTGAAGTTGCTTCTAAAATGACATGATTTGGACTAATTTTGACTCCTTTCAAATAATCCTAAAATGGCTAATATAATGATCATTTTTAGGAAGATGGTAGAAACTTCAGCAATGTCGGCTTGAATTGTCTCATGCAAAAGACAACCTGTTGCACGTTTTCATTTGGTCCTTTGGTTGGAATTGTGTCCCCCGCCCCATGTCAGACAAATGCCACTTGTGTGTCACATCCAGTCTGTGATGGTCTCTCACTCTCAATAGCAGGTCCCAATTAGATGACTTACTCAATACCAAAGAGCTCCTATTGATTTGATTTGAAATATGTATACCGCGCAGAGACCAGACGAACTTAATCGTATTTGGGCGCAGATGATTCGTAAAAAGAGAATGTTCGGACCAAAGCTTAATCATTAGAGTTTGCTCCATTTACAAGTTAATAAAACGTAATGAAAGATTCATACACTACCCCCTTGACCCTGCCTATTCACCAATGGGACAGTGGGCATCATTACGAGTACGGCGGTAGCCGTGCAGGTAAAACCTGCAGGCTGCCGCCGGACTCGTGTATTTATCCAGAGCCTGGCTTCACGGAAACACCGGGGGATTATGACCCCGGTGTTCCTGGAAGTCAGGCACCGGAAAAATGTTAATCCCCATTCCCATTTTAGTCCCATAGGACTCAATGGGAATGGAGATGACGGAAGGACCGGCACCGTTAATAACCGTTCATAAAAAATATATCTTTTATGCACCATGACAGTTTTTGCCCTAGTGCTTATATCATGCCAAACTGTACTCGTCATGATGCGATAGTTTTCTTATATGTCCCAGTGTTTTTAAAAATAGGGCAAACTTTGCCCTTGTGCTAATACCGTGCAACTTTGCACTTGTACTGGTGCAAAGTTTCTGTAATCTGGCCCCAGATGTTTTGAACCACAGCTCCCACCAGCCCTAGCTAGAACGGTCAATGGTGAGGGATCATGGGAGCTTCAGTACAAAACATCTTGACAGACGCAGGTTGCAGACATGTGGCCTAGAAAACGGTGTACTTCGAACCCGATTTTAAAAAAATCAGGAACTGCACATGTCATCTTCCAATAAAATTGAAGCAAACTGTTTTGGCACAGCTGATGAGCATTGCTTTCCTACACTAACCCAGTCTCTTTTTTGATAGTAGGAGAACTGGTCCAGCTCGCCCCTCGAAGGGGGGTGGGGCGCAAGTCCGACATAGGGACCCTGCAGCAACAAGACTCAGGAGACTGATAGATTAATCAAAGGTTCTTATTGAAAAGTACAATACAGCAATTGCGATAGAGAATGACAAGTGACTGTCAGTACCAGTTGCCAGACAAAACGCTCTGTCCCTAATGGGTCAGAGCTTATATTACATAGCATGGCATAAGCATTATCACTAGTATATTCGTACAGTTTCCTAATGATTCCATGACGTTTGTAGACATTTTGTAATAGGAGAAAGCAGCTTGTTGTTCTAAAGCCTTGCGGTCGCATGCTGAGTACTTTGTGTGGAAATAACAGTAAGCAGCTTTGGCGTGAACAACTCTTTTATTCCTTATAAGGTGATATCGTACACAGCTATAGAGAGTCTATGGGGGATGGTCACTGGCCAGGGCTAAGGAGGAGGGGTGTGGGCAAGGCAGACGAGCCAGGTGCAGCAGGAGGCTTTAGGCTGAGACAAAGTGGAGGGAGCAAGGCCTAATGTGTCTGGCAAGGCCTAATGTCGAAAAGTGACTACTGTAATGTATAGCAGCAGGGCAATCCCCAATTTGTTCATCCCTGAAACAGGGTAGGAACACAGGGCACCTTGTATTGAATATATTCTTTGGCTCTTCGCATTACATCATGCTCATTTACAATTTGATATTGTCAGGGAATGATGGATGAGGCACATCCCACTTCTGACACCAGGGGCACCAATAGCCATTGGGAGTGTGTGGGTTGTGCCGGGGAGGAAAGGATGGGTAGGCATGTGGGGATTCAAAGAAGGGATGAGGTCCTAGCCGAGGGCAGTATGGGCATATCTGGTCATTCCACAATCATTTGTTTATCTCTGCGTCAAACAGTTCACCTAGAATGTCTAGCGTTTCGCTATTTACTTGGTCCCCTTGCTTCAGGGTTGTGTCAACTTCTAAAGGCAACAGTTGTGCTGCGACAGGTAAGTGAGAAGTATATTTAGCACAGCATAAAAGCAGGCAGCACATAATTAGAACAATCATAGCAAATGCAACAATTATGACAACAATTATTAATATACCATGTAAAATCGATGACCCCAGTGAACCAAAGATGTTTTGAAACCAAGTGAAAAGGGATCCATCATAACCTTCATTAATCTATGGTCATTCTATTCTGGAGGATCATTGTTCTGAGTGCTACTTGTTCGTTTTTGATAATAGTGAATCCTTTGGCAGTGTCATTCACATCTTGTTCAAGCAGCAGGGAGAGGGCGTGTAGGTCAGCTCTGTTTATTGCGGTGCCTATGCTAGGAACCAGGAAACCCAAGAGGCCCTTGAATCATTCCCAAGCATTCCTTTTGGTACATTGTAGCATCTGCTGATGTTTGGGGAAACGAGGTGTATGTCTCATTGCAGGACGTATGTACCCAATGGTGCAAGTACCAGACCAATTCGTGGGCAGCCACTGGTAGGCAGTAGAGCCACAAAGGAAATACGTTCCACTGTATGTACAGAGTGCGTCATCGGCGTTGCCAGGCATTGACGTGTTAGTGCGACTGGAAGGCAGCGTGATATTGTAGTGACGTTGGATGGTGATATTTGCGCCACAGGAGAATAAGTAGCTATACGGTGTAAATCCCATTGGTTTAGTTCCATTATCAGTGAAAGAGATTAGTGCAGTAGAAACAAATTCAGTTGGAATTTTGGGAGGGACGGCGTTGCTGAAGGATGGGTAGACATGTAAATTGGGCAGCAGATACTGTAATGTGGGACAATGGAAGTCAGTCAAATTCAGGAAATAACACCATTCTGCCAGGTCAAAGGGGATATGAATAAAAGAAATTCCACCAATGGCATCAAATGGAGTGTGTGCACATACGTAACATTCAGAGGCATTCATTAGGTCAGCATAGGCCCATGAGAAGTTGAGGAACGTATTTGTGTCTGGGTGTAGGATGGCTGAAGTTAGGGGCAGAAATGCTACTGAAAAAGCGAAGAAAGGCAACATGTTTGCTATGTGTTGGGAGCAGGAATGGCAGTACTTGTATCATCTAGTTCAGAAATATCCCAACTTGGTTGGCATATATTACAGCAGTGTATATAGAAATACAGGCATGGAAAGTAGCGAGAGAAAGAGCAGGGTCCAAGATTTTAAGATAAATGGCACTGCACAGGTGGCAAGCAGATCAAGCGCACCTATTATAAAAATAAATCTAGCCAGGGCAGTATCTGGTCCATGGGATGTTTGCCTTTGTAGCTCGTGAATGTGTATATTGAGCAGTAATCATTGGTAGGACATTATAGGCATGTAATCAGACCGTCATTATTCAAGCAATTGTGAATATCTGGCAGTGGTATTTCTAGCTTAAGCAGTCCAGCCCTACGCAGATTGGGGCCTTGTGCCCAAACTTTCCAAGCAATTTCGGTGATCCCTGGACATGGGAGGCCGGAGATAGCAGGTAGCAAATTTTAGGAAACCAGCAGGGTAGATACTTGGGAAGGCGTGGAGATGGAAGATAAAGGGCAAAGACCCCGACACATCACATGGGCCCGGTGGAGATGGTCTGTGATGTAGGAGACAAAGAAGGAGCAAAGGCAATTGCTGGGGTGCTTGGCTCACTCAGCTGGCCCCCAGACCTTTTGGACTGGTGGGATTTTGGTGCCACCTGCAGATGGCAGGTGTGGCAGGACGTTGGTGTGTTTCACCTGCATTTGGTTGTGGTGCAGGTGGCAGAACTCTGTAGGTTATACCTCTGGACTGGTATTGGAGTGTCATTGTCTAGGACCGCAGGATGGGGAGGGTGTGGCCTCTGTGGCCCCGGTGGGCAGCTTCGGCGGGTTTCTTTGTCCTAGACCCCTAAAGGTGGCAGTTGGGCTGGAGTTTCCGGAGTCATTGTGGGCGGGCCACATCGACCTTGATCTCTGGCTGTTGATCTTCATCGGCTGGTGGCGCTGTCTTTACACACTGACTAGAATGGACCCAGATGTTGTGTTCCCTGCAAAAAAAACAACAGTGTGGGTTGTCAGCAATACTCGATAGGGGCCTTTCCATTGAGGGCGTATCAATGATTTCCGCTGATGGACCTTCAAGAGCACACAGTCTCCTGGCAGGAGGCTGGGGCACAGTGCTTCAGGTGACAAGATCATGATTCAGTTCCAATAAAGTGGGGGAGCCACGGGCATCCTCATGGGTCTGCCCACTAGAATTTCATGTGGCAACAGTCCATGCATTCTATTTACCATATTTCTTATGTCCACCAGAACAAGAGGGATGGCATCTGGCCAGTTGAGGCCTGTCGCGTGGCACACTTTGGTAAGGCAATTCTTCACATCAAAGTGCTGATGTTCCATGGATCCGCTCGATTGTGGGTGATCAGAGATGTCGAAGTATTTTAAAATACCTAAGGCCTTGCAAAGTTTCTGTAACATCTGTCCATTGAAGTGTGTGCATCAGTCAGAGTTTATGGAAACTGGGAGGCCAAACCGTGGGATAAACTCTTTTAATAGTCTTTTTGCTACGGTGATTGAATCTGCATATTTGCAGGGGTAGGACTCATTCCATCCAGAAAATGTCTCAATGACGACCAAGACATACTCGAAAGGAGGCACCATTTTGCATTGATATAAAGTGAATTTGCAAGTTCACGAAAGGCCTGTGAGGGAGGTCATGTGCCCCGGGAGTTGTTTTGACAGATTTTCCGGGTTGAATGTCATGCATGTGGTGCAGTGAGCACAGAACTCGTGTGCAATGGAGGGGAACTTTGGAGCGTACCAGTATCTTTGGACTTCAGAAGTCATCTTCCCCTTGCTGGAGTGTGATACAGAGTGAGCAGATGACCTAATAATTATGGACAATACTTTTGTAGGAATCTCTCGCAGTGCTCAGGAGGTGTGTAAATATGCTGAACTAAAAGGCCTACAAATAAATCTAGAAAAGACTCTGTTTATGCCAGTAGGTCGGAATCACACTAGTAAGACCTATATACACAGTCCTCTGGGAGCTATTAAAAGGATAACCTGTCATAGATATTTGGGATATGATCTTACATCTGAAAAAAGAGAGAAATGAAATAGTGCAACAAAACAAGAGACCAAAAGCACTATCTACTATGGCGGCTGTAACAATCTTCTCTAAGAAGACTGCCGGCTACAGTCTACTTGGTATCCTGAATATTTACAAGCAGAAGTTACTGCAGCATTCTTATATGCTCTGGAAACATCATGTGAGGAATGGGTAATTGGGCTGATCGCCTTGAGGTACTTGTTTGGAGAAGAATCTTGGGGCTGACCAATTATACCCCGATTGAAGACATAAGACGGGAGCTGGGGCTGATATTCTTGTTGACACTCATTGGGCCTCATTACGAGTTTGGAGGTAGCCATGGTGCTATTAGCGGCGTGGCTGCCTCCAAACTCGGATCCGGGTTCCTTCAATGAGGAATTACCGGGCCATTCCAACCTTGGAGGACCCAGTAATTCCTCATTGAAGGAACCCATCCCCATTCCCATTCGAGCCATAGGGCTCAATGGGAATGGGGAGGGAGCTAATAATGGGCCAGTTATTAGCTCCCTGGTCCCCTTGCGGGATCTGCAAAGGACGTCTGGGTCTGACCAGACATTCTTTGAGGGTCCCGCAAGGGAACCTCGGAATGTGACGGTAAAGGGTTAACGGCACCGGCATCCTTACCGCCACACTCGGAATGAGGCCCATTGAAATAAACAGAGGCAAACTAGAAATAAAGATCATGTTTGCCAATCCTAACTCACTACTGTTTATTATCAAAACTGCTATAGAGGAAAATAAATGTGATGCTTTGCAAAAATTTTAAATAAAAAAATAATAATTTCTTTGCCATGATAGGATGCCGACCCCACTGGGAATACAGTGAAGGTGCTGTCCTAAAATCTCTAAAGAATAGAGCAGAAAAATGGAATTGGGTGGCACGTCATGAAAATATGTCTGGTATGAGGTCACTAAGTACCTTTTCCAGGATGTACTTTGCCTAAAAGGACCCAAGCCAATTTTAGGCTCCTACCTTCTCCAGTAACACGGAGGACATTTATGAACCTTTGATTAAATAGATTGGAGGTCCTGGAGGTTAGGGGAGCGTGGCTTGGTATTCCTATGGACACAATCTGTTGAGTCAGCTATGCATGTTCTCACTTCTTGTCCAACTCAGAGGACTTACTATGAATGCTATCTGTGTAAATATGTGGAAGATTGATATTACTAGTGAAATATTTTGGCTTCGAAGTGTTTCGGGCTATAGTCATGGTCTTACAATTGTATTAACACAGGTGTAGAAATGTGATAGAAGGTATCTACTAAGCTTTGATGATGAGAAACTTGTGTCAAACCTCTAGTATTGGGCTGTGAAAGTTGGTGTGATGATCTACCTTTCTGTATCCTCCTTTGCTGTTGTGTAACCCTTATTCATTACTGCTGTTTTATTTGCTAGCTTTAAACTGGTGGTATATTTGCCATATGCCATGTATTATGTGTTATAAGGAATCTAATTAACTGAATGCCTTATTTTATGTGTCTATTTTAAAAGACCAGCTTTTTATTTTTCTCTTTTGTATCATGTGTAAAAGTTTGATTGAACTATCTACACAATAAAAAAAAACAGAGTGAGCAACACATGCTAAATAAGGTAGCAGAGAGAGTGGGGTCACTAACCGGCCTGTGCTATCATGCCAGAGGCAATCAGAGCAACATACATCCTTTACAGTAACAGCTCTGTTTCTCGTCCTGAGGGGCTGTCTCTTGGAGGTCCGCCGGGATGGAAAGTGATGCTAGGGGGTCCTCATATGAGAGGAGGAACAGTGGCACATAGTCAGGAGCCTGAGGGCCATGGAGGGCCGTGTTTTTGGCATACTGGTCTGCCAAAGCATTTCCCCGGGAAATGCTGTCTGAACACCGGATATGGGCCTTACATTTAACAATGGCCAACTTGGTGGGTAACAAAATAGCATTAAGCAGTGCTTCAACATAGGGTGCATTGAGGATAGGAATACCTTGGCCACCAAGATAACCTCTCTGTTTCCAGAGAGTCCCATAGTCATGAGCGATACCAAAGGCATAGTGGGAATCCATGTATATAGTGGCTGTGCATTGTGTGGCGATCGTCCAGGCCCTGGTGAGGGCAATGAGCTTGGCAACTTGTGTAGACTTTACGGATGGGAGCTGAAAGGCTTCTAATGCCTCGAAGGTGGTACAAATTGCAAAGCCTGCCTGGAGATTCCCTATGAGATGCCTGTGACACGATCCGTCAACATAAAGAACGAGGTCAGCATTGGGGAGGGGGACATCTTTGAGGTCAGGTTGTGGAGAGGACACTGCGGCAAGGCCATCATGCGGTTGACCATCCTCAGGCATTGGTAAAAGGGAAGCAGGATTTAGGGGGCACATCTGATGAGGGTGGTAGAGAGGAGTAGCTTTTCATACTTGGTGAGGCGTGCAGCTGATAGATGTTGTGTTTTATCTCTGAATAGTAATGCTAATACAGAGTGTGGCACTGCCACGTTTATGTGGTGTGCCAGTGCAATGTTGTCAGCTTTGGAGAGCAAGATTGCAGCGGCAGCCACCGCCCTTAGACATTTGGGCAAGGTGGATACTATAGGATCTAACTGTGAGCTGAAGTAGGCTACAGAGTGTTGTAGGTCCCCATGCTTCTCTGTGAGTATGCCTAAGGCATACCCCTCTTTCTCATCACAGAACAGGGTGAAGAATTTGGTGTAATCTGGGAGGGCAATGGCAGGTGCAACGGACAGGGCAGTATTCATTTTGGCAAAGGCTGTAGTAGACTCTAGAGACCATGTGAGTTTATTAGGTGAGGAATCCAATAGCATCTTCTGCATGGGTGCAACAATGGAGGCGTAATCAAGGATCCAAGGCCAGCAAAAATTGCTCAAACCCAAGAAAGAGCGCAGTTGCCTCTTGGTGTCAGGGATGGGGCATTGCAGGATGCATGCATCACAGGAGGTGGCAAAGCACCTAGCGCCATGGTAGATGTCATGCCCTAGGTACCAAACAGTGGGGAGGCACAGCTGGAGTTTGGAATTATTACATTGTGCCCTTTGGCAGCCAAGGCAGTGAGGAGATTAAACTCCGGAGGATAGTTCAGGGGTAACATGCTCGCCTTCGAAGCAAGACGAGACACAGCACCACAGGTTCAAACCCCGGGTCCGCAAAGTCTGGTTATTAAGCGCGTTATGAATAACCTATCAATATCAAGCGAGTCAACACAGGAAGCCTCAAAAGAGGGAGATGCCAGCAGGAGATCATCTCCCGCCTAGAAACACTTTTGAACAGGCACGTTATAAATGCCATATATCATATCATTGTAGAGGAGCAACGGTATACCTCTGCAGGCGACCCCGCCCCTTCCTCCTATATGTTGGAGGCATGAGACTATTCTGTGTTTGACATCAGCCATTGTGTCAATACTGCAGCATGTGTTAGAAAGAGGATACCCGTTGAGACAACCTTACTGAATGTATCCTCGAAGTGATGACAACCTAAGGGAGGAACTCCCAGAAGGAACATGAGAAAGAGCAGAGAAAAGAAGCTAGTGACATCCTAAAAAGTATGTACGACGTCCCGAGATACGGACTGAAGAGGATGTACAGAGCCTAAAGAAACTAATGCCGAAGTAAAGAATCAAGTGAACTTTTAAATACAAACAAGAATATTACATATGCACAAAGTGCTGCAGAAAATCAACCGGTCAATAAATGTACAGACAGTGAACCGCAAGGTAGACTAAGGGCCTCATTAGGACCCAGGCGGATTTCGCGGTGCTAAATGCACCGCGAAGCACGGCGGAAAGCCGTCGATAGCGCCATGGGGGTTGGCGGATTTACCGCCCCATTCCGACCTCGGCGGAGCGGTAAATCCCCAATCCCCATTCTGCCCTTCCCCATTCCCATTCTTGCCCCATAGGGTATAATGGGAGTGGGGAAGGAGTTAATTACGCCACCGTAAAATACGGTGGCGTAATTAACAACGAGGTCCCGTAGCGCCATGGTTTTCTCCGCCTGGTAAAACCAGGCGGAGAAAACCTCCATGGCGCTAAGGGAACTCGTAGTACGGCGGACGGGTCCGCCGCGATTAGCGCTGGCGGAAACCCACTCCGCCTGGGTCCTAATGAGGCCCTAAGTCACATAGAAGCTGGCTATACATAGTGAATAAAATGCAAGGAAAGCCACCATTGTATAGAAAGTGGACCGCAGTATCATGAATTTAGTAAGCCAGGATCCATGAAGCGGGAAGGGAAAACTGTGTCACAGCAAGAATAAGCAGAATCGTGGAGCTGCAAGCCGAGGTTGTCTGGCCAGGAGTCAAGATTGAAGCAGCCAAGGTCAGCTATTTATTCTGGAAATGAGCAAACGTGCAGAGGATGAATCTTCCCTTATTAAGGTGCAAAGCAAGAACACCAAGAGTGCCAAGTTTAATTCATTTAGAGCATTTAAAACCTGTAAAATGGACCAAACCGTGGTCTCCTGTCACGTAAGCGAAGGATGAAAATAGAGTTCGAACTTGGAGTTCCAGACACGATGGTGAGTGCCCTCACTCCCGTGCATTCTCAAAAGACAAGGATACTTTGCAAAGGCTAAGACAATCTTCATGGCAGAAGGCATGGGCGATGAGAGATGCTGGGCTAATTGGGTGGGGAGGTAGTGTCATGCTGTCATGACCATGGCCCCTGGCCATGACACTCGAGGCCTCTGGGCTGCATCACAGTGTCCCTGCATGGCCTGAAGAACTGAGTCGCAGCAGGTCTGGACTCACAGGCCTGCGCCAGTGAAGCTAACTCGGCGGTGAAGCACCCCAGCCACAACGCACCCCTGCACAGAACTGCAGGACGGGGAGCGCACCATATTGAAGTCCAAGGTGAGAAAAGCTCTAAGGGGGTTGTTGGGTTCACAAGGGAGGTGGGCGCAGAGAGGAAGAGATTGTGGGCTAAATCAAAACTCCTGTATTCCAGACTAGATCCTCGGCAGGACGAGAACCCGGGGGAGGTTGATCCAGGTCGGAAGCAGTCCAACCAGATCGGGTGGTGTCCCTGTGGATACCAGGTGTGCGTTACACATGCCCCATCTCCTTGCACCTGGGTCTGGGCTTACGTGCTGCTATGTTCCTGATATGGCACAAGTGTGCCTCCCAATTATCTTAGTTCATATAACAAAGGACCTTATAGTGTGAAGACCAATGAGAAGCTGTGTTGCTAATATTTCTGAAGATTACATGTTTTAGAGGTAGGCATATGTTGTCCAGTGGACAGACAATCACAATCCTAGCTCCTAAAGAAAAGTATACTTAGATGTTTCCCTTAGCCAATCCTGACCCTTGATAGGTTTTTCATTATTGACACATAGTATGACCGTTGATGTTCGTTGTCAACTCCCTGTTCTAGATCATTGTTAATAAAACAGTACTTTGCCATCTTCCTGAGTTGGTCCCTTTATTTGGACTCAGAATTATTCTGTATGATCCCATCCATTACACATGCACGTTCCTAAACGGCCATAAGCTCACGTGGTAGCATTGCGGATGGTTTAAAGATCCAAACTAGTTCTGCTCCAGAGTTTCGGATGATCAGAGATCCTCTGCTATCTTCCAGCTAATGGCAGAGTTTCCTGTGGAGAGCGGTTGAATAGAAATAAACTTGCAAGAAAAACCAAGACAGTGGGCAGTCCTCCTTTGAAGAAATCCATGCTCGGTTTCCATGGGCGCTCTGTGGACGGAAGGTGAAGTGGTCGGATTGAAGGAGGAGTCGATACTAAAGGCCTCGAGTAGATTAACGAATGGTAAGTAGGCTAAGGGGAATGGCAAATAAAGGGGTGGGACTGTGATAATTTCTGAGTACCAGGAAATATTGTGAAGATAAGAGAGACTGCCCAGCAGTCCTAATTCAAGGAAATTAGAAGGAGACATTTCAAACTCCATCGGAAGCAGAAATAGAAAAACGCACAGGTCAGGACCGTGTAGAGGGTAGAATAAAGGTGAGAGAAGAGTATCCCTCATTATAAATGTGAAATAATAGAGGGAAGGTGTTCACAGTGTTTTGTAATGTGTGACTAGTCTAAATGTTGCTTGTTGAATAAAATATCAAGGAGCAATAGAATTGTGAAGAGTTGAAAAGTAACAATGATTAAAGATAAAGTGTAGCGAAACAATTGGCGCCAATCAAAATAATAGGTAGGTCATTGAAATAAGAGGTTTGAGCAGCAATTGATGGTACTTGCTCAAACTTGTTGTTTTAAAATGTTAGAAGCAGTGATTTAAGTTAAAATAAAAGGTTTATTTAACAATATGATAAGTATTGACGTCAATTGAGACTTGTCATTATGGAGGACATGCCTCTCATGCACCTATGCAAGACACTGCCAAAACATGTGCCCAAGTTCAAACAAACAGTACAGTGCAGAATGGGCAAAGGGCACAGCAGATAAAATGTTTATGCCATGGCCACAAGGGGGATCATTGTCAAAAGCGGTATTGCAACACATGACCACATACTTGCACGCTGCGTACAAAGGGAAGAAAGAGAAAATATTAGCAATTTTAGAACTTTGGAAGATCTACCAAGAGTAAAAAGAAAATCTGCCACCTGAGGAGTGAATGCTTAATCAGCATAAGGGGGAAGGCGTCAAGCTCTAGCTCCCTTTACCTTGTCTGAAATAAAGAGTGTTATTATAGAAGATATAGTAGAATATCCTTTAAAGGAATTGAAAGCAGTGATGGGGTATAGTAATCCAATATATGAACCCCCCGCTTACAGACGTGACGATAGTCCAGAAAAGAATAAAAGAAAGGAAGATATTTGTACATGTATACAAGACAAGGAAGAAAGAAACAAATGGTAGAATTTGTTGACAGATGTAGACAAAGAAATCAAGAGATGGAAAGGAGAAAAGGACAAGGCTGACGATGTAGCACTCGTACAAAACAAATGGATTGGAAGACAGATATTACTCAAGATAGATGGAAAAAGTATTGAGAAGGTAGGCAAAGAGAAGATAAGGACAAACAAGAGAGAAAGGATAAGGAACGAGAGAGAAGATTAAAAGAAGATGAGCAAGGAAAGAAAAGTAGGGATCGTCGAGAACAGATATAGACAGAGAAAGACAAAAAACTGGCAGAAGAACAAAGAAAGTACGACAATAGACAAAGCGCGATATAAGAAAGGTACAGAAAGGAAAGAAAATGAGAAGAGGAAGAAGCACAAAGGATGAAGGATAAAGGATTACAGAGATAAAGGGAAGAATAGGAATGAAGGGAAGGAGTAAGGAGGGAAGAACAAAGGCAGGAGGAAGAAAGAGTTAGAAAGGATGCGAGAGAGCAAAGGGAAGCAGATGAAGAAATAGAGCAGCCAGGTTCGGATACCAGTCGTATTCGTAAAGAACAAATTAGGGTGAGCCCAGAAATACGATGGGAGAGAGAAAGAGATATTCTCCCAATAAAAGAGACAACACTAGAAACACATAAAGCAACGCTAGACGGAGATAGGTATGTTATGGAAGGCACTGGAGAAAGGATCGATCAGGCCTATCCGCAAATGAGATGTGATAGCGAGTATGAAACTCGAGGGAACGATGAGCGATCTTCAGTACTTCAATCACAAAGTGAGGATGGAAACCAGTTTAGTAATGAATGTCGAGCATTGTCTTTGAGCAAATTGAACCTAGACAAATGTGAGGGGGATGTTAGTCATACTAGTTGGGGCCTAGACATGTCGGACAAGGAAAGAGAGTTTGCTCGTGCGCCCCTGAAGGAAGCTAGCAAATGGATAAGGAAGTGAGATGGTCAGATCTGGGACCTTCTAAAGAATGAACGCCAGATCCCGTAGCATGTGCTGAGCTTTCCCGAAGAAAGGAAGAGTCTCCACCATATGTAAGCAGCTTAAGGTAATTGCAGGCAAGGAAACAGACAAGGACGATTATCCCTGCCATGGATTGACTAATAGTGGGATCAGACTATGGGATAGGGTTCACACAGTTCCCTTTGTTAGGGAAGGGGGAGCAAGACTGCAATATATTCCATGGCCGCAGATGGACAAGAATAATTTAAAATGCAAGCAGCATAGTTTGATTTCGGGGGCTGGGAAATGGATATACGAATTACAGAAAATGACAGGAGGAAATACGCTGTCCATAGGGAACATAATTGCAGCCCTCACTCCAATAATGGCCATTATTGGAGTGAGGGCTGATGACATATGGAGGAGAGCGGGATATTCAAGTGTGACTGCACAAAACACAGTGCATCATGAAGCACCATTTAATAATTGTAGGGCAGATGTTTGGAGGGCTCTCAGGGTACAATATACTGACACATCAGATATGGGTGCAATTATGATATGCAAAAATGAAAGATGATGAAGACCTTACTGCTTATATTCAGGATATTCAGGAGAAATGGCAGCTTGAAACTCGCGGTTTACGGCCACAAGGCAGAGGGGAAGAGGAGGCGATTTCAGAGTAACCATGGTGGGTTTCCAAACACACAGAATGAGAACCAGAGTGCTCAGAGAGGATATAACCAAGGAGGGTTTACCAGAAGGGCTTGAACCCGGAGGTCCTTTAAGACGAGGTAACAGTATCTGAGATGGATGGGGGTGCAGATCTTACTCATACATCAACTCAGGAAGTTTGGTAAAAACACAACTGTTTTAATTACACTTGTTAAAACAGGGAGTACAACAGGCATCAACGGACGTCGCACTCATTCTCTCTCAAGAGTCTCTCGAAGCATTACATGAAAAAACACAACTTTATACAATAAAACGGGTCATAAGTGACATCATACTACATGGTGAAATAAGAATACCTACTAGGGGATGTGATAGGCTTAAAGGGAACATCTAAGTATACTTTCTATATGGGTGGGAATGATGATTGGGTCTCTAAGGTCAGGTGGACAACTAAGCCCACCCCAAGTGAAAGTCATCTTCTGTGTCAGACTAATACACAATGTTCCATTGGCTTCTCAATTATAGGGCTCCTTGCTACGTGGCCCTCTATAATTGCTTGGCACACTTGTACCCTTCTGGAATATTACACTCATTAGCAGCATGCAAGCTGGTACCCCAGGTGCTGGGGGTTGGCCTGGTCATGCCTCCCCACCCAATTAGCCCAACATTCATTTCATGATTACTCCTGCTGTCTGCCAGTCAATTAGTCTTTGAACTCGGCCTTGCAAAGGCTCACTGTGTCTGAGAATAGAAGGCATGGCCTTATCTTCTGGTCTCGGTGTAGCTCGCCCCAAAGTCTATTTTCATCTGACCAGGTGACTAGGGACCACGTTCTGAGCTCCTTCGTTGTATTTAGTACTATTAAATGAAGAAAACCTGGCACTTCTAGTGTTTTTCCATTACACCTGACACAGGAACTCGGCTCGCTTCTCATGTTCATCGTATCATCGAGTAGATAACCAGGCTCTTGGTGGCCCCGACTCTTGACACTGGGCCAGTCAAGCCTTCTAGAATCTTCCTTCACCATCAGCTATTCTATTCTGCTGGGTCACACTTCCATTCACGGGGTCTAAGTGTGCTAAAATGTGTCATGGAACATCCAGATTCCATATACACACATATATATATATATATATATATATATATATATATATATATATATATATATATTGGCGGCACCGCCTGCAGTCTATTCACTACGTATAGCCAGCCGTATGATTACTTTGTCTACTTGTGTTACTGCATCTGTACATTTATGGAATGTCTTTGCATTTTCTTCAGTGCTTATCCGCACATGCAATCTTCATTCTGCACACAAAATGTTGCTCAATTCTTCCCTTCACCATCAGATTCTATAAGGTCTTCATTCTTTCTTCATTGGCATCTCTTCTGGGTGCATCATTTCTGCTTCATGTGACATCACCAGTCTTCTCTTTCATTCGTCTTCACACTTCTTCCGGAACTTCCTTCAGAAGACCATAATTTTTTCGCGCATTCATATAGGATTTTCTCATTGGATTCCTTGTTTCAAGGACTCTTCGTGGTATAGGTACCATTATTGGCTTTGCACATGTCGCAATTTCCGGCTGCCAACATATAGGCAGAATGAGTGCGGGACTTCTGGTAGAGGTACTTGGCTCCTCCTCTACAGACTCCCCCTGTATGTTGGAATTATGGAATGACAGGACATATTGTGTGCGTATACGAGAGCCGAGTGAGTGTACAAAATGGCCACTTTTCCAGAGGGGGGACAGCTTATCCACCACCATACAGCACACAGACCAGAGAGGGCTTTGCCAAAGATCGGACATCGTATCAGGCACAAGCACTGTAAGTACAGCAGGTGCCACAGCAGAGACAAGCACAAATGAATCCGCCCCAGGGGCAGTCGCAACTGGCCCCTATGCAGACACAGCAGTATGTGAATACAGGACAAGTACTAACACCTGGAATAGCAGGTGTCCCTGTGGTAGGTGGAAATCCTTTCACAGAGACAGGGATGAGCTTGTCCCCTCAATCGGACAGCTCACAGGGTGACTTGATGTGTTCAGTACTATCTGTGACACCAGACCCCCAAAAGGAACCAAGGGTCGAGGTGACGATAGGAGGCAAATCCTTTTCTTTTCTTGTAGACACTGTGGCAACTCGTTCATGTATACGGGAGGGGAAAGTATCCAATGTCAGGTATTGCCATGAACGCTCAAGGGTTCTCTGCAGCTACAAATCTAATTCCTTTCACTGATAAATTACCGGTCTCCATAGGAGAATGTGACATGTCCGTCCCTTTGTTATAACCACGACAGACACCAGTTAACATTTTAGGAAGAGATCTAATAACAAAACATAATATAAATATTTCATTTACTGATCAAGGAATACACTATTTAAACATGGGAGAGTTCATACTGGCATTCACAGAGCAAGTGGCTCTGTGGGGAGTTCCAGTAGATCCAGAAATTGTTCTATATGGACTAAGCATTTTGCTGACATGGCTAATTGGTCTGGTAGGAAAGGTTGTGAGGAAACCTGATGAGTTGTTTTTAGACCACAAATACCTATGGATGAGGAAGGTGGACAGACTATTCCTATAGAGATGGAAGCAGCTATAGTATGAAGAGAGATGGCAATGCTCGAAAGGATATTTGATGAGGGTAGACCAAGGAGAACAGTGGTAGCTCTTGAGGAGGGGTACAGACTGACTGACATAATCGATGATGATATGTACAGGGACGACCGAAGCGATGACAGAGTGGTGGTCTTCATGAGCATTACATCCTGGATAAGGATAGAAAAAAGGGAGATCTCACAAAGAATGGCGAATAATGCGGCAACAACCAGCATTTTTTCAAGAGGATCTTGGAAATGTGCCCAGTGCCCTATGGACCACAGGCCCCTATGATGTAGTTTTATTGAAAGGGATAGGGGAGGTTAAAATAAAGCTTAACCCGGGAGCAATTTTACCCTGGTCAAAACAGAACACCATGGGCCTCATTACGACCCTGGCACTAATGGGTTAACGGCCCGTAAAAGGCTGCAGGCTGTTAACCCATTAGCGCCTAATTCCGAGGTCCCTTTGAGGGACCTAGACCAGCCATTAAAGTAGGGACCCGCAAAGGAACATTCGCGGTAAGTATGGTACCGCAATTTGCAGTACCGTACTTAGCGCCTTCGCCTTTCCCATTATGCCCTATGGCGCAAAAATGGGAATATGGGGAAATACCGCCCCGCCAACCTTGGAATGGGGCGGTATTTCCCCATGGCAGACACGTTATGATACCGGCACCAACCATGGTGCTAACAGCGCCATGGTTTAGCGCCGGTATCGTAATGAGGGCCCATATCTCAAGAAGCTGATGAAGATATATTTCAGACTATTTCAGCACTGATGAATCAGGGGATTTTGGTGCCATCAGTCATCGTGCAATACCGCAGTGTATCCGATTAAAGAAACTAAAGTGGGGGTCATGGAGATTCATCCAGGATTTTAGACCTCTTAACCAGATTGTAGACGCTGAGTTTCCTTTAGTTCCTAATCCTGCAACAATATTGTGAAGTATCCCAGTAGAAGCTCAATACTTCAGTGATAGATTTGAAAAATATGTTTTTCTCGATCCCGCTGCACAAAGACTCACAAGACCTGACTTCCTTTACGTTTAGACAAAAGAGACTAAAACCTACTCGTTTGCCACAAGGTTACTGTGAGTCCCCACCGATCTTTAACGGGGTCCTACAGATTGACGTAGGCAATATCGATCTTAAGTGTACAGTAATACAGTACATAGATGACCTATTGATTTGCAGTAAAACAGAGGATGAGTGTAGGCAAGATTATGTCTAATTGATGAATATTTTAGCAGACAAAGGTTATAAGGTGGACAAGGAGAAATTACAGTATTGTCAGGGGGACGTGTTATACATATGTCAGTTAATTTCACATGAAGGAAAGAAAGTGACACCTGAAAGGGCTGAGGCAATTATGAAAACACCAAAATCGAACACAGTGAGACAAATGCAGCAGTTTCTGGGTTTCTGCAATTATTTTAGAGGTTGGGTGTTTGATAACAGCATGTACACAAAGCCACTTCTACAAGCATTAAAAAAAGCACAAGTTGGTAAGGCAAAAATAGAATAGACCAAAGAAGGATTTGAGAAGTTGAAAAAAGCAATTTGTACAGCCCCTGTTTTAGGGATTCCCAATTATGGCAAGGAATTTTATTTGTTTTCACACACAAATGGTACAGTAATGACAGCAGTGCTTACACAAAGAACCACATTGGGGTATAAACCTTCTGCATATACAGTGGGATTTTAGACCCAGCTATGAGAGGAGACTTCCCTTGCGAACAATCTTTAGCAGCTGATGCGCTTGCAATTGAGAAGTCCACAAGTATTGTCATGGGCTGTTCTATGACCCTTTATGTGGAGCATGCTCTATTTGCCATTCTAGAGAAAACTAAGGGTATATTAACATCCAAAAGAGCTTCGGCTTAAGAGGTAATGATTTCTAATCCAACAATTAAAATTGTAAGATGTAAAATAGTGAACCCAGCCACGTTGGTAGCTGAGCCAGTAGAAGAAGGTGATCATGTGCATGACTGTGCAAACTAAATTGAATTCTATGATGATATACCCTGTGTGAAAGAGAATGCTTTGGCGGGAAGGGAGATTCTTTTAATTGATGGTTCTTTGAAAATTGACCAAACTATTGGGGAGAGGCATTCAGGCGCTGCAGTTGTAAGACACAGATTAAATGGAGAATTTGAGGTGGTGGTGAGTGCAAGGCCTCATTTTTCAGCACAAGCAGCAGAATTGGTAGCGATTATTTTTGCACTTGAGAGACATGAAGGGCAGGAAGTGACACTGTACAGTGACTCAGTCTATGTGATGTCAAGCATACAAGCAGGATTGTCCCATTGTAAGAGGAGTAGCTATCTCTGTGAAGATGCCTCTCCAGTGCAACATGCGTCCTTATTAGATAGACTCATTAAGGCGCTACAACTACAAGTGGCCAAAGCGGTCATAAAATGTGCAGCACATACTAAACAAACTTTATCTCTCGCGGGAACAAAGCCGCAGACATAGAAGGGAAAAGGGTTGCATATTCTACAGAAATTTCAAGTTTTGATACTGAAGATATTAAAGAAAATTCGACTACAACCATGTTAGTACAGGAATGGTTTAACATGCTGTCGATATCCCAATTAATAGAGATTCAGGGAAGAGCACCACAGGAAGAGCAAGAACCGTGGAAGTGAAGGGGGTGTTTTTATCCCAAACAGAAGCTTTATGGCAACAGGAAAACACTGGAAAGCCAGTGATGCCAGTAACTTTGTTGAAAGTCACTCTTGAACAGCTCCATTACCCCATGCATATAGCTAGAGAAAGTCTTGCTACCAACATTGCAGAAGACTGGTTAATTCCTAATTTGTTAGAACATGTTGCACTTTTTATGGTGAATTGCATCGTGTGTCAAATGTTTACTGCTGGGCATACACTGGGAACAATTAGAGGAGTAATACCTTGACCGAACGGTCTGTTCAGCATTTACATATCGACTATGTCGAAATGCTACAGACATTTAATGGATATAGGTATCTATTAGTGTGGTGTGCCCCTTTTCTAGGTGGATCAAAGCAGGTCTGTGTGCACACCCTCATGCCACTCGTGCAGACAAATGTTTAGTATACAAAGTTCTCACGAGGTGGGGTGTGTATTTTGTCAATGAGCTATTTGAACAAATAGGGCTTTTATTAAGTGTAAAGCACAAGTTCTGTTCTGCGTATCACCCACAAGTAAACAGATTATGTGAGAGACTCAATGGCCTCCGCAAAGAGAGGATCGCCTAGATTAAATTGACGTTGAAAAAGGGATGGCTGTATTGCCTACCCCTGGCTTTATATGTCCTTCAGAATCAGCCAGGTTCGGACCACCACCTCACCACGCATGAGCTAGTAACAGGGCATTGAAGGAGAACACCCCTTACACCTCTGTCTAGGATCAGGAGTGATGCCCAGAGTGTAGCTACAACTCTAGGTGATGAGATACAGGATTATTTGACATGTATGACTACCAGTAGTTCTTTCATTTCAGATCAAGTCAAGCATCGGGAGGAAGTCTAGGAACACAGAAGATAATTTGGTGACCAATGCAAGTGCACTATTACCACCACCACCTAAGTTATATGTTGGGGACCTGATTTTGATTAAAAACTTCAACCGGGAGTGGCATGAGCCTCGATTCAATGGCCCGTTCCTTGTTGAGGAAGTTTCCCCTTCTGCTATTAATGTTTCGGGAAGACGAGCTTGATTGCATCTGAACAACGTGAAGATTTATAAAGGCGAGACCCTACCTCCCACCATTGCTGAACTAGAAGCAAGACAAGAAGAATTTCCATGTGTGCAGACCTGATCAATGATTAAAAAGAAGGACGATAAGGCAACAAGTGACTAGCATGTACTTTATTTGGACTGGAATTCAATACACACTCCTTATGTTTTAGCAGGAAGTGCAGGACTTGCAGAGAAATTCCAGAGGTTGAAATTAACTTTTTGAAATATATTGAAGTAGTGAATAATGCATCAGAATTATGCCTAAACGTCAGTTCTTGATCAGAAATTGGAAGAGAGATCAATATCCACATTCATTTCAAGTAGAATATCTGTTTTAAGTGATACAAATAAATGATACCTGCCAATAGTGAAGTTCATTGGCTTGTGGTTGCTGTCTTTGTGTTCATACTTCAATCTTACCCTGCTCTTGTTAGAAGAGACGTTAATATTTACACTTTTGTACGGGATCCTGAAAATGGTCGAGTGATAAGAAGACCCCTTATTGCTATAATTGAACAAATTGTACAGTTGCAAATGTAAAAGAAACTCAATCATTGTATTAAAAATGATAAATGAAGAAGATAGCATGATCATAGAGAGGGCACAAGTTCAGCAAGCAGTGGGATGGCATAGGAAATGGTTGTCCAGATTTCTACGCATAATATATATTTGCATGATTGTTCTAGTTATCTTTTTGTTCCTTATTTTTCACAGTCTCTATTATCTTAGTGGGGAAAATCATGGGAGCTCTTCCTTCGGTTGAACCACTATGAGTATGAATTGTTACAATTTATTTGATCTTTATGGGTATGTTAGGAGACATAAAACAGTTGCAGAGGAAGATAATGCATGGATAAAAACCTGTCTAGATAATTCAGCTCAGGGCAGGACAAAGACTGATATGTTTGGGATATTTCTCTTCTGTGAAAGATAGTGAGCTAAAGACTAGTGGTTAAGGCTCTTGTAACCAGGACTCATGTCTGGCAGAGAGTCTCCCGGCACCCCCTTGTTATTTGCATATTCCAAGTAACTTTTGGTTTCACCCTAAATTACTAGGGGAATCCAGACATGGACCCCTTGCTCACTATTCTTAGAGAGGCACAGCTACACCCTACAGATGAGGTTCAACCAGACCAAAACAAAACACATGTCTGGGGTTGCTGTTGGTACTCTTGTTCAGAGGAGAATTGCCTAGCATTTCGGCGCTGGACTGCCCCAGGGCAGGACAAAGACTGATATGTTTGGGATATTTCTGCTCTGTGAAAGATAGTGAGCTAAAGACTCTGGGTAAGGCTCTTGTAACCAGGAATCATGTCTGGCAGTGAGTCTCCCGGGACCCCCATTGTTATTTAGATAATTCAGCTCACCTGGGGAATAACATGTGGCATCAGCACATGAAAAGGGTGGGGGGGAGCATTTGATGAGTTGCTATATCTGCTCTCCCATCCCCCATGCCATGAATACAGTGAAGACTTTCATTTTGAAGGAGGTTTCAGTACACAATGTGAAGCGCCTCAGCCATCTTGCAGCATGTACTACTCGAGAACAGTTCCAAGGAAGCTAGGTGACCTTGCAATGGAGATCAAGATGTCGTTTCCATACCAGGATGACGATATCAAGACCATGCGAATTGAGAAGGAGCATGGATAGACAGACAAATGCTTGTGTATCCTGCTGCAGGACAGGATGAGGTGATTGTTGAAGAAATGAAGAGAATTAACTGTTCTGATATAACAGAAATAGCAGGAATGCCTGGATGTTGGGAATGATCACAACTGTTGATCTATAGGCGAGTGCATACCACAAAGGGATGGGAAGATGGAATGATGTCCTGTGCAGCTCATCTGCTGAAAACGGAATATGTACAAGAAGTTCAGAGAGTGAAGGATGGATACTTAAAGTCATGGGCCAAGCATTCCAAGTTACTGACATGGTTAGAAGACAAATCAGGCCCAGTATTTGTAATCCCATTGGTTAATACGACAATATGTTTCTGAAACCATGGAAAAACCATGTGGGACATAACAAAGGATGCAAAACCACAATTGACGTTACCAGAATGACAAAAGGGACAGCTGTCCTTATGGATCGATATTGGGCTTGCGGATCTAGAGCCCATATGATGTTGCCAAGGAACTGCGGCGGAGTGTGTTCCCTTGTGCTCATCCATATTCCAGCATTAGTGATTCCTCAGAGCGATCTAAACATTGATGAATTTCCAAAAGTGGATGACCAATTGAGAAAAAGAAGATCACTTGAACTCCGATGGATGAAAAGAGAACATTATTTCTCAGCCAAATCAATAACAGCGTATGAAACCATTCCTGATGTGCACAAGTTGTTCAGCAGGACTGCTATGATAAGGACAGCTATATTTATGTCAGCAATTCAAACAGTGGCAAAACGCCAAATAGTTGCAAATTACCAGACGGGAGCTTCTGTAGACAATCAACGCTACCATCAAGGGATTCAGCACCATTAAAGAAGAGCTGAGGGCCATACAATTGATTACCCTCCAGAATAGATATATCCTTGCTATGATCACAGCAATGGAAGGAGGAGTTTGTGCCAAAATCGTGCCATCATGTTGCATATTCATACCTTCTCATGATTTCCAGAATGGGTTCTTGGCAGGGGCCACATCGATGTTGACAGACCTGCATACCAAGATGGAAGAGACAGATGACATTGCAGATGACAGTTTGTTTACTTACTTGTTTTTATGGATTCCTCATTTGGTTGGCAAATCTATTCAAGGTTCTTGGAGTAATACTGGTGCTAGTAATGTTTGGATTCTGTATAGTCAAGCTGGTGATTGCCCAATGCAAGAAAACAGCAGAAAGGTAGTAGGAATGAATATCATGATTGATGCCAAATCACCAAACCACCAAACGCCAAGGAGCTGACTGATGATGCTGTCAGAAAATACATAAAAGGCTAGGATCGTAGCACCTGAGGGAACAAAGTTTCTGTATCCAAAGAATCATAAGAAGTATGTGGGACAATGTGTCTACTGTACCCAGAAAGGAACATTTTATTATATGACGTGGAATATAGATTAACATGCCAAATAAGCAGGGACCCGCAGGGAGTGGGGTGATCAAAATATGGACACCTAAGAAACACTTGAAGTGAAAACACCAGGATGCAGAAACACTCGAGGAGGTGGTCAAGGACTCGACCTGAGGGGGGAACGTGGAGGAACAACTGAATACCTCTGCAGGAGACCCCACCCTCCATCCTCCTATATGTTGGAGGCAGGAGATTGTTCAATTTTTATACCAGCCATTGTGCCAATACCGCAGCGAGTGTTCGATAGACAATACCCTCTGAGACAACCTTCCCGGATGTATCCCCGAAGTGATGACAACCTAAGGGAGGAATTCCCTGAAGGAATATGAGAAAGAGCTGAGAAAAGAAGCTGGTGACGTCCTAAAAAGTATGTACGGCGTCCCGAGATGCTGACTGAAGAGGATGTATACATCATAAAGAAACTAATGATGAAGTAAAGAAGCAAGTGAACTTTTAAATACAAAGAAGATTACACGTGCACAAAGTGCTGCAGAAAATCAACCGTTCAATAAACGTACAGACACTGACTCGCAAGGTAAACCAAGTCATCATAGAAGCTGGCTATACGTAGTGAATAGAATGCAGGTGGAGCAGCCATTATATAGAAGCTGGACATCGGTATCATGAATTTAGTAAACCAGGACCCATGAAACGGGAAGGTAAACCTGTGTTGCAGCAAGAATAAGCAGAATCATGGAGCTGCAAGACGCGGTTGTCTGGCCTGTAGTCAAGACTGAAGCAGCCACGGTCAGCTATATATCCTGGAAATGAGCCAACGTACAGAGGACGAATCTTACCTTATTAAGGTGCAAATAAAGAACACCAAGAGTGCCAAGTTGAATTCATTTATAGCAGTTAAAACTGCAAAATGGACCAAATCTTGGTCTCCTGTCATGTGAGCCAAGGATGAAAATAGAGTTCGAAGTTGGAGTCCCAGACACAATAGTGAGTGCCCTCACTCATGTGCATTCTCAAAAGACAAGGATACTTTGCAAGGCCAAGTACCAAGACAATCTTCATGGCAGAAGGCATGGGCGATGAGAGTTGCTGGGCTAATTGGGTGGGGAGGTAGTGACATGCCCCATCTCCTCTAGGTCTGGGCTTACATGCTGTTAAATGAATCGAATGTTTCAGACATGGCACAAGACTGCCAACCAATTATATTAGTCCATATAACGAAGGACCTTAAGGTGAAAACTCCCTGTTTTAGATAATTGTTAATAAACAGTACTTTTGCCATCTTCCGGGGTTGGTTAGGTTATTTGATCTCAGAATTATTCTGTATGATCCCACCCATTACACATGCATGTTCCTAAAGGGCCATAAGATCACCATATTGTAGCATGGTGGATCCTTGTGGGAAACTGATATCATGGAGGTCTTCCTGTAGAATTTGAGAGTAGAGGCAGGGGGAGTCAATAAAGCCCATGGGAAGAGATCTGTAAGTGAGCTGGCACCGTTTGTATGTGAAGGCAAAGAGGTATTGCGAGTCTTCATGGATTGGTACAGAAAAGAATGCTGATGCCAGATCAATGCATGTAAAGAAGGTGGTATTTGGAGGGAGACATGAGAGGATGGTGATAGGATCTGGCACAACTGAAGAAGGGATGAAGGCATTATTCAGAGTTCTTAAGTCATGCGTGAAACAGTACTTGTCTGTCCCTCTCTTGGCCCGAGGGATTATGAGAATATTGCATGGGCTGGAGGTGTAGTATAAAATACCTTGGTCAAGGAGTGATTGAATGACAGACTTGATACCTTCTTCTGCTTTGAGTGAGATACTGTAATGTGGTGTGGTACCCGTGGCAGATGAACCTCAGGATTCAAGATGATGTGTACTGGTTTGGCAGAGAGGATGCGTCCCACATCATTAGTATGGGAAGCCGACAAGCAGCGAGTCAAGGAGGGTTTGCACCTGCGTGGTTTGGACGTGGGTGAGGGAGGCAGGACACTCTGGAGCGGTGGGGGCGGACACAGGACAGTTGCTGGAGGAATAAACATTCAGTCTGTTTATACTATGGAACCTCAAAGTAAATACCATCAGGAGAGAAATAAGTGGTACTATTCATTTTGCACAATAAATCAATACCCAACAAGTTAGCAGGTGAACCTGGGCTAAGGAGAAACACACGTTGATTAGACATGGTACCAATTGAAACAGATAAGTTGGTTGACACTGGGTATGGGATAGTTGTCCCATACATTCCAATAGCATTAACAATCTGACCAGAAACATCAACATGCAAGTATTCAGCAAACCTTAAAGTAGACTGGCGTGCACCGGTGTCGACCAAACAATTGACATTCTGTCCCTGGATGTTGCACTGGAGATAAGGACCCGGATAGTCCAGGGGTAGCAAAGCTGTAGAGAGCACGGAAGGGTCCCTCTGTCAATGTCATTGTGGTCCATATGAAACATGCATATCTTGGCAAACCCCTCCAGAAACTGGAGGAGGCAGGGTTGGAGGTGCAGTGCAGAAAAGGTGCTGTTGGCAGGAGGAATGATGAAATCATTTATGTTGGGAGTGGGACGATATTGCTGAGGTCTAACAGGTTTGGTAGGGCATTGCTGGATAAGGTGGCAAGTCTGCTTACATTATCTTCACAAAGGTTGGCCCGGTTGATGCTTTGGACCAGCAAAAATGGGTGTGTGTAAGCCTGCTGAGGCTGGTAGTTTTGGGCAACAAGAGGGGGTTGTTGCATACTTGGCTGGTGTTGGTAAATCGGGTGTCCCCGGTTTGGCAGAGCAGTTTTTTGTTCTTGTCTTTTCATTTTGTCATAAAAGTTTTGGGCGCCCTGCAGCGCTTTCTCATTTGATTCAGCTTGCCATTCAATCTGCAAGTTTTGAACCTTTTTTGACATTTCACAGAGAAGACCATTATCAAAATGCGAGACAAGGGCAGGTTATGCTTGTTCGCCAGCATTAGCAATGCCTGAGAATTTGGTAAAACAGTCTTATAATCTAGATATGCAATCAGAGGGTGATTCAGACTGGTTTGCTTGCATGCAACAATCTTGCTCCATTCAGATTTGACAGGGTATTTCTGCTTGATGAGGTTAGTGAGTGCCTCCACACTGGCAGCAATGGCAGCAGCGGCAGGGAGAGTGTCAGGCCATTGGAGCTTTTCCATAATCTGTTTGTATTGAGTGTCTTTCAGTACTGCTCATAGGTGCTGCTTGACGTCTGCAATTGTGGGATCATAGCACGCAATGACAGTGATCAAATATTCCATGAATGCAGCAGGGTTGTCAGGCGGAGTGGGGAATTGTTGGTCAATATGATAAATGTTGTGGAGCTTCAAGGTGTGTGTATCCTCATAGATGGATCATCGACATTTTATGTGTGGATAAGTATGCATGGGCATGATGGCAGTGCCCCCCCTGGGTCGCAGTGAGGCATCAATAGTGTGTAGCGAAGGGGTTCATCCATGGAAGAATGTGGCTGTTGAATGTCTTTTATAGTGAGGAGGCGCATGGCAGCATTGTAAAGAGGTGACCCTGGATCTGCTGAGGCGCAATACTTGCGTAGGAAGGGAGGTGACCACTGGTGTTCTAGACTGTGCTGTCTCTGACCAGTGGAGGCAGCATTCAGTGTTGAGGATGCCAGAGGGGACTGTTTAGCAGAGCACGTGGTAAAGAGGTGGGAATAGCGCATGGGTTAGGGGCAGCTGCTGGGGAAGGCGAAGCAGAGGAGATGGATGGAGATGCATCAGTCAAGGTGGGGGAGGTGGTGGTGGAGAGGGAGGGTGTTGCAGGCGCTGGTGGCAGAGGGGACACTGCCGCTGGAGGGGGTAGGATGGGAGGCAGTGCTGGCTGTGGTAGGGGAGCAGGGACCACTGGCACTGGAGGAGAATAGGGTGTCAGCAACTCATCAAGGAAGTCCACTGGGGGTGCTGTAGGTGCCTCCTGGGAGCTGTTTTTCTCTGCGTCATTGGGCAGGCAGGGAGAGAGACTTATGTTTTTGGTGCGCTTGATGTTAGGCCGGCATTGGATTTATGCTTATATTGGTCATGTTCCCTCTCTAGCTTAGCCTGTGTGTTCCTTAGAGATCTGGTCTGGCTCTCTCCGAGCCCAATTTCAGCCGACCGGCACCACACGAAGTACGGAGACAAGTGGGCCTGAGATACCTTTGATTTCCTATTCTCCAACGCCCCTCTTAGCACAACCAAATGGTCCATTTCAAACGAACCAACTAGTGGCCACTTAAAATCCTTCTGGAACCTCGTATAGAAATTCCATTCCTTTAAAAAAATTACATGAAAAATCTCCATAAGTTGAAAACATAAAGAAGGCATGAGTCCCCACAGCTGGGGTACGAGGGTCCTTCTTTTATGACCATGAGCCCATCTGCCCTGAAAAGTACAGAGCAGTGACACAGAAGGGTAGTGGGACTGTGGGTTGTGCAGGCCAAGGTGGGGCAAGACAGACAACCTGAGGATAATTGGTGTTTACCCCCAGTGACAGCGTGAGGTACAAACAAGAAAGGCACCAGAGGGTCCGATAGGAGCAAGCAAGTGTGGATAGATTTGTGCAAAAACATGCAGTAAAGGTAATGACAAAGGGAGACAAAAGACACCACCTTTTGCATATGAGTTAGAGCAAAAGACACTTTACTATCTCTTGGCCCATCTTGTTCATTGGCAGGTTCTCTATAGCATGACATTAGAAACCAAGATAAGCACTGCAAGGCTCAGGGTGTTGGAAAATCAATATAGTGACTTGGCTGAAAGATACGAAATTTAAAACATCATCTTTTTTTAAAAATGTTTCAATTATTGCAACCTATCTAGAGATACCAGTGTGAGCGTAGGAAAGAGGGACAAAGTAAGAGTGTAGTCCCATCCAGCCATACATAACAGGCCCATGTGACAAATATTCACCACACTATTGAGGCCACAAGGAAGGAAAAAACTAGGTGCACCAGGCGTGGTCAGAGAGTACGGGGCAGGAACAGGTACCACTCCCTTTAGGCGAGCCTGCAGGCAACACTTTAAAGAGCTCCAGGGTAAATGGAGTTATGTGGTAATGGCATGTTACTACAACGTGTGGGGAGGCAGCGGCAATGACAAACCACAGCGCTAGCCACACAAAAAAGTAAAATTAAAATTAAAAAACTCAATGCGGACAAATAAACCCAATTTTAGCACCGTCCAAAAAAACCTAGATCCCAATCTATGCATTACAACAGTCTGAGGACCGAGTGCTGATGCAGAACTTTTACGCTAAAACAGCGGGCATAGACAGCGGAGACGTTTAGCACACTTGGCCATGTGACTAGTCCTCCAAGAAGGTCACCAGCCCCGAAACACAAAAAACAAATACATGAGCCAATAGGCTGATATGCAGTAACACAGAGCATGGGGCATGCATGTCCCTTCCCTGCAAAACCAATAAGGCTACCTTTGTCCCCTACATGGCATGAGGGGCGGTTGTCAGCAAACCACGGAGTAACACCACTAAACAGGGCACAGTGCTGGCAAACACAGAGGGCCTCATTACGACCCTGGCGGAATGGGTTTAACGGCGCCGGTAAAGGTGCCGGCTCCATTAAACCCATTCCGCCCTATTACGAGGTCCCCTTGCGGGACCCGCTCTGGATGTCTGGTCAGACCAGACGTCCTTTGCAGGTCCCGCGAGGGGACTAGCATGTTAACAACGGGCCCGTCATTAACGGGCCGTTGTTAACATGCTCCCCATTCCCATTGAGCCCTATGGGGGCTCAAATGGGAATGGGGATGGTCCGGGTCCGGGTTCCCTGAATGAGGAAATACCAGGCCCTCCAAAGTCGGAAGTTGGAGGCAGCCATGCCCTTCTTAAGGGCATGGCTGCCTCCAAACTCGTAATGAGGTCCAGAGACACAGATGTAACAGGCACCAAATAACAGAAATAGCCACAGCACTTTATAAGCAACACCACAAATAAATACACAGCTGTTGCCCACTACATGAAAATCAGAAAGGACCTTATTTAGTGTGTCATTGGGCCTCATTACGAGTCCGGCAGTAACCGAGCCGAAAAAAAACGGCAGGTTACCGCCAAACTCATATTACCATTCCACCTCCGTGATTCCCGGAATCACCGGGGCATTACAACCCTGGTGGCCCGGTAATTCCAGAGGCGGAATTCGGTAAATCCCCATGGAGTCCAATAGGACTCCATGGGAATGGGGAAGTGGAAACACTACCTGCAGGCGGGTAGTGTGAAACCTGCCAGGTCAGACCTGGCAGGAGTGACACCTCCCGCCTGCAGGACTCGGAATCAGCCGGTCCGGAAGGAACGGTGGTGGCGGATTTACCACCACCGTTCTTTCCGGACCGGCTGACTCGTAATGAGGCCCAATGTTATTGTATGGTGGCCTGACTTTCTTATAAATGCTGCATACAGCTGACCATGAGCTTGGTGTAAAATACAGGAAGTGGGAGCTCGGGCTGCCAGCTGTCGCAGATGGTGTCTGTTCAGCGTGGAAAAAGGAGTGGCCAACGCCCTACAATGAAAGGCTTTGCAGGGCAGAAAATTGAAGTAACTGTGGTGTAGCCTGCAAACCTGGCTCCCGACACTGGAAGCCAGCTCCAGGCGCTTTTGTAAGCACTAGAGTGTAGTGTGTTGAGTGGAGTGGGTAGATTACTTGCAAAGTTTTGCGGCAGATAATCTTACCACCGTCTGCAAGACGTGTCTATAAAACTATCTATATCCTTCGGGCGTTGCCCTTCGCATTCTAGGGATCTCTCCAAAGGGGTACTGTAATGCTAGTCATGGAAAGGCCTGTGTCCTTAGAATAAGTTTGGGTAGGCTCCCTGGGCGCAGTTCCTGCACTGCAGCTAGGAGACCCAAGCAATGACAATGATCTTTAAAATTACAATTACAACAATGAAGATGATGGCTGCAGCTAAAAACATCAAAGCATGTACCTAAGCCAACATAACATACGGTATAATGCAATGGACAAGGGCAAGCATTACAATACAAAATATGTGCACTGAGGGATAGCAGGCTATTCAGGCAGACATACACAGATACACCATGTCAGATAGTGACTGCAAATGAAGAGATAACATGTGATGGATAGACCATGGCATGGAGACAGTGCAATTTAATAAAGAAACTAGGTTTGATTTACCCATCAGGAAGAATAGTCAGGTTCACATCTGTGATGTCACACCCAGTTTGCCACAGACCATCAAAGAGACACTTTACCAGCAGAAGGCATTTTTGATATAACAGGCATTCCGCCGCTTAGTCTTAATAAGCATTTTACCTTTCACAACCACTGGGCCCGTGGTCTGACTCAGCAACCTCTGTGGTGGTCTGCAGGAACCTGGTGGAAAACAGGAAGGAACGGATCACGGACATCATCTGTAGGGGAACTGGTCCAGCTCGACCCTCAAAGGGGTGGGCAGGTCCGTGCTAGGGACCCCGCAGCAAGAACACCCAGGAGACTGATAGATAAATCAAAAGTTCTTATTGGAAAGTACAATACAGAAATTCCAATAGAGAATGACAAGTGAGTATCAGTTGCCAGACGAAGCGCTGTGCCCCCAATGGGTCAGAGCTTATGTTATATAGAATGGCCTAAGCATCATCACTCGTATATTCTTACAGTTTCCTATGTATTCAATGATGTTTGTAGACATTCTGTAATCGCAGAAAGCAACTTGTTGTTCTAAAGCCTTGCGGTCACATGCCGAGTACATTGTGTGGAAATAACAAGAACCAGCTTTGGCGTAAACAACTCTTATATACCTTATAAGGTGATATTGTGCACAGATATAGAGAGGCTCTGGAGGATGGTCACTGTGATGGCATGCAAGGTGACACTGGGCGTGAGCCTGCCAGGTCTAAAGGGGGTGTGGGAAAGGCAGAAGAGCCAAAGGATGAGACAAATGGAGGGAGCCAGGCCTAATGTATCTGGCAAGGCCCAATGTCTAAGTGTGACTACTGTAATGTATAGCAGCAGGGCAAACCGGCCACATCAGTGTCCTTCATTAAAGGAGGGTGCCGTGTGAGGAACAGTGTCGGCATGCCTTGGCAGTCCGGAAGCCTCGGCCATCACATTGGCAAAGTCACGGCAGACCCCCGCTGGAGGCTGCAGCAAAGCGACAGGGGGCGCACAGACACGTGAATTCCTTTGCTCTTTAAGGTAATGGAGAGCAATCAGAAACGCCCACAGGTGCAGCGGTGGAAAGGAGGATAACACTGTTAAGGCTGAGAACGGCTCCTCAGGCCCAAGGCGTCAGTGACAAGCACAGGCCCAAAAGGGGTGGCGGTGATCAACATCACACAGCAATATGCCCGAGAATGGGACAGTTGGTGAAAATCACAGGCCCCAGGGAGCGGTATTCATCCACTTCATGGCAATAAGAGTGAAAAAGGACAGCAGAGACTTGACTGGCTTCACAGCCACCAACACACTTGCAAGGCTGAGGCAAATAAATAGCCCGGCAGACCCTGACACACCCAGAAGAGGCACCAACCAACAAAAAGAGGACGGCAGCCCCACCAACACCAAGGTGAGATGCACATGACTCCACAAAACAGGCCACCACATCACACACAAGAAACACGCAAATAGGACCCTGAGGCAGTGGGACTGATCGCTTCACACACCGCCAGCCAGCATGTTGGAGGGGGATTGCCAGGACACCGTGATAGTAACTCCACCAATTATAATCCATGCATGCTTCCAGGAAGCCCTGTCCATACAACTACCATCACGGAAACCAGCAATCTAGGACCAAGATGGGCAAGATGGGTAAGAAACTTTGATGTCTACATTGAAATGATAGGCCCACTCAATGAACATAGAAAGATATGCCTGCCCACCAATGTATCAGAACTACAATCATGTCCAGGACTCACTAGCTATTGTACAGGTACATCAAAGACTTTGCATCAGTCAGCGAGCCCCTGAGAGCCCTAACAAATCAATGCCTCATTTCAATGGTCCAAAGAAAGTGAAGAGGCATTTGAGCTCATTCGGCAGAGAATATAATTAACAGACAACATAGTCTACTATGATATGACAAGAGACACAGAACTGACAGTAGACGCCAGCCGAGTAGGGCTGAGTGCTATCCCAGCACAGGTTGATGAAGAGGCACCCCAAAGAAGGCCCATAGTATCCTACTCAAGCAAGAGCCTGTCCAAAATAAAACGGGCATATTCATAAGCCGAAAAAGGAAGCGTTAACAGTGGTCTGGGCGTGCAAAGACTTCCACCTGTTCCGATATGAAAAAACGTTTTCTATCATCACAGACCATCGGGCCCTGTTGTTCATCTACGGCAACCGTCAGGCAAGCATATCACAGAGAATCACAAGATGGTGACTACAGCTACAGGACTATTCATTTACCATAATCCATCACCCAGGAAAGGAAGACAATCCACTGACTTTCTCTCTAGACACCCCATAGAAACCTAGAAAGCAGGGAAGGGACACCACCAGAGGTCCAGAATGTCATCAAGAGCTTACCATTAGTAAAGGAAGAACTCTCAATGTCGGAAGATGGCTTATTATTGAAAGGAACGATCCCAGAGACCCTATGATGTTAAGTGGTTGAGCTGCCTCATGAAGGGCATAGAGACATTGTATCAACCAAAGGTCTACTGAGGCAAAAGGTGTGGCTCCCTCAGTTAGACAGCCAGGTAGAATAGCTACCGAAAAAAGTCCAACCTGCAGTGTCATAACACCACACCATCACACGGAACAGCTACAAATAACGCAGTTGCCTGAGAGAGTCTGGGACAAAGTACCCATCGACTTCTTCAGCTCCATCGACAAAGGATAATACATATTGGTAGCAATGGATGAATATTCAGGGTTTCCAGAAGCACATGTAGTGAGGTCCACAGCTGCACATCATGTCGTTCTGGCCCTTCGCAGAATGCTCAGGGCATACAGGACCTCCAGAGTAGTCAAGTCAGACAATGGCCCCCCATTTACCAGTGACGACTTCAGAACATTTGCAGAGCACATGGGGTTCAAGCACAAAAGAGTCACCCCACTGTGGCCTCAGGCCAACAGAACCATAAAAAGGTTTATAAGCAATTTAAAGAGAACACTTCAGGTTGCACATTTTAATGGGAAACCTTTTGAACAATTGCTGTATCCGCTACTGAGAGATTATAAGAACACACCACAAAGCACGACAGGAAAGGCCCCATCAGACGTTATGTATGGGATAAACAAAAGAACCAGGATACCTCATCTTCACAAACCAGAGGAGAATTACCAAGAGGATGGACTGATGAGGGTTTGAGATGACAAAGCTAAAGAGAAGATAAAGCCCCATGCTGATGCTGAATGACGCACTGAGATAACGCGCCGGTTGGTCGGCGACATAGTGATTGTGCGAGAACCCAGGACATACAACCACTCTTACGCATTCCAAACCGAGCCCATAGTGATAATTATTTTTAAAAAGGGTCAATAACAGCCTAAGACGGACATCATCAGATTACAAGGAACTAGTAACATTTCAAGAGAATGGAAAGGATGATGAGGAGAGAATTGAGAGACAGTGGCACAGATCCTGAAGAGGCTGATGTTTCCTATGAAGAAGATGGAGAAGAGTTGGCAAGTGACACCTGGGATATATAAGAGCAGGAGAGGACCGAACCGAGAGACCTTAGCGAGCAAGAACCCGACTGCAGAGACTCATTGGAGAAATAGGACCAGCAAGGATCTGCTATTAAAAAGAAGGGAGGTTGTGCTGTTGTGGAGTCAGTGACATCGTCACTTGTCAGGGATAGTTTCAGGACGGAGGTACCAGGAAGGGATGTGGCATGACAGGAACTGGAGGAGGCAGTAAGGAACGAGACAGGGAATGAATAAAGCACATGTTCTGAAACCGGTGTCCGAGGCCTTCATTAAAGGAGGGCGCTGTGTGGTGAACAGTGTCAGCGTGCCTCGGCAGTCCCGAGGCATCCACCATCACAAAGTCGTGTATTTCATGACATTTCACTGGACATAGTACATTCACTTACCTTTATAACATATTAGTGGTACAACCCAGCATTGTACGGGTCTGTAGCTGACATGCAGGTGAGGGTCTGCTATAGCCTTGTGTATGTTTTATTGTGTCATAACATCCTATTTTTGCAAAATAGTCAATCTCCCGAAATCATCAATACTGATAGCACAGGGCTGGACCCCGCTCCTCCCCTGTGCAGGGCGAATGGTGGGGTTGGTCAAATTTCACTTTTGCCAGTAGACCCCAGACTGGTATGCCAACCTTGTGTCCTAACTTCTTATTTTTGGAATAAGTTGCAAAATCATCAATCTCCCAAAATTGCCTATACTGATGGCACAGGGCCGTATCCCGCTGTGTGCAGGACGAATGGGTGGAGTTGGTCAGATTTCACTTTCGCCAGTCCACCCCAGACTGTTATGCCCATATCGGGCCACAATTTCAGCCCACCAACTGTTGTGGGGCTGAAGCCAACAATCGCAAAATCGTCAATCTCCCTAAACTGCCTATGTTGATAGCACAGGGCTGGACCCCACCCTGTGCAGGGCAAATGGGTGGGGAGTTTCACTATCGCCAGTACACCCAGACTCGTATACTGACCTTGGCCCAAAATCTCAGCCCACCAACTGTTATGGGGCCAGAGCCAACCCTCAACATACAAACAAACCTTCACAAATATATGGAATACATTACTCACCGTAATCGTATTTCTGGTGCTTGTATTTGAGATTCACATGCTATGCATAGGGCGACATCTAGTGCAGCTGCAGAGTATTACAGTTGTTGTTTTCGAAACTTGAAAATGAACGTCGAAATAGGGCGCGCTAGTAATACTATTCTTAGTATGACGTCCCCTGTACCCATGATCCCTCACGCGTCAAGGTCCTTCAGATTGTATTTTTCTGACATGAGGTAGCATGAGGAGTAGCATGAGTACAGAGTTCCCAAGCAGATAAAGCTCATATAACATCTATGTGCCTTCTCTCAGGGGAGGAAGGGTGGGCGCATGTGAATCTAAGCAGATACAAGCACCAGAAATACGATTACGGTGAGGAATGCATTCCTTCTGATGCTTGTGTAATCTGCTTAGATCACATGCTATGCATAGATTAGCAAGCAGTGTTATGAGAAGGTGGTGGGTTGCGAGAAGGAGTAGCAGCAAATAGATGTTTTAGAACCGCTTGTCCAATGTGTGTATCTGTCTTGGAGTGTGTGTCAATGCAGTAGTGCCGAGTGAAGGTGTGAACTGAGCTCCATGTAGCTGCTTTGCAAATGCTGTCTAAGGGGACATTTGCAATAAAGGCTAGAGTAGCCCCAGTACCCCGTGTGGAGTGGGCTCTTGGTGTAGAAGGCAGTGTCTGGTCTGATAATGAATACCATAATTGCATACATTTGACGATCCATTTGGAGATGGCTCTCTTAGAAACACGTTCTCCTAGTCTGCCTGTAGTCATGGAGATGAACAGTTGATCAGTCTTCCTAAGTGGTTTGGTCTTGTCTACATAGTAGAGAACTGCCCTCCTAACATCTAGTGTGTGGAGTTTGACCTCAGCTGAGCTAGTTGGTTTCTGAAAGAAAGCCGAAGCTCAATTGATGTTGCGCTCACCTGGCTCTCACAGGGACGTCGATCGGACCCGGACAGCTGCGATCTCCTCCAACATGAAGCGTAGTGCAGAGATGACAGACTGGACTGGACCGCCTAATCTCGTCTGCTTGACCCGTAGAAGTATTCTCCTGCAAGTGGAGAAAGGGATTTAGCCACCCGTGGATTTTAGTAATGGCACCCCACTGTTCTCCCCACTAATCACCACCGATATTCACTTTCAGTAAGCTCACCTTATGTTTGTAAATGATGAGCTCTCCATCCTGCGTGGAATGCAGGGGCGTGTAGATACCAGTTACTTCACTGGTTTAAAGGTGTTGGAAAAGTTCCGGAAGAATATTGACTCCGAGGTTCCAGGCGAGAACCCATAAGTATAAAGTTCAAAGAGTTCAATATGTCCGATGTTCACTCTTGTACATTCCATTCTTGTGTTGCAGCTGGGTCCAAGGGAAGATTGTCTTGTGGCAGCTGATGGTGTTCAGGTAAGAGTCTGTATTACCCGACACTGTCCGGCAAAAGATGCGTGTGTTTAAATTGCTGGTTTCTCTCTCCTTACAGGTGCGGCGTAAGAAGTTGCGGTTTGTTACAGAATAATGCCTCCGGTTGTTAATCAGGTAAGTCTATCGTGGAGAGGTTGTATTTGTTGCTTCTCTGGGCTCACCTTATGTTTCTTTTGTTCCCTAGATGGTGGGATTTGGCAGAGAAAATGATGGAGGCTGTGCCGGATCAAAAAATGCTGTGAGGACTGATGAGTATGGCGCAGCGCTGCAGCTGGCGATGCGACACGTGTAGAATAATTTTCAACTTTTCAAGTTCGAAGATGTGATGGATCCGGAATTCAGGTAAGGATTGAAATAATATCTGTTTTGACAAACTTGTTTGCAGGGGCAAGTCTACTACCGGGCGCATGGTTAGATTTTTTTTTTGCACAAGGAAGTATGTTGAATAAATAGCCTTGTTTACCTTGTTGTACGGCTCGACCTCGATGGCGTCTTTGAGGAGTAGAGCCTTGACCTCCTCTACCAGGATGAGTTGTTCTTCCTGTGATGGTATTTTCTGGCACGGGGGAGGTTTGAAGGTCTTCCTTGGAGTTCTATGCAGTAACCTCCTGCCACTGTTAACAACACCCACTTGTCTGATGCTATCCCCTCCCATGCTTGGGTGAATTGTGATATTCGTCCCCCGAATGGGGAGGCATGGCAGGGGACCTGTAGCGGGACGTCATTGTTTGGAGTGTGTTCCTCCACCTCTGTTGGGGGAGCCTCTCCCTTTCCTGTGACCTCTGCACTGACCCCTGGGGTAACCCTGGGATGCCTGTTGGCTATTGTTCCACGAGGAACCCTGGCTCTGACTGTATCCGGTGCCTCTTTGCACGTTTTGGCCACAAAAATGCCAAAAATGATTGCCACCCCTCTGGTTAGTTTGTTTGTTTGTTAGCTGGCCAAGGAATTTAAGTGTTTTGTAATCCTCCTTGGCGGATTTCAGAGCGTCCTCAACTGCTTTCCCAAACAATACATTCGGCTCAATAGGCATGTGAAGCAGGGTAGCCTGTGTTTCTAGTTTAAATTGACCGTCTAAGCCAGGCGTGCCGTTTCAGGATTGTGGCCTCAGCAATAACGCGTCCAGCGTTATCTGCTGCGTCAAAGTTGTTCTTTAGCAGGACGCCAGCTGTAGCTCTGCCTTCGGCAGCCACAAGGGAGAGCTTGGACTTAAGTGGTTCTGGCGCTGATTCTGCAAGGGCTGTAACCTCATCCCACTTTGTGCAGTCGTAGCTTGCTAGTAAGGTGGAATTATTAGCAATGCGTGGTTGGTATGCCGCTAAAGATGCTATCTTCCTTCCCATAGAATTAAGTTTCTTACTTTCCTTGTCCGGAGGAGCTTCGGAGGAGACCAAGGGGGTACCAGCTCTTTTGCGGGTAGTGGAAAATACCAGAGAGTCTGGTCTAAGGTGGCCCCTTATATACAAAGGGTCGGAAGGCGCTAATCGAAAAAGTTTTTCGATTCTGGGGTTTACTGCCCTGGTCTGATTAGGCATCTCTAGAGATGGTTGAATCCTTCTTTGTACCGACTTGAGTAGTGGTATAAACTGAGAAGTCGGCTTTTTATCCCCCAGAATGTTTTCTGCGAAATCCCTATCTTGTTGGGTTTTCTGTGTTTCAATTCCAAAGGGTTCAGCAGCCATGAGAAGTATGTCATTGACTAGGGGCTGGTTGTCCATCGAGGAATTGGGTAAGGTAGGGTCTTGCGGGCCGGATAGTCCATGGCAAAGACTACCGACTCACTGTCATCCTGATCATCCCCTGCATCGACGTTGGCAATGCCGATGACCTCATAATAAGTGTTATCCTCGTATATTGGCCTCATTACACGGTAGGCGGTAGGGGTTTACCGGTACCGGTAAGGGCACCGGTACCGGTAAACGCCTACCGCCTTACTACGAGTTCCCTTTGCGGGACCCGACTTTAACGGCTGGTTTTACCAGCCATTAAAGTAGGGTGCCGCAAAGGGACCTCGGAGCTAATTACGGTACCGCAATTTGCGGTACCGTAATTAGCACCTTTCCCATTCCCATTATGCCCTATGGGGGCAAAAATGGGGAAGAGCCTTGGTGAATGGGGAATTACCGCCCCCGCTCACTTTGGAGTAGAGCGGTAATTCCGCCATCCACCAAGGCGGACACAGTAAAATACCGGCGGCAACCATGGCGCTATTAGCGCCATGGTTACCGCCTACCGTGTAATGAGGCCCATGTATTCATCCTCTCCTGCGTCTAGGCCGTAAAGGTCAGAGTATATGCGAGGTGTTTTGTGGACTGGTTCGTCATACAGTGCCACTGGGGGGTGTGACCTTTTCTCTGACGGCTGAGTAGACAAACTTGCTAGGCGGACAGTCTTGACTGAGTGAGCACAGGTGTTGTCTTTGAGCTTGACACCTGGGTAGTGGGAGTAGTGTTTGCCAGACTTTGGAGAGCCTGGGGGTGCTCTTCAAAAAGATTTGCTAGAAAAAACATGTGCTGCATAACTATCTATATCTTGGGCAGACCAAGTAGTTGAACTGGGGATAATCCCCAGATAGGTAGAGGCAGGTGTAGGGGTAGAGGCAGGTATCTCACTATATAACTCCTCTTTCTCCAAATATATAGGATCAGGCTGATGTGTAGGATCAGGCTCATTTATGATGTCTTGTACAGGAATACTATCAGGTTCCTGTGGGGTAGTTGGCTGTTCCCTAGGTTTGTCCCTTTTATCCCCTAGGTTCCTGTCCTTATGAGGGGAACTGGCTCTGTGTTTGTCCCTATGATCTTTGCTCTTGTAAGACGATTTTTTAGAGATAGGGACCGTAGTAGAGGTTTTGGGGACATTAGGTCGAGTCTCGACTACGGGAACAGCGTGTGTGACGTTTTTCAACGTCGCAATGCCGGACAATGGAGTTTTGAGTCCAGCGTCCTTTGTCTTAGCGGGCTTGTCATGAGGCGCTCAGAGGACCGGAAATCCGAAGATTTGCCCTTCGCCGTCGACTTTCGGTGTGTGACTACACTCACATCGTCGCAGGGTGTGTGCTCAGTGTGGGGAAGTGTGGTGCCCTTGTCGACGGGTGTCTTCCCCATAACAGGACCGCTGGCCTGTCTGTTAGAGTCAGGAACTGGCATTGGGGAACGTTGAGGTTCCCCATCACCCTCGCCGTCCAAGAGGACGGCATTGCTGCCGTCGCTGGATGCCCCTTCTACGTCCGTTCGATGGTCAGTCTTGTCCTTTCTTGAGTCTTCACCGCGTCGAGGCATGGCGTTGGTAAAGGAAAGAAAGCAATACTAATTTTAAATACTTTGTAATTTCAATGGCGTAAGCCTTAAATGCACTCCGCTTATATGAGAACGCTCACGATGGCGGAAAAAAACAATCTGAGGGACCTACACACGTGAGGGTTCATGGGTACAGGGGACGTCACACTAGGGATAGTATTACTGGCACGCCCTATTTCAACGTCCATTTTCAAGTTTCGAAAGCAACAACTGTAATACTCAGCAGCTTCCACTAGATGTCAGCCTATGCATAGCATGTGATCTAAGCAGATTACACAAGCATCAGAAATGTATATATATTTTTTTATTGCTCGTTACTAACCTTTAAAATGCAAGTTTTTTCATCAAGCACATTTATCATGTCTGGTCATGATCAATTGACCTAAAACAAATCACAGAAAAAATAAAGGGGTTAAAAGTCTCAGCAGAACACCCATACATAACAATTTTCAACATGTCACTTCTTAATTTTGATTACTGTCCTTCACTTCTGCCAGACAATTTGTCATGTCTTCCAAAAAAAAGGTCAAAGCAATTGTTAATTTCCTGTCGGATTCGTCAAATAGCACTTTCCACCAATCCTCAGCGCTTAAAGGCCGCCGCTCTGCAACTAGGCTCCCCAAGTGCTTTATTCTTTCTAGACAAAGGGCCGTGCAGAATAGCGTCAAATGGTTTCGCGTTTCGTCTTGTTGATTACAAAGTCTACAAGTTTGTTTGAACCCATCATTGTTTGCCCATAGACTTATTCTCTCATTGGTCCCAATCAAATTAAGGCTGAATTTCATGTACAATAATCTACGATACCGATCAGGGAATGTTACTAGATATTTTTGCTTCATTCATTGCTTTTCCGTCACTTGGCACGTTCTTCAGTATCTTGTGGTTCAATCTCTGTTCTCCAGTCGAAATCCAGTCTCACCTCCAAAGTGTTTTTTTGGCTAAATTTGTGTTGGTTTGAAGATGTCAATATCAAGATCTTTTAATATTTTTTGCAGCAATCTGCCCACAGCATCAATATGCACTGTTTGTCTCCATTACCTGGATCATATAAGATTTTGTATTGTGGGAGAGTGTCTTCCATGGTCATTTTGCGGTACAGTGTTGGCATGTTCCAACACATTCTTGTGTTCATTGATATTAAGTTTAGTTCATAACGAATACAGGTTGATGGTGTTCCCTTGGGAAGCCAAAAAGAAATGAGACCAAAAGATGTTCTCTAGCTAGGCCCATAGTGCATGTGAGCTGCCTAGAGCACACGCCGCTCTGAATTAATGCAGGGACAGCTTTTTGTTGATAAAAGGCAAACACTGGATTCAAAGAATACTTGCCATATTTTTATTTATCACAGCTGCTTGAATTGCGAACTATCGACACTTAGCTTTGACCTTTTCGACCCATGGTGCAGCGTTCAAGTTTGAGCTGATTTTCATGCCCAAGTATCTGGTATGGACTACAATTTTCAAGGTCTCTTTTCCCAGAGGCCATTGAAATGTTGTGTTAGAGCAGGTTTTGTTTTTCCTTAGGTCTTTTAACATCAAAATGTCGGACTTGTTTGTGTTGATGCACGGTACATTGATATTAACATTACTCAAGGGCATGCAACTTTCGTTGAAGTCCTATTGGTGTTGCATCAAGCAGGATTAAATCGTCTGCATAAAGAAGCCAATTTATGTGGGTCTCATGAATTCAATATATAAGAATGAGCAGCAGAAAAAAAACAAGAGGACTCTTGTTTACAATGGTTGAGTTCTACTGAGGTCTCTTATATGATGGAGACAAATCCATAGAACGGCCATTGTCTACACCTATTAAATTTGCTTTGCATAAGGACAAAAACAGTAAAAGGAGCAACTTATTTGCTTGGTGATTTGCAATAATAATACAGATGAGTAGGCGAAATGCAAACGGTGGGGTAAGGGAGACAGTGAAGGAGACACCATGGTGCGGGCCCAAAAAAGAACATTTTATACCTTTTGTTCAGTTATTTAAATATACATTTTTGTGGTTCTACCTTGTTTCCTCTTAGTAAAATACCTCAGGGTTATGTACTGTGCTGAAATTAACTAGTGGCATGTTTTGCTTCTTCTTTCTTTTATTGGGGTCTATCCCCCCCCCCAAACCCAGCTAGCCTCTCCTATCCCACCCAGTAACCTTCCAATCCCCGATGACCCCCAACCCTAAACATATAAGTAGCTTTTGTGATGCCACAAGGCAATTTCAGTGAACTTTGGCGTAACAACAGTCAACAGTGCACGGTTTTTGTGCCTTTGAGAGGGAGATTAGGGACCGATTGAGTGGAGTTTAAGGTCCACAGATGTGGGATAAGGAGGGAGAGGGAGACCAAGGTAGCCCAGTGGATGGGGTTTGGGGGGGGGTTTCCTGAGTAGATCAAGGAGGCAGGATTTGTTTTTTTTTTACTTTTTTTTATTCAGCGTGGCAGCAAAACACAGGCGAACTGCGCCAGGCAATTACAATATGAATACAGATGTACCCAATATAGACATACAGAGGTTGCTTCATATATAAACATAACCATTGGGCATTTTTATAACATGGGCAGGATGACAGAGAGCTATGATAGGGGTGAGGACTCGAGCTAGTGGGGGGAGGCAGCTGGGAGAGATGTATCCGGTGTCGTATTCAGGTCGGACATATAAGATCGGAATCTGAGCCAGATATTCCTAGGCCTGGAGTGAGTGGGTTGTAGCTGAGACCAGGCTTCCTCAGAGTCTCAGGCCCACGTGACCGCTCTTAGCCATTGGGCATGTGTGGGAGGTGAGGGGCAAAGCCAGCAAAGTAGGATGGATCGTACCGCGAGAAGCATGCAGAGGCCAGCTAGTTTTTTGGAATTCTGGGAGATGCCTGGGAGGTCATGGAAGAGACATACCCCCAGGGAGGGATTGATGGGGTGGTCGAGCATAGCAGATACCGTCGAACAAACTGCCTCCCAGAACTGTGAGAGGCGGGGACAGGAGCAAATCATGTGAATGTAATTGGCAGTATCCTGACCGCATCTAGGGCAGCTAGAGGGGTGATCACTGGACATGTGGTGTAATCTGATCGGGGTGTAGTGGAACCTATGTAGTACTTTAAACTGAAATAGCTTGAAACGGGAGTTGAAAGACACCCGGTGTATGCGTTCGCATAAGTGTGCCCAGCGCTCATCCGACATTTCAACAGCAAGGTCTGCCTCCCACGCTCGCTTCAGTTTAGTGAACTCTGGAATAGATCTGGACAGCAGCATAGTGTATAATCTAGATATTTTACTTCTAGTGGGCGAGGGGGAGGTGAGTTCCTCGATGGCAGGGTCGTCCGGTGGTAATGCTGGGAACATCTGGTAATTACGTTTAAGGGTCCTACGAAGGGACGAATATTGGAGCCATACACACTGGCCACTCCTTAAGGACAATGGGAGGTCAGGCCATTCAACGAATATACCCTGATCAAACACATCACGCAACAACTCATATCCCGCTTCAGCCCAGCGACGAACCATGGCCGTTGGCACCCGTGGGACCCCTGGAAGGAAGTTCCAGAGAGGGAGGTTGCCATGAAAGGCGTAAGCAGTTCCGGTCAGCCTCCATGTTTTCGCCAATGCCAGGGATGTGCAGGCAACCGGGCTCTGAGAGTCCAGCTCCAGGGGGGCGGGTTGTATCACCAGGGAGCGGATGTCGCAGACCGCAAGTTTCTCGAGTCTAACATGTGGGGGGGTCCGTTGTGTTAAACCAGTAGGATGTATATTGGATTTGGGATACCAGCCAGTATTTGAGGAAATTCGGGGCGCCAAAGTCCCCGTAAGTCATAGGGGTAGACAAGGTATTAAGTTTAAGGCGAATCGCACCCAAGTGCCAAAGAAAGGAATTGACAGTGCGGGTCAGCTCACGGAAGAAGCCCTCCCCTGGCCACAAGGGAATATTGGTGAACCTGTAAAGTAGTTGGGGCAACACAACCATTTTCAGTAGACCAATTCTGCCTGCGAGGGATATCGGGAGTTTGTCCCAGTCTAGGACTTTAGACGACAGATGTGTAAGATACTTCTGGTAGTTCTCCCTGAAGGTCAGCGCTTGATGGCGCGTTACCTCTATCCCCAGGTAGGTAATCGTAGACTGAGCCCATGTGAACCCCTGGGTGTCGGGGGGTGGGGGGGAGTGCACTCCGTGAGTGGGAAGAGTGTGGATTTCGAACAATTCACCTTAAGGCCCAAGATTCGGCCAAAATGAATGACGTCCTCCAGTATTGGGGGTAAGTTGATGGAGGGAGAGCGAATAAACAACAGTGCGTCATCAGCATATAGGGACACTATGTCCGCCTGGCCCACAGTGCGGAGACCTCTATGCGCATGGAATTGGTGGAGCATATCGGCAAAAGGCTCTATTGCTATAGCAAAGATCAGATGAGAGAAGGGGCATCCCTGTCTTGTCCCCCTGGTGATCCTAAAGAGAGGGGAGCAAGAGGGGAGCAACGGGCGTCGGTGCGGACCCTAGCCACCGGATCAGAGTAAAGCAATCTAACCCAGGAAAGAAAGGAGGGGCCAAATTTACAGCTCTCGAGGACCCGCCACAAATACCTCCATGAAACCGAATCGAACGCTTTTTGCATGTCAAGCGCGGCAGCCACCGGTTGTGTCTCGGGGTTTACTCTATTAATTATATTAAAGAGACGCCTTAGGTTCAGAGAGGTAGAGCGACCTGGGATGAAGCCCCCCTGATCTGGCTGGATGATAGATGGTAAAAATGGAGCCAACCGGAGTGCCAGTACCTTGGCGTGGATTTTGACATCGCAATTTATAAGTGAGAGCGGGCGGTAGGAACCGCATTGCGAGGGGGATTTACCAGATTTAAGCAATACTGTAATTGTGGCTTCGCGGAGTGAAGGGGGAAATACACCGGCCTCCACCGATTCCTCCCAGAGAGCCAAAAGGTGAGGAAGCAATAGTGATTTATAGCGCTTATAAAATTCAACTGGGATACCATCCGAGCCAGGGGCTCTTCCCGAGGATAAGGAGTCCATAGCATCAGAGAGCTCCTCGAGCGTGAGTGGGGAATCAAGGGAGCCCGCTGTCTCCGGAGAGAGAGTCGACATAGGAAGGGTATCGAGAAAGGAATCGATCTCCACCGCTGACACCTCATCAGAGTTGGAATATAGGGCTTCATAGAATGTGAAAAATTCTGTATTGATGTCCTGTGAGGTGACAGCCATGCAGTCAGACCTCTCAATCCCAAGTATATGTGGGGAACCCGTTTCATGACGGATCAGTCTCGCCAGAAATCGGCCAGGGCGTTCACCCTCTCCGTATCTCCTCGCCATGCCAGGGTTATCTAAAAAAATGTGTTCGCGCTCCGCAAGGGATCGGAACGTATCCAGCTCCACCCTGATATCCGCCAGGGTACCCAGGGCGGAGTGGAGTGAGCATTTAGCCTCCAGGATTGATAATTTGGATTCACTCACGGCGAGATCTCTCCGGATCGACTTAAGGACACCATTCTCCTTTGACAGCGCTATCCCTCTAATATAAGCCTTAAAGGACTCCCATAGAGTGGCCTGTGATGCTACCGAGCCCGTGTTCGTCTCGAAGAACTCCTCAATAGATACCTCGAGCTCAGAGCAAAACTCCGGATCCAGAAGGGAGAGGGGTTTCAACCTCCAACCTATGGTGACGGTTACCGGAGAGTGGTCAGACAGGGTTCTGGGAAGGATCATTAGCTGTATGACATTCTTAACCAATTCGTTGGAGATCACCCATCTATCAATACGGGAATAGGAATCGTGGACTGAGGAGTAGAAAGAGTAAACACGAGAATCCGGGTAGAAGAACCTCCATGCATCAACCATGGCGAGACGGGGTAGGGATGATAGGGCAGCATAAGCTGCCCTGGAAAGTTGACGGGGCCTGGACCCAGATCTATCGAGGGCTACATCAAAAATTGTATTGAAATCACCTCCCCAGAGGATGGGGACGAGGGGGAAGCCATCGAGGAGGGACGCGACCTGTACATAGAAATCAGGGTCATCTATAGTAGGGCCATAAATGTTCAGCAGGACGATCTCCTTGTTTTGAAGTGTGGCATGAAGCAGTACATATCTGCCTTGGGGGTCAATTTGTGAAGAGATAAGAGTGAACTTGAGACTCTTATGGATGAGAGTCATGACCCCACGGCTTTGGGAGGAGAAATCGGTGAAGAATCTATGGGGGCCCCATGTTTTGGCAAATCTCACACACTGTTCCGTGCGGGCATGTGTCTCCTGCAAAAAAAAGAACCTTGGTCCCATGACGCTCAGCCTGCAGCTGGAGCTGCCTCATCTTTTTGTAATTACCCAACCCCCGTACATTCCAGCTCATAAAGGTCAAGTCACTCCCAGACATTGATGCAGGGACGATTGTATCAGAAAAAATGTCGATGACCAATGGGCCAGTTTAGTAGCCCTGCGGAAACGGTCACTGAGTATCATCCCGCGGTCCGCCTTTGCTGCCAACGTCAAACTTTTAGTAACATAATCCCCAACATCCCTCCCCCAAACAGAGGGATGGCAATCCCAAAACCCCTCAACCAAAACCAAACGAAGGGCATCAGCGCCTGGGGGCCTGTAGGCCGGATTGGCCGCGTCTCTCCGGGCGGCGGCAGGTCCAAGTGAAACAAAAGGTGCCAACAGTGGAAATTTGCACGTAACTTGGACGGGGTTTTTGCACATGTTGATGTGGCACATATTCGTAAAGATGAAACAATCTAAGCAGATTTCAAAATAGAGAACCAGTATGTCCCCGATACAGGAAGATGGCCGGCTTTGGGCCCTCCTCAACGGGGCTGAAGGATAACTGTAGAGCCGTGATCAGAGGAGGGGGATCAGCCCGGGTAATGTTCATCGATGAACTTGGAGGCCTCTTCTGGGAGCGTGAAGAAGAACACCCGGTTGGCATGTTCTATGCAAAGTTTGGCGGGATAGAGCATGGCGTATTTAATTGAGGGGTCCTGCAGCCTGCGCTTGACCGCTAGGAAAGTCTTGCGTTCACGCTGGACGGCCATCGAAAAGTCTGGGTAAAGATGGATCCTTGCGCCGCCCAGTAGGAGCTCGCCCTTGAGTCTCGCGGCCCTGAGGAGGGCATCGCGGTCACGAAAATTCAGCACACGGGCTATGATGGGCCGAGGAGGAGCATCAGGCTTGGGTTTAGCCGCCAGGGCTCGGTGTGCACGCTCTATGGTGAATTGCGGGGAGAGCTTGGGTGAGTCGAGGAGTGTCAGTAATGTGTGTTCAACGAAATCTTCCATTGATTCATGTACCTCATTCTCGGGAACACTGATAATTCGGAGGTTATTGCGCCTTGATCAGGATTCCAAGTCCTCGTTCTTCTTCTCCACATCGAGGACTCGGTTGGATAGAGCGACGACCTCAGAACACAGGGCACCCAATGCATCCTCAGCGGAGCCCACCCGTGTCTCGACCTCCACCACCCGGCTATCTGTCCTCTCAATGTGGGCCTTGATAGAGGATATAGTGCCGTTCATGTCGTCTAGTTTGGAGTGGAGTGCGGTGAAGCCCTCACGGATAAAGTCCATCATATTTTGAGACTCCGGAGCTGTGGCGGATGATGACGCAGTGGGGGCCTGCTCTGTGGTTTCTTCTGGCGATCTCACCGGCGTCTTCGCAAACATATTGATGGAGCCCTGTTTCTTTGCGGCCCCCTTGGTCATCTTGGCGATATTGGAGTTGCAATGGGGTAAGGGGGGGATCACAGCAGCTCAAGAAAAAAGGTGGGGGGAGCTCAGACCGTACAACACGTAGGGCAGTAAGCAAGGCGTGATGTAGAGCAGGTGGTCCTCCAGGGGGGGCCAGCGACTGTGGACCTGTATGTGTAAGGCTTGTGGCTGCTGGTGCAGCCTGCGGGGGTTCAGCTTGCCCCAGGTGACGTGGAAGGCGCAGTCCGAGGGACTCGGGCGTGGATGACACAGGGGTTGAGGGTGGTGGTGCCCAATGGCCACTATGAGAGCAAGGACCCAGATTTGGTTATCCAGGCGAGTCTGTAGGAGGGGTGGGAGAAAGCACCACCCAGCCCTGTACACTGCCGATGAGATGGACAGGCTGTGGTTTAGGAGCAGCAATGTAGGTTGTAGCAGGCACCGGGAGACCCCTGGCCAGGAGTCCCCCCCAGAGTGGAGATGTGGGTGGCTAGCATGGCCCAGAGCACCCCAAGTTGATTGCACGGATGCGGGCAGTTCCACTGTGCAGGGGGACACCTGGGCGAGGTAAAGCCAGGGCAGAGCGTATCGAGCGGAGGAGCCAGTGACTATTGCATGTCCCAGAGTCAGGCACCGCCAGCGCTCAGGTCGCAGAGCGATGCAAGGGGGGAGTGAGGCAGTACCCCCCCTGCACGTACCTTATTGGGCCCAGGGTCCTGCGGTCTGCGTCGGCAGGAAAGCGCGGCACCAGGTATGCGATGTGCGCCGCAGCTCAACCCCGTCTCCGGAGTCTCGTTGAGGGGGCTAGGGGAGGGCCTCCAATGGTCGGCCCCTCCGGCGAGCATGGTCACGGTCCAGGAGGGGCCAGGCTGCTGCGGCGCTGAGGGTGTCTTCCGAGGCAGCGGCGGGACGTGCCGCGGCAGCAGCCGTGTGCACAACCCCCCTCGGCGGTGGGTGGCAGTCCCAGGATAAGTGCAGGATCGACGCTCCGGGGGGGGGGGGCTTCCTCATGCGGCGAGTCTCGGCAGAAGTGGGTGGGGGGGCAAGGACCCCAGAGTGCCCCACGGGTCTTCGCTCAAGTGGATGTCGGCTCCAGTGTGTAGAGAGGCCCGGCGTGTCCCACGGCCGGGGCTGAACGTTGGCGCGAAGACGCCTCGCTGGTGGAGGAGGGGCACGGAGATATCAGGATGTCAGGGCCCCCGACACCGTTTCTCGTCGGGATTCGGGCCAGATGATGCCCGGATACTCAGCGCCAAAGTCGAGCCCTCCAAGGTCGATTGCCAATGCGGGAAAGTGCCGAAAAAAGGATCATGCGACCTGCCTGCCGCAGAGAGTAACTTTCAGGCGGCCATCTTGTTAGGTGCTCAACAGCGCCCCCCAAGGAGGCAGGATTTAAAGAGATGTTCAGTCATAGATGATGCCAAAATGGATGAGGAGCAGTAAGAGAGATATTGCGCGAGTCTAACATTTAATTACCTGTAGACTAAAATGAAACAAGGTATCATTTCTGAAGCGCACACTGACATGAGACTTGCAACTAGGAAGCAAACGAAATGACAGATATTAATTACCCCTAACCGAGCGCTATCTGCCACTGACACAAGGTGGGAAGGAGGACGCAGACACTCGTTGGACAATATTCCTTCTCTGTAGAGTGTCTCTATGGGGTATAAAAGATGATGAGGAGCGTCATGTTCTTCTAGGGGTGCAGAATCCAGAACAGGGAGACCGGCTCCATGGCCCAAGCTGGTTTTGAATGTCTGCCACTAAGATGGGCAGGGAAAGCTCTCCTAGATAAGTGTGGTCCCTGAAGTGACCAATGATGGCCTGCCGACCTGCAGTTGCACACATGCAGCCTGTTTTTCCCATCTCTATTTCCCTGCCTCACCCTTTATGGGCGAGCCCTCCATTCTGCAGGTTTTTCTTTGGTCTTGCCTACCCTTACACCTTCTCGTCCCCTGCTCCCCCTGCTTGTTTTACTTATTTCATTTATGTTCACGAATTGAGTTTTTGAGAAAATGTCTTCTCAAAATGCAAATCGCTGACATGTGGTTGTTAAAACTGCCTCCCCAAGAAGAAAGAGTGGGGGTTGGATGACGACAGGCTGGCTGGGAGGCAGGTGGGACTTTGGGTCTCAAAGGCCCCATGTGTCCTGTCCTACATAATGGAGACCATTCCCCAACAGTGATTCGCCCGACGACCCTATCCTCCAGGATGGGTCCATGATAAATTGCACCTTCCTCTTTGTGAGGACTTCCCTTCTTGCTCGGTTATATGGAATGGCCCTTGCCTGGTTCTCGAGTTTCCTTCAGACACCTGGTTCCACTGAGTGGCCCACATGACACTGACAGTGTTTCCTCTAACCCCCAGCTCAGTCAACTGGCCGCCTACCAGGTCTTGCGAGATGTCCCCCAGTTCCGTGGCACCCACAGTGAACCTGGACATGTCCCCTGTGTCCTTTCACAGCTGCCTCTCGTATGCTTGTGCCAATCTATGCCTCCTGTCTGCAGCTGCAGTGCCTAAGTGCTGCTATGACAGGGGAACAGGTGGTAAACAGAAAGGGCTGGCCACTGAGGACGATGCACATACAATCAGAAAGCCTCATTGTATCGACCTCAGATGGGTGGGAAGCTGGACAGCCCCAATGGGAGGTGGAGGTGAAGATTAGTAGACACCCCCTCACGAGCTATCTCACCAGCGAGGGGATCTTTGTGATGCATTGTCTTGCAATGGTTAGAGTTATATTATTATTGTATTTATGGAGCGCGATCTGGCAACCGCGCTTTCCAAGTCATAGGGGGAAGAACACAGTGAGGCAAGCAGCGATAGAAGGGAGCAGTTTGGCAGCAGGGGATCTACAAGCAGCCAGGGGAGGAAGTCTCAGGTCAGGTGGGGAGTGGAGGGTGTGTGGACCTATGTGTTAGGGAGTCATTTGGCTGCAATGTCAGGTCATGGTCTCTGCCCGTAGCGACATACATGAATCTATTCACATTATGAAAGCTGTAAATGAACAAAACATGGGTGATTTGTTTACTAAACAGGTTAATAATGTATTTCTTTAATGTATTTTGTTGTACCGTACAAGCAGAGCACCATAAGACAAGTGCACAGCGCTGAATGCAAAGTGGCTACATGTCTCAAATGAATGCAAGCAATATTAACAGAACACTTCCCGCAATGCTGGAGTAAACATCTGGCAGAGGAAATTGCAGTTCTGCAGAAATCAGGATATATGGATACAGAACAGCTGGAGCATGTGCAGATTATGGGAGAGCAAGCAGGCAAGCGGATCCATCCCTTTGAAAGAAAAACCGCTGGACAGCTGAAAAAAAAGGCTTTTCCAAATCGCAGCTTCAAATGATATGAAAGGGGGAATACATTAGCCCCAGGCTCGCCAGTTACTTTAATACAACCAATTCCGGCTCCAGGAGGTTTTACACCTGCATTCTTCTCTGCCGGATCCCGAGGAGAGCCCCCAGCCAAGGATCTATGTTAATGGACATCCATATTGTGAAGGAGAAATTACCTGGGAAGTGGGAGGAAAAAACTCGATGAGCTTGTCACACGGCGGGGCTCAGCTGGAGCAGGCTATAGGGTCCTAGCTAAGTGCACAACTTTACCCACAATGGAGCCATAGGATGAAGCTGGCGGCCTTGAGGCGACGGTCCAAGCCATCAAAGGTACCAGCGTGGAAGTGTCATTCATAAGGAATCAGCCCAATGAGATTGGCGACCACATGCAGATCCTTTTGCTTCTCGATACAAAAGCAGAGATTGCGGCGGCGTTCGACAGAGCCGCGGGTATTATTGAAATTTGCACTCGCAAAATAATTGCTTTCGGCTTTGAAAAGCCCCTGAATGAGCTGGGCTGGCAAAGGTGCTTTTCTTCCCGTCTTCATGTTCTCAATGTGACTTCCTCCAAAAGAGTCAATGCACAGATGAGGTTTCCTAAGCACCTCACCGAGCAGGGCGACGAACGAGGAAATCAGTGCTTAGAGATTCAAATAAGACTTGTGCCTGTGTAGTAATCAGCTCTTCCTAAGTACTTTAGAAAATGGTTATTTTATGGGCACCTCATTTGGGTCTACATGGCACACCAATATTTGCCCCACAGCCAGTGGGCTCCACTCCCAGCTGGGGAACTCTACTCCCTGCTAGAGGACTCTAATCTCACCTACATCACTGGCACCTACGGGTGAGGGCACCAGTCAAAAAACTAGGGAGGAATGCAGGTTGCATCTACCGGTGGAACCTCCCATCCAAGTTTCCCAGTTCCATGCGTGACACCTGGAGCCAGTCCTGGGTTTTGCTTCCAATTGCTTGCTGGAACTTGTAGTTTTGCTTTCCCCATTGCAAGGGTGGGCCTACACATCCGGTCATGCAGTACGGTCCAGGCCAACTTGCCAGCTATGGTGAAAGTCTATGCTACAGACTGGCTGCCGGTACCACCTTCTACTGCGTACCATTTCAGGTTCTCAAGCCTATGCCTACCACTCACTACCCTCTGCGTCATGCCACAGCCCCCCTCACCGTTTTCATTTTGAAGCCACGCCGACTTGCATGTTTTGCACTGTCCCAGGGTTCCCATCTCCCATCAATGCACTGACTCATGCCCTAGAAATGAGACGGGCACCACAAGCTCCCTTTGCCATCTCTGTGATGAGCATCTTCAGAGTAGTGGGCGGGACAGTAGCCTCATCTCAGCTCTTGGTGGAAAAAAAGAGGACAGTTCCAGTGGAGCACGTCTCAGGGCACAGGGGGGCAGGTAGGCAGGACTCCTACAATTACCGTCACCACAGCAGGGTGACACAAGGATCGCAAATGCTCGCAGCGAGGCACACTCTCATAAATCATGACCCAGAGGAGCTGGACAACAGGGTTTGCTTGGAGAGGGCCCAGCCCCACAAGTTAGAAATTCCCCAAGTCTCCAGTGTCAACTCGGGATGGCAGTGCTCCTTTAGGGTACCATGGGTACGAGCTGGTCAGTTCGCTGGATGGCCCAGGAACACTTCTGAAGAGACTCTTTGGAAGGGTAAGCAAGAGGTGGCGAGAGTAGTTGGTCCCACTACTTCAAAAGGGTTGAAGCGTCCTTAGAGGCCTTCTGTGACCGACACAAAAATAGGGGTCCAACGGGACAATAGCTGGGATCAGGGGTCCAAACCTTCTTGCACGTCTCCGGCGGTTCTGTGGGTCTGCTCTTCCATTACAGGATACTTAGCTCCTTCTGTAGTTCGGTGTGAACTTCAGGTGATCGACCTAGAATGGATGCAGAGCCCCTTCTCTTATCCAAGATTCGTTTTGCACCCAAATATGGGATAGCCAACGGAAGATCTTCTCTCTGGCATTCACGCCAGGCATGGGTCAATCGTGGCCCCGGGTGGTTCATACAGGCATACCAGACATACTGGCACCAGTAGTGTGGATTGGGACCAGACAGTCCCAACCTTCTTCCTGGGCACTAGCACATGTGACATGCAGGAGCCCGTGAAAGATGCGGTTTTCTGCAAATAAGGAATACCCGGGTCACTCGACCTGGGGGAAGGCAAAGGGACAAAATGGCCAAAGGACAGAACAAAAGACTTCGTGGCACAGCCATTTTCCGCCCTGGCCACAGTCTTGAGCCAAATGCAGTAAATGCGTTTTGGTTCATTAAAAAGTAGTCAAAATACTTTAGAAGTAAACTGCTGCCACCAGTTCGTCCAAGGCACACTTGTACAATAACCAGAAAATTCTTAGAGGTTGGCTGGGGCCCTATGCACGGTACTGTAAGGTACTTAGCACATAGATACAAAGTTACCAAGAAATGGCAACATAGTCAAAGACTAACGGAAGCATTGTTTCCCAGTACTGAGAGCCTGAAGGCCATTTCAGTTTCCCCATCACAGATGAGCTAAAGCCGAGAAGAGCGCAGCAAAAGTCAGGTAAGGTAAGCCAAACAAAAGCAAAAGGTTTGGGGGTCCATAAATGGAGGGAATATTGCACCTAAGGGGAATCTTTCCTAACAGTTGACAAAGGTATAAATGAATTAGACATTTGCGTCTGTCCCCATTACTCCAATAATGCCCAGCAGCTGCGTTATCAGACCAGGAAGTGGTAGCCAGCTTGACTGGTGACCTAAAGCTTCACAATGGTGGTGTTTGTGTATTCCATGATCCTCCTTCTGTTCCTAGAAAGGTGGAAAGCCCAGGATCAGCTTCAGTATTGAAATGCTGATGTGCTGGTTTTTGTGCCTCCACTGCCACTACCACAAATCTTAGGCCCATCGACAACCCAGGGTAGTTGACCCAACCATAACTTGCCACCAATCCTCATTATATGCTCTTGAGGAACTTCCAGCCCATCAGATCATCTCATTGCCCCCATGATTCCCAGCCATGCACTGACTAGGCTGCCATGTCAGGCAGAGACGCAGGGGATGTAAGCAGCGCGTCTCCAGAGATCAGCACTAAACTTGTGCAGCGCTCTTTATTTTAGCCATCAGCCTCCAGATTAAGGGAGAAGGTCATTCATTAACAGCTCTATTAGAGTCAAGGGGTGATACAGGAAGTTGGAAGCTCTAAAGTATTCGACAAACACTACAAAAGCCCAAACTGTTGGCATTGCCAAAGATATGGAAAAGGTATTTGCCAGGCATTGCCGAAATGGTACTAGCTGGTCATTAATGGAAGCAGCTCTAAAATCATACACCTACCTGGGCATATGATAGCAGTGCCTGACAAATGCCTATCTAAAACTATACAAAATCTGAACTGAGGTCAAGAGATTTGCTGAACTCCTGGGAAAGAAAAAAAAGATGCCTTCTGGCATATGGAAAAGGGACTAAGTCCCTTTTCCCTGTCTATTGGCCAGGAGACGGGAGGAGCTCCAGTTCCACAGGTAAGTGAGGATCGAGCAAGGGTGTGGGAAAGGGAATCGAGGGAGAGTGAGGTGGGTAGACAACAGGGAAAGACTCCCTGTTGCCTCCCCATATTAACCACAACAAAAAAATTGGCACCACCGGGAAAGGGCCTCGAGTGGCTGGGGCAGTGAGTGGGGAATGTGTACTTTCGTCCACTGTTCCAACCACCGGATTGGCTGAGCGCCCTTCCGCAGGTGCGAATAATGGTTTTTGTCCAATGTGCTTTAACTTGCACCATTGTCGGTAGTGTGAAAGAATATTCCCTTGGCAGGGATCTGCCACCATGAAGTGATATTTAAATAATTACGTATTCTATCAACATTACTGACTCAATGTGCTTTTAAGAAAAACACGTTATTCTCCTTGACCTGGAAGCCCCATTGCAAATAAAACGAAGTATTTCATTTTTTGGACTGGGCTGCAATGGTTGTACAGAGGACAGCATTTAATGCGGACACCTGATAAAGTAAGAACCGAACATTTTAGAGCCTTTGGTATTGTGTGTGAGTACAGACTCTCGTTGCAGGGGGAAGGCAATTCTGGGAATTCCTAACTAGAAGCGGACCCCCAACCATCAGATTCTCGGAGGGTTATCACCATTCCACATACTTTTTCACCACAATGCTCCACAATCCGACTAGTGTCCACTGTGGTGTGGCATCTGTGCTCTAGCACCTTCAAGCGTCTCTTGTGCTAGATGGAATTACCAATAAAGATCACAGACCAAATAACCGGATAGACTCAAGGAATATGGCAAAACGCGACTTCATTCTCATTTAATAAAGCAGGGAGACCTGGCAGACATCGGGCTGATGCATGCACACTCACACACAAACTTGTTTATACAGAGGTTTTATTCCCCATTTTGCGAAATCTATGTCAACCTATATGACAAATAATAAAGCCTATCAATGGGAGGGATTGGTTAGGTGAACATATCTACTTATAGAACATATAAGGATCAGTGCATCATTGGCTGCCCCTGATCTGTAGGGCACGCCTTGAACGACCTCTAAATACGTACTGTACTGATTACAACGGACAATATAGCAGTGGATTGGTCTATGCAACATTGTATGTTAGGTTGTCCACTAGATGCACAGATTGGTTGGCATTTCCACCAAACCTTGGACTTTTGGCTCGTTACTGCACGTGAGCAAAACAGAATCTAGTGCTCTGACTCACGTCAGACTACTCCATGCTTCCCCATTAATCCATCATCTCTCATCGGTTCGGCCATAAGCCAAAGTCTTCCGTCTGTAGTTGACCTTGTAGCCTGCTCACGGTCATGGAACATTTGAGGGCATGTGAGCACACCACTATCTTTGCCTGAGGCTTAATGAATAGCCCTTGTTTTCGACTTCTAGATCATGTTAGGAGATCACAAATGTGTCCATTTCAACCTTCTATTTACTGCTATTTGATTCAGTTATATTGGGTGTCATTGCTCCTTTTGGCCTCTAGAGACTTGCTCACTCCATCTTGTATGGACTTTATACACATAACTGTCCAATACTTGGCTCTTGCAAATATATTATTCTTCTTTAATCTAAAAGAAATGTCTCACACTCGGGGCTTATCCATCTGCCTCCCCTTGTGCCTTGCAATTATTCCTTAACATAGCATCCTTGATCCTAGACTGACAAACTCCTCTTTGTTTTGCACACAGAGATTTCTTCCAACATCGCCTGATTCTGCAGCCTTGGTCTGTCTCTGAGGTTGCTTGGTTGAATCCAACACGAGCCAGCGTCCATTTTCCTACCATGGCCATCCTTGCCATGTTATATTTACCTCTGTAGCAAGCTTCTATATGACTCTTCTACCTTGCGTTACTGCATATTTACAGTTATTGGCCAGTAAGTTAATTTATCTAATCATGAATACAGTTTCTCTTAGTGCTTCAGTTACATCGTTACTTCTTAGGTATTTCATTTCAGTATAGCTTCTTATATCTTTTTTATGACATCACCCTGCCTTCGTCAGATTTCACTTAGCGTTCAATGATGTCCAGTGGTACGTGCTGACATGCTTCCACGTGATAGCCTTCTACATGCTCAGTGTGAGGGTACATTCTGTATGGCTATCTGAGTGCATAGCGTCTCTCATACACTTGATGCAGTATTGGGACAATACATGGGGTCCCATTTACAGCTCTTCTCCTACTGTTCCAATATGAGGGCGGTGAGGGGGCGGTAACTAGCGAAAAAGCATCAAACTGCTCCTCTACACATCTGTAGACAGGAGACATGGTGCCTCATTCTTAGTTTGGCAGTGAATCAACAGTAAATATGTTGATTTACTGGCAAACTCATTTACCGCTGCTGTCACTATGTCCCGTGCCAATACCACGGCATTACGAGTGGTGGTAAGGCAGTGTAAATCCCCATTTTTGGAGTCGATATGACAACATGGGTATTTTTGGTAGATTTATCAAGCAGTAGTATTGTGTGGTAAATCTGCCAATTTTTGGAGGTAAAGTGGAATATTCACTCCCAGCTTTTAGCTGGATGGGAATCCTGCAAACTCATAATTAGGTGGTGCAGTAAAACTGCCAGGTATTCCACTGGGTGCTAACAGAATTACTGCCACCATTTTACCACACTGGCAAACATCTAATGAGGCCATAGTGCCACCTGGAAGCAGCCAACATGCGCCTAGGCCCAGCCTTACAGTGAGGAGTCTGTTCAAGTTCCAGAGACCTTCCTAGAAGAGCTCCAGCCTGTGCGACAGAACCAAAGACACCAATGCCTGACAGCCCCGGGTTCCATAAGAAGAGTCGGAGGGAGGTCCAGAGATGACAGAGCCCTGAAGAAGGACTTCTCCAAATAGGGGCAGATACAAAAGCGATTCACCATCATTCCCCTGAGTACTAGAGTACTAAAAATCACAGCACATCTTGAGGCCCTGGTTGGGGTTGAGGCAGTAGTTTTGGCAACCACTCCTGTACCCCTTCTTATGGATCCATCCCTGGTATGAAAATATAAGCCCGTCCCGCCCCCACACCCCAAGGACTCTTTCATCTTTGTGAATAGTAAGTGGTAGCACAGGGTAGGCAAGGATGATTAAATGCCATTTCAAAATATTCACTAAATCATCTTGCCAGTCACATGGATGGGGGACGCAGACTTATAAAGGATCTAGGTCTCTCATTCCCACAGGCAGGCTGCGCTGTTCCCTAGCCATTTTGCTCCCAAATTTCCCCTCCTCTTTCCCATAATGGTGGTTCGCCCCAGCCCCACCCCCCATTCACTTCCACTGTACCGCCTTACTATCTATCTTACCCCCTCTAGCCACCTGTTTTTTTTCTCCCTATTTTCTCAACAAAATGCAAATTTTCCATTTCAATTGATATTTTATTTGTATCGCGCTCGTACACAAGTGTATCAAAATCAACAAAGCAAGGGAGGGGAACAAGGGACAACAAAACAATGTTCTTAATAGGCCCAGTGACATTGAGAAGGTTGTATACTAATCGACCTTTTCACAATTGACCTCAGGAGAATTGACCTAATTTAGAAGGTCAATTAGGACATATATTCAGGGGGAATCCAGAGTGGCAGGGATGCTGTTCCAGAAGGAGGCCCCAGGCGAAGACAGATCTACCCCCAGCTAGTTTCTTTGAAAAATGACTGACCCTGGGGGAGTTAGAGGTGGAGGTGCAAAGAGCTCTGGAGGGAAGGTATTCACGGCGGGACAGCTGAAAGTATTTTGGACCACGGCCTCAGAAAGCCTTGTGGACAATGCAAAAGGTCCTGAATTTAATTCTTGCAGCCACTGGGAGCCAATGGATCGATTTGAGGGATGGAGAGATACGATCCCAGAGCTTGAGGCCAAGGACAAGTCTTGCAATCCTGTTCTGGATAAGTTGCAAAGGGCAGAGAGTCAAAGCAGGTAGATTTATAAAGAGGCTGTTGCAATAATCCAACCTAGAGCGAACCAGGGCTTGAGAGACAGTGAGCTTCTGGGGAAAGGAGAGGAAAGGCAGAATACCTCTGACGAGATGCAGCAGAAAGTTTTACTTTTTAGAGACATCAGCGATGTGGACAGAGAAGGAAAGCCTGCAGTCGAAGATGACCCTGAGGTTCTTAGCTAGTTCTTAGAGTAGGAGGGCCAAGGGAGGCCGGCCAAAGTGAGAGGAAAGGAGGGTGGAGGTGTGCCAATGAGGAGGATCTCAGTCTTGCTGGCATTGAAGCAGACATCATTGGCGGCACACCAATCCTGAATGGCAGATAGGAAAACGGCGATGAGAAATAGGAGAAGAGGTGGCCGAGGGAAGCCTGAAAATGAGCTGAATGTCATAAGCAGAACACTGAAAATTGCAGCAGAAAATGGCAATGTGGTGGGCGAGAGTTGCCAGGTATTGGTTGAAGAGCCAGTGTGAGGGGTTAGACCCCCTGGGGAACACTGCAGGTAGAAAGGGAGTTAGATGAAAGGAAGGGCCCAAGTTGGACCTGGGAGGGTTGATCAGAGAGGAAAGAGGTCAGCCAGGCCAGGGCATGATCAGTGATACCCAGTTTGTCACAGAGACGGTTGAGCAGGATGGCATGGTTGACCATGTCTAAGGGAGAAGAGAGATAGAGTAGGATCAGGACAGATGGGATGTTAGAGTCAAGGTTGGAGAGCAGATATTCACAGATGTTCAGGAGAGCAGTTTCCGTACTTCTGGCAGCTCTGAAGCCAGACTGATGGTTATGGAGACAACCAACAGAATCAGAATGAAGGTTAAGCTGCGAGATGGCCAGCTTTTCCAGGAGTTTGCTCAGAAAAGGCGTGATGGAGATTGGGCGATAGCAGGGCGGGAAGGGTCAGCTGTGGGTTTCTTGAAAAAGAGGGTGCACAAGAGAGTGCCTCAGGAGCCTTCCCCTCCACAGCAAAGGAGAGGTTGCAGAAATCAGCAAGGGCAGGAGCGAGGGTGTCAATGTGGACCTTAATGGATTTGGAAGAACCTGTTTTGACGAGACTTTCAGATTGGACTTGTCTAGAGACCTTGTCAGGGGAGAAAGGAAGAAAAGGAGGTGGCAGCGAAAGCCTCAACTGACAAACTCTTCTTGGGACGGATGTCCGAGAAGGTAGGTGGTAATATTGGGGTAGGCTTAGCCTGGGGGGAAGAGAGGGAGAGATGAGAGGAGGGAGTGATCTCTCCAGGAGAGAGGAGTGGTCAAAGGGATGGAGAGAGGGCAGTCAGAGGAGATCAAGACATCAAGTGTGTGCCCTGCAGAGTGAGTCGGGTCAGAGGGGAGGATAGAAAGGGAGAAGCATCACAGAGGTCACGGAAGAGTACCGAGGAGGCACAAGGAGAGTCTAGATGGATATTGAGGTCACCAAGAAGGAGGAGTTGAGTAGTTGAGCCAGGAGGGAGGAGGAGAGATCCGACCCACTCAGAGAGAAGAACAAGTTACTTACCAGCTGGTAACGTTCTTTCGATTGGATGTTCCCCCAACTTATTCCACATCTTTGAAATTTAATGCCCACAGCTGTGCTGCTTCATACATTATTTCGGCAGAGGGCGTCCCGTGTCGGTTCGATGTCCCTCAAAGGCCTCCGTCAAGGGTGACGCCGCCAAATGTTATAAATAGGATGCACGGTGCACGTAGCCTCAGTTTATGTTTTTTCCTCCATAACGTTTAACATGCTCGTACACAACTGCTGCTTGACTGCACATAGCCTTGCGGGAACGCAAGCTGAAATAGCATAGGAAATTCTTCAGAGGGCCAATCTGGGAGGGCGATGTGGAATACGTTGGAGGAACATCCAGTCGAAAGAATGTTACCAGCTGGTAAGTAACTTGTTCTTTGTCAAAGATGTGGAATACGTTTGAGGACACAATCCATTCAGACTCCCAAAGCAGTATCAGTGAATGGATGAGGGAGAAGAATTTAGAATACCCAATCAGATGGCAGAATAAAGCACCGTTTTACCAAAGGCCATTTCCTGACCATGGAGCATATCCAGGGAGTAAAGCTTGACAAAGGTGTGGATGGAATACCATGTTGCTGTGTCACAAATATTCTCAATAGGAACTCCCTGCTGCAGAGCTGTGGATGTAGCCATGCCCATAGTGGAGTGAGCTCGTAATCCCTGAGGGGGGTCCTTGCCCGCCAATCTGTAACATTCAATAATGGTGAGGATAATCTACCTGGACAAGGTCTGTTTGGTTACTGCCTGGCCCAATCAGTGTCCAGTTTACCCCCACAAAAAAGCTGGTCGTCCACTCTGACCCTGGACATCCTAGAAATATAAAAGCTCAAAGCTCTCCTAGGGTCCAACCTATGGAGTCTCTCTTCAAGCAGGAAGCACTACTTTCTGGCTCAAATGAAACTCATACACTACCTTAGGTAGGAAGGGCGGACGTACCCTCAGTACAACCCTATCCTTGTGGAACACAGTAAAGGGTGGCTTAGACGAAAGGGCCTGCATTTCACTCACTCTGCGAGCAGATGTCTTTCAAGACGGTTTTCTTGGTTGCAGTTACAACAGTCTCAAAGGACAAGAGTGCAGTGGTTCAAATGGAGCACCCATCAGGAATTCCAAGACCAAATTCAGATCCCAAACCAGCACCTGAAACGGAGACAGCGGGAACACATTTGTGAGCCCTTTTAGAAATTGGGAAATCAAAAGGAATCTTAAAATAAGAACATTCTTCAGACGAGCACTTGAAAATAGACAGTGCCGCCAGGTAACCTTCAATGGTACCCACTTGAAGACCCCTGTGAGCCAAAGAAAGCAAGAAAGAACCATCGGAATGGAACACTGAAAAGTACCAACATTGTGTCCTCTGCAACAGTCGCAAAACTTACGTCAATGGCAACAGTACAGGGATTTGGTTGCCAGCTGCCTGGCCGAAAGCAACACCTCCACCACGTCATTGGGGAGTCCCCAATCCTTATATCTCAACCTTTCAGAAAGCAAGCTTAAAGGTTGAGAGTCTTGACCTCTGGATGGAGAAACCGACCCCCTCACTCTCCCACCCCTCCCACATGCGAGAGAGAAGATCCTCTCTTTGGGGAAGAGTGCGTGGAGGGCAGATGGACATTTCTAGTAGGTCCGGGTACCACGCTCTCCTGGCTCAATCCGGAGCAATGAGGATCATGTGGGAACTGAACCTCCACAACCTCCTTAGCACCTGAGGAATGACGGGGACCAGAGGAAACACATACAGAAGTGGGAATGACCAATCCACAACAAATGCGTCCCCCAAAGCTCCTCTCGGAGGTAATTCCCTTGAGCAAAATCTCTCGCACTTCCGGTTGGCACGGGTCACGAACAGATCCACTTGAGGGGTTCCCCAGAGGGCGAAGGTCTCCAGAAGGAATTCCTGAGCCAACTCCCACTCGTGGGAGACCATGCTCTGCCTGCTCAGAGCGTCCGCCACAACATTCTCCTCTCTGGCTAGATGGACTGCAAAGAGTGATATTCCTTGCTGCATCCCCCAGAACCAGAGCTGCATCACCTCTCTGCATAGCGGGAATTACCCTACCCCCCACACCCCTCCTTTTTTGTTGAGGTAATGCATGGCCACTGTGTTGTCCGTCATGATCAGGACACTTCTCCCGCACAGACAGCAGAAAAGCCTTCAGGGCCAGCCTGATGGCACTCAGTTCCAACAAGTTGATGTGGAGGTTTCCAAAACGGCTCCCCCTTCATCAGATTCCCTGCGCTGGCCCACCACAGAAGATCCTGCGAGACCGAGAGTGGAATCTGAATGGGATCCGACATCTTGCCTGAGAATTGCGACCACTGCATCTTGAGAACCCATTGAAGGGATCTCATCCTCAGTCTGGCCTCTGGCACCAGAAAAATGCAGGATGCCATGAGGCAGAGCAAACTTAAGAATTCGAAAGCCGGAAGACTCTGGGCACGTTGAAATTTGTTGACCATCTGTACAGTGTGATGAGCCCTCACCTTGGGAGGCGAGCACTTCAACAAGAATGTGTCCAACACAGCCCTGATGTACCGGAGCTGTTTGGAAGGCATCATATGCGACTTCTTGAAATTGAGGGAGAAACCGAGATTGTGAAGGGAGCGGCAGGTGAGGCTGAGATGATCCAAAGCTAGTTCGGGAGAACCCGCTCGGATCAACCAGGTAGGGGTAGACGTGAACCCCCGCCCCGCCTGAGAAACACTGCCACCATTAGCTTGGTGAAGACCCACGGGCGGAGGTCAATCCGAATGGCAGGACCCAAAACTGAAAGTGCGAGTTGCCAGCCGCAAACCTCAGGTATTTTCTGTGCTTTGGCTGAATCGGCACATGAAAATAAGCATCCTGTAGGTCCAGAGACACCAACCAATCCTGAAGTCGAAGTGCCTGAAGGACCTGAGAAAGAGTGACCATCTTGAACTTGTCCTTCCAGAGGAACTTGTTCAAACATGTCCAAGATGATCCCGAGTCCCCAGTCTTTCTTTGGGATAAAAAAATATGGGGAATACCATCCCTTGTTCCTCTCCGCCACAGGCACTGGTTTTATAGCGCCTTTCTCCAGCAGGGTCAACATTTCCTGCACAAGGCGCAGATCTAGAAGCTTCAAAGAGATTCCCTGGTGGATTGTCGTGAGGCCGCTTTAGGAAGGGAAGGCAGTAGCCGTGGGCTATTGTATCCAGAACCCACGCATCCGAAGTAATAGCTCGCCATTCTTCGAGATGCTGAGACAGTTTGCCCCCAACCGGCGAACAATGGAATATAGCCTAGCTGTTTTGGAGCGGCTGTGGCAGCGCCTGAAGGCAAAGAGGCAGCTGCCTGAGCGGCTTTGGCTCCTCCATTTCCCTGTCCACCACGGGTACCTTTACGGAGGCCCCTTTGATTAGCGGCTCCTCTCGTTCTACCAAAAGAGGAATAGTAACGAAAGGAACCCCCCCTCCACTATTGTCCCCTAGGACGAAAAGGCGGTGGTTGGCGCACAGCTGCACCCAAAGATTTAGCAGCAGCTTTTGAGGTCTGCAACCTCTCAAACAAACAAATGAGAGCCATCAAAGGGCATGTTCAGAAGACGGGCCTGCACATCCGGAGCAAAACCCGACTTCCGCAGCCACGCAAACCTGCATATCATGGTGCTCGCAGCCATGGACTGGCTAACACTATCAGCCGTGTCCAACCCAGACTGAAGGGATTCACAAATGGCATCTTTGCCATCCTGCACAAGAGCAAGGAACCCATTCCGTTCTTCCCCCTCTGGATATGCGCAGCCACTAGATAGACAATTCCACAGTGTGTGTGAAAACCTTGCCAAGGCACAAGTGGAGTTTGCGGAATTCAGCGCCATACTCCTAGCAGAGAATACTTTGCATGCCCAACCATCGAAGCGCTAGTCGTCCCTATCAGGAAGGATGTCGGGGTACACCACCTGCCTCGAGGTGGCCGTAGCCTCCTGAACCACCAAACTCTCGGGAGTGGGGTGAGTGAATAGGTAGCTGGGGGTTGCTACTGGACGGGTGGTATTTCTTAGTTAATAACTTGTTGACTGCCGGAAGAGCCTCTGGGGTCTGCCAAGTAGACGCCACCCTTTTTTTGCAATGCCAAATGAAAAAGGCAACACTGGGTCAGTGGACAGACCCTGATCCAAAATATCAGTCGGGTCATCCTGATCGAATGCAATCGGAGGAGCGGACCACCCGAGATATTCTGTAACTCTAGACATCAACCTCCTATAGGAGGATCCAGCATGAGCCCCAGGCTCTAGCCTACCCAACTCCACCTCAGGAGACATGTCAAGGCCACTGGCATCATACAACGACTGACGCAACTCCTCTAACTGACCGTCTTCACAAAGGACCATGTCAGGAGCCTTATGAGTTTCAACAGGCTCAAACTCCATATCTGACCTCTCCTCCTCATAAATATCATGCAGAAAATGAAAGAACTCCTTTCTAGGGACAGGAGCGGCCCCGGAGTCCACAACAGACCTCACCGTGTTGGATAAAGCCTTTCTCAGAGGGTCCACAGTATCAGGGAACTCCACCGGAAAATTCCAGCCAAAATGCCCCAAAGGCTCCGAGGGCTGGATCGAAGGCAAAGCTCCGACAGCCGTAATCGACGGACACAGCGCTGACAGTGTCGATGTCGAGCCCTTACCAGATTTCTGCAGTTACGCTGGGGACGAAGACCGAGACCTGGCACGTCTCTGGCGATCCAGCAGAGCCTTGTCCGAACGGGACCTCGGCGGTTCCTGATGTTTATTGCGGGCCCGAAGGCACGCGAGCATCGGACCGAGAACATTCTCTGCCGCCTTCTTCCAAAAGGCGCGGATGGAACTGTGCCCTGGGATTGAAAAATCGCCAGCATTTGCTCCCCGAATGCCTCCAATTCCTCAGGTGTTGCTGGAGATGGCCGCTTATAACAGCTAATGTTCAGGTATGTATTAGTTCAGTTAGAGTTTGGGACCAGTTGCCTCACTGGTAGGTTTCCTTGTGCCAATGGTAAGTTCAGGAACCCAGTTAACTCGCTGGGTTTGGAGTTGGCAGGTAAGTTCTGGTACCAGGTAAGTTCAGTTCCCCAGTTGCCTCACTGGGTTACACCGAGTTCCTTGCGCTGCGCGATTTACAGTCTGAATGCGGTGAGAGTACTGAGCGAATGTTTTCTGAGACTAACCTTGTCTTCTCTTTCTCTTCCCAGGTCCGCTCCGGGAGGTGCTGAGGTACTGGATGGAAAAAAGGGAGCAAGAGGCAGGACCATCAGCGGTTCCAGATGAAGACTGCACACCGGAGATGAGTGTCTGTAAGCAGTCTCAGAGCGGTATCTTAACGCACTGCAGAAGGCAAAGTAAAGTTCTGACACTAGCTGGTCTTAATCACCTGTTCTTGTTTTCCTTTTCAGGTGCTGGTATGCTGTGAAAGCTGTGGGGCGAAGGCGAGCAACTCCGGAGATGAACTCGTTATCGGTTCTCATTCCATCTCAAACCGACAACCGCAAAGTCCTCACAGGAATTCTGGTAAGCAGAGAAGTCCACACGGGACTGCAGGTAAGCGGAGAAGTCCGGGTAAGCATGTGATACAGAATTCACACGAAGCGCGTGTTGATCCCTGGGCGTGGTTTATATAGGCAACCAGAGACTAGACCACACTGCTTGCTTTGTACTGGGAACCTTTGTCCATGTTGGGGGAAGCAGGAAGTTCTCTTGGCTGTGATTGGATGATGGGGTTTCCCTGATGACATACTCTGGGTTCTCAGAGACTTAACCCATGCAACTCCCGATTGTCTCTTGCACCTATCCCTATGAACAACACAGAAAGGAGGCCTGCAAGTATGCCTCTGGCCCATAACCATGGCAACCGTTGATGCCGCCTCCGGGAGTGCAGAGATAAGGATGACGAGTGGCGGGACCCACTCCGGGATCGAGATTCCCCGGAACTCCTTTCGACGAGGAGAGTCCCCCCCCTCGAATCGTTGGTGGAAATACCTGCAGTTTTTTGGGATTTGCAAGGTTTATAAACCTGACCTACCTGTAATTTCCCCTTATGCTCCCACAAGGCCTTGGCAGTCAATGACTGGCCCTTCGATCAGTCGTTGGTATGACTTTCGCCCAGACACCACAAGCAGATGCAGTGCGGGTCCGTAATCGACATTTTGGATTTACACTCCCAGCATGTCTTAAAACCAGACCGCGGAGTCGGAGGGGTAGACGATGAAGACATTTTCTTCGAAGATCACACAAGGCGTGCAGAGTTCTCGAAGCAAACACGTTTGCAGAAAAAACAGAACTGAGGCTATGGGCGCCGTACATCGCATTTATAACATCCAGTGACATCATCCTCGACGGAGGGCTTCAAGGGACATCGACCAGACGCAGGACACCCTCTGCCGAAAAAATTTCCGAAGCAGCACAGCTGTGGACATTACATGTCACAGATGTGGAATACATTGGAGGACACAATCCATTCGAAATGCTGTGATCTGATCAGGAAGCCGGTAGATGGCCACAGTAAGAGTGGCTAGGAGAGAGAGAAAGCCTGCAGACAAGGCATTCCAAAGAGGAGTATGTCTGCGTGGGAATGATAGAGGAAGGAATCCATGGAGGAAAGATCAGGGCTACACCCAGTCCGGACTGAGTGGATCTAGGTGCAGAGGGGATCTTGTAGCCATCAGGGAGGAGTGTTAAAGCTTGTGATGGTGCTAGCCGTGAACCGTGTCTCAGTAAGACGGAGGTCAAGTTCTTCCAGAAGGTGGCAGATATCAGAGGAGTGTTTAACAGCAAAGCGAGAGTTGAGTGGCAAGATGAAGAAGGTTGCCAGCCTTAAAGTCCTTCCGGGGAGGTGTAAAAATCAGAGGTACGCCCTGCGGAGGTTAAGGAGACCGAGGTGGGGCAGAAGGGCTGGGAAGAGAGGGCAAGGTAGCCAAGGAGGGCGGGGGAACAGCAGGAGATGAAAGGAAATTGATGAGGCGAGAGAAGCGCCTATTAAAGGGGAGGAGATTGGCATGAGGGCCTTGGATCATGACAGTGCCATTAAGGTACACATTAATGATGACTTCAGAGGAGCCGAAGGGAGCCATGAGAGCTTCCCAGTGGGTGCCACCATTAATGGGAGGAGGAGACGGGTCAGAGCACAGAGATCATATGAAGAGTCCATATATCTGGCAAAGGAAAGACGATGTAAGTGAGGGTGTGTCTGGAGGAAGCGCTGGAATAGGTGTCAGCGATATGGAGACCAGGGTTGTAGGCCAAAATCTCCTTTTTGAACTTCTTCCTACCAGACTTAGTGAGAAGGGGAGGATAGTCAATGGAGAAGTAGTTGGAGAAGATAGGAGAAACAGAAAGTGCCATGGGTGTGTTAGCGAGAAAAGGGGGAGAGCAGGTAAGAGTGGAACAAAGAACGGTGAGGTCACTGGGCCTGTGAGTTACAGAGAAACAACAATGCAAGCAAAGTGCAGAGCAAGGTAGCAAAAAACAGCAAGATTTGACTTTTAACCAAAATGCAAAAACAGCAAGATTTGGAATTTAGAATTTGGGTTCAGATGATAGCAAAGGGTGTAACAATACAACGCAATTCAGAATGCAAACATGGGGAAAGCAGGCAGAGAAGGACAGTGAAAAGTCAAATGAGGGTAGGAGTGAGTCCAGAAGGAGGGAACTAACCCATACTTAAGGAGGTGTGAATGTCATGATAGTCAGATTTCCTTTGAAGAGTGAGGTAGCACCATGGAAGTTCAGTTACTGGGATCCAGAAAAGAACCAAAGTAGCGGACAGGGGCCTTATGAGTGGGTCTTCAATGAGGGGGCCGGCTAAAGCCTGCTGGTCCCCAGTTGGTTGCAAAAGGCACTTGACAGCCAATGAGAGGAGAAAGAAGGCAGCTCAGCCATGCTGCCTAAAACAGTGAAAAGACGACAGCCATCTTACAAGTCCCACAAGGTATTCAAAACAGCAGGCAAACCATGAGATTTGCAAACACAGGCAGCTAGTGGTAGCAAAAAGAAACTTCCAGGAAGCACATTCTCAATGCGCAGTATCAGTGATTTCGGACAAAAATAAAAAGCTTTCCCGTGATTTTCGTTTTCTTTTTTTCGATGCAAATTTCTTCTCAATTCCCCTTGAGGTACAGCAACTTAGTACAAGTGCACCTACCTCATCGAGGGGGGCAGCAGCAGCCCGGCACAACCACAGAGTTGCGAATGCAGATTGCAGGGTTGGGGGGGGGGGGATGCAGGATCTCGCGCTCAAGTGTACAGTAGGAGGTTTTGAACAAAGTTTTGCTAATTTGCAATCAGTTTTTTCATCAAAACGGCCTGACAAAATGACACCGACCCCTTTCAAGCCCCTTCACCTGGAGACGTGAAAGTGCTTTGCCACCGAAATTGCAAAGTGCTGAGCCTTGTGGTGACTTTGCATTTGCACTGGATTTGCAAATTTAAAATGTGCGTTCTAGGTCTTCCTGTAACATTTATTTGCTCCGTTTTGCGCTATTATTGTAGCTCCCTGTGTCACTAAGGTTCAATAACTGCACAATTCTTCATGGCGAGCAGTGATGTCATCACATCAGGCAAGGTGTTAGCAAGCACCCTAGGTAAACATGTGCCAGCGTGTTCAGTCACCCCACACACGATGCAGTAAGATGTGAGAGTGGAGTTCCCTCTCAATAGGCCTTCCAAGGTGCAGGTGGTGTTGCCCACACTGCAGCCTGTGAAGCTGCACCACCTGTGCCACATCAGGGCTGGTATCCACTATACCTTGTCGAGCACTACATGATGCTCGCTCAGCAGCTAATGGGAGGACCGGTATGATGGCGTCTCTTTGGAAACACTTCTAGTCAGGTGGAGCAGGGGGTCTATCTTCTGTTGAAATAATGCTATGTTGCTGAGAGAAGGGGGCAGGCAGGGAACCATCATCATTTTATGCCACTTCAGCCCAGAAAGCAAGGGGCACTTGCAGAATCTATCCAGTACTCCAACCTTAGATGATTATGCCAATACATGAGGAGGTCGTCAACCGTGCATTGGTGCATAACAGAAGACTGCCCAGGTGACAGGGGGAGGGGAGATATACACAGAGAAATCCCAATAACCCTCCAATTGCCCAAAACCTCCTGCTAGACAGTGCTTCTCATAACTCCCCTTGCAGTATTTTATTGTATCTCTGCTGTGCATATAGGGACTTGTTTGGTGCTTCTGGGGCTGAGACAGAGGGCTATTCAGGGCAGGAGTATAGTGGGTAGAGGGTTGTCCAACTCCAGGCTTTGAGGGCCGGAAACCTGACAGGTTTTCAGGACACCCAGAAGCAATCAGGAGCCGAGCAGACCAGACCCATTGCTTAAACACAGACTTCAAACCTGCACAAGACAAGACCCAACCCTGGCATTTTGCCTTCCCCACCCCACTCCCCGCAACAAACAAGAAGAACATACATGTTGATCGGTCTCCCCTCCATCACAAAACAAGACCGATACACTTCGGTCCTGACTCCCCAAAGCATACAGCAGAAAACCTATAAGTGGCATCTCAATTTGGCAGTTTATAGTGAAAGGTTCAAATACAAAAGGATCGAATTCAATAGTTTCGAATCAAAATGATCGGGAAAAAAATTCAAATGCACTTTTTGGGGGGGGGGTAGTTCCTCCCCCAAAACCCCTGTTTTTTGGGGAAAACTAGTACTTTTTCCTATACTAAGGCAACAAAAAAAAATAATACATTTAAAAAAGGCATTCAAATTTTTTTTCCGGTCCTTTTGATTCTAAACTATTGCAGTTCAAAACAATGTATTCGACCCTTTGCCTGGACACCAATTTGGCTTATACAGCACAGGGACATTACATTATTTGTCCAAGATCAAACACGTTAGTTAAGAGGTGAAGCTGGAATTTTGCCTTTTAGACATGTTACCACATATCTTTTCAGCTCCAACTAGTACAAATATGTGTTTTGTTTTTGCCTGTAAAATAATACTCTGTTTCATAGGTATGACTTCAAAAATATTGCAAAGGTCACGCAAAAGTACAGACGAGGAACAGGGAGAATCTAGATGGATAATGAGGTCACCAAGGAGGAGTTGAGTGGTAGAGGACAAGAGGGAGGAGAGGACTGCCAATTCAAAGGGAAAGGAGGTGATCTGACCAGGAGGCTGATCGATAGTAGCCTGCAGACAAGGCATTGAAAAGAGGAATAGGTCTGTGTGGGAATAATAGAGGCAGATATCCACTCAGGGAATATCAGGGCTACACCCCACCGGCCCAGGAGGATCTGGGTGCGGAGAGGATCTTGTAGCGGTCAGGGAGAAGAGTGTCAAAGCTCATGACAGAGCTCGCCATGAACCAAGTCTCTGTGAGACAGAGGACATCAAGGTCGAAATCTTCGAGGAGACGGTAGATGTTAGAGGAGTGTTTGACAGCAGAGTGAAAGTTGAGTGGCAAGATGAAGAAGGTTGCCAGCCTTAAAGGCATTCATGAGAGGGGTACAAATCAGAGGTACGCCTTACAGAGGAGAAATGTCCTGAGGGGGAGGAAGAAGAGAAGGGAAAAGAGGGCAAGGTAGCCAAGGGGGACAGGTGGGGGTGATGGGGCAGCAGGAGAAGAAAGGAAACTGATGAGGTGAGGGAATCGCCTATCAAAGAGGAGGAAATTGGCCTGAGGGCCTTGGACCATAACAGTGACATTTAGGTAAACATTAATGATGGCCTTAGAGGAGTCAAATGGAGCCATGAGTGCTTCCCAGCAGATACCACCATTAATGGGAGAGGAGGAGAAAGGACAGAGCCCAGAGATCATATGAAGAGTCCATATATCTTTCAAAAGAAACGACAAAGAGGAGGTCGGTGAGGGTCTGTCTGGAGGAGGTGCTCTAAAAAGAGGTGTCAGCGATGGGGAGACCAGGGTTGGAGGCCAAAATGTCCCTTTTGAACTTCTTCCTATCAGACATAGTGAGAAGGGAAGGATAGTCAATGGAGAAACAATTGAAGATAGGAGAAACAGAAAGCGCCATGGGTGAGGTATCCAGAGAGGGAGGCCAAAAAGCAAGGGGGGGAGGAGGTGTACAGCAGGTAGTAGAACAAATAGAAGGATTAAGTCACTGGGCCAGCAGGCTACAGAAAAAGTACAGGTAAAGGGTAAAAAAGTTTGCAAAACACAGCTAGATTTGACTTTTAACCAAAATGCAAAAACACAGATAGATTTGAACGTACAGTTAGGTTCAAATGCTGGCAGTAGGTGTAAAACAGTGCAATTAGGAGTGAAGCATGGGAGACAAGCAGAGAAGGAGAAGTCAAGAGGGGTAGGAGTAAGACCCGAGGGAGGGAACTAACCCATAGCTAAGGGGGTGTGACTGTCATGGTAGTCCAGGTGGCATTGCAATGTACGGTAGCAGCATTGTGAAGCTCAAAGTCCAGGGGTGCAAGTGAAACCAAGGCAACGTACAGGGAGCAGACAGGGGTCTTTGTTGTGGGCCTTAAGTAGTCAAGGCCGGCTCCCGCCTCCCCGTTGATCTAATTGACCAATGACAGCCAAGGTAACCAATGGGAGGTGAGGGACAGGCAAGCAGCGCAGACAAGGGAAGCTGGTGCAGCCATCTTGAAGGGCTGAGGTGCAATGAGGCACCAGTTATAAAGTTAGAAAGAACATTAAAGTCACAGAGAGGATGGATTTCCTGCACTCCTCAAACTGTCCACAATAAGCACAGATTTTTGTAGACAAAAGCAGAAACAGTGTGCAATAGGCACGCTGCAATTATGAGGCTGCTTACCCCAGCAAAGCGTGCGTTCTGGGTGATGGTTAAGGCAGGCAAAGGGCTGCAGGAGCGGACATCAGGCTCTGACAATGGCAGGTGGTGAGAAATGAAGAAAAGGGGATAGCTTGCATGACTCGGTCTTGTATGTCATCTTTAGGTTTGGGAGGGTCACTTTTCTGTCATTTACAGGCACTGTTAGCTGAAATTAAGGGCAAATACTTGGGTTGCCCTTTTTTAGAAACCATTCTGTAGCGGGTTAGGTGGCAATACATATACACAGTATTTATGCCACTAATTTAGTTAATAGTGAAGAAGCCTCACACATTGTAAGCCTTATTGTGGCGTAAAACGCTCAACATAAACTTGCAGCCAAAAGAAAACGTATTATAAAAAGTACCAACAACTTATATTTCTTATTTCATTTGATATTAAAGGCAACAGGGTGGCAAAAGTAACTTTTTCCCATGCAGCTGTGCCAGAATCCCATAAGCATGCCTTTGTTGTGAAGAAACAGCACCTCTGTGCAGTCAGCGGTGTATCCGCTTTGCGTCAGCCAGGCCAGCTGACGGGAAACGTCCGCTTTCTTATTACGCAGCCTCGCCGCTTTAGGCCGCGTTCACGGACAGTCTCAATCAGTCTCCGTCTCACCTCACAGCAGGGACCTAAACTCAGCAAACCTTACAATCTACAGGGTTCTCTGAAGAATAGGCAGCCAGGTTTGACAGTTTTTAACTATAGCAGAAGCTGAAACAAGTTTAATTAGCTTGCCGTAGCGGGAGCAAAAAATTAAGCGGTCATTAAAGTTGGTGCTTACTACGCCCCAAGCACATTTATTTAAAAAAATTGTTAGTTACTTTGGTGTAATAATGGTTTGCGAGCCGTGCAGTAAGAACTGCAATATCTTGTCTGCTGGAGGGCAGATTCCCTGCAGATATCCAAGGTGGTAATCACTAACATGCGGCACTGTATTTAGCATCCGCCAATGCCCTATTATATTGTTTTCTGTTTGCTTAAGAGCACCATCTTGAAATGTTGCTTTGATCACCCCTCATCCAACACACCAGGGGCAAAGCCCAGCTTTGAACACAGCTATTATGAGGGTCATATGTTCATAACAGTGGGTTTCAAGAAGGACACCAACACCACATTGTTGATTCACAGGTTTATTAAGGATTATATTAAGAGGACTAACTAACGGGTATTGGAGAACTCTCCAAACAAAAGGAAATGTAATCTAAACAATAGCACAGGATGGTCTTCTGGTCTCTTTACTGCGATCTGAGAGTGCCAGTGCCCTTAGTTACTGAAGTACAGGTACCAGTCCTTCGAGCTCAAACGAGGTTGTGCCACTTCCCCCTGCTCTGGTGTTAAAGTTCCAGGGAGGTTATACCACCAGGGCCTTCCTGGAATTGTGGGCTCATGGGTTGCTGGAACCATCTTCTTTCCTTTTTTCTAGGTGTGGACTTTCCAGGATCCCGTACGCTTGGATTATCAGAGTTGCAGTCAGTTTGTTGATGGAGGATGGCAGTGAGAGCTAGACAGGGGTTCCTAGACCAGAGATATGGTACCCTTTTCATCCCTAAACTGGTTGTACTGTCGCCAACCCCATTTCAATCCCTACATAACGCCTGGTCCTTTTTTAGGGCTGACATGGCACACCATGACTTTCCTTGCTCTTGCTGCTTAATTTTAACCCCCCCCCCCCACTTGTTATTTTCTTCACCTCCTAGCTACGTTAAATGCTTTCTACCAATTCCTATAGTATTACCCAGCAGGAGTTATATAACCATCTTCCTGGGCTTACCTTGCCCAGTCTATTTTTCCTCATCTCTGTCAGGCTCCTAGAATGGCCTCAGTCTTAAATTGTGTTATTTCCCAACCCTTTTCCTCACCTTCAGATATTTATTCACCGCTTTCTTTGTACCACTTCCACTATGATCCTTATTATCATCTCCAAGATGGGGTGCTCCACCTTCTGCCTCCTCTTTACTTCTCCCACCAAAAGGCTACCTCTTCTGTGTCTCTTCAGCCTCTGATACTACCACCTCCACAATCTTTACTCCCAGGGTGGTGGGGAACAGGGAGGGCAAAAACAAAACGATCCTACTGGGCCTTTTCAACATTCACATCGTGCAAGTACAGTAAAGGGGAGGAGGGGATGTTGGGCAGGGGAGTGCTGGTCAAGGCAGAAAGGCCGTGAGAAAAACAAGTGCCTGGGCAGACAAGGTGGACAGAGCCTGGGGAAAGCAGAGTGTGCAGAGGAAGGAAGGTCCACAAGCTAAGTGTGAGGTAAGGGGCTGAAAGGGCTGCAAGGGTGTAGGCCACCCAGGCTAGTGGGGGGGGGGGGGGGAAGGGACAATGAAGAGCAGTGCAGGTGAGATGGGGGCAGGGGAGACCAAGTACAGGGGTAGGCTGGAATTAGGGGGGAGATAGTGCCCTGTAAAACCTCTGAAGGAACCAGGTAGCCAGTCAAGAGGCAGATGGGCACATTAGCTGTGGAGAGGGAAGGAAGAGAAAAGTAAGGTCTTGAGAAGCTTCCAGAAATTAAGGCGATCCGGCTCAAGTCAGAGGAGCAGGCAGGCTATTGCAGAGGGAGGCACATGCGGAGGAGAGCGATCTCCCCCACTTTCTGCTAGGAAAAGCATCTGATCTGCATAGAGTTGGAGCTAAATGAACGAAGGGCTCTAGCCGGGAGGTATTTAGGGAGAGAGAGTTGGATGTAGAGGGGTTCCAGGCCCAGAGAGCCTTGTGGATGATGCAGAGGGTCTTGAACTTGATCTTTGCAGCAACCGGGAGCCATTGTAGAGATTTTAAGGCTGGAGAGATGCAGACCCTGGGCTTCAAGCAAAGGAGAAGTCTTGCAGTGTGGTTCTGGATTAGTTGAAAGGGTGAAGGGAGGAGTTAGGCAGGAATAGTCTGTTGCAGTAGTCCAGCCTGGAGAGTACCAGAGCTCAGGAGACATTGGGTTTCTGGGAGAGCATGAGGAAAGGGAGAATGCCACTCAGGGAGTGCAGCTGAAAGTGTGCCTTCTTTGCAAGGTCTGTGATGTGAGGGGAGAGAGAGAGGAGTCGAAGAGGACACCAATGTTTTTTTTGCCTCACAGGAGGGGGCCCATGGACAGGGGCCAGGGTGTGGGAAGGAAAGAGGGAACAGGGGTCCCAATGAGAAGGATCTCCGTCTTACTGGCATTAAGGCAGAGATCGTTAGCAGTACACCATGCCTGAATAGCAGGCAGACAGGAATGAGAGGAGGCAGAGGAAGGAAGCTTGAAGGAGAGCTGCATGTCATCCGCATAACACTGGAAGTTCGGAGAAAAGGTGGAGATCAAGTGGGCTAGAGGGGCCAGGTAGATCTTGAAAAGCCAAGGCAAGAGGATAGAGCCCTGAGGGACGCCGCAGGTGACGAGTGAGATGGTGGAGAGAAAGGGGCCCTGTTGAACTTGGGAAGGTGGGTAAGTGAGGAATGCGGTCAACCGGTCCAGAGACACAACCATGATGCCAAGGTATCAAGAAGCAGATTTATCAGAATGGCATGATTGACCGTATCACAGGCAAAGGAAAAAAGGATGAGAACAGACGGAAAGCTGGAATCGAGATTAGAGAGCAAGTTTTCACAGGTGTTCAGGAGAGCAGTTTCTGTGCCTCTGGCTGCTTTGAAGCCAGATTGGTGGTAGGGACAACAAACAGATTCAGTGTGGTAGATGCACTGGGAGATGGCCAGTTTCTCCAAGCGTTTGCCCAGGAAAGGAGGGGGTAATGGCGATAGGGTGGTAGTTTTGCCAGACAGGAAGGGTCACAGCAGTGTCATGATTCCTGCCCCTCATGTCCCCAGCCCTCTAAGATGTCAGGCTGGAGCCAGGCCACGATCACCTACATGGCCCTCAAGGGCCTCTCCATCCCTCCAAAGACCCACTTGGGAGTCACTCCCATAGGATAACATTGGGGATTGGCCTTGTAGTGCATTGATGGGGACAAGATGGATGCTCCCACATATTTTGGTTCCCAGAACTGCATGTGCGGTCTAGTCTTTTGGGTGTGGTTCAGCCCAGAGACACCTGGGATACCCAGAGACTATTTAAGCCACACCCAGGCTGAGAAACATGCTTTGCGTTTTCTGCACCTGCAGCGTGACACTCACCGTGTTCGGATCGGTCTCCAGTAGGCCTGCATCTTTCTTCTGCGCTCAGCTCCTGCAAGAACAAGAACACCGTTAGGAACAGCCTTACCTTGCGGCGCTTCTGCGCATCATTCATCGCTCCTTCTGTTCTGCGGGCATCTTCGGCGGCGTCATTCCCATCCCGGCACGCCGCTTCCTAAGGAAAAGGGAGGGAAAAGAACAGAAAAAAGGCATTAGTAAGCATTCTGCAAATCTTTGCTTATTTTTAAATACTGTATGAGCTTCAAACGCTTACCTGAATCCCAGCCGCTCTGGGGAACTCTGTCTCCGGAACTTCTCATCCATCTGCAAGAGGGTAAAGACACTCCAGGTTAGCGTTGAAACATCTAGAGGCACCGCATACCGCGCTTACCCACCGCATTTGTTCTTCCTAACCGGCATCCACGCTGAAAACGTTGCGGCACCTAAAAGACACAGAAAAAGAACTCAGTTCAATTCAAATACAAAAGGGGTGCATCGCGCTCTCACTCACCTTCAGCGCTACTCATCTCAGCAGCACGCCGCCATCCCCGGACACCGGCCATCATCTCAGGAAGGAAAGGAACGAAGTCAGAGAACTGTTCAAAAGACTCATTATACCTACCTGTCGGACTCCTGCCAGTGAAGTAACTAGGCAGCAACGAGCCTGCATCAATCAACGCGCCCTTGCGCTGAAAGCAGGACGGAGAGCACACTATTCAAGAAAACAAGGTGAGCTGTGGATCAAAGGGAAGGGTTGGACCCCGGGGAAGAAGGTTCAAGCACACAGAGACAATAGGGAGTTAAACTCTACCAATCCTGTGTTTCAGGCCCAGTCTCCAGTCGAATAACCTCCAGGGAAGGGTTTGAGGTCGTAAGAGGTCAGAACAGGCTGAGTGACGTCCCCGTGGATACCAGGTGAGCGTTACAAGCAGAAAGCTTTTTGAGAAGAGAGCGCACAAGGGAGTGCTTGAGGAGTGACGGGAAGGATCCAGTGGCAAAGGAGGGATTGCAGAAATCAGCCAAGCCTGGAGCAAAGAAATAAAAATAATCTATGGTGGTGGTACTCTGTTGGCTTTAGAAAGTATATGGCCCAGGCTCATCTGAGGGAACACGGTTCTTTATGGAGTGAAGGCCCCATTCGATTAACCAAGTGTACAGTAGCAATCCATTAGCACAAGTGCAAGGGTCCTGCATTGATGGGTCAACTGTCCCCAGGGTTAGGTCTTCAGTTTCATCAACTAGGTTGGATGGTGGTCCATTCCCAATTGTAACGTTAAAATCTCCACCTATTATAAGTAGGCTGTTTGGCTTAATCTCCTTATATGCTATTTCTGCCATAAATATCTTAAAGGAGGCAAGTTTGTGGTGTTTAGGGGGGCTATTATAGAAATTCACAATTGTCAAGTTTTCACCAGAGCTAGTAGTGAGAAAGAACAACTGGACTTGATGGAAAAGTTCATGGATACCCTCCCAAAGATAGTCGCACCCTCCTCCCCCGCCCCAAGCAACATGCTTTGGTTTGTTTAGAGGCGTGAATAGCAAAGGTTGAAAAACCATGCACTAACAAATCTTCCTGGGCCCAGGTCTTCGAGTAATATCAGATCGTGTGTCTTTAGGATGGCTGCCACATCTCCATCTACAAATCTGGTATGCGCACCAGTAATCGGAGAAATTGATGGGTTTGAAGGAGCATTGGGCATAACCTCTGTTCATCCTTACACCTCATCAAAAGTAGACAAGATTTCCAATCTGTTGTCCATGGCGAACTCACTCCAATATATGTGCCTGCCTTTGATTTCGAGTTTTTAAAACAGACTATACAAGAGTGGCTGAAGATAGCTTTACAGATGGAGTTTGAGATTGGGTTCCGTTTGGTGGAACACAATACTGGTTCCCCTCGTTTCCCCCCCCCCCCGCCCAGTCTTGTCTGGCAAGTTTGGGGACAGCTGGCCAAATTAGAATGAAATCAAGTAGGCTGTAAAGTTTGGATTGGAAAAAGTGATCACTACACAATCCTCCTTGCTAGATTTAGGCATTTTACCCACCCAGCCAATCCTTCTAGCTATGAGGATCTCATGCAAATCTAAGCTGGTTCTAGCAGTCTGGTATCGATCCAACGAGCCACTTCATTAATCAAAGATGTAGTAGATTCTTTAGTGCCTTGGGGAAGAACAGGAGTATCAACCACTGTTCCTACTAGTGGTGCAGCTGCAGGAGGTAAACTAAAGTGGCTCCACATCACCACGTCTTTCTTTAACATCTAGTATTCTCTAGTAGATGGAGATACAACTTGCAGGGGTTGATTATAGAGTACTCTCACGCAAAGCTCTGCCCATAAACGGAGCAGGTCACTCACCTTGGCTTTGTTAGGCTGAGTTACTGTCCCTGTATACTCATGGTCCATAATCTTGGGCCATGTCTTGATTGGGTCGGGGGGTATGTTACTGATGTCTAAAAGCCCTTTCTTTACGCGCCCCCCACCCATCATCATCATCATGTCATCCATTATATTATCAGAGAGTTAAGAATTGTCTGTTTTAAAGTTATTACGAAATCCATAATGGGTTGGAGCTTTTCCTCTAGGGCCTCGGCTAACAGTTTCATACTTGGGGTGAGATAAAGAGCATCTGATATTGGATTTTATTTTTCCATGGTGGAACTTAAAATTGTGGGGTTCTGATTTTATCTGGACTTTTAGCGACAGCAGTTATCAATGGGGAAAGATTAGCATATAAGCCATTGATCATCAACAAATGTGGTTTGGGATTTGTGGTAGTGTTTATTATTAGATCATTGCTAGAATTTATGGTGTTAATATTTTTATAAGTAGCTACCTGATCAGGATTGCTGCTAACCAGGGGGGATACCAGTATTCGGGTTGATGTTTGGTTGGCTATTAGGGAACACTCCAAAAGGTCCCATAACTGGCATACAGGCATTCGTTTTTGCTGCTTCCGATACTCGTTCAGCCACCAATATCCTCTCAAATGTGTCCTGTCATTTCTCTCAGGTAGGAGTCAAAGAGTGATTAGGAATGGTCTTTCCCTTTCAATTTACCTTGACTGTGCGCAGTCCGGCGTCCTGGACGGTGCTGTGAAGAACAGCACAGCACCGCCCAGGAGGCCGCACCGCGCACACAGGGCCCAACAGGAGCCAAGACTGCCGTAAGGACAGTCTTAATTCCAACAGAACCCCACTGAGGGCACACAGCGAATAGTACATGCCTTGAGAAAGACCCTATGGGTCGAAACACGTGTCGGCTGACGGAACTTGTACACCAAGTCCTAAACAGTGTTTCTAAAACACCCACAAATGTATCTCTTGAATGAACCACTCAAGAAAACACCAATAAAAAACAGATTATTTCATACTAACCAGAGTGTTACAAATAATTATTTCGGATATTCCAAACAAGATAGCCGGGAGTAAAAAGACTTTTTTCCTACCTACCAAACTGGGGCTCAGGCTAAACCCCAAAACCACTCCTGTGATCTTGCTAAAACTCACAAACACAATACAAATGGAGCTTAGCACAGGCAGGTTCCATTCCTAGAGCCTAAACCTACCTCATCTTCACACCAGAGGTGGTTGCCAGGGACAAACGATGTGAAAAATATCCGCTGGGAGGCATAGTTTAGGCGTTCAGCCCTTAGTCAAAAGGGAGGGGGGGTTGATGGTGTTAGTTATTAGATTCAATATAGTGAAAAGTACTTGAAACACTGGTAAGTGGATTAGCCAACGCGGCAAGCCAATGTGGAAAGGCTGTCAATGAATGTGGAATCAGCTCTCACTGCGCTCCACTTTGATTTAGGGTGTACCACTTCTGGCACCATCTGCACAGGTAGAGGAGGAAGCAGACAGGTGCTACAAGAACGACAAACAAGATCAACTCCCATACCTCAAGACCACAAGAGCTTGCTCTCTCTCCAGAGGAGCAGTCGCCAGACTCACACAGACCATGTTTGTGCCGCACTGCCACTATTGCCTGTTGCCTCGCAATCCGATAACGCCTCGAAGAAGATTCCTGTAGAGGCCTTGCAGCTGGGGCAGCCCACTCCCATCCCTGCTGAGCATGGGATTCAATAGTACAACAGAGAAATGTGGGGAACTGCTAAAGCTGCCCACCTCCTTGCACGCTGCTGACAGCGAGAACAACCTGCTTCAGCCCCACTCCACTACCCCCAATAGCTTGGGCTGGAGAGCCTTCTCCTTTTCTTCCTCGCTTCCGGTCTCTGGGTTTTTACCCTTTCCTACCCCCTTGTGACCAATTCCTGCTGCTGCCCTAAACCCCCAAAAAGAAACTCGAGAGATTGTCCTAGAAGGCCTCCTAGTCTCAGCATGGAACTCTTCAGTTTTTTTTTTGGAGTCCCTAGTGCAGAGGTCTTCAAACTGGCCACATCCCAGGGGGGAGGAATGGGGGGGCAGAGCCCAGCATGAAACGTGTAAAACAAAAAAAAAAATATATATATATAATGGGGGGAATGGGGAGGAAATGGGAAGGGGCAGCTCACATGGTCAGACGGGGCCATAAAACGGTCTTAGGCACCAATGAAAAAATGGCCAGCAGTTGCAAATGGATATTCAGCGTTTAGTCACAGACTGTTTGAATAGTACCCAAGGGGTTGTTTTTTGTTCAAATGTAAACAAATGATGATATTTAAAGAATATTTATTCAGCAACAATGGTCAAAACTACTAGCTACATAGTGAAGTAACTCCTCAAACTGGCCCACATTGGCCAAAAAAGTGGCCCATTTTTACTGGCCTAACCTAGCATTTTTGGTACGGTCATCACCCTATTGCCCTTTAGGCCAGTCCAAGCCTGCCGGCTCATCCATAATGGGTGAGGGGGCGTCCACCCACTGGCCACCTCACCCTATGGAGGAGCCAGCCCAGTGAAACACTGAGCACTCCCTCAGCTGCTTTTTCCAGCTGAGGGAGTGCTCCTGGGCTGGCTGAACTGTCAAAGGGAAACTCTGTTTGCCTTTGACAGTTTATTTCTCCAGCCACACATGATCACTGAGCCATGCAACGCTGGGGTGTTTTGCTTTGCCAGCCTTGCATAGCTCATTGGAAATGCTGGCTGGGGCACTGCATGTATGTATGTGCGAGGGGGTGCTCCTGCGCCTCCTCGCACATACGGGAAGAGCAACCTGGAGCGGAGCATTTTAGCAACCACGCGAGGTATGTTTATGGCGATTTATTTTTTATTTAAATGTCAATGGATGTGAGTATGCTTGTGTTATGGGACTGCGGTGGGAGCAGGATGGGCTGCAGCACTGGGATAGTGGTGGGAGTAGGGTGGGGAGAGCCCAGGGTCTGTACTGGGAGTAGGGTGCAGTGACGGCACGCAAATGTTCATAGCGATTTCTACATACTGTCCATCTAGCACTTTTGGGGGAGCCCGGCCTGCCCAAACTTTGCTCAGGGGGGGCCCAGGCCAAAAAAGTTTGACGACCACTGCCCTAGTGCCTTTCACTATGTCCCTGCGATTTGCTCCAAGCATGACTCTCCAAGTGGCTACTTGAGTTTCATACTCGGCTAGATGACATGCTTTTGTAATTTTGGGGGCAGTGCGAGCATTGTAAGCCTTTTGATACTTGCAACTACTAGCAGGGTTGAACTGGCGACCTGATTGAAAAGCCGGAAACAAAAGCACCGTTTCATTCAGTAGTAAAATCAAAAGCATAAAGTAACGGGGCGATTCCATGCCCCCATACCTCTTGGGGCATTGATATTTTATTTCTATTGCGCTTACAGACCGGTATTTCAGAGCGCGACAAGGCAAGGGAGGGGAGGGGAACATGGGAGAAACAAAACAACGATCTTACTAGGCCCAGTGACATTGAGAATGCGCAAGTGCATGGGGGAGGCGGATGGCGAGGGAAAAAGTGCGAGAAAGGGGGAGAAGTGGAAAGTGCAGAGCAAAGGGAAAACAGAATGAATAAATGATAATAAATGAAAAAATGGTAGTGCAGCCAGCAAGTGCTGAGTTTAAAGCAGCAGACAGGGTAGGTCAGACAAGTGCAGAAAGGAAAAGGGTGGGGGGCTGTATGAGTGCAGATGCAGACCCCAGTGCAAGGGGTGGCCCGGAGGCACTGTGGGAGGGTGGCAGGGTGAGCAGGAACCTGGGCCCGGAGGACAGAGGGTGGCTAGGTGCACGGTGTCAAGAGAGAAACAGATCAGCAAGGGAGAGGGGGGCGGAGGCAGAGTCAATGAGGAAAGTCTTGAGGTGCTTTCAAACCGGAGATGGTTCTCCTCATAGTATGGGAAATCTGTAGATCGCTTACAATCCAATTATGGAAGCCTGTCGCCCTGCCCGCACATTAATATGTAACACATACCTTCTGGGCCACGTGGTGCACTCATCAGTGATCATAATACTCTTCCCTCCAAGTCTTATAATGGTGGATGGTTATCGGCACCTGCAGATGAATCGTGCGTTTTGCCCTATGAGGTATTGCCACAGCCTTAACTTGGGAAATCTACTCTTGTGACTTTTGATATTTCTTCCGGGAACACCTGTGGCTTTCGTTCCTTCTTGAACTACTCAGTGGGCCAGAATTTTTTTTAGATGTAAATTTGTATCCACAGGAAACATGGCTTCTGACTGATTTTACCCATGATGGTTTCTGCATAATCTCCCGACTTGCTGTGCCTTCGTTAGGGGGATGCCCGAGGGGTGGTCTGTGTATTTGCGCTAAATCATCTTTCTATTAAGTCATATCTCAGTGAAAAAGACTCTAGTAACTTTGTATGTGCTGTACTTGCCAATTTTCCAACGTTTGATAATTGTACGCTTGTGGTTACTCTATGACTGTTAGGGAGATTTCTCACACAAGTGCTTACTTCCCTCTACACTAGAGCCCTCCAGCTCTTTTGCTATATTTTGGGGCTTTGAACTTTTCATTTTCAATGCGTTTTACTTTTGTGTTCTTTGGTTATAGAGTTTTTAAAGCAACTCCAGTGGCATCATGTTTTTCTATGTGTCACACAGCACTTTCAGTGCAGTGGCACAGGGGTGTCTTTCAGACTACTCAAAGTTTAAATACCTTCCCCAAGACGGACTGTCTCCCAGGGCATGTACAGTTAAATTGACTTTACTAGCCTCTTTAAATTTACTGACCCAGCACACCCTATCTTACTATAGAGTGCTGCAGGGGTCGCTTAGCTTCCCGAGTCTAAACACTCATGTAACAGTAACATGTTACCTTTTCCTATTTTTAAATGGCTGGTGGCAGTGGTTTAGATCAACTACCGTGATTTTTCGTGACCGCTAACAACGGTAGCTCAAAATCAGGGGTAGCCATGTTTTTCAATATGGCACCCCAGACCTATCTGTAAAAACAGACTCCGGTCATCTTTTTTCACCATTTCTTTTAGGAAAAGTCCTTCTTGTGTGTAACTGTGCGCCAAACCAGATTTGGTCCCTTTGTTCGTGCCCTTTGGCAGGCTTTGTGCTGAAGCCCTCCTCTGGTGCCAGAGTGTCTGGGGTGGACAGGATGTGAGGGAGGTGCCCGAAACTCCCTGTGCTTAGTCTCCTAGGAGACCTGAAAGCACTCTAGTGTGATTGGCTGGCTGACTGTCCGGCAAGGACAGCCACCCTGCTGGGTGATTGACAGCCAAGCTGAATGAATGGGGGAAAACTGTTTAAAAGCGGGTCTGTGGGACCTGGAAAGCAGAGTCGACCAGTGGAACGAAAGAACCGAAGACGAGCTGAAGGAAGAGGACTGCTGCAACTCCTGGACGACTGGTGAAGCCCTGCTGCAGGTCTGAATTGCCTGAAGCTCCAATCGACAGAGCAGCCCTTCAAGGTTAACTTCTTCCCTTGAGTTTGGTGGGAACAACCAACTCGTAAGCCACCTGGACACCGTCCTATTCTGGTCGAATTTTCTTCAGAGTGCTGTTGAAAACCGGATAGCCAGAGGGAAGGAAACCAGGGGGACTTTAAAGGCACTAAAACCTTAAACCGACGTCTTGCTACAGCTTTTGGCCTCTTCCCTGGGCAGTGCAGGAACCTCCCGACGTCCTCCTTGTTCCCATGACTGAAGCTCAGGAAAGCGAGATCTGCTCGAGCTGCCAGGAACAACTGCCTCAGCTACAACTTCCTTCATTGAAAAAAAGGTACTGTGCAAACGATGTCCGGAAATCTTTTCGGCCATCGAGAAAGGGTGTGAAACTTTACTCATCTACGAAGGCTTGACCATCCTTAAACATTCGTCAAACTTTTCGCCTAGCCAAATCCTTTAAAAACATGTGGCAAAGACTTAACCGTTACTTACCAGAACTGTGCTATCCTATACAAAAGACTCTGAACCATTGACTTTGGCCCAGGCTGTTAAGTAGAATCATATGCAGTACCCTTTGGGAACACCACATACAATTAAGACTACAAGTGTAAGTACAATTTCACCTTTGGTACAAGCCTGTACTACACAGTAAAGTGGTAGCGATTGCTGAGCAGCCAGACTTCTCTCAAGAGTAAAATGAGCAGTATCAGAAGTTACAAAGGACAAGAATTACAATGATTCAAGCAAACACTGATTCAAGGTTTCTGAGTAAAAGAATATACATTTATTTACACCATCAGTTATAAAACAGTTCCCTATTATAAAGGAGCAGAAAATCACAATCTTAATACACTACAATGAGCCCCAATCAATTCTGGACAAGTTAAGCTCAAAATGAAGTGTGAGCAAAATGGTACTCCAGCAATTTAAAAGGGAGGAAAAGACAAGGTTATTCAAAATCAACACCACCAACAAGTGATAGGCAGGGCAATCTAGAAAATGCTTACTACAACTAGGATTCAAGTCAATAGGCCTGGGCCAATGTTAATGGTTCAGAGTCTTTGCAGAGGATCACACAGTTCAGAGTAGTTTGCAGTTAAGTCTTTGCCAAAAGTTCAAAATGAAGTTGGTCGGAGGAATAGTTAATTAAAGGAGAAGAGAAGGACAAGTCTTTGGAGAGGTGAAAAATTTCAAACACTTTCACAGCGGTCGGACGGAACGAACAACCGAATTTACACAGTACCTTAAATGAAGACGACTGCTGTAGCTGAGGCGTGTTGTTCCTGGCAGTTCCTGCAGGCTCACGGTGCCTGAAGAGACTGTCGTGGTCACAAGAAAGAGAAATACTGGAGGGTCCTGCACTGCCCAGGTAAGAAGCCAGCAGCAGAGCAAAGCGTCAAATTAAAGATGCGCTCCTTAAAAGCACAAATGGACTCTCTCACCGGCTATCCGGTTTCCTGTAGCACAGCAAATTCGACCAGGCTGAAGAGGAGGTCGAGGTGCTTTGTGAGCTGGTCAGTCCCACCAGGCTCAAGGGGAGAAGACTCCTTGCGGATCTTCTCTGTCGTCAAGGTTTCGGGCGATTCGGACCTGCAGCAGGGCTTCACCGGGCTGTCCAGTAGTTGCAGCAGTCGTCTTCCTTCAGCTCCTCGTTGGTTCTCTCGTTCCAGTGGTGACTCTGCCTTCCAAGTCCCAGAGACCTGCTTTTAAGCAGTTTTCCCCCCATTCACACAGCCTGGCTGTCAATCACAGCAGGGTGGCTGTACTGGCAGGACAGTCACCTAGCCAATCAAACTAGAGTGCGACTTGGGTCTCCAAGGAGACCCTGTGCAGGGGGCCTCAAACCCCTCCCTCACATCCTGTCCACCCAGACACTCAGGCGCCTAAGGAGGGCTTCTGTGCAGAAGCCCGCCAAAGGACAGCGAACAAAGGAACCAAACCTGGTTTGGCCTGCAGAGTAAAACACGAGAACGACCTTTACAAAAAGAAATGGCGAATAAACCCAACCGGAACCGAATAAAAATAAAAGGGGTCCAGCTGGTTTAGAGTTTGAGGCGACCACCATAACCTCTAACGTTACCGAGGCTATTTCCATAGCCCACCGTAAAATAAAAATGGTAGATACAACTGCCACCAGCCAAATCTTAGAGAAATGGGAACGAAATAATGTTCCACGAGAATCAGACAAAAAGGGATTACTATTAACCCTTCCAGTACTCTTTTAGAAGATAGGTTGTACTGGGTCTGTAACTTTAAAAAGATTAGTAAAGTCAATGGCAACTTTACATGTTCTGGGAGACAGTCAGTCCCAGAAAATGGAGTTTAAAGTGGGAAGTCTAAAAAGACAACCCTGTCTCACTACACTAAAGGTGCTGTGTGGGACACAGTAAAAAGATGATGCCTATGGAGTGGGTGAGACTCCATAGTCCATGAGCACAAAAATGTACAACATATAGCAAAAAACACATGTAAGAGTGGGGGAAGGGGGGAGGCTCACACTCTTATCAGGTGAAAAAATTAAACGCTAGAAATCCAGCTAATCTGCTGAGACTCAATAGGTAAGGGAAATTAGCCATTCTGGAGATTTCTCCCCAACACAGGCCTGTTGAGAAGAATTGCTGGTTGTACTTAACTGAAACCCTTTGCCCTGCCTATGAATGTATTTGGGCTGTCTATTCGTATAACGTTGTCTTTTCCTCCCTTTTCTAAGTATCTGAAGTGCCATTTTGCTCCTACTTCATTTTTGAGCTAAACTTGTTCAGTTACTTACCGGTTGGATTTTTCTGGTGCATCTTTGTGTGATATTGAGCTGCATATGCTAGTGTAATATTTTATAAATGATTGAGTAAATAAATGTATATTCTTTTACTGAGAAACCTTGAGTAAGTGTTTACATGAATCACTGTATTGGTTGGTCCTTTGTGTAACTTGTTCTACTGCTCACTTAAACTCTTGAGATAAGTCTGGCTGCTCAGCCATCGTTACCACTTTACTGTGTAGTACAGGCTTGTACCAAAGGTGAATTTGTGCTTACACTTGTGGTCCTAATTGCCTGTAGCGTGCCCAAAGGGTACTGCAAGTGATTCTGTCTAACAATGACCCCTCCGGAAGGCTCAGCAATGGAACAATTATTGAATTACAGCACAGGTATTTTGTTTGAATGGAGTTTGCACTCACCACGTAGGGGTATCATTGTGACGGGGGATTTTATCACCTATTGTGGCCAATGGGATGGAGACGCTTATGATCCTGGCAGTATGCTTGTGGGTAAGGGTAGATATCAGTCAGTAAAGAGATGTCAGCTGTGGACTGGTGCATTACACGACTTTGTCTCGATGCCCCTCAGCACCAGAGATGCCTCTGCTTACCCCCAACAAGCTATTTGGAGCAATGGCAAGTCATTCTTTTGTAGAGACTCCATATTTGCATGGTGGAATTTGCCATTGTCCTAACTCAGTTGAGTGACCATGCCATTCTTAAGGCAACTATCCACCTTTCCATGGAGGCTACTAAGGCACCCCCGAGAGTGAAGGTTTCTGTTAATTTACATGGGAACAGAATTATCTAGTCAGAAGCCAACATAGCACGCATAAACGGCTCATGTGCCACCTATAGATATTCCTTTGGGGAGCTGTTGTCACAAAATGAATGGTACTTGAGACTTATGGGCGACGATCTCTGGCCACCCCACCCGAGAGATATGGCTGTGCATAAATCATTTAAAGCTCAGGTGTCTGCTCGATTCCGTTATCTACAAAAGGAAAACAATAAATCATTGAACGCAGCCATCCGTAAGATTCATAGGGACAAGGACATTGCAGACAGTAAAAAGAGTCCATAACTTCCCCACGCATGCACTACAGAAACTGGGGGCGTTGCTATAAATATAGTTTACATTCCTCTAATTGGAAGATTATAGACCCTATTAAGAACACACGATTCGCAGAAATGTTGGTATCTTTTTCTGTACTTTCATGTCAAGCGAATCAGCTGATGAGGTCTGGAATTTCTGGTGAGGTCTGGGGCACCCATATTGTAAGCATGTACTGGGATGGTACCTTGACGCCTGAAGTGAATAGGTCACATCTCCCAAAGTCTGGAAACCACACGTGCTATGATCTTGAGGATATCCTTGTGGTATTAAAAAGATTAAGGCATGGCATGGGCCTGATCCTGACAGATTGGCAGATGCCATTATTAAAAGCAGTGCACTGTTATGGGTTGGTCTCCTGTATAAACTGTTCAACATTGAGGTTACTGCCAGTAAGATCCCTAGAAGTTGTCAGGAGTCAATGGTGATTCTGCGGCATAAAAAGTGTTTGCGACCAGTTCCAAACTACCGTCTGCTGGCCATGTTAGACTCTAGCAAGAAGATCTTTGCTGCACTCTTACTGAAACAACTTACTAAATGGGCGGAGTGTAAAAACTGATTGAGTGTCAGCAGACGGGCTTCAGAATAGGGTGGCACCTCCCACTGTATTTGGGAGTTTCACCTAATGTCAGATACCCTTTGTAGTACTCACACTTGTTTATATCTTTGTTATATCAACTACAAAGCAGCATTCGACAGTGTATCCGGATTAAAACTTTGGGGAAAAACTCCATAACCATTTGCTGCATTTCATTAAGCTGACAACTGCAAGATTGTCACAGGTGGGTGATAGCTTGGATTCTTTTGTCACCAACGCAGGCCTAAAGCAAGGCTGCGTGTTAGCAACATGAAGGTTGAAAAGGAGAGGTGCTGACATGGACGTGGCTTTACAATCTGCCCCTAATTTTCCACCTAAACTCAACAGCGAGAGCATGATATGGCTCTCATACGCAAATGACAGCCCTTTTGGACCAAACACCCATTGATCTGCAGCGCACACTGGATTCCCTATATCAGTACACCCAACCTAACATCTTAAAGATTAACCTGAACAAGACCAAAGTTAATGTAATCAGGGAAGAAGGGGTGGAGGTGCGGTGGGGTCTTGTAAATTATGGTAATTTTGATAATGTGGACAGAATGGCAGGCTCATCTTCGAAAGGTCGTGGATGGATCCTTGGTTAGTTGCAACACAGCAAACATACAATTACCCAATGATAAAAGGGACCGTCCAGTCAAGGTTGTTTCAAACATATCTACTTAATTTATATCACAACAGACAGTTCTAGCAAGACTACGAAAGACAACCCACCCTGTTAAGGAGTGCAGGACAGTTTCAAAGAAGGAATGGATACTGACAGGAGGGTAGTCAGTATGGTTAATAACCACAATAGTTTAAGTTCATTTGGCTTCAGCGGATAGGGAACAATCTTAATATGTTTCTAGGGGCCTTCTGGGAAGGACCCTGGGGGAGGGGGGGGGGGCAGAACGACAAAGTACCTTGTGCTGCAGGTGTTCTTGGTGCTCGACAGGGTCAAGTGAGCTTCAGGGTGCTTTTCAGGCTTCTATGACAGAGTTCAACACGGGAGTCAGCTGCGGGTATCAGGCAACAAGACAGTTCGGCGACCAAAGCTGGACAAACAGCTGCAAGCTGGCCTACACAGCGGCATGGGGTCACAAATCGTATCGGTGATCAGCAGTTCTGAAGCACTGGTCGAGATGTCTCGGATGTCTTTAAGCAACGGCGGCTTGACAACCGTCAGTGATACCGTCTGTTGCAGATCAAGGAATTCAACTGGCTCGTAAATGTCCCTTAAGGCAGACATTGGAAGATTGTCTAGGCACTTCTCCCAGCTTCTTCAATGGGCTTGTCTCGTCCTTTAAGGCGGACAGCCCAGAGCTGTGGAGTGTGTTGCAGGCAGCTGTCTTGTCCTTGGTTGTAGGTTTAGACACGTTCTGGTACTCCCTGTCCAGGGAGCTTGCTGCAGAGCCGAACAGTGCATGCTGTGTGCTGCTGGGTACTGGTTCTGGAGTGGCTGAAGGGTGCTCTAGGTTCTGTATCTCAATCTGTTCCCTGGAAGATGTTTAGGGGAGGTGTCTTGCTTCCCTCTTTGGATATCCTGGCCTTCCTTCACTGGCAGAAGACGTAAGGCAGATTGTACCTCAGCCACGGTCCTGTGAGTCCCTACCAACAACCGCCTGTATGCGTGAGGCCATTGCCTTTCATGTTGCAAAGCACTCTGGTTAAGGGGTGAAAACAGGAACATGGTGTGCCCACAGATCTAAAATGGTGGAATCCTTCTCCCAACAGAATGAGCTCTGGCCACACTCCCCAAGTCTCACCCATCTTCCTGTCATTGATCAAAGAGTCTCTCTGGTTAAAGGTTGTCTCTGTGGTTCCTAGTTAAAGGGGCAGGTCTACCTTGAAGCTGCAGCAATACCAGACTATTTGGCTTTTGCATACCACATCTGCATGCCTTATGAAAGGGGTCCCTCTAGCAGGGTGGCCTACTGTAAACAGCAGACCCAAACATGACAGTTTGCTTGTCATTGATACTGACCGCGGGAGCTGGCTTCAGGTTGACACAGTAACATATGAAATGTTGTTGGGTTTCCGGTCTCCTCTGTTAACCTCTGCAGCCAGGCCCCATGTGCAATTGTTTGAAGTCCCCTCCAGTGGTATGTTAATCGCTGCCACCAGCTGCAAGGCCTAAAAGGAGCAGGTAATTTCCATGGAGCCTTTGTCAGTTAAGCAGGCTGTCCATGGAGGGAGACGTTTGGCCCCCCCCTTCCTGGAGAGGTCATTGTGTACTCCTGGCTGTCACATTCTAAACTAAACATGAACATCCGGACTGCAACTGTAGACTGTGTCCGCGCCAGAGTACACATGTCTATGGGATGTGAGCATAGGAAAAAGTGTGTGGATTAGTCCCACACATTTCCCTAGGTTAGTCTACCATCATTCCTTTAAATTAAACTTTTTTATTAAAAAAAAAGCCCGGGTCGAGCGCACACCCACCATGCGGATGGTCAAATTCCTCACAATCTTAACGCCAATTGTTGTTTGTTGTTGTCAAATGCTCTTACGATGCTGTTCTGTCCAGGTACCAAAAGCAGCTACCATGATGACTGACCCTGTCCAAGGCTGGAACCACTACCATGTCATATCGCATGGGTACTGTGAGGGGTCAGAAATGAGGCAGACACAAAGTTGTAATGTTTTCAACATTGGCCATTTTTATTAAAATAAAAAGGTTTGGATAAAGGCCCATCTGTACCTATCCTAACGAGAGTGTCCCTGCCTATGACACAAACTAAAGCAAGCTGACCTCGTGTCCAAAATATACCTGACCCTCACACTAACACTAACACAATCAAAAGGTGCAATGTAAATGTCTCTCTCTGACTCAACAAAAATGTACACAAATCCAAATGTGTAATTTCAACAAATCACTCCTACTGTCCAAGGGTTGATTCCCTTCACCAGAACTATTTCAGAACTGTTGAAAATGTTCTATTCCAACAATGTTCTGTTAAAGTCAATGAAAATCTCTTACAAAATATTTTCCTCAGGTTGGCAAAGCAAATGTCTTTCCCACAAAATACTTCTTTCAGGTTGACAAAACAAAGGTATTCTCCACAAAACAATGTTCTCAGGATGGCAAAGCAAACATCTTTCCATAATACTGTTTGGAGCATAGTAAAAGGGCATTTTTTCTACTTTACAGGAACTTCAACAACTGCTTCAAATGATAGTATCTTCCACACAATTGCTAAAAATAGGATTTTTTGGTATACTCTTGTGAGGGGTCCAAAATGTAAGGCAGACAACTAAGATGATTTCTCAAACTTTACCATTTTACCAAAGTATAGGTTTTATCAAACACTTCACTATCCCTCCTCTGACGAGTATTTCCCTGCCTATCAAAACTAAAGGAAAACACAGGAGATCTGGCCCTCACGCTTATGATATGGCATTTATAATGCGCCTATACACAAGTGTTTCAAGGTGTGACGAGGCAAGAGAGGGGGAACAGAGGGAAGACAGACAACGATCCTACTAGGCCAGGTGTCATTCAGATCGTGTAAGTGCATGTGAAGGGGGAAAGTGCGGGGGGCAAGGAGGAGGGGACAGTGCAGTAAAAAACAAATAATAAGTAAAAGTACGGCCAGCAGGTGGTAAGTGCAGACATCAGGTGTCAGGTGCTGGTAGTGGGACTGTAGAGATACAGAAAAGAGTTCCCAAGTGCATGGGTTGCCAGGAAGGCAGTGCAGGTGTGTGTGACTGGCAGGGGAGGGACCTGGGCCCGAGATCAGAGGGTTGCCGGGTAACCAGTGCAGTTTCAGTCAGGTGGTCAGCAGGGGAAAGGAAGAGAAAAAGCAGAAGCAAAGAGAAAGGTTTTGAGGTGCTTCCGGAACCAGAGATGATTCTCCTCAAGTTTCAGGGAGGTAGGGAGGCTGTTCCAGAGGGAGGCTCCAACAGAAGAAAGATCTACCACCAACTTGTTGCTTGGAGAAGCGACTGACCCTAAGGGAGTTGGACGCAGATGAGCGAAGAGCTCAAGAAGGAAGCTATTTAGGAAGAAAGAGTTGAAGGTATTGAGGCCCTGGCCGCTGAACAATGCAGAGGGTTTTGAACTTAATCCTTGCAGCCACTGGGAGCCAGTGCAGAGATTTCAGTCCTGGAGAGATACAATCCCTGGGCTTGAGGCCAAGGACAAGTCTCACAGTCCTGTTCTGGATGAGTTGCAGAGAGCGGCGAGTAGGTGCAGGCAGATTTAGAACGAGGCTGTTGCAATAGTGCAGCCTAGAGAGAACCAGAGCTCTGGAGACAGTGGGGGGGGGGGGAGGGGGAAGGGGAGGAGAGGAAGAATACCTCAGAGGAGTTGCAGCTGGTAGTGACTTCTTAGAGACGTCAGATGTGAGGAGAGAAGTAGTGTGGAGTCGAAGATGACCCCTGAGGTTTTTAGCCTCACAGGTAGGAGCAGGAATAGGGCCAAGAGAGGCCAGCCAGAGAGTGACATGAAAGGAGGGTGTGGGTGTGCCGATGAGGAGAATTTCAGTTTTACTGGCATTAAGGCAGAGATCATTGGCAGCACACCACTCCTGGATAGCAGACAGTCGGAGATGAGAGAGGGAGAAGAGGTGGCTGAGGGTAGCCTGAAAATGAGCAGAGTGTCATCCGCATAGCACTGGAAGTTGGGGCAGGGCGCGGCAACGCAGTGGGCAAGAAGTGCTAGGTATTGGTTGAACAGCCAGGGAGAGAGGTTAGACCCCTGGGGAACACCACAGGTAGAGATAGAGGAGAGGAAGGACCCAAGTTGAACCTGGGAGGGTCGGTCAGAAAGGAAAGAAATCAGCCACGCCAGGGCCTGACTGATGATCCCCAGGTTATCACGGAGACGGTTGAGCAGGATGGCATGGTTGACCATGTCAAAGGCAGAGGAGAGATCAAGTAAAATGAGGAGACAGGGGGTGTTGGAATCAAAGTTGGAGAGCAGTTTCTGCGCTTCCGGCAGCTCTGAAGCTAGACTGATGATCATGGAGAAAACTAACAGATTCAGTGTGAAGACTGAGCTGGGAGATGGCCAGCTTTTCCAAGAGTTTGCCTAGGAAAGGAGTGATGGAGATTGGGCGATAGTTTGCAGATCCGTCCTGCATGGCTGAGGGTTTCCTAAGAAGAGGGTGCACAAGGGAGTGCTTCAGGGGAGGAAGGGAAGACTCTAGTGGTGAAGGTGTGGTCGCAGAAGTCGGCCAGGGCGTCTATGTAGTCCTTGATGGTTTTGGAGGAACAGGGATGAACCTGTTTTGACGAGACTTTCATAGATCGGACTTGTCTAGAAACCTCGTCTGGGGAGAACAGGGGAAAGGCAGAGAAGGAGGAAGGAGAGGTGGCTGAAGTAGTTCAGGAGGAAGAGCAGGGAGTAGAGGGAGGGGAGAGGAGGAGAGAGAGAGGACATGATATCCTGAGTTTTAGAGATGAAATGAGAAGCCAGTGCTGCGCAGAGGGCTTGGGAAGGGACAGGAGAGGTTGAGAATGTGGCAGGATTGGCCAGTTCCTTGCAGATTTTAAAGAGTTCAGCCGAGTTGTTAGATGCCGCAGAGACGCGGGCTTGTATGTGAGCCCTCTTCTTGGGAGAGGAAAGAGCCGGTATTCCCTTTAGAGCAGGCGACAGGGCAGTCTGTCAGAGGATGTACATGAAGCATGCCATTTCCTCTCAGCCACCCTGCACTTGGGTTTAAGGGTGACAAGGTCTGAGTCGTACCAAGAGTTGCATTTGGCTTTGGGCTTCAGGTGGATCCTCACAACAGGGGCAAGAACATTAAGAGTATCAGATATAGCAGAGTGGAGCATGGAGACGGCTGTGTCAGGGTGTGAGTCAGCCAAAGGGGGATGGGGCGAGGGGGAGAAATTGGCAGCGAAAGCCTCAACTGACACGCGCTTCATGGGTCGGATGACCGAGAAGGTGGGTGGCAGTGATGGAGTTGGCTTGGCCCGAGGGGTAGAGAGGGTGAGCTGGGAGGAAATGAGAAAGTGATCACTCCAGGAGAGAGGAGTGATGAGGGACAGAAAGGGGATGGTCTGAGGAGATCAGAACAACCAGAGTGTGCTCTGCAGAGTGAGTTGGGCCAGAGGGGAGAATCGAGAGAGAGAGAGTCGCAAAAGAGTCCAGAGGAAGGACAGGAGGCATCCAGGTGGATGTTGAAGTCACCAAGAAGGAGGAGTTGAGTGGTCGAGACCAGGAGTGAAGAGGAGCAGTCCACCCACTCAGAGGAAGGAGGTCTGACCAGGGGGTTGATAGATAGTAGTCACAGTAAGGGAGTGGCTAGGGGAGAGAGAGAGAGAGAGAGAGAGAGAGAGAGAGAGAGAGAGAGAGAGAGAGAGAGAGAGAGAGAGAGAGAGAGAGAGAGAGAGAGAGAGAGAGAGAGAGAGAGAGAGAGAGAGAGAGAGAGAGAGAGAGAGAGAGAGAGAGAGAGAGAGAGAGAGCCTGCAGACGAGGCATTCAAAAGAGGAGTAGGACTGCAAAGGAATGACAGAGGCAGGAATCCACTCTGGGAAGATCAGGGCTACACCCCCTCCAGAACGGTTGAACCTGGGCGCAGAGAGGATCTTGTAGCCATCAGGGAGGAGTGTGTCAAAGCTTGTGACAGAGCCGGCCGTGAACCATGTTTCGGTGAGACCAAGGACATCGAGGTCAAGTTCCTCCAGAAGGCGGCAGATGTTGGAAGAGTTTGACTGCTGAGCCAGAGTTAAGAGTGGCTATATGGAGAAGGTTGCCATCCTTGAAAGACTTCCGGGGAGGGGTACAAATCAGAGGTACACCCTGCGGAGGTGTAGAAGAAGCCTGAGGGGGGCAGAAAGGGAAGGGGGAGAGGGCAAGGTAGCCAAGGAGGTGGCAGCAGGGGGAGGCGTGGAAGCCGTTGGGGCGGGGGAGAGGGGACAGCAGCAGAAGGCAGGAAATTGATGAGGCGCGGGAAGCATCTATCGAAGAGGAGACGCGGGCTATCCATCAAATACATAAAGAAATATATAGAAATTCAAAATAACATCTACAATGAGATTCACAGTCTTTCTTGATAACCTGGGTGAACCCCCCTTCCGTAGGCTTCAAGGTAGAGTCCGTTCCATGTTCAACAAAAAAAAGAAAAGGACATTTGGGTTTGAAACAGTCTCAGTTCAGTTCAGTTCAGTTCCTGGCTCCTTCAATGTGTCAAAAGAAAGTTCTGTTAACCAGAGCTCAAACAGAAAGGTTTCTCTTCTTGCTGGAATAAAGATTTTCCACTTCATCAAATAGCATCAGTTTTATTTCCAGCCAAGATGCTTTGCCACAACTTATAAATGACCAAAAAGAACCAGAGTTTCTTGTTAGGCTCGACAACTCCTAGTAGTGTTAATGAAACACAGCTTCAGCTTAACACATAGTCTTGCTTCATATTAGAAATCCCAGTTTGTATCAGTCAGGATGACTTCACAGCACTTCTGCTTTCATCGAATGCAACTCTCAGCTTAGAGTCACTGCTGCAAGATTTCACCATGCGGGTCTACTCTTCTGCCTCAGTGTTTCACCTCCAATTGTGCTACTGAAGTTTCAAGTCAGACAAAAAAAAAAAAAAAAAAGACCACCACAGCTTCAGTACTTTGCATCTTTAAAACAGTTTTCAGGTACAACGAGATTCACTTTATGGCACTACAACACCTTCAAGTAAGCAAGGCACACTTCCTTTGAATATTTCCTCTTCACAGGGGCAGCCTATTGTCACTCTTGTCTGTCTGCAACACTGACAACCCAAAATTGCCCCCAAGATATACTGCTCTCTTCTTCCTATGGCTTTGGCAATATGGGTTGCATCAGTTTTTAAAGAATTAAAAGCACCAAGCTTCTCTTTCCCCAACCTTGCCTTTACCTCTTGGCATTCTGTCAGCCAGGATAATTTACCCAGAAGGTTTATTGTCAGTCTCTCTTAGCTTCAGGCAATGCTTGCTCTCTACAACTTGTGATGGTAATGTTTAGACACTTTGCTTGCTTTTATGGTTATAGTGTTTATACTGCTGCAGTATGGATTCAGAGATTACCCTTCATCTCAGAATCATTAAGCACACGAGACCATTCCTTTATGTGTTTTTAACAAGATTAATGTTCAAGGAGGACGTTTCACTGAGTCTTGCTTACAGGAGTGAACATTTTTTCACTTATATGCGAGTGCTACATTTCAAGTTCTCCATTGTCTGACAATGAATGGTCAGTTTCACATCGCTTGTGATTGCATTTGGATACAGTTGCTGGCAGTGTTCACACAAGGGATCAGAGCGCTCAGTAAGACTCAACGGCTTCTGTATTCCTTCCTTCGCATGCTGAAGGACATGTGCAACTTCTGGCTTTCGTTTAGACCCACAGCCTTCGTTGTAGATATCTTCGGTCCGGCCACGTACTTAATGAGCATTCTCGCTCCTGAGACACCGGCTTCACGACACCTTCTGGCCACGATATATGCCACACTTCTTGCTGCGTAATCTCTGCAATTAGGTTCATTTGGGGAAAGGCAGTTTTCCTTCACGCCTTCCGCTGCAATTTAGAGTTTGGGGGTATAGAACCAGCAGTTGAAATCAACTGTTGGATCAAAATCCCAGCATCCCTTAGTTTCTCCCATTTCTGCTTCGATTGCCAAATCCGTGCTTTTCCTTCTGCTTCTACTGCTGCCGCCTGCACCCGAGGGAGCTTTTTTAAGCCTCCCAGCTTCCCTCAGGTGAGGGCTATCAGGCTTACTTGCATGACTACTACTGCAACATTGCTCTTCAGCCCTCTTCCTCGTCCCAGTACTCATGGGATTATGGGACTTTTAGTCACTGACAATAAAATAAGGTCTTTTTGTCAACTTAACTTCCCTTAAAGATATTTCAAAAAATCATCAGAATTCACTGGTAAAGAGGAAGGCATTTCATTTAAGTCAATATGTATAGATTCCCTTTGCTTGTAACTTTGGGAGTAAGGGGGACTTTTATCCTTGGAGGCCTTAAATGGTCTTTCCGTCCGTGGGGTTTGTAAAGATATTCCACTCGCTTTGCCCACATCCAGAGATTTAATATGTTGTTCAAATACAACATAGTGACAATATGCCATTACATGTTTTGGCAGCTTTAAAAGTAGCTCCCCTTTCAAGGATACTGTGCCTCGTCTCCTCCCAGGTGCTCCTCCCGCAGTACACCACCCCAAAGGTCAGGATCAGGAAGCATCTGCATTTCCCTGGCCACCAGGGAGGAGACTTTAGGCAGGGTTTTAGTGATGATCTATAGGATTCATCACAACTCTCCTGCCAGGATTTCTCAACCAAGTCTTTAGATATCCTGGTGTAATCTCCTGCCTGGCATCTTTCAATGCATCTTTTCCTTTCCTCTACTTTATGAATTCCTGGTGTACCCCCCTGCCAGGAATTGCCCCCTTCTGGTTCACACAGATCCCCTAGTGTAATCTCCTGCCAGGTTTCTCTTTCCAAAAAGGGCTCACTGCCTGATGCATACCTTTTATCAGGTCTTTTCTACAATGTTCACTATAACGCTTGCAGTTCTTCACCGTCTATACCTGTTACGCTCACCTGGATCCCACAGGGGTGTCGATCGGACCCGGACAGCTGCGGTCTCCGTCAACGTGATGCGTAGTGCAGAGATGACTGTCTGGACTGGCCCGCCTAGTCTTGTCTGCTGGACCCGAAGAAGTATTTTCCTGCAAGTGGAGACAAGGATTAGCCACCTGTGGGTTTTAGTGATGGCCTCCCAACTGTTCTCGCTCTCCCCCACTAATCACCTCCGATATCCTCTTAGTAACCTCACCTTATGTTTGTAAAAGATGAGCTCTCCATCCTGCGTGTCTTGCAGGGGCACGTAGATACCAGTTACTTCACTGGTTTGAAGGCGTTGGGAGAGTTTCCGTTAAGCATTGACTCTGAAGTCCCAGGCGGGATTGGTAAGTATCAAGTTCAAAGAGTTCAATGTGCCCGATGTTCACTCTTGTCCCCTTCCTTCCTTCCTTAAGTTGCAACTGAGTTTGTGAGAAGAAGGTCTCGTAGCTGCTGCTGGCGTTCAGGTAAGAGTCTGTTACCCAACGCTGTCCGGTAACTATTGCATGCGTTAACGTGTTGTTTTTCTCCCTCTTTACAGATGCGGTATATGAAGATATGGAGAATAATACCGCCGGTGATAAATCAGGTAAGTCTATGGTGGTAAGAGGTATTTGTTGATTCTCTTGGCTCACCTTGTTATTCTTGTGCCCCTAGGTGCCGGAGTACGGCGAAGAAATGATGGACAGTGCCGGATCGAAAGATGCTGTGAGAACTGGCGAGTATGGCGCCGTGCTGGAGCTGGCGAAGCGACGCGTGCAGGACTGATGTACTTTCCAGGTGAGGAATCAGGTGAGGAATTTGAAATAAGTTCGTTTTCTAACCTTGTCCTTTTCTTCCTCTTTATTCTAGGAGCTCCGGATTCGAGGCGGGCGTGGCAGAAGACTGGATGCTGGCTGCAGGCACGCGGGCGTGGCAGAAGACTGGATGCTGGCTGCCGGCACGGTGAGAGTCACGCTGCTGGATGCAGAATAACACAAAGCATGTGCTGCTGTTTGGGCGTGGTTTAAATAGCCTCCAAAGTAGTCCCAGGAAAGAAGTTCCCCAGGACCACACCCGAGTAAAAAATAGTCCCTGTAGTAAAATAGTCCCATCCAGGCCTCACATTGGCTTGGATTTATTTGCAGCATGGTCTGCATGAGGTAAGTAATGTCTATGAGCCTGGCGCCTATGGCGCCAGGACTAAACCCAGACAGCCCCTAGCTGGGGCTGCTGGGGTTTTTGTAAATGTCTGGATGCCTGCTCCGGGGGATGATGGGCTTGATCCGGATGCCTGGGGGTAGGCATCATGACAATACCTTGTTGACTCCAGGTTTTGCTTGCTCCAATTTCCCCCTCATTGATATCCCACATATGGGGGTTTGTCCAACTCCAGTCTGTCAACTTCTCTTAGTGTCCCTTCGCTTATGGCATTGCTTGTTCCAAGTTTCCCCAAATTGACATCTCATAATTGTACAACTTGAATATGAACCAAGTAGAATTTAAAGTCAAGGGTACAAGAAAATTCCCCAAGTGTTCATTTACTTGTTGGCACATCACTCTTTAACCAATGGAACCATTGCCACTCCACAATACTTCATCTCCTCCGGTCCTGCGGCAAGTGTCTTCACTTCTAGCAGTCCATCCAGGGCACCCGCTATAACTTCAACTGAGTTCCTCTCCTCCTGTATGCTATGCCTCCAGGCTGTTGCCTGTAAGCGCAGTCTTCCTACACAGCTCGCCTCAGTGAATCTGGGTTTGCTTCCCGCTCTGCAGCGCTCTCCTCATTTTCAGGTGATTTCCAAGTTTAAATGTCCCGCGCAGCTAATTGTGAACCTGACAACTAGACCATCCATTGTACTTGGTACTACTTCCATTCCATATGGACTCCTTACTACTCTTAATCTCAATACTGGAGTTTTTCTGGGACTTGGCATCCAAATGAATTCTTGACTCAAGTTAAATTGTTGGACACTTCTGTTTTAAATCCTAAACATTAGATGCTAAATGTTTTGCGTTTCAGGGTTTTACCTGAAGTGTTCTGAATAATGACATGCCATCAGCGACTGTGGAATTAACGGTTCTTCACAGGAAAGGGAAGAATACTGCGTCCCTCCTGCTGGAATCCCCACTTCTCTGCGACAGCCATCTCCACCCATGTTTTCCACCAGAACACTACCCCCAGGGTCAGGATCATGTAGTGGCTGCCTTTCCATGGTAACATGGAAGGGGACTTTAGACTCAGGATCAGTGATGACGCCATAGAATTCAGCACATTACTCAAGACTGAAGCAGTCTTGTGTCCTCCACCAAAATGGGATGATTGTGTGGAGCAGCAGGTAGATTGAGGAAGTGGTGTGGGACAAGTGAAGTTTGTGTCTTGCCCGATGACTTCACAGGGCATACTTCTCCACTGAACAGATTCATGGATCAAATTAAGATACCTTTATTCACTTAAATGTCAGAATGGTGCAATGCCCAACTTGCACTATGATAAGGTGGGATTTCTCAAACTAAGGATAGTCTGAGCCAGTAAATTCAACAAAAGTCTGTTTAGCTTTAATTGTGAGGGCAGGTTTTGGGCACAATGTGTAGGGATGTCAGCAACAAAATAGTGTTCCAAATAAAGTTCTGAGCTTCTTCCAGCTCTTTGCTTTAGTAACAAAATAAACTGTTCAAATAGTCTCAGGGTTCCTTTCTTCAAGGCAACAACAGTTCCAAATGTCTTAGGGTTTCCCCTTTCCCAAGACGTTGGCTCTTCCAGCTTGCAAATACAAGATCAGTGCAAGCCTCTTGTCTTAATTAACTCGAATTCAACTCCTTAACCATTCAGGTTTTTCAACAGTTCACAAAAAGGGTCCTTTGCCTCTCTTTGCATTCTGCTAACATTACTTGTGCATAAAAAATGCAAACTTCTTTACATTTGCTTTTCCTTGGCTCTTTTCAAAATACGGGTCACTCGGTCTAGGCACAGTTGTCGGACCACGCGGTCCACCCATTACAGGTCACACAACTGATAACCTTTGGCATTCTCCTGGCTTTGCCACACTGTTAGACATAACTCATTGCATGGTGTTCACCTTTCTACACGACCTTGCTTTACAATGCTCATAAAAGTTAATCACTTGCTCTGATTTTGTGTTATATTCACAAACTCATTTCACAGTTAATTTGGTATTCAACAATGCTTGCAGCATTGACAAAATAACACTTTGTATCTTTCTTCAGCATTTAATAATGCTCGTAGCACTCTTAGGAATAACAAACACCTTTCAGCTTTATCCGTTACTCAACAATGTTCATTGCACTCTTAATACTTATGCCAATTTGCAGCTTATTCAGTATTCAACAATGTTGGATTCAATCTTCCACAGTAATGTTCACTATGCCAATATGCCTCTCTCGAGCCCTGGAGTGCCCCAGCCCAAGTGTTCCCTTCTTGGACACTCACCAGTCAGACATTGCTTCCCCTGCCCTCTCGATTCAGCTTCTCGTTCCTTTTAGCACCGCCTGCTCCTTGCATGAGCTTCTGCAAGCAGTGCTCGCCGTCCTCGGTTTCAGCTATGCATACCCCACCCCACCTTTCTCTAGCGGAGACTACCATTTGCCGGTGGCAGTTGAGAGCATTCAGCGTTGCACAGCTCCTACTGTGGATACCAGCGATGGGGAATGGCAGGCTTCTTGGCCCTTACACAGCCTGCGCTTGCCCCAGCATCCTTTCTGCACTTGTGCTCAACCTAGCTTCACTCCAGCTGGTCCCTCTTCCGCCCGCTCTGCTTCTGCATGCTGCATCCTCTCCTGAAAGGCTCTCTTGCATGGTTCCCTCCTCATACACTAGAGACCTGACAAGTGGTTCCAGGTGCATGTCCTTCATTCTAGTTGCCCAACCATAATTAGGCCAATTAGCTGGACATGCCCGACCTTTACAATAGTTTCCAGGCCCCTTCCTCATCTCAGTACCAGAGTGGTGTAGCTGAATGGTGTATACAACTCCTAGTCACCTCTTCCTCTTCCCAGTACTAGAGTGGTGTGACTGAGAGGGGAGTGGGGAGGAGGTTTAAGAGGAAATCACTGGCAGGGTACGGTTTATCACCACAAGGGAAAGGGGGGAAAACCAGGCCTCACCCAAAGACATCCTTGGTTGTAGGGTTTTATTTCCCCGAGAAGATGATTTTAAAAAAGAAATTGGCTTATAAGTTAATGTAATAACTAAAGGGGGGGAATGTTGGGGTGGTCGATGTTGAGATGAATTTCTGAACTCTGACCTGGTGGACAGAGGTTCAGAAGACCAGCCTAGTTTCTTGGAAGAGGGTAACCTAACAAGCTAGACCAATCAAGGTAGCATTGGCAGCGGTCAAGACTAGGTCTCAGGAGGGGTAAGGGTGATCAAAAGTCCCCAATGAGCTCACACAGTAAACACCACAAACTCAGTCAGGTGTATATATCAAAAATACATACATGTGTTAAAGGCCTTTTAAATCAAACACAAGATGAAACCACAGCAATATTAATAATACTAACACAACCTTATACTAGGGAACATATATACATTAACTATTGGCCGAAAGTAATATTAAACTAGTAAATATCCACAACCTGCAACAGAAGAGGGTCAGACCGTGCAAATATATTTTAGGCAATTCTTCAAGAGTCTCAACCCTAACTAATAGGCAGTCCAATCCCTATGAAGTGTGGAGCCTTGTGCTCAAAAGTACACTCAGCGAGTTGAAGTACAAAAATGGGTCTCTAAAAAGGGGCTGTAGTGTCTGAGGAAGGGGTTAAGGCGATGAAGAATAGAGTTCCAGTATTTGAGGAGGGTCTCCACAAGAGCGTAGAGCTATTTCCAGGAATTGGGAGTAGGGTGGTAGTTCAGACCATCTTTACAAAGGTGAGCGGCTGTTGGGGGACACATGTGCATAAAAGTCTATGGATGCGCCAGGGGCCACCGGTAAGTGTTACAAGTACTCACCGACCCTGAATGCAATCCGGACCAAACTTCGCCAGTCAAGTCCAGTTCGCTTGCAGGTTCGAGTCCAGCAGTTGCGAGCATCTCCAGCTTTTAGGGGCTGTGTTCCGGGATCTCAGTCTGTAGTGGGACAGTGGTGATATCTCAGCTTCTAGGGAAGGGATCGGGCCTGTTCCACAGCAGCTCGTCTTAGGACACGGGGGGGCACAGCAGCAAGGCACTTACAAAGCTAGTCACCACAGCAGGGCATAGGCTTGGGTTCAGGCGGGCTAACCCATTTCCAGACCTAGGAATGCTAGGTGTACGAAACTCGGTGGGAGAGTCCCGTTTACCAAGAGTTTACGGTTCCCAAAGTCTCAGGTCGAGACAGCGCCGATTCCAAAGCAAAGGTCACATACAAGCTGGTCAGTTCACTGGACAGTCCAGGAACTCTTCCGAAGGGGCTTGTTTGCAGGTTAAGCAGGAAGGGCTGAGAATAGTTAGTCCCACTACTCCAACAGGTCGAAATGCCCTTACAGGCCTTCTGTGTGAGCGATGAGAAACCGGGGCTCCAACGGGACAACAGTAGGGTCAGGGTGCCAAACCTTCAAGCGGGTCACCAACAGTTCTACAGATCAGTTTCTTCGGTTCAGGATACTAGGCTCCTTTACTAAGTTTGGTGTGAACTCAGAAGATCGACCTGGAATAGGTCTACAGTGCCTTCTCATCCGAAATCTCCTTCGTGCCAAAACAAAGAGAAACCAATAGGAGATCTGCTCACATTCAACCATTACAGACATGGGCCAATCACAGATCACTGCGGTCCCAGTCATCCAGCACACCAGACATCCTGGCACCCAGTATGTGTATTGGAACTAGACCACTCCAGCCCACATCTTGGGCGCACGCACACAAGGCATGCAGAAGCCTGCAAAAGCTTCAGTTTGCACGGGGGCTTGCATGACCAAATAAGGAATTTCCCGGGTCTGCTCGAACTGGGGAAGGCAATGGAACAAAATGGCCAAAGGACAGAACAAAGGACCGCTTAGCATGGTCATTTTAGGCACTGGCCACTATCCTGGGCCACACACTGGTTGGACCATTGAAAAGAACCAAAAATGTTTTAAATGCAACTGCTGCCACAAGCTCTGTCCTGGACACACTTGTACATACACCTTCGAGGGTGTCTAGGGCCTTAAAAATTAAAAAGAGTCCCCAGCGCATTGTACTGGAAGGTACATTGTGCACTGATCTAATGTTGCCAAGAAATGGCAACAAAGTGAACGACTAAGGGAAACAAAGTCTCCCAGTACTGACAGTATGAAGGGCATGTCAGTTTCCCCTAAACAAGATGAGCAAAAGCCCAGCGGAGTACAGCAGAAGGGTGGGCTCCACTTGGAAAAAGTCAGGCTAGGTTGGTCAGACAAAATCAAAAGGTCGGGGGGGGTTCACAACTGGAGGGAAAATTATATATAAATGAAAATCTTTCCAAACACTCGCCCCTCCCAGACCAAGGACAGGGGGAACTAATCCACCCCTGGATGAGATTCTTGTTAAGGTCAGTTAAAAATTCTGGACAACCCATCAGCATTACAATGTTGGACACCAGGCCTATGCTCAATAGCAAGTCAAACCCTTGCAGGCTTATGGATCACCTGAGCAACTTTGGATTCTCTCCCTTGCTGTTCATGAGCCACTTTAAGGGCTTACGGTCAGTTTGCACAGTGACGTGGGTCCCATGGAGGTAGGGCCTCAGCTTCCTTAGGGCCCACACAGAGAAACATTTCTCTACTGTGGACCATCTGAGCCTCTGTCCTTAAGTTGGCGACTGATGAATCCAATAGGGAGTTCCTTGCCTTTCTCATCTACCCGTGATAGTACAGCACCTATCCCAGTGTCAGAAGCATCTGTCTGCACAATAAAAGGTAATTTGTAGTCCGGGGCCTCAGAACAGGGGCCTAGAACAAGGAGTCTTTTTTCACATTACATTTCTATTTTATGTTGCAGGAAAACATAACATTACAACATTGATCACATTGCTGCTTCGAGAAAATGAGCAAATAACCATAACCACTTAAGAGAAGAGAAACCGTCCCAAAACTACCCCTGCTTACATCCCACCCTCCTCCCCCCACCCCCTTCTCCCACCTGGTACTGTGTGCTCGTTGTTCCCTCTGTTTGCAGGTCCAAGGTATCTGCACATTCTACTGCTTGGCCTCCCTGATCAGTTTCAATGCTCAACCCTTGCATCCCCCGCGAGAGGTGCCCGAGGTCCTCCGGTCATTTGCTCCCATCAGGCAATTTCCCCCAAGGAATTCTCCTCCCCGATAATCATCCTCATCACCCCGTCCACGCATCCAGCATCAAGTACTTATTAACTAATGGGTACCACTCCATTTCCGTGGGCCCCGGCCTCCCATGGAGGCCAGCAGTTATTCTCTCTATCAAATAAATGCTCTTGGCTGTATTGACCCACTCTCCCTTACTGGGCATGTTTTCATTCGTCCACTTAATAGCAATGCATGCCCTGGCAGCAAGGAACAGGGGTGCCATCCTTTTGGGGATCCTATGGTATTCCCCCTCCACCCCAAACAACCAAAATGGGGGTTTTGACCCTGGGTATCCCCTCCAAATCTTCAACCTAAGCAAGGACCTCATCCCAGAAGACCTGTATCCTCGGGCAGTTCCACCACACGTGCCAATAATCTGCCCGCCCCTCGCATCCTCTCCAGCAGTGTGCACTAACCACTCGGAAAATCTTGGACAGTCTCACCGCATCATACTGCCAACGATGGAGGAGCTTAATCGCATGCTGTCTGTACTGGCAGGATAAGGCTGTCTTTTGGGTTCCCCCTACAGTTTGGCCAGAGGAGTTCATCAATGTTCACCCCAAAGTCCCTTTCCCACCGCACTCAGGGTCTCCGTATTGCCCCCACCCCCCTGCACCAGGGCGCCGTACATGGCAGAAATTAACCCTCTCATCCCAGTACTGCTGTCCAATATCCTCTAAAAGGGAGCAAGTACACTGCCAGTCTTGTTCCTTATCCCAGCGTCCGTTAGCACCCCCTTTAGCTGCAGGAACTGAAACAGAGTCTACCTATGCCCAGGGTTTCTTCTAAGTGTGTTATTGATATAAATGTATCCCTGTGGAAAAGCGGCCCTATGCTCTCGAGGCCCACTTCAAACTACCCCCAAAACCTTTCCAGGCTGGGTATGTTGTCCCTAATACCGGGTACCAACAGGTGACCCAAGGCCAAGGACCACGTGGCGATACCTTTCATATCCGCCCCGTCTCCAAATTTCCCATATAGTTCCCAGGATTGGGTGATCCCATATTTCCTTGGGAGCTTATTCCTGGGTACCCACAACCATTCCCTACCATGGCCGGGCTCAGAAGTGCATTATACATTGGCACCCATTGGTGGTCTATCTGACCACGCAAGTGGGGGAATCATGACCCTAAGCTGTGTTGCATTATAGTAAAGCCTCATAACTAAAGGCCAACCCCTCCTCTGTTGGTAGTATCAAAGTAGACCTGGGGATCGTAGCCCTCTTCCCCTGCCAAAAGGAACCTGTGTAGTGCCCCCTGTATCTTCCTAAAAAACCCACCTAGCATGTGTATTGGTAACATCTGAAAGAGATGGAGCACCCTTGGAAGGACTACCATTTTCATGGCGTTCAGACGACCCAGCCATGATGCAGTTAGCTTTTGCCACTTTGCTATATCCGCATGCATTTTCGGTAGGAGGAGGGGGGGGGGGGGGATTGGCTTTGTATAGGCTATCCAAATCTCTCGTGAGATATATACCCAGATATTGCATCCTGTCCCATTGACCTCCAGTCCCAGTGGGGTGAACCTTTCTACTTCCCCATCCCTGTCCCCACCAAAGGGAGAAATAGTATTGACTTTTCCATGTTAATCTTCAGCCCGGCCAAAGCACCATATTGCTCGATCAGCCGCACGACCACTGAGACGGAAGTCAGGGGTTCAGTCAGGTGTAACATGTCATCAGCATAGAGGGCCACCTTGTATTCCACTCCACCCATATCAATGCCGCACACCCCTGGGTCATCCCTAATCTGTTGAGCGAGGGTTTTTATCGACAGCACATACAGTGTCTGAGAAAGGGGGCACCCCAGTCTGGCCCCCTTCCGAGAACCACCTCGAGAAACCCCCCATTCACTATAACCAACACCAAAGGGTACTTATACACCGCAAGAATACCTCAAAGCAGCCTTTCCTCTACCCCTTTAATTAAAACGGCACTAAGAAAACCCCATTCCACCAGATCAAAGGCCTTTTCGGCATCTATTGAAAGAAGTGATGGGTCCTCTCTCATGTCCCGCAATGCATGTACAAGATGTAGCGTCTTCCTCATCGTATCCACACCCCGACGCCCCATTATGAACCCCACCTGATCAGAATGAATCAGGTTCAACATATATCCTTCAAGTCTTGTGGCGATGATTCTAGTGTACAGCTTGGTATCCGTGTTGAGGAGAGTTATCGGCCTATATGCCCCACAGTTCCGTGGATCTTTGACTTCCTTGGGAATCACTGATCAGGGCACGTGCAAATGATTCCGGCACTCTGCCCAAGCCTAGTATATGATTAAACAGCTTGGAGAGGAAAGGGAGCAGGGCAGGGAGAAACGCTTTATAGAACCCAGAAGTGATGCAGTCCTCCCCAGGCGCTTTCCCCATCGGCAACCTCGCAACTGCCTTTTTAACCTCCTCTTCTGTTATGGGGGCGTCCACCGCCGAGGATTCGATTTAAGATAGTGTGGGCAGGTTAATAGCATCCAGGTATGCGTTCACCTCCTGTGTCTCAGGGGAAACTTCAGATGCATATAATTTCTTGTAGAAGGTTGCAAATGTCTCGGGACTCCCTCCTCCGTTGAGTCTGCTTCCCCAGCACACCCCCTATTCCCACAACCCATCGTTTGGCTCGACTACCCCTTATAGAATTTCTGTTTCAGGAAAAGAAGCTGCGGATAATCTTCCGCTCTTCCAGGGGTCTCAGCTCCTCCCGCTTACCCCTCGCCTCCTGTATACTCTCCGCCCAGTTCACCATGGGTTTGTGGGCGCATGCACCTAATTGTCTAATAATCTCCCTCAGCCTCCCCACTTTTTACTGGCCCCTTCCTGGATTAAGACCCCGCTCCACGTTGCCTTCCCTGCCTCCCAGACAATCCTCGTGTCTACCTCCCCATCATTATTGATCCGAAAACATTCCATCTCCTCCTGCATCTCCCTGTGGAAGACCGTCTTTCCAGAGCGATTCATTGCATCTCCATTGTGAGTCCTTTGGGGCAATACCCGCCCACTGTATGTCCAACACCATGCCATGGTCAGACCATGAGATTGGAACTATTTCTGAACCCTGGGCCTCCTCCCACAGATGCCTCAAAATATAAAAATAATCAATCCGCGTGTATGTTCCATGTGGTGGGGAGTAAAATGTGCACCCCTTTATCCCTGGGTGGAAGTGACGCCATATGTCTGTGTATCCCCACTCTCCCCCTGAACCTTACACAAACCCAATTCAAGCATTGTAGCATCCAGTACCATTCGGAGTCTGCCCATCCCTCGACCCCCCCTACCCCCAGAGCTCGGTTCCACCCGGTTAGTATCACCGGCCAAAAAAAAAAAAAAAGAGCCACCAGAGTGACCCCTATCCAACAGAGGGCCCTTGCTTACCAAAACACTTAGTCTTGAGCCCCCACTTAGTAGCCCAATACACACCTATTTCCCCCTTTAACTGTCAACCACATTTACCACTTCCTCCAACACCCACTCCAGACAACAACTCATAGTGAGGCCCCAAACACCCTCATCCCTAGTTGCCCCCACCCTCAGGGAAGCACAAGGTGAGAAGTGAAAACTCCCCGGGGCCACCAGCATCCTGCCCGGAGGGTTTGTCCTCTATGAGAGTACCATCGGCCCTCAGCAGTACGAGATCAGTAGTCACCATCAACCCCTTTCCCCGGGGGAGTGTTCGGTTTCCTACATTTCCGTGAGCCCTTGACTCGTCTCCTGGCATCTCCCAGCGACCCTCGCTCAGATTCCTCTCCCTTGATGCATGGGTGGCCTCTCCTCCCATCAGATCACACATCGCTCTCTATCTCTGACTCCGGCATGAGTTTGTGTATGCCTCTCTACTTCAAACAATATGGAAAAATGGGAACCCCCACCTATATCAGAGTCCCTTCTCACTCAGCCACTTAGTGAGGTGGGCACAGAGCCTTCCCCTGGAGGGTAAGAGACGAGAGGTCCTGGAACACTGACACTTTCGACACACCATACATCATGGGGCCCTTCCTTCTGGCCTTTTCCAAGATCTGGAACCTATCACTGTAGTTTTGGAAGCGAACCAGTACTGATCTGGGGCCGTTAGCCCCCTTAGCTCCCCCCGGCCCTGTGTATCCTCTAAATCTTGACCTCGTCAATGGCATTATTTTGGAAAATAAGTTTGGTGAAGAGGGCACCGCGTAGGTCCTTTTCCGTCTCACCCTCAAAAAAAGGTTGTTGCGCCTCTCACGATTCTCCAAGTCATCCACCTTCAAGAAAATCTACTCTTCCCTTCCTTCAACCTCCTTCAGGCGGACGTCCATTTGGTCTCCTCTAGGGAGGACGAGTTGTTCTCCACCTCAACCAATCTTGCCTCCATTTTGTCTATTCTGCTGGTATTCTTATCCACTCTGCCCCCAATGTCCGCCCTCATGCTTCTCATTTCCTCAAGGAGAGCCACAATGTCCCCTTTGGTGGCGCCCGCTTCCTTATCCATCTTTAATCCCTAGTCCCGCTCAGTCGTTTTCCTGTCTGGGGTGCTTGGGTCGTATGCAAATGGGGCCAGTTTCTTCCTTACTTCCATGCGCCGGCACCCCACACCTAGTCTGTAGGACCACCACTAAAGCACCTTCTGTTCTCTGGTCAGCATTGCCATGCTCTCCGGGTCTCGGATGGGAGATAGTCCACTTGCCACCCCAAGCCCACTGAACCTGGGCAATGCCACACCAATGTCTAGCCCGGCGCTTCCTCATGCATCAAAAGTCCACAACGTCCAGCATACTGCCTTTGTCTTCCTTGGTCGGCAGTGTCAGACTGTTCGGTATATTATGCGTTTGAGAAGCTGGGGACGGATACTCACCTCAGGACCAGGGGGCCCACTCCCCCACAGGGTCACCTTTCTCCTAAGCACAATCACTCTTCCGGGGGGCAGCTGCGGTCCCTCCCTTGACCACTGCTCGAGCGATTTGGGGCTGACTATGCTGTTTCACACTTGCAGTGTCAAATGTAGAGGGTCCCTTGAGATCTAGTGTTCAGGCCATGGACTGTCGCGCTGCAAAGCCTCTGTATGGATGTCAGTCCCACAAATGTCCCCCGACTCTTTCTGCCTTCAGAGCCTTCTCAGGCGGGTTTGCTGCCTATTGTCTCACCATTAGAGGTGCCAGCTGTTGGAGAACCTCCGGTCCCTGGGAGGGTCACACGCCAGCCCTGGTAAGCACCTCTTCGATTGGCCCGACGTCTTCCCAGTCCCCACACTTGCAGCCTCCACCCCTGTGGTGAGCACACGCCCCGGTGTCAGGGGCCCACACTACCAGGGGATGATCTCGGATTAGGATCTCCAGACTGCTTTTCCCCATGTCAGGTATTGTCTCGTTGAGGCTGTGGGGGTTCCGGTATGTCGCCTTCAATTCCCTGCAGGCTCAAGGAACCTCCTACTGCAGCCCCCACACGTGATCCTCCACGCCACCTAAGTCACAAACCAAGCCTACTGTGAATGATGGGTGACCTCTCTGCTACTGGAAACCTCCGATGGGGCACGATCTTCCTCCTGCACTTGTAGTTGGATGCCTGTTCTTGGTTGCCGGATGCCTCTTTTATGCAGTACCCGGGAGGAGGGCACACCCTGATGCCGGGACCCACCCCTCCCTAAGTACATGGCTCCACTCGGGGTCTGGCACAGGCCCACACCAACTCTTGCTGTTAAGACCAGAAGATATATGGCTCCTCCCTCCTGGATCCTTCGTGATGTCCGAAGTGTACAGCAGTATGCCTTGCTGGTGCCATCTCACCACTCCCGTCCCTGCTAGGGGCACAAGGCTGTCCAGGGAGCCACTGAGGGGCCACAGTCCCCCCCCCCCATGCCGTGAGATCAATACCCAGCATATTGTAGTTATGGGGTGACAGTGTTTTCTCCCCTCAATCTGTTACATGTTCTCTGTTCACCTCGCCCTTACCATCCAGTGTGTGGGTTTCTGGATCTCCACGCTGTTCCCACCTTTCACGCCGTTACTGTCCTGGTGTGGGGCAGCTCATGTGGCCTCCCCATCACATGGCTTCCTCTTCCCCTTCCTCAGGGGCCGCCAGTCAGAGTGCCCTGTTTTCTGCGTGGACGGCTCGCTAACCGTTCCCTGGCCCAATGCAGAGCTGCACTCCCTGCAAAGAAGGTGGGGGCAGAGGTTATATCATCCAAGTAGCACCAACAAGTCCCACAGAGCACTCATGTCCCTCTGCTTGCTGCGATCCGTGCTCACCTGCACACGTCACTGTGTGCACATTGTGCCTGATCCGCCACGCGGGCCGGGGTACGTGAACACCACAGAACCTCACCTGCTGGCAGGGTCAAGGCGCATCCTCCGACTCACGGGCAGGAGCGAGTCACCTCCAATGCAGTGGGCAGGGAGTGCAGGGGGTTCTCCTCCCTCTGCCGCCAGGGCCGGCCCTCTCCTCACATTCCACCACCCACTGCCTCAGTGGCGCAGCACGTCCACTCTTCTAATCCCCTCGGGCCACCGGGCCAGTATACATGCCCCACGCGCCCTCTGGTTCATGGCGATCACGCCTGCATGAATTAGGCATGCACTGGTGTCTCCAGCCTCCACCAGACGCCTTCTCCACCCCACGGGTCACCCAACTTCCAAGTGCCTTCTGAGCTTCACACAGAGGCTCTCACCATCTCTGCGCCCCCTGGTTGTTAAATGGGAAATCATATTGTACCTCCTGATGTATATTGGCCTAAGCCTAGTCGCTCTGCGAAAAAAAAACACATTGCAAAGTTCCGATTTTAGATCGACTTCGCCACCATTTTAGGATCATCCACCATTTTGGTTTCTGTTCGTATGTGATTCTCTGTTCTAAAATGGTGGACTGTTTCTAACCAAGCCTTCCCGATCTCTGAATCCTGTTAATGGTTAGACTGTCCGAGGGCCGCTTGTTTCGACTAGGTAATGCGACCTTGCACCAAGTTTGACTTATTGTCCTAGGATTGTCTACACTAACAAGCCTCATCCACAAATACATATTGAGGACAATACTAAGTAAATGTCGAGCGTGGACACTGGCAGAACTACATTGTGAAGGGATATGTACTAAGGCTCACTGTTAAATACAGGAATACACTTTGTCATTGTTACTTGTTGGAAACACAAACCTATGTAATCCATGTGCATATTATTGTATGAGCTATATGTGAACTTGGCACAAACTCTAGACCACAGATTATTAACCTGTAGAGGGGCTGGACAATATTGGAGGAAATGTATAAAAATGCAAATGTTCAGATGTCCAGCACTCTCCCTCCTCACTCTGACGGGCTGGTACTCATTGCGGGGTGTCGAGAGCCAGATAGCCATCTGCATCAGATCTGTGTTTCTTTGTAACTGCGCAGTATTAAAGATCTGTGAATCTTTATAGCCCATGTTTGGTGCATATTCTTTTGTGGTACTCAGCCTTGATATTTCCTTGCTTTTACAGATGGCGCCCAAATAGGGACCCTCAAGATTGATGCCATCTCGTTGAAGTGTTGACGCGGCTACCGGACCAGGATCGGACGGTGAGAAAGGGGGCCCCTTCTTGGATGAGACGCGATACCTCAACAGTACTGCATGACCTGATCCCTGGACGGTGAGCCCGCAGTCCGAGACAGCATCTTGACGAGGGTCCATATATCGAGGCGCCAAAATCACCAACCACAAGGGTCCTTAGTTGTCCTTTGTAATCCGATTGGACCTCCTTTAGTTCTTTCATCAGGTGAGTCATGACCCAATTCTTAAGTATCCTGATAATTTGATTTGGCGTATTGTACTCACAAGCACAACTATTGACCAGGTAACACCAGGAATCTGATTTGCCTGAGAAATTGTCTGCCTTTTTCAGGGCATTATTCTGCAGAGACAGACAATCTTTGGAATTTAGCCATCCGGCGCCACAGAAGGGGTTGCCGGCTTGTACTATGTACTGTAAGCATGGCATTGGTAGTGTAGTGTTTAATGATATTTGGCACAGACAAACTAGACATGCTTCCGAACTTCAGTGGCCAACCAATGGTATCTATGAGATTCCTTGTATAGAATATTTAGAGTCTATATTGTTAAAGAAAAAAGCTAGACCTGCAGCATTTGATGTATTACAAAATTGGAAGAAAGAAGCTATGCAGCAACTTAAATGTAGAGAGAAACATGGGCGCAGACACATGTCCAACACTGAAAAAGCGTTATTATATGATCAAAGTAAACAGTCTGAGTCAGTTAGAAATATGGATAGGGCTTTTCAACTTGGCATTCAGAAAATATATCCGTCTAAAGATTTTCATGCGTGTGATGAATTAATTGACAAACTTCTAAATGAACGAAGGCCTGGTGCCACTGCGCCACCTCCGTATGTTCCTATTCCTTTACCTCTTCCTGCTGTCGTTCCTCCTCCTGCAGTAATTCCTGCTCCTCCTATTGCTCCTCTTCCTGCAGTTGTTCCTCCTCCCATTGTTGCTCCTCCACCTGTACCTCCACCTTTGCCTGCTGCCATAGGTTTAGTAGATTTGTCTCTTCCACCAGTGTTAGCATCTTTGTTACAGATTGTACAAAATTCTTCTACTCTTTCTCTTCCAAGTGGTTCTGTTCCGCTTGTAGTTGATAAGGGAGCAGAATCAAAGATTGCAACTCGCAATACTGTGTCTAAAGTGAGAAAACGTGATTTGACTGCATGGGCTAGACAGTGCATGGAGAAGGGTGAACAATATGATGTTTTTGCCACACTCTCTAATCTAGAAAGTTTCTTAGAAAAATGTTTATATCGAAGGACTGAAAATACATTTATCTGTAATGTGGAACAGACTGAATGATGTAGATCTCCCACAAGGGTTGAGGGAGCTGAATGTTTTAGCATATTCAAGAGATACTGCGGAGAAAGTATATGAGCATGTCGAGAGGGTTTTTGAGTATAGAAGGGAGTTGGAAAGGTTACGGAATGAAGAAATTGATGGTGATAGTTTGAGCGCTATTTTTGTACAGAAACGGTTCCTTCCTCTTTGTAAGTCGATGAGTGAGGAAACACGAATTTGCACAAAAGATTCAATTAGATGGACTTCAGACATGTCGATATCTCCCGTAGAAGTATATGACACGTATAGTCAGTATACGCCAGAAATGCAGAGGAAAGGGATACAGGTTATGGTAGAATACCTGCAGGATGAATGTATAAAAAGAAAGATTTGTTGTCCCGCAGAATTATTGAATATCTATAAGAAAGCTTTTTCGTCTGACACTCCAGCTGCTTTAGCGCTCGATTTAGCTTTGTTGCTCAGTAAGCGTTCAGAGTTTCCCCATCTCTCAGTTGCCCATGAGAGAGGTTCCTCTGACATTTGTCCCAAAAGTTGAGGTTCCAGCTAATGCGGCAGCAGGTACAGCTGCTTATGACATCCCTGCACATTATGTATCACAGTTTGTTTACGTCCCGTTTTCAAGAAAGGAAGTGAACACCATTAGACAGTCCATCCCGGATATTAGAAAGAATCCGACAGGGTTCTATAAAGAGATAGAATCGGTCTTGCAGTTGTCAGTATTTACTCTAAGTGATATAGATTTATTTCCTGTGCTCCTACCCATTGATTTGTGGAAACAAATTAGGACAGTAGATGATGCAGCAGGGTTAGGAGACACATGGGATAATGTGGCTAGACAAGATAGAGATAAACCAGCTGGTGAGAGACCGCCACAGGTAATACTGATGAAACTGAAAACCTTAATTCCTGAGAGAAGGATTGTCTGGGACAAACTTACTGCTTGTGTTCAAGGAAAGTCGGAGGGTGCTACCGAATTCTTTAATCGGTTTGAACAAGTGTTTTCTGATTTCAGTGGACAAGATTTGAACACAGAGTCTGGAAAACGACTATTTGTAGACCAATTTGTGCGTGGATTGTTACCCGACAGCCAGTCGCACAATGACTTCCGAGAGCGCTTGGCAAGCTAAGTCTCAGTCTGAAATGTTACATATGGCTCAGTACTATGAAAACCGAGTCAATAATGAGAAAGAAAGGATTGAAAAGAACAAGGGAGACCGGAAAACCAAGGTTTTGTTGCAACAGATTGTTAGAGGTCCTAGAGGGGGTAGTACACAGTTTAGGGGACAGTATGTTCCACAGGGTACTGTGCCGTTGGGTGCTGTACACGCGCACCAATGTGCTTGTTGCAGACAAGAGGGTCATTTGGCGAGCATAATGCCCAATCCTCCAGCAGAGATCGAATAACACATTTGGTACTATGGGTAGATGATCCAGAGGCCGCCCTGGGGCAGGGGGGTCATGGTAGAAGCCAGTTTTCTCAGAATTCACAGCCTTTTTCACAAGACAATCCGTCACCGAGTGTGGATAATAGAACATTTTTTTATCATCCTTTTACTGCAAATCTGTCTGAAGACCTTCCTTTTGATATACTGTTTCACTAGGATTGCCCGAAGCAGGGTTTGGAACCGACGCCTATTCCCATTCATCAGAAAGGTCCCCATGTTGAAATGATAGTGGGAAATAGGAAACATCTATTTTTGATAGATACAGGAGAGCAGAAGTGTTCCATTGACATTCACGGGTTCCAAACATTCCATTGTCAGGGCAAACCAATGTTTCTGTAGGGTTTTCTGGTACGCCAGTGGTTAGTCCGGTTTCTTCCCCGGTACCGACTACACTGGGTCCATTGACGGATCACTGTCCATTTCTTTCGACAACGAACTGTGGAGAGAATCTGTTGGGGTTGAATCTGTTGAAGGAATTAAATGCGGTAATTCATTGTTCTTCAGATGGAGTGCGTTTGACAATTTTACCACAGCAACTTTCTGCCTCACAGTTCCTGACTAGACCTTTGCCGCCGGAATTTTGTGATGTTCCAGAGTGTTTATGGATGATTGATGACAATGATGTCGGTGTTCTACAAATTGAGCCTGTAAAAATCATTTTGAAACAAGGAGTAAAGTTGCCACGTAATCCTCATTATAAGATTTCGGTTGATGGTGAGCAAGCTTTGAAATGTATAGTTTCTAATTTTGTACACCGTGGGGTAATTGAAGAAATTGCAGGTAGTTTGTGCAATAGTCCGATTTTGCCTGTGTATAAGAAAGGAGATGATGCAATTCCTTTTCTTTTCATCATTGATTTACGTGCTATCAATAAGATTGTTACTCCACAATTTCCTATTGTGCCTGACATAACGACATTAATAACTATGATCCCAGCTTCTGCTACTCATTTTCGTGTCGTAGATCTTAAGAATGCTTTCTTTAGCATTCCTATACACAAGAATAGTAGATACCTGTTCGCGTTCACCCGAGGGGGGCGCTCGTTTACATTCACCCAGGCGCCACAAGGATACACAGAAAGTCCGAGCATTTACAGTAGGGCTTTGAAAGAGCAGCTTGATACACTTGAGTTGCCTACCACTTGTTCATTGCTTCAATACGTAATTGACCTCCTTTTAGCTGCCGATTCAAAAAGTGCCTGTAAGGAGGGCACCGTGTTGTTGCTTATTCACCTAGCAAAACATGGACACAAAGCTTCACTCAAAAAGTTTCAATATTGTCGACAGGAGGTCGCCTATTTAGGCTACCTCCTGTTAAAGGAGGGAAGAAGGTTGACGCCTGAACAGATTAAAATCATTTCTAGCAGGTCTTTCCCAAATACACAGAAGTCAGAGCCTTGATAGGAATGGCTTCTTACTGTAGGCAGCGCATCTCCAACTTTTCACTAGTGATTAAGCCAATGTTGGCTTTGACAAAGAAGGGCATTTCTTTGCCATTGCCGTGGAACTTGGAACACCAGAAAGCGTTTGATCTGCTCAAGACTGCATTGTGTTCAGCACCAGTTTTGGGCACACCAAATTATGAAAAGGCCTTCAAGTTTTATGTGCATGAACGTGATGGATGGGCCTTGGCTGTATTAACGCAGAAACATGGAGGGAAGAATAGGCCGTGCGGTTACTTTTCTTCCGCCCTTGATCCTGTCGCATGTGCTTTGCCAAGATGTTTGAGAGCTGTCGGTGCTGCCGCTGCGTCTGTAAAACAGAGCGAGGGTATGGTCCTAGGCCATGCTTTAACCTTGTTGGTACCTCACTCTGTAGATGTTCTATTAAATAAAACACAACAACTCACCTCCGCACGATTAACGAGATATGAATTGATCTTGTTTGCACCGCATATCCAAATAAAGAGGTGTTTTCTATTAAATCCAGCTGAACTATTACCTCTCCCGCAAGGTACCGCTTGCAGTGACGAAATGTCACATGACTGCCTTTACACCACAGAACAAGAGACTAAAGGCAGGATCGATCTGAAAGATACACCTTTGAATGACCCACAAGGGGAGCGGTTTTGCGATGGCTCCTGTTTCAAACTTCCGGATGGTACATCCACGGCTGCTTATGCCATCACCAGACTAGGCACAATTGTGGAAACCAAAAGAATTCTGCACAACTCTGCGCAGGCCGCAGAGATTGCATTGACTCGAGCTTGTGAACTTTCCAAAGGGCTTAGAGTAAACATATATACTGATAGTCAGTATGCTTTTGGGGTAGTTCACAACTTCGGTAGACTTTGGGCAGAACAAGGTTTCCGGACCTCACATGGGACGAAGATTCAATATGGCTCCTTGATAGTGCGGTTACTTTCAGCGCTTGCACTTCCCACTCAGTTAGCAATCATGAAATGCGCAGCGCATCAGAAAATCCTAAATGAAGTAGGAAAAGGGAACGCTTTTGCTGACCAGATAGCCAAACAAACTTCTACTGATCTCTATTCAGATATGCACACTACAAGGGAAGCCACAAATGTTTATGCCATAGATGAAGGTATTGAATCTGTAAAGAATATCCAAGCCCATGCCACTTTAGAAGAAACTAAGCAATGGGCTGAGGGTTTGGCGAGGTTGGATGATGGGTGTTGGGTGGATAAATTAAAGGGAAAATGGATGCTGCCAGATGCGTACATTACTATGATGGTCGCAATGGCTCATGGACCCACCCACATCTGTGCGAGGAAAGTTTGCAAAATGTTAGAAAATGTCTGGGTGAACGATAAAATCACAAAAACAGTTGAGCGTTTTGTCCAAAGTTGCATGATTTGTCTACATCACAATATGGGGAAGGGCACATCGACACCAAGGGGTAGTTTTGGTCCACCTTCTGCCCCCTTTGAGGGGATTCACTTTGATTTTATTGAAATGGAGCGTCATAACAACTTTAAGTTAGTTTTGGTTGCTATTTGCGCCTTTAGTAAATGGGTTGAAGCCTTTCCTGTAAAAGACGCCACAGCAATGACAACGGCGAAAACCATGCTTAAGGAATATTTTCCTAGGTTTGGTAAGGGTCATCTGGTCGGACAGTGGCCCGCATTTTATCACTGCTGTAATTCTGCGGCTATGCGCGGGATTGCAGATCGATAAACAGTTCCATTCGGCTAGACATGCTCAGAGTGCTGGATTGGTAGAGAGACACAATGGAATTTTAAAGAACACGCTCGCTAAAACGTGTGCCAGTACCAACTTAAAATGGCCGGACGCCTTACCGATAGTCTGTGGGGTGGTGCGCATTGACAGTAACACTAAGACTGCGCTCTCCCGATATGAAGTGGTCATGGGTAGGCCAGTTAACATTTGGAATCTGCCCAAACCCCAGGCTCTGAGGGACATTGAACATGTACTTCTTTCTGATTACTGTGACCGGTTAACTAAAAATCTGTATTTGATTTACCAACAGGTGCGAGATGCCCTCCCGGCAAAGTAAGAGGGGCCAGGTCATAGTATCCGACCTGGTCAATGGGTGCTCGTTAAAGCATTCTAACGAGCATCCTGTCCCGCACCACGGTGGAGGCGCCCGCACCAGGTTCTCCTGGCCACACAGACAGCGATTTGGGTGGAAGGCAAGAGGCACTGGATACATGCATCGCATGTCAAGAGGATACCCTTCCATTTGCCGCACAACACAGAAGATACGGAGAAACTCACCTGCTCTGCTCCAAACGATCACTCAGCATTGAGCAGTACTGAGTGCGCTTCGGAAACACTCCCTGAGCCCGTGGAGCCTGGGGAAACAGCTGCTTCATCTCCACACTCTCCTGCAGATCCTTTTTCACCACTGTTAGGTTCTGTTGCAAATTCACCACTTCCATCAGGAAGCAACGACACGTTCGCAGATCACACTGTACCAGGAGTCACAAGGTACAATCTGCGTCCACCGAGCTAGACTTACTGTACGGTTCGGCTGTGCCAACGGAAATCATCATAGGGCTTGTCCTGTTCCATGTCTTTTGCATACAAAGGAAAGTTGTTGGCTAGGAATAGGGAAAGACTAAGAAAACGTGTGATTTTGGGGATCACCAGCAAATGAACTAGAGAGTTTTCGTTTCAAAGGAACAATGCCTGTTATTGCCTCTACCTGTATGGAACAAATAAGTGACTGTCGGGCTGGTAAAGACAATGGACGATCGAATACATGGTCTTTTAAAACGTATTGTTTCCTTGTTATCATGTTAACCGGTTTCACAATAGTAATTGCTTTGGCATTTTGGTACATGGAAGAAATAAGTCCACTCAAAACACTTTTGCCCACTGAAAATGTACCCACTGTACCTATACCTTTTGTGCATCTGCACACTATCTCCTAGAGACTCTCAACACAGAGAGCTACCATAATAACACATTACTGCTTATAATGAATGCAACACATGCCATTTTGAACAGGTCTAATTGCTGGGTTTGCTCTCATTTGCCGCAACATGAAGACAAAGGGTTGTGCTGGTATATTCATCCTTTGCCTCTGACTACTGCATGTTATGCTTCTTTAAGGGCACTATTCTTTGGCCCATGGAATGATAGCATCTCAGGGAACTTTGATGGAAAGAATTTGAATACATTTGAAAGACTAGTTTTAACGCCCCTGGGATGCTCACTTTTCGCAAATAGAAGCAAGCTTAATGTTGCTTCCATTAGGCCTTCTGATAGACTGTCTAGACCTTTTCAATCTCTGATCTCTTTCAAGATGGCTCCTATAGACAATAGGGATGCCACACCACCTTCCTATACTGTTAAACATAGTCCTGACTCATGCATACAGAGGAATGGTACTCAGTCAATGGGTGATTTCAAGGGTTGCACCAATGTTGCGAACTTGACCAGTGAGGACAGACCTCTGTATGTAGGCGAACCTTTGTACTTTGTTTGCGGTAATGAAGCTTTCCCATGGCTACCTAGGGATTGGCAGGGAACCGGTTATTTAGGAATTCTCTTGCCAGCGGTATTTATAGCTAGTACCACAGAAATCTCTAGGGCTCATCCAATGCGGGCAGAGAATGGCGATACTTCGTCACAAGTTCTGGGTGACGTAGCAAAGTCTTTTGTACCTTTTGGGGGGCAAATACTAAACTCCGAGGATATCAGAAGACTAGCAAGAGTACTGGAGAGAACCATCAACCGGACCACTGACATACTCTATAACACGACTCTAGAACAGAAAGCAATAAGGTTAGTGGCACTACAGAACCGGATGGCGTTAGACGTCATCCTGGCTGAGCGTGGTGGAGTATGCCAATTAGTGGGGTCCACTTGTTGCGTTTTCGTACTGGATTCCTCCCCAACCATCTTTAAGGCTATACAAAATCTGCACGTCCTTAGTTCAGAAGTGCACGTTCCCGAGGGAAATTGGGATCTTAGCGCTTGGTTCTGGGACTTCTTACGATCTTGGGGATGGAAGCTACTTTGTCTTATTGATAATTTTGGGTATTGAGTGGTTCTGCTGTTGCTGTATACAATGTCTTCCTGCAATATGTTCAGTGCTAGGGGGATGTTGTGCACAGCCTATGGGAACATTAGGACAAAAGGTACGCGCACCAGAAAATGACCAACGAATTTGTGTTGAAGGAAATTTCTTTCACAGACCTTATGGCGATTGATCTCTGATGATTGTGATTCAGGTTGTATGGACATTGTGTGATTCAGGTTGTATGGACATTGAGTGGTGGAGTTACTCGTAAAGTGACTATTTGTAGTTTAGCGCTTGGCTTATGCCAAAAGAAGGGCTTGTTAAATGGGAAATCATATTGTACCTCCGGCTGATGTATATTGGCCTAAGCCTAGTCGCTCTACGAAGAAAACCGCGTTGCCAAGTTCTGATTTTAGATCGACTTGGCTGCCATTTTAGGATCATCCGCCATTTTGATTTGTTTGTATGTATGTGATTCTCCGTTCTAAAATGGTGGACTGTGTAACTTGCAACCAAGCCTTCCCGATCTCCGAGTCCTGTTAATGGTTAGACTGTCCGACGGCCGACTGTTTAGACTAGGTAATGCGACCTTGCACCAAGTTTGACTTGTTGTCCTAGGATTGTCTACACTAACAAGCCTCATCCACAAATACACATCGAGGACAATAGTAAGTAAATGTCGAGCGTGGACACTGGCAGAACTACATTGTGAAGGTATATGTACTAAGGCTCACTGTTAAATCCAGGAATACACTGTCATTGTTACTTGTTGGAAACACAAACCTATGTAATGCATGTGCATATTATTGTATGAGCTATGTGTGTCAGGATTCCTGCCCCTGATGTCCCCAGCCCTCCAAGATGTCAGGCTGGAGCCAGGCCACGATCACCTACATGGCCCTCAAAGGCCTCTCCATCCCTCCAAAGACCCACTTGGAGTCAGACTTGGCGCTTGTGGCACCAGACTCACTCACTCCCATAGGATAACATTGAGGATTGGACTTGTAGTGCATTGATGGGGACAAGATGGATGCCCCCACATATTTCGGTTCCCAGAACTGCATGTCCAGTCTAGTCTTTTGGGTGTGGTTCAGCTCAGAGACACCTGGGATACCCAGAGGCTATTTAAGCCACGCCCAGGCTGAGAAACATGCTTTGCGTTTTCTGCACCTGTAGCGCGACACTCACCATCTTCAGATCGGTCTGCAGTAGGCCTGCATCTTACTTCTGCGCTCAGCTCCTGCAAGAACACAGTTAGGAACAGCCTTACCTTGCAGCGCTTCTGCCCATCATTCCTTCTGTCCTGCGGGCATCTTCGGCTGTGTCACTCCCATCCCGGCACGCCGCTTCCTAAGGAAAAGGGAAAAGAACAGAAAAAAAGGCATTAGTAAGCATTCAGCAAATCTTTGCTTATTTTTTAAAGACTGTACGAGCTTCAAACGCTTACCTGAATCGCAGCCGGTCTGGGGGAACTCTGTCTCCAGAACTTCTCATCCATCTGCAAGAGGGGAAAAAGACACTCCAGTTTAGCGTGGAAACATTTATAGGTGCCGCATACCGCGCTTAGTCACCGCATTTCTTCTTCATAACCAGCATCCACGCTGAAAACGTCGTGGCACAAAAGACACAAAAAGAAATCAGTTCAATACAAATACGTAAGGGTCGCATCGCACTCTCACTCACCTTCAGCACTACTCATCTCAGCAGCACGTCGCCATCCCCGGACGCCGGCCATCATATAAGGAAGGAAAGGAACAAAGTTAGAGAATTGTTCAAAAGACTCATTATACTTACCTGTCGGACTCTTGCCAGTGAAGTAACTAGGCAGCAATGAGTCTGCACCAATCAACGGGCCCCTGCGCTGAAAGCAGGACGGAGAGCACACCTTACAAGAAAACAAGGTGAGCTGTGGATCAAAGGGAAGGGTTGGACCCCGGGAAAGAAGTGGTTCAAGCACACAGACAATAGGGAGTTAAACTCTACCAATCCTGTGTTTCAGGCCCAGTCTACAGTAGAGTAGACTCCAGGGAAGAGTTCGAGGTCGTAAGAGGTCAGAACAGGCCACGTGACATCCCCGTGGATACCAGGTGAGCGTTACATGGTGGCAGGGTTGATCATCGCCTTGATAGCATAGGGGCCAAGATAGCTGGGGCGGAAGGCTCGTGGTCCTTTCAAAGGTATGTGTCTAGACGCTAACCAAACTATCTCGAATCTGGTAATTGGGAGCGTCTTTTCTGTGCCATTCAGAAAACAGCATTGTGTCTTTCGTTGGCCTTGTTCAACTGCTCTGTTGCTTCTTCAAGACCTTGAGTGATGGATTTATGCAGAGTTTTTATTGCCGGCATTTCCAAAGTATCGGGTGGATCAAACACTGAAGTCTGTGGGTGTCTTTCGTGTAGAGTATAGAATGGAGTTTGTCCAGTGCTTGTATGAACCGAATTGTTATATGCATATTCGGCTACCCAAAGTATGTTCTTGCAGGAGTCTTCAGAGTGTTGAAGCATACATCTTAAATACTGTTCTAATGTCCGATTGGTCAGTTCGGTTTATCCATCATTTTGGAGAATAAGTCCACAATGACTAAGATGGTGTTGTAACCATTACAGGGGGGGAGGATCCGTGATAAAGTCCATTGATAGTCTCTTCATGTTTTTTGCTCTTAATGTTTTTTTCCCCTGAATAACGTTCCTGTGTTTTCTCCCAATAGATGGAAATGCGGCCTTACTGCGGCGGTGGAGGAGGCCTGGAACGTTGCTGAGCGGAAGATTGATGCGACCGCAATGTACGACAGCAGGTGAGTGATGGCTTTTGTAAGGTGCAAGGTTAAATGGCAGCTCACCTTTAACGAATGTCTGTTGTGTCTAACCTGGTCTTTTGCCTTTCTGTTGCAGATGCTCCGAGTTCGAATGATGCACGTTGTTCCGCGGTGCCCAGATGATGCTGTCTGCGTTCGAAATGCTTACAGGTGAGCCTCGGTGCCAGGTAGAGAGGACTCTGCTGCAAGATGTTTGCAGGTGAGCCGCAGTGCCAGAAGGAAGTGTTCAGGTGAGAGCAGAATCCGCCAGATGGTATGATTGTGGATGGCAGGATCTCTTCAGGTAAATTGAATCCCAGGCGATGGTGAGTGTTACGCTGCACGGAGGTGCAAAATAACACGAAGCATGTGCATTGGTTGAGCTGGCTTTTATAGTTGCGCTCTTAAGGCCACGCCCCCTTGGCAAGGTTCTGCATGCTACACCCTGCCACTCCTAGAAGTAGAAGATGCATGTGCAAAGGCAATCCATTAGCAGCTACATCCAAGAATACACTGGGAGCTGCTTAATGGATGGAATGTTCATGCATCTGAAGTGCTATGTCCATAATAAAAGTTTCTTGGTGTTAAATGGATATTCTTGTTTACTTTTGTTCATGAGCCTGGTGCCAAAGGCGCCAGGACAGTCTCCACCCAGGTCTCCTGTGCATGCAACCCATGCATGCCTGTGCCCCTGACTTCATGACCATGACACCCAAGTCTGAGATCATCAGGCCCATCATGCCCTTTCCTGGGACTTGCCTCTGTATGCTCACTGGAATACGGACCATGGTATCATAGAATTTACAGGCATTACTGGGAACTTGAGACCATCAGCCAACTTGGTGGGCATCAGGGGAGCTCTGGCAAGCTCCTCTGGGTTTACCAAAGTGGAATCTACCACTGTTCTGCTGGCCTCACTATCCCCAAGGGCAGGAGTATCTACTCCATTGATTAGCACACTGTCGTGCTTCATGTTAACTTGAATGCTAGCATAAGCCTGAGACTTTATGCTCCCAGGAACCAAGGGAAACTATGACTACCTCAGATTCTATCCCACTGGGCAAGGAGTCTGAGAAGGAAGCCCCTGTGATCTCTTCCTCCTCGTAGGAGGGGAAGGCCAGACAGATTGGTCCCCCAAAGTTTTGACCTTACATCTGGGGGTGCCCCTTCACATGGTCACTTGCTCCACAAGCCACACATCCACTGGGTCTTGAGACCTAGGGAGGCTGACTGTAACCAGAGTTAAGTCTGGAAGGATAACTCCCACTACACAGACCATTATCTTGGGACTTAATCGAGATGAGTGCCATCAGATCCCCCACCTTCCTTATCTTTGTTCTTCTCCCCCCTTCTTCCGCTTATCAGGAGTAGTCTTGTCCTTATGGGACACTGACACCCACAAATCTGCTGGACTGGCTAGCTTCTTAGGATCTACCTCCTTAGAATCAGCCAATTGTTGCTTAAGCGCAGGGGAACAAGATGCAAAAATATGTTCAAGCATGACCAAACAGATCACACCCTCAAAGGTGGTGACCTTCTAGCTTTCAACCCAGCCAGTTTTTGTCAAGGAATCAGTAACATAGGACACCCAATTGTTAGCTTCTTTCTTTTTGTATTCTCTAAATCTCTTCAAGTATTGAGGCAGTGTCTTACCAAACTTTAAGATGAGTTTGCGTCAATCTTACTAAGTTTTGACTGTCAGCCTTTGGCATTTCCATAATGGCACTACAGCCAGAATGGGGTAGTCGACTGAGCAACCACGCAATCTTGTCAGCATCCACAAAATCTTGTACCTCACATGCAACCTCAAATGCAGTTAACCAGTCCAGGATGTCATTCTTTTCATCATACATAATGAGCAGATCTTTAGGAAACTGGATAAGAGGAGTACCCAGACCCATTTCCAGATCCGGTAGAAGAGCCAGGTCCAACTGGTGATCCATGACCTTTTGTTCTGCTTGCTCAATTCTCAGCTTTGCTATGTTGAACGCAAGCTTCTTCTGCGTAAACAGCAGCTCTTGTTTCTTGAATTCAAGCATGGTTTCAGCATCAGAGCTAAGAGACAAAACGTGGGACTCTTATTCATCCGCTTCTTCATAGGCTCCATGAATGATGGCAGCAACAGTTCCACTAGAGCCGTCAGTGAGAGCAGCCCCACCACCTTCTGCATCATCTGGTAATGGCATCAAGCTGAACTTCTTGCCAATCCATGATCCTTTTGATCATTTCACCTTTGGTACCTTGAGCAGATAAGCCTCTCGGTACACACCATTCTCAGTGTCTGATTCGGAAGCAAAGTTATGTTAGTTATTGCTTCCATGTTCTAAGATTGGTTTCTACTAAGGTCACCATGTGTCCTGGGTAAGTGTAATCTGGGTACCTCTACCAGTGCGCAACACTGGGTACCTTTGATCCTATCCCACTGCTGTACATCAATTTGTTAACATGGATTTCTGAACTCTGACCTGGTCGGCAGAGGTTTAGAAGGCCAGCCTAGTTTCTTGGAACAGGGTAACCTTCTGGACAAGCAAGACCAATCAAGGTAACATTGGCAGCGGTCAAGACTAGGTCTCAGGTGGGGCGAGTGATTGAAAGTCCACAATGAGCATGCACACAGTAAACACCACCAAAAATGACTCTGTCAGGTGTATATCAAAAATACATATACATGTAGTAAGGCCTTTTAAATCACACAAGATGAAACCACAGCAATATTAACAATACTAACAACCTTATACTAGGGAACATATATACATTACTATTTGCCGAAAGTAATATTAAACAAGTAAAGATCCACAATCTGTAACAGAAGAGGACCAGACAGTGCAAATATACTTTAGGCAATTCAAGAGTCTAACCCCCAACTAATAGGCAGTTCAACCCCTACGAAGAGTGGAACCTTGTGCGCTCAGCGCGACAGCACTCGATTGTGCGTATAAAAACAGGTCTCTTCAAGGGGCTGCAGCGTATCAGGAAAGGGGGTAAGTGTCACGACCCTCGCCCAAATCCCCCTCTGGCAAACCCATTGGCCAGGTGGAGTCAGGACTCGGGCCTCTAGAGCCTGGCATCCTCTTCAAAAGCCCTCATGGGGCCAGTGCTGGCACATACAGCGCCAGGCTCATACGCCATGAACAACAATGTGCTTGGGAACTACTTTATTGTATTGTCAGCCAACATGGAGGCATCCACATAGCTTGGTTCGTAAGAACCAAGCTATGCGGTCTAGTGTTTTGGGTGTGGCAGGCTTGGAACTACTTTCCCTGGTACCACTTTACCTGGGCTATATAAACCACGCCCTGACTGCAGAACATGCTTCGTGTTACTTTGCAGCTTGCAACGTCCAGCTATTCCTCGAACCTCGGAGAAGATCCTGCAAGGAGACAAAAGGAACATTAGGAGCAGCATCTTACCGGCAGTCTTCATCTTTAAACACTCGCAGTTACTGAGAACAGCTTCCTCGAATCTGCACGCCTCCCGGACAGAACGACCTGAAAGAGGAAGATAGAGGCAACATTAAAGAAAGCTGTAGAGACATTTACAAATTACGAAAAGGCTTACCTGGCTGGTCACCTCTCTGCTGGCACCACTCCAGACATTCCACTCGTGCTGAAGAACACCGCGACCTACAAGGAAGGAAAACACAGGTTAGCAAAGGCAAGACTTCGCAGCGCTACGCATAGCGCTTACTTACCGCATCATAGCGCTCTTAATGCGCCATCATTTACCAGCGGGGCTCAACCAAGCCAGTTCACCGCGCTGAAGCTCCGCACACCTAAGGGAGAAAAAAAAAAGAGACATTTTAAACAAAGAAAGGCATGCAGGATAGCAACAAAACTAAAGAACAGCAATAAGACCTACCTGAACAATATCAAACGGGCCAGCGTCAGTGAAGTAACTGGACCGCACTCAGCCCTGAAAGACAACGCACCCCTGCAAAGAAGGCAGGACGGAGAGCACGCCTAATTCTACCACAACGTGAGGAGAGGGCGCCAGAGGGACGGAAAGCATACGGGGGTGGAGGAAGGATACTTACCCCAGTCAGTCTTGAACACAGTCCTCCTGTATTTTCAGGCAGAACCTTCCCCGCAGACCACATCAGGGCAAAGCTGAGAAGCATACCAGCGAGTAACCCTGCTGGGTGGCGTCCCTGTGGATACCAGGTGAGCGTAACAATAAGGTGATGAAGAATAGAGTTCCACTATTCAATGAGGGTCCCCACAAGGGCGCAGAGCTATATCCAGGAATCGGGACTAGGATGGTAGTTCAGACTATCCATACAAAGGTGAGTGGCCCTTGGGGACACTCGTGTGTAAAGGTTTTTGGATGCGCCAGGGGCTACTGGTAAGTGTTGCAAGTACTCACTGACCCTCGAGGCAGTCCGGACCAAACTTCACCAGTCAACTCCAGTTCGCTTGCAGGTTTGAGTCCAGCAGTTGCGCATCCCTCCAGCTTTCAGGGGCTGCGTACCGGGACCTCAGTCCGTGGGGGGACATTGGCGATTTCTCGGCTTCTGGGGAAGGGATTGGGCCAGTTCCACTGCAAGGCGCTTTAGGGCATGGGGGGGGCACAGCAGCAAGGCACCCATGAAGCTAGTCAGCACAGCAGGGCAACACGGGTACCAGATAGGAGAATCTGCCTGAACCTGAGCCTAATTGCAGACCTAGGTATGCTGGGTGTGCGAAACTCTGCGAGAGAGTGCCTTCTACCAAGAGCTTTCGGTTCCCAAAGCCTCCGGTCGAAACTCGATTCCAAAGCAAAGGTCCTGTACGAGCTGGTCATTTTACTGGGCTGTCCAGGAACACTTCCGAAGGGGCTCATTTGCAGATTAACCAGGCGGTGCCGAGAATAGTTAGCACCACTCCTCCAACGGGTCAAAGTGCCCTTGCAGGCCTTCTGCGATCGATGAGGAACAGGGGCTCCAAAAAGACAACAGCTGGGTCAGGGTGCCAAACCTTCCAGCGGTTCCACAGATCTGTTTCTTCGGTTCAGGATACTTGGCTCCTTTACTAAGTTCTGTGAACTCAGAAGATCGACCTGCAATAGGTCTAGAGTGCCTTCTTTCATCTGAAATCTCCTTCGCTTCAAAACTAAGAGCAACCAATAGGAGATATGCTCACATTTAACCATTTAGGCTATACAGCTCCAGCCCACATCCTGGGCGCATAAACACAAGGCATGCAGTAGCTTGCGGAAGCTTTGGTTGCGTGGGGGTCTGCATGACCAAATAAGTTATTTCCAAGTGGCATAGCCATTTTAGGCACTGGCCACTGTCCTGCGGTAAATGCGGTTGGGACCATTGAAAGAGTCAAACATGCTTTTAAAGTAACCGCTGCCACCAGGTCTGTCCTGGACACAGTTGCACATTCACCAAAAATCCTTTGCGGGTGTCTAGGGCCTTAAAAATGAAACCCCAGTGCACTGTACTTGAAGGGAAAGAGTCTCATGGTACTGGAAAAAGTCAGGCTAGGATGGTCAGACAAAAAGCAAAAGGTTGGGGGTTCACAACTGGAGGAAAAATTATACATACAAGAAAATCTTGCCCAACAGTCGATAAAGGTCCCAATGAGAAAGGGGTTTGCGTTGCACGCACTATATTGGCAACTGGGAGGAGGATGACACAAGGTTGTGATTTAGCATGTTTCTACTGTAGTTAATAAGGAAGGGCTAAGTGTTACTTTGTGTATAAATTGATACATTTTGGATTCACACTCGCGCATCAAGATGTCAAATCTACTGATACAATATACAAAATGTAGGTGTGGTGTACCACGTAGTGCATAAAGGTTGGGCAGCAAGGTATAGTGTTGAAAGACGCAAGTACAACAATTTTTTGTATGATATTGTTTTAAGTATTTGTAACTGGTTTTAAAGTGTAAAAGGTCTAAGTTAAGTCATATACATTTTAATAAAGGTTATTTTTATTGTTAAATACCTTCTGGCATTCACATTTCTTGTATTTTCAAAAGTTAAGGTAAGACACTGGCCCCAACATAACATTATCAAGAGGACCACTTGGCACCTGTTGCCAAATTTCAACTAAGCACTGTTTCACATAGGAGTTCCATGCTGCAAAAAAATGAAATAATAAATTGCAGATTTGATGCAATTATATAGGGCCAAAATACGGTCAAAAGAAAAATGTGCTCACATAATTTCTAAGATGAACTGATAATAGATTGCAAAGATTTTCCTATTTCAGCAGTGAAAAATAGATTGATTAGTAGTGGGTGGTCCGTATGTGAAATCTAGGAAGCGCGGTTACTGCAACCTCTGTTAGGTCTTCAAATCTCACATTAAGGACTTTAGTATTTCATAATTGGAAATTGCTTTAGAATGTGGGCAGGGAAAGCATACAGTATACCTGTATCCAACTCCCGCTCCCCTCCAATCCCCACAGTATAAGACAAATGTGCATGACCCATCAGAGTTCGATTTTAACAGTGGTGGGCAACCTGCGTCTTTCAAGATGTTTTGGCCTACAGCTGCTACGATTCACCATTGACAATTCTGCATATAGCTGATGGAAGTTGCAGGACAAATAAATGAAGGGCTGCCAGTTACCCATCAATGTCTTAGAAACACAAAAACAGAACAAAGCAAGAGATTTGTCCAGTGCCAAATAATTTATTGAACGTGAAGTAGGAAAATACGAAACAAAATAAAAAATAAATGTCCTAATAACAAAAGGTGCGTTTCAAAGTAATTCAAGGCATTTTCATGCAGGAGACAAGAATTTCATCCCACGCAACTCACGGAGTGGTCCAATAAACCTACAGGAAAAGAAAAAAAAAATTACATATCTGGAGGGCATTTGAGTGAAAGCCTGAACTGGTGACCATAAATAGACTATTTTCTGCAGTACTCATTTATAAATGTTGATCTTTCTGAAGGATCGCTTTTAGGAAATTGGCTACTTCATATGAAAGATGTTCTGAAGTCTCCTATTCGCAACCCGAGAGGTCATCAGTAGGAAAGAATGGGATGGATTCCGGGAATCATGGCAATCAATTATGAGCAATAACCAATTAGGCAATGCCAAAAAACGGATGCATATACAATACATTGTCGAACTTGGGTACGGAAGGAAAAGGTTGTGCAGAATAGGGCAATTTCATTTGATTATTCCATTTACATGTTATTACCACTTGAAATCAATTACATCAAAATAAGAACACCATAATTGGATAATAAAAGCAATTTTACTGAAATATTTTCCCCCGAAAAATGTGTATAATTTGTCAAATTATAGCCATTTTAGTATAAAAAAATAACTGGCTTACACGCCAATCTAGAGTGGTCTCACTGTCTCACTCTAGGTCTCCATCCACGCTCTGTGGCAAGAGTCTGGAGCAACCCCAGCCATTTGACAGCTGAATCACGAGATTAAATAGCTTGAGTTGTGGGCTGTGTTTTTTTTTAGTGTTAAAAGTAGAAAAGCCAGCAGCGCCAAAGGCATTCCTCAAGGTGCGACTGTCATCTTGTGTGTCCTGCTGGAATGTCACCATCATTCAGAGGGCGTCTCGTGCTTACAGAGGGGAGAGAGCAGAGTGCATACATGCTCTGGGGCTCTTTACAGACTTTAAGATTGAACTGTCTACAACTGTGTTTGTTATTTATATTTATGAAATGTCTTAGTTCATAATGTAAAAGAAAATTGCACTTTTAGCAGCACTGTGAACCAATCAGTGGCCAGCATGTAACAAACATTGCTTTAAGGCTCATAAAGACAGCATATTTTCAGCAAAGTTATTAAAAAAGTAAATTATTTAATTGCAATAACAATGTAAACTGCCTTTTTAAAAATAAAAGTTTCAATGCTAGTTTCCAATATATTTTGTATTCATAAAAATGTTATAATTGCCTTACTGAGCAGTGAATATCAAAGTCTAGAATAATCATATACATTATTTTCTGACAATGTCATTCCAAGATGGAGTCTGGTCAGACCTGCATTACTCACCGTAATAGCATTTGATAATTGAATCTGCTTAGATTCACATGCTGTGCATATGGTCAGACATCCAGTGGTAACCACAGAGTATTGCATCTCGTCTTTCGAGGATCGAAAGGGGACGTTGGCATAGGCGTGTCTAACACTATCCCCAACGTGACGTGTACCCAAAATCCATCACGCATCGAGGTCCATCCAATTTTATTTTTTCTGCCATGAGGGAGCTCAATGTCTATCGTGAGTGAGTACATAAAAGAGAAAGTAGTAAGACATCTATGTTCCTTCCACCCATGCGGGGAGGAAGGGTGGGCACATGTGAATCTGAGAAGATACAATCATGTCTTCTGATGCTTGTTAATCTGCTTAGAATCACATGCTGTGCATAGACTAGCGAGCAGTACCCAGAGTAGGAGGTGGGTTGTGAGAAGGAACAATAGTGAAAAGATGTCTTAATACTGCTTGTCCCACCTGGGAATCAGACCTAGAATGAGTGTCTAGGCAATAGTGTTTTGTAAAGTTGTGTACAGCTCCAGGTTGCCGCTTTGCAAATGGACTCTAGGTGAACATTTGCAATTAATGCTATGGAAGCCCCAGTGCCTCAAGTAGAATGTGCTCTAGGCTTGAAGGGCAGTTTTCTCTTAGAAAGAGAGAAACAGTGTGATGCTTTTGATAATCCACCTTGAGATTGCGGATTTAGAGACTACCAGCTGCCAGTGAAACAAAAAATTGGTTGGTCTTTCTCAGTGGTTTAGTTCTTTCCAGGTAAAACATGACTGCCCTGCGCACATCTAATGTATGTAGACTTCTTTTGGCCATGTTAGTGGGGTTCTGGAAGAAAGTAGGCAGTTCAATTGATTGGCTCACATGGAACTTGGAAATAAATGTAGGCGCAAATCGAGGGTGAGTGCGCAGAACCACGTTCTCTGAACTGTAACAAAAGGGTCTAGAACTGAAAAGGCCTGTAGTTCACTAACCCTTCTTATAGAAGTGATAGCCACTAGGAAGGCTGTCTTATAGGCAAGATCTTTGAGACTGGCCTTGTGCATAGGTTCAAAGGGAGACCCCCATAAGTCTAGTCAATACCACATTTAGGTCCCATCCGGGAGCTGGGTTCGAAATGGGGGGTGGGGGTGTGAATCCTCTTAACCCCTTCCATGAAAGCCTTAATAACTAATTTACCACCACAACACCTTCTGTTGTGAGGTAGTGTAGGCTGAAAGAGCAGCCAAGTGAACCTTTAGGGCATTAAAAACCTGGCCTGAGTCTAGTGATTCAGGTACAATACAATGCGAGTAGTAGAGCAATCAATGGGATTGACGCCCTTGGCATTGCACCAGATAACGAAGCGTTTCCATTTACTGGAATAGCAATACCGGGTGTTGGGTTTCCTCATTCCCTCCCCCCCAAGTATGTCCATGCATCTGAGGAAGTTGAAGGTGTCCGAACTCTATGACCTCAGGAGCCAGGCTGCTAAGTTCAGAGTTTGTGGGCATGGGTGTAGTGTTTCTCCCCTGTCCTGAGAGAACATGTAGTACGGGCAAGGCAGTTTCATAGGAGGAGAGAGGGACATCATCATATGAGAACACCAGGGTTGGCGGGCCCTCAATATCAAGCAACTGGTTCTGGGTGCATCTTATGCACAATCTTGCTGAGCAGGGGAGTCGGGGGGAAATTGTAAACAAACTTCCCCGACCATGCTATCCAGAGACCGTTCCAACTTGGAACAGTTCTGGGGGTACCTGAAGGCGTAATCTTGGCACTGAGCGTTCTCCAGAGTTGCAAACAAGTCGATCTCTGGGGAGCCCAATAGTGCAAAAACGTAGACGATGTCTTCGCGAAGCCGCCATTCGTACTCTACAGGCAGTGGGAAATCTCTGCTGAGCACGTCTGCCAGAAGATTGAGTTCCCCTGGAATGTGTGGGGACAACAGGAACATCCTGTGTTTGAGAACCCATATCCAAATGTTTTGGGACAGCTTGGATAGCCCTGGAAAGTGTGTCCCCTTGTTTGTTCAGGTAGTACATGGCTGTGGTGCTGTCTGTCAGGATCAGGACCATCTTCCCCTGTAACTGTCTGAAAGGCCTTCAGTGCTTCGAATACAGCTAATAGCTCTAACAGATGCATGTCTTTGGAAGCTACTTGTGCGGACCACACGCCGTGTGCCGTCTGCTGGAGCAGGTGAGCTCCCCCATCCCGTGAGAGATGCATCTGTCGCGAGAGTGGCTTCTACTGCGGGGGTGGTGAAGGTTTTACCCTTCAAGAGGTTTTCCCTCGACCACCACTGCAGAGAGAACGAGGGCTGGCAAGACAACTACCAGATCATCCCATTGTCCGCATGGCCGGACCCCACTGGCTGTTGAGCCACTCTTGCATGGTATGCATGCGCAGACGTGTGTGAGGAACTAAGTAAGGAACAAGTTACTTACCTGTAACTGTTGTTCTCCAGCATGGGTCTGGCATGGATTCACATGCTCATGAATATTCCCTGTCGTCAGGCTGGGAATCCTCGGTAAAGAAAAATCAGTATCAGTTTCGTTTCTGATCGGTCTTTCGTAGTAGTAACCAATCACTGATCTCTGCGTCATACTGACCACAGCCAATGACTGCCATCCTCAGATTTGGTAGCACGTGAAGTGGCAGTATGACCAAGTGAAGAGCTGCAGAGGGGTAGGCGGGAGGGTTCGCATGTGAATCCATGCCAGACCCATGCTGGAGAACAACAGTTACAGGTAAGTAACTTGTTCCTTCTCCAGCATGGGGTCTGGCATGGATTCACATGCTCATGAATAAAAGAATACATAGCAGTACACACATGCACAACCATGGGAGGTGGCAACAGGCTCAACATTAAGCATCTCTTACTGTAACGCTCACCTGATTCCCGTAGAGGCGCCGGTCTTGACTGGGCGTATACCGTATCTTCAAAGGTGATGTGTAACACACGGCTGGCTCTTTGGGCTGGACCTCTGTGCACTCACTGTATGTCTGACTCGAAAAGTAAGATGTCTGCAGATAGAAAATATGGGATTAAGGAACTGGGTTATTGAATGTCTCTCTCTTCTTCCCTTTCTCTTCTCCTGTAGAACCCCAAAGGTTAACGCTCTCACCTTAGGTAAGTGAACGCCGTGCTCTCCATCTGCCTCGGGGCAGGGTGCTGTAACCAGTTTCTTCACTGGATAAGGGGAGCAGGCCTCTTGACTTCAGAGGACTGCTGTCCGTCGTTTACTGCACGAACGGTAAGTTTCGAGTAATTCTAATGTCTTTAAAGTCTTTAGTAATGATGTTTCTTGTTTTGCAGGGTTCCGGCGATGGCGGATGACGGGCTGAAGTGAGTTGAAGATGGAGCCTGTGTGATGAATAGAAGCGCCTGGAAGCACGTAAGTAAGCGCTTGTTGCCTGCTTCACGATGCGCTCTAACTGTCTTTTTATTTTGCAGGTACAAGTTCGGAGCGGCTGCAGGGTGCCGGAATACCCACTGGGTTAGATGTGGAAAGGAGTAATGGCACGCGAGTATTAAAGTTCCCCAATGTCTTTAAACGCACCTTGTTTTGTCTTTCAGATGCGGGATGCAGCGCCGAAGGCCTCCGGAGCGTGCGAAGAGTTGGTAAGCCTTTGTCTTTCAGATGCCGGAATGCAGCGCGAGGCGTTGGTGACAGCCGATGGACCAGGTAAGTGAAGAGCTGTCACTGAAGACCGTAATGCTAACCTGTTCTTTCTTGTCTTTATAGGTGTTGCTGAAGACTGGATTCAGGATGGTAAGCCTTTTTCCTTAGGCCCAGGATCAGATGCAGAAGACACGATGAGCGTTCTGCTGCAGAGGATGCAGAATAACGCAAAGCAAGATTCATCCATCGGTTGTGGTTTAAATAGCCTCCTGTAGTGCTTAGGTGTCTCCTTCCACAGCCACGCCTAGGTAAGAAAAGAGTTCCTGCTTTCCAGAAGAGTTCGTGTTCTGAATCTAGGGAGTGGCTCCTGCCCCACCCAACAGGAAAAGTAGTTCCAAACAGAAGAGGATCAGAGGCTCAATTGGCAGGCAAGTAAGCAGCATGGTCTGCTGCAGGTAAGTCCACCCAAGCATTATGAGCCCGGCGCTTCCAGCGCTGGGACTGGGCATATTTATGAGCCTGGTGCCACTGGTGCCAGGACTGGGTCCAAAAGGTCCCAATTGGGACTGGTTGGCACTCGGAACCTGGGTTATGGATCTGCTTCCAAGGGAGTTGGGAAAACCCTGACCTTTTGGAAGCAGAGATCATGACACTTACCTCCTCACCAGGCTCACCTTAAGCGAACAGGTTGCGCAGCACTGCCTGGCCGACCCTGGACTCCTCCCTGGAATCCCGGTCGACGCAGTAGAATTTCCTGAAGGTGTGTGTAGACCTCCACGTAGCAGCCCTGCAGATATCCAGCAGGGGCACACCAGATAGGAACGTCGTGGTAGCTGCGATCGCTCTGGTGGAATGAGCTCTCGGACGGCCGGGCAGCGGTCGGTTTGCCAACCGATGACAGTACATGATACAGCCGGAGAGCCATCTGGAAATGGAAGCCTTTGAGAGAGCCTTCCCCTGATTGACAGGTCCAAAGTTCACAAAAAGTTGCGACGTCTTCCGAAAACTCTTCGTGCGGTCCACGTAGAACTTCAGCGCTCTAGCCACATCCAGCGAGTGCAAAGTCCTTTCAGCCGGCGACGAAGGCGACGGGAAGAAAACAGGCAACACCAAGGGTTCGTTGAGGTGGAAGTCCGACGGCACCTTGGGCATGAAGGAGGGGTGCGTCCTGAGCACTACCCTCGTGTCGTGAAAAGTCAAGTATGGGGGCTTGCAGGAAAGGGCCTGGATCTCTCCCACCCGTCGGGCGGAGGTGATGGCCACAAGAAACGCGGTTTTCCAACGGAGCTGAGTGCAGAGGCTCGAACGGAGGTCCCATGAGCTTGGTCAGCACCACGTTGAGCCCCCACGCCGGGGCCGGAGCCTTCACCGCAGGGAACGATCTGAACAGTCCCTTCATGAATTCTTTCACCAGACGATGAGACCACAAAGACGTCCGTCCCGTGGTTCTGGTGTATCGGGAGATCGCAGCAAGATGAATCTGGATTGAAGCAATTGCCAGTCCAGCCTTGGCCAGTGTCAGTAGGTACAGCAGTACTTGAGGAGCCGTAATCCGTACAGGGTTAATCTTCTGTGCGTGGCACCAGACAGAGAACCTCTTCCATTTGTGTCCATAGCATTTAAGAGTTGAGGACGCCCTGGCCTTTGCAAGAACCTCTCTGCAGTCGGCTGGTATGTCGTAACCTCCAAACTCTAACGCTGCAGGAGCCAGGCCTGCAAGTTCAGCGACTTCGGGTCGTGATGGAGGATGGCGCCTCCTTCCCTGGAGAGAAGATCCCCGTCCACTGGCAGCTTGATTGACGGGGACGCTGACAAGTCCAGAAGGTCCGGGAACCATATACGAGGATCATCCTGCACCGTGACCTCTTGAGCTGGTTGATGAGCCGGATCAGCAACGGCAATGGAGGGAACGCGTATAGAAACAGGCCCTCCCAGGGGAACGAGAAAGCATCGCCCATGCTCCTCGGCTGAGGAAACCTGCTGGCGAACCTCCGGCACTTGGAGTTTGTCGCCGCCGCGAACAGATCGAACTGGGGTGTGCCCCACCGTCGGAAGAGGCGGTCCACTAGATCCTGTCGTAGTTCCCACTCGTGGCACGAGCACAGCTCTCTGCTGAGCGAGTCGGCGATGTTTTTTATTCCTGCCAGGTGAAACGGCACCAGAAACATCCCTTGGGCGACGGCCCAATGCCACAGATCCTGCGCCTCCTTGGACAGGGCTGGGGATCTGGTACCGCCCTGCTTCCTGATGTCGAACATGGTGGTGGTGTTGTCAGTGAAGATCCTCACCACCTTGCCCTTGAGGGACGGAAGAAAGGACCGGAGGGCCCAAAACACTGCACGGAGCTCCTGGACGTTGATATGGAGGGACTTCTCTGTCGGAAGCCAAAGGCCTCTCGCGTGCAGATTTTCGGTGTGCGCTCCCCACCCTTCCAAGGAGGCATCCGTGGTCACTGTCTTCTGGTGGCCCGGGGTCTGGAAGTCCATGCCCGCCGTCCGATGCGCGCGGGTGCCCCACCACCGGATCGCTCGTCGAGTGTGATCCTGTCCTCGAAGCTGCCCGTCTGGATCCAGTGAGCATCCAGGAACTCCTGTAACGGCGCATCCGAAGCCTGCACAGGCGGATGAGATAAATGCAAGAAGACATCATTCCGAGGAGGGATTTGATGGACCTCACCCTGGCCGCGTCCGCAACCAGCATCCGCTGCACCCTGCCCAAGATGGCCCTCGTCCTTTCCTCCGACGGAGAGGCCAGAAGCGCCACTGTGTCAGGTTTCGCTCCCAGAAACAGTGCGTCTTGCGCGGGCACCAGGTGGGCAACTACGTGAGTAGTTGGACGGTCCTCGCCGTGTGCTCCGCGGCGAGCTCCCTTGTCTTTGCTCGGATGAGCCAGTCGTCCAGGTAGGGGTAGACGTAGATCCCCTCCAGGCGCAGCCGCCGGTGCGAGGCACTTGGTGAACACCCTGGGTGCCGACCTCAATCTGAAGGGAAGGGCTCTGAACTGGTAGTGACGCCCTTAGACCATGAATCTGAGAAACTTTCGGTGTCCCTTTAGGATGGTGATATGGAAGTAAGCATCCTCCAAATCCAACGACGACAGGAAATCGCCCTCCTCCAGCTGACCCAGGACGTGCTTGAGGGTGACCATCCGGAACTTGTGTGCCTTGATGAATTTGTTCAGTCGTCGTAGGTCCAGGGTGGGACGCCATCCTCCTGTCTTCTTCACGAGGAAGTATCTTGAGTAAACTCCGGAGCCCCGAAGCCTCTTTGGGACGAGCTCGATGGCGCCTTTCTTGAGCATCGCCTTTACCTCCAAGCGAAGTTGAGGGACGTGATGTTCCTTCCTGGCCACGGGGGGGGGGGGGGGAGGGGGGGGGGGACGCGCGTGCACTTCTTTAGAAACTCGAGAGCGTGACCCTGGGCCAGGGCGTCCAGCACCCAACGGTCGGTGGAGATGGACTCCCACACGCTGATGAAGTTCGCCAGCCGGCCTCCCACCGGGATGCTTCGGTGGGGGCCCGACCCCACGGCCGGTTCAGTCCTGCTTCGACGAGGCTTTGCCGCCTTGTCCTCCCTGGCGACGACGGCGGGGTCCGCCCGACTTGCCTCGTCCCCTGTAGGATTCCTGTGACGACGAATGGGCCGCTTGACGGTAGGTGGAATATCCGCCGCCAGAACCTTTGGAGGCACCCTGCTTGCCTCTGGTGCTCCGAAAGGGCGGCCGTCGTTGCTGGAGAACACCAAGAGCCCGGGCCGTCTCCGTGTCCGTCTTGATGGCTTGCAGGGAATCGTCCACTGTTTTCCCAAACAGGTTGCTCCCGTCGAACGGCATGTCCAAAACTCTGGTCTGCACGTCCTGCCGGAAGTCCGTTGCCTTGAGCCATCCACGCCGTCTAAGGCACACGCCGTTGCCCAACTGGCGAAACCCAGTGTCAGCGATGTCCGTCGCCTCCGGGTCCCCCGTCGGGAACGGCTCCTCCGTTGGTGGTAATGGCAATCTCGTCCTTATCTCAGAGCATAAGGACTGTATAGCCAACAAAATGGCCACCGAGTTGTCTTGCGGCACTGGTTGAGGGGGTTCCGACGGGCGGTCAGGAACCTCGTCGGCACCCTCGACGTTCTCGTCGTCTCCTTCGTCGGGGTCCCTCCCGACGGGCTGGTGGTCTTCCACGCCAATGCTGTGGCTTAAGACTTCGATCAGCTCCTCTTCAGAGGTTGAGGCCGAATCCACGATGGCCTCCTGCCCCCCCTTTTTCTTCTCCGTCGGAGGTTTCACGGGGGTCCTGTCGATGGGCTTGAAAGAGGACTCCCTTCGCGGTGGCAGGGAGACTCTGGGCCCCGAGGTCGCCTCCACTGGTGTAGCCTCCACAGGCTGAGCCAGGGCCGCCGCGACTATCTCGATAGAGGCCTAGGCAGGGTGGATCAAGGCTTTCACCACCTTAGGTGCGCTCATCGCCTTCTCCTGGGGGGGGGGGGGGGGGGGGGAGGGGGGAAGAGGGTCACCGCCTCGCTCCCTCTCCGATGGGGCCTTCGAGCTCGCCCGGGGCCTCTCCAGAAGCTTCGCCGGGTGCTCGGACTTCCTCTTACCCGAGCCAGAGCGTTGGCTCGTGGTTGATGCCGCCGGGGAGGTTGCGCCCTGCCTGGCAACCGAAGAGCCCGACCGTTCGGCGCTCCCGGTGCCAGCGGACTCGCGGTGCTTGGCCTTCTGTTGGGCCCCCGTCGCCGGGGCGCCCTCAAAGGTCTTAGAAGACCGCTCGGACTTCTTTTTCTCGCCTGACAGGCTCTTCACTTCCAGCCAGTTGGCGAGACGCAGATGGCGGTCCTTCATGGTCCGCTCCGACATGTTCCCGCAAAACGCACAGTCCTTCTCCACGTGCGTCTTGTCCTCATGCAGGCAGTAGAGGCAAAGGGAGTGTTCGTCCTCCTTGAAGACATTCTGAAGCTGGCATCCAGGGCAGACCCTGAACAGCTTTCCGGGCGTCGAGCTTCCCTTTTCCTGGGCCATGTCCTAGATGGGCCTGAGAAACTTCTGGAGTCTTCCAAAAGCGTGGCTCGGCGAAATCTTCACCCTTGAGGGGCGTAGAAGAATCCGACACGGGTCCCCCTCGCCGTCCGGAGGGGCGGGGGGGGGGGTTGACGTAGAGGCCGATGCCCCCCCCCGCTTTCTTCCTGGCCGCCGCGGAGACGACCGAGGCACAAGGGGGCCGCGTCCGGGACCCGGTACTTCTTCTCGTACCGATCCCTTCTCGCAGGCGTTGTGGATGGGTTCTCGAGGAGGGCGAGACCCTCATCCCAGATATCGTCCAGTAGAGGTACAGCGAGGACCGTCTTCCTCTTGGTCTTGCGCCGTTGATAAAGGAAGCCTTCCTTCTTCTCTTCCGGGCAGAGCTGCCCCAACACTTGAACGTGCAGTAAAAATCTGAGGATGGCTGCCAGAGGCAGGGCTTAGGGAGATGGCAGTCATTGGCTGTGGTCAGTATGACGCAGAGATCAGTGATTGGTTACTACTACGAAAGACAGATCAGAAACGAAACTGATACTGATTTTTCTTTACCGAGGATTCCCAGCCTGACGACGGGGAATATTCATGAGCATGTGAATCCATGCCAGACCCCATGCTGGAGAAATGCAGGACGCCATCATTCCTAACAGTCGCATGGCCTTGCGTACCGTCACTTTCAGACTGGCTACATACTGAGGGATCTGAAACAGCATGTTTGAACCCTCTCGGAGGGGAAGACAAGGCCATCTTTTGTCCGAATTAGAGCCCCTAGAAACTGTTTGACTTGACTGGGGTCTAGGCTGGATTTCTTCTCGCTGGAGAATCCCAGACTGAATCAGAGGGCTATTGTCTTCCGAGTGTTCCATAGGCATGTTCCGTAGGACTCACCTGGATGACTGGCTCATAACAGGGAAGGGTAAACCGGGACGGAGAGTCTGTGCAGGTGCGCTACCACTGCTGCCAGTACCTTCGTAAACACCCTTGGTGCCGAGGCAATGCCGAAAGGGAGTAATTTGAACTGATAGTGCTTGTCCCCTATCATGAACCTTAGGTATTTTCTGTGCGCTGGCGACATTGAAATATGAAAGAATGCATCTTTCATGTCCAGTGTTGCTGTGTAATCCCCTGTTTCAACACTTTTGAGGTTTGACAAACTTGTTCGCTGGGCGCAAGTCTAGCACAGGGCGCATGGTGAGATCCTTTTCGGTACAAGGAAGTACACTGAATAAATACCCTTGTTTACCTGTAGAATAGGGATGACTTCTATGGTGCCCTTTCTTAGAAGGATCTCCACCTCTTGCAGTAGGATACGCAGGTGTTCCGGCATCTTGATTTTGGCAGTCTGAAATGAGGTGGTCGGCAGAATTCTATGCAGTACCCATGGGTGACCGTCTTGAGTACCCACTGGTCTGTAGTTATCCCCTCCCATGCAGTAAGGAAAGATATACGTCCCCCCACCCCCGACCAGGGTGGCATGGGAGGGGACCTGATCTGAAGGTAATTTCTGACCAGAGGCCGGGGTGCCTCTGGGGGTGGAACCTTGGCCTCTAACCTTCCCATGCTGCTGTCTTCTAGGTGGTGGAGGTATTAGACCCTTGTCCCGAATTCCAGTTGTTCCCTGCACCATGTTGGTTTTGGGGGAAAAAAGATTGCCCACGAAAGGACCGGTGGGAGCCACCCCCCCTCTGCGGAGCCCTCTCTGCAGAGAGGGTTTCTGGGTAATTCGTTGAAAGGACTTGTGTCTCATGTTCTTTCTTGGCTGTTTCAAGTGCTTCGCCCACTGCCTCGCCAAACAAGTTTGTTTCCTCAACGGGTTTGTTTATTAAGGCTGCCTGGGTCTCTGGCATGAAATCAGAGTTCCTCAGCCAGGCATGTCGCTTGAGCAGGGTACCTTGTGCCAAGGTTCTACCCGCTGTCTCAGCAGCGTTTAGAGTGTTCTTAAGCACATTCTGATTGACTTGCTTGCCTTCTGATACGATGGTGAGCAACTTAGCCCACGTAGGTTCTGGTAATTCAAGGCCTTCTTGCAGCAGGTTCCACTGGACGTCTGCATAGCTGGCCAATAGCATGGTGTTATTGGCTATTTGGGTGGAGAACGCAGCAGTTGTGACCCTCTTCCCAAGTGCATACAGTCTTTTGGACTATCAGGTGGTGCCTCTCCTGTAGACAAGGGGACACCAGCCCGTTTCCTAGTAGTGGTAACTACTAAATAATGTGAAGTGGCATGGCCCTTGATGAAAGCAGAGTCGGAGGACGAAACAACTTATCCACCCTAGGGTTCACCGCCCTGGTTTGAGCTGGCGTCAATGAGGGTGCCAATCTCTTTTTGATAGAGTTCAACAAAAGGATGGCCTGACTGGCCAGAGATTGTTCCTCGAGTATGTCCTCTACAAAATCAGAATCCGGCAAAGCCTCTTGTGTGTCGATCTGAAAATGTTCATCCACGGGAGGTGTGTGGGGGGGCGGGTCTGAGTGGAGTGGGGGAATCCATACACAGGGCATCGGGGTCCTGGGTGGGAGTAGTGGACGCCCAGGGTTGAGCATCAACCTGGCGGCTGTCTTCTCAATTGTCCATAGGATCTGCCGGGTCATCCACATTGTAATCGACCCCAAAGGGGGCATCCTCAACCTGCACATTCGTGTCTATAAGGACAACACCCGTGCGGTCATAGGTATATTCCTGATGTGGGTCCTCCAAAGTCCTTTGAAACTTGGACACAGGTGTAAAAGGAAGGTCTTCCAGAGGTCTCTTGGGAGCAAACTTTTCAGAATAAGACATTTCTTTAATCTGTCCATACACCCCTCAAACATCTCCCTGGTCCATGAGGATGGACCAGAGGAGTCCAGGGGAGGAAAGGGCTCCTCTCTCTGACATCGAGATGTGTCCCCTAGTGTGCTGGATAAAAGGTACAGGACTCAACGTAGTCCTTGCGAGCTGTGGGGAGCTTTGGCGCGTCTCTAGGCCGCTCCTTGTGTTTCGCCGCCTCTTTCGACTGTTCCTTCAGTTTAACTGCCGAGATAATCCTTGCAATACTCTCGCCAATACTCGGGGAAACGGGCGATGTGCCGGAGGCTGAATGGTGGATTTCTGCGCTACCTGGGCCTTAGGCGGTGTCTGCGCATCCTCCCGGAGCGTCTCGACGGCCACATGTGTTTTAGTGTTAGCGCCCTTTAGATTGCCCAGTCGCAGGCCACGGCTGCAGGGAAGGCTGCCGATCATAAAGGTCAGCGGATCGTGTCGAAGTTTGACGGGTCCATTGGCGCTTCGGTACGCTTCAACAGTGACGCCGAAGCAGAACCTTGGGTTGTGTGTTTGAATCGGGTGCGCCCCTGTCACCAGATTTTTTCCCCATAGCATGACTCGCGTTGTGCCCGTCTGGGTCGGGGCTGGGCGCTGTGGACTGAGAACTATCCGGGCAAAATCTAAATTGCGTCTTGTCCATAGCGCAAGAGAGGTACAGCAATGACAAAACCCAGGGATCAAAGAGGGTGAAAGAGGAAAGGCATACTTGTAAAGAATATGGCCACCCCGACCACACTCTCCCTATTGTACAGGCCGGCCAGAAGGCCCGGCCGTGCCGGCCGTATCAACAGGCATCGAAAGTCTGCAGCAGTCTTCGGCGTTGCACATGATTCAACCAAAGTAACAACAGGAATAACGACCAAAGTCGATAATTAGGATAACGCTAGTTCTATGTAAGAACTCTGCATTAGGGCGTCCAGTAATCTGGGCTGAAAAGAAATGTGAGGGACCTCAACGCGTGAGGGATTTTGGGTACACGTCACGTTAGGGATAGTGTTACAGACACGCCTATGCCGACGTCCCCTTTCGATCCTCGAAAGACAAGATGCAATACTCTGCGTCTACCACGGGATGTCGGACCATATGCACAGCATGCGATTCCAAGCAGATTAACAAGGAACAGAAACTCCTATACTAATATTTAAAAAACACCTCCATCATGAGGAAGAGGATACATCGCACCACTGAGGGCTCCTGGCTGCTTTGCATACATTTAAGGAGCATTTTGAGAACATAAGAATGTCCACACATCTTTAAAATTCACAAATATATATGTAATAAACAGGTTGTATGCTTGAAACACTAGGTATATGGGACATGAACATTAACATGTTTGTAACCATGAAGCAGTGTCATTTGTACAGCCTCAGGCTCTGGATGTGAAGATAAACTAGCTGTGCCATCTATCACCATTGGGGTGAATGGGGGTCATGCTTTTTATGGTCACAAATTTGGAAGAGGAGTGTCAGAGAGGGAATGCCAAGTACCAGTATATTCCCAGTCCCCAATGCAGAGAATCTATGTAGGATTGTTCATCAAATTACCATTGTTAAGTAGTTATGAACAAAGCTGTAAACCTTTTTAAAAAAAGGAATGAAATTCATATTTTAGATACTTTGTTTTAATCAACCTAAATGCCCATGTTTTTTAAATGATAAGTTGAGGTTCAAAATCAATTCTGATCTGATTGTTAAAAATCAGAAACTTGAGTTCGATCAACCAATTCCAACTTTTGCATAAAGTGATTTACAAATACTGCTATGAAAAATACAAATCGGAAATTCTTTAGTCAAAAAGGCAAAAACAAATTAAGTGAAAAGATATGAAAAATAAGTCACAAGAAAAAAGATGAACTTGCTAAGATTAACAAAATAAAAATAAATTAATGGTTGGAATAATAGTGTACCAAGCGTGGTTGAGGAGTTTGCGCAGTGTAGGTAGGTGTGTAAAATTCTACGCACCAAGTGGCTTCTGGTGTCAAGGGCAAGTCTCGGTGCACGGTGTGTGGCAAATCATGAGTTGCTGCTGTACTCATGTTTAGGCCTGGACAAACTTTACCACAACAAATCTGAATTGTGGGTGATTCATAAAGGACAAAACCTGGACGAACGTTTATAAAAGTCTGAGGTTAGTCCATGTGGCTCACACTCCGTCTGTCAGCTTTCAGAGAGGCATGAGGTTGCTACCAGTGTCAGGCTTCGAATATTTAGAGCAGCTGTAGGAATAAGGATAGAGTGGGGTAGAGAGTGAAGGAGACCAAGTCAAAGAGTAGCTTCAGGGTTGCTTTTGTTTACACAGCACTTTGAGACACTTCCACTGAATACATTGGAATAGGTGAACACCACAAGTGCCATTGCAAGAGATTTGGGCAGGTGGGTAAAACAATACAGTGTCCGTCTCTTAGAGTGAGTTGACAAGGCACGGGCCCCCAGATGACACCTTGGAGGATCTAGGAATCCTAGGAGGACCTTGTGGGGGAGCTACACTTGCCAGATTTTGCTGAAGAGCAGCAGACATTCAGGGAGGTGGTGGGTAAAGGTAGCACACTTTTATATCACGTCAACTTCCAAATGAATGAGCGAGAGGTGTAGGCAGTCGTGCTGATCGTGGTTCTTTCCCTTCTATAACAGCACTTTGTGTGCCTTAAGGCGATCTGAATTGTACTTTGTAAATTTAGGGTCTCATCATAACTTGCGTTCCACTCACCCAGTCACAAGTCAAAGAGATAGATGTGCCAGTACAGGACAATGCACAGATCTTGCACCATGACATTAAGCATCCACTGGGAATGGCAGAGGGTGCACTTTGTTACCCAGAGTATGAACGGGGCAGATGGGCGAGGTGTGCAGTTCTCATCTAAAGATATGGGAAGAATGACAGTACTCAGGAGACCTCCGGCCAGCCCATAGAGCTGAGATTTGCTCAAAGAGTACTTTAAGACGAGATAGCTGCACCTTGAGATGGATGGGGGTGCAGATTTATTACTCCAACACCAATCGATAAGGACAACTCAATGGTTTGGCAAAGGGAATCCTTTTAATGAAAAGTACAAAAAACGGGGAGTCATGGCAATCAGCAGTGATGCGATATTCCGTCTCGCTTCAACTCCAACGAACTTCATAAAAAACAAATCATTTATACTGAAAATTTGTCATAAGTGACGTGTAACACTCAAAAGTTAATAAGCATTTCTATTGGTTCGGAAAAGGTAACTTTAATATAGGTGCTATATCTGTATATGGTAACGGAGTGAGGGGATTGGGTAAATACTGTCAGGTGGGCGTCTCAGCCCTTCCTTCAAAATGACTACTGTAGACGTCACAAAGTACAACGTCCCATTGGTTCTACTAACTATAGGACCCTAGATTATGTGGTCTATTGTGATTGGGTTGGCACCAACCCCATGCATACATTTCCACTTTACTTAGCAGCACGCAGAATGGTCAGCCAGGTGCAGTGTGCCCCCTCAGCTACCGAGCCTTCCTCCAATTAAGGTTACAATCGATCATCACTTCAACAACAATGTGTCAATTAGGTTACTGTGGTTGGCCTCGAAACTGCATCTTCTATCTGGGAAAGTTCTGATATCCCCTCCTGGGCAAATGCCAAGCATAGGTGTGAACTCGTGCTTCTCCTCGCTCGGATGGTCACGTGATGCAGACACTGAATTTTCCTAGGTTCTCTCAATTTGTGCATTTAATTCTTATTCGGCTTGCCACCTTCCTGCGCTTCCTTATCTTGACCTTTCAGAGACAGGATATTCTGTTCTTAAGTTTCAATTAGATGCAGCTACGGTTTGTTCCTTCTATTGGTATGACCTTGGCGCTCTTGGCAAGAGTTGCATCTGCTGAGTTTCGATACATCCGTCTCTTCTCATTTTGCTAGAATATGAATCTTGTCTTGTTTGGCCTCTAGTAACCGGAGTTGATTCTGCTTTTCGTGTAAAGTGGAATCGCACATGTGCTTCGTTTTGAGGTAGATGTACAATGGCGCTTGCCGCCGCATTCTTCTACTTAGCATAGCAAGCCACACTGCTTTCTTAGCTTTCTTGCTGTTTCAAGCATATGTACAGGCGTTAGCTGGTTGAATATCTTCACCCTGCTTACAGCTTGACTCTCGCGCTTTGATAGCTTTCTATCACTAAGCTCACAATCTCTTTTCTCATGGCGTTTAGTCTCCTTGTGCAATTCTTGGTTCGTCATTTGTTCTATCTGCAAGTCCGTCCAGGCTCTCGTGACACCACCATTCGTCTTCTATTAACACATTTTTGGTTTCTTCTGGGACGGTACTCATTTCGTCTCATTTGTTGGCAGGGTTTTCTCAATGGATACCTTACTATCAATGGGTATTGGTACTTCAACAGGTGTTGCTCTTCTGATGGGTACTGCGCAGAGCACTGTTGCAGCTCTCTGCTGGTTTATTTGCTCATCATACATCACATATTTTGGTGCGAATGTTCCTGGTACTTCAAAATGGGCAATGGGAGTGCAGGTGTCATGATGCCTACCCCCGGGGACCCAGACCAAGTCTAGCAACCTCGGAAGCAGGCATCAAGTTATTCCAAGCAAGCCCACCAACCCCTGCTAGGTGCTATTTGGGTGCAGTCCTGGTGTCTATGGCGCCAGGCTCATATGGAGTGTCAGTCCTGGCGCCATAGGCGCCAGGCTCAGATTAAAACTGATGCAGACCATGCTTCAAACTTACCTGATGCAGACCATGCTGCAAGAGCTCCAAGCCAAAAGAGGCTTGGAAGGGACTACTTTACCTAGGGACTATTTTTTACTTGGGTGGGGAGGAATACTTACCTGGGACTACTTTGGAGGCTATTTAAACCACGCCCGAAGAGCAGCACACGCTTCACGTTATTCTGCATCCAGCAGCTTAACGCTCACCGTGCCTGCAAGTCTGCATCCAGTCTTCTGCCACGCCCGCCTCGAGTCTGGAGATCCTAGAAAAAGGGAGAAAGAAGGAGAAAGGGTTAGAACAAGAGCAATACCTTTGATCCTTATCTGAATTCCCGATCCACCGCGCCTTCGAGCTGGAAGAAAGAAGTTATTTTATGCGCATCGCCTCGCCTGCTGCAGCGCCGCGCTGAACTCACCGGCCTTCGCAGCATCTTCCCATTCCACCGCATCCTTCTGCATGTTCCCGCCGCACTCCGGCACCTAAGGGGAACACAAGAACAGCAAGGTGAGCCAAGGGAATAAACGGAGGCAATATTAATTACCCCCCATAGACTTACCTGATTTTACCACCGGGGGTACTATTCCTCTTCACGGGTCGGCGCAGCTTCCACTGCATCCTCGCCGAACCCCGGCCCCTAAGGAGAAACACAAGGACAGCAAGGTGAAACAAAGGGACAAACAAGGGGAAACCTCCTCACCACAATAGACTTACCTGATTTTACCGCCGGAGGCATTATTCCCCGAGACTTCATACTTTCTCTCAGCGCCTGACTAAGGGAGAAAGCAACAGGTCACATACTGACATTTTATCTAACTGTGTTGGATAATACAAATCCTTACCTGAATACTACCAGTTGCCACAAGGAACTCTTCGCTAGGGTCCAGCTGCAACCTGCAAGGAATCTGACAAGAGTGAAAGTCAGACATTTGAACTCTTACGAACTACATACTTACGACGTCTTGCCGGAAATCTCAGAGTCAATATTGTTCTGGAACTCACCAATTCCTTCGAGCCAGTGAAGCAACTGGTTATCTACACGCCCCTGCGCTCAATGCAGGATGGAGAGCTCATCTTTCCAAACCATCAGGTGAGACTATAAGAGGGGACATCAAAGGTGATCAGTGGGGAGAACAGCGGGAGTGGGGGGGGGAGGGGGTTAACACTCAACTCCACAGGAGTTTATACATTTGCAGAAGGAATATTCCTACGGGCCAAGCAAACAAAGCTAGGTGGGCCAGTCCAGTCCGTCATCTCAGCACTACGCGTCACATTGGTGGAGACCGCAGCTGTCCAGTTCAGATCGACGCCCCTGTGGGAGCCAGGTGAGCGTAACAGCAGGCTTTATTTGGGACCTCCTCTACAACAGTACTTGGAGACTGAAAATCCCAGGCAGCGGGCCCCCATTCACTGTGTTAGACTGTAATGAGGAGATGGCTGATTATTTACACAAAGTATATGCTCCATTATAGCCTGGACGGGAACAAGAATACTGTTGAAAAGCAGTGGAACTGTGGTGGAAGGAGACTAGCGCCATCACAGACACAGTATCTAGTGTTTATAAAAGCTCACACCGCACCTGAACAGACACTGAGAAAGACGCCCCCATCACAGATCTGAAAGAAAATCACGTTGGCATCCAGAACTCCAGCAGCAGCACCTCCACGCTCACATGAATCGAGCATGTGTGCTACTAGTCCACTATCAAAGTCCAAAGTGCGGCAGTACTTCACAGAATATAAAGAGCATCCAAATGTATCTACATTCTGTAATGGTTTAGAAGTCAGAAATCGAGACGATGGTGGCATGGTTTTGGTTATAGACCAACAAAAAGGGGTTTGGGGAAATTCCTCTTTCCACAACACTAAAAAGTAGTTTCCCTGCCTCAAAATAAGTCTAAGGAGTCTGTTAGGATGTCCAAATAATATCAGTTCACAGCTGTGTTCAAAACCTACTTCTAGCCCACATAGTAAGAAGTAAAAGAAAAATGATTCTTATTCAAAGTCTGTAACTCCCAACACATATTTCCTAAAGACTTCTATTGGATCCACAAAAAAGGTCTCCAGTTGAAGTGGACAATCTGCCCTTTAAAAAGGTAGTCCATTTCCTTTTAACAATAAGGTTCCAAAATGATGTACAAAAACAAACTTACAACTGCCAAGAAAGTCTCACCCCGCTTTACTTCTGCATCCTAGTTCACGAAAGGTTGAAGAGCTTCCTTTCCTCTGGTTTCTCTTCACTTTTTCACAGCTAACATGGTGTATTTCTCTCCCAGGTACTGGGACTCCTCTAGACCAATTCCAAAAATCTGAGGGAATACTTCCCTTGCCCTAGTTTCCTTCTTCCTGCAGTCATGGTCAACCTGGGTACTCCTCTTCCAGGTACTATGATTATAAAACTTAAGTGTTCACACTTTTGATCAAGGTAATGGTTCCTTCCCTTCTCCCTTACGCCCAGTTAATGGTTTCACTCTACACTTAGGTACTGGAACTATGAAGATGAATAACTGATGTGCGGATGAGTCTCTTCAACTCGCCTGCTTCCTGTATAACTTCTTTAAATAGACTTGGTTTACTCACCAGCCAAGTGCTATTGTTGGTTAATTTTCCTTCAGACAGACCGGTTTATCCCTCACCAGCCACCGACTTATTAAGATCGGTAACCGACTTGAAGGTGCAAGTCCCAGACTTGCCAGTTTCTGCAAACCTTTGTTCTGGTAAACTGTTCACTCGCCTGCCAAGTATTACCATATGTGACCTTATTTTGTAAAGTCTGTGTATATGGGTCCCAGACCCTGTTCTATGGGTACCGCTTGCCCCTCTCCCTCTGCCACCACCTCTTTAAGTCCCAGGAGCCTTTCTGCCCACTTGCATACCTCGTTTGTTTTGCAAGGGCTTCTGCTCTGCTGTTCCTCTGCGTAGCAACTTCAGGACGCATGATGTTGTGCTGCTCCTCAGGCAGTGTGCTTCGGGGATGCGTCCTCGCTCCCCTGCTCTCAGGACCGCCTTCCGATTTGCCATTTTGTTCTGGATCAGCATCCAGTGTTGCGGTCTCCCAGCTGCACCGCGCCTGCTCCTGCCGTTTCTCTGGTCAGGACTGTCTCTTCTAAAGTGTCCTTCGCTTTGTCCTATTGCAATTGACTGATAGTCTGGACTGTTCACCTTGGTCCCACGGGTTGATCTTCCTCATCCTAGTACGGATATCCTCATTCTCCATGTATTCAGTCACTCTACTTCGTCCCAGTGGAGTCCGAGTTTAAGTCAAGTGTGCAGCCCTTATTCTTCCTCATCACAGTACTAAGGTAAAGGGGTCAAAGGGTCTACTTTGCACAGATACATGGGTTAATAGGGTATTACAGATCCCTGGGGAGGGCAGGAGGTTGATGAAGCAGGGATATTGCCATGGTTATACTGCATCTCTCCTTGGCAGTTGTCACTAATCTCAAAAGGGAGTGGGGAGGGGTTCCCTCCTCATGGGATCCATCCCCAAGGGACACCACTTGGGTAGCGGCTTCACCTCCCAAGCTCTACCATCTGTGCCCCAGCAGAGCATAGCAGTGATCCCCCCATTGTATCATCGCAGTGTAATTAATTGTTTGCGTGTTATAAATATAAGTCCCATAATCGAGTGTGTGTGCTCAATGTTAATCTGACTATAATTTTGGCATTAGATCCTTTACCCTACCAATTTGTGAATAAACACTGCATTCTGGTGCCATACAGTGGGGCAGGAACTAAAGCAGTTTGTGGGGCAAAATGTCTGCTTCATCAGACATGTGGATCAGTGGTCCAAGCATTAATTCATTGGCCTTCACAGCACACTTGAAGGTATTTCCTTCGGCCAACTGCCCAAATGGGCACTGGGGTAATTACTTAAAGACAAGGGTGCAGGAGCTGTGTGCAATTCGGCACCAGGTGACTTTGGGCATGCAAGGGTTTTGAGGACACATCCACATTGGATTCGTCATCTGAGAGATGTTGGAGAAGGTGAAAGCACAGTAGCCACAGCCTATTCATTTGCATTTGAGCTTTGTTGCATGAGACAATTGATCAAATGTCCTTCGATGCCTTACAAATTGGCAAGGCAATGCCCAGCCCTTGCTTTATGAATGTCCTTCCATTTGTGGTCACACGCTTTATGAACATGTGTGAGCCGGTCAAGGAAACGGATGCTTCTCAGAAAACCAGCTCTCATCTTAACCTGGCTTAATATGTCAAAAATCAACTGTGCCAACTTCTGATGAGTTTGCCACTGCACAACCTGATATGTGTTGGAACTGCACTTCGCACATGCTGGATAGGCTTTGGGAGCAATGCAACACCACAGATTACTGCAACACTCCGTTCGAGATGGGGCATTTTTAACTCTGTAGCAGCTGCTGTCTAATATCTGCGTGACGACCATTCGAGGAGGCCATAAAGCAGGTTAGCCATCACAGTGCATTCCTTAAGAAAGTTCTGTATCTACCTACTTGAGCTTAACCCGACAGACATGGAAAGGGCAAGCGTCTTGTGCAGTGATGCCAATGTGGCACGGCTAGTGAAGGACCAGCTTTCATCTTTGCATGGTGATCCAGGGCTAGATGGATTTAAAAGTAACACCGATTACCTGCTATGTGGATCCACGTTACAAAGTAAAGGTGGCTGTTTTCAAAGACACAAAACAGACATCAAAGCAATTCTAAAGGGTTGTACAAGGCATTATGCTGGGTAACAACTCTTAAAAAAAGAAAATTGGACATGTACTATAGGTTCATTCTAAAATGTCGCCCAGCTCCTTTTCCAAATCATGTGCTGAATAGAACAATTATACTAGCGATCTGTGAGGAAGTAGGAACCTTACAAGATTTATCAACCACCGACATAGACCAGGTAGAATTTTTCCAAGAAAACTATTCCTCCATTGTAAGGCTATGGATTAAATCCAATGTGATTAGAAATGCACTATTGCAAGCTAGAATGGAGATATTTGCCTTAGGTTTTGTGCTAGTCAGAGATTCTCTTAGTATGGACTCAGTGTATTATAAGTCTGGAAAATAAGGGCAGATATATAGCTAATTATGAGCAAGAGCAAAGTATCAACTCAAACAAGACCTTGGGTAACAAAACTAAATCTTATCTGCAAAACCAAGTGAGAGAGCGAGTTCATAACTCATAACCAATATTGAAACAAGAGAAATGCCATCTCTATGATTAGTTGGAACACTTGTGGGCACGCTCACATATTGGGTTCAAGTGCACAAATCCTAGCTTCTCATGACAATCTTGCAGGAAACGTGGCTGCTCCAAATCCCAACATGGGAAGATCATACGATCATCTTACATGCACCAAAAGAACAAGTTACTTTCTTACCTGGTAATGTTCTTTCGATGGGATGGTCCGACGACATATTCCATATCTATGACAGGTAATGTCCACAGCTGTGCTGCTTCGGAAAATCTTTGGCGTCTGCGTCGATGACGTCGATGCGCCGTCCCCGAGGACCTCCTCCGACGGCCAACGTCACCCGATGTGATAAGTAGGACGCACAACGCCCATAGCCTCAGTTATAGTTTTTTCCCCAGAACATGTGCCACCAGTTTTCTGCCAGTCAGACACACAAGGCCTTGCGGAACGCAAGCTGCAATCGCAAAAGAAATTCTGCAGCGGGGAAGGCAGGGGGGGGGAGCGATATGGAATACGTCGTCGGACCATCCCATCGAAAGAACGTTACCAGGTAAGAAAGTAACTTGTTCTTCGAGGGGATTGGGTCCTCCGACGTATTCCATATCTCTAACAGACTCCCAAAGCAGTACCAACCAAGGAGGTGGGAAAGAATTTAGAATACAAATTTAGCATGCCCAATCAAATTGCGGAATAGAGAACTGCCTTGCCAAAGGCCAGATCTTGCCCTCTGATGGAATCGATGAAATAGTGACGTACAAATGTACTGAAGCCCAGGTGGCTGCATCACAGATGTGACGAATAGGAACTCCTCTCTACAGAGCAGTAGACGCTGCCACTCCACTGGTAGAATGGGCCCGCAAGCCAGCCGGAGGGTCTTTACCCGCCAAGCGGTAACACTCGGAGATAGCTAAAATAATCCAACGAGAAGTCTGTTTCGTCATAGCTTGTCCCAAACGCTTTCCAGCGTAACCAATGAAAAGTTGATCGTCCACTCTGACCCGGGACATGCGCGAAACATAAAAGCTCAAACGCTCTCCGAGGATCAAGCCTATGGAGCCTCTCCTCTTCCTTACCAGGATGTGGAGGATAGAACACCGGAAGAACAACCTTCTGGCTCAAATGAAATTCCGAAACCACCTTCGGAAGAAAAGGACGAACTCTAAGGACAACCCTGTCCTTATGAAACACAGTGAAGGGTGGCTTACCTGGAAGTGCCTGAAACTCACTCTGCGAGTGGAAGTAACCGCAACCAAAAACAGTTTTCAGAGTTAACAGCCTCAAGGGGCAAGAATGTAAAGGCTCAAACGGAGCACCCATAAGAAACTTAAGAACAAAGTTCAAATCCCAACCTGGCACCAGAAAAGGTGACGAGGGAACACATTAGTTAGCCCCTTCAGAAACTGCAAAATTAAAGGAATTTTAAAATAGAAACACTCTTCAGACGAGCGGTTAAATATGGACAGCGCCGCCAGGTAACCTTTAATGGTCCCCACTTGCAAGCCCCTGTGAACCAAAGAAAGCAAAAAAGACAGAACCATGGGAATGTCACATTCAAAAGGATCCACATTCTGAACTCTGCACCAGTCGCAGAACTTTCTCCAACGGCAACGGTACAGAGACTTAGTTGCCGGCCGCCTGGCCGAAAGCAACACCTCCATCACGTCTTCAGGGAGGTCCCAATCCTTCTACCTCAACTGTTCAGAAGCCAAGCGTGAAGATTGAGGGATCTGACCTCTGGATGGAGAACCTGACCCCCCTCCCGTGAGAGCAGATCGTCTCGGTAGGGAAGACGACGTTGAGGGCAGATGGACAAGTCTAGAAGGTCCGGGTACCACGTCCTCCGGGCCCACGCCGGAGCAATGAGGATCATCCGGGAACCGAAACTCCGTAACCTCTGCAACACTTGCGGGATGACGGGGACTGGAGGAAACTCGTACAGCAGTGGGAATGACCACTCCACCATGAACGCGTCTCCTAAGGCTCCTTTTGGAGGAAATTCCCGCGAGCAAAACCTTTCGCACTTCCGGTTGACACTGGAGGCGAAGAAATCCACTTGAGGGGTCCCCCAAAGGGCTAAGATCTCCAGGAGAATCTCCTGAGCCAGCTCCCACTCGGGAAAGATCATGCTCTGCCTGCTCAGAGCGTCCGCCGTCTCGTTGTCGTCTCCGGCCAGATGAACCGCCGAGATCGAAACTTCCTGCTGGATGGCCCAGAACTCGAGCTGCATCGCCTCCCTGCACAGCAGAAGTGACCTTGCCCCCCCCCTTTTTGTTGAGGTAGTGCATGGCCACCGTGTTGTCCGTCAGAATCAGGACACTCTTTCCGCGCACAGTCGGCAGAAAAGCCTTCAGGGCTAGCCTGACGGCCCTCAGCTCCAACAGATTGATATGGAGTCTGGACTCCGACGGAGACCAACGACCACTGTGTCAACTCGTTGGCATGAGCTCCCCATCCCGTGAGGGATGCGTCCGTCACGATCGTCACCTCCAGCCAGGGCAGCCAAAATGGGCCCCCCCCTTCATCAGATTGCCCTCGACGGCCCACCACAGAAGGTCCCGGGCTACCAAGGGCGGCACCTGAACAGGGTCCGACAGCCTGCCGGAGGACTGAGACCACTGGAGCTTGGGTGCCCACTGCAAAGATCTCATCCGCAGACAAGCCTCTGGCACCAGAAGAATGCAGGATGCCATGAGGCCGAGCAGTCTCAAGAACTCGGACGCTGGGAGATTCTGGGCAAGCTGAAACTTGTGCACCATCTGCTGAATGTGAAGAGCCCTCACCTGAGGAGGAAAACACTGCCCCAGGGACGTGTCGAGCACTGCTCCGATGTACTGGAGCCGCTGCGTTGGTGTCAAATGGGACTTCTTTAAATTGAGGGAGAAGCCCAGCCTGTGAAGGGAGTGGCAGGTGACGGACAGATGATCCAGGACTTGCTCGGGAGAGCTCCCCCTGATCAACCAATCGTCCAAGTAGGGGTAGACGTGAATCCCCCCCTTTCCTGAGATGCGCTGCCACCACCACCATGAGCTTGGTGAAAACCCTCCGGGCGGAGGTCAATCCGAACGGCAGGACCCGAAACTGAAAGTGCGAGTCGCCAACCGCGAACCTCAGGTACTTCTTGTGCTTGGGATGGATCGGCACATGGAAGTAAGCATCCTTGAGGTCGACAGACACCAACCAGTCCTGAAGTTGAAGGGCCTGGAGGACTTGAGAAAGAGTCACCATCTTCAACTTATCCTTCCTGAGGAGTTTGTTCAAACCGCACAAGTCCATGATGGGTCTCAATCCCCCCCACCCCCGTCTTTCTTCGAAATCAAAAAATAAGGGGAATACCATCCCTTGTTCCTCTCCGCTACAGGCACCAGTTCTATGGCGCCTTTCGCCAGCAGGGCTTGAATTTCCTGCGCAAGGAGCGGATCCGGACTCTTCAAAGAGAGGTTCCCTGGTGGATTGTCGTGAGGCCTCTGCCGAAAAGGAAGACAATAGCCGTGGGTTATGATCTCCAGAACCCACATATCCTAAGTAATGGCTTGCCACTCTACAAGATGCTGCGCTAGCCTTCCCCCAACCGGCGAACTATGGGACCTGGCCTCATGACTGCGGCGTTGCCTGAGGGCAAAGAGGCAACTGCCCGAGCGGCCTCGGCACCTCGAGTACCTTTGTTTCCACCTCTGGCACTCTTACGATGGCCTCTTTGACTGCTAGCTCCCCTCGCTTTACTGAAGGACGAGTAATAGCGAAAGGAACCTCCCCTCCATTACTGTCCCCTAGGACGAAAAGGCGGAGGTTGGCGAACTGCAGCGCCCAACGACTTCGCTGCAGCTTTGGAGGTCTGCAACCTCTCAAGGCTCTCGTCAGCCTTGCTGCCAAAAAGGTGTTCACCGTCAAAGTGCATGTTGAGGAGCCGGGACTGCAGATCAGGAGCGAACCCAGACTTCTGCAACCACGCAAACCTGCGCATTACGGTGCTCGCCGCCATGGACCGGCTGACACAATCCGCCAAGTCCAAACCCGACTGAACGGCCTCACACATAGCATCCTTGCCATCCTGAACCATAGCAAGGAAACCATCCCGTTCGTCCGCTTCGGGAATATGTTCAGCCGCTAATGCAACACAGTTCCACAGAGTGTGTGTGAAACGAGACAAGGCACATATGGAGTTGGCCGCCTGAAGCGCCATACCCCCCAGAAGAAAACACTTTCTTCGCCCAGCCGTCAAAACGTTTGTCGTCCCTATACGGAAGGATGGTAGGATACGACGCCTGCTTTGCCGGAGCCGCCTGCACCACCAAACTCTCCGGGGTGGGGTGCCTAGACAAGTAACAGGGGTCGCTACTGGCTGGACGGTATTTTCTCGACTTGCCCACTGCCGCGGGACTCTCCGGAGCAGTCCAAGCCGCCGCCACCCTTCTCTGCAGAGCCATATGAAAAGGCAAAACAGGGTCAGTGGGTGGACCGATATCAAGGATGTCCGTGAGATCATCCTGAACGAACTCCCCTGGGGGAGCTGACCAACGCAAGTACTCGGTAACCCGAGACATAAGGCGCCGATATGAAGATTCGGCATGAGTGCCAGGCTCCGGCCGACAAAACTCCACCTCCGGAGAGGTGTCCAGTCCACTGGCATCATGCAGCGACTGCCTCAGGTCATCAAACTGGCTATGGCCCGAGATAAGGTCATCTGGAACCGTAACCGGAACCAGGCCACCATCAGAACCTTCATCACCCTCTGAAATGTACTCCAGGCGGGGAGAGGAAGACCTCTGCGGACCAAAGCAGTGCCGGACCTTAGCCATAGCCTTTCTAGGGGAAAACCCCGTGCCACGGGGCCCCACCGACACCACCGCCTCAAAAGGTGTCGACAGAAAAGGCGTCGGGGGCGCCAAACGAGTCGGCGCCGAGCGAATCGGCATCAGCTGCAGCGCCGCCAGCATCGATGGCGTCGACAGTCCTCGAAGCCGGAGCTCCGAGCATGTCTCGACAACCTGGGCGCCGACGACGTCCTCGGAGGCGGAGCCTCGAGAGAAATAGTCGACCTCGGCGCCACAGGGGTCGACGTCTTCTTCGAAGACGGCACAGGATCACGCGGTCTCGAGCGCGTCGAGGACCAGGACCTGGAACGGGCATGGCGAGACGGCTACCCTTGTCCGAGCGGGACCTCTCCCGCGAACCGTGCCGACCACCCAAGCCCAAAGGCGTACGGGCAGTGTCTCTCGACTGGTGCCGACCGACCCCACTCGGAGGCGCGGACGGACTGGTGCCCTGCGATTCCAGAATCGCTAGCATCTGCTTCCCGAAGGAAGCCCATTCCTCCGGTGTCGCTTGTATGGAGGGATAAGCGACCCGCCGACGGGCGGAGTCCTCGGAAGAGGATGGGGAAGGCGACCTATGCCGGCGCTTCCTGGAATGCCTAGAAGAGGCGGAGGAGTGGCGAGACCGACTCCTGGAAGGAGACCCACCGGACTTCCGACGCGGAGAGTCACCCCTCGAGTCATTGGTCGAAAGCCCCGCAGACCTCGACTTCCGGGGCTTAGACACCCGGCCTACCGACAGCTTCTTCTTGCGTTCCCGCAAGGCCTTTGCAGTGAGCGACTGGCAGTCGACACAGTCGTCCGTATCATGGGCCTCCCCGAGGCACCAGAGGCAGGCGTCGTGCGAGTCCGTGACCGACATCTTGGACCAACAGTTCTTGAAGCCCGGACGCGGGTTCGAAGATAAGACATCCCAACGAACAGGTCGTCACAACAAACCGAACAGGTTCAACGAACCGAGAAAAGAAAACCGCAAACGCCAACAAGTCGAGGCGTACCGAGATTCACAAAGCGAACATGTTCGCGGAAAAAACGGAACTGAGGCTGTGGGCGTTGTGCGTCCTACTTATCACATCGGGTGACGTCGGCCGTCGGAGGTCGTCCTCGGGGACGGCGCATCGACGCAGGAGCCAAAGATTTTTCGAAGCAGCACAGCTGTGGACATTACCTGTCATAGATATGGAATACGTCGGAGGACCCAATCCCCTCGAAGTAGCTGTACAAAGCAGACCGTCATCTGGCCTAAGGGTCGCAATCAAGAATCACAAGAGGTGGCCTCTCTCTCCATGGTTAGCTCCAAACCATTTTCTACAATTGGTAAAGCTAGAATATCCGGTGGGAGTAATGGCTATTCCTAATAGGTATCGAAACCCCAAGGGAATTTTGGATGTTGCATTTTTCTTAGACTTAGAAATGTTATTAAATGCCATTTCGGAGTCTTTGGAGATAACTGCTGTGATTGTGGTAGGAGATCTACATTTGCAGTTGTTACCAGCTAATATTAGATTTAATCAAGCCTGTCTGAGGTGGGTGCACCTCATTAAAGACCAAGGATTGGTGATGTGCAATGGATCCCTGCCAGGAGACACGATTCCTAATGCAACTTGGTCAAGAGGAGCTTGTTCCTCGATGATTAAGTCTGTCGATCCAGACACATTCAATAAGGCCCTGAGCTTTTACATACATCCACAGCCATACAGTGATCACAATGTGTTGAACTTGAAATGGCGTTTAGACTATTCAGTAGATGAAGAGGTTGCACAAATTCTCTCATTCTGTAATAGTAAACAATGCCCGAACACAGAGTTGAAGTGCAACATGCATACTATGACTTTTATAACAACGTAGAAAGTACCCATCATGATGGTCAAGGGGCATCAAGGGATTATACATCGTTTCTCCATCGTGTGTCATATAGAGCGAAACCTAGCTCATCATAAACCATGTCACGAATTTGATGCGTTAGTGCAAGCCAAAAAACACATCGCTAAGAAAAAACAAAAAATGTATCTTGAATTCGACTTTTCCCGATAAATTCAAAAAATTGCACTTGTTAAATTGCCACTATAGAAACAGACTACGATCCCATAAAAGGCACATGATACAAATAGATGGAGGCCATGTTAAAAAGTGCCTTAAATAAAAACATGGGTCAGATATGGGCACTGATTAACATTGGTAACACCGCAACCCAAAAATCAGTCCAGTTGAAGGAGGTCAACGAAACAGAATGGGTCTCCTACTTTACTAAATTCTAACCCTCATCTTCAAGCAGGTCATAATCACCAATAAAATACCAACTACATGGAGATCAGCTATAATCATTCAGATCTTTAAAAAAGGTGATCGAACCCTGCCGAGTAATTACAGAACAATTTCATTGCTAGATGTGTCGGGCAAACTGTTTGAGGTTTAGATTTCCAACAATGGATGCTGAATTCAGGACCAAGAGATCCCTTCCAAATCGGGTTTATTGCCGGGATGGGAACATGTGTTAATCTCTTGACGTTAACATCAATAATAGATCATAAAATTATGAAACAACCGCTATATATGGCCTATATAGACCTGCGAGCAGCGTTCAACTCTTTCTCAAGACTTATTAATAAATAAAACTCACTCAACATGGTTGCCCAAGGCATATTGTGCATCTCATTAATGACTTGCACACTGAAAACATCATACAAATAAGATTAACGGCTGAAGGAAAATTGACTGAACCCATTAAGACATTTAGAGGGCTGAGACAGGGCTGTACGCTTGCCTCAGCCCCTTTCAATTTTTTTATTTCGGATGTGGGTAAGGCATTTAGAAACATCCGTTCGGATCCCCCGAAACTGGGCAATAAGAGTATTCCATTTCTGATGTACGCTGACAATCTGGTTATGTCTAAAACACCTAAGGGCCTGCAGAAGGCATTGATGTGGTAGCTTATACCGAGACCAACTATCTCAACATAAATTTAGATAAGACCAAGATTATGATGTTTAATGTGACCAAAAAGATTACCAAAAAATCTTATGTATGGGAACTCAAAGCGTATAAATTGCAAATGGTACAGCACTATACATATTTAGGGGCTCAAATAGTTACAAAGAAACGCAATGTTGTATTTAAGCAACTACAACAGGATAAAGTGACAACCTTCATTCACCAAGCCAAGATCATACAGAGGAAGTATGGCAAGTTCACAATTGCTACATTACTTACGTATCATCAGAAAGCATCACCCGTTTTACTGTAATCTTCAGAAACTCTACCATTACTCAATTAACAATTTGGGTCTATTCTGGAAGGGAAGTTTTGGCGTGGAGTTTTACATCTTCCATCTTCTACACCTCTGCCATTAATTCGGCATGAAATAGGTCTGATATCCCTTTGTATGAGCTATATATGGCTTGTTGTAGCCATGTTTAGGAGAAGTCTATTGGCCCTAAATTCAGTGACAGTATTAGGCACATTAGCGGCCTATGTCTTCTTCTAAGGACAAATTCATATGTAAATGTCGAAATTAAGTCATCCAAGTTCTTGCATCAGCAGAAGTTTCTCTACCTATACTTCTACAAAATCCTATACAAGTTAAAACTAGGATATTTACCCTGGATAAGGAATTTACGAGAGCAAAATTAACTAAATATTGGGACTTTGATCCAAACCTGATGGCAATGAAAAAGCACAGTTTTCCCGAACGTTATTTGATTAAGTCTCCATCTATAAGTCATCAGAATTACTTACTCCGTCTACGACTTAATCTGTGGCCGACGAGACAAGTGATGGCTCGCCGGAAGCTCATTAATCAAGATCTAAAGTTCTGTCGGTTTTGTACTCAGGAGGAGGAAGTACAGACATTAAAACATCTATTGACCGAATGCGACGCACTGATTAACCAACGAGTGAAATACTTTAAACAAATAATGGAACCATTTGGAGTCTCCACTTCTGAAACATTGTGGAGATCAATCTATTCTGGTATTTCTACGGCTATATCTATAAGAGCGCTCGCATTTTTACATGAACTAAAACTTGTTGATCCGAATCCTGATTCACGACTATAAAGTTGTGTGGTGGTGCACATGAATATATCCATCAGTCAGTAGATTATGAGTATGTGTAACGACTAGATCAGACGATTGATCAATGCTGTAGTTGGTAAAATTAAATTCGCACAACCAAGTAGCAAAGTGACTTATAAGTTGATAATCTTGAATTTCTTTCAGTTTTTCTTCTTTTTTGTATTTATATAAGATGTTGATTGTTTAAATGTTATCAATATTGAAAAGTTGATTGTCAGCTATGTCAATAAAAAAAAAAAAAAAAGTGCCTGCTTTTCATCCACCTGTCTCAGGGTTGAAGGTCTCAAGCTAGCATCACAAGGAAGATATATTATGCAAATGTGCAGGGATTCTTTGCTGCAGCACTTGCATCAACTGGCAGGAGAACGCAGGCAGTGTAAGAGCACCCAACAGTCCAAATTATGAAAGTGAAAACAGCATGTGAAGCTCACAAATGACAGCAGTATCACTGGGTAGTAAATCACTGACATTTGTTGAAAGTTTTGAGATAAGTGTAGGCACAGCCTATGGGGAACAGTATGTAGGACACCACTCAATGACTCAAGCATATTGAGCAGCAGGAAAAGATCAGCCGCACAGATACGCAATTCCCATATGTTGGACACTTCAACAATGGGAAGGGATGAGCTGTTACAGCATCAGTACAGCAAGCTGTTCACCTGGCAAGCAGCGCTTGAGCAAGTTGCTCTAGAATGGTTTAACTGCGGGCTACCCTTGAAAGTATGTAGTCCAAGAAAGGTTTTAGTGCTGTCGGAACCATTGTCTACAAAAGCAAGAGATGCCTTACAGTGCTGCACGTTGAACAATTGACATTTATAAAAATGAAGTCACCGATTGCAAAAGACTATGGAAGGTCATCTCCCCAACCCACCAGCTCAGAAGAAGATCAGTGTTGCCTCACACATTCCAATGCATGGACTACACTGCAAGTAACGTTTTTGGATCCTAAACAAGTTTATGTTCTACAGGCCAAACCGCCTACTAAGATTCAGGTTATTTTTTCACTGGGTGCAGCCAACCCTTAAGGTTCTAGTAGATTCATATCGCAGCTTAATGTTTTCTAATATTTGTTTTCACTGCACAGCCACACACTACAATTGCCCAGTATTTTTACAGGGCCTTATGGGATTTTAGCATTTTCATGGGGCACATCCACCAAAGTTCAGTGGCTCTTTCACAGGGTGCCAAGTCAAATAAAATTCTCAAGCTTGACACCCGGGTCAACCTTACGACCCTCACCACCGCTGCTGGAGTGTGGTAGTGGCTGCGCTGCATGTTTGCTAGCCTCTGGGGACATGCGTGCCTGATAGTCTGTCCTGTGCCACCACTGCACATGGTACCTCTTCACCATGGACCCAGGGTGACGCTCCACTTGCCGCTTCTCTTCTGCCCCACTTAACCAGCTTCACAAAGCCACACCATGCAGAGAACCTCAGGCGCCTCTCTAATAAGGGTCTTTGCGGTAATAGGATAAAATAGTCCAACACCCAGGACCTTGTGGTATGTGTTTGGGTGTGGCTCTTCCTGACTTTCTCCCTCCACCCAGCATGAAGGGACTCCTCCACGCGACCTCTTTTACCTCTCCCATCTGCTCATGCAGTATCTCTGTAGACTCGGCATCACCCTATGTATGCCCTGCAGGGTAGACACAACTTTCTTCTTTTGAGTCTCCCAACCACTCAGGACACAAAGCAAGCACCCCCTCCAGCAGGCTTGCGGGAGCCACCCCTCCTACCACCAGACAGACATGCCTGCTCCTCCATCACCTCAGTTGGGCATCCACGTGAGGCCCTCCCTCCACTCTGTTGGTCTCCAGTAGGACTTCCTCCAATGAGAAGATTGGTTATCGTTTGTGTCCAAGCGCCCATGGACCGACAACCAAGAAAAGAATGGGGATCCGCCCTCAATCATGGCAGAATCCTCTCCACTGGTAAGGAAAAATGCAGCTCCTCCAAGCAGACTTCCCTTTGCTAACCAGTGTCGTAGACAGTGCACCATACCAACTGCCACAAAGGTCATGAACTGTGTATGGGTGAACGAGAACCCAGAACAACCCATGTGGACAAACAAGGGAACACACAATAACCTTACTGCTACAGACTACAACTACAATGTATAATCTCAACTCCAATCACAGCTACAGCTTCAATCTACAACTACAACAAACAATACATGGCAAACAGAGGGAAGTGTCATTTTTTGGGGACTCAAAGGGCTTTTCAACCTTAATGAAGGAGCATAAAACGAGAAAGGCACAAGAGGAAAGGGTAGCTTTTTTTTAATAAGCAAGAGACTAACACTAAACGCATAGAGAAAGAAGAACAGAAAATGGTTTAAAAAAGAAGCACAATACTAAAAGATATCCACACGAGATCAATTGAATTGGGCTATAATTTATAACTAAAGGCCTTGCCTTACCATATCTTTTCTAACACAAGACAGAGCTAAATTGAGAGATTAACTGAAGTGAGGCAGTGCTACAGCTTAGATTGTTCACTGACAGTTCCAAGTTATTTGACACATCTTTTGAGACTCCTGCAAACATTGTATACTGTACCTGGGCTCTGCTCTGCAAAGATTTGCCAAAGCTATTGCGGCATTCTCCTGCAATGCAACCTCTTTGGCGTCCCCTCTGGCATATTTTAACAAAACTTTCAATACGTCGGATTTCAGCAACGAAGAGGCAGCACCAGGCACAGCTGCACAGTCACCTAGGCAGAGGGCGGCATTTCCTGCAGCAATCTCATTCTCGGAACCTAAAAGCTTCATCATAACACTAAACTCTAGGAAAAAGGAGAAGTTGGTCAATTACCAGGTGGCCACCAGAGCATCCCGTAACTGTATTAAGACCACTGAGGGGATGCTTTAGTGCTGTAAGGAACAAGTTACTTACCTGTAACTGTTGTTCTACAGCATGGGTCTGGCATGGATTCACATGCTCATGAATATTCCCCGTCGTCAGGCTGGGAATCCTCGGTAAAGAAAAAATCAGTATCAGTTTCGTTTCTGATCTGTCTTTCATAGTAGTAACCAATCACTGATCTCTGCGTCATACTGACCACAGCCAATGACTGCCCTCTACCTAAGCCCCGCTTCTGGCAGCCATCTTCAGATTTGGTAGCACGTGAAGAGGCAGTATGACCAAGTGAAGAGCCGCAGAGGGGTAGGCGGGAGGGTTCGCATGTGAATCCATGCCAGACCCATGCTGGAGAACAACAGTTAAAGGTAAGTAACTTGTTCCTTCTCCAGCATGGGGTCTGGCATGGATTCACATGCTCATGAATATAAGAATAGATAGCAGTACACACATGCACAACCACGGGGGGTGGGGGGGGGGGGTGGCAAAAGGCTCAACATTAAGCAATACAAAAAACTCAACATTAAGCATCTCTTACCTCCTCACCAGGCTCACCTTAAGCGAACAGGTTGCGCAGCACTGCTTGGCCGACCCTGGACTCCTCCCTGGAATCCCGATCGACGCAGTAGAATCTCGTGAAGGTGTGCGTCGACCTCCACGTAGCAGCCCTGCAGATGTCCAGCAGGGGCACACTAGATAAGAACGCCGTAGTAGCAGCGATCGCTCTGGTCGAATGGGCTCTCGGACGGCCTGGCAGCGGTCGGTTAGCCAACCGGTGACAGTGCATGATGCAGCCGGAGAGCCATCTGGAAATAGAAGACTTCGAGAGAGCCTTCCCTTGATTCACAGGTCCAAAGTTCACGAAAAGCTGTGATGTCCTCCGTAAACTCTTTGTGCGGTCCACGTAGAACTTCAGCGCTCTAGCCACATCCAGCGAGTGCAAAGTCCTCTCGGCCGGCGACGGGAAGAAAACAGGTAACACCAAGGGCTTGTTAAGATGGAAGTCCGACGGCACCTTGGGCATAAAGGAGGGGTGCGTCCTAAGCACCACCCTCGAGGCATGGAAAGTCAAGTACGGTGCTATGCAGGATAGGGCCTGGATCTCTCCCACTCGTCGTGCGGAGGTAATGGCCACCAGGAACGCAGTCTTCCACGACACAAACTTCATAGGTGCGGAGTGCATCGGCTCAAATGGGGGCCCCATGAGCCTGGTCAGCACCACGTTAAGTTCCCACGGCGGTGCCGGGGCCTTCACCGGCGGGAACGACCGGAACAGTCCTTTCATAAACTCTTTCACCAGTCGATGGGACCACAGGGACGTCCGTCCTGTGGTTCTGGTATATCTGGAGATCGCCGCCAGATGAATCTTAATGGAGGCATGGGCTAGCCCAGCCTTTGCCAGCGATAGCAGGTACGGCAGCACTTGAGGGGCCGTAATCCGTAGGGGGTTGATCTTCTGTGCTCGGCACCAGATAGAGAACCTCTTCCACTTATGACCGTAGCATTTGAGAGTCGAGGACGCGATGGCCTTTGCAAGAACCTCTCTGCAATCGGCCGGTATATCGTAGCCTCCAAACTCTAGCGCTGCAGGAGCCCGGCCTGCAGGTTCAGCGACGCCGGGTCGTGGTGGAAGATGGCGCCTCCTTCTCTGGAGAGAAGGTCCGCGTCCGCCGACCGCTTGATGGGAGGGGACGTTGACAAGTCCAGAAGGTCCGGGAACCAGACCTGCCTCGGCCACGCCGGTGCGACGAGGATCATCCTGCACCGGGACCTCTTGAGCTGGCTGATGAGTCGAAGCAGCAACGGCAACGGAGGGAACGCATACAGGTATAGGCCGTCCCAGGGGAACAAGAACGCATCGCCCATGCTTCTCGGCTGGGGAAACCTGCAGGCGAACCTCTTGCACTTGAGTTCGTCGCTGTTGAGAACAGGTCGATTTGGGGTTTGCCCCATCGTCGGAAGAGTAGATCCACCTGATCCTGGCGCAGTTCCCACTCGTGACACGCGCGCATAGGGCTGGGGATCTGGTGCCTCCCTGCTTCCGTATGTAAAACATTGTCGTGGTGTTGTCTGTGAAGATCCGCACCACCTTGCTCTTGAGCGACGGGAGGAACGATTTGAGAGCCCAGAACACGGCTCGGAGTTCCAGGACGTTGAGGTGCAGGAGCCTCTCCTCCGGGAGCCAGAGGCCTCTTTCGTGAAGACTCCGGTGTGGGCGCCTCAACCTTCCAGGGAGGCGTCCGTCGTCACCGTCTCCTGGTACGCCGGCGTCTGAAAGTCCTTGCCCGCCGTGAGGTGCGCTCAAACGCCCCACCACTGAATCGCCCGCCAGAACACCTCGTTGAGGGGGACCCTGTCTTCGAAGGTGCCCGTCGCCTGCATCCAACAGGCGTCGAGAAATTCTTGAAGAGGGAGCATCCGTAGTCTGCAGAGGCGCACCAGGTAGATGCAAGAGGACATCATCCCCAGGAGGGACTTGATGGACCTCACCCTGGCCACGTCCGTGGCAAGTAGGCGCTGCACTTTGCCTAGAATGGTTTTCGTCCGTTCTTCCGACGGGGCCGCCAGGCGCCTCACTGTATCGAGCTTCGCTCCCAGAAACAGGGCCACCTGCGACGGCACCAGGTGGGACTTTGGGTAGTTTATGGCGAATCCCAGGTCTGTGAGTAGCTGGACGGTCCTCGCAGTGTATTCGACGGCGAGTTCCCTCGTCCTTGAGCGGATGAGCCAGTCGTCCAGGTAGGGGTCCAGGTAGGGGTAGACGTGAATCCCCTGCAGGCGCAGCCGCGCCGCCACTGGTGCTAGGCACTTGGTAAAGACCCTGGGGGCCGACTTCAATCCGAACAGCAGTGCTCTGAATTGGTAGTGGTGTCCCTGGACGACGAACCTGAGGAACTTTCGGTGACTTTTGAGGATGGGAACGTGGAAGTATGCATCCTCCAGGTCCAACGACGACAGAAAGTCACCTTCCTCCAGCTGTCCCAGTACGTGCTGGAGGGTGACTATCCTGAACTTTTGTGATCTGATGTATTTGTTCAAACGACAAAGGTCAAGGATGGGGCGCCAGCCGCCAGTCTTCTTCCTGACGAGGAAGTACCTTGAGTATACCCCAGAGCCCCGGAGCCTCTTGGGGACAAGCTCGATGGCGCCTTTCCTGAGCATCGCCCGTACTTCCAACAGCAGTTGCGGGACGTGATTTTCCTTCCTGGCCACAGGTGGAACGTGAGGGCACTTCTTCAGGAATTCGATAGAGTGTCCTCTTGCCAGGGTATCCAGCACCCAACGGTCGGTGGAGATGGACTTCCACACGCCGATGAAGTTAGTCAGCCGGCCTCCCACCGGGGTGCTTCGGTGGGGGCCCGAGACCACGGCCTGTTCAGTCCTGCTTGGAGGTGGTGGCCTTGCCGCCCTGGCCACCCTGCCGACGGCGGCGAGGCGCTCCCTGCTTGCCGCGACCCCTGTAGGCCTCCTGAGACGAGGAGCGTGCCGCCTGGAGGTAGGACGACGAGCCACCGCTGGATCCCTTGGAGGCACCCTGTCTGCCTCCGGAGCTCCGAAAGGGCCGTCGTTGCTGAAGGGCTCCTAGGGCGCGGGCCGTCTCCGTTTTTATGGCTTGGAGGGATTCGTCCACCGCCTTCCCGAACAATTTGCTGCCGTCGAACGGCATGTCCAACACCCTGGTCTGGACGTCCTGACGGAAGTCGGTCGCCTGGAGCCAACCCCGTCGTCGTAGGCAAACACCGTTGCCCAGCTGGCGGAACCCGGTATCGGCAATATCGGTTGGCACCGTTATGGCATGGTCCGACGCCACCTCGCCCTCTTGCAGTATTTCCAGAGCCTCGGACCTCTTGTCGTCTGGCAGGAAGTCCAATATGGGGGCCAGCTTAAACCAGAGCTCCCTGTCTTAACGGGCCATGATCGCCAGGGCGTTGGCCGCTTTGATAGTCGTCGCCGACGAAATGACCCGCCGCCCCATGGCGTCCAACTTCTTTCCCTCGCCGTCCGGCGGGGAATTAGACGTCGAGGCTCCTGACCCCACCGCTTTCTTCTTCGCCGCCGCCGAGACGACCGAGTCTGGCGTTGGCTGGGCCCTGAGGCACAGGGGGGCGGTTTCGGGGACCCAGTACTTCTTCTCGTACCGGTCCCGTTTGGCTGGTGCCGTGGAGGGGTTCTTGAGAACCGACAGGCCCTCCTCCCAGATGTCATCGATTAGGGGCACCGCGATGACCGTCTTCCTCTTGGCCTCCCGGCGCTGATAGAGGAAACCTTCCTTTCTCTGCTCCTCCGGGCAGAGCTGGAACAATTCGGACGCCCTGGCGATCATGGCGTGGAATGAGCCAATCTCGTCGGGCGGCGAGGCCCGTGCAACGGGAGACCCGTTCCGTCGCCGTCGCCCTCAGAACCCGTCGTCGAGCCCAACGCACCGTCATCTCCCGACTTGTGGGAGGATGAGGAGGGAACTGTAGGCCTTATGGGGGCGAGCGGAGGAGAGGGTTGGGTCCTCTGTCGTTTGTTCTGAGGACTTCCCGACGGGCCAGGTTGCGGGTCCTCCGGCCTGGGCCGTGGGAATCTTGTCCTTATCTCAGAGCATAAGGACTGGATGGCAGACAAAATGGCCGCTGAGCCATCCTGAGGCCTAGGATCCGGCTGCCCCGGAATGGAATGCCGCTCTTCCTCACCATCGTCGTCTTCCTCGGTTATATCCCGAGGATCTTCCCGATGGGATCGAACCTTCTCGAATTGGACTTCGAGGTTCCTCACGGCCTCGGTCAGTTCCTCCTCCGAGGCTGACTCCGAGCTCGAGGAGGGCACCGTGCCCCCCCTCGCTTCTTCCATCATGGCGGCCACGACGATGGGCTGAAAAGAGGATTCCCTCCTTGCCGGCAGGGAAACTAGTCCCGGAGGCGGTCTCCGCTGGCGGTGTCTCTGCCGGCTTGGCCAGAGTCGCTGCAATAGCCTCGATAGAGGCCTTCGCCTGCTGGGTAGGGGCCTTGACCACCTTAGGTGCGTCCCGGGCCCTCTCCTTCGGGGGAGGGGCGACGCCTCGCTCCCCCTCTTCCGAGATCGGACGGGGCTTCTCCCGAAGCTTACCCGGGGTCTCGGACTTCCTCTTCCCCGAACCGGAGCGTTGGCTCGTGGTTGACAGTGCCGGGGAAGGTGCGCGGACTCGCGGCGCTTGGCCTGGTGTTGGGCCCCCGTCGCCGGGGCGCCCGCACAGGACTTAGAAGCCCGCTCGGACCCTTTCTTCTTCTTCTCACCCGTCGAGCCCTTCTCCAACCAGCTTGCGAGACGGGATCGACGGTCCCTCATGGTCCGCTCCGACAAGTTCTTGCAGAACTGGCAGTCCTTCTCTACATGAGTCTTGTCCCCATAAAGACAGTAGAGGCTTTGCGAATGTTCGTCTTCCTTAAACACATTCTGCAGCCCGCATCCAGGGCAGCTGCGAAACAGCTTGGGACCGGGTGACGAACTCGCATCCTGGGCCATCTCGAAGTAGGCCGCGAATCTTCTGGAATCCTCCAAGAAGTTGATTCAACGAAATACTCACCCTTGAGGGGCGTAGGAAAATCCCGCAACGGGTAGCCGTTAACGGGAGTAGAAACGGTGGAGCTTGAGGCTCGATTAACCGAAAAAATGTAAAAACTCACCTGAAAAAGCGCGAAACACGCAGTAAAAGCTCGAGAGCTAAGCACGAGGACTCCAAACACTTGAACCTCCGGTAAAAATCTGAAGATGGCTGCCAGAGGCGGGGCTTAGGTAGAGGGCAGTCATTGGCTGTGGTCAGTTTGACGCAGAGATCAGTGATTGGTTACTACTACGAAAGACAGATCAGAAACGAAACTGATACTGATTTTTTCTTTACCGAGGATTCCCAGCCTGACGACGGGGAATATTCATGAGCATGTGAATCCATGCCAGACCCCATGCTGGAGAACTGTGCTTTATCCCAAGCTCAAGCAATGCCTTACCATAATGCAGAAAGTAAGACCACTAGCTTGGCAAATTAGGGCAATGAGGATAGTCTTGAATCTGCATAACTCATTTGGCCTTTACTGTGCGTTACTAAACCTAGAGCAAGCCTTATATGTGCACCACTCCACAAACCCAACAGGGCAATACACATACACAACACATGCAGAGACACTACCATAGTGATAAACAAGGCTGTGTAACAGTCTGCATAACAGAATTCTGTAAATTCTGAGCAACTCGGCAGTACTGCCTGAACTGGACTTGGACTTCATAAAAAGCCCCAAGTGTCCATCCAGGCGTCTTCCGGGTGATGCCTTGTGACATGTAAATGGACCCACAGTGCAGCTTAGTGTGTACATAAGAAAGGCCATCAGCACTCCTCTATACAACTCTAGAAAAGGTTGTTCATGCTCCTCTATACACCAGAGGCCACATATATCGCCCATCTACAAGGGTTCCATGTGTTAACAACCCTGCAAAAATATCGGCATACAAAAATAGCCATATTTTCGCAGCAAAATTAAGGTATGGCACCTGCGGGGGACACCCCCGCAACCCCATGCTCCCAATAACTCCAAATATTATCCCCATTAAAAATATCGCCTATGGCCGTTCCAGACGACCATATATACGACAATATTTTTGGTGGGGATAATATTACCCGATACCTCTACAAGTATACCGAAGGTGCCGCAGGACCCATTATAGACAGGCGTTCTGTCCCAAGTTTATGCATAATTTATGAACATTAACTATCTGAGCCATGTCCCAGAATCATCTGGATACATGGTAATAATCACTCAAATGTATTATCAACAGGAGATGGTTGCAAAGAGCAACGCTGGTCTATGGATTTCATGAAGTAAAGCAAGTCAACCTAAACTAATTCTTCTTGCAATAATTCTACAGAGAAGCGTGAGCTCCACTCATCCACCACAAATTAAAATGCATGCTCATCCCCCTCTGAATGCATGCAATTTCAAAAGGTCATCCCGTTTAATGCTTATACACTGCTGAAGCCTTATGAGAGCTCAGCAGGATGAACCCCCCCCACTCATTGAAATGAACTCCCAAGAAGGCAGGAGGTTTAGGCGCCTGAAGACACTACCCCTGGACATCCCATTTCACGCTCACACTGCATCCAATATGGCCATCACTTACTTTTATCCAACATCACCACCTCTTTCTGAGCCTGTGAGCTGCTGTGAGTGCAGGCTGAAAGGGCTGCAACAGCATAGTCGGATGTCATCGGGCCAGCTGCCTGGAGTTTGAAAGAAAGGAAACAAGGATTTCAGTAAGTCTGAAGCCAGGCTTGCCAGAAAAGAATATAGCCAATTCCATAAAGCAGATATCAGCCCATTTCTTCCAGGAATGTGGCTTTTCGGTTGCCAGCTGTGCCAAGTATGTGATATCTACAGTTTACAGAGAATTCTACTGACCTTAAGGCACCAGGACAAGCTTCCCCACATTAAAAAAAATAGGTCTGCTGTACAGTAGACCGTACTCTTAGTTCTGGGTAGGGAACTAGTTCAGGCGGTTTACTTGTGTATCCCATGTACTGGGAAGGCCCCGTGAAAGGAAACCTATCTAGGAACACAATAGTGGAGACATCAGTTTACAAAACCAGAGCCTCGACTACCACCAGCAGACAAGTCCTTGCAAAACGCTGGTAAGCTAGCAGACATCACCCTCTTGCAGTGGAACATTATTAAATGAAGACCGAACAAATGTGACCATTCAGGATCCAACCTGAATCGTTGGATCCTGCTCCGTCTGCCTTGCTTTACTCACTGTCCCGTGGCCATGTGATCCTTAGGTCAGAGAGGACTGCAGCTTGACAGGCCCCCTAAACCCCAATTGGAGTTGGGTGCCAGGGCCCTGCCTCAGACCGTGCTCCATCCAGAGGGTTTCCCCACCCGTCCCCTGCCAGCCGGATTCCTGTGCTTTACATCAGAGTCCCTTTGCCCCTCCCCACTGCACTGTACGAAGACTAACATCTACTTCTGGGGCAAAGCCCCAGCAAAGTCAGACAAGCCACTGCTGTCTGCGGCTATCAGTAGAATCTCTGCACTATTTGGTCTATCCTTTTCTTTGCTAGGTCTGTGTACTCTTTACCAGGGCCGGCCTTAGGGCGGGGTGGGCGAGCACCCGGGGCGCCATCACCCCCCCAGGGCACCATTAGCCCCCCACCACACCAGCTCGGGGGAGTCTTTCAAGGGCTCCCCCGAGCTGGCATAGTGGGAGAAGGCGAGGCAGGCGCCATTTTGTTATTAAATGCACTTGTGGCAGTGGCCGCATTTCATAACAATAGGGTGCCATTCCAGCGATTAACCCCCTGCAAGTCTCCGGAGCGAGGAGGTAAAAATAAATGTGGTGCATCCTGCCTCCCCAAACTCCTTTTGACCAGGGGCACGCAGGGAGGGGCCGCCAATTCGCCCAAGGCACTGCTGCCGATGAGGCCGGCCCTGCTCTTCACATTCCCTGCCATCTCAACCATCACACTACCACCTTGCTCCTTGATTGCACTACTCCGGTGCTTAAACTCCCTTCGTTGTGAGCATTACTCATGTTCTAACTTTGCAGCGCTTTGTCTCACTCCAGTCAGTCAACCTTTCAATTGGTTTGTTCAGTGCTTTAAGTGGGGTTAGAAATCAAGGTGAGGATCGTTAGGGGCGTGACCTAAATAAAGGTGTACTTCGGCTACAACCCCTATCGAGAGCTCCCCCATCGCTTAAGTGGGGGGCCTGATTAAAGAGATATAGCTGGGACGCACTAGCATTAATACCTTTGATGGCCCAGTCCCACCTTTTAAACATAAAAAGGAGCTGGGTGCAGCAAAGGTATGACACCAGTGCGCCCCAGCTCAGAAGCAGCAGGCAGCCCTTTCATTCAAGGAGTTGCGTGGTGCAATGCTTTAACCACGGGCTCCTTGAATGAAGTGACTGCCTGCTGTAGATGTCCTAGCTGGGCCGTCCACCCATACTCCTGTTTCCGAGTAAATAGTCACCACCCAGCATGTAGCAAAGGCTTCATGCTGGGTGATGCCTATTTACTCGGAAACAAAAGGAGACTGGGCCCTCCAGCCCCCCTCCTGTTTCAGAGTACATATATACCAGGTAGCCGGCACTGCACGGTTACACCTGCTGCTTGCAGGGATTAGAGAAGAAAAAATAAAATACTGCATTTTCTTTCTAATCTGAAGTGCCGACACCTGCAGGCAGCTGTGTAACCATGCAGCCGCTACACGGGCTGCTTTAGGTGTCGGTATGGCTGGGGCTAGTCGAGGTGGGCCACGGCTCAGGAGCCCTTTCTGGAGACTGCTGGGGCTTGCCACCAGCTAGCCCCAGCCCACTTAAAGCACTAGGTTTGTCGCTTTCTTTGTTCTTCCGTTAGGTTTCCCCAATTCCTACTCGTTACTTTGCAGCCACCCCTTCCCATGCATCTGTCGGCAATATTAATCTTACCTCCGCCAAGGGAGCGTGGGGACCACATGATCATGCATCTCTGCGCCCTTGGTGTACAGGGTTCTGGCTAATCTGGAAGTGACGCATGCCAATGTGGCGTGAGAGGACTGGTGGGTGAGGGTGTGATGGGAGTTTCCAGTGGATGGTTGGAGCGATATTTGGTTGAAACGTAGGCACTTATCCCGGTTGGAGTCTGTCACAGACCCTCTTTGTATACAACAGGGCCTTGCTCACTCCATCAAAGTTGGGTAGGGGTCGTGAAGGGGTACATAGCAGGTTATGCTGGTCTTGTAAGGAAGAGGCGAGTATGATGAAGCACATGTTATTTGGTTGTGAGTGCACAGCAAGGTTTTGGGGAATGGTGGGGCCAATAATATTGCAGGTGTGTGGGGTGCATTTGCCATTCTCCCTAGCATCCATGTGTAAAAGTACGCATCTGTGGTGTACGGACAATGGCGCCCAAAGGCGCCTGCTGGACATGCCAATTGCCGTCTCCTTCAAACATCATGATCAAGTGGAAAACCTTGCACGCTGTCCAAAAGAACTGGTGGAACTTGGTGGCACATACACATAGGATGGAATCCTACTTACTATATAAGGACCAGAGTGGGGGTAAGGAGCTAGAGAAGGAGGCTTGGACACTGAGGACTTTCTGGGTCACCAAGGGAATGTCTCAGATGTAGCATCACCCCCCACCCCAGTCAAAGTCAAGAACGAAAGGTGTGAGGTGATGGGGCGGTTGACTACTGTGCATATTGTATGGCTCTCAGGTCGAGGTTCGCCCCCGCCCCCTAGGAATCTGGACTTAATCTTGACCTAATGTGGAATTTGGTGGTCCGTGAGAGGCATAGTGTGTTTTCTCCATTGTAAATGTGTTTAGTTACCCAAGCATGTGCCCACTCAGTGGTGGAGTCTATTATCTTAGCATCTGTTCATAGTATTGGTCTTCGATCTTTGTTTTTTCTGCTGTTTATGTTGCCCCTTACTACTTTTCCTTTCCTATCCCTCTGTTCAGTCTTCTCTGCCTGCTTACTTTTTTATGTCTTTCTTTCCCTTTGTTGCCCCCTTATTCCGCCCTTCTCTTTACAGGTCTGTTTATTGACCGGTTTGCTGTGGTGTGTAGCAGTGAAAAACCATGATGGGTATAGTTTTGAGGGGTAATCGATTGGATAATCAGGCAACAAATTGTTTCACACATGGCGATGTTCGCTACCGTCTATCTTTGTGAATAGTGATGGTAATTGTTTTTGTATGAATTTGAATCTGTTAGCAATTCTTCTGAATAAAAAACCTCAAAATAATTTTACCAAACCTGCCTCACTCCTATGATTCTGGTTATACCTGCAGCCCTCTTCTACCTTCTCACACCGAGGTCATGGTGTGGAATTTGTATTCTCCATCATTCTCTTGTCTCTCCTCTTGCTAAACATCATGGTATCCCATCCTTTGAATATCAAATCTCTTGTTTTAATAAGCCTCTTGCTTTTTTGTGGCTCAATCACTCCATGGAATGGTTGGCTCTTTATGAAAGAACCTTCACCTCCCATCTTTGCTTCCTCCTGAACTTGTGTACCCACCACAACCCCTTAACGACAAGGTAATAATACTTTGAGATGGATGGGGATGCAGAATATACTCAATCAATAATCAAACTGACTCAGGAAGTTGGCAAAGTGTGTCCGTTTTAATATCAAGTATCTAAAAGAGTGAGTATAATGAAAATCAACAAACACGCTCGATCTTCTCACTCAATGCATTTCATTAAAAAAGTAGTTTATATACTAAAATCTCATCATTGACGTCAATCGACGTGGCAAACTACAAGAGTGATAGGCTTACAGGGTACATCTAGGTCTACGTTCCATACTGGTCAGGGAAGGCGATTCGGTTTCTATAAGGGGGGCAACTAAGCCCTCCTTTAGTGCAAGTCACTACAAATGTGATCAAATACACAACGTCCCATTGGTTATACAAACTATATGCCTCTCTATTACGTGACCCTCTAACTGGTTGGCACCCTCACACCCCTCTAATATTCCACTCACGCCAGCAGCACGCAGGCTAGCATCCAGGTGCTGGTGGGCTAGTCATAACCATAGCTTCACACCTCATTAGCATGTCATCTATCATCACTCTGCAGTCTGCCAGTCAAGTAGCCCTTTGAAGATTGGCCTTGGAACTGTTCTGTGCTTGGGAATAGAAGGTAGTATAGGCATACTCTGTCCTTTGGTTTCGATGTAGCTCATCCCAATGTATTTCCATCCGTCCATGTGACTGGAGACCATTTTTCAGATCATTTTGCTGTATTAAACTATTAAATGAAGAACCTGACGTCTTTAATGTTCTTGCACCTCACCTCAGACAGGAGTTTGTTCTTTTCACACATTCATTGTAGCTTCTGCATGAACACCCAGACTCAAGGTGGCTTGCACTTTCTAGTGCTGGGCCAGCCAAGCCTTTCTTCGATTCACCTCAGTCATTTGCTTACTGTTACAACTGCATCACTCTGAAAAAGCCTTTCTATCCACTGGGTCCAGACTCTGCTAAAGTGCGTTGTGGAATATCTGTAGTCCATACATTCCTATGCATATACATTGGCTCGTTGCCACAATCTATTCACTATGTAGCCAGCCTTAAGAATACTTAATATGCTTGCGTTGTAGCATGAGCATCTTCAGCTCGAGCCCGAAATGTTGCTCATCTATGACACCTCCTCGGATTCTATAGAATGTCTTAGCTTTTCAGTCTCTTATCAGTGCGTCAGTTCTGTATGATGTCACCAACCTTCTTTCTTTTGTCTTTCCCCACTTACTCCGATTGCATTCAAATGGCCATCATATTTGTGAGTGCATGTATGGCTTCCTCAATGGGAACATTGCTTCCATGATTCTTTGTGGTATAGGTATTTTCACTGGTACTGCACGTGTCTCATACTCTGGCCCCCAACATATAGGCAGCATGGGGGCGGAGGTTTGAGTGGGGGTACTTGGCTCCACCTCTAAACTCCTCTTTCTGCTCCTCTGGCACTTGGTGACTCAACATCTGTCTTCCACTCCTCACTTCCGTTTCTGTCCATTCTCGATTCAGCTCTAACATTACTACTCAGTCTTAGGTTTCTGGTTCTTCCCTTGATCTGATTTTTTTCTTCCTCCTTTTCATTCTCCCATGTATTTGGTCTCCCCATGTATTCTTCCGATCATGCTTTCTTTTTTTCTCTTAGTGTCCCTCCATTCACTCTGTTCTCAAAGGTCTACTTGCTACCCAGTCTTGAATGGCGGATTATCTTCTTAATCTAAACTCCAAGACACAGGTCTTATTCTTCCCTGCTTCCACTGTTCACCTTCTCTTACCCCCACCGTCCATTTCCTTTCCACCGTCCCTTCTTAATATCTCATCTGTTAGAAACTTTCAACTTCTCATTCACTCAGTCGCTTTCAAGTATGTAATGTCAAAAGGCAAGGTCCTTCCTTTCATTTGACACCAGTAAAACCCTCATCTCCAGATTTCAATTAACTTCGATTGTACTGCTCCTCCCTTCTCCTTGGTCTTCCTGCTACTCACTTGGCTCCGAGCTGCTCGATTTATAATTCTTCCATCTTCTTGGAAATCTCTTCTGCTCATTCTTCATTTCTCCACTCGAGTGACTCTTTTGCATCATATGCCTCTTCAAGGGCCTTCACCGTTTGGCCCCTCATCTTTCCTCATTTCTTTACTCACCTTGTTGCTCTTCGATCCCATTCCCTCTTCTTGCAGTAACTCTCCCTCCATGTGCCTACTTGTGCTGCGCTCTTTCGCAGCTAGCTCCAAAACATTAAAAAACGTTGCCCCGGCCGTTCCGCTCTATTGCCGCTTTTCCGCCCTCGCTTAAAATATCATTTACTCATTTAGTAAAATGGTTGTTTCATTTAACTTTCCACTAAATTTGTACTGTACCTTTTTTCTGTGAAAGCACTTTGGCGAATAGCGCTATACAAATACAACTAAATCAAATAAATCCAACCGCTAGTTGGTGATGTGCAAAGCATGTACATCTTTAAAAGTCATTTTGCAAAACAAGCTTTTCTCCATATGGTAACACTACAGTAAAATTTTCACTCAGCCTTAGTTGTCAGCTGCACACACTTATTAAAAAAAATAAACGTAAATAACATTACCTTGAGAAGAAGCATGAGTTTCTTCACAGCACCTCTTTTCACCGCTTCTTCGACAGCCAACGGGTAATGTTTGAGGACACGACAAAGGAAACCCACAGATGTCTGGAGGAAAACCAAACGTGGACACTTAAAAAGCAGCCACAAATTGACAATTTTGCTTCCTCGAACATCTGAAGCTTCTTCGAAACGTGGTATTGCAAATAGTAAGAACTGAGGGTCAAATATTTGGGTGTGTACTATATTCATGATCTAAAGATGGTAGTTAAGCTGAAGGTTAATACCATTGCGCAGTCTATGATAAAACTGAAGCCAGGAGGTGAAATGACCGGCCTCAGTATTGGGGGTAAAATACATGTTTCTTCTTCCAAATGCACATTATCCAGAAACTTCATATGACATTGAGAAAGCATCTAAGAAAACAAAGGTGTTTTAGACATTATGGGGTAAGGCGTCCATCTTTATATTCTTATGCACAACATGAAAAAGGCTGATTTGAAGACCAACCTTGACAAAAACAGGAGACTTTGTCCAGAAAGCCAACTACTTTAGTAGGCCTGCAGCGATGGACAGGCCGGATTGGGTGGACATTGAGGCTCAGTCTGTCCACTCCTGCGACCTGCTGAGTCTTTACAAGTTGGACAAGTTGCCCAGGGCAGGATAGACTCTTACAACTGTTTAACATTCGCAAGGTAGACTTGCGTCATAGCTAAATTATAACAAGCTGGTGATCATGTTGCACAATGAAGCCTCTATATGGTATAAACCAGCTCAGACTGACAATCAGACGTTGTACTGGAAGAGCAAGGGCTCTAGAAATGTAATGCACAATGCCTAGATAATGGTGGATGGCATAAAGGTCCCTTCGTAAACAGTGCGACAGGTTTCAGATAGAAATGTTTTAATGGACCAGTTTGTCTGCTGGAGATAACTTGTGGCGAAGAGGGTGACAACTTTCTTGGGGTTGATGTCCGGAAAGAGCAGTAATGCGATTATCTGGAAGCAGCTATGGCTTAAGTGGTTAGCGGACCTCGTGAAATCCCCCGGATCAGAGATCACTGGAGGTCGACCTCCACGTAGCAGCCCTGCAGATGTCCAGCAGGGGCACACCAGACAAGGACGCCGTGGTAGCAGCGATCGCTCTGGTCGAATGGGCTCTCGGACGGCCGGGCAACGGTCGGTTTGCCAAGCGATGACAGTGCATGATGCAGCCGGAGAGCCATCTGGAAATGGAAGCCATCGAGAGCGCCTTCCCTTGGTTCACAGGTCCAAAGTTCACAAACAGCTGTGATGTCTTCCGAAAACTCTTTGTTCGGTCCACGTAGAACTTCAGCGCTCTAGCTACATCCAGTGAGTGGAAAGTCCTCTCGGCCGGCGACAAAGGCCACGGGAAGAAAACAGGTAACACCAAGGGCTCGTTGAGATGGAAGTCCGACGGCACCTTGGGCGTGAAGGAGGGGTGCGTCCTCAGCACTACCCTCGTATCGTGAAAGGTCAGGTATGGAGGCTTGCAGGATAGGGCCTGAATCTCTCCCACGCGTCGTGCGGAGGTGATGGCCACAAGGAACGCTTTCTTCCATGACAAAAACTTCAACAGGGCCGAATGCAACGGCTCGAATGGCGGACCCATGAGCCTGGTAAGCACCACGGTGAGCTCCCACGCCGGGGCTGGCACCTTCACAGGCGGGAATGATCAAATAGTCCTTTCATAAATTCCTTCACCAGGCAATGAGACCACAGGGATGACCGCCCTGTAGTTCTGGTGTATCGGGAAATCGCTGCCAGATGTATCTTGATTGAAGCATGAGAAAGTCCAGCTTTGGCTAGCGACAGTTGGTATGGTAGCAATTGAGGGGCCGCAATCCCGAGATGGTTAATCTTCGGTGCACGGCACCAGACAGAGAACCTCTTCCACTTGTGTCCGTAGCACTTGAGTTGAGGATGCCCTGGCCCTTGCAAGGACCTCTCGGCAGTCGGCCGGGATATCGTATCCTCCAAACTCTAGTGCTGCAGGAGCCAGGCCTGCAAGTTCAGCGACTCCGGGTCGTGATGAAGAATGACGCCTCCTTCTCTGGAGAGAAGATCTGCGCCCGTCGGCAGTTTGACTGGTAGGGACGCTGACAAGTCCAGAAGGTCCGGGAACCAGATCTGTGTCGGCCACTTCGGTGCAACGAGGATCATCCTGCACCGGGACCTCTTGAGTTGGTTGATGAGCCTGAGCAGCAACGGCAACAGAGGGAACGCATAAAGGAACAGGCCGTCCCAAGGGAACGAGAAAGCATCGCCCATGCTCCTCGGCTGGGGGAACCTGCTGGCGAACCTCTGGCACTTGGAGTTCGTCGCCGTCGCGAACAGGTCTATTTGGGGTTTGCCCCATCGCTGGAAGAGTTGATCCACTTGATCGCAGCATAGTTCCCACTCGTGGCATGAGCGTAGCTCCCTGCTGAGTGAGTCGGAGATGGTGTTTTTTTTATCCCTGCTAGATGAAAGGGTACCAGGAACATCCCCTGGGCAACGGCCCAGTGCCACAGGTCCTGTGTTTCTTTGGACAGGGCTGGGGATCTGGTTCCTCCCTGCTTCCTGATGTAGAACATCGTGGCGGTGTTGTCTGTGAAGATCCTCACCACTTTGCCCTTGAGGGATGGAGGAAAGACATGAGAGCCCAGAACACCGCCCGGTGATCCAGTATGTTGATGTGGAGCGGCCTCTCCTCCGGGAGCCATAGGCCTCTCGCGTGAAGATCCCCAGTGTGTGCTCCCCATCCTTCCAGGGAGGCATCCGTCGTCACCCGATATGCTGGGGTCTGAAAGTTTGTGCCCGCCGCGAGATGCGCACGGGTGCCCCACCATCGAACAGCTTGGTGGAATACTTTGTTGAGCGACATCTTGTCCTCGAAGCTGCCCGTCGCTTGCATCCAACAGGCGTCGAGAAACTCCTGCAAAGGACGCAACCGAAGCCTGCACAGGCGCACCAGATAGATGCAGAAGGACATCATCCCGAGAAGGGATTTGATGGACCTCACTCTGGCCACGTCTGTGGCCAGCAGATGTTGTACCTTGCCCAGGATGGCCTTCGTTCTTTCCTCCGACGGTGAGGCCAATCGCGCCACTGTATAGAGCTTGGCTCCCAGAAACCGTGCGACCTGCGACGGGACTAGGTGGGATTTGGGGAAGTTGGAGAATCCCAGGTCCGTGAGCAGCTGGACGGTCTTCGCCGTGTGTTCGACTGCGAGCTCCCTTGATGAGCCAATCGTCCAGGTAGGGGTAAACGTGGATCCCCTGCAGGCGCAGCCGCACCGCCACCGGTGCTAGGCACTTGGTGAACACCCTGGTAGCCAACTTCAGTCCGAACGGGAGGGCCTTGAACTGGTAGTGCCGCCCTTGGACCACGAACCTGAGGAACCTTCGGTGCCTTTTTAGAATGGGGATATGAAAGTACGCATCCTCCAAGTCCGACGATAGGAAGTCGCCTTCCTCCAGCTGTCCCAGCACGTGCTGGATGGTGACCATCCAGAACTTCTGTGCCTTGATGTACTTGTTCAGTCAACGCAGGTCCAGGAGTAAACTCCGGAGCCCCGAAGCCTCTTTGGGACGAGCTCAATAGCACCTATTTTGAGCATCGCCTTTACTTCCAACAGTAGTTGAGGGACGTGGTTTTCCTTCCTGGCCACGGGTGGAATGCGGGGACACTTTAGGAATTAGAGTGTGTGCCCCTGGGCCAGGGCATCGAGCACCCAACGTTCGGTGGAGATGGATTTCCACACACTGACGAACCTAGTCAAGCGGCCTACCACCGGGATGCTTAGGTGGGGGCCTGACACCATAGCCGGTTCAGTCTTGCTTGGCCGCCGCCTTGCCGACGAGGTCCCACGGACTTGCCTCGTCCCCTGTGGGCTTCTTGCGACCAGGAGCGGGCCGCTTGACGGTACGTTGAGGAGCGACCGCCGATTCCCTTGGAGGCACCTTGCTTGCCTCTGGAGTTCCGAAAGGGTGGCCGTCGTTGTTGTAGAACTCCCAAGGCCCGAGTCGTCTCTGTGTCGGTCTTGATGGCCTGAAGTGACTCATCCACTGTCTTCCCAAACAGGTTGTTCCCGTCAAAGGGCATGTCCAAAACCTTGGCCCGTACATCCTGGCGGAAATCCATCGCCTTGAGCCACCCCCGCCGTTGAAGGCAAACACTGTTGCCCAATTGGCGGAAACCGGTGTCAGCAATGTCCGTGGCCACCGTTCTGGCATGGTCAGAGGCCACCTCACCCTCCTGCAGGATTGCCAGGGCCTCTGCCCTCTTATCGTCCGGGACGAAGTCCAACAGGGGGGGGGCAATCTTGTACCACAACTCCCTGTCGTAGCGGGCCACGATCGCTAGGGCGTTGGCCTTCTTAATCGTCGTCGCCGATGAGATGACTCGTCCCATGGCATCCAGCTTCTTTCCCTTGCCGTCTGGCAGGGAAGTAGAAGTCGAGGCCGATGACCCCCCCGCGCTTTCTTCTTGGCCGCTGCTGAAACGACCGAATCCGGGTCGGTTGCGCTCTAAGGCACAAAGGGGCGGCGTCGGGGACCCGGTACTTCTTGTCGTACTGGTCCCTCTTAACAGGTGTCGTGGACGGGTTCTTGAGAAGTCCCTCGTCCCAGATGTCATCCAACAACGGCACCGCGAGGACCGTTTTCCTTTTGGCCTCACGCCGTTGCTAAAGGAAGCCTTCCTTCCTTCTCTTTGGGGCAGAGCTGAAAAAGCTCGGATGCCCTGGCGATCATAGTGTGAAACGAGCCAATTTCGTCGGGAGGAGACGCCCGAGGAATCGGCGACAGGAGATCAGTCCCTTCACCACCGTCGTCATCCGTCCCTGTCGTGGCCGTATCCCTTCCTGTGTCCTCCCTCGGGGTTGGGGAAGGAGACAAAGGCTGGATCTTTCTCTTGTTAGGGGGGCTTCCTGACCGACTCAGCTCTGTCGGGTCGTCTGTTGGAGGCAAGGGCAACCTGGTCCTTATCTCCGTGCATAAGACCTGGATTGCTGTCAAAATGGCCGCCGAGTTGTCTTGTGGCCCGGGCTGTGACGGACACGACGGTTGCTCCTCCTCCACCTGAGCCTCGTCGTCACCCTCGCTCTCGTTTTCCCCCTCGTCGGGATCCCTCCCATGGGGACGGGCCTCCTCTATGACTTCGAGCAGTTCCTCCTCAGAGGTCGCGTCCGTTCAAGCCACCGGCTCCCCCCCTCTTTTTCCACCGGGGTCTTCACGGGGGTCTTCTCGATGGGCTTAACCTCCGCGGGGGCAGGAAAACTTTGGGCCCCGAGTTCGCCTCCACTGGGGGAGCCTCCACAGGCTTCCCCAGGGCTATAGCGATACCCTCAACAGAGGCCTTGGCCGGGTGAATCAAGGTCTTCACCACCTTGGGCGCGCTTGAGGACTTCACCTTAGTGGGAGGGTCACCACCTCGTACCCCTTGGGCCGGTTCCTTCCAGATCGACCGGGGCCTCTCCAGAAGCTTAGCCAGGTTCTCAGACTTTCTCTTCCCCGATCCAGAGCGTTGGCTCGCGGTTGATGGCGTCGGTGAAGGTGCGCCCTGCCTGGCAGCCGAGGAGCCCGACCGGCGCTCGCGGACATGTGGTGCTTTGCCTTCTGTTGGGCCCCCGTCGCCGGGGCACCCTCACAGGACTTAGAAGACCGCTCACGTTTCTTCTTCTCACCTGCTGAGCTTTTGCTTTCCAACCAGTTGGCGAGACGGGTCCGACGGTCCCTCATGGTTCGTTCCGACATGTTCATGCAAAACGCAGAGTCCTTCTCCACGTGCGATTTGTCTTCATGAAAGCAGTAGAGGCACTTTGAGTGCTCGTCCTCCATGAACAGGTTCTGTAGCTTGCATCCAGGGCAGTTCCTGAACAGCTTGCCTGGTGTCGGGCTTCCTTTCTCCTGGGCCATGTCCAAGAAGCGTAGCTCGATGAAAACTTCACCCTTGAGGGGCGTAGAAGATTCCGAAACGGGTCCCCGTTGGTCGGAAGTAGAAGCGGTGGAGCTTGAGGCTCTATTTAACCGAAAAATGAGACAAATCTCTTTGAAAAAGCGCAAAAAGCAGAAAAAGCTTGAGCTATAGCACGAGGACTCCCAACACTTGAACGTGCAGTAAAAATCTGAGGATGGCTGCCAGAGGCGGGGTTTGGGGAGAGGGCAGTCATTGGCTGGGGGCAGTATGACCCAGAGACCAGTGATTGGTTACTACTAAGAAAGAGAACAGAAACAAAACTGATACTGATTTTTTCTTTACCGAGGATTCCCAGCCTGACTGGGAATATTCATGAGCATGTGAATCCATGCCAGACCCCATGCTGGAGAAGGCATTATTCCAACATTACGAGTAGTACTTGGTGTTCTATTTACATTCAATATATTCAGAGTGTGAGTGATGATTGTGTGAGTGACCAGAAAAGCGAGAAACTGACTCAATAGTTCCCCTTCAAAAGGTCCCTCATACACCAAAGAGACCAGATAGAAGACTCAACTATTCAATTTCCGACATCACGGTTTTAAAAATATTCGGTTGCTTAAAATGTCAAAACTATAGGAATGCTTCATCTGTAAGCAGTATATTTGTACAGTTTAAGGATGACCCTTAAGTTGGTCCTTTAATATGCTTTATATTGATGACAAATTTACAAATGGGTTATTTAATTGTAACATTCAAGATCCCATGATCCTAACAAACTATAGAACTACATTTCAGAAACAGGATGTGAAACGTTTAGTGTAGTTGGAGAACATTTGAAACTTAAAGGCCATTGTGGAAAGTAGGTTGCTTACGTGGACCATATAGATCAAAATTAGACCCATCTATAACTTGATAGAAACATTGTGGATCAAGTCTACACAGAAGCACGCAGACACATGCACGAACAATCCCCGGAGCATGTGACCTACAAGTTTGGGCTGCACAACTCCCGATTTGCTCATGGTCTTTGCCCTTTTGCAATGATAACAGACTGGAGCACAATGGTCTGCAGGGTTGCCCAGAGCAACGTCACTGGTTTTTGATTCATTTAAAACCTTGCAGCCATCACTCTTCGGTTTTGAAAATAAACCCTTGCATGTGACAGACTTGAGCAGAGGGGACAGTGTGGTGACTGAATTGAATAATTGCAAATGGGAAAACGTGACATGGACCTAGTGAGGAGGTTGAGCCACTTAGCCCAAACAAATCACACGACCCCAGGCTGATGGGCAAATGGGCCCAACAATCAAATCTTATTGAAACAAAGCATACCATTGCCTCTCTATAGAGGGAAAAAACACTAAGCTGTGCAGGAGTTAGGATGTGTTGTGTTCTAGCAGTGAGAGCGGCAGGATAAGCAAGGAGAGAACAAGTGGTGGCTAAGCCAAACGGCCACACCGTGACACTTGAGACTAGTAGAACAGACTAGAGCAAGGAGCCTGCTGAGGGCCTTGACCCAGAAACTGGCAGGAGCCATAGAATACTGAAGGAGCAGAATGAGAACAGCCTGCTTGCTGCTCAAGCCCAGATCATGGTGTCGCTACAAAACCTCCTGTACCGGAAACAAGTTGTGTTAAAACTGGGAATTTAAGGGATACCAGATTAAAAAGGTGCCCCCATGATTTGTTAATTTCTTCAACTGTACTTATTTCAGGAGGGTGACCCTGTACTATGTCAAATTAATGCAGCCTTAAAGGGACCCAGGGCGTGGGGGAGAGGAGGACCCCACCCAAGGAGACCTGTAGGGCAAGGGGGTAATCTGAAAGGTGCCACCCCGGTAGGTGTGCGTCATGTTGTAATGTTACCTTCTTTCATTATGTGGATTACTTACTATTGTCCTTTGTTACCATGCAGGTTTCATGTATATATTTATCATGGTTCTTCATTGTACATGGTTATCACTTCTTGACATTCATCTGGAGTCATTTGGCGTTACTTCAAACCTGTATTTACATCCTTACAAATACTGATGATGAGACGCCTAGACTGCAGCGGAGAGTGGCGGTTGTGAATTCATCCCAAGGAGTGAGTCCTTACATAAAGGGGCTAACTAGAGAAGAGGTAGCTGTTGAACGTGTGGCACACAGTGCAGCAGTGAGGATTGGCCTGCCATCAACTGAGTGCTGCGTGGGCAAATACACTGCAGTGTCAAGCAGTGCATGCAACTATACTGCAGTGTTGATGCGCATCAAACAAACACTGCAGGGAGCGGAATCTGACTCATCCGGCAGCTGACGAAGCCAAGGTCCTGCTAGAGGTTTACGCAGTTGAGGACATTTGTGAAGTGGCGCGAGGGATTCCACTGCGCGAGCCAAGTCAGCACAAGCAGCAGAGAAGTTGTGTTGCAGCGTTAACACGAGGGTGATCCACAAGGAAGCCACGCAGCTGTGTGAGTCCACGTGGAGCTGTCCCGATACTTATTGTTGTGACCACTGTTGACATAAGTGGTATACTAAAATGGGCCGAAACATATGTCGACTGCCTAAGGAAAATCTAATGTCTTTTTCCAATGTCTAAATTGCATACATTGAACAACTGTTATGCACAAGTTTTTTCCTCAGTTTTAGAACTCCCCTGTTAGAATATATGTATGACGAATGAATGGTATGATTGATATCCTTGTCTGAAATGTTTTTTTAAGATATTTTTATGACTATTAAAGAGATAGATATTTTGTAATAAATTGCAGTTGTTGCGCAATCTCTCTCAACTAAGCGATTACCTAGTCAATGCAATACACAGGTTGCCCTGAACCCTGACCTGGGATCCATACAAGACTAAAAGAGAGGGGTTGTCAATCTATTTCATAATTTTCCTTCACAGATCGTCCCTTCCATCAGATTAGACCCCCCCCCCCCCCCTCAACAAAAAATAGGGATAACCCTTTATTCAAACCTGCTGTCCTGAGTGCCAGGGATAGCCACACACCCACAGCAGCAGAGTGCACGCAGACGCTTATGAACACTCATGTACGATGGCAAGTGGAAGGGTCCTCGATGCTACCGTGCATGTAGACAGCGTTGCATAGGCAGGTTACCAAGGAAATGACCGTAGCACTAGAAGAAAAGTCCTCTCTGCGTCGGTCTATGTACGGCCATCGTGGTGCCAGTTATTTACTAAGCAACATAAACAATGACATTAGCATAACGCCCATACATATTGATTAAATCGGTGGACTGCCTCTTCCTTGTGCCAGTACCTGCTACTCACAGATGCACAAACATATTTATTGTGAAGTGGAGAATGAGGTTTTCACTATGAAGAGATATACAACATTTTGAATGTTTTGTAACTAGATTTTAGGAATTAGTCTACACGATCCTGCAGCAGAGCTCTGAGGATTACTTTGAGTGAGAGTTTGTCCCGATTTTTTAAAAAAAGAATCCTTCCTTATTCTGAATTTTGGTTCCCTAACCATGGCCAATATTTTTTTTAATTGTGTATTTAGTTAAAAACAATTTTTTTTACACATCACATCATACATAAACATACAAGACATCTACAACATTTATATCTCACAAATAAATAACAATATCCGAATATAAAACCCATCAAAGAATAGCTCACCAAACTTCTTAGAGCCTAATACAGCAAGATAGAAAAAAGCAACCAAACAAATCTCAGTTTGCCAAAAACAATGATCAATTTTACAAATCACCATAACACCCACGATATTCATCTGGGAACATCAAGTCGTCCATATTTCTACAATATTACAACCCGTTTAGGAAAGGGAAGTAGCCATCATGAGCTCGCACTAATTTAGCAGCATCAACACAAAGGGTAGTCAGTCTCCCTACTCAGCTTAAAGGTTAGCCACTAAATTAACTTCAGCTTCAAATTTAAGTAATAATTTCTCCACACATTTTCATACTCAAGTCATTGTGATCATGAGGCTGCGATTTGTACCCAAAAGACTAAGCCAGAAACCTTCCCTGGTTATTTCTTCCAGGTTATTTACGTACTTTAACAGATAGCATTCATACGATTATTTCAATAGGGGGAAAGAAGTTAACCCATGTCTAGCGGAATCAACAACTTCATTCTTCAGGTTCTTTTTTTCCATGGGTATACCCGACCATGCTCCTGTAACCTCCAAAACTTTCAACCTATTAAGTCTCATGTTCAGAAATATTTTGGTTATCGCGGATGGTATCAACTTCAGGTAAGGTTGGAGCTCCTCATAGGTACGATGTAGCTTTGCGAACATTGCCAGGGATTTCTAGTTTGTAATCTTTTTGTGGCTAGCCACCCAATCCCATTTCGCTGCACATTTCTTTAACGATTGATAAACAGCACCTTCCCAAAAGTCCCAATTTGGAGGCCAACATATTTTGTTAATAAAATGTTTTCATTTTTTAAAAATGTTTGCATGGTCTCATTACTTTCCATCAATGCAGATTTCATTATGGACAATAAGGATTGATTAGCAAACATGATTTTAATGTACATCTTTCCTCTATTTATGTCAATCATAGTAGCCAGGGAAATAATAACTACACTCCCATTGAGGCAATAACGTTAGTGCTAGGACTGGAGTGCCAAAATTCTGCACCAGATTTTTCCCCTCTAGTTGATCTGCCCAAACTCCCCAATCCACATAGCACGCTTCCAGACCATACAAAAAAGACGATATCTACAAGCAGAAATTGGGTATAAACAATACCCACCAGAGTAACCAGCGTTTATTTTGGCAAATATGGTAATCACCATCATAGTGGATATTGCTTTTACTTTATTTTGTTGTATAATAGCATTTTTCTTTTTTTTCTGATTGAAGATCATGGCCAAGATAACTATAGGGCTCTGCTCTATTGATGGGGCCTAGTGAACTGTGAATATGTTGTCTGTTGGAGCGTCTGTCCAGCTGCCATGAATTGTGTCTTTAGTAAGTTAATTTGTAGCCCATTTCTTTCTGCATATTTGCATAGAGCTTGGGAACTGGGTGATCTGCCAATGAACGTATTGTCCATAATTATTATATCACCGGCATAACCGATCCAACCCAATTTCTTCTTTCCTATTTTTGGCAAAGCATTTTGCTTGAAAAGTGTAGGAGCTGACGCACTCCCTTGTCGGACTCCCTTCTGAATAGGAATCAATTTGGACAACAGACCCTCACCATTCAATCTAGCTCTAGCATAGTTATTCTTATAAAGCAATTTACAAGCATACAATAAGTGTGCCGGCATGCCCAAAATTTCTGTTATTTCTCCCAAAGTAATGATCTATCAATGGTGTCAAAGGCAGACAAAAAATCAACAAAAATATATAGTGGCAAATATTTCCTTAATTTAGCTCCTAACAATGTGTTAAAAATATTCGAGCTGGTTGAGCATCCCTTCCTAAAACCTATCTGCGAGATCTTATAGATATTTTCTTTGGCTATCCAGATATTGTTTTTTTTTTTAAAATGAGCGTAGCAAATATTTTACTGGGCACGTACATCATAGCTAGCCGTCTGTAGTTATTTGGGGAGGTTCTGCTTCCCTTTTCAAACAGAGATGATGTGGGGCAACCTCCAAGAATTTGGGACACTACCAGTAGATAGGATCCTATCAAATAGGGTCTATAATATATCTGCCCATCGCTCTGGATTATCTTTGATGATTACATTAGACCCCATCTGGGCCAAGGAGGATTTAAGTTTCTTGATGATGTCAATATTCTCACAACTAATATTCAACTTTGAAATAGGTCTCATCATCAAGGGGAAGTCACTACCAGCACATTTTTCACATAGGAAACTTTCCCATTTTCGCTCATAGATGTTAACGAGTAGTTCCTCCCTACCACCATCCGTAATCATTTTATAATTTTACCACATTTTTCTAGCATCCCCATCAATCAACATTCTAACCATATTCTGCCAAACCACATTTCTTTCAGACATAGTATCTTTTCCTCCAGTTTCTATAGCTATTTTTAATTATTCGGTTTCTCATGACATTATCTTCTAGCCCTAGGTTAAGATGACTGATAGCTCTAATTGTCCGGCTCATTTTCTTTTTTCTAGCAACTATATTTTTGTCGTATGGTTTCAGAGACCTGGACCCTCCCCCCCACCCCCCCGATGGCTTACAGGTGGGGATCCATACTACAATTTCCTCCGCTGTTGAAATATGTCTATAGAAGTCAATTGAGCCTCTACTCCATATCTTCACCTTTTCCAGGTTCCTGTCGGACCATCCCACTCTATTCAATCTGCTGTTCACTTTCAGCTGACCTATACAATCCTTAAGTATAGACTTTTTAGTCCGGTTCAAGGTTAAGGCAAAGGATAGCAGAGTCGCTAAAGACATTTAATTTAACCTGTAATTCCAATACTTCAGCAAAGATGTTATCAGCAAATACATAGTCTACAGTAGAGGACTGGATACCATTGCGCCAAGTGGGACCCAGTGGGATATCCATTTTAGCGGTGCCATTAACCATCTTCAAATCCAACTCTTCAAAGAAGACTTTCCACCTTAGGTTTTATTATTCCTTACATAGGTGCCTATGCGATTATGACCAGACAGATTTTCATCATTATTCCTAGCATTAAGATAACCTGTTATCATGTCATTTGCTGCGTCACCAAAGGGACTCCTAGTAATTAGTTCAAAGATGGTACCCCGGATTCCCAATCTAAAGTCATCGCCAGGGGGATCGTATACATTAACCACCAACACCTTTTTCTTCCCTCCAATCTGAATGTCAACCCCCAAAACATCACTCCCATTTAGGAGAACTTGTTTAGAGGGGCCATCATTGGCCACCAATGTGACTAATCCTCATTACGGTGTACCTTTGCCTTCTCTTTTGTTGGCGCTTTTGCCATAAAAAGTAAAGCCATCAAAGCAGGTTGGAGCCACTAACCAAGTCTCCTTGCAGGGCAAGAGGTATTCAAAAGACATCCAGAACCTACCCAACCTCTGGAGGTAGCTACATGAATAGCTTTGTCATCACTATCGCCAAGTTAGACACGCACCATGAAATCAGGGAAAAAAAGATCCTAGTCAGATATCACTTTGGCACGAGAGAACAGAAGTGCAGCAAGATTGTCACTGCTCTGAGGGGCCTAGACACCAAATGTCAGTTAGGACATTGTCATCTGAACATTTTGATCACGTATGTGTTAATCATAACAGGATTAGGGAGGAACTATGGAAGGAGAGATCCTACTCTGGACAGGACGATTGAAATAGCAAAGCAGGTCAAACACTGCCCAATACATCAAGCAGCTTAGCATGGATGGTGACAAGGTACAGGAGAGACGGTTGCTGCAGGGGTCAGTGTGGTTTTGAATACAAGAGTCAGGGCCAAGGTAGCAGGAAGAGTGGTGAGAGGAGCAACGATTGTCGCAAGACCAAGAACTATAGAGGCAGTGAGGAGAACTGGGAGCCACGGAGACAAATGGGGAAAATGAGTGGCCACAGCAGAAGAAATGCTCTAGGTGTGGGAGTACTCAGCATTTCAATAGCTTCAAAGAGTTTACATCAGTATATGTGAAGCGTCATCTGTGTGGTCTTCCGACATCCTGCAACACTTCGCTATATGTCCCCTAACAAACCTAGGAGTGTTCAGGAGAATGTGCGAGCGTGAGATTCAGAATGCTACAGCGGCATGAGGGTAATTCATGCAGTGATGGGAACGAAATTGAAAAAGCCCAGGTAGTTGGTCACCATCAATGGTGTTGAAGTGTTTTGATGTCTAAATACACAGTGGTGCCGATTATAATCTGATTGGGAGAGACACTTGGGCATCTACATTCAAATGCTGTGTCATGAAAGAAGCAGTTGTCAAAGCCAATAAATATGGGAAGAATCCCATCCACATAATTGGGGAGAAGCATACTGTACTGAAATGTCAAGAGAGCAGTGCCAGGAGCAAGGTTTTCGTTATCAGTGTTGGTTGAGATTTACTTGCCAGGAGCAGTTAAGCAGCATTGGGAATTAAGCTTGATTCCACTGCTGAATGCCCTGTGTATAAGTCAGTAGTGGATGTGGCTGGGTCGAAAACCAAAAAGTGTGAGGTTTGTGAGAGTGAAGCGAGTTACGGCGAGTGAAGGAACACAGGTTTCCCAAATATTTGCCAACAAGATTGGTGTCTTAAGCAATTCATGCACAAGATCAAACTGCAAGGTGACTATTCCCATCGTAGCGAAAGTGACAGTGCCTCTTGCACTCAGGAAGGAGGTAGAGGTGGAGCTTTAACAAATGGTGAAAGGGAGCTGGTAGAGGCATCAGAGTGGGTGAGCCCCATTGTAGCAAGGAAAGCTAATGGGGATCCAAGATTGATATTGATGAGGGGTTTGAACATAAACATGATTGCTGAAAGATCCCCTTGAACAAAATAGATTAATGAATTTCAGAGTTATCTGAAGCCAAAGTATTTTCCCTTCTTGACTTGAAATCAGTCTATCACCAGATACCTCAACATCCAGAAATGCAGGATTTGACTGCTTTTATTACGCATGTGGGAATGTTTAGGTGTGTGTGTGTGCCTTTTGGTTTGGTGTCTTTGGCAAGTGTTTTTCAAAGGGTGATGTACACCATTCTAGGCGATCTTTCAGGGGTCAAGTGCTACCAAGATGACATTCTGATCTGGGGGGTGGGGGTGCTATGATCCAAGTCATTTATAATACGCCTATACACAAGTGTTTCAAGGCACGACAAGACAAGTAGGGAAGACTGAGGTAGGACAAGACAAATGAACTTACTAGGCATTGTGTTATTCAGATCGTGCAAGTGCGACAGCGCAAAGTGCAGAGGGGGGAGGGGTGGAGTGCCATGAAGAGGGAAATGCAATCAGGGCAGCAATTACTCTAAGTACAGCCAGGCTCTGGGTAAGTGCAAGGAGGCAGGGAACTGTAGAGGTTACATAATCCCCCCCCCCCCCCAGTGCGCAGTATGCATGGAGGCAGTGGAGTGGAGATTGATCATGGAGGAGCCCGGTACCCAGTGAGGCTCTGGGGGTAACCAGGCAATCAATGGGCACAGCAGACCGATCTGTCAGCAGGGGAGGGAGAGAGAAAGGAGAAGAAAAGTAAGGTCTTTAGCTGCTTCCTGAACTTGAGGTGGTTCCGCTCAAGTTTCAGAGGGGCAGGGAGACCATTCCAGAGGGAGGCATCTGCAGATGAGAGAGATCTACCCCCGCTCTCTACCAGAAGCGTCTGACCCTTAGAGATGGAGGTAGCTGAGCAAAGGGCTCTCCAATTAAGGTATTTTGGAAGAGTTTAGTGTAATGCAGCCTCTGGCCCCAGAAAGCCTTGAGGACGATGCAGAGTTTCTTGAACTTGATCCTTGCAGCCACTAGGAGCCAGGTAAGTAACTTGCTCCTTCTCCAGCATGGGGTCTGGCATAGATTCACATGCTCATGAATAAGATTATACAGCAGTAACAAACCACCCGCGAGGTGGCGAGGCTCAACAGAAGTACAACATTTACCTGTGGAACTGACTCACCTTAAGCAAGCAGGTTGCGTAGCACTGCTTGGCAGACTCTTGACTCTTGCCTGGAAACCCTGTTCACACAGTAGAATTTTGTGAAGGTGTGCATCGACCTCCATGTAGCAGCCGTGCAAATGTCCAGCAGGGGAACCCCAGAGATAAACTGTTGTAGCACTGATGGCTTTGGTGGATTGGGCCCACGGCCAGCCTGGAAGGGGCCCGTTGGCCAGACGATGACAATGCATGATGCAGCTGGAGAGCCACCTGGACATGGAGGCTTTGGACAGGGCCTTCCCCTGATTTACAGGTCCAAAGTTCACAAAGAGGTGAATCTTTCCAACGGGCCACATAGAATTTCAAGGCACGAGCAATGTCCAGCATATGCAGTGAATGTTCAGCAGCCGGAGCCGGATTCAGGAAGAAAACTGGAAGCACCAAAGGTTCGAGGTGGAACTCAGACAGGACTTCGGCATGAAGGAGGGGTAAGTGTAGAGCACCACCCTAGTAGGTTGCAACTATACAAGTATGGGGCTTCGCAAGAAAGGGCCTGGATCTCCCCTGGCTGAAGTGATCGCCACCAGGAACGCAGCCTTCCATAAAAGAAACTTAAGGCGCATGCTGTAAAGGCTAAAATGGAGGACCCATGTGCTTTGTGAGTACCACATTGAGCTCCCACGCACGGGCTGGAGCTTTCACTGGATGGAAAGACCCAAAGAGACCTTTCAGGAATTCTTTGACTAGTCTGAGACAGAACGATGGCCTTGTAGGCAAACGGGTGTATCGTGAAATGGGCACCAGGTGCCCCTTAATGAAGGCGGTGGCCAAACCAGACTTGGCCAGTCATAGCAGGTACAGCAGAGACACGCATCAGAGTGACGCCCTGCACCAAACTGAAGCGTTTCCATTTGTGACGTAGCTCAATAGAGTAGAGAGCGCCCTGGCCTTGGCAGGAACAGCTTTACATTCCACCGGAAGGCCAGTGGGCAAACTTCAAGGCTGCAGAAGCCAGGCCGTAAGGCTCATTGCGCTGGATTGTGATGAAGGATGGGTGTTTTCTCTGGACAGCAAGTCTCGAAGAGGAGGCAGCCCGATTCCCGGTGCAGCTGATAGGCGGAGCAGGTCCAGGTACCATATCCGGCGTGGCCACACTGGGGCAAGGAGTCATCTTGCAGCAGCAGAACTTCAGAATGTTGACACGTAGCAGGAGGGGAAACGGAGAAACGCATACAAGAATAGACAGTCCCATCTGAGTGAGAAGGCGTCCCTGAAGGGCCCCAGTTGAGGGAACCTGCTGGTGAAGTGCTTGCACTTTGAGCTCACTGTTGTGGCAAATAGATCGATCTCAGGACAACTCCACTGACTGATCAGACGCAGCAATTGGTGCTGCTGCAATTCCCATTCGTGATCAGAGCCAATTTCCCTGCTGAGGGCATCCGCTATGGTGTTCTTTAGACCTGCCAGGTGAAAGGGTAGGATGACCATGATGTGAAGGATTGCCCAGTGCCAATGACAGAGCAGGGGATTGGGTTTCGCCTTGCTTCCCGATGTAGAACATTGTGGTGGTGTTGTCTGTGAAAATCCAATTGACCTTTCAGTAGCAGCAAGAACTTCTTGAAGGCCCAGAACACATCGATGTGCAGATCCTTCACCGGCAGCCAAAGTCCTCTGGCCTGGTACTGGGTGTGGGTGCCCCATCCATTCAGCGAGACATCCGTGGTGCCTGTTGCACGAAATGGGGGTCTGGAATGGGGAACCCTGCATAAGGTGAGAGCACCCACCATTGGATGGCTTGCCTGAATTCGAGGCTGAGCTTCAACTTGTCTCACCAATTGCCCGTGGCCTGGTGCCACTTGCACTCCTGATACTCCTTGAGTGGCCTCATCTGCAGTCTGCAGAACAGGATCAGATGTATGCAGGAGGGACATGCCCAGCAGCGACTGGACAACCCGGATGGTTGCAGATTTGATGGTGGCCAGATGAACCTTCCCCCTGGATCGCCAGAGCCTGCTCTACTGAGGGGAAAGCTAGGGACGCCACAGTTGACATGCACCCAGAATCAGAACGTCCTCCAATGGAGTCAAGAAAGATTTCGGATAATTGATAGAGAATCTGAGTCCTGTTAGCAGGCGTACGGTTTAGCGTGCTTGCTGCGCCGCCAGGCTCCAAGAACGTGACCGGATGAGCCAGTCATCCAGGTGCGGGTAGACGTTTATGCCCTTGAGACGTAGATGTGCTGCCACTGAGGCCAAACACTTTGTGAACACCCTTAGCTCCAACTTCAGGCCGAAGGGCAGTGCCTTGAACTAGAAGTGGTTCCCTAGAAAACCAGGATCAGGGGCCATTCCTGTTACATCCCCCCCCCCCACCCTCTGACTTCTTTCAGACCAGAAAGTATCTGGAGTATGCTCCACAGCCCCAGAGTCGTAGCAACACTGGCTACATTTTACAGATGGTCAGTGGGGGCCTGGGCCCTGGGTCAAGTCAGGCCTGCTTGGTTGCCCGAGGCTGCAGCCAGTGCCCTGAGCCTCCACCGAAAACGTGGGACAGACTTCTGTATGACTCCTGCACTGTGGAGCAGGAAGGTTGAAGGTAGGAAGAAGAGGCATTACCCTTCGAAGATCTTTGAAACGTACTACTGCAGGATCGAAAGGAAGACTGTTGCTGCAAGATTCCTAGTGATCTTGCAGCCTGTCCCCATCTTGGTGGCATGCAGTGTTCCATTCACCACCTTTCTGAAAAGATTATCGCTATCAAAGGGATACCTACTATCTTGGCCTGAACCTCCGGCCTAAAATTGGTAGCCATCAGCCAACCCCGACACCCAAGCACTACGCCATTTCCCATTTGGCGGACGCCGGAATAGGCGACATCCATCGCCACAGTGATGGCATGATTGGAGGCCACCTCACTCTCCTGAAATAGCCCCAATGCCTCTGTCCTCTTGTCTGGCAATAACTCGAGGAGTGGGCCTAGTTTAAACCACAGCTCAATCAAACCGGGCCAGAATGGCCAGAGTGTTGGCAGCCTTGATGTCGACACTGCACTATAGAAGGAGTTTTCCAGATGCATCCAGCTTCTTCCCCTGTTGGTCTCGAGGGACCATCAATTGAGGATGGGTTCACCGACCCCTTGTTCACTGCGGCCAAAACCACAGAATCAGGATGGCTGCAAGCAAAGGAATTAGGGGGCCAAGTCCGGCACCCTATATTTTTTCTCTAGCCGGTCTGCTTAGCTGGTGCAGAGCACTGGGACTTCATTAGGGCTAGGCCCTCTTCCCATACCATGTTCAGCAGCGGTACAGATAACATTTTCTTCCGGGTTGAGGCCAGTCTCTGGTAGAGGAAATCTTCCTTCCTCTTCTCTGGTACCAGAACAGGGCATAATACTAGCCAACATGGAATGGAATGACCCGACTTCATCTAGGAGGTGAAGCCCTGGGGGTATCATCCGCTCCAGATGCCACTCCATCCGGCGCAGTCATCAAATTCATCCATGTCCATTGTGCCGGGGTCCGTATCAGTGTGGTGCCTCGCCTGGCGTTGTTGGAACAGGCGGTGGTGACGGGTAGAAGAGTGATACCTGTGTGGAGGCCTTGGTGGGCTGTACCTAGGGTCATTCCCTGAAAGGTCCGCTATGGGTGGTAGCCACTGCTGTATCCGGGACCAGAACTGAGCACTGAGGATGTCCTGGGACACATCTCAGCTTGTGGAGGGGCCCTTGGAGGAATGCTGGTGTGTCTCATGCCTTGGCAAATCCACGCCATCAGGGCTGTATCCCACTGCCTCCAAGCATGCATGAAGTCACTGGTTGTCAGAGCTAGTGTAAATGGGAAAAGGCCCAGCTGCACTGTTCTTGGTCTAGCCACCTGCCTCAGGGCTACAGATATGAACAGTGACTTTATTGCCAGGCTAGTGGTAGTCAAAGCAGTAGCTGTGCTGCAGCTTGCCAGTGGTTTTTCCTTACTAGAGGTGGTGGTCGACGAGGCAGCTGCCGGAAAATCAGTCGCAGACGAGGTGGCCATTGAAGCCTATGAGTCCACGGTCTGACCATGAAACAACGGTCGACGATTGTCTGGTCGACGTAGTCGTGGCCGTAGATGGTCTTGTCGCAGATGAAGCTGTAGCAGCAGGCATCACTGAGGGCTTTGAAGAGGGTTTGGGAGTGCTTCTTTTGTTTCTCCCATGACGAACCACTGCTTGAAGGACCTTGCGCCGGCCACCGGCAAGCTCACCATATACTGGCAAGGTGACGGAGAACACTTGAGCCCTGAACCAAGACCCGCATCAGCAGTGTCTCTAGACGGACTAACCTCCTGGCGCTTGGCTGTATACTGGAGCTTTCCAGGGGAACCTCCTTAGCTGATCTCGATCTCTTACCAGGTGGAGAGTGGCCCAATCTGTATTTCGCCCGAGGGTGCCCAGAGGTCACCCAAGGGCCTCTGTCCTCTTTCAACACCACCAACCGTCGGTAGCTGTCCCTTTTGTTTGGGCTGAAAAACGTTGCCGGATGTCGCTTCGGTCCTCCTCAGGATCAGGATGCAGACAAACATCCTGCCCTGCATAGAGGTTTTGCAAGCCGAAGTAGGCCTTTCCACTTCACTTGTCGGGTAGAATTCGAAATGTAACTGGCAACGGAGCCCTGTTACCAGAGCTGACTAGTCAGCAGTCCTTGAAATTTTACAAAAAAAAAAAATGCTTTTTTCTGTCAAAAATACTGAATACTGTCGAAAAAAGTTTGGAGAGCAGAACTAGAGGACTTCTGGCTCCGAAACTTGCAGTAAAAATCTGAAGATGGTCACCAGAAGCAGGACTCTGAGACACCAGTCATTGGATGGGTGAAGTATTATCAAGTCTCCAGCGATTGGACAATGGGTGAAAGGCAGTATTCAAGCTTTAAAGCAATACTGCTTTCCTTTTTTACAGACTATTCCCGACCTGACAGGGAATATTCAGGAGCATGTGAATCCATGCCAGACCCCATGCTAAAGAACATCAAGGTTTTTGCCTCACAGGAAGGCAAAGGAAGAGGCCCCAGGGAAGGCAGACAGCGGGAGCAGGGGTCCCAATGAGACTGATCAGTGTCTTACTGGCATTAAGGAAGAGATTGTTGGAAGGCCCACCAATCCTGAATCGCGTATAGACCTTCAGGAATGAGCGAGAGGTGGCTGAAGGGAGCATGAAAGAGCATAGAGTCATCTGCTAAAGACTGAAAGTTAGAGGAGATGGTCGAGATCAGGTGGGACAAAAGGGCCAAGTAGAACTGAAGAGCCCTGGGGAACACCACATGCAGAGAGGTGAAGAGAAAGGACCCTAGTTGGACCTGGGTGGGTCCGTCCAGAAGGAAGGTGGTCAACTATTCCAGTGCCTGATCCGTGATGCCCAGGTTCTCTGAGTCAAGATACATGATCACAAACTAAGTGGTTTTGGAGAGATTGGGTGAGTATTCTCCGACGCTTACACCAAAGGTGCCCTTCGGCAAGTGAGATTGGAAGATCTTAAATATAAATTGTCAAGGGAGAGCATCAAACCCAAAGTCAGTGCAATTACAGCCATTAGTGAGATGCCAACACCGAGAAGCAAGATGGAGGTGGCGTCTTTTCTTGATTTAATTGAATACTATGTCAAGTTTCTGAAAGTCGTACGCATGCACTCAAAGCTTAAGAGAAAATGAGCAGAATGGTCCTTTGAGTGTGTAGACGAGTTTTAGTCGATCAAGGATCACCTAATTGAGGCGCAGGTGTTAGTGGTTTCCAGGTGATTTCAACACCATTGTCTGTATGGATGCCAGTGAGTTAGGTATTGGGGCGGTTCTGATGCAAGAGGATTCCATGGGGAGGGAGAACATTGCTGCTTTTGCATCTAGTACGCTTAAAGATATAGAAAGGAGATAGTCATAGAGCAAAAGCTGTGGCAGTGCTCTGGGCAGTTATGAAGTTCAAGGTTTATTTGGCAGGCCATTTATTCTGAGGACCAATCACAAGCCCTTGGTGAACGTCTTTAACAAGGGTGGTTTGGAATGAGTCCCCAGGCGCATTGTGAAATTGATGACCAGAGTGGAGGGTTGGAATTTCTTGGTGGAGCATGTAAGGAAAAGAATGTGGTGGCTGATGGTTTGTCGGACAACGCTTTGGTGGAGGACGAATTCAGTGATGTTGAGGAGTTTTGACTGAGTTATCAGATATTTTTGCTGTTGAAGAGTGCTTGAATGAGTGCAAGTGGTTTGAAGCGTGCAGTAGTGATAAAGTTTCATCTGGTGAAACGCCTCCCCAAAGAAAAGTGGTGTTGTGATGTTGTGCTGAGAGGAGGCAGTAGATTTTAAGCGCATCAAGGATGAGTGGACTAGGTAGAGAACTAGTTTGTAGTGGGGAGCAATTGTTAGTTCCAGAGGACATCAAGGAAGCTGTAATTGGTTTAGGGCATAAGGGCCATATGGGTATTTCAAGGACCAAATCAGTTATAAGAGCAGTTGGTGGCCACAAATGGATTTGGATATCCAACGTTGTTTTAAGAATTGAGGTATCTGAAAAGCCTTGTTGCTCACCCTGCAGAAAGAACAAGTTACTTACTTGTAACTGTTCTTCTCCAGCATGGGTCTGGCATGGATTCACATGCTCACGAATACAATACATAGCACTACACATGCACAACCACGGGAGGTGGCAAGGCTCAACATTAAGAATTTCTTACCTCCTCACCAGGCTCGTCTTCAAGCGAACAGGTTGCGCAGCACTGCTTGGCCGACTCTGGACTCCTCCCTGGAATCTCGGTTGACGCAGTAGATTTTTGTGAAGGTGTGTGTCGACCTCCACATCGCAGCCCTGCAGATGTCCAGCAGGGCCACACCAGACAGGAACTCCGTAGTAGCAGCGATCACTCTGGTTGAATGGGCTCTCGGACGGCCGGGCAACAGTCGGTTTGCCATCCGGTGACAGTGCATGATGCAGCCGCAGAGCAATCTGGAAATTGAAGCCTTTGAGAGGGCCTTCCCTTGATTCACAGGGCCAAAGTCCACCAACCGCTGTGATTTCTTCCGAAAACTCTTCGTGCGGTCCACATAGAACTTCATCGCTCTAGCTACATCCAGCGAGTGCAAAGTCCTCTCAGCCGGCAACGAAGGCGATGGAAAAAAACAGGTAACACAAAGGGCTCGTTGAAATGGAAGTCAGACGGCACCTTGGCCAAAGAGGGGTGCGTCCACAGCACTTCCCTTGTCTCGTGGAATGTCAGATATGGAGGCTTACAAAAGAGGGCCTGGATCTCTCCCACTTGTCGTGCGGAGGTGATGGCCACAAGAAATGTCGTCTTCCACGATAGGAACTTCAGTGGCGCAAATGCAAAGGCTCGAATGGAGGGCCACGAGCCTAATCTGCACCATGTGGCGCTCCAACACCGGGGCCGAAGCCTTCACCGGCGGGAACAAGAGGAACAGTCCTTTCATGAACTCCTCTCCGTCACCAGGCGGTGAGACCACAGTGACGACCGCCCGGGAGTTCTGGTGTAGCGGGAGATGGCCGCCAGATGAATTTTGATGGATGCATGTGCCAGCCCTGTCTTGCCAGCGACAGCAAGTACGGAGGCACTTGGGGGGGGGGGGCGTAATCCATAGAGGGTTGATCTGTGCACTGCACCCGACAGAGAACCTCTTCCATTTATGTCCATAGCACTTAAGAGTCGAAGCCAGGCCTGCAGGTTCAGCGATCCTGGGTCGTGATGCAGGATCACACCTCTTTCCCTGGCGAGGAGATCCACGTCCGTCGGTAGCTTGACTGGGGTTGTGTGGGGGGAGGCGAGAGGGGGCGGAACGCTGACATGTCCAGAAGGTCCGGGAACCATATCTGCCTCAGCAACGCTGGTGCAACGAGGATCATCCTGCACCGGAATGTCTGAGTGGACTGATGAGTCGCAGAAGCAACGGTGGGAACGCATAGAGGAACAAGCCGTCACAGGGGAAGGAGAACGCATCGCCCATGCTCATCGGCTGAGGAAACCTGCCGGCGAACCTCCGGCACTTGGTGTTCGTTGCGAACAGATCCATCTGGGGATTGCCCCATCAGAATAGGATATCCACTTGATCGTGCCGAAGCTCCCACTCGTGGCAAGTGCGCAGCTCCCTGCTGAGTGGGTCGACAACGGTATTCTTTAATCCTGCCAGGTGGAAAGGTCCTAGGAATATCTCCTGGGCGACGGCCCAGTGCCACAGGTCCTGCGCTTCCTTGGATAGAGCTGGCGACCTGGTGCCCCCCTGCTTCCGGATGTAGAACATTGTGGTGGTGTTGTCGGTGAAGACTTGTATCACTTTGCCCTTGAGGGATGGGAGGAAGGACCTGAGGGCCCAGAACACGGCCCGGAGCTCCAGGACGATGTGCAGAGACCTCTCCTCCGGGAGCCAAAGGCCCTTGCGTGGGGATCTCCGGTGTGCGCACCCCACCCCTCCAGGGAGGCGTCCGTCACATTTCCTGATGCGCTGGATTCTGGAAGTCCATAGCCGCCCCACCACCAGATCACTTGACGGAAAGTCTCGTTGAGGGAGATCATGTCTTCGAAGCTTCCAGTCACCTGTATCCCATGGGCGTCGAGGAACTCCTGCAGCAGCCGCATCCGCAACCTGCACAGTCGCACAAGGAAGATGCATGACAACATCATGCCGAGCAGGGACTTGATGGACCTCACCCTGGAAACTTCCGTGGTCAACAGCCTTTGTAACTTGCCCAGGATGGCTTTCATTCTCTCCTCAGACGGTGAAGCCAGCCATGCCACCGTGTTGCGTTTGGCTCCCAGGAAAAGGGCGTCGTGTGACGGCACCAAGCAGGACTTCGCAAAGTTTATCGAGAACCCCAGTTCTGTGAGCAGGCGGGCGATCCTCACTGTTTGGTCAACGGAAAGTTCTCTTGAGTTTGCTCGGATGAGCCAATCGTCCAGATAGGGGTAGACGTGGATCCCCTGCAGGCGCAGCGCCACCGGTGCCAGGCACTTGGTGAAGACCCTTGGCACGGACTTCAAACCGAATGGCAGTGCCTTGAAGTGGTAGTGCCACCTTTGGACCACGAAGCTAGAAACTTGATGTCCTTTGTGCATGGGGATGTGGAAGTAGGCATCCTCTAAGTCCAGCGACGACAGGAAGTCGCCTTCTTCCAGTTGTCCGAGTATATGCTGAAGGGCGACCATACAGAACTGGGATTTTATGAATTTGTTGAGGCGGCTGAGGTCTAAAATGGGCCGCCAGCCGCTTGTCTTCTTTCGGACAAGGAAGTACCGCAAGTATACTCCGGAGCCCCAGAGCTTCTTTGGGACGAGTTCTATCGCGCCCTTCATCAGCATTGCTCGTACCTCCAGAAGCAGTTGTGGAATGTGATTTTCCTTCCTGGCCACCGGTTCAAAGTGGGGACACCTCCTCTGGAACTCCAGTGTGCTCGTGGGCCAGGGCATCCAGCACACAACGGTCGGTGGAGATGGACTTCCACGCGCCAAAGGTCGCCAGCCGGCCTTACACCGGGGTGGTTCAGTCTTGCTTCACAGAGGCCTTGCCACCTTGACGACGAGGACTGTGTCCACCGGTCTTGTTGCGGCCTCTGTAGGGTTCCTGCAACGAAGAGCGCGCCGCCTGGAGGTATGATGAGGAGCTGCCGCTGAATCTTGAGACTTGCCTCCAGAGGTCCGAAAGGACGGCCGTTGCTGATGGAGTGCCCAAAGCCTGGGCCGTCTCAGTGACCGCCTTGCTGAACAGGTTGTTTCTGTCGAAGGGCATGTCCAGTACCCCGGTCTGCACGTCCGTTGCCCATCTGGCAAAAACGGGTGTCAGCAATGTCCATGTCACCGTGATAGCGTGGTCCGATGCCACCTCGCCCTCCTGCAGGATTTCATGGGCTTCCGTCCTCTTGGCTGGGAAGAAGTCCAGGAGGGAAGCTATCTTAAACCAAAGACCCATCATCCCATGGCGTCCAGCTTCTTTCCTTCGCCGTCCGGCGGAGAAGGTGAAGTTGGTGCAGTCGCCCCAGCCGATTTCTTCTTGGCCGCCACGGAGAACACGGAATCCAGGGACGGCTGCGCCCTGAGGCACATAGGTGCGGAGTCTGGGACCCGGTACTTCTTCTCGTACTGGTCTCTCTTTGCAGGGGCCTTGAACGGGTTCTTCAGAAGGGACAGTCCTTCGTCCCAGATGTCATCCAGCAACGGGACTGAGTAAACTGTCTTCCTCTTGGCCTCCCATCGTTGGTAGAGGAACCCCTCCTCCTGCTCTTCGGGGCATAACTGGCAAAGCTCCGATGCCCTGGTGATCATGGCGTGAAAGGAGCTAATTTAGTCAGGAGGGGAAGCCCAGGGAGGGGTTGATGGGAGATCCATTACATCGTCACCACAGTCGTCCATCCCGGTCGTCTTAGTCTCATCCCTCGGTGGGGGGGATGGCGATGAAGGATGGAAGGGTGGGGGAGGATGTACTCGCCTCCACTTGGGCGGAGGACTGCCCGACGGTCCAGGCGCTGCTGGATCGTCCACCGGAGGCAAGGGTAGCCTAGTCCTTATCTCGGTGCACAGGATTTACAGTGCCAGCAAAATGTCATCCTGTCTGTCCGTCGGCGGCAGCATTGGTTGCGACGGGAGCAGTGGGGTGTCTGGTTTGTCGATCTGCCGCTCTTTGTCAGCTCCACCCTCGCTCTCTACGTCTGCCTCGTCGGGATCCGTCCCGCGGGCCCGCTCCTCGAACCTCTTGTCCAGGGTTGCCTTGATGAGACAGCTTGTCCTCGGAAGAGGTATCCGAGTCCGTTAGGCCTACTTCGCCCCCCCACTCTCTCATCCCGGGGTTTCACAGGGGTCTTTTAGTTAGGCTGGAAAGACGATTCCCTCTGGGATGGCAGGGAAACTAGGCCTGGAAGTAGTTGCCACTGAGGTCGCCTCCGCAGGCTTCACCAGGGCCGCCACGACTCAATCAAGGCCTTAACCGGATGAATCTGGGCCTTCACAACCTTGGGCGCGTCTGAGGCCTTCACCGTGGGGGGAGGGTCACCGCCTCGCTCCCCCTTGGCTTTATCCGGACCTTCCGGGGCTTCTCCCGAAGCTAACCTGGGTTCTCCGACTTACTTTTCACCGAACCGGAGCGTTGGCTTGTTGACGGCGTCAGTGACATTGTGCCCTTCCTGGCAGCCGAGGAGCCCAAACCAACGGTGCTCCAAGTGCTTTGCCTTCTGTTGGGCCCCCGTTGCCAGAGCACCCTCAAAGGTCTTAGAAGACCGCTCAGACTTCTTCTCACCTGCTGCTGGGCTCTTCGCCTCCAGCCAGTTAGCGAATCGTGTACAACGGTCCTTCATGGTCCAGACGGACATGTTCTTGCAGAACGCACAGTCTTCCTCCACGTGAGACTTGTCGGCATGAAGGTATTAGAGGCACTGGGAGTGCCCATCTTCCTTGAAGACGTTCTGTAGTCCACATCCTGGGTAGATCCTAAACAGCTTGGATCCGACGGCCGTTGAGTCTCCTTTGTCTTGGGCCATGTCCACGCGGGGTAGGCCTCAAAGATCTTCCGGAATCCTTCAAGAAGTGAAATTCGACAAAAAGTCGCCCTTGAGGGGTGTAGAAATTTCCGGAACGGGTTCACGTTAATCGGAAGATGAAACGGAGCTTGAGGCTCGATTTGACCGAAAAATAAAGAGTAAACTCTTTGGAAAAACACAACACCCAGTAAAAGCTCGAGAGCTAAAGCATGCGGACTCCCAACACTTGAAGGTGCGGTAACAATCTGAAGATGGCTGCCAGAGGAGGGGCTTAGGTAGAGGGCAGTCATTGGCTGGAGGCAGTATGACCCAGAGACCATTGATTGGTTATTAGTAGAAAGACAGTTCAGAAACGAAACAAACTGATGATTCCCAGCCTGACGGGGAATATTCATGAGCATGTGAATGGAAGGGCCAGATGTGCGGAAGGTCCTGCGGGAGGTTGGAACCATCAACTTGTTAGGCCGACTGAATTTGCCAAGAGTGAAGTATAGCTATGTGATAGCAGCTGTAGATGTGTTGTCTAAATGGCCTGAAGTAGGCATTAAGAGAAATTACCACAGCCAATGGGATTCGATTTTTGGAAAGTGTGTTTTTGAGGGAAGGTTTACTGCCAAAATTCATAGCGATAATGGGCCTCAGCTCACGTCCAGACTATTCCCTGGGGATAAAACAAAGACTACCCTGTACCACCTGCAAAGTAATGGGTGTGTTGAAAGGTTAAACAGGACCATAATGGATAGAGTAAGGATGGCAGTTACCAATGGTGATAACTGGAAAGAGGATTTTCTAGAGGTCACTCCACATGGAATGACAGGGGCGACAGCTTTTAGAGGTAGGAAACCCAACACTCTGGACGCCTGGTTGGCTAGGAAGGTCTAACATAGTGGGTGTGGATCCTGGGTCAGTGAGATTGCATGTGGCGAAGCACAGGTATGACCAGAAGGTGGGCTGCTCATCCACAAAGTTTGTGAAATGTGATAGTGAAGATACTGTTGGCAAGGAAAGGGAAGTGACGCGAGATTGCCTGCTGTCAAGTTGGTGGAAAAGGATTATGGGAATGCTGAGAGAGTATGGTGGTGAGCTGTGCAACAAAGAAAGGGTGGCAAGATATAGATGGTATGACTTAAAAGAGGGGTCTTGTAATGCTACCTTCTTTCATTATGTTTATTACTTACTGTAAAACACCCAAGATGCTTCACTACTCAGTCCCCGGGGATTCCTTTTTAGGTTGCCAGGGAAGGGTCATAGCTATTGGGTCCCAACCCTGGGGGTGGACAAGTAAGGGAGTATCACCTGGCTAGGGGGTCCTTGGGTAGAGGGGAAGAAACAATGAAAGGCGAGACATAGTCTACCCCATTTCCTAACAGTTTACCCCATATTCCTACCTTTATAGGATACTACAACTCCCATAGTTCCCCTTCTTTCTTTTCCAACCTAACTACTGAGACAATGAAGAGGAGGACAGATTAGGAAGATTACCACTAGTAATATCCAATGGCCCAGTCCGACTAATGAGGACAGGCAGGGCCAGGCACGCATTCACAATCACACACACCCTTAACTCATTGACGGCTACCCAGAGTATAAGAGGTGGATTGCAGAAAGACAGTGAGCGAGTTGGATCCCGAGAAGGAACACGAGCTGGAGGTCAAGCAGGCAGGCGAACTGGGTCGCCCAAGTACCCCGCAACAGTTCGTTGGAGAATGGAGAGCCGAGAGGCTGAGGGCCAAAGAGTTGGAAAGGGTGCAAGTGTGATGAAGGAGCCGTGTCTCTAAGGAGCCAGAAGGGGGTCGCTTGAGAAAGTAAACTAGGAAGAAATCCTTGCAGCTCGTTCCCTTGAAATAAACTTGACATCTTCATCTGGAGTTACTTCAAACCTGCATTTGCGTCCTAACAATAGGTCACATGGCTATAAAGTCCTGGCAGACAGCTCATTTTTTGGATCATGTGCCAAAGCCAAGTAACAAAGTATGCTTCGAACTCCAGGATGCTACAAGTGCATTAAAGAATCCTGTGCTGTGTAAAGGACCCCCCCTCTGAATGTTCCCACCTTTTCAAGTTCCCACTACTAGTCTATAAAGCTATCAATTGTCTTGCTCCTCTGTACCTCTGATATTATCAGCTTACGCACCATCTTGTTCCCTCCGATCCTCATGCACCTCTTGCACCCACTTTCTCCCTATTTGCCCCGCTCCACTGAAACTCATTGCCTGTAACAAAGCCAGACCAACTGTGGATTGCCTCAAAGCTCGGTTTAAACTTCACCGGCTTCCTAAAGCGAGAGCTCCCCTTGCCCTCCAACTAATCCTCCCTAACCAGACCCCAAAACCACCTACAGCGACACTTAATGCAAGTCTGTATATTTAAATAGTACTCTTTACATTGGAGCACTTGCCCATAGGTTACACATTACTCACTGTAATCGTATTTCTGATGCTCTGCTTAGGATTCACATGCTATGCATATGCAGACAGTGGTAGTCGCAGAATATAGCAGGACTTGTTCTCCTAAATCAAAAAGGGACGTCGACTGGGTAGGTTTGTAATACTATCCCTAGTGGGACATCTACTGTACTGATGGTCCTTCACACGTCGAGGTCCCTCAGATTGTTTTGGTTCTGGGTACATGAAGTGTTTGCACGAGTACAAGAAAGATAAAGTAGAAAGGTAAAAAAAGAACATATATGCACCTTCATACTGCAGGAGGGGAGGAAGGGTGGGTGCATGTGAATCTAAGCAGATACAAGCATTATAAATACAATTACGGTGAGAACTGTATGCGTTCTGTGGCTTGTGGATCTGCTTAGATCACATGCTATGCACAGATTAGCGAGCAGGGCCCGAGAAGGAGGTGGGTTGTGAGTAGGTACAGTGGCAAATAGATGTTTTAATAACACTTGTGCCACCTGTCAATCTGCTTTAGAGTGTGCGCCTAGACAGTAATGCTGAGTAAAGGTATGAATGAAAGTCCAAGTAGTAACCATGCAAATTGCATCTAGAGGAACATTAGCAATAAATGCTAAAGTAGCCCCTGTGCCTCATGTAGAGTGGGCTCTTGGTATAAAAGGAAAAGTCTTGATAGTTAAATGCATCCAGCTTTGCTACTCACTATCAGGAGATAGCATTTTTAGAAACGGGGTCTCCTTCGCTGCCATTTGCTATGGAAACAGTTGATCCGTTTTCCTGTGGTTTCGTTTTGTTTATGTAGTACAAGACCACCCACTTAACCTCTATGGTATGAGGCTTTTTTCTGCTGAATTTGAAGGCTGTTGGAAAAAAGGAGGACGATCAATAGATTAACATGGAGCATTGATAAGAATTTGTGAAAATCTAGGATGTGTTCCAAGAACCACCTTGTCCTTGTGGATGACAACAAAAGGGTCTTTTATTGAAAGCGCTTGCAGTTCACCGATTCATTTTATAGAAGTGATAGGCACTAGAAACGCAGTCTTGCATGTTAAAGGCTAGACTGAATTTGTGCATAGGTTCATAAAACATTGAGGTCCCAACCTGGTTGTGGATTAGATATGGGAGGGCATAGTCTTTACTCCCTCGATGAATGCCTTGATAACTGGTACTTTCCACTAGATCTTGTTTTTGGTAGTAGTGTACGCAGACAGAGCCGCTAAGTGTACTTTGATACAACTGAATACTAAACCAGAGTTTAGTAGGTAAGCATATAGTAAAGTATGTGTAATGGAGATCAATTGACACGTTGCGTAACTTGCACCAAATGGACACTTTGCAATTATAAAATAAGTGTCTTGGGTTAGGGTTACGTGCTTCTTTAAGGATATCCATGCATCTTTGTGGAAGACTTAAATGCCCAAATACTTCAGGAGCCAAGCTGCCAAGTTCAGAGTCTGAGGGTGTGGATGGAAGGTCATCCCCTTCTGATGGGACAGCATGTTGAATGGACACGGAAGTTTGATTGGTTTGCATATTGCTAGTTTGAGCAGGTGTGGATACCATGGTTGTCTGGCCCACATTGGAGCTATCGGATTAGCGTGACTTGTTCCTAGTGTTTCTTGTGCACTATTTTGTTCAGGAGTGGCGTTGGTGAAAAAGCGTAAGCAAAGATCCCTGACCCACTCATCCACAAGACGTTCCCCTAGGATCCTGGTTGGGGAAACCTGGATGCGATGTCTGGGAATTGGGCGTTTTTCTTTGTTGCGAACAAGTCTAACGGTGGATGCTCCCATAGCGTGAAGATACCACTCATAATACCTTTGTGAATTTGCCACTCGTGTTCTGCAGGTAGCTGTAAACTTATGCTCAGTGTGTCTGCTAGTGAATTGTGTTCCCCTGGAACATGTGACATTAGGTAAAGTTTGTTTGAGAGACAATGTCTCAATCTTTTGGGATAACGTGTACAGACTGGAGTGCTTCCCACCCGGTTTGTTTAGATACAACATGGCAGTGGTACGGTCTGTGAGGACTAGAACTGTTTGCCCCGCTAGGTGGTGTTCGAATGCTTGCAAAGCTTTGAGAACTGCTAATTCTAGTAAATTTGTGTTTTTTTGCTGCTTGTGTCCACATGGCTTGTGCAGTAGGACTAATGAGCTCCCCATCCTGCTGAGCGTGAGGAGTCTGTTGAGTGGCTTGCACTGGTGGATTGTGAAAAAGATTCCCTTTTAATATGTCTTGTGAACTAGCGTAGAGCTTCTACTAAGGTTAGCGAAACAACCACTACACTGTCCCATTGGCAGCTTGGCAGAGAGCATGGTTTCTTGTTAACTACAGATGGTTGAATAAGTCTCTGTACAGACTGGAGAAGGGGAATAAACTGTCTCCTACAATGTTGACCACAAAGTCTGTATCTTGAACTGTATCCGGTGTATCAATTTTAAAGTGCTAGGCAGATGTAATAAGAAGTTCATTGTATTACAGTGGATTATCAATGGGGGAGCCAGCTATAGGCTGATCCTGGTCTTCTGGGAAGGGACCGTCACAGAACTGGTCATGGTCATTTTGGTTGTCTTGTGAGATTTGATCACCTTGATGGGAAGGGTGAACAATGTACAGGTCATCTGAGGTGCCCTGTGTCACACAAAGGGTTGATGTGTGTAAGTGCTAGGTTGCGGCCAGTCTAGTCTCTGTACCTTGGATGGTGGTTCCCCACTACCCTGCAACGTTACAGTACCCTGTGGGTGCATGAACTCTTCTGAATGCCAGTCCATAAAACCAATAAAGCAAGAAATCCTTTTCATTACCTTCTCAAATTTTTCAATGGTGCATGCGGTGGACCTTGGGAAAGGGTTTGGCCCAGAAGGAGAAGCTCCTGGGTGAGAAGTGAGTTTCCAGTGATGTAAAGCTACCGTCTTGGTGTTCCGAGATGGTGTATAATGCTTATCTTGAGATTCATCTGTGTCAGGTATCGAAATACTTGTAGATTGACGTTTCACCCTTGAGAAGAGTCTTAGAGACTCTTTTCTGTATCAACTGTTGCATTCGATGAGCTTTAAGTGTGCAACGACATATGTTCTCAGGCATGTGAAAGAAGGGCCTTTTTTAGGAGCAGTGTCAGAAATGGGCTTACCCTGCGGCTGTTTGGGAGTTCTGGCTTGCGGTGATCGCGAAGGCCCAGACCACGTCGATTGATCCATCAGCCTGGATGACGTGGACAGCCCAACAATGTCTGGTGAGTTTTGGGCTTGAAAGACTTGCAATGCTTTTCGGCATTATCTCGCGGAAGACAGCGATTGCACACAGTGTGTGTCCTTGCGATTGCAAGAGACACATTTAAAGGGTGTGTGTTAACTAAGATTTTCATATTTATGATAAATCTTCCTGTTCTACGTCAACCCCAGAACTTTTTTCTTCGACTTGGTGAGTATCTTTCCTTCTCCCTGAGTGAGAATATGTTTCCCCCTCGCATGTCTTTTACTTTTTATGGGTGACCTTTTTATGTCAGTGTGTGCTTGCTACAGTTCCCTATAACTTTTGGGCTTAGGCTGGGTTGCCCCTTTGGGATTCTCCATTTAATTTCTCTCATCACCTCTTGGTGAACTACTGTTCCAGAGAAGTACTGGGGTATTTCCATCCCTTTACATTTTATATAGCGAGTCAGCACACCCCACCTTATGTGGAGAGCTGGGGCGATAAAAACCTGCAAAACGAGCCATCCCTCAACGTGCTGTGACCTTGCTGGGCTGCAAGCCACCAATACGCAGGGACCTCGAGCCAGTGTGCAGTGCATGGTTTTTCGAAGTCAGTTTTCGTCCAAAACGTCGGACTCCTGCTGGACCTCCAAAGACAACTTGAATCCCTCAAGTCCCATAAGAGTGCAGGACCTAGAGAGGGAAGAGAATTAGACCAGCAATATTAATCTGGTACCTGTAAAAGGGTACTAAATCCACAGAGCTGTGAGAAGACCTCAATAATCCTTTGTTGGAAGCCTCCCCCATTGATTGCTGCCACCAGCTTCCCTTCAGTGTACATTTCTTCAGTCCCCAGACCATGAACGGAGGTACTGTGTTGGCTTGGGTAATACTTACCTTAAGTCTAGTGTGAATCCTGTGAGGCTGAGTGGGTAATTCGTATGGTTGGGAGTTTGTCCATACCATATGCCCAGGTCTAATGCAGAAACATAGGACGCCTTCTGTGAAGAACCTAACCACTTTTCGAATAACTCTAAAGTGATACTTGTGTGAAGAGATATCCTCTGGAAATATGCTGCAACTGAACCCCATCCTGACCTGCCTACAGCTGGCTCCTAGATCACTAGGATCCCTCTTCTGCACTGAAAACTGCTGCTCTAGTGTCAAGGTCCAGTCTTGAATCTTCCTGCAGGAGTGATGCTGGCCCACCAGGTGTGCCAACTCAACAATCTCTAATAATGTAATTACCAAACTGGCAAACCCAAGAGGAAAGGGGAATGGAGAACAAAACAAAAGCAGATCTTCACTGGTCTTTTCTATGTAGACTTCTCGACTACTGGTTTTCCATCTGGAACTGGTGTTCTGGATTGATGATTCCTCAGTGTCGTGTCTTTGAAGATCTAAACATATATAATATACTATTACCATCAATTTAATTAACCACAAAAGCTTTTATATGTTTTCAGTTAAAGGATATATAGATATATATATCTCTGCAGCCTATGCTTGATAGCTGATAGGCTTAATATTGCTCAGTATCTTTCTTTCTGAATCTTTAATATCTTCTTTTACTCAAACATAGTCTCAAGAATGTTAATTTATTGTGAAGCATTAATAGTTCAAAATCCTTCAAATAATAGTCTTGAGATTTAAAAGTGTTCTTGTCTGAATATTGATGTCGGAAATCCACAATCAAAAATGTATATTTTTTCTTGGTAACTTTCACTTAAATGCAGTACAAATGTTGAAGAGGAACACGCTACTATTGACATCTGGAAATAGCGTGCTCATACCTGAACTTCCATGAAGAATATAGGAATCTTTGATTGAAGATGTGCTCTCTAATGAATCGAACAAAAAAAAAAAAAAACACAAAGCAAACGGCACCGCGCACTCTGGAAAATGAACCGCGCAGTAGAAGAGAAACCGCACACACCGCGCACTCGAGAGATGAACCGCGCAGTTGAAAAGGAACCGAGCACACGCGCACACTGGAAAGGATCCGCGCACTAAGAAATAAGCGCTACCCAAACGGAAGCCAATTGAATAAGACTTCCACGAAACAACGTACAAGAATATGCAACTACGTCACAACCAGGAAGTATCAGGAGCTCAATAGAGGACGCAAGATACACGTTCTAAGGTACTTTACTCAAACAATCTATGACGAACTTCACGCGCACGTCAGAATTCAAATAAGCATTACATAATTTAGCATTGTAAAACACTGCTAAAACTTGACTCATGTAAAATATATACCTAGATTCAGAAATACTATTCCAACTAGAACATTTACTAAGATAAAATGTAAATGCAGCCGCAATTACAGAGAAGCAAACATTTACTTTACCAGCCGGTAAACACGAGCAGAGAGCACTTGAAAGTTCATAGCTTAGTAGGATTACTTTCTCAAACAAATGTTATTTCAAAATAACGTCTTGACTCCAATAGTAGATATTATATTGATAACAAATAAGTGTTAACCACTTATTGACTTAGCTTGCTTCATCTGTATAGAATTTCCTTTAAACACTGGATAAGTTCTTCTTGAACCAACTTTCTCTTCTCAGTAGTTTTTTCCTTCTTCAAAAGTTTCTAAAGATCTCTATAGTTAAATTTTCTTCAGAACTAAATAACTGCAACCTTCCTCTGAGGAAACTGAAATGAAAGGCAGTTTAGAATCTTAGTGAAAGTTCCAAACTACCTCACAGCATCTCTCATCCAATCACTGTTGTGGAACGGACCCTCCATCTTGGCTTGGGAAATTAGGCACTTCCTGAATAATTTTACATTAAGGAACCTTAAGTAAACAATCAGATGTTTAATTCAGAGCAAACACCCAGACATCACTCAACATTACTCCTACAAATATATATGATGATGTAGCCTCCTAAATGCGAGTTTTCTAATAAAGTGTCTCTTTGAAAATGTGGAAATATGCCATGGAATCCTGACATAGAAACAGGGAAGGACTGATGAAAAGGCTTCTGTCGTGAAATCTAACACGTTGAAAGTACTTCCTGGTAAATTAGTTGAGTAACTTTGGTTCAGTAATAGAAGTTGCAAAGTGTCTAAAAGTTGATACTTACCTTTAAGGTGCTCCTTTAAAAAAGTGTAAAAGTGATTTTACTGAATGGTGTTTCATTAATCTAAAAAGTAATAGAGTTGGTAGTGTTACACCATTTCTAAAGTGAATGAGTAAAAGCCTTCCAATAGGATTTACCCACCTTGGTTAGCTGTGTGCTCTTCTAAATGTGTTAGTGGGTTTTGCTTTCCCTGACCTGCCTTAGTGCATTTGGAAAAACAGTTGGAGTTAATACTAGTCGTTGAGTTGCTTGTAGCCCCTCCAGAAAACATGAGTTGCTTTATTAGCTCTGAACTGTATTCTTAAAGTAATAGTGGTGGTGTAACTGTATCCATTCTTAACTGGTGAGAGTTGCATATGTTGCAAGATAAGTTTGTAACAGTGTTGGTCTATTCAAGTGTTTCTGTAACTAAATAACACTGTACATTGTGACCAATAGGATTCACTGCCCTGGAGTTACTTATTGTAACCTAAAAGTAACTAACCTGGTTTATTCCCCCCAAGAATAGCATACTACCAAACTGAATTTATAACTTTAGATTTGACTCTCCTTGAAGTGCTGAATGCTATTTTTAATAGGGTTATACCATGGTTTGTGGACCATAGGTATGGGGCTGGTTTTATAAGGGATACATTACTCACCGTAATGGTATTTCTGATGCTTGTATCTGCTTAGATTCACATGCTGTGCATAGGCCGACATCTAGTGGAAGCTGCTGGAGTATTACAGTTTGTTTTTCGAAACTCGAAAATGGGCGTCGACACAGGCGTGCCAGTAATACTATCCCTAGTGTGACGTCCACTGTACCCAAGATCCCTCACGCGTCTGGGATCCTCAGATTGTATTTTTTCTGACATGAGGAAGCATGAGGAGTAGCGCGAGTACAGATAATCCAAGCAGATAGACAGAAAGGTAAGACTACAAGCAATCATGCGCCTTCTCTCGGAGGGGAGGAAGGGTGGGTCGCATGTGAATCTAAGCAGATACAAGCATCAGAAATACGATTACGGTGAGTAATGTATCCCTTCTGAGGCTTGTGGAATCTGCTTAGATCACATGCTGTGCATAGATTAGCGAGCAGTACCCGAAGTAGGTGGGATGTGAGAAGGGTCATGAGCAAACAGGTGTCTTAGAACCGCTTGTCCCACTTGTGTATCTGTCTTGGAATGAGTGTCAATGCAGTAATGCTGAGTAAAAGTGTGAATAGAGCTCCAAGTAGCTGCTTTGCAAATGGTGTTGAGGGGAACATTTGCAATGAAAGCCAGAGTGGCACCAATGCCTCTAGTAGAATGGGCCCTTGGCGTAAAAGGCAGAGTTTTTCCAGAAAGAGAGTAACACAGCTGTATACAGTTGATAATCCACTTCGAGATCGCGCCTTTAGAGACGCGATCCCCCTCTCTGCCTGTAGCTACGGAGACAAACAGTTGATCTGTTTTTCTTAGCGGTCTGGTTTTATTTACATAGTAGAGGACTGCCCTACGCACATCAAGGTTGTGTAGTTTCACCTCAGCCGAGCTTTGCGGGTTCTGGAAGAAAGCCGGAAGCTCGATGGACTGGTTTACATGGAATTTAGATATAAATTTAGGTGAAAACCTAGGGTGTGTGCGTAAAACCAGTTTGTCTTTGTGGATAATAAAGAAAGGATCCTGCACTGAGAGCCTGAATTTCACTGACCCTTCTTATGGAGGTAATGGCTACTAAGAAGGCCGTTTTATAAGTCAGGTGTTTGAGACTACTTTTATGCATGGGTTCGAAAGGGGGGCCCATGAGTTTAGCTAGCACCACATTGAGGTCCCATCCTGGCGGTGGGTTCGAAATAGGAGGGTGAAGTCTCTTTACTCCTTCCATGAAGGCTTTAACTACTGGTACTTTCCACCACGATACTTTGTTATGGGATGTGGTGTAAGCCGAGAGGGCTGCCAGGTGTACTTTCAGAGAGTTAAAAACCAAACCTGCGTCCAGCAGGTGGAGCATGTATGTTACCACGTTGGAAGGAGTGCAATCAACTGGGTTGATTTGTCTATTCTGGCACCAAATAACGAATCTCTTCCACTTGTCAAAGTAACAGTGCCTTGGGTTTGGTTTCCTGGATTCTTTTAGGATGTCCATACACCTCTGTGGTAAATTGAGATGCCCAAACTATGACCTCAGGAGCCATGCTGCCAGGTTCATTGAGTTGGGTTCCTGGTGCACTGTTTGACCTTGTTGCTGGGACAGTAGGTTGTACCAGGCTGGGAGTTTGATGGGCTCGCACAGCGCCATCCTGCGTAGGTGTGGAAACCATGGTTGTCTCGCCCACATGGGAGCAACTAGGATGAGCGTCATCGATTCCTTGTTCATCTTGTACACCACCTTCCTGATGAGGAATTGGTGGAAAAGCGTACGCAAACATCCCTGACCAGTTCATCCACAGGGCGTTCCCTTGGGAGTCTGGCTGGGGGAACCTGGATGCAAATCCTGGGCATTGTTTGTTTTCGCTTGTGGCGAATAGGTCTATAGTGGGGAAACCCCACTGAGAGAAGAGATCTTCTACGATCTCTCTGTGAAGGACCCATTCGTGTTCTTCTGGGAGGGAGTCTCTGCTTAGGGCATCCGCTAGGGAATTGAGCTCCCCTGGAACATGTTGTGCTGATAGGAAGATGTTCCGTCTGAGTGCCCACATCCAGATTTTCTGGGCAAGCTTGGACAGATTTGGCGAACGAGTCCCTCCTTGTTTGTTCAGATAGAATATGGCTGTCGTGCTGTCCGTCCGGATCTGCACCGACAAGTTTAGTAGATGGGGCTCGAACGCCCGAAGCGCTCGGAATACTGCCAGAAGCTCTAGCAGGTTGATGTGGTTCTTCGCTACTGAGTGAGACCAGAGACCCTGAGCTGTGTGGTGGAGATGGTGAGCTCCCCACCCAGTCAGGCAAGCATCTGTAGTTACCACTGCTTGTACTTCGGGATCGTAAAAGGGTTTTCCCCTTGCGAGATTCTCTTTTGTCCACCAGTGTAAGCTCTGTACGAGTGTTGGCGAAACGACCACTAGATCGTCCCACTGACCACTTGCCTGAGACCACTGTTTCGCCAACCATTCCTGCATGGGACGCATGCGCAGACGCGCGTGGGGGACCAGGTAAATGCATGACGCCATCATGCCCAGTAACCGCATTGCTTTGCGTACCGTTATTTGTTGACCTGACTGATGATGTGGAATTTGCAGTAGTATATTCCGAATTCTCTCTTCCGAGGGGAAGGTCAACCCTTTCTGAGTATCTAGGATTGCTCCTAGGAACTGTTTTGAGGTGCTTGGCACCAGACTTGACTTCTTCTCGTTGATAGAGAAGCCTAATTCGTGGAGGAGGTCGATAGTCCTCTGAATGTTTGACCTGCAAATTCTTGGGGTTTCCCCCGTTATGAGCCAGTCGTCCAGATAAGGGTACACTGGGATTGCCTCCCTGCGTAGGTGTGCAGCTGCCACCGCCAGTACCTTGGTGAATACCCTTGGTGCTGAAGCTATCCCGAAGGGCAGTACCTTGAATTGGTAGTGGCGACTGTCCACTTTGAAGCGCAAGTATTTTTTGTGCGCTGGGAGCATGGAAATATGAAAATAAGCATCTTTCATATCCAAGGTTGCCATGTAGTCCCCCTTTTTTAGGAGGGGGATTACCTCTTGTAGCGTGGTCATACGGAATTTTTGGGGCTTGACATACTTGTTGGCAGGCCGTAGGTCCAATACTGGGCGCATTGTCAAATCTTTCTTTGGCACAAGGAAGTAAGTTGAATAGATACCCTTGTTTACCTGGTGTCCTGGGACGAGTTCTATCGCGTCCTTTTCTAGCAGAATGGCGATCTCCTCGAGAAGGATCTTCTGATGTTCTAAGGAGTGTATTTTTTGTCGTGGAGGGTGGTTCCGGGGACGCTGCAGTAATTCTATACAATATCCTGTGGACACTTGACAGCACCCATCTGTCTGAGGTGATCCCTTCCCAAGCCTGGGTGAAGTTGGAAATGCGTCCCCCTACTGGGGTTGCGTGAGAAGGGACCCTGAACTGAGCGTCACTGCTTTGGCGGAGGCGTGCCACCTCCCTTGTTGGGGCTGCCTCTGCCTCTTCCACGACCTCTCTTGTTACCCTTGCTGTAACTTTGGGTAGACTGCTGGTTGTTGTTCCATTGTGTACCCTGTCCTTGGGCATAGTTGCCTCTGTGAATTTTGGCCGCGTGGACGACGAAAATTACTGTTCCCCCTCTGGTTCGGGGGTTTGTTGGTAAGCTGGCCAAGGGATTTGAGAGTCTCGTACTCGTCCTTGGCATTCTTAAGTGCGTCTTCGACCGCTTTCCCAAACAATAGATCTGGTTCCACCGGCTTGTCTATTAATGAAGCCTGTGTTTCTGTTTTGAACCCCGACTGCCGTAACCACGCATGTCTCTTGATAACAGTACCTTCTGCTATCAATCTTCCTGCGTTGTCTGCAGCGTCGAAAGTTGCTTTTAAGATACAACCAGACACGGCTCTCCCTTCTGCCGAGATCTGAGCCAACTGGCCCTTTAACGGTTCAGGAGCAGAGGCTATGAGCGCCGCGATCTCTTCCCATTGATGGCAGTTGTAACTTGCCAACAGGGTGGTGGAGTTTGCAATCCTTGCTTGGTAGGCGGAAGTTGAGGCTACCTTCCTGCCAAACCCGTACAGTCTTTTGCTCTCCTTGTCGGGAGGAGCTTCTGACGACGATAAGGGTGTCCCAGCCCTCTTCCGAGTGTTGGTAACCACTAGGGAGTCTGGTTTAAGATGACCTCTTATATAAAGAGGGTCAGACTGGGCTGCCCGAAAAAGTTTTTCGACTCTGGGGTTGACGGCTCTGGTGAGGTTAGGATTCACCAGGGATGGATCTATTCTACATTGGATGGATTTAAGGATAGGGATGGATTGAGCGACCGTCCTCCTCTCTCCCACCAACTCTTCTGCGAAGTCCCCTTCCTCCTGTACACCGTGGGTGTCGATGTGAAAATGTTCTGCTGCGCGAGCAAGAACTTCATTAAGGAGGGGTTGGTTATCAACTGGCGAGTCGGTAACTGGGGCTTCGCTCTCTACCGGGGAATCTACTCTGTAAATTTCCTGCTCATCTTCTACCTCCTCCAGGTGCTCATCCTCCGCATAGTATTCAGACCCGGTTCGTTCCTCCATAATCGTAAACTCCTGGTCCCCTTCAGGGAAAGGTTTTCCTTGGTATCTGGGGTGTGGAGTAGAGTATGGAGTAGAGTAAGGCTGCACCTCGAAGGGGTCAGGTCTTTCGACCCGGGCCTTTTTACTTAGGGGGATAGGATCAGAGGAGCCTGAGGGTGTGGCCCCTTGAGGGTCATACGAAAGGAAATGTATTGGGTTTTTGTCATAAAAATCAGCTAAGGAAGACATCCTTGACATGACCCTGTCTATGTCCTCACTGGACCATTCTTTGGAACAGGGTATGACCTTAGTAGGCAACTTAGAGGACTTATCAAGGGTACCCTTGCTTGATGTTGATGTCCCAGTAGATTTATGTTTATCTGTCTGCTTGGGGTGGAAGGATGGTTTTACAGGAGTGGAAGGCTGAGCCTTCCGCTGTTTCCCTCCCTCCCCGTGCGTGGAAAAATGTTTTCCCTGCCCCTTGTAGGCCCCAGAGACTTTCGACGCCTGGCGCCGAGGGTCGGGAGAGGTATCTTGCTTCGAGCGTGGGGCCTCGCTGGTGTTAACTGCGCTCTCGGTCTCTTGGAGCGCGGCCTGGGGGTGGAAGTCGTCTTCGTCTTCCGACGATCGAACTTCCGTTAATCTAGGGAGCGAGGCACTCTTGGCAAGAGTGGATGATTGCCTTGCGTCATGAGGCGATCTCGATCGAGAGCACCCAGAGGACACCGAGTCGGACCGTTCTATCCGTGCCTCTTTCCGAGAAGTCGACGTCGTCGAGGTTCGGTTGGACTTGGTGTGCTTAGTGTGTGTAGGGTGTGTAGCGCTTGCGTCGCCGGGGGTCTTCCCCATAGCCGCCCTGCCGGACAACCTTCCGAGGTCGGGGACCTGCGCTCGGCAGTCTTTCGACGCCGTAATGCCCTCGCCGTCCGAAAGTACGGCGTCGCTGCAATCGCTGAAGGCGCCCTCCGCTGCCATGGCTGCCTGCCTGGCGTGGTGGGCCCAACGCTTTGTCGAACGGTCCTTAAGTGTTTTAGGTTTAAACCTACTACACGCTCTGCAGTTCGCTTCGGGGTGGTCCCTCGGCAAGCAGAGATTGCACGTGGCGTGCCTGTCGACCCAAGGGTATTTGCGGTTGCACTTGGGGCAGAATTGGAAAGGGGTACCCTCCATACGCACCTTGAGGCAGCGGGCTGGTAAGTGTAGGAAATATATAAGGTGTACCTATATACCAAGAGTGAAGAGTATGTACCACCCCCCACTCTCCCTACTTGCAGGGCCGAGGCCAGCGGCCTACTAGGCCCGGGCCGAGGCCAGCGGCCTTCCGAGGCCCAGATCCGTCGTGCAGCAGCAGACGGTCGATGTCTTCTCCAGCCGTCGTCGAGTGTCGATGGTCGACGTTGGGGTGGGGAAGGATGTCAATAAATAATTTTAAATTGCAATAATTAGCAAAAGTATGGCTAAGGCCAGGGGACTCCGCAAGATGCTTCCGACCAGTATGGCGGAAAAAAACAATCTGAGGATCCCAGACGCGTGAGGGATCTTGGGTACAGTGGACGTCACACTAGGGATAGTATTACTGGCACGCCTGTGTCGACGCCCATTTTCGAGTTTCGAAAAACAAACTAATACTCCGCAGCTTCCACTAGATGTCGGCCTATGCACAGCATGTGATCTAAGCAGATTCCACAAGCCTCAGAAACGTGTTTATAAATTGTGAATAGTACTTCCCCAAAATTCATCTTGGCCTACTGTATATAAAATAAACTATTATTTTTACAATACGTAGTGTATCAGTGTTTATTTGAACCATATGTATGCTACGATTTCTTTGTACTGACCTACAGCCCTCTCTCCCTCCAAGATAAGCATGGCTGCTCCGCCCGTGCTACCAACATTCTCAGATGGTACAGTTTTTGTACTGCCTCATTTGGTTTTATGAAGCCCTTACTTGTACTTCGAAAAACGCAGACTAAACAGTTTTCCATATTTAAATGGAAAGTCAGCCCGACAAATAATGGGAAGTGGTGTGAGGGAACACAGGTGATAGTCGCCGAAGGTTGCTCAACAGCGAGAGGCGATTAATGGATGGAACAGCAAACAATGTTAAAACGTTTTTACTAATAAAGGCATACAACCAGGAATCTCCACACCACACGAAATATGATGGTGGAAAGAAATCTGAGGGACCTAGACGTGTGAAGGACCATGGGTACAGTGGACCTCACACTAGGGACAGTATTACAAACACACCCCATTGACATCCCTTTGAGTTTTGACAAGTCATACCACTAGATGTCGGCATAGCATGCGATCCAAACATATCCACAAGCAATAGATTGATATATATATATTCTATTTTTCTTCTGTTTGTTTTGTACCTGGTATATGTCCCACTTTTTGACACGCTGGCACACCACTTACTCTTTGTACTATTGTACAGGCATCCTTCATGGGACTGCCTGTCATTTGTAAATGCTATTGTAAATCGGTTTGAAATTGACATCCCTGTTCTTCAAATAACTACAAATTATGCACAGATTACTACAGGAATTTGACATTGGACTACGAACATTAGGTTCTCCTAGCTAGGTCATGTCACAAGACAGACTCCGATAATTTCTTAAAAGGGACTTCCTTAATATTTTAACAATACATGAGAAAGTGGGGTCTTTAGTTAAGGTGGCACATTACGTATAAAATGCCTACAGGGTCTTAAGAAGGAGCTAGACGCCATAAGGCATACATCTGTATAACAGTGGCTATAATGGGGCAACACAAATTAGGGCTATCCATGTGCTCCAAGCGCCTACAACATAAAAGTCTCAAAAACCCAATCTTACAAGTATATCCCTCAAGGGACGCCATATTCTATTGAGCAAAATCTATGTGTTATGAGCAATAGAAAAGTCCAAACCAATTCTTAATAGATTGGTCCTTAGCATGCTATCTAACCCTATACTTTGAAGGAAATCTTCCCAAACATAGGAGATAAGTGTTCATAAACGTCCATCAATGTCTAGCCCTAGTCAACAAAACACAAGATGCACCCCTCCAGGCACCATTAAGAGGATCAAGCCATAACACTTCATCTCCTTGTTTCCCCTTTCAGGTCTCCAGGCCACCCAATAGGCTGTTCTTCAAACCTTTATTTCTCCGTTAAGTTGTTTGACCTTTTCTGTCTCATGGGTGAGGTTTGCCCCTTCTTCCCCCAACCAAGAATGTATTCCAAACTTCTGGATGGGAGAATGTCTGAGCATCACTTTCCTCTTCAATCTGGTTAGAAACTAGTATTTCCTCACCAGAAATCAGACAATCTGTGGATACTTTACTCCAGGGAACACTTCAAAATGTCCACCTCTACCCAGGATTGTGGCTCATTCTCATCACCCACTCTAATCAGCCTGCCTGAAGCTCACTTGTCTTCTCAGCAAGAACTTATCTATGACCTCTACAAGGTTGTCCCTTCTCAGCAGTGACATGGTCTCAGACAACTCTACATTCTTTGTCTTGGCACCAAATGAGCTGCCAATGCATCAATTGCTGGTTAAAACCACAAAAACAGTATGTTCAAGGTCACAAATCAAAAACTGCCCAGACCAACATAACATGCATTGCACTATTTACACATGCAGATACAACTAAGCACAAGTAAACCTCTATGTGCTCACATATCAACTTTCCAGAAGCGTTAACCCTGCAGCACAAACATGGCCCCCAGATTAATAGAAACGCCTCCACACACTCCTAAAAGGAGCACATCTTAACAGTGTACACATTCAAAGTTTTGTATGTCAACACACACCAACACTAAAACCTTGCCACTGGTTTTCAAATACCAAGACATTGCTCCAAGACACAGGCCACTTTTAGAAACATATGATATGCGGGGAAATTTCTTCTCTGTGAAAAGGACAGTGAGCTAAAGACTTGGTAGAGTCTCTCCCAGGGGTTATTCACCCAAGAACAAGTCATTGGCCTGTGTTCGTGCTGGTAGAGAGATTCCCAGACCCCCCTTTTTTTTTTCACTTTTAGAAACACACAAGCACAACTCGTCCCCCATATACATGTGAACAACATACCAGGCACACAGTTCCACCTGCCAATAAATCGTAAATTAAAATGTCTTCAGGCTTGAGTATCAACTAGTTGGGCAAACTTTGAATTGTTCAACCTACTTCTGAAACTATGCATGCCCGGGGGATGTGGGTCAGAATCACCCAAACGGAATAATGAATATAATTAATGCACAGAAGTCGCAGTTCACTGAAGGAAACAAGTTAACATGTTTCAAGGCGATACAGATGGTTGCCCCAAACAAGTCTTCGCCTACTTATCCATCCGTCCACCTACAAAGCCATTGTATACTCATCCAAGCATCCAGCTCCCATACAACCATTTCCATCCATCTAACCATATAACCATATTTACCCACTCATCTCTACCAAAAAACAGACCCATTAGCTATGCCAATGTAATTTGTATGAAGGAGCACTGATGAGCGCCTGTTGATTAAGCATAAATGGTCAAAGTCTTACACGCAGAGTAACCTCTGAACCAGGTAAGCAGAGAATCAAATGTTATGTTATTTTCTGCATTTATATAGTGCCTTATATAACATTGGTATGGTCTGAAGGCGCTAGTAGGTTGAACACCCTTGGGAACTGAAGTTCATATCAGTAGAGAGAATCAAAGGTGCGTGTGAGCACGGGGTATGTGTGCAGCTGGTGTGGTATTCGTGTAATAGCTGCTTCTTAGCGATAGGTGTGGTGGTTGAGAGATCAGGAATGTGTTAGTTCTGGCAGGATTTATCCAGACCGAAAGTGGCTGCGTTAGGCCTGAGGAGAACGCCTGGCTGGGGGGTGTGTAACCAGCAGTGTTTACTTAGAGTGATGGGGAGTGTGCGGCGGATGTTGGTATGAGAACAGTTATACCAAATAGTGTCATAGTATCTGTGTTCTAGTGGAGTGGTGGTGTAAAGGAGAGAGTAAGCGTGGTGGTGAGATATGATTGGTTATATGCGCATTCAACGCTCTCTGCATTCCAAACCATACTATATACGTCACGCAATTCTATGCGCTCCAGTCCGTTCCATGCACTCCTATGCACTCCATGCCTCCAGCCTGCTCCATACACTCCGGTCCGCTCGACGCACTCCTGTCTGCCCCATGCACGCACTCCTGTCCGTCACATGCACGCAAATGCGCTCCATTTACTCTGATCTGTTTCGTGTATTCTAAGTTGTTTTATGCAATCCATCCACATATTTACCCGTACCGTTCCGTGTATTCTAAGTTGTTTTATGCACTCTGTCCACATATTTCGCCTGTAACATCTTCATACTTCATCCTTCCCATCCACCTATTTTACATGATTCATCCGCTTACGGCACCCGTTTCATCCACATACGGCACTCCATCCATATACGGCACCCGTTCCATCAACGTACGTCAGCAGTTCCATCCACATATAGACTCCATCTACATACTTCACTCGTTCCGTCCGCTCTACGCATTCAGCAGCTCTATGTACTCATCCATTCTACGTACTCATCAGTACTGCATGCAATCTGTATTGTTCGGTCTAGGCACTCGTTCCGTCTAGGCACTCGTTCGGTCTAGGCATTCACCTGTTTTGCGCAGTCAACCGCTCCCCACACTCATCCGCTCCCCGCACTTGTGTTTTCCATTCATTCAACAGCAATATGCTCCCAACAGCCTTCTAAAGTAATTCCCTAATACGCATTAATCCTGTTCTATATATTCATCCGCTCTATACACTCATCCGCTCTATACACTCGCCAGGTCTGCACATTCATCTACTCCAGCGATCTACACACTCTCCGGACTTCCGGACTCATCCGCTATCCACACTCATGCGTTCTACATACTCATCTCCTCTACATACTCATCTGTTCTATACAGTCATCCGGTTTGCGCTCATCCATTCTGCACATTCATCTGTTCTACGCACTCCTGCGTTCTACTCGCTTCTCTGTATTTACGCACTCATCCGCTCAACACGCTTGTCCGCTCTACACACCCAACCGCTTTACACACTCATCCGCTCAACATGTTCATCCATTCTATACACTCATCCGATCTACATACTCATTTGATTTACACTCATTTGATCTATATAGTCATCTGTTCTTCCACTCAGCGCGTTCATCTGTTCCACACGCTTCATCCATTCTAACTATTTCATCCACGCCATTCACTTCGTTCGCTCCTCATGCATTATGTCCATTTCAGAAGTTTAAATCTCTTTACTGTTTTCGTATGATTTATTCTCATTAACCACTTCACTGCTTTGATCTACTTTACTCGTTTAATTCTGTTTGTCCTTCTAGTTTATATTAGGGGTTATTTAGCTGTCAATTTCTCGCATCAGGTAGTTTGTTGGATTGGTGTCATTGAACTGCTGTTATTCTGTTTGGGTTAGTTTGGTACGGGTTGGTTTTAGGGGAAGAGCCAGGTTTTCAGCAGTTTGCGGAAAGACGTTAAATCCTCAGTTAGGCAGATGTGGGGTGGGAGTGAGTTCTACAGCGTGGGGGCCAAGGCTGAGAATGATGATCCGCCTAACCTGACTGAGTTTGTCTTGGGTATGACTAGGAGGCCGGCTGAGCTTGATCTTAGGGTGCGTGGGGGTAATGGGATTTTAGCTTGTCTTGAAGATATTGAGGTCCGGTTTTATGCAGTGCTCGATGGGTGATGCATAAGGTTTTGAAAGTCACCCTTCGGGCTACTGGAAGCCAGTGCAGTGTCTTAAGGGCTGTGGAGATGTGGTCTCTTGGCATTTTGGCTGCCGCGTTTTGTGCCCTGGAGTTTATTCAGTTGGTACACATGGACTCCGAGGTATAGGGGGTTTGCGTAGTCCAATCTTGATATAACGATTGATTGGACCGCGGAGTCTCTGTTGGGAAAGGAGAGATATGGAAAGATGCGCCCAAGGGTTTTAAGGTGGTAGTGGCAGGACTTTGAGATGATGACTTGGCGCGAGAGCGTTAGGTCAGAGTCAAGGGTGCATCCAAGATTTTTCACTGAGTTGGAGGGGGTCGGCGAGTTGCCCATGGCGGATGGCCAGGGTAGTGGGTGCGGAAGAAGTTCGGAGTTGCCACATACCATGATTTCCGTTTTGGATGGGTTTAACAAGAGGTGGCTTTGGGTCATCCAGAGTTCTAGGTCAAGGAGGCAGGAGGCCAGGTCGGGAGTTGGGTTTTGAGTTCAGGAGTTTTAGAATTAATTCAGTGTTGTCGGCGTAGTTGTAACACAGGATGTTGTGTGAACAAATTATTGGTGGGAGGGTGATCAAGTAGAGATTGAATAGGAGGGCGGATAGGCATGCTCCTTGTGGGACTCCTGTGTCGACTGGTCGGGCTTGGGAGGTATAGGTGGAGTGTATCGTTATTTGGTACCTATCTTTGAGGAATGAAGCTATCCATTTAAGAGCGGTTCCACGAATTCCTAGGGAGTGGAGGCGGACTAGGAGGATTAAGTGATTGTGTCAAAGGCGGCGGATAGGTCAAGGATTAGTGCGACGCATCCCGGGGAGTCTGCCGTCATTTTAAGGTCATCCCAGATTGAGGTTAGGGTGGTTTCAGTTCCGTGACGGGCTCTGAAACCCGATTGTGCGGGGTCTAGTAGGTTGTTGGCTTCGACAAAGACATTTAGGTCGGAGTAGGCGGTTTGGTCAATGAGTTTGGCAAGGAAGCTGGTGTTTGAGATGGGGCGGTAGTTTTTGGGCTCGAGAGGGTCGAGGGAAGGTTTTTTAATTAGGGGTTTGACATGAACCGTTTTGAATGCGTCGGGAAAGATGCCAGAGGAAAGGGAGGCATTTATGATGGATCTTGCATGTTCTCCTGCGCATGTGGAAGCAAAGATTTCTTTGAGGGTTGTGGCTGGGCAAGGGTCCAGCGGAGAGCCAGATGGTTTGCAGGCAGATAGAAGTTTGAGAAATTGCTCTGGTGATATTGGACTAAAGGATTTGAACGTTGGTTGCGTAGTGGTCACAGCCGGTGTGCTGGCCGGTATGGGGGAGGGGGGGGGGAGGGGGGGAGTATTGCCTGGTGGATGTAAGAGCCAGTTTGGTGGCTAGAGTATTTGTTCTTTCGAGAGCTGCGGTGTAAATATACTAGAGGTCACTGCAAGACATACGGTATAGGATACCAACGACCAGGCCGGAGATCCTACAGCAAAGCAACAAATGGAAGGATCTTACAAAAGACTAAGGTGGAAGAAACAAGACAGCAGTGATCTGTTGAGCCATCGACAGTTCAGAACATATTCATAATGGATACAGGGAAAAAAATAACCTTAATACCCTGGACAAATCTCAGCAGATCACCTTGCTCCAAATGCTGCTACGCCCAGAAGAGAACAACAAAGACAGGTGTTGTGCTGGCCAGGACTGCATGATCCCAGGTCAGGTAGAGAACATCTGCATACGTTGGCATGTTTACACAACATGAAGCCCAAATGAAAAAAATAGCATAGGTTGACAGTAACTATTGAAAATACCCTTTAAATGCCTTCATAGCCAGATCAGCGCTCCCGCCATGTCTTGGCCAATCATCTTTCCCCTCCACCACCAGCAAAAGGTATTTCTCAAAACCCGATGGAACTTGAAAACGGAGTAATCATTAATTCACTCACGGTCAGAATCTTTCCATTCTTACTGCTCTGCAGCACTAGGCATCGGCTGGTGATTTCCACAGCACGCTTCTAAAATAAGAAACATTGTTCAAACAGCACTTAAACATCTTTCAATTTAAAATGAGCAATCATTGTACCCCAATTGAAAAACTAGTACACAACTCTGCTAATTTAGGATATGCACTATTACATTTGGGGTACTAACTTTTGCATAATTGTCTGATAATTTAACATTTAGGTGTCAGTAACAATTCTCATGTTAGTTGAAAGTACAGGTCCCATGAGGGAGTGTAGTTTAGAAAAATATTTAATTAATGGGAACCAAATAGTGATTATTGGTAATTCGTAAAGGAGCCCCTCCAGTGAGTAGCCGCCATTGAATTCACTATTCAATAAGGGCTGAATCGACCATGCAAGACTTATGACCAGCAGGTTACGCAGAGATCTCTGCAGCAGGTGTTCACCAACTAAGTTATGTTACTGTTAATTGAAGCCTACTCGTTAGTAGTTTCGTTAAGTCTGTTGAAATGCACTGTCCACACATTCATACAACTGGCCATTTTCTGACAGTGTAAACTGCAGATCTCTTTACTGCCTCAATGTGGCTTGCTACAGTAAAATGAAAGCCCTTTCCCTTCCATTCACCACTAGATGGGAATAGGCCACCCGAAGACCCAGACCACCAGCAACAAAGACTGCCCCATCTTGTATTGTATTGTATTTGTTTATTTGTATCACGCACCTAACCCTGAGGTAACTGGGCGCTGGAAAACCTACGTTACGGTGAACATACTAATAAACATACATAGGTTTTCAAATAAATAGTTGTTCCAGCAGGTGGGTTGGACAAACCTTACAGGTAGGTCTTGCAATCAACAGGTGGGTCGACCAGAGGTTACAGGTAAGTCTGTGAGTAGGGCAGCAAGTTCATTTACGGGCAAATTAAGGTCAAGTCAATTACAGTTTAGGCGAATCAAGAAGCAGGACAGTGAAGATAGAGTATAGATCCGCTGGCAGCTGGGAGTTATTCTGGGAGAGCCAGTAGTAGGGATGCCAAATATCTTATCTACATCTGTTATGGTGACCGATTTTAGTTTTTCCCCCCTCCAAGTTCCTGCTACTGATGGGAAGAAATCAAGAGATCAGTAGCAAGTTTAGTTGAAAGTTACTGTGAAGAGGGAGTGTAGGAATCATCGCTTCACTGGTCCACGTAGAATGATCCCACTGTTAACATGTGCTACAGAAACATACCCACCCATGAATGGGGTTTTAATCGCCAATGATTAAACTATAATAGTCGGTAGATTAGTAATCTAGTCAGACCATTAGTTTAGAAAGGAGGTACATCTTCAGGTAGCGGTCAGGTCACGACCGCAGAGTGAAACTGTTGGAACAAGGCATTTGAAAACCAATGATTTGAAGGAGGTTGAGGTATTGGTGGGGAGCACAGCAGTGGGAACGGGTAGGCAGCCCCCAACGGAACTTGCGATTTACAGGAACTGGCATTAAGCAAACCTATAAAGTTGGGAGTACCAAGAATCTGGCAAAGCAGGAAATCTAGCATTTGTCTTCTGTAATAGATTGTGGAAATTAACAGTATGTGTTAGAGTGGAAAATAGGTCTGTGTGCAGGAAGTCGTGGTGACAAGGAGCAACAGTACTTTAAGAGTCATGGTTTGTCAAAATATCCAACTATAGAGGGAATATTCTGTGGGTTTGTGAGGAAGAATGGTTGAAGTTCGAAAACAGAGCAGATGTGGTGCTCAGAATCTAGAATGCAGTGGTTTCCTTCGGGAGCCTCTGCTTCTAAACTTATTGTGTAACAAAAACAAAAAGAAAACAAAAGAAAAGCATAGAAACAGTTCAAATGCCAAGCACACATTTTTAAACAATCCACAACATTGTCGCCCTACTCTTGGGTCAGTACTACATCACAACTGCTTGCTTCTCAAGTTTGTTTTCCTAATCTACAATGGTCTTCCTCCACTGCACCCATTTTATTGTACCTCAGTTTATTCACCATCTCATTCCCTTAAATCCGCGTCTGCACTCAACCCCACTGTCCCATATGCTCATTCTCCCTACTCGCCTCATCAGAACAGACTGCCCAAAACAATCAAAGCCAGCACGAAGTGTGGCTCTTCAAAGCTTGGCTTAAACTTCACTTACTAGCTAAGGGGGGGACCCCTCTTCCCCAGTCTCCATACCCGATGACACCACTCCCTCTAATAATGCTTCATATAATTTGCATAGTTTGAAGCACTTGCCCCCTAGGTGTATGTTAACTTTGTATCCACATGTTTTCTTTACGTTTGAGAACGGATTTCCTGTGTATGCGTTGTTGTACAAGCACGCTTCATGGGAATGATCCACCGTCTGTAAATTTGTTATTGTAGATCATTTCTGATTAAAATTGACATCCCGTTATTCAAATACACCCAAAACATTTAATTGAATCCAATTAATCAGAAAAGATAAACTAGAATGTTCACAGATTGAATTTCACCCATAGTATCAGTCTGAAGATCCAGGGTATTCTTTCGCTATAAAAAAAAAAAACTGATCAGGATGCAGCTCCTGCATCCTGTTCAGCAATTGTTTGAAATAAAGCTACATTAGTAGCAGTGGAGACACTGTCAGTTAACTATTACAGGAATGTTCTTTACCTCAAACTCTTACAGAAAGAAATTAATCCCAAATTCAATTTGTACTAAACACATTTTCTTTAAACCAACCAACTCTATACTGACAAAGAAGTGCTTTGGGTGTCAAAGATGGCAGGCGCCTCCTTGGAGAACCCAAACAGCAACCTTCGGTGAGCCTTTCCTCCCATTGGCTGCATCCTGCACATATGGCTGAGGAAGCCCCCATCCGGGAGGTGCAGCCAGCCAGCACTAAAGGCCGGCATATAAGGTTGCTTTCAGTCTCAGCTAGTCTGTCGGACCGCGCATCATCATTCCCGCAATACAGCTGCTTAAGCATCGGCAACGCTTTTGTATGCCCGGACGCCTCTGCACTATACATAAGGCACGCCACCCTCCACCACTGCTGTGGAGAAAGTCCCCTTGACCAGGCATACATTATCTGGCCCTCAAACTAGTCAGCCTGCACTTCGTATTCGCCTCACTTGAGCTCCATTTATCACCCTACCAAGCCCACCCCCTTCCGCACACCATTAGCAACGGCCTTCCCAGCCCGCTTACTGAAGCTTGTCCCCACATCAACATCTCGGCCTAGCTCTACTGGCCAAAGGCATGGGCACCGATCATCCCAACCCTGGCGTCCAGAGCTGCATGTTGCACACAACACCACAGCCATATCTGCTCACCATTCTTGGCACACCCATGAGCGCATGGGCCAAGCCTTGACAACATCATCCAGTGATCCGGTCTGTCCACTCTCCTATTTGTACCACTACTCCCTACCTCCAACTATGAAACCGCAATCTGCACTTAGGAACGCGCCAACAGTCTTTGCTCAACCCCCACACTCTAGTGTAGGAGCCTCTAGGTCATCTGCGAGCATATGCGCCCACACTAGGATGGCCTACAAACTCCCCCTGAGCTGCAGAACTGCCCAAAACATTCAGAGCCAGCCACCTGATGGCACCTACCCCGCCATGCTCACCAAACGTTTGTCACACCAAGCATAAAATCTGCTTCTTTGCCCTAGATTCAACGAGACTCACTCTGAGGCTCCCTCTTGCCAACTGAATGTGTGTCCAACGTAGTCACCAAGAAATGTTACTGCGTGCACGGTTGACCATGCTCAATACTGACAAAATCACCAGTGGAGTAAACCTCAAAAGAAATGCTGCTAGCTCTATAAATTATGCCATTGTTCTGACTGACACCTATAGCCCTGCCAATGCCTTAATCCGTCTGGCTCCCAATAGCACGACTAATGTTTCTGCCTCACCTTGCATTGCCATTAACGGCAACAAAAACAGAAATACAGTCAGCCGACAATCCAAAACACTGAACAGTGCACCGGAATATCCATCGGACGCCTGCAGCTCCAATGCAAACTTCTCCAAACTCCTAGGAACCACTCAAGCTATCCCTCGTCAATGTCTGCTCATTTCCTACCCATGCACTTCACATCTATGACCTCCTGACAGTAGATAATATGGACGCCCTCGCCATTGCTGAAACTCTGCTTTACGCAGCATCAGGTCCTGCCTAGTCTCTTGCAATCCCGTCAGGTTATACCATTTTTAGTAATGACAGACCATGCCAGAAGGGGGTGGAGTTGCCCTCATAGCAAAAGACCACCTTCGTATGGGGCCTTTCGACACTTCTCAACGAGAATTCCGACATCCCATCTATGAAACTGACCACCTCCCCTACTAACACAATCACAGTCCATGTTATTTACGGCCCACCACGCCCCATCTTGACCTTTGTGGAAGACCTTCACACGCTAGGAGATAAAGCAATCATCAAAAGTGATCCCCCTGGGACGACCAGACTAACTTGCAAGCAACCTCAAGGACCAATTTGCTGAATGCCCTTGGCTTCTGTCATTGCATCAGCAATCCTACGCGCGCCAAAGGGTGGACTCTGGATTTGATAGACATCAACTGCCTCATCACTGTGCGTTCCAATTCTTCCTGCCCGTGGTCTGACCGCCACATCATTGCCTTCACCATCCCTCTCGACCAGCAAACAAGCCTCTTTATTTAATATGGTTGGTTTATTTCAAACCTTTCATAAAAACAGTCCATTACATTCCATCACCAGATCAAATCTACACATTTATAGACTTTCCTATTAACTCATTGTTACAAGATTAAACCACCAAGAATTTCATTACACGCACAACATCCAACATTTCCTCCATAAATCTCATTGCAGCCAATATAATCAAATTATTTTCTCCTATTATGAACATGTCCCACCATTCCTGCAACGTTAGATTTATTTAACGTTTAGGCACCCCACTCCTATTTCCTTCTCATTGTGTCCATACCACTACACTGTCAATAGGTGCTGGGAAATTTCCACCTCGTCATGTCTCCTACAAAATCTGCAAGTGGTATCACCCTGCATTAGCCTTGTCATACAAATAACTTCTCTAATTGGCAAAAACATTCAGTCTGAGCAGCATAAAGAGATCCTTATAACTGGCTCCGAAATGTTACTAGATATTTGGGCAGTTGCTTTAATGACCTTGTGCTTTAGATTCAGTGGCAGTCTAAGAACCTTTGTGCTAGAGTATCTATCCAGTGCATTTGCTTTATCTGGAGCTTAACCTTGCTGGGATTGGCAACAAGGGTGACTTCTGTTAGATTGAGGGTCTTGAGCCACTCCCTACAGGTTTCCTTCCAGGTATCCAGAATCCATTCGGACCCCCACCATTCTAAACATTTCAAATGGGGGAGGGAGTTCCCCTTTATGCATTTTCGAAACAGGCACAGGGAGCTCCACCTAGTCATGGAGCGCAAAGATTGAAGACCCAATTCAAACCTAATCAGGGAGATTGGAAAACCTTTAGGAAGAGCCAGCACCATCCTCCAAAAAAGGTCCTCCAACTTATTGCAGAACCCTTGGGGAACATTCGGGACTGATTCTGCTCCATATGAGAATCGGGATAGGTTATGGGTGGTAAAGTAAATGTACCCAATCTCTTGTGGAACAGTCTTGTCTGGGTAGCTAGTCTTACGGTTTTCAATCTTAAACCCTCCCTCCAGGGTTTCTCATTCACACTACAATTGAATGGGAACTCCCAAATACACAATGGAATCCACACACAATCTTCACTGAACCCACCACCCAGGTAAATGTGAGTTTCTTAATCCTATAAGCGCTCGGGAGGACCATAATGTCAGTTTTTCGTGTGTTTACTCAATTCATTTGCCTCTAGGTATGATTCTAGTTGCTTCAGTCTTCTTTGTAGCCACATCAGTGTTTGGTCAATAAGGACCAAATTGTCTGCGTATAAAACCCACGGAATCACTTGGTTGGATAACTTTAGGGGGAAAACATAACTCCCGTCTGACTAGATTCCATATCAGACAGGTGCAGAGTGAATAGCTCCGGGGCCAAGGGACAGCCCCATTTCAGAACCCTGAAAGTTTGAATTGCTTTCATAAGTGTACCCTTAAGAGACATCCTTATTTGGACTGTGGTGGATGAATAAGGGGCCTTGATTGCCTCCACCTGGTCTCAAGGGCACTGCCAATTCGACAATTTCTCCCATAACCTTCCTCTACTGATGCTGTCGAAGGCTTTAGCTCGAGATCGATAAATGCTAGGTACACTCTGGTTTTAATTGCCCTCAACTTGTGTTTAAAAGAAAGAGAGACTAGTGCCTACCCCTGGGACAAATCCGGGTTGTCTTATCAATTTGCCCAGAGCTAGTTGCCAACTTTTTTTAGATGTCAACAGAATGGACGAAAATATCTTCCCAAGGGTATCAAGCAGGGCGATGGGCCTATAATTTTTAGGGTTGTCTCCATCGCCCTGCTTAAAAATGGCGATCAGTGCTGCCGATCAGGAGGGAGGGATCTCTTGCATGTAGGATTTTATTAATGAGAAATCAGCCCAATTTTGCAGGTTTTTGATTAAGCAGGATGTTCAGCCCATCCTGGCCTCCAGCTCTGGAGTTCAGCTTCTTTATTAAACCACTATATCCTCACGGTCAAAGTCAATGGACCAAGGGGTGCAGCTTTTGCCAGAGTGCAAAGTTCGACTGAGTCCGAGGTGGCAAAGAGATCAGTGAAGAACCTTATCCATGCCTTCCCTGACACTGCGGGGATAACAGAGGCCAGTTGGAATGTTGCATCATTATTGAGCAGCGCCTAAAGATCATGTGTGTTCTTATTTGAGATTATTCTCATTTCCACATCCGCCTGGAAGCGTTGGGCTTTGCTAGCTAGCAGCTAACTTTTATATTGCTGCTTGCGTTTCTTTTTTATGGCAACTTTGTCACCAAACTGAAGATGGTTTATCCTACGAAGATCGGCTCTAAAGGTTTTCTTAGCTTCTTAGTTTGGATAATGCAGTCTCTTAAAATTATATTTGCCACCCATATTAGATTTCATTTGGAAGTTCAGCAAAACACTGGAATAGTCTGTCCCCAAATTGCAAAATTCTAGGGCATTTTTATACTGGGCCGTAATCTTTGGGACCTCCCTCTGGAGTATTCACAGTTGGCTGCCACCCCGATTTATGTGCATGACGTTCGTCCTATCACCACATTCACCAGCCAAGCCTTTAAAGATAAGATGGGAGACAGTGGTCACCATCTGGTATCGTGTCCTTTTGCCGACAACCTATTTTCGAACTGCGGTTTTGCTGAAAATTCATCGACATTTTGTGAGGGTGCGAAAGGATAAAAAATGGGCAGGGGAAGGTAAATAAAAAAATAATTAAGATGGGCTTGGGGGAACCCACCCCCCTGAAAATAATTAAAAAATTGACATTTTTCAGCAAAACTCCCGTGGCAAAACACCCGTCGGAATAAAGGAGGCTTGGTGAAAAGACATGCAACCCGCTATCTACCATTAGATTAATAAGAGACCAAATCAAATAGACCAGAGACAAAATAGTAATCCAGGTGAGCTTTCAGAGCCACGCGACCATGTAACACTGGTCGGGATATCACCTCTTATCAGGTCCCAGCGCCAAAATCCTGCAGGAGCAGACAAATAGCCCACCAGATCCCCCAAACTGGTTCACCCAACATTCAATAGGAACTACTATGAGTTGACCAAATTTGGGGGTGCGGGCGGAGTGGATAAAATAAATGGTCAGGATTCCTCTGGCTCCCTTAGTCTTCTGGACGTCTCAGAACTCTGGAAAACCTGCAAGCAATATATCACCGATTAATCTTCCAACCTAAATTCACTAGCATCTGTAATTTTATAAATGTATTCCTCACCAAAACCCACTGTTTTACCCAACTGCCTCTGCTTAATGCCTAGAGGCAACCTTAAGAAATATCTTTATATTGGGCAGCATTACTGCTGCAATCTGTGGCACTTTAGTCTTTGTTCCATGAATGTTTACTCTGGAGCACATTTAGAAAATATACAACTGTTTACTGCTGCACACTCAGTGACTCAGTCTGTTGACTGTCATTAAGATGGTTAACACTGAGGCATATTTTAATATTTACATTTCCTCTGGTACCTTGTAGTGACACTCCTTTGTGCTTTTGAAGATTTCTCCACTTAACTAAGAACTCAAACTTCTAAAACTCCTTTGACAGAAAGTTGCGTGCTTAGTTCTTCTCAAACAGATAAAGAACTCAAGTATTGCTATGTACATTACGTTGGTTGTTCTTGTTATTCTTACCTTGACTTCTTAAATATTCCCTTGATAACGAAACTGTACTACACTACTTCTCAAACTGTTCTCAACTTGACGCTTGCTCATTAAACAGCTGCCAGTGAATCGCGCTCATCTGACTGCCTTCAGAATATACATGCGCACATTTCACTTACTGGACTCTATGCGCTGAATGAAGATTGTTGCCCGCTTCCCTTCTCGAATTCTGCACGCTCGCTTGCTGGATGCCACCCAGCCGATCGACTCCGACACAATACACGATTCACTGAGGAAATGAAAAGCTCTGCGCTATTCAAATTACTTCCTCCTCATGCAGACAGGCGCTGAAAGGGCCTTTCCTCTAGCACTGCCAAGTTCCCGACGCGCACGCACTCCAAGGTTGCTAGCTTTGACAAACACGCGCTCACAATGGAAATTACTTTACTATTCAATTCCAACACGGATGCGCACAAGGGAAGCAAACTGTGCTGCTTAAAAGCTTTAAAGTTCTTTACAACGTTATCAAAAACTTGTAATAGAGCCTAAAACGTATGCCTTTTACTTCTTTTGACTTTCCTTCACAACATATTTGATTAAGAACTACTGCTTTCATATAGAAAATTGCTTTAAGATTTTCATTGACTCAATTTCTCTTCAGTGACTTATCTGAATGGCTCTTTAGCACTTTCAGCTGAAACCATACCTTTATATTAAGATCCCCACAGATCACATTCATCTCCACCCAACAATGAATAAGTTGAGTAACCGTCCACACAAATTAGTCTTACCCAATCCCAGCAGGGTTCCAACACAGGTTGAGCAGGACCAGTAACCATGAACTTTTCAGAAACCCTCTCCCAGTTTAATAGCACCAACTGAACAAAGTGGTTTGGGTTCCTTGTTTCCAAAATCTTAAGGTTCAGCCCCAGTTTCACCAGTATTAATAGGCCGACTGAAGGTCTTCCAGCTGGTCTTGTCTGGGCCAGATTTAGAGAAACTTCAAGGACAGCCAAGTTTCCTGCATGCATAGTACGTCATATCTGGCGAAGTCCAGACCATCCTCGAAGATGCACAAAACCTCTAGTGTTCCATGAGGACAGACGTAGGGGGACATCTTCCTGAGGCACCGAGTTATAAACCCTGGGCCTGCCCCAATGAGCCCACTAACCAAGACCAGTCAGGAGACTCTGTATGCCTGTTTTTTCCCTGGCTCATCTTCACCATTCTGTCTAAACCTGTAGCTCGATCAAAAGATAACTTTCAAAGATGTTGCCTGATCCCCGTTCAACACGGAGTAATTGGAAACATGGGGTAGTTGGACTCTCGCCTTGATCTTGAAGAGTGAACCTTTAGGCCCAACCTCATTCTTGCATCAGGGTTATTCATGGGTATATCTCGCGGGGAGCCATTCCATTGGCCAACACCCAGATTCCTAGGGACATGAGACTTGAGAAGTGAACTATCAGATAATTCAAAACCCAGGAGGTAGAAAGTCCACAGATGCTTCCAATAGGGCGTTTCTCATCAATATTGAATGTAGATGTACAATCAACCAATCTAGGCGGGTTTCGTTTACAAATGCCACCATCTTGATATCCTCTGGAGAAATGAATCTGAGTTTAGGCAAACATTACAGCAATTTTAGAATGTTTTTCCTATTCATGATTAGGCCCGCTCTCCCCGGAATTAGCATCTCGATCGAGACTTGAAGTTGCGCTGGAGCCTAGAAATTCAGCGGTATCCTCATGTTATCTTCTCTCTGGCCTACGGTAGTAGAGTGAGGAGTAATAGCTCGCTCTTTTTCCTCAACCAAAGATTGTCTTTCGTTCAAGCGTCTGGAAGTGGGAACCTCTCCCCCCCACCCCTGTTGGTTAAATTCAACTGAGGGGGAGGGGCTGAAAGTTCTCGGGTGGAACAAGTTAGATCGCATTTGTGTGCTGGGGCAAAGCTTCTGGCCCAAATCAAAAGTTAAATCATTCCGGTCTTCGGTCTCCTCATTCATTTAACCCAACTAGGTTGATAGGTTCAGCAGTAGAGTTCTCATCCATTTCATGACCTAGGCATATATCCCCTTGAGATGCAACCTGGGACATGGTTGCTTTCCTGGGGCCATCAGAAGAGCGTTTATCCTTAGTTGGAGGTCTCATTTGCGCACGATTCCTCATAAACGCTCTGCAGCTGTTAGACAACCTTTTTGGTTAGGTGCTGGTTTTTCGATTTACTTTGTTGCTTCACAACCGATTTTGGCCCTTGGTCACCCCTACTCAGTTACCAAAGACTTAGTAGAGTTTCCTGGTTTCTGTTCTACTCTCGCTGGATTGTGGCTTTGTGGGTACTACGACAGCATTCTCAATTTCAATAACTGACCCCGCTGAATCCGACCGGACCATTTTAGGCCAGGCTTGGATAGGCCCTGGCTTTATTTGGTTGTGTGCACTGCCCACCCAGTTATCTGCCCTTACTTTCCGTGAACCAGAATTAGGGAAAGGTGGATCAAGCGGGAGCTGTCCCCTCGTTTCCATTGGAGGCGGCGCCATAGTGTGGGCACTGGACAGGACCCCTCGATCACTGGCTCCCATCAACTTAGGATCATGAAAGCCTTTTGGGTGTCTTGACCATTTCAATATTTCCAAGATATAAAACATTAAAGTGTTTTTCGCCGCCTCTTCTCTTGTTAGGTCAAAGTCTGGCTTGCCATTGTGCTAATAATTTTACTTCCTCATCCAACCTTTATCAATGCATCTTTCATGGCAGGCACAGTACAGTCTAGCCTCAAAGCAGCCTGGGTTCTCCCCCTTTCTAATAAAAACTCTCGACCCGGATCTCCCCAACAACTACCTGCCTGCACCAGGGTCGCCTTCCTACTAAAAACACTGGACATAGCAGCATATATCCAATTTCAGCACCATCTGGAAATAAACCACAGTCTGCCAGTCTGGTTTCTGCACAGTCCATGGCATGGAGTCAGCACTCCTAGACCTTAAATGAGATCAGGGATGAAGGGAAACCTGCCTTGCTTCTCCTTTTAGACTAGTCTGTAGCCGTTGATCTGGTTGGCCATAACATGCTCTGCCACCATCTCACCACCTCAGCCTTCTCACCTGAAGCTACGTCTTGGATAACCTTCCTGGAAGGCAGAGTGATGAAAGTCTTCGCTGAGTATGCCAGCGCTTCTCCAACCCCCATCAAATGCAGAGTTTCACAAGGATCATGCGTCTCCCCCACACTATATAACATCTTTACAAAGCCCCTCTTCGACCTCCTGGACTCCCTCAGCATAGCTTACACCAACTATGCCAATGACAAGTTCTCCTGCCCCTCCCTGGCAATTACGCAAGCAAGGCCGTTACTCTGAGCACAACCTACTCAACCATCCAAGCCTGGATGGCAATGCATCGCCTCTGTCTCAATGACGAGAAGACCGAGCTCCTTGTCGGACCATCAACGGTGCGAAAATAACAACCCTAAATACTCCGCCTTCGATGGCACCAGGATACCAGTGTCCCCAAGGGTGAAAACACTAAGGGTATACCTAGATGCAACCCTTTCTCTGACCTGCCATTTCCTCAGCATCATACACAAATAAATTGATACAAGCTGCCAGATTCTTCCTCTCCTCAGACAGAGGTCGAATTATTGCATGCGCAGTTGTCAGCACTAGGCTAGGCTACTATAATGTTCTTTCCTGGCACCTCCGCACACAACATACAAAAACTACAGACAATCCAAAACAATGCTCTGTGCGCAGTGGTTAACATTCCTAGATCCAAGCACATCTCGGCTGCACGAAGAGCGGTACACTGGCTCCCAATTCGAGAAAGAATCACTTAAAACTCACAATCACACACAGATGTATCAACAATTCTGCCCTGCCTTACTTGGCCCAGAAAATCATCTAGGCCCACAAGAACACCATACACCCACAGACTAGTTCAAACGTGCCAAAGCGGGAGGCCCGAGCTCAACATCCCTTGCAGCAAAACAATGGTACTGTCTTCCACCTCCTCTCGGGACAGACAAGTCTTACTGGATCTTCTGTAGAGCCCACAAAACCTGCTCAAATCCAGTACACCAAGCCCTGATATCCCTGCCGGGATACTCCAGCTCTATATGCAACCACAATCCATGTTCATGTCTGCTCCAACTCAATCTACCTTGAATGCTGACTGCCATCTGTAACTTTACTCCAGTAACAGTGCCTAGATGCCTACAGGTTTTTGTGGGCTTTATAAATTAAAAAATAAATTACTTGGGCTACAGTGCTCCATAGTTTATAATGAACATGAAACTCCTATTGCACTAGATATAGTACACAACTATCAATGCATCCCACTCTGCAACGCGATTGGCTTAGTCACAGCGTTATCACTTTTGTGTTTTTAATGACGGTACTAGTCTGTTTAAAGCCCCTACCCATTTTTGCATTGAAGTTTGATAAGCAGCAACAAGTCAAAATACACTTTTCAAGTACTAACAATTAAAGGTGCAAATGGTCTATAACCTGATGCAGAAAGAAATCCTAGGTTTGCGTGTCCACAGATGCACTGAAAGTGCAAGGTCACATTTAAAGGAATGGTTCGGTCAACATTTTTTATTGTCCCTACGGGTCGGCCATGTGTTTTTAAGCCTAAGTCGCTCGATTTTAGAAATATTTCCTATGGACCTTAACCAAGTTTTCGTCCATTAAACGCACGCGAAAACAGGCCCCAGTGCGCTGCCATTTTGTGATAATCCTATCACTTGCCCCATCCCCCTGGCTGACCTGCTTTTCCGTCACTAAATCATATCCCCCGCCCCTTAACCTGACATTATCAAAACATTCTTATTCCCCGCCTATCTCCGTGACGTTACTGTGCTGCGTAGGCAAACGCGCCCAGTCTTCTACGCAACTTCACACAGAACCTGGAAACCAACACAGATCAACTCAACACAGCGCGCCACAATTCAGAATATGAAACTGTACTTTAAAATCAAACAGCAATACGGTACATTTGACATTAAATGTTTAGAGAATATTCAGCAATTGGCATATTAAATCGGAATGGAATTTGTTTTTCTCTCGATCCGCAAATCTGTAAAAGTTTATCGTGAGTCACGCGCTGTTCCTTTATGGTACACAGGGTGTTGGTTTTCGTTAAAAGAAGCACTTTGGACGCACGGTGCACCGCAAGGCTGTTCCATCAACTAGGCACTAGGCCACTGTAAAGGTCGATACGTTGCTTCTAGCCGGTAGTACCGCGTAAGGGCATATGGCTCATTGGCGATCGTCCCATAAGATGGTCAATCTAGTGCAGTTGTTTACAAGAAGCTGCAGCTGGCGGTTGAAGAAGCCGTCTGCCGGGGTCTGGAATAGGTGGCAGTGGCAATATGGTAGGATGTACCCGTTTAGAAAACATAAAAATTGAAATTAGTCTCACCAGCCGATCTTTATTACTATTATTCATTTTATTTATTACGGGCGAGCTGAAACTATTTGCTTGCGAGGATAGTGCAATGGAGTATGTTCGGCTCTAAAAGCAATGCGAAAACTAACGAAATAAATCGAGGGAAACACATGTTTTTTTTTACCGTTGAACCACTGAGAAACGACTGTCTACATGTGTGTCGAATGGGCACATGCATGCCCATGTGCCCGGTAGAAAGACGATCCCACAAATGTACTTGCTCTTCTTTCATTCAGGTATAAAAGCGTCTAAAGAGTTACTTACATTATATTTGCCATTTCCATTGCATCTCTGCGTAATTCAGTCCGTAAATCCCACTGTTCGTGCCAACGATTTTTCATATACTGAACTAACATGAAACTGTCTAGTTTCAGAATTTTCAGCCTTATCGTCTTACGTTATTGCCCACCTCCTTCAAATGAAGTCCTTTTGGCATGGTCCTCGTCTCTCAAGGTCAAACAATAGAACCTTATACTGCCAGTGCGATTCGCGGGCCTCTCAGCCCGCAAGCATAAAATCAAAGCCGCTGACCTTCACTCTGCATGAGCGTACATTCTTACTTTGCAACATTCCGTGTAAAGCCATCTGTGAGAACTTGAATTTTCAACTCCATGTTTGTACTAGGCCTCAATGTGCAAATGCGAACTGGCTTCTCTCCCATCTGCAACACCTCGCTTGGCGCGTTCTAAGGCCCCCAATTTTGTCCTAGTTATCCGCAAGCTTTGCAGCCCTAGAGAACCATAACAATGGAGAAATTGACTTTTGGGGGGAATGTCATGGAAAGTATAAAGTACCCGAGGAGTTGAGTTGAAAGTGAGATTTATTGTTTATTTGTTTTATTATTTGCAATACGCAAGCCTCCCCTCGGTTAACAGTGCGCAGCATTTACACGAGATTGCGAAACTTAGTTACAGCAACAAAAATATATACATACACATTCACAAGGTCAGCGATATGAGGTGAATAGAGAGAAGTCAAAGATGACACCCATGTTGTTCGCCAGCCAGGATGGTGAATGGAGGGTTTAGGGTTAGCATACTTTGTACAATAACATTATTTTCAAAAAGACAACCAGATTACAATGATTTATTTAAACCGGGATTTGAGCTTCTCAACGAGCTCTGCATTGGGTGGACATGGCAGTGGCAATGTTTGGTGGCAATGCATCCGTGTTCTGCACAGAAACGCTCAAAATTCCATATCTGTGCTTCTCTAGTACACTAACAATAAGGCCTTTAACAAAGTTGAACTCCATTTCCTCATATACTTGTTTTACCCCCGCCCCCCATTTCTTAGTTCTTTTTCCAAATGTCGTAGTGTACCGAGGCATCCCTACATTTCCCGTAGTCTTAGACTGTTCACAGCCCACATTCTCGTTATGGGTCAAGACCGCTAGTAGAGTCCTATGTTTCAACCCTGTAAGCTGAAATGCAATCGCTTTGGCCTGTACTTTAGACACATATTGTGGAACACCTCCAATTCTCCTGTGTGACAGAATTCTGTCAGTCCCCTCAAATCGAGAGTTTTATCGAAAACAATCTTCTTAATGGCTGTGTGTGTAGGTGAAGATGCAATCAACCACTTCTTCCGTGCCTCCTTTGTGGACAAAGGGCCATGTTCACATTGGTGGAGATGTTGGTTTTCTGTCCAACCGTGAACGTTGGTACAGTGGTGCATCAGTGACCGCCATTTTTCAAGTAGGATTTCCACTGACCCTTCACAAGTTTTGGCGCTCCACCATAGATGGTTGCTGATAGACTGGGACCACTGAAATACTTTCAAAACCTTTTTTTCCCTGCAGCTGAGATTTTCTTATTGATTGATTTAGCAAGATGCCATACGTCAAATTGATGTTTAATATGTGGGCACTGCTCTCTCATGGTCTTGGCAATTGAAACGTGTCTGTCCGTGGCTATGAGGTCGATGTGCATTCCCCCTGATTGTAGATATTGCAATGATTTTATAAATCCTAGCTTCTCTATGGCCACTGAGGATTTACATTGGGACACCTGCACGACCACCGAACTCACAATTTTCTTACTATCCATGTGCTAAAAGTGGTAGGTGCAGTACTTTGCAGAAAATCCAGGGCTGTCGCACTGTCCATCGCCGGCTAGCCTGAATCGTTTCCCTTCGAATGTACTTGCTAGAGGCAATTGTTCATTTTTCCAAGCATCACTAATGGCGGGAAACAAACATGCTGGTATGCTGGTATTAATAGTACTGCATTTTATAAATGAAATGGAGTACCACAAACTGAAAGAAAGACTAACATTTTAAAACTGGACCCACTAAAAAGCGAGGCAGCTGCACACAGTAGATTGCCTGCTGGCAGCTTCTCCAGCATCGGTTGTGCAGACCATAGTAACGCATGAGTTAATCTACAGGCGGCATGTATTTTGACGTTACTGCCTTGTTTTTGACGAGTCACATGAATCAATGGCTCCCCACATACTTCTCCTCCAACTGAATGCCCACATTTCAGCATACTTATAATATCCATCAAACAACTCACGAATACTATGTATTTGCCCTCTTTCATTAGACTGTCATCCGGTGTGAAAGTTGTTTCGGACTGTGCCGTTGAGGACATCAAGAAATTCGAAAGAAAAATCGCCGATATCAAGTTCTGATGCGTCGTTGGGTGCTGCTGCTGGTTCATTCTCTGTCATTTCAACATCTGTTACTTCAGCATTGATGAGAGAACACAACATTGTCGACAGCTTTTTGGGTGGCATTTTTTTGGTGGGTGTAGATTGTGTGAATTGATCTGCGACTACTTGAGAGCTATCTTCAATACATTCAGTATCATCTTTTTTTGGTGGTGCAGTCGAACTGTAGCAATGGTCAAATACAACTTTACTGCATTCTCCGGACACATTCAATTCATGTTCTGGCCATTGGACATGAGCATCCAGAGTCTCCACACGCTGCGTCTGAATTAATAGTTCCTCCATAGTGTAAATAGTCTGGCAAGCAACATCTCTCTTGCTTCACTGTCTGTGTATGTATAGTTCGTACACCCACGGGTAACTAGAGGACAGATTGGAAAAGGGATGTTAATTTTAAACACAATATAAAGTATAGTACAATTAACAGGAATAAAACATAATAGTCCCCAACACAAAACAATTCCTAAAATTATGAACTGTTTGTAATTAACCTTATTTTTGTTACTTTTCTTTGCAACTTTCTTGACTCGAACTTCAATATCTGCATGCTGTTGCTCAGATTAGTTTCCGCACGTCTTCCCTTCCTCTTGTGCTGCAACGACTATAATTTCTGGATCCGCATAGACAGCACGGAATGACGCTCCATCAACTCCCTGAAACATAGTACTTTCATTACTATATCACAATATTGAAAACATAAAACACGTGTGGACGAACACACAGGTACATCTCAATAGCTAAACATGAATTAAACATTCTGTAGAATAATCAAACCACAAGTATTCAAGCTCTGATGATCTAGTTCGATGGAACTGTCAGTATCCATACCTCAGGCTCCGCATGGACTGCCATGAATGGTTGTATTGGAGAGGAGGCATCAGCAACTCCCTGAAACACAGTATTTGCATTAGTATGGTTTTCAATATTGAAAACATAACACTTGGGGTCGACCGCACAGGTACATATCAATGGTTAGCCAGTATTACAGCTCTGATATAGTTCGATGGAGCTGTCAGTATCCATACCTCGTGCTGCTGAAGAACATCTAGGGATGTTGTCAATGTGGTGGACGCTTCAGCATCTCCCTGAAAGACAGTACTTGCATTACTATGGATAACACTAATAACTGAAAACAAACACCAGTGGACGATAACTAAGGTGTATATCAATTGGAAAGCACTAACCAAACATTCGTAAAATAATTACACGATACAATAAAATTATTACTTGACATGCATAAAACAAGTCTGTAGCGGAATAGCCAATTAAGATTAGTGGTTGATAACTGCGAGCACGTCACAGATGTAGAATGTTCTTGCTTCAGATTCAAGGGATAGTCAAGCAGCTGTAAAGGTAAATTATTGATAATGAAATGCCAATATTAAAAATTGCCATGTAAGGAAGCAAAATACGAGAGTAATGCTATTGAAAATGCGCAATATAGCACAGTTCCCTGTGCCCATATATAGATTTCGTTTGTGGGTAAGGAAATCGAAAAAGAATATATTGATAAATGTCATTATTCAAAAAGCTATACACTCATATCAATGTCGAAAGTATTACAAGGGACACAACAACTAAAATATCAATGAATCCATTTGGCTACCTACACACTACCACAAGGCCTAAAGCTAAATCCGGACACTTGACTCACCAGTGGCGGAATGTGGACGAATAGAGTGGGAATAGCGTTTGCGAGCAATTTGTGTTGTTCGCCGTTTATTCTTTTTTGTTCCAAGATTTTGTGTACATGTTCCAGGAAAAGTGCCGGCTGCAGATGCGGTATCGATCACCCCTCTTGTCCTTTAAGACTTGTTGGACTACTTTCCAGCTCATCCAGTGGATATCCGCAATGTCTGAACCATTCGCTTATTCGATCAACAGTTTTCAGGAATACATGCATTGTAGTGCCTTCAGATTTAGCATGGGTCTTCGAAGGGCAACCGCTAATCGAACAGGCAGGCATTGTTGAAAATTCTGAAAAGTAAATATCGACATTATACAATCTTGATGAATAAAAATGTGATACAAAAGTAAATGAACCATACAATGTTCAATGCAAGGTTTGTTTTGGTCGCAGGAACTATACCAGTTCATCATGTGCGGCTTAGTATTTGCATAAATTGCAGAAATGTATAAATGATGTGACTAAACTCTGAACATGTGACTCGTCCCTTGGATGTTCTGTCTTGCAGAGAAGGAAGGGAATAGTTTCTTACCTGTAACTCCATTTCTCCAGCATTGGTATCTTTCATGGATTCACATGCTTAGAATATTCCCCGTCGTCAGGCTGGGAATCCTCGGTAAGTTATATAGACATTTTCCATAGGAAAAATTCCGACACTTTTGTGTCCTATCTACGTCGTTTTGGGCCGCGCACGCCGGCGCCACTAGGACGTAGGGGTATATATAGCTCTGCCCCCGCGGCTCCCTCAGATTTTAGCCCCCAAAGTAGTATGGGGGGGGATCTCTGGTTTGCATGCTCAGGGGAGGCCGGAGGGCGCATGTGAATCCATGAAAGATACCAATGCTGGAGAAATGGAGTTACAGGTAAGAAACTATTCCCTTCTCCAGCATTGGATCTTTCATGGATTCACATGCTTAGAATAGATTGTATAGCAGTATCCCCAACATTGGAGGCGTGTATGCAAACCAACATCACAACAAGCACAGTGCCCACTTACTATGGCAACCCATTACATTACAGCAGCATGTTCACTGTACCAGCCCAGTGCCCACTTACTATGGCAACACATTACATTATAGTATGTTCACTGAAAAGACACGACACTTTAAGGCATAGTTGCCGAAGGATGCCACCCCACTTGGGGCTTACCTTATTGGAACAGGTGGCGTAGTACTGCCCGCTCCATCTGTGTATCTTCAGCATGTTGCTGTGCGAGACAGTAATGTCGGGTAAACGTATGTGGTACCGACCAGGAAGCCGCTTGGCAGATATCCCCCAGCGAAATTCCGGACCACAAAGCCGTTGACGACTATGTAGATCTTGTCGAATGGGCCCTTGGACGCTTTTCTAGCAGCTTTCCGGCCTTGGAATGACAATAAGAAATGGCCGAAGACACCCATCTGGATAGTCCCTGCTTTGAAATCGCTTTACCCATAGCCGCAGGACCATAAGCTATGAAGAGTTGTCTCGTGTCTCTGAAGCTTTGAGTGCGGCGATAAAATTTCAACGCTCTTTTCACGTCCAAAGTATGGAGGGTCTTCTCTGCCACTGAAAACGGTGTTGGAAAGAAAGTAGGCCAAACTATAACAGCGTGTTTATGGAACACGGAAGGTACTTTAGGTATGAAATGTGGGTTAGTGGCCAGCACGACTATTACTGAAAAACCTCAAATACAGAGGGTCGATCACTAGAGCTTGTATTTCCGACAGGCGATGAGCAGAAGTAATGGCCACCAGGAAAGCCAATTTCCAAGACAAAAATTTTAATGACATCGATGACATTGGTTCAAAAGGGGGTTTCATCAGGGCTGCCAGGACCAGGTTCAGACTCCAGATCGGAGGAAACTACTTCTTGGGAGGGAAAGTTCGAAACAACCCTTTAAGGAAGTGTTTAACTAGGCGGTCACTGAACAGTGGAGTGGAATGTCTCTTCTGAGTAAATCTCGAGATGGCAGCTAGATGCACCTTTATGGATGAGACAGATAACCCGTTATTTGCCAGGAGCAACAAGTATGGTAGGAGTTGTTCCTGTGTGATCGCCCGCGGAACCAGACCTGGTTGACCTGCGCACCATATGCAGAACCTTTTCCATTTGTGTGTGTATGAAGTGTTCGTGGAAGGTGCCCTTGCGGCTTGCAAAATACGACGGCAGTCCGCTGGAATCGCTAACGCGCCAAACTCGGCCAAATCAGGAGCCAGGCCGTCAGACTGAGGTTGTCCGGGTCGTGATGCCAAACGGTCCCTTTCTCCTGATACAGAAGGTTGGGGATCTTCTGGAACCTCATTGATTCTGCCGCCGAGAGGTGAAGTAGATCGGAGAACCACACTTGTCTGGCCCAATACGGGGCCACCAGGATCACCCGACAGGGATATCTGTGGATCCATTGCAGAGTCCGACGGATGAGAGAGAATGGGGGGAATGCATACAGAAACTTTCCCGTCCACGGGAAGGAGAACCCGTCCCCTAGCGAGTCTTGTTGTGGCCACCTGCTCGCGTATTGGGAGCATTTCTTGTTGTCTCTCGTCGCAAAGATCGAGGGCCGGATGCCCCCATTCCGCGAAGACACGGTGCAGTTGCTGATAGTTCAGTTTCCATTCGTGTAGACAATTCATCTCTCTGCTATGAGCGTCTGCTTGCACATTTTTCACTCCTGGTAAGTGGAACGCCAACAGATGTATGTCGTGTTGTAGGGCCCAATGCCAGATCTCCTGGGCCTCAGTCGACCATGAGCCCTTTATCTGTGGTAGAAAGGATTTTAGGGCCCAACGCACCGCCCTCAACTCTAGCAGGTTGATGTGGAGGGACGACTCTTCCGATGACCAATGACCCTGAACCTGTAAGGAGTCCAGATGCGCTCCCCAACCCAGTAAGAGAAGCATCCGTGACTACTGTCTTCTGGAACGCAGGCTCCAGTAAGGGCATTCCCTTTGTTAGGTGTATGGAGATTCTCCACCATTGAAGCGCCTGCACGAGCTGGCCTTTGATGGTCAACTTGTCCGACCAGCGTCCGACTATGCCCATCGATCCGCCAAGATTTCCTGAAGAGGCCTCATGAAGAGGCGACAGTTGTCTATCAAGGGTATGCAGGACGACATGGTACCCAGCAGGGACATGTACCTTCGTACTGACACTCTGGTGTCGACCTCCCATTCCGATGCCTTTTGTTGCAGTCTGAATCCTTTCGAGGGATGGCTTCACCAGTCCCGACTGTGTGGAACTCCGCCCCCAAAAAGACCAAGGTCCTTGAAGGCTTTAACGAGGACTTGTTAAAGTTCACTGCGAAGCCCAAACGTTGCAGAAGGGACAGGGTGGCATCCAGGCTTTCTTGTGCCCTCTCTGGAGACAGCCCCCTCACTAGCTAATCGTCCAAATAAGGGTACACATGGTGACCTTCCTTTCTTAACCAGGCTGCTATTGGAGCCAGACATTTGGCGAACGTCCTGGGGGACGATTTTAGGCCGAACGGGAGGACCTTGAACTGATAGTGGGTTTGTCCGATGACGAACCGCAGAAATCTTTTGTGCCGTCGACGCATCGGGATATGGAAGTATGCGTCCTGAAGGTCTAGCGACGACAAATAATCTCCGGGTTGTATCGATCGGATCACCTCCTGATGCCTCAGCATTTTGAATTTTAAATTCTTGAGCAGTTTGTTGAGCGCTCGTAGATCCAGAATGGGACGCCATTTTCCATTCGGTTTCTTGACGACAAAGTACCGGGAGTAAACTCCCTTTCCTGCCACCGGGACCAGTTCTATAGCCCCTTTCTGCAGCATAAGCACCACCTCCTGTAGTAGTATTTGAAGGTGGGGCTGGGCCGAGAACACTGGTGGAATGTGTGGTGGCTTGCCTTTGAACTGTGGGGAATGTCCCAGATGAATCGTGTCCAAAACCCATTGGTCTGTTATGCACTCCCACTCGTCGATGCGACGAGACACTCTGCTCCCCAGGACGCCCTGAAGCATGTCATTGTTGGCTCTTGGTTTGTTTATCTTTCGTCAACGAAGGGTAGGCCCCCCTGCCGTCTGGAGGTTTGGTAATCTCTGCCTCTACGAGAAGATTGGGCCGCATGCCTGTATCCTTGGGACTAGTAGGAGGGCCTTGGTCTCTAGATGACCCAAACCGAGAGTTACCAGAGGCCCCTCTGAAGGGACGAAAGGAACGAAAATTCCTACCACTCGAGGGCTCCGAGTGACCGTGCCGTGTCAGTATCCTCTTTCATGCCCTTCAAGGCCTCATCAACTTTTTCGCCGAACAGTTGTTCCCCTTCACACGGCATATCCAAGACCTTATATTGTACCTCCGGTCTGAACGTAGTGCACTTCAGCCAGGCTTGTCTACGTAGAACTACGCCATTATTGATTTGCTTAAAACCGGACTCGGCTAGGTCGACGGCAATGTTTATGGCATGGTTGGAGGCCTCCTCTCCTTCCCGCACTAGCAACTTTGGGGACTTTCTATGTTCCTCGGGCAAATGCTCCAAGATAGAAGCCAGTCGGTGCCACATTTCCCTGTCATACCTAGACATAATTGCTAAGGAGTTGGCTGCTTTAACTGTAGTCGCGGCGACGGACAGCACCTTCTTGCCGAAAGCGTCCTGTCTCCTGGCCTCGTTGTCTGGAGGGGTCGTGCATTTATGCTGAGACCTGGCCTTTCTCGCCGCCGATACCGACTCCGGCGAAGGTTGAGACGTCAGGCACTTGGGATTTGATTCCGGAGCCTTGAACTTCTTCTCCAAACGACCTTTCACTGCCGGTTCAGAGAACGGGTGCCGCATGGTCTTCAGGCCCTCTTGCCAGACATGATCCAAAATCGGGATGGCGAATATGGATTTCCTTCTCTTGCCCATATGATCAAAAAGAAAACAATCCCTTTTCTCCTCTTCCGGGACTAGGCCAAACTCCGAACACGTCTTACTCATCATGGCATGGAATGCACCCACGTCAGGTGGCGATGGCTGTGCCGGGCTTCTCGGAGCTTCCATCTCCGCTTCAGAGTCCCAAGTAGGTTCCTTGAGGGGGATAGGGAGATGTCTGAACCTGATTCCTCACGGTCAGAGTCCTGTAGTTCTCCTTCTTGCAGGGTAGGGCAATCTTCCAGTGCGTGGGAAGCGGCCGTAATCCTGGTCGACGAGCGAGGAGCCGGGCCCGGCTCGTTGACGAATGGCGTAGACTGTATCCGTGTCGGGGCCCCAGGCTGGGGTATTTGGGTGTCCAAACGCTGTAAAAGTTGTTGTAGCGTATTTAGCACGTCCAAGGACAGAACTGCCTGGGGGGTTCAGTAATGACAAGGTAGTAGGGATGGAACCCACCCCCAAGAGTGACATCGCGCTGGTCGGCTGCAGACCCAGATCGATTGGGCGCGCGACCGTGTCGCGTTCATCGTCAGCCGACGAGATGGAGAAAGTCGCCTCTGGTTGAAGCAGGGCCTCCGGCGGGATGGGATCGAAAACCTCCGGTTGCCATCCCATCGACGGGACCACCGTCGACGATATGTTTCCCACCGCCGCAGTTTGACATGTGGGAGGAGCCGCCAATGACGCAGGCGTCGACGAGCGGGTCGTTGGCGAAGCCAGTGGCGCAGGGCCTTGAGGTGCTCCCGCCGCTTTTGGGGCCGACTTGCTGGCCGCGGCCGCTCGACTCAAGGTAGACTTATGACGGTCTCCTGAGGAGGATTTAGATGGTTCTTTTCTCTCCTTTTTATATGAGGAGGAAGACGACGCCTTGTGTGAAGAGTAGGCCTTCGAATGTTTCTCTGAATGTTTTTCCGAGGGTCGTTTTTCGGCAGCACGTGCCTTCTTCGTCAGGGGTTCCGACTTACTTGAGGCTGTGGAGCCCACCTCCGATGCCGGGTACGCACCCGCTCCGTCGTTGAGCCAATCAACCAGGTGTCTTTTTCAATCTTTTAGGGTTTATTGGGAGAAACCCTGACAGATTTCACAAGTGCCCGCCGTGTGGTGAGGATGAAGGCAGTAAATGCAGTTCATATGACCATCCCCTTCGTACACCTTCTTAAGGCCGCACATAGCACACGGACGAAACGCCTTTCCAGACATTCTCTTAAGAAGAACAAACAGTCGCAGAAGTAGAAATAACAACCTAACAAAATAGATACGCGAGGTAATCCCACCACTTTGGAAGACGATTGAAATCTGAGGGAGCAGCGGGGGCGGAGCTATATATACCCCTACGTCCTAGTGGCGCCGGCGTGCGCGGCCAAAAACGATGTAGATAGGACACAAAAGTGTCGGAATTTTCCTATGGAAAATGTCTATATAACTTACCGAGGATTCCCAGCCTGACGGGGAATATTCCAAGCATGTGAATCCATGAAAGATCCAATGCTGGAGAAACATGCTTACATTATAGACTGGACCCACGAAGGATGCAATTCGATGACAATTGACAGATGAAAATAAATAGATCTATTGATAGCATAACAATGGAAACTCAAGTCAATATCAATGAGACCAATGAACATAGCACTATTGAGTACTCTACTTGCAAATAGATAGAAATTTAAAAATCAGCGAAATAGGACTAGGATACATGGCCTTACCTTGACCAACAAACAGTTGGATTCAGCAAGCAGAGCAGTATGTTGCAGGAGAACAGGTAGATGGCCACGGGTGGCACACTGACGAGTTTGCTCGAAGCGTTCACTGAAGTTCACGGATAGCACGACGATGAGCAGATTAGCATAGATCTCAGTGGTTCTCAGGTAGCACGTTCAGGAGTTGACTTGCAAAGCACAAAGATGTTCTCATGAGACATATCAAGTGGTTTGTAAAGTATTACAAACAAGGGTGCGTTTGTGAATGAATGGCGTGTGTATGCTGTGGTGGTATGCCGGGGGCCGGCCAGCATGAAGGGGGTCCTGGCTGGACACACAGTCTGAGGAGACCATGTGAGCGATGGGCCCTTGGCGTGGGATACCTTTTGAAGTGTACATGCTGTTTGGCACCTTGGCCGTTCGCGCCCCTGACAGCCCCCCATGGCAGCGGACATCCACTGGGGCGAACCGCCTTTGATAGAGGGGGGTGGGATGGATGAGCCTGGGGCGTGCAGATAAGGCACAGGAAGACTGCTGAATGGGGACACTTGATTTAAAAAAAAAAAAAAAAAAAAAAAAAAAAAAAAAAAAATCGAAACAACCGTTGTTAAAATATATGTGAGGTTTTATTTTGTAACTTTTTTTGATGGCACAGGGCGATGGGGCAAGTGATAGGATTATCACAAAAAGGCAGCGCCCTGGTGCCTGTTTTCGCTTGCGTTTAATGGACGAAAACTCGGGTAAGGTCCATAGGAAATTTTTCTAAAATCGAGCGACTTAGGCTTAAAAACACATGGCTGACCCGTAGGGACAATAAAAAATGTTGACCAAACCATTCCTTTAAAGAATGTTCAAGTGGCACAAAAAAACAAGATGGCACAAGGTTGGGGTCATCGCATCCAAGAGCTTATTGGTACACGTTTATAGAGCATGGACCAGGCCATTGGGATTAGAGTGCTTTACAGATATGTTGATGGCAGTTTCAGATATGAACACAATTGTGAACTTTTCGGGCCCCACTCTACGTTGTGCAAGTCGTGTAGCATAAAACGCAATTGTGTCGCTTACCCCCTTACCTCGTCACTGCTCACCTTCTGCACTTGCACGGTCTGAATGCTCGCAAGGCCTAGTAGGTACAACTTTCTTTCACTTCATTGTTATTATATTTGCCTTCTGTTCCCATGTTCCGTGTGGGCGCTTGGAAACAATTTATTTGATGTATAAGCAAAAATAAATGTTTGTTTCCAATTCCCTGTCAGAGGTGTGTGCACTATCTGCAAGCTTACATCCCTCCACCCCGCTGGATCCATCTACTTTCAAGAATCCAGCCAGCGTAGTACTTGCAATTCCTGGCCAGCCCTCCAACACAGTCCGTTTTATTTGTGAATTTGGTCCATGTTCCCCGGCCCCCTAAATGTGCTCTGAAATGTCTGACAGCTGTGTAACCAAGCCTTTCCGAAACAAGCCCAAAGTATTTTTCACGCAATCATGTATATTTATTCAAATTGGGAATCCAGAATTGGAACTCTGGGTTTGGCACTCCAATTAACTCGCAGACAAGCTCACACCCATGGAACTCTATGCAGATTACTCTCACTATTAAATATGAACCACACCTTAATCGCTTCACTAGGCTCCAGACCCAAGTTTGCCATAAAACCGAGCAGGATCGCCAATGTGGCTCTGCAGTCAACTTCCTTGCTGGGTACCAGGCATTCATCCTGCAGAGGAAAAAAGAAAATATCAGCAGCCGGTTGTTAGGCAGAAACCTGTGCAGTTCCCTTGGGGAACACTGCAAAAGATTTAAGACTACAGGTATAGCAGTAAACCCACTTGGTAGCAGTCCGCACCACCCAGATTTACCTGGTAGCTGTGGCTGAGCAGTCAGACTTCCCTCAAGAAGAGTTAGGCAGTATGCAAAGTATACACAATATGTACTCAGACACAATAGCACAAGCAAACACTGACCAGAGCTTGGTTTCAAAAGTATATAGTTATTTATAAAACACACATAAGTTGAAATCACTCTAGCAAAATATAGTAAAAACACTTCAAGCACAGTTATAATGAAAGCAGTTCCAACCCTTACTCCTATCTAGACAACTCTAAGTTAACACCACATAATTAAAACAGAGGTGAGCGCTTAACGTTAGATGACACTCTAGTAGGTTCAAGAAAGGGGTAAAAAGAAACAGGAATGGGTTAAACACACCACTCTAAGGTCCAGAACACTTGCAATAGAATCAAAGAAGCGCAAAGTCACAGGTGAGCAAAAGTCACTAGGCAGGGCCCACTCTTAGAGTAGCCGGAGCGAAAATGTGCCCAAGATCACACTGTTGTTAAGGATTCAAAGTCTTGCAAAGAGTTAGAAAGAGTTTAGAGTGGCTTAAAAAGTTTAGCCAGGGTGTCCCAGGCACTCCCAGGTTCGAAAGCCGGGGGCTAAATCTACCCCGTACAGTCGGTGGCAAGGGAAGCCAGGCGGAACACGGTACCTTAAGTGGAAAGGATCCTCCAGCGGTGGCAGTTGTTCCAGGCAGTGGCAGCAAGGTTCGACGTCGGTCAGGGGAGAAGAAGTTCTCGCTGAAGAGCAGAAGAAGAAGGTCGTTGCACTGCCCGGGAAGAAACCAGCCGCGGAGTCCTCCGGTTAAAGGGTTGTACCGACTTTCGTGGTTGGGGTAAAAGGTGGTGGGGTTCCGGTTGCCGGGGTGCTTGGCACTGGCAAGGCGGCCACGAGATACCTCGAGAAGCGAAAAGAAGGCGAAAACTGGTTGTCCCCACCAGTCAAGGGAAGGAGCCACTCCGTTAAGAGTTCTCCTCGGTCGTCGGGAAAAGTGGTGAGACGGTTCAGCAGGGCTCCACCGGGTGGTGTCGTCGAAGCAGGTCGGCTCAGCTCTTCCCTCGTCGGATTCTTGGTCCTGTGGCGACTTCTGAAGTTCCAGTCCCCAAAGCCCTGCTTTTATGCAGCAAACCCCCATTCACCCAGCCTAGCTGTCACTCAAACATGCTAAGTGGTGAGCCGGCCGGCTCACCACTTGGGCCAATCAGGACGGAGTGCGACTTGAGTTACCAAGGTAACTCAGTCCAGGGTGCCTAAATCCCCCTCCACCCCTCCTAAGTACCCCAGACAGAGTGGCACCACTTTGGAGGGCTTCTGTGGAGAAGCCCGCCAAAAGTGGAACAAAGGGCTCCACTTTGGGTCAGAGTTACAGAGGCGAACGCCAACGCCATTTTAGAATCAAGTTTTGGCAAAAAGTCCCAACCGGAGTTATAATATTAAAAATATATAAACCGGCGGTATGTTTAAGGCTACCGTAAATAAATAATTAAATGTGTTAGCCTAAAACAATGGGAAATCCCATAGGGAAATATTCGCGGTCGAATATAAAAAGTAGTTTCCACTGCCACCAGCCAAAACTCGATCAGGGGGGACGGAGACGTGCCCCCTCGACTAACAGACCCTGGGGCAATCGAATTGCCCCAGCCAGTACGTCCACAATATGATGGTTTGTACTGGTTCTGTTCAGGATTCAAGACTAGCAAAGTCTTTGGTGACTTTACATGCCCTGGGAGACAGTAGTCAGTCCCAGGGTATGGAGTCTATGTTGGGGAGTCCCTAGGACACCCCTGGGTCACGGCACAGAGGGTGCTGTGTAACCCACATCACAAAAATACATGAGGCCCTATGGAGTAAAAAGACCCCATAGCCCATTCAACACAAGGTTTAACCAAGAAAACACACTTCAATATGTCCAAGAGTGAGGGTAAAAGAGTCTCACTCTTGGCAGGAGAAAAAAAAGAAACCCCAGAAATCCAGCAAAGCTGCTGGGGGACTCACTAGGTAGGGAAATTCAGCCTAAACAGAGAATTCTCCCTAACACTCGCCCCCCCCAGACTAAGGGACAGGAGGATTTAATCCACTCCTGGATGAACCTCATACCTCTAGTCGATGATATACATCCTAGAGAGTCCATCAGCATTTTGATGGTGACACCCTGACCTGTGCTCAATGGTGAAATCAAACCCTTGCAGGCAGATTGACCATCTCAATAGTTTTGGATTTTCCCCTTTCATTTGCATTAACCATCTCAAGGGTTGGTGGTCAGTCTGAATAACAAAAGTAGAACCATACAAGTATGGCCTAAACTTCTTCAGTGCCCACAGAATAGCAAAGCATTCTCTTTCGATAGTTGCCCACCTTGTCTCAGGATCCTTCAGTTTTCTACTGATGAAGCAAATGGGGTGCTCCCTACCCTTCTCATCCAGTTGGCTTACAACTGCACCTATACCTACATTGGAAGCATCAGTTTGTACAATGAAAGGTTGGTGGTAGTCAGGAGCTCTCAAGACTGGAGCTTGGCAAAGAGCTCTCTTCAGTTTTTCAAAGGCCTGATTGCACTCCTCATTCCATTTTACCTTTTTAGGGAATTTGGGAGAGGAGATTACATTCAGTGGAGAAGCTATGGTCCCATAGTTCTCAATGAAATTCCTGTAATATCCAGTGAGGCCTAGAAAAGCTCTCACTTGGGTTTGAGTAGTCGGTGTTGTCCAATTTTGCACAGCTTCAATCTTGCTGGGCAAAGGCCTTATTTCTCCACCTCCTACCTCATGTCCAAGGTAGACCACTTTACTTTGACCAATCTGGCACTTACTGGCTTTGATTGTCAAATGGGCCTGTTCCAGAGCCTGCAACACATGTCCTAGGTGGGTCACATGTTCTTCCCAGGAGTGGCTGAAGACTGCAATGTCATCCAAGTATGCCATGCAGAAGTCTTCCATCCCAGCCAGAACCTGGTTCACCATCCTTTGGAATGTGGCAGGTGCATTTTTTAGTCCAAAAGGCATGACCTTAAACTGGTACAAGCCAACTGGGGTTGAAAATGCAGTTTTCTCCTTGGCATGGTCTGTCAGGGCTATTTGCCAATAGCCTGACGTCAGGTCAAATGTGCTGAGGTACTTGGCTGCACCAAGTTTATCCACCAACTCATCTGTCCTGGGCAAAGGGTGGGCATCAGTCTTGGTGACTGCATTTAGAGCTCTATAGTCCACACAGAATCTCAAGTCTTTGGATCCTGCCTTTGGTACTAACACAACTGGGCTAGACCATGGACTAGTAGAGGGCTCTATTACCCCGAGATCAAGCATCTTCTTGACCTCTCCTTTGATGTGGGTTCTGACATGTTCTGACATTCTGTATCCTCTGCTTTTGACTGGCAGACAGTCACCAGTGAGTATCTCATGCTGACCCCAAGGGGTCAAGCCTGGTGATAGTGAGAACAGGGAGGCAAACTGATTTAACATAGATTTGCACTCCTTTTGTTGCTCAGGTGTCAGGTCTGAGGAGAGATTGACTCCTTCAACTTTTTCATCTAAAGGCACACCTCGGAGGAGATCAGGGAGAGATTCACTCTCTTCTTCCTCTGCAGCTGAAGCTAGAAGCAAGGCTCCTACATCAGGTCTGGAGATGTATGCTTTTAGTCGGTTGGTGTGGAAGACTCTAGGAGCTTCCCTGGGTCTGCCCAGATCCACCAGATAGTTGACCTCTCCAAGTTTTCCCACAATCTTGAAGGGTCCCATCCATTTGTCTTGCAAGGCCCTCTGCCTTGTTGGGAGCATAACTAGAACTAGCTGGTCTTGAGTAAACTCAACCATGTTAGCCTTCTGGTCGTGCCAATGTTTGACCAGAGCTTGACCAGCTTTCAAGTTGTCACTTGCTTCTGCCATCATGTGTGACATTCTCCTCCGGAGACCTATCACATAGTCAGTCACTCTGACTGGCTTGAGGGGAGGAGCACCTTCCAATCCCTCCTTAATCAGGGCCAATGGGCCTCTGACTGGATGGCCATAGAGAAGCTCAAAGGGAGAATAACCTACTCCCTCCTGAGGGACTTCTCTATAAGCAAAGAGAAGGCATGGCAGTAGAAGGTCCCACTTTTTCTTAAGGGGTTCTTCTAAAGCACCTATCATGCTCTTCATGGTTCTGTTAAACCTTTCAACCAACCCGTTTGTCTGAGGGTGGTAAGCGGTTGAGAACTTGTAGGTAACTCCACAGGTTTTCCACATGGCTTTCATGTAGTGGGACATAAAGTTTGACCCCCTGTCAGAGATTACCTCCTTAGGAAACCCAACCCTGGTAAAAATACCGAGGAGGGCCTTAGCCACAGCCGGAGCTGTAACAGTCCTCATAGGAATTGCCTCAGGGTACCTAGTAGCATGGTCTACTACAACAAGGATAAACCTGTTGCCTGAGGAGGTTGGAGGATCAAGGGGACCAACAATGTCAATCCCTACCCTCTCAAATGGGACTCCCACAACTGGGAGAGGCACTAAAGGTGCCACATTCTTGGAACCAACCTTACCAGAAGTCTGGCAGGTATGGCAGCTCTTACAATATCTATCTACTTCAGCCCCCATCTTTGGCCAATAAAAGTAGAGTGAGAGCCTTTCCTTGGTCTTCTTGAAACTCAAGTGACCAGCCAAAGGTATCTCATGGGCTAGTTGTAAGAACTGTTGTCTGTTCTCTTGTGGGACTACAAGGCGTTTGTAGTCTCCAGGTTCAGACTCAGTGGGTTCACTGTAGAAGAGGCCATCTTCCCAGTGTAACCTATACTTCCCAGGCTCTTGCCCATCAGCTTGAGAAGCTGCCTGGTGGCGGAGACCTTCCAGAGTTGGACATTCTCTTTGCCCCTTACGAAAAGCTGCCCTGCTAGGCCCACCTTCTGCCAGTAAAGACTGCAGCTCAGGATGGTCCTCAGGGTCCAAATCTCCAATAAGGTTGGGGCCTCCTTCTAGCTCTTCCTCAGAGTCTAGCTCAACCACACAGGGTTGTACCTCCCTCTCAGCCTCAGCTGGAGGTGGAGTTACAGGTGTAACTTTGGACAACCTAGGGGAAGCCCTTGTTGGAAGCACTGGGGTGCTTGCTGCTGGCTTTTTCCTAGGAGTCTTGGGTTGCCCCTTTGTTCCTGATCTGGTAGTTACTGCAGTAAGTTGCTCCAGTGGGAGAGGAGTGATTTCTGTCATCATCTCCTGAGATAACCCTCTCAGGGTTTTCTCTCTTGCAGGTTTTGTGAGTTCCTGTAACCTTTTGCTAGGTGGTCTGGGGGTATGAGATACAACTCCAAGAGCTTTGAGGTCATTACCCAACAGAACCCTACCTGGCACTTCACATTGTACACTGACAGGTATTTTTACAGCCATATCATTACATTGGATGAGAACTGGTAACTGGGGACACATCTGCACAGGCCCACCAGCTAACTTGGTGAGGCATTTGGGTGCCTTAGCAACATCCTCTGCCTTGAAAAATGATTCATCCACCAGTTATGCTGGCTCCAGTATCCCTAATGGCAGGAGTCTCCTGACCATTCACCTGGACACTGTCCTTATAATACTCTTTAGTATTATCTGGGATAGAGTTATAGACATCTAAATTCTGTTGTTCCCACAACCCCAGAGAGACTAAAGAAACACTAGCTGAGACTCCAGTGGGTTCATCAGCTAGTAATAGAAAGTTTCCACTTGCCATATGTACTTCCTCTTCTGGAGCGAAGGCTAAGGAGGCAAGCTGGACCCCTGAAGGTTTACCCTTACATCTGGGATCTCCTTTCACATGGTCAGTAGCCTTACAAACAAAGCATGAGCCAAAGGCTCGCTGGAATGGAGGCTTGTTCTGACCTCCTTCTGGTCTGGGACCAGGAGGTATACTAGCCTGATTTGGTTTCCCTGGTGGCTTACCCTTATAGTTTTGTTTGGGGCCCTCTTTGGAATTTGTAGTATTAGAATTCTCTTTGGAGTCCTTTTTAGGCTGTTTCTCCCCATCCTTCTTTTGAGTGACCCCAGAATCCTTGTGAGTGGCCCTGTTGGCAACCCACAAGTCAGCAGCCTTAGCTAGTTTCCGGGAATCTAATTCCCTGGAATCAGCCAAGTGTTGTCTGAGCTCAGGAGAGCAGGCATCATAAATAGTCTCCAACATAAACAAATTCTTCATACCTTCATAAGTGTTCACCTTGTAACCCTTAATCCATCCCTCTAAGTTTTTCAAACATTCATTCACCCAGGTAGCCCAAGGGGTACCATCATGCTTTTTGAGGCTCCTAAACCTCTTAAGATACTGGGAAGGGGTCTTCCCAAACCTAGCTATCAAAGCTAGTTTCACACATTCATAGTCCTTCCTATCCTCCTCCCCCATCTCCATTACCACATCAGTTGCAACAGGGGGAAGCCTAGAGAACAACCAGGTGAGTAAGTCATTTCCTGTGATGTTCTGGAGCCCATGATTATATTCAAACAGAGACAACCAATCCAACACATCCAATTTAGGCTCATACATACCAACCAATTCTTTAGGCATACGGGGTCTTTTAGGACTGGAACTTCTAGAGGAGCCAGAGAGAGAAGCATTCTCAACAGATAATTTCTTCATTTCTAAGTCATACTTGAGCTCCATTTCCCTTAGCCTTAGTTCTTTGTCAGTTTGAGCATTAAGTTTCTTATACTCCAATTCTAGTTTCATTTTCTCCAGTTCAAAGTATTGAGGACTAAATGGGGGACCTGGTAAAGGTCCAGTAGGTACAGCAGGTAGAGCAGGCAGAGGCCTAGGGGGGACAGTCACAACAGCCTCACCCTCCTCTTCTGACTCTTCCTCAGAATCATCAACATTTTGCTCCATGTTAATTTCAGTACTGTCATCTACAGTTACTGGAGTGGTAGGTTCCTCTGAACCATCACCCAGACTTTGGTTAGCTAACAATCTTTCAATCAGCTCCATTTTCTTGCCCTTAGTCAGGAGATCCTTATGTTTACAGAGCACTCTTAAACAATCAGCAGTTTTGGCTGCAAGGGACTCTTGACTATAGCTTTCTATAACTGACATGTTAGAGGATTACTTTTACAGTGCTAAGCTTTGTGGTTAGTTGCACTAAGGTATCTAAAGCACAATAAAATGTATACTCAATACAAATCCCACCGCTGTACACCAGTGTTAGGCAGAAACCTGTGCAGTTCCCTTGGGGAACACTGCAAAAGATTTAAGACTACAGGTATAGCAGTAAACCCACTTGGTAGCAGTCCGCACCACCCAGATTTACCTGGTAGCTGTGGCTGAGCAGTCAGACTTCCCTCAAAAAGAGTTAGGCAGTATGCAAAGTATACACAATATGTACTCAGACACAATAGCACAAGCAAACACTGACCAGAGCTTGGTTTCAAAAGTATATAGTTATTTATTTATAAAACACACATAAGTTGAAATCACTCTAGCAAAATATAGTAAAAACACTTCAAGCACAGTTATAATGAAAGCAGTTCCAACCCTTACTCCTATCTAGACAACTCTAAGTTAACACCACATAATTAAAACAGAGGTGAGCGCTTAACGTTAGATGACACTCTAGTAGGTTCAAGAAAGGGGTAAAAAGAAACAGGAATGGGTTAAACACACCACTCTAAGGTCCAGAACACTTGCAATAGAATCAAAGAAGCGCAAAGTCACAGGTGAGCAAAAGTCACTAGGCAGGGCCCACTCTTAGAGTAGCCGGAGCGAAAATGTGCCCAAGATCACACTGTTGTTAAGGATTCAAAGTCTTGCAAAGAGTTAGAAAGAGTTTAGAGTGGCTTAAAAAGTTTAGCCAGGGTGTCCCAGGCACTCCCAGGTTCGAAAGCCGGGGGCTAAATCTACCCCGTACAGTCGGTGGCAAGGGAAGCCAGGCGGAACACGGTACCTTAAGTGGAAAGGATCCTCCAGCGGTGGCAGTTGTTCCAGGCAGTGGCAGCAAGGCTCGACGTCGGTCAGGGGAGAAGAAGTTCTCGCTGAAGAGCAGAAGAAGAAGGTCGTTGCACTGCCCGGGAAGAAACCAGCCGCGGAGTCCTCCGGTTAAAGGGTTGTACCGACTTTCGTGGTTGGGGTAAAAGGTGGTGGGGTTCCGGTTGCCGGGGTGCTTGGCACTGGCAAGGCGGCCACGAGATACCTCGAGAAGCGAAAAGAAGGCGAAAACTGGTTGTCCCCACCAGTCAAGGGAAGGAGCCACTCCGTTAAGAGTTCTCCTCGGTCGTCGGGAAAAGTGGTGAGACGGTTCAGCAGGGCTCCACCGGGTGGTGTCGTCGAAGCAGGTCGGCTCAGCTCTTCCCTCGTCGGATTCTTGGTCCTGTGGCGACTTCTGAAGTTCCAGTCCCCAAAGCCCTGCTTTTATGCAGCAAACCCCCATTCACCCAGCCTAGCTGTCACTCAAACATGCTAAGTGGTGAGCCGGCCGGCTCACCACTTGGGCCAATCAGGACGGAGTGCGACTTGAGTTACCAAGGTAACTCAGTCCAGGGTGCCTAAATCCCCCTCCACCCCTCCTAAGTACCCCAGACAGAGTGGCACCACTTTGGAGGGCTTCTGTGGAGAAGCCCGCCAAAAGTGGAACAAAGGGCTCCACTTTGGGTCAGAGTTACAGAGGCGAACGCCAACGCCATTTTAGAATCAAGTTTTGGCAAAAAGTCCCAACCGGAGTTATAATAATAAATATATAAACCGGCGGTATGTTTAAGGCTACCGTAAATAAATAATTAAATGTGTTAGCCTAAAACAATGGGAAATCCCATAGGGAAATATTCGCGGTCGAATATAAAAAGTAGTTTCCACTGCCACCAGCCAAAACTCGATCAGGGGGGACGGAGACGTGCCCCCTCGACTAACAGACCCTGGGGCAATCGAATTGCCCCAGCCAGTACGTCCACAATATGATGGTTTGTACTGGTTCTGTTCAGGATTCAAGACTAGCAAAGTCTTTGGTGACTTTACATGCCCTGGGAGACAGTAGTCAGTCCCAGGGTATGGAGTCTATGTTGGGGAGTCCCTAGGACACCCCTGGGTCACGGCACAGAGGGTGCTGTGTAACCCACATCACAAAAATACATGAGGCCCTGTGGAGTAAAAAGACCCCATAGCCCATTCAACACAAGGTTTAACCAAGAAAACACACTTCAATATGTCCAAGAGTGAGGGTAAAAGAGTCTCACTCTTGGCAGGAGAAAAAAAAGAAACCCCAGAAATCCAGCAAAGCTGCTGGGGGACTCACTAGGTAGGGAAATTCAGCCTAAACAGAGAATTCTCCCTAACACCGGTCACAAGCGAAATAACTTGCAGTACCACTACACGAAGAGTGGCTTTGTGATTGGTTTGCCTCTATTTCCGTTTAAATGTAACTTTACTTTTAGTTTGAGTTACGTAATAACTGATATTCTCTCCATCCACTAATGACAAATTTGAGTCCGCTTTGCAGAAGTACCAGTATCAGGAGGGGGTAAGGAACAAGTTACTTACCTGTAACTGTTCTCCAGCATGGGTCTGGCATGGATTCACATGCTCATGAATATTCCCCGTCGTCAGGCTGGGAATCCTCGGTAAAGAAAAAACCAGTATCAGTTTCGTTCCTGATCTGTCTTTCGTAGTAGTAACCAATCACTGATCTCTGCGTCATACTGACCACAGCCAATGACTGCCCTCAACCTAAGCCCCGCCTCTGGCAGCCATCTTCAGATTTGGTAGCACGTGAAGTGGCAGTATGACCAAGTGAAGAGCCGCAGAGGGGTAGGCGGGAGGGTTCGCATGTGAATCCATGCCAGACCCATGCTGGAGAACAACAGTTACAGGTAAGTAACTTGTTCCTTCTCCAGCATGGGGTCTGGCATGGATTCACATGCTCATGAATACATAGCAGTACACACATGCACAACCACGGGAGGTGGCAAAGGCTCAACATTAAGCATTACATTAAACTCAACATTAAGCAAATCTTACCTCTTCACCAGGCTCACCTTAGGCGAACAGGTTGCGCAGCACTGCTTGGCCGACCCTGGACTCCTCCCTGGAATCCCGATCGACGCAGTAGAATTTCGTGAAGGTGTGCGTCGACCTCCACGTAGCAGCCCTGCAGATGTCCAGCAAGGGCACACCAGATAGGAACGCTGTGGTAGCTGCGATTGCTCTGGTGGAATGGGCTCTCGGACGGCCAGGCAGCGGTCGGTTTGCCAACCGATGACAGTACATGATACAGCCGGAGAGCCATCTGGAAATGGAAGCCTTCGAGAGAGCCTTCCCCTGATTGACAGGTCCAAAGTTCACAAAGAGTTGTGACGTCTTCCGAAAACACTTTGTGCGGTCCACGTAGAACTTCAGCGCTCTAGATACATCCAGCGAGTGCAAAGTCCTCTCGGCCGGCGTCTAAGGCGACGGGAAGAAAACTGGTAACACCAAGGGCTCGTTGAGGTGGAAGTCCGACGGCACCTTGGGCATGAAGGAGGGGTGCGTCCTCAGCACCACCCTCGTGTCATGAAAGTCAAGTATGGAGGCTTGCAAGATAGGGCCTGGATCTCTCCCACTCGTCGTGCGGAGGTGATGGCCACGAGGAACGCTGTCTTCCATGACAGGAACTTCAAAGGCGCCGAATGCATAGGCTCAAATGGGGCCCCCATGAGCCTGGTCAGCACCACATTAAGCTCCCACGCCGGGGCAGGAGCCTTCACCAGAGGGAACGATCGGAATAGTCCCTTCATAAATTCCTTCAACAGGCGATGAGACCGCAAGGACGCCCGTCCAGTAGTCCTGGTATATCGGGAGATGGCAGCCAGATATATTTTGATGGAGGCGTGAGCCAGTCCAGCTTTGGCCAGCAACAGTGGGTACGGCAGTACTTGAGGGGCCGTAATCCATAGAGGGTTAATCTTCTGTGCGTGGCACCAGACAGAGAACCTCTTCCACTTATGATAACATGAGAATTGAGGACGCCCTGGCTTTTGCAAGAACCTCTCTGCAGTCAGCCGGGATATCGTACCCTCCAAACTCTAGTGCTGCACGAGCCAGGCCTGCAAGTTCAGCGACTCTGGGTCGTGATAAAGAATGGCGCCTCCTTCTCTGGAGAGAAGCTCCGCAACCGCCGGCAGCTTGACTGGGGGGGGGGGGTGGGACGTTGACAAGTCCAGAAGGTCCGGGAACCAGATCTGCCTCAGCCACGCCGGTGCGACGAGCATCATTCTGCACCTGGACTTCTTGAGCTGGTTGATGAGGCGGAGCAGCAACGGCAACGGAAGGAACGCGTATAGAAAGAGGCTGTCCCAAGGGAACGAGAAAGCATCGCCCATGCTCCTCGGCTGCGGGAACCTGCTGGCGAACCTCTGGCACTTTGAGTTTGTCGCAGTCGCGAAAAGGTCGATCCAGGGTTTGCCCCATCGTCGAAAGAGCCGATCCACCTGGTCCTGACGTAGTTCCCACTCGTGGCATGAGCGCAGCTCCCTGTTGGGTGAGTCGGCGATAGTGTTTTTTATTCCTGCCAAGTGGAAGGGAACCAGAAATATCCCCTGGGCGACGGCCCAATGCCACAGATCCTGGGCCTCCTTGGATAGGGCTGGGGATCTGGTGCCTCCCTGCTTCCGTATGTAGAACATCGTGGTGGTGTTGTCAGTGAAGATCCTCACCACTTTGTCCTTGAGGGACGGAAGGAACTACTTGAGCACCCAGAACACTGCTAGGAGCTCCAGAATGTTGATGTGGAGAGACCTCTCCTCCGTGAGCCAAAGGCCTCTTGCGTGGAGCTCTCTGGTGTGGGCCCCCTAACCCTCAAGAGGGGCGTCCGTCGTCACAGTCTCCTGAAAGACCGGGGTCTGAAAGTCCGTGCCTGTAGTGAGGTGCGCATGGTTACCCCACCATAGGATCGCCCGACGGAACTCCTCGTCGAGAGGGATCCTGTCTTCGAAGCAGCCAGTCGCCTGAAACCAGCGGGCGTCGAGGAACTCCTGTAGCGGACGCATCCGAAGTCTGCAAAGGGGTTCAAGATAGATGCACGAGGACATCATCCCGAGGAGGGACTTGATGGACCTCACCCGGGCCACGTCCGTGGCTAGCAGGCGCTGCACCTTGCCCAGAATGGCCTTCGTCTTCTCCTCCGACGGGGAGGCCAATTGCCCCACTGTATCAAGCTTCGCTCCCAGAAACAGTGCTACTTGCGACAGAACCAGGTGGGATTTGGGGTAGTTGATGGCGAATCCCAGTTCCATGAGCAGCCTGACAGTCCTCGCTGTGTGCTCGACGGCAAGTTCTCTTGTCCTTGCCCGGATTAGCCAGTCGTCCAGGTAGGGGTAGACGTGGATCCCCTACAGGCGCAGCCGCGCAGCCACTGGTGCCAGGCACTTGGTGAATACCCAGGGTGCCGACTTTAATCCGAACGGCGGGGCTCTGAATTGGTAGTGGCGTCCCTGAACCACGTACCTGAGAAACTGTCCTTTCAGAATGGGGATGTGGAAGTAAGCATCCTCCAGGTCCAACAACGATAGGAAGTCACCCTCCTCCAGCTGTCCCAGCACGTGCTGGGGGGGGGGACCATCCTGAATTTCTGCGCCTTGATGTATTTGTTTAACCGACGCAGGTCCAAGATGGGGTGCCAACGCCTGTCTTCTTTCTGACGAGGAAGTACCTTGAGTACACTCCGGAGCCCCGGAGCCTACTGGGGACAAGCTCGATGGCACCTTTCTTGAGCCTCGCCCTTAACTCCAACAGCAGTTGAGGGATACGATTCTCCTTCCTGGCCACGGGAGGAATGCGAGGACACTTCCTTTGGAATTCCACCGAGTGCCCGTTGGCCAGGGTGTCCAGCACCCAACGGTCGGTGGAGATGGACTCCTACACGCTGACGAACTTAGTCAGCCGGCCTCCCACCGGGGTGCTTCGGTGGGGGCCCGACGCCACGGCCGGGTCAGTCTTGCTTGGAGGAGGCCTTGCCGCCTTGGCCTCCTTGACGACGGCGGCGGGATCCCCTTGCTTGCCGCAACCTCTGTAGGCCTCCTGGGACAAGGAGCGGGCCGCCTGGCGGTAAGTAGAAGAGCCACCGCTGGATCCCTTGGAGGCACCTTGTCTGCCTCCGGAGCTCCGAAAGGGCCGTCGTCGTTGAAGTACCCCTAGGGCCTGGGCCGTCTCCGAGTCGGTCTTGATGGCCTGGAGCGACTCGTCCACCGTCCTCCCAAAAAGGTTGTTGCCGTCGAACGGCATATCCGACACTCGGGTCTGGACGTCCTGGCGAAAGTCAGCCTTGAGCCATCCTCGTCGTCGGAGGCAAACCCAAATCCGGTATCGGCAATGTCCGTTGCCACTGTTATGGCGTGATCCGACTCCACCTCACCTTCCTGCAGAATTTGTAGGGCCTCCGCCCTCTTGTCGTCCGGTAGGAAGTCTAGCAGGGGAGCTATCTTGAACCAAATCGCCCTGTCGTAGCGGGCCACGATCGCTAAGGCATTGGCCGCCTTAATGGTAGTCGCCGCCGACGAGATGACTCGTCGTCCCATGGAGTCCCAACTTCTTGCCCTCTCTGTCTGACGGGGAAGTGGAAGTTGAAGCCGCCGCACCCGCTGCTTTCTTCTTGGCCGCTGCCGAGACGAGAGTCCGGCGTGGGCTAGGCCCCGAGGCACAAGGGGGCGGCATCGGGGACTCGGTACTTCTTCTCGTACCTGTCCCTCTTGGCGGGTGTCGTGGAAGGGTTCTTGAGGATAGCCAGCCCCTCGTCCCAGATGTCGTCTAGCAACGGCACCACGAGGACTGTCTGTAACGCTCACCTGATTCCCGCAGAGGCGCCGGTCTTGACTGGGTGAATGCCGTATCTTCAAAGGTGATGTGTAACACACGGTTGGCTCTTTGGGCTGGACCTCTGTGCACTGTATGTCTGACTCGAAGAGTAAGATGTCTGCAGATAGAAAATATGGGATTAATGAACTGGGTTTATTGGGTGCCTCTCTCCTCTTCCCTTTCTCTTCTCCTGTAGAACCCCAAAGGTTAACGCCCTCACCTTAGGTAAGTTAACGCCGAGCTCTCCATCTGCCTCGGGGCAGGGTGCCGTAACCAGTTTCTTCACTGGATAAGGGTGCAGGCCTCTTGACCTCAGAGGACTGCTGTCCGTCGTTAACTGCACGAACGGTAAGTTCTGGGCACTTCAAATGTCTTAAAAGTCTTTTGTAATGATATCTCTCGTTTTGCAGGGTTCCGGCGATGGCGGATGGCGGGCTGATGAGAGTTGAGGATCGAACCCGCGTGAGGAATAGAAGCGCCTGGAAGCACGTAAGTAAGCGCTTGTAGCCTGCTTCACAATGCGCACCAACTGTCCCTTTTATCTTGCAGGTACAAGTTCGGAGCTTTAGAGAAGCTGAAGGGTGCTGGAATACCACTGGATTCGGCGTGGGAAGGAGTAATGGCACGTGAGTAATAAAGTTGCCCAATGTCTTTAAACGCACCTTCTTTTGTCTTTCAGATGCGGGATGCAGCGCCGAAGGCCTCCGGAGCGTGCGAAGAGCTGGTAAGCTTTTGTCTTTCAGATGCCGGAATGCAGTGCGAAGACCTCCGGAGCATGCGAAGAGTAGGTAAGCCTTTGTCTTTCAGATGCCGGAATGCAGCGCGAGGCGTTGGTGACAGCCGATGGACCAGGTAAGAGATGCGCTGCCACTGAAGACCGTAGTGCTAACCTGTTCTTTCTATGTCTTTACAGGTGCTGCTTAAGACTGGATTCCAGGATGGTAAGCCTTTGTTCCCTTAGGCCCAGGATCAGAAGCAGAAGACACGATGAGCGTTCTGCTGCAGAGAATGCAGAATAACGCAAAGCAAGATTCATCCATCGGGTGTGGTTTAAATAGCCTCCTGTAGTGCTTAGGTGTCTCCTTCCACAGCCACGCCTAGGCAAGAAAAGAGTTCCTGCTTTCCAGAAGAGTTCCATTGTTCTGAACCTAGGGAGTGGCTCCTGCCCCACCCAACAGGAAAAGTAGTCCCAAACAGAAGAGGATCAGGGGTTCAACTGGCAGGTAAGTAAGCAGCATGGTCTGCTGCAGGTAAGTCCACCCAAGCATTATGAGCCCGGCGCTTCCAGCGCTGGGACTGGGCATCTTTATGAGCCTGGTGCCACTGGCACCAGGACAGGGTCCAAAAGGTCCCAATTGGGACTGGCTGGCACTCGGAACCGGGGTTATGGGTCTGCTTCCAAGGGAGTCGGGCAAGTCCTGATCTTTTGGAAGCAGAGATCATGACACTGTCCTCCCCTTGGCCTCTCGTCGTTGGTAAAGAAACCCTTCCTTTTTCTGTTCTTCAGGGCAGAGCTGGAAGAGCCCGGATGCCCTGGTTATCATGGCGTGAAAGGAGCCAATTTCGTCCAGTGGAGAAGCCCGAGGGGGGGAGGGGGGGGGGGGGGGGGGGGTGATGACAGGATGTCCGTTGTGACATTCCTGCCGCTGTCGTCCGTCCCCGTATCCGTCGCCATACCCGCTCTAGGGTCCGGCGAGGGGGATGAGTGGTCCACAGGCCTCGCGGGCACAAAGGGAGGAGTGGGGTGGACTCCTCTCCGCTTGTTCGGAGGGCTTCCCGACGGGCCTGGTTCTGGATCCTCCGTCGGGGTCTGTGGTAATCTCGTCCTTATCTCAGTACATAAGGATTGGATCACCAACAAAATGGCCGCCGAGCTATCCTGGGGCTCATGTAATGGCTGCGACAGACGGGATGGCCGCTCCACTGGGCCCTCTTTGTCGCCATCTTCGATCGCATCAGCGGGGACCGTCCCCTGGGATCGAACCTTCTTGAACTTCTCGTTGAGGCCTATGAACCTCTCGTTGAGGGCCTTCCCGGTTTCCACCAGATCCTGATCAGAGGCTGATTCCGAGTCTGTAATGGCCACCGCGCCCCCCCCCCCTCTTTTTCCGCCGAGGACTTCACGGGGGTCTTAACGATGGGCTAGAAAGAGGATTCCCTCTGCGGTGGCAGGGATACTCTGGGCCCAGAGGCCGTTTCCACTGGCGTAGTCTCAGCCGGCTTCGCCAGGGTCGCAGCGACCACTTCGATAGAGGCCTTTGCCAGCTGGATCAAAGCCCTCACCACCTTAGGTGCGTCCTGGGCCTTCGCCTTGGGGGGGCGGGGGGGGTGGGGGGGAAGCGCCTCGCTCCCCTTCGGGTCCCTTCGAGATCGACCAGGGCCGCTCCAGCAGCTTACCCGGGTTCTCGGACTTCCTCTTCCCCGAACCAGAGCCCTGGCTCGTGGTTGAACGTGCCGTGGAAGTTGCGCCCTGCGTGGCAGCCGAAGAGCCTGACCTTTCGGCGCTCGCGGTGCTTGGCCTTCTGTTGGGAACCCCGTCGCCGGGGCACCCTCATAGGACTTAGAAGCCCGCTCAGACTTTTTCTTCGCCTTCTCACCTGCTGTGCCCTTCTCCAGCCAGGCGGCGAGGCGGGAACGACAATCTTGTTTGGTCCGTTCCAAAAGGTACTTGCAGAACGCACAGTCCTTCTCCACGTGAGTCTTGTCCTCATGAAGGCAGTAGAGACATCGCGAATGCTCGTCCTCCTTGAAAACGTTTTGCAATCCGAATCCAGGGCAGCACCTGAACAGCTTGGATCCGGGCGTCGAGCTTCCCTTGTCCTGGGCCATGTCTGTTGAGGTAGGCCGCAGATCTTCCGGAATCCTCCAAAAAGCGTAAACTCGACGAAGACTTCACCCTTGAGGGGCGTAGAAGAATTCCGAAACGGGTCCCCGTTATCGGAAGTAGAAACGGTGGAGCTTCAGGCTCGATTAAACCGAAAATGAGAAAATCTCCTGAAAAAGTGCGAAAACGCAGCAAATAACGAGAGCTAAGCATGAGGACTCCCAACACTTGAGCGTGCAGTAAAAATCTGAGGATGGCTGCCAGAGGCAGGGCTTAGGGAGAGGGCAGTCATTGGCTGGGGGCAGTATGACCCAGAGATCAGTGATTGGTTACTAAGAAAGACAGATCAGAAACGAAACTGATACTGATTTTTTCTTTACTGAGGATTCCCAGCCTGACGACGGGGAATGAGCATGTGAATCCATGCCAGAACCCATGCTGGAGAAAAGCCCAATTCAGCCCATCAAAAGCTTTTCAAGCATCAATGCCAACAGCTGCATATGATTCCAAGGAGTCACATCTTAAGGCAACAACATCACAAAGTTCCCTCAAGTTGTCATAGCTATTGTAGAACATACATCCCCTTCCGCTTTCTTATGGATACCATCCAACACACGTTTGGCTCATAACATGGAAGGTAAAGATGTGTCAGATGGAGACCTGTTAAGAGTTTCAACGCTGCACTTATAAGCGCACTCTGCCTCTTTAAACTCGGCTTCAGTCTTTCTTTTGTACGAGGCATAACTGATCACTCTACCGTGTAAATGTTCAACGCAGATTACTCACTGACCCCACGTTATTAATAAAAAGCGAGATCTCTGGGCTTATCTGCATAACTAAGTTTTTGTCAGATAGTAATCGGGTATCTAGTCTCCAATGTTTACCCTTCCTAGCATCACCCATGGACTTGTTCAGCTAAAAAAAAAACACACAAGCATGATGAGAAACCACCGCCTCCCCCATTCTTACAGACTTCACTGGCCCATAAAGATCTCTTTTCACTACAAAGTAATCTATTCGAGATGTATTCAGATCACGCCATATGTCGTGTAAATCCCAGATTTGCATAAACTGCAATAGACCCTTTCTAGCTTTATCTTCTGCATATGATCGTGACAATTCCGATTTATCTAGCAACTTGTCCAAAGTAGTGTTGAAATCACCACCTATCAGAATTGCTCGATCTCCCATATCAATTAGGACATCATTCAAACTTCCAAAGAAGTCCGATTGCCCAACATTAGGAGCATAAATGTTGACCACTATAAGGCGGACATTCTCTACCAAAAGTTTCAAGGCTACAAATGGTCCGTCTGGGTCAATATGCAGCTCATCATTGGAGAGTTTCAAATTCTTCTTTAACAAAACAGTCACTCCCCTTGAATTACTCGCAAAGGTACTTGAATACTCCTTCACACAAAAGGAGTTTAGGATATATTCTGACTTATCCTGCTAAAAGTGAGTCTCTTGTAGTAAAACTATATCCGGTTTATCATTACATAAACATTGAGTACCTTCCTCCTCTTTACTGGGCTATTGATTCCCTTTACATCCCAACTGGCTGGCAAAAGTTAAAAAGTCAGCCATTCAGTTTTAAAAGGGCAGGTATCATCCTAGAGTTGTACCTCTAATAAGATATCGTGTTCGTGGCCTCCACTCGGGTGAGTAAACAAAACCAGCCAAAAACATCCTCAATGTTCATGCAAAAGTCAAGGTCCCTGTAAGGATAAGAAAATAATAAAAGAAAAGGGTAGGAAATACAAAACACAACAGAAAAAGTCAGAATAGAGTAAGGGTAAAATGCATAATTCATACAAATAAAATAAGAATGTAGATAAGATAAATGAAGATGAAACCAGAACATGGCTGTAGGGCTGCAAAAAAGAGAAAAGCATTACTCTGCACCATACATAAACAATGTTAATAATCAGATACAAAACAAGCTATTAACGTAGACAATAACCAGACTTTTAAAATGTAATCTCAACTAACAAAATAAAGTTTACTTCTCTCCCTCCGCCTGTATCCATTCCAGTCTAAAATCACTCATGGAGAGGTCCACTCACTCTGAGCATTTAAAACACAGACGCTTTGTCCACGGGCCTATAACTACTTATTAAAGCCTACCATCTCCTCAAAACTCTGATCCTTGAACATATCACCTATACATATCCTATGCTTATCTCACATTCACATACTTCAGTCCAATCCCAAGTAGCACACAATTGGCAATGTAGGTTTTTGAACTTGACCCTAAAATGAAAGGACTACACCATACACTATGCATCCCTTTCTAGTCATCAAGAGGATGGCATCTGTGAAGGGAGTGATACAATTGCTACACCCAAGATAAAATCAACCCAACTCTCATCCTGAGTATCACACGCCTCTTTCAAATGGATCTTCATACCTTAAATCAGTCCATACAACATTTCGAAGGCTGCCTTTACTACTCACCAACATAGCGTACGTCAAGTATTTGTATTCATTTTATTTATAAAGCGCTCCTGGCCCGGGGGCATCTGAGCATATATTTAGCCGAACAAAGTGTTACATAGCATATATAGTTTTTACATAGGTTACGTTATTTACACGATTAGAAGAGCAAGTGTTACACAACATATACAGTATATACAAAGGTTACATAGTCTTGTCAGACAATACAAAGTATTGAGTAAGGCAATAGTGAGTACAAATAAAAGCCAGAGAGTGTGCCGGACGGATCTAGGTACAGTGGGGGCAATAGATTCCCGTCAGGAAGCTAAACTTGTGGGTGTCCAATCCCTGCTCCTGGCTGGAGTGGACTTTGCCCTGTGGACTTTGCCCTTTTGATGTCACACCCAAAGTGCTTTGCTCCAGAAGAAGTGGAGGAGACAGGAAAGGGAAAGACCGCAAGAGACAAGGTGGAAGGCTTTTTCCAGTGACCAGAGCCCTCCTGCCCCCTTCCCTCCTTACTAACAAAGGCCCTTTAGACATGCAGCACCCAGTCTGAGGCTACTCATGAATGGGTGTGCCCCATGGATACCTGGGCCCAGGACAGCTGCATGCTGGGATGCAGTCTCTGGGGGTGGATACCGGCCCTCACAAAGGAGATCAAGGAGGCAGAGTCCTCGGGGTCTGTCCTGTCTTTTGGCAGTATTGGCCCGAAAACATTCCCTTCCAGAGCAGAACTGACTCACAGGAGCCGACATGTGCAATATCGATTTGGATGCAACGACCATGATCAGAAGTAGTATCATGCACTATGCCTAAATTCAGGCATAGCTTTTTCTTTAAGCGATTGCCCATGCCAGCATGGGTTACTCACGATCATCATATTTTTGGTACAGGGGCAAATCTTAAATGCCGGCCCTGTGCTGCAGTGATTTGACTGTCACTGCATCTGTTAAGTAGGCATCTTGTGGTCATTGAACCTGCTCTGTGCCACAAAGAGCACAAGCTGCAATTTAGGGAACTGATGCAGCAGGGCACAAGTACATTATGCTTTTGTCATGGAGTTGGCAACAAAGGGGGATCGCGTTAGCAGATTACCCCTTTGGAGAAGAAATCACCCACATCGTTTGATGTATTTATTCAAATCAAAAATGCCAGGGCTTAGCACCCTTGCAAGATGGCAGTTCCACACACTGTTGCAGTGAAGATCTTATGTGCAGGTAATCAACAACACCCCTCCCCCACAGTGCAAACACTTTTAAAAGAAAGCCCAGGAGCAGAAAAGCAGAGCATTGGTAACATGAGGTCAAGCTAATTTAGCCATTACCCTAACCTTAATAGAATCGGGTTATAAAACACAGGCATGTTGCCTGCATTTGACAGGATCATCTCAGTGCTCTTGGTGTTCAAGGATACAGATATTGGGAGAAGAGACAACCTGATTAACGGGGATGTCAAATGGATCGGGAATCAGGACAGTGGTCCCATGTTTTGTGAACTCCCCATTCTGCAGGCAATAAACAGGGAGATTAAATTATGAACCCATTGCAACGATAGCTGAACTAGCTCATCATCCAGAGACTCCAGGAGGACATTGAACATAGAATTGCTAATTATCAAGAGGCATAGGTTGAACAAAGCACCCTCTAATCCCATTATAAATGCCTGGGCACATAGGGTGCAACAGGGGTGAGCCGTTTTTTTTGTCTCTTCCTAATTTAACATGCCACCGTCCTGAACCGGGGTCCTCCATGCATGAAGCCGAATTGGTGTGGTTTACTTCGAGATGCCACCGCCTGCAGGCAAAGGGCCCTCTGGGTAAGGAGCCCAGTTGCATTACCGAGTGTACGAGAGATGCCTCATGCAAGGGTGAGGCTAGGGATTGGGGTCCCCTCCATTGTTCGTTACGTCACAGGACACAGTCCTGGTGGCCTTATGGCATCAATGCTTTTGGTGAATGTTGGTGTGCGTGCTTGATGAAGTGATTGTTTAAAAAAGTCCCTGGTCCTAGAGCGAGCCATGACCAGGTGACTGGGAGGTTGGGTGGAGGGGTGGAACTCTCTGCTGCCGGTAACCAGCAGAGAGTCATGGCAGTGTCACAGGTCTATCCCTAGAGAAAGCCCTGGCAGATACCACAAGGGGACCGCACAGCCACTAGCTTAGAAAGTGGTGCCCAGGAGTACTAGACTCAGGGGAGAACCAGGGAAAGGGTAAGTGTAGGGGGCTTGGAAGGCCTAACTCCAAAAAAGCGGGGATGGGTGGGAAGCTCATGAGAAAGGGAATGAATACTAATGATATGGGGAAGGAATTGGGGGAGTAAGGAGTTTGGGACTAATGAATTGGGTGTTGAATATATTTGGGTATTGGAAGATCTGGGGAAAGAAGGTACTGGGAATGGACTCCATGATGGGGTAGGCAAAGCATTATTCACAAATAAGTAGGACATAGAAACAATTGGGGAGGGAACACTAGGTATTTGGGGGAATGAGAAGAATTGGGAAAAGGATAAGTAGGGGGAAATGAACAGAAGAGAGTAAGAAAGCAGTGGGGGAGTGAGAAGACTCTGGGAAATGACAGAAATCAGGGATTGAAAGAAGGGGTGGGGTGTTCGGTGGGGGTGGGTCACAAATTGGGGAATGAAATAAATGTTTTGATTTTTGTCTTCAGGAAGACTGGGACACCTGCCAAAGCGCTGGAGTGTGAACACAGGAAATTAGACAAGATTCCGAAACTCTGCAGCCCTTGTCTTTTGGCATGCCTGCCTGGAACCAGTTCCAATTTGGAGGTTGGCTGCAACCTCTCCAGGTTTGACTGTTGCATGGCTGTCAATTGGCTAGGTTCCTGTATAAGAAGGCAGATTCTGGAAGCTGAAAATGTAGTAGACCATTGGCACTCTCTGAAGTGGAAGATGGATAACATGGCTTGGATTCCAGCGACTGGGCATGCCTGCTGTGTAACCAGAGCCTGTGCTGACCCTTCCATGTGACCTGGGAGTCGTGAAAAAGACTGACGACCTTGAGGCCGGTGGGACTCACTAGTCTTAAGACCTGCAATTCGAGCCATCCCTCAATGACCTGTGACCTTGCTGGGCTACAAACAACCAATATCAGGGGACCTCAAGGCTGAGTGCAGTGCATGGTCTTCCGAAGTTTGGTTCTCACTGAAACTTTGCTGGACTCCTGTTGGACTTCCAGAAGCAGAATTCCACTGCTTTAAGTCCCCTCAACAGTGTGCTGGACCGAGACAGCGATGCAAAGCCATTCAGCGAGGAACGTTATTCATCTGGTACCTTAAAAAGGGAACCAAATCCACAGAGCCACGAGAAGCACCAAAGAATACTTTGAGAGGAACCTGTCGACTACTGCTGCAAGTTCCCATCCAGTGTCCATTCTTTTGTCACCACGACCAAGAATCCAGAGACCTAGTCCTGTGCTGCTGCATCGTGAAGGAGTCTGTCTGCAAGCTCTTCACTGCTAAGGTAGTGTGGCTGAGGGTAATATTTGCCTAAAATCGTGTTGCTACTGTGTAGCTTTGGGGAGATGTGTGTTTGTGATTTCACCCAGGCACAACGCTGGAATGCATCTTGGAAGCCTTCTACAAAGTCCCTGAACACTTTCTGCCAAGTCTGAAGTCTGTACTTACCAATTGGAAGAAATACTCTGAAACTGACTTTCCTGCATCTACGCCCTATCCTGACTTGACCACTAGTATCCACCTTTTGCCGCCGAGACCACTCATGACCTACAATAGGGAATGTCTGCAGACGATAGACCTCTGTCTTGAAAATCAAACAGGTTGCTAAGGGTTTAGTGTTGTAACTATCTCTGAAAATAGAATAGGTTGCAAAGTGCCATTGAGTTCTTACTTACCTGTGAATTGCTTACTGCCATTCTAAAAAGTATACAAAGTTATTTACTTGCCTTTGAAGTGTTCCACTCTTCTAAAAGTAACTGATTTGGTTTTATTACTAATGGAACTGAATAAGAGTAAAAGCTTACCAATAGGGTCTTACTCACACTGAATAGCGTATTGCCATTCTAAACTATCATTGGGTTTTGCTTACCTTAGAATTGTGTTCCACTATTATGAAAAGTAATCCAAGTGAAACTATCATTCCTGAGAAAAGTAAATTTAAATATGTGGCAAGGTGTATACGTGGTATAACTTATGCTTGTAACTGAATACCACTGTAGGTTATTACCAATAGGGTCTGCTGCACTTGAATTGTCTTTGTTATTCTAAAGTCTAGCTAATGTGGTTTTAACACCCATGAGTAGCTGATTGCCATTCTAAATGTGTGACCTTATGTTTGGCTCACCTTGAACAGCATATTAAATAAGGTTTATACTTTGGTTTGCATACCATATGTAGTGTTTTTTTTAATTGCATTTATGCTTTTGGATATAGTACTTTCCAAGAATTCTCTTAGCCTAGCTGCATATAAAATAAACCATTTTTACAATACACCTGTGTACAAGTATGTTTGAGCCATATGTATGCTACAGGTTCTTTGTTCTCATCTAGAGCCTTCTCCCCCTCCTATGATAAGGCCGACTGCTTTGTCCACACTACCAGAGTTGTTTTCTGTATTGCTTAATAGTATGGTTATATAAAACCCTTGGGTGGACTTTAGAAAAACTGTCCCAACAGGTGTACTCACCATAGTTGCTAAACATACATCCCAGCATTCTTCAGAGTTGGCCATCTGTCTCCGGATACTAGTATCCAGACTCAGCTTTATCATCACAGGGATGACGTCTAGTACAGCAGACAGGTTGATCTTGATATTTTTCTAAAAAGAAATAGAAATGAAAACTTTACCTGCTGAGCCTACACACCAGTAAGCCACTTTCAATGTGCACAAGCCAACGCTGCAGTGCTGCCGCAGATGATAAATAGCAAAAATTGCACAATGGACATTCTGAAAAGAAAGAGGCAATGATAAACGATAAGGAAGCAGCTACAAGAATGACCCAGGAGCGGGTGCAAAACAGCTGGTTAGCTCTTATTAAAACTAAAAGTATCATATTACCAAAAAAAACCCACTTTCTTTAAAAGTGAAACTGCAAACTTGTACATGCCCACAAAACATGCAAGCCCAGAAATGTCATTTACATGTGGATAACCTCCATTGCACGATGAGAACTAAAGGGATTGTGCACGGATGCAGAAAGGGAGAAGAGGGTTTGAAGAGAATGTGACCAGTGCAGATGTCAGCACATACCGGATTCAATGAAATAACAGAAGCACTTCCATAGTGCTTGCCTTCACCAATACTTGATCGAGCCAGCGCCAAGTTAGGTGGAGGAAAATTATCAAAAGCAACATGGGTCTTTACTCAATCCAGCCTGCCTTACAAGATTCCATACAGAAATGTACACATCTCCCCTTGCACCAAAAAAAGCTTTGAGAATCTGGCCCCTAGACTCTAAGATGTTGCTACAAAACCCACCAGTGGCTAACTGGGAACATGGCGACAACTGCAGGTCCCATTAGGAGGAAACCAAGGGTGCCATAAAGGCCCTAAAGGATCAAATAGGGATCCATGCAATGGGACAGGTGTAAAATCCTTTTTTGCCCAATGCAGCAGCCCTGGTTCCAGGCTCTTCACCCGTAGGCGAGGAGAAACCATGCCGGAGTGTTCCCCTCGCCAGGTCACACACCTGCATCCAAGACCTGTGAGCAGCTCTTAGTGTGCTGGCATTACAAAAGGTAAAGCTGGCGGGTGAGTCATTTTTCAAAATGTGTCATACTTCCTTGATCAGCCAGTTTGCTTTTGCTCCTTTCAAGCTGTACCATCCGAGAATGTTGGTAACGTAGATAGAGCAGTCAGGCTTATATTGGGAGAGGAGAGGGCTGTAGAATCAGAACAAAGAAATTGTAGCATGCATACTGGCACACTTAATTATTGTAAAAATAAAGGGTTTATTTAAATACAACTAGGCTGTATCTGCTTGAGAAAGAAGTACTATCGCATAAAAAAATAATTCTAAAAAACAACAATACTTATGTTATACAAACCAAAGTACACGCTTATTTAGAATACAATAAGCAGTCAATGTAAGTCAAACCTAATGTAACACATTCAGAATGGCATTAAACTATTCTTGGGGCGTAAAACCGAGGTAGTTAGACTTTTAGAATACCATAAGTAATTCACGGGCAGCAGACCCTATTGGTCAGAACATAGTGTTATTCAGTTTATAGAATAGTATATCTTGCAACATATGTAACTTTCTTCTAATAAGAATGCATACAGTTACAACAAATGTTGAACAGTTCAAAGGGGAACAACTTTTATACTTTCTACAGGGGCCTTAAGCTACTCATGGAGAACCTAGTGAAACTATTTTAGAAGTTAACTAAGCAATTCAGGGAAAGCACAACCCAATTACAGTTTTAGAAGAGCAACTGCTATTCAAGGTCAGTTTGTTTGTTTATTTATTTATATTGCGCACCAGACCCCGGGGTATTCGGGCGCGTAGGCAGAAGAGGGTTGTTCAGCTTAGGTTACAGATTGCAAATTAGACATAAGGGTACAGCGGCGGTTACATTGCTGTGGAAGTGTATTGGCAGAGAACTTGCAGGTCTATATACAATGAGTTTGAGAATACAGGTAATATTGCAGCATCACAAAAGTATATGCAGTGAGTTTACAATAGTGCAGGTATGGCATAAATAAGGCATAACAAGAATACAAAATGTACATGAGATCCTGGATAATCAATAGGGTGGGAATTAGACATCTTGCTTTTTTAGCCATTGAGTCAAATTATATCCAAATTGCCGGTAGGGGAGATCTTCCCTTAGAGCAGGGGGAAGGGAGTTCCAGAATTGTGCTGCTTTGACAGCGAAGCTACTCCCACCAGATTTAGTAAGTTTGAATCTGGGTACTAGCAGGAGGTTGGAGTTGGCTTTTCTTAGGGGGCGAGAGGCTGTTTGTCTGGTGAATCTATCTATGAGGTATTGCGGGGCTGCGTGGTTAAGACATTTGTGTGTGAGTGATGCTGTTTTGAGGAGGATTTTGTCTTTTGTTGTGAGCCAGTTAGTAGATCTCCTGAGATCTGATATATGGGCACTCTTAGGGACGTTTAGGGCGGCTCTCAGGGCATTGTTTTGGAGCGTTTGTATTTTGGCGGTGATGTATTTGTTACTGCCTATGTAGAGGGCATTGCAGTAATCTAGTTTCGATAGAATTAGTGCTCTTGCTAGAGTGACACAGTTATTAGCTGAGAGAAAAGGCTTGGCAGCTCTAATTAACTTGCAGGTGTAGGAAGTAGCTGAAGCCATGGCATTCACTTGTTTACCAAAGGTGAGGGTAGAGTCTATGTAGAAACCGAGGGTTTTAACTACTTTGGCCACAGTGATGATGTTGTTGTCGATTGTGAAGGCGTCATAGTTGGGGCCTAGTTTTTTAATGTTGGAAGAGGTGCCTAGAATGAGGAGTTCAGTTTTGTCATCATTCAGGCATAGACCGTGGGAGGCCATCCATGCCTGGATGATGAGGTAGACTCTATTCACAAAGGCCAAATCCTTGTCATAATCTCCCGTCAACGGGATGAGGATCTGTGTATCATCTGCATAGTTAGTATAGGTGATACCAAGACCGTCTAGATCATCGAAAAGGGGCTTTGTGAAGATATTGTAGAGGGTAGGAGATACACCTGATCCTTGGGGTACGCCGCATGAGATGGGTGCAGGATCTGCGGCTGCTAGAGGGGAGAAGACTCGCATTGTCCTGTTATCTAGGAAGGAGTGGATCCATGCGACTGCTTCATGGGAGAAGCAGGCTGCCGTGGCCAGATGGTTGCACAGTATTGCGTGGTCCACCAGGTCAAATGCTGCAGAGAGGTCGAGGAGTAAGAGTGAAGTCGTGCCTTTATCTCTTAGGGTGTCTATTTGTGCCTTAAGGTCTAGGAGTGCAGTCTCAGTGCCATGCTGTGGTCTGAAGCCAGACTGTCGGACTCCTAGGAGGTGGTTAAGTTCCAAGTGGTGCTGAATTTGTAGGTAAGCTACCTTATCCAGGATTTTCAGTAGGAACGGCACAGTGGTTATGGGGCGGTAATTGGTGGGGATGGAGGGGTCCAAGGTTTGCTTTTTGAGGAGGGGGAGGACCCAGGAGTGTTTCAAATTGCTAGGTATGGTACCTGAAGTGAATGAGGCGTTTATAAGTTTAGTGATGAAGGGTGAGAGTTCACGAGCAGCGTCTTTTATGATTTGGGCAGGACATGGGTCGCCCTGGCAGTTGGAGGGTTTAAGAGTGAGGATGACTTTCTCGACTTCTTTGGTGGAAACTTTGTGGAAGTGGAAGGGCGGGGTGTCAAGTGTGGGTGGAGGTGGAGTGGATTTCAAAATTGGTAGTGGATTCATGGTGGTCTTGGGGGGGGTGCCTATGTTGACAATATTAGGGGTAGTTATGGAAGCTTTTTTGTTGTGAATCTTCGTCTGAAGCATAGTTATCTTATTAGCAAGGGCATTTTGTATGCTTGTGCACCAGTCTTTATCCTTGATACAGGAGTCGGGAGCATGGATAGGGGATTCTACTTCTTTTAGGATGGCGAATAATTCTTTGGTATTGGATTTAGCTTGAGTGATACGGGTGTTGTAGGATGTTTGTTTCGCAAGGATGATTTCTTTTTTGAAGAGGGTGGCCAATTTCTTCAGGTTCTTTTTATTGATGTCGGAGGGGTCCGATCTCCAGGTTTTTTCACTTTGGCGTTTCTTTTGTCTGATGTCTTTCAGTAGGGGAGTGAACCAGGTGTTTAAGTGTTGGCGGGGTTTGCTCTTCCTGATTTTCAGTGGTGCGATAGTATCCAGAGAGGAAAGCATCACTTCGTTGTACTTTTCTACCATGGAGGCAGGGTCGGACTGATCTGAGATGGAGTTTAAGGTAGGTAGAATAAGGGGGATGAGGTTTTCAGGGGTAATATTTTTTTTATTTCTAGTGGGTGCAGCGGGAGCTAGGGTGCTGTTGTTGGTGGGTGTGGTGGCATCTAAGGTGAAAGATACCATATGGTGGTCGGACCAAGACAGAGGCACTATAGAAGTGATAGTGGTTGGGCAGTTATGTGTGACAATCCAATCAAGGGTCCTTCCTTTGATGTGTGTAGGATCAGTAATTTTTTGGGAAAATCCTAGTTCCGAGGGTGCTGTTAATTTGTAATGCATTAGGGTCACGTGGGTCGTTGAACCCGAGGTTGAAGTCGCCTAAGGTGAGACAATGGGTAGAATTTTTTAGATTATCAGATAGTAGGTTCATAAGGTCTTCCTCAAAGGAAAAGGGGCAGGGTGGGCGGTATATGAGGTGAATAGTAATAGTTCGGTTGTTGTCAATAGTGAGTTTAGTTGTGATGGATTCAAAGGAGGTGGTATTATGGTGTGAGGAAAGTCTTAGGTCTAGGTGGTTTTTGATAATTATGGCAAGGCCGCCGCCTCTAGACGTGGTGCGATCCATGCGTAAAAGAGTGTAATTATCTGGGATGGCTAGCATGATGGCTGGACCAGCTGTGGGATGAAGCCAGGATTCTGTGATAGCCAAGAGATCTAGGTTCTCATTTTGGATGATGTCCGCTATTTCAGTGGCATGGGCTACCATAGAACGGGCGTTTATTAAGGCGCCTTTTAGTCCAGGTGCGGTAGTTAGGATAGAAGGCGGCTGGATTTTGTGTGGACACTTTGGGGGGGAGATGGGATCCCTAAAGATTCGACTGTTGAGTTGTAGTCGGTGTTGGCCAATGTTATCTATATGATGTGGAGTTTTGGTGGAATGCGTGGTATGTCTATTGTGTATGGGGGAGGGTTTGGCATTAGATAGCGGGTCATAAATTCTTGGGAGTCTGGCGCGGAGTCTTAAGTTGCGCTGTTGGAGACTGCAGGGATTGGTGGCCATGGTGGTTTGCTCCTGGGGTACACTTCTGTGGTGTAGCTGGGTCTGTGGATAGGATGAGTTTGAGATCTGAAGGGTGGTCAAATGAAGGATAGTTCCGAGTAGAACTGTGTAGAGTAGTGGTAGATACATAGTGAGCTATAGTGGTTAGCTTGGGGTACTGGGCACCTGGATGCGATTACTTGGATAGGCAATCTAAATGCAATCACTCGGACAAGCAACCTAGATGCAATTACTAGGGTCGGCAACCTAAATGCAATTACTAGGGTAGGCAACCTAAATGCAATTACTCGGACAGGCAACCTAAATGCAATTACTAGGGTAGGCAACCTAAATGCAATTACTCGGACAGGCAACCTAAATGCAATTACTCGGACAGGCAATCTAAATGCAAATTACTAGGTCAGGCAGTATAAATGCAGTTACAGGGTAGCAAGAGGATACATATCTAAATGCAAATTACTAGGTCAGGCAGTATAAATGCAGTTACAGGGTAGCAAGAGGATACATATCTAAATGCAAATTACTAGGTCAGGCAGTATAAATGCAGTTACAGGGTAGCAAGAGGATACATATCTAAATGCAAATTACTAGGTCAGGCAGTATAAATGCAGTTGCAGGGTAGCAAGAGGATACATAACGGGCGGCCTAATAACTGGTTCTCAAATCCAAAATAGCTGAGGCAACAGGCAGGAGTAGCTGAACATTTGTTAGTGGCTAGTGGTTGTTGATAGTGAGCTTAGAGAGCAAAGTTGCTAACACAGGTAAGGCGAGTAGATCTAGGCATTGGTAGGTAGCTGTTTAGCATGTGCCGGCATGTACACGCAGCCTAAATGCAAGTATGGGCAGCACAATATCTGAGTGCGGGCAACACAATAGCTAGGCATAGGGCTATACATGTTGAGTATGAGCGACACAATAGCTAGGTGTGAAAGACACAATAGGTGGACATAGGGCTATGCATGCTAGGTATAGGTAGCATCATGGCTAAGTTTGGGCAACACAATAGCAAAGTATGGGCACACAATAGCAGGGTATAGGCAGCATGAATGTTGGGTATAGACAACCCGAGGCTGCATATAGCAGGCTATTTGTCAGGCAGGCTCACTGATAACGTTGATTGGTATCCAACGTATGCATGAACATGGGCGTGGAAATATATTTGCAATAGAGTATAATCATAATCGAGATGAAGACATAGTGAAGGGGCGCACAGAGCGGGCAGAGGAGTTTGGACTCCTGTAATGGCAAGGTGAAGGCAAAGTCATTGGTAAAGTACAAAGGTCTGGGAGAGTTGCCTTAGAGTTATCTTGGTGTTAGGTAAATGTTTAGAGGACAGTGGCGCCACAGTCAGTGTTCAGTGGTGACTATTGGACTTATGTGCGGTAATATGGCGGCACAAGCACAAGTTTTCAAATTGCACGTGCAGCGGCTGCAATGCTTACCATTTGAGGTCGAGTGCGCAGGGCATCCACTGCTCCTGCAGGGTCAGATGCGACTTGGTGGAGTTCCTGCACCACGGGCTATAGCTGATGAGGACGTCATGCTGATGATCTGGGTCGTCTTCTAGGTTATGTAGAGCGGCGTAAGAGGGGAAGATGTGGGGGTTGTTCGGGCAGAGGTTTTGGGCGATGGCGACTGGCAGTACTGAGACAGGCTGGGACAGGCGAGGTGCCTTCCTTCTCGTGCCTTTATTTTCGTGCCGGCTTCGCCTTCCGGCGATTCCCAATAGGCTGTATAAACCTCGGTAAGGCCAATCAGCTGAGGGGGCGGGCTGCTGGCAGGCAAAGGGCCGGAATCACAGGTAAGTTATGGCGACGGCCATCTTTGAATGGAAAGAACCCTCGTGGTTCTTGATGGCGGCGATCCCAGGTGCAAGCTTTTCCTTCAGCTAGCAACTTTCTCCTAGTGGATTATGGATGGCGTTTTTTCTGTCCTTTGCATCTCGGCGAAAATGGGATTTCCATTAAGGTGCACTCGAAGCACGGGTCGGGCACATAATAATGTGCGTATTGCAAGGTGATGCACTCCAAACCTTACCTGCTGTGGGAGCAGGGTGTGGGTGGTGCTGCTCCTGCAGCACAGTGTGAGCTCCGGCTCCACATGGATGGCTTGTGGGGACAGACAGGCTGGGACAGGCGAGGTGCCTTCCTTCTCGTGCCTTTATTTACGTGCCGGCTTCGCCTTCCGGCGATTCCCAATAGGCTGTATAAGCCTCGGTAAGGCCAATCAGCTGAGGGGGCGGGCTGCTGGCAGGCAAAGGGCCGGAATCACAGGTAAATTATGGCGACGGCCATCTTTGAATGGAAAGAACCCTAGTGGTTCTTGATGGCGGCGATCCCAGGTGCAAGCTTTTCCTTCAGCTAGCAACTTTCTCCTAGTGGATTATGGATGGCGTTTTTTCTGTCCTTTGCATCTCGGCGAAAATGGGATTTCCATTAAGGTGCACTCGAAGCACGGGTCGGGCACATAATAATGTGCGTATTGCAAGGTGATGCACTCCAAACCTTACCTGCTGTGGGAGCAGGGTGTGGGTGGTGCTGCTCCTGCAGCACAGTGTGAGCTCCGGCTCCACTGGATGGCTTGTGGGGACAGACAGGCTGGGACAGTATAAATGATTGTATAAATGATTGGTATATAATCCTTGTATACTATTTACATGATAGGAATAGAGATAGTTTAACCAAGGATACTTTTCAGAAGAGTAGAATGCAAGTCTAGGGCAAGTAAGAACTCAGACTTCAGAGAAAATCAGCAGTTCAAGGCAAGTACATACATTTTAGATTGTCAGCATGCAACGCTTGGACAAGTAAAACATCTAGGACTGTTTTAGATATGCACTAGGCAGATCAGGGAAAACAAAACCCAATGGTAAACTTTAATAATGACAGTAAGTTATTCAAGGTAGGTAAACCCTATTGGTAAGCTTTTACGCATTAATATCATGTTAAATTATGTTTACTTGTATTGTGCACCGCTACTACCAAGGGGCAGTCTCCAGGCACTCATGTGGCTCTGCAAGAAAGAGGACAGTGGTGGTTAGTAACGGTAGCAGGATAGGATAGTGTGTAAGCAACCACACAGTCACCAATGCATGGTTAATGAGAACGAAGGGTATTGGCAATGGTTACCTAAAGCATTTCAGGCCCATTTTGCCAATACCTCTCGACCAGTATTATTTATTTGTGGAACACTAGAGGCATTAATCACATTGCCGCTGAAGAAGGTCTCCTAGCTTATATTGATTTCTTATGTATTGTGGCTCTCCAGACCATCGGATGGCGCAGTGACACATTGATAGTCGTAGCACATTGCAAATTAAAGCAATTAGGGGTCCCATTGGCAGGCCAAAAGGTGGGCTGCTGTATCTGCTCGCCATCCTTGGACTCTGTTCAACCTCAATGGGTCAGGCTGTGATGATAGTCTGACACCCCCCCACAACTAAAACTTTAAAAAATATCTATGACCCACCTAACTTAGTGGTCAAGAAAGCTATCAATAAAGTGAAACATTTTTTAGAGTGCCATTGTAAACATTTGCCGATAGTGATAGTTGGCGACTTAAACACGAGAATTGGGCTTTTTAGTGAATGGCAAACAGTGCAATGAATCAAAGCGTCATATGCACTCCGAGTCCAACACCCAAGGGAAAGGGTGGGCCACCTTACCATGTGCGCCCAACAGGACTATGCTTATGGATTCCGGAATGCAGGCAGCAGCATAATCCTGTAGCTCCTGGCCCCCTCCTGCTACTGATAATATTGGATTATGAACACCAAGAAAAAGATTGAAGAGGTTGAAAACCCTATTCCAAAGAAATCTAAACCTACAGCATCGTCAGAGATGAGTGATATTCCTAGCACCCAAGATATCTACTCTGTTACTCAAAATGGCTTGGGAAAGGTGGTCCAGCATATGGGAGATGTTAAATCATCAATGGATGACTTATCTAAAAAGGTCTCAACTGGATAGCAGGATTACCATTTTAGAAAATGGTTCAACCTCCATGTCCTCTGAGATTACAGGGTGCTTCAGGGCATACAACACTGAGAGAAGAAGTTCAAAAAGGAAGGGAAAAGGGATTAGAACTGGACTTGAAGATCAGAACTAAAAATCTGAGGCTAGTTGGAGTGGAGGAAAATACAAATTAGGACCGGTTACATCTGGTGTTGGATATATTGAAGTTCTGCTATGGTTCTGTAGCGCTCACCTGACTCCCACGGAGGCGCTGGCCTGGTTTGCGCTGCTGTGACCTCTTCTAAGATGATGCGCAGGGTTCGGAAGACGGACTGGACCGGGCCCCCAAATCTGGCTTGTCTGGCTCGCAGAAGTATCCTTCTGTAGGCGAAAATAGGGGATTAACTGTCTGCGGGGTAATGCAATCGGCCTCCCACCTTCCCCTCTAACCCTCCTCGAAACCCTTCTGTGATTCCTCGTAGCGTCTCATCTTAGGGTCTGGAAGGACAAGCTCTCCATCCTGCTTCTGATGCAGAGGCGCGTTGGTATCCAGTTACTTCACTGGATTTTCAGATTGGTGAGACCCAAACTTGCTTGGCTTCCAGGTAAGTTTGATAAGAGGTTCCCCTTGTGTCCATGCATTAATGTACTAATGCTAGTGTCTTTTTCCCCATAGGGGCCGGGGTACGGAATGCCGGGGGAACAGGCACCGACCCGAGATGAGAGGTGAAATCCTTGTAGAAATCAGGTAAGTCTTTAATGAGCGTTTTTTTTGGTAATGTCTTTTCATTCGCTCATTAACGCTGATGTCTCTTTTTCCCATTAGGGGCCGGGGTCCGGAAATGCCAGGATGCGGCGCGGACCCGAAATAAAGAGGGAATGAATCAACTGGTAAGTCTTAACATGGAGATTTAGCTTTCCTTATTCCCTTCTCTCTCACCTTTTGTTCTGGTCTTTTTCTCCCTAGGCGCTGGGGCGTGACTGCGAATCCGGATGATCGCTGCTGAACATGGAGGCGCCCTGAAAAGGTGAGTGGAATGCGGCGCTGCAGCGATCGACGCGATGAGCTTTTAAATAAAAGTCTTTTCAGGATTGTCGGCGAGATGTCTCCGGGATGCGGATTTAGCAGGCAAGGACTTTTCCTTCTTCTGTTCTCTTCTTCTCTTCCTTTGCAGGTGATCCAGGATGCTGGCAGGCGTGGCAGAAGTCAGGATGCAGGAGCAGACACGGTGAGCGTCCAGCTGCTAGATGCAGAACAACGCGAAGCACGTGTGGCTGTTCGGGTGGGGTTTAAATAGCCTTGGAAGAAGTTCCAGGTATGTATCCTTCCTCCAATCAGGTATGTATCCTTCCCCGACCACGCCCGGATGGTAAATTAGTCCCACAGGTAAAGTAGTTCCTTTCAGGCATCAAGGAGGCCGGGATCCTGCAGCATGGTCTGCATCAGGTAAGTGCACCCAAGCACTCCCATAATGAGCCTGGCGCCTATGGCGCCAGGACTGATGTCTTTTATGAGCCTGGCGCCATAGGCGCCAGGACACTGTCCAAAGGGCCCCTATATGGGGTTGCTGGGTCCTTCCTTGGGGACTGGATGTCCGCTTTCGGGGATGCAGGGCTTCAACCGGCTCCCCGGGAGCGGGCATCATGACAGGTTGTGACCAGATTGCCCCAGGAGATGTGGACAATATTTAGAGTGGGAAGAAACGCTGGCCCGAAGGCAAGACATTTTAGTCACGCTGATGAATACCAGGACAAAGGAAGCCATTCTTGGTGCAGCAAGAAAGAAGGGAAACACCTATTTCAAGGGTCACCAAATATTTGTGTATCCCGACTACCCTAGAGAAATCCCGTTAATCAGGAAATCCTTCAAAGAGGTCAAAGACTTGTCAAGGCTGGTGGGTGTTAAGGCTTTCCTCAATAGGGCGAATCTGATGACCCTGGTTATGCCCGATGGTGAAAAGACCACTTCTGATCCTAGTAAGTCCATGAAATGGCTTGTACCACTGAAGGAAAAATGTGCTCGATGCTTATAAATACCATGAGTCGTGTTTCAAACATTGCATATACATTGACTTGTTTTTGTAAGTTTTCCTCGCCAATTAACATGATAAAATGGCGCCGCCGGCTTGATTTCGTTGTTGATTTGGAACGCTTCTAATAAACAACGCTGCTCCGAACAGATGCCGAAGGTTTGAGGAAAGCACCCTCCAGTGCCTTTACTTGATACAGGAAGTATTCTAGTCGTTGTCTCTTCGCAGTAGGAAGCCGTTCAATTGATAATCGTACGCGAGTGCTGGGAAGAACATGCAACGCTCTTGCAGAGGCCATAGTTTTGCATGCGGCACCAATTGCACCCCATGGAAGAGGTACATGTGTGATGGAAATCCCTTGGATCTGCAATTAATTTATGGAATGTCGCCATCACTCATCTCATGTGCCAATTATTCCTTCAACCCGTGACTTATTTTTTGGAATCCTGCTGCTCATGTATGTTCTGATGCAGCTAGTATTTTGGGACCGGGTCCAGTGCGGGAATGCCTCCATACTGAATATGGTCATGATAGGCTCTGTACCCCTTTGGAGAGCTCATGAATGGCCGTGATATCCACCCACAAACTGCCATTCAGATGCAGGGGAAAAAAAATTCTAGGTGCAGTATGACTTGGTCTAAAGGCTAGACTGGCTGTTTACTTCCGACACCTATGGCTGGGGTTTTATGGTCTGCAGGGCTGCCTATGATTGACACTTGCGATGCAATCCCAGTGTTTAACAAACAAATGGAATCACAATGCAGATCATCTGACTTTTGACCTGCTTGTGTTCGGCTTTGCAGCAATGGGGTCTTCACAGAATTCCATTTTCAACATGGCACGAGTATTTATTATATGGGGGAGTATTACAAGTATTATGCAGTCATATGGATGGAAGTGCTGCCAAATGTCATTAGATTCTTCATTAATTTTATAAATTTTGGAGGGGGTATAACTGGTCGCTGAGATGATGGCCTGTTCTGCTTTCGATTGATAACAGATGCTGCAATGTGTTTTATCCTACTTTCCATGTCTTAATTCTGCATGAATAATTGGTCGTTACGTATTATGAAGATCTACCTGCATTTGGGAATAACAGCAATCTGTGTGTTAGTTGTGATTAACATTTTCTTCTTCATATGGATTACTTCTGTCTTATTGCTCTGGACTAATGCTCTCGACTGGTGGGAGACTTATGGGGTGCCAATGTGTTAATGATGATTGGGTAGGTGTTCAGAGTTGCATCCATATTTCTCTGATACCTTTTCCGGTTGCACCTTTGTTTTTAATGTGCCCATGTTTAGGTGTTCCTGTCCGTGGATTTCCGTTTCCTTATACTATATTCTATGTTAATCTTGACCTTTCCATACTTATCAGTTTTAGCTTGCTTTTTGAGTCCGGTTCTGGAAGTATGTTTATGACCTAATACACATTAAGGCATGATATGGCAGGCTATACATCTGTAGTCGTTAGGAAATTGGTATACCAGTTATTCGAATTGTGCATAGTATTGAGCAGTAACCATTGTATTGTAACTGTCTTATTCAATTGGATGGGGTCTGGGCAGGGCTGAGCTTGTGACAATGGTGTGGGATTTATAGCTTCAAACAGTGATTTGGGCCATATTGTGTTAGGATTGATTCAAATTTTAACCATGTGTGTGCCTTGGGATAATTGCATTCTATTATCGTCTAGGGTTTCTCATTTGACTCCATGTTGTGTATTCAATGTAGGATGTACGCTTCAGGGGGTAGATATTTCCCTGATGACGATGGGAGTGGGAGGTTATGTGTATATGTTGTTGACATATGGGTATCCCTTGCCAAGCTATGGATGATAGATTATATATGTGGTAGCTGATGCTGATTCCTTGCCCTAGGTCCAAACATGTGTGCCATCTTTAGATCCACTGACCCTTTATGGAAGGGTGACTCCTGAAAAGTATGCTGTCTTACATTGTTAATGAATCCCCTATAGTTAAATTTTGAAATGATACACTGTCATATTGCAAATGAGTAATGGGGGAATCTGTGATTGTGATCCGTGCGTGATACTGGCGTTAGTTTCGTGAATATTAAAATAGATGTGATACATGAAGGGGCTGATGGATACGATAAATGGGGGTTGCATGAATTTTGGTTGTTTAGGCTGAACTCTATGCTGGATATTTTTAATATATATAGATTTTATTTGATTGATCGTTGGGTCCAAGCATTTGATAAGTAGTGGTGCTGGTTCGTGCTATGGTCCTTAAGCGGGAATTACCAATCATTTCGGGGCAATGTATTGGAGTTTGTATGTATGACTACGGGGGTGTAGATGAGGTGGTGAGTTGTTTGCCTAGTTATTTAGTCAGAACAGCGATTTAATGGAATGAGGATAAAGTGACTTAGCTGGAATTGACAATATTAAGAGATGGGGTCATTTATGAACTTAATAAAACTTAGGTAGTGTTTGACTCATGTGATGGATTGTTTTCTTTTTTATTTGTGGTGTTCATAGGCTTATAGGAGGGGAGTCCAGGGCAATGGACTGTTTAGAATGTTATATTTTGTTTGTGAAATGTATCTGTTGTTGCTGACTTGCTTCTTTTTCGAAGGGGCGGGGGATTGGGTTCACATCTGTTAGTTGGTGTTCGGATTTTCAGGGTTGAGAGAGATGCCTATATTTGGAAATTTGGGCACCGAGGAAGGATTGGAGAGAATGGCTAATGGTTTGCGTGTGGTTACATGGAATGTTAATAGACTTAAAAGAAAAAACTGAAGATCATGAATCCTTTAAAGGAGTTAAAATGTGACATTTGTTTTCTTCAAGAGACTCACCTGCTTAAAGATGAAGTTGAAACTCTGCATAAGGGCTGGGTTGGGAGGGTCTATGACTCCTGTTTTTCAACACGATCGAGGGGAGTGGTAATTTTAATTCGGCGCAATGCTCCATTGAAGATTGTACGTGAAGTATTGGATCTAGAGGGTAGGTTGGTGGCGCTACTGGTTAATATTCAGGGATGTTTTGTGACGTTGTGTAATATTTATGCCCCATCTGTAGATGATGGATCTTTCTATAGGAGAGTGGCCCAGACTATACAAGACATGGGTACGAATAATATAATTCTTGGTGGTGACTTTAACACTGTTTTAGATAAGGACTTGGATAGAAGTGGGTCTACGAATAATAGACATAATGATCGTCACTATCTTTCTCTGATAAACCTGCTGGAAGAACATGCATTCCGGTATTGTTGGAGGTTGGAACATCCACTTGCCAGAGAATATAGTTTTTACTCAGGCGCACACTCAGTTTACTCTAGAATAGATATGTTGCTGACTGCAGGGCAAATGACAGAATCATAAAACTAGTGAAATAGGCACCATCCTACTGAGATCATGCACATGTGACAATGTGTATTAATTTGGTTGAAGCTATACAAAGGCAATATACGTGGAGAATGAATAGTACGTTCCTGCAGTTGGAAGAGGAAGTGGAAAAGTTGAGGGCAGACATTGATTTTTTTGTTTCAACAAACCACAAAGGCGAAGTGAGACCAGAGGTTGTGTGGGAAGCTTTCACATGTACTATGCGGGGCTATTTGATTAATTTGACGTGTGGATTGAATAAGAAATATGCTAGTAGACGGAGAGTGCTTGAGATTAGGATTGGTGCTTTATCTAAGAGGGATATGGCTGACCGACTTGACGGAGATGGTTGTTCTGAATTGATGAAACTGAAGCGAGAGCTTAACATTATAATTGAGGAAAGGACGGAAAGGAAATGCAATAACCAGAGATGTGAGTACTTTGAGAAAGGTGAGAAATGTGATAGGTGGTTGGCCTATGGGCTCAAGATGAGGGAATCAGAACGGATGATTACATCCATTCGGGATAAAGATGGACGAGTCACCTTTCTTCCGAAAGAGATTAACAACGTTTTCAGGAACTATTATGTGAATTTGTACAAGAGTGAAGTTGATGCGCCGGTTGAGGGCAGTGAGTTTCTTGAGAGGGCGAAACTGGCTAAAATTTCAGATCATGAATCGCAGTTACTGGAGGAGGAATTGACATTGGATGAGATCAAAAGGGCTAATACTCCCGACTTCGACTAGACGCCATGATATCTGTCTTTCCAAAGAAGGGGAAAGATGAAACACTCCCTGGGAGCTATAGACCGATCAGTCTTATTAACACAGACAATAACATTTTGGCAAAGATCTTGGCCATTAGATTGGAGAATCTCCTGCCAAATTTGATCAATGAGAATCAGTCGGGTTTTGTGAAAGGGAGAAAAACATCCAGCAACATCAGGAAACTATTCCATACCTTTAAGGCGGTGGCGGATGATTTAGAGGATGCAGCTGTTTTTTCTTTGGATGCGGAGAAAGCTTTCGATCGTGTGGAATGGGACTTCCTCTTTTTAGTCCTTGAAAAATTGGGATTTGGAGTGCATTACAGATCTTGGATTAGACCATTATACTCGCAACCGACGGCTGATGTTAATACAAATGGGAATCGATCTGATCCTTTTGTAATGGAAAGGGGGACGAAACAGGGATGCCCCCTGTCACCATTATGGTTTGTTCTCGTGATTGAACCTCTGGCGGCTGTAATTAGAAATGATCGTGATATACACCGAGTGTCATGTTGGGGAATGCAACAAAAATTATGGTCGTTTGCTGATGACATTCTTTTAGTTCTTCAGGACTTGGATCGATCATTACCGACCTTAATGGAAGTCTCATCTTCTTTTCATACTTTTTCTGGTTATAAAGTCAAATGGACCAAATCGGAAGTGATGCCGCTAGTTCCTGGTTGTAGTAAAACCTATGTTACTGACCGAGGGTTTCGTTGGTGCCCGGATAAGATGTTGTACCTGGGGATTTGGATCACTCCAAAGATTTGTGGCTTGGCGAGAGTGAACAGGAGTGATTACTTTGGCTTTCAAGAATGATTTGGAACTCTGGGGATTATTGAATCTTTCGTTTTGGGGGAATGTTAATGCCCTAAAGATGGTGTCTACCCCCAAGATCAGTTATATCTTGAGTATGATTCTGCTACATATTGAGGCTTCTTACTGGAAGGAATTGGACAGGCTCGTACAAGGGTTTTTATGGGACAAGAAACCGCCAAGTTTGAGTTTGTGGAAGTTACAATTACCATTGGAGAAAGGTGGACTGGAGTACCGAATTTTAGTGCCTATGATCTAAGCCTTTAATTGTGCTTTCGTAGTTGATTTCTTGGCGCCGAATCCTAATGATTGGGCTATGGCAGAAACGAGTTTTAATGGTCCTTTGTCACCAAGGGTGCTGTTGACTACGGTATCGAGAGGTGTGAAAGATCCTTTGACTACAAGTCTGAGAAATTCCTTGAAGAAACTGACTGACTTGTTGGGTGTGGAGGCATACAAAGACCCTGGTGCGTCATTATGGTTGAATCCCTCTGTTAAACTAGAAGGCAAAATTGTATTCTGGCCTGAATGGTTTTTGGGTGGTGTCAGATGGATTGATTACCTCTTTAACGAGGGGGAATGGAAGAGTGCTAGAGACTTACAAATAGAATTTAATATCGAAAATCTCAGGCTTTCAGACTACACGAAATGGAGGATTGCTGTTGGTGAGATTGATTTCCAGGCTAGATTGAATCTGGATTCTCTCACGAGGAAATCTTTGGTGAATGAAGAGGTCTTGGCTAGCCAGCTATACAGGCAAATTCTGCATGAACATAATAGCAATGATTTGCTAAGAATTGAATGGAGTTGGAGAATTGGCACGGACATTACAGTGGAGCTGTGGACTAGGATGTGTGAGAATGTTAAACTTTGTTCCTTGGGTTTGACTGAAAGAACTAGACAAATTAAGATCCTTAACAGGGTTTATTGGACCCCGGAGAGATTGTGGAACGAGTTTGAAGGATGATCCGGAATGTTGGCATGCGTTCATGAGAAACGTACGCTGGAGCTTATGTTGTGGGACTGTGGAAAGGTGCTGGGATTTTGGAGTGATATTGGTGAGATTTGTGAACAAGTCCTGAATGACTCAATTGGTTTTGACTTTGAGACATTAATTTTGGGGAATGATTCAATCTTGGATGATCTTACTCAGTGCCAAAAGAAATGGTTATTTAGAGGTGCTACAGTGGGTAAAAAAATCATCCTTAGAAATTGGAAATTTAATGTCACATTAGAGAAAGAAGTTTGGCTGAATGAAATGCATGTTTTGGCGGATATGGAAGAAGGTTTTTATAGGAAACAAGGCAAGAATGGATTATTTGTGAAGATTTGGGGGAAATTTTTGGCGCTGTATTGAATCTGATTTGTATATAATAAGATGTGAACTGTGGGTTTCTATGGGGTTTGTTTCTGAGATATAGCTATTTTTGACGTTTGTGACTTTGTAAATAGACTTTGTAAATATGTTGTCATTTCTTACATTGATGTTATTTTGTGTTGAAAATAAAGATTTAAAAAAAAAACAGGACTATGCTTAATGGACTTTGCCCAGGCGATGCAATTAAAGTGTTCACCCACATAAGTGGCAAGTTCTGCTCTACTATAGATTATGTATTTGCTAAGGCACTTGAAATGATAATTGATATGGTAGTAGTGCCCAGAGATTAGTGACCACTTCCCATTATGCGTATTAGGACCCAAGCAGCAACTAACCAGTATATCGATTCGGGGGCCAAGCGCATAATGTGGAATCCCACTAAGTTAGAAAAGGCCAAAGCAATTGCTGAGTCCGTTCTTCCTCCGTTTTTGGAGACATGGCGAGCTTTGGATGCTCGTCCAGCTCACAAAAACCTACTTGATTTTTCAAAGGCTGTTACGCCAATCAAAGAGGCCCCCCCATCTAAAAAAAAGAAAATGCTACAAGGGTATTAAACACTGGAAACGGGGCCATCCGTAATGGCACAAAATAGGACCGTCAAATACAGACAAGAAAAAACAAATTCAGACAAGATATAGCAGCCGCATTAAAAAATAGCAGATAAGGAGGTGCCATATATATTAAAAACCTCAAAAGATTATACCGTTGCTGGCTGAGAAAACATAAGGCAAACAAACGAACTGTGGTTGTGTCGAGCAAATCATGCTACATCTAATAACAGTAGAGGTATATGGTCTTTTATGTAAGGTTCTGCCAAGAGAAACTTAGCCATTAATAGTGTAAGCAAAGCAAGTTGGGAGACCCATATTCAAAACAATCTGGGAAGCGCCGTACCTGCTGATATGGACACTGTAGAATGGTTATGCATGTCTATAGTTTCTGAAAATTTCAAAGGAAATGATGCATCTTCCTACATCCAGGGCAGTAGGCCCAGATGGCTCATGTAATGGGCTATTGCGTTTATCCCCCAGACTATGGGCTAATGCTTTACACATTTTTTCCCATATTGGTCAGTGCGGCAAGGTTCCTGCAAGCTGGAAAGTAAGCCCAATACTGCAGATACATAAAAAGGGGAGCTGGAATGATCCATTAAAACATCACATGCTAGCCATTCCTGCAAATATTTCTGCAAAAGTGCTGCTCAAAGAATTGAATGTGGATAAATGAGAAGATCCTCCCATCCAATCAAACAGGTTTCAGAGCAAAGTCTAGCATGATGCATAACTTGGCATTAGTCAGTGCTACAGAATATGCTTGGGATCGTCGCCAGCTCCCTGTATATGGGACATTCATAGACTCCAGCGCTGTGTTCAATACAATACTGAGGAATCGGTTATGGAACAAACTGATGGCATGGAAGATTCCTCCAGGTCTGCTGTCTATGATTAAGCTGCTCTATTCCGACACCTCTGTCTAAGACTGGATGGTGAAGGGCAAGTAAGTGGTCACTTTCCTACAGCATGTGGGGTCAAACACAGATGCATCTTAGCAGCTACATTGTTTAATTTATATTTAACTGATTTGGCAGTGACTCAATTCTGTAAGAGCCTGTCAGATAAAAGTAGGATCCCCTCCTGATAGACTTCCTTGGATACGCCGACGATCTGTTGCTGGATTACACTCCATCAGGTCTACAAGCAAAGCTTGACATTTTGGGCGTGTTTGCAAATGAAATTGCCTGCAGATAAATATAGCCAAAACTAAGATGGTCACCTTTTTGGGTAAAGTAAAGACTAAAATCTAACCTGGTGCCTCGACCAGAAAACTGTGGAAGTAGTCAAAAGTTACAAATATTTGGGGGGTATACCTTGATAATAAATTGAAGTGGAACCTATAGCTCTTAGAGGTGGATTTAGTCCTGTTGAAGGAAAACCAGTTGAAGGTGAAATACCGCCTGGGAAGAGTGGATTGTATTCAAACCATTAAAGCAAGGCCCATTCTTCCTGATGCCTTTAAATGGTGGATAAAGAATATACGGCCAAGATCGTTCCTTGCATGCTCTACAGGATTGAAGTATCTTGCACATACTGATTAGAATGCCTAAAACTCTTCCATTTAAATATTTATCCTTAGAATTCAACCTTCTGAGCATAGCAGCCAGTTTAGAATATAAGCTTACCAAAAGCTACGAGACCCTGATCAGCTGGACAATGATACTATCATGGTTGAAGTAATGAAAGCTTATAAAACTATTAGTGCATGCAAAACCTTTGGGCGACTTGGTCACTTGAGGGCTATACATTGCAGGTGGCCCCATGATTATGAGATCCGGAGTCATGGGCTATGTGCCGTTAGTTGGAAAAATAGACAATTTGTTCCCACAAGGCAGAATGTGGTCGTTCAGCTGTCCACAAATAACAGTGGTGTTTTTATCAAATCCCTGCAGTCACGCCACACAGCCCCGAGATACATTAGTGACTTTCCTAAAGTGTATTGTTAGAGAATATCTCCTGTTTAAGTACAATGTCTCAGGAATATTGGCAATTATGGGTGCAAGATTTGGCATTCCCACAAGGAGCGCCTATGCAGATTACGTGGTGAGTAAATGCACGAATCTGTAGAACACATGAGCTACTGCAATCGTTTGACCTCTCTTCGAAATCAGCATCTGAAAGCTTATAACAATATGAAATGCAATGAAGATGCTAAAGGTAAATTGAATCGATTGAGGGCAACGATATTAACATTGGTTTATATGATGAAATACTTTGCTGTATGCATGGAAATCTTAACCTAATTATCAGTTGAGCTATTTTAATATTAAATGTTCTGTAATGTTGTACATCTTTTCTGGGAAAGGTTACTGTATTTAATATGTTGTATTTTTAAATGCAAAGCTATCACAAGCTGTAAGCATATTACAAAAAAAATAACTGGGGAAAAGGCATATATTCAATGGGTGGAGAAGTTACCCACAAATCTCTGGGGATTTCAGCACTGGATGGGTTTAGGTTTGTGTATGGAATACATTTAGGTCGATATTCCCATTGTTCCCGAAGCAACCTTCTACATGGGTGATGTTACATAAACACATACAATTGCAGGGGGAGGGCAAATTGGTCTCCAGTCTGTATTGTAATATGGCAGATAACGCATGGGTGGGGGATGGCCCCAAGGGCAGGCAGGAAAGGTAGTTAATATCTGATGAGGATTGTAATTATATAACTATGCAGATTCAAAAGGTGTCTCTGAATTCTAGATTGAAATGGAGCCACTTTAATTTCGTGCATCAAGTGTACCACACACCAGTGAAATTTGCAGATACGCATGACGTGTGCCTCCGATGTGGTGAAACCCCAGCAGACTTACATCTGGTGTGGCGCTGCACAGCTGTGGGCACATTTTGGAAGGATGAATTGCACCGATTTTGCTCATTGTAGGTGAACAGTTTGAAATGGACCCTAAACTGGGGTTGCTTGTCTTACCAGAGAACCATAAACTCATGGGACTGTTGGCCCGCAGGAGACTTGCCATGACATGGGGAGGAGAGCCCCACCCAGTGTACAAAAGTGGTTGGAGGACGTGGCATATTGCCATGATTTGACAACTGCCTTCATCTGTGCCCTACCGCTACATGCAAGGCCACCAGAGACTTGGCCAAAATGGCCAAAATACGTTCAATACTTGTTAAGTCTGAGTGGGTGGTATACAGCATAGATTGGGATTGGTCTATGATCAGTACGAACCTCCTATAGAAGGATATGGAATGCTATAAACTGGATTGTTCTGGACCCCTATGATGTGTTATGTTGGTTTGTGCTTTTTTTGTTTCAAAAGCAATTTAAAAAAATCCATTCTTCACAAATCTAAATATGACCCATCTATTCTTCGCAATTCTATGTAAATGTGAAGCAAGGCTAATCTTCGCAATTCTACTGAAATGTGGCACACGGCTTTTCTTCACAATATGTCTATTGTAACATTTCCAGCCCCCAAAATACAATTGGGTGCACACATTGTGCTCCCGTCAAAATACATCTAAAGCCTGCAGGACAACTGCCCCCCCCAGTACACATATAGGTGCAACACATTTCCTTCCACAATTCAGTACAATGGCTAACTATGAAGCGTAGCACACTAAACTCAGAGGCTAACTATGTTAGCACCATTTACATAGTAGCAGTGTCTGGAGCACAGTAATGGCTGTGCTTCCCGCCCATAACACCTTACGATGGCTAGTACTAGGGCATGGCAACGTCCAACACGAATTAGCTATGGTGCGGAACACAATGGGTAACTATAGGGCGCAGTTATATCTCAGAGTGCAGCAGGGAGAACACAAGGCTATACAAACAGTTTGGGTGTGAAGAATGGTTACTGTATGTAATTAAGGCTCCATCTAGAGTATAGCTAACTTACACACTTCGCCTGAGTGCCAAAATGGTTACCTTACAATTAGGCTAAATCGGTAATAAGAGTGGTGTGGATGTACTGGAGTAGAGAAATGGCTGTACTCCCCATCCACATTACACTTACCTTATCCGTTGCTGTAGAGGTTCTACGTGAGGTGTCCTAGGCGGACACGGGCAAACACGAAGAAGAGCAATAATACCAACACAATTACTTTTAAGAAGAGTGGAACACTATTGTAAGTAAAACAACTTGTATACTAAAGGAGCAATCAGCAACTCAAAGGCAAGTAACTTCAGGACACCAACCTATTCTGTTAGAGATAGTTACCACACCAACTGCTAGGCCATAAAGACCGCATATGGAAACTAAGGCACAATAACCATATAATATAACGACACAACAGACGCGAGGTACATTTTCCAAACAAGTCTGATTTATTTCAAAGGTAACTCAGTCGGCCGACTGGGTCTGAACGCCTCACGACGCGTGTTCCCAAACACGGAGATGCGAGAGAGAGCGAACAGCCCTCAAGCAATATATATATTATATATACACACACATACACACACACATTAGACCTATCCTTTAAGGCAATTCAACCCGCCCTCTTACATGTCATACAGGCTAGGGTTCAGTGATTGACAATGACATGTTATGACAAGTCTTCATTCAGCCTAAACAGTTATTTTAGCAAAGGCAGCAGAGACAGCTTTCTGTTATGGGGAACATGGAGCTCTGGCTCAGCAAAGATAGTGTTTTTAGCAGCGAAACATTCCTTACTAAGTTATCTGCGTGTTTCAGCTCATGAGTTAAGGGTCAGATAGTTCTGAAGCAGAAAATATCACTCTCCGCGAAGGAGCACCGCTAGGAGAATATAATTCATGTTTAACTGCCTTTTACAACAGCGCTTGCAAGACAAACCGGCACCTGGACTACTGATTAGATGCGGCTTCTGCTCGACTTCAAGGACTTGGTGAGAGAAAAAAAATGCATTTCTGCAGAGTTTGACATTCGTGCCTGTGTTAGTATTTCAGCGTTCAAGCCGTTGCCTTGCACGGTGTGCGAGTCTAAAGCATAGAATACATTTGCAAAGCGTTTTGACATAAGAGAAAAGGCAAATGGCCGACATTTCACAAAATGGATGCCCTTCAGTTACATTGACAATTCTAGGATTGCAATGTTTGTCACATGATGCGCTTGCCTTCTGGCCAACATATTATACATATCATTCGACTACAGGGTTGCTTTTATGGTCTAACAACTTCTTTAGCAAGTAAGTACTTTTCACACTTGCTATAATTTCAAGACAGAAGCCTGAACGTTTACAATTCTTCCCTATTCTATAGCATGAGTTTTCTCAGAGGCAGAAGAGGGACCCTGGTGGTCTAGAAGCCAGTTGTAGGCAGGTCAGGATACGGTTCAGTTGCAGGAAAGTCGGTTCCAGAGGATCTGAGCAAACCAGTATTAGCTTCAGAGTTAGTTCAAAGAGTTCAGGGACTTAATATAAAACTCTCTATAGGCGTTCCAGCATTGGGTCTGGGCACACAGTGTGGGCAAACTCCCAAACATCCACTCAGCGTTACAGAATCGACATAAGACTTAATCCAAGTATTATCCAAGCCAACAGTACCTTACTAGAAAGAAGAGCTCCTGGATGGATGGCTTCACAAAGCTCAGGCCTCGGGCGCCTGGAATCTTAGTCTGGTGATGAAAGTAACAGACCTTGGATGGGAACTTGCAGTAGCAGTCCTCAGAAAAGGCATCCAACAAAAGTTTACTCAAGGCTTCTTGCAGCTCTGTGGATTTGGTACCCTTTGACAGGAACCAGGTGAAGAACTTCTATCACCAGTCTGCTTCTACTTATTCTCTAGATCCAACACTCTAGTAATGTCCAGCAGGAATCAGAATCGGACTTCAGAAGAGTTTGCACTGCAATCCGGCTCAAGGTCTTTGGCGGTTTGCAGGCCAGGAAGGTGCCCGTATTTAGGCTTGTTTTGCAGGTCTTCTTGAGACTAGTGGGTCTCACCAGCCTCTGGGTAGGAGTAGTAGTTTTCTGAGCCCACAGGCCAGATGGAAGGAAGTGTTACATCAGGCTCGAGTGACACAGCAGGCTCTACGGTTGCTGAAAATGGCTGTAGCCGTAATTTCTTCATCTTCCACTTTGGATTCAGCTCCAGTGATCGACTTGTCAGCAGCTTCCAGTGGAGTCTCAAACTACAGCATAACATCTGCAAACTCTCCCTGCAGTTTACCGAAAAGGGTAGATGGCTGTCCAATCACGGCCGCCAGCTCCCCAGTAGGTGCAAGTTGGAAGACGGAGGGCTGCAGAGTTTTGTACTCATCCCTCCCAACAGACTCTGGAGCCTCAGCAGGGAGTACAAAGGACTCCCTGCAGAATATAAAACTACAACCAAGATCTTTCCTACCTAGGATGCCAGAAGTAGACCAGAGAACGAGCAAGGAAACTTAAAATTTTTGAAAAAGGAGCCCACCATTCTAGCAGAATGGTGACCCCTCCTATGCATTACCGCAGATGATTTGACATCCTGCGAGTAATAGGACCCGAATGTCATCAAGGCAAAACCACTGCCACCAGCCATTCAAGTAAACTTGCAATTGTAACAAAAATGTTACCAGGTAAGAAAGGGGATACATTCATCTTCCCAGTACTCAACATAAGGTGGGGTGTGTGCTGGCTCACTATATAAAAAGCAAAGGGGGTGAGAATCTCACTTTACTTCTTGGGCACAGTAGTTCACCCAAGAAAGACATTAAAATGGGAAGCCCAAACGGCAACCCAGCATAAACCCAAACGTTATAGTAAACGATTACTCCAATCACACACTATGGAGAGACATAAAAAGGTCACCCATATTATTATTTATTTATTTTTTAAGTGTTATGGACTAGGTGAGAGGCGATAAAGATTCCTACTAAGTTAGGATTAAGGGAAAAATATCAAGCAAAAAGTCCTAGGGTTGACAAAGGTCAGAAAGATTATACACATAATTGAAAATCTTACCCAACATGCCCAAGGGCTTTATTTGGAACAGGATGAATTACGCCATAAACACACATCCATTTAAAACTCCGAAATGATGGCAAGGATGCCTGCCATAGAGGTCAGTGTCAAGAGTAAACCACCTGGAAAAAAGGAATCCAAGATGGCTGCCAAATGTGGACTGGAATCTTGACAAAGGGGTGACCTAATATAGTTGCCAAATGTTATTTTAATAAAGCATTCAGAATATAATTGATTGGAATCAAATTGATAGCCTAAAAAGGTTTTAGACTCTGGAGCCTTATGACCGGAGAGGTTTTTAAAAGCAACTAAAGACATCAGCCCTGGACTTTAAAACTCTATAGAAGGAACAAGTTACTTACCTGTAACTATTGTTATCCGGCATGGGTCTAGCATGGATTCACATGCTGATGAATATTAATCCTCGGTAAAAGAAAGCAGTTGAGCTTTACATTTAAAACTGCTCATCTCCTCTATAGCCCATCATTGTCATGTGGGTCATACTGCCCCCAGCCAATGACATTCATCCTCTTAAACTCCACCCCTGGTGGCCATGTTCAGATTTGGTAATGCACATAAAGTAGCAGTATGAACCAAGAAGAGCCTAAGAGGGGGAGGGAGGGTTTTCATGTGAATCCATGCAAGACGCATGCCAGAGAACAATAGTTACAGGTAAGTAACTTGTTCTGTCTCCAGCATGGATTCACATGCTCATGAAAGCGATTATATAGCAGTACAGATACACAACCACGGAAGGTGGCAAGGCTCAACAGAAGTAGAACACTTACCCCTGGAACAGCCTCGCCTTAAGCAAACACGTTGCGTAGCACTGCTTGGCCGACCCAGGATTCCTCGCTGGAATCCCTGTCGACACATAGCATCTTGTAAAGGTGTGTGTAGACCTGCAGATGCCAAGCGGGGGTCGGGGGGAGAATACGCCAGAGAGAAATACTGTAGTTGCTGCGATTGCTCTGGTGGAGTGGGCTCTCAGCTGGCCCGGAAGTGGTCTTTTGGGTAGACAATGACCAGGCATGATGCAGTCGGAGAGCCACCTGGATAGGGAGGCCTCGGACAGGGCCTTCTGCCTTATTTATAGGACCAAAGTTCTTCCGGAAATCTTTCGAACGGGCCACATAGAACTTCCAAGGCATGAGCAACATACAGCATATGCAGTGAACGTTCAGCAGCCGAAACCGGATCCGGGAAGAAAACTGGAAGCACCAAAAGTTTGAGGTGGAACTCAGAAGGGACTTTTGGCAAGTGGAGCACCTCCCTAGATGGTTGTAACGATAAGTAGGGGGCTTCCAGGAAAGGGCCTGATCTCCCCATCTGCCTGGCCGTAGTGATCGCCACCAGGAACGCAGCCTTCCATGAAAGAAAATTGGAACACAATTTAAAGGCTCAAATGGAGGACCAATGAGCTTTGCGAGTACCACATTGAGCTCCCACGCCAGGGCTGGAGCTTTCACTGGAGGGAGGCCTAAAGAGACCTTTCATGAATTTTGACTAGTCCGAGAACAGAACAATGGCCTTATAGGCGAACGGGTGTATCGTGAAATGGTTGCCAGGTGCACCTTGGAGGCGGGGCCCAAAGCAGACTTCGCCAGCTAGAGGGAGTACGGTAGCAGAGGGTCAGAGACATGCAGCAGAGTGATGCCCTGCATCCTGCACCACACTGAAGCGTTTCCATTTGTGACCGTAGCATGATAGAGTAGAGCACCCCGGCTTTGCCAAGAACGGCTTTAAACTCCAAGGCTGCAAAAGCCAGGCCGTGAGGCACATGGACGATGGATCGTGATAAAGGATGGTGCCACTTTCTCTGTAGGGAAGGTCTAGAAGAGGAGGCAGGCTGAAAACCGATACCGCAGATAGATGGAGCCAGTCTGGGTACCATATCTGGCGTGGCCATGCTGGTGCGGCGAGTACCATCTTGCAGCAGCATCTCTTCAGAATGTTGGACGCGTAGGAGGGGAATCTGAGGAAAGGCGTACAGGATTAGACCCTCCATTCTCAGTGAGAAGGCGTCCTCAAAGGACACTGGTTGAGGGAACCTGCTGGCAAACTGCTTGCCCTTGGAGTTCGCTGCCGTGGCAAACAGATCGATCTCGGGACAAGCCCATTGACTGAATAGACTGGTCACTTGGTCCTGCTGCAAATCCCATTCATGATCAGACTGAAGCTCCCTGCCGAGGACATTCACTAAGGTGATCTTCATACCTGCCAGGTGAAACGGTAGAAGGAACATCCTGGGAAGGATCGCCATAGTGCCATAGGGTCTGTGCCTCCAACAACAGAGCAGGGAACCGTGTTCGTTCCTGATGTACAACATCATGATGGTGGTGTTGTCTGAAAATCCTTACCACTTGACTTTACAATAGCGGCAAGAACGACTTGAGGGCAGAGAACACAGTCGGAAGTTCACCCTCTTCTGCTACCAACTTGGTGGGAAGAACTCCCAGGTATAATACCAGAGGGACACTGGAAGTCCTCAGACTCTTGGAAAGCCCAACACCCTCCCCAACATAAGCAGAGCACTCAGTCAACAGCAAGTTCAAACTGTGGTTTATTACAGACAAAACCAACAGGGATCAGCACAGGAACAGGAGAAAACCATACACGTCTTATTTGTTCCCGGCTCGCAGGCCGGTTTTACTCTAGTGTGGTGTCAGCACCACATCACACCCTGGGCCCTTCTCCAGGAACCCCATTGGGCCATGGGATTAGGTGTTAAGTAGAATACCACCTATAGGGGACTATATACATTTTATTTTACTTGCCCTCGCATGTCAGGTGGCTGGCCTGGTCCATCCCCAGCTCACTAACAATGTTGCAGTGTGGTGGGCTTACCATTGGTGCTTTCCTGCTGATACCCACCCCCGCGACACTAAACTGGTTGGCTAGAGCAGACGTCCCAAGTCCTGGGATCTGCAAAGGATCTCACTGTACCTTCTCAATGTAATAAGAATGACTGTCTGCATTGTAACTTGTGTGTACCACCTTAGTTTATGAGAGTGTTCTTTTGCTTGGTGCAACACGTGTCTCATACTGTAGCATATTTGCTGCAGTGTTCTGTCTGGTAGAGATCGGCGCTTTCCCAGCGATGGTCGCCAGCCATCGTCTGCTTCGGCTGGGTCACCTGTTCAGAGACCACATGAATTATGAGTAATTTGTTATTTACTGCAGCTGGTGCCTTTGTCTAGGGAATGGAATGTCATCCGTATCTTGTGGCCTTGGCTGCCGGTCCTGTCTCACGTCTTGCTCTCTGTCCAGCCTGGATTCAGCTTGGCTTTTGCCGAGGTGCCGGTGACCTGCTGTAATTTCTCTAAACCACTGTAATGCGGTTTCTACAGTGGTCAGGCTATACTACATTTTCTATAGGTTAATCACACTTTGTTCTGTCAGGTCCCAGAGGTGCTCCTGCAATTCCATAGGGTTATTTGTATGCAAGCATCTGCAAGCTTTGCTCGGGATCTCTTGCTTCTTGCTGTTTCTGCTTTGCTGCATTTGACCAATGCCAAATAATAAAAAGCAATGACAGTATTTATATGAGTCGGTCTTCTACCTATAGAACTGTACGCTTGTGTTCATGTATTCAAGTGCATCTTTGTGCACCGAAGTGCAGATGGCACGTGTGCTTCATGTCTAATGCAGCTATGCAGTGGGGTCTCCAACGACGTCAGCAACATGGCTTCTTGTTTTAAGCAAGACGGACAATTGAGGCGTCTTTGGTTCTAGCGTGGGGCTCTTCATCCACGCTGGGGTAAATTCATACCGCACCTGGTCTATAGGACTGGTTGGTCCGTTGGGAATTTATCCAAAATAGAATGGGCGATTGCAGGGTTTCCTGACCTCCTTTCGCGTCATGAATTTCCTAAGGGGGTGGGAGTGGGTAGGCTGCCCCATCCCTCTTCAGTCCGCCCCTATGGCCAACCCCACCCTTGCATGCAGTCCTTTGGCTCTGGGCTGCCATATGTTCATTATTCATCTGAGGTGTCCATAGTAGTTTGTGTGGTCGAACGTCCAGTGCATGCAACAGCACACTCCTTCGGAGTTGCACCTAACCCACTTTCCTTCATAGTACTTTGGATCGTGCAGATTGTCCAACTTCATGGACTTCAGTTGGGAATAGTTAACATGGTGCAATTTCCTCTGAGCTTGTCTCTTTCTGCAACAATCTCGTCCTTTGTTCCTAGGTTTACATCCATCAATAGCTGCATTCCGATAGCATCTTCTGCTGTTTTCTTGCATCTTGCCATGCAGATTGATCCCACAGTGATGTGGCCACCAGTACCAGTGCTCCCAGTGTCACCTTTAATCCATCCGATAGCCATGATGGCATCCAGGAACATATGTAAGCTATCCAGCTTTGGTCGTTCCCTGTTCCCCTCATCTTCCATTTTGGCATACAGGCATGCATCTGTGCCACTGCATCCAATAGAGTTCAGTTATCTTCATCGTTGGCAGGTGTAAATGTGCAACAGGAACTCCCCATCTTTGCGCAAACTCCTCTTTCCATAGCCGTCAGGAGATCCATTATCTATTCTGGAGCGCCACCAAGCTTATTGCTCTGAGCTGTTCCTTTATTGCATTGAATCCATTCACGGTTGAGTTTATTGTTAGCATCAGCTCCAATCGAATGATCTGTAACCACCTGGCATTTGTGTATGTTTGCACTGAAGGTATTATTGATGCAAAGAGCATCTGAACTGAACAGCCTGTGTTCTGCAGGGATCTAGTCTAGTGCTGTTTCGGATGCTTCTGAGAAATAATTCCCTCCCCTCTTCACTCTGCTCAATCCTGCTCGCTTCTCTGGCTTGGCTGTTGGTGCCGCTTCGATCAATCTATTTCTTTTGTTCATTTTCAGGAACTCATCAAGCTTTACGTCCTTCCTTGGCACGACCAGTGAAGGCATACTGATGTGTAACCACAAGCAAACTCCTCCCCAATCCAGTGGCAGATTCTCGTAGGCTTTCGATCCACAAGCCCAATAATGATCCCTCAGCACTGGTGTTTCAGCTCTCATAGCTGCAAGCTGTTCAATTGCTTTGCAACCAATGTTCTTGCCAACTTTGCCATTATTCTGATAGCACAGGGCTGGTGTCTTCAGGAGGTGTCGGCATCAATCCTGCTTCATTTTACACCCATGTCCGTAACTTTACACTCGCATCCCATTCCTTCAGGCACTTGCCATTCTCTTCCTGCACCTTCTTCACCAACGACTGCATTAGCATCAGTGCTTTACTTCCCACCACGTCATACTTGCCATCCATCTTTTGTGTACACTCGCCCATATAATAGTATCTTTGGTCTGCCAGCAGCCAGGCTCCCCCATCTCCCTTGCTCTTGTCCAGGGACACAGCAGTTCCATCAACGTGATAGTCTGTTTCTCCCGCCTCAGGTCTGTCAGTTATGTACTGTAAAGCTCTGCCTAGCTGTCAGTAGTTGTTCATGTACAATGTCTTTATGTAGTTATCTTCATACGGGAATGTTCCCTTGGACATCCATCTCAACGTTGCTGACTTCCCATGAAAGCTCCCTCGTGTTTGCACCATTGCGAGATATATCAGGCATTGTGCTCCGACTGCTGGTATTTTAGTTGCTATGAATGTCCCAGAGGCACTCATTGAATAGGGGAATCAACAAGCAGATATAACAGCTCTCCCCAGTGGTTTCCTTACCTACTTTTGTCATGTGTTTGTACCACATGTTAAACACTCGAGCAGTATCGGTAAAATACGCATCTACTCCCTTCATGTCTGTCAACACTCTCCTTACCTTATCAGTAGTGTTTTCTTGTCCACCTGACATGGTCATTCCACCTGCTTGGGTTAGGGGAATGTTATTAGAGGGTACAGTGGTAGTACCAACAGCAACATACAGCTTGAAGATACAGTTGCCCACCTGGAATGCGCAAAGTGAGTTACTGTGTTAGTATTGTCAGTGCCCTTAAACCCTGCGGACCAAATAATCACTAATTGCAAAGCCAAACACCACCTCCCACACATTTCTTACTGATGGGTCTCTTAACATGGCCAGTACTGGGTGTTCACCGTACTCAAGTTGTGGGCATGTTTAGGACAAGTATTCTACAAAGACAAGACAATATACTCCAGGGGATCGTGCTCTGAATTGTTTGGGTCTCCTTACAGCATGAAATATACTCCAGGAGATCGTGCTCTGAATTGGTTGGGTCTCTTTATAGCATGAACAAACTGGTTAGAGAACGTGTCTGGGTGATGGGTGGAAGGAAACATGGGTGAAGACAAATAGTACAAACCCCACAGCGTTCACGTAGGCCCTGCGTGTACGGAAAGAGAAAAATAACAGTATCCTCAATCTATTTCTACAAGTGTCCCAGTCGTCGCTTCTGCTGCTTGTCCATTGGGTGTCCTTGTCTCCCTAGTTGTACAAGTTCAGAAAGCCCTTGTAGATCTTCTAGGTGCTGAATGTTAGCCCTGTCGGTCACTGAGACTTTGTTGCCAGGTGAGGCCAATGCTTTGTAGGGGTTGACATCTTGCAGGTGGTTCCAGACTGCCTTCCCTACTAACCCGACAGCATAGTCGGCCACCTGCTTGACCACATGAGGGCCAGTAAACCAGGGCAGAGCCTTCTAAAGTTCTGCAAGAGAAAAATGTCACCCACTGTTTAGTTCGGTCTTGTAGTGCGCTGTCAGTCTCTCTTCAGTCTTCTGGGTCCCCCTGGATCCACTGCATCTAGGAGGGAGATAAACGAAGCGCTAGCCAACCAAGAAGTGATGTACTCATACATTTCCTGTCTTAACACATCTGCACTATTCTCAGACTTTCAGCGCACTTGTGGGAGAAGCCAGGGGAAGATGCATGCGCCGTCCCGTCACCAGCTCATAGGGCGTTAAATGGTGGTCAAACCCTGGCTTATTTCACAGTGCAAGGGGCAAACAGTGCAACCAATTTTTCTAGCTGCTTTGCTGTGTGTTGGCTATGCACTCCTTTAGGTGTCCATTTAGGCATTCACACCCCACTTGCTTGGGGGTGGTACGCACAGGCCAACTTATGCTGAATGCCTAGCATGGTTGCGATTTGCTGAAACATTTTGTTGAAAGTGAGGGCCGTTGTCAGACCACAGGACCTCACACGCCCCATCTCGGGAAAACTTACCTAACCAATAACTTGGCCGCTCTACGGGCTTCAGCACAGGGACCGGCCTCAATTCACCTGGAGAATGGGCAGACAACCACTATCATGTAGCAGTATCCTTGGCAGACTTGGATCATATCCATATAATCCACGTGTAAATGCAGAAATGGGCCTACTCGTTTTGGAATGGCAACTCTCAAAGTATGCCCAGCTGTAAACTCGTGACCGGTAAAGCAGGTACTCTCAAACTCAGCCACATGTTGGTTTAAATTGGGGAGAACCACTTTTATCCAATGTGTGTAGCAATGACCTCCTTCCCCGTATGTGTTGGATAGTGAAATTGTGCTAATGCCGTCAATAATGCTAGTGGCATGACCACCTTCCCTGTATTCTGTCGCCATAAGGCATCTGTTGGAGACATTGAGGACCCTCTCCTCACCCATAGCTCCTCCTTGGGCGCAGATCCCTGCAGCTCCATGATCTGTGCCTGGTAATACATTGCAACCCTCTTTCAGTACCATGTTTCTCGCTCCTCCCTGTGCATTTTATCTCGGTTCCCACACCTCCCCAATATGCTGCGCATTTTGCCTCAAAATCTGCTGTTCAGGTCCTCTTGAGATAGGGTCTTCCCCTTTTGCGTGGGCTTGGCACTTCACTATTACTACCTTTGTTGAATAAGCAATCAACTAGATCAATCTGTCCAATAATAGTGCATGCTGCACTGGAGTCCCATCTGCTCTCCTGAAACCTCTCCTAAACCATTGTGCCAGTCCCGAGTACCGTTGACATGAAATAGGCGGAGTCAGAATAGATAGTCACCCCTCCCTCTACACTGTTTTCTAGTGCTAGTATAAGCCACTAGCTCTGCTGCTTGTGCGGAAAAATGGGATTGCAGTTGTGCACTTGCGACCACCTCACTTGTCCCGCCCTCCTTCAGTCTTACCACTGCAGTCCCAGTATCTCTGACCCCATCAGTTTTATCAATTGTTGAAGAACTGTCAATGTAGAGCACATCTCCACCCTCAAGTGCGTCCTCTACCTTGCGTGTCACTGAACATCATGTTCTTTGTGCAGTCGTGTGCATAGTCCCCTACTTGTAGGACATCTGCCAAGAATGTTGCTGGGTTTACAGTCTTGTATTTACCATCTTCAAGCCTACATTCGATAGGATCACCCAATACCCTGATGCTCTGTGTGGTCAGTGTGCTCTTTGGCTTCTACAGTATCGCAAAGAGGGCGTGCTCCACGTAAAGAGTGGTGGTGCACCACATTACTACTGCCGACTACACCGCAAATGCAGCAGCTGCCAAAACTTATTTGCACAGATAATGTCCTCATCACTGGGTTCAACTGCCCACTGTAGTAAGCCATTGGCTTATGGCCCATGCTTGTTCTTTGACAATACAGTAATGAAGGTAGTACTGACCACTGTGTGAGAACAAGATGTAGTCTGGGATCCCCAACACTGGGGCTGTGCATATTGCTTTCTTCAGTTCAAAGAATGCTTCAGTCATGTCAGTGTCTTGTTTCCCTTATGTGCTTCATTTAGATTGCACAATAGTGGCCTTGTGTATGTGCTGTAGTCAAAGACCCATGCTCTGCAGCAGCTGCATAACCCAAAGAACTGTTGCATTTCCCGCACTGTCGTGGGTTTAGGAGTTGTGCGTATTGTCTCTGCTCTCTCTGAGGTGATCTGTCGGCCATTTTGGTTGTAATCTCCTATAGAAAGTGTGATCGTCTGTAAAAGGAACCACTTCCCCGAGACCCAGAGAATACTTGCATGTTCATGGCATCACTGGAGTGTAAATGCTCCATCCCGAAGGCAGGACCTACTTGCCCCTATGTCAACAAGAAAGGAAAAGTTTGCATCACCCATCGCGACCACTATGCAGGGTTCCTCCGCAAGGTTGGGTGTGATCGACAGGATGGGACACATTAAGTTAGTCTGTGGGCTGTCCTATTGGGGGTACAGGGACAATCCATTCCCAGTAAAGGGGTTGTTCCTACCATGGTAACTCCCCCAGTTGTCCGTCAGGAACTGTTGCTACCGTGGGCTGGTGCGTCATTGTGCTGCATCTGTGCTAATTGCTGTGTGTTCTCTTGAATTTGCGGTTCTTGTAAATACTGGGGTACCGGTGCTGGCAACTGTGGTACCTGCCCTTGTATTGGTGGTGCTTGCGTCTGCTTGTGGCATTTGTTGATACGTGCCCTGCATCGGTCCTTGCAGTTAATCCCGTGCATAATCGTCCTGATCCCCTTAAGGCTGTTGGCCCTGGCCTCCCCAATTCTGTTGCATCCCTCTGAACACTCTTGAAATGGGCCCATCTACCCACAGATCCAACACTGTGGTGTCTCCGTTCCTTGCCCTGGGAACCCCCCCCACCCCCTGGGAAGTCCCCTGGGTTCTCTTGCATCTGTTGCCCATATTCCCAAAACCCTCCTGGAAACCCCCCTTAATTGTGATGCATCCGTTACCTGAAGCCATGCCCCCTTTGCAGGTCTTCTGCTGTGGTTCTGGATGTTGCTGCTGCACTTGTGTGGTGGGGCTGGTTATTATCGCCCCTTCCATCGCATACTTTGATCGATTTTCAGTACTAGTTTCACTTCATCTGCCTTCCTATCCTTCGTTTTTCTTAACCTCCTACCACAGCCTACAATGGTGAACATTGTGAGCTGTATCTCTGGCCATCCTTTCGCCTGCAGCCCTACCAACTTCCTTAGACTCTTATGCACCGATTCTGGTAGCCCTTGTACTGGTATATAATAGAATATTGCTACTGTTTTATCCCAAGGCTCTCGAGTTGAGGCACCAAAGCTCTTGAATCTCCAGAATATACTGCACAGGGTCGTCTTCCTTCATTTTGTGTGACTTAATGACCCCGATGTCAGACGTTTCTTTGGTAGTGTCCTCAATGCTTGCCATACTGCCGCCCTGCAGTTTGCAAATGGCGATCCGTCATGGGCTGTGTTGTGTCGTGTCGTCACCCCTGGGAACTCCGCCCTCATCCATGCATCATCTAATATTGATACTAATAGTCCCTTTACGTCACCCACTGCTAGCCTATGGCCAGCTGTCATTTTCTCCATCTCATAAATCCACTTCCCCGCTTCCGCACTCCGTGATGGTAACCTACACTTCACATTCTCCTGGTTTGGGTTTCTCCACGGCACATACTGACGTCGCACCCATATTCTCTCTCTAAGGGCATCGGTGTGAATTCCTTCTCCTTGTGTCCTGGTCAATCTCACTTGGCGGTCACCCCTCTTGCGCTCTATAACTGCGCACACCCCTATTGGCTCTAGTATGGGCACTCTCCTGTTGTAGTCATACTCTACTCAATCGTCCCCTTGAACAAGCTATAGCCGTCTCCCCTCTCCTTCGTTCTGGGAGATCCCTTAGTCTGTTGAAATAGGTGCTGTGTGAGATGCAAATGTTATTTGCCTGCTGTACCTGCTCGTCCAAGCCGCTCCCCCTTCTCCCTGTGCATGCGCCCTAAACTCCCATGACACCAGTTTGTCTGTCCCTGCCCACTGACTGGGATTGGAACTGCTCTCCCCTCTACTCCCCACTGTACTTGTCCTCGTTTTCAGATCCTGTGTTCATGTTGCTACAGAAATCAACTGCAAAACTCAGTCACCTCGATGTCAAGTCTGTTGGGCTTCATGCCGAGATCGATGTCTCAAGTCATACCTACTTCCTCCCGCCCAGGCCCCTAGGCCTGCTCCTACTGTTGTCCTCCTGATCTGAGAGTTCATGTCGTCTGGTTCTCTGGCTGTCTGTCCTCCTTCAGTCCATCCTTTACCCCCGATCTAGCGCTACTTGTGCCTTTACTGCCCTATTGCTCACTCGTTTACTTGGAGTCAAAAGGCTACCCTGACCCAAGACGGGGAAGGAGGTCACAACATTTGCAGCGAAGCTAGGTAATGGCTAGCTTATAAAGACAAACACCTTAAAGACGGCGAGAGTATCAAGAAAAACAAGTTTATTTAACACTAACACGATAGACATATTTTCAGAAAACGAGACATATTTTCAAAAGGGTGCTATTGCATTCAGGATGTGCAACAGTGAGCACATAAGTATCTGCTATTTCGTGGGTTAGTAGGCAGAGTGAAAACCTAGTACATGTATTGCTTGGAATCACAAAACGATCGTATTGCGATTCCAAGCAATACATGTACTAAGTTTTCACTCTGCCTACTAACCCACGAAATAGCAGATAATTATGTGCTCACTGTTGCACATCCTGAATGCAATAGCACCCTTTTGAAAATATGTCTCGTTTTCTGAAAATATGTCTATCGTGTTAGTGTTAAATAAACTTGTTTTTCTTGATACTCTCGCCGTCTTTAAGGTGTTTGTCTTTATAAGCTAGCCATTACCTAGCTTCGCTGCAAATGTTGTGACCACCTTCCCAGTCTTGGGTCAGGGTAGCCTTTTGACTCCATTTCCTCTTTTACTAGTATACCCACCCTCAGGAGTCAGGCCCCCTTCACAAAAAAGAGGGTTCCGCCCAATTTTTCTCTCATCACTCGTTTACTTGGCAGTCTGTCCACATGTAACTTCCTCTGCTCCCTCTCAATTAACTCATGTTTCTCTTGCTCTGCTATCTCCCTCCTTCTGCCTTCTCCAGCTCCCTCTTCTCCCTTTCTGGCCTCTTCCATTCCCTGAGATCTCTCGATCCTTTCTTCCCGTTCCCTTTCCATGTGTTCCGTTTCCTCCTCCCATCTTCACTCCCCATCCTCCCTTTCCAACTTCACATTCACTATCCTCGCACTCTAATCTCACCTCTGTATCCTTCTCCCTACTATATACATCCATTATCTCTGCCCAATCTGTTACTTCGCTGCTTCTCTTCAGCCCTTCTATCACCTCTGTTGCCCCTTCTGCCTCTCTATTTGTCTTCCCTTGAAGTTTCAGGAGTACCTATGCTGCTATCCATTTGTTCGTGGTTACGCCGTCGAGCCCTTCCTTTGCACCCTGCTGCACCTCACTGCTCGCCTCAGTCAATAGCGGGCTGCCCTGTGCCCCTCGCCTTCTCTTCCTTTGTATATGGTGGCGGTTTATAGGTCAGGTTCTAGTACCACTCTGCTGCCCCGAGTTCTCATTGGGTACATTCCCCGTTTGTATCATCGGATGCTACACTCTAAGGGGGAGGTGCAGAGGGTTGGGTCCCTGGGTTCTTCACCTCCTGCTGTCTTAGCATCCACTGGCACTATGTTGCATCCCCCTCACCCTTCTGAAACAAGCGCCATAGCTCAAATCTAGCCATGTGGTTGGTCAGTTTCTTTCCCTTATAGTTACCCCTCTGTCAATAGTGATTCCTTCACATCTTTGGAGAAATTTCCACAAGGTGGCCATGGTTTAGTCAATTTCGCCTCGTTACCTTTGGACCATTCTATGATATATCTACAGACGTTCTCCCTGTAAGGTGGGAGTGTCTTACACAGGTGCTGAAGTGGCATGTGCCCTCCCCCCCGCACTTGCCCTGATACATATTTTAATACCTTTACCAGAGATAGAGGATTGACAGCCTGCTGTTAAGGGAGGGAAGGAACAATATGATAACTTTCACTTTCTACAAGCCTCTCAAGCTCCACAACAGTCGTTGCCTCCTCAGACACACCCACAATCTTGTGCATGCGCCTTCCGCTCACCGCCACTTAATCCCCTCTTCTGCCAATCCCAATTTTCCAGTACTAGCTCATCACCGTCTCTAGCTGTGTGTCTTATGTGCAAACCTAAGATTGATGTCACCAAGCTAACAGAGCAATATAGGAAGATCAAACACTGCACGCACACTGCAATAGTCAGTTACTCACCAACCCACACAAAACCTCACAGTTGTCTTCCTGCACTCCAGACAGAGTATACCAATATTTTCTTGCGATTGAACTTCACCCGCTGCGTCGCCTAGCGTGCAAAACGTCTCGCTCCAGGAGACCCAACCAGTCGACTCACATTCTGCAATCTAGGCCAGCTCCCTTGCTAACCCTTACGAGGATACCATCATCTATGAACTGAGCTTAAACGCCTAACCCCACAGAAATACCAATATTTACATATCTTGTCATCCAAACCCTCGAGTCAATAGTCTAGGTTATTCACCAGAATCTTATACCCGCAAGACCGAATGTGCCCTAAACCTAGGAAAAAGTACTTCTACCTCTGCTCCCGTCCCTACTTTGACAATACTCGACAATGCACACCCTTCCACACACCCACAGTTGCTGTTAGACTGGGTCAATACTTACACTACGTCGTTTGCTGGCGCTGCTCGGCTGTCAGCGGCTCCTCAAGGCGCTCGCCTCCCAGTCTTGGTCTGCCTGGACAACTTGCTGACTTCGGGAAGGATGATTCACAAGGGGCTCCAGATGGCCTGTAAACAGGCACGCGTTTTCCCCATCTTCTCAGAATATGCAACGGTCCTGCAGCCTCTCAGGTTCAGCTGTGAAAGAGGCGGCCTGGTGTTGGGCTGGCACAGCCAACCATCACCTCTGCTACCAACCGGTTGGGAAGAACTCCCAGGTATACCAGAGGGACACTGGAAGTCCTTTGGCACTTGGAAGGCCCAACACGCTCCGCAGCATAAACAGGACTCAGTCAACAGCAAGTTCAAACTGCAGTTTATTACAGACAAATAGGGATCAGCACAGGAACATGAGAAATCCATGTGCATCTCATTCGTTCTCGGCTGGCAGGCCGGTTTTACTCTAGTGTGGCGTCAGCGACACGTCACACCCTGGGCCCTTCTCCAGGAAACCTATCGGACCATGGGATTGGGTGTTGACCACCTATAGTAGACTATAGATGTTATTCTACTGGCCCTTGCAGGTCAGGTAGCTGACCTGGTCCATCCCCAAGTCACTATCTATAACAATGTTGCAGTGTGGTGGGCTTAACATTGCTTCTTGCCCGTTGCTACCCACCCTCGGGACACTAAACTGTGGCTGGCTAGAGCAGACGTCCTTAGGCCTGGGATCTACAAAGTTTCTCAAGCTCTTGGTGTACCTCTTCAAGGTAATAGGAATGACTGACTGTATTGTAATGTACCACCTTAGTCTATGAGAGTGCTCTTGCTCAGTGCAACACTGGTCTCATATTGTAGCATATTTGTTGCAGTTCTGTCTGGTAGCCTGAGATCGGCTCTTTCCCAGCGAGGGTCGCTGCCATTGTCTGCTTCGGCCGGGTCACGTGTCCAGAGACCACAAATTTGAGCTGGGCAGCTATGAATTATGAGGAATTATTTATATTTACTGCGGCTGGTGCCTTTATCATCTAGGGAATGGAATGTCATCCGTATCTTGTGGCCTGGGCTGCAGGTCCTGTCTCACGTCTTGCTCCAACCTTGATTCAGCTCAGCTTTTGCCAAGAGGCTGGTGGCCTGCGGTAATTTCCCTAAATAATTGTAATGCGGTTTCTACAGTGTTCATGCTATACTACATTCTCTATTAAGTTAGTCACGATTGGTTCTGTCAGGTCCCAAAGGTGCTCCTACAGTTCTAGGATTATTCACATGTAAGCATCTGCACACTTTGCTCAGGATATCTTGCTTCTTGCTGTCTGTGTTGCTGCATTTGACTAATGACAAATAAAAAGCAATGACAGTGTCTGTCCTCTACCTATAGAACTGTATACTTGTGTTCAAGTATTCAAGTGTGTCCTGAAGTGCGGATGGCACATGTGCTTCATGTCTAATGCAGCTATGTCGTGGTGTCCAATGACTTCAGCAACATGGCTTCTTGGTGTTTTAATCAAGACTGTAAATTGAGGTCTTTGGTTCTAGCCTGGGGTTCTTCATCCACTTTGGGGTAAATTCATACTGGACCTTGTCGGTAGTACTGGTTGAGGGCATATGGCTGGCTGAGGGGGTGTCTCGACAAACTTGTCAATCATGCGTCTGTTGGGAATTAGCCCAAAATAGAATCGCCATTGCAGTGTTTCCTGGCCTCCTTCAGAGTCATGAATTTTGTAGGACGATAGGGTAGGCTTCCCCATCCTTCATACTTCTCCGGCAGCCAAAGTCCTTTGGCGTTGGCCTGCCCTGTGTAGGCGCCCCATCCGTCCAGCGAGGAATGCGTGGTGACTGTCTGAAATTGGGGACCCTGCGTATGGCAAGTGCACCCCCACTATTGGATGGCTTGCTCGAATTCCAGATTGAGCTTCAACTTGTCTGACCAATTGCCCGTGGCCTGGTTCTACCTGCAGTCCAGATATTCCTGGATTGGCCGCATCTGCAGCCTGCTGAAAGGGATCAGATGTATGCAGGAGGACATCATGCCCAGCAGGGACTTTGACCACCCGGATGGTTGTTGATTTGGACAGACGATGCACCTTCCCAAGGATGGCCAGCACCCGCACTTCAGAGGGGAAGCTAGGGACGTCACTGTGTTGAGACGCGCCCCACGAAAGAGCACCCTCCTATGGCGTCAAGAAAGATTTCAGATAATTGAGAACTTGAGCCCCGTTAGCTGGCATATGGTTTCCTATGTGTTGCACTGCCAGGCTCTGAGAACCTGACCAGATGAGTCGTCCAGGTACGGATAGACGTGTATGCCCTTGAGACATACATGTGCTGCTACCGGGGCCAAACACTGAACACCCTTGGAACCGACTTCAGGCCGAAGGGCAGTGCCTTGAACTAGAAGTGGTTCCCCAATACCACGAAGCAAAGTAACTTGATGCTTTGGATGAATGGGGACATGAAATTAGGCATCTTCCAGACCAAGAGTGGTCATGTAGTACCCTTCCTCCAGTTGGCCGAGCACTTGCTGCAACGTGACCATCCTGAACTTTTGAGACCTTTGGTATTTGTTGAAGCGCTGAATTTCAGGATTGGGCGCTACTGCCGCCTCCTCCCACGACCTTTCGGACTATAAAGTATCTGGAGTAGTAAGACAGGCTCTATTGCACCCTTTGTCAGCATGGCTCGTACTTCGCCACAGCAGCTGGGCAGTGTGTTCATTCCTGGCACTTGCGTTCGAATGACACTAACCATTTTGCAGAATGGCCAGCACCCATGTGTCTGTGGTGATGTTTCTCCAAGCATAGACGAAAATTGACAGGTGGCCTCCCACTGGGGTACAGAAGTGGGGACGCGGACCCTGTTCAAGTCAGGCCTGCTTGGTCACCTGCAGTTTCCCAAGCCGGCGCCGGTAGCACTAAGGCTCCACCAAAAGCCTGACACCGACCTCTGTAGGAATCCTGCGCTGTGGAGCGGGAAAGTTGATGGTAGGGAGGTGCAACCCTTTGAGGATCTTCCAAATGTACTCCTGGAGGATCGGAAGGAAGAGCGGCACTGCTGCAGGGTTCGTAGTGCTCTTGCGGTCTGTCTTGATGGCCTAGTGTTTCATCCACTGCATTTCCAAAAAGATTATCACTGTCGAAAGGCATATCTACTACATTGAACTGAACCTCTGGCCTAAAATTGATATCCTTCAGCCAACCTCGACTCCCGAGAGCTATTATCATATCCCATTTGGCAGAAGCCGGAATCTGCGACATCCATCGCCACAGTGATGGCATGATCGGAGGCCACCCAAGCTCCAGAAATATCGCCAACGCCTCCCTCTTGTCGTCCGGCAAGAACTCCAGGAGTGTGCCTGGTTTAAGCCACAGCTCTCAATCATACTGGGCCAGGATGGCCCGAGCGTTGGCAGCCTTGATGGTCGACGCTACAATATATATGATGCTTTCCCCCAGCTCCCCCTATCCCCTCGAGACACATTCAGCTTCTTCCCCTCTTGGTCTGGAGGGACCATAGATTGAGGATGAGTTCGCGGACTGCTTGCACGTTGCGGCCGAAACCACTGAATCTGGGGATGGCTGCGAGCAGAGGCATTTGAGGGCCAAGTCTGGCATCCTATATTTTTTCTCTAACCGGTCCAGCTTCGCTGCTGCGGAGCTCATGGACTTAAATAGGGGTCAGGTCCTCTACCCATACCTCACCCAGCAGTGCGACACAGCACAGTCTTCCTGGTTGCGGCATGTCTCTGGTAGAGGAAAACTTCCTTCCTCTTCACCTCTGGTACCAGATTAAATGGGGCAGACTCCTTAGCCAACATGGAATGGAATGACCAGACTTCATATGTAGGTGAAGCCCTGGGGACATCATCTGTACCGGCTTCCACTCTGTCCGCCCTGATAAAGTCCTTGAATTCTTCTGTGTACGCTGTGCCGGCGTCCGTGTTAGTTGCCATATCCGTGTGCAGTGCCTAGTTTGGTGTTGTTGGAACCGGCAGTGGCGACTGTGGTAGCCTCAGGGTAGCCAAGTAATGCCTGGGTGGAGGCCTTGAAGGGCTGTACCTAGGGAAGATCCCTGAGAGTCCCGCTATGGTTGGTAGCCGCTTCTGTATCAGACCAGAGAACTGATCAATGTGAGGATGTCCTGGGACACATCTGAGAGCTTGCGAAGGGGGCCATGGAAGAATGCTAATGTCTAAACAGGCTTGTATGCCTTGGGGAATCCACGCCTTCAGGGCTGTAGACCCCCTGCCTCCAAGCACTCATGCCGGGACTCTGTTGGAGCTAGTGTAAATGCCTAACTGCAGTGTGCATACTGTTTTAGCCACCTTCCTCAGGGCTAGAGACATGATCAGTGCCTTTATTGCCCGAGTAGTGGCGGTCCACAAAGCAGTAGTTGTGGGACTTGGGAGTGAAACCTTTGAAGCAGTGGTTTAAACTTAATCGATGACAAGGTGGCAGTCGAAGCAGCCACTGGCGAGGTGGCTGTTGACGAAGTACCTACAGATGAGGTGGCAGTCCAAGCAGCAGAGGACGTCATTGATGCCAATGAGCCCACTGTCGCCGATTAAGCAACAGTTGACGATGGTCTGGTCGATGTATTCATGGCCGTAGACTGTCTTAGTCGCTGACAAAACTGTCGCAGAGAGCTTTGAAGAGGGTTCCTTTCGGACTGCTTCTTTTGTTTCTCCCGTGACAAGGACCTTGCGCCGGTCCCCGGCAAGCTCACTGTAAACTAGCAAGCTGACGGAGAGCACTTCAGTCCTGAACCAAGACTTGCATCAGCGTTGTCTCTAGCCGGACCAATATACTGATGCTTGGCTTTACTGGAGCCCTCAGGGGGAACCTCCTCGGCCGATCTGGATCTCTTACCAGGTGCAGAACACTCTGGAGAGCAGCCGGACCTGGGTTTTACCAGAGGGTGGCCTGAGGCCACATCAGGGCCTCAACCCTTTTTCAACCATGCCACCAACTGTTGGTAGCGATCCCGCTTTGTTTGGGCTGAAAAACAAAGATCGATGTCGCATTGGTCCTCCTCGTGGTCGGGTTGCAGACAGAGACATCTAGGGTGCTTGTCCTCCACATAGATGGTTCGCAAACCACACCAGGAGCACAGCCTGAAGAGACTTCTTCCTCCGACATGGTGCGGCGCGAAGTAGGCCTTGGAAGGCCCTTCCACTTGACTTGTCGTGTAGACTTCGAAACGTAACTGGCAACGGAGCCCCATTACCAGAGCCGACTAGTCAGCAGTCCTTGAAATGTACACCAAAAAAATGTTTCAGTCGAAAAAAATAAAAGCTGGGAGATCAAAACTCAAGGACTCCCTGCACCGACACGTGCAGTAAAAATCTGAATATGGCCGCAGGATTTAGGGATACCGCAGTCTTTTTGTATTGTTTATGGTTCAAATGAACCTTTACAAAAAAAAGACATCCTATGATTTACACATCAAAATACATGACAGTTCGATTTAAGATAGATAAAAGCGAGTTAGAACATCAGTTAATCAACAATGACATTAACAAGGATTAGATACACTAAAGTGCTAAAATCTAATTTTCTATTACTCTTAATAAAGCAACCAATGCAAAAATGTATGCTCTGTCACCACCTTGCATTAGCTGGTTCGAAAGAGACCCCATACAGTCTTCATAGTTCACATTTACAAATCGTATAAAAAAAATTCGTTCATACATCTCTAAAGTGTGAGCATTCTAAAATCAAATGTTTTAGTGTTTCATTTGGTTCTAAGCATTATGAAAATCGACATTTAGTAACACCATTAGTGTGACTGGGAGTTCTCCAGTGCTTTGTTCTTTCCAAAGTGGGGACCTGATTTAGTCTAAATCTCAGGTAATACATTCTAGTATTACATGGAAATATGTTAAGATAAGATACGACAGCCATCTCTATTATGTGGAAATTTGGCGAATTCTTTATAAGTACTCAGGGTTCTACTGTTTTACACCAGTGCGGTTCAAAAAGTTTGTTTAACATAACCAGGTCGAATATATAGGTCTTCATGATCCACACCCAAGCCATTCAGGTTTTTGGCAATTTTTATATAGTAGACGGTGACAAAACTGGAGGAGCATCATTGGAAGGGTATAGTACAACCCAGTCTTCAGTGAATGGATAATGGGTGAAAGGGAGTATTCAAGCAATACTGTTTTTTATAGAAGATTCCTGGCCCGGCAACAGGGAATGAGCATGTGAATCCATGCCAAACCCCATGTTTGAGAATGGGATTACATTTTTTACTCCCCAAAAAATTATTTTACTCCCAATAAATAGGGAGTAAAATACTCCCATTTCAAAATCTCATCTGGAGCACTGCATGGAATTGTGAGCAAAATCACTTATTGCAACCCAGACAATGTTGTAGAAATAAATGCAGGTCAGTACTTTCAAAGACTATTTCTTTTCAGAGGCCTTAAGTTTTTAGCAGTCCATCCGTATCCAAGTAAGAGTTCTTCAAAGTCAGATTTGAGGTAAAGCAGACCACACACAGAAAAGGCGAAGTTCGAGGATTCTTCAATTACAATTAAAGGGCTTTTGTTGGTCAAAAAACGGTTTCAAGGACCGTGGGAAAGGCTCCCTTATGGGCACACAAGCGTTAAGCCTGGGCAAACACCCAAACAACGGAATCAGCACTCCAGCAACAAAGGTGCGTCAGAATGTACTACCATGAGCCCCACAGTACCAGGGGAGTTATGAAGATGCAGCTGGATTCTTTCATGGTGCTGCATCAGTGGGCCCAGTCTCCTGTTCTATGACATGGTGACTAAAGGAGGCACACTAGAAGAGATGTCACAGCAGAAGTCAAAAGAAATTACTCCCAGCAAAGGAATCTACGTGCTCAGTCGGTATGCAGTTTTGGCGCCTTTGACAGACCCCAGGAGTAAGGGTTTACAGCCCGGTCAATCCGCCTCAATTTTTCGGTCCAATACTCTGGTGAGGGGAATTTGATGGAGGATCTTGCCTCAGGAGGTCCAGCAGGAGCTCAAGTTCTGGGAGAATTTGTTCACGGGAAGAGGATGCACTACAACGAGGTCAGAGGTCCCAGGGTATTGGCAGTTTGCAGCCCAGGAACGTCGCAGCGCATCGTGGGATGGCTCGTTTTGCAGGACTTATGGCCGACTGGTCCCAACAGCCAAAGGGAAGGAGTCGTCGTCTTTGGAGCACCTCTGTTAACAAGAAAATTGGGTCATGACAGCAGTAGTCTCTTGCTGCAGGAGTCTCTGGTCATATTCTTTGGTTCTTCTGTTCCAGTGGTCAACCTTTTTTGCCTCAGGATCTGTCATGACCTACAGAACACACCGCCTTTTGGACCTCCTGGTCCTTGTCTCAACGGGCTTATACTCCCTGGTACTCCCAACATGGCCGTCCAGCCTGAAACACCTTCCTCGCTCTACACGTTGGACTTGGCGTGTTCTAAGACCACGCCCCGCGCGGCTCAATGCTATTGCGAAGTAGCGACCAGACGTGTGCTCCGTAGCTCGCGGTATTGTTTCCCTGATTCTGTCCCTACTAACTCCATTCCTAGCCCTCTCCTTTCTTACTTCCTGGACTCGTGTGCTGTGTAGTGCACTTTCTTAATTTCCCGGATTCCTGGATCGTTGCATCCCAGAACTTTGAACGCACGCTGGAGTCGGAAGAGACTCGTGCAGCCTTATTCAAGACCCGATCCGTCCGCAAGAAGGCATCGACCAGGAAATCCAGCAAAGATCGGACTCCGGTAAGTAAGGGGGGGGGGGGGGGGGGGACTACTTGACAGGATCTTCACCTTTACCACCAACACGCTCATTCTCTGCAAAGTCTCCCTGCAGTTTACAGAAATGGCTGGGTGGCTGTCCAATCAGGACAGCCAGAACCCCCAAAGAACAGGAGACTGGGCCCACTGATGCTGCAAAATGAAAGAATCCAGCTGCATCTTCTCAACTCCCCTGGTACTGTGGGGCTCATGGCAGAACATGCCTTTAGTCATTCTGACGCATCTTTGTTGCTGGAGTGCTGATTCTGTTTTTTTTAAACCTATTTTCCCTGTCCTTCACGGAGGTAACAAATAAATGGGTAAATGTTCAAGCGGACCACCCTGTGTGGAGGAAGTACGCTGCAACTCTCCCTTTGTTGCCCATCACAAGACAAACCACTAAAGGCATGGACAGGTAAGCACTTCCTGCTGCCCATTGAGTAGACCACCACAGTAAGGCCTCACTTACCAGCACAACTAGGAATGAAGGCAATGCAGTCTTGCAAAAGTTTGCTCTCAAGTGGATTTTGAACCTGTTGGAGAAAAAAAATAAACCTAAGCAAAATCTCAAAAACGACTCTGAAAACAAAGACCCATGACTTCTTAGGATTCCCTGATTCTAGGAGGACTAGAGAAAAAGGAACGTGCCAGTCAATCCGTGGTTTAAAGAATGGCATAACACATTGTTTTTTTTCACACTGTGACCATCATAAAACCTCTAGAAAATGCAAGCTGAGTTTAGCATAGTGTACAAAATATTTGACAGAAAATATGGTCCTAGCGCAGTACAAAGAATGTGTCGTTCATTCTTCACCATGTGGCCCATGGCAGGGTACCAAGTCCTCATGATTACTTCACCACTATCAGATTGTTGCTTAATCCCACATGACGTTCCAGTCGCTCTTCCTTCAATTCATCTTTTCCCTTTTCCAATTCATTTTGTTCCAAAAATCTATTTGATGCACATAAAATATTTGTTGCAAAAGTGGCACGTGTAATCTTATGGGTTATAAAATTATCAAAAAGGCTGCAAAAGCAAGGAAATGACTAAACAAAATTAGCATATATCGCTAAGAGTTGGCGGAGATACACCAACATTAAATGCCTCTGCTTTGAAGCAGAAATGCAAATGCCTAAAATACATGGTCCAATGTTTAAGGAAGACCTTACTATCAATTCTTCAAAATACACCTTATGACGCTGTGAAGGACACATTCAGATACAGACTCCATTAGTCAATCTTTCAATTGTTGACAAAGCAACCTGCTGTAAAAGCATTGATTGTCATGCTGCACATTTTAAAACAATTAAATGTTTCCAGATGGAGAACTTGTGCTGGTATGAGCAATTAAAAGAATAAATATTTTGAAAAAGAAAGAAACATAAAATAAAATTACTTTTCCACAATAGTTAACCTGTACAGCAAGCCTGCAGCAATTGCAGTCTGGTCGTTGGATAGAGCAATTAATCCCAGGAGGCACTGCAACAACCTGTTCAAAAGAAACACAATTAAGTAACATCTGGGCCACAAAACCTCTTAATGCAACCCACAATAGCGAAATGATATCCAGGTGAAATGCATACAATGAATAACTTGAGATGTCTAATACATACGGCTAACTGGCCATAAGGGACACGAAAACGTTTGCCAAGAGATTGCTTAACTGATGTCCTCAAGATTGATGGATGAAAACTGATCCCACATTCAGATTTGCCAGAAGCCCTGACAGACTATCCTTATCAGAAAAATGAAGTTACACACCCAACCATCTATCAAGCAGTTTGTAAGAATGTGTACCCTTCGAATGTAATTTCTGATCTTTTGTCAGTCTAGAAATGTCGTAATGCCCAAAACAAAGCCCCAAGCACATCCGTCGCCCTTTGCATGTGAAACCTTCCATAGATCTGCTCATTCCTACTGACACTTCCAGCCAATCACTGCTTGATCGTCGTATGCCAGCATTCTCTAGCCCATAGGATTTTCTGATTGCCATCTTTTCTCTTTATGCCCCAGTATCTGAATACATTCCGTTTACTTTGGTGGCGACCAGATTCCAGTCCAGAGGTTGTGTCTCAAAACAGCCTCCAGAGCATATAGAGTAGGTTTGCAGATTCCCATAGTGATGAAGTGTTCAGTGACAAGACACATTCCGATGTGCTACTCAGCACCTGCCCAGAGTATGCCTTCAAGATTTCAGCTTCCCAGATCTGATGAGCTGTCAGTTATTAGTTCCTCTTTTCAAACCCACTACCAAATGCATTTTGGAAAACGGAGACAACGTGTGTCAAAAGTAAGTCTGTTAAGAAATGACAAGTAGGAGTGTTCATTTGAAGCTCTGAAACGTGGCCATTGGGTCTGTGCTCTTGCCGACCTTCTTTCCCTTCTCCTGGAGTGCTAGAATTGAGATCAGAGTTGCAGATCTGACCGGTCTCAGCACATGGCATTGTTACTCAAGGATGCATTTTGATAAGATATAAGCCCTTTCTGCCGCATGCCCACATTCTGAAGATGTTTCACAAGAGTGATTCTGCCCACAGGGAGCCATTGCACAGCGTCCGTTGTATGAATCGGACCACCTGGCAGAATGTGTGTGGGGGCGGGGGGGGGGGGGGGGGGGGAAGGTTTAACCATGTTCCCATTCCCAGGCCATAAACATGTGGAGATAAACGTTTGTGAATCCAGAGCTGAACAGCTTTATGCATCAAACGTTATACTAAGACACTATCCAACTTTCATAAAGCAACACAAGTTAAGGACAAGAAAAATGACTTGCTTAATGTATTAAGAGACAACCTATGCAGCGAACATTGCTGAAGCAAATCATGGCGTGCATTACAAGCTTTATCCATTGGTCCAAACCTTTGTTCTATGCTCCTGACACCCACACTGAGGTCAAGCACTCTGAAGAGAGGCAAATGAATGGGTCATTCATCCCATCGGCCCCTGTCTTGATGCTACAGGAATGGAAGATGCACATCACTCCTCCCCATACCGCAGGTGTGAAAGACCGTACTCAATGAGCCTACCTCAATGAGCCTACCCTACTGACCCAACCTCGGGGGTGTCGCAGAAGAGCTGAATCGACAAGCTATGGAGGATATGAACATGTGATCAAAACACTGCTGAACACTGACACACCTAGGTGCATTAGACACGAAGTACATATGCACCCACCATTAAATTCCATGAACAGGTCAAACTGAACTTAGACATGAAGAATATACTTGCATCCAATAGGTTAGGAAACACATGCTGCACATGCATGCTGAAACGCAAGACGCATAAAAATACATAAAGCTTGCTTAATGCAACTAAAACGAATGGCCATGTAAAATGAGATGTCTGGTGCAGCCACGTTTGGCGAATGGGAGACAAAGAAGCCTCAGCTGCAGGAGGACCTGGTTCGCAGAGTTAGCAGAAAAGCCAAATTTGAACAGCCCAGACAATCGGTGCATATGCCTTGCCAAGGTTACCAGGGAAGAAAAGACGTGGGTCGGCAAAGAGGACAGAACAGTTCCCAGGCCTAAGACAGTACTTTCAGATTGAATAAAGCAACAAATACTGGAAGGTCAGGTTCCCATTAACTAAGGCTTAATATTGATAAGAAAGCAACTTTAACAAGTCTCTAGCGGCCGAGACAGGTAAAGACATGCATTAATAAGGGCTAAAATCCTCAAATGCTGAGCCGACTAATCCAAAATGTGGTCTCCACACACGTGACCTGCAGTTGGAGGATAATGCCCATTCATTACGTTCAGAGAGAGACTGAGATCTTAGTTCCAATCCAGTTCTCTGAAAAAAGATACACGGGTAGTGCAATGTTGAAAGCTACATGTCCTGACCTGTGACCTAGAGAATCAGAAATGGTAACCTTATTGGGAACGGTAGCACCTTGGTGCCATTCTCACCAACCCCAAGTGTTGCTCATGTGTTGGTAACAGTCCAAGGTGCCAAGCCGGAGAAAGAAATCACTGACCAATCCCTACCCACATTTAACGCTCGTTTAACAGTGTTGCAACAGCCAATTATACTCCATTACGATAACGTTTTACTCGCAGCTTTTTAGTAGGTGGTCTCAGGCAGAGCCACCAGCTAGAGGTTAGCCAATGAATGCACTAACCCTCTATGTAATATATATATCTAGTTAATTCCCTTAACAAATCCCCTTCCCGCCTTAGGTTTTCTAAGATGAAACATCAATTGTGATGTCATACCCCTTAAGGTACTGTCAAGCTTGGAATAACGAGAGTCAGATTTCCTAAATGTTTGTGTTGTCTCCATTTTAAGTGGATTTTGTAAAATAAAATGGGCGTTTGTCAAATGTTTGGACACTTCCGGTTTTCGGGCGCAAGATTTCTCCTGGCCTGTCCTCTTTACGTATATAAAGGGGCTTTCCACCCCACTTTTACAACTCCCTGCAAACTGTGCAATTTGCCCTCCAACCCTTATCTTTGCTCTGCCTGTAAGCCTCACCCATCCCCACAACCTTTGATTACTACAAATCAGTCTTGGTCTGCCTCCTATCCGATTCCATGTAAATGAATGGATTTTTAGCCTCCTTTTCTATTTCACTGGGGACCTTTTTTATTTTCATGAAATTACTTGCAGCATATATTTTAGAAACAAAGTTGCCATTAGCTACCATCTGCTTCTCGCTGGTGATAATGGCAACAATGTCTTAAGTTGCGAGCAGCGCCAGGTGACGACAGCCTCCCGCCCTCAAAATACCTTGTGTGTACAACTACCACCCTCTACTTGAAAGAGTAAGAATATGGTGAGAAAGCAACAGAAAAATATATCAAACAATACAGGGACACTTCTGTAGAAGTTATCTGGTTGCATATTCAACAAGCTAGCATCATAAGCCTCCTGTAAACAGTTTCCCCTTGAGAGGTTTTATTACATACTTTGTAAAATAGAATACCCAAGAAAGCCCCGATTACTTCAGTTTGTCAGTGTCAAAGCAATATTTCCATTTATCTGCCCAACGTTTTTAAAAGATATCCTACCTAGGAAGGTCAACGTGGCCAATGAGTAGGAGTCGCCCCTTTGCGGTCATCCAAAAGTGAACAAGAAGGCTTAAGCAGTGGAATGAGATGGCGGGCACCCTTGATGAAAGCAAGTTGAAGAGGCACCGAACCAGAGAGGTCTGGGCTATTAACGCTTGCTGGTTTTCCTCTGAAAGCACAAAAGAACAGCTATCATTGGTGTTCACTGAATATTCTACAAAGCAACGCACAGTCTTCTCTTGTGGGTTGAAATAGATCTATTCAAACTCAGAGCGGAGGTGTCCATCACTTCCTACAGTTCAAGCAGGCTCTCCCTTGTGCTTGAGGATCCACTCCTAATGTACACTAGAATCCTGCTAAATGTGTGCCTCAGCAAAGGACCAGTTGTAAAAGTCCACTTTATTTTTAAGAGAGTGCCAATAATGGGAGGGTTTGGCAGTAGCTGGTTTCAAAGTGGTCCCAATTTTAGGAGATCAGGGACTGAGGAAAAATGGAGAGAAAGTGACTTATACAATTTCCTATAGTTTAATCAAATGAAGCCAGGATTACAATTGTATTCCATACAGGGCCTTTAGCCGTTGCCACGCCTGCACACAGATATTGTTTAACCTGTACAAATTGTTTAGACTGAGGTTTGCTCTTTCCTCTTCCTACATTTTCTCTTTTTGGACTATTTTTTAAACACTTTATAGCTTGCGTTCGTTACATTCAAGTATTTGATTCATCGACTAATGCTAAAAGGAGGCATGTAGTGTTTTGTAGATACAATACTATGGCAGTCTGATTATGACCAGACTGCAGAACCCAGGGTGTGATGGGAACATGCAATTGGGACAGTACAGTGCTGCAATGTGTACACACTGCCTCAAATTGTAATTGTTTAATGTGCTTTGCCCAGAATCGCACTATTAGTCAACTGCCAAAGCTGAGAATAGAACAGATCGTTAGGTTTCTGGTTCAACAACGTAGCATATAGACCACACCTCATCTTGGTGGAGTGGAGTGGCGCAGTCTTATTTACTTTCAGAAAGAGCAATATGCATATGTTTTCTAGCCAGGTGCGAAGGAGGCCAAGAAACAGGTTTCTTAAATAGAAACGATATGCACTACACTACGATACATTCACTTTACTAGCCAATTACCAGCTTACAAAATATGACCCTTTTTTGTACTTCGTCTAATATGCAGATTCTTTTGATAAACAGAATGCAAGTCTACAGTTAAATATACTCATCCAATAGTTTCCCACCGACACGACTTTCCCAAAATTGTCTCGAAGTCAATGTTCCAGTCATCACCATCTATAAGTAGCCTAGCAGCTGAATCAAGTGCAAGAAAATAATGTCAAGAATGACAATGCATTACTTACCGTAAAAGCATTTGATGGTTGTATCTGCTTAGATTCACATGCTGTGCATAGTCCGACATCCAGTGGTCACTGCAGAGTATTGCATTTTGTTTTTCGTAGTCGAAAAGGGGACGTCGACGAGGCGTGTCGGTAACACTATCCCTATAGTGACATGCAGTGTACCCACAATCCCTCACGCGTCGAGGTCCCTCTATTATTTCTGCCCTGAGGGAGCCTATTAGACGTGAGTACAGAAAAGAGATATAGAAGAAAAGTCTATGTTCCTTCCATCCGAGCGGGGAGGAAGGGTGAGCGCATGTGAATCTAAGTAGATACAACCATCAGAAATGCTTTTACGGTGAGTAATGCATTGTCTTCTGATGTTTGTTAATCTGCTTAGAATCACATGCTGTGCATAGACTAGCGAGCAGTACCCAGAGTTGGAGGTGGGTTGTAAGAGGGAAGAGTAGAGAAAAGATGTCTTAATACTGCTTGTATCACCTGGGAATCAGATCTAGCGTGGGCATCTCGACGGTAGTGTTTTGTAAAGGTGTGAACAGAACTCCAGGTTGCCGCTTTGCAAATGGACTCAAGAGGTACATTTGCAATGAAAGCTATGGAAGCCCCGGTGCCTCGAGTGGAGTGTGCTCTTGGCTTGAAGGGTAGTTCTCTCTTAGCAAGAGTGTAACAGAGTGATGCATTGTACAATCCATCTAGAAATCGTGGATTTTGAAACTGCATCTCCTTCTCTTCCTGCTGCCACTGAGACAAAGAACTGATTAGTCTTTCTCAATGGTCTAGTTCTTTCAATATAAAACATAACGGCTCTGCGAACATCCAGTGTATGCAGGCTGTTCTCCCCCAAGTTTGAAGAGTTTTGAAAGAACGTTTGTAGTTCTAATGACTGGTTGACATGGAATTTAGAGATACATTTTGGTGCAAACCTAGGATGTGTGCGTAGAACCACCTTATCCTTGTGAACTGTTACAAGGGGGTCTAGTACAGAGCGCGCTTGTAGTTCACTTACTCTCCTAATGGAGGTGATGGCTATTAGAAAAGCAGTCTCAAGAGTGAGGTCTTTAAGTGTTGCTTTGTGCATGGTTTCAAAGGGTGACCCCATGAGCCTGGTTAGTACCACATTTAGGTCCCATCCGGGAACGGGGTTAGCTATCGGAGGGTGGATCCTCTTCACTCCTTCCATGAAGGCTTTAATAACTAGGACTTTCCACCATGACACTAAGTTGGGAAGTTGTGTATGCGGAAAGTGCAGCTAAATGGACTTTAATAGAGTTAAACACCAAGCCTGAGTCTAGTAGGTGAGTCTGGTACAGAACAATTTGTGTGAGAGAGCAGTCAACTAAATTGATGCTCCTTCCTCTACACAAGATGACAAATCTCTTCCATTTGCTAGAATAACAGCGATGAGTGTTAGGCTTTCTAGCCTCCCTGAGAATGTCCATGCATCTCTGCGGGAGCTGTAAATGTCCAATTTCTATGATCTCAGGAGCCAGGCTGCTAAATTCATGTTCTGAGGGAGGGCATGGATGTAGTGTCCTGCCCTTGTCCTGTGACAGCATGTTGTACGGGCAGGGAAGTTTCACTGGAGGAGATGGGGACATCTCCATCAAGTGAGCGAACCATGGCTGTCGGGCCCACATAGGGGCCACCAGTATCATGGTAACTTGTTCCTGGTGCATCTTGTGCACCATCTTGTTGAGAAGGTAAGTCGGGGGGGGGGAGGAGGAGCGTAAACAAATTTCCCTGACCATGGTATCGATAGACCGTTCCCCTTGGATTGGTTCTGGGGGTACCTGGAGGCGTAATCTTGGCATTGGGAGTTCTCCAGAGTTGCAAACAGATCTATTTCTGGGAATCCCCATTGTGTGAAGACGACGATGACTTCCTGTAACCGCCATTCGTGGGCAGAGGGAAGTCTCTACCGAGTCCGTCTGCTAGCAGATGGAGTTCCCCTGGTACATGTTGTGACAATAGGAACATGTGTCTGAGAGCCCACTTCCAGATGTTCTGGGACAGCTTGGACAGTCCTGGAGAGTGAGTGCCCCCTTGCTTGTTGAGGTAGTACAGGGCTGTGGTGCTGTCTGCAAGGACCATCACTGTCTTCCCTTGCAGGTGTGCCTGGAAGGCTTTCAGTGCCTTGAACACAGCTAGTAGCTCCAGTAAGTTTATGTGCTTGGATGCTATGCTCGGAGTCCAAACTGAGCAGTCTGATGGGATAGGTGAGCCCCCCCCCATCCTGTGAGGGATGCGTCTGTGGTTAGAGTGGCTTCCACTGCGGGGGTGGCGAATGGTTTCCTCATTACCAGTTTTTCCTTCGACCACCACTGTAGCGAGAGAACCCAGGCTTGCGAGACCACCACTAGATCGTCCCATTGTCCGCTGGCCTGACACCACTGGCAGTTGAGCCACTCTTGCATTGGGCGCAGGCGCGCGTGAGGTACCAAATACATGACACCATCATTCCTAGTAAACGCATTGCTTTGCGTACCGTCACCTCTCGACCGGCCACATATTGAGGGATCTGAAACAGCATGTTTTGGACCCTCTCGTTGGAGGGGAAGACGAGGCCGTCCTTTGTTCGAATTAGAGCCCCTAGGAATTGTTTGATCTGGCTGGGGTCTAAGCTGGACTTCTCGTTGATGGAGAAGCCCAGTTGAAACAAAAGGTCTACAGTCTTTTGGGTATTTGAGAAGCATGTTTCGTAAGACGACGTTGACCTCTCTGGTAGTATTGTCCACTGGTGCCTTGGTTAGAGGACCAGTTAACTGCAGACTATTGCCGTTGCTGCTGGCGTTGGCCTCGAAAAAAGCATCTGTTGCCATAACCACGTTTGTTGGAAGGCCTTGAAATTTGGTCTAGGGTTTTGATGGTGTTAAAATCCTCCTTTGCGGTCTCTAGTGCCTCATCCACCGCCTTCCCAAAGAGGTTGGCATCTTCTATAGGTTTGTTAATTAGAGATGCTTGTGTTTCAGGTTTAAAACCTGAATTGCGTAGCCATACATGGCGTTAGAAGGGATTCCTTGTACTAGGGAACGGCCAGCCGTTTCTGCAGCATCCAGAGTATTTTTAATGATGCTTTGGTTGACTAAGGTCCCTTCAGTAACCGTGGCCAGAAGCAGAGTACGTAGGGGTTCCGGTACCTCCTTGATGTCCTTACGTAGTTTGCTCCATTGTGCATCTGCGTAACTTGCCAGCAAAGAGTTGTTGTTGGCAATTCTTGCGGAAAAAGCAGCCGAGGCTGTAATCCTCTTTCCTAGGGCATACCATTTTTTACCCTCTATCTCGTGGTGCCTCGCTGGTTGACAGCGGGACCCCTGCTCTTTTCCTTGTATTTGTCACCACTAAGGAGTCTGGTACAGAGTGGCCCCTGACGTACAACGGGTCCGATGGGGAGGGACTAAATGTTTCTATCCTCGGGTTGACCCCTCTGACCAACGCGGGTGTAGATAGCGAAGGAATAATTCATCTCTTTACTGAGGCGAGGAGGGGAATGGTTTGGCTGACAGGGGGTTTCTCCTTGATGATCTTTTCTACAAAGTCTATGTCAGGAGAAATTTCCCCAGTCTCGATTTCGAAATGTGCTGCTGCCTTGCGTAGTAGTGCATTAAAGGTAGGTTGATCGTTTATGGGTGACCTATTCCTAATAGGCGAGTCCTGGGGGGGGGGGGGGACCGTCGGTCTGAAAACGCTGATGGGGACTGCCAGGGATGTGAAGCGCCTTTTTCTGGGTCTTCTTCGAAGCCCCCCACCACCCATATCTGGGTTATCTTCAAAACCTTGCTCCTCTAGGTTTTGTTCCCCTTCATTGCCTAAGAATTCGTCATCCTCCTGAAAGTGGGGGTCCTCTTCAGTGAGGTCATAAATCTACATCCTCTTGGAGGGGATTAAACAGCCTGGGATCCTCCTGACGTCCCTCTCTTGATCTCTTGGCCGTTGGAAGGTTCCGAGTCTCCATAAACCTCTCCATTTTGTCCATACAAAACTGGAGTCTCTCTAGGGTTTCTTGAGGTACCCCAGAGCGGTCAGGGGGGGAAGTGAGGGCCTTCAGTTTGAAAACGCTTCGACCTATCCCATAATGTCAAAGAAAGGTTCCCATCGCCTTCTGAAAAGCCTTCTGGTAGGCTAGGAGTCCCTCTCGACGGAGGGGGCAGTTCCTGCCTTCCTTCTGACCTTTCCGGCGTCTCCCGGGCCGTGAGCGGTGATCGACGTTTCTTTCGCCGTCCGTCTCTGGCTATCGGTGGAAACAATCCGCGCCAGGTTCTCGACAACTAATCTGTCTGTCGAGGGTACCTCTGGCGTCGACGTTACAAGCGTTGCTTGCTCTATGCCGACGGGCGCTCTGACGGTGCGCGTCTGGCGGTCTAGTTATGGCGCCCTTATCTGGGGGTAACCCAGTCAGTCGTTGCGTTTGCGAGGGGGGCTTAAGACTCTTACGGTCTGAGGAGGCCGCCGGTAGGACCTGCGTCTCCGTTGGCACTAATGTTCTCTTCGTCTTTGACGAGGAAGAGCCGTCGGTTGTATGTTTATGGGAGTGTTTTTTTGTGTAAGTCAGTGTCGCCGGGGTGTTCATCCCCATAAGCAGGGCATGAGCCAAGCTTGTCGGGGCCGGGGACAGACGAGGAGCGTGAACGCTCCTTACAGAGGTCTACGACTTCCGAAACAGACGTCGGGTTATCACATTCTTCGTCACTTTCGGCGGCGGGTGAGGAATCAGACCTAGACATGGCATAGGCTGCCCACCTTTTGACCCTGCGGTCCTTTAAAGTGTTAGGTTTAAGAAGCTGACAGGCCTCACAGCAGTCTTTGTGGTCGAGGGGCAAGCAACGGTTACACCGTTTATGCTCGTCTTTCCAGGTAAACTTGCCCTTGCAACGCGGGCAAAACCTAAAGGGTGTCCGCTCCATAGCGGAGGAAACAATTGCATGTGATAACAACCCCGAAGGAAAGGGAGGGGAAAGGGAAAGGCCTTCTCAAAGAGAAACAAATGTCCCACGACCTCACTCCCTCCTGTATTTGGCCGGCGAGACCAGGCCACTTGTTCGGCAAACGCCGAACAACCTCCTCCGTCGAAGGCACCGCCGTCGAAGATCTTGATCGGCGGTGAAACAGCTTCACAGCTACGACGCTGAAGGAGGGATGTAAAGTATTATAAGTTAATAACGACCAAAGGTCGAATAAATGTTCTGCAATGTCTCTCGAGGAGCTCCCCGTAAAGGCGACCAATATCTGGGTGGAAAAAAACCAATCTGAGGGACCTCGTGAGGGATTGTGAGTACACTGCACGTCACTATAGGGATAGTGTTAGACACGCCTTGTCGACGTCCCCTTTTCGACTACAAAAAACAAAATGCAATACTCTGCAGTGACCACTGGATGTCGGACTATGCACAGCATGTGATTCTAAGCAGATTAACAAACATCAGAAATTGTAATCAACTAATATTCGGTGTATGAAAATGTTCATATATATACAGAATTGTACTCAAGATAAGACTTACCATTCCCTTTGCAGACTTCATTCCAAAGTGTGACTACTGCTATGCAAAGATTGTCTTCCAGGGGATCTTTCCCAGGTGCTTCCAAGCAGCTACAACAATATTACATCAAGAAAACTGATTTCAGAAGAGGTAATTGGTGGTTTCCATGACACAAGTGCAGGTGTGGCGAAGGGCAACAGAAATAACAGGACTCCAATGAGGTTCAACCCTTTTAATCAACACTGTTGGAGAGGTGAGAATAACACCTGCAGGATCTAGAAGGTGTCAACTCTAGAAACCATAAAGGACTTCATACCAAAGGAGTGGAAATGGGCAAACTGAATCATGGGCCAACCTCTGGAAATACCTGCCTCCCCTAGTATTCCCCAACTAAAACAATCGTCAGGATATCCTTCTTGGCCCAAACTCACATTCATGGCTAAAGAGCCCACCTGGCTGCTCGTCTTTGCAGACTAGCAAGTACTTTCCCTCCTTTCCTTCGGGTTCCGACTAAGCTCAGACATCCCCCCTCTAGTCATGGATTTCCCTCCTGGGCTGGCGATTAGGATACCTTTAGCATATGCCCAACAAGTACTTTTTCCCCTGTTGCTTAGTTTTTTTATCTCCACGCTGTCCAATAACCATCCTGTTACAAGTCGCTCTTACAGGCAAAGATAACTTGCCATCTCTCAATGGCTGGTCTTTCCAGATTCTTGGTTGTAGCCAGCAGTTAGCTACGATTGCTCTCCTTCATGGTCTCTGGCAGTGTCGGATATGGCCCTCTGAGGCTTTTTGCATCACTAGCTCCTGCTAGGGTCTGAGATAGTTAACTGCAGGTTTCTGGTTTTCTCCCCTCCCATTACCTTTGCCTGCCAGGATTTGAGATAGGCCCCAGCAAGCTTTCTGGTGTCTTTTTCCATTTGTACTTCCAGCACCTCCGAGTGTCTGAGATCTAGTCCTCTGTAGGAATTTGAATTCTTCTCAAATTCCTTCTCAACTCCCCCAGCATCTGCCTTTCTGCTAGGAAGTAAAGGAGTCCGCTCAAGCATTGCAATGGGAGTAGGATTCTTTCCCTTGTCTGCGAACGGTCCGGGGGATAATCGCCTGCGATAGGCTGCTCTGTCTATGCGAACACATGTTCTCAGGTGGTACAGCCTTATACTAAGTGGAGTTGTGTACTGCCTCCGATAGACTTCAGAAAAACTCTCCCAACACCCATTGTGTTGCCTTACTATACCATAACTGAGATTAACAATTTATGGGACTTTTCTAGAGTATGAAAGTAGTAAAAACAAGGACAAAATGAGAACTTGGAGGCAGAGAAGAAAAGTGGGGGTCTAGAGGATGCACTAGGTAGACTGGGAAATGGTCTTATTAACCCAAGGCTATCTGCATCCGGTGGGTGGAGGATAGCAGGTTGCCTATTCAGGCAGACACCTACTAGTTCGACATGGAGTTACATTGGTTGGGTCAAAGAGTAACTTCATATGATGGGTTTAAAAACCCTCTTTCCACTCCAGGAACAGCAAAGCCTGTGCTAACCCCAAGGCATGGTAGTTGTAACACCTTGTCAGTTCTGTCACAGCTCATTTTCAGGTCTTGACCCCCCCCCCCCCTTCTGGATCCTCTATAATGCTACTTGTAATATTACTAACCTGCCACCTTCTTTAATCCCTGTAGTGACCAACCTCCATAATAATGACGGATCCTTAACATGGCACGTGTCCCAGCAGTCTACAGTTTGGGCGTAGGGCTATAGAGGCAGTGGAGACTGAGTAAGAGGAATACCGCCCAGGAAGCAATTTTTGACATTGGCAGCTGGGTTAGTCCAGATCCCCATTAGGTAATAAGGCCACTTATACAGGGGTGCACCCGCAAGTGTGCTCGCTATCCTTTCCCCCATTGTCCTAGCAATCAGGCACTCCGAAAGCAGACTACCTATGGTTACTAGAATACTAATCCGCAAGATTGAATGACCTGTGTAGATTGCAAATGTGGTGTGACTGTTTAGAGCAGTTTAATAGGCCAGACAGTCTATTGGTCTCTTGCCAGTAAAGTAATGCAAGGGATCAAAACACTACAGGTTCACTTTAGTCAGCGAGTCAGAAGCCCTGCTTTATGGGTGCCAGAACTGATCATTGGACCTTCTTGGCTTGCTACCTATGGGGATTGAAAAAGTGAAAGATACATTGCATGAGACAAAGATAGAGAAGACAACGAATAGGGGATGGGGACAAAAATGATCAAGATTAAAGGAAACCGTGGAGAGCCTGGTGCAGTGTGAAAATCGATCCACAGAGTAGAATAGAGAGAGATGGAGATGAGCCAGTCAGACAGATGGTAATAAAAATAGGGATGCCAGTATAAAATGCCACCTCTGATTAAGTTTAACCAATCACACCACCTCTTCTCAGAGCTACCCTTACCGGCTGATAATCTTGTTGTCACCAATTACATTGAATCCATTGCAGGTTCGGAATATTGTGTGGTCAGTCCCTGAAAAACATGAAATAGAAGAACAGTTTAGTGCTGGATTGATGCATCATAGCAGAATGTAAGACAACTGCCTGTGGATTAGCAATTATCGGAGGGGGGCAGTCAAGAACAGAGCAAGTCAGTGGATATACTGGAGGAGAGTCGGCAAAAGGCATGGTAGAGTAAAGTCATATGGGCCATCGGGTGAATGGCAACCCACATGGCACACTATACTAAGTGAACTGGCTCTAGTTCGACTGCTGGGTCAGAGGCAGTAATAAGGCTGTGGATGACAGTAGGGTTGTGAATGAGATAAGAGCAGAAAGAGGAAAGTAGAATCAGTTTTGATTTTATAAAAAGCAAATGGTCCATGAGTGGACGAGATGACAGGATTACTTTTAATGTGCATGCGTGCAATGGCCAATGACAAACCTAACAGGGCAAATAGTTCTAGGTAAGAAAGGTCACCTGGGATGGGGGAGAGTAAGGGGAGGAAAGTAAGAGGGGGAGGGGAAATCGATCACACAGACTCCCATGCTCTTTGTCCACTGCAGCCCAATAACAGGAACAAACCTGAGGGCCTACTTCAGCAGGTTCCCACGAGCCTTCAAGCTGCTGTGTCTTGGAGAACTATCTAGGCACTCACAAGCTAGCTCTGGGAGGAGTTACTCAGAACCTACAGATAAGAATCCCAAGGCACAGATTAGTCACCACTCTGTGCCTCTTCAGGGGAAAGTCACTCTTCCAGCCAAGGCCTCACGCTGTGCCACTATGGAAACAGATTCACTCCTCTTGACCATGTGAGCTCCCATTAGTGACACTGCATAAGCACACATTAAATCACTTAGTGCACCGACCTCTATGGTTCCTATGCACCAGATTCAGAGTTACGTCACAAAGATGGGAGAACATGGCTATACAGATGCTTGGTCCTAAGAAGAAACTAAGGGTTTCTTCGAAGAAGGCATAATCGCCATAACCTTCTGAGTGTTCCCCAGAGGCTTTCTCACACTATACTCTGCATGGGATCAAATATCCAAAGACAAGGTTCGAAATTCCTAGGTGCTACTTTGTTCCAGCTTCAAGCCAAGGAAAGCCTGGCTAGTTTGAAACAAAGCTACCTAGAGCTAATGGTCCCTTACAGACATGTATATTGAGGCATTGAGTATTTTAGAAGGTTAAAAAAGAATAATTAGGACACAGTAAAACAAAATGGATCAAATGGAACAGGCAAAAAGTGAAAGTGTGCATACGATGTGGAATGCACATTCACCTGGTTCCCCGGCAGTAGCTCATGCCTACTGGGTGGTGTCTGAAGCCCAGCAGCTGGTTTTAGCTCCCGCTCATCGAATCATATCAGGCCCCGAGAGAAGTTTCAGCCCCTTCCAACATTGCCACACGTTTGTTTCCTGAACCACACATCATTGCAGCAAAAGGCCTTCTGCTGTGCAATCAGGATTACTCTTCAGTGGATAGGTCTGGCCGACAGGCTATGGCTCTGGCCACAACTTACTCAGTACCCTACTGAAAGTAACTACTTCATACAGATCAATGGAACGGGAATTCTGTTATTCCAGGTTAGCCTTGGCGCAGTTAGTCACAGGGTCAACCTTATCAACAAGGTGGTCCTCAGCATGGAGCCACTGCTCCAAAAATCTAAATACTTATGAGCAAGTGAGAATGTTTTGAAAGACTACCCCTACTAGTCGTGACACTACTGCACCGCTGCAGGACCATAAGTCTACCAGTGGAAGTTGGGTGACCTAAATCAGATAAAGTGTTGCACGAGCGCTTGTTACTGAATTCCTGGAATTGAACATTCCCAAAACTATACGCAGAGATGGGGGCCTGTCTGGAGTCCTGTCTGGTAGGCAAGAGAAGGGAATTGCAATTAATTCCAATGCAATCAAATAAGCTAGGAAGATCTGCAAGACCCTTCAGGCAGTAGATCCTATAAACCACAAACTGGAGGCAAAATGATTACCTCTCCGGAAGAGTAATTAAGCATGGCTCCAACCCACCAGCACAGTCAGTGGTAGTGGCAGCACACCTTTCCAAGGGTGGGCATTTCCTCTAAACCCTTTGGAATCTGCAACTCCTGGCAAGAATGATAAAAACATAAGTCATTGAGAAACAAGGTATACTTAATAGTGTCCTCCATCTATCCGAAGCCAAAGTTTATGTCATGCTTGGGGACCGGGGTCTCCACTTGTGGAAGACACTGCTTTATTTGGCAACTCTTAGTCTTGAAAATGGCGTTTCTGGACAAAACTGCAGACACTAAGATTGGCTCTTGACATGCTGGATTCTACTGTCAGACACGTGGCAACAGCCGCCAGGGGTATGTGCTTCGGCCCGGATATTAGTAGTGGAGTGTGGCTCAAGAGCACTAACCTCATCACTGATGCACAGGACAAACTCGGTGTCCTTCCATATGCAGCCCGGATCTTCCATTCTTTGATCACTTCTGAGGAGAAGGCCAACATCGTAATGCAAAGTTCTGGTCTACCATATCCACCAAAATCTGCAGATTTGCCCAGGATCTCTGCCACTTGTCCAATTTTAATCGCCCCATTGTCTAAGCGACTATGCCAATTTTTGCTTCGTGATTTAGTCATACTTTTACTGACAATGTTGTGAAATGTCTTGTTTGAGCTATCATTGCAACCCTTGCAGCGTGATTCCGCTACATTACTGCTAATGTGCAATTATGACTATCACCTGCGCAATCATATTACTTTGCACTGCGATTACGTTACATTACTGACAAGGTGCTGATATTTCTTGCCATCATGCAGACTTTTGCGTTGTGATTGTGTTACAATTATTTCTGCCAGTTTGCTGTGATGACTATCGCCTGTGCAATCATGTCTTTTTCGCACCCCGATTGCGCTTCATACGTACAACCAATGTACTTTTATACCTTTATGTCTCAGCTACCTGCCTAATGTTTACTGCTAGACTGCTCTATTGATTCATATTTCTAACCTTACTCTCCACAATAGCATGGCCTTTGTGGACCACCTTTGTGACATATCTGACTAATGTCAACTGCCCTAATGTTTTATTGATCACGCCGACTGTGCACCGAGATTACACCACATTTAATCTTATTGCCGCTCTGCTGCTTTGCCCGTGACACTACTTAATGCCTTATGCTAAGCACCCTAGTGATTTATACAAAGTAGACGGCACCTCTATTCACTGGACCACCCGACATGTACCACTACGCATCCAGACTACACCAATAGTTTTGCCTACTCGAACCAATATCCTAAACATGCACGCAGTCTCACTATCCATGCCTCGCAGTCTCCCTAACTGTTACACCTACCCAATTCCTCGCACCACTCTACTCCACCACGGCCCAGTAGCATCACTACCCCGCCCTAAAGACTCAGTTGCCAACCTGAGCCCAACTTTGCGACCTTACCCTAATCGTAGAAGACCATGCCAGCTCACCCTCAAACCATAGACTAGCATTGCGTACTAGCTTCAGTAGGGCCACCACCCCCACTGTTACTTCAACTAGCAGAAGGAACGCATATCTCAACTACAGAACATCCAAAGCCTACACTAAGGTTACCATATCACACAGGTCCAGCTCCTCGACTTCGAACTGCACCACCTCGAGTCCTAACACACCCGACACCCAAACTCTACCTTCTAGTCCAACAACAACAAGCCAAGCATACAATAGTACGAGCATAGAAAACCAGGAAATACAGGGATCCCTCAGCAACACCAGGTCTCTCCCAGTACACGCCCTAGACATTAGAACTAAGAATCTTGACTTTATAGCAATCACTGAACCATGGCTCCGTGCTGCGGCTGGACCTGCCCTCATTAGCTGTTGCAGAAAACTACAGAAGCTACAGGACTGATAGACCAACAGCCAAAGGAGGGAGGGGGCGGTGGGTGTAGCAATCATTGGCAAAAACACAGAACTGCCAAACATTGCATTCCATTCTGGTGAAATACTTCAAAGGACATAGCCCAAATCCTCGACCAACACCAAACCAGGGTCCCAAACTCGGCTTCTCAACGACTTTAACGATCCCAAGGATAACAATGCTCAGGCGCTTGCTAACACCATCTTGGCACTAGGCTTCATGCACTGCATCAATAACCCCACACATCAAAGGTTGAAACCTTGACTGGCTTGCATACCTCAATTCCATTACGTCCATTGCCCATTGTCAGACCACCACACTATTACATTCAACATCACCAAGAATTCAGGGTGCACCCCCCCTCCCTTTGGTGGCACCAGTGACCTGTCCAGAAATAAACTCAGTGAGCAATATACTACCACTACTGTGCCCAATCACGGCATACCAAGACAGACATCAACGACCCCTCTAACATGGTTGACCTATTCAACCAAACCGTACTTACAGCCATCGACAAAGTAGCTCCTCTAGCCATGCGCAAAGCTAAACCAGAAACTCACCTCAATTCATGGTACACAACTTTAAAAAAAAAAACCCTGAGAAGCGCCAAGGCCAGAGAGTCCAACTGGCAAAAAATAAATAAAATTCAAAATTTTAAAAAACACCCAAAAAACACCCGATGAACTAAATAAAGCAAAATTCGCTATGGCAGACAAACCTTACAAACAAGAAGTACTCCAACTGAAAAGTTCCACATACAATAGAATAACTAACCCCAAATCAGGGACGAAGGAACTCTTCGCTATCCTGAGAACTACAATACCCAGTACCAATACAAGCACTCTGCAACAAATATGCAAGCAGGTGCAATGGTATGCAAAATGCCCACACCAAAAAAAGCTCTCGTACAATCTAAAATTGAAATGAAAAAAGCCACTTTAAACCGGCCCAATTACCTCTGCCGACTCCTACCCGCACGGGCAATAATTTGGGGATATAATTCGAATTTACCCCCCGCCTCCAACTCAGAAGTCCTAAAAATGATCTTGTGTCTCAAACCATCAAGGTGTCAAGGGGACTCCTGCCCTGCAGCGGTCATCCAGGCCTACACGCCTGACCTGGCCCCTTCATCACAAGGCTAAACACTTGCTTTGAAAGCAGTATTGTCCCTTCCAATCTCAGAAATGTGGGGCTACTTTAAACAAAAAAAAAAAAATAAATAAAAAAAACTTTGCTTGACCCCAACATACCGACCAACTACAGACCCATTACAGCAGTGCCCTTCTTACTCAGAATACTAGAGCTGCGTATCTTCAGATCCAGAACTACTTGGCAGTCAACAACCTCCTTGGCCGACCACAATCAGGCTTCCGCCCAAGACATGGTACAGAAACAGCACTTATGGATTTGAAAATCCAAATGGATGAGCCCAAAGACAAAGGAAAATTAGCCCTGCTCCCCCTACTTAACCATTCTGCAGCGTTTGATTTGGACAATCATAAAAACATCTCTTCAACAGCCCATTTTCTCACCCTTTACTAGGTTTGTCAACGCCTCCTTTAGGGAAGCAGAGACGGCAGAAATCACCCCTATTAAAAAAAAGAACAAGTTACTTTCTTACCTGGTAACGTTCTTTCGATGGGATGGTCCGACGACGTATTCCATATCTACAACATGTAATCACCACAGCTGTGCTGCTTCGGAAACTTTTCCTGGCGTCTGCGTCCTGCGTCGATGAGCCGTCGTCGAGGACCTCGTCCGACGTCATCCGATGTGATAAGTAGGACGCACGACGCCCGTAGCCTCAGTTGTAGTTTTTTCCCCCAGAACGTGTGACATTAGTCAACTGCCAGTCAGACACAAAGCCTTGCGGAACGTAAGCTGCAATCGCAAAAGAAATTCTGCAGCGGGGAAGGCAGGGCGGGAGCGATATGGAATACGTCGTCGGACCATCCCATCGAAAGAACGTTACCAGGTAAGAAAGTAACTTGTTCTTCGAGGGGATTGGGTCCTCCGACGTATTCCATATCTATGACAGACTCCCAAAGCAGTACCAGAGCAAGGAGGAGGGAAAGAATTTAGAATCAAAATTTAGAATAGCCAATCAAATAGAGCAAAGGACCGCCTTGCCAAAGGCCAGATCCTGCCCTCGGATGGAATCGAGGGAATAGTGACGTACAAATGTATGTACTGAAGCCCAGGTGGCTGCATCACAGATGTTGCGAATAGGAACACCCCTCTGCAGGGCAGTAGATGCAGCCACACCCCTGGTAGAATGGGCCCGCAAGCCAGCCGGTGGGTCCCTACCCGCCAAGCGGTAACACTCCGAGATGGCTAAAATAATCCAGCGAGACAAAGTGTTTCGTCACAGCTTGCCCCAAACGCTTTCCAGCGTAACCAATAAAGAGTTGATCGTCCACTCTGACCCGGGACATGCGTGAAACATAAAAGCTTAAAGCTCTCCTAGGATCAAGCCTATGGAGCCTCCTCTTCCTTACCAGGATGCGGAGGAGGATAGAATGCCGGAAGAACAACCTTCTGGGCCAAATGAAATTCCGTCACTACCTTCGGAAGAAAGGAAGGACGAACTCTAAGGACAACCCTGTCCTTGTGAAATACAGTGAAGGGTGGCTTAACTGAAAGTGCCTGTAACTCACTCACTCTGCGAGCGGAAGTAACCGCAACTAAAAACACAGTTTTCAGAGTTAACAGCCTCAAAGGGCAAGAATGTAAAGGCTCAAACGGAGCGCCCATAAGAAAATTAAGAACAAGGTTTAAATCCCAACCGGGCACCAGGAAAGGTGACCGAGGGAACACATTAGTGAGCCCTTTCAGAAACTGAAATTTAAGGGATTTTAAAGTAAGAACACTCTTCAGACGAGCGCTTAAAGATGGACAGCGCCGCCAGGTAACCTTTAATGGTACCCACTTGCAAGCCCCTGTGGGCCAAAGAAAGTAAAAAGGACAGAACCATGGGGATGTCACATTCAAAAGGATCCACATTCTGAACCCTGCAACAGTCGCAAAACTTACGCCAACAGCAACGGTACAGAGACTTGGTTGCTGGCCTTCGGGCCGAAAGCAACACCTCCATCACGTCTTCAGGGAGGTCCCAATCCTTATACCTCAACCTTTCAGAAGCCAAGCGTGAAGGTTGAGGGATCTGACCTCTGGATGGAGAACCTGACCCCCCTCCCGTGAGAGCAGATCGTCTCGGTAGGGAAGACGACGTGGAGGGCAGATGGACAAGTCGAGAAGGTCCGGGTACCACGTCCTCCGAGCCCACGCCGGAGCAATGAGGATCATCCAGGAACCGAACTTCCGTAACCTCCGCAGCACTTGCGGGATGACGGGGACTGGAGGAAACGCGTACAAGCAGCGGGAATGACCACTCCACCACAAACGCGTCTCCTAAGGCTCCTTTTGGAGGAAATTCCCGCGAGCAAAACCTTTCGCACTTTCGGTTGACACTGGAGGCGAAGAGATCCACTTGAGGGGTCCCCCAAAGGGCGAAGATCACCAGGAGAATCTCCTGAGCCAACTCCCACTCGTGAGAGATCGCGCTCTGCCTGCTCAGAGCGTCCGTCACGTTTTCGTCTCCGGCCAGATGAACTGCCGAGATCGAAACTTCCTGCTGGATGGCCCAGAACTCTAGCTGCATCGCCTCCCTGCACAGAGGAAGTGACCCTGCCCCCCCCCTTTTTGTTGAGGTAGTGCATGGCCACTGTGTTGTCCGTCAAGATCAGGACATTCTTTCCTCGCACAGTCGGCAGAAAAGCCTTCAGGGCTAGCCTGACAGCCCTCAGCTCCAACAGATTGATATGGAGTCTGGACTCCGACGGAGACCAACGACCGCTGACTGTCAGCCCGTTGGCATGAGCTCCCCATCCCGTGAGGGATGCATCCGTCACGATCGTCACCTCCGGCCAGGGAAGCCAAAATGGAGCCCCCTTTATCAAGTTGCCTTCGACGGCCCACCACAGAAGGTCCCGGGCGACCGAGGGCGGCACCTGAACCGAGTCCGACATCCTGCCGGAGGACTGCGACCATTGCATCTTGAGTGCCCACTGCAAAGATCTCATCCGCAGGCGAGCCTCTGGCACCAGAAGAATGCAGGATGCCATGAGGCCGAGCAACCTCAAGAACTCGAACGCTGGGAGCGTCTGGGCATGCTGAAACTTGTGCACCATCTGCTGAATGTGAAGAGCCCTCACCTGGGGAGGAAAACACTGCCCCAGGGAAGTGTCGAGCACTGCTCCGATGTACTGGAGCCGCTGTGTTGGCGTCAAATGGGACTTCTTTAAATTGAGGGAGAAGCCCAGCCTGTGAAGGGAGTGGCAGGTGACGGACAGATGATCCAGGACTTGCTCGGGAGAGCTCCCCCTGATCAACCAATCGTCCAGGTAGGGGTAGACGTGAATCCCCCCTTGCCTGAGATGCGCTGCCACCACCACCATGAGCTTGGTGAAAACCCTCGGGGCGGACGTCAATCCGATTGGCAGGACCCGAAACTGAAAGTGCGAGTCGCCAACCGCGAACCTCAGGTACTTCTTGTGCTTGGGATGGATCGGCACATGGAAGAAAGCATCCTTGAGGTCGAGAGACACCAACCAGTCTTGAAGCTGAAGGGCCTGGAGGACTTGAGAGAGAGTAACCATCTTGAACTTGTCCTTCCTGAGGAGTTTGTTCAAACCGCGCAAGTCCTTGATGGGTCTCAATCCCCCGTCTTTCTTCGAAATCAAAAAATAAGGGGAATACCATCCCTTGTTCCTCTCCGCTACAGGCACCAGTTCTATGGCGCCTTTCTCAAGCAGGGCTTTAATTTCCTGCGCAAGGAGCGGATCCGGACTCTGCAAAGAGGTTCCCCGGTGGATTGTCGCGAGGCCTGTGCCGAAAAGGAAGACAGTAGCCGTGGGTTATGATCTCCAGAACCCACACATCTGAAGTAATGGCTTGCCACTCTACAAGATGCTGCGCCAGCCTTCCCCCAACCGGCGAACCATGGGACATGGCCTCATGACTGAGTGGGAGCGGCTGCGGCGTTACCTGAGAGCAAAGAGGCAACTGCCCGAGCGGCCTTGGCACCACGGGTACCCTGTCGTCCACCTTTGGTACCCCTGCGTAGGCCCCTTTGACTGCCAGCTCCTCTCGCTTTACTGAAGGACGAGTAATAGCGAAAGGAACCACCCCTCCACTGCTGTCCCCTAGGACGAAAAGGCGGAGGTTGGCGAACTGCAGCGCCCAACGACTTTGCTGCAGCTTTTGAGGTCTGCAACCTCTCAAGGCTCTCGTCAGCCTTGCTGCCAAAAAGGTGTTCACCGTCAAAGGGCATGTTGAGGAGCCGGGACTGCACATCAGGAGCAAACCCCGACTTCCGCAACCACGCAAACCTGCGTATCACGGTGCTCGCCGCCATGGACCTACTGACGCATTCAGCTAAGTCCAAACCCGACTGAACGGACTCACACATGGCATCCTTACCATCCTGGACCATAGCAAGGAAACCATCCCGTTCGTCCCCTTCGGAATATGTTCAGCCGCTAACGCAACACAGTTCCACAGAGTGTGCGTGAAACGAGACAAGGCACAAATGGAGTTGGCCGCCTGAAGCGCCATACCACCAGAAGAAAACACTTTCTTCGCCCAGCCATCAAAACATTTGTCGTCCCCATCAGGAGGGATGGTAGGGTACGACGCCTGCTTTGCCGGGGCCGTGGCCGCCTGCACCACCAAACTCTCCGGAGTGGGGTGCCTGGTCAAGTAGCAGGGGTCGCTACTGGCTGGACGGTATTTTCGCGACAAGGATCTGCCCACCGCTGGGAGACTCTCCGGACAGTCCAAGCCGCCGCCACCCTTCTCTGTAAAGCCATATGGAACGGCAGTACCGGGTCAGTTGGGGGACCAACATCAAGGATGTCCGTCAGATCATCCTGCACAAACTCCCCTTGGGGAGCAGACCATCCCAAGTACTCAGAAACCCTAGCCATAAGGCGCGGGTACGAGGAATCGGCATGAGAGCCAGGCTCAGGCCTACAAAACTCCACCTCCGGAGAGGTGTCCAGTCCACTGGCATCATGCAGTGACTGCCTCAAATCGTCAGACTATGGCCCCAGACAATTTCATCTGGAACCTGACTAGGAACCAGGCCATCAGAATCCTCATCCGCCTCTGAAATATACTCCAGGTGGCGAAAAGAAGGCACCCGAGAGTGCTTGCTCTTAACCAGAGCCTTCCTAGGGGGTTCTCCCGTGCCACGGGGTACCTCCGGCACGAAAGGCGTCGAGCGAATCGGCGTCGAGAACCGGCATCGGCGTCGGATGCAGCGCCTCCAGCATCGGCGGCGTCGACACAGCCCTCGAAGCCGGAGCTCCGAGCGTGTCCCTCGACGACCTGAGCGTCGACGGCTTCGACGACTTCCTCGGAGCCGGAGCCTCGAGAAAGCCTGTCGACGCCCTCGACGCCTCAGACGTCGATGTCTTCCTCGAAGACCTCACAGGTGCACACAGTCTCGAACGCGTCGAGGACCGGGACCTGGAACGGGTACGTCGAGAACGAGTCTCCTTGTCTGAACGGGACCTCTCCCGTGACTCGTGCCGACCACTCTTGCGAGCGGTGTCTCTCGACCTCTCACGGCCGACCCCACTCGGGGGCGCGGACGGCTTAGTACCCTGCGACTCAAGAATCTCCAGCATTTTCTTCCCGAAGGAAGCCCATTCCTCCGGCGTCGCACGGCTGGTGGGGTAAGCGACGTGCCGGGCAGAGTCCTCCGAAGAGGACCTGGAAGACGACCAGTGTTGGCGCTTCCGAAATGCCTCGAAGAGGCTGAGGAGTGGCGAGACCGACTCCTAGGGGACCCACGAGACTTCCGACGACGCGGAGAGTCAGCCCTCGAATCATCCGTCGAAAGCCCCACAGACTTCGACTTCCGGGGCTTGGACACCCGACCTACAGACAACTTCTTACGTTCGCGTAAGGCTTTGGACGTGAGCGACTGGCAGTCGATAGTCATCCGTGTCGTGGGCCTCCCCGAGGCACCAGAGGCAGGCGTCGTGCGAGTCCGTCCCCGACATCTTGGACCCACACTCCCCGCACTTCTTGAAGCCGGGACGCGGGGTCGAAGACGAAGTAGAAGACATCTTCACACGAAGGATTTTCACAAAACGAACAGGTTCGAAGAACCGAGAAGAACAGAACTCCAAAGAGTCGAGGCGTTTAACCGAGAAACACGAAGCAACACGTTCGCGGAAAAAACGGAACTGAGGCTACGGGTGTCGTGCGTCCTACTTATCACATCGGATGACGTCGGAGGAGGTCCTCGACGACGGCGTATCGACGTCATCGACGCAGGACGCAGACGCCAGGAAAAAAGTTTCACCACAGCTGTGGTGATTACATGTCATAGATATGGAATACGTCGGAGGACCCAATCCCCTCGAAAGCCCAATTTGGACCCCAAAGACTCGACCGATCTTAAACCCATCACCAACTGCAATGTCCTTCTCAAAGTATTGGATAAAGCTGCATACAAACAATACCAAGCTTTCATTGAAGGAGAAAACATCTTACACTTCAGTCAGGATTCAGGCCAAATTACATTACCGAGACTGCCCTCAGATCTCCAGTCTCATATGTTGCAAATTATAGATGAAGACACAAAGTGGGCATCTTGACTCTACTGGATTTGTTTGCAGCATTTGACCGGGTGGACCACAGTATTCTTAAACAAATGCTGGGCCAATGCTTCCCTCATTCCTGTCTGACAGGGAAGCAAGTATCCAATGGGGCAGCGCACGACCTTCTAAGTTTCCCATCTCGTGTGGTGTGGTGTTCCACAGGGAACAAGTCTTTCACCATTACGTTAGACCCCTCTGTTTGCTCCTGGACGAACTGTTTTTTTTTCACAAATTACACTGAGGACACTCAGCTAGTCATTGAAATCACAGGAGCCTATGATGAAGATGCCACATGTTTATCCACGATATACCATCTTGTGGAGGACAGGAGGTCAACCAATTGGCTATGCTTCAACAGGGAAAAGAACGCGCTAATGATCTTTGGCTCAACAGCTATGCCAAATTGGACACCGAATATACCAAATTCCAAATAGGTACTAACTGCATAATGGTCGATGGTAAGGTGAAGATACTGGGTATCCAATTGGAGGTCTCACTTAACTCTGATGCATAGGTTAACCAGATAAAAAGCTGCAATTACTCCCTCCACCTTCTGAAATATATTTGTCCCTACATCTAAGGACAATGCAGCTGCCACCACCCGAGCCACGGTATTGTCCAAATTGGACTCCTGCAACTCTGTTGACTGGGGCCTCAAGTAACAATGTGAGAAGGGCCAGATGATACACAACAATGCTGTTCATATTGTGAATAAACTCGCAAACAGCGAACATCGCATCACAGGATGAACCTACATTGGTTATAGAAATAATCCAATTTAAAGCAGGATCTATTGTTCACAAATGTGTATATGGAAATGCCCCAACCTACCTAAAAACCCAGATACCATAATATCATCCTACAAGAGTACAGCGATTAGCAGAAAAAAAAGATCACTTGCCCAAGATAAACGTGAAAGGTGCTTGGAAATCGTTCGCTATCAAAGCAGCTAAACTATGGAATCTCATGGCCACCACTCTTACAGAGAACGAAAATAAGAAAACCTTTAAGAAAGCTTTGAAAACGCATTAATTTGGGTAATCCCAGTGTATCTCCCTCCCTACTCCTCGTGGTTCTGACTCGGTCCTGTCATTGATGGAATGTCTGTACGTGTCTCAGCGCCGTGATGCACACAGGCTTTCGTCGCTTAATAAACAAATGCATACATTTCTCACCGAAAGCTATCCAATGGATACAATCCTTCAATGATCGACGAGTTCTCACCTAGTGCAACAGCACAGCCAAGCCCAGTCATCTGTGGTATTACTCAAGGCTCCTGCGTCGCACCAACACTATACAACATCTTTACGAAACCACTATTCGACCGCCTGGATAATCTGGGTATCACCTACACCAACTATTCGGACGGCACCCAAATCCTCATCCCCATCCCAGCCTCCCATAGTACCGATTTGGCCGCTCAACACCAACCATACGATCCAAACCTGGATGGCCCACAATGGCCTATGCTTGGATGAAAAGACTAAACTTCTCCCAGGTTCACAAATCTGCCTTAAACTTGGATTCCTTTACAGCCTTCAATATAGACTGCAACACTTAAGGTGTCCAACGTAGTAAAAACACTATGCTTTTACCTGAACTCAGCCCTGACCTAAACTAGTCAATTCCACAGCAGCAGCTTTCACCTCTAAGCTGAGCAATGCCTGTAGACCGTTTCCATCTCATGACAGTTGCGTCACACTAACCAGTGAACTCATCCTGTCCAGCTTGGACTACTGCAATGCCCACTAAGCCGGCACTAAGATCCAAAATATCAAAAAGCTACAGGTGATTAAAAACCATGCCTTTGTTTCAATGTCACCCAATGCTTGTGTCCAGATCTGCTCATACATCGAACATTAGTTTTGTATTCTGAACGGTGCTTGGCTCTTAGTCCAAAAATTAAGAACTGTATATATACACACGTCGTAAAACAAGCTGTAATGAAGTAATGTGCCAATGACCAAATTCTGATTCATCTGTGCACAATAGTTGACGCATTGGGCAGCTTGAGCAACTTACCAGATTCTCTGAAGAAACTTGGAAAACAAATAAGCACAACAGAACCACACACAATCAAAATGACTTCAAAGGGGGTGTTCCATCACTAAACGTGGCTACTGGCCTTTTGGGAGTTTGAGCCTGGATGAGATGGTTAAGAAGCACATGAGAACTGTCAGAGTGGGCCTGCGATCATGAACTATCCACGGCTACTGGAGGTACTTACAATCTTTCATTACTTGAGTGAAGAGTCGGATTACACCTGCATAATAAGCTGGCATTTGATCTGGTTTGGACAACACTTGAAGACGCTCCTTCACCAACACTTCCTTCCACGACTCCGGCTCCTGTGCTTTCGGTTCCCAGAGAGCCTTCTGCTCGTTGACATCGACCTGACTCAGATAACCTGAAAAAGAAACCCAGGAGAATATGTCAAGCGAGATCCGATTCTTCTGAGATGAGGAGTTTGTCACGACTCGCAGTGTATATGTTCATGCCGCAACTATAACCAAAAGAATATCTACATGGTAATTAATCATTCTCCAGAGCACAGATTCACCTTATACTGGATGCTTAACCACATCACCAGCGATTCTGCAAACAGTTTAGGGCAGGTGATTTTAGGATTCCTCTACTTTAGCCTTTTTTAGCTATTTTATTTTTACTATTTATATCGCATTTTCCAAAAGCACTTTATTCATCTGACAAAGCTGTAAATATAAATAATTGACGGAATAAAATACTGGGTAAGAAGGAGATACTGGAGAAAAAGTAACAAGTTTAAAGAGAGCAAGAGACTATCAGGAGGAAGAGTTTCACAGTGTAAGAAAAACAAGGCTAAAGAACCGTGTTGGGTAAGATTTTCATAAATGTGAACTATCTTCCTGACCTGTGTCAATCCCAGAACATTTTGCTTGAACTTGGTGATTATTTCCCCTTGTCCCTGGGTGAGTGGGAATCTTTCCCCTGCTCAGTCTTTTACTCTTTATAGGTGACCTTTTATGTCTATCCATAGTGTGCGTTTGGATATAGTTTCCTATAACGTTTGGGCTTAGGCTGGGTTGCCCCTTTGGGCTTCCCTTTGTAATTTCTCTTATATCTTGGGTGAACTACTGTTCCCAAAAGGTAAAGTGGGATTCCCAGCCATTTTAAATTTTATATAGTAAGCCATCACACCACACCTTCTGGAGTGCTGGAAAGATGCACAGTATCCCCTTTATCACTTACCTGGTAACATTTATGTCAATTACAAGATAACTTGAATAGCTGGTGGCAGTGTAACTACTTTTATGACTTACAGTCCTTAGTCGCAGGCTGTCAAGTCAGCCGCAGTAACCCACAGGAGGATCAACATTCTGCTAGAATGGTGGGCTTTTTATTCCACTTTTTCGTTTGCAGTATGCCGTTCTAGGCGGGAAAGATCTTGGTTGAAGTTTTGTCTGCAACGGGAATCCTTTGGATTCCCTGCAGAGTCTCCAGAGTGTGAGAAGGCAGGAAGCGAGGAAGTACAACAAAACTCTGCAGCCCTTTGTCTTTCACCTTGCCTGAAAGGGACCAGCTCCTACTGGGGAGCTGGCTGTCCGGTTTGGACAGCCAGCCACCCCTTTTCTGTAAAGTGCAGGGAGAGTTTTCAGAGGTTGTGCTGTAGTTCCTGAAAAATACTCCAATCCTGGAAGCTGCTGACAAGTCGACCACTTGAACCAAATCCAAAGAGGAAGCTTAACAGCAGTAAACATTTCCAGCAACCAGAGAGCTTGCTGTGCAACAGGAGCCTGAAGTAACTCTTCCTGCCAATCGACCCAAAGGTCCCGAATGCGACGACTGCACTAGCCTTGAGAAGACCTGCAAAACTAGCCATTCCTCGAAATGCTGTGACCTTGCTGGGCTGCAAAATGCCAATACCAGGGGACCTCGAGCCTGAGTGCATTGCGATGTGTTACAAAGTCAGATTTCGTTCGGAGCTTTGGTGGGCTCTTGCTGGACCTCCAGAGAATTCAAACCCCTGATGTCCCGACTAGAGTGCAGGACCAAAAGAGTGAAGAGAATCAGACTGGCGATATTCGTCCTTTATCTGGCTCCTGTAAAAGGGCACCACATCCACAGAGCTGCGAGAAGCTGTAAAGAAGCCTTTGACGAGTCTCGACTACCGCCTGTTTTCCTTTGGTGTCCATTTCTTCAATCGCCAGACCAAGGACCAGATCCTGTACTGCTGCATCCTGAAGGCATCCACCCAGAAGCTCTTTTCTGCTGAGGTACTGGCTTAGGTAATACTTACCACCAAGTCTTGTGTGAATCCTGTGAAGCAAAGTGGGTGGTTTGTGTCGTTGGGAGTTTGCCCTACTATTCGCCCAGTGCTAATGCTGGAAGACATACAGGGAGCCTTCTGTGAAGCCCCTAACGACTTTTCAACCAACTCTAAAGTGAAACTTGCTCGTCTGAAGAGATCCTTTGGAACTCTGACTTTTCCTGCAACTGAAACCTATCCTGACCTGCCTAGAGCTGGCTCCTAGACCACTATGGTCCTCTTCTGGCACTGAGAAAACTCATGCTCTATAAACAGGGACTCCAGGTAGGATACAAACAGTCAAGCAAGTAAGAAAGAAGTAAAGCCACCTCATCGGCAGAGAGCTGTGAACAATGGATGAGAAGGGAGACCAGGAGCAAAGAAAAATAAGGATTGTATTGATCATGATGAGATTAAGTAGGACAAAAGCAGAGGAGCAAGAAGGAAAAATAGAAAAAGTAAAAGGTGATCAAAAGAATAAACCTGCATGGCAGACAAAGAACAGGATAAAGGAGAAGAAAGGTAAGATCAATGGGAACCAAAGACATGAGAGGGAAGAGAAGAACTAGAAATGAGATCAGAGTCAAGAGTAGAAAGGAAGAGAAGCTGGGCATGAATAGAAGAGGTGAAGATTAAAGTTGCCCAAGAGAATAAGTGGGGTAGAAAAAGGTAAAGAGCCAAGCACCAAGATAATCGAACACAATTGAAGCATAAGGGCGATAGAACAAAAAAGAATGAGATTTCACTGCTCTGGCAAGTGAAAGAATATTTCCAGCTCAAAACACAATGAAATCTTTCTCTCCTATTTAGTAAGGCCAACAATCAATGCCACGCAAGCAGATACAAGCAGGCACATGTTTGATAGATATCAGTGTGCCACAGTTAAAGCCTGGTATGGTGAGGTGACCGACGTAAAGGATTAACTGAAAGTCTATAGCAAATCAAGGTTTTCTGACCTATAACAGTACAATGCCAAACCGTGATTAAACTGTTTTACTAATAATTTCAACTTCTACATAGCGTGCCCATATTATAATCAAACGTTATGAACTGTTCTACAGAAGGAAAGAAAAGTACAAACAAATGAAAACAATTGTAACATTTATAATTCAAATTATGTCTTTAATCACAACAGACCAAAAATGTGTAAACAAAAAATAAAGTACCGTTTACCAACTTCAGATGCTTGGGATTAATTTCCAAGATCTTCTGATAGCACCTCCTAGCCTGGAGAGAAAATAAAAAATAAAAAAAGTGTAGAAGTTCACATCCAGGGTAAAAAGGTAAAGCTAATAGCAAGGAGAAAAAGGTCTCGCTCCCTCAATTCAGCTAGACAACGGACACATTTCTTACTCGCCAAAAGTCCACAAACACTAGCCAATGACTAAGAATACAAATGTGAGTCTTGTTTGTATCTAATGTGAGGCAGTACAGGAAAGAAAATATAATTGGCACAACTATGAGTTCTATTGTAGATTAGTAGTTTCTATCGAGAAGACAAACAAGATTCGCAGCACGAAGTTCATAACATGGAAGACCAATGGAAGAATGGAAATTGATGGCACAATGCAAAGTTTTGATAAGGAAATTACTCTTTCCAAAACTGCCATTCAGAACTAATCTTGATCAGTCACACTTGTGTGGGTGGTAAATTTTCACAAACATGGAAGCTTTTCTGTTTCAGCTTCCGACACGATTCTAAAACAGAATGACTTGCCAAGGAGCATTCTCTCGGAATGACTAGAACGCTTGAAGTTTTTCCTAAACTGACCGTCAGGTGTCCCAGCAAAATATACGCTAGATTTGAAAATCCAAGCCCATGTTATGTTATATTATGAGTGCTTATAAAGTGCCGGCAGCCCGCGGGCATCAGGGCGCCGATAACAAACATGTATTGGTCACATTTAGAATTAACGGTATGTCTCTCAGGGTTCTTTTGCTAAGCGTGAAAGATTACTTGAAGAAGCAAGTCTTCAGGCTCTTCCTAAACGTTTGATAGTTATTTTCCATCCGTAATTTGGGAGGTAGTTTGTTCCACTGTTGTGCCGTACAAACATTGAAGGATCTGACCATGCCTGCTTTGAGCTTGTATCTCAGCACATTTAGCAATCCTTTATCCGCTGAGCGAAGTGGTCTCGAGGGGCTATAGCTTGTAAATAGTTTTTTTAAAATATAGCTGGGCCTCACCGAAGATGCACCTGTGAATGATAGTCTGACTTGAATTTCACTGTCTTCAACTCTAAGCCAATGTAGTGATTTCCTGGCCTCTGTTATGTGCTCCCTAGTTTTTAGTTTCTTCACTAGACGAACCGCGTCATTTTCCAAGACTTGACAACTGGCAATGTCTTTTTGTTGCTCCAACAGTGCATTCCCGTAGTCTAGTCTGGATAGTACTATTGCTCTAGTTATAGAATTTGCAAATTCTCTTTAATCCCGCTAATAGATTTTATGACATTAAAAATTGAAAGTGTCATATTGTATACATTAGATATTTGTCTATGTGACATGACAAGCGTGCTTGATAGCTTACAGGGTTCTCTTTTAAAATCTGCAATGTTTCTCCCTATGTCAATTCCCAATGCCATTATTCGACACGAATTGGGACTGGTTTCATTATCATCTCATTGGAAATGGAGACAGTTGTCCAATTACGTTAAGATTCATTATCCTCCAATAAATTCATTGTATATTGACTTAAATGAAATGTTGGGTTCTCAAACTCAAAAATCCTTTTCTAATTATCAATTGAAAATGCAACAAATTTTAGACAATGTAAACACAACTGTTGAGGACATACAATATCGTCCTGGTTTTGCTAAGAAAAAACTTTTTGAAATGGATTGGTGTATTACTATTGATTTAATTAAGACCTATGCGCTGTATAAGGAATACAGCATACATGTTAAACAGCGCATTCCACGTTATGATCATGTTTTGTTATTCCCTTGTGAAAATATCCGAAAGATATATATTCGCTTTAGATTAAATCTATATCATACAAGGGAACGAATTAAGAATTGGGAAATGAATAAATCAAATAATTGTGTGGGATGTCGATTTGCTGAATGTAATGAATCTTATGAAACGCTGAAACATCTTATATTGTATTGTCCGCATTTTAAGACTATTAGGACACTTAAATTGAGGAAATTCGTGGAAATCGAATTTGAGGACTGCCTTGAGGATCTGTGGTCCAGAATGATGCAGGGATTTCATAAACCCCTAATATATGAATTGGCAAGTTTTTGTAAGCACATTGAGAATGAATTAGAGCTATTTCTGTAATTGTAAAGAACTAGTTACTCTTACCTTGTAACGTTCTTTCGATGGGATGTTCCTCCGACGTATTCCTTATCTTAGATAGAAATCCTTCAGCTTTGCTGGCCTCGGAAAATTTTTTCGCCAGAGGGCGCTGCGCGTCGATGATCGCCGAGTCGATGACCCTCGACGGCCTCCGTGCCGACGTCGACGTCATCCTGCCTATAAAGGCCGCGCGCAGCGTCCGTTGCTCAGTTCCGTTTTGTAGTCCCCAGTAATGTTTTTGGATTAGACTAATCACCTTGAAGGAGCATAGGCTGCAAACCCACAGGAAGTCATACTGCGGGGATGGATGGGAGGGTCGATAAGGAATACGTCGGAGGAACATCCCATCGAAAGAACGTTACAAGGTAAGAGTAACTAGTTCTTCGAAGGGATTGTGTCCTCCGACGTATTCCTTATCTTAGATAGACTCCCATAGCAGTGGTATTGTGACTGGAGGCGGGAGTAATAAAAGTTATGTTACCCTTCCAGAATGGACAGAGTGTAACACAGCCTTGCCGAATCTAGTTTCTTGACTAGAGGAGGAATCCAGGCTATAGAATTTGGTAAATGTATGTGCGGACGACCATGTGGCAGCCGCACATATATCTCGAATTGGCACCCCTCTTTGAAGGGCTGAGGATGTTGCGATACCCCTGGTAGAATGAGCCCTTAGATTTTGAGGAGGCTCCTTTCCTGCCAATTTGTAGCACTCCAGAATGGCTAAAATAATCCATCTGGAGATGGTTTGTTTTGTTATTGGAAGGCCCAACTTATGTCCTGCATAACCTACAAAGAGTTGGTCTGCTTGTCTGATCTTAGCCAATCTGCTGATATAGAAGCTCAAGGCTCGCTTAGGGTCCAGCCTGTGCAGTCTCTCTTCCTCCTTCCCCGGATGAGGAGGAGGGTAGAAAGAAGGTAATATAATCTTCTGAGTGATGTGAAACTCCGAGACTACCTTCGGGAGGAAGTTAGGCTTCACCTGAAGAACAACTTTGTCCTTGTAAAAGATTGTATGTGGAGGTTTACACGATAAGGCTTGCAACTCGCTAACCCTTCTAGCAGATGTCAATGCTATTAGCAAAACAGTTTTGAGGGTGAGAAGCTTCAATGAACAAGAGTGTAGTGGTTCAAAAGGGGCACCCTTTAGGAAGTTTAAAATTAGGTTTAAATCCCATAAGGGAACTTGAAAAGGTTTCGGGGGATAAACATTAGTTAATCCTTTTAGGTATTGTATTACCAATGGAATTTTGAAGTATGAAGGCTCCTCTGCAGTGCGCTTAAAGATTGATAGCGCTGCGAGATAGCCCTTAATTGTGCCAACCTGTAGGCCTGAATTAGCCAGGTAAAGTAAGAATGACAACACCATAGGTGTACCACAAGAAAAGGGTTCAATATTCTTTTCTCTGCACCAGCTGCAAAATTTGTTCCAACGGCAGCGGTATAGAGTTTTAGTTGCCGGCCTTCTGGCCGAAAGCAACACCTCCATAACATCATCCGGAAGGTCCCAATCCTTGTACCTCAACCTTTCAGACACCAAGCGTGAAGGTTGAGGGTCTTGATGGCTGGATGGAGAACCTGACCTTCCTTCTGCGAGAGAAGATCCTCTCTGTATGGCAGTCGAATTGGAGGGCAGATGGACATGTCTAGAAGGTCCGGGTACCACGTTCTCCTGGCCCAATCCGGGGCAATTAGGATCATGGTCTTCCGAAACCTTCTCAACCTCCTGATCATTTGAGGAATGACAGGGACCGGAGGGAACGCGTACAGAAGTGGGAACTCCCAGTCCACTACGAACGCATCTCCTAGAGCTCCTCTCGGGGGAAATTCCCTTGAGCAAAATCTGTCGCACTTCCTGTTGATACTGGTGGCGAACAGATCCACTTGAGGGGTTCCCCAAAGGGCGGAGATCTCTTGAAGGACTTCCTGAGCTATCTCCCACTCGTGAGAGACTGTGCTCTGCCTGCTCAGAGCGTCCGCTGTCAAGTTCTTCTCTCCGGCTAGGTGAATTGCCGATAGAGAGATTCCTTCCTGAATTGCCCAAAACCAGAGCTGCATCGCCTCTCTGCACAGTGGTAGTGAGCCTACGCCTCCTCTTTTGTTGAGGTAGTGCATGGCCACTGTATTGTCCGTCATTATTAGGACGTTTCTTCCCCGTACAGACGGCAGAAAAGCCTTCAGCGCTAGTCTGATGGCTCTCAGCTCCAACAGGTTGATATGTAGTCTGGACTCCGATGGAGACCAACGACCGCTGATGGTCAAGTCGTTGGCGTGAGCTCCCCACCCCGTGAGTGAGGCATCCGTGACTACTGTTATCTCCGGCCATGGTTGCCAAAACATTTCTCCTTTCAGGATGTTCTCCCGACAGGCCCACCACTGAAGGTCTCGGGCTACTTTGACCGGGATCCGAAGGAGATCTGTCATCCTTCCTGAGAACTGTGACCACTGAGTTCTCAGTGCCCACTGGAGGGATCTCATTCTCAGGCGAGCCTCCGGCACGAGGAATATGCAGGATGCCATGAGGCCTAGCAACCTCAGAAAGTCGTAGGCTGGGAGATATTGGGCATTCTGAAATCTGATGACCATCTGCAGAATATCTCGAGCCCTCACCTCTGGTGGCAAGGCTTTTCCCAGGGAAGTGTCCAGGACTGCTCCAATGAATTGGAGTCTCTGTGATGGTATCATCTGTGACTTCTTTAAATTGAGGGAGAAGCCCAGCTTGTGAAGGAAGTGGCAAACATAATCTAGTTGTCTCTGAGCCTGTTCCGAAGATACAGCTCTGATCAACCAATCGTCTAGGTAAGGGTAGACATGAATCCCTTCCCTCCTTAGACTTGCAGCCACAACCGACATTAGCTTGGTAAAGACCCTCGGGGCGGAGGTTAGCCCAAATGGCAGAACTCGAAATTGATAATGAGAGCTGCCAATTGCGAACCTCAGGTATCTCCTGTGCCTGGGATGGATCGGCACATGGAAATAAGCGTCCTGGAGGTCTAGAGATACCAACCAGTCCTGAAGCTGGAGGGCCTGAAGGATCTGAGAGAGAGTCACCATCTTGAACTTGTCCTTTCGGAGGAATTTGTTCAATTCCCGTAAGTCTAAGATGGGTCTCAGTCCTCCGTCCTTCTTCGGTATTATGAAGTAGGGGGAGTACCAACCCTTGTTCCTTTCCGCTACAGGTACCAGTTCTATGGCACCTTTCTCTAGCAGGTCTAAAACCTCCTGCAAGAGGAGCGGATCTGGAAGCTTCAAAGGGTTGTTCCCCGGTGGATGACTCTGAGGGATATGTAGGAAGGGCAGGCAGTAACCTTGGGCCACTGTCTCCAGAGCCCAAGCATCTGACGTAATAGCCTGCCATTCCGTCAGATGGTGAGTTAACCTGCCCCCTACTGGTGTTCTGTGAGGGGAGACCTCAGAGTGGTTTTGAAGCGGCTGATGCAGTTGCCGAAGGTAAAGTGGCTCCTGCTCCTGCGGGTGCGGCTTTCTTTCCCCTACCCCGTCCACCACGGGTAAATCTTCCTTGGCCTCTTTGAGCCGGTCGTCCCCTGCCCCTTCCATATGAGGAATAGTAACGAAAGGACCGTCCTCTCCACGATGATCCCGAAGGACGAAAGGTATTCTGACGGATAGCAGCTCCCAATGACTTGGCTGCTGCCTTGGACGTTTGCAGTTTCTCCAAACTGTCATCCGCCTTCTTTCCAAAGAGGGTAGAACCGTCAAAGGGCATATTCAAAAGCCTGGTCTGCACGTCAGAGGCAAAACCAGACTTCCTCAACCACGCATGCCTGCGGATTGTGGTACTTGCCGCCATGGCCCTGCTGATACTGTCAGCAGAATCTAGGCCAGTTTGTAGGGTCTCGCACATCGCATCTTTACCATCCCTGATGATGTTTAAAAATGCGTCCCTTTCCTCTCCTTCTTGGAGGCAGTCAGCCGCTGATGAAGCGCACTCCCAAAGGGTGTGGCTGAACCTAGCGAGCGTACAGGTCGCGTTAATAGACTTTAACGCCATGCTACAGGCAGAAAAAACCTTCTTAGCCATGGCATCATACTTTTTGTCATCCCTATCCTGCGGAGCAGTGGGGTATGCAGATGTGCTGCCTGATGAGGTTGCAGCCTGTACAACCAAGCTCTCAGGAGTAGGGTGTTTTGACAAATATTCAGGGTCAGAACTAGCCACCCTGTATTTTGTTGACAGTTTTTTATTTACTGCCGGGATAATTTCTGGCGTTTCCCAGTTTGTCAAAATCCTTCTCTGTAGAGCAGAGTGAAATGGAACCACAGGATCCTCCTGTGGGCCCTTGTCCAGTATGTCAGTGAGGTCATCCTGCTGAAAGGCAGGAGAAGGTGCAGACCAACCCATAAATTCTATGATTCTAGACATCAGAGCTCTATATGGAGTCTCCGCATGTTCTCCTGGGTCTGGTTTGATAAATTCTGCTTCAGGAGAAGTGTCCAAGCCACTAGCTTCCTGAAGTGCATCCTGAAGATTTTTTAATCTTCCTTCCTCAGAGGCGAAAGTCTCTGGCTCTGGTGATGTGGTCCTCTGTAAATCAATATCTTGGTCTGAATCCTCCCTTTCCTCAAAAATCGAGGTTAAAGGGGGATACATTGGTTTTTGGAATGGTATAAACCCCATTTCCAATGCAGAAGGAGCCATCATCACAGGCCTTGAAAACGTCGATGTCGTCGACACCGACGTGAAAGTACTCGAAGGCGCCGTGAAAAGCGTCGAGAAATGTGTACTAGGCCTCGAAGAACTCGAAAGGATCGGAGTCCTGCTCGAGAACGACGTCGACGTTCTCGGCGTCGAGTCGGAGGTCTTTTGTCTAACCGTTGGCTGTGGAGTAGCCGTGGTTCTTTCCTTCACCGGCGTCGATATCGGCGTCGACGTCGGCGTCGACTCGATCGACTGATGCGCCGATGAATCCTTCGACAACGGCGTCGATGGCGCCGACCTCTGTTTCGAAGGAGTTTTCGACGATGGCGTCGATGATGCTTTATCTCCCGATGGCTCGAGGCGCTTTCGGGTTGACTTTTCCGCCGGGTACTGCGACTCGCGGCGTTTAGATTTTTTGGGTTTTTTACCCGGGGTATCACCCTCAGCTGTCTTCGAGGGGGACGAGGCCGCTTTCTCGAAGACGCTTAGCATCTTTTTCCTGAATTCCTCCCACTCAGCTTGCGAGCTGCGTTTTGTGGGGCAATGAACTCTCTCAGGAGAACTCGACGAAGATGACGAAGGGGATCTCCTACGTCTCTTCTTCGAGTGTCTCGATGTCGACGAGTGGTGGGAGCCACTTCGTGATCTAGATCGAGAGTGTTTTTTATGGTGAGGAGACGAACGTCTCGACTCTACCGAAGAAGCTTTCGAGGAAGTTAAAGTTGACCTACCTCTCTCGAGCTTCCCCCTACGCTCCTTCAAGGCTTTCGCCGTCATGGAAAGGCATTCCTCACACTCCGAACTCTGGTGCGTGATTCCCAGACACCACAAACAGACCCTGTGAGGGTCCGTCAACGACATTTTCTTCCCGCAGTCTCGGCACTTTTTGAAACCGGACCGAGGGGTCGTCGGGTCGGAGGAGGATGCCATCGATATCGAGGTAAATAGTAGTTATTATATACGTTATCTTGACGAGAACTGAGCAACGGTGTTCCGAGGCACAACGAAGCGCGGAAAAACGGAACTGAGCAACGGACGCTGCGCGCGGCCTTTATAGGCAGGATGACGTCGACGTCGGCACGGAGGCCGTCGAGGGTCATCGACTCGGCGATCATCGACGCGCAGCGCCCTCTGGCGAAAAAATTTTCCGAGGCCAGCAAAGCTGAAGGATTTCTATCTAAGATAAGGAATACGTCGGAGGACACAATCCCTTCGAAATGATTATTTGTAATATTTTAAATTTTGTAAAGGTTCTACATGAATTGTTATGTATTTTGAACCAAATGCAAATAAAATTAAAAAAAAAAAGAATTTGCCTCACTCAGATAGGGTCTAATGGCTTTCATGAGGCGTATGTAGTAAGAGTTGTTCTTGTATAAGTAATTGACCTGAGCCTCTGAGCTCCCCTGGGCATCTACCATCATCCCAGAGCCTTAAACTTGCACCAGACTTGGATTTTGGCCCCTTTGATAGAAAAGAAATTATACTCCTCTCCCAGTTTGGCTCTGGCTGCGCTGGTTCCAAAGATCAAAAGCTCTGTCTGTGTTGTTTAAGCACACCCAGTTTTGCTGCATCCACTAGTCTATTACATGGTAGATTTCCGCTATTTTCGCACTTGTGTGATCGCCCTCCAGTTCTAATACAAGTTGCGTATCGTCCGTGTAATTTGTGAAAAAGATGCCGACATCCTCCAACAGATCACAGAGACTTCTCATCTATATGTTGAACAACAGGGATAGGCTAGCTCCCTGCGGTACACCAAAAATAATTGATAGCCTCAGAAAACATTTCCCCCCAGTGCACTCTGGCTTGATGCTCCGAAGGAAAGGATATGAGCCAGTCCAAGGAAATCCGGGAACATCCAGCTATTTGTTTTAGTGCTTTTACTAGGAGCTGGTGATCTACCAGGTTGAAGGCTGTGCTAAGGTCCAACAACATAAACATTCCAGTTTTACCTCTATCCACTAACTCGAGCATAGGGCTTTGCAGGTCTAACATGGCCGTTTCTGTACTATGGACAGCCCTGAAGTCGGATTGTTGATGGAGTACTGCTTGCTCCTCTATACGTTTCTGTAATTGGATAGTAGCCATTTTGTCCAATATTTGAACGACAAAGTTAGCATTCATAATAGAACGTAGATTACCTGGGTCCTTGGGGTCGAGGGCAGCCTTTTTACCAAAGGCGTAATTGTGATTTTTTTTTATTTTCTTCGGTACTGAACTTTCTTTAAATGATGTGTTAATTATTTTAACCAGAACTTGTGCGAATATTACCTTATTTTCTAATATGATTTTTGAAGGAAGTATGTTTTCGGCACATTTTGTTCAGTACCACCAGCAGTTCTGCTTCCGAGACTGATGTGAAATTAAAGGAATCAGTGGCTCCTTGATTAAAACAGTCTCTCTGGCATGACTTCTGCCGATTGTTCTCTGGCTTTAACTATATTGTTTCTTGCCTTTTGCGTTTTTGTTGCGAAGGCATTTTGGACTAAATGGCAGTTCTATGACAACCAAAAATGTTATCACAAGACTGTCGAGATACATATGTGGATTTAGAGACCTTGGCATTACAAGGTATTAGTCATGTGTCAATCTACACATGGGCAATTGAATAAACAGAATGGCTGTTAGTTGATTATAGGACAAGAATCATTTAAATGTATTTTTTTTTTTTTAAACGCATAACCTTGTTTCCTAGATCCATTTCCATGAAAGCCAAAAAAGTAAATGTTGTGGCAATTAAGGCAGCCAGACCACCACCAATATCGGCAACAAAGATCAAAATGAATCTGTTTTGATGCAGCAGAGCCCTCCATCAACGTGTATTTGAACTGTGCAAAAGATCCTGTCCATTGACTTTTTGCATCAATCTGTGGACCTTGAGATGAAAGAAAACCTGGTATAATATAAGTGTGTTTCTTGGATTCCTTCTGTAACTAATTTCCCTTGCAGAGTTTGGACCTCTAGAATAATGCCCGATTAAAAATGGAGACTACATATCTAGGCTTCAATAGTTTCTGTGCCCAGACATTTGCAGTCATGTAGGGGCTTATCTCCGCAATCCACAAATTTGGTGGAGATGTAAAGTAATAAATATATGCCCCATTTAACCCTAGACAGTTGATTAACTGGGAATGATGAATTCCAGCTAGTTGCACTGAGACTCCCTCGCCATAGTACTTGCATGTTCAATCGAGGCGCAGCGTCAAGGATGTCAAAGACTGAAGATGAGACTAGCAACACAAGCAAACCTGACTAACCTTGATCCAAGATGGCCAGTTAATGACCCTTTTCGTCCAATGACTAACCCTAACAATCCTTTCGACCGTACATAGAAGACTCCACATGAGACGCATCACCTACAGCACGTTACAAATCAATCAGCTTTACAATGAACAGTAATTGTCAAATGGCTAGTAACTTACCACCCCATAGTTCTTCAATCCGAGATATGCTTTTCCCATGTGAACATAAGCTTTTACACATGTTTCATTGCACTGCATAAATGAAAATCAGTCATGTTAATGCAACTTGTCGTAATACACACCATCACAGAAAACCTAAACACTACAGTATAGTTTCCATTACTAGAACACTCATCACCATAAGGAAACTAGTTGTCCATTTAAGAGGCAGAAATGTGCATCAACCTCAGACCTAAACGTTCTCCTATTTGGCAAGCATGTAATAACAAAAATGCAAAAGTGCAAGGGAAACCTATCGCATTCCTTTGAAGTGTGTAGTAGAGTGTGAAGATAGTAAAAGTTAGATTTGTGATATAGTAACTTTGGGACTTCAGGCCATATGTGTGCTCTGCAACATCGACCTGTCCAATAATGGGCAGCCTCTCATCTCCCGAGCAGCAGACATCCCCCTGGCGGGAATGTGGATTCGGACAAGACAGTCCCACCCCCATACAAGTGAGGTTCCACCCGAAATGCAAGCTGAACTCCAAAGTGAATGCCTTATATGACCTATGGTTACTAACCTAGCAAGGTCAAAGATCAAGAGGGCCAAAGGACAGTGCAAAAACCACATGGCACAGCCATTTTGAATACAAGTTACTGAAAAACAGTGAGAGTTCATAAATAGGAGTGCATGCAAGGAAGACAAAAAAAGTACAACTTAATCTGCTGCCACCAACCCATCCTCGACATCAAAAAGTTAGCAAAAATGTTACTACTGTTGGTTTAGGTATGTCAGCGGTCTGGGGGTTACTACAAGCATACCCGTTCAGCTCCCAGGGCCCAATAACCCTCCCCAGTAAGAAAACAGAACCCAGCCCAAGGCAAGTTAGGACTGTCGTTTATTACACAGACATGGATCATGCATGACATTCGAAAATTCCCATAATCACCGCTCCCAAGCCTTTGTCGGGCCATTTTGTTGCCCCCTTGTGTCACAACACGGCCCTTCCCCGAAAAACCCATCAGTCTTTTTGGTTGGGTGATCGGAGTGGTATGCCTTATAGATTGCCCCTACATAGGTCTTGTATTTGGCCCTCACATGTCAAGTAGGTGGCTGGCCTGCTCCTTCGCCAAGAAAATATCAATTACATTGTTACAGGGTCGCAGGATTACCATTGGCCCTTACTCTGCCATTCACCAATGGATGTCTGTTCCCCGATTGGCTGGAACTGGTCTCCGCAGGCCTGGGACCAAGCGCCGTTCTCAGCGCTCTGTGCACCTCTTTGAGGTGATGAAAAGGACTAAGTGTTCCCAATTTAACTGTTAGCAATATCACTTTTGCCTGAGTGCGCCCTCAACGTTGCAACATTGTTAACAAGTCCAGGTTTCACTTAATGTGTGTTGCTGAGAACGGCTAGTCTTCCCACCACAGGTGACTAACCATTGTCTAGCTAGGCTGCATCATGTGGTTGAGGACCAAGACATCAATCTCTTCTGGTCTGCAATTTATGAGGATTGCAGATGGCCCTTTGTCATTTTAGGTTTGGAATGGGTTGCTCGTCTCAGACCTTGGCTGTGAACCCTAGCCTGTTCTGTGCAGCCTGGTTCTGCTTTCCCTCGTCTCTCGTCCTGCAGCCTGTGGTCTCATGTGATCCTCAATAGACTTATACTATGATTTCTACATCTCTATTCAGTACTGTTTCCCATAGGTTAGTCGTATTTGGTTCTTCCAGGCTCCTAATGTGATTATGCAGTTCCATAGGGTAAGTTGCCATAAGCATCTGCAAACTTGCTCTGCATCTTAGTTCGCCTTGCATTCAGCATTTCAGCACTTGGCTGACGAAAATGATGAAAGCTTTTGACAGTATGCATCTGTCCTGTATCTACACAATTGTGTAAGCATGTTTGTGTGTTCACGTGTGTGTTCGTGTACCTTAGTGCATGGCTGCGAGTGTACTTCGTGACTAACATTATGTCGTGGTGTTGCGAATGATGTCAGCATATTGGTTTCTCAGCATTAGTCAGTCATCCATCGAGGCATTTGGATGCATGACCAGTGTTGGAGCGCCTGTATCCATAAAGACACTGGGCCTCATTACAAGGTTACCGGTCCGGTAATAACAATACCAGTACGGGAATACCGGCATCGTCTACCGGACCTGTGCATTACGACCTGCGATGCCAGTGCTACCGGCATCTGCAGGGACCCATTGTGACTGGTTAGCACCTTCCCGGAATGAGCACGGGCACGCAGCAGCTGTGCCACCAACATTGGCATGCTGCAAGGAAGTGCACATTACAAGGTTCACGGACATGCACTTACCATGATGCTGTTAACACCGGCATCGCAGGGCAGCCAATAGCAATCTGCTGTGTTGAAACCTGCCGCAGGTGCACACAATCAGCAAAGGTGGAGGCAATGGAGTCTGGCACAGCACAAAAAGGAGCACACCCACACACCACACCCCTTCCAAACCCAAAATGCCAACATTAGCAGTTGCAATACTGGGGCTGGAGGACATGCCTGCACTGCTACTACTCCAGCAGGCATTGAACTAGGGAATGCAGCGGAAGAGAAGGAGGGTGAGACAGGGCCAGCACATACCACCAGTACAGGCAGTTGTACCATGAAGGCTAAGGGCCAGTCCATTTGATCTAGCCCCTGCACAGATCCACACCCTGTACCGCCTGGACAGGGACACCATATGCACAATAGTGGACCTCATCCATGACGACCTGCTAAGCCTCATCAACATCCGGACAGGCATCCCTACCTTGCTGAAGGAGGTGTCTGTGCTACACTTCCTTGCCACAGGCAGCTACCACCACACAGTGGAGTAGCTGCATGGCATCTCGCAACCACGTTTCTCCCATGTGCTCAACCAGGTGCTAGACGCCCTCCTGAAACATGGAAGGGACCACATTTACCACTGACTGGAGGAGAATGCTTCCAAAATAGTATGCTATGCACTGTCAAGCATGTCAAACGTAATCAGTGTCATCGACTGCACACATGTGGAGCTGGTAGTCCGGCATGCCGCGGAGGTAGTGTACCGCAACAGGAAGCTCTACCATTCCCTCAATGCCCAGATGGCGTGCGATGCAAGCAAAATAATTACGCATTGCTGTGCAAGATTCATGGGACCCACACATGATGCCATGGTGCTGCGCAACTCCACGCTTCCCTGCTACATGGCACGACGCGCTGCACAACGTACCTGGCTGCTGGGTAAGTCCAACAACAGGGCAATGAGGGGTGTTGCCTGGGGGCGGGGGGTACCACAAGCATAGGCAACCTGTCTGCTGTCTGGGGTATGAGGTGTGTTCGGGAGAGAGGGGACAGCAATCTGTGTGGCAATACTGACCCCCAATCACCTCGTCAGAATGTTGGACAAAGCCAATGGATGCAGATTTGGCATGCCTCCACAGCTGTGCGTTAATATAAGCAACATACACAGCGCCCACCCCAGCAAATGCACCTTGAACACCATCAGACATGAACCACGGGTACCAGGATGCACCACCCTGCAGGCACAATGCATGAAATACATGAGCGAAGCAAAGTCCATCACGGGGCATGCAGCCATGCCTGGGGCAAATCGAACTGCCACACATAGAAATCACTGCACCCACCCCACAGGTACACTGCAGACCAGTATACCGGCCCAGGCACCTCAAGGCACACTTGCAATGGTGCAAGCAAGGAAACTAATGTAATCACCAAACAGTTACCACCACTAACATGAGCGAGTGGCGCAGGACCCCTAAACTCTGCTCCACCATGCAAGTACACACCCAGCCCCATCACAGAAACGTTTGCCGTCACTGGCGGACCAAACCACCCTTGCCATTGTGCCTTGGTCATATGGGGAAGGCAGTGATGGACAAGTACATGAATTATCAAACCACTGTATCATGAAGCACATCAGGCAAATGTGTCATGATGCACTCCACATGTATAGTACATATTTCAAATTCAACACACCCATCAGATGTCAGCACATCATGCATGGTCATTCTCAACTTATTTGTGTGAGTGCTGTACCTGATGGGAAGATCCCTAAGAAATGAACAGCCCAAATTCCCCCCCCCCCCCCAAGCATGGATCATCCCCAAGTACACTTACCCAAGTCTTACTATAAGAACATGTCAAGTGCAGTCATGATGAATCTGTGGCATGTGACCATGAACACTGTATAGGCATTGCACACAAAGAATGACAATATTCACAAATACACTTTCCATTGCTCCTGTACAGGTGATGCTGGGTGTCACCTGAAGCCGTGGCTCCTGACCCCCATCAGGCACCCAGTCAACGGGCACTAAGGACTAAAACCGTGCACATGCATGCACTCGTGTCAGGATTGAGCAGACATTTGGCCTGTTGAAGTCCCGTTTTCGCTGCCTCTGCAGGTCGGGCACTCATACAGGCCCGAGAAGGTGGGAAAGATAGTGTTGGCATGTGCCATGGTGCACAACATGTGCATCCGGCGCAATGTACCCCTGCCCCCCGACACAGGACCCGATTCCACCAGAAGATGAGGAGGATGGTGAAGATGCTGCATATCGGCCACGGCACAATGTGTTGTACGCCAAACTTTGATTGCACAATACTTTTGATGGACTGGATAACAAGGTACTGGGAATGGGGGACACTGGGCACTGTTAAGAAATAAATCGACACTCAAAAAGCAATGTCCAGTCATGTGTTTTTCTTATTCACACCAGGTGTATTAAATGAAAACTATGTACAGTGAACATGAACCAACGTGGACCTCTACCCTTTAACATACAACTACCCCCCTCCCCCCCCACCCCCCCCCCCCCCCCCAACACCTCCACCCCCCCTGCAAGTTCAACTAGACTCCCTCCTGACATGTCCGTGTGTGTCAGGCTACTGACGCACCTTTTAGGTGGAGGGGGTTGTTGGTCTGGGCAGCGCATACTGCGCAGTGACCTCCGCACCGGGCTTGGCTGGATAGAACCCGCCAGGGTTGTGCTGGTCGATGGTGCGGCCTCAGCATTACGATGTTGGGCCATGGTGGCAACCAACATGGTTGACAGCCTGTGCCATGGCTACCATTCCTTCCCCCACACACCGGCCACACGGTACACAGCACGGCTGACTGTCCTGGAGTTCTCCTGCATGGCCCAGCGTGTGGCTTCCCCTTCCACAACATACTGCCTGACCATGTCATGCATGGCCTACTGGCTGGCGTTACTCCATGCGGGTGAGCCGCCCCTCCAGGTCGATGGATTGTGCTGCTGGTGGTTGCACAGGAGGTGGTGTGTCTGGTTGCAGGGCTGCGTGCAACTACAGACAGGTCATCCGCAGAGCTGTCCCCACCCGAGCCATGTTCGGGTGGGAATTGTGGGGTAGGCAGCGTGGTTGGGGTGTTCGGCATGTACTCGGGCATGCAATAACCTGTGGTGTGCCTCCTGAACTTCCTCTTCGTCCTCACTATGTTGCGCAGATTGTGCCGCCTCACCAAGATCCCTGTTGGCTGTTGACTGTGGCCCCTCCACATCACTGGCCGCTGGGGGTCCCTCTTCCACCTGAGGTGTTTCCTGTGCAGATGTTTTTTGGTTGGGACCTTTGTGGCAGGGGTGCCTTGATGGCAGCAGTGTGTCCTTGCTGTGGCTCCTTCCTGGGTGTCAGTGGTAGCTGCTCAGCTGGTTCTCCAGCCTGTGCGCCCTGTTGGCTGGGGGGCTGTGGCTTGGGAGCAGTGGTTTGCTTCTAGCCAGCCCTTGATGTTGAAGGCCTGGAGGCATCATTGCTCCCTAGGCTCAGGCGTGCTGCCGTCTTTGGTGTCGCGGTGTGTTCTGCCTCGCTGTCAGATCCCGTGCCTGAGGGGGACAGAGGGCATCAGTCATGGGTCAACGTACATCCTACATACATCGATGCTAGTACATTTAGAGTCCTATGCATTCTCGTGTATATGCTGGAGGGGCGGCCATGATGCTTACAGGAGTTGGGGTGGGGGGGAGCAGTGTTTGGCATACTTCTGGTGCAGCCATGATGGGCATGGTGTCTGTTGGGTGGTCTACAGGTGTATCATGGCTTGCATGTTGCAGCCATGCCTCAGGGGCTGTGTGCCATGTATTTAGATGTGGGTCATATGTGCCTGCACAATGTGCGTTGTTGCATTGGTGTTTACACTGTGTGCATGGTCATGGTCAGTGGGACAAGTGTGCAATCTGTACTGGTGATGTGTGCACCATGCAATGGAATGGCACAGTGGTCAGGCCTGCATCTGTACGGTGATGTATAGGTGTGTGTGTGCGCATGCAGATGGTGCATGTGTTTGCAATTGGGGACTCATGTGGTTTGTGTCAGTTTGTGTGTTTTCATGGCAGGGATTTTGCGGTTTTGTAGGGGCAGACTTTAGGTGGGAAGTGATGGGACATGTATTTGCTCTCATCTACTTGCCATTTGGACGCCACCATTGTACTTGGGGTATTAGGTGTGTGTTGTGACTTTTGTATTACACCAAGGGTCACTCACCGTCATCGGCCCATGAAGGGACTTCCATCTCTGAATGGCCAACACCCTCAATGCACTCTATGTTCATGACAGTGCTCCATGTCTCCTCCCAACGAGCAAGCTTGATTGGGGATGGTGCTCCTCCACCAGTGTCCTCGGCCGGACTGCGATTTCCAGAAACGAAGTTGCGGACGCGCAGCCGCAGATCATCCCAGCGTTTCCTGCAGTCTGGTACAGTGTGTGGGGTTGTCCCCACCGCAGAGACTTTTTGCGCCACCTCCTCCCATATGTTTTTTTTGCGGAGTGGAGCCGCCCGGTGCAGGTCTGCACAGAAAACCACGTTTGCATGCTCCACCAGTGTGTCGGCGAGCATGTTCAGCTCTTCATCACTGAAACATGGCTTTCGAAGCCAAACTGCCTTTCCTAGTTGCCATGGTCATCACCTTGCTAGCACAGTCCACAGTTCGCCAATCCAGGTGCTGTAGGCAGACGATTGCAATGGATTGTGTTTAAGATGGCCACCAGAGCATTTCCCATTCCGGCGTGGTGTTGCTTCCGGTACTGGTATTTATGATTCTGGTACTTACAGTACCATTTCTTGCGCCATCTCGAGTGCCGTCGTCTGCGGCATAGATGATGCCGCTATCGGGGGTTTGGAGGACCTTATCGGCATGCTAGTGCAGCAGTTTCTGGCATGCCAGTATGCGCTTGCACTCGGAATCAACCGTTGATTTGCTTTTTTTACCGGCCAACTCGTAATGAGGCCCATTGACTGGATAAGGTTTGAATGGCTAAGATAATATCTTTCCACATATGTAGATATCACTGGCCCTCCTGGGGGCTGTCTGAATAGTGAGTGGATGTATGCGCGTTTGACTCTTCGGGCTGTCATGTTCATGGGAGTCAAGAGGGGCATTCCAGGGACCCTCTTCAGTCCCCCCCTCTGAACTGTCGACCAAACCACCATACTTAGTCACTCTTGCATTTGGTAGCCATACCTTTGTTACTCCTCCACGATGCCCATAGTAATTTACATGGTTATCGAAACTCGAGGTCATAACTGCAGTCCACTTCCAGGATGCACCATACCCATTTCACCCAGTATCTGTAGTCAAAGATCATCAGTGCGCACTCCTTCATCTTTGCTTGCAGTTTCTTTCTACTATATTGTGATTTTCTTCTTCCACGTTTATGTCTACTAAGACTTTCATCCTTATTGCCTCCTCAGTTTTGTGACATTGTGTAATGCCAATCTTGATCACAAAGTCCTACTAGTACCAATATCAGTGCCCCTAGTAATACCTTCAGTCCTTTTGCTAACCATGTTGGCATCCATGACCAGATGCATGACCACCAGCTCTGGTCCTTTACTGTTCCTTTGGCTTCCTCCATTTTGACATGCATTTGTTAATATTGTTACTGCTTCTGACAGTGTGCCATTCTCTCATTTGGAGGAAAACATACAATAGGAACTCCGGATCTTGGCACAAACTCCTCCTTCCATTGTTGAGAAAGTCTAGAACATCTGTTCTGGAGTGCCATCAACCTTACTGCTCAGAGCACTTTTATTGCATTAAAGCTGTTTAATGTAGAGTTTATGGTCTGCTTCAGCTCTCATCTTGTTATCTGCAACCATTTCGCGTTTGTATGTCTGTACAGCTGAACTACGGACGCAAAAATTATCTGACCTACTGAGCAACCTGTGCTCAGGTGGTACATTGTTTAGTGATGCTTGGGATTCTGAGAAATGGGTCTCTTTTCACCCTACTCACTTCTGCTCGTTTCTTTCTTCGCTTCCATGGATCTTATTTCTTCTATTGTCATCCATTTGAGGAAGTCGTCCCTCTTGATGTCCTTTTGTGGCACCACCAGTGCTGGCATATTGATGTGCACCAACGTCAAAACTCCTCGCCAGTTAGGTGGCAGCTTCTCATATGCCTTGGGTCCACACGCCCAATAACGATCCATTAATACTGCTGCGCCAACCTTCATTGCTGGATGTTTTTCTTCTCCAACCTTTACTGCAGTCATTCTGGAAACATAATGCTGGTTTCTTCAGTGGTATTATGGGCATTGGTCCAGCTTCATGGTCCACCCAGGTGAGTAACTTGGTACTCGCATCGCATTCTTTTAGGCACTTGTCATTTTCTACTTGTACTGCGTTTACCGGAGCTTGTACTAGGGTGTGTGCATTGCTACCTACTACTCTATCTTTCCATCCTTCTGCTGTTTTTACCTGGCCATACACAAGCATTTGCGGTCTTTCCCAACATCCTGGTTCTCCTCCTATTTCCTTGACCACCTCCCCCACCCCCCTCTTCGGGCAGGGCAATTCCTTCAGCCATTGTTTTTGTCTCTCCTTTCTGTGGGCTGTCAGTTACATATTGTATGGCAAGATCTAATTACCAGTAATTGTTCATCATGTCAAGAGTCTTTATATAACTGTCTTTCCATGGATAGATACATAGGGCATTGTGCTCTTGCTGCAGGTATTTCAGTTGCTATAAATGTTCTGGAAGCACTCCTAGCATGGGGGATTAATGAGTGGACATGGCAGCTATCCCCAGTGGTTTGCCTACTTTGGTTGTGTGCTTGTACCACATTAGGTACTTGAGCAGTTAGAGTGAGTGTGAGATATAGGTTCACCCCTCCCATGTCTAACACCACTGCGCTTAGCTCTTACTGTGCTTACAGTGCTCCCCTGTCCGCCCGACATGGTCGTTACAACTGCTGGAGTTGGAGTAGTGTTAGAGGATACAGTGTAGCACTAGCAACAATGGGGAATCGCAGGTAAAAAAAAACACCTCTTGGAAATAAGAGACAAGATGAGCACTTTTTGAATAACAGTCCATTAACTGGGCTGCTTGGATCCTCATGCAGCTTGAAGATATCCATTGCCCGCCTGAAATGCGCAAAAATGAGAATTATAGGATTAGTATTGTATTAATTCAAGCCCCATGGACCATGTAGTGAACAGTTGTTGCCACACGAGCCTGGGCCCAAGTTCAGAGGGTGACCAGGTGACCAGCGCGCAGAGCCATCAGATGCATCAGCAAGGGATGGGAACAAGGACCGGCCTCAAACCAACAGGAAAATTGAAATAAGCACTATCATGCAGCGGCACCCTTGGCAAACTTGTATGTCAACATAACCTACATGCAGGTAATGGAATGGACCCACTTGGCAAGGTATGGCTCCTCTCACAACCCTCAATGTATGACCTGCAGTATATTGTTTACACTAGACAATCATGAATTCGACCACATGTTCCAAGATAGGACAGAACCAGGTTTCTCCAATATGAGCAGCAAGCACCTCCTTCCCTGTGTGGGTTGGATAGCCTAATTGTGTCAGTGCTGTGTGCAATAATGCGAAATGCATTACCACCTTCCCTGCGTTTTGCCGAAATAGGACATCTGTCGGAGACACTGTACATCCCCTCCTTAGCCACAGCTTTTTCTTCCCTGGGTGCAGCTCCATAATTTGTGTTACTGGTAATGTGTTACACCCCTCTTTTAGCATCAGTTCTTGCATAATCACGCTTGTGGGACGAGGCCTCCATTTCTAAAGTGTTCTCAAAATAGGCTGTATGCTTCGCTTCCACATCGGATGCTTATTTACCCCTGGAGATGGAAATCCTGATTATTGTCATTTGCTCTGGAAAATCTATGAACTCTATATTCTACCCAATAACAGTGCGAGCTGCACCAGTCACCCATCAGCACATCTGGAGCCCCTCATTCAACGTGAAAGCCCAGAATGCACTGTGGATGTCACGTATGCTGAATCCGAGTAGACTGTCACTTTCTTTTCCCTGCTGTGTTCCAATACCAATGTTAAGGCCACCAATTCTGCTGCTTGTGCTGAGTGGTGTGACGGCAGGCATGCGCTCGTCACTACCTCGCTTGTCCAGTGTCCTCAGTCTCACGACTGCTGTCCCAGTATGCCTTTCCCCATTCGTTTGGTCAATTGCTGAAGACCTGTCAGTGTAAAGCATGCCTCCCCCCCTCAAGTACGTCATCCTGTACCTTGCAATTGTCACTGAATTCTTCCAGGTTTGCTGCGCAGTCATGTGCATAGTCGCCCTTCTGTAACATCAGCGTGGAAAGTCGCCAGGTTGACAAGTCTGACTCTCACCATCTTGAGAGCTGTGTTAGACAGCAACTCCTCGGACCTGAAAGCCCTCTTGTGCGTGTGCTCTTCAGTCTTTCCAGCATGCAAGCAGCAAGCTCCATGTAAAGAGTGGTGCTGCTCCTAATACCGACTTGTCCACTGCAAATACGGCTGCAGCCAATGCATGTTCACATGGATAGTGTCCTTATGACTGGGTCCAATTCTCCACTGTAATAGGCTAGAGGCTTGTACCCCATGCTAGTCTGTCAGTACTGCAGTCATAACCAATCCATCGGAGTGGAGAACAGGAATAATATCTTTGATAATCTGGGATCCCCAACACTGGAGATTCGCATATTGCTTCCTTCAGTTCGTCAAATGCCTAAGTCATTTTGGTTATCCATTGTGTCTTCACCCCTCCTTGTGCTTCTTTCAGTGTGCTCAACAAGGGCCTAGTGTAAGTGTTGTAGTCAAATACCCATGCCCTGCAGTAATTACATAGTTTTAGGAACTACTGCATTTGTCCTACTGTTGTGGGTTTTGCTGTCCTATGTATTGCCTCTGCCCTTTGACATTTTGGGATATCATCTGTCCAATGTACAACACTTCTGTCTGGCAATATTGTAGATTGGCTTTGCCTACTTTCTGCGAGTACTGTCAACATGTGTACTAGTCATTGCTACACTGTTCTGTCTTGCTGCAAATGAATGTCATCTACGTACTGTATGATCGTGCCCTCCATCTGTACGTTGCCCAAGTCCATTTGGCAGACCTATTGAATATGGAAGGGTACGTCTTGTAGGTTTACACTTTGTATTTCTATATAGAAATGAAGTTCCGTCCTGCGAGTCTGGGTGTAATGGTATAGAGCAGAATGCATTCTTCAAATATAGGACCGTGAAGTAAGCAGCTTCCGTGGGGATGATACACAATTGTTGCAGAATTCAGACCGAAAGGATATTCTGCTTCTAGAAAATGGTTAAGAGGGCGCAAGTCCTGTATAAAAAACACCATGACCCCCCCGGGTCGCCTTTTTGACATGGTACACAACTGTGTTGCATGGCGATTCCGACAGCACTAGGATGCCCTGCTTCACTAGTGCTGCAATGGTCTCAGATACATTAGGCTGCCTCTCGTGGTAAAATTGCTCCTGCTTTCAGCTTTATCTTCACTGCTGCTATCCCCTTCAAAAGCCCATCATAGGGACTTGTGGTCCATAAAATGCTGGGGACCTTTGCACAAGTCCTCCTCGAGAAAGGTTGGCAGTGCTTTCAGCACCATCACCATTCTGTGGTACCACTCTAATGTATACTCACCCAATGTGATGCTCATTTCGAACACCATTTCATGGTCTGATCTGTTGCCATTGAATAGTTGTTGGTCTGACTGGTCAACCTGTATCCTTCTGCCACGGCTATCACTGCTTGCCATGGTCGCCCATCATCTGTCCCATGCACGGCCATCCAGTCGTCCACAACTATTACTGCCTCTAATTCTAGTAGCACTTTTGCCCCTTCCTTTTGGTCTAATGGTATCTCAGGTCTTAATAGGTACTCATTTGAAAGGCTCCACATTTTCCCCTGAATGGCATGCTATTTCAGTCCCATACTGGAACAGCTTAGTCTACTGGCACCCCCCTCTGTACCCTTTGTCCACAATAGGCTTGAATGATTTCCCTCACGTTTATAAAGTATCCCTAGTGTGGAACACACTATCCCCTGGTCAGTGAATTAAAAATGGTCATGTTCAGTCTGCTCAGGATGCCTCTTCCACCGGAACTGTTACAGGTGTCTGTCAGGAATAAAGTAGGGGCAGAGCCAAGTCATGCTCTGTAAAAGTAACTACTTCAGTTGGCCAATAGAACCCTTGAGCATTCATGGCATCGCTCGACTATTTTGCCTCCCGGATGCAGGATTTAGTCGCCCCTTGGTCAACAAGGAAAACATTTTGTAACCCATCGTCACCCCTATAAGTGGTTCCTCCACAGGCAGCTTTGGGTGTAATCAATAGGATGGAGCACATCAAGTCTGTCTGCGGGCTGTCCTATTGAGGGTATAAGGAAATTCCATTTTCCAAAAATGGGTTGCCTCCCACTACAGTGCCCCCCCACCCTCCAGTTTTCTAATGAGAATCGTCATGGAGTCAGTGCGTGCCACTGTCCCTGTCGTTTGGTTGTGTGCTGTTCTGTATCTGCGATATTTGTGTGCCGTGTGTGGTGTGTTACCCTGTGCTGTGGTGCCTGCGAATACTGCTGCATAGGTGCTTGCATTTGTATCATGGGCTGGTGTGTCTGTGGGCATGCGTTTGGTGTCTAGTCCTGGGCATAGAATTCGTTCTGTTCCCCTCGATATGCTGGCTTGTATTGCATTGGCCCATTGTTGTGTACCCCCTGCTTCTACATAGCCTCGAGATCTGCCCCATCTGTGTACACAACCAATACTGGGGTGGTTCACTCTTGGCTCTGAAACCCCCCAGAAACCCTTTCTGGGCCCTGCTGCATTTGTTGCCCATATCCTCGAAACCCCTCCAGAAATACCCCTTGGTTCTTCTGCATCCGATGCCTGTACCCACCTCCCCTAGGTGGCCCCCCCTATTCCTCGGAACCTATGCTGCGCATCAGCCACCCCATGAACCCACCCTCCTGCAGGCAATGGTGCATATTGCATATGTGGTGCCCCTTGCCCTCCCGTGCTTGTTAGTACTGCCCCTTCCATGGGGTATTTAGATGGCTTCTGTACTAACTTCGCCTCCTCCCCACTGCAATGCTTACCTGGACTCCTTGGGAGCGTAATGCCTTCTCAGCCAGTGGATCTGTTACTTGGACACTTTTAGGATTCCCTTTCTAAAGCTACCATAATATCTTTTTTCTGGAAAATTACTGTATAGCAGTGTGCCTTTGGTAATCCCTCCCTTCTCACCTGTGTGTTTTGTGGAGCTCTCCATCCTGTATTCTACAGAGGCACATTGGTATGAAGAACTTTTAACTTGGAAGGCTGCAGTGATCAATAGACGTGTCTTTATAATGTCCTTGCTTTTCTAGAGTTGCCTTGGGTATTTGGTGAAAATATTATAGTTTGTTAGATTTTGAATAGTCCCTACACTGGTGAGATCTCTTTCAAATATTTTACCTTAATCTTGCAGGTTCTTAGATTTCAGAAAGGTTAATGGCTGCAACATTACTTGGAATGAAGAAACATTTAACAAACTTAAGTTCGTCTATACAGAGTAATTGCAGCCTTCAGGGAAGAGCGCAGTAATAACTAAGCAGTGAAAACTTGAAAGCTCAGGTACGTAACTTATTTAAACTTTTCTTATTTCAATTAAATGTGTTAGTTAATGAAATACCTTTTGTTTTGCAGGATTTCGGAAAACTGTAGAAGAAATACGTTCGGAAGATGCAGAGTCTGCTGAGGAAACTTTTGAATGAAGGTACTGCGACCGCCAACGAAAACTGCTACGAAGAAGATGCTATGGCTGTGAGGAAACTTCTGACAGGAGATGCTGCGACTACTAACAAAAACAGCTGACTGAAGAAATGCTTCGGAAATACTTCAGTTTGGTAATTTATCAATAACTATGGAATTCTGTTTTTATGTGGAAATTAATGTCTGTTTTTCTCCTTTGACAGGTTCTGTGAGGAGAGACGCCGCCAGTAGCATTACCCGCTGTCAGCGGAGCAGACGCAAAGCGAGCGCTCCAGCGTACGTGGGGCTGAAGTAGCTCTCTCTGCAATAGGTATAGTATGTGCTGTAAGTTATCAATGGACCTAGCGGCAGACAAGTTTAGTGTATGAAAACCAAACAAGCACTATGAGAGCCTATGGGTGCACATGCTATGAATTGTACAAATGCCTTTTGTGCCAGGCTTGTACCCACTGTTGACCTGACTGATGTGATGTCCCTTGCTTCTCGTGTATGCCTGAATGGGACACATGTTTTCTTTCCTCGTGTTCTCTTGCATTAACTGGCAGTAATGCACCATCGTGAGTTGGATTTCTGACCATGGTTTTACTTTCATCACCCCCAAATTCTTCAGTTGCCTTTGCACCTGTTCTGGTAGCTGCTGGCATAGTAGAATGCCACCGTTTAGTCCCACGGCTCTAACGTTTCAAGGCACCAGAGCTCTTGAATAATATGAATGTAGTGTAAGGGGTCTTAGTCTTCCCCCATTTTGCATGCCATAATCAAACTAACGTCTGAAGTGTCTGGGTACTGTGCCTGTAGAGCTTGCCATACGGCCTCTCAGCAGTAAGCAAATGGCGTGCCATTGTGCGCAGTGTCCTGGGTGGTTACTCCTGGGTACCCCGCTCTTTTCCATAAGTCATCAGCAGCTTCACTGAGGATTGCAACTAAACCCCTTTACGTCCCCCACTGCTAAATTCTGTCCCGCCGTCATACTTTCCATTTCATATATCCATTTCCCCACACCTGCGATTATCAAGAGTAGCATACCTAAAGTTTCTCATCTATATGCTTCCATGGTATGTATTGAGGTCACCCCTCCCTTTTCCAGTAGGGGCAACTGTGTAAGCCCTATTTCCCCATTCGCCCCTTGTGTCAGCCTGATCTGCCTATCCGATCTCTCTGCGTCTTTAATGTCAGTACATGCCTTTGCCAGCTGCGCCTTCCTTTGTCCAGGAATGTCCCCGAGCCTCTGCATGCAGGGGATTAAATCCTCCATACTGTGTGATGCGTCCCTGTCGCCCCTAGATCCCAGTGTCCTTTCCTACTTCCCATGTCACATTTCTATCTGCGCTCCTTCCCATCTATCGATGGCTGGATCACCCCCTTCCCTAGTCTTCACTTCCCTCTGCATCTTTATCTGATGAGGTGTCCTCCATGTAACTCAATATAGTCTGCGAAGCCGAGCCTCCTAGAGGTCATGTCTTCACTTAGCTTCCCCACAAAGTCAATCAAGGTCCTGCTACCCCTTCTCCCAGAGGACCCTGTGCCTGTCCAATGGTGCGTCAGTCCTGACCTGTGTGGTGCCGCTGTCTTGCTTGGTTTGCCAACCTCCGCCCACCTTGTCATCACACCCATTCCCCTCTTTGTTCTCATGTCTCACTGCGAGCTCCTCCTTGCGTTTGCACTCTTACAAGTCGCTCTAGTTCCCACTTTCTCGGTTCCCTTCTAACTAAAACTGACCTTTCGTTCTCATCTTCCTCCCTTCGCCTCATAACTGAGCTCTCCTCCTCGCTGCTCCCGCTCCTTTTCTTCTATTTGCTTGTCTCTTCGCACTGTCACGTCCCTCTTCTTCCTTCTTTCATACTACGGCATCCATCATCTCTGCCTAGTCTCGTGCTTCGCTGCTCTCCTTATAATGCTGTTTCTTTACTTGCCCCTGCTGATTCTCCTGTCTGCCATCGAATTTCAGAAGTATCTGCCCTCATACACATTTGTTCAATGCTATGCCCTCTAGCCCCTCAGTTCATCTGGGTCTCGCCATGTGCTCCCTTCCTACCATCTGTCCGACCCCTTTCTGCACCTTCCTCCTTGGTTTATGGTGGAGGTTGAAAAGTTGGATGTGTGTACACCTCCACTGCCTTTAGCTTCTGTATAGGGTATAGTCCCTGCGCTTCTGCTGCAGTACCATCTTTCTCATGCTCAGGAGGAGGTGGCAGAGCAGGGGCTGAGGGCGTTGCGCCCAGTGTCTCCTGCTGGCTTCTCATCAATTGACGCCTCACTACTTCCCTAATCCTGGAACATTTTCCAAAGTTCAAATATCACTATGTGATTGGCCCCCTCTTCCCCTTATAGGTGTCTTGTATGTGTGTATGTAATGGTTGCTGATCATAGAGAAACTTCTGCATTGGTGCCACAGCTTAGTCAATTTGCCTTCGGTCGTCCATTCTGCACTAGATTTAAAAATCTTGTCCTTATATAGCGGAATGGCCTTATGTAGGTGCTTTGCTGTAGTGGCGTATCCCCCCGCATTTCCTTTGATACATTGCCTTATACTCACTTGACCTCATATCAAGGCTTTCGATACTCCCATTATTATACAAGCACAGTGAATACTTTAGACTCAGATTCCTTAACTTTACAAATACCAGTTCTTAGTTTGTTTGGGAGCCAGAGAGGCTCGAAGAATTTTCAGGCGTGCTCCATGCACCGCCCTTCTACAACTCTGCCTCATCAGGCTGACTCACCAATCTCGCACAAGCACCTTTCGCGCACCACCATCGAACAGCATCCTCTGTCCATTTTTAATTCTCATGAACTTCTGTAGCTCCTCGTGCTCTCCGAGTCCTATGCACAGACTTGATGGGGGGGGGGGGGATGTCACCACTTCAGTAAATAAGTGAGTGCTCAAGGATTGCAAGAATATATTGCATGTATAGACAAAACAGCCCTCCTGTGTCCGGACCCCCTTTCCCAGGCATAATCACCAAATGTCTTTCACTGCACTTCTGTGAGGTCCCAGGCAGCCACAGTCTTACTAACCCCCTGGGCGTCTTGCTGTAGCAATGAGGCCGCGTTCTGTGGTTTTGCTCCCACTGTCGGAATGCTGTCAATGGGTTCAGATTCCTGGTGTGAGTCCCCCAGCTGGCGACTGCCGTTTCCTCACCACAGGCCTCTTCCTACCAACAGCCCCGCCTTCACTCTGCACCCAGTCTCGTTCCTCCAGCGATTCTCGTGCCATGGCATTCCACTCCATTCAAGGAAGTTGCTGTGCCTTCTCCGCCTTCCTCTCCTGCTACCCAGCAGATTTCCATAAAGCTCTTTAAATATCCCACTCTGAGGCTTGAGATTAGAGCTAGTCCGCTCACCTTGTAACAAGTCGCATGTAGTCTAGATCAACTCCAGACTCCTCTTCGACCCAGTGGTGAGATGGTGTTTCTCAGGGACATTTTTGGGGGAGGGAAAAGGCAGACAGTAGCCAACAAAGGCTTGAGGAACAGAAGGTTCAGTCTGCAAAGGTAATGAGCGATACCATGTCTCACCCAAGGACGTCTTCTCCCCAAGTTCCCTCCACCCAGGTGATCCTCCCTCGCATATCCACCCAGATGGCCAGGATCCAAAAGCAATTTACCTTCTCTGGCCACCTGAGGGAGGATCTGTGGGGAAAAGTCTTAGTTACTTACCTGTAACTGTATTTCTCCAGCATTGGTATCTTTCATAGATTCAGATGCTTGAATATTCCCAGTCAGACTGGGAATCCTTAGTGATAATTATTAAGATAAATTTAATATACATACACTGCCAGCCAGCAGTGCATGTACATAGCCCATTGTAGCCTATGAGCCATTCTATTGTGTAGTCCCTCCACCTCACATTGGTCCTTTATGGTCCCAGCCAATGAGGTGGCAGGGCTTAAGATCCGCGCCCGGCAGCCATCTTCAGATTTTGACAAGGCAGAAGGTGTGCAGAGTGCTCCACGTGGCGGCTCTGCATATGTCCTTCAAGGCTACTCCTGCCTGGAATGCTATTGACGCTGCCCTTCCTCTGGTGGAGTGTGCAGATGGCAGTCTAACTAGAGGGTCGCCTTTCATCTGATGGCAGTGGGTGATGCAGGACGATACCCAGCGTGCCAGACTTTTAGAGATATGTTGATCTTTGGTATGGCCAGAGAAGGCAATGAACAGTCGGTTTGAGGAGCAGAACTCCTTGTTTCTCTGTAAATAAAAACTTCCAATACTCTAGCAACGTCTAGAGAATGTAATGTTCTTTCCGCTTCAGAGACGTGACTCTGGAAGAAGGTTGGTAAAACAATGCACTCAGTGTCATCTCTGAAAGCAACTTGGGGAGGAACTTAGGATGTGGCCTTAAGATGAAACGGTCCTCCTGAAACAAAGTAAACGGAGGCTCAGAAGACAAAGCTTGTAACTCACTGATCCTTCTGGCTGATGTGATGGCTAAAGAAAAGCTGTTTTCCAGGACAAGAATTTCACTTTGCATCTGTGTATGGGTTCGAAGGGAGGTTGCATGAGGGCTGTCAAGACAGTGTTGAGGCTCCAGCTCGGAACTGGTGAAGGCGTAGGAGGATAAGTACACATCAGCCCTTTCAGGACGACTAACCGCCGGTAACGAAGGCAAGGATCGCATCTCCGGGGTTGTCGTGTACGCCGCTATTGCTGACAGATGGACCTTGGAGGGCAATGAGAGCCCTAACTTAGCTGGCTACAAGTAGGGCAGCACCTGATCTACCAAGAGAGGATCGATTGCAGAGTTCTCGCACCATTTGGAAAAACAGGTCAATTTCCTGGTATAGGTAACTTGTGTCGAAGGGGCTCTTGCAGCCCTGATATCCCAGCATTCTGATGGTAGCTTCAGGTTCATCAGTTTGCGCTGCTCAGGAACCATGCCTTGAGAGATAGGCTCCTCGGGTCGGGGCGAAGGACCTTGCGGGTCTGTTGTGTCAACAGATATGGATGCATCTCGAGGTAAAATCGGGGGCCGACGGGATAGATGCTTCCGCGGCGTGTACCAGACTTGTTGCGCCCAATCCGGTGCGATTAGGATCATAGAACAATCCTGTTCTTTCACCCTGCAAAGTACCCTCGCCATGAGGGGAATGGGAGGAAAGGCATAGAGGAGCTTCCCCGTCCAAGTCACTGAGAACACGTCTCCCAGTGATTGGTACTGCGGGTATCTCGAGGCAAACCTCTTGCACTTTTTGTTCCTGGTGGCAAAAAGGTCGATATGCGGTTGGCCTCATAAGGAAAAAATCTGTTGAGTTTCCTTTTCGTCCAGTTCCCACTCGTGGGACGACGTGTAATGCCTGCATAGTCTGTCCGCTAGGACATTGTCCACTTCGGGAAGATGCTCTGCCTTGATTTGCCCTCTGTGGTGTAAGGCCCATAGCTGTTGGGCTTCCCGTGATAGGATTTCTGACCTCGTGCCACCCTGTTTGTTCGTGTAATGCATGGAGGTCGTGTTGTCTGTCTGGACTGCATGTACTGGGCCAGCTATCACTGGTAGGAAGGCTTTCAGCGAAAACCTTATGGTTCTGAGCTCTAACACATTGATGTGAAGTTGGGACTCTTGTGTCGACCAAGTGCCCTTGTGGTTTGGAGGTTCGCAAGATGAGTGCCCCATCCTGATAAGGAAGCGTCCGTCCTCCGCAGAAGGGTCGATGTCGGTGCTTGGAATGGCATCACCTGCAGAAGATTTCTCGAAACATGCCACCATCGAAGAGCTTTGTGCAACATCGATGGAATCTGGACGATGTCCTCCCAGCTTCCGAGAGCTTGTTTCCATTGGTGGTCCAGGGCCTCCTGAACCGGTCTCATGCTTAACCTGCAGTTTGGTATGAGGAATATGCACAATGACATCATGCCCAGAAGAGATTTGTAAGAGCGTACAGATGTGGTCTCTTTCTCCAGGAAACTATGTTAAGCGTAGAATCGCTGCTACCCTTTCTGTCGATGGCCTCACCTTTGGAATGCTGGTATCGAGCTTGGCTCCCAGGAAGAGAGCCGTTTTGCTGGGAACGGGGCAGGACTTTGTGTTTATGGAAAAACCCCAACTCTTTTAGGAGGTTGATAGTCCTCGACATTGCTGAGCAAGCCCTTGCGGCAGAACTTGCCTTTATCAGCCAATCATCCAGGTAAGGAAAGACTTCCGTTCCTGCCCTCCTGAGACTTGCAGCTACAGGCGCCAAGCATTTTGTGAAAACTCTCGGTGCCGATTTTAGTCCGAACGGGAGCACTCAAAACTAAAATCGAAGCACTCCCACCGTGAACCTGAGGAACTGTGTGCTGGTTGGATCGGCACATGGAAGTATGCGTCCTCCAAGTCTAAAGTGGCCAAGAAGTCGTGCTTGTTTAACGAAGATAGCACCCCTTCTAAAGCCACCATCTTCAATGTTATGCGTTTGATGAATTTGTTGAGTGCCCTCCGGTCTAAGATGGGCCTCCATTGACCGTTTTCTTTCTAATGAAGAAGCGGGAGTAAAAACCCTTTCCCCTCTGAGTGTACGGCACTGGTTCTACTGCTGCCTTCTGGAGTAGTTTTTGCACCTGGGACATGACTTGCCATAACATATGTACCCTGCGCGAAGCTGGAGGCAGGGAAGGAGGTTGGTCTAGAAATTCTAAGGTGTGACCCTTTCGGATCACCTGCAACACCCATTTGTCCGATGTAATTGACTGCCAGCGCTGGAAGAACTGGCTTACCCTTCCCCCCCCCACCAGGGTGTGGCGTTGAGGGGAAAAGTGTGGGATAGTTTTGCTTGCCTTGGGGCTTCCCTTGGGCGGAGCCACGCCTGCCCCTATGGGCGCATCTGTTGGATGACTGATATTTATTGTCTTGGTACGTGCCGCCTTGTACTTTCTGCCCATACGAGGAGCAACCGTATCCTCTGAATTCGGAAGACGAGCCTCTGAATGGACGAAAAGAACGGTGATCCTTATTTTTGTCCTTCAAAGAACTGATGGCTCCAGCTGTGTTAGTGTCTGCTTTGGAAAGAAGATAGACAACCATCTGAAGGGAATCAAAGAGATCTTGTCCATCAAGGGCATGTCTAGTATCTGCACTTGGACTTCAGGCCTAAAATTAGTAGCCTTCATCCAGGCTTGCCTTCTAAGTACTGTGCCATGCGCCATCTGTCTAAAGCCCGATTCGGCCACATCAACCGCAGTGTCGATCATATGATCTTATGTTGCTTCACCATCAGCGATTATTGACCTAGCCTCTTCCTGGAGCTCTGGTGGTAGTTGCTTCGCCAATTTGGACATGCAGAGCCAAAGCTCGCAATCGAACCTTGCGGTCATGGCCAGCGCATTACCCGCTCTAATGGTAAGCGATGCATAAGATAACCCTTTCCGGCCCATGGCTTCAAGCTTACGCCAGTCTTTGTCCGGTGGTGCAGACAAGGGTGAAGCGGGATTAGCTAGTTTGTTTCTTGCCACCATTGTGATAACTGAGTCCGGTTTTGTATGACCCCTCAAGCAAGGCGGTGCAGATTCTGGAGCTTTACATTTCTTCTCTGGTCTGGACACCAGAGCCGGAGTAGATCATGGCGTAGATAGGATCTTGGATCCGGACTCCCAGATGGTATCGAATGGAGAGGGATGGTGGTCACTGTTCTCCTGCGTTTGTCCCTGTGCTCAGAGCGCCGAGTTCCTTTCTTCCGAAGACACTTGAATTTTCTGCAGCTTTGCATATTATTGAGTGAAAAGAAACCAGATCATCCGGCAGCGAGGCCTCGCCCGTTGAATCTCCTTCTGGGCTCCTCGACTACGTAGTCATCCCACTCACTGGTTGCGTCAGGCTCCTGTGTTATTTCTCCTTCTGTGTCAAACAATTCTCTAAAAGGATCCTCCTGCCAATCCGATACCGAAATGGTGGACGGTACCATTGTTGGATCCACATCCGGGGCTCGAGGTCTGTGTGATGACTGGTGATGGGATTCTTGTCGGCGAAGTACTGTGGGTGCTGCTCCTAGGTCTTCGAGCAGGTTCCAGTGATCTCGTCCGTTTTTGAGGTCTACTCCTGTGAGGAGAACTTCCTGACGTGCCTGGAATTGGACAGGAGTCTCTCGGAAAGAGATCCAAATCTATGGGATCAGTCAGAGCTTCTTTCTCCGTTTGCCGTCTGTAAAATTCCTCTACAACCCTCTGTACAGATAACACAAGTATCGGGTCATGAGGATGTTCGGCCTCTTCCATCCAAGGCGGACTGTGCTGTTTCGGGAAGGGACCGGGTCTCTCTTCCACCACTTCTGTATCCGAAAATTCTTCTTGGAGAATTACATCAGGAAATTGACATTTCCCCCAAACTTGCTGTACCAGTGGCTCAGCCTCAGTACTCTCAAGGAAACTGTCTTCGACGACAGGTGTATGCATGGAAGGCGCCTCAGACTCCAATTCCACCGTAGCAGGAACTTGGTGTCACCGAAGGTGTTGTGGGCGATACCAACTTCGCTGACGAGCGTCCCGTGGTTCCGTCGACAGATGTGTTTTGGATCCAGTCGACGAGGGCTTCGTCGATTAATGTGGTCTGTGCTCCGTGGACGAATGCCTCGTAGACGATTGGTGTCTTGCTCGTCGACAAGTGCTTTGTGGATGATAAGTCAGATGACGATGATATTGCCGTCGACGAAGTCTTATGCGTGATCGTCATCGCTGATGGTTTCGTCGATGGTATGGCTCATGACGGGCCTTTAACTTCGCTCATGGACGGCTTCCCCGTCGATGACTGTGCCCCCCCCCCCTCCTGTTTTTTCGCAAACTCCTTACCTCTGGAGGCAGATTTTGCTGATGAATATGACTTTCTGGCTTGACGAGTCCAGTGCAGGCAGAAAGGGTATTAACTCCAGCTTCCTCTTGCTTTTTGCTATAGGAGGGGAACTCCTTTCCACTGAAGAGGCCCTTCGCTTTGAAGTTTGCCTCAGATGGAATGCTGGATTTGACAAAAGCTGTCCTGACAGACTTCGCCCGAAGATTGATCCCTGGTTTCCAGGTGCAACAGGAGTCTTCCATGTCTGTCCTGAAGGGTCTTGGTAGAAAACATTTTACAAATTACGCATTTCTGTAGGTCATGTGGGTACAGACAAATGCAATGTTCGTTTGGGTCTTTCATATAAACCAGTTTCTTCTTGCACCTCGTGCAGTCCCTGAACAGGGAAGGCTTGACAGCCTGAGGTGCAGCCATTTCTGGAGAGGAAGTTCACATGACGATTTTGAGCCAAAACAACAAGTTTTTGTCTCAAGGTTTCACTGAGAACAAAGCCCCTAAGAAGGGGAACAAAATGGAATATATTTGGAAAAAATATATTCCACACAAAAGTAGAAAAGATTTGAAAAGCTCAGAGCTTGAGGATTCCCTGTGTCTGTTAGGCTGCAATGAAAAATCTGAAGATGGCTGCTGGGGCGGAGCTTAAGCCCTGCCACCTCATTGGCTGGGGCCATAAAGGACCAAAGTGAGGTGGAGGGACTACACAATACAATGGCTCATAGGCTACAATGGGCTATGTACATGCACTGCTGGCTGGCAGTGTATGTATATTAAAAAAATGTCTTAATTTAATCACCGAGGATTCCCAGTCTGACGACGGGAATATTCAAGCATCTGAATCTATGAAAGATCCAATGCTGGAGAAGTAGTCAGGACGCCCTCCAGTTCCTCACATCTGATGCCAAGTTGCCACCCTTGCCCAGCAAAGAACTGACATTGCATCCATGAAGTGCTCATTTTAGACAGTCTTCAGCACGGATGGGCTGAAAAACCAGGAAGGAATTGTGACAAGGCAGGGGAGAGTAGAACAGCAGATCTTTTCTGGGAATGGGAGTGAAATATATGCGACTTAATTTTGGAAGAACAGGGCTAGGCCGTTAGCAAGATTGAGATGCGATGTTGGACATGCTGCATTCTGCATAGTTTTAGTTCTCTGAAAATCTTGAAAACCTCTGGGATTTGTTGTGGGTCTGAGAAATGCAGCCTTGAAATATATATATTTTTTTTAATTAGTGCAGTGGTATCCTTTCAATATCCCAAACTTTCACTTGGCTATATTCATTTCTAGTTTTTCCACCAGTTGCATTTGAGCGGTTGGTGGTTTCTTTTTAGGAGCATAAATTCTCCAGTTTCCAACTTGTGGTTTACAGTGAATTTCACGTGTTTGCCCATAGTTAGGGCCAGAGTGTCGAGAGTTATTAGACGGTCATCTTCGTTGTTCCCCAGGATGTTGTCTGTTAAGAGTTTGAGTGGTGGTGGAATAGGTTTTTCTGACGTGAATCGAGACCAGGTTGACGGGTCAAAGATGTATTCAGGGTCAATAATTAGGTCATCTTTGATGTTCCCCAACAGGGGTGTAACGGTACACCAGTATAATTACTGTGAATCTCATTTAATCATAATAACCTTGTCCATACCAGTTTATTGTGTTCAGCATCAAATCAGTTTTGTTTGTGTGCAGTGGCTACGCCCTCACACACGAACATGTGGGAGACATAAGGCAGCAAAGCAGATCTGCACAGGCAGACAGTGGAAGTTCTGCCCCATTTACTTATTCGCCCAAATTGCCTGCAGCTGCCGGGCACCTTTGAGTAAGCTAGCACCTCCGCTGAGCACAGCAAACATCCAAGTTGCGTCAAAGGCGAAACTGCTGTTGCACAAGGCTCCAGTGAAGAATGGAATTGGAACCTCACACCACAGCTGTATATCTTGGGCCTTTGAGTAATGCATCTTCCACACAAAATATCTGCGTGAAAAAAGCCTCCCATGTGCACAGCAGAAAGGGCTGTCTCAGGAGTGGGGCTCAGGGGATGCAAAATAGTCATGTTCACAGCCGGTGTGTGTGTAAAGGGAGCATTATCCTTTCCATTTTGTTGGGAGCATTATCCTTTCCATTTTGTTTTTCTTTCAGAGAGATAGACGAGCCAGCAGGCCCATTGCACATCAACCACCCTGCCAGCAGGACCATAAAAGTATCAGTTTGGTCCAGGCCCGTGGAACACTCCACAGAAGAACACATTAGCTCCTGCACTGCAGCAAACTTCGTAAAAGCTCTCGAGTGGTTGTCAGGGAAACTGCGTCGCACGGGCAAATGCCAGTGCAGTGCGTCTTGCCACAGTCTCCAAGGATTGGAGTGTGTACATTGGATTCCAACAGCCTGCCCACCAGTGGTTATGGAGTTAAGTACTGCATATAGGTTGGAAGAATGGGCCTACGATCGACAAACCAAAGGATGGTTCTTCGCCTCTGCACACCCAACTACCATGCTGGACTACATTGGAGTGGACTCGCTGTGCATGAAGATATGCGGGGGGCTCAGAGCTGCATGCTATCAGTTTACACCCATCAGAAGTAACAAACATTGGCAAAGCAAACAGTTTTGGCTGGTCTATTAGTATTAGGCATTTACCAGGCACTGCTATTAGATGCCCGGGTACTTGCACCATTTTGCACTTGCTACCATCAATGCCCAGTTAATAGCACTAAGGCGGTGCCTGCCCAGTGCTGTTCCCATGCCTACACAAAAGCCCAAATGGTTTGCATTGCCAATGCTCGTTAGTCAAGGTGGTGACATCTTCAGGTGGTCGGTACAGGACATATGGTCAAATTAAGATTGAGAAGCATTATCGTAGGTTGCAGGTTTGGCAGGAATCTCCAAAACACAGATGGGGAATGGATTAGCGCATGGTCTTCACCTGCTCAATTCGTTGTGGTTTAATAGGATTTTGCAGACCTTTTCAGTTGGATAAGGTTAACATTGTGCACAGTTGTCAGTAAACCATGTCTCAGTCATGGCTGGAATGCAGATATGTAGGTCTTCCAAGAGATCGATTGGCTGCATGCTTTACTGCTGAACGATTTCTTGAAGTTCCTACATTCAAAAACTTTGAGAACCGACTTGTCAGGGAACAAAGGGAGGAACTGTGGAAGAGTGTTCTTTTGGTAGTTAGAGGGAAGCTTTAACAAGTCTACCAAGGGGATACTGGATGGTTATTCAGTGACTTCATTATGGGCAGACAATCCTGGGGACATGAACAGTGGGGTAGGAGCCCCCTCTTAGGGAGATATACCAGTTGTATGCTTAATGCCCTCTCCTTGTTAGACCCCCAGTACTTTATGCTCTACTTCTGGACCTTTCTAGTTCTCATGAATGAGGGGTGCCTTTCCCCTCATTCATTCTTTTTGCTCAGACCATAGGAACCCTGTTTGTATGGAGTCCTTCTTTCCTCCATACCTTTTTTTAAAACAGCATTTGCGTTTCACTTTTGCAGCCCACAGCACGCTAGAAGCAGTGTTGCTGGGAGCCCTTTGCGCACTCTTGTATATGCTTTTATTTTCCTTAACTACTGTTCAAGGTTAGGTTATATTTGATCCTTTGTAGTTTTTCCTTGACTGCCAGATATGCCTGCAGCCCCATCCAGCAACCGTGAAGAGACCACTACTGCCCTGACCCAGTTTTCAAAACAGAGGAGCTCTGAAGAAAACTCTTCCCTTTGGCTGGTGAGACCAAGTAGCCATAAAATGACCTGCAGAACAAGCCAGACCCCCCTGACATGCTATGACCTCCCAAGGCTGCAAACTGCCAATACCAGGGGACCTCCGACCCAATTGCAGTGCATGGCCTTCTCCTGAATGAATCCTCCCAGAACATTGGTGATCTCCAGTTGGACCCTACAGAGACAGGTTCCCTCACCATAGAGCAGGACTGAAGAATCAAAGCAGACCGACCAGGCAGTAAACATTCATCCTTGGAGCCTATAAAAAAGGCGCCAAAACTGCAGACCGGCATGAGTACGAAGAATCCTTTGCCTAGAGTCCTTTCGCTTGAATGCTGCTGCAACATCCCTTCCAGAGTCCCTCCTTTCGCCACCATGACCAATGACCAGGCGACCGGGTCCATTGCTGTTGCACCATGAAACAATCCAGCTGAATCTTTCTCGTCACTCCCCAGGTACTGTGAGACTTGTGGTAGTACTTACCTCAAGCCATTTTGCTGGAGTGCTGATTACGGCGTTTGGGTGTTCACCCAAAACGACCACCCAGGCCTAATTATTGTACACCTTTAGGGAGCCTCTCCCAAGGTCCCAGATACATTTTTGACCAACAAAAACATTCTACTTGTAATCAAAGCATCCATGGGAACTTTACCTTTTCAACCGCTGTGTCTTACCTGCATTCGCTCCAAACTGACTGAAGAACTCATACCTAGTTAGGGATGGGCTGCTAAAGCCTTGAGGCCATTGAAAAGTATTTCAAGCCTATGACAGTGTCGAACTGATATTGCTGGTGCTGATTAACCATTTTATTCCTACAACAGAACATTCCGAGTTGCTATAACAAGTGATTTTACTTAGCATTGAACATGTTCATGATCTGTATACTTCCTTACCATTGGTTTACTCACCTGAAGTATTGCTGATGTTTTTTTATAGTTTTAAAGTAAATAGTACTTACTCACCTGAATGACTGCCTTGTGTATATAAAATATTTCACCAAGTTTCTTTGGGCCTATGTATTTACTGAGTTTATTTTGCTTACCTACAGCTCACATCCAAGAGTTTGTGCCTGTATACCAAGCAATAGTGTTTGTGGACTTTAGGAAAACTCCCCAAACACTCCCCCTCCCTTGAATGGAGGCGAGGGATTCTGTGTTGGGCAGCAGTGTGAGTTGGGAGGATGTATCAAAGGTCAGATTTATATGGCTTCCTTGCACTATGATGGTGCCAATGTTGTAGATGGTTATTCTGAATGCTATAAACAAGTTACACTGTGCTTTTAACCACCCTGTGTTCCCTCAGTTATGGCTTAGCTGGTCCATCAAGTTTTCCACTAGGAGAGCAGCTGACTGCTCATTTGTGGCTGGATCCTAATCAAATCCTGAATAGTGCCGATTGCAACCCTCCTAATGGCATTCCCAGTCCAGCACAACCAAATTAACTGTTCTCCCTCCATGTGGGCCTTCATTGCATTGCAATCAATGTCTAGTCTGGAGATGATGGCTTGCATTTAAACCCTGAAGGAGTTTCTAGGTCTCTGACACCCTAGTAGCGTATGCTTTGGCCTACTCTGTACTGCTCAAAATGTAGATCCTCTTGAATCGGGACCCTTGCAAAGCTGTTCAAGCTTCTTCCTGTGTACCCCAGGAGCAAGATCCTAAAACATTATTTGCATTCCACAGAGCACATGGTATAAATTGGCACGGTCCTACAATTCCCATGCACCTTGCTTCTACCACCAAACACTGATATACTCTGAAATATCTTGACCCGAGAGCCTGCGGTAGAATGGAAAGACTTTGCTCCAGCATGCGCCATTTCTGGTATTGCCAGGGGCAGTATGTCAGCATTGTGTAACCCTGGCTTACCAAAGTTCCTTTGCTTGGCATGTCGCACAGATTCTTGGCCTGACAGTAGGAGGCGGGTACTAGCCTGTACCTCAAGACTATAATGTGCAGTTGTCAGATGCTGCATTAATGCAGAGTGGCAAGGGACATGCGAATAAGTCATTCATGGCGTCCCTGCCTCCATCATCGAAATGAGAGAATTACATCCGTCCTGGCAACTGCCCTCTACCGCCCCCCAACCTACACCATCATACTGCAGGCATGAAAGACATTACTAGCCGAGACAATCCTATCTGCCTTACCCCGGAATCAAAGAAGATGATCCTACAAGATTAGGCATACATGAATATGTGCGGAAAGCAAGTTCACCATCTCCAAAACAGACACAGATGCACGAGAAATCAAATCTACATCCATCATAAATGTAGACACTAGGTCAAAGTACATTTATACATGAATATATATTACGCACAACAGACCCTTGAAAATATATTTGCGTAAACGCAAGATGCATAAGGAACAGTTAGTATCTATTGTTGTCCTTGAAGCGCATGAGGAAATCAGTGCATTCACACTCTGCCTACATGACTGTGGAAAATGTAGCAGATTAGTTGAGATATCACATGAATAAAACTCTGAGCCACTAAGTAAGTTGTTTGGATTGCAAAGAGAATCCAATTCTTTTATTAATATAACTATTTTCCCCTTTCAGGAACCTTGGCAAAGGATACGTCTTCTCTTGAGTTCTCTACAGTCCCCGGTACCGGAGGCCAGTATATGTAAGTTCTGGTAAGAGTCCATATACTTCCTTAAATGTCTTCACTGTTGTGACCCTTTTTTTTCCCCCCTTATCTGTGGCGAGGTTTTCATCAGTCTCTGCGGGGGCGTGGCCTGGAGCCGATGGCGTACAGAGGCTGAATAGCCGAGCTCCGGCCGAGACGCCGTTTCTCGATCCTTTTTGCCGGTATAAGAAGTGCCTACGACCGCGAAAAGCTGATGTAGAAGTGGGAGAAGCTGACCCCGACGCAACCTGCTTGACCAACCGGGAAATCGGACTCTCTGATCGGCGAAATTGTCCTCGAATCATACTCCCTCCCCCGCTCCCATACGCATCCAAGATGGCGTCCGGCGCCATTTAGCGGAAACTCCGAGAAGGAAGCCGCCATCGAACGGCATCCGGGGACTAAGGTGGCCAGATCGAGTAGAGACCACGACGGAGCACGATCGCATGCAGAACATCGGAAGGGAGTGCCCCCATCCAGCTTCTCCACCACTGGGCGAGGCCCGCCAAAGCGGCACCTCTACACCCGTGGTATACTACGCGGGCTCACTACGCGGGCTCATCCGTCGCTGGGGACGGCCAGCTAAGGTTTCTCCCCAGCGTCGCCCCGGGGCACAGGACACCGAGAATCAGCTGCAAGAGCGAGACTGCGGCGCCCACATATCCCACATATCTCTCGCTCAGAGACTGGGGCAGTTCGGCGCCCTGCAGATTCGGATTTATTGACTTTTGACACTCATTACTCTGTACACGGAGAGACGGCTGATACCCCCACCGGTAACTCATCTGAAGTGTCCCAGGGGCAGCATCACCGAGACTCCAAAATGGCCACCAGGAACAAAGCGAAAGCAGCCACCATGGACTCATTTGTATCCGCCAAGCCGAAAACCCCCACACTGGCTCGCTCTTGTGCACCAGAGATTACCCACACAAAAGAGGGGGAAACCACGGATAGCCACTCCCAGATATTGGAGGCTATTGCTTCATTGAGGACACACAGACTAAGATCGACGAATTTAAAATGGACATTCAGCTCATGCGTCAGGACGCCCGCAAATTAACCGAAAGGGTGACAAACAACGAGACTTCATTAGAAGAAATGGCAGGAGCCACGGCAGTCTTGAAGTCCAAGGTTGCAGACCTAGAGAAGAAAGTGGCGATCCTAGGAGAGATCCGAGGAGCCCGAAGGTCGGGCTAGACGGGGCAATAATAGGATCCTAGGAGTACCAGAGGGAAACGAAGGCCCCGAACACTACAGCCTATATAGAATCCTTGCTACAAAAGGAGATTGGGGCCGGGAAATTGTCGCAAGGATTTGCGGTCGAAAGGGCCCACAGGTCACTCCAGAAGCGGCCCCCACCTGGATCCTTTCCACGGCCAATAATTGCTAAAATCCTAAACTTTCAAGATAGGGAGATTATCCTTCGCCACTCCAGGGAAGAAGGCCCCATCGTACGTGGCGACTCTAAAATAACCATTTATCCCGATTACACTCAAAGTGCAGAGGGAGAGGAACTCTTGTCCCAGTAAAAGCAAGACTCCGACAACTGAAACTGAAATACAGGCTGCTCTACCCATCACGCCTGAAAGTCATCTTCAACGGACGAGCCATTATCCTAGAAAACCCAACGGCTGCCAACATGTGGCTGGAAGACAACAACCTTGCAGATGGTAAAGATGCTCCCCAGATGGAAGAATGAGTCTCAGACCGTCGGCACACGACACGCTGCCATAAACGACCACAACAAGCACAATCAACCGGACCCCAGAAGGTAATCCAACTAACAGTTAGCTACATAGAAACGGCCCTCGTTCGGCCACTCCGCCAGACACCAGCCCTACCCCCCGCAGACAATCCGGGTCGGGACAGCCACCTGCCCGACCAAGCTCGCGCCCGACGCCCGGATGAGTCCGGACGGCTCGACAGTGCCCGAGCACCACAACGAAGATGTAGTCGCTGGGCGCACCAGTTTGAGTTTTGTTAACAGTTTTGTTAGTTATACAGTCTTCATACCACTATCGCCGAAGAAACACAGGATGGGTGCATGCCATAACTTGGGGGGAGAAGAACCAGATTACTCCCGTCAACAGCCTAATAACCTAAGATTGGCATCACTACAGGCTCCAGAGGATGAGCTGCCAGCCCGCCTCAAAACATTGACCACAACTCAAGGTCATGACGTGGAATGCGAGAGGGATGGGCTCATACCGGAGACAAAATCAAATACAATCCTATCTCAGTAGGAAAAAGGTCTCAATTGCAATGTTACAAGAGACGCATCTTACGGAAGACACCATGTCCAAAATAATAGAGTGATGGGCTTGGACCGGGAGAGGTTCCCCCTACTCCAAATACTCAAGGGGGGTGTTCACATGGGTGAACCTGAATGTGCCCTTCCAATTACAAGGATTCGAGTCCGATAAAGAAGGAAGGTTTGTGATAATGTGGGGCACCATCGAACAGACTCCAATCTGCCTCGTTCATTCGTACTTCCCGCAACACGGGCTATCATCTCACCTCAGGGCAATATGCTCAAAGATAGTACACCACCGAAATAGGCCCTTTATAGGTGGGGGGTAGTGTGGGGGGGGGACTTCAACTGCGTCATGGATGGCTCTATGGACAGGTCTGCACCACCCCCCCATCCAAGTAACCCGGTAACATGTACTCTGACAGAAACACTGCAACAACTCGACTTGGTGGATATTGGGGGGGGGGGGGAACAACATCCTGTTGAAAAGATCCATTCCTATTATTCAGCCCTGCATAAGATCCACACGAGAATCGACTATCAGTTCATCGACAGGGAACAAATAACATTGGCAGAAACCACGGCATATTTAGGAAGATCAATCTCAGATCACTCCCCACTGGCAATTAACAGGGCCTAGACCACCAATCCCCATGTGGAGAATGCCCACTGCATCCCTCGCCGACCCGGAGTTCAGGGAAGACCTCGCTGAAAAACTAGAAGACTACATTGACATTGATAAAGGCTCTATCTACCTGGAGCACATTGTGGGAAGCCATGAAGGTGGTGACCAGAGGAGAAATATCAAAAGCTGGAGGCACTCGTAGGCAATTGAGGTCTGAACTCTAAGCACATGAAAAAGATTTCCCGTCTAGAATCCACCTCAATTACTACTCCGGAAGTTGAAACGAAGTTGAAGGAAGCCCGCGAGAAGTGCCAATCTTCCTGGGACAGATTGGAGAAGTTTGACTTCGCGACATACACTACCAGGTCTCATAAGGAATCCGACAAACCCGGCAGACTGCTGGCCTGGCTGTGTAAGCGTGAAAGTCCCAGGCACCTCCCATTCTAGACGAGAATGAGACAAGTCATAAGACACAACTGGGAATTAATGAAGCGTTTGCCAAATTCGACTAAAGATTGTACTCCAACGAAACACAAATAGACAGACGAAAGCAAAGAAACACTAGATGAGATAGACCTCCCCAAAATATCCAGCGAACAGAGGCACTCGAGATGGAAATCACAGCAGAAGACTGACTAGTGCAATCCGATCGCTAGCCACCTATAAGGCTCCCGGAAGTGACGGCCTCCCGCCTGAATTTTACAAAACATACGAATCCATCCTCACCCCAATCCTCCACGAGGTCTACCTGGAGGCCTACGAAAACAGGGTCTTACCCAACACTATGAAAGACAATTATTCCCATGCTCAAACCAAACAAACCACCCACTGACTGACTCTTATCGCCCTCTGGCCATGTTAAATTATGATAGTAAGATCCTCACCACTATACTGGCCAGCAGACTCGCTAGGGTGGTAGGGTCCCTAATCCACGAAAACCAGAATGGCTTTGTCCCAGGACCCAACACCACGGCCAACCTGAGAAGGCTTCAACACATTATGGCCGAAACCTATGAGAATGAGGAAGACCTGGCAGTACTATCACTTGATGCCATCAAGGCCTTTGATTCCATCTTCTGGGAGTGGCTCATCGAGGTGCTGAGGGGGTTCGGGTTTGGCGAGGGCTTTGTCAGATGGATCACAGTACTCTATAATTCTCCTATGGCAAGAGTAAAAACCGGCAGAACGGTGTCTGAATCCTGGAAAATACAAAGGGGCACCAGACAAGGGTGCCCACTATTGCCCATGCTACACATATTGGGCCTTGAGCCGATTGCCATATACTTCAGGAATCAATTCTTTGACGCTGGCATCAAAGTGGGCAACGAACATAACATAATATCCCTGTACGCGGACGATGTCCTTTTATACTTGAAGGATCCTTAGGTCAACGCACCAATCACATTGGATGTACTAGACAACTATGCGAAATACTCCGGGATCAAATTCAGTAGACTGAAATCCTCTGCCTTTCCCTTGGCCAGCCTGAGAAGCTTAGAAGAAACTGACCTCCCGGACATTGGGATAAAGTGGCAACTCGACACGTTCCGGTACCTAGGAATTAATGCGAGTCTCACCCCGATGCTCACACACGAGCGCAACACGGAGGTAGCAATAACCAGCCTTCGCAGATCCATGAAGTTTTGGTCTTGACTCCCACTTGCGATGGTGGTCAGGGCAGCAATCGTCAAGATGGTAGTCCTCCCCAGATTTCTGTACTACTTCGTCAACATATGCCACTACGTCAGACCGCCCTTCTTTAAGAAATTAGAGGCACTTATCAGGGACTTCCTATGGGGACCTACCAGGCATAAATTGACTTTGGCTACCCTATCCCTCCCATATAAGGAGGGGGAATACAACTTCCAGACCTCCAGTTGTATTACCTTGCGGCACAGCTTAGCCACGTGACGAAGTGGCTTTCTGACGAACCATCAGCCGAGCTGGGACTATTGAAACGATCTCCCTCCAGAATATTCCTCAGGGAAACCCTTTGGAACCTTCTATGACAATTCCCAGATGCCCCCCTGATCGTCGAACTTGTCAGGCAGATCTGGACCAGAACCTGCTACATCAGACAGGGGAAACACCCTTACTCTCCAGACAACCCCATTCTGGTTGACGTGTGCAAAACAAAATCGGATCTCTCCACATCCAGGAGGTGAGAGGACTCCGGAATCTACACATGGGGAGACATGTTTGAGGAGGGTGAATTCAGGGATTTCGAATCGCTGCGGGCTAATGAGGGGCTATCAAGCGGCCAGTTCCTCTGGTATCATCGGCTCAAACAAACCACCAAGAAGATCTGGTGCAGCTGGCCAGAGGAACCCACCCCGGACCCACTGTTACAAGAGATGCACAACCTCACGGATGGCTGGAAACCGGTCTCTCGACTCTATAGGAGACTCATCGATAAACCCAACCCCAAAAGTGCGACACTGAAGGCGAACTGGGAAACAGATCTTGAAACTACGCTTAGAGACAAGGAATGGGAAAGAACGCTACTATACCCTAAGAAGGTGTCGAGAAACTCCAGATTCGGTAAAATACAACTAAACGACCTGTATCGGACGTATATGACCCCACACAGGGTGGCCTCCTTCAACAAACAGGCCTCCCCGGCTCGCCCGTGTGCGGCAACGACAAAGCTGATCTGATCCACATGTTCTGGACTTGCACCAGGACAATGGCGCTGTGGTCCAAAGTCAAACAAACTTGCACTGACGCCGGGATAAGCAGATATGAATGGACACCCGGGGAATGCTTATTAGGGGCCTACCCCAGACCAAGCAAATACAAACATGTCATTAAGTTGATGGACATTTCATGTATCCTTGCAAAAAGAACTATAGCCATGGCATGGAAGTCACCAGGGGGCCCTAGACATGAACGCTGGTTAAAAGAACTAGAGAGATGGACTGCAGCCGAAACCAGAGCCTGGCAAGATGGAATCGCCTCTGACGGAGACTTTGCGAGTGGCACCCTGGACTCTTGGAAGGCCCTCCTGAGAGATATACACTTCAGCGCAGACCATAAACCCCCCTGATAAACCCCATTACTCGACCATAAAAGATCCCTCACACTCGCCTGGACATGGTGATCTCCTTGACCGAGATCCCTCCCACTTCCCGAGATGTCGGTACCCCCATCTGCACCCATGCCCACCCAAGAGGAACTGTTCCCTTGAAGACAGTATGTTTATTGTTTTAGTTAATGTTCTTGTATTTGTGTGCATTTAATACAAATAATAAAATACGTTTAAAAAAAAGAAATCAGTCGCTGCGGATATCTCTATCTCTTGTTATTACTCTGTGCCCCTCTTTCACTTCTTTAGGGTTTGATTTTTATTGTCCATTATCCCTCTTTCTTCTTGTTACTTTTCAAAGATTTATCAAAATTGAACGTCAAGAAAGGCTGGTTTTAGGATTTTTGCTTCTTTTAGTCTTCCTCCTGCCCTTGTTAAGATTATTCTATATTAACTGGTCTTCTCTCCGTTGCTTTAGGTTATGGCCCCCCTCTTTGCTCTTTTCACTCTTCTAACTGTCTGGATTCAGCATTTCTCAACGTGCGCCTCGGCGCTTCGTACCCAGTTCATAGCGCAACGGCGCTTCCCAAATAGTTTGCAGTGCAGCTGTGCTTCATCAGCAACTTATAGCGTGACAGCGCTTCAATAAGTATCCCTAGCGCAACGGCGCTCCCTAAATAACTCATAACATGTCAACTTTAACTAGTGTATAGCGCAACAGCGCTTACTTTTCAACTTCAGACAGCAGCTACATTCGCCTTGTCCTGCCGCCCTTCACTTCGTAGTGCAGCGTTGCTCTCTCTTTCACAACGGCTTACCGCTAATCAGCTGGGCCTCGTCATGCTGGTCTTCCGCTCGAGCCTCCGGCGCTTCACTTCATAGCAATCTTCAACGTTGGGTTATACCACTTCCGAGGGTAGCCTTCCTATGACAGCGGCTCTCCCCCTCACTCTCCTCAAACAACTCACTTCACCCCTTCTCGGCCGTGACACACGATCAGCTGTGGGCGTTCAGCTGTTCTCTCTGGTCTCCCCTTAGTATGCCCAGCTGAGACCGTTGGTTTCCAGCCCCTCCTCCTCGCCCCCGGTCTCCTAGGATACCAAAACACAAGTCAGCTTATTAGAGGAAAGTCCCTACAGGAATCAATCACTTCCTGCTTTAAGGTTTAATATGGCTTTACAGGTCTAATAGGGCTTAACAGGGCTCCCAGTTGCTTAAAGCTGTGAGGATACTTTACATGATGTCACATTGTCACAATGACGTCAACAGTACATGAAGGCCTGTCACGGTGGACAAGGCAGAGCTTCCTTCGCACAGACTGTACATCAGTGCAGCATGCACCATTATTGGACAGACTCCTAGCCACACTACATCGCAGTGGTGAACTGCGAAACCCACACAAGGGGCAGAGATTTAATTTCCTGCGGCAACAAGGCTGCCGACAGAAGGCAAAAAAGCAGCATATTCTCCACAACGATCTGAATTTGACACACTAACGCATAGCATGGAGAGAGAGGTTCAATTCCCTACCCCAGGACACAGATTAGTGAGTTACAGGACGCACCACTAGAAGAGCGGGATCTGTGGAAAAGGAAAGTGTGTTCATTATCCCCTAATGCAATATGGCGACAGGACAGCACCAGCAAGGCGGTCATGCCCCTCTTATTACTAAAAGAGGGAATTAGACCAACACCATTATCCTGCGCACACAAAACGAGAAAGTCTTGCAGCATTGATCTCGGAGGAGTGGTTTTCACCTAACCTTGCTGAGCATGTCACCACTTTTATAGTAAATTGTGCAGTGTCAGAAGTACACTGCAGGGCATACAGCGAGTAGTGAGAGGAGCAATACCCTGTCCTATTGGACCTTTCCAGCATTTGCATATCGATTATATGGCTATGCTTCAAAATTGCAATGGCACCAGGTGCATGCGAGTAGTCATATGTCCTTGCTCCTGATGGATTGAGGTGGATCCATGCACATTCCCAGATGTCACCTGCTCTGCCAGATTCCTCATGAGAGGTTTCCATCACCCCCACCCCCCCCCCACCCGCCGAGACGGGAATGTGCAAAAGTTCTTCGGACCGACAATGGACCGCATTTTGTAAAGGAATTGTTTGAGCACATCTCATTCCTACTGGGTATTAAGCACAAAATCATTCCGCTTATCACCTGCAGTCAAAGGGGGTTTGTGAGAGGCTCTGGCCTCCTCAGACGATAGCCAAGTTGAAAATGACTGAAGAAATGATGGTTCCATTGCCTTCCCTTAGCCTGTGTCGCATTATGCAACCAGCCCAGCCCAGACCATCGCCCGACTCCTCATGAACTGGTGACAAGACGCCTGATGCGCACATCTCTTACTAGAGCAGCAAACAGATGCCCAAAGTGCAGCTGCTGTGCTGCTGTTCTTGGAAATTAAATGCATGAGTATTTGGCTATGACGGCGAATATTTATTTTATATCCCAACAGATTTGCACATGGCAGGAGGGCATCAAAGAAGAACGAAGACACCAACAGCTCGACCTAGAGTCTGCTCCAGCCCCCCCTGCCTTATATGTTGGTGATCATGTTCCTGTAAAACATTTACCAGAACCTTGCACAAGTCAAGGCTCGATGGGCCTTGTGTTAGAGGAAGTGACTCCCACTGCTCGCTATGAAAGTGCAGGGCAGAAGCGCCCAGCTTTACCATAGCGACATTAAGCCCTACTAAGGGGAGACCCTCCTGCCATCAGCCCCAGGCGAGACGGAGGAAACTGTCAAGAGAACCGAAGCAAGAAACCTTTAGGGGGGAAGCCAATAAAAGTTCAGACATTTAAACCAGCTGGCTTGAACTTTTCCCCCCAGAATATTGGACAATAAAAGCATTTCCTGCATTTTGAATTAAAAAACATATCAGGGCGCATTACCCGATATCCATAACACTACGGTTTTTAGTTCTTGCTAATTAAATGGACAGTTGCAGGGCCTTCAAGACAAGTAAGGTGCCCCTTGTTGCTCTATTGGTAGATCCTAAAACAGGTTTGTTTTCCAACATATTCTAGCAATCGTGATGCAATTTTTCCTATAGGTACCCACTTGCAACCAGAAGATTAACATGCGAGTGTTAGAAAAGAAATGGATCCGTGTAAATCTGTCAAGCATAAGCTTTTAGCATGCAGACCGCCTAATGGCCTTTCTTTACAATAGATCTTGACGGTGATTGTATCTGCCTTTTTCCCTTATACCATTTCCTGGCACTGCAAGAAGTGATTCTATATAATGTACCCAAGAAAAAGTACACAAACAGGACGCCCATGCCAATGTTGGATGAAGCAACAACCCAATCCTTCTCCGTTTCTACCAAACAGATTGAAAGATTAAGATGGGATGCTGACACTACATGAATGCCTACATGACTGAAAGTGTCCAAATAAGTAACATGGGGTATCAGCACATGACTCTGGCACAAAGAGGGACCAGATGCTGCGAGCAGGAACAGCTGCAAATAAAAATATACTTACACCTGAGGGATGGACCGATGAGCTAATGGTATGTAAAGTAATGGCATTATTGGAACAATGGAAAGAGGTTGTAGTAAACGCAGTTAAGGTGTGCACTGAACACTGTCCCAAACTTTACAAAATTACTCCCCTGGGTTAATGAGGGACCTGTACAACTACTGCCTTTAAGGAATGCTACTGTGCTTCTGAAATAATGGCACAATAAACATTGGGAAAAACAAAGGGTGTCGAGTTCATGTTTCATGAACGAAAACCAGTACTGCAGTATTGATGGATCTCTACTGGGACTAAATCCAGAGCATACATGAAACTGCCCCCGAACTTGGGAGCTCTGTGCTTCATAGTACTCAAACCTACCCGACGTGGTAATGCCTAAAGCAATGTACGCATTTCGGAGTTACCTTGCAAACTGGTAAAAAGGGGCATTAACCATCTCTACCAAGATGAAAGCAGCACTCTATGTGGTATCATGGGAGCATAGGTAATTCAGCAGGGAGGAAATGTTTTTTGCCTCTTTTTTCCTTGGGATACAGGCAACCACAAATGCTAAGTGGTTGCAAACAATCTGTTGGGAGCTATTGCAAACTATTAACTCAGCAGTGAAAGGCTTCATTGCCATAAAGGAGGAGTAGAGCGCAATAAGTCGCAGGACTCTTCAGAACATATGTACTTGACCTAATCACAGCTATGGAGGGTGGCAGATTTGCAAACATTGGCACATCTTGCTGTAGCTACACCTGCTACGATGTAGAAAACTGGACCCTTGCAGAAGCCATAATTTTCCTGAAATAACTCCATATGAAGATGGAAGAAAATCTGGGAATGGTAACTGGTTCACCCCGTTCTCCAAGCTCCCCCTCCTGGTTGGACACTGCATTGAAGGTACTCAAAACAATACTGGTATTGGTGCAATCAGGATTCTGCACTCTGACAACAGCCATAAGCCAATGCAAGACGACAGCTAAAAAGACGATGGGGATGAAGATAAGGTTATCACGGAAAGGGAGGTATGGACTGGTACCGAAGAGCTTACGAGATAAATAGTTTCCAAGCAGAAGACATTTCTCTTAGATTACATAAGAAACGGACAGCCTTCAAAAACAGGGTGCACATTAAGAATATTGAGAGGAATATATTGAATAAGTCTGGAGGACAAAGTGCGACTGCACTCTTATTAAAATAGGTTAAAATCCTGGTAAAAGCAGAGTAGACCAATTAAGAATGCTGTCTCCTCACACCTGACAAAGTTGGAAGACGAGCGCTATTCATTAGCTCCAGACAGACTAACACGTTCACTACCTTGGAATTCCCAGAATAGAGATACAAGACAGAACATGGTTCAAAGCTGAAGCCCTGACTTGTGGCCTAGGAAATCAGATGGTGGGTTATAATTGGGAAAGACGACACCTGGATGTCAATCCTCTGCCATAAAATGTTGCTCATTTGCCAATGACCTGCCAAATCAAGGTTGGAGAAGCCAATGCCAACCAATATTGCCCTGAAATGTTTTCCAACAATTGCATAAACCAATCCCAAAGAGGCAAACTGACTTGTAGCCACTAATATCAATTTAGAGAAGGTCTCAGGAGTAGCCATCAGAGTAGAATCCAATCACAGTGCTAACCCCTATATGTTACATGTGTAGGATACCTCTAAACCGATCCCACCTTACTGTAGGTTTTTTTAAACCGTTGAAACCAGAAAGCTTTTGAGACACATGCGCTTACCGCTTACCCGGTTTTATAATTTAATTGAACAGGCCTTTCTATTCAGACTCTCCCGTTTTCGGGTTTGGGATTTCCTAACCTATATGGTCTGCATTGAGCTAGGATTTTCCTCCCTGCCATTACAAGAGTGCCCACAGGAGAATATTGTTGCGCTCACCTGGACCCCACAGGGGTGTCGATCGGACCCGGACAGCTGCGCTCTCCTTCAACGTGATGCGTAGTGCAGAGATGACTGTCTGGACTGGCCGGCCTAGTCTTGCCTGCTGGACCCGAAGTAGTATTTTCCTGCAAGTGGAGACAGGGATTAACCACCTGTGGGTTTTAGTGATGGCCTCCCAACTGTTCTCGCTCTCCCCCACTAATCACCTCCGATTTCCCCTTAGTAACCTCACCTTATGTTCGTAAAAGAGGAGCTCTCCATCCTGCGTGTCTTGCAGGGGCGCGTAGATACCAGTTACTACACTGGTTTCAAGGCGTTGGGAGAGTTCCGGTAAGTATTGACTGAAGTCCCTGGCAGGATTGGTAAGTATCAAGTTCAAAGAGCTCAATGTGCCCGATGTTCACTCTTGTCCCCTTCCTTCAGTTGCAACTAAGTTCGTGAGAAGAAGGTCTCGTAGCTGCTGCTGGAGTTCAGTTAAGAGTGTGTTACCCAACGCTGTCCGGTAACTAGTGCATGCGTTAACGTGTTGTTTTTCTCCCTCTTTACAGATGCGGCATATGAAAATGTGGAGAGTTATGGAATAATACTGCCGGTGGTAAGTCTATGGTGGTAAGAGGTTGTATTTGTTGATTCCCTTGTCTCACCTTGTTTTTTCTAGTGTCCCCTAGGTGCCGGATTATGGCGAAGAAATGGACAGTGCCAGATCGAAAGATGCTGTGAGAACTGGCGAGTATGGCGCCATGCTGGAGCTGGCGAAGCAACGCGTGCAGGACTGATGTACTTTCCAGGTCCGGAGATGAAATGGTTCCGGAATTAGGTGAGGAATTTGAAATAAGTTCGTTTTCTAACCTTGTCCTTTTCTTATTTATTCTAGGAGCTCCGGATTCGAGGTGGGCGTGGCAGAAGACTGGATGCTGGCTGCAGGCACGCGGGCGTGGCAGAAGGCTGGATGCTGGCTGCAGGCACGGTGAGCGTCACGCTGCTGGATGCAGAAGGACGCAAAGCATGTGCTGCTGTTCGGGTGTGGTTTAAATAGCCTCCAAAGTAGTTCCAGGTAAGAAGTTCCCTAGAGCCACGCCCGAGTAAAAAATAGTCCCTGTAACAAAATAGTCCTATCCAGGCCTCAAGTAGGCTTGGACTCTTTTGCAGCATGGTCTGCATCAGGTAAGTAAAGTCTATGAGCCTGGCGCCTAAGGCGCCAGGACTGAACCCAGACAGCCCCTAGCCGGGGCTGCTGAGGTTTAAACAAATGTCTGGATGCCTGCTCCCGGAGCTGAGGGCCTTGGTCCTGAGGCCCGGGGGTAGGCATGACAGCACTCCCCCCCCCTCCCTCCCTCCCCTCCCAACTGTTCAAGGGTCTGGTTGGTCTTTTCCGTCTGACCATCGGTCTGGGGATGGTGACTTGTTGATAACTGGCACAAATCGACGTGAGGCTGACACCATTTCTTCCAAAAATGCGATCGAACAATGTTCGAGGAACTCCTTGGCCAGAATCGAAGCAGAAGGTAACCCCCTTTAAAGGAATAAAGTGGGCCATCTTGGAAAAAAGATCCACAATAACTAGGATGGCGTTAAATCCATTACATGGATGTAGATCTGTAATAAAGTCTAAAGACAAGGTGTGCCATGGTGTAGGTGGAATATCCAAAGGTTGTAAAAGGCCAGCAGGTTTTTTCTTCTGGCTTTTGTTTTGGGCACAAATGCCACAAGACATCACAAATGACTTTACATCTTTTCGCCAAGTGGGCCACCAGAACTGTTAATTTTAGCTTCAGTTTTTGCGATACCTGGGTGCCCTTCCATCAGGGTCTCATGGTAATTGGAGATGACTAGTTCTTGTATTTCCTTGTGTGGTAGAACTAGTCATCCTTGATAGTAAGGTAGGTCATTGACGACTGATTAGTCCGGGCCTTTCTTCACCCAGTCCTGCAGGGTTGCTGGATCGAAGAGTTGTTGGATTTTTGAATGAATATCTTCTAGTGTCTGTAGAGTAGTTATGCCAAGAATTCTTTGCTCGGGAATTATTGGCACCGGTTCCGGGTTTGCATATGCTTCTCCCATCCCTATTCGGGATAAGGCATCTGCTTTGCCATTTTTGCAGCCTGGTGCATAAGTGATCACGAAATCGAATTCGGCAAAGAACAATGCCCATCGAAGTTGTTGCGATGATTGGGCTTTGGCTGTTTTTAAATACTGCAGGTTCCGGTGATCAGTGATTACGGTAATAGTATGCCTGGCACCAAGAAGATAGTGCCGCCAAGCCTTAAAGGCGGATTTGATGGCCAATAGCTCTTTATCGGTAAGCGCACAGTTTAACTCAGGTGCTGAGAACTTTCTGGACCAAAACGCTACTGGGTGAAGTTGACCGGTTTCAGGATCCTTCTGGGACAGGACAGCTCCCATGGCTAAACTGGATCCATCAGTTTCTACTATGTATGGAAGTTCAGGGTGTTGATGCTTTAAGACAAGTGCTGATGTGAATTTTGCTTTCAGCTCTTGGAAGGCCTTTTCAGCCTCTCCGGTCCACAAGAAGCGTTTGTTTTTTCGCAAAAGTGTTGTGATGGGGTTTACAACATGGGAGAAGTCTGGCATGAATCTGCGGTAGAAATTAGCAAATCCGAGCATGCTTTGTACCCCTTTGAACTGGGTGATGGCCACTTGAGAATTGCGTCCACCTTTCGAGAGTCCATTCGGACTCCTTTTGGAGTCAGGATAAATCCAAGAAATTTAACTTGCGTAGCATGAAAAACACATTTTTCCAATTTTGCATATAACTTGTGCTGGCGTAGTTTCTCAAGGACTGCACGCACGTGCTTAACATGGTCTGATTCTGAGGAAGAGTACACTAGAATATTATCTATGTATACGACGACACAGACGTCAATGAGTTCATGAAGGACATCGTTCATAAAATACTGGAAGGCTGCTGGTGCATTGCACAACCCGAAGGGCATCGCCCGATATTCGAATAATCCGTACTTGGTGCGAAAGGCAGTCTTCCATTCGTCGCCTTTCTTGACACGTACCAGATGATATGCCCCTCGAGATCTAACTTAGTGTAGATACAAACATCCTTTACTTGGTCTAGTAATTTGGGGATCAGAGGCAATGGGTATCGTTTTTTTACCGTAATCCGATTTAATGCGCGGTAATCTATGCACATTGTAAGGTCACCTTCCTTTTTTGGCACGAAGAATAAAGCTGAGGATGCAGGAGACTTGGAAGGATGAATAAAGCCATTAGCAAGGTATTGGTCCAAGTATTGCCGTAGGTGACGATTTTCAGGTTCCGTGAGGGCATAGATTCTACTGCATGGGGGTTGTGCACCGGGTAGGAGGTCGATTTGACAATCGTATGATCTGTGAGGAGGTAATGTATTGGCCTGTTCTTTTTGAAAAACATCCTGAAATTCTTGGTATTCCTGAGGTAACTGCACGATTGGGTTAACGACTGTAGCCAGGCCTTTGTTCAAAGTTTTCTCCGGGTAACAGGTGTGTGCACAATCCGGGAAGGTTATTCTCTTCTCTCGCCAATCTATACAAGGATTATGTGTTTCCAACCATGGCATCCCCAGTGTTATCTGGAACTGTGTGGCTTTGATTAGATCAAACAATAGTCTCTCGATGCCCATCTTGACTCAGTGTCATCTCTGTAGTGGAATGAGTTACAGGCCCCGAGGCAATCTCAGTTCCATCAACTGTGGTGATGACATCCGAAGTGGTCTTTTTGCAAAGAGGTAGATTCATCCTTGACACCAATTCGTGGTCCATATAGTTTCCTACGGCCCCGCTATCTATGTATGCCCTTACTGCGTGCATACGTGATGGCTGCCTGGGATCAAGTAGGACCATTGGGATGATCAGATGCGAGGTCAGAGTGTCCTTTAAGCTCGGCAAGCGGACCTCTACGCTTGTCGGGCATGGTTGTTTCCCGAATCAGGTTCTATGTGGCTTTTATCAGCAACTCCTACCACCTTCTTGGGTGGTTTTGTAGGGCAATCCCGTAGAAAAGGTCCCGAGGTTCCACAGTACAGACAGAACTGCATCTGTCTTCTTTATCTTTCCTTTTGAGTTAAGGGTCCTTTAACCCCCCTTGATCTGCATAGGTTCAGATGCATCTGTTCCTTTGGGGGCAACGTTGGGTTTAACCAATACCCGGTTCTCGAACTTAGCTCGATCAGTCTTTCGGTTCTGAAGTTGGTGGTCTAGCTGGACCACTAAGTCTATAAATTCTGTGCAATCCTGAGGTGGGTTCACAACTTGAGCCAAGACATCTTTGAGTTTTCCCCGAAGTCCACGATGAAACAATGTAATTCGTTTTTCCTCCAGCCACCCGGTTTCCACCACCAACCTATTGAAGGCTGCAATATAGGTTAGCAGATCCTGGTTACCTTGTCGTAAAGATAAAAATTTGTTGTCCAGGGCTTGACCCTGAGTGTCTGGCGAATAGTTTTTCCATGCTCCTTTGAAAACCCTGAAAATCCCGGAGAAGAGGATCATCCTGGTTGACTAATGGAATGGACCAATCCGTTGTCCTGCCACTAAGATATGACAATACAAAGGCTACTTTGGCTTGGTCATTTGGAAATGCTCCAGGTCTGCATAAAAAGTGCAAGCGACATTGGGTCATAAACACAGCGAACCTTTTGGGGTCCCCAGCAAAGCGTTCGGGTGGAGCTAACGGAATATTTCCTGGTAAAACCACTTGCACTGGCTTGCTTGATGAAACGGGGGTTGGGTTTCCCCCATATCCAGGTAGGGGCGTTTGCCCAGCTTGGTTTTGCAGTAGTTGCCTAGCCAGATCATCAGTGCGCTCCTTTGAGACAATCAGTTCTCTGAGGGAATTAGTCTCTTGGCGAGCGGCATGTACTTCCGCCCTAAATTCCCCCAATAATTGGGCCAGTTGGTCGGTTTCTGAGGTTTCCATAACACCCCTTCCTTAAGTTAGGGCACCGTCTTAAGAAGTTCCCTAAAGCCACGCCCGAGGAAAAAATAGTCCCTGTAACAAAATAGTCCCATCCAGGCTTCAAGTAGGCTTGGACTCTTTTGCAACATGGTCTAAAGTCTATGAGCCTGGCGCCTATGGCGCCAGGCCTGAACCCAGACAGCCCCTAGCCGGGGCTGCTGAGGTTTAAACAAATGTCTGGATGCCTGCTCCCGGAGCTGAGGGCCTTGGTCCTGATGCCCAGGGGTAGGCATCATGACAGCATCTAATGATCTGGCAATATGAAATGCCCTTCCAACCTGGAGAAGATAAAAGATGTCAATCTTGTACTGTGTGGCCACTTCTGCATGCTCTTACAGCCCACATGGTTCCAGCAGACAGATCTGTCAACTTTCACAAAACCTCACATGCCTTGGAGAACAAAAAGAAAAGAAAATCTGATCAGCTTCTTAAATACACATTCATCCAACACTTTAAGGCACTCTAATATGAATTCCACTACACGATGTAGTGGAAGTACTGGGTATGCCGATTTTCTAATTTGAGTACCAAGTTGTGTTCCCAGGCAGGGGGAGACTGTGCCCTATTGTCTCCAGATATGTGGGAAACCTTAATTGAGCCAAAGTACCCCTGGCATCAACAGTGGTATAAAAAAAATACTGAAGAATAATAATGCCAATGCTCGGTGAGGTCATTTAGTTTAAACTTTAAACTAGCAATTAGAAAATTATGTGAAACCAACAACTTAAACAATTATTCGCGTAGAGCCACAGCCAATGCACGTTTCGACACTAATTGGTCTTTTTCAAGGCTAGATTTAATTCTCAAAGCACAATTATTTGATGCCAATCAAAAAACAATCCGTCACCAGAAAGTGTAGCCCAAGAGAAGGAGCAAATAGATTCCACAACGCAAAATTAAACTACCATGTTCGTCATAATTATATATTATGAAATGAGTACACATTAGCGATGTTACAATAAATCATTCCAATGTCCATTTGATGTTTCATTCGTAGCAAAAATCGGATTGAGGAAGAGCGAACAATTAAGTTAACTCCCGATACAATAGAAGTAGGGCACACGCTGCTGCGAAATTGGCTCAATTAAGGTTGCTTACCTACATGTAAATCAGCATTGACTAACGAGACGGGCACATCATTGGTGCAAAGCGTTATATAAATAAATCAAGCCCAAGTAACTCAGACATGCCAGCAAATAGGGTTAAGTCCCTGTGCTGCTGAGAAATTCATGCCCTTTCATCTCAAACGTGAGACTGCTTCAGGAGGAAAGAAATCTAGCTCCTTTCATGTTCATGCATCCATCGGCTACAGCAATTTCTGAATTTCCTACACTAAAAAGGAGCATTGCAGAGCATTAACTCAATAACGGCTTGCCCCATTTGACAACTATGGACTCCTTAGTGTATAAAAAGTGAACACCACTTTACATTTTCAATCGTTGGATAGAAAAGAAACAGCCAGGCTTGGACTGGCCTATAGGGCAACAGGGCAATGCCCGAACCCAAGAAGCTAGTGTGGCCCATTTTTTTGGACCAACGTAGGGCAGTTTTTGGGACAATGTGGGCCAGTTTTAGGAATTACTTCACCATGCAGCTAGCAGTTTCGACGAGTGTTAACAAGCATCACATTTTATTAAAAACAAACACTCGAGTACTACCTGGACTGCTACAAAAGCAATGAATTGCCTTTTTCAACTGTGGCCTACTTTTGCATTGGTGCCCGAAACAATATTATGCCCCAGTCTGACCCTGGGCATAGCAACTTCAGTGTTGCACGATTGTAATATCAAATGGCAGCATTATTTAATCACAAAGCGTTTTAGATCCCATAGTAAGGGGCTGTGACTTGCAGTTTAGAGATCTTAGCAGCAAGTGCTTGGGCCATCTTACTCTCACAAGGCTTTGCATTGGAGTCAGTGAAGATGGACAGTTTTTTCCAAGTGAAAATGTCATGCCTAAATAGACCGTATGTGGTGGTGTGGGGGACAAAAGGGACACATAAGTAGATCTCTTTTTGTAAAGTGTGCAATAGAGATTTGTCCCCCGTAAGACATTGAACATGCTTGGCCTTTTACACAATAAATGGGACATTTTCTAGACAAACAAGATGAACACTGTTCCATCAACTTTTTTAAACAATTTTCTTCAGGCAACAAGATTTGAAACATGACATGTATACTGCTTTGAAACTTGACTATTCAGGAAATCTGAAGCACTCTTGCAACACATTTTACATTTGTCGACTGCAGAGTTGTCCCTGAAATTAGTGCAACGTGGGAGGGGGATGAGCGGAAACATGTTGACTCTAAAACACTGCCATTGTTCTGGGCAACCATCCAGATGATGTTTTTCAGCCTGCAAAGGCATTACAGAAAGTGAAAAACCATATTCAAATTAGGTCCACCCCAAAAGAGGAAGACCAGCCCAAACTTGGAGGACATCCTAAGTGTACAAGATGTGCAACAGACCTGTTGCAGCAATCATTGGGCATCATTCCACTACCGAAGGGTGATGACTGGAAGGTTTAGAATTAATCTAAACCACTGGCATTGCATTGGGCATCCCTCCAGACCAACCCTTTTCAGCCTGACAAGCATTTACAGAAGATGAAAGATCAAAGGCAAATCAGTCTTTGGTCAGGCAGAGCTTTATTTTGATCAAAGGGAGCAAAACAGTGCATTATGTGATCATCAATAAGCTTTTTGCCGCTATTAAATCACGATTAGCAGCTAGAGCGAGATGCCGTGTTGCCAACAGTTAATAGCCTGAGGTAGGTTTTACATAGCCTGCAACGTCCCCAACCCCAAGTGAAGGCTGTTGCTATTAGAAAGAATTTTCCACAGAGAGGGGGTGTGAAACCGATCCAACGGGTCAGCGTTCCAAGCATAAGGCAGATCAAACTGAGTAGCTACGACAGAGCAGTCAGGCTGCACTAAAGGGAGGAAGGCCCATGGGTAGCCACAGTTACTTCCCCAAGTGTAAAGGGACTGGAGAAAGACGCAATACAGCTAAGCAATGGGGAAAAAAGGGTGACCTAGAAAAAAACAGGAAAACTGTCAAAATCAAGACTCACATGCCTCACATCGGTTGTCACAGATTCCCAATAACTTCCCACACACTAAGAATTACAGAAATCCTTACAGGATGACCCCATCATTTTCTAGATAGACTGTGCTATACATTACCAGGACGAAGACCCAAGTCCACTCCTGGAAGAAAGTAACCACACTAGAAGTGTTCAATGTTCTTCCATGACAGGAGTGACCCGTTATTCCAATCCACAATAAAACCTGTACCGACTAAACACCCAGATTTGGCTGGTACCCACAAGGTGTGGAAAAGAGAGCAACCAACCCCAAGGAGTGTCAGGTGAAACCCCCTTGAAGAGTTCCAGTCCCAGGTTCAAGACAGCAACCCAGTGAAGGGAGGCAGTGGAGGATAGGTGTTAATGGATTCCAATGGTGAACCATGGTAGAGGGAGGCCTGCAACACTCCGCCACTCAGTGACAGACCTGGGAAAGCCCACTTTAGGTGAACAGGGTTACACCTTTTAGGATTGGCCTGCACCACCCAAAGGTTTGGAAGCAATGAACGACCAGCCAGCTTTAGTATAAGGAGGGCTGTAGTAGATACAGAGTTCAGCAGAGCTTGGTACAAGAAAGCGAAAACAGTAGGATATTTATATACCCTAAAGCACATTGTTATACTTCCAAGTTCAGGTAAGTAGAAAACATTCACAGTAAGATACTTGAAATGTTCTTAGAACTGATAAAGCATAGACATTCAGACATTCACAGGCAAGCATGTTCATAATAACTTTTAGGGTAACAAATCAGATGATCTAACCACCAGAAGCATACATGCAAACGGTTCCAAACTTTTTATAACTTTGTATCCAATCGGTGTTTTGAGTCCAACCCCATATGGCAGGAGTATCAATGTTCAGATGGGTCGCCAGTGACCTGGAGTTCAGCAGAATAGGTTGGAAAAGCACAGTACAGTGCCAAGAGTGATAGGATCCCACCGGGTTCCCTACAGTTGCAGGTAACCGTTGGTTTCAAAGGCTCAGGAAGGTTAGGATAAACACACAAAAGACTGCCCCCAAGGACAAGTGGCCCAGGGCAGGCAGATTTTCCACTAGAGTATGGTTGTCCACACCACGGTAACTATGGAGACCTGGAGTGGTGCAGGATATCTGCAGCCCTCAGTCTCAGCATCAAGCAAGCTCCAGGTATGCGTTTACCAGGAGATGGACAGTACCTTCAAGTGAAGCAGTTGCTGCAGGACGGTTCTAGCAGTGAGGTGACTGCAGACCCTGTCACGGGTTTCTCTGTCTTTGATCTGGCAACAGCACTCATACAGACGGATGCCCAGCAAAGGTCCTTTGCGGTTCTGGCTTCTTGGTGCCTTTTACAGGCTTCGAGAGACTTGTCGCAGCAGTCAACTCTTCTCGGTTTCTCCATCCTTGTCTCTGGTGAGGAGACTTCAGGAGCCAGTTCGAGGGCATTGTCCTAGACCTACATCTACTCAAAGTTGCAGGTGAAATTTCAATTCAGGAGACTATGCACAAGCAGCACATGACTCCAGGTATTGGTGAATTTGAGGTCTTGGAGGTGGAGGGATGCTGCAAATTGTAGTTCGTCTTGTGATTGGTTAAGCCCATCAGCCCTAGGGCGGTCTTAAGTCTTCAGATCTTCCCTGTCGCTTACAGGGTGAGTTCGGGGGAGCAGCAGTTATTAAGCAGGCCTTGGTAATCTTTTCATGAGTTGACCTCAGAATTTATCCAGGAACACTGGCCGAGTCCAATCACGACCTATGCAACATTCAAACTTGGGTGGTGGTTGTCCAATGGGGACAGCCAGCCTCCCAGTCTTAACTAGTTTCAGCCAGGCACACTGCAGGACAAAGGAGTTTGTCACCTCCTCAGAAAGGTAGAAGAACCCATCTGAAAGGAAAGGTAATCTTGTTCAGGGCTTAGAAGGTACAGCCATGGTGTCCCTTGTGTCCCCTACAGCAGCTGCAAAACAGCCTGCAATGACAATTCACAAAACTTCATGCAAAAAGGTACACTACCACCAGCCTGAACAGAGTGTCACAGCAACCAAAAGGTTACTGGAGAGGTGAGAAAAGGGTGGTTTCCCCTCAGAACTCCACATAAGTTAAGGTGTGCTGATTTTTCAAAATAAACCACAGGTAGCAGGATAAAGATTCCCCCCCCCTGCCCTAGCAACTATTAAGTTAGTCCAGAAATAAACACTACAGTGGAAGCTATAGGCGCTCCCAGCAACACTGCACAGAAAATGATGTGTGCGGCTTTAGTAAAAGGTAGATGCCAGAAAAGCAGGACTCCAAACAAATATCAAAAAGTGGTTGAAAAGGTTCCATTGTACTGGAGTAAAAAGGAAAGGGAGTGGAGGGGATTGGGGGGGAGTCGCGCTCACTCAGGAGAATTGGCAAAACATTCAAGTGACCAGCAAAACAGTACTGGGAACTCGCTAGAGCCGAGATTTCACACAAGAAGGAAATCTAACCAACAATGAGAAATCCAACACATCAGGATATGCTCTACAGGAAAGTACTCACAAAGCCAGATGCTAAGGACTTGGATTAGAAAGGGTGAAACAACCCAATAAGAATAAGACCTATTCTACAGACTAAGCCAGGATCAAGCACCCAGGGACTTGCAACCAACCAGATGACCCAAAAGAAGAATGCACCTTTGCAGGAGAACCAGCCAGAAGAAACAGCAACTATGAGGAAGGCACCTGGAACACAGGAACCCAACAAAGTGGATCTAGATAGTTCAAAGGGCAAAACTGGGTGACTAGCCAGCAGAAAAGGCAAGGGAAGCACTGGAGGTGACCGAGGACGGGTCAGGAAGGAGCAGAGGTAGAATAGTGACAACCCATTACTCTTCTGAACAGTGGAGACTCCCTACCTCGAGGCACTAGGTCCAGAAAGATAACAGGCCAGAAACAGCCCCAGGGAGGGAAATCCAGTAGCAGCTGCATGACAAGACCACACTGGGGCAATGCAGTAAATTGTCTTAGTTACAGGCAGGACTAAGTACAGACCTACCAGCTCATCTTGTGGTCGGACAGCCACTTTCTAACTTACTCTGAAAACCACTCTCAACATTCCACTTACCAGCATCTGGGATACCATCACACTGCAACATGCTCAATGTTGACGACACAATAGACCAGCCTCAGCAAAATATTTTCTAAAACGAGCCAATCTTTCCAAACCCTTTACTAATTTTGTTATGCGTTCCCGACCATTTACTGAAGGTTCTTCCAAGAATCTGCTCTGCTTTACCAACTATTCAGAAAATGTAAATCTCTCTCAAACCTTTGCTAAAAAGGTCTCCAACTTTTCAATACCTTAGTAGAAGATGTTCATCTGTCCCAACCCTTTACCAACAGATGTACAATGTTTTCAGCCTCCATTGAAGGTCTGATGCATTGTGTTTTCTGTAAAGAAACATCTTTTGAAGCCCCTTTGACAAGGTGTATTATTTTTCCAGTTCTTATCAATAAGTGCTCACTTATCCGAGTTCTTTCATGATGGTCCTCAACTTTCCAAGTGTTACCTGAAGGCCTTTGGATATTTCAGCTGCTTCAGGATTCTCTGCAAAGTGCCTTTCCAGTTATTCCCCAAAAAGTCCTTTGAGTTAGCAGTCATTTCCTGAACAATTCACTTTCTATGTGTTCCCTACTTTTCCGTCCCCCACAATAGTTATTGCTTTTCCAGTAGTTTCCTGAAGGTATAAGGTTTTTCCAAATGTCCCCCGATTCTCAGCTCTTGGCATCTCTGGTCACTTCGAGTAATTTCCTCAAGGTACCCAGTTTTACCATCTTTTTCTGAAGGGTTCATGCTTTTCTGGAAGACTCCAGACTCCCCCTCCCTCCCCCAACACTTTGTTCTTTTTGTGATTGTTTGCAAATCATTTCACAGCCATTTCCCATACATAAATTTGCGAACCCTATATGTTCAAACCTTTTACAGATGTTTCCTGAATGTTCAGGGCTACCTCAATCTTCTGAGGGTTTTCATTGTTTTGCCATTTCCAGTCATTTTAAGTCAGTTGATAAACTTCTTTGATGGTGCAGTCCTTTCCTGAAGGCTCTTGGTTACCATTAGTTTTCTAACAGATCTCAACCTATACCAGCCGTTTGCTTTCTGAATGTTCTCCACTTTCCATTTGCTTCCACGAAGGTTCAGGCTTGTTCCAACCTTCTATGCTTCTCAGCTTACTGGCTACTGCAGTCACTTCCAGTCCTTTCAAAAAGGTACTGGGATTTTCCAGTAGTTTTCTACAGGATCACAGATTCACGATACCTTTGATGATGGTCCTCACTTTTCAATTTCTTGCATGAAGGGTAATCCTTACTGATGCTCAGCTTGGAGATTTCACTTTTTTTTTTTAATATGCCAATTTGTCAGTACTTTTCAGGACGGACCAAATTGATATGTACTAGGATACTGTTCTTTACAACGTCTTATTTGCTAAAGGTGAAAGGTTTTACTTTACTGAACACATACAATAGATCAGTCCTAGATTTCAGATTTTAACAAGTTCTTAGAAAAACTGTACGAAAGTTTATTCGAGAACATCCATCTATGCTGAAAGGGGTCTCTTGAAAATTCAAGCACACTGCTCGCTGCATAGATTCGCATATTAGTGCGAGTAGACTATTGTCATCCACTGATTAATGAAATGATTGAGTAACGTTTCAGTATAACATGTACATACCACAAGGTCATCAATCCATGTGTGCACTAACATCAGTCACACTTATGTCAAAGCATGGAGAAACAATGACAAGAATAAATGGATGCTCAAATGAGCGCGTGTCAAAAGAATAGAATCCTTTTTCCCTGGCAAAGCACCTCCACGATAGCTTGTACCAGCAATGCATCACAAGCAACGCCTCTGCTAGAGATCTGGAGATTGAGAGCACAAGGCAATCCAGAAGCCACTGATCAAGGGCTTTAGTATTCAAAGGCTGTGCCCCGCAAAGACCAAATGGACAGAAATACTGCCCTAATCTAAATACATCCCCTCTCCTGTTCCTCCTACCCATTCCAGCTCTTCTGCTTCCCCTGCATCCTACTTGTAACTCACTTCGCACAAAACCTTTGTACAGCACTATGTTGCTTCCCAGCTAGTTTCACACTTTATACATCCCATACATCGACTATTCAACTACGATCGCCACAAGATTCAGCGCGTTTCTGTGCAATCACAGAGACGTTTTATATTTTGATTAATGGAGCACAATTAGCACATTTTGTGGTGCCTAAATGTGGCTGAAAGCAGAACCAGTGCCATCTTAAAGTAAATCCTGGTTTACTTTACCAAAATTAAAACAGGATTTGTTGCTTTAAAAGATTAAAAGGGGGCCAAGTGCCCTCTTAGTGTGTACTGCTAATCAGGAAACATAATTAGCACATTTGTCAATCAGGATATATCCCTAGATACCCAAGTAATAGTTCCACATTAATAATTTCATTTTTTAAACATAAGCCACGGAAGAGACAGGGCCCATAAACCACGATACAGCCCAAGATACTCAATCACAACCACAAGCTGGGAGACAAATACCTCACCACTATGCTTTGAAAATATTATAGCAAAACAAGGTAACTACAGTCAGTCTCTGTGGTTGTCAATATATGCAGATGAGCACATTCAATTCCATTGCCTTCTGGGAGTAGTGAAACAACCTCCTACCATCAATCACTAATCCCACCATAATACTTTCTGGATGTTCAAAGGATAATTTATTAATCTTTCTTTTGGGGGTTGTCTAAAAACGGAATACCTGTGCCTCGGTGGGATTTTTGTAGTAGAGTTCATTAATGAATTCAGGCAAACTTGAGTGTCAAATAGGGTTCCATGTTCTTTCAGCGCCAGTAATTTCAACGCCTGGCATTTAAATGTAGAAAGAATTACGAAAATGGTAATTGAACTTCTTTTCGAACCCCCAATGCCCCGCCGATGTTTACCTATTACATACCCCCCAAATCCTTGTTTGACCTTTCTAAACCCCCCCCCCCCTAAACATGTTTACCATTTTCATAATTCTTTCCACGTTTAAATGCCAGGTGTTGAAATTACTGGCGAGGAAAGGACGTCATACTGTCAAATAGCACTACATTAGAATTTTATTCAACATACCTTGGTTGCATGGCCTTTCATGCATTAGAGGGGCCCTGAACAAACAATAGAACTACTAGACCAAACGTGGATAGCTGAATCCAAGATTTAATAACCTTATTGGTTGGAGAAAATCTGCTCCAAGAAACAGAACCTCCAAGATGACTAGGACCTCATTTAGGCTACCTTTAATGGCTGCTGTGCCCGAAGGGGCTATTTATATTATAAGGCAGCCTATGGATGTGTAAAAAAAATTTAAAAACAGACTTGTTAAACTTCAGTGGCCTAATTCATAGAATAATTTACAGTGGTTGTATTTACAGAGGTGTTGATAAAGTTACAGATTAGTTGAGGATTTCACGTGAAATTGTAGTTCCAAGCAGGAAAAGTGCAGAACATGCAAGAAACAAAGGAACGATTAAAGGAAGAGTTGCATGATAGGAGGCATATATTGAAGCCACATTACACAAAGGAACTAAAAGCCCAATGTCAAGTAAAGGAGCTTGCCAGGGCCACTGGGATGTGATGATTGGCAAAGCAGGAACATGGTTGTAGGCGCTTATATTTTGCCATAGTTTACTAATTTGCATATTCTGACAGTTTGCACAGACTATTCTACTCGAGGCTCTGTCCTTCCTGTACCGTGTAGAAAGGCAGAGTCCAGGATTATCTTGTGACTTGGTGGCTATGTTCCAGTTCTCCGGCTCGTCCTTCACCACAAACGAGGATTACGCAAGGCTCTAATGGATTCCTTCTGGTTATGTGTGTCGCAAATTAGATTTGTTTGCAGGTTGGCCTTACCCTAAAAGAAGCTAAAATTATATTTGTTTAGAATTCAATTGGCTCATTGACTGCAGTTTTAGAAATATTTGAGATGATGCTGCCATTTTACTCACAGCCAACACCGTCCCATCTCTCACCCTGAAATTTCTGTCAGATCGTGCTTGTTTAAGACCCTCTGCTGGACTTGGGCAGAATGCAAGGACATCGGTTAATGGCCTTGAAATTCACTGGTATTTTCCTTGATGGTCTTTGTGGACCGGAGCAAGGTGTCTGCTAAGGGATTAAATAGAGATGCAATTGTTGCAGGCTGTCAGCCACAGCTCCCAAGAGTGTATACTTGCAAAGAATCGTGTACTCTGCATAAGGTGGTTTTCTCCTGTGTGAAATGTATTGCATAAGGGTAGTGTGGGTAGGATGTAAAATTGTTAACTTTGCAGTAGAAGGTGGTCATTTGTCACTGTAGGCAGCACTATGTTGGGCATTACCTTAGCCCTCACAATTGTGTTCCTTTGTGTTTCCAAGAGTCTTGCATAGGGTGGGAGTCAGTGTAGGATTTAAGGTGTTCACTGCTCCTTGCATCTTCTGAAACGAAATGGTGTTAATGCAGCAATGACCTTGGGTATAGAAAATGTATTCGTAGGATTGGGGTTTGGTGTAAAGTGCTGAGGGATTTGCAGAATTACAGGGAGACAAAATCCCAATCCCTTGTTTCACTTTTCTGTTTCACTGGAACACTGGAACGTCTGCTTGCTCATTTCCCAAAATATCAGCAAAAATGTCCAATACTCCCATTGCCTTTGGTTACCATGCCTCACTAACCGCCCTCCTTCCCTCTCTCGCATGAGGGAGACTTTCTGGAACTTTATTTTGACTCATTTAGAACAGATTCTCACAAGCTATAGATTCCCCAGAAGGCATGAACTGATTTTCATGCGAATTTCTGTGGTTGAGACATGTTATCAGTTTATGTAGTCATCGATTGGGTAATCAGCATTGCACTTTTCCTAATTTGACCCCTCATTTTTTACTTCTGGTCGCACTCCGGTTTGGGGTTGGAGTTTCGGGGCATCACATGAGTGAACAAGGCCTTGTGGTATTCCTTGTACATCCTGCATGTCATCCTACCATCCTCTGCACTAAATCGCTATTCCTGAGTTGTAGCTGATGTAAGAGGGAATGTCGGGCAGATTTTTCCATATGAAAATAGGAACCGAGGGGGGGGGGGTAACTGATAAAACCTTAAATAGGTAGACATCAAGACTAGAAGAGGCTGTGGTAGACCTGCACATTCTAGGAAGACCATTTGCAGAGTCTAAGTATGCCATATTCTAGGGCCGAACGCAAGCCAAAACCTGACCTGCAAAATTTTAAGCCAGTCAGATCCCATTATTTAAAAAAAAAAAAAACTTGATCCAGAGGTGCCATCGAATTATCGTCCTATTTCCCTACTTCCGTTCCTTATGAAATTGTTGGAAGCCCTGGTCTCGCCCCTGCTTTCCACTTTTCTGGAATCTACGTCTTATTTTGACTCATTTCAGTCTGGTTACTGACCTGGTAGGGGGACTGAATCAGTCGAACTCGGTGCTCGACAACCTGACTCGCTTGGTGGACCAGGGTGGTGTTGGCGCAGTTTTTAGATCTGTCGGCTGCTTTCGACACAGTCAACCATCATCCACCCTGATCTCCCAGCTCTTTACTGCCAGGCTGTCTGGTAGAGTGCTGAACCGTTTTTTCTTTCTGGACGATCGTTCACAATCGGTTTCACTCCCTCCCTTTCGCTCCAGCCTCACAATCCTGTGGTGTCCCGCAGGGGTCTGCCCTAGCCGCTTCTTTTCAACCTGTATATTAGGCATCTTCTGGCTCTCATCCACTCCCATGGTTTTTGCTATTATTCCTAAACCGATGACACCCAGATTCTGGACCGTCTTTACCTTAATCATGCTAATACGGCCAATCGGTTCAGGTTGTGTCTACAGGCGGTCTGGGAATGGATGTCATCTAATTGGCTTAAACTTAATGGTAGCAAGACGGCGGTTTTGGTGGATGGGACCACCTCGCCTCTTTATTGGACCAATGATTGCTGGCCGGCCTCTTGGCCCTCTCATGCTCCCTGTGGCATCCGTAAAGAATTTCGTGGTTATTTCCTCTTACGATGGAAGCCCAGGTAGCGACAGTATATAAGAGCGGACATTTTAAACTGTGCATACTCAGGAAAGTCCTCCTTTTTGTGTGCTGGTTGTAGCAGCACTCGTCTTGGGTGGGCTAGACTACTGCAACTCACTATCTTGCCCAGCCCCGGTTGATTCATTGGCTGCAGTTACTGCAGTCAGAACCATCCTTTGGCCTCCTACTGGGGCCACATTACTCTATTGATGCAGCTTCACTGGCTTCCGGTGGACAAGAGGATACTATTCAAATCCTTGTGTATGGTACACCGGGCGTTTAACAGCCTTGGGCCGGAATATATCCAAGAAAGGTTCCCCCACTACATACCAACACAGTGTCTCCGCTCACACTCTGCTTTTGTGATTAAGGTCCCCCGTTTTATATTGACCCCTACTGGTGGCTCTGCCTTCTCGGTGGCTGCCGCCAAGGCCAGGAATGCCATTCCTCTGGTATTGCGGATGACAGTTGACAACCTCACCTTCCGGCGTATGCTTAAAACATTCAGGTTTTAATTTGTCTAACTGGCAGCTCTGTACTCAGTCTAGCGCCATGGTGCCTTTGGGTGTTTGTGCGCTCTATAAACTTGTCTAACATAACAGTATACAACTATATGCTCATCGGTTTCCCTGGTGAGACGGTTGTCCCTAGACCACCTTTGTGCTCTTATGTCATCCCTCACAAGTCACTTAAAACCACCCCCCCACCTCACCATCCACATTCTGCCTAAAGAACCTGCGCAGGGCACTCCTGGATTGTGGCCTCATTGGCTGCCACTATGATGCTTGTGTGCCCCATGCCATCGAGTAGACTGCACAGCCGTCTGGGATCTTTGGGATCAGTCTGTCTAGGACTGAGACACAGGTGGTGGCATCAGATTTTGTGCCTTATCGCAATGTTCAGGGGACACTTCAAACCCCACTGAACGCGAGTAACTTTAGTTTGAATGCGTCTTCTCCCCAGGTGCCTCTGAAAATCAATGTTTACTTATCTTTTTTGTTGGCTGTTAGATAAATCATGTCTTAGAATAGGAAAGGACTGTAAAAGATAAGGCTTCTGTATTGAAAAAATAACTAGTGTTAAAAGTACTTGCTAAAGAGGTTAGTGTGGTTACTATCTGTAACAGAAGTAACAAAGTGTCCTTAGGTTATTGCTTACCTTTAAGTGGCCGGTTGCTCCTTAGTTGGTTTAAACTGTTTCACTGTTCTTAAAAGTAAGTGTTGGTATTTTTATTCTTCTTAATTGAATGAGTGCAAAAGCTTACCAACAGCGTTTACCTACCTTGGATAACTGTTCTTAGTACTATTGGGTTTTGCTTTCCCATATATTTACTGCATTACTTAAAGAGTCTTGTAGTGAATACTTGTCTTTGAGTTGCTTGTAGCCCCTCTGAAAAGTATATAGGTCCTTATTTCGTTTGAACTGCAGATGCTTTCTTAAAAAAAGTCGGTGAGTTCCTACTGAAAAGAACCCTTGGTATAACTAGCTATTGTGTCGCAGATAGTTCACACACCAATAGGGTATACGGACCTTGAATAGCTTCTGCTCTTACACTAATTGGCTAGGCTTTCCCTGAATTGCTTTAGTGCACAATAGTTTACTGAGTTACTTGTCCACGGTTAGCTCATTACCACTCGGGAAAGTGTAGGAGTTGCTTTACTAGCTCTGAACTAAGTAATACTGGTGGTGTAACTGTATTCATTCATAACGGAAGTTACATATGTTGCAAGATAGGGTTTGTATACCATAAGTATTGAATTGATTTAATGATTGTGTTATATAACATGTAATAGTAGTTAACTATCCCAAGATATTATTTAGCCTATATGTATAATAAAAATCATTTTTACAATAGTGTTTCTTTGGACCATATGTACGCTACAATTCCTTTGTACCAGGCTACAGACCTCTCCCCCTCCCAAGATAAGCCTGGCTGCTCTGCCCATGATGCCCTCACTCTCAGGTGACGCAGCTTTATACTAAGTGGAGTTTCTGTACTGCCTCAGATATGGTTTTATGTAGTCCTTAGTTGGACTTTAGAAAAACTGTACCAAAAGATACAAAGAAGTGCGTGAAAGGAAAGGGCATCACGCAACACTTTGCCCAAAGATGATTGTCCCCAAACACTGAATTCTGCCAAGGCCTTGCCAAGTTAAGTGCAGCATCTAAACCCTGTAAACGGAGCCGTGAAGGCAAAGGGAAGAAAAAAAGACCAAAAAAGAAATCGGAATTAGACAGGAACCATGCTGTTGGTTGAGGCTTCTGCCCAATCCATGCGGCTAGGGCCTGGGGCGTTTAATGGAGCGAACTGGGGCAGTGCTACGCATGCTCCCCAATACTTTCTCTATTCTGCTGCTCCTCATGCTCCAGTCCTGTCACCTACCTAGCAACAGCATTCTGAATGTGCGATGGAAAAAGGCATAGCAGTATTAACTAGAACTGCCATTTACCTTTGAGCGTGTGCACATCAAGTACATCTTCATTTGCATTTACTAAATCTCTCAACCACTGCAGCCATAGCCAAACCAGTGCCTGCCTGCAGTCTCACAGGATAAAGCAAAAACAGAAAATCTACAGGAAACAGGCTTTACCAGGGTTGAAACAAAGTGATGCAAGTAACAAGAAATAATGGGCCCGATTCATGGAACGTTTTCCTATGGGATTGCACCATTATAAAACACGTCCATGAATCAGACCCAATAAGTCTGAAATATGTATACAATGTGATTGCTCACGTGTATACATGTGCATGTCACAAGAGAAAGGTCCCCTCCTAAACAGATGAACAATTACAATACCAAGCCAAATATTCCTGAATTCCAGATTGGGTGTCAATGTGGAAGAACAGCCCATCTTTCCTAGTGACAAAACTGCAGATCACAGAAGGCAGCGAGACTCATGCATGAAGAAAAGGTTGAACTCATTTAATAATAAGTTCACACATGTTTACGATTAAATCAGATCAATGTACAACACATGCACAAAAATCATCATTTGAAAGCTTACCCTTAGCGCCGACTGACAATCAATAATTGCTTCCTTGTATTTTTCCAACTTAATGTATGCCTGAAACAAGAATAGGACAGTACACATGAACCTCTGCTTTAAACTACATTTTTTTCCAGAGAATTTAAAGTTTCCTGTCCAGTCATTAGGAGATTAAGGATACATAGATTAACTTAAGCTTTGCTGCCAAAGTTTGACAAAAAAGTTACTACCTTGAACGTTGTATGCATCTGAATTCTTGATTTATACAATACACACTGGCGTAATGGGGTCCCCCATGCATATTTTTAGTCCCTCTGCCTTCATAAAGAAATTATTTGTTACAGCGTAGCAAATCATTTATGAAGGCAGACTGACTACAGAAAGAAACATTTATTTTTTTTAGTCCTAGGGCTCCAACGACATGGAAGCCTCTAGGCTGGAGGTCTCCATGTCATGGGCTGAGTGACCTCAATGAAATCAAAATTACTCAGTCAATTTAATAATGAATTCAAAGGTTAGTCAATTTATCGGTTCACCCAATGAAAGCTTAGTTTTCTCAATTGCATAGTTTAATCAAAGAACCATGTGGTAATTGACTACACCATCACAAATAAAATACTGTGTAATAAGTATCACAAACAGATGCCCATCAATGCAAATTGTTTACATACCATAGGTGTTCATAATCAGCAGAGTGGGTGAAGAAACACAAAACAGGACAGATGATACTGCCATTGTTAATACGTTACATTGTTCATTATTAAGTAGAATATTTTTAAGAACTGATAGTACTTCCATGAGTGGGGGTTATATATCACAACACTTGTGTGTAATGGTTGCCATTCCATGGCGCACCACACAAGCATCCCCATTCTTGGCTAGTATTTGCTCAACTGGCAATCTCCATTTAGAACTTTCGGTACATTTATTTGGTGTGAATTAAAGCAATTAGGGTGACGGATGTGGTTTCTTTTTAGGTCAGAGCGTAGTAGTCTGTGTGATTCTAAGTGTTAATAGTGGTGAGCGATTTATCCACATACTGAAGTCTAGTGAACCCATTGGCCCTTTAAGCGAGGTAGCGCTATGTGAGATGGATGGGGATGCAGAATTTACTATCGCACCAATAATAAGATGGACTCAGGAAGTTGGCAAAACATAACTTATTTGCAATCGTCTAAAACAGGGAGTACAACGATCATCAACGGACGTTCGCTCCTCTTCAACTCATTCAATGCATTTCATAACAAACAGACTTTATACTAAAAAATCATAGGTGATGTCATACTATATGGCAAAATAAGGAAACCTAACTGGGGTTGTGATAGGTTTAAGTGGAACATCTAGCTATACTTTCTATGGGGGAAGAGGACTAGGATTGGATCTCTAACAATGTGGACAACTTATGCCCACCCCTAGGGCAAGTCATCTTTGCTGTCATAAAATAAATATTTCATTGGCTCTCAAGGCTCTTGGCTATGTGGCCTTCTACAATTGGTTGGCATGCTTTTACCCGTCTAGAATATTCCACTTGCTAGCAGCCTGCAAGCTGTTACCCCAGGTGCTTGTGGGTGGACTTGATCATGCCTTCTTGGCCAATTAGCCTATCATCCATCATCCCTCCTGCTGTCTGCCATTCGAATTAGTCTTTAAACTCGGCCTTGCAAGTTTCACTGTGCCCGAGAACAAAAAGGGAGTGTGAGCACAGCCTTATCTCCAGTCTTGATTTAGCTTGCCCAAAGTATTTCCATCTCAACCATGTGACAGGTGATCGTGTTTGAGGCATTTTTTTGATGTCATCTTTGATGTTATGGGTGTTAGCAGTGCACGGTAACGTCGCGAGTTATGGTTGCTTAGCTTACCATAACTGTCGAATTTCTGCGTTTTTTCGGTTTTACCTGTAACCATAACGTCCCTGTAATAACGTTTTCCGTAGAACTTCATTGGTTTTTGCTAGTGCAATTTAACCATTGTTAGTGAATTTCATAGGTTTTTAGTAGGGCACTGTAAGCAGACCATTGCATTAGCATAGCATTTTCTGTAAAGAGGATAGTTTTTCGTATGGCAACATAACCATAATGTCCCGGTAACGGTTTAACAATTCCTTGGCTGCCCTCATGATAAACGTGTGGAAAAGGCAAATTGTTTGGTGTATGTATCCATTTGCGCTACCCCCAACTTTCCCGAATAGTGTTGGCGTATCGTACCAATTATAGATGTACATAGCAAATGTTTAGTGTGGCAGTAGGATCTCTTAAAAGGGCATGATAAATCTGTGCTGCACAGTACTGGCCAAGATGCCCCCAAATGGGCAATGTGGACATTTCCTAGGGACACTGTACCTGGTTGGCGGATGTGCAATCACACTGCAAGTATGGAAAAAGTTACTTACCTGTAACTGTTGTTCTCCAGCATGGGTCTGGCATGGATTCACATGCTCATGAATATTCCCCGTCGTCAGGCCGGGAATCCTCGGTATAGAAAAATCAGTATCAGTTTCGTTTCTGATCTGTCTTTCTTAGTAGTAACCAATCACTGGTCTCTGGGTCATACTGCCCCCAGCCAATGACTGCCCTCTCCCTAAGCCCCGCCTCTGGCAGCCATCCTCAGATTTGGTAGCACGTAAAGTGGAAGTATGACCAAGTGAAGAGCCGCAGAGGGGTAGGCGGGAGGGTTCGCATGTGAATCCATGCCAGACCCATGCTGGAGAACAGTTACAGGTAAGTAACTTGTTCCTTCTCCAGCATGGGGTCTGGCATGGATTCACATGCTCATGAATAAGAGAATACATAGCAGTACACACATGCACAACCATGGGAGGTGGCAACAGGCTCAACATTAAGTAATACAACAACTCAACATTAAGCATCTCTTACCTCCTCACCAGGCTCACCTTAGGCGAACAGGTTGCGCAGCACTGCTTGGCCGACCCTGGACTCCTCCCTGGAGTCCCGATCGACGCAGTAGAATCTCGTGAAGGTGTGCGTCGACCTCCACGTCGCAGCTCTGCAGATGTCTAGCAGGGGCACACCAGACAGGAACGCCGTGGTAGCAGCGATCGCTCTGGTCGAATGGGCTCTCGGACCGCCGGGCAGCGGTTTGATGCAGCCGGAGAGCCATCTGGAAATGGAAGTCTTCGAGAGAGCCTTCCCTTGATTCACAGTCCCAAAGTTCACAAACATCTGTGACGTCTTCCGAAAACTCTTCGTGCTGTCCACGTAGAACTTCAGCGCTCTAGCTACATCCAGCGAGTGCAAAGTCCTCTCGGCCGGCGACGAAGGCAACGGGAAGAAAACTGGCAACACCAAGGGCTCGTTGAGGTGGAAGTCCAACGGCACCTTGGGCATAAAGGTGGGGTGCGTCCTCAGCACCACCCTCATGTCATGAAAAGCCAAGTATGGAGGCTTGCAAGCTAGGGCCTGGATCTCTCCCACTCGTCGTGCGGAGGTGATGGCCACGAGGAAAGCTGTCTTCCATGACAGGAACTTCAGAGGCGCCGAATGCATAGGCTCGAATGGGGCTCCCATGAACCTGTCAGCACCACATTAAGCTCCCACGCCGGGGCAGGAGCCTTCACCGGCGGGAATGATCGGAATAGTTCCTTCATGAATTCTTTCACCAGGCGATGAGACCACAAGGATGCCCGTCCCGTAGTCCTGGTATATCGGGAGATTGCAGCCAGATGTATTTTGATGGAGCCAGTCCAGCTTTGGCCAGCGACAGTAGGTACGCAGTACTTGAGGGGCCGTAATCCGCAGAGGGTTAATCTGTGCACGGCACCAGACAGAGAACCTCTTCCATTTATGTCCGTAGCACTTGAGAGTTGACGCCCTGGCCTTTGCAAGAACCTCTCTGCAGTCGGCCGGGATGTCGTACCCTCCAAACTCTAGTGCTGCAGGAGTCTGGCCTGCAAGTTCAGCGACTCCGGGTTGTGGTGAAGAATGGCGCCTCCTTCTCTGGAGAGAAGGTCTGCATCCGTCGGCAGCTTGACTGGTGTGGACGTTGACAAGTCCAGAAGGTCCGGGAACCAGATCAGTCTCGGCCACGCCGGTGCGACGAGGATCATCCTGCACCAGGACCTCTTGAGCTGGTTGATGAGCCGGAGCAGCCACGGCAGCGGAGGGAATGCATAAAGAAATAGGCCGTCCCAGGGGAACGAGAAAGCATCGCCCATGCTCCTTGGCTGGGGGAACCTGCTGGCGAACCTCTGGCACTTGCAATTCGCTGCCGTCGCGAAGAGATCGATTTGGGGTTCGCCCCATCGTCGGAAGAGTCGATCCACTTGATCCTGGCGTAGTTCCCACTCGTGGCACAAGCGCAGCTCCCTGCTGAGTGAGTCGGCGATCGTGTTTTTTACTCCTGCCAGATGGAGGCACCAGAAACATCCGTTGGGCGACGGCCCAATGCCACAGATCCTGGGCTTCCTTGGATAAGGCCGGGGACCTGGTTCCGCCCTGCTTCCGGATGTAGAACATCGTGGTGGTGTTGTCGGTGAATATCCTCACCCTTGAGGGACGGAAGAAAGGACCCGAGGGCCCAGAACACTCCGCGGAGCTCCAAAATGTTGATGTGGAGTGACTTCTCCGGGAGCCAAAGGCCTCTCGCGTGAAGATCTCCGGAGTGCGCTCCCCAACCTTCATGGGAGGAGTCAGTCGTCACCGTCACCTGGTGAGCTGGGATCTGAAAGTCCATGCCCGCCGACAGATGGGAGCAGGTACCCCACCACCGGATCGCCTGACGGAACGTCTCGTTGAGGGATCCGGTCCTCGAAGCTGCCCATCGACTGGACCCAGCGGGCGTCGAGGAACTCTTGTAAGGGGCGCATCCGAAGCCTGCAAAGGCGCATCAGATAAATGCAGGACGACATCATCCCGAGGAGGGACTTGATCTTACCCTGGCCATGTCCGTGGCCAGCAGACGCTGCACCTTGGCCAGAATGGTCCTGGTCCTTTCCTCCGACGGCGAGGCCAGCCGTGCCACTGTGTCGAGTTTGTCTCCCAGAAACAGGGCGACTTGCGACGGAACCAGGTGGGATTTTGGAAAGTTGGAGAATCCCAGGTCCGTGAGCAGCTGGACGGTCTTCGCAGTGTGCTCCACGGCAAGCTCCCTCGTCCTTGCCTGGATGAGCCAGTCGTCCAGGTAGGGGTAGACGTGGATCCCCTGTAGGCGCAGCCGCGCCGCCACCGGTGCTAGGCACTTGGTGAACACCCTGGGTGCCGACTTCAATCCTAACGGGAGGGCCTTGAACTGGTAGTGCCGCCCTTGGACCACGAACCTGAGGAACTTTCGGTGTCTTTTTAGAATGGGGATGTGGAAGTACGCATCCTCTATGTCCAACAACGACAGGAAATTGCCCTCCTCCAGCTATCCCAGCACGTGCTGGAGGGTGACCATACGGAACTTCTGCGCCCTGATGTACTTGTTCAGTCGTCGTAGGTCCAGGACGGGGCGCCATCCTCCTGTCTTTTTTACAAGGAAGTACCTTGAGTAAGGGAATAGTTTCTTACCTGTAACTCCATTTCTCCAGCATTGGTATCTTTCATGGATTCACATGCTTAGAATATTCCACGTCGTCAGACTGGGACCCCTCGGTACACATATATAGCCTTTTCCTATAGGAAAACTTCCGACACTTGTGTCCTATCTACGTCCTTTTAGGACCCGCCTACGCATTCCTCCGTAGGACGTCCCAGTATAAGAGGCCCGCCCCCGCGGCTCCCATTCAGATTTCGGCCCCTCCAAAGTAGGAAGGGTTAAACTTATCAACAAATACATTGCATTCTGGGGAGGCTGGCGGGCGCATGTGAATCCATGAAAGATACCAATGCTGGAGAAATGGAGTTACAGGTAAGAAACTATTCCCTTCTCCAGCATTGGATCTTTCATGGATTCACATGCTTAGAATAGATTGTATAGCAGTAACACCTGAAAACGGAGGTGAGAATTTAATGTAATATACCCTCACCATAATACACAATGCATATGTACACCAGGAATAAGTTTACTCTTATAACCTTACCCCCATAAAGCATACTGTCATCAAAAGGTAGAAAACAGACTCTCCACAGTGAGGCGCTTTCCTTACTGAAACAGATGGCGCAGGACTGCTCTTCCCATCTGCACCTCGTCCGCATGCTGCCTGGCAAGGCAGTAGTGGCGGGTAAACGTGTGGGGCACTGACCATGCCGCAGCCTGGCATATGTCCGTAAGCGGAATTCCTGCCCATAATGCTGCTGAGGAGGACGTTGATCTTGTAGAATGGGCTCTAGGATGCCCTTGCAGCAGCCTTCGAGTGGCAAAACGCAATAGTCGATGAGACCCATCGAGACAATCCTTGCTTAGAGATTGCTTTTCCCCTCGTCGACGGACCATATGCGATGAACAGTTGTCGAGTAGACTTGAGTCCCTGTGTACGATGAAGGTAAAATTTCAGGGCCCTCTTAACGTCCAAGGTATGAAGAGCTTTTTCTGCTGCCGATGATGGGGTCGCGAAGAAAGTAGGGAGAACAATGGACGAGTGTTTGTGATACACTGTCGGAACTTTTGGGACGAACGTAGGATTAGTTGCCAGGACCACCTTGTCTTTAAAGAAACTTAAGTATGGCGGGTCTACGACCAGCGCTTGCAGTTCCGAGATTCTCCTAGCTGATGTGATCGCAATTAAGAATGCCAGCTTCCACGATATGAATTTCATGTCCGACGTGGCCATAGGCTCAAAGGGTGGTTTCATTAAGCCTGCCAACACTGTGTTGAGACTCCAAGTTGGTGGGAAAGGTTTTACCAGGGGAAAAGTTCGAAATAAACCCCTCATGAAGTGTTTCACAAGTCTGTCGCTGAATAGAGGAGACGACTGTCTCTTCCTCGTGAACCTCGAGATGGCCGCCAGGTGCACCTTTATCGATGTGAAAGATAAACCCCTCTCTGCCAAGAGAAGCAGGTAAGGTGGAACTTGTTCCGGCGTCACCGTCAACGGTTGTAGGCCTTGTTGTCCTCAACACCATTCACAGAACCTCAGCCACTTATAGGAGTAAGATTTGTTGGTAGAAGGGGCTCGAGCCGCCTGCAGAATTTTTTGACAATCCTCCGAAACGTCTAAAGCACCGAACTCTGAAAAGTCAGGAGCCAGGCTGCAAGGTTGAGACTGTCCGGGTCGTGATGCCACACTGTGCCTTTGTCCGGGGATAGTAGGTTCGGGACTCTCGGAAAAGCTATAGGATGTTCCAGCGACAGGTGAAGCAGGTCGGAGAACCACGGTTGCCGCGGCCAGTACGGTGCCACTAGAATTACCCGGCAACTATCTGCGTATCCACTGTACTGTCCTCCATATGAGGGGAAACGGAGGAAAAGCATAAAGGAACATGTCCGTCCATGGGAAGGATAATGCCTCCCCCATGGAACCCTCCTGAGGCCATCTGCTTGCGAATTGCTCGCATTTCTTGTTGTCCTTGGTTGCGAAAGCGTCCAGAGGGGGGTGACCCCATTTCTCGAACATTTTCATCAGCTGAACTGTGTCCATTTCCCCATTCGTGTATCTGGGCCATCCTCCTGCTGAGGGAATCTGCTTGCGAATTCCTCACTCCCGGGAGACGGTGAGCCACGATGGAAATCTCGTGCTTTAATGCCCAATGCCATGTTTTCTGGGCCTCTATGGAAAGAGTTCTTGATCGCGTCCCACCTTGTTTTCTCAAATAAAACATGGCCGTCGTATTGTCCGTCAGTACTCGTACTCGCGATCCCTTGATGTGTGGTAGGAATGCCTTCAAGGCCCATCGTACTGCTCTGAGCTCTAACAGGTTTATGTGTAGGAGTGACTCCGTTTGAGACCAGCGACCTTGCATTTGAAGAGTACCCATGTGAGCTCCCCATCCGGTTAGGGACGCATCCGTGACTATGGTTCGCTGGAACTCTGGTTCCTGTAGGGGTACACCGTTGTTCAGATTGTGGAAACTCTGCCACCACTGAAGGGTCCGAAGAAGCTTGTCGTCAATGGTTATCTTGTTTGACCACGATCCATGTGCCTGTGTCCATCGGTCCGCAAGGAATTCCTGGACTGGCCTCATGAATAGGCGACAGTTTGCCACCAGATGGATGCAGGATGCCATGGCTCCGAGGACCGAAACGTATTTCCTTACTGAGAGCCTGGTGGTTTGTCGTAGTCGGCTCGCCAGCTGGTTGAGTTTTGAGGTTCTGACGAGAGAAGGCTTCACTAGCCCCGACTGGGTCTCGAACTGTGCCCCCAGGAACACTAACTTTCTCGATGGCCGTAGGGAGAGTTTTTTTCGAAGTTTATGGCAAATCCCAGCTGTTGTAGAAGCTGCATGGTGGCTTGTAAACTTGTGTTGGTCGACGCTGGGGTGGATCCCCTTACCAGCCAGTCGTCGAGGTATGGTTAACGTGGTGGCCTTGCTTCCTTAGCCAGGCCGCTACTGGGGCCAGGCATTTCGTGAACGTTCTGGGGGAGGTCTTGAGCCCAAAAGGAAGAACCGTGAACTGGTAGTGAGTCCGCCCTATTACAAACCTCAGGAATTTCCTGCGTTTCCGACACATTGGAATATGGAAGTACGCGTCCTGTAAATCCAAGGACGCTAGAAAATCCCCTTCTTGAACGGCTCGGATCACTTCTTGCAGCGTGAGCATTTTGAATTTCAGGCTCTTTAAAGACTTGTTGAGATTGCGCAAGTCTAAAATGGAACGCCATTTGCCTTTCGGCTTTTTTACGACGAAGTATCTTGAGTAGACTCCTTGACCTTTCTGTGATGTTGGAACTAATTCTATCACGCCCTTTGCTAACATGAGTGTTACCTCTTGTTGCAGTATCCTCAGATGGGAATGAGCGGTGAACGCAGGTGGAATGTGCGGAGGGCTGTGCTTGAATTGTAGAGAGTGCCCGTTCCTTACAGTGTCCAGCACCCATTGATCCGTCGTTATTCGTTCCCATTCGTCGACATAGGCTGATACTCTTCCCCCCCCAGAACGGTGTGTTGTTGGTCATTGCTGGTCTTTATTTTGCTTGTCTCTCGACAACGACTGATAGGATGGTCTCTTCCTGGACGTCTGGAAGTTCCGGCGACGGTTTGCAGTTTGGGAAGCACGCCTGTATCCCTGGGAGGGGTAAGCCGACCTACCAAAGGATCTGTCTCCTGACGCAGAGAATCTGGAATTACCTGAAGCCCCTCTAAAGGGACGAAAAGACTTGTAGCTTCGGCCACTTTGGAGGGCATCCAATGAACATGCCGTGTCCGAGTCCTCTTTCATTCCCTTTAGGGCCTCGTCTACCGTCTCTCCAAATAGAAGGTCTTCCTCAAAGGGCATATCTAATACTTTGTATTGTACCTCTGGTCTGAAGTAGGTACACTTAAGCCATGACTGTCGTAATACATCCCCATTATTGACTTGCTTGAAGCCTGACTCAGCAAGGTCAACCGCGATGTTTATTGCGTGATTGGAGGCTTCCTCACCCACTCGGACAAGTAACATCGCTGCCTTCCTATGCTCCTCCGGAAGATGATCCAGCAACGGCGCTAGCCTGTGCCACATTTCTCTGTCGTATCTGGCTACAATAGCCAGAGAGTTGGCGGCCTTTACTGTGGTTGCTCCCACGGATAGCACTTTTTTGCCAAAGGCATCCTGACGTCTTGCTTCGTTTTCAGGCGGAGTCGTGCACTTGTGCTGGGCCTTCGCCTTCCTCGCCGCTGCCGCAGACACCACCGAATCAGGCGTTGGTTGGGAGGATAAGCACTTGGGGTAGACTCTGGAGCCTTAAACTTTTTCTCAAGGCGTCCTTTCACTGCCGGCTCCGAAAAGGGGTGACGCATTGTCTGCAACCCCTCCTTCCACACGTGGTCTAGTATTGGTATTGAGAACACAGACCTCCTTCTCTTACCCATGTGGTCGAACAAAAAAGTCCTTTTTCTGTTCTTCCTGGGACAAACCAAATTCCTTACACACCTTCTCCATCATAGAATGGAATGCTGCAATGTCGTCCGGAGGGGACGGGTGAGCTGGGCTTCTTGGGGTTTCTAACTCCACTTCTGACTCCCAGGTAGGATCCCTAGAGGGGGATGATGAGATATCCGACATGGCTCCCCTGTCAGACTCTGAATCTGGCAGCTCACCTTCCTCTTGGGGTGCCAGTGGTGCTGAGATTGGCGTGCGTAAGTGCGTCGGTGGACGGGACGGGCCCGGCTCGTCGACAGGTGACTGTGGCAGGTTTACCTGAGGTAGTCTCTGGTCCAACGACTGTACTAAAGACTGAAGCGTGGACAGAATCTCCAACGACAAAACAGATTGAGGATTGAGAAGAGGGGCAGATACCGGAATACCGGATCCCCTCGTCGACGAGTCAACCACTTGTAGTCCGAGGTCTGCCGGGCCAGCTATTCTCCCGCTCTCGTCCTCCTCAGAGGACAGCAACACAGCCTGTTCTTGCAGTAAAGTATCCGGGGGGATCGGATCAAAACCTTCAGGCCTCCAGGCTTCCTGTAGAACCTCAGTTGACGAGGCCACCGTCTCAGTCGTTGTCGGTGGGGCGGTGGATACCGCATGCGTCAGTGGCAGGGTGGAGGCCGATGACTGGAACGCCATCGACGACGGTGACTTAACAGGTGGTTTAGGCGGCCTGCCTTTACTCGACCTATGGTGATCGCCCGAGGAGGATTTCGGACTTTCCTTGTCATGCTTTTTTGATGAAGATGACTGACTTTTTTTTCTCTAGCTGAATGACTCCGAGATGACTTTTTCCGTCGGTCGAGATTTCTTCGCCGGTGGTTCCGACGAGGCAGCGCGGTGTGATGTTTTCGCCGATTGTGTGGAGCCTACCTCCGAAGGGGGGTATGCCCCCGCTTCATCATTCAGCCATGCCACCAGCCGTCGATTTCGGTCTTCGAGGGTCTTTTGAGAAAACCCTTTGCATATGTCGCAGTTATCAGCCGAATGATGAGGGTGGAGACAATATATACAATCCATATGTCCGTCCCCCTCAAACTTTTTTCAAGCCGCAAGTTGCGCACAGACGGAACAGCGCTTTTCCTGACATGGAGGAAAATGTCCTCCAACTCCAGGTACACAACCTTGTACAAAATAGTAAGACGACGCGAGGAGATCCCACTACTTTGGAGACGGTTGAAATCTGAAGAGGAGCCGCGGGGGCGGGCCTCTTATACTGGGACGTCCTACGGAGCATGCGTAGGCGGGTCCTAAAAGGACGTAGATAAGACACAAAAGTGTTGGAAGTTTTCCTATAGGAAAAGGCTATGTGTACCGAGGGGTCCCAGTCTGACGACGGGGAATATTCCAAGCATGTGAATCCATGAAAGATCCAATGCTGGAGAAACTCCAGAGCCCCGAAGCCTCTTTGGGATGAGCTCGATGGCACCCTTCTTGAGCATCGCCCCTTACTTACAACAGTAGTTGAGGGATGTGATTTTCCTTCATGGCCACGGGTGGAACGCGAGGGCACTTCTTCTGAAACTCGAGGGCATGCCCTTGGGCCAGGGCGTCCAGCACCCAGCGGTCGGTGGAGATGGACTCCCACACGCTGACGAACCTCACCAGCCGGCCTCCCACCGGGGTGCTTCGGCAGGGGCCTGACCCCACAGTCGGTTCAATCTTGTTTGGAGGCCGCCTTGCCTCCTTGACCTCCCTGTCGACGACGACGGGCACCACCTGACTTGCCGCGTCCCCTGTAGGCTTCCTGGGACGAAGATCTTGCAGCTTGGCGGTACGTAGAGGAGCCACTGCCGGATCCCTTGGAGGCACCTTGTCTGCCTCCGGAGCACCGAAAGGACGGCCGTTGTTGGAGCACTCCCAGTGCCCGGGCAGTCTGTCTTGATGGCCTGAAGGGACTCATCAACCGCCTTCCCAAACAGGTTGTTCCCGTCGAAGGGCATGTCCAAAACCTTGGTTTGTACGTCCTGGCGGAAATCCGTGGCCTTGAGCCATCCTCGTCGTGTCAAGCAAACTGACGGAAACCGGTGTTGGCGATGTCCGTTGCCACCGTGATGGCGTGGTACGAAGCAATCTCACCCTCCTGTAGGATTTCAAGGGCCTCAGCCCTTTTGGCGTCCGGAAGGAAGTCTAACAGTCGGGCGATTTTGAACCACAACTCCGTCGTAGCGGGCTACGATAGCCAGGGCGTTGGCCGCCTTGATAGTCGTCACTGCGGATGAGATGATCCGTCGTCCCATCGTGTCCAACTTCCTGCCCTCGCCGTCCGGCGGGGAAGTTGATGTCGAGGCCGATGCCCCCCAGCTTTCTTCTTTGCCGCCGCCGAGACGACCGAATCCAGGGTAGGTTGTGCCCGAAGGCACAAGGGGGCAGCGTCGGGGACCCGGTACTTCTCGTACCGGTCCCCCTTTGCCGGCGCCGTGGCAGGGTTCTTGAAGAGGGCGAGCCCCTCATCCCAGATGTCATCAAGAAGCGGTATGGCGAGGACCGTCTTCCTTTTAGCCTCACGCTGTTGGTAAAGGAACCCTTCCTTCTCTTCTGGGCAGAGCTGGAAAAGCTCGGATGCTCTGGAAATCATGGAATGAAAGGATCCAATCTCGTCTGGCGGAGACGCCCGAGCAGGGGGCGACGGGGACACGTCCCGTCGTCGCCTCAATTTGTCATCTGTACCTGTCGTAGGTAGCCGTGTCCGTGCCTGTATCATCCCCGTGGGTAGTAGACCGGGGGGAGGGCAGAGGAGGCCGCAGAGGTGGGAGAGGTGGCATAGGATGCGTAGTCCTCTTATGCGGTGGACTTTCCGAAGGTCCTGGCTCCGGTTCCCCCGTAGGGTCTGGCTCAGGTACCTCCGTCGGGGAAGGGGCAACCTTGTCCTCATCTCCGAGCATAAGGACTGAATCGCTGACAAAATGGCCGCCGAAGTGTCCTGCGGCGCCGGAAACGGGCGCAAGGGCTCTTGAGGAGCCTTGTCGGCGACACCGTCGCTCTCGTCGCCCTCGTCGGGATCCCTTCCGATGGGCTGGGCCTCTTCCACAACTTCGATGAGCTCTTCTTCAGAGGTCGTGTCCGTATCCACGATGGCCACCAGCCCCTCCGCCACCTTTTCCAACGAGGACTTCGTGGGGGTCTTCTCAATGGGCCTGAAAGACTACTCCCTCCGTGGTGGCAGGGAGACTCTGGGTCCTGAGGGTGCCTCAACTGGTGTAGCCTCCACAGGCTGAAAATAAGAGATTGGACCAACCAGACCAAAGATAACATCTGATTACTATTTCAATTGTAATCATTAACTGTTTATTTTACAAAAAACACACTAAATTGCACAATGACAATTCTATTCATGTAAAATATGGCTCCATAAACCAAAACACATCCCTCCATACATACTTCATTCACAACTTCTTCATGCATTCATCATGTTCACAAACGATAGAAAATGATATCTTGTTCATATCACAATGACAGTTTAGGCATTTGTTACTTCAACGCTTGATAAATTTACAATGTGCCCCTCTGTCAACATTCAGGGGGTGGGAAAACTGTTTGTCGACATGTTTCGGTTGAGTTCTCAGCGTGGGCAAATGATTCCCTCGTATAGTGTGTTCAACCTTCTTCAGGACAAGGGAAACAATCGCCAGTTCCGCGTTGTCTCAAAAGGAAATGGGGGTGTGAGGCAAGGAAGCCTTGGGTCTCCTCTGAATCTTTTCAGTGGCTGGAGGACCAATGGGGTGGAATAAATCCTGTCGTGAAAGTTCTCAATTAATAAGCTTCACGTCGTGTCTCTCGATAGGAATGGTCACTAGCTCCGTAAGGATGGTAAACTGTGAACTCGAGCAAGAACGTGATACGGAACCTGATTAGGACGCTTCTAAGGTTCCCTGGTGTACTGGCTCAATAGGATAGGAGCTGTCAATTCAAGCAGGAGCGTGGTATGAACGCTCATAGAGTTCCCTGGTGTACTCCGATTAAAGTGGAGTGTCCATTGTGGGTGACGACGCTGCGAGGCTAGTGCTTTCGTGAGCCGTCTCGTAAGAGTCCTTGCGAGCTCCTCCGTAAAAATCTCTATTGAGCGTCCTAATCAGGTTCCGTATCACGTTCCTGCTCGAGTTCACAGCTTACCACACAGATTGGTCTGGTTGGTCCAATCTCTCTTATTTTCATTATAAATTGCCTGAAGGACCACAGACAAAAAGCAGGCACCCTTTATATAATTTCGCCTCCACAGGCTGAGCCAGGGCCGCGGCGACATCCTCAATCGAGGTCTTAGCAGGGTGAATTAAGGCCATCGTCACCTTCTGGACGCCTGGGGCCTTCACCTTAGAGCTTCGCTCCCCCTCTGCCGGAATCTTCGAGATCGACCGGGGCCTCTCCAGAAGCTTCGCCGGGTTCTCGGACTTCCTCTTACCCGAGCCAGAGCGTTGGCTCGTGGTTGATGGCGCCGGGGAGGATGCGCCCTGCCTGGCAGCCAAGGAGCCCGACCGTTTGGCGCTCCCGGTGCCCGCAGACTCGCAGTGCTTAGCCTTTTGTTGGGCCCCCGTCGCCAGGGCGCCCTCACAGGACTTAGAAGACCGCTCGGACTTCTTTTTCTTCTTCTCGCCTGACGGGCTCTTCCCTTCCAGCCAGTTGGCGAGACGGAGGTGGCGATCCTTCATGGTCCGCTCCGACATGTTCCCACAAAACACAGTCCTTCTCCATGTGAGTCTTGTCCTCATGGAGAGAGGCATAACGAATGCTCGTCCTCCTTGAAAACATTCTGAAGCTGGCATCCAGGGCAGGTCCTGAACAGCTTCCCGGGCGTCGAGCTTCCTTTCTCCTGGGCCATGTCCGGGGTAGGCCTCGGAACTTCTGGAATCCTCCAAAAGCGTAACTCGATGAAAACTTCACCCTTGAGGGGCGTAGAAAACTCCGAAACGGATCCCCGTTGATCGGATGTAGAAACGGTGGAGCTTGAGGCTCTATTTAACCAAAAAATTAGAAAAATCTCCTGAAAAAGCGCGAAAACGCAGCAAAAGCTTGAGAGCTACAGCACAAGGACTCCCCAAAACTTGAACGTGCAGTAAAAATCTGAGGATGGCTGCCAGAGGCGGGGCTTAGGGAGAGGGCAGTCATTGGCTGGGGGCAGCATGACCCAGAGACCAGTGATTGGTTACTACTAAGAAAGGCAGATCAGAAACGAAACCGATACTGATTTTTTTCTATACCGAGGATTCCCGGCCTGACGGGGAATATTCATGAGCATGTGAATCCATGCCAGACCCCATGCTGGAGAACCATAGGACTCAATTACTGGCCACATGTTTGAATGCACTTTTAAGTAGTTGTGGAAGCACACGTGTTTCCGTTCCACACCTAGACCCATGCATAGGTCATCCATTGTATGCTGGTAACGCCGCCCCCAGCCCTACGGAATCATGCAGTAGGCTACAGCTTTTAGAGTACTGCTGCCGACTTCGTGGGTGGCTCTGCAAACCTACCAATGTGTGGCTACAGTACTCCTATAACAGCCACTGTTAAACAAGGAACAGCAACCTGCATTGTCACGTGGCCGTGTTAAATGTTGCATTACTTTAATGTATCTGCTGCTTGCCTTTCTAGAGCACAAACAACCTTAGTGATGGTTAGAAAAGCACTGAAGCTGCATGGGGCGCACATAAATTGCTTTCTGCTACACGTAATGAAGCGTTTCCCGTCCTTGTAAACATGCTTGTATATTTGTGTATATCCGTGAATGCTACCCCTAACACTCATTTAATCTAGCTTTTATATAGCGCTATGAACCCTTAGGTATCAAAGTGCTGCTTATTACCCACGTGTGTGGTGCTCCTTTATCGACTTCAGAAGGATAAAAGGCTGAGATTGGCCCTGCCGGGATTCGAATCTGCGTTAGCAGGCTGTGCACACATGTCAAAGCAAGCGCTCTACTTGCGGTGCTAGCTGACCGGCTAATGGCGTAGCATAAAGTGTTTCTACTGCATGTGACAACTGAAAATAAAGCACAAGGGACCAGTAGGCAGGCTACCGCCCTTCCAGCAATTATGTAGGGTACTTTCATGTACACCATTTTGCACATCTGCTGGGGGCAACAAGAGGGGCTTTCCTGTAGGGCAGCATAGCTGTAAAACAATCTTTGCAAACCATATGCCGCGCTACAGACCCTTACTCTTCAAAGGCCATTGTATTGTGCATGTACTACAACGTGCTACTGTACAGGGGGAAGGTACTTGGAAGGGCGTGGGCACGGTCCTTACGGGAGCATTACAATGACTGGCGCCTATGTAGGTGAGGACCACACAATAATTCCGTCTCCCGGCACGTCCCCTATAGTATCTAGACAGGTGCTGCCCCTTCTGTACCAGAACTTTCCTGCCGTTCCTTCTGTGGTGTGAGAAAACCATAATAAATTAAAATGAACTGTGAAAGGGACAAAGGTAAATAAAGCACCTTTCACAGATCAACAGAATTGCCAATGCACGCATGCAAGGCGGGAGGCATGGCAGTGTGGTAAACACTAATTCAATCGGTTACAAAGGGTGTCGCTGAACAGAAGGGGGTCTGGGAAACTACCAGCATGAACACAGCCCATTGACTTGTTCTTGGGTGGGTGGCCCCTGGGAGAGTCTCAACCAAGTCTTTAGCTCACTATTTTCACAGAGAAGAAATTTCCCCGCATATTAGTCTCTGTCCTGCCCAGGGGCAGTCCAGCACCGAAATGCTAGGCAATTCTCCGAACGAGAGTACCACAGCAACCCCATACAGGTGTTTCAGCCTAGTTGGGCATCATGAGTGAGGTGAAGCTATGCCTCTCCAAGAGCAGTGAGCAAGGGGTCCACGTCCGCGCCATTTTCCCTGCACAATGAACAGCAACAACATCAGCATAATTGCGTGTCACACAGAGAAACCAAAATCTGGCACTTCCTTGTAGCTACTCCATAGCACTACACATGCACATGAGATTGCAAAATGAGTAGCCTCTGCACATCGTTTTCCATTCACTCCCACTCAATATATGTCTGAATACCCTAAAACCTACACGCTGTGCCTGGTCCTTACACACCACACCCACAATCCCATCGCCTGTGCAGGCCTATTTCTATTGCAGTCATCTGCAAAAGGGGCGAATGTAAAACGTGCCACACTGCAACTATCTCGATATTCGTGGACTTTTTCTGCTGTGCACGCGCGGGAGTGGGGGGAATAACTTTCAACCAGGGGAGTAGACATCGTTAGGTGTGGTGGCTCTTAAAAGAACCTTTGTTTTTGTTTTCTAAAGGTGCTTCCGTGGAAACGATTTATTTGCAGTCTTCATACGTAAATGTGTTTTTTCAACATCAGCCCACATTCTTATAACTCGGGTCTTCACTGCAGTGTGTGGATTGCGAAACTACATTTCATCATTGACACTGTGCAACAAAGATGTGCCATTTGCCTTGAAAAGATGTATGCATCACAAACCAATGTTCACATTCTCACAAGAGAACATCCCAGCAGCATTCAAGAAGACACATGCTTCTGTTGATGAGACCCCTTCCGACCTCTGGCTGGCGACCGGAATCATTGGAATACTTCCACACTATTCTCGGGGATATACATGAGAAAGCCACCTAGGAAAAAGGTGCTGCACTGCTTTCATCATAATCTTCAGTTGACTAAACACAGGAACAAGGCATGTAACCCAAAAAGAAGGCTCCAAAGTGCACAATCACAAAATGTACAGTTGCCGAAGAGTCCACGTGTCGACATCCTACAAGCAGTCTGCCGAAACATCACGATTTGACACTACACCACAAAGCGTCCACTCCCTCCAAACCGAAATTGGCAGGCAAGTCTTCTTGTGGCATACACGCACAGGTCTTCGATAAAGCCATCACCCACATCGAAAACTGTCTTGCCATGTTTGCCATCCGCAGTACACAAAGTAATGGGGGAACTAAATGCAGCCCTTTCCTGCGACGCACACCCAGAGCACCTGATTGGCCAAAGGCCACAGTCCCATTTCCATTGGCCACCATGGTGAGAAGCGCAAAATGTGCCACGTGCCTTTCCCCAATCAGCGCGAGGGCCGCGCCCCGGTGAGGCAGGAGTATTCTTCCTCCCTATTGGTGCTCTTTCCTGGACGTACACCCTGAGCACCTGATTGGCCAAAGGCCACAGTCCCATTTCCATTGGCCAGCATGCTGAGAAGCGCAGAATGTGGCACGTGCGGGTCCCCAAATACATCGAGGGACGGGCCCGAGTGAAGCAGGAGTCCCTCTTCCCATTTGCGCACACCCCAAGCAAGTGATTAGACAATCCCCACAGTTCCATTTTCGTGGCCACCACTCGCAAAATCCCTGGATGTAGCTTTCGCGTTGCATGCGGGCGTGGGGGGAATAACTTGCAACCAAGATAGGGGTAGTTCGTGGTAAGGGGTGACTCTTCAAAGCTTCAACGGGAACACTTTTCTTCGGTTTATTAGCTTTTTTGAGTTCTTCTGTTCACATTAGTGCAGTAAACTCTTCACCGCAGCCTGTAGACTAGCAAACAAAACTGCATTGCCAATGGGGGACAACAAAATGCCATTTTCTTGGAAACACTCCCCATTTCCACAACTAATGAGGTCATTGTTGCAGAACATTCCATGAGCAGGCAAAAGTATACATGCTTCCGTTGATGAGGCACCTTCCTGCATCTGGCTCGGAACATTCATGAGCAGTAGGCCATACTCTGGTGTTCTGGATGAGAAAAGCACCTTGACGGTGGGAAAAAGCATCCTCGCGACATTCAGCAATCTCCTCAGTCTACGGAACAAATCTAAGCAAGGCAGGTAAACCCATATGCATGCCGCCGTAATGGAAGACGGTGACTACTACTGGAAAAGTGGTCAGGTCTTTGCAAAGTGCATGCATATAGGCGAAATTGCACACAGAGCTTTCCACGATACATACACTTCTTCCAAACCAAAATTGCAGTTGGTGTCTGTGCAGGGCATAGTTGTGCAGATCTATGACAAAGGGATCACATACAGTCAATGTTTTTCACCATGTCAGCCACTCTCAGTACGCAGACTATAATGTACACCTGTTACACCTCCCCTTCCTGTTAACCACACCCACACTACCTGATTGGCTAATCCCCACACTGCCATGTGAAGGGCACATTTTGACACGTGAGCCTCCCAAAGAAGCGCGAGGGCCGCATCCCTGTAAAGCTGGAGCAGTCCTTCCCAATATGTTCTCTACAGCTCTACTTCATTAGGTTACGCGTAAATATGCACACGCATCCACCAGTCGCATCAAGCCGCCATCATCCAACACTGTATGTACCGTTAAACATTTACAGTACAAATGGCGTGCCATTCCAAAGCACATCCACAAGTTCAATGGAAGTATGCACGATTTCTCCATCCCTATACATCCACATAGCCACCCTGGATGTGGCACGTGTAATCCTTAAAGTACCATGTAATGCCCTATCTTTTCATGATAGTGTGTGGGGGAGGTTGCGGAGGTGGTGTGTTGGGGGTAAACATCAAACTTGGTAGGGGATTGTCTTCCATCGTAGACGTATTAAGGTGTTTTTGTGACACGCGTGCAAGCTAATTTTATTTATTTTCTCTTTGTATGCGTTTGTTTGCCTCCCATCACTTTTACCACATTCTGGTCAATGTTTCTTGCAGTGTAAAAGAAAACTGCATTGCCAATGGCGCTCAAATAAATGCCATTTCTACGGAACCACTGTATTTTGCGACCTCATGATCCCAGTGGGTGGAGAAAAGGCCAGCAGTCTGCATAATCCCACGCAGAATTCTGTTTATAGCACACCTTCCGACATCTGGCTGCAGACAAATTACAGTGTCATGGACCCAAACTCGTGTTATGCACGAGTAAACTACCTTCGCAGTAGGAAAAATATGCATCACTGCGGTCAGCAACCTTTTCAGGTGACTGATTAATCGTTCACATGACATTTAACCCAAATGAAGACTTCCATAGTGCAGCACAACAAAGTCAACGGTTGTGATGGACGCCACATATCTGCAAAGGCGACCCATGCCGCCGAAACTGCAGTCACCCCGACAGGCCCAGAGAACATCCACTCCTTCCAACCCGAAATTACCAGCAACGCCTCTTTGCACACACCACCTGTGCAGATGGCGCCCGAAAGGTATCACCGACGATGAGCAATGTGCGTCTCTCCAGCTCGACTACCCTCATGACACAGTATAGGGAGGAAATGGTACCGCCCATTCCTGTGAACCACGCCCTAAACTCCTACTAGCCTATTTCCCACATTTCCATTTCCCTTTTCACCCTGCTCATAATGACAGGATGTGCACGTGCGCTCCCCCCGCCCCCCCCCCCCATCTACACTGAGGGCCACAGCCCAGTAAAGCCGAGACAATCCTCCCCTATGCACGGTCACTTTTTGCAGCACTCCATTGGGTGCGGTCAAATTTTCAAACAAGTATGCAGCAATTACATACAAAACCTCTGCATTGCACACTTTCATTTCTATACAGCACTCAATATTTACTGTTGAACACTCAGTACATGTTCTGTTTCATTGCAAAGCCTCTCCACCAGAAACTTCTGCTAAATAATGCACGACTGCAGCATCCACAAAGATCCTAAAACGCACCCAGAACACCTTCGGCCATGCACACAACATTGCAGCCATTTCCACACCCACCACAAAGCTACACATCCAAGCAAGCGACCATGTGAAAGCATGATGTGCAACAGAAGTCTCCGATTTTGGCACAAACCTCAGTCCATTGCTGTGATCATATCCAAGACATCTTTTCTGGAGAGTCAGTCTTATGGCTCTCAGTTCTTTAATTAGGTTGAATCCCTTTATGGTAGTGTTGATGGTATGCGGGAGCTCCCATCTGGTTATCTGTAACCATTTGGCATTCGCCATTGTCTGGATCTCTGGCATGAAAATAGTCGTGAATATTGCTTAAGTCTGGCTGAAAAAACTGTTCATACAGCATGTCATTAATTTTGCCAAAAAGTAATTTCCCCCTCTCCGTTCGATTGAGAAATTCAATTGCTCTCCTCTTTCTCATGCGAGCATCTGCTTTTGGGAACTCCCAAATGTTCAGGTCACTTTGTCCATGTTCCGGCGTTGGTGATTCCAATCACTATAGAACAGCCCTCCCCAGTCCTTGGGTAACTTCGTATATGCTCTGGATCCGCAGGCCCAGTAGTGGTCATCACTACTGTTCCATCCTTCATTCTTAGTACATCGAAAATTCGACCGCACTGCTGATTCGCTCCAACTTTTCTTGTGCTGTTTCAAAAGCATAGTTCGGCACTAGCCAGAGGCAGACACTATCTGCAACGGGCCTCCTTTGTCATCGACCATAGTTAGCAACTTTGCAAGCTTCGATCAAAGGTTTGCCTCCCTTCTCCACCACCCCCCCCTCGAACCGCTCCCTCCATATCTAAAACCGGTTAGAAAAATGATGTTATTGCTACTGCTCTGCACACAACCAGGCCTTCATCCAACTGGCGAGAGAGTACAGTTCCCTGGATTTGCATCTGTCCCCTCTCATTGCATTTTGTATTTCTTCATAATCCTTTCCTTAACAATTGAGCTTTTTATTTACTACCCATCGGATTCCTGCTCCATTCATTCCAGGCTGTTCATATCTTATCACGTGATCTCTGGTGTGTGGTCTCTCTGGCCTTTAAATCTTGCACATAATCTTCCTGAGCAGTCTTCTCGGTCACCCATACCAAGGATGCCGTTCGACCCTGAAACTGAACTCTTGCATGGTACAGTGCAAGGTGTGTCATGCAATGAGCTATCTGGACTGCTACTTCTATAGCTATGAATATCTTGGAATTCCCCCCACAGCATACGGTAAGAGCACAAACATAGCAGTTCTCCTTAGAGGTTCCCCGTCATGTGCCGATACCACATGTTATTCCCCAGGTAATGTCTAGATAGTTATTTAACGCAATCATCTTCCCTTGTGTCTCTCCCTCTCGCAAGGTGAGCTTGTGCATAAAGCTCATGAAGTATCAGTAATGGTTCTGTCATGGAAATAGGTGACCTCACATGCGTCACTGGTGTGGGAATAATAAATGGCCTAGGCCTGTTAACTGACAATTGAGTCACTGGATTGGGAGGGGTCAAAGGGGCCTCTATCGTGCTTGGACCAATAAAATAAACAGTGAATTAGCAAAATCAGAAAAATAAATGCTGAACATGGATATATTATGCACCAATACATTAGTCCCCACCATTTATGATTCTCCACACGTGGATTACACTCATTTTCCAAAACAGCACAATTCTCTACAGTCCTCATTGTGCCCGTATACTGCTTTAACGAAGGAAACATTTTTCAATCAGGCAACCTTGTTAAATGGTCAGGTAGTTGCAAGATGTGTTCAATTATCACCATAAGCATCCTCCTGATTGCAGGGCCATTTTTAGGATCATCCACGAAAGTATGTATATCCGTACTGCACCCAACAAAATAGGATAAACTCGAAGTATAAAAACAGCAAGGGGTCATCTATGGGTATCAGCATCTGACAGGACCAAAGGATTTAACCAAACAAAAACTCAGTAAGGAATCAATCCGGAAACTGCTCACGTTTCCAGTCATCAAATTCAAACTCCAGATTTGGCATATTTAGAACATCAATACTTTCTAAAGCCCATTCAAAAAATTCCTCCTCAAGAACTTGGTTTGCACCCTTGCTATAATATCTATAACGTGTGTCTGGGGTGAGCCACAGTCCAAATGCACACTTGCATTTATTTAATCAGCAACCTTAGTGTCGTCTTTCCTCATTGATCGCCTGCACGTGCTGAACTTCTCGTCTTGCTTCTGAATTGATAGGTAGGGGGTGCAGTCTCACCAGCATAAGGTTTTACATCGCCCAAGTGAATCCAGGCACAATTTTCTTGGACTTTTACTTCTGAGGGATTAACAGTCTCAACAATATAGGGACCACTAAAATGGGGCTCATTCCACTTCCTTGTGAAGTTACGCACTAGTAATCTGATAAATAATTTAGGTACAGGTAGTAGGTGTTTATGTCTGGTTGCTGAATGGTCATCTGTATCCGGAGACAGACTCCCTTTATGCTTGAGTTGATCTGAAATGAGATACTCATACTAGCAGTCATACATATCAAATAAGCAAGCAACTCATTTCCTAACATTTCTGCAGTCTTCTGGGCATCACTTCTGCTCTTCGATGGAGGAGGCAAAGGCGTTCATTCGCCTCCCTGTAACTCACTCATGGGTGATGAGGTGGTGGTGGTCCGACCAAGGCGGATTACTTCGTGCATACAATGCAAGGGGCAGGCAGCACAGCCATCCCTTCAGTGTCACTCAATTTCAGTTGAGTCGCTCACTTACCCTGTTCTCTTGCGGTGATAAGCAGAAGAAAACCGGTGTTTTATATTTAATAGGCTAATCTGTTCAACTACTTCATTAACAAAATGGGGCCCATTGTCGGATCTCAGCCCCTCACATACTCCCCACCTGGGAAAGACTAAGTGGCATCAGGGTGTGTACAAGGACCTGCCTCGATCCACCTGGAAAAGGGACACCACTACCATATACCTGTATCAACTACACACTTGCAGCATATCAACATAGTCGATATGTAACCGCTGAAAAGAACCATTTGGTCAAGAAATCACTGATTGTTCACAGTATATGCCCAGCAGTAAACTTGACATACAATGCAATTTACTACATAAAATGCAACGTGTTCCAACAGGTTTGGTACGAACCAGCCCTCCGCAATAGCTGCTGCGAGGCTTTCACAGCCGCAGGGTAGTACAGCTGTTCAAGCGCTATCTTTAACAAGGCTACATGCATCACTGGCATCTTGCTCTTCCTGCGGTGCACTGCCTTGAACTTCCATCAACTGTTCTCGATAAGCGATTAAACCCTTAATTTACTGTCATAATCGGGACTACTTTTTCCTTTACATCTGGAGTATCAAAACTGGAAATATCTGGTGAATATGCAACCCTTTTGGCTTCTTAGTCTGCGGCTTCATTACCGCGCGATATAAATAAAATGAGTTTGCTTAGTATGTGCTGTGCATTTAACTATTACAATGCCTACTGGGAGTTGTAGTGCCTTGATAAGCCTGTCCAATAATGCTGCTGTTGCACTGGAGTGCCATCCACTCAGAGGTAGCCCCTCCTTTTGGAACGTGCCAACCCTGCGTGCACAGTTGATGTCATATAGGCGGAGTCACTGTACACGGTCACTTCCTGCCCTTCATGTTTTTCAAAGTCTAAGTGCCACCAATTCTGCTGCCTGCGATTAAGTGAGACGGTAGTCGGGCACTTGTTACCACTTCAAATTCCCTGTTTGCTCTGCCTTAACATGACAGCACCTGAATGCCTTTCGCCATCAGTTTGATCATTTTTTGAAGACTCAATGAAGAGAATCTCCCCCCACCCCCACACTCCTGCGAATGCATTTTCCTTTACGTGTGGGAGGTCTTCGTAATACTCCTCGTAGTTAGAGCAATCCTGCACATGCTCTCCTACCACAAGCTCAGCTACAAACGTGACAGGGTTCACCATTTTACACCCGACCATTTTGATGGCTGGATTCGATCTAACTACTCATACGCAGAGATGTCAATGTACACTTAGGTTTTTCCAAAATGGCAAAGCATGCTCAAAAAACATTGTCCTAGAACACCCCATCATAATACAGGTAGACTTCTCCATTGCAAACACCACTGCTGCCAGCGACTGTTCGCAAGGAAAGTGCCCTCATAACTGGGTCTAGAATCCCACAGTAATATGCAAGGGGTTTGTACCTGAATGTAGTTCTGTGTAAGCACGGTCATGACCGTCCCAGTTGTGTGCGAAAACAGAAAAAACTCCTCAGCATAGTTGGGAATCCCTAAAACTGGAGCTGTACAGTTTTTCAACCCTTCCTCAATTTCCTCAAGCCATTCTATTTTCTCCTTATTCACCTGTGCTCTTTTTAGAGCTTGCAAAAGGGGTCTTGTGTATGAACTGTATACCCACAATCTTACATAGTTACATAATCCAAAAAACTGCTGCATTTGGTTTATCGTGTGCAGTTTTCATAATTGCCTCAGCTCTTTCAGGCATCATCTTATTTCCCTCATGTGAGATAAACTGGCCTATATACAACACCTCTTTCTGACAATATTGCGATTTCTCTGTCTACCTTCTATCCTTTGTCTGCTAGGATAATCATTAACTGAATCAAATCTGGTCTGCACTCTTCTGTTCTGCTACAGATCAAAATATCAACCTAGTCCATCTGGAGGATCCTATTAAAGATCAATGGAGACTCGCAGTACCCTTGCAGCAAACTAGTGCACTTCAGTTTAGTCTAGCAAAATGTAAATGACGTCAAATCTTGGAAGGCCGTATGCAATGGAATTCAGTAAAATGCATTTTTCAGGTCAATCACTGAGAAATATCATGCCACTGCTGGGATACTACACAGTATCGTCGCTGGATTCGGAACTAAAGGAAAATGCCTAGACAATCTTTTTAAATCAGCCTCATGTCCTGTATGAATCTTCACAACCTTCCCTTTGATTTTTTCACAGGATACACTGCAGTATTACACAGTGACTGACGTCCCTAAAATACCTTGTTCCATCAAGGCTGAAATAGTCTTGAAAATACCCTCATCCGCCTCTCGAGACATGGGATAGCGTCTGGCTCAATGGAAATTGCTCCTGGTTTCCACTTAATCTTAACCTTTCCCACCCCCTTCAATAGTCCTACGTCATAGGGGTTTGTGGTCCATAAAGTGCTCAGTACTTTTTCCAAGTCTTCACAAAAAGATGCTCGATGTGGTAATCCAGTATGCAATACTCATCTCAAATGCTACCTCATCTGACGGATCTTTAAACATATCCTTGTCAGTGACGTCAGTCAATCTATACCCTTCCCCAATGGCAATCACGGTTCTCCATGGCCTGCCTTCAAGCATGGCCAGTTCCATCTCGCACTATGGCTGCATCTAACTCTAGGGGAATAATCTGTCCCCCTCTTTGTCCATAGTTATCTGGTCAGAAGAAAACAACAGGTATTCTCATAATCTTTCCCAGTAAACCGGGTAGCCATGTCCACAAAATGCGTACCCCATAATGAAAATCTTCTGGCTCCAGGGGCATTCCTCGATGAGCCATTTGCCTTGTTCACGCCAATATAAACTCGCCCACGTTCAAATGTATCCCTGGAGTAGAACACACTATACCTTCATCAGTAAAGAAATTGTCATTAAGATTTGTCATCAAATCTCATCTTAGAATCTTAACTGGTGTCTGCCGTAAATACAATAATGGAACAGACATGTCACACTCTCCTATAGAGACTGGTAATTCATCAGTAAAAGGATATCTACTTGTAGCTCCAAAGAATCTTTCCGCAGTCATGGCATTTCCCATCATTGGCTATTTGCCCTCTCGTATACATGAACAAGTAGCTCCAGTGTCTACTACAAAAGAAAAAGAAGATTTGCATCCTATAGTTACATCAATCCTCTGTTCCTCTTGGTGGTCTGGGGTTACCGATAGTACTGAACACAAAGTCGCCCTGTGAGCTGTCCTATTGTGGATACGCGCTTATCCCTGTATCCGTGAAGGGACTTCCTCCCACCAAAATGACACCTCCTACTCAGTGTCAATAATCTTCCTGTGTTTGCATTTTTCTGTATCTGCATGGGCACGTGCTGCGACTGCCCTTGTGGCAGATTCAATTGTGCTTGCTGTGGTTGCAGTGCCAGTTTCATTTGCAGCGCTTGTGCTTGATAAACACGTCTGATCTTGTGCATACCCATCCCTAGCTGGTGAGCTATATGCTGGAGGATAAGCAGTCCTCCCACCCCTCTTGGAGAAATGCCCATTCTGTACATACCCTTGGCTCCCACATGTTCATGCAATATGTCCCGACATTCCACACGTCCAACATATAGGAGGAACTCTTCGAATGTTTCCCCCTTGCATATTCTGATCATCATTCTGCATATTCTGGACCCCACCTTGGTTATTCTGAAAACCACCCCTTCCTCCAAAGCCCATTCCTCTGCCTAGTGGCACAAACCCATTCCCTCCTTGATTTATTTGGTGTTGATTGTCCACCTGTGATGTACCCACTGCTTGCTGCATTCCCAATCCTTCTCTGCTGGTCAGTATCGCTCCTTCCAAGGTGTACTTTGACAATTTCTTCTAAACCAACTTGGCCAAGTGTTCTAGCATCTTACTTCTTTTTTCTCTTGCAGCAGCTGACAGTGATTCACTATAGTCAACTGAATATCTGCCCATGGCTTCGCTTCCCACCAATTTCTTGAGGGCTCTGAACCGGCTCAGGCAATCCCAGATATAAGATGTGGTAAAATAAAGCCACTGATTTTCCCCAGAGCTCTCCCATTTCAAGAGTCTACTGTTCCTGAATGCTTTGAATATAAGCAAGCAGATCTTTCGTGCCATAATTGCACCCATGTCCGATGGATCAGGATACTGTACCCTGAGCGCTCTCCAGATATCTGCCCTACAATTGTTAAATGGCACTCCATCGTGTGCTGTGTTCTTTGCCGTGACACGAATATCCTGCTCTCATCCAAATGTCATTAGCCATTTCCCCCAAGAATAGCTGCTAGGAGACCCCTTAATGTCCCCTATTGCTAAAGTATTTCCTCCTGTCATTTTCTCTAGCGCATAAATCCATTTTCCTGCACACGCCGTTAAACTAGGGAGTTTACATCTTAAATTGTCCTTATCCATTTCTGGCCACAGAATATACAGAGGTCTGCCCCTCCTTTCTCCAATAAAGGAAACTGAATGAACCCAAATCCACAATCTGCTCCCATAGTCTATCCATAGAGGGAACAATGGTTCCCGATCACGTACCTGGCAATAGCCTCAACCTGCTCACATATGGTAGAAACTCCCTTCTCGCTATGCAACAGTTCTTTACGTCGCTCTGGATACGCTATATGATTGGGAGTTCTAGCCTTAGGGCTGCTCTAAATCAGACCATTGTACTTGTCTGTCTGCAGACATCCCTTGCGAGGTCATGCACTTCCCTCTTCCCCATGGAAGGTTTCCCTCTCTTCATCTGACATTTAGTCCCCAACTAGGACTCCTCTGTCGCACTCGTCTAAAGTTAACTTGCTAAGAGACAAAGTTATATGCTCAAGACCAAGTGGGCTTCCTTATTCGCCTCGTGATTGGGCAACTGACCGATATTCCTTCCCTCTGTTTGCTAGCTCACCTCTTGCACTCATAGCCTGATCGAGCATCGGAGATAGGATCGATAAAGCCCATCTCGAAGTTCTCATCTAATGCAACTTCCGATGGCCCAGACGTTGCTCCCTGCGATGGGAGGAACTCCTCTATATTGCTCAATCATATCACTGGACTCTGCTCCATTAACTCTTTCTGAATGTGATCAATATCGCGCTCCTTCCATCTCCTTTTTCACTCCATTTCTTAGTCCAATTCTTTTTGCTTTCTCGCTTCCCATCCAACTCTTTCCTCTTCTTATCTCTTCTCTTCCATTTGCCCTTCACTACTCTTCCCTTCGTCTATTCTTTTATCCCTTAATTTCTGCACTTCCTCCTTTTGTCTTGCCTGTCTCCTTCGATTTCTCTGCCCTTATTTCTTTTGCTCCTCCGCCCTTTCTTCCCTCTTTTGCTGCTCTTCCTGATACATCTGTTCTCCTCTGCCTGCTCTTATGCTCATCTTCCTTCAGTCTTTTCTTGTTCCCTGTCTTTTATCCTGTTAATCTTTATCTTCCCTTTGCTCAACTGCCTGGATACTTTTCCTGTCGAGCTTGAGCAATATCTGTCCACCCATCCATTCGTTCTGTAAGAGCGTTCTCGTCAGCTCCATCCTTTTCTCCTTTCCATCTCTAAATCTCTCGTTCTATGACTGGTTACATTCAATCGTTTGCTTTTCTCCTTTTCCTGTAAGACCTTAAATATCTCCTTTCTTCTAGTCTCTTCTGGACCACTGTCACTGCTATAAGCAGGCGGATCATATATCTGATTAGTATACCCAGTTGCCGCTTTCAGTTCCTTTAATTGATACTATCCTGTGCTTTGTGTCAATGCCTTGGACTTCAGGTAAGGGGAGCAGAAGGCTCCACACCTGCCTCCTTACAAGCATCCAATCTCAGGAGGCGGGTCCTCTCGTTCCTCCTGGTACATTTTCCAGATCTCTAAAATATCTAACCTCTTCTCCAATTTCTTCCCTGTGCACGCAGCATGCATGTATGTGGTCATGAGTTGCAATGCTGCTTTTGACAGCAAGTCCCCTTGTGGCCATGGCATGAACATTTTGCCTGCTGTACCTTTTACCCATTCTGCACTGTACTGTTTAAGCTTAGGAGCATGTTTTGGCAGCGTCTTACACAGGTGCCTCAGTGGAGTAATGACTCCCATTGTGACGAGTCTCAATTGACTGTCAATACTTACCGCTGTTTCAGAAAAACAAATATGAGCACGTTCCAACCTTGGCTGCTCAAAGCCTCTTTCTCAATTATCTCAACCTACTTTTTCTGTCGGCGCCGACAAGGACTTGAAAATAAGTAAACTTTATGTCTACTTCAACTTTATACAACTTATTCTTGTCCCTCCTCGACACCTCTCTTCAATTACAAAATACGCAAACTAGTCCCCTTTTCCTCCTAGCCCCTAAAATACTCAGATTGAAGTTTGAGTCATTCCCCAACATAAACCTGTTTATGTGCCGCCTATTTATCCCTTGATGTTTTCTAATTACTCCTTTTAACCCTGCCTTGAGGTAGGAAACCAGGCTCTTCAGACGCCCATCGTCTTAACGTCCCTCGTTATACACTAGATAACCCCCCCCTCGCTACATTTCTACGTTACCACAATCCCATTCCCTTATTTTGCCAATGTACTCAACATTCACTTTTCTGCTCAAGGTCTTCGTATGGTCTATAATCGGCCACCGTTACCTTCTGTCTGCTAAGCGCTTGTGGAAACCAGGAGGGATTTAGTCAAAGAGGGACAAGTCCCACTTATATCAATTTTCTTGCAAGTTTTCTATATCAGCCACTCTCCACAGGAAACCTTGCGATCTCCCGGCTAGATGGCTGGATGTGTCCGATCAGCCAAAACATTGGAAACCTACTTGTTGATGGGTCTGAACCATCCTCTCCGCTACCACGTGAACCCGTAGGCCCTTTAAGCGAGGTAGCGCTATCCGAGATGGAAGGGGATGCAGAATTTACTCTCGCACCAATAAGAACGACTCAAGAAGTTGGCAAAACATGACTTATTTGCAATGGTCTAAAACAGGGAGTACAACGATCAGACGTTCGCTCAAGTCTCTTCAACTCCCACTCAATGCATTTCATAAAAACAGACATACTAAACATTTGTAATAGGCGACGTCATACTACGTGGCAAAATAAGAACCTAACTAGGTTGTGATAGGCTTGAGGGGTACATCTAGATATACTTTCTATGGGTTATAGGAGTATGATTGATCTAAATACGCACGCTCATTTCCTAACAATTCTGCAGTTGTCTGGGCATCACGTCTACTCCTCGTTGGAGGGGGCAGGGTGTGTCATTTGCTTTCCTGTAACTAGCTCATGGGGTGTGAGGTGGTGGTCCGACCCAGGCAGATTCCTTAATGCATACAATGCAAAGGGGTAGGCAATACAGCCATCCCTTCAATGTCAATTTAAGATTGGCGATTCTTTAAGACAGCCTCTCATATCCCGTTCGCTTGCAGGTGATGAGCAGAAGAAACTTTATTTCACATAGTTTATACAAACTTTTGAAATATAAACTTAAACAGTTACTTTCAATATAAAAAGGAGAAAAAAAAGACATGTTACTAATAAATCAGAAAAGCGAGTATCAAAAACACCACTCTGGCCACCAATTCTCACTGCTGTCTGGTAAATTCTCTCATTTCTAGACAGCTGACACCACCTCGAGCATCTTTTGCAAAGAACCTCATTAATGCGAACCATAATGATTTACAGTCACTGTTAACTTCTTTGATACTAAGCAATAGACTGATCTGTTCGAATACTTCATCTAGGAAAGACATCTCAGAAAAACCTTTGCAGCGCAAGTGGCATCCACGGGTGTACATGAACCAGCTTCAATCCATCTCGAAAAGGGGCACACCATTTACCTATATCCACTACATACCTGCAGCATATCAACATAGTCGATCTGTAAACACTGAAAAGGACCATTCGGTCAAGGAATTACTCCTCCGATTATTCGCAGTGTGCCCAGCAATAAACTTTTCATATGATGCAATTTACTACATAAAAAGCAACGTGTTGTAACAGGTTTGTTAAGAACCAATCCTCTTCAATAGTTGCTGTGAGGTTTTCCCTAGTTACATGTGCAGGGACTACCAGCTGTTCCAACGCTACCCTCACGACTACTGGCATCACCAGTTTACCAGTGCTGTATTGTCGCCACAATGCTTCAGAGGGGGCTAAATAATACCCCCTCCACGTCCATAGCTCTTTCTCTTCCTGTGGAGCCCTGCCTTTAACTTCCATCAACTGCGTTCTAGACAAATTATTAAAGGATAGTTCCGGGACTTTTTTATTGTCCCTACGGTTCGGCCATGTGTTTTTAAGCATAAATCGGTAGATCGTAGAAAACTTTCCTATGGACCTTACCCGACTTTTCGTCCATTAACGCACTCGAAATCAGCTGCCATTTTGTGATAATCCTATCACTTGCCGCATCGCCCTGGCTGACCTGCTTTTGCGGCACTAAATCAAACCCCCCGCCCCTGAGCCTGACATCAGCAGACGCGTACCGCCCATTTCCCAACGCCAAAGCACGTTTCGTGTCAACAATCGCTGCGCCTCAGCTAATGAAGTGTCGCCATGGAAATGGCAGGACGCCTCTTTCCTCAATAAGTATAAACACACCGTTTCACAACACACAGCAGCAGATTTTCGATTCCATTCCTCTCTCTGTGTTACTTTGAGTATTCTGTGACTCGTTTCTGTGCTCTGGTCAGCTACCTTCGCCGCTTCTAGGCCTTGTGAACACCTGTACCATCTCTGTAAATTATTTTACTTTCTTTACCACACAATGGCTACAATAATGCCGTATATGTACGAGCCCGAGTACACCGAGGAGGAACTACTGGAAAGGCAAGCACGCGAAAACGATGGGGATTCGGACGGCAGTTGGGAGGACCAGTCAACGGATGAAGAGCCTGGACCATGCCGCATGGACGGCGTCTCCACCTGGTGCACGTGCAATCGGTGCGAGCTAATGCCAACTGAGGAGGAGAACTGCTGCTGCCGTGAAAATTCCGGGTGCTTGGCCTACATTTCGGAAGGCGAGCCAAGTCCGCAATGCATCACCGAGCTGCCAGAGTTCAGGGAAGCCTGCCTCTCACGGACCGTGTTGAGGATGATGGTGCTTATGAACGAACTTCGCGGCACTGTTCGTCCGCGTAATCCGAGTAACGAGTAAGTATACTCTGGTTGTGATGTCAGTGATGCCACTACTATTTCATGGTCGTCTCCCACATATAAAATTACATATACATATCATTCGAACGCATGTAAATTGGTTCCATTGCATCTTTCTTTTTCACAGGTGGTACATGCTGGTGGCCTATCGTTGCTTCACTTGGTGGCTTCACGGGAGGCTCGGACACCGCGTTCGGAGAGTAATACCTGCCTGTGCGGTACTTGCCATTAGACAACATTTCCCCAGCGACAGTGGACAATACCGCAGATTTTCCCTGGATGTGCTGCAACTGGAACTTTACAATGTGTAATGTTTATTATTTATGTTCAATTGAAATTAAGATCTAAAATAAAACCCAACATATATTTTAACAATGGTTGTTTTGATTTGGTATTTATAAACTCACCCCCCTGCCTTCCATGTACTAGATCCTGCAGCCTGCCTCTTACATGCAGTTAGATGGCCTCTCCTTGGTGAGGCCCTGCGGCAAACGAGTCTTGTCTGCACGACCACCGCCCCAATCCACCCCCCGCCCTATCAAAGGCAGTTCGCACCGGGGTACTTGCGCTGGCAAGTGGAGCTGTCAGGGAGCGATAAAGGCCAAGAGGTGCCAAAGACCATGTACACTTCAAAGTGGTCTATAGAGCATGGTTTGTTGTTCCCATGTCTACCTCCAGACCCCGTGTCTCCTGCCAAGCATCCCCCCTCACGCTGGACGTCCCCCTGCAAACCGCATAATGCCACGACATATACACGTCATTCATTCACAAACACACCCGTTTCGAATTCTTTATAACCCACTTCATATTTCGAATGAGAACTTCTTTGCGCTTTGCTAGTCAACCCGTGAAGGTGCTGGTTATCTGCTCTTCGTCTCTGTGAACTTCCGTGACCACTTCGAGCAAACTCGTCAGTTTGCAAACTGTGAACTGCTCCCTGTTCTACGACAAGAAACTACTCTGATCCCTGCATCTAACTGTTTGTTCGTCAAGGTAAGGCCATGTAACAATCATTTTGCGTCCAATTTTTTAATTTATATCCATTTGCTAGTAGTCATCAAATTGCATCCATGTTTTCTTTTCGTTCAAGACAGTACATGCAAGGAACTAGTCACATGTTCTGAGTTTAGTCAAATTATTTTTCTATTTTTTTAAAGTTATTCAAATACTTATCCGCATGTGAATAACGTGTATAGTTCCAAGAACCAAAACGAACCTTGCATTGGACCTTTTATGTGTCATTTAATTTTTAACACATTGGTATTCATTGAGAATTGTTGATCTTTACTTTTCAGAACTTTCCACAATGCCTGCCTGTTCCAATGGCGGTTGCCCTTCGAAGACCCATAATAAATCTGAAGGTACTATAATGCATGTTTTCCCTAAGACAATAGATCAGATAAGAGAATGGGTCCGATATTGCGGATATCCACCGTCTGAGCTTGAAAGTAGAGTCCTAGAAGTCTTTGCGGACAAGAGGGGTGATCAATACCGCATCTGCAGCAGGCACTTTAGCTCAGACATGTACTCCACATTATTGCTAATAAAGAAGAAAACACCGCGAGCGAGGCGAAAATTGCTCAACCGCTATTCCCACTCTATTCGTCCACATCCCTCCACTGGTGAGTCAAGTTTACGGATCTAGCTCTCGGCCTTGCGGTAGTGTGTAGCATTAGCTAACAATAATTTCCCCATTTATGTATCCACTCAATATGAAGGCGGAAGATTCTCCATCCGTGTCGTTATTGCAGTCATCAGCCACTTCAAGCGCCTATCGGGTAATCTTACTTAGCTATTCTGCCACTGACTTGTTTTAGGCATGTAAATCAATAGTTTTAATTTATCGTGTAATTATTTTAACTAATGGTACACCCTAGTACTCGCCCTCTAGTCTTTGTTTTCAGTTATAATTATTGTTATCCAAAATAATGCAAGTACTGTCTTTCAGGGAGATGCTGAGAAGTCCAACGCATTGACGACAACCGTTGATGTCACTCAGATGCTCGAGGTACGTTTCCGGACAGTTCCATCGATGGAGATCATCAGATCTTGCATTCTTGTAGCGTGATTGTTACACACAATGTTTCTTTCGTTTTTAGCCATTGATATGTCCTTCTGTCGCCCTCCTATGTGTCTTCTTTTTTCAATATTGTGTTCATTACTAATGAAAGTCCTTTGGTTCAGGGAGTCGATGGAGCATTAGTCCAAGAAGAAGGGGGAGCATGCAGTTACGGGTCGGCGCAACAGCTTGCAGAAGTGTGCACCGCAGTTACAGCGTCCCTTGATGTTCTTATGCATTTCGAGGTATGGATACTGACAGTTCGATCATGCGAGATAATATGACGTGATTACATCCGCTATACTTCCTTCTTTATTAACGCAAGTACTATGTTTCAGGGAGATGACGGAGCTTCTTCTACAAGAACATCACCCCTAGTAGTGGATTCAGATCTCTGGGTGGTGACACTTCCTACGATCGAGCAAATCGAATCATATTTAGATATCCATTATTTATTTTAGACAACTGATCATTTGTGCAGGTCTATTTAGATGAGCCGTTGACGCCTGCACAAAGTTTATGTTCTTTTTAACAAAATAGAAAACCATACTAATGCAATTACTGTGTTTCAGGGAGTTGCTGAAGCGTCATCTTCAATAATATCAATGGAAGTCTATGCGGAGCCCGAGGTATGGATCTTGACAGTTCCATCTAACTAGATCAACAATGCGTGAATAATTGTCGTTTGAATCTTCTACACAATGCGTTCATTCGTGTTTTGCTATTGAGATGTACGTGGGTATTGGTCCCCAAGTACACTTTGTGTTTTCAATATTATTATACATACTAATGAAAGTTCTATGTTTCAGGGAGTCGATGGAGCGTCAGTGCGTGATGGATGTGCTTATCGTGAAAATAGTCGTTGCACACGAGTCGGAGCAGCAGCGTCCAGATGTTGAAGTTCGAGGCAAGAAAGTTTCAAAGAAAAGAAAGCAAAAGAAGGTTAGTGTCCTGGTCACTATATTATGTTGTTTTTCACTGTTAATAATTCAATACTGTAAGTTGTAAACTGAACATCCCTTTTCCAATCTGTCCTCTAGTTGCGAGTGGGTGTACGAACTAGATCTACACAGACAGTGAAGCGAACGAGAGATGTTGCTTGTCAAACCTTTTGGCAGGGACTTGAGATGCAACGTGCCAATGGGAAGAATATGAAGTGATTGACAACGGAGCTATACCACCACCAGCCATTGATAGCGAATGTCCTCCTGGTAGTTCGGATGCAGTCGGAGATCAATTCACAGAATCCACACCCGCAAAAACTAAGACCGCGAGAAAGTTGAAGAAATTGTTTTATTCTCCCATCGCCGGAGAAGAAACAGATGTTGCAATGGAAGAGAATGTAATGGACGACAATGAAACACCATCAATATCACTGAACATAGCGGAAGACGATATCAGAGATTGTACCTTTAATGTGAGTGACATGTCCTCAACGTTACAGGCCGAACCGGCTGGGATGCAGAGTGACAGTATAAGGAAAGAGGCCAAATTCATTGTATTCGATAGTTGTTTGATTGATATTATTATGGTGAAATGTGGGCATTCGGTTGGTGGGGAAGTATGTGGGGAGCCATTGATTAATGTGACTCGTGCAATTCGAGGCACTAACCTTAAAATACATGCCACCTGTACACAATATCATCCGTTCTCATGGTCTGCACAACCCATGCTGGGGCAACTACCAGCAGGCAATCTACTTTGTGCAGCGGCCGCACTTTTTAGTGGTTCAAGTTTTAAAAAGTTAGAGTATTTCTTTCAGTTTGTGGGAATCCATTTCATTGCGAAAACTCAGTTCTACAAATACCAAACCGATTATCTATTTCCAGCCATTAGCGAAGCTTGGAGAATGGAAAAAATGTCTATTGAAAGTACATTCGCGGGCACACGGTTCAGGCTAGCTGGTGATGGACAGTGCGACAGCCCAGGATTTTCAGCCAAGTACTGCACCTACCACTTTCAGGACATGGAAAGTAAGAAAATTGTGGGTTCGGTGGTCGTGCAGGTGTCACAAAGTACATCCTCAGTGGCCATGGAGAAAGTTGGCTTTGTAGCATCATTGCAAGAACTACAATCGCGGGGAATGGTGATCAACCTGATAGCCACGGACAGACACGTTTCAATTGCCAAGACAATGAGAGAAGAGTACAAAAATATAAATCACCAATTTGACGTATGGCATCTTGCAAAAACAATCAATAAAAAAATGTCGGCTGCAGGTAAAAAAAAAAATATGCAAGGTATTTCACAGTGGTCCAAGTCAATCAGCAACCATCTTTGGTGGAGCTCAAAAACATGTGAAGGGTCGTTGGAAATTCTACTGGAAAAATGGCGGTCAGTAATGCTACACTGTAGCAACGTTCACCGCTGGACCACAAACCAACATTTCCACAATTGTGAACATGGCCATTTGTCCACAGAGGAGGCACGGAAGAAGAAGTGGTTGATTCCTTCATCACCCACTCACAAAGCCATTGAAAAGATTGTATTTGATAAAACTATAACAAGAGATTTGAGGGGACTCACGGAATTGTGCCACACAGGAGATTTGGAGGTGTTCCACAATATGTGCCTAAAGTACAGGCCAAAACGATTGCATTTTGGCATGGAGGGCATGATAAATCGGACTCTTCTAGCGGTCTTGGCACATAACCATAATGTTGGCCGTCAACAAAGTAGGACGACCGGAACTTTAGGGACGCTTCGCTACAATAAGGCCTTCACTAAAAGAAGTAAACAATGAGTGATCAAACCAGTGTTTGAGGATATGCAATATGAGTTTATTGAGAGACTTTTGTTGATGTCCTAGATAGGCACATACATGGAGTTGTGAACGAACCTGTGCAGGGGACAACTGCATTGCCACCCAACATTGCCTCTGTTCCATGTCCACCTAAAGCAGAGCTCATTGAGAAATACACATCACGGTTTAAATGATTGTAATTTGATTGTCTGTTCTCTCGAGTCTCCTCATGTCGCAGGCCCATTGAATATGTGTAGCTATGTATTGTGTAATTAAAAGTGATTGCTCAGTGTACATGCAATGTGTCTATCCAACCTTGTTCATTTGCGCATTAAATTAAACCAAACAGTAATATAAATCATTTTTCAAAACATAGAATGTCTCCGTATTTATGGTTCTCTGGGGCTGCAAGCACGCAGACAAAATGCAAAGATGGAGTGTAAATTTCAAGTCCTGTGAGATGGCCTTACACTGAATGTAGCTAACTAGGAATGTGTGCTTGTTCAAAGTGAAGGTCAGCTGCTTTGATTTTTTGCTCGGGTGCCGGAATGGCCCACGACTCAGTATAAGGTTCTATTGTTATTTGACCTTGACAGGCCGGGACCATCCCGAAAGACTTCTTTTTGGGGGTGTGGTGCAATAACGTAAGAAACGATAATGAATAAAATTTCAGAAACGATAGCCATTTAATGTTCGTTCATTAGAAGAAATAACGTCAGCATAGAAGGAGTGGTATTTCGGGGCTGCCCTACGCACAGACACAATGGAAAATGCAAATATAATGTAAGTAACTCTTTAGATGAGTTTATACCGCAATTTAATTACTATACAGTAGCTTTAAAGACGGGTTAAGTTGTACTTGTTCGTTCTATGTGGCATATTGTTTTGTACCGCGCACTATCTTGAAGAGAACCATCTCCTTTTACGGAAGCACCTCAAAACCTTCCTCTTTGCTTCTGCTTTCTCTCTCCCTCTCCCCTGCTACAACTGGTCCACTGTCTGCGACCTCGGTCCTGGGCCCTTCCACTCTCCACCTGCACTGCCTCCCTGTCAACCCCTGCACTGGGGGACTGTCTCAGTATCCTACAGCCCCCCTTCCCAGCACTTGTTCTGCACTTACCTTGCCACGCCTTGAAACACTTGTGTATAGGCGCGTTGCAAATGCCATATTAGATCATATCAGTGACGAAGTGGTCCACTGGCGCTCAGGCGGCTCTGAAAAAGGCGGAGGGTGGGTTACTGGAAATGACGTATAATACCCAGTTGCACTGTCCTAGCTATGAAATTATTTCCCGACCGAATATATGAAATGAATAATTTTAATAAAGATCTGATGGAGACTAATTTCATTTTTTATGTTTTTAAAACATGTACATCCTTCATTATTGTCCGTGTCACGAGTACCAGACACCGGCGGATGGATTTTACAACCGCCAGTTGCTTCTCCGCGTGAACAACGTTACCACCCTGACCATTTTATGGGACGATCGCCAAGTACAAGTATGCCCTTACGCGGTACTAATGGCTAGATGCAACATACATACCGTTGTGGTGGCCTAGTGCCTCGTTGTTGGAACAGCCATGCGATTATCAGTGCGACCGAAGAGCTTATTTTATCGTAAACCAACACCCTGTGTACTGCACACGAACATCGCTTGCCCCAAGACGAACTATTTTGGATCGAGAGCAAAGAAAAATGCAAATCGCTGAATATTCTCTAAACATTTGATGTCCAATAAATGTACTTTACCAAATGTACCGTGTTGCTGTTTCATTTTAAAGTACAGTTTCATATTCCGAATTGTGGCGCGCTGTGTTGTGAGCTGATCTGTGTTGGTTTCCGGGTTCTGTGTGGAGTCGCGTAGAAGACGCCTGGGCGCGTTTGCCTACGCAGCACAGTCACGTCACGGATAGAGGCGGGGAATATGAATGTTTTGATAAAGTCTGTTTCAGGGGCGGGGGGTTTGATTTAGTGCCGCAAACGCAGGTGAGCCAGGTCGATGGGGGGAAATGATAGGATTATCACAAAATGGCGGCTGATTTCGAGTGCGTTAATGGACGAAAAGTCGGGTAAGGTCCATAGGAAAGTTTTCTACGATCTACCGATTTATGCTTAAAAACACATGGCCGAACCGTAGGGACAATAAAAAAAAAGTCCCGGAACTATCCTTTAAACCCTTTATTTACAAATCATTAGCGTGATCACTTTTACATCAGAAGTATCACAACTTAAAATATTAGGCGAATATGCAAACCTCTTCACCTCAGTCTGTGGCTTTGTTCCCCATAAGATAAATGTGCAGCACATACTAAGAGAATTGACTAACTATTTATTGCAATGGCTACTGGGAGCTGTAGTGCTTTAATAAGCATGTCCAATAATGCAGCGTGTTGCACTGGAGTGCCATCCACTCGGAGCTAGCCCCTCCTTTTCCAACATGCTAGCCCTTCGTGCATGGTTGACATCACATAGGCAGAGTCACTATAAACCTTCACTTCCTGTCCTTTGAGCACTGCAATAAGTGCCATCAATTCCGCCGCCTGTGCTGAAAAGTGAGAGTCTTGCACTTGCTACCACCTCAAATTCCCCATTAGCTCTGTGCCTTACCAAAGCTGAACCTGAATATGTCAGTTTGATCACCTTTTGACGACCCATCAATAAAGAGAACCCTCCCTCCCCCCGCCCTGCTAGAGCATTCTCCTTTACCTTCGGGATCCCATCATAATACTCCTTGTAATTGGATCATCAATCATGCACTTGCTCATTTGTTGCCAGAAGCTTGGCTACAAATGTGGCATGATTCACTATTTTACACCTGACTATTTTGATCGCTGGATTCGATATAACTACCTCATATGCGGAAGCCTTCCGAGATGTCAGTGTACCCTTCGGTTTCTCCAAAACAGCAAATAATGCATGCTCAACAAATAAAGTCATGGAACACCCCATCACAATGCTTGTAGACCTCAATAGCTAACGTAGCTACTGTCAGCAATTGTTCGCAAGGAAATTGTCCTCTTATAACTGATCTAAAATCCCACTATAGTATGCCAAAGGGTTGTACCCAAGTGTGCTCCTCTGTGTAAGCACCGCTGTCATAACTGCCATTCATGAGGAAAAACAGGAAGAACTCTGAATAATTGGGAATTCCTAAAACTGGAGCTGTACAAATTGCTTCTCAATTTAAACCGTTTCTCCATTTCATCAGTCCATTCTATTTTCTCAGCATTTACTTGGGCTTTCTTGAAAGCCTGCAAAAGGGGTCTTGTGTATGAACTATAATCAAATATCCATACCAACATAGTTGCACAATCCAAAAAACTGCTGTATTTGCTTCATCATATGTGATTTTGGTGTTTCCATAAATGCCCCAGCTTTTTCAGGTCTAACCTTTCCCTCATGCGAGATTAACTGGCCTATGTACACAACACCGCTTCACAAAATTGCTATTTCTCCATATCTACTTTGTATCCCTTGTCTGCTAGGATAGTCATTAACCGGATCTGCACACATCTTCTGTCATGCTACAAACTAAAATGTCATCTACATAATGCAGCACAACACTATTTTCCAATTTAATATTGCCTAGGTCTATCTGCAGGACCCTATTAAAGATCGCTGGAGACTAACAGTAACCTTGAGGCAAAAGAGTACTCTTCAGTTTAGTCTGGTGAAACAAATGACGTGAGATCTGGAGTCCTTATGCAACGGGATTGAGAAAATGTTTCCTAGTAAATCACTGAAATATCGTGCCTCTGTGGTGATACTACATAAAATCGTCACAGGATTCGGAACTAGAGGAAACTCTGCCTCTACAATCTGGTTAATTGGCCTCATGTCCTGAATTAAACGCCATGGACCCCCCCCCCCCTTCGATTTTTTCCACAGGTTACACAGCCGTATAACATGGCGACTCTGACATCACCAAGATGCCCCGTTCCATCATATCTGATGGAGTCCTAAAAATACCCTCATCCGCCTCGAGACATTGGGTACTGTCTTGCTCGAGGTAAAGTTGCTCCTGGTTTCAACTTCATCTTAACTTCTCCCACCCCCTTCAATAGGGCTAAGTCATAGGGGCCTGTAGTCCATAAAGAAGTTAGCACTTTCTCCATGTCTTCATCGAAAAACATGGGGCACTGCCGCACTATCACCATTCGCAGTGGGATTTCCCTTCTCTAGTCTGATCCAATACATAATACTCCTCGAATATGAATTCATCGCCTGATGGATCATCCTTAAACATATATTCATCTGTGACATCAGTCAATCTATACCCTTCCCCAATGGCAATTACCGTTCTCCATGGCCTGCCCTAGTCATCAAATCCTTAGAGCATGGCCAATTCCCCTTGCACTATGGCTGCCTGCAGAGAAGGGAAATATATGTCCATCCATATTCATCCATGGGTATCTGGCCTGAACAAAAATTCATCCGGTATCCTCAATCTTTCCTACTGAGCCAGGTAGCTATGTCAACAAAATGCATACCCCATAAAGAGACTTCCGGCTCCAACAGCATTCCTCGCAGAGCTATCGGCCCTGTAAACGCCATGAAAAATGTGCCCATGTTCCAATAGTGTATCCCCGGCGTGGAACACTATACCTTAGTCAGTGAAAGAAAGTCATTTAATTTTGGCCCAGAATATTAACTGGTGTCTGTCTTGAATATAACAAAAGTACAGGTATATCACAGTTTCCTACAGAGATTGGCAATTCATTCGTAAAAGTAACTACTTGTAGCTCCAGAGAAGCCTTGCGCATTCATGGCATTTCCCAATACTGGATATTTTCCCTCTCGTATACATGAGCGAGTTGCCCCAGTGTCTACTAAAAAAGAAAAAAAGATTTAACTCCTATTGTATCATCAACCCTGGGTTCCTCTTGAGGATTCAGTGTCACTGATGGTACTGAAGACATCAAGTCGCCCTGTGAGCTGACCTATTGAAGTTACATGCTTATTCCCATGCCTGTAAAAGGACTTCCTACAATAACAGTGACACCACCTACTCAGTCAATAACTCCCATATTTGCACTCTGCTTTATCTTCAATGGTGCTTGCTGTGGTTGTAAAGTATGTTGCGTTTGCGGCGCTTGTGTTCGATACACTGATCTTATGCAAACCAGTTACTATTTTGTGGGCAATAAGCTGTCCCCCCCCTTATGAAAATTGCCCATTGTGTACATACCCTTGGCACCCACATGTTTGATCGATGTGCCCCGTCATACCACATGTACCAGGGAGCCTCTGATTTGCCCTCCCGGCATGTTTTGATTATCATTCTGCATATTCTGGAACCAGTCTTGGTTATTTTGAAAGCCACCTTGATTATTCTGGAAACTGCCTCTTCCACAAAAACCTGCTCCACTGCCTCTCAGCGTGAACCCATTCCTCCTTGATCTGGTTGGCGTTGATTATTCGCTTGTGACATACCCACTGCTTGCTGCGTTCCCAGCTCTTCATCGCTTGTCAGTACCACTCCTATGGCGTACTTTGACAATTTCTTCAGGACTAACTAGGCCTCCTCAAGTTTCCTAGCATCCTCCTCATTTTTCTCTTCTATCAGCAGACAATGATGCACTATAGTCAACTGTATTTCTGCCCATGGCTTCGCCTCCATCATCATCAATTTCTTGCTGCATCTGTACTGATTCAGTCAATACCAGACAAAATGTTCTACAATACACTGATTTCTCCCACAACTCTCGCGTTTCCAAAGTCCAACGATCTTGAATACATTGAAGGTAAGCAATCTGGTACGCTCACCTGGTCTCTGCCGAGGCGTTGAGGCACGGTTGCAGCCCTCCCAGGGGTGAGGACTCTCGGGTCCGACGTCGCCCTCTGCGCTTATGTGGTGACTGGTGTTAATAGGTAATGCTGCTCGGGCCTGCTCCTGATTGGAGAATAGGGGGGAGTGAGTATGCCAGCTTGTGCGCCCGATCCCCTTCCCGACCCCTTCTCTCAAACCGGGGTACCCGTGGGATGCGCAGTCCCTGGAAAGCTCACCTGTTGATTAGTTTTGGTGAGCACTCTGTCCTGCTGCTTCTGGCAGGGGCACTTGTATTATCTGAACCGAGTTCCTTCACTGGTCCCTTGCACGTGGTAGTCAGTCCTGCTGTGACTAAGCCACTACACTTCAGGTAAGTGTTCCTGTTTGCCTTTGTCTTTCCTAGTCTGTTTTTGTTGTATTGTAAAGTGTGTTGTCTTGGATTGCTGTCCATTCCACTTTTGATGTTTGCTCTTTTGCTTTCTTCCCTTGCAGGTGATGTTGCTGGCCTGGCAGAAGCTGCAGAGCTCGAGGAGACAGCCGGAGGGAATGAGGAACGAAGCTGCAGCGGTACAATAGCTGGTAAATTGTAACTAGGAGGCGCGCAGGGTTCAAATGCGGCACGGCCCTAGGACGGATGTTCTAACCTTGCCTTTCTTCTTCACAGGGTCTGAGTTTGTCGATGCCGAGTGCAGTGCTGCAGCGTCGGGATCAAGATCACTGGATGTCAGGAGACGAGGTGAGTATGCAGGAGCGCGCCTGGTTTCCAAGGTAAGTAAACTGGTCCAAGTGGCGGTGAGCATCACGTTGCAAGCGAGTGCACAGTAACGCGAAGCACCGGCCTTAAGGATGGAGCAGCTTATAGCCGAGCTTCTGAAGCCACGCCCACCAGATTCAGCGTGCCGGCCACACCCAACGAGTCAGCACATGAGGATGTTATTTAATAAAGGCTTTCAGCTCCTGAAAAGTTCTTGCCATGGGGTCTGGCGTCTTATCTTTAGGTTGGTCTAAATCAGACCATCTCACTTCTTGTCTGTAAACATCCCTCTGGACCTACTGCACTTTCTCCCTCATCTCCATGGAAGGTTTCGCTTTCTTCATCTGACATCTAGTCCCCAAATATGGGCCAAATAGTATGGCCTTCATCTTTCTCATTTCTGTCCAAGGTCAGCCTGTCTAAAGACAAGGTTCGGTGCTCTAGACTAAACTGCTTCCTCCCTTGCCTCGTGACTGATCAACTATAGATCGATCTTTTACCCTGGTTCTCGATTCACTTTTTCTCCTCATCTCCTGGTAAGCTTTATTGATCCTGTCTCCGATGTTTCCCATTTCGAAATTCCCATCTAGGTTTATCCTGGACGGTCCTAGCATTGCTTCTTGCAACAGGGGAAACTATGTTGCCCCATATTAGTGGACTCTGCTCCATTAGGTCTTTCCGAATATGCTCAAGATCATGCTCCCTTTGTCTCCTTTCGTTCCATTTCTTTATCTAATTCCCTGTGCTTCTCATCTAACTGTCCTTTCCTTTTTTTTCTTCCCTTCTTTTGTTTGCTCTAGGCGCTTCGTCTCAGTCTTTGCATTCTTTTATCTTGTAATTTGTTACTCTTCTCTAGCCAGTCTCGTTCTTAGATTGCTCTGCCGGTTATAGTTTTTGCTCCTCTGCCCTTTCTTCCTTTCTTAGTTGCTCCTCCTGATACATCTGCTCTTGTCTCCGTCTACTCTTTTAAGATCATCTTCCTTTAATAGTTTCTCTCGTTACCGGTCCTTTCCATCTTGTTGGTCTTGATCTTCCCCCTTGCCTTACTTACTCGATACTTTTCCCATCGAGCTTAACAGCAGCTGTCCACCCATCCATTCGTTCTGTAGGAGCGTTTGTCAGCTTTATCCTTTTCTCCTTTTCATCTTAATCTCTCGTTCTATATCCAAAGATACATTTGTTCAGTCGCTTTTCTCTTTGCCTTTTAAGACCTTAAAGGTCTCCTTTTCTTAGTCCTTTCTCCTTCTGGGCTTTCGTCACTGCTATAAGCAGGTGGTTCATGTATCGGATTACTATATCCTGTCGCTGCTTTTAGCTCCCTTAATGGATACAATCCATCTTTTGTACTATCCGCATTTATTCCAAGCGAAGTGAGAGGAGCAGAAAGCTTGACACCTTCCTCCCTGCACTGATTAAGCATCCAGTCCTCTGGAGGTGGAGCTTCCTGTTCCTCCAGAGCTCTAAACTAGTTGACCTCTTTTCCAATTTCTTTCCTGTGTACGCAGCGTGCTAATGTGGTCATGTGTTGCAAAACCGCTTTTGAGCGACCCCCCCCCCCCTTTGAAGCCATGACATGAACATTTTATCTGCGGTACCTTTAACCCATTCGGCACTGTACTGTTTGAGCTTGGGTGGTGTTTTGGCAATTGTTTACAAAGATGAATCAGTGGAGTAACATCCCCATTGTGACAGTCTCAGTTGACTGTCAATACTTATCGTTACTTTACACAAAATAAGTTTCAGAAAAACAAATATGAGCGTACACCAAAAGTCGCCGCTCAAAGCCTTTCCTTCTTAATTTACTCCAATCTACCTGCTCTGTCAACGCCGACAAAGACTAAACATAGATTTTAATCTTTATTTCTACTTGGCACAGCCGATCTTTTTGATCTCTACTTAAAAGCCTATCTTGTATTGCTCTTCGACTCTTCAATTTTCCAATACATAAACTAGTCGACTTCAACATATATCTCCTCAGCGCTCATTGCTGCCATTACTTGCCCCTAAACTAGTGCAATAGGAGTTTGAGTCATTCCCTCTCACAGACCTGGTCATGTGCAGCCTAGTTTACCCACTTGGGTTTTGGAATAACTCCTAGACACTCCTTGAGCGTAGGTCTCCGGACTGAACAAGACTCGCCTCGTCTGGACGCTCCTCGTCATTACTCAACCAACCCCCCCCCCATTTCTTATTACTATTACCACAAAACCCTATTCCCACATGCTTTGCCAGTCTCAATCCACTCACCATTCGCCTTTCAGCCGACACTGGATCATCCCCTCCAACTGGCCACTTTCGCCTTCGGTCTCCTTAGCGCCTGTGGAAACTAGGAGGGATTTTGTGAAAGAGGGACCCGTCCCACCTATATCTTGCAAGAATATCTATATCAGCCGTTCTCCACAGGAAGCCTCGCGATCCTCCATCTTAATGGCAGAGGATGCCCGATGTTTCAAAATCTAAAAGTCTACTAGGTCGATGGGTCTTTCAGAAATCATCTCTGCTACCAAGTGAACCCGTAAACCCTTTAAGATGAGAACAGTATGAGATGGATGGGGATGCAGATCTTACCCCTACATCAATAATCAGACAGACTCATGAAGTACAACTGACGCCGCACAGCTCGCTCAACGAGTTCTTGAAAACATTTCATAGAAAACATTGTTTATACTAAATAATCAATCATAAGGGACGTCATACTACGTGGAAAAATAAGAAAACCTATTAGGGGATGGGATAGGCTTAAAGGGAACCTCTACATATACTTTCTATAAGGGCTGGGATTGTGATTGTGTCTCTAAATCAGGTGGACAACTAAGCCCACCCTAAGTGCAAGTCCTCTTCCACGTTGGATTAATACACAACGTGCTATTGGTTTTTCAAACTATAAGGCCCTTTGCTATGTGGCCCTTTAGTACCCTTCTGGAATATTCCACTTGCTAGCAGCACGCAAGCTGGTACCCCAGGTGCTGGGAGGGTTGGCCTGATCAGGCCTCCCCAACCAATTAGCCCAACATCCATCATCACTCCTGCGGTCTGCCAATCAATTAAATCTGCCTTGCAGAGGTTCACTGTGCCGGAGAATAAAAGGGAGTGAAAGCATGGCCTTATCTTCTGGTCTGTATAGCTTGCTCCAAAGTCTATTTTCATCTGACCATGTGACTGGCGACATTTGTGAGCTCCTTCGTTGTATTTAATACTATTAAATGAAGAAATCTTGGCACTTCCAGTGGTTTTCCATTACACCTCAAACAGGGGCTTGGCTCGCTTCTCACGTTCATGTATCTTCTTGAGTAGACACCCAGGCTCTCAGAAGCCCTGAATCTTGACACTGGGCCAGGCAAGCCTACTTCCTTCGCCACTAGCTATTCTATTCTGCTGCACCACACTTACAGCCCTTTCATTCAAGGGGTCCAAGTTTGCTAAAGTGTGTCGTGGAACATCCAGATGTTATACATTTCTATGTACACATTGGCGCATCGCCTGCAATCTATTCACTATGTAGCCAGCCTTAGGATTACTTCATCTACTTGCATTACTGCGTCTGTACAATAGTAAAATGGCTTAGCATTTTCTTCAGTGCTTCTTCGCACGTGCAATCTTCAATTTGGTCCTGAAATGGTGCTCACTTCGATACTTTGTCTACATTCCTTTATTCGCATCTCTTCTGGGTGCATCACTTCCGCTTCATGTGATGTCACCAGTCTTTTCATTTATTTTCACACTTCTTCCGGAATTTCCTTTGGAAAACAGTTAATTCTCTGAATGCATACAGGATTTTCTCAATGGATGCCTTGCTTCAAGGATTCTTCGCGGTATAGGTATCATTATTGGCTTTGCGCATGTCGCAATTTCTGGTTGCCAACATATAGGCAGAATAGGGGCGGGACGTCCGGTAGAGGCACTTTGCTCCTCTACAGATGGACGCTCTGGTGCAGGAGTGTTGAAAGTATGCATGGCCATTGTCCGTGAATTACTCTTATGCGTCCATGAGGGTAATTCCAAATTGCGTATGAAATGATGAGATTGCTAGCACGAAGCAACTGCTTGTACTATTATTGCAGATAAAATATGTGCTGGTGTCTTGGCTTAGACCTTAGCCAGGCTGCTGGACGGATACACCCTGAGACGTACATGCAGATTATATATTTTGACGAACTCCAAGGTTATCAATTGGTGAGTGACCATATTATAGACACCATCTTGACATGACCCAACAACGTTCAATCGCCATCCTCTTCTAACAGTATTCTTAATCATTTTTTGTGAAGCTCAAAATTTGAGCACATCAAATCCTACGTGACTTTGCATGCTAGAGTATAAATTGTTACAATCTCTTTTCCACCAACTTGCCCTACACAAGACTTCAGCATGTGGATAAACCGCTCACCACTATTGTTAACACTTATAATCACACATGAGACTACTATAGTATGACCTAAAAAGAAAACTAGTCACCCGAATTGGTATAATTTGTATCAAATCATCAATGTACCAAAAATACTAAATAGAGATCAATTACCAGTTGAACAACTACTAGCCTACAATGGGGATGCCTGTATGGTGTACAGTCATGGAAGTACCATCAGTTCTTAAAAAGATTCTACTTAATAAACGATGCTACAAAACAATGTAACATAACAATGGAAATAATATCTGTCTTGTGTTTTTTCTTCATCCACCGTGCTGATTATAAACACATGGCATGTAACATTGTGCATTAATATGCATCTGTGAGACTTGTATTACACGGTATATTACCGTGATCTACCCAAAGCGTCACTCATTATGGTTCAGTCCTTAATGGAAATTATTTCTTTATGAAGTCAGTGGGCCTCATTACGAGTCAGGCGGTAAAACCGCCTGGTTACCGCCAGACTCGTATTAACATTCCGCATCTGTGATTCCCGGAATTACTGGGGCATTACAACCGCAGTGACCCGGGAATCCCGGAGGCGGAATGGTGTAAATACCCACTCCCAATGGGGATGGGGATCATGGAAACACTGGCACCATCTCGTGCCGGTGTTTCCTCGTCCGCCTGCAGGCGGGCGGTGTTAAACACGCCAGGTCAGACCTGGCCGGATTGACGCCTCCGCCTGCAGGAGTCATGATCACCCGGTATGGAAACAACGGTGGCGGCAGGTTTACTGCCACTGTTTCCATACCGGGTGAGTGGTAATGAGGTGACTTCAAAAAGAAACAATTTCTTTAAGTAACAGGGCTACTCTCAACCCCATGACATGTGAGTGTATGGCGAAGGGGTGCACACTTAATGTATGGGTGGCTGGGTGAGCATGTATGTTGAATGGTGTGCGTGCTTGTGTTGGGGAGCGCATTGAAAATGTTGGGAGAGGTGCTAACTTCATGGGCGGTGTTGGGAAAGGGCAAACTTATTTGTGTGGTGCATCCATCTTCTTTATGCATTCTAATGAGATTATTCTAGTGCAGCTTCCATGGTAAAGTCTCCTTTAAGTCTAAAATCATCCACCTATGGACTGTTGTAAGAATAAGCCGTCTACTGTCCCTGCTTTACCCTTCCAATCACTTCCCTTGCATTCAGGTACAAAACCCACAAAGATTTTTATTGCCTAAAGAATGCATTGAAATGCAGGTACTAACAGTGAAATGCTTTAAGTCAGTAATTGCTAGGCCTTGGGTAACGGCGAAATCCAGGTGCCATTTAACATCTGTGTCCTGTTCTGTCCGGCAACGGCTCTGTAGGTCAGCCAGGTCGAACATAGGCCAAAATTTCAAGGGGGAGGGCTGAAGCCCAGCCAGCTTAATGATGTCGTGCCCCTACTTTTGTTTAATCCCTTGGTTACTTATTGGTAATCTTCATTACTCCTATTCTTCCTTGTGCCTCATACACAAGTACTGGTATGAGGTGTGACATGGCGGTAATGCCTGTTAGCTAGCTGTAATCGTCATTACTCTGAGTCTGACGCTTCCTCATCCCAGTACGAATATGAGGCAAGGAGCCTCATAGGCAAGCACTGGGACAAGGAAGGGGGCGTGGAAGTAATTCTGGGCCAAGAAGCTTATTTTGAGGTTTGGGAGAGGGGATGTGTGGTGAGGTGTGGGGGGCTGGGGATTATGTGTTAAATTTTAATGTCATCCATTTCCAGGCTAAGCAGTCTTGCCATGTGGTATTAGTGGCTAGAGAGGTATTTCGGTACAGCCAGTCTAGTAAGTTTGGTTTGACCATTTTTAACTGGGCATCTCTAATAAAGCAGACCTGCTAAGTGTAATTACCTGGCTAGACTGGCATTTGTGTGCTGCCAGTCTACCCATTTCTTACTGCAGCATTGAATATTTCTCTGGTCATCTGTGTTAAGATAGCCATGAAGTGTTATTGCTTCGAGTGGCATTTTGGTGCAACCAGTCTTGTGGCTTGGCATGCTTTACTGTAATGTTATTACGTGTCTAGGCTGGTCTATATTGTGCTGCCAGTTGGATGGGTTTTCATTATGGCATTTTTAATAGCAATGAATTATATTAAAGCATTAATGTTCAAGTGCACTATTGGTGACTTGCCTGTATTGGATTTTTAGATTGGTGTAACCTTACAAACAATTGCAAACACTTTTTTAGCCAATTTCAGAAAGTGTACTCTATAATGCATTAAAACACATGGCGTACCCCTGCAGCAGCACGTTTGTGCCTATTGCACAAGCGTGGTAGTTTAGGCCGGCTAAAAGTGTGGCGCGACCCGCGATTGGTTGTTGTGTTACGCCACTGAAAATACACCTACAACTTAGCAGTGGTCAAGGACAAACTCAGCTTTCTGAGAGAACATGCCAAAGAGGGCGTTTGGGCTGTTGCAAGTGCAGCAGGGTACAGTTTATGTGACACTCCTTTAGGGACTGGTTGGAGATGGGGTGCAAAGGGAGGGTCCCAAATTAACTTATCAGGTATCCTTGTTGGCTCTCGACACCTGGGGGCAATCACTACTGCGGGAGCTAGGCAATCCAAGAATGGACAGCCATGTTGGATTGCTACGCAAAATATGAAGAATTGCTTTAGATTCCATTTGAGGTTGCGTCACACATGGGATGTGGTTTTGTTGTCGGCTGGTTAGGTTGTAGAGAGAGTTCGAATCTCAGATTCCAGAACCGATTTGATTGCGCGATCCTGGGCAAATCACAATCAATGGACATGTTTAGCATCGGGCTAATCACCATTCTGAAGCTTATAGAGTGGCATTTACCATCCCTGGAACAGTACTCAAATAATCTATGCAACTACATTACAGAAGATAGCAATTACACAAAACACTGAATACAGAGCAGAAATCTGTGTGTCGGCTAAAGACTTCTAAACTGGTAGTTATTTTCAGCACCTGTTGTAGCACGGTATATACATACGCTTGAAGGCATCTATAGCACGTTGCTGCAGTTATAATGCCGTCAGCAATGCACAACACGAGCAGCACTGGGGCAACTCACTAACCCCATTTTAGCCTTGCCACCATCCATTCTCTATGCTCCTGCCTCATCCCCACATATATGCCATTACAGCAATACCATTATTTCCATTTTATCCTGTGGTATGTAAACCCCAGTCTTGTGGTGGAATATTTCACTTGGGCCTCAAACCGTGCACTCGCCACTGGCTAGTCATAAGAATGTTGGCGATTAAGTATTGGTGTGCTGTATGTGGAGAATTGAGGGCCAAGTAGCTTTTTGTTGCTGGCTATTTGCTTGCAACTTGTAATCTGTACCCCTAGAGTAGAGGCACTATTAACAGTATTTTTTACCGTTGATAACTCACTTGAATCCACGTTATCAACACTAAAATAATTAGACCACCACCGAGTACACTGGGGCAGAAGCCTGTATACCCTAGCCTGGAGATTAGAACCTACTCCAGATCGTGAACACAGGCCTAACACAATAGACACCTGCAGAATTGTACTCAGCTAGCCAGCTCTGACACTGACCTGGGCTCTGTTGGTGTACAAGACCTGCATGTCCTTCTTTCGGTCCAGGCCTTCACTGTACCGAAGCACAGCGATTCCATAATCCCCTTCGGCAAAGGCTTCATTGCCCATTTCCTTCCGGGCTGCAAAAAATGTAGTTATGTTAAAGGCAGAATGTAGTCACATGTTAAAAATAAGCAGCTGTAGTATCTGACCCGGAAAATGACATGTCTGGACACCATAATGCTTCATCAGTGCAAGTCTACAATGCTTGCCCAATAGGCATCTCCAGTTCTTCGCCGTTGAGTCAATGCTTCCATATGGGCATTCATGTAGTAGCCATAAACGGGATTGGCTGAACACTATAGGTTCAGAGTTGAAATTGCTGGGAGCCATTTAGCTCCTGGGTATGGCCTGGAAGAGCCTGGTTACCTTATCAACGACAGCTACCAGTAGCAACATTGTGCTCCCCAAGCCAACTGCTGCCACACCAGTATGCCTATCTGGATTTTTAACTGTCTGGTAGAGCATAAAAAGAGGCTCAGTAACCCTCTTGAAGAAATAGGACCATTCACGTTTACATGTACTGTACACAAAGTTCTAGTTGCATCTCATTTGTAATTTAGATTTGTGGGATACTGTGTACAAGTTCCCGATTCTGCAGCAGAGAAAATGTGAGCAAGGTTGCACCACAGAAAAAGGTGGAAGAGTTAGTAACAGATTAATACAGCAACAGGTGCAGTGGCAAAGATAGGTAAAGACTAAATGGGAGGTAGCAGCACGATGGTAGAATTCAGAAATATAAAAAATAAAAGGGAAATCAATGTAGAGAATGTGAAAAAGATGGACATGTAAAGCAACATGACAAGAGACGGGGAATTCAATAGAAAGAGCAACAGAGTACAAGACAAAGCAATAGAAGAGGGTTTCAAGGCATGTGAATTTTGGGTCATGCAACAGTTTGAATACAAAGGCAAGTTCTGCCATCTTTCAGGCACTCCATTGACGAGAATGACAGTTGGAGAGCATGATAAAAGTTACCATATCACGCTTACGAGTTGTGTGGCAGAGCCAGTAGCCTGTTTGGTGGGTGACGCAGGGTAAATTACTGGACTATATGACTGGGTACAATACACACCGGTGAGACTTGGAGTGTTTGTAGAATGTTGAGGTTCATTCAGCCAAGTTGGGGACTACCAGCTGAGAGGTGATGCCATGCACAAGTGCTATTATCGGCACTACGCTCTATGGTGCCACCTTTTTGGTGATAAGGGTACAAGGTGGCTAAGCACATCGAGTCTATCTGCATTCAAGTCCTGATCAGGGTTTATGCCCAGTGATGTGAGGTCTGCAGTGAAAAAATTATATGGATTGTAAAAATCACGTGTACACCATGATGATTAACTTGATTTACAGTTTGTTAGGAAAGATGCTTGCCACTTCCCTTCATAGAATTCTATGGGAAACTTTCTATTCATGGCTCCTGACCTGACTCTTTGGAGTTTTGTAAAGCCCTCAACTGTATTTCCCTTGCTTCTTGCTCAGTTTTATGGGAACACTGATCAGTTCCTAAGACTCAGTATTGAGAGGTGTGCCTTAGTGGATTTATTTTACTTTAAAAATGTACACATCACCTTAAACATCACTAGCTCTGGGCTCAGACTTCCTGGTCCTGCTCCACATCCAAGCCACATTGTGTTACTGGGCAGAATGTTTGGCCAGTGGCTGCCTTTGATTGGACAGCCCCTGCTAGTTTGAATAGTGCAAATCCTTACCTTTGGTAGACCTGGTGTAGACTCCAGTCCAAATCTTGGATAAAAGGAGGACTCCTGCAGTAATTCACCCCTATAAAGACATGCAGCAGGCTGAAGATCAGAGGCAACCACTGCAGCACTGCCTGCAGCCAAGCCCCGTGAAGACCTGCTCCAGTCCTGCTACTCTGTGCTGATCTCAAGAAGGCACTAGTTGCTGCTTTGACACCTGGACTGGTGGGCACAAGCAGTGCAACTCCTACTCAATTATATGCATCTGCTGAGCCTTCTGAAGTGCCCCTGGTCCACCCAGTGGATAGACCACCTCTCCAGCGCTTCAGCCATCATGGTTTTGAGAGCATCCTTGGAATTTGGATGATCTTCAACTTCGGCGACAATTCACCTGAGCCTACATTTTCACCTTACAGTCCCAACAGAAACCATGCAGGGCCTGCTGTTTGCGAACCAATGATCACCTGTCACCACCCGACTTGTGATTCCTGCTAAATCCAGCCTGCTTTGCTAGCTGCAGATCAGCTGAGGTCATCATGTCTGCACAAGTCGTCATCCTTTCATGTCAAGGATGCACAGTTGGTCAGTCTAAGGAACCGTAATGCAGGTACCATTTCATATCAGGGATGGACTTACTAAGAGTTAGGGATCCAATTCTAGGATTGCTCATAAGTGTTTTACTATATTGTTCTACTCTTTCTTACCAGTTAACTGGTTTTTAATCGGTTCCTCCAACTCTTGCTTTACCCAACACAGATATTGAAAGTATTGCTTGTGATTATGTAAACTACTGCAGTGTAGGGGTTCTGTGCAGGAAACACCTCACCCAGTAGTGGGTGCATATATATATCTAGGATAGTGGCTGGGTGATCATACCTACATAAGGTTTGCAATGCAGAGTGTATACAAAGGGCTAATACATATTTGTATAGGTTTGTACTCTAACTGGAATGGAGTGCTGTGTGTCTCACTAGAGCCCTAGACCACCCTTGCACCACTTGTGTCTAAGACCTACCGCTCCACTAACCTACCTTTAATGGGTTTGACTAGACGTCAGTGTCTTTTCTGTTTGCCATAAAAGGTTGGGCTCTCAGAATCCACCTCTAAGGTGGATTCTGAAAATCAATCTCAACACTTCTACAATGAGTAGGCAACGCATCTCAGCTGGGAGTAGAGATGCTTCTCTTCCCTGCATATACAATGCCGCTCTGCTGGGCAAGCACAATTCTCTTGCCATGCACGAAGAGTGTAGCGCCACATGAAATTAAGATGGACACAAGGATCATAACGGAAAAGGGATCCTGCAGCAGGGCAGAAAAATTAAGTAGCATGGTATTGGTGAAGCATAATTCAGGGGAATTGGGGAGCCTGTTGAGATCCGACGAGTAATGAGGCATCTTCTGTAATCCTTGCACAGAAGACAGCAGCCAGAGGATGCGCAGGGGAGAAGACTGCAGGTCAAACCTGGGGTAAGTAACTTTTGAACATGGGCAGAAGGAGAAAAGCAAAAAAGGCACGTTGGAGGTCGTTATAGGGACCCATGGAGGGTGTTGAGGGGTGAGGAACTGCCGAGGTAAGAAGGGAAAGATTAGGAAGAGCTTGTACAAAGCCGTTCTGCACAGAAGGCAGCACATAGAACAAATGCATATTTCGACACCAGCATAGGGGGAGCATTCCGCAAATAGTACTTGGGAAAGAAGCTTGTAGTGGAAACATTGCACAATGATCACATTAACACTGGCAGACAGTTTCTGAATCAGGTGTTTGTAATGTTCCTGTAATTGTCATCCTGTGTGTTGTGACACTCCTATGCTTCACTACAGTGTACTGAAGTACTATTCAGAAGGTCCTGGTTGGGTGAGCAAGGGGGGGGGGCTTTCACCCCCCAGTCTAGACGATGGGCCCTGTCTCGATTGATGTGTCCCTGTTGACCCTCACTGGACCATCACAAGGCAGGAGTCACAATATGCCCAATAGAACACCCTCCCCTTTGGGAATGGTGGCTGCCTTAGAGGGACTTGCATAGAATCAGGAAAGTTATCCTGTGGGGATTGAGGACCGCTGCCTATTGCACTTCCTCAGTGGATCGTGGGAATAAAACACCTTGGAGGCATACAACAGCATAAGCCATACAGTATAAGGGCAATCAGGCATTCCCACAGAACAGTAGTTTTGATTCCACTGAAACAGTGGACGCTGTAGCTACTGGCCCTTTTAGAAATAAAACTGCATTTGCACAGAATCAGCAGTGCCTGAAAGCTTGGCAATTCCCAGGTGAGTGCAGGAATCCCATTCATATTTACAGGGGGCCTGAAGTAGGAAGGCATCAGCTCTCAAACAGCTAACAGCAGATAGGCCAAGAGTCCACGCTGGAGGCAGATTTGGGGCATGGCATCCAGAGAGCTAGGCACTCACGAGCAGGTACTACCCAACCCAAAGTCCCACATCAGAACTGCAATCAAGCCATCCTCAGAGTGAAGGCCATATGCCACTTCCTACACCAGATGCCTCAAAAGACAAACCTGAGTTTCCTTAACCCAGATAGAGTCGGGGTGTGGCCACCAGAGGGAGGACCCATAATCAGGCTGTAAGCCATGCTAGGCAGAAGAGTTGGACAGCCAACCCCATACAGCTAATACATCTGAATCCACTGTTCAAGAGGTTGAAGGCGGGAACAAAGCAGTATAAAAGCACACAGCCGCAGTCTGTCCCTGTGGAAGATTGAGGTGGGAGATGGAGGGGAACCAGTGTTAATTTGGAGCTGGTTGAAGTTACGAGCAGGACCCTGCTCCAGGCCAGAGGACTGGAGAAGGGATCCAGAGGGCTGGGCCACATTGTTCACAAAGGGCTCCAGAGAAGGTGCCAGATTGCAAGAGCCTGGAAGAGGTACTGGGGAGCTGTTATTGTCCCCCATCAATCAGAACATACCTTTCCAGTGAAGCCGAGCCTACTTATCATTCAGCTTCCCTGATGAAAGAAGGTATGATTGTGTGCAGTTTGCTTCTCCTTTATAAACAGTTGGATACTCAATATATGCTATGGTCATTTTTCAGGTTATGGCTCTTGCCATTTTGGCACCATGACCCACTGAACTCAGAAATAAGGTAGCTTTTCTCTGTATCTAGTTGCATTCTATTTCTTGCTCCAATCAGCTTCAACTCCCAATGCCCGTATGGTTAACTTTTATAAAAAAAAAAAAAAATTGTAAATGAAAATCCAAATCCCGGAATCAGCCTTACACTGGGGAAACGTGGATGGGAGCTTTCTGTATTATTGCATCGCATTTGCAGACTGCGGGTGAGTTGCAGCACCGAAGTCTCCTTTTTCAATTCAAATTGGTTTTTGCCCCAAATGATTAGGTTTTACAAAAATATTTTATTGATTTTTCTTTTAATATCACCAAGGCACACTTTCAGTCTAGAAAAAGGCGATCCATACTTCTGCCAAAATGTTTTGTTGAAGTAAATCTACCTGATCTATTAGTGAAATAAACCATTCCTTGTTTTTGATACCCAGTCCATAGTGTTTTTTTGGATTCAATCGGACACGATGGAGAATAAAATCATGCTCACCACCAAGAGCCACCTTCTGCTGCGCTCAGATGGGAGCTTGGGGCAGCCAAGTGAGCAATGTGGTGCTCAGAGGTGTGGAGAAGGTGCCCAGAGGGGTGAAGTGCTGCAGAAGACGAAAAGCTGAAACGGGAGAGCCACTGCAATCTGTTCCACAATGCTGGTGAATGCTCTTTGCCAGTCTCGCGTGTATAGACTGACAAAGAGCACTTGAGGGTTGACCTAGGACACGTGTTTATGGGCGGATTGGGGGTATTGAGTGCTGTCAGGATGTTGTATTGGTATTTTGGTGACAACCTGTAATTGAAGCGAGCCTCCTTGGTGCCAAGCCTGGTTCAGAACTTGCCTGTTAACCTGCTGCTGTCCAGGGAGTGTTTCTGATCTTGCCTAGACGACTACTGTGCAGTAATCTTGGTTTACAACTTTATTGCACCCCCGTTGTATACCAAAACTGCTTACCAATTCACCCAGTTTGTCCAGCTTTTGGATAACCCATCGTCTATTTTGGACAATCGGACCTTGGCTCGTCTCTTGTACTGGAAACTTGCTGGTCTTACCATACGTTGAGCCAAAGTGAAGGAAGGAAAAGCCGATGGTGGAATGGGAATGCAGTGTCCTGGTGGATTCCTCTTCTACGGAGGGGGTGGCATTCATCCACAGTCTTTGAAGCAGGTCAAATGCTAATCAGGTATGTCGCGGCTAATCAGTGACCAAGTTGGGAAAGTTCACATAATAATGTGCCATCCTCTTTTTGTCCATTTAATTTGGCAAAACAATAATGTTAGGCTTTAAATCTATCTTGCCAAATTCTAGAGTTTTGTTTCCTTAAAAATACATATAAACATAGGAAAATCCCAGTTCACTCCTTCAGGTGCTATGTTACTGTAACATTAAAAATGCAGGTCTAGGGGCGTGGATCGAGGCGCCGGCAATGCAATGCGGATGCCTCTTTGAAAGCTCCGTGGGACACCCGGGCCTTGCCACTAAATACCTGCTCTGTAAGCACAATTCCCGGCATGGAGACATAGGGGAAGTCAGCGGAACATTACCTGCGGCTGTTGGAGGGAAATCGGAGTGAGGAAGCTGGTAAACACCTAACTGACGGGGTCTGCGTTAGGACCGTGCTCCGACGCTCAAGATGGCGGCCACATGGAGACATCGAGCTACGGGGGTGTGGGGGGTTGGGGCTGAGCTGGCCTAGCCTCAACGGTCTTCCACCCGACACAGTGGGGCAGTCTGCCGAGGAACGGTGAGATACAATGCCAACGAGATGGAGCATATGCGCGTTCAGCCCAGAATCACCCGACGGCCCCAACATGGAGCGCCCCGAGTGACACCCCGGCGTTCTGGGGTTTGCCGGCATGGTGGCGTCCTGCCGGGGGACCCCAATTCCACCACCTGCCACGGCACGCCCACACCGAGGGTCTCCCTGCCCCCCGCAGGACAGAGACGTAGCTGAGGGGCACCGTGGGATGGGACTTGGACAACCTGCCGCTGCCCACCGGAGCTGCTCCTAGCCTCGAGCCTACTCACAGCTCCCTGCTGCATAGTCTGGGGGGCCGGGCTGGGTCCTTCTTGCTGGTCGACCCCGACCCGCCTAGAGCCTGCTACTGATTCCGGCTGCCTGAGACCTCAGCGGGGCAGTGTGCCCGGAGCAGGACATGCGTGCAGGCCTATGCGCAGGGGCGCCCTGTGCAGGGTATCCAGCGATCCCGGCGATCATCACTCCGGGCTGCGGCGGACCTGGCACACCGTTGGACACGCACACCCAGCAGAGGCGGGGTGGGGGGGGTCGCACCCAGAATCACCCCCACCTTAACACCAACCGGCAGATACCACGCACCTACATAGTCGGCGACCCGGACACCACGATGTCTAAGCAAAGGGGCCCAAAGTCAGCGGACATAAAGGAGACACCCAAGCAGCCGGGCCCCCACCCCCTGCCCAGCCTTCTTCACCCACAAGAGCCCACGGCCAATGGGCTACAAAGGACGATATCCAGGGCCTCTTCGACGATATAAAATCGGAATTACGCAACTGCATGGCAGAGGTCGCAGCCAAGATAGATGGCCTGGACAACTGGGTGTAGGAGGTGGAGCATAGGGTCAGAGACACGGAGGACCAAGTCCTGGACCATTCAGCGCAGATTGCGGAGCTGCGACAAAATCCAGATGTTAGAAGGCAACGCTGAAACTATGCATCGCAAGCAGGAGGACCTGGAAAACAGGACCCGCAGAAACATCCGTATCAAAGGGGTGCCCGCCTTGATCCCAGACCAGGCCCTCCCAGCCTACATCGGAGACCTCTTCCAGACTCCCCTGCCAGACTGCGATAAATCACTACTCCTACTTGATCGCACCCATAGACTGCGAGGCCGTAGGAACTCATCAACGGCTAGCCCAGAAGTAATCACCAGAGTCCACTTTCTCGACAAAACAGGATGATATGACAGCAAGCCGCTCGCAAGGTGACCTGACATACCAGAGAACCCCCATACAGTTGTTCCAGGACCTAGTCGCTTCCACAGTGCAGCGACGGAGAGCCCTTCGGCCTCTAACAACCTTCCTACAGGAACGGAAAATCCAGTACCAGTGGTTCTACCCGGCCTCGCTTCAGTTCTCTTGAAGGCCAGATGAGGGTAATCCATGCCCTAGAGGTGGCGAGCAGCATTATTGGTTGCAAGCTTTCGACTCCCGAGGAAGATACATCTACCTCCCCGACGAATAAACCGCACAGCTCAACACCAAAGCCCCAGCATAGCCGCTGGAAGAAAGATCCTAAAGGAGGGAAAACTCCTGCTGCACATGACCAGTAGCTGGCCTCCAGTTCTCAATGCCGGAACCCGCACTCTTGGCACCCGGGCGTCCCACACAATGCCCCAACCGAGTGGATGGACAGTCACTCCGGCCTGTGGCCCATCTGGGCCAGTTTGGTTAACCTTTGTTTCTTCGATTTTGTAAGCCGGGCGGGGACCTCCCCCAGCCCCATTGGTTACCTGGGCCCGGTTGGCCCCGAGTTCTACGAAATTAAAACTAGGTTGCAGCTGATAGGGGGGGGGCCCAATGAGGGGCCAGGGTCTAAGCATAGGATCACCCATCATCGATCTGAACCATAAAGGCCACCCGCTGACCACCCCCGGAGCATACCAAACTCCGCTACATCTCACTTAACATCAGGGGCCTAAACTCCCCCACGAAACGGAAATCCATCCTCTGATGCCTGCAGGACCTTCAGGCCTCGGTTGGGTTCCTCCAGGAGACTCACCTCATAGAGGACTTCACCAGACTGCGTTCCCGAGCATACCCGACGCAATATCTGGCCTCGGGCCCCAGCAAGAGGGGCGGCACAGCGATTCTATTAGCAAAAGGCATGCCCTTTAGAGAGGGAGACCCTGCGTAGCCCAGATGGCAGATGTGGCAGTTAAAGGGGAGCTCTACGGGCAGCTCCAAACGACAGTCAGGCGGCCTTCTACGATACCTTGGAGTCTGCTCTATTCCCCTTCCTCAAAGGCCAGGTGGTCCTGGGCGGGGACTTCAAGGGGTTCCCAACCCCTCATTGGCAGGTCAGGCCCCCCATCTAGGGACTTTAGGCTGGCCTTGGGACTCGGCCGCCTGTTTAAAGCACTGGATGTGGTGGACACCTGGAGGGTCCTCCACCCAGACACTGGACTACTCTTCTCACATGTCCACCACTCCTCATCCCAAATCGATCTCATCTTGGCCAGCCCTCAGCTCCTGCAGTCCACGATGTGGAGACCGTTGCGAGGGTTCTGTCGGATCACGCCCCAATTCTCCTCACTGCTAGGGTCTTTGACCCGGACCCCTCGGAACGGCGTGGATGGTCCCTATACGAACCAATGCTGCATGATATGACGGTAAGTGATGCTATAGCCAAGGTGATTGGCAATTATTTCAAGGAAAACCCCCCCACCCCCCCCACCAGCTCACCTCTACAGCGACAAGATGGGAAGCCATGAAGGCCGTAATCGGAGGGGAACTGATAGCCCAGGCTGCCGCATATACGAGGAGGCGCACCATGAACAGAGACCAACTAGTGAGGGACATGAGGGAGGCTGACACGGCCCTAAAGCGGATGTGGTCACCTAAAGCAGCCAAAAGGGTCAGACTGGCCCGCACAAAGCTGGAAGCCCACTAAGCTGAGGACACAGGCCAGACCCTGCTCCGGACCAAACAGCTACTACGTACATGGCAATAAAGCCAATAAATATCTGGTGAAAAACTAGCCAAGATCCGCCGACGGAACCACATCACTGCATTGAGATTCAAAGCGCAGAACCCTGTACGGGGAAGGAGCGAAACTGCAGGTGGCGACAGCTCATCTGACCGACACCCTGACCTTAGCCCCCCCACCCACGGTTCCTTCAGGAACGGTATATGGCAGACGCCCAGCTCCCACATATCTCAGAAGCAGACAGAGTTTCTCTGGAGGCCGCGATCACACCTGAAGAGGTGGCGGTACAAGAATCTGAAACCCAAGGCCTCAGGCCCAGACGGCTTTCCGGCAAAATTTTACAAACTCTTCCGCCCCATGTTGATGCACCCACTGACACAGGTATTTAACTCCTTCCGGTCGTCAGGCACTGTCGCGCCTTCTATGCAAGAATCTACCACAATTATGCTTCTGAAACCCGGCAAAGATCCAAAGGAGTGCTCTTCATATAGACCGATATCCCTGCTCAATGTGGACACCAATGCATACTCGAAGGTACTGGCAAACAGGCTGGCAAAAATCCTCCCGACCATCATAGACCAGGACCAGGCCGGGTTCAGAGGGAGGAGCACCAGGAACAACGGCCCGATATTCCAGAAAATGTTGGTAGCAAATTACAAAGCCCCGAGAACATCACTCCGCCTGAACCAGAAGACCTCACCCCCGAGCCGGCTCTCTTGTGGGTCGAGACAGGGTTGCCCACTCTCCCTGCTGATCTTTGCTATCATCATGGAACCATTCGCCCAAAGGACACGAGCCAATGAAAACATTACTGGGCTAGAAATAAACGGCAAACAATTCAAAATCTCCATATACGCCAACGATGTAATGATCTCCATCACCAACTGCCAATCCTCTTTACCCGCTACCTTGGCTGAGCTGGAGGCCTTCGAAGGGGTGGCAGGTTTCCAGGTGAACCACTCCAAATCAGAGGCATTGAGTGTCAATCTGGGGACCCCTCTCGTAAACATCCAGACCCTCTGCCCACTAGCTTGGAGCTCCTCATCAACGGCCTACTCGGCACACAGCTCCTCACACACTCCTCACAGCTGACCCGAAACAGCTCTACGCCGCTAACTTCCCCCCGCTTCTCAAGGAACTGGAGGAGAACCTCCAATGATGGGACAGCCAAGAGATCTCCCTACTGGGCCGGGTCACAAGATGCAAAATACTACACCTCCCTAGACTGCTGTACCTGTGCTCCGCTCTCCTGGTCTCCTCCCCAAACAGGCCTTGGAACATCTACAGAGGAAGCTGGCAAAATTCGTGTGGAGGGGACTCAGAGCTAGGATACCCAGGAGGGTCATGACAGGAGCCGCAAAATGTGGTGGCCTCGGGCTCCCCAACCTGTTGAACTATTTCCTGGCGGCCCAAATGGCGAACGCTGCAGCCTGGGCGAATCCGGATGCCCCCCCGAAATGGTCCCGCATTGAACAATCCAGATGCCAGCCACAATTACATTCCCTCCTACACATCCTAGGATCCCCCCCCCAGCGCCTTGGGCCTCAGATGCTATCGTCCACCAAAGCGACCCTGGAAGTGTGGGCCCAACGGAAGAGGAAGGTGCCCGCTTTCCCCAGTTATCTGGAACCCCGATTTTGGGCCAGGAATGGAGGCAGCTCGATTCAACCGATAGACTAAAGGAGGCCTACGAACCCTCTCCCAACTTTACGTAGCTAACAACCCACTCAGCTTCGAGGAATGCGAAACCAGATTTCAGCTGACAGAAGGAGAGAGGTTCGCATACATCCAACTCCGCCACTGGATATCACAGCCCATGGTTCACCGTGGAGCTACCCGGGACCACCACCCTCTTGAGCAGGCGATAGGAGAAAGCACAGGTCGAGGCCAGGTCAAACTATACCGCCTGCTCCAGGAGGACATGCTGAAGGTCAGGCCACCATACATGTCCAGATAGGAAGCGGACCTGGGTCACCCTATAGAGGACCAGACATGGATGGAGCTATGGTCCAGGATCAACTCGAAATCCAGATGCGTCACAAATAAGGAATGCGCTCAGAAACTTCACCGCTGGTATTACTCCCCAGTCCGACTGCACCACTGCAATGCCGACATGGACCAGAGCTGCTGGAGACGTTGCGGCGAGCGGGGATCCTTCTTCCACATGTGGTGGGGATGCCCGACAGTACAGACCTTCTGGAGGGAGGTCCTGCAGATCGCGGAAGACATCTCCTAACGTAAACTCCCGATTGACCTGGAGGTAGTCCTTCTCAGGGTGGCGAGCCCGGACTGCTATCCTAAAATGGGCCGATCCGCCAAACTGTTGACACACCTATTGGCAGCTAAGATTACAGTGGCAAGGAAGTGGAAGACTCAAGAAGGTCCGCTTCTAGCCCTCTGGTGGACAAAGGTCTGGGAGATTTTGGTGGCAGAGAGTCATGGTGGCAAAAAAGGGGGCTCTCCATCGCTTCACTGACTGCTGGGCCCTGGTGTTGATCACTCCCGGTTCCTCGAACTTTCTGGGTCCCCAAAGCCCGGACGGGTCGGCCGTCCACCGGAGCAGCATGGACTAAAGGGGCGGCAGAGGATGGACCGGGGAGGTGGGAATGAGCCTACTGCATGCACACTAGCTGCTAAGAGTGTCACAAGTCCTCATGTAATGCTAAGTTCAAGCTGTAACCATAATAAAGTTGTTTAAAAAAAATGCATGTCTAAATACCTCATTGCGCACCAGTTACCCTTTTTTTGAGAAAGGCAAAAGTATCCATCAGAAATGGACAGAAATAGAAAAGGAGAACAAACCTGGACAATTACAAAATTACAGAAAAAAAGCAGAATCTGAATTTCAAAATACATAAGCAAGGCCGACATTTAAAACTTCTGCAATTACCATTTGCGAACGCTTCATTTTCCTTCTTGGCTCGCTCTTCAGCATCTTGTTCCAAAGCTGTCAAGAGACAGAAGGATGTGAGAAATTGCATTTGGGTCAGAGCTACTCATTAAAAGCATATGTATTGAGAGAGGACGGTAGGGATGACCTCCCTAGTTACGGGACCATCTGCCCAGACACTCCTTGGCATTTCGCAGAACATTAAACCGGAATTTCTTTCTTGCGCATCTTCCTTTCATTACTGACCGATCACATATGGAACTTGTAGTGGATCAAGTCTGTTTCCTGAAAATCCTAAAACTCAGGGGTACACCGATGCCAGCAGAAGCAAAACATTGGGATTCTTTTGTAGTTCATTTTTGAGGTGAATGAGACAATCAGTCCTTAGTTTCTACCTGAAGTGACAATAACTCCACAACCTTTCAAAGGGAATGTGTTCATATTTGTAAGACCCCAGCAGTGAGATTTAGGACTGTACACTGCCTTCCATCGTTATTCAGATTTCCTGTGATGGGACAGGGCTCCCTGTAAAAATTATGCTGAGCAACTGATTCAGTTTCAACACCCCCACATCACAAATAAGGTGTGGACTGGGGTACAAGGACTCCACACGAAGTCACAGAACAAGCATTTGCAAAGCCAACAGGTCTGGCTCTGTAAACGTTAAGTCTTCATAAAGCCCCACATGGCGAAAAAGGCTTAACCTACCTATGCAAACTACCTAGGGAAAGCCAAACCTTGGCACTATGCCAAGTGTGACCCTGAAAAGAAAAATCAGCATGGAGGATCACTCCAAGAAATCAAATTCTGGCGACTTGGCAAATAAAGAAAAAGCAGCACACCAGCACATTGGGGGTGACCAAGGACACCTGTGAGGAGCAGATTAGCTGGAGATTTGGGGTTTATACGCTTCAGGCAATGGCCGCTTTCGAAGCCAATACAGGGAGACCATGGCAGAAGAGCAGGAACTAAATGGTAAAATGGCAGACAGTAAGCCTGCCCCAGTCAATGCGGTCAGCCTGCAGGTCGACAGGAGGCCCAGGAGGTAGCTATAGTAGCTAAAAATCTAAACCAGAGTCCAGCTCACGACATGGGGTCCAGACAGTGTGGCCAGAATGCAGTAACAATCCTAAAACGGAGGAATCCTTCAGTGGCCAAGTAAACCACCTTCCTTCTAACAAAATGCAGTCAAACGTAGTCTAGACTAAGGGTCTCCCATACATCTACCCACATACAAGGTACATGGCTGGACTGACATTAGCACAACAGCTACAGCTAAGGACGGAATTGTGGCTTACCTCGACAAAGAAAGGCCCTTCAAGCAAAAGGGCAGAGGACTTTAAAAAATACATTTGTATCCCAGTGGCTAGCAAAAAGGTATACTGGGCTACCAATGTGGTAAATCAGCTTGCACCCTTAGAGCCAAAACTAAATTACATCCGCCACCAGCCGACTGTCTTAAATCAATGTAGGGTGATGTAATCATCCCAGAGCCAGAATGACGGCTTACAAATCATCCCTGTCCCAGAAACGTATGAACCATGAAACCTTTAATTCTAAAAGTAAAAAATTATAGCAATGGCATGGGGACTGTAGTAAGTTATGTTATAGCATTTTATAAAGCACGTCCGTGGCCCAAAGGCATCCTGGCGCTAACAAACCAAGGGTTCCTCCCCCAAAGAACAGGGCACAGAGACCCGACAAGCAGCAGACAGTCAGCTATATAACAGAAAGGTTTCAAAAACATTGTGGAAGTGAAGGAGCTTAGTCTTACATATGAATGTAGCAAGAGAATTGCATAACAGAAGGAACCACCAGCGAAAACGCTCTCCCCACCCAAATGTAGATTTGAGGAAACGTGGAACCTGAAGGGCCTAGGAGTAGAGCGGAGATTGCGACGGGGGGAGTAAAGCTGGACTTTCTGGCAAAGCAAACTGCATTGCCCGATTGGCAGAGAACTTTAAACGTAATCCTTCTGACAATCGGAAGCCAATGTAGTTTCTGGAGCATTTAAGAGGTTCTAGCAAATTTTGCCAAGCCAATCGCCAGACGCCCACCTGAATTCTGCACAACCTGTAATCGATGGAGGGTTACAGGCCGGGAGAAAAGTTGCATTGCAGTAGTCTACATTTCCCATGAAACTACCAGGCCGCGGGCACACAGGACGACAAACCTCAGAAGTTTAAGCTTAAAATGGGCTGCACTACATCTTGTGTTGACCGGAGGAATGGCAGAGGGAGGCAGAGATGGTGATGCCCAGGTTCTTTACTGTGGTCACAGGGCTGGGAAGTGGGCCCAAGGCAGATGGCCAAAAAGCAGTGGACTAGGCAGAGCCCCTCAGAGCGAGTGGCTCCCAGTACCATCACGTCTGTCTGGTCTGCGTGGAGCTTGAGCCAGTAAAGGCCCCTCTGGCCACAAAAATAGGTCAGCAATAATGCATAGAAAACGCAGTGAATAGAAACATTTCATAAGGGAATAGTTTACCTGTAACTCCATTTCTCCAGCATTGGTATCTTTCATGGATTCACATGCTTAGAATATTCCCCGTTGTCAGACTGGGACCCCTCGGTACACATATATAGCCTTTTCCTATAGGAAAACTTCCGACACTTGTGTCCTATCTATGTCCTTTTAGGACACGCCTACGCATGCTCCATAGGACGTCCCAGTATAAGAGGCCCGCCCCCGCGGCTCCCCTTCAGATTTCAACCGTCTCCAAAGTAGTGGGATCTCCTCGCGTCGTCTTACTATTTTGTACAAGGTTGTGTACCTGGAGTTGGAGTTCGAGGACATTTTCCTCCATGTCAGGAAAAGCGCTGTTCCGTCTGTGCGCAACGTGCGGCTTGAGAAAAGTTTACGAGGGGGACGGACATAGGATTGTATATACTGTCTCCACCCTCATCATTCGACTGTATGCTATTTGTAAATGGAAAATTTGCTCGCTTTATAGAAAATGTGTCATGGCGGTTGAGAAGTCGGGTCTGATCAATATTATTGCAAAACATCTTCTATATTCAATGGATGCGTTTCCTCTAAACTGGAGACTTAAAGCGCAGGAAATCATTGGTGAAACAGGGATCTCAACATTACTAGAGAACCTGAATAGAGCCAAAATATGTTTATGGGAGTATGATTGGATACAAACGCAAATTGCGTGTACGCAATATCAGACATTCATAAACACTCCCTTTAACATGAAACGTTATGGCACAATTGAAAGTTATCTGATAATGTTCCCCAGTTCACGACCGCAAGATGATTTCCTGCGCTATCGATTGAACCTTTGGCCAACCCATGAACTTCTATATAAATGCAAATTAATAGCCGAGGATGAGCTTTCTCGTCGATTTTGTAAATCCTCTGCAGAAACACTGAAACATCTGTTCAGACTGCCCGTTACTACTGATGCAAAGAATCATGCATTTCAAACCCCTATTAATGGATTACGTCATAACCACTAGTGACAGATTGTGGGAATTGTTTCATTCTAACAGGCAATCGTTAAGATATGCTATTCTGAACTTTTTGTACAGCTTCAAACTGATAGACAAGAGATTGAATCAAAGCAAATTATGATCAAGTGTATCTGCAGTTTTGTATTTTATTTTTATGAATCAGGATAGGTGGCTCCTTGCAATTATTTTGTCTCTCTTTAAAAAGAAAAATTGCTCTGCTTTAAATTGAATTGTTAAATATGTTTTTTGTAACTATTTGTTGAAAAATCAAGTTTACTTGATTAAAACAACTTATAATAAAAATGTCGAGGCTTTGTGATTGGGTTATTCCATCCAGTAATTCTTAAATATTTGGTGAAGGGGTGCCCCCCCCCCTTTCTCCAAAATAGATGGCAATTTAACCAAGCTATAGCTACGAAACCGGGTATTTACAAAGAAACAAAGCTATCTTTTTTGTCCCCTCAATGCGAGAGATACCCGTGGCTATATCTGAGTATATAGGAAAATGAAACAGGAAAAAAACAATTAGTAGGTGAAAAAACATGCAAATTCCATCAAACTAGAGGTGAGGGGAAGGCAAGGGGACCGTGAAATGTTGCAGGGGTCGAGGGAGTTTGCAACACAGCTTTTCTGTAACCTCAGCTATAGCAGTCCTCTCAAAGCAAATTGCGTCAAATAAGCAGCACGTGTTGTGGAGGGAAGTGGGATAGGGCAAGTGAGGCGGCCATCTAGGGAGTGAAAGGAGCTGGCACAGAGGGGGCACATGGTGAGGGCCTGGGTCCGTGCCCACTATATTTTAAAAAAACACTTGCAACTGTAGGGGAGGACTGGTCCAGGAGACCCCCCTCGCCTGCGTTTTCTCCCCAGGTGAGGGCTATGGCTCATTGGGCGTCCCCTCATGCCACCCGGGCCCAGGTGATGGAGGGTTCACCCGCTGGAGACATTGCCCACACGTATTGATTGCCCACACGTATCGATTGCCCACATGTATTAAAATCCAGCTAGGCCCAGAAACCATTTTGTCTGGTAAAGATGGTGCGAGCTCAGCGCACCGTGGCGCGGCCCCCACCCTTGGAGAGTTTCAATTATCCCTGTCGCCGCAGCACCCTGGCAGATCCGTTGTGAGCGCGTTCCCACGAACAAGACGGACATGAGCTAGCACGAAATACTAACATTTCACCTTCCACAATGTATTACTGCTCCCAGCATGACCCGGTCAGCGAGGCCGGGGCGATGGGGAGAACTGTAGCATGGCCTTCCGATAAAAGCAGAAAAAACCCAAGTATGAATGTTAAAAACTACTTGACCTGCAAAATTGTGTAATGATTGTAGAAGCGCATGCTTATATGACACCAGCAATGAAGGACCCACACCCCGCGGCCCCTCGCTATAACTGAACTAATGCTGCTAGACTACAGAGGAGGATGCTGTCGGGGGGAAATTCTGCCGGGGTCGGCCGGGCCGTCCGCAGACCTCCGGGCAGGGAGGCCCCAACTCCTCCCGTGTATATCTCGGATCGAGACAGAGTATGAGGCACACACAAGGAGCAAGGCAACTTCTGCTGTTTATTATGCAAACGGCAGGGATGGGTCAAGGAGCGTACGCGTTCGTCCTGACACACACACAATCGTGGGGCTCGCAGGCCCTTTTTACTGTAATATGACGCGCTACTTGCGTCACTTCAAAAAGTTAACAAAAAACCTATCGCCACTCTTAATTGGTTGCTCGAGTGGTAGGGTTAGTATAGTACACATATAGAGAATGATATTAGTGGTCAAGGTGTAGTCAGGTGGTATATCTGGGTTGTCCCTATAATTAGATACATAAGAATTGTTACATGAAGACTCCTGAGGATTGGCTAATGTTACTGACGTCTGAGATAAGAGCCCCATGTTCTGATTGGTGCATCCGTGAGCTCCCCAGCCTGGGACCACCGTTGTTCCCAGCTCTCGGTGTACCTGTGTTTGCAACAATGTTTCAATATGGGTACGTGCAGACAATGTGAGGATTTATTCATAGGTGGAAGGCTGACCGCTCCCACTGTAGCAGATGTCCATTGAGCCTTTCAAGTGTATCGGCCTATGTCTCGTAGCGAGGGACCCAGACGCCTTTCTTTCTCCTGGGCTTTGGCATCTCGTCAGGTTCGGCTTGGTCACGTGAGGCGGGACCGTGTTTGAGGCAGAATTCTGCACAATTAATATTGCTTTTCCACTGTGTGTCTGGTTTAATTTGTAGATATGATTCTAACGTTGGTACGCGGAGTGCAAGGTTGCAACATCATGCCTTTGATGATTTGTTCTTGGATGTGGGTTTGCAACATTGCGACCTTGGCTGGTTGCTCCACCAGGCTCATTCTGCGGGATCAGCAACCTGACTTTTGCTTTGTTAATGTCCACGGGAACTCTTGCCTGAGGCCTACTTGGGCCTGGTGTATAAGTGATCCATTTCGGGCATGGGTGCTTTAGGTTATAGTGGCGTATATTTCCATGACCAGTATCGTGTTTCTATTATACCTCTCATGGTGGTAACGGGTTTCAAGAGAAGCGTGAGCAAGCGGCGTTATAGATGAGTTCATGATGCATCTTGCGTTTCTGCATTCTGAAAGCCTATGTAAAAATAATAAAGATGCACGTCCGTGAATATGCCTGTCGCCTATGTCAGAGCACTGAGTATGTTCTTCGTGTAGATTGTTGTGGGAATGTTAGGTGTGTATATTTGTACAGATGTGCTTCCAGTTGTCTAGGTCGTCATGGCATCTCTAACGACGTGTGGTTTTTAGTCTAGCTGATCCGAGCCGCAGGTGTCGGCATGGCCAGTGCGGGCTGCTGGGCAAACAGGTGGACACATCCGTATGTTCCTGTACCATGGTACCTGGTCGTCTGGTAACTGGACAAACTCTTCTCGCGGCGGGTGTCTGGGCCGTGACCCTCTAGGCCAAGCGCGAGAGGTGAAGGACGGGAGCCTGGTCTTCCATTCTCCCACTTCAGTCCCCCCTCTGGTCGACTTGTCGACCACAAACATATCCTTCTCGTTATCTCCTCTTACCCTCCATATCTTAGTTATCCCTCCGAGATGTCCATAATGGTTTACATGATCTTCAAACGACCAATACATGTATTCACATGTTCCTCCAGGAGTACAGTATACCCATCTTCCTATGTAGCTCCTGGGGTTCCTTGGGTTCTCAATCTTCACTGATGGTGGATCTAGATGGTTGGTGATGATTTGTGTGCGCAGCTTCTCCCTCTCTTGTATTATCACCCCTGTATGCTGACCATCATCTGCTGGCATCAAGGGGTGCATTCCCACCATTTCCAGCAACTCGTCAGCCGTGCGTGCCTTTCGGGCTTTCCAAAATCTAATTATGATCAGAGTAGCTCCAGCCAAAATAGTACACCCCACTATTATTTTCAGTCCATCCGACAGCCAAGATGGCATCCATGACCATAATAGTGAGAACCAGCTCTTATCCTTGTTTACACCGTTACTCTCGTCCATCATTTTAGAGTGCATCTGGGCCAATTGTGAAACTGCTTCTGTCAGTGTACCATTGTCGGCATCGTTGGCAGGTATGAACGTGCAGCAAGATTGTCCTATCGTTGCACAAACTCCTCCTTCCATTGCTGTGAGAAGGTCCAGTACATATCTGTTCTGTAGTGCTACCATCCTTACAGCTCGCAGCTCCTCTTTAATTGCGTTGAACCCATTTACTGTTGAATTGATGGTCGTCATTAGTTCCCATCTTGTTATTTGGAGCCATTTTGCGTTTGCGTATGCCTGCAGTCCCGGATGTATTATTGAGGAGAAAAACATTGCTGCTCTGCTGAATAGTCTGTGTTCTGGCGGTATTGACGTTAGTTCCGTTTCCGACCTTCCCCACAGGTAATTTCCTGTCAGTGGCTCTCCTTGTCGTTTTCTCCTATTTAGGACAGTATCCTCGCTGTTGGTCTTGTTCTCTTGCTCCTTCTGGAGTGGTGCAGATCTCTTTCGTCTCTTATCCCCTTCATCCATTTTAGGAAATTTCGCCACATTGACATGCTTCTTAGGTACCACTAGTGATGGTACATTGACGTGTACCATTGTGCACACACCATTCCACAGGGGAGGCAGTGTATGATATGCCTTTTCTCCGCAGGCCCAATAATGGTCCATTATTACTGCTGTTCCCGCACCCCCCTCAGGTAACTCCATCACACTTGCACAATTGGTGTTATATCCTACATCCACCTCTCCTTTATGCTGGTAGCATACTTTGGGCGCAGTCAATGGTAATATTGTTATTGGGTCTTCATCTTCTTCTACCCACGTGAGCATTGGTACGTACTTGATCCACGTCGTCCAACATCGATGATTGTGTGTCTCGATGGTTGAGATAGTTTCTTTTGTTACCATGTTGCTGCCAATTACTCCTATCTCCCAGCTGTTGTCCAGATACACCTTTCCTGTTATCGTCAGTAGCGGCCTTTCCCAGCATCCTTGTTTACCCGGAACTTCAGTGGCGTACCAATCACATGGTAGATACTGCAGTGTTACCTTCTTTGTTTCTCCTTTTGCAGGGCCACTTGTTATGTACCTGAATGCTTCGGCATGTAAACTGGTCTTGTGATAACTCAGATAGGTCTTGAGGAAGTTGTTTTCATATGGGTATGAGTCTCGCGTTTTCCATGTCATGTGCACTACTGTTCCTTGAAATCTTCCTTTCGTTTGGAACAGGGCCAAATATATTATGCACTGTGCTGTTTTTTCATCTATTTCTGTGGCAACAAATGTTCGTGAGGCGCTCATGGCGTATGGTATTAATGAGCAAACGTAACAGCTATCCTCAGTTGTCTGCTTACCAATGCGGGTCATGTGCTGGTACCATATGTTGTTTGTGACGTGTGCTGAATCTTGTACATAATTATCAATACCTTTATTGTCTGAGTATGTGCTGCGTTTAACTCTATTTTGCTTGGGTGCAATGTTACTATTACCACCTGACGTAACACCTGTTGCAGCAGAGGGCGGGGGTATATTAAGTTTGTGCGCAGCAATAAAATCGATAGCATAGCTGTACTGCCAGACAGAGGCAGCCAACAACCCGGTGATCATAAAAATCCCTATTATTTTTATTACATACGCTAATTTCACCGGCATTTTGCTCTTACCTTGCTGCAGTCCTGGCAGCTTATTCTTGCGACGTTACAGTTGCCCGCCTAAAAATTCTCAAAAGTGCTTGTTATTAAATGTTAGTTTTAAGCTCTCCCTATCAAGTAGTCATTCAGTGCCCAGGCGAAGAGCTGCTCCCACGCTACTCTAAGTGATGGGTCTCTTAAGACCGGCAAGTATGGGTGGAGGTGGGGCATGTGATATTCTATGGCCAGGAGGAAGGCTGTGTAGTAGACACGTACCCTTCTCCTTTTTAAGTATGTTGGCCTCTTTATTTCGTATACGAACTGGTGTGACAATTCTTCTGGGTAGTTATCGTCTGGCAGCACCATCTACACCTGCACACTGAATTTGTTAATTAGCTTTCTTAACAATACAATATTACGCAGTTCCTGTATGTGCGAGAGAAAAAAAAGAGAACCTTCACGTGTTTACATGTGTATTAGTGCAAGCATGTCCTTCAGTTTTAGTTACAACTGTACTTAGCAGTCAATGGGGGGGTTTGTGCTCAAATGGCGGAAGTATTTTTACTCTTTGAGCGAGTGATCATGGGGTGGGCAGTATGGGGATCACTCCCTTCTTCGTCAGTTATTGTCTCCGAGGGAACAATTGGGTCGTTGTCTGTGGTTGAACTTTCTTCCGCTGTAGGGGATGTGGTTGCTGTTCTTCCAATGGATCTGTCGTTGGCGCTGGGGCGGGTCTGCAGTTTGTAGATCTTTACGTCATGTAGGTGGTTCCAGGCACGCTTATCCTTTAGTTTTACTGCTCTTGTCGATACGTCCTCTACCAGATGGGGGCCAGTGAACCTCTTCTGGTTCCACTTCCTATTGAAATTGCGAAGTAGTACGTGGTCACCTTTGGCAAGGTTGCACAAGTTCTCCTTTCCCAATTCTGTATTTTCGTCTTTTTCTTGGTTGCTGGTAGACCCGCCCCGTGTGCGCTCGAGCTGTTGAGACACAAACACGACACTAGTAATCAAAGAAGACACATATTGATACATTTCATCACCTAACACATTCGCTGAACTTTCGTGGTCGGTGAATGCCCTTGACGTTGGTGTTAGGGGAAGGCGCATTTGGCGTCCAGTAACCACTTCGTGTGGGGTGAGGTGGTGGTCGGACCCTGGCCTGTTTCTAAGTTCAAACAATGCTAACGGAAGGCAATACAACCAACTTTTCTTTGTTGTTTGTTGTATTTTAGCAATTGCCTCCTTCAATAAGCCATTCAGGCGTTCACATACACCATTAGCCTGTGGGTGGTATGCACATGCAAATTTGTGTTTAATGTTCAGCAGGGATGTGATATGCTGGAACATTTCGTTTGCGAAATGGGGCCCGTTGTCTGATCTTAACACCTTGCACACTCCCCACCTGGGGAAGACCTCCCTTACTATGAATTTGGCTGCTCTAAACGCATCAGGGTGTGAACAGGGCCCTGCTTCAATCCACCTAGAAAATGGGCATACTACTACAATCATATACCTATTACCTTGACATATGTTGATCATATCAACATAGTCAATGTGAAGGTGCCGAAAAGGTCCTTCTGGCCGGGGTATGATACCTCTTATCACTTTTAAAGTATGACCGGCCGTAAACTGTTGACATGTGAGGCAATTGCTGATAAAATTTGACACATGAGAGGTTAACTCGGGACAAAACCAATCTTCTCTAATTCGTGCTGCAATTATTTCCTTGCCTGTATGGGCAGGGTGGTGTAATTGGCTCAGGGCGGTATTTAACAGTGCCAACGGTATTACAACTTTCCCAGTGCCACCCTGGCGCCATAGTGCGTCAGTTGGTGACATTGTGCATCCTCTTTTCACCCATACTTCTTTTTCGGCCATTGGTGCAGCCGCTTGTAGTTCCATAATCTGTGTGGCTGGGAGATGGGTGTACCCTTCTCTTATTAACATCTCCCTAGCTATTCCCCTCCCTCTCCCTGAGTCTGTGGGGTTCCATATCTCACCAAAATATGCAGCATATTTCGCATGTGCGTCTGCTGCTGCATTACCTTTTGATACGTAGTCTTCTCCATTTGTGTGTGCGGTGCATTTTACCAGGGCTAGTTCTTGGGGGTCGTTTATTACTTCAATTAGTTCAGCCAACAAGAGGGCATGTTGTACTGGAGTGCCATCAGCTCTCCTAAACCCTCTTCTTCTCCATTTTGATAGCCCTGAGTGGACAGTTGATGTAACATATGCACTGTCAGAATATATAGTTACTCTTTTGTTAAAACTTTCCTTTAATGCCAATATTAGTGCAACGAGTTCCGCGGCTTGAGCAGAGTAATGCTGTGGTAATTGTACACACTTCATAGCCACACACACCGGCGCCTCCATCATTTTTACTACTGCTGCCCCAGTCCTTCGTATCCCATCTCCTTGATCAATAGTTGATGACCCATCAATAAACAAAAGCTCACCTCCCTCTAGTGCGTTTTCTTCAACTTTCCTAGTACATGAGTACATTTCAGTTACTTGGGTGCAGTCGTGGGCGTAATCTCCCTCTTCAATTACTTCTGCTAGGAACCTTGCAGGGTTAACCGTGCTACATCTAACAATTGCTAGTTCAGCTTTAGACAAAATAATCTCATAACCTGATGCCCTCTGTGTTGTTAGTGTGGACTTAGGTTTATTCAATATCGCAAATAATGCATGTTCCACAAATAGTGTAGTTGGACACCCCATAGTTATTGCTGATGCTTTTTCTACTGCAAAAGCAGCTGCAGCGAGACCTTGTTCACAAGAGAAGTGGCCTAACATTATAGGGTCTAAGTGACCGCTGTAAAATGCTACTGGTTTATAGCCCATGCTAGTTTTTTGGGCCAACACTGCTTTCATCACTGCTGAGTCGCAATGTGAAAATATAAAGAAGCGCCGCTCATAGTCTGGGGATGCCAGTACTGGAGCAGTTGATATCGCGTCCTTTAATTCGTCAAATGCCTCCCTCATTTCCATAGTCCATCCCAACTTTTTCTCCCCTTTATTTGCTTCCTTCAAACCCTCAAGCAGGGGTCCTATGTATGAGCTATAATCAAATACCCATGCTCTACAGTAGTTGCACAGTCCCAGAAATTGCTGCAGTTCTCTCACAGTCTGTGGCACGGGAGTGCTTGAGATGGCCTGTGCTCTTTGTGGTGCAATCCTTCTTCCATGTTGAGATATCAGTTGGCCAATGTAAAGTACCTGTTCCTGACAGTATTGTATCTTTTCCATGTCTACCTTATACCCCTTTTCAGCCAATATTGTCAACATTTTTAAGGAGTCCTCTCTACATTTGCTTTCGTTTGTACTGCAAATTATTAAGTCATCCACATACTGTAACACTGTGCTTTCCACCTCAACGTTACCCAAATCCATCTGTATTACTCTATTGAAAATTGAGGGTGATTCACAATACCCCTGTGGTAATCTGGTATGTTTCCACTTTGTATTTCGGTAAGTAAAGCTTGTCAAATCTTGTGAGTCTGGGTGTAATGGTATTGAGAAAAAAGCATTTTTAAGGTCAATCACTGTAAATCGTGATGCTTCTGCTGGAATGCCACACAATATTGTGGCCGGGTTTGCTGTTACTGGATACTCTGCTTCTACTATGTTGTTCAAGGGTCTGAGGTCCTGTATGAAGCGCCAAGACCCCCCTTTAGCCTTGCGCACCGGGTACACAGCTGTGTTACATGGTGATTCTGAGGGGACCAATATGCCATTGTTTATAAGGGCCGTTATGGTTTCATATATGCCCTCATCTGCCTCTTTTGACAATGGGTACTGTTTCACTCTTGGTAATATGGCACCTTTTTTCAATTTTATCCTTACACCCCCTATGCTTTTTATTCATCCCACGTCATAAGGGCTAATAGTCCATAATGATTTGGGCACCTTTGACATATCCTCCTTAAAAAATGGGACTGGGGTGCCTGCGGGTGCCTCAAGTGCCATTGCAATTTTCTGTGCTACTTGTTTGTGAGCCACTCTTAGCCATATTTCTACACTCATCATGAACACCATTTCATTTTCTTCCTTTTCTTCTGAGAACAGCTCTTCATCTGACACCTGGGTCAGCCTACACCCTTCTGCTAGTGCTATCACCGCCCTCCAGGCTCTCCCTTCTTTATCTTGGGCGTGCACAGCAACATAATCAGCTGTTGCAATAATGCTCTCAATTTCCACTGCAAACACCTTCCCTTCCAGTTCATTAGCTGGTGTTTCTGGTCGGAATAGATAGGCTGCTGGCCTCCTCCATATTTTCCCTTCTATCCCTGGCATCCATGCAAATGCCATGTCTGTGCCATATTGGAATATCTCGCCATCCAGTGGCTCCGCCCTAATCGCTGTCTGTCCACAGTATGCTTGCAAAATCTGTCGTGCTGCGAGCATGTTAATCCCTGGAGTAGAGCAAATTATGCCATCCTCTGTAAAGGAGATCGTCATATTCAACCTGTTCATTATGTCTCTCCCCAGTATATTTACTGGCGAGGCACTATAATACAAAAGTGGGACTGACAGATCATAATCTCCAATAGATAAGGGAACGTTATCAGTAAATGGAACCAACCCTTTAGCCCCAGAAAATCCTTGGGTGTTCATGGCTTCGCCTGACATCTTAAATTTACCTTCCCTTATGCAAGACCGGGTTGCCCCGGTGTCAACAAGAAATGATAATTTTTTGTCACCTATCGTTACCTCTATGCGTGGCTCCTCCGCACTATTAGGTGTTACTGACAGGATGGGACACACCAAGGCCGTCTGTGGGCTGGCCTATTGGGGGTACAATGATTGGCCATTCCCTGTGTAAGGGTTGTGTCCCAACACCGACACCCCACCCAATTGTGTTCGTTCATTTTGGGGTGGTGGTTGTATTAACGCCACTTGTTGTTGTGGCGGCGTCAGTTGCTGTGTTATTTGTTGTTGTGGCAGTGAATAGGTTTGTTGCTGTCGTGTTTGTTGTGGTTGGTCACTCCCTTGTTGTGACATCTGCTGTTGTTGCATGCCCTGCTGTTCTTGTGAGGTCCTAGGTTGTGCTTGTTCATTCCATGCTGGTGTTCCTGGCCTGACCCTACATGTACGTGACATGTGTCCTAATAGTCCGCAGCTCCAACACACGGGTGGTTCCCTGTTTTGCCATGGGAAGCTCCCTGTGTTGTCCTGGTATACGGGTTGCCCTGTGGGGTAGTAATTTCTGAGTCCCCCCCCTGTTGCTGGGTATTATATCCATATCCTCTCCCCCTCATAACCCCTCCTCTCCCTCTGTTATAACTATAATACCCAGTTCCTTGCATTGGGTACCCTCCTCCCATGTTCGGTGTGTGTAATTGCAGAGGCGGCACTTGCTGTATTACACCTTGTGGGGGCGCTATTTGAGCTGGATCTTGTGCAGCCACTACTTGCGTTGGGCTTTGGGCCATTGGTGTGGGCGTAGTTATTAGTGCCCCTTCCATTGTGTATTTAGTAAGTTTTTTCTGTACTAATTTGGCCTCTTCTGTTTTCCTGTCCTCCTCCTTTTGTTTCATCTTTCCTTGCCATGTCCTGCAGTGATGTACTATAGTCAGTTGTATTTCTGGCCATGGTTTTGCTTCCATTCCTACTACTTTCTTTAGCTGTTTCTGAACTCCTTCTGGGAGCCCTTGTACTAGTATATGATAAAATATGGCTGGTGTTTTGTCCCATTGTTCTCTAGTTTCCATGCGCCACTTCTCTTGAATGTCCTGGATATAATCAACAGGATCCTCATTTTCACCCATCTTACGGGAAGTAATGGCTCCTATGTCTGAGGTGTCTGGGTACTGCACTCTCAGTGCCTGCCATAGCGCATGTCTGCAGTTTGCAAATGGTGCCCCATCATGCGATGTGTTTGTTATTGTTACCCCATGGAATCCCGCTCTTTTCCAAATGTCATCCGCTCTATCCCCTAATATTGATATTAACAGGCCCTTCACATCTCCTACTGCTAGTTTCTGTCCTGCGGTGTGTTTTTCCATTTCATATATCCACTTACCCGCACCTCCACTTAGTGATGGGAGCCTACATTTTATATTTTCCTTATCCGTATGTTTCCAAGGTACATACTGTGGTCTAACCCCTCCTCTCTCCAGCAGTGGCATTAAATTCTGTCTTTTGTCACCCTTTACGCTCCATGATATTGAGTCTTCACACCCCTCTTCCCCCATTTCTTTTACTACTTCAAATTCTTCCTTACTACCTCTGCCCCTACCTCCCTCTTCTTCCTTTCCCCTTCTTTCATCATTTCCTGTGTTCAATATGGGTATGTTTATTTGTCTGTCTTGCCTGCGACTAGGGAGGTCCCTAAGCCGACATGCATACGGTGTAAGTTCGTTCATGAAGGGCGCGAGCTTTATTCTGTGCAGAGAGCGTGCGGTGGTTGAACATGTAGGTAGTGACGTGGGAGGGCGGCGTGATGGAGATGTGGGTGGCGTGGTTTCATTGGTTTGTGTTTCCCCTATTCTTTTCGTTTCCTCCTTACTTCTCTCCAGCTCCTCCCCTCTTCTACTTATCCAGGGCGAATCTATGTTTGTTCTAGTGAGGTACAGTTTATCTAAGCTTTCCCTTTCACTCTCTCTTCCATCCTTCTCCACTCCTTCCTCCTCACTGCAAAAATCATTTATAAATGGCACCCCCCACTCTGCCTTTTTTCCTTTTATTGTTACTGTTTTTAAATCTATTAGGTCTCTTTCTCCCCTTTCGTTGTTACCAACTGTCCCCCCTAGTGCTGATGTCGTTGCTACCTCCCTACTTTTATATACATCTCCCCATCTTTCACTCTCCCTACCCCTCCCTTCTCTTCCTTCTTCACTTCTCTCCTCCATTTCCCTACTATTTTTCTCTCTTTTCCTTTTTAATTCCTCCATTACTTCGTTGCTCATCTGTTCCAATATCCTTTCATCCTCCCTCTTCCTTTCCCATTTCACCCTTTCTCTTTCTACTATACTCTCTATTACCTTCCCCTCTTCATATTTTTTAGCTGTCTCAGATATTATCCTCCTCCATATTTCCATTTCTTTTTCCTTTTCTTCTTCTTCCTTCTTCTTCTCTCTCAGCACTACTCTTGATACTCTATCTGCTGCTGCTTTTACCCTTTCAGCTTCTCTCTTTTGTTCCTCGCTTCGTTCCCTTAATCTTTCCAATTCGTCCTTACCTTCTTTCCTTTTCCTCACTCTCTCTCTTTCCTCCCTCTCAAGTTGTTTGATCAGTTCATTCTGCTCATCCCTTAGTTTTGCTAATCTTTCCTCCAAAATCTCTTCCTTCTGCCGTAGTAGCTCCTCTCCCCTCATTTCACTCTCTCTGGCACTATCCTCGTTTGTTCTCCTTACCGCCTCCCTTTCTTCTCCAGTTAGTGAGCCTCGTAATTTCAACAATATCTGTGCAGCTACCCACTCATCGTCTCCTATCTCTACAGTCTGCTCTTCTCTAATCCTCCCTTCCCCCATTGGTATCTTCCCATGAGCCACATATGGTGGAGGGCTGTATGCCGGGTTTGAGTATCCTTCAGCCGCCCTTAACTGTCCTTCTATTTCTCCTAATTCTCTTAAAGGGTACAACCCTCCTCCCTCTGTTTTCACTCCCGGTGTTATGGGTATCTCATTGTTCGGTTCCTTTTTTATGTCGTCTGATTTATCAACCTTTTCTCCTCCCTTTCTTTCGTTCCCCGTATTTTTTGTGCTTTCGCACTCCTTTTCCCCACCCGTTCCTTCTTTCTTAATCTCCTTTTCTTCCGGTGTTTCCCCCATAGTGAACATTCCATTTGGTCCTGGTCGAGACCCCTGGAACATCCTCCATAAGTTAAACACCTCCACGTGGTTTGCCAACTTCTTCCCCTTGTATGTATTGTGCAGATGGTTCAGTAGTGAGTGTTGGGCATATGGATCGAAACTACCATTAGGCGGCCATGGTGTTAACATTTTGTTGTCTGTCCCCTGGGTCCACTCTATGCTGTACTTAATTAACTTCTCCCTGTGTGGTGGCAGTGTGGTGCATATGTGCTGTAGTGGGGTAGTGAGGGTGTTCCCCCACCCTCCCGACCCTCTCCCGTATGACATGGTTGTACTCCCCTTGTTACCCTTCCCCTTACTACCAATTTACAATATACAACCTTGTATTGCTTACCTCGCCCCGCAAGTGTGGGGACTTACGACAATCCTTTGACAAATTATGCAATAGTAATAAATGTGATGTTATATTATATTCCTTCCCATACGGCCCCCTGCGGCTGCGTACCCCTTACGACGATCTTATACAGTTGTCCTGTTTCTCCGTTCTCCTCCCCCTTTTACACTTGCCGTGGCCGGCGTTCTCCGTGCGCAGCCACGCCCCTTTCCCCTTCTTTCGATCCACTGGTTTATAGTTTATCTCCGTATCAGCTCCTTTATCATGCTTCTCCTCCCCACCACTCTCAAACCCAATGTTCCTTGTGCTCGCGATATCCTATTAAATCCCTACTGGTGACGTCACCGATTTCTTCGAGCTATTGGTATATTCGTGTTATGTTCTTTAAATTCAAAATACACTTGTAATCTACCCCGCTAACCCTACAGCTGTCTTCCTGTCTCTCCTGGAACAAGGTAATCTCATCAATACTATAACCGGACTGCGCACGCTGCGTCGCCTCGCGTGTGATACGCCCCTCAACAGGAGGGCTTAACCAGCCAATTATCTTCCGTTTTGGGCAACTACGTAACTAGCCACCGCCCACAGGGAAACCGTCATCTACCTATCGAGTTTCTTGCTCGAACAATAGGGAACCTCATCTACTCATTCAATAATAAATATCAAACCGTAGGAAACCACACACCCACCCTTACACGTAGTCGCGATTTAGGCCAATCAGTGTCTTACGAGCGGCTGCACGTGATGTTTTCGTGCCCCGCCCCCCTCTTTCGCGTAACGTTAGCTCACTGTTACGAGCGGCTGCACGTGATGTTTTCGTGCCCCGCCCCCCTCTTTCGCGTAACGTTAGCCGCCTGCTCTCGCACTCGTTTCGCTACCATTCATTCCATTAGCAACACTCAATTAAACCCTCGCCGCTTTACAATACCTCCCTCCTCCCTTATTTACTTCCTCCCCCTCCCTCACAATTTCGCATTGCTTGTTGTGCGTGTCATGCTCACCAAGTTCTCTCGATGCAGGGCCGCTCGACTGCGTGCACCCCTCCAAGCGGCTCGCCACCTCCCCTCGTCTGGACCACGTCTGGACACTCGCCGACCGCGGGCGGGATACTTCTCAACCGGCTCCCGAGGGCCAATATCCGGATTGCGCTGTCCGGTCCTCTCGCAGCTCCGCGATGGTCCTGTAGTCCTCAGAAGGGGGCAACGGCAGAGGGGGCCGCGCCGCCGGGCCTCCTCGCAACGGGAGTGCCTGGAAAAATTAAAAATAAAAGTCGATCTTAAACAGATCTCAGCAGTGCCTCCAACTTGTCGGGGGGAAATTCTGCCGGGGTCGGCCGGGCCGTCCGCAGACCTCCGGGCAGGGAGGCCCCAACTCCTCCCGTGTATATCTCGGATCGAGACAGAGTATGAGGCACACACAAGGAGCAAGGCAACTTCTGCTGTTTATTATGCAAACGGCAGGGATGGGTCAAGGAGCGTACGCGTTCGTCCTGACACACACACAATCGTGGGGCTCGCAGGCCCTTTTTACTGTAATATGACGCGCTACTTGCGTCACTTCAAAAAGTTAACAAAAAACCTATCGCCACTCTTAATTGGTTGTTCGAGTGGTAGGGTTAGTATAGTACACATATAGAGAATGATTAGTGGTCAAGGTGTAGTCAGGTGGTATATCTGGGTTGTCCCTATAATTAGATACATAAGAATTGTTACATGAAGACTCCTGAGGATTGGCTAATGTTACTGACGTCTGAGATAAGAGCCCCATGTTCTGATTGGTGCATCCGTGAGCTCCCCAGCCTGGGACCACCGTTGTTCCCAGCTCTCGGTGTACCTGTGTTTGCAACAATGTTTCAATATGGGTACGTGCAGACAATGTGAGGATTTATTCATAGGTGGAAGGCTGACCGCTCCCACTGTAGCAGATGTCCATTGAGCCTTTCAAGTGTATCGGCCTATGTCTCGTAGCGAGGGACCCAGACGCCTTTCTTTCTCCTGGGCTTTGGCATCTCGTCAGGTTCGGCTTGGTCACGTGAGGCGGGACCGTGTTTGAGGCAGAATTCTGCACAATTAATATTGCTTTTCCACTGTGTGTCTGGTTTAATTTGTAGATATGATTCTAACGTTGGTACGCGGAGTGCAAGGTTGCAACATCATGCCTTTGATGATTTGTTCTTGGATGTGGGTTTGCAACATTGCGACCTTGGCTGGTTGCTCCACCAGGCTCATTCTGCGGGATCAGCAACCTGACTTTTGCTCTGTTAATGTCCACGGGAACTCTTGCCTGAGGCCTACTTGGGCCTGGTGTATAAGTGATCCATTTCGGGCATGGGTGCTTTAGGTTATAGTGGCGTATATTTCCATGACCAGTATCGTGTTTCTATTATACCTCTCATGGTGGTAACGGGTTTCAAGAGAAGCGTGAGCAAGCGGCGTTATAGATGAGTTCATGATGCATCTTGCGTTTCTGCATTCTGAAAGCCTATGTAAAAATAATAAAGATGCACGTCCGTGAATATGCCTGTCGCCTATGTCAGAGCACTGAGTATGTTCTTCGTGTAGATTGTTGTGGGAATGTTAGGTGTGTATATTTGTACAGATGTGCTTCCAGTTGTCTAGGTCGTCATGGCATCTCTAACGACGTGTGGTTTTTAGTCTAGCTGATCCGAGCCGCAGGTGTCGGCATGGCCAGTGCGGGCTGCTGGGCAAACAGGTGGACACATCCGTATGTTCCTGTACCATGGTACCTGGTCGTCTGGTAACTGGACAAACTCTTCTCGCGGCGGGTGTCTGGGCCGTGACCCTCTAGGCCAAGCGCGAGAGGTGAAGGACGGGAGCCTGGTCTTCCATTCTCCCACTTCAATGCATGCAACTATACATGAGGCTTATGAGAAAGACGTGCAAACACTCTAGTCTTGTGTAGACATCTCAACCCTTATATGTCATTCCCGTCACGCATGGTGGCGGGCGTCATTCTCTGTGTCCCACCAACCAGGTCACTACCTCACGTAATGCAAATGTATATATAAATAATTAAATGCTGTAGTTGATAGAATGCAATACAAGTTACAAGGTGCTCAGATTCACTGTACCCAAGAAACGTTTAATGAAGTTGAAATGTATGTATTCGAGTGATCTAAGTGAATATTATAAGAGTGTTCAGATGTTATTAAATGTCCTTTACCTAAAAGCTGGCAACACACGGGAAAAATACCTTTGTAAATATGCGCAAGGCTATTCTCCCTCCCACCCTGCAAAGTCTGCCAGACAAGAGAGCTGAGGCCTGCGCCGCGCTGCCCCACCTCCCCCAACTAGGCTGGAGCCGCTTCAAAGATTTGTAGGTCCCGCTACAGCATCCAAGGCCACGGCCTGCCACCTGCGTTATTTACAACACGGCAGTAAACCTCTGTTTGAATACACAGATCCACCAGCGCCCCCTCGTAAACCCCACAACCCACTAGATCATCTTAAGACCTATGACTTCGTGTAATCGAGACACCCAACGCTGGGGTAATATACAGCGGCCCATTCATAATAACTTCTAACAAGACAGAAAAACATGTACCACCCGTCCCATGCCCCAGCCCCTCGACCTATGATACCGGTCAACAGGACACAGGTAATCCTGCTCTGACAAACGGCCACCAGACCCCTCACAAGGTGCATTCCTCCTGTGTTGCATTAACCTGTAAAATAACCTATTGACAGATTTACTAAAGAGAATAACACTGACTGAATGACTGCGGTGTGCATGGCCGAGGGCAAATAAGTCAGGAAAGGCATTCATCTCTGCCACAGGCCGCATTGGGACACCAACACCGCCCGGATGAACTCAAGCCGACCTGCCAGGCCCAGCCCAACCCACGAGGCTGACCAGTGACGTCTTCCAGCCAAGACCAACCACGCCGCAGCAGCACCTATAGTTAGTCCTCGCCACCCAATCCCAATGAACTTGTGCCCCTATAGTATGTAGGTTCTGAGGACGTTTTCTGTAAATATATACGCCTGTCTTTGCTATTGTCAGACAGAGCGCTCTCGGAGTTTGCAGAGTTCTTTGCATGCCCTATTCTGATTGATAAACTCCCATTTACGCTCACCCGCACTCTGTCTTGGCCTTATTCCCATTTTGGGAGAGTCCTTCATTGTCTCTCATTGCGGGGAGGATCGTGCTGTTTGGGGACGCTTGCCTTCACAACCCATTGCTCAAGGACGTTCATCACAGACTGATTTTGAGCTGTTTGAACAGTGGTATTATGTATAAAAGATGCCAGGCTTTGAGAACTCACTATTTCTTTTAGACAGCACGCCATGAGATTACATTTGCCAAGGATCACACTGGTTAAGCAGCATGCTACAAGCCCCTTGTTTTATGGCTGTCTCTTGGTGACTGTTGCGACACATCACACAACCCCAACTAACTGCATTTAAGCAGCACAGAAAAGAAATACATGCCCAGGTGCTTTTGCCTCATTGTGAAAATCAAAGCGGGCACCCATGAACAAACATATCTTAAAGTGACATTTATAAATTTAGTTCAAAATTGACCTTCCCCCTTAGAAGTGCACAAGACAAAATAGCAATGGACTTTAAAAAAAGTAATGAATAGTCGAACATTAAACCTGAGGAAATGCTACAATAAATATCCTAGGAAAGTATAAAAGGTGCTCACATTTTAAACCCAACAATCGGTAGTGAAGTACTTGTGGGTAAGCATCTGCACAACATGACAACTTGAGTAAAATCCTGATGGCAAGCTTGCTCCGGTATTAGGTCAACTCAAAAACCCAGGGGGTTTGCCTCCGCCCTAAAATAAAAAGTAATGCTGTCCACCCACTTGTCCTTTACCTGTACCCTGAAATGAAGCCACGTTCAGGGGGAAATAATTAGTGTCCAGGATTGCTACCTCTTGCCACATCCTGAGCAAATGCTCACGACTTACTTGCTCTCATTATCTCCCCCCCCCTCACCAGCATGTCTGGCTTTAACAGTACTCCACTTTGTAAAGATAACTTGAAAAGTACACATACTAGTGTCATTCAAATATATAAATCCTTTTAAAACTTAGGCAAAAAGTGTACAATTGTGGCATTATGCCCCCATCTTGATAGACAGACAAAAGGTTATTCTAGTTTGCCTCACACTTGCAATCTGGATCTGCAATTCTTCATGTATTTGTAGCTCCTTACCCAGTGATGGAAGCTTGTGGGCCTCATGACAGGTTGACGTTTAGAATGCAATAGTAGCAGTTTTTTTTTTTAAACAAATGCAGATGCTGTGTGTATTCCTAGTGTCGGAGGGATTGACTTACCTGTAACTATTGTTCTCCAGCATGGATTCACAAGCTCATTCCCAGGCAGGCTGGGAATCCTAGAGTTTCAATTCCACTTCAAACTATTCCTCCTCTAAATCAATGTCCTGTCATACTGCCCCCATCCAATGACTGTCCTCACCCTAAAAACCTCCTCTGGCAGCCATCTTCAGATTTGGTAAGCACATAAAGTGGCAGTACGACCAAGAAGAGCCACAGAGGGGACAGCCAGAGGGTTTACATGTGAATCCATGCCAGACCCATGCTAGAGAATAGTTACAGGTAACTTGTTCCTTCTCCAGCATAGGGACTGGCATGGATTCACATGCTCATGAACAAATGCATTGCAATACAACATTGCACAACATTGTAAAACCACGGGAGGTGACTAGGCTCAACAGAAGCAATCAAATCTTACCTCTGGAATTGGCTCACCTCAAGCGAACAGGTTGCGTAGCAACTGTTACCGACACTGGACTCCTCCCTGGAATCCCTGTCGACAGAAGTTTGTAAAGCTGTGCATGGACCCTTGCAGATGTCCAGCAGGGGCACCCCAGAGAGGAAAGCAGTCTTTGCAGCGATTGCTCTGGTGGCGTGGGCTCTTGGACAGCCGTCAATACACCAACCCGTAAGTGCGTGATGCAGCCCCCTCAAAATGGAAGTCTCAGACAAGACATTCCCATGGTTCACAGGACTAAAATTCACAAAATGTTGTCTCTCGTGCGTGTCATGTAGAACTTCAGGGCATGAGCAACGTCCAGCGAGTGCAAGGCCCTCTTTCGCCGGTGACAAAGGTTTCGGGAAAAGAACAGGTAACAAAGGCTTGAGGTGGAATTCCGACTGAACCTTCATCATGATGGAGGGGTGCGTATGCAGCACCACCCTAGATTTGTGAAAAGTCAGGTATGGTTACTTGCAAGATAGGACCTGGATCTCGCCAACCCTTCTGGCAGAGGCGATGTCCACAAGGAAAGCAGTTTTCACGAGAGGAACAAGGGGGCCCGATGCATAGTCTCGAAGGGTGCCCTCCCATGAGCCTCGTCAGAACCATGTTGAGGTCCCACGCCGGGGCAGGAGCCTTCACCAGCATGAAAGAGCGAAACAGTCCTTTGAGAAATTCCTTGACTAGGTGGGACCAAAGTGACAAACTCCCTGGAGACCTGTTGTAGCGGGAGATGGCCACCAGATGTACCTGGATCAATGCGTGCGCCAGTCTGGCCTTAGCCAAGGATAGCAAGTATGCAAGAACCTGCAGAGCCGTGACCCAGAGTGGGATAATCTTCTGAGACCGGCACCACATAGCAAAACGCTTCCACTTGTGACTGTAGCACTACCCTGGCCTTGGTGAGGACCTCCCAGCAGTCTGAAGGCAACTCATATCCTCCGAACTCTAGGGCTGCAGGAGCAAAGCCCTCGGGTTCAGCAATCCTGGGTCGTGATGAAGAATTGTGCCTCCTCTGGTGAGAAGGTTCGGATACCAAATTTACCTCAGCCACACCGGGGCAATGAGTAATCTGGCATGGACACTTCCGAGTAAGTTGATGTCTGAGCGGGAACGGAGGAAATGCGTACAGAAACAGTCCTTCCCACAGGAAGGGGAACGAATAGAGGCTCACGGCTGGTGGAATCTGGCACTCAGCTTGTCGCCATCGTGACCAGATCTATCTGGGGCCTGCCCCATTTGACAGACGGTCGACCTGATCCCGATGAAGCTTCCACTCGTGGCAGGAGCGCAGTTCCCTGCTGAGGGAGTCTGCGATGGTGTTCTTGAATCCCGCCAGGTGGAGCAGGTGGAGAGGGAAGAGGAACACCCCCCTCCCCCCAGTCTGACGGCCCAGCACGACAAGTCCTGCACCTCCTTGGAGTGCTGGGGATAGAATGCCCCCCCACATTTTGATGTAGAACGTGGCGGTTGTCTGAAGTTCCTCACCACCTTGCTTTTCAGAGACAAACGACTTGAGGGCCCAGAATACTGCCCGTAGCTCCAGGATGTTATGAAGATCCTTCTCCGGCAGACCGGCCTCTGGGGTGCTCCCCCATCCTTCCAGGGAGGCGTCCGTGGTGACCGTCTGCTGGTGGGTTCTGAAATACGGTGCCTTGGGCGATGTTGGAACGGACACCCCACGATCGCCCGACAGAACTCTTCGTATCTTGTCCATGAAGCTTCCAGGCACCTGAATCCAGCAATCGGCCAGGAATTCCTGAAGGCATCACATTTGCAACCTGCAGAGCCAGATGAGGTAGATGCAGGACGATGCGAGACAACGACTTAACAGCCCGCACCAGTCTTTGTCGAGGACAGTTTCCTTGAATGGCTGCTACACTCTAAGTGAGACGCCAGGCAAGATACCGTATTGTGTTCGCACCTAGGAACAGCGGGATCAGTGATGCCGTTACACAGGACTTTGTGTAGAGATAGAGAATCCGAGATCCGTCAGTAGCCGGATGGTAGGCTCCATGTGTCCGTCAGCCAACTCCCGCAGGTGCGAATCAGCCAGTCGTCCAGGTATGGGTATAAGTGTATGCCCTGTAGACGCAGATGGGCTGCCACTGGTGCCAGGCACTTTGTGAACACCCTGGGGGGTGACTTCAAGCCAAAAAGGCAGAGCCTTGAACTGGTAGTGCTGCCCAGCACCACGAAGCATAGAAACTCAATGCTTCTTGTGAATGGCCAGGTCCAACGTAGTCAAAAAGTCTTTTTCCAGTTGGCTGAGCACATGTTGCAACAGGACTATCCAGAATTTGGGATTTATTTGTTCAGACACCGTAGGTCTAGGATGGGCCTCCAGCCCCCCCCCAGTCTCTGACCAGAAAGTATCTGAAATACTCGAGACCCAGAGCCGCTGGGGAACTAGCTCTAGCGCTGCTTTTCACAGCATGTCCCCTACCGCCTCCAGGAGCTGAGGGATGTGCTGCTCCTACGGGTAACGAAGGAATCTGCGGACACCTGTGTTGAAACTCCAGTTGTGTTCTCAGGCGAGTGTCCAGCTCCCATCGTCGGTGGTGATCTTTTCCCACTTGCTAATGAAACTAGTCAGCCGGCCTTGCACTGGGGTGCACGAGTGGGGGCCCGATGCCCTGTCAGTTCAGGCTTGCTTCGGCACCAGCGTCCTGCCCTGCAGGCGACACCGTTTCCTGCTACCGTAGGCCTGGGAACGGCCTCTGTAGGCTTCCCGAGTTGTGGATCTGGAAGGAGGACTGTACGTTGTGGAGAAACCTTTTGAAGACCTGCTAGACTTTCCCCTTGAGGGGTGAAGGGAAGCGTGGTACTGCTGGAGAGCCTAGGGAACGGCTGTCTATCTGCTTTTATGGCCTGGAGGGACTTCACTCTCCCAAGGGCATGTCCAGCACCTTCGCTTGGACCTCCTAATGGAAATTTGTGGCCTTCATACAGCGTTGGCGATGAAGGCAGGCACGGTTCACCATTTGACAGACCGTGTCAGCAACATCCAATGCCACTGATGGCGTGCGCCAATTCCCCTTCCTGGAAGAGCACATCAGGTCCCAACGCCGATCTCCTGCAGGAGCAGATGAATAGCCCACCTAGTCCCTCAAACCAGTATACCCAATCAACTGAACAATTATTGGATTGACCAGAGTGGGGGGGAAAAGGGGAATTGGAGACAATAAACGGTCAGGATAACTCTGGAGTCCTTAACTGCTTGGCACCTCGGAACTCAGGATACCCGACAGTCTGTTTCTTTACTCAGAGACTCTTGAAAGAATAAATCCTTATAGTAAACTTGCTTTCCACAAATTGATGCTTTAATAATTCAATATCTTCATTCACTATCTGGATTACTTCAGTGTTGTGTAGAACTTCCTGTCAAACAGCACAAAGCTTGTATGGAATTCTGCCATTTGCAAATTATCTTTTAGGTTAGCTGTGTTTACTTCTTGATCCGAGCTTCAAGTTACTCAATGGTTTGCAAGAAATGTCTGAATCTCTATCAAACTACTTCTGTACATGAATTGAGTCTTTATTTCTTAAATATTCCTTCTGTATTTAGGTAAACTCTAAAACAAAACTTCTGTGGTTTAATCTTGCACAATACAGGATGCCTCTTATGTGCGCGCGCTACCTGGATTTCCACGTTGTCACAGGTTCGCGCAATATGATGCCCACTTCTACACTCAGCTGATCAAAAGAATGCTGTTTATTAATATTTACACTTGCGCTCACGCTGATAGACTTGCACGCACGCCGCCACTGGATCAAATGAATCTTCTGAGCCGAAAACTTACGCTACGCCTGCAAGGACTTCCTGGTCACGCTGTGTTACGTTTCTGGGTCCTTTACTCAAAAGTGGCCGACACGCAATGCGTACACAAACGCTTTTATTTACTCTGATATTCTATCAAGAGTCGCGCGCATGCTGAGACTCAATAACTTGTACGTCGGCGCACGCAACAAAAACCAACGTTCAAAGATACTTTGTATTACTTCTTTCATCCCGAATTTATATACATTTGTTGTACAACTAGTCTACTTTTCTTCAATAAAATGAAAATTATATGACTTTTCAAAGTTGAACTGACATTATATGAAAACAATTTCTCACTAGTTTGCTTAATGTATCAATTCAGTCACTTAACTGAGTTTTCTCTTCACTGGTTTCTATGGTTAACTGGTATTCTGTGATTTCTTTGGTTATTTCTTCTGATTTCACTGGAGCTCTAATGCGCTGTGACCATCCATAAACTGATCTTGAATAAAAGGCAGTTTAGAACCTTTCCAGGTTCCAAACTGCATCACAGTAGTCAACCACCAATCACGGCTGGTCAGGACGTATGTCACCATCTTGAGCTGGGACAATAGTTGCTGGCTGATATTTGATTAAGGAAGTGTCTTTTATATGCAATTAACCTCATCTATTCACTATAAACACTTGACCAAATCTAACCTAATGCCTTCTGTTACCCAGGTACCTGACAGAGCCATTGCCTCAGGGAGGAACTCCAGACTAGGCCCAAGCTTGTACCACTGTTCAGGATGTGAAAGGGGCATATCACCCCAGACCAGGACTCTTTATACTAGCCAGGAATGCTATTAAATTCATGAATTTGGATTCTGCTTTGAGAAGACAGCCAACCCGTCTCACATCCCCTTAACGTACACCGTATCACAATGGACCATGAACCAGGCCAGTGTGTAATAGAATATTTATTTTTAATTATGAATAAAATTCAAAAATTCAATATAGGGCAGCCAGTGTGGTGATGACAAAATGATAAGATACTTAGTTTAACCTTCTAACAAGAGACAATGCACAAAAGAAAAAAGCAAGATTACTTTCGTAGTGCTTTTAAATGTGCACCACAGTTAAGCATTCCCCCTGCAACACTCAAATCTCTGAACCAAATTGTGTGTGGGTGGAGTAGCCAGGAGTCCAGTATACTGTGCAAAAATCGGATTGAAAATCCGACCTACCACCCCTGAATGGGAGGCAAAAATCTGATTGAGCTCAGTTGAACAATTAGCAAAACGGCACTCTGAATTACTAAAAGGTTTAACATGTGCGGTTGATTAAGGCAAGAATGAGTGGAAAGAAGCATGAAAACTGATAAGCTACAATGCAAGGTACACAACAGGCATACAGTTTAGAAAATCGACATTGGGAAGGAAAAACAGTGCAGCAAAATAACACGTGGAAGTATTGCAATTTGACTTTTACGGGTTTAAATAGCAAAACTGCTTGGAAAATTTGCTAAACAGACAAAATCGGAATGCGGTTTTAATGCTACAGGAGAAAGGCACATAACAGGTATGGTTTGAAAGTGAAAAGATAAAACTGAATAGACGTATCGAATTCTTAAAGGAAAGGAAATTGTTTTTAAACAGGAACAATTTCACGGGACAACTCGGTTTTGTTAGTAAAGGGATTTCTTTTACTGAAACTATTTTAGTGACTAGATTGTTAAGAAAGACACGGTATGTCAGGTTAGTTGCAAGGTCAACCTATCCATGCCGCGTTCAGCTCTATATGGGAATTAACTTATTCCAAATCGTACAAAGGACTTATATAGCAGACTGAAATGATTGGGAAAGAATTGCGCTAGCACATGGAGATTAACCAAATTTTCCTATGTACAAGATACACAGAGGATTCTGACAATTTTAAGGATTTACTAGGGTATTTATAGGATTGCACATAATACCAGGTAAAGCAAGGGATGCACAAGCACTTGAATGGAATAGTTTGGATAACCAGCCAGACCTCGGGACAAAGATCTGGTCACTTGGGCAACAGTGGGGCTCTCCTCTAGGGACACAGCGGGGCAACTGGATTCTGGTTTCAGTAGACAGCGGGCGCATCAGCTGGGCAAAGCAGGATAATCCCAACAGGGTTCAGCAGCCTTCTCCCATTTCCCCCCCTGAATTATTGGGATTTTTGTAGGGTTTCATTCTGGATTAGAGGTTCATCCTGGGTAAGAGGTTCCGCATGGATCTGCTATCAGCTACCCCTGGCCTGGCATTGGAATCTAGACTCTTGCAGAGCAAAGATTGTATGTCTGGATGATGAGTAGGATTTTTGAATGTCCCGACTCCCCCCCCAAGCTTCCTCCATAAAGGCCGGATGACAGGATTTTTACGATGTGAGCAAAACTAAGCTAGACCTACCTCTAAAATCGGATAGGTCAGCTTGTGGATGTCGCCGCCTCCCTGTCAGCAGATTGGACTGAAGGAGCGGACTCCATTTTAGTTTGTGTTTTTTACAATGTGCTTTGTTAAGTTATGAAGCACAACACTTATATTTACAATGTCATCAGGAAAATTAGATCGGCAGATTCCATATTTCACAAGGGACATTTCTGTCCAAACGCCAAGTTAGTGCAAAATTGTTTAGTCATTCTGACAATCTTGCGCCATTTCCATGGAAAACATTTCACCTAAAATTCTACAATTGTCTACATATATACATATCACTGGACATATCATTAATTTTCAAAACCGTACTATGTATGTATGCTCTCCCCAGAAATGACAATTTCCTGGCGTTTGCACCCACCACATGTCAGAAGAACCTACAAGGTCTTATTTTAAATGGCACAAAAATTACAAAACGGCCATAATTTCACATTACTGTTTCTTTAGGTTACTGAAAAATACTTTCATATCAAAAAGTCCTTTAAATGAAACGGGTGGCATCTGTCACTGGAGGGTGGTCCTTAAGGTTACCCCAGTCATCCTACCTCCACGGTCCGCTCTGGGCAGCAGGGCTACCATAGCAACCTTTCATTCTGGCAGATGCAGCTGAATGCGTCACCAGGAATTCCCACGTGCCTGTGACAAGGCCAGTTCCCCTGATCCATTGTTCTCAGCTGGAGAAATGTCAGGAAGTCTGACCAGGTCACCACATCCCACACCTTGGCCCCTTTCATGTGACCAGGGGATGGTCCACTTGGGGAAGGTAATTAATCCCATGGGCGACAGGGCCCTTTGAAGCCAGCGCCTGCCAAACCTGTTCTGCTGGTCTCGAAGTAATTATATTTATTTTTTTCCTTTCTTCAAACAAAAACCAAGTCTTTTTGGGAGTACATATGTATATTTTAGAACAAACCCCCATCTTCCATCACATTTCTGTGCAAGCACACGGCATCATTTTAACATTTCACTTTGAAAAAGCATTTTCCTGCTTGGCAAAAAGCACAATTTTACACGTGGGTTAATTTTTCTTGGATGTCACTTTACAAATGCGTTTTTTCCTCATTTCTTTATTCTGAACATTTCCATAGCCCTAGTCAAATTCTAATACACAGGAATCTGTTCAACAAAAAGGTTCTTTGAAACGGTCATAAGCACAGGGAGAAAGCTTCGAGGAATTTTGCCAGTGTCACTTTGTTGCAAAAGTAAAACGCTCCCCATACAACCTGGAGTGAATTTCTCCATTTCCCAGATTTTACTGGACACAATGCCTTTCAGGGAGGACTGACCTCCTTTGCTGGCGTTTATTTATAGGGCGCCAGAAAACCCTTGGTTAGCTGGGCGCACAGAATAAAAATGCTTAGAACCTGGTTACAGGTTGTTGGTAACCAATTGTATACAGTAATTAATTATGTACAATCTATACATGTAAGGGTGGAAAGGTAATTATATATAGTAAATCCATTATGTACATTTTACATGTAAGAGTGGAGGAGTACGTGTGTCATCTCAATATGGATGAACATAGATGTGTCTTAGTGAATGTTGAACAAACAATTGCATCAGTACGCAGTCATTTTAAGCACAGAATATTTTCTTTTTCAGTGGGAAGTTTTGAGCTGGCAGCACAGCAGCGCTGCCTTTGAATTCTTTTCTTTGGTGCATACAAAAAAGCACTTGCAGCCATTCTCATGGTGTTCCAGTTTCCATCTCGCCCCATATGTGCTCAGCCAGTGTAGCCATTATTTTTGTAACTGCAAAGCGCAGTTTTGATGCAAGGGAATAGTGCTTTGCAGAGCCAGTGCAGCCATTCTTATAACTGCTGAGAATGCAGTTTCTGCTGGGCTGTTAAATGTACCCCACACCACAACTCAGTCGTACCTGGCTAGGATGGCCAGTGCGCTGCCCACCTTGATAATGGACGCTGCATGTAAATCACCTTTACCATGGCATCCATCCTCTTCCCATCGCTGTCCAGAGGGACCGAAGACGCGGACGGGTTGTCTGACCGTTTCGCCATACCTGTGTCGGGTCTGCTGGGGAGAAGGGACCCGACGTGGTTGCCACATTGGTGGCAGATGCTGAGGGCTATTGGATAAGGTGGTTGACCCTATACCATCAGATCCCGGGAGCAAACCAAAAGGGGTCCCCCGCCGCCCTCTTTAGTTTCTCAACTATTGCAACTACGGAAACTGATGTTCTCAGGGCTATGCATCCCACCAGTTGGACTGGGGATCTGATGCCATCCGAGGTAATCTTGGAACACAATATGTTTGCCCCTTATCTGTGCAGATTTGTGAATGCCTTTTAAACATTGCACTATTCCGCAATCTAAAGATGTGCCGATGACCCCACGTCTGAAGAAACAAGGCCTGGACATTTAACGATGCACCAAATTTGCGAACTTTCTCCAATACGGTTTCTAAAGTTGGTTGACAAAGTGGCTACTATGCAGCTCCAACTGTACATGGAGGCTGCAGGCACTTTACATAAGCAGTGGGGTTGTCCATCTGCAGACACAGATGTTGACGATAGAAATATATCGAGGCAGCTGATTTTGCTTTACGTATCAGCAGACTTTGATCTACTGGACCACAGGATCCTGTTGGAGACTAGTGGTCACAGGGGGTTTCTCGGGTGAGGCAGCTAAATGGACGAGATTGTTCCTGGAGGGTCGCAGATCGAGGGTGTACTGGTGAGATTATGCGTCAGAGGCAGAACTCATTGCCCGAGTCCCTCAGGGTGCATGTCTGCACCCTTCCAGCCAGTAGGAGTTGGAGACATTGAGCTTTTTATTCTTTACAAACTATGCGGATGACTTTCAGTTATCTATGGAGATCAGTGGAGACCACGCAGAGGACCAGGAGAAGGTAAACAAGCTACTTGGTCATAAGAAAACTAGATGTCTATAAATTGTTTACTGGAAAAACTGATTTGATTACGGGGTCCAGACAAGCCAGGGAATCCCTTGACCAAGTGTTTGCCAGTTTTGTTATTGAGGGCAGTCTGATTGTAGTTGCTGCCAGTGAAGACCCTTGGCACATGCATGGCGGCCAACCTAAACTCAGACGCCCATGTGGACTTCATTGTGAAAAATACGAACTGCTACCTTAGAGTATTAAGACTAGATGACCCTCATGATTACAAAAAAGATAACCTTGCAAAGCTAGTGCGGGCCTTCTTAATACCTCGCTTGGGCTACTGCAACTCCCTCTTGGGAGGGGCCAGCAAGGATGCGATCCAAAAATTGCAAAAAATTCAGAATGCAGCGGTGCACATGGTCCATGAAATAGCACAGAGAGAACCAGTATCCACTGCCCAGAGAGGTGCACTAGCTTCCGGTGTCAGCCAGGGTCCCTTTCAAGTTGTTGACCATAGGGCATAAAGGCTTTTTTGGGGCGCCCCCACATACCTCGGAGGATTATCTACCAACCTACCAGGAACCTTTGTTCTTCCAGGGCCCGTCTCCTCAGAGTGGACCGCTTTAGAGTCAGGGGAAACAGACGCTCTTCCTGTCTTGGTGGCCCGGAATGAGTTGCTGGATCATTTTGGAAGGAGGAAAACCATCTTGCTTTCAGGAAATCACTTAAAACAAGCTTGTTCATGTAAAACAATCACGAGATGATGGATCTTTCCACTTCATAGCTCTGTCTTTCCTGTTTCAGCAACTGATGCCCTAGGGCTTTGGCGCTTTATAAATAAAACAAGGCCATCAGGCCTACTTCGCGCCCTCCGACATGACGGAGGGAAGGTCCCTCTTCAGGTCCTGCACCAAATGCAAGCCACAGAATGCTTGTGGAAGAAAAGCACCTGCAATGCCTCTATTGCTTGCACCGGGACCACAAGGAGGTGGAGTACTGGATGTGACTGGTTCTCCCAAGACGAGGGACCGGCACTGTAGCCTGGTGGTGTGGCTCAACTCCAGGGTCATGCCTCACCCAGGACTGGCCAGTCTGGGGAGCGGTCTTCTAAGTCCTTTGAGGGCACCTCATCAAGCACCGCAGGTCCCAAGGTGGATAGGGAGCAATCGACATCACCTTCCGCCTCCTTTGCCAGCTGGCAATCAAGCTCCTCTTCGAAGAGGAAGTAATCTACCCCGGCTATACTACTTGAAATCTGAAGCCATGGAAGGAGAAGGCCAAACAGCCCAGGCAGGCCCAACTGGCACAGGCTGACCTCATTGGTGACAGTTGACTGATACTGCCCCAACAGCTAAGGGTGCTGATCCTGCAAAGGTAGCCCGCGCAGCTCAGGTGTTTCCCCCCCCCCCCCCCCCCAAGGCACGACACTGCCACAGTGACTTTGGCAAAGTCTGCTGGCACGCCAGAAGGGGGGGGGGGGGAATTCGGCTCTGGTTAAAGACCCTCGGGGGTGGGGGGCGAGGTGGCCCTGAAACAGCCCTCCCAGGCCATGGCCAAAGCCATGCATGGAGGTCTCGTCCAGGGATGCCGAAGACCAGGAGTCCTTATACACAGTCCACAAGGATGTTGAAGGAGACTGACAGCACAGGGCCTAGTTTTCCTGTTCTGCTCTCAGTCAAGGGACCATTTCCTTGGATATTCTGTTGACGCTGCACACCTTGATGTCTGATCCAGATGAGGATGCCTCCTGCTCCGGCACCTGTGGTCTCCCAGGTCCCCGATCAGCTTCCAGTGAAGAGTAAGCGTTCTGACACCCTTATTTCAACCACCACAACCACGTTGGGTGTTTAGTACTTGATGTCATTTCACCCACGTTCGACCCCACCTCTGCTGGTGTTAAGATGGATTTCTGAACTCTGTCTTGGAGGGGCAGAGGTTCAGAAGGCCAGCCTAGTTTCTTGGGACAGGGTAACCTCTGGACAAGCCAGACCAATCAGGGTAGTGATGGCGGCGGTCAAGACTAGGTCTCAAGAGGGGTGAAGGTGACAAAGCCCGCAATGAGCACACAAAGCAAGGACGCTTATAAATTACACCAGGCAGGTGTTCTATTAAAAATAGACACATTACAAGGACTTTGTAACATCGACCATAGTAAAGAATCACGATAAAACTCAAGTAAACCAACACATCACAATCAATACTAATATGGGATACATTACTCACCGTAATCGTATTTGATGCTTGTATCTGCTTAGATTCACATGCTGTGCATAGGCAGACATCTAGTGGAAGCTGCGGAGTATTACAGTTTGTTTTTCGAAACTCGAAAATGGGCGTCGACACAGGCGTGCCAGTAATACTATCCCTAGTGTGACGTCCACTGTACCCAAGATCCCTCACGCGTCTAGGATACAAGACCAAGGGGTCTAAAGAGTTAGAAGCACGAAATATGTAGACCACCTAGATGGGGAGGAAAACAGGCAGTGCAAGTAATCGTTAGACCCAGTTCGACATCAGAGGCCACCTAACTAGAAGGAAGTCCGAGCCCTACGAAGAGTGGAGCCTTGTGCTCAAAAGTACCTGCACATGCGGGTGCCAACGTGCCAAGGAGTGTCTTCGGGGAAATCAGGCAGTTCAGAGAGGTGAACAAACTATTGCGAACAGACCACTACTCAAGCACAGCCTCCACTTGTGGGCAGAAGCAGTGCGCGAATACAGAGAAAGGGATGCTGCTTTTCAACAGCAGGGGAAAGCCACAGGCTTCAGCAGGAGGGAGACCGGTTCAGGGTATTGATTACTCACCGGTCCCCGATGCAGGCAGACCCAGGCTTCTCAGAGTTAGTTTCTTCGCTGGTAGGTTCAGATGCGATCAGAGGGACGTCTCGGCGCCGTGTAGATTCCACGGCAGCAGAAGTCAGGGTCGAGGGTGTCCCAAACGCAGCGAACACGCTCAGATGGTTAACTCAGCAGGGCAACTCTGCAACCGCTTGTATTCCAGGCCCAATGCACACTTCGCACTTCAGACCTGGGAACGCCAAGTGTATGAATTTCAGCAGCAGCCAGACGGCGGTAACAGAGTAAGGTTCCTGTGTAGGCTGATCAGTACGCTGGATGGTCCAGGGACGCTTCCGAAGGCTTACGTACAGGAGTTGGTGAAGATGCCGAGAATAGTTGTTCCCACTATTCTAAAGGGTCGACGCGCCAGTACAGGCCTTCTCGTTCGATCAGAGGCAGAGGGGTATCACAGGACGACAGCAGTGCAGTGTGCCAAACCTTCAGCGGGTCACCAGCGATTCCTCGACTCAGCTTCTTGGTTGCAGGATACTTGGCTCCTTTATCCTTTGTTCGTGAGAACTCAGATCGACATGGTAGTGGTGTTTCCAGCCTCTTATCCAGGGTTCCCTTCGCGCCAAAACGGAGAGGGCCCAATGGGGGGGGGGGGGGGATCTGCTCACAAAACACTCACAACATACGTGGACCCATCAAGGACCACGGTGGTCCCCGGCATTCAGGACACACTAGACTGGCACCCAGGAGCAGAGCGCAGAAGATGCAGGCCTACTGGAGACAGATCCAAAAACGGTGAGTGTCACGCTGCAGAAAACACCAAGCATGTTTCTCAGCCTGGGTGTGGCTTAAATAGTCTCTGGGTATCCCAGGTGACTCTGGGCTGAACCACACCCAAAACACTAGACTGCACATGCAGTTCTGGGAACCGAACTATGTGGGGGCATCCATCTTGTCCCCATCAATGCACAATTCCAATCCCCAATGTCATCGTATGGGAGTGAGTCTGGTGCCACAAGCGCCAAGTCTGACTCCAAGTGGGTCTTTGAAGGGAAGGAGAGGCCCTTGACGATCATGTAGGTGATCGTGGCCTGGCTCCAGCCGGACATCTTGGAGGGCTGGGGACATGAGGGGCAGGAATCATGACACCTGCAGAGCCGACCCTTTCAGAGGGGAGAAGTATGTGGTTTGGGGAGACAGGAAGTCTGCTACCAACACAAACCTCAAAGAAACCCTGCGATTTAAGAATCAGAGGGCTCAGTTAACCAGAGAGACACTAATCTACAACAGACGGGTTGACAACATACCCAAGTCCCTATCTTCCTCTTGTCTGTACTGTTGCATAGCACTCTGGTCCTGACCTCATGCATAACAAGATTGTTGGTGGGGGACACAGGGTTGGTTCATTAAGGTAGGCTCAGCCTGCACCAATCACTGGGGCCCATTTGGCTTTAAAAGAGGGCTGAACACCTCACTTATCAGATCGGAAGACTTCGAAAGGAGTAAGTACAACTCATTTCGACCCGAACTGAAGGTACAGCCTACCTTACATCTTCCGCCAGTGAAGGAAGGCCAGGAGTTCAAAGAGGGAAGCAAGATCCCTCCCCTAAACATCTCCCAGGGAACAGAGTGAGATACTGGACTAAAGACCCATCCATCAGCTCAGAACCAGCACCCAGCCAGCACACAGCGTGCCCTGCTAATTTCTGCCAGCAAGCTTCTGAGGTGGGACATGAGAGTGTATCAAGGACAAGGGTATTTCCTGCAAACTCTCCTGAGCTTTGGGCTGTCGCCTTGAAGGGACACAAGCCCTGCGAAGAAGCTAGGAGGGCCACACAAGCATCATCCAGCGTCCACCTTTTAAGGACATGAGACAGTCAGTACTCGAACCGCATGTCACACTGCAGTCGCCAGGGCTGTCCAAGACACCTCGACCAGCATTCCAGATCCGCCAACCAGCACAGAGCCAAATATTCTTGGCCCCAAGCCACCATGTCGGACAGCCTGCAGACGTCTGTCAAGCCTCGCTTGCCGAACTGCCTGCCACCAGCAGCAGCTGTCTCCTGCCACCAACTGTCTCAAGGGCTGCGAAGTGCCCAGGAACCGCCTTCACTGTCAAGCACCAAGACCTTCAGCACCAGGTACATTTCTGCCCCCTGGTCCTTCTCCGAAGGCCCCTAACCACCATTAAGACCCCTTGCCCTCTTGGTGCTGAAACCAAATCTTGTACAGCAAGACTAATTGCTTTACCAACTTCCCTCCTGTCCGCTCATCCCTTTTCCTTTGAGAAACTTTCTTTACAGGGTGGTCATATTTGTAGTGTGCTCGAACTGTTGTAGTAATAAAGTAGAGGGGAGGTGCGGACTGCGGATACGACTGCAGTCTGAGTCAGTCACCCCTTGGAGTCTTTCGACAGCTGCATTCTTTTTGCTGGATGGTCCCTTGAAAGTCAGCAGCCCTCTGCAGAGCTGACTGCGGATACGACTGCAGTCTGAGGCAGTCTATGGCAGCGTCGGCAGAGGTGGGGGGAGGGCCAAAACATCAACAGAAAAATCTTCTGGACCCAACTTGAGAAGTGCTAATCTGCGACAACCCTGGCTAAGTGAACTGGACTTGTGATATGAGCAAGAGGCAGCGTGTTGAAGCAACCTGCAGAATCACCGACAGCAAGTAGGAATACACGTTTAAACTCACAGCACCCGCAGTAGCCATCACAGCCCCTTGACTTCTGGAACGCTTAAAACCGGGCGGTTCTAATTGCACATTGTCTCAACCATCCACAATAAATGACCCGCCAGACAGTGCATCTTTGCTTCTGAACTCTTCAAACTGCTCTTACACGCTCCAAATAGTTGAGCCTGCTCCTGTGGTTGAGTCAATGAAACAAGATGTAGTGCCACCTGACAGTAGAAACCTACTTAAGTGCCTATTTTTGATTTTCCCGAAAGGCCGATTCCTCTGGACAAACAAAAATCAACCCCCTCCTGTGACACATCACAACATGGATTAGTGTTTCCAGAAATCCTTCCCCACCCACTCCGCCATACCCCAACACCTCCAAACCATCTGAACTACCGCCCATCACGGAGCGAAAACAGCTTGGAGCCCACGTTCCCCAAACTCACTTACCGAGTATCCCGGGGGAGAGGGTTGGGGGTTCCGGGCGGAAGAGTCAGGGACAGTGGCACCGGCAGCAAGGCGTCGAGAAGGAGCAGGGCAGGACGAGGCGGAGGTAGGCAACGTGGAGGAACCCAGACCCCGTCAGCTGGGTCAGGATGCGGGTGCCTCATATCCACCAACTGCGGCCAACAATGGACAAATCCAGCGGCGACCAGTAGTCACAGGAGGCAGTTCGGCAGGACTTCGAAACAGTTACCGCATTGGTTCACACCAAACCGAACACAGGTTATCCTCCCCCGCTGATGGGGGATGGTCAGGCACTGCAAGCGATGTCCGCCCCATTGCGGGACATGGAAACATACGCATGCAGTCCAAATCGAGGGAAAGATTCAACACGCGGCTGTCAGCTGCAAGCCTTACAAAACCTAGCATCCGAAATGCAAGACACAGACAATTCGACCAAGTAATTGAATTCCAAGAAACGCCCACAAAACCAGCTCAATGCTGGCTCAGACAAAGTCTAGTAGAGGACAGAGTCCAAGGAAAAAATTACAAATGGTCTTTCAAAGACTTATCTTCAAACAAAACCAAACGTAATGAAAGTGAAAGCCTTAAAGAAAAGCTGATGTCAGAATCAGTACCCCGCGCACCATACTGTAACTTCAACCGCAAACCCAAGCAAGGTGTGGGCAGTAAAACAGAACTGACACTTAGAAATTCTGGAAGCTGTGCTTAAATGCCAACTGCTGTACAAAAGCTACAGGCTTGAAGATAGAGCTTGCGTGCAGGTAAACAATTATACCAACTTTCTCACCGAGGTGGTCCAGGCCTCTTTGGTTTCACACAAGGGGGGACAATTGGGAAAGTTCACAGCATCTGACTCTACGAGTCACGAAACGCCCAAGCATACTAAGGCAGATCTACCACTCCCATTCATTGGAAGAGAAAGTACTATGACAAGTAAATGCAACACCAAAACCAAACTGCAAGTAGTGCTGACGAAGAAACCATGTCGATAGCACAGGAGAATCTGAACCTTCCAACGGTAATACAGGTCTTAGACAGCCTGATTTAACCATCGCCCGAAGAGACTCGAATTGAGGGTAAAGATTCTCTAATTTCAGAAAGCCTTCGTGCCAAATACCCATTGTCCTACTTACCAACTAATCGAGCAAACCAGAGAGTCTGGGGATCCCTCCAAGTAAAGAACATACTGGGAAAGTCTGGGAAGACCCACAATCAAGAAAAAAGTGCTGATCCATTGGAAAAGGAACCTTCACGACTTTCCATGCCTTCCAATCAAGAACACTGGCAGACAAACAATCTAAGAAGTTCAAAAGCTAACCGACAAATCGAAGACTATCCTTGGACTTACCAGTCAGAAGGAATCCTCGAAGATCTCAGGTAGGGTTCCAACCAAAACCTATACTCGGGTTACACCTACGACCAAAGATACTCCATCAAAAAAGCCAAATATTTTTTCAATTATGTCAGCTATCACCATCGCGCTGGCACCTTTCACAAAGCTATATGAATCAATTCACGAGACATTAAAGGACCATACAACCATTCAGGACACGATCACACAAAACTAATATTTAGAGGGTTATGTAATGGCGATGGATGAGCGATCTAAAACCAACAAGGAAAATCCACATCAGTTCTGCAACAATTCACATAATGAAAACTGTGCCCCGGTGTTGGATCAAATACATCCACAAGCCTGCAGGTTAATGATGAAAGCATTTGGGAACGCCCCGCCCCATGTTTTGTCTGACCAAATTGCCACCAACCAATTCCACCAGACAAATAAGTACAGCTAGTTGAATGGAAACAGACGTGAGTGCCGAAACTGCTAGAAAAAAAAGTGGTGCTGGTCATCGAAGGAACAAATGATTCAGAGGCAAACCCAGGAGAGAGCCTTAGCACCAACCAAATATATTCTCTATTTGCAACCTCTCAGACCAGCAGTGCTAAACCTACAAATATCGGGCAAACCAAAGGCCCGTTGGAAAAAGTACAATCAGATCAAATCAGAAAGTGCACAGAAAAAAACATCAAACTGAGCACGTCTGGTAAGTCCTCAAGTAAACAGACTCGAATAGAAAAACGCAAAAAACAGTTGTGCCAGAGAAACTGTTATCACTAAAAACCAAGGTCGATTTCCTTAATGACGAGACTAATTTGAGTCAACATTTAAATGAGGGGTCTCCGGAATTATCTGACTGCAGTAAACCATCACGGCGACAAACTAAAGAATCTTCCTCGCTGCCCAACACAGTAATAAGTATAACGGACGACGAAATGGAAGCTGCAACACTGTTTTTCACACTAGAACAACGCCGTAATAGAATAACCAAAAGCAACTGAATTGACAGAATAAACAGACCTTTCGAAAATGTGGAAACGATCAACAGAGGATTATTCAGTGAGATTGCCAACTCCGGATCAAACTTCCGGATCAAAACGAAAGATCCAAAAAGCGAAAGACACTTTAAAGAAGAAAACAAGAAGGACTAAAACTGAGGAAAACACTGCATTATAAGGCAAGTCGAGGACCAAGATCAACAAAGACTCACTACAGAACAAAGACAGAAATACCGGCGGTCCCCGTTGGCTAAAGAAAAAACACAGGCTTTTCAAGTTAGAACAGATTTTTGATGACAAATGAAGTGATCCTCAATAGATGCTCAGTGCCGACTCCATTTCAGTTGGTCTCTAGACTACGAAAGATCTGAGGACTTACTAATTGTAGATCCAAGCCACAAAAATGATAAAGCCCTTTGCCTTCTTCACATTACTTCACCTACGGTCAAAGACCTTTTAAGACAGGAAATTAGATCCTTGCTAAAACTGGGCTACGACCTAATGGAACCAAAAAGAAAAGGCTCTCGCCAACGAGAACAAGACTACAACCTTCATAAAAACAAGTCGCAAGTGGAATGCAGACAACTACATCAAGACCGAGCAGCCTCACTCAAAAGATCAGTAACGAGACCAAAGGCTGTAAAAGCTGATGCTAGACGAGAAAACCAAATCACCTCTAAGGCAACAGGAAAAAAGTATGACAACAGGATATCAGACGAACTCCAGAAAAGCTACACCAACAAGACCAAAGCAGGGGCTCCATCAACAAAAAGGACTTACACAGGATATAAAAACACCAAAACTAAGAATCTAGTTAATACTTTGAAGTCAGTGACCCAAGGATTATGGTTGTGGCTGCCAAAAGCTTTATCAACTAATCGAAAAAAATAGCAATTCACCCTCGTCAACAGCACTGTCCAGACGAGCTACGAGACTGAGCCAGAGAACACCGCTTTGAGTCTGGGTTCATGGAAACTAGAGGATTTCAGCATCCGACAACCCCAGGAGATGTGAATCTGGGAGTATACGACATCCTATGTTTGCAGAAGACGTGGCTCATGAATAAACCCATTCTTGACTGATATGAAATTATCCTGGCACCGGCAAAAAAAAGGTAGTATGGGCCGTCCTTCATCAGGCCTTTTTATTGCCTGCCGTAGTCTATCTGGACTGTCAGTGGACAAAGTGATGATATCTAACCAGTCAATGTTGGCAGTGCTCATTTTATGGAAACAAAAGGAAAACCCTGGTAAATCTTCAACACGGGTAACAGTGGTAAAGACCTACTGTAACCCAGCAAAAATGTACTCCCTTCATTACTTAACAGAAATGGAAAGAATAATTGACGAAATAATGGCCGAGCACTTAGTCCCCAACATCATAGTGTGTGGTGACAAATGCAATTTGCCAAATTCAAAAACCCAAACATCCAGTTACCCCAGCAGAACTAAGAGGGAAAGTTTGGCAAAAATTGATGAATTCACGAAAACTATTGAATCTTGACACTATCAGGAAAACCGGAGCATTTGCCAAGTCGGAGAAACTGAGAATTCCATTCAATAAATTGTTCGTCATCAGGCCACTGTTCCAACTGCTAACCTCTTTCGACGTTATTCAAACCAAGGCCAGTGACCATAATCTTTTACTCGCAATTTAGAAGAACACTACTCAACACTGAAAAATAATTTTTTTTAAAAAAAATCACACCTACAGCTGTAAGTAAACAACCAAGGTAACAGACTTAAGTTGATTGAAAATTCTATCCAGGAACTAACTAGCAAATACAATGAGAACCAGGGGAAAGATATTGCAAACGTGGTAGATTATGGACCTTTGTTAACAGCCTACAAAATCCAAGGGAAGAAAAAACCCTATTCACTACCCGGAAGCATAGCTATGATAAAATCCTGGTTGCAAAGCGGCGCGAGTACTGGAATCGGAAAAGGAAAGCAATCCGACTGGAACCAAATCTTGCTAAAATAAAACTAGAAAAGCTAAAGAGCTACCGGTCATGGATAAGACAACAGTGAGAAGCTCTACCAACACGACGTATAAACAATGTTAAGATCAATTTGCTCAAATAATGCAAGAGAATTTTGGGCACTCTTGTATTCCACGACTCCTCTCTGTAAGGATGCGATTCTAAATGGAGTTGGGGAAGAGGCATGGATATTGCATTTTAAAAATCCCCTTGCTTTGCCGACCGGAACAAAAGAAATACGATCAATGAGCAGCAGTGCAAACTGGGTGAACCTTGATACAGAAGACCTACTTAATCAACTAAAAAAACTAAATAATGAGTGCCGGGACCAGAGGGAATCACCCATCTGGACTTAAAAACACATCCAGAAGAGTGGGCAAACTTTATAAGCATGGTCTTCAAGTGGTGTGGAACTGAAATCTATGCCGCCGTCCTGGACATCAGCTATAGTAGTCCCAATCTACAAGAAAGGCAACAGCAGCGACCCGTCCGACTACTGGCCAATAGCGCTGCAAGACCTCATCGGCAAGATCTTCGGATCACTGCTCCGAAGGAAATTTCAACAATGGTCAACTGAAGCCCCCTGTAATGACCACTTCAGACAGGTTTCAAAAAGGGGATGGGAACAGCAGTTCACATCTTCATCCTAAAAATATCTCAAATAAGATGTTGGAAGGTGGTCCAAAACTATATATAGCATAAACGGACCTAACGGGAATTTGACCAGGTGAACAGGGCCTGCCTCTGGACCAAATTGACCGACTGGAAGTGCCCAAATGAAAGCCCATAATAGCGCTCTATATTGTCAGTCTATAAATACGGATACCTCTACTTTGAGACCGCAAACGCATTTTGGTGGCCGTGGGCCAACCGTCTCATGCACGATATGACAGAATATAGGTTTTCGAGTTTGCCAATGAACGGCCATTTTGATGTAACAAGAATCGCCATTTTGTTTTCTAACCATTGCTCATTGCTTTCTGTTCCTATTGCTTCGCAGTATATTTTCCGCTTACACTGCTCGACTGTGGAACATTGTTGTCTGTATGTGAAAAGGACAAGGCCGCAGGGCCGTCAGGATAACAAGAATTAGCTGAAACAAACGTAGGCAGCGCCAGGAAGAATGCCCGGCTCCCTCCCGAATGTAGCCTTGAAGCAGAGCTGCAGGGCATTTAATCATTTCACAGCTGCCAGCCAGTCTCGTTATATGGTAGAATGTTAGAATAATACCGCTAAAGGCTTGAATTATGCTTTTCTAACGGCCCCCCTTTGCTGAGCCCGCTAGAGCATGTCGGCTCCAAGGACGCGACTAGCACCTGATAGAAAGGTCCGGAATGCAACTCCCCCTCCGTATGTAGTTCGCTTCCAAGAACAGAAGCGCTGTGTTCTATTCAATAACCGAAAGATGCCTTCGCACTCACAAAATGCAAATTGTTACTAGAATAGATGTTTGAAGGTGTCATAGTGTTCGGAGATGTCCATCACACCAAGTTCAAAGAAACCCAATAAAGGGGGGTGTTAAACATGTCATAGCTGATTGTTTGCTATGCATTTTGTATATATGTAACTGATATACGTAATTCACTCTTGCGTCCCTCGAGGTCTAGAGATGCACGTCGCGGGGCGTGAGACCGAGTTGGCCAACTGAGACTTGCTTTGCAATAAAACCCTAGCTTTGGGAATACAACCTCGTGTCTGGCGTCTCCATCGTGTGTGGTGACCCGCCTTGTTTCCATAGACGTCAGGGTACCCTAGGGGCCCCTGTTAAGATGGCGCCCGAATAGGGACCCTCCCCCACTTGTTCCTTCGCGTAACGTAATTGAGAAAGGCAGAGAACGGCGAGGACGGGACGATCGAGCCGGGATCAAGAGGTGTTCGGGGCACCCTGTAAAAGTGATTACTCCTTTGCAGATCTGCACACATCTGATCCCTGATCGACGTGCCTGGATAGAGAACAAGGAGGCGAGGGTCCCGAAACGAGGCGGAAGCCAGGAAACGCAGACACAACGTCCTTTGGTGCGTCAGTATACAGACGACTTGATTTATCAGGTGAGTCATTCCCCGATTCAAAGCATCCTGATATTGGTTGAGAGTTGACTTTACAAAATCAAACGCCCTAGGTAAGGTTGATTAGCCAGGGCGAAGGTTGAAACATGCCTGGGGTATTGTCCACCCTAGCGGGGTTTTTCCGCTGTGGTAGACAATCTTTGGAAAATGGCCAAATTGTACCACCTGGGGGGGGGAACGCCGGCGTATGAGATGTATGGAGTGGGTGCGATAATATTCTGTGAGACTTGGCATAGGCAAACCAGAAAGCAACAAGACCATCAGTGGCAGATTAATGGTAGTTTTGAGATGGCGAGGATAGATAACTTGGAAAGGGTGTTGATAAGAAAGAAAGCGCGTCCTGCAGCATTTGAGACTATTAAAGACTGGAGAAAGCAAGCAATGCTCCGATTTAAAAGCAGAGCAAAGCATGCGCGCAGGCATAAATCAAAAGGTGAGGTAGCGGAAGAAAAAGTGGACAGAGTCTAAGGCAGGCAGGCGTGACCAGTTGAATATAGAAAAGATATACCCACAGCAAGAATTACACATAGCAGATGAATTGATAGAAAATATATTGACATACAAAACAAGGCCCAAGATCAGAAGTAAGACCAGACACGTCAGTAGCTATTGACCAGAACCCGCCCGTAGCCCAAGCTCCCCCTCCGGTAGCTCAAGCCCTCCCACAGACCACACGCGTAACACTATTAGCCAACCAGGCCCACAACAGACACTCCCTGTTCCCATTGTCCCATCCGCACCTCCCGCCTTAGACACAGCAGACTCGTCCGTTCCTCCCGGGGTTGAAGTTGAAACCGCGGGGGCAAGAGGCGGGACTGACCAAAGAGGGTGCACGAGGGTAACCCGCAGCGCAGTCAGCAAAGAGAGGAAGGTGGAATTGCAGCAACAGGCAGAGATGTATATAGACGGGAATGATGGGACGGCAACATTGGCTTTGATATATGACTTCCGTAGAAGCAACGAAAGACAGGTAGTGTTGGAATGCATGGGTGAATATTTGGTGGATAAATGGAAACCGCTAATTGGGAAATTACCACCGCAGCGGTCGTTAGATTTGAATGCATTAGCACGCTGTAGGGAGAGGGATGAAGAAGTGAGAGAACATGTGTATAGACATTTTGAGCTTAGAGATGAATTAGATAATGATTATGCCGAACATTGACTGCACCTGTCAAAGTGTTTACTACACCCGCGTACAGGAGTAGGGAAGTCGGGAGACCTGGGAAGGGGGAAAAGGGGTCGCATAATAAACGGCAGCAGTTACCATCGCCGGGGCAGAAGGAGATGAACAAATTATCGTTGCTAAAATAGGTGGGACAGACTTGAAGGAATGTCTAATTAGAACAGGTACTATTGCAGCAAGTAACAGGACATAATATAGGGCGAGGGAACGCACAAGGAAGGAGTAATTCGAATATGCATGGGTGAACAGTGGGACCGAATCAGTGTGCATATTGTAAAGAGGAAGGACATTGGCGAGCGCAATGCCCGCATCTACAGAATAGAAATGGGTCTGGTCAGAGGAGACAGCATAGAGGACACCCAGGAGCGAATGGACCAAATAGGAATAGTATGCAGCAGCGTCATAATAACGGAGGTAATCAAAACCAAGGCCAAAACCCAAATGCCCCAAACCAGAGTCAGGGACAGCAAAATCAACAATATGGAAATCAGAGTGGGGGAAATAGAGGGAAGAGTGGAAATGTTTGATACACAGCCAAACACGTATTACAGTAATAGTAATGATTACACATCGGACGATGTGTTATTTCCCCAATAGGACAGCCCAGGACAGGGGTCGGAACCAGTGTCTATTCCCGTGAATCTGAGAGGACCCTACGTAGAAATGAGTCGGGAATGAGGAACACCGCTTTCTTGTAGATACAGGAGCACAGAAGTATTCAATAGACCCATCACTTGGTTCCGAATATACCACTGTCAAGGCAAAAGAATATTTTCGTAGGGTTCGCAGGTACACCAGTCATAAACCCAGTGTCCAAACCAGTCCGTTACCATAGGACCATTTACCGAACATTGTCCTTTCCTTCTAACAGAAAATTGTGGAGAAAATTTGTTGGGATTAAATTTGTTGAAAAAAAATAGGTTCTGTTATACATTGCACGGCAGGCGGAGTGTTTCTAACGATATGGCCACACGATGCCCCTGTGTCAGAATTCATGTCTGAAGCGTTACCAGGGGAACTAAGTAAAGTACCAACCTGTATATGGGCAATGCATGACAACGATGTGGGATGTTTAAAGATAGAGCCAGTAAAGATTATTTTGAAAGACGACGTTACCCTACCGCGAATACCCCAATACAAAATTTCGGTTGAAGGTGAGAAAGGATTGAAGAGTATTGTTACCGATTTGGTGAAATTAGGGGTAATAGAGGAAATCACAGGCAGTACATGCAACAGCCCGATTCTTCCGGTTTATAAAAAAAGGTAATGAGGTAGCATACCGTTTCATAATTGATCTACGCGCATTGAATAAGGTAGTAGATCCGCAATTTCCTCTAGTGCCAGACGTCACTACAATATTGACAATGATACCTGTTTCTGCAGAATATTTTAGTGTAATAGATTTGAAAAACGCATTTAGTATTCCAGTGGACAAGGACAGTAGATATTTGTTTGCGTTCACATTAGGACGATCATTTACGCGGATTCCGCAAGGTTATACGGAAAGTCCAAGTATTTACAGTAGAGCATTAAAAGAACAGCTAGACATGCTGGAATTACCCATGGGTTGTGTACTTTTGCAATACATAGACGATTTATTGCTAGCTGCAGACACAGGAGATTTGTAAAGAAATCACTATTACTGTCACACCTAGCAGCACATGGCCATAAAGCTAGTTTGAAGAAATGTCCGTATAATCGAAAGGAGGTGGCTTATTTGGGCTACCTACTTTACACTCAGTCTTTTTAGGACCGCTTTCCTTCACTGCAGCCAGTTACCTTGCAAGCATCCTTAAGATATACCACAACAGCCAACCCACTCTCCCTTCAACCATGCTCCACCATCCTGACCCTCCTTCGAACCCTTACCTCAACGACCCAGCTCTTTGGCTTAAGCACTTTGCAACCAAACCTACTCCAATCATTCCATGTACTATACAACAAAGGAATAGTAGACTTAGAACTAGACTGCCCAGACTACCTTGTACTCTGCGCAGCTACACTGCCCTTCCACTGCCTAACTTAACTGTAGCGCCTAGCCCTCCCCCTACCCCACCCATCTCAGCGCTAAAGGGAGCCCTTATCAATGCAAGATCCCCCACGGCCCATGCCATTGACATCGCAGACCTCATCACTGTCCAGAACCTTGATTTCCTAGCCATCACTGAAACCTGGCTACATGATGCCTCTGGCCCACTCCTCGCTTTATCCCTGCCCAAGGGCTATACCATTATTAGAAATGACCGCCAATCCAACTTGTCTAAAGGAGGAGGAGTTGCATTTATACATAGCGACAAAATCGTTATGAGAGCTGCTCCCTACACACAACTTAGTTCTGCAGAATCACTATCAGTGAAACTATCGCTCTCTCCCACCAACACAGCAACACTCCACCTTGTATACAGACCTCCAGGCCCACTGGGCTCATTTGATATTGCATCCACCTTGTCGGCTAACACTAAGCCTAACTCTCAGATACTGCTACTAGGCGACCTCAACCTAGGCCTCTCAGATCCCAAGGACCACATGGTCGCTCAAGTAGACACCACCCTATCCAACCTAGGCTTCCAGCAGGGCATTCGTGATCCCACACACAAGGGCAGAACGCTCGACTGGCTAGCCGACCTCAACTGCAACACCAATGTCATTTCCAACGATGTCTGCGCCTGGTCTGACCATCATGTTATTACCTTCCTCTTGCCAGCCACCAACCCCCAGCCCACACCTACCATAGCCCCCCGCTATACCCACCAGAAATAAAAAAAGATATCACCAGGGAGAAACTGCTTCCTCTCATCCTCCCCTGCCTCAACACTCTTGCTTCACAGCACAAGGACCCCACTGTCTTAGTAGACGCCTTTAACAGCCTAATGACCAATGCCATTGAGAGCATAGCTCCACTAAAGATCCGCAAAGCCAAACAGTTCCACCTGAACTCTTGGTTCACCCCGCAGCTCAACGTTCTGCGTAAAGAGAAGCGCAAGGCTGAAGCACTTTGGAAAAGTCACCCTAGCGCATCTAATAAAGCCTCCCTCCTGATCACCTCTCTTAATTATAAGGAGGCCATACTTCAAGCCAAAAAGGAGACATAATTTGCGCATATCCCAAGCAGAATCGAACACTAGAGAATTATTTAAAATTCTCAGAGTTAGAATCTCCCTCACCTGCCCCAGACACGTGCACCAAAGACAGCACCTGGTGCAATAATATACAAAATGCCCTTCTTAAAATATCCACCTTGAAATCCAAAATCAACGCCAAACAAAACACCTTCCACACCCCTATATTTAGCAACACCAGGCCACCTAAAATAACTACCCCAGACTCCACGGTGCCGTTCAGCTTCACACCGCTCACCGTTCTGGAGGTTGAAAAAATCATCTGTAACTTAAAACCCTCCAACTGCTAAGGGGACGCCTGTCCAGCCTCGATCATTAAGGATTCGGCTCATGACCGCGCCCCTTTCATTACCACATTTATCAACTTCTCCTTTCAATCGGGAGTGGTCCCCAACAACCTGAAGGATGCATGGGTTATCCCTCTCCTAAAAAAACCTACCTTAGACCCGGAGGTCCCAACTAACTACAGGCCCATCACGACGGTCCCATTTCTGCTAAAATGAAAAGACAGAGCAGCCTATCTTCAGATACAGAACTATCTGGAATCGAACAACCTACTAGGCACGAGACAATCCGGCTTCAGACCTAAGCACGGTACGGAGACAACCCTCGACCTCAAAACCCAAATTGAGGACCTCAAAGACAAAGGTAAACTAGCCCCGTTACTACTACTAGACCTATCCGCTGCCTTTGATCTGGTTAAACACCAAATCCTCTGTCACCACCTGAAAACGGCAGCTCATTTCTCCGAAATGGCCACTAACTGGATTCAATCCTTCCTGGATAACAGACAGATGATGGTATTCTCACCCACCTCCTCTGCTGACCCTGCGCCAGTCCCTTGTGGGGTCCCCCCCAAGGTTTGTGTGTATCCCATACCCTTTACAATGTATTCACTAAACCCTTGTTTGATGTGCTTGACTATCTGGGTGTCACCTACACTAATTATGCGGACGACACCCAGATACTCATCCCCATCACTGGCGATTACTCGGAAGATTCGAAAGCCTTAAATGACGTTTACCATGTCATCCAAACCTGGATGGCCCAACATGAGCTCGGTCTCAATGACGACAAGACAGAGCTCCTCATCCTAGGTACACAGCAAAGACTAAACAAGCTGAACCCCATGTTTAGCTCCTTTAACATCGATGGAAAAGGAATAAAAGTCTCCAAAGATACCAAAACGCTTGGAATCTACCTCGATTCCACTCTCTCACTTCACAAACAAATGCAGTTGCGGCCGCCGCCTACACCTGCAAGCTGATCACAGCATGTCGCCCTTTTCTTTCCACTCACAACTCTACTACCCTTGCTAGGACCTTGGTCATGTCCAAACTGGACTACTGCAATGCATTGTACCAAGGCACTAATCAGGGTAACCTAGACAAGCTACAGATCATACAAAACAACGCCATCACGGCAGCCCTCAACATCCCTAGATCTGCACACATTTCGGATACCAGGAAGAACCTTCATTGGTTGTCAGTCACCCAAAAGATATCACTAAAATCGCTTGCCCCAACTTACAAATGCATGAATAACCTGGCCCCCATTTATCTTTCCTCACGGTTCACGCAGTATACCCCAGTTCGTTCTCTAAGATCTACCCTGAACCAGAGCATACTGATCCCGAGATACAAGCTCCAAACAGCCGGTGGATCCAGCTTCCCAGTGCTGGCAGCCAAATTGTGGAACTCTGTCCCCCTGACTATCAGAAACATCCCTTCCCTCAATCTATTCAAACAGAGCCAAATGTTGGCTAGTCACATCCAATGCCCAAGCTGCACTCTGAAAATTTGATAACCCATGTATTACTGTACTATTTGATCACCCATGTATTGTTCTACTACTTACCAATGTGTCCTATTACTATGTTCCATCTAAATGATACCTGTAATATTGTTATATAACCACTGTATGTAACCACTGTAACTATTGCTTCCAAGATATGCGCCCGGTAGCCTCTGGGCCTGGTCTGCGCTATACAAATAAAATAAATACAAATACTTTCGAAAGGAGGGAGAAGGCTAACGCCAGAACGCATAGAAAGTATTTCTTGTATGCCTATTCCAAAGACACAAAGGAGTCAGAGCCATAATAGGCATGGCTTCATATTGCCGACAATGGATTGGTAATTTTGCGTTAATTGTGAAACCATTAGTGAATTTAACTAGAAAGGAAGCAATTATGCCTTTGCAGTGGGATGAGGAATGTCAGAGCATTTGATGGATTGAAAACTGCATTATGCTCGGCTCCAGTTTTGAGTACGCCGAACTATGAGAACATTTTTAGACTGAAAGTGAAGGATGTGCATTGGCAGTTTTGACATAGGAACAAGGTGGAAGAAATAGGCCGTGCGGCTATTTTTCTTCTGCGCTGGACCCTGTAGCGCGCGCACTACCACGATGTTTGCGATCTGTCGCGGCGGCTGCTGCGTCAGTGAAACAAACGGAAGGGATGGTATTGGGGCACTTTAATTCTGATGGTGCCACATGCCATAGACGTTCTATTAAATAGGACACAGACGCAACACCTCACCTCGGCTAGACTGACAAGATATGAGATTATCTTGTTCGCGCCCCATATCCAAATTATGAGGTGTAGCGCTTTGAATCCTGCAGAATTGACGCCACTAACCATAAAAGAAATTGGGAAGAATGAATCACACCCCCCCACGATTGCTTAATGGTCACTGAGGAAGAAACCAAGGGAAGAGTTGATTTAAGTGATATTCCACAGAAAGAGCCGGATGGAGAGTTATTTTGTGACGGCTCATGTTTTAAATTACCAAATGGCACGACAACTGCCGCATACGCTATCACTACCCTAGGGAGTGTTGTAGAAAGTAAAATAATACCCTATAATTCAGCACAAGCCGCGGAAATAATAGCATTGACCAGAGCCTGCGAGATTTCTGAAAATTTGAATGTGAATATGAATATATATACTGATAGTCAGTATGCTTTTGGAGTGGTTCATAACTTTGGTCGACTCTGGGCTGAGAGAGGGTTTCTGACATGACATGGTGCCAGAATTCAACATGGCCCTTTGATTGTACGATTGCTGTCTGCACTCACGTTTCCAAAGCGCCTAGCAATAGTGAAATGCGAGGCACATACAGTAACATGCAAAATAGGAGAGGGAAAGGCGTTTGCAGACAGAATTGCGAAACAAACTGCCACTGATTTGAATACCAAGATGATGACTGTTCAGACAGAGGAAGTACCCTGTATGATAGAAGATGGAGTTGCGACTGTCAAAGAAATGCAGGCCGAGGCTACGGGTGATGAAATACAGGGATGGGCAGAGGGATCTGCTGAGTTGGATTTGGAGGGTTGTTGGGTGGACAAGGGAACTAGAAACTGGATGTTGCCAAATTTTATTTGACTGCAATGGTCACAATGGCCCACAGCCCTACACACATCTGTGCCAAGAAAATTATACAGCACCTTTCTACAGTATGGCAGAATGTAAACATAAAAAAGAATGCAGAGAGGTTGGTGCAGAACTGTATCACGTGTTTACAACACAATGTAGGAAAGGGAACAGTGACTCCAACAGGCAGTTTTGGCCCGCCCTCCATGCCGTTTGAGGTACTTCATTATGATTTCATAGAGATGGAGGTGCCAAAACTTAAAATACGTCTTGGTGGTGATCTGTGCATTCAGTAAGTGGGTGGAGGCATATCCTTTGAAAGATTGCACAGCAATGGGTACGGCAAAAGTAATGTTGGAGTATTTTTCCAGATTTGGCTTGCCCTGGGTCCTATGGTCTGATAATGGACCACATTTTGTGGGTGCAGTGGTATTACCGATATGTGCTGGTCTCCAGATTGATGAGATTCCATAGTTCAAGGCATCCGAATGCTGCCGGTCTTGTGGAAAGGCACAACAGGATTCTTAAATCAAAGATTAGCAAGATTTGTGCGGGAAGCAAGTTGAGTTGGGTGGATGCATTACCAATACCACTATTAGGCATGTGTACGTCTGTACAGGCTAAAACTGGGCTCTCCCCGTACGAAATCGTAATGGCGAGGCCGACAAATGTTTGGTGCGCACCTCAGCCAAAACTACAGTGAGATAGAACATCCTGTGCTTAATACTTAATGTGGCCTTTTAATGCAGAAATTGCGTTTGATTCATCAGCAGGTGCAGAAGGCATTACCAGTGAGATACACCGGTCCGGGGCACACGCTGGAACCAGGAGACTGGGTGTTGCTAAAAAACTTTGAAAGTCATCATTCACACCCAGGTGGCGCGGGCCCCATCAAGTACTTTTGGCGACGCAGACGAAGTCGTGGATCCATGCCACCCATGCCAAAAAGATTCCAACTGCACTGAAAGTCTTGCCTGACACTGATGACCGGAAAGAGACAGCGGTCCCAGAAACGAAAGACTGTTTCCAGTGAGCAGCCACCTAATCCACCAAAACGAGAAGTGAAACTCGAAACAAAGCCTGAGACGATTGCCAAAGAGGGGGGGAAGGGCAGAGAGTGCTCCAACGTTGCCCAGAAGAATTGACATCACTGCTGACCGACGTGAAATCTGCCTTGCAGATACCAGCAAAACCAAATCGTGTACCCCTTGGTGCCCACCAGCACTTGCCAGTATGCCAAAAAACGGATTCATTGGCACGGCGCACACCAGCACCTGCAGTAGCGCCACAGGCTGACTTCAAGCCTGAATCTGAAAGTGCACCGGCACTGTTCATGGATCATACGATACCAGGAGCAAGGCGATACAACCTGCGGCCTCGGAAGACAAAGTGATCCGCAGTCTTTTTTGGTGTTTATGTCAACCTCTGGTTCAGCTCATGGACGGAGAAGGAACCAGAGGTGTAGAGGAGAGAAGCGTGAGAATTGTGCAAATCGGACAATTCAAGAATCGCGGCTCCTCAGTGCGATCATAAAAAGTACATGTGTCCGGAACCAGAGCGGACAAGCTGGGCGCACATGATACTGAGGCAATAACTGATCAAAGGTCCTCCGAGCAGTATAAGAAGGGACAAATGATCTCGCCTAAAAACGAATAATCGAATCCAGGCTAAAAAGGACAGGCAAAACTGAACTGTGACAATTCCATTGAACTTATTAACATCAGAGCAAGCACAACGAAGATATCCACAACGAGCTGTGATAAGAAGGAATACGAGAACCATGCCGGGACCGGTTCCAGCCTCCTCCTGCACCACCACCACCGCTGAGAAAGAGTCAGTTATAAAAACTATAAGTTTAAGAAAAACGCATGGTAAAACAAATTGTATGCTGGCACTAACGATAATAATGTGCTTTATGAGCGTGGTAGCACCAATATTGACAGCCCTAATATTATGGTGGGTAGAAACAATACACCCATTAGAAATGTTTTTACCAATAATTAATATATCCACTACTGAAAGCCCGGTTCAGGTGATCACTTACACCCTACCCCCAATGGAAGAAAAACACAGGGAAGGTTTTGGAAATAACACCTTACTGCTGATAATGAACATGACGCATGCAATCCTGAAGAAAACAAACTGCTGGGTATGTGCCCATTTACCACAGCATGCCGGAAAAACAATAGGGTGGTATGTGCAGCCATTACCATCAAGTTCTGCATGTAGTGCATGTTTAGGTGCAATTTTCTCTGGGAAATGGAATGAGTGTAATACGGGTCAATTAGACAGAACCAACATGAATGAGTTTGAGGAGATAATAATGAAGCCTCTGGGTTGTTCCATTTTCCATAAAGCACAAGTAATAGCCCCAGAGCACACGAGGAAAAGTACACGGAAGATAACACGACACAATAGACGATAGATTGTCCCCGCCAGAAAAAACATCTAATGACGTTTCGTGTAAGAACAAAAGGGGACAAAGATGCAATTCCCCCATCTTACACAGTGAATTATAGCCCAAGAACTGTCCTTTTGTCTAAAAAAGAAAGATTCTTTTTCAGTCGGAACATATACTGGTTGTATGAATACAGTGGTACTAAAATGGGAAATAGAACCAGTATACGTAGGTGATCCAGTTTATTTTATATGTGGAGAGAAGGCATACCCTTGGTTGCCCAGAAACTGGGGCGGTACATGTTACCTAGGGCTACTGTTCCCAGGAGTATTCCTCTTAGAAACAGCAGCCATGGCCAGATTATCCAAAACTAGAGTCAAAAGGACTGACGAAGGTGTTTTAATAGCAACCGATGTAGTGAAATCATTCATTCCATTCTTAGGACAGATAGTGAACTCCTATAATATAAGGCAACTGTCCAGAATCCTAAAGAATACAATAAACACAGATATATTATTTAACATGACGTTGGAAGAAAGAGGAATCAGGTTAATGACGCTGCAAAATAGAATGGCTCTCGATGTGATCCTGGTTGATCGTGGGGGAATTATCAGCATGTTGCGTTTATGTCTACAACTATTCCCCCACGATCTTTGAAGCAATAAAGAAAATGCACGTTCTAAACTCTGAACTCCCTACTGAAGGGAGCTGGGGAATAGGATCTTGGTTCTGGGGAATGTTACGATCTTGGGGATGGAAGTTGATCTCAATATTAGTAGTGGTGTTCGGAACATTCCTAACGTGCTGTTGTATAATAAATATAATAATAATACATTGTTCACCCATAGTTTGCGCAGAGGTAACTGAGGGATGTACGGAAGGATGCATGCATACAATAAAGAAAAAACAACCTCATTATCGAACTAGCCCAGACCCAAATGAGATGAGAGCGGTAAAAGTTGATGGCAATAGATATTGATGAAGACGATGTCCATGATAACATGCAAAACTCAGAAATAAGTACTTCAGATTCATCACTAGAAGAGGTTTCAATAAATCGATGAGACGTTTGGCATACGGCCAAAGGAGGGTTTGTCAGTCTAGAAATACGGATACCTCTACTTTGAGACCGCAAACACATTTTGGTGGCCGTGGGCCAACCGTCTCATGCACAATATGACAGAATATAGGTTTTCGATTTTGTCAATGAACGACCATTTTGATGTAACAAGAATCGCCATTTTGTTTTCTAACCATTGCTCATTGCTTTCTGTTCCTATTGCTTTGCAGTATATTTTCCGCTTACACTGCTCGACTGTGGAACATTGTTGTCTGTATGTGAAAAGGACAAGGCCGCAGGGCCAACAGGAGTTCGCTGAAAAACAAACGTAGGCAGCGCCAGGAAGAATGCCCGGCTCCCTACCGAATGTAGCCTTGAAGCAGAGCTGCAGGGCATTTAATCATTTCACAGCTGCCAGCCAGTCTCGTTATATGGTAGAATATGTTAGAATAATACAGCTAAAGGCTTGAATTATGCTTTTCTAACGGCCCCCCTTTGCTGAGCCCGCTAGAGCATGTCGGCTCCCAGGACGCGAATAGCACCAATGCAACTCCCCCCGTATGTAGTTCGCTTCCAAGAACAGAAGCGCTGTGTTCTAATTCAATAACCGAAAGATGCCTTCGCACTCACAAAATGCAAATTGTTACTAGAATAGATGTTTGAAGGAGTCAGTGGTCGGAGATGTCCATCATCACACCAAGTTCAAAGAAACCCAATAAGGGGGGTGTTAAACATGTCATAGCTGATTGATATGCATTTTGTATATATGTAACTGATGTACGTAATTCACTCTTGCGTCCCTCGAGGTCTAGAGATACACGTCGCGGGGCGTAAGACCGAGTTGGCCAACTGAGACTTTTGCTTTGCAATAAAACCCTAGCTTTGGGAATACAACCTCGTGTCTAGCATCTCTATCGTGTGTGGTGACCCGCCTTGTTTCCATAGACGTCAGGGTCCCCTAGGGGCCCCTTTCAATATAAATACAGAAATGAAGGTGCGTCTCAATCAACAAGTACTCGTATCGGAATCTATACCCACGTTCAGGGGAGTGAAACGGGGTGCCCCCTGGCTCCTGCATCATTTCTGGCTTACCTGGGTGATTACCAGTCATCCGAAGTCCACATTCGCTCGTTCCACCGAAGCTCGCTCAGCAGAGGATTAGTCGACTTCTGTACGCAGACTTGATCACATACCCATAACATTACAACTGCAATTGGACAACTTAGCTCAATACACAGCACTAAATTTAGAAATTAATCAGGGGAAAACTAAAACCATGGTGCTAGAGGAGTCCTTGAAGAGTACAACCATTCAAATGGTATCTAAACAACTGAGATTGAGAGAGTCAAAACTATCAAATACCTTGGCACGAACATGGACAGCTCAAAACTAGAAACTGCCACACAAGAAGCACTTAATCAGAAAAATCAAAACCAACAGTCCAGCGAAAGGCAATTGATAGGAAATATGGCCGCTTCTGCACGATTCCTGTAATAAACTTTTACAAATCAAAAGTGGTTCCCTCAATCATCTATGGAGCGGAACCGATGCCAACTCTACAACTCTACCCAGGGATCTTTGGCCAAAGCTAGAAGCTTATTTCTAGAGATCTAGGTTTGCCTAAATTAACACCAGTAGCATCAATAAGACGGGAACTCAAGTCTTCTTTCCCTTGAAGGTTCCATAAACTGTAGTTCGTTGATGCGATTTAGTAAATGTTTGATAACCAAGAGCCTTCTCTTATAGCAACTGATAGTGAAATGCAAAATTCAGCTTGTAAAATGCTCCAAACTTGGAAAGAAGAAAATTGCTGACGTCGTCTTCTGGAAAGTGATGAAGACGAACTGCTAAAAACTCAAAGTAAAATTTCTAAAAAAAAGGAGCAAGATTGGATTGAGACCGACAAAAGTTGCGGACAACAACCTGACCTTGCCTCTACTTTTAAACATTGAAAAAAACGGAATTAACTCCAAAACTAAGATTTCCAAGCAGAATGGCACGAAATTTCCTTCTAAGAGCATGTCTGAATTTGTTACCAACTAATGAAATACGCGCAATAAAGAGGTCTCTCATCGATTAACAGCTGTATGCTTTGCCATCAGCAAAACGAAAAAATTATTCGACATCTTCTAAATTGCCTTGATATGAGGAAGATCAGGATGCAGTACATGAAACCAAACCCTCTTTTGGCTGACGAAGTCTGGTGGTCCAGGATGAACGGTGATGAAACGACTTGGTTATTGGCAACATTCAAAATTTTGCACCAAATTACTGCCACATTGATGAACTTAAAAGAACCGTCGACCCAGGTTTCTTTGATACACACCACAGAATAGAACTGATTTCATCAACAAAGTCTCTCTACCACGTGAATAATTTATAAGCATCTAAATCTGAGTGACGGAATGAGGGTTTTACAAATGAACTTAAAGACTGATGATGCTGTTGTAAAATACAATAAAAAATAAGTAGATTTTTTTTTTTTTTACAACCTTGAATGGACAGTCCCTTTTATCATTGGGTAATTGTATTTTCGCTGTATTGCAACTAACCAACGATCCATGACCTTGCAGTGATCCGATCTATCCACGTAAGGCAGTCTTATATTCTTTTATTCCAATCTGTTTGGATCCCTTCTGGTGTACTAAAGGTGTGGGTTTGATGGTTAAGAAACAGATTCATCCCTGGACCACTGGTGCCCCGGAAGTCACAGCCCCTCATCTGTTCCAGCTCCTGCAGCTCCCCAGATGGCTTCCTCATTCCCCCCACAGTTGTTTGTGACAGTTTACTTTGAGATGTCGGCTATAGCAGAGGTTACAGAAAACCTTTGTGTTTAAAACTAGTCCCCTAGACCCCCTCGAAAGCCCATATTTCACATGTGTCCTCTTGCCTCCCCCACTTCTAGCCTGATACCTTTTGCATGTTTGGCATTCAAATGGCTTTTTTCTGGGTTTTGTTTTCCCATAGCGTCAGCTATAGCCACGGTTATAACTTGCATCTAGAAGAAAAAGGATGGCAGCTGTTTAATTTATAAACATACGGTTTCTTGGCAATTTACCAGATATATAGCTCCTGTTTCTGGGAAATTTTGCAGAGCTATAGCTATCCAATGGGTTCCACCTTCACGAATGTTAAACGTTACTGTATGGAATAACCACAAAAAGGCCTCAAGCCAATGCTTTGTGCCCAAGTTGTTTTGGACCGGATCACTTCAGTCTAGCAAAAATTGACCTTTTTCGTCTATGGGATAATTAATTGGAAGTATGCTGCAACTTTGGTTTTTGTGTTTTAATAACTATTTAACAAATCCTCAAACTGCAGTCTGGGGGGCCCAGTCTTCGAGTTTTGCCCACAAGTTAATTATTAGCAATTCATTTTTTCAGGTTGCCAACTCACATTTACTATAGGACTGCAACGGTGTCCAGACATTTGGTCGACCTAAAACTGGTCGAATGACATTTGGTCGACGCAATTTGGTCGAAAACCAAATGGTCGAATTTTTTTTTTTAATTATATATTTATTTTTTGGGTTTTCGTTTTTTACAAAAATGGGTTTTTAGAAAAAAAAGGGGGTTGGGGGACCCCCCCCCCCCAAAAAAAAGGTGAAAAAAAAAAATCGACCATTTGGTTTTCGACCAAATTGGTTCGACCATTTGTCTGGTCGACCAATTTTTTTCGACCAAATGTCTGGTAACCGACTGCAACTACATGCAAACAGTAAATCGGTCTGTTTTAAGTTTAACCAAGTCTCCCACAATGCAACCCTTGTGACCAGGGTTTGATTACTTTCCCCGAATCAATCAAGCTTTTACAAGAGTTCAGTTTCAACAATGCTGTATTCAGTTTAATGAAAAATCTTTCATACAACACTTTCAAACGTGTAAAGAAAATGTCACTTCCACAAAATCTATTTCTTGCACAAAGTTATTTCCAAGTGGCAAAAATGATCACAGAAAAATGTCAACCCTTCTTCCCATAGGATATCTTAGGACAGCAAAACATGTCTTGTTACACAATAGTTTGTCAAAAGGATAAAGTAATAAGGTAAATATCTTCTTTTCTGAGTACTCTTTATAGCAACAAAGTTTTCTCCTTTAAGCTCTATTCGCCTGCCAGGAATGGTTTCAATTTCACACAACGATCAATGGTTTCTCTGTAGCAATAGCAATGTAGGTTCCAGGTTTCCCCAAATTGTTGTCACATGTGAGGAGAATTGTACCAGTTTGCAATTTTCTTAGTCGGATTTCCCAATTGTCTTTCAATTGAAATTGTCCCTTATGGAGCACCCCGTAGTTCTCTATCTAGGTAACCTCCTGTTTCCTTCAGCGTCTCCTGGTGTTTTCACAGAGCTGCGGTGCTACTTCCGTGCAGATGGGACCTCAGCCCACTGTTGGACCCTCATCGATCCACCAGCACTGCTGCCAGCTTTCCAGTTGCTGCTCATGCGCTTTCTGGGAGCTTGCCAGACTCCACTGGAACTTCAGGTACGCAAGTCTGCTGGAGCGCTTGTCCCTCTGCTGGGCTCTCGCACCTCAGCATTCTTACACACTTCTGCTTCCCAATGCAGACACTGCAGAATGCCAGAACTTCTGCTACTGGAAACTCAGCCATGACCTCTGCTTCGGTTTCTGCCCCTCTTACTTCCTCTGCTAGTCAGCTGCGGGTTGGGCTTTCAATTTAATGTTCTGCTAAGTTATTTAGAATTAAAACTAGACATGGTTTGTTTGCCATCACCAGTGATAAGTCATCAACTCTTCCCTCATCTTCCACGTCTCAGTACTCTAGGCATTCAGGTCATTGAAGTCCAGAATGTTTATACGTTTTCCAAAATCAACGTTTCAACTTATGGCTATAGGAAACAGCAGATCATTACACTTGTGTACAGGAACGTTATAAATGACGTATCAAATATCAAACATTATGTGCAACATTAAGTTTAGGATTTTTACCCAAGACAAAAACATTGCAGTTAGGGGGGTACAACATGTGACCCAAATATTCCCGAAGTGGAAAACGTATTCTGTTTAGGTGGTCTTTAATAGATTATCTTTGGGACTTTCACACGGGTGGGTTTTGCATAGTGGCAATATGCCATCAGGTATTTGGGATTAGAAGATCTTCATCCCCACAAAAGAACACCTAGCGAGCCTCTCCTAAGGGAGTCACCACTTCTCCCCTACAGACATCTCCCATGTGACCCTCCCTCATGTCTCCCCAGGGGTGAGGAACAGGTAGCGGCTGCCTCCCCCCCCCCCCCCCAACCACCAGGGGGGTGTGAGGGACTTTAGTCTAGGGATTAGCGATAACTCTGCAGGATTCATCACAATATACAATTGGTACACACTTTGTCAAAATAGCTGACTGTTTACAACCTTACTCACATATACAGTGCCAACACAAACGAAGGAGTAAGATTCATTAGTAGGCAACCATAGGGTGGGAATAAATATTGGGACAAATCTGATGTTCTGTTCATGTGATCAAGCAAAGTGTGGGCTGCGAAACGAGGTATACCTCTATTTTTTTAAACATTGGCATGGAATTTTGTATTTAAGTACTCTGTACCTACGAACTAGGATGGGTTTGCGCCTTTGATTGTATACGAGGTTGGTGGGGGACTCTGTATTAGAAAATAGAAATTAGGCGTGATGCTACCAGCATTAGACACTCAGTGCAGGTCCAGACAAAAATCAAAATCCAGGACAAGATTCAGAAGGGGTGCCACTTAATCAAGTGGCCATAAAACACCATGCAAACCTTTTTTTTTAGATCAATAGATATCCTCTTCACTGCAGTAAGTCATGTACATGTGACTCTTCATGTGCAAATAGCACCTTAAGTATTTGCCAGGTTTGTTCCTGCTTAGTGTAAACACGTTTTAGCATATAGTAAATTTAAGACAGCAGACTTAAAGACGTTAGCTTGGCATCTTACACCATGCAGGCAGCAAGCAGAAGAAAGTTCCAGTGGACCTGTTGTGGGAATCTTAATCTTACAGGTGTAAAAACTGTGGCACATAGGTGAAAAAAACTGCAACAAATGTATGTGAATGGTTTCTATGAGACTCCCTACAGACAAAGATCTGGACTAATCCAAATTCTGAAACAAGATCAGGCTAACCATTTTGTTAAGGGGGATGCTAATTTTAAGGAAGGGTGAGGTGAATGCATGCATGTTTCTTCTTGCTACCTCCTAGTATCTCCCACACGTTAGTTATAACTGATTAAAGCAAAGTGCAGAAACAGCTAAATTAACTTTCCACTTGCTTTTGCGAGATCACCATCTTATGGTCAACTTTACACGTGATGCCCTGTTGAAGGACAAGGCAATCACGAGTCAAAGACCAAAAGAGCAGTCTGCAAATCTGCTTGGTTCTGGAGGTAAATCTGCTTCTGCCTACAAGACAGTTGTGTTTTTGGGCATGAAATGGGACAGTGATTACAAATGAACAGATGTTCCGATTCTACAACTTGAGACAACTGTTGGTGGAGATGCAAACCACCTAATTTGATCAGCACATCCAAATGTTTTGCAAACAAGAACCCAGACTTCAAAACATTGTCAGTGAAAAGGCAGGCAAAATGGTTAACAGATGCTCTGAAGACAAGCAGCTGAACGGTGTGTAATATCTTCACAAAAAGCCATAGTTGGCACAATTGTGGACATTGAAATTACAAGTGCAGCACTGTACCTTGACTCTGCTCTTCCAAACCCTATAGGTGCAGTTTGATGAACAGACCATGGCAAGGTAAAGAAAACAATTGAGTATTATGGTTACCATAGGATCATGTGATTTCCAACGAGTAATAAAAGGGCAGAGGAAGAGCTACTTTTTGGGATGCATTTTAAAAAAATGCAATGCAAAAAGAAAGGAAGTCTTACAGGGGGCACAGGAGAAGAGCTTGGTGAGATGTTTCACAACGTATGGGCTACAGTTCTGCAACCTACTTCTTCAACCCAAGGCTAAGTCAGTCAGCATCACTGAAGGCCTGCTCTCACAAATGGTCAGTGATTTGAACCATGCATCAAAATAACTACCATTCCAAATAAAAAACAGAAAAAATGTGTTAGAGAACCTGCATGCATTAATTAGAAGCTAAGCTATACCTTTCAAAAATAGTACATGTGGTGGCAATACTGCCTACATTAATTTAATGAACTGCTTTTGTGACGTTGCACAATCAATTGAAACGATCCGGAATGCATCCGCCTCATCCACAATGAAAGACGGACTAGACAGAATGTGCCTGTTGCATGAACACGTTTTGCACCCATCCAGGCTTCCTTAAGCACACTACACCCAGAAGCTCGACATGAACAGTGACCACAGCAAGGCTATATCCCAAGGCAAATTAGCAAAAATGGAAGAATAATGTTTCTCAAATGTATGACCCCAGCATCACCAACCTATTATGCAGACAAATGTGAAAGTGTCAAGATGTGGATCAATACCCTGGATAACATTCACCTATTCCATCTAATAGAAATTCATTTTCTTGACATCACCATTTACAAAAAGAAAGCACACGTCTAGATGCAAAACCTTACCACAATGTCGCTGATAAAAACTAAGGACTCATTCCATCCATAGCACCTTTGAGACCATTTACAAATAGACGGTTCCGATTATGAACAGCACTAACAAATCAGATAGTGAAAATTTGGACATGGATACCCGAAAAGCAATCCAGTAAACGGAAGCAGTCCTAACAGGTAAAACAAATATATGGAGAAGTACCTTTGATGAAATCTTGACAGCTTAAAATAAATTAAGCAGCATTGGCATATTATGAATATTCATACACTACAGAACCCCATATTTGGCTTTAAGACGAGCACGCGTGAGAAGGGGCATCACTAAACGAGCTGTACTGCCTTCAACATTTACAACTTGCATTGAACCTTCCACACTTAAGAGTCATGTGGGGCATGCTGTGGGTGTCAATATTACATAGTGAAGAGGGATGGGGAATGCTGCCACCCTTACCCCTCCTACGAAATTCATGAACAGGAACGAGGCCAGGAAACACTGCAAGCACCCATTCTATTTCGGACGAATTCCCAACAGATGGTTGGCATGTCGAAAGGTACCCCCTCAGCCAGCCCTACAGACCAAGTGCGGTACAAATTTACCCCAGAATGGATGAGGAGCCCCAGGCTGCAACTAAAGACCTCAATTGACAGTCTCAATTAAAGCGCCAAGAAGCCAAGTTGATGTCATTGGAGACACAACGTCGCAATTTTAAACATGAAGCACACGTGCCATCCGCACACCGGGACAAACCCTGGAACAGGTGTACAGTTTCAGGGCAGAAACATACCGTCATTGCTTTTATAATTTTTGCCATTAGCCAGACTCCGCAATGCAGAAACCGCAAGAAGCAAGAGATCCTGAGCGACTCTTGCAGATGCTTACATTGAAATAAACTTATGGAACTGCAGGAGCATCTATGGGACCTGGCAGAATTAAGTCTGACTAACCTATGGAGAATATAGTATAGTACGAACACTGTAGAAACTGCATTATAATTGTTTAAGAAAATTACAGCAGGCCACAGGCCTCAGCAAGAGCCGAGGTGATTTCAGGCTGGACAAAGAGCAAACTTGCAAGACGGGACCCACTGCCAAGGCCACAAGAAATGGATGACATTCCATTTCCTGAATGACAAAAGCTCCAGCTGCAGTAAATGCAAATAATTCAGAGCTGCACAGCTCAAAATCAGGGTCTCTGAACACATGACCCAGCTGACGCAGACAACGACCATCGCTGGGAAAGGGAGCCAATATATGGCTAACAGACTGAAGACTGCAACAAAGATGCAATGTTGCACCAAGCAAAAGAGCACTCTGACTAAGGTGGAACACAAGTTACAATGCAGATAGTCCTTAATACCTTGAATAGGTACACCATGAGCCGAGAACATTTGCAGATCCCAGGTCTGGGGACGTCAGCTCTAGCCAACCACAGATCAGTATCCTAGGGGTTGGTAGCAACGGGCAAGAACCAATGGCAAGACCCTCACACAGCAACATTGTTCTAGTGACTTGGGGATGGACCAGGCCATCCACCAAACATGGGAGAGCCAGTAGAACATGTGTAGTTGACCATATGGGTTATTAGGCTCCCGATGGCCAATCCCAGGTTTTTGGAGAGATGCCCAAGTAGTGACGGAGCAGTGATGTAACCTTGTATCAAAACTAGCCTGTAAGCCAGGACAAGTTGAGACATCCATGGATTTCTTCCGTCCCTGTACTAATCCCGGTTGGTTTTAGTTGTAATAAAACACAGTTTGAACTTGCCGTTAATTGAATCCTCAGTTTATCCTGTGGAAGGTGTTGAGCCTTCTGAGAGTCCGCAAACTCCTAGTGGCCCTCTGGCATACCTGGAATTTTGTCCGAAGTCGTCTCCTTCGACAAGGCTGCGGGACCCTCGCATATTTCGAGAACACAGGAAAGTGTGTGCCTGTTCACAGGTCATCAGCGAGCTGTCCAAGCAGACGAAGATGGGGAGCCGGCAGCCAATCACTAGCAAACCAAGGAGTCCAAGTATTGACCCAGTCTAACAGCAACTGTGCATGTGAGGGAGGGTATTGTGGAATACTGTTTAGTACTGACGAGTATTATCAAGTTGTCCAGTATTGTTAGAGCAGGGACGGGAGCCGAGGTAGAAGTCTTATGTTTAGGGCACATTCAGTTCAAGGTAAAAGGTTCTGGTGAATAACCTAGGCTATTTACTTGAGGGCTTGGATGACAAAAGATGTTAGAGGTATTCCTCTGGGTTGGGTGTTTAGCTCGGGCCATAGATGACGGGATCCCTGTGAGGGTTAGCAAGGGAGTTGGGCTAGATTGCGGAAGGTGAGTCAACTGGTTAAGTCTCCTGGAGTGAGGCGTTTTGCATGCTAGGAGATGCAGCGGGTGCAGTGCGATCAAAAGATAAGTGGTATACTCCGCCTGGAGCACAGGAAGACCACTGTGGGGTTTGTGTGGTTTGGGAGTAATTGACTATTAGTGTGCGCAATATTTGATTTTCCTATGTTCTGGTAGCTTGGCGACATCTGCCTAGGTTTGAACATAGGACACAGCTTGAGCCGGTGAGGAGTTTATATTGGAAACTTGGGATTGGCAGACTAGGTGAACCAGTGGCGGTGCGCAGAAGGCGCATGGGCAAAATTGTGGGTGTGCCTGAAAAGGCAGTCGTTGTGAACTAGGGGCAGTGCGCGGAGCACACCTGTTAGGTTTTGGAGCATGAGAGGCTAACAGACATTAAAAAGCATTGATCTTACATTGTGCCTTTTTCCGTTTACTGCAGACTATCGAAACCCTCCATTTGGAGGTCTTGTAAAGGTACCAAGATGTATCAGGGCAAATGCAGGAGGGATACACCTTTTACTTGTGCAAGACCCATCCATACTATAGGGAAAACATTTGTAAATATAGCATAGAATGGTCTAAAGGTAGAGGGAAAATGAAGTAAGCCATGTCCAGCTTGTGGAAGTTTCTCCCAAGACGTACAGCAATCACTACTGACACATACAGGGTACCTACAATGGGAATAAATTGACTAAACGCATGGCCGTATTAGAGTTGTTGCGCATGTTCAGGAGGGCGAGGAGGACGCAGCGAGGCATCAGTGGATGCTAAGCCAGAAGGTGAAGGAACAAGGCACCCTATCCCTCTGCACCTCCCCTGCCCCTCCGAGTGTAGCATCCGAGATACAAACTGTACCCAATGAGGGAACTAAGGGCAGCAGAGGGATATTCAAATCCAACATAAGCCACCACCCTACACAAAGAAGCTGAATTGAGCAGGGCAGCCAGCTACTAACAGGCGAGCAGTGAGGTGCCGCACAGCACAAAGCAGGGGCTCAAATGCATAACTACGAACGAGTGAACGGCGGCACGGGTACTCCTGAAACTTCAAGGGAAGACAAATTGAGGCAGAAGGGGTGACCGAGGTGATAGAAAGCCTGAAGAGGAACAGCGACACGACAGATTGGACAGAGATAATGAACGAGAAGGAAAGCAGGGAGAAAGACAGGGAGGTGAGGTTAGAGAATGAGGACAGGAGAGGAGAAACTGGAACAGGAGTATAGGGAAGGAAGGAGGAAGAAAAGTAACATGGAAAGGGAACAGGAAGAAGGGAAGAGAGGGATCTCAAGGAGCAGAAAAGGATGGAGAAAGATGAGGGGGGAAAGGGAGCAGAAGGCACAGACACTTGAGGGAGATGGCAGAGCAAGAAAAACAAGTTAGCAGAGAGGGAGCAGAGGAAGTTACAGTTGACTGCCAAGGGAATGAGTGTGCAGGGTGGACGAGCGAGCAATAAGGGCGGTAAAGACAGGTAGCACTGGATAGGGGAAGGAATAGATTTGAGGAAGACAGACAAGCCAAACTAGACAGCACAATTTCTCGGGGCAGGGGGCAACTAAGGAAGGAGCAGCAGGCCTAGGGGCCTGGGCAGAGTGTAGCAACTTTGACGGGAGACATGGATCTCACAAGCCCAACACAGATCGAGGAGACAGTTTTGCAGCTGATCTTTGCAACATGGGCACGGGGTCTGAAAATGAGGACAAATACAGTGGGGATGAGGGGAAGCTGGATCGATCCCAGTCAGCAGGTATGGGGGCAGAAACATGTGTCATGGGAGTTTAGGACACAGGGAGAAGGGGGGGGGAAGCGGCTCAGATGAACAGAGAGCAGGCGGATGACTTTTGCACCTCAGAGCATCTACATCAGACTTGGGGAATCACAGGACGAAGGAGAGAGGAGACAGCCATAGCTTGTTCGAGGGGGTGATTGACTAGGGCTTATGACAACAGGAGAGTGCCCATATTGGAACGAGTAGCTGCATGTGCAGGCATAGAGTGTGAGGGGACCTCAACAAATTAGATTGACCAGAAGGTCACCCGAGGAGTAGACCGCATACACAGATGCCCTTATTGGAGAGAAGAGGGTCGAGACCTCAGTATGTGCTATAGAAGCACACAGCCTAGAAGAATGAATTGTAGGTTACCATTGAGTGGGGAAGTGGATTAATGAGATTGAGAAAATTACAGCTGGCCATAGGCTTGCAGTGGGTGATGTGAAGGGACTGTTCGTATCAATTTTAGGAGATGCAGCCGATGACCTATGGAAGCGGGCGGTGTTCCCATGGGTGACGACAGAGCCCAGCGGGTCGCCATTTGCAAACTGCAGGGCTGCAGTATGGCAAGCCTTGAGAGCACAATACTCAGACACGTCAGACATAGGGGCAATTGTGTCAGGCAAAATGGAGGATGAAGACCCTTGTGCAGTACATTCAGGAGATTCAAAAGCTTTGGCGCATCAGAACATGAGAGCCTTGGACAAAAGGGCATGTCAGTTCAGAGTGATGCAACAGAATTGGGGAGGGAAGGGTCAGCAGCCATACCAAGGGGACCAGAACGATTATGCACAGGACCAGCAACCATAAGGGCAGACACAGGGTACATAACAGATGCAGCTACCACAGATGCCAGCACCAATCACAGTATCTACAAGCACCACAGGTGAGAAGACACATCTAGCACAGATACAGAATGATGCATCAGCACACAGACAGTGGCAACAGTACACGTCCGATGACTGGGGAGTTCCCATGGTAAGGGAACCACCCCTTGACAGGAAATGGGTTGTCCCTGTACCCCCAATAGAGCAGCCCACAGACTGCCTTTCTGGTCATGCATTAGCGAAGGAACATTTACATTGTCAGGCAATGCCATGAACACTCAAGGATTCTCTGGGGCTCGGGCAGTGGTTCCTTTTACTGATAGATTATGATCTCCTATAGATGGACAATCTATCACTTCCTTTACTCTAAACATACTACGAGACATGAGCAGACTGAACATGACCATCTCTCATTCACAGGAAGCAGATGAAGGCATTTAGGAGACAATTACAGCTCTGATTGAGAGGCATTCTGGTCCCATCGGAATCCCCATCTAACACGCAGTGTATCCCGTGTGCAAGGCAAATGGTGGTCATGGCTTTTCAGGATTTTGTTACGCTTACCTGGTCTCTGCGGAAGGGTCGGGGCACAGTTGCAGGCCTCCTTGAATTTGAATCACCCCCTTCAGGCCTCTCCCTCAGAAAAGCTGTGAGCAGTGGTACGTGGTGATACTGCTCCTGCGTGGAGATAAGAGTGAGTGCGACAATCTGTTGTACCTCTCGAACCCTTCACCGCAATGTACTGTGAGCATACGCTGGCACATAAAGCTCACCTCTGAATTATGGAAGATAAGCTCTCCGTCCTGCTGCTTCTGGCAGGGGCGCGTCGAATGGGATCTAGTTCCTTCATTATCACTAATAAGGATTAGTCCAGTCCGGCTGCAACTATGCTTCTCCTTATGAATAGCAAGTCTTTCATGAGCTCTTGTGATGCTGTTCGTTCTGTTTAATGTCTTTATATGTTGCTCCTATTTATGCCCGCAATAATGTCTCTTCTGTTTTCTTCCCTTAGATGGAAATGCAGCCTTAATGCAGCTGTGGGACGCGGCCGGATGGAAGATGGATGCTAGCGCAATGTTCGATAGCAGGTAAGTGATGGTTTAAGGAAAGGCGTGAAGTATGGCGAAGCGCAACCTTAAACTGAGTTTTTTCGATGTCTAACCTGGTCTTCTGTTTTTCCTTGCAGGTGCTGCTGTCGACGATGGAGCGCGTCGTGCTGTGGTGCCAAGATGAAGATGCGGCGTTCCAGAAAGTGTAAAGATGACTACTTGGTTCGCAGAAAAGATCTACAGGTAGGAACAGCTTCTCCCAGTTGGTAAGTATGCTGGCAGGAAGCAGGATGTCCAGGAAGCAGGATCTTCAAAGGCAAGTCTGACCTCCGCCGACAGTGAGCGTTACGATAACGCAAAGAGTCTGTCTTGAGGATCGGGGCAGCTTATATGGCTGAGATCGTGGGCACGCCCATTAGGCCCGGCTTACCAGCCACACCCTGCCACTCCCAAAGAGTGAGCATGTGCAAAGGCAATCCATTAGCAGCTACACCAAGAACACACTTGGGGCTGCTTAATGTATGGAATGTTCAAGGTTAATGCGTCCTGCTTAATGAATCGAATGTTCAAGGTTAAGTGCTATGTCCATAATAAAAGCTTTTTGGTGTTAAATGGATGTTCTTGTTTACTTTTGTTCATCAGCCTGGCGCCAAAGGCGCCAGGACAGTGTCCACCCAGGTCTCCTGTGCATGCGACCCCTGCATGCCTGTGCCCCTGACAGATTTAGACCTCTTAACCCTATTGTAGAAGTGGAGTATCCTCTAGTTGCAAACCCAGCAAAAATTGTGTGCAGCATCCTGGCAGAAGCCGCCCGTTTCATGGTCACTGATTTGAAGAATGTCTTCTTCTCAAGCACACTATACCCAGACTCTCAATACTCATGAATAGAAATCAGACGTGGAAGCACTGTTTACAACAGGGATACTGCGAGTCACCATCTATTTTTAACAGTGATCCATATGGATCTATGCAACAGACGGCAAATGGAGTGAAAGTATGTAGACAACGTTTTGATATGCAGTGAGACAGATCAGTGCAGGAGGGTCTACACATGATGACGGTGTTAACTGATAAAGGGTTCAAGGTGGACAAGATCAAGTTACAACACTGTCAGAAGGAGGTGCTATACATTGAACAGACGATATCCAAGGACGGCTGACAGATCACCCCACAGAGAGCAGAGACTATGCAAAACACCTCAGCCAACCACAGTGAGGGAGATGCAACAGTTCTTGGGTTATGCAATTATTGCAGAGCATCGGTCTTTGACTAGAGCACATATACAAGGCCACTACTGTGCGCCCTGAAAGCGGCACAGGGGGCAACAAAGACACTACACTGACAAAGACCACAGCGATGACAGGCTTTTGAGGAACTGAAGGAAGCCATAAGCCCTGCCTCAGTGTTAGGGACCCCACACTACCTAGCAAAAGGAATTTCTTGTTCTCGCACACCGAATGTAGTGATAAAGGTAGTACTGACAGAAGACAAGCATGGGCCATAAACAAATTGCTTACTACAGTGGACAACTTGACCCAGTGATGACATATGTGCAAACAAGCTTTGTCAGCTGCAGCCTTCGCAGTGGAGAAATCAGCCGCAGTAACAATGGGATGCCCCACCACTCTGTACGTGGAGCATGCCCTTGTGATACTGCATAAGCCAAAGAGCACACTGACCACACTGCATCAGGGTACAAATCCCATTGAATGTAGGATTGAAGATAGCAAGATGCAAGACTATAAATCCAGCAACATTTTTAGCAGATGTTCTCCAGGCAGGGGACTATGCACACGACTAGACAAACAGATGTTCAGTGAGAAACGCAATGTACGACGCACTTTAGGGGGTTGCAGGAGACATGCTCTACATTAACACTGACAATTGATCAAACTGATGGGGTCAGACATACTGCAACTGCAGTGGTAAGACTGAAGGTGGATGGGACAAGTGAGGTGGTCGCAGGTGCACGGCTACCATCCCATGGCATAGGCATGGCAGTAGCGATTTATTCTGACTCCACCTACATGACGTCAACAGTACACAGGACTGGGGCGATGGCTCAGGAGAGGGTTCAGTAGGGCAGACGGGACCCAAGTGCAGCAGGCGCCATTATTGGACAGACCAAGGTATTGCCTATCCAGCAAGGGTAGCAATAGTGAAGTGCCAAGCCCACACAAAGGGGGAAGATGCTATAAAGGGGAAATGCAGTAGATTGAGGCCAAATGAGCAGCGTATTTTGGGCAATTGTGGGAACAGACAAAAGGCTTGAGGGACGAGGAATAGGATGCTGAAAGAGGGGAACAATGTACTACCAGAGACGCAGATTATGGAACTGCAGGGAGCTGCGCCCGAGGAGAAGGAGCTATGGGTGAAGAGAGGGTGATCAATGTCTCCGACAGATGCCTTATGGTGACAGAATACCAGGAAAGTGGTCCTGCCATTAGCACTATTAAAGACTGTCCGCACAGTTGGACTAGCCCATGCACACAGGGAAGGAGGTCATTGCTACATGCATTGGAGAAACGTGGTTGTGACCAAATTTAAGTGAACATGAGTGAGTAACTGCTTGACCCGTCAGCAGTTCACAGCAGGGCATACACTGAGTAGTGAGAGGAGCCATACCAAAACCAGTAGGTTAAGCCTGTTGCGGTGACAAGGGCGTCGTCTGATGTTTCCCGCTGTTTACGCTGGATACGCAGTAATCAAGAGAGCCTGCTGCTTTTAAGACACCCAAAAGGGAAAAAAATATAGATATGGAGAACACCAAACCTAGAACACGCCTCCAAGAGAAGCTAGAAGAAACTGTTCCAAATCTTCCAAAACATACCTCAACGCTGATCTTACAAACCACTACACTTAAAGAACCCAGCAACACCACAAGCAAACCTAACCCTCTTACCCTTAAAATTCCCCCACAAATCCCCAATCACAACAAAGAGCAATCCGTATCCCTCAATCCTACAAATCAAGATTCGTCATCTACCTCCGCCACCGCTCCATCAAGCACTTCACCATGCTCCTCCAATCAAGCGGCCGAAGAACCGAAATACCCCAAATCCATAATTGCAATCAAAACACCGAACGACAGAAGCCAGAAAACCAACAACCAATCAAATACCAGAAATGACCTCCGAAACACCAATAGTTTTCGGAAAAGGCTTCCACTTCGGCATTCCAATCTGACCAACTTCATACTCCTGCAACCAAAAAATTGAAAGACTCAACGCTGAACCCAACATTGACAACGAGCGATCATAGCCAAACAGTGGCAGTCAACTTACCATCACAGACTCCTCCCAAGACAACTGCTCTAAACCTACACTTGACATCACAGAAATAGATGCCATCATGGACTTCCAGGCACAGAAGAAAACGAAAGACCTCACAGACGAACATAAGGGAAACACGAACGTTATATCTAGTAAATCGACACCACTCCCCACCAAAGCAAATTTGTGTTTCCCGAAAACATTCCGGGAAGAGAACCTACTGAATGCAACGACGGCCGCCCTAAACCAACAAGACAGACTACCCTCAACAAAAAAACGAAAAAAACACTGAATACTTCAGAATCCAGCTAAAGAATACCAACGACCATGCAAGATCTCCAAAATACGCTAGTGGCTGTTCTATCATTAGCGATGGTCCCCTTCTTAAAGATCCAAGAAGCAACAGTCAATGCCACCAAAAACCAAGCCACTTTGCTTGCAATGATCCTAACAAAACAAACAACCATAGACTGTTTCATAACTTCAATTCAAGATCGATTGAATCATGAAGCAGAATCCACAAGAACATGGCAGAACCACCTAGCTGAAATAGCAAGATCTGATCGACTGGACAAGCAAACTCTTATAGAAACATTGACAACATTTACCACCAAAAACATGGACTACAAAGCAAATTCCATCTTTCTTCATCGAGGGGTGAGGGCAGGAGCCCCCCCAGCCCAGCAGAGGATCCAGGCTCCTAGCGAGCAACGCGGACAGGGCCTGCCTGACCCTGTTCCCATACGGCACCTGACGCGCCCATGCCGGGCGCGGCGCGAAACCGAGGCTGAGCCTCGATTACATCAGCTGGATCCGCCGGCAGGCGGATTCGCCGGCGGCCAGTCCGAAGGCCATACAAAGGCCTGTTCCTGCGCCCCAGATCCCCCCATTCCATCTTTCTTCGTCGAGGGGTGAGGGCAGGAGCCCCCCCAGCCCAGCAGAGGATCCAGGCTCCTAGCGAGCAACGCGGACAGGGCCTGCCTGACCCTGTCCCCATACGGCACCTGACTCGCCCATGCCGGGCGCGGCGCAAAACCGAGGCTGAGCCTCGATTACATCAGCTGGATCCGCCGGCAGGCGGATTCGCCGGCGGCCAGTCCGAAGGCCATACAAAGGCCTGTTCCTGCGCCTGTTACGCGCATGGAAGCGCGGCGTGGCCACCCCCCCTGCACATTTTTACTACTCTCCAACCGATAGACTACCACTCGGACAATGAAAACATACTGTAAGTACATGCCAGCACTGGAGACACTACTGTATGCTTGTAATTTTAACCCCTTCTACTGAAATGTGCTCACGGTCTCCAATACTGGTCGCCTACAGACCACATTAGACTGCCATATTGTGCCCTTTAGTCGCCTACAGACCACATTAGACTGCCATATTGTGCCCTTTGGTCGCCTACAGACCACATTAGACTGCCATATTGTGCCCTTTGGTCGCCTACAGACAACATTAGACTGCTGTATTGTGCCCTTTGGTCGCCTACAGACAACATTAGACTGCTGTATTGTGCCCAGGATCACCTACAGACTACATTAGACTGCTGTATTGTGCCCTTTGGTCGCCTACAGACCACTTTGAGGAATTAGCACTGTGCCTTATGGTCGCAGCTCGCCCTGACACTAATCCAATATGCAAACTTGGTTGACCCTCATGTTCCCGTTCTGCATTCTCCCCAACCACACACCCTGCTTGGCCCACTACTACTGGCCCCATAATAACGGTCTCAGTAAGACGGCATGCCCCCGGCATTACCCTATCCCATGTCCTACACCGTTCCTTCCCTCTACTCCCCCATTCCCAAACAGCGCCAGTCTTACTCCTAGGACCTATCTGAATACCATCAAGCATCATGCTATCAGCCCTGATCCAATCTCACATGTATTGCCCACAGCAGAGTCACCTCACCACAGCCATACCGAAAAATTCTCCAACCCTGTGACAGGTGTAGCGAGACACTTCCGATTAAGGTCTCGTACCTTCAACCACCCCAACCCAGTCAAATATGAACACACCTCCCAAACAAATTAAGCCCAGAGTACCTCCCCCTCATCAAAACCATACTCCTAACCAGAAACCCAACACTACTTCCAAACCAGCTCCGGACACCCCCAATAAATTACTATCCACCTTTAAAGGAGCGCTTATCAATGCCCGCTCCTTAGGGGCGCATGCTATAGAAGTTCACGACCTCATTATGGAATCACAGCTCGACATACTAGTAGTCACAGAGTCCTGGCTCCATCAAGCATCAGGTCCACTACTAACTCTGGCAATCCCATCCAACTACACCATATTCAGAACAGATAGGACCCACTCACAAGGAGGCGGTGTTGCTATTATAGCCAAGACTAAATTGCAGCTTAAATCTTGTCCCATTGAAAGTATTGAAGGGTATGAAACATTACTCGTAAAATTTCCCATAAATGCCAAAACTACTATTAATTTAATAGTAATTTATAGAGCACCTAGCCCCAACAACCACCCAGAGACTGAAATTCCGTTGCTATTAGCTCCACTAATAAAACCCAGCTCGAAATACATCATCCTGGGTGACCTTAACCTAGGTTTCAATGACAGCCAAGATGCCAAAGCAGAATCACTGCACTCCGCCCTGAAGGACATGGGTTTCAGCCAACTAGTTAATGCACCCACACATATCAAAGGCAGGACTCTTGATTGGATCCTCTCCCTTAATACCCCCGTAACCATTGAGGTCATCTCCCCTCTTACTTGGACCGATCACCATAACATTGTATTTACAATCAATCCCTCCGAACCCACACAAAAGAAACATAAAACTATGATTACCTATGAAACTAGAAACGCCTGCAAACTCACGCCAGAAAACTTCACGCCTCCTCTTTCAAAAATCCTAGCTTCTACCTCGATCACCAGTGACAACCCCTGCCTCCTAGCAGACATATATCACAACTGCCTCACTGCAACCATTAATGCTATAGCACCGCTCACCACCAAGGCAAAACGCTCAGACAAGCGATCTAGCTTCTGGTTCAATGATGATCTTATCGCCCTCAGAAGAACCAAACGCGCGTGTGAACATGCCTACAGAAAGCATCCTACTGCAGAGGCAGAAAAAGCCTACCAAGAAATAAACAAAACCTATAAAACAGCTACTATTACCTACAAATCTAATGCGTATAATAATAGGATCAGCAATGCTACTTCAGATACCAAGGAATTATTTGCCATTCTAAAAGAATTGGAAAACCCCATTCCAGCCATAAACCCTACCATCCCCAGCAAGGAATGGTGCACCACTATACAAGACGCACTAACAGCCAAAATTGAACTACTCCAAATAAAAATCACATCCAAAAAACAATCACTAGCCAACAAACCTGCCCTCCTTAACCTAAATCGACCACATCAGGAATTCACCAGCGCCCCATTCCATTTCACACCAGTATCCCAAAATGTAGTGTTTGACACCATCACCAAACTTAAAGCATCCAACTGCAAAGGCGATTCTGTCCCCGCATCAGTAGTCAAATCCTGCGCTCACACCCTCACCCCCATTATCACCAACTTCGTCAACGCTTCCTTCAATACTAACCTAGTACCAGCTAGCATTAAAGAAGCCTGGGTCACCCCTCTCCTGAAAAAACCTACCCTAGACCCCACTGTGCCCACTAATTACAGTCCAATAACAACTGTCCCATTTCTCCTCAAAATATTGGATAAATTAGCATACAACCAAGTCCAAACTCACCTCGAACAAAACCACCTCCTTGGCACGAGGCAATCAGGCTTCCGCCCCAACCATAGCACAGAAACGGCGCTCCTTGACTTAAAAATCCAGATGGATACCATCAGAGACTCAGGGAAACTCTGCATCCTCCTCCTACTCGATCTCTCCGCAGCGTTTGATTTAGTAGACCATAATAAACTGTGCGCCACACTAGCGAAAGACTTCAACTTCTCCACCGAAGCTACTACCTGGATCAAATCCTTTCTTGCTGACCGCACCTCCAGGGTCGCCATAGGTAAACAAGCCGCCAACCCCATCATAGTACCCATTGGTGTCCCCCAAGGTTCCTGTCCCTCACCAACATTATACAATGCATACACTAAACTCTCTTCTCAGCGCTAGACGACATGGGTGTCATCTACACCAACTTTGCAGATGACACCCAGATCCTCATCCCTTTATCGGGAGACTACACTCAAGACACCGACACTATCAACAAAATATATGCCATAATCCAAAATTGGATGGCACTAAATAGCCTCTGTCTCAATGATGAGAAGACTGAGGTTCTCATTGTGGGCTCCCAATCCAAAATAGAAGCATTACATCCTGATTACTCATCCATCAACATTGATGGCACAAACATATCAGTACTCAAACAAGTGAAAACACTAGGTGTCTACCTTGATGCCAACCTCACCATGACCAAGCACATCAACGCCCTCTTCCTCTACATCCTACACCGCAAAACTTATTGCTCTCAGTCGCCAATTCTTGACACCCACCAATTGTATCACGCTGGCAAGAGCTTTAATCTTATCCAGGCTCGACTACTGCAACGTACTCTACCTGGGTACCTCAAAAGCCAATCTAAACAAACTACAGCTTATCCAAAATAAAGCCCTTCGGGCGGCCCTTGGAATAAGGAAGTCAGATCATATCTCAAATATTAGAAGAAACCATCACTGGCTCCCCATCAAAGCCAGGGTCACATTCAAAGCTCTGTGCGTCACATTCAAATGCATCCACTCATGTGTCCCCATCTACCTCAACCACGCCATCACCAGAAAAGTATCTAAGAGGCCCCTCAGATCTAACAGTCAATTACTCCTAGCTATCCCCCGCTACAAGACAACCAAGGCAGGAGGCAGTAGTTTCCAATACCTTGCACCCACATATTGGAACACTCTTCCCCTCCCCATCAAAAATGAGCAAACATTCTCAGGTTTCAAGAAATCCCTGAAAACGTGGCTATTTAACCAAGACTAAAAAATCCCCCTCCATGCTTCAGGAAATATCATTGTACTGAAACCCTGCATTTAATGTCCTCGTGTATGATTATTTTGTATTCACATGCACTGCGCCCGATTGGCAAAGTCCAAGAAATGTTTTAACCAAGCTGTCTGTAACATCGCCGTGGTACCCAAGGGTTTGGGCGAGTAATAAATGCAATAAATAAATAAATAAATAAATAAAAAGAAAACTACAAGCGACCATGCCCCAAGATCAAGGCACAAGGTTCCCTCATACAGAACATTCCTCAACAAAAGGCGATTCTAAGAAAGACCAAACAACCCAATACGAACTTCAATTGCACAATTTACCAACTCAATTCAATATTCCTAGCACAGAACCCCCAACATGTACTCCTTTTGACAACTTTGACCTAACCAAACAATGCTAGCCGAGCAAAGCTACAACTACAAAAGAACAAAAAAAGTCAAAACAGGCTCACGAGCTTTCCTGCGAAAATTGCAACTCAACCCAGAGCAGAAAACTCAATCCTGTCCAACAACAAAGAATCCCATCAACAAAAAAATTGGAGAGCGCTAATCCTTTGGCCAAGGAAACAACAAAGGTAAATATGAAGAACAAAAAACTGAAATTCCAACCACAAGAAGAATTGATCTCAATTGAAGAACATGAGCCATTAGACGCATTACTGGAAGCAATCGACCATGACCCCGAGCCTAAAACACCGACAGCAGATGCACAAAATCCAACATTGACTTCGTCCGCACTTCAAACTAGCAATAGAGAACATGACTCCCAAGAAGACTCAATGATCATAATAGATGAACACAGATCTCCTCAACCTCAATGTACACGAATATTGACGAATCAACAGGTCACTTGTGTACTCGTCAATATCAACTGAAGAATCCTGGTTCCCGTCAGAACCCGACTCCCTTGCTGATACCATGGAAAGTAGATCAATTGAAACAAACATCTTTAATCAGACCAATATTTACAGATCCGCGTCAGGGACCAAACATTCAGTCTCTCGCTAACTGCTTCAGATTTAAAGCCGGACGGAAATCTAATCTTTAATAGAGTGAACATTCTTTGTCTACTCAGCGCTATCCCGATACTGTCGAAGATTGCTACTCTAGACAACGTTATATATTTTCCGAACAAGAAAACGATGGAAACAGTCCATATTGACTTCCATAACAACCAAACGACCCAACTAGTTATGTCCACCAAAAAACTGGCCAAACGGGGCTTCATTATAGAACAAATCCAAGTAACAAGATTCATGGCTCTCAAAGAAAAGAAATTGGATACCAACACCAGACCTCAAGCTGCCCAGATTCATCGTAAATACCACCAACAACAATCTTCAAGTAGACCACGAACAACTGAAGAACCCCAACAGGAAACGACCACCTGTTTAGGCAACCAAATTCATACCAGAAAAACAGAACGACAGAAGTACCAAGGGAGATAATCTCAACGCATCCCAACAGAAAATCAACCAGAAGCGAACACCGAAGCACACAAAGGAAAACCTTTCTATAACAACCGACCCCAAATGGAAATCCAACAACTGAAATAACTTTATCATGGAACACGAGAGGGTTCAAACATCTTCTCTCAGAGGGAGCTACTAACCAAAAAGAAATGGCTATAATATGCCTCCAAGAGACCTGGATATCGACAGAAGTTGTCTGCGATGGGTTTTCTACGTATATGAACCCGGCAATCACTATACAACAAGGCAGACCATCTGGTATAATAATCTTGACTAAGATAGACCCCAATTGGTCAATTGTTAAGAAAAACCTCCACCCATGGGCCCAATACATGGTCTGTCATCTGCATTTTGACTCAGTCATCCAAACCAGAGCAACCTCCAAACAGAACACATTTAACAATCTTCAACATATACTGGAACGCAATAGCAATGACTGATAAATTCATAGACTCCATCTACAACAAGTTCGACAATAGCAAACTCTTTCGCGAAAACTGAGTTTGTAGTCGCCGGTGATTTAAACATCCACCTTTACAACTCTGAAGGAATCCGTCTAGATATCCAGAAAATATCCCCAAGAGCAAGAAAATGGACCAAAGAGATCGAGATCCGAAAACTAATACTAACAGAACAACCGCTAAACATACAAGGTCAAATGCCACCAACATGGTCCAGCGGAACATCAAAATCGATTGACTATATTTACATCTCTGAAGGAAGAACAACCTCATTGCCACAGAAAACACTGCACAATCTAATAGCGACCATTGCCAAATAACATGGCAGGCAGAACAGAATTTCTCCCTCAACCTCCCAGATTTAGAAATAAACGGTTTAAGGAAACTAAGATTAAAACAGCACCAAACGACCGAACTAGTATCTAAATTTGAAAGATCATTGATGCATGATCATGAAAAACTCAACTACAAATGGGTATTCAGATTACCAGACCCCCAAAAGCACCAACTCCATTGTTAAACAAACACGCATTCAATACGGACATCAAAGAAAGGAAAAAAATGCTTTAAAAAAATACGCCAAATGAAAAAACTAAACAGCAGCAAATAGCACCATAAAAAAAAAAGAACAGAATTACTCTAACTTCATCAAATCAGCCAAGGGATTACTGCTACAAGCAGACGCTGAAGCTATTCTAGCGGCAATCAAAGGGAAAAATAAGGCAATTATGGTCCCTCCTAAACGGAAACAGAACAAATATGATCCAAGAAGTCGATCCGGAAGTTTGGACTACACATTTCAACACTTTATATAACATCAGTACATCTGTACAGACCACCCAACAAGAACCCATCTGTCCTCCGTGGAATCTGAAATGGGAAACCGAGGACATCATTCAAGCCATCAAAACTCTAAATCCATCAAGAGCACAAGGCCCAGATGGACTGTCAAACGCAATCCTGAAGGATGCACCAGAAAACTGGGCTAGTCTCTTGTCCCATCTGCTCCTTATCATAGAAAAAAACTGAAAAAATCCCAAGTAGCTGGACATTAGCAATCTTGATCCCAATCTTCAAAACTGGCGACAGAAAGAACCCACATAACTACAGACCTATAGCCTTACTTGACACACTAGGAAAGCTTTTTGCAAACTTTCTAATTAAAAAACTTACCGATTGGGCAGCAGATAACGGAAAACTAGAAAAAAGGCAAACCGGATTTGTAGGCAAAATTGGAACCAACGTCAACTTAATACTGAGCCTTCTATATGAAGCTGCACTAAGAAATCAACAGGTACATACAGTTTTTATCGACCTAAAAATGGCATTCGACTCAGTAAATAGAATAAAACTATGGACTAAATTAACATGGGGCTGTCCACCAGCAATTCTTCATCCGATCAAGCAACTAGACACCAACACTGCAGTCCGAGTCAGGCTAACAAAACATGGTAAAGTTACACAACCGATCAATACTTTCAACGGTCTTAAGCAAGGATGTCCCTTAGCTGCCTGCCTCTATAATTTATAGACTTATGACTTTGTCAACTCAATCAAAGATCCACTTGCAAATCCACCGAAACTTAGTTCCATCGTTAATATACGCTGACATCACAGTCGTGGATAAAACCCCAACAGGTCTACAAAAAACTCTGGACAAAGTAGTAATTTACATGAAAGCTAATGAACTTCAGATCAACAAAAAAAGCCTATGTAATGAACCCAATTACTCAAAGAACAAAGAAGAACCGAAAAAACCCAAAGTTTTACCTCGAAGGGAAAGAAATTGAAACAAATGTCATCAAATATCTGGGGGTAATGATAAATGCGTCATCCATGGAACAGTGGAAAATGCACATCGAAGACAAAGCTAGGTCCCTAGCCAGATTGGGTTGGTTCTATCACTGCAAATTCGCGACATATTCCTTCAAATCAACAATCACTTTCTAAAAACAAAAAGTTGTTCCCATATTGACTTACGCTGGCGAAACCCTAGCAAACAACCAAGGACTGAAATGGCACCTCTATGAAGCAATATTCTGGAGAAAAACACTCATTACCGAAAAGTTTCCCCATGACAAGGATCCGATTTGAACTGGCGTTGCAATCATTACAATCCATAATACTATGGAAACAGATTGATCTTTACAGAAAAAGGTAAGTCATGAAAAGATTCCAGCGATAGAAATATTGAAAAGCAAAAACGCACTGAACACAACGGTTCTCCAACAATGGACCAATAAGATTAAGTCTAAAATGGACGCCGAAGGCATTACCGAAGAAACGCTAACAGGCCACAACATGCAAAACTAACTACAGATGAATGACTGGATAAAAATCCTCGAAGAATGCGAAACAGACATAAGAGCCCTAAATGAACTTCCACCATACCTGAACTGCTTTCCAGATCGACAGTCCCGAGATCTCTTAAGGTTCCGATTGAACATCCTACCAACTCAAGATTATCCGAGTATCACTCAACAGACAAATTAAATCTGCAGATTGCCGTTTCTGCCAGAATGAGGGAACCAAAGAGACATTGTTCCATATCATTACGATATGCCCGGGCATACAAGAAAAAAGAAATCTATTCAAAGAATTCTTCAGAATATCAAAAAAACAGATTAACACAAAAGAACGCTGGAACCAACTACTAAAAGGCAATGACAAACATCTAATTCTAACGCCCATCAAATTTTGGATAGAAATCGAAAAGAATACGAAAAAAACTAAAAAAGGACATCGACCCATGGCAATTTACTGAGCGATTCTTCAAAAGACCAACATAATGAAAAGTTTGGTTTACCAAACATACCATTAAAAAAAAAAAAAACAGGCCCATTTCTGCATCTCCATGTGGATTACGTGGACAAGATCCAGGTTTGTCAAGGGTAGCGCTACATGAGGTCTGTCCATTTTTTAGGTGGATCGAGGCAGGGCCCTGTTCACATGCTGATGCCCATAGAGTGGCCAAGTTCTTGGTTCAGGAGGTTCCTCCCCCCCGCACCCCCAAGATGGGGCATGAGGGAGGTCCTGCGGTCTGACAACGGCCCTCGCTTCACCAACAAATTGTTTCAGCACATCACAACTGTACTAGCTATTCAGCATAAATTCGCCTGTGGGTACAACACGCAAGCAAATGGGGTGTGTAACACCTGAATAGACTCCTAAAGGAGTGCACAGCCAAGACCCAGCAAAGCACCAAGAAAAATTGGTTGTACTGTTTGCCCCCCACCTTTGCATTGCGCAATAAGCCAGCGTCCGACCACCATTTAACGCCCCATGAGGTGGTGATAGGACGGCACATGCACCTTCCCCAGTCTCCTCCCACAAGAGCACTGAAAGGATCTGAAAATAGCACAGCTGTGTTAAGACAGGAAATGTACGATTACATTACTTCTGTGGTTGCTAGTGCTTTTATCTCTCGCCAGATACAGCGAATCCCAGAAGACGGCAAAGAGATGGACTGACGCACCACAAGACTGATCTAAACACCCAGTGAAAGTGAGTGATAGTGCTGGAGACATTTTATACATTAAAATGAAATGTGCCTAGATTTACTAGACCCCATGTGGTCGAGGAAGTGGCAGACCATGCCGTCAAGCTAGCAGGCAAAACAGTTGAAACCACCTGCAGGACATAAAGCCCAACAAGCAGTGGCCTCACCTGGCAACAAAGTCTGACCAACAGGGCCAAAGTTCAGCACCGAGACGAGCTGCAAGTGCGTTTTGAACTTACACGCCAAGGGAGACCCAGACACCCCATGGTCACAATCCCAAGCAGCAGGAGCAGCGCCTGGAATACTTTTACAAATCGACTAAGGATACACTTATTTGCTCTTTCTGCACATGCAAGGTCTATGTGAATGTTGTGGCGATTGTACTGTTGGCTTCACGCATGTTAACATCCACCTACCACCCACACACACACACACTTTCTAACGAGTTTGTCTACTATGAAGAGACCAAACCGATTCAGAGCACGACCCGGGAGTATATTACCTTGTCTTTGTAGAGTATTTGGCCCAAACACCCACATGTTGAGGACAGTGAGCCCCCGTGCTGGCCACATTGAGATCAGTAAGCAAGGTCTGGAAGGACGTATTTGCCTTTGCAATAAGTGTATTTGGTCCACAGGGCTTAAGGGCACTGACAATACTAACCCAGTAACGCACTTTCTTGCACATTTTAGATGGGCAACTATCACCAGGCTGAAGGATCAGGCAGCATAAGGGGAAATGAATGGAACAAGATCATTATGGCGTGTATTAATTCCCAGTGGATTGATGGGATTCATATTTTGGCAATTATGTTACTGCTACCGCTGTACCCTCTACAAACATTCCACTGACCGAAGCAGGAGGGACGACCATGTCAGGTGGACGAGAGAACACTGCTGGTAAGCAGAGGTAAGCACAGCGTTGACGTGCAGTGTTGACAGTCATGAAGGTAGTTGTATCTCAGACACTGCTGTGGGACATGGTGCAGACAGATGACAAAAGTAGGTAAGGAAACAACTGGGGAGAGCTGTGGTGTCTGCTTTTTAATCCTACGCCATGAGTGCCTCTAGAACTTTCATAGCAACCGAAATACCAGCAGCAAGAGCACAATGCCGGATGTATCTCACGATGGTGCAAACGCGAGGAAGATTTTCAAGGGAAGCACTGAGATGGATGTCCAAAGGAACATTCCCATACAAAGATAATTACATAAAGACAATAGACCCGATAAAAATTACTGGCAGCTGGATAAACCATACAGTACATAACTGATGGACCTAAGAAGGGAGAAGTTAGGTCCAACACATTGAAGGAACTGTCATGATCCTGGACAAAAGCGAAGGAGACTGGAGGAGAGCCTGGATGCTGGGAAAGACCACAGATACTAGTGTATGGACAAGTGTACAGAAACGAGGGATGGCAGGATGGAGTGGTGGGAAGCAAAGCACCAACACTGGCTCAGTCAGTGAACAAGGTGCAGGAAGTGCCTGAAGGAATGGGACGTGAGTGCCAAATCACTGACCTGGGCGGAAAATGAGTCTGGATCGGTGCTGATAATCCCCCTGAACACCAGCCAGTGTCAGAATAATGGCAAGGTTGAAGTTGGCGAGAACGTAGGGTGCAAAACAATTGACCACCTCACAGCTCTGAGGACTAACAGCAGTACTGAAGGATCACTATTGGGCTTGCGGGTCAAAAGCGTATGAGAAGCTGCCACCTGAATGGGGAGGAGTGTGCTCATTGGTACACATCAATATGCCCTCTTGTAGTACCGAGGACAGATGTAAAGCTTGATGAATTCCCAAAAATGGACAAGAGAAGGAATAGGTTGGTCAAGGTTGCACCAACAACCAAGGCCGAGAAGACAGAACAGGGAAGGATTGAGCAGAGTGAAGAGGGGAGGGAATTATTTCTCAGAAGCATCAGACTCTGCACTAGATGAGATCCCAGCAGACCACAGGTTGTTCAGCAGGACACAGATGATTTTAGCATCAATAATACCATCTGTGCAGACATACACGCATGCCAAGTAGTTACAGATCACCCGCTGGGAGCCGACGGTAACAATTAACTATGATGAATGGGATTAACGCAATAAAGAGCTTAGAGCAATAAAGTTGTTGGCGCTCCAGAATAGATATGTTCTAGATCTCCTCACAGCTATAGAAGGAGGAGTTTGCGCAAGGATAAGGCGTTTCTGTTGCACATTCACACCTGCCAACAACGAAGCGAACGGAACTCTAGCGGATGCAGTGGCACAACTGGCACAGATGCATGCCAAAATGGGCAAGAAACAGGGGCTGGCTGGTGTACATATGGTCATGGATGCCATCATGGCTGTCAGACAGACTGAAGGTGATAGCAGGAGATCTCGTGCTGGGAGCAGCATCCATGTGCGGAATCACAATCTGCATGGCAAGGTGCAAGAAAACAGCAGAAGAGGCTACTGGAATGCAGATACTGATGGATCTGCAAATAGGGGGAACGAAAGACGAGATTGTTGCTGAACGGGACAAGCTCAGATTGAAAATTGCACAGTAACTATTCCCAACTGAATCCATGAAGCTGGACAATCTGCACGATCCCAAGTACTATGAAGGAAGGTGGGTTTGGTGTAACCCCAAAGGAGTGTGCCGCTACATGCACTGGTCGTTCGACCACCACACATTATGGACAGGAATAACAGATACGGCAGCCCAGAGCTACAGGACTGTCAAAAGGATGTGGTTGACAGGTCGACCAGAGGGGGCACTGAAGAGTGATGGGGAATGCTACCACCCAGTCCTAGGAAATTAATGACCCAGAAGGAGGCCAGCAAACGCCCTAATCACCCATTCCATTTCAGATGTAATCCCAACGGACCGATGGTTGACAAGTATGTCAAGCGGTACCCCCTCAGCCAGCCCTACAGACCAGGTGCAGTACAATTTACTGCAGAGTGGACGAGGAGCCCCAGGCTGCAACTAAAGACACCTCAATTGACAGTCAATTAAAGCACCAAGAAGCCATGTTGCTGACATCGTTTGACATCAAAACAGCAGCTTTAGACATGAAGCACACATGCCATCCGCACACTGGGACATAAATACGCACTCAAATGCATGAACATGTGTACAGTTCTATATAGTTGTAGAACAGTCATTGCTTTTATTATTTTTGCCATTAGCCAGACTCAGCAACGCAGAAACCGCAAGAAGCAAGAGATCCTGAGTGAAGCTTGCAGACTCTTGCATGCAAACAACATTATGGAACTGCAGGAGAACCTATGGGACCCGACAGAACCAAGTGTGACTAACCTATGGAGAATATAGTATAGCACGAACACTGCAGACAATGCATTATAATGGTTTGGGGAAATTACAGCAGGCCACAGGCCTCTGCAAGAGCCAAGGCCACAAGATATGCATGACACTGAAAAGTTACACCGCAAGCAGAGAACCTCTGCAGATCCCAGGCCTGGGGACGTCAGCTCTAGCCAACCACAGTGCAGTATCATAGGGGTGGGTAGCAATGGGCAAATAACAATGGCAAGACCCTCACAATGCAACATTGTTAGTGACTTGGGGATGGACCAGGCCAGCCACCTGACATGGGAGAGCCAGTAGAACACGTATAGGTGACCATATAGGTCATTATGCTCCTAACAGCCAATCCCACACATCGATAGGTTTTTGGAGAGAGACCCAAGTAGTGACAGCGCAGAGACATAACTTAGTATCAAAATAGGCCCAAGAGCCAGTGAAGTTAAGATGTCCACTGATTTCTTCTGTTCCTGTGCTGATACTTGTTGGTTTTGTTTGTAACAAACTGCAGTTTGAACTTGCCGTTGACAAAGTCCTCAGTTTATCCTGTGGTAGATGTTGGGCCTTCCGAAGAGTCCACAAACTTCTATTGGCCCTCTGGCATACCTGGGAGTTGGTCCCCAACAAGAGAAATCAGGCAGTCAACTTGGGTCTACAATCCCCATGGAACGTATTCAGATTCACCAACTAACACGACTATGGTTGTTGGTTCTGTATTCTGTCCCTGCAAATGTACACTGGGAAGACAATTCACACCAAACACTACAGCTTTTCCAACACCAACGTTGCACGGGAAGTATTCTGACAGCACCTTCAGTCCACCAATCCCTTGATAGAAATTCTGAAAAAAATGTTTACCAAAAGCTACATAATGGGACTGAATGAGACTGGGTAGATTGTGAAACCATTATGCCATTAAATGATCCTACCACCACAGATGTGAACACCTGCATATAGAGCACACAATAAAATGAGACATTACAGACCAAGATAACCAATGAAAACTTTACATTCTCACTTATGACACATACGCAGTGATTTCCCAAACAGTGTCATACACCGGCACTTTTCACGGTTACCCTCAAAAGATAAATTGTGTATACACAGTAACTGCCTGTTGCCTTTTGCGCACAAGTTTACATTTGGATCTGACAGTGAACTGCTAAAGTATGTCACCCCTCGAGTCATCTGCCTACAATGGAGATTATATACCTCTGAACAGTCCTAGAATCTTCCCCAAATTACTTTAGAAAACATGTTTCAAATTAAAAAAGTGTGAAAGAATAAAATAGGTTGAAGCCCAACATCACTGCACAACTATGTCCACTTGATGTCAATTTTGCATTTATTGTTCCCTTCTTTATGTGAGGCAGTGCACATAATACTAGTTAGCTTTCAAACAGGAATTTAGGTTTTAAATATCACAATACTCTATAGGATGATTTCTTGAATTCATGCATGGAGTTATCCAAAGGAGCAAAAATATCCATCCGAACAATAAAGGGTGAATTGTCCCTATCCCCCACTGTATTTGGCATAGGATTTATTCATCTGTTAGGGAATAGCACTACTATATTACCTTCCCAAATAGATTTAAAAGTGATTAGGTTCTTTGAATGCCTTGGAGGAATGAAGCCGGTCTGCATGGAAATATTTAGCATTACAGAACAAGAACTATTAAACATCTGCATTCTCATGTCTAAAATCAGAGCTTATTAAGTGGGACAATGTAAATGGACAAAGCCATTTGGCATAATTCTCAAAGACACTACCAGGCGATTCTAGGTTTAGTCAGATTATGATTGTATATCAATTTATTGGCGCTTGAGGGTTCTGCTGGTCATACAATCTTTTTTTTTAAACCATTTGTCACTAATATGTATACATTTTACTGCATGGAATTTTCTGTATGCCTTTGTAGTAAATTTATAATGTACTAATTATTCATTTCTTTCTCTTTGTGACATCCGAGTAGTAGGATAACCTATATAGGGAGTACAGTAAACCTAGTAAGGCGACCTTGTAGTAAATGGACATTTGATTTTCGGTGTGGTCATCTTCCTGGTCCCTCCTTAACAGGCCATAGAAATGCTCCGGAGGAACACAAAATAAGCCTATAGTATTTAATGCAAGGAGCCAACAGCCTCTTCATAGCACTAGCAAGAAGTACAAAGATGAAAATGAATACTGCAAATCCCAGCTGGGGGTCACCTGCAATAACGAGCAAGTTTTTCCAGTGATGAAAGTGTGACCAGTTGGTTAGGTTATACGACTAGAGGTTTGTACACAGAATGAAGTACTCCTTATCATACGTTACAAGGATATTGCAAGGCACCGAGGAGTCCCTGTCCAGAGGTCTTGAAAATTGTACATTAAATTAAGCCTACCTCCTGTAAGGTGGACATGTTCCCAGCCCCTCTTAAGAATTCCTGCCCTCTTGTTTCTTGGGTAACCGTTTTTATAAATTGCTCTTTTTGAAGGTCGTGTACCAGAGTGTCTAAAAGAAGCATGGATAACGCCCCTGTTGAAAGAATCTTGAAGTTATAGGCCAAAAACAAATGTCCTACTTGTAAGATTTTTGACAAAGTGGCGTGTCTACAGTATCAGGATTTCGTAGAACAAGGAATTCTTGCCAGAGGACAATCAGATTTCCGTATGAATCATGGTACTGAGACAGTGCTCCTGTACTTGAAATCCAATATTGCTTGAGTCATTGACATGGGCAGCCAACTTCTCAAACTGTCAGCTGTGTTTGATTTGGTGAATCATGAGATGTTGGCAGATAAAAAGTGCTCAAATAAAGCTTAGTGATTTAAATCTTTTCTTGGCCCTACGATGGCACAAGTGGTAAAGGGGATTGTCAATCACAGGTTTCCCTTAATTGTGGGGTTCCACAGGGCTCATGCCCATCATCCCTTATTTAATATCGACTCAAGACCTGTGTGATCTCCTGGATGGTCGGTGTGCAGTTTGCAAAATTACACATACAACACTAAAATCATTTTGGAGTTACCCAGGTCATATACAAGGGATTTAGTTAAGGGAGGTCTTTGGCGCCATCAAGATTTGGATGGCAAACAAGTTTTAAATGACAAAATATGAAATACGGATTCTTGGAACTAGTGCTAAATTGAAAATATTGGACCCCAATATGGCTGCTTTTCAATTGAAGGCAATGACATGGTTGTCTCAGAACATGTAAAAACTTCTGGGGTCTTTTGCGACCCTCAATTAACAAGCATGTCGCATATTTGAGCTCTTCATGTGCCTATATGACGCATTGCTATGGCAAATTCAACCTTATTTATATAATAGGGCCTAAATTGCAGCGGCAATACACAAAATTACTGTAATAGTCTTTTGGTTGGCACTTCTCAAATTTAAAAAGGCTTCAAGTGATCCAGAAGGAGCAGTTCTCACAGCCTGTACTGGATCGACAGGCTCACATTTCTATAGCCTGTCAGAAAAAGCATTGGCTTCCTGTTCATGGAATACAATTTAAGGCCTCTAGAATGGTCTGTAAATGTTTGGCTAGTGATGCCCTGTCCAATCATTGTTCTTAAGAGCCCCTATTGGGTGCATTCTGCGATCAAATTAATTTTCTGGCTCAGCCATGCTTTTCATGGAAGAGTATTGGAGGGTCCATCTTTGAACATGGGCGCCCAGTAGATGGAATGCCTTACTGTGTGTACTTCGATCCATTCCATCTGTCTAAAAAAAAAAAAGGCTTCATATAGGAACTGACGAGTATGAGTGATGTTATTTCCCTCCAATGCTATGTGTTTTCTGTGGTACGCCTTGTGAGCGGCCGAGGCCTTTGGGCATGTTTCCGCAATATTAAAATTCCATAGAATAGAAACAGGGAAGTATAAAAGGTAAAGTTCCTTTATAAGGTCAAGGAAACCTAGAGGGGAAAAATCCTTTTAATCTGCGTTAAGGAATATTTTATTCATTTTAACACATGGCCATTCAAGGTCATTCCCTTTAGTACTTGGCCTCTTGTTTAATTGAAATAAAGATATTTAAGTTGTTGATCCATGCAATTAATGTAGAACCTATGGATTTAAAACCTATGCAGCTTTTCACTTTGCAAAGAATCGTGTAATTCGTTCAAAAAAGTGATTTGAAAAAACATTGTGCTTTAAATCAATATTGGCGCTTGCTCTGATGTACATTCAGTACATAAAAAAACATTGCAGAAATAAATAGCTGTAAAGTGCCACAGCTAATACTTTAAAAAGGTTGTCACAGCTACAATGAAGTGCTGCAATGACAGATTGAATTCTGCTCCGGGCTGGTTCAAGCAGTCAGCATTGTGACCTCACAATTGAACAGGAATGTATTACAGTGCATTAAAGGTCATTTTCCCATTTTAATTCAGTCGTGAAGTTAAGTAGCCTGCAAGAAAATAATTTACAGGCTTCTCTATGGATATTGCAGGCTGTATCTTATAGATTTATAAAAATCTATCTGGTTTGTGGCTTGGTGAAGCGTTCCACTTCCACACTGTTTCACCAGTCTGCTCCAACTTTTGCATAGTTACCCGTTAGAACCCTACGGACATTACTGCTGGATACCTAACATTTGGACACCGCATCCGTTTCCCTGGATTCCAGCACCTTTACACATTACAGTTGCCTGAAATTAGCAAAATATCAATGTGGTTGTGGAAGGACCAGTCATGACACGAGGAACAAAACTGGAGGGACCTCAAAAACCACAATTCAAGGCCCTAGGATGCACGGTTTGAGATATTTGAACCGCAACAAACTGCACCACACCAGGGGGATGAGACTGGTGGGGAGAGCGCACATAAGGGCCCCATATGCAGCAGCACAACTCCCCCCACGTCTGCTACGGGATATGTTAGCCAGCTACACGCCCATTCTCAGTGCCGTTTACTTCAGAGTGCAAAGCACACCAAGCAATAAGCTAATCGGTACAGCGAACTACAGATCATGGAGTTGTCATGTCTGTCTACAGAACCTGTTCAGAGAACAGGTATTTTGATAGTATATTATAAAAATATGAACGAAAAAGTAGGTTTTCATAAAAAATAGGGTTTTAAAGCATCACAATGACAATTTGGGAAATTACAAATTGATGCATCTTGCTCGCCAGCAAGATGTAACCTGGATCAAGAAATGACAGCGCAGGAACCAGGCTGACCCAGTTAAACAGAATGCTTTATTCTTAGTTTCCTAGATACAGTTTATAGGTGTGGGAGGGAAGGTCTTCAGCATCTGCAATGGTCCCTTTCCATACTCCAAGTCCCCAGCCGTCAACCTCAGAATCCCCAGGCCTTCAGCCTTTCCCATTCCACCAAACATTCCATGAGGCCTGGCTTGCACACAGTCATTCAAGATACCACACAAATGCAGGGATAAAGTCAACATTATCTTTTCTCACCAAGTAAAACATTCATATTGACACAAATTTCTTAAGATATTTGTGAACAAAGCACCTGGACTATGGCTTGCTCTTTCTCGAAAGCTTTACAACATCAAAGTCAGACTTAGTGATTCTTATGAAATAAATTCTTGTAAATAGCTTTTCTGTGATGAATGGCCACAGAACAACCACTTAAGAAAAAAGTTATTCTGTATTTTGCCATGAACCAGTGTTTTCCATCCGGTAGTCAAACTCAAATGAATACTAAATCTATATGATCCATAATCCAGAGGGATTCTCTGCTTTATAAGCAGTGGCCCAAAAAAAGCATACAGCACTCATGATTTTGTATGCATCCGTCACAGGGCTCCCTGGGACCAGGAAGTACACCACCTTGGGTTTCAGCAACAACCCATTTATTTAAGTAAACCTTTACAAGGTGGAAAATTTTAAGTAAAAGTATGCCACCCACACCTACAAAATGTGTTGGGGCATGGTTCTCCTTTGTTTAACTGAGTCTACCTACCAAAGGCAGACCACCACATCCTTGTTGGTTCCATGGGCTACTGAAAGTCCTTATGACTGGACATGATATGGCATTTTTAACGCGCCTATACACAAGTGTTTCAAGGCGTTACAAGGCAAGGAAGGGGGAGCAAAGACGACAGAATGATCTTACTAGGCCAGGTGACATTGAGATTGTGCAGGGGAAGGGGAAATGTGCAGGGGGAGGCAGTGCAGTACATGGGATCGTCAAAAATAAATAGAATAAATGAAACAAAAGTAAAAGTGCAGCCAGCTGGTGGCAAGTGCAAGGGTAAGTGCAGACTTAATCCAGAAAGGGGCTCTGTTCTCTTCGCTGGGAGATGTGTATTAAGGTTTTCTGAACCCATCATGACTCGAGGCTTTAGGGGTTTCCAGAAATGTGACAAATCAAAGGAATTCGCCCCTTCTCCCCAAGGGGGATCCTCCCCCTTTGAGGCTGGGGGGGGAGCCTGCTATGGAAAAACCCTCCCTATGGGTCAGGGCAAGAGAGACCTCATTGGGAGAGAGTCTCCCTTAGGGAACAAGGACTCCTGTTCCAGTGAGCAACTCCCTAAGCCATTTCCCATAGTGGCATACATGGATTGTCAGATTTGAACACTGTAGAATCCAGGGACTTGGAAGACAAAACTAAAATGTACCTTTGTGAAAAAAGATCTGTCTAAGACATCCATATAAAAATGACTAGACTGAAAATAGAGCAACACAGACCAAGGAGAGACGAAGTTGAGAGCGCAGATTGCGTCAGCAGGGGAAGCCCACAACTTTTAGAGGTGGCCGCAATGAGTATGAAATCTTGAGGCCCAACATTTACATAGTGAGAATCCCAGGTGATGACGCGACCACGACCCTTTAGTGGGCAGAGCACCCGTCAAACGACCCTGAAGCCACATGTATGAAACCGACATCCGCTTAACCACAGCCATAGCTGATCCTAGGGAAAGACGAGTGGAACACCGGAGATGGGAGAAGGAGAGCAAACTGAGAACCCAAGCCACTACAAGCCCCATTGAGTTTCCCCTGAAGAATCCAAGGTAACGGTAAAAACAGGAGAAACGGGAGGCTGTCCGCAAAACATTTGAAGCAGGAAAATCTCACCCCAGTACAATCAATGACACATGGAGTTTAAAGTCGATAAAGTTGAACTGAATTAACGAAGAAAGATCTGCAGCACTGGGGTACAAATACCCTGGGAATAGGGGAAGCACCCAATTGGTCAAGAAGTAAAGAGAATATCAGAATTCTGTGAAAGGGAAGAAAAAGCCCAGTGAATCACAATGGAAAATACTCAGTAAACCACCTGAGGAGAGGGGGAACCCCAAGAGCCAAGAAGGCATTTCTCAGCCAAGATGTTACATGGTATTGAACTCAAAAGCCTATAGCAACCTGAATCAGCTAGAAAAAAACAAGAGCATTGAAGAACCATCCCAAAAGGGAGAGAAAGACCCAAAGACATTGTGAAAGAGTGGCAAGAACTGATACAGGAGTGACAAGAGACTATTTAAGAATAGCCTACTAAAAAGGAATCAAGACAATCTATTGCCGTAATGCAATCAGGAGACATTCTGATCTTTAGGTTGGTTAGAATAGTGGTAGGGTCAGTTAGAACTAGTTTCTGGACAGCAGGATGATCATTTGAGTCTGACTAGCACTATAGTGATTTATAAAGGCTGGGGACACCCACATAATAGGGAAAGATAGGTCTTCCCTAATAAACATCAGTAGAATGTCCACAGTATCCACGTCCTTCCGACCCACCACAAACCCAACTGATGCCTGTCTAGTTGCAGCCTTTAAGGATTCCATAGCCCTTCATCGAAAGATTGTCTAATTGTGGGCTTTCCACTTGGGAGCTGGAGAGATGGCTCGAGAACTGATTTACCCTAGGCCCCTTCTGTGATTTCTCTCCTCAGCTCTCAGATATTCTACCCTTACTTCACACTCTAATCCTGCATCCCATCATCTTATCCTGCCTAGGGACCGTCACTCATTCTCCTTAGCCCCACATTGATCACCTGATATTCTCACACTGCCCTCTCCTCTGACCACCACCTCCAAGCGATCACATCACTTACCTCCAGAATACCATCTCCGCCCATGGAGGTTACCATTTCCATCACTTGAGGTTTTCAACCACCCCCCCACCCAGTCCCTATCTGTCATCTCCATAGCACCGCCACCATCTAATGTTACTAATGCTTCATTTCCTCTTCACCTCACCACCTCTTCGGGACAACCACTCAAGTTGCCACATCATCCTGAACCTTTGGTCTTACCACCTCCTACTTAACTCATCTTATCCTTTCAATGTACACATCACGTTACTTTGTGGGAAATTAGCAAGATTCACCCGGAAGAGCACTCTTTCCAATAAATTGGCAACTTGATCGCATACAGGTAAACCCCTTGGCTGAAGGTAAACTCAAGCACAGGATCATTTAAAAAGGATGTCAAAGGAACTTATTTAATACTGCAGCTGAAAATCTGTAAGCTTGCAACATTGTATCACGTGCATAAAACTGACATTCGGTGAAACAGTTGATTTACCCTTATTAAGATTTTGGATCTACCTACAGAGTTTTAGGTTCTCAGTGGGGAAGAGAGCCCACTATAATTGTCCAAGATAGCCTTTCAGTGATAGGATCAAGTCGATCAGGATTGTCTTGCCGTGAGCTACTGGAGCATTGACAGACAGGAGGGGGCTGAAGAGGTCACCAGAGCGGTCCTGCACTACTGCATTGAGATTGTCCCCTGCCATGTGACAGAAAAAGGACGGTGATCTGGGGATCCCACCCCCTAATAACGCCAGACTTAACATCCACTGGCTCAGGTGTGGGATGTTTGAACCCACGCATCGAAGCCCTGCAACATCATTGTGTATTACTGGCAGCGGAAACATCATAATGGCTGCCGGAAATCATGCTGCTGGCCAGAAGTCACCAGAAGGTGCACAGCGAAAACCTGACGGATAGGCCACCATCCACTTTTGCCTCTGTCAGTGTTAATACAGGAGACCATTGCCAGCCCCATCCTTTGCCTGCCCACAGAGCAAAAGCAAAGGAATATAGTGCTGTTAAAAATCCGTTTTAATTGATGTCAAAAATTGCTAAAATCATGGCTCACAGACCATTAAAAAGGTCCCACCTCCTTGTTGGGGGGTCAACATTCTCCCGCAAGAATCTACATGAATCTGAGGTCCACAGAAGTGCATCTATATTTGAACAAAGTATATTTTGAGGATTGCTTACTGGTAAGGCAGCTGTCAAAAAGGTGCAGTACCGTGACTCACCACTACCAGAAAGCCGGCGTTTTAAAACCAGTGTCTTTGTAAAGTTGAACATGGAGCCCAAACTACGCCAAAGGAAGACTTGCTAAGAGGTGGATACAATTTAAAACTAGATTCTGAAATGACTTGAAGGAAGCAATTGTTTCATGTATGTATTAAAAATGTGGGTTATATTGCAAGAAAAGACAATTTGTAGACATTGGTTGCAGAGTTAAAAAGTGTTCCCACACTGGGATCAGACAGATTCAACACCTCATTTCTAGACAAAGAAGCTTCCTTCTGCCCTTGGCAGGGATATTAACAGATTGGTGTGAACAGGAATTGGCCAAGGCACCATGGTCTGCTGACCTCAGTCAAGACAATAGACTCTTTCAATTGAACAGAATATGCTGATTTGGGTGAATCTGAACTGCTCTGGGGGAAGATAAGACATCTGATCTCAGTCAGAGCCAAGTTTCTAGGGGCGGGGACAAACCAATGGGTGTACTGCAGTGGAGGCAAATGTATGTTTTATTAAATTGCTTATACAATATTGTATCAAGCTGACAGAAATGTACAATTTGGGGATTCTTAATATGAAAAATGCACCCAGAATTTGAGACTAAGCTGGACATTGTGGGATGTTCTCAGGCCAAGCCCCATAATTAATATTGTGGATGCAGTGTTTATGCTAGAAACCTAAGAACTTCCAGTAATATGCTCAGAGAGGGTGTGTACCTCCATGTAAGATTTGATGCAAAATTAATATTGCAAAATCCATCAAAAGCGCAAAATGTCATTTCTGAACCCAAGCTCGTAGAAACATGCGACTTGAACCGAACTGTACCTTAAGCAATCTGTCATGCAATTTAGGTAATATTAACAAGTGGTGTATATTGCAAGTATGTGTTTTGTGAAAAAGATGATATGCTGTACGGACACAAAGGGGAGTGTCCTTTCCTTGAGCCATAAAGATGACACCTGATGACTCATTCTGACTCACAGCTCCGTTCGCCAGACAGAGGACAGAAAATCCTCTAACCTATCAGCATCCTCAGAGGGTTGGGCATAGAAAGTCAGCCTTCCCACCCACTTTCAAAAGACAAAAAGAAACAGACCCAGATAGACATTCATTTTCCACTCTTCAATCAATTTCTGCGCAGCACTTTGCCGGACGACTTCAAAGCCAGATAGATCCAGAGACCAGACTCTAGAACCCAGCTCTAGAACCTTAAGCAGGGGCCTAACCCAAAAGCTGAACTTTTCTCAGCAGGCCTCAGAATCCAGCAACCTAACCAAACTATTCAACAGGCGGGCGAGCTGTTCGATTCTGGCTGGAACCATATCCAGACCCAGAAAGCAGAGTCCAGACCCAGACCAGACCGCTGTGCAGTGCCGATAGCAGACCAGAGGCCCTGCTGTGGGCAGAACCAGTGCCAGAGACCATCCCGTGGCGAGTGAACCGCAGCCCAAACCTGACCAGATCTGTGACAAGGTCCATTCCCTTCAAACAAACCCAATACAAAATTCCAACTCCTTATAGTTTTTCCGTAATCGCCATCGACGCACTCGGAAAGTGCAGCGAATTGCAAACTAGCTCAGTTTCACCACTTGTAAAAATAGCTGCTTCTTGCTTTCCACTGCTGAAATTCGTTTTCACTCTGATAATCATTCATGAATCATTGCTAGTGTTGACCTGAACTAATTCAAAGTAGCTGTCACCTACCCTAAATCTCCTGTAGGGAATTAAAATCATTTTTAGCATATTTTTCACTTCATTGCAATCACATTTGAAAGTATTTGCCCTGTGTTTTAAAATCATCCCTGCTTCTCTAAGCTTGCTGGGGGGAACGGGAACTGAACTGCTTTTGATTGTAATCCTGAACCTGTGTGCCCTCATTTCCATCTCTTCATATTGCATGGGGGGGGGGAGTGAGTTTTCACAAGGGAAAAAGTGATCATATCTCTTGTTGAATCCATATCGAGTTTTATCTGTGCCTGCATTCTTTCCGCATCTTGCATTTCCTTGAACCATAAAAATATTCTCTGCTACTTTATCCTTCCTATTCCTACTCTTTTGATTAAAGAGTTGTCGCTACTGTAATTTACCCAATACTGATCACTGTTCATATTCATAAGTGTGCTATCAAATATTAATTTATTCATAAAAGTGTGATATATAGTTTAATTTTTCCAATAAGCCTTTTAATTTGCAAAACCTACTTCTTGGCTCAGTGAGGTCAGGGGGATTCAAAGAGGGGCGTTATATAAGGGCTCATCATCCAGATTTAAGAACTTGACAAAAATATATAAATAAGGGCTTCCATTGGGTATCCCAGACTAGGCATTGACTTAGTTGGGTTGCTGATTTGAAGTCACTTACACAGGGAAGCACCTGGTCCAGAGTCACCTCCTTTGTGGTCCCTAGAACCAGGACAGGGACTTCATCACAAGTCCTATAACGTAGCTGAATATTTTAGCAGTCAAGTACAAGGCTACATATAATCCATATGTCTCAGCAGGCCCAGCTCATCCGCCCAGGATTTAGTGCTCCGTTTCAGCTTTACTTTCATACTTCGAAAACACCTTGTGCATCGTTGCATGCATTTCTGATTTCTTTATCTGTACTTTTGAGTGGCAGACCAACTACTCACCATCCTTTTTATGAAGAAAGCTTGACAATGCCGATATTCCAAGACCTTACTCCATGGTATCCCTTTATGTGGCACTCCAGATGCTTTGGAACTCAATTCCCATGATCGCTGGCCAGCATAGTCCGTAGTGAAGGATCATGGCAGTTTTAGTCCCAAACATTTGAAGGGACACCTACTTGCCCATACCTCAATTATTCCCAAAATATTAAATTGGATTTATTATAGTCTCAACCCTCTTCTAAACTACAAATGTCATTGCATCTTTCTGCAATGTATTTGAGGGAGTAGTGCCGTTCTAAACCAGCTACAGTGAAACGATTGAGGACCCACCACTGATTTGTACAGTGATTGGTCTCTCTGATCAGGCCAAAGGCTGCTCTGCAACTAACCATTTTTCATAGGACTTAGTTTAGAAGTACATATGTAAAATCATCAACAGGGCTGGAGGTTCTCAACATTTTAGCAGTGCCACCCCCCATCAGAGGATACATTCATAAACTGCCCTTTCCGCCCAGTTCATTCTTATGCTCCATTCATCCCCTCCCTTTTTCCTGCATTGACCCCATTCATGTTCCTACATCTTATTTTAACTTTGTCCCCTAAAGCAATGTCAGCAGAAAAAAAACGTGGTTTCTATTCCCATCATAGAAGACATTTTTTGAATATTGATTAAGGAGAAACATTTGTCAATTGATTTTAAACCTTTTATACTCATTTCATTATCACTTCTGTTACAATTCTCAAAGATACGCATTGAATCGGTGTACAACTTCAAATTGATCCCTGCACGTTATCTTTAAGCCTCCGATGAAAAATCGGTATTGCTCGTCATTTTCATGGTTTGTCCAGTGGCGCATATTGTAAAACTCAAATGAAATGGCTTGATTTCAATCTTAATGAGTCGAAATGACTTATCAAAAAAGTAAAGCTAGGCAAAAGATAACCCTTCATCTAATTATATCTATGGTGTGAAAATAAAGTAATAAAAGAAAAGAGCCAAACTAGGTGCTGCAGAATGATACTTTAATGCGCTGTTTTTCTCACTAACCAATGAGGCAGGAAGTGATGTTGACAGCCGGAAAGTAGGAGCAGCAAAGGAGTGAAGTAGACGAGAGCCAGCTAAGGGAGGCGTGGTGGAAGGAATCAAGATGCAACTAACGGGTGAGGGGGGTAGGGGCATGCAGTTTTTGGACCATACGAGTTGGCAAGGTAAAGAGGATAGTGCGATGGGGGATCGGTGAGAAACGGCAACCCCACCTGAAAAACTCTGCATAAACATTTCCTGCATAAACATTTCCTGTAAATGTTAGTTGCACATCAGTAATTAGGGATTGTCATGTCAAACAATTTGGCGTCAAGCTTCGCACAAATGCTCCAACAGGTGCCTAAAATACCAGTCAGCGATTTATATAGCATCTATACACTGTTTCAAAGCGCTTCAATGAGCGAGGGAACATGGGAGAATACAGATACATTCTTACAAGTCCTTGAAACATGTCAGAATGTGAAAAATAACTCAAACAAAACAGATAGCACATGTGCATGGAACAAAAAGGGAGAGGGAGAAAGGAGACAAAACTAGCCTGTCTGACAATTGTTGCAGTGTAGGAGTGACAAGAGGAGGGGTAAGGAGCAGGTAAAGATGGGGTGAGGAGAGAAACAAGTGCCTATCATTGAAGGTCGACAACTGTTCAAGATAATGCTTGGGGAGGAGAAAAACAGAAGGGACGAGGGAGAGGAGAGGGAGGAGAGAAGGAGGGGGCACAGGGGGTAAAGGCAGGAAGGGGAGAGGTGGCAAGAGAGCAATCACAGGGGCAACGGGACATTAAGGGCAGTAAGTGAGGGATTGAACTAGGCAATGGCGGGGGCAGGGGAGACAACGGACACTGGTGGGGGCAGGGGGAACATGGAGACACTGGCAGGGGATGCACCACATTTATTTACATTATTCCAATGTGAGAGGATCCGCACTGAGGGTCTGGCATGACCAAATTGGTCTAGTTTATCAAGATTGTGCCATCAAACTGTGCTCCGTTACTGGTGGGCCCAACATATGTGGCCCTTTGCTATATGTCCACATAATGTGGTCGTGTAGATTTTACAAAGCCTGAGATTTCACATGAAACTGTCAATCAAGACCGACTTACATGTTTCCTCCATGTCCTTCAGGAGCTTCACCAAAAACTCATCCATTCCCGAAGCCATTTGTAACTGTCACAATGTGGTTATGATGAACAAACTGTCAGGGAAAACGCAAGAAACAAAACCTTAACCCAATTACATAATCACTGCTATGCCCCCAGTTATTTTCAAACTGGGGTCAATTTGCATTGCTGTACGTTTCTGCTGCTGTACATGTAGCACAGTACATTTATCAGATTGTTGGCATTCTGTCAGCAATTACATGGAAATAATCTCCCACCGTTATCACAATGTCACTAATATTTGATAAATAAAGGCATTTGCATTATGAAATATGCCACATTTGGTACTGGAACGGTACCTTTTGGTACAAAGATATATATTGGAGATAATTGTATTAATTTAAGCACAAAAAGGAAACCTGTTTTTAAAAACCCACTCATGTTTTAAAAATACTTCTAATGAAAAATATGAAATGGAAAATTAGAATTCTATCATTTGCAGGAGCTGCAGGAATAGAAATACAGATCAAAGATATTTGAAGAAAGAAAATTCTTTATGGAACATTATCATCAAATGTACATTTAGTATTTTACGAAAAGTTAATAAAAGCAGTACAGATAAATACAAAATCTATGCAAGGGGGCAGGTCAAATAAGTATTGCCCTTATTAAAATTCTTGATTCAGAAGAAATTCCTGGTTCAGAAGCTTGCAATCTTGGGCAAGGCCCGATTTCTCAGCACAACATTTCTCATCACCAAAATATCTTTACCGTTTCTTGGGCTGTGGGCTTTACCAGTGTCGCCATCATGAAAGTATTTAAAATGACCTGTTAATGGTGTTCAGCAGGCAGAATATAAATGAACCCTCAACCACTTGGGTGCAGAACTGGTCTGGGCTCGCAATTGTCCCATGCGATTCTGGCTAGTGACAAAAATATGGGGGACAGATGCCTAACCACAAAGTCTCATGCCCGTACATTGCATTTGCCTTTCGACTAATTGGCCCCCACACCTCGGGGGACCTGGTGACTATAGAAAAGAAACCATAGTTTCTTAAGATTTCCTTTAAACTTCAACTGTCACCTTTGTTGTGTGATGCAGAGGACAATGAACAACCCCCTGCCCCCCCAACAATCTGCATGCCACATGCCGTGTTGCCTTAGCCAGAATTTGGTCGCAATCCAGGCAAAAGCCGAGTATGTGGGCATTGCAGATAGCCACTAGGTGATATTCACATTATGATGTACGAGCCTTATAATCCAGCAAGGAGGGTAATGAAAATGGTAAGCAGTATGAGAAACAGCTGATCATTTTCCAAAATATCAGCACATTTCTTATATTGATTGCATGATCAGAAAAGTGTATGGGAGATGGACAACCGCATTGATTGAAACTGGTAGTGCCACTAAAAACACTGTGCTTTTGGAACCTCACCGCGTTGAGTTGGCTTGGAGTTGTGTCAGATAATCGGCATGGAAGGCTGCTTTCATCCCTGCTGTGTGCTGTGACTTAAACAAAAAACGACTTCATAAACCGCTGCCAAGCAACATGGCACTGGCACGCGAGTTGGCTTGGAGTTTTGTCAGAGTTTGGTCGGGTCAATGTAATCGAACAGCACCAGGACTAGATGCCAAGTAAGGCTCTGAAGTCCTGCTACCCCCTCCAGTGCATTCACTGATTATGCCAGTGCTACGGCTTCTACCCTTGATTACACTTCTGTTCTTCTACATGTGTTGGCCACCACCTATAGGTGTGCCATAGACATAACTTGAGACGCAATACAATGGCACATTGAGAAGTTTGCATTAAAGTGGAATGGCGAATGCCAATTCATCCTCCACCACAGGTTGACTACGATGCCCTGGTGAGCCCAGAGAGATTAGACTGTTACAGGCTTCCCAAAGGAGCCCCCATATTAAGGACAATCCTCTTGTAGCTGTTAAGGTACAAACGTCCAATTATTTGAATGCCAGAAGGCCACAGATTTTAAATTCTGTGAAAGAGGGGTTGAGTGTGGAGGAGGTTGGTTCTTGTGGGTTATAAGAGAGATTGTATTCCTGGACACTGCCCCTCCACAAGTCAACCAACAGATTTTTACGACTTTTTTCCAAAACACCCCTCTGAGCTGGCAATTCGGCTATCCCAGGACATAGTAAAGATCCAATCACTGACTGACAGATGAGATATAGCAATGTCTTTGGTTCAAATTTTTATAAATGAAAGTATACAGAAAACCTACTCACTGTAGTCAAGAAATATATCACACCTCCAGCAGTAGCAAAGCCAGTTAAAAGTGTGATTATTCTAGAGAGGGAGGGAGGCTCTTTAAGACCAGGCGTCCTATTCACTTACTCCTCTCCCTATGGATTTAACTAGGTGCCTGGAAGACTAATATCTTTTACAATCAATGGTGTCAGCCTCCAATTCCACTGCGTGTGCGGATCGATAGAGTGGAGAAGGTAACAGTAAAGACAGACATCACTACAGCTTCTCTCCTGTTATGGCACAGATTCAAAATAATGTCATCTGTGCTTACTGTTGCTTTAACACCCTTCACTAAACCGAGTCCATGAATGACTCAAAAATATCAAGCCATGCTACTAGCCACGATTCATTCTAAGCAGATCTTTTTGGAAACTTTTACAAATACGATTCAATCAAGATTGGATAAGGAAGCGGAACTAGTAGAGTGGCAATCACGACTTTGACCTGGCAAGAGGTGAAGAAGCCGTTAAAAACATGACTGCTATCTTGGATGCGATGAAATGGTTGTGCTCTTTCAATAGTGTGAATAAGAAGCTTGACATTCATCTAAACGCCCCGCTGAACCAATAAATCATTTTTCAGCTATGCCTTTGAAACTGGAGGATATGCTTAATCCATCAAGCTTGAATCCTCAAAAACAGTCAAAATGTCGGAAGGTGCAAGATGGGCAGGTAGTGCAGCATATTCCTCGACTGATCGAGAACAGTGCCTAGTAAATTGGCTGTCAATACAACGAATGAGATGGATTCCAGCCCTAGTTCAGTGGCTGAATGTGATCTATCCAGCAGATCTATACTAATTCTTAAGGAGGTATTGGAGGCCCCATAATCTCCCCAACCAGCAGTATCAAACAAGGGAGCTTCAAAACAGTTGTTACCAATGTTTGATAGATAAAAAAATCTAGAAAACGGGACCCAGCTAAAAAAATTCTAATATGCAACAGGGGCATAAACCCAAATCGAATGGATTAAGAATCTTCTTGCGAAATTTAAAAACTCCCGATTAATGCATCAAATTCCTCTTCATTGCAGAATTTCTCAACCAGGAAACGGATCTACAAATGGATGTAAAGCTCAGCAAAGGCTTGAAAACAAGCTACCATCCACCGAGGACCAATGTGCATTGCCAACCAGGCAAGATTAAGAGCAAGAACGTGCAACCTTTTTGGATTTATCAATTTACTCGGTTGAGGGGAGATACGCAAAAACAAGCTACCGTCCAACTCTGAGATAGAGGTGGACAAGGGCGTTTCTAACAACGGAGATGATCAGAAGACAAACTGCTATGCCACAAAATGAGAGAAATCTTTTATTGTTGCAGTCCTGGGGACGGAAGTGACATTTTAGTGACACTTGAGGAAAAGCAGCTTGTTACACTTGGGAGACATTTGTGTGATTGATAAATTACAAACCAACCATCAACCATGGGAGAAACATTGAGCCAATAAGAACCTTAGCATCTAGGCACCATGATGCCAACAGGGCTGGTAGTTGTGATTGAAAGACTTATGAAGGAGTGATTGATATTAAAACGAGCCATCTTTTTGAAACTCTTGCACCATACCCCCAAGCTTAGATATATCTAGTCTGACAAAGCTTGTTCAGTTTGTTGGAGACTAGATTGGATTATACTTCCTCTAACCTCAACTCTAGTGGGATCGGCTTTGCTAGAGGCGGCGTCATGCTTGGTCCCTCTTGGCTTTGGCCTATCGGGAGGCAAGCCAAGACATCCATTACAATCATCTAATGAGTTGAAACATCTAGGAAAGTCGACTTCAAGCAAACAATGCACGATAATAGTAGGAAGGAGTCACATTCGAATTTCTCTAGGACCAATTAAATAATCCAGGGTCTGTTCTTCTAGAAGCTGGTCAACCAATGATACAAGTGATGTTTAATCCTGCGAAAATAAACAAGGAGCATTGTGAAGCTACAGACAAAACCCTCTGAATCCAGGCGGCTCAATGGGAGAAACTAGGCAGCCAACCAGCAGGAAATTGTCCTGCAATGGAGGCAACAGCAGAGGTAACTCAGGATGGCACATGAATAAAGATGTAGTGAGGACCCACCACTCTTCTGGTTGTTGGTGACACTAAATCGAGGTGTTAGGTTCAGAACAGTAGCATATCAGCTTCAACAGTATTCAATTAACCAAAGCCCTGGCCCATCTAGTGGAACGACTTCATGCAGAAGGAATACTGGAACACTCATATCTAGGCAGCTGGCTCATATGCAAAGACCTTGGCCCAGACAAACTGACAGAAGTATTGCCTGCCCTAAGGACCTTTAGATGACCTTAACACCAAAATACCCTCCCAGTTCCACAAGTAGATGCTAGAATGCATAGGACCCTTATTGGACAGGGAGAAAGTTAAGTTCCTCTGAGAACAAAAAGGAAGAATCTACAGTGATGTCAAATCTCTTGTAAAGAACTCAGCCCAAGTCCCACATGGATTACAGATTTAGGAGGAAGATGGCCTCCTGTGCGCACATCTGTGGGTAAAGGCCCACATATGCCCACTGTTGCAGAACTCGGTCACTGGGATCCAGAATGCTAGGACCACACTGCAGATTATGAAGACTTTGTGACAAGGGAGAAATGGACAAAGCATTTGCTGTTTTGCTCCATTTAAACGAATTCTGAATGTATAAACCTTTGACTGCCAAACAACGCTCTGCCAGTGTCTCATGCACCTGCTGTGTCCACGAGCAGGCATTATGAACGTATTACCCACAGGCTATCCATTCTCTCCCCTCCTGGAGGATACAGCAGTCTTCAGAAGGACAAAGAATGTGTTTGCAGTGTACTAGGTGAACCAACAGGCCAAACCAAGACTAACACAGAATTCTTCATCTGCCCTGAACTACACCTCCACTGCATAAGGACTTCCCATGCACTAGGCATGCATGATAGGTTACTTTTAACAAGCTTAATACCCAGAGGTTTCTAAGCACAGACCCGGGAATCAAACCTGTACTGCTCCGTGTCATCTTGCTTCCAAGACGAGCACGTTGCCCCTGAGCTCTCCTCCCGAGACATGCAATACTATATGCACCCAACCCTTGTCTCAAGAGATTTGAGCCAAATACAAGAGTACGATGGCGCACCTATTAGTTTCTCAGAGAAGCACCCTCCTGCCCAAGTAGTATGTAAGGTCATGGGCCCAGAGGTGTGGAAGACACCCATTGCTTCACCTGGCATATACCCTTCCACCCTTTCTGGAATGTAATGTCAATGCAGAGAAAGTGAGAAATGTGTATTGCACCATAATGGAAAAAGTGTCTGCTCCTCCACCAGTCAGAAGGTACCCTCTTGGCCCTGCCAATAGTACGCTTGCCAAGGAGATCCCTTCACCACTTTTGTTGGCAAAGACTATTTGGCAGGTTTGCATTACACCAGTCCACAAATTGGGTGAATGGAGAACTTGGTCTATTCAAGTTCCAAGCTCCCAGTTTTTCAAGAGGATTTGGATCGTGACCACTGCTAGACTTCACTTCTAAAGTGTCATCTTTCCACCTGAATTTGTGTATTGTTCCATTAGTCTCCTTTCCAATCAATTGCAATGATGAGAAAGCCAACAACATTGTCTGAATGTGCGCAGAGATGTGGATTTGTATTTCTCCAAAACAGGAAACATCTGGAAGAGTCTGCATTTTTGTCCACTCGATCAGGATTCCACCCACCTCCACCATTATAAATCCAGAATTACAGGCCTAAAAATGCAAAGAAACAAATCAAGACTGGACTACCACCTACCGAATTGAAATGGACTATTGTCACAACTGCACTTGCATTGGAACCAGTGAATTACAGAGGACGCAATAGCCCACTGAGCTATATTACCGTGATGAGAACCTTTAACATGCTAGCTACTCAGTTTTCAAGTGAAGAATCAAGCAAAGGAGTATCAACCCACTAAGCCATTTTACTAAGAAGGGTATACTCCAAGTGCTTACTAACCTCCCATGATGGCACTTTAGAAATGCTTTGACAGGCGGCAAGAATAAAACAAAGTAGATATTACCAAATTACAAATGTAAACTGGCCATCAGTTGAACCCCCATATGGTATTTTATTTGCAGGTAACATGTTCCCATTTCGAACAACCTATCCCCACCAGCTCTACCCTTTCTCCATAGGCTCAGCCCCAGCCTAACCTCTCCTACTTTACAGTTGCATCCTCTCCAATTGCGGGTTTCATACTTACTCTTATATAAGGATTTGAGATAGGCCACAATTATTTAAAAGTTAGAAAAAGTTTCAAAGTGAAAGAAAAAAAGAGTCCTACTGGGACTTTAATTACACAGAATAATTCTCACGTGGCCCTCTACATACCTCACAGACCCACCTACGGTAGTAAATAAAGGCGCACACTGCTGGGGTGATGGCGACCTCACACATAGCTCTTAACCATTTGTATCACAAAGGCGGGTGAAAACACCCGATTTTGTTTTTGCCGGGTGAGAGGCCCATTGAAATGAATGGGCGTGCTGGAGGCTTGGCAGGTGAGTCCGCTGTTTACAAGGCGGGTGACACCCGCCAAAAGCGTGTGAGTTGAGAGCTATGCCTCACAGCTCCGCTCTAGCCAGCCTGGCTTTTCAGCAGGCATTTGGGAGGTTTCCATTAAACACAGTCCTACAAGTCCCAGCATGCAAAGAGCTGCTAAAAGTAAGTAAAGGCTAACGGGCCGGCGTGAGATGAGGGGGAACATGTAATCACCCTCGGCTTCCCCGTGCCCCCGATACCGAGGAGCGGAAGGGGTAGGGTAATGTGCGCAAGGCGGAATAGCAAAACTCTTTTGCATTTTGTACTGCAAAGAGAAGTACAGCTCTGAGATTCCCCAGAGGAGACGACGAATCGTCAGACGAGGTGTGTGTAAACGCGAAGAGGGGGACCCCTAACCGTGCACGCAGCGGCTGCAGCATAGTAAAAGCCAAGGCCGTGCCAGTAAGTGAGGGCCTCAAACATACTGTTTCCAGCGGCGCCCCGGAAACAGAGCCGCCGCGCGCCGAGCTTCTTATGCTTGAGCTTCCGCATCGACGACAGGACTCATGCAAGAAGAGCCCAGGCGCTGCACTGTTCCACAGCGCCCCCTGGGAGCATGGAGGAGGCGTGGCAAGCTCTGCTCCAGGCAACGCTTCCTAATTCCCGCTGCGCTCCCTGTTCCTGGCATGTCCCTACCTACCATTTTCTTTCTCTCAAACAGTATTGGAAATGACAAAATGTACTGAGGAAACTCACTGCCCCTTGCGCTTCGTGCACAAGGGGGAGGATTGGCGGGACTGAGGGACAAAATGCCTTGGATCACTTACCGGGAATCTTCATTACACCTTGTCCTATTCTTCCTCGTTCCCCTACTAAAGTATGAGGTGACCCAACTCCCACAGGAACACCTCTTCTATTTGAACTTTCCCTTAGCCACGCCCCTCCTGCTCCCGCCTTTAGGCATAATAGTCCGTCCCCCCACCCCCCCACCCCCCCCAGCCACAATAGTAAATAGCACTTCCCGAAAATCTCATTTGACAATGGGGTAGGGTGAGGTAGGAAACTCGTACAGGGACGAGGAAGAGTAGGAATAGGCGTAATGAAGATTACGGATAAGTAATCCAGGCAGTATGTTGTATAATGCTTTCAATGAAGACAGGAGCCTCTGATCTTGTGACGTTGTATTTATTAACTCACAAGCTTTATGCAGTGTGCACACAACGTGTGTGCCTTAATGCTAAGGGCCAACAGGCCTAAGGTGGCTGGGAGAATGTATTGCTGGAGTCTCTGTCCAAGATCTGTAAGGAGCGGGCCCCGTAGCAGGAGGGCTAAGCAGGACGCTTCTTATCGAGTCCTCCTCTCGTCCCGTAATGCGCGCGAAGCGCGCTGGGGCGGAGCTTGAGCCTGCAGCGAGATCTCCTGAGAGCGCGGGCTCTCGCGATGTCTCTACACATCTCCCTTTTTCAACGCACACCGAACTCATTGTAAAACATAGTCATTATATCTCACCGGTCTTCTGTGTTCCCTTCTAGGACGATCATCAGTTTGGGTGCAATTCTCTTGTTGCTCCTGATCGGGATCTGCACCCAGTGCTTCCGGTTCAAACTCGGTTTCAACCCTCTCTCTGTCGTCTCTTTCTGGTTCTCTTTCTTCGCCTGTTCCATAGTCTCTTTCGGTTTCCGTTTGTGATCTCTCCGGGGTCTTCGCTCTTCCTCGATTCTTGTGGTATAGTGCCACTCTTTCAAGATTCCACGCTCGCCCGTCTTCCGTGCGGATGTGGTTTGCTCCTTTGTGAATCACTTTGATGGGTCGGCTAAACCGAGACCCTGTGCTTTGATCTTTCTTCGGTAACTGGATTTTAACCAAGTCTCCCTTTCCGATGTCTGACGTCTGCTTGGTTCTTCTTCTTCGATCACTCCATGATTTCATGCGTGCCTTATCGCTTTCGATTCTCCAGACTACTTCTGCCATGTCCACCGCTTCATCTTCTCGTATTTTCGACAACCATGGTGGGATCAGCGTGGATGCCGCACTCTTCCCTCTCAACATTTTGAACGGGGATATTTGGGTGATCCCATTTGGTGTGAGTCTGTGGGCTGCTATGGCCTCCTTGGTGGTTTTGAGCGGGTCCATGCCCGAAGCTGTTGCCAATTGGATTGCGCCTTTTATGAACCTGTTGGCCCTCTCAACAAGCCCATTTGCTTGGGGGTGATACAGGGCCGCTTTCTTTTGTTTTATGTGATTCCTTTTTAAGAATTCCTCCATGTCTTTTGAGACTAGTTGCACCCCGTTGTCTGTGACTACCTCCTTGGGGAGGCCTTCCCTCTGAAAAATTTCTGTAAGTACTTCTATAACGGTTGCCGTGGTTATGTTCGGGACGAACGCGGCCTCCACCCACTTGGATAGGTAATCGACCAGTACTATGCCGTACCGGTGTTCGGGTGCCATTGCTTCCAAAGGCCCTATGAAGTCAATGCCAACCTTTGACCACACAGCTTCTGGAATTTCTGTGGGTATTAGGGGTGCTTGGCGGACCTTGAGTCTCTTGTCGCTGTTGAGGCATTCATGGCAACGTTCTATCATGGATCGAATTTCTTGGTCCATGGATGGCCACCAGTAGGCTTCTCTCACTCTGCGACGGGTCATGGTGTTTCCCAAGTGGCCCGCGTGGGCTCTACCTAGGATGATTCTTCTCATTCCTGTGGGAGGAATAACCTGGTCTGACTTCATGATTATCCCCTCCGTTTCCGATAGTTCGTCCGACACCTTCCAGTAGGGTCTCATGCCCTCGGGTAACGCCTTTTCACTTGGCCAACCTTCCTTGGTCCATTTGCGGATCATGGCCATGGTGGGGTCTTTCCCATCTTCCTCTTCCCAGTGTCTCTCACTGAGTTCCAGGTAATCTGGCGCTCTCAAGTCCATAATGGATGCAACTATGCATTCTCCGTGGAGGAACGTGGTGGATTTATCCTTACCCTCCGGCAGTCTCGACATGCAGTCGGCTTGTGAATTTTTCCAGCCTGAGATATGCTGGATCTCAAACGTGTACTCTTGCAGCTTGGCTGCAATGCGTGCCAATCTGGGCGTGGATACTTTTGTGCCTCCCGGGCTAAGCATATGGATAAGGGGCTTATGATCAGTCACCAACTTGAATTTGGTGCCCCATACATAGGTCCTGAAATGTTCCACCGCCCATGCGCAGGCCAACATTTCTTTTTCAATGGTGGAATAGTTCTGTTCCGCCTCCGATAATGCCTTCGATGCAAAGGCCACAACGTGTTCAGTGTCGCCTTTCTTTTGTGTTAGCACTGCTCCCAGTCCATAAGCACTGGCGTCGGTGGTGACGACTGTTACCCACGCCGGATTAAACGGTTGAAGGCATGGTGCATCTATGATATGCTGTTTTATCTTCACCATCGCTGACTTTTGGGGTTCTTGCCATACAAATTCCGAGCCCTTTTTGAGTACATCGCGAAGGGGTGCCGTGGTTTCGGAAAACTTCGGTATGAACTTCGCATAGTACTCAGCCAGCCCCAGAAATGACCTTACTTCCTCTTTGCTGATTGGTTCCGGTGCTTTAATGATTGCTTGCATGAGATTCTGTTTGGGACTGATCCCTTTTTCTGAAATCTTATATCCTAAGTATTCAACTTCTTTCACTCTGAACAGGCATTTCTCATAGCGTAACCGCACCCCTGCTTCTTGTAGCTTGTTTAGGACAATTCTTAACGTGGCGTTGTGCGTTTGTTCATCCTCCGCATACACGAGGATGTCATCCTGGAAGTACACCACGTTTTTAACTTTCTTCAGCAAGACATCCATCATGCGTTGGAACGCCGACGCTGCTGATGACAACCCGAATGGCATTTTGGTGAATTGGTATGTGCCAAATGGAGTGATGAATGCCGTGAGGGGTTTCGATTCGTCATGTAGCTGTATTTGGTGATATGCATTCCTCATGTCCAGTTTTGAAAATATCCTGGCTTCTTTCATTAACAGAATGAGTTCATTTATGCTTGGAAGGGGGTAGTTATCTGTGATGACTTCCAAGTTTAAGCTGCGTAGGTCTATGCATACCCTGAGTTCCTGTGATTGGGGTTTCTTTATGAGCACGACAGGGCTCAGCCATTCAGATGCTTTAATTTCTATTATGACGCCCTCCATTTTCATCTTTTCCAACTGACTTCTAAGGATGTCCCTTGCCGTGGCTGGTACTGGCCTCACTCGGTGCTTTACAGGGACCGCATTCCTTTTGAGTATTATTTTGTGCAGAAAACCCTTGATGTGCCCCGGCTCCTCGGAGAAAAGTGTTGGGTAGTCGCTTTTGACAACAGGTCCTCCCGTCACCCTGACCGACAGGACTTGTTCTTCGGTGCTGGGATCCAGTCTGATTTTCAGCTTGTCTTGGTCGTCCCACCCTAGCACTTCTGGGCCTTCGTGACTGAAATAGACCCTGGTCGTGGTTTCCCTTCCTTTGAATTCAACTTTGGCTTTGATATATCCTAGCAGTTCGACTGACGCCCCTCCAAACACCGTGGGTTTGTGCTTCGTTATTAGCACTTGCACCTTTTCCTTCCCCACCATGTCCTTATATGTGCGAAGGGGAATGATCGTTAGATCGGACCCTGAATCTGCCATGACCTTAGTTTCCATGCCATCAATCTTGATCACGCAATGAGGCTTCTCTCTCCTCGCTCTTGTGCTGTTAACCATGATGACAGTGGGTCTACCTTCATCTTCTGAGGATGACTCTTTCTCCGTATTGCGATCTGCATTGAGGCTGGAGACTTTCTTGTTCCTCCACCGACACACAATGGAGAAATGGCCAATGCGTTTGCAAATGGAGCACTCCTTGTCTCTGGCCGGGCACTCCCTGTCAAACGCCAGGTGTTTCGTGCTGGTGCACCTGTGACACTTTAGGGGTTCTTTTCTGTTCCCTCTCCCTTCTTTAGTGTCAGCAGCCAGCCTCTCTTTTCTTGCATGGAAACCCACTGCTTGTATTTCTGCAGAACTCTGGGCCCCAGTAAGCTCCTTACGTCTTCCTGCCGTTTCCTCGACTGCCCTGGCGATCTCAATCGCTTTCTCCAACTGCAGTTCCTTTTCGACAATAAACTTATCTTGGACTTTCCGGCTGTTAGTGTGGACGACCAACATGTCACATATGAGACTCTCCGCGTTGTTGCCAAAATTACACAGCGCCGCTAATTCCCTCAGCTTGGTGACGTAATCGTCAACTGGTTCAGATATTTCTTGCCTTCGTGTGTAAAAGCGTATTCGGTGGAGCACTGTGTTCTCTTTACTGGCAAACCTTTTTATGATTCTCCTGACAGCCTCCTTGAAAACATCGTCATTGTCGCCAGCCACCGGTATCGGGGTGAGACTCTCGAATATTCTCTGTCCTTCCACTCCCAGGGCATTTAGTAGCATGGCCCTGCGCCTCGCCGCTGAAAACCCCGCCCCACCTAGGGCCTCCACATATGTTGTGAATAGGGGCTGCCATTGTGGCCATGGAATGGCAGGCCTACCTGGAGTTTGGAGAAATGGTGGCGGTGGCGTTGCTCCTTGCATGTTCCTCTGTGGGTCCTGGTGGTGATCCTCGTCGCCAATTTATGTTGTATAATGCTTTCAATGAAGACAGGAGCCTCTGATCTTGTGACGTTGTATTTATTAACTCACAAGCTTTATGCAGTGTGCACACAACGTGTGTGCCTTAATGCTAAGGGCCAACAGGCCTAAGGTGGCTGGGAGAATGTATTGCTGGAGTCTCTGTCCAAGATCTGTAAGGAGCGGGCCCCGTAGCAGGAGGGCTAAGCAGGACGCTCCTTATCGCGTCCTCCTCTCGTCCCGTAATGAGCGCGAAGCGCGCGGGGGCGGAGCTTGAGCCTGCAGCGAGATCTCGCGAGAGCGCGGGCTCTCGCGATGTCTCTACACAGTACCTCCACGTCTACTCCTCCTAGTCTCAGTACTAAAGTATGAGGCATGCCAACTCAAGAGAGAATGGGCCTAGATCAAAAACACCACAGACCAGACTGGGATATGCAACTTTCCAACACCAGTTTATTGAGGCACACAGTCCAAACAGTAACAACAAAATAAATTCACAGAAGTGCCACACTCAAGGCCCCAGCCCCGAAAGCCCCAGCTTCCCTACGGGGGAGGTTCAAACGGTAGTGATGAATAAATGCAGACATGCCAACATTCGGCAGGCCCTGATAGGGAGATTTTACCACAGCAATCAGGAGAATGTATGTTTCCCATAGGATAGCATTGGGGTTATAATTATTTTACACAACCAACAAAACGGTGTCCACGGGCTGTGGAACACTTGCGTCCCCTGCACTCTCAAAGGTATTGTCCAATGACAAACAAAAGTTAAACACTTTGAGTATGAAACCCCTATATTTTGGAAACCAAATTGCTTTCTAAGCGGACCCACCGCTTAAATTCTTCAGTTAGAAGTAAATTACCATTCAGACCTTGTGTTCACTTTACATTCTCATTTATATTTCACCAAATGTCATCAAAAGAAATATACATCTTTTATTTCACATAAATCAACAAAGAACAAACAGGTATCATAATACAGATTTCATGCTAATGTTAGTACAATATTCAATGCATATTGTCCATTTCCTATGTATCCATCTGTTTGATACAGTAGTTAATTGAGAAATGAGCTCAACGCGTTTCGGGACTCTACTTGCCTTCTTCAGGAGCAAATAAGTGCTTATCTAGTATTCGTTTTCTCTAGAATTCTTCTAAATTAATTCCTTAAAATTTGTGTGGCAAAAAGTAACAAAAGGGTTTTGTTTTAGTTACAATACTTCATCTATTTAAATCTGGAATGTATACAAATACAAAATGACAAATCGAAAAACAGGAACAAAAAACACAACCAGAGATAACATCATAGTACATTGGCTTGATAAAATGAAAGCGTGAGAACTGGTAATGCTGAATCAGAATACTAGAGGTGACATTCCGGCAAAAGCAACGTGGTGCTAGATTACTTCTTTGTTAGCGAAGAATTCGCTAAGAAAACGCTACAAATGGAAGTGCTGAGCATGAATCAGACTGACCACAATCTAATAAAAATCGATCTTATACTCCTAAACACTTTTGAAAGAGAAATGTGGCCTCACAACTTTGAAGTGGAACCTAACCAGATCAGATTGCGACTTGATAGTAATAAAATAATTGAGCTTACAAAGAACATGCAGAACATCAATCTAACTAAAGATAAAGATTCAGTGGATTATGTACCAATATTAGAACAATATCAAGATCTAAGACAAACATCAAGTAAGAACAAACACAAAAATCGACACATTTTTGACGTGGAGATCTTGCAAAAAAAAGGGAACTCCGACAGAACATCAGGAAGCTCAAGAACCTGACCCAGCCAGAAAAGATCGAAAACAGAAAAAAACTGCAAATGAAGTACAAAAACTGGATTAAATGTTATAGATCAGTCATGGAGCAAAGAGACGCGGAAGTCATGTTAAAAAGTATGACAGGAAAAAACTCACACAACTTTTGGTCAATAATAAACAAAACAGAAACTACGCAAGGAGCATTAAGTTGCAATATGGTAACAGAAGCCCAGTGGAAAACCCGTTGTACGAACCTGTTCAAAAGCCAAAATCTAACAGGGCCAAAACAAGAAACCTTGAATTCATGGGCTATTGAAATTACAAGAGAGGACATTAGTGAGAACATAAACGATATAAACTCCTCAAGAGCCCCAGGACCTGACGGGCTGACAAATTATATGTTAAAACAAAACCCTGAGGAATGGACTGAGTTCTGCAACATCTTGTTCCAAACCATCTTGACCAAACGAACAATACCTACATCCTGGAAAAGCGCAATAATAGTACTGTTACTCACCACACCAAGGATCGGAAGATTGGAACCGGACCTCGAAGACAGAAGTGGTGGAATTCTCGGAGCAACCAGTCTCGACCTCAGCTACCCTGATTTCAGTGAATCAGGCTTCCTCAAAAAGAGGGGCTCTTTTCTATGATGTATCCCTCTGCTGTGTTGATAAGACAGACAGAGGTATCAATCAAATAAAAGAGCAGGGTAGACACACACACCGCTAGACCAACAGCTGAAAAGAAACCACAGAAAGGGTTATACGTGGTACAGATAAGAACAGCAATTGTAGGACAATCAACAATTCATAAATACCTGAATAACAAGTTAGTTGGAGTAGCAGAGTATGTACAGAGCCTAGAAGGTCAATGCAAAATACAATAAGGAACTAGCTTAACTGACTTAAGGACTCCCCTTGAACCCTAGAGAATGCACAACTAACCTGGAAGGAGATGGTTGAGGTGCAAAAGGGAAATCCTGTTGGAATGGACAACAACAACAGGAGAAAATAATAAACAGGGAAGTTAGTGAGGGAGGATACACCCGAACGGCACGAGGGACGCACTAGGTACGGGTTGGTGCAAGTAACTGGAAAGCGTCCTGAACTGCACTTGTAAGATAAGAGTACAGATCCAGCACAATGTCCAAGGTAACGTGTAGTTTTCTTCACAGCGAGGCTAGACAGTGTTTATCCAAGAACAACAATCACAGGAAGCAGTGAAAACAGTTTGAAATGAAGGCACACTTACTGAAGGCAATTATTGCCAGGGGATGATCGCTCCGATACAGCCCTTGTGGAAGGAACCAAAAAGCTACAGAGCGTAGGAAAACGTCTTCTGACAGTCGCCAACAATCCAGGAAACATTTCGAGTCGTAACAGCGTGTAGAACCAAAGTCAACAGGGCAATCCGTAAGCAGTCCGAGTGGAAGGCAAAGTCGAAAACCAGGGAAAATACGTTGGAATGTTTGAAGAAGTAAATTAGCTCGGGGGCTAAACACGTAAGGGTACGTGTAGACTACAATTAGCAGCACCGAGCCCCGAGAGGAACCGGGTTAAGAAGGCAAGGGGCGGAGCATCGGTATACGCGTTGTGCGTAAAGCGCGTGTCAGCTGACACGGCCGAGCATCGGTGTACGCGTTGTGCGTAATGCACGTGTCAGCTGACACGGCCGATACCGATGCCGGCGTCCATACAGTCTCCATGGAAACCGATAACGCTGCTACACCAATGTCTTTCCCCGGACTGTGTGAGCCGGTGTAAATGCAGAGGGAGACTGACGAGAGCAGCGCTGCGGGAGCGTAACAAGTACCTATGTTTAAAAAAGGTATAAGATCTACTCCTGGGAATTACAGGCTAATTGCGCTCCTCGATGTTGTAGGAAACGTTTTTGCAACTCAACTCCAAAAGAGATTAACATCATGGATCAACCTGCTGAGCTCATTTGACAACAGACAAACAAGTTTCCTTAAGGGAGTTGGCTGTGGGCTGAATCTCCTTATGCTTAACATACTAAAGATGGAAGCAATAAGGAAAAAGAAGAAGGTCTACTTGGCATTTGTGGACCTAGTCCACGCCTTTGATGCGGTGGATCATGACCTACTATGGAAAAAGATGATAGAACAGAAATGCCCGATGGGTCTAGTACAGGCAATAAAAGAACTGTACTCTAATACTGAGGTCAAAGTACGTTTAGACCAACATGGAATGCTATCAGCTCCGATCAAACTTGAGAGAGGAGTTAAGCAGGGATGCCCATTGGGGGCAATTCTGTTCAACTTCTTTATCTCAGACATTGGGGATACATTATCTGAGACACATTGATTCCTTCCCAAAATCCATGGAAATGAGTTGCACTGGATGTTTTATGCAGATGACATTGTGTTGCTCGACCAAACTCCAGTGGGTTTGCAGCAAAAACTAACAGTGCTGCAAAATTACATTACGAACAATGGGTTGAAAATAAACATTGACAAAACAGAAATTTTAGAACTAAGGAATTTGCAAGGAGGCAAAAAACAACCAAAACAGAAATATCGTTGGAAGCTTGGTCAACAACAACTAAGAATTGTCACACAGACGAGATATCTTGAAACATTGATTAATTTGAGCATTAACGATGACCCCATGATAAGACTAAAAAAAGCGAAATGCAAACAACTGGCATGTCAAGGATCAGTGATAAATAAAAAATACGGGAAATTTTCCTTAAAACCAGTTATCGAGTTTTATCGATCGAAAGTCGTGCCCGCATTGATATACGGAGCTGAAACTGCACTAGGCTGTCCCCACATCACGTGGGAGTCGTGCGATAACATCTTTTGGAAAAATGTTTTAAATCTTCCAAATGTAACGCCAGCAGCCTGCATCAGGTATGAGCTGAATCTGATATCAACGGAAGAGTTATATGGAACACACTCTGTCTATATAGGAAGGTGATTGGAGCTGATGACCTTCCATAGTTTAAAATCTTGAACAAGGGGCTCGCCAACAAAAGAAACACGATACTGGGGGGATGGGAAAAAGTGTGTGAGGATATTCTTTAAGAGCTCAACACTAATAAAGAAGCTTTATGCAAAAACCTGAATGCCGTGAAAAAGAAATTATGGAGAACAGATTGGATTGGAACAGCTGAGCGAAGGAAGAATCACAAAAGTATGAACTTAGTACCATCGGAAGCAAGGCATGTAAGGAATTGCCAAAATACCTTGAAAGGTTCCCGTCAAAACGAGCAAAATATCTGTTTTTAAAGTTTAAATTAAACTTATTCGACACAAAAGAGATTCTGACACAAAAGAGATTCTAAATCGAAGAAAAGGAGTGCAAAAAACAGACGACACTTGCCGTTTATGCAACAATGCCCTAGAAAACTTGAAACATCTGGTGCTCTATTGACCCGGTTTACAACCAGCAAGAACAAAATACTTTTAAGCGTAGATTGAGAAAAGAACAACTTGGAGCAGTGAAGAATGGTGGTGTGTAATTTTTGACGGGCGAAACAACAAATTGATATTTGCCCTAACTTTCTTTCTGGAACAGATGACCAAAATAATTGAGAACGGATCACAAAAGCTAAGTGAAGAGCACCTTACCAGAAATAAGAAAAAGATAATGAATATATGTTAACATCTTTAAAAGTTGTAACATTTTAAAAGTTTGTAATAAACTATAATAAAAAAAAGACTTAATCTATAAAAGGAACAGTACTTCTCAGTTTACATATATAATGTAGAGGTACCCTACCTCACATCCGTGCCCTTTGGCGGCCTTTGCTTGGGGCACTAGGTGAAGGCTATAAGTAGATAGAAGGAAGGTGGTTCCTAATCCTGGTATGACCTGAAACGTTAATGGAGTATACCGAAAATTAAGGACTGAATATTATCGTTCTTAACCGAATGAAGTTGTGCCAATAATTCGGAAACCTACCTCCTTCTTTCCTATGGGGTAACCCATACAGTTATCTCAATGTGGTAATCTGGGTTTATGGAGGTGACATGTTCTTTCCATCGGTAGTAGTTTTATTCAGGGCCAGGATCTACATGGAAAAACAATAATTTCCCAGTGTAACTATTCATTTTCATAATATAGGGTTTGTTGAATGCAGGCGTCATATAGCCAGCTTACCTCGTGAATGCCGCTTCATCAAGTGGTGAACGTGAACATTATGTTGAATGGGCGGTTTTGATTATGCAGCTTTTGGTCCTCCTTGTAACCTAAATAGTAGAATTACATCCCTAGTTTAATGTTCTGTACCCAGTGTGAATCCTTAGAGTTTGTCTAAGATGTGCTCTAAAGAATGCTTACCTCTGAGAGAAGGATGTCTCAGGGAAGCCTACTTATATAGTGCCTGCTGCTGCATGTGTCTTCGTGGCAGCGGTGTCCTTCGCTGCCGTTACCGTGTAAGTACAATGGACACCACGTATTGCTAAAAGGAAGAATAGGAAGGTTCGTTTCAGAGCAGCTGTGTACAGCGAAAAGGACTTTGTTGTATAGAATGCTGCCCTATCTGTTGCTGCCAGTTACTCACCGATGGGTTGCACAACTGTTTCTGCACGAGGGTTCCTAGGTTGATGGCGGTTCTCACAAGCCAGATCTCTAAACTAGTAAAAAAGACTCCATAACACCTCAACACGTATTTCTTTTTTCTTCTTTTCTTTTTTATTCTTCTTTCTATTCTTCTTTTTATTTCTCTTCTTTTTTCTTCTTTCTTCTTTTCTTTTCTCCTGTTTCTTCTTCTTTCCCTCTTTTGTTCTTCTCTTTTTTTCCTTCTTTTTTCTTCTTTTCTTTTTTCTTTTTTCTTCTTTTTTTTCTTCTCCTTTTCTTCATTATTTTTCTTCTTTTTACTTCTTTTCTTTCTCATTTCTTCTTTTTTCTTTTTTTCTTCTTCTTTTTTTCCTTCTATTTTTGTTATAATTATTTTAGGCGGGAAGGTTGGCATGTATGTAAATATGTTGGGGTCAGACCAGGTGACGGCGGGAAAAATGCCCTGGATAGGAACCTCACGTGCCTCTGCCCAAGAGGAAGCCATCCCCCCTGTGGACCTACCCTGCTCCCCAGACAGGAGGGTAGAACCCACAGAAGAATAAGCCAAGCAGATGGCATCCGGCAGCCATCAACTGATCGTGGGTACAGACGTCCCTCCCCAACCCCCCCAGCGGCTGTGCCACCAAATGTGACAGGCTGGGAGAGGAACTAAAGACCTTACTGCGTTCCAATAAACCAGGACAGCCCTCCTGACATCCAGAGTAGACCAGCAGATCTCCTCCCAGGAGGAGGGAGAGGGAAAAGAAGGAAGGAAGGAAGGAAGGAAGGAAGGAAAGAAGGAAGGAAGGAAGGAAGGAAGGAAGGAAGGAAGGAAGGAAGGAAGGAAGGAAGGAAGGAAGGAAGGAAGGAAGGAAGGAAGGAAGGAAGGAAGGAAGGAAGGAAGGAAGGAAGGAAGGAAGGAAGGAAGGAAGGAAGGAAGGAAGGAAGGAAGGAAGGAAGGAAGGAAGGAAGGTCTCCTGCTAGACGTGAAACTTGGAAGCCACCTTAGAAAGGAATGAGGGGTGACACTTAACAAACAAGTCATCAGGGGAGACAACCAGATAGGGCACCTTGCAGGAGAGGGTGCCAATCTCACCCAGTCTATGCGCAGAAGTGATAGCCACCAGGAAAACTGTTTTAAGGGTAAACATTTTAAGATGGACCTCCTCAAATGGTTCAAAAGGAGAGGACTGTAGGGCCTGCAGAACCACAGGGAGATTCCAGGAGGCAACCCAGAAGCAGAGATAGCCCTGGCCAATGTGAAACTCTTGAGCAGCCTCCTCACCAAGGAGTGACCACCCACATCAGGACCCCCAAAGGAGCGGGTGGCAGCCCACTGAGCAGGTAGAGTGGAGGCAGAGAGGCCCATGCTGTACCCCTCCTGCAGAAACTACAGAACAGGAGCCCCAGAACTCATGGTAGAGGAACAGCCCTGAGCCAGGCAGCAGGACATGAAGTGACCCCAGTGACGCTCATAGGCCTTCAAGGTGGAAGGACGCCGGTCCTGCTGAATGGAGGATGCCACATCATCAGAGGGGCCCACAGACACTAGGCGAGCCCTCTCAGTTTCCAAGACCCCCAGAACAGATTCTTTGGTCCCACCACCCCCTCCGGGCATAGCACCGAATCTAGACCCCCCTGAGAGAGGAAGCATGGGGGCAACCGCTAGGTCCAGCAGGAGGGGGCACCAACACCCGCACGGCCAAAGAGGAGCAACCAAGACGACCTCCGATTGAGAATCCCGAATCCAGAGCAGAACCTTCTGGATGAGGGGAAGGGGGAGACGCATACAGAAGCCCTGCCGGCCACAGGTATTTCAGGGCATCCACCCCTATGCCCAAGGGAGGGGAAGCTGGAGAGGAAACGAGGAACTTTGGCGGTCAGGGGAGAGTTAAATAGGTCCAAAAGCAGAGATCCCAGCACCCTACACCCCCTCCAAAAGACCACATCCTGCTGCACCCAATCCTCTGAAGAAAATACCTTGCTGAGGGGGTCTGCCACTGCATTGTCCCAACCCCTGATATGACTTGCAACAAGGACAGATGGTGAGTCTCTGCCCAGGTACAAAGACGAAGAGCCAGAGTCCCCAGAGACCTTGAGCTGTAGCTCCCCTGACGGTTCACACAGGCTACTGTGGCAGTATTGTCAGAGCTTAAGAAGACTGCCTTCCCCTGCAACATTGGGGCAATGGCCGGCAGAGCCCCAAAGGCCGCCGCTAGCTCCCTCCAGTTGAAAGACCTGGACGCCTCCCTGCTGGACCACAGCTTCTGGTGGGTCTGCCCCCAAAGAAACCACCCCCACCTCACCAGGCGGGCGTCTGTGGTAACATTGATCGGAGAGGGCAGACAGAGAGGAAACCCGTTTAACAGACTGGGCAGACGGAGCCAACATTGGAGCTGGTCCCAGAAAGGAGGGATCCACCGTAATCAGGGAATCGAAGTCCAGAGAGGCTTCTTTCCAGAACCTGTGGATGTGGAGAAGCAGCAGACAAAGATGAAGTCTAGCCCAAGGGACCAGGAACACACAGGCTGCCATGAACCCTTGTGTCTGAAGGAAGTCCTGGGCCTGAGCCACTTCCTGAGAAAGAAGAAGAACCAGGCCTGCAACCGCTGAGCCCTGGCGAGAGGAAACATCACCAGGCCCCTCGCTGCCCAGAACCAAGCCACGATAAACTGAAGGTCCTGAGACGGCTGCAGGTGAGACTTCAACCAGTTGATGAGGAAGCCCCTGGAACTCAGGAGGGCACAGGTAGCCTTCACATGTTGAAGCAGGAGGTCCATTGATCAGGCTTTCAGGAGCCAGTTATCAAGATATGGAAAGACCTGAATACCCCAGAGGTGCAGAGTGGCTACGACCTGTCCCAGAACCTTGGTGAAGACACAGGGTGCAGATTTGAGGCCAAATGGCAAGACCGGAATTGGAAATGATCCCTACCTACAGCAGACTTGAGAAAACTCTCATGGGATGACCAGATGGGAAGGTGAAAGTAAGCATCTTGTAGATCCAAGGATGCCAGGAAATCCAAATCTCTCACAAGTGAAAAAACTTGCTGAAGAAATTCCATTTTGAAATATCGAGTCTGAATGTGAAGGTTCAGGGCCTTCAGGTCTATGATAAGATGGTATGGCCCAGAGGGGTTTGGCACCAGAAAAACAATGGAGTAGACCCCCAGACCCTGCTCGTTCCGCAGATCCCACTGAATGACTTTCTTGGAGAGCAGGTCCTACAGGGCCAGATGCATGGCTGACCTCTTGACAGGGCACCTGGAGAGCGACGTCTGAATTGTGCTAGACGGAAGAGGAGGGGATACAAATTCCAGCTTGTAACCCCAGCGCACCAGTCGATTGACCCAGGCATACAAGGGATGAAGGCCAGAAAGAGGACACTCAGAGTGAAGGGTCAGGGGGGGAACCTACCACTAGCACCTCTGCCTTGTGTCCATTCAACTTCAGCCAGTTGAGGTTCATCCATTCCCCCACGGCCGTCAGGCACTGATGGAGGTACAACAACATCTCAGCCCGATCAAGATCTAAGCGGATGAGGATCTGAGTGCCGTCGGCATAGGCGTAGCACATGACGCGGAGGGAGCGGATGAGACACACCAATTGCCAGATGTAAATGTTAAAGAGAATAGGAGTCAAGGCAAAGCCCTGCAGCACCCCGCAGCTAAGGTGGCAGGGACCAAAAGAAAAAGGAGGTAGAGAAAGAGTCTGAATTCTATCTGCCAGGAATGAAGAGAACCAGGCCAACAATTGACCAGATATTCTGGTCTGGGCCAGGAGGGTCAGCAGGGTAGGGTGGTCCACAGTGTCAAAGGCCTCTGACAGAGATCTAAGATAAACAGGGCGCCAACCCCCCCTCCGTCCACCAGCCTGGCCATATCGTCCTTGACCGAGACCAAGCCTGAGCTTGAACTGGGGAGTAGAGGGTCTTGTACCCTGTGACAGAGTTGGGGCGGGGGGCTGTGAAGGCATCATGAAGCAAGACACAGACAACAGATTCAAAGTTCAAATAAAAAGGTTTTATTAACTCAAATGTCAGGAATGTTGAAGGCCTAACTTGCCCTATCTAAAGGTGGGATTTCATACCTAAAGAAACTAAGGAAAGTCAAAGTCAGAAAGTTCAACTTAAAAGTCGGTCTGTGTCCAAAACCTATACTTGTCCCCACAACTAAAGCTAAACAATATGTAGCGTTCTCAACAGTAAAAGAAATGGTTTTCCAAACAAAGTTCTGAGCTTCTTCCAGCTCCTGGCTTACTTTTCAGCTCACCTTCCCCAAGTTCAAGAAAGTTCCACAAAAGTCTTTGGATTCCCTTTCCCAATTTCAAGACAGTTCCAGAAACCCTCAGGGGTTCCCTTCCCCAAATTTTAGACAGTACCACAAAACCTTGGGGTTCCCTTCGCCAAGTTCAAGGCAGTTCCACACAACCTTGGGGTTCCCTTCCCCAAGTTCAAGAAAGCCAACTTGCACTTCTCTCAATCTTTCCAATATTCAAAAGCTGCTCCAGGCCTACTTCGTACTCCTACTGGTTTCTTAACAGTTCAATCTGATTGCTTTCTCTTGTTTTACTTCAGCAACTTCTTTGGATTTTCACAATTGGGGTTGCCTAGCCTAGACACAGTTGTCAGACCACATGGTCCACCCATTATAGGTCGAACAACCAGGAACCCTAGGCTCTTTAGGCTACACAGGATCTTCTGCATTTGTATCTGTGTGCTGGTTCACATTCAATTGGCTTCTCTTTGTCAGCCCCCCGGCTTTGCCACAGTGTGTTCATTACTTTGCCAGTCTTTTTGGCCTTGTCACAATGTATTTTCATATTTAGTGTACTTCGGGTGATTTTGTTCCTTCACCACATTGTTCTCATGCTCTCTTGCAATCTTTCATACTGGCTTTCTTTTGAGCTTCATATGACTCATGCTTTTCTTTCAATGGGCAATATTTGAATTTCACACACTCTTGTCATCAATGCACATCATTGCCAAAAGCCTTCCTTTAGTTTGGTATTCAATCATTGTGATTTTTCACTCTGCCGCTTGCCCATTACATTGTCCTTGTATTTTCCTTTCAACCCGTTATTTTGGGTTAATTTCTACTGTCATATGCTTTCTCATTCATTCTGCATCCACACAGCCCCAGGAACACCCTGGTTTGAGTGCTCTTCCCACTTTTCACACCGGTCCCTGGCGTCTCCTCCAAGCAGCTGTGTTTTCAGTTTTCAGCTCCGCCAACATGTTTATCTTCACAGGCAAGTCCCGCTCGCACACTGACATGTTTATCTTCACACGTGAGCCCAGCTTGCACTTCACTTTCTCTTCGGATCTCACAGCAGCTCTGCTCTCTCTCCACGGACGCTGTCAGTCATCTTTCTTCTTTCTTGTGTGTCCACAGCTCCTGCTGCGCACCTCCAACCATCGAGGCTTCCACATCTGTGTCCTTCTCGCGGCCTGTTTGGCCCTGGACTCCACAGTCCATTGGGGTCTTCTGCCGGCGTCATGGTTCTCCCAGAGGCCCAACCTCAGCTGCCTGCCTCCCCCGCTGGTCTCTTTGCTCCTGGTCTCCTCCCTTCTTATACACCTGCAACCACTTGACAGGTTGCAAGTGTGAGTCCCATATTGTAATTGCCTACGTGCAATTAGTGAAGCATTTGGGACATGCCTGACCTTTAGAATACTCTGCAGGCCTCTTCTTTGTCCCTGTACTCGAGTGGTGAAATGACTTACTAGTGTTCACTATTCCTTGTCGCCTCTTCCTCGTCCCAGTTCCACAGTGGGTGGAATGAGGGAAAGTGTGGGAAGATGTGTTGCAATAGCCCACAAAGGCAGAGGGAGGGTTAGATTGGTCTTCATAAAGAAAAGGGGGATACCATGTCTCATTATTAGCCCTCCTCTCTTTGATCCTCTTTCTGTGGCTTCTAGATTTATGATATTTTCTGATGTTACCCTGGCTAGAGGGATAGGGTAACAATATCCCATAAATGCTCCTGGGATTACAGGTTCATCATGGAATGGGAAGGGGGAGTACCACATCTCCCTCAGGGACCTCCTCTCCCCAATCCCCAATTACCCCACACCCAGGTGATCCTTCCTCGCTTCCCCAACCCCGGGGTAATGATCCAAAAGTGATGGCTTTTCCCTGGCCACCTGAGAAGAGGATCGATGGGGAGTAGATATTAGGATGCCCTCAGGATTCTCACACGGCCTAGAGTCCGGGAACCCTATATAGTGGATACTTGCAGAAGAACATCAGCGGTAGCCTCTTTGTCCAGATCCTTCCCCTTAAAATCAGATGACCTGGAGGAAAGGAGAGTCATCCAAGCTGGGGATGAGGAAGAAGAGGAAGGGGAGACCCCCCGTACTTCGGTGTCCCTCGATCCCCTCCTCCTGCAGGGCCTTCCTGAGGATTTTTAGCAGCTTATCATCTGGCACTCTGCTTCACCTTCTCCTCTTGGGAGGGGGAGAGGAGGAGATGGATTGCGAAGGAGGACGAGGCTCAACATGCCTCAATTTTGCAGCACATTTCCTCATGGCAGCCATCCCACACAGGAATAAGCAAGAGACAGAGGCAGGCCTGGTTAGCCCAATTTAAAAAAGGCACCAGAACCACAGAAAACGGGAAACCAGGGTTGCCTAGCAACCCTTAACAAGAAGCAGCTGACTCAGTGGTCCGAGAGAGGCAATCCTATACATGTAGGCCTAGGATCCATGGAAATAAGTGAATTCCCATAAACAGTGCAGAACACCCAGCTGCCCAACTCACCTCTGCCTGGGGTGCAATCACCCCAGGCTTGCAGTATCCACAACCCCTTGCCACTCTGCTACTGGGGAAGGGATGCACCCACCCCTGACAGGGCAGGTCCCCTCAACCACTTCCCCACTTTCACCTATGCCGGCGAAAGAGGGAGGGCTCGGGCAACAGCCAGGCCTCAACAGAGGGTCCCTGTCCAGCAGGGACCCCCCAGAGAAGATGATGCCGCAGCTGGATGACCCCCGGCCTAGCAGGGACTGGTCGATGCCACGGCCATGAAGACTGGTCCTCCCCCTGGCTATGCCACGGAGGGGGACAAAGAAGAACAGTAGCACCTGCCAAAGGCGGGAACAAAAACAACTGTTGTGGCTCGGGGGATGCAGGCTATTATGCCCAGAGTTGGGAGGAGGAGGGGGGCGTGACTAAGGGAAAGTAGAAAATAGAAGAGGGGTTCCTCTGGGAGGTGCATCACCTCATACTTTAGTACTGGGACGAGGAAGAGTGGACATGGAGGTAATGTGGGTGCCCTGACAAGATCATTTTTGACCAGAGCGCAGCTGCGTCATGTTCCGGCCAAATTCTATGTCAAGACCGGAGGTGAGCATTATGCTTCAACTTCTTTAATCTTACTCAGCAGTTTCAACAAATAACTGAAAATGAACCTTCAACCTCTCATTTTCGTTTGTTTTCCTTTTCTTTTTCTGAACTACATTTCCCTCTAAACCAGCGGTATTGAAACTGTGGGGCGCGACCCCCCAGGGGTCCGCGGGTGCATCCCTGGTGGGCCCTGAGAGTTCAGCATGAACATTTTTTTTTTTTTTTTTTTTAGATTGGAAGAAATGGGCAGGGGTGGCTCACATGGTCGGGCTGAAGCATGAAACTGTCTCAGGCAACAATGAAAAAGTGGCCTGCAGTTGTAAATGGATATTCATTCCTTTAGTCACAGACTGGGCCTCATTACAACTATGGCGGTACGGTAACAACGGTGCCAGTAAGCTACCGGCACCGTTGCTACCGTACCGCCATAGTAAGAGTTGTGCTTGCGGGTGCCTGACAGCCCGCCAGGTCTGAACTGGCAGGCCATGTGGCACCCGCGAGCACAGCTCGTCGGATGCACCGGCACCGTTATAACGGTGCCGGTGCATCCGAGCTCCCCATTCCCATTTGAGCCCTATGGGGCTGAAATGGGAATGGGGATCTACTGGTACCGGCACCTGCGAAAGGGCAATTATCAGGTCCGCCTAACTCGGCATGAACCGGTAATTGCCCATTTGCGGGTGTCGGACCCGGATGCAACTCCAGTGGCAGCCGTGCCGGTTTTACCGGCACAGCTACCGCCAGGGTTGTAATGAGGCCAACTGTTTCAATAGTACTCAAGGGGGTGCTTTGTGTTAAAATGTAAGTAAATTGTGATATATTGAGCAACAATGGTCAAAATTACTTACTGCATAGTTAAGTAACTCATCAAAGTTTTCCACATTGGCCAAAATGGTGGCCCATTTTGACTGGCCCACACTAGCATTTTACATTTTTGGTACAGGCATTGCCCTATAGGCCAGTCCGAGCCTGGCGGCTCATCCATAATGGCGAGGGGGCGCCCACCCAGTGGCCCCTCACCCATTATGGAGGAGCTAAGGAGCCAGCCCAGTGAAACAGTGAGCACTCCCTCAGCTGCTTTTTCCAGCTGATGGAGTGCTCCTGGGCTGGCTGAACTGTCAAAGGGAAACACTGTTTCCCTTTGACAGTTCAGTTTAGTTCCCCAGCCGCACATGTTCACTGAGCCATGCAAGTGCTGGGGCGTTTTGCTTCGCCAGCATTGCATAGCTCATTGGAAATGCTGGCTGGGGCACTGCATGTCTGTATGTCCGAGGGGGAGCTCCTGCGCCTCCTCGCACATACGGACAGAGCAGCCTGGAGAAGGGCGTTTCAGCACCCACACGCAGGCCAATGTAGAAGGTATGTTCATTGTTTTTATTTAAACATTTGTATGGATGCGTTTATGCTTATGTTATGAGTGAGTGTATGGTGATGGATGCTCGTGTGAATGATAGAGTAATTGCTGTATGAGTGTGCAGCGCCTTGCATACACACATAATCATGTTGATTGTGTTAGGCCCAGTGGGGCCTAGGGGACAGGGATGGTATCTTTTTACTGGACATCTATTATAGATGTCCAGTAAAAAATGTCATGCCCCCTGGGCGCCCCAGCACCAATTGCAAACTGTTTGGGTATTAACCCATTTTTTTGTTAAAAGTATGCTCTACAATGCAACATTTTAACCCATTATTTAAAAAAAAAAACCTTGAACCCCCATTTATTGGTTCGGGCTCCCTCACTATGCTCGGTCGCTATGGCATTTTTGGGGGAAATAGTTATGCTCCTCCACTTAAAAAAAATCACCAGCCGCCACTGGCCCTCAGACTGTATTGGGAACGGGATGGGGGGAACCCAGGGACTATGGTGGGAGCACAATGGGCGCGAACCATGGGATAGTGGTGGGAGCAGAGTGGGGAGAGCCCAGGGTGTGTGATATGATATGATATGATATGGCATTTGTAACGCGACTATACACAAGTGTTTCAAGGCGCGACGAGGCCGGGGGGGTGGACAAAGGGAGACAGACAACGATCCTACTAGGCCAGGTGTCATTCAGACCGCGCAAGTGCAAGGGGAGAGGGGACTGGGAAAAGTGCAAGGGGAAGGGGAGAGGGGGAAAGTGCTGTACATGGTTAGTAGAAGACAAGATAATTAATAGGGCCAGCTGGTGGCAAGTGCAAGGAAAGTGCAATACGTGGTTAGTAGAATACAAGATGAATAATAGGGCCAGCTGGTGGCAAGTGCAAGGTAAGTGCCGAGAGAAGGGGCTGTGGGATACAGAGACAGTCCCGTACTGCAGGTAGGCAGTGCAGGGAAGAGAGGCTTGGCCAAGGACCGAGATCGGTGAGTGGCCCAGTAGCGGATTCGGTGCAGGTTCAGTGATTTTATGATGAGTTGGGGAGAGACCAGGGACAGGGTAGGAGTGGGATGAGGGAGCCCAGCGACTGTAATGGGAGCAGGTGACGGCACGCAATATATACTGTCCATTTGGCATTTCTGGGGGGTCCCGACCTGCCCAAATTTTGCTCAGGGGGCCCCGGCCAAATAAGTTTGAAGACCACTGCTCTAGACACTGTCTCTTCTGTATTTCACTGTCCTTCCTGATCCTGTATGAGTCACTTCCTGTTCTCAACTCCTCCTCGTCTTTTCCTGCTCTTCCGTAAGATAAGTTCACTTTCTCACTGTAGAGCATTACGTTCTTATAAATGTATAGAATTGAGCACTAGTAGAAGCGTGTATGCGGTAGTAGAAAGGGCAGCGTAGCAGCATCATACCGGAGCAAGCGTACGGTTTATCCCTCAAATTTTGCGACTTACTGAATAGCAGTACTTTACGGTGTAGGCATTTACGTTCTCGCCGGAGAGGACAGGATTAAAGAGAGCAGACCCTCGGCCGCCGCCAGAGCCTGTGCTTTATGGTAAGCACGCCCAGGGGTCTCAGCGATGCAGAGGATGAGAGTGGTGCCTGCTCAGAAGTTCTTCCTCGCCTCAGTGAGGAAGGAGAGAGCAGCGGCTGGTCAACGCAAAGAGTGCTGAGCTCCTGCAGGGCGTCCAACCTCATGGGGGCGTATCCTCCCTCCGACAGCTCTGCCTCAGCAAGTAAGGTAGAGCAGCACGCGGCCAACGCGAGAGCGCTGAGCTCCCGCTGGGCCCCCACCCTTGCGGGGGCGTGGCCTCCACCTGACAGCCGGAATCAGAGGACACAGAGGAGCGAGTTCCCACCTTTGGATAGGCGGGGCCTCCTCCTCCGAATACAGCCGTCGTACAAGCAACAAAGCAATTAAACAGTAAACTAAATGCTTATATAAGCACGAAATCTGCCAGTATAAAGAAAGATCAACAGGTGGCTAACGAGCGGAAAAATGATGACTCCCCATAAAATAGCTCTCAGGAGCAAGGAGCAGGAAGCAGACATTGCTGCTAAAGTACAAGAGTTGCCCGCCACAACATTTCAGAGGCATACTAAAGAGTAGTGGACTTGCACATAAGCCTGCAAGCCAGACAATGGGCAATCAACAGCCTACACCTCATTCTGTCGAGCTACGACTGGGAGGAATAGGAGCAGGCTCGGGGCCTGGCATCGAGTTTTAAGGAAGTGCTGGGGAGCTCTTTAGTGGATGCCGTGGCACAAGGGGTCGAACCCTTGCAGGAAAGACTGGCCAGACTGGAATCAGAAATGGGGCACCAGACCAGAGAAGGTCAGCACATCCACAAAGGCTTGCAATAAGGCAGGATCGCAGGGGGGGTAACGAGGTCCAGAAGAGGAAAAACGTTTCTACCAATCCGCGGCCACCACTACAGGGCAGACACTGAGGCCCGAGAGGCAGCCAATGCCTTCAGCAAATTGAGGAAGGCATTCCTCCAGAGATCGGCAGTGCCATGCCTCCGGACACCCACCACAGCGGAAGAAAATATGGGTGAGCTCGAAGCAACTCAGAGGAAGGGTCACCTGACACCGTAATTCCCTCCCAGGAGGAATATAATAAGATAGAGGAAGAATGGGCGAAGCCTACCAGGGGTAAGAGGATGAGAAAAGAGAAGAACATAGAGCCAGAGGAGCTAGAGATGTGACATGTTCGACCCAGACCTGCAGAGAGGTTAAGGAAGTCCCTAGGTAAAGATACAATGCAACGCATGAGGGCGGAATGCCCAAAGCCAGAGCTGGCGGGCAGAGTGGCCGAGGCACTGGTTTTGGAACGCAAGATGCTAGCGTTCATGACCAAAGCCTCCAAAGACATAAGGAAAAGGATGGACAGGTCATGGAAGAGCTGTCAGGGGTTTATGGTCAATCTATCGAAAAAGATGCATGGAAAAGACAATGCATAGAAAAATATGCATCGAAAATAAATGCATCGAAGTTCTATGTTTAACATTAAAAGTACATATCCATCGAAACTTTTCCTACGAATGGATATGTAATTTTAAATGTAAAAGATAGCATTTCGATGCTGTTATTTTCTACGTTAAATGGAGCTGTCCAGTGCTGAAATTTCGACACTCGCCAGCTCCTTGTAACTTTTTTTAATCTAACCCTTAATCTAACCCTTAATCTAACCTATCCATCAAAATTAACCATCGAAAATGATTCAATGAATATGCTTTTCGATGGAAAGGCAATTCAATTAATGATTTTTGAGTGAAAGGTATTCGATGGAAAGGGTTTAGATGGAAAGACCAGATACCCTGTCAGGAGAAAGTTCTCGACCTGACAGGACCTTTGGCCAAGATAATGGACCTGGCGGAACGTGCCAGGGATACCGGAGAGGAGATCTACCCGGACATCCTGGCCAACTGGGCCCAGAGCGCGGTATGTCTCCTAGGAAACGCCAATTGTGCCATCTCCTCGGAGAGATGGAGAGGAGGGCTGCTGAAGATAGATGACAGCTGGGCGACCTGTCGTTTCATTCCTCAAGAAGACCTCAGGGAGGTAGAGCCCAGAACAGGGAAGGGAGGCAGCAGGATACCTTCTTCCCGACTAGGAAGAGGAGCCAGTCAAACGCACAACTCAAGCTCAGGTGAGAGCGACCGCTTATCCACCAGTGGGGGGCAAGATGGGAAGATTTTGCGGCAGCTGGCAAGCTCTTTCGAGCAATGCCTTGGTACTCCAGACCGCGCAGGGACTACAGCTAAAATGTATCAAGCAGCCGGCACAGGACAGGGTCCCTCGACCGATGCACATGGCCAGCGCAGAGCATCACATCCATCACCAAGAATTAGTGCAGGTAGAGAGCAAAGAGACTATAGAGCTATGCTGGCTAGCCCCACGCTTTATCAGCAATACATTTCTACTGCAGAAGAAGGACAAGACGAGGCCGGTCATAAACTTGAAAGAGCTGAATGGCTGGTTAATGTACAGGCACTTCACAATGGAGGGTATCCACCAGTTGAGAGATATACTAAGAGAAGGGCACTGGCTAGCGGGAGTGGACCTAAGGGACGACTTCCTTGCCATACCCTCAGAAGAGAGTTTCTGCCCTTATCTAGCATTTTGGTGGGAAGAGTGTTTATGACAGTTCAAGACCATGCCTGTGGGCCTTGCATCTGATCCCTGGGCATTCCCCAAACTCATGAGACCAGTAGCATCGGCCATCAGAGAAAAAGGAGTCCGTATGATGGTCTATCTGGATGATATCCTGTTGCTAGCGGAGGACAGGGAGACATTGAAGTACCCGACAAGCTGGGTAATACACCTCCTGCAGTCATTAGGATTCCTCATCAATCAGGAGAAATCAGATGTCACTCCAACAAGAAGACTAGACTTCCTAGGATTCGTGGTAGACACCAAGAAGGCAACTCTCAATTTGCCAGGGAGAAAGATGCAATACATAAAGAAAGAGATCAGATTATGCCTCGCCAAGCAGACAGTGTTCCTCCAGGAACTGGGGAAAATAGTAGGCCTATTAGCATCATCCATACAAGCCATCTTCCCAGGGCCCCTGCTTTACAGAGCCCTGCAGAGGATAAAGATCAGACACCTGCAGCAGGGGTTGAGATACCATCAGTCGATACCGCTGGATCGGGAGTCAAAGACAGTGCTAGAGTGGTGGCTGCAGAATATGGAAGCCTGGAATGGCAGACCCATATTCGGAGACCCGCCAGACTTGGTAGGGGAGTCAGACGCCAGCAGAGCATGAAGGGGAGCAAGATGCGGCCCCTTAGAAACAGGAGGAAAATGGAGTTCACAAGAACTACAGCTTCCTATTAACTGTTGAGAGCTTCTAGCTGGGTCATTCGCAGTGAAAGCTTTTTCCAAGGGGAGAGCGAATTGCTGCATTCTGCTGAAGATGGACAACATCTCAGCAGTCAAGTATATAAACCACCTGCGGAGCTCAAGTTCGAGGCTCCTGGCGGAACTAACAAAAGACTTCTGCCATTATTGCCTGGAGTCAGGGATCTCAGTCACAGTGGAATATCTCCCGCGGGCGCTCAACGTGATTGCAGACTGGAACTCTCAGTAGCTGACGTATTCCAGCGACTGGAGGTTAGACACAAACATATTCGCGCGAGTGGAGCAGCTGTGTGGGCCTTTCAACACAAACCTGTTCACCTCGAGGCTCAACGCCCAGAAAGAGAGATACTACAGTTGAAGACTGGACCCGAATGCTCAAGGAACGGACCCGTTCCTCCAGGACTGGAGGGGGCAGCTGCATTACACATTCGCCCTTTGCGATGATCAGCCAAGTACTAGCAAAGGTTTGCAGGGAAGGAGTGAAGATAGTCATAATAACGCCTATCTGGAAATCACAAGTGTGGTTTCCAGACCTGATGGAGCTCTCTTCAGACTTCCTGAGGATCCTCCCATCAGGCCATCGACTACTCACTGACCCAGTTGGGTCGTCTCACCCTCTGCGAGTGACAGGGTCTCTTCCCCTGATGGCATGCAGGGTATCAGGTACAGATGGTCTCTGACAGGCATTTCGAATCAAGCTGCACGACTCATTGCAGACTCCTGGGCCACGTCCATCAGAAGGAGCTACGGTGTGGTTTGGAGCAAATGGGCAGCCTAGTGCAAGAGGAGATGTTTTTCTCCTGTTTCAGCCCCTATAGTAGAGGTCCTAAATCTTCTGGCAGACCTGCTCAAAGACAGCAGAGCTTTCAGGACAATGGGAGTAAACAGATCTGCCATCTATCCTGGTCACACTCAGGTGGACGGGACGACAGTAGGGGAACACCCTGCGGTTATTAGACTTATTACCCGCTTGAGTGTAGCAAAATGTATTCGCGAAAATGAGTTCAGGACAGCTGAGATCCGGCCAGCGGGGGTGGCGCAGTTGCTAATAGTGCGCAGGAAGCCACACAAGGCAGTAGCCACAGCTACAATCGCTAGATGGGTCAGGGAGATTATGCAGCTAGCGGGAATCGACCTGGCACAGTTTGGTGCCCACTCGGTGAGAGGGGCTATTGCGTACAAGGCATATGTATCAGGCATAGCATCGAGCGACATACTTAAGGCAGCAGACTGGGCTAGGGATAGCGCGTTTAAGGCATTCTATCTCAAGCCAGTGCCTTCAGTAGCGCAAACAGTAGTGGGGAGCTTTAAACAAGCATAATGCCTGTCTCTGCGCTTGACATAGAATAAAAATTACTGTGCAGAGAGTCTTGATTCTATTAAAGACAAGCAGGCAAGCATTAGACTCCCACCCAATGTGTACACTGTATATTTACATGCATAACATCTTGACAGGGGAAGACCAGAAGAGCGGCTGAGCGCTGATCTGAGGATAGAGGCAAGGACCTCCAGAGAGGCGGGCCGAGCAGCCCAGCAGGACTCGACAGGAGACAGAGGTTAAGATTTGAGGAGTAAGGTTTGGTCTGGATGGACAGTTAACAGATAGACATTTGGACAGTTTGTCAAAGTTCGGGGTGCATTTTAGAGCATCCAAAGAAGAGGAGGAGTTGAGAACAGGAAGTGACTCATACAGGGCCAAGAAGGACAGTGAACTACAGAGGACACAGTGTTTAGAGGAAAATGTATTTCAGAAAAAGAAAAAAAAACAAGGAGAGGTTCAAGGTTCATTTTCAGTTATTTGTTGAAACTGCTGAAGAGTAAGATTAAAGAAGTTGAAGCAAAATGCTCACCTCCTTGTCTCTAATAGAATCAAGACTCCCTGTGCAGTACGCAGGGGTAATCTTCATTGTATGTCAAGACCAGAGGCTCTGGTTATGCTTTCTCTTTCATTTTACTAAACGATCAGCAATGAACAAACCAATAACATGATAGTAACAAAGATCAAACTACAACTCCCAGTTTTGATAGAGTCTTTGGTAGTCCCAATATTATTGGCCTCTGAACTGACCATGTGCCAAACATAACCAATCATTACTGTCCATGTCCATAAACACACTGTACATCCTCCATTACTTCCTCTTTCTTTGCTGCTTGGCAGCAAGTCAAGTACACTTTTATGTTTTCATTATCTTGAATGTGGGAAACTGTGATCACTGTTGAGGTTTACTGTAGAGCGCACAGCATAGGGTTATCTGGCGCAGCATATCCACGAGGAGTTTTGGCAATTTTGTTGCGGCCCTGACGGAGCAGGGGCTCCGGCGCCTGCAACGACGTTAGGTAGCCACCGAGAGCAGCACAGTCACATTAGAGGGATACGCGGTTGGACTGCATAGTTCTGGCGCGTCACTCTCTTCTTCGGTGACCTTGTTGGTTAAACCCTTAGGCATAACAGAGAGGAAATTAAGGCAGAAAAACCCCTTTCTTGACCATCAATCAACTTGATTGTGATATACACACACAATATCTAGTGCAGTGACACACTCCCGACAAAACGATCGTAAGATCGCGAGGATGAGAACAGCGCCCCTGCAGGCCACAAGAGCCACCGCAGCTCTTGATTGTGACGGACACAGTCCAGGTAACACCTGATATATATATATATACATAAGCCTGGCTAACCTATCTATCTATCTAGCTGAGTCTTATATTGCGCCAAACACCCATGGGCCTCAAGGCACTCACAAGACAGATACAACAATAAACAAAAAGGCAATTATCAGAAGGAGGAATTAAAGTCGGTAGAGTGCGGGAAAGGCCTAGCCCAGATCAAAAGATGTGGTTTGATTTCTTAAACTGGACAGTTGACCCACAGCCCTTAAGAGCAGACGGAAGCTGATTCCAGAGATCCCGGTCCATGCATGAAAGCCTGAGCCTTCAAACCTCTTCAGCAGAACCCGTGCTGTAGAAGAATGTCTTTGTTGGAACAAAGAGTTTGCTGAAAGGGAACTCTAGAAATTCTGGCTGACAGGTAATTCAGGGCTTTACCTGTCAGACAGTTATGAACTAACATGGTGCCTTTGAATCTGATTTTTTGACTAACGGGCAACCAGTGTAGTCTTCTGCGAGCATTGGTAACATGGGTACATCAACCAAGGCTGCAAACAGCCCAGATTGCTCCATTCTGGATCACCTGGAGGCTTTTGCAGTAGTCTAGTTTGGTATTATTAATAACGGCAGCCTCATTCATGGCCCGATTGGTCTCTGAGAGGTATGGACGAATTTGCCACAGTAGGTGAATATAGAAGGAGCAAGAAGATTTAAGATGAAGAACGTGTTTCTTGAATCAAAGATGGGAGTCAAAATAGACGCCTAGTGTTTTCATATCAGAAACCTTAATGTTCAAGATCATATATATATATATATATATATATATATATATATATATATATATATATATAATGGTGACAGACCCAAGCACCCTCTTTGATACAAGATATAATCCCCTGTAGCTTGTGGTAATGATGAGCTCCTCTAGTGATGAGGGAAAGGCTAGTATTAGCCAAACGATAAGTCACTCAGACCTTACACATGTGCTACAAAAGGCTCTGGGAGCCTCGTTGGAGCAGGGCCCTAAACAAATTGCTCTGATGGAGGATTGCCTCAAGTTTTCTCAGGGGTTAGAAGAGCTGAAGGGGATTAGAGCACAGGGGAGAGTGAAAGGAGACAGAAATATAGCCCATAGGCAGATGAGGCTCATAGCCCCGGGCACTCCACCAAAAAAGAAGGGTGGTAAGAGAAGGAATTTGAGAGCCAGAGCAAGACCTAGCAGGTGGCAAGATGGATCATCCGAGACCTCAGACGAGGAGGAGGATGGCTGGGAAGATGATTACTCAGAGGAGAAGGTATTCTCAATATCATTCTCAGACGAGGAAGGCCGAAAAGTGCCAAAGAAAAAGAAAGTTGATAATGAAGAGGACGGTGGGGGTGATGAATTTGACTCTGAAGCATTGATACACCCCGGGTCTTCCAAATAGGAACAACCAAAAAAGATAGCATCCTATCTTAGAAAAATGCCTAAGGGCACATCTGGCAAGTCAGAAGCAAATTGAGGGTGAAATGCCTGAGACCACACCTCGCTGCAGATACTCCCGAGATAGACGAGAAAAATTGTCACATTTATGGGGAAATATGTGAAGGACGTGAGGAAAGGGTTGGATAGGTCCTGTTGCTCCTGCCACGACAAGATGTTGGATATAGTAGGCCCACTCACTAAGATCTTACAAATGGACGAATAGGCCAGAGAAAAAATGAGCCGGTGGACCCGATTGTACCTAGCTGGTGGGCCAAGATGGCCATTTGTATGTTGAGTAATGCCAACTACACGATTACCACAGAGACGAGAAGGTCTCTACTAGTCAAAATAAACCCCAAACTGAGTGAATTAACCTCTTCGGAGGCAGTGACCGCAACAAAGGGGAAACTCTTCAGGGATTAATTCATCAAGGAATTAACCAAATTTGTGAATTCCTATGCGGCACTTGATAAAGCACAAGCTTTGCTCAAGAGAGTGTTCGGGAGACACATTTTTTGGGAAGGCTGGCAGAGGAAGGGGTCGCTCTTCGAGCTGTTTCCCATACAAAAGGGCCTACCACGATAGATCACACTGGAGAGAGCAGGAAGATCGGAGGCAGTACCCCTTCTCCCCCTCCAGGGGTAGAGTAAGGGGCACAGGTTGGCAACAAGAAGATCGTCAACAGAGTTCCACAGGTGAGGGCAAGCGAGCTTCTGCGCACCTTAAGCATAATGACCCCGGCAGTAGGGAGATTAGCAGAGCATAAAGAATGCTGGCGCGACATATCCAAAGATACTTGGGTCCTGGAAAAAGTTCAGGGCTTCCAAATAGACGTTTACACAACACCTCGGCAAGCGAACACCCCAAGGCCCATATGTATAAACCTAGAGGACCTACAGGTGTTAGAGGAAGAGCTGAAGGGACTAAAGCGCAAAAGAACTATGAGGCAGGTGACAGACTCAGCAGTGGTGTTCATAAGCAATATGTTTCGAGTGAAAGGGAAACACAAAGTAAAACAAGATCATCAATCTGAAGGGGTTGAACGAATTTGTGATATACAGACACTTCAAAATGGAGAGGATTCACCTTCTAAGGGATATATTATTACAGGGCGACTGGCTTGCAAGGTTACACCTGAAGGACTCATATCTGACGGTGCCCATAGCAACACAGCACCAGAGGTTTCTGAGATTTATCTGGGGAGAGACAACATGGGAAATCCTTTGCCTACCGTTCGGACTGGTATCCGCACCTTGGTGTTTTACCAAGTTAATGAAACCGGTGGTAACTCGTCTGAAGGGGCAGGGCATCCACCTCATAATATACCTGGACAACATATGCATAATGTGCCAGGACGGGCAGATGCTGCAGATACAAGTGCAGACGACGGTAGAAATACTTCAGAAACTGGGTTTTCTGATGTAGTGGGAGAAATCCAAGGTTCTACCAGAACAGACCATGGAATTCCTAGGTTTTGTGATGGATACAATACAGGGATCTCTCAGCCTAGCCTCAGCCGAGCAATCACCAAAGTGAACGACATCAAAAAACAAATAAGACATACTTTGTCGAGGAGAGAATTGTCGCTGAGGGACATTTCGAGGCTAGTAGGACGCTTAGCATCATCGATTCAAGCCGTATTCCCAGGGCCTCTACATTACAGGTCCCTACAGAGGTTAAAAATCCAACACCTCAGCAGGGGCACATTTTATGAATCAAGCGTTCCAATTCCCCAAGAGGTAAGAGAGGAGTTGTAATGGTGGCTACATCACATGGATGCTTGGAACGGGAGAGCTATATTTGGCTCTTCTCTGGACTTGATCATAGAATCCGACGCCAGCAGATGGGACTGGGGAGCCCGATGTGGGGACATCTCATCAGGGATCAGTTATTCGGAGCAAGCAGCATCCCTCCACACCAATTGTCTGGAACTGATAGCAGGGTCCTTTGCAGTGATATGTTGGATGCCAGAGAGAGCACAATGTTGTGTTCTACTCAAGATGGAAAACTTGTCAGCAGTCAGGTATATAAACAGTCTGGGAGGCACGAGATCCAAGTTGTTCGCAGAAATGGCGAAGGAATTCTGGAAACTCCACCTTCAGAGACATGTCTCGGTGACAGCAGAGTACTTACCGAGCCGCCAGACCGAGGTAGCCGACTGGAACTCCAGATATCTCAGAGACGCCAGCGATTGCAAGCTGGACAAGGAAGGATTTCGAGGACCGATGATTCGGTGGCGACTATGCCAAGAGATTGAACAACCAACTACCTTGCTTTTTCAGCTGGAGGCCGGATCCGGAAGCAGAAGCAACAGACGCATTCCTCCAGGCATGGGGCCATGAAATAAACTATGCTTTCCCCATTCTCAATGATTGTGAGGACGCTATGCCTAGTGAGGAGGCAGAATACATCCATAGTTCCGATTACTTCAGACTGGAAGGGTCAGGTGTGGTTCCCCACTCTCTTGGAGGGTTTTGACAAAATGCGATGCAAATTGTGCAAGTTAAAGAATATTCATTCATTAACACTGGTCAAAACTATTAGCCGTGTGGTGAAGCAATTTATCAAACTGGCCCACTTTGACCAAAAAATCTGACCCACACTAGCATTTTGCATTTTTGGTTTGGGCATTGCCCTACAGGCCAGTCCAAGCCTGGCTGGGTTTTCATAATTTCCAACCCTACACATTTAGACAGTAGGAGTCTACTTTTGAAGTAGTCCTACTGCCTTCAGATTTTGGCAACAGATCCTTCTTTTATGGTATATGCAAGGATAATCGAGAAGTGGCTACATTTGTAATCAAAGCTGAATTGTCTGAAGGGTTGCAATTCCGAGTTGTGGGTAGATGAAAGGAGTTGATACAGGAATTATTTATTAAATTACACATTCTTTAGACCATCTTCTTCTCCCCCTGCTGCTCTGATAGCAGTCCTCTGCTCTACTACTGCTTTTGATTCTCAAATTCAATGACTATACTAACAGTATATCATTTCTCTGCTCTCTTACCACATAAACCATCCATGACCCTCCATGCCATGCTTTCCCCACCCATCCCTTAAGAATGGCTCCATTTCCTCCTCACTCTTTGTGAATATTTTGCTATTTACTTTCCACCCATGATTAGACAAATAAGAGACACTCTGCATAGCCTCCTTTCTCTTTCACCCGCTACATACCTTCTCCACCTTCTCTCGCCCCCACCATTTCTCTCAGATACAGAGTGGACCATCCCACTTCTCTCCCACAAACCCACTGAACTCCTAACCATCCTCCGCACAGCCAACCAATTAATACTCTGCTCACTTCCTTTCATCTGGACTTCCTCTTCAACCCATCCCTCTCCACAGATATCGTAACTGACTGCTTGAAAATAGCCACTATCCTTCTCATACTGAAGAAATATGGTGCCAATTCCACAACTCCTCTTTCTACGGATCTGACTCCCTCTCTCCTGCCCACAGCTCTAAAATCCTAGAGTGTGATGTATTTAACTAAACTACCTTAAGTCTCACAAATTCTGTGATTCTGTCCAATCCAGATTTTTCATACTTATGTTCAGGAAAGTCATGATTCTAGTAAAGACACAGAAGCAAAGTATTATGCTTACTCTTTACTTCAAATACTCGAGCAGTAAACACAATCAATAAAGCTTTATCCAACAAACTCAATAAAGAGATAATATTTCCTCGACCATGTAGTCTTTGGAGTTTGAAACTTCAACCCTCTAAGGGATTGTCACATGACAATATTCACCAATCGTGATGCTTGTGTCCCATCACCTCACAAGTCCTTCTTAATCCTTCCTCTTTATTTCGCTGTCCCTTTGCAGCTTTCTGTAACTTAACCAAACGCCTTAACTCTGTGTAGAACAGGAAACTCAGAACCTCGGATGACAGCAAAGTCTGAAGGCCTCCACAGTATACTGCTTTCTTCAGTCCAGCACTAATCCATGAGAACTCTCAGGACCATGCTGGCTTGGCCTCCGCACCTAGAATGTCAGACCACAAACCAAAACCAGACTCAGGTCAATTCCCCTGGTGGAAATCGCAATAGTGTTTGCGTGGTGATCCTCTGGCCACGCTTCTAGCCACACTACTCCGCCTTACCCCGAAGCGCATGCTCTAAGCGATTGCGAGGGTGGGATAATATGTCGCATCGATGTGTTTAATAGAATCATGACTTTCCTCAACGTTATTATGGAAAATCAGGATTCTGTGTCAAGACCGGAGAATCATATTATGCTTGTTTAAAGCCTACTTAACACCAACGAGGCTAGCTGGTCGATCAACTTGAAGTAGAAGGTCTTAAATGTAAGCTTGGTCTGCAGCTTTAAGAATGTCCTGTAGGTGGTCTCCACCAATGAAGGCCTTTGAAGCCATAGCACCTCCCGCGGAAATGCACCCTGCAACATAATATATCTAGGCCTGCTTGCTGCATGGCCCACTTTATCCTACCTTGTGGAAACCACCGAAAGGGCTTGCGAAGAGCAATGAATACCCGCCTTTCTCCCACGAGTCTAAGATGTGCGGTCTGAGCTCGACAACGCTTTTATGGTCAACTCATCATTGTCTGTCCAGCTTAGAAAGAACAGGAGTACTTCATTCATGTCACATAGCCGCAAATACTTGGGTGTTGGTGGCCGGATTGCACACACCTCTGAGCAACCTAGCAATCAAGGCATGTTCACCGATCGGTGCACCCAAAACCGGTTCATGACCCGCCGAAATGGCCAATCTGAACGTATTCATCTACCCATGAGAGAGTGGTCTTCAAACATTTTCATCCTGAGTGCCCTCCTACCCCCACCCTGAGCACATTTTGGGCAGGATGCGCTTCTCTCCCACAAGTCCCAAATAGCCAGTAAGTCCATATCATTGTGAATGATCATGCGCCATCGCACAGTCCCGGAGCTTCCTTCACCCTGCCCAGTCCCTAGGTGCCCCCACCCCACTCCCAACAGTCACTGGATGCCCCACACCTTTCTCCCAGCAGGGTCTGGGTGCCCCCCACCCCTCTCTCAACTGTCCTTTGGTGCCCCCCACCCCATTCCCATCAGAACCTGGGGTTTCCCCACCCCACTCCAAGCAGTTCCTGGGTGCCACCATCCCTCTTGCAGCAGGCCCTGGGTGCCCCCACCCCTATCCCGGCAGGCCCTCCCCTCTACCAGCAGACACTGGGTGCCCCTCACCCTAATCCTGCACAGAAGCAAGCACCACTCTTTTACCTGATGCCACAGCCGGTCCAGACGCCTTGCTCCACCGTTCCTCTGCAGCAGATGGAAACAAACACAAATGAAAGGGCACTTTCTCTTGCTTCCATTTGTATTTTTTTCCTGGGTCAGCCATACCCACCGCCCCTAAGCCAGGCCTCTGTCACACAGAGCATTTGCAGCGGGGACATGCTGGGATGGAATATGCACAAACAGCTTTTACTTTCGTTTTTTTTTCCTTCTCCATGCCATAACTTCAGGCTGTGGTTCCGCTGCCTCCTCTGCCCCCCCAGTTTGAAAAACCATGCTGTAGGCCTTGCCTTGCGTGGACAAAGCTGCCAAGAAATTCACCACATGAATTACATCTGCAGTAGCGGGATGCACGTTCCTAGCCAGGCACCAGTTGTGCCACCTTCTCCAGGCTTCGCTGTAGGACTTAGTTGTCTTTTGGGCCCAGTACGCCCCAATAAAGTGGCCAATAAAAGTGGCCAGCCTCTCCGGAAAGCCCGGGCATTCTCCAGGCACTCCTGAAATTATCCACGCTACCAGTCTTAGCTTTCCCGAAGGGGGTGAGGAGTCCTGCCTGATCCTGAAATATGTCTTTCCCGTCCGGAAGAAGAACAGGTTTGTCACAAGACAATCCCAGGAGATCCGGGAGCCAAGCTTGGCTCCTCCAGGCCGGCTCTACCACAATCAGACTTGCCTGTTGTCGCCTCACAGATGCCAGCATCCTTGGGATCATCATGAAGAGGGAAAGCCATTGTCTGTGCGTGATCCCCAACATTGCAGGAAGGCATCTGTAGCTGTTGCTGCTGGATCTTGTCCCCAGCCGAATAATTTCATCAACTGTCGATTCAACCTGGACGTGAAAAGATCCGTCTCACATAGACCGCTCAACTGCATAAACCTGAAAAATACTGACTTGTTCAACAACCAGTCGCTGGAGTTCCTGAGGTATCTGGAGTTCCAGTCTGCCACTTGGCCAGAAATTCTTGGCCAGCTCCGCTAATATTCTGGACCTCGTTCCCCCTAGCCGGATGATATACCGCATGGCTGATACATTGTCCATCTTCAAGAGTATACAGCATTGCACTCTGTGCTGGGTGAGACACCTGATCACAAAGGAACCCGCCAACATCTCCAGGCCGATGTGGAGCTTGAAATTCTCTGGGGACCAACGCCCCAGGTTGAGATCTCTCCAAAGCGGGCTTCTAAGCCCCTGCAACTGGCAGCCACCTCGATCACCAGATCTGGGAAGGACCCAAAGATAGCCTTCCATTCCACACTTCCATGTATTGGAACCACCAGGATCATTCTGTACTCTGTTCGTGTGAAATTGGAACTCTCTGCTCGAATGGCAATCCTTCCCTGAGATGCTGGGTATTTAAATGCTGCAGATTACAACAGTGCAGAGGCCCAGGGAAAATGTATTGGATGGAGGATGCTAAATGCCCCACTATCCTTACTTCCCTCAGGGTTATCAGATCCTTGGCCAGGACTGACCCGAAATTCCTATTGATTGCATTTTTTTTAAAATTTTTATTTTTATTTTTTGTGTTTAATTGTATTACAATTTTTACAAATTCTGTCCAGATTTTTCCTGTCTTTATTTATTGTTTCTCGTTGTGACTGTTGTGTAGTTTTCTGTTTGTTACAAAGTTTGGAGCTTTCTTTTATTGGTTTTTTCCCTCTAGCTTCAATTTTTCCAAAAAGTTCGCTGTTGCCACAGTCAAAGATGTGGAATTGCCACACATTAGCATGTTCCACCAAGTTTCTTCGTTTGCCGTTAGGTGCCGAGCTCTGAGTGGATTAAGATAGATAGTTTGCAGCTTTTTTGTTCCTGAACATTGAAGGAGGAGATGGCGTGATGTTTCGTTTTCCATCATCTCACAATATCGACAGTTTTTAGTAGTCGACTGTTTTCTTCGAAAAAGAATCTCATTGGTTTTCAGTAAATTCAGCCTTGCTCTCAAAAAAGTTGTTCTCAATCGTTTGTCTGGAAACTTTTTTAAGTAGTTTCTGACCTCATCTATTTTTTGGGTGTTCATTATGTGATGTGTGGAAGTTGTGAGATCTTCTGCTTTGTCTAAAGTCTCAATCCAGTCTTGTATTTTAAGTTTTCTCTTTATTTTTCCAGGGATCCTTTCTATATCCCATTCAGAACATCCGATTTTATCCACCTGTTCCAACAGTCTGCTGTACCAACTTGTTAACATCGGGTTTTTTTCGCTCCTCATCTCTTGGAGTATGATCTCCAGAATTTTTGGTCTAGGGTGCCTTATGATTTTACCCAGGAATAATAGGCTGTTTCTCGTCACCACGGATTCCAATGATTGAAGGCTCAGTTCACGTCAGATAATTGCAACGGGAGTGGAGTTTGGAAGTCGTAGCATTCTACGCCAAAATGTTCCTTCAAGTTTAGCCCATAGAGTCTTCGGCAGATGTAACATAGCTTCTGCTCCATAGGTCAGTGTTGGACAGACCTTTGCTCTGTAGAAGTTTATTAAAGGAAGAATTGAAAATTTCCCAAATTTTCTATCCAGCGATATTGCCTGTGCTGCTAAGGTTTTTGTTTTGGCGATGAGATGTTCTTGCATCGTTTTATCGATTTTACTGGACGAGAGTTTCACCCCTAAGTAAGTACAGCTTTTAGCTGTTTCCAGTTTCTCAGAATTTGCGAACCATTGCGATCTTTTTTTTGGTCTGGTTGGGTTTTCTAAGATCAAGATTTTTGTTTTTGATGTAGTAAGTTCTAGGTCGTTTTTTTTCAAGTAGGCTGTGAGACTGTCTATTTGTCTCTGGAGTCCAATTGCTGTTTGGTCAAGCAGTAGAATGTCATCTGCATAGAGCAGTCTTGTCACCTTTGAATCGCCTATTTGTGGTGGAAATGATCGAGTGTCATTTTCAGAATCTGCTATGTCGGCCATGTAGGCCTTGTACAGCGCCGGCGCCAGAGGGAAGCCTTGTTTCACACCTCTGGCCGTTTTTATGTTTTCAGACATCCAGCCTGCTTCGTTGAGCTGGATTTTAATCGACGTTTCACTGTATAGCGCTTTCACTGGATCAAGAATGGATGGTGGACATTTTTGTATCTCCAGTTTTCTCCACAGTTTATTCCTATTTACGCGGTCAAAAGCTTGGACCAAATCAATTAAAGCAATGAATATTGATAGATACCCCTCAAAGACTTTTGATTTTAATATACTGATCAGCATAATGTTTACTGACGTTCCCAAGTTCTTTTCAAATCCTGATTGGAAGGGGTCAGTTGTTTTTGCCTCTTTTTGCCATATCTGAAATTCATCCAACAACAGGGATCCGAAAAGTTTGCCGAGCACGTCTAATAGTGCAATCGGCCTGTAATTTCTCGGATCGTCCCTTGGGCCCTTTTCATAAATTGGGACGATGTTTGCTGTCTTCCACGTATCAGGGATGGTTTTCGAAATCCGTGATCTTCTGAAGATTTCTGATATTAGTGGAGCCCAAATTTCTGCATCCTGTTTCAAGTGGGCGTTGGAGATGCCGTCTGGGCCAGGGGCACGGGAGTTGTTCAAATTCTTAATCTTTGTCAAAATATCCTCCTCTGAGCATACTATCCAGGTTGCGTCATCTTGGGTAGTCGCTGTTGCTTCTTCTGGGATAGGATCTTTGTATAGGTCAGTATAATGTTCACTCCATTTTTTTTCTGCAACACTGTTTATAGTTCTTGTGTCCGTAGGCGAGGTTTTGTGTTTTATGATTGCCCAAAAATCTTGTGAGTTTTTTTTACAGACTGCTCTCAGCATGTTCTCTGCATCCACTTGATATAATTTCCAGCGTGTCGATTGTATCCACGATTTGTACAGTCTTTTAGTTTTGGATGCCAAGTCTACGTTTGTCTGTGTTGGGTTTGTTCGTGCAAGCCGAGTAGCCTTTCTTAGATTTGATTTCTTTAACCTCAGTTCTTCATTGTAAATATGTAAATGTGTTTTGTCATCTGCTCGTATGCGTCGTGGGTGTAGATAAGGGATCAAAAGAGGGCTGTAATCCAGATTTTCTTTTGAAGTGTTTGAGGTTTTTTGTCCATTATAAGCTGGCGTGATAGAAATTATGCTTTCTGTTGTAATTTTCAATCGGTTTCCTTGTTGGTTTAGTTCCAGGTTTTTTGGCATTATCACCGTCATCCTTTTTTTTGCTGGCCACATTGCAGTTAGTAGATTGTGGTCACTCGCTGTGGTTTTCACTACCTTGAAACTTCTGGTTGAGAGATATAGCTCTTTTGAGGCAAAGATATAATCAATTGTGCTTCTTCTGCCAGCACTTTCCCATGTTTCCCAATTTAGGTTGTACAGATCCCACGATTCCATCAGTTTTGTCCATGCTACACCTCTCGCTATTGATTGTGCATTGCCCGTGTTATGAGTTGTCCTTTCCATTTCAAATGCAGGGCAGGTGGCATTTAGGTCACCACATATCAAGGTGTGGTCCATGTCGTACCTCTCAGTTGCATCTGTTAGAATTTTCTCCACGTTATTTATGAAACTCTTGGTCTTTGTCACCGTCGGATTCCAATAGACGTTTAGTAGTAGGATAAGGTCCTGCTTGAGTTTTTTTTGCGTAGAGTCTTCTTTATTCCATTCTAACAGTGTTGCCTGAATTGTCAGAGATGATATCAGGTTGTGAACTATTCTGAGAGCACCACCGCTTTTTACAGCTGTCAACAGCTTGGGGCGAGGGCAGGAGCCCCCCCAGCACCCCAGCCCAGCGGCGAAACCACGAGACGACGAGGAGCACGGACAGGGCCTGCCTGACCCTGTCCCCACACGCCGCCTGACCCACGCATGCCGGGCGCAGCGCGGCCTGAAACCGAGGCTGAGCCTCGCTAAAATCAGCTGTAACCGCCGGCAGGCGGATCACGCCGGCGGCCAGCGCAAAGGCCACTCTAAGGCCTGTTGAGGCCTGCTTACCCCCTCACTCACTCTTCCACACCGTGGGGCGAGGGCAGGAGCCCCCCCAGCACCCCAGCCCAGCGGCGAAACCACGAGACGACGAGGAGCACGGACAGGGCCTGCCTGACCCTGTCCCCACACGCCGCCTGACCCACGCATGCCGGGCGCAGCGCGGCCTGAAACCGAGGCTGAGCCTCGCTAAAATCAGCTGTAACCGCCGGCAGGCGGATCACGCCGGCGGCCAGCGCAAAGGCCACTCTAAGGCCTGTTGAGGCCTGCTTACCCCCTCACTCACTCTTCCACACCGTGGGGCGAGGGCAGGAGCCCCCCCAGCACCCCAGCCCAGCGGCGAAACCACGAGACGACGAGGAGCACGGACAGGGCCTGCCTGACCCTGTCCCCACACGCCGCCTGACCCACGCATGCCGGGCGCAGCGCGGCCTGAAACCGAGGCTGAGCCTCGCTAAAATCAGCTGTAACCGCCGGCAGGCGGATCACGCCGGCGGCCAGCGCAAAGGCCACTCTAAGGCCTGTTGAGGGCCTGTTTGGAGCATCAGGAGCCAGGGGCCACAAACTCTGCCCGTGCTGCTCCAGGTGGAGTGCATAGTCGAGCTTAGAGCCAGGACCCCTTGCCGTCCACCTACAGGGTAAGCATACTGCCCCCCTCCTCCACTATCCACTCCCGACCCTCGAGCTAGAGCCCTGACCTAGCACCTCCTAACATTGCTACGCCCAAGGTCCCACATGCACCGTTGTGCTTCTGAACTGCAACAAAATACTTAATGCACAATCCATAGCCAACCAACCATGCTCTTGCCTTGCTCTGCAATATGCTGCCATCTGACAATAGCACCGTTACCACGGTCGCCCAGCGACCACTGTAATACTGTGTAGTCTCTGTGTTGTGCCTTATGGTCATATCTAGACCACACTACTGTGTTGTGCCTTATGGTCGTATTTAGACCACACTACTGTGTTGTGCCTTATGGTCGCATAGTGACCACACTACTGTGTTGTGCCTTATGGTCGTATCTAGACCACACTACTGTGTTGTGCCTTATGGTCGTATCTAGACCACACTACTGTGTTGTGCCTTATGGTCGCATAGTGACCACACTACTGTGTTGTGCCTTATGGTCGCATAGTGACCACACTACTGTGTTGTGCCTTATGGTCGTATCTAGACCACACTATTGTGTTGTGCCTTATGGTCGTATCTAGACCACACTACTGTGTTGTGCCTTATGGTCGCATAGTGACCACACTACTGTGTTGTGCCTTATGGTCATATCTAGACCACACTACTGTGTTGTGCCTTATGGTCGCATAGTGACCACACTACTGTGTTGTGCCTTATGGTCGCATAGTGACCACACTACTGTGTTGTGCCTTATGGTCGTATCTAGACCACACTACTGTGTTGTGCCTTATGGTCGTATCTAGACCACACTATTGTGTTGTGCCTTATGGTCGTATCTAGACCACACTACTGTGTTGTGCCTTATGGTCGCATAGTGACCACACTACTGTGTTGTGCCTTATGGTCATATCTAGACCACACTATTGTGTTGTGCCTTATGGTCGTATCTAGACCACACTACTGTGTTGTGCCTTATGGTCGCATAGTGACCACACTACTGTGTTGTGCCTTATGGTCATATCTAGACCACACTATTGTGTTGTGCCTTATGGTCGTATCTAGACCACACTATTGTGTTGTGCCTTATGGTCGCATACTGTGCCCTGATTTTGCTGCCCACATTGCATTCTGTTTCTAGTTGTGCCATGTTGAACGATACCCTCGCCATGCCTCAACAATCCACCAGCTCACCAGCTGCCCCACTGGCATTCCTCTCCAACATTCCTCCCACCTACTTCCTACCATCATTCTTCACTGAAAGCATCCCCACAGCACGTCATCCTCCACCCAGCATAACTTCCTACACCAGACCCATCCACACCAGGAACCAACTCCTAGGTCTCCGTTCTAGATACCCTAGACTCACCCACCAAGCACCTCCCACCACTCTTAACACGCCTAACACGCCATCCCTTACAGTCAAAACACCCTTACCTAAACCCACCATGCCGCACCCCATCCCGGCGACACCACTCAACACCACCCCTACCTCGGCCCAACACACACACAACCTACAGTGTGCCCTCATAAACGCCAGATCCATCCCTGCCCATGCCATTGAAATTCACGAACTCCTAATTAGCTTGGACCTCGACATCTTAGCCATCACCGAGACATGGCTGCACAGCGCTGCAGGGCCAGCCCTCAACCTTACTATCCCACAGGGGTACGCCATTATCCGGCAAGACCGCCTCTCCTCAGTAGGTGGTGGGGTAGCATTCATCCTGAAAGACCACCTCGAGGCCAGACAAATCACCTCCAATCTAGGTGACAACATAGACTCTCTAGCTATAAAAATTGCCCTCTCCCCTAACTCCACCATCACCTTCAACCTAGTCTACCGCCCGCCCGGCCCCCTAACAGAGTTCCATGAGAACCTTGTACACCGCCTAACAGAAAACCTAAAACTCACCTCCAAAAGCATCCTTCTAGGTGACCTTAACCTGGGGTATAACGATAAAAAGGACAAGCCTGCTAAATCTCTTGCACTAGCCTTAAAAGAACTAGGCTTCGACCAAAAAATAACCTCACCCACACACAACAAAGGCCGTATCCTGGACTGGATAGCTGACCACAACTGTCACGTCGACATTAGCTCCATCACCCCGACTCCTTGGTCAGATCACCACCTCATTCACTTCTTTATTCCCGCTGTATCTAACACAAACAAACCTAACCCCATCCCCCCAGCACTGGCAAGATGTGTAAAAAATCTCACTAAAGATAAAATTACACCCCACCTTCACATCCTCTCCACAGACCTCAAGTCATCTGACCCGTCAGAATTAGCAGATATCTACAAGAGCACCATAAGCACCGCCATTGACGCCATTGCCCCCTTGCAGACCAAAAAAGCCAAAACTATCAAACACTCAAATACCTGGTTCTCCACTGAACTTAAAGAACTCCGCTCACAGAAAAGAAAAGCTCTAAACTCCTGGCAGAAATCGCCTTCCCCAGCCACCCTATCCTCCTACAAAAAAATCACTGCCCAATACAAAAAAGCCATAATCACAGCTAAATCAGTCTCTTATAATGATAGAATTGCTAATGCAAGCTCCGAATCCAAAGAACTCTTCGCCATTTTCAACGAACTCACCACACCGGCCACCAAATCACAAGACATTGTTAAAGACCAAATCTGGTGCAACTCCATACAATCTGCCTTGTTAAATAAAATTGAACTCCTACAAACAAAAATTAAGGAGCACCACAAAAACCTATCACTGCACCTCAAATCTCCCACCACCACGAGCCACATGCCCACCCCTAGTTCGGGAACCACATCCACCAAAGCCCCCACTACCCCGTTCAAATTCAGGGAAGTCACAGAACACGAAGTTATTGAGATAATGAACAAGATCAAACCATCCAATTGTAAAGGAGACCCCTGCCCCGCCAGCCTGATCAAAGACTGCACTGAAACACTCGCCCCTTTCCTTAAATCATTCATTAATGCCTCTTTCAAAACCAACACTGTCCCTGACAGTCTAAAAGAAGCTTGGGTGCGCCCGCTTCTAAAAAAAACCACCCTCGACCCTGAAGTAGCTACCAACTACAGGCCCATCACCACTGTGCCTTTCCTGCTGAAGATACTGGATAAAATGGCCTACACACAAATCCAGGATTATCTCGAAACCAACCATATCCTAGGAAAAAGACAGTCAGGCTTCCGACCAGGTCACGGAACTGAGTCAGCCCTACTTGATCTGAAAATACAGCTTGCTGACACTATGGATAAAGGCAAACCGGCACTCCTTCTCCTACTGGATCTATCTGCCGCCTTTGACCTTGTCAACCACGATATCCTAGGCATGCACCTAAAAAATGAAGCACACTTCTCCCCGGAAGCCATTGCATGGGTGGCCTCATTCCTAAATGGCAGACTCATGAAAGTCTTCTCAGACACTGCCTCGGCAACCCCTACCACCATCCACTGCGGCGTCCCACAAGGCTCCTGCACCGCCCCCACTCTCTACAATATATTCACCCTTCCTCTCTTCAATGACCTCGACTGTCGTAACATAGCGTATACCAACTACGCAGACGATACGCAGGTACTACTCCCTCTAACTGGGACCTACGAAGAAGATGCGACAGCATTAACCAAAATCTACACAGCCATCCAAACCTGGATGGCGGCCAACGGCCTCTGCCTAAACGGGGACAAAACCGAAATCCTCATAGTAGGGACCAATGAAATTCTCAACAAACTCCCCCCCCAATACAAATCCTTCAACATCGACAACTCCACCATCTCAGTCTCCAAGACTGTTAAAACCTTAGGCGTTCACCTAGATGCCTCACTATCTATGTCTCGCCAGGTCAACGCCATAGCCTCTTCCTCGGCACTTACCACCAAGATGATAAATGCTGTCAAGCCTTTTCTCTCCGCCAAAAACTGCCTGTCCATCGCCAGAGCCACTATAGGTACAAAACTAGACTACTGTAATGCCCTGTTCCTAGGCACCTCCGCCCACAACCTAAAAAAACTCCAAATCACGCAAAACAATGCGCTCCGGGCAGCACTGTCCATTCCAAAAAGAGAACACATCTCGCAAGCAAGGAAAGATGCCCACTGGCTACCCGTGAAAGAACGCATACTTTTCAAAGCCATGACCATCACACATAGATGCCTATCCCTGGATGCCCCACCCTATCTCGCAGAAAGAATCACACCGAAAGCCTCCATCAGACCCACCAGAGCTCACCGCACCAACATGATTGATGTCCCCACGTTTCAAAGATCCAGGGCGGGAGGAACCAGCTTCCAACACCTCGCACCTAAAAACTGGAACTCCTTACCTACCTCACTAAGGAACGAAAAATCATACCATACCTTCCGTAAAAACCTCAAAACCCTCCTATTCCGCTAAAGTCTTCCACATGCACTCTCATGCTTGCATTGTAACCACAGCATAGCATAACCTCTAAGCTCAATGTTTATTACCAATGTGAAATGTACTCGGTAACTCGGTTTACATCTGTAAACACATTCCTATGCTTGTGTTCATGACTAAGTCTGCTGTAACAGCGCCACGATGCCCCAGGGCAGTTCTGTGCGCTTTATAAATGCAAATAAATAAATAAATAAATAAATAAATAAACAGGCCTGAGGTAGGACGTCCTCTTTCTCCTTTTTGTGCCGGAGAGAGTAATACTTCAAAGCCATCCAGGCTCGGCTGAGATAGTAACCAGGTCTCCTGTAAACTTATCAGGTCAAATAGGCCAAGGTTCACATCTCCTGAATAAGTCAGGTGGATGTGGCCTCTTGTGTTGCACGAGCCAATAATGATGTTTTGGTCTGGTTCTTCAGCCGCGTGATGCTCTTTTAACGTCTCTCCATCTAAGTTGTCAGAGGGACGATTTGGTTGCTATTTCCTCACATATCTTGTCAACGCCGAAGGGATCCATGCCCATTTATTAAGGTTCTTTTCTGTCTTTTTCGTCTGCATCTGCGTTGAGACATTTCCATAGGTGGTGCGTTTTTCTTGTTCTCTAGTGATCTGTGTAAGAAGCGGACCTTTAGGCTTTCTTGGAGATGGTCTTTGTGATTTCTTGTCATTTTTTGTCCAGCTATCTTGGGAAAGAGAGTTTTCTCTGGTCTTTGCTCTTTCCTTGTCATTTTTCTTCTTTGAACCACTTTGATCTAATGTTTCTCGTGATTTACAACGATCCTCTGATTCTTTTCGCTCATCTTTTTCCAATGTTAGATTGAATTTTCTCTTTGTTCTAGATCGTCTTTCAGTTATAGGTGTTATCTGTGAGGTTTTTCTTGTTTCTTTTTCATTTGTCTCATATCTGCATTTTACTCTTGCATTGTGCAGATCGTCTCTTCTATGCCCTCTGCTGTAGTTTCTCTTAAGGTATACCCTCTTTTGACTAGGTCTCCTGCCACAGATAACAGGAGTTTTTTCACTGTATAAGATGTAATATGCAGGAAGATGCTGTCTATGTGCACTTTTTGTAGTAGCCTCATAGTTGCTTTTCTATTTAGTAAGATCTTTTCCCCATTTTTGTCACTTTTTTCTAATTTCAAGGTACGTGATGAGTTACTTTTGTGAGTGAAAATTGTTGATGTCCGAGTGGGGTTTAACTGTATGGAGTAGTCCAATGGTCTTCTGTTTATTCTGGTTTTTCTTTCTGAGTGTCTGTCACTTGAGCTAGTTTTTTCTCTTCTTTCGAATCGGTTTTCTGGTGTTTCTGCACTTTTTCTATGTGAGGATGTTTCTGTTTTATTTTGTCTTGCATTTTGATTGTGTTGAGAGTATTGTTTATGACGGGTTCCACTATTCGGTGTGTTATCAGCCCTTTCGTCCTCATGTTTTTCCTTTTTAGTCTGTGTAGGGCGATCCTTATCACTTTCGTATTTGGTTTTGTTTATCTTTGTGTTAGCCAATCGGAACAACGTTTTCCTTTCTGGAGTTATCCGACTTCTTCTATATCTTAGGTCGTCTGTTTTATATTTCTCTTTTCCAGATGCCTTTGATTGTGTCGGCTTATTTGTAACTCTTGGATCTGTTCTTGGGGAAGTATCTTCCATAAAGGACACCTTTCTTTTCTTTCCACTTGGGCGGGGTATTTCCGACTCTGAGTTTTCGATCGAATATGTACTTAGGTCTGCCAAATCAAGCGAACTCTCCTCCACATGTTTATGTGTTGATTTTGTGTTTGTTTCTTTTAGTTCACATCTGCAATTTTAGTTTTTTGGTCAGTCCCAGCTATCCACTTGGACATGCATAAGTTTACATTTTTTTCTATGCATTGTTTATCCTCTGCAGTTGGTCCTTTTGCACTTAGTTTTACTTTTTGGCATGAGCTATTTTTTGTGGTCTTCTTTCTTTGAGATTGATGGTCATTCTCATTTGGGTCCCTCATCGACTGGTTTTCTTTGTATTCCTCTTTGAAGTCTTTTTCAATTTTCTTTAGGTTCGTTTCTTTTTTCTCTTTGGTTTTAGTCGGTCTCCAGTTTATTTTTGCTGTGGTTTCTGTTTGTTCATCTTCGTACCCATTTTTCTTATTTTCAATCTGGTCGGTTTGAGAACTAGAGGATACTGCTTTTTTTTAAAACTGGAACACCTCCATTTTGTCCGTCATGGTGCCTTGCTCCTTTGAGGATGCCTTCCATGCCTCTAAGGCTGTTATGTATCCTTCCAAGTGTGTTAGCTTCATATTGCAAGCTGCTAATAATGAAGTATGGTCTTTTAATGTCTCATTTATTGTTTCGTATAATTTCCCGAAAGGTGCCAGTGCGATGGTCACAGCTGACATAACAGGTAAAATGTCCACCTTATTGACGGGTGAGTTTTTTTCTTTTTCAATGGGGTTTCACTTTCCAATTTCGCTTTGTGTGGCGTGGGAAACAGGAATCGTATGGCATCTGCCGAGACATCTAGTTTGTTGTGTAGCGGCGGGTGGTTCCAGCCCGGGGTATTCTCTCTGTGTTTTAGCATTTTTTTGTAATTCAATATTGCCTCTGCCAGTTTTATTTCTTCTTGGTTCCACAGCTGGGTTGGTTTTGGCTTCGTAAAGCTGTCTGCTTTTTTTTCCTCTTTTTCGATTTTATTTTCATTGAGTACAATCTCAATGTTATTTTCCCCTGAATTAGCTGGTTGTGTAAGCACCGGATTTTCATTTTCGTTATTTGTTAACTTTATTTTTTCTCTGTCCTTGTTGTTTTCTCCCATCTGGTCGGAGTTTGGTTTGCCTTCTTGTTTATTTTCTTTGTCCTTTTCTGATATTACTGTTTGCAATGTTGAATTTTTCTTATCTTCCTCAAAAACCTGCAGTCTGTTCTCTTTAGTTCCACTATCTGTACCAATTTTAATTGTTTCTGGCTTTTGACGTGAGGGGAGTTGGCTTGGATGCCAACGTATATGCGATTGTAAAACTCCCCCCTCTGATGACTTTTCTAACTTTGGTGAGAATATTTTGTTTCTTTGAGGGGATGGTGGAATTCCTGCCAGAATTTCTAAATCGGAAAGTTCAAAACGATTTACTATAGGAGGCTTCCCTAATTTTTCAAAGAATCTTCCGATCGGGTTGTTATATGGGAGTGTTGATTTTCCCGTTTTTTTCATTTGTAGTTTTGGTGGTAGTCTGTTATTCGGAGTCGATGAATTAGTTGGATTGTATTTATTGGCTCCTTGTCTTTTTGTTTGTTGATCCATTAGAAATTCATTTTCTTTATTGTCAGGAAATGTTTGTACTTCATTTTCTTTCCTGTTGTCCTCAAATAGGTGTTTTATTTCTGTTTTGTGAGGCTCCTCTTCTTGAGTTTCTGAATGCGAGTAGGTATGTGTTTTAGCCCAGTTGTGTTCCCTCAGAATATTTAATTCTTCCATATCTCCCATTTCTTGTTCCTCCGAGTATGATAGAGTGATGTTTTGACAGCTAGTGTCTCTACACTCTGATTGATTCCATTCCGGGCTGGGTAAGTCGGATCGCACTGTCACTGGATGGACCTCACTTTTGCATATTTGTATATTATTTAGAACAAGCCTCTTGTTTATCTTTGTCGCTTTATTGTATGTGAGCTCTCTTGAGTCCTTAATAATGTTTTGTGTGTGGCCCGTTGCGTTGAGTTTGTTCGTATCTTTACACTCCTTCAGTGCGCCACCAGAGGGCGTCTCCTCAGCCCACAAGGTGTCGGGCCCGCGAACTCCGTTCCCCAAGAGCTCCGCGCTCAGCCCTGAAACCACCCGTGCAGGCTCCACGCCCATGTCCGTGTCCTTGTGCTCTTTCGTTGCAGCCTCGTCGGATGTCTCCTCCTCCTGCACGGTGGCGGGCCCGCGGGCTCCGCTCCCCAAGAGCTCCGCGCTCAGCCCTAGAACCACATGTGCCGGATCCGCCTAATTTCCTCTCGCCTCCTCTCCCTTCTCATCGCGATCTCTCGCTCGACCACCGCTGGCCCCCTTGACTGAGCCCAGCCCATCAAGAACGGGCGACGGCAGAGCCAACCTCGGTCTCTCTAGGAATCCTTCGCCTCCTTCGTCGCCGGCCTCACCCCGTGGAGACCGAGACGGCGGACACCCCCTCCGGAGCCCACGCCCCTCCAAGATCAGCGGCCGCTCACATCCGACGCATCCCAGCTCAGGATCAACTTCTTCTCTCCAAGGTGAGTCATATTGGTGAGGGGACCTGAGGGGGGTATAGGAGGAGAGGCTGTGCTGTTACCTGAGTTTGCGGTCTCTGTTGCTATGTTTGTTGATTTTTTTTGATTTTCACTCGACGCTGATTCTTTTGTTTTTTGTACGCCGCTCCTTAACACGCGGCCCATTTCTTCGTATTCATTTGGCCGAGGCTTATTAGCCCCAATGATATCCTCCATGATGCCACAGTCACCAATACTTTAGATGTTTTTTTCTTAGCAGGTGAATTAGTAGTGATCGGGCAAAGTCGATAGGATAGAGGCCAGTACTTTTGTCTGTTCTGTGTGTGCGATTTAGGCACTTTGTTTTAATCCTCTTTTGGGTTGATAGGCATAGTCTTTGCGCAGTTACGCAGTGGACAGTGCGCCAGTAGCCGGACTGCCGGACTGCCAGACTGCGCCTCCTCGCAGCTCTCCGCGGCCGCTCCGTGGCCAAAATGGGTTTTTAAACCCTGTAGCAATGAACACTGTAGACAGACTTCCACAGCAAACTGGAAAAAACAGGAAAAAAGAGATCAGAGTTTCCTGCCAGACTGCACCTCCTCGCAGCTCTCCGCGGCCGCTCCGCGGCCAAAATGGGTTTTTAAACCCTGTAGCAATGAACACTGTAGACAGACTTCCACAGCAAACTGGAAACAAACAGGAAAAAAGAGATCAGAGTTTCCTGCCAGACTGCACCTCCTCGCAGCTCTCTGCGGCCGCTCCGCGGCCAAAATGGGTTTTTAAACCCTGTAGCAATGAACACTGTAGACAGACTTCCACAGCTAAAGTGAGAATACACCAATATGTCTCCTGTCTCCCTTCTCTCTCATTGATATCATTGACCTTGTGCAGGGGAAGACTCAGAGTACCCAGCACTGAGTCTATTACAAACCCTGGCATTCTAATTACTCCCAATTCATGAGAAATCCTAAATCCTCCAGGAGACTGGCCACTAGGGAAACTTGCGCCTGTAGAAGGTGTGCGTCATCAGGTAGATCTCGTTGAGGAACACGATTAGTCTCACCACCCGCTCGTGCAGCTTTGCCACTACCAGTTTGAGCAGCTTAGTGAAACACCAAGGAGTCGAAGATAGCCCGAACGGGAGACAAGCAAACTCCCAACAGCGACCTCGCCAGAGGAATTGGAGGAACCACCAGTGTAATTCGTGTATGGACACTGCCAGGTAGGCATCCCACAAATCTATACTGGCCAACCAATCTCCCTTCTGTAGAATATCCCACAGGAAGTGGATTCCCTCCATCTTAAAGTGGTGGTAAGCACAGAAGGCATTGAGGTCTCTGAGGTGGATACCTGGTCTGACGTTTTGTTTCCTTTTCACTTGTAAGAAGTGGCTTATGAACCCTGTCACCTTGTGGTTGGCCGGACTTATTGGTCGTGTTCTTGGAAGCTCTGTGACCTCTGTCCAACCCTGAGTCCTCTTCTCACAGGATGAAGGGGTTCGGTGGTCTCTGTTGCCTCGGTACCTGAAAGAAATTCTAGCTGAAAGCCCTGCACTGCTTCCAGGACCCAGGCATCTCTGGTGATCTCTCACCACCTTCCTAGATGCGCTGCTAACATGCAGCCTATCATGGGAATGGGTGCGCTCGCTCTTGCGCTGAGTACATGCAGGATTGTTCTCACCTGTTCTCTTGTGAGGAAAAGAAAGGGTTATGCTTCCGGTCTTCCTGCGTCCACCAGCTGCTCCTGCCGTTGGGGCTCAGTCTCCCTTCTCAGCTGGCTGAGCGGCCCCTGCCTCTGCCAGCCCAACCAAAAACTCTGGGAGTCAAGACCCTCTTTAGGGACGCTTGTGCCTAGTCCAGGGCAGCAAAGGTGCTGGCGAACTTTGCCATACCTTCACAAATGCCTTGCCGAACAGTAAACCTTTTGCTGCGGGTCGCTGAGCTCACAGAGATGTGTGAATCCTCATCGGCACTTTAAAGCTATGAATCATGGGATTCTCTGCCCTATTCTTCCTCCATGCTGGAGGGTGTGCCGCCGCGGCATCTCTAGCTTCTGAAAGGTGGCTGCCGCTCTTTAGCACACGCTGTGGAGCACTGGAGTGAGGAGTCAGACAGTTGGCATTTTGGCTATAAACATTTATGAATGACCTCAAAAGAACCCTGCCCTCTGCTTCCTCTAAAGGGGAATCCCTACCTAAAGAAATAACTGGGGTGCTCATCATCAGGATGAAAGTCCAAAAAATACAACTGTCCTATGTCTCAAATTCTCCTCTAGTCTAATCCTGCCACTAAACACAGTAAAACAAGCTCAAAGTCTCACTGGGTGCCTCACTCAAGAGATCAAGAAATTGAAAAATGAATATTCAAAAAGCTGTGTTCGAGTAGTACTCAATGTATTGTTAATGTGTTAGAAATAATAATGAATTGATTACAACATAAGCATGAATCAGAATAGTTCACAAAGGATGAGTGATTCTGATTCAAAATGAACAAATTGTAATAGGTATGTAATTAAACAACTCTCCAAACCTAATTAAAGTGTTAACGATTTTATCATAAATGCACATATTTGGTCACAAGGGACAAAGTAAATTTACTTTTGTTCCAACAATCACACGTGTTGTGCCTTTTTGGATTCAAAAAGCATGTGTGTTCAGCCAACACGTGTTTCGAGCATGGGGCTTCCTCAGGGCTGTAACTGATACTGCAGTGGTTCCTCAAAAACTTGTTAAGTAGCAGTGTTGTGGTCATATTGTGGTGTAAACGCTGCCAGTATTACGATAGCAAATTCCAGCTTAATAACTGGATGTCAGGACTAGAAGACTGTCCTACTGGATTGACCGCGGGGTCTGTAATGTCCTCCCCTTCACTTGAATAACAGAGCTCCCCCAAGGTACCTTCCTCCTCCTCACCTGATGAAGTGGAGTAGTTCAGCTTCTTCCTTCGGGGGTGTCGCGCTTGAAACTTATTTTTTGTGAGCAGACTGTTATGAAGAGAAATTCATGATGACTCCTCTCCGCGACAGCCAGATAAGTTTCAGGTGAAAAAGCCACAAGGGCACAAAAAACCCCTCGATGTATAGAAGAGGACTGTCGATTGGCTGGTCCACAATGGTGAAAACTTGCAGAGCCGGTATGTAGGTTCACCATAGGAGCACTTTAAAAGTCGGACGAGAATAGCAGGAAACAACCGCAATGTAAATGTTGGAAGAAAGACTAGACCGCGAAAGGCGTTTCCAAAGAAACGTGGCGGAACAGTCTAATGGCGTCTGAGTTTCCACCTCCGCCAGACTCGCCAGTTGCCTGTGGCCGTGACAGTATGCCCCCTTCGAAGACCCTTTCCTCCCGGTTTACCCGGATGAAGTATGTGAAACTTGAGTAGCAATTGGGGGGCATGAACGTGAGTTTCCGGTTCCCAGGTATCCTCTGATGAGGGGTAGCCTTTCCAATGTATGAGATACTCAAGGGGCCCTCTGTGGTACCGAGAGTCTCGGATTTGGGAGACTTCACATTCGTCCAAGGCAGAAGTGGGCTGGATCATTAACTTGGGTGAAATTTGCTTCCTAGTATTTGGTACAAAAGGGTGTTGGAGAGAGGAATTAAATACTGGATGGATCCGTCTGAGTGTCTTTGGCATCTTTAAACGGTAGGCAACAGGATTGACTCTGGACTGTATTTCAAAAGGTCCAGTGTACCGGGGAGATAGTCTGGAAGGGTAGACCCAACAGGGCAAGAACTTTGTGGACAGCATAACCTTTGTGCCCTTACCCCAAGTAGGCACTTGTCTCCGATGTTTATCGGATTGCTCCTTGTACCGTCGGCTGGCCTCCTGTAAGCTCTGTCTTGCCGTGTCATGAGCTGCCTTAAGCTGTTTGAGCGTAGTCTCCAAAGACGGGATGTTGGTCTCTTTCCAGACGGTAGGTATGATGGATTGAGGATGGAATCCATACGTACAATAAAAGGGGCTGATACCCGTGGCGGAATGCATCGCATTATTGTACGCAAACTCAGCGGTGGGAAGCAGGGCTACCCAGTTGTCTTGTTGTTGATTGACAAAGCATCTCAGATACTGTTCCAGTGTTCCGTTGAGTCTTTCGGTCTGGCCATTTGTTTGGGGGTGGAATCCTGAAGAAAGAGCCCTCTCCATACCCACAAGGTTACACAAGGCCTCCCAGAATCTGGAGGTATATTGGGTACCTCGATCTGACACGATCTTCTGGGGTAGGCCGTGTAGACGGAAGATATCTTTTAGAAAGACTTCTGCCATGATGGAGGCTGCAGGTAGCTTGGATAGAGGGGAGAAATTAGCAAGTTTGGAGTATGAGTCAACTGTGACCATGATGCATGTACAACCCTGGGAACTAGGCAGGTCAACGATGAGGTCGGTAGAGATGGACTTCCAGGGACCCGAAGGGATCGGTTTTTGGTGTAACAACCCCAACGGTCTTTGGGTGGAATGCTTGTTCTGCTGACACACTAGACACGACTGTACGTAGGTCTGAGTATCAGCCTTCATGTTGGGCCAATGGAACAATCGTTTAAGCAATTCCAATGTTCCACGTATACCTCGATGTCCGGCGGCTTTGGAGCCATGACAATATAGAAGGACCTGTTGACGATGTCTTTGTGTGGACAAGAACAGTCTTCCGTGGACGAAGCATAGACCATCTTTAGTGCTGACTGGCAGTTTACTAGTACCAGGAGTTGACACATCCGGAGAAGCTTCTCTCATTTCCTTCAAAAAGGAGGTTACCACAGTGATTATTCGGGTATGGGGGAACATCAACTCCTTCTGGTAGGTTAGACTTGTGTCGTCTCTGCGGGACAATGCATCCGCAATCTGGTTTTGGGTACCATGTATGTAGGTTATGGAAAAATGGAATTGAGCAAAGAAGTGAGCCCACCTGGCTTGTCTGGTGTTCTAGCATTCTTGTTGTTTGATGATTTGTAGGTTCTTATGGTCTGTACGTATTTGGAAAGGATGAAGACTCCCTTGGAGTAAATGTCTCCACTCAAGGCAAGCCAGCTTCATGGCAAGAAGTTCCCGTTCTATGACAGAATAGTTCTGTTGGCTTGTGGTCAAAGTCTTGGAATAATAAGCCAATGGATGTTCCCGGCCTTGGTCTGATTGAAGGAGAACTGCACCCACGGCCGCCGCTGAAGCATCAGTCTCCAGGATAAAGGGTCTTAGTTGATTTGGCTGCTTCAAAATGGGTGCTGTACAGAAACGCTGCTTTAGACTGAGAAAACTGTTCTCAGCCTCTTCTGACCAAACAAAAGGTCTGGAAGACTTCTTTAAAAAGGAAGTTATGGGAAGAGTAAGCTGAGAAAATTCTGGCATAAACTTCCGATAAAAAGTTGCTAGTCCCAAGAATCGTTGAATCTCTTTGGTGGAGGTGGGTGACGGCCAGCCTAGGATAGCTTCGACCTTCTTGGGGTCCATGGTGATTCCTTACTGGGATAGGATGAATCCCAGATAGGACAAGGAGGACTGGGCAAAGGTACATTTCTCCAGCTTTACCAGAAGATTGTGTTGTTGTAATCTGCGTAGAACCTCCTTTACTTGGGGAATATGGTCCTCCTGATTGTGGGAATACACCAGGATATCATTCAAGTAGACCACTGTGTTTTGACCCAATAAATCAGAAAACAAACGGTCCATGAACCTTTGGAAAATCGAGGGTGCATTGACCAGGCCAAATGGCATCACCTGGTATTCATATAGACCGTAGGGAGTGCGAAAAGCCGTCTTCCATTCATCCCCTGATCTAATCCGGAGCAAATGGTAGGCATTCCGTAGGTCGAACTTGGTGAACACTACTGAGCCCTGGATAGCTTCCAAAATTTGAGAGATGATGGGCATCGGGTAGCGATCCTTGATGGTCACTTTGTTTGGTCCCCTGTAGTCGATGCACGGCCTCAACTCTTTGCTGTCTCGCTTGGGGATGAAAAACAAAGAGGCACCTGCAGGCGATTTGGAAGAGCGGATCAGTCCGTTAGCTAGGTTGTCATCGAGGTAGCGCCTGAGTACAGCCTTTTCTGACAAAGAGAGGGGATACATCCTTCCGAAAGGAACCAAGGCCTGAGGGACCAGGTTGATACCACAGTCCTCAGGTCTATGCAGAGGGAGTTCAATGGGTACCTGTTCCTGGAATACTTCCGAGTACTCTGGAAAACAACTTGGGATACAATGAATGGAACTCCTTTCCGTAGCGCATACCGTCTTTACGGTTTCGTATAAAGGTTCCGGTAAACACTCTTTCTGACAGTACTTGGAGTGGAAGTTCAGTAGGTTATTTGTCCAATCCACCGTGGGGTTGTGCTTCCGGAGCCAACCGATTCCCAAAATGACTGGGAAATGAGCAGCACGGATAATGTCGAACTGTATTACAGTGTTACTGTATGGAGACTTGTACTGCCTCTGTGGTATGTGTTATGAGTCCGGAACATAGGGGAGTACCGTCTACCCCTTCAACCTTCTGGTCTTCTTTCCTGACAATTCTGAGTAGACCCACCTTATCTGGCCACAAGGTGTCCAGAAAGTTTCCAGCGGCTCCGCAATCCAATAATGCCTGAGTGTCAACCTCTTTATCTCTGAAACGAAGTCTGATGCCTATTACCATCAGGCGCAGGTCTTCAGATTTCTTGGCAGAGGTTACAGAGAGTGCGGTGTAGGAACAAGGAAGAGTCCCTCGGTAGTCTGTCCTACCAACTACTGACGGCGTTAGCTTCCCGACCTTCTGGGGGCACATCCGGGCAATCCCTCAATAGGTGAGTGGCTGAACCGCAATACATGCAAAGACTCTCTTCACGTCTCCTCTTCTTCTCTTCGGCGGTCAATGGAGGTCTGGTGGTACCTATTTGCATGGGTTTGTCTCTGGCATTCTGGGTAGCAGGTGAGGAGGCTGGAGTGTGAGTGTCCGGGAATGGGGTAGAGCTACTACTCTTCTTCTTTTCGTTCTTCCGTTCAGTTAAGCGGAAATCAATCCGCAGAACGGCCGCTAGTAGATCCGAGAAGGATTCTGGACGAGGAATCCTGGCAAGCTCGTCCTTTAGTTCTTCCCGCAATCCTCTACGGAAAATCGTGTACTGGGCCTGTTCTTGCCAACCAGCCTCAGCTGCCAATTTCTTGAAGGTGGAAATGTAGGAGAGTAGGATGGAGTTTCCTTGACGCACATCCAGTAAGTCCTCGCTGGCGATATGGGCACATTCTGTCCGAAGAAAGGTCTGTTTTAGGAGATTTTTGAATGCAGCATAATCTTGTAGGACTGGGTCTGACTGGGATACCAACGGGGTTGCCCATACCAAGGCATTCCTAGTCAAATGCGTTATCATGAAACCCACCTTAGCATGGTCCGTGGAAAAGGCATTTTGCCTGAATGTGAAGTGAATGTTACAGGCTTCCAGAAATTCCTTTACCTTTCTTTCAGTGCCATCAAACTTTCATGACACCAGGGGTAAAGGGGGTAAATCCGTAGTCTGTTGTTCTCTAGCGGCTACTCTCTGCTGAAGCGCTGCATTGTCGGCTTTGAGTGTCTGGACCTCTGCATTGAGGTTCTGGACCGCTGCCACCAGCTCTTGCAGTTGCTGTGGCGTGGCCATGTCTTCACTTAGGCGTTGCAATCTGTCAGGACTAGCAGACTGTCCTACTGGATTGACCGCGGGGTCTGTAATGTCCTCCCCTTCACTTGAATAACAGAGCTCCCCCAAGGTACCTTCCTCCTCCTCACCTGATGAAGTGGAGTAGTTCAGCTTCTTCCTTTGGGGGAGTCGCGCTTGAGACTTCTTTTTTGTGAGCAGATAGGGTCTGCCTCGAAAGGAAGCCACCGTGACTCTTATGTAGAGAAATTCACGATGACTCCTCTCCGCGACAGCCAGATAAGTTTCAGGGGAAAAAAGCCACAAGGGCACAAAAAAAACCTTGATGTATAGAAGAGGACTGTCGATTGGCTGGTCCACAATGGTGAAAACTTGCAGAGATGGAATGTAGATTCACCGGAGGAGCACTTTAAAAGTCGGACGAGAATAGCGGGAAACAACCGCAATGTAAATAAACGTTGCTGGAGGAGGAGTGATAAGGATACAGGAAGCAAAACTGACTGGGAGGAAGGACCAGAATGAGAAAAGAAACCAAGGAACACAGAAAATAGGGGGAAAGGCAAGAAGCGAGGGAGGAAGGGTTACGGGAAGGAAAAGGGGCAGGCAAAATGACCGCAGAAGGGAACACAGTAACGAGCACTAGCAACACGGAGAAGCACAGTTGCAACGCCCTGAGCCGCCGCGATTCGAATGATGAAATACTGGACTAGCAGCCATGCTGGAAGAAAGACTAGACCGCAAAAGGCGTTTCCAAAGAAACGTGGTGGAACAGTCTAATGGCGTCTGAGTTTCCACCTCCGCCAGACTCGCCAGTTGCCTGTGGCCGTGACACTGGAGTGGACCAGAGCGTCATGTGGAGTTGAACCTGTTGGGATTCTCCACTCGTGACTATTCTATGATACTTAGATGCTCAAGTAGATACTGCAGTGTGGTATAAACGCCGCAGATGAGAGGCCCAATTTGTGGTGAATGCAAGGATGGTAACCGAAGAACGAATGTAACCGGCGTTCCGCAGTGTGATAGCGACAGGGACACTAGCTGGTCCAGCCTTCTGACACAGACCGCAAGTGGCGTCAAAATTCTTTACGTCTGCAAGGGACTCCAGGCCAGTAGAATCGTGGGATAATTTGCCCCTGAGTTTTTGCAACTCCTAAATGCCCAACTGGGAATGTGTTAGCTCCAGAACTAGCAATGTCAGAGATGATCTCGGTTTCCTCAGGAAGGTGTCGTGGCTACTCTGGACTCACCACATCGGACTCTCCAAATCCTTTGTTACCCCGCTCTGTAAGATCGTGTTCTGGTGTTTCCACTGGTAGGGGAAAGACTGTATTTTCTAAAATCCCTTAAGCAGTTGGGGCTCCTATTTTGACTTGGTAGGCAAGATTCCCATGATCGTGTAAGAGTACCTTGATGCCATCACAGTAATCAGGATCTATTGCCCCAGCTATGACATCTAGGGTGTATTTCAATGCCAACCTAGACTTTGAAACTAGCCTTATAGAGGTACCGTCTGGAGAGGACAATATCAGGTCAGTGGGGATTAATTGTTGTGCTCCTACTTCAATAGTGACCTCACTGCAACTGTGGTGGTCAAACCAAAGAGACTCACTTGTAGCAACTGTTGGACTTTAGGCTCTCGGGATAAGCTTACTTAACTCAAGGGTGCCTCGATTTTACCACCCCTGACATCATATGTTGCCCACTGGAGTCAGGAGTCAGACACAGAGGTGGCATTTTCGCTATACACCTTTATTTATTAATGAACTCAAAAGAACCCTGCCTTTCCCTACTTCTCAAGGGGAATCCCTACCTAAAGAAATAATACCTGGGGTGCTCATCGTCAGGATGACAGTCCAAAGGAAACAACTGTGCTCTCTTCCAAATTCTCCTCTACTCTAGCCCCACCACTAAACACAAAAACTAAAGTCATTCAGGAGAATGACTCCCTTCCCCTGGTTGGTGATCATCATCAATTTGATGAGAGTGTGACAAAAGTCTTTAATCCACATCAAATTCAGGAGAATAGCTCCCTTCTCCTGATATAAACTCCTGTAACTCTACTCAGGAGTTCTTTCAATTCTTGTTGGGCCTTTCTCCAATTACTGAGACTCCAAAATCTAGAGTCTCTAACACCATGGAGATTGCTCCTGAGGTCTTCTACTTGCTGACAGACTCCTTGTGCAGCTCTGCTGTCTTGGCAATGGCTGACATGAGGGAGATTACTCCCGAGTTTTTTTGACAGTATAATGAAACAAACAACTCTTCAGGCTATTGGCTCTTTATCCTCAATGGGTCACTACTGTGACAAGCAAGATAACTCCTGACACTCACCTGCTTCCAACTTCCCAGACTGTCACTACTCTGGAGACAAAGATGATTGTCGCTCTCTTGTTTTGGGTTTCTCTGATTGTGTCTACTACAACAAAGGAGTTTGGATCTATGTGATTTTTTCAAAAAATGTTTGATCAAAAACATTTTTAACGACTCTTAGATACTGAAAAAATACCTGTTTCCTTAAGTCTATAACACCTTCTTGGATTGTCACCACTGTGATGAAGTTGATCACCTAGGAGGCTGCCTGTACTTGGTCTCACTCCCCTAATGGGTTTACCGTGCTTCTGGTTACCTGTTGAAGCAGGGGAACACGTCACTGGTTCTTCCTGGGAGTCCAGACCTTCTCTGCAGCTCCTGTGACCGGCTTCCTCTTCCTCTTGTGTCTAGCAGCGGCTCCGCGGGTCTCTCTGCCGCTCGACAGTATTGGTGAAGATCTTGGACCACTCGGTCCACCTCCACAGTCCTCTTTCCTGCAGTTACCCTCTGTACCTTCCTCTGCGTGTTCAGGGATGCCAACTTCTGAAGTGCTCCTTCGTCTCCGGATTGAACTTGAACTTCCAGGGCTGACCAGATTGTACACCTGTCCCTCTCTCTCCTTGGCCCTTCGTTGCTTTTTGTATATTGGAATGGGAACCTCCCCAGCGGAACACTAGAATGCCACTTTTGATTCTGTGAGGTATTCTACAAGTCTCTGTGGCGCCACCTCTTCTCACTACTTTCCATCAGTATTAAGGAGGAGTTTTGTATAGCTCCTTGGAGCATCTTCTTCGTTACAGTGCTATATGTGTTTGAGTGTTGAGTAATCTGTATTAATCCTTCAGTCTTCCACTTCTCAGTACCAAGATAAGGTGTGATGTTAGATATTACTGACGGGAGAGAAGGGAAATTGTAGTAACAAATCCTAGTATTCTCAAGTGGTGTCTCAAGGGCCATGGGGTTAGGGAGTTGAGTCATGTTACGGGAGTCCTTATCCCAAAAGAAGGGAATCTTTCCCTGTGAGGTCCTCCTGCTGTTTACCACCCTTAGGGATAATATCGGGGTAGTGGCCTCACCTCCCTAGCCTCACAGGGAAGGGATTTCCCCCTGGGGAGAAGTGCCTGGATCCCATGACTCGTCACACTGCACACTTACTTTCTGCGTGCCCCGTCGGTGAAGAACTCGGGAGAGTTGTGGTTCTCTCCGCCTTGTGGGCCTTATACTTTCTGGAGGATCGTTGCCATTTCCACCGCCTCCTCTCATCACGGGACCTGGCCCTGATCGCCCTCGGGCCTTGGGAAAAGGCAATCCAATCTTGGATAAAGTGCAGCTTTTGGGACAGGGGCCCCAGCCCTACCCTTAGAGTCTCGTGAAAAAGCTGCCCATCGATGGCTCCCGCAAAGGGTCAGAAGGCCCTGCCCTGGGCGACCCGCTGCTGGACTAATCCTTGCCTGCAGATAGCATTGCACCTCTCTACGTGCCTCGTTATCAGATGGTAACAGCACAGCTGGACACCGTGCAAAAACAGGTTGTCTTGGGCCCTGAACCCGTGTTACCTATGTGACGCGTCAGGTCATCTTGTGGTCTGCACCCGTATAGGTATATGTGAGGCTGTTGCTGGCAGTTATGTCCTCAGTAACTGATAGGTGATGAGCCCACCTTATTTCTATAGGGCACTGGCGTCCTGATGTAAAGAAATGCCAATACTTGCCAATTAAATGTTTGCAGGTTACCTTGGGACCTGGACACTTTGTTAGAGACAAGTCGGCTCAGCCCAGGAGCTGCATTGCTCCTCGCCCAGCAGCAGGTGGTGTTCTTGAGGCAGCTTGTGGGACTGAAACACTGTTGGTCAGTGTTTTGACAGCCTCGACTCTGTTCCACCCGGCAAAAAAGTGGAAGACACTTGGGAAGCGGAGGGACAGGATCTGTGTTATGCAGGCCTGACGCGCATCGCTGCCTGCCCTTCCTGATGCACTCGACTGCTAATGCAGTTACATGCTGCCAAAGAAAAAACCTTTCAGTCCCCAGAAGCGGAGTCACTAGATACTATGGGCCTCATCAGGAGGTTGGTGGTTTCCTGGCGGTAATTGCTCCGGGATACCGCCAACGCAATTGGCTTTACTGCATCTCGGCCTGGTGCCAATTTCCGCCGGATAATGAGTAGCGGCATAGCTGGAATTACCCATTGGGTCCATTGCACCCAATGGGGCTGGGGTGCTATTAGCACTGGCACGAATTGCTCCAGCGTTAATAGCACTGAAAATACCATCTGCAACGGCGCATTGACCTCTCACCTCCAGCGCTCAGATGGAGGTGAATGTGGCCATACTCTGGATTGTGCCAACCCTTAAATGAGGCGGTTACCGCCGCATTTTAGGGCTACTGCCCAACTCCTGAGTCTCTATATCGCCTATAGCGCTACACCCTTTTGCACGCTACCTGCGCCTATATTGTAACAGCAAAATATTCATAAAGGAAACAGGTACTTATCTGCTGCTCGAGCAGCAAAGAAAGAGGAATGAATAAGAAGGATTTGTGAGGTGATGGGACACGATCACTATTGGTAGATATAGTCACGTGACAACACCTTAGAGCATTCATGATTCAAACTTTAAAGACTACATGTTCGAGGAAGTTTTAGTTCTTTATTGAGTTTGTTGGTTAAAATTGCACTGCTCGCGTTTGCTGCTCAAGTGTGTGAAGTAAAACGTAGGTAAAATATGAGCCTTCCGGTTTGACTCAGAATCAGAATTTCGGAGCAAACACTCCACCGAAACTGCTCTGGTCCATGTCACCAACTTTCAGTCAAATTCTCAAACAGCTTTCCACCATCCTCATCCCACTTTATTGTTTGGCTGCCTTTGACATCGCATATCATCCCTCTCTCCTTCAAACCCTCTCCGATCTTAGCTTTAAAGGTGCTGTCCTTGACTGGTTTGCCTCCTACCTGATTATTCGCTCCTTTTCCATCTCCTGGAACTCTGACTCTTCTTTTCCCACTCCCCTTGCAATGGTTGTTCCCTAGGGAACAGTCCTAGGACCACTCCGCTTCACCCTCAATACCTCTCTGTTGTGGATGCCAAGAACGGTCTAGACTCAGGGATGGTGAGAACCTATTCATTAAAAACACACATTATCAATATACTAAGGACCAGTTACATTTACTGTCCAATATTGATCTTATAAGTCCACCAAACGAGAGCAGCTGTAATGCAAGCTGCGTGTGGAGGCCCAATTGTCAGACACTGGGAGAAGCGCTGCAGTGCGACTGCGACCGCTCCCTTTAGTCTCTCCTAGAACTCCTTGCTCCGGGCGAAATCTCACAAGATGAAGGCTGAGTCGCTCTTGTGAGACTAGCTCTCCACAAACCTCCTTTTCTTCAGCAGCATGGTTCTACTGTATTATGAAGTCTTGGTAGTTCATAGGTTTTCCTTCTTAGGCGCTGTGGCCAACCAGACTCACTCATTGCTGTGGGTGATTGTTCTTAACCTCCACCACTACATCTCGTTAGTGTCCAAAGTCCTGGTTCCTGCTACAGTTCCTTTACTCTACATATCGCCTCTTCCATTTCTCCCGGATCAGTAGTCATTCCCGGCTCACTCCCTCCAATGCTATCTTCCTTTCCCCTAGGGGGTTTTCTTCCTTGTGGTGCTTGTGTGTGGGATGATGACACATTTTACGCCGTATGCCCCTTTTCAAACACGGCTACTCTCTCTAGGTACCATCATTTTCCATCTTGAGTACTGTGAAGGCATCATGACAACAGAATAAAGTGTGGGCTTTAAACTTTTATTAAATAAAAAGAGGGTTGGTAAAAGGCCTAACTTGCCCTATGGGTGGGATTTCCCTACCCAAATAAGACTAATGATAGTCTGTGTCAGGATGTCCAAAGCAAATGCATGTGTCCAAAACCTATACTTGCCCTCACATCTAATTGTATTCCACGTGTAGGGACGTCAGCCTCAAAAGAAGAAGTGTTCACATAAGATTTCAGAACTTCTTCCAGCTCTCGGTTGGAAAAAGGGTCTCCCTTCCCCAAGATTCAGGACAGTTCACGTTACACAAAGAGGGGTTCTCTTCCCCAAGCTTTGAAGTCTCTCAGCTTTCCAAAACAACACAATTCCTTGGGATTCTTACTCGCTCTTTTGGCTTGGTTACCTTTCACTCATTTCATAAAGTTCAGATCTTTAATTTCGAATCACCCAAGTTTTCCTTTATACTAAATCACAATGATTTAAGGGGCTTTTCCTTAGATGGATGTACTCGGGCTAGGCGTAGTTGTCAGACCACACGGTCCACCCGTTACCTTACTTACTTCTTCACAGACACATTGTCACTGTTCCAGCTTCACAGTGGTACTTGACGTATTCTCACTTGATGCTTTATCACTGTTTGTTTGCCACTGTTCATTTGTTTTACTTTCACATTTACTTTCACATATTCTTCTGGCTCTTGTCACTGGTTATTCTCTCGAGTTACACAGTTCTTTAGACTCTTATGGTGTCTAACAATGCTAATTCTCTCAGTTTACACAGTTCCCTCTTTATCAGGGAATTGCCTTCAATCAGATCGGTAGTCAAAAAGCTATTCAAACCATTCACTTTGTAGAAACCAACATCAAATTCCCAGTATACTCTCCTGCTGGGAACTTGTACACTTATTCACGGGCATCATCATCACAGGTTCAAATATCACAGTTTTCATTAGTAGTGGGATTGATCCCATTCTCATTGCCAATTATGTTATGACTTCCAAGTATGATTCAGACTCAGGGCTGGTGAGAACATATTTATTAAAAACACAAGTGATCAATATAGTTACATTTACTGTCCAATATTGGTCTTATAAATCCACCAAACGTGAGCAACTGTAATGCAAGCTGTGTGTGGAGGCCTAATTTCAGACAGCAGGAGCAGCGCTGTAGTGCAACTGCTCCCTTCATTCTCTTACCTTGAACTCTTTGCCCCGGGCTAATTGCGTAAGATGAAGGCCGGAACTGGTCTTGCGGGACTAACTCTTGTGAAGGCATCATGAAGTAGACACAGACAACAGGTTCAAGTTTGGTTCACAAAAAAGCTTTATTAGCTTACAATCAGGATGCAGTAAGGCCTAACCTGCCCTATGCTAAGGTGAGCTTTCCCTACCTAAAAAAACTAAGGATAGCCTGTGTCAAAATGTCCGAATGAAATGTCTGTCTGTGTCCAAAACCTATACTTGCCCTCACAACTAACTGAATACAATGTGTAGGGATGTCAGCATCAAAATGAATAGTGTTCAAAATAATAAAGTTCCAAGCTTTTTCCAGCTCTTGGCTTGTAATCAGCTTCCCTTTCCCAAGTTCAAAATAGTTCACAAGATACTGGGGTCTCGCCCAAGAGTTAAAATCTTCCAGCTTTCACAAGACAATACCGTTCCTTGGGACGCTACCCAGCTCTCGTGATATTGATTCTTATCACTAGTTCACATAGGCAGTTCAATATCTTGATTTCAAAGTCACATAAAAGGTTGTTGCAAAATATAACCTTCTTTGTGAATACTTTCAAGGGCTTCTCCATATAGGGTCCTCGGTCGAGGCGCAGTTGTTGGACCACACGGTCCACCCATTACAGGTCACACAACTGAGTCCCCTTTCTTGGCTTCTCACGGCTTTTGCCAATACTTGCTTTCTCATACCATACCCTTCTGGGCATTATGTTGACTTTATCAATACTTGTGTTTCAGTAAATAAAGTGTGTGATATCTGTTACTTTCACCACCTTTCTTTCACTCTATTCATGAGTGCTCAAAAGTTGCTTTTGCTCCTCTCAGCATTCAAAAGTATTTGCTTTTGCTCTGTTCAGTATTCAAAAGTACTTGCTTTTGCTCTGTTCAGCATTCAAAAGTACGTGCTTTTGCTCTGTTCGGCATTCAAAAGTACTTGCTTTTGCTCTGTTCGGCATTCAAAAGTACTTGCTTTTGCTCTGCTCGTTATTCAAAAGTACTTGCCCTGACTCTGTTTGGCCTTCGAAAGCACTTGTTAAGACTTTGCTTTCGTTCAATATTCAAAATAATGATCATTGTATTTTTTTTACTTCTGGCTGCATAAACTCTGAATCTGCACATGGGTCTTGAGCGCTGCACTTGCCACACCACTGCTTTCCCAGCTGCTGCCTTGGCCTCCCCAGCTGACTCCACTGATGACTCCAAGGTTGCCTCCATTTCTCTCTTGATTCCGGCTTTTAAAGTTCCCAACTCCATGATTATTCCAAAAAGGACTAGACTGCTCACCACTAAAGTGGTAGCCCTGCTTTAATCTTAGTTTAGTTTGCTATTTGTATAGCGCCGCCTGGCCCAGGGGAATCCAGGCGCTTGGTACCGTTACAACAGTTACAACACCAATATGTTACATCATACAGTTTAGTTAGTTCTTGTAATACAGTTATAGGTAATATACATATCATACATATTTACACGGATTATGCAGGCAGTGCATGCATTAGTCGGAAGAGTTAGTGTGTCAGGATTAGTCAGGCGAATACAAAGGCAGCGAATATGGCAAGGGAAATGTGCACACAGGAACAACGACTCATGTATGCTAGAACCCAGGAGTGCAAATAGAGTGTGACATCAAAACCAATATATGAAAAGGGATGTGGGGTAAGCACCTGACCGCGAGGAAAGTCGGCAAGCGCCTTACCCCCAATTGCTGTTACAGGTACTGACAGCGCTAAACCCACGTGGAGGGCAAGCAATGACAGGATCTGTGAACTAACACTCTTGATGGTATTAAATAAGGGAACTAAAGAACTGTACTCACGAGGACGAGATAAACCTCTTGAATGTCAGCTAGCCCACGAATCCTGTTGATGAAACTGGGACCCCGAAAGGCTAGAACAGCAATGGGAGGAAAACTAAATACCTAAGTTGGAATAGTGATTACAAATTAGTGAGGAAAACATAAGCATTCACACAGGAGCTAGCTACAACCGCACACCACACCTAATAATCAAATGGGAAATAAATGCAGAAGTGCTATGGAAAACATGGAATGAATCCCAATAGAAGTAAGGATCTGGAGCAAGTAAAAACGAAATAACCAATGCAAACTTCTCCCTACCCCTCCAAGGAAAAGACAGGAAGCTAATCTAAGAGGTAGGCTAAGGCATACGGGTTTACAGCAGCAAAGGACAGAGTCAAAGAAATATAGAACACAGACAAACTGGGCTGCATCTAAAAGGGGAAAGCACTGAGAAATGCTGCCTGCAAACAGAGAAAGACAAAAAGGGAATCAAGGGAGCAGAAATCAATTAGCGCATGAATCCGAGATTCAGGGCAGAGGAACAAGAAAACAGGAACTAGGAACTAGGTACAAAGGCAAGGAACAAGGAACAAGGGACTAGTCACAACAGGAACACTGCAAACGATGACCAGCGCTGGACTGAAGTAAGACTGAGGCTTTTAAAGCTGCTTAACGAGCACACGCCTCAGGTGTGCTGATTGCTGCACCTGCAGCCACAGCTGTTGCCTATCCTCCACCCAACCTTGTCCTGCAAGGGTGGAGGTGGAGCAGTGGGCCAGGCATTCTGGGAAGCATAGTCATTTGGTTAAAGAAGCATGCTGGCTGCCAAAAACCTGGAATGGATCCGGAAGGGAAGTAGCTTGGAAAATAGGGATTTAGCGCTCCCGATTCATCACAGCACCGTAGCATAAGGTTCGGAGGAAAGGTCCAGTAGGGAATATACCCCAAATCATGCCCCCAAGTGGTGGGAACGGGAGCGAAGGGAGCGAGTCGTGACAGTATACCCCCTCCTACAGCCGTCTTCAGGTGCCCGCCACCCGCACGAGACATCTTCTTTCCATGATGGGAGTGCTTTTTCTTTGGAGGTGGCACTGATGGAAATGGTGGCCTGTGGGCAAAGGCAGATGGACTTCCATGATAGGAGTGCTTTGTCTTTGGAGGTGGTACTGATGGAAACGGTGGCTTCTGGTGAGGAAGAGACTCATGGTTCGAAGAAAGGCATGAAGGACTTGCAGGACCTGAAGCAGAGTTGGAAGGTCCAGGAAGCTCAGTCACTGGGAGTGGACCCTTATAAGTCTTTGAGGAGGGAGGCAGGCTGGTGCAACATGCCTTAGACCATGGTAGAAGCCCTGTTAGCCTTTCTGCCGAGAGTGGACATGCGGGAGGTGAGGAAATTGCTGGCTTCAGGAAAGGTTTATGTTCAGCCATTAGAGAAGGTGGCGGCTGAGGTAGAGGTTCAGATTTTCTTCTGTCATCCATCTGGGAAAAGGCTTGTGGTTGAAAGTGACTAAGGTTTGACTGCACATGTTCTAAGCCTTGGAGACCTGAAAGTCCAATGGGTTGTACAAGGCTGGTACTCCTGGTGACAGTCGTGTAACCACCTTGTTGCACGTGGGATACAACAGCAGGGACGTTTGGCATACTGATAGGAGTGATAGACGCAGTACTTGGTATTTCAGGCACACTCGCAGAAGGAGCAATAACAGACACATTTTGAACTGCAGCAGTCATTCCCTTCCTTTGGCTACTAGCACCCAACTGGTGCTTCTTGGCGGAATTCTGTTGCACAAGTCCTGTAGGTAATACGCCGGTCTGCACCACCCCCTGTGCACACCCAGGTGAGTGGTTCTGACTCACCACTTGGTCCAGCTTGATGACTCTGAAGCGGGAGCTGGCAAAAGTCTCAAACTCTGATGCTGCATTTTTAGGAGGCTCTGATGCTAAAGTGAAGCAGTTGGGAGAATCGTCTTGTGGAATAGGCAGGCATTCTGGTGCTCCTCCTGAAGCAAAAGAAAGGCAAGCTAGACGTTCATCGACAGTAAATGGTTGGGATTCAGGAGGAATCGCTGGAGCAGAAGAAAATACAGCAGGATCTGATGGTGTAGACAGGTATACCTCTGATATTGGCAGCGAGGCTAAGCAGGATACAGGCGTCTCATGAACTGAAGGCAAATACTCAGTATACTCCAGGACTGAAGACATGCACTTTTGATGGACTACCGGAGGCTCTAAAGCTGAAGGATGATCTGCAGGATGAGTCACTGTAGCTGAAGACAGGCAGGCCAGGGGAAACCTTGAGGCTGAAGGCATGCAAGTTGAAGCAATCTCGGTTGCTGGATACAAACATGTCCAGGTCTTTGGGACTGGCTCTTGAGTAAATGGCAGACATGGCAGCGGTTCATTGGTTGAAGACACGTGTGCCAAAGATGACTGCAGGGCTGTGGATTGGATCATAGAAGAGTCAATGGTTGTAGGAGGACAGACAGAAGTCTCTGAAGTTGACAGACACATTGGTGGCTCAGAAATGGAGGGCACCTTTAGGGCAGTAGACTCCTTGGCACCAGTAACCAAAGACTGAGCTGTACCCTTGCAGTCTCTTTCTTTAGTGGGTGACACAGAGTCTCTTTCTTTGTAGAAGCCAAAATCAACCAGTGGAATCACCATAGTAAAGTCTCTGTTAATCAGGATTTCGTCAATTGTCCATTCCTCTGTTTTAGCTTCTGAAAGAGGCAGATTATCAATCAACAGTTCAGGAATCGCCTGCCGGTTTTTTGGTTCTGTATACTGTAGAATGAGTCCATCAGAACATGAAATCTGTACTGTCTCTGACTGTTCGTATTGATCAGAATTGGCAGAAGGAAGAGTGAACCCAGAGGTAACATCGTTTTCCACATCAGCTTTAACATCTACTTCAGTCTCAGCAGCTGTATCAAGAGCAGGGCCTAAGCCTACTGTAGTGACTGAATCTGTGTATGCCACCATTGTGGATTGTGTTTGGTAATCAGAAGCTTGTATGTGTGCTAGCTCAGAATTATGACAAACTGCTACACAGGAAATTTTAGGTAAAGGAGTGGCTTGTAAATCTTCAGCTAACTGCAATCCCTGACAAACAGCAGAACAATTGTTAGAAACTGTGCCCAGATTAAGCGCTGTGCTAGACGAAAGACCTTCACTCCCAATAGATCTAACATAGTGACAAATATCATGGTTTCTGTCAGATCCTCACTCCTCTTGACAGGCGCAGAGGCAGCACAAACTCCTCCCTCCCCATTGGGTCTTGGCACCTGGGAAACGAAAACCACAGGCCACCGCAACCCTCTGGGGAAAGAGGGTTAGGGTTCGTTGAATGGATGGGTAGAGGGAGTTCAGGATCACCGGAAAGAGGTTTAGGGAATCACAATGGATGGGAAAGGGGGATTTGGGGAAACATGCTCCTCGGCTCCGGTTCTCCTCTTGCTGATGGTTGTTGGCGATAACTTCGCTCACACACACTCTCTCACTACCATCCACTCTCACAGAAATTCTCCTTGGAGGCCTTTGTATTGGAGCCTCTAACCAACTTATACCTAGATCAGTGTTCTCTAGGGCTGCCTTGGTTTTCACACTGCCTTCTCAAACATGAACTCCGCCCTCATTACTTCATGAAGGCAAACACTCCCAACATCACTTCATATTATGGTAACTCCCCACCAATATGCAGATACAAGTTCCCACCTTACCCTGTGCAATAGTAACAACAAACAATAACATGCACACGAGGTGCTAAAACACTTAGCTCAGTGTTCTGTGGAGTTCTAGGTCCTTTGGCCTTTTCGTGTTGATGGGCGTGATATGTCTCACCAGACCGTTCAAACAATAAGCTGAAAATAGCAAAACAAAGTCAGTGCACGTGCGTGCGAAATTGCCGTTCCAAAAGAACGTTCCCTAACGGGTTAAAGATTAGTTAAGGGTGCGGTTGCTTCACCGCCAAGCTAACTCCAACTCTGGGTTAGTATCATGCTCTGCATGCAAATGTTTTACTCGTCTTTTCGTGCTTCCTACAACGTCAACAGAATTATTCCTCAGCGCGTAACGCGTTTCCCTCTCACGGGATAAATCAGCTGTCTATGAAAAAGACGTGTACTTATCTTTGCATGTACGCGGGGCCGGGGGTTGAGCTGGCGGGTGGTGCCCCGCGTAGGCGTGCCTGCAGGAGCTCGAGGCAAACACGTCCTCTCTGGCCGATGGTCAGGATTACGAGCGCTGCTCCCTGGGCGCGGCTCGCGCATGCGCAGTAGCGCGCGTGTGGTCCTTTTCCTCCCAGCAGGCCCGTGAAGCGCATGGCCTGCTGGGCAATGTAGTCTCTGGGCGGTTCTCCTTCCTTGGGCCTTTGTCCTGCAAAATGGAAGGAGAACACGCCTGGACAAGGTGGTTGGACTCCCCAGAGCCCCCTTAACTCCTCCCAAAACCCCCGAAACACTCCCAATTGCCCCAGCCCTAAAGTACTCCCCCTCCCTCCAGCAGGTCCTGGTTTAGTGGGGTGTAACACATGAAATTGGCGGAGGAGCCGAGGAGCATGAATATGACAAGCGGGCTCCCATGAGCGGTCTTCCGGGCCATACCCCTTCCAGTCCACCAAATACCAGAGTGATCCCTGTTTACGGCGTGAGTCTAGGATGTTGTGGACTTCATATTCTGGAATGCCATCTCTCAAGACCGGTGGAGGTTTCTTGGATGTTATAGAAGCTGGGGCTGGTTTGAGTAATGAGATGTGAAACACCGGGTGTATTTTCATGGATGGGGGTAAGATTAACTTTGCTGCCACAGGGCCAACCAGAGCTTTAATCGGAAATGGGCCAATGAAACGAGGGCTAAATTTGCGGGAGCCCTGTAGATGAAGATTGCGTGTCGAAAGCCACACTTGATCCCCCACCTGGTATGGTGGACTTGGTCTCCTTTTCTTGTCAGCATGGTGTTTGTAAGTGGCTTTAGCGAGATTTAGACTGTGTTGCGCAGCTTGCCAGATGCTTTCCAAATGTTTCTGTCTCTCCCTGACTGCCGGAACTTCAGGCACTGGTTCATGTGGCACAGGCTGAAATCGTGGGTGGTAGCCATAAGCACAATAAAATGGGGTGACCTTAGTTGATGCATGTACGGCGTTGTTGTAAGCCAGTTCGGCCAACCAAATTACTTCTGCCCATTCGTGTTCTTTTCCTTGAGTTAGACAACGCAAATATTGTTCCAATGTCTGATTTAGTCTCTCGGTTTGACCATCTGTTGCTGGATGGTAACTGGTGGACAACCGAATCTCGATTCCTGCTGTTTTGCAAAAAGCCTGCCAGAATCGTGAAGTAAACTGAGGTCCACGATCTGAAACTATCCCATACGGTATACCATGAAGCCGTACCACGTTCTGTAAAAACAAGTTTGCTAACATGCTGGCTGTTGGTGTGCCTTTGCACGGTATGAAATGAGCCATTTTGGTTAAGTAATCCACAACAACCAGTATAGCTGAAAACCCCCGACTTGGTGGTAATTCGACAATTAAGTCCAACGATACCGTGTGCCATGGTGCCGAAGGAGTGGGAAGGGGTTGCAACAGACCTGCAGGTTTTCTGTGCTCAGTTTTGTTTCTCAAACAGGTTTCACATCTTGATATATATTGCTTCACGTCTTTTTGTACACTAGGCCACCAGAAATGACGCATGATTAGCTCCTTGGTTTTCAGTGTTCCCGGATGACCCACGAAAGGGGAGTCGTGGCACCACCTGATGGCTTGTTGTCGAAGCGGTGTAGTAGGTAAGTATAGTGCTGATCTGAAAAAGGGCAACCCCTCCTTGATGGTTTGCTCCTGACTTTTGCTAGCCCATTGCACCAGATCTTGCGCAGACATGGCTTTTCGGATTCTTTCGAATATGGCATCTACCACCACACTTCCGATTATTCGTGCCGGGTCCACAATTGGTTTGGGTTCGTCTATGGTCTTCGATAGAGCCGAATTTGCTTCCGGATACCTAGAGAGTATGTCTGCCTTTCGATTTTCCACTCCAGGTCGATATGTGACGACAAAGTCGTATTCTGAGAACTGCATGGCCCACCTGAATTGTCTCGGACTAAGTGCCCTGGCGGATTTCAAGAATTGTAAGTTACGATGGTCGGTATAGATGGTAATAGGATGATGGGCTCCCATGAGATGATGACACCACTCATCGAAGGCCACCTTAATAGCCAACAATTCCTTGTCTGCAATAACATAATTTTGTTCTGCCGGTAGCAATGTTCGCGAGTAGTAAGCGACTGGGTGTAATTGCCCATTGTTGTCCCGCTGCGACAAAATAGCACCCACCGCATAACTGGACGCATCGGTTTCTATGATGTAAGGCTTAGAAGGGTCCGGATGCTGCAACACTGGTGCTGTCACGAACGCTTCTTTTAAAGTTCGAAAACTAGCTTCAGCCTTTTCGTTCCACTGAAAAGGAACTCCTTTTCGTAGTAGTTGAGTAATGGGTTGGACCTTCTTGGCAAAACCGTCAATAAACCGGCGGTAGAAATTGGCAAATCCCAACACGGTTTGAATGTCCTTCACTGAACTCGGAGAGGGCCAGTTGGCAATGGCATGCACTTTCTTTTGATCCATTGTGATGCCTTGAGGTGACAAGATAAATCCTAGGAATTCAACTGTGGTTTGATGAAATTGGCACTTCTCAAGCTTGGCATACAACTTATGTTCTCGTAACCTCTGTAAAACAGCCTTCACATGACCCTGATGTTCCGCAGCATCGCGAGAATAGATTAAGATGTCGTCGATGTATACAATGGCAAAGACATCTAGGTAACCCCGTAACACCTCATCTAAAAAGTGCTGGAATGCTGCTGGGGCATTACATAGCCTGAAAGGCATGACCTGATATTCATACAGGCCAAACTTGGTCCGAAAGGCCGTTTTCCATTCGTCACCTTCTCTGACGCGTACCAGATGATACGCGCCTCGCAGATCTAACTTTGTGTATACGGTGGATCCTCGTACTTGGTCCAACAACACTGGGATTAAGGGCAACGGGTAACGATTCTTAATGGTAATGCGATTGATCGCTCTGTAATCGATGCACGTCCTCAGGTCTCCCGTTTTTTTTGGTATGAAAAACAAAGGGGAGGATACCGGGGACGTAGAATGTCGTATGAATCCGTTTGCCAAATTGGTTTCGATGTATTCCTTCAGGTGTTCATTCTCGGCTTCAGTGAGTGCGTATATTCTGCTACAGGGTAGCACAGCGCCCGCTTCTAGGTCTATGCGACAGTCAAATGGTCTGTGTTGTGGTAAGGTCTCGGCGGCCACCTTACTGAAGACATCCCGATACTCCTCATACTCTTCAGGTAAAACTACCTCTGTACTGCCTCCTATGAAGTGGGGACAACACTTCACCACACTACACTTAGCCTGGCAATGCATTGATGAGAATTGCAGCGTTCCTGTGGCCCAATCCACGGCTGGGATGTGGAGTCTTAGCCAGGTTAGGCCCAAAATGAATCCAAATTGTGGTGCTGAAATCACATCAAACTCAATAATTTCTTGATGTCCCTTCCCACACTTTAATTGCATGGGCTGTGTTTGCTGAGTGATCGGGCCTGAAACCAACGGTGATCCATCCACAGATTTCACTTGTTCTGGCTGTTCTTTAGTTACCAATGAAAGTCCTAGCCTTTTAGCTACTTGATCGTCTACGAAATTACCTGTGGCCCCCGAGTCGACCATAAGTGACACTGGTATGTGCCTTCCTTGTACTTCCAGATGACCAGCCAGCATAATGTGAGCTGACGGAGTGTGGTGAACATTTGCTAGTATCTTTGGGGTATCTTCAGATTCGCTCGCCCTCACCCCCCTCATGGACGAGCTGGGGCGTTTCCCGACTGAGTTCCTTTGATGGATGGTTTATTGGTGCATTCTCGGACAAAGTGGCCCGACTTTCCGCAATAAAGACATAACTTTTCTCTCCTTCTTCTCTCTTTCTCCTCTTTAGTTAAGGGGCCTCGTATGGTTCCAATCTGCATCGGTTCCTCGGTTCCCTTCTCAAATAACTTGGTGTTTTTCTGTTGATCCAGCCGAACCATAGGCCTATTGTCCCATTTACGACGGTCTAGGCGACGTTCACTTTGTCTCTGATCTAATCGTAATGCCAGATCGATCATGGTGGAACAGTCTTCTGGTTGGGGGTCTACTTGCGCAACTAAATCTTTCAGGTCTTCCCTTAAACCCTGATAGAATAGGGCCATTCTCTTTTCCTGGGGCCAATCAGTTTCTACTGCCAATCGGTTGAAAGCTGTGACATACGAAACCAAGTCTCTGCTTCCTTGCCTCAGAGTCAGCAATTCTCGATCCTTAATCAACGTTGCAGCCCTACGGTTAAATATCTTACCGAATTCATCCAAAAAAGTATCCCAGTTGTACAATAATGCATCGTCCTTGCGAACCAGTGGTGTAGCCCAAGAAGCTGCATCCCCCGTGAGATAGGATATTACGAACGCTGTGCGGGCTTGTGCGGTTCTAAAAACTCCTGGTTTGGTCAAAAAGTGCAACTGACACTGCATGATAAACTGGTTAAAATTCTGTGGGTCCCCATGATATCTTTCGGGTGCAGCAAGAGGTAGAGTTGGTTCCGTGGCTACCTGCACTTGTACTGGCACTGGCGGGGGTAGTCTGGGCAAGGGCGTTGCTTTGGCCTGAGTCTGGATAGTCAAGGTATGGACTTGACCTGCTAAGTTCTGATAATCCTGCCTGGTTGCTGCCAATTCAGCCTTGAGGTCCTGGAGAAGGGCTACTACGTCCGCCATGATTGTGCTGCCTAGGCGCTGAAAGAATACGTGGGCTCGTAATTCTGTCAGATCCTCACTCCTCTTGACAGGCGCAGAGGCAGCACAAACTCCTCCCTCCCCATTGGGTCTTGGCACCTGGGAAACGAAAACCACAGGCCACCGCAACCCTCTGGGGAAAGAGGGTTAGGGTTCGTTGAATGGATGGGTAGAGGGAGTTCAGGATCACCGGAAAGAGGTTTAGGGAATCACAATGGATGGGAAAGGGGGATTTGGGGAAACATGCTCCTCGGCTCCGGTTCTCCTCTTGCTGATGGTTGTTGGCGATAACTTCGCTCACACACACTCTCTCACTACCATCCACTCTCACAGAAATTCTCCTTGGAGGCCTTTGTATTGGAGCCTCTAACCAACTTATACCTAGATCAGTGTTCTCTAGGGCTGCCTTGGTTTTCACACTGCCTTCTCAAACATGAACTCCGCCCTCATTTTTTCATGAAGGCAAACACTCCCAACATCACTTCATATTATGGTAACTCCCCACCAATATGCAGATACAAGTTCCCACCTTACCCTGTGCAATAGTAACAACAAACAATAACATGCACACGAGGTGCTAAAACACTTAGCTCAGTGTTCTGTGGAGTTCTAGGTCCTTTGGCCTTTTCGTGTTGATGGGCGTGATATGTCTCACCAGACCGTTCAAACAATAAGCTGAAAATAGCAAAACAAAGTCAGTGCATGTGCGTGCGAAATTGCCGTTCCAAAAGAACGTTCCCTAACGGGTTAAAGATTAGTTAAGGGTGCGGTTGCTTCACCGCCAAGCTAACTCCAACTCTGGGTTAGTATCATGCTCTGCATGCAAATGTTTTACTCGTCTTTTCGTGCTTCCGACAACGTCAACAGAATTATTCCTCAGCGCGTAACGCGTTTCCCTCTCACGGGATAAATCAGCTGTCTATGAAAAAGACGTGTACTTATCTTTGCATGTACGCGGGGCCGGGGGTTGAGCTGGCGGGTGGTGCCCCGCGTAGGCGTGCCTGCAGGAGCTCGAGGCAAACACGTCCTCTCTGGCCGATGGTCAGGATTACGAGCGCTGCTCCCTGGGCGCGGCTCGCGCATGCGCAGTAGCGCGCGTGTGGTCCTTTTCCTCCCAGCAGGCCCGTGAAGCGCATGGCCTGCTGGGCAATGTAGTCTCTGGGCGGTTCTCCTTCCTTGGGCCTTTGTCCTGCAAAATGGAAGGAGAACACGCCTGGACAAGGTGGTTGGACTCCCCAGAGCCCCCTTAACTCCTCCCAAAACCCCCGAAACACTGCCAATTGCCCCAGCCCTGACAGTTTACCAAAGTCTCTGCACTCAGGGGCTGAACAGAGTTCACTTCCTCAACATCAACAGATAAAGTCTGAGGTGTATTCAGTAAAGAGTGCAAGGTTTTATTCTCCTCTTGTAAAGAAATGAATTCTTGTCTTAACTCCTCAAGCTTAGCTCTTAGCATGCCCTGCATTAACTGTACATCACTATCAGTAGGCACAGGGGGAGGCATAGTGGCATCAGGGCTGGATCCTGCACTAGCAATCTGGATGTGCACCGATTGTACATTGTCCTCTACTGCTTGCAGGTTCTGTGATTTATAGTTTCTCTTACCAACTTGGTCTGTGTTTCCCTTAAGCAAACTATTGACATTAGACCTCTTGGCATTAGGGACTACAGTATGTACCTGTGCAAAGGAGTATGCTTTGGACTGAGGGTAGAAAACAGAAGTTATGCAAGGAACCCCCCCATTCTTTATGTTTGTATCATGAAACTGTTCTATCTGAGGTGAAGCACAACTGGAATCATGGGGTTCAACAACAGAGGTACTCTTGTATAATAAGTCTAACAGTGTGTTGTTTTCTGCGGCTAAGGCTTGCGCTGACATAGAATCGGGATCAAAACAAAAGATAGAACTAGGATCAGGCAATGTAGGATGTGCCATCCTATGGGAAAAATACTTTGCACGTAAATGCCCATTCGTGACAAGGAGTTCATTTAAGTCAGGACTAGTGATTTGATTGTTGCAGGTAAATGTAGGGGAAGCTTTCTGTACAAACTTGTTAGAGGCCTTGCTGCCTTTCTTTCTTAAACTTGCCATATTCAATGGGAATTTTGGGCTGGTCATTCTGTCAGGATTAGTCAGGCGAATACAAAGGCAGCGAATATGGCAAGGGAAATGTGCACACAGGAACAACGACTCATGTATGCTAGAACCCAGGAGTGCAAATAGAGTGTGACATCAAAACCAATATATGAAAAGGGATGTCGGGTAAACACCTGACCGCGAGGAAAGTCGGCAAGCGCCTTACCCCCAATTGCTGTTACAGGTACTGACAGCGCTAAACCCACGTGGAGGGCAAGCAATGACAGGATCTGTGAACTAACACTCTTGATGGTATTAAATAAGGGAACTAAAGAACTGTACTCACGAGGACGAGATAAACCTCTTGAATGTCAGCTAGCCCACGAATCCTGTTGATGAAACTGGGACCCCGAAAGGCTAGAACAGCAATGGGAGGAAAACTAAATACCTAAATTGGAATAGTGATTACAAATTAGTGAGGAAAACATAAGCATTCACACAGGAGCTAGCTACAACCGCACACCACACCTAATAATCAAATGGGAAATAAAAGCAGAAGTGCTATGGAAAACATGGAATGGATCCCAATAGAAGTAAGGATCAGGAGCAGGGAAAAACGAAATAACCAATGCAAACTTCTCCCTACCCCTCCAAGGAAAAGACAGGAAGCTAATCTAAGAGGAAGGCTAAGGCATACGGGTTTACAGCAGCAAAGGACAGAGTCAAAGAAATATAGAACACAGACAAACTGGGCTGCATCTAAAAGGGGAAAGCACTGAGAAATGCTGCCTGCAAACAGAGAAAGACAAAAAGGGAATCAAGGGAGCAGAAATCAATTAGCGCATGAATCCGAGATTCAGGGCGGAGGAACAAGAAAACAGGAACTAGGAACTAGGTACAAAGGCAAGGAACAAGGAACAAGGGACTAGTCACAACAGGAACACTGCAAACGATGACCAGCGCTGGACTAAAGTAAGACTGAGGCTTTTAAAGCTGCTTAACGAGCACACGCCTCAGGTGTGCTGATTGCTGCACCTGCAGCCACAGCTGTTGCCTATCCTCCACCCAACCTTGTCCTGCAAGGGTGGAGGTGGAGCAGTGGGCCAGGCATTCTGGGAAGCATAGTCATTTGGTTAAAGAAGCATGCTGGCTGCCAAAAACCTGGAATGGATCCGGAAGGGAAGTAGCTTGGAAAATAGGGATTTAGCGCTCCCAATTCATCACAGCACCGTAGCATAAGGTTCGGAGGAAAGGTCCAGTAGGGAATATACCCCAAATCATGCCCCCAAGTGGTGGGAACGGGAGCGAAGGGAGCGAGTCGTGACATAGTGTTTTGGACTTCTTTGGACAGAATCCAGGTTTTGGCCGTGAGTTTGAATCGGTGATAGGATGGTTCAGATCTGAGATCGACTGGTAGTGAGTTACAAAGTTTAGCGGCAAGCACAGGGAAGCTGGTGCCTCCTGCTTTTTGGAGCTTAAATCTGGGGATGTTAAGGCAGTATGTTTGTCCTGATCTGGTTGGGCAAGATGTGGTATGGTGCGTGAAGTTGTCTGAGAGGTATCTAGGTGCTTGGTTAGATAGGCATTTATGTGTGAGAGAGAGTGTTTTATATTCGATCCTCTGAGGTATGGATAGCCAGTGGCAGGAACGTCTGGCGTTAGAAATGTGTTCGTGTTTGGGTATGTTCATAGCTGCTCTTAGAGAGTTGTTTTGAATAACTTTCAGCTTGTTAATGTTCTTTTGGCTAGTACCCAGGTATAGGGCGTTGCAGTAATCTGCTTTGGAGAGTACTAGTGCTCTAGCTAATGTGGTGCAGTTGGGGGTCGAGAGGTAGGGTCTGCTAGCGTTGATGAGCTTACAAGTGTAAGCGGTGGCGGATGAGATGGCGTTGATTTGTCTTGTCAGTGTAAGGGAGGAGTCAAGGTAGATCCCAAGAGTTTTGACATTGTTGGAGACTGTGATGTTGTTTCCGTCAATGGTAAATGTCTGGTAGAGTTTGTCAAGTTTGTTGAGTCTGGATTGGGTGCCTAGGAGAAGTAGCTCGGTCTTGTCGTCGTTGAGGCAGAGTCCATGTTTAGCCATCCATTCTTGGATGATGGAATAGATGTTGTTGAGTACTGTGGTGTCAGTGGCATAGTCGCCTGTCACAGGGATGAGTATTTGGGTGTCATCTGCGTAGTTCGTGTAGATGATGCCCAAGCGGTCCAGAATGTCGAAAAGAGGTTTAGTGAACACATTGTATAATGTGGGGGAAATGCAGGAGCCCTGGGGGACGCCACATGTGACGGGGGCTGGTTCGGCTGAGGCTGTGGGGGCAAAGACCCTCATAGATCTGTTGTTCAGGAAGGACTGAATCCAGGCATTGGCCTTGTCAGAGAAATTAGCTGCTGAGGATAGGTGTTTGCAGAGAATGTCGTGATTTACCAGGTCGAAGGCGGGCAACAGGTCGAGGAGGAGCAAGAGGGCAAGTTTGCCAATGTCATTGAGATTGTCCATTTGTGTTTTGAGATCAATCAGGGCTGTCTCAGTGCCGTGCCTGGGGCGGAAGCCTGACCGTCTTAGTCCAAGTAAGTTGTTCCAAGTGGTTCTGGATCTGAAGGTAGGCAGCTCTGTCGAGGATTTTTAGGAGGAAGGGCACAGTGGTGATAGGTCTGTAGTTCGTGGGGACACTGGGTTCGAGCGTGGGTTTCTTGAGAAGAGGTAGAACCCAGGAGACCTTTAGGTTGTTGGGTACTGTACTGGAGATGAAGGATGAGTTTCTGAGAGATGTGATGAAGGGGGCGAGATGTTTGGCCGCTTCTTTGATGACTGGCACGGGACAGATGTCACCTTGGCATTTGGAGGGTTTTAGAGAGTTAATTATCTCTTCAACGTCTTTGGTAGTGATGGTGGAGAATTGGAATCGGTTGGTGTCGTCCAATCGTGAGGAGGGGGAGGGAAGGATCGGGCTCTCTGTGAGGGTGAGACTTTCTTTCTTTGCCTCAATCTTGGCTTGTAGCATAGCAATTTTGCCAAGGAGTGCTTCTTGTATGTTAGTGCACCAGGAGATATCTTTGATGCAAGTGTCTGGGATGAGAGATGGGGCGTCGAGGTCTCTTAGGATATTAAAGAGCTCTTTGGTGTTGGATTTGGCATTGTAGATTCGCTCATTGTACATGTTTTTTTTAGTTTGGATAATTGCTGCTTTGTAGGTATTGGAGGCTAGGGTATAGGAGGTTTTATTGTTGGCTGACGGTGACTGTTTCCACGCTATTTCCGCTTGTCTTTTGATTTTACAGAGAGTTTTTAGTTCAGGAGTGAACCAAGAGTTGAGATGGGCGCGTGGTTTGGCTTTTCGTAGTTTGAGTGGTGCTACGGTGTTTATGGCCTTGAGAATGGTTGAGTTATAGAGGTCTACTAGTTCAGTGGGGTTGGTGATAGTGGGTGAGAGGTCGATGATGGGTTGGAGTAGAGGGAGGAGTTTGTCGACTGTGATATTTTTGCTGTTTCTAGTGAGTGTGGGCGGAGCGTTTGGGAGGGGTGCAGATTTTTGTATGTCTTTATCAATGGTGAATGTGATGAGGTGGTAGTCAGTCCAGGCGCATGATGTATTGGAGAGGATAGTGGTATTGCAATTGAGGTCTGCTATACAGTCGAGAGTACGGCCTTTGTTGTGTGTGGGTTGAGTGATGTGATGGGTGAAGCCTAATTCTGAGATGGTGTTAGCAATGGTACTTGCTATGTTATCCTTCTCGTCATTGAGTCCGAGGTTGAAGTCCCCAAGAATAAGTAATCGTGAATTAGGTTTGGTGTTGTTGGAGAGCAGGAGAGCTATGTCTTCATTGAATGAGGATATGTGGCCCGGCGGCCTGTAGATAAGATGGGTGGTGATTGTGCTTGTGTTGGATGTGGAAAGTTTAATGGTGAGTATTTCCGCAGATGGAAGTGATTGATTTTGTATGTGTTTTATGGTAAGGGAGCTTCTTGCAATAATGGCAACACCGCCACCTTTGGAAGTTTGTCTGTCTGCGCGGTAGATGGTGTAATCGTTGGGGATGGCTAGTGCTAGTGCGGGGCCTGATGAAGCGTAGAGCCAGGTCTCGGTGATAGCTATGAGGTCTAGGTCATTGAGAGAAATGATGTCGCCTATGTCTAGGGCGTGTACGGCTAGAGATCTAGCGTTGATGAGTGCGCCTGTGATTGTTTTGGTGGTCGCTTGGTGTGGTTATTTATTGAGTGTGCAGGGTGACGAGGTATTTGGTCGGGGGGTAATCTGTTTGGGAGATGCTGAAGGGCGTATGGTCTGATTAGCTGGTATGGGTTTGGTTTTACTTTTTCTTGATCTTGCGTTAGGAGTGGTCAGGGATGTGTGTGTCCTGGATCTGAGGCATTCGAGTCTGATTGTGCCTATGCTGGGATAGGAATTACTAGTAGTGTTGTTTTTAAAGGTGTGAATGCAAGGGCTGGTGGCACGCATGGTTTTATGGGTGCTGCAGGTGTCTACCAGGGGGTGAGATTCAGTAAGGACCGGCTGGAATGGTGTGGTGTTGGGTAAGAATGTAGTGGGACAGGGTATGGGGTGGTGTCTCGGGCATGCTGGTCTGCTAAGACCATTGGGGTGTGAGATGAAATGAGATCCTGTGCAGGGTAGGTCGATGGGTACTAGGCAGAAGGGAAACATGATGGCAATAGTCCAGGTTAGCATAGCTATTGTTGCCTGGGTGATGGTGCGGCTGATAGGATGCCGAATCCTTAGAGGCATAGAGTCCGAGTGCTGGAGCAGAGGCAGACTTAGTGCTGTTAGGCTAGTGCTGCAGGAGCTGCGGGCTTAGTATTACACTGCCGTGTTGCGGTACTGCATACGAAATTGGGCACAGTGGTCATAAATGCAGTTGTCAATATTAGAGTGGGAAAAGAGCAATCTTGGAGCTGCAGTACACTGTCTACAGATACTACAAGCAATACAGTGTCTAGAGATACAACAAGCAATACAGTGTCTAGAGATACAACATGCGATAACAGGTGCGGGGGTCAGTACAGTTGTCAATATGCAGGTGTAAGGCAATCTTGGAACTGCAATACAGTGTTTACAGGTACTGTAAGTAATACTGTGTCTGCAGATACTACGTACGATAACAGGCGCGGGGGTCAATAGAAATGTCAATATGCCAATGTAGAAGCAATCTTGAAATTACAGTACAGTTGTTAGGGTGCTGGGTGCCGTATCAGGCGCAGTGGTCAATGTAGTTGGTACTAAGCAAGTATAAGGCAATCTTAAGGCTACAAGACCGTTATAGAATATAATGTGCATCAGTATAGTTGTCAGTATGCAGAGGTAGGGGCAAGCTTGGGTCTGTGAGCTAGTGTCGGGCTGCTGACTGCAGAGTCGTGCGTGGTGTCATAGTGCAGCGTTAGTGTGCTGATACAAAACCAGGATTAGGGCTTTGAGATAGTGGTCGGTACTGGGTGAATTAAGCTGTGTGGGAGTGGTAAGGCGTGGGTGGCTAGTGCGAGGGCAGGTTAGGCGCTGGGCCGGAATCGATTCCGTGAGTGGGGAAGTAGCAGCGCTGAGGGTGTGTATGTGAGGCGGAGGCTTCACTAGCAGAGTGCAGACAGTGGGTCTAGTGATGTTAGCATCGCATGTGGTTCTAAGGTAATGTGTGTACGGGCTTGTAGCATAGCAAACATTCAGAGCTAGTGGTAATTAGAGTCAGCATAACATTTTGTTAAACATCACATTTAAGCGTTGACAAAGTTAATATGTGCCGCGGCATTTTGGAGGTGTCTAGGCTGTTGTTCTCCTCCTCATCTCAGTACCTGTGTGGGGTCGATATATGCCCGAATAAACAAAATGAGGATGTGTTGTTCTAGTCATCCTCTTCCTCATCCCAGTAGCATACTGGTGTTGTTTTGGGGATGGTTTTAGGGGAAGAACAGGGAAAGGGCTGACAAAGCCCTATAAAGGCTTGAGACATAGAGGGTTTGTTGTGAAAGGGTAATGTGGGATGCCATGTCTCACCTAAGGACGTCCTCTGCCCACTCCCCATGTCTCCTCCTCTCAGGTGATCCTCCCTCACATATCTACCACATGGGTCAGGATTCAAGAGCGGTGGCCTTTCCCTGGTCACCTGAGAGGAGGATATCTTGGGGAAAGAAATAAGGATGCCCTCACATTCCTCACAGCCTTCCCAGGTAAATTCTTCAAATCATTTGCCTTTTAATACCAAATCTTTGCTGAGGACACTCTAATCTAATCGGAGGAGCTCATAAAAGAGGGATTATGTGTTGAGGGAATAATCACTGTTTAGGTATAGTGTGGGCAGAGACAGCACAAGTGCGCATAGAACCGAAAGATTGATTGAAGCACTGGAATGAATGATGCAGGTAGGGCAATGTGGGATGACAGGGACAGCAAAGTAAGGAGGGGTTAGGTCATAGGTAGATTTAAAGACTAGGCTAGCCAGAGACCTTTGAAAAGATGTTTGTGTTGCATAGGGATCCAGGCAGCATGGAGTTGGTGAGCTGGAGGGAGAGGAACACAGGAATATATATAAAGTGTCATTAGCAACATTTAGAATTTTGTTGAGGGGGATAGCGAGTAGGTTGGAACAATAGTCGAGGCATTTGAAAGCAAGGGTGGAGATACAAGTTTTAAATGAGTGCTAGGTAACGTCTATGATTTTTCTGATGTTGGGGAGGTTGAGGCTGGCAGCAGTAAAAGTGGAGGTTATAAAATGGTGGCATTATAGGATACTGCCAAAGAGGTCCCTGAGATTGCAGTCATTAGGAGATGGTAAAGGAGGCTGTGTTAAATAGTGGTGGTGGGCAGAAGGGTCAGGGCTGGAAGGGGTTAAACTACATGGGTCTTAGAAGAGTTGAGAATGAGACTGCAGAGCACCCTCCTGTTTCTGGCAGCTGAAAGACAGAGATTGGAGAGGAGAGGTTCAGAAGTGAAAGTGAGAATGGAGAAGAAAATTAGGGTTTCACCAGGAAAGAAGTAATAGGAGTAGCCAAAGAAGGAGGCTAGTGCATGCGTCTGCAACCTTTGGCTCTCCAGATGTATTGCACTAAAACTCCTTTCAGCCCTAACCAGCATAGTTATTGCTTGTTGGAGCTTGTGCAGGGGAGGGGTGCCTTACCTGGGGATTCCTTTGACACATTCTGTCCATGTTTCCTTGACCAGTAGCTAGTACATATCACATAGGAAAGCTTGTAATGTAGGTGTTATGGGTCAGATGTGCATAGAAGCCGGAGGGAGCAGAGATGACACAGAGGACTGTGAGGTGTAATTTCTTCACTAACGTTAGTACCAGCATGGAGAGCAGTGCTGCACCTCATCTGCCGTGTTCACTCTTTGCCCAACTGGTGTGTCCTTTCCGCACTGCATCACCAATCGGCGGGCAGTCATTTGAAACACGCACCTACAACATCACGGGGAGATGTGCTGCCTCAGTGGCGTGGCTCATCTTCCGCTACATACCTTCCCCCTTATGCAAACCATCCCCCAAAAAAATCCTTGAACTTTGATGGGGGTGGGCGGATGCGAGCTCCAAGCCCTCCTTTTGCTCCTGCCTTGTACTGTTCTTCCAGTCTCATTTCTGAGACCTGCTCATGACTTCCATCATAGTGTTTTGGTACATTAGGCCAGGCCTCCACTAGTTCTTCACTCTACAACTCTGATTGAGTACCTTTTGCTCCTTGTTGTGGTTCTTTTGTATATGAGTCTATAGTTTTTTTCCAAGGTGTCTCTTGTAGCTCCGAATGTTAGACCTCCTAGCAAACCCTCACAGTCACTACTTTATACTTATTTGTTTCGCACTCTGCTTCGTGACATCTCACCAATTCTCTTCGACTCCACCTGGTTCCATAATCTAATATTACGACTGTTTCTAAGATCCTACTGATCCTCTTGAGAGGAGACAGAGGAGGATTCCTTTTCCCCCTCAACCTTGCATTCTTTATGTGGAACCAGTCACCAACCATGAACGATTCCACCCAGACATGCTTGCGCTCTTCATATATTTGTTTTGACATCATTCAGTCCTGCTGATCAGTTCACTCCTGTTTACTTCACAGTGCCTGATGTTCTAGCAGCAACTCACACACAGACCTCCTACCCTTTAAAGCAATAAATGGGGTGATGCCAGTGACAGAGTCCTGCGATATGCCCTGATTATATCTCTCAGTAATGTTTGCACATCCAAGTTCGACATATGTGCTATTTGAAGGGTTCTTTGAGAACCAAAGGGTGTCTCACTTGTTAGTCCCCTGGGATCCCTCTCTCAGGCGGACAGGGCACAGCTATTGCCTTTGGATCCAGACCCTGGGGGTGGGCTAGTGCGGGAGGATCACCTGAGTTGGGGGTCTTCGTGGAGTGGGGGTGAGGCAACTGATGGTGATACACAGTATTCCCCCCTTTCCCATGCCCATACCCCATCCTATTTTATAGGATTCTTTAATGTCCTAACCCCCCCTTTCTACACAAACACTGGGCCGAGGAAGAGGGCGGCTGAGGGTAAAAAGGCTAACACGTGCATATCTCATTGGACATGTCCCGCTAATTAGGTTAGGCAAAGTCAGACACTTGACCTTAATCACATGCATCTGATACCCATTAGCTCTCCCCACACGGATAAAAGGTGGAACACAGAGACACACTCTGAGCATGGTGGAACACGAGAAGGAGCAGATCTTTCTGGGTGAAGGCGAACCCACTGGAGCAGGACGACCGATTGAGTGACTAGAGCAAAGAGTAGAGAAACCCTGAAGTTCCCTACAGAAGGTCATTGCCTCCGGAAAGCCGTGAAGGAGACGAAGTGAAAGCCAAATCGCAGGCAAGAAAAAGCCTGCGTTTTGTTTCAAGGACGCCAGCGACCCTCCTGGGTGAATGACAACGTTGGGGAGGCGAGGCCAAGGCTTTTGTATCAACCTTGACTTGTGAATAAAAGCTGCAAGAAAGGAACACTCACAACCGGTGAGTTAGTGAAAGACATAAAAGGCCATATTGTGTCTAGGAAAGATTGAAGCCGCAATAGTGTATCTCACAATTGAAGGTTGTGCACATGCTGATGAGGTGTGAAAGAAAGCAAACCAGTGATGAACTTTTAAATTGCCCATAACTGTGAAGCCAGTGATACCAGAGTAGCAGAGTGATCCAGTGAAAGGAAGTAGCCCACTCAAAAGTCTCTGCAAAATGTTTGATGCTTTGTTATAAAGCGGCAAAGTGAACAAACTCTGAAATGCGCAATGGTCAAGATTAACCCCGGTGAAAGGGGAAGTGAAAAGGTGAATGCTTTAAGAGAAAGATTTCTTTGAACATTTGTGCTTGTGGTATGGAACTACCAAGACCAAGAGACACTGGGGCAAATAAAATAAAGGGAGAGCGGAAGACAAAATCGAACTGGACCTGCAGAGGTCTACAGTAAAAGCCTCGCACATTTGAAAGTCTTCGACGTCAGTGAAAGGTCTGAGCCCGACTGAGGGAGACCTGCAATAGAAAATAAGTCAGGGGAAGTGAACCCCTAATGAATGTGAATAAAGCTTGGGGAAGGAAACCCCTGCAAGTGCTGTGATTGCAATGTCCGAGCCTGGCTGGGCGAGATCTACGTTGAATCTGGTACTTTTTGTTTGAAAGGTCAGAGCCCAGCTGAAGGAGACCTACGTGAACTATTGATGCCTTGAGAGGTCCGAGCCCGACCGAGGGAGACGTTTGTGAACTTTTGTTGAACTGTGAAAAAACTTTTGAAAAGGTGGAATAAGTTAAGTTAACATGGAAGACGAAGCAGGCCTCTACCACATTTTTAACTGCTTTTTTTTTATAACCTGAGCCAGAGTGTGTTATCCTGTTTAGGGGTGCCGTCTTACTCTGTGCTGACCAACGTGGGGAGGAGAGCTGACCCAGCCATCTTGATCCTTTATGTTGTAACACTGACTTTCCTTTGCATACTGTGAGAAACCAGAAGGTGTCTGACCCACTGGTCTCTGGGGATCTGTCATCCAGGTGGCTAGGACACGGCCATCGCTTTTGGATCCAGTTCCTGGGGATGGACCAGTGCGGGAGGATCACCTGGGTGAGGGGTCTAGTGGGAGTGGGACATTGAATGTTGAGACGCGGTATCCCCTTCCCTGTGACACCTTTACCCCATCCTACCCGATAGGATATATAGGAACTCTACCCCCCGATTACTACACAAACACTTTCTCACAGACAACCCGCTCTAAGGGAAAACAGACTAACACCCGAGCCGTGTACCTGACATGTCCCAATACTATGGTCAGGCGAGGTCAGGCAACTATCGACAATCACTCACACCTGACTTCAGTTGCACTTCCCCACACTGATAAAAGGCAGAGCATGAGAGCACAATCTGAGCGAGGCAAAGCACATGAGGAAAGAGCAGTTTCGAGACGGCAGCTGAGCAAGAGAGGAAAGGCGGCAAAAACAAAGGGGATCGAGGGAAATTCTTTTGACCTTTTCGACAAGGAACTGTTACTTCCCTGAAACCTCGAGAGAAAGCGTAAGACCAGGAAAACAGGCTGAAGAATCGCTGCATTATATGTCAGAGATACCCGGGGTCCTTCTGCGTCAGTAATCAAGGCGGGGAGAATCAACAGCCACTCTGGTACCGTATTTGGCTCCAAGAACAAAGCCGCTTCAGTGAAAGCAACACAGCAGGTGAGTTGGGGAGACTGATACAAGACCGGTCTGTGTTGAAGCCAAGGTTGCAAGCAGCAACATTGTATGGCGAGTGCTGGAATACACATTTTTGAAACATGTGTGATGAGACGTGAGTGAAGTTAAACTGTTGATGAGTGATTGAACTTTAAAGCAAGCTACAATACCTTTGACGGAGTGGTCCGGCACTGCTTGGATGCTCAATCGCAGGTCTCTCTAAGGTGTCCAGCTGAAAAGTAATAACGGTAGACACATTTGCTCTGAGCTTGGCAGAGGGAGATCAATTGAAACAGAACTAATAAATGTGAATCGAAGTGGTCTGCGACGGGTCAAGCAAAATCCAGCGCACAGTCAAAAGTCTTTGATTTTGATGAAATAGAGAAAGGTTGGAAAAAGTAATTTTATTTGGTCTGAGCCCGGCAGAGGGAGACCAATTGAAGGTTTTGTGTTAAGTGGGTCTGAGCCCGGCAGAGGGGCACCTGGGCTGAAAAGTAAACCACCCAAGAAGCTGTATACGTGAACATTCTAAGAAGAAAGGAACTGTACTGTTTTGTCGTGTTGCTTCAGGCCCTCTAAAATAAGTGACTTTGAATGACAAACAGACTTTATCACAGAAGGTCCTGATGTTGAAATCTTGAACTGCATCCTCCTGCTAGAGAAGCCAGGGAGTGTGCTAAGCTCGGGTGTGCCTCCTTGTCCCGTGTTGAAAACGTGAGGAAGGGAAGCCAACGGCTTAAATATCCTGACATATCATTTCTTGAACACTTTTCTTTTGCATAACATTGTTTCTCACACTATTTATATTTAGAAGTAAGGATTGGCAATATGTTTATTGGTATAGGCCCTTTTACTTTGACACAACAACACTAGGACTGCGTTATTATTATTTGATGATCGTAGCTTGCTCCCATCTTTAGATTTAGCATTTGATAGGCGTTTTTCAAACTCAGTTGAAGGTCAATAAACACCCTTGAACTGTGATCACTTGTGTCTGTCTTACTGTTTGATACCATGCCTTCCTTACAATACACATTCCCCATTACACACCTTTTGTATAAGAGATAGGGCAGGCATCATGTTTTGTTAGTATAGGCCATTTTGATTTGGCAAAGACTTACTAGGACTTTTTTTTAATTATTTGACGGTAGAGACTCCTCCCACCATAGCTATAGAGCAGATTAGGAGTTTTTCCAAACCCTAAAAATTGAATAAAGGTTTTGAAACTTGTAACGTTTGTGTCAGTGTCATAGTTGTGATACCATGCCTCCCTTACCATTCCTTTAATGACCCTGTTAGATCTTTCAACCATACCATTCTGCCTTGGACAGTATACGGCTGTTTCATATTGAACTCCTGGTCTGCCTAGGAATTCATCAACAACATTGGATTGAAATTGCACACTTTAATCAGTTAACAGAAGAAAAACTGTTGTCTCTGAAAATATTGTCCACAATGTTTACTATAGGTATAGCTGAAATGTTATCTGCCCATGGTACACACAGCCATTTTGTTTAATAGTCCATTAATACAAGCAGAAATCATTTCCTTTGGTAACATTTAGGCAAAGGTCCTACTATATCTAGAGCCAATATTTCCCATGGTCGAGAGGACATCTTTACTAAACAAAAGGGAGGCTTTATTTCAACATACGATTTATCACTCGCTGCACACAGAAAACAATGTGCTACTGTATGTTGCACATCCTTATCCATGTTGGTCCACCAATACCATTCTCTAATCCTTCCTTTTGGCATGTTCCTACCTAGGTGGCCTCTATAAGCCATTTCTAATATCATTGGTCTTGCTCCCTTGGGTGGGACCATTTTCTCATCACTGCATAAAATGTCACCTTCAGCCCACAATTTGTTGCAACCTTGATAGAATTGTGCACTTACTCCTCCGAGGGGCCCCTGAGCTAGCCTTCCTCCAACATCTGACATTCCTTCACTAGTTCTGTGTCAGCTGTGTTCTCATGAAGTGATCTACAGCCCAGTGATAAGCTAAAGCTTCCGTCTCAATCATAGAATAATTATTTTCTGCACCTTGCAGTGTGTGAGGTGCAAAAGCCACTACTATTTCTAGTCCTTCTCTTACTTGTGTTAGTGTTGCTCCCATTCTGACACCACTGGCATCAGTTGTTATTGTGGTGTTGTCGCTGGCAAGAAACACACAGCAGGCTAATACTGAACACAGAATTCCAAATACTTGTCAATGCACAAATAAAAAGAAAAAATACAGCAACTCATGCAACTACTGCACAGTTAATAAACTACATAGGTTTAAAATAGCACAAGAAACCAATGAAAACCTTTATTTTATCACTAATATAAACTAAATAGACACTGAGCATGGCTGAACAGTCAAAATAGATTCTTGGAAAGGACTGTTTAGGTCGAAACACGTGGCGGCTTCAGCAGTTTTGTGAGCAATAAACTAGAAACAGAAGTCATCTTCAACAGTATCTATGTGGGACAACACCTTAAACCTAGAAGGGAGATATATTTATGTATTTATTTTTATTTTTACATTTATATAGCGCACATACAGCCCTTGGGCATCACAGCGCTGTTACTTGTGGCTAGCTTAGTTACAGAAGAAACGTATGCATGTAAGTCACATATATATATATAACAGACAAATGAGTACAGCGTATGATACATACATTAGAATATTTCTGATCATGCGGGGATAGACCTCAGGTTAGCTGGGGTGGTCAGTGCTTTATGTAAAGAGCAGTGTTTTCACGGCTTTGCGGAATGCTAGAAGAGAGACTTCTCCTTGCAGGGGTGGTGGTAGGGCGTTCCATTGCAGAGCTGCTAGGTATGGGAAGCTAGCGCCTCCTGCTCGGGCTCTCTTGATTTTAGGGACTGTGAGCACGTTTGTATAGGGTGTTCTGGTCGGTCTTGTGGAGACTGTCGGGTGAATTCTCTCAGAGAGGTAGGGGGGCAGTGTGGTGGATACACTTATGAGTAAAGGCAAGGGCATTAAAGAGGCCACTCTCTTTATTCTGCATGTGAACATGGGTATCCGCTAGTGAAATAACCTATTAGCAGAATATAGCATCCATGAGAACTATAAAGTCCACAATTACCAAAAGAATCTGATTCTCAGTAAACATAATAAAAAGCTGCAAAGTGTAATTTCAACAAAGCTCCCACTTTATGGAATGTGTATTTGTATTTATTTGTCATTTATTGAGTGATTTACTCCAAATGGCTGAACATAATAAATGGTTACAGTACAATAAAGTGAGATTTGGTAGGTTAACAGAAATGTTTCAGGTAAAGACTAGGGGCCTCATTACGGGTCTGGCAGTAACCCTGCCAGTGGCGGGTTGCCGCCGGTGATACTGGCGGGTTGCCGCCGGACCAGAAATAAATTACCAGCACCTGACTTCCCAGTAACCCTGGGGGATCAAAACCCCGGCAGTCTGGGAAATCAGGCGCCGGTAATTTGTAAGTCCCCATTCCCATAGAGTCCATGGGAATGGGGACCACGGAGGCACCGGGACCGGCACCGTCGTTAACAGTGCTGGTGCTTCCCTGACGGCTTGGCTACCGTGGCCACTGTGCCCGGCAGGGTCAGCCCTGTAGGAATCAGCAGCTCCGGCAGGCAAATCCGTAGTGTGCCGGTCCAGAAACAACGGTGCCGGTAGGCTTTCCAGCACCGTTGTTTCCGACCAGCACACTTGTAATGAGGCCCAAGGTACAATCAAGTAAGAATTAGTTAGGTTAAAAGCGTTTAGAAGTGGGAAGTTAAGATTGGAGAAGATAGGTCTTTAGAGAAGTACGAAATGCAGAGTAGGAGGTAATACAACAGAGAGGGAAGGGGAGAGAATTCCAATGAAAGGGAACAAGAAGATAAAAGAGAGGAACTGGGATTGGGCACAAGGGGGATGAGGGACTTCTAGCAAGGACTAGGATTGTGAATGAAGAGAACAAGCACGAACACAGAAGGAGACCAAGGATGAGAGATAAGTGGGAGAAAGACCGTGGAGGGATTTGAAAACCATACTTTGAAAGAGGAATTTGAGCCCGGAGGAAAACGTCAGCCAACCAAGCGAAGACGCAGATTGTGAAACGGAGTTGCGAGGGGATAACTGCTAGAGAAGACGCATTGAAGCGTTGAACATGGATTTAAGAGGGGCCTAATGGGAAAGATGAAGACCAAAAAGAATAGCCAGTGGGATGGGAATGAGTAAGAAGTGAGGAGGTTTCTAAGTTGGCAATGGGCGAGAAGGAGGAGATTAGAGAGGTAGGGGAAGAAGGAGAAAGAGAGGAGGTAGTGGGAACAATGGCAGCACAGAGAGAAGCAACTTCAGTAGAGAAATACGTTGCACAGTCGGCAGCAGTGAGCTTAGCGTGGAGGAAATGATCAGGATTGGGCAGTATAAGAAGCGAGAAAGAGATAGGAAGCGACACCGGGGATGAGCAGATTGGGCTTTCAGAAGGTCAATGTAATAACTGCACTTAGCTGAAAGAAGGGTCTCATCATAGAGAGAGTAGTAGGATGAAAAAGAAGGAGTCAGAGTCCGAGTGGGGCTTGCACCAGAAACTTTCACGACGGCACAGAACTTTCTGCATTGAGCAGAGATGGGAAGAAAACCAAGGATGGGGGTGTTTGCGAGAGGGAGATAATGGTTTCACCAGCTTTAACAAAAATAGAGTCCAGGAACGTAATAACACTTATCATGCTTTCTTTATCATAGATACGCAGAAAAAAATGTCATGCCACAGTAAAGAATGGCTACACTGGCTACACCAACATACCATTCTAGCCACATAGCACTTATGCTTGCTTTATCACAGATCCACAGTGAACAATGTCATACCACAGTAGTAAATGACATTGTTTTAGGTGTGGCAAGGAAGATCATCTTGCAAATAACAAGTATGTCCAACGTTGGAAAAAGATTGGTTGAATTGTGGACTCAAATGTAATTTTTTGCGAGGATGCGTTATATGAGATATAACACGGTACACTATATAGAGAGCAATGTGGTCAACAAAGAAGATGGTGTTGCAGATTACATTCTGATGGTAAATGGAGGACCACATCTGGATGATCGTGAGAGACCTTGGTGTTCGGTTTCATTCGACGGACACAAGAAGAGAGTAATGGCAGATTTGTGTTCAAAGTATACCATATTGGTGTTAGAGGACTTTCAGAACCTGTTCGGGGAGATCAAAGTGATTAAACCAGATATACATCCAGAAGGTTACAGAGGGGGGAAGATTGACATTTTGTGGTATGTGTTCAGTGACATTGAATATAACGGAAGGGAAATGCGAGCTAAAGAATATATATAATTGTCCAAATTGTCAAAATTGTATGCAACCAAGGTCAATGAGGGATTGTGGAAGAAAGATAAAAAATCTAGAGAAATATCTCCCCTAACGGAGAAAGACATGACTAGCCTTAAGTGTCTTGATAATATGGAACAACTTACTGAATCGGATTGGCAGATGGGTTCCACATTGGACAATGCCACACTGGAAGAACAATTTGGCATATCAGCAGACATTGCCTGTCCTAGTAACTTTAAACCAAAATCAATTTTCTGTTCCACTATTATATGTGGCTCCATTGACACCTTTGAAAATCTCGTCATGCAAGACCTTAAGAAATGACCTACCAAAATACCACTGTCTTCTAGAAATTTGAACTATCTGCAATACAAGGCATTGGACAATTTAAGAAATGATCACTCCATAGTTATACGCCCATATCAGACAAAGGAGGCGGTATAGTGATCATGGATAGTGATAGGTATAATTTGGAAGCAAGTAGACAATTGAGTGACACTAACAATTATATATTAGCAGACAAAAGTGTGCTAAATGAGATCAATGTGTTGTACTACTCTATGCTACAGAATTGGTGTGACTTGGAATTTATCAGTGATGAAGAATACTGGTTTTTGAAAAATTCACACCCAGTCACACCTCTTATATACTTCAATCCCAAAATTCATAAAAGCCTATGGCAGTCTCTTGAAAACACCTCCACCTCCAAATATTTGGATTTTTTTCTCCAACCTTTTGTTTTGAGCCTTAGCTCATATATACGAGAAACTTCTGATTTACTTATGAAACTTAATAACATCAATTAGGAACCTGGTTACATCTTGGTGTTCCTTGATGAAGTTTCATTATATACATCTATAGAAGCCCTGTGAGGAGAAAAGGGCTGGGACAAATTGATGTTTGCCACTGTGTTTATTCTTGACACAGCCTGGGGGAGACTATTGCTTTAAGGAGAGCGAAGGAAGCAATAGACACACCCCCAGAAGCGGCGTTACTTAAACTGTGTCCCCGGACCCTTGCAGCGAGAAGCCCTGTGAGGAGAAAAGGGCTGGGACAAATTGCTGTTTGCCGCTGTGTTTATTCTTGACACAGCCTGGGGGAGACTATTGCTTTAAGGAGAGCGAAGGAAGCAATAGACACACCCCCAGAAGCGGCGTTACTTAAACTGTGTCCCCGGACCCTTGCAGCGAGAAGCCCTGTGAGGAGAAAAGGGCTGGGACTAATTGCTGTTTGCCGCTGTTTACGCTGAATGCACGTTGGGCGTGGCGTACCTTAAAAAAGTTAGTCGGGCTGCTGAGAGATCTGCTGCACAAATCAGTGGTTAAGCCCGGCAGCGTCAAGGGCGCTGGACTCTCTGGTCTTGTTGTTCGGCTGTTTGCTGCTTCGCAGCTCAGCTGCCACACACATCAAATTATATACTATTACATTATATACAAAATTGAAACATCTACCTGCTCCTGGGAACTGCGGGACGCAAGTTTCACTTGCTTCCTTTGACCCGGTACATGGCTTTTTGTCCATATCTAAGTTAATTTAAGAGATAATTAGCAGAAAGAAACATCGCGGAACCACAAAGAATCTCCGGATTTTGGTCGTGATCTGTGGAACCTACATCACAAGGAACCATGCCTCCTCCAGAGGATTCGCCTGCTGCCCGAGTCGCATTGGCGAGTGCCCGTCGTAAGGAAAGAACTGCCTCTTATCCCTCGACACGCCTGCATCTGTGACGTGAGATTGAAGGTAAAGATTCCTTACAATTAAAACACGCTGATGCGTGCATTCTACATGCAAGTTTAACCAAAGCTGACTTTTGCCGTGCACATGTCGAAACTGTTGTCAGTTTGCCCTGTTTTCCTATTTCACAACTTTGCAATCACCAAACTTCCATCTGCAAGTTACACACGGAAAAGCTTAATGTGAGTCTCCCCTCTGTCTTCTTCTGAACCACTTGCTCCGCGCTCCTCCCAAAGCTCAGTAGTAGATCTGACACTTGTGCTGCCTGAGAATCCTCACATCTCAGTTGATTAGCTTCTTAACAGCGAGATCGATACGTATCCAGTGCAACGTCTGGATATCCTTGCTCGTGCTGTAATTGCTAAGTGTGTTGAACTGGTTGCCCCAATACAGACTATGTGTGACTTACTTAATGGTAAAATGGTGACTGCTGCAGTCTGTCCGCTGATATCCAGTCCCGCACTAGTACCTCTATTACTGCCTCCATTCCCAGCTGCCGAGACTATGGATACAGATGGCGAAAAGTCCCCCCTTGGTGTTGTTCTCTTGCCGTCTCTCCCTCTGTCTCCTGCAGCTGGATGTACAACTCCTATGCCTTTAAATTACAAGGTTTTGCCTTCTAAGCATATGTTTTCTTCTCCATCCAGGCTGCCATCGATTGAAAACGCATTTGCGAATAAGTTCCTGTCAGATCTGGAGAAAATTAACACTGCTCGATTAACTTCCAAAGGAAATGCTGCTTTTTTATTGGCATCAGCCTGTCATTTGTCTAAAGAAATTGTTCAAGAAAGACAGGATCAAGGACCGGCTAAAAGCTTTTTGTCAGGAACTTTCAAAAGAAGACGTCTAGATGACGGTGGTTCACCAGAACTGCTTTGTTCGCAAGCTAAATACAATTTGGTTACTAACCAGGTTTCCATGGAGAATCCACCCTGCTCTGATATCCCCTTATATTCTCAGCAACAAACGGTTGATCAGAGTCATAGGAATCGAGCAGTTTTTCCTTCTGAACCAAATACATATAATACTCGTACACATGTATCTGACTGCTCATCTGATGATGGCTCATCTGAATCTTCTATTATGGAGCGTGAATTTCCTAAAATCAGACGTCTCTATACTAAAACAGCTCCGAATCCAGATGCTGAATCGGACTTTGGCAACATTATGAGGAAAACCTCCCAGGAACTCTTACCTGTCTTGATGTCCTCCATGTCAATGACAATCTCTCCTTTTTTGAAATTATATGAGACAATTCTAGTAGCCACTTTAAATACAAAACTGAGTGCTCTAGAGAGTGAAAGTAACATGTCAAAACAAACCTTGGTAAGAGCAATGGAGAAAGTAGCGACTTGCTCTAGTTTGCTTAATGACCGTCGGCCAAGTGATTTAGAAGACCAAAGATTGTTTGCTGAGGTGGCTAAACAAGCGTTAGTCCTTCTTCAACAACAATCCTCGAATTTAAGTACATAACTGATAACGGATTGTGTGCCTTCTGGGTCAGGCAGCCCTCTTAGGGCCTCTTAGGGCCTCATTAGTGATACTGACCTTCAGTATTGATGCACCCAATGATCTAACTACATCTGCTGAAACACACAGTCAAAATGATGGTTCTCGTATCTCTGTCAACCCTATTGATGTTGCTGATGAACATGTTCCAAATACAAACATTTCCTCCTTTTCTGAAGCAGTTCTTGGCCTGAAACAAAGAGATAATGGAGCAAATCTGAACGTTCAGGAACCTTCCTCTTCAAATTCAATCCCTAATATCGTGGTTGACCCTGAACAAGACACTCCTGGAACCATCTCTGAAGCGGATGATGTTTTAGGTCTTCAGAAAGATGTGTTTCCCATTTTTGACAATAAATGTAAAACAAACCATTTGATTGGGAAACATAATCAATCAAAAAAACCAAAGAATATTACCAAGAAGAAGTCCCGAGCCACTCTTGTTTCACGTAAATTTTTAAGAAATCTGAAATCTATAAGTCTTACAATAAACTTGGATGCACTAAGCAATGAAAAAATTGTTGACTTGACTGAGGATGTTAATAAAGCTCCCTGCCCCGTCGCGGAGAAAGTAGCGACAAAACCGCATGAGCCCTTGGATGATCTCTTAGATCTGTCAACTCATGAATATGAAGAGGAAGTGCACTCTTTCGTTGACATTCCTGCTATTCGTCCATTAGTTGAGATCCCGGTTGCTCCTTGTAAAGGCCCATCGTTAGATGTCCCGTACAAAGACTTGTCTCAGAGCACTCATCAGTGTGTCATCGTGCCTACGAAAACCATCTGCGAGGAAACAAATCCTACAAAGGAAAGCCCGAAAACACTTACTATCAGGCAACGATGGTCAAATATGAAGATTCATGGCCCTGACTTACTCTCTGACCAAAGCTCTGTGATTAAGAATAAACATTTGAAAGCAGTCACGAACACTACCTTGTGTAGCTTCCAAGAACACGGTGATCGATTAAGTCTTGCTGCAAATCCTCATAATCAGGAACGCAATGATAAACGCGTACATTTCTCGAAAAGTAAGCCGTTACCTTCAATACTCAAGAAGACTATTTCCAAATATCAACTTATTTTGGAACGTATATCATCTGTAAATGACGGCTTTACACTTAACCGGGCAAATGTACTGCGTCTTTTACATTATGTACCAACCCTACGGACAATTGAAATGACCGACATAAGGACCGTCGAATTCTACAAAGAGCCTCAAAATGACGGTGTGCGTTTGCACATTGATTCTGGAATGGTACGTAATATTCTTTTGGAATCTGTTTCTGTGTTGCTGTCGATGGGCTTTGATTTGCGTGAAGATGACATGTATAATGGAGAAATGACATCTGTTCCTGATGCAACATCGGCCCCTAAAGTAACCTTTTCACCAGTCTTCCAGCAGCTAAACCGCGCTTGTGTGGAACGTGGCGTTTCAGAAATTTTAAAAGTAACAATGAACCCAATGAAAGAACAAACAATGGATTCAAACCTCCAGCTGTTTTCCTCAAAAGAACAAACAATGAGTGATCAAATTCAAATAACTTTTTCATGTGAAGAGTCTAGTAACCCCTTAAATGACAATATGATGAATATACCTGAATCTAATGAGTGGGATTGGGTTGCTATATCGCTGGCTAAGTCACAGAAAAGTTAATGCTCAACTTTTCAATCCAAAACTTTGTTGAGGATTGCGTCTTGGAACTCCGTGGATTTAATCACCTGTTTCAATATCCCTGGCTTGATGGATTAGATTTTGTGGGCCTACAAGAGACCTGGCTCGCAAAACCTCGTATCTGTGATGAATTCGATATTTCCATTAACCCTGCAACCTCGGAAAATTCTGGCAGACCTGTAGCTGGTCTTCTTACTATGATTAGAAAAAGCTCAGGCTACAAAATTGTTGAAGACAAAAGTCTAACTCCCTATATTCAACTGGTCACAGTCAAATCAGAATCGTCTGCAAACGAACTAATGGATACAATATATATCATGAATCTGTACTGGCAGCATAAAGCTTTTCGATCAGCTGAATTTATTGACCATGTGTCTTCAATCATCGATGCCATTAACGAAAAGGAACCTTTACCAAACATATTGTTGTGTGAGGATTTAAATATTGATTGTATAAAATTTCAATCTGGGATGTTAACTAGCAAATCACCTAATCTATTAGATACTCAAGCCTGGATCTCTGAAATGTCTGTGAGAGGAATGACTATGCTGAATGGATGCACAGATGGTGACATCCCTGCACAGATCACCTGGAAAAGACTCAGCCAAAAATCTAACCTTGACTACTTCTTTGTGTCGGACAATCTAAATGTTCGGGTCCAATCCCTTAGCGTTATTGATAAGGTTGAAAGTGATCACAATCTTCTAAAATTAACAATTAGAGCAGATATTAAATCATGCACACATTGGAACCATAAGATCTCCATTCAATCAAACAGAATTTGCCTTCGACTTGAAGACTCTGAGATCAGGTCCCTTACTCATGCTGTTGCTGCAGAAACTGCTCAAATCGAATATCAACATCTGCTTAAACAATACAAAGAAACTAACAGCGACTTTCGGCGACAACATTTTCTGCAAACTCACTCGTTTGATTTGGAAATTTTGAAACGTAAACGCCAAATGAGAATGGAGATCTGGCAATGTTCTAGATCTTCGATCCCCGTGTACCTTGAATAGAAGAAGAATATCAAACAGTCATATAAAAATTGGTTAAAGGCCCATCGAGCATATCTTCTTCAACAAGATGCCGAGCTGATGCTGGCCAAATTGGCCAATAAAAACACCAGAGACTTCTGGAGTCTTCTTAATAACTCAAGTGCCCCTGAGGACGCTCTGCTGGAAAACAGGGTCTCTGAGGCAAGATGGATAGATCATTTTACCCAGCTTTATGGCAAAAAAGGAGATTTAGAAATACCGGCTTTTGATCATTGGAAACAGCTTGGATTTAAATTTCGACAAAACTGACATCTTAGATATCATCTCCAACCTAAGCTCATCCTGTGCACCAGGCCCGGATGGGTTGATGAGCTTTAATCTGAAACGAAACCCTGCTGAATGGGCCCAATTTTGTTACCAACTTTTTATGAAGATTGCATCCACTGCTACAACACCAATTTCGTGGAAAAGCGCGATCATCGTGCCCATTTTTAAAAAAGCTAATCGTGCTGACCCAAGTCAGTACCGGCCAATTGCTTTACTGGATGTCTTGGGGAAAATGTATGCGACACTCTTGCAACGTGATCTACAGAGGTGGATTCTATCCAGTAAGCATTTAGACCCAAGACAGATTGGCTTTACCAAGGGAGTGGGTTGCAGTTTGAATCTTTTGTTAATTAACCTTTTGAAAATGGATGCTTTGCGGCGTGGCGAAATAATCTATATCGCCTCAATCGATCTATCACATGCTTTTGATAGTATTGATAGACACATTCTATGATCCAAGTTGCTGCGATGGAACTGTCCAACAAGTTTATTTTTGGGCTATTAAAGATCTGCATACCAATACCAACATCTGTATTAAACTTGATAAAAGGGGAAGACTCTCATCTGCCATTGAGACGTTCTGTGAGGTCAAACAGGGCTGTCCTTTGGCTGCGATAGTCTTCAACCTTTTTATATCAGATCTTGATTTAAGCCTAAAAAAAGCAAGGTCCTTCCCCCCCCAAAATCAACGGTGTTCACATTGGTCATATGATTTACATTGATGATCTAATTTTGATGGACTCGACTCCGATTGGTCTGCAGCGTAGCCTAAATGAACTTGAAATCTATATGAAGCAAAACGCATTGGTTGTGAATACCATCAAGTCGGAGATCATTGTAATCCAAAATCTGCGAGGACTAAATAGATTAAATAGACACAAATTTAAGTGGTATTTGGGAGAGTAAATGTTGGCATGTACATCTGAAATTAAATATTTGGGGACTCTTTTCAATTCCAACATAAATGATGATCGGTGGGTGAATGACCTTAAAATGAAATGCAAAAAGCTTGCAATCCAAGCGGCTTGGCTCCATAAAAAATATGGTAAATATTCAGTGTTGCCTGTACTTCATTTCTACAAACAAAAAGCAGTACCTGCACTTATGTATGGCACGGAATGTGCACTGGGATGCTCATATGAAACTTTGGACAGTCTAGAAAACATGTTCTGGTCTCGTGTCCTCTGTTTACCAAAGGAAACTCCAACAGCTTGCATCCGTTTCGAACTCAGTTTGACTTTGCTTAACGCAAAAGTGTGTTGGCAAACTCTTACCATGTATCGTGTAATCTCAATGGCCTCATCATCTTTGCAATATGAGATATTAGACCATGCTAAAAAAATAGGGTGCTGCACTATTTTTTCATTGTGGGTCGAGCGATCTGGAAAAATCTTAACAGAACTTGATACGGACTTATTAACCCTACAGACTAACCCAAACTTTGTTAAAAAGAAACTTTGGAACCAGGACTGGATTCTGACTGGCGAACAGAGTCGTAGGCATTGTGCAATGAAAAACATCACGATGCAGAAAAGAGCTCTCAACAAAACTCAAAATTATTTGGTAAATTTCCAGGATCATAACCGAAGGAAATTGTACATGAAATTTGATTTGAATCTCTTTCAGACTCGAGAGCGCCTAAACTTATGGGCTAATACTGCTGTTCCCACGGCACTTTGTAGATTATGCAATGCCAGTGAAGAAACACTTAAACACCTGGTAATGTTGTGTCCAAGTTTGACTAGTGAACGTATGGAACACTTTGGTAATTTTATACAAGCAAGATCGACTCTTTCACTAGATGATTGGTGGCAAGTTTTGTTTGACGAGACAGATCGGAAGCTAACAATAGCACTAACTTTCTTTCTGGAACTCGCCTCTTTATGTGATGTAACAGAGTTGATCTAGTTACATTTTATTTTATAGATGAACATTCTATGATTTAAATGTTTAAAATGTGTAGAATGAGGTTGTTTTCTTTTATGTTGATTATAGAAGTATGGAATTTATTTAATGCATAACTCATTTTTGTGTATTTTAAAGGTTTGTAATAAACCAATAAAAAAAGAAAAAAAAGAAAATATACATCTATTAAACATGTAGCCAGTATTAGAGTCTGTAAATTCTTTTCGGAAACTCGTTCCATCAGCCACCGACAGCATAATGGTATACTGTTGGAGATGTTGCAGTTTTGTTTAGAACACAACTATTTCCTACATGATGCCTCCATATACAAGCAAACACAGGGGACGGCCAAGGGGGCCTTGTATGGCCCCTACCTATGCCAACCTCTATATGGAGTAGTGGGAGGCACAAATAGCATGGACAGAGGAGATGGAGGAGTTTACTAGACACATAGTTGTGTGGCACTGTTTTATAGATGACCTTTTCATCATCTGGGATGGGACCGAGACACAGCTACACAACTATGTGACTATTTTGAATACCAATAATTTGAATTTGGAACTTACATCTGTTCATAATAGAAAATAATTGGTCTTTTTAGATGTATCTTTTCTTGTTGAAAATAATGTAATAACCACCAAGTATTTACACGCTATGAGTCACCACCCCACAGCCCTAAAAAACTCTATTCTTTATGGAGAGTTTCTGAGAGCTAAAAGAGCCTGCAGTAAAGATTCTGATTATCAGGCTGAAGCAAGCATATTGGCCAAAGATTTATCAAACGAGGCTACACTAAGAATGTAGTGGCTAGTTGTTTTGATACGGCTGCCACTATGAAAAGGACATACTTTTTTAAATCATGCAAAACTAGGAAAAAAGAGAAGATTAGATTTATCACTGTCTATAAACATCAAGCGAACAACATTAAACACATTATGAGAAAACACTGGAATGTACTTCTTACAGATCCAGACCTTAAAAAGGTGTTGGAAGAAGTACCTTATGTGACATAACGCAAGGCTCCCAGTTTGAAAACAATATTATCTCCTAGCATGGTGGTGACAGAAACTAGCACCAACGCCAACACCTTTATGAGACAAGAAATGGCAGGCTTTCGCAGATCTGCCAATTGCAAAATGTGTGATTTTGTGTCCAAAAAATCTTTCATCAGTTCCAATGGTATCAGATGGAAATACAGACACAAAATCACATGTTTAACCAAATTTGTAGTATACGTCATTATTTGCACATGTGGCCTTCATTACATCGGGTCTACCATGGACCTTTAAAGCTATGCATATTGCAACATTATAGAGCCATAAAAAATTGAGATGTCACCAATCCCCTAACATGACACTTTTTGGAGAAACATGGGGGTACTGTTAAGGAGATTTCCTTTTTGGGTTTAGCTCATGTTCCCCAACACAAGGGACTGAAAAACAGAGAACTCAAACTGCTGCAATTAGAGGCATCATTAATTTGTAAATTTGACACTTTGAGATCCAATGGTCTCAACATTGATCCTGAAATGCTCGTGTTTTTACAATGAATCTATCAGAATAACATTTTAAGAAATGGATAGTCTTTCAAAAACAAAGCCATCTGTACACAAAGTAAATGTTCGTTTAAGAACCACCTTTCACAGTTTAAAAATATATATTTTTTAAAAGGGCATAGACTCCATCTACTTTATATCTCTCAGTAAAGGACACTTCCACCCCAGAAATGGGGAATGAATGGCATTAACAATGTAGAGTTGCAAAGCAGTAATGTGTGCTACTGAAAAAGGAGGATTTTTGGTTCCAATCCGGGACACCTGAGGGCGTCCCGGATTAGAAACAAAAATCCCTTTCCAAGATGCCCACCATAGAAAGGGAAAACTGTGCTTCCATTCAGGGTCCCTCTTCGCTTTCCATGGCAGCCTGAAAAAAGGAAAAAGGAAACCCTGTTAACATATTACCATGAGAATTTTTTTTTTCCCTTTCAAATTTATCATAATGTTGAACAACTTTATCACAAAGCCAGTCCCAGGTGAACATGGCCACTGTAATCCTATCTTATCCCCCTTCTGGTCATGGCCAGGAGCCACATTGTGCGGATCATGTGCTTATACCATGACCCTGACATTCTGCCCACTCCCCATAGCTGCAGCCAACCCTTCAGTCAATAAGCGTATACTACTACGTTCTTTAACGACATCACACCACTTGTGTAATACGAAAACACGCCCACATCTCGGCACATAACCAACCCTAATGATATTGTACACCTTTTTTGGATGACGTTCCTCTCCACCGTAGCCAAATGTGTCCATAAGCATCTATGTGCCGTAACGCAGAACCTGCAAATGAACATACAGCAACGTACAACGTAGCACCTTACATTTTAAAATGATAAATTGATTTTCAAAAGAAAACGTTAACATTGTAGAATTTGTAAAGTAGTTTTATTTCACAATAAATTGTCCGAGACCATTGGACTAATCCCATTTGCAATCAAATTGTAACAATGTTTCTATGGGCGTCATTGAAAATGTTAATGGTGAGGCATATGTTGTTCTTTTCCCACACACAAAGTATGCGTTTTCGTTAAAGCACCCGCTTAGTTCGCACAGTGATTTGCAAGACGTTGCCATGACCTTAGGCCTACACGCCATGAAAGATGTTATGTTACTCCTAATTGCCAGTTCAGCGTAAGGACAAAGGGGGCCTGGGCGATCATCCGACAAAATTGTGACGGACAGGCAGCCGGTCACACGAGCAGTTGCATCTGGCGTCCAAAGAAGCCGTTACTCGGCATCTGGAATCCATGGCACGCACAGTAGGATGTAGCTCGTCGGAAAACGTAAGAGAAAATACCTGTCAACATCCAACCTTTAGCAAACAATTTCAAAAAAGACAAATAGAATGTGGAAAGTAATACACAAATCGAAGTGGTCATACATGACATTGTAAGGAAATATTAGCATTGACCATGGGTAAATCTAGTTACAGCCTACAAAGGCTGAGAATCTGCACTCGCCTTAAGGTTAGAAAAAATGACAAATACACAGAAAGATGGTAATTCAGTTACAAAGCCAAAGTGAAGGGGCAAGTAAGAAAAAATTACATCTTGTGATTTCAAAAAAGACCAAAAGAATGTGCAAAGTGATACAGAAAGCGATGTGGTCAAACATAACATTTCATATAAGAAATGTTAACGTTGAACAAGGGTGAGTCTAGTCACAGCCTACAAACGCAGAGAATGTGCACTCTCCGTAATTGGAGAAAAATGACAACTGCACATAAAGATAATACTTCAGTTATATTGGCAAACTAAGTGTTTCGGTAATAAAAAAGTAAAACGCGGTTCGGTGTAGAGTCATCACAATTAAACTTACATGATGTTTATTGCCTCCATTGTAGTTGGCCAAGTCAGACAGCAATGTATTTGCACCAAAGAATCTTCGTGAACTGATATTTCATGTGCCTTACAAACGTTTTTAAAACATAACCTTATCAAATGGTATGTTTTCCAAGCTTTCACTCCCTGCATTGTTTCTGAATTTTCCCTTTCGCTCAAAGTCAAAAAACAATTGCCCCTTATGGATTCACTCGGATGCGTGGGCCTACTGAGCTCGCAACCAAAAAAGCAAAGTGAGTGACATTCACTCAGAAGGCAAATACATTCTCACTTTGCAACAACATATGAGAATTCAATCATGAGAACCGCTACTCCCATACACTGTCAGAACCGCTGTTTCCATCAAACAGTGCAGGTGGCGGCCTCAGATTTCAAACTGTAGGACGCCAGTCTGACTGCAATATCATTCTAAATAAATTGTAACACAGACGCAGTAATTGTTCGCCGTATATTGAGCACCAACTTCCACTTTACCGTATGACTTTGTTGACAAGAAAACACCACTTTTTGACTTCCTGCTGCCACACCCCAGCCTCAGTAACGCTCACCTTCGGAAACAGTATTTCATAAGTCTAACAAGTGCAATGGTGTCTTGTTTTGTATGTGTTACCGGCGATGTCCGCGCACACCAAAACACGAACAAAAGATGGCGGGCGCAGTGAAGAAATCTGACGCACTTCACGCTGTTCCACAACCAATCAGTGAATGCGCCACATGTCCGCGGACATGACGCTACGGATTAGCCAATCGATTTCTTGTCCGCGGAGCAAACAGGGAAGTGAGACCGCAGAGCGGACATAGATATCACACATTTTTTGCAACATACTTTTTGGTCGTTTTAAATAAAACTACTGGGCGGATTGTCACCAAATGGCGCTTTCAGGACCAAGCTCCTGCCGCAAATTTAGTGAAAAACACCGGTTTGGGCTGTAGGCATGCGCAAAGTTTTTTCCCCATTCAGTCTATGGGAAAAAAAAGACGTTTTGGGACCACCCCCCTATAACTTTTTCCCCACTGGCCCAAACATCACCAATCCTTGGGAAAAAATTCAGAGTGGGCCATATACTTCGTTTGCAAAGTTTGGTGAGGATTCGTCCCGGGGGAGCAGAGGTATAAACCACCCAAAAAGTGCTGTTCCTATGGAAACAGCAACGTAACCATAACTACATATATATATTGTTACAGTTCCCAGATTGTCACGGCCCACATCTGTGAAAGGCACAGTGAGCAAAAAGTGTGTGCTGCAAACTCTCATCTCAGAACAGGTTATCATGCCATGTTCCTTCTGGAGAGGAGCGCCTGCTACCCTTTTTTAGAAATATTTGTAAGGACCTTGGGGTTGGTCACCCTGAGTTACCTGGGGGCAACCAGACGTGGACTCCCTGCTCACTGTGCTCAGAGAGGCGCAGCTTCACCTCACTGATGAGGCCCAACAAGGCTGAACAAGGCTGAAACACGTGTATGGGGTTTCTGTTGGTACTCTTGTTCAGAGATGAATTGCCATAGCATTTCGGTGCTGGACTGCCGATGTGGGCGGGACAAAGACTGATATGCAAATGGATATTTCCCATCTGTGAAAGGTACAGTGAGCAAAAGCGTGTGCTGCAATCTCTCATCTCAAAACAGGTTATCATGCCATGTTACTTCTGGAGAGGAGCGCCTGCTACCCTTTTTTTGATATATAACAGATTCAAAGTTCAAACAAAACACTTTTATTAACTTAAATGTCAGGATGGTGTAAGGCCTGACATGGCCTATGCTACGGTGGGATTTCCCTACCTAAAGATACTAAGGCTAGTCTGAGTAGGTACGTTCAACTTAAAAATCTATCTGTGTCCAAAATGTATACTTGCCCTCACAATTAAAGCTAAACAATGTGTAGGGAAGTCAACAACAAACTAAGTAGTGTTCTAAAATAAAAGTCTGAGCTTCTTCCACCTCCTGGCTTTCTTTGTAGCTCCCCTTCTCCAAGTTCAAACCTATTCCACAAAGTTTCTGGGTACCCTTAGCCAAGAAGACAACACAGTTCCAAAAGGATCTTGGGTTTCCCTTCCCCGAGAGGACAACACCGTTCCAAAAGGTCTTCGAGGTTCTTTTCCCCAAGGCAACAACCAAGTTCACAAGGACTTAGGTTGTCCTCCCCGAAGACATCAGCTTGTCCAGCTTGCCAACTCACACTTGGTTTCAGTCTCTCAATCCTTAAAATTAGTTCCAGGTTAAAGTTACACTCCTTCGGATTCCTTAGTAGTTCACACAGATTACTCTCTTCTGCTTTTACTTCAGCAATCTCTTTCATACATGCAGACTTGTTATCTGTGTGTTTCCTTGGTTTTCACAGACAAGGTATCCCCGGACTAGGCGCAGTTGTCGGAACACGCGGTCCACCCATTACAGGTCACAAAATCGATAACCCTAGGCTTTCTTGCCCACAAAGGTTTTTCTGTGACTGCCCCTGTGTTTTGATTCACATTCACTTTGGTTTCCTCTTGCTAGTCTCTTGGCTTTGCCACAATGTGTTTTTCTCCTTGCCATTCTCTTGGATTTTCCACAGTGTGTTCTTTCATACAATTCACTCTGTGGTGCTCACTTTCCTTCACCACATTACTTTCACACTCTTCAATAATGTTGGCGGCTCCTCCTGGTGTCTTCTTTCCTCACTCTCTTCTCCGCATACATGCATCCGTAGCATTGCGAGCCGTGCTCACACTTTGGAATACTCTCTGTGGGTTGCCACCAGCTCTGTTCACCAGTCGCCAACAACGCCGGTACCTTGCAGCACTGGGGTCTTTTCTATGCCCCACAGATCCTGCTGTGGGCACCCGACTAAAGAGGCTCTAACTGCTGTGACCATCTCACGGCCCGCTCACGCCTCGGTGTCGCAGTCTCTCCTGGGTATTTGGTGGCATCCTGGCCTCCAAGGAGGACCCTCCTCGACAGCCTTCTTTTTGACAGGATTTCTTTCCTCGCAGGCCCAAAACACCCAGCCCGGCTTCTCTCCTGCTGGTCTCCCCTTCCCGATTGTTTGCTCCTCCTTTTATGCACTTAAAACCACTTAACAGGTTGCAGGTTTGAGCACTCAAGTCCATTTGCCTGACCATAGTTACTGGTGTTCTCTGGACATGCCTGACCCTCACAGCAGTCTTCAGGCCTCTTCCTCGTCTCAGTACCAGAGTGGTGAAATTACATTTGTGTACTACTCCTACTCGCCTCTTCATCGTCCCAGTACTATAATGGTATGAATGAGGGGATTTACCGCCCCACTCACCTTGGAATGGGGCGGTAAATCCGCCATCCACCATGGTGTAAATGCAGTTTACACCATGGTGGTAAAGTAGGGAACTTACCGCCTGGGTTGTAATGAGGCACTTTGGCACCACAGGTTGTTTCTACTTTCAGAAAATTCTTCACAAGCAAATATTTCCCCTTCCCCTGCTTTACTCACACCTTTCAGTCAGTTATCATCTCTAAGTAATTACCAAAAAGCCTTGGTGACACTCTCTCAGCTTCAGGTAATACTGGTACACTTATATTTTAGGCCACCTGAGTGTTACGTTGAGTTCACTATAAAAAGGGGTTGCCTCTTGGCTTGGGTAATGCTTGTTCTTCTCAATAGTTTAAACTATTTACTTTATAGAAATTGAAAGAATGTCGCATCTGGATACAATATAAGATTCAGTCTCATAGTTGAAAACACAATTAGGCACAAGCGACCTCTCTTTCAAGTAGATTTCAAGTTTAAAGATGAAGAGAGAATTGTAAGATGAAGAGAGAATTGTATTCCCGTGTAACGGCAAAGGATAAAGTTCTGGCTTCCTTTGGAAATTACAATTAGGCACACACAACCTCCTTTTGATGTAGTTTTCCGACTTTATACCTTGTAACTCAGGTATTGTCAAAATGAGGCATTCAGTAATAGTTTAGAGAGCGTTAATGAATTTTTAATTGTTTTTTTATAATATGCTTAGTACCCGAGATGGGTTTCTAAGCATGCATCCAAGATTCAAACCTTTGTTGCTATGCATGATCTTGCTTCCAAGACCAGCACGTTGCCCCTGTGCTATCCTCCGTTCAGGTATTCAGTAATGGTTTTAAGAGTGGAGTGTTCCCTCTTTTTAGTTAAGGGGCACGCAACCACTCTGTTAAACAACAACAGTCTTTGGGCCTCATTATAAGTCTGCCGGTCTGGAATTAAGGGTGCCGGTAGCAACATACCAGGACCCTTTCCGGACTGGCAGACTACAACTCTGCTTTCCGGGGCTCTACACCCAGCAGGTCTTACCTGCCCGGCGCAACAGCCCGGAAAGCAGAGTTGTCACAGAAGCACCAGCACTGTCTCGAACAGTGCCGGTGCTTCTGAGTCCCCATTCAGGGAATGGGGACTAACATTTTCTGCTGCCTCTTAGGTGGCAGAAACAGTGTTACAGGGTTGGCAGCAACCTCGTAATGAGGTCCTTTAAGTAGTTCAACAATGAATTTCAATGACTTTAGCTCTCACACGAATGTTAGGTCTTTCACAGTATACGCAAGTGATACATTTTCTAGTTCAATGTGATTATAATGAATGCAAAAATAACAACAATGTTTTTCGATATTGTCATTATTTTATTTAAATGCTCCAAACACCCTCCTCCAATATATTTTAGGAATAGTGTAATTTAATATACTAACTCCAGTCCTAGAATATTTGGGGAAAGTGTTGGATAGTGCATTTAAATTAAATAATGAAAATATCAAAAACACTGTCATTATTTTGTCATTCGTTATAAAGACTGCATACCACATTTTCTTTGTTATCAGTACTTTGCATATAACAAAGAGCGGTCTGCTCGCATAAACCATATGCGACTGAATAAGGAGTTGGAAACAGTTAACAGCAAGGCTTTCGCCAAGTGTTAGAACACTGTGCTTCACTCATAGGTTTCTCAGACACTTGCTTTACGGGTTGCACTGCTTTCCTGACTTCCACTTCCAGTTCTTCTGCTTCTGGCTCACTGGGGACCCACACCCTTCACCTGCATGGGTGTCTTTGGTCCGGCCACTCGAAACTGGGAGTCCCTTTTTCTCCCAAGACCCTCGGCTTGCCCCTTGTTTCTGGCCTCAGTCTCCTGCACATTCACAGCTCTGCAACAAGGCACACATGGAAAAACGTAGTCTCCTACACATCTTCTACTGCGCAGCTTCTGCACTTCAGATTTTGGGAGAACAGGACTCCCTCAGAACTTGCAGGTGAAATCTGCTGTCGCAGGTTCCAGCGTCAATCTTGTGCTCCCACTTCTTCTTGATTTGCCAGCCTTGTGCTACTTCTTTACTTCTATTACTACAGCTTGCCTCCCAGCTCTCGTTCTAGCTCCTTCTACTCCTCCTTTCATGAGGGGGTCTTTTATGCCTCACAAGTTCAGTAACAATATTCAGGTGTGGACTGTTAAGGTCAACGGACTGATTTACTCCAATGGCCACAAGGCATAATTGCCTGACTGCTACATCTGCATGCCTCTTCAGCCCTCTTCTTCGTCCCAGTACCTTTACGATTCTGGGACTTGTAGTCCCCTTCAACAAAATGCGTTCTCCTGACATTTGAGTTCTTTTTACAGGTGGATTTAATTGCCCTGAACTCTTTAAGAGTAGGACCATTAGAAATAGTTGTGATAGAGGAAGGTAATGCATTAAAGACAACATTTCCAGATTCCTGTACATTATACCCTTGGGAGTAAGGAGGGGTTTTTATTTGGGATACCCAAAAAGATCTTTCCTTGGGAAAGGATTTTTCTGTTTTTAGAAAACTTGTGTCCACATTTCTAGTTTTAATATAGGATTTAGGGAAATTACAATGATAATAAACCATTACCACTTTAGGTACATTGGGAAGAGTCTTCCTATGAGAGGACAAAAACTGTGCCTTAGCCCACGCAATCTCTTCACCACCCTGGGCCTTGTCTCCTCCCAGGTGATCCTCTCGCAGTAAAACTCACCCAGGGTTGGGATCAGTAAGCGTCTGCCTTCCCCTGGCCACCTGGGAGGAGAATTTAGGCAGGGTTTCAGTGAGGGATCCATAGGATTATTCACAGTAGGAGTAGGAGATAGAGTAACACAATGGGCCTCATTACACGGTAGGCGGTAAAAAATGTGATTTACCGTCATGGCGCTATTAGCGTGTCCGCCATCGTAGGAGACCGCTAATAGCGTACCATTACGAGTTAGCGGACACGCGCACAGGGCCATGCCGGTAAATTACCCTACCGCCATGGCGCAAAAGCACCTTTCCGGCTCCGACCAAAGTGCTGATAGCACCTCCGCCCTCATGTTGCACGCTATTAGCGGTCACCGCTGTTAGCGGTCACTGCTATTAGCGGTCACCGTAAAACACCGGAACCGGAAATAGCGTCATCGCACCGGAACGGGAAAGAGGCGGCGGCCATCTTTAAAAACACAATCCATTGCCATCCCCTGCACTCAGGACCTGCAGCAACACCATGACTGGCAAAACCACATCCCACAAGAACAAACAATGCCCAAGGCCCTAAAGAAAGCCGATGCGCGCCAGCGCAAAGAACACTTCTCTAACGAGGAATTGAAAATGCTGGCAGACACCCTGGCTGCAAATGCAGACGTAGTGTTCGCTAGCGACATGCGGCGCCCTGCACTCCTGAGAAAAAAGGAAATCTGGGCTGAGGTGGCGCAGAAAGTCAGTGCGGTGGGCTCCACCCCCCGCACCGTAAAGGAAGTGCGCAAGCGGTGCGATGATCTGCGCCTCCGTGTACGCAGCATTTTATCGGCCAACAGGAATCTGGCCATGGGCATAGGAGGCAGAGGTGGATCCCCGATGAAGATGCAGGAGTGGGAGGAGACATGTGCCAGCACCATTGGCATAGAATCCATCGAGGGAGTGGGCCGAATGGAGTGTGGTGTGGCAACAACGTCAGACGGAGGTGAGTGACCACGCAAAACACAGCAATGCTAAGCATGAGTCCCTCCCCCAAATGTGAAATGGGAATTAGCTAATGGATGGGGTCATCACACACACATGTACACAACCCTGCATATATGCCGTGCACATCCCCACACAACCACATGCATGCAGCACCTCACACACGTGTCACCCTGACACATGTCCGGATGACCCACCAATCTGGCCAACAACCTGCAGGCCCAAACTAGATCTCCAAAACCAAATAACTGCAGCAACAACAACATATGCATGATGCATGTTGACCCATCACTGATGCTATCCCTGTCTTGCTCCCCCACAGGGTCACATTCTGACAGTGAGGAGCTGGACACTGCAACGCAGGCCTCACCACCCAAAAAGCAGGCCAAGGGAAAGGATGCAGGCACCAGGCCCAGTACATCGAGGGGCACTGGGATATCTGGAGTGGCCCAGCGTTCAAAAGCCACACACGCAACGACCACACCAAGGGTCGAAATGCCATCCGACACTGTGGCAGCACCCCCACCACCCACCCCCACCACTCAGGAGCCAGTCCCAGAAGGCACGCCGTCCGCAGCCAATAGCTCCGTCGGGGAAGGAGCAGCCACGGCACCTATGAGTGATGTGGACGACCCATGTCCGACACCGGAAGGGCAGCGTACACCCAGCACCCAGCTGTCCCCACTCCACAGCCCATGCAACACATCCAATGGCAGCATCCATGAGGTGCATGCCGGAGATTCAATGGATGGGTCATTCAGTCCCGTGGCGAGCTCACCTGATGTCGGCCACATGCAGCAAGCTGCGCCGAGGAGTAACAGGGGCAGGGCCGCAGACGACACCATGAGCCTGATACGCCAGAGCCAGGAGGAGCTCAATGCCCTGGTTGCCCGGCAAGTGAGCGAGGCTGCCTCGACCAGGGAGGAGATCCGGGTGTTGTCAAGGGACATGAAAGCTGCCATGGACAGCAACACAACGCGCCTATGTGACGAGATGGCCGCTGTGAGGCAGGTCCTAACGCGCATTGCTGAGGCGATGGAGAGCATGCGTCACTCACAGGGAGCAGATCAACCAGCCACCCCCTCGTCTACTAGCTCCGACCAGACAACCATCCTGCGCAGGTCCAGCCGGTCCTTGCGGCGGTCAGACTCACAACCCCCCAATGGTGGTAGTGGAGGAGGGAAGTAGGGCCAGCCTGTCCCTGTTGACACTTGGGAACTAATGCAGCACTGATGTGCACACCATGTTCGGTGGAGTTGTGGGGGGAGGGGGGTGAGGGTGTTTGGGGGAGTTGTGGGGGGAAGGGGGTGAGGGTGTTTGGGGGAGTTGTGGGGGGAGGGGGGTGAGGGTGTTTGGGGAGTTGTGGGGGGAGGGGGGTGAGGGTGTTTGGGGGAGTTGTGGGGGGAGGGGGGTGAGGGTGTTTGGTGGAGTTGTGGGGGGAGGGGGGTGAGGGTGTTTGGGGGAGTTGTGGGGGGAGGGGGGTGAGGGTTGTTGGGGTGGAGGGTACATGCACGTTTGAATGACATAATGCTCAATACACACGTAATGGCATGGATAATCACATGACTGGACATTGATCATTGTGTATGTGTGCTTTATTGTTGAAGGGTGCACTGTGTTTATGTCCTCCATACACCCCGTGCCCTGAGCTGAACACCAATTGCACCCTCCTAATCCATGTGCATCAGAAACAATGGTCTATCAGGTGCTGCCGCACAGCACGTCCCTCATGGGCATCACCACCTGCATGACCTGCAGCCCCCTCTCCTCCATCCTCATCCCCGTCATCATCCTCAGACGGTGGTCGCAGTTCTATGTCAGGGGGCATTGGCACATTCCGTCTGATACACATATTGTGAAGCATGACACATGCCATGGTGATCTTGGCCACCTTCTCATGCCCGTACAGGAGTGCCCCGCCCGACCTGCTGAGGCACCGGAAGCGTTCCTTCAATAGGCCGAATGTCTGCTCGATCACCACGCGGGTACGGGTGTGTGCATGATTGTAGCCCTCTTCGTGCCTGTTCTGTGGGTTCCGCACAGGGGTAAGGAGCCACCTCTTCAGGGGATAACCTGCATCACCTGCATGGGTGCAACAATGGGTATGTGTAAGTGTCTACATAATGTGGAGCGTGCACATATCACACAAACAAACATTGCATATTCAACGACATCCACAGATCCAAGCACGCATGGCAATCAGGGTAACTGCAATGCGGGAAGGTGAGGTGGTCCTTGCAAGTGGACATGCACCATGCATGCATACGGCAGGGATCGCCATGTCCCGCCTGAGTTTAGGTGATTTGTGTTTCCTGGCCCTGGCAACGTTAGTGCCACACTGCTAGTACACTGCCATTCCTTAGTTGATGTCCCCATGCTGTTTGATGGCAATTCAGTGGTGGGGTACGGGTGTGCCTCACCACAATGGCTACAGGGGATCCATTTGTATGCACTCATGTGCGCGGACCATTTCTGATGTTGTTCAGCGTACATTTCAGTTGTGATTTTGATATGCATGTTGCTGATTTGTGTAATGGGGGGAATGGTGTGTTGTGCGGTGTGCATGTTGTTTGGAATGGCCTGTTTGGCGTAATGGATTGATATGTTTGTCGTGGCACTCACTTCCAGCATGTGGTTTTGTCTCTGGTCCATTGTGGGCTGCCTCACTGTACAGTGATGCAAATATGTATGTCCATTCTTCTCATGACACCAGTTCACGCCCAGTTGGGGTATGCATCTCCCCCCCCATTCACGCCCAGTTGGAGTATGCATCTCCCCCCCCCCATTCACGCCCAGTTGGGGTATGCATCTCCCCCCCCCATTCACGCCCAGTTGGAGTATGCATCTCCCCCCCACTCACAATCCACATCACACTGACATGTGGTCGGCCTGCTACTCACCAAGTAGCCACGAACGTTGTCCAGCATGTCGCTCCATGTATCGTGGTATTGTCGAGTTCCGCAGGACCATTGCATCATGGGTTGAACCGGGATATCGGGCACAGCAATGTGTGATGATCTTGTTGGAGTCACATACCATTTGGACGTTGATGGAGTGGTATAGCTTTCTGTTACGGTACACTGCCTCATTGGCATGTGGGACCACCAGTTCTACATGGGTACAGTCGATGGCCCCGATGCAACTTGGGATGCCTGCCACTGAATGGAAGCCAACTTTGGTGTTGGAGATCTCCTGGGCAGTCCGTGGCATGTATATGTGTTGACTTGTGTGCTTCAGGAGGGCATCGAGCACCTGGTTCAGTGTGCGTGAGAATACTGGTTGTGATATGCCATGCATCTGACCTACCGTATGCTGGTAGGTGCCTGTGGCCAAGAAGTGGAGCACTGTTACTACCTTCAGTAGAGGGGGGATGGCAGTACGGATGTCAATGAGACTCACAATGTCGTTGTATATCATGTCTACTATGGTGGTGATGGTATCCCAGTCCAGACGGTACAGGGTGTGTATCTGCTCAGGGGTTAGGTTGACTGGACTGGCTCGTATCCTGGGAATTGGTGGCTGCCTCTGTGGTATCACTAGGTGCACTGGTGGTGCTTGCTGCGCCTGTCTTGCCCTCCTCCTCCTCCTCCTCCTCCTCCTGCGTCTCCTCTGTGCTGCCTGTTGTTGTAGCTGCTGCACTGCAATCATGTCCTCTAGCCCATGTAATGCTGCTAGTATTGCATCCATCTTGGTGTGGGAATGGGTGTGGGGAGGGGTGTGGTGTGCTCTTTTGTGCTGCCAGTCTCCATTGCCTCCACCTGTGCTGATTTTGTCCACCTGTGGCAGGTGGGAACTCTGCTGTGCTCTTTTAACGTGTGGTTCGCGATGCCGGTATTAGCGCCTTGCCAGTAAGGGTTCTTTGGGTCTACTACATGCCGGTATTGCCATGTACGCATGGCTTGTGATGCCGTGATATTAGCGCTATGCCGCTATTTCCGGTCTGAGGGGGCGCGCGCTCACGGACTTGCCGCTAATAGTGCCACCGTACTTAGCGGTGCCGCTAATAGCGGTATGTCCGGTTCGTGATTGGGGAGGGGATTTACCGATACCGGCAGAGGAGCTGGAGAGGTGGAGCCCACTGGGCCTCATTACACGGTAGGCGGTAAAAAATGTGATTTACCGTCATGGCGCTATTAGCATGTCCGCCATCGTAGGAGACCGCTAATAGCGTACCATTACGAGTTAGCGGACACACGCATAGGGCCATGCCGGTAAATGACCCTACCGCCATGGCGCAAAAGCACCTTTCCGGCTCCGACCAAAGTGCTGATAGCTCCTCCACCCTCATGCTGCACGCTATTAGCGGTCACCGCTGTTAGCGGTCACTGCTATTAGCGGTCACCGTAAAACACCGGAACCGGAAATAGCGTCATCGCACCGGAACGGGAAAGAGCCCGGCGGCCATCTTTAAAAACACAATCCATTGCCATCCCCTGCACTCAGGACCTGCAGCAACACCACGACTGGCAAAACCACATCCCACAAGAACAAACAATGCCCAAGGCCCTAAAGAAAGCCGATGCGCGCCAGCGCAAAGAACGCTTCTCTAACGAGGAATTGAAAATGCTGGCAGACACCCTGGCTGCAAATGCAGACGTAGTGTTCGCTAGCGACATGCGGCGCCCTGCACTCCTGAGAAAAAAGGAAATCTGGGCTGAGGTGGCGCAGAAAGTCAGTGCGGTGGGCTCCACCCCCCGCACCGTAAAGGACGTGCGCAAGCGGTGGGATGATCTGCGCCTCCGTGTACGCAGCATTTTATCGGCCAACAGGAATCTGGCCATGGGCACAGGAGGCAGAGGTGGATCCCCGATGAAGATGCAGGAGTGGGAGGAGACATGTGCCAGCACCATTGGCATAGAATCCATCGAGGGAGTGGGCCGAATGGAGTGTGGTGTGGCAACAACGTCAGACGGAGGTGAGTGACCACGCAAAACACAGCAATGCTAAGCATGAGTCCCTCCCCCAAATGTGAAATGGGAATTAGCTAATGGATGGGGTCATCACACACACATGTACACAACCCTGCATATATGCCGTGCACATCCCCACACAACCACATGCATGCAGCACCTCACACACGTGTCACCCTGACTCATGTCCGGATGACCCACCCATCTGGCCAACAACCTGCAGGCCCAAACTAGATGTCCAAATCCAAATAACTGCAGCAACAACAACATATGCATGATGCACGTTGACCCATCACTGATGCTATCCCTGTCTTGCTCCCCCACAGGGTCACATTCCGACAGTGAGGAGCTGGACACTGCAACGCAGGCCCCACCACCCAAAAAGCAGGCCAAGGGAAAGGATGCAGGCACCAGGCCCAGTACATCGAGGGGCACTGGGATATCTGGAGTGGCCCAGCGTTCAAAAGCCACACACGCAACGACCACACCAAGGGTCGAAATGCCATCCGACACTGTGGCAGCACCCCCACCACCCACCCCCACCACTCAGGAGCCAGTGCCAGAAGGCACGCCGTCCGCAGCCAATAGCTCAGTCGGGGAAGCAGCAGCCACGGCACCTATGAGTGATGTGGACGACCCATGTCCGACACCGGAAGGGCAGCGTACACCCAGCACCCAGCTGTCCCCACTCCACAGCCCATGCAACACATCCAATGGCAGCATCCATGAGGTGCATGCCGGAGATTCAATGGATGGGTCATTCAGTCCCGTGGCGAGCTCACCTGATGTCGGCCACATGCAGCAAGCTGCGCCGAGGAGTAACAGGGGCAGGGCCGCAGACGACACCATGAGCCTGATACGCCAGCGCCAGGAGGAGCTCAATGCCCTGGTTGCCCGGCAAGTGAGCGAGGCTGCCTCGACCAGGGAGGAGATCCGGGTGTTGACAAGGGACATGAAAGCTGCCATGGACAGCAACACGACGCGCCTATGTGACGAGATGGCCGCTGTGAGGCAGGTCCTAACGCGCATTGCTGAGGCGATGGAGAGCATGCGTCACTCACAGGGAGCAGATCAACCAGCCACCCCCTCGTCTACTAGCTCCGACCAGACAACCATCCTGCGCAGGTCCAGCCAGTCCTTGCGGCGGTCAGACTCACAACCCCCCAATGGTGGTAGTGGAGGAGGGAAGTAGGGCCAGCCTGTCCCTGTTGACACTTGGGAACTAATGCAGCACTGATGTGCACACCATGTTCGGTGGAGTTGTGGGGGGAGGGGGGTGAGGGTGTTTGGGGGAGTTGTGGGGGGAGGGGGGTGAGGGTGTTTGGGGGAGTTGTGGGGGGAGGGGGGTGAGGGTGTTTGGGGGAGTTGTGGGGGGAGGGGGGTGAGGGTGTTTGGGGGAGTTGTGGGGGGAGGGGGGTGAGGGTGCTTGGTGGAGTTGTGGGGGGAGGGGGGGGAGGGTTTTTGGGGGAGTTGTGGGGGGAGGGGGGTGAGGGTTGTTGGGGTGGAGGGTACATGCACGTTTGAATGACATAATGCTCAATACACACGTAATGGCATGGATAATCACATGACTGGACATTGATCATTGTGTATGTGTGCTTTATTGTTGAAGGGTGCACTGTGTTTATGTCCTCCATACACCCCGTGCCCTGAGCTGAACACCAATTGCACCCTCCTAATCCATGTGCATCAGAAACAATGGTCTATCAGGTGCTGCCGCACAGCACGTCCCTCATGGGCATCGCCACCTGCATGACCTGCAGCCCCCTCTCCTCCATCCTCATCCCCGTCATCATCCTCAGACGGTGGTCGCAGTTCTATGTCAGGGGGCATTGGCACATTCCGTCTGATACACATATTGTGAAGCATGACACATGCCATGGTGATCTTGGCCACCTTCTCATGCCCGTACAGGAGTGCCCCGCCCGACCTGCTGAGGCACCGGAAGCGTTCCTTCAATAGGCCGAATGTCTGCTCGATCACCACGCGGGTACGGGTGTGTGCATGATTGTAGTCCTCTTCGTGCCTGTTCTGTGGGTTCCGCACAGGGGTAAGGAGCCACATCTTCAGGGGATAACCTGCATCACCTGCATGGGTGCAACAATGGGTATGTGTAAGTGTCTACATAATGTGGAGCGTGCACATATCACACAAACAAACATTGCATATTCAACGACATCCACAGATCCAAGCATGCATGGCAATCAGGGTAACTGCAATGTGGGAAGGTGAGGTGGTCCTTGCAAGTGGACATGCACCATGCATGCATACGGCACGGATTGCCATGTCCCGCCTGAGTTTAAGTGATTTGTGTTTCCTGGCCCTGGCAACGTTAGTGCCACACTGCTAGTACACTGCCATTCCTTAGTTGATGTCCCCATGCTGTTTGATGGCAATTCAGTGGTGGGGTACGGGTGTGCCTCACCACAATGGCTACAGGGGATCCATTTGTATGCACTCATGTGCGCGGACCATTTCTGATGTTGTTCAGCGTACATTTCAGTTGTGATTTTGATATGCATGTTGCTGATTTGTGTAATGGGGGGAATGGTGTGTTGTGCAGTGTGCATGTTGTTTGGAATGGCCTGTTTGGCGTAATGGATTGATATGTTTGTCGTGGCACTCACTTCCAGCATGTGGTTTTGTCTCTGGTCCATTGTGGGCTGCCTCACTGTACAGTGATGCAAATATGTATGTCCATTCTTCTCATGACACCAGTTCACGCCCAGTTGGGGTATGCATCTCCCCCCCCCATTCACGCCCAGTTGGAGTATGCATCTCCCCCCCCCCATTCACGCCCAGTTGGGGTATGCATCTCCCCCGCCCCCATTCACGCCCAGTTGGAGTATGCATCTCCCCCCCCCATTCACGCCCAGTTGGAGTATGCATCTCCCCCCCCACTCACAATCCACATCACACTGACATGTGGTCGGCCTGCTACTCACCAAGTAGCCACGAACGTTGTCCAGCATGTCGCTCCATGTATCGTGGTATTGTCGAGTTCCGCAGGACCATTGCATCATGGGTTGAACCGGGATATCGGGCACAGCAATGTGTGATGATCTTGTTGGAGTCACATACCATTTGGACGTTGATGGAGTGGTATAGCTTTCTGTTACGGTACACTGCCTCATTGGCATGTGGGACCACCAGTTCTACATGGGTACAGTCGATGGCCCCGATGCAACTTGGGATGCCTGCCAGTGAATGGAAGCCAACTTTGGTGTTGGAGATCTCCTGGGCAGTCCGTGGCATGTATATGTGTTGACTTGTGTGCTTCAGGAGGGCATCGAGCACCTGGTTCAGTGTGCGTGAGAATACTGGTTGTGATATGCCATGCATCTGACCTACCGTATGCTGGTAGGTGCCTGTGGCCAAGAAGTGGAGCACTGTTACTACCTTCAGTAGAGGGGGGATGGCAGTACGGATGTCAATGAGACTCACAATGTCGTTGTATATCATGTCTACTATGGTGGTGATGGTATCCCAGTCCAGACGGTACAGGGTGTGTATCTGCTCAGGGGTTAGGTTGACTGGACTGGCTCTGATCCTGGGAATTGGTGGCTGCCTCTGTGGTATTACTAGGTGCACTGGTGGTGCTTGCTGCGCCTGTCTTGCCCTCCTCCTCCTCCTCCTCCTCCTGCGTCTCCTCTGTGCTGCCTGTTGTTGTAGCTGCTGCACTGCAATCATGTCCTCTAGCCCATGTAATGCTGCTAGTATTGCATCCATCTTGGTGTGGGAATGGGTGTGGGGAGGGGTGTGGTGTGCTCTTTTGTGCTGCCAGTCTCCATTGCCTCCACCTGTGCTGATTTTGTCCACCTGTGGCAGGTGGGAACTCTGCTGTGCTCTTTTAACGTGTGGTTCGCGATGCTGGTATTAGCGCCTTGCCGGTAAGGGTTCTTTGGGTCTACTACATGCCGGTATTGCCATGTACGCATGGCTCGTGATGCCGTGATATTAGCGCTATGCCGCTATTTCCGGTCTGAGGGGGCGCACGCTCACAGACTTGCCGCTAATAGTGCCACCGTACTTAGCGGTGCCGCTAATAGCGGTATGTCCGGTTCGTGATTGGGGGGGGGATTTACCGATACCGGTAATCCCTTACCGGTAACGGTATGTCCCTACCGCCTACCGTGTAATGAGGCCCAATGAATTATTGGTGATTATCCCAAGTTATTCAAGAAAGAATTGGGCATGTTGAGTAAATTTGAGCATGAGGTAACATTGAAAGAAGGGGCCGTGCCTGTAAGAAACAAGGTGTGTAAGGTACCAATTACAGTTAGAAAATATTTGGAGGTTCTATTAGAGGCAATGGTTAAAGATTATATGATTGAACCCATTGAGAGTGCAATGTGGGTTTCTCCAGTGGTTTTGACAAGAAAATCAGATGGAAGGGTGAAGTTGAGTGTTGATTTAAGGGACATGATTGAGTTTGTGGTGGCTGTTGGTCATCCTTCACCATATCTGCAAGAAATGTTAGTGCTATTGGGTGAGGCCAAAATATTGTGCACTGTGGATATTTATTTATTCATTTATTTATTGTATTGGTTATTTGTAAAGCGCCTATAAACAATGTGTTTCAAGGCATAAACATGACAAGTGCATTTAATCAAGTGAAATGAAATAATAATTTGAGATAATTAACAGCTTTTATACACCTACCGGCCGATTCATGGAATGAATGTGTGCTGAAAAAACGGCGCACGCGTGCGACAACGTGCGATTCGCAGTGAAATAGCGAAAATCGCAGTGCATGTGCGATTATCGCATAGAAAACAGCGCACATCTATTCATGGAAGTCCGTGCACCCGCAAAATGTGGGATGTGCGCTGAAAAAGTGCACGTCGCACGCTGGCGCACGCTGGCGCACAGGTCATCGAATGCCGTGCGATAAGGCCACAGCGAATTCGCACATAGCGCGGCGCACATAACAAAAGTAGACGTAACACGGGGCGTTACACGCAGAATGGGGAACAACTCGTGAAAATGTGGGCGTCACGGTGGAAGTACAGGAGGCAAGTGCGCGGAACGGCCACACGCTCGCCTACAACACGTATTCATGGAATGGAATAGGGAAAAACAGCGCACGGCCAAAGACGCGCACAGGCCCATACATGTCCGCCACGCGAAAGCAGGCGGTAGCGACCCTGCGCAGGCAAAAAATGTGCGCCAAAGTTCTATACGCGTGAGAAGTTCCACACGCGATCGGCCCTGGGGGAGCGTGTGTGTGTATTTCAGAGGTGCACGAGAAGTTCAACACGCGATCGGGCCTGGGGGAGCGTGTGCGTGTATTTCAGGGGTGCGCGCGAAGTTTTACACGCGAATGGCCTGGGCGCGTGTATTTCAGGGGTGCGCGAGAAGTTCCACACGCGATTGGCCTGGGCGCGTGTATTTCAGGGGTGCGCAAGAAGTTCCACACGCGATCGGGCGTGGGGGAGCGTGTGCGTGTATTTCAGAGGTGCGTGAGAAGTTTCACACGCGATTGGCCTGTGCACGTGTATTTCAGGGGTGCGCGAGAAGTTCCACACGCGATCGGGCCTGGGGTAGCGTGTGCGTGTATTTCAGAGGTGCGCGAGAAGTTTCACACGCGATTGGCCTGTGCGCGTGTATTTCAGGGGTGCGCGAGAAGTTTCACACGCAATAGGCCTGGGAGTGTGTATTTCAGAGGTGCGCGAAAAGTTCCACACGCGATTAGGCCTGGGGGAGTGTGTGCATGTATTTCAGAGGTGCGTGAGAAGTTTCACAGGCGATTGGCCTGTGCGCGTGTATTTCAGGGGTGCGCGAGAAGTTCCACACGCGATCGGGCCTGGGGGAGCGTGTGCGTGTATTTCAGAGGTGCGCGAGAAGTTTCACACGCGATTGGCCTGTGCGCGTGTGTTTCAGGGGTGCGCGAGAAGTTTCACACGCGTTAGGCCTGGGCGCGTGTATTTCAGAGGTGCGCGAGAAGTTTCGCACGCGATCGGGCCTGGGGGAGCGTGTGCATGTATTTCAGAGGTGCGCGAGACGTTTCACACGCGATTGGCCTGGGAGCGTGTATTTCAGAGGTGCGCGAGAAGTTTCACACGCGATCGGGCCTGGGTGAGCGCGTGCGTGTATTTCAGGGGTGCGCAAGAAGTTCCACACGCGATTGGCCTGGGCGCGTGTATTTCAGAGGTGCGTGAGAAGTCCTACACGCGATTGGGCTGGGTACGTGTATTTCAGGGGTGCGCGAGAAGTTCCACACGCGATTGGCCTGTGTACGCGATTCCATTGGACCAAAGGCCCTGACAGCGCAGGTGCGTCTGTGTTGTGACACGCGCGGGTGTTTCCCTGTACCCGGGGGAATGTTACAAGACCAAAAACTGCACGTCCGAGTGTCAGCTCGCATAATTGGAGGATAGGGCCTCAGTGCGTATACGCGGAAGTGACGTTGGACGTGTGGTGCGGTTTAAAAGGTACGTACAGTACGTCATTTCCTTGTACGTGCTTCTCGTGGAGAGCGAGTGGGTGAAATCTGTACTTCTTGTCGGTTTACACGCGGTTTACTTCACAGCGTTTCTAGTTCGTACTCCCTGTTACCTCTGTCAGTATTTTTCTGATTTTCTCTTCGACCTGTTTCCTCAAACAGCGTTGACTTCTCCTTTTGTCCTGTCTCCTCAGACAGTGTACAAATCTTCTTTTGGCGGAGGTGTTGCCAACGCGCACACGCGCGTATTTTTCACGCTCTTTTCCCAGGCAGACGGTGAGTCGCGCACGTATTTACCAACTGTGCTAGCCCCGTGTGTAGCGTACCCCTTCAGAGGTCATTGTAGGCTGAGTGTGACACGCATACGTTAATTTTTGTGTTTCTGAGTGCCACAGCGTAGTGCGGGTTCCTTTTCCCACGCACGTGGTCTACGAGGGGTCGCGTGCACGTCATTTTCTGTTTTAGGGGTGTCTGTGCGTTGCGTGACCCGTAATCTTTCCCCAGGGGTTCCATACAGCCTTGCTAGAGCACTTGGGTACGAATTCCATCTAGTACCCTATCCCTTTGACCCCCAATTGCCCAGGACAATTGTCTACTGCAACTCCTATACGCACAACTCCATCAGTGCCATGGCTGGGAGGCGAGCAAGCGGTAAGGGTGGCAAAGGTGGCCGAGCCTCAAGAGGTGGGCGTGGTGGGCGCGGTAGGGGACGTGGGCAGGATTTGCAGACTACCCCTAGCCCCCCACGTGTGGAAGACCAGTCAGGGACACACATTCCCCCCCCCATGGTTGAGGGAAACGTGGCTGACACCATCCCTGCTGAGCCCTTGTTGGACCGGCCCGTTGTGTGTGTGATCCATGTGTATGTTGTTTGTGGGAGGGGTTCTGGTTCAGTGCCAGGTCAGGGTGTGTAGGCCTGAGTGTTTTGGGCCACCCATGTGCTTCATCCAATACATTCGGCGCCCCGGGATTTGGGTATTACAGTATCCCTTCTGCCCACAGTAGGCATTTTGCACTACATTGCGCCAGTTGCCCTTGAAGTGGCATCTTGCAACAACATTGTTCCGTATTTAGCTGTGTTCATTCAGGCTGATTGTTGAAATTCACCCGGTTCTACTGCGCATCACTCTGCCCTAGTGTCACATATATGACATGCCTATGGTACATGCCATCTGTGTGATGGCATGTGACATGTATGTGTATTGGACATGCCACTCCCAGGCCAATGTGTGATGGCACTGCTAGCCAGCATGCAGCTAATGTGTTGCTCTTCCATCTTGGTGTCATCAGTGTCTGACATTTTCCTCCCCTTCCAACTCATGGACAGTGCATGCATGGGAGGGTTATAGTCATGTGGGACATGTGTAAATCAAGTACTGGTACTGTAGCTTGCCTGGCCTAATTGCGTGCCATGGTGCTAATGCCTGTTTCCATTTTTTGTCTTTCATGTTTTTGCAGAGGATGACGCACTTGATGCTGTTGAGGGTGAGGAGATGGTGCAGGCCCAGGAGGGATCTGAAGCACGACCAGGCACCAGTGGGGGATGTGGTTTGGTGGTGAGGGAGAACCCTCTCTTGCTGCAGGCCATACTGTCCAGGGGTGTCCCTGGCTGCACCTCCCCAGAACTCTTTTCAGGTGTTGATTCGGATGAGACCTATGTGGATTCGCAGGTATGTGTTCATGGAAGGGATACTGTTCTGTCCAACCCACCTGCACCAGGGGTAGAGCCCACTATGCGGATGTCAGTGTTGGTAGGTGGCCTGTGGTGGTTACGGATGCAGGGCCACACTCCGCAACATCTGATCCTGTTCCTGGGCCAGCAGATCAGAGGGGAAATGCAGTCCTGCAGCCTCAGGCAGTGCCGACACAGCAAGGCGCAGTTCGCCTTGCCCCAGACAGGTGTGGTGCCCGCCAACGCGGTGGCCGTCCGCCACCGGGCAATACCGCATGGGAGCAATCCATATACGGTATGGCTAACCAACAGGCAGCATCATCAGAAATGATTGCTCAAGCCATGGAGAGGGTGGCCACTTCCATTGTCCCCCCAGAAAGGCAGATGGAGCTACTACAGCAGGCAACAGACTCCATTTGCCAATCAGTCAGGGAGGACATGTTGGCGTCCAACAGGGACAGACAGGCGGCCCTGGACAATCTGAGGGAATCAATTTCTCTAGATGCCCAGGGACAGAGGGAAGCCCTGAGGGGAGAGGTCCGGCACCTCAGGCAGACTCTTGTGGACCTTGAGGCTTCCACTATCACCAGGACGGAACAGCTGCTGGAGCGCGTCACCGGTACGCTCTCAGCAGAGATGCAGGCAACTCGGGCGGAGGCCCGGGCAACTCGGGCGGAGGTCCGGGCAACACGTCGGGTGTTGCATGGGGATCTCCGCACCATATCCCTCCAGAACGAGGCCTTCCACACCCGCATGCTTGCTGCCATGGAGGACCAAACTAGGGCTTTGCGTGGGCTGCCTCCCATAGCACCACCACCTCCTGTGGCAGCAGCAGCAGAGGTTGAGGAGAGCGAATTCAGCAGTGAATCTCCCACGATTTAGTAGCCGTGCAGGCCATGAGCCCATGGAGGTGTTTTTTTTTCCCAACATTCACACAGGTGGCTGTTGGTGGGCACCCTGTCCTCGGACCTCCTGGGTGGCCTCCCTCAACCCTCCTGGCCCACACATGGCCATTTTTGATTTTTGATTTTTTGTTGCAGTGTGTTGCCTTGTGTGGCTCCCGTGGGCATCCACTGTATTCCGGCTGGGCACATGCAGGCTTGTCCTGAGTTTGGGTTAGATGCTTGGGTTCGTGAGACACACACCCCTCCTTCTTCCCATTTCCATGGGCTTGCAAAGGGTGTGCCCAAGTGACAGTGACTTACACAGTGACGTTGGACTCCCACGACATGTGTGGGCAGTCTGTAGTCAATGCTGTGTATACATTCCTAGTGCATATTGTTGTTGTATTGTGCACTGCATGGTGTATTGATGTGTGCTTGTGCATCCATGTCTCCCTCCTAATTTGCAGGTTCATTCCTCATGTCTTCACAAGGCTGTCCACTTTGGAGATGGAGTTCATGTTGTGAGCAGTGGATTTCCAGATGTGCGTGGCAACAACACTGTACAGTTGGAGGTGGTGGATGTGCTGGCATTCTCATGTTGTAAGACTACGTATCCTTTACCTTAGTACTGTCATGTTTATGCTATGTCGATTGTATTGTGGTAAGTATTTGGTCATGTGTGTTGTTATTTCTACATTTATGTGGGCATATTGTGTGTGGCCAGTTTCCATTAGGGACACTGTACTTTGTGACACGTGTCATGTTTGGGGGATGACTTTGTTTGCTCTCACATGGCATGTCATGCCATGGTGTGTTGGGTGGCGGTGCTGGGGAGGGGTTGGGTGACATGGCACTGTTGCATGATGTATCTTGCAAGGGGGTCATGATTTTAGCAGCATAGAAGTGTGTCTTTTGAACACAGCATTGGTGGTGTTTGTGTAGGTAGGGAAGCACACAATGGAACACTTCCAGATGTACAATCTCAGGCTATTATCGTTGTGACAGTTGACTGTCCATTGACACATCATAATTGTCAGTTACAATCGTCATTGATTGTCAGCTGGTATGTGCCAGGGCTGTGTGCACTCCACAGGGGTGTGATTTTATGTGAAGTAATTAGCCACGAGCTGCATACGGGCTGCCTCACCCCATGCCCTTTTCCCTCCCATGCGCAGCGGGCATGCATGTGGTTGGGGATGTGGGGGCACCACCATGTCCACGGCCAGGCCCCGGCGTGTTGCAACGTTGTGCAGGACACATGCTGCCACTATGATCCTGCACACTACTGGGGGAGCGTATAACAGCTGGCCACCAGAACGGTCAAGGGAGCGGAAGCGTGACTTGAGCACTCCGAATGTGCGCTCTACAATGCCCCGGGTTGCAATGTGGGCTGTGTTGTATCTTACCTGGGGTGGCGTGGTGGGGTTCCGAATTGGCGTCATCATGTGGGTGCTGAGAGGGTAGGCACTGTCCCCTGGGCAGGTGGTGATGGGTATCATTAGTGGGGTTGTGACATTACTCAGTATCTGACATGCATGCATGCGCAGTGGCATTTATACTCACCGAGCAGCCATGTATCGCCATGCCGCCCAGCTTCTATGTCCCGGTTTAGGGTAGACATTCTGTAGATGAAACTGTCGTGGGTGGAGCCTGGATAGTTGGCGTATACTGAGGTGATGATTCCCTTGGCATCACATACTACCTGGACGTTGATGGAATGCCAGTGCTTGCGGTTTCGATAGATGTGCTCAGTTGCCCTGGGGGGACGTAGAGCCACATGGGTGCAATCAATGGCACCTAGCACTTTGGGGAATTGTGCCACCCTGTAGAAATCCTGGGCGACAGCCTGCCTTTCTGCAGGTGTTCTGGGCAGGTATATGTGCCTGCGGACTGATGGGCGTGCAGTGATGATGGCCAAGACCTGGTGTAGGCAGCGTGACTGCGTGGCCTGTGACCCCCCCCACTATGGCACTTGTCCGCTGAAATGATCCAGTGGCCAAGAAGTGCAGTACATTAAGGACCTTCTCCAGGGGGCTGAGTGCTTGGGAGAACAGGGTGGTTGATGTGAGGTCATCCTCCCACTCACTGACCAGGTCGAGTATTATGTGAGGTGGAAACCTGTACCTCCCATACACATGGTCATCAGGCATCCCAAAAAGGCTGGTTCTGGGTGTAAAGATTCTGGCCCTGACTATCCTCCTCCTCCTACTGCGGTATCCCAAGGCCTCTGCTGCTAGGAACGGTATATTCATCCTGGCGTCTGAGCTTGTTTGTTGTTTGCGTGAACTTTTATGCTGTGCGGGTCGACGTACGTGTTTCCGGATTGGCCATGTTCGATTCCATGTAGGCGAGCGTGTGAAACTTCCCGCGCACCCCTGGAATACACGTACCCAGCCCAATCGCGTGTGAAACTTCCCGCGCACCCCTGAAATACCCGCACCCAGCCCAATCGCGTGTAAAACTTCTCGCACACCCCTGAAATACCCGCACCCAGCCCAATCGCGTGTAGGACTTCCAGCGCACCCCTGAAATACACGTACCCAGCCCAATCGCGTGTAGGACTTCCCGCGCACCCCTGAAATACACATACCCAGCCCAATCGTGTGTGAAACTTCTCACGCACCCCTGAAATACACGCACACGCTCCCCCAGGCCCGATTGCGTGTGAAACTTCTCGCGCACCCGTGAAATACACATACCCAGCCCAATCGCGTGTGTAACGCTCACCTGATTCCCGCAGAGGCGCCGGTCTTGACTGGGTGAATGCCGATGTGTAACACACGGTTGGCTCTTTGGGCTGGACCTCTGTGCACTGTATGTCTGACTCGAAGAGTAGGATGTCTGCAGATAGAAAATATGGGATTAATGAACTGGGGTTATTGGGTGCCTCTCTCCTCTTCCCTTTCTCTTCTCCTGTAGAACCCCAAAGGTTAACACCCTCACCTTAGGTAAGTGAACGCCGGGCTCTCCATCTGCCTCGGGGCAGGGTGCCGTAACCAGTTTCTTCACTGGATAAGGGTGCAGGCCTCTTGACCTCAGGGGACTGCTGTCCGTCGTTAACTGCACGAACGGTAAGTTCTGGGCACTTCAAATGTCTTAAAAGTCTTTTGTAATGATATCTCTTGTTTTGCAGGGTTCCGGCGATGGCGGATGGCGGGCTGATGAGAGTTGAGGATCGAACCCGCGTGAGTAATAGAAGCGCCTGGAAGCACGTAAGTAAGCGCTTGTAGCCTGCTTCACGATGCGCACTAACTGTCCCTTTTATCTTGCAGGTACAAGTTCGGAGCTTTAGAGAAGCTGAAGGGTGCTGGAATACCCACTGGATTCGGCGTGGGAAGGAGTAATGGCACATGAGTAATAAAGTTGCCCAATGTCTTTAAACGCACCTTCTTTTGTCTTTCAGATGCGGGATGCAGCGCCGAAGGCCTCCGGAGCGTGCGAAGAGCTGGTAAGCTTTTGTCTTTCAGATGCCGGAATGCAGTGCGAAGACCTCCGGAGCATGCGAAGAGTAGGTAAGCCTTTGTCTTTCAGATGCCGGAATGCAGCGCGAGGCGTTGGTGACAGCCGATGGACCAGGTAAGAGATGCGCTGCCACTGAAGACCATAGTGCTAACCTGTTCTTTCTTTGTCTTTACAGGTGCTGCTGAAGACTGGATTCCAGGATGGTAAGCCTTTGTTCCCTTAGGCCCAGGATCAGAAGCAGAAGACACGATGAGCGTTCTGCTGCAGAGAATGCAGAATAACGCAAAGCAAGATTCATCCATCGGGTGTGGTTTAAATAGCCTCCTGTAGTGCTTAGGTGTCTCCTTCCACAGCCACGCCTAGGTAAGAAAAGAGTTCCTGCTTTCCAGAAGAGTTCCAGTGTTCTGAACCTAGGGAGTGGCTCCTGCCCCACCCAACAGGAAAAGTAGTCCCAAACAGAATAGGATCAGGGGTTCAACTGGCAGGTAAGTAAGCAGCATGGTCTGCTGCAGGTAAATCCACCCAAGCATTATGAGCCCGGCGCTTCCAGCGCTGGGACTGGGCATCTTTATGAGCCTGGTGCCACTGGCGCCAGGACAGGGTCCAAAAGGTCCCAATTGGGACTGGCTGGCACTCGGAACCGGGGTTATGGGTCTGCTTCCAAGGGAGTCAGGCAAGTCCTGATCTTTTGGAAGCAGAGATCATGACAGCACCCCCCCTCAAGGCCCCTCCCAAACCGGGCTTCTCCGGGGGTTTGGGCTTGTTAGGAAATGTTCGATTAAATCTTTTGATTAGACGAGGCGCGTGGACATATTCTGCAGGTTCCCAGGATCTTTCTTGGGGACCGTAGCCTTTCCAGTCAATCAGGTAAAATAGTTTAGATTTGGAGATCTTGGAATCCAGGATGCTTTTGACTTCAAACTCGAGTTCTCCATCAACTAGAATAGGTTTTGGAGATGTAGTTAGTCGGGTTTGAGGTAGCACGGGTTTTAATAGAGAGACGTGGAAGACCGGATGTATCTTCATGTGAGGGGGCAAGTCCAACTTGACCGCTACTGGATTTACTATGGTAGTGATGGAATAGGGACCAAGGTATCTTGGGTTGAATGTGCGTGGTCCTTTTAGAGGTAGATATTTGGTGGATAACCAGACTTGATCTCCTACTTGATATTGGGGACTTCCTTCCGATGTTGGTCTGCTCCTTTCTTGTATTGTTCTTTAGCCCTTTGAAGGTGAGAAACGGCTTCCTTAAAGGCTTGGGTGATTGTAGAATGCAGGTGGTCTACTGCTGGTGTTCCAAGATCTTGGAGTGGATCCAACTCCGAGGTTCGAGGGGGACTACCGTATAAAAGAAAAAACTGGGTCTTCCCAGTTCCCGAGTGGACAGAGTTATTGTAGGCATATTCGGCTATCCAAAGGATATCTTTCCAAGTTTTTTCAGTTTGTTGTAGCATGCAGCGCAAATACTGTTCCAGAGTTTGATTGGTCCTCTCGTTTTGTCCGTCGGTTTGAGGGTGGTGGCTGGTCGAAAGTCTCACATCAATTTGAGCCGACCGACAGCAACTTCGCCAAAAATGAGAAATAAATTGACTACCTCGATCCGAAATTAGAACTGAAGGAAAACCGTGCAGTCGGACGATGTTTTCGAGAAATTCTCGGGCCAGAGTTGCTGCTGTTGGTAAGCCTTTGAGTGGAATGAAATGCGCCATCTTGGAGAATAGGTCCACGATTACTAGGATCGTATTGTATCCGGAGCATGGAGGTAGATCAGTGATGAAGTCCATAGAAAGCGTATGCCAAGGGCGAGGCGGGATGTCAATAGGGCGTAAGAGGCCGGCTGGTTTTTCCTTTTGACTCTTGTTTTGGGCGCATACTCCACAGGACATTATAAAGTCTCTGATATCTTTTTTCCAAGACGGCCACCAGAAGTAGCGCTTGATCTTTTCCGAGGTCTTGGTCATACCGGGATGTCCTTCCATTAAAGAATCGTGATAACAAGAGATTACCTTTTTCTGTAAATCTGTGCTGGGCAGGTATAACCGTTCTTGGAAATATAATAGGTTGTCCTTCACCGTAAAGTCCTTTCCCTGCAGATGCCAATTCTGTATGTCTGCTGGAGTTACCAGTAGCCTGGCTTTATCCTTAACTTCCTCTATGGATTGTGTGGCGATTACACCTAGAATTCTTTGTTCGGGAATGATAGGTACAGGTTTAGGATTGATCAAATGTTCTTCCACTCCCATCCGAGAAAGGGCATCAGCTTTACCGTTTTTTGTACCAGGTCGATAGGTAATTATGAAGTCAAACTCGGCAAAGAATAGTGCCCAACGGAGTTGCCTAGAGGATTGAGCTTTTGCGTTTTTCAAATATTGCAGGTTTCGGTGATCTGTAATCACAGTAACGGTGTGTCGGGCCCCCAGAAGATAATGCCGCCAAGCCTTAAAGGCGGACTTGATAGCTAGAAGTTCCTTATCAGTAATAGTGTAATTGATTTCAGGAGGCGAGAATTTGCGGGACCAAAATGCCACGGGATGCAACTGATTGGTTACTGGGTCCTTTTGTTATAGAACTGCCCCCATGGCAAGGCTTGAAGCATCAGTTTCAACGATGTAGGGGAGTTCTGGGCGAGGATGTTTTAAGATCGGTGCAGAGATAAATCTAGTCTTCAAATTCTGGAAAGCTTGTTCCGCCTCGGTAGACCATTCAAAACGTTTGTTTTTCTTTAACAAGGCGGTGATGGGCTGGACTATTTGAGAGAATTCGGGGATAAACCTGCGGTAAAAGTTAGCGAAGCCTAACATGCTTTGAACACCTTTTACGGAGGATGGCGATGGCCATTTGAGAATTGCATCGACCTTCTTTGAATCCATACGCACTCCGCTAGGTGATAATATGAATCCCAAGAATTCAACTTCAGTCACGTTGAAAACACATTTTTCCAACTTAGCGAAAAGTTTGTGTTGACGCAATCTCTCGAGGACCATTTTCACGTGTTTCCGATGTTCAGTTTCCGATGAAGAATAAACGAGGATGTCGTCAATGTAAACAACAACACACACATCTATGAGCTCTCTGAGGACATCGTTCATAAAATATTGAAAGGCGGCCGGGGCATTGCAAAGTCCGAAGGGCATGACCTGATATTCAAATAGCCCATACTTGGTGCGGAAGGCCGTCTTCCATTCATCGCCCTCTTTTACTCGTACCAAGTGGTAGGCTCCTCTAAGATCCAGCTTTGTATATATGCATGCTTTTCTGACTTGGTCCAGGAGTTCAGGGATCAAAGGTAACGGATATCTATTCTTAACGGTGATCTGGTTCAGGGCGCGATAATCTATACAAGTTCTAAGGTCCCCTTCTTTTTTTGGAACGAAGAACAAAGCTGAGGAAGCAGGGGACTTGGAAGGACGAATAAACCCATTCGCTAGGTATTGATCCAGGTATTGTCGGAGGTGAAGATTCTCAGGCTCGGTGAGGGCATAAATTCTACTACAAGGAGGAGTAGATCCAGGTATCAGGTCTATCTGGCAGTCATAAGATCTATGAGGAGGTAGAGAGTTAGCCTGATCCTTCCGGAAAACATCTTGGAATTCTAGGTATTCAGGAGGTAACTGAGGAGCCTCCGAGGAAATTGCTGCCAGTGCAACACCAGGTCGAGGGTGACAAGTAGAGACACATTCTGGAAACTGAACCGTTCTTGCTCGCCAATCGATCTGAGGATTGTGCTTCTCTAACCAAGGAATTCCTAGAATAATCTGGAACTGGGGGGCCTTGATCATATCGAACACGATCTTCTCATGGTGTCCATCTTGACTTACTAGCGTCACTTCTTGGGTGGTATGCGTTACTGGTCCGGAGGCTATCTCCGTACCATCCACCGTAGTAATGACGTCCTTTACAGCCTTTGGACAAAGAGTCAGATTCATCCTCAAAACCATTTCATGATCCACATAATTGCCGATGGCACCGCTGTCGACGTAAGCTTCAATCGCATGTAATCGATCCGGATGTTCAGGGCTAATGAGGACCATAGGTATCACGAAATGCGAGGTCACGGAACTGGTTTTAACGCTCGGCAAGAGGACCTCTATTCTTGTCGGGCAAGGTCGTTTCCCTGCTCAGAGTTTGTGACCCTGGTAACTGCAGCTCCTACTGCCTTCTTGGCTGGTTTCACCGGACAGTCTCGAAGAAAGTGCCCCGAGTTTCCGCAATAGAGGCATAATTGCAGCTGTTTTCTCCTTTCCCGCTCCTTTTGTGTTAGTGGTCCTTTCAGGCCCCCTATTTGCATGGGTTCCCCGGAGTCTACTCCTTTGGTAGGAGTTGGTGGTTTGGAAAATACTCGAGCATCAAACTTGGAACGATCGGCCTTCCTGTTCTGCAGTCTGTGGTCAATCTGAACGACTAAGTCAATATAGTCCGAACAGTCTTGCGGGGGATTCACTACTTGGGCTAACACATCTTTGAGCTCTCCACGTAGACCTCTATAAAACAGCGTAATCCTTTTGTCCTCAGGCCATCGAGTTTCCACTATCAGTCTGTTGAAAGACGCAATATAAGCCAAAAGGTCTTGATTACCCTGTCGCAATGAAAGGAGCTCATTGTCCAAGGCCTGCCCCTGTGAATGTCTTGCAAACAGTTTTTCCATACTGAGCTGAAAAGCTTGAAAATCATGGAGAACCGGATCATCTTGATTAACTAGAGGGATCGACCAGTCTGCCGCATTGCCACTAAGGTACGAAAGCACGAAAGGTACCTTAGCTTGATCAGTTGGAAAGGCTGCTGGCCGGCATAAGAAGTGCAACCGGCACTGATTAATAAATACTGCAAACCTCTTTGGGTCACCAGAAAATCGTTCGGGCGGAGCCAGAGATACATCCCCAGGTCGGTTGATGTGCACTGGGTTCGTAGAGGATGTTGAAGGAAGATTTGCCCCTGATGCGGGTAACGGAGTTTGTCCGGCTTGTGACTGTAGCAATTGTCTAGCGAGATCGTCTGTTCGCTCCTTGGAAATAATCAGTTCCCTTCTTAGAGCATTCGTTTCCTGATGGGCTGCATGCACTTCTGCTCTTAGTTCCCCAAGTAACTGGGCTAGCTGGTCGGTATCCGAGGTTTCCATAGCGCCTGGGTGGGAGTTTTGCGATAGGCTTTGCGTTCTGTAACGCTCACCTGATTCCCACAGAGGCGCTGGTCTTGACTGGGTGAATGCCGATGTGTAACACACGGTTGGCTCTTTGGGCTGGACCTCTGTGCACTGTATGTCTGACTCGAAGAGTAAGATGTCTGCAGATAGAAAATATGGGATTAATGAACTGGGGTTATTGGGTGCCTCTCTCCTCTTCCCTTTCTCTTCTCCTGTAGAACCCCAAAGGTTAACACCCTCACCTTAGGTAAGTGAACGCCAGGCTCTCCATCTGCCTCGGGGCAGGGTGCCGTAACCAGTTTCTTCACTGGATAAGGGTGCAGGCCTCTTGACCTCAGGGGACTGCTGTCCGTCGTTAACTGCACGAACGGTAAGTTCTGGGCACTTCAAATGTCTTAAAAGTCTTTTGTAAAGATATCTCTTGTTTTGCAGGGTTCCGACGATGGCGGATGGCGGGCTGATGAGAGTTGAGGATCGAACCCACGTGAGGAATAGAAGCGCCTGAAAGCACGTAAGTAAGCGCTTGTAGCCTGCTTCACGATGCGCACTAACTGTCCCTTTTATCTTGCAGGTACAAGTTCGGAGCTTCAGAGAAGCTGAAGGGTGCTGGAATACCCACTGGATTCGGCGTGGGAAGGAGTAATGGCACATGAGTAATAAAGTTGCCCAATGTCTTTAAACGCACCTTCTTTTGTCTTTCAGATGCGGGATGCAGCGCCGAAGGCCTCCGGAGCGTGCGAAGAGCTGGTAAGCTTTTGTCTTTCAGATGCCGGAATGCAGTGCGAAGACCTCCGGAGCATGCGAAGAGTAGGTAAGCCTTTGTCTTTCAGATGCCGGAATGCAGCGCGAGGCGTTGGTGACAGCCGATGGATCAGGTAAGAGATGCGCTGCCACTGAAGACCATAGTGCTAACCTGTTCTTTCTTTGTCTTTACAGGTGCTGCTGAAGACTGGATTCCAGGATGGTAAGCCTTTGTTCCCTTAGGCCCAGGATCAGAAGCAGAAGACACGATGAGCGTTCTGCTGCAGAGAATGCAGAATAACGCAAAGCAAGATTCATCCATCGGGTGTGGTTTAAATAGCCTCCTGTAGTGCTTAGGTGTCTCCTTCCACAGCCACGCCTAGGTAAGAAAAGAGTTCCTGCTTTCCAGAAGAGTTCCAGTGTTCTGAACCTAGGGAGTGGCTCCTGCCCCACCCAACAGGAAAAGTAGTCCCAAACAGAAGAGGATCAGGGGTTCAACTGGCAGGTAAGTAAGCAGCATGGTCTGCTGCAGGTAAGTCCACCCAAGCATTATGAGCCCGGCGCTTCCAGCGCTGGGACTGGGCATCTTTATGAGCCTGGTGCCACTGGCGCCAGGACAGGGTCCAAAAGGTCCCAATTGGGACTGGCTGGCACTCGGAACCGGGGTTATGGGTCTGCTTCCAATGGAGTCGGGCAAGTCCTGATCTTTTGGAAGCAGAGATCATGACAGCGTGTGAAACTTCTCGCGCACCCCTGAAATACACGTACCCAGCCCAATCGCGTGTGAAACTTCTCACGCACCCCTGAAATACACGCACACGCTCACCCAGGCCCGATCGCGTGTGAGACTTCTCGCACACCCCTGAAATACACATACCCAGCCCAATCGCGTGTGAAACTTCTCACGCACCCCTGAAATACACGCACATGCTCACCCAGGCCCGATCGCGTCTGAAACTTCTCGCGCACCCCTGAAATAAACGTACCCAGCCCAATCGCGTGTGAAACTTCTCACGCACCCCTGAAATACACGCACACGCTCCCCCAGGCCCGATCACGTGTGAAACTTCTCGCGCACGTGTGTTCCCGAGACCCATAATACACGTTCCCCGCTTTGCGTTTGCCTTTTGCGAGTCCGGTGAACTGGTCCAGGGTTGGCGCAGCCCTTGGCGATGGTTTTGCGATCTTGATGGCTTTTCCTTGCGCGAAGGCGTTCTTGGGGGCGTAACTGGCGCTGCTGCAGGCTCGCTGCGCCACTCTGCGCCACGTCTGCTTTTGGAGGCGAGAATCCATGAATACGCTGTGCACGGAAATTGATTTTATCGCACGCAGCTGGCGCAGACATTCGCACGGGCACGCTGTGCGCCAGCCGCGTGCGACACTTTTGTGAGGAATTACATGAATCGGCCTGTTAACGTTTTGTATCAATTTACAAGAATGCCATTTGGTTTGGTAAGTGCCTCAGTATTCAAGGGGTTAAGTGGAGTGGTGTCATTTTAAGATGATGTATTGATTTATGGCAAGAATGAGGTGGAACACAATAGAATTCTGACTGAAGTCATCGCAATATTTAAAAATAATGGCATCACTCTAAAAGCTGAAAAATTTAAGTTCGGAATTAAGGAGGTAGAATATTTAAGACACAGCATTTTGGGAGAAGGTATCAAACCTAAACAGAATCACATTGATGACATAGAAGGGACACCAGCTCTGGCAAATGTAGAACAGTGTGACAGTTTTATTCACGATTCGTGGAGCTATTTGCACACAAAACGGAACCTTTAAAGAAATTACTCAGGAAGGGTACTGTGCTTGAGTGGTCTGAAGTTGAAGATACATGTTTTGAGGAAATTAATGTGGCATTACCACTTAAAATATTTGAGAGTGAGAAGAGATGTGCTTTAGGAGTGGATGCGAGCAGCTATGGTTTGGGTGCAACTCCATCCCAGTACGATAACGGTCAGTTACGAGTGGTAGCACATGCATCAAGCACTATAACTGAAGGAGAATGGAAGTATTCAGTAATTGAAAAGGAGGCCCTAGTGTGTAAATGCGCAGGTGAGCATTTCAGAATGTTTGTGTGGAATGAATTAACAACTAAAACAGACCATACGCCATTGTTACATGTATTGGCACCATGAGGATGTATGAATATAACTGCGAGATTGCAGAGAATAGTGTTCAAACTACAATATTTGTGATCAACTTAGCGATGTCATCACTCCCTCTTGAGGGAACCTCTCTCCCTATATGGACAGGGAAGGGTAGCTGCTACCTGAACTCGAGGGTGGCTGCCTGAGGAAGGACAATATGGGGGGAGACAACCCTCATGGAAAAGAAGGCGACTACTAAATCTTTATCTTTTTGCAAAACTACTGAGACGAGGAAGAGTGCAAGAGCAATGCAGAGCACTGAAGCTGCAGAACTAGTGACGCGCTCTAGTGGTTGGAGGGATCCAATAGGTGCTGGGACATTTAAAAGCCTGGCATTGTGTGGTAGAAAGAGAACCACTTTACCAGGTGCGGGTTGGGAAGAGAAAAGGAAGCCTGGTGCAGCTGGGAGCATTGGAGCTTCTACCGGCGCCGCCACGAGAAGCTCGGCAGGAGAAGGTATGCTGCATGGAGGCCTGCAGCAGGTGACACTGCGGAGAAGAGGCCAAGGCACGGCTAGAACCGGAGAGCAGATGGGACGCAAGCAGACGGAGGAGGTGCCCCGATGGAGAGGCTGAAATTTGCAGAGAACGCTGAAGCAGTCAGATGACACCAGTGAGCCCAGAGAGGGGAATTGGAACACTGGTGCACTTTGCATCGTATACTGAATGCTGAGGAAAAGCAGTGACATATATAGGGCAAACCCAGGCAAGGGAGCTGGGATGCAGAGTGCTTTTAAAGGTGACATAAAGGAAAGCTGGCCAAGGATCCAGTACGTGTAGGAACTGAACTGTTATATGAGGAGAAAGTCCTGGCAGGAGAGTATACCAGGCAACCTGTAGGGGTCTGGGACCTGCACCCAATTACACTGTAAGATTCAAGAAGTGGAAAGACAGCCTCTTGGAAGTGTAAACCCCCAGAGAAGGGAACCATACCTCCTGGGCTGGAAAGCTAAATAGATTGTGGAAATCGAGGAGAGGAGAGGAGCACCTTGAGTGCATTAAATCCAGCATAACAGAGCCATAACCCCTACATTAGATAATTCCATATACTAGGAAAAATAACTGAAGAACCTGTGAAACTATGGGGATGGAGAACTCCCCCGAAACCCCTGACGTTTGTGTAGCTTTCATAGTTTGTTTATTGGTGCACCTTTTGGAACTTTGTGTTGGAACATTGGAAAAAGCTGCAGATGAAAGACTATGGGCCTCATCAGGAGTTGGGCGGCAGCACTTAAATGATGCGGTAACTCTAATACCGACAAAAAACCCCATTGGGTCTTATTGACCCAATGAGGAATGGGGCTTAACCCCCTTACCTTAACTCGGGATATGGAATAAATTGCACTGGACCAAGTAGTGGTAATGCTATTTGCGTTGGCGGTATCCCAGCGCTCAGCACTATTACCGCCAGGATATTGCCAACCTGCTGATGAGGTCCCATATCCCTTTGCATGTTATTTTGAGCTTAGCATGTAAGGGTCAGGTTAGGATTTTGAACACAGGATGGATAACTCTTTATTTTTGGACATTCTGACACTGGCATCCTTTAGTTTCATTGAGGCAGGGAAACCACTTGTAGTGATAGGGTGAAATAGGTCTTTCACCTAAACTATTTTTCTTTTAATAAAATTGTATAGCAACCATCAGAATGACCTTTGTCCGAGTCATACTCCTGATTCATTACACATGGTCTTAGGGGTGGTATCCAGCTCAGTTGATACATACTTGGGAACCATACAATTGGAAAACCGTAGTGAGCGAGAATCCAACTCATCTGTAGCCACAAAAAAATCCAATGGCTTTGATTTATCTAGCAGCCGAGAAAAGGTCTTGCAACCTGGGGACCGGTTATTCATTTCTATCAATCTAGTCCTAGTGCCCCACCAGGAACCAATGTAAGGTTGGCTTCTAAATCTGAACTGGCGGTTCGGCCTGGATATCATGGCTGCGGTAATAGACCCCAACTTCAGTGGTGACGTAAAAATTCTCCTACAGAATAATGGTAAAAATCCCTACCACATCAAGATGGGAGAGAAAGTGGCCCAGGGGATTCTAGAGAAGCCCCTATTACACAGACTGGTAGAAGTTATGAAGACGGACAAGTCAGAAAGGGGAGAGAAAGGCTTTGAGGAGGCAGTTGAAGACCCTCCATTTCCAGAGGTCTTACCATCAAAACCTATGGATGCGGAAACAGAGATCATCCCAGATTTAGTGTTTACCCAATGGAACGATCCTATGTTAGCTGAAGCCTTCCTGCATACAACCTTAGAGGAAGAGGGGAGAAAGAAGGAGGGACCTTTCTTCTTTATTAGGCATGGTCTGCTCTACAAGGGTGATACCAATTCTGAGAGCATGCTTAGATCTCTGATTGTGGTCCCCAAAGGTCACAGAAGGATGGTCTTAGAAACTGTCCATTCTCATCTAACAGGTGGCCATTTAGGATTGGCCAAAACTCAAGGGCGGGTGATAACAGATTGGGTCGGGAAGCAAGAAGGAAACAAGCTGCAGCCAGTAGCAGAGGAGCTCATACCCGCGCTGTCACGAGAAACTCAGAAAGTGAAGGTACGCTGCATCGAGGCCTGCAGCAGGAGACACTGCGAAGAAGAAGCCTAGGCACAGCAACTACCCGAGAGCAGATGAGATGCCAGCAGAAGGGTGAGCTACCCCGCTGCAGACCAAAGACCGCGGAGAACACAGAGGCAGCCAGATGACATCAGTGAGCCCAAAAAGGGGAATTGGGACTCTGGGGCACTTTGAAGCATATACAGCACGCATAAAAAAGGCAGTGACATATACAGGGCGAACTTGCGACGCAGAGTGCATGCGAAAGTGAGATAAAGGGTGATCTGGGGTGAATCGTAAGTCCCACGAGAAAAGATATTGCTGCAGCAAATGTGAACCCACAGAGGGATGCCAATGAATTGAAAGTGGTCCAGGCCCGGTTGAGAGAGACTAATTGTATGTGGCAAATGTGAACCCGATTGAGGGATGCTAACGAATGGAAATTGGTCTGAGCCCGGCTGAGGGAGACTAATTGTATAAAAGGGATCTGAGTCCCGAAGAGGGGGATCTGGGATGAACCGTGAGTCGCCCGAGAGAAGATATTTTGTAAGCATTGGACTGGTGAATCTAAGCCCGGCTGAGGGGGATCCAGAGTGAAGAGTGAGTCACCTGAATTGTGTATTTGTAAAAGAACGTTTCATTGTTTTGGTACATCAGGCCCTATGAAGCAAGAGACTTTGATAACTTAAAAGACTTGGGCACAGAAGGCACTGATGATGGTAATGGAACTGTGTCCTCATGCCGAAGAAGCCCAAGAGTGTGCTATGCTCGATTGAACTGCCTTGTCCTGTGCTGAAAACGTGGGGAAGGGAGGCCAATGGTCCGAACTTACTGACTTATCATTTGTGAACACTTCTTTCTTTTTTCATGAACATTACCCCACACTATTTGTAACTTAGCAGTGAGGATTGGCAATAGTTTTATTTTAGTATAGGTGCTTTTATTTTGACAAAGCAGCACTAGGACTGCGTTATTATTATTTGATGGTCGTAGCTGGCGCCCATCTTTATATTTAGGTTTAGATAGGTGTTTATCACACCCTTGATAAGGTTCAATAAACACCCTTGAACTGTGGTCACTTGTGTCTGTCTTACTTTGATACCATGCCTTCCTTACAACTTCCTTATACCACCCACAATCTAATGGCATGATTAAAAGATTTAATAAAAGATGTGTATACAAAATAACTGGAACTTCAAGAGCGAGTTGGTTAAATTCATTGTTTCATACCAAATTTCCCACAGTGTAACAGATGTGACTCCTTTTCAATTAATGCATGTTAGTTTACCTTGTCATAGGTTGTGTCCAGGATGGGTCAGAGACGAAGGAAGACAATACAATGCGAAATGAGGAGATGCAGGGAGAGTTACGATAAAGAGTATGCAATAAAGTGAGCATAAACGGTATACCTATGACAAACAAGGAGCAAAAAATGCTTGGAATACAAAGCAGTGATTGGGTTTGAGTGAAATTACCAGGAAAGGCTCAAGGGATGGTAAAGATTTTCAAGTCCTAAAAGAGTGAAAGAGTGCAGGAGAACTTGTGTGCATTTGGAAAATGGTGATAAATGGAACATGAATAGTATTACACCAAGTCATGGTGGAAGAAGTGCATGTGAGGATGGAATGAGCGGTTCATGACAGGATTTGGTGGAAGAACAAAGAAAATTAACACAAGAATATTCTGGTAGTTGAGGCGATTCAAGTAAAAGGAGACAACAGTGAGAGTGCTCAAGATGAGGAGGGTACAGAATGTGTAGCGCAAACCAGCGGAAGAACAAGATCTATATTGAGGGGTCCAACAATGAAATACAAGGATTATGTAATGTATTAAAGTTTTGTTGAATTGATGTTGTAGTTCATGGAAAAGAGGAAGATAAGTTGCAGTCTTGGCTCACGCTGGTTCTTTGTCCTGGAGACCCGCGCAACTCTCCCAATGTTCTACGTGTTACGGTTGGGGAGAGAGAGGTCCAACGGCTCGTGGCATCGGCCGCTTCTCTCCCCTGCTGCACATATTTTTTATTTTTTTATTTTTTATTTAAATGATATAGTTTATTACAAACTTTTTATTTATAGCACTTTACACAATACATTTCATAAAATATTCAACAGTCCATTTCATTGGATCCAATGCGTTTACTATATATTTCCACAATTTTGTCTTTTATGTACTTTTTTTTACTGAAGAGCACTTGAGTGTTCCTTTATATAGAACCAGAATTGCATGATCGTGAAAACAAGGGTTTTCTTGTTTCCCAAAAGAGTCTGTGCCCATCTTTCGTTTGCATCGTGTGCGGTGTTGGCTCATGGAATTATATATCTAAACAAATTTCTTTTTTCAGTCAATGCCTTACAGTCCATTATGATGTGATATAATGATTCCGCTATTTCTGGTTGTTGGCAAAATCGGCAACCTTGCAACGCTGGAGGGAGCTGATTTGTTTTGACCAGAACTTCTCATGTAGGCAGCAGATTTAAACGGAAGCGCAGAAAGGTATCTCGAATAAATCGTGCTGGAAAAATAGTTGGGTACTCAGGTAGTTGGTTGATAGATCTTATGTCTATCTCCCAATTTAAAGCAAGGTGGTTTTGCGTCTTCAGTTGTATCGTAGTGATCCAATCGTTTTGCTGAATGCGTTTTTTTGCTTCTGGTGTGCGCAGTTTAAGCAGTTCCGTGTTAATGTCTGCAATATGTAATTTTACCATCATAGCCTTTTTCCATTCATTTAGGACAGTATCGGATACAGAATTCAGCCTGGAATGCAGGATCTCAATTGCAGGAATATGGTCATCTGTAATCGTCTTTCTAAACAGGTCTAGTTGATTCCAGGTTACTATTGATTCCAGAGATTGTAAAGCCATCTCGTATCGGATGCGTGGCATCAGGTAGGACGGTGGTAATGCTAAGATGTTCCGCCAGAAGATCCCTTCTAGCTGTTGCCATATTGCTCGATACAGGTTTAACATGGATTTGCTCCTGTATGTCAAGATGGCCACAACTTTCTGTCTATAATAAGTAATTACTGGCTTAATTGAATATTTTTTGAATTTGTCATGAAGAAATAAGCCTTGTCGTGCCAGTGAGAGAGCCGTAGACGTTAGCTTCCCAGATATTTAACTGCTTTTACCTGCTCCAATTCTTTTACCCTCTAGGCAAAATGACAAGGATTTAGTTTTACGTGTGGTTTGGTGGGTCAAGGTCATAATTTTTGATTTCTCTGAATTAATTCGTAAGTCATTCATTTTCACATAGTCCTCCAGCTTTCGTAGACTATGTTGAAGGTCCATTTGCATTTTATCTAGAATCACTAGATCGTCGGATGATGTAAGGCAAGGGCGTAGCATTCAATTTCAGTGGATTGGCTGTCAAGAAGCGGTGATCTTCAGCTATCTCTAATGTGTAGAGATTAAATAGGGTCGCCGCCAAAGGACAGCCTTGCTTCAACCCATTCCACATCTTTATGCGAGCAGATACTACACCGTCCTGTGACAATCTTATTATTTTTTTTTAAACTTTTCTTTATTGGCAAGTAGTAGCGGCAGGTTCACAACACAGTACATAAACAGTTACAATCTTATATTCAGATATTGCAGTGCATTTGAGAAGTATTTACTGGGATGGGCTGTTAGCCCAGTGTATTTTCCACAGTTCGGGGTCAAGGTTTGTCTTGTACATTTGACGAGTGAGGGTAGTCCGGTTCTGTATCTTCTTTGTTGTTGAGATAGCTGCAAAAATCTGTCCACACATTTTTAGGGCGGGAATGCGTTGGGAGGGAATTGATATATTCCTCTTCACATGTCTGCGTCCATGTGAGAGCATTCAACCACATCTCAAATGTAGGGGGGGAGCGGCGTTTCCAACATTGTAATATGCATTTTTTGGCCTACCATGGTACTCACATTAAAAAATGTAGACAATTTGTTCACTTCATCCCCATTCCATAGCCCAAAAAGTATGGCTAATGGATCTGGGCCCACTGTGGTCCCGACTATTTCTGAGAGGGCATCTATCACTGATTTCCAGAACACGCAGAGCGTACTGCAGGACCAGAACATGTGTATGTGGTCAGCATTTTCGGATCTGCATCTATGACAAGTGTGTATCTGATTATGTGCGAATTTCGCCACTTTGTATGGTGTGTAGTACCGTCGGTTGAGGAGTTTGTATTGCATGCAGCAGAATCTAAAGTTAAGGTAGACCTTACGTGTGTTTAAACACATTTTCCTCCATGTACCATCAGTGAGTTCCAGGCCCAGCTCCTCCACCCATTGTCGCGTGGGCTGGAGGGTGCGTCCTCGGATTTTTCCAGCAGTATCTTGTATAGAAAGGAGGTTATGTTAGCTGAGTTGGCTATATACTGAATCTCGGGCAAGTCCGGGGGGCTCGTTCAGGTAAGATGGCCACATATCGCGGACTGCTGCTCTTAATCTGAAATACTGCAACAGCTCTAGTGCCGATCCCGAGTGGCCCTGGCGCCATGTCTGAGGGGTAATGAATTTACCTTCGGGGTGTAGGTCTGTCAGTGCCTGGTATCGCAGGCCTAGCCAGTGCTGCGAAAGGAGTTTATCATGAGTGGGGGCAAGCCCCTGGAATTGCCAGATGGGTAGCCATTTGTAGCATGGCCGGTGCTCGGGCTGGGAGTGTAGTAAGCGGTTCCATGCCATAATTGGGGTAACCATGGGGTCTGACGGGGCATCCGTACGGTATGTACGGTGGAGAATTAGGGACATTACATTTACTCACTCGACTGCTAGTTTTTCAAGCTTAACGTGGGGGGTGCAGTTAGATTCTTAAACCAGTGTGTAGTGTGTTGGGCTTGTGCAGCAATCCAGTATCGGGTTAGATCAGGGGCTGTGAAGCCCCCTTTCTCGTAAGGAAGGGTCATATGTTGCCACCTCTTCCGGACGCCCCAGAATGCCAAAGAAATTGGGCGCACGTACAATGCAGCTTTTAAAAGTATTGCTTTCCCGGCCAAATCGGGACATTAGCAAAAATGTAAATGAGTTTGGGGACCACTATCATCTTTATTAGTGAGAGTTTACCCGCTATTCTTGATTCTATGAGCTGCGCTGTGGCAGTATATTTGTCAGCCAGCAAGGAGGATATAGATAGTGACACTTGATACCTCCTGGGGACCAGCGGAGAGGGAATTCACATGTCAGCTTTTTAGCTGCTGATGTGAGTGGGAATATCTGTGATTTAGAATAGTTGATGGTGAAGCCAGAGAATGTGCCTGCTTATGTTATGTCGCGGATAATAGGGTCTAAATGTGTAGATGGGTTCCTGATGAAGAGCAATACATCATCAGCATACAGTAATATTATTTCCGGTGTATCTTGTGGCGTATGCCCTTGCAGGCGTGGCAAGCTCTGACACTATCGGCCATTGGCTCGATGTCCAGCGCAAATAGAATAGGGGAGAATGGGCAGCCTTGGCGAGTGCCCCTGTGCAGAGTGAAGGATGAGGAGGTTAGGGAGTTGACCAGAACCTTAGCTACAGGACCTGTGTATAATGGTTTAATGTTGGATATCATATTTGGGCCAACCCCGATTTTCTCCAAGACTGCCCACATATATTGCCAGGAAACCATGTCAAACGCCTTCTGGGCATCCAGCGTGAACGCAACCGCGTCAGCTTTTTGGTCAATCCTGGACATTACATTGAAGAGCTGTTGGATATTGAGGGCTGTCGCGCAACCGGGGATGAAGCCGCTTTGGTCTTCACGGACAAGATGTGGCATGATTGGAAGTAATCTGCTTGCTATTACCTTAGCGAATATTTTTGTGTCTGTGTTTATAAGTGATAGGGGCCTGTAGGATCCACACGCCTCTCGACGTTTGCCCGGCTTGGGAAGAACCATTATGAGAGCCTCCCATAGGGATTGGGGAAGAGTGGATAGGTGGAGTGATTCAGCCCAAACTTCAAGTAGTTTCGGTGCTAGGAGGGCTACAGATGTTCCTGATAAAATTCTGAGGTGAGCACGTCCGGCCCCATGGCCTTGCCCTTTGGGAGATCTGTGATGGCTTTAACGATCTCATCGAGAGTTATCAGGGTGTCCAGCTGTTCTCTAGGGGTTTGGGAGATGTAGGTCATGGGGATTTGGTCCAATAGTTCACTTATGTCTTTGGCGGTGTGTTCATGTTGGGGCGCATACAAGGCAACATAGAATTCCGAGAAGGTGTCAAGGATTTGCTGGTCAGCCCAGTGTTGCGTGCCCCTTGCGTCTATGATGCTCTCAATCCAGTCAAGGGGGTCCTGCCCCCTTTGGTGTGCACCAGGCTGGACAGGGTTCTCTCTGGCCTGTCCCCCTCTCCATATTTCCGAGCTGCAAGTAGGTGCGTGTAATACCATACCTCTCTCATGGCATGGGATTCAAAGGTTTCCAGCTCCAATCTTATCTGCGCTAGCTTAGCTGGGGTAGATGATGTGGCACATTCGTGCTCTAACTCCTTGAGTCTAGATTCAGAGAAGTGTAAGTCGTGTTTTATGACCTTTAGCACTCCCGCTTCCCTAGAGATACACATGCCTCTGATGTACACCTTAAAGGCCTCCCAGCGAATTCCCTCAGTTGTGTCATGTTGTTTATTGCAGTCGAAGAAGGTGCTTATATCCAATAGGATCTCAGCCTTAAACACAATATCGCGTAGCGCCACTGATTTGAAGTGCCAGGCAGAGCGGGTGGGTGAGTCCGTCCCTAGCTTGATCTGCACCGTCACCGGGGAGTGGTCTGAGAGTGTACAAGCCAGTATCTGGATGTCTATGACCTTGCCTATCAGTCCTCCCAACAATAGAAACAGGTCGATTCTGGACGAGCTGTCATGTACTGATGAATAATAGGTGTATTCCTTCATGTGTGGGTGAAGTGTCCTTCAAGTATTGCGTATGCCCAATGAGATCATGTGTGTGTGTAATCAACGGGCATCCCGGGACATAGCTCTACGGGTTGCCCCTGTCCTGTCGAGATCGTTGTCCAGTATCAAGTTCATGTCTCCCCCCCATATAATAGGGACTCCAATATACCCCATTAGTAGGGAGTCCACCTCGTCGAAAAAATGTGGGGGCATCGGTATTCGGACCATATGTGTTTACAAGCAAACATTCCTCATTGGATATCGTACAGTAGAGGACAAAATATCTGCACTTAGGTTCTATGTGACTTGTTTTCAGTAAAAATGTCACCGATTTATGGATTAGTGTCAGCACTCCCATGGATTGAGTGAAAACCTTTGTATAGAGCATATTGGATCCCCAGGATGGTACAAGACATGATGCAAGGAGCCCCAGGGCATGTGTCTCCTGCAGTAGGAGTATTTTGATTCTGTGTCTCTGAGGATAGGCAGTGATTCTGCAGGCCTTTGTAAAGTTACTTAACCCCCGAACGTTCCATGTCATCAGTTTAATGGCCATGTTGTGGCATTATGGAAAATATCCATAATTATCCCAGCAGTAGGATCTGTCTCCGTTCAGCACTGTGTGTGTCGCTGTCGCGTGCCTCTGACACGCCCCAAACCAAGCCACCACTCTCCTGCCATTTTTCATGTAACATTCCCCAACTTTGCCACCCCTCACCCTCCCTGCCCAACCCCGACCAGCAGTGTAATATCTCCCTCCCATAGAGCGGACCTTGGCGTGCCAACCCCAACTCGGCACAGCCAGGCCGCCAGCCCAACTGGGGCACAAACTCAACAATTTCTCATGAGAATACATTGCAGCCGCAGCATGGGTCGCCGCTGCCGTGTGACCAACTTTTGTTAATGACTCTGTGAGACACACCAAAGTTCTCGCAACGGCAGTTGATGGTTTGAGTTACAAGAGAAGCCACAGAGTGCAAAATAGAAAACCATAACATTTGTGATACAAGCTTTGAGGGCGATGGTTGTTCCAGTTAGGTGGCAGTGCCGCCCCGGCTCGTGCAGGGATGGCGATCAGCGTTGGGGATGCCCACCAGCCTGAGTGTAGGTGGGATAAGGCTAAGGTTGTTGGATCGCAGTCATCCATTGGTGACATGCATCCAGGGTAACGATGAGCCACGAGCCGGAGGGCAAAGTAACACTAGAGGAGGCCCAGCAACAGATGGCAGGTGACATCACCCTCAGTCGTTGTCCATCAGGTCGTCCACTGGATCTCTAAGTGGGATATGTGCCTCTTTCCCTGCTTCATCTGGGACTGTGAAGAAGTAGAGTCTGTTACGGTGGGTAAATTTTAGGCGAGCAGGAAAAAGCATTTCATACTAAATTTTCCTTTCTCTAAGCATTTTCTTCACTCCATTGAATTGCTGCTGTTCCATCTGCACCCGCGTAGAGAAATCCGGAAAGACCCTGATAATTTGCGAGTCTAGTCTTAGTTCTCCTTTTTCACGTGCCAGTCAGAGTATGTGATCCCTCTCCCTGTAGCTCAGGATCTTCGCAATTATTGGGGAAGTCTCCATGTTTGGGACGAGGAGCTAGTGCACAGTGTGCATGCTCAACAGCGAAGAACGGGGAGAGCTCAGGATTGTCTAGCAAGTCCTTGAGGAGGTTTTCGGTTGCAAGTCCCTGCGCCCTTTGAGTGCAGATTCAGGAACCCCCACAATGCGAATGTTGTTTCTGCGTGACCTGGATTCTAAGTCATCGTACTTGGCTTTGACAAATTTCATGTCGCGGGCAAGCTGTGTGACTGTGTTCTGCAGTGCATGAACCCCATCTTCATTTTATTTTCAAATTTGTTTATTGGCATTTATTAATTAACACGCTTGCAGGAAAACATATGCCAAGGTATAAGGATGTTGAAAGTTAATGAGGAAAAAACAACAACAACAAAACAAACCATAAAACATTAATTTTCTCCCAGTGATTCTGTGTGCTGAGTTGGGTCGGTGTCACCAAGTGGGTCAGGAGGGAAGAGTTCCAGGTGGTTTGGAGTGAGGGGGAAGGAGAAGGAGGGAGACATCTTAATAACTGGCGAACTATGGTCTCAGGTCCATTGTGCGGTTGGCTCTTGTTAATTCACGGGGGCTTGTCATCAGAGGGATAAAACAGGGAGTCTGTAAGTTCCCTCCAAGCCTCCAGGGACGAGCTGGATTCATCCGTCGATCTAGTTATGCTTTCCTCCCACGCTGAAGTTTCTGCTCGCACCCAGCGTTTCAACTCGGAGTGCCAGTGTTTCTGTTGGGGCCCTGCTGCCTTCTTCCAGGACATTGCCACAGTCCTTTTTGCCAGTATGCACATGATGTCCATTAGTTTGGTAAAATGCTTGAGTTTGGCCGGCCTGGCATACGTGCCCAGTAGGCATTCCTCCGGGGTCCACTTGTATCTAGTCGCTCCCATGTTGTTGCTTGTCTGCTGAATAGTGGTCCACAGGAGTTGCGTCTTAGTGCATTGCCAGAACACATGGATCAAGTCTGCATTATTCTGTCCGCACCATGTGCAGTTAGAGGGTAATTTGTTGTTCAGTTTTGTTAGCCTGGATGGCGTCAGGTATGTTTGATGTAGGAGGTTAAGTTGGATTTGTCTGAACCTGTGGTTTCTAGAGACCGATTTAGGAAATGACAAGGCCCTTTCCCATTCCTCGTCAGACAATTCTCTGCCTATGTCAGTTTCCCATTTATCTCTCAAATAGGCACTCCGTGGGTTGGGGATGTCGCTCAGTTGGGCATATATCTGGGACACCGGTTTCCATCCTTCCCCTAGAGTATAAAGAAGCGTGATTAGGGGGTTCGGTTCCGGTTCCTCCGGCCATGACGACCATTTGAAGCGTGCTGTGGTTCTCAACCTCTGGTACCACAGAAACTGGCCCGTGTGGATTCCATCATTTTCCCGGAGTGTTTCAAAGTCTTTGAAGGCTCTGTCCATAAACAGGTCCCCCCACGAGTATATCCCATTTCTTTCCCAGTGTCTGAGGTGTTGCAGATCAATGGTGGATCCACACAGGTCAGAAATTAGCGGTATGTCTGGGGCATACTGATATTTGGTGCATGTAAGGGTCTCCGTTCTGCGCCAGATTTTTTGTCCCAGTGCGGCTAAGAAGGGGGCACTGCGCATCAAGTGGGAGGGGGCCCAGATGAGTTCTTTTAAGTATAACGGGGAGACCAGGGTCTGTAGTAGGGGGGTCTCAGTTGTGACCTCGTCCGCTAGCCATTTGGTGACGAAACTAAGTTGCGCCGCCAAGTAATACTTTTCAAGGTTTGGGAGTTGGATTCCCCCCTGGGCGTATGGCAGCATTAAGGTGGAGAGTGCTATTTTGCGCCTTCCTGTACCCCACAAAAAGTCCCGGATCATTCTTTCTAACAGGCGGAAAAAGGGCACTTTAATATAAAAATGAATATTCTGAAACCCGTAGAGGAATCTAGGAAGGACGATCATTTTTATTATTGCCGCTCTGCCCATCATGGACAGGGGAAGCTTCGCCCAGAATTGCATAGATTTTTTTAGGGCTGGGACCACAGTCTTCGTGTTATGCTCATGCATTAGTATGGGGGTGTGCAGTATGTGTATCCCTAAATACTTGAATGAGGTCAATTCCCATTGTATTCCTACCTCCGGGAGATCTGTTATGTCTCTCCCTCTTAGGCCTGCTAGGGGGAATAAGCAAGATTTCGCCCTGCTAAACTGAATGCCAGAGTACTTTGCAAAGTTGTCTAGGACATTTAACATCGTGGGTACGTTGTTCAGTGGATCCCTGACATACAGCAGTACGTCATCAGCGTAAAGGGAGATTATATGGTCAACTCCCCCTAGTTGTATCCCAGCATCGAAAAAAATTGTCTACGGAAGTAAACAGCAATAGGTTCCAGCCCCAACACGTAAAGCATGGGGGAGAGCGGGCATCCCTGCCTGGTGCCCCTGCATATATCCCAGGCCTCTGATATGTGCTTTCCTGTTTTTACTCTGGCTTTAGGTTTGGTATACAGGATCTTGATCCAGCTGATGAAGCCTGGGCCAAAGCCAAAGTCAACTAGGACCGCCACTAGCCACTCCCAGTATATCGAATCGAACGCCTTGATGGCATCGAGGGACAGTAATGCATACGTCTCCGCGCTGGCCTCTGTCTGAGCAATAATCTGTTGTACCCTTCTTAGGTTCATGGATGTGTTCCGACCTGGTATGAAGCCACACTGATCCTCATGTACCACCTCCCCTATGATTTTGGCCAGTCTGTTTGCTAACACGGTGGTCAATATCTTAACATCATAATTAAGCATGGCTATCGGGCGGTAGGAGTCACATCTGTCAGCCGGCTTGTTGGGTTTGATAATTGGAATCAACAGGGTCTCCCTCATACTATCGGGGAGTATCCCCCTCTCCTGTGCTTCTTGGAAAACCTCGCACAGCAAGGGTGTTAAGGAGGTCTCATAGGCCTTGTAGAATTCTGTGGGCAGTCCGTCGCTCCCCGGGGTTTTACCCGTGGCTAATGACTTGATAGCCTCAGTTATATCTTCTGGTGTGATATCTGCATCTAGTGCTGCTGCCTGTTCCGGGGAGATTTTGGGGAGACCTATTTCCTCCAGGGTGTCTAAAATTTGTTCCCGGGGGACCTGGTCGCTATGAGAATAGAGGAGTTCGTAGAAGCCCCTAAAGGTGTCGTTTATATCTTGCTGGGTCTGTACTATTTCCCCTGCTCCGGTCTGTAGCTTGGTGATAGTGTGTTCGGGGTGTTCCTTCCTGCATAACCAAGCCAGCATTTTACCAGGTCTGTCAGCCTCTCTGTGTGTTCTGTTTGTTTTAGCGGCATAATCAAACTTGGCTAGTCTTTCCCATGCGAGGGCACATTTAGCTCTAAGTTCCTTCAGGCTGTCTTCCCTTGGGTGAGTGCTTACTGGAGCGGCTTCCAGCTGCTCAACCTGTTGTTCCCATTGAACCAATTCTCCCCTCAATTGTCTTCTGATGCCCCCTGCTTTTGTGATGATTTCGCCTCTCGTTACTACTTTGAGAGCATCCCATACCGTACTCAGGCTATCTACGCTTCCTTTGTTTCTTCCAACAAAGTTATCTATGAACTCGTGCAGTTCTTCCCTGAACACAGGGTCACCAAGAGCGTCTATTGGCATCCTCCACACAGGGATAGGGGGCCTAGGACCAGTTTGATTCCATTCTACTAGGAGTGGGGAATGGTCGGAGATGGTTCTACCCAAATAACGCGCTTCCACTATTTGTGATAGGTGTTCTTTGCCTATGAAGACGTAATCTATCCTCGTGTAAAGGTCGTGCGGGGAGGAGAAGTATGAATACCCCTGGGAGTCAGGATGGCGTTCTCTCCAAATGTCGGCCAGGTTCAACCTATCTGTCAACAAAGACAGGGCCGTGGTTGCCGGTGCGGAGCCTTTCGGGCGAGGCTGGGATCGATCTCGGTTCACATCATGAACACAATTAAAATCTCCCCCCCAGAGAAAAATGCCATGTCTATAGGGTGCGACCTTAGTGTACATGGAGTTCAAGTGTGCTGGGATGTTAGTATTGGGGAGATAAGAGTTCACTATGCATACTTCTTTTTGTTCCAGCCGGCCCCAGAGAATGACAAACCTGCCCTCAGGATCTATGACTGACTCAACTAGGTGAAGTGAGAGCTGGGGGTGGATCCAGGTGTATACCCCCCGTGCATATTTAGAGTATGTAGTGCCCACTCCCTGTCCTCCCCAGTGTTCCCCCAGTTTGGCCAGGGCATCCGCCGTACAGTGTGTAGTGTTTTCCTGTTCAGGTATGACTTGACTCTGTTCCGGCGTAAGTAGGTTCCCAATCCCCTCACATTCCACGTCATTATCTTTATTGTGACGTTAGATGACATGTCGGGTCACTTCGATTGAGTTCAGTTCGGTCCAGGAACCATCAGTTCCTTCCGAAAAGGCTCCCGTTCCTCGCCCTCCTCCCACCCGTCCGTCCCTTCTTGCAGCTTCAATCACATTCATGGGAGATTTTGTGATTTGAGTAACTCCCATTTCTTGGAATGGGGAAGATGAACAAACCATATTAAACAGGAGAACAAAACCTTGAAATGCCCCCAGCAGTTGCTTCAAACTTGCAACGCTCAGGGGTCCCGAGCCTTCCAGGCCACTCTTGGTCTTCCGGGTCGGGAGGCGTGTGGGTAGATTGCCCACACAGTGTCCGGAGGGGTGGGTCATTCTGCAAATGCACGTGTGGTTTCTGGAGTTCCTGCCCGATCTGGCAATCGTTACAGTAGAACTCTGGTGTAACCTAGGCGTCTGCTCGTTTAGGCCCACTGGTGGAAGTGCAGGTATATCTTTTAAGTCAGTGTGAGGGCGATCATCTCATTTCCGATCCCGGAGGGTCTTCCTTGTCGTCAGCCAGATTGTTATGTTCTAGCCACATGTTTGCTGCGGCTGGTGTCTCCAGAAATATGGCTCTTCCTTTGTAGAGGATTTTGAGGCGTGATGGGTAAAGCAGCATGTATTTCAGGTTGAGCTTCCTTAATTGTGCTTTAATTGGGATAAAGGAGTTCCTTGCCCGTTGGACAGTGGGGGTGTAGTCCGGGTATATGACTATTGTCGAGTCCTTCCGTTTGATCTCACCTCCTTCTCTGGAGTGTCGCAGTATTATTTCACGGTCTCGGAAGTTCAGGATTTTAGCTATGATTGGGCGAGGGTGTGATCCCGGAGGTGGACGCTTCTGGAGGGACCTATGGGCTCTTTCCACAGAGAAGCCCTGCGAGAGCTTCCCCGGGCCAATTTCCTGTAGTAGGAGTGTCTCTACGAATTCAGTCGGGTCTGAGCCTTCCAAGTCTTCGGGAACCCCCAGCAGGCGAATGTTGTTGCGGCGGGCTCGGCCCTCAGCATCCTCCGAGCGCGCTTCGAGTCTCGACACCTTTTGCTCTAGGTCCTGGACTTTCGACTTCAGCTCCTGGGTGTCTTCCACATTCACTTGTAGAGTGTTTTCAGCTGTCGTCACTCTTTCCGTGAGGTTGCGGGCGTCTTGTCGCATAAGCTGCATGTCTGTTCTCATCTCTTCAATTTTCCCTTCTACTGACGTGCGGAGGGCTGCTATTGCCTGCAGGACCTGCGCGTGCTTAAGATCTTCTCCCTGTTGGGAGGGTTCCGCTACCGTTTCCTGGGCCTGTTGCGGCAGTCTTTGGGGCTTGGTCGTCGTAAAGGAGTCCATCGTGACCAACTTCAGTTTGCCTTTGGGGGGGGACATCACCCTCGTCAGGCCGTAAAGCTTTAGTTCTATTTCTTGCTGTATTAGCTATGGTAGTCTGCGGCCCTTAAATCTTGTCTCAGGATTGAGGGTGTCCAGTAAAGTTTCTCAGATGGGGCCTTCTATCTGGACTGTTCAAATGGCTATAGGTGCGGATCCCCGTAGTTCAATTGCCCTGATCGCGAATCAAGCGGGTGAGGTACAGTCCAAGACGGCTTCCAGCTATTTTAATTGGGTTCCGCTTTTCGTGGTGTCCCAACCGCAGGTGTTTTAAGTTCTTGATGCTAGCCCCAATGGATGGGGGCTCCCGGGTTTATCCGTCAGTTGTTGGCATTATAGCTGCGCTTATTATGTTGTTTTGCAATGCTCTAGGAGTTCCTCCGCCAGGCAATGGGGCTGGGTGTATGGTAAGGCGGGCGCCAGGTTTCGGAAGGATCCCAGGTCGCTGTGATATGCTTCTGGCTGCCTCAGCGACAGGGTTATTGCTAGTCTGACGAGGCACGTTCCCTCCCCCGGGCAGGGCAGCAGTCGTGGGGCTCCGTTGTGAATGCCTCCTCGGTGTCCCTCTCTTATTAATGCATCGCGCTGCAAACCACCACCTTCCCAGTTGTGAGATTATGGTTCGGCTCACCTGTGTGTGGGCGTCGTCGAGACGACCGTCAGCCCTCGATCTTCCTCCATGTGTCGCGGTCGCTGTTGCAGCAGGGGGGGTCGGTCAGTCTCCCGGCTGTGGGAGCCCGAACGAGGCCAAGGGGAGGACTCCGCGACAGCGGCTCGCAGGAAAGAAAGGTCCCAGGGACGCGATCGGACTCCAGCCTCGACCTTTCTCGGATGTAGCGGGTCCAGGACGCGCGGGCCAAGTCGCTCACCTCGAGTCACTGGCGCATCCCCGCGTCAGCGTGGGTTTGTTCCCGGCTTCTCCTTGTTCGTCCGGGTTGGCTCCGCTCCGCTCTGTCTCCGCCCAACGGAGCTTCCGCTGTACGTCGTCTCCGCCGGCGCCGAAAGGCTCCGGTCACACTCCCTCCTTCAGCGCTTTCACCCTGTGGGCTGCCTCCGGGCGTCAGGGCCAGAGAAGTCGCCCCGTCGCAACGTCGCAGCAAGCTGCGGGGCGTCCGGTCTCAGTTGGCTTCACTCGATCGCGGGCGCCGCCATCTTGTTGGTCCGAGGGGCGCAAGATTAAGCCTCTCGTTTCGACGCTTCCGTCTTCCGATTTTACTCGAAGACTCCTGCGAGCGCCGGCAATCTGTTTACATTCCAGAAGATATGTTTATAGCCCTTCACAGCGTGGTTTTCAGCGATATTTATCCGTGTTTCAAGGATCACGGGACGGAGCTCCGAAGGAACCTGTCTTCACGGCATGCGTGCTGGCCACGCCCCCAACCCCATCTTCATTACCACCAATCCTGGTTTCCGCTTCGGTGATCCTGGCTCTGTGTTGGTTGAGCTTGGTTTTGAGCGACGCTACTTTTGCATTTATGTCGTCCAGTTTTTCAGGGAAGGATGTAAAATTCTTGGCCATGGACTCCATCATTGCAGTTAGGTCAAGGTGGGGAGGATCTGATGGTATGCCCACATCTTCCTGACCTGTGGGAAGGGCCCCCTGCTCAGGCCTGGGCGCTGCATTGGCAAACTTATCCATAGCTCTGACCTTGTTGGCACATCGAGACCTATTAGATATTGTGGGGGGCGGGTGGTTATGCACCCGTGGGGCGGTCAGGTGTCGCTTTTGCCCCTGTGGGGTGCCCCACACTGTAGCTCCCGGGGCTACAAACTCAGGAGACAAGGCAGTATGGTATCAACGTTGTAGGTAATTACACAACATATAGCTCTGTGTCCTTTTGGATGATCCCAATAAGCTCCTAGTGTAGTCAGGGCCATCGGAGGGACCCTGCGGCTTTCCCCAGGTTCCACCAGAGGGTCCAGGAGGAGCAGGGCAGTCAAGGCAGAGTGTTGCAGCGGGAACAAGGGAGGACTATGTTCTCTATCTGATACTCAACGCCTGCAGTCAACACCACTGATGTGAACAGGCCAGCTGCGTTCCGTTTCTGCGTAAAGGTAGATGCCAGGTAGAGGCCAGCGGAATTATCATGCACTTGCAAGGAGCCAGCAGTGCAACTGAGGGGTAGTGGTTGGTTGGTTGGTTGTGTGACAATATTGCAGGTATTCTTGTCAGTCCACCGAAGTAGTGGCTGCAGATGCAGTATAAGTGTGTTGCCACACCACCGTATGATCAGGTACCTGAAGGTATGGGCAACAAAACGTGGATGAGGGCATAGGTGCCGGTCATGTGTCAATGTCCATGGGTAAATACCCCTGAGTGTTCTGTGTTTCTGCGGTGGTTTGGAGAGGCATCAGGATGGCATACAGTACTGTGTCCAGGCAGGCCATAAAGAGAATGCGTGATGAGATGGTGGGGGCTTCAGTGATGTGGCCCTCGGGACGCCCCGCTCGGGTTATGCTCAGGGTTTGGTGAACTCTGTGGCAGCCGGCCTCAGGTTGGAAAGAGGCATGTATGTGTGGCAAGGATGTGGGCAAAATCCCAGCCGGTATGATGTTGTAGACAGACAGAGCCCCAGAGGCTGGACGAGCCGGGAGGAGCGGGGGCTGGGCCCCAGCAACGCCCGGGGGATAGGTATGCAACTTCAGCCTTTTCCAGGTGCTGTAGCCTGTCAGTGTGATCCGGCCGCTGGAGCGACCGTGTCAGCTCCCCACCGCAGTTGTATTCTGGCGAGGTGTAGGTGGGAGGGCCCTGCCAGCCGCGACCGCGGCGCCGGTGGCCACGGGACCTGTGAAGCCCAGCAGCAGCGTCGTCCTCCTCACCCCACCAGCGCACTTACTTGAGGTGAGGTCGGGCTGGCCTCGGCAGACAGGGGTCGGGTCGAGGTATTCCAGGCCAGTAGGAGGGGCTGCAGTCTTTCGCAGGCCGCCTGCCGCACTCAGCAGAGTCACTCAGGTGGATACGGCGTGCGTGCCCAGGCAGACACAGGCCGCATATCACTAGCTTGGCCCTCCGTGCTCCACGATAGTATATGGAGCCTAGCTACGCAGGTCCTTAAAACGGCATCCGGCTCGGCACCACCAGCAGGAAAGAGCAGTTGCCGACACTCCCTGTCTCGTCCGCCCGCACCGGACTCCACGGGTGCCTGCACAGCGGGAACTCGATGCAGGGCCAGGGGCGCGCAGCTCCACGCATCCCAGTGGGCAGGCCTGCCACCAGCTCAGCTGTCCTCAAGTTCGGGGGGCTGTATCACAGTTGCGGGCCTCCGATTCTCTTCAATGTCAGAGATAAGCATGCCTCACACTCACGGGAACGTGTAGAGGCAGTTGTAGGGCCCAGTATATGGAGAATCTGCCGTTGTTGCCGGATTGGTGTCAGTATCACACAGAGCTTCCCAGCTAGGCAGCCATCTTGCAGGCTGCTCAAGAGCCCCCCCACTCTATAAGTTAAATTAACATAACATTAGAAGTTGCTACTTATAAAAGGTCATGAGAATCTTTTTCTTAGGTAATGAGAAGATCGTGTTCGTTAGCTAAATTTAAATAAAATCATGCCCTATACATTATGAAGTAGGGAGCAGAGGGAACAGTGGGGTTTTGCTACAGTATCTCCTTTGGAACAAGCTATGCCTCTCTCTTTCTCTCTTTCTCTCTCTCACTGACTCTCTCACACACACACACACACACACACACACGTGAAGGCTGTATTGTGAGGTGTGCATTTGTTAGTCGCCAAAGCCTTTATTGACTGCAGTGTGACCAGAGACAGAATAGAGACATTCTGATGTGGGTGGGGCATGCTGCATTAGTTTGTCGTCTATAGAGGGTAATATGAAGGGGGCGGGGATAGGCACTGCAGGGGTGCTGGAGTCCGTACAGACCTTGCAAGGGAACCAGCTAAACAAACCACTTGGTCTACAAGCACACTGGTTAGTTTCCATTGTGTTTCTCCATTTTCAGTGTTTGTGCAAACAGCGGCCATCACACAAAAAGTCCTCAATTGCTTTCATGCTACAGAAGAGCATTGATTTGATTCTGTCTCTTTTAAAAAATGTGCAATGTGAATGCATAATGATCACTTCCAGTGTATAGTGCATGCTTAATAAGAATGCTATACGTGTCTGAGCAAAGTGCATTATCAAAACCCCCAATAACCGTATACGTGATTTTCTGGTAGGTTATCATTCTAGGATGGACAGTCTGGTGCACTCTTGATGTACTCTTTCGAAACACACCTCTGATGAAGGGGAAATGGGTCAACAGCACCAATCAAGGCGACTGGCTGTTTTGTATACAACAAAGTCCATTTGGGAACATACAACAGATCGTTATATTTGATAAATATGTCTATGAGGAAAGTAAAACAAGTTACTTCTTACCTTGTAATGTTCTTTCGATGGGATGTTCCTCCGACGTATTCCTTATCTTTGATAGATCATCTCCAGCTTGCTGGCCTCGGAATTCTTTTTTCAGTAGAGGGCGCTGCGCGTCGACGTCCCTCGAGCCGATGTCCCTCGACGGCCTCGTATCGGCGCCGACGTCACCACGCGTATAAATAGACTCGCGCAGCATCCGTTGCTCAGTTCCGTTTTGACGTTAACAGATGTTTTACATGAATTGGTTATTGACTTTGAAGGAGCGTAAGCTGCAACCACAAGGGAAGTATTACTGCGGGGATGGATGGGAGGGGCGATAATGAATACGTCGGAGGAACATCCCATCGAAAGAACGTTACAAGGTAAGAAGTAACTTGTTCTTCGAAGGGATTGTGTCCTCCAACGTATTCCTTATCTTTGATAGACTCCCATAGCAGTGGTGTGCAATTGGAGGTGGGAGTAAAACGCCATGTTTCCTTTTAGGAATGATCCAAATGTAATACGGCTTTACCAAACCTAGTCTCTTGACTAGAGGAGGAATCCAGGTTGTAAAATCTTGTGAAGGTATGTGTGGACGACCATGTGGCAGCCGCAAATATGTCTCGAACCGGAACCCCTCTTTGGAGGGCTGAGGAGACTGCGATACCCCTGGTTGAATGAGCCCTAAGATTTTGAGGAGGCTCTTTCTCTACCAGTTTGTAACATTCCAGGATGGCCAAACTAATCCATCTGAAAATGGTTTGTTTTGTTATCGGTAGTCCCAACTTGTGCTCTGAGTAACCCACGAACAGTTGGTCTGCTTGTCTAATCCTAGCAAGTCTGCTGATGAAAAATGTTAAAACCCACCTTGGTCCAGCCTATCTAGCCTTTCTTCCTCTTTCCCCGAATGGGGAGGCGGATAGAATGAAGGTAAAGTAATTTTCTGAGTGATGTGGAATTCAGAAACTACCTTTGGGAGGAAATTAGGCTTCACCTGTAGGACAACCTTGTCTTTATGGAAAATTGTATGAGGGGGTTTACGAGATAGAGCTTGTAATTCGCTCACCCTTCTAGCAGATGTTAAAGCCACTAATAAGACGGTTTTAAGGGTGAGAAATCTTAGCAAACAAGAGTGGAGTGGTTCGAAAGGAGTACCCATTAGGAAATTTAAGACTAAATTTAAGTCCCATAAAGGAACCTGGAAAGGTCTTGGAGGGTAGACATTAGTTAGTCCCTTTAGAAATTGTTTTACTAAGGGTAATTTGAAATACAAAGGTTCCTCTGCAGTGCGCTTGAAGATTGATAGTGCTGCGAGATAGCCCTTGATAGTGCCAACTTGAAGGCCTGAATTTGCCAAGTAGAGTAGAAAGGATAACACAGTTGGTGTACCACATGAAAAGGGGTCGATATTCTCTTCTCTACACCAGCTGCAAAACTTGTTCCAACAGCAGCGGTATAAAGACTTTGTTGCTGGCCTTCTGGCCGAAAGCAACACTTCCATGATGTCATCAGGGAGGTCCCAATCCTTGTATCTCAACCTTTCAGAAGCCAGGCGTGAAGGTTGAGGGTTCTGATGTGTGGATGGAGAACCTGACCTCTTTTCTGTGAGAGAAGATTCTCCTTGATTGGAAGACGAATTGGAGGGCAGATGGACATGTCCAGAAGGTCCGGGTACCACGTTCTCCTGGCCCAGACTGGGGAAATTAGGATCATGGTTCTCCGGAATCTTCTCAACCTCCTGATCATTTGAGAAATGACAGGGACTGGTGGAAACGCGTACAGGCGTGGAAACTCCCAGTCCACTACGAACGCGTCCCCTAGAGCTCCTCTCAGGGGAAATTCCCTTGAACAAAACAGATCACATTTTCTGTTGGTACTGGTGGCAAACAGATCCACTTGAGGGGTTTCCCAAAGGGCGAAGAGTTCCTGAAGGACTTCCTAAACTCGTTCCCACTGGTGGGAGACTGTACTCTGCCTGCTCAGAGCGTCCGCCGTCAAGTTCTTCTCTCCGGCTAGGTGGACTGCCGATAGAGAGATTCCTTCTTGAATTGCCCAAAACCAGAGCTGCATTGTCTCTCTGCACAGTGGTAGTGATCTGTTGGGTATTTTGTATAGATTTGGGGCCTAGCGGTATTTTCTTACCGCCAAAATGAAAATAATTCAGTAATAATCACTCTTTGCATTCAGATTAGATTTGGTATATAGTACTACAGTATACATACATTATTTCAGCACACTGATACATTTAGTGGTATACATTATGTTGATATGCTTTATTGGTGGTATTTCTGGTGAGCATAACTCCTTTGTTTTATATGTGGCTCCAATATCCAGAACCCCTTATTTATGCTTAGTTTGTTCGTGTGATCACTAGAGAGGCCTCAGGCTTACATTTCAGGAACACCACATTTTCAATTGGAGTGCCACCATGGGCTGTCCTCGCTGTCTTATCTACGGCAGCGAGCTAACATGCGGTATTTATCACCAACTTATCTACATCGGTGAACTATGTCCAGGGCCTCTCTTTCTGCTGACTCATGTACCTCCAGCAGCAGTCTATTTCATTATATTATTATTATATTCCTTTCAGAAACATACACTTATATACTAAATGGAATCATGCACACAGCTACCGCTAAATCTTATTTTTAGCTAGCTTAAAAATGACAATTGCACTGTCTAAACCTCTCCCCACATCATCAGCACTGTAATGGTAAATGCACAAAGGAAAGAGAAAATAAAACACACTACCCGTCTGCTTTCAGATATTTTGTGTATTATAAAAATTGCATTTAACACGATATTACTCTTTTTACAGAGATAAATGAAATAGCAAAGTCAACATTATCTGTAACAAAATGAGAAGAGAGCGACGAGAACAGTCGCAACATTAAACCTGTTGATAAGACACTGGAATTCTTTCTTCTACACTGACTGAATAGTTTCGCATTCACGCACACTGCCCCTGTACTTTGCAATGTATAATTACCTAATCTGTTCAGCATGTGAAATTCTTCGGCTGGTCGCCTTCTGGATGTGGCAATTCCCTCTTCAAGCACCCCCAGTGAGAACAGGCATCTGCCGTTACTCAAACCAGGGATTATTGTCTGGGATTCCCAGTCTCTGCAGCAGTGCAGCTGGGATCTGCTTTTTCAATCAGGAACTCAGCCACCAGCCAGGTCTTTCTCCCAGCTGTGTGAAAAGTCTTCTGCCTCTCTCTTTCCCCCATATTCTACAGGAAAACTTGGTTGCAGCCTCTAACATAATGCTTGTCCAATAAGAATCCCCTATGTCCTATCCTCCTCCTGCACACAATAGAAATCTTTTACAGTAAGCAACTGTAACAAAACTGATTTCCTGCTTATTCGAATCTTTGTTTCCTGCAAATACTGTGGACAAAGCAGCACAGAGAAAAAAAAAAATCTGGATGCGCGTTTAAAACGACTTTCAGAGTCTGCCTCATTTTGCAGTGGAGAACACATTATAATATTATATATTAAGAAGTTAAGATCAGGTTAGTTTTGTTAATGAGGTTAGTTTATTAATTCTCAAATGTGTCTCTTGCAACAGAGGAATTTCAGGTGATAAAATGGTGTGCATTTTGAATGTGAAAAAATGTGTGCTTTTAAAATGAGAAAATGGTTTGTTTTTTACCTGTGTAGCCTGTCTTCATTTACATGTCCCTAGGTTGCACTGGCAACACATATCTTGAAACAATTGCATCATAGCAATGCACCAAACCCATGCAATGGCGCTGCACTTCAAAAACATGCTATACATTGATACTGTGCAGTGGTGCTGTGCTCTGTGTTCCCAAAACACGCTAATTAATCTCACATATACCCTCCTTTTTTTTTAGAACTTGGCTACGATCCAAGCCAATTTTAAAAAACAACCTGCTTCTTTTCTTCTTTTCAAAATGTATGTGCATTGGGATATCTTTCTCTTCCTGACGTAGCTACTAAAATTAGCAACATTTTCATTTTTACTGATAGTACAATCAACCATCCACCCATGAATAGCACCAGGACAGCCAAACCCACTATAGAGCGTTCTCCCCAGGTTCCCCAATTAAATCTTTCCACTTCTATTATACCCAGGTTACTAACTGTAATATTGTTTTTTTTCAGATTCATTCTCATTACATGTTTTTCTTTGTGATTCAATAAAAACTCCACATCCGGATCTATTGGAAATGTGTCCCTTTGAAAAAAATCAATATTTTCTACTTGGCTTTCCCAAATATCGTTTGTTACATGAAACAATGTTAACCCTCCAATTGACACAATTGTATCCTTCGGAACCTGCAAGTAAAACACATTATATTTCACCTGTTTAACCACATATGTTCCATGATTCAAATGTACTATTGTCATGTTCTTTAAATAGGTGCTGACTAACCATTTACCTCTGATCATCTTAGCCTGTGCCAATTCTTCACTCCCCATATTGCTAATGATCACTTCACATCCTTCTGATAAACTTGGGTCAGATCTCAAACCACAAATAGCGTCTGTGGCATCAGGAACAAATGGTTTACACGGGCACATATAGTTTTGTTCTTTAAATTTGACACACGTTTCCAAGTTTGGTATCAAGTAAACTTCAGGTTCCCACGACTGAAATGCCACTACTTCTGGAGTCTTAATCTTAATAAATTTGTCCTCTTGCCAAAATCCCACATTGTGTACCCACTTGGTCTGATAAATAAGTTCAGGAGCCACATATGGGATGCATAGTAAAAACCCCATCTCCAACCTCTCCAAGTCCACATATAATGGCATTGCATTACCCATTTCAAATGCAATTTTTACTTGTATCACATCAATCTCCCTCCTGGTCAACCTTTTCTATCATTTGATGAATAATATCCTGTGAAACAAAATACAATAGTATACGTCCTTGAATCAATTGTGAAATTGCAGTTTGACCTTCTCTCATATAATTTGTCAATAGTCTATCCACAGGACTCATTATATTCAAAATCTCACTGAGTGTTTTGTCATGCTTAATAATTAACTTAGTTGCTCGTTGCATCACATCCGCTTGTTCATTCCATATGATCGCAGTTTCATTTATGAACCTTACTTGTTCATCCAATCCCCCTCTGATTCCATCTAATGTTTTTGTATTATTTCTAGGTCAACACTCAGTTGTTGTGCTTTAGTGCTTAGTGTACCTACTGAAATGGCATTGGCTGTTGATATCGTGGTACCTATTGTGGCTCCAATTACAGACAGTACCAATGAGATCGCCAGCATCACTGCTACTCTCTTTCCTCTTCTCTTCTTAATGTCTGCTGGATTCACAAATGTTTTCTCCAATTGCATCAATATGTCTCTTATTGACTGCTTAGAGTCCTCTTTTCTTATTTCCAGCCAATCTTTAGTCTGTTCAATCTTAATTCCGGTATTGTTCAAATGTTTTTCAATCAAAATCTCAGGATTCAATGGTATGTAGATATTTTAGAAAATCATCCTTCTATCACTCATGATGAATCCTGGTGCCTCTTCTACCGCGATACCAGATGCTGGTCCAGGTTCAATGACAACCTGTGCTTCTGAATTTTTTAAGATCCCTCCGAATATCATCATCATTAACCATATTGTTGGTGTCATCTTCAATGCTGATCGCTTTGCAGCCTTGGTCTTCGCCCCCATTCGGGGCTTTTCCGGAATCCGTCCACGTGGGCTCCAGGACTCCATCGTCTCCTGTGACCTCCGGTACAAATATGTTAATATTCTAAATCAAATAGAAAAGAAACAGATTAAGTATATAGCACAATACTAACTTCACCCTTTTGCCAAAAATAAAACATGCTTTGTAAAACATTTCGCCCTTTTTCTTTCGCCTTCTGAAATTAAGCACAGGTTATAGAGAACAAGCATGCATAAAACAACATTCAATATTTAATGCATTTTCATTCTGCACACCGACTCCATAAACTTCAGCTTCTTTTTTATATTATATATATTTACATATATTACAGTGTTTATGTGCCATTATAATCAACCATCTTTATTTAACTTCTCTGTCACTGCCTCCTGACTGTACCCATTTATTTTACCTTTTTGTGTTCAAGGGACTTTATCTGTTTCTACACGCTCCAGATTTTTTATCTCATGTCTTGGATGACATGGCTTGATTTGGTTTACATGGACAAACTGCTCTATTATTGTTTCACCTTCATTCTTCAAAATTTTATAAACTACAGGAGAGACCTTATATATAATTTGAAATGGCCCCTGCCAGGCTGCTAGAAATTTAGAATTTTTCTGTTTACTTTTTCCAAAATGAAACTTATACACCTGATCCCCTACAATGTATTCTCTCACTGATGTTCTTTTATCGTAGTATGACTTGGCGCTGTCAGCAGCCCTTTCCAGATTTCTCTGCACAAAAGCAAATGCATGTTGCAAATGCTTCCTCAGTTCATCAATGTACTCATGAACTGTGGATGCACTCACAAGTGTCTGCTCATGTGTTCTGTATAGCAGGTGTTGTGGTAACACCATTTTCCTACCTGTCAAGACCTCATGGGGGCTAACACCTGTTGCTTTGGCAGGAGTTGATCTGATTGCCATTAAAACCAACGGTAAACGTAAATCCCAGCTGGAACCTGCTTCTGCCACAAATTTCTTTAATATGTCCACAACAGACCTATTGCTCCGTTCAACTCCACCTGAAGACGCTGCCCGATATGCGATATGTAGTTTCCTTTTCACACCCAGTATTTGCCATACCTTACTCATTAGAGTACTTGTGAAATCACTTCCTCTGTCTGACTCAATTCTTTGTGGCAACCCAAACCTTGAGAACACATGGTTCACCAGCAATGTGGCTGCTGTTTGCGCACTACAATCTGGTGCAGGAATACATTCAAACATATCACACTTAAAATATAACGGTTTCCTCTGCTCGACCTTTTTAAAGGGCCTACATAGTCTATTTGCAAATCTGACCTTGGAAGAGTTAGGCCTCTTTTCATCAATGGGGCTCTATGCATTGGTGAAGCAGGTTTAAATTGGGCGCATACTAGACATCCTCCAGTATATAATTCCACATCTTGGGACATATGTGGCCAGTAAGCATAATCTTTTAGTATTTCCAATGTTTTTTGTGAACCTCTGTGGCCTGCAGTTATTGCATCATGTGCATGTTGTAGCATTAGCCCTCTGAATGAAAGGGGTACCACCCACTGTATCTGTCCTGTTATGGACTCTCTAATCATGAGTCCATCCTGTAGTTTAATTAGTTTTTTATTCTTTAATAGCACCCTCAACTCTTCTTTTCCCATACAATCATTTTCTGTTAAAGGGTTTTGTTCAGGATCTATCAAATGTTTATAATAGATTCCCAAAATTCGATCATTCTTTTGTGCCTCAATCAAATCTTGGTCTGGTGTATTATGACCCCACTGTACCACTGGTTGATCTACCTCCTTTGGTGCTTTAGAACGTGTTACTGCATCAATTTGTATTTCACCCAGTAAATCATCAATAGGTAGCAATTCTCCCATCACAGCCCCAATTTTAGCCAGGTGGTCTGCCGTATCATTTCCCTCCTTATCCTCTCCGGGTGTTTTTAAATGTCCACAAATTTTTCTCCAGTATATTGTTAAATCATTGTCTGACACCAATTTGTCTATGGCTTGTATCATTTTTCCATGTTTAAGTGGCTTTTTGTTGTATGTGATCATTCCTCTCGCTTTCCAGCCAGGTAAATACTCCACAAAGCTATTTCGTGCATGGCCAGAATCAGTCACCAGGACAATTTTACTGAATTTATTATCAGTAGCAATTGCTTTATAAATGGCCGCCAATTCCACCACTTGACTGCTTCTAGCTCCAATCCTCATCCCTATACTGTGGACGCCTTCACATTTCAACCAGACGTTCCCTATTCCTGACACTAATTGTTTATTACTGTCATTCTCAATGTGAAAAGCACAACCATCCACATATACAGTTGGCAAATCCTTGCATGTTTTTTCATCAAAAGCTTTGTGTGGTGATTGTTCAAATTCCTGCAAACTAGGTTCCACTTCCATTTCGTTTGATACTTGTTCAGCTGCACAGTCATGTAAGTCAGCTAACCCTTGAGAAATTGGGCTTTTTATTTTGTCCATATCTCACTTCTACAGGAAAACCTTGTAATGCCAGCGTCCATGAAGTGATTCTGGACTGCGCTTGATTACCTGACCTAATTCTTTTACTCTCTAAAAACTGCAAAGGTTGATGATTTGTTTCAATAATCACCTTTTCTCCCTGAACAATAGGGCGGAAATGTTGTAGCGCCCACACAGTGGTTAATAGGGCCTTTTCACATTCATTGAATTTCATTTCAACTTGGGAAAATGCCTTACTTGCATAGGCAATGGTTTTGTGATTCAAATCGTGTTTTTGTGATAACACTGCTGACATACAATGTTCAAAGAAACCTATTTCTATAAAGAAATCCCTACCCTTTATGGGATATACTAAACATGGTGCCTTTACAAGACATTCCTTCAATTTAGCCACTGCCTCAGACTGCTCTTTTTCCCATATCCAGGGTGTATTCAGTTTAAGCAGTTTAGTCAATGGTTGAGTGATTTCAGCATCATTTTCAATGATCTTTCTATTATAGACTGTCATCCTTAATAAACTTTTTACCCCTTTCACATTTTTAGGGTCCTTTAGTTTTTGTATGGCCTCTATTTTCTTCTTTTGTGGATTTAGCCCATGTTCAGTCACTTCATGGCCTAGAAAGTTCACTTTTTTCTTGCACCATTGTACTTTCTGTAAAGATACTTTGGCGCCTGCTTTCTGCAATTGGCCAAGCACATGTCTTATTTCATCAAAATGGCTTTTCAGGCTTTCATTTTTTATCAGGACATCATCCACATAAACTATGGTTCCTCTTTCCGCTGCATCTGGCATGGCCTTTCTCAAAAATATGCCAAATTCACTCCCACTATTGATGTACCCGAACGGAGTTCTAAGCCATGCGTATTGAGTCTTATCAAATGAAAAGGAAAACAAATTCTGTATCTCCTCTGCCAATGGCACACACCAATATCCAGAAGTGAGATCTAATGTGGTAAATACTTTTGAACCATGTACCTGAGCTAGGCCCTGATCAATGAATGGCAGTGGCCATCTGGATACTGGTACTCTTTTATTTAACTCCCTCAAGTCTGCACATAGCCGCCATTCACCATTTGGCTTTAACACACCTAAAATAGGTGTATTGGATGTGCTATGAATGGGCCTGATGATTCCCCGAGCTTCCAAATTTTTTATAATCTCTGCTAATGATTCTAAACATGCCAGCGGTAGTCTATACTGGCGTACAAATACTGGACTTCTGCTACACCCTTCTGGTAGTGTGGCCACATGTAAATCAGTTAAACCGCAATCATAAGCATCTTTTGCAAATACATCCTTAAACTCCATAAATATCTCCCTCAGATTGTTTCTATCCTCATCGCTGTCACATGCATCCGCTGATAAAATCTGCTCTTCTACCATTTTGGAAAATTCTGGAAAATCTTTTGGTAAGGGAATCTCGCCGCTTTCCTCTAACTGTGTGGCTGTGTCTTTTTGTAAAGCTGCCACTTTTAAATATTTTGGCATATCAGCTTCCACTTCAATGGGCTGATTTTCTGTTTCATTTTCATTTAAATTAAATGTTATGCAATCCTCTTGATGGCAGCACACTGTCTCATTTGAATCATAAGGGTATACAGAATGAATTTTAAATATTCCTTTGGGCTGAGAGTCCAGGTATTCTGGTAACTCACCCTTGGCATCTACATACTTTTTAGGGATATTTCCAATCACCATGTTATTTAGATCTGCAGTATAATGTGATTTTTGTATGGCCATTCCTAATGGGGAGTTTACCTCTAAATGAATATCTTGACAACCCTTATTATTTACCATAATTCTTACAGGCCCTTCACCAATATCTACCAATGGAATGTATTCATACTCCAGGCCCTGCTGTTTTATGGATTCATTCAGGCACACAAATGCATCAGAGTCTTTCATCTGCTGTCCATTTTTGCATTTCAGTGTTATTGCAAACTGTTTTGTAAATGCAGGAATAATAGTATCTTTCCTCATTTGTAATTCGATTGCATAAGGAACCAGTTGTGCACAATGATAAGCCCTTCTTTTGTCTTCAAATTCAGGTGCCGGACAACCTAGGCGTGACCATATTTTTTGATTAAGGAAATCTAACACCATACACATTCTGTGCATGATGTCATTGCCCATGTAAAAGTCATTTTGTGCTCCACTCACTATCCATACATTATGGTGAATTGTTTTTGTCCAATGTTAATGTTCAGCATGCATCTGCCTGCAATTCGGTTCTCAAAGTCTGGACTGTCCAAACCAGAGACATATTGGTACTTAATTCTAAATTTCGGGATCTCCTCCCTCTCCATTATTTTTTGCAATAATTTCTCATTAATGAAACTCCTTTCCTGTTCAAGCGCTAAGGTGGCTTTTATTGTTTTAAAACAGTTATTTATACCAACATGAACCCATGGTTGCACATCTTCCATGTGTATTTCAGCAAGAGTGGTAATGTGTTTTTCTGAATCTGTTTTAGGAGCCATATTCTGTTTGCATGTTTTCTCTTTTAAATAAAAACGTAATGTGTGCTCATCTATGGCGGTCTGCCAATTGTTCCTTGGGTCCAAGCATATTTGTACAGGTAGTTTTTCATTGCCGCTCTGCATTTTGTCTTGACACATTAATATAACAGTGACACTAGGTATGCAACTATTCTGGAGATATACCTCCACTGCATCATTTGTTTTGGCAACGGTGTGACATTTATTTATGTTGCTGTTTTGTGATTTTAGTTTCTTAGGTCTCAATGGTTTTTTGGTTAAGGACCACAGCACTCCATTCACCCCATCTATGAGGGGAGACAATATTTTCAGGCAATCTGTCCCCATCAGAAATGGAATTTCACAAATAGATGTGATCAATACCTCTTGTTTCATTCTGTGCTTTCCTATTTTTATGTCAACCTCAGTTACACCTATGATGGGCACCTCCTCCCCATTAAGGTTATGCACTGGACCTTGATTTTCCTTCACTGTGATCTGATTCTGTGGGGATCTCCCTTCATTGATACTCTTTACCAGCTCCCTGGACATAATTGTGGCCTGTGCGCCAGTGTCAATCATTGCAAATGTTTGGCATTTTTCTTCTACAGTGATGGGAGCATAATACCTGTCCTCAACTTCCTCTAATACACATAAGAAGTGTGAATTCTTACTGATTTCAGGACTCACCTTTCTCAGGCCTTTTTTACTTTTGGCTAAGCACATTGGTAAATGGAAAGACATTTTTCCCTCCTTTTTACCCATTTCTGCGCGAGAGACTTTATTCATTTCTCCATGTTCAGAGGTTTTTTGGAGTGTGGCCACTGTTCGCCCATCCATCTGGGTATCATCAGGGACCACATTACAACCTTCCAACTGAACATGTGTAACAACATCATTTAGTAATTTGTCATTGTTTAATTCTGTGCATTTGTGATCATTTAGTGTGGTACCAGCCCTTTCAGCCTCTTCAAAAATATGTGGCTCAAAGAATTCTTCAGGTGATTGATTTGTACCCTGCTTTTGAGTATTTCCTTTTTCTGTCTGTGTTTGTTCACCGTTTTGACTGTCCAGGGAAGGAGCTATAGCATCCCCACTTACTCCCTGTTCACTGGTATTCCCCATGCATGAGTCCTTTTTCTTAAATCTGTCCCTTTGTTCTTTTGGAATTTCAGGTGTTTCTTTTTCATTTGCACAAACCTTCAATGTTTGATTTAGCTCTAGGTTAAACCGTACCTCTCTTTTAGAAGTATTTGCACTTTCTGTTGCATGTTCATTTACTGGCATTTTCAGTTTTAAATCATCAGAGTCATTATGCAAAATTACATTAGGGCAATCTGTCTTTTTGGCACCGCAGGTATCATAAATACTTAGTCACTTTTCAGACGCCCCCCGGTAGTTGCTATGGCCATCAGCCCCCTCTTTGGATGGTTGTTTTTGCGCTATATAGAGCTTCCCTATTTGCTCAGCTAACATTTTCACTTGGGCCTCGAGGCACTGGAACCTTTCCATCTCTCTAGAATCCTCTTTCTGTGGCCTAGGTCGATATTGGTTGTTTTCCCCCTGATTGGATCTATTCTGATACCTCTCAGGTGAGTGATTTCTATTGGGATGGTTCCTGAACTCTTGATTCATTTGTGGACGGGAGCGGGGTGCACCCATCCTTTGGTTGTAGTCCCCTGGTGGGGAATCATTGTACTGACGTGGAGTGTAATTCATGTTCTGTCTCATGTCCTGTCTCTCATGTTGTGGGTACTGACCCCTATGTTGATTCCCATTATCAGCAAATCGATCCACATATCGGGGTCTATCCTGATTACCATATATCATGGTGTTGGAATCAAATCTGTTCTGTGTCCCCAATGTCTGGTAGGGACCATCATTTCTTTGATCTTGATTTTGTCTTTGGTTATTATTCATACCTGACATATCAGGCCGATATCCTGCCCGAGGTCTATCCCCTAAATACCTAGGGCTGATGTAGCTCTCCCTATTACTAGGATCATTTGATTGGAACATTGGTGCAGAGTGTGATGACCTTTGTTGATTAACCCTTTGTTCAGGTGCCGAATTATTTTTACCTGGACTTTGAGCAGACTCAAGGGACATTTTGGCTGACCTGATTTCCATTACTGTTGCTGAGGGTTCTTTAGATTTAGGTCTAGTATCTTTCATTTTATCACTTTCTCTACCCTGACAATAGAGTACCTCATAGAGTTTTGTGCTTTGATGTACAATCCATTCAAGGGACTTGTCACGGTCAAATTCACGGACCAATTGTGATATGATGTCTTTCTGTAGCCCATAGAAGTAGGCAGTTTTAAACTCATTGGAATTGGGGTCAAAAGATACATCAAAGCGAGAAAATGCCCTTTTTAAGTCCTGTAAAAATTGGCGAGGGGATGTGTTAGGCCCAGCAGTGATTGTGTACGCGACTTTCTTTGCCTCCTGCAATGACTGAAAAGGAGAAAAATGACGCCTAATTTCTTTTCAAACTCCACCCATGTCATATTCTGTTGTTCATTTAATCTCCTTATGATGCTGGCCGTCGGAGCATTTAAAGTTAAATGAAAATATTGTCTGTACTGTTCCTTAGGTATCTGGAGTGCTTTAAAAATGTCATGAACCGCTTCTAAGTGATCCACAATGCAGCATTCCCCTCCTTTTTTAAATGGTTTGATCAGGGCTTTAATGGATTTCATTATCGCTATGGGGCTACTTGTTGCAATACATGGAATTGCACCACTTTGTGATTCAATCCTGGTTTCAGGTGTATGGGATTGGTGGCTGCCCCCAATGGGAGTATCAAATCCCCCAAGGGCGCTGCAACCACGTTCAGTCACCGGCCCAGTCACTGGAGCACTAGCTCTTTGGGCAGAACTAGAATTCACCTCCACTCCATTGAATGTAGTACCCTGCCGCGGTGTCCAGTCAATTGGTCGACAGCAAACTGGTCGATTGCAATTTGGTCGACACCATTTGGTCGAATGCCAAATGGTCGAATTTTTTTTTTTTTTTATATATGTGTTTTGTGGGTTATCGTGTGGGGAAAAAAAAAAAAGGGGGTTGGGGGGGGGGGGGGGGTGGGGGGGGGACCCCCCAGGAGGACCCCCCTAAAAAAAAACAAAAAAGGGGTAAAAAAAAAATAAATTCGACCATTTGGCATTCGACCAAATGGTGTCGACCAGTTGTCCTGTCGACCAAATGTTTTCGACCAATTGACTGGTAACCCCCTGCCGCCTCTCCTGGGAATGCACATTTGCTGTTCTAAGTCTTTGCACTTTTTAAGGAGCCTGTGTGCTTCATTTTGCAGATAGTTGTTTTCATCACTCATTTTATTTATTACCTCCTGCATGTCGCACATTTGCATTTGGCATTCATTGAATTCTTTATTTCTCTTGTCTCTTTCTTGAATCATTTTAACCATTTCTTGCTCTGCACCTTGGAGATCACTTTCTTTTTCAAAATTTTCTTTTTGTAAAATCTGCATTTCTGAAACAATCTCATTTTTATCCTGTCTAATGTGATCCACTAAGGCTTTTAAGTGTACCAATTTTGCTCACTGTCTTCAAACTGTTTCTTGCTTTTAGACAACTGAATATCAAAATCTCTGCATTTTAATTGCATGTCTTTCTGACATCCTTCTAATTCTGTTCTTAACATCTCCTCTTTTTTACTTGCCCCATCTAAGTCAGTCTTTAACCTGTTAATTAGCTGGGTATAATTTTCTTGCATTCGCAGGGATCTATTCAATATAAACCAGATCTTGGCACATAGCCGTATCAGACAATCTTTCTCTGCATGTTTGTCAGCTGCATTTAATAATCTCTGAAGGCAGACCTGAATTATGCTGCCTGCTGCAAAAATACTGTCTAGTTTTTCTTTCTGCACTTCACCATGAATGCAGTCGTGCCATTCTGTGGCATTGTTCGATGACCACGTCCCATGTGCAAACAACTTTGCCTCTAAATATTGCACTAGCTCTGGGAATGTGGCTTCCATTTGAGACATTCTGAAATTAGTTTTTAGTGGCCTTTAATGTACAGATGGCAGTGTGAGACACGCTTGCCATGCCCGGTAGGTGCTCTATGAACACTTTCCCGGCCTCCAACGCACCATAAATATGTTGGGTATTTTGGGGCCTAGCGGTATTTTCTTACCGCCAAAATGAAAATAATTCAGTAATAATCACTCTTTGCATTCAGATTAGATTTGGTATATAGTACTACAGTATACATACATTATTTCAGCACACTGATACATTTAGTGGTATACATTATGTTGATATGCTTTATTGGTGGTATTTCTGGTGAGCATAATTCCTTTGTTTTATATGTGGCCCCAATATCCAGAACCCCTTAATTTTGCTTAGTTTGTTCGTGTGATCACTAGAGAGGCCTCAGGCTTACATTTCAGGAACAACACATTTTCAATTGGAGTGCCACCATGGGCTGTCCTCGCTGTCTTATCTACGGCAGCGAGCTACCATGCGGTATTTATCACCAATTTATCTACATAGGTGAACTATGTCCAGGGCCTCTCTTTCTGCTGACTCATGTACCTCCAGAAGCAGTCTATTTCATTATATTATTATTATATTCCGTTCAGAAACATACACTTATATACTAAATGGAATCATGCACACAGCTACCGCTAAGTCTTATTTTTAGCTAGCCTAAAAATGACAATTGCACTGTCTAAACCTCTCCCCACATCATCAGCACTGTAATGGTAAATGCACAAAGGAAAGAGAAAATAAAACACACTACCCGTCTGCTTTCAGATATTTTGTGTATTATAAAAATTGCATTTAACACGATCTTACTCTTTTTACAGAGATAAATGAAATAGCACAGTCAACATTATCTGTAACAAAATGAGAAGAGGGCGACGAGAACAGTCGCAACATTAAACCTGTTGATAAGACACTGGAATTCTTTCTTCTACACTGACTGAATAGTTTTGCATTCACGCACACTGCCCCCGTACTTTGCAATGTATAATTACCTAATCTGTTCAGCATGTGAAATTCTTCGGCTGGTCGCCTTCTGGATGTGGCAATTCCCTCTTCAAGCACCCCCAGTGAGAACAGGCATCTGCCGTTACTCAAACCGGGGATTATTGTCTGGGATTCCCAGTCTCTGCAGCAGTGCAGCTGGGATCTGCTTTTTCAATCAGGAACTCAGCCACCAGCCAGGTCTTTCTCCCAGCTGTGTGAAAAGTCTTCTGCCTCTCTCTTTCCCCCATATTCTACAGGAAAACTTGGTTACAGCCTCTAATATGATGCTTGTCCAATAAGAATCCCCTATGTCCTATCCTCCTCCTGCACACAATAGAAATCTTTTACAGTAAGCAACTGTAACAAAACTGATTTCCTGCTTATTCCAATCTTTGCTTCCTGCAAATACTGTGGACAAAGCAGCACAGAGAAAACAAAAAGAAATCTGGATGCGCGTTTAAAATGACTTTCAGAGTCTGCCTCATTTTGCAGTGGAGAACACATTATATTATTAAGAAGTTAAGATCAGGTTAGTTTTGTTAATGAGGTTAGTTTATTAATTCTCAAATGGAACAGAGGAATTTCAGGTGATAAAATGGTGTGCATTATGAATGTGAAAAAATGTGTGCTTTTAAAATGAGAAAATGGTTTGTTTTTTACCTGTGTAAACTGTCTTCATTTACATGTCCATAGGTTGCACTGGCAACACATATCTTGAAACAATTGCATCATAGCAATGCATCAAACCCATGCAATGGCGCTGCACTTCAAAAACATGCTAATCATTGATCCTGTGCAGTGGTGCTGTGCTCTGTGTTCCCAAAACACGCTAATTAATCTTACAGATCCTACGCCTCCTCTTTTGTTGAGGTAGGGCATGGCCACTGTGTTGTCCGTCATTATCAGGACATTTTTGCCCTGTACAGATGGCAGAAAAGCCTTCAGCGCTAGACTGATTGCTCTCAGCTCTAACAGGTTGATATGTAGTCTGGACTCTGATGGAGACCAACGACCGTGATGGACAAGTTGTTGATATGGGCTCACCACCCCGTGAGTGAGGCATCTGTGACTACTGTTATCTCCGGCTATGGTTGCCAAAACAGTCCCCCCTTCAAGATGTTTTCCTGGCAGGCCCACCACTGAAGGTCTCGAGCCACCTTGTCCGGAATCTGAAGGAGGTCTGTCATTCTCCCTGAGAATTGCGACCACTGAGTTCTCAGTGCCCACTGAAGAGATTTCATTCTCAGACGAGCCTCTTGCACAAGGAAGATGCAGGATGCCATGAGGCCTAGCAACCTCAAAAAGTCGAAGGCTGGGAGACGTTGGGCATTTAGAAACTTGGTGACCATCTGCAGAATATCTTGAGCCCTCACCTCCGGTTGCGAGGCTTTTCCCAGGGAAGTGTCCAGGGCCGCTCCAATGAACTGGAGTCTCTGTGATGGTATCATCTGTGACTTCTTTAAATTGAGGGAGAAGCCCAGTTTGTGAAGGAAGTGGCAGACATAATCTAGCTGGATCTGAGCTTGTTCCGAAGATACAGCTCTGATCAGCCAATCATCCAGGTAGGGGTAGACGTGGATCCCTTCCCTCCTTAGACTTGCAGCCCCTACCGACATTAGCTTGGTGAAGACCCTCGGGGCGGATTTCAGCCCAAATGGCAGAACTCGAAATTGATAATGAGAGCCGCCAATTGCGAACCTCAGGTATTTCCTGTGTTTGAGATGGATTGGCACATGGAAATAAGGATCCTGGAGGTCCAGAGATACCAGCCAGTCCTGGAGCTGGAGGGCCTGAAGGATCTGAGAGAGAGTTACCATCTTGAACTTGTCCTTCCTGAGGAACTTGTTCAATTCTCGTAAGTCCAAGATAGGTCTCAGTCCTCCGTCTTTCTTCGGTATGAGAAAGTAGGGGGAGTACCAGCCCTTGTTCCTCTCCACTACAGGTACTGGTTCTATGGCACCTTTCTCTAGCAGGTCTACAATTTCCTGCAAGAGGAGCGGATCTGGAACTCTCAGAGAGCTGTTCCCCGGTGGATGACACTGAGGGATGCGTAGAAAAGGCAGGCAGTAACCTTGGGCAACTGTCTCCAATGCCCAAGCATCTGACGTAATAGCCTGCCATTCCGTCAGATGTTGAGTTAACCTGCCCCCTACTGGTGTTTTGTGAAGAGAGTCCTCAGGGCAGTTTAGAGGCGGCTGATGCAGATGCCGAGGGTAAGTAAAGAGGCACCTGCTGCTGCTGCGTCTTTTGTGTTTTTACCCCGTCCACCTCGGGTGAATTTCTTCTGACCCCTTTGAACCAGCTGTCCTCTGCCCTTTCCGAATGCGGAATAGAAGCGAAAGGACTTACCTCTCTAAGAGTTTCCTGAGGGGCGATATGGTGTCTGACGGATAGCAGCTTCTAAAGGATTTTGCTGCTGCCTTTGATGTTTGTAGTTTTTCTAAACTGTCATCCGCCTTCTTACCAAACAAAGAAGAGCCGTCAAAGGACATATTCAAGAGTCTGCTTTGCACATTTGGAGCAAAACCAGACTTTCACAACCAAGCAAATCTCCTGTTTGTTGTACTTGCCGCCATGGCCCTGCTGATACTGTCAGCAGAATCGATGCCAGTCTGAAGGGATTCGCACATTGCGTCCTTACCATCCTTAATGATGTTGAGAAACGCTTCCCTTTCTTCTCCCTCCGGGGGGCAGTCAGCCGCTGATGAAGCACACTCCCAAAGTGTGTGGCTGAACCTTGCGAGCGTACAAGTAGCATTGATGGATTTCAACGCCATGCTACATGCGGAAAATACTTTTTTGGCCACAGAGTCATATCTCTTATCATCCCTGTCCTGTGGAACAGTAGGGTAAGCCAATTTACTACCTGCTGAAGCAGCTGACTGAACAACCAGACTCTCCGGATTTGGGTGTTTGGATAAATATTCAGGGTCAGCAGAAGACACCCGATATTTAGCTGATAATTTTTTGTTAACCGCCAGGATTACCTCAGGTGTTTGCCAGTTTGCCAATATTCTCCTTTGTAATGCCGCATGAAATGGCACCACAGGATCCTCCTGTGGACCTTTGACCAAGATGTCTGTGAGGTCGTCTTGCTGAAAAGCAGGTGAGGGTGTGGACCATCCCATAAACTCTATTATCCTTGCCATCAAGGTTCTATAAGGGGTTTCAGCATGTTCCCCTGGGTCTGGTGTGGCAAACTCCACTTGCTTCCTGTAAGGTTTCATGGAGGTCTTTCAACCTACCTTCCTCAGAGGTAAATTCCTCTGGTTCAGGAGTTGCAGATCCCTGCAACTCAAAAGGTCTTTCCCGATCCGAATCCTCCCCTTCTTCATAATTAGAAGATAAGACCCTGGAGTGGTCAGGTCTTGAAAATGGTATAAATCCCATTTCCAGGGCAGAAGGAGCCAAATTTGTCATGATTGGCTGAGAAAACGTCGACATCGTCGACGCAGATGTTAACGGCTTCGAAGCCATCGAAGCCATCGAAAAAGTCATTGAGAAAGGTGGTAGAGGCCTTGATGAACTCGATAGTATCGGGATTCTACTTGAGGTTGTCGATGACATTCTCGTGCTCGAGGCTCTGGGTATGGCCACTGGCTGTGAGGTGGCCGTGGGCTTATCCTTTCTCGGCGTCGGCGTCGAAGACGGTCTCGACTCGACTGACCTGTGCGTCGAAGAACCCTTCGATAACGGTGTCGACGATGCCGATCTATGTGTCGAAGGGATCTACAACGACGGCGTCGAAGACGAAACTTTGCCTTTACTCGAGGGTTCGTGACGCTCTCGAGTGGCTTCTGTAGCCGGGTACTGCCACTCGCGGCTTTTTGATCTTTTGGGTCTTTCACCCAGGGTATCACCCTCAGCAGTCTTCGAGGGGGTCGAGGCCGCTTTCTCGGAGACGCTTAGCATCTTTTTCCTGAATTCCTCCCACTCGGCCTGAGAGCTATGGTTTGTGGGGCAGGAGACCCTTTTTGGGGAAACGGAAGAAGACGAGGAAGGGGATCTTCGACGTCTCTTTTTTGAATGCTTAGATCTCGAAGAGTGATGGGAACTGCTTCGAGACCTAGAACGAGAATGTCTTTTGTGATGGCGAGGAGACGAATATCTCGACTTCGCCGAGGAAACTTTCGAAGAAGTTTTAACTGTCTTACCGCTCTCCCTACGCTCCTTCAAGGCTTTCGCTGTCATGGATATGCAGTCCTCGCACTCCGAACAATGGTGCTCGATTCCCAGGCACCACAAACAGATCCTGTGAGGATCCGTGAACGACATTTTCTTTCCACAGTCTCGACATTTTTTGAAGCCGGACCGTGGAGTCGTCGGTTCGGGTGAGGAAGCCATCGAAGCGCGGAAAAACAGAACTGAGCAACGGACGCTGCGCGAGTTTATTTATACGCGTGGTGATGTCGGCGCTGATACGGAGGCCGTCGAGGGACATCGGCTCAAGGGACGTCGACGCGCAGCGCCCTCTAATGAAAAATAAAATTCCGAGGCCAGCAAGCTGGAGATGATCTATCAAAGATAAGGAATACGTCGGAGGACACAATCCCTTCGAAATGTATGTTTGAATGCACATTGGGCATGGTGCCCATTTCATTTTTCAGACAATGCATCCTAACATTAAATGTTGGTGACCATGAACCGTCTATTCTCATTTGGACAGCAACAGGATTTGGACATGAGGATAAAATGAAGGCACTATCTGTTACTTAAGTGGGCGAGAAGGTGCACAAATGCCGCCAAATTTCACAAGCAGAGTGGCTTGGAGCACTGTGGGGATGCCCACTCCCCGATGCACAGACACCTCTTGATAAGTATATATACACAATGGGATCAATATCTCAAGGTACGAGGTCACACCTCAGACTTGTCAGATAACCTTTTAGCAAATGGTGCAAGTACGTGCACCTCTTTCCTGGAGGAGGAGAGGAGTGCACACAGTTTAAGCAAATGCAGTCATTTTGAAATAATTGGGGCAGGCGGCTATTTCGAGAATGTATAACCCACCCCACTGTTGTGCTGCCATTCTCTTTTCTGCCAACACTCACACTGATCATTTACGTTGTGGCTCACATTCCAGGGTAGGAGCATTCTCGTGGCAGCTCCTGGCCTTACTGCCAGCTTGCTTTATGCCCCCTGTGGTCTTACTCCCAGTTTCCTTTACTGAACTGGGCGAGATTGGCATCAAAGTGGTTCCCATTGAACCTCTGGAGCTGACCTTGCAGCATCCATCTGCCCTCATGTACGTACACATGTCCATGAGTTATCTACTTCCTATTGCAGTCATGTAACATGTGGTTAGGTGACCCCACTCAGAGGGCAGAGGTGGAGAGGGTCAGTCATTTTCAGCCAAAAGAGCCATAAGCACAACTATTTTCATCCAAATGCTTCTCGCAGAGCACAAAGTAATCCAGACCCAGACTTCCCATAAAAAGTGACACAACATTGAGCCTGCTTTAGTATTTTGCAACCTCTCTGAGAATCCATTTAGACTGCATTTTTTTTTTTATTTTTTATTATTGTTTGATCAAAAAATAAGATTTTACAATACAGACTGTATGTTCTATCATCATCGTTATCATCAAAATCTTTGCCAGGGTTTTTCTCTCTTTTGTTGTTAAGTTCGCGCAGCGTTAGACTATATTGCAGCGTCCGTTTCATCTGGTTTGGTTGTCTGTTACTTATCATTTTCGTTTAATAAATTGAATTCGATGTGTTGGACCATTTGTGCCATTGCAATTTGCCATGTTGTTCTTTCTCCTCCTATTAGTCGCGCCCACCATGTCGCTTCTTCTGCCAAACTGTCAAACCCTGCCATAGGTGCAAGATATTGTGATCTGATACTAGCTGTGGCTGAGCAGCTCATGATTAAGTGCCTTAGTGTTTCCTTTGGAGGGTCAGAATTGGTTTCGCAAAAACGGCATCCATTTGTTGTGACTTGTCCGCGAATATATAGGATCTCCCTTGTTTTGTACAAGTTTAGCCGTGCACGCAGGATTGCATTTCGTATGTGTTTACTTGGGCATTGGTTGACATATCTTTGTAACTCATTCCTTTTTAGAGTGTTACCATGGAGATGCAACGTGAGTTTCAGTTTGGATGTGTTATCTATTGTCATAGCCCAGTCGTTGTCTTTTAGTTTTTTTAGTATTTTGCACGGATTGCTTATGAGCTCCTGATCTTCATATGCAATGTTCTTCAGAGTTAGTTGATTTTTGTCTTGCCAGTCGTTTAGCATTTTGCATTTTCTGCTGTCCATTTCGCATTTTAGTAGCCTAAAGACTTCGTTATTGTGTGCAATTAGACATTTTCTGTACAGCATGAGGGAATTGCAGAGGACTGTACATTCTAACGATAGTAGGCTCAGTTCGCGCCTGATTGCTGACCCTGATACTGAAGGTGGAAGATGTAGTACTGTGCGCCAAAACAGCGCTTCCAACTTGGACCACAAACCTGTTGGCAAGGTGGGCATTGCTTCTGCACCATACGTGATTGTCGGTACCACTTTCATTTTATAGAAATTGATGGTTGGTACTAGGGAGAATTTTCCAAATTTGCCATCCACAAATTTGGCTTGGGCAGCTAGTTTTTTGGTCTTTGCATAAAGTTCTGCCTGCATGGCTGATTCTTTTTGAGAGCTGTCCATTAGTACTCCTAAGTATTTGCATTGGGCAACGGTCTCGAGATTGATTTCACCCAGATGCCATTTGAAGTTATTTCTTTGTTGATTTCTTTGTTTATTGCCGTTGTTTTGAAGGATCATGACTTTGGTTTTACTCGTGTTTATTTCCAAGTGGTTTTTTGTGGCGTAAATTTGGAGAGCGTCAAGTTTTCGCTGCAGACCTATTTTCGTCTGATCGAATATGGTTAAATCATCGGCGTACAGAAGGTGCCCGATCTTCGTTTGCCCCAGCTTTGGCGGAAATGCTCTAGTTGTTTCATTTATGCAGCTAATATCGCCAATGTAAGTCAAGAAGAGTGCAGAAGCTAACGGGCATCCTTGTTTTACACCTCGATTGCTGTGAATTTCGTCTGATAGCAATCCATTGCGATTCAAACGCACTTTCATTGAGGTGTCGCGATGTAGTGCTTGGATTGGAGCAAGTAGCTCCTCGGGACATTGCCACGCTTTTAATTTGTCCCATAATGTTAATCTTTCTACTCGGTCAAAGGCTTGAGTGAAATCAATGTATACAACATATAGATGTTGCTTGTTTTGCAATGCGTTTGCTTTCAGCGTGCTGCATAATAAGATGTTACAAGTTGTGCCTGCGCTTTTCTTAAATCCTGCTTGAAAGGGGTCATTGCACTTAGCTCCTACTGCCCATTTTTGAAATTTGGACATTAGGAGTGAAGCATACACCTTACCTATTACATCCAATAGGGCAATCGGGCGAAAATTCTCGGGATTGCTCATGTTGCCTTTCTTATAGATTGGGATGATTATCGCTTTGGTCCAAGAGTGAGGTATGGACTGAGTTTCTGTACAGCGCCGAAATATGACACTCATTAGACTTGCCCACTCTTTTGGGTGACTTTTTAACTCTGCGTTTGAAATCCCATCTGGGCCTGGTGCCCTAGAGTTTTTTAGTTTAGTGATGATGTTCACGATGTCATCTTCTTGTTCTAATTCCACCCAAGGGACTGTATGTACTTGTTGTTCTTTATCAGGTGTGCGTAAGGCTGATTGAAAAACTTTGGTAAAGTGCATTATCCAAGTTGCTTGATTGATGTTATTTAGGATCTGATTATTCGATGTGTTATCTGCGTCCTTTATTAGAGACCAGAATTCTCGGCTGTTGTTAGTGACGAGAGCTTTAGTTATTTTCTCAGCATCCGCTTGGTATAGTTTGTGTCGATGAAATTTCACCCAGTCCTTGTACCTTTTCTTTATGTCATTTGTGGCGTGTATGATGTTTATATTCGGAGACTTACGTATTTCTCTTATTGCTCTTCTGTAGTTGCGCCTTGTCTCCACTAATTCCTTGTTGAAGACGTGTTTGGAACTTTGGTCGGAGGCTAATCCGTTTCCTCGTTTTTGATGCATGTATGGAATCAGTAATGGTTGATAATTTATTCCATCAGTAACCTCTAAAATTTTGTTTTCAATGTATTTCTTTGTTACTTCGCAGATCTCTACAGGCTTTATTCTTAGTCTTAGGCCTTGCGGATTGGCATCGATTTGAGTGTTATAATACATGTTTGTTTTGCTAGTTAAAGACCAAGCTGTTTCAAGTAGGTTATGGTCACTCATGGACGTACGCTGTATCGTAAATGCTTCAGTGATTGGTAATAACGACTGCGATACAAATATGTAATCAATAGTGGCTGTTGCGGGTAGACGCTCCCACGTGGGTGGCCTGCCTGATGCTGGAAGTGCAACGTCTAAGTTATGAAGACCATGTAGCTCACAGAACTTTAGCCATTCTTTCCCTCTGTGTGCTGAAGCCTGTTGTGCTACTGTTGTTGATTTTTTTGTCTTGTTACAAGTGGCGTTTAGATCGCCGCACATGATGATATCTGCTGCGGGGTAGTCAATCATTGCAGCCACAAGTAGGTTCTCACACAAATCAATGAATATTTTTGTTGTTATTGCCGCTGGGTTCCAGTATCCGTTAGCTATGACTACGTTTCTGGATTGTGCATTTTGGTTGTTCTGAACCTGCACCGAGATTACAATTGCTAGCAGAAATTGATTTGCCAGTAAGATTTTCTCAATTTGAATTCTAGTTCCATTGCGACATGCTATCAGCAATCCTGAGGTTGGGCGTCCCTTACTTCCTCTGATGGCCGGGTCTAGAATGATTTGATATCCTTCCAATCTTGGGGTTGTTTGAAGCCACGTTTCCTGTAGGCAAATGATGTCGTATTCCCCTAAGTTTGGGCCACCTGGCATCGTTAGGTGGGTGTGACCTCTGGTGTTCCAGGAGCATAGGGTAAGTCGTGTCAGCCTTTCGTTTGGCGTGTCGCATGTAGATGGGTCTCCTTTCATGGATGGCTATTGAGTCCGATGATTTGCAAGCATTTTGGGCAACCAAGCCCATAGCCCTGTTTTGATGTTTCGAGATGTGTCTATCTTTGTTTGTGCGCACTTCTGCAGCTCCGATGTTTTTGAGACCGTTGTGTTTGTTGGTTTCTGGCTATTGACTGGTTGCTGTTCTTTTCTATCTCGACTTCCCTCCCTTGAATTGTACGATCTTTGCTTGTATTCCTTTTCATTGTTTAGCTTATGACTGTTGTCTGATCTTTGTTCTTTTCTATTCCGACTTCTCTCTTTTGGGTGGTGGGTTTCTAGGTTACGTTCTGAGTTTTGTTGCTCGTCCTTGCGTGTTATATTTTGGTCCTTACCTAAATATGATTCTCGGTTGACTGTTTTTTTTTTGATTTTTAACTTTTTCTGATTTTCTCTTTCCCCCTTTTGGTTTAGGGGAGACTTTTGTCTGGGGTTCTCATATCTATCTTTTGAGGCACTTTGTCGTCTACGCGATGGAGCTTCGAGACTTCCATGTGGGAGCTGGACTGAGACATCCTCGGTATGGAATCCCTGTCTGTAGATGTCAAGTTTTTGGTTTAAAATTTTTGTGTATACTGTGTTCGAATTTACATGGAGTAAGGTGATTGCTCCCGACCTGTCGTGCCATGGCTCCACGATTTTTATGTCTGCCGTGTGAATTTCGCGTAGATTGCCAATTTTGCTAAATATGGTCATGACAGTTCTTCTGTTCAAAATAAGGTGTTCTGTGTTTGAACGTCTTTGTGACATCTTTATTGTCCATCTGTACTTTGTGTATTTGTTAGGATTGTGATGCATCTCTCCAGAGGTTTGTTTTTTAGTCCTGTGCTTTGCCTGAGTACAGGGACTTGGTCTGTTTTTTTTTTTTTCGTCATTTCTGATGTCTGCATCTCTCCCTTGATGTTTTTTCGTTGTGTTTCTATTGTTTGCCTTGTTTTGAGCACCACGTGCAACTTGATTCGACGGTTCCGGTTTCTCTTTTTTTAATGAGGTTTCATTGTTTTGCCTAAATCTTTCTGCTTGCTCTTTTCTGCATTCCTTGCCCCTCTCTTGTCTGTAGCTGTCAATTTTGGATTTCTTCTGGGTTATTTCTTTGTCTGACGTTTTCGGTGTCTTGTTTGTTGTCTTCGTGCGTTTTTCTGCCTCATTAGATTTGAAGTGATGTTCTAGCCGATTGCGCCTTTCTTCTAGGGTTTCGAAGTCACGCTCCTTATCAGATTTATTGATTGCTCCCGGGGTTGCGGAAGTGTGCTGATTTTTATGGTGGGATCTTGCCTTGTTTTTAGGTTGGTCAGGTGTTATACTTGAGCAAGAGTCGTCAGCAGAATAGACGCTAAGGTCTAATAGTGCGTCTACTGGGTCGGAGTCAGACGAATAGTTTCTTGCCGCTGAGCTACTTCTGACATTGTGTTTTTCAATTGTTTCATTCGGTTTTGAGTATTTGGTGTTGTTAATAGTTGTAGCCTTCTGGCTTGTTTTTTTGTCGGTGGCCGATGTTTTTGCCTGTACTTGTCTTCTGTGCGCACTGTCGTTATTTAGTGTACTTTTTTGTGGTGCCTTGATGTTTGTTTTCGTGATAAGGTTGTGGTTTGAATTTGCCATTGGGTTTTCAAGACTCAGTTTGTCTTTGCCGTTGGTCATGTCGAAAATAGAGTAGATAAACTCATTTTTATCTTTTTCACCCTGATTACTTGCAGGCGCCTTGTTTAAAACGAACAGTGTATTGGAGGCCTGGCGTGTTGAATGTGGCGGCGACTTTCCTTTGAGAATGAGTTCGTCAGTTTGATTTTGCACTGAGCCTTGCGTTGCCCTCAGGCCACTGGCGCGCTTATCTTCTGTGAGGTCAATAACTATGTTGGTTTGTGTTCCAATTTCGTATGCGGTATGTTCTTTCCTTGTGTGTGTTTGAGCATGAAGATGTGAGGCTGCGCCTTTGTTTTTTAATGGACATTGCGGATCCAGCTTGTCTTTTGGCTCTGAAACGTTTTTTAGACTGCATTAAGATCATGAATGTTGGGGAGCAGCAGTGATTATGAGAGACTGTAAGGTCCTGCTGTGTGTAGTCCGAATGCATGTAATATGCATGTAAAAAGCACTCTGCAGTACCTCCAGAACAATGTTTCAGACTTCGGTTGCAATATTTATATTAATGACCATTTATTTCCAACACAGGACGGATTACTGTACTCCTGCCTAGACAGAACCCAGGCAAGGTGGTAAATCGACAAAATGTTAACAGTGGTTATCCATTTTGTACATAGAAAATCATGTAAAGCTGCATTACAAATGATGCTTTAACACAAACTGCACCCAACATTTAGACCTCTCGTGGTGAAAGCGATCATGGCCCTCGTTAAACGGAAATTTGCAGGGATGCAAGTCTAATATGGCAATCCGTTAGCGCTAGGGCCAAAATGGCCCTTGTGCAAAAAGGATACTCTTTTAATTCATTACTTTGCCTATTTGTAACAGGGCACACAGTACATACTAGAGCAAAAACTGTCCTGGGGCATAAATGCAATGAAAAAATGGGTATTTGCACTAGAGCACTTTTTTCCCTAAGGCTGAGAAAAATGTGTGCTGCTATATTTTGAAATGTCACTGTTCATATAGTTGAAAGTACACTTTTCATCTTCCAAAAAAAAAAAAGTATTCAAAACTACATACATTCAAAACCAGTGGTATTTAAACCCCGGCCTTCCCATAGAGATTCAACGTTCTATGGCAAAATGCTGTCGTTTATATACCACTAGTAAACATGTCAATGGCAATCTTTTTTTTTAAATACCCCGTGCCTTCCTTACCCCGTGTTGCATATCATCGAAACGCCTGCCCTTTCTCCCTTACTCTCTTGGAAGGGATGCTGCACACAGGGTTTCTACTGGGGGCACTGGAGGGGCACCATAGTGACCCAATATGCATACCTCAGCAAATACAATGACCAGTGAAAAGGTAAAAAACTATAAAATTCTCTGAAGGAGACACAGTTGAAAAACAGGAATGAACCACAGATCTGGGTGTGGGGGGGGTGGTTTGAGGGGGCGATACAGTCAAAGCCTCATCCAATTTTACACCAAGATTGTATACGACTGTTAAAGGCCCCAGACAAAGATCCAGCAAGTGCATCACAAGGCTAAGTACAAAGGGCTACATTTGTGTAAAGCCTCAAGACCTCAGTTTTAGATCCATTAAGCTTAACCTTGAACCAACAAATCCATGCATCCAAAGCTGGAAGACGAGCACTATTCAGCTCTACTCATCTGGTCTAAGGAGAATCTGTGACTCGTCCACATAGATATAAAATGTTTCAACAAGATATGCCAAAGTGCAAAAGAACAGCCACTGCTGGGTCCCACAGTAAAGTGTCCAAGCAATAAAGAGGCAGTGAGAACCCCTGAATGTGACTACGAAGAAACCAGCAAACCAGTTCAATGACCCCTCTTCAATTTCCAAACGATTCGAGCGAGACACAAGCAGTCGGTGGTTGATGGTATCAAAGTAGCCGACAGATATAATAAAATGAGAGCCGCTACCCCGCTCCATCAGCACAAATCATCAAGCACACTGACCAGTGCTACTTCACCGCCCATACAGCAGCCGGACCATGTCTAAAAAAGACAAAGCTCCTAATCTTCATACAACCAAGAAATAGTAGAGTCCCTTAGTTACTAATAGTTCATTTTTGGTGTGAATTTGTCCCTCCATCCAAAAACAGGTGGCCCCAATTACAGAGCTTCCTCTTTGTTAAAGGAAGTCTGGCCTGGTCCTTGCCCTGTGATATGGATAATGTGGGATCTTTGGGGACATTGGAAAGGATCCCCCAGATATCTGGCCGGCTTGCCTGCAATCGTAGCAGGTCCATTCTACCCTCCTGGGTTGATTGAAATGAATCATATAACTTACAAAAACAAATGTGACCCATGAACCTGTGAAATTACTTCATGATTACAAATATTTCTTATTAACACTAGCTTTGTCAGATTATGAGATATTAGAACAAATGTTTTTATAGAAATATGTTGCAGAATCATAGCTGCTAAAGACCATTTTTGTTAACCATTTTATAGCTCTTCAGTTCCTAGGAATTTAAATTTAAATTCCCTATAACTGGCCGTGCAAGGCCGCCACATGGCAGTCTCTCAATTTAACTTCCTGGCAGTCGGCCCCTGTACGTATTTCAGTATTGACAGACACTCGTAATACATGCCGGGCGGATAAATGAAGCGCAGTGCCCCTGTCCCCACCCACCCCTGTCATGGGAGTGGGTGGATTCTGTGCTTCTTGGATTTGATATCCTAGACAGGCAGTGCTAACCCCCTGTCCTCCAGGGATCGATAAATTGAGTTGAAACTGGAGGAATTCAAAATTAAATGCTATATGAATCAACATATTTCCAATTATTATGCAGACCTCCTGCTGTTAAACCAAGAGCAAGTCATGCATTCTTAGGACTGTCCGCCATTTCACACAATTATTGACAGTGGCCGGCCGACTGCCGCCTCCATTTTTGCCCACATTTCAGTACAATACATAGTGCACTCTGTTAGCGAAGGACAGTTATTCAGTGCCTATCTTGGAGGGCACAATGTTAGTGCATGTATTGCCTTTAGCACCTCTGACAGTCCCTGCAGGGTTTCTAGTTAAATCCAATAAATTGTTGGTCTTGGGCTTTGGATTCCATTGAAACCATAACAAACGGAAGGCAATTTATTTGACTAATCCTTGTATACAGGAATCACTGCTTTCAGAAATACACAGGTACATGTTTTCAGCCAGTGAGAGAGAAACTTGCCTACAGGCAAATCACGCAATGCCTCCAAGATACAGTGGTTTATTGAACCCCAGCGGTCAGAAGGGTGTGCACCAGGGCTGAAGTCGGCGGTGAGAAGAGTGTGACTGTGCACTGGCGAGGGTTGTTAGCTGTGGTGAAATCCAATTGACTAAAGACCTGAAGCGAGCATTGCATTTTGGGGGAACGGTTCAAAGCCCAGCGTAATCCTACACTTTTCCAGGTGTGTTGCTTCTTAAACTGGGAGGAACTAGTGAACTGTCCATGGAAGAGCTACCTGAAAATTGAGATGATCCCGGAGTATTCAAAATTTTGTGTCATGCACACATCAAATCTGTGAGCTTGGAAGTAAACTACAGACTTTCATATTCCTAGTTCTATCCTGACCGGATCCCCGCTGTCAGGCAATTATCCAACCATAACCCCTACCAGTGTCCCTTTCGTCTCATCCCATTGTTCTTACGTCTACATTTTTAGCATGTTTTTAAAGTTTGGGCTGGTCTCTTTCAGTACTGCTTGCACTTGTCTCACTGTGGCACATGTTGTGATCTGTGTAAGAGAGTCTGTCACAGAACGCTCCATTTCCTGCTCTTCGGCCTTCCCTCTGATGCTGCCAGCAAAAGCAAGGGACATAGAGAGGCCGGGTCATAGATGGGCGCCGAGAGATGCGGCGGAATGCGGGTAGAACCGAAGGAAGAAGGGGTGAAAAGAACGATGAGATGGAAGCAGCTTGCAGAAGGGTGGAACGAGCCTGCACATCACACATAGCTCATTGGCCATCACTGGAAACCTCCTGCTCGCCTGCAAAACTAACCTGTTAGGAGCCATTGGCTCACACAATTCTCTGTCTAAAGGCCTTAAAGACGCAGATCATTTAAGGTGCCAACTCGCTTCACGCCGCTCTTCCCTTTATGCTCTTCCATTTTTTTTTTTAAAGCTCCGCCGGCAGGCGGATCAGCCGGCGGCCATTTCGAAGGCCTTTATAAGGCCAATAGCCCTGTTTGCCCCTGTTCACTCCAGGAGCTCCAAACATCAGATCCTGAACTTAACCGGTCACTAATACCCACCGGAAACATTTACTCTTCGAGACTGGACACCACGATGCTGTATATGTGAGTACATCCACAGCCGCACCACTCCCATTACTGAGCATTACTATTAGTGATTGCACCATTTTTGTAGGTATGCATACCTGTTGCCCTGAGCTTATTGCCATTGCTCTTCTCAAGTGCACGCGCCTATCGTGCAGCAACGTTTTAATTGCCGAGTCGCTCTAGCCCATTGCCTACCACTCAATGTCCTCATGCCTGCAAAACATGCTGTACCTACTGTCGTACCTCTGCTGTGCGTAGTCCATGGCTTGTTTGTGCAAACGCACATCTCTTCCCATTGTCTTTGCACTAGGAACGCTGCTTATTTTTGATTGTGCTATTAGCCTACTGCTAATTTTTTATTGTGTTTTTAGCTTACTGCTAATCTTTACTTGTGCTATTGGCTTACTGCTAACCTTTGATTGTGCTTTTAGCCTACTGCTAATCTTTGATTGTGTTATTAGCCTTCTGCTTATCCTCGATTGTGCCACCTGCCCACTGCTAATCTTTGATTACACCACTTGCCCTTTGCTCATCCTTGACTGCAGTCCACCAGCCAGACCTACCACTTGCTCATTATGTTGATGCTGCTACACAGCATTGCTCTTGGTATCATTACTTATCAGTGAACACACCTGCCTCAGGTTCTTTACGTGCACCGCATTGTAGCTCCTTCCACCGTCCTACTCCAATTGAGACCACTAAGTATACCTTACCACCTCACCTTTGCCACGCATCGCTCAAAATGCCTGGGCACCCTAGTACTACTAGCCCCAGGCCACCCTCACCTTTCACGCTCAAACTCACACTCAACACTCCACCTCAACTCTCCTGCCCTCTGGCTTCAGCATTTTGCCTCTAAACCCACACCCAACCGACCCTGCTCTCTTCTCTTCAGGAACTCTAGACTTAAGTCTAGATTTCAACACATACCGCGTCACAAGTGCAATCCTCATCAAACAACTAAAGCTCCCCTACCATCTACTCCCATTCCACCACCAGCCCTAAAAAATACTTTCAAAGAAATAAAGATCAAGGGCATACTCATTAATGCCAGGTCCCTACCGGCTCACACACTCGACATCGCTGATCCTATTACTAGCCATGACCTAGACTTCATCGTCATCACTGAGACTGGGCTCCATACTGCTTCTGGCCCTCCCCTTTCCCTCGCTATGCCTAATTGTTATTCCATTATCAGATGCGACCGCAATTCAGGCCTGTCCAAAGGCGGTGGCGTTGCCTTCATACACAAAGACAGCATTAACAGAATCATATCTAATGTACAAATCACATCAGCGGAGTTAATATCCGTCAAACATTCTATCTCTCCTATCAAGACTGCTACTCTGCACCTTGTATACAGACCTCCAGGCCCCCTCAATACCTTCTCTGAAGATCTTACTACCATCTTACTAGAGAAGACCAAGCCTAACTCCCAAATCATCTTGCTTGGTGTCCTTAACCTTGGACTCCTCGACCCTAACGACCATCCGGCACTGGAACTTGCTAGTACTCTTTCTAACTTAGGCTTCACACATCGTTTATGCGAACCTACCCATAACAAAGGTCGAACACTCGACTGGGTAGCCGACCTTAACTGCAACATCAATATAGAACAGAAAACTGCATGCACATGGTCTGACCACCACAACATCCCAGCCTCTGACATGCCCACTAAACAAGACACCGCACCTGCAATACCTACTAGAAACAAAAAGGACATTACACGTGACAAACTTCTCCCCCTCATTCTGCCCACACTTAACAAAATCGCACATTCATGTACCGACCCTACCACCCTTATGGATGCCTACAACCGCACCATGTGCTCGAAGCCATAAATACGATAGCCCCCACCACATTTAGGAAACCTAAACAGCGAGCACATCTCAACTCTTGGTTCACCCCACAATTGAGAGCGCTAGGCAAAGAAAAATGAACCGCCGAAACACGGTGGAAAAGTCTCCCTTGCCAATCCAACAAAGAAAACCTTTGTGTGGCTACTCTTAACTACAAGGAAGCTATCTTCCAAGTTAAAAAAGAGATCTACAACACTTGTATTTGTATTTGTTTTATTTGTATAGCGCAAACCAGGCCCGGAGGCTACCGGTCGCATATCTTAGCAGCAATGGTTACAAAGTATAACGACATATCAAGTAACATTTAAATTGACATAGGAATCAGCAGCATTGATATTTTATACATATATACATAGGTGAACAAGTATTCACAGTGCAGCTTCGCCCTCAGATGTGACTAGCCAATGTTTGGCTTTGTATTTGAAGAGATTCAGAGAAGGAAGGTTTCTGATAGTAAGGGGGACAGAGTTCCATAATTTGGCTGCAAGAACTGGGAAGCTGGAACCACCGGCTGTTTGGAGCTTGTATTTAGGGATCATTAGGTTCTGGTTGATGGAGGATCTTAGAGATCGAGATGGTGTATAATGCGTGAACCGTGAGGAGAGGTAGATGAGGGCCAGGTTGTTCATGCATTTGTAGGTCAGGGAAAGCGATTTTAGAGAGATCCTTTGGGTGACTGATAGCTAACGAAGGTTCTTCCTCGTTTCCGAGATGTGGGCCGATCTAGGGATATTCAGGGCTGCTCTAATGGCGTTATTTTGTATGACCTGGAGTTTGTCTAAGTTGCATTGACTGGTGCCTTGGTACAGTGCATTACAGTAGTCCAATTTGGACATGACCAGAGTTCTAGCAAGAATTGTGCAGTTATGAGTGGACAGAAAAGGGCGGCATGCTGTGATCAGCTTGCAGGTGTAAGCGGCGGCGGCCGCAACTGCATTTGTTTGCCTGTGGAGGGAGAGCATGGAATCGAGGATGATTCCGAGCGTTTTGGTATCTTTGGAGACTTTTATGGGATTTCCATCGATGTTGAAGGAGCTGAACAATGGGTTCAGCTTGTTAAGTCTTTGCTGTGTGCCTAGGATGAGGAGCTCTGTCTTGTCGTCATTGAGACAGAGCTCATGTTGTGCCATCCAAGTTTGGATGACGAGGTATATATCATTTAAGGCTTTCGAGTCTACCGTGTAATCGCCCGTGATGGGGATGAGTATCTGGGTGTCATCGGCATAGTTAGTGTAGGTGACACCCAGATAGTCAAGCACATCAAACAAGGGTTTAGTGAAAGCATTGTAGAGGGTAGGGGATACACAAGATCCTTGGGGGATTCCGCAAAGGACTGGTGCGGGGTTGGCGGCGGCGGTGGGCGAGAATACCCTCATCTGTCTGTTATCCAAGAAGGATTGAATCCAGTTGGTGGCCTTGTCAGAGAAATGGGCGGCCGTTTTCAGGTGGTGACAGAGGATTTGGTGGTTAACCAAATCGAAGGCTGCTGATAAGTCTAATAGTAATAGTAGGGCTAGTTTGCCTTTGTTTTTAAAGTCCTCAATTTGGGTTTTGAGATCTAGGAGGGCTGTCTCAGTACCGTGCTTAGGTCTGAAGCCGGATTGTCTCGTGCCTAGTACATTGTTTGTTTCCAGGTAGTTTTGTATCTGAAGATACGCTGCTCTATCTAAGATTTTTAGCAGAAATGGGACCGTCGTGATGGGCCTGTAGTTGGTTGGAACCTCCAGATCTAAGGTGGGTTTTTTTAGGAGGGGGATGACCCATGCATCCTTCAAGTTGTTGGGGACCACTCCCGATTGAAAGGAGGCATTGATAAACGTGGTGATATACGGTGCAAGGTCATGAGCTGATTCCTTAATGATCTGGGCTGGACATGTGTCCCCTTGGCAGTTGGAAGGTTTTAAATTGCAGATAATTTTTTCAACTTCCATAACAGAGAGCGGTGTGAAGCTGAATGGCACCGGGGAGTCAGGGTGGTTATTTTGGGTGGCAGGGTGTTGCTGAATGTAGGAGTGTGAAGGGAGTTTTGTTTGGCGTTAATTTTGGATTGTAGTGTGGTTATTTTGTTGAGAAGTGCGTTTTGTATATTGTTGCACCAAGTGCTGTCTTTGGTACACACATCAAGGACAGGGGAGGGGGATTCTAATTCTTTGAGGATTTTAAATAATTCTCTTGTGTTGGATTCTGCTTGTGATATGCGTGAATTATAGGTCTCTTTTTTAGCTTGAAGGATAGCTTCCTTATAGTTGAGAGAGGTGATCAGTAGGGAGGCTTTGGTAGCTGGGCTGGGATGACTTTTCCAGAGGGCTTCGGCCTTACGCTTTTCTTTGCGCAGCACGTTAAGCTCCGGAGTGAACCAGGAGTTTAGGTGGGACTGTTGTTTGGCTTTGCAAATTTTTAGTGGGGCTATGCTCTCAATGGCTTTGATCATCAAGCTGTTGAAGGCGTCTACTAAGACAGTGGGGTCCTTGTCCTTATGCTGAGAAGCGAAAGTGTTCAGGCAAGGGAGGATAAGAGGAAGCAATTTCTCCCTGGTAATATCCTTTTTATTTCTGGTGGGTACAGCAGGGGCTATAATAGGTGTGGGCTGGGGGTTGGAGGGTGGCAGGAGGCAGGTGATAACATGATGGTCAGACCAAGCACAAGCATCGTTGGAGATGACATTAGTATTGCAATTTAGGTCAGCTAACCAGTCGAGCGTTCTACCCTTGTTATGTGTGGGTTCACGAATGCGCTGCTGGAAGCCTAGATTGGAAAGGGTAGTGTCAACTTCAGAGGCCATGTGGTCCTTGGGGTCAGAGAGGCCGAGGTTGAAGTCACCTAATAACAGTATTTGGGAATTTGGCTTGGTATTAACCGACACGGTGGAAGCAACATCGTCAATGAAAGAGCCCAGTGGACCTGGAGGTCTGTACACAAGATGGAGTGTTGCTGTGTTGGTAGGAGAGAGAGAAAGTTTCACTGATAGTGATTCTGCGGAGCTGAATTGTGTGTTGTTGGCAGTTCTCATAGTGATCTTGTCTCTATGTATGATGGCGACTCCTCCTCCTTTAGACGCGTTGGAATGACGGTCATTTCTAATAATAGTATAACCCTTGGGTAGGGATAAGGCGAGGAGTGGGCCAGAGGCATCATGTAGCCAGGTTTCGGTAATGGCTAGGAAGTCAAGGTTATGGACTGTGATGAGGTCAGCGATGTCAAGGGCATGGGCTGTAAGGGATCTTGCATTAATAAGGGCTCCCTTTAGCGCTGAGGTGGGTGGGGTGGACGGGGTGGGGCTGGGTGCTACCGGTTTGTTGGGCTGTGAAGGAGCTGAGTGATTGCGCTGAATACAGGGTGGTCTGGGCAGTCTGGATCTAAGTCTGATATTCCTATGTTGTGGTGTGCATGGGAGGTTAGGTGGGGGTTTGGTTGCAAAATGCTTGAGCCACAGGGCTGGGTCGTTAAGGTAGGGGTTCAAGGGATGGTCCGAGCAGTGGAGCATGGTGGAAGGACGAGTATGTTGGTGGTTGTGGTGTGTCTTAAAGATAGTAGTAGGGTAGCTGCTAGCAGTAAAGGATAAAGATCCTAAGATGACTATGTGGGTGAGGAAGAGGCTAGTATAGAACATCGACTGCATCGACTGCATGTCGTGATTAGTTGGTTCACAAGTAACTTGTGGTGTGGTGCCAGTACGTGGTAGTAACTGTGTTTGAACTAATGCAGTGAGGCTACAAATAGCAGTGGTGCGAATATCATTTGGGCTCAGTGCTAGGGCATCAGGATTCAAATAATGCACATTAGGCTACAAACAGCAGTCTACAGAAATCATTTGGGCTCAATGCTAGGGCAACTGGGTTCAAATAATGCACATTAGGCTACAAACAGCAGTCTACAGAAATCATTTGGGCTCAATGCTAGGGCATCTAGATTCAAATCATGCACATTAGGCTACAAACAGCAGTCTACAGAAATCATTTGGGCTCAATGCTAGGGCAACTGGGTTCAAATAATGCACATTAGGCTACAAACAGCAGTCTACAGAAATCATATGGGCTCAATGCTAGGGCATCTGGATTCAAATAATGCACATTAGGCTGCAGATAATGCCGGTTAGACTACAGTCAACAAAGCTGCAGGGAAATTTGGGCTCAGATAGAGGCTACAGTCAGCAGGTTTTACGTGTAATTTGACTCAATGCACTGAAGTGTCAACTATGACATAAGAGTTTAGGTGGATAGACCTGTGGTGACTGCAGATGAGCATACGGTTAAGCAATAGAGGAGAGAGCAGTGTACACAGAGGCTCGTGGGGGAAGTGATGACAGGCATAGAGGGAAGAGCAGGTGAAGAGTACAAAGTATGGCACAAAAAGTTACAGAACCGAAACTGGCGCAAAGGCAACAATCAGCAAGGTGCTGAGACTCGTTATGCGGTATGGATAGCTCACGTGAGCACTGCGGTGCAAGTTGGGGGCGTGAATTATGCAAGAGCGATTGTTTGTAGCTTTGCATCCAACGTAGGTAGGGCTGGAGTACCTCAGTGTTGTCGGCAGGATGGGCAGCAGGACAGGGCCCTCGGCCCAACGGCTCAGGACAGGCTCAAGACAGGAGCCGAGCCTTGTTGGGTGAGCCTTAGTGGGTGTTGCCGGCGTTCGCCTGCCGGCGTCTGGTTGGCTCTGATGTAGCGAGAGCAGGCCAATCGGGTCGCAGGGGGATGTGCCTGGTGAGGGTTAGGCCCAGCCAGCCATTACCCTTTTCGGCACGGCCATCTTGGAGTGGCTAGACCTGTGGCATGTAATGGAGGCTAGCACTCAGATGGTGTGTGCCGGCTTTAAACAGTGAAATTACACTGCTGGGGCACAGCGGGTGCACTTGGGGCAGTTACAAAGGGCAAATGGGCAAATTGCAGCGGCATCCGTTATGGCTGGCGATTTTTCGATTTTTTGGGCAAACGTGCCCAGAGGCCTACCTTATGGCAGGTGATGCCCCCGACCCTCTCCAGAGGGGGGGGAACTGCTCCTGCAGTGTTGGGAAGGCACCGGCTCCTCCGAGGTGCGGCTCGCATCAACGCTTGCATTTCACAAGCTATCTCCAACACTAAGGAGCTGTTCAAAATCTTGAAGGAGTTAGAGTCACCCTCCTCCCCACCTGATACCTGCAGTAAAGACAGCGCCTGGTGCATCAACATCCAAAAAGCACTCTTTGACAAGATAGCCAAGCTCCAGTTAAAAATGAATAACAAATAAAAAGGCCTTCAAAACAACACAGTACAGAATCCCACAACCTCCCCATTGGTTCACACTCATGCACCATTTAACTTCTCACCTCTCACCATCTCAGAAGTGGAAAGTATCATCAGTAAGCTTAAACCCTCCAATTGTCAGGGAGATACATGCCCCGCTACTATTATCAAGGAAGCTTCTCACGAACTAGCTCCCTTCATCACGGCCTTCATTAATTCTTCCTTCAATACTGGCACTGTCCCCGATAACCTCAAGGACGCGTGGGTCATTCCCCTCTTAAAAAAACCTACTTTGGACACAAGCATACCTACTAACTATAGGCCCATCACCACTGTTCCCTTCCTACTCAAAATCCTAGATCGTGCGGCTTATCTGAAGATACAGGACTACCTCGAATCTAATAATCTCCTCAGCTTTAGACAATCTGGCTTCCCCCCTAAGCATGGAACTGAGACGGCACTTATCGACCTTAAGACACAAATTGAGGACCTCAAAGATAAGGGTAAACTAGCCCTGCTACTTCTTCTCGATTTATCAGCGGCTTTTGACTTGGTCAACCACCAAATCCTCTGCCAGCATCTCACAACTGCTGCCCATTTCTCAGACAAAGCCACCACTTGGATCAGATTGTTCCTCATCAATAGGTCCATGAGGGTCTTCTCCCCTTCCGCCTCGGCTAGACCATCACCAGTCGTTTGTGGGGTCCCCCAAGGAACTTGTGTTTCACCCACACTCTACAATGTGTTCACCAAACCTCTTTTTGACATACTTGACTATCTGGGTGTCACATAAACCAACTATGCTGATGACACCCAGATACTCATTCCCATTACGGGTGACCACACTAGAGACACTTAGGCTCTGAATGAGGTATATCAAGTCATACAGGCTTGGATGGCCCAACATGAGCTGTGTCACAACAATGACAAGACGGAGCTCCTCATCCTTGGCTCACAAAACAGTCTTAACAGGCTGGACCCGGCTTTCAAAGCCTTCAACATTGATGGTAACACCACCCAGGTCATTAATAATACCAAAACCCTCGGAATCTATCTGGATTCCACACTCTCGCTCAATAGACAGACCAACGCTGTCATTGCAGCTTCAGCATACACCTGCAAACTGATTTCAGCCTGTCGCCCTTTCCTTACCACACCCAACTGCACCACCCTCGCCAGGACATTGGTCATGTCAAAATTAGATGACTGCAATGCTCTGTACCCAGGGACTAGTCAACGCAACCTAAACAAACTCCAGGTTACTCAAAATAATGCTATTAGGGCTGCCCTCAACTTCCCTAGATCTTCACACATCTCAGACACAAGGCGAAGCCTTCATTGGTTACCAGTCAGCCATAGAATATCACTCAAAACGTTTGCTCTCATGCATAAATGTATGAATAATCAGGCCCCCATTTACCTGGTAAACCGTTTTTGATCATCACTCTTCCTCATGCCCATTGAGATCTGCTCAATCTCACAGTCTCAACGTACCAAGATACAAATTTCAAAAAGCGGGCGGGGTGAGCTTTCCCGTCGTTGCCGCTAAACTCTGGCACTCCCTGCCTAATCCTATCAGGATTGATCCATCCTTCCACTCTTTTAAGCACAAAGCCAAGTTATTGCTGGCAACCCAAGATGTATAACTGTACACTCCACATCAACGCTTTACCACACTATAGATCACCTACCTTTGGCCCTTCCTTCTGCTCTTTCTAAATTATGCTCTCCCACCTCCTTCTATAGTTGCTTCATTATGTACTACTGCTTACCCTCCTGCCTACCATTTGCTCAGACTGTTAACTTCCTGTGCATGCCATTTATTATGTACTACCGTTTATCTTCCTGCCTACTATTTATTCAGACTGTTAACTTCCTGTGCCTGCCATTATGTAAATACCTGTAATTTGTACCTTTTTGTCCTATGTAACTGTAACAAAAGATATGCGCCCAGCGGCCTTGGAGCCAGGTGCACTCTACAAATAAAACAAATACAAATAATACAAATGTGGTCACAATGTCTTGGACCCTCCCTAACACCTGTTGCCTCAGTCAAATACGTTGGTAACATCCTTAAGAATCTCCTGTCTGTAATGACAGCACAAAAGATCAAGACGTGTGGTCACAGGGGCAAATACTGGTATCAAAAGAAAAACTGGGGAATTTCGTCTCCGATGTGCAAACAAAAGGGGATAGGCTCAGTCAGTAGAAAATTACGTCTTCATATTTTATTAATCAAGTACACACAATGATATAAAAAATTACGATAACACATAATAAATCATAAAACTAATAGAAATACATGTTAAAATCATCCAGTTTTGGTACTGCCTAAAACTGAGGTAGTACATCTATTTCAAGAGAGAATACAATTATAGGGTAGTGTAAATGTTCAAGTAAGCCCTATTAAGTATGCCCTGCTGCAGTCAGGGTTGATAGTTATAATTCTTGTGGGGACATCATATGATCGCGGTAGCGCGGTCTCGCGAGATCTCGGCGCAACGTGATCTCGCGGACCCGCGTGCCGCGAGTAGGGACTTTGGCACCAGTCGGAAGCTGGTGGAGCGCCAGACAAGTCGGTCTGGACAGCGCTGCTCCATGTGAGGAGCCAACGTGACTGAAGGCCCAAGCCAGTACCAGCTCACTTCCAGGGCATAAGTCCAATGCCAAGGAAGGCCACGTGGGGGCCCTGGAAGTATACAGCATGCAGCGCATATGCACGCCCTGCCTCCAGTGCAAATAACTGGAAGGCCTACCCAAGACTGTGAGTACCTGCCCCGTCCCAAACATGGACTATTGCAATCACAAGTTTTGTTAATCAATAAAGGCAGTTACAATTACCCTGGCGTCCTGTCGTCCTTAGAGGCCACAACATAACTGGCGACGAGGATATCTGAATACCCACAGACACTCCATGCAAGGCGCCACACCGCCCCCGCCGTTTCTCCCCTCACCTGGGACCCCAGCAATTCCGTGGATGCAGTGGGAGCCACTCTTCTCCACGTACCTTGAGGCCGTAGGCGGCACAGGATACGCCCCCGCCAGGAAGAAGGCGATGCTGCTGAACGCAATGGGAGTCGAAGGACAGCGCATTTTTGCCAGTTTGACAGCTATACCTGTGGATGACGACGACGACAACGTCTACAAAGAGGCGATCTGTCGTATTGTAAAGCGGTTCACCAATAAGGAGAACATAGTGCTACAAAGGCTGAGGTTCTACACCCGCAAACAAGAAGGGAGCGAACCTGTGGACGACTACCTCACCCGGATGAGGGAGCTAGCGTCCTTATGCACTTTCGGTGAAAACTCAGAAAAGGTCATCTGCGACATGCTGGTCGTCCACACCAACTCCAGGAAAGTACAGGACAAGCTCATACAAGAAAAGGAAGTGACCCTCGACAAGGCTATCCAAATTGCCAGGGCGGAAGAAGAAACCTCCAGCAGGCGCAAAGAGGCGGGAAGTCATCCACCCGTACCCGAGATGACGGCGCTGCAATGGAGAGGGCGCAGAGACAAGCAGTCCCGCGACAGCCCCAGAGAAAAGGGCCACGTGGCTCCCGCATGCACGTGGCGGGAAAAGACCGTTTCCCGCGTTGATGGCGACCGTGCTTCAAGCGATGAGGACGAGACACAGGACAGACCGATGGTCGTCATGGTCAACGCTCTTCACACCAGGAGGGAAAAGCCCCACTGCACCATTAAAGTCGACAGCATGGAAATACGTGTCATGGCGGACTCTGGATCGGACCTCACCATCCTTCCGATAGACACTTACAAGGAGATGATGGGGAAGGCTAAAGTGGAGATCAAATCGACCCGGCAAAAACCGATGGTTTTCGGCAGTGCAACCGTCGACCTACTAGGTTACATCAGGGCCCAAATTGAATTCAAAGGGAGGTCTACCATCTCCAAAGTGTACTTCTCAACCAGAGGGCCGGCCGTGCTCGGGTGGGACGATCAACACAGACTCAGCATCAAGCTAGACCACAGCACTCTGGAACAGGTACTCATGGTCTCCGCAGGAGCAGCGCTAAACTTCAAGGAGATGTTCCCAATCCTGTTTTCCGAGAAACCGGGTGAAAGTGAGAGACTTTGTTCACAAGATTCGTTTAAAACCCAATGCTGTGCCTGTGAAACACAAAGTTTGACAGGTGCCGGCCACGGCAAGGCCGCCGTTAGAGGCCCACCTCCGGAAGATGGTCGAAGAAGGGACCATTGAGACCGTGGAATCCTCAGAGTGGCTGAGTCCGGTGGTTCTAGTCAAGAAGAAATTCAGCAACGACCTCAGAATATGCATTGACCTGCGGAGTCTAAACCTAGAGGTCGTCACGGATAGCTTCCCGCTCCCCAGTATCAGCAAAATTGTCTTGATGATGAAGGAGGCAACAATTTTTTCAAAGCTTGACATGCGTAACGCCTATCACCAGATTCCTTTACACAAGTCTTCACGCCCCCTTACGGCGTTCATCACTCCATCGCCACATTTCAATACACCCGCATGCCATTCGGGCTGTCCTCGGCAGCGTCAGCATTCCAGAGAATGATGAATGCCCTCCTCAAGGACCTCACTAATGTTTCATTCTTTCAGGATGACATCCTCGTGTATGCCAAGGTCAACGAGATTCATGACAAGGCCCTCAAGGAAGTCCTGAGCAGGCTTCAGGAAGCAGGAGTTCATCTTCGCCACGAGAAATGTTTTTTCCGAGTGAGAAAAGTAGAATACCTAGGATACTGCATCTCGAGCGAAGGAGTGAGCCCCAAGAAAAACCTGATGGAGGCCATAGCGGATGGCCCAGCTCCGAAGAGGAACTCCGCTCATTCCTGGGCCTAGCGGAATACTACACGAAGTTCGTCCCAAGGTTCTCCGAAACCACGTCCCCATGAGGGATCTTTTGAAGAAGGGGGTAACCTACTCTTGGGGCCCAGAGCAAGACGGGGCTTTCACTGAAATCAAACGCAGAATTCTGCACGCACCTTGCCTGAAGCCCTTCAACCCCGAATGGGACACCTGCATCACTACGGATGCCAGCGCATATGGACTGGGGGCCACCCTGACCCAGAAGAAGGGCGACACTGAAAACATTGTGCATTTGCATCCAAAGCACTATCGCCAGCGGAGAAGAATTACTCCACCGTGGAGAAAGAAATGTTGGCGTGTGCCTGGGCCGTCGACTACTTCAGGTCGTACGTTTGGGGCACGAAATTCAGGCTGGTCACCGACCACAAGCCCCTCATCCACAGGTTGAGCCCAGGTGGCACCAAGACTGCCACCCCGAGACTGGCCAGGATCGCCGCAAAACTCCAAGAGTACACGTACAAAATAGCCCACATTGCTGGCTGGAAAAACGCACAAGCGGACTCCATGTCCAGGCTCCTGAAACAAGACGCCCCTGGGACCACATTCCTAGAAGACGAATGCATTGTAGCCTCAATAGGCGACTTAAGGAACGTCAAGTATATGGATATGAGTGAGCGTCACTGGCAGGAGGAGTTTGAGCAGGACGATGCCCTAAGGCGCGTAACAGCCTGGGTCCGCGGAGGGTGGCCTGATGAAAGGGCGATTCCCGAAGGTCTACGCCCTTACTGGCAGGTGAACGATAAAATTACGGCCATTAACGGTCTCAATTTGAGAGGCTACCGAGTGATCCCGCCCAGTGGGATTCGCAAAGTGATACTGTGCAGAGCGCACTCAGGCCATTTGAGGTGCAACATGACCAGGCGCAGGATACGCGATGCCTACTGGTGGCCAGCCATGGATCAGTGATCCTGGCTCCGTGTTGGTTGGGCTTGGTTTTGAGCGATGCTACTTTTGGATTTATGTCATCCAGTTTTTCATGGAAGGATGCAAAATTCTTGGCCATGGACTCCATCATTGCAGTTAGGTCAAGGTGGGGAGGATCTGATGGTATGTCCACATCTTCCTGACCTGTGGAAGGGCCCCCCTGCTCAGGCCTGGGCACCGCCTTGGAGAACTTCTCCATAGCTCTGACCTTGTTGGCACCTCGAGACCTATTAGATATTGTGGGGGGTTGTGGTTATGCACCCCTGGGGCAGTCAGGTGTCGCTTTTGCCCCTGTGGGGTGCCCCACACTGTAGCTCCCGGAGCTACAAACTCAGGAGACAAGGCAGTATGGTATCAACGTTGTAGGTAATTACACAACATATAGCTCAAGGCAGAGTGTCGCAGCGGGAACAAGGGAGGAATATGTTCTCTATCTGATGCTCAGCGCCTGCATTCGACACCACTGATGTGAACGGGCCAGCTGCGTTCCGTTTCTACGTAAAGGAAGATGCCAGGTAGAGGTCAGCGGAATTATCATGCACTTGCAAGGAGCCAGCGGTGCAATTGAAGGGTAGTGGTTGGTTGGTTGGTTGTGCGACAATATTGCAGGTATTCTTGTCAGGCCACCGAAGTAGTGGCTGCAGATGCAGTATAAGTGTGCTGCCACACCACCGTATGATCAGGTACCTGAAGGTATGGGCAACGAAACGTGGATGAGGGCATAGGTGCCGGTCATGTGTCAATGTCCATGGGTAGATACCCCTGAGTGTTCTGTGTTTCTGCGGTGGTTTGGAGAGGCATCAGGATGGCATACAGTACTGTGTCCAGGCAGGTCATAAAGAAAATACTTGATGAGATGGTGGGGGCGTCAGTGATGTGGCCCTCGGGCCGCCCCGCTCGGGTTATGCTCAGGGTGTGGTAAACTCTGTAGCAGCCGGCCCCAGGTTGGAAAGAGGCATGTATGTGTGGCAAGGATGTGGGCAAAATCCCAGCCGGTATGGTGTTCTAGACAGACAGAGCCCCAGAGGCTGGACGAGCCGGGAGGAGCGGGAGCTGGGCCCCGGCAACGCCCGGGGAATAGGTATGCAGCTTCGGCCTTTTCCAGGTGCTGTAGCCTGTCGGTGTGATCCGGCCGCTGGAGCGACCACGTCAGCTCCCCACCGCAGTTGTATTCTGTCGAGGTGTAGGTGGGAGGGCCGCGCCAGCCGTGACCGCACCGCCGGTGGCCACGGACCCTGTGAATCCCACCAGCAGCGTAGCCCTCCTCACCCCACCAGCGTACTTACTTGAGGCGAGGTCGGGCTGGGCTCGGCACACAGAGGTCCGGTCGAGGTATTCCAGGCCAGTAGGAGGGGCTGCAGCCTGTCGCAGGCCGCCCGCCGCACTCAGCAGAGTCACTCAGGTGGATACGGTGTGCGCACCCAGGGAGACACAGGCCGCATATCACTAGCTTGGCCCTCTGTGCTCCACGATAGTATATGGAGCCCAGCTGCACGGGTCCTTAAAACAGCATCCGGCTCGGCACCACCAGCAGGAAAGAGCAGTCGACGACACTCCCCGTCTCGTCCGCCCGCACCGGACTCCATGGGTGCCTGCACAGCGGGAACTCGATGCAGGGCCAGGGGCACGCAGCTCCACGCAGCCCAGTGGGCAGGCCTGCCACCGGCTCAGCTGTCCTCAAGTTCAGGGGGCTGTATCACAGTCGCGGGCCTCCGATTCTCTTCAATGTCAGAGATAAGCATGCCTCACACTCTCGGGAACGTGTAGAGGCAGTTGTAGGGCCCAGTATATGGAGAATCTGCCGTTGTTGCCGGATTGGTGTCGGTATCACACAGAGCTTCCCAGCTAGGCAGCCATCTTGCAGGCTGCTCAAGAGCTCCCCCCACTTTATAAGTTAAATTAACATAACATTAGAAGTTGCTACTTATAAAAGGTCATGGGAATCTTTTTCTTAGGTAATGAGAAGATCTTGTTCTTTAGCTAAATTTAAATAAAATCATGCCCTATACATTATGAAGTAGGGAGCAGAGGGAACAGTGCGGTTTTGCTACAGTATCTCCTTTGGAACAAGCTATGCCTCTCTCTTTATCTCTTTTTCTCTTTCTCTCTCTCACTGACTCTCTCACACACACACACACACACACACACACGTGAAGGCTGTATTGTGAGGTGTGCATTTGTTAGTCGCCAAAGCCTTTATTGACTGCAGTGTGACCAGAGACAGAATAGAGACATTCTGATGTGAGTGGGACATGCTGCATTAGTTCGTCGTCTATAGAGGGTAAGATGAAGGGGGCGTGGTTAGGCACTGCAGGGGTGCTGGAGTCCGTACAGACCTTGCAAGGGAACCAGCTAAGCAAGCCACTTGGTCTACAAGCACACTGGGTAGTTTCCATATTGTTCCTCCATTTTCAGTGTTTGTGCAAACAGCGGCCATCACACAAAAAGTCCTCAATTGCCTTCATGCTAACAGAAGAGCATTGATTTGATTCTGTCTCTTTTAAAAAAATGTGCATTGTGCATGTACAATGATCACTTCCAGTATATAGTGCATCCTTAATAAGAATGCTATACGTGTCTGAGCAAAGTGCATTATCAAAACCCCCAATAACCGTATACGTGATTTTCTGGTAGGTTATCATTCTAGGATGGACAGTCTGGTGCACCCTTGATGTACTCTTTCGAAACACACCTCTGATGAAGGGGAAATGGGTCAACAGCACCAATCAAGGCAACTGGCTGTTTTGTATACAACAAAGTCCATTTGGGAACATACAACAGATCGTTGTATTTGATAAATATGTCTATGAGGAAAGTAATGTATGTTTGAATGCACATTGGGCTTGATGCCCATTTCATTTTTCACACAAAGTGTTTGTGACCATGAAACGTATATTCTCATTTGGACAGCAACAGGATTTGGACATGAGGATAAAACGAAGGCACTATCTGTTACTTAAGTGGGCGAGAAGGTGCACAACTGCCGCCAAATTTCACAAGCGGAGTGGCTTGGAGCGCTGTGGGGATGCTCACTCCCCGATGCACAGAAACCCCTAGAGAAGTATATATAATATACACAATGGGATCAATATCTCAAGGTAAGAGGTCACACCTCAGACTTGTCAGATAACCTTTTAGCAAATGGTGCAAGTACGTGCACCTCTTTCCTGGAGGAGGAGAGGAGTGCACACAGTTTAAGCAAATGCAGTCATTTTGAATAATTGGGGCAGGCGGGTATTTCGAGAATGTATAACCCACCCCACTGTTGTGCTGCCATTCTCTTTTCTGCCAACACTCACACTGATCATTTACGTTGTGCCTCACATTCCAGGGTAGGTGCGATCTCGTGGCAGCTCCTGGCCTTACTGCCAGCTTGCTTTATGCCCCCCTGTGGTCTTACTCCCAGTTTCCTTTACTGAACTGGGCGAGATTGGCATCAAAGTGGTTCCCATTGAACCTCTGGAGCTGACCTTGCAGCATCCATCTGCCCTCATGTACATACACATGTCCATGAGTTATCCACTTCCTATTGCAGCCATGTAACATGTGGTTAGGTGACCCCACTCAGAGGGCAGAGGTGGAGAGGGTCAGTCATTTTCAGCCAAAAGAGCCATAAGCACAACTATTTTCATCCAAATGCTTCTCGCAGAGCACAAAGTAATCCAGACCCAGACTTCCCATAAAAAGTGACACAACATTGAGCCTGCTTTTGTATTTTGCAACCTCTCTGAGAATCCATTTAGACTGCATTAAGATCATGAATGTTGGAGAGCAGCAGTGATTATGAGAGACTGTAAGTTCCTGCTGTGTGTAGTCCGAATGCATGTAATATGCATGTAAAAAAGCACTGTGCAGTACCTATGGGACAATGTTTCAGACTTCGGTTGCAATATTTATATTAATAACCATTTATTTCCAACACAGGACGGCTTACTGTACCCCTGCCTAGACAGAACACAGGCAAGGTGGTAAATCGACAAAATGTTAACAGTGGTTATCCATTTTGCACATAGAAAATCATGTAAAGCTGCATTACAAATGATGCTTTAAAACAAACTGCACCCAACATTTAGACCTCTCGTGGTGGAAGCGATCATGGCCCTCGTTAAACGGAAATTTGCAGGGATGCAAGTCTAATATGGCAATCCGTTAGCGCTAGGGCCAAAATGGCCCTTGTGCAAAAAGGATACTCTTTTAATTCATTACTTTGCCTATTTGTAACAGGGCACACAGTACATACTAGAGCAAAAACTGTCCTGGGGCATACATGCAATGAAAAAATGGGTATTTGCACTAGAGCACTTTTTTCCCTAGGGCTGAGAAAAATGTGTGCTGCTATATTTTGAAATGTCACTGTTCATATAGTTGAAAGTACACTTTTCATCTTCCAAAAAAAAAAAAGTATTCAAAACTACATACATTCAAAACCAGTGGTATTTAAACCCCGGCCTTCCCATAGAGATTCAACGTTCTATGGCAAAATGCTGGCGTTTATATACCACTAGTAAACATGTCAATGGCAATCTTTTTTTTTAAATACCCTGTGCCTTCCTTACCCTGTGTTGCATATCATCGAAACGCCTGCCCCTTTCTCCCTTTCTCTCTTGGAAGGGATGCTGCCCACAGGGTTTCTACTGGGGGCACTGGAGGGGCACCATAGTGACCCAATATGCATACCTCATCAAACACAATGACCAGTGAAAAGGTAAAAAACTATAAAATTCTCTGAAGGAGACACAGTTGAAAAACAGGAATGAACCACAGATCTGGGTGTGGGGGGGTTGAGGGGGGGGGGATACAGTCAAAGCCTCATCCAATTTTACACCATGATTGTATACGACTGTTAAAGGCCCCGGACAAAGATCCAGCAAGTGCGTCACAAGGCTAAGGACAAAGGGCTACATTTGTGTAAAGCCTCAAGACCTCAGTCTTAGATCCATTAAGCTTAACCTTGAACCAACAAATCCATGCATCCAAAGCTGAAAGACGAGCACTATTCAGCTCTACTCATCTGGTCTAAGGAGAATCTGTGACTCGTCCACATAGATATAAAATGTTTCAACAAGATATGCCAAAGTGCAAAAGAACAGCCACTGCTGGGTCCCACAGTAAAGTGTCCAAGCAATAAAGAGGCAGTGAGAACCCCCTGAATGTGACTACGAAGAAACCAGCAAACCAGTTCAATGACCCCTCTTCAATTTCCAAACGATTCGAGCAAGACACAAGCAGTCAGTGGTTGATGGTATCAAAGTGACCAATAGATATAATAAAGTGAGAGACGCTACCGCGCCCCATCAGCACAAATCATCAAGCACACTGACCAGTGCTACTTCACTGCCCATACAGCAGCCGACCCTTCCTAAAAAAGATGAAGCTCCTAATCCTCATACAACCAAGAAATAGTAGAGTCCCTTAGTTACTAATAGTTAATTTTTGGTGTGAATTAGTCACTCCATCCAAAAACAGGTGGCCCCAATTACAGAGCTTCCTCTTTGTTAAAGGAAGTCTGGCCTGGTCCTTGCCCTGTGATATGGATAATGTGGGATCTTTGGGGACATTGGAAAGAGTCGCCCAGATATCTGGCCGGCTTGCCTGCAATCGTACCAGGTCCATTCTACCCTCCTGGGTTGATTAAAATGAATCATATAACTTACAAAAACAAATGTGACCCATGAACCTGTGAAATTACTTCATGGTTACAAATATTTCTTATTAACACAAGCTTTGTCAGATTATGAGATATTAGAACAAATGTTTTTATAGAAAGATGTTGCTGAATCATAGCTGCTAAAGACCATCTCTGTTAACCATTTTATAGCTCTTCAGTTCCTAGGAATTTAAATTTAAATTCCCTATAACTGGCCGTGCAAGGCCGCCACATGGCAGTCTCTCAATTTAACTTCCTGGCAGTCGGCCCCTGTATGGATTTCAGTATTGACAGACACTCATAATACATGCCGGGTGGATAAATGAAGCGCAGCGCCCCTTCCCCCCCCACCCCCAGCTTGGGAGTGGGTGGATGCTGTGCTTCTTGGATTTGATATCCTAAACAGGCAGTGCTAGCCCCCTGTCCTCCAGAGGTCGATAAATTGATTTGAAACTGGAGGAATTCAAAATGAAATGCTATATGAATCAACACATTTCCAATTATTATGCAGACCTCCTGCTGTTACACCAAGAGCAAGTCATGCATTCTTAGGACTGTCCGCCATTTCACACAATTATTGACAGTGGCCGGCCGACTGCCACTTTCATTTTTGCCCACATTCGAGTACAATACATGGTGCCCTCTGATAGTGAAGGACAGTTATTCAGTGCCTATCTTGGAGGGCACAATGTTAGTGCATGTATTGCCTTTGGCACCTCTGACAATCTCTGCAGGGTTTCTGGTTAAATGCAGTACATTGTTGGCCTTGGATTTTGGATTCGATTGGCACCATAACAAACCAAAGGCAATTTATGTGACTGATCCTTGTATACGGGAATCGCTGCTTTCACAAATACTGTGGGGTACATTTACCCACCTAACAGAATTCCCCTCCATCACCAATCTGCATTTCAGCATCTACCAGCAAAATGGCTGTACTGGCACTGTTGAGCACTATCGCCTTGCCTTAAAAGCTGCGTTTTGCAGTCACCAAAATAAAGCCTGCGCTGTCTTTGCGAAGCACATATGGGACCGGCAAAAAACCAAGAAAGGATGCCAGTGTGTTTCCTGATGTGCACCAAAGAAGAGAGTTGAAAAGCAGTGCTGCTTGGCTGCTAGCTCCAAAATTTCCCATGAAAAAGGAAATATTTTGCATTAAAATGATGGAGCCTGATGGCCTTTTTCATCTGTTCAACAATACACAGTCCTGATCCAGTGAGACCCAGCTATGCCCAGCCATATTCAGGTTGTGCTCCAGCAAAAGATAGCATTTCTCACTGAATGACAGGCCGTGTCAGGCAGAATATGTGAAATTACAAACAACTTTAATTCCGAGTGTTATTTCTGCCATGCAAAGGTTTTGAAAGCTGATTTTGCCTCTCATTTCGAGGGGGAAGGTCAGATTTTAATTCTGTTGCTGCCTAGTATCCCTGACTCCTTGCTGCTCCTTTCTATCCACTCAAAATTCATTTGAGGGCGAACTGCAGGGGGAAATCTTAACTCGGGTGCTATCTACCCGAACAGTAAAATTACTCCTGTTCATCTGTGCTTTGGATATGTTCTAGTATAAGGTCAACCAAGTGTTTACATTGTAATTACCACCCCATTGGTGATTGCGGCCCAATATTAAAATTGTGTGATTTTCTTTGAATTTAAAATAAATAAATGTTGTGTTACCACCCACCGGCCTGGTTCATAGTCCATTGTGACCCGGGGTATTTGTAAAAGGGCGTGTGAGACAAGTTGGGTGCCAGCTCAATCTGAATTCTAGGAAATAAAGAAAAAGTATTCTAATTCAGCACTACATCCTAGGCTAAGAGCAAGAGTCCTGGTCTGGTGTGTGATGCCCGATTGGAATACTCAATAATACACTGGTACATGTTTTCAGCCAGGGAGAGAGGAACTAACCTACAGGCAAATCAGGTGATGCCTCCAAGATACATGTGTTTATTGAACCCCAGCGTTGAGAATGGTGTGCACCAGGGCTCAAGTCGGTGGTGAGAAGGGTGTGTGCACTGGCGAGGGTTGTTAGCTGTGGTGAAATCAAATCGACTAAAGACCTGAAACGAGCATTGCATTTTGGGGGAACGCTTCAAAGCCCAATGTAATCCTAAACTTTTCCGGATTTGTTGCTTTTTAAACTGGGAGGAACTAGTGAACTGTCCCTGGAAGAGCTACCTGAAAATTGAGATGATCCCGGAGTATTAAAAATTTTGTGTCATGCACACGTCAATTCTGTGAGCTTGGAAGTAAATTACTGACTTTCATGATCCTAGTTCTATCCTGACCTGATCCCTGCTGTCAGGCAATTATCCAACCATAACCCCCTACCAGTGTCCCTTTCGCCTCATCCCATTGTTCTTACGTCTACATTTTTTGCATGTTTTTAAAGTTTGGGCTGGTCTCTTTCAGTACTGCTTGCACTTGTCTCACTGTGGCACATGTTGTGATCTGTGTAAGAGAGTCTGTCACAGAACGCTCCATTTCCTGCTCTTCCGCCTTCCCTCTGATGCTGCCAGCAAAAGCAAGGGACATAGAGAGGCCGGGTCATAGATGGGTGCCGAGAGATGCGGCAGAATGCGGGAGGAACCGAAGGAAGAAGGGGTGAAAAGAACGATGAGATGGAAGCAGCTTGCAGAAGGGTGGAACGAGCCTGCACATCACACATAGCTCATTGGCCATCACTGAAAACCTCCTGCTCACCTGCAAAACTAAAGTGTTAGGAGCCATTGGCCTTAAAGACGCAGATCATTTAATGTGCCAACTCGCTTCACGCCGCTCTTCCCTTTATGCTCTTCCATTTTTTTTTTTAAAGCTCCGCCGGCAGGCGGATCAGCCGGCGGCCATTTCGAAGGCCTTTATAAGGCCAATAGCCCTGTTTGCCCCTGTTCACTCCAGGAGCTCCAAACATCAGATCCTGAACTTAACCGGTCACTAATACCCACCGGAAACATTTACTCTTCGAGACTGGACACCACGATGCTGTATATGTGAGTACATCCACAGCCGCACCACTCCCATTACTGAGCATTACTATTATTGATTGCACCATTTTTGTAGGTATGCATACCTGTTGCCCTGAGCTTATTGCCATTGCTCTTCTCAAGTGCACGCGCCTATCGTGCAGCAACGTTTTAGGTGCCGAGTCGCTCTAGCCCATTGCCTACCACTCAATGTCCTCATGCCTGCAAAACATGCTGTACCTACTGTCGTACCTCTGCTGTGCGTAGTCCATGGCTTGTTTGTGCCTCCGCACATCTCTTACCATTGTCTTTGCACTATGAACGCTGCTTATCTTTGATTGTGCTATTAGCCTACTGCTAATCTTTGATTGTGTTATTAGCCTACTGCTAATTTTTTATTGTGTTTTTAGCTTACTGCTAATCTTTACTTGTGCTATTGGCCTACTGCTAACCTTTGATTGTGCTTTTAGCCTACTGCTAATCTTTGATTGTGTTATTAGCCTTCTGCTTATCCTCGATTGTGCCACCTGCCCACTGCTAATCTTTGATTACACCACTTGCCCTTTGCTCATCCTTGACTGCAGTCCACCAGCCGGACCTACCACTTGCTCATTATGTTGATGCTGCTACACAGCATTGCTCTTGGTATCATTACTTATCAGTGAACACACCTGCCTCAGGTTCTTTACGTGCACCGCATTGTAGCTCCTTCCACCGTCCTACTCCAATTGAGACCACTAAGTATACCTTACCACCTCACCTTTGCCACGCATCGCTCAAAATGCCTGGGCACCCTAGTACTACTAGCCCCAGGCCACCCTCACCTTTCACGCTCAAACTCACACTCAACACTCCACCTCAACTCTCCTGCCCTCTGGCTTCAGCATTTTGCCTCTAAACCCACACCCAACTGACCCTGCTCTCTTCTTTTCAGGAACTCTAGACTTAGGTCTAGATTTCAACACATACCGCGTCACAAGTGCAATCCTCATCAAACAACTAAAGCTCCCCTACCATCTACTCCCATTCCACCACCAGCCCTAAAAAATACTTTCAAAGAAATAAAGATCAAGGGCACACTCATTAATGCCAGGACCCTACCGGCTCACACACTCGACATCGCTGATCCTATTACTAGCCATGACCTAGACTTCATCGCCATCACTGAGACTGGGCCCCATACTGCTTCTGGCCCTCTCCTTTCCCTCGCTATGCCTAATGGTTATTCCATTATCAGATGCGACCGCAATTCAGGCCTGTCCAAAGGCGGTGGCGTCGCCTTCATACACAAAGACAGCATTAACAGAATCATATCTAACGTACAAATCACATCAGCGGAGTTACTATCCGTCAAACTTTCTATCTCTCCTATCAAGACTGCTACTCTGCACCTTGTATACAGACCTCCAGGCCCCCTCAATACCTTCTCTGAAGATCTTACTACCATCTTACTAGAGAAGAACAAGCCTAACTCATCTTGCTTGGCGACCTTAACCTTGGACTCCTCGACCCTAACGACCATCCGGCACTGGAAATTGCTAGTACTCTTTCTAACTTAGGCTTCACACATCGTTTATGCGAACCTACCCATAACAAAGGTCGAACACTCGACTGGGTAGCCGACCTTAACTGCAACATCAATATAGAACGGAAAACTGCATGCACATGGTCTGACCACCACAACATCCCAGCCTCTGACATACCTACTAAACAAGACACCGCACCTGCAATACCTACTAGAAACAAAAAGGACATTACACGTGACAAACTTCTCCCCCTCATTCTGCCCACACTTAACAAAATCGCACATTCATGTACCGACCTTACCACCCTTATGGATGCCTACAACCGCACCATGTGCTCGAAGCCATAAATACGATAGCCCCCACCTCATTTAGGAAACCTAAACAGCGAGCACATCTCAACTCTTGGTTCACCCCACAATTGAGAGCGCTAGGCAAAGAAAAATGAACCGCCGAAACACAGTGGAAAAGTCTCCCTTGCCAATCCAACAAAGACAACCTTTGTGTGGCTACTCTTAACTACAAGGAAGCTATCTTCCAAGTTAAAAAAGAGATCTACAACACTTGTATTTGTATTTGTTTTATTTGTATAGCGCAAACCAGGCCCGGAGGCTACCGGGCGCATATCTTAGCAGCAATGGTTACAAAGTATAACGACATATCAAGTAACATTTAAATTGACATAGTAATCAGCAGCATTGATATTTTATATATATATACATAGGTGAACAAGTATTCACAGTGCAGCTTGGCCCTCAGATGTGACTAGCCAATGTTTGGCTTTGTATTTGAAGAGATTCAGAGAAGGAAGGTTTCTGATAGTAAGGGGGACAGAGTTCCATAATTTGGCTGCAAGAACTGGGAAGCTGGAACCACCGGCTGTTTGGAGCTTGTATTTAGGGATCATTAGGTTCTGGTTGATGGAGGATCTTAGAGATCGAGATGGTGTATAATGCGTGAACCGTGAGGAGAGGTAGATGGGGGCCAGGTTGTTCATGCATTTGTAGGTTAGGGCAAGCGATTTTAGAGAGATCCTTTGGGTAACTGATAGCCAACGAAGGTTCTTCCTCGTTTCCGAGATGTGGGCCAATCTAGGGATATTCAGGGCTGCTCTAATGGTGTTATTTTGTATGACCTGGAGTTTGTCTAAGTTGCATTGACTGGTGCCTTGGTACAGTGCATTACAGTAGTCCAATTTGGACATGACCAGAGTTCTAGCAAGGATTGTGCAGTTATGAGTGGACAGAAAAGGGCGGCATGCTGTGATCAGCTTGCAGGTGTAAGCGGCGGCGGCCGCAACTGCATTCGTTTGCCTGTGGAGGGAGAGCATGGAATCGAGGTAGATTCCGAGCGTTTTGGTATCTTTGGAGACTTTTATGGGATTTCCATCGATGTTGAAGGAGCTGAACAATGGGTTCAGCTTGTTAAGTCTTTGCTGTGTGCCTAGGATGAGGAGCTCTGTCTTGTCGTCATTGAGACAGAGCTCATGTTGTGCCATCCAAGTTTGGATGACGAGGTATATATCATTTAAGGCTTTCGAGTCTACCGTGTAATCGCCCGTGATGGGGATGAGTATCTGGGTGTCATCGGCATAGTTAGTGTAGGTGACACCCAGATAGTCAAGCACATCAAACAAGGGTTTAGTGAAAACATTGTAGAGGGTAGGGGATACACAAGATCCTTGGGGGACTCCGCAAGGGACTGGTGCGGGGTTGGCAGCGGCGGTGGGCGAGAATACCCTCATCTGTCTGTTATCCAAGAAGGATTGAATCCAGTTGGTGGCCTTGTCAGAGAAATGGGCGGCCGTTTTCAGGTGGTGACAGAGGATTTGGTGGTTAACCAAATCGAAGGCTGCTGTTAAGTCTAATAGTAATAGTAGGGCTAGTTTGCCTTTGTCTTTAAAGTCCTCAATTTGGGTTTTGAGATCTAGGAGGGCTGTCTCAGTACCGTGCTTAGGTCTGAAGCCGGATTGTCTCGTGCCTAGTAGATTGTTTGTTTCCAGGTAGTTTTGTATCTGAAGATACGCTGCTCTATCTAAGATTTTTAGCAGAAATGGGACCGTCGTGATGGGCCTGTAGTTGGTTGGGACCTCCGGATCTAAGGTGGGTTTTTTTAGGAGGGGGATGACCCATGCATCCTTCAAGTTGTTGGGGACCACTCCCGATTGAAAGGAGGCATTGATAAACGTGGTGATATACGGTGCAAGGTCATGAGCTGATTCCTTAATGATCTGGGCTGGACATGCGTCCCCTTGGCAGTTGGAAGGTTTTAAATTGCAGATAATTTTTTCAACTTCCATAACAGAGAGCGGTGTGAAGCTGAATGGCACCGGGGAGTCAGGGGTGGTTATTTTGGGTGGCAGGGTGTTGCTGAATGTAGGAGTGTGGAGGGAGTTTTGTTTGGCGTTAATTTTGGATTGTAGTGTGGTTATTTTGTTGAGAAGTGCGTTTTGTATATTGTTGCACCAAGTGCTGTCTTTGGTACACACGTCAAGGACAGGGGAGGGGGATTCTAATTCTTTGAGGATTTTAAATAATTCTCTTGTGTTGGATTCTGCTTGTGATATGCGTGAATTATAGGTCTCTTTTTTAGCTTGAAGGATAGCTTCCTTATAGTTGAGAGAGGTGATCAGTAGGGAGGCTTTGGTAGCTGGGCTGGGATGACTTTTCCAGAGGGCTTCGGCCTTACGCTTTTCTTTGCGCAGCACGTTAAGCTCCGGAGTGAACCAGGAGTTTAGGTGGGACTGTTGTTTGGCTTTGTGAATTTTTAGTGGGGCTATGCTCTCAATGGCTTTGATCATCAAGCTGTTGAAGGCGTCTACTAAGACAGTGGGGTCCTTGTCCTTATGCTGAGAAGCGAAAGTGTTCAGGCAAGGGAGGATAAGAGGAAGCAATTTCTCCCTGGTAATATCCTTTTTATTTCTGGTGGGTACAGCAGGGGCTATAATAAGTGTGGGCTGGGGGTTGGAGGCTGGCAGGAGGAAGGTGATAACATGATGGTCAGACCAAGCACAAGCATCGTTGGAGATGACATTAGTATTGCAATTTAGGTCAGCTAACCAGTCGAGCGTTCTACCCTTGTTATGTGTGGGTTCACGAATGCGCTGCTGGAAGCCTAGATTGGAAAGGGTAGTGTCAATTTCAGAGGCCATGTGGTCCTTGGGGTCAGAGAGGCCGAGGTTGAAGTCACCTAATAACAGTATTTGGGAATTTGGCTTGGTATTAACCGACATGGTGGAAGCAACATCGTCAATGAAAGAGCCCAGTGGACCTGGAGGTCTGTACACAAGATGGAGTGTTGCTGTGTTGGTAGGAGAGAGAGAAAGTTTCACTGATAGTGATTCTGCGGAGCTGAATTGTGTGTTGTTGGCAGTTCTCATAGTGATCTTGTCTCTATGTATGATGGCGACTCCTCCTCCTTTAGACGCGTTGGAATGACGGTCATTTCTAATAATAGTATAACCCTTGGGTAGCGATAAGGCGAGGAGTGGGCCAGAGGCATCATGTAGCCAGGTTTCGGTAATGGCTAGGAAGTCAAAGTTATGGACAGTGATGAGGTCAGCGATGTCAAGGGCATGGGCCGTAAGGGATCTTGCATTAATAAGGGCTCCCTTTAGCGCTGAGGTGGGTGGGGTGGACGGGGTGGGGCTGGGTGCTACCGGTTTGTTGGGCTGTGAAGGAGCGGAGTGATTGCGCTGAATACAGGGTGGTCTAGACAGTCTGGATCTAAGTCTGATATTCCTATGTTGTGGTGTGCATGGGAGGTTAGGTGTGGGTTTGGTTGCAAAATGCTTGAGCCACAGGGCTGGGTCGTTAAGGTAGGGGTTCAAGGGATGGTCCGAGCAGTGGAGCATGGTGGAAGGACGAGTATGTTGGTGGTTGTGGTGTGTCTTAAAGATAGTAGTAGGGTAGCTGCTAGCAGTAAAGGATAAAGATCCTAAGATGACTATTTGGGTGAGGAAGAGGCTAGTATAGGACATCGACTGCATCGACTGCATGTCGTGATTAGTTGGTTCACAAGTAACTTGTGGTGTGGTGCCAGTACGTGGTAGTAACTGTGTTTGAACTAATGCAGTGAGGCTACAAATAGCAGTGGTGCGAATATCATTTGGGCTCAGTGCTAGGGCATCAGGATTCAAATAATGCACATTAGGCTACAAACAGCAGTCTACGGAAATCATTTGGGCTCAATGCTAGGGCATCTAGATTCAAATAATGCACATTAGGCTACAAACAGCAGTCTACAGAAATCATTTGGGCTCAATGCTAGGGCAACTGGGTTCAAATAATGCACATTAGGCTACAAACAGCAGTCTACAGAAATCCTTTGGGCTCAATGCTAGGGCATCTAGATTCAAATAATGCACATTAGGCTGCAGATAATGCCGGTTAGACTACAGTCAACAAAGCTGCAGGGACATTTGGGCTCAGACAGAGGCTACAGTCAGCAGGTCTTACGTGTAATTCGACTCAATGCACTGAAGTGTCAACTATGACATAATAGTTTAGGTGGATAGACCTGTGGTGACTGCAGATGAGCATACGGTTAAGCAATAGAGGAGAGAGCAGTGTACACAGAGGCTCGTGGGGGAAGTGATGACAGGCATAGAGGGAAGAGCAGGTGAAGAGTACAAAGTATGGCACAAAAAGTTACAGAACCGAAACTGGCGCAAAGGCAACAATCAGCAAGGTGCTGAGACTCGTTATGCGGTATGGATAGCTCACGTGAGCACTGCGGTGCAAGTTGGGGGCGTGAATTATGCAAGAGCGATTGTTTGTAGCTTTGCATCCAACGTAGGTAGGGCAGGAGTACCTTAGTGTTGTCGGCAGGATGGGCAGCAGGACAGGGTCCTCTGCCCAACGGCTCAGGACAGGCTCAAGACAGGAGCCGAGCCTTGTTGGGTGAGCCTTAGTGGGTGTTGCCGGCGTTCGCCTGCCGGCGTCTGGTTGGCTCTGATGTAGCGAGAGCAGGCCAATCGGGTCGCAGGGGGATGTGCCTGGTGAGGGTTAGGCCCAGCCAGCCATTACCCTTTTCGGCACGGCCATCTTGGAGTGGCTAGACCTGTGGCATGTAATGGAGGCTAGCACTCAGATGGTGTGTGCTGGCTTTAAACAGTGAAATTACACTGCTGGGGCACAGCGGGTGCACTTGGGGCAGTTACAAAGGGCAAATGGGCAAATTGCAGCGGCATCCGTTATGGCTGGCGATTTTTCGATTTTTTGGGCAAACGTGCCCAGAGGCCTACCTTATGGCAGGTGATGCCCCCGACCTTCTCCAGAGGGGGGGAACTGCTCCTGCAGTGTTGGGAAGGCACCGGCTCCTCCGAGGTGCGGCTCGCATCAACGCTTGCATTTCACAAGCTAACTCCAACACTAAGGAGCTGTTCAAAATCTTGAAGGAGTTAGAGTCACCCTCCTCCCCACCTGATACCTGCAATAAAGACAGCGCCTGGTGCATCAACATCCAAAAAGCACTCTTTGACAAGATAGCCAAGCTCCACTTAAAAATGAATAACAAATAAAAATGCCTTCAAAACAACACAGTACAGAATCCCACAACCTCCCCATTGGTTCACACTCATGCACCATTTAACTTCTCACCTCTCACCATCTCAGAAGTGGAAAGTATCATCAGTAAGCTTAAACCCTCCAATTGTCAGGGAGATACATGCCTCGCTACTATTATCAAGGAAGCTTCTCACGAACTAGCTCCCTTCATCACAGCCTTTATTAATTCTTCCTTCAATACTGGCACTGTCCCTGATAACCTCAAGTGGGTCATTCCCCTCTTAAAAAAACCTACTTTGGACACAAGCATACCTACTAACTATAGGCCCATCACCACTGTCCCCGCTCCTACTCAAAATCCTAGATCGTGCGGCTTATCTGAAGATACAGGACTACCTCGAATCTAATAATCTCCTCAGCTTTAGACAATCTGGCTTCCGCCCTAAGCATGGAACTGAGACGGCACTTATCGACCTTAAGACACAAATTGAGGACCTCAAAGATAAGGGTAAACTAGCCCTGCTACTTCTTCTCGATTTATCAGCGGCTTTTGACTTGGTCAACCACCAAATCCTCTGCCAGCATCTCACAACTGCTGCCCATTTCTCAGACAAAGCCACCACTTGGATCAGATTGTTCCTCATCAATAGGTCCATGAGGGTCTTCTCCCCTTCCGCCTCGGCTGGACCATCACCAGTCGTTTGTGGGGTCCCCCAAGGAACTTGTGTTTCACCCACACTCTACAATGTGTTCACCAAACCTCTTTTTGACATACTTGACTATCTGGGTGTCACATACACCAACTATGCTGATGACACCCAGATACTCATTCCCATTACGGGTGACCACACTAGAGACACTTAGGCTCTGAATGAGGTATATCAAGTCATACAGGCTTGGATGGCCCAACATGAGCTGTGTCTCAACAATGACAAGACAGAGCTCCTCATCCTTGGCTCACAAAACAGTCTTAACAGGCTGGACCCGGCTTTCAAAGCCTTCAACATTGATGGTAACACCACCCAGGTCATTAATAATACCAAAACCCTTGGAATCTATCTGGATTCCACACTCTCGCTCAATAGACAGACCAACGCTGTCATTGCAGCTTCAGCATACACCTGCAAACTGATTTCAGCCTGTCGCCCTTTCCTTACCACACCCAACTGCACCACCCTCGCCAGGACATTGGTCATGTCTAAATTAGATGACTGCAATGCTCTGTACCCAGGGACTAGTCAACGCAACCTAAACAAACTCCAGGTTACTCAAAATAATGCTATTAGGGCTGCCCTCAACTTCCCTAGATCTTCACACATCTCAGACACAAGGCGAAGCCTTCATTGGTTACCAGTCAGCCATAGAATATCACTCAAAACGTTTGCTCTCATGCATAAATGTATGAATAATCAGGCCCCCATTTACGTGGTAAACCGTTTTTGATCATCACTCTTCCTCATGCCCATTGAGATCTGTTCAATCTCACAGTCTCAACGTACCAAGATACAAATTTCAAAAAGCGGGCGGGGTGAGCTTTCCCGTCCTTGTCGCTAAACTCTGGCACTCCCTGCCTAATCCTATCAGGATTGATCCATCCTTCCACTCTTTTAAGCACAAAGCCAAGTTATGGCTGGCAACCCAAGATGTATAACTGTACACTCCACATCAACGCTTTACCACACTATAGATCACCTACCTTTGGCCCTTCCTTCTGCTCTTTCTAAATTCTGCTCTCCCACCTCCTTCTATAGTTGCTTCATTATGTACTACTGCTTACCCTCCTGCCTACCATTTGCTCAGACTGTTAACTTCCTGTGCATGCCATTTATTATGTACTACCGTTTATCTTCCTGCCTACTATTTATTCAGACTGTTAACTTCCTGTGCCTGCCATTATGTAAATACCTGTAATTTGTACCTTTTTGTCCTATGTAACTGTAACAAAAGATATGCGCCCAGCAGCCTTGGAGGCAGGTGCACTCTACAAATAAAACAAATACAAATAATACAAATGTGGTCACAATGTCTTGGACCCTCCCTAACACCTGTTGCCTCAGTCAAATACGTTGGTAACATCCTTAAGAATCTCCTGTCTGTAATGACAGCACAAAAGATCAAGACGTGTGGTCACACGGGCAAATACTGGTATCAAAAGAAAAACTGGGGAATTTCGTCTCCGATGTGCAAACAAAAGGGGATAGGCTCAGTCAGTAGAAAATTACGTCTTCATATTTTATTAATCAAGTACACACAATGATATAAAAAATTACGATAACACATAATAAATCATAAAACTAATAGAAATACATGTTAAAATCATCCAGTTTTGGTACTGCCTAAAACTGAGGTAGTACATCTATTTCAAGAGAGAATACAATTATAGGGTAGTGTAAATGTTCAAGTAAGCCCTATTAAGTATGCCCTGCTGCAGTCAGGGTTGATAGTTATAATTCTTGTGGGGACATCATGTGATCGCGGTAGCGCGGTCTCGCGAGATCTCGGCGCAACTTGATCTCGCGGACCCGCGTGCCGCGAGTAGGGACTTTGGTGCCAGTCGGAAGCTGGTGGAGCGCCAGACAAGTCGGTCTAGACAGCGCTGCTCCATGTGAGGAGCCAACGTGACTGAAGGCCCAAGCCAGTACCAGCTCACTTCCAGGGCATAAGTCCAATGCCAAGGAAGGCCACGTGGGGGCCCTGGAAGTATACAGCATGCAGCGCATATGCACGCCCTGCCTTCAGTGCAAATAACTGGAAGGCCTACCCAAGACTGTGAGTACCTGCCCCGTCCCAAACATGGACTATTGCAATCACGAGTTTTGTTAATCAATAAAGGTAGTTACAATTACCCTGGCGTCCTGTCGTCCTTAGAGGCCACAACATAACTGGCGATGAGGATATCTGAATACCCACGGACACTCCATGCAAGGCGCCACACCGCCCCCGCCGTTTCTCCCCTCACCTGGGACCCCGACAATTCCGTGGATGCAGTGGGAGCCACTCTTCTCCACGTACCTTGAGGCCGTAGGCGGCACAGGATACGCCCCCGCCAGGAAGAAGGCGATGCTGCTGAACGCAATGGGAGTCGAAGGACAGCGCATTTTTGCCAGTTTGACAGCTATACCTGTGGATGACGACGACGTCTACAAAGAGGCGATCTGTCGTATTGTAAAGCGGTTCACCAATAAGGAGAACATAGTGCTACAAAGGCTGAGGTTCTACACCCGCAAACAAGAAGGGAGCGAACCTGTGGACGACTACCTCACCCGGATGAGGGAGCTAGCGTCCTTATGCACTTTCGGTGAAAACTCAGAAAAGGTCATCTGCGACATGCTGGTCGTCCACACCAACTCCAGGAAAGTACAGGACAAGCTCATACAAGAAAAGGAAGTGACCCTCGACAAGGCTATCCAAATTGCCAGGGCGGAAGAAGAAACCTCCAGCAGGCGCAAAGAGGTGGGAAGTCATCCACCCGTACCCGAGATGACGGCGCTGCAATGGAGAGGGCGCAGAGACAAGCAGTCCCGCGACAGCCCCAGAGAAAAGGGCCACGTGGCTCCTGCATGCACGTGGCGGGAAAAGACCGTTTCCCGTGTTGATGGCGACCGTGCTTCAAGCGATGAGGACGAGACACAGGACAGACCGATGGTCGTCATGGTCAACGCTCTTCACACCAGGAGGGAAAAGCCCCACTGCACCATTAAAGTCGACAGCATGGAAATACGTGTCATGGCGGACTCTGGATCGGACCTCACCATCCTTCTGATAGACACTTACAAGGAGATGATGGGGAAGGCTAAAGTGGAGATCAAATCGACCCGGCAAAAACCGATGGTTTTCGGCGGTGCAACCGTCGACCTACTGGGTTACATCAGGGCCCAAATTGAATTCAAAGGGAGGTCTACCATCTCCAAAGTGTACTTCTCAACCAGAGGGCCGGCCGTGCTCGGGTGGGACGATCAACACAGACTCAGCATCAAGCTAGACCACAGCACTCCGGAACAGGTACTCATGGTCTCCGCAGGAGCAGCGCTAAACTTCAAGGAGATGTTCCCAAGCCTGTTTTCTGAGAAACCGGGGAAAGTGAGAGACTTTGTTCACAAGATTCGTTTAAAACCCAATGCTGTGCCTGTGAAACACAAAGTTTGACAGGTGCCGGCCACGGCAAGACCGCCGTTAGAGGCCCACCTCCGGAGGATGGTCGAAGAAGGGACCATTGAGACCGTGGAATCCTCAGAGTGGCTGAGTCCGGTGGTTCTAGTCAAGAAGAAATCCAGCAACGACCTCAGAATATGCATTGACCTGCGGAGTCTAAACCTAGAGGTCGTCACGGATAGCTTCCCGCTCCCCAGTATCAGCAAAATTGTCTTGATGATGAAGGAGGCAACAATTTTTTCAAAGCTTGACATGCGTAACGCCTATCACCAGATTCCTTTACACAAGTCTTCACGCCCCCTTACGGCGTTCATCACTCCATCGCCCCTTTCAATACACCCGCATGCCATTTGGGCTGTCCTCGGCAGCGTCAGCATTCCAGAGAATGATGAATGCCCTCCTCAAGGACCTCACTAATGTCTCATTCTTTCAGGATGACATCCTCGTGTATGCCAAGGACAACGAGATTCATGACAAGGCCCTCAAGGAAGTCCTGAGTAGGCTTCAGGAAGCAGGAGTTCATCTTCGCCACGAGAAATGTTTTTTCCGAGTGAGAAAAGTAGAATACCTAGGGTACTGCATCTCGAGCGAAGGAATGAGCCCCAAGAAAAACCTGATGTAGGCCATAGCGGATGGCCCAGCTCCGAGGTCCAGAGAGGAACTCCGCTCATTCCTGGGCCTAGCAGAATACTACACGAAGTTCGTCTCAAGGTTCTCCGAAACCACGTCCCCCATGAGGGATCTTTTGAAGAAGGGGGCAACCTACTCTTGGGGCCCAGAGCAAGACGGGGCTTTCACTGAAATCAAACGCAGAATTCTGCACGCACCTTGCCTGAAGCCCTTCAACCCCGAATGGGACACCTGCATCACTACGGATGCCAGCGCATATGGACTGGGGGCCACCCTGACCCAGAAGAAGGGCGACACTGAAAACATTGTGCATTTGCATCCAAAGCACTATCGCCAGCGGAGAAGAATTACTCCACCGTGGAGAAAGAAATGTTGGCGTGTGCCTGGGCCGTCGCCTACTTCAGGTCGTACGTTTGGGGCACGAAATTCAGGCTGGTCACCGACCACAAGCCCCTCATCCACAGGTTGAGCCCAGGTGGCACCAAGACTGCCACCCCGAGACTGGCCAGGATCGCCGCAAAACTCCAAGAGTACACGTACAAAATAGCCCACATTGCTGGCTGGAAAAACGCACAAGCAGACTGCATGTCCAGGCTCCTGAAACAAGACGCCCCTGGGACCACATTCCTAGAAGACGAATGCGTTGTAGCCTCAATAGGCGACTTAAGGAACGTCAAGTATATGGATATGAGTGAGCGTCACTGGCAGGAGGAGTTTGAGCAGGACGATGCCCTAAGGCGCGTAACAGCCTGGGTCCGCGGAGGGTGGCCTGATGAAAGGGCGATTCCCGAAGGTCTACGCCCTTACTGGAAGGTGAACGATGAAATTACGGCCATGAACGGTCTCATTTTGAGAGGCGACCGAGTGATCCCGCCCAGTGGGATTCGCAAAGTGATACTGTGCAGAGCGCACTCAGGCCATTTGAGGTGCAACATGACCAGGCGCAGGATACGCGATGCCTACTGGTGGCCAGGCATGGATCAGTGATCCTGGCTCCGTGTTGGTTGAGCTTGGTTTTGAGCGATGCTACTTTTGTATTTATGTCATCCAGTTTTTCATGGAAGGATGCAAAATTCTTGGCCATGGACTCCATCATTGCAGTTAGGTCAAGGTGGGGAGGATCTGATGGTATGTCCACATCTTCCTGACCTGTGGAAGGGCCCCCCTGCTCAGGCCTGGGCACCGCCTTGGAGAACTTCTCCATAGCTCTGACCTTGTTGGCACCTCGAGACATATTAGATATTGTGGGGGGTTGTGGTTATGCACTCCTGGGGCAGTCAGGTGTCGCTTTTGCCCCTGTGGGGTGCCCCACACTGTAGCTCCCGGAGCTACAAACTCAGGAGACAAGGCAGTATAGTATCAACGTTGTAGGTAATTACACAACATATAGCTCAAGGCAGAGTGTCGCAGCGGGAACAAGGGAGGAATATGTTCTCTATCTGATGCTCAGCGCCTGCATTCGACACCACTGATGTGAACGGGCCAGCTGCGTTCCGTTTCTGCGTAAAGGAAGATGCCAGGTAGAGGTCAGCGGAATTATCATGCACTTGCAAGGAGCCAGCGGTGCAATTGAAGGGTAGTGGTTGGTTGGTTGGTTGTGCGACAATATTGCAGGTATTCTTGTCAGGCCACCGAAGTAGTGGCTGCAGATGCAGTATAAGTGTGCTGCCACACCACCGTATGATCAGGTACCTGAAGGTATGGGCAACGAAACGTGGATGAGGGCATAGGTGCCGGTCATGTGTCAATGTCCATGGGTAGATACCCCTGAGTGTTCTGTGTTTCTGCGGTGGTTTGGAGAGGCATCAGGATGGCATACAGTACTGTGTCCGGGCAGGTCATAAAGAAAATACTTGATGAGATGGTGGGGGCGTCAGTGATGTGGCCCTCGGGCCGCCCCGCTCCGGTTATGCTCAGGGTGTGGTAAACTCTGTAGCAGCCGGCCCCAGGTTGGAAAGAGGCATGTATGTGTGGCAAGGATGTGGGCAAAATCCCAGCCGGTATGGTGTTCTAGACAGACAGAGCCCCAGAGGCTGGACGAGCCGGGAGGAGCGGGAGCTGGGCCCCGGCAACGCCCGGGGAATAGGTATGCAGCTTCGGCCTTTTCCAGGTGCTGTAGCCTGTCGGTGTGATCCGGCCGCTGGAGCGACCACGTCAGCTCCCCACCGCAGTTGTATTCTGTCGAGGTGTAGGTGGGAGGGCCGCGCCAGCCGCGACCGCACCGCCGGTGGCCACGGGCCCTGTGAATCCCACCAGCAGCGTAGCCCTCCTCACCCCTCCAGCGCACTTACTTGAGGCGAGGTCGGGCTGGGCTCGGCACACAGAGGTCCGGTCGAGGTATTCCAGGCCAGTAGGAGGGGCTGCAGCCTGTCGCAGGCCGCCCGCCGCTCTCAGCAGAGTCACTCAGGTGGATACGGTGTGCGCACCCAGGGAGACACAGGCCGCATATCACTAGCTTGGCCCTGTGTGCTCCACGATAGTATATGGAGCCCAGCTACACAGGTCCTTAAAACAGCATCCGGCTCGGCACCACCAGCAGGAAAGAGCAGTCGACGACACTCCCCGTCTCGTCCGCCCGCACCGGACTCCACGGGTGCCTGCACAGCGGGAACTCGATGCAGGGCCAGGGGCACGCAGCTCCACGCAGCCCAGTGGGCAGGCCTGCCACCGGCTCAGCTGTCCTCAAGTTCAGGGGGCTGTATCACAGTCGCGGGCCTCCGATTCTCTTCAATGTCAGAGATAAGCATGCCTCACACTCACGGGAACGTGTAGAGGCAGTTGTAGGGCCCAGTATATGGAGAATCTGCCGTTGTTGCCGGATTGGTGTCGGTATCACACAGAGCTTCCCAGCTAGGCAGCCATCTTGCAGGCTGCTCAAGAGCTCCCCCCACTCTATAAGTTAAATTAACATAACATTAGAAGTTGCTACTTATAAAAGGTCATGGGAATCTTTTTCTTAGGTAATGAGAAGATCTTGTTCGTTAGCTAAATTTAAATAAAATCATGCCCTATACATTATGAAGTAGGGAGCAGAGGGAACAGTGCGGTTTTGCTACAGTATCTCCTTTGGAACAAGCTATGCCTCTCTCTTTATCTCTTTCTCTCTTTCTCTCTCTCACTGACTCTCTCACACACACACGTGAAGGCTGTATTGTGAGGTGTGCATTTGTTAGTCGCCAAAGCCTTTATTGACTGCAGTGTGACCAGAGACAGAATAGAGACATTCTGATGTGGGTGGGACATGCTGCATTAGTTCGTTGTCTATAGAGGGTAAGATGAAGGGGGCGTGGTTAGGCACTGCAGGGGTGCTGGAGTCGTACAGACCTTGCAAGGGAACCAGCTAAGCAAGCCACTTGGTCTACAAGCACACTGGTTAGTTTCCATATTGTTTCTCCATTTTCAGTGTTTGTGCAAACAGCGGCCATCACACAAAAAGTCCTCAATTGCCTTCATGCTAACAGAAGAGCATTGATTTGATTCTGTCTCTTTTAGAAAAATGTGCAATGTGCATGTACAATGATCACTTCCAGTATATAGTGCATCCTTAATAAGAATGCTATACGTGTCTGAGCAAAGTGCATTATCAAAACCCCCAATAACCGTATACGTGATTTTCTGGTAGGTTATCATTCTAGGATGGACAGTCTGGTGCACCCTTGATGTACTCTTTCGAAACACACCTCTGATGAAGGGGAAATGGGTCAACAGCACCAATCAAGGCAACTGGCTGTTTTGTATACAACAAAGTCCATTTGGGAACATACAACAGATCGTTATATTTGATAAATATGTCTATGAGGAAAGTAATGTATGTTTGAATGCACATTGGGCTTGATGCCCATTTCATTTTTCACACAAAGTGTTTGTGACCATGAAACGTATATTCTCATTTGGACAGCAACAGGATTTGGACATGAGGATAAAACGAAGGCACTATCTGTTACTTAAGTGGGCGAGAAGGTGCACAACTGCCGCCAAATTTCACAAGCGGAGTGGCTTGGAGCGCTGTGGGGATGCCCACTCCCCGATGCACAGAAACCCCTAGAGAAGTATATATAATATACACAATGGGATCAATATCTCAAGGTAAGAGGTCCCACCTCCGACTTGTCAGATAACCTTTTATCAAATGGTGCAAGTACGTGCACCTCTTTCCTGGAGGAGGAGAGGAGTGCACACAGTTTAAGCAAATGCAGTCATTTTGAAATAATTGGAGCAGGCGGCTATTTCGAGAATGTATAACCCACCCCACTGTTGTGCTGCCATTCTCTTTTCTGCCAACACTCACACTGATCATTTACGTTGTGCCTCACATTCCAGGGTAGGAGCGTTCTCGTGGCAGCTCCTGGCCTTACTGACAGCTTGCTTTATGTCCCCCTGTGGTCTTACTCCCAGTTTCCTTTACTGAACTGGGCGAGATTGGCATCAAAGTGGTTCCCATTGAACCTCTGGAGCTGACCTTGCAGCATCCATCTGCCCTCATGTACGTACACATGTCCATGAGTTATCCACTTCCTATTGCAGCCATGTAACATGTGGTTAGGTGACCCCACTCAGAGGGCAGCGGTGGAGAGGGTCAGTCATTTTCAGCCAAAAGAGCCATAAGCACAACTATTTTCATCCAAATGCTTCTCGCAGAGCACAAAGTAATCCAGACCCAGACTTCCCATAAAAAGTGACACAACATTGAGCCTGCTTTAATATTTTGCAACCTCTCTGAGAATCCATTTAGACTGCATTAAGATCATGAATGTTGGGGAGCAGCAGTGATTATGAGAGACTGTAAGGTCCTGCTGTGTGTAGTCCAAATGCATGTAATATGCATGTAAAAAGCACTCTGCAGTACCTCCGGGACAATGTTTCAGACTTCGGTTGCAATATTTACATTAATAACCATTTATTTCCAACACAGGACGGCTTTCTGTACTCCTGCCTAGACAGAACCCAGGCAAGGTGGTAAATCGACAAAATGTTAACAGTGGTTATCCATTTTGCACATAGAAAATCATGTAAAGCTGCATTACAAATGATGCTTTAACACAAACTGCACCCAACATTTAGACCTCTCGTGGTGGAAGCGATCATGGCCCTCGTTAAACGGAAATTTGCAGGGATGCAAGTCTAATATGGCAATCCGTTAGCGCTAGGGCCAAAATGGCCCTTGTGCAAAAAGGATACTCTTTTTATTCATTACTTTGCCTATTTGTAACAGGGCACACAGTACACACTAGAGCAAAAACTGTCCTGGGGCATAAATGCAATGAAAAAATGGGTATTTGCACTAGAGCACTTTTTTCCCTAGTGCTGAGAAAAATGTGTGCTGCTATATTTTGAAATGTCACTGTTCATATAGTTGAAAGTACACTTTTCCTCTTCCAAAAAAAAAAGTATTCAAAACTACATACATTCAAAACCAGTGGTATTTAAACCCCGGCCTTTCCATAGAGAATCAATGTTCTATGGCAAATTGCTGTCGTTTATATACCACTAGTAAACATGTCAATGGCAATCTTTTTTTTTAAATACCCCGTGCCTTCCTTACCCCGTGTTGCATATCATCGAAACGCCTGCCCCTTTCTCCCTTACTCTCTTGGAAGGGATGCTGCCCACAGGGTTTCTACTGGGGGCACTGGAGGGGCACCATAGTGACCCAATATGCATACCTCAGCAAATACAATGACCAGTGAAAAGGTAAAAAACTATAAAATTCTCTGAAGGAGACACAGTTGACAAACAGGAATGAACCACAGATCTGGGTGTGTGGGGGTTGAGGGGGGGATACAGTCAAACCCTCATCCAATTTTACACCAAGATTGTATACGACTGTTAAAGGCCCCAGACAAAGATCCAGCAAGTGCGTCACAAGGCTTAGGACAAAGGGCTACATTTGTGTAAAGCCTCAAGACCTTAGTCTTAGATCCATTAAGCTTAACCTTGAACCAACAAATCCATGCATCCAAAGCTGGAAGACGAGCACTATTCAGCTCTACTCATCGTCTCGTCCACATACATATAAAATGATTCAACAAGATATGCCAAAGTGCAAAAGAACAGCCACTGCTGGGTCCCACAGTAAAGTGTCCAAGCAATAAAGAGGCAGTGAGAACCCCTGAAAGTGACTACGAAGAAACCAGCAAACCAGTTCAATGACCCCTCTTCAATTTCCAAACGATTCGAGCGAGACACAAGCAGTCGGTGGTTGATCGTATCAAAGTAGCCGACAGATATAATAAAATGAGAGCCGCTACCCCGCTCGATCAGCACAAATCATCAAGCACACTGACCAGTGCTACTTCACGGCCCATACAGCAGCCGGACCATGTCTAAAAAAGACAAAGCTCCTAATCCTCATACAACCAAGAAATAGTAGAGCCCCTTAGTTACTAATAGTTCATTTTTGGTGTGAATTAGTCCCTCCAGCCAAAATCAGGTGGCCCCAATTACAGAGCTTCCTCTTTGTTAAAGGAAGTCTGGCCTGGTCCTTGCCCTGTGATATGGATAATGTGGGATCTTTGGGGACATTGGAAAGAGTCGCCCAGATATCCGGCCGGCTTGCCTGCAATCGTACCAGGTCCATTCTACCCTCCTGGGTTGATTGAAATGAATCATATAACTTACAAAAACAAATGTGACCCATGAATCTGTGAAATTACTTCATGATTACAAATATTTCTTATTAACACAAGCTTTGTCAGATTATGAGATATTAGAACAAATGTTTTCATAGAAAGATGTTGCAGAATCATAGCTGCTAAACACCATCTCTGTTAACCATTTTATAGCTCTTCAGTTCCTAGGAACTTAAATTTAAATTCCCTATAACTGGCCGTGCAAGACCGCCACATGGCAGTCTCTCAATTTAACTTCCTGGCAGTCGGCCCCTGTATGGATTTCAGTATTGACAGACACTCGTAATACATGCCGGGCGGATAAATGAAGCGCAGTGCCCCTTCCCCCCCCAACCCCCGGCTTGGGAGTGGGTGGATGCTGTGCTTCTTGGATTTGATATCCTAGACAGGCAGTGCTAACCCCCTGTCCTCCAGGGGTCGATAAATTGAGTTGAAACTGGAGGAATTCAAAATTAAATGCTATATGAATCAACATATTTCCACTTATTATGCAGACCTCCTGCTGTTACACCAAGAGCAAGTCATGCATTCTTAGGACTGTCCGCCATTTCACACAATTATTGACAGTGGCCGGCCGACTGCCACCTCCATTTTTGCCCACATTTCAGTGCAATACATAGTTCACTCTGTTAGCGAAGGACAGTTATTCAGTGCCTATCTTGGAGGGCACAATGTTAGTGCATGTATTGCCTTTAGCACCTCTGACAGTCCCTGCAGGGTTTCTAGTTAAATCCAATAAATTGTTGGTCTTGGGCTTTGGATTCCACTGAAACCATAACAAACGGAAGGCAATTGATGTGACTAATACTTGTATACACGAATCACTGCTTTCAGAAATACACAGGTACATGTTTTCAGCCATTGAGAGAGAAACTTGCCTACAGGCAAATCACGCGATGCCTCCAAGATACAGTGGTTTATTGAACCCCAGCGGTGAGAAGGGTGTGCACCAGGGCTGAAGTCGGCGGTGAGAAGAGTGTGACTGTGCACTGGCGACGGTTGTTAGCTGTGGTGAAATCCAATTGACTAAAGACCTGAAGCGAGCATTGCATTTTGGGGGAACGGTTCAAAGCCCAGCGTAAGAAATCCTACACTTTTCCAGGTGTGTTGCTTCTTAAACTGGGAGGAACTAGTGAACTGTCCATGGAAGAGCTACCTGAAAATTGAGATGATCCCGGAGTATTCAAAATTTTGTGTCAAGCACACATCAATTCTGTGAGCTTGGAAGTAAACTACAGACTTTCATATTCCTAGTTCTATCCTGACCGGATCCCCGCTGTCAGGCAATTATCCAACCATAACCCCTACCAGTGTCCCTTTCGCCTCATCCCATTGTTCTTACGTCTACATTTTTTGCATGTTTTTAAAGTTTGGGCTGGTCTCTTTCAGTACTGCTTGCACTTGTCTCACTGTGCCACATGTTGTGATCTGTGTAAGAGAGTCTGCCACAGAACGCTCCATTTCCTGCTCTTCGGCCTTCCCTCTGATGCTGCCAGCAAAGGCAAGGGACATAGAGAGGCCGGGTCATAGATGGGTGCCGAGAGGTGCGGCGGAATGCGGGAGGAACCGAAGGAAGAAGGTGTGAAAAGAACGATGAGATGGAAGCTGCTTGCAGAAGGGTGGAACGAGCCTGCACATCACACATAGCTCATTGGCCATCACTGAAAACCTCCTGCTCGCCTGCAAAACTAACGTGTTAGGAGCCATTGGCTCACACAATTCTCTGTCTAAAGGCCTTAAAGACGCAGATCATTTAATGTGCCAACTCGCTTCACGCCGCTCTTCCCTTTATGCTCTTCCCTTTTTTTTTTTTTTTTTTTAAAGCTCCGACGGCAGGCGGATCAGCCGGCGGCCATTTCGAAGGCCTTTATAAGGCCAATAGCCCTGTTTGCCCCTGTTCACTCCAGGAGCTCCAAACATCAGATCCTGAACTTAACCGGTCACTAATACCCACCGGAAACATTTACTCTTCGAGACTGGACACCACGATGCTGTATATGTGAGTACATCCACAGCCGCACCACTCCCATTACTGAGCATTACTATTATTGATTGCACCATTTTTGTAGGTATGCATACCTGTTGCCCTGAGCTTATTGCCATTGCTCTTCTCAAGTGCACGCGCCTATCGTGCAGCAACGTTTTAGGTGCCGAGTCGCTCTAGCCCATTGCCTACCACTCAATGTCCTCATGCCTGCAAAACATGCTGTACCTACTGTCGTACCTCTGCTGTGCCTAGTCCATGGCTTGTTTGTGCCTCCGCACATCTCTTACCATTGTCTTTGCACTATGAACGCTGCTTATCTTTGATTGTGCTATTAGCCTACTGCTAATCTTTGATTGTGTTATTAGCCTACTGCTAATTTTTTATTGTGTTTTTAGCTTACTGCTAATCTTTAATTGTGCTATTGGCCTACTGCTAACCTTTGATTGTGCTTTTAGCCTACTGCTAATCTTTGATTGTGTTATTAGCCTTCTGCTTATCCTCGATTGTGCCACTTGCCCACTGCTAATCTTTGATTAGACCACTTGCCCTTTCCTCATCCTTGACTGCAGTCCACCAGTCGGACCTACCACTTGCTCATTATGTTGATGCTGCTACACAGCATTGCTCTTGGTATCATTACTTATCAGTGAACACACCTGCCTCAGGTTCTTTACGTGCACCGCATTGTAGCTCCTTCCACCGTCCTACTCCAATTGAGACCACTAAGGATACCTTACCACCTCACCTTTGCCACGCATCGCTCAAAATGCCTGGGCACCCTAGTACTACTAGCCCCAGGCCACCCTCACCTTTCACGCTCAAACTCACACTCAACACTCCACTCATCTCATCTGACCTAGCTTCCAATCCATACCTCAACTCTCCTGCCCTCTGGCTTCAGCATTTTGCCTCTAAACCCACACCCAACTGACCCTGCTCTCTTCTCTTCAGGAACTCTAGACTTAAGTCTAGATTTCAACACATACCGCGTCACAAGTGCAATCCTCATCAAACAACTAAAGCTCCCCTACCATCTACTCCCATTCCACCACCAGCCCTAAAAAATACTTTCAAAGAAATAAAGATCAAGGGCACACTCATTAATGCCAGGTCCCTACGGGCTCACGCACTCGACATCGCTGATCCTATTACTAGCCATGACCTAGACTTCATCGCCATCACTGAGACTGGGCCCCATACTGCTTCTGGCCCTCTCCTTTCCCTCGCTATGCCTAATGGTTATTCCATTATCAGATGCGACCGCAATTCAGGCCTGTCCAAAGGCGGTGGCGTCGCCTTCATACACAAAGACAGCATTAACAGAATCATATCTAACGTACAAATCACATCAGCGGAGTTACTATCCGTCAAACTTTCTATCTCTCCTATCAAGACTGCTACTCTGCACCTTGTATACAAACCTCCAGGCCCCCTCAATACCTTCTCTGAAGATCTTACTACCATCTTACTAGAGAAGACCAAGCTTAACTCCCAAATCATCTTGCTTGCCGACCTTAACCTTGGACTCCTCGAACCTAACGACCATCCGGCACTGGAAATTGCTAGTACTCGTTCTAACTTAGGCTTCACACATCGTTTATGCGAACCTACCCATAACAAAGGTCGAACACTCGACTGGGTAGCCGACCTTAACTGCAACATCGATATAGAACTGAAAACTGCATGCACATGGTCTGACCACCACAACATCCCAGCCTCTGACATGCCTACTAAACAAGACATCGCACCTGCAATACCTACTAGAAACAAAAAGGACATTACACGTGACAAACTTCTCCCCCTCATTGCCCACACTTAACAAAATCACACATTCATGTACCGACCCTACCACCCTTATGGATGCCTACAACCGCACCATGTGCTCTAAGCCATAAATACGATAGCCCCCACCACATTTAGGAAACCTAAACAGCGAGCGCATCTCAACACTTGGTTCACCCCACAATTGAGAGTGCTAGGCAAAGAAAAACGAACCGCCGAAACACGGTGGAAAAGTCTCCCTTGCCAATCCAACAAAGACAACCTTTGTGTGGCTACTCTTAACTACAAGGAAGCTATCTTCCAAGTTAAAAACGAGATCTACAACACTCGCATTTCACAAGCTAACTCCAACACAAAGGAGCTATTCAAAATCTTGAAGGAGTTAGAGTCACCCTCCTCCCCACCTGATACCTGCAGTAAAGACAGCGCCTGGTGCACCAACATCCAAAAAGCACTCTTTGACAAGATAGCCAAGCTCCAGTTAAAAATGAATAACAAAACAAAATGCCTTCAAAACAAAACAGTACAGAATCCCACAACCTCCCCATTGGTTCACACTCATGAACCATTTAACTTCTCACCTCTCACCATCTCAGAAGTGGAAAGTATCATCAGTAAGCTTAAACCCTCCAATTGTCAGGGAGATACATGCCCCGCTACTATTATCAAGGAAGCTTCTCACGAACTAGCCCCCTTCATCACGGCCTTTATTAATTCTTCCTTCAATACTGGTACTGTCCCCGATAACCTCAAGGACGCGTGGGTCATTCCCCTCTTACAAAAACCTACTTTGGACACAAGCATACCTACTAACTATAGGCCCATCACCACTGTCCCCTTCCTACTCAAAATCCTAGATCGTGCGGCTTATCTGTAGATACAGGACTACCTCGAATCTAATAATCTCCTCAGCTTTAGACAATCTGGCTTCCGCCCTAAGCATGGAACTGAGACGGCACTTATCGACCTTAAGACACAAATTGAGGACCTCAAAGATAAGGGTAAACTAGCCCTGCTACTTCTTCTCGATTTATCAGCGGCTTTTGACTTGGTCAACCATCAAATCCTCTGCCAGCATCTCACAACTGCTGCCCATTTCTCAGACAAAGCCACCACTTGGATCAGATCGTTCCTCATCCATAGGTCCATGAGGGTCTTCTCCCCTTCCGCCTCGGCTGAACCATCACCAGTCGTTTGTGGGGTCCCCCAAGGAACTTGTGTTTCACCCACACTCTACAATGTGTTCACCAAACCTCTTTTGGACATACTTGACTATCTGGGTGTCACATACACCAACTATGCTGATGACACCCAGATACTCATTCCCATTACGGGTGACCACACTAGAGACACCTAGGCTCTGAATGAGGTATATCAAGTCATACAGGCTTAGATGGCCCAACATGAGCTGTGTCTCAACAATGACAAGACGGAGCTCCTCATCCTTGGCTCACAAAACCGTCTTAACAGGCTGGACCCGGCTTTCAAAGCCTTCAACATTGATGGTAACACCATCCAGGTCATTAATAATACCAAAACCCTCGGAATCTATCTGGATGCCACACTCTCGCTCAATAGACAGACCAACGCTGTCATTGCAGCTTCAGCATACACCTGCAAACTGATTTCAGCCTGTCGCCCTTTCCTTACCACACCCAACTGCACCACCCTCGCCAGGACATTGGTCATGTCTAAATTAGATGACTGCAATGCTCTGTACCCAGGGACTAGTCAACGCAACCTAAACAAACTCCAGGTTACTCAAAATAATGCTATTAGGGTTGCCCTCAACTTCCCTAGATATTCACACATCTCAGACACAAGGCGAAGCCTTCATTGGTTACCAGTCAGCCATAGAATATCACTCAAAACGCTTGCTCTCATGCATAAATGTGTGAATAATCAGGCCCCCATTTACCTGGTAAACCGTTTTTGATCATCACTCTTCCTCATGCCCATTGAGATCTGCTCAATCTCACAGTCTCAACGTACCAAGATACAAATTTCAAAAAGCGGGTGGGGTGAGCTTCCTTGTCCTTGCCGCTAAACTCTGGAACTCCCTGCCTAAACCTATCAGGATTGATCCATCCTTCCACTCTTTTAAGCACAAAGCCAAGTTATGGCTGCCAACCCAAGATGTATAACTGTACACTCCACATCAACTCTTTACCACACTATAGATCACCTACCTTTGGCCCTTCCTTCTGCTCTTTCTAAATTCTGCTCTCCCACCTCCTTCTATAGTTGCTTCATTATGTACTACTGCTTACCTTCCTGCCTACCATTTGCTCAGACTGTTAACTTCCTGTGCATGCCATTTATTATGTACTACCGTTTATCTTCCTGTCTACTATTTATTCAGACTGTTAACTTCCTGTGCCTGCCATTATGTAAATACCTGTAATTTGTACCTTTTTGTCCTATGTAACTGTAACAAAAGATATGCGCCCAGCTGCCTTGGAGCCAGGTGCACTCTACAAATAAAACAAATACAAATAATACAAATGTGGTCACAATGTCTTGAACCCTCCCTAACACCTGTTGCCTCAGTCAAATACGTTGGTAACATCCTTAAGAATATCCTGTCTGTAATGACAGCACAAAAGATCAAGACGTGTGGTCACACGGGCAAATACTGGTATCAAAAGAAAAACTGGGGAATTTCGTCTCCGATGTGCAAACAAACGGGCATAGGGTCAGTCAGTAGAAAATTACGTCTTCATATTTTATTAATCAAGTACACACAATGATATAAAAAATTACGATAACACATAATAAATCATAAAACTAATAGAAATACATGTTAAAATCATCCAGTTTTGGTACTGCCTAAAACTGAGGTAGTACATCTATTTCAAGAGAGAATACAATTATAGGGTAGTGTAAATGTTCAAGTAAGCCCTATTAAGTATGCCCTGCTGCAGTCAGGGTTGATAGTTATAATTCTTGTGGGGACATCATGTGATCGCGGGAGCGCGGTCTCGCGAGATCTCGGCCCAACGTGATCTCGCGGACCCGCGCTCCGCTAGTAGGGACTTTGGCGCCAGTCGAAGCTGGTGGAGCGCCAGACAAGTCGGTCTGGGCAGCGCTGCTCCATGTGAGGAACCAACGTGACTGAAGGCCAAAGCCAGTACCAGCTCACTTCCAGGGCGTAAGTCCAATGCCAAGGAAGGCCACGTGGGGGCCCTGGAAGTATACAGCATGCAGCGCATATGCACGCCCTGCTTCCAGTGCAAATAACTGGAAGACCTACCCAAGACTGTGAGTACCTGCCCTGTCCCAAACATGGACTTTTGCAATCACGCGTTTTGTTAATCAATAAAGGCAGTTACAATTACCCTGGCGTCTTGTCGTCCTCAGAGGCCACAACATAACTGGCGACGAGGATATCTGAATACCCACGGACCCTCCATGCAAGGCGCCACACCGCCCCCAGCGTTTCTCCCCTCACCTGGGAACCCGGCAATTCCGTGGATGCAGTGGGAGCCACTCTTCTCCACGTACCTTGAGGCCGTAGGTGGCACAGGATACGCCCCACCCAGGAAGAAGGCGATGCTGCTGAACGCAATGGGAGTCGAAGGACAGCGCATTTTTGGCAGTTTGACAGCTATACCTGTGGATGACGACGACGACAATGTCTACAAAGAGGCGATCCATCGTATTGTAAAGCGGTTCACCAATCAGGAGAACATAGTGCTACACAGGCTGAGGTTCTACACCCGCAAACAAGAAGGGAGCGAACCTGTGGACGAGTACCTCACCCAGATGAGGGAGCTAGCGTCCTTATGCACTTTCGGTGAAAACTCGGAACAGGTCATCTGCGACATGCTGGTCGTCCACACCAACTCCAGGAAAGTACAGGACAAGCTCATGCAAGAAAAGGAAGTGACCCTCGACAAGGCTATCCAAATTGCCAGGGCGGAAGAAGAAACCTCCAGCAGGGCAAAGAGGCGGGAAGTCATCCACCCGTACCCGAGATGACGGCGCTGCAATGGAGAGGGCGCAGAGACAAGCAGTCCCGCGACAGCCCCAGAGAAAAGGGCCACGTGGCTCCTGCATGCACGTGGCGGGAAAAGACCGTTTCCCGCGTTGATGGCGACCGTGCTTCAAGCGACGAGGACTAGCCACAGGACAGACCGATGGTCGTCATGGTCAACGCTCTTCACGCCAGGAGGGAAAAGCCCCACTGCACCATTAAAGTCGACAGCATGGAAACATGTGTCATGGCGGACTCTGGATCGGACCTCACCATCCTTCCGATAGACACTTACAAGGAGATGATGGGGAAGGCTAAAGTGGAGATCAGATCGACCCGGCAAAAACCGATGGTTTTCGGCAGTGCAACCGTCGACCTACTGGGTTACATCAGGGCCCAAATTGAATTCAAAGGGAGGTCTACCATCTCCAAAGTGTACTTCTCAACCAGAGGGCCGGCCGTGCTCGGGTGGGACGATCAACACAGACTCAGCATCAAACTAGACCCCAGCACTCCGGAACAGGTACTCATGGTCTTCGCAGGAGCAGCGCTAAACTTCAAGGAGTTGTTCCTAAGCCTGTTTTCTGAGAAACCGGGGAAAGTGAGAGACTTTGTTCACAAGATTTGTTTAAAACCCAATGCTGTGCCTGTGAAACACAAAGTTAGACCGGTGCCGGCCATGGCAAGACCGCCGTTAGAGGCCCACCTCCGGAAGATGGTCGAAGAAGGGACCATTGAGACTGTGGAATCCTCAGAGTGGCTGAGTCCGGTGGTTCTAGTCAAGAAGAAATCCAGCAATGACCTCAGAATATGCATCGACCTGCGGAGTCTAAACCTAGAGGTCGTCACCGATAGCTTCCCGCTCCCCAGTATCAGCGAAATTGTCTTGATGATGAAGGAGGCAGCAATTTTTTCGAAGCTTGACATGCGTAACGCCTATCACCAGATTCCTTTACACAAGTCTTCGCGCCCCCTTACGTTGTTCATCACTCCATTCGGCACCTTTCAATACACCCGCATGCCGTTTGGGCTGTCCTCGGCAGCGTCAGCATTCCAGAGAATGATGAATGCCCTCCTCAAGGACCTCACTAATGTCTCATTCTTTCAGGATGACATCCTCGTGTATGCCAAGGACAATGAGACTCATGACAAGGCCCTCAAGGAAGTCCTGAGCAGGCTTGAGGAAGCAGGAGTACATCTTTGCCACGAGAAATGTTTTTTCCGAGTGAGAAAAGTAGAATACCTAGGGTACTGCATCTCGAGCGAAGGAGTGAGCCCCAAGAAAAACCTGATGGAGGCCATAGCGGATGGCCCAGCTCCGAGGTCCAGAGAGGAACTCCGCTCATTCCTGGGCCTAGCGGAATACTACACGAAGTTCGTCCCAAGGTTCTCCGAAACCACGTCCCCCATGAGGGATCTTTTGAAGAAGGGGGCAACCTACTCTTGGGGCCCAGAGCAAGACGGGACTTTCACTGAAATCAAACGCAGAATTCTGCACGCACCTTGCCTGAAGCCCTTCAACCCCGAATGGGACACCTGCATCACTACGTGTCAGGAATAAGGGCCTGTGGTGCAGGAGAAAGCAGGTACGGCATATTTGAAAACTACAATTCCCAGTAGGCATGGGGAATGTGTAGTTCCTTGGGCCCGCCTGTACTCAGCTGCAGGCACTTTGTAATTAGGGAGTGGGCTCTTAACGGCCGCTCGCCCGTGCTCAGTTGCATTCAGATTAATGTTGGAGAGCACGGGCGGCGCCAGCGGCGGCAGCAGGAGCGAAGCAGCAGGAGCGAAGCAGCAACGCGAACGCTAGAAGGGTAATCTGGCGGCGAGAAGGAGTCACGCCGGCGATGTCTCCAAGCATCTTCTTTCCCGGGCTGCGGCGGTGAACACTCTTTAATCTGCCTCAGTTATACAGGTCCGGGTCAGCCGCAGGAGGCTCCCGGACCCTCAGTTAAGTGCTTCTGTGTTTGTTTGTTTTGCCGGGTTGCGGCGGTGATACGGAGTGTACAGACGCTTCATGCATTTCTGTCCGGACGTAACAAGGAAAACGTCCGGACCATGAGTTAAGTGAACTCTCATAAAAAGAACGTATATGGGTGCTTTTACCCTTCTAGGTCTAATAAGACAACTAGGTTTTGGGCAAGATAAATGCCAGTCTGGTTTGCAGGCGCATTGTTTTCTTCACGTTTTAAAAACAAGGGAAAAACAACCCGACTAATCTACATTTCCAATTAATTGGCTTTTCCACATGGAGAAAAGCGTCTGTCTATGTGCAGTGTGTTATGTTAATCCATGTTATATATATGTCTCTATGTTCTCTGCTCACGATCTAAGTACTGTGGCTTTAAAGTCATGAGTGCTAAAACACCGGAGGTCATGTGTAATAGGTTATGTATGGTATGAAGATTATGTTATGTTCTACGAATTGCTGAAGGTAGAGTCAGGTCAAGTTGCAGGAGTATTACATTATCGAGTCAGGAATTGTAGAGGTCTTTTGCTGTTTATGTCTTGTTCCCCTACTTCCCTTTATTTGTCCATCCCCTTTCCCTAACTCCTTCTTCTCCCCATTGGCTGCCACGTGGCTACCTGTAATTCGAACATCCAAGCGCCCGTGCCAACCACGGTGGGAGGGGTCGATCCATTCGGCTTCTGTGGTTCGGGAGAAGGGATTGAAATCCTCCTCCCTAAATTCAGTTGTGACAGAATCAACAGCCACCAATTTCGGGATTACTGAACCACCCAGGCCAAATGGATAACCCTCCTTCGTTGGCAGAAGTGCTAAAGGCACTACAGGAGATTCAGGTGGAATTGATACATGTAAGACAGGAATCTAGTACTCGGAAGAATCAAGTGCAAGGATTGGTAGCAAAAGGGACTCCTTTGGAGGAAGCAGGGTCTTCTACTGGTAGAACAGGAACAAGAACACCCACTGTTGTGGTTCAAGCTCCCAGTAGTGTGCCCTTGGCAGCGCGAAATGTTTTCTGGGGACCCAAAAAAATACATGACGTTCCTGACTCAGTGTAGGTTACATTTTTTGTGTAAACCATCGGCCTTTGAGACTATTCAAGCAAGAACTGCCTTTGTAATTTCATACCTAACAGGAGAGGCAGCCGCTTGGGCGATGCCATTGGTACAGAAAGATGACCCGCTATTGTACAATTGGGATAACTTTCTGGCAGAATTTGGTCGATTGTTTGACCGAAGGGAAGTGTCATTGGCACAAGACAAGGAGTTATTGGCACTAAAACAGGGTACCAGAGATTTGGTTTCTTATGTGACACATTTCAATAGACTGGTAATTGAAACAGATTGGCCAGAGAATAAACAGACAGTTTTATTCTATCAGGGATTGAAAGAAGAATTAAAAGACGCTATGGCGCAGGTGGAGCCGCAGCCCGACACATGTACAGCTATGATTGATTTGGCATTAAGGTTGGATCATCGGATGAATGAACGAAAGGGAGATAGGAAGAAACCAGAGGGGGTACCTTTTGTACGATTGGATAGAGGAAGGGTGAACAGAAACGGTGAAGGTGAACCTATGCAGATTGGAGGGGTGAGGGGACCTTTATCGGCTACAGAAAAGGAGCAGAGGAAGGCTAATAATTTGTGCCTGTACTGTGGTCAACCTGGACATTATATTCGTACTTGTCCAAATACTCCCAAGAAGATAGGTGGGGGAGACAAGAGCAAAGGCGAGTCGGGAAAAGTATTGGGCCGGCCTTAGGGGGAACACAGGTGTCAGGCTTAGTGGTTGAAAAGTTCCCCACTTGGGTAGCAAATACTTCACAAAAAGGTAATTCTCATTTGTATATTCTGGTAACTTTATTTTTTGCTTGTACAAAACAGATGGTGTCAGCCATGATAGATTCAGGGGCAACTGGAAACTTTATTGACATTGATTTGGCCAAAAGACTGGGGTTGCCATTGAGAGAAAAGACTCAGGTGGAAGGGGTGCAGTCGGTGGATGGGTCGCCTTTAATTTCAGGACCCATTTGTCAGCAAACTCAACCCATAGAAATGAGGTGTCAGTCTGGAGATGTGGAGGACATTGTACTGGATCTAATCGCAGCTCCCCAGTTTGGTCTTATTTTAGGAATTCCTTGGTTGACTCAGCATAATCCAAAAATTGATTGGGTAGCTAGATAGATTTATTTTGAGAATCCAGAATGCATTGGTCACATTGAGGAGGAGGTTAGCCCTGCATTGTTTTTGGCTGATCAGCCACGGGCAGTGCAAGTGGTAGGGGCTGTGGGGTTACAGGTTCCGGCTCAATATCAAGAGTTTGTAAATGTGTTTGACAAAGGAGGAGCGGAACAATTGCCTCCCCATAGACCATATGACTGTGTCATAGAGTTAGAACCCGGGGCTAAATTGCCATGTAGCAGAATCTATGCATTAACGGAAACTGAAAACCAACATCTGAGAGAGTATTTGGATGAGATGTTAAAGAAAGCATTCATTCGACATTCCACATCACCAGTCTCATCTCCATTGTTTTTTGTGACTAAAAAAGATGGTACGTTGAGAACATGTATTGATTATCGTGCATTGAACAAGGTGACAGTAAAGAACAGATATCCACTCCCTTTAATTTCTGGCCTGCTGGATCAAGTGAAGACAGCAGTGGTGTACACAAAACTTGATTTACGTGGAGTTTATCATTTGATTCGTGTTAAGGAGGGTGATGAGTGGAAAACTGCATTCAGAACTAAGTTTGGATTATTTGAATATTTGGTTATGCCTTTTGGTTTATGTAATGCTCCTGCGGCATTTCAATTTTTTATGCAGGAGGTTCTAAGTGAGTTTTTGGGCATCTTTGTTATTGTATATATTGATGACATTCTAATTTATTCCAATTCACAAGAGCAGCATGTGAGCCATGTAAGGGCAGTGTTAAAGAAATTACAAGAACATCAGTTATATGTGAAATTGGAAAAATGTGCCTTTCATGTGAAAAGAGTGGAGTTTTTGGGCTTCATATTGACCCCGGAAGGGATAATTATGCACAAAAGCAAGGTGCAAGCAGTCTTGGATTGGCCCAAACCCCAGTGTGTTAAAGATATTCAATCTTTTTTGGGTTTTGCCAATTTCTATAGACGATTCATTACTAATTTTTCTCAGATTGTGGCACCTATAACAAGATTATTACGAAAGGCAACAAGTTTTTGTTGGGATGTGGGGGCGGAAAAAGCTTTTCAAGAATTAAAAATGGCATTTACCTCAGCTCCAGTATTACGTCATCCAGACTCGGATAGGATGTTTCAAGTAGAAACGGATGCGTCCAATGTGGCCATAGGGGCGGTGTTATCTCAGAAGGATCCAGAAGGGATTTGGCATCCAGTAGCATACTATTCACGAAAGCTCACTCCATGTGAACAAAATTATTCCATCACTGATAAAGAATTGTTAGCTATCAGGGCAGCATTCTTGGAATGGAGACATTATTTACTGGGGGCTAAACATCAGGTGTTGGTAGTAACAGACCATAAAAACCTACAGTACTTTAAGACGGCTCACACATTGAGCCCTAGACAATTAAGGTGGTCTCAATTCTTCAATGAGTTTGATTTTGTGGTGACCTTCCGCCCGGGAAAAAGAAATGGAAAGGCGGATGCCTTATCACGCCAACAAAACATGGACAACATGGTATCTGAAACAAAATCAATAATCCCGGCAGAGAGGGTTATAGGGGCCGTAGTCTCTAAGTTGATGAAGCAGGTGAAACTGGCAATGAGAAATGAAAAGAATCAGAGTTGGGGAGTGAATAACCCTTTGGAAACATTTAAAGAGAATCTCCCTTATTATGATGGAAGATTATAGTTGCCTACTGTGGAACTCCAAAAGAAGGCTATGCATTGGTGCCATAATTCCCCTTTGGCTGGACATTCAGGGAGTAAAAAGACACAGACTCTAGTGGAAAGGTACTTTTGGTGGCCCCATTTGAGACAAGAGGTAACCAGGTACGTGCAGGAATGTGAAACATGTGCGCGAAGTAAAGCTGATCGCACCAAGAAGTCAGGTTTACTTAAACCATTGCCCACTCCCACCAAAATATGGACACACATATCAATGGACTTTATCACAGATTTACCAGATGATCAGTATGATACGATATGGGTGATAGTGGATTACTTATCCAAACAGGCTCACTTTGTGCCTTGTACCGGCATTCCAGGTGCAGGGGAATTGGCGAAATTGTTTTTGCAGCATGTGGTTCGCCTTCATGGACTACCACGTACTATTGTTTCTGATAGGGGACCGCAGTTTACATCAAGGTTTTGGCGCGCTTTCTGTCAGATGTTAGGAATCAATTGTGCCCTGTCCAATAGTTATCATCCCCAGACCGATGGACAAACTGAAAGAGTTAACCAGACGCTTGAGCAATACTTGCGCTGTTATTTACATGAAGGAATGGAGTCGTGGGTTCAAGCATTATGGTTAGCTGAATTCACCTATAATAATGTTGAACATGCTTCCCTGGGAATGTCTCCCAACGAGTGCGTGTATGGACAGGAACAGGAAATGTTGCCGGAACAGCTACCAAATGTTGAAAACCTTCCAATACTCCAAAAAAGAAAACAGTTGCTTCTAACCATCAGACAGAAGGCGCGAGATAATCTTGAATATGCCAAAACTCAATATAAGATGTATGCAGATAAAAAGAGACGGGAGGCTCCTCATTACAAGGTGGGGGATAAGGTGTGGCTATCCACACGCAATTTGCCTCTAATTGGATCTCGAAAATTTTCTCCTAAATTTATTGGACCCTATGAAATTGTAAATATTGTGTCAGAAGTTGCTGTGAAATTGTGTTTGCCTAAGTCTTTGAGAATCCACCCGGTATTCCATGTGTGTCTGCTTAAACCCGCAGCGCCTGGAACACGCGTGCAGAGACCTCCAGCCATCCACAAAGAGGATCAGGTGGAATATGAAGTAAAGCAGATTTTGGACTCAAAAAGGAAGAGACAAGTATTGTGGTATCTGATCCGGTGGACTGGATATGGACTGGAAGACTGCTCCTGGGAACCTGCTAGTGCAGTGCATGCACCTCGCCTGGTAAGAATGTTTCATGCCAAGTATCCGGAAAAAGCAGGTGCTGGGAAGAGCCCTGGAAGGGGAGGTAATGTCAGGAATAAGGGCCTGTGGTGCAGGAGAAAGCAGGTACGGCATATTTGAAAACTACAATTCCCAGTAGGCATGGGGAATGTGTAGTTCCTTGGGCTCGCCGGTACTAAGCTGCCGGCACTTTGTAATTAGGGAGTGGGCTCTTTACGGCTGCTCGCCCGTGCTCAGTTGCTGTTGATTAATGTTGGAGAGCACGGGCGGCGGCAGCGGCGGCGGCAGGAGCGAAGCAGCAACGCGAACGCTAGAAGGGCAATCTGGCGGCGAGAAGGTGTCACGCCGGCGATGCCTCCAAGCATCTTCTTTCCCCGGGCTGCGGCGGTGAACACTCTTTAATCTGCCTCAGTTCTACAGGTCCGGGTCAGCCGCAGGAGGCTCCCGGATCCTCAGTTAAGTGCTTCTGTGTTTGTTTGTTTTGCCGGGTTGCGGCGGTGATACGGAGTGTACAGACGCTTCATGCATTTCTGTCCGGACGTCACAAGGAAAACGTCCAGACCATGAGTTAAGTGAACTCTCATAAAAAGAACGTATATGTGTGCTTTTACCCTTCTAGGTCTAATGTGACAACTAGGTTTTGGGCAAGATAAATGCCAGTCTGGTTTGCAGGCGCATTGTTTTCTTCACGTTTTAAAAACAAGGGAAAAACAACCCGACTAATCTACATTTCCAATTAATTGGCTTTTCCACATGGAGAAAAGCGTCTGTCTATGTGCAGTGTGTTATGTTAATCCATGTTATATGTATGTCTCTATGTTCTCTGCTCACGATCTAAGTACTGTGGCTTTAAAGTCATGAGTGCTAAAACACCGGAGGTCATGTGTAATAGGTTATTTATGGTATGAAGATTATGTTATGTTCTATGAATTGCTGAAGGTAGAGTCAGGTCAGGTTGCAGGAGTATTACATTATCGAGTCAGGAATTGTAGAGGTCTTTTGCTGTTTATGTCTTGTTCCCCTACTTCCCTTTATTTGTCCATCCCCTTTCCCTAACTCCTTCTTTCCCCCATTGGCTGCCACGTGGCTACCTGTAATTCGAACATCCAGGCGCCCATGCCAACCACGGTGGGAGGGGTTGATCCATTCGGCTTCTGTGGTTCGGGAGAAGGGATTGAAATCCTCCTCCCTAAGTTCAGTTGTGACACTACGGATGCCAGCGCATATGGACTGGGGGCCACCCTGACCCAGAAGAAGGGCGACACTGAAAACATCGTGGCATTTGCTTCCAAAGCACTATCGCCAGCGGAGAAGAATTACTCCACCGTGGAGAAAGAAATATTGGCGTGTGCCTGGGCCGTCGACTACTTCAGGTCGTACGTTTGGAGCACGAAATTCAGGCTGGTCACCGACCACAAGCCCCTCATCCACAGGTTGAGCCCAGGTGCCACCAAGACTGCCACCCCGAGACTGGCCGGGATCGCAGCAAAACTCCAAGAGTACACGTACAAAATAGCCCATATTGCTGGCTGGAAAAACGCACAAGCGGACTGCATGTCCAGGCTCCTGAAACAAGACACCCCTGGGACCACATTCCTAGAAGACAAATGCGTTGTAGCCTCAATAGGCGACTTAAGGAACGGCGAGTATATTGATATGAGTGAGCGCCACTGGCAGGAGGAGTTCGAGCAGGACGATGCCCTAAGGCGCGTAACAGCCTGGGTCCGCAGAGGGTGGCCTGATGAAAGGGCGATTCCCGAAGGTCTACGCCCTTACTGGAAGGTGAACGATGAAATTACGGCCATGAACAGTCTCATTTTGAGAGGCGACTGAGTGATCCCGCCCAGTGGGATTCGCAAAGTGATACTGTGCAGAGCGCACTCAGGACACTTGAGGTGCAACATGACCAGGCGCAGGATACGCGATGCCTACTGGTGGCCAGGCATGGATCAGTGATCCTGGCTCTGTGTTGGTTGAGCTTGGTTTTGAGCGACGCTACTTTTGCATTTATGTCGTCCAGTTTTTCATGGAAGGATGCAAAATTCTTGGCCATGGACTCCATCATTGCAGTTAGATCAAGGTGGGGAGGATCTGATGGTATGTCCACATCTTCCTGACCTGTGGAAGGGCCCCCCTGCTCAGGCCTGGGCACCGCCATGGCGAACTTATCCATAGCTCTGACCTTGTTGGCACTTCGAGACCTATTAGATATTGTGGGGGCGGGGGTGGTTATGCACCCCTGGGACGGTCAGGTGTCGCTTTTGCCCCTGTGGGGTGCCCCACACTGTAGCTCCCGGGGCTACAAACTCAGGAGACAAGGCAGTATGGTCTCAACGTTGTAGGTAATTACACAACATATAGCTCAAGGCAGAGTGTCGCAGCGGGAACAAGGGAGGACTATGTTCTCTATCTGATACTCAGCGCCTGCATTCGACACCACTGATGTGAACGGGCCAGCTGCGTTCCGTTTCTGCGTAAAAGAAGATGCCAGGTAGAGGCCAGGGGAATTATCATGCACTTGCAAGGAGCCAGCGGTGCAATTGAGGGGTAGTGGTTGGTTGGTCGGTTGTGCGACAATATTTCAGGTATTCTTGTCAGGCCACCGAAGTAGTGGCTGCAGATGCAGAATAAGTGTGCTGCCACACCACCGTATGATCAGGTACCTGAAGGTATGGGCAACAAAACGTGGATGAGGGCATAGGTGCCGGTCATGTGTCAATGTCCACGGGTAGATACCCCTGAGTGTTCTGTGTTTCTGCGGTGGTTTGGAGAGTTATCAGGATGGCATACAGTACTGTGTCCATGCAGGTCATAAAGAAAATGCATGATGAGATGGTGGGGGCTTCAGTGATGTGGCCCTAGGGCCGCCCCGCTCGGGTTATGCTCAGGGTGTGGTAAACTCTGTAGCAGCCGGCCCCAGGTTGGAAAGAGGCATGTATGTGTGGCAAGGATGTGGGCAAAATCCCAGCCGGTATGGTGTTCTAGACAGACAGAGCCCCAGAGGCTGGACGAGCCGGGAGGAGTGGGAGCTGGGCCCCGGCAACGCTCGGTGGATAGGTATGCAGCTTTGGCCTTTTCCAGGTGCTGTAGCCTGTCGGTGTGATCCGGCCGCTGGAGCGACCACGTCAGCTCCCCACCGCAGTTGTATTCTGGCGAGGTGTAGGTGGGAGGGCCCCGCCAGCCGCGACCGCGGCGCCGGTGGCCACGGGCCCTGCGAAGCCCAGCAGCAGCGTAGCCCTCCTCACCCCACCAGCGCACTTACTTGAGGCGAGGTCGGGCTGGGCTCGGCACACAGGGGTCCGGTCGAGGTATTCCAGGCCAGTAGGAAGTGCTGCAGCCTGTCGCAGGCCGCCCGCCGCACTCAGCAGAGTCACTCAGGTGGATACGGTGTGCGCGCCCAGGGAGACACAGGCCACATATCACTAGCTTGGCCCTCTGTGCTCCACGATAGTATATGGAGCCCAGCTACACGGGTCCTTAAAACGGCATCCGGCTCAGCACCACCAGCAGGAAAGAGCAGTCGACGACACTCCCCGTCTCGTCCGCCCGCACCGGACTCCATGCGTGCCTGCACAGCGGGAACTCGATGCAGGGCCAGGGGCACGCAGCTTCCCGCAGCCCAGTGGGCAGGCCTGCCACCGGCTCAGCTGTCTACAAGTTCGGGGGGCTGTATCACAGTCGCGGGCCTCCGATTCTTTTCAATGTCAGAGATAAGCATGCCTCACACTCACGGGAACGTGTAGAGGCAGTTGTAGGGCCCAGCATATGGAGAATCTGCCGTTGTTGCCGGATTGGTGTCGGTATCACACAGAGCTTCCCAGCTAGGCAGCCATCTTGCAGGCTGCTCAAGAGCTCCCCCCACTCTATAAGTTAAATTAACATAACATTAGAAGTTGCTACTTATAAAAGGTCATGGGAATCTTTTTCTTAGGTAATGAGAAGATCTTGTTCGTTAGCTAAATTTAAATAAAATCATGCCCTATACATTATGAAGTAGGGAGCAGAGGGAACAGTGCGGTTTTGCTACAGTATCTCCTTTGGAACAAGCTATGCCTCTCTCTTTATCTCTTTTTCTCTTTCTCTCTCTCACTGACTCTCTCACACACACACACACACACACACACACGTGAAGGCTGTATTGTGAGGTGTGCATTTGTTAGTCGCCAATGCCTTTATTGACTGCAGTGTGACCAGAGACAGAATAGAGACATTCTGATGTGGGTGGGACATGCTGCATTAGTTCGTTGTCTATAGAGGGTAAGATGAAGGGGGCGTGGTTAGGCACTGCAGGGGTGCTGGAGTCGTACAGACCTTGCAAGGGAACCAGCTTAGCAAGCCACTTGGTCTACAAGCACACTGGTTAGTTTCCATATTGTTTCTCCATTTTCAGTGTTTGTGCAAACAGCGGCAATCACACAAAAAGTCCTCAATTGCCTTCATGCTAACAGAAGAGCATTGATTTGATTCTGTCTCTTTTACAAAAATGTGCAATGTGCATGTATAATAAGAATGCTATACGTGTCTGAGCAAAGTGCATTATCAAAACCCCCAATAACCGTATACGTGATTTTCTGGTAGGTTATCATTCTATGATGAACAGTCTGGTGCACCCTTGATGTACTCTTTCGAAACACACCTCTGATGAAGGGGAAATGGGTCAACAGCACCAATCAAGGCGACTGGCTGTTTTGTATACAACAAAGTCCATTTGGGAACATACAACAGATCGTTATATTTGATAAATATGTCTATGAGGAAAGTAATGTATGTTTGAATGCACATTGGGCTTGATGCCCATTTCATTTTTCACACAATGCATCCTAACATTAAAGTGTTTGTGACCATGAACCGTCTATTCTCATTTGGACAGCAACAGGATTTGGACATGAGGATAAAACGAAGGCACTATCTGTTACTTAAGTGGGCGAGAAGGTGCACAACTGCCGCCAAATTTCACAAGCGGAGTGGCTTGGAGGGCTGTGGGGATGCCCACTCCCCAATTCACAGACACCCCTAGAGAAGTATATACACACAATGGGATCAATATCTCAAGGTAAGAGGTCACACCTCAGACTTGTCAGATAACCTTTTAGCAAATGGTGCAAGTACGTGGGGAGGAGTGCACACAGTTTAAGCAAATGCAGTCATTTTGAAATAATTGGGGCAGGCGGCTATTCGAGAATTGATAACCCACCCCACTGTTGTGCTGCCATTCTCTTTTCTACCAACACTCACACTGATCATTTACGTTGTGCCTCACATTCCAGGGTAGGAGCGTTCTCGTGGCAGCTCCTGGCCTTACTGACAGCTTGCTTTATGTCCCCCTGTGGTCTTACTCCCAGTTTCCTTTACTGAACTGGGCGAGATTGGCATCAAAGTGGTTCCTATTGAACCTCTGGAGCTGACCTGGCAGCATCCATCTGCCCTCATGTATGTACACATGTCCATGAGTTATCCACTTCCTGTTGCAGCCATGTAACATGTGGTTAGGTGACCCTACTCAGAGGGCAGCGGTGGAGAGGGTCAGTCATTTTCAGCCAAAAGGGCCATAAGCACAACTATTTTCATCCAAATGCTTCTCGCAGACCACAAAGTAATCCAGACCCAGACTTCCCATAAAAAGTGACACAACATTGAGTCTGCTTGAGTATTTTGCAACCTCTCTGAGAATCCATTTAGAGTGCATTAAGATCATGAATGTTGGAGAGCAGCAGTGATTATGAGAGACTGTAATGTCCTGCTGTGTGTAGTCCGAATGCATGTAATATGTATGTAAAAAGCACTCTGCAGTACCTCTGGGACAATGTTTTAGACTTCGGTTGCAATATTTACATTAATAACCATTTATTTCCAACACAGGACGGCTTACTGTACTCCTGCCTAGACAGAACACAGGCAAGGTGGTAAATCGACAAAATATTAACAGTGGTTATCCATTTTGCACATAGAAAATCATGTAAAGCTGCATTACAAATGATGCTTTAAAACAAACTGCACCCAACATTTAGACCTCTCGTGGTGGAAGCGATCATGGCCCTCGTTAAACGGAAATTTGCAGGGATGCAAGTCTAATATGGCAATCCGTTAGCGCTAGGGCCAAAATGGCCCTTGTGCAAAAAGGATACTCTTTTAATTCATTACTTTGCCTATTTGTAACAGGGCACACAGTACATACTAGAGCAAAAACTGTCCTGGGGCATAAATGCAATGAAAAAAAGGGTATTTGCACTAGAGCACTTTTTTCCCTCGTGCTGCGAAAAATGTGTGCTGCTATATTTTGAAATGTCACTGTTCATATAGTTGAAAGTACACTTTTCCTCTTCCAAGAAAAAAAAGTATTCAAAACTACATACATTCAAAACCAGTGGTATTTAAACCCCGGCCTTCCCATAGAGAATCAATGTTGTATGGCAAAATGCTGTCGTTTATATACCACTAGTAAACATGTCAAAGGCAATCTTTTTTTTAAAATACCCCGTGCCTTCCTTACCCCGTGTTGCATATCATCGAAACACCTGCCCCTTTCTCCCTTACTCTCTTGGAAGGGATGCTGCCCACATGGTTTCTACTGGGGGCACTGGAGGGGCACCATAGTGACCCAATATGCATACCTTATCAAACACAATGACCAGTGAAAAGATAAAAAACTATACATTTCTCTGAAGGAGACACAGGAATGAACCACAGATCTGGGTGTGGGGGGGGTTGAGGGGGGGGATACAGTCAAAGCCTCATCCAATTTTACACCATGATTGTATACGACTGTTAAAGGCCCCGGACAAAGATCCAGCAAGTGCGTCACAAGGCTAAGGACAAAGGGCTACATTTGTGTAAAGCCTCAAGACCTCAGTCTTAGATCCATTAAGCTTAACCTTGAACCAACAAATCCATGCATCCAAAGCTGGAAGACGAGCACTATTCAGCTCTACTCATCGTCTCGTCCACATACATATAAAATGATTCAACAAGATATGCCAAAGTGCAAAAGAACAGCCACTGCTGGGTCCCACAGTAAAGTGTCCAAGCAATAAAGAGGCAGTGAGAACCCCCTGAATGTGACTACGAAGAAACCAGCAAACCAGTTCAATGACCCCTCTTCAATTTCCAAACGATTCGAGCGAGACACAAGCAGTCAGTGGTTGATGGTATCAAAGTGACCAATATATATAATAAAGTGAGAGACGCTACCGCGCCCCATGAGCACAAATCATCAAGCACACTGACCAGTGCTACTTCACTGCCCATACAGCAGCCGACCCTTCCTAAAAAAGATGAAGCGCCTAATCCTCATACAACTGAGAAATAGTAGAGTGCCTTGGTTACTAATAGTTCATTTTTGGTGTGAATTAGTCACTCCATCCAAAAACAGGTGGCCCCAATTACAGAGCTTCCTCTTTGTTAAAGGAAGTCTGGCCTGGTCCTTGCCCTGTGATATGGATAATGTGGGATCTTTGGGGACATTGGAAAGAGTCGCCCAGATATCTGGCCGGCTTGCCTGCAATCGTACCAGGTCCATTCTACCCTCCTGGGTTGATTGAAATGAATCATATAACTTCCAAAAACAAATGTGACCCATGAACCTGTGAAATTACTTCATGATTACAAATATTTCTTATTAACACAAGCTTTGTCAGATTATGAGATATTAGAACAAATGTTTTTATAGAAAGATGTTGCAGAATCATAGCTGCTAAAGACCATCTCTGTTAACCATTTTATAGCTCTTCAGTTCCTAGGAATTCAAATTTAAATTCCCTATAACTGGCCGTGCAAGGCCGCCACATGGCAGTCTCTCAATTTAACTTCCTGGCAGTCGGCCCCTGTACGTATTTCAGTATTGACAGACACTCGTAATACATGCCGGGCGGATAAATGAAGCGCAGTGCCCCCCCCCGCTTGGGAGTGGGTGGATGCTCTGCATCTTGGATTTGATATCCTAGACAGGCAGTGCTAGCCCCCTGTCCTCCAGGGGTCGATAAATTGAGTTGAAACTGGAGGAATTCAAAATGAAATGCTATATGAATCAACACATTTCCAATTATTATGCAGACCTCCTGCTGTTACACCAAGAGCAAGTCATGCATTCTTAGGACTGTCCGCCATTTCACACAATTATTGACAGTGGCCGGCCGACTGCCGCCTCCATTTTTGCCCACATTTCAGTACAATACATGGTGCCCCCTGATAGCGAAGGACAGTTATTCAGTGCCTATCTTGGAGGGCACAATGTTAGTGCATGTATTGCCTTTGGCACCTCTGACAATCCCTGCAGGGTTTCTGGTTAAATTCAGTACATTGTTGGTCTTGGATTTTGGATTCGATTGGCACCATAACAAACCGAAGACAATTTATGTGACTGATCCTTGTATACGGGAATCGCTGCTTTCACAAATACTGTGGGGTACATTTACCCACCTAACAGAATTCCCCTCCATCACCAATCTGCATTTCAGCATCTACCAGCAAAATGGCTGTACTGGCACTGTTGAGCACTATCGCCTTGCCTTAAAAGCTGCGTTTTGCAGTCACCAAAATAAAGCCTGTGCTGTCTTTGCCAAGCACATATGGGACCGGCAAAAAACCAAGAAAGGATGCCAGTGTGTTTCCTGATGTGCACCAAAGAAGAGAGTTGAAAAGCAGTGCTGCTTGGCTGCTAGCTCCAAAATTTCCCATGAAAAAGGAAATATTTTGCATTAAAATGATGGAGCCTGATGGCCTTTTTCATCTGTTCAACAATACACAGTCCTGATCCAGTGAGACCCAGCTATGCCCAGCCATATTCAGGTTGTGCTCCAGCAAAAGATAGCATTTCTCACTGAATGACAGGCTGTGTCAGGCAGAATATGTGAAATTACAAACAACTTTAATTCCGAGTGTTATTTCTGCCATGCAAAGGTTTTGAAAGCTGATTTTGCCTCTCATTTCGAGGGGGAAGGTCAGATTTTAATTTTGTTGCTGCCTAGTATCCCTGACTCCTTGCTGCTCCTTTCTATCCACTCAAAATTCATTTGAGGGCGAACTGCAGGGGGAAATCTTAACTCGGGCACTATCTACCCGTACAGTAAAATTAATCCTGTTCATCTGTGCTTTGGATATGTTCTAGTAGAAGGTCAACCAAGTGTATTTCATCAGTTTACATTGTAATTACCACCCCATTGGTGATTGCGGCCCAATATTAAAATTGTGTGATTTTCTTTGAATTTAAAATAAATAAATATTGTGTTACCACCCACCGGCCTGGTTCATAGTCCATTGTGACCCGGGGTATTTGTAAAAGGGCGTGTGAGACAAGTTGGGTGCCAGCTCAATCTGAATTCTAGGAAATAAAGAAAAAGTATTCTAATTCAGCGCTACAACCTAGGCTAAGAGCAAGAGTCCTGGTCTGGTGTGTGATGCCCGATTAGAATACTCAACAATGCACTGGTACATGTTTTCAGCCAGGGAGAGAGGAACTAGCCCACAGGCAAATCAGGTGATGCCTCCAAGATACATGTGTTTATTGAACCCCAGTGTTGAGAAAGGTGTGCACCAGGGCTCAAGTCGGCGGTGAGAAGGGTGTGTGCACTGGCGAGGGTTGTTAGCTGTGGTGAAATCAAATCGACTAAAGACCTGAAACGAGCATTGCATTTTGGGGGAATGCTTCAAAGCCCAGTGTAATCCTAAACTTTTCCGGATTTGTTGCTTTTTAAACTGGGAGGAACTAGTGAACTGTCCCTGGAAGAGCTACCTGAAAATTGAGATGATCCCGGAGTATTAAAAATTTTGTGTCATGCACACATCAATTCTGTGAGCTTGGAAGTAAATTACTGACTTTCATGATCCTAGTTCTATCCTGACCTGATCCCTGCTGTCAGGCAATTATCCAACCATAACCCCCTACCAGTGTCCATTTCGCCTCATCCCATTGTTCTAACGTCTACATTTTTTGCATGTTCTTAAAGTTTGGGCTGGTCTCTTTCAGTACTGCTTGCACTTGTCTCACTGTGCCACATGTTGTGATCTGTGTAAGAGAGTCTGCCACAGAACGCTCCATTTCCTGCTCTTCGGCCTTCCCTCTGATGCTGCCAGCAAAGGCAAGGTACATAGAGAGGCCGGGTCATAGATGGGTGCCGAGAGATGCGGCGGAATGCGGGAGGAACCGAAGGAAGAAAGGGTGAAAAGAACGATGAGATGGAAGCAGCTTGCAGAAGGGTGGAACGAGCCTGCACATCACACATAGCTCATTGGCCATCACTGAAAACCTCCTGCTCACCTGCAAAACTAAAGTGTTAGGAGCCATTGGCTCACACCATTCTCTGTCTAAAGGCCTTAAAGACGCAGATCATTTAATTTGACAACTCGCTTCATGCCGCTCTTCCCTTTATGCTCTTCCTTTTATTTTATTTTTTTAAAGCTCCGCCGGCAGGCGGATCAGCCGGCGGCCATTTCAAAGGCCTTTATAAGGCCAATAGCCCTGTTTGCCCCTGTTCACTCCAGGAGCTCCAAACATCAGATCCTGAACTTAACCGGTCACTAATACGCACCGGAAACATTTACTCTTCGAGACTGGACACCACGATGCTGTATATGTGAGTACATCCACAGCCGCACCACTCCCATTACTGAGCATTACTATTATTGATTGCACCATTTTCGTAGGTATGCATACCTGTTGCCCTGAGCTTATTGCCATTGCTCTTCTCAAGTGCACGCGCCTATCGTGCAGCAACGTTTTAGGTGCCGAGTCGCTCTAGCCCATTGCCTACCACTCAATGTCCTCATGCCTGCAAAACATTCTGTACCTACTGTCGTACCTCTGCTGTGCCTAGTCCATGGCTTGTTTGTGCAAACGCACATCTCTTCCCATTGTCTTTGCACTAGGAACGCTGCTTATTTTTGATTGTGCTATTAGCCTACTGCTAATCTTTGATTGTGTTACTAGCCTACTGCTAATTTGTTATTGTGTTTTTAGCTTACTGCTAATCTTTACTTGTGCTATTGGCCTACTGCTAACCTTTGATTGTGCTTTTAGCCTACTGCTAATCTTTGATTGTGTTATTAGCCTTCTGCTTATCCTCGATTGTGCCACTTGCCCACTGCTAATCTTTGATTAGACCACTTGCCCTTTGCTCATCCTTGACTGCAGTCCACCAGTCGGACCTACCACTTGCTCATTATGTTGATGCTGCTACACAGCATTGCTCTTGGTATCATTACTTATCAGTGAACACACCTGCCTCAGGTTCTTTACGTGCACCGCATTGTAGCTCCTTCCACCGTCCTACTCCAATTGAGACCACTAAGGATACCTTACCACCTCACCTTTGCCACGCATCGCTCAAAATGCCTGGGCACCCTAGTACTACTACCCCCAGGCCACCCTCACCTTTCACGCTCAAACTCACACTCAACACTCCACTCATCTCATCTGACCTAGCTTCCAATCCATACCTCAACTCTCCTGCCCTCTGGCTTCAGCATTTTGCCTCTAAACCCACACCCAACCGACCCTGCTCTCTTCTCTTCAGGAACTCTAGACTTAAGTCTAGATTTCAACACATACCGCGTCACAAGTGCAATCCTCATCAAACAACTAAAGCTCCCCTACCATCTACTCCCATTCCACCACCAGCCCTAAAAAATACTTTCAAAGAAATAAAGATCAAGGGCACACTCATTAATGCCAGGACCCTACCGGCTCACACACTCGACATCGCTGATCCTATTACTAGCCATGACCTAGACTTCATCGCCATCACTGAGACTGGGCCCCATACTGCTTCTGGCCCTCTCCTTTCCCTCGCTATGCCTAATGGTTATTCCATTATCAGATGCGACCGCAATTCAGGCCTGTCCAAAGGCGGTGGCGTCGCCTTCATACACAAAGACAGCATTAACAGAATCATATCTAACGTACAAATCACATCAGCGGAGTTACTATCCGTCAAACTTTCTATCTCTCCTATCAAGACTGCTACTCTGCACCTTGTATACAGACCTCCAGGCCCCCTCAATACCTTCTCTGAAGATCTTACTACCATCTTACTAGAGAAGAACAAGCCTAACTCATCTTGCTTGGCGACCTTAACCTTGGACTCCTCGACCCTAACGACCATCCGGCACTGGAAATTGCTAGTACTCTTTCTAACTTAAGCTTCACACATCGTTTCTGCGAACCTACCCATAACAAAGGTCGAACACTCGACTGGGTAGCCGACCTTAACTGCAACATCAATATAGAACTGAAAACTGCATGCACATGGTCTGACCACCACACTATCATATTTAACATCCCAGCCTCTGACATGCCTACTAAACAAGACATCGCACCTGCAATACTTACTAGAAACAAAAAGGACATTACACGTGACAAACTTCTCCCCCTCATTCTGCCCACACTTAACAAAATCGCACATTCATGTACTGACCCTACCACCCTTATGGATGCCTACAACCGCACCATGTGCTCGAAACCATAAATACGATAGCCCCCACCACATTTAGGAAACCTAAACATCGAGCGCATCTCAACTCTTGGTTCACCCCACAATTGAGAGCGCTAGGCAAAGAAAAACGAACCGCTGAAACACGGTGGAAAAGTCTCCCTTGCCAATCCAACAAAGATAACCTTTGTGTGGCTACTCTTAACTACAAGGAAGCTATCTTCCAAGTTAAAAACGAGATCTACAACACTCGCATTTCACAAGCTAACTCCAACACTAAGGAGCTATTCAAAATCTTGAAGGAGTTAGAGTCACCCTCCTCCCCACCTGATACCTGCAGTAAAGACAGCGCCTGGTGCACCAACATCCAAAAAGCACTCTTTGACAAGATAGCCAAGCTCCAGTTAAAAATGAATAACAAAAGAAAATGCCTTTAAAACAACCCAGTACAGAATCCCACAACCTCCCCATTGGTTCACACTCATGCACCATTTAACTTCTCACCTCTCACCATCTCAGAAGTGGAAAGTATCATCAGTAAGCTTAAACCCTCCAATTGTCAGGGAGATACATGCCCCGCTACTATTATCAAGGAAGCTTCTCACGAACTAGCCCCCTTCATCACGGCCTTTATTAATTCTTCCTTCAATACTGGTACTGTCCCCGATAACCTCAAGGACGCGTGGGTCATTCCCCTCTTAAAAAAGCCTACTTTGGACACAAGCATACCTACTAACTATAGGCCCATCACCACTGTCCCCTTCCTACTCAAAATCCTAGATCGTGCGGATTATCTGCAGATACAGGACTATCTCGAATCTAATAATTTCCTCGGCTTTAGACAATCTGGCTTCCGCCCTAAGCATGGAACTGAGACGGCACTTATCGACCTTAAGACACAAATTGAGGACCTCAAAGATAAGGGTAAACTAGCCCTGCTACTTCTTCTCGATTTATCACCGGCTTTTGACTTAGTCAACCACCAAATCCTCTGCCAGCATCTCACAACTGCTGCCCATTTCTCAGACAAAGCCACCACTTGGATCAGATCATTCCTCATCAATAGGTCCATGAGGGTCTTCTCCCCTTCCGCCTCGGCTGAACCATCACCAGTCGTTTGTAGGGTCCCCCAAGGAACTTGTGTTTCACCCACACTCTACAATGTGTTCACCAAACCTCTTTTTGACATACTTGACTATCTGGGTGTCACATACACCAACTATACTGATGACACCCAGATACTCATTCCCATTACGGGTGACCACACTAGAGACACTTAGGCTCTGAATGAGGTATATCAAGTCATACAGGCTTGGATGGCCCAACATGAGCTGTGTCTCAACAATGACAAGACGGAGCTCCTCATCCTTGGCTCACAAAACCGTCTTAACAGGCTGGACCCGGCTTTCAAAGCCTTCAACATTGATGGTAACACCATCCAGGTCATTAATAATACCAAAACCCTCGGAATCTATCTGGATTCCACACTCTCGCTCAATAGACAGACCAACGCTGTCATTGCAGCTTCAGCATACACCTGCAAACTGATTTCAGCCTGTCGCCCTTTCCTTACCACACCCAACTGCACCACCCTCGCCAGGACATTGGTCATGTCTAAATTAGATTACTGCAATGCTCTGTACCTAGGGATTAGTCAACGCAACCTAAACAAACTCAAGGTTACTCAAAATAATGCGATTAGGGCTGCCCTCAACTTCCCTAGATCTTCACACATCTCAGACACAAAGCGAAGCCTTCATTGGTTACCAGTCAGCCATAGAATATCACTGAAAACGCTTGCTCTCATGCATAAATGTATGAATAATCAGGCCTACCTGGTAAACCGTTTTTGATCATCACTCTTCCTCATGCCCATTGAGATCTGCTCAATCTCACAGTCTCAACGTACCAAGATAGAAATTTCAAAAAGCGGGCGGGGTGAGCTTCCCCGTCCTTGCCGCTAAACTCTGGAACTCCCTGCCTAATCCTATCAGGATTGATCCATCCTTCGACTCTTTTAAGCACAAAGCCAAGTTATGGCTGGCAACCCAAGATGTATAACTGTACACTCCACATCAACTCTTTACCACACTATAGATCACCTACCTTTGGCCCTTCCTTCTGCTCTTTCTAAATTCTGCTCTCCCACCTCCTTCTATAGTTCTTCATTATGTACTACTGCTTACCTTCCTGCCTACCATTTGCTCAGAATGTTATCTTCCTGTGCATGCCATTTATTATGTACTACCGTTTATCTTCCTGCCTACTATTTATTCAGACTGTTAACTTCCTGTGCCTGCCATTATGTAAATACCTGCAATTTGTACCTTTTTGTCCTATGTTACTGTAACAAAAGATATGCACCCAGCTGCCTTGGAGCCAGGTGCACTCTACAAATAAAACAAATACAAATAATACAAATGTGGTCACAATGTCTTGGACCCTCCCTAACACCTGTTGCCTCAGTCAAATACGTGGGTAACATCCTTAAGAATCTCCTGTCTGTAATGACAGCACAAAAGATCAAGACGTGTGGTCACACAGGCAAATACTGGTATCAAAAGAAAAACTGGGGAATTTCGTCTCCGATGTGCAAACAAAAGGGGATAGGCTCAGTCAGTAGAAAATTACGTCTTCATATTTTATTAATCAAGTACACACAATGATATAAAAAATTACGATAACACATAATAAATCATAAAACTAATAGAAATACATGTTAAAATCATCCAGTTTTGGTACTGCCTAAAACTGAGGTAGTACATCTATTTCAAGAGAGAATACAATTATAGGGTAGTGTAAATGTTCAAGTAAGCCCTATTAAGTATGCCCTGCTGCAGTCAGGGTTGATAGTTATAATTCTTGTGGGGACATCATGTGATCGTGGGAGCGCGGTCTCGCGAGATCTCGGCCCAACGTGATCTCTCGGACCCGCGCTCCGCGAGTAGGGACTTTGGCGCCAGTCGGAAGCTGGTGGAGCGCCAGACAAGTCGGTCTGGACAGCGCTGCTCCATGTGAGGAGCCAACGTGACTGAAGGCCCAAGCCAGTACCAGCTCACTTCCAGGGCGTAAGTCCAATGCCAAGGAAGGCCATCTGGGGGCCCTGGAAGTATACAGCATGCAGCGCATATGCACACCCTGCCTCCAGTGCAAATAACTGGAAGGCCTACCCAAGACTGTGAGTACCTGCCCCGTCCAAAACATGGACTATTGCAATCACGCGTTTTGTTAATCAATAAAGGCAGTTACAATTACCCTGGCATCCTGTCGTCCTTAGAGGCCACAACATAACTGGCGACAAGGATATCTGAATACCCACGGACCCTCCATGCAAGGCGCCACACCGCCCCCGGCGTTTCTCCCCTCACCTGGGACCCCGGCAATTCCGTGGATGCAGTGGGAGCCACTCTTCTCCACGTACCTTGAGGCCGTAGGCGGCACAGGATACGCCCCCGCCAGGAAGAAGGCGATGCTGCTGAACGCAATGGGAGTCGAAGGACAGCCAGTTTGATAGCTATACCTGTGGATGACGACGACAACATCTACAAAGAGGCGATCCGTCGTATTGTAAAGCGGTTCACCAATAAGGAGAACATAGTGCTACACAGGCTGAGGTTCTACACCCGCAAACAAGAAGGGAGCGAACCTGTGGACGACTACCTCACCCGGATGAGGGAGCTAGCGTCCTTATGCACTTTCGGTGAAAACTAGGAAAGGGTCATCTGCGACATGCTGGTCGTCCACACCAACTCCAGGAAATTACAGGACAAGCTCATACAAGAAAAGGAAGTGACCCTCGACAAGGCTATCCAAATTGCCAGGGCGGAAGAAGAAACCTCCAGCAGGCGCAAAGAGGCGGGAAGTCATCCACCCATACCCGAGATGACGGCGCTGCAATGGAGAGGGCGCAGAGACAAGCAGTCCCGCGACAGCCCCAGAGAAAAGGGCCACGTGGCTCCTGCATGCACGTGGCGGGAAAAGACCGTTTCCCGCGTTGATGGCGACTGTGCTTCAAGCGACGAGGACGAGACACAGGACAGACTGATGGTCGTCATGGTCAACGCTCTTCACGCCAGGAGGGAAAAGCCCCACTGCACCATTAAAGTCGACAGCATGGAAACACGTGTCATGGCGGACTCTGGATCGGACCTCACCATCCTTCCAATAGACACTTACAAGGAGATGATGGGGAAGGCTAAAGTGGAGATCAGATCGACCCGGCAAAAACCGATGGTTTTCGGCGGTGCAACCGTCGAACTACTGCGTTACATCAGGGCCCAAATTGAATTCAAAGGGAGGTCTACCATCTCCATAGTGTACTTCTCAACCAGAGGGCCGGCCGTGCTTGGGTGGGACGATCTACACAGACTCAGCATCAAACTGGACCCCAGAACTCCGGAACAGGTACTCATGGTCTCCGCAGGAGCAGCGCTAAACTTCAAGGAGATGTTCCCAAGCCTGTTTTCCGAGAAACCGGGGAAAGTGAGAGACTTTGTTCACAAGATTCGTTTAAAACCCAATGCTGTGCCTGTGAAACACAAAGTTAGACCGGTGCCGGCCACGGCAAGACCGCCGTTAGAGGCCCACCTCCGGAAGATGGTCGAAGAAGGGACCATTGAGACCGTGGAATCCTCAGAGTGGCTGAGTCCGGTTGTTCTAGTCAAGAAGAAATCCAGCAACGACCTCAGAATATGCATCGACCTGCGGAGTCTAAACCTAGAGGTCGTCACCGATAGCTTCCCGCTCCCCAGTATCAGCGAAATTGTCTTGATGATGAAGGAGGCAGCAATTTTTTCAAAGCTTGACATGCGTAACGCCTATCACCAGATTCCTTTACACAAGTCTTCGCGCCCCCTTACGGCGTTCATCACTCCATTCGGCACCTTTCAATACACCCGCATGCCGTGGGGGCTGTCCTCGGCAGCGTCAGCATCCCAGAGAATGATGAATGCCCTCCTCAAGGACCTCACTAATGTCTCATTCTTTCAGGATGACATCCTCGTGTATGCCAAGGACAACGAGACTCATGACAAGGCCCTCAAGGAAGTCCTGAGCAGGCTTCAGGAAGTAGGAGTTCATCTTCGCCACAAGAAATGTTTTTTCCGAGTGAGAAAAGTAGAATACCTAGGGTACTGCATCTCGAGCGAAGGAGTGAGCCCCAAGAAAAACCTGATGGAGGCCATAGCGGATACCCCAGCTCCGAGGTCCAAACTCCGCTCATTCCTGGCCTAGCAGAATACTACACGTTTTCGTCCCAAGGTTCTCCGAAACCACGTCCCCCATGAGCGATCTTTTGAAGAAGGGGGCAACCTACTCTTGGGGCCCAGAGCCAGATGGGGCTTTCACTGAAATCAAACGCAGAATTCTGCACGCACCTTGCCTGAAGCCCTTGAACCCCGAATGGGACACCTGCATCACTACGGATGCCAGCGCATATGGACTGGGGGCCACCCTGACCCAGAAGAAGGGCGACACTGAAAACATTGTGCATTTGCATCCAAAGCACTATCGCCAGCGGAGAAGAATTACTCCACCATGGAGAAAGAAATGTTGGCGTGTGCCTGGGCCATCGACTACTTCAGGTCGTACGTTTGGGGCACGAAATTCAGGCTGGTCACCGACCACAAGCCCCTCATCCACAGGTTGAGCCCAGGTGGCACCAAGACTGCCACCCCGAGACTGGCCAGGATCGCAGCAAAACTCCAAGAGTACACGTACAGAATAGCCCACATTGCTGGCTGGAAAAACGCACAAGCGGACTGCATGTCCAGGCTCCTGAAACAAGATGCCCCTGGGACCACATTCCTAGAAGACGAATGCGTTGTAGCCTCAATAGGCGACTTAAGGAACGGCAAGTATATGGATATGAGTGAGCGCCACTGGCAGGAGGAGTTTGAGCAGGACGATGCCCTAAGGCGCGTAACAGCCTGGGTCCGCGGAGGGTGGCCTGATGAAAGGGCGATTCCCGAAGGTCTACGCCCTTACTGGAAGGTGAACGACGAAATTACGGCCATGAACGGTCTCATTTTGAGAGGCGACCGAGTGATCCCGCCCAGTGGGATTCGCAAAGTGATACTGTGCAGAGCGCACTCAGGCCATTTGAGGTGCAACATGACCAGGCGCAGGATACGCGATGCCTACTGGTGGCCAGGCATGGATCAGTGATCCTGGCTCCGTGTTGGTTGAGCTTGGTTTTGAGCGACGCTACTTTTGCATTTATGTCGTCCAGTTTTTCATGGAAGGATGCAAAATTCTTGGCCATGGACTCCATCATTGCTGTTAGGTCAAGGTGGGGAGGATCTGATGGTATGTCCACATCTTCCTGACCTGTGGAAGGGCCCCCCTGCTCAGGCCTGGGCACCGCCTTAGCGAACTTATCCATAGCTCTGACCTTGTTGGCACCTCGAGACCTATTAGATATTGTGGGGGGGGGGTGGTTATGCACCCCTGGGGCGGTCAGGTGTCGCTTTTGCCCCTGTGGGGTGCCCCACACTGTAGCTCCCAGGGCTACAAACTCAGGAGACAAGGCAGTATGGTATCAACGTTGTAGGTAATTACACAACATATAGCTCAAGGCAGAGTGTCGCAGCAGGAACAAGGGAGGACTATGTTCTCTATCTGATACTCAGCGCCTGCATTCGACACCACTGATGTGAACGGGCCAGCTGCGTTCCGTTTCTGCGTAAAGGAAGATGCCAGGTAGAGGCCAGCGGAATTATCATGCACTTGCAAAGAGCCAGCGGTGCAATTGAGGGGTAGTGGTTGGTTGGTTGTGTGACAATAGTGCAGGTATTCTTGTCAGGCCACCGAAGTAGTGGCTGCAGATGCAGTATAAGTGTGCTGCCACACCACCGTATGATCAGGTACCTGAAGGTATGGGCAACGAAACGTGGAGGAGGGCATAGGTGCTGGTCATGTGTCAATGTCCATGGGTAGATACCCCTGATTGTTCTGTGTTTCTGCGGTGGTTTGGAGAGGCATCAGGATGGCATACAGTACTGTGTCCAGGCAGGTCATAAAGAAAATGCGTGCTGAGATGGTGGGGGCTTCAGTGATGTGGCCCTCGGGCCGCACCGCTCGGGTTATGCTCAGGGTGTGGTAAACTCTGTAGCAGCCGGCCCCAGGTTGGAAAGAGGCATGTATGTGTGGCAAGGATGTGGGTAAAATCCCAGCCGGTATGGTGTTCTAGACAGACAGAGCCCCAGAGGATGGACGAGCCGAGAGGAGCGGGAGCTGGGCCCCGCCTTTTCCAGGTGCTGTAGCCTGTCGGTGTGATCCGGCCGCTGGAGCGACCACGTCAGCTCCCCACCGCAGTTGTAATCTGGCGAGGTGTAGGTGGGAGGGCCCCGCCAGCCGCGGCGCCAATGGCCACGGGCCCTCTGAAGCCCAGCAGCAGCGTAGCTCTCCTCACCCCACCAGTGCACTTACTTGAGGCGAGGTCGGCCTGGGCTTGGCACACAGGGGTCCAGTCGAGGTATTCCAGGCCAGTAGGAGGGGCTGCAGCCTGTCGCAGGCTACCCGCCGCACTCAGCAGAGTCACTCAGGTGGATACGGTGTGCGCGCCCAGGGAGACACAGGCCGCATATCACTAGCTTGGCCCTCTGTGCTCCACGATAGTATATGGAGCCCAGCTTAAAACGGCATCCGGCTCGGCACCACCAGCAGGAAAGAGCAGTTGACGACACTCCCCGTCTCGTCCGCCCGCACCGGACTCCACGGGTGGCTGCACAGCGGGAACTCGATGCAGGGCCAGGGGCACGCAGCTCCACGCAGCCCAGTGGGCAGGCCTGCCACCGGCTCAGCTGTCCTCAAGTTCGGGGGGCTGTATCACAGTCGCGGGCCTCCGATTCTCTTCAATGTCAGAGATAAGCATGCCTCACACTCACGGGAACGTGTAGAGGCAGTTGTAGGGCCCAGTATATGGAGAATCTGCCGTTGTTGCCGGATTGGTGTCGGTATCACACAGAGCTTCCCAGCTAGGCAGCCATCTTGCAGGCTGCTCAAGAGCTCCCCCCACTCTATAAGTTAAATTAACATAACATTAGAAGTTGCTACTTATAAAAGGTCATGGGAATCTTTTTCTTAGGTAATGAGAAGATCTTGTTCGTTAACTAAATTTAAATAAAATCATGACCTATACATTATGAAGTAGGGAGCAGAGGGAACAGTGCGGTTTTGCTACAGTATCTCCTTTGGAACAAGCTATGCCTCTCTCTTTATCTCTTTCTCTCTTTCTCTCTCTCACTGACTCTCTCACACATACACACACACACGTGAAGGCTGTATTGTGAGGTGTGCATTTGTTAGTCGCCAAAGCCTTTATTGACTGCAGTGTGACCAGAGACAGAATAGAGACATTCTGATGTGGGTGGGACATGCTGCATTAGTTCGTTGTCTATAGAGGGTAAGATGAAGGGGGCGTGGTTAGGCACTGCAGGGGTGCTGGAGTCGTACAGACCTTGCAAGGGAACCAGCTAAGCAAGCCACTTGGTCTACAAGCACACTGGTTAGTTTCCATATTGTTTCTCCATTTTCAGTGTTTGTGCAAACAGCGGCCATCACACAAAAAGTCCTCAATTGCCTTCATGCTAACAGAAGAGCATTGATTTGATTCTGTCTCTTTTAAAAAAATGTGCAATGTGCATGTATAATAAGAATGCTATACGTGTCTGAGCAAAGTGCATTATCAAAACCCCCAATAACCGTATACGTGATTTTCTGGTAGGTTATCATTCTATGATGAACACTCTGGTGCACCCTTGATGTACTCTTTCGAAACACACCTCTGATGAAGGGGAAATGGGTCAACAGCACCAATCAAGGCGACTGGCTGTTTTGTATACAACAAAGTCCATTTGGGAACATACAACAGATCGTTATATTTGATAAATATGTCTATGAGGAAAGTAATGTATATTTGAATGCACATTGGGCTTGATGCCCATTTCATTTTTCACACAATGCATCCTAACATTAAAGTGTTTGTGACCATGAACCGTCTATTCTCATTTGGACAGCAACAGGATTTGGACATGAGGATAAAACGAAGGCACTATCTGTTACTTCAGTGGGCGAGAAGGTGCACAACTGCCGCCAAATTTCACAAGCGGAGTTGCTTGGAGGGCTGTGGGGATGCCCACTCCCCAATGCAGAGACACCCCTAGAGAAGTATATATACACAATGGGATCAATATCTCAAGGTAAGAGGTCACACCTCAGACTTGTCAGATAACCTTTTAGCAAACGGTGCAAGTACGTGGGGAAGAGTGCACACAGTTTAAGCAAATGCAGTCATTTTTAAATAATTGGGGCAGGCGGCTATTTCGAGAATGTATAACCCACCCCACTGTTGTGCTGCCGTTCTCTTTTCTGCCAACACTCACAATGATCATTTACGTTGTGCCTCACATTCCAGGGTAGGAGCGTTCTCGTGGCAGCTCTCGGCCTTACTGACAGCTTGCTTTATGTCCCCCTGTGGTCTTACTCCCAGTTTCCTTTACTGAACTGGGCAAAATTGGCATCAAGGTGGTTCCCATTGAACCTCTGGAGCTGACCTTGCAGCATCCATCTGCCCTCATGTACGTACACATGTCCATGAGTTATCCACTTCCTATTGCAGCCATGTAACATGTGGTTAGGTGACCCCACTCAGAGGGCAGCGGTGGAGAGGGTCAGTCATTTTCAGCCAAAAGAGCCATAAGCACAACTATTTTCATCCAAATGCTTCTCACAGAGCACAAAGTAATCCAGACCCAGACTTCCCATAAAAAGTGACACAACATTGAGCCTGCTTTAGTATTTTGCAACCTCTCTGAGAATCCATTTAGACTGCATTAAGATCATGAATGTTGGGGAGCAGCAGTGATTATGAGAGACTGTAAGGTCCTGCTGTGTGTAGTCTGAATGCATGTAATATGCATGTAAAAAGCACTCTGCAGTACCTCCAGAACAATGTTTCAGACTTTGGTTGCAATATTTATATTAATAACCATTTATTTCCAACACAGGACGGATTACTGTACTCCTGCCTAGACAGAACCCAGGCAAGGTGGTAAATCGACAAAATGTTAACAGTGGTTATCCATTTTGCACATAGAAAATCATGTAAAGCTGCATTACAAATGATGCTTTAACACAAACTGCACCCAACATTTAGACCTCTCGTGGTGGAAGCGATCATGGCCCTCGTTAAACGGAAATTTGCAGGGATGCAAGTCTAATATGGCAATCTGTTAGCGCTAGGGCCAAAATGGCCCTTGTGCAAAAAGGATACTCTTTTAATTCATTACTTTGCCTATTTGTAACAGGGCACACTGTACATACTAGAGCAAAAACTGTCCTGGGACATAAATGCAATGAAAAAAATGGGTATTTGCACTAGAGCACTTTTTTCCCTAGTGCTGAGAAAAATGTGTGCTGCTATATTTTGAAATGTCACTGTTCATATAGTTGAAAGTACACTTTTCCTCTTCCCAAAAAAAAGTATTCAAAACTACATACATTCAAAACCAGTGGTATTTAAACCCCGGCCTTCCCATAGAGAATCAATGTTCTATGGCAAAATGCTGTCGTTTATATACCACTAGTAAACATGTCAATGGCAATCTTTTTTTTAAATACCCCGTGCCTTCCTTACCCCGTGTTGCATATCATCGAAACGCCTGCCCCTTTCTCCCTTACTCTCTTGGAAGGGATGCTGCCCACAGGGTTTCTACTGGGGGCACTGGAGGGGCACCATAGTGACCCAATATGCATACCTCCTCAAACACAATGACCAGTAAAAAGGTAAAAAACTATAAAATTCTCTGAAGGAGACAGAGTTGAAAAAGAGGAATGAACCACAGATCTGGGTGTGGGGGGGAGACCGAGGGGGGGATACAGTCAAAGCCTCATCCAATTTTACACCAAGATTGTATACGACTGTCAAAGGCCCCAGACAAAGATCCAGCAAATGCGTCACAAGGCTAAGGACAAAGGGCTACATTTGTGTAAAGCCTCAAGACCTCAGTCGTAGATCCATTAAGCTTAACCTTGAACCAACAAATCCAATCCATGCATCCACAGCTGGAAGACGAGCACTATTCAGCTCTACTCATCTGGTCTAAGGAGAATCTGTGACTCGTCCACATACATATAAAATGATTCAACAAGATATGCCAAAGTGCAAAAGAACAGCCACTGCTGGGTCCCACAGTAAAGTGTCCAAGCAATAAAGAGGCAGTGAGAACCCCCTGAAAGTGACTACGAAGAAACCAGCAAACCAGTTCAATGACCCCTCTTCAATTTCCAAACGATTCGAGCGAGACACAGGCAGTCGGTGGTTGATGGTATCAAAGTAGCCGACAGATATAATAAAATGAGAGTTGCTACCCCGCTCCATCAGCACAAATCATCAAGCACACTGACCAGTGCAACTTCACCGCCCATACAGCAGCCGCACCATGTCTAAAAAAGACAAAGCTCCTAATCCTCATGCAACCAAGATATAGTAGATTCCCTTAGTTACTAATCGTTCATTTTTGGTGTGAATTAGTCACTCCATCCAAAAACAGGTGGCGCCAATTACAGAGCTTCCTCTTTGTTAAAGGAAGTCTGGCCTGGTCCTTGCCCTGTGATATGGATAATGTGGGATCTTTGGGGACATTGGAAAGAGTCCCCCAGATATCTGGCCGGCTTGCCTGCAATCGTAGCAGGTCCATTCTACCCTCCTGGGTTGATTGAAATGAATCATATAACTTCCAAAAACAAATGTGACCCATGAATCTGTGAAATTACTTCATGATTACAAATATTTCTCATTAACACAAGCTTTGTCAGATTATGAGATATTAGAACAAATGTTTTCATAGAAAGATGTTGCAGAATCATAGCTGCTAAAGACCATCTCTGTTAACCATTTTATAGCTCTTCAGTTCCTAGGAACTTAAATTTAACTTCCCTATAACTGGCCGTGCAAGGCCGCCACATGGCAGTCTCTCAATTTAACTTCCTGGCAGTCGGCCCCTGTATGGATTTCAGTATTGACAGACACTCGTAATACATGCCGGGCGGATAAATGAAGCGCAGTGCCCCTTCCCCCCCCACCCCTGGCTTGGGAGTGGGTGGATGCTGTGCATCTTGGATTTGATATCCTAGACAGGCAGTGCTAGCCCCCTGTCCTCCAGGGGTCGATAAATTGAGTTGAAAGTGGAGGAATTCCAAATGAAATGCTATATGAATCAACATATTTCCAATTATTATGCAGACCTCCTGCTGTTACACCAAGAGCAAGTCATGCATTCTTAGGACTGTCTGCCATTTCACACAATTATTGACAGTGGCCGGCCGGCCGACTGCCGCCTCCATTCTTGCCCACATTTCAGTACAATACATGGTGCCCCCTGATAGCGAAGGACAGTTATTCAGTGCCTATCTTGGAGGGCACAATGTTAGTGCATGTATTGCCTTTGGCACCTCTGACAATCCCTGCAGGGTTTCTGGTTAAATTCAGTACATTGTTGGTCTTGGATTTTGGATTCGATTGGCACCATAACAAACCGAAGGCAATTTATGTGACTGATCCTTGTATATGGGAATCGCTGCTTTCACAAATACTGTGGGGTACATTTACCCACCCAACAGAATTCCCCTCCATCACCAATCTGCATTTCAGCAGCTACCAGCAAAATGGCTGTACTGGCACTGTTGAGCACTATCGCCTTGCCTTAAAAGCTGCGTTTTGCAGTCACCAAAATAAAGCCTGCGCTGTCTTTGCCAAGCACATATGGGGCAACATGGGGCCGGCAACACACCAAGAAAGGCTGCCAGTGTGTTTCCTGATGTGCACCAAAGAAGAGAGTTGAAAAGCAGTGCTGCTTGGCTGCTAGCTCCAAAATTTCCCATGAAAAAGGAAATATTTTGCATTAAAATGATGGAGCCTGATGGCCTTTTTCATCTGTTCAACAATACACAGACCTGGTCCAGTGAGACCCAGCTATGCCCAGCCATATTCAGGTTGTGCTCCAGCAAAAGATAGCATTTCTCACTGAATGACAGGCTGTGTCAGGCAAAATATGTGAAATTACAAACAACTTTAATTCCGAGTGTTATTTCTGCCATGCAAAGGTTTTGAAAGCTGATTTTGCCTCTCATTTCGAGGGGGAAGGTCAGATTTTAATTTTGTTGCTGCCTAGTATCCCTGACTCCTTGCTGCTCCTTTCTATCCACTCAAAATTAATTTGAGGGCGAACTGCAGGGGGAAATCTTAACTCGGGCACTATCTACCCGAACAGTAAAATTACTCCTGTTCATCTGTGCTTTGGATATGTTCTAGTAGAAGGTCAACCAAGTGTATTTCATCAGTTTACATTGTAATTACCACCCCATTGGTGATTGCGGCCCAATATTAAAATTGTGTGATTTTCTTTGAATTTAAAATAAATAAATATTGTGTTACCACCCACCGGCCTGGTTCATAGTCCATTGTGACCCGGGGTATTTGTAAAAGGGCGTGTGAGACAAGTTGGGTGCCAGCTCAATCTGAATTCTAGGAAATAAAGAAAAAGTATTCTAATTCAGCGCTACAACCTAGGCTAAGAGCAAGAGTCCTGGTCTGGTGTGTGATGCCCGATTAGAATACTCAACAATGCACTGGTACATGTTTTCAGCCAGGGAGAGAGGAACTAGCCCACAGGCAAATCAGGTGATGCCTCCAAGATACATGTGTTTATTGAACCCCAGCGTTGAGAAAGGTGTGCACCAGGGCTCAAGTCGGCGGTGAGAAGGGTGTGTGCACTGGCGAGGGTTGTTAGCTGTGGTGAAATCAAATCGACTAAAGACCTGAAACGAGCATTGCATTTTGGGGGAATGCTTCAAAGCCCAGTGTAATCCTAAACTTTTCCGGATTTGTTGCTTTTTAAACTGGGAGGAACTAGTGAACTGTCCCTGGAAGAGCTACCTGAAAATTGAGATGATCCCGGAGTATTAAAAATTTTGTGTCATGCACACATCAATTCTGTGAGCTTGGAAGTAAATTACTGACTTTCATGATCCTAGTTCTATCTTGACCTGATCCCTGCTGTCAGGCAATTATCCAACCATAACCCCCTACCAGTGTCCATTTCGCCTCATCCCATTGTTCTAACGTCTGGAAGCAGCTTGCAGAAGGGTGGAACGAGCCTGCACCCGAGGGTGGCTCGGGTGGAACGAGCCTGCACATCACACATAGCTCATTGGCCATCACTGAAAACCTCCTGCTCACCTGCAAAACTAAAGTGTTAGGAGCCATTGGCTCACACCATTCTCTGTCTAAAGGCCTTAAAGATGCAGATCATTTAATTTGACAACTCGCTTCACGCCGCTCTTCCCTTTATGCTCTTCCTTTTATTTTATTTTTTTAAAGCTCCGCCGGCAGGCGGATCAGCCGGCGGCCATTTCAAAGGCCTTTATAAGGCCAATAGCCCTGTTTGCCCCTGTTCACTCCAGGAGCTCCAAACATCAGATCCTGAACTTAACCGGTCACTAATACCCACCGGAAACATTTACTCTTCGAGACTGGACACCACGATGCTGTATATGTGAGTACATCCACAGCCGCACCACTCCCATTACTGAGCATTACTATTATTGATTGCACCATTTTCGTAGGTATGCATACCTGTTGCCCTGAGCTTATTGCCATTGCTCTTCTCAAGTGCACGCGCCTATCGTGCAGCAACGTTTTAGGTGCCGAGTCGCTCTAGCCCATTGCCTACAACTCAATGTCCTCATGCCTGCAAAACATTCTGTACCTACTGTCGTACCTCTGCTGTGCCTAGTCCATGGCTTGTTTGTGCAAACGCACATCTCTTCCCATTGTCTTTGCACTAGGAACGCTGCTTATTTTTGATTGTGCTATTAGCCTACTGCTAATCTTTGATTGTGTTATTAGCCTACTGCTAATTTGTTATTGTGTTTTTAGCTTACTGCTAATCTTTACTTGTGCTATTGGCCTACTGCTAACCTTTGATTGTGCTTTTAGCCTACTGCTAATCTTTGATTGTGTTATTAGCCTTCTGCTTATCCTCGATTGTGCCACCTGCCCACTGCTAATCTTTGATGAGACCACTTGCCCTTTGCTCATCCTTGACTGCAGTCCACCAGTCGGACCTACCACTTGCTCATTATGTTGATGCTGCTACACAGCATTGCTCTTGGTATCATTACTTATCAGTGAACACACCTGCCTCAGGTTCTTTACGTGCACCGCATTGTAGCTCCTTCCACCGTCCTACTCCAATTGAGACCACTAAGTATACCTTACCACCTCACCTTTGCCACGCATCGCTCAAAATGCCTGGGCACCCTAGTACTACTACCCCCAGGCCACCCTCACCTTTCACGCTCAAACTCACACTCAACACTCCACTCATCTCATCTGACCTAGCTTCCAATCCATACCTCAACTCTCCTGCCCTCTGGCTTCAGCATTTTGCCTCTAAACCCACACCCAACCGACCCTGCTCTCTTCTCTTCAGGAACTCTAGACTTAGGTCTAGATTTCAACACATACCGCGTCACAAGTGCAATCCTCATCAAACAACTAAAGCTCCCCTACCATCTACTCCCATTCCACCACCAGCCCTAAAAAATACTTTCAAAGAAATAAAGATCAAGGGCACACTCATTAATGCCAGGACCCTACCGGCTCACACACTCGACATCGCTGATCCTATTACTAGCCATGACCTAGACTTCATCGCCATCACTGAGACTGGGCCCCATACTGCTTCTGGCCCTCTCCTTTCCCTCGCTATGCCTAATGGTTATTCCATTATCAGATGCGACCGCAAGTCAGGCCTGTCCAAAGGCGGTGGCGTCGCCTTCATACACAAAGACAGCATTAACAGAATCATATCTAACGTACAAATCACATCAGCGGAGTTACTATCCGTCAAACTTTCTATCTCTCCTATCAAGACTGCTACTCTGCACCTTGTATACAGACCTCCAGGCCCCCTCAATACCTTCTCTGAAGATCTTACTACCATCTTACTAGAGAAGAACAAGCCTAAGTCATCTTGCTTGGCGACCTTAACCTTGGACTCCTCGACCCTAACGACCATCCGGCACTGGAAATTGCTAGTACTCTTTCTAACTTAGGCTTCACACATCGTTTATGCGAACCTACCCATAACAAAGGTCGAACACTCGACTGGGTAGCCGACCTTAACTGCAACATCAATATAGAACGGAAAACTGCATGCACATGGTCTGACCACCACAACATCCCAGCCTCTGACATACCTACTAAACAAGACACTGCACCTGCAATACCTACTAGAAACAAAAAGGACATTACACGTGACAAACTTCTCCCTCTCATTCTGCCCACACTTAACAAAATCGCACATTCATGTACCGACCTTACCACCCTTATGGATGCCTACAACCGCACCATGTGCTCGAAGCCATAAATACGATAGCCCCCACCTCATTTAGGAAACCTAAACAGCGAGCACATCTCAACTCTTGGTTCACCCCACAATTGAGAGCGCTAGGCAAAGAAAAATGAACCGCCGAAACACAGTGGAAAAGTCTCCCTTGCCAATCCAACAAAGACAACCTTTGTGTGGCTACTCTTAACTACAAGGAAGCTATCTTCCAAGTTAAAAAAGAGATCTACAACACTTGTATTTGTATTTGTTTTATTTGTATAGCGCAAACCAGGCCCGGAGGCTACCGGGCGCATATCTAAGCAGCAATGGTTACAAAGTATAACGACATATCAAGTAACATTTAAATTGACATAGTAATCAGCAGCATTGATATTTTATATATATATACATAGGTGAACAAGTATTCACAGTGCAGCTTGGCCCTCAGATGTGACTAGCCAATGTTTGGCTTTGTATTTGAAGAGATTCAGAGAAGGAAGGTTTCTGATAGTAAGGGGGACAGAGTTCCATAATTTGGCTGCAAGAACTGGGAAGCTGGAACCACCGGCTGTTTGGAGCTTGTATTTAGGGATCATTAGGTTCTGGTTGATGGAGGATCTTAGAGATCGAGATGGTGTATAATGCGTGAACCGTGAGGAGAGGTAGATGGGGGCCAGGTTGTTCATGCATTTGTAGGTTAGGGCAAGCGATTTTAGAGAGATCCTTTGGGTAACTGATAGCCAACGAAGGTTCTTCCTCGTTTCCGAGATGTGGGCCAATCTAGGGATATTCAGGGCTGCTCTAATGGTGTTATTTTGTATGACCTGGAGTTTGTCTAAGTTGCATTGACTGGTGCCTTGGTACAGTGCATTACAGTAGTCCAATTTGGACATGACCAGAGTTCTAGCAAGGATTGTGCAGTTATGAGTGGACAGAAAAGGGCGGCATGCTGTGATCAGCTTGCAGGTGTAAGCGGCGGCGGCCGCAACTGCATTCGTTTGCCTGTGGAGGGAGAGCATGGAATCGAGGTAGATTCCGAGCGTTTTGGTATCTTTGGAGACTTTTATGGGATTTCCATCGATGTTGAAGGAGCTGAACAATGGGTTCAGCTTGTTAAGTCTTTGCTGTGTGCCTAGGATGAGGAGCTCTGTCTTGTCGTCATTGAGACAGAGCTCATGTTGTGCCATCCAAGTTTGGATGACGAGGTATATATCATTTAAGGCTTTCGAGTCTACCGTGTAATCGCCCGTGATGGGGATGATTATCTGGGTGTCATCGGCATAGTTAGTGTAGGTGACACCCAGATAGTCAAGCACATCAAACAAGGGTTTAGTGAAAACATTGTAGAGGGTAGGGGATACACAAGATCCTTGGGGGACTCCGCAAGGGACTGGTGCGGGGTTGGCAGCGGCGGTGGGCGAGAATACCCTCATCTGTCTGTTATCCAAGAAGGATTGAATCCAGTTGGTGGCCTTGTCAGAGAAATGGGCGGCCGTTTTCAGGTGGTGACAGAGGATTTGGTGGTTAACCAAATCGAAGGCTGCTGTTAAGTCTAATAGTAATAGTAGGGCTAGTTTGCCTTTGTCTTTAAAGTCCTCAATTTGGGTTTTGAGATCTAGGAGGGCTGTCTCAGTACCGTGCTTAGGTCTGAAGCCGGATTGTCTCGTGCCTAGTAGATTGTTTGTTTCCAGGTAGTTTTGTATCTGAAGATACGCTGCTCTATCTAAGATTTTTAGCAGAAATGGGACCGTCGTGATGGGCCTGTAGTTGGTTGGGACCTCCGGATCTAAGGTGGGTTTTTTTAGGAGGGGGATGACCCATGCATCCTTCAAGTTGTTGGGGACCACTCCCGATTGAAAGGAGGCATTGATAAACGTGGTGATATACGGTGCAAGGTCATGAGCTGATTCCTTAATGATCTGGGCTGGACATGCGTCCCCTTGGCAGTTGGAAGGTTTTAAATTGCAGATAATTTTTTCAACTTCCATAACAGAGAGCGGTGTGAAGCTGAATGGCACCGGGGAGTCAGGGGTGGTTATTTTGGGTGGCAGGGTGTTGCTGAATGTAGGAGTGTGGAGGGAGTTTTGTTTGGCGTTAATTTTGGATTGTAGTGTGGTTATTTTGTTGAGAAGTGCGTTTTGTATATTGTTGCACCAAGTGCTGTCTTTGGTACACACGTCAAGGACAGGGGAGGGGGATTCTAATTCTTTGAGGATTTTAAATAATTCTCTTGTGTTGGATTCTGCTTGTGATATGCGTGAATTATAGGTCTCTTTTTTAGCTTGAAGGATAGCTTCCTTATAGTTGAGAGAGGTGATCAGTAGGGAGGCTTTGGTAGCTGGGCTGGGATGACTTTTCCAGAGGGCTTCGGCCTTACGCTTTTCTTTGCGCAGCACGTTAAGCTCCGGAGTGAACCAGGAGTTTAGGTGGGACTGTTGTTTGGCTTTGTGAATTTTTAGTGGGGCTATGCTCTCAATGGCTTTGATCATCAAGCTGTTGAAGGCGTCTACTAAGACAGTGGGGTCCTTGTCCTTATGCTGAGAAGCGAAAGTGTTCAGGCAAGGGAGGATAAGAGGAAGCAATTTCTCCCTGGTAATATCCTTTTTATTTCTGGTGGGTACAGCAGGGGCTATAATAAGTGTGGGCTGGGGGTTGGAGGCTGGCAGGAGGAAGGTGATAACATGATGGTCAGACCAAGCACAAGCATCGTTGGAGATGACATTAGTATTGCAATTTAGGTCAGCTAACCAGTCGAGCGTTCTACCCTTGTTATGTGTGGGTTCACGAATGCGCTGCTGGAAGCCTAGATTGGAAAGGGTAGTGTCAATTTCAGAGGCCATGTGGTCCTTGGGGTCAGAGAGGCCGAGGTTGAAGTCACCTAATAACAGTATTTGGGAATTTGGCTTGGTATTAACCGACATGGTGGAAGCAACATCGTCAATGAAAGAGCCCAGTGGACCTGGAGGTCTGTACACAAGATGGAGTGTTGCTGTGTTGGTAGGAGAGAGAGAAAGTTTCACTGATAGTGATTCTGCGGAGCTGAATTGTGTGTTGTTGGCAGTTCTCATAGTGATCTTGTCTCTATGTATGATGGCGACTCCTCCTCCTTTAGACGCGTTGGAATGACGGTCATTTCTAATAATAGTATAACCCTTGGGTAGGGATAAGGCGAGGAGTGGGCCAGAGGCATCATGTAGCCAGGTTTCGGTAATGGCTAGGAAGTCAAAGTTATGGACAGTGATGAGGTCAGCGATGTCAAGGGCATGGGCCGTAAGGGATCTTGCATTAATAAGGGCTCCCTTTAGCGCTGAGGTGGGTGGGGTGGACGGGGTGGGGCTGGGTGCTACCGGTTTGTTGGGCTGTGAAGGAGCGGAGTGATTGCGCTGAATACAGGGTGGTCTAGACAGTCTGGATCTAAGTCTGATATTCCTATGTTGTGGTGTGCATGGGAGGTTAGGTGTGGGTTTGGTTGCAAAATGCTTGAGCCACAGGGCTGGGTCGTTAAGGTAGGGGTTCAAGGGATGGTCCGAGCAGTGGAGCATGGTGGAAGGACGAGTATGTTGGTGGTTGTGGTGTGTCTTAAAGATAGTAGTAGGGTAGCTGCTAGCAGTAAAGGATAAAGATCCTAAGATGACTATTTGGGTGAAGAAGAGGCTAGTATAGGACATCGACTGCATCGACTGCATGTCGTGATTAGTTGGTTCACAAGTAACTTGTGGTGTGGTGCCAGTACGTGGTAGTAACTGTGTTTGAACTAATGCAGTGGTGCGAATATCATTTGGGCTCAGTGCTAGGGCATCAGGATTCAAATAATGCACATTAGGCTACAAACAGCAGTCTACGGAAATCATTTGGGCTCAATGCTAGGGCAACTGGGTTCAAATAATGCACATTAGGCTACAAACAGCAGTCTACCGAAATCATTTGGGCTTAATGCTAGGGCATCTAGATTCAAATAATGCACATTACGCTACAAACAGCAGTCTACAGAAATCATTTGGGCTCAATGCTAGGGCATCTAGATTCAAATAATGCACATTAGGCTACAAACAGCAGTCTACAGAAATCATTTGGGCTCAATGGTAGGGCAACTGGGTTCAAATAATGCACATTAGGCTACAAACAGCAGTCTACAGAAATCCTTTGGGCTCAATGCTAGGGCATCTAGATTCAAATAATGCACATTAGGCTACAAACAGCAGTCTACAGAAATCATATGGGCTCAATGCTAGGGCATCTGGATTCAAATAATGCACATTAGGCTGCAGATAATGCCGGTTAGACTACAGTCAACAAAGCTGCAGGGAAATTTGGGCTCAGACAGAGGCTACAGTCAGCAGGTCTTACGTGTAATTCGACTCAATGCACTGAAGTGTCAACTATGACATAATAGTTTAGGTGGATAGACCTGTGGTGACTGCAGATGAGCATACGGTTAAGCAATAGAGGAGAGAGCAGTGTACACAGAGGCTCGTGGGGGAAGTGATGACAGGCATAGAGGGAAGAGCAGGTGAAGAGTACAAAGTATGGCACAAAAAGTTACAGAACCGAAACTGGCGCAAAGGCAACAATCAGCAAGGTGCTGAGACTCGTTATGCGGTATGGATAGCTCACGTGAGCACTGCGGTGCAAGTTGGGGGCGTGAATTATGCAAGAGCGATTGTTTGTAGCTTTGCATCCAACGTAGGTAGGGCAGGAGTACCTTAGTGTTGTCGGCAGGATGGGCAGCAGGACAGGGTCCTCTGCCCAACGGCTCAGGACAGGCTCAAGACAGGAGCCGAGCCTTGTTGGGTGAGCCTTAGTGGGTGTTGCCGGAGTTCGCCTGCCGGCGTCTGGTTGGCTCTGATGTAGCGAGAGCAGGCCAATCGGGTCGCAGGGGGATGTGCCTGGTGAGGGTTAGGCCCAGCCAGCCATTACCCTTTTCGGCACGGCCATCTTGGAGTGGCTAGACCTGTGGCATGTAATGGAGGCTAGCACTCAGATGGTGTGTGCTGGCTTTAAACAGTGAAATTACACTGCTGGGGCACAGCGGGTGCACTTGGGGCAGTTATAAAGGGCAAATGGGCAAATTGCAGCGGCATCCGTTATGGCTGGCGATTTTTCGATTTTTTGGGCAAACGTGCCCAGAGGCCTACCTTATGGCAGGTGATGCCCCCGACCTTCTCCAGAGGGGGGGAACTGCTCCTGCAGTGTTGGGAAGGCACCGGCTCCTCCGAGGTGCGGCTCGCATCAACGCTTGCATTTCACAAGCTAACTCCAACACTAAGGAGCTGTTCAAAATCTTGAAGGAGTTAGAGTCACCCTCCTCCCCACCTGATACCTGCAATAAAGACAGCGCCTGGTGCATCAACATCCAAAAAGCACTCTTTGACAAGATAGCCAAGCTCCACTTAAAAATGAATAACAAATAAAAATGCCTTCAAAACAACACAGTACAGAATCCCACAACCTCCCCATTGGTTCACACTCATGCACCATTTAACTTCTCACCTCTCACCATCTCAGAAGTGGAAAGTATCATCAGTAAGCTTAAACCCTCCAATTGTCAGGGAGATACATGCCTCGCTACTATTATCAAGGAAGCTTCTCACGAACTAGCTCCCTTCATCACAGCCTTTATTAATTCTTCCTTCAATACTGGCACTGTCCCTGATAACCTCAAGTGGGTCATTCCCCTCTTAAAAAAACCTACTTTGGACACAAGCATACCTACTAACTATAGGCCCATCACCACTGTCCCCGCTCCTACTCAAAATCCTAGATCGTGCGGCTTATCTGAAGATACAGGACTACCTCGAATCTAATAATCTCCTCAGCTTTAGACAATCTGGCTTCCGCCCTAAGCATGGAACTGAGACGGCACTTATCGACCTTAAGACACAAATTGAGGACCTCAAAGATAAGGGTAAACTAGCCCTGCTACTTCTTCTCGATTTATCAGCGGCTTTTGACTTGGTCAACCACCAAATCCTCTGCCAGCATCTCACAACTGCTGCCCATTTCTCAGACAAAGCCACCACTTGGATCAGATTGTTCCTCATCAATAGGTCCATGAGGGTCTTCTCCCCTTCCGCCTCGGCTGGACCATCACCAGTCATTTGTGGGGTCCCCCAAGGAACTTGTGTTTCACCCACACTCTACAATGTGTTCACCAAACCTCTTTTTGACATACTTGACTATCTGGGTGTCACATACACCAACTATGCTGATGACACCCAGATACTCATTCCCATTACGGGTGACCACACTAGAGACACTTAGGCTCTGAATGAGGTATATCAAGTCATACAGGCTTGGATGGCCCAACATGAGCTGTGTCTCAACAATGACAAGACAGAGCTCCTCATCCTTGGCTCACAAAACAGTCTTAACAGGCTGGACCCGGCTTTCAAAGCCTTCAACATTGATGGTAACACCACCCAGGTCATTAATAATACCAAAACCCTTGGAATCTATCTGGATTCCACACTCTCGCTCAATAGACAGACCAACGCTGTCATTGCAGCTTCAGCATACACCTGCAAACTGATTTCAGCCTGTCGCCCTTTCCTTACCACACCCAACTGCACCACCCTCGCCAGGACATTGGTCATGTCTAAATTAGATGACTGCAATGCTCTGTACCCAGGGACTAGTCAACGCAACCTAAACAAACTCCAGGTTACTCAAAATAATGCTATTAGGGCTGCCCTCAACTTCCCCAGATCTTCACACATCTCAGACACAAGGCGAAGCCTTCATTGGTTACCAGTCAGCCATAGAATATCACTCAAAACGTTTGCTCTCATGCATAAATGTATGAATAATCAGGCCCCCATTTACCTGGTAAACCGTTTTTGATCATCACTCTTCCTCATGCCCATTGAGATCTGTTCAATCTCACAGTCTCAACGTACCAAGATACAAATTTCAAAAAGCGGGCGGGGTGAGCTTTCCCGTCCTTGTCGCTAAACTCTGGCACTCCCTGCCTAATCCTATCAGGATTGATCCATCCTTCCACTCTTTTAAGCACAAAGCCAAGTTATGGCTGGCAACCCAAGATGTATAACTGTACACTCCACATCAACGCTTTACCACACTATAGATCACCTACCTTTGGCCCTTCCTTCTGCTCTTTCTAAATTCTGCTCTCCCACCTCCTTCTATAGTTGCTTCATTATGTACTACTGCTTACCCTCCTGCCTACCATTTGCTCAGACTGTTAACTTCCTGTGCATGCCATTTATTATGTACTACCGTTTATCTTCCTGCCTACTATTTATTCAGACTGTTAACTTCCTGTGCCTGCCATTATGTAAATACCTGTAATTTGTACCTTTTTGTCCTATGTAACTGTAACAAAAGATATGCGCCCAGCAGCCTTGGAGGCAGGTGCACTCTACAAATAAAACAAATACAAATAATACAAATGTGGTCACAATGTCTTGGACCCTCCCTAACACCTGTTGCCTCAGTCAAATACGTTGGTAACATCCTTAAGAATCTCCTGTCTGTAATGACAGCACAAAAGATCAAGACGTGTGGTCACACGGGCAAATACTGGTATCAAAAGAAAAACTGGGGAATTTCGTCTCCGATGTGCAAACAAAAGGGGATAGGCTCAGTCAGTAGAAAATTACGTCTTCATATTTTATTAATCAAGTACACACAATGATATAAAAAATTACGATAACACATAATAAATCATAAAACTAATAGAAATACATGTTAAAATCATCCAGTTTTGGTACTGCCTAAAACTGAGGTAGTACATCTATTTCAAGAGAGAATACAATTATAGGGTAGTGTAAATGTTCAAGTAAGCCCTATTAAGTATGCCCTGCTGCAGTCAGGGTTGATAGTTATAATTCTTGTGGGGACATCATGTGATCGCGGTAGCGCGGTCTCGCGAGATCTCGGCGCAACTTGATCTCGCGGACCCGCGTGCCGCGAGTAGGGACTTTGGTGCCAGTCGGAAGCTGGTGGAGCGCCAGACAAGTCGGTCTAGACAGCGCTGCTCCATGTGAGGAGCCAACGTGACTGAAGGCCCAAGCCAGTACCAGCTCACTTCCAGGGCATAAGTCCAATGCCAAGGAAGGCCACGTGGGGGCCCTGGAAGTATACAGCATGCAGCGCATATGCACGCCCTGCCTTCAGTGCAAATAACTGGAAGGCCTACCCAAGACTGTGAGTACCTGCCCCGTCCCAAACATGGACTATTGCAATCACGAGTTTTGTTAATCAATAAAGGTAGTTACAATTACCCTGGCGTCCTGTCGTCCTTAGAGGCCACAACATAACTGGCGATGAGGATATCTGAATACCCACGGACACTCCATGCAAGGCGCCACACCGCCCCCGCCGTTTCTCCCCTCACCTGGGACCCCGACAATTCCGTGGATGCAGTGGGAGCCACTCTTCTCCACGTACCTTGAGGCCGTAGGCGGCACAGGATACGCCCCCGCCAGGAAGAAGGCGATGCTGCTGAACGCAATGGGAGTCGAAGGACAGCGCATTTTTGCCAGTTTGACAGCTATACCTGTGGATGACGACGACGTCTACAAAGAGGCGATCTGTCGTATTGTAAAGCGGTTCACCAATAAGGAGAACATAGTGCTACAAAGGCTGAGGTTCTACACCCGCAAACAAGAAGGGAGCGAACCTGTGGACGACTACCTCACCCGGATGAGGGAGCTAGCGTCCTTATGCACTTTCGGTGAAAACTCAGAAAAGGTCATCTGCGACATGCTGGTCGTCCACACCAACTCCAGGAAAGTACAGGACAAGCTCATACAAGAAAAGGAAGTGACCCTCGACAAGGCTATCCAAATTGCCAGGGCGGAAGAAGAAACCTCCAGCAGGCGCAAAGAGGTGGGAAGTCATCCACCCGTACCCGAGATGACGGCGCTGCAATGGAGAGGGCGCAGAGACAAGCAGTCCCGCGACAGCCCCAGAGAAAAGGGCCACGTGGCTCCTGCATGCACGTGGCGGGAAAAGACCGTTTCCCGTGTTGATGGCGACCGTGCTTCAAGCGATGAGGACGAGACACAGGACAGACCGATGGTCGTCATGGTCAACGCTCTTCACACCAGGAGGGAAAAGCCCCACTGCACCATTAAAGTCGACAGCATGGAAATACGTGTCATGGCGGACTCTGGATCGGACCTCACCATCCTTCTGATAGACACTTACAAGGAGATGATGGGGAAGGCTAAAGTGGAGATCAAATCGACCCGGCAAAAACCGATGGTTTTCGGCGGTGCAACCGTCGACCTACTGGGTTACATCAGGGCCCAAATTGAATTCAAAGGGAGGTCTACCATCTCCAAAGTGTACTTCTCAACCAGAGGGCCGGCCGTGCTCGGGTGGGACGATCAACACAGACTCAGCATCAAGCTAGACCACAGCACTCCGGAACAGGTACTCATGGTCTCCGCAGGAGCAGCGCTAAACTTGAAGGAGATGTTCCCAAGCCTGTTTTCCGAGAAACCGGGGAAAGTGAGAGACTTTGTTCACAAGATTCGTTTAAAACCCAATGCTGTGCCTGTGAAACACAAAGTTTGACAGGTGCCGGCCACGGCAAGACCGCCGTTAGAGGCCCACCTCCGGAGGATGGTCGAAGAAGGGACCATTGAGACCGTGGAATCCTCAGAGTGGCTGAGTCCGGTGGTTCTAGTCAAGAAGAAATCCAGCAACGACCTCAGAATATGCATTGACCTGCGGAGTCTAAACCTAGAGGTCGTCACGGATAGCTTCCCGCTCCCCAGTATCATCAAAATTGTCTTGATGATGAAGGAGGCAACAATTTTTTCAAAGCTTGACATGCGTAACGCCTATCACCAGATTCCTTTACACAAGTCTTCACGCCCCCTTACGGCGTTCATCACTCCATCGCCACCTTTCAATACACCCGCATGCCATTTGGGCTGTCCTCGGCAGCGTCAGCATTCCAGAGAATGATGAATGCCCTCCTCAAGGACCTCACTAATGTCTCATTCTTTCAGGATGACATCCTCGTGTATGCCAAGGACAACGAGATTCATGACAAGGCCCTCAAGGAAGTCCTGAGCAGGCTTCAGGAAGCAGGAGTTCATCTTCGCCACGAGAAATGTTTTTTCCGAGTGAGAAAAGTAGAATACCTAGGGTACTGCATCTCGAGCGAAGGAATGAGCCCCAAGAAAAACCTGATGTAGGCCATAGCGGATGGCCCAGCTCCGAGGTCCAGAGAGGAACTCCGCTCATTCCTGGGCCTAGCAGAATACTACACGAAGTTCGTCTCAAGGTTCTCCGAAACCACGTCCCCCATGAGGGATCTTTTGAAGAAGGGGGCAACCTACTCTTGGGGCCCAGAGCAAGACGGGGCTTTCACTGAAATCAAACGCAGAATTCTGCACGCACCTTGCCTGAAGCCCTTCAACCCCGAATGGGACACCTGCATCACTACGGATGCCAGCGCATATGGACTGGGGGCCACCCTGACCCAGAAGAAGGGCGACACTGAAAACATTGTGCATTTGCATCCAAAGCACTATCGCCAGCGGAGAAGAATTACTCCACCGTGGAGAAAGAAATGTTGGCGTGTGCCTGGGCCGTCGCCTACTTCAGGTCGTACGTTTGGGGCACGAAATTCAGGCTGGTCACCGACCACAAGCCCCTCATCCACAGGTTGAGCCCAGGTGGCACCAAGACTGCCACCCCGAGACTGGCCAGGATCGCCGCAAAACTCCAAGAGTACACGTACAAAATAGCCCACATTGCTGGCTGGAAAAACGCACAAGCAGACTGCATGTCCAGGCTCCTGAAACAAGACGCCCCTGGGACCACATTCCTAGAAGACGAATGCGTTGTAGCCTCAATAGGCGACTTAAGGAACGTCAAGTATATGGATATGAGTGAGCGTCACTGGCAGGAGGAGTTTGAGCAGGACGATGCCCTAAGGCGCGTAACAGCCTGGGTCCGCGGAGGGTGGCCTGATGAAAGGGCGATTCCCGAAGGTCTACGCCCTTACTGGAAGGTGAACGATGAAATTACGGCCATGAACGGTCTCATTTTGAGAGGCGACCGAGTGATCCCGCCCAGTGGGATTCGCAAAGTGATACTGTGCAGAGCGCACTCAGGCCATTTGAGGTGCAACATGACCAGGCGCAGGATACGCGATGCCTACTGGTGGCCAGGCATGGATCAGTGATCCTGGCTCCGTGTTGGTTGAGCTTGGTTTTGAGCGATGCTACTTTTGTATTTATGTCATCCAGTTTTTCATGGAAGGATGCAAAATTCTTGGCCATGGACTCCATCATTGCAGTTAGGTCAAGGTGGGGAGGATCTGATGGTATGTCCACATCTTCCTGACCTGTGGAAGGGCCCCCCTGCTCAGGCCTGGGCACCGCCTTGGAGAACTTCTCCATAGCTCTGACCTTGTTGGCACCTCGAGACCTATTAGATATTGTGGGGGGTTGTGGTTATGCACTCCTGGGGCAGTCAGGTGTCGCTTTTGCCCCTGTGGGGTGCCCCACACTGTAGCTCCCGGAGCTACAAACTCAGGAGACAAGGCAGTATAGTATCAACGTTGTAGGTAATTACACAACATATAGCTCAAGGCAGAGTGTCGCAGCGGGAACAAGGGAGGAATATGTTCTCTATCTGATGCTCAGCGCCTGCATTCGACACCACTGATGTGAACGGGCCAGCTGCGTTCCGTTTCTGCGTAAAGGAAGATGCCAGGTAGAGGTCAGCGGAATTATCATGCACTTGCAAGGAGCCAGCGGTGCAATTGAAGGGTAGTGGTTGGTTGGTTGGTTGTGCGACAATATTGCAGGTATTCTTGTCAGGCCACCGAAGTAGTGGCTGCAGATGCAGTATAAGTGTGCTGCCACACCACCGTATGATCAGGTACCTGAAGTATGGGCAACGAAACGTGGATGAGGGCATAGGTGCCGGTCATGTGTCAATGTCCATGGGTAGATACCCCTGAGTGTTCTGTGTTTCTGCGGTGGTTTGGAGAGGCATCAGGATGGCATACAGTACTGTGTCCAGGCAGGTCATAAAGAAAATACTTGATGAGATGGTGGGGGCGTCAGTGATGTGGCCCTCGGGCCGCCCCGCTCCGGTTATGCTCAGGGTGTGGTAAACTCTGTAGCAGCCGGCCCCAGGTTGGAAAGAGGCATATATGTGTGGCAAGGATGTGGGCAAAATCCCAGCCGGTATGGTGTTCTAGACAGACAGAGCCCCAGAGGCTGGACGAGCCGGGAGGAGCGGGAGCTGGGCCCCGGCAACGCCCGGGGAATAGGTATGCAGCTTCGGCCTTTTCCAGGTGCTGTAGCCTGTCGGTGTGATCCGGCCGCTGGAGCGACCACGTCAGCTCCCCACCGCAGTTGTATTCTGTCGAGGTGTAGGTGGGAGGGCCGCGCCAGCCGCGACCGCACCGCCGGTGGCCACGGGCCCTGTGAATCCCACCAGCAGCGTAGCCCTCCTCACCCCACCAGCGCACTTACTTGAGGCGAGGTCGGGCTGGGCTCGGCACACAGAGGTCCGGTCGAGGTATTCCAGGCCAGTAGGAGGGGCTGCAGCCTGTCGCAGGCCGCCCGCCGCACTCAGCAGAGTCACTCAGGTGGATACGGTGTGCGCACCCAGGGAGACACAGGCTGCATATCACTAGCTTGGCCCTCTCTGCTCCACGATAGTATATGGAGCCCAGCTACACAGGTCCTTAAAACAGCATCCGGCTCGGCACCACCAGCAGGAAAGAGCAGTCGACGACACTCCCCGTCTCGTCCGCCCGCACCGGACTCCACGGGTGCCTGCACAGCGGGAACTCGATGCAGGGCCAGGGGCACGCAGCTCCACGCAGCCCAGTGGGCAGGCCTGCCACCGGCTCAGCTGTCCTCAAGTTCAGGGGGCTGTATCACAGTCGCGGGCCTCCGATTCTCTTCAATGTCAGAGATAAGCATGCCTCACACTCACGGGAACGTGTAGAGGCAATTGTAGGGCCCAGTATATGGAGAATCTGCCGTTGTTGCCGGATTGGTGTCGGTATCACACAGAGCTTCCCAGCTAGGCAGCCATCTTGCAGGCTGCTCAAGAGCTCCCCCCACTCTATAAGTTAAATTAACATAACATTAGAAGTTGCTACTTATAAAAGATCATGGGAATCTTTTTCTTAGGTAATGAGAAGATCTTGTTCGTTAGCTAAATTTAAATAAAATCATGCCCTATACATTATGAAGTAGGGAGCAGAGGGAACAGTGCGGTTTTGCTACAGTATCTCCTTTGGAACAAGCTATGCCTCTCTCTTTATCTCTTTCTCTCTTTCTCTCTCTCACTGACTCTCTCACACACACACGTGAAGGCTGTATTGTGAGGTGTGCATTTGTTAGTCGCCAAAGCCTTTATTGACTGCAGTGTGACCAGAGACAGAATAGAGACATTCTGATGTGGGTGGGACATGCTGCATTAGTTCGTTGTCTATAGAGGGTAAGATGAAGGGGGCGTGGTTAGGCACTGCAGGGGTGCTGGAGTCGTACAGACCTTGCAAGGGAACCAGCTAAGCAAGCCACTTGGTCTACAAGCACACTGGTTAGTTTCCATATTGTTTCTCCATTTTCAGTGTTTGTGCAAACAGCGGCCATCACACAAAAAGTCCTCAATTGCCTTCATGCTAACAGAAGAGCATTGATTTGATTCTGTCTCTTTTAGAAAAATGTGCAATGTGCATGTACAAGTGATTTTCTGGTAGGTTATCATTCTAGGATGGACAGTCTGGTGCACCCTTGATGTACTCTTTCGAAACACACCTCTGATGAAGGGGAAATGGGTCAACAGCACCAATCAAGGCAACTGGCTGTTTTGTATACAACAAAGTCCATTTGGGAACATACAACAGATCGTTATATTTGATAAATATGTCTATGAGGAAAGTAATGTATGTTTGAATGCACATTGGGCTTGATGCCCATTTCATTTTTCACACAAAGTGTTTGTGACCATGAAACGTATATTCTCATTTGGACAGCAACAGGATTTGGACATGAGGATAAAACGAAGGCACTATCTGTTACTTAAGTGGGCGAGAAGGTGCACAACTGCCGCCAAATTTCACAAGCGGAGTGGCTTGGAGCGCTGTGGGGATGCCCACTCCCCGATGCACAGAAACCCCTAGAGAAGTATATATAATATACACAATGGGATCAATATCTCAAGGTAAGAGGTCCCACCTCCGACTTGTCAGATAACCTTTTATCAAATGGTGCAAGTACGTGCACCTCTTTCCTGGAGGAGGAGAGGAGTGCACACAGTTTAAGCAAATGCAGTCATTTTGAAATAATTGGGGCAGGCGGCTATTTCGAGAATGTATAACCCACCCCACTGTTGTGCTGCCATTCTCTTTTCTGCCAACACTCACACTGATCATTTACGTTGTGCCTCACATTCCAGGGTAGGAGCGTTCTCGTGGCAGCTCCTGGCCTTACTGACAGCTTGCTTTATGTCCCCCTGTGGTCTTACTCCCAGTTTCCTTTACTGAACTGGGCGAGATTGGCATCAAAGTGGTTCCCATTGAACCTCTGGAGCTGACCTTGCAGCATCCATCTGCCCTCATGTACGTACACATGTCCATGAGTTATCCACTTCCTATTGCAGCCATGTAACATGTGGTTAGGTGACCCCACTCAGAGGGCAGCGGTGGAGAGGGTCAGTCATTTTCAGCCAAAAGAGCCATAAGCACAACTATTTTCATCCAAATGCTTCTCGCAGAGCACAAAGTAATCCAGACCCAGACTTCCCATAAAAAGTGACACAACATTGAGCCTGCTTTAGTATTTTGCAACCTCTCTGAGAATCCATTTAGACTGCATTAAGATCATGAATGTTGGGGAGCAGCAGTGATTATGAGAGACTGTAAGGTCCTGCTGTGTGTAGTCCAAATGCATGTAATATGCATGTAAAAAGCACTCTGCAGTACCTCCGGGACAATGTTTCAGACTTCGGTTGCAATATTTACATTAATAACCATTTATTTCCAACACAGGACGGCTTTCTGTACTCCTGCCTAGACAGAACCCAGGCAAGGTGGTAAATCGACAAAATGTTAACAGTGGTTATCCATTTTGCACATAGAAAATCATGTAAAGCTGCATTACAAATGATGCTTTAACACAAACTGCACCCAACATTTAGACCTCTCGTGGTGGAAGCGATCATGGCCCTCGTTAAACGGAAATTTGCAGGGATGCAAGTCTAATATGGCAATCCGTTAGCGCTAGGGCCAAAATGGCCCTTGTGCAAAAAGGATACTCTTTTTATTCATTACTTTGCCTATTTGTAACAGGGCACACAGTACACACTAGAGCAAAAACTGTCCTGGGGCATAAATGCAATGAAAAAATGGGTATTTGCACTAGAGCACTTTTTTCCCTAGTGCTGAGAAAAATGTGTGCTGCTATATTTTGAAATGTCACTGTTCATATAGTTAAAAGTACACTTTTCCTCTTCCAAAAAAAAAAGTATTCAAAACTACATACATTCAAAACCAGTGGTATTTAAACCCCGGCCTTCCCATAGAGAATCAATGTTCTATGGCAAATTGCTGTCGTTTATTTACCACTAGTAAACATGTCAATGGCAATCTTTTTTTTAAATACCCCGTGCCTTCCTTACCCCGTGTTGCATATCATCGAAACGCCTGCCCCTTTCTCCCTTACTCTCTTGGAAGGGATGCTGCCCACAGGGTTTCTACTGGGGGCACTGGAGGGGCACCATAGTGACCCAATATGCATACCTCAGCAAATACAATGACCAGTGAAAAGGTAAAAAACTATAAAATTCTCTGAAGGAGACACAGTTGACAAACAGGAATGAACCACAGATCTGGGTGTGTGGGGGTTGAGGGGGGATACAGTCAAACCCTCATCCAATTTTACACCAAGATTGTATACGACTGTTAAAGGCCCCAGACAAAGATCCAGCAAGTGCGTCACAAGGCTTAGGACAAAGGGCTACATTTGTGTAAAGCCTCAAGACCTTAGTCTTAGATCCATTAAGCTTAACCTTGAACCAACAAATCCATGCATCCAAAGCTGGAAGACGAGCACTATTCAGCTCTACTCATCGTCTCGTCCACATACATATAAAATGATTCAACAAGATATGCCAAAGTGCAAAAGAACAGCCACTGCTGGGTCCCACAGTAAAGTGTCCAAGCAATAAAGAGGCAGTGAGAACCCCTGAAAGTGACTACGAAGAAACCAGCAAACCAGTTCAATGACCCCTCTTCAATTTCCAAACGATTCGAGCGAGACACAAGCAGTCGGTGGTTGATGGTATCAAAGTAGCCGACAGATATAATAAAATGAGAGCCGCTACCCCGCTCGATCAGCACAAATCATCAAGCACACTGACCAGTGCTACTTCACGGCCCATACAGCAGCCGGACCATGTCTAAAAAAGACAAAGCTCCTAATCCTCATACAACCAAGAAATAGTAGAGCCCCTTAGTTACTAATAGTTCATTTTTGGTGTGAATTAGTCCCTCCAGCCAAAATCAGGTGGCCCCAATTACAGAGCTTCCTCTTTGTTAAAGGAAGTCTGGCCTGGTCCTTGCCCTGTGATATGGATAATGTGGGATCTTTGGGCACATTGGAAAGAGTCGCCCAGATATCCGGCCGGCTTGCCTGCAATCGTACCAGGTCCATTCTACCCTCCTGGGTTGATTGAAATGAATCATATAACTTACAAAAACAAATGTGACCCATGAATCTGTGAAATTACTTCATGATTACAAATATTTCTCATTAACACAAGCTTTGTCAGATTATGAGATATTAGAACAAATGTTTTCATAGAAAGATGTTGCAGAATCATAGCTGCTAAACACCATCTCTGTTAACCATTTTATAGCTCTTCAGTTCCTAGGAACTTAAATTTAAATTCCCTATAACTGGCCGTGCAAGACCGCCACATGGCAGTCTCTCAATTTAACTTCCTGGCAGTCGGCCCCTGTATGGATTTCAGTATTGACAGACACTCGTAATACATGCCGGGCGGATAAATGAAGCGCAGTGCCCCTTCCCCCCCCAACCACCGGCTTGGGAGTGGGTGGATGCTGTGCTTCTTGGATTTGATATCCTAGACAGGCAGTGCTAACCCCCTGTCCTCCAGGGGTCGATAAATTGAGTTGAAACTGGAGGAATTCAAAATTAAATGCTATATGAATCAACATATTTCCAATTATTATGCAGACCTCCTGCTGTTACACCAAGAGCAAGTCATGCATTCTTAGGACTGTCCGCCATTTCACACAATTATTGACAGTGGCCGGCCGACTGCCGCCTCCATTTTTGCCCACATTTCAGTGCAATACATGGTTCACTCTATTAGCGAAGGACAGTTATTCAGTGCCTATCTTGGAGGGCACAATGTTAGTGCATGTATTGCCTTTAGCACCTCTGACAGTCCCTGCAGGGTTTCTAGTTAAATCCAATAAATTGTTGGTCTTGGGCTTTGGATTCCATTGAAACCATAACAAACGGAAGGCAATTTATTTGACTAATCCTTGTATACAGGAATCACTGCTTTCAGAAATACACAGGTACATGTTTTCAGCCAGTGAGAGAGAAACTTGCCTACAGGCAAATCACGCAATGCCTCCAAGATACAGTGGTTTATTGAACCCCAGCGGTCAGAAGGGTGTGCACCAGGGCTGAAGTCGGCGGTGAGAAGAGTGTGACTGTGCACTGGCGAGGGTTGTTAGCTGTGGTGAAATCCAATTGACTAAAGACCTGAAGCGAGCATTGCATTTTGGGGGAACGGTTCAAAGCCCAGCGTAATCCTACACTTTTCCAGGTGTGTTGCTTCTTAAACTGGGAGGAACTAGTGAACTGTCCATGGAAGAGCTCCCTGAAAATTGAGATGATCCCGGAGTATTCAAAATTTTGTGTCATGCACACATCAATTCTGTGAGCTTGGAAGTAAAGTACAGACTTTCATATTCCTAGTTCTATCCTGACCGGATCCCCGCTGTCAGGCAATTATCCAACCATAACCCCTACCAGTGTCCCTTTCGTCTCATCCCATTGTTCTTACGTCTACATTTTTTGCATGTTTTTAAAGTTTGGGCTGGTCTCTTTCAGTACTGCTTGCACTTGTCTCACTGTGGCACATGTTGTGATCTGTGTAAGAGAGTCTGTCACAGAACGCTCCATTTCCTGCTCTTCGGCCTTCCCTCTGATGCTGCCAGCAAAAGCAAGGGACATAGAGAGGCCGGGTCATAGATGGGCGCCGAGAGATGCGGCGGAATGCGGGAGGAACCGAAGGAAGAAGGGGTGAAAAGAACGATGAGATGGAAGCTGCTTGCAGAAGGGTGGAACGAGCCTGCACATCACACATAGCTCATTGGCCGTCACTGAAAACCTCCTGCTCGCCTGCAAAACTAACGTGTTAGGAGCCATTGGCTCACACAATTCTCTGTCTAAAGGCCTTAAAGACGCAGATCATTTAATGTGCCAACTCGCTTCACGCCGCTCTTCCCTTTATGCTCTTCCCTTTTTTTTTTTTTTTTTTTAAAGCTCCGACGGCAGGCGGATCAGCCGGCGGCCATTTCGAAGGCCTTTATAAGGCCAATAGCCCTGTTTGCCCCTGTTCACTCCAGGAGCTCCAAACATCAGATCCTGAACTTAACCGGTCACTAATACCCACCGGAAACATTTACTCTTCGAGACTGGACACCACGATGCTGTATATGTGAGTACATCCACAGCCGCACCACTCCCATTACTGAGCATTACTATTATTGATTGCACCATTTTTGTAGGTATGCATACCTGTTGCCCTGAGCTTATTGCCATTGCTCTTCTCAAGTGCACGCGCCTATTGTGCAGCAACGTTTTAGGTGCTGAGTCGCTCTAGCCCATTGCCTACCACTCAATGTCCTCATGCCTGCAAAACATGCTGTACCTACTGTCGTACCTCTGCTGTGCCTAGTCCATGGCTTGTTTGTGCCTCCGCACATCTCTTACCATTGTCTTTGCACTATGAACGCTGCTTATCTTTGATTGTGCTATTAGCCTACTGCTAATCTTTGATTGTGTTATTAGCCTACTGCTAATTTTTTCTTGTGTTTTTAGCTTACTGCTAATCTTTAATTGTGCTATTGGCCTACTGCTAACCTTTGATTGTGCTTTTAGCCTACTGCTAATCTTTGATTGTGTCATTAGCCTTCTGCTTATCCTCGATTGTGCCACTTGCCCACTGCTAATCTTTGATGAGACCACTTGCCCTTTGCTCATCCTTGACTGCAGTCCACCAGCCGGACCTACCACTTGCTCATTATGTTGATGCTGCTACACAGCATTGCTCTCGGTATCATTATCTTATCAGTGAACACACCTGCCTCAGGTTCTTTACGTGCACCGCATTGTAGCTCCTTCCACCGTCCTACTCCAATTGAGACCACAAAGTACACCTTACCACCTCACCTTTGCCACGCATCGCTCAAAATGCCTGGGCACCCTAGTACTACTACCCCCAGGCCACCCTCACCTTTCACGCTCAAACTCACACTCAACACTCCACTCATCTCATCTGACCTAGCTTCCAATCCATACCTCAACTCTCCTGCCCTCTGGCTTCAGCATTTTGCCTCTAAACCCACACCCAACCGACCCTGCTCGCTTCTCTTCAGGAACTCTAGACTTAGGTCTAGATTTCAACACATACCGCGTCACAAGTGCAATCCTCATCAAATAACTAAAGCTCCCCTACCATCTACTCCCATTCCACCACCAGCCCTAAAAAATACTTTCAAAGAAATAAAGATCAAGGGCACACTCATTAATGCCAGGACCCTACCGGCTCACACACTCGACATCGCTGATCCTATTACTAGCCATGACCTAGACTTCATCGCCATCACTGAGACTGGGCCCCATACTGCTTCTGGCCCTCTCCTTTCCCTCGCTATGCCTAATGGTTATTCCATTATCAGATGCGACCGCAATTCAGGCCTGTCCAAAGGCGGTGGCGTCGCCTTCATACACAAAGACAGCATTAACAGAATCATATCTAACGTACAAATCACATCAGCGGAGTTACTATCCGTCAAACTTTCTATCTCTCCTATCAAGACTGCTACTCTGCACCTTGTATACAGACCTCCAGGCCCCCTCAATACCTTCTCTGAAGATCTTACTACCATCTTACTAGAGAAGAACAAGCCTAACTCATCTTGCTTGGCGACCTTAACCTTGGACTCCTCGACCCTAACGACCATCCGGCACTGGAAATTGCTAGTACTCTTTCTAACTTAAGCTTCACACATCGTTTCTGCGAACCTACCCATAACAAAGGTCGAACACTCGACTGGGTAGCCGACCTTAACTGCAACATCAATATAGAACTGAAAACTGCATGCACATGGTCTGACCACCACACTATCATATTTAACATCCCAGCCTCTGACATGCCTACTAAACAAGACATCGCACCTGCAATACTTACTAGAAACAAAAAGGACATTACACGTGACAAACTTCTCCCCCTCATTCTGCCCACACTTAACAAAATCGCACATTCATGTACTGACCCTACCACCCTTATGGATGCCTACAACCGCACCATGTGCTCGAAACCATAAATACGATAGCCCCCACCACATTTAGGAAACCTAAACATCGAGCGCATCTCAACTCTTGGTTCACCCCACAATTGAGAGCGCTAGGCAAAGAAAAACAAACCGCTGAAACACGGTGGAAAAGTCTCCCTTGCCAATCCAACAAAGATAACCTTTGTGTGGCTACTCTTAACTACAAGGAAGCTATCTTCCAAGTTAAAAACGAGATCTACAACACTCGCATTTCACAAGCTAACTCCAACACTAAGGAGCTATTCAAAATCTTGAAGGAGTTAGAGTCACCCTCCTCCCCACCTGATACCTGCAGTAAAGACAGCGCCTGGTGCACCAACATCCAAAAAGCACTCTTTGACAAGATAGCCAAGCTCCAGTTAAAAATGAATAACAAAAGAAAATGCCTTTAAAACAACCCAGTACAGAATCCCACAACCTCCCCATTGGTTCACACTCATGCACCATTTAACTTCTCACCTCTCACCATCTCAGAAGTGGAAAGTATCATCAGTAAGCTTAAACCCTCCAATTGTCAGGGAGATACATGCCCCGCTACTATTATCAAGGAAGCTTCTCACGAACTAGCCCCCTTCATCACGGCCTTTATTAATTCTTCCTTCAATACTGGTACTGTCCCCGATAACCTCAAGGACGCGTGGGTCATTCCCCTCTTAAAAAAGCCTACTTTGGACACAAGCATACCTACTAACTATAGGCCCATCACCACTGTCCCCTTCCTACTCAAAATCCTAGATCGTGCAGATTATCTGCAGATACAGGACTACCTCGAATCTAATAATCTCCTCGGCTTTAGACAATCTGGCTTCCGCCCTAAGCATGGAACTGAGACGGCACTTATCGACCTTAAGACACAAATTGAGGACCTCAAAGATAAGGGTAAACTAGCCCTGCTACTTCTTCTCGATTTATCAGCGGCTTTTGACTTGGTCAACCACCAAATCCGCTGCCAGCATCTCACAACTGCTGCCCATTTCTCAGACAAAGCCACCACTTGGATCAGATCATTCCTCATCAATAGGTCCATGAGGGTCTTCTCCCCTTCCGCCTCGGCTGAACCATCACCAGTCGTTTGTAGGGTCCCCCAAGGAACTTGTGTTTCACCAACACTCTACAATGTGTTCACCAAACCTCTTTTTGACATACTTGACTATCTGGGTGTCACATACACCAACTATACTGATGACACCCAGATACTCCTTCCCATTACGGGTGACCACACTAGAGACACTTAGGCTCTGAATGAGGTATATCAAGTCATACAGGCTTGGATGGCCCAACATGAGCTGTGTCTCAACAATGACAAGACGGAGCTCCTCATCCTTGGCTCACAAAACAGTCTTAACAGGCTGGACCCGGCTTTCAAAGCCTTCAACATTGATGGTAACACCATCCAGGTCATTAATAATACCAAAACCCTCGGAATCTATCTGGATTCCACACTCTCGCTCAATAGACAGACCAACGCTGTCATTGCAGCTTCAGCATACACCTGCAAACTGATTTCAGCCTGTCGCCCTTTCCTTACCACACCCAACTGCACCACCCTCGCCAGGACATTGGTCATGTCTAAATTAGATGACTGCAATGCTCTGTACCCAGGTACTAGTCAACGCAACCTAAACAAACTCCAGGTTACTCAAAATAATGCTATTAGGGCTGCCCTCAACTTCCCTAGATCTTCACACATCTCAGACACAAGGCGAAGCCTTCATTGGTTACCAGTCAGCCATAGAATATCACTCAAACCCTTACCGCCTACCGTGTAATGAGGCCCATAGTCCAAATCATTGTAAATTGCTGTATCAGCAATCAGACACAAACTGCACAAATTGCTAAATGTCAAGTTGTACTGATAAATGAATAGTATCAAAAAATCTCATATTGCAAATCATCATAAAGTGATGTATCAGTGATAAAAAACACACAGCAAAACATGCTAAATGTCACATTCAAGAACTCTCTGTAGGGATATAGCGCATCTACAGGGCGGCCAGAGCCAGTAATGGCCCACCAGTCTGTGCCAGGTAGGCCCAATTGCAGCAATTTCAGCAGATGGGCTCTGGGCCGTTAATGGCCCTGTCAACCCCCCATAGATGTGGTGATTGCTATTAGCACCTGGGGCTCGAGTCTGGGATCTAATACATAGCTCTCAACTCACACGCTTTTGGCGGGTGTCACCCGCCTTGTAAAGGGCTGACTCACCCGCCAAGCCTCCTGCACGCCCATTCATTCCAATGGGCGTCTCACCCGCCAAAAACAAAATCGGGTGATTTCACCCGCCTTTGCAACAGAAATGGGTGAGAGCTATGTCTAATAGCTTTAAAGTATTTTTTCCAGCAGAGATGGGATTATCGTTACTGTCTGTGCCCAATCTTCTGCTATATGAAAATGAAGATAGCCACCACCACTGCAAATAGGAAAGTGGACAAGTCCCTTTTCTATTTCTGTTGTGAGTGGGAGCGTCTGAAATGGCACGGGACAGGAGGAGAGGAGCATTTAGGTGGGGTTGGACTGGGAAGAGAGAAGTGTTTGTGCGAAAATCAGTGGGGTTATGTTGTGGTGTAGGAGAACAGGGGAGGCACAAAAAAAAGTCAGACACCTAGGAAGAGGAGCTTGGTGGATGAGAGAACATGGCAGTAGCTCTGGGATTCCGTCCATGTTTCTAGCTACCTGATTGGTTGGCTCTTGCCTCCCCGGTGATAATAAGAAATCTCCCTTCGAACTGTATGGGCTGAGGGGCATCATCCCACTCCTCAATATGACAGGTCCCGCCTGCAATGGGTCTTTCACAACTTGACTTCTGTAACATTCTCCTTTTGGGGCCCCTCAAAACTGTACACAACAACTGCATCCAGGATAAAACAGCAAAACCCATTCTGAGCCTCAAATCTCTGGGTCACATTACGACTGCCCTCCTAATTCTGAAATGGCTCCCTTTCAGAGCATGCCCGAAATCTAAAATCCTCTGCCTTCTTCACAGAACATACTGGAATAGGCACTTGATCTAAGGCCGAAAGTTAAACAATACCTCCCTGCAGAGCACCTGACAGCCACATGCTCCAAAATACTTACTGTTGCTTCATTCAGGAACTAGGAAGCAGGAGCCTGGGGGCAGCTGGGCCTGGCTTTGGAAAACTTGTCTGTTACCTTCATAGAAGCAGAGAGCCACCTTCACCTCGGTTAAAGTCTGAAGACCTTCCTGTTCAGGAAATGCCATGGCCTCATCTGCCGAGCTTACATTATCGCACAGCCCACATGCCAGTTGTATTGCCTGTAACTCTCCCCCCTTTTCATCCCATGTGTTATCACCCTGCTTGCCCCGCTTCTCCTGCTTCGCACTGTGATAACTTCAAGTTCTTTGCCTGTCACAAGTACTGGTGATAGGTAGTTTGAATCTTATACTGTAGTAAGCTCTGCTCTGCTTCTAAGAACTTGTGATGTACTGTGGGCACGTGTACCATATCAAGCTCTTCTCCCCAGCCCACTTCTGCACTTTACTGAACTGAAGGGTCTCTGAGCCAGTGAAACATGGGGTTCCCTTCTCCTCTCCCTTGTTTCTGGAGGTGCTATGAAACAACCTTGGCTCCTTGTAAAAAGGCACTATAAAATAAAAAATGATAAATTACTATCTGATCTTAGACCGTTGCTAGCCTCAGGGTTCTATCCGGTGGAATTCTCCAAGGGCCCGGAAGGGTGTTTTAAGCACATAATGCCCTTTACTGCATTGCAAGGTTTCTTTTCAAAAGTCCTGCATGAGTTTGGCGCAGTGCGGTTCTTCTCTGATTGCAGAATACACGTGTTCCGGTGTACCCCTCGCCTCAGTCCAAGCGCATTGTCAAAATGGAATGAAATAACGTTTTAAAGAAGCTGGCATCTAATGGGAAGAGTGGGGGTACATTCTGGTGCACGTGCTTATAAATCTGCAGGCTTGAAGAATTCAATCTGCCTCCAGAGGTGGCATAAATGTATAATTCCTGTCTGATGAAAAGACACAAAGCACTGCCCGCTGGCAACCTAATCAGCGCAGACGATGGGAATGCAGACTCGATTGCTTCTCTGCATCTGTAATTCCCTGAATTTCTATTATACACTGGGATTAATCCTGCAGAGTCATCACTGATTCCCCAGTGATGATCCACGCCCACATGGCCAGGGAAAGGCAGCTGCTACCTGATCCTGACTCTGGGGGTGGTGTCAGGAGGGAGGATCATGGGGGAGGAGATGAATACCCGAGGGGAGTAAAGACTCCGACAGGATGGACGCAGTATTCATCCCTTTTCTGTGTTCTTTAAACAAAACTGCCCAACAATATGATTTAAAACCATTTTACACTTCCTTGCACTCCAGGTCCCAGAAAGCCTCAAGTACTGAGACTGAGAAGATGAAAATGGAGTTTATGTGGAGTGATTGTGAACCCAAGTACAACATGCAGTCTAGTTGTCAAGAACAAAGTCAGCTGCGTGGGACATTTAAACACAGACATCACCTGCAGGTGAGAGACCGCACTATGCAAGAAGCGAGAGACCGCTTCATGAGAGAGGTAGAACGCTGCAGAGTGCTCGGAGTAGGAAGGCGAGACCGGAAGCAGAGGCAGAAACAGGAAGACGTGCCGTGGGGAGAGCAGGAGGCTTTGTCTGGAGGCATTCTGGACAGAAGAGAAGGAACTCCAGTGAAGTTGCAGCAAGACCACTGAAGGTGAACTGTGCGCAGTGGGACTGGAGAAGAGGTGGTCCTGAGATGCGATAGTGGTTCAATCAGCAAAGGAGTGAAGCGTTGATGCAGGAACTGAGAAAAACTCTGTCAAAGCGGGGAAGTCTGCATAATGACCGCTCATCACTGCAACTGCACTTTATACCGGCAAGTCAGCCTCAGAGTTTAGGGGGGCCCCAAACATGCCAATACTTTAATGAACATTTGGGAAGCATTTTTGATTACCGACCAAATCAAATTGAAAAGCAAGGACAACAATGATACAATTATCGTAATGTGAGATGTCAATTAGGGGAAACCTGGAAACAGTATTGCTCTAAGCCAAAAGTCATTAAAGAAGAAATAAAAAGGCGAAAGTTATACAATTCTCCTAATTTGAGCTTTCAATTTGGGAGAACATGGAACAAGCATTTCAAAGAGATATTGAAAGAAAGGTTGACAGGCAGAGCTTGAACAAACCCTCATATATGCGAGGTCAGTATGGGGGATATTGGAGTCAACAAAGCTTTACTGTTTAGGAAATGCAACTGTGTTATATGTGAAAGGAGTGTGAATATTACAGAAAGACTTGATGAGAGATATACATCAGGTAGTGAACCTTTTTGGAAAGAGATACCTGGCAGGAGAGTACACCACGGGATCAACATAACCCAAAAGGGAGATATTCCTTGCAGGGGAGCAAACCAGGTTATCTAAGGCAGTTGAGAGGTTTCCTGGCAGGAGAGTACACCAGGAAATCCAGTTTTTATCTATTGAGATAAAGAGAAACTTTGTCATATCAAGGTGTTCTTTAAGTTGAACATTGTGCCGTCCTGAAAATTGAAAAATACTTTATTTGCTTTATTACAACCAGTGGTATCGAAAAGACATTTGTTTGACATTCTGAAAGAAGTATTATGTGAAAGAGACATTTTCATTGCCTTTGATAAACTGTGGTTGAAATACAATTTTAATTTTTTTTCTGAAACAATTCATGGGTAGGGACCCAAACCCTGGATTCAAGGCTTATTTTGTTGGAGTTATATGTTTAGGCTTGTGCACATTTCCACTGAATTGAAATCAGAAACAAGTACTGTGAGAAAACCGACAGTGTCTCCCTGGCTAGTACCCAGGGATCTGTCATCCAGGTGGCCAGGACACAGCCATCGCTATTGGATCCAATTCCTGGGGGTGGACCAGTGAGGGAGGATCACCTGGATGGGGGTCCTTGGGGAGTGGGAGTGGGACACTGATGGGCGCAATGCAGTATCCCCCTTCTTTTGACACCTTTTCCCCATTCTACCAAGTAGGATATTCCAAAACACTGCCCCCACCCTTTTTCCATCCGAACACTTTTGCACAACACAAAACACAACAGACTAACACCAGAGCCGTTTAATTGACGTGTCCCAATACAAGGGTCAGGCAAAGTCAGGCAATTGACCAGAATTACACACACCTGAAGGCCCTTTCCCTTCCCCACAAGGATAAAAGGTGGAGCACAACAGCACCCTACGAGTAAGGTGAACCACAAGACATGAGAGCTAACTCAGCATGGCAGTTCAAAAGGAGGCAAAAGATGGCGAATACCGAGTGGGTGACAAGGAGAGAAGTAATCTTACCCTTTTCCATCAAGACCTGTGAAACCTCTGCAGATGGAAACATAAGGCCGCAAACAAAGGCCAGCGTGTGTTGCAACAGATGTCAAAGGTACACAAGACCCTCTTCCGCTGATAACCCAGCCGGGGATAAGCAGACGCTTGTCTCAGTAGTACCAACCTTGATTTGAAGGAGAAGAAAGCCAAGCAGTTCATGACAGCCAGTGAGTCGAGGGGGAGTCGAGAAGAAACCGGGCTGTGTTGAACGAAAAGTAGCAAACCGATAATTTGAACTTTGAAAAGCATAAGAGAACTATTGATAAAGTGAGGGGAAAGCCTGCAAACAGAGGAGACAGACACCATGTGGGTGTTCAAGCAGGATTAATCTAGGTGATTACCCGATGGTAGAAAGATTATCGTACCCAGAAGCCCTTGGGAAGAGGCGAGACGCGGTCAATGTGGTCATACAAGGGTCTTGGAAAATCCTCTCTACCGTCAAAAGTCTTAGACCGACGGATGATTGTGCAGTAGGGGAAGTGAATCCTGCATGGTGAAGATTAGCAAGAGTGAACGCGGTGGAGGGATGCTAATGAAACAGGGGGGGGGGGACAAAGCCTAAAAGCCCTGTGAGGAATTGTTAGTAAAAGTCGACGAGAGTGTACCCGGCAGAGGGAAGCTAACGAGAAGGGACAAAGTCTAAAGTTACGTAATAAACTGTGTTTCTTAAAGTTGGCAAGAGTGAACCCAGTAGAGGGAAGCTAACAAAAAGGGGCGAGGCCTGAAGGCCCCTGTGAACAGTGCATTGACAAAAGTGAACCCAATCGAGGGAAGTTCACGCTACATTGTTTGAAAAGACATTCAGATTCATGAAAGCTGAGAGCATGGCAAGACAAGGGAAGTGAAGCATCCCCCTTGTCAATTGGGGTCCGAGCCCAGCCGAGGGAGATCCAGGGGTGGAAAGTTATCACCCAAAGGTTCCTGAGAAAGGAACTGTCTTGTTAATTTGTTGAATACGACTTCTGAGGGGTCTGCGGCCAGAAGAGGGTGACCCATGGGGTAAAGCCATCACCCTAAGAGTTTGCAGAACCAAACCTTGTTTTTGTTTGTTGAGAACATCAGGCCTCGAAGGCAAGAGACTTTTGTTAGAGGAGACTCGGCCATCGAAGAACCTGATAGATGATGCAGAACTGTCGGCTCTTGCAGGGAACGCTTGAGTGTGTGCTGTGCTCCAGTGTCCCACCTTGTCCTGTGCTAAAAACGTGGGTAAGGGAGACCTCAAGACAATCACATCCTGACTTATTATTTATGAACACTTCTTTCTTTATTGAATCCTTATCCCACACTCTTTGTGTAATTAGTTGTAAGGAATTGGCAATAGGTTTTTCTTAGTATATGCAGTTTTATTTTGACACAACGCCACAAGGACTGCTTTATTTTTCATTTGATGGTCGATGCTTGCTTCCTTCTTAGATTTAGTTTTAGGTTAGGCGTTTTTCCACCCTGCACTTACAGCCTAATAAACACCCTTGAACTGTGATCACTTGTGTCGGTCTTTACTGTTGTCACCATGAGTTGCTTACAGTACCTTGCACCTTTTGATTGTGCATGTTAGTGTGAGGGTCAGAAATAGTTTGGACACAAGGTCGGTCTGCTTAAGTCTTAGTTTCACAGGAAGGGGCATTCTCTCATCTTGAGAATACTACTACTTTGTGTCCGCCTCTCATTTCTGACCCCTCACAACACTCAATAATCTTGTGAATGGGCCATGTTGTGGGGCAATGGACTAACAGGGGCAATGAAGAAAGGCAATGTTGGAGTGAGGACTTCTGCAGTACGGTTTGGGCTTTTTCCAATTTTGCGGCATCTGGCTGTCATAGCAGTGCACTGTGGGTGAAACAGTCACTTTAGAGTGATGGACTGTCCTGGAAGATGCATGGGTGAGTGCACCGCTCACAGAAACCATTAAGGGTCTCCAATGTGCGCAGCTGTGCAGACTGTTGACATTGGTGCCTACCTCTTAAGTGTGACTGTAGTTGCCTTTGCCCTAACTCGTGTCTGCAATGTTTGTCGCTCTAGATGTTTTAGGACTACAATTGTCATGATCCCTCTCTCTTCACTATCCTGACTATGGCTGATGGGAGTTGGAGTCCAAAACTTCAAGCCAGTCATAAATTGTAGTCCCCTGCCCTAACTGAAGGTATATGTCAGAGGTCGTCAGCCTTTGTCTCTCCAGAGGTTTTGGACTCCAATTTACACAGCCCCAGCCAGCAAGGGCAATGGTGAAAGATCATGGGAGTCGTATTCTAAAACATCTGGCACCACAGACTGCGGACCCCAGGTCTATGTCAATGTGCGTAGAAACAGATTTCATGATGAGAGAAAATTGGGGGTTTGGTCTACCCTAGTGGTACTAACTTGAAGGTGAGGTATTGTGATGTCACTTGGAATCATGCTTCCATGGTTACGAGTGACATTGCTGTATAATGTGGAGCTAGGGAGAGTTCTGGTGTTACTGTTACTGTTCGGTTTAGTTAGTAGATACGATGAATAGTGTGCACACACATATTAACATACTCTTACCTGTTAAGAGTGAAGCCTTCATTTACATCTAGTGATGAGCTGGTTATGATGGGGGCAATGGAGCCCGGTTCCTATGCAAGCTGCATGCATGCATCATGAATGCTGTCTGTGCTTCCTTGCATCCTTTTCTCTTTCGGCTGTGGTGATATGCATTTAGTTTCAATGCATGAGATGACAGAAACATCCTATGAGTTGAAGTGAGGGCAGTGAGTTAATTTCTTCTGTTTCTGCTGCAGCCGATGATGAAAGCGCATACCGGCTATGAAACTCCTATTGCGCCCCAATCCCAGCTGGACCCCAAGCCTGCCGCTCACTTTAACTGGGCGGGCCTCCAGCAAGTTCCATATGAGCATCCACTAGCCAGCTGTGTCACCCTTCAAGGTGGGTGGTGAATGCGATGTATGCGAGTTTGAGGGCAAGGTAGCAAAGAGGTCCTCAATTCAGAACATGTCATGGTGCCTCAGAGCTGCAGTGGCCATCTTGGGGGGAGTTTAGATCCCTCACCAACAAAGGCGTAACTTAGTCAGAATTATAGCTGGGGTGTGAGTCTGGGGTTTTCCAAACAAGCAGAACTCTGTGCCAAGCTAAATATTGCAACCCAGGGCGCCTTGTTAGCACTATTATGGCAAACGAGTACAGGTAGCTAGCCTAAGCTAGCTGTTCCTAAGGATACCCCTATAATGCTAAACCACCCAGAGTGTGGCATATTTTGTAAGTAAATAAGTTCTATGAACTACCATGAAGCAGATGGGGACTAAGGAGGCCCCCATTTCAGCCTGGTGGCACTGGGGCCACTATAATATTCCGATAGGCCGTAATCGGAAATACCCTTTATCATTGCACTTAAGTGAAACACCCCAGTCCTGTTCTGCCGAATCCCCAGACTATGCTCACACTTGACATAAGTGGGAGGATCACAAATTATATCTAGGACCTGTAAGGAACTCATGTTGAGAACAGTAAAGACAGACACAATTGCTCACAGTTCAAAGGTGTTTATTAAACTATCAGTGCATGGTGGAAAAACACCAAACCTAAATCTAAATCTAAGATGGGAGCAGGCGTCGACCATCAAATGAAAAATAAGGCAGTCCTTGTGGTGTTGCGTCAAAATAAAAGGGCCTGAACTAAGAAAAACCTATTGCCAATTCCTTACAACTAATTACACAAAGAGTGTGGGACAAGGGTTCAATAAAGAAAGAAGTGTTCATGAATAATAAGTCAGGATGGGATTGCCTTGACGCCTTCCTTCCCCACGTTTTTAGCACAGGACAAGGTGGGACTTTGGAGCATAACACACGTTCGAGCCATCCCAGCACGAGCTAAAAGTTCCATATCAGCTATCAGGTTCTTCAATGCTTAAGTCTCATTTCAATAAAAGTCTCTTGCCTATGAGGCCTGATACTCTCAACAAACAAACACAAAGTTTGGGTTCTATGAACACTTAGGGTGATGGCTTCACCCCTGGGCCCCCCTTTTCTGGGTGCAAACCCTTCAGAAGTTGTATTCAACACATTAACAAGACAGTTCCTTTCTCAGTGAACTTTGGATGTTAACTTTCCATACCTGGATCTCCCTCGGCCGGACTCACACCCCAATTGACAAGGGGGAAGAGTCACTTCCCTTTGTCTTGCAATGCTTTCTGCTTTCACAAATCTTAATGTCTTTTCAAACAATGCATTGTGAACTTCGCTCAATTTGGTTCACTTTCGCCAACCTTCATAACACACTGTTCATCAGGACTTCAGGCCTCGCCCAATCTCATTAGCCTCCCTGTGCCGGGCTCACTCTTGCCAACTTTATAAAACACAGTTCATTCTGGGACTTTAGACTTCGCCCCTTTTCATTAGCATCCCTCTGCCGGGTTCACTCTTGCCAACTTTACAAAACACAGTCCATTGGACTACGCCGTCGGTTGTCGGCTTCCCTCTTACGGGTTGACTCCCGCCAACTTTTACTAACAATTCCTCACAGGACTTCTAGACTTCGCCCCTTTTCGTTTGCATTGGTCTGTCAAAGACTTTCGATGGTATAGAGGATTTTAAAAGACCCCTGTATGACCACTTTGACCTCTCTTCACCCCTTCCCAAGGCCTTCTGGTTATGGTAGTCTCTACCTTTGGGTAGCTGCCCATAGTTTTCTGCATGAGCACCCACGTGGTCCGGGAGGCTCTGTTGCAGGCTTTTCCCCCACTTTCCCAATACCCTTGTTTGTTCAAAGTTCAATTAACCATTTGCTACTTCCGTTCCAACACAGCCCAGTTTCTTATCGACTCTCCCCTCGACTCACCGGATGTGAAGAACCACTTCGCTTTCTTCTCCTTGGAGTCAAGGTTGGTACCACAGAGACAAGCGTATTTCCCTGGCTTAGTAATCAGTTCAGGAGGGTCTTGTGTACCATTGACATCTGCTGCAAAACACGTTGGCTATTGTTCGCAGACTTATTATTCCCTCTGCAGAGGTTCCACAGGCATTGGTCAGAAAGGGCAAGGTCGACACTGCACAGTCTTTCTCCTCCTTTTGAACTGCCGTGCTGAGTTAGCTCTTAAGTCGTGTGGTCTGCCTTGCTCGTAGGGTGCTGTCGTGGTCCACCTTTTATCCCTGTGGGAAAGGGAAAGGGCCATCAGGTGTGTGTGATTCAGGCAATTGACTTTGCCTGACCCTTGTATTGGGACATGTCAGGTAAACGGCTCTGGTATTAGTCTGTTGTCTTTTGCTTTGTGCGAAAGTGTTTGTGTCGGAAAAGGGGGTGTATGTCTTAGGTGGAAGGATGGGGAAAAGGTGTCAAAAGAAGGGGGATAACGTGTCTCAACCGTCGGTGTACCACCCAACCCCCATCCAAGTGATCCTGCCACACTGGTCCACCCCCAGGAACTGGATCCAATAGCGATGGCCGTGTCCTGGCCACCTGTATAACAGATCCCCGGTGACAGGCCAGGGAAACACTGTCAGGTTTCTCACAGATTCCAACCCAAATGATCCATCTTGCTGCATCCATGTTCTATCAGGCAGGGAATGGAGCCACCAAGGAATTCAGAAGAAAGATGAGAGGAGGCTGAGGATACCAGCGGTGCCCATTAATGCACCATTCGAATTTGGAGGCAGCTTCATGCTGTCATGAACCAAGGCTGCGTCCATTCTGGACTTCCTGGTCCCTGACCCATAGAGGACTGAATGCAGTAATCCTCCCAACATGGCCGCCTGATACGGAATGCAGCTTGCCAATCTTTGCGCTCCACGCTCTGCGTACTACTAAACAGATACGCCTCTGCGGCTCTACGCGTCTCAACGCTACCGCTCGCTGTAGTTGGACGTGTGTTGCCGAAGGTCGCTGGGGGCTTTTTCCTGATTCCTGTTTCCCGGTTCCTTGAATCATCCTCCTTACCTTCCTTTCCTCAAACTTACCTCTGAACTTCCTGGATTTTCGCCTGCGCTAGAGTCACAGCCTTACGTGCCTCCAAGCGTGGACATTGTTCCTTCCTGGTTCCGTCTTGGACATCTGAACGTATCCCGGAGTTGAAACATCATCCTCACGCTGGAATCCAAAGACCATCAAACGTGTTTATATAAATCCAGAACTGTGCAAAAGAAATCACCTAAGAAGGTCACAAGCAAACAGGAAAAACAGGTGAGAAGGGGAGAGACTTGTGACACATGTTTTTAAAGAAATTTTAATGTATCTAGCGTTATTAAAAAAAAGAAACACATTGTAATTTTGAAGTTGCAATTTAACCAAGAAAAGAGACTTGAACACCAGGCACTGCACATTACTTAGAAATTGAAATGTGAATTATTAAACAATAAAATCATGTAGTCCCTTCTCCCTTTGCATGGCGGGCATTAAAACAAAATGGGAAAAAATGCAAAGAAAAAAATGGCCACCATGGAAAAGAAGAAGGGACTACACGTAGTCCCTTCTTCCTTTGCATGGTGGTATGTTGCGGACGCACTGGGGACAGAAGCGTTCGCAGCGCGTCCACTCCTGAAAAGGAACCGAAAAGAAGGTAAGTGGGGTGGGGGAGGGAAGGGAAATCTGTGGATGCATTGGGACGGAGGGAGGGGAGGAAGGAGGATGGGGAGGCTTACCTCGTTCCGCGGCGGGGAAAGATGGCAGCCTCCAGCCCGAGGAGGCTCAGGGTGGCGGGATTGCCATCTGCTAATCCCCCTTTCTGAGCCTCCTCATTGGCTGGCAGGCTGTCACCCCCCCCCCGTCCCCCACCGGGTTCTAATATAGCTTAATAGACCTGCAGTGAGGGGCGTAATAGCCGTTTTGGACACTGAAGACCGAGTTAAATCAAGCGTAGCAAGGGCTTTTTATGAGGTATGAGGGACCATAATGCATGGTACAGCCTAAGCTGCAGGTCTATGAAGCCATTATAACACCCTTAGTATTTCATTAAATTAGAAAAAAATGACAAATGACACATAAAGGCTGCAGAAATTAAGTATTTATTGGGGAATGGGTTTGAGGTCGGAAAGGGTAGTTTTGTAAAAATATCTATTTTAGGTTCTAGGGTGTGGTGCCATAGAAATTAAGGGTGCAGTTAATAAATTGGCCATGTGGCACAAGACGAGAGACTCCAGTTCGGTTCACATTTGTGGTTGAGGCGGTAGCCAGAGAATCCTGGACAGATGGTGTGTTTGGTAGTTCACTTGGTAAGGTTTCTTCAGTTGGTGGGTCTGTTTTCTGTGAAGGTTTAGGATATTTTTTTCATTTTGTTGGTTGCAGGAGTGTATATGATAGCAGTAAGAGTATTCAGGTTCTATGATGTGCTGGGAAGTTCATCTGGTAAAGTTATTCCAGTTGGTTTGTCTGTGCTTTGCTTTTGTGCAGGATACTTCCTTTTCTTGGTTGTTGTAGGTGTAGCTGTCTCCAGTGTTGTGGTACAAAGGCAGGTTGAAGATATGTTGTTTGCTTTTCCCACATTATGTAGAAGTCCAGACCATTCCTTTTTCTCTGAGTATTGGAGGGTCCAGTAGCTTTTGATTGAGGATTCATTTTTGCAGGCAGTAACAGACATTATTTGATGAGTTTCGAGACCTGCATTGGCTAAAATCTGCACAGTTGTCACGTGCAAGCAGTGATTTGTGTAGATGGTAGTTATTTTTGCTGATTGTTTGCATCATTGAGCCCAGTGTATTTTTTCCAAGTGGTCTACAGGTATACCAGATGGTGTTAAGTTTGACTTCAGCAATTGTAATTATCTTGGCCAGGACAAAGAAACATGGTGCATTATGAGGGAGCCTTTGTAAATATAATTGTAAAGATGTAATGAGGCAATCTTACGCATCTGGAACTTTGTACACAGCACCACGAAGGGTATCCCCTTTTATTCCGGTGATCAATTGACATTCAATGAAGCTACAAAAAACCACCAATGTGGCATATTTGCGGCCTGTTTTATCTATGCAAATATAGAAGGCATCATTTGGTAGGGAATTTTATTCTTCTCGACCTCCTCGTGCAAAATGTAATTGGATGTCATACTACACGTTGTATTGTAGATTTATAGGATGGTTCATATTGAAAATCCCACTTTTTTTAAGTGTGTGCAGGTCATTTATGGTGATGCATGTATGGTTTGTGTGTCGTTTGATCTCTGCACTCACGTCTTGCCTTTTTTATGATGGATATGAAGTCATTGTTGGAGCTCTGGAAGTCTTCACCATGCATCAGATTCACATTTTGTGAAAATGGAGGGTTGTTTAAATATCTATTTAGGCCAGCACGGATTGAAATTAGACTGGCAGGTTGATGTTCTGCACCTGATGAATGTATTACTTCTGTGTAAAATATACGCAGTTAGTTGCTCAAACTTGGCAGTGGAAGTTCTTCAAAGTAAAATGATAGTTTGCACTGTGCTAGCCAAGTTTTGAATATATCTCTGGACCATTTGGTTGCACTTTGTGTATTGGCTTTGCATCAGTAATTTCTAATGCAGTTAAAAAAGCATCTGATAGAAAATGATGTATTTTTGGGATGTCAATAGTTTCCAGTATTTCATCTGTGTCTTTACTGAGCCACTCCTCTAGGGTTTGATTTCCAAGCAGGTTAAATGTTACCTGTGTCATTGTATTCAATATAAACACAGTGTAGGAGTAGAAAGTACAAGGTGCTTCCCTACCAGTGTATTCCTGGTTGTGGCTTTTTTAATTGGGCAACATGCAGGTGTGAGCTGTTTTTTAGGTATTTCTTTTCTATACAAATGTAGGGCCAACGCAGTTACCGATTAGTAAAAAAAAGAATGATCAACAACATTTAGCATGTGGGTATTGGTTTGCTTAACAACTGTAGTATCCTTAAATTTTGATGTGTGTTTGCAGCGTTGTGGTGCACCAGAACGCTTTCTTTCTGTGAGGGGGCTGGGCCACGTTATGCTGGGTTGCACAGCAGGCTGCTGATGATCCGTGCACAACTTGAATCCGTTGTGAGGGGCTACGATAAGTTTTGCATTCTGACTTGACATATATACGGAGCATAAAGTTGTGCCGGTGCGCACGCGTAATATGGGCACATTGTCACGGGATCGAAAACGAAAGTAACTAGGAAGTTTACTTGGTTGAGGGGGCGGGCCATGCCAGGTACGCTTTGACGGCAACACGGCACACAACACTTTAACTCTTTGAGTTCCGTAATGCAACGCGGCTGTGTGTATATTCACAATTGCAGTCAGTTCAAAGTGGGAAGTGCTTTCTAATGGGCGGCGGCAGTGGTAACTAGGATCAATTAAATTACGGGCTGTATTCAATCGGCAGGCTATACCAGTTCGTATAGCCCACAGATTAGCCAATCAGGCTTGTGGAAACACCACTAGGATGTTCTAATATTAAATAGATTGGCCCCTTCCCTATTAGAGGTGCTTATTACATTTACAAGGATAAGTTCTGCAAATATTAAACATGCTTTGCAAATTTGAAAAATCATGTCCAAGTTGAGAAGAAATGTTGTATGACTTTCGAAATATGGCTGCTTTTACACTGCCTTATTTGTTGGTTGAAGATGTGATATTGCCCAGGAAGCAGGGGGTGGGCCGCACAGAGCATCCAGCAGTGAACTGAAATCCAAAATGTAATTTAGAGAAAAGGAAGCCGGGGAGCCTGTGGGGAAATGAGACCTGTATGCAGTAATTGCTTTTATGGGTCACCTTGAAATTGCATGTTTCTAATAAATGAGGTTCAGAAACTAACAAACATGCGGCTGACACCTCTTCTCAACACCTCATGAGTAAGAACAACATTTACTCAGTAGCATGTGGGTAAGAAAGTTTAACTTTTCAAAATGTTGCACATTATTTCCGGCTATTGGTCCGCTAGAGGTTCTTTCCAAGCTTTAACGATAGTAAACTATGGTAGTAGCACCTCCCGTCTTTTAGGGGCAATTTCTCCTAATCTAGGTAGCACATTGAAGATGGCGGACCAAGTATGGCCATCATGACCCCCACACGACATTCAGCCTGAAGACTGAGACACAACAGATGCACCTCACTCTTAGGCCCTTCACCACCATCATCGATGTATCGCAGATGTGAAAACCGTAATCTCTCAGACAGCCATTGGAGTCATACTCAGTTGATGGTCTGGAGGAGATGGAGATGCCATCAATCGAACAAGTAGACTGACCGCAAATCAAGAAATCAATAACACCATCACGACGTAGCCGCACTTAGACATGAAGTACATAGCCAGCCATTCACGAAGCTACACAAATATGCATTAGCTTATTGCACAGAGACACGAAACACATGCTTATGATTCATGCAGGTAGATGATAAACACACATACATATCTCTATATATAGTCACATTCTTCGCCAAAGCTGAACCGCAAGATGCAAAGTATACGTATACCAAGCTTGCATATCCTTGACTACCACTAACATGGAAAAGCCATATGGACAAATATGAAAGCTATAGGCCCACTGAAATGAAAGAGGAAGGGGAGACATGCTTCGAGTACATGGAAGGGTTGGCACAATCGTTGCAGCAAGAGGCAAGCAGAAACGATGCACCCAGCCAAGGACGAGTGGAGATGGAAAGTTCCTGGGTACCAAGACGATAAGCCACCTGCAAGAAATTCAGACTAAAATCCTCATAATTACAGGCAAGAGAGCTCCATTTCATGGTCTCAACACGTGACCCAGCAGGACAAGACAATGCCCAGTCAATCGAGGTGGGCGGAGAAAAGATGTTCCCATCAAATCAAAGGTGGAAAGATACAAGTGTTGCTCACGAACTGCCAACTGAATGCAATCTCCCAGGTTTAGGTGATCAATGTGGCAACATTAGGGAACACACAGTCCCTGCATGTTCATTCTCATTACCATGAGAAGGTACACTCAGCCTGGTAACCGTCCAGGGTCCCAAGGCTGGTAGTATCCATTCTGCTCAATCCAGAGTTTCCCTTCACGTGAAGATATAATATGTTGCAACAGCCAATGGTCTTCCTGCAACCCTGCAACATTGTAAATTGAAACATGTGGATGTGGTCCCAGGAGGAGCCACCAGATATGGTTATCCAATAGTAAAATTAACCCCTATAGAACATACACCTATTTCGCCTAAACTGACCAATGTATGTGCCGGATAGGTTTTGAGGACGGAGCTTGGTTTTGTGTTGTCACACCTGGATAAAACTGGGTGGCACACGCTCAGAAGACGAGAATCCTGGAGAATTCATGTTTTTCAAGAGTGATCCCTGTTGTTTTGTTATATAATAAATACAGTACACTTTGCCCCATAGCTGAGTTTTCTGTTCCTGTGGTGGGGAGTTTCTGATGGGCCAGAGTGTCTCTCTGCTGGTCATTGGGGTGACTGCTATACAGCGCTGCCACTACAAGTGGTAGCAGAGAATGGTCGCTAAGACCTTTCGTCAGTAAGCTTCCTCATCCTGCTGCATGCCTGAGTGGCTGTGCGGCAACCCGCGGTAACCGATACCTAATACCACGCATGGACAAATAGAGAAGAGGTCGACAGAAGCTTCCTTTGGAGGAAATTCCTGTCCCCTTCCTGTCGGATGCCTAGCCTAGTTGTGGGAGAGTCGGTGTCCGAGGGGCTTCAGAGTACAGCGTATAATGGAGTGTAAATGTAGACTCAGCTATATGACAAATGGGGGGAAGGAAATATTCTGTTTGATGTTTTATGTTGTGGTTTTTGTTCTGTGTAAGGATTATCTGTTCTTTAGGTGGTCAGTTTGGTTAGTCAGCTTAAATGGTCAGCTTAGCTTGTGGATAAAAGTAAACTTGGAAAAGAAAAACAAATAATGGTTTCCCTGTGAGTTAGACAATTTAGCTTGGTTCATGGGGGATTACATATGGTTTACCTTTATATAGGTGTTAGTGGAAGAAGCTAGCTTATATCACGGAAGGTGATTTTCTGATTTATCTCTCTGAGATGTATTCCTATATGGTGATGCTATAGAAGAGGGACCAGGTGACTTAATGGTTTACCCTGTTAGTAAGGCAGGAAGACGGCAATGTATCTGTTACATCATGTTTGTTGTGTTTGGGTGGTTGATAAATGGACATATATGTTGAAGGATCGGGCATCAAGAATGTTTCCTCTAAGGTATTGTTGACCTCACCAGCGAGGTTGTTTAGTATGACTTGAGGTGCACTGGAAGTGGTGGATTTCAGCGGTTATACTGTTGAGTGAGTTGGAGAACTAGTGTTGGCCTATTGGGGCAGAGCTTGAGAAGCATGAAAGTGGAGTTGTGATTTGAGCTTTCAGGGCGAAGGGCCGCAGTGGGGCAGTACGCAGAGCATACCAGAAGTTATGGTGGTGAGCCGGAGAGGCTAAGCAAAAGATTTCATAGCACTGTTATGATTTGAGTACATGGAATTTGAGAGACAGTATTGAGATTGTGTATTGCAAAATTGCTAGGTAAAATTGGATGTGTAGAAATCCCAATTTGAGGTCAAGTTAGTATTGAGAAGTGTTATATAAGGTGATGAAATGAGGGATACACCTCTCCAACACTTGTGCAAGTCCCTCATGCAGTATCTAGACAAAAATACGCAAGATTAGCACGGAATGCACTTGCGGTACCGAGGGCAAGTTGGCAAAGCCAGGGCCCAAAGAAGGAAGCTTTTTCAAAGGTGTGCAGCAAACATTTACCACTTATTTACAGGCAGCCTATCGGGGGAACAAAATAAGCAAGAGACTGGCCATATTAGAGTTATGGAAAATGTTTCAGGACGAGGAAGGGGATTTGAGCCAGCGTCATTGGATGCTGAGTCAACAGAATATGGAAGGCGAAGGGCCCTTGGCTCTTCCTCCTCCTCCTCAAACCGCGGACATAGATGCTGCAACAGAATGTAAGGAATTTTACCCCGTAAAGGAGTTACAAGCAGCAGCGAGATCCACCAATCCCACATACGCACCTCCAGTGTATAGTGCCGAAGATGTACTTACTGGTGTAAAGCAAGCGAGTAGGGACATGTGAGATATCAGCAGCGAATGTAAGGAGTGCAGCGAGCTGCGAGTGAAACTAAAGGAGAATGACCTGGGGAAGACAGGGTTTAGCGAGGGTCAAGAATTGATAGTCCTGAATGAATGGGTAAGCGGACAGATACTGCTCAAAGTGGATGGGAATGCCGCAAGTGAGAGGGCACATGGGAAAGGATCTACCTAGTAGTAAAGATATGGAGGAGGAAGCTAAAGAATAGGCAGAGATAATGGAGGAAGTTGTCACAACCGTAAGATGGTCCCTATGGCAATGCTGGAGCTGACGGAGGTTTTGCATTCCATCCAAGCAGCTCCACGCATGAGAGTGCCTTTACGCTTTCTGGCTCAGCAGTTTAGTCTATTTTCCAATAGTTCTGTTCTTGATCCCAAGCCTGTGCAGGCTGAACAATTATCTTGGTTGCAACCTAAACCTAAAGGTTTCTTTAAATGCGGAATGTGCAATTTTTGCAAGTTCACAATGTGTTCTGATTCTTTCACATGTCATAATGGTCTCACCATCCAAATACGTGACTTCATGAACTGTGAATCGAAATACGTAGTGCATGAGATTTTATGTGTATGTGGCAAAGTATATGTTGGCTCTACAATCAGGGAATTGCGAACCAGCATGAGAGAACACTTTTCTCATTTGAATAGTACTGATCCTAAATTGCCTATTGCCATCCATTGACAGGAACACTACCAAATGGATGATGTGAAAGACATACGGTTCATTGGCCTAATGCAAGCACGTGTTCACCCCAGGGGAGGTGACCGTCAAGCATTATTGCGTCAGCTGGAAGCACGCACTATCTGTCGGCTCAGATGCACCACTATGGGTCTCAATAAAGATACGGAACTATATGTCTTTTTAGCTGTTGTGCGTGGGTAACATGCTGTGTTTGTATGGCACTGATATTTCTTGTTCACCTAAGCTTCATTATTCTTGTACCTATTCATCTGGTAAATCTGTGTGGCAATGGTGGAGCCCAGTGCTGGCCGTACTGGCGGTCCTGAGCCTGTTCGCAAAACCATAAGTAATTACACAGACTTAATTTCTAGAGCTCACTGTGTCAAAGAATTATCAGATACTCTTTTAGAGTATCTATTTCATTTTTGAAGTATATTAGGCAGTTTTTTCCACAACACTAATGAATGCAGATAGTGTACATTTTCATTTTTAGTTCCATTATTTTGATAGTCCATCTTTTCATCAGGTTTGTCAAGTGGATTTCCACGGGAGTGTTACTGATCGTAATTTAACATGCTAAAGTTTAGCACTCAGATGCTGCATGTAACAATTCATATAATGAGTCACATTGCATTTGCACCGGCAGTCACGTGATCGTGGACCAGCACGCGATACGTGACATACTAGGCACGCATTAGGTGCTTTTCTTTAATTGCGAGGGCCTGCACTGGCAGAACGTAGCGAGAATTAGTGGACACCGGACGGGGCAACACCGACGATAGAACATTGTAGGTAAGGAACTTTAGCGTGCAGGATCCGGATAAGGAACTTTAGCGTGCAGGATCCGGATGGGTTTGCGGAGCGAGGATGCATTTTGAAATGCAACTGCTGTAGGATTTGGAAAGTGGAACATCACACCACTTCATTTCTCAAATATAGTCGTACTTTCTTTTCGTTCACGCATTAGATCATTCCAGTAATGGACAATATTCCCTGACGTAATAGATTGAAGCCACGCTATATATTCATCTGTGCAAGTACTTACAGGACAACAAACTGGTAATCTATTTTATTCCTTTTTCGGCTATTGAATTCACCAATTTTGGTTATGGGCTTCTCTAATTCTATAAGCTCATACATTTGCTCTTTATTATTCAATGCAGGACAACTGATCACATATTCCCGTTGCTGAAACCAGCGATGTTTCAACTTTACGAACTAAGACGACGGACAAATGAATTTCGGTAATATACCTTGCACACATTAGCAGGCACTGACTTGCTATATTAGTGAAGTGGGAGAATGGAAGACCAGGCTCCCGTCCTTCACCTCTCGCGCTTGGCCTAGAGGGTCACGGCCCAGACACCCGCCGCGAGAAGAATTTGTCCATCTACCAGACGACCAGGTACCCTGGTACAGGAACATACGGATGTGTCCACCTGCCTGCCCAGCAGCCCGCACTGGCCATGCCGACACCTGCGGCTCGGATCAGCTAGACTAAAAACCACACGTCGTTAGAGATGCCATGACGACCTAGACAACGGGAAGCACATCTGTATAAATATACCCACTTAACATTTCCACACCAATCTACACGAAGAACATACTCAGTGCTCTGACGTAGGCGACAGGCATATTCACGGACGTGCATCTTTATTATTTTTACATAGGCTTTCAGAGTGCAGAAACGCAAGACGCATCATGAACTCATCTATAACGCTTGCTCACGCTTCCCTTGAAATCCGTTACCACCATGAGAGGTATAATGGAAACACGATATTGGTCATGGAAATATATGCCACTATAATCTAAAGCACCCATGCACGAAATGGATCACTTATGCACCAGGCCCAAGTAGGCCTCAAGCAAGAGTTCCGTGGACATTAACAAAGCAAAAGTCAGGTTGCTGATCCTGCAGAATGAGCCTGGTGGAGCACCCAGCCAAGGTCGCAATGTTGCAAACCCACATCCAAGAACAAATCATCAAAGGCACGATGTTGCAACCTCGCACTCCGCGTACCAACGTTAAAATCATATCTACAAATTAAACCAGACACACAGTGGAAAAACAATATTAATTGTGCAGAATTCTGCCTCAAACACGGTCCCGCCTCACGTGACCAAGCCGAACCTGACGAGATGCCAAAACCCAGGAGAGAAAGGGCGTCTGGGTCCCTCACTACGAGACACAGGCCGGGACACTTGAAAGGCTCAATGGACACCTGCTACAGTGGGAACGGTCAGCTCCCACCTATGAATAAATCCTCACATTGTCTGCATGTACCCATATTGAAACATTGTTGCAAACACAGGTACACCGAGAGCTGGGAACAACGGTGGTCCCAGGCTGGGGAGCTCACGGATGCACCAATCAGAACATGGGGCTCTTATCTCAGACGTCAGTAACATTAGCCAATCCTCAGGGGTCTTCATGTAACAATTCTTATGTATCTAATTGAAGGGACAACCCAGATATACCACCTGACTACACCTTGACCACTAATATCATTCTCTATATGTGTACTATACTAACCCTACCACTCGAGCAACCAATTAAGAGTGGCGATAGGGTTTTTGTTAAACTTTCTGAAGTGACGCAAGTAGCGCGTCATAATGTAGTAAAAAGGGCCTGCGAGCCCCACGATTGTGTGTGTGTCAGGACGAACGCGTGCGCTCCTTGACCCATCCCTGCCGTTTTGCATAAATAAACAGCAGAGTCGCCTTGCTCCTTGTGTGCGTCTCATACTCTATCTCACACCTGGGATATACGGGAGGAGTTGGGGCCTCCCTGCCCGGAGGTCTGCGGACGGCCCGGCCGACCCCGGCAGAATTTCCCCCCGACAAGTTGGAGGCACTGCTGAGATCTGTTTAAGATCAACTTTTATTTTTAGTTTTCCAGGCACTCCCGTTGCGAGGAGGCCCGGCGGCGCGGCCCCCTCTGCCGTTGCCCCCTTCTGAGGACTACAGGACCATCGCGGAGCCGCGAGAAGACCGGACAGCGCAATCCGGATATTGGCCCTCGGGAGCCGGTTGAGAAGTATCCCGCCCGCGGTCGGCGAGTGTCCAGACGTGGTCCAGACGAGGGGAGGTGGCGAGCCGCTTGGAGGGTGCACGCAGTCGAGCGGCCCTGCATCGAGAGAACTTGGTGAGCATGACACGCACAACAAGCAATGCGAAATTGTGAGGGAGGGGGAGGAAGTAAATAAGGGAGGGGGGAGGTATTGTAGAGATGTGCGGCGAAGGTTTAACTGAGTGTTGCAAATGGAATGAATGGTAGCGAAACGAGTGCGAGAACAGTGGGCTAACGTTACGCGAAAGAGGGGGGCGGGGCACGAAAACATCACGTGCAGCCGCTCGTAACAAGTGAGCTAACGTTACGCGAAAGAGGGGGCGGGGCACGAAAACATCACGTGCAGCCACTCGTAAGACACTGATGGTCTAAATTGCGATTAAGTGTGAGGATGGGTGTGTGTGGTTTCCTACGACTTGACATTTATTGATCAATGAGTAGATGAGGTTCCCTATTGTTCGAGCAAGAAACTCGATAGGTAGATGACGTTTCCCTGTGGCCGGTAGCTAGTCACATAGTTGCCCAAAACGGAAGATAATTGGCTGGTTAAGCCCTCCTGTTGAGGGGCGTATCACACGCGAGGCGACGCAGCGTGCGCAGTCCGGTTATAATATTGATGAGATTACCTTGTTCCAGGAGAGACAGGAAGACAGCTGTAGGGTTAGCGGGGTAGATTGTAAGTGTATTTTGAACTTAAAAAACCATAACAAGAATATACCAGTAGCTCGAAGAAATCGGTGACGTCACCAGTAGGGATTTAATAGGATATAGCGAGCACAAGGAATTTTGGGTTTTAGGGTGGTGGGAAAGAGAAGCATGATAAAGGAGCTGGTACGGAGATAAACTATAAACCAGTGGATCGAAAGAAGAAGGGGAAAGGGGCGTGGCTGTGCACGGAGAACGCCGCCCACGGCAAGTGTAAAAGGGGGAGGAGAACGGAGAAACAGGACGACTGTATAAGATCATCGTAAGGGGTACACAGCCGCAGGGGGCTGCGTGCGCTTCGGCCGCAGGGGGCCGTAGGGGAAGGAATGTAATATAACATCATATCTATTATTATTGCATAATTTGTCAGAGGATTATCGTAAGTCCCCACACTTGCGGGGCGAGGTAAGCAATACAAGGTTGTATATTGTAAACTGCTAAGTAAGGGGAAGGGTAACACGGGGAGTGAAATTATGTCATACGGGAGAGGGTCGGGAGGGTGGGGGAACACCCTCACTACCCCACTACAGCACATATGCACCACACTGCCACCACATAGGGAGAAGTTAATTAAGTACAGCATAGAGTGGACCCAGGGGACAAACAATAAAATGTTAACACCATGGCCGCCTAATGGCAGTTTCGATCCATATGCCCAACATTCACTACTAAACCATCTGCACAATACATACAAGGGGAAGAAGTTAGCAAACCATGTGGAGGTGTTTAACTTATGGAGGATGTTCCAGGGGTCTCGACCAGGACCAAATGGAATGTTCACTATGGGGGAAACACCGGAAGAAGAGGAGATTAAGAAAGAAGGAACGGGTGGGGAAAAGGAGTGTGAAAGCACAAAGAATACGGGGATCGAAAGACAGGGAGGAGAAAAGATTAATAAATCAGACGACATAAAAAAGGAACCGAGCAATGAGATAGCCATAACACCGGGTGTGAAAACAGAGGGAGGAGGGTTGTACCCTTTAAGAGAATTAGGAGAAATAGGACAGTTAAGGGCGGCTGAAGGATACTCAAACCCGGCATACAGCCCTCCACCATATGTGGCTCATGGGAAGATACCAATGGGGGACAAGAGGATTAGAGAAGAGCAGACTGTAGAGATAGGAAACGATGAGTGGGTAGCTGCACAGATATTGTTGAAATTACGAGGCTCACTAACTGGAGAAGAAAGGGAGGCGGTAAAGAGAACAAACGAGGATAGTGCCAGAGAGAGTGAAATGAGGGGAGAGGAGCTACTACGGCAGAAGGAAGAGATTTTGGAGGGAAGATTAGCAGAACTAAGGGATGAGCAGAATGAACTGGTTAAACAACTTGAGCGGGAGGAAAGAGAGAGAGTGAGGAAAAGGAAAGAAGGTAAGGACGAATTGGAAAAATTAAGGGAACGAAGTGAGGAGCAAAAGAGAGAAGCTGAAAGGGTAAAAGGAGCAGCAGATAGGATATCAAGAGTAGTGCTGAGAGAGAAGAAGAAGGAAGAAGAAGAAAAGGAGAAAGAAATGGAAATATGGAGGAGGAGGATAATATCAGAGGCAACTAAGAAATATGAAGAGGGGAAGGTAATAGAGAGTATAGTAGAAAGAGAAAGGGTGAAATGGGAAAGGAAGAAAGAGGATGAAAGGATATTGGAACAGATGAGCAACGAAGTAATGGAGGAATTGAAAAGGAAAAGGGAGGAAAATAGTAGGGAAATGGAGGAGAGGAGTGAAGGAGGAATTGAAGAGAGGGGTTGGGAGAGTGAAAGATGGGGAGATGTATATAAGAATAGAGAGGTAGCAACAACATCAGCACTAAGGGGAACAGTTGGTAACAACGGAAAGGGAGAAAGAGACCTAATAGACTTAAAAACAGTAACAATAAAAGGAAAAAAGGCAGAGTGGGGGGTGCCATTTATGAATGATTTTTGCAGTGAGGAGGAAGGAGAAGTGGAGAAGGATGGAAGGAAGAGTGAAAGGGAAAGCTTAGATAAACTATACCTCACTAGAACAAACATAGATTCGCCCTGGATGAGTAGAAGATGGGAGGAGCTGGAGAGAAGTAAGGAGGAAGTGAAAAGAATAAGGGAAACACAAACCAATGAAACCACGCCACCCACATCACCACCGCGCCCTCCCACGTCACGCCCTACATGTTCAACCACCGCGCGCTCTCTGCACAGAATAAAGCTCGCGCCCTTCATGAATGAACTTACACCTTATGCATGTCGGCTTAGGGACCTCCCTAGTCGCAGGCAAGACAGACAAATAAACATACCTATATTGAACACAGGAAATGATGGAAAAAGGGGAAAGGAAGAAGAGGGAGGTAGGAGCAGAGGTAGTAAGGAAGAATTTGAAGTAGTAAAAGAAATGGGGGAAGAGGAGGGGTGTGAAGACTCAACATTATGGAGCGTAAAGGGTGACGCAAGACAGAATTTAATGCCACTGCTAGAGAGAGGAGGGGCTAGACCACAGTATGTACCTTGGAAACATACGGATAAGGAAAATATAAAATGTAGGCTCCCATCACTAAGTGGAGGTGCGGGTAAGTGGATATATGAAATGGAAAAACACACCGCAGGACAGAAACTAGCAGTAGGAGACGTGAAGGGCCTGTTAATATCAATATTAGGGGATAGAGCGGATGACATTTGGAAAAGAGCGGGATTCCATGGGGTAACAATAACGAACACATCGCATGATGGGGCACCATTTGCAAACTGCAGACATGCGCTATGGCAGGCACTGAGGGTACAGTACCCAGACACATCAGACATAGGAGCCATTACTTCCCGTAAGATGGGTGAAAATGAGGATCCTGTTGATTATATCCAGGATATTCAAGAGAAGTGGCGCATGGAAACTAGAGAACAATGGGACAAAACACCAGCCATATTTTATCATATACTAGTACAAGGGCTCCCAGAAGGAGTTCAAAAACAACTAAAGAAAGTAGTGGGGATGGAAGCAAAACCATGGCCAGAAATACAACTGACTATAGTACATCACTGCAGAACATGGCAAGGAAAAATGAAACAAAAGGAAGAGGATAGGAAAACAGAAGAGGCCAAATTAGTACAGAAAAAACTTACTAAATACACAATGGAAGGGGCACTAATAACTACGCCCACACCAATGGCCCAAAGCCCAACGCAAGTAGTGGCTGCACAAGATCCCGCTCAAATAGCGCATCCACAAGGGGTAATAGAGCAAGTGCCGCCTCTGCAATTACACGCACCAAACATGGGAGGAGGGTACCCAATGCAAGGAACTGGGTATTATAGTTATAACAGAGGGAGAGGAGGGTTTATGAGAGGGAGAGGATATGGATATAATACCCAACAACAGGCTGGGGGACTCAGAAATAACTACCCCACAGGGCAACCCGTATACCAAGACAACACAGGGAGCTTCCCATGGCAAAACAGGGAACCACCCGTGTGTTGGAGCTGCGGACTATTAGGGCACATGTCACGTACATGTAGGGTCAGGCCAGGAACACCAGCATGGAATGAACAAGCACAACCTAGGACATCACAAGAACAGCAGGGCATACAACAGCAGCAGATGTCACAACAAGGGAGTGGCCAACCACAACAACCACAACAGCCACAAACCTATTCACTGCCACAACAACAAATAACACAGTATCTGCCACCGCCACAACAACAAGTAGCGTTAATACAACCACCACCACAAAATGAACGAACACAATTGGGTGGGGTGACGGTGTTGGGACACAACCCTTACACAGGGAATGGCCAATCATTGTACCCCCAATAGGCCAGCCCACAGACGGCCTTGGTGTGTCCCATCCTGTCAGTAACACCTAATAGTGCGGAGGAACCACGCATAGAGGTAACGATAGGTGACAAAAAATTATCATTTCTTGTTGACACCGGGGCAACCCGGTCTTGCATAAGGGAAGGTAAATTTAAGATGTCAGGCGAAGCCATGAACACCCAAGGATTTTCTGGGGCAAAAGGGTTGGTTCCATTCACTGATAACGTTCCGTTATCTATTGGAGATTATGATCTGTCAGTTCCACTTTTGTATTATAGTGCCTCACCAGTAAATATACTGGGGAGGGACATAATGAACAGGTTGAACATGACGATCTCCTTTACAGAGGATGGCATAATTTGCTCTACTCCAGGGATTAACATGCTCGCAGCACGACAGATTTTGCAAGCATACTGTGGACAGACAGCGATTAGGGCGGAGCCAGTAGATGGCGAGATATTCCAATATGGCACAGACATGGCATTTGCATGGATGCCAGGGATAGAAGGGAAAATATGGAGGAGACCAGCAGCCTATCTATTCCGACCAGAAACACCAGCTAATGAACTAGAAGGGAAGGTGTTTGTAGTGGACATTGAGAGCATTATTGCAACGGCTGATTATGTTGCTGTGCACGCCCAAGATAAAGAAGGGAGAGCATGGAGGGCGGTGATAGCACTAGCAGAAGGATGTAGGCTGACCCAGGTGTCAGATGAAGAGCTGTTCTCAGAAGAAAAGGAAGAAAATGAAATGGTGTTCATGATGAGTGTAGAAATATGGCTAAGAGTGGCTCACAGACAAGTAGCACAGAAAATTGCAATGGCACTTGAGGCACCCGCAGGCACCCCAGTCCCATTTTTTAAGGAGGATATGTCAAAGGTGCCCAAATCATTATGGACTATTAGCCCTTATGACGTAGGATGCATAAAAAGCATAGGGGGTGTAAGGATAAAATTGAAAAAGGGTGCCATACTACCAAGAGTGAAACAGTACCCATTGTCAAAAGAGGCAGATGAGGGCATATATGAAACCATAACGGCCCTTATAAACAATGGCATATTGGTCCCCTCAGAATCACCATGTAACACAGCTGTGTACCCGGTGCGCAAGGCTAAAGGGGGGTCTTGGCGCTTCATACAGGACCTCAGACCCTTGAACAACATAGTAGAAGCAGAGTATCCAGTAACAGCAAACCCGGCCACAATATTGTGTGGCATTCCGGCAGAAGCATCACGATTTACAGTGATTGACCTTAAAAATGCTTTTTTCTCAATACCATTACACCCAGACTCACAAGATTTGACAAGCTTTACTTACCGAAATACAAAGTGGAAACATACCAGATTACCACAGGGGTATTGTGAATCACCCTCAATTTTCAATAGAGTAATACAGATGGATGTGGGTAACGTTGAGGTGGAAAGCACAGTGTTACAGTATGTGGATGACATAATAATTTGTAGTACAAACGAAAGTATATGTAGAGAGGACTCCTTAAAAATGTTGACGATACTGGCAGAAAAGGGGTACAAGGTAGACATGGAAAAGATACAATACTGTCAGGAACAGGTACTTTACATTGGCCAACTGATATCCCAACATGGAAGAAGGATTGCACCACAAAGAGCACAGGCCATCTCAAGCACTCCCGTGCCACAGACTGTGAGAGAACTGCAGCAATTTCTGGGGCTGTGCAACTACTGTAGAGCATGGGTATTTGATTACAGCTCATACATAGGACCCCTGCTTGAGGGTTTGAAGGAAGCAAATAAAGGGGAGAAAAAGTTGGGATGGACTATGGAAATGAGGGAGGCATTTGACGAATTAAAAGACGCAATATCAACTGCTCCAGTACTGGCATCCCCAGACTATGAGCGGCGCTTCTTTATATTTTCACATTGCGACTCAGCAGTGATGAAAGCAGTGTTGGCCCAAAAAACTAGCATGGGCTATAAACCAGTAGCATTTTACAGCGGTCACTTAGACCCTATAATGTTAGGCCACTTCTCTTGTGAACAAGGTCTCGCTGCAGCTGCTTTTGCAGTAGAAAAAGCATCAGCAATAACTATGGGGTGTCCAACTACACTATTTGTGGAACATGCACTATTTGCGATATTGAATAAACCTAAGTCCACATTAACGACACAGAGGGCATCAGGTTATGAGATTATTTTGTCTAAAGCTGAACTAGCAATTGTTAGATGTAGCACGGTTAACCCTGCAAGGTTCCTAGCAGAAGTAATTGAAGAGGGAGATTACGCCCACGACTGCACCCAAGTAACTGAACTATACTCATGTACTAGGAAAGTTGAAGAAAACGCACTAGAGGGAGGTGAGCTTTTGTTTATTGATGGGTCATCAACTATTGATCAAGGAGATGGGATACGAAGGACTGGGGCAGCAGTAGTAAAAATGATGGAGGCGCCGGTGTGTGTGGCTATGAAGTGTGTACAATTACCACAGCATTACTCTGCTCAAGCGGCGGAACTCGTTGCACTCATATTGGCATTAAAGGAAAGTTTTAATAAAAGAGTAACTATATATTCCGACAGTGCATATGTTACATCCACTGTCCACTCAGGGCTATCAAAATGGAGAAGAAGAGGGTTTAGGAGAGCTGATGGCACTCCAGTACAACATGCCCTCTTGTTGGCTGAACTAATTGAAGTAATAAACGATCCCCAAGAACTAGCCCTAGTAAAATGCACCGCACACACCAATGGAGAAGACTACGTCTCAAAAGGAAATGCAGCAGCAGACGCACATGCGAAATATGCTGCATATTTTGGTGAGATATGGAACCCCACCGACTCACAGAGAGGGAGAGGGAGGGGAATAGCGAGGGAGATGTTAATAAGAGAAGGGTACACCCATCTCCCAGCCACACAGATTATGGAGCTACAAGCGGCTGCACCAATGGCCGAAAAAGAAGTATGGGTGAAAAGAGGATGCACAATGTCACCAACCGACGCACTATGGCGCCAGGGTGGCACTGGGAAAGTTGTAATACCAGTGGCACTGTTAAATACCGCCTTGAGCCAATTACATCACCCTGCCCATACAGGCAAGGAAATAATTGCAGCACGAATTAGAGAAGATTGGTTTTGTCCCGAGTTAACCTCTCATGTGTCAAATTTTATCAGCAATTGCCTAACATGTCAACAGTTTACGGCCGGTCATACTCTAAAAGTGATAAGAGGTACCATACCCCGGCCAGAAGGACCTTTTCGGCACCTTCACATTGACTATGTTGATATGATCAACATCTGTCAAGGCAATAGGTATATGATTGTAGTAGTATGCCCATTTTCTAGGTGGATTGAAGCAGGGCCCTGTTCACACCCTGATGCGTTTAGAGCAGCCAAATTCATAGTAAGGGAGGTCTTCCCCAGGTGGGGAGTGTGCGAGGTGTTAAGATCAGACAACGGCCCCCATTTCGCAAATGAAATGTTCCAGCATATCACATCCCTGCTGAACATTAAACACAAATTTGCATGTGCATACCACCCACAGGCTAATGGTGTATGTGAACGCCTGAATGGCCTATTGAAGGAGGCAATTGCTAAAATACAACAAACAACAAAGAAAAGTTGGTTGTATTGCCTTCCGTTAGCATTGTTTGAACTCAGAAACAGGCCAGGGTCCGACCACCACCTCACCCCTCACGAAGTGGTTACTGGACGTCAAATGCGCCTTCCCCTAACACCAACGTCAAGGGCATTCACCGACAACGAAAGTTCAGCGAATGTGTTAGGTGATGAAATGTATCAATATGTGTCTTCTTTGATTACTAGTGTCGTGTTTGTGTCTCAACAGCTCGAGCGCACACGGGGCGGGTCTACCAGCAATCAAGAAAAAGACGAAAGTACGGAATTGGGAAAGGAGAACTCGTGCAAACTTGCCAAAGGTGACCACGTACTACTTCGCAATTTCAATAGGAAGTGGAACCAGAAGAGGTTCACTGGCCCCCATCTGGTAGAGGACGTATCAACAAGAGCAGTAAAACTAAAGGATAAGCGTGCATGGAACCACCTACATGACGTAAAGATCTACAAACTGCAGACCCGCCCCAGCGCCAACGACAGATCCATTGGAAGAACAGCAACAACATCGCCGACAGCGGAAGAAAGTTCCACCACAGACGACGACCCAATTGTTCCCTCGGAGACAATAACTGACGAAGAAGGGGGTGATCCCCATACTGCCCACCCCATGGTCACACGCTCAAAGAGTAAAAATACTTCCGCCATCTGAGCGCAAACCCCCCCCCCCATTAACTGCTAAAGTACAGTTGTAACTAAAATTGAAGGACATTGCTAGCACCAATACACATGTAAACACGTGAATGTTCTCCTTTTTTCTCTCGCACATACAGGAACTGCGTAATATTGTATTGTTAAGAAAAGCTAATTAACAAATTCAGTGTGCAGGTGTAGATGGTGCTGCCAGACGATAACTACCCAGAAGAATTGTCACACCAATTTGTATACGAAATAAAGAGGCCAACATACTTAAAAAGGAGAAGGGTACGTGTATACTACACAGCCTTCCTCCTGGCCATAGAATATCACATGCCCCACCTCCACCCATACTTGCCAGTCCTAAGAGACCCATCACTTAGAGTAGCGTGGGAGCAGCTCTTCGCCTGGGCACTGAATGACTACTTGATAGGGAGAGCTTAAAGGTAACAAAACTAACATCTAATAACCAGCACTCTTGAGAATTTTCAGGCGGGCAACTATAACGTCGCAAGAATAAGCTGCCAGGACCGCAGCAAGGTAAGAGCAAAATGCCGGTGAAATTAGCATATGTAATAAAAATAATAGGGATTTTTATGATCACCGGGTTCTTGGCTGCTTCTGTCTGGCAGTACAGCTATGCTATTGATTTTATTGCTGCACCCAAACTTAATATACCCCCGTCCCCTGCTGCAACAGGAGTTACGTCAGGTGGTAATAGTAATTTTGCACCCAAGCAAAATAGAGTTAAACGCAGCACATACTCAGACAATAAAGGTATTGATAATTATGTACAAGATTCGGCACACGTCACAAACAACATATGGTACCAGCACATGACCCGCATTGGTAAGCAGACAACTGAGGACAGCTGTTACGTTTGCTCATTAATACCATACGCCATGAGCGCTTCACGAACATTTGTTGCCACAGAAATAGATGAAAAAACAGCACAGTGCATAATATATTTGGCCCTGTTCCAAACGAAAGGAAGATTTCAAGGAACAGTAGTGCACATGACATGGAAAACACGAGACTCATACCCATATGAAAACAACTTCCTCAAGACCTATCTGAGTTATCACAAGACCAGTTTACATGCTGAAGCATTCAGGTACATAACAAGTGGCCCTGCAAAAGGAGAAACAAAGAAGGTAACACTGCAGTATCTACCATGTGATTGGTACGCCACTGAAGTTCCGGGTAAACAAGGATGCTGGGAGAGGCCGCTACTGACGATAACAGGAAAGGTGTTCCTGGGCAACAGCTGGGAGATAGGGGTGATTGGCAGCAACATGGTAACAAAAGAAACTATCTCAACTATCGAGACACACAATCATCGATGTTGGACGACGTGGATCAAGTATGTACCAATGCTCACATGGGTAGAAGAAGATGAAGACCCGATAACTATACTACCATTGACTGCGCCCAAAGTATGCTACCAGCATAAAGGAGAGGTGGACGTAGGATATAACACCAATTGTGCAAGCGTGATGGAGTTACCTGAGGGGGGAGCGGGAACAGCAGTAATAATGGACCATTATTGGGCCTGTGGAGAAAAGGCATATCAGACACTGCCTCCCCTGTGGAATGGTGTGTGCACAATGGTACACGTCAATGTACCATCACTAGTGGTACCTAAGAAGCATGTCGATGTGGCGAAATTTCCTAAAATGGATGAAGGGGATAAGAGAAGAAAGAGATCTGCACCACTCCAGAAGGAGCAAGGAAACAGGACCAACAGCAATGATACTGTCCTAAATAGGAGAAAAAGACAAGGAGAGCCATTGACAGGAAATTACCTATGGGGAAGGTCGGAAACGGAACTAACATCAATACCGCCAGAACACAGACTATTCAGCAGAGCAGCAATGTTCTTCTCCTCAATAATACATCCGGGACTGCAGGCATACGCAAACGCAAAATGGCTCCAAATAACCAGGTGGGAACTAATGATGACCATCAATTCAACAGTAAATGGGTTCAACGCAATTAAAGAGGAGCTGCGAGCTGTAAGGATGGTAGCACTCCAGAACAGATATGTATTGGACCTCCTCACAGCAATGGAAGGAGGAGTTTGTGCAAAGATAGGACAATCTTGCTGCACGTTCATACCTGCCAACGATGCTGACAATGGTACACTGACAGAAGCAGTTTCACAATTGGCCCAGATGCACTCCAAAATGATGGACGAAAGTAACGGTGTAAACAAGGATAAGAGCTGGTTTTCACTATTATGGTCATGGATGCCATCTTGGCTGTCAGATGGACTGAAAGTAATAGTGGGATGTGCTATTTTGGCTGGAGCTGCCCTGATCATAATTAGATTTTGGAAGGCCCGGAAGGCGCGCACGACTGACGAGTTGCTGGAAATGGTGGGAATGCACCCCTTGATGCCAGCAGATAACGGCCAGCATACAGGTGTGATAATACAAGAAAGGGAGAAGTTGCGCACCCAAATCATCACCAATCATCTAGACCCACCATCAGTGAAGATCGAGAACCCAAGGAACCCCAGGAGCTACATAGGAAGATGGGTATACTGTACTCCTGGAGGAACCTGTGAATACATGTATTGGTCATTTGAAGATCATGTAAATCATTATGGACATCTCGGCGGGATAACTAAGATATGGAGGGTAAGAGGAGATAACGAGAAGGATATGTTTGTGGTCGACAAGTCGACCAGAGGGGGGACTGAAGTGGGAGAATGGAAGACCAGGCTCCCGTCCTTCACCTCTCGCGCTTGGCCTAGAGGGTCACGGCCCAGACACCCGCCGCGAGAAGAATTTGTCCATCTACCAGACGACCAGGTACCCTGGTACAGGAACATACGGATGTGTCCACCTGCCTGCCCAGCAGCCCGCACTGGCCATGCCGACACCTGCGGCTCGGATCAGCTAGACTAAAAACCACACGTCGTTAGAGATGCCATGACGACCTAGACAACGGGAAGCACATCTGTATAAATATACCCACTTAACATTTCCACACCAATCTACACGAAGAACATACTCAGTGCTCTGACGTAGGCGACAGGCATATTCACGGACGTGCATCTTTATTATTTTTACATAGGCTTTCAGAGTGCAGAAACGCAAGACGCATCATGAACTCATCTATAACGCTTGCTCACGCTTCCCTTGAAATCCGTTACCACCATGAGAGGTATAATGGAAACACGATATTGGTCATGGAAATATATGCCACTATAATCTAAAGCACCCATGCACGAAATGGATCACTTATGCACCAGGCCCAAGTAGGCCTCAAGCAAGAGTTCCGTGGACATTAACAAAGCAAAAGTCAGGTTGCTGATCCTGCAGAATGAGCCTGGTGGAGCACCCAGCCAAGGTCGCAATGTTGCAAACCCACATCCAAGAACAAATCATCAAAGGCACGATGTTGCAACCTCGCACTCCGCGTACCAACGTTAAAATCATATCTACAAATTAAACCAGACACACAGTGGAAAAACAATATTAATTGTGCAGAATTCTGCCTCAAACACGGTCCCGCCTCACGTGACCAAGCCGAACCTGACGAGATGCCAAAACCCAGGAGAGAAAGGGCGTCTGGGTCCCTCACTACGAGACACAGGCCGGGACACTTGAAAGGCTCAATGGACACCTGCTACAGTGGGAACGGTCAGCTCCCACCTATGAATAAATCCTCACATTGTCTGCATGTACCCATATTGAAACATTGTTGCAAACACAGGTACACCGAGAGCTGGGAACAACGGTGGTCCCAGGCTGAGGAGCTCACGGATGCACCAATCAGAACATGGGGCTCTTATCTCAGACGTCAGTAACATTAGCCAATCCTCAGGGGTCTTCATGTAACAATTCTTATGTATCTAATTGAAGGGACAACCCAGATATACCACCTGACTACACCTTGACCACTAATATCATTCTCTATATGTGTACTATACTAACCCTACCACTCGAGCAACCAATTAAGAGTGGCGATAGGGTTTTTGTTAAACTTTCTGAAGTGACGCAAGTAGCGCGTCATAATGTAGTAAAAAGGGCCTGCGAGCCCCACGATTGTGTGTGTGTCAGGACGAACGCGTGCGCTCCTTGACCCATCCCTGCCGTTTTGCATAAATAAACAGCAGAGTCGCCTTGCTCCTTGTGTGCGTCTCATACTCTATCTCACACCTGGGATATACGGGAGGAGTTGGGGCCTCCCTGCCCGGAGGTCTGCGGACGGCCCGGCCGACCCCGGCAGAATTTCCCCCCGACATTAGAGTCACCAACACTTTATTGCATCTAGTCTCACACTGTGAATACATCGGTTTTTTCAGCACATTATATAGTGGGAGTGAGATCAGGTTTTGCTAGTGCACCAAAGATTGTGAACAGGCGCAGCTGACTGCACAACAGGCTGTGGCACAGGGCTTTGGCTGTTGCTGCACATGGAACAATGATGATTGCATGACATAACGCCAACACAACCCTAGTTGATATGGAGATCGCATGGCTTTTACACACTGTCATGCCTGTCAGATCCTCTCATGCTCATGCTCGGCACCCTGCACGTACAGCCCAGAGATCAGCCAGACCGTTTTATACTCAGTGGCGACTCTGGGGGAAGTTTTCTGGCAAACACCTTCATTCCCGCTAATCCCTGTAAGACTTCTATCGCGCTTTTCTCTGCTGCCTACCTTCTGCCTTTCCTGAACGGACATTCCATACCGCGCATATACCGCTTACCAATTATTCCACAGGTATGCGCGAGTATCACATGATGGTATGTCATTGCGCTACTCACGATCCCTCATCAGCTGACTCGCGCTACTCACGCGCCCTCATCAGCTGACTGGTACTTAAACGGAAGCCTCCTGTGATACGGCGCTTCTGATCGTTGTTCTTTTGTCAGCGTTACGGAGCTCAGTATTCTACCACGCTTCCCAGCAGTTTCCAGACTGCTCTTCCTCTTGCTGTCAGCCGGACCCGCGCTGCAATCTACGGCAGGAAATCCAGCTAACCCAAAGCCGCGGTCCTCTGGCTCCTTGCAGCAACTCATAGCGGCTCAGCTGGTTATTCTATTCTCCACGTCCAGGGTACCGGATCCTCTCCGTTCCTCCTTCATCTTCTCCAGTTATCCTGCCTCCACAAGGGGGTGAATATAGGTGAGAACTGAGTCCTGTGTTACTCTGCAATCAGTTCCTATCCCAGCCTCAACCTCCCTTAAAGGGCCCTGCCAGTCCCTGCCTATCCTGGACCTTCTTGTTCTAGGAATTCCTTAGACTTATTTCCAACCGGATATCCATCCATTTCAGCCTTCATTGCTTCAAGGATAGTGCACTGAACTTATGGACGCTATCCGGTGTGCACCAACCTGTCACTAGTGCGGCCCTCGTTCCATTCGGGTTAGTCACCTTACTAACTTCCCTTTTCCTTTCATTGGTTTTTGTATTCAGATTTGGAATTCCTGGATTACAGTCCTCAGTCCATCTAGCTGCAGGTTAGTGTATTTCTAATCTAACCCATACCTACTAATTAGTTCATGAAGAGTAGTGATTAAAACTCCTTGCCTTCTTTTCAGTAGACTGGTGATATCCTTTCCATATCTGGCCCTTTCCACTAATTACTCCCTCAGGCTGTTTTTATCTAGTCTGAGAGTGACAATAGTTGGAAGGTTTTCAATCATCTAATTCCTCTTAGAAGTCATCCGGAATACGTCATTGTGAGAAGCCCTCCGGGAACTCAACTTGTATCCTTTTTGTATACCTGAGTATCCTTTTTGGTGTTCCACTAGTGTTCTAATATCTGTAGTTGTAACACACACATCATAAATGGGAGATTGTTTATTATCAGTTCTTCAACTCTATTTGAAGTATGAGGGTATCAATATATGAGGCTTATTGTGCCTTTGTTCTTTCCTTTTTTGCTGTTTTTTTGTTATATGATGACATGTTCCTGAACACATTCATTTGCATTGTGGCATGGTAATGTATTGATTTGAATAATGGTTTTTTTAAATATGTTTGATGTTACCCCTGGTACCAATGCGCTTGACCTCATATGCTTGGTCAATACTTTGTTTTAAACTTTTGTGTCATTTAATGTATGTTACCTTCTCTTTTTTTGAATTGTTTTGAACCAAATGACTGCCGTTAATATCATGTATAATTTGTGTTACACAGAGTTTTGCCTTGATAAGGACCGTTGAAGGTCGAAACATGTGTCAGACGATGGACAAATGAATTTCGAGTGTTGCCTTGAAAAGGACCGTTGAAGGTCAAAACACATGTCGGCAAATTGCTCTGGCAACTCAATATTGAAAAAACCTTAATACAAGAATTATTGAACAGCTCTCTTTGTGTTGGCATTTGAATTATTGATACCAATATTGTCATACATTTGTTGTTTATTTTATATTTTGGCCTAGCAACGCAATTCACTAGTGGAACTAAAACCATTTTGTCTCTCTATTCAAGATGGCTGCTGGCATTCGGGAAGACATTTAGACTGGCAGTTCAACAACACGGGTGCGTTGCAACCCTTCTGCTATTCAGCCCCCGGTTAAGACGCTAAGTAATATTTGTGCTTTGCACTGCATTTCTTTGACTTTTGCTTAATTTCCCCAGCTTTCACTTCTCTCACAGTGTTATTCCTGTTGCATGGTGTTCCCGCCGTCCTTTTCGGAAGTTTCCTCTCGATTCTGGTCCACGGCTCTCCGCTCTGGCATTGAGACTCCAGCCTTCAATGTTTCTGCTGGCTTTTGTCAGTGCTTCCTGTTCTTCCTTTCCCTTTAGGACTGATACTCACCACACCGTATCTGCTAAGGGCGTTGAAGAGACGTCCCAAGATCAGCGAGGAGAACCAATGAGCAGAAACTGTTACACTCGACAGCTAGCCTGACTTCACTCGGACCTCCAACAAGTCAGGCCTCCTGAACTTGAGGGAACTCTTTTTTTACGATACACCCCTCTGCTATTCTAACAATAGACAGACAGAGGTATTGATCCCACAAAAGAGCGAGGACACCGCACACCGCCAAACCAATGCTGTAATGGAAGCACAGAGTGTTGATTAATGTCAGGATATGATCAATAACCAAATACAATTCCTAGATTTGATTATAGAATACCTGAAAGGTTATCTCGATAGGTCATAGGGCATCTGCACCTACAGTGAAAGCCAAAATACACCTTAATCCCTAAAGTGGCTAATTCCCCTAAACAACCACTCCAGTCAAAAAGGATGTGTCCTTACCACAATGTTTTCTAATGAAGCTTCAACAGAAGAAAAAGCAAAAGGAGAACACAGAGATGAATAACCTGTGCGGCACAAGCAACGCACTAGTAGTAACGGGTTGGTGCACCGTGCTGCAGAGCGTTCGTATGTGCACATGTGAAATAGTCCACGGAAGCAACCAGTATGGGAAGGTGTTGTGGTGAATGCAGGAGAATGTTCAGCAGCAAATAAGACCGTTTAGTCATGTTTGCAGGCCAATGTCAAGTGATGATTAGGCGCAAGCAACAAAGTTCACTGATACGCAATGAAAGTGTGGTATACGCTGAATTCAAAACTCTTACGGTATGTTAGGAGGAGGCAGAGAAGTGCGGCTTGCAGTCCAATGTCAGAACCAGGAATGAATCCGACTCAGCAACCAGGAAGGAAGAGTGTGGCAGAATCTGGGTGATAGCGCAGCCCGAATGCAGTCCGTGTTGGAAACCCATGAAAAGAATGCAGACCGGGCAGAACTCAGAAGGGAACGCAGTCCAGGTCGGAAAACCAGGAAGACAGACTGTGGCAGAATCAGGAAGCAAGGCAATCGGTTTTTACGGTCCGAAGTTGGAAACCGTGCAGGCGACGACAGAATCAGAATCGACAAGCAAAAAGGGGTCCGGGAATCAGAATCGACAAGCAAAAAGGGGTCCGGGAAACAGTCTGAGTCAAAACAACGGAATAAAGCTTCAAAATGGAACGAAGTCCGGGCAACGTAACTGGCAGAAACAGTAACGCTAATTAGAAGCACCGGTGGAAAGGGAAATGCTGGATGTATGCCGTGGTACCTGGCCGGGGCTTGCGCGCAGCATAACCCACAAGAAGAGCTGACGTTTCACATGACACAGAGAATGTGCCCTTGTTGACAATTTCCATGCCAACCTCCATTTTTTGCCAGATGGAAATCCTTGCGCCCCATTTTAACCCTTATGGAACGGCTGCAAATCCCATGTTGCACGGAAGTGCTGCGCTTTGGAAGTCTTCCCATGTGTGACAGGGACACTGCGGCCCAGCATTCTACTATTGCATGGTGCCTTCCATGCTAACTGATATATGGAAGTTGACATCAGCGCTGTCATTACAGCGACCACGCAGTGCCTTTCGTTCCGCCTGTTTCTTCCCTATAAATGCCTTTTCCAAACGTAAGGCTTTATTCTTTCCTCTTCATCCCTCCTGTCCTTGTTGCCCACGGCACAGCACGTCCTCTGTTTTCACTGCTGCTGCATTCAAAGTCCAGTTCCCTGCTGCTACTCAGGAAGTTACAACCTACGGATTCCTCTGCAACTGCAGACATTGTGGGTAATCCGTTTCTGACAAGGCCAACTATCTGCTCTCCATTTGGACGGATGTCATATGTGTCTAAAGACTCTATTGCTGCAGGAGATTCGACTATCTTTGAACGTTTCTTGTGCAACAGTGCTTTTCCCTCAAACCAAAAGGACACCTCCCATACAGTCGCCGCAGCGACCTACCTTTTGTCATCCCATGGGGTGACTGTGGCAGTAGGGGAGGATAGGACCTACCTCTACAAGGACCACCTTCGAGACAAAGCCAAGATCAAACAGAAGAAGGAGAGAAGCAAGACATCTTGTAAGGATGACAGATCGTCCACCACCTCAGGTGAGGATTCTGAGTGAAGTACATAGAAGGGAAAGGGAAGGGAAGGAGGAAAGAGAAAGGTTGCGAAAACAGAGGGAGCAAGCACAAGCACCAGAAAGAGAAGAAAAGGAGAAGTGAAAACAGAGAGAGCTGGAGGACATAGCAGGGAGGAAAGAGGAAGAAGAGTGGGAAAAGCAATTTCAAATAAGGAAAGAGAAAAGGAAGCTAGAAGTCGAGCGGTTCGTTAGAGAATGCCGATGCAGGGAAGAAGAGGATCGTAGATGCAAGTGGAACAGAGACGAGAACAGAGAGAGAAACTCTCTGAGGGCTTTGGAGACTAAGACAGACTTGGCACGTTTAGATGATGAGTATGGGTAAGGAATACGAAGAAGGTTGGGGAAACTATACAGGAGTAGGAGAAACAGCACGTCTGCCCTATGGGCAGATAGGAGAGCTACTGGAACCTCAGTGATGGGGGAAAGCAGGAGCACAGATTGAGCAAAGGGAAAGCTTCAGGAAGACCCCATTTTGAGGAGATTTAGCTTAGAGGACGAAAGAGAAGGTGACAGTGACACTAGTATCGAGACTATGGGACCAGACAAGGATCAACAGGGGAGTGAGGATGACGAAGAGGGAAGACCCTGTTGCCGCTCCAGGGAAGCAAGCCCTGATAGATACACACTATGGGGAGGCGAAGAAGACACGGACAGAGCAGAGGAGGACATTGAAGGGCGACTGCCGTGTCCTAAGGGTGGATTGTGCAGCACTGACAATATCACTCCGTATGCGCAGAGGCTCAGGGCCCTGCCAGGACGGAAACGGACAGAGATGGCAAGGGTGTTCACTGCCATTAAAGACGTGGGGAGACAGGATGGAGGGGCGGGACTGACACAGTTCCCATAATTGGAGAAAGGTGGTGGGCGGCCTCAGTATATTCCATGGCAGCAAATGGACAAGGACAATTTAAGGTGCAAGTTACTGTCGTTGACTGCTGGGGCTGAGAAATGGATTTACGAGCTCGAAAGACTGACAGCAGGGATAACATTAGCGTTGGGTGACATAAGTAGTGGACTTTCAGCCATTCTTGGGGAGGTAGCCAATGATGTATAGAAAAGGGCAGGGTATTGTGCAGTAACTGCACAGAACATTGCGAGGGGAAATGAATCCGTGGTCACGGGGACAAAGAGGGGCACCTCGGGGGAGATGGTTTGGGTATCAAATGCAAAAACAAAGAGGTGATGGCTGGAAGGTTTAGACTGAATCTTAACCACTGGCATTGCTCGGGGCAACCCTCCAGACCATCGTTCTTCGCCTGCCAAGCCATTACAGAAGGGGAAAGAACATATGCAAATCAGGCTTGGCCCCACCCCAAAAGGGGCAGTCCAGCCCGAACTGCTAAGTCACATCCCTTCTGCACGAGACCACAAGCATCCCCAAACATGTTTCGCCCTTGTTGGGGCTCATCAGTGAGGAGTAGCTTGGGTCTCTAGGCCCAGCAGGCACGGGACCCACGTCTGGGCATACCCGTCCTACTCGGGGTGACAAAGCAAAAACAAAGAGGTGATGGCTGGAAGGTTTAGACTGATTCTTAACCACTGGCATTGCTCGGGGCAACCCTCCAGACCATCGTTCTTCGCCTGCCAAGCCATTACAGAAGGGGAAAGAACATATGCAAATCAGGGTTGGCCCCACCCCAAAAGGGGCAGTCCAGCCCGAACTGCTAGGTCACATCCCTTCTGCACGAGACCACAAGCATCCCCAAACATGTTTCGCCCTTGTTGGGGCTCATCAGTGAGGAGTAGCTTGGGTCTCTAGGCCCAGCAGGCACGGGACCCACGTCTGGGCATACCCGTCCTACTCGGGGTGACAAAGCAAAAACAAAGAGGTGATAGCTGGAAGGTTTAGACTGAATCTTAACCACTGGCATTGCTCGGAGCAACCCTCCAGAACATTGCGAGGGGAAATTAATCCGTGGTCACGGGGACAAAGAGGGGCACCTCGGGGAAGATGGTTTGGGTATCAAATGCAACAGTGCATAGAGGGGTTTCCTGGGGGATAGTAAAGACCGACGGGGTGTCCCTTACAATGTTGGGTGTGTGGGTAAATGGGCCACATATCTCGAGTATGCAGGATCAGGGGTGGGATGCACCAGAATGGGGGAATGCAGAACCAACTCACATATCAGACAGCTTAGACTGACTATTATGCCCAGCATACGCTCTGTGACAGACGCACACATAGGGCATGCAAATGCATTCATATCAGCCCGTGACACATGAATCGCAGATGCAGGGACACATGCAGCCATCACAATGAGCACAGCAGAATGTCATAACCACGACACATGCAGACTCCACAAGGCCGACTAACATGCGAAAGTTGGGGGCAGCAACTGTTGTAGAGGACAATCAATTCACAGGGATGGGAATGTCATTATGCCAACAATAGGACAACCCACAGACAGACCTGATGTGTTCAATCCTATCCGTCACCCGATTCGGCTGATGAACCACATATAGGGGTGAAAATAGGTGGCAAGACTTTCTCCTTGCTCGTGGATACAGGTGTGACGCAGTCCTCTATTAGGGAACGAATATACACAATGTCAGGCATCGCCATGAATGCACAGGGATTTTCTGGGGCTACAGATTTGATTACTTTTACTGATTAACTTCCACTCTCCATAGGAGAACATGACCTGAACATGCCACTGTTATTTCCCGACAGACACCAGTGAACATAATGGGTAGGGACATGATGAGCCAACTTAACATGACCATTTTATTCACAGACCAGGGGATAGTGTGCTCAACACCAGGAATTCATTTTATGAACGCGAGGGAACTCGTTCAAGCATATTACAGGCAGACGATACAGAGGACAGTGCCAGTAGACATTCAGTTGTTTCAATATGGAGTGGAAGTATTGATACTGTGGCTCCCAGGGATACTACACATACTTGATGAGTTCTTATTTAGACCAGAGATTCCCTTTGATGAACAGGAAGGAAAGGTGATCTCAATAGAACTCGAGGCAGTTATAGTGAGAGCCAAGAGAATAGCATTGCATGGGACTGACAACACAGGACAATCATGGCAAACAGTGATTGCAGTGGGGGAGGGATACAGGTTGACTGATGTGACAGATGAGGAACTATTTCAGAATTATCAATCAGATTACGAGTTGGTATTTGACATAAGCATTATATACTGGGTGAGAATACATTACAGGGAAGTGCCACAGAGAATGTACGTGTTGCGATAAGCACCATCACCATTTCTTGAAGAAGACTTGGGGCGAGTACCCATCGTTTTATGGACTAGTGGTCCCTATGAGGCGGGTCTACTAAAAGGGATAGGGGATATCAAGATGAAGCTCAAACTAGTGGCTATTTTACCAAAGGCGAGACAGTATCCCCTATCAAAGGAAGCAGACAAAGGTATATATGAGACGATCCCCGCACTAGTGAAACAAAGCTTCCTGGTACCCTCAGAATTGCAGTATAACACCACGGTGTACCCTTTCAAAAAGGTGACCAGAGGTTGTGGCATTTTATTCAGGATTTGCATCCCTTGAACCATACTGTTGAAGCATAATTCCCATTAGTTCCTAATCCAGTGACAATTCTTTATAGCATCTCGAAAAAGCTACCCACTTCACCGTAATAGACTTGAAGAACACCTTCTTCTCTATACCGCTCCATGAAAAGTCACAAGGATAGTGGGAGTCGCCTTCCATTTTAAATAGGGTCCTCCAGATGGATCTTGGCAATATACAGATGGAGAGAACCGTCATACAGTATGTGGATGACATTTTGATTTGTAGCAAGCCAGAGGCACAGTGTAGAAATGACTTGGTATACTTGTTGACAGTGTTAGCAGAAAAGTTTTAGAAGGTGGACAAGGCAAAATTACAATATTGTCAGAAGGAAGTGCTATATACTGGACAATTGATATCACAGGAAGGGTGAAAAAGTGACTCTAGAATGGGCAGAGGGGATTAGCAGGACGCTGATGCCAGACAGTGAGAGAAATTCAGCAGTTCTTGGCCTTTGCAATTATTGCAGAGCCTGGGTGTTTGACTATAGTACATATCCGAGACCTTTGTTGAGCAAACTCAGGGAGGCACAGAGAGTGGATGGCAAGTTGCTATGGGCACATGAAAGGACTGAAGCATTCGAGGAGCTGAAAAATGCAATATGCAGAGCTCCAGTGTTAGGGATCCCAACCTACTGTGACAAATTCTATTTGTTCTCAGACTCCAATGGAGTAGTGATTACTGCAGTACTTACATAGAATACTACCCTAGGGTACAAGCCACTGGCCTATTATAATGGACTTTTAGACCCGGTGATGAGAGGACATTTTCCATGCGAACATGCTCTGGCTGCTGCCGCATTCTCAATAGAAAGGTCAGCGAGTATCATGATGGGATGCAGCACCATGCTTTACGTGGAGCATGCTCTCTTTGCAATCCTCAAAAGACCCAAGAGTATGCTGACCACGCAGAGAGCTTCTGGATATGAGGTAATTATCTTGAATGCAGCGATAAAGGTGGTACAGTACTGGAATGTAAACCCGGTGACGTTTCTAGATGAACCAGTAGAGGAGGGAGACTATGTGCAGGACTGTAGCACATACATGGAACAGTATGATGACCTTCACAAAGTGGGGGAGAAGCCACTTGAGAGGGGAGAAGTGCTTTATATTGACGGGTCCTCATCGATAGACCAGACAATGGGAGAAAGACAAATGCTGACAGCGGTGGTGAGAATAAGGACAGATGGGAGCAGCCCAAGTAATAGCAAGAGTGAGGTTCCCTCACATTTTTTAGTGCAATCAGCAGAATTAGTAACTCTCATAATGGCATTAGAAGTACGCAGGGACCAGAAAGTCACAATGTATTCGAATGTGGCCTACATGACGTCTACAGTACACTCTGGGCTGTCACCATGGTGGCAGAGGAGGGGCTTCCGACGTGCTGATGGCACACCAGTGCAGCACAGGCCCCTATTGGGCTGGCTCATAGATGCGCTGCAATTCCCATCAGCCATAGCAGTCGAGAAGTGCCAGGCCCACACGAGGCGGGAGGACCTAGTCTCCCACGGCAATGAAGCCGCAGATGCGGAAGTGAAGCGGGCAGCATATTTTTTAGAAATCACAGACTTTGATACCCCATCAAACACACATATTTGTGTGCACAAAATGTTTCTAAAGGAAGGCTATAATACCTTTGCAGCCACACAGATAATGGAATTTCAGGGAAGTGCACTGATAGAGGAGAAAGAATTATGGGTTGAGAAGGGGTTCCCCCATGGAGGTTTTGTGGCACCAGGAGAGCACAGGCAAGCTAGTGATTTCAACAGCATTACTGCAAATTGCGCTGATGCAATTGCACCATCCTACTCATCTGGGTAAGGGCGTACTTGCCGCACACATTGGGGAAAAGTGGTTCTGTCCAAACATGGCAGAGCATATAGCCGGATTCATGGAAAACTGTGTCACCTGTAAAAAGTTTACAGCGGGGCATACTTTATGTGTAGTGAGAGGACCCAGACCCCACCCAATCAGGCCCTTCCAACATGTCCACATATACTATGTAGACATGATCCAGGTGTGCCAGTGCTACCAATACATGATAGTGGTTGTGTTCCTGTTTTTCCGAAGGATCCAAGCTGGCCTCTGCTCACACCCTGACACTCTCAGAGCTGTGAAATGAAGGGTGTGTGAGGTTCTGGGTCTGACAATGGACCTATTTTTGTAAATGAGACTATTGAGCACATCACAACTCTAGTGTAGATACAGCACAATTTCTACTGTGCCTATCACCTGCAAGTAATCAGATTCTGTGAGCACCTCAGCGGCCTGCTCAAAGAAAAGATTGCAAAAATAAAAGCCATCTTTTGTAAAGTGGCTTTTATTTTTGCAATCTTTTAAAAAAGAGATGGCTCCATTGTTTGGTCTTAACCCTGTTCGCACTGCGCATTCAGCCCAGATCAGACCACCACTTAATGTCCCATGAGGTGGTAAGTGGATGGCACATGCAACTCTCCCTGGCTCCTCCCACTAGGACATTGACAGACCCATGCTACCTCTGACGTGTTTGGAAATAATGCATGAATCTGTTGCTTCTTTGATAGTAAGTTCCTCTTTTATTTCTCATCAACTGCAGGCAAGGCGGCAGAGGTCAGAGAACATTGAAGAAGATAACACCCCAGAAACGAATGAAGGACTTTTAATACTGCTACTACTTTACCATGGGGACACTGTCCTGTTGCAAAACTTTGTCTGGCCTTGGTTTAAGCCCAGGTTTGACGGGCCGTACATCGTAGAGCAGGTCACAGACAGTCCAGTTAAACCTAGTGGTAAGAAGTTCTGGAACTAAATTGGAGACATTAGTTTAGTTTAGTTTATTATTTATATGGTGCGCCATACCCTGGGGCATCAGGGCGCAAGCAGACAAGGATATGCTCAACTTAGTTACAAGAATATGAAAGTAGGAAGAAGGTACAGAGATATGCTGAGCTTAGTTACAGATATGCTCGGCTAGTTGCAAGTACATGAAAGAAGCAAAAAAAAGTGTAGACATCAAACAATGTTACAGTAGGCAGGTATGTACAAGGAGAGATCAAGGAACAAGGGGAGCAAGGTACATGCTCCTGCATAATCATAGGAACGTAATATACAGTTATGTACAGTGTGACATATCAGATCAAGCAGGTTAGAGTAGTTAGCTGTCATTGGCTCTCAGCCACCTAGTTAGGTTCTGTCTAAAATTGGCGAAAGGCTGAGGTTCTCTGATGTCATGGGGAGGGAGTTCCATAACTGCGCAGACTTGACAGGGAAGCTATTTCCTCCTATAGTGGAGAGTTTGAAGCGCAGAACTTAGAGGCAGTTTGCGTTTGCTGTTCTAGTTGGTCTGGAAGAGGTTCTTTTGCATAACCTGTCCATGAGGTAGGGTGGAGCTTCATTATTGAGGCATTTGTGGGTGAGGGAGGCGATCTTGAGTTGAATTTTATCAGCGGTGGAGAGCCATTTATATTCTCTTCTTATAGAGGATATATGCTCATTTATGTTAATCTTGAGTGCTGCTCTCAAGGCATTGTTGTGGAGGACTTGAATTTTGTGGATAGTCTGTTTATTTGCCCCAATGCATAGTCCATTACAATAATCCAATTTGGATAGTATCAGGGCTCTGGCAAGTGTAATGCAGCTATCTGTAGAGAGGAATTGTTTGCTCGCTCTGATAAGTTTGCATGTATATGCTGTGGCAGGGGCTAGAGAGTTAACTTGTTTGGTAAAGTTCATGATGGCGTCTAGGTAGAATCCTAGGGTTTTCACTTCGTTAGCTACTTTTATGTTGTTCCCATCGTTAATGAAGTTGTCATAATCAGGGCTGAGTTTGGATATATAGGTAGGGATGCCTAGGATGATAAACTCAGTTTTATCATCGTTCAGGCATAAGCCATGTGTGGCCATCCATGCCTGAACGATGCTATAGATTCTGTTCACTAGGGCCAGGTCCTTGGCGTAAACTCCTGAGAGCGGGAGGAGGATCTGGGTATCGTCTGCGTAGTTGGTGTAGGCGATACCCAGATGATCCATTCCATCAAAGAGGGGCTTTGTGAAAACATTGTAGAGGGTGGGTGACACACAAGATCCTTGTGGTACACCGCATGTTATGGGGATTGGATCTGCTGAGGCTGATGGAGCGAAGACTCTCATAGTCCGGTTACTCAGAAATGACTTGATCCAAGTTATAGCCTCTTTTGAGCAGTGGGCTGCAGAGTCGAGGTGACTACATGGGACTGTGTGGTGCACTAAGTCGAATGCCGCTGATAGGTCTAGAAGGAGGAGTAGGGCCGCTTGGCCATTATCTCTGCATTCGTCTATTTGGGCTTTAAGATCTATTAAAGCTGTCTCTGTCCCATGTTGCGGGCGGAATCCCGATTGACAGGTTCCAAGCAGGTGGTTATACTCTAGGAAGTTTTGTATTTGCATGTAAGCCACTTTATCTAGGATTTTTAGAAGAAAGGGCACAGTCGTGATGGGCCTGAAATTAGTGGGCATGGCAGGGTCGAGGGTTTGTTTCTTTAATAGTGGCAGTACCCAAGACTCTTTTAGGTTGTTTGGTACTGAGCCTGTGGTAAAGGAGGAGTTGATAAGTTTGGTTATAAATGGCGATAGTTCTCTCGCAGCATTAAGCCCTGCCGAGGTGAGACCTTCTCCCGTCCAAACGAAGACGAAGAGCAAGACCAAGAAGAAGAACCACAACTGCGGCTGACTCGGTCCAGGACCAAAGAGTTAGGGAAGGACAATATGCATGCCTAGATTAGGCATATTATCTTTTCCTTACAATAGGTTTTCATTGAGAAAGTACAGACTGTCTGAGATATATTGTCCCCAATCGGCATATATCCTTTCAAGAGTGTTTCATTAGATTTATGATACAGTCGGAAACAGAGCGGATAATTCCTCCATGATTGTTTTTTCACGCTTTTCTGCTTTATGTGGCTCAGACCTACCCACATTTGACCCGCTGTGACCAATCCATCATTGGCCTACTCATTGATTCAAGAATCCGTATGGTGTGGGAGCGATTGTTCTATGCAGCACTCACCACATGCTATAGACGTAGAGCTTAACCTAGCACACACTAACATAACTATGGATTTTGTAGACTTTTCAGGTGAGCTTTACAGATCCTTGAAGCAACGCAAGAAAACACTCAGTAATAACAAAATGGGAAATGTAATTCTAAATGCTGTGATAATGTTTTGTGCCTTCTGCTGTCGCTACATCTTCACCCTGCTAGATCTACAAAGACTGTTATTTTCACATGCACAAGCTTTAACCCCTACTAACATAACCCGTATCCATACCATTATAAAAGCAATGTCTGGGCACGCGATAAGCCCTGCTAAGGAAGTAAAGAGACTAAGACGCAGTGCAGACAAAGACTACAGCCAGGTAAATTGTAATCTACCTGATTCGGCCCATATTTCAAACAACATGTGGTATAAACTCATGGCCAAGATAGGGAATCAAACCACCGGAGAGAGCTATTACGTCTGCTCTCTCATCCATTATGCCATGAGTGCCTCCAGGACACTCGTAGCAACTGAAATACCAAATGCCAGAGCACAATGCATTGTGCATGTATCACTCTGCACCACAGCAGGACAGTTGCAAGGTAGACGGGCCACACTAAGATGGATGTCCAGAAAGATATTCCCGTATGAAGATAGCTACATCAAGACTCAAAAATGATGGACTATTACTAGAGTACAGACAAGACCATAGAATATGTAATTGAAGGCCTTTAAAAGGGAGAAACAAGGGTAGTGACACAAAAGGACTTAAAGTACCCCAAGACAGGACCAAGAGCGATAAGGGGAATGCCAGGGTTCTGGGAACAGCCGCAGATGCTAGGATATGGACAAGTGTACACAGCAGATGGGTGGAAGGAAGGAGTGGTTGGGAGAAAAGCACATGTGCTCCTACTAGTTCCAGGGGAAGTAGTGCAAAGGGAAAACGACAATTGCCTCAAGGAATGGGAAGCAAATGCGTAACCGCTCACATGGGTGGAAAACGAAGCAGTGCCCATCGCCATCATACCACTTGAAGGTGCTTCTTTATGTTTCCAGAAGGTTTGCCCAGTTAAGGTTGGTGATAATAAGGGGTGTAAGCAGATCTAGGAGGTACCAGGCATGAAGGTCAGAACCGCAGTGCTTATGGAACACTACTGCATCTGCGGCTCGAAAGCATAACTGCAACTGCCACCCAACTGGGGGGGAATATGTTCACTCATACAGTTGAACACACCAGTATTGGTAGTGCCCCATAAGGACATATATGCAGATATATTCCCCAAAATGGATACTTGTCAAAGGAAAAAGAGATCTGTAGGATTGACCAGAGTAAAAAGAGGGAACTATGCATTATCAAGAATGGAAGAGGCCCTGGATGCAATGCCACCAGAGCACAGAATGTTCAACAGAATGGAAATGTTCTTCACGTTAATTGTCCCAGCAGTCCAAACTGGCAGGAATGCCAAATGGCTCCAAATAACGCATTAAGAGCTTATGCAGGCGATACATTCAATCATCAAAGGGTTCAATGGCATCAAGGAAGAGCTGCAAGCAGTGAAGTTAATGGCTCTCCAGAACAGATATGTTCTAGACCTCCTCATGCCCATGGAAGTAGGTGGTTGTGCCAAAATTGGATCTTCTTACTGTACATGTATTCCTGCCCATGATGAAGACAATGGGACCCTGACAGAGGACATTACCCGGTTATCAGAACTGTATGCTAGTATGCTAAAATGGAGGCAGAAGCAAATACTGTAGGAAAAGACAAAGGCTGGCTATAATATCTTTTCATGGATATCAGCATGGATGGCCAATGGACGGAAGGTACTGGTGGCAGCCCTGGTATTAGTGATTTTAGCCTTTTGGGTCATCAGAATAGCCATCACGCAATGCAAAAAAACCACTGAAAAGGCTATAGGGATGAAAGTATTGATAGACTTAGAGACTGAAGAAGCATTGGCAAAGAAAATAGTTTTTGCTTATGCATAAGAACTAGATCAGCATTTGCCAGCCACTTCAATCATATGCCCAGTTACTCACACACAATTTTCCAGTTATGAACAGATTGCCCCATTGTGGAAGTCCCTGAAAAATGCCTATCCCATGTCTTGACTTTGCCATATCCTATTTTACTCTGCTCTAAATATGTGTGAGTCTGGGCTGTGTCACAGCTCTAGTCTTCGGAAAAATCTTTGGGTAAGAACATATTCTGAGCCTGAACAATAAACAATATTTCCATAGAAGCCAACCTTTCTCGCACATGCTCCAACCGCTGCAAATGGGCTGCCTTAGCTCATCTAATAGCCAATGCTGGCCTTGAGACTCCACAAATTATGTCTGTCACCAGACACAGCTTTGAAGCCTCAGTGAAAAGCTACTGCTGACCTGTCCCATCTGAGCCAAACCATTGGTCCTCTAGTCTGTTATAGAAAGGCTCTCCTTCGTACAGCGGGAATGTGCTGTTTAATTATTACTGCACTTTTGTAATGGATTACAGTGGTCTTCAAACTGTGGGTCTGGATCCCAAAGAGGGCCAGGAGTATATGTCCAGAGGGGATGTGACAACCTTCCCAAAGGGGAGACAGAAGCTGCTTTTAATAAGAAATATCAGCAGATATGTCATTTGGGGGTTAATTGAAAATATTTAAACCAGGGGGAGCTCAGCATAAGAAAGTTTGGCAACCACTGGCTAGTACACAGTTCTGTCACATTTACGTTTAGTGAACTTTTTCCTTCTTCTGGTTTTTCTGTTAAAGTTGCCAATAAAGTTTTACCACAGTGAGCCACAATTACAATTTCTTGAATAATTTTCTGTTGCTCTGTTCACATAAATGTTTATTAAAGCTGCACATTTCTTTCTTCACCATTTTATTGCGGTAGTAATAAAACAGACAGTATATGGAAATACTGCCTGTTCAGTGTACTGCGCTGCCAGCTGCTTTGTTGTTAAAACCCTTAACACCCGCCTGCTTTCGGGTGCTTTCGGGTGCAAATAATTACCTCTACCTGTAAAGAAGGCATGGTATTAAACAGTAACACAGACACAAGTGACCACAGTTCAAGGGTGTTTATTGAACTTCAGAATTGGTTTAGCAAATGCCTATCTAATCTAAATCTAAACATGGGAGCAAGCTACGACCATCAAATAATAATGCAGTCCTAGTCGAGTCTGTCAAAATAAAAGGGCCTATACTAATAAACATATTGCCAATCCTTATTTCTAAATAAAAATACTGTGGGAAACAATGTTATGCAAATGAAAAGTGTTCAAGAAATATGTCCGAATATGTGTGCCATTGGCTTCCCTTCCCCATGTTTTCAGCACTTGACAAGGTGGCACACTCGTGCTTAGCACACATGCTGGCTCTCTAGCACGGGGAGGCACTTCAAAACCTTAGCATCAGAGCCTTCTGTGCCAAAATCTCTTTGCCATTCAAAGTCTCTTATTTCCGAGGGCTTGATAAGACAAACAAACTTTCAAAGTTCCTTACTTCTCAGGATTCTCATATGCACAATTTCTCAGGTGATTCACTGTTCATATCGGGTCCCCTCTGCAGGGCTCCAACCCACTTTAACACAATACCGTCAATTAGTCTTCCTCCGCTGGGCTTGGACCAGTTTATCTTGTTTTCCAAACTTTCTTTACTGTATCCAAATCAGAGACTTTCGACCGTGCGCAAAATTTTACTTAACCTGTTGCAGGACCACTTCATTTCACAATTCTGTACAATTTTCACTTCTCCCACTTCAAACTTAGATACCTTAAAGAGACCTTCAATTGAGCACACACGCGGTGCCAGATCACTCTGTAAAAAGTATTGTATCTTTTCCTTTCAAAGTTCAAACCCTCATCAGCAATTCAACTTTACTTGCTTCTTTTATTGCATGCGTTTTAACAATGTACGTTCCAGCGCTCCCCATAGAATGCTGCTGCTTGTAACATTGGCTTCAACACTGACCGGTCTTACATCGGTCTCCCCAACTCACCGGCTATGTTGATTTCAATGATGCTGCTTTGTTCTTGGAGTACCTCCCACCTTACTTAATTACCCGGGAGGGCCCTGGGTATCTCTGACTGTTATGACTCGAGTCCCCTTCTTGTCAGGGAAAAAAGCCTTGTGGGCAAAAAAAACCTGTAACCGCTTCGAGTCCTTGTTTGCTGCTGCAAGTCCTTGGAATGAGGGGGACCGTACGGCAGAAAGCAGAACGCCTTCTGATGAGACAATTCACTGGCGCAGATCTTACGAGGAGGGAGGAAGTCTGAAGCAGTAGTAAAGCTGGTGAAATGCAGAAAGTCGAGGAGGCAGTAGCAGAATAACACTTAAGAGGGAGGGAAAGTGAGGAACTAAGCATAAGCAGGAGAAGGAACCGAAGGAGGAATACCTCATAGGTAAGCAGAGAGTACACACGAGTGAGTGTTCGGGCAGAGAGCACGGTTGCAACGCTCGGAACCTTCTGCAGAGGATATTTTCATACGGTGGCTGCCATCTTGGAAATAAACTAGACCGCCGAAGTGGACGGAACTATCAACGTTACAGCACTGTCAAAGGCGGCGCCACCTTGTCCATAGGCGCCACTGACGAATCCTGACAGTATAACCCTGTCTCATCGGGGTTCCCCCAGGTTTATATGGATGTAGTCGATGGAATCGTTGAATCAAAAATGGTGCGTGTATGTTCTTGACTGGTTCCCACGTTCTCTCTGCTGCAGTATATCCCTTCCAATGAACCAGATACTGTAATGTATTCGTCAGGTGCAGTATCCTCAAGTAAGGCTTGTCTTTTTTTGTTCCGCTTGAAGGGGTCTTGCAGGTATTCTTTTAGTAGAGATGTGTGGAACACAGGATGTATTCTTCTTAAAGCATAAGGCAACTTCAAGCGTAAAGCAACTGAGTTAATGCGTGCTTCAATGGGATATGGTCCTATATATCTCGCAGAGAACTTGCCCTCATGTGCCCATCCAGGAAGAAAACGTGTAGAGAGCCATACCTTGGTTCCCTTAATCCAGGAAGGATTTGGGTTTCTCCTACGATCTGCATACCTTTTGCTTGTTTCTTTGCTGAAATCTAGATGCTTAGCTGCTTCTTTGTGGGTATCCTTTAGGATCTCGAGAAGTCTGTCCACTGATGGTATCTTTGAAGGTGTTATGCTCTTATCAGGAAGGTGTCTCGGGTGGTACCTATATGTGCAAAAAAAAGGACTCATCCCCAAAGAGGAGTGCTTGGTGTTATTATATGTGAATTCAGCCAGTGGTAGCAGGTTTACCCAATCATCTTGTTTCTGATTACAAAAACATCTAAGGTATTGTTCGAGTTTAGCATTTAAATGTTCGGTTTGACCATTGCTTTGTGGATGATACCCTGATGATAAGTCTCGGTGTACATCCAGTCCCTTGCACAAAGTGGTCCAAAACGTTGAGGTGAACTGGGTGCCTCTGTCAGACACAATAGTTAAAGGCATGCCATGCAGTCGGACGACTTCCTTTAGAAAAGCTTCAGCGGTCGCGGGGGCGGAAGGAAGTCCTTTCATAGTGATGAAGTGAGCTAGCTTACTGAAAGAGTCTACAACCACCATTATGGTTGTCTTATTCATGGAGGGAGGTAGATCCACCACAAAGTCCAATGGTAGATGCTGCCATGGTCCTAGAGGTGTTGAATCCTGCTGCTGCAAACCTGTAGGTTTGGAGGTAGTGTATTTGCTGCTTGCACGTACAGGGCATGTGGTCACATATGTCTTTATGTCCTTGTGTCTAGTTGGCCACCAAAAATACCTGGATACCAACTCGTTAGTGGCATGGGTTCCCTTATGTCCGGCTGTGGGTCCTTCATGACACCATGACATGGCCTGGGTTTGTAGTTCCTTGGCAGGTAAAAACAGAGTTTGTCCATTGTAATACATTCCTGGCTCCTTTTCACATAGGGAATGACCGGGAAGCCGTGGAATGGCCGAAGGTACTGAGGCCTCTTGTACTTGTTGGAGAAAGTCTCTTACAATTCCCAGAATCCGCTTCCCTGCAAGCATTCTTTCTGGATCATTGGGTACGGCATCCTCGTCTTTAAGGCTACGTGAAAGTGCATCGGCAAGGATGTTTTCTTTGCCTGGAATATGTGATATCTCGAAGTCGTACTGGGCATAAAAGTATGCCCATCTGGCGTGTCTGGAATTCCTGCACTCCATTTGGCGAAGTACTTTGAGGTTGCGATGATCTGTTCTGATTAGGAAGGGAAAAGCAGCGCCTTGCAGGAGATGACACCATTCTTCACATGCTTGTTTAATCGCTGAAAGTTCTTTCTCTATGACGGCATAGTTCCTTTCACTGGACGTTAGTGTACGAGAGTAATAGGCCACCGGATGTTCCTTGCCATCTGGTCCCTCCTGTAAGAGGGCAGCCCATAGGGCCCCTCCAGAAGCATCGGTCTCAACAAAGAACCATCTTGCTTGGTCGGGTTGGGCCAGAATGGGAGCAGTCACGAACAGTTCCTTAAGGGTGTGAAAGGCGTGGTCTGCTTGTTTGTTACATTCGAACTTAATTCCTTTCTTTAATAGGGCTGTAATGGGCAACACTACCTCTGAGAAATTTGCAATAAATCTCAGATAAAAGTCGGACAAGCCCAATAATTTCTGGATATCCTTAGTACTCTTGGGCGTGGGCCAGGATCGAATGGCTCTGACCTTTGCTGGATCCATTTGTATGCCTCCTGGTGACAGGATAAATCCCAGATAGGAAATGGATGATGCCTCGAAAATGCATTTCTCAGGTTTGGCTGACAATTTGTGTTGTCTTAACCTTCTTAGCACTTCATAAACATGTTGCCGGTGGGTCTCAAGACTGGGTGAGAATACAAGGATTTTTATTTTTTTTATTTTTTGTATTGATTTTATTCAAACCAAACAACAATACAAACCCAACACGCAGTGCAATTTACAACAGTTCAATTAAATACCATTTCGTTTTTTTTTTTTTTGGCCTCTGCTCCTCCAGTCCCACCCTCCTTTATAAGCCTATTTGTTCTTCGCATTCAGTATCTGCTACATGTGGCGGGGTCTCACTCCCATCGGATTCTGTTGGATCCGAAATTGATCCGAACAGTTCTGCTATTAGTAATTTCCACGCCAACAGGGTACCCACTTCTTCCTCCCCGCTCATGCTGCTCGCCTCTTGCCATACCATCGTTTCAGCCTCTGCTCATTTCTGCAACTCCTTCCGCCATACCTCCACCCGAGGCTTGTGACACTTTTTCCATCCCATGGCAATCCTCCGTTTTGCAAGCACGTATGCCAAATCTTTCAGTTTCCCAACATGTTTAAGTTTCCGTGGTCTGGGGAACCCTCCCAGCAAGCAGGCCCAGGCTGTGTCTATAGCGAGCGTGACCCCCTTCTCTGCTAGTTTCTGTGCCACTTCACCACAGAAACACTCAATTACTGGGCATGACCAAAACATATGTGTCATGTCAGCGTTTTCCATGTCGCACTTAGGACACGTCTGTCGCCCAGCGATTCCAAACTTGGATATCTTCAGAGGGGTCATGTATGCTCTATGCGTTATATACAGCTGTATTTGTTTTAGTCTGGCATTTCTTGACACCTTCTTGTGATATCCCAGGGCACGTTCCCACATCCCATCTTCCATCGGGGCCCCCACCTCCGCTTCCCACTCCAGCCTCAGATGTGTCAATTCCTTCCCAACCTTAGTCATCACCATCTCATACAATCTAGAAATCTCATGCCCTCCTTCCGATATGTCATATATTACCCCCATAATAGCATCTGGTTCCTCTGGCAATACTGTTTCAGGCCATGTTTTCCGAATTTTCTAAACTATCCTATGATACGTAACATATTGGCCCATATGTAATCCCGCCTCCTCCTAAAGTTCTTCAAAATCCCTAATGGTCCCCTCTTGCCAAATGTCCCCTAACGTTACCAGCCCCACCGATTCCCAGTAGGTTCTGATAATCACCCTCAGCTGCTTATCTCCCCCTGCCAAAGCAACCAGCTGTACCTGTGGGGAGCATGGGAATGGGTTCTCCATCATCCGGCATGCTCGACGCCACATTTTCCACCCAAGCACCACCATCCCAGGGCGCTCCTTCATTTCTGACTCAGGCAACCAGATCATTTCCCTTAAGTAAAACGGGGTACAGTCCTGCCCAAACAACCTAAGTTCAGGGGTCGCTTTATCGGAGAGTCACTTGGTCACATATTGTAGTTGACCTGCTACATAGTAAACCTCGAAATTAGGCAGTTTAATACCCCCCTTTTCATAGAAGTTCTGAAACTTCCATAGTGCCACTCTATTCCAGGTACCATGCCACAGGAAGTCCCTAAACATACTGTTCAATTTAGCAAATAACTTCTTGGGTATCATATGTGGGATATTGCTAAAATAATGTAGAAGCCTAGGTAGGACCACCATCTTAAGAATTGCCCCGTCCCATCATTGCTAGGGGCAACTTCTCCCAAAACTTCATGCATTTCTGGATTTTCTCAATGGCTATCTCGGTATTGTGCTTATGTTCCTCTTCTGCCGTGTGATACACGTCTATTCCAAGGTAACGGAAAGAACTAACCACCCATGGTATTTGTAACACCGGTAACCTTTCCACAGGGGTTCCCTTATAGCTACCTAGCGGGAATATGCTCGATTTTTGAGGATTCACCGCTATGCCGGACAGCCCCGCATACCTCTCCATCACTTCCAGAATATATTGGAGATTTTCTTCCGGGTATTTCAAGTATAATAACAAATCCTCTGTATATAAGGATATTAGGTGTCGTTCCCCCCCTACCTCAATACCTATTGTATCATATTGTTGTCTGAGGTATATCGCTAGGGGCTCCAGGGCTAGAATGTAAAGCATTGGGGACCAGGGGCATCTCTGCCTGGTGCCTCTACTAAGGTGCCATCTCTCGGATATCACTGATCCTGTTCGAACTCTGGCTAGCGGTTCGCTGTATAGCATTTTCGGCCACCTGATGTAACCCGGCCCTACTCCGTATCCTCCGAGGGCCGCCAACAGCCATGGCCACTTAACCGAGTCGAAAGCTTTTACTGCATCTAAGGACACAATCGCCATTTCGCCTTCATTCCTAACTCCCCATTCGACCACTCGGTGGAGTCGCCTATGATTAGGAGTTATGTTTCTATTCGGGACATAGCCCGTTTGGTCTGGGTGGATTAATTTACCAATTATTTTCCGCAATCTGTTGGCAAGGACAGCCGTCACTATCTTGCTGTCTTGGTTCAGCATCGACAAAGGCCTGTAGGAGCTACAGCTATGCCCTGGTTTGTTAGGCTTGGGTAGCGGTATTATGATCGCCTCTCTGAGTGACTCCGGCAACCTCCCCACCTCAAACGCTGCGTTAAGCATGTCTAGCATTGGGGGAAGTATTTCCTTTTTATATACTTTATAAAATTCACTAGGGAACCCATCGGCTCCCGGGGTCTTACAGGAGGGCAATTGCCTAACAACCTCCTCCAACTCCTCCAAGGTAATTGGTGCATCTAGCTCTTCTCTTTCCTCTCCACTTATCTTAGGCAGACCTATATCTTCTAGTGTTTCGGCTATCCCCTCTTGTCTATCCTCCTCCTCGTCTCCGTATAGCTCCCTATAGTAATCTGTAGATTCCTTATTGACACCTTCTTGGGTGTCCACTACATCACCATCTTCTCTGATTATTGTCCTAATCGGGGGCCTAGGGGTTTCGCTCTTGTATAACCACGCTAAGAGCCGACCCGTTTTGTCCCCTCCAGCATGCTGTCTCTCCACATATTTTTTATAATTGAGGTTACAGAGCCTTTCCCAGTTTTCCGCACACTGCTGCTGCAGATTAAGTACTAACTCCGTATCCACACTGCCGTTTCCTAATGCTCTCTCTAGTTCCCCTTCCGCTCTTTGCAGGTCTGACAGGACTCCTCCCTGTAAGCCCTTTGACTTAGCTATGGCAACCCCCCGCATCACCACCTTAAAGGCTTCCCATAGTGTACCCGCTGAGTCGACCCTGCCAGTATTTACTTCAAAATAGTTAATGATCTCATCCCTTATATCCTCTCTAAAGACGGGGTCTTTTAGTGCCTCCGCACGGAGGCGCCATGTCGGAATCCGCGCCCTCGGGGGACAGTATTGCCATCCGAGGATCAGGGGCGAGTGATCTGAGAGGACCCTTGCCTTATATTCTACTTGAGTAATCTCTGTCATTACATCTGGCGTGGCAAAGACGTAATCAAGTCTCGTGTGTAGCTGCTGCGGGGCTGAGTAGTGCGAATATTGTTTCTCATCAGGATGTCTTGTTCTCCACACGTCTGTCAAGCCAAAGTCATCTAGCAGCATCTGCAATGCTTTAGCCGCTGGGGCGGGCCTATCAGTTCTGCCATCAGATCTGTCTATCTTGGGGTTCATCACACAATTGAAATCCCCGCCCCAAATCACTGCACCACCCACACACGTACTAAGGTTGGTGCATAGAGTTCTGAAGTATGCCGCCGTGTTTTGATTGGGGGCATACGTATTTATGATACATACCTCTTTATTCTCCACCAGCCCTTTCAATATAACCATCCTCCCATCAGTTTCAGCTACTTCTTGTACTAGCTGGAACGGGACGTGTGGCGCTACCCAGACAAGCACTCCTCTAGCGTAGGCAGAATATGCCAAACCCACTACAATCCCCCTCCATTTTGTCCCCACTAGCTCCATCTTTTCCCGTGTCAGATGCGACTCCTGTAACAGGGCAATATCTATCTTTTGCCTTCTCAGGTACAGCATTACCTTATTGCTCTTCATATAACTGTTAAGCCCCCTAACGCTCCACGTTATTATCTTGAGATCTCCCATGGTTCTGTAGTACTCTCCTCCCTGTCTTCCAACCGATCCCACCCCCTCACGTAATGCAGATACAACATTTTGACTCTTCTATATAGGCTCAGATTTGAACTTAAACTCCCCATAACTATATACACACCAAACCTCCTGCCTCCCTCCCCTCCCCCATCCATCCCTTCCCCAACAACGCCCTCCCCAACTGTTGCCCAGCTCCATTCCTGCATCTCAGGCACCCCCACATCTAGCCCTGTCCAGCACAAGCCTGTGTTCAGGGCTCAGTAGGGTGAAGTCGCCCTAATGGCCACTTAACTACTACTATTTCGGGGTGAGTTGCTTCCATCCTGCTGCTCCTATTTTCAGTTTTATTATACTTTTATGTTACTGCTATGCAGCTTCCAATTGCATTTTGCCCACTATATTCCAGTCCATGTCGAGCATAAAGCTCAAATGCTATCCAGTGTCGGCCAGTCTCACTTCCGAATTTAATCAAGATCACCCTCCCACTTACCCCCTTAATGACCGCTACACATGTACTTCAGTTGCTATGTTCCTGCCGGTCACAGTCCATTTCCTGTTCCGGGCAGCCTTGCAGGTCCAGCCACGCCACCACCTCCTCAGGGGTATAAAAAAAAACGCTCTGCTCTTATGTAGCACCTTCAGCCTAGCCGGGTACAGGAGCATGTATTTGATGCCTGCTGCTCGCAGCCTCCTTTTGACTGCCACATAGTTGTATCTCTGTTTCTGCACCAGCATGGTGTAATCCGGATACGCTGTGATGTCGGCGGACGCTCTCTTGATTGTTCCGCCTTTACAAACATATTCCAGGATCTTCTCCCTATCTCTATAGTTTAAAATCCTCGTGATAATCGGTCTCAGCGGAGCCCCAGGCCGTGGTTTCCTCATCAAGGCGCGGTGCGCCCTCTCCACTGTGAACCCCTGCGAAAGCCTGTCCGCTCCAATCTCTTGGAGGATCATGTTCTCCATATAGTTCGTGGGGTCTTGGCCCTCCTCCCCCTCCGGCAGGCCGAGCACCCGTATGTTATTTCTTCTCGCCCTTCCTTCCGCTTCTTCCACCGGATTCTCAAGGTTGACAACCTGTTGTTTGAGAACATGAACCTCCTTTGCATTATTTGTGCTGACACCCGTATTGGACTTCACTGCACTTTCCAAGCCACTTGTTCTCTCAGCCTGCGCCCTGACATCTTGCCTTAACAGGGTAAGTTCAGTTCCCACCATGTCAATTTTGTTCTCTAAGCCTGCTCGTAGGTCCACCATTGCCGCGCCCCATTTTGAGCTCAACTCCGTTATAGCCTTCAGGATCTGATGCTTGTCTTCTTCTGGGGCTTCTTCAACAGGAGTCACGACCGTGTCCTGCACTGGCATCGTGGGGGTCTTTTGTGTTTTCGCATACACCTCCATTGTAGATTGTTTGGACTTGGCTTTCAGACCCCTCACCGACATGATGTCCCCTTACACACGTGTTCAGTTCCAGCCCAATGCCGTTGTTGTTGTTGTTCCTGACACTATCTTACTACCTATATTAGTTATGGGACATCTTAGTCGTTTCAGGTGGATTGTAACCTCCCACGTATTACTTCCAACTCACAATTCTTGTGGCAACGTGTTCTCCAACTCCTTCCCCTGCGGTCAGGTTACCAAGGAACGTTCGTCGTATGCCAAGTTGGGCGCCCTTTGAGGTTGTCAGTTCCCCCACTTCAGGTGAAGCTCACAGCGTGGCATCCGAACAGGCGTGACAGGTCATGTGCCTATCACATATGCAGGCTCCGTTTTCTGTTGCGCATGACCTTCCTATTGTGTCACAGTGTATATGAACAGTTCAACAACTGTGCACTTCCCAGGTGTCCCAGCAGTGGAAGGGTCAGACCCCCAACTCTCAATGAGGGCAGGGCAAGCCTATACTGTACCCAAATCTGTTATTGCTGTTATTAAGCTACCCCTCCATTAGGCAGCGCGCACCTTCAGTTCACTATTACCATGCAGGGAAGTCCAATCCAGCCTCCTGCTTCACACGATCCAGCACCGGATCACTGCTCGCATGTGTCGTGTGAAAGCTTCCTGGATCTCAGGCACCCCCACATCTAGCCCTGTCCAGCACAAGCCTGTGTTCAGGGCTCAGTAGGGTGAAGTCGCCTTAATGGCCACTTAACTACTACTATTTCGGGGTGAGTTGCTTCCATCCTGCTGCTCCTATTTTCAGTTTTATTATACTTTTATGTTACTGCTATGCAGCTTCCAATTGCATTTTGCCCACTATATTCCAGTCCATGTCGAGCATAAAGCTCAAATGCTATCCAGTGTCGGCCAGTCTCACTTCCGAATTTAATCAAGATCACCCTCCCACTTACCCCCTTAATGACCGCTACACATGTAATTCAGTTGCTATGTTCCTGCCGGTCACGGTCCATTTCCTGTTCCGGGCAGCCTTGCGGGTCCAGCCACGCCACCACCTCCTCAGGGGTATAAAAAAAACGCTCTGCTCTTATGTAGCACCTTCAGCCTAGCCGGGTACAGGAGCATGTATTTGATGCCTGCTGCTCGCAGCCTCCTTTTGACTGCCACATAGTTGTATCTCTGTCTCTGCACCAGCATGGTGTAATCCGGATACGCTGTGATGTCGGCGGACGCTCTCTTGATTGTTCCGCCTTTACGAACATATTCCAGGATCTTCTCCCTATCTCTATAGTTTAAAATCCTCGTGATAATCGGTCTCAGCGGAGCCCCAGGCCGTGGTTTCCTCATCAAGGCGCGGTGCGCCCTCTCCACTGTGAACCCCTGCGAAAGCTTGTCCGCTCCAATCTCTTGGAGGATCATGTTCTCCATATAGTTCGTGGGGTGTTGGCCCTCCTCCGGCAGGCCGACCACCCGTATGTTATTTCTTCTCGCCCTTCCTTCCGCTTCTTCCACCCGATTCTCAAGGTTGACAACCTGTTGTTTGAGAACATGAACCTCCTTTGCCTTATTTGTGCTGACACCCGTATTGGACTTCACTGCACTTTCCAAGCCACTCGTTCTCTCTGCCAGCGCCCTGACATCTTGCCTTAACAGGGTAAGTTCAGTTCCCACCATGTCAATTTTGTTCTCTAAGCCTGCTCGTAGGTCCACCATTGCCGCGCCCCATTTTGAGCTCAACTCCGTTATAGCCTTCAGGATCTGATGCTTGTCTTCTTCTGGGGCTTCTTCAACAGGAGTCACGACCGTGTCCTGCACTGGCATCGTGGGGGTCTTTTGTGTTTTCGCATACACCTCCATTGTAGATTGTTTGGACTTGGCTTTCAGACCCCTCACCGACATGATGTCCCCTTACACGCGTGTTCAGTTCCAGCCCAGTGCCGTTGTTGTTGTTGTTCCTGACACTATCTTACTACCTATATTAGTTATGGCACATCTTAGTCGTTTCAGGTGGATTGTAACCTCCCACGTATTACTTCCAACTCACAATTCTTGTGGCAACGTGTTCTCCAACTCCTTCCCCTGCGGTCAGGTTACCAAGGCACGTTCGTCGTATGCCAAGTTGGGCGCCCTTTGAGGTTGTCAGTTCCCCCACTTCAGGTGAAGCTCACAGCGTGGCATCCGAACAGGCCTGACAGGTCATGTGCCTATCACATATGCAGGCTCCGTTTTCTGTTGCGCATGACCTTCCTATTGTGTCACAGTGTAAACGAACAGTTCAACAACTGCGCACTTCCCAGGTGTCCCAGCAGTGGAAGGGTCAGACCCCCAACTCTCAATGAGGCAGGGCAAGCCTATACTGTACCCAAATCTGTTATTGCTGTTATTAAGCTACCCCTCCATTAGGCAGCGCGCACCTTCAGTTCACTATTACCATGCAGGGAAGTCCAATCCAGCCTCCTGCTTCACACGATCCAGCACCGGATCACTGCTCGCATGTGTCGTGTGAAAGCTTGCTGTCTCCGTGAGCAACAGAATTACTCGCTCGCGCATGGTATATGGCTGATATTAGCACAACCATTGTCTCGTGCACTGTATATAGCTGATGTTTAGCATAATCCTTGTCCAGCGCTCCACATGTTCAACTCAATCCGAGTTCATCTCGGGGCACCGATTCGCATAACACATATGCACACGAGCCCCCGCCACCGTCCTCCTTCCGCGTGCCTCCGCTCACCCGCACAAGCCGCTCCTCACCAGCATTGTCGTGTCTGTTTTGATCCCTCTCCCTCTCGAGTCACGGACCTCCGTCCGCTCCTAGTCCGACTGTTTTAACAAGCGGCTATGTGCTGCGCTTCCATGCAGTGTTTCACGGCTGCCACTGTAGCCCTTCCCAGCAGTTCATGATATCCGATTTATCCGAGAGCAGCACCTCGGAACACCAGACGGCGCCGGCAGCTGGTAGTCGGCATCCACCTCCTTATATAAATGCAGGGGGGGTGCCGCCAGCTTGTGCAGGGCAACGAGCCCCGCACGCGCACCAAACCGGCTGATACAATGTTACGAACCCGGCCGCTATCTTCAGTCGGGCTCGTGAGCACCGACGCGCTTTCCCAATAAAATGCAGAGACCAATTATGTTTCATCAGGAGCTGTCCCCTCCGCTCTTCGTTCGGAGTAAAGGGTTCTATGGACAATTAGGCTGCGACAACATTCCCTTTGTTGTCCGCCATCTTGGTAACTGTGTATCCATGCGGCCCCTCTACGCAAAGTCCATTTATCTTTCCATTCGCCAGCAGGAACAAAGTATGCAACAGCATCCCTACAGTGCATACGTTCTGACGCCCACTCGTTCAGTTCTTGGGCGCGCACATCATTTTTAATAGCATTATTCCTCGGATGAAGTTGGATCGTCAGGAGCACCGTTCAAAAGCACGTCCTAGCCCATGGCTTCCTAGCCACGCCCCTCTGGGTGAGAATACAAGGATGTCATCCAAATAGACCACTATTGAGGTAAATAGAAGTTCAGCAAATATCTTGTCTACAAATCACTGAAATATGGAGGGCGCGTTCACTAAACCAAAAGGCATTACCTTGTACTCGAAATGGCCTAGCAGGGTCCTGTAGGCTGTTTTCCATTAATCTCCCGCCTTAATTCGTAGCAAATGGTAAGCTCCCCTCAGGTCAAGTTTCGTGAACACTTGTGCTCCTCTTACTGCCTCTAACACGTCCTTGATAAGAGGCATGGGATAGCGATAATTGATTATCTGGCTATTCAGGCTGCGATAATCAATACATGGTCGTAATTCACTAGTCACTTTCTTTGGTATAAAGAACAAAGAAGCTCCCAAAGGGGACTTTGATTCTTGTATCAAACCATTTGCGAGATTGATATCCAAATACTCTCTCAGTGCGTCTTTTTCTGGTAATGACAAAGGGAACATCCTACCCACTGGTAGCAGATCGATTGCACAGTCCTCCTTTCTGTGTGGTGGTAACAATCCAGGGGTTATGCTGTCATAGCCAGGGAATTCCCAGTATTATTGGAAAATGAGCTGCCTTGATTAGATCAAAACACATCGTTTCCTGATGTTGAAAGAACGAGACCACAGTGGGCAGGTCTCCAATACAATGGGTCCTGAAGACAAAGGGGTCCCATCAACCCATTCCACTGGAATGGGATCCGATTTTGAGAGCGTGAGTATGCCTCTTTCCTTGGTCCAGGTCTCATCTATAAAATTACCTGCTGCTCCGCAATCCACCATGGCAAGTGTCTCTATGGGAGGTGAAGAGCCGGTCCGGATCTTAATACTCAATACCATAAGTCGACAATCCCAAGATGTCTTGGTTGGTTGAGTCTGACTGCAGGGATTTCTTTTCTGTTCCACGACCCTGTCCCTGATTAAGGTTGGGGTGGTTTGTTTCCCTTCCGATGTGGAGGGACTTCAGGGCAATTGCGTTAAAGATGAGAGGATGAGCCACAATACATACACAACCCTAGTTCTCAACGTCGATTTCTTTCTGCATTAGTCAGAGGACCCCGCGCAGTTCCGATCTGCATGGGTTCATCCAATGCTTCCTTCTCAGTAACGGAAGGAGTAGGCATCATAGAAGGTGGTAGTGTTCGATTTCTGCGCTTTTCCTGTCGTCTCTCGGACATTCGGTACTCTAATTGTAGGGACAAGGTTACCAGTTCCTGGAATGTAGCGGGCCTCGCTACTCTGGCAAGCTCATCCTTAAGGTCTTCGTGAAGACCTCTTCTGAACAATGTTTGTTGTGCCAAGTCAGGCCATCCGGCCTCTACGGCCAGTCTGGTGAAAGTGGCTGCATAGGACTGTACGTTCTGAGTGCCTTGCTTGATATTCATCAATGCTTCGCAGGCTGAATATCTTACTTCAGGTCTTTCAAAACGTTCTTTGAGGTTCCGGACAAAGAGTTCATAATCATCCACAGCAGGGTCATCCTGAACGATTAGAGGGGTAGTCCAGGCCAAGGCGTTACCCCCAAGATTCGAAACCAAAAAAACCAACCTTTACCTTATCAATCTCATAAGTCTTGGGGCGAAACGTAAAATACACGAGACAGGCTTCCAAGAATTATTTTCGCTTCTGTAGTTCTCCACTATATTTGCTAAATGTAAATGGCAGAGGGGGGAGTTCCCCTCGGTTCTCTTCACGGTTTTCCATCTGTTGCTTGAGTATGTTATTTTCGGCCCGCAATGCCTAAACTTCAGTAGTTATCCCTTGTAGGGCCGCTAGTAACTCCTGATATTGGTCAAGTGATGCCATGGGTGGTTTTTGGCGTTGCAAACTGTTATGACTCGAGTCTCAGTCTTGTATCCCCTCCTCACCTGGATCTGAAGAGGGGTCTTCTGAGGGATCCTCCCCGGTCTTCTTCTTTCCTTTTTCAGCAGTCTTCTTCTTCCTCCCTTTCCGGTCGTGAAGATATGGACTGACTCCCCTGGAGGCCACCTTGCCCTACTGAATACAACACTGAAGGCAAGGGGAAACTCCGGGGAGCCAACCTCCTTCTGTCAGGGAAAAAAGCCTTGTGGGCAAAAAACCCTGTAACCGCTTTGAGTCCTTGTTTGCTGCTGCAAGTCCTTGGAATGAGGAGGACCGAAGGGCAGTAAGCAGAACGCCTTCTGATGAGACAATTCACTGGCGTAGATCTAACGAGGAGGGATGAAGTCTGAAGTGGTAGTAAAGCTGGTGAAATGCAGAAAGTCGAGGAGGCAGTAGCAGAATAACACTTAAGAGGGAGGCAAAACGAGGAACTAAGCATAAGCAGGAGAAGGAACCGAAGGAGGAATACCTGATAGGTAAGCGGAGAGTACACACGAGCGAGCGTTCCGGCAGAGAGCACGGTTGCAACGCTCGGAACCTTCTGCAGAGGATGTTTTCATATGGCGGCGGCCATCTTGGAAATAAACTAGACCGCCGACATGGACGTAACTGTCAAAGTTACGGCACTGTCAATGGCAGCGCCACTTTGTCCATAGGCGCCACAGACGAATCCTGACACTGACACACAATGCAATATTCTTCAGCCTGGTTTCTTGGTCTCACGCTTTCTATTCTCGAGGGGTCTCGAAAGCAGTGGTTTCTTGTCAGAAAGGTAAAGGGAACATCCCTCCTTTTATGCCCCTCCTGTTGTGCCGTTTTTATTCTCTCGTTTAGCTGCCGTCTCGAAATTGCTGTTTCCTCGTGTGTTTTACCTCGCTCAGAGTGTTCTCTCATGCTCGCCTTTTATCCCTGTGGGGAAGTTTAATGGAAGTCAGGTGTGAGTAATTGTCAGTAATTGCCTTACCTTGTGTGACCAATGTATTGGGACATGTCAGGTACACTGTTCAGGTGTTAGTCTGCTTTCTCCCATAGCGGGCTGTCCCTGTGAAAGTGTTCATGTTGGAAAAGGGGGCGGGGGGTAGAGTTCCTTAATATTCTACATGGTAGGATGGGGTAAAGGTGTTACAGGGAAGCAGATACCACGTCTCACCATCCGGTGTCCCACTCCCCGAAGACTCCTCACCCAGGTGATCCTCCTGCAATGGTCCACCCCCAGGAACTGGATCCAAAAGCAATGGCCGTGTCCCAGCCGTCTGGATGACAGATCCCCAGGGACTAGTGGGTGAGACACCCTCTGGCTTCTCACGTACCCCAATGCACTGCACATGTGGTAATACCGCATGTTCCCAAAAGAGTCAGGTGGACTCCAAATTTGGGACTAACTGAATGGTCCACATGACTAATTTACCACTGCTTGGGGTAATGGGAAACATGTTTGATACCGCCAAACCCATAATGAGGCCTGATGCCGTTCATCTTCATTTTATTCTTTTTTACATTTGCTAACAGCACTGTGAACTACACTTACCTGTTGAAAAATGTACAGCTTGCACCATAGAAAACAATTATGTGTGCCTTTCTTATTCGCTTTGGTCCTAATCTAACCATCTTCTTGCATATGGGCTGTGTTTCTGTTATAGCAGACACGCTTCCTGTGGCAGTCTGCCCTGCTGGTAACTGCACTATGTAGCCTTCATTGTCCTCATGCCAGCATTCCATTTCATCCTGCACAGCCCGCTCTGCAGGTGAGCTGGGTTGGCACGTCCAAAGGCAAACAGGCCCGAGGGAAAGTAAGGACAGCGGTGAACAGCTTGCCGGTTTTAGACACTGCAAGGCTGGGTACGGTCAGACTAGTAAGGATTGTGAAACGTGTAACATTTGTCAAGTAATCTCTCAAATTTCAAGTTTGGGCCTGAACACCTGACTGGTTTCACTTAGGACCTTCCAGCCCACTGATTGACTAGTGTCGCAGCCGTCTGTCCTCACAACTAAACACTGGAGCTGTCTGCATCAGCATATATGGTTCAATGTCATAGTTTAATTTAAGTTTGAGTGTTCGCAGTGTGCATTATGAATTTAGTAATTCAAGCAGCAACACACTTTTATCATGGACATATTTCTCAACTATGTGTGGTCATTCGTACGTTCTCAACATGCTCCTTACTTGTATGCACAGCAGGCTGGAACCCTCATTGGTGTTATTTATTCCCTTCCCCTTTCCTTATAGATGTATTTCACCAATGAAAAGGTTCAACAGGGGAGAAAAAAACTATCTTGGAATGACAAACCTTCTGAAACATATATGTATATTTGGTTATTCTAGGTGTTGATCGGGGACTTTGCTCAGTAAGACAAGTGTAACATTCTTTGAATGAGTAAAATATATAGCAAAAGTGGTCATTAGAAATGAACATTATAAAATTAGGTAAAAAGCCAGATTACAATGTCAACACAATTAAATATTTTCTTTCCCCCTTTTTTTTACAGTCGCCGTTTCAAAAAAATACTGCGTTCCACCCAGCAAATCCCTTTAGTTTTTCTTCTGCCTGTGCAACTGTCAGAAATGGCTGGGTGTCTTTAGCAATCACACACCTGACAACGCACCCCTCATCCACATAGAAAGAGACACACGGAGATATAGAGTGAGACAAAGTGAGAGCGAGAGAGAACATAGCACAGACAGAGAGATAGAGAGATGGGCAAGGGGGAAGAGGCAGAGGAAGAGAGAGATGGAGAGATGGGGAAGGAGGGTGAGAGATGGAGAGGGAGATAGCGAGGGGTAGATGGGGCAGGGGGTGTGTGAGAGAGAGAGAGAGAGAGAGGGGGAAATGGGGAAGGAGGGTGAGAGATGGAGAGGGGGATAGAGGGGTACATGGGGCAGGGGAGAGAGAGAGAGAGGGAGAGAGGGAAATGGGGAAGGAGGGTGAGAGATGGAGAGGGAGATAGAGGGGTATATGGGGCAGGGGGGAGAGAGAGAGAGAGGGAAATGGGGAAGGAGGGTGAGAGATGGAGAGGGAGATAGAGAGGGGTATTGGGGCAGGGGGGAGAGAGAGAGAGAGGGAAATGGGGAAGGAGGGTGAGAGATGGAGAGGGAGATAGAGAGGGGTAGATGGGGCAGGGGGAGAGAGAGAGAGAGGGAAATGAGGAAGGAGGGTGAGAGATGGAGAGGGAGATAGAGAGGGGTAGATGGGGCAGGGGGAGAGAGAGAGGGAAATGGGGAAGGAGGGTGAGAGATGGAGAGGGAGATAGAGAGGGGTAGATGGGGCAGGGAGGAGAGAGAGAGAGAGAGGGAAATGTGGAAGGAGGGTGAGAGATGGAGAGGGAGATAGAGAGGGGTAGATGGGGCAGGGGGAGAGAGAGAGAGAGGGAAATGGGGAAGGAGGGTGAGAGATGGAGAGGGAGATAGAGAGGGGTAGATGGGGCAGGGGGAGAGAGAGGGGGGGAAATGGGGAAGGAGGGTGAGAGATGGAGAGGGAGATAGAGAGAGGTAGATGGGGCAGGGGGGAGAGAGAGGGAAATGGGGAAGGAGGGTGAGAGATGGAGAGGGAGATAGAGAGGGGTAGATGGGGCAGGGGGGAGAGAGAGAGAGAGGGAAATGGGGAAGGAGGGTGAGAGATGGAGAGGGAGATAGAGAGGGGTAGATGGGGCAGGGGGGTGAGAGAGCGAGAGAGATGGGGAAGGAGAGAGAAAGAGAGAGTGAGAGAGAGAGAGGGGGGCACTAGATCAGCGTTTTATATACACCAGGTAAAGATAGCTTCTAACTAAATGTTACCCATGGCCAATTTGCCTCCATGCAACTTATGAATTCGACCGGGGGATCTTTCAACAACGAATCGAATTAGAAAACATAATTTCCTCAATCAGTATTCATGAGATAAACTCCCATATAATGGATCTAAATGGAGTCATTTGAATATTCCTCGGTTATAGTAAAACCCTGAATTGACAGGGCCCTCGAGTACCGTCAGCGAGCACCTCTGATGGAGCGCATTCATCGATACTCATGTATTTTTAACCTGCCTGCCGACTTGGGAAAAGCAATACAAATAATACATCACAAAATAGATTTCCCCTATAACCGAAAGCAGAGCTCTCATAAACCAAGAAGATGCACGTTTTCATTAGGAAACAGCCTCGTAGCAAGGTGGCTGCTTCTAGCTGTGCAGATAGATCAGCAGGTTGATGTGCCTGTTACTGAGAGCTATGTGTAACCTGCTGGTCGCAGGTGTAAATTCCAGCGGAGCAGACTCAACCTTTCATTCATTCAAGGGTGATGAAAGGACTGCCAGTGAGTAGGGGGAACAGAGACACCTCTTTAGTTCATCAGTGAGCTAGCACTATATAAAATAATCGTTTTTGCAGGATTGTATGACTTCGTAGTCAGTCAATATTACTAGTTTTCACCCCTCACCTAATTTATGGACCCCAGGTCATAAGGACGCATAACAAAGTGAGGGAGACAGCAGTTATTGTCATTGGCTGACACATGGGCGGGCCAGGTCAGTCGCCACTTCCCTCCCTTCAGTCCTCCAGCAGCAGTCAGAGCATCAGCTAAACAAGGTCCTTTCTGATCATTACAGACTCCGTTCTGAGCAGCCTGATTGGCTGTCACTCTCTCGACAATCCCATGATCGCACTACTAACATTGGCGCGCAGCTGAGACCCAGGAACACGCCCTGCGTCTGAAGTCTCTGTGGAGTTAGTCAAGGGTTGCTTAATGCACCCACCATATCGTCGCTTTATAAGCAATGATTAATTGAGAGCAAGCCCTAGGTATGTGCTGATAGGATTTGACAGCCTATCCCAGTGCTGAAAGCGGCCTGGCTGTGATCACAGCCGAAAGCACTGGCCCCAGGTGGCCCAAGGAAGACAATTAGTGGAGTGGAGACAGAGAGGGTCATTTCAATCAGGGCTACAGACTATTGATGGTGTCTCAGGACCAGTTATATCAGGAAGCAGCCAATAAAATAGGGAGGGACATTAACAAGGAAGTCTATCTTAACATTGACCTTACTATGAAAATATGTCTTTTAAAGACTTCAGTATTCACGACAAAACAAGGGTACTGGTACATCAAGGGTTGGCCCATGTGAAGTATAAATGAATTAGAACCATTCACCTGGTCCGAGCCCATATAACCACACGGGTTATGAATGTTACATGCAGTTGTGTGTATTAAGACACTCCTTCAAAGAAAACATGAAAGATGATTGAAATTGAAATGAAACTTTATATAAAAAAAGGTGGTGCATATAATAAAATCAAACATGTAGAAACATACATAATCAATAACATAATTTACACATTAAAAAAATTGAATAAGCAGTCCGTCAAATAAATAAAGAACAATACATGAAGGAAAAAAAAACATAAAACAAATCTGAGCATTAACAGAAAGTAGTTGTTTGTCACTTTGGTGCTCTATTTAAACCAAAACGAAGAAAAAGGGTTAAATTGGAAATCAATTACAATAGTGGTAACAATGTTCTTGCTAAGACTTTAACAGTTACGCAAGTAACAAGTATTGTTTTAGAATTATAGTAAGATCCCAAAATCGAAATTATTGTGTATTGGGATTGGGTCTGCCAACGCATCAGGGGGAACAGACAAACGGGTTGAATGAGCTTCAGGAAGAAGTATCCTTGCCCATTGGTGGATGGTGCCACACAGAGAGAGAGGTCCTAATTGGCAAAATATTCCTGTGGAGGACCTCATTCCCCTCTGAAATAACAATGCGTTTCGGCGGAACAAAGTCAGTAGAGAGATACTCTTCACAGCTGAGGAAAGTACTCTGCCTTCATCAGGGCAGTAGATAGCAGGACCCTGCGTTTATGAAAGGGGAGAAAAGATTAGATAGAGAGAAAAAGAGAGTAAATAATCAAAGAGATAAAAAGGTGGATTCAACAAGAAGTGAGGAATAATCTATACACTAGAATATGCATGCAATCAAAATGCAATAGTCTAGGTGCAGAACACCGAACATAGTCATGTCTGCAATATGTCTCCTGGCCAAGTCAAAATATCCTTAAAGGTAGGGAGCCCTCTGGCGCAATTCCGATGGGTCCCCCACTGTAAAGTGAAAGATAATGGCATGGGGTCCCCTTTGGGAGAGCAGCGCACGGGTCCCTGTACAGACCCACGGGTCCGAAAACCACAATCAAGGTGAGAGAGGCAGGACAGGCGTGGTAGGCAGGAAATCACTTACCTCTAACAAGTGATATAAAATTGGAGCCGTAAAGGGGTGGGCAGTTTGCGAATGTATCTGGAGTGTTCACTCGTTCCCATGTGTAGGGGTGAGGGAGAGCTCGGAAAACTCATGTGGTACAGTTGTCATCATCATCAGACATGCAGGCTGTGTGGAACCTGAAAGGGAGATAAAACCGTGTATATGTATGGAATCATGGAAAAGCCACGTGAGGTGGTAGGCTACCATAGGTGAGGGAACAGAATAGCAGGGAGATTACCTGAAATGTGTCCTCTCGTGGGTGGACTTGGAGAGGAAGAGCAGGAATCCGTCTGAACAGATAAAATGACTTCTGTGTCCCAGTAATGTAATATATGGGCTGTGGGAACATCAGGTTGTACGTCCCCACACAGGCGTCCCGGTGAGTGAATCTGAAAGGGAAGCCGGCAGAAAAACCAAGGAAAAAGTGAATGACGGGCAGAAATACGTGCCCGTATGTAAAACAAACGGTGGATGTGTACAGCTGTACACAGTGTCAGTAGCGTTGGTAACAAGAGCTGTGTAATGTTACCTGTGAGTGCGGAGAATTAAGCTCCGTTCCCAGTGGTTCTGAGTCTGAGCAAGGGGAAGCAGTGCGTCTGCTGTGTTCGTCTCTCGTTGAAAGCTACGTTGCAAATGCAGGCTGAAGCCGCAGTGAAAAAAAAGCAAGAGGACCGGTTGTTATGGCAACCCTGTTGCGCGTTCGGCTGCAGCATGTAGGGTGGTGCCTGCACTGTACGAAGTACCCAATGGGATACCTCCAAGTAAAGGAGTGACAGGTGGGTGTGTGTCCCAACCAGCCAATAGTAACAAAGTGAGAAGGGAAGCGAAGGACACGTAGCAATGTCGGTCCTAGATAGTTGCTGACAACCCGTGGAACGGGTGATCAATCACCTGCCCGAGCCGCCTGCTGCTCGCAGTGCAGTTGAGGAAAGCTCTCAACCCACAGGGAGAGGTCCGGAGTGCCGGAGGAACCAACAGAAACGTCCCATGTAAGAGGGTCATTGGTTCCTAAAAGGTTGAGGTGAAAAAACCACCGCACACCAATAGTCGATGTATGTGGGTGGCTTCCCTCTAGTAAGTACTTGTCACCTGGTGTTTAACTAGAGGTGGTGAGTGTCGTGGTGTGTAGTAATGTCGTCCATAGTTAAAAGTGTGTGTGGCTGGATGAGTCCAAATGTAATTCAATGCTAAGTGGATATAATTGAGTGTATGAACCAAGAGCCGCGGATAATGTCTGGACAAATCCACTGGGCTACAAGTGTAAAGTGTTGTGCAAGCCTGGGAGGCAGAGGAATGGCAGGCTCCGTTATGACCCAAAGTGAGTCATAGAATAATGTGTGTTGCAGGCACCTGCAGCCAAAAGTAGAAAGGGGGGTGGGACATGAGTCTGAGTCAGGAAAAACAAAGGACCCTAGTGTGTGAACAAAGAAAGTCCCTGGTCTGGGAGATGCATTTTAAAGAATTCAAGCTTGTTATAGCTATTGAATGTCGACTTATATTTCCAGTTCAAAGAAATCTGTGTTTCTTGGGGCTCTGATGCAGACAATGCAAGTTGCATATAAGCAGTGGTACCGCAGCTTTCCCAAAGAACTCAGTGCCTGGAACCGAATTACCAAGCTATTGGACTGAATAGCAAGCATCCTGTTTTCTTGGAGTGCATGTTTTCTTTCCTACAGCGGCATAACATCTTCCCCAGCTCAATCCACACCCGCTCTTGGAGACAAGACTAATAGCCTTAGGCCTCTACGGGATGGTGCTTAGACAAGACTATGTTAGCAGAGCACATCTCCCATTTGTTCCATTGAAATCCTTGCTCTCCGCAGACCTCTTGTCTTGTTTCACATTTGTCCACACCCTGTCTTCCTTTTCCTCAAATCTTAGGTCCTCCAACCCCAAATCTCCTTTGCTTCGCATTAAAGGGGAAGGTATCTCAGGAATTGTATTGGCCCAATCCATCAGGTATGCATTTATGAGCATACATCGAACACTCGTAAAACAATATTCCAGTGCATACTCACGGTTGGCAACCATCATCTAATCCTATTTGTTGATCCAACGCCGTAAGTTCAAGTGCCCTTGCGGCAGTAATTCAGATCAACCACCCCTCAAGCTGACACCACTAGTCAAAACAATATGGTCCACCTATTCTCACGACGTCCGTGGACAGTGTAGCCAAACATATCCTGGCTGTCATCAGCTATGTCTTAACCTTATCTAACACAAAACCAGGAAGATCAACGCACACATCCACACATAACGTGAACGTTCACTTTCTTTTCACAAAAGGAAGAAAACCTTGAATACTTTTACAAAAACACTAATAGACGGGAATGTGACAAGCAGTTATATTTTTAACATGAGGCTCAAAATAGAAGATTACATCCACAAACACATTGTAAACTTTTGCGAATAGAAGTGATAGCCAGAAAACATGGCATGCTTCAAATTATTTTCCAAAACGGTCAACTTCCATCAAATATTGCTGATTGCCTTGATCAATCGATTAATCCCTGTATTTGCATTGTGAAGCCAAAGTTCTGTGTGGTTAAATTTAATGCACTTATGTTCCATCTCCGATGTTTGATCCACACACATGGTCTTCCCTTTGTGAGAACAAAGGACTCGTTTCACTTTGAAATACAACACTTTGCGATCCCCACGTTTTCTATTCATACCAAAAAGGCTGGCATGTTGCTCTGTATCGCTGCCACCGCAAATGGCCAAACTGGTGCCTGACGATCAACCCAGAATATGGATATCACAGGTCCATTATTGATGGTTAGTGTGCAGTTTTGGATTTAAAAAAAACATCCACAGGAAGATTGTATACATGGCAAATGCACATTCCCAGGGCGTAGCTATGTACATTTGGGAATGCAAAAATATATTTCAGTACACATTTTCAAAAATAATATACACAGTATAAATATGTTAAATAACAATTTACGGTAAAACGTACACGTACAATGTCTAGTCTATGCGTCAAATTGAACAGTAATCCGGCACATCGTTAGTCATCAAACATACAGCACACATGCAAACATCAGTCGCAAAAATATGATGTAAAATTGTCCTTACATTATTTGCTAATTTTCCATTCTCTCTATGTAAAAACGATCAACCGTCTTGAACGACAGATCTCAGTAATAGAAACTTCACTTTCTTATGTTCAGTTTCTTTACAGTGAATCTGTCACGCTCCTGCCTTCCTGGCGCTTGTGGTCGTCATGGAAATTACGCCGCCATTTATCTTGCCGGCACGCTCCCGAACGTTCCCAGGTTAGCGTGCTAGTGTTTTTCTCCTCTTCCTTTCACTTCCTATTTTAGCCCCGCCCTTCATTCACTCTGTGCATTGCAACCCCGTTCACTCGTCTTGTGCTTTAGGTTAACGCTCTCCACTTTTCCACTTGCAGTTGCTACTGCCTTTTTCCTTGCCTTTCCCTCTTTTCTGTCTTTCGTTCCCCCTCTTTGCTCTTTTGCCTTCTACTCTTTAGATTTCTTTCTAAAGTGCCCTTCGCCTCCCACTTCCTGCTTTCCGCCTGGGTCTCCACCGTCTGTTTTCCTTCGCTTCCCTCCTCCCTCCACTACAGTGCTTACCTGTTTGCTCCGTCTGCCTTTTTCCCTTGTGACCTTCCACTTTTGTTACCTGTTGCTACTTTGGCGCCGTCCTTCCTCGTGAATTTGGAGCCTTCCTTCACGGAGTACTTACCATCACGCTGTGATCCCTTTAAGCATCCTCCGGATGCACAGTGGTCACTTCAAGGGTTTTCTTTTCGAGCATTTGGCTTTTTTCCTCTTGACTTGGTGTTCTCGGGAGGGAGTCCTGTGTTCCCCGGCTCCTGTCGGCGCCACAGTGGCTTCCTTCCAGGGACGACTGTATCTCTAGCAGAAGAAAAAGACCACTAGACGAAAGAAAGACAAAGGACCTGAGGTTACTTCAAAGGATTCAGGTGAGGAGGAGGGGGAGTCAACAGACACTGAAGACATTGTTATTGACAAACCTCACACAATTGACAGAATCTTATAAATCCTTTGTGGCTATTCGCCACATTGTGTCCTTCAAATTGTTAGTATGAGGGATTCAAGGACATTTTGTGCTCACATTGGCAAAGGAAGGTTTTGTTTTTGGGAACAAATGCACAAAAATGAACAATATTATTTTCTTCTTTCAATTGCAAGCTTTGCATTGAAAATAAGGAAATATTGCAACAATTCCACAAAAAAAAATATTTACTTTGTTCTTTACTATAAACATACTCCTTCTCAACAGAACATTTTTTTTTTACCACTTTAAACGTCCAAGAATGCATGCGGAAAATGGAAGTGTTCATCTGGTCAGCTATTTTTTCAATGCATCTCTTCTCAGACATGGATGGCTACAGCGCAAAATACAGATGCATGGATATTGATAGATAAAATGCATCGTGTGAATATCTAGAGATTGTAGGGTCAGACTGGGAAGAGGGGAAAAGGGAATATTGCCCCCCGACCATGGTCTGGCTGGACTATTGCTCTCAGGGCCAGAGGTGCAAACTGCCAAAAAAGCAACACAAAAGACAAAATCCTTCAAATTCGAGCCTGCCTCCTATGAGCTTACTGTTGAAAGGCTTGCTGACTTCTCTGTAGATGGAGGCCACCAGTCGTCTTGATTTCAGCAATGTTGCACGTGCGTCTGGGTGGCCTCCACATGTGGGCTTCCACAGTGAGATGGAAATGAGACTAGGCCACAGGCACATATACTGAACAGTGGCAAAGTATGTGATCCTGGATGTTAATGTTGGCTTCCACTGTCACCCATAAACCTTTGGTCTATTGCAATCCACAGCCACTTACCACGACTCCTACTTGACAAGGAAGTTAGTCCCCATATAGTATTAGAGTTTGAACCTGGTTTGTTTCTGTAAGACTGCTTTTCGTCTCTTCTGGTGATTTTCTTGATCACTTGTGAGTTCATTACAAAAAATAGTTTAATAGCACCCTGAACAGGGTGGGACGTAGTGGCGGAGCCCCCTCGCCCCCTTGTTTGCAGGGAAATAAACATGTCATTTTTACTTTAAAGCAGAAATATACATCATTCCATTTCACTGTAGCACCTCGGCCTCATAAAGTCAGGCGGCTGGTGGCCATTGGCAGGGAGTATGATGCTTGGCAGGGGTGCGTCCCACTGCAAGCAAATTGCGTCTCAGTTTTTATGTATGAAGCGCTCTAGAGTTTGCGCTACTGAGGTAGGCTCGTCCATTAAGAAGCTAACGGGGCGTATGATGTTTGGGCCTGATGGCTCCCTTTGGCTGAGTAAACACTTAGGGCCTTCTGCTGAGGCTCTATGACCATGCCTGAGAGGCAGGCCTTCCGGGTCATCGTGTGGCATTGGAATTGGCAAGAGAGGCAGCGACAGCAACAAGCAAGTAAATGTTTGAAAGTTCGTATTTTTTAAAAAATTTGTGTAAGCATCTGAAGGGCTATATCCTGAGCTGCTGGAGGAGATTTGGTGCCCATTTGGAAGTGCGAATGTGGATTGTAATTGGTTATTTATAACGCGTGCGGATCCAGGGATCGGACCTCTGTTGCTCCACGTCATCTTGCAGGCGAGCGCATTGCCCCTGAGCTATCCTTCACATTTAGCTTTATTTGCTGGTGTTCAGGGAAGGCTCACCCTCAAGGCACCGTTCAGAGTATGCCAAGTGCCATGAGTGAGAAGTTGAGCAGAAAGCACGTGATGGCTTTTCTTGGGCAGTGCAGGTGCCCCAGGGCTGGCCATGGTTTGCATGTTTCCTATCTGGCTTTGGTGACCATGCTATGCCAGAGATGCCTCCAGGGCTGCCGATTCGTGAAATATCCCGATCCTGACAGTGTGAAAAGGAGGACAATAAAATAAAACTATCCAGCTCCCATGGCAGTAGTACTGTTAGTAGGCTTCCACGGTGCGAGATACGGTGGTGAGGGTCCTGGAGGGAAGCCCGAGGGTGACGGACACAGGCAGGCAGGCAGGCAGGCGTGCCTTATTATTTAAAAAAAGTGAGACTTTGAGCGAGTGGCTCTGGAAAAGATTTCTTAAGGAGGCAAGTGTACAGGAAATAACTGTGAAATCATCAGCTGTATTTCAATTTCACAAATATAGTTCAAAATGATAAACGTTAAACAATACAGATGACACTTCATTGCACAAAGAGCAATCCCAGCTGGTTTGCAGGCCTGCAAAAATGGGATATACAGAGTGCAAGGTTTCCTCAATCAAAGGCATAGATGACGTGGTCCATAATCTCCAATTGCAACTATTGCATGGACATTTCTCTTCTCAGAACTGGCCCGACAGCAACTGTTTTAAATCAGCAAGCAGTAGAGGTCAGATAGCACAGCGAGTAAAGCGCTCGCTTTGACATTTGTGCAGAGTCTGCCAACACAGGTTCGAATCCCAGCACGGTCAAACTCAATCTTTCATCCTTCCGAGGTCCATGAATGAGCACCACACACTGTGTGTAATTATAAACAGCGTTCAGATGCCTGAAGGTTTGTAGTGCTATATAAATGCAAATTATTATTATCATGGCTCCACTAGCAGACGTGCTGCAAGTGCTTAATATGGTCCCTCATAATTGCCTATGGTAGCAGGAAAACACCCTATGCAGTGAAACGATTTGCGCGTTAGATTTCGTGCTGGCTGCTATCACGTGACATACGTGACAGGCAGAGGCACGTTTTCCTTGTGAGGCAAAGTGGGGAGAGAGTTTTAAAGAGTACAGGGAAGGGGGCTGTTTCATTTTGGAGGCAATTTCGGAGTTTTCATGATTTTCATTGTTGCACTGCTGGAAGATGGCACCTGAATCGAAGAGAGCATGTTGAACACGCAGGAAAAGTGACATTTGAATGGGGATCAGTAGGTAGAGGGATGCAGAAAATAAGCACGTGGAGCTGGCTGGTAATAGTGATGTCCCAGAGACATATGACACTGGCACCCTAGATGCGGGCTCGGCTGCGCTTGTATTGATACCAGGGCCTGTTTGAGAAAACACATCTTTCTGTGCAGAGAGTAGATCCTGCCAGATCATAAGCACTAGTCTGTGCGCCACATGGAGAATATTTGTGCAAGTATACATAGGCCCTCATTAGAACCCAGGCGTTAAGGGGTTTACGGCGCCGTAAACGGCGCCGACCCTTAACGCCTGATTCCAAGGTCCCTTTGCGGGATGGTGATCGTTAAAACCCATGCCGCAAAGGGACCTTATGCCCTATGGGGCAAAAATGGGAATGGGGAAGGGGCCATTGGTGAATGGGGAATTACCGCCCCACTCACCTTGGAATGGGGCGGTAATTCCGCCACCCACCATGGCGGAGTCCGTAACTTACCGGCATGGACCATGGTGCTATTAGCACCATGGTCCTCCGCCAAGGTCGTAATGAGGGCCATAATGTGCACCACAGTACGTGCTGTGGATGGTATTGAGGTGAGTAAATATGTCCTGCGTTTCATACAATACTAAAAAGGATATGTATGTGCCACATTCCTGTACCTTAGCGGGAGCAAGGGATAGAAAGGATTATTATTAAGTCCCCAAATGTCAAAAACCACACGGCCCTGAAGAAGGAGCGGGAAACACTTAGGGCCTCATTACACAGTAGGCGGTAAGGGTTTACCGGTACCGGTATTTTACCAGTACCGGTAAACCCTTACCGCCTTACTACGAGGTCCCTTTGCGGGTTGGAGAATTTAACGCCTGCTTTTTGCAGGCGTTAAAAACCAACCCGCAAAGGGACCAGGGAGCTAATTACGGTACCGCAATTTGCGGTGCCGTAATTAGCACCTTCCCCATTCCCATTATGCCCTATGGGGCACAAATGGGAATGGGGAAGGGCAATGGGGGAAGGGGGAATTACCGCCCCACCAACCTTGGAATAGGGCAGTAATTCCCCTTTCCTCCAAGGCGGTACCAGTATTTTACCGGCATGGACCAAGGTGCTAATAGCACCTTGGTCCACCGCCGTCCGTGTAATGAGGCCCTTAGACTTACAGAGTACCCCCATGTGTCCCACAAATAAGATTTTGTGGCACTGTGGTCTGTGCAGGCCTGAGAGAGAGAGGTTTGGTATTTCAGTGCAGGCCGGTGTAAGTATGTGCAAATTTGCTTGTCTTCCGGGCTGGGGCATATCGAAAGTTGCTCCTGGCAGTTTGCAAGACATGCTTAAGCAAGGATTTCTGCTATTAACAGCTATCTAACATCTAATAAGAAAGCAGTTATCATTTCACTATTCAACATGGCAAGAATATGAATATTGCACCTTCATCATGTATGCTGCACACACTGCCTATGTTTCTGCATAAGTAGCTTACTATACTGGATAGAACTTCATAATAGAATGCTATTTATATCAATGCATTGCTTAACGCACTAATTAGCTCATGATATTTACCCCAATGATCCTTGACAGTTTTTGGTCAGCATTATAAGAATCCCTTGTACAGAGTTTTCATGAAAAGTAGTAGCACATGTGATGTCATCAGTTTTGTCATCAATGACATTTGTGATGTCATTTTTGATGTCCTGGGTGTTAGTGTTAGTAGTGCACGGTGGCGTGAGTTATGGTTGCTTATCTTACCATAACTGCCGAATTTCAGGGGTTTTTCGGTTTTACTTTGAACCATAACGTCCCTTTAACAAAGTTTTTTTACTGAATTTCATAGGTTTTTAGTAGCTAAACTTAACCATAACGTCCCTTTAACAAAGTTTTTTTTACTAAATTTCATAGGTTTTTAGTAGCGCAACTTAACCATAACGTCCCTTTAACAAAGTTTTTTTACTGAATTTCATAGGTTTTTAGTAGCGCAACGTAACCATAACGTTCCTTTAACACAGTTTTTTTACTGAATTTCATAGGTTTTTATTAGTGCAACTTAACCATAAAGTCACTTTAACACATTTTTTTTACTGAATTTCCACTAGCATCCTAGATTCTCAAAGTGGTAAAAAAAAGATTTTTCTTTCCAAACCAGGACACCGCAGGCAGGCGTCCCGGTGTAAGAAGGAAAATCTTTTACCAAGATGGACACCAGGGAAAGGGAAGGCAGGGTGTATAAAGAGAACACAAAAGGGCATCGGCAGGGGGTCGGGAAGACCAGGAGAGAGACACGGGGCATGAGTGGGGGGTAACACGAGGGAGACACGGGGCATGAGCAGGGGGTGGAAAGAAGGGAGACACGGGGCATGAGCGGGAAAGAAGGGAGACATGGGGCATGAGCAGGGGGTGGGGGTGAACAGGGGAGACACTGGCCATGAGCGGGGGGGAAAAGGAGGGAGACAGACACGGAGCATGAGTGGGGGTGGGGGTGAACAGGAGGGACACGGGGCATGAGCGGGGGTAGGGCAAGGTGGGGTCCCCCTGTTCCAACAGTGCAGACACGGGGCATGAGCGGGGGGTGGGGAGGAAAGAAGGGAGACACGGGGCATGAGCGGGGGTGGGCGGCGGGAGAGCGAGAGAGACACGGGGCATGAGCGGGGGGTGGGTAGACACAAGGGGCATGAGCGGGGGGTGGGCGGCAGGAGGGAGAGACACACGGGGCATGAGCGGGGGGTGGGCGGCGGGAGGGAGAGACACACAGGGCATGAGCAGGGGGTGGGCGGCGGGAGGGATAGACACACGGGGCATGAGCGGGGGGTGGGCGGCGGGAGGGAGAGACACACGGGGCATGAGCGGGGGCTGGCGGCGGGAGGGAGAGACACACGGGGCATGAGCGGGGGGTGGGCGGCGGTAGGGAGAGACACACGGGGCTTGAGTGGGGGTGGGCGGCGGGAGGGAGAGACACACGGGGCATGAGCGGGGGGTGGGCGGCGGGAGGGGTAGACACACGGGGCATGAGCGGGGGGTGGGCGGCGGGAGAGGAGAGACACACGGAGAATGAGCAGGGGGTGGGGGGAGGGGAGAGACACACGGGGCATGAGCAGGGGGTGGGGGGAGGGGAGAGACACACGGGGCATGAGCAGGGGGTGGGCGGGAGGGGAGAGACACACAGGGCATGAGCGGGCGTGGGCGGGAGGGTAGAGACACACGGGGCATGAGCGGGGGTGGGCGGGAGGGGAGAGACACACGGGGCATGAGCGGGGGTGGGCGGGTGGGAGAGACACACGGGGCATGAGCGGGGGTGGGCGGGTGGGAGAGACACATGGGGCATGAGCGGGGGTGGGCGGGTGGGAGAGACACACGGGGCATGAGCGGGGGGTGGGCGGGTGGGAGAGACACACGGGGCATGAACGGGGGGTGGGCGGCTGGGAGAGACACACGGCGCATGAGCGGGGGGTGGGCAAGACACACGGGGCATGAGCGGGGGGTGGGCGAGACACACGGGGCATGAGCAGGAATGGTGAGACACACACACACGGGGCATGAGCGGTGGGTGGGTGGGAGAGACACACACGGGGCATGAGCGGGGGGTGGGCGGGTGGGGAGACACACGGCATGAGTGGGGGGTGGGCGGGTGGGAGAGACACACAGGGCATGAGTGGGGGGTGGGTGGGTGGTCGAGACACACGGGGCATGAGCGGGGGGCGGGCGGGTGGTCGAGACACACGGGGCATGAGCGGGGGGTGGGCGAGACACATGGGGCATGAGCGGGGGGTGGGTGGTAGAGACACACACGGGGCATGAGCGGTGGGTGGGTTTCAGAGACACACACGGGTCATGAGCGGGGGGGTGGGTGGGTTGGAGAGACACACACACGGGGCATGAGCGGGGGGTGGGTGGGTGGGAGAGACACACACAGGGCATGAGCAGGGGGTTTGCGGGTGGGAGAGACACACACACACACGGGGCATGAGCGGGCGGTGGGCGGGTGGGAGAGACACACGGACATCAGCAGGGGTGAGAGACACACGGACTAGAGCAGGGGGTGGGTGGGTGGGTGGGGAGAGACACACGGACATGAGTGGGGGTGAAAGACACACGAACATGAGCGGGGGGTGGGCGGAGGGTGGGGAGAGACACACGGACATGAGCAGGGGGTGGGCGGCGGGTGGGGAGAGACACACAGATATGAACGGGGGGTGGCCGGCGGGTGGGGAGAGACACAAGGACATGAGCAGAGGGTGGGCGGTTGGTGGGCAGAGACACATGGACATGAGCGGGGGGTGGGCGGGTGGGGAGAGACACACGGACATGAGCGGGGGGTGGGCGGGTGGGGAGAGACACACGGACATGAGCGGGGGGTGGGCGGGTGGGGAGAGACACACGGACATGAGCGGGGGGTGGGCGGGTGGTATAGAGACACACAGACATGAGCGGGGGGTGGGCGGCGGGAGGGAGAGACACGGACATGAGCGGAGGGTGGGCGGCGGGTGGGGAGAGACCCACGGACATGAGCGGGGGGTGGGCGGGTGGGGAGAGACCCACGGACATGAGCGGGGGGTGGGCGGGTGGGGAGAGACACACGGACATGAGCGGGGGGTGGGCGGGTGGGGAGAGACACACAGACATGAGCGGGGGGTGGCCGGGTGGGGAGAGACACATGGACATGAGCGGGGGGTGGGCGGGTGAGGAGAGACACACGGACATGAGCGGGGGGTGGGCGGCGGGTGGGGAGAGACACACGGACATGAGCGGGGGGTGGGCGGCGGGTGGGGAGAGACACACGGACATGAACGGGGGTGGGCGGGTGGGGAGAGACACACGGACATGAGCGGGGGTGGGCGGGTGGGGAGAGACACACGGACATGAGCGGGGGGTGGGCGGGTGGGGAGAGACACACGGACATGAGCGGGGGGCGGGCGGGTGGGGAGAGACACACGGACATGAGCGGGGGGTGGGCGGATGGGGAGAGACACACGGACATGAGCGGGGGGTGGGCGGGTGGGGAGAGACACACGGACATGAGCGGGGGGTGGGCGGGTTTAGAGACACACGGACATGAGCGGGGTGGGGAGAGACACACGGACATGAGCGGGGGTGGGCGGGTGGGGAAAGACACACGGACATGAGCGGGGGTGGGCGGGTGGGGAAAGACACACGGACATGAGCGGGGGTGGGCGGGTGGGCAGAGACACACGGACATGAGCGGGGGTGGGCGGGTGGGGAGAGACACACGGACATGAGCGGGGGGTGGGCGGCGGGTGGGGAGAGACACACGGACATGAGTGGGGGGTGGGCGGCGGGTGGGGAGAGACACACGGTCATGAGCGGGGGGTGGGCGGGTGGGGAGAGACACACGGACATGAGCGGGGGTGGGGAGAGACACACGGACATGAGCGGGGGTGGGGAGAGACACACGGACATGAGCGGGGGTGGGCGTGTGGGGAGAGACACACGGACATGAGCGCGGGGTGGGAGAGACACACGGGGCATGAGCGGGGGTGGGAGAGACGAGCGGGGCACGAGCGGGGCATGAGCGGGGGTGGGTGGGAGGGAGAAAGACACACAGACATGAGCGGGGGGTGGGTGGGAGGGAGAAAGACACACAGCGTTCGTGTGCAGGCGGCAGATCCCGCTCCTCGGCCCTCCGCTGGCCACCGTGTGCCAATGGCGTGAGCGGGGGGCTGGAGGAAAAGGGAAGACACAGAGCATGAGTGGGGGTGACAAGAAGGACACACAGGGCATGACCGGGGGGGGTGGGAGGAACACGAGACAGACACGGGCATGAGCGGGGGTGGGGGACTTACTGTGCAAGCGGGATACAAAGCCTCTCATGCGAGGAACAAAGATGGCGGGCGTCTCTGAAGCCAGACGCACTGCACGCTTTCACCGTATCCAATGAGAAAGCACGTCAGATGTCCGTGGACATCACGCAAGCTGCTTGCCCAATCACCGTCCTGTCCGCGGAGCGAACAGGGAAGTGTGTCCGCGAAGCGAACACAGTTATCACTAATTTTTTTCACTACAATTTTGTCATTTTCTTAAAAACTACTAGACGGCTTTACACCAAATAAAGCAAAGCACGCTTTCGGGACCAATCTGCCGCTCCTGCTGCAAATTTGCTGTAAATCCGTCCAGCGGTTTGGGCTGTAGGCGTGAGCAAAGTTTTTTCCCATTATGTCAATGGGAAAAAAAAAAGTTTTGGGACCCCCCTATAACTTTGCCCACCCTGGACGAATCCTCACCAAACTTTGCAAAGAAATTCAGAGTGACCCAAATACTTTTTTTTGCAAAGTTTGGTGAGGATTCGTCCAGGGAGAGCGAAGTTATAAGCCGCCCAAAAAGTGCTCTTCCTATGGAAATAGCAACTTAACCATAACTACATGGCCACTAACGTGGCCATGTAATAAATATATAAAATCAGTCAATCACATGGAGACACAACAATTGAAATTAATACTTTTTAGTGTACTTTGATGGTTCGTACATATTTTCCATGAAGTGCATGCTAAAGACCCAGAATCAATTGTCCCTCATGTCCTCCGAGACATCCTTGGCTCTGCTTTCAGTCGATGACGATATCCGTTGTAGATTGCAAAGATGTTTTCTTGCCAACTTTCAAGGTGTTTATAAATGCTTAGAAAAGAGGGTGTGTATGTGAATATGTGATGTGTTCATTCCCAACCACCCAGGCCCCTTGCAAGTGCACGCTCAGAGGTGCAAATTGCCATTGATACAGGAGGGGGATGGATGTAGATGAGGCCAGCGCAATAGGGCCGGAACCTAGTCAAAGGACACAGAGATATGTTAATGGCAGGGAGGGTGTCTTCAAAGGGGAGCCTGGAGACACTTTGTCTCGGGTGGCCATGTGGCCTTTGCAAAGAACCCTTTGAGGTGTACATTGTATTTGCCAACTTGTGCGTTCCCATCCATACACACCCCTTGTGCATGGGCCCAGGGTACAACTGCCTTTGGTAAGGGAGGGGTGATGGATAACGGTGAAAACAGTGCAGTATGCCAGGAACCTTGTTAAAGGCCACCAATCTTTCATGATCTTCTTATTATAGCATACATGTATGAATATTAGATGTTTGGACATGTTGCTGACCTAACATTTAGTTTTGGTCACTTTTCATATTACTACATTTATTTTATTTAGTTTCTCACTGAAAGTCTGACAGTTAATATTTTTTTGAAAGAGTACTTTCGTCTGAAAAACAGAATGTAATGTAATATAGAGTACATGAAGGCAAAAAGAAACATGTTGGTAAATAAAAAGATTATGATTTACATTTGCACTTTAAATGCAAGTACTTTTTTATTTTATTTAGACTTTAGGCTTGTTGTATGTTGATGGGACAGTTTGAGATTAAAAATACAATGTTTAATCTTTAAATGAAACACATAATATGAATATTATTTTAAAATACAATGTCAAAATATTATGTCCATACATTTTTAATAGAAAAATAAAGATTTTGTATAAAAAGCCACTTTATTAAGATAAGGTTTATGTCATTGACAAATTACAAATTGTACTGCTGTGGTTGAGGTACTGTCTGTATAAATCCATTGTATTGTCCGTGGCCAATGGGGAATTTCTCATGAATGGCTTGAACCACACAGGATTACTCGTCAAACGCAGATTCCCAGTCTTCCAAGAATCCACCATGTAAACGCTCAATAGGCCACACGCCTGTACCATCTGTGTAAGAGATACAGAAATAATTTACTCAGATGAATCCAATAATATAATTTCTCTTGTTTGCACTGACCTCTAAAATATAATGTATTGGTATGGTTAAAAAAAGTAACTTTTCAAGCAAAGTAGTACTGACGGTACTCTTGTTTTCAAGTAGGGATGAATTAGAAATGTGAACACCCATTCCAGCAAAAAAGGTTTGGAACATAGGGAAGTATTGTTTTTAACTATAAAATGAAATAAATGTAATTGTTAGGTTGTTAAATATAATGTTGAAAACTTTGGCTTGAGGTTAGACTGAGAAATGTTTTTCAATATAAGAAACATCCTATTGTCAGTGATCCATCAAATTTATAATTTAGTCAGAGAACACCATAAACGTCTTCCATGCGACTAGTAGCAGGCTCTGGTGATTGATCGTCATACTTTCATCCCATTTCCCATCATTTCGGCTTCCTTCTCTGTCAACCATTTCCTTTTCTATATATTTGGCTCGTACAGATAGGGCAAAATGGTTGTCATAATTCCTGAATATTAAAGAAGTATAAAATCAACAGTGAGAAAAATGTAAAAGTTGTATTCATATGCGGCAGTGAAATCAGGTTTTACTTTGAAATGCAATGTAAAAGAAAAATGAGAGAAGAAACAGCCATGTTACAAGCAAGAATCGTGCAAAGACAAGAATAATAGGCATAGGGCCAAATTACGAGGTAGGAGGTAAGGGATTACAGCACCGGTAAGGGTGCCGGTGCCGGGAATCCCTTACCTCCATATTCCGAGGTCCCTTAGCGGGTCCCTTCCTCAATGCCTGGTTTGACCAGGTGTTAAGGACGGGACCCGCTAAGGGACTTCAGAGCTAATAACGGTACCGCAAATTGCGGTACCGTTATTAGCTACTTCCTCATTCCCATTGAGCCCTATGGGGGCTCAAATGGGAATGGGGAATAGTTCCCAGAATGGGAACTTACCGGGTCCTCCAAGGTTGGAATGACCCGGTAAGTACCCATTCTGAGAACCCGGAGCCGGTATGCGGTAAGGGGGTAGCCATGGTGCTAATAGCACCATGGCTACCCCCTACCTCGTAATGAGGCCCATAATCTTTGAAATACATTTACATCAAAAATACATTCTCAACATACATGGGTTCATTAACATATCTCAATTATGATTAATCAAAAACAGTAATACAGTAATATCTATTGCTATCATAACTACAATACCATCTATCTAACTCCTTAACTACATCAAACCTACAAATTAAGATAACAACATATTACAAATCCCATGTGGAAAAAGAAGAAAATAACTATACTTCAGACATAGACACACAACTCTATACAGAAGAGAGGAAAGAGAGAAAAAAAAGGAGATCCCCCTGAAGCATTGAACGGACTCCATAGAGAAAGATATACATCTTCCTTACCTTTGCCATTCAAGGACATATTTTCATATTTAGACAAGATCTGTAATTCTACCAACCAATCATCCACACTGGGCTTCTTCCTAGTCTTCCAGACTCTAAGAATCAGCTTAATTGCTACCACCTTGGCCATATCAATCCAAGTATTATGTTTACCTGCAGTTAAGCACCTCACTTTATGCATAAGCAGAACTACATTGGCAGCCGACCTCTGAATGGTTATACTAAAAATCATACCAATTCTGTCTATAAATTCTTTCCAAAAACCTTGCACTCGTGGACAACTCCAAAGCAGATGTAACAGAGTTCCCTTACCATCACCACATCCTTCATCCATCCTCAACTTCAGTTTAAACATCTTCACAGGTGTCCAATAAATCTGCCCAACAACTTTCTGCCTTATCAAACGTAAACTGAAATCCATTCCTGCACTCGCCCCGACCCTTAGAAGATTCCTCCTATATAAACATGTTAATGTCCCTAGACCACGTATCCCTTAGCTTAGTCCATGCCCCTATATACTCCAACACCATAGGCATAAAGCGCATATAAATGTGCACATTGTATTCCTCTCCAATTAACATTTTTTGCAAATCTCCGGCCTTCCTTCCAAACCCTTGTCAACCATATCTATTATTTGACTCATTAACGAAATTAATTCAGTATACTGGCCTAATTCTCTCCTCTCCAAACCAAACCTATCTGGCAATTCTTCAAAGCTCAGCATCCTATCCCCATCAAACAAATCCCTTAATCTCAATATACCCCTCCTGACCTCCTGATCCAACTCTGCCAATGTAAACACCTATTACACAATTATTTTGCCTCATTTTTCCATATCGATGCATCATAACTAAACCCAAAACATTGATCATTGTCCTTAAACAATGTCATTAAAGCCTGCCTAGTAGCTACTATCAATTGTAATTTTAATCTTTCCCCTGAAAATGTTCCCATTGTATAGAGACTATCCAAACAATAAGGGCTACAACTTTCCCTCTCTGTCCGTAACCAAAGGAGACCTTTGGCATCATCAGTATCAGAAGAATGTGATCTCTTTTTGAGTATAAAAGCTCTATAGTATTTGAATAAATCTGGAAAGCCAAATCCACCTTAACTTCTCACAGCTGAACATATTTCGGGATGCACACCCTCTTACTTACTCCCCATAAGAAAGAATGAAATACTTTATCAATTTTATGCAATAATTTATTTGAAACTAGTATAGGTAATGATTGTATAGTGTACAGTACCTTAGGTAATAGAACCATTTTTATCGCATTAATTTTTGCCCATAGATTCAAACTGAGTCTTTCCTATTTTTTAATACTCATCATTAGCTTATCTATTGTTTTATCAATATTATACTGAACAATTATTTTAAAATTTCTAATTATATCTATACCTAAATATGTTACTCCATTGGGGGGCAATTTGCAATTCCAAGATTGTAATACATTCCTATCACATGTCCCGGATAGAGGAAAGATTTCAGTTTTGTCCCAAGTTACCTTATGTCCTGATAAACTACCAACTTCCTCAAACATTTGTTTAAGCAGTCGTCCACACACCTCAGGGTTTGAAAGAAGAATCATCATATCATCTGCATAAGTTAAAATTTTGACCTCAGTATTTCCAATACAAATTCCCTTAACTTCCTCACAGTGCCTTATATATGCCGCCAGTGGTCCCAAAGCTAAATTCAACACAAATGGCAACAGCGAGCATCCTTGCCTGGTACCTTTTGACAATGGAAAGAATTTGGATATCAATCCATTCATTAATACCTTTGCCGTACCATCTTTATGAATACAATCTACCATTCGCATAAATATAGGACCAAACCCCATTTTCCTTAATGTATATTCCAGAAACCTCCAATTAACTCTGTCAAAGGTCTTTTCAGCATAAAAAAACCTATAAATGTGTCTAACTCCCTATTGCTGTGCGCACCCATAACATCTAGTACCATTCTAAGATTATCATATCCGAATCTTCCCAGAGTAAAGCCTGCCTGTGATTCATCAATTAAACCCCCCACACATTCCATCAACCTATTTGACCATATTTTAGTTAAAAAAATTAAATCCACATTCAACAACGATATTGGCCTATAGTTTCCACACTTCTTATGATCCTTGTCTGGTTTAGGTATCACAACTATCAAGGCTTCTTTCATTGATTCACATAACGTCCCTGACATCAGAAAATCATTAAATACCTCACATAGAATTGGCGATAACGGAGTCACATATAATTTATAAAACCCAGAAATCAGGCCATCTGGCCCTGGTGACTTCCCATCATTCAGTTGTTGTATTGCATTCTGTATCTCATTAACATCAACCTTTGTTTCCATCTTAATTTTCCTTTCAGATGATAACTCAGAGATACTAATTTAACTAAAGAAATGGTTTAGATTTTCATTACTAGCAGAAAGTTCCTCTTTGTATAATCGTGAATAAAAAGTTTGGAAATAATCACATATTTCTACATTTATTTTATTAATGTTTCCCCTCCATCAGTTTGCATGGAAGTAATACATGTTTCAGTTGCTATTCTCTTTAATCTATTGGCTAACATTTTACCATTTTATCTTCAAATTCCCAAATGTTTGTTTAGTATAAAATGTTCCTTTTTCTGTCACTGTATGTACTTGGTTCATCATTTCACCTTCCAACTTCCTCAATTTCCTCTTATTTGACTTTGTTTCAAAAATTGTACAAGTCTTCTGCAACTCTGTAACATCCTGTTCCATCTTTTGAATAATCTCTAGGTTTTTTCCTTTTGCATGTGCCGACCTACTGATCAGCTCGCCTCTTAACACCGCTTAAAAGCAATTGCATACAATTTTAATGTCTGCCGAGCCCTTGTTGTCATTAAAGAAATGTTTAATACATTTTTCTAGACCTGGAGTGACCGACTGATCTTTAAGTGATCCTGCCTGTAATCTTCATCTTCTGGATCTCTCCTTCATAACCTTCATATTTATTTGTGTATCAAGTAATGCATGATCTGAAATTCCTCTTTCCTTAATCTCCGAACATATTGTCTGACTAACCAGTCCATTACTAACAAGCCAATAATCAATCCTTGAGTATGATTTATGAACTGGGGAAAATAAGGTATATTCTCTCTCCCTTTGATGCATTTCCCGCCACACATCTACTAACTTATATTTACACGCAAAATCATGAAACTCTCCACTAATTCTCTCACTTCCATATCCACAATCCGATCTTTGATCTAATTTACTATCCATTACCCCATTAAAATCTCCTGCTAAGATTATGGGGGTAATTCATAGAATTCAGCGCACAAGTGGCGCACGCGGCTGGCGCACAGTGTGCGCGTGCGAATCCCTGCGCCAGCCGCGTGCGCTAAAATACATTTCCGCGCACAGCGTATTCATGGATTCCAGCCACCAAAACCAGCCGTGGCGCACAGTGGCGCAGCGACCCTGCAGCAGCGCCAGTTACGCCCCCAAGAACACCCCTTGCGCAGGGAAAAGCCATCAAAATCCCCAATCCAGCGCAAAGGGCTGCGCTAACCCTGTACCAGCACGGCAAGCGGGCTACGTGTATCACTGGGGTGCACGGGAAGTTTCTCACGTGATTTCAGCTGGGTACGTGTTTTACTGGGGTGCGCGGGAAGTTTCACACGCGATTGGCCCTGAGCGAGCGGGGTATGTGTATTACTGGGGTGCGCGGGAAGTTTCACACGCAATTTCAGCAGGGTACGTGTATTTCAGGGGTGCGCGGGAAGTTTCACACGCGATTTCAGCAGGGTACATGTATTTCAGGGGTGCGCGGGAAGTTCCACATGTGATTGGCTCTGTGCGAGCGGGGTACGTGTATTACTGGGGTGCGCGGGAAGTTTCACACGCGTTTTCAGCAGGGTACGTGTATTTCAGGGGTGCGCGGGAAGTTTCACACGCGATTGGCCCTGTGCGAGCGGGGTACGTGTATTACTGGGGTGCGCGGGAAGTTTCACACGCGATTTCAGCAGGGTACGTGTATTTCAGGGGTGTGCGGGAAGTTTCACACGCAATTTCAGCAGGGTATGTGTATTTCAGGGGTGCGCGGGAAATTCCACACGTGATTGGCCCTGTGCGAGCGGCGTACGTGTATTACTGGGGTACGCGGGAAGTTTCACACGCGATTTCAGCAGGGTATGTGTATTTCAGGGGTGCGCGGGAAGTTCCACACGCGAATTTAGCAGGGTACGTGTATTTCAGGGGTTCTGGGGAGTACTACACGTGAATTGGCTGTGTGGGTCCTCCCAGGTGTTCGCTCTACAACCTCCACGGCCCCTGCAGGCAGCCCACACCACGGGGGACTACCCTGCACCCCTGCTCATGTCCCACAGGCAGCCCATCCACCATGGGCATGCCCCCCAGCCAGGCCACATGTCACCTTGCACTACTGATCAACAATGCATGTCTCCCAGCACCCCCACCCCCCAGCAGTGCAGGGCACCCTCCACCAGGCTCCCACCCCCCACCAGTCAGGGGCACCCTCCACCAGGCCCCCACTCCTGTCTCCCTGCACCCCCAACCCCCACCAGTCAGGGGCACCCTCCACCAGGCCCCCACACATGTCTCCCAACACCCCCACCCCCCAGGAGTGCAGGGCACCCTCCACCAGGCCCCCACCCCCCACCAGTCAGGGGCACCCTCCACCAGGCCCCCACTCCTGTCTCCCTGCACCCCCACCAGTCATGGGCACCCTCCACCAGGCCTCCACACATGTCTCCCAGCACCCCCACCCCCCAGCAGTGCAGGGCACCCTCCACCAGGCCCCCAGCCCCCACCAGTCAGGGGCACCCTCCACCAGGCCCCCACTCCTGTCCCCCTACACCCCCACCCCCCAGCATTGCCGGGCACCTGCCAGCAGGCCCCCACTCATGTCCAACTCATGTTCCCCTGCACCCCCACCCCCCAGCACTGTGGGGCACCTGCCAGTAGGCCCCCACTCATGTCCCACTCATATCCCCCTGCACCCCCACCCCCCAGCACTGTGGGGCACCTGCCAGCAGGCCCCAACTCATGTCCCACTCATGTCCCCCTGCACCCCCACCCCCCAGCACTGTGGGGCACCTGCCAGCAGGCCCCCACTCATGTCCCATTCATGTCCCCCTGCACCCCCACCCCCCTGCATTGCGAGGCACCTGCCAGCAGGCCCCCACTCATGTTCCCCAGCCAACATGTCATCACAATCTAGATCCCTGGTCCCTATGGTCAGCCTACAAATGCAAAACACCCACCCGAGTATTGCATCCACCCACTTAGAAATGGCAATAACATGATAGAACACCAATTGCAAGTTTGGAAATGAACACATGTCCCCCCCAATGGGTGTCAGTGAATCTCAAAACCCATATCATGATATGCATGAAACCAATGAGATGATACTACACATTGAAGTTTGATCAAAAAATATGTATTGAAGGAAACATGAATTGAATCAAAAATAAACAAACAGAAATGGGAATGTAAAAAAATAAAAAGAAGCATGTCCGTGAAAAAATGCAAAACCAAAAATCATAATCCAAAGGAATGGTGTCCAAAGTCACAGTACACAAAAGAAAATCCAATGGGAAATTATAATTGAAAGCCATTGCTCCATGGGTAAATTGTAAAATGAAAAGAAAATCCAACAGTGAACTATGTACAGATGAACAAGCCAGGGTCCATGATCCCAACAAAAGAAATGAAACCTATCTAACAACACTACCTAATAAAAAAAACTATATACAAAAATGTGGCCCATTGTCCAAAAGGTCCAAAAAAAATGCAAAAACAAAGGAACCTAACACTAACTACATAACTATTTAGGCATATAAGGGCAGCGGGCTAGTCCAACGGCTCACTGGATGTTGTCATGGGCCAGGGCATCATCGAACTCCTGTTCAATGGCTTGGAGGCGGGCATGTTCCCTGGCCCGAGGTCTTGCAGGGATAAAGCAGTGTCCAGCTCCAACTCCCTGCGAAGACCCTCGAGGCACTCAGCCCGCCTCAGCGCCCTCCGCAAGGAGTTCTCCGCCCTGACCATTGTGAGCCGTTCCTCCTCTGCCCGCTGCCACTCCGCACCTATCTGCTGGCCCAACCGCTCCCACACGGAAGCCACTCCCATTCCAGCGTTCTCCTGCCCTCGGCTGATGCCTGCACCCCTGATGTTGATGGCCCCGAGCCATGATGCCTCCGACGTCGAGCCTGCTGCTGCCTCCGACGCAACTGCCTGTGCCAGCATGACGGCATCCAGGCTGATGGAATCCACCGACGCCGTCGTGCACGTGCCCTGCCCGATGATGCCGTCACATCCTCCATCTGCTGGGGTCCAGTTGCTGGTGTGTCCACCCCTGCTGGACCTCCGATTCCTGACTGTGGCAGGGATGGGATCCCCACCGAGCTGGCTGCATTGGTCGGGGCAGGTCCACAGCGGGCATGGAGAACGACTGGTGCATAGTCTCCACAGAGGAGGAGAGGGTCGCCAGATTGGCCGACACATGTAGGAAACCCCCGACCATGGCCGATCCCAACTGGGCCACGTCGGCACGGTTCTCTCCGTGATGACGTGCATGCTCCTCCCGGGAAGCACGCACCTCATCACGAATTGCACCTGTGCGAAACGCGACACCAATCAGGACCTTCTCCATACAGCCAGGGGTCCCCTCGTACGCAGGTGGAGGGGAGTCAGATGACATGGACATCCCCCTTACCTGCGGACGGGCCTGGGATGGGGCATCCCTGCTGGTGCATGGTGGTGCAGTCACAGTGTCAGGGACAGTGACATGCACAGGCCCCTCCACGGCAACCTGTGCTGCCTCCTGCCCCTGCCCCTGGACTGCAACACTTGCACCAGCAGGGATGCCCCCATCAGGCCCCATGTGCGCCTCAGTAGCGGCCTCCTCCTCCTCTGTGGAAACCACCAACCTGGATGGCTCCACCTCGTCTTCTGCCGTTGCAAGCCACTGTGGGAGCTCACCCACCCCTTCGGCTGCAGCCGTGGGGGCATCCCCGCCGCTTTGCTCCACAGGGCCGTCTCCGCCCTCTTCTTCACGTGGCGCTGTGTAGAGGGAGACATAGAACACAAGCATCAGGGTACTGTACAATGGTCCCCTAGACAGGAAGCAATAGCAGATGAGTGGCACTGTCAAAGATCACTTCCATCATGTCCATCCACAACACATGGGTCAGTGCAGGTAAAACACATACGGTAACAGGCATGGCGCATGCTATGGACATTAGCATACATGTCCAAGGGATTCTTGAAACATACAATGTTGTTTTGGAACTCACATGAATCATGGGCCATGCCTATCACATGCACACACTTCACCCTAGTTTCATCCATCTGGCCTCGTACACCACAGACACAGTGGGTACAAGGATGACTAGGCTGCATCAGTGAACTTGAACATTGCGACAGACATGTGTCATGCATCCCTGGCATTCCCAAGTCACAGACACGCAGGTCAGACACACAGACATGGACAGCATACATGTACATGGCATCAGCACCCATCCCTCACCCCCACCCATGTCCAGGAACAGAGACTGGCATGCTTTCATGTGGCCATTCTGCATAGGGCAACCCATGTTGCATTTGAACACATGCACCAACCGTGTGGTTCACACATTACTGGTCTCACATGCATGACGTCCCTGCACACACACATGCATACATGGCCTATGTCACACATACATGCAAGTATCAGACAACCAGCACACTGCGACATGCCCTGTCTCACACAGCAATGCTTGGCCACTTACCGCTCAACTCCAGACGGGTCTGCCTCTCAAGGATCTGGGCGTGGAGCGCTGGGCCTACGCGTTCCAGAACCCTCATCTGGATGGTACTCATGCGGCCCCGGCCCCCCGCCACGAGGCGCCGGGCCTTCAAGAGGGTCCTGGACCTGCAGTCATCCCAGCGCTTCTTGACATGTTGGTAGTCGCGGACTGCCACCCCCTCCGCGTTGATGGCAGTCACAATGTCCGTCCAGATCCGAGTCCGTCCTTCCTTGTTGGCGCGCTTACTTCCGAAGAGGGCATCATACTGCCCCAGGACTTGCTCCACCAGGACACCAACTTCGGTGGCAGTGAAGCTGGTGCCCCTCTGCCTCTCTGGCCGGGGGTTGCCAGTGGTGCCAGATGTTGCAGTGCCCGACATGGCAACCCCAGAGGCAGGAATGGGTGGGCAACTGGGTCCTGAGGCTGGGCTGTGGAGCGATGGTATCCCAGTCGGGAGTCTTCTGTTCCAGCAGGGGTAGACACAGCAAATGGACCCCTGCAGATGGCTGATGTGCAGGCACTAAATGGCAGGGCACGGTGGCAGCAGGCAGGCAGGCAGGCAGGCAGCAGCAGATGGCTCATGGGAGGCTGCTTGGGGCTCTGGGGGACAGTAATTCGGCCTTTTGGGCAGGAGCGTGGTCTTCCGTGTGCTTACGCGTGGCCAGCTTGATACGGAGTGATTTGGCACGTGAAAATCTTGCACGTCTGCGTGTAAATCGAGGAAAGGCCCTTAGCGCTTAAGCGCATCAGCACGCATACGCAATTTCATTGGACCAAAGGCCCTTAGCGCATAAGCGCGTCAGCACGCATACGCGATTTCATTGGACCAAAGGCCCTTAGTGCGTAAGCGCGTCTGTGACGTTTTGCGCACGGGCGTTTCCCTGGCAGGGCTTGTAGATCCCACGTGCCTTTACATTGCTCTGTACGTGCTTTTCGTGGGGTGCGGTACGTGTGTTTTCCAGCCGTTGGGGTTCACACGCCATTACTTCACAGCGGGTGTTGGCTATGCGTTCTTCTACACGCAAGGCAGACGGTGAGTGGTAGCCCGCTCCCCCAGGCCCGATCGCGTGAAAAACTTCACGCGAACCCCTGTAATACACGTAGCCCGCTCCCCCAGGCCCGATCGCGTGAAAAACTTCACGTGAACCCCAGGCACAATAGCAGTATGGGACATTCATCATTGCTGTATATTGGCGCTTTTGTGATGCGCATGGACGCTACCGCCCGCCTTTGTGTGGCGGACGTGTTTAGGCCTGTGCGTGTCTTTGGCCGCGCGTGGCTTTGCCCTATTCGATTCCATGAATACGTGTGGTTCACGTGCGTGTGGGCGTTCCGTCTGCTTCCCAGCAGTACATCCCAGTTATGCCCTTATTTTCGCGCGTTGTTCCCCATTCCGCGTGTTACATCCCGTGTTTGGCCCCCTTTTTGGTGTGTGCGCCGAGGTTGTGCGCTTTCACTGTGCGTGTCGCGCACGCCGTTCGGGATGTTTCAGTGACGTGTGCGCCATGCACGGGTTTGGCGCACATCCCGAGGAAAACACGCGCAGGGACTTCCATGAATGCACGTGTGCGCGTGCGCCTGTTTTTTCGCGCTTGCGCCTGCTTGCGCATAGATTTTCGGCGCACGTTTGTTCCATGAATCGGCCCCTAAATCTTCTCCCCCCATTTCATTCAGTAGATCACTCAATGTAGCAAAAAAATTTACATTTGGAGAGCATGGAGCACACACAGTTCCCACTGTCACCTTCTTACCATCACAAAACAGATCTGTTAGCAATATACGACCCTCATGATCCTTTATTATTTTCCATACTTTGACTGGTAATCCCTTTCTAAATAATATACTCACTCCTCTCGATTTAGAGTCATAACAGTTATAAACAACTCACAGGTACCTAGAGTTAGTTAAAAGACATTCAGATTGCTCATTTAAATGAGTTTCCTGTAGCAATATTATTTCTCGTCAATCCCTCCAGATCCTTCCCATAACTTTCTGTCACTTAACAGCACAATTTATACCTTTCACATTCCAAGAAACAAGATTCAGTGGTTTCCTACTTTAGTGTACTATATTGACTTGTCTATGAGTATAGGCTGAGTATACACATCTTTTTTCAATTTCACTAAACCAACAATCAATACAGTAAGGAAGGAGAGAAGAGAAAGAAAAGAAAACAAAAGAAGGAAACACCTAAAAAGAAACAGACAACAAACATAACACTTCCACACAAACAAATAGACTAACAATCAGAAATCTAAAACAAAAGAAACAGACAACAAACATAACACTTCCACACAAACAAATAGACTAACAATCAGAAATCTAAAACAATGTCACAACTTGCAAAATCAGATAATTATCTGACCTTAAATGAGCACATTTATATACAACTAACACATTGTTCTGAACTATTCTTGCCAGTAGATCTATGCCTATTTAAATACAAATCATTATCATCAGTACTTTCCCCATCCTTCACTTCAATTATGAATCCTACCCCTTTTAATCTCTTTCAATTCCTTCCAGCTTAGCCAATAGCTGGACCACTGTCGCCAGCAAGAAGTTGTAACCAACCTTACCTATTAGTTTTGCAGAAGTCATTTCCCATCCAAAATACATATATATTCGCACCTTCGTGATATAATAACTATCTAATTTGAGACCCTGTCCCCAATTTACATAGAGCACATCTAACTCATATTATTCCTAATGAATCCTATATATTCTATTTTCCTTCAACAGTATTCAAATATGGCACAACCCATTTAAGTTATATAAATCATATACACTAACATAGTTTAGATGTTATTCCCTTCAACCATCATAACTACCACCCCCCCAACCCATGTGAGCTATTCTACAGTACATGTTGTCACATTATCCCTAATAGTAATAACATATCATAAAGTGGCACCCTCCATCTCCCTCCCCTCCCACACCCAAATTGAAATATCTCATCCACCCCATAACCCAACGTGTCAACATCTCACTCAACATTCTACCAGAAGACAGAAGGAGGAAAGATCATCAAAACAAATCAACCATTTTTAGTGCATACACTCCCCCTTACAAAGAATGAGAGTCATGTCTTGTCCACTCCTTCTCCAGGGATAACACCCGTCCTAGATGACTTTGTCCCACATGTATATCCTCATGCTTGGCTGCAGTACATAAAACGTAGCCAGTCGATATTGCAGTCCTATTCAATCTCCCACTTCCTTCACAATATTTCCAAAGGAAGTCCAATGGTGTACACTTCACCATACACCAATATTGTCTCAATTCCACAACCCGAACCTTTTATCATATTCATAACCTCCACCAGAAGTCCAGCATATCATTTAACCTTGAACCAAAATCTCATTCCACTTATTGTGGGGAGTCTGTCTCAACATGCTTTTCCTTATTACCCAGTATATATTCCAAGACAAGCTCCTCTTCATGTGCATGACCTCAAAGCGCTTTGAAAGATCTGTAATGCATTGAATACAATCCTATCTTGCAGACGAGCACAATTAGAGATTTCCAGGCAGTGCTCTTTTTTTCAAAGTAGCAAGTCCCAAAAAATAAGTTAAAGGTGATATGTTCTCGGGCCAATTTTACACACAGAACCTTTTATTTCCTTGGCTTTTTCCTTCACAATTATTGTTATTGAGTGGTAACAGAACACTAAGTGCCCCTATTGCACAAAGTTGCATGTAGAAGGGCGTTTTGCTTTGTTGGCTAACTTCCATAGTACAAACTGTCCGTTTTTGAACCAACAAAAGCTCTATGAACTTCTAGTGGCCGTGAAAATCTCTTATTAGAAAGCGCTCCCTGCATAACTTTACTGCTTCTTAGCACTTCAGCAACTTGGTGATTCCTCCAGCAGACCTTCATGTGAGAACAAATTAGTATTTAGTTTTTTACTAAAGATATTAGGCGAGTCTTATGTCTTCTGGGAGGTTAATATGCAGGCAGCCAGTGATTGCAAAGTAGTGCTGTTTCATTTGGACTTGCGCGTAATAACAATGAATACCCTTCCAAAGTCACTTTTAATACAAACAAAAACAGCGTTGCACACATAAAAGATGGAATTGCATCGTATTATCTGCACTGCATGAGTCGGGCTAAAGTGTACTTAGAGTCCTTGCTATTACAGGGATCAGCAAAGCTGCTGGCGCACGTGCTGTTGCTACAGTGAATTTCCGAACAACATTACCCAAGTAGTATGTCCTCGTTGTTTTTCATGCAATAAACATGCATCAATAGCAGCCAGGAACCGGCAAACAACTCCTTGATAGACCACAGGAGCCGTCGTTTCACCGGATAACTGCACAGTTATAAGCTGGAGACTGGCAATTGCCTCAGGCGATAACGTTTGTTGCCATGGAGTGAGAGGCTATTAGTACATTGTGCATAAACAAAACGACGTCATTTTATTGTTATATTGTACATTTTGCCCCATGAAGGAAGCATCAATCCATTTATGAAATGAGAGTCACAGTTTACTGCCGGAATTTAAAGGTGTGAACAGAGACATTTGGCTGGAATGTTTGTGCATAATGGCTAAGATAGAGTTTAGAAGGGACAAACATGTTTTAGTTTGTTCATATGTGGAGGATGTGTATTCATCCACTCTTTTCTGTGAAATCCTTAATGGCGCAATGAAACATTTTCTCATGTCTTCCTAGGCAGTGTTGCATGTCACCCCTCCTGGGCAACATGGTAACTCCCAAGGATCTGTGTGTGGTCACATGGCGGTAACCATGTGACCAAGTCAATAAAAAGAACGAGGCGCTTCCGACGGCCCCCCTGCTGGGCAACGCCACCCTCTAACTGGTCTAGCCATGTGACCATGGCTGAATGGCGCAACCCCGGCATGGGTGCCCCCAGAGCCGGGTCTGCTGTGAGCTGGGTGACCCCAGCCACGTGGTCCGCTCCGGTGATCGTGGGCAAGCGGGGTGCCCCCTGCTCCTTTGTTTGCGGCATGATTGCGACACTGGCTGAGGCCCGCCCGGTGACCCTAGGTGGGCCCCAGAACAGGCAGTAGAGCTGCCGACAGTGTTTGTTTATAGCAGGGGTGATTGTTGTGATGTTTATTACCATGGGTATCAATACACTGTGCTGAAACTATGATGTTAATGAGTTCTGTAACCATGACGGCATGTTCGTGTATGGTTCCAGAATGTTGATGGGACCATACACGAAGTTGCCTGAACAGATGAAGGTTGGCCTCCATGGGGGCTTCTCCCAATAAAACCACATACTATATAAATAACACATGTAGTATGATTAAGCGTTATTATCACACTTCTTAACAATTGGCGACGAGGATTCCACAGGGAGGAAGCCCCCAGAAGCAATGAATAACAAGTGCTGACTCGACAACTGCATCGAAAAATGGTGAGGCAGCAGAACCCACGGAAAAATTATATCTGATTGAAGGCAAGTGGATTGAAGTAGCGGCGATCGCGGAAAAAAAAAAAAAAAACAAAGAAGAAAATGTGCTTACGTTAGTTGGCATCATTTGAACGCTGCGCGAGGCGGACATGAGAAAACGCTAGAGGAAGGCACCCACGTGCGTGGTGTGCGTGCCGCCATCTTAAGGGATACGATATTTTTCATCACACCGGCAAACGCTACGCGGAAGGCCGTCAATGTGCGTATCATGACAAGGATGAAAGTGGTGAAGTATACGCTGGCCTGCGTGTGTTATTGTAAGTGAATGACAGCATTCAGTGGTCCATACGAAGTAAATGTGAATGCGCCCCAAGTGGAACAGCTGATGTGAATTGAGATAAATGTAAAGCACGTTTAAATCAAAACACGCGCATATTAGTGTGGGAACGTTGGGATTGCCGGAGTTACATATAAATGCATTGCCGGAGTTACATATAAATGCATTAAAGACATAAACACTGAAATAAAAGTTGGCATATGGCACTGAGCTTCAAGGAGTGAAAGTTGATACAGTTGCAAGACAACTTGGAAAAAAAAAAAAAGAGGATCAAGGAACGATGCAGAACATAGCAGCTCCAATGAAATTTTTGGCACTGCCTGGAGATCCAGTGTGTCCTTGGGAACAGTGGCAGGACAATTTTCAAGTATACTTAAGGGCGATAGGAGGTGCCAAGTTTAATGATGATTTAAAAGAGGCCACGTTGCTTAACTGTATAGGTGCAGAGGCACTCAGGATCTTCAGGAACTTACCAGAATTGGATCACACAGATGTAGTTCTGGGTGGTGAATCCTCAAGTGGAGCCAGAAAATATGATGTGGCAATAACTAAACTAAACAAACATTTTGGAAATAAAACTAACATTGTGTTGGAACGTTATAGATTCTTTTCAAGGAAACAAAATAAGGGTGAAAGCATTGATGCTTACATAGCTGCGTTGAGAGGTCTGTTGGCTACGTGTATCTTCACAGGAGTGGCGGAGGAATACTTGAGAGATCAACTGGTTCTACATGTGGCAGATCCTCGCATACAACAGCGTTTGTGGCAGGCAAAAAACCCTACATTGGAACAAGCAATTGAAATAGCTAGGTCCATAGAACTTGGCGAGAAATGCATGAAGGAGGTTCAGAATAAGATGGAAAATGCAGAAATAAAGTCAGTTAGAGAAACAATCGATGGACAATATGGTAGTGAAGAGGATTTGATTGCAATTGTCAAAAGAATAGTCAGGTCTGACAATGATGCTGGATCTAGACAGGGAAGAGACAGTGCATACAGAATGAACAACAAGTGTTTCAAATGTGGTGGATTTAGACACATAAATGTAGAGAAAGACTGTCCTGCTGTATCAGCTGAATGTTATAAGTGTGGACTAATAGGTCATTTTGGAAAAGTGTGTCGCAACAATAGAGGCAGAGGCAGATTTAATGTCCGTCATGCGAGAAATAATGGTCGATATGGTAGAGGAAGGAGTGCTGCCATGACAAGCATAAAAGCTTTGGAAGAAATTGGTGGTCCCAGTAGTCTATTAGCCATTACAGACAGATTTGAAGAGGAAGTACAGATACTTGCATTCACACCAAATGAGAGTGGTTTGGGCCCGTGGGTGCCAATGGAAATAGATGGGATAACGTTGCAAGTCATGGTGGACACAGGTTCTCCATATACTATGGTGGATGTGGACACATATGTGAACATACTAAAAAAAAAAATGGAAGAATTGAAATTGACCAAGATTAAAGCGACCGGATATGGTAAGACTCCCATTAATATAGTTGGGTACGTTTGGGTACATTTAAATTTTGAAGGAAGGAAGACATACTGCAGATTGTATGTTGCTGAAAATGGATTTTCCATAGTTGGATGGTGGGAACAAGCATCATTGAAGATACAGATACATCCAGGCGAGAGTGTGCCTATTCTTTGCATAAATGGAGACAGCTGTAGTACATCGGAGAATTTAGCCAAGAGTTTTCCTAAAGTCTTCAATGATAACATTGGAATTCTTAAAGGTTTTAAGCATCGGATTATACTTAAAAGAGGAGCAAATCCTGTGGTACATAAGGTAAGAAACATACCTATAGGCACTAGAGAAGCATTGAAAAGAGAATTAGATAAATTGAGCATGCAGGACATCATTGAACCCATCGAAAGCTCTGAATGGTTATCCCCTATTGTTATTGTTAAAAAAGCAGACGGATCAATAAGAATGTGTGTTGACCTGAGAGATTTGAATGCCAACATCTGGGTAGACCGCCACCCACTACCTAATATAGGAGAGATGTTGACCACGATGAAGCCAGCGAAATTTTTCACAACACTCGACTTATCGTCAGCATATCACCAGGTAGTGTTAGATGAAGAATCCAGACATTTAACATCATTTATAACACCATTGGGGGCATTCAGATACACAAGGATGCCGTTTGGATTGGCTTCTGCGGCTGCAGTATTTCAGAGATTAATGCATCATTTGTTTGATGGTCTTCAAGGGGTTCATTATTTTCAGGACGATATCCTGATATCCGCAATGTCTGAAAAAGACCATGATGCTAAGTTGTTAGGGGTGCTACAAGTTATACAACAGAAAGGCATGACACTCAAAATTGAAAAATGCAAGATAAAGAAAAACGAAGTAACTTATTTAGGTCATCGCATAAATGCGGATGGTATAAAACCCAAAGAGTCATTGGTCGACACCATTCTCAAGATTCCTGATCCATTAAATAAAGACCAACTCCGAAGTTTTTTAGGATTAACAGAGTACTATTCAAAGTTTGTGGATCACTACGCTGATAGAACAGAACAATTGAGAAGTCTGATGTGCAAAGGTATGAAATTTCATTGGTCTGAAAGATGCAAGAAGGAGTTTGAAACAATGAAGTCATTAATAAACAGAGCACCTGCACTAAAAATGTTTGACTCAAGTGCCAAGACCAGAATATCAGTAGATGCCAGCAACATGGGCTTAGGGGGTGTATTAGAGCAGATTCAAGATGGTGAGGTAGTTCCCATTGCCTTTGCATCCAGGACATTGAGAGGAGCTGAGAAGAATTATTCGACTATTGAGAAGGAGGCTTTGGGAGTTAAATGGATTCTAGAACATTTCAAAAGTCTCATTTGGGGCATACCAGTTGAAATCAGAACTGATCACAAGCCACTTGTACATGTTTTAAATTCAAAGAATCCCCACATGACTTCTCCACGCATAAGGAGGTGGAGGTTAATTATCATGCAATACAATATCAGTATAAAATACACCCCTGGAAAGACCAATGTAGTGGCTGATTGCTTTTCTCGTCTACCATGTAACTGTGACACGATTGAATGTGATGACAAAGGAGAACTTACAGATGATCAAAACATGGAGTGTATAATAGCACATATACACCCAGGGTTTTCAAAAGAAGATTGGATTGAGGCGAGAGAACAAGATCTTGAACAAAAATCGTTAAGAAAAGCTATTGAAAACGGATGGACAGAGACTGAGGAGAATATCAAATCTTGGGAAAAGATAAAAGACGAATTATCAAGTGATAATACATGCGTTTATCGAGGAGAACGAATAATACCTCCAGTTAAAATGAGAGAGAAAATTATGAAATTAGCGCATGAGGGCCACGTAGGAAGAAACTTAACAAAAAGAAGAGTAAGAGAAGCTTATTGGTGGCCCAACATGTGGGATGAATTGGAAGCTATGGTTAGGGATTGCTCAGCATGTGCAGTAAGTGATAAGAGCAAAACAACGCACATCACACCATTACAACCAGTGGAAGTTCCAAATACCGTGTGGACTAAACTAGCAATTGATATAGCAGGACCATATGAAACTTTAGGACCGCAAAAAGTCTATTTCATTGTACTGGTTGACTATACGTCTAAATGGGTGGAATGTGGAGTTGTTGAGGAATCAATATCAGCGAGGAAAGTTACTAAGTTTTTAGAGGAAATCTTTAACAGAGAAGGGGAGCCTCTAGAAATAATATCTGACAATGGAGCTCAATTTATGTCACAAGAAATCCAGAAATTTCTTAAAGAAAGGGCCATCAAACATAACACAACAGCTTTATACCATCCCATGGGGAACGGATTGGTGGAGAGGATGAATCGTTTCATAAAAGGTATCATTCAATTAGCTATTGTCAACAACATACCATGGAAGGAAACACTAAAGGAGGCACTTAACACGTATAAAGTTACCCCTCATTCAACGACTGAAGAAGAACCTTTCACTTTTATGAGAGGGAGAATAGCTACAAACAGATTCAGACCTGCGTGGATAACAAAAAAAAAACACAAAGAAATAAATTTGGAAGAAATAGTTAACAGAGTAAAAAGAAAACAAGAAGAATACAAAAATTATTACGACAGACAGAAACGTGTTCAAGAAAGCAAGTTTGAAAAAGGAGATTGGGTTAGAGTAAGAGAACCCAAAAGAGTGATGAAAGGAGAGTCAACATTTCGTCGTCCTCAGAAAATAATGGAGTGTTCTGGAAAATCGGTAATTCTAGAAGATGGAAAGAAGTGGTCATGTAATGATGTTATTTTGGCAAAGGAGGAGGAAGTTGTAAAACTCAATGAAGAACAGTTGGCAAAGGGAGAAATGTTTAAAGACAAGTTCAATGACTTGGGATATATGAACAAAGCAGTTGCTCAGGAGAAAGTGACAAAAAATGAAATACAAAAAAAAAATATAGAGAATGTTCAGTCATCTTCAAGAGTTAGGAAAAGAGCGTGGAATTATAATGAAGACTATGTATATTATTAAAGAGAAATTGTGACTTAGAACTACAACAACACAAAGAAGCAAGAGCATCAAAAGATATACAATACTTTATAAGTGTATCCTTTTCTTGAATTGGCAATAAGTCAACATGATATATATATAGTTAGGAAATGTTAGTGGTAACATTTTTTAAATTTTAAACTTAGTTTGTTCAGTTTAATATAGAAGGGAAGATGTTGTGATGTTTATTACCATGGGTATCAATACACTGTGCTGAAACTATGATGTTAATGAGTTCTGTAACCATGACGGCATGTTCGTGTATGGTTCCAGAATGTTGATGGGACCATACACGAAGTTGCCTGAACAGATGAAGGTTGGCCTCCATGGGGGCTTCTCCCAATAAAACCACATACTATATAAATAACACATGTAGTATGATTAAGCGTTATTATCACACTTCTTAACAGTGATTGACTGCTTATTGTGCATTCCGATTGGGTAAGGGAAGGTCAAAAATGAACACAAGGTGCTAATAATGTTTAAATACAACCGAAAGGCTTGAATCTAGGACATGTAATCATCCATGTAAACAAAGTAAGTGACTTCCTACCTCTTATGACACCATCACTGTGCACTAAGCGAGGGTCAGCATAACGTTCATTCCCCCAAACTAGGGTCATATTTGGACGCAGATAAAAGGGTTGCAAGGGAGTGTTCTAATCCAGTGGCAATTTGTTTTTGAAAAAAGAGGCAAAACGCAGCCAAATAGAGGAAACGCTAATCCGTGTGGAGGAGAATATGTGACTACTGAAGTCACGCAGAGTGCTTGCTGAGGTGGGAGGCACCCAGAATAACTAGAGCAGGGAGAGTTGGGCAGGTAACATGGGGAGCGCCTAATTATTCATGAAAGTGACATATCGTATGTATTTGCTCCACCGTCAGAGACGGAACGGAAAAGAAACCATTACCACGTAAGATTGCGCAAGGAACACAAGCATCATAACTCACTTGCTGTCCTTCAGATGCACACTCCGTTGTTGCACGCCTTCATCTATTTTCTTTCCCCACTGCCTGCCACACTATATTGACCACGGGGCCTCAGCATATGACTGCATGCATATAACGTGTCCTCGATTACCGCACATCTTCAAAGAGAAACGTCATTCTGGAGCACGTTCATAGGTGCTTTCCTCAGTTTCAGGCCCATAAAATTAGTCATTGTTATTGTTTTCTTCCAACATGAATTCTAACGTTCTAAATAGTTAAAATAACGGCAATCTTTACAGTGGCCATTTTACACGTACTTTTGAAAGTATATTTTGAATAATTAAAAAAAAACAACCTTAACATATAAAGTCTAATTCCAACTTCCATAATTCAAACACATGGGGCCTCATTACAAAACAGGCGGTCCGGAAATAACGGTGGCGGTAAACCCACCGCCACCGTTGTTTCCGGACCGCCTGATCCCGACTCCTGCAGGCGGGAGGTGATGTTCCCACCAGGTTTGACCTGGCGGGTTTAACACCGCCCGCCTGCAGGCGGACGAGGAAACACCGGCAGCATTACGAGATGCTGCCGGTGTTTCCATGATCCCCATTCCCATTGAGTCCCGTAGGACTCAATGGGAATGGGGATTAACACCATTCCGCCTCCGTGATTCCCGGAAAACCGGGGTTGTAATGGTAATACGAGTTTACCGCCTCGGTTACCGCCGGACTCGTAATGAGGCCCATGATGTCTAAATGTATAATTAGTGCTGTTCAGGCCTCTCTTTTTTCTTCCTTGATAATTTTGTGAACTCCATATCTGAAGATGTGCCTTGCATGCGATTTGAATCTAAATCAGACAAAAAAGCTTCAGCAGATTTGTGCTTAGTAAAAGAATGCAGATAACCATCAGTTATTACTCTGAATATGGCAGGGTAAATCATATAATATTTCAAGTTTTTTTCCCAACCTTTCATCTTAGCTTTGTCAAACGCTCGCCTCCTTTCCAGTACATCTTTACTCAGGTCTGTAAATATCATTATTTTGTTGCCACCCCATGCCAAGTCTTTCATCTTGCAAGCTCTTTTTAAAATGAGTTCTTTCACTGGGAACCTCAGAAATGTAACAATAAGGTGTCTTGGCTTTTCCCCTATGGATTTGGGTCCAAAGGAACGATGAGCTCTCTCTATCTGCAAAGATACCTTGGAATCTAAATTCAGTATCTTTGATAAGGTTTCTTGTAAAAAGTCAATTGCATTACACCTTTCAGTGTTTTCTGGAAACCCAGCAATTCGAAGATTATTCATTCAGGGAAAGTTTTCCTGTCGAGACAATTTCAAAGTAATTTTCTCATTGACTATTTTCAGCTTTCTCACTTGGTTCATTAGTCTTTGAGTCTTCTCATCCACTATAGTCAGATGTTCCTCCGCTTTTATCTCTGCTACACCCAATGTTACCTTGGTCAGCAACTCCAGCAGTCTATCTTCTAGATAGATTCTAGAACTGTCGGCTCCAGGGATGGCAGCATAACAGCTGTGCTCCTGTGCCTATGCGGATTCCCTCTTATAATTAATATATATGTGCCCATTACCTCTGAGGCAACTCAGCCAGCTAAGAGGCAAGAAGGAGTGGCGAGAGAAGACAGTGATGAAAGCAGAGAAGGTAAATATAGAATTTAATTTTAATATGGTTTGTTGAAGACATTTGTAAAGTAGAGAAACATTTTTTATATACAAAGTACTTACACAGTTATTCATTAGAGGTAGGGCAAGTACCTCTTTTCAATGAGTCGTTCTTGGTCGGTAGCTTAACAGAGCAAAAAGAACTTGTGGAGGTGCGGAGTGAAATACACTAACACTAATGAACAAGAATCTCCAGTGTTGTCTGATCAGAAAGGGGTTGTTAATAGTTATCGAGAATCTGTGTGATTTACCCGCAGCTCAATAACCCGCGACGGAAATGACTGCATGGGAAATGTACACAATACAAATAATTTCGTACATTTCCCATGCGGACATCCATTCAAAAACAACCCCAAATCCATACAATCAAACACCCCCAACCACACCCCCAAGACACCCCCACCATCAACATACCCCAACCCCCCAATTTACCTAAAATTCCGACGCACTGTGTCCCTGCGGCGCCCGTTTCCTTTCACTTCCGTGATCGGTAACCGGCGCCACAGGGTCCTTTTCTTTTTTTTTTTTACTTTTAATATAGTGATCGGGGTGTTGCGGCGGACACCCCTGCAGCCCCCAGATTATTTATTTTTTTCAGTCAGGTGAGTTGCAGGGGTGTCCCCCGCAACCTCCGCTCACTATTCTACATAGTATAGTGAGCGCGGTGTGGCAGGGGACACCCCGTGGCTTTTTTTTCAGTCAAGTGAGCTGTGGGGGTGTCCCCCGCAACACCCCACTCACTTTACTATATAGGATAGGGAGCGGGGTGTTGCGGGGGATACCCCCACAGCCTTTTTTTAAATTTTATTTATTTGACCGACCCCACCGAAAGACCTAAACACATACCACAATAAATTCTAACTTTTGGTAGTTTGAACTTTTCGTGGTATGTGTTTTAGGTCTTTCGGTGGGGTCAGTAATTTAGTTCCGGTAATTTTGGCCTATTCCATTATCAAGGTAAGCAGTATCTTGACATTTCCATGCAGACACATTAATAGATTGCGCACAGAGGATGTTGGCATGAGACGTGCATTGACATTGAGGAAAGGAGCGTAAGCATCTAGTGATGTCAGCTTAAAGGGTGTGTGATCTGATTTACTGCCGCGAGGGCACTTGAAATTAGGGCGATGGATCAACGGATAAGATTAGCAAAAGATGGTGGTTCCGACCCGTGAGTTTTGCATGTGTAAATGTGAGGAAAACACAGGTAAGATACTGTGATGAATCCTACGGACACATCGCTAAACCCGTGCCTAAAGTCTCCTTTCAGGTGGTCAGGGAAAGGCAGACTCTTCCTGATCCTGACGTTAGGGGTGGTGTTCTGTGGGAGGATAGTCTGGGAGGAGAAAGGGTCCAGGGGAGTTAGAGGATTCCATGGGGTGAGACGCAGTATTTGTCTTCCTCTAGGGATGACAACTCCTCAAGGCCAAAGTCTGTAATGGCTTGTTGTCTTAACAATCTTTTCTTTCCACGATTTAAACAAATAAATATGGGTAGAAACAATCACCAATCCCTAGGCATCGGAAGAAATAAAACCCTTCCAAAACCCTGGAGATTGATAAAGCTCAACACTTCCCTGACTCTCAAAGGTACAGTGTTAAAAGGAAATCTGTGAATAATAACAATGTAAACCCTAAAGAACTGTATTCCTCTTTACAATCAAGTCTGGTGACTGGTCGTTATCATAATTCTTTAAAGGAAATCATAAAGAACAGAAACAAGTTTGAAAATGAAAATCAAGCCAACAAAAAAAAACTTTGCCATTAGGGACTACAAGTCCCATAATTCCCTCAGTACTGGGACGAAGAAGAGGGCTAAAGAGGAGCAATGCTACAGGAGTGGTCAGGTCATTAATAGAAATGACCCACACCTGAGAGAAACTAGGAGGCTTGAAAGGCCCCCTCGGGTGCAAGCTATAGGTGGCTGATTGAGCAGATCGAGCAGGAAGAGCAGTCTTGCTGTGGGCAGCCGACACAGAAACTGGAGGAGGGAGAAGACGCCGGGACCACTGTTAGGAAGAAAGCAGCAGCCAGTCCTGGTGCCACAAGCTTGCCCTCTGAAGACTTATTTTACAGAGGCTGCGCAGCGGGAAGCGAAAGCGAGGAAAGCTTTCCTACCCAAGAGGCTTTCTCCGGTTGCTGGCGAGCGCCAGATAGCTCAAGGCAGGCATTACTAAACAGTAAGCACATCACACAAATTTCCAAAAGCATTCTTTCAGATCCTTGCTAATGCTGCTTGCAAATGTTTGCTGCAATCCTGTCCAACACTTCACGCTGTAGCCACAAGCTAACATTTTTTCCCATTCACACCTATCCATATTTCGCAAAAAAGTTACCACATAGCCAGTCCCTGGTGGCCATGCCCACTTTAACCCCATTGCCGGTCCCTCCATAAACTGGGCAGCTGGGGCTTTCTTTTTGGGGTCTGAGTTCTGCTTTTCTCATTGCTTAAGGAGGTACACAGAGGTTACCATCGAAACATGCATTAAGGGACAAGACCACAACGCTGTCTCTCTTTCCCATGTTCAACACATGCCGTCGGAGCATCAGGAATTTGCAGACGTGCTCTCAGAATCCCTGGAAAGGTCTCTATCACTGCATCGACCTGAGGACGGTTCCATTGACACTCTACCTGATGCCCTTGTACTATTCAGCCGCATGTTTATTCTGTCCTCCCCAGAAAAGAGAGTGGTGAGAGAGTACCTGAAAATTAATTTAAAGTATGGTCTGATCTGACCCTCCAAATCACCGGCAGGTGCCTCACATTCTTTTGTTCCCAAAAAGGAAACCACGGAACTCTGCCCTTGCCTGGACTACCGTGGTCTCAACCAAGTCACTAGAAAGGACAAATATCCACTTGCTCTGATTTCAGAGATTCTGGATGCTCTTTAAGGTGCAGTAATATGCTCCAAACTCGATCTGCGAGGAGCCTACCATCTTATTTGCATAAAAGCCGATGATGAGTGGAAAACAGCTTTTTGTACGCCCTTTGGCCATTTTGAATACCTCGTGATGCCCTTTGGACTGATGATGCCTCGCCGTATTCCAGAGATTTATTGATAGAGTGTTCTCTGACATACTTTTTTCAATTCATAATTTTCTATTTGGACAACATTCTTATCTATTCCAGGAGAAAGGAGGAACATCAGGAACATGTCCAACAAGTCTTAATGCGATTACTTAACGACCAGTTATTGGCTAAACTGGAAAAGTGCCAGTTTCACTGTGCTTCCATTCAATATTTGGGCTTTGTTATAAATCAATCCGATATCAACATGGATCACTGTAAAGAGTCTGCCATAACAACCTGGCCTCATCCGATATCTTTTAAGCAAGTTCAGTCCTTCCTTGGGTTGGCCAACTTCTATCGAAGTTTATTCCTACTTCTCAGAAGTTATGTCACTGATGATCTTCTTACTAAAGGAAAAGCGGCCCCCTTGTCTGGTCGTCAGAGCAAGAGGAAGCCTTGTCACTACTGAAGAAACTGTTCACAGAGGCTCCTGTATTATGCCAGCCTGACACTGAAAAACCTTTTCTAGTAGAAACAGATGCGTCTGAGGCAGCCATTGAAGCAGTTTTTAAACAAACTCAGGAAGATGGAAATGAACACCCAATTGCGTATTTGTCAAGAACACTTTTGGAATGGGAGAGTCAGTAATCAGCCTGGGGAAAAAGTGTGACTAGCTATTCGGCATGCTTTTTTGGATCGGCATCATCTGCTATTAGGAGAGAATCATCCTGTACAGATTAGGACTGATCCCCGAAAGTTCCAGGTCTTGCAATCTACGGAGTGCGAAAATAGCAGACAAGCCTATTGGGCTAACGTTTTTGCTCAATTCCAATTCCAACTGATCTACATACCCGGGTCCCAGAACAAACTTGCTGATGCATTATCTAGGTGCCTGTCTCACGTGTCCTATCCCACTATTCCACTATTCTTCAACCAAAGGTGTTTGTTTGTCCTGTGGATAGTTTTCTGGACCAAGTACATCATGATGCTCTACAATCTCGAGAATGGCAGGAACTATATCTCTCTAACCCTTACGAAGAAAGGTGGATATATGTTTAGGGAGAATTGCTTGTACTTACCTTCATCATCCACAAGACAAATGGCCCTTAAGATGTGTCATGTTTCCCTACCAGCCAGTCACAGAGAGATTACCAGAACTTTCCAGCTCTTAAAACAACAGTTCTGGTGGCCTTCCATGGGACAATCTGTGAGAAATCATGTTCAATCCTGCATTACATGCGCCCAGAATAAGACCCCGAAAGACAAACTACCCGGTCCATTACAATAACCACCACTCCCTTCCAGACCGTGGCAACAGATTGCCACAGATTGTATTGTGCATCTACCCTCTTGAAGAGGCTGCACTACCATCATGGAGACTATTGATACGTATACTAGAATGGCAAATTTTACCCCACTCACTACGCTACCCTCAGCTGCTGAAATGGCTATAGTTTTTGTCACAGACATTTTTAGGCTCCATGGCTTGCCTTCTTCCATTATTTTGGATCGTGGCATTCAGTATATTTCCAGGTTGTGGGCCCAGCTCTGCAAATTGCTAGGGATCGGGAAAGCTATGTCATCTGGTTATAATCCTCAAAGCAATGGCATCACAGAAAGGACCAATCAGTCTCTCGAACAATATCTTTGCTGTTTTTTGACACACACGGTTGAAGACTGGGTATCCCTATTACTGGTTGTGAAATTTGCTTATAATGATGCAACTCACATTTCTCTACGACACAGTCCCTTTTTCTGCTACCATGGGTTTCATCCCATGGTCTTACCCTCAGTGACACCCGATCAAAGCAATGTTCCTGCTGTTGACAGGTAGATTTCTGACATAGTGTCTATACATAATCAGGCAATAGTTCACCTGGAAAAAGCTAGAGCAACTATCAAGCGTTTCACTGACAGGCAAAGACAACTAAGCACATCATACAATATCGGAGACGTGGTTTGGCTTTCTTCAAAATACCTCCTTTGACATCTTCATCCATCCAGGTTGTCTTCTCTGTATTTTGGTCCTTTTGCAGTGAACAGTATAATCAACCCTGTCAGCTTTCGCCTTAGCTTGCCTTGTACCTGGAAGATGATACATTCCATTTTTCATGTTTCCCTGTTGAAGCCGTATGTTTCGTCTACATCCTCGCCTGCAGTTCCACCCCCTGTTGTCACTAAGGAACATTAATTGGAGTTTGAAGTCTCTTGCATTTGTGATTCCAGATATAGGAGAGACCGTTTGCAGTACCTTGTGGAATGGAAAGGATATCCACCCAGCCAGCGGACTTGGGAACCTTTGTCCTTCCTTCATGCTCCATGCCTTCTCAGGCAATTTCATCGTCTTAACCCCAGTAAACCGAGAGCGGCCCATTTCTGGAGGGGGGATGCTGTCATGACTTAATGTGCATCATCGGTTTGGTCCTCTTGCAGGTTGTCACCCCATTATTCCGGTGCCATTTTTACCTCCAATATGGTGCCTGGATATTTTGCCTATAAGCACTTTCTGAGGTCTAGTTCTGCAAACGTTGTTTGTGATCAGGATTCTGCTTCCGTTTCATTGTAGGATATCAGCTGAACCAGACTTCCGAAAGTTGCATCTCAATGCTAGGTTAGTGCCTTGCTCAGCGCATTGTTCCTATATCTCTGCTCTCTTCTTCCTACCTTCCCCTATTCCTGGTTCTCCTGCTCATTTCTGCTTGTGTTCATCTCCTCCTGTTTCCTTGCCTTGAGTTGTTCTGTCACACTGCTCTGGCTTCTATTCTTCCTCTGTGGCTTCTTCCAGTATTGTGAAGTCTCCAATTCCTCGCCCTTGCTTCTATCAAACCTTCTATGATCCAAGTCCTTCGCTCATTCTACGACTATCGGTTTTTACCTCTTTGGAGGATTTTCCCGTGACCAGGCCTTCTGCTCCACATGCTCACTCTGCCTGGGGAACACCTAAAACAGGCATAGTGGCTTCCGGAGAGTCGCACCCATTCCTTCATGAATCCTGCACTGCACAGCAAAGCTGTGTGGGACATGTTACCAACGAACCTGCTGTGAAGAAATCCCATGCTAGCATTTCATCTGAAGGTGGCAATTCTGACAGGCAGGGCAGTATACCCGGATGGCAACCCCCTTGAAGTCGTAGACCTAGCATGTGAGTAAACAGGTAGAAGTTGAAGAAGTGCTATAAAGTGTTACTGACAAAGTCAATTTATGTTGCTTGTGATGCTGAAGAAAGAACTGTATACAACTGCCGTAGAGGAGTTACATTTCTTCAGAAATACTCAGCTGTAACAAATCATCCTGACTAAGACAATTGTTGTTGAATCACTGGAGTGTTGAAACTTTCTGTTGTCAAATTGGAGTCACAATGAACTGTGTCAGAACTTTCTGTTGTCAAGTGAAATCACAAAGAGCTTTGCTCCAAACCAGGATGTCCTTATTTCTTTTTGGAACTGTGGAGCAGAATCCTGCTTGAATGTGGGCAAGGGGAATTCACCAAGATTATAAGGAGAGACTTATGCCATATTACGAATTCAATTGCTATGTTATTTTTATTGCTATTAAAGTGCCATGTATTACCTCATGGATTTGTTATTTGTAAAACTGTGAGCGACAGATATAATTTGTTAGAGTGTTTCTTTTAGTTTATTTTAGGCAGGGAAATCCTCGTCAGGTTAGGGATAGTGAGGCGTTTATTCAACCTGTTAATTTAATAAAAATTGCATCTTTTAAAAAATCTTAGCAAAGTTGTCGTCCTCACATTTCTGACCCTCCCACAATACATTGGACATCTTTTTTACAATAGATCAGTGTATGCTCAGAAATACGTGCCCGATCTATCGGCCAATAATATTTGCGAGAGAACTTCCCCTTTAAGAATTGCTCTACTTCAAGATGTCCATCCTGAAGGTTGTTAGCTGAGTTTCTGTTCTCAAGCTCTCAAGCTGTTTATAGAAACATACTCTTTGCTATGCTACACCATTTAATATTGATTGTGGTGAGTTTACATAGCACAAGTGCTACCATTACTCAAAAAACATATGGCTAGCAGAATGAGCATCACACACTGATTGACCACTCCCACCATAGAGAAGTGACAGAAAGTATCAATTACATACTTGTGTCCCCCAATGACAACCATATGTTCATTTCTTTAAAAATCTTCATTGGTGACTCGAGATTGCAACTAAAAATATGTTAAGACAATTACATTTGAAGGTCAATATTCTGATTTATAAAATCAAAGGGGTTGCAAAACAGGATAACACAGTTCTCTTGACTTTTCAATTCACAGTCAATTCAACTTTCTTAGAAAATCTACTTCATAACCTTTCAGGCTTTTCACCAGCTTTCTTTAATTGCTTCCTTTTGGTTCCTTGAACGTTTATTAGGCATAACAGCTTCAGCCTCTTGACTTTCTTTGGTTTACTCGAAGTAGGGGTTATTCAGTCTAGGCGCAGTTGTCGGACCACACAGTGCACCCATTACAGGTAACACAACCCTTGGCACTTCGTAATGTTCAGTGACTTTCCTTGGACTTCCTTGCCAACACAGGTTACCCTTATGCGACTGTGTCATTAGTCCCTGTACACTTTTTAATTATCTTGGCAGTCTTTTGACTCTACTCGACTGAGGTACTTATCCCCAATCCAGGTTCTAGTTTTGTGGATGCCCAGTCTTTTGACTCTGCCAACATGTGACTTTTAAACACTTCACTTTGTGGTATTTCTCCTTGTCACCACCTTGCTTTTACACTATCCCATAGTGCTACTCAAATGCTTTCCACTCACCTCCCAGGCTTTCATTAATGACTTAGACTTGATTTGCACTTTCATTCAGTTCAAAAAGGCTTTTCACTTGGTTTCAATGTATTCGGAAATGTACATCACTTTCCTTTCACGTGTGCAATATTTCATATATGTTGTATATTTCTTTCATTAGTTCAGTATTCGAAAATTCAGTAAATACTGTGAAGGCGTCATAAAGCAAAGCACAGACAACAGATTCAAAGTTCACAACAAAATAGTTTATTAACTCAAATGTCAGGATGGTAGAAGGTGTAACTTGCACTATACTAATGTGGGATTTCCCTACCTGAATGAAACTAAGGAAAGTCTGAGTGAAAGAGTTCAATTTAAAAGTCTGTCTGTGTCCAAAACCTATTGTTGTCCTCACAACTAAAATCTATGCATACTAATCAATGTGTAGGGATGTCAATCATAAAAGAAACGGTGATCAACACAATATTCTGCGCTTCTTCCAGCTCTTAGCTTCTTCTTCAGCCCCCCTTCTCCAAGTTCAAGAAAATTCCACAAAAGTCCTAAGAATACCTTGCTCATGTTCAAACAGTTCCACACAATCTTCGTGGTTCTCTTCCCCAAGTTCAAAGTAACACAGTTCAAATGGCCTTGTCCTCAAGACAGCATTTGCAGATCATCAAGTCTCAGGGTTCCCTTCCCCAAAACTTTAACGTAGCAACCATTGTTTGTTTCAGTATTTCAAAGTTCAACTTAGCTCTTGCTCAACCTGACCCTCCTTCTGGTTTGCGTCACCTGCTCACTTACAGTGCTCGTTCTTGGTTGGTTTCACAATGTCTTTGGCTTTCGCAATACAGGACTCACTGGTCTAGGTGCAGTTGTCAGACCACACGGTCCACCCATGACAGGTAGCACAACCAGGACCCCTAGGCTCTTCAGCCCACACAGGTGCTTCTGAGTTTTCCCCTGTGTACAGATTACCATGCATTTAGTTCCTCTTTGTCGGCTTCTTGACTTTATGTGCAGTTTTATACTCTTCTGGTTACTCCTAGTTAGCCTTGTGACTTTGCCATAAAGTATTACACACCTCTTGTCAGTCTGTGGCCTTGTTGCACTGCATTAATTCATAAGACAATAATTAATAATAATTAATAATAATAAGATCATTCAGGACAGACCTGGCGGCCGTAATGGCACCCGCGAGCAGAACTCGTAGTTTGCCCGTCCGGGAACTACGGTACCGGCAAGCTTACCGGTACCATAATGCCCGGACCGGCACACTTGTAATGACCCCCCATGTGTTGCCTTTTCGTATGATGTCATCGTTATGCTCATTTATTTTTAAACTTGCAAAATCCTGCATCTTTTTGGTCACAGAATGTTGGCAAGTATGTTATTGATGGTTCATTTTTGTAACCATTGTTTCTGACGAGACTATAATAAGTTTTAATGTTTTGGTGGTAATATCTGTACTGGGTTCAAGCACACTGTCATCCTGTGGAGTCATCACTGATCCCCAGCCTACGATCTCCACTATTGTGGCCAAGGGACGGCAGCTGCTACCTGATCCTAACCCTTGGCTTGATATGATAAGGAAGAGATGGGAAGAGATGGTTGTCGGAGAGATGTGATGTCCCCACCAGGAGAGGTACAGTATTATTCCATTCCAAATGAAGAAGACACTAATATTCCTAAATTCCTGATTGCGCGTTGTCACTACAAAAATCCCTCTCATTGTAAGACTCAAAAAACGCTTCTTGCAAAACAATCCAAACAGAACACCATCATGCACACATAATACTCACTTAACATCTCCTGTCTATGATGCTTTTGATTCAAACAAAGATCCAAAACTATTCAACTTTAAAAGATCTAAAGTTCATGTGGACTTCAACTCCCACAAAACCTCAAGTACTGGGACGAGGAAGAGGAAGAAGGAGTTAATGTGGATTGAAGGAAACCCCGAGCCAAACCTGCAGACTAGTTGGCATAATGAAAATCAGCTATGTGGGACACTTAAAACTGGGTAATACCTTCCATTGACAGGTGGAGATGAAAGATGCAGAGAAGGTAGAGCGGGAAGCAAAACTGAAGGCAGACGCACGGTAATGGACCCTGGTACGAGAGGCAGGCTTTTCCAAGCAACCAATTGCGAGCCTGCCTTCCATAGAGGCAGGAGATCGGGAGAAGCACAGAAGGTGCTGTGAGAGGACTGTTGCACCACCGGCAACAGCAGCGAGGCTGTTGGGGATGCGGTCTCCTGAACAGCAGCAGCTCTGCTGGCGGGTGAACCCGGGGCTGACAAGGGAACTGAATGAGGGTGAGCAGAGCAAGGGAAGCCTTCCCAGAGTGAAAGCGTGGCTACATCAGTGTGCCGTAGGTCAGAAATGCCATCAAGCATCAATGAGTCTGCCCATAAGTGTTGGGGACCCCAGGGGTACTGACAGGCATGTGAACAATTAAAAACCTCTTTTGAATATCGACCAAGTAAATTGTAAAGACAATATTTACACAAGTCCTCATGTAAGACAAGTCAATTTGGGGAAAGTTGGAGTAAATATTATCACCAGCAAATAAACAACAATGAAGAAGTTGAAAGGTAATATATGTACAAGTCTCCATACATGAGATGTCACTATGGGGAAAGTTGGAACGCCTAAAGTAAAATCAGTATAAACAGTTAAGGAGTATGTGAGAAACCTGAAGGTGTCTCACCTGCTGGTACTCGGGGATCTGTCGTCCAGGTGTCCAGGACACAGCAATTGCTTTTGGATCGAGTTCTTGGGGGTGGGCGAGTGGGGGGGGATCACCTGGGCGAGGGCTCTTCGGGGAGCAGAAGTGGGACACGAGGGTTGAGACGTGGTATCCCCTTCTCTATAATAACATTTCCCCTTCCTACCCTGTAGAATAATTAGGAGCTTTAGGACCTTTTCCCACACAAACACTTGCATACACGGTAACAGACAATGGACTAACACCAGAGCCGTTTTCCTGACATGTCCCAACACTCGGGTCAGGCAGAGTCAGGCAATTGACAGAAACCACGCACACCTGACGGCCCTTTACCTTCACCACATGGATGAAAGGGTGAGCACAAAAGCACACTTTGAGCAAGGCCGAACACACGAGGAGACAGCTACACCAAACTGGCAGCACAAAGGAAGAAGAAAAGCAGTGAGACCAGGGAGGATGACGAATGGGGAATTGCCCTTGCCCTTTTCAACTCAGACCTGCAAAGCTTCCAGAAGGGAAAACGTAAGACCGGGAGTTACAGCTGGCATGCATAGCAACTTAGGTCAATGGTACAAGGGGGCCTCTCGCTTTGATAACGCAGGCGGAGAGGCAAGCTGGCTACCGTGGTACTATCCTTGACTTCAGAGAACAAAGAAGCCAATGGGTTCAGAGCAGCCGGTGAGTTGGAGGAAGCTGATATCAAACCGAACTGTGTTAAACCCAAGGTTGCGAGTAGCAACATTTTGAACACAAGAAGAAAGGATTTGTGTGTATGTTTGAATTTAAAGAAAGTCCAGTTGAGGTCCAGGTGCAGAGGGGTCCGGCGCCATGTGGGAGCTCATTCGAAAGGCTCCAACCGGGACCTGTTTTTGAAACTACAACCAGAAGGGCCTAGGAAAGGGTGGCGTGAGGCGGCAGAGTGGTCCTATAAAGGGCACGTCAAATCCCTTATACAATTGAAAGTCTATGATCCGTTGCCAGAGGAAAGCTAGCGGAAGGGAACCCCACTTTCCACTACGATTGTGAACTGTGATAATTCGCAAGTGTGAACCCGACAGAGGAATGCCGAAAGAATGCTAAAGAGAAAGAAACCCTGTTTTCTGAAAAAAACGGAAAAATGCATGATCTGTACTAGGAATACATGAACTGTGTTGAAGAAGGGCCGTAGTGAACCCGACAGATGGAGGCTGTTTGTACATGAAGGATCCGAGCCCAACGGAGGGAGATCCCAGGAGCGAGTTTGTACAACAAGGCTCTGAGCCCGGCAGAGGGAGATCCCAGGGGCGAAGAGCAATCGCCCAAATAACTTTTGTTTGTTTGTTACTATGAATCAGTAAACCTTCTAAGGCAAAATATTTTTGCAGGAAAGAGACTTAGCCTCTGACAGTGTTTTGATATCTTGGAACTGAACTGTGAACCTTGTGCTGTCGAGGCCCAGGAGTGTGCTGTGCTCGAGAGTTCTGGCTTTTTCCTGTGCCTCAAACGTGGGGAAGGTAGACCCAGCTATACCATCCTGATTTATCATTTTGTGAACACTTCTTTCTTTTCTGGTGAACATTATCCCACACTCTTTTTTGTAACTAGTAGTAAGGATTGGCAATAGTTTTTTTTAGTATAGGCCCTTTTTATTTGACAAGATGCCACTAAGTCTGCCTTATTATTATTTGATGGTCGTAGCTTGCTACCATCTTAGATTTAGGTTTATATAAGGCGTTCATCTCACCCATTATACGGTTCAATAAACACCCTTCAACTGTGATCACTTGTGTCTGTCTTTACTGTTGCCACCATGAGTTCCTTACAAGTACAACTTTGTTATATCATATGATAAGTCATTTATAATGCGCCTGTAGACAAGTGTTTCTAGGCGCGACAAAATAAGGAAGGGAAGACAAAAGAAGACAAAACAGTGATCTTACTAGGCCGTGTGTCATTATGATCACGCAAGTGCGGGGGGAAGGAGGTGGAGAAGTGCCAGGGGGGGGGGGGAGGGGAGAGTGCAAAGGAATTCATAAGTGCTGCCAAGGAGGTGGTTCATAAGTGCAGATAGGCAGGGGACTGTAGGGTTGCAGATACAGTCCCTAAGTGGATGGGAGGCCCGGAGGCAGTGCAAGGGCAACTGGTCATGCAGGAACCTGGTCCTGTAGGTTCAGTGGGTGGCCAGGTAACCAGAATGCACAGCAGATAGGGACATCAGCAAGGGAGAGGGAGAGAGAAAGTGGAAACAAAAAGGGAGGTCTTGAGTTCCATCTTGAAGTTGCTAAACTGAAAGAGGTACTGTAGAAAGTCCTGGGAAAGACACACACCAGGCAGTGAGCCTTTGGGAGAAGGATATCTGGCAGGGAGGTATACCAGGGGATCTAGAACACCCAGAGAAGGATTCCTGGCAGGGGAGTATACCAGGTAATACATTTTCACTCAATGGGAATGGGGAGGACGGTAGCACTGTTCATAATGGTGCCGGTGCTACTGTGAAAGTCTGCGAGCAGGTGCAGTTCCGCCCGCCAGGCCAGACCTGGCGCACAGGAGGGCATCCGGCCCGCAGACTTGTAGGTTTGAGGGCCGGATGCCCTCCAGCTCGACCTGGTGGGAGGAATGGCACCCACTTGCAGACTTTCACAGTAGCACCAGCACTGTTATGAACGGTGCCGGTACTACCGTCCTCCTCATTCCCATATGGGACTCAAATGGGAATGAGGAGTAACTTTTTCTGGAAAAAATACACAACTCCGGCGGCAGTCTGCCATTTTTAGAGGCACGGCTACCGCCGGAGTTGTAATGAGGCCCATTGTCTTCTCATTAAACATGCCTGTATCAAAGAATCCCTACAGTCAGATGGCCTTATTACGCACTATATGTTGATGTGTGTCTTTAAGTCTTGAAAGTACATATGTACACACACAAAATCCAGAGGCCATTTATTTTATTTAGTACTGGTATTTGTAGTCTTGTATTCAAGACTGGGGGAAATAATGCTACAATCATTCTCTTTCAACATATTTCTATAATGATGTATATGTGTGTGAGAGTGGTTTATTATGATTTGTGTGCTTTTCAAGTTCTCTATGAATCAGAGTATTCTTAAAAGCCAAAAACATATTTCTACCATTTGTAATTGGAAACATACGTGGTCAAATGCCTCATTTTCAAACTGGTCATAAATCCCAGCTGAAACACTTAACTAAAGTGTTTGATCTTGGTCAAATTGTTTGATTGCATTGTGCCTTTTTGTGCAAAAATTCAAAATCCCTAGAATTGATTCAGTTTGCACTGCAGCTACACAAAGAAATCCTCCCTTGTTGCAGTGCTCGAATATTATCACAGCAACACTAATAACAGTGCGCATTATATACTGCACGTGTCATCTTGCCTCACTCATGGAAACCTCTTGTGATGGAACTTCTCTTTATCCCATTAAATATCAAGGATTCGTGACTGCCCTATGACGACCTTTTCAGTGATGTCACTGTGGTGTCACTACATAAACAAATTAGGTGGACCATAGATCTTTTACCCAACAAGGTGTCAAAAACCCTTGGACTGTCCCTCCAGCGGGAGGAATCGTCAAGGGGGACCGGATGTCATCCCCAGGATGTGGATAGGTAGATCCAAGCCCTACACCGCTCATGATGACGGCAGTGGGATTTTTACTAAGGTAGAAGTGAGTTCAGCACACACTATGGTCTATGAGTGGTGTTTTGCAAACTGGGGTATTGTGGGTGAGAACGAAATCTTTCATTTAAATCACCTTTTTGACATTGACCTCATCAATCCAGCGATTTTTGTCGCACCAAAATCACAAATAAAAAGGTGAGAAGAAAGGCAGAAAATGTGGAATGATTAGGATACAGGAGTGTTTGAAAAGTGTCATCTGACCCTGTGGGGGTTGTATTAATGAGCACATTTGCTGCTGATGTGTTGTTTTGTATTTCTGAGTGTAAAAAGTTTCTTGTCAACTGGAAAACACTGAATACATTTTAATACATTTTAAAAAATGCAAATGAAAAAATAACAAGGCACAACAGAAGGGAGGTAAATTAATATGGTGTGGTGGAAGGGGTTGTTAAAAGAGGGGGGAACGGTGTTATAACCCCCCGCGCACACACACACACACATCCCCCGCCACCGGTCAGAAGTAAAAATAAAGAGCAGCTGCTAAATCGTCCAGAGTTGCCTGCTCCGGGATGGTAAAACCAAGCGGCTGTTGGTGCCAAAATCACGACGAACTGCGACTCCTCACCACTAGCAACAAAGACCCCTAAGGGGCAGAGTCAAACGTACCCTTCTCTTTCCAGGAATAAGTCAGAGTTACTCCTTGAAGCGTCTCTCTCCGGGAGTAAGTTATAGTTGCTAGAAGAGACTTCTCTGTGCGCCAGCCCTTAGGAAGCCGCAAGAACCAGAAACCACCTACTCATCTCCCTTTACAATCCACCAAACTACAGGCGCGCTCCTGGCACTAAACGAGGTAAACTCATCCAAACACACAGGCGAACTGTTGCATGTTAAGCCTTTCTCTGCCCTTCCGTGTGGCCCAGTAACTGGCCTAGTGAGGCTCGGCTACGTAGCGTGCCGAGAGTACCGGCATGGGTGTCTCTTGTACCCCAAGCCAGGCCAGGGGGCAGCAGCGGGCATGTATTCCCAGGGTGCCACTTAAGGGCAGGTGGTGCGTGTGCGGCTACCCCGGACACGCCGAGGGTGCATACCAGGCTTTCCGGTGCCCGTAAAACCTATTAGATTCTCGAAAATATACTCCAGGAAAACATTGCTTTCCAAATGGTGAGGCGGTGTCTGCATGTATTAGGCTATTGCCTGAGATCATTGTTATGTCCTGTCTCTGCGCCTCAGCGCGGGGAGACAGAACGTGCAGGGCCTTATCAGTAGGCCGCAGTGGTGCAGCTCCAGCGGGAGTGAAATGAGACACGCCACACTCTGTTCGTCACAGTGCCCGGAACTGCTCCCCGTCTGCGGGGGCGGGGCTTTTATTGAGACGCCCTGCGTCACCGCGTTGCGGGATGCAGGGCGGATACAACATTCCTCCTTTATTTCAACTTAACTTAACATTTAAACAAAACATGTCAAATACCATTATACAGACACTTAAACTACAAAAAACCCAGGTGCCTCGCCTCTTACAGTTCTAATGGGGCAGACGACCACACATAGGCCCTCATTACAACCTTGGCGGAGGACCATGGTGCTATTAGCACCATGGTCCATGCCGGTAAGGTTGCAATTCCGCCATGGTGAATGGCGGAATTACCGCCCCATTCCAAGGTGAGTGGAGCGGTAATTCCCCATTCACCAATGGCCCCTTCCCCATTCCCATTTTTGCCCCATAGGGCATAATGGGAATGGGGAAAGGCGATAATTACGGCACCGTAAATTACGGTGCCGTAATTGTCACCAAGGTCCCTTTGCGGCATGGCTTTTAACGGCTGCAAAAAGCAGCCGTTAAAAGCCATCCCGCAAAGGGAACCTTGTAATCAGGCGTTAAGGGTTGGCGCCGTTTACGGCGCCGTAAACCCCCTTAACGCCTGAGTCGGAATGAGGGCCATAGTCTTTGAGCCGAGCGGGCGGCTTGGTGGCAGTTCTTAAACCATATCGCCCCCCTCTGGGGCTGGGCCCCACTGTCTCACTGGGTGCCTCACCTTCCATGTCCGGCTCACCCATGTCAGGTTCGCTCCACTGCTCCCACGTCCTGTCACCCACTTCTACCTCCTCCTGAAGGTGAGCGGGGTCTCGTTCGTTCGACTGGGATTCATCATCTTCTTGGTGACATTCGCCATCAGTCCACAGGTTGCGTGGCACCGCCTTGAACCACGACGTATTTCGTGTCACCTGTCGGCGTCCTCTCTTTACAGTTAACATGGTCCCTTGTTTCTCACTGACAGTCCATGGGAACGACTCGTAGCGGGAGTCCAGTTTGGACCTTGTTGGGTTCCGCAGCATGACCACCTGGTCGCCCACCTAGTGGTCGGATGGTTTCGACCTCCTCTTGGCACTCATGTGTGCGTTGGCTCCCGTTCTCCTTCTTTCGGTGCGCTCCCTGTCAAATCTGTCCGAGGTCCTGCTGGGGTGATGTGGGATAGAAAACTTTTTTATGGTGCCAAACATGAGGTCAACTGACGGAACACCCGTCCTGCTGTGAGGGGTGACCTGGTAGTTTCGCAGAAAACGATAAAGGTCGACTTTCCACGGGCTGGCATTTGCTCTCGATAACCTCAGCACTTTGTTGAGTGTCCTCATGAACCGTTCAACATCACCATTCGCCTGGGGCCATCTTGGCATGATGTGATGGTACCCTCTGTTTAGTTCCTGCAGGTATTGTTTGAATTCCTCCCCTTGGAATGGGGGGCCGTTATCACTCTTGATTGTAGTGGGCAGTCCATGTGTTGCAAACATCTTCTCCATGGCAGGGATGACCACCTCCGCTGCCGTGGATTCAACTACCTCGACTTTAGGATATCGGGAGTGATCATCAACGGCCACCAGGAGGTAGAGGCCTTCTTGTAGTGTACAAAAGTCGATGCTGATTGCATCCTATCTGCCAAGACCACGTTCCGCTGACTGGATCGGTTCTGGATCCGGTGGAGCTCTGGTTATCTGGCAGGGTATACAGGTGTTGATTAGCCTTTTGACCTTCTCGTCTATTTGTGGAAACCACACTTGGTGCCGGATTCGAGCCTTCGTCCGAGTCATCCCTTGGTGGCCTTCATGGGCTAGCGCCACTATTCTGTCCTGGAGGCTCGGCGGGATGACAATGTGACTTCCCCTGAGCAGCAGTCCTTGCTCTGTGATCGACAGGTCCTGTCGTATGGTGGTCATCCCCATGAGGAACGCATTTGCTTCCGCTGTCCTGTTGTGGGTGTTCTTCATGAAGGACTTCCAATCGCCTGAGATGATGGCATCCTTCACCAGGTCGCAGCAAGGGTCCTTGTGTGTTTCCAATTCAATGTCCTCGATGCTGACAGCCTTTGGTCTCATGGCTCGCACAACCTGGCAGATATGTTCCTCGGTCTCTTCGGCTACTTGGAATTCTTGTGGAGTCGCCGCTCGAGGGTGTCTTGGGAGGAAGCCCGCCAGGTTTCCACCTCCCGGCTGATAGGCCAATTCAAAATTGTACTGCTGGAGGTGCAACAGCCATTTGGCTATTCTGGCCGGCAGGTGAGAGGATGTGCCCATGAAGATAGGCAACAGGGGTTTGTGATCCGTAACTGCCGTGAATCTTCGGCCATAGAGATAGAGGTGAAAATGACGACACCCCCACAGTACGGCAATTGCCTCCTTCTCAATGTGCGAGTATCGCTGCTCTGTCGTTGTGAGAGCTCTTGATGCGTATGCAATGGGCCTCTTCTCCCCTTCTTTGGTGACCTGCATGAGGATGGCCCCTAGGACGACAGGGCTCGCATCCACAAATAGTTCCGTTGGGAGCTCAGTGTCGTAGTACGCCATCTTTGTGTCGACGGACAGCGACTCTTTGATGTTTGCAAAAGCCTCCTGACACCCTTGCCCCCATTTCCACTTTGTGTTAAGCTTGGTAAGCTCTCGCAGGGGTTCAGAGAGAGTGGCCAAGTTACGGATGAACCTCCCACACTTCGGTAGTTGTCATCGGCGGACTTGCAGATTGTATTTCCGCAACCTTTTGGAAGCCCAGGGAAATGCCAGTGCTGATGAACTTGTAGCCAAAGAAAGATATTTCTATTTTGAAGAATTCACATTTTTCTTTGTGAATAGTTAACCCAGCATCTTCTAGTCTGCCGTGGAGCGTCTGTAGTCTCCTCAAGTGTTCTTCTCTGTCCTGAGCATGGATCAGGATATCGTCACTCACATTTAGGACACCTGGTATGTCCCGGATGACCTCCTGAATAGTCTGTTGGAAAACTTCAGCAGCCGATGAGATCCCAAAGCTTAGACGCTTATATCTCCGTAAACCCAGGTGTGTCGAGAAAATGGTTATGTATCGAGAGTCCTTATGCAGCTTTAGCTGGTGGGATCCTGCTTTCAGATCAACCTTGGAGAAGACTCGTGACCCGGTGAGATCAGCCACGATTTCGTCGAGCGTACGTGTAATGTGGTGCTCCCGCTTGATTGCAGTGTTCGGAAGACGCATGTCTATACAAATCCGGACTGTTTGGTGTTTTTTGTGACAACCATCGGGGAAACCCATGGTGTCGGCCCAGTTACCTCTTCTATTATGCCGGCTTCTTCCAATGCTTTAAGTTCTTTCTCCACTTGTTCACGCATGTGGAACCGGGTTCTCCTGTGTTTTACGGCCTTTGGCTGGACCAACTCGTCTATGTGGAGCTCGATTGTCTTTCCTTTCAAACACCCTATCCCGTTTTGCAGGTTGGGATACTGTGCCAGGATCTTCTCGACCTCTTGTGCTTCCTTCACTTGACAGACGAACTTGACTAGCCCTAGGTCTTCAGCCGCATCCCCAATCAGAAGGCATTCGATCCCAGCATTTACGATGTAGATTTTTGACGGTAGCCTGTTTTCACCATGGCTGAGGGTGGTGCAGAATCTACCAATCCGGTAGGGGCTTCCTACAGCCATATGAAAACAGTAAAGTGTCTGTGTTCTTCAGATCTGGTTGTGGTTGCAGTGTTTGGAATGTGCTTGTGGGCATAACATTTTCGGACGCTCCCGTGTCAATGGTCATCCATACCTGCTGGTTTTGGAGAGTGACCTGGCATTTGTGCCTCCGGAGCCCTTTTTTCTGCGTCGCATGTCCATGATCCAGGGCTGACACCAGGTAGACTTTGTTCCCTTTTTCCATTGTTCCCTGCCGGATTCATGTTGGGTCCCTGTGACGTCATCCCCTTCTTCCTCAGTCGAAGAGTTTGTCATTTCGACTCGCCTTGCATTGGCTTGCTTCTTTTTCTTGGTCCCGCTCTTCTCTTGGGGGGGTATTTGGGGGTGGCAGTCGGGTGCCCGATGACCGGCACACCTTAGCATAGTGGTCCTATCTGCCACATGCCCCACATGTTGTTCTTGCACGGGACAGTTTTGCCGTCCATGTCGCGGTCCACCACAACATCCACACTCCGTGGGTCCCGGGATTCGTGGCTGCGACCCTGGTATGTGCCAATTCCCTTTGACGACCCAATTCCAGAATGCGTGTTAGAGAGATGCCCTTCTCACTCAGTACCATCCTTCTCAGTTTCTCCGATTGGATGCTGTTGATGAGCTGTCTCCGGATTTCTTTCTTGACATTTGTGAACTCACATGATATTGCCAGCTTCCTCAGTCGGGTATGGTAGGCATCCAAGGTCTCCTCTTCTGACTGAATTGTGGTGCAGAATATAAAGGTTTCATAATCAGGGTTGAGCTGTGGGAGAAAATGAGCCGTCAGGGCATCCTTCGCTTGCTGGTAGACGTCCTGGCCATCATCAATGGTTAGCGAGTTAAAGATACGTAGTACCTCGTCCCCCACGTTTAGCAACAGGTGTGATCTCATCTTCCTGGCAGTGGTTATGTCCTTGCATTCCATCGCCATTTCGAATTATTGGATCCATAGCTGCCACTAGGGGCCAACTGATGATGGGTCCGTAAATGGATCAAACGACTGAATGATTGCCGAGGAGTTCCCTTGTGGGCGAGCTTGTGGTGATGACATTGACAGATTGTCTGCAAGTCTAGAAGGTGTGCCAGGCCTGGGGGTGGACATGCCGGTCGCCATAGCAGGGCCTCACTGTGTCTTGATGGGGTTTGTTCGCCTCACCTTAATGCCTGTCCTCAGGTGACTGTGCCCCTCCGCGGTTGAAGGTCTCAAGCTGTGGTGGATGGGCAGCTGCGTCGATCCAGGCGCTCACCATGTGTAGTAGCCTTGAACACACGAGTATGGAGCAAGTGTGAAGGCCTCCCACGCTGTGCCGTGGCGCCTCTGACTCCTGGAAGGCAATGGGTGGTTGTTGCACTTCACTATGGGTATCCTTAGGGAGTGTGTCCCCTCCAGCCAGCAGTGGGCCGTGTTGAAAATCAGCTCGATTGGCATGGAAAGAGGAGAGAGGGAAAACATTTTTTATTTTTTTGTGGGTGGGGGTTTTTGTGTGCCCCCCCCCACCGGGTGTCCAAAAATTTTGCGTGTCACCGTGAATCAGAAACAGCTGGCAGAGCGTCGAGTGCGTGTGCTGGGTTCTGTTTCCCTCGTTACCATTATTATGTCCTGTCTCCGTGCCTCGGCGCGCGGGGAGACAGAACGTGCAGGGCCTTATCAGTAGGCCGCAGTGGGGCAGCTCTAGCGGGAGCGAAATGAGACACGCCACACTCTGTTCGTCACGGTGCCCGGAACTGCTCCCTGTCCGCGGGGGCAGGGCTTTTATTGAGATGCCCTGCGTCACCGCGTTGCGGGATGCAGGGCGGATACAACATTCATGTCACCAGATTTAATTAGTGTCTCAGTAAAAGACACAACATTCAATTGCATGATAATTAGCGAGACATCAATTCACTGCACATCGAAGCCATGTATCTCGCTGCCGAATGGGCTCTAACGAGAAAATAATCACTGTGCAAATGTGCGTATTCGCACGTTCAAATAAGACCTACACGGTTTCAGGCCCTCCCTCCTCTTATCAAACAATTATCTCCAGAAACGGGAGGAAGAACAAGCCTCAACATGGAGGGACGGATTCCGTAGCCATTGTATCCTCATTAAGATCATTAAGTTGTCTGAATAAGTATATTTGCTTCATGGCTGAAAAGACATTAATGTTAGAGTGAGTTTTGTAAAAGATCAAATGAGCACCAAGTCCAATGTTTATAATGTAGTCAGTGAGTCAAGTCTAGAGCCCTTTTCTCACAGGCTTATTTGTCAGGCAGAAAAAGCTGTACTCCTTCCTGTGCTCCCATAAGGCTCTTTGATTGTATGCAAAGTAGACAGGAACCCTCTCTGTTACCATTTGTCCACATCTCCTTTGTCACAGGGATATTTTTAAAGAGTACAATAGAAAATAATGTATATGGTTATTCTAGGCTTTGATAATGAGTGTTGCTTGGCAAGACAAGTGTAACCTAATCATGAATACACTATATACCAATGCAATCATTAGAAGACTCATTCACATTTTAAAAAGACCCAGTTTCCAAAGTTAATACAATTGTATCATTTCCTTTTTTTTAATACCTACTTTAGCTGAGAAATCACAACATTGTGTCTATCAAAATAGCCTTCCTACTTGGAGTACCAAGTGTGACGAATCACAGTGATTCCGTCACTTCTCCCAAGGGGGGAGCCTTTCCTTGTGAGACTAGGGAAGCGAGCCCGCTACGCAATACCCTCTAGGGGAAGAGGCCAGTGGGACCTCACTACGAGAGACTCCCCCTCTGAGGACAAGGAGTCCTGTTCTAATGAGGAGCTCCCTAAACAATATAACCCTAACTCGGCTTCAAAACCAGCCAGTGAAAGAAAAAATTGAAGAACCAACTAAAATGTGTTCCTGTCAACTAAACAGTTTAATTGTACCTATGAAGAGGCATGTATATGGTACTGGGACGAAGAAAACCATTGGACGGATACCGAATAAAAATAGAACAGAGAAGAAGGACGTTGACACTACGCTGGGGAAGTCCCACTACAGAGTTATAAATCTTGGAGGCAGAGAAGTTTGTGAGAGGAGAACCCACGACTTTCAAATGAACTGGGAGAGAGAGACTGAGAGAAACTTGGACGCACTGTGTCCAATGGTGGAAAGATGCCAGAGTGCAGCTTCTTATGCGTGGTGCTGGAGGAGCGATGAGATGCGAGAGACGGAGCTGGATGCAAGGTGTCCCGAGACAGAGTGAGTAAGAAGTGGTGGCGTGACCTTGTCATGGTGTACCTGTGGGTCCCTAAAGGATGCTGATAACATTTTCAGAAGGGCATCGCGGAGCAAGCCGACTGAAGGAAAAACAAAGGAGCAAGAAGCCAAGCTCACGACATCTCACGAAGAGGTTCCCGGTCTACTGAAAATCCCGGTGACGGTAATCCTGAGCAACACAGGTAACGGGGAGAACAGAAGACACGGGAGGGGGGGCCAAAGATAACTGCTGGAACGTGCATAGTCGACCAGGCGAGACGAAGTGTCGAGAACATGATATGATAAGTCATTTATAATGCGCCTGTACAAAAGTGGTTCGAGGCGCGACAAGACAAGGCAGGGAAGACAGACGATGGACAAGACAAACAATCTTACTACACCTTGTGTCATTCAGATTGTGCATGTGCGAGGACGAAAAGTCCAAGGAGTAAGGGGGGGAAGTGCCAGGGATAGGGACGAGGAAACAGGGCAGTAATGCTCTAAGTGCAGCACAGGGCAGCGTGGCTCTGGGTAAGTGCAAGGAGTCAAGGGACTGTAGAGGTTACAGCTACAGCCTCTATGTCTGTGGAGGGCCTGGAGGCAGTGCAGGGGTGACTTATTAAGAGAGATCCTATAACCCAGTGACACTCTGGGAGTAGCCAAGCAACCAGTCCATGCTGCATATGAGGGAGGAGAACATTATTATTGGAACATATATGATCGTTCCTATCTAGATAAGCTGGCAAGAGCACCAGAAGAGGGTGAGAATCATCACTGGAACGTTCATACTCGTCCTTTTCAAAACCAAGTGTCAAGAGTAAGCGAGGAGAGTGATAATCGTTCCTGGAACACTCATACTTGTCCCAGTCAAGATAAGTTATCAAGAATTGATGAGGAGAGTGAGAATAATTACAGGAATGCTCAGTCATCCCAGTGAAGATAAAGTTGCAAGAGTCATGTAGAGAGAGAGAATCGTTACTGGAACACTCATACTCGTCCCAGTCAAGATGCATTATTGAGAGTGAACAAAATACAACAGAATAAGTATTTCAATCTGCAAACTCGTGTCAGTCAAGATAAATAGTGGACATTGAGTAAAGAGGAAGTCTTATGTTTGATTGGAGAGAAAGGAACAGAAAGGTTCAGTGGAAGGAAAGTGAAAATCCCAAATAGGATGAAACAAGAAGAGAACAGAAAAAAAGACAGAACAAGAGAGTGAAAGAGACTGTTGAGATCTTGAAGAACCCAGTATCTGAACTGTATTGTTTGATTAAAGTAGTTACTAAGAACTATATGAATAGTCGATGGAACTGCACTTGGTGAGATACCAGCTCACAGGAGAAGGTAGTCATTCTTCTGTGCCTTAGTTGTTCTTATGGTGGTAGGATCAGGATAGGCTAGTTTGGACAGTGAACAGAACTTGGTTTGGGGCTCTCACTGACGACTGACAAGCACCTTAGTTAGCTTTTTTAGGTAGAGAACACCTGTAGCTCAAGGTAAGTTAGGAATTGTCACCTTTTGTTTATTAAATTACAACAGTGAGGTGGAAAACCTGAGTCCTTGTGTTTCTGACCCGCCACACAAGTCAATCTTTAATTTCCATGCTGGCCACTGATTAATTGGTAGTGTAGCAGAATTTGCACATTTATTACAGAATGCGCAAACACCAATCGTTAATAACAAACACAATTGTAGAGCTTGCATAATGGTACTCTGTTCCCTTGCAAGGTCTGCCAGAATCCCCAGCACTTCATGCAGTGTCTCCCTGCTTCCGCCTCACCTCCTCCCTTGCTAGCAATGCGCCCTCATCATGATGGAGACATTTCTGCAGAACACATGCAATGATGCAATTACCCCGAATGTCTCAGAGTACCAGGGTGGGCCCCGACTCATGGGGCAACTCTGTTGCCACTGTTCTCTAAACCTAAGCATACAAAACAGAGCATCCCAGCAAGATAGCTGCTTTTTGGTTTTGGCAAATTTGCCAGAACCATTGTTACACAATCGAGACAGAGAGGGAAATGGGGTTCTGGACTGAGAATTTGCTTTGTAAGAAGCAAGTCGGCTGGGCTTTCCATTTCCCAGCTGTGCAGTGATTTGTCTTTTGGACTATTTGAGCTATTTCACATACAGTTGGGCTACTTTTGTCTGTGGTCTTTTTTTCTGTTCTTCACGTGATCGAGCCTTGGACAGATAGTCGGCAAGCTGCATGCCTGTCCAAACACTGCATGTTTCTTTTCAGCCAGTGAGTCATGTAACAGGAGACGTGTTGCCCACCACCAACAGGCACATTCAAGGCACAGCTGGGGAACCAGAACATGCTATCGCTGCAGCGCCTGCATGTCACTGGCACTTCCAAGTGATGGATTGACGTGTTTACTCGTTTTACTCTAAAATGTTCATGGGGTACATGTTAACGCATTGAGGCCAAAGGCGCAATGGATAACGCGTCTGACTACGGGTTAGAAGGTGTTATGTCTGGTCGGCCCCGGAACTGCCTCCCGAACGCGGGGGCGGGGCTTTTATTTAGGACGCCCTGCGTCACCGCGTAGCGGGACGCAGGGCGGAACTCAACAGAAGGTTGTAGGTTCGACTCCTACCTGCTTTGGCAGAGGGCTCATATCATTTTTTTTTATTAACCCCAATTGTAGTTGCGTAGTCTCCGTCTTTTCCACAGTATTGGCCGCGGTACTGAATGCATATGACTAAGCTTCATCTGCAATAAGAGTCTTTAAGGGCGCCTGTCTTTCCTCTGTCCCTTAGCTTCACAGAGGTGGTACAGAAGAGATCTCGCATATGAAAGCCACAGACATTGGTATGCCACATATAGCCAGGTCTTCTTGCCAGTCCAGCCCTCATACTGACGGCATCGGGAGCCTGAAGCACGGACATACGCCAGAGGGCCCCAATAGAGACAATGGGGCTCATTGAGGCTGGTGGTAACCGTGCCGGTACTACCAGCAGGTTGCCGCCAGACCCGTAATGATTTACCGGGACCGGACTTGCTGGAAACACTTGGGTATTACAACCCCAGCGTTATGGAGAGTCAGGTGCCGGTAAATTGTATGTCCCCATGGGGACCACGGAAGCACCATCACTGTTATTAGGAGTGCCAGTGCTTGCGTGATGGTCTGTAGGCAGGTGCCTTTCCGCCTGCCAGGTCAGACCCTGTCGGGTGGAACGGCACACGCCCGCAGACTCATAGGTTGCCGGTCCGGAAATAACGGTGCCGGTAAGCTTACTGGCACCGTTGTTTCCTTGCCGGCAAACTTGTAATGAGGACCAATGGGGCGAAATCCAGGCTTTTCTCAAAATGTAAATGCAGCCGGTACGGAATTGGAAAATATATGGAAAAAAGGCAGGATGGCTTTGTGACAAAGCACAGAGTTCAGGCCCCGGCTAGTGCTGCTCGAGTTTCAGGCAAAGAGCTCCCATCCCTTCTGAAAAGGCGGAGTGGGAATGTGTCTGACTGGTCTATACTGGTCTATACTGCGATAAGGCGCCTTCCTGAGGATGGTCTCGGTAGCCTAGTGGGGAGGGCGCCTTATCAGGGATGCGGTTACCTTTTGCTAAAGTGTCCTGGGAGTCGTGCAATTTATCTCGGGCACCAGGACTGAGATAGTGTTTTCTCTCTCGCTTTATGCGCCGCTTCGACTATGGGACTATGTTTACTTTAAACAGCAGCTGGTGCCCTCTAAAACCATCGAGGGAGGGTTGGTCAGACACCTGCAGCAACGAGGCCCAGAGCAGGCTTTACTTTACCGCTTGTGGCTGTCGCTATGCAGGCAGTGCACCTACCCTATCCCCACTCTCTCCCCTCACCCACCCACCATACCCTAACTCTCTTCCCCACCCACCCTAATCCCACTCTCTCTACCCCCACCCACCCACTGGAGTGAAACGTTTTCCATTCTTTATTGAAAAAAACATTGATACATTGTATCCCACTTTAATCCGTGATTTTAGGTAAGAGATTGTTGTTTTGTTTTGGGGCATCTCCTCATTTTTGTAATAATCGTTGCAAGACTGATGATAGCTTTTTGTTTCATTCACAGTGCTTGATAATGGGGTTTGCAGAAAACATCTACTGCAAAAGAAATCACTGAAGTCACATGGAATTTATGAAAAGTCGGAAGAATAAATCTACCCCATAGAGGGTGGGGTACATTGGAAGGGTGGGGGTAGTGAGAGTGGGGAAGGGTGGGTCCGTGTAGAGAGAATGGGGTAGGGTGGGTGGAGTTACGATGGGTGGGATAGAGAGAGTGGAGTGGTAGACAGGGGAGGGACGGTGGGTGGGGGTAGAGAGAGTGGGGTAGAGAGAGTGGCGGCAGAGAGTGGGTGGGGGTAGAGAGAGTGGGGGTAGGATGGGACGGGGAGAGAGCGGGGGTATTGGGCTAGAGAGAGTGGTGGTAGGGTGGGTGGGTTGGCGTAGAGACAATGCGGTTACGATGGGAGGTAGAGAGACTAGGGGTAGAGAGTGGTGGAAGGGTGGGCAGGCCCGGCTCTAGGAATTTTCATCTGGGTGGGCCAAGGTTGTGATCAGGGGGCCCCACATTTCATTGGGTGTGGGTCTAGGAGTACCCTAAACAAAGTGCTGGCGTTGATCCAGATTTCCCAGATCCGTGATCCAGCAGAAAATGTCTTCTCAGATAAACAGCACAGAGCAAAAGAGAAGCAAGGAAAGTAGTGTTGCAGCATCAATCTACCGATCTTCCCTTCCCATCTGCTCTCCCCTTTCTGGTATATCTGATCCTCCTTCACCTTTCACCGTCCAGTCACCTTCCTTCAGCTGCCCTAACCACATTCTCATTTACCTCCCCTCCCACCCATTCACATCAGCACCCAGCATGCCATTCCTGGACTGGCTTGGGAGAATTGAGGGTGATGCCGCCTCCTCCTCCTCCTCCTCTTCCTCTGAGAGGGCTGCACTTTGAGGTCCCCAGTCTTTGTACCATGTCAGAGGGTGTCTGACCAACTATATCTTCCTGAGCACTCTGGCTACTCCCAGCAGGCCCCAGAAGAGATGCTTGTGCTCCCTCCATCTCGTTGTGACCCCCCACCCAGAATACTGAAGCAAGGAATAGGAGATTTTGTTTCCTACAAAATTACATTTTTTTCAAACTTCTTTAAATTTCAAGAACACTACATACCATGTCCAATAAATACAGGTAGTCTTGCGGATCTTAACAATATTTCGAGCACAACTACATATCCTCCAATAACATACACATGTATACAATCCACCCTTCACTCACCCATTCCACAACCCCCTCCTTTCCAGCTGAACCCCTGCAGTAGTCCCACTCTGAATGTCTCCCATCAATGGTTCATGCCCAGAATTACATGTTAAACACAAAATGTTATTTTTTGTTGAATTTTTGCAGCACATTTTAATTGAGTTGGGTGCAAGGGAGTGCTAGGGCTGTAAGGGCTGTATCAGGAGGCAGACATTGCTGGTTTAGGGGTTTGTGGCCTCCTGGTATCGCTCCTGGTGGGGCGTGCCCCTGTACATCATTGTTTGGTATATACTGTTTACATACTGGTTATATAATATGCAATTGTCTATGATGACTCTTTGTTTGATGTGTTTACTTTGATTTCCTATTGAATGACACAAATGTGTTCAATAAAATGGGGCCCGGATAGTTTCAAAGTTGGATGTGTGTGTGTCCTAATCCCTGTGCTGCCCATCTATCAAACCATGAGTGAGGCTTTTTAGAATAGCTTATAATGCGAACTGAATCACTTCTAGGGGAACCTAATTTTAACAGGTAAGGCATAGTGAAATTAAAAAATATGCCCAGGATCACACAGTTTGGTCAATTGTTAAAGCCATAATTTGAGCTTAACCGGAAATGTAGCTACTTGACCACACATCTTCCAAACTCAAGTTGGTACAAATATGTGTTGAAGTTTTGCTTTGAATACCTAAAATAATACTACATTTTATACAGATTACTTTAAAAATGCACAAGTCACATGATACACCAACCTGACAATGTATTCATCATTGTAGAAACATGTTGATGAAAAGATTAGGGGGTGGCGGGGCATTTTGTTTTGAATTCTAAATTGCACAGATCAGAATTCTCCTGTTTGCACTTTTTTGCAAAAGGGGCCATTCATTAATTTTAATTGTTTCCACCAAGTGCTGGAAGAGTTAAGAGTAAAACACAGGCGAAAATCGCCTTTGCTCTTTAATTTACCACTACGTGTCTGGAAAAGTGTAAATCACTTCCACAATTAACGATTGTAGGAGCCATCCACAGTGGATTCCTTTGGACTCTGCCTGCTTTTATTCCAGGTGTAACAGTCAGGCAGGTCCCATAGGAATCGATTGGTTTTCTGCCAACGTAAAAATACATGCTGGTGGAATACCAATCTGATTTGGTAGGGGGACCTTTTTTAAGTCCTATCTGCTCTCCAACTTCACCTGTCAAATCATACAAAATCTTGCAGCTCATAAAAAGTGGAGCTACATGCATTTAGCACCACTTCTTCCACTCCGCTTGACCTGGAAAATGATCCCCTATGACTGTAGCTTTATTTCCCCCATCCTGAATGGAAGCCTGCAAGCTCCAGGTTATTGTTTCACAGAGCTTGTTCTGTATCCCCTTATTAATCACCTAAAAATCACACTAAAATAGCTTCTTAAAAACCTATATAATTGTTTTTTTTAAAGTGCCACAGCAATGGTCAGTGCCTTTGTACCTTTTCTCATCTCTAAACACTTCCTGTTGTAAATAATATGTCTCTCAGACATGTTAAAAAGATAAGATCTCACTGGTAGGGCCTAATCAGCCCTGCTGTTTGTATTTGAGGGCAAAGAGTAGAGCGGGGGCGGGGCATTGGCATTTTCCCCTTGTCCAAATGTTAAATCCACCTCTGATTGCACTCTTTAGAAAATATTTAAATACTGCTTTTTAGTAATAAAAGATGTACACATTTTATACTTTGCCCGCAATATTATACAAAATGCTCTTCTTTTTTGTTATTTTACAGGTGTTTATGTTTTATTTCTGGCACTGCCTAAACACCCGGCACCCATGATTTACATCATACTTTCCAAACAAATCCCACAACACACATGACATATTCTGTTTGCATGCAAACTCTGTAAAGTTACTCAAACAGAATGAGGTTATCAAGTCAGTACTCATCAGTTTGAATCATGAAATGTTCAGTCAGAGTAGACTAGGCTTCCAAACAAACCTACATTGTATTTTGGTTGGATCCCCACTGGTAAGTATGCATGAGAAGATCTGAAACTGGTCAATACTTGCCAACCTAACCTGATTTTCAGGTAGGACCTTGTTGCACCAGCTCAGTGGGGTGCAGCTTGATTCCCTAGTCATAGCAAGCAAGACACCCACATCTGGGCATATACACATTCACTTAGGGAGACAAACGGAAGCCAGCATACAATGGCAAAGCCCACAGCTTGGGCTTGTGGTTAGGCATGGATAGGCATTTGACAGATATAGGTAAAGAAAACACCACGTAGATTATAGTTTAAAAGGTTTTTAAAAAGTACTTTGAGACTGACAACGGTCCCACTTGTTTTTTCTTGTCTTTGTCCTTATAGGACCAGGGATTCCTCCACTATACCTACTCTGGACAACGGAAGATACCCCGAAACTCCTCAAAAAATTGAAGATAATTTGAGAATACTAAAATCAGAAAAGTATTCGTCCTGATGAAAGCGGCCACCCAAGAATCCCGCTGAAACCGGTTGACTGTTGGTTTAAGAGTACTGGTTGATAACCCAGACTCCAATACCCTTCTATATAGAGAAAGGGGTTGCACAAAGAAATTGTTGAAGTTATCACTATATACTCTATCTCCACTATAACTTAGTGGTGAGGAAATAGGGTTTTTAATTCCTCTAGTGACTAACTGTCAGCGAGGACCTTTGTTATTTTAACGATAAGACACGCGTTGTGGGGGCGGAAAGATTAAAAACAAAATACCGACCTCCATTTTTGTGTGCACTTGTAGATACTAGGAAAGTGTTTTAGAGAGGATAGGGCCAGGATCTCAACATCTTTTGTAGTCGGCTCAGCAGCACGCACTAGGGCCATCTTACATTTGATACGAGATTTTTTACATGTAGGGTCATTTAACTTTGTGCTAGGGACTCAGCGTCAGGAATAACTTTTGTAATTACCTAGCCTTCTGTTACACATGTGTTATAATACTGAGGTATAAACAGGAGGCAACTGCCTCCAAACTCCAATTTGTAGTTACGAGGCATTGACATAGCCATGGCTAGTCGTTAGGTGGGTAAATGACCAGACACACCCATAGGATGTGTGTTTCTCCTCACATTTTATTGCCATCCTATCTGTGTTCCACAGCATGCGTTCTGGTTGTATCTAATAGGTAAAAAGTCTTTGAATCAATTAGAACCCCCGTCATTGCTCTGGCCATCCTTCCATACCATTGTTTGCATATCAGCCATAGACCTTTCACTAATGTCAGAAGCCCTTCCCAAACTGCTAGACCACAGGGCCTAAAAATGCATGTGGTTGCTTTTCTTCCAGTGGAAAGGGAACATGGCCTAGCCATTCAGATTGAACTGCACTTTTTGGTGGCAGCCCCAAAAGTCATTTGCTGATGGCTTGTCGCCTTCTCTAATCGCACAGACATACTACAGAATTATGGCATGGAATATTGCAAAGGGCAACAGTAGTGGAAATGTTTAATTCAAAGCCTTGCATTGATCACTTTTTGATTTTACTACACTCTCCCCTCCAGAATTACATTTTTGTTACTACCAACCCTATCGTTTCACTTATACTCAAGTAGTTAAAGCAGCAGAATATATATTTTGAATGGAATTTGTAAGGGCCCCCAGTCAGTTGACGCACCTTCTGCCGAAATCTGTGTTCAAGCAACCTTACCTGTCATTTATTGTTTGATATAGTTACCCATTTTATTAAGCATGATGTGAAAAAAACATTATATTCCCACAAAAAATAAACATACTTTAAATTACGGAAACCAACATTGTGATTTTAGGTTTGAGAAAATAGTTGTAGGCAGCCTGCTTGAATAAGTGCTACCTCACTTAGAGGTGTGACTGGCCCTCCATCTCCCCGGTCAGTTGTACTTTTATGGCTGTGACACATAAATCATTGTCTAGGGCAAGCAAACAAATCCTGGCCGGGCCTCCTGCAATTCAGCCTCTCAGAATGAAGTCTCTGAGGTTACTGATGAATGACTAGAGTGACATCTACCCCCACTCCCTCGGTTACCAGTGCTGACATGGTCTCCTTTCTAGGGGGGCCAGAGGCTGGCTCTGGGGGGGCCTGGCTCCCCTGGCCCCCCTGCTGGAGCCGGGCCTGCTCCAGTACACACAGTGTCAGAGGTTCTTATCAGTTACCATTATGGTGTGTATAGTATCAGATGCTACGTAACAAATCATGGTTTTCGTTCAAGAAACCATATGCACACTGTCCAATGGCAGTGTTGCGTATCTTGTAAGCCTTCTCTGGCTCGTTTAGCTTTAATAAAAACATGCTTTGCACACACTACAAGTGTATCATTGAAATGTACAAGATGTGCACTATGCATTAGAGCATGCCATCACCTTCTTGCTAATGCCACCTCACAGAATGATCGACATACCTGTTTATCCCAATCGGGCGTTGTTAGTCCAGTCATGTGTTTTTACATGCATTCTTTGACTGATACTCTTAGATGTCTCCATTCTAAACCCATGCCTCCAATTTGCAGAATGCATTGCAAAGAAACAGAATGCATCCAACTCAACTCTCACACTGAACTTGTCGATGGCCTCCACGACCATCAATCTGGATTCTGAGCATCCAGAGGCACGGAAACTGCTCTTCTGAACACCCGTGAAGAACTGCTTGTACCTCTGGACTCCAACTCTCTAACTGTCTTCATCCTTCTCGATCTCCCTTCTGCATTTGACACAGTAGACCATTGCATCCTCATACAAAGGCTCCATTATACACTTGGCATCTCAGAACAGGCACTGAATTGGCTGTCCTCTTTCCTCACTAACCACTCCTCCCAAGTCATCCTAGGCCCCTTCTCCTCTCCTACTTCATTCTCCACCTGTGGTGTCCCCCAGGGCTCTATACTCCCTTCCTGGCTGTTTAATATCTACCTTGCTCTCCTTGCACGCCTCATTTCCTCCTTCTCCTCCAACTTCCAGTGTTACCCAGATGACACACAGCTCTTCTTCAGACTTCCTGCTGACCCTCTGGCACCCTCCATCATCCCTGACTGCCTGTCTGCCATCCAGTCCTGGTGCGCCTCCAATGATCTCTGCCTCAACGCCTGTAAAACTGAGATCCTTCCCATTGGGGCCCCTGCTCCCTCCTTCTCCCCCTCCTTCTGGCCTTCCTCCTTGGGCTCTCCATCTTCACCTTCAACTGAAGCTAGAAACCTTGGCGTCATCTTCGACTCATCCCTCTCCTTCCTCCCTCACACTCAGGACATTGCCAAGAAGTCCAACTATCAGCTCTTCCTTCTCAAAGGAATTGTACCTTTTCTCACTTTCCTTCAGAGGCTCAATGCGACTCTAGCCCTGGTTCTTTCTAGACTTGACTACTGTAGCAGCCTCCGCCTGAACCTTTCCTCTTCAACTGTGCGACCCCTCCAGCTTATCCAGAATAGGGCAGCCAGACTTATCCTTGGCCTTATGCCCACAGAGCGCATCTCTCCTGCACTAAAAAGTCTTCACTGGCTCCTGGTTGCTGCACGGATTAAATTCAAATCACTCTGCATCACACCCACAAGGCTGTCTGGGCCCAGGGACCACACTATCTTCAACTTTATCTCACTAAATACTCTCCCTCTAGACCACATTTTTCCTCTGGCATCAACTCTCTCTGTGTAAAGCGCTTTGCTAAACAGAGGGCAGGGGGTCGTTCACTTGCCTGTGCGGGCTCCTCCTCTGGAATAGCCTCCCCCTCCCACTGCACCTTGAGCAGGATCTCCTCAAATTCCGGAAGCTCCTTAAGACCTTGCACTTTTTCTCCTCTTTCCCTCCTTCTCTCCTATGCTAATCCCAAAGTTGCTTAATCAGTGTACTTGCCCCTTAACCATACTAGGGGCCTTGTCCTCCCACACCAATGCTTCCCAGCTCCTGTCTATCCACAGCACTTAGCATCTGCACACCCTCTGCTCTGGAGGCTCGCACTTACACCTCCCGCTGCCCAGGCCGTGTAGCACTCAACATTACTAGCACTTCGTCTATGGCTCTCCCTCGTGATCCGACCCCCCAGCACTTACCACTTCTTCCCTCTTCCTTTATGCACTTGCACATTCTGAATACTTATAAGGCATAGTAGGTTCGTCCCTCCCCCCCCTGTTCTTAAATATTGTGTTGTAATGTATTTCCCTCCTCTGCTCCCTCCCTGCCCTATGGGTGCCTTGAAACAGTATTTTCTTATTCTATAAGTGCCTAAAAAGCAAACAATAAATAAATATGCTACTATAGTCCAAATGGAATGTAGCATATTTTCATGGATGGACTGAGGTATGCAAAACCGCTGGGCAGAAACACACATTGGCACAAGCAGTGAGACATTCCCCTTGCAACTTCTATATTCTAAGCCTTCTGATCACATCAGACTTCCTCCTTGCCTCTTTCCGAGATTAAAGTAGCAGTCACCTCCACCATTTTGTATGGCAAAATCATCAAGAAACCTTTTCCCAGCACATATAAGTGTTTCATCGGGGAAGTCTTTTAACTTATGCCTAGAAAGACTGAGATTTGCTTGGACAACAGGAAGATTCCCTCTTGATTATTTTTGCTGTAGAGCTATGATAAATTGCGGCAGTGCGGGAGACGGACTCTTTTTGTTGGAGACTCCCGCGAGTTGCGAGAGACTTGGTTGGCAGGTCTGCTGTCACCAGGTGGTAAAGCCTGGCGACACCGGGCGTCCTGATCTGGAATCAACTTCTGTATTCTCATTGCGCAGAAGATGAGTTTACAGGCTGTAAAAAGCTTCCTAAAACTTTTTTGTTCTCAGCATATATTGATCTCAGTGTTTCTCACTATATTGGTTGGTCAAACACTGTTTTCTGTTTCAGGAGCACCAGTTTGTCACCAGCTGGTTGACAGTGCTATATTTCCTTATGATTGCTGGCGCTATACGCACTGATATTAATGCTGCATATGATGATCCATTCATGTATGAAATGTGTATCATATTATAGTAATTGTCATAACCCTATTTTTCTTAGTGTACTGGAACAATGCTTTTTGATGCCACTTCCTGTTTTGTCAAGGGTTGAAAGGTCATGTGCCATCACTTCCTGTGATGCCACTTGGGGTGGGTCAAATTGCATCACTTCCTGTGATGTCATCTGAGCTCAAGGGTCGTGTGATATCACTTCCGCTACCCCTGACATTTTGGTGAAATGAGTCACTGTAGAGTGAGAGATAAGGAGAGAGGGGGGTAGAATGAGACAGTGGGAGTGGAAGGGGTGAAAGGAGAGAATGCCTGGCCATACTGATAGAGAGGGCATGTGTGCACTAGACTGCACTGACTCAGAGAGAGAGAGAGACAGAGAGAACAGACCCCACAAGACCACACTAACAAAGGAGGAAAGGGTGGGGGGGAGGGAGAGAGAGAGAGAGAGAGAGAGAGAGAGAGAGAGAGAGAGAGAGAGAGAGAGAGACTGACTCATTAGGAGGCTGGCGGCCGTGGAATGAACGGTGCTGGTAAGGGACTGGCACCGTTCATTCCGGGCTGCCCTATTACGAGGTCGGCAGCGGGTCCCGCTCTGGAACGCCTGGTCAGACCAGGCGTCCTTAGCGGGACCCGCTAGCAGACCAGGATACTAAGGCCCGTTGTTAGCAACCTCCCCATTCCCATTGAGCCCTATGGGGGCTCAAATGGGAATGGGGATGTACCGGGTCCGGGTCCCGTGAATGGGAATTACCGGGCCCGCCAAAGTTGGCATGGCCTGGTAATTCCCTATTCCTGGAACCCGGACCCGGTACCTGGTATGGGGGTAGCCATACCGCTAAAAGCGGCATGGCTACCTCCATACTCGTAATGAGGCCCAGAGACTTAAAGTGGGGAAGAGAGAGAGGGAGAGATAAGTGGAGACAGCATAACTTTTGAGAGAGGACGAGGCAACTTAATTATTTCTATAAAAATAATACAATCACAAGTGGTTACAACTACCTTGAGAGAGGTCAAGTGAATCCTGAGAAGGGCCGGGATTTCGGTTCTACCAGTGTTTCAGGCATACAGGGGCAATCAGGAAAGACAGCAGAACACCTGGTGTGACTCAGGATGTAGATTATTACACAGCAAAGTGAGGACCCTCTATAACAAAAAAGCAGGGATCCAGGAAATCAAAATGTAAGAAATAAATACCATGACACCCTGAAAAGATTCCGAACAATAATGAGAAACGATGAGAGCATCCAGGACACAAGAAAACTCTTCCAAATTGAAGAAACCCTGTAGTTTTACACATTCTGTACGTACCAAGCAGAAGGAGCCAACATGCGGAGACCCCTCAGCAAGAAATATATGCAACAATGCTTCTTGGACCTCTATCAAGCCAGAGCAGAAAAGTGCCTTACTCGAGACCAAGTAGACATAAGCAATGGATCACAGACTCGAAACTGCGATAAAAGACTTACAAAAACCTTAGGACGTGCCAGTGGCCACAGCTATGATAAAAGACCACTTGAAAAACATGTAATGGGTAAAGCAGCGGAACCTGTGCCTTTCTGGCCACCAGGTCCGACCTTGCGGGCAGAAAGGAACCCACAAGCACAACTCGTAGTTTTGCCAGTATTAAGGTACCTTCCCGGACCAGCAAACTTATAATGAGGCGCAATGAGATCAGACACAGGCACCAAATATGATTCACTGCAGGACACATAAAACACATTAGTAGATGCATTTATGCAGGGAGCCCAGATAGGAAAATGATTTGCAAGCTTTATTGGGCCTCGTTACATGTTTGCTGGTGCAGTATGAACGTGCCAGTTATACCTTACCGGCACGTTACTGCACCGGCAAACTGCAAGTTTGGTGGTGGGGTGGCCGGATTTACCTGCGTGTCAGTGCTGCCGGTAATTCTGCCACCGCACCACCAGATAAGGCTGGTATTACTGGCACTTCCCCCATGGGATTCCATGGAATGGGGAATTCCAGTACTTACCGGGACTTGGAATCTGACAGTGATTCCGGCAGGCGGAGTGCTTGCTGGTAATGGCAATACCATCAGTCTTCTAATGAGGCGTGACTTTCTAAAAGATGTGGCCAGATAGTCGTGTTTTTACCGTGGTCACTTTCCTCGTTTGCACTTTACTCATGCATTTTCTTCCTTGTGGTCGATTTCCTCGAATTCTTTTTTTATTCAATCGGGAGTTCCGCTGAACCCCCTTCTAAAGCGCACACCCACCATCTCTCCCTGCCACGCGCTCACCTCCAAACACACAACATATAGGTATAAGAAATAATTCTACAAAAACTACCACAAGGGGAAATGCACGAGAAAAGTGCAAACGAGGAAAGGGGCCTCGATACATACTTGGCAATCACATTACAGCATTCCACTCAGCGGAACAACACTAGAGGACACAAAGGTCTTCTCTCTGCTGTACGTTGATGGCCCCGTTCCTTTGTCGTGGACTAAACAATGGCTTTAACCCCTTAAGTGCCAAGGACGAGTATGCTCGTCCTTTATGTATAGACTTGCATAATAGCCTGGCACTTTTCAAAGAAGCCAGGTCATACTCGGAAACGTACTGCAAATGATTGTGCCTCAGGGTAATCAACGCTAAGACCGAAGTGATGACCTTCAAGAGAAAACCCAAAACAAGAAGCAACCAATACCAGGTCAGGGTAGACGCAGAACCCACACATTGGGCAACGACCAAGTACACATACCTGGGCATAATAGTCACCCAATGCTTCAACAGAGAAATGGCATGCCTTCATGGTAACTCCATGCCAGCATTCGATGCCTTAAATCCAAGCAAACTCTATGCCATGAATCCCTTGTGAAACCCCGAGTCAAGCTACTTGACTGTGTAGCGAGTCTGGGGCCCAAAAGACGCCAAGTATTACACTAAATGGGATAGTAGTCCAACCAATGACAGCATCCACAGGACTACCCCCGAACGAAGCTCGCCGAGCAGAACTAGGGCAGCATCCTGGCAATGACCTGGTCTTAACTAGACTGGGTTACACTTTCAACCAGACGCGTCCAAGGAAAAAGTCATTTCAACCCCCCCCACCCCCCACTCACCCACGCTCATTAGTTAAGACTTAAGATACTTTTAATGGGTCAATAGGACGAAGAAACCTGTGTTTGTTAGGGGTACATCTGCAGGTCATGAAGGCCAACGCGGAACCTCAGTTTTCATGGTTTGTCTTCTCCAATACCAATTACCTTTAGTGAGTTGTGTCTTTTTTTTACCAGTCCTAAATTAACATGAATATCAATTTGATGGCACTTCAGACAATAGTAGAACTGGTTTAAGGTGCAGGGACTAGAAACAGCCATTGAGTAAATTGATTGGGAATCTGCTGATCACTCCTCCTCGCCCCTCCCCCCCAACTCCCATGAGGCCATTCTGCCTCTGATGGTGCCTTGAGACCATCCAGGTTCGAGGCCAGGATGCTCCTGCACTGTCTGAGGTCCCCTTCCTCTTCAATGTTCACACAGATGCAAGGACTTGAGCGCCTGCGCAGAGAACAGGCGGGGGTACAGAGCACTCCTGGATGATGAAGTATGCCATTCTTAACAGGTAGACATGAAAGCAATATTCTACCACCTTGATGCTCTCATCCCTAAAGTGAATGATATGACGTGCCCATTGTAAAGTTTTCTCTCAATCACACACAGAGACTGCACAGTGCTGGCACAGCAAAGTCAAGTATCCGTAACGAACAAATCCGAAACTTGTAATTAAAGTCTGTCATCCAGGCGCATTTGGTGTCATGTAGGTTGCCAGAAATTGTGACATGCATTGAAATGACAAAAAAAGAAACAACGCATAGAATTTCACCATTCCATTTCAACGAATCTTCGCATACATTATGGGGCAGGTTCTGAAAAATGAACACAAATGAAAAAATGAATTTGCGCTCATTGTTGAAATGCACAGGTCAGCTTATTCTCAAAGGCGAGCTGAACGAGGGGGGGTGGAGAATAGCGCAAAGATGCGCCGTGCAGTCCCCTGGCACACGTTAGAGTCTGGAGGTGGGGGAAAGGGCTACAGATGCTCTTTGTGAATTGGGCTGCCTCTTTTTTTGGCGCAAGTGATGGGATGTGCTGTATGCATAGACATATTTGTTGAATTATTATCTCTTTGTTATTGACCTTTACTGACCTACAGGAAAAAATGAAAAACCTGGATAATCAACTAGCACTAGTATGATAAAAAAAAAATTGCAACCTCACCGAAGATACACTTACTAGTGACAATCTCAACGCAAGGGAAGCCCCCCTGGTTGCATACATACCTACAAAGGGACTACTGGCGAACAGGCTCATTCGAGTTGAACTCCATGCAACCTAAATGAAATCGGGCGAATACTTCCAAACACCTCCAACAGACCACCATAATCATCTTCAAGAATTGCACCACTGAACTCGCTCCCGGGCGCGCTGCTTCTTCTTCTTCTTGCTGATAGATTTGTATCCATCAGTGATGATTTTTGGATACTGAGGCTTGAGCCTCCTTACTCCATCTTCTCGGGTTGAGTATGTAGTCATGGGTTAGGATTCCATCGGCAGGGATTTTTGGATACCGAGGCTTGAGCCGCCTTACTCCATCTTCTCGGGTTGAGTGTGTAGGCCATGGGTTAGGATTCCATCGGCAGGGATTTTTGGACACCGAGGCTTGAGCCTCATTACTCCATCTTCTCGGGTTGAGTGTGTAGGCCATGGGTTAGGATTCCATCGGCAGGGATATTTGGACACCGAGGCTTGAGCCTCCTTACTCCATCTTCTCGGGTTGAGTGTGTAGGCCATGGGTTAGGATTCCATCGGCAGGGATTTTTGGACACCGAGGCTTGAGCCTCATTACTCCATCTTCTTGGGTTGAGTGTGTAGGCCATGGGTTAGGATTCCATGGGCAGGGATATTTGGATACCGAGGCTTGAGCCTCCTTACTCCATCTTCTCGGGTTGAGTGTGTAGGCCATGGGTTAGGATTCCATCGGCAGGGATTTTTGGATACCGAGGCTTGAGCCTCATTACTCCATCTTCTCGGGTTGAGTGTGTAGGCCATGGGTTAGGATTCCATCGGCAGGGATTTTTGGATACCGAGGCTTGAGCCTCATTACTCCATCTTCTCGGGTTGAGTGTGTAGGCCATGGGTTAGGATTCCATCGGCAGGGATTTTTAGATACCGAGGCTTGAGCCTCCTTACTCCATCTTCTCGGGTTGAGTATGTAGTCGTGGGTTTGTTTTCTTCTTGGTCTGTGTGGTCTTGTCACAGCAGGGCTGGTTTTACAGGGTCTTCGCAGTGATGGGCCACGGGTAGCTCCCGGATAGCACCCAGTGCTATATATACCGCTTAAACGTCTAATCCCCTTTTCTCCCCAAATAAGCAACTCGCAATTAATATCTCCTACCTCGAAACAGTACAGGCACACACTGTGTCCCCACATGGAACCCTCACACCTGTCAGTTACGGTGGGTGGTCATAATTTTGAAAAAAAAATGTCGACAGACAATGTCGAAAAAAAAATGTCGAAAAAAAATGTCGACTTTCGTTTTTTTAAATTATATATTTATTTTAGGGGTTCGGGAGTTAAAAAAAAGGGAAAAATTAAAAAAAAATTTAAAAAAAGGGGTTGGGGGGAACCCCCCCATTTAAAAAAAAATGCATTGAAAAAAAAAGTCGATATTTTTTTTCGACATTTTTTTTCGATATTTTGACTTTCGACATTTTTGTTGTCGAAATTATCACTGTAAACCGTCAGTTACCACATACATGTTAACTGTACAATCACAATGCTCAACCCTCTAGCTACACACACACATACACACATACACACACACCAGCAACTAACCCCCAGCTAACCCAGACCAGGGGCACTGTAACTTATTTATTTATGTATTTGTGTGTTATATTTAAACCTAAGTTCTCACAGGCTGTTCATTCATGAGATCACATTACTTATGATTAAAACCAACATTTCCAAACTTTTCTAGCATTCACATTGTATTAGTCATAAGAACACAACAGTTGTAAGATTGCAATGATGTTAAAACATACAAACATTTCACAAAGTTAAAAATCCTCTTCTAATACATGTTTAGCCACGTACAGGAAGGCCCATCATGGCCCCTTGCACTAATTGAAATGAGAAGTTAATAATCCTCTCCAAATACATTTAAAAAATGCGCTGCCGCTATTGCCAGGGCCGCCGCCGTTGGTTCACAGAGTAAAAGGTGCCAAAGCCTTTGCCATGCTGCTTCGCCTGAGAATACCAGATATCAGAGGCGTTGCTAGAGGGGGGCTAAGGGGGCTATAGCCCCTGGTCTTTTGGTTGTAGCCCCGGATAGAATCTCAGGAGCTAGAGCCCAAAGGCTAGCTAGCCCCGAGTCCCGACAGTTACGACATCAGCGTAGCCCCGGGTGTTTTCCAGACCTAGCAACACCCCTGCCAGACATGTACCCAGAAGCTCCCCTCGAGCTACATTAACAAATGGGTGATGGAGGGGTTCCAAGGCCACATTAGAAAATCGGCAGGTTCTTTGCGCCTTAGGAATCCGTTGTCTTGCACCCAGCAGCACCTTTGGGTATAAATCAAGTTTTAGATGCAACATTGCCACTCTACATTTCCTACAGGGGTGTTTTTGAATAAGTACTGATATAGAGTTAAAGCTTTTCACGTCATAAATAAAATGGCGGAAAATCTTGTATGTTGATAGCCTAACTCTGTCCTTAGTCCAATCATGCCGTAGAGACGCTTCCTGACTTTATGGGGGCAATAAGACCAGTCCTTTTTCGTTACACCTATATGGGACAAGATTACAACACATGGCCACTTTGTTAGTGGTTCACATTTCCGGGATACCATCACTGCCCTTAATTTAGTATATAAGGTACCATCTATAGGTGCAATCATCCCTTTATAGAGCGGTAAACGTCTCCAGTCTATCTAAGCTTGCAAAGATGTAATCCCCAAAACATGCCTAATGGCCGCTAATGGAGTGCCCTGCGGCAGGGCCAATACCCTATGCCATAGGTTTCCTTCAAACCTTGGCCAATTTCCCTCAAGCGCCAAGGTTTAGGCACCGTGAATAATTTTTGGGGCAATCTTCTGCTGGTAAAACTAGAGGACCGGTCTCAGGGAAAACCGTCCAAACTTTTTTAGCTAATTGCCGCATTTGAGCGACATATGTCAAGACAGCGGTTTTACTCATTGAGATCAAAGCATAAGTGACTTTGTTTGTGCACATAAAACATCCCAAATATTTAAAAGATAGCACAATCTTAAGCTTTTGACCCTTAATTGCTCATATAAAAAAGCTTATTACATGATCTTTTTTTTAAAAGAATTTAGAATGACAATTTTACACTTTTAATATTGAGTTCCAAATCCAAGTTCATAAAATACTAATTTACCGCTGTAATAAAACCTCCTGGCGTATAGCTAGCGTATAGCTAAACACTATATCATCTGCGTGAAGCAAATAAGGTTATTTACTCCCTAGGTCGGCAATATACATGTTAAAGAGGAACGGCGCCATTACGCACACCTGGAGCAGGCCCCGCTCACTCCTTATCCAATTTGAGCAGGTGCTTCTCTGGTCCACTCTGACTTTCAACCTTGTGTCAGAGTGTAGTTACTCCAGCATACTAACCAATGCAGCCCTGCTCGCTCAGTTTGGACTAGAGGGTACTTCTTCTGACACAGTCAAATGCCTCGGTAATATCTCAAATGGCCACACATAATTGCCTTTTGGCCAAACACACCTTGCTGGTCAGAAGAGCAATAATCAGACAATTAAGTGAAATACTGGTCCCCCTCTTGAAACCAGATTGATAGACATCTTGACAAGAGACGAAGGTGGCCCAGGCAGATGGGGAGCAGGTGCAAATGGATCTAGGTCACCTGGCCTATGCCCCTCCCACCTGGTGGCTTCCTTGTCGCCGCTTTTTTTTCCCTACTTAAGGAGCTTCCAGCCTCATTTTCCTTTGCAGATGGGGAGCAGGTACAAGTGGATCTAGTTCACCTGGCCTAGGCCCCGCCCACCTGGTGCCTTCCTGGTTGCCGCTCTTTTTCCCTACTTAAGGAGCCCTCAAGCCTCTTTACCTTTGCAGATGGGGAGCCGGTGCAAGTGGCTCTAGGTCACCCGCCCTAAGCACCACCCACATTTTTAGCCCTGCATCTTCCTTCCTGCTCTTAACTATTAGATCAAGGGCGTCTCTCGCCAGGACTTCCGAAGCAAAGGACTGACGAAGAAAAGGGTAATTTCTGTTTGGACCTGTTCAGACCAGGAGGACCCAGGGCCCAAACCCCTGCTCAGACAGCAGGTAAGCATGCACCAAATTGTGCTTTCTCCCTCCGCCCCCAGATTCCACCCCCACCCCCTCTGGTCCCCAGTGATGTTCCCTTGTGTCCCCACCCTTCTTGCACACAGGTGTTGCCTGTCTTGCTTGATTCTTCTACCCTGCTCCTCCTCCATCCTTCTCCAGCCTACTTCTGCAGGAGTCTGTCCTGATACATTCTGGTTTGACCATCATCGCCTTGTGGCCAATACTGGACTTGACATTTATGGACTTCATTGTTTCACGGTGCGTCACCCTTTCTCATGGTGGCCCTGATTCATGCTGTTCCCATCTTCACATTGTATCCTGGCTTGCAACATTGGGTGTTACTACTGACTTCTGCAATTGTATTCGCTCTCCCATCTTGCTTCTCCACTCTTTTTGACTGCTTACTCTCTGTTCTCTCCTCCCCTCCCTCTCTCCCTTTTCCTATCTGCTCCGCTCCTCCCCTTACTTTCTTCTATGCATTTACACTATCAAAATTGTCCCTGGACCTAGTATGATAGCAACCTTGTCTGTCTGCTCTCCCCTTACTTGTTCTCTCCCACCCCCTACAGCACTATCTGAAATGTCATCAGGCCTAGTACAATAGCTGCTTGTTTTGTTCCTCCCCTCCCTTTTTGCACCCTTCTCCCTCATCTTTTGTTTTTCTCTGGCTCTACCAGAAATTTCGTCAGGCCTAGTACGGTAGTCACCTGTCTGTTTCCATTTCCTTCCCACTCTCCCCTACCCTTCCTTATGTATGTCTTAGCTCTTGCATTATCTCAAATGTCGTCAAGCTGAGTACAATAGTTAATTTCACATCCTTACTGTTCATGGCCTGTAAGAATGTCACTGTATTTTTCCTTGTTCCCTCCCTTGCCTTGAAGCGCTTGGAAACACATTGTGCATAGGCGCTAGATAAATAAACTATCATATCATATCATTTCTCAAGATTCCTCAACAGAATGAACAAAAACATTTTGCATGCAGCATAATGGAGGGATATTGGTTGGTACATCATAGGATTTAACCTGTGCCCCATCTTGTAAATTATTACAATCACTGCATTCTTCCAAGATGGCAGAAACATTTGTAGATGCAAGATATTAGGAAAAAAGCTCCAATAAAACTTCGGCCCATAAAGCAGGGCCTGATTTTAGGGTAAGGTTGGACATCCCACCCGTTAGGAATCCGTCTGTGTCCAAAACCTATGCTTGCCCTCACAACTAATCTGTACAATGTGTAGGGTTGTCAGCAACCAAGGAAAAAACAACTTTCAAAACAAAGTACTGAGCTTCTTCCAGCTCGTATCTTCCTTCCAGCTCCCTTCCCCAAGTATGAAACAGTTCCACAGAGAAAAAGATCTCAAGATTCCCTTTCTTGGATTTAAGATGAAATAGTCAGATCTCGGGGTCTCCTTCCCCAAGTCAGGACTCAGGGTTCCCTTCCCTAAGCTCCAAGTCACACAGTTCAAACAACCTTCAGATGAAAGGCTTCTAGTCAGGACTCGGGGTTCCCATCCCCAAGTTCCAAGTGCCACAATTCAAAAAGAAACACAAAATGTCCTTGCCTTCCACAGTTAATGTTGTTTTCAAGTACACAGTTCAAAATGAAACACAAAATATCCTCTCCATGGTTTGGTTAAATGTTGTTTTCAAATCATATTATATTTTAGCATACGGTGGTTGGTTTAAAATTATATTCACTTTTTCACTTCAATGTATGATGAGTTGCATGGATTTAAACTTCCTTTCCTCTTTCTGGATTCCAACTATTTTAATTCTGTTTAGTAGCAAGATTTTAATTCAATTTGGTATTCAATAATTAGATCTCTGGCTCAGGGTTCATTTCCCCTTCATCTATTGTTCAATAGTTGTTCATTTCAGTGACTGAATGGTTCAATGTTCAGAGACCTTAGAAAAGGTGTTTCTTGCCACATGCGACCACTCCGATACAAAATATTCCCCTTTGTTTATTAGTTGATAAATATAACTGTTAGTTTCACTGTAATTGACTTGTTTGGTGTTCAGAGTCTTTCGAAAACATGTTCGTTGCCACGAGCGACCACTCCAGTAAAAAGTATTTCCCTTTGTTTGATAATGGACCAATATAGTTGTCTGTTTCACGTTAATTGAGAGATTCAATGTCGGAGGCCTTTTAAAAAGTATTCTTGTCACACACGACCACTCCGATACAAAGTATTTCAGAAAATGCTCAAGTTCACACACGCACACCTGGTTTCTCAATCCCCAGAAACTCACCAGTCGCTTTAAATGTTTGTACTGCAGCACGGAACACATGGCCTTCTTCCTTTATTGTCGGGACTCCAGTTCCTGCCCGTCCGACACTCCTGGGGTGTTCCTCTACCAAAGGGGAATAAGCACATTGAGTAGAAAGGGAAGGGGCAGCCATCCCGCACGGCTCCCTTCACCTTTCCCAGTCTGCTCCAGGGAGTCCCCACTCCCACGCCATGCTGTAGGGTTCTCTGCTGCCTGAACCGGCCTCATGGTCCTTCTCCTGTCATTCCCCTTTGGTTCGGCTTCTTTTATACACCTGCAGCCCTTTAAAAGGATGTAGATGTGGATGACAATCCGCCTTGCCTGACCACCATTAAAGGGACATGCCTTACCTTCATTACTCTTAGCAGGCATCTTCCATGTCCCAGTACTAGAGTGGTAAAACAGCATAGTCTTCATTGCTTTTAGTTGCCTCCTCTTCGTCCCAGTACTATCAAGTGTCAATTGTGGAGAAATTAGGGGAGCTGGCTTACAATAGCCCCAAAGGGTTGCGTTGATTGTCATTAGGAAAAGGGGGATACCATGTCTAATCCAAGGGCACCTCACTCCCAGTCACCAAGGACCATGAACCTAGGTGATCCTCCCTCGCTTCTCCGCACCCCAGGTTCGGGATCCAATAGCGATGGCCTTTCCCTGACCAGCTGCACAAAGGATACAAGGGATCTAGGGGTGGGAATAGCCTCAGGTTTCTCCCCAATGCAGGTGGAACTGGGCTGCTGCACAGGGAAACTGAGAGGAGGTGTTTACCACTTCTTGCTCTCAATCTTCTCGGGGCTCTACTGTGGAACAACCCAGTTGAAGGTCCAAGAAGCGCTGCATATCCCTTAGGTTAGATCCTCTTTGTTGGGATATTGGGTCTATTTCCAACAAATTAATATTTTCGTCCTCACTAGCTTTTCGTTTAAATTTGGAAGGTTCTGGTTTCATGAGCCTGGGAGGTCCAACTATCACATTTTTAGAGTTTATTTGGGCTACCCATGAAACCCATTGATAACATTGGGGTACATCTCTCCCCAGCACTACTTGAGTTGTAAGTTGTAGATTACTGCCACAGTCAGATCTACTTTCTTTCCACAAATGGTGATAGAGATTTGGGTTAACAGGTATCTTTTTGTATGGCCATGTACGCAAGTTACCTTCTCCTTTCCTGCTTCTTCCCACCCCTGGTGAAGTAACTCTATTCTTATGGCACTTTCCTTATTTCTGGTGTCTAATTCTTCCCAGATCAGTTTTTCTTCTAAGATAACATGGATTTTATATGAGGTTTTCCCTTTAGTATATAAAATAACATCAGGCCTTCTTTGGGTCTGATTGGGTTCCCTGGATGATGGAAGTTTGGGGAAGGTCAACTACATTCAATGGGCAACATTTTGCCATGTGCCCATACCCCTTACAAGAATAACACTTTCGTTAGGGATTGCGAAATTGGCTTATTACTGCAGGGTAGCCTCACTCCTCTGCTTGTTCCCCTCGGGATTCATTTCTTGTGGTCCTTTGTTCTAAAGATGTCATTATCTGGGGAAGATGGATATCAAGTCATTTTGGCACGGAAGATAGAGCATTACATGATGACTGATTGGGGCTCTCTGGGGACCCTGAAAAGTATTCACTGAAGTTATGTCATTTTCCTCTTTCTCGCTGGCTTTCTGGATTCCCAAACTTTCTGGAGTAGTGGGTGATGCTAGCAGCATATCTTTCCCACGGGAGCCTTGCCTTTCTCCTTCTAAAGGATCAAAGATAAGACTTCGACTCCACTCATTACCAGAGATTTGATTCCAAAAACTCTGTGTAAACTGGATAGGAGGAAGGTTCCCATAAAATGTCATACCTAAAAATTCCCACCAACTGACCCTGTTGATCTCAATGGGGTCATCAGAAAAATTCAAGAGCACACATTTTAACTCCTCTCCCCATGAGAGTATAGGCTGTATTCTTATCCTTTTCCTTTAGGTGGTAATATATAAACAAAACCATAGGGAAAATCAAGATGTAAGCCCAAAGAGATTATTATTTTGTCTCTCTCTGATACCCGGCAGTCATAAGGGCAAAAAAGATGGAAGTAAATCCCCTCTATGGACTTCCTGATAGGAAGGATGGCCTGTGTGTTCAAAGTCCGGAAAACTATGCCTACCTGATGATCCCCCTGTTTGGGAAAGTTGGTATTTTCCCAAGGACTTATACTCTGTGGAGTTGACTCATAGAAAAAAATGTTAGCCAGCATCTATTTCTTGAGAGTTTAGTCTATTGGTGGAACAGGTAGATAATATAGGAGTGCTAGTTTTTTGGCAAGTCATACATGTCTGCATTATAGCTTTAATGTCAGCGTCCATTCCAAACCAGTAAAACCTTTCTCTTAAATAGGTTTGAAATTTCAAATGGTCTGGGTGATCCTCCGTCAAATGTGTCCAACTCTATCCAAGACCCTCTTCTAATGACTCTGTGGGATCACCAACTGTAGTTTCACCTTACCCTCTGAAGAGGTATTTTCCCTACAGAGAAGTCCAGATAAAAAAAAATGGTCCTCATTTTTCACGACCCTCAGGTTCTGAGACTGCCTGCAAGAATGCCTGAGCCAATAAGGGGTCATTTCCCTGAGCAAAATCGTTTCCCTATGCTTCCTTGGATCTTCTAGAGCCGAGCCATTGCTCTTCCTATAATTCCTTGGCTCTTCTAGCACACAACTATGATTCTTTTCCCTGTGCTTTCTTGGGTCTTCTATCACTGAGACACTGCTCTTTTCCCTATGATTCCTTGGCTCCCCTAGTACCAAGCCACTGCCCCTTGCCCATGCTTTTGAACCCAAAGGGGCCCTTAAATCAGTAACACTTCATGCATGGATCGGATGCAGAATAACTCTCTGCAGGAAGTCCCGCCCCATCCTACCTATATGTTGGAACTCAAAGATCGTGACGTGCACAATACCAGTGATGTTGCCGATTCCATGCAGAGCCTTGGAGAAAAAGTATCCATTGAGAAAACCCGATCTGCTGCATACCCGTAAAGATGACAATCTCTTGGAGGAGATCCCCGAAGGAATATGAAGATGAGAGAAAGAGATGTTAGTGACGTCACAAGAAGCAAGCGTGACACACTGAGAATAGAACCTGAAGAAGAGGATGTATGGATCGTATGGAATCTGATGGCAGAATAAAAAATTGAGTAAACTTTCATATGCGGAATGAAGATTGCATGTGTGAAGAGCACTGAAGAAAATGTAATGCTGTTTTATGACTGTACAGATGCAGCAACGCAAGTAGACTAAGTATTCATAAGGCTGGCTATACGTAGTGGATAGACTGCAGGCGGTGCCGCCATTATATAGAATCTGGACGTCGGTGTCACATAGTTAGAAAGCTCAGACCCACGCAGAAAGAAGGATCAGAAAGGTATGTTGCAGCAAACATGAAGCCAAGAGTATGGAAAGGCCTGGAAGCAGGTTCGGATTGGCCTCTCAGCCTTTCGGCCCGTGGCTGGGCCTAATTCGTCCCTGGGGAGAGGGGGCCGGTTTCTGGCCATGCCTGGGCCAGTTTGGAAGAAAAAAAAAATGGAATATATATATTTTTTTTTCAGAGAAATTTTTTAGGTTGATAAATGAGTACCAACACAGGTTGGGTGATATTGTATGCATGTTTGTTCTGTAAGAAAGAGCTTAAGCGTCAGTGCTATACAATAACATATCATTTGGCTATTTAGTGTACTTAGAACAATGCTATTTGATGCCACTTCCTGTTTTGTCAGGGGGTGAAAGGTCGTGTTCCATCATTTCTCGGGATGGCACTTTGGGGTTGGGTCAAATGACATCACTTCTGATGGTGTCATCAGAGGTCAAAGGTCGTGAAGCGAGGGGTGGGCCACTTTTTTAAGGCGAGGGGTGGGCCACTTTTTTTTGGGTGACTGGGCCACTTTTTTTTGGGTGACTGGGCCTATTTCTTGTCCCAGTCCGACCCTGCCTGGAAGAACTGTCTGGCCTAGTGTCGAGGAATGGAGCTGCCAAGAACTGATTCTCTATCCTTGAAGAACAGTGAACGTGAGAAGCTGGATCAGCCCTGTCAAGCGAGCCAACGATGGAAATAGGAGTTGGGTATGCAGACCAGAACTGTTATAAGAGTGTGCCCATACTCCCTTATATTCCCAGGAGCAAAGATACTTTTCAAGGCAGAGTTCAAAGACAATCTGAATGGCATCATTCAGCTGCTCCTCTACACTTTCTTGTGTGTTCTATCACCAAGCGACTGCTCTTTTCTCTATGATTTCTTGGCTCTTCTAGCACCAAGCTGGCACTCCTTTCCCTATGCTTCCGTAGGTCTTCTATTACTAATCCACCGCTCCTTTTCCTATGTTTCCTTGGGCCTTCTATCACTGAGCCATGGCTCCTTTACCTATTGTGAGAAATTCGACCATCCACATGGTGGCCGTGGGCTCGCCTGGGCTTTTTTTGAAATATTCAAGTTATTGGATGATGCTAGACCTGCCTCAGGAAAATGTGTGGGGCTGATCCACACACATATTCCTATCCTCACATCACAACAAATGAATAGACCTGCGTACTCTGACATGGACACAGTCTATAAGCACAGTCTGGCCATGTCATATTTAGTTTGAATGTGACTGAAGAGCAGAGCACAATGTCACCCAAAGGAGAGGGAGAGGAGCTTCCCCCTGCAATGGACAGCCTCATTAACTGACAAAGGCTTCATGGAACCGCCCTGCTCTTTTGTTAGCCCTGCAGCAGGTGGCAGCGATTCACATACCAATACAGTGTACATCACACAGGCTCCCATGGGGCCTGGCTGCAGAGGATAACAAAGGAGACAGGAAACCCAAGAAACCTTTCATATGTAACTGTGTCAACCTGAAGCCAGCTCCCGCCTCTCAGTATTAATGATAGTGAACTGACATATCTGAGTCTATGTGCAGTAGACAACCCCCTCTAGGGCGACCCCATTCATAAGACACAAGAATGTGGTTTGCAGAGGCCAGAGAGTCTGGTCTCTCAGCATCTTCAACCACTTTAAAAATGAACCACACAGGGAGAACCATTAACCAGGGAGAGTTTTTGATCACAGCAGAGAAGAAGGTGGGTGGAACCTGGTATCACAGGGGAGTGAGCCCAGAGCTCTTTCTGTTGAGAGAAGTGTTCTGTCATATTGGTTCTGGGACACCCCATTTTTCTGTAGGACCCCCTCAACTTTTCCTGTTGCATATTACTCTGGTTATGACCTTACACATACAGAAAACAGTTCATAGGGACCCCAGGATTGGTTCACTAAGGTAGGGTCAGCCTAAAACAATCACTGTGACCCACTTGGCTTTAAAAGAGGGCTGGAGAAGGCCACCAGAGGGCGCATGGAGGAAAGTTCATCCTTCAGTACGCTCCCGATCGAAAGGCGGCAGAGGGACACCAAGTCCCGCCTTTCCTCCCCAAAAGAGGTGCCAAACTGGGTGCCCCCAGGAGAAGAGACTCTGGAGCACCCCCACTCCAAATCTGAGGCAAATCCATGGCGAACAGCAGAGTTAGCCGTGTGGAGAGCTCCAGTGGGGGAACAGCTATCGCAGCCTCTAAAGGATGGCGGGGCCGATCCAATGTGAGGCCCGGGCGGAAACAGAACCCACGCACTGTGGACCTGAAGGACAGGGGTGGCGAGCGGAACAACGGACCACCAGCAGTGGGTGGCCGGATCTTAGTTTATGGACCCAGCATGTCAGCAACCAGCAGATGAGAGGAGGGTTGTTGCTGCAACAGTGCTGGGGCCCGTATGCTGGGAGAGAGCTGGATCTGGAATTCATTGGGCCTATATCAGAGCTCCAGGGGCTGGAGCTGACATAGCTAGAAGCCCGGCCACACTCCGAAGGGGGATAGAGGAGTGGAACCAGGCACACCATTAGTGTGGGAGGTGCAGCCTTTCATTCTGCGGATTCAGGGACTGCAGTTCCAGGCCCATTGACATTGCAGGGCCTTCCAGTTATGCTCGGAGGATGCAACCCTTAGGCGATACTGCCAGTAGTCGCTGGAACCAGCTGCCCGCTGAGTGACAGCTGCCGGGAACCATGTGGGGGAGACAGCCTGTGTACTGACTTCGGGGTAAAGGAGAGGGACACAAATTGAGTCACAAGCTCAAGCCAATGACAACAGGGGGTGGAGACTGAGGGAAGTCCGCATAAGGCCGGCCTGGCGTCTGGGTAGCCGTACTTGGCATGCTACACAGTTGAGCCCCCACCCCTGTGACAAAGGTCAATGACAAATCAAGGTGGGTGCCCATAACAGCTACTTGAGACTCCTGCAGATGAACAGGAGGCTTCCATAAAGATCGACACTATGCTTTCACCTCTCATTCACTGCCCTCTTGTTATAACTACAGACAAAGGTTGCGGGAACCCCCAACCTCCCCAGTGTGGACTAAGGAGAACAAGTCACTGCTTCTGCGAAAATATCATTTCAGTGGAGGAAACATCTTGTCCATCGACTAATACCTGCTGGATCTGGTGAGCTTCATGAAGACTGTTGGATTTGATAAGCCCATGGCAATGACCCTCTCTTAGATGAGCAAATGAACCGAGGCACCTACCTTTTGCCGTGGGGGGATTCCCCTAACCCCATTTTGGGCTGAGTGGGAGGCTTTGAGTGTCTGGCCATTGTTGACATGGAGAACTACCTTACAGACATTTCAGTTCCAGGCCCCCAAACAGGCCCTTGACACTATTGGGTCTTCCCAGCGAGCGACTATAGTGGAGGATTCAGTATCCACTAAGAAGGATATAGCCGCACTCATGGAGGAAATAAGGGACATGCGTTCAGCGCTGAGGCAAGGGCTGGCCAAAATTGACCAGGAGATTGACTCCATAGATGAGTGAAACCAAACATCTTTGGGCATGATGGACATGCAAATAGATATGCGGATTTCAGAGCTGGAGAGAAGAGAGACAGAGGTTTGATTGCAAATTGATGATTTCGAGAATAGAGAACGAAGAATCAACCTCTGTTTCTTTGGTTTTCCTAAGAAGGGGGGAGAGAGTGACATCAAATGCTCTATAATCGAGGTCTTGAGGCTTCTGTTTGGCTCGGATGTCCTTGATGAGCCTACAATCGATATGGCGCACCGAGATGGGGGTGGTGCCACAGGCCCGAGGACAATTCTGACGAGATTTCATTATTACTGAGAAAAGATGAAGATACTGGGCAGAGCCAGGAGGGCGGGCCCTATCGACTATGGCTCTGCTAAAATAACTATGTATCAGAACCTATCCACCTGCACGCTGGCCAGGAGAAGGCAATGTGGCCCACTCACAAAATGGCTGAATGACAAATCCATGAGATACCGCTGGGGCTTCTCTTTTTCAATTTTGTTCGAACATGAAGGATACTCTTACAAGCTAGTCACAGAGGATGACATCCAAAGAATTTCCTTTGAAATAATAGAAGAGTCCCAGCCCTGACTCCAAAATCCAGGAGGCGCAAGAGAAGGGTCTGTGGAACAGGACCTAAGAATGGACAAGCAAAAGAACCCCAAGTCATGCAAATTCAAGAATTTCAACACCCCTCTGGGTGGAAAACGGAGCAGATGACTGTGAACCTCTGAGTCCTCCAAAATACTGCTTCCATTGAAAGACGTAACTTTGAGTTTGAAGATAAGAGCTTATGTTTTGTCGTGTCTTTGCTCTGTTCTGTAGCACTTCGGGGAGCGACATAAAGCGCAATGGGGATGGGGAGACAGGGGAGCATAAACATTTTGCCATTGGGAGGGAGGCTCAGGGTATTGTGCTTTGCAGTGTTGGTCCTAAGATTGGGAGGACCGCTGGTGAGTTGATCCTGTCTCAGGTGATATGTCTGAGCGGGGTTGGATGCTGGGGGAGGCGGTGGGTGAGGAAGGGAAAGTTAATGTTCAAGAGTTTTTGTTGGTTCCACGATAAGTACTTTCTGCCATTTTGGCGTGCCCATGCAAAATGTGTTCTACAAGAGGGTTGTCTTTCGAGCGGGAGGAGATGTGAAGCATTCTTGCAACGGGTAAATGATGGCAATGGGTGAGATGATCATCGGCTCCCTTAATGTACAAGGCCTTAATTCTCCACTTAAAAGGTCAATGGTTCTTCAGGAGTTTAAGAGGGCAAGATTGGATTGGCTATTTCTGCAAGAGAAAGATTAGGAGAGGAGTAGGGAACCCAACTTAAGGGCTGGGGAAGTTGGCAAAGTATTTGTAGCCTCAGATGTAAAGACGAGAAGGGGTGTAGCGGTCTTGGTCTCAGCCTGCCTTGGGTTCCTGGCAGAAAAGGTCTTGACCGATCCAAATGGCCATTATATGTCTTTGTGAAGGGACCTCAGAATGGCGACGTTATGGCTTTGGGTTCCATTTACGCCCCAAACTCGGGACAGTGTGAATTTTTGGAGAGGGTGAGAGACTAACTGATTGTGTTTGTGGCGGCCAACTGATGGTGAGAGGGGATTTTAATATGGTGTTGCTCCCTCTGAAAGACTGCAAGAGGCTGGGCAAGGCTGCGAAAGCACAATTGAGTGAGGGGAATTAATTAAGTTTTAGAGAAGTGAATGAGGCCCTGGGCTTTGTGGACTCACCCCCCGCCCCCCTTACAACGTGACAGACCTTTCACTTATTTCTCAGTGGTACATAATTGCTGCTCAGAGATACATTTAGTACTCGTTGACACTCATCTGAAAGGTCAGGTCCTGGAATCCCAGGTTGCCCCAATCCCCTGGTCAGACCATGATATGATAAATGTGGTAGTGCGGTGGGGACGGCCAAAACACCCCCCACAGGAGTTGGAATTGCAATGACTTCCTGCTTCAAGACAGGGAAGTAACACAGAAATTATTCACCGCAATCAAGGATTATTTTAGCTTTAATGACATGGGGGAAGTGAGTGTTCAAACCCTGTGGGAAGGTTTTAAGGCAACAATCTGGGTGGTGTTGTGATAAGGATAGAGTCCCAGAAAAAGAGAGTGAGGGGTGAACAGGAAACCGTACTCCACCAAAATTAGAACAGTTGCAGCTGAGGGGCTGGGGGTATCCAGGGGAACTACATGTCAACTGCGGTGTCGATTAAACACTGGCAATAGAAAGCGCAATTAAACATTATTCTGGTTCAGGACTGTGAGAAACCAGAAGGTGTCTCACCCACTAGTCACTGTGGATCTCTCCCTTAGGTGGCCCGGACATGGCAATCACCTTTGGATCTCGACACTGGGGGTGGAGCAGTGCAGGATGATCACCTGAGTGAGGGGTCTTCAGAGAGTGGGAGTGTGACACTGGATGGCGAGATGCAGTATCCCTCCCCTGCAAGACGTTTACCCCATCCGATCAGGTAGGATAAACAGGGACTTTATCCCCCCCCTCTTTCCCTTCACAAACACTTCCACACGAATAGCCCGCTCTGGGAGAAAACAGACTCACACCCGAGCAGTGTACCTGACATGTCCCGCTACTAGGGTCAGGCGAAGTCAGGCAATTACTGACAATCAATCACACCTGACTTCCATTAAACTTCCCCACATGGATAAAAGGCGGAGCACGAGAGCACACTCTGAGCGAGGCAAAGCACACAAAGGAACAGCAGTTTCAAGTTGGCAGCTGAACGAGGGCAGAAAGACAACAAACCAAGAAGGGTTCCCAAGGAGGGAAATACCCTTGACCTTTTTGGCAAGAAACTGCTACTTTCAAGAAAACTTCGAGTCAGAAAGTGTAAGGCCAGGAAACCAGACTGAAGAACTCTGCATTGTGTGTCAGAGAAACTGGAGGCCCTCCTGCATATCCGACCAAGACGGGGAAAAGCAGCAGCCGCTATGGTATTGTATTTGGCTTCCAGAACAAAGAAGCGCCAGAGAGATCGACTCAGCCAGTGAGTTGGGGAGATCGATACAAGACCGTTCTGTGTTAAAGTCAAGGTTTCAGGTGGCAAACCGGAACAAATACCCAGTGCCACAATGGACTAGGAACCAGGCCGGCGTGTATTAATAAGATATTTATTAATTTATTTATTCAGGAAAATTAGAACAAACAGATTACATCAGCCACCAATGTTGTGGCAAGACCAAGACAGAATATCCTTTTTAGTAAAGTACCAACACAGAGTTGACACCAGACTATGCAGTTACAATAGCTACCTTTTACATCACCCCCAATAAAAGCAAAGAACAAATCAGAGCACACAATAAAAATGACTGCAAACTGAATTATATTTTGGTCCCAGCAATGCTCCCCTCCCACCAAACATCCACTAGGCTTGACTCTTTTGAATGGAAGGTAGTGGCAAGGATTGGGAGCACAAGGGAAAAATTGGATTTGGGATATGATTTACAGAAATAATATGACAGGAAGAAAGGTATGGAGCAATTTGTTTTTCAGAGCACAACAGTAAAATCGGTTGTTAATTATTTAGCACCACTGCTATGGGAAAGAATAGAAGGAAGGGAATTCATTTTTCTATACCTGGCAGGAACAACTAGGGCTTTAGGATTATGATCAGAATAGAATGGGAACATCGATTTTGGAATGTTTAGCGTGATTGAAATGTGAGAAAGAAAATGCAAATGTAAATTCATTTTTTTAGCTCACAATGGGAACACAGGGACAATTTCGTTTTGCATCTTACAATAGGAACACTGGGACAATGTTGTTTTGCACCCTACGCGCACACATGGAAGCAGGGCTTGGGGTTTAATTCTTTTGGTAAATCTTTATGACTATACCGGCTCACAAAACACTGGGAAAAGATTGTTTCGAATGCCAACAATACAGATCCCATGAATTAAATGGGGGAATTAATTGATTTACTTTGCTAAATACGCTAAGGATCTACATAGAAAACAGGGGATTTTTCAATGGGGAAATAACTGAGACAATGCTGAAAGAGTACAGTACATACACAATCTACAGCTTGGGGGTATTTATACTTCCAGGAGAGGTCTGAACTGGGCATCAGAGAGTGTCAGGACACACTGCCGCAACAGCCAAAGGGGGTCATTCAAAGGTCTCCTCTTTTTCCTCCAAAGGTCCCAATCAGTCTCTATGTCTCCTGGTTTCCCTGCAAGATTAGGACTCTCTCTGCTGGGTTGTTCATGCCCTATTTCGGCAGCAGGTCACCTCATTGAATTAGTGGGAAAAGACCAGCTCTCCAGCCAGCTGACTTAGGTACAGTGCAAATGACATCGCTAGCTTGTCATAATTCCTGCAGAAATGATTGTTTAATGCTCCCTACCCCACTCCCCCTGTGTAATGATAGGACAAGGGGATGTGGGAGTGCTTTGGGACACTAGGGAAGGAGAGCATTTCATCATCTCACTTCGACAGGTGGGCTCGGTCTGCTTTGGGGACTTGAAAATCTCACCACATGATAAGCATCTTTAATCTCCATGTTTTGACATATATGAATACATTTTTGAAGACTAGATTTTACAGCGAATCACATGAGACATATCAGGTGTCTGTACGCCTTTCCTGTGCAGAGATATAGTTTTTCTCCCTTTACTCCAGAATTATATCGGTGACAAACAGGGCACTTTATGTGCGCCATACTAATCATACTTGGCATGCTTTATCAATTGTTCGCATCTCTAGTAATCCTGAGGAAGCCCAAATCACATTTTCATTCATAACTTTAGTTGTGTCTATCCCACAAAAATCGTTTTGGCATGGTCACAAGGGTTACACTGTCATCTTTCCAAAAATCCTAGAACGTCTGTTGTGTGATGTATATCATCATTTGTACATGATAAAATGCATTTCTCCCATTTTAAACAATGGCCCGTCCCACCACTCATTTGCTCTGGCCCCCACCTTTTTTTAAGTACCAGTTCTGCTCTGTTCAGGCATGACGTCAGTATAGGGATCTGTGTTTAGATTAGCATGCCCCTTTCAAGAGCTACATTTTTATGGGGTTTTTGACCCGGAGGTCACAGGGCTGTAGAACAGACCCAATCTTATCTGGTACAACCTGCATTTCCCATATAAGAGCCTCCTATTTCTATTTTTAGGAATAACACTGACAATGAAGGTAGTCAGGGCTAAATCTCCAGGGAAACCAAGGGAGGCCCCGAAGTGTAATTGCACATCTGAAGAAATAGCCAGCAGCACAAAGCCTTTCAAGCTCACAGCCTGTAATTCATACATCAATGCATTTTAAATTACCTTATGGCACACTATTTGCAAAGTGTGTATGCGAGTTTCATAAATATTGTTCATGGGGATAAGCTTTTGATAGGCAGGAACACTATTCACTTTTTGAAAGTCTGGCAAGCATTTTGCTGAACATATTATTAGTTTAAAATGAAATGACATGTATTTGTTTATTTCACAGTAAAAGGCTTCATTTCACTGCGGTGGCTTGAAACACAATCTTGGCTTTTTCATATAAGATTCTGTGCACTACTGTTCCTGGAAATATCAATGCAGCTCTTCATAGATGTATTAACTCATTATGTCCATATGTGTTTTTGTTCCTTCATGAAAGGCGGTTCGCATATTATAGCATCTGGAAGTTTTCAGGCCCCCTTTCTCTCCTTTTTGCTTTGGTTCCAAAGGCTTTATGTTGGACATCATTTCTGTGCAGGCCTTTCATTTCGGGGCATGCACACCAATGATTCTGGACTTTTTATTCATGGCATCCAGGACTATTTCACCCCACACAAATGCCAGAAGGTATGCAGCCAGTCAATCAATACTTTCTTTGATAATGTCCGACGGACACAGATCCACTAGACTGCAAATAATGTTTATGTTATTGATTATGGATTTTACTTCTGAGGGACCTGTTTAAATTGAAACTCTGATAAAAGTGAGTCGAGTTTGAGGATTGTATTCATTGGCAAGCAGCTTTATTTGGGATTTAAGTAGTACGAGCAATAGATTTACAAATGTTTAGGCTAAAGATGTCCTGCCTAGATGTGAGACACTCTGGAGGGACAGGGTTAGAGGGAAGAGTTGTGTTTTGTTTTCCAATTGGCATTGTACAGAGAGATTTGTTTTAGGAGACTGTGAGTCTTGTTTGATTGGCAAAGTTAAATGATACTTTTTTGGAGCAAAAATGGCTTCCGTATGTTGTTTCCTGATGCTAGTTAGAAGGGTCTTGGAGTGCAGAGTTTCAGTCCTATGCTAATTATGATATGTTTCCTCAGTTCTAGGAAAATTGCTTTACGTCTAGAGTGTCCCAGACATGGGCATCTTGCGAAGTTGCTGTGATTTGTATAGAGGAGTCATTCAGTCACTATCAGAAGAGAGGGTATTATTGTAAAGTTATCTGAGAACTACGGGTTCAGAAGGAATAATAGTTTTCGAAAGTTCTTTCGTAATATGTGGTTTAAAGTTCTCACTGCTTGGTACTGTAATTGGCCTACATGTTCCTGTTGATTAATGTGATCTGTCAGACTTTTTAATCGCAGTGGGGGCAGATTTTAAAGTACATTTCGTAATGATCTGTCTAGTCTTGAATTTGTTTAATCTAAAACTGGGTTAAGAAATTAAATCAGATTTGACCAAGATCCAATCTGAGATGTGATGGCTTTTGTGGTGTGTAGTGCCCGCATCTTAAAAGAAAAGCCCAGTGTACTTATGTGTCACACTCACCTGTGTCTCTGCAGGAGCGCTAGATGAGCCTCCCTTGACACTGAGTTCTCACTTCCCTTGTTTTCACCCGGAGGGATTCCTTGATATTTAGTAAGGTGTGCACTCCATCCTGCATTTGCAGGGGTGCGATTCGCTCATATGAATGATGCCAATTTCTGTTGGCTGAGTTCAGATGCCTCACACTGTTATATGCCTTCACAGCGAGGCCGAGTGTTCAAGGCGCCAGTTTCTTCTCTGGCTAGAAAATCTTTTCCACAAGTGAACATTGCGCGGAGAATGTTTAGTGTCCTGAATTGTCCGTATTGTCTTGTTTGCCAAGGTATTTTGTGGGTGAGTAGCGCTGTGTGTAGAAGTCAGCTGCTGGTAGGTAAGCGCAGAGTCTTAAATTCAAGCGCGCCTGGTAACTTCTCTCCCTTTCCCTTGCAAGAGTGGTAAATGTGATATTAGCGCCTCAAGTCCGGGTTAAGCGCTACCGGAGACTTGGTGGTCTGGTAAGTTTGCACGGAGGCTGTGGTAAGTATGTCCTGCGCTATGAGAGGAAGCACAGTGCAATAGTCTCCGCGTTATTGGAGCGAGCGCAATGACTAATGTCTCATCTTTCTTTTGCAGGGGTTTGTGCGCCCGTACAACTGACCTGGGTTCCAGCGTCGCGGGAAGATTCAGTGAGTATGCGCAGCGTTATTGAAGTGCGCGTGCTAACGCTGTTCTTATTTGTTCTTACAGGTGCCAGTGTTGAAGTCCCCTCTTGACCGGAGATAGCTGCGGCGTGGAGAAAGCAGAGAGTACCTGTAAGCAGAAGCAGAATGATCAAGAGCAGGTAAGCAGAAACGGGAGGATCCGGAGCAGGTAAACAGAAGTAGGATGTTCCGGAGCAGGTAAGCTGAAGCAGGATGATCCGGGGCAGGTAAGCAGAAGCTGGCTGATCCAGAGCACGGCAAGTGTGTTGCTGATGCAGCTCACAGTAAGCAACACGAAGCACTGGAAGAATCTTGGGTGTGGCCTATATAGCCAGCCACACCCAAACACTAGAGAGCTCATGAATTGTCATACACTTCCTGTTTGGCAACAGGAAGTGGTAACCAGGAAGTTACTACAAACACTAGGAAAGAATGAAGTGGAGGTATCTGCTATGGGCTTTTTGTGTGCCTATGCCAGGCCTACCAAGCCTCCACCCAGCTTTCCCCAACTACCTGCCTGGTACCCATGACATTATGTGCTTGAGGGTGTCCTTTCTTGTCTGATTCTGTAGTGTGGAGGCATCATGAAGTAAGACACAGACAACAGATTCACTTTTCTAAACGAAGAATGGTTTATTTCTTAAATTCAGGATGGAGTAAGGCCTAACTTGGCCTATGCTAAGGTGCAAATTTCCTACCTAAAGAAACTAAGGATAGTCTGTGTCATTATGTTCAACTCAAAAGTGTGTCTGTGTCCAAAACCTATACTTGCCCTGGCAACTAAATATATAAAATGTCTAGGGATATCAGCAATCAAAGAAACAGTGTTTAAAATAAAGTTCTGAACTTCTTTCAGCTTCCCCTTCCCCAAGTTCAAAACAGTTCCACAAAAAAAACCTTGGGGTTCCCTTCCCCAGGTTCAACACAGTTCCAAAAGGCCTCAGGGTCACGTTCCCCAGGTTCAACACAGTTCACAAAGTCTCTGGGTTCCCTTCCCAAGAAGGCAACTCCTCTAGCTTTAAATTCAGTCAATTCGACTTTCTTAACTCTCAATAATGATTCCAAATCCACTTTGCAAACTTTCAGGCTTTTCAACAGTTCACTTAGCTTGTTTCTTGCTTCAATCACTTTAACACTTGTTAGGAAAAACAGCTTCAGTCTCTTGGCTTTCCTTGGTTCTCTCCAAACAGGGGTTACTCGTTCTAGGCACAGTTGTCGGACCACACGGTCCACCCACTACAGGTCACGCAACCGAAAACCCTTGGCACTTTAGTATGTTCACTTGCTCTCATTGGACTACCTTGACAACAAAGGCTTCCTCTCTGCACCTGTGTCATTAGTGCATATTTCCTTCCGTTTCTCCTTGGCAGTCTCTTGACTCTGCCAAAACGTGACTTTCACACAACTCACTGCGTGATGTTTATTCCTTGTCACCACCTTGCCTTCTCACTATCCAACAGTGCTCATCATTTGCTTTTCACTTGCTTCATAAACTCTCATTACTGGCTTTCACTCAGCTCACACTTTCACATTGCCCATCAATGTGTTATACTTGTTTTCAATGTGTTCATAAATACACATCACTTTTTTTTCACTTGTGCAGTATTTTCATATATTTTGCATATCTTTTCCTTAGTCCGGAATTCAACAACTCATAAAGTACTTTGCAGCTTGTTTGGTATGCAATATCTTCCATTCGATCTCCAGACTCATTCATTACAAGTTTTCATTCAATCAGCATCTTCCTCTGGTCAAACCCAGCCCCCTGTAGCGCCTTGGCATGAGTGTTCCCTCTCTGTCACTCATCAGTACACAGCCGCTCCTCCGGGTGCTTTTGGTTTCTTCTCTGGATTTCTGTTGCTTACCTTTCACTCGTCGGGATCTCCAGCGGACAGCGCTTGCCTCTTCCAAACCTTCTTACTTCTATCTGGGGCATATTGGAGTCTTCTGTGACCCACAGCTCTGGCTTTGGACACACGTCCCAGGGATCTGCAGTGCTCTCGACCCTCTCGCAGCACGTGGTTGGGGTGTTGAGGTCTAGAACTCCATAAGGTCCTCGCCAAAATCTGTTTTGCTCTAGTGAGATGGTCTACAGAATATAAACCTTGAATATACATGTTTTGGAGAGGGGAGCATTTTCAGGTAAATGGATTCAAAAGAGATGGATTGTGTATAAAACACAGAATGGATGTTAAGATTGTTTTGAAAAACGATTGCAACCTCCACCCGTCCCCATTTGGGGAGTAGACGATTACAGTGTAGCGAAGTAGAGTTACAAAAAGCTTTGTGGGACCGGAGACATATTCTCCCAGACAGCAAAGTAATCCCATCTTCCTCCTGAGGTCACCAAAGCAAGACGTGGGTTTCGGCGCAGCTACTCTTCTGCAGATCCCTTCTCAGCACAGCCCTTTGGCCGCGGCATCAGAGCGCAGGGAGCTTTTGGTGGCGGCGTGTTTTGCTGCATTAGCCATAAAAAGAATAAAAGACTAGTCAGTGCTTCTCGAACACGGGTCTCTGGTCTTGAAGACCGAGCACGTAGCCACAAGACTACACTAGTTTATGAATAAAAAAGCACAACTTTCAGACTTAGCCTGCAATGACAAATTGGTAAATGCAGAGTATAAAAGTTGCGTCTTTAAAATAAATGGTCCTGATTTACAGAGTGTTTTTCAATGGCACTTTCCCATTCAAAAAGGCGTTTGTACACCAGGCCCCAAGTCTCTTTGGTCTTTGTTGGGGGTTGCTCCGGGTCACCGGGCAGCCCCATACTCAGGTCGGGGGACACCCGACAGGACACACTGATGTGTGGCGCTCATGCCGCAGACGCAAGGGTGGGGGTCACCTCACCCGCTCCGGGACACTGGAGCTCCACACATGGCCGGGGGCACCCGGCGCACCGCGGCCCCGGCTCTGGGGGCACCCAGGCCAGGGTCGCCTCCCCAGCCCGACTCACATGGCTAGGGGGACCCACAGGGACGGCGTTGCCCGGCAGGGGCACCGTCTGGACAGCGTTGCCGGGCAGGGGCACCGTCCTCGAGCTGGGCCCAGTCCTTGGGCCCAGCACATACAGTGTGGCACCGCCATGGTGCACGACAAGAAACACACTGGAGCCTCGGATGGTCGGACTGACGAGCCGGAAGCGGCCCGTTCCTTTTATTATGTTGGTCACGTGGCTGCTGCCACGTGACGCATGACAACATCCTGGGAGCTACCATGCTCCCAGGGGTTTACATTGCAACACCACTCCATTTTTTAATAAACAACAAAACAAACATGCGCCACTAACTACACACTATTACTCTTATGACCACTCTACTAATACACCCTTTATTAACCTGGGCGAGTGGTCAAATAGCACACACACCACCAGTTCAAACTACTTGCACCACACAAAACATTCTGTATGTGCAGATGTACACCAGATAACAATGTCCGCCCGCTGGGGCCATTCTTCTGCCCTGATGGAGCTGCAGGAGACCAGTTGGGTTCATCCTGGACACTCACCAAAAGTCAAACGAGGGCCGGCAAAGCCGCACATGGGGAGGCCCAGGGGCCACATCGACCAAGTCCACAGTCTTTGGGGGAAGCACCCCTCAGTCCTTTCCTTCCTGGTTGCTCTGTGGGCTGCTGGTTAGATGACACCGGTTCGATGCCATGAGCTTGGCCTACTTCCTTGTTGCGTCGGACCACAGGGCTTTCTGCCCTCCTTCCTCGGGTTACCCTTTGTTTGCCGTTGGGGGAGGGGTAGGCAGCTCACCTAGTTGTTGTTGCAGGCCCCGTTGGATTTGGGCCTGCTTGATTGTTTTTTTTTTTCTTCACACGGGCCTAGGTGGTAATGGGCCCGCTTCCTTGATCCATTTTCGGGGCCCTTGCAGGCCACGCTTACCTCTGCTTTTCTGTTAGGCCCGGTTGAATTTGGGCCCGCCTCAGCTGTTTGGCGAGCCCCGTGCTTTCCACCTGTGCGGCCGGGGCTCCACCCTCTCATCGCGGCTGACGCCGCACAACCATTCCACCTCCTCGGATGGGAGAGGAGAAAGGGCAGATCATGCAGCCGACGCCAATTCTCCCTCTCAGGGGGGGCAGCAGCACCTCCTCGCTGCCTTCGCGGGCTCAGTTGGATTTGGGTCCGCATAATTGTTCCCGATGCAGCCATGTTTGCCGCTCTTTGTTGTCGTGGCCGAGGCCGCCTCCCTGGTGCGGGAGGGGCAGAGAACATCGGCGTGCGGCTCCAGCAGCTTCTGCTGAGGTTCGGCCACTGTTGCCGGCAGAAATGCAGGGGAGGGGCAGGCAACTCCTCTGCCCGCTCCTCGGCGCGAGCGCTACCTTGTCCTTGCGGGCCCAGTTGTTATTGGGCACGCCTCCTTTCTTTTCTCGTGGGCGAGGGTGATGGTGGGTCCACTGCCTGATTGAGGCAAGGGGCAGGCCCCCTTCGGTGCGGCTCGAGGCTGCGGGCACCATGACGCGGTCGGCACCGCCCGTTCTTCTCTTTTCTGCGGCCGGGGCTGCAGGGGATGCCTCCCCCCCCAGGTGAGAGAGGGGGGCAGCTCACCCTCCCATGCGCGGCAGACGCTGCAGATCAGATGATCCCCCCCGGCAATGGGAGGCAGCTCCATCCACGCTGCCTCTGCGGGCCCTGTTGGAGTTGGGCCTGCATCCTTATTTCGGCGATGCTCGCCGCTCCCCCTCGTTGCGGGTGGGGGAGGGGCGGCTCCTCCTCATTGCGGCCGATGCTGCAGACACTCCGCTCCCCACAGGGAAGGGGGACAGCTTCCTCCCTACTGGTGGTAATGGGGGTGAGTAGACTTTGCACCACATGCGGCCGACACCGCCATCCTTTTGTGTGTTGCGGCCGAACAATGCGGGCAGGCCCCCTCCTCGGATGGGTGGAGGGGACAGCTCACGCAGCCATCGCCGCTCGATGCCAACTCCTTCGCAGGCAACGGCCCGCCTCACCCCCGCAGTGGCACACAGGCCCAGACGTCTTCATCGCCATTGTTGGGGGCTGCTCCAGGTCACCGGGCAGCCCCATACTCAGGTCGGGGGACACCCGACAGGACACACTGATGTGCGGCGCTCGTGCCGCAGATGCAAGGGTGGGGGTCACCTCACCCGCTCCGGGACACCGGAGCTCCACAAGTGGCCGGGTGCCCCTGGCGCACCGCGGCCCCGGCTCTGGGGGCACCCAGGCTGGGGTCGCCTCCCCAGCCCGACTCACATGGCTAGGGGCACCCACAGGGATGGCGTTTCCCGGCAGGGGCACCGTCCTAGAGCTGGGCCCAGTCTTTGGGCCCAGCACATACAGTGCAGCACCGCCATTTTGCACGACAAGAAACACACTGGAGCCTCGGATGGTCGGACTGACGAGCCGGAAGCGGCCCGTTCCTTTTATTATGTTGGTCATGTGGCTGCTGCCACGTGACCCATGACAACATCCTGGCAGCTACCATGCTCCCAGGGTTTACATTGCAACAGTCTTGTGAATTAGTGCCGGGCTTTGAATACCGCCGATCCGTGATCAGATGCCACTTAGTGAAGTGACCATTTTTTAAATAACATAAATGAAAGGAGTATATGGCATTTGACACGATTTCGGCGCAACTGCTAAATGTGAGCAGCTGCGCCTACATCATCCTCGCGCCGAATGAGCTGCGCTGGATTGGCTGTCGCGCTACTGTGGCTGCGCCGAAAGGGGCCCTGCAGCAACATGGCTCGAACCAATAGTCACAGACCTCATTGAATGCTGCGTTACAAGGTCTCCCTCTGGTGGCCACATTTAGAAAATTCAATGGCTTGGCATCTGTGCTCCGCTGCAACACTGGCCTGGCCACAATGCAAAAGGCTGAGTCTCACTCTCAACTTCTTCCACTTGCAACACTCGAGAAAGAGTGTGGTTCTAGTTTAGGAACTTCAGTGCCTTAAGTGGGATCAAGAAGGTGGCGGTGTATGCAGCATCGAGAAAGGAGCATGGCCTAGGAAGCCAGGTGGCGCTTAGTGATAATTATCCAGCACGTTGTGCATCTGTATGATACAATTGGCAACACGTGTGTGCTCTGTTCAGCATTAAGCAGTGCTGGCATTGCACATTTACCATACCCAAAGTTCTGATTAGAAATGCTGGCTTCTGGGTCTAAATCTGACTGATGAAAGAGCGGCATTGCGCCGCGCTTTGGCAGAGTGCTCTGGAGCCCGCAAGCGAAATCCTGCTGTGTTTAAGTGAGACTCTGAGCAAATGAGGAACAGAATGGTCACGTGTCTTGTAGCTTTTACAAACCACTTATTTCTTAGAATGAGCAATGTTATATGTGCTCACAATGTTGCCAAATAACAGATACAATGGTGTGCCCAAGATCACACATGTTCGATGATTTGGGCGATGGAGGGGTTCTTCTGGTTCCAAATTGGACATCGTCGTCAACATTTACAAAGTCAAACAACTGTCAGTGAGGCAGGAGGGTTCAAAAGTAGGGGTGCGTTGAGGGGGCGACTGTACTTTGCTGTCAAATTAAAGAGCAATGCCAGTGAAAGATACACAGCGGGTGGCAATGTACTGCAAATAAGACAAAACGACAACAAAAATACACATTGATGCTGGAATCCAAGGCAAACCCAGAACTACAGCAGTGAGAAAGAATTCTTCACATTACATTTTCAAAAATCCAGTCACAGGTGTGTGGCAGGTGAGCGATGCTTCGCAGCAGCCCCTGAGATTAGACACAGCCCTGTATTCTGCTCATGGGAGATAGGAAATCATCGGCTACTGGATTTCAGAGCATCCGCCTCTGATCCTGGTGAAGCCCAATACCAGAAAGATAATCCAGCTGTTGCGATACAGATGTTCTCGTGCATGTCTCCATGTAATTAGCACATGAGATTTAGGGCCCGATTCATGGAATTTTTTGCACGGTTCAAAGTGTGCCTTATTCCAAGTATGGCGGTCCAGAAATAAGTGTGCCTGGTAGCAACGTACCGGCACACTTTCCGGACCACCTTACTACGAGAATGCCAGTAGGGGCACAGGAAATCAGACAGCTACCACTATCATGTCCCTCACTGAAGTACTGGCACCGTTAGCAACAAAACCGGTGCTTCAGTGTCCCCTTTTCCATGGAGTCCTATCTATCGAACTCCATGGAAATGGCGACTAACCCTTGGCGCCACTTGTGATATCCCCGTGTCACTGCGATATCAGGCAACGGTATGGTGTTATGGGGTTGACGGCAACCCGCCAGTAGCACCGGCGAGTTAACGCCAACCTCGTAATGAGGCCCAGTGACTTTGCACTGCTGAAAAGTCACTTTGCACTGCCGACACGAACCCTGATTCATGAAACTGTGCAAAGTGTATTTTTGCAGTGCAAAGTCAGTTTAATGTCATTTCTGCAGTACAGAATGACTTTGCACTGCAAAAATACACTTTGCGCAGTTCCACGAATCAGGATTTGTGTCGGCAGTGCAAAGTCACTTTTCAGCAGCGCAAAGTCACTTTGAACCGTGCAACAAATTCCATGAATCGGGCCCCTAGTCAATTAGCAAGACTGATGCTTATTTGTAGTGCGTCAATATTCACAAAACTCCATAACAGAAAAGCGCCAAATGGTTGTATAGCATATCACCATTTATTTCATAGTATAGTGCCCTGCTGGGCCGTGGTGTAGTGCCCTTTATTTGTAGTGGTTTCCAGATCACACATCATCAGTCCAACGCGTGTGCCACCTGCAGTGCATTTCCTCGTAGCTCATAATATTGCAAAGCCATAATTGGCAGAATTCCACATTTATTTATTTATTTTAATTTTTATAACGTGCCACTCATCCATAGGTCTCAGGGCACCCAAAAAGAAAACACAGAGAGAACATCGGGTCAGAGGAGGAGCAGAGAGGAGTGGTTCAGCTATGTGAGGTTCAAAAGATGAGTCTTGACTAGTCTCTTTACATCCGACAGAGAGATTATCTTTCTCAGGCCAGGAGGGAGGGCCTTCCAGGCCAAGGGGGTCTGGACATTGAAGGCGGTAGCACAAAACCCTTTCAATTTAAATTTAGGTTGTTGGAGGCTAGCCTGATCAGCCGATCGAAGCGAGCGCCAAGGTTGGTAGCTCTTGCTGCGTTCCCAAAGATAAGAAGGGGCCTGGAAATTCAGGTACTTATGACTCAGCATTAGGTCCTTGTGAGTAACTCGATGTTTCACCGGGAGCCAATGAAGCTCCCTCCTCGTATGAGTGATGTGAATTCGTCTAGATAGGATCTTCACAGTCCGAACTGCTCTGTTTTGTTAGATCACATGGAGTGCTAAACAAAAGAGGTGATGGCTGGAAGGTTTAGAATAAATCTTAACCTCTGGCATTGCTCTGGGCAACCCTCCAGACCATTGTTCTTCGCCTGCCAAGCCAATACAAAAGGGGAAAGACCATATGCAAATCAGGCTTGGCCCCACCCCCAAGGGGGTAGTCCAGCTCGAACGGCTAGGTCACATCCTTTCTGCATGAAACCACAAGCATCCCCAGACATGTTTCAGCCTTGTTGGGCATCGTTAGTGAGGAGTAGCTTCTGTCTCTAGGCCCAGCAGGCAAGGGACCCACGTCTGGGCATACCCGTCCCACTCGGGGTGACAATAGCAAAACAAAAGAGATGATGGCTGGAAGGTTTAGAATAAATCTTAACCTCTGGCATTTCTCTGGGCAGTGCCCAGGAGCAGACTATTACACTAGTCCAGGCGTGAGTTGACAAAAGCGGATGCAAGAAGGGACATGTTCCCAGGAGTCAAGAATGGACGGAAGTGGCTAAGTGATTTATTGAAATAGCCACAAGATGCCCGGAGCAGGGCTACATGGGGTTTCATGGGGAGCTCTGCATCGAACATGACCCCTAGGGTCTTCATACTTTTCACCACTGGGATGATGGCGCCAGCTATGTTAAAGCTTTGAAAATATACAGGCAGGTTTTTCAACCGAGGCCCCGAGGCGACAATCAAGAGTTCTGTTTTATCTTTGTTTAGAACAAACGTATTGGTTGCCATCCAAGCCTGGATGGCACCATAAACCATGTTGATAGTTGCCCTGTACTGCGTGTGGATACCTGAGAGCCTCAGGACAACCTGGGTGTTGTCAGCATAATTGGCATATGGCACGCCCAGGTCATCGAGAAGTGTCAGGAGAGGCAGGATGCAAATGTTAAAGAGAGTCGGCGAGATGCAAGACCCCTGCGGTACCCTACAGAAGAGGGCCTCAGGAGTGGATCCAGCCTCACCCACCGCGACTCTAGCGTTGTGGGGTCCCAGAAAGGAGGCAAACCACCGAGCAGCAGCCTCACAGAATCCTACCACCTCTCACAGCCTAGTGACCAGGAGTCAGTGCTCCATGAGGAAAAAGACCGCGGAGAGGTCCCAGTATCATGAGTAAGGCAGGGTGGCCAATGTCCATGATGAGGGAGAGGTTAGATTTGAAATCAAGAAGGGCCATCTCTGTACCATGTCTGGCGTTACCGCCCAACTCATGATGGGGCCCTTAGGCTCTTATGCTGTACCCCAACAGTGTCTAGGCCTCATCACGAGTTGGGCGCTGCTGGGGCTATTAGCCCTACCACTAAACCCCCTGGCGCTATTAGCGCCGGATCACAGGTTTGGCGGAATGGTATCCCATTGGGCCCATTTCAGGAATTTCCCATTCCCCAATGGGGAATGTTCGGCGCTATTACCGCTGGTGGTATTACCGCCAGCGTTAATAGCAGCAAAAATCACCAAAATCACAACGGATTTGCTCCCAGCTCAGAGCTGGGGGAAAATCCACCAAGCCTATGATTTGGTGGACCTTTAAATGCGGCGGTAATAGCGTTACCGCCGCATTTAAGGGTTACCACCAAACTCGTGATGAGGCCCTCTGCGTTGATGGCCTCATGGGATGTCAGAGCCTTTGGACCTATAGAAAGGAAAAAGGCAAGGGTGAGGGTGCCCACTGTTGCACCTTCTTTTCACAATTCCCACAGAACTCCTTGCCACTAGTCGCCAGGAAGATAGCGACACGGAATGAGTGGGGCACAGTGGAGTCATTCAGAAGCTGAGGTTGTAAGCTTATGATCTTCCAATGCTGAAGAACTTCCCGTCATCATATAGACCTTATAACAGCCAATTGAGAAAATCAGCCGGGTTTCTAGGTATGTGGTTAATGTGACACAATCTGGAGCTTTAACAGGCACTTGTGCACGCGCTGGAATTTTAAATGGTGCCCGATGATCTCCAGTACCTGGGGATCTGGATTATATCACTCTTCTATTTGGATATAGTCTCTCTTTGAGGACCACTATTAAGACTGACCTAGAAAGGTGGGGGGCACTCATGCTGGTCTTGGAGGGGGAACTATAACTCTGCTAAGTTGGAGTCTGCACCAAAGATAAATCACCCACTTCATGGTGCTTTTCTACCCATCAAAGATGATCTATGGGGAATTGGACAACACGTTTTAATTATTCGCCTGGGACCAAAAGCCTGCATGGGAAAGATACAATTGCCACAGAGAGCAGGTAGGCTGACCTGGCTGAGCTCTTTAACATACAAACATGCATTCAGTGTGCAGCATAACTTGAGGTGGATAATTCAAGTGGATGTGTGCGGCACCATGAGCCTCCGTCACCATAACGACATGGAGGACAACGTGCGATTGAGGCAGTCCTTGCAAGGTGTGTACAAAGTCACTCGTTTTGCTTGTAGAGCGAGAGGCATTATTATCCAGTCACGTGACACAGAGATCACATGCTGGTACCTATTGATCGAGAAGAGCGAGGTGGTGTATTTAAAGTATGCACCGTTAGTAAACCTGTTGCCGTGATCAACATTTAAAGTTGAAGGTGGTCATCAAGAGATTTCTTAGACACCCCGGGACAACGCTGAGATTCGGATGCACTGAAGAAATCCAGCCTATCACACACACTACATGTGTCAGCCTCTGAGGAGTGTACTGTCCAGCGGAATAAAGCTTGAAGGACCGAACCTTGAACGCGCTGGGCTTGTGAAGGAGCGACAATCTGTACATTGCATGACTCTTGCTAACAAAACCGGAGAATAATTTAGTGCATAGTGTCACTTTTTTCTGGTTTTAATATGTGTGCGAGGGATAGAGATGACATATTTTTCTATTGTATGTTTTTTTAACTGTATATTTATTATACGTTTTTTATGATTGAGTGCATACATGTTTAATAAAATCTGTTTTATGAGAACAAACATATGGTCTGAAAATTCAACGATGAGTAACATAGAATTCCCTTGAAAGGAGTTAACTGTGCAGTTTTCCTTTTTGTTGACATTAGGCTGTTTACCCCATAAGGTATGAAGGCTATTGTCCCTTAGGTGGGGAAGCCATTTTGTACTATTGACCATAACGACAAAAACATTTAGAAATCCTCTTACTTTTTGCGAGGGGTTGGATCAGAAGCGTAGCCAGGAATGTCTAAAAAGTGGGGCCTTAGAATAATGTAGTTGGGCCCACCGCAGTGACATTGACTTGCTGCTGAGGGGGCATTTACAGATTTTGGGTGGGCCTTGCCTGCTCAGGCCCTACCCTGTCTACGCCTCTGGGTTGGATCAAGTTGTCCCACCGATCTGTACTCTGCAGAGGCATCCATGTGGATGGAACTATCAGGCTAAATGAGCAAACCTCACCACTGTCACGTTGGTCCCCGAGTGGCGGGCGCTACATAAGTGATGTGGGACAAGACACTAGGTGGAGCTCCATGGAGGACACTAAGACAGCCGAAGGAATGGTTTATTGTAGATACAGCCAACACAGAAAGTTCAGGAAGGCACTGTCCCTACTAGATGGCAAAGATCCATTCTGTGAGCATTGTTCCGAATGATAGCCGACAGGCCACAGCGTACCAGCAAGGGCCTTGCATGAGAAATATAGGGCCTGGAAGCAACCCAACTTTGTGGGAGGGCTTTGTGCCTAAGACCAGGGGGACCCACCCCACTTAAAGCCTGTATGGCATGTTGCTAGTTCTTAAATACTCCCATTTTGCATACACCCGTGACTTTATTCTGCCTTTATTCTGCCTTTTCAGCCAGTTGTGTGCTTACAATTTGCTGCACACACAGTTTGAGCTTAATTATTATGCTTTGCAGCAGTACATGATGATAAGAACTTTCTGTTGGATTTCTTCCAGTCCATGATAGGGAGAATCTTTCTGCCAGCTCATGTTGGAAAGCACAATATTTCTTCCAGCACATTTTGGGGGGAATACTTCTGCCAGCTCATGTTGGAAAGCACAATATTTCTTCCAGCACATGTTGGGGAGAATACTGCTGCCAGCTCATGTTGGATAGAAGAATATTTCTTCCAGCACATTTTGGGGAGAATCCTTCTGCCAACTCATGTTAAATAGCAGAATATTTCTTCCAGCACATTTTGGGGAGAATACTTCTGCCAGCTCATGTTGGATAGCAGAATATTTCTTCCAGCACATTTTGGGGAGAATACTTCTGCCAGCTCATGTTGGATAGCAGAATATTTCTTCCAGCACATTTTGGGGAGAATACTTCTGCCAGCTCATGTTGGATAGAAGAATATTTCTTCCAGCACATTTTGGGGAGAATCCTTCTGCCAACTCATGTTAAATAGCAGAATGTTTCTTCCAGAGCATGTTAGGGAGAATCCTTCTGCCATCTCATGTTCAATATCGGAATGTCCCTTCCAGAGCATGCTAGAAGAATCTTTCTGGCAGATCATGTGGATTGCAGAATGTTTCATCCAGAGCATGTTTTGTGTGAACTTTCTGCCGGCCCATGTTGAATTTGCAGAATGTTTCTTCCAGAGCATGCTTGGGAGAATCTTTCTGGCAGCCCATGGTGAATAGCAGAATGTTTCTCTAGCACATGTTGAGCAGAACTTTCTGCCGGCTCAGCCTGAATGCAGAATGTCGCAGCCCATGCTGATGAGAACTTTCTGCAGGCTGATATTGGGTGGGAGAAAGTTTCTGTTGAAGGGAACAGTCTGCTGGCTCATGTTTGATTGCAGAATATTTCTTCCAGCACATGCTGGGGAGAACTTTCTGCTGGCTCATGCTGAATCGCAGTGTTTCTTTAAGCCCATGTTGAATGGAACTATCTGTCCGCTCATGATGAGTAACAGATTGGTGCTTTCAGGCCACGTTGAAGAGAATCTTCCTCCAGCTCATGTTGAATAGCAGAAGGTTTTATACAGAACATGCTGAGCGAAACCTTCTGCAGGTTCATGTTGAATACCCAAATGTTTCAGCCGATACCAGGAGAACTTTAGGCCATCTTTTGTTGAAAAGCAGGATGCTCCTTTGAACCGACGCTGATGGAAACAGCCTGTCGGCTCCACTTGTTAAGGAGAAGATTTCTGGCAGCCCATGTTGAGAAAGAACAAGCATTAGGCTGACCTATGTTGAGGGTCAGACCTTTTCATCAGGGCAAACTGAGGAGTAGCACCTTTCAGCTGCCCGTGTGCAGGGTCAGGGGCAATGCCTGGGAACATAACGAGGTTATGAAGCTTTCTGAAGGCTGTGTTGAAAAGGAAACGTTTTGTTGCAATATATGTTGGGCATCAGATGTTTCCTCTGGTCCCATGTTGAGGAGCGGACTCTTTCAGTCACTCTTCAGGAGAAAAAGCTTAGTGTTAGCTGTGATGAATCAGAGGTGATCATCCCAGAAACCCTGGCCGGGGACTCTTCTCATCTGGTCAGGGAAAGGCAGGCGCTTCCTGATCCTGGCCCTGGGGTTGGTGTTCTGTGGGAGCATCACATGGGGAGGGACTCAGGTCAGGGGAATTGGGAGAACCATCTAACTAACTTCCCTAGTGATCACAAGGTCTTAATCGCCTATTGCAAAATTGAAACCTTCCATAGAAAAAGGAAATAACATTGGCGACTTCAAGTACGATAATGCTCTAGGTACTGGGATGAGGAGAAGGAGTTCAAAGGTGCAGAACTGTGATGTGCAGACTAGTGGTTCTAATGAACCACACCTGAGCGGGACCTTTGAATATTTAAGGTTCCTTCCGGTGCGGACCATTAGAAGGAGAAGTGAGCAGCAACAGTGGAAGAAGCAGAAAGAAGACGCTGGGACCGCAGCTGGGATTTCAGCATAGTGCTGTGCCGAGGGTGTGATAGAAGCTGGGAGTTTACCTTGCAGAGGACGTGCAGCAGAAACCTATGCAGTTCGAAGCTGTCCCATGAGAGAGTGGAGCTCTTCCTGCCCAGCGTCTTACTCAGGTGAGTGGTTTCACCGGAGCACGCATGGAAAGTGACAAGCTCGTTTTGCAGTAAGCGCAGGCTGCGGGAATATGACAGAGCTGTCAAACACCCCGGATCCGACATGAGAAGACAAGACTGAAGCGGCAGCGGGTCGAGCAGATGCGCAAAGGAAGACCGATGAGTTGGGTTTCATTAGGTGACACGGGGGTGCTCCACATTAGACCGCTGGCTGCTAATGGTTGTTTTGAATACCAAACTAATAGAGTGAAGCAACTTTGTTTTGTGAGCATTTTTATTGCATTTAAAACAGAACTGGATTACTAAAACAAACTTTATTGACTGGAACTTTGAGTTGGAAAATCCTGGGGAAGGGAGAACCAACCCTGGATATAAGAATATTAATAATTAAAACTGTATGGCCCTCATTACAACCCTGGCGGTACCCATGCTGGTAAAAAACGGCATTCTGCCGCCAGAGTTGTGTTTTTTTCCAGCACCTGGCTTTAGGGAATCACCGGAGCATTACAGCCCCAAGCAGTCCGTGAAGCCAGGCACCCAAAAATGTAACTCCCCATTCCCATTTGAGTCCCATAGGACATGTCTACATTGTAACAAGTGCTCACGGCATTTGGGACCACAGAGCTCAACCGACTGAGGGAGAAATGGGAAAGGGACCTGGGGAGGCAGGAGCCAGAGGAATGGGTGGAGGCCCTGATGTTCCAGAGGGAGGTGGGAATAGCTGTTGGGTTCCCACTAATACAATTCAAGATCCTTCCTAGGGTGTACTATTCCTGCACTACGCTTACCAGCTGGGGCACGATAGACAGTGATGTATGCCTAAGATGCAGGTGGGTGGTGGGCACATTCTATCACACACTCTGGGACTACGCTCAGATCCAAGTCTTCTGGGGGAAATGCATGCAGGTACTGTCCATGGTAATGGGCGCTCAGGTTCCTCTTGAATCAAAACAGGCATTGTTGGGAATATGGGCAGACACTGGGTTCACGAAAAATTAGAAATCATTCCTGGCAGTGGCAATGGGGCTAGCCAAGAGACTGATCACAACATTCTGGGGCTCTGCGGAGTGTCCGAGATAAGCCAGTGGGTTGTGGAAGTGGACCGTTGTATGGCCCTAGAGAAGAGGGTATACAGGGCTAGCGGCTGCCTCTGGAAGTGCACAAAGATTTGGGGGCAGTGGGGGGAAGATGGATGAGGGCTTCACAGTCTGGCTTGTTGTATCATGAACCCCCCTGTCGCAAACATACCTTGTCATTTGCACTCCCATGCTAATGTTAACACTGTTGTATGGATCCTACTGTATTATGCTCAAAGTGTACCGATGTTTGTTCAATTCTTTTATGAAATAGACAGAATGGTTACAGAATAAAAACTGTATGTCTGAACCTAACAATTGTTTCGTTGAATTTGAATGGCCATATGATACCTGTATGATTTATTGTATGTATAAGTGTGAGGTACAGATGCCTTTTGATGTTAGGGTGTTTTTGCTTTAGCCTTAGTTTCATAGGTAGGGAAATCCTCGTTACGTTAGGGAAAGTGAGGTGTTTATCAACCCCATATAAGTTAATAAAATGCCCACTTGTGAAAAACCTACCACTATCCAGTTGTCTGTATCGCACTTCTGACCCCTCACATAGCCCATGTTTCTGAGGTGACGCTTACTGGTGGTAGAGACTGAGGAGCAAGAGCTTTCTGCACAATCTTTCTGTTATCCCATGTTCAGGGTGATGCCCTGTCTGCAGGGCCCGGTGGAGGACCAGAAGATTTCTGCTGTCCCATGAGAAGGAGAGGACGCAATCTAAAGATCTATGTTGGAGAGCAGGATTGTCCTACCAATCCATGTTGGTCAATAGAGCCTTTCTCCTTGAGGAGAAACTTTCTGCTGCTCTTGTTGAGGGGTAGACATTTCCTGGAGGCCATGCTGCATGCAGAGGTCTGCTGCTGTTCTGTGTGGGTTCATGAAAGCATTCTCTTTGGTAGGGGTGAAGGGAAGGAGTTCATGTTAGCCCTTTTGAGTAAAGGAAGCTCTCTGTTGGCCCACACTTAGAGGGGGGAATGTTTCTGCCATCCCATGTTCTGTTGGTCCATAATGAGTGCTAAGAGCTTTCTACCAGCTCGGTTAAGAAGAGTAGTTCTGCCACACCATGTTATGGTAGGGTCACTTCCTATTGTTCCATGTTGATGGCCAAGTCTGTTTCTGATAACTTATACTGAGACGTGACAGCTGTCAGTGCCTGTTGCAGGTTGGTATTACTATGCCAGCCAATGTTTATACTTAAGCTTACTGTGGCAATTTAGAGGGGCAAGATTTTCACCTGCCCTATGTTCAGAAGTGGATATTCCCAGTCGGCCCACGTGGCAGAGGCAAATCTTTCCTGCTGCCAATGTGGCTGTGAGGAGAGAATTAATTCTGCCAGCCCATATTAAGGAGAGGCATCTTTCTGTTGTCCTGTGATGAAGTCCCCTGACTGTCGCTACATACAGGTGAAAGAGTAGTCTAGAGGGCCAGGTGCCTCCCCAGACCAGTGTATGATTAGCCCAGGGAGGAGCATGGGGCACTCCTCCATTCTCTGATCCATTTGGTGGGGACAGTCCTGTGTGCACCACCCTACATCCTCCAAACGATATGTCAGGAGTTGAGGAGCTCCTTCCCCAGACCAATTATATGAAGATTCCCTTCCTGAAGCACATGCCAAGTCGCTCAAAACAACTACAATCCTGCTGACAAACATCCACACAGTGGAGAGGCTCCTGTGGTGCTGGGTGTTAGGTCACTGCACTTATGAGGCTGTGCAAGCCCTCCAGACCCATCCCCAAGCTTTCAAGCGCACGCAAGAGCTCAGCCGCAGCAACAGCAGAATCCCCTAAATCCCTGAGAGTTCAAGCAGCTTTGCGAACCCACTAGCGGCTACCACAGACCCATTCACAAAGTCAGCTGTCAGACGAGAACAAGCAAGGAGTATAAAGCATCCAGAGAGCTTGAGAACCTCCTTTGGAAGAACCCAAACCCCTGGGGAACTTCTTTACCTACACCCTGCTCATGAGCAGCAGCCTTTCCACATCCTCTCTCATCCCAGACCCGTCCACTGAAACAATCCAAAATGGAAACCGGAATACTTATAACTTTGGGCCAGGCTCCACATCCTTATTGTCATGGAGGAGGAAAAGAGGAGGGAAGCAGGTTGACCAATACCAGTCACACACCTTTCTAGGTCAGCAGGTATAGACCCTCATTCAAACACCCACAGCGAGAGAGGAGGTTCCATACTATGAACTCCAGCCAGTCCGGAACAGTGTGTGGGTTTTTGGAGAGGTTTTTGGTTGGTGGTGAAAGGAGTTTCAAGGTGGTGCAAGGAATGAGGAGGAAAGAAGGTTGTTGGAAGTTTAAGGGGGAGGAGTGCTAGAGAAGGTGACAGTAGGGTGGTGGTGAACCTTTTGTATAAAATGTGACATCTGGAGGCAGAGAAATGGCAGTGGTTGCAGTAGAAGGTGGTGGTAAGAAGGTGATGGAAGAGGTGACATTTGGAGGAGTAAGTAGAGGTTTGGAGGGGGTGGCATAAGGAGGTGGCTGGGAGAAGATGAAGGAGATGAAAACAACTGGAAAGAAAGGAAGGGGCAGCAACAGACGGCATAAGGAGGGAAGAGGAAAGTGCATTAGAGGTAGCAACAAGCATCCAAAAAGGTGAAACATCTAGAAAGAGCAGGAAGAACTGAGGAGGCTATGTCCACCATAGGCAGGCAGAGGAGGTCGGAGAAAGTTCAGAATACAAGCAGGAAAGACAGCCTAGCAAGCAGGAGGAGCCTGAGCTCTCAGTGCCCCCAATGAAAGGTTACACAACTCCTAGCTCATGTAAGGAACTCATGGTGGCAACAGTAAAGACACAAGCGATCACAATTCAAGGGTGTTTATTAAACTGTAAAGGTAGGTTGGAAAAACGCCTAACTGAAACCTAAATCTAAGATGAGGGTGAGCTACAACCATCAAATAATAAGGCAGTCCTAGTGGTATTGTGTCAAAATAAAAAGACTATACTAAAAAACCTATTGCCACTCCTTACAACTAAATACAAAAAGAGTGTGGGATAATGTTCACAAAAAAGAAAGGTGTTCACAAATGATAAGCCAGGATGTGGTAGCCGTGGGTCTCCCTTCCCCATGTTTTGAGCACGGGACAAGGCAGGACTCCTGAGCACAGCACACGCTCGAGCCTTCCCAGCATGAGACGGAAGTCCCCTTCTCAGGTATCAGGTTCTTCGATGGCTAAATCTCTTTTACACAAAAGGTCTCTTGCCTCAGAGGACCTGATGTGTTCAAAATAATAAACAAAAAGTTCCTTTCCGTATGTACGTTGGGTGATGACTTTTCACCCCTGGATCCCCCTCTTCTGGGCTCAGATGCACAAAATGTTCCTAGCGATATCAGGAACTTCGGTGGTTAAATCTCTTGCTTCCGAGGGCCTGATATGTTCAAAATGACAAACAAAAGTTCCTTTCTGATTGCATTTAGGGTGATAATGCTTCACCCATGGGTCCCCCTCTTCCGGGCTCAGATGCCTCTTGAACGTCAGCCTCCCTCTATCGGATTCACTATGGCTTGTACTCAAAAAGATTTAATTTGTCGCATTCACGTGTTGTCGGGTGATGACTTTTCACCCCTGGGTCCCCCTCTTCCGGGCTCAGATCCTTCTCAACTGTTAGACTCTCTGTTGGGTTCACTACGGCTTTTATTCCAAAAGATTTCAACTGTCGCATTCACAAGTCTTAATGTCTTTTTAAACAGTTCACTGTGGACCTCCCTCTGTCGGGTTCACGCTTGACAACACAATGATCACTGGGGCATCATGCTTTGCCCCATTTTGTCAGCATACCTCAGTTGTGTCCACTCTTGCCAACCACACAGTTCCTTCTCCTTTTTTCACTATATGGAATTCATCTGCCTTAGCTTGCCAATTATGTGCCGATCAAAGACTTTCGACTATATAGGGGGTTTTACTAGATCCCTGTATGACCACTTTGACTTTTCCCTTAGCGGCTCTCTTGGCCTTCTGGTTTCAGTAGTTCAACAGTAGGGGAATTAACCAGAGTCTCCCGAGTGAGCACCCACATAGTGCCGCACCCCTCTGCAGCTGGATTTCCCCTGAAGAGTTAACAGTTCTTTCGATTTACCTTTAATTTGCCACTTTCATCTTTCGTTCAACACAGTTTGGTTTCTTATCAGTTCTCCCCTCGACTCACCGGCTGCGATGAATCGCTTAGCTTTTCTTGTCTCTGGAGTCAAGGACGGTACCACGGTAGCCAGAGTTTCTCCCTGTTCTGATCATCGGTGTAGGAGGGCTCCATGTACCGTTGACATCTGCTGCAAACACAAGTTTGCGGTCTTATGATTCCCTTCACAGAGGCTTTGCGGGCCTGGGTCGAAAAAGGGCAAGGTCGCTTGTCTCCTTGTCGCCCCTTCAGTTCTCGCCAACTTTCTCCTCCTCTTGAACCGCCATACTTGGACAGATCTCGTTGTATGATTTGCCTTGCTCATAGTGTGCTCTCGTGCTCCACCTTTTATCCCTCTGGGGAAGGGGAAGGGCCGTCAGGTGTGTGTGATTCTGGTCAATTGCCTGACTTTGTCTGACCCTTGCATTGGGACATGTGAGGTAAACGGCTCTGGTACTAGTCCTTGTCTTTCATGGTGTAAGAAAGTGTTTGTGTCATAAAAGGGGTCGGGGGTAGAGTGTCTGAGTATCCTACATAGTAGGATGGGGAAAAGGCATTATAAGAAGGGGAATACAGCTTCTTACCCATTAGTGTCCCACTTCCACTCCCCGAGGACCCCCCGCCCAGGTGATCCTCCCAGACTGGTCCACCCCCAGGAGTTTGATCCAATAGCGATGGACGTGTCCTGGCCACCTGGATGACAGATCCCCGGGGACTAGCAAGTGAGACACCTCTAGGTGTCTCACACTCAGGATCTGACTTCCTAAATTCCAGTAAATACTTACACATGATTGCACCGAGCAGGATTGCCCTTATGGAGGGTGCCTGCAGCTGATAGGCCTTGAAACAGGTGTATCACATTTGGAGAGATCCCGGGAGAAGCCCGCAACTAGATATATGAAGCAGAGCCACAGACCACCCTACGACAAGCAGGTGCAGGACTGGGCGTTGATTTCAATTTAGTCATCAAGTTTGACGTGGCTGAACGTGGGGTTTTGCTGTTTTATTCATTGTTTATCCAAGATGGTCCACCTTGGACTGTGGCCTGATAAAAGATGAAAAATGTTTCTCAGACATTTAGTCATTCGTCTCTCCCACCTGGCCTCCAAGACAGTCCACACTGATGAGCTGGCACTTTTTGCTGACCATTATTGAGCAGTTTGTGCTTTTGTCGGCTCATGTTGAGAGTAAAATATTTTTGATAGTCGATGTTTAGGTGAGTTTTTTCTGCTTCTCTCATGTTCAACAGCAGAGGTTTTCTGTTCCTCTATGCTGAGAAGATGAGTCTGCTGGGCATTTTGAGGAGAGTAAACATATTGCCAGCCCCTATTGAGGAACAAGAGAATACTAAAACCCAGTCATGTTTGAATGGTAGAACTTTTTGTGCTCTCGTTTTGAGGGACAGGAGCTTTCTGCAAGTCATGTTGAGGGGAACCCTTAGGGTGGGCCTAAATTGGCAGTGGAATCACTTGGGGGGCCATGTTTAGAAGCAGGAGCTTTCTGCTGAACTTGGTTGAGCAGTGTTGACTCATGTTGGCAGGTATAAGCTTTCCGCCGGCATATTTTGAGGCGAGTAAACATGTATAGGGCAATCATGTTCTGCTGGCCTATGTTCACTAGATAAATCTTTTCTGTGCCCATGCTAAGGGGGCATAGCTTTTAACCAACCCTTTTTGAGCAAAGGAGCTTTCTGCTGGCCATACTGAAGAGCAGAAGCTTCCTGTCTTCCATGCCAGGGGTAGAGGCCTACATGAGGAGGCTTAGACATGTTTGGCTGGAATCTGTATGCAGGATAGGACACTTTCCAGCAGTTCACAAGGTGGCGTCAGAGCCTTTCCTGGTCCCGCGTAAGGGAGTAGGAGGAATCCTCCAGCCCAAAGAAGCATTCTGCCTGGTCCAATGGAATAGCAAAATGTTTTTTTGTCTTTTTCTAAAAAAAAAAAAAAATTGTCACATTTGGAGGAAATTCTTTTTCCCTAAACATGTCTGTGCCAACAAAACATTTGGTGGTTCTCACTTTTCCCACTGTCAGGTCTCTACTGCAAAAACTGTGGGGTTATGTCATTATTGTGCCCCATTTACAAATGTACTTATGTCTGTTTCTCCAGTTCCATGTCTTTACGTTTGTGCATCTGTATCACTGAATGTTCACCTGTGCATTTGTATTTATTTTTTAAACCGGGGCAAGTCACCTTCCTGTTTGCCTTTTATTTTTTCTATATCCCCTTAACGAGGTTGCCTGTAGATGTAAAGGCATGTCACCATTTTTGTCTTGAACTGGCAACTGTGTAAAGTGCACTCTGATGTCAAGAAGATTTGTGGGGTTTGACAAACTCTTGGACTGGAAAGGCGCTGGTTGGATTTGATAATCCAGTACTTGTTGGTCGGTAGTTTGCACAAAAAATAAGTGAGTCAGGTTATTAGTGTGTCAAACATGAGGTTTTTTAGGTTTATTCCTTGTTGTAGTCAGCACCAATGAAAGACATCATTGGATGTAAAGGTAATATTCACAACATGATGATGTGTTACACAGCCGACGCGCGTTTCGACCTAAGTCTTTTTCAAGGCTGTGTTTTTAGTGAGGTGGTGATGTGGTATGCCCAGTGTGGTGACATTCAAAGCCAATTAGTATTGAGGATATTTCATTCACATCCATTATGCATACATTAATAGGCAGTATCACGAAACATAGAAAAACCAATTGCGATTAGGGAAAAAACACAATGTGACACCCAGGAGAGGTGATTTACCATGTCGGGTGATTGCAAGTGATAGTGACAGAAAAATATAGTTGATTGGACAGAACAAAATCACAGTTTAGGAAAATCAAGTCACAATTTGCAGTTTGGTTAGCAAAACGAAATGAAAACAATGTACCAAGGGAGAAGAACAGAGGAAAAACATGTAGGGTTGGGTAAGCAAAGAGCTGGATAGAATTCCAAAATAGCCTCATAGAAATAAGAGGGTTGGATTCTTACCCATTTGGGTTTGAGGGTTGAACTTTCAGGTGGGATGGGCTGGTCCTCCCAAGTATGGGTGCCAGTGGGCTGGTTAGCCGTGCTGAAAGGAAAAATGGTAGGAGTGAAAGATGATACCCTGGAGTCTTGGAAATTGGGCATTAATGTGGTATTGGCGTGTTGTCCGCGCACTGGTGGTATTCAGGTGATAGGACATGTTGTGTGGCCGTGGATTGGTTAGTCTAATAGTGTGTTTAAGGACTGAGCCCAAGTCCGGACATAGTTATTGAATTAGTACAGTCGTCCGAAGCCTCTGCGGCTGCTGAGACAGTTTGTTTGTTGAAGCTGATGCAGCTTATCAGGCTAAACGAATTTTGTATCCATGAATGATGAATGGCAACTGCTGCCATGTGGTTATATGGCCTTTTCCAGAAAGTAATTCTACTGTTTGCGAGTGCCAGGTTGGTGCGGAGGGAGCTACAATTTAAGGAAAAACGGTGTGCCCGATTGGGGTGCTTGTAGTATTATCAGCAAGGTGCGTTGGTAATACGTGCTTGTATTAGGAGCATTAAGTTTGCAAGGACTAAGTGAATCTAGGGCTGCGAGTGAGTCCTCGGTGCTGGTATCAAACAACGTGTATTAAGTGATTGGATTCACATAAAGCGGGGGAACAATAAGTGAGCAATAGCGAATTTCCCAGGGGGGCTATGAGTTGGCAGGATGGCGAGATTGAGGGGAAGTGGTTGCGGATGCGTCCGTAGTGGCGCGGTGGATGTCCCGCGTTAGCGCTTACCTTGGCCGGGTTCGGCAGTAGCATATTCGGTAATGTTAATGTGGGCGATGAATATCGAGTACTCCACCATGGTGAATACTGAGATTGGTGGCAGTGCGAATGAATGGTTTGAAAATTATGCTCAAGATGTGACGTAATGGAGATTGGTCCAGTTGTGACAGGGACTAGGAGACTCTGGGGACTGAGTCAGCCCTAATGGGGCAGTGGGTGGAAGGGAATGTGGGTGCACTTGGGCAAGTTAGCGAGACAAGATTTAGCAGAGGGCCTGCTGGTGGGCAGTTTGGTTGGTAAGAAGGGCAGAATGAATGAGCGAAGGCCTGTTAAGGGCAATTAGTTACAGGAGGGGCAGGAGAGCTTACTATTGTATTGGAGAGTAAAAACATAGGGTGAACAGGAATTCAGAAATAGTGAAAGGGGCTGATATCCACCATTATGACGATGGGGTACCGTATGCGGTGGCATGAGTTCCAAAAATGAAAAATGTTTTGACATATACAAAATGCAAACTACCTACATTTGTATGTATACACTGTTATAAGAACACATGGAAATCATGGCCACTGTTCAATCCAGAGGTAACCGCTCGATATTTGCATATCAGCTTTGCTTCTCTCTGACGTAGTTGGAGTTCTCTGTCTCCACCTCTTACGTTGATTGGTATTTTTTCCAGGCCCATGAAGGTGATGTCACCCTTGTTGTCCCACTGGTGTTTCTCCTGCCAGTGTAGCGCCAGTGGATATCTGGTGTCCTAAGAGTGAAGGGAGTTCAGATGTTCCCTGATCCTTGTTCTGAGCTCTCTTTTCGTGCTTCCAATGTATTTCCGGTTACAGACACAGTTGATAGCATACACCACAAATTTAGATTTACAGTTTATATATTGCCCAATGGTATGTGTGTCAGTGGTGCTGAAAGTTACCATCTTAGTTGTAGTGGCAAATTTACACATAGAACAGGTTCCACATTTGTAGAACCAAACTGCCCACCAGCAGGCCCTCTGCTAAATCTTGTCCCGCTAACTTGCCACAGTGCACCCACATTCCCTTCCACCCACCGCCCCATTAGGGCTGACTCAGTCCCCAGAGTCTCCTAGTCCCTGTCACAACTGGACCAATCTCCATTACGTCACATCTTGAGCATAATTTTCAAACCATTCACTCGCACTGCCACCAATCTCAGTATTCACCATGGTGGAGTACTCGATATTCATCGCCCACATTAACATTACCGAATATGCTACACCCAGCACCATGATGTGTATTAGTCCAGCAGCCAATCCGCGGGCCGGTTGCAACAAGCAAATCAGATCGCTTGTTGATGGAACCAACCACAGCGCTCCTTCCTTATCTTCAGAAAAGGAGTGCGACTCTATGGTAGCCGATCCACGACTCCACACACCAGCACTGCCGAACCCGGCCAAGGTAAGCGCTAACGCGGGACATCCACCGCGCCACTACGGACGCATCCACAACCACTTCCCCTCAATCTCGCCATCCTGCCGACTCATAGCCCCCCTGGGAAATTCGCTATTGCTCACTTATTGTTCCCCCGCTTTATGTGAATCCAATCACTTAATACACGTTGTTTGATACCAGCACCGAGGACTCACTCGCAGCCCTAGATTCACTTAGTCCTTGCAAACTTAATGCTCCTAATACAAGCACGTATTACCAACGCACCTTGCTGATAATACTACAAGCACCCCAATCGGGCACACTGTTTTTCCTTAAATTGTAGCTCCCTCCGCACCAACCTGGCACTCGCAAACAGTAGAATTACTTTCTGGAAAAGGCCATATAACCACATGGCAGCAGTTTCCATTCATCGTTCATGGTTACAAAATTCGTTTAGCCTGATAAGCTGCATCAGCTTCAACAAACAAAATGTCTCAGCAGCCGCAGAGGCTTCGGACGACTGTACTAATTCAATAACTATGTCCGGACTTGGGCTCAGTCCTTAAACACACTATTAGACTAACCAATCCACGGCCACACAACATGTCCTATCACCTGAATACCACCAGTGCGCGGACAACACGCCAATACCACATTAATGCCCAATTTCCAAGACTCCAGGGTATCATCTTTCACTCCTACCATTTTTCCTTTCAGCACGGCTAACCAGCCCACTGGCACCCATACTTGGGAGGACCAGCCCATCCCACCTGAAAGTTCAACCCTCAAACCCAAATGGGTAAGAATCCAACCCTCTTATTTCTATGAGGCTATTTTGGAATTCTATCCAGCTCTTTGCTTACCCAACCCTAAATTTTTTGTCCTCTGTTCTTCTCCCTTGGTACATTGTTTTCATTTCGTTTTGCTAACCAAACTGCAAATTGTGACTTGATTTTCCTAAACTGTGATTTTGTTCTGTCCAATCAACTATATTTTTCTGTCACTATCACTTGCAATCACCCGACATGGTAAATCACCTCTCCTGGGTGTCACATTGTGTTTTTTCCCTAATCGCAATTGTTTTTTCTATGTTTCGCGATACTGCCTATTAATGTATGCATAATGGATGTGAATGAAATATCCTCAATACTAATTGGCTTTGAATGTCACCACACTGGGCATACCACATCACCACCTCACTAAAAACACAGCCTTGAAAAAGACTTAGGTCGAAACGCGCGTCGGCTGTGTAACATATCATCATGTTATGAATATTACCTTTACATCCAATGATGTCTTTCATTGGTGCTGACTACAACAAGGAATAAACCTAAAAAACCTCATGTTTGACACACTAATAACCTGACTCACTTATTTTTTGTGCAAACTACTGACCAACAAGTACTGGATTATCAAATCCAACCAGCGCCTTTCCAGTCCAAGAGTTTGTCAAACCCCACAAATCTTCTAGACAGTAGGAACCTCGGAGTTGGTTCCTTGACAAACTAGGACTCTGGCTGCATGTCTAACTCAGTTAACAACAGAATAGAGGGTGCGCAGGTGAGAGGAAGTCCCGCCAAAACTCCACCCATGCCAAAAATGCACTCTGATGTCAACCTAAAAAACCCACCAAGCTACCACATCCACTTTGTTTCTGTTGATGCAAATGGTCTGGGGGTCCCTCTACCGAGAACAAAGCATGGCCAAATGGCCTGTTCTCCGGGTAGGTTCCCACTCAGGAGGGTCTACAACCACGTTTTAGCTCACTGTGCCTTCTGAAATATTAATTTGCATATCAGTCTGTTCCCATCCACTTGGGCAGTCCAGCACCGAAATGCTAGGCAATTCTCCTTGGAACAAGAGTACCAACAGCAAACCGCAGACACGTGTTTCGGCCTAGTCAGGGCTCATCAGTGAGGTGAAGCTGTGCCTCTATAAGCACAGTGAGCAAAAGGTCCACCCATGAATTACCGTGGGTAAGTTATCCACGATTCAGAATTGGTGCACCTCCAATGAAATCCAACGATCTGGAATGGGCTCACTGCCCCTCTCAAACTTGAGCCGGACCACCTGAAGTTCCGTAAGCAGCTCAAAACATTCCTCTTCTCCTCTCCTTTTTCTCTGTCCCTCCCATGCTTACCTACCTGTCTCCTATACTTACTGGCTGCTTGGCTACCCTCAGAGTCTCAATGGGTATGAGGCTCTTTCCTGATCAGTCACCCCTGCAATGCCTCTGGGCCTACCATGCACTTAGGGGCTATAACTGTAACCTCTACAGTCCCTGCCTCCTTGCACATACCCAAAGCCGCGCTGCGCTGGCTGCACTTACCGAGAGCAATGCTGCCCTGTTCTCCCCTTCCCTCCCCCTGGTACTTCCCCTCCCCCTTTTAACCTTGCACTTCTCGTTATCACACTTGCACAATCTGAATGACACAAGGCCTAGTAAGTTCGTTAGTCCTGTCCTCCCTCTGTCTTCCCTCCCTTGTCTTGTCGCGCCTAGAAACACTTGTGTACAGGCGCGCTTTAAATGACTTATCCTATCACATCATAACTTAGGGTGAAACCCCAAGTTCCTAAACATATATGCAAACAGTCTGGGAGCACCTCTACCGTGAACAAACACGGCCAAATAACATGTTCTCTGGGTAGGTAGGGTAGCATTTCAGTGATGGACCACCCCTCTGGGTGGGGACAGATAGATATGCAAATGATATTTCTTCTCTGTGAAGGGTGCAGTGAGCTAAAGTGGTTGTACACCCTCCTTTGACCCATGTTAATTCTCGGTAGAGGGTCTCCCACCTTCTTGTTAATTTGTAAAACTTGGGGTTTCACCTTAGGTAACCCAGAATATCCAGACGTGGACCCCTTGCTCACTGTGCTTTAGAGAGGCTCAGCTTCACTTCACTGAGGAGGCCCATCAAGACTCAGGGGGGTGGACCAGTGAGGGAGGATCACCTGGATGGGGGGACCTTGGAGAGTGGGAGTGGGACACCGATGGGTGAGACGCGGTATGCCCCTTACTTCCACACCTTTTCCCCACCCTACCAGGTAGGATACTCTAAAACACTGCCCTCCTCCCCCCATTTTCCAACACGAACACTTTTGCACAACACGAAAGACAACAGACTAACACCAGACCCATTTACTTGAAATGTCTCAATACAAGGGTCAGGCAAAGTCAGGCAATTGACCAGAATCACACACACCGGACGGCCCTTTTCCTATCCCGCAGGGATAAAAGGTAGAGCCCAAAAGCACAAGGCAAGAAAGCTAACTCAGCACAGCAGTTCAAGAGGAGGAGAAAGACAGCGCAGACTGAGAGGGTGTAACGCTCACCTGGTATCCACGGGGACATCACTCAGCCTGTTCTGACCTCTTACAACCTCAAACCCTATCCTGGAGGCTATTCGACTGGAGACTGGGCCTGAAACACAGGATTGGTAGAGTTTAACTCCCTATTGACTCTGTGTGCTTGAACCCCGTCTACCCCGGGGTCCAACCCTTCCCTTTGATCCACAGCTCACCTTGTTTTCTTGGATAGTGTGCTCTCCGTCCTACATTCAGTGCAGGGGCACGTTGATTGATGCGGGCTCGTTGCTGCCTAGTTACTTCACTGGCAAGAGTCCGAAAGGTAAGTATAATGAATCTTTTGAACAGTTCTCTAACTTCATTCCTTTCCTTCCTTAGATGATGGCAGGCGTCCGGGGATGGCGGTGTGCTGCTGAAATGAGTAGCGCGATGCACACCTTTCGTATTTGTATTGAACTGAGTTATTTTCCTGAGTCCTTTAGGTGCTGCAACGTTTTCAGCGTGGATGCCGGTTATGAAGAACAAATGCGGTGAGTAAGCGCGGTATGCAGCGCCTCTAGATGTTTCCACGCTAACCTGGAGTGTCTTTCCCCTCTTGTAGATGGATCAGAAGTTCCGGAGACAGAGTTCCCCCAGAGCGGCTGGGATTCAGGTAAGCGTTTGAAGCTTGTACAGTATTTAAAAATAAGCGAAGATTTGCAGAGTGCTTACTAATGCCTTTTTTCTGTTCTTTTCCATTTTCCTTAGGAAGCAGCGTGCCGGGATGGGAATGACACCGCCGAAGATGCCCGCAGAACAGAAGGAGCGATGAATGATGGGCAGAAGCGCCGCAAGGTAAGGCTGTTCCTAACGGTGTTCTTGTTCTTGCAGGAGCTGAGCGCAGAAGAAGGATGCAGGCCTACTCGAGACCGATCCGAACACGGTGAGTGTCACGCTGCAGGTGCAGAAAACACAAAGCATGTTTCTCAGCCTGGGCATGGCTTAAATAGTCTCTGGGTATCCCAGGTGTCTCTGGCCTGAACCACACTCAAAAGACTAGACTGCACATGCAGTTCTGGGAACCGAAATATGTGGGGGCATCCATCTTGTCCCCATCAATGCACTACAAGTCCAATCCCCAATGTTATCCTATGGAGTGAGAGAGTCTGGTGCCATAAGCGCCAAGTCTGACTCCAAGTGGGTCTTTGAAGGGATGGAGAGGCCCTTGAGGGCCATGTAGGTGATTGTGGCATTGCTCCAGCCTGAAATCTTGGAGGGCTGGGAACATGAGGGGCAGGAATCATGACAGAGGGTGACAGGGAGAGAAGCAACCTTGCCCTTTCCGACCAAGGACCGTGAAACCTCTGCAGGGGGAATGATAAGTCTGCAAACAATAGCCAGCTTGTGTTGCAGCAGATGTCTACGGTACATGAGACCCTCCTCCGCTGAGAACCAAGTTGGAGAGAGATGAGGGTCTCTATGGTACCAACCTTGATTCGAAGGAGAAGAAAGCCAGGCGGTTCATCATAGCAAGTGAGTCGAGCGAAGAGCCGATAAGAAACCAAACTGTGTTGAACGATAAATAGTCAACAACTAATTTGAACTTTGAGAAGCTTAAAGATACAATTGACGAAAGAGGGGGGAAAACCAGCAACAAAAGAGTCCGGCACCACGTGTGTGTTCAGGCAGGAAACTCTGGGCGATTACCTGATGGTTGAAACTACCGGAACCAGAAGCCCTTGGGAAGAGGCAAGAAGAGGTCAAAGTGGTCATACAGGGGTCTTGTAAAATCCTCTGTACCGTCGAAAGTCTTTGACAGACAGATGATTGTGAAGCTAAGGGAAGTAAGTCCCACTTGGTGAAATGAGCATATGAACCGTGTGTTGAAGTTGGCAACAGTGAATCCGGCAGAGGGATGCTAACGAAAAGGGGTGAGGTATGAAGTCCCTATGAACAGTGTGTTAACCGAAGTGAACCCGACTACGGGGTGTCCACAGTAAACTGTCTGTAAAAGTTGGCAAGAGTGAAACTGGCAGAGGGAAGTCCAAAAAAAGGGTCGAAGTCCGAAGAACTGTTTAAAAAGACATTAAGATTCATGAAACTAAGAAAAACCACAGTGAGCCCGAAGAAGGGAGGCAAACATCTGAAGGGGGTCAGAGCCCAAAGGGAGCAGATCCGGCCTGCAAAGTTGTCACACAAAGTGCATTGAAAAAAGGAACTGTTTAATCGATTTGTTGAATATTATATTGTGAAGGGTCTATGCCCGCAAGAGGGGGAGTCTGGAGTGAAGCCATCGCCCAAGGGATACGTGAAGCAGAACTTTGTGTTTGTTTGTTGGATACATCAGGCCTCGAAGGCAAGAGAGTGTTTAATGAAACGAGACTTAAACATTGCAGAACCTGATAGCTGGTACGGAACTGCCGGCTCGTGCTGGGAAAGCTCGAGCATGTGCTGTGCTCAGGAGATCAACTTTGTCCTGTGCTCAAAATGTGGGGAAGGGAGACCCCCAGCTACCACATCCTGACTTTATTATTTGTAAACATTTCTTTCTTTATTGAAAACCCTATCCCACACTCTTTCTATAATTAGTTGTAAGGATTTGGCAATAGTTTTTTTTAGTATAGGCCTTTTTATTTTGACACCACACCACGAGGACTGCCTTATTTTTCATTTGATCATTGAAGTTTGCTCCCATCTTAGCTTTAGGTTTAGATTAGGCATTTTTCCACCCAGCATTCATTGTTCAATAAACACCCTTGAGCTGTCATCACTTGTGTCTGTCTTTACGGTTGCCACCTTTCTTACAAGGGTGCAGGGATTTAAAACGTGGTTGTAGGCCTTCCTTAGAGGTAGAAATTCCACAGAACAGGGTATTTGACACACACTCTTGTTTAATGTTTTTGTTGATGACCACATTTTCTGGGGCGACAGCCATGTTTACTCGCCTGACGGTTGAATGACTCTTTCCCAGCAGAGTACGCACACACACACACGTGCGTGCACTAATTTGCGTGTGCACACACCCATCCCATCTTGGAGATCTCCTACCTCTTGGCTCATTTAACCTCTCGAATTACTAGGCCAGGAAAGTTGCACCTCACTGGATAGCTGAAACGGTGCAATTCTCTGGACAATTGCCGGTTATTACATAGAAAGACGTCATTCCAATTTAAGGATCCCATTTCATGGTTACAGAAATGTCACACTGCTCAGAGAACACTTTAGCATCATTACCCTGACCACAGTAATGGAAGGGGTTGGCATCCTTTTCTGTAACAAGCGCCGGCTCTTAGCAAGTCATCGCAAAAACAAACCGGTATAACATGTGCTGTGCCAAGGTGCTTCTGCGAGCTGGGTATCACTGCCAACTGCAATCAGTTCCTGAAAATCATCCCTTTTCTTTCTACCCTTCAGAGGGTGCATTAGGCAGAGCCCTTCACTGTCTCAGAGCGCACTACATACACACGGACATATGCTGCAACAGATGGCCCTTTCAGGCACAATTAGCTGCGAGGAGTGATGTCCCACACAATGCGGGCCACTCAGCCCTCCTCCACAACCGTCTTCAAACCCAGCTATGGGGGGGGGGGGGGTCATTGTGGGGTTGTCAGTAATACCGCCAAACGGTCTTACTATTACTTTATCTGGTAAGCATTCGGTAATGGGAAGGGTCCGTGTGGTTTAGAGTCACGTGGATCTGTGCGTCAGCCCCCATTTTAGATTCCATAGGACCAGAGGCGTAGCCAGGATTGTCTAACAAGTGGGGCCTGAAGCCAGGGGTGTTGCTAGGTCTGGAAAAGACCCGGGGCTACGCTGATGTCGGAACTGTCGGGACTGGGGTCTAGCTAGCCTTTTGGTTGTAGCTCCTGAGATTCTATCCGGGGCTGCAACCAAAATATCCGGAGCTATAGCCCCCTTAGCGCCCCCCTAGCAATGCCTCTGCCTGAAGCTAATCTAGTTGGGCCCACTGTGTGTCTTTAACATCAGCAAATGCCCACACAGTGCTTGTGAGTGGGCATTTACAGATTCTGGGAGGATTCTGCATAGGACTGCATTGGGGACATGTGGCAATACCGCAGGGGAAATACAGCATGAGATAATGCTTTAGTGTGGAGGAATTTTCCGCCAAACAAACAAAACCACAGAAGAAGAACAGCAGTACCGAAGCTCGAAGTTTGGCAGAGCAGTAAATCAGGCAGTATTTCTAAATATCATATGTTTTACCAGAACCATCAACCATTTTATGTTTGCCCTCTCTCATGCCTCTGTAGAGCTAATCACTTAACTACCACTCACTGATCGGCTCCTTGTCTGGCACTTTCCTTCCTGTCTCCCTCCATCAGTATCATTTCCAGGAAAATTATATTGACAACCTCTATCTCTATCCCAGCCTTTACCACAGGTGCTCCCCCAGTGCTTAAAATGGAACAAGCTTTCAAGTATCTTGGAGCCATGCCAATGATGAAAACCATAATGCCACATTCACATGTCTACAGCTCAACATTCCACTTTCACAACAAGCACCTCATGGCCCCAAAGCAGACATTATCAGCATACTGCCTAGTACTAATACTATTGAGACCCTGCTAAATGTGAAAAACCAGAGATGCTGCACAGCCGAGTCCCTGGGGATCCTTTGCTCAGGTGGCCAGGCAAAGGCCATTGCTTTTGGATCCCGACCATGGGGTGGACAAGCGTGGGAGGATTACATGGGTGGGGGTCCTCGGGAGTGGGGGAGAACCACATGATGGTGAGGCATGGTGTCCCACTATTTCCACAACCCATACGCCTGCTTACTTTATGTGGGAACTACAGCTCCCATAATTCCTCCCCACGCTACGTTGGCAACACTACTGAGCTGAGGAAGATGAGGGATAAGGTCAGGAAGATTGCCTCCACTGACTTACAATAGTTCTGTCCCTCTAATGAGGCCAGGCAGAGTCAGGCACATAATCCTGACTGTATACACCTGCCCCTTGTTAACACTCCTGATGAGAAGTATAAAAGGGAGTGCGCACAGGCACACGGGAAGCGAGACTGGGTACAAAAATGAATAGCTCTTTTGGAGCTGAAGGGAACCAGGCGATGGAAGTCGGAAGGCCGAGGGGCTGATCTGCAGTTAAGAAGATTGCGAGAAAGCCAGGCGAGAATCCCCTGCTTTGGGAAGCCGTGAGCATTCCAAGACTTGAACCGAATGAGCAAAAGAAAGAAACCTTCAAGGTTTTTCAAAGCAGCCCGCAACCCCCCGGGTGAACGACTGAGTCGGGGAGGAGCAGAGGGGGCATTGCCAATGGCCTTGACTACTGCATGAACAGTGTTGATAAAAGAAGGCTGATTAACACAACCAGTGAGCTATCAAAGGCAACTAAAGTTTGGTTTGTGTTAAAAGCAAAAGTAACTGTAACTCAAGAGTTTAAGGTTGTGCGTATGCTGATAAAATGCATAATGATAAAGGACAATTTCTGTAAGAACTATGGATACAAAGTAACAGAGTGGTCCAGCAAAGCGAAATCCCAGCATTTGAAAGTCTCTGTGAAACTTTCTGAGTTGATTGTGAATCAAAGACAAGAAAGCAATTGTAAAAAGCAAAATATATGAACTATGAAAGAGGCCTAGAAGGCAAACCAAGTAGAATAAGAAACTGCAAGTACCAAGGCATTGGGGTTGTAAGAGAAGGAAGATTGTGGATTGCAAAATCATTGAAAGAGAGGTCGAAGTGATCATGCAGAGGTCTATGTAAAATCCTTGCAGTTTTGAAAGTCTTCAACAGTGAAAAAGAATCCTGAGACAAAACATGGGAAAGGCCCAATGAGGTGAAAGACAGGCTTGAGCCCGGAAGGGGGAAGCCTGTGCAGAACTATGTGATAAAGTGAAAGGTGAAAGACAGGCTTGAGCCTGCCAGACGGAAGCCTGTACAGTAAAGGTCAAAAGTGGAACTGTATATGAATGACGAGGCGGACAAAGCCTAAGGAAGTGATTGAACTACCAGAAGCTTGAAGCCCAAGCCTGAACTGTTAATCTGTACAAGTAAGCCAAAGTGTGCAAGACTGAAAGAACTGTGCTATACACCTAGACTCAGTGGTCGAAGTGTATGAAAAGAAGTAGTGGGACTATGTTCCCTACTTGCCTGCCCACTCTTCCCACACAACCCATCACCACGCCCCCTCCCACACATAATACAAACCCCCAAACACATGTGCCTGCTGTTTAAGGGAACGTTCAGTGAAGTGCACTGAAAGTGCTAGTTACAACTTCTTCCTACACTTTTATTTTATAAAACGAAACCATTCGGAATGGATTCTTTTTCAAATAAAAGTATAGGAACAGTAAAACTTAATTTAAAAAAGTAGAGGAGCACCATTCCCATACGTTGCCACCCACTTTGACCACTGTCTATACTTTGTAGGAAACTCTCTAGACCCCGTGGTGCTGAACGTGGGGAAGGAAGTTGTAATTTAAAGCCATTCTGACATTTCTTTTGAGACACTATTTTCCTTTCACATTTCCTTAGCACATTTGTCATTTCTAGAAGGAGGGCAAGGTTAGGTTTTCTTAGTATAGGCCTTTTATGTTGACTAGATTGACTGGGACTGTTTGTTATTTATTTAATGGTCAAGATTATTCCCATTCTAGAGTTGGGGCCAGTTAAGAATTCTACCAACCCAACCAAATTACCCAATAAAGGTTTTCGAAACTTGTATCCATTGTGTCTGTGTCTACTATTGATACCATGCCTTCCTTACATACGTCTTATTACACTTCCTCAGTGCGCCCACTTGGATATCAGAGGCACTTTGCATTTCTCTGGGATGCTTCCTTGACACCCTGCTAAGTCTTATTACACTTGCTCATTGCGTCCACTCGGATATCAGAGGCAGTTCACATTTATATGGGATGCTTGCTTGAAACCATGCTAAGTCTTATTCCACTTCCTCAGTGCACTTACTCTGACACCAGAGGCACTTTACATTTCTCTGGGATGCTTGCATGAAACCTTGCTAATGCTTATTACACTTCCTCGGCACGCTCACTCGGATATCAGAGGCAGTTTACATTTCTCTGGGATACTTGCTCGAAATCCTGCTAAGTCTTATTACACTTCCTCAGTGCGCCCACTCGGATATCAGAGGCAGTTCACATTTCTCTGGGATGCTTCCTTGACACCCTGCTAAGTCTTTTTACACTTTCTCAGTGCGCCCATTCGGATAACAGGGACACTTTACATTTCTCTGGGATGCTTGCTTGACACCCTGCTAAGTCTTATTCCACTTCCTCAGTGCACTTACTCTGACACCAGAGGCACTTTACATTTCTCTGGGATGCTTGCATGAAACCTTGCTAATGCTTATTACACTTCCTCGGCACGCTCACTCTGATATCAGAGGCAGTTTACATTTCTCTGGGATACTTGCTCGAAATCCTGCTAAGTCTTATTACACTTCCTCAGTGCGCCCACTCGGATAACAGAGACACTTTACATTTCTCTGGGATGCTTGCTTGACACCCTGCTAAGTCTTATTACACTTGCTCAGTGCTCCCACTCAGATATCAGAGGCATTTCAAATTTCTCTGGGATGCTTGCTCGAAATCCTGCTAAGTCTTATTACACTTCCTCAGTGCACTCACTCGGATATCAGTCGCATTTTACATTTCTCTGGGATGCTCGCATGGCGAGCAAATGCAGACATCAGAGGCTCAACAGATTTTCCTGAAGCGCTCACCCATCAATGCACGTGAACATTAAAGGCACACCATAGTGTTCCCTGACACTCACACAGCGCGGCTAATTTTCAGTGTAACACTACGTCCTCTTTCTGGCAGAGAGAACTTGAAAAGCGTGTGCTAGGATGTGGCGGCAAACTCAAATTTATTTTCCCACCCTCACTTTCAAGCAAAGAATCTGCAGGATTCTCTATGGAACCCAGATTTGCCCAGGGCCACAAAATGAAATAAAAATATGTGGTCAGTCTTTTAAATGGCCCAGTTCACACACAGGTGAAGCAACTACGCCCTAGCTATCACAGCCCCCCAATCATTCACTTCCATAGGTGCAGACCCTCAGACAAAGCCCAACCCCAGGGGAGGGAACACAGGGCTATATAAACTCAGGCAGTCAGATACGGTGGGTGTTGGGGGTAGGAGCTGGTGGCAGCTGTTCTTCGCCGATTGGAGAGGGAACCAACAGTTATGAGGAGGTTGCCAAGTGGAGAAGAAGTCTGAATAAAGATTGGAGGGATGAGATCAGAGACAAATGAAGGAGAAAAGCTTTAACAAGGAGGTTGATGGAAGTCAGCTGAAGGATTTGGGGTTAAAAAAAGTTAGAGGTTAGGTGCAATCATTAGGATAAGGTGGTGTGATGAAGCAGGAGGTTAGGTGCAATCATTAAGATAAGGTGCTGTGATGAAGCAGGAGGTTAGGTGCAATTATTAGGATAAGGTGGTGCGATGAAGCAGGAGGTTAGGTGCAATCATTAGGATAAGGTGCTGCGATGAAGCAGGAGGTTAGGTGCAATTATTAGGATAAGGTGGTGCGATGAAGCAGGAGGTTAGGTGCAATCATTAGGATAAGGTGGTGCGATAAAGCAGGAGGTTAGGTGCAATTATTAGGATAAGGTGGTGCGATGAAGCAGGAGGTTAGGTGCAATCATTAGGATAAGGTGGTGCGATAAAGCAGGAGGTTAGGTGCAATTATTAGGATAAGGTGGTGTGATAAAGCAGGAGGTTAGGTGCAATAATTAGGATAAGGTGGTGTGATGAAGCAGGAGCTTTGTGCAATCATCAGGATAAGGTGGTGTGATGAAGCAGGAGCTTTGTGCAATCATTAGGATAAGGTGCTGCGATGAAGCAGGAGGTTAGGTGCAATTATTAGGATAAGGTGGTGCGATGAAGCAGGAGGTTAGGTGCAATCATTAGGATAAGGTGGTGCGATAAAGCAGGAGGTTAGGTGCAATTATTAGGATAAGGTGGTGCGATGAAGCAGGAGGTTAGGTGCAATCATTAGGATAAGGTGGTGCGATAAAGCAGGAGGTTAGGTGCAATTATTAGGATAAGGTGGTGCGATGAAGCAGGAGGTTAGGTGCAATCATTAGGATAAGGTGGTGCGATAAAGCAGGAGGTTACGTGCAATTATTAGGATAAGGTGGTGCGATGAAGCAGGAGGTTAGGTGCAATAATTAGGATAAGGTGGTGTGATGAAGCAGGAGCTTTGTGCAATCATTAGGATAAGGTGGTGTGATGAAGCAGGAGCTTTGTGCAATCATTAGGATAAGGTGATGCGATGAAACAGGAGGTTAGGTGCAATCATTAGGATAAGGTGGTGTGATTAAGCAGGAGGTTGCTGGAAATCATTTGAATAACGTTGCATTAAAGAGCAGGAGGTTATTTGGAGACATTGGGAGGAAGTTGGATGAGAACTTCAGGAGGATGAGACGGTCAACTACTATCTATGACTTTTGGCAGAGACCCAGAGAAGTATACAAAGTCTCCTGGACACATCGGATGTGGTTGTATCCCATTGACAGCCTAAAATAAGCAGGAAGGTATCCAGCGAAAATATCTTAAAACAGTGAATGACGAGAAAGAACCTGGATTTTGTGAACTTTTTCAACCATCTCAAGCCTGCTGAATCTGTATCAGATGAGACTATCCTACGCGTGCTTTTCTAGTTGAGTTGGACCCTGCATACAAATGTTGTAAATTTAGAAAATCTTCTTTGACCTCAGTTGTGTTGACCCTTTTTGTGCAACCCACTGGGATATATGACGGGTCATAATAGGACTAGAGTAGTGCCTGCATTCAAAGTGCTGTTGGCTAAGAATCCCAAAAGGTGTCACACACATAGTAGCAAGGCGGGTGGCAGCCCTGGCAGTTCTCTTAAGAATTAACCCATAGGTTGTGCACAGGCAACTAAAGGGCATCATTTCTCACACATATGATGTGTTAATGCTGCACACTATACTGATGTTTGCTCACTCTGCTATGCCGCTGCTATGAATTGGCATTAGTCACCTTGCAAGTTTCAGTACTCTCAAAGAAAGTCAACTGCATTGCACTGTCGAGTCCCAAAAAGGGCAAAACTCAGCTGTGATCGTAGGTGATACCAGGGGAATGGCATTCTTCCTCAAAGAGAGGGAGGATAGCTCAGGGGCAACGTGTTTGTCTTAGAAGCAACGGGGTGTAACACGGGTTTGAATCCCGATTCTGCGCCTAGAAACCACTTTCTGGTATTAAGAGCGCTACAAATGAAAAAATAAAAAGATATGCGAAAGGGGGTGCCTGACCTGAGTTTTAGTTTCGAATTGTTTAACACAAAACCTGGTGCTTTCCCCTTAAAAAGGACACACCACATCTTTGGTTTGTGGGTATTCATGATTTTTAAACAGTTTTATCATCTATTTTTTTCTTTCCTACCATTTCATCGAAATTGTGTGGTATAAAAATAACTCGTCCTCGTGGTTGTACCTGATATAGGAATAAATGGATTACCACAAACTCTTTTTGAACAATGTAAGCAACTGCATGCTCGTTAGGAGCCATTTCACTTTTCTTAATCACCTTTTGGGGCGCTCAGACTTTGTGGGTGAACTGCTGAAGCTTGTAGGTGTGTTTGGTGGTTGCATAGATGCTGTGTTGCATGCTGTTGTTCTGCGGTCTCCCCCAAGGGATGGGCTTACAGTGCTGTAGACTTAAGACTATGTTGCAAGACCTCCATTCCTTTTTTTTCTTCTTTTTTTTAAATTGACATAGCTGATATAAATCAACCTTACAATATTATCATAAAAAGAAAGCATAGTAAAATTCATTATACAATCGAAAATTAAAAAGGAAAAACATTAAGAGACTTGTTTTAGAACAAACACGCTAGACTTGCATACATAAAAAAAAACAAATCACAAAACCCAAAGTTAACACAACCAATTTTCAAATCAACTTATAACCACTGTTATTGAGGTCTAAAGAGTTCTTGGACAAACATCTGCATTTTTGGTCTAAAGGCACTCACATCCACTGCACTAATCTCATGTTTATACCTGGGTTGGGATAGTCTCATTGACAGAAGTCTCATTGCTCTCCTGTAGTTTCAGACCACGAAGACACGCAATTGCCCTTAGTCTAGTCTGCGTGTAAGTTCCAGAATGTATTAACTTCCACAGAATTTCAGGTGTAAGGAGTCTAAAAAGTTCTGTGAATTTGAAGTGTGTACGTCGCTGATCGATAAGTGCATCACACTCAGTCAGGAGATGGCTTAGCGTTTCTTCGTGATCTTGTCTCTCACATAAGCAACAGTAATTGGCTGTGCTCTTGATAATTTTACGCCACACCCAAACCTGTCTTGTTGGCCACAGGTTCAGCCTCAAACGAATGAAGTCATTTCTGTGCAGAGGCGATGGAGATTGCCACAGATAAGGCTCAGGTACACTATATTTTTTATGGCAAACAGATCCGGGTCGAAATCTCGACACTGACTACATGTGGCTCTGGTGTTAATCCAGTCTCTCTGAAAGAGTTTTGTCTTAACTTGATTAGGATTTTGAATTAGAGAGACTAGAGAAACATCTGCAAGTGCAAGGGCATAGATGACTAACTTCTGCCACTTCAAGATGAATGAGTCATTCTAAGAAAGGACGAATTCCGATAGTATACCCAACACAGAACAAGTTTGAAGAGCTATCAGACATTTTCTGAAGAGAGCAACCAAATGCAGCATGTACCGAGCAAACAAGGAAATCAAACCTGGTTCATCACGAATCAATGCTACTGGTGTCGAGGGTGGAAGCTGCAGAATTCTACGCCAGTATTTGCCCTGTAAACGTCTCTATAGGTTCAGAAAGTTTACCGTCGGATGTTAGTCTCACACGTATGGTATTCTGCATGTGAAGGGATTCAATAAGCGACACAATGTGTGAGGGACACCCATGCAGGCGCAGTTTTTGGAACAAGAGCTCCCTGGAGACTGAGTCGGAGGCAGCTCTTAGATCAACAAAGGTGACATATAATGGTTGGTTCATTGTGCGATGATGTTCTATAAGTGAAGTGAGTGTTAATAGATTCACACCAGTGCCCATACCTGGAATAAATCCAGTTTGGAAGGGGTCCCTCTTTTGCTGATCAGCTGACCATTTGTTGAAATCACGCAAAATGAATTTGGAGAAGAGCTTACCAGGCGCGTCCAAAAGTGCAATGGGTCTATAATTGCCGGGATGAGAGCGATCATCCTTTTTGAAGATGGGGATGATCACCGAGGTGCGCCATGACAAAGGTATTGTGTTAGATCTTATGATTTGGTTAAAAACACTGAACATGATTTTAGACCAAAGAGGAGGATTCTGTTTGAACATCATATTGCACAGCACCCACTCTTTCTCGTTCACCCCATTTAGCTGTACCGGCTTTTGAGCAGCATTGTTAGCAATGTTGATGAGACCATATTTGAGCAGTACTTTTTTGTGAAACACTACGCAACATGGCCTCCGCATCAGCTTGCAACATGACCATTCGATGAGCACAAAGCCAATTCTTGTAGCGACATTGTAAAGATCTACTCAATTCACGCTTGTTTGTAAAGTTAGAATTAAGAACAATCTGTTTCTGCTTGCGTAGTAAAGATTTTTTTTGCTGGACCACATCATCAAATTCGTGAGTGGGCTCGTGATGAGCCAACGAGTTTGAATGAATCCGAGTCTGATATAAATGCAGAAAGGAGGTGTAATCAGTCGTTGCAGCAATGCCGTCACGGTAAGCATTCTCAACATTGTTGTTAAAAGAGAGGGCATGTGACTTCCATATAAAGTGTGTTCTCGCATTATTAACCAACATGTTGTGTTTGAAGGTTGAGGAAATCGACTCGACCACCTGATTATTCAGCTGCCAACTTAGATTCAACATTTCATGGTCACTATAGATCTGGGTGATGACCTTAAAGCCGACTGCTGCCTCAAATGTGCCAGAATCAACAAAGGCATAGTCAATAGTAGAATCGCTAGTTCCTCTACACCATGTGACCTTAGAAGGGATGTCCCCGGGCAAAGCCCCGTTACACATTATTAAACTTCTATCATGCATCAATGACTTCCATCTCAAACACGTTAGATTAAACCTAGGATTATTTGCAGGTAACAATTGCAAGTTCAAATCACCAATCAAAACGGCACATGTTATTTCACTCGCCTCAGCAATGATGTTCATCAAGTTCTGTAAATCAGCGAAAAATCCAGCATCTGTCATCCTCCCAGGGTTCCGATACATATTAATAATGGCTACCACACTCCCAGGAAAGGATAGTTTCACCATGAGTAAATATATGTTGGGAGCAGCCCAAAAAGAAAGTCGCCAATTTTTATGATTTTTTTATGGCAACTAGGAGTCCGGAGGAAGGACGAACCCGACCAGAAGATTTAGAAGCATGTAGTATGATGGTGTGGTCTTCCCAAGTTGGTTTCTGATGCAACCAGGTTTCTTGCAGAACTATGATGTCATGATCTGCAAGAAAAAGCAGCACTTTGACCCAATAAGTGAGAGAACCCACAGGTGTTCCAGCTGATGAGAGAAATGGAATTATATGCATGTTTGACTGACTGTTATAAGTTAGGCTTAAACATTCTGTCACAAAAGTCACTGTGCGAGCCATGATCAATATTATTTCTTTCCCCATGTTGTGCAGGTACTTCTTGCAGTGCAGGCATCACGGAATTTGTGAATTTCCCTAGTCTGTGTTCACCATTATTGTCCATCATAACGGGGTCACGTGCCAGCATGAACCCAAGGGCAAATAACTCCATGCATGCCTGCCAAAGAGCATTTCTAACTAAGTAAGAGTGTAGCCATAGTCTTACTATGGAGGAGTCTCTATCACTGATACATTCCATTTGCTCAAAATCAGAGGAGGTGATCTCCTGTAAAGAGCTAAAATCTTCACATATACCCAAAATGCTAGTCCTGTTCATAACATATGAAGGAAATGGACCTGGGCGGCATTTAAGAATGAGACGGTGGAACTTGTCACACTGCTTTTTTTTTACTATTCGGGGGAGCCACCTTTTCCTCCCTGCCATTGGGGCTATCTCGCCCCTCAACTGAGCTGCCATACACTCCTTTCCTCCTTCCCTGTCTCCTATGGCAAGGCTACGCGACACAACCAGCTCTTTACTACCAGAGTCTAAAATGCCAATTTTCGACCTCCATTTCTCAACACTGGCTCATGCGCAGGCGCTTGACGATTCATGGAGATCAAAACATGGACTTCTTTAAATTTGGAGACATCTCCAAATAAAAAAGAAATGGCAAATGTATTTCGATGTTTTCACTCTTTAAAATAGGATCCATTGCTGCTAGAAAAATTGTTGCTGTATTACAATAACCCACCTAAGTACACCACAACCGTAGAGCCTTCTCGCTGAAATAAGAACAGACCCTTCTCGTCCTGTAGGTGAATCCGTTCTGTGGTTTAACACCAAGCAAATTGAGAACAGACTGTATTCCCTTGAAATAAAATATACTTTCCTTCTCTTTCAGCTATTGTATGTTGCAGTTCTGATTATTTTTTGTCGTTTGCATTGCACAAACAGGCACCGCATGACTCTTTCAACATCCACAATGGCCCAGCTGGCCTGAGAGCTCTGGCGTTGAGAGGTTGTCGGCGAAATATAGCAAATACACACTCACGGAGGCCTAATCTTTACTGATTAAGAAAAAACCTTAAACATTTAAAATGCATGCTATTCAACATGTATTGGAGAAAATTGAAAACGAAATCACACATTGAAAGGTCGATTTGTTATTTTGCCGATTACACCGCATCTTGACACGCCAGCTATGGTACATTGAACACTCCAACCAATGAGCCGCCAGTGTTGGTCGGTGGGTCTTCCATTGGTTGAGCTTGCCAGATGTGCAGCTCAGCTCCTGCCCGGCCCACTCCACTCTCCCATCTCCCACCCTGATAGGATACTCCCACCTAAAGGCACAGAAGAATGGGCTCAGCCCTAGCTATATAATGTGGCCATTTGTGAGGTTCATTGTCGGAGCAAGCAGTGTTACGCAACAATGATGTGGGGTGGGTGTTCCTCTGGAGCGAGAAAACCGGCACAGCAACTCACATGGCCAACCATGGGCTCATGCTAATAAGCTCAGTGGCCCTCAGCTCACCCTTCCACAGCACCTGCTCACCTTGCCACCTAGTGCGGGAGGGTGTACAAGCTGTGGGCCTGAAATCAGCGGATACCCATGCACCCTAATGTGATGAGCACAAACAAAATGGCGTCCATTTGGCTTGTGGCGAGAATGATTTAAAAAACCGCGGCAGCCACCAGAACATGTAAGCAGGTTCTGCACTGCGCTCACCTCCATCCTTGCACAATACATTAGTACTATATATTGAAACTACAAGTCCCAAAGTCTCTGTAGTCTCAGTCCAGCTATGACCTTCTTCATGACCTTCTTCCTGTCCTTGGACTCCTCTTTTACTTGCTCTGAACCATCCTTCTTGAACCTTTAACGGTGTCTCACCAACAGGGCAAACAACTTCAACTTGTCGGAGACTCAACAGAGTTGCTTCACGGAGATGATCCTCGACCCTCAACTGTTCTTCTGGTCTTCCCCTAAGGATCATACAATTAACAATGTCAGGGTGGCGTCCATGTACTGTCACAAACATCATTCATTACATACAATTTCAGACAGTACATGTCAGGGTGGGAAATTAATTCTCGCCTCCTAGTCTTTAATAGAATTAATACTCCCTGCACAGTTAGCAGGGGTAATCTTCATTCTATGACTGGAGGTGAGCATTATGCTTGTTCAAAGCTTCCCAATACAGTTGCGGCCAAACTTTCTATTGGCTTAAAGTAGACCTCTTTAAATGTATTATTACTAGCTCAATCAGCTGCTTGCATAATCTCCCGCAGAGATACTCCCACTGTGAAGGCGCTGAATGCCATCGACCCTCTCACTGAATGAATGCGCTCCATTCCTTTCTAAGCCAATGCCTGCTGTCAGCATCACTTCCCTTAAACACTGTCCTATGGTGGCTGTCGCTCCTGCCAAAAAAGGCTTTCTATGTGCTATTAGTAGCTGTGTAGTACCGGCCACTCTGAATTCTGCTGTCCTATTCCTTAATACACCTCGCTACACACCATTTCGGGTTACTCAGGAAATACGGATAATGCACCATGGTGGTCCCTGTCTTAGTCCTTTTGACTATTGAAAAGGTCACTCCTTCAGGGCCGAAAGACTACCTGTTAATCTCAAGTGCCTTGACGTCTGCTACTTGTTTGCAAGACACTAGGCATAATAGCATTGCTAACTTGCCAGGCAATTTCTTCAGCGAAAGATGCTTATTAGCTGACCAGCTCGCCAGTAGGCGCAGCACCACTGTCACATCCCATACTTTATTATACCTTGGTTCTGGTGGAACTTTATATCTTGACCCTCTTACGAGCCTTGATACCTCTGGATGTTCCCCTCCTGGAACCCCCTTCACCGTCAGGAATCCTGCTGAAATAGCCGACCTGCACACTCCGATCGTACAAAATGCTTTCCCATTTGTAAAGATTGGGGGGGGTGTCTGTACTTCTGCTCTCTATATGGTAGAGGAGAGGCACAGAGGACCCCAGCCAAGATTCTCTATTGAGTAGCTATGGTCGAGCAATCAAAGCCTAGCTTCTCAGGAGGTGATGTGGGCTGGTTCTTAAGTACAGTGTAGTCCCCAAGCCCCCACAAAGGAATGTCTACACACTGTATTAGTTAAAACACAGTCTTTATATAATTAATATTTAAGGTTATGTACACTATCACAATAACTCACTTTGTGCTCAGACATCAATAATGGTAAATATATACAGTTCTACAGTGGTACCACAAATATTAACAGATCTCATTAAAGTGCATCAACGATACTGTCAAAGTGTCACACAGATCAATAAAGAGGAAACCAGCAGTAGAGAGAGGAAGGAAAGCAAGATGGTTGAACAATTGGCAGAATACTGGCCCTGTACCAGTACACACAGTTCTGTGTGGAGATCCCCCCCCCACCTGGGCAACCTGTAAAGCAAAGATGTATCACAAGCCCAGTCCATATATGGTTCTATGAGTCTTATTTCCTTCTATAATAGTTCTACAGCCCCAATGTACCTGGAATTGTAGCGTTCGTCGATGGGAAAGCGAAGGCCCTTCTTGAGTGCCCTCCCTTTAAGGCAGGAGTCACGGTTCGAACGTCTCACGGAGAATAGGGTGAACTACGGCAGTGAAGTGGCAGCTTCGTTCCTAGCGGTGCTCCTGGATGACAGAGCGTTGGCGTCATGCAAGGAAGAGGCGTGCGGGGCACCTCAGTGACGATAGTTCTGCACCACAAAGATGAAGAGCTGTGGCCCAGCAAGGGCGTCGAGTCGGCGGCCTCTCTGTGGTCTTTAGGTGGCGGGTAACCTACTGGCGGATGCTCCTCAGCGCGTCAACGGTCGGGTCTTCTCCAGCGGGATAAAGCGGGTGGTGATGCAGACGAGAGCGTCCGTGGATCAAATGAAGTTTCTTAGGCAAACGGGAGCACGGCGCTCCAGTCGGCGATAGCGGTCGTCCACAGTGGCGGACAACAGTCCGGGCGCTACTCTTTGGGATTCTGCGGCAGTCCCCGTCTCCGGTCGGCAGCCTGTTGTAGGTCTGTCTACCAGGGAGCTTTGGCAAAGTTCAGCTGGTGCACGATGGTCCCTCGTAGCTCGGGAAGAGGGTGCCTTACCAGGTCCTCTCTGGGTCAGTTCTTGGAGACACAGCAGCTTTCAGATTGTGAAGGAGAGCAACAGCAATTCTTCTCTTCCAGCAGGGCTTCAAAGTTAAGCTTCAGTTTCTCTCCAGTTACTCTTCAGCTTCTGAACACGAATTCTAGCAGTAAGAGGCCCCCAGATATACTAGTTGGTCTCCCATTCATTCTGCTGGGTCACACTCAGGCAACCAATCGATCAGAAGGGCATTCATGCAGGCAGGCAGCCAATCAGGTGCATAGTGCATTCAGGCCATTCACTCCTCTCCAGACACTCACAACAAGTTATGTGTATTGGGATAAGTACCCAGCCATTCAACACTCCACACTGCATTCATACCAGTTTCGGGCAGGGCTGTCTCAGTCATTGTGTCAAACACCAGATACTAGACACCCATAACACAGAATGCGTATTCGTCACACACTCCATTCACCCAGGTCCCACCCACAGGCGTACCCACAACATACAGTCATTGGAAGGCTGCAGCCAGTCTGGCCTGGACTTCACAACACCACCATATATGGAACTTCCACCCAACAGCCGGTCAGGGGGAAGGGACAGAGTCAGGGCTTCCCAGGACTTTGGGAAAACAAGGTAACAGGCAATAGAAAGCAAGAGGCCACAGGGGCCATGTTGTTTCCTATCAGAAATGAACTGATTACAATGTCAGGGCCTGGGTATCCTAAAATGGAGGATACTCAGGGCACCTGTCAAATTCAGCATGGAGCTGCCACCAGCCCATATCCTGCTCTGTGGGCCACACACAAGTGCCCAAAAACATACACTAGGGACACAGGGTTGTACCCCCACCCATGGGTGCCATAAGGGTATCCCATGGGTCTGTACACCAAACCAAAAGAGAGAGCTGCACTGCCAGGAGTCCCACATGGACTCCTGCGCAGAAAACACGACAGAACACACGATAAAAAGCAGTAAAGGACAAGGGTACGGAGGCCCTCTCCCTCCGATGCATTTCCAGCATCACAGTTGTCCCCCCCAGACTGAGGTCAGGGTGCCTAATCTCCCACGAGATAGACACCCTCATCCAGACGGTCAACATACCTTCTGGAAAGGCCATCTGCATTATCATGACTCTTCCCTAGTCTATGCTCTATGGTGAAGTCTAGCCCTTGCAGGCTAATGGACCACCTGAGCAGTTTCGGGTTCTCACCCTTCATCTGCATAAGCCACTTCAGGGGCTTACGATCGGTTTGTACCTTGAAGGTAGACCCGGTAAGGTAGGGTCTAAAATGCCCAAGGCTCCAAACTATACTAAAGCATTCCCTTTCAACAGTAGCCCACCTAAATTCTCTACCCTTGAGTTGTCTACTGATGAATATGATCGGATGTTCCCTCCCTTTGCCATCTAACTGGGACAAGACAGCTTCAATTCCAGTGTCACAGGTGTCAGTTTGCGTCAGTTTGAACGATAAAGGCCTTGCTGTAATCAGGCGCACATAACACAGGTGCCCTACACAGACCTTCTTTCAAGCCATCAAAGGCCCTCTGACAGTCTTCAGTCCAATTAACCTTCCTAGGCTGTTTGGGTGAAGTCAGAGCTGTCAGGGGTGCAGCTATGGTTCCATAGTCTGCCATGAAATTGCGATAATACCCAGTGAGCTCAAAAAGGCTCTCACCTGGGTTTGAGTAGTGGGAGTCTCCAAGTCATGTACATCCTGTACCTTACTGGGGAGAGGTTGGATTTGACCCCCTCCTACCTCATGACCAAGATATGTGACTTTCCCCAGTGCTATCTGGCACTTGGTGGCCTTGATAGTGAGGTTAGCCCTTTTCAAGGCCTGCAACACCTTATCCAGGTGTGTCAAATGATCTTCCCAGGTGGAACTGTAGATGGCAATGTCGTCTAAGTAGGCCACACAAAATGCCTCCAGCCCTCTGAGCGCATGATTGACCAATCTCTGGAAGGTGACAGGGGCATTCTTCAACCCAAAAGGCATGACCCTAAACTGGTAGAGTCCCTCAGGTGTTGAGAACGCTGTCTTTTCCTTGGCATGGTCCGTCAAAACTATTTGCCAATAGCCTGAGGTAAGGTCAAAGGTGCTCACAAATTTGGCAGCACCTATGGTGTCCACGAGCTCATCAGCCCTGGGCAATGGGTGCACGTTAGTTTTGGTGACGCCATTGACTCCTCGGTGGTCCACACAGAACCTCCAATCCTTGGTACCTGCCTGGAAACTTGCCTTGGGGACAAGGACCACTGGACTGGACCAGGGACTGGTTGAGGGTTCAATAACACCCAGATCCAACATCTTGGCGACCTCAGCCTGGATGTGGTTCTTAACGGTATCTGACATATGGTACCACCTGCTTTTGACAGGCACACTGTCACCAGTGTCAATCTTGTGCCTACGCCATGGTGTAAGGCCTGGTGTCAGGGAAAACAGAGGCATACTGCTGGTGCAAATAACTGCATGCCCTTTGCTGCTCTGTCGTAAGATCTGGACAGAGATGTACTCCCTCCACTGAGCCATCCTGAGGGTTGCTATGCAGCAAATCAGGAAGGGACTCACTCTCATCCTCTTCTTGCTCTGAAGCTAGCAAGAGACATGAGACTTCTGCTCACCTGTGGAAAGGCTTGAGCCTGTTAACATGGAATACCGGAGGGGCTACCCCTGGGATTCCCATGTCAACCAGATAATTGACTTCGCCCATCTTGGAGATTATCCTGAAGGGTCCAGTCCACTTGTCTGCCAAAGCTCTAGGCTTGGTAGGCTCCATCACAAGGATTTCCTGTCCCGGCGTCCAATCCACTTGCGAGGCTTTAAGGCCATGCCAGTACTTATTTAATTCCTGGCTGGCCTTGAGATTTGCTGTTGCTTGACCCATCATCTGTGTCATCCTCCGTCTGAGGCCTAACACATAGTCCCCCACTTGCTTGGCCGGACCTGGAGGGGTGGCTTCCAAACCTTCTCTGATCAAGGCAATGGGCCCCCTCACGGGATGTCCAAAGAATAACTCAAATGGGCTGAAACCAACACCCTCCTGAGGTACCTCTCTGTTGTAACGCTCACCTGGTATCCACGGGGACGTCACTCAGCCTGTTCTGACCTCTTACGACCTCAAACCCTTCCCTGGAGGCTATTCTACTGGAGACTGGGCCTGAAACACAGGATTGGTAGAGTTGAACTCCCTATTGTCTCTGTGTGCTTGAACCCCTTCTTCCCCGGGGTCCAACCCTTCCCTTTGATCCACAGCTCACCTTGTTTTCTTGGAGAGTGTGCTCTCCGTTGATTGATGCGGGCTTGTTGCTGCCTAGTTACTTCACTGGCAAGAGTCCGACAGGTAAGTATAATGAGTCTTTTGAACAGTTCTCTAACTTCGTTCCTTTCCTTCCTTAGATGATGGCCGGCGTCCGGGGATGCCGGCATGCTGCTGAGATGAGTAGCGCTGAAGGTGAGTGAGAGCGCAATCTGTGTCTTTTAGGTGCCACAACGTTTTCAGCGTGGATGCCGATTATGAAGAACAAATGCGGTGGGTAAGCCCGGTATGCAGCGCCTCCAGATGTTTCCACGCTAACCTGGAGTGTCTTTTCCCTCTTGCAGATGGATGAAAAGTTCCGGAGACAGAGATCCCCCAGAGTGGCTGGGATTCAGGTAAGCGTTTGAAGCTCGTACAGTATTTAAAAATAAGCAAAGGTTTGCAGAATGCTTACTAATACCTTTTTTCTGTTCTTTTCCCTTTTCCTTAGGAAGCGGCGTGCCGGGATGGGAATGACACCGCCGAAGATGCCCGCAGAACAGAAGGAGGGATGAATGATGGGCAGAAGCGCCGCAAGGTAAGGCTGTTCCTAACGGTGTTCTTGTTCTTGCAGGAGTTGAGCGCAGAAGAAAGATGCAGGCCTACTCGAGACCGATCCGAACACGGTGAGTGTCACGCTGCAGGTGCAGAAAATGCAAAGCATCCCAGGTGTCTCTGGGCTGAACGACACCCAAAAGGCTAGTGTTACACTCACCTGGCTCCCACCGAGGCGTCGATCTGGATTGGACTGCTGCGATCTCCACCAATGTGACGCGTAGGGCCGAGATGACGGACTGGACTGGCCCACCTAGCTTCGTTTGCTTGGCCCGTAGGAATATTCTTCTGCAAGTGGAGAAAGGGAATTAACCACCCGTGGAGTTGAGCGTAAATCCCCCCACCCCGTTGTTCTCCCCACTGATCATCTTGGCTGTCATCTCTTATAGTCCCACCTGATGATTTGGAAAGATGATCTCTCCATCCTGCATTGAGCGCAGGGGCACGTAGCTAACCAGTTGCTTCACTGGCTCGAAGGAATTGGTGAGTTCCAGGACAATATTGACTCCGATATTCCCGGCAAGATGTCGTAAGTATGTAGTTCGTAGGAGTTCAAATGCCTGACTTTCACTCTTGTCCGATTCCTTGCAGGTTGCAGCTTGACCTTACTGAAGAGTTCCTCGTGGCAACCGGTAATGTTCTGGTAAGGATTTGTATTATCCAACACAGTTCGATAAAATAATGTCCATATGTAACCTGTTGCTTTCTCCCTTATTCAGGCGCTTAGAGAAAGTATGAAGTCTCTGGGAATTATGCCTCGGGAGGTAAAATCAGGTAAGTCTTTTGTGATGAGGAGGGTTCCCCTTGTTAGTCCGTTGTTTCACCTTGCTGTCCTTTTGTTTCCCCTTAGGGGCCGGGGTTCGACTAGGATGAAGCGGAAGCTGCGCCGACCCGTGAAGAAGAATAGTACCCCCGGTGGTAAAATCAGGGAAGTCTATGGGGGGTATTCCTCTGTGTATTCCCTTGGCTCACCTTGCTGTTCTCGTCTTCTCCTTAGGTGCCGGAGTGCGGCGGGAACATGCAGGAGGATGCGGTGAAATGTGAAGATGCTGCGAAGGCCGATGAGTTCAGCGCGGCACTGCAGCAGGTGAGGCGACGCGCATAAAATAACTTCTTTCTTTCAGCTCGAAGGCGCGATGAATCGGGAATTCAGTTAAGGATCAAAGGTATTGCTCTTGTTCTAACCTTTTCTCCTTCTTTCTCCCTTTTTCTAGGAGCTCCAAACTCGAGGCGGGCGTGGCAGAAGACTGGATGCAGACTTGCAGGCACGGTGAGCGTTACGCTGTTGGATGCAGAATAACGCAAAGCGTGTGCTGCTCTTCGGGTGTGGTTTAAATAGCCTCCAAAGTAGTCCCAGGTAAGTATTCCTCCCCAGCGCCACCCGAGTAAAAAAATAGTCCCTAGGTAAAATAGTCCCTTCCAAGCCTCGTTTGGCTTGGAGCTCTTGCAGCATGGTCTGCATCAGGTAAGTTTGCAGCATGGTCTGCATCAGGTAAGTTTTAATCTATGAGCCCTGGACCGACTCTCCATATGAGCCTGGCGCCAAAAGCGCCAGGACTGCACCCAAATAGCCCCTAGCGGGGGTTGTTGGGCTTGCTTGGGGTAACTTGATGCCTGCTTCCGGGGTTGCTGGTCTTGGTCTGGGTCCCCGGGGGTAGGCATCATGATGACAGCAATCCACCCCCCCCAAAGGCCCCTCCTAAAGTCGTTCTTCCCTGTGGTTTCGGTTTGTCTGGGAAATTTCAGTGGAATTTTTTCACCAATCGGGGTGCATGAACATGGTCACTAGGTTCCCATGACCTTTCCTGTGGTCCGTAACCTTTCCAGTCGATTAAATAAAAAAGTTTTGACTTTATCAGCTTGGAGTCCAGGATGTTCTTAACTTCAAATTCGGGTTCTCCGTCTACAAGGATGGGGTCTGGTGGCTTGGTTAGTCTTGTCCCTGGTTGTACTGGCTTCAAAAGTGACACATGAAAGACGGGATGAATTTGCATATTAGCAGGTAAGTCCAACTTGACAGCCACTGGGTTGATAATGGCCTTAATAGAGTAAGGTCTCAAATATCTGGGGTTAAAGGTCCGTGTTCCCTTTAGAGGTATATGTTTTGTGGCTAACCATACTTGGTCCCCTATTTGGTATTGTGGAGAATCACTTCTATGCCGATCAGCATCTTTCTTGTATTTTTCTTTCGCCTGTTTTAAATGTGTAGTTGCTTCCTTAAAGGCTTATGTAATCGTAGCGTGCAGATTGTCCACTGCAGGCATTTCTAAGTCTTGGGGTGAGTCAAGGTCTGAGGTTCGAGAATGGTGCCCATATAAGGTATAAAAGGGGCTTTGTCCAGTTCCAGAGTGTACTGAATTATTGTATGCATATTCGGCGATCCAAAGAATGTCTTTCCAATTACTCTCCGTCTGATGTAACATACAACGCAGGTATTGTTCGTGAGTCTGGTTGGTCCTCTCCGTTTGACCATCGGTCTGGGGGTGGTGACTGGTCGATAACCTCACATCGATTTGCGCCAATGGGCAGCATTTTTTCCAAAAATGTGAAATTAATTGACTGCCCCGGTCAGAGACCAATACGGACGGAAATCCGTGTATGCGAACAATGTTTTCGAGGAACTCCTTGGCCAGGATTGAAGCAGAAGGTAACCCCTTTAAAGGAATAAAGTGGGCCATCTTGGAAAAAAGATCCACAATAACTAGAATGGTGTTAAATCCATTGCATGGGGGTAGATCAGTAATCAAGTCGAACGATAAGGTGTGTCATGGTGTAGGCGGAATGTCTAAAGGTTGTAAGAGTCCAGATGGTTTTTTCTTTTGACTTTTGTTTTGGGCGCAAATGCCACAAGACATCACAAATGATTTAATATCCTTTCGCCAGGTGGGCCACCAGAATTGTCTTTTAATTTTAGCTTCAGTTTTTGCAATACCTGGGTTCCCCTCCTTTAGGGTATCATGATAACGGGAAATGACTAGCTCTTGTAGTTCCTTGTGTGGCAGAAATTGCCGTCCTTGGTAATAAGGCAGATCATTGGTGACAGAGTAGTCCGGGCCTTTCTTTACCCAGTCCTGCAAGGCTGTAGAATCAAAGAGTTGCTGGATCTTTACCTGAATGTCCTCTAGAGTCTGTAGAGTAGTCATGCCAAGAATCCTTTGTTCGGGAATTATAGGTACTGGTTCAGGTTGACTTCTGCCTCTTCCATCCCTATTCGGGATAAGGCGTCTGCTTTACCATTCTTACAACCTGGTCGATAGGTTATCACGCAATCAAACTCGGCAAAGTACAATGCCCATGGAGGTTGACGTGACGATTGGGCCTTGGCTGTCTTTAAATACTGTAAGTTCCGGTGATCACAGTAATGTTATGCCTGGCACTGAGAAGATAGTGCCGCCAAGCCTTGAAGGCGGATTTAATGGCTAATAACTCCTTATCGGTAACCGCATAGTTTAACTCGGGTGCCGAGAACTTTCTGGACCAAAACGCTACTGGCCAGTTTCAGGGGTCCTTTTGAGACAGGACAGCTCCCATGGCTAGACTGGATGCATCAGTTTCCACTATGTATGGAAGTTCAGGGCGCGGGTGCTTTAATACAGGTGCAGACGTGAATTTCGCTTTTAGCTCTTGGAAGGCATTTTCAGCTTATTCAGTCTACATAAAGCGTTTATTTTTTCGCAAGAGTGCTGTGATGGAATGTACAACATGTGAAAAATCCGGGATGAATCTGCGGTAGAAATTGGCAAAGCCGAGCATACTTTGTTCTCCTTTAACTGAATTTGGTGATGAAGGAATTCAACTTCTGTGGCATGAAAAACGCATTTTTCCAGTTTTGCATATAGTTTGTGCTGGCGCAATTTCTCAAGGACTGCTCGGACGTGCTTTACATGGTCAGATTCTGAAGAGGAGTATACTAGAATATCATCGATATATACGACAACACAAATGTCAATGAGTTCACAAAGGACATCGTTCATGAAGTATTGGAAGGCTGCAGGTACATTGCACAACCCGAAAGGCATCACCTGGTATTCGAATAACCCATACTTAGTGCGGAAAGCAGTCTTCCATTTGTCGCCCTCTTTTACACGTACCAGATGGTATGTATCCCAGAGATATAATTTAATGTATATGCAAGCGTCCTTCACTTGGTCTAGTAGTTCAGGGATCAGAGGCAATGGGTATCGGTTCTTAACAGTTATCTGGTTCAATGCGCGGTAATCTATGCATGTTCTGAGGTCACCTTTCTTTTTGGGCACGAAGAACAAAGCTGAAGATGCAGGGGACTTAGATGGGCGAATAAAGCCATTGGCAAGGTCCTGGTCTAAGTATTGTCGTAGGTGAAGGTTCTCAGGTTTCGTAAGGGCATAGACCCTGCTACAAGGAGGTTGTGCACCGGGTATGAGATCGATTTGTCAATCGTATGATCTGTGAGGAGGTAAGGTGTTTGCCTGTTCTTTTTGGAAGACATCCTGGAATTCTTGGTATTCAGGAGGTAGTTGCATGACTGCTGTGGTTACTGTGGCCAGGCCTGCGCTCAGATTTTTCTTTGGGTAACAGGTTTGCGCACAATCCGGGAAGGTTATTCTCTTCTCTCGCCAAACAATACAAGGATTATGTGTTTCCAACCAAGGTATCCCCAGTATTATTTGGAACTGTGGGGCCTTGATTAGATCAAACACAATAACCTCTCGATGCCCATCCGGACCCAATAATGTCATCTCTGCAGTGGAATGAGTTACAGGCCCAGAGGCAATTTCAGTTCCATCAACTGTGGTGATGACATCTGAGGTGGTTTTTCGGCAGAGAGGCAGATTCATCCTGGAAACCAATTTGTAGTCCACATAGTTTCCTATGGCCCCGCTATCAATATATGCCCTTACTGCGTGCATACGCGATGGCTGCCCTGGATCTACGAGGACCATTGGTATGATGAAATGGGAGGTCTGAGTATCCTTCTTCAAGCTCAGCAAGCGGACCTCTACGCTTGTCGGGCGTGGTCGTTTCCCAAGTCTGACTCCATATGGCTTTTATCAGCAGCTCCTACCACCTTCTTGGGTGGTTTTACAGGGCAATCCTGTACAAAATGCCCAGAAGTTCCACAATATAGACACAATTGCATTTGCCGTCTCCTTTCTCTTTCCTTCTGGGTTAAGGGTCCTTTAACCCCTCCGATTTGCATGGGTTCTGAAGCCTCTGCTCCTTTGGGGTTAGCGTGGGTTTTGACCAACACCCTGTTCTCAAACTTGGCTCGATCAGCCTTTCTGTTCTGAAGTCTATGATCTAACTGGACCACTAAGTCTCTATATTCAGCACAGTCTTGAGGTGGGTTCACGAGTTGAGCCAAGACATCCTTGAGTTCTCCTCGAAGCCCTCGATGAAATAACGTGATTCGTTTTACCTCAAGCCATCCAGTTTCCACTATCAACTTATTAAAGGTTGCAATGTAAGATAGAAGGTCCTGATTACCCTGTCGTAGGGACAAAAGTTTGTTATCCAGGGCCTGTCTTTGGGAGTGCCGGGCAAATAGTCTTTCCATGCTCGTTTGAAAGCCCTGAAAATCCCGAATAATTGGGTCATCCTGAGTAACTAGTGGAATTGACCAATCAGCTGCACTGCCGCTGAGATATGACAATACAAAGGCTACCTTGGCTTGATCGTTTGGGAAGGCTCCAGGTCTTCATAAAAAGTGCAAGCGGCATTGGTTCATAAACATGGCAAACCTTTTGGGGTTCTCCAGCAAAGCGTTCGGGTGGAGCTAATGGAATATTTCCAGGTAGGTTTATTTGCACAGGGTTACTCAATAACACAGGAGCTGGATTTCCCCCGGAACCAGGTAGGGGTGCTTGTCCAGCCTGGCTTTGCAATAGTTGCCTAGGAAGGTCATCAGTTCGCTCCTTTGACAAAATCAGTTCCCTCCTAAGGGCATTGGTTTCTTGACGGGCAGAATGCACTTCATCCCTCAGTTCCCCTAGTAATTGGGCCAATTGGTCAGTCTCTGAGGTATCCATAACGCCTGGGTGGGAATTTGTAGGTAGGCTTCGCTTCTGTTACGCTCACCTGGCTCCCACAGAGGCGCCAATCTGGACTGGACTGCTGCGATCTCCACCAATGTGATGCGTAAGGCCGAGATGACGGACTGGACTGGACCACCTAGCTTCGTTTGCTTGGCCCGTAGGAATATTCTTCTGCAAGTGGAGAAACGGAATTAACCATCCGTGGAGTTGAGCGTAAATCCCCCCACCCCGTTGTTCTCCCCACTAATCACCTTGGATGTCCCCTCTTATAGTTTCACCTGATGATTTGAAAAGATGAGCTCTCCATCCTGCATTGAGCGCAGGGGCGCGTAGATAACCAGTTGCTTCACTGGCTCGAAGGAATTGGTGAGTTCCAGGACAATATTGACTCCGATATTCCTGGCAAGACGCCGTAAGTATGTAGTTCGTAAGAGTTCAAATGCCTGACTTTCACTCTTGTCCGATTCCTTGCAGGTTGCAGCTTGACCTTACTGAAGAGTTCCTCGTGGCAACCGGTAATGTTCTGGTAAGGATTTGTATTATCCAACACAGTTCGATAAAATAATGTCCATATGTAACCTGTTGCTTTCTCCCTTATTCAGGCGTTGAGAGAAAGTATGAAGTCTCAGGGAATTATGCCTCCGGCGGTAAAATCAGGTAAGTCTTTTCTGGTGAGGAGGGTTCCCCTTGTTAGTCCCTTGTTTCACCTTGCTGTCCTTTTGTTTCCCCTTAGAGGCCGGAGTTCGAATAGGATACAGCGGAAGCTGCGCCGACCCGTGAAGAAGAATAGTACCCCCGGTGGTAAAATCAGGTAAGTCTATGGGGGGTAGTCCTCTGTGTATTCCCTTGGCTCATCTTGCTGTTCTCGTCTTCTCCTTAGGTGCCGGAATGCGGCGGGAACACGCAGGAGGATGCGGTGAAATGTGAAGATGCATGCGAAGGCCGATGAGTTCAGCGCGGCACTGCAGGAGGCGAGTTGACGCGCATAAAATAACTTCTTTCTTCCAGCTCGAAGGCGCGATGAATCGGGAATTCAGGTAAGGATCAAAGGTATTGCTCTTGTTCTAACCTTTTCTCCTTCTTTCTCCCTTTTTCTAGGAGCTCCAAACTCGAGGCGGGCGTGGCAGAAGACTGGATGCAGACTTGCAGGCACGGTGAGCGTTACGCTGCTGGATGCAGAATAACGCGAAGCGTGTGCTGCTCTTCGGGCGTGGTTTAAATAGCCTCCAAAGTAGTCCCAGGTAAGTATTCCTCCCCAGCCCCACCTGAGTAAAAAAATAGTCCCTAGGTAAAATAGTCCCTTCCAAGCCTCGTTTGGCTTGGAGCTCTTGCAGCATGGTCTGCATTAGGTAAGTTTTAATCTATGAGCCTGGCGCCTATGGCGCCAGGCTGTCTCTCCATATGAGACATTGTCCTGAACCAGGACAGGAAGCTTTGCTGTCTTGTCTCCAATCATGAGGGTGACTAAGGCTGCAGGCGATAATTTGGGAGGCCCACCAGCTAACCTGGTGGTTCTCACAGGAGCACCTCCATAATCCTCTGGCTTGAGCAGGGTCCTGTCCACCAGTGTCGCCCCAGTGTCTCTCAAGCCAGTAGAAGGCTGGCCATTCAAGAGGACACTTCTCAAAAACCTACGGGTGTTCCATCGGATAGTCTCCAGGCCCAAGGGACACTAAGGAAATCTCTACAGGAGCACCAAATGTGATTCCTGTAGAGGACGGGAGGACAGTGCCTCCACCTCAGACATGGGGTAAGGGTAAATCAGGCTGACAGCCTGTACTCCAAGTGCCTTACCTTTACACTTGGAGTCACCCCTTCTGTGATCCAGAGCCCCACAATCCCAACAAGTGCGGGGTACGGTATTGGAGCCACTGGGAGCCTGCTTTGCAGCAGGTGGACCACTACTCTTATTCCCACCCACAGATGTCTTATCCCCACTAGATTTTTGGGTCTTAGGATAGGAAGGTTTTGGTTTACCCGACTGTGATTGCTTTTGGGACTCCTCAGCTTTCTGAGAGGTACCCTTTTCTTTGTCCTTGTCCTTCCCACTGGAGTTCTTAGGGGACACCCAGTGGGAGACCCACTTGTCAGCCAACCTAGCCAGCTTAAAGCATAAATGTCAACATTCTGTGACCAAAAATCTGTAGGAATCTTAAAGTTTCAAAAATAGTCAGGCGAGGAGGTAATGATAGGAATAGGGCGCGTCAGCAGTCCATTGTCATTGAATGAGCCCACCGCAGCGGGTGCATTCAATGACAATGAGGCGCCTGCCACACCTTCTGCCACCACACCAGCTCGGGGGAGCTCTTGAAAGACTCCCCTGAGTTGGCGTGGTGGGGGGCTAATGGCGCCTTTTGTGAAAGGCACCTGCAGCGGAGGGGCGCCTTTAGCCCACCGCCGTGGGTGCCTTTTACATCAAAAGCCTGCATGCTGCGCCTTCTCCTGCTACGCCAGCTTGGGGAAGCCCTTGAAAGACTTCCCCGAGCTGGCGTGGTTGGCGGCTAATGGCGCCTGTCAAAGGCACCCATGGCGGAGGGGCGCATTTAGCCCACTGCCGTGGGCTCCTTTTACATCAAAAGCCTGCATGCTGCCCCTTCTCCCGCTACACCAGCTCAGGGAAGTCCTTGAAAGACTCCCCTGAGGTGGCGTGGTGGGAGGCTAATGGCGCCTTTTGTCAAAGGCATCCGTTGCGGAGGGGCGCATTTAGCCCACCGCCGTGGGTGCCTTTGACATCAAAAGCCTGCATGCCGCGCCTTCTCCTGCTACGCCAGCTTGGGGGAGCCCTTGAAACACTCACCCGAGCTGGCGTTGTGGGGGGCTAATGGCGCCTTTTGTCAAAGGTATCCGCGGCGGAGGGGCGTATTTAGCCCGCTGCTGTGGGCGCCTTTTACATCAAAAGCCTGCATGCTGCACCTTCTCCCGCTACGCCAGCTCGGAGAAGTCCTTGAAAGACTCCCCCGAACTGCTGTGGTGGGGGCTAATGGCGCCTTTTGTCAGAGGCACCCCCGGCGGAGGGGCGCATTTAGCCCACCGCTGTGGGTGCCTTTGACATCAAAAGCCTGCATGCCGTGCCTTCTCCCACTACGCCAGCTCGGGGGAGCCCTTGAAAGACTCCCCTGAGCTGGCGTGGGCAAAAAAAAAAAATGTAAAAACAACAATACTTTTTTTTTTTTTGTAAAAAAAAAAAAAATGGTATTTGGTGCCAATAAATCGGTAGGCGGTAGGACTGCTTAAAAAGAAGTATCCTACTGCCTAAATCGGTAGGGTTGGCAAGTATGTTAAAGGGATCCAAAATGTTCTGGTCAGCAACATACTGACGCAGCTCTGGTGAACAGGCTTCAGAAAAATGCTCTATGTGAGACTATTCAACAAACTTTTTCACTTTGTAACCATCAATCCACCCCATCATGTTCATGTGTGCATCACTCACCCAGTCAACCCAAGACACATTCTCTCTCTTCTTAAAATCCCTGAACCTTTTAAGGTACTGGGTAGGTGTCTTGCCAAACTTGGCAATCAAAGCAGACTTCATGTACTCATACTGACCCCTTTCTTCCACACTAAGTTTCAGAATACAATCATAACCAGTTTGAGGCACTCTGCTTAACAAACACTTAGCCCAATCTCTTTTATCAACATCATGAATTGCACAAGCCATCTCAAACGCTTCAATCCATTGGAGGATATCAGAACCCTCCGCATACACACCAACCAAATCTTTCATAAACTTGGTTGCTGGGGACCTGACACAACTGGTTTCCCTGAAGTCTCCCCTCTAGCTTTCTCTAGCTGGATTCTCTGACATTCAGTGTCCTTGTCTTTGAGTTCAAGATCCCTATTCTTGAGTTCCACTTGCTGTGCCAGCTCCTCTTTCTTAAGCTCAGCATCTATTTCCAACTTGCGGCATTCAAAGGCCAATTTCATCCTTAATAACTCAAGTTCCAAGGCATTGCTGGGGTTTGGAACAGAGGCAGCAGGAATGGTGGCATTCCCAGAAACAGATTCAGCAAAAACCCCAGGGGCAGAGTCCTCATTGGTTGCATCCCCCCCTTCAAGAGTTTCACAATCAGTCTGGTAGTCCACCAGGGCAGGTATCAGCTTAGCCCTAGACTTATCCACAAATTCTAACTCCCTGGCTTCACAAGCACTCTGGAGAGCCTCTAAGCTTATCCGAGGCAATTTACCATTCGCAATAGATTCCATTGCTTGTAATGCAGTTATCTTGTACACAACTAAACCTCAATTTAATAAAGTGCAGATATTTTGTAAGTGGCACGGTTATACACTGATTCTTAAAACCATAAGCATCCCACTGCTGCCACCAGTGTAAGGACTGGAGGGGAGTGTCTGCACTTCTGCTCTCTATATGGTAGAGGAGAGCCACAGAGGACCCCAGCCAAGATTCTCTATTCGGTAGCTATGGTCAAGCAATCAAGGCCTAGCTTCTCAGGAGGTGATGCAGGCTGGTTCTTAAGTACAGTGTAGTCCCCAAGCCCCCACAAAGGAATGTCCACACACTGTATTAGTTAAAACGCAGTCTTTATATAATTAATATTCAAGGTTATGTACACTATCACAATAACTCATTTTGTGCTCAGAAATCAATAATGGTAAATATATACAGTTTTACAGTGGTACCACAAATATTAACAGATCTCATTAAAGTGCATCAACGATACTGTCAGAATGTCACACAGATCAATAAAGAGGAAACCAGCAGTAGAGAGAGGAAGGAAAGCAAGATGGTTGAACAATTGGCAGAATACTGGCCCCGTACCACTAGACACAGTTCTGTGTGGAGATCCCCCCACCTGGGCAACCTGTAAAGCAAAGATGTATCACAAGCCCAGTGCATATATGGTTCTATGAGTCTTATTTCCTTCTATAATAGTTCTACAGCCCCAATGTACCTGGAATTGGAGTGTTCGTCGACGGGAAATCGACGGCTCTTCTTGAGTGCCCTCCCTTTAGGGCAGGAGTTATGGGTCGTCGAACGTCCGATGGAGAATACGGTGAACTACGGTGGTGAAGTGGCAGCTTTGTTCCTAGCGGTGCTCGTCAACGACGGAGCATTGGTGTCCTGCAAGGAAGAGGCGTGCGGGGCACCTCGGTGATGATAGTGCTGGACCGCAAAGAGATGTTGAAGAACTGCGACCCAGCAAGGGCGCCGAGTCGAGAAACCCACCGGCGGATGCTCCTCGGCGCGTTGACGTGCGGGTCTTCTCCAGCGGGATAAAGCGAGCGGCGATGCAGACGAGAGCGTCCGTGGATCAAATGAAGTTTCTTAGGTAAATGGGAGCACGGCAGTTCCAGTCGGCAACGGCGGTCGTCGACAGTGGCGGACAACAGTCCGGGCGCTTCTCTTTGGGATTCCGCGGCAGTCCCCGTCTCCGGTCGGCAGCCTGTCGTAGGTCTGTCTACCAGGGAGCTTTGGCAAAGATCAGCTGGTGCACGATGTTCCCTGGTAGCTCGGGAAGAGGGTGCCTTACGAGGTCCTCTCTGGGTCAGTTCTTGGAGACACAGCAGCTTTCAGATTGTGAAGGAGAGCAACAGCAATTCTTCTCTTCCAGCAGGGCTTCAAGGTTAAGCTTCAGAAGGGCATTCATGCAGGCAGGCAGCCAATCAGGTGCATAGTGCATTCAGACCATTCTCTCCTCTCTAGACACTCACAAGTTATGTGTATTGGGACAAGTACCCAGCCATTCAACACTCCACACTGCATTCATACCAGTCATTGTGCCTCATTACATGGACGGCGGTAACCATGGCGCTATTAGCGCCATGGTTGCCGCCGGTATTTTACCGATTCCGCCTTGGTAAATGGGGGAATTACCGCCCCATTCCAAGGTTGGCGAGGCGGTAATTCCCCATTTACCAAGGCCCTTCCCCATTCCCATTTGAGCCCCCATAGGGCTCAATGGGAATGGGGAAGGAGCAAATAACGGTACCGCTATTAGCGGTACCGTTATTTGCCCTGAAGTCCCTCAGCGGGTCCCTTCCTTAACATGTGGTCTGGCCACACGTTAAGGACGGGACCCGCTGAGGGACCTCGTAGTATGGCGCTAAGGGATTACCGGCACCGGTGCCCTTACCGGTGCCAGTAATCCCTTAGCGCCATCCGTGTAATGAGGCCCATTGTGTCAAACACCAGATACTAGACACCCACAACACAGAATGCGTATTCGTCACACAATCCATTCACCCAGGTCCCACCCACAGGCGTACCCACAACATACAGTCATTGGGAAGGCTCCAGCCAGTCTGGCCTGGACTTCACAACAACACCATATATGGAACTTCCACCCAACAGCCGGTCAGGGGGAAGGGACAGAGTCAGGGCTTCCCAGGACTTTGGGAAAACAAGGTAACAGGCAATAGAAAGCAAGAGGCCACAGGGGCCATCTTGTTTCCTATCAGGAATTAACTGATTCCAATGGCAGGGCCTGGGTATCCCAAAATGGAGGAAACTCAGGGCACCTGTCAAATTCAGCATGGAGCTGCCACCAGCCCATACCCTGCTCTGTGTGCCACACACAGGTGCCCAAAAACATACACTAGGGGCACAGGGTTGTACCCCCACCAATGGGTGCCATAAGAGTATCACAGGAGTCTTGCAAAAGATGAGCTAAAAAGGTCAATATCGCTACTATAGGGGCGGAACCAGAATAAATAGGTCTCCCTTTACTCTCGACCACTTGGTCCAAGCTGCGCCATAGCTCCTCCTAGTGGATGGAGCCCAGGACTCTGAGATGAGCTCTGCAGCTTGAGACGAAATGCCAGGCAGTGCCCAGCGTCTCCTGATACCCTGCACGTTACGAGCGGGAGAGTGCCTCTCACTCTCAGAGGATGCAACAACCCAACTGAGTCCGTGAGGAGTCGCTTCCTGTCTGGGAAGACTTGCAGTACGTCTGCCGAGAGTTCCATTAGGGTCGGAAACCAAACTTGTGACTTCTATAGTGGTGCTAACAAAATCAACTCTGCTCTCTCCCGCCGACACTTCGCTAGCGCTTTGCTCAACATCACAAATGGAGGGAACGCATAGTGCAGTTCTCCCGACCACTTCTAGAGAAATGCATCTGTGCCTTGCGCGCCTGGGTCCAGTCTCCAACTGAAGTAGCTGGGAGTTTGTGCATTCAGTCGTGACGCGAACAGATCTGTATGGCCTGGACCCCACGACTACTTCAGATGCTGAAATAATGCCGTGTGCAGCCTCCAGTCGCTGGAGTCTGTCAGGTATCACGAGTTCCAGTCGGCCACTACGTTTCGCCTTCCCGGCAGGTACTCCGCCATCACTGAGGTTCCTCACTGAAGGCAAGAATGTCCTTCGCTAGTTCCGCTAGCAATGTGGATTTCGTTCACATAATGTCCTAACGTGCCGAAACGTGGCTGCTCTGAGTTGCCAGTCGATATCACTCTCACTCAACTATAATGCCAATCTTTATACTATCGTACCTCATACATAATATCCATACAAATGCATGTATACACACTTGTATAACACTTCAAATGTGCCAATCTCTTATTTCTGCCTATATATATCCACCAATCATGCTCAAAGCACGGAGAGGTGTAAGGAAAGGTACTTATCTTCTGAAGAGCAGTAAAAGAAGGAGTCGTCGTCCACGGACAGGAAGAACGTCATACCTGGACTGAGGCAGGATTGGACTACAGAGACGTTGGGACTTGTAGTTTCAAGAAAAGAAATGTGGGATGAGGATACTTTTCAGAGTTTTCTTGTGTGTTTTGGTTGAAACTGCTGAAGAGTAATAAATACGAGTTGAAGCATAATGCTCGCCTCCAGTCTTGACATAGAATCAGGGTGCAATGAAGCCAGGGGTGGACTGGTGTATAGGAAACTCTGGGGATTGCCGGTAGGCCTCTTCACCCTGGGCTTCATTTGTGTGGTAACCTAGTTTATTCCCAAATTGTCTCATAGGAAAAGGGTTGGGCTTTCTGAAAATCTTGTGAATTGTACAGCATTCACACTCACCCCATGCATGTGGTTGTTGAAAACGGCCACCCGCAGGGCCTGGATCCGAAGGCGATAGCCGTGCACTGGCCACCTGAGCAAGAGATCCCTGGGGACTAGGTAGTGAGACACCCTTTGGTTTCTCACACGTGGAGCTTAGGGAAGGATACTTTGACACAGGTGGATAACCTATTTGAGATTTCCCATATGCAGCCAACCTCAGAAAGTTGCTATTGCTAACGTGTTGACTCAAAGTCAAATGACTAAAATATATGTTCAATGAATGGAATCTCAGGTGGCCAATTAAGCCTTCCTCAGAATGTCATTTCAATATCAAGTCAACATTACATAGGAATTGACTCAGTCTCTGCTGGGAGTGAGAGGAGGGACTTCTAATGATTTTCGTGGATACAGATGAGCTGAATAAAGCCCTTCCTTGTGGTTCCAGAGTATTCCACACTCAGGGCTGAGTGCCAAGTGTCTTTCCCTCCATCTCTTGCACCTGCATTTGGCATGATAGAAGGTATTTAGGACGTGGCCTGTATGCCAATACGTTCTTCATATCCATCATAACATGGAGGGAAGGGTGAAAAGTACTGACCAGGCACAGAGACCTTCCCATGCAGGCTGCTTCACAATAAATAGCAGTGACTAGAGCAGAATGGGGCACAGAGAATGAAGAGAGAAAATACCATGGAAGTGATGCACTCTGTAATGTCGTAAGTGAAGTTATTGTGGGAAAACACATAATCTGGGAGGTGCTGGGAGCACGGGCTGTGGGGCGGGTGGAAAGGGAGGAGAAAGATGTGACGAGTTAGTTACAGGTTGTGTGTAGTGGAATAAAAGACATGCACTCCCGATTGATTTGTGCCGAATTGATGATAAATTGGGTTGCCGTGAAACATGATTTAGTGGGTGCTCATTTTCAGTAGCGTACAGTATAAATTATATGTGGTCATACTGGAGTTATAATAGTGTGTATACAATATGTCTACCTTGACTCAAAATCATTGGCCTGTAGACACCATAGGGGAAGTGCGACGCTCACAAGAGGACCAGAAGAAGGCAGATGCACAACAGTTCAATGTGCTTCCTGCATGCGCAAAATGGAGTCGCGTAGCCAGAGTGGAGCCTGGGATATGGCGAGTGTGGTGCAGGGGGCGTGATGGTTAGAGGGCAGGGGCGGGAGAAGACCGCAAAGTGGGAAGAGGGGTTGCTGTCCCCTCAAAAGCAGATAGAAGGGACCTTTCTACATCTAGCTTTCTCTCCCTAAATACCTCCCCGCTAGAGTACTCCAGTTCTCTGGCACCAACTCTCTGCAGGTCGACATTTCTCCAAGCAAAGTGTGGGAGGTAGATCCCTCTGGAACATCCTCCCTGCCCCTTCTCAGACTTGAGCCAGACCTTCTTAAGTTCTGGAAACCTCTCAAGACTTTCCTTTTCTCCTCCTCCTTCCCTCTCCCCCTCCCGTGCTAATGTCCCTCTGCCGCTGGGACTGGTGCCTGCCTGGTCCCATATGAGTCTTACTGGGGCCAGCCCATCCTCGACCAGTCTTCCCCAGCATCCCCTACCAGCACTTGCCCTTGGGCACCCTTCCCCAGACTAGCCCGATTCTGGTCCCCTTTCCACTTGCACTTGCCCCTGTGGCTCCCATCAGCACTTGCTCAGGACCTTGGGCCCCCACCCCCTGCACTTCACCCCTACTCCTCCCTCCCCTGCACTTTTTGTCTCTGCACTTGCACGGTAAGAATGTCACAAGGCCTAGTACGACCGGTACTTCTGTTTTTGTTCCTATGTACCTACCCCCTTTGTCTTGTGGCACCTGGAAACCCTTGTGTATAGGCGCAATGCAAATGTCCAATGAAATAAAAGGAAGGGGAAGAGGCTGAGAGAGGCCTTGCAAGGGGAGGCATTCGACATGCGCCCCTCTGCAATGTTGCTCTTTTAGGAACGATCTACAGGCCTAGATCCAAATGCAAATTGCATCCCAAAGCACTAAATGTTTATTGTCTTAGAATGTGTTTTGGTATTCATAAAGAGCTAAAAAAGCCCCATTTCTAAAACATATACCTGAGCGAGGCTGGCATGTGTTCCGCGCAGAGGTCAATCATAAAGACCTAAAATACACCTTTTCAAGGACTACACAATTTGCGTTAGTCTCTCAACAGAACTGCTAGAACGAGTCTTGCGGGACTGCACTTTCAATAGTGCTAAGGGTTTCGATGAGGTCCCTTAAGATTTCACTGGACTTGATATCAACTCCGTTGCTATGTTCTCCAGGGGACTGTGTCCCCCTTACTTGGGTAATGCACGGTCAAAAAAGTCAATTTAATAATGTAAAACAAATTCCTGATTTATTAATACTAGCAGTGTGATGGACAGCGGTGTGACACCTTATCCTGTGCAATGCAGTGACTTCAAAGCTGTAGGATGATAGACGCCGACAGGTTAATAAGGATGTGCAACAGGTGTAGATTCAACCCCTTGACTAGGCTAAAGGAGGGGATACTCAGAGCAAATGCATGTCTACCCTGCCCCTGTCTGACTTTGCAGTCTCTCTATCGCATTGCACACTACAGCCCAGGAACAAGCAAATTGCTTGACACAAATGCAGTGAAAAGGGCGATGGTGGGAAGTGGGGAGGAACACCCACTCACTTACTTGGTCCACGCCTGGGTCTGGAATGCTTCTTGCACTGGACGAAGGATAACAAGAGGCACTCAATCATAAAACAAATCGAATTCAATAATACAGTTCAGGTATGCCTTTGAATTGAAAGAATTCAAGGTAGCTTTTTGCGTCATTGCCGAGAACCAGCCAAGATGGGGTTAGATCCGAGAACTTCTCTCAGTGATTGAAGTTGGAAGATAGGAAGTTACTGGCAATATTCATATCAGGGGTGAAGGAGAGCTGCCTGTCAAATGAATAGTTCCTAGATTTCACACATTTCCAATCAAGTTCAGGGCTGGGGATTGTATCTAAACTTGGAAGTATTACAACAAGGAGGGGTATTGTGAAGCAATCTGTAGCCTATGCCTCGCTCCCCACGATTATCCACACTCCAAGAGGCCACCAAAATGGCCTCTTTTATCCTCTGTTTGTACCACCTCGTCAGTGGGGAGAATAGGACACAATTGTCACAGGGACTCAGGGAGCCATCGGGGTGGGATGACCAATCGGAAGGAAGGCAGTGTAAAGGGAGGGCTAAGCAACAGGTACTTAATTGTGTGTTGTTTGGGTGAGGTCAGAGGAGGCAGAGGTGGACCAAGAGACTAGACCGAGGAAAGGCAATGCAGGCAAGCGTGGTGGAAGAATACACAGGTGCTGTGCAATATGAAGTATTGGTTTGTGAGAGGAAGAGGCACTGGAAGTGAATCTGGGTGTGTACGAGTGGAATGGTAGGAGAGTGTAGGGAGGGCGAGAAGGTACACAGGAAAGAGAAAGTGAATCTGAGAGAAGGGTAGGATATGATAGGATTGGTTATTTATAACGCGCTTAATACCCAGAGGTTTCTAAGCGCAGACCCGGGGACCGAACCTGTGCTGCTCCGTGTCGTCTTGCTTCCAAGGCGCTGAGCTATCCTCCCAAGGCGAGTAGTAGTGTGAACAAGGGACAGTAGTGGTGTGGAGAGCAGAAGTGAGGGAAGACTAGTGGCATGGAGAAGGGAGCATAGCAGCAATAAGTAATATCAGGGGTGGAGGGAAGCAGTGAGGATGATCAGAGCGATAGACGAAGGAGGGGGAGAAGGGAGGCAGTGGGTGGAGTAGAAAAGTAAGGGAGTTTAGAAGGAGTACAGGGCAAGTGATAGAAAGATTCTGGGAAAGGAATATCAAGGCATGGAAGGAACAGCAAGGGTAAACACTGGGGCGGCTAAAAGGCCCAAATCATTTGTATGGGAAAATCATTGGATACGAAGTCATAGATTGTTCCCGGAGGAAATTATATAGAAAATATTTCAGTCTTCAAGCCATAATTAGCATTAAGATATTATAGACAGTAGGGTTTGATGATCCCTTGAACCAGCCTGGGGTCAAGAGTCGCATTGGATTACAGTGGAAAAGCCCCTTCCAATTAGAGATAGAGAGGAAAGGACATTGGACCCATTGCTGAATCAAAAACAAAAACCCCTGAACTGTCTCTGGAAGTTGGTGTATTTCTGAAGCCATTTCTAACACTGAATATTGCTATTCAAATACCTGAAGTCTAGAAAAATCCAGGACTTCCTCTCTCAGCTCATGTTGCTAATGATATTTGCTATCCCAAAACCTGGGCACTTGGACTGATGTGTCTATGACAAAGACTGCTTCATTGTAGGTTTACTGCATGCGCCAAATAAACTATAATTTGGTGAAAATTCAACAAACTATCACAACAAAATGAATTAATTGCAGCGCAACCAATGACATGTTTCACAATATCATCATGCAAAGTCCAAAGAAGGTTCCTTACATTCTGCAGCAGTTTGCGGACACCTTTTATTGCTGTCGATTACTCTATCCAGACTTTACAGAGGGCACTCCCACTCCAGTCACCCATATGAAAGATTTCTGCTTTTGGCCAATTTTTCTCTTCCAAGGTGACATTGCTCCGCTCTGCTATTGAATCTTCCACCTCTCATCTTTCTACTACTACTTTCCCACTCGTGCTTCTTCAGGAATCATTTCTTCTTTCAGTGCTATCACTAATGAAGTAACTTCTTGCCCCGGGCGCATTCTACTGCTTCTCCCACTCATCCTGTAGCTGCAGCACTCATCCCTAAAGTATACCCCTCCCTTATTTCCTATCGCACCTCTTTTTTCAATATTTGTCTCTCTTCTTCTACTTTCCCCCGCTCTATTCAAGCATGCCTCTGTTATCCCTATTCTTAAGAAACCTTCTGCTGACCCATCACTAACTTCTAACTTCTGGCCTATTTCTCTTCTACCTTATTTTTCTAAGCTACTCAAGCCTACTGTCTGCTCTCAAGTCTCTACTTTTGTCTCTGATAATGCTATTCTCCCTCACCTTCAATCTCAATTTTTGTCCTTTCCATTCCACCGAGATAACTCTTCTGCGGTTCTGAATTCTCTTCTCTCTCCTCGGTACTCTAAACACTCCCCCTTTATCATTCTGCTTAACCTTATGGACTTTTGATACTGTCGACCACTCTCTATTATTAACTTCTTTATTGTCTGTTGGTTTCTCTGGCTCAGTTATTTCTTGGTTCAGGTCTGATCTTTCTCAACAAACTTTCTCAGTCTCCTGGGTAGTGTCTTCATCTGCCATACTCCCACTTACCTATGGTGTCCCCCAAGGCTCGGTCCTCACACCCTTCCTATTTTCCCTTTACAACGCTTCTTAAACTGGTATTATTTCGGTATCTGGTCATTCCATCGAACGGCAAACCATCTAACACCAAACCATCACATTTTTTCCATCGAAATACCATTCCTTAGAATGGCCATTTCATTGAATAAAATTCAATGGATCCATCGAAATCTAGTGTTAAGATTAGGGGTTAAATTAGGGTTGGGGTTGGGGCTAGGGTTAGATTCAGGGTTACATTTGGGTTAGGGTTGGGGCTAGGGTTAGTTTAAGGGTCACATTAGGGTTAGGGGTAAAGTTGGGGCTAGGGTTAGTTTAAGGGTCACATTAGGGTTGGGGGTTAGGGTTGGGGCTAGATTAAGGGTTACATTAGGGTTAGGTTGGGGCTAGGGTTAGATTAAGGGTTACATTAGGGTTAGGGTTGGGGCTAGGGTTGGATTAAGGGTTACATTGGGGTTATGGTTGGGGCTAGTGTTGGGGTTATGGTTGGGGCTAGTGTTAGATTAAGGGTTACATTAGGGGTAGGTTGGGGCTAGGGTTAGATTAAGGGTTACATTAGGGTTAGGTTGGGGCTAGGGTTAGATTAAGGGTTACATTGGGGCTAGGGTTGGATTAAGGGTTAAATTAGAGTTAGGGTTGGGGCTAGGGTTAGATTAAGGGTTATATTAAGGTTAGGGTTGGGGGTGGGTGTGGGTGTTGGGGGGGGGGGGTTTCGGGGTGGAACCCCCTCCCCAATATACAAAAAAAAAGGTTTTTACAAGGAGCTGGCCAGTGCCGAAATTTCAGCACTGGACAGTTCCATGTAATGTTTTAAAGTTACAGGAAAAAAAGCATTGAAATGCTATCTTTTACATGTAAAAGTGCATTTCCATTGAAACCAGTCCCTTTATATTTTCGATGGACTGGTTTAGCTGGAAAGGCACTTTTACATGTAAAAGATAGCCTGTCGATGCTTTGGCATTAGATGCTTTGTATTCAATGGTTTGGTATGTCGACCCTTTATTTTCGATGCAATCACTATAAACCATCATTTCAGCTTCAGGTCTATCTCATCACTTATACGCGGATGATACTCAGTTGGTTCTATCTTTTTAATCTTCCTCCCCCGAGATTCATAGCAAACTTTCTACTTGTCTTTTGGCTATTCAATCATGGATGTCAGCTCACTTTCTGGTTCTCAACACTACTAAAACTGAAGTGCTTTTCTTTCCTGCTAACAGTATCCCCGCCTCCTTTCCTCACTCTTGTCTCATTTCCCCCTACTCAACTAGCTATCTCCTCTACTGCTCGTAATCTTGGACTTTACTTTGATTCAGACCTCTCATTTCTCTGTCCTCACGTCCCTGCCGCTTTCACTTGTACAATATCCAGAAATCTTGCTAATTTTTGACTATTGAAGCCACCAAACTCTTGATTTCATCACTAATCTTTTTTCGCCTTTATGACTGTTCCTGAGCCCTCTTTGGTCTGCGTCTAACTTTTGTCTTTAATTCTTCTGTTCATCTACTCTGTCTTCTAGTCCCCCCCCAAACCCCATGGCTTTATCTCTTCTTGTGCCTTGTCTTTAAATCACTCAATGGCTTGGTTCCCGATTACCTTTCTTCCCTATTCTCATTCTATGCTGCCTCTCGTTCACTTCAATCCAGTTCCCAATTTCTTTGCGCTTTCGCTCGCCTTACTCTTTTGCACTGGAATGCTCTCCCCCGCTCTCTTCAATCCATTTCTGTCTATTCTGTTTTTGGTGACTCGCTAAGATCCCATGTACTTCACTCTGGTTAAATTGACATTATGTTTTACTAATCTTCATTTATCATACCGTTTTAAATTTTATGTACACCGCTTTGGCGTAAAGTGCTATGAAAAAAACAAATAAAATACCAAAAAATACAAATACACATTTCTGGCTGGGAGAGGGATTTGCTTTAAATCAAATCACCAGCAGGAAGCCGCCATGTCAATAAATCCCATGAGAGAAACCTGCGGAAAGATGGCTTCTGATGGTTTTCCCGCCTGCACGCACCCAAGTCTCATCTGTATTGTGCTCATGGTCTGGGAACCCAGCGGGACAAACTGCACTGCAGGGTTTTCTGCTCTGGATGGGCAACCCAGAGCCTACCAGTGGTGATCCATATGTGTATCTCCATGGCTAGGCTTGCTGCAGACTGTGCCTGCAGTTTTAGGCACCTACAAAAAGCGAGCACAGACCACATGAATCAGAAGCAGGGGTGAAAGCCATGTTTATTTTTACAGTGCCCCCCATTATGGATCCCTGTTGCGCACGCATTGAGATAAAAGACCCCGCAAGCACTTGCGCTCGATGGGGAAAAAACTAAGGAGAACAGAATGGAAAGTTCCTGCAAAACAGAAGCAGTTCCGTAAGGGCTCTTTCTAAGGGCAATTTTGGCGGTTTGTAGTGAAACTGCCATTAGTCAAACATTAAAGGAATGGTTCGCCCAAACATTTTTATTGCAAAAAAAGATGGGCAATAATAAAAAAAAAAAAATTGCCAATGTATTTTTTTTAAGTCCCTATGTAAAGTTTTGAGCAAATGAAGCTCAAAATTTACAAAAGGAAGCACATGGGGGCATCCATTTTGTGAAATCGATGCCTGCCTGTGCTTGCTTTTGCAGCACTAATGAAGGAAAAGCCAGCCAGCTGTAGTAAACAAAAGTTACCACTGGGTGGCTTTTCCTTCATTGGTGCCAGGACTCGGAGGACGCAGACCGGAGACTACATTGACATTTTGTAACTAATCAGGTGGTGTGCCATGGACATGCCCTATGGTGCATGCATTTCACTGAGCAGTGATGAATAATGTGATGCTGCTTTATTGTATCACTCCAGTGGTCTGGAATTAAACTCTTGGTAACAACAAACACAGAAAAATATACACGTGTATGGTTATTTAAACCTTTCAGCAAATATCCAGATTCCAAAAAATAGAAATAGATATTTTCTTCCTCAACTCACAAGGTTTCTGATTTGTATCCCTGTTTTCTTCTATACAAGTTACAGCACTCTTAGCCCATAGACCCATGTGCATATGTAAATGAATCCTGGTTTAGAGATACAGGACCACATCCACCGCAAAATCCACATTTGCCAAGGACAGACACTTCAAAAAGGTGCCTGCTGATCTCGCACAATTTCTTTCTTTATTTATTGTTACAGCACACTGAACCCTTGGGTATCTAGGCGCTAGTTACATTGTGAGACAGAGATACAGAGAAATACAGAGCGGGGTGACAAACAATACTAAGAATACACAATAGGGAGAATACAGGAAGCAAACAGGAACACAACGGGGTAGGAAGGGTGTTATGGTGTCTTAGAGTCTTGGTTCGAGGAGCGGGGGGGCAGAGAAGGAGACAGGTATCAGACTGTTTCAGTCTGTTAGCGCGGGGAGCTTTTAGGCAAAATGCCAGGTTTTAAAGTTTTTTCTAAATGCACAGTAGGAGGGTTCCTTTCTCAGGGTGATGGGGAGATTGGTACAGAGCTTGGCAGCCATGACAGGAAAACTCTGTCCTCCTGCGGTCTTTCTGGAGAAGGTGGGCACTCTGAGGAGATTGCTATTCGTGGATCTTACAGGGCATGCAGGGGTGTATTTCTCCACCCGGCGTGAGTGGTAGGCCGGGGTAGTATTCATGGTGCACATTAATGGTGCACTTGTGTGCAATGGAGAGGGTCTTAAATTTAATCAGTTCCCGGATCAGGAGCCAGTGGTCGTCTTTCCTGGATTTTGTTACTTTGTCGTGCTTGGACAAACCTAGGGCTGCTCGGAGAGCATTGTTTTGGATGTTTTGCCACTTTCACAAGTTACGTTCCGAGGTTCCTGCAGAGTGTTCCAGTAATCCAGTTTGGCACTGGTGATGGCTCTGGCTATAGTGAGGCGGTTGGTTGTGGTGAGGAATGGGCTGCTGCCATTCAGTAGTTTTGCGGTGTGGGCAGTGGAAGAGGATATGGCATTGACCTGGCGAGAGAGGTCATGGGTGTAGATGCCGAGGGTTTTGGCTGCAGAAGATGCTTTCATTCAGTTGCCATAAACGTCAAATGCTTTGAAAGCTGGGTCAATGCTGAGTAGGGTGGAGTGAGAACCTACAATGAGATTCTCAGTTTTGTCATCATTGAATCATAACTGGTGAGTTGCCATCCAGTTTTGGACAACGTCGTAAACTGGGTGGATGATAGCAGCGTCAAGGTGGTAGAAGCCAGAGAGAGGGAGGATGATTTGGGTGTCATCGACATAATTACTGGAGGATATGCAGAGGGCATCCAGATGATCAAAAAGGGGTTTAGTGTAAATGTTATAGAGGGTTGGGGAGATGGAGGATCCAGTATCCTTGTGGGACTCTACATGTTATATAGTGAGGTGGTTGCAGAGGGTCTGGTGCTCGACAAGGTTGAATGCTGCTGATGGGTCCAGCATAAGGAGCAGGACGAGTTTGCCTGAGTTTTTGATGTCGTCTAGCTGTTTATTTAGGTCTAGTAGGGCGGTTTCGGTTCATGGTCTTGGTTGGAAGCCTGATAGGTGGAAGCCCAGGATGTGGTTATTCTCAAGGTATTGTTGAACCTGGATATATGCTGCGCAGTCGAGGATTATAAGGAAGCAGGGTACGGTGGTGATGGGGTGGTAGTTAGTGGGGAAGGTGGGCTCAAGGGAGATTTTCTTTAGAAGCAGGAGGAGCCAGGCTTCTTTCAGGGCATTTGGCACAGTGTTTGTTGTGAAGGAGGATTTGATGATGGATGTGATAACGGGTGTAAGCATCTTGGCGCAGTCTTTGATGATAGGGGCCAGACAAGCATCTCTTTTGCATCAGGAGGGCGTGAGGCCTCTGATTATATTTGTGACTTAGAGTTGCAATATCGGGTGGAAGTCAAATTGAAAGATGGGCCAGCTGGTAGGGAGAGTGAGCATTGTGGGGGTGGCTAGTGGTGTTTTGGTGAGTATGGCCAGTTGCTTGGTGCAGATTTTCGTCTGGAGGGAGGCCATTTTCCCTGTGAGGGCTACTTGTATCTTAGTACACCAGGTGTCATCTATGATGATGTCTGAGGGAGGGGAAATGGCGATTCAAATTTGCATAAGATTGTGAAGAGTTCACGGATGTTGGATTGGGCCTAGTTTATTCTAGCATTGTAGCTTCTGTCTTTTTGGCGCGTGAATTGCTCGTTTGTAGTCTTTGGCTAGGGAGGTATACTGGGCTTTGAAAACAGTGGACGGGTCTTTTCTCCATGCCATTTCGGCAGCGAGTTTCTTGGCGCGGGAGGCAATGAGCTTGGGGGTTAACCAGGCATTCTTTTTTAAAACTTGCTTGGCTTTGCGATTTTTAAGCAGGGCTAGAGTGTTGACAGCTAGAGCAATGGTATGGTTGTATAGTTGGACCAAGGATGCTGGGTTCGTGTCGGATGTGATTGAGAGGGCTGAGAGGAGGGGTGTAAGACGGTCCTTGTTCAGGTTTTTGTGCAGCGGGCTAAGGCTTTGGGTTTCATTGGATGACAGGGGCTGAGCCTTTTGTTGTTGGGGAGGTCGAATGTGATGGTGTGGTGGCCAGACCATGGGCAGATTGTGGTGGTGAGGCTGGTCAGGTTGCAGTTGAAGTCGGCAATCCAATCGAGGGTGCAGCCCTGGATGTAGGTAGGTTCAGTGGTTCGTTGAAAAAAGTCAGTGTGGTTGAGGGCTGTGTAAAGGCTTTTTGCATGCGAGTCTGTGGGGTCATTGAGGCTAAGGCTGAGGTCCCCCAGGATTAGGATTTCTGAGCTGGGCTTGATGGTGGGTTTGATGATAAGCATGAGGTCTTCCTCGAAGGATAAGATGAGGTCTGGTGGGCGATAGGTGAGGTGGCGATTGAGCGTGTTAGTGGGTGAGACAGTGAGTTTGGTGGACAGCATTTCGCAGTCTGGGATACGACTGGAGGTGGTGGCCCTGATGGTGATGATATTTTTGTAGATAAGGGCGACTCCGCCACCTCTGCTGTGGGTTCTGTCATGCACATGATGGTGTCTCCTGGGGGGATAGCAAAGGATAGAGCAGGGCCTGCTTACGGGTGGAGCCATGTTTCGGATATGGCAAGCAGGTCGAGATCATTGGAGGTGAGGAGGTCGTGAAAGTCGGGGCCATGCGCAGGGACTGATCTGGAGTTGAACAAGGTGCATTTGAGGGGCTTGTTGGGAGAGGTCACTGTGGGGGGTGTGGTGGTGAGCGGGCACAGTGTTTAGGTGTGGGTGGTGGGGTGAGGGCCAGGTGTTCAGGCGGAGGAGCTTGTTTCTGGTGTGGATGGTGGATGGAGCAGAGGGGGGGTTGCGTGGGCTGATTGTGGGCCCGGGATCTTCTGGTGCGGAGCTGGAGGTGCCGAATCTGATAGATATTGGGGGAGGTAGGCAGGTGAGGGCCATGGTGTCTGCACGTTTAGAAAGGGGTGTTTTGCAGCCAGTAGTGGGCCTCGGTAGGGAGCAGCTCGGGGTATGAGATGTGGGGCTTAGGCAATTGCGCTTGCCTAATGCAGCGGATAGTGGGCCTGGGCGGGAGTCAGGCGCATCTTTGAGTATGAGATGCAGGGCCTAGATGCAAGTGGTGCGATTGCGCTTGTCTGGTGTAACGGGAAACTGGCCTGGACAGGGGACGGGCGTATCACATCACAGAGTACAAGAAGCAGGGCCTGGATGCAAGAAGCGCGGTTGCGCTTGCCTCATGCAGCAGGAAACGGGCCTGGGCGGGAGTCGGGGCTCAGCTCAGGGTACAAGATGCGAGACCTAGATGCAAGTGGTGCGATTGCGCTTGCCTAGTGCAGCGAGTAACAGACCTGGGAGGGAGTCAGGGTACGAGATGCAGGGCTTAGATGCAAGTGGTGTGATTGTACTTGCCTAGCGGAGCAGGTCACGGGCCTGGGCGGGAGTCGGGGTGCATATTGGGGTATCAGATGCGGGGCCTAGATGCAAGTGGTGGGATTGTGCTTTTCTAGTGCGGCAGAAAATGTGCATGGGCAGGGGGTTGCGGTGTATCACAGGGTACAAGAAGCGGGGCCTAGATGCAAGTGGCATGATTGCGCTTGCCTCGTGCAGTGGGAAATTGACCTGGACGTGAGTCTGGCGCAGCTCGGGGTACAAGATGCAGGACCTAGATGCAAGTGGCGCGATTGCGCTTGCCTAGTGCAGCAGGTAGCGGTCCTAGACGGGGTTCGGGGTGTATCACAGGGTACGAGAAGCGGGCCTGGATGCAAGTGGCACGATTGCACTTGCCTCGTGCAGCGGGACACGAGCTTCGACGGGAGTCGGGGCACAGCTCGGAGTACGAGATGCGGGACCTAGATGCAAGTGGCACGATTGTGAATACCTGATGGGATGGGAAATTGGGGCGCCATATCAAAGTGCCTAACACCTGCGGCGCACAGCACCATGCCCTTGGCCTGCTCAGGCTTTACCGCAGAGGGTTGGGTAGGCCGGCTTTAAAGGCACAAAGGCAGCGAGAATAGGGTGCACGGCATAGTCATAGCGGATGTCGATTGGGCAGTGTAATCTGCGGACCTGCGGCACCCAACACCATGCCCATGGCCTGCTCGGGCTTTGCCGCAGAGGGTTCAGTAGGCCAGTTTTAAAGGCAAAAAGGCAACTCGCGTAGGGTGCGTGGCACAGTCATAGCGGACATCCATCGGGCAGCATAGCCTGTGGTGCACAACACCATGCCCTTGGCCTGCATGGTCTTTGCCGCAAAGGGTTCTGTAGGCCAGTTTTAAAGGCAAGAAGGTGTCAAGCTTAGGGTGCATGGCATAGTCGTAGCGTGCGACCACCTACGCATCCTGCATGCCATCCTTTTTCATCCACCCATGCCGGAACAACCAGACAGAAAAGATAGCAGGAAACGTAGTGCGATTATGGAGGAAAGGAGACTTTGAATTAGGAGTACAGTAGTCACTACATAGAGTAACTTATACATACTATTATGTCCCAACTCTTTCTTATGGGAGAATGCACAGTCATCCGTAGGCCCTGAAATGTTGGCCTAATATTCAGTGAAAACGTGGATAGACTGCTTAAACTAGCACCCTTGAGATGTGTCCTGCATGCTGCAGCACAACTCAAAGGTCTTCACCCATTCACACATTCGACCACATCCCCTCGATTTGCATCAAACTGCACTAGCTCCCGCAGCAAGTCTGTATCATCTTGAAATCCTAATGTGTAATCTACTAGGCTGTCACCCCAGAGTCCCCAAGCAACCTCACTGAAAAACTCAGCATCTCTGGAGGCCTACGATCCACCAGAATTAAGGACATTTAGAGACTTTAACTCTGCCGTTGCAGGAAGGAGAGAAACAGAAGACATGCCTTCTCGGTCTACAATCCAAGAATCTGGAAAGTCCTCCCTGTCAACATCAGACTCGCCCCCTCACTTCTACAGTTCAGGAAGGAGCTCAAGACCTTCCTCCTCAAGGAATGACTTGTTTCTAACACCTAGCTCCACTCACTCTCCACTCCCCACACCTATCGAGGCTGGGTTATCTGATCCTGACTTTTCCTCTCCCGTTTGGCTGTATATCCATTGCTGAGAAAATGCCTGCCCTCTCCGTTGTTATATTCCCACCCCTTTGTTTCTCTGCTTCTCTCCTCACATCTCTGACATCTCTAAGAAGTCACACTACCAGCTGCACCTCCTCAGAGGTATTCTTCCTTTCCTCTCCTTCCCCAAGAAGTTCACTGTCTCCAGAGCTCTGGTTCTCTCTAGGCTTGGCTACTCAACATCCTCTTGCTACATCTGCCTGCTACTATTCTCAGCTCTCCTGCCTGAAACTTGAGGAGAACCATCTCTGGTTCCGCAAGCAACTCAAAACCTTTCTCTTTGCTTCTGCTTTTTCTCCTCCTCTCCCCTGCTGACCTGGCTGAAACTGAATCTGCACTGGTTACCTAACCATCCTCTGATCTCGGGCCCAGGTCCGTCCCCTGCCAGTCACACACACCTGTACTTCCTTACTGGCAACCCCTGCACTTGGGGACTGTTTTTCTGTATCCCCACAGTCCCACTACCAGCACTTCACACCTGATGTCTGCACTTACCCTTGCACTTGCCACCTGCTGGCTGTACTTTCACTTATTGTTTATTCTATTATCCCATGTACTGCACTGTCCCCTCCCCACCGCACTTTCCCCCTTCACCCTTCCCATGCACTTGCACGATCTGAATAACACCTGGCCTAGTAGGATCGTTTCTGTCTTCCCTCTGTTCCCACTCCCTTGCCTCGTCGCGCCTTTCAACACTTGTGTATAGGTGCGTTATAAATGCCATATTATATCATGTTCTTCCCCCTATGATTGTAACGTGCTCTGTTGCTTCCCGAAGCTAGATCTGCATTTAATAAATACCCTAATAATAATAATACAAACTGGGCATCAGTCATGTCCAGAGTCAAGGGAGCCTAGCATCAACGATGAAGGTCATTGAACTCCACTACGCTCCTTGGTGAAGTTTTCAAGAACAGCTGGCACTGGAGGGATATCTATCTAAATGAAGAATCTATCGGTGGATGCAATCCATTGCAAAAGTTTTCAAAGGTTTAACAGCATCAGGTTCACAAAGGCGAAGCAACGAAGCTGAATCCTTTCCAAACAGAAGCCTGCTGTAATAGTATAGGGATTCAAGATCCTGATAAACCAGATAAAGGTTTGGTCCATCCCTTAAAACTCAAGAGTAAGCTCAGGTGAGCCTATGAGGGGCAGCCAATCCAAGCCGTTCAACAATTTCAAGACACAAGTGAGAGCCCACCCGAAGGGGAGGGAAAACAGAGCTACAAAAGTCCACAGGCTAAATCTGGTAGAGTGTTGTTTGAAGAGAGAATATTGAAGCTTCGAGAAGAAGCTGGAGTTCTCCTCCCATGTGGGTGGTTTCAGGAGAGAACATAAAGGCTAGACTAGGCCCGGCAATGATGAACTGAGGGTGGCTAAAGACCCAGTAGAGGCGTGCAGATGTCCACGTGGGGGAAGGCCACAGGGAGATGAACCTGAATAAAGCAACAGGAGGCTGGAAGGTGGAACCGGGAAGGCTGGGTGTGGCAACGCCAGGATAGATTCAACGTGGATAAAGGCAGGAGGAGATATCTAGAGTTTGCAATCAGGGGGTTGACAGGAGGAATGTGGGGATCAGAGGAGAGGTTTGTGCGAGTGTGGATAAGCTTAGTGACAGTAAGGAGGACGTTCGGAAACAGCATGGCGGGGTGGTGAGGATCTGGAGGAGGCATTTGGAGAGGGTAACGGTTGGTTAGAGTAAGGAGGAGGATGGTGAACGTAAGGAGGAGTTTGGTATATGAAATGAGGTAGTTAGTGAGCGTAAGGAGGAGGCTAGAAATCATAAGTTGAAGGGTGCCAAGGAAGGAGGGGGATTGACGATCAGAAAGAGGTGATAGAAGGAGAACATCAGAAGGTGGTAAGTGATGAAGTAAGGTGGACAATTGTGAAGTGGGATAGCAGTGAGAGGAGCCAGGAGAAGATGTTTGAAAAATACAGCTCAGACTCTAGAGGGGTGAAGGAGACCATTCAGAATATCACGAGAGGTGGTAGGAGAAACTGAGCAGCTGGTAGAATATCAAGAGTTGGTGGTTGAAAAAATTGAGAAAGAGACGGTCTTCAGGATGAGAGTGAAGTTAGTCAGACAAAGAAGTTTCTAGCTGGCCCGGCTGACCGTAGGCACATGATAGAGGTGTGAGGAGAAACACAGCAAAGGTGGAGACAGAGACAAAGACCCTGGGTAGGAGGGATAGGAAGATCTGGGATACACATCACCTAGAGAGACCGGCAAACCCTTCTTCATGGCTGTCAATGAGCAGGCGGCCAATTTCCCCAATAAAGTGAAATATTGGAGGAGAAGCTATATACTCTAGCTGTTCCTCCAATATTTTGCTTTGTTGTGACATTTTATCTTCCTCTTTGACAAGGCCAAACACACCCAAAGCCACAGGATGCACACCTGCCTGGTTACTTCTCACAGAGGAAAGAGAACCCTAAAACGTGAGACTGATCCGAAGATACAGAGGGGTTTGGGAATTTATCTGGAACGTTTATTTGGGCACTTTAGTTTTTCAAATAGACCCTTTCCTCCATTAACATTCCCTAGACACCCCCCAGAACGTGAAGACAATATCCATCCTGACAATTTTTGTTAATGCAGACCCATTTTGAATGCTGTTTTGGTGATTTTCCGATAGTAAAACTTTTGAATAGAAAAGGTTTGGTCCGGCTGGTCTGTTGATCCCATCATCCTATGTGACAGGTGCTAATGGGAAGCAACTCCCAATGAATGGTGGACACAGCAAATTCTTCCTACATGAACATTGGTTCCACCTTCAGCACTACAGATGTGGTGCTGCTTGGAATCATGTCAAATAAAGCACAATATTTTACAACTAATTATCAAAGTGACTAAACATATTCGGATTCATTCTACTAACTCAAACTTTGTGATATTTGTTACACGGCATTGGCACTCAATGTCCATACAGAATGGCTTTCTTACACAAGATGAATAATTGCCCCTTTGATTCTTTCTGAATAGCATAGATCATGTATTATTACTGTTTTTGTAGGTTTCTCGATTGTTCAAATTTAAGGCACAACATTGACCGTACAGCCTTGAAATACTGATTACACCAATACAAAAGAAATGGTTTTATTTTCATTATATTTCATGATAGTTAATAAGAAGTCCTAAAACACATTGGTTATTTCAGTTGTTTTTAATTACAGGATGACAGGGAATCACCTGTGAATAATTAAGAAAAGGAAGCGATTCTGAAGAAAATGATCAAGTCTTGAGGAAAAGCAGCCCAATAATGGGGACGTGGTTGAAACTTGAATAAGGGTGATGAGGAGACGACCCTTTATGAGCTTGTCATAGAAGACAACATTTTCAAGCTAATATATTGTCTCTTCTAGCAGACTGTTGATTGTTAATTTGATCTGATTGATTTGTTTACTATCATGTCAAATGGAATAACTTTAGAATTTAATTAATTGTAGGCTTATTTAATCCAAACGAGTCCTTGTTTATATATTTTAGGATTCCGTTGATTGCACTTCATATGTTTTGCAATTCATCTTGTATTTCTAAAATGTTAGCAGATTATTATTGTGATTTATTTGTATGCACTTTATTGATATATGTAATTTTATTTGCATTGTTGTATTGAGCATTTTTCACACATGTAATGAATTATGTGTTTATATGAATTCTCTTTATTTTCCATTTTTGGATAAATGACGACTTTGTTTATATGATTTTTTGTTTTTTATTTTTCCAACCTTTACACGCTTTTGTGAAGCTTGCTTTCTTTCATGCCACTCCAGGTAAACCGCAAGTGAGGTGGAGTGAATGGAAAGATGGATTGCAGTTAATTAACCCAATCTAATTGATGGCAAAAAGGCCTTAGTTTACCATTGATTGGGAACAGGGCCTTCACCTGTCTTCCAACGACATCGCAACCTGAAAGAGGGGGCTGAGCAAGGAGCAGAAGTAGATGAGCGAAACGACTAAGAAAAACTATTGACCAATTGTAAAGACTGGAGGGGGTGTCTGTACTTCTGCTCAAGTTATGTGTATTGGGATAAGTACCTAGCCATTCAACACTCCACACTGCATTCATACCAGTTTCGGGCAGGGCTGTCGGAGTCATTGTGTCAAACACCAGATACTAGACACCCACAACACAGAATGCATATTTGTCACACACTCCATTCACCAAGGTCCCACCCACAGGGTGTACCCACAACATACAGTCACTGGGGAGGCTCCAGCCAGTCTGGCCTGGACTTCACAACAACACCATATATGGAACTTCCACCCAACAGTCGGTCAGGGGGAAGGGACAGAGTCAGGGCTTCCCAGGACTTTGGGAAAACAAGGTAACAGGCAATAGAAAGCAAGAGGCCACCGGGGCCATCTTGTTTCCTATCAGGAATCAACGGATTCCAATGGCAGGGCCTGGGTATCCCAAAATGGAGGACACTCAGAACACCTGTCAAATTCAGCATGGAGCTGCCACCAGCCCATACCCTGCTCTGTGGGCCACACACAGGTGCCCAAAAACATACACTAGGGCACAGGGTTGTACCCCCACCCATGGGTGCCATAAGGGTATCCCATGGGTCTGTACACCAAACCAAAAGAGAGAGCGGCACCGCCAGGAGTCCCACATGAACTCCTGCGCGGAAAACACGACAGACCACACAATGCATTTCCAGCATCACACCAATCACTATAATGAAAAGATGAGTGTGGTCCTTGGGTGTTATAGATTTGGCACAAGAGAACAAAAGAGCCAGTAGAAGAATGTATTACTGCTCTATGTGGACTGGTTACACATTGGGCCTCATTACGAGGTTGCCGGTCTGGTAACAACAATACCGTTATGCTTGCCGGTACCGTTGTTACCGGACCGGCAACTCAGAGTTGTGACGTGGGTGCCTTTCATTCCGCCAGGTCTGCCCTGGCAGAATGAAAGGCACCCGCGAGCACAGCATGACTGTAGTACCAGCACTGTTATGCTACCAGCATCCCCATTCCCATTGAGCCCTATGGGGCTTAATCTACCTGCACCCGCGAAAGGGCAATAACCGGGTCCGGCGGGGTCGGAATACGCCAGTAATTGCCCATTCGCGGGTGCCGGCTTTCATCCCGGTACGGAGGTAGCCTTGCCGCTCTTACCGGCAAGGCTACCTCCAACCTCGTAATGAGGCCCATTGTGATTTTTGGGAATGGCATGAAGAGTAATTGCATTTTTATTAACTCCAAGTATGATCGTATCACAGACGAAGTTTGGATGATGGACAACCCATCATTTGATTAAGTTATTGGCTTGATAACCAAAGAAAATTGAAAACTCTTTGAAATGTATCAATTTAATTGTTAAAAATGGAGGGAAGGCAACAGATAATATGTGCAAAGTAAGCAACAGTGCAAAATATGGAAATAAGAATTTGCGTAGGAGAGAATTCGCTCTCACTAGTTCTCCTCTGAATGGCTCTCTGTTGTGTTGCTATGTGGGCGTTTCCTAGAGATACCCCGGCCGACTTTTGCAAAAGCAGTGCAACCAAAGGAAAAAAAAAACATATCCTGCAAGCGGGGGTGCAGTGTTTATGGCTAAAGGTAGATTGAGAGTGACAATGATGAAGGCAAGAGGTTGGCATTTGTATTTTTTGTGTTTTTATTTGAGTTTTTCACAGCGCTTTACACCAAAGCGCTGTACATAGAATCAAACAGTAAAATAGGTAAGAATTAACAACAGTAAGCTGCCATAGTAACCAGAGGGAAGTAGGGAAGACTTTAGAGAATCACGGAACAAAGAATACACTGATAGAACAAAGGGAAATGGTATTCCAATGTAGGGGGGCAGCAAAGAGAAAAACAAAATCGTGATTGCGCACAAGTGGTGCAGGGGACAACAAGGACAAATTGAGAACAAGAACGAAGCGTGCAAGTGGGAATATAGACTGAAACCACAGAAGAGATAATCAGGCACAAGACTATATAGAGATTTAAAGACTAGACATATAAAGTTAAATTTAAGATGAGACTGGAAAGAAATCCGGCTAAGCGTAGAAAGTGAAGAGGAAATAGAGTCGAGGGGCTAGAAGAAAAAGTAAGCGAATAGAGGCATTGAAAATAGATTTAAGAGGTGCAAGACGAGTAAGAGGGAGACCAAAAAGGACAGAACAACAGTAAAAAGACAAGAAATTATTAGAGAAGTTATCAAGAGCTTGGTGGCATAAGAGGAATGGGCAAGCTTTACGGGTATTATATAAATGAAAGCGACACGCACGTGCAGATAAGGAAATTAAATCCTTAAAGGACAGCTCAGAGTCGAAATAAAGTCCTAGGTTAGGAGCTGTAAGAGAAATAGATCATTGGGAAGGTGGAAATTAAACATAGGAAGAGGAGAGAGGAGGTGGAACAGTGTTAGCTGGGAGGAAAAGTATCTCGGTTGTAGCAGCATTAAGAGCCAGAAAATGAGCCAGAAAAGGAGCCAACATCCAAGATTGGACGTGCAGGAGACCCATGGGAAGTTTAGTGTGAATATCAGTAGAGAACGATGAAAAGGAAAGAAAAAAGCTCAGTGTCATCGGTGTAAAAGTGGTGGAAGAGACCAGAAGAAGAGATAACTTCAGCCAAGAGGGAAGAATAGAGAGAGAAAAAAAGGGGCTAAGAACTGAGCCTTGAGGGACACCGTGAATAAATCGGGCCTGGTAATTGGAGATTTAGATTGTCATTGCATCTGTCCTGCAGGAAATGTCCTCATCAAACTGATTGTACATTGCCTCTAGCGTGAAGTGATAGAGACATGGATAGGTTCAGTGGAGGCTGCTGGGTGTCGGATACTACTTGTTAGGTACCAGATGTGATCGTTATTTTCCATGTTTTGTTAAGTATTAGTGTTTGTGCATACCGTAACAAATGTGTGGGCTGTGCAGTACCACCAGCCAATCAGTGGCTGGTATTCTAAATTAAGCATTGCTTTGCTACTCGTAGAACAAAGAGATCATGGCTTTAAATGGAGTACGACCCCATTCCAAAAATGAAGGACATTTTTTAAAGACATTTTACGTATTCTCAGGAAAATAAGCTATTTAATAAAACAGGAAATTATTTAATTTCTAACATTGCAATAGACTCTTTAAATTTGACATATCAGTTGTGTATACAGTGGCTGATGCATAACTGTTTTTAGATTTTTAATACATTGTATTTGCACTTTAGATTTTTTTTGTTTTTACCACATGGTATAATGGTGGTTAATTCGTTAACTATTAATATAGCTTGTTGCTACTTGCTTTGTTGTCGCCCCTTCAGTTATGTATAATCGAATGGCTCATGCATTCATTGAGAGCTTGTTTGCATGTATTTAATTGGAGTGGGCTTCCTTTGTATATGGATTCTATGAAGTTAAGTCGCTTTTATCTGGAATGTTTATACTTGTAGCATGTTTTTTTTTTTTTACAAGAAATTTGATATGTGACAATGAATTGCTATATTATCTGTCTGTATTTCGGGTCCTTATAACCCTCATTGTCTAAATAAAGCCTATACATTGAAAATTCAACCTTGTTAATTTCTAATATGTACTTCCAGTATCTACTGTAGACATAATAAAAACATCATACTGCCATTACCGAACAAACCACATGATCAAATGAATAACCACACACATTATTTTCGGATACGTTATCATTCTAGGATGATACTCTGGTACAACACTCCTATGTGAAATACACCTATTAGAAAGTAGAAGGGAACACATGGCACCGATTGGGGTTTGCATAAACTAAAAGAGCCCTATAGAGACAAGAGAAGAATGACCACAGAGGTTGTATACTTATGCTTCAATCACTAAGTATATAATACACACTAGTCTTGGACTCATTTCATTTGCACAAAACGCACCATAGCATTAAAGTGTTTGCAATTATAAACACTATGTCCTAATTTGGACACCCTAAGGATTTGGATGGGCGGATAAAGCAGCTGCGAAATCTGCCACCCGCTGGACAAGAAGAATTTAAGAGGTGGAGGGCGGTCTCTCAGGGCAGCGATGACTGCCCACAGAGGGCTATGGGCACAGGCATCCTTCGAGAATCCTATATATTATGTTAGGATTTAGTCTGCTCTGAAAATAGAGGTGTGGGCAAAAGACATTGCCCACACTCCTAGAAAGAAGCAGGAGCAGAAAGGAAGGAGTAAAGTGCTCTGCACCTTCTGCGGCTGCATCTTTTGCATGCAAGTTCCCAATCCACGAAGCGGCTTGCAGAAGGGAGGAGTGGATGACTGTGGGTTCAGAAATGCTGCAGCCTATATAAGTGATGGGCGCTTGCCCAGTACTCTCAAATGTATCGGCCCCCAGCACCAACGTGGATGGGAGGTTGGTCACACATTGGCAGGGGTGAGCATTTAATAGCCCATCATTGCCAATGGATTCTTTTGTAATACTTCCAACCGTTTCAAATGTAGAATAGTAAAATGAATATAGAACTGCTCATGCTTTGCACAGCTATTTCGATTGCTGGCATAAAATAAGCAGGCAGGGGTCTGTATATAGGATTGTAATTGCAATTTCCCCTGCACTTGTGTCTCAGGTGTCATGAAACAGATTAGAGATCATTGAGGTACTTGAGTCTGAAAACAGGTTTGACTGTAGGTTTAATCCCTTGGTTAACACAAAACGTAGATCTCAACTAGAAAGCGAATTAGTAGGAGGGCTTCTCCCCTGGCTTGTTTCCATTCTGGCCATGGTCTCACTGCGAGACTACATGTTTTAAGTTGGGCAGTCAGGTAGGCTGGTGTACCACAGTGGTTGCCTTGTAGGTGAGGCATGCGTTTTAAACTCGATCTTAGCCCGGATGGGGAACCAGTGTTATTTGTGCAAGGTAGGGGTGATGTGCAACACATTTCCTCAACCTGGTGTTGAAGTGAGATGCAGCCAGGTAAGCCACCTTCAGCAGCCAGAAACCCTGCAAGGAGGACGTTATCCCAGTCGATATGAGAGATCACTAAGACCTGCTCTCTAGAGGAGGGTCAAAGGTTAGTTGGAGGTCTTCCGATATCCATGACTCCATACACTTAGTCAAATCTTTGCTGAATCCACCAACTCAGGCAAATAACAAAAAATGGCCATTATTTCTTCTGCTTGTGAATCCATGGTGGCTTGCTCGAGATAGTGTACTCTAAAGGCAGGTGATCTATCCTCTAAACTGGGCATGTGATCTTCCACATTCAACACTCTTCTAATGGTGAAGTCAATTACTCCACATAAGTCCTTCATTTCTCCTTTGATATCTAATGCACGTTGAGCTACTGGTGAAATTGAGCCCTTAATTAGGGAGAGATCCGCCAATGTTATCATTCTCCAACTGATTGCCTGGAACAGTAACGTTCCACGAGCTGAGATGATGGCTCTTGGAAGGTGCAGAGTCATCGGACTTATTTGCGTCTCCATGGAATAGTGCCTTTAGTGGATTTCCAGCCTGCTGCCATGTTGACAAAGCAATGGCTACCTTGTGTGTGTAATTGAGCACGATTGAAATGATTCAGGGCATAAAGCCCCTTTAATAGTGACGATCTGTGCTGCTAATGCTATGATTGGAAGCCCTGATTACTCATTTCTTGTAATTAAAATCCCAGAGGAGACAACGTTAAGTCAAGTTATTAGGGATCATTGGCAGTTAACAGTATTCTAGGATGCTTTCCCAACAAGGCCACATAGGTCCCCACTCTCTTTAGTGGGAGCTGTAGGCTATACATTGCTTTGTCTTCCCACTATGGCAAGCAGGTGAGCAAGAACACAGCAAACTGTCAATTCTGTAGCAAAAGTACTCCTCTTATGTTGGTCTATTTCTGTACTAGTCCATCTAATCATAATGTTTGAGCCATACATTTAGGCTAAAAAAACAAATTGCAACCTAACGCCTTATATAATGTTCAACCTCTTGATAGAGAGAGAAAGAAAGCAAATAGACCAAAAAAAACGAAAGATACACAAACTCTACCGGGTGTCGCGCTAAACCAAAAAACACCTTTAAACATGAATCAGTACTAATGTCAGCTTGAAGCCACACCCTCTGTATCACAATATATCAGAATGTATCCACTCACGAGACTGAATTTCTGTCCTGCAAAATGTCACTTTTGAGTCCAGAATTATTTTCAGTCTTCTCCTTCTTCTTAATTTTCGGGTGCGTGGGCGGACCCACGCAGGCGCTTCCCCATCCTAAAGGATGATGTGCACCAAATCCACCAATCAATACTTAGCTCACATAAACTCACAACTCCTCCCACCGCCCCGTCTGCCTCACAAAATCCAACATCACATTGCTCCTCCTCCTGCCTCTCACCCCGTCACCTCCCAGCAAAGCCTTCCCACTCAGCTCAACCACACCCAGCACAGACAACCGAACCCTCATCAATTCTCTCTCATCAGCGTGTCTCTCACACACCTAAGCAGAAAATGTCCCACAGTCTCAGGCACCCCACACACCGCACAGTCCCTCGACTCGCGCTTCCCTGCGCTAAACAGACAGCCATTCAGCCCCACATGCCCTATCCTCAACCTATTCAGCATCACCTCCTCCCCCTCCTCCATTCCAGACTATTTTCAGTCCACTGGGTGTAATGGCACAGACAGTAGCACCCGTTTTCTTGGTAGGGTTGGCCAGTTGCCTTAATCTGAACCTTGTTTCCAAAGTAGCTCGACTAATGTCCAGTTGAATAAAGAGTGACTGCTTTCACTCACTACCAGTGATTTTAGCAGGGCAGACAGTGGCATACAGTTATTCCCTGAGCAGAAAGTTTCTAAAATATATTAAATCGGCTAAAGGCTTCCTATAGTTGCAGAGCTTTCGTATGAAAATATAATTTCAATTTGCCATTTCAAATGTATTTTTCCCCACTCTAAATCTGTTCAGTTTGGGACTGCTTAGAACCGAGCAGAACGGCAAAACCTTCTTGTATACCAAACAGTTCTGCAGGGTGCTAATGAAGGATTACTCAGTGCAGACAGTTGGAAGAGTGATACACTAAGCTTTTTTCACTTTCCGCAGTGATGTCCTCTAGTTCGACCAGCCTATGATTTACTGCATTAAAGCGGCCATTTCTCTGAGCGCTCGCCTTCTCACGCTGTGCCCCAGTTTCTTTTACCTCTGATGGACTCCGACACGTCTCTGTTTGCAGAGCCATTATCGATTGATACAGTAGATCACTGGAATGGTTGGCTGTGCCTTGGAAAGGTTTCTGAAGATGTGAGTGGAGTATGGCTCCTTGGCTACATGTGACCCTCACAGCCCCCATTTTAAATGGGGTGGTATGTTAAACGTAGGTGGCAAAGCTAGGCATACTTTTCAATCTCCATTTAATGGGCCACCCCTTTTGGAGCCGTGATGAGGCCGAGGAGGGGCATGTAGCAGGGAGAGGATCTCTGCCGTAATGACCTCATCTGCTTCGTCAGAGCATCTTGGTTACGTCTGCGTGAGATTTTCATGCAGGCATGCAACAAAGGGATTCCTACAGGATCCACGTAGGTATTGCACCTGGAAAAAAACGGGTGGATTCCATGGGAAATCATGAGTTATCGCCACCTGCAAAGCATATTTTGATGGCAGCCGTTACATTTTAACAAGTCAGAGGAAAATGAAAAGGGAAAGACAAGTGTGCCTTACTTTTACTTTCTTTCTCTCCTTAACCGTGCGCATGTGTAACATTGCATGCAGAAGACCTCAAGGCAAGTACAATCCAGCATTGGTGGTACCCTGCATGCAATTATGGACATCTACTAATTATAAGAAAGAATCTATCTAATCTTTTTATATACATTTTTTATATAAATTGTTAGATAGTATAATGAATTATAGGACCACGGAATTTGGATTTTGGCCTCGTCTCCTCTCTCGCTGTTTGTTCTGTGTAAACATGTTTTGCGAATGATGAATTACCCTTGTAATAATGTTCTAATCATTATAATAATTTTTGTAATGTATTTGTAATGTAATTTGGTAATATATGTGTATAATTGATTTATATTTGCATATGATATCGTGTCTAAGGTTTTAATTAACCAATTTTTCACTTTAAACTAATAAAAAAATAATTATTACTTTATAGAAAACAGTGTCAGACTGTACATTATGGTGCCGGCCGCCGCATGGCTCATTGGGTTCTAAATTACAGAGATTAGAGTAATAGATCCTTCCAAGTTATGATGGGCTAGATCTCCATTGATCGACGTGTCTGATTCCAGCACTTCAGGATTCTCTCCTGTATGTTCGGGCATCAGGGAACATGCACTTGGTCTCTTCAGAATATGCACCCACCTGATTGGCCTTTTTATCCAAAGGGGCTTGCTGACCTCATTTACTTTGGTTAATATGCAGGTGAGCATCTGTCCTACCATGCCTCTGCATCATACCATGCAGGTGCTAGGGCCGGGAGGATAGCTCAGGGGCAATGCACTGGTCGTGGAAGCAAAACCATGCAGAGCAACATAGGTTCAGATCCTGGTACCGCTCTTCGAGACTGGTCTCCCGCGTTGATATGAGGGAGTTATTAATTCATCATGCAGGATCATCAATATGCGAGTCCTCAAAGTCACAGTCTGGTTTTCTTCTTTTTGGGTATTCTTTCATCAGTCTGCTCTGTGTCCTTCCGAAATATCTTTACCTTCAGTACCCCAACACGAAGGCTCCGACTGACCGGAACCCTTTCAGTTGAGTGATAAGGTCTATTTATTCTCCAACTGAAAATGCAGGAGGACAGATGATGCAATGTTTGGTGCTCTCTGTAAAGACTTGAGATGATATCTCCCCCCCCCCCCCCGCCCCCTATCAAGTGTTTGGTCATTATTTTCACGGGAGCACCAGTAAGAGGTTGAGCAGACACCACATGTCCAGGGAGATGTGTTTGTGCAAGCCACTGTGGCGTTTGTAAGTTCAGTACTGGCCCAGGGCGTAGGTCACAACCAGGTCAAGCTGTTGTATGGGATATACCCCCAGAAAGATGGGTCCTGAGATGACTCGTCATGGCACCAACCTTCTACTTCACATGGAGTAGAGCTTAAGGAAGGAGTAACAATTCATAAGATATGTGGTCAGTTTATACATATGTGAAGAAAGGGGTACAGATTGGAGGATGGCATAAAAGGAAATGTCAGCGTTTGTACAGGCTTAGAATGCCATTACATTCAAACCCCCCTGGCCCCAATTCAAACCCCACTGATCCCAATTCAATCAATCACGAACATGTGTTCATTGCTAAATTCCATAAAACAGTGCACATCATAAAACACGTTAAACAGTAAATAACGGTTTATAGAAAACAGGTTAAAAAGTAAAACGTACATACAGCACCAGTGTGGTTCTTTCTTGTGTTAAACGGCTGTCTAGGATATAAAAGAAAAGCCCAGGGAAAACACAAGGGGAGTTGGCCATAACAAGGTAATGGAGCAGGTAAGAAAACCCATCTGTCTTAAAATCAATAAAAACATGGTTGCCTTGCCAATGTGCACATATGCTGGAAAAGACATGACAAAGGGTATCAGATCTTCTCTTGGTTCATCACATAACAGGCACCTGGTGTCATTTGGCTGACCCCTCCATTTGGCGTTGATGGCTTTGAGCAGTAAACTACTAATACGTGCTCTGGTGATGAGCTACTATCTTAGGTCTTATGACTCCATGTCAGGTAATCCTGTGAAGGGTCTCGAGTCCAGACAGCAACATATCTACGCGATCTAGACTCACGTGCATCTTCACTATGAGACATTAGAGTGCCTTAAACAGGGTCTCTAGTGCTTTATCCATTATAAAAGGTGGGGAGAAAAGTGCTTGCGCATTGAATTCAGCAAAGCTTTCTTTTAGCGTGTTGAAGCCAAATGATCCAATGCGGGCGCTGTTCTTTGTTAGCAGCTCTTTAATGATCATCTGTGCCAACGTTGCCCTGGGGTTTGACCTTACCCATAGCCAGTGCGTGGCTGGTTCCAGTCTCATCTCGTCCTCCGAGAAGCTCAGAACAACTCGAAATGGACCTCATCACGTGGAGCAGATCTCTGACGTTACAAGAGCTTCTTAATAAAGTCATTTTCCATTACTTGGAGATTAACAAAATTACAAAAACCCGATATCAATGCACCATATTGAATGTCTGCTTTTGCTTGTGTGCAATGCACCTTAAGACTCATGTTAAGGGGTTGGCATGTGGACATGGCCATACGAGTATCTCCCTCATTCTTTAGGCCTGCTTTGTGATGAGGCCATCCCTCCCATTAGGTCAGAGCAAAAGCGGAACCCCAAGTAATCAAATTCCGAGATCCTTGGAATAATACAGCCATTACTTAACATCTTGGGCATTTACCATTACAACCGATTTTGCCATATTAACCTTAAGATCCAGATAGCTCATGAATCGAGTGTATTCATAGATGAGCTTTTGGAAAGCTCTTGGTGTGCGTGCAATGAGGACTGTGTCATCCGCGTAGGCAAAGCCCTAGTCCTGAGCCGAAGAATATCGGAATTTGAGTTCACCAGGGTATCATATAATCTATTTATATAAAGTGAAAATACTAGTGCGGCTGACACAACCCTGACATGCACCTGAAATTGCCCTAATCACCACTTCTGATGCAAGCCTGACTGTTACAGTGTATCGCCATCAGCGCATTTGTAAGATTGATGGGGCAGTGCAAGGACTGGAGTACATTCCAGAGTTTAGGCCTGTTTACTTTGTCAAAAGCAGTGCTCAGGTCCATGTTTGTCAAATAGGTTGGCTCCTTTTTGATGTAAAGGGAAACTGCAGCCAGTAAACACAAGTTCAAGGCTTGTCTTCCCATCCTTAATCACAGCCGAAACCCCAATTGTATGTCTGCCCGCATACGATATGAATATAGCCACTGATCGCTCACATATCTTAAAGCTGTGTCAAGAAGTGATATGGGCCTGGGCTCGCTCTATTACCTTCATGGAAGACTGGGGAAATGACCGACAGTTTCCAGGTTCCAGAAATTCCACCTATCTTGAAGGTGGTGCTGAATGAAATAGTGGGAGGGGCGGCCCAGACTTCAGTCAGATCTCGAAAGAGGACCGCAGGGATTCCATCAGCGCCAGGGAACGATTGTGACCCTGACTAAGGGTTGCTGCCATCACCTCTTACATAGAAAACTCCAAACAGCAATGTGATTGGACATTGGCCTCGATCGCTCCTGCACGTTCATACAGAGTGTCGAAAAATAATCTATCCAATATCTATGCCCTGTCCCCTATGGTTTATCTCTGCGTTCCAACTCTAGTTTGCGTATTTCAAGGGCTTTCTTATATCTTGCCCTTGCCTTGATTATTTCTGATCTAGGAGAAGCCGCATTTTCATATGCTGTTCTGTACTTCTTATTAAGATTTCCTGTGGACTATGCCAAGATTTCATGAAATGAAGACAGGATGGCATGCAGATCCGACTCCCCCTTAAAAATCGTCCTAAAAATAGCAACATTCGGTGCAATTATGTCCCGTCGAACTAATGTTTTTATCAATTGTTTCCCCATTGAATTCTTCTTTTAGAGTTGGTATTGATTTCAGAACTCTCTAAGTGTGCTGTCACATTGGGGATTAATCAAATGGGTTGCCATTGGATAAGAAGAAAGGGGTGATGATCACTGCAAATGTCTTACCACCATGAATTTCTGGATAATATAACACTTATTCGAAAAGATATAAAAATAATATATAGTGGTGGTATCCTGTTGGCTTTTGAAAGTATATGGCCAATGATTATCTGTGGGAAAATGGTTGTTTATGCAGCAAAGGCCCCATTATATTAACCAAGTAGCACAAGAGTGAGGTCACTGCATTGATGAGTCCACTGCCCCCAGGGTTAGGTCTTCAGTTTAATCAAATAGGTCTGATGGTGGTCCATTCCCAATTGTAATTTTACAATCTCCACCCATCATCAGTAGGCTGTTTGGCTTAATATCCTTTTATGCAATTTCTGCCATAAATATCTGAAGGAGGCAAGACTAGTAATGTGTGAGTGTTTAGGGGGGCTATTATAGAAATTCACAATTGCCAAATTTTCACCAGAGCTAGTAGCGAGAAAGAACAACTGTACGAAGTTCATGTTAATTAATAAACACTTGATGGAAAAATTCAGGGATACTCTCGCAGAGATAGTCAGTCTCCCAAAACATTGTCCTGTGGTTTGTTTAGAGGCGTGAATAGCAAAGGTTGAAAAACCATCTAATACCAAATCATCCTGGGCCCAGGTTTCCTCGAGTATTATCAGATCATGTGTCTTTAGGAAACCTGCCACATCTCAATCTACGAATCTGGTATGCGCACCTGCGATATTCCACGAAAGCAGAGCGATTGTGGAAGAGTAAACATCCACCTGTGGATCACCCACAGAAATAATTGGAGCAATTGATGGGTTTGAAGGAGCATAAGGCATAACCTCCGAGTCATTACACATCAAAAGTAGACAAGATTTCAAATCTGTTGTCCGTGACCGCCGCTCTACAATATATGTGCATGCCTTTAATTTCAAGTTTTTAAAACATCGACTATACCAGAGTTGCTGAAAATATCTTTACAGATGGAGTTTGGGATTGGGTTCAATTTGGTGGAACACACAACTGGGCAGGTAACAGAAATTAGAAGAGGGAAGGAGGCTGGTCTGGCTACTTAAGTGCCTAGTTTGGGGGTAGCTGGCCAAATTAGAATTAATCAAGTAGGCTGTAAAGTTTGGATTGGAAAAGGTGATCACTACACAATCCGCCTTGCTAGATATAGGTGTTTTACCCACCCAGCCAATCCTTCTAGCTATGAGGAGCTAATGGGAATCTATGGCTGGTGCCATCAGTTTGCTGTTGATCCAACTAGAGGCTTTATTAATCAAAGATGTAGTAGATTCTTTAGTGCCCTGGTGAAGAACAGGAGTATCAATCACTGTTCCTATTAGTAGTGCAGCTGCAGGAGGTAAACTAAAGTGGCTCCACATCACCACGTCTTTCCTTAACATCTAGTACTCTCTAGTAGATGGAGATAAAACACACAGGGCTTGATTATGGAGTACTCTCACACAAAGATTTGCCCGTAAACGGAGCGGCGCACTCACTTTTGCTTTGTTAGGCTGAGTTACTGTGTTTATTAACCATGAGGATACAGGGGCAGTATCTTGAGCCATGTCTTCATTGGAAAAAATAAAAAAGAAAACCGATGGAGCTTTGTTTCCAAGGTCTAAAAGCCCTTTCTTTATGACCCCTATTATGTCATTCATTATCAGAGAGAGAGAGTGAAGAATGGTTTGTTTAAAGGTTATTAAGAAATCCATAATTGGTTGGAGATTTTCCTCTCGGGCCTTGGCTACCCGTTGAATACTTGGGGTGAGATGGGGAGCAGCTGATATTGGATTTGCTTTTTCCATGCTAGAACTTAATATTGTGGGGTTCATTTTATCCAGACTTGTATCAAGAGCGGTAATCAACAGGAAAGATTAGCATATAAACTATCTATCATCATCAAATGTGGTTTGGGATTTGTGGTGGGGTTTATTATTAGATCATTGCTACAATTTATGGTGTTAATATTTGTAGCAGTAGCTACCTGATCAGGAATGCTGCTAACCAGAGGGGAACCAAGTATCTGGTTTTATGTTCGCTGGCTATTAGGGGACACTCCAAAGGTCCCATAACTGGCATACAGGAGTTCGTTTTTGCTGCTTCTGAGACTCATTCAGCCACCAATATTGTCTCTCTTCAATTTTTCTTGTCATTTCTCTCGGGTAGGAGTCCAACAGTACTTGGGAATCGTCTTTCCCTTTCAATTTACCTTTAAAAAAATGTTTTTTTAAAAGACACCTTATACGAAAAAAATAGGGGAGCCCTCAAAGTGTTCAGTGTGGGATGCGGGCAAACAATGCAAGGTAAACCAAAAGGGAAACCCACACTAGGAAAATGACATAGCAAATGGTGTCCTGGTTCTTACTTATTACTCCAAAACAGTGTCTATTATGCTCATAGAGAGTCAATAGTAGAGAAATACCCAAAGTACAATTTGGAAGGTTTTGACCATTTTTAATGAAAAAAATAATAATATATACACAATATATCAAAAAGTTGGAGAGCACAATTGAAATGAATTCAAAAAGATGTTTAAACAAGTTATTCAAAAAGAGAGACAGTGAGTTAAACAAAGACTGTAAGATAAATTGTTTAAAATGCATAAAGAGACACTTTTTCTCAAAACATGGAAAAACACAAGGAAATCAAAAACAAAATCACTTTCAACAATCAGATTTTAGAGACCATTAAGGTCTAGACTATACACAAAAAGAGGGAGTGCAGTAAAATGTGCAAAAGAATTTGTAATCAAATCTTTTTTGTGTGTAAGTCATGATGAGCACATGATCATGTTTTGTAGAACTGCCTACGTGTCAGTTGTTAAACAGAAAAATAATTATAACAGTATTGTTCATTCTTACACATTTTAATATGCAAAATACTGGAGACACGTTTCGGCTATCGCCATCATTCTTGGCATAAGTATTTTGAAGCCTTCCACAGGGCAAATCGGACCTAAAGGGAGTCCGGAAGACAAAAAAGGGTGGGGAAGGGGAAGACCGGTACATATATGTATATAAAAATGTCAGTATAATCATAAATCATTTTGTCATGGGTAATTCCTGCTAGGACATTTTTTGGAAAAAAGGGGGGGGGATTGGTACTGCTTATTTGAAAAAAAGGAAAAAAGCCTGCATAGTACTCACCCTGTTGGTTGTTCAGGGGTGCGCAGACTAGAGAGCCTTTTGGTTTGCTGGTGGCTGGATTCCTCCTCTTGGAGTTGTGGGAGGACACCGCCATGAACTTTTGCTTTACGTTTCCCCTTCACGCGAAGGGTCCAAAATCCACACCAACACCAGGCCAAAGTCTCTACAATATTGATTAGAGATAAGGGTTGGATTATTCTCAGTCAAGCCAGGTGGATTCTTTGTGCTATGTTGGAAGGTGCAAATATACATACAAAAATAAAAATCATCAGCCTTGTTTAACAATATAATATAGCTGGCCTGTGGATAAAAATGCCACTAGTCAAGTACCCAACTGAGACAACAGTTAGTTCATTCGATGAACAATAAACTAAGAAAACATTCTGCACACTATAAAATCGAGACCATGGTAGTCATGACAATACGTTGAGCACACAAATCACTAGCCCACAGTAGCCAACCAGTTAATAAAACAAAGAAAGACCAGAAGGGGGCACAGACCAAGATGGTCATGTGAAGACAGAGCTCCGCCACATACCGTCCCTAAACAGTAGTTTGTGGCTTCACCCCGGGCTGTCTAGTGAGGCACATCAGAGGTTTTGACCGGCGTACATGGTGGGCGATGGGTGACGGAGCAGATTGCGGCCCCTCGCAGGATTTCAGACGGCATGGCCAAAATAAGAAGGTGGTGTGGAGCGCGGCTCTGAGAGGGTGAAAGGGTGCAAAAAAGAAAAAAAGAAGAACAGTGCCCTGGGATCGCACAACAGGTCGGGGGATCCGGCCAGGACCAGTGGTGGACACATACCGAGTGCAAAGGCCCAGGAGAGAAAGCAGAGTTGGAGGGGGAGCTCCAGCCGACTCAGCACTGCCCAACTGCCCGGAGGACACGGTGAGCTGCTGAGCCGGACCGAGCCTACCATGAGTGCGGAGACAGAATGAGGCCAGTCACAGCCCACTATCTAGCCCTGAGAGGAGCCTGTTGCCGTGCACTCGAGAGTGGGGGCAGATGAGGAGCCAGGGCCTAAGGTCACCAAGCCCCATGCTCACAGCCCTGCCGAGGTGGAGCTAACAGACTAACGGTCCGGAAGGCCGGTCCCGTCCGGCCCAGACTGGTGCAGACCCGGGTGTGGTTGCGCCAGAACCAGCGACAGGGAAGAACACGCTGACGAGGGCCTCCCCTCCCTCGAAGTGAGGCAGAGCACCAGCACAGACCCCAAGCAGGAAGGAGGTTAATGTTCCCCCCAAGAGTGACTGGAGTGAACAGCACATGCGGCACGCTTTGACATGGAGGTCCGTGGGGCACATTCTGATACATGGTCTGGAGTGGGGGTTGGGGATCCCATGCGAGGGGACGCCATCCTACCAGAGTTTCACAGAGGAAAGGGAGGCATAAAAGTTGACAGCTTCGGTGCTAACGGAACAAAGGGCTACACCCAGGGCCACATCCACAATTGATCCGAGGGGGTGTGGAGGCACTGGTACATGTCAGAAAGGACCCTGGGCCCCACCCTGCAGAAGAGGCGGGAGCTGGCTGGAATTACATCCCTGAAGCGCTATAGGAGGCAGGCGCAGGACATCAGGGACACCCGGCGTGTGGAAGACACAATGGCAGAAGGAGGGGGAGCACCAACACTGACCAGAGATGATCTGAAAGATATTCTATAGGAGATCAAGGCCATACGACCAGATATCCAAGCCTCCATCTGCGATCTTAAGGGCCGGATCGACAAACTGGAGGACAAGAAGGATGGGATGGAGAATAACCACCTACAGATGGACCTTCTGGATATGAAATAGGAGCCGAGGCTCACAGACCGAGGACACATTGCTAAAACTGGATGACCTTGAAAACAGGGCGCTGCAAAATAACCTGCGCATTCTTGGGGTGAGAGAGCAGAAGGGAGAGACAGCGGCTGACATGGGGAGGAAGGTACAAAGTCTGATCAATACCCTCTTTTTGGGAGACAGTGGAAAGGAAGTCCACAGAGGAGGTGGTGGAGGTGGCAGAGGTCCGTGTCTATAGTAGTCTGTTTCCTCCGATATAGAGAGAAGATGGAAGTTCTGGAAAAATCCAAGCAACTGCGACTGGGCAGTGTTCAATTTGAAGGAGACATAGTCAAGGTCTTTCAGGACCCGTCAGGCCTCACCCTCTCCCGACGGAAAGACTGTCGCCCTCTGACCCAATGGTTGACGGACAAGGGCATCAGGTACTGTTGGTCCTTCCCCCTTGGCACTATCCTTTGAGAGAGGTGAAGTGGACTACCGGGTCACCAGTGGCCAGGAGGCACAACAAGTCCTGCATGTCCTCAAGGAAGAGATTTCCAACAAAAACCCCAGGAAAAACGCTGGTGGGACGGCGATGGAGCTGGGCCAGGAAGGCTACACACGTGCTAAGAAGAGGATGCCAACGGGGAGGAAATATAAGAAGCTCAAAACTCACCGCCAGCGAAAAGCCCGCAAGGAGTGTAAAAAGAGGCCCTAGGCGGCTGGAAAGGTTTTGGAGGATACCGGTGGGAAGAGAGGTGTCAAGTGAGAGGATGGCGAAGTACAAGTCGCCCTTGGTGGCCCATCACTAGGTGGGCATCTCAGAAGGAAGGAGAAGGTCCCTGGTTCAGGGCCAATGGTTGGAGGGGGGAGGGGTGAAACAGCCGGATGGGCTATGGGTGCCCCTTAGTGTGGGCTCGCACACCCAATGGAAGTGTCAGGGGGTGGGATGTTAGGGGGTCGGTGGGGGGTGCAGTTCTTGAGCAGTTGAGTGTCCACACCATTGGTGCAATAGAGGGGTTAGGATATTTGTCTGAAAATCAGAATGGCGCATGTTGATAGTGGGGGCTGCGCCGATGAACTTAAGGTAGGGACCCTGATCGTTATAAGCCTGAATTCACCTACCAAGCATTCTTTGATGAGTAGGGAGTTTTGCAATAGGGGACTAGATGTCCTGATGATTCAGGAGACTAGGCAGGTGAGGGGGGAGGAAAGGCGCATACTAGGGGCTCAGATTGGACAAGTCTTCTGGGCATTGGGTCCCATTAAAAAGGGTGGAGTGGGCATTCTCCTTGGTCGCAGAATTAGGTTGGGTGAACCACAGGTGCGGAAGAAGGCTGATGGAAGGGCTTTGGTGGTCTCCGGGATTCTGATTAGTTGGTCAGACCACTGGTATTGCAATGGCATGCTACTAAAGGATGCTGTCTTTGCTGAGGAAATGAGGGTGGCAAAAGACGAATACTTCAGCCTTAATGACGCCAGGGAGGTTGGACTCGAGATGGTCATGAGGTGGGCAAAGCCACATAGAGAGGTCTCCTGATACGAGAAGGAACCACCAAGAAAAGGGTGAGGACCCACAGAATGGAGACACTAAGGTCGGAGATCCGTGAGTTGGAGGCCTGGGAACTGGGTAGGGGACAGTGGACGAGGATGGTTTGCAACTAGTGAGGGAGAAGCAGCATGAACTGAAGGACTTGGAGGTGGGGAAGGTGTTCTCCGGACTGCAATACCTTAGGCAGTGATACTACGAGAGGGGAGACAAGGCAGATGCCCTGTTGGCAGCAAGGTTGCTGGGACAGAGTGCAGGCCAGTGGGTGACTGCAGTTGAGGACTCAGGGGGGTTGCTACACTCCACCACGGGGGAAATCCTGCAGGAATTTGCCACGTTCTATGAACAGCTGAACAGTGAAGAAAGTGTGGCTGAGGAGGGGGAGAGGTATCTGGGGGAGCGCACCTGCTGACCTCAGATGAGGGGGAGGTTGAAGAGATGGATACTCCGATTATTCAGGAGGAGGTGCTTAGGACTATCAGTGGGCTAAAACTAGGGAAGGCTCCTGAGGACGATGGTTACAGGGCAGGGTTCTATAAGGCGTTTGCGGGCAATCTAGCCCGTCACATGGCCAGGTTGTTGAATAACATCCTGAATATGAGACGGGAGCCCCCGTCATTTGCCAGAGCGCTGATAACTGTCATACCTAAGGCAGGGAGGGAACCCAAAAGCTGTAGATCATATTTCCCCATATCTCTTCTTAACGTAGATGCCAAGATCTTTACTGGGGTTTTTGCCACAAGGATGGAGGGAGTCATTCCGAAACTCGTCCACTCTGAGCAGGTGGGATTCATCTGGGGAAAACAGGAAGCCGACACACTGTGGAAAACTCTCCATCTGATGGAGGCTGCATGGTTTATGGTCTTTCCATCGATGGAAATGCATCGAAAAACAAATCCATTGATGGAAATGCATCAAATGTAAATCCATTGAAATGCTATCTTTAACATGTAAAGGCACATATTCATCGAAACTTATAGGAATGGACAAGTTTCAATGGATGTGTACTTTTAAATGTAAAAGATATCATTTCGATGCATTTATTTTTCAGATTAAAACGTTACATGGGGCTGTCCAGTGCTAAAATCTTCAAAGTATTTCGGCACTGGCCAACTTCATGTAACGTTTCAGTCTTTTTCTAAACATTTATTTTGGGGGGTGGGGGTGCCCCCAACCCCCAAGGCACCCCCTAACCCTAATCCAACTCTAACCCTAATTCTAACCCCTAAATCTAACCCCTGCCCTACCCTTTACACTAACCCTAACCCTAAATCTAACACTTGCCCTACCCCAAAACAGCATCGAAATACCATCTAATTTTTTTCAAAGAAAAGTCATCTCGATGGAAATGATTTTAGATGAAAAAAATTTGATGGAAATGACTTAGATGCATCTGATTTCGATGAAAAGTATAGATACCAGGCCGCAGCGAAGGAAGCAGGCAACCTGGTGCTGGTCGCCCTCGACGCAGAGAAAGCATTTGACCGGGTTGACTGGGGCTTCCTTTACAGAGTCCTTCATAGGTATGGCTTTGGATAGAGGGTCCTGAAGGGGATACAGGTGTTGTACTCAGCCCCGGTGGCAAGGGTAGCATAGCAGCCAACGGGAGATTGCCACAGCCCTTCCAACTGAAGAGGGTCATGCAGCAAGGGTGTCCCCTCTCGCCACTCCTATTTGCGTTATCAATGGAACCGTTAGCGGACAGGCTGAAGAGGACTTCTCAAGTAGAAGGAATACAGGCTGTATTGTATTGTATTGTTTATTTATATAGCGCCTATACACAGAAAAGTGTTTCAAAGCGCTCAAGGGGGGTTGGGAACAAGGGGAAAAAAGAATAGGCGGTCAGAGCCCTTTAAATTCTGAGACGATAATAGCCTGAACAGGCAGAATACATGCGTAAAAATACATGCAACAGTTGAGACACAGCAAATAGGCTCGACAGCGATTCTGCAGTTTTACCAGTGCGATTAAGGGGCGAAGACAGGGGAGAACAGACAGACGATCTTCAGGCCTGTTGCATTTGGATTGTGCAAGTGCATAGAAGGTAACAGGGAGGGTGTTGGGGTGCAGACTGGGGTAAGTGCAAAGAGAGCCACTCCCTTGAGTTATTTCTAAGTGTCGTGAAGGTGGGTGGGCCCTGAGGCAAGTGTGATAGAGGACAGGCGAAGCTGCCGGGACCGGTGAGACTGAGGTACGCCAGAGGGCCAGTCAGCAAGCTGTAAGGAAGAGGAGATAGGTTACCAGGGTAGAGGGAGAGCGAAGGAAGAGTTGAAGACGAAGGTCTTGAGGAGTTTCCGCCGGGAGAGGGTGAGGCCTGATAGGTCCTGAAAGACCTTGACTGCATCACCTTAAAATTGAACACTGCCCGGCTGCTTGGAGTTTTCCAGAACTTCTACCTTCTCTCTATATCTGAGGAAACAGGCTACTATAGAATCAGACCTCTGCCGCCTCCACCTCCTCCTCTGTAGGCCCTTTCAAGCTGGACTTCCTTTCCACAGTCTCCCAGAAAAAGGGTATTGATCAGACTTTGTACCTTCCTCCCCACGTCCGCCGCCGTCGCTCCCTTCTGCTCTCTCACCCCAAGAATGTGCAGGTTATTTCGCTGTTTAAAAAGGTCAGGCTCAAGACGGAGGGCGGCAGGGAGGCTATTTAAGAGGGCCTGCTGGGGATAAGGATCTGCCTCCTAATCTCTGCTTGGAGAACGTGCTCACTCTCAGAAGGTTGGAGGTAGATGAGCGGAGGGCTTGTGAGGCACAGCATTTGGTAGGTGCATTGCAAGTAGGTAGGTCCCAGGCCCCAGAAAGCCTTGTGGACAATGCAGAGGGTCTTGAACTTGATCCTTGCAGCCACAGGGAGCCAGTGAAGGGATTTCAGCGCTGGAGAGATGCAGTCCCTTGGCTTGAGGCCAAGGATAAGTCTTGCAGTTCTGTTCTGGATGAGTTGTAAAGGGCGCAGGGCCGAAGAAGGGAGGTTGAGGAAGAGGCTGTTGCAACAGTCCAGCCTACAGAGAACCAAGGCTATGTAGAGAGTTAGCCGCTGGGGGAAAGTGAGAAAAGGTAGAGTACCCCCGAGGAGGTGTAGCTGATAGATTTTTTAGAGATGTCAGATGTGAGAGGAGAAGTAGAGTGGAGTCGAAGATGATCCCAAGGTTTTTTGTGTCGCAGGAGGGTGCGGGCGTAGGGCAAAGGCAGGCCGGATAGTGGAAAAGTGGGAGCAGGGGTCCCAATGAGAATTATCTCAGTCTTACTGGTGTTGAGGCAGAGGTTGTTTGCAGCACATCATGACTGAATAGCAGTCGGATATGAGCGAGGAGGAGGAGGCGGCGGCTGAGGGTAGCCTGAAAGATACTTGGAAGGTACAGGTGAACATGGCAATGACACGTGCCAAGGCAGTCATATAGATGTTGAAGAATCAGGGGGAGAGGTTAGATCCCTGGGGAATTCCACGGGTTGAAAAAGCGAGTTCCACCTGGGATGGGCGGTCAGAGAGAAAGGTGATTAACCATGCCAGGGCCTGACCTGTGATTCCCAGGGTGTCACAGAGACGTGCAATCAAGATCTTGTGGTGAACTGTGTCAAAGGCAGAGGAGAGGTCAAGGAGAATGAGGACAATGGAAGTGTCGAGATTTGAGAGCAGGTCTTCACAGGTGTTCAGCAGAGTAATTTCCGTGCCTCTGGATGCACTAAAGCTAGACTGATGGTCATGGAAGCAGCCAATAGATTCACTGTAGAGGGTCAGCTGAATGATAGCAAACTTCTTGGGGAGAGAGAGTTCAAGGTGGAGCTCTACGCAGATGATATAATGTCCACTTGGTAAATCCAATGAGCTCAATCCCGGTGGCCCTAGAAATAATCGAAGAATATGGCACCTTTTCAGTGCTTAAGGTCACTAGGGAGAAGTCGGTCATGTTCCCCTTCGCGGAGAATGGCCAAAGGGATATAGAGTGCCTCCAGCCCCTGGGGTTGAAGATCCGACTGGCGAGCATACAGAACTTGGGGGTCACCATGGTTAGACCCAGCCAAGATATGGCAGAGGCAAATTACCCCCCTCTATTTCATATCCTATTTAACGACATGACAAGTTGGGGTAAGGGGCGGATTTCATGGATGGGGAGGCTGAATACATTAAAAACGAACCTTCTCCCAAGGATATTGTACCTCTTTCAGATGTTACCCATTAGGACCCGGAAGCCCTCCTACGGGAGGCCAAGACCCGGATGGTGAGGTTCCTCTGGCAAGGCCACAAACCAAAGGTGGGATATGATGCACTGATACTCCCCAAAGAGAAGGGGGGGTGGGGTTGGGCTCTTAGAGCTATACCACAAAACTGCACAAATGAGAGCAATGGTGCCACACCTACGGGAGGACCCAGATAAACGGTGGGTTTACCTTGAAAATTACTACATGCGCCCCGCCACAGTAGGGGTGTGGCTCTGAGATCCAAGTGGTGGCGACTACCAAGGAGAATCAGAGATCACCCATTTCTTGGTGTTTACTGGGAGGTCTGGGGCAAGGGAGTTGGAGGGCAAGAAATTACTAAATGGCACCCTCTGATGAGTCACCTCTGGGCCCCAACGGTACAGAACGAGATACCGGAACCAGAGAGATGCTAGAAGTGGTTTGAGGCAGGATTATCCAGGGTGGGGTAACTATGTGTGCAAGGGATGTTTATAGGGCTGCAGGAGTTGGAGGCTAGTCTCGGAAGGCTGTCTGTACTCCTCTACCTTAGGCTGAAAGGGGTTTTCACAACCATAAAATTGACAGATCAGGTCCAAAGAGACCTCACACCCGTAGAGAAGGTGATATATGGACACACAGAGATGAAGTGTCCCATCTCATTACTTAGGGCACTGCTATAAGCGCAGGAGTGCAGTTGAGGGTCTATGGCAGAACTGGGAAAGGGACCTGGGACTGGACTTGAATACACACCTTTGGCAGTTCATGCATAGGAGGGCCTTCAAAACATCAGTAGCCTGCCAGAACAAACTCCATGGTGTGAAATTACTGCATCAGTGGCTATACGACCCGGTTCGGCTCTCCAAGAGGTTCCCCACAGTGAGCCCTGTACTGGAATGGGTAGGGGGACAGAGCTGACTACTGGCACATGTGGTGGAGATGCCCGAAAGTCCAGGTATATTGGGCTGAGGTCCTGGGATGGATTAAAGACGCGGGAGGAAGGGAAGGGGTGTTGGACCAGATGTTAAAGCTTTTTGGCCTGGACAAACAAGAGGAACAATGGCACTCCCTGCCGCATAGGACCCACTTTCTGCTGTTAGCTGCAAGGGCATGCCTTGCCAGACATTGGAAGAGAAGGGCACTCCCGAGTCTTAAGGAGTGGTTGGACACAGCTAGAGACATTTATCATATGGAGAGGATCACGGCAGCCATCCATGGTGGAAGTGCCGACATTGAGGGGGAATGGCAGAAATTCAGAAACAGTTTTGGACCAAGCAATAGGACGTGCAACTAGCATGTATGGTCTTGCTCGGTCCCGGCTCAGGACACACACGGAATGCTACTAAAGCGATCCCAACCTCTATAAGTTCAAACTAAGTTGGTGCTTTGTAATTTAAACCGGACATCCCAAGAACAGTGATGGCTGAGGGCGGGGAGAACAGTTGAAAGATCTTGTGTTGGAAACATGTGCTGAGGGCTAACATGCACCGGCTTGTTTGTTTCTTTCCATGTTACTTCAGAAAATGAATCAAATTGAATTTACAAAAAAAATAAAACCTTTATACGATCAAACCTTGAACTAAAAAAAAGTAGAGACAGAGTACAAATGTAGCCTATCCCTGATAAAAATATCACTGTAGTTAGTTGCAATTGCAATGTAACATCCACCTTACCGCTCCTTGAGGATTCCAGTTATTCTTTTAGGGAACAAAGTCTGGAGATTCTCCAATGACAAGTTCTGGTAAGTAATGGGTTTAGGTAAGTACGCCTTTACCATGGCAGCATTAGGATCAAAATACAAATTATTGCCCAGGGAGAGGAACACCCGGCGGCTTAAGAAGCAGCCAGAGTTTGTCTCTCCCCCTCTCCAATGGATCCTCGTCACTTGTTCAAGAGTGTTCTATCCCAAGCACTGATTAGTTAATTATGGGTCTCCAAAAGGCCTTCAAAGCAACTCCAATAGAAAGTCACTAAGGGTGCCAAGTCTCACACCAGAGGTGGTTGCCAGGGTCAAACAATGTGAAAAATATCCGCTGGGCGGCATAGTTTAAGCGTGCAGACCTTAGGCAAAAGGGAGGGGGATAGATGCAAACAGTAATGAGAGTCAATATAGTGAGAAGCACTTGAAATGGTGGCAAGTTGATTAGCCAAGGTGATAAGCCAATGTGGAAAAGCTGTAAATGAATGTGTATTCCGCTCTCACTAAGCTCCACTTCAATGGAGGGTGTGCTAACGTCTGGCACCATCTGCATAAGTAGAGGAGGAAGCAGGAGGGTGTGGCTAACTAGCCATCTGAGCGGCTGGGTAGCTTGGGAGCTCCTGATGATCCTTAAGAATCCTTAGCAAGTCCGCCCGAAAAACCGAACGCATACGGCCCCCAAATGGAGTGGAGACTGGGGGAATGCGTGTAGAACAAAGTGCGCCAAATCATATCCAAAAACGGGAAGTAACAGAAGACATATTTGCAGGAAACGGCCCGTGGGATCTCCATCAGGACGAAAACAAAATGGCCGCCCGCTGAACAAAGGAACCGAATGGGAAGAAAAGCAAGCGCGAGGTAGAGTGCAGCAATATGCACGCGGAACGGGACTTATAGCTCAAAAGTCACACGCCAGCCAGAAGGGATAGCTGGACAACAACTACATCTGCCTAAGAGAGGGAGGGGCGAGATGGCCCCCGCCATGCGAGACACGAATACGCGACCTGAACTCAGGACCTACGAAACATTGTGACCCCGGGTAGAATGTGCCATGAACCCATGAACACTGTGGCTGCATGGCAGGACGCGAGGTAACCAGCACCCGACAGAGCATGTGATCCTGGTCCCGGCAAAGTGGAAAAGTCAGGAGGAAAGCAGAACACGGCGGGCTCAATAGGGGCCAAGATAGAAGCAAGGTGTGAGACCAGTGAGGGTCCTACGCACATGAGGAAGAAATACAGCCGACAAACAACATGGAGGTCTCAGATGCCCTACAGTACCCAGGACACAAGGAAACTACGCAGCGCACCTAAGCCAAGGCCAGAAGGGGCCGCTGACTAACTGAGTCACGCAGCGCCAGAAGAAGCCTGCAACGTGGGAGTGGAGGGCTGCTCTCACGGAGCGAGGAACACAGACGCGAAGGCTTGCAAGATCCACAGCAATTCAGACATGGTAATAAAGCTCCCGTGAATCTAGGGTTGTTGTCACAGGCCAGTAGAAAGTAAAGCCCCACAGGAGGGGAGGCCCCGGATTGGCAGGACTTCCAAACTGTGCAGACACAGAGATGGTAACGAAAGTAAGTGGGGCCGGCGCCTGAGAAACAGTTAAGGCCCCTCTCACCAACACATGGATAGGGCCTGGCACTAGAAGAAAAAAGTGCCATAATAAACATTACAGAGCCCCCCCACCCCTGAAAAATGGGTCAACAATAACTAGAAGGGCAGGGGACCACATCTACTCAGGCAAAGAGGGCAACCACCAACGCATGTAAGGGGGGGGCCCACAAGAAGGGCGGAAAACACCTAAACAGAGCCCAAGTCCAGGGAAGTAGCCACAAGACAAGAAGCTGGACAAGGTGGGATAATCAAGGAGCTCCGAGGTGAATGTGGAGCAGCCAGATGATGAACTCCACCGAAAAACTGCTAATAGCAGGTGCATCCTAGCCCAAGCTAGGATAACCAAGCACCTCCAATCACAGAACGAGGAGCAGAAACAGCTGGCACATATTAGCATAAAGGACCCTCAGACCCCAACTATCTCAGGCAGACATACCCAGTGAATTGGCAATGGCGTCCAAAGTGCCTAAATCCAAGGGGAAGCAACCCACCATGTCAGACTACACCAAAACCCTGCAAACAGCGGAAGGAGCCAGGAGCAAAGACAGAAACATGCAAACTGAAGCATCACGTAGGCGCAGTGACCGGCAGATATTGGAAGCGATAGCAGACCTAAAGGCCTCTTGGCAAACTAAACTGGAGGCAGCCATGGCAAACCTCAAAGTATCGCTTGAATTCAAAATTGATGCAGTACAAGTGGACGTGAATCTATTAAGACAGGACGTGCGAACGATTGCTGAGCGCACGGGCGAGATGGAGAAGGAAGTACAATCAAACACAACTGCCTGCGCAACTCGCGCATTGGAGATTCATATGCTGCGCCAGCAAGTGACCAACCTGGAAAACAGGGCAGAAGAGGCCGAAGGGCGAGCTTGAAGGAATAACATTTGTATCGTCGGGCTTCCTGAAGGTGAGGAAGGGGCAAATCCCACAGATTATGGGGAAACCATGCTGCTGCAAGAAATCAACGGAGGAGCACTGACCCAAGGATTTGCGGTGGAAAGAACACACAAGCACTAACTAGGAAGCCTGCACCTGGAGCCCTCCCACGCCCCCCCCCCCAAGACAGATAATCGCCAAAATATTGAACTATCGAGACAGAGAGAAAATCTTGGAACGCTTTCATGAAGGGGGAACGATACGGAGAGCATCTGCGTCTATAACAGCGTACCCGGACTACACACTTCAGGTGCAGGGACGGTGGCAAAACTACGTAACAGTGAAAAGACGATTAAGAGAGGCAGGCTATAAATACATGCTCATGTACCCGGCAAAACTGAAAGTATTCCACAAAAACAGAGCACTATTTTTCAAGAACCCGGAGGAAGCAATGTCATGGCAGGATGCGCAGAATGGCCCACCAGGAACAGACGACCAGCGGAATGACGAGACAGACAAATGAAACGACTACACACAGAGACCGAGGTGCTGTATAAACCATGTCAGTGGGGCTGGAATAAAGACCCATAAACAGTAACCGGGAGATGAACCTGGAATATAGGCGGGCAAGCACAAAAAAGTATAAATACAGGAGATACCGACAACCCACATTCGTACCCCAGCAGATATATTAGTGTGGTTGCCAATAGAGTGGCAACCCCCTGCTGTGTTCCTAGCATCGGCATAGCCATGATAGGACAACATGCGGGTTAGCTTGAGATCCAGGGATGGAGCTGGGCAACAGTTGGGGACCCAGAGGGAGGGGGGTGGGAAGAGTTGGAGAGTTTGCAGTGAAAATAGAGAGCGAGCTTATATCCATACAAAAGCATATAGGGGGCGCAGGACAAGGAGGGACGGGAGATGGATGAAGATGGGAGACCTTAGAATAGTAACCTGGAACATCAGGGGACGCAATAGTTATTTGTAAAGGAACAAGGTCATGATGTATCTGAGAAGGCAAACGGTAGACATCGCCCTACTACAAGAAACCCACCTCACCAAAGAGAAACAAGAGGCGGTAAAGAAAAAATGGAGGGGAACCACCGGTGGGGGGAAAACATTCAGCGTACGCCAGGGGAGTAATCACCTGGATAGCGCCAAACGTACGCTTCCAGCTGTTGCAGGCCACAGCGGAGCAGGACGGGAGGATGGTGGTGATGCGGGGTATGTTAGAAAACAGAGAGCTGTGCATCATCAACACATATGCCCCTAATCACGGCACAGTAGCCTATTTTAAGACATTATATAGGAAAATTAGCCCACACCTCGGAAGCGCAGTCATATGGGGAGGGGACTTCAACTGCACGATAAATCCCAAAATGGACAGATCAGACACAAAACTAGACAGACCTACCCCCGCAGCTAAAACCCTATAGGCCCTGCTGGGAGATTTCCGTCTGAAAGATGTATGGAGGCAGCAACACCCGAACGATAGGCACTATTCACACTATGCTGCCCCACAAAAGCTATACACGAGACTAGACTACATGTTCGCCACTCCGAAACTCATTGGGGAAATTGTTAGGTCAGACCACCCCTCCCCTCCTTGGTTCTGGAGTGGTGACACCAGCCCCCCAGAGCCAGGATTCCAACGTGGAGGCTCAGAGCTAAGGGAGGACCCAATCGAATATTTTGAAAATAACACTGGCAGTGTAGAGGGTAGAGTCAGAGGGCACTCTATGGCAGGCTTTCAAGGTAGTGGTGAGGGGAGCGGCCATATCCAAGTCCAAGGGGCTCCAAGGGGGGCATAACGCAAGAATTACAAAAGACCAAAAGGGAGAAAGAAGCAATCATGAAAAGTGGGGATACCTCACAGGAGGAGGCTGAGACTATGAGCCAATTACAACAAGAATGTAGTGAGCTCTGGGAAAGATTAGGCAACTTAAATTATAAAAAATACATTGAAAGGCAACATGCGGGAGGGGACAAACCGGGGAGGCTGCTAGCATGGCTATATAAGAACGAGACAGGGAGAAACAGGCCAACTATGGGACACCCAGGAGAGCGTAAACGAGGGATTCCTTAAATTCTACCAACACCTATATGAGGACGCCGGGGAGATGGCTGAGCAGGATATTCAGGAGACGTTAGAGGATATAGGGTTACCTAAACTGAGTGCAGAACATAGGGAGAACCTAGATGCCCAAATCACAATAGAGGAACTAGAGACAGTGATAAAAACACTTGCCTACCAGCAAAGCCCCTAGGGTAGACTGGCTCCCTAGCGAATTCTACAAAACATACAGGCAGGAGTTCCTCCCCCCGTTACTAACAATGCAAAACAAGGCCTTCGAGAAGGGGAGACTGCCGGAATCCCAGAGGGAGGCGATATTCATTCCGCTCCTTGAACACAATAAACAAAGCACAGACTGTGGGTCGTACAGACCGCTATCCATGCTAAACCAGGACAGTAAAATTCTCACGGCGGTGCTAGCAAATAGACTTAAACAGGTAATAAATAAACTCATACGCCCTGACCAGACTGGATATGTCCCAGGTAGAAGTATATCTGATAACCACAGAAGGCTCCACCACATAATAGAACAGGTGGAAGGTGGCCCATGTGAAATAGCAATAGTCTCGCTATACACGGTGAAAGCCTTTGACTCTGTAAGATGGCCTTGGCTGATGGCGGCCTTGAAGGAATATGGGATGGGGACTGGGTATCTGAGGTGGCCCCACTAGCTAGAGTTAAAACAGGAGCCATCATCTCAGACAAATGGCAACTCAGTAGAGGTACTTGACAGGGCTGCCGTTGGTCCCCCGATGCTGTACATCCTAGCACTTGAACCTCTAGCGATTTATCTAAGACACCAATAGGAAGAGATAGGGGTTCACACTAAGGGGGGACCGCACTTGATATCATTGTAAGCAGTACCCAGAGGAGAACCTACAATATATTTTGGAGGTGATGGAGCATTACACGACACTCTCCGGCATAGCGGTTAACCCCAAAAAATCATGCATTATCCCTTAAGATACAAAGGAGTCCCATAGGACAACCTACCGACCTTGCAAATAGCCTGGGAGACCAGAACATTCCGATACCTGGGTATTAACATATATCACACAATAGGAGACAAACACAAATATAATACGGAAAAGGCTGTAGAAACATTAAAAACAGCATGGGGTTCTGGGCGAAGCTCCCCCTAGCCATGGTGGGGAGGGCGTCTTTGCTGAAGATGGTGGTCTTGCCCAGGCTACTACACTTTTTCGTAAACATACCACACATGTTGCCCAGACGCTTTTTCACCAAACTTCAGAGTCTATGCAGAGGTTTCCTTTGGCATAACACCAGAAATAGAATTGCCTTATGGAAATTACAGAACACATATGATAAAGGGTGCATAAACTTGCCGAACTTTGAGATATACCACCCAGCTGGGCAGCTACAATATGTCGCTAGGTGGCTGTCGGAAGACACGACAGCGCAATACAGACTGTTAAGGGACGAATGTGACCCGTATGTTTTGAAAGAACTGATATGGCTACCCAAATCAGAGCTAAAAGGGTGATCGAGATTGCTAGAACTAGGCTGGAAGACATGGCACAAGGCGTGCCGTGCAATGGGTAACCCGACCCCATGCTCCCCGCAGGCACCACTTGTGACGCTACGCGGGGTAGATAAGAAAGGTGATCCGGAGACATTGGGAGAAGGTAGGCCTGGCAACTCTGGGAGACATATGGCAAGAGGGAAAGGCATTAGATTTCCAAATGACAGTTGATGAAACCGGGCTACACCTGGGGTAATACATTACTTACACCAGAGTGGTCAAACGGGTGAAGGGGACGTGGTCCGAAATAGTATTAGCAGAACAACATGACACTGCAATAGAAACGATATACGATATCTCGGAAGGAGGACATGAGGTATCCCGGATTTACAAACTGGTGATGTCTAGAGTGGGTAAGGAGGTGTCCCAGTTGAGACTGGATTGGGAGGAGGAGGCAGGAGTACCCATGCAAGATGGGCAATGGGAAAGGGCACATAGATACCATAAAAAAGTGTCCAGGAATGCGAAACTGCAGCAAATTCTGCTGTATATAACCCACAGGGCATATATGACCCCCCGGAAGATTGCCAGATTCAGGAGCACAGAAGTGCAAACATGCCCCAAATGCGGGGAGGTGGATGCAGGGATGATTCATATGTTCTGGGCATGCCCGGAGGTGGAAGAATTCTGGGGGGAAGTTAATCAACGTCTAACTGAGAAGGGAATTAAGCTAGATGTAGAATCTGTGTGGGCATGCATGGTAGGGGGATTCAACAGACCACGCAACTTGAAACACTTGAGCAAACTCAAGGACCTGGCCTACATTCTGGCTAAACGTAGAATTGCTATGAGTTGGAAAACACGCCACAGACCCAGAATAGAGGTATGGTGGCATGATCTCTTGAAATGGGCCGAGGCCGAAACAGTAGTATGGTATGAGGCAGCCAGCAGTGGGGAGGAACACAAAGTGGGACCTCTGATAGCAATGGAGGCAACTGGTGGCTACAATGTCGGGATCTACCCAAACCAGCCCAAGCTAACATGATACGACCGAGAGCAGCGAAGGGGAAGAGCCCCCAGAGACATGACATCTGGAGATCAATGAAGAAAGCTTGAGTTAAGGCGGGGCAGGGGGGAAGACAGTAATAAAGATGTGCAAATGTATGCTAAAATGCTTTAAACCGAAACTGTTGGGAGTGTTGGTTGATATTGGTTTGTTGTAAAAACCAATAAAAATTGTTTTTAAAAAAAAGTAGAGGAGTTAGCAGGCAGGGGCGACGAGAACGAAACACAGTATCAACGCCCCCGCCTCAAGACTACAAGAGCTCTCTCTCCAGAGGGGCAGTTCCCCAATTTGCGCAGATCATGATTGTGGTACACCTCCACCTTCCCTTCCACTATTGCTGGCTGCCTCCCAATCCGATAACATCTCGTGAAAGTTTCCCATAAAGGCCCATAGAGTCCACATAGCTTTACTGCGGGAACAGCCTACTTTCGGCCCCGCTGAACCTTGGATTTAGCAGTGAAGTTGAGAACTGCTGGGAACTGTTAGGGCTGCCCACCTCCTTGCACGCTACTGATAGCAAGAACAGCCTGCTTGCGGCCTGCTCCACTTCCCCCCAATCTCTTGGGTTTGAGAGCCTTCTCCTTTTCTTCCACCCTTCCGGTGTCTGGGTTTTTACCCTTTTCTTCTTACTTGTTACCGATTTCTGCTTCTGCCCTAAGCCCCACAAAAATAAACTCAAGTGTGAGATTGTCCTAGAAGGCCTCTCAGTCTCAGCATGGACCTCTTCATTTGTTTACTGGAGTCCCTAGTGCCTTTCACTCTGTCCTTGTGATTTTCTCCAAACATGACTCCCCAAGTTGCTACTTGTTTAATTTCATACTTGGCTATATGGACTGCTTATGTAATTTTAAGGGCAGTGAGAGCATTGTACGTGTTTGTGCCCTCCCTGTCTCACACGTGCAACTAAATAAAACAGACACTCCCCGGACAGGGAATAAGGCAAAAGAGAGCAGGCTGCGAGAGTTCAAGGAAAAGTTTATCTAGATCTCTGAGAGCGCTTTGACAAAGTTAATGTTACATCACATTATATTGGCACAAAGAGGTGTCTAACATATGATACTATGATGGACCCGGATTGGTCAGCTGGGGTGGTGCTTTAGGTGTGGGCATCATCTCGCCCTCCTGGTTGGTTGCTCGGTTGGCGGGAGGATGAACGTCAGACATCTGTATTCCGGATGAGTGAAGGTCAGGTCGTTGTGAGACACTGTGGTCACTATCTAAGCTAACATAACTCATTCTCTATAATGCATGCACTAAATATTAGTGATTCAAAAGACTCTCAGTAGTTTATCATGTCTTCTATAAAAGTCATTCAAGTGTCTATATCATCTATAACATTTGGATTATACAAGTCATAGGTTAGGGGTCTTGACCACCATAATACAATACCCAGAGTGTATGTCCACACGTGCAAGACTCTCAGGTATGTGACATTTGTTAGTATTGGGCACGATAAACTGCAGCAGAGGTCTAATGTTAGTTAGGGGTCTGCTAGGTGGGCATCACGGCACCGTCAATGGACTGGCACATGAAAGGAATATCTTGCAGAGACACAGGGTCAGAATGGCAGTAAGTTTCCATTGGTGAGGGTAAGAGGGCAAGGACACTTTTTGTGGAGATGGATGAGCTATGTGCTTAGCTCATGTTGGTTCACATGCAGGACAGCGATCTTAGAGGAAGAAAGATGTGTTACATTTATTATATGTTGCAAGCACCTCTCCGGCTTCAGCGTGAGAATTGAGCTGCAGAGTTTTCCAGTCAGAGTGGGAACGAGGGTGGGGGCTGTGTGCTCTGAGTCTGGCTGCTGCGGGGAAAGGGAGAGAAGCATTTCGTACTATCGCAGTGAGGCCTGGTCACCAAGATGGAGTCGAAAGGGGGTACAAAAATGGATGCCCTGTGTCCTGCTCAGTGGTCCCATCTACGCAAATATAACCCAAAGTTAACATCGCATAAGGGCAAGGGGCGAACCCACTACTGGAGGGACTTGGTCCGAGTCTTGTACTGAGAAGTGAAGAATGCGAGGGGCCTGCTGGCACCTCACTCCCACACATTCCCCCCTTTCGTTACATCTAAAATAACGAATATTTATGTTTTATTCTTTTCGTTCTCCCTCCGGTAGTACTCAGCCTCTGCAACTGCTTCGTCCTACGCTGGGGTACCCTTTATTGGCATCCATGCCCTGCACACGCTTCTCAAGCTGTTCCCTCTTCTTGCATATTCGTCTGGCATACACATCAAGTAGATCCCACCATCTCCGTCTAAGTCCACCCATACCTCTCTGTACCATTGCAACTCCCTTGGCTCCCTTATCGTTGTATGATGCAAATTATCAACCCCGTCCCCATATTACCTGTAAATGGCTGCCATTCTGTATTGCGGTGTGGTGTATTCCCCTGTTTGTATTTGTGCATCTATCATGGTAGCTACCGTTGTCGGTCGGCCCATTATTACCATCATCATAGCTGAGGTAGGCATGCTTTTTTCACAACACCGGAGTCCCAGTTGGCACACACAGAAGAATAGGAGCATAAAGACGATGATGGGGACGAGTATTTTCAATGCCACGTTTACCCATGATGGTATCCAGCTGAGCAGATTGTCGAACCATGTGCTTTCCTCTGCGCCTCCTTCTGTTCTCATCCTCTCTCCTAGACTGTGTACTGCTGTTATCACATGTGAGAGTGTCCCGTTATCAGCATCTTCAGTTGGCAGGAACGTGCAACATGCCCCCCCAATTTTTCAGCAAACACCACCGTCCATCGCCGTGAGGAGATCTAGGACATATCTGTTTTGCATTGTCATTAGGCGCAGTGCGCAGAGCTCTATTTTTATAACGTTGAACCCTTCTTCAGTGTCGTTAGCCAGTTGGATGAGCTCCCAGCGCACTACCTGCAACCATTTGACGTTTGTCAATATGCTTGCAGTCCTGGGACAAGAAGTGAGACGAAAAATGTCTCTGCTGATGAAGAGCTTGTGTTTCTGCGGGATCTCAGCAAGGAGTTTCGATGATTCGGATGAGATATGGTTGGAGGATCTTTTGCTCCGTGACAGTTTTCTCTTTAGTTCATCTTCTGACAAAAGTTCGTAAGCTGGAGCATCTGTTATCATTAGTTTGGGTGCTGTCGATTGTTCAGCCGATTGCCCTGCTGCCGATATGCTAGCCGATTCTCCCGTCGTTCCTTGGATAAGGCTTTCAGGTATTACCATCAGTGCTTTATGGAGGGTGGCTAAGGCACATGTACCTTTCCATGCTGTTGGGAGGTGTAGATAGGCTTGCTTGCCACAAATCCAGTACATGTCCATGAGTGCAGCGGTGCCTTTCTTCATGTCAGGTATGATCACCGTCTTGTTGCATCTCCGTGTCTCCACCATGTTCACTCTTCCTTCCCCATGGAAACAGTTCATGTGGTATCTCTTTCTGTATTTTGATAGGTTTTTCCAGGGCTGTGACCCATGTTAGCTTTGTGACATGTTGCGACCAGATGGGGGCACATACTTCTTTTATCCATTGGAAGGTGTTGTTGGATAGCCCTCGGAGCACCTCTGCTTTACATTCGATAGTTTCCTCGTGCCATTTATTTTCTGCATACCTCGTCCCCCTTATAACAAGAAACGGTTCCTTAAGGCAAACTACTCCTTGGCGCTTGCTGGTGCATGTTCTCTCATTTTCCAGTTTTTCCATTGTAACGGTGTGCGCTTGGAAGTTACTTTTTATCCTTCACAGAATCAGATGAATTAAACATTGGGCCTCCGACAAGGGCACTTCCTGGGGTATTAACATTTTCGGTGTTCCTGATGCATGCGGAATGAGTGAACAGATGTAGCAGCTTTCATTTGTTGCCTGCTTCGCCGTGGCACTCATGTCCGAATACCATTTATTTGATTGATCAGGGTGGCAGGGATCTTCTATTTCGTCTAGCCCCAGGTCATGATAAATGTCGTATCTTTTCTCTCCCGCCCCCCTTTTTCTTCTCCTTCTCCTTTTCCCCCTTCGTTCTCACCTTTTTGTAATGTATTGGGAACATTCCATCCCAGGCTGTGTCATTGTTGTTCGGGGTGGCATGTATATGCTCATTAGCAGCAGCAGCGTAATATGAGGTAGGGGGTATGGTTGTCTGTGCATATGTATTTGTGTAAGTTACATTATTTGGCCAATAATAATCGCCATCATATTCATTAAGTTCATAATCATTACTCATATTCATATTTGGAAGTAGCAAGGCGATACTTGTTGGGCCTGCGGTGGCGTGTTCTGGAGGTTGCATTACAATTGTACCATTAGCTTTAATGTCATATGTTTCTTTCCACATCGTCTTTACCCCAGTCCATATCAAGTGCGACCCTTCTCGTATTAAGTTAGCCCCACTCCCCCCCTTGTGCATGTCATTAACCAAAGATAGAAGGGTGTAGTACCAGGCCATAAAAAACAACATTACTGACAACAAAACTGCAGCGCATTTTAAAACACATTCAACATTACTGAATCTATTAGCCCTAATGGCATCCCTATTGCCATCTAACATTAATCATCATTTCTATTCATGTTTGCTCATATCTCCATTACACGTTTATTTTTACTATGGAGAGAAGGAGAGTGAAAGAGTGATGGAGAAATGCGAGAAACAATAATCGAGAGGAAGAAGAGAGAAAGAGAGGGGGCGTGGCTAGGCAGCCATGTACTAGGCTGCTCTTCCCATGAGCTCCTGTGATCCGAAATTGATCCGGACGCACGCACGTATTTCCAAAACGCAATACCAGCTAGAAAATATGTCCAAAGCAATCAGAATGTAAGAGGACAACAACGCATGTTGCTGCAAGAAGATTGAATGAGCAGATCGGAAGATATGGAACTCTGAGGTTCACGACGGGCACTACGGAACTTGCAGCAAAATGGCGGCTGCCCCTGGACAAAGGAGCCCTTGGATGGGAGGACTGTGATTACAGTGAATGCCGGAGAAGACAGAAGAGTGGGCGCTCCTTGCGGGCACTGACAATAGTTTCCAGCATAGAACGTTAAGCGATACGGTGGAATGTAATTGCTCGCACCGGAGCACCTGCAGGACTGCAGCCGAGGGAGATTGCCCTGGGGGCAACTGAGACGGCAGCGAGGACGGCCCCAGGAAAAGTGAGGGGCCGGCAACGCTGCAGAAGCCGGAGGACCCGGCAGAGTGGATACGCAATGCCCGCAAGCTGGAAAGAATTTAGCGGCTCCAGGCGGGGCTAGATGAAGCCTTGACAGCCTCGAAGGAATGGGTGACGGCGCATAACACGGCAGGCACCCTGGATGCAGAAGCAACAAAGCGCGTCTGCAAAGAACGAAAAGGCAAACATTGAAAAGGCCGGACGGGACCCAGTTGGCCCGTATTGTATAAGTAAGATGTGGGGAAACGTGGCCATTGTTGCTGGCAATGGAAAATAAACAAGCAGGATTCCATAGACTGGAAACCGAAACTGGTGGTGAGCCCGAACTCCTGAGGCGCACGGAGGAGTTCGCAAACTGGACTGCACAGCACAACGAGCAGAGCGAAGTAGCTTGTTGCCGTGCGTGCATCAGAAAAGCTGTGGTACCGGCCCCCAAGGAGATCGGGAGGCACGGGAGCACATCGCGGGTGCCCCCCCCCGAGAGCAGGAACAGCGGCGCGCACACGCGCTGGGTGGGCGTTGCTGGCAGGACACCCGCGTGAGCGGGCGACAGACTAAGTGAAGGGCATCCACAAGAGGCTGCAGTGCGCGCATAGACAGGCCGAGGGGGGGGGGGGCTGGAAGCTGCCTGGAGACTGTGATGGAAGATCACAATCCCCGGGAGAGGGGGGCAAATGAAACCCCACACACCACGTGATCACTGGGTGACAGCAAGCACACCCAAGATTAGCTCAGGAGGCGACATACATTGGTGATAGCTGCAGCAAATTAATAACATTCAACCAAAGCCTGAAGATAGGCTAACCTACCAAGGAGTGGGAAACTGCCACTGAAAACAGGGCGGGACAACAACGGCTGCAGCTGGTAGTGTGCCCCCCTCGCCCCCTGCTGTAATCGACAAAGGAAGAGAACTCCTGGTAGGGTGGACAGTGTGCCGCAGGGCCCCTTCCCTGGGATGCTTCAAACAGCGGAGCGATCAGTTACGGCGACCCTATGATGTATATACTGGCCATTGGAACGCATTAACCAGTGAACTGAATGAACATGCCCCAATGGAAGCGCCATTGCGCCTCTGGTAACAACGAGGGACGAATAATGGGAGCCGCTGGTACTATGCAGGGCTGGGATGACCAGTGGGCCTATGAGAAGCACAAGGAGTGAACAGTGGTCTTCACCAAGCAAAGCAAGGCATGCACAGCGGGCTCAAGCAGCCAGGGACATAGTCGGTGGTGCGTTGCACATAAGGAGCCTGGAGGCTAGGTGACTACACCAAGGGGTGGCGTGGTCTCTAGGACGCAGTGAGACATTTGGTACGTGGGAGGGCACAACCCACTCTGAAGTTGGAGCTCAGCATACATAAGCTAACGCCAGGGCTCCTCTAGGATGGCTGCCCCATACCCGGGGAGGTACGCTGGTGCCGAGCTTATATAGAAAAGCAGGACTGCACATCTGAGGCCAGTCAACCTCGGGTGCATAACTGAGGCTGCAAGATGACGGGGCGAGGGGCTGTGAATAAAAATAAGAATAAGCAATCCACGATGGAGGCATTCACCAAAACGCAACAATCTCCAGCAGCCATAACGTCCAAAGACTTGATAGCACCGGGGGAGAGTGCTGCAGTGACTAACAATCATCAGATACTAGCAGCCATAACGGAGCTGCGAGACTCATGGGGGACAGCGATGTCGGACCTGCGCACTTCCCTGGAGGCTAAAATAGATGCAGTAGGCATAGAAGTTACCCTGCTGAGGCAAGACGTCAGGGGGCTGGCGGAGAGAACGAGTAGCTTGGAAAGTGCGGTGAAAATCAACACGGACACCAGCACTAGCAACGTAAAGGAGATCCACATATTCAAACAACAGGTAGCTAATCTCGAGACTCGGGCGTAGGAGGCAGAAGGGAGAGCGAGGAGGAACAATATCTGCGTGGTAGGGCTGCCGGAGGGAGAGGAAGGACAGGACCCGACAGACTACATTGAGAATCTACTCTTACAAGAAATAGGGGCTGAAAAACTCTCGCTGGGGTTTGCGGTGGAGCGCGCACAGAGCCCTTATGAGGAAGCCTAGGCCTGGGGCCCCTCCCCGAGTGATCATCGCCAAAATACTGAATTATAAAGATTGCGAGAAGATACTGGAGTACTTTCGAAAAGGAGGGACAATTGAAAGGGCTTCGAGCACCGTCACGGCGTATCCTGACTATACAATGTTGGTCCAGAGGCAACGGTACAGCTACGTGACAATCAAAAGGAGGCTACGTGCGGCTGGCATAAAATACATGCTTCTCTACCCTGCGAGATTGAAGGTGGTGCACAAGAGCAAAATGCATTTTTTTGATTCTCCAGAAGAAGCAGCAACATGGCTGGACCTGCAGGGTTGCCCGGAACAAGACTCGGAGCAGGCGCAAGAGGAACACGATAAATGACTGGTACACTGTATGCATACTTATAAGGCGCAGCGCGAGCACCTTAGTGGTGCATAGATGAAGATTGATACTGTTGGGTGCGACTAAGTATGGCTAACATTTTGTTAAGATACCACTGTCTCGAACGAACTTTAAGGACTGGAATATAGCAATAAGTAAACATGTGTAAATTGTGTAGCTATGCGTAGTTAAACTGAAGGGAATAGGAGCGGCAAGGCGAAGCACCCTACCCCCCGAATTATAGTTGGCGTAGTAGTAGTAGGCTAGCCACTAGGGCGGACTCACCCTGCGGAGCTTCGAGTACAGGCAAAGGCCGGAAAGGGCTAGATGCGGGGGAGCCTGAGATCCAGGGATGGAGCAGGGCAACAGTTAAGGGGAGTGATGTTGGGGCAGGGATGGGAGGCGGGAGGGGGGGGAATGGGGAGTTTGGGGTGTTTTTGGTTAAGGGGAGTTTAAAATTGAGTAACGAGTCTATGTGGAATGGAATGGAACTTAGAGGCAGACTGCACCTGTGGGAGGTGGAATGGAATTTGAATAGGCCATGGGAGACATTAAAATAGTCACATGAAATGTACGGGGGCTCAACTGCTACTTAAAGAGGAACAAAGTTATGTTGTACCTGCGTAGGCAAAAAATAGATATTGCACTGCTGCAGGAAACCCACCTCACACGAGAGAGAATGGATAAGATAGCTGGGAAATGGAAGGGAGTGATGGTGGGCTCATCATACTCTGCTTATGCGGGAGGAGTGCTTATTTGGGTGGCGCCACATGTCCCTTTCCAGCGATTGCAAGTGATAGCTGAGACGGACGGGAGATTGGTTATATTGAGAAGGCTGGTGGAAAACAGGGAGATAAGTATAGTCAATACGTAGGCCCCGAACCAGAACAAAGTGGCGTACTTTAGAACATTGTGTAATCATTTGAGCGCATGTGTGGGAAGCGCAATGATCTGGGGAGGGGACTAAATCCAAGGGTGGACAGATCGGATGGGAAGATGGATAGACTGGCCCCTGCGGCCAAGGCGCTACAGGCATTGCTAATGGACTTTGGCTTGGAAGATGCATGGAGAGTGAGACACCTCCAGGAGAGACAATACTCACACTATTCTGCCCCACAGCAGTTATCCACGAGGTTAGACTATGTCTTTACCTCACCTGAAATGATAGCGGAGATCACCCAAATAGAGTACAAGGCTAGGGTCCTTTCGGATCACTCGCCCCTGATTCTGGAATGGCAATACTGCCCCCCGAGAGCGAGGATGGCGCCTACAAGCAGAAGCGCTGAGAGACCCCTTCTTTAGGGAGGACCTAAGGGAGGAGATTGTGAACTATTTTGAAACACTGGGAGTGTGGACTCAGCGGGAACACTATGACTATGGGAGGCCTTTAAAGTAGTGATGAGGGGAGTAGCCATAGCAAAATCCAGGGGCCTACAAGGTGGGATTCTAGCTGACCTACGGGAGACGGAGGAGAAACTGGAGGAGGCTTTGAGGGGCAGGGATCACACAGCAGAGAAGGTGGAATTGACACTCAAGCTACAGCAAAAATGTGGAGAATACTGGGACAGATTATATAACCTCAATTACAAAAAATATGTAGAGAGACAGCATGCAGGTGGTGATAAGCCGGGGAGACTTTTGGCGTGGTTATACAAGAGCGAGACTCCCAGAGTCACAATCAGGATCATAGAGAGAGAGAGGACGGTAGCGTAGCAGACACCCAAGAGGGAGTCAATCAAGCATTTATGGACTATTATAAAGTATTATATGGAAATGATGGCGGAAGTAGCCGCGCTATGACGAGAGAAGCGTTGGAGGACATAGGATTGCCAAAGATAAGTGAGGAGGAGAGAGAGGAACTAGATGCACCAATTACCTTAGAAGAGCTAGGGGAGGTGGTGAGGCAGCTGCCTACTAGCAAGACCCCGGGGACCGATGGACTCCCAAGTGAGTTTTATAAAGTGTACATAGAAGAGGTCGTTCCCCCATTGCTAGAAATGCTAAACGAAGCATTTGAGACGGGATGCTTGCCCGAATCATTGAGAGAGGCCGTCATAATACCGCTCCCCAAGCCCAACAAGCCTGGGCACAGCTGCCGCTCCTACAGACCCTTGTCGATGCTGAATCAAGACAGCAAGATATTGACAGCTGTCCTAGCAAATAGACTGAAGAAGGTCATTAGCAAAGTAATACACCCAGATCAGACGGGCTATGTCCCAAACAGAAATATTACCAATAATCATAGACGGCTCCATAGAATTGTTGAGAGGGGTGGCGAAAATGATGAGGATATGGCGATTGTGTCTTTGGACGCAATAAAGGCCTTTGATTCAGTTAAATGGCCATGGCTGCTTGCGGCCTTGGAGTGTGGGTTAGGGCCTGGATATGTAAGGTGGGCAAAGATATTGTATAGCGAACCACTGGCTAGGGTTAAGACAGGATCTGTGATAGCGGGAAGATGGCAGCCCAGCAGGGGCACCAGGCAGGGATGTCCGTGGTCCCCAATGCTCTACATATTGGCCCTGGAACCTCTTGCAATATACATGAGACAGCAATATGACATCATAGGCATTAAGGTAAAGGGGGAGAGACATCTGATTTCCCTGTACGCTGATGACATGTTGCTATACTTGCGATACCCAGAAGAAAATATCCAGTACATTTTGGAAGTGATGGAGAGATTCGCTGGGTTGTCCGGTATAGCGGTGAACCCCCAGAAGTCCAGCATGTTCCCATTGGGGAGGTACATAGGGATCACAGCGGAGCGATTGCCTGAATTGCAGGTTCCATGGGCGGTCAGTACATTTCGGTATCTAGGGATCAACATATACCATAATGTGGAAGAGGAGCATAGGTGCAACACAGAAGTAGCTATTACAAAAATTGAGAAGTGCATGCAATTCTGGGCCAGGTTACCCTTAGCAATGATGGGCCGGGGAGCAATGCTAAAGATGGTGGTTCTACCAAGGCTTTTGCACTATTTCGGGAATATACCGTACCTGATCCCTAAGAAGTCCTTCACCAAACTGAATAGCATGTGTAGGGATTTTTTGTGGCATGGCACGCGGAATAGAGTGGTGTTATGGAAGCTACAGAATTTCCATGACAAAGGTGGGATAAAACTACCCAATTATGAGGTATATTATGTGGCAAGCCAATTGCAATACGTCGCCAAATAGCTTTCTGATGAGGAAACCTCGGAATGTAGGCTGTTTGGGCGAGATTGTGCACCATTTTACTTGAAAGAAATGATGTGGGCACCCAGGGCGGAAATGATGGGGCGCCCTAAAATGCTGCTATTAGGGTGGAAGATATGGCGCAGGGCATGCCAGATGATGGAGAACCCGTCCCCATGCTCTCCGCAGGTGCCACTGGTTGTATTAACGGGGGCAGATGTGCAGCTGAGAATGACAATCAGGAGCCACTGGGAACCGGTTGGGGTGGCAACAATGGGAGACATCTGGCGGGAGGGCTCTAGAATTACTTTCAAGGAGCTGCAAGAAGAAACTGGGTTGCACGAGGGCCAGTACATTACATATTACAGAATGGTGCAGCGAATTAAGATAATATGGCCTGAAACAGTGCTGGAGGAGGAACCAGATGCCACCATAGATACGATATATGACATAGAAGGGGGTCATGATATTTCCAGAATATATGAAATGTTGATGTCTAAAGTGGGAAAGGAAGTCACGCAGTTGAGGATGGACTGGGAAATAGAAGTTGGTGCCCCGATGGAGGATGGGATGTGGGAACGGGTGCAGGGGTATCATAAGAAGGTGTCTAGGAATGCGAGACTGAAACAGTTACAACTATATGTTACACATAGTGCATACATGACACCTTGGAGGATATCGAGGTTTGAGAATGCAGGACGGCAGGCATGCCCCAAATGTGATGAGGAGAACGCGGGCATGGTTCATATGTTCTGGTCATGCCCGGTCATTGAACGTTTCTGGAGTGCAGTAAAAGAGAAACTGGAGAAAAAAGGGGTTAAGATCGTAGTGGACACAGTGTCGGCCTGTTTGTTGGGGGGGTTCCCAAGGTCACGGAAGCTCAAGCATGTGAGTAAATTGAAGGACCTGGCTTATGTGCTTGCAAAAAGGAGAATTACCATGGGTTGGAAGACCTGCCATATGCCAAATGTGGAGGTGTGGTGGAGAGATTTACAAAAATGGGCCGAGGCAGAAACCATGGTGTGGCAAGAGGCTAGTAACGCAGGGGGGGAGGAGGAGACCGAGTCCCTGATGGCCTGGAAACTTTTGATAGCCGAGCTGTTTGGGTCAATTGAAGACCTGGCAGACGCTATAGAAGGGGAGACCGTACCACAGGATGCAGAAACTGAAGGTTAAAAGAAATAGACTCGTAAAGGGGGGAGGGAAAGGGAAGCAGCGACTAGAAATGATGGATGTATAATGAAGCGGTTGAAGGTTGCACTGCTTGTTTGGTTTGCATTGTTTTGTTGTGTGAATAAGTTAATAAAAAAAAGAAAATAAAAAAAAGAAGAGAGAGAGAGTTGAAGGGGAGAAAATAAAAACACATGTCCTAACTTTTTCCTTTTGCAGATACCTTTTCATCAGACATCCTAGGCACTACTTTTCAATTTCACTTGTAGTAGTACTAGCGTGTTCTTGTTCGCTCTGTGTGATTGCACTATCGCACGCCCTTCTCACACCAATATTTCAATCCTTTGACCTTCACCGCAATGGGTGTACTATATATAACCTCGTAAGGGCCGTGGAACCTGGGTGAATTCTATCTCCTTACAAAACTGAGAACATACACTTGTGATCCTGGCATCAACGGCCCACTTGGGCTATCTGTAGCTGGTGTTGTAGTATTTGTTGCTACATTCTCAGTTAATGGTGGTGCAATTTGTCGCATTATACTGCGTACTGCGCGCGTCAACTGTGTTAGGTATTCCTTAAATCCCTCCCCCAGCACTGTGGCAGCCCTGTGTGTGTCTGATGCTCTCCTAATTGGGGAGAGTGGTGTGTGTATTTGCCTCCCAGTGACAATTTCGTGGGGGCTCAGATGATGATCCTTACATGGTTGAGTTCTGAGTTGGAACAGTGCTAGGGGTAAGCAATACACCCAGTTTTTATCAATGTGTTACACAATTTTGATAATTTACTCTTTAGTAATCCGTTGATCTTTTCCACCATTCCGTTCACCATCGGATGATAAATGGAACACAGTTTGTGTTTCACCCCCAAGAGGGACGTTACTTCCTTGAAAAGGTCATTCACAAAGTGTGTGCCGTTGTCTGATCTTATCACGTCACATATTCTCCATCGGGAGAATACCTCCTGCACCAGGAACTTTGCCGCACACTTTGCATCTGGGTGGGGACAGGGACCCGCCTCCACCCACCTTGAAAAGGGGCATACCACCACAATCAAGTATCTTGCTCTATTACATCGCTCTCCCATGTCAGTGTAATCTATGTGGAGTTCTCTGAATGGTCCTATTGGTCTGGGCAGGGTACCACACAGTGTTCTTAATGTCATCCCTGAGTTGTATGTTTGACATGTTATGCATTCTACAACAAATTTTGACAAGTGTTCCTGTAAATTGGGGACCAACCAATTTTCCTGGATGTCTGCAGCAATGTGTTGTTTTGTTACATGGCCGGGGAAGTGCAGCTGTTGGAATGCTACTTCTAGTAATTCTACGGGCATCACCACCTTTCCTGTTGTCTCCTGCCTCCAAATGAGGTCTGTGGCTGATTGTTTATATCCCTGTTTATTCCACAATTCGTGCTCTTCCTGTGGTGCTCTCTTTTGTAATTCTATTATTTGTGCTATTGGGGTGTTACTGTAGGCCTCTTCTAGTGGTCCTGTACTGGCTGCCTTTACAATGCATTCGTGTGTAGGTGTTGTATTGAAATACGAGGCTTCCTTCGCTGCCACGTCGGCTGCCGCGTTTCCCAATGAGATGGCGTCTGTGTTGTTGGTATGGGCTTGGCACTTTACCAATGCCACTACCGACGGTACTGCTAATGCATCTTTTAACTCATTCAATAATTTTGTGTGCTGTACTGGAGAACCATCTGCCCGCCTGAACCCCCTTCTACGCCATTGTGATAACCCTGAATGGACTGTGGTAGTGGCATATGCTGAATCTGAGTATATAGTTACTGCGCATCATGTGGCTGTGTGCAATGCCTCAATCAGTGCAGTTAGTTTCGCTGCCTGTGCAGAGTAATGGGATGGGAGGCGCTTTTGGACAATCGTTTCATAGCCAACTTCCTCCATGCGCACTACCGCCATCTCTACATGTTTTTCCCCTGTTTCTGGGTTTATTGATGCCGAAACATCTATGAAATATATTTCTCCCTCCTCAAGGGCATTTCCACTTGCTTTTGGAATGTCATCACCCTCCATCTCATAGGTGGCACAATCGTGTTCCTGTATGTCCTCTGTTGTACATGGCTCTGTAATAAATGTTGCTGGATTCACTGTCTTTCATCTGACCACATGTACATTGGGGCTAGAAATTATTATTTCATACGCGGTTGCCCACTGGGTTGTCAGGGTTGATTTTGATCGCTCAAGAATTGCAAATAAGGAATGCTCTGTATATAGCGTTACTGAGCATCTCATCACAATGGTGGCGCTCTTTTCAATCGCGAAGGCCGCAGCTGCGAGAGCCTGTTCGCACGCAAAGTGGCCTTGCATTACTGGATGTAGTGTTCCGCTATAATAAGCCAATGGCTTGTGACCTAGTGATGGCTTTTATGTCAGTACCGCTGTCATTAGCGTACCAGTAAAGTGTGAGAACAAGAAAAATTCCCTCTCTTAATCTGGGTTCGCAAGAACTGGGGCATCAGCAATGAGATCTTTTAGTCTGAAATATTGTGTCATCATTTCCTGTGTCCATTTTATTGGGGCTCTATTCTTTTGTGCCTCTTTTAACGCTTGCAGCAATGGGCGGGTGTACGCTGCGTAATCGAGGATCCAAGCTCGGCAATAGTTACATATGCCAAGACATTTTTGCATGTCTTTCACTGTTTTTGGTATTATTATGTTACATATGGCAGCTGCCCTGTCTGGTAATATTCGTTTTCCATCTTTAGATACTAACTGCCCGAGGTATACAACCTCGGCAAGACAGTATTGCAATTTTCCTTTGTTCACCTTGTACCCTTTGGTAGCTAGCACATTTAGCAGTGCTATGGAGTCTTCTCTGCACTTTTCTTCTGTCTGGCTACAGACGAGTACATCGTCCACATACTGTATAATAGTGCTCTCTACATCTATATTTCCAATGTCTTCGCGTAACACTCTGTTAAAAATGCTAGTGCTTTCGCAATACCCTTGGGGGAGTCTGCGATGTTCATACCTGTTGTTCCCTAATGTGAATGCTGTCAGGTATTGAGATCCTGGGTCGAGTGGTATGGAGAAGAAAGCAGTCTTCAAATCAATCACAGTAAAACATGTTGATTCTTTTGGTATGCTGCACAATATTGATGCCGGGTTAGGCACTAATGGGAACTCTTTTTAAATGACATCATTGAGTGGGTGGAGATCTTGAATCATCCTCCATGCCCCCCCTTTTGCTTTTTTGATTGGGAAGATAGCTGTGTTGCACGGGGAATTTGATGGTACTATAATGCCTTGGTTTAGGAGTGCATTTATAGTTTCCCTATTCCCTTCCTCGGCTTCTCGGGATATTGGGTATTGTTTTAATCTCGTCGGTATGGCACCTGGCTTGAGTTTGATCTTTATTGGCTTTACTTCATGTAGTAACCCTACATCGTGGGGGCCTGTAGTCCAAATTTTAGGTGCTACTTTTACCATGTCTTCCTCAAATATTGTTGGTGGGGCGTTAACACTGGCCAGGAGGGGATTGTGCACTTCTCTGTACTGGATCATAATATCACATGGTATGCTTATTTCCATTATTATCTCCCCATCATTTTCATTATCGGTGAACAATTCTTCGTCTGTTATGTCTCTTAGCATTAGGTTTGGGTCTATGCATAACACAGTTCTCCACTCACACCCATGCGCGTCCAATCCTATGACCACAATGTGTTTGCTTAATACCTGACCTGCCTCTATGTCTATGGACATGATCGTGCCTGGCACAACATCTGTGTGCGCAATTGGGCGGAATTTAAAATCTGATGTGTTCTCCATTCATTTCTTGTTATCTCTGGTACCACTCGGGCTAACACTTTGATGCAATAAATAAACATGGTTATGTCAATGGGTATTCCTCGCACCACAATTTCATTCGTCACTGTGTTAATCATCAACATTGCTCGTACTGGACATACTCCTGGGGTGGAGCATACTATTCCCCGCTCAGTAAATGAAATGGTCATGTTTAATTTACTTAGCAAATCTCTGCCCAGTAAATTGATCGGCGCGTCTTCTTGGTACAGTAAGGGTGTGCGCACGGTTTCCCCCTCCCACTGTTATATCAAGATCTTTAGTGTAAGGAACTTTTAAAATAGCCCCAGAGAACCCCTGCGTTTCCAAATTCCTGCCTGAGAGCGGAAACCACCCTTCCATAACACATGATTTTTCCGCTCCTGAGTCTACCATGAAGATAAACTGCTTGTTTCCTATCTCGGCCCCCACTAGTGGTTCCTCTTCTGCAGGTAGGCTGGTGGATAGGACTGGACACGCAGGTGTTCCCTGTGGGCTGTCCTAGTCTGCATACCTTTCTTGTCCTGGTACTGAAAAGACATGGTCTCCGACCACTGTTACGCCGCAAAATGGCAGAGGTGCGCCATTTGCAGCTGTTGCAAAACAGTTACTGTTCGCATGCCTACAGCGTTTTGTCTCGCCATGGGTTGCTGTGCGCCGTGATGTGGCTGTGGGGGTGGCTGTCTTTGCTGCATTTGGGGTTTGTTATAACATTGGTCTTGTTGTCTTCCCCCTCCCATTGGTGACCCATAGGGGCTACCTGGGTGTGGGCATCCCCATCCTTGTTCATTTTCCATGGGCTGTTGCCCTTGGAAATACCCTGAAGGCCGCATTCTGCAATCTCTTGAATAGTGTCCCCATATTCCACAGTTCCAACACGACCCTAGCGGTCCTCCTCTCATCCCCTGCCCACCAAATCCTCTATTCCCCATACCTCCAAATCCTCCTCTCTGGCCATGATGCCCATCTCTTCCTCTTGCCGGTATTTCTTGCCACTGTTGTCCGCTGTATGACTCCTCTCCGTTCCACTGACCTTGTTCTCCTGCCGTCTGCAATGCTGCTATTGTCACTGGCCCACTTCCTGCTCCTTCGTCTGCCTCGTTTCCTCTGTCTGTGGTTACGCTGGCGTTTACGGCAGCGACCTTCACCATTTTGTTCTGCACCAGTTTCGCTTCGTCTGCCAGCCTTTTCTGTGCTATCTCTTTTTCCCTCTCTTTGATCCTCCGGCAGTGGTGTACAATTATACTCTGAATCTCAGGCCAACCCTTGGCTTCTATCCTAGCTATTTTATCCAAGGTCTTCTGTACCTCTTCGGGAGCCCCTTTTTGATGATAAAATAGAACAAGGCGGTGGACTGATTCCACGCCGTGCCAGTTTCGCTTCTCCACAAATCTTGCACCCGTAGTATGAACTGCGTAGGATCCTCATTTTCCTCCATTGTACACTGCATCACTAAATGTAAATCTGGAATGTCTGGAAACATGCGCCGCAATGCGTCCCATACTCGCGCTCGAACGGTGAACCATCGTGGTGGTCACAACTCGTCACTCCTGGGAATCCTGTCTTTTCCCATACTGCGTCTGCCTGATCGCCTACTGCCGATACTAACAAACTTTTTACGTCGCCTATGGCTAATGGCACCCCTGCCGTGTGTTTTTCGAACGCGTGTATCCATTTCCCAGCTCCTCCCGATAGTGGGGGGAAAACTTTCAACAAGTTATTTTTATCCATTTGGGCCCATGGAATGTAGTGTGGCCTACCTGCCCCTTGTGTATCAACGGCATCTGTAACTTATGTTTCTTTCCTGTCTTACTTACCATCCCTTTCTTTATCTTACTTACCAAAATATTCCCTGTTCGCTGTCTTAATCTACCCTGCCATCGTGGGGGTGATCGCGGATCCAGGTCATCGAAATGATGCGGCAGTGGGGACCCTACGGCCGCCACTCCTTCATATTCATCTAGATAACTCCAAACCTCTTCTATCTCTGTTTCTTGTTCGTAATTCTCCTCTTGTCCTTCCCCCTTGCTGACTTTCTGGGGTGGATGGATGTATAATCCTCACTGGTTTGTCATTTAGATGAAACAGGAACTCTCCTGATTGCCATTCTTTTTCTCGCCCTTTTGGTATGTGTGTCTCTTGAGTCGATATCGATCGTGCCGGCTCTGAGATTGCTGGCGCCATCTCCCCTGCTGTGTTTATTGAAGGTGTGGGATTTGCCGTAGACAATGGTGGTATCTCCCCTCCCCTGGCAGCATTTGACCTCTGTCGCACAATGCTCTCAGCCGTGTTATTTCCATCTGCGTATGTGCTAGCTGGCGGTCTAACTCTCCGGTTAAGTGTGCTAAATTCAAGGGGGTGCACTTGTCGGGCCATACAAACCTCCATTATCGTAGGGCGGTGGTGCTGTAGCTACAACTCCATTTGAGGGTGTAGGGGTGAGACATGCCGGTACGTATATAGAGGCTCGCTGTACCCTACTGCTGGTCTTGACATTAAGGGATATATTTTAGTTGTGTCACCTTCAGCTGTAGTGGTTGTGCACTCGCCCTTTGGCGTTCCGCTTGCCTCTTCCTGTGTTTTCGGGCTTTCACTCGTTCTTTCCTTACCTACCTCTGCTGTGGGTGTAACCTCCTCGAACATTGGCCACAGGTCCAGTACTTCTCTTCTATTTTGTAACTGTTTCCCCTTATATCTTGCTAACAAGTGTGTGGACACTAAATCTAACACCCGTTTATCGAATGACCCACCTTCTGGCCGAATCAGCGTCACACTATCTCCTTTTATCTCTGTCAACCATTGATCGTGGTACTTTTGTATCTTTTCACTGTACAGCGGAAGGTGTTGACAAATATGGGCTAGCGGTGTTATTCCCCCATGATGATGGTTCTCCTTGTGCCTGTGTGTATGGTTGAATCTCAGTCTCCTTCTAATCACCCCTCCACCCACTCGTCCTTCCTTCTAGATCAACAATATATTACGGGTCTTTCAATTACTGATAGTTTCTACGTGCACATATATCTATCAACACATGTCAGTAAGCAATGTTACTAATGTGATTATTGCCTTTCCAAATTCAACAGTTCACTTTTGCATGTATACAATTTTTATCAACAAATCAATTGCAATTCTTGAAAACAAATAGACGGAACATGAAAAACATCTAACACATATCATGCACATGCACTACCTGCGTGCTTTTATTTCCTCTCTGTTCCCGTTACCACTTCGTCCCCATTTCACCTATTCTCCTCATTCACTCCACCTCTTACACCTTCTAACTTGTTCCCAAGAATTCTCACTTACACGGAAAAGGAATATTCTAAATAACTACTCCGAGTCTACTCAATATACGAGACTCCTACTATTTTCTCTTTGTCTTCACTTATTTATTCTGCACTGGACGAGAATGCTACGCGGCGCCGCCTTCTACCCCGTTTGGGCTAGGATACCTCTTCTCTTCTTCTCTTCTCTTCACTTCTCACAAAACCTAATGGCCATATAAAGGACAGATCAGAAAAGCCTCATCATCACTCACACAGGCCCTACTCTTCCCTATAATCCGTTAACACCTGTTCCCCTGTTCCCTCCTACTTTCCCCTTACCTTTCCTTGGTAACCTTCGCTACCGGCACTAACGTGTTCAGCCAGGTGATCCGAGGGTCACCGTTTGTGGTCCGACCCCAGTCAGGCTCGCAGCGTGAGAATGGAACTGCGGAGTTTTCCAGTCAGAGTGGGAACGAGGGTGGGGGCCGTGTTCTCTGAGCCTGGCTGCTGCGGAGAAAGGGAGAGAAGCATTTCGTACTATCGCAGTGAGGCCTGGTCACCAAGATGGATGTTAGGCTCACCTGGCTCCCACAGAGGCGTCGATCTGGACTGGACTGCTGCGGTCTCCACCAATGTGACGTGTAGGGCCGAGATGACGGACTGGACTGGCCCACCTTGCTTTGTTTGCTTGGCCCATAGGAATATTCTTCTGCAAGTGGAGAAAGGGAATGAACCACCCGTGGAGTTGAGCGTAAATCCCCCCACCCCGCTGTTCTCCCCTCTGATCACCTTGGATGTTCCCTCTTATAGTCTCACCTGATGATTTGAAAAGATGAGCTCTCCATCCTGCATTGAGCGCAGGGGCGCGTAGATAACCAGTTGCTTCACTGGCTCGAAGGAATTGGTGAGTTCCAGGACAATATTGACTCCGATATTCTCGGCAAGACGCCGTAAGTATGTAGTTCGTAAGCGTTCAAATGCCTGACTTTCACTCTTGTCCGATTCCTTGAAGGTTGCATCTTGACACTGCTGAAGAGTTCCTCGTGGCAACCGGTAATGTTCTGGTAAGGATTTGTATTATCCAACACAGTTCGATAAAATAATGTCCATATGTAACCTGTTGCTTTCTCCCTTATTCAGGCGCGGAGAGAAAGTATGAAGTCTCGGGGAATTATGCCTCCGGCGGTAAAATCAGGTAAGTCTTTTGTGGTGAGGATGGTTCCCCTTGTTAGTCCCTTGTTTCACCTTGCTGTCCTTTTGTTTCCCCTTAGGGGCCGGGGTTCGACTAGGATGCAGCAGAAGCTGCGCCGACCCGTGAAGAAGAATAGTACCCCTGGTGGTAAAATCAGGTAAGTCTATGGGGGGTATATTCCTCTGTGTATTCCCTTGGCTCACCTTGCTGTTCTTGTCTTCTCCTTAGATGCCGGAGTGCGGCGGGAACATGCAGGAGGATGCAGTGAAATGTGAAGATGCTGCGAAGGCCGGTGAGTTCAGCGCGGCGCTGCAGCAGGCGAGGCGACGCGCATAAAATAACTTCTTTCTTCCAGCTCGAAGGCGCAATGAATCGGGAGTTCAGGTAAGGATCAAAGGTATTGCTCTTGTTCTAACCTTTTCTCCTTTTTTTCTCCCTTTTTCTAGGAGCTCCAAACTCGAGGTGGGCGTGGCAGAAGACTGGATGCAGACTTGCCGGCACGGTGAGCGTTACGCTGCTGGATGCAGAATAACGCGAAGCGTGTGCTGCTCTTCGGACGTGGTTTAAATAGCCTCCAAAGTAGTCCCAGGTAAGTATTCCTCCACAGCCCCACCCGAGTAAAAAAAATAGTCCCTAGGTAAAATAGTCCCTTCCAAGCCTCGTTTGGCTTGGAGCTCTTGCAGCATGGTCTGCATCAGGTAAGTTTTAATCTATGAGCCTGGCGCTTATGGCGCCAGGACCGAATCTCCATATGAGCCTGGCGCCATAGGCGCCAGGGCTGCACCCAAATAGCCCCTAGCAGGGGTTGTTGGGCTTGCTTGGGGTAACTTGATGCCTGCTTCCGGGGTTGCTGGACTTGGTCTGGGTCCCCGGGGGTAGGCATCATGACAATGGAGTCGAAAGGGGGTACAAAAATGGATGCCCTGTGTCCTGCTCAGTGGTCCCATCTACGTGAATATAACCCAAAGTTAACATTACATAAGGGTAAGGGGCGAACCCACTGGAGGCACTTGGTCCGAGTCTTGTACTGAGAAGTGAAGGATGCGAGGGGCCTGCTGGCCCCTCACTCCCACACATTAGCCTTATGATGCTTGCAAAAGCTAGCGTTTTTGAAATGGAGACATGATTGTAAAGCCAGAAACAAAAGCACTTTCATTCAGTAGTTATTCCATGCCCCCATACCTCTAGGGGTAGTATCACACATCTGTATATCATTTGCAATCTATGTATGGAAGCCTGTGGACCTACCTCCACATTCATAGGCAAAACATACCTTCTGGCATTAACATTTTGACAATGAACTCCAACTGAACATATTATCAAGATCACCACCTGGCAAACCCGGTACCAAATGTCCACTAAGAAGAACAAGTTACTTACCAACTGGTAATGTTCTTTCGATTGGATGCTCCTCCAACGTATTCCTCATCTTTGATATCACGTCCAGCTTCAGCTGCTTCAGAAAACATTTTGGGTAGAGGGCGTTGTGCGTCAATGGCGTCGAGTCGATGTCCCTCGAAGGACTCTGTCGAGGGTGCTGTCATCGGGTGTATAAGTAGCACGCGCAGCGCCCCTTGGCCTCAGTTCTGTTTTTCCCTCCTGTTAGTGTTGGCTGTTAGCCTAGGCAAGCAGTAGTCCGCCTTGCGAGAACAAAAGCTTTAACAGCATAGGAAATTCTACAGAGGGGTAGGATGGGAGGGCAATAAGGAATACGTTGGAGGAACAACCAATCGAAAGAACGTTACCAGTTGGTAAGTAACTTGTTCTTCGAATGGATTGTGTCCTCCAATGTATTCCTCATCTTTGATAGACTCCCAAAGCAGTATGTAGAATTGGAGGAGGGAGGAGAATTTAAAATTGTCGGCTTTTTATAAGGCTGAATACAGTACCGCCTAACCAAAGGCGACATCTTGAGAGTGGGAAGCATCCAGACAATAATGCTTTGTGAACGTATGCAACAATGACCATGTTGCAGCATCACAAATGGATTTAATAGGTACTTCCCTTTGAAGGGCTGCAGAAGAGGCTATACCTCTAGTAGAATAGGCTCTCAAATCCTCTGGCGGGTCCTTGCCTGCCAATTTGTAACATTCTGAGATACCAAGTTTAATCCACCTTGACAAAGTCTCTTTCGAAACAGCTTGTCCTAATTTTCTTCCGGTGTAGTCAATAAAGAGTTGGTCATCCAGTCTTAGTTCGGAGAATCTAGAAATATAGAAGCTTAAAGCTCTTCTAGGATCCAATCTATGGAGCCTCTCTTCCTCTTTACTGGGATGCGGCAGGGGGGGGGGGTAAAACGCCCGCAGAACAATCTTTTGATTTAGATGAAAATCAGGTACAACCTTAGGTAGGAAGGAGGGTTTACCCTGAACACAACCCTGTCTTTGTGGAATAAGGTATATAGGGTGATCTGGAAGAGAGTGCCTGCAGCTCGCTCACTCTACGTGTCAATGTCAATGCAACCAACAATATGGTTTTGAAGGTCAATAACGTCAAGGGGCATGTGTGCAAGGGTTCAAAAGGGGCACACATTAGAAATTTCAGAACCAAATTAAGATCCCAAACTGTAACCTGAAAAGAAGAGGGCGGGAACACATTTGTGAGCCCTTTCAGAAATTGATTCACCAAAGGAATTTTGAAGTAAGAGCATTCTTCCAAAGCGACCCCGGCTATCTGTCCAAGCACCCCACTCCTGAGAGTCGGGTGGTCCAGGCAGCCATGGCTACATCAAATAAGGCAGCGTACCCTACCATCCCTCCAGATAGGGATAAATATGGAGCGCTTGAATATGGAAAGTGCTACCAAGTAACCTTTAGTGGTTCCAATTTTAAGACCTTTCTGTGCTAATGAAAGGAGAAAAGAAAGCACATCCGGAGTGGAACATAGAACAGGATCAACATTCTTTTCCCTGCACCAGTCGCAAAATGTGTTGCAGTAGCAACGGTACAGAGATACGGTTGCTTCCGGTCACAAACAGGTCCACCTGAGGGGTTCCCTAGAGGAGCCAAGATCTCTTGAAGGACTTCCTGAGCTAGCTCCCACTTGTGGGAGACTGTGCTCTGCCTGCTCAGAGCATCCGCCATTGTGTTCTCCTTCACGGCTAGGTGAACTGCCAATAGGGAGATTCCTTCTTGAATTGCCCAGTACCAGGGCTGCATTGCCTCTCTGCACAGTGGTGGTGACCCAACGGCTCCTTTCTTGTTGAGGTAATGCATGGCCACTGTGTTGTCTGTCATCATCAGGAGGTGCTTTCCCAGCACAGAGGGCAGGAAGGCCTTCAGCACTAGTCTGATTGCTCTCAGCTCCAAAAGGTCGATGTGAAGTTTGGACTTGATGGAGACCAACGACCGATGACTGTCAGATCGTTGGCGTGGGCTCCCCACCCCGTGAGTGAGGCGTCCGTCACTACTGTAATGGCTGGCCATGGCTGCCAAAAGGGTTCTCCCTTCATAATATTGTCCTTGCAGGCCCATCAGAGAAGGTCCTGTGAGACTCTGGTTGGAATCTGAAGTCGGTCCGAAATATTTCCTGAGTACTGGGCCCATATTGTGTTCTTAGCGCCCATTGACGGGATCTCATTCTAAACGAGCCTCTGGCACCAGGAAAATGCAGGATGCCACGCGGCTGAGCAACCTCAAGAAATTGAAAGCTGGAAGATTCTGGGCACTCTGAAATTTGGTAACCATCTGAAGAATGTCTTGAGCCTTCATCTTGGGCGACAAGCTCTTTCCCAAGGATGTGTTTAGGACAGCTCCTATATACTGGAGCTGTTGGGAAGGTGTCATCTGTGATTTCTTGTAATTGAGGGAGAAGCCCAGCTTGTGAAGGGAGTGGCAGGTGACTTTGAGATGATCCAAGGCTTGATCAAGAGAACGCGCCCTGATCAGCCAATCGTCCAGGTAGGGGTAGACATGAATCCCCCCCTCTCTAGAGATGCGCTGCCACCACCACCATAGATTTGGCGAAGACCCTCGGGGCGGAGGTCAACCCGAATGGCAGGACTCGAAACTGATATTGTGAGCCGCCAACGGTGAACCTCCAGTATTTTCTGTGGATGAGATGGAATGGCACATGAAAATAAGCATCCTGAAGGTCCAATGACACCAACCAATCCTGTAACTGGAGGGCCTGAAGGATCAGAGGAAGTGTGACCATCTTGAATTGGTCCTTCCTGAGGAACTTGCTGAAGTATCTCAAGTCCAAGATGGGTCTCAGTCCTCCGTCCTTTTTGGGGATCAAAACATATGGGGAATACCAATCCTTGTTCCTCTCCGTTACAGGTACTGGTTCTATAGCACCTTTCTCTAGCAGGGTTATTTCCTGCACATGGATCACATCTGGAATCAAGGAGTGTTTCCCCGGTGGATTGTTGTGAGGCTGCGTTATAAATGGAAGGCAGTAACCTTGGGCTATTGTCTCCAGAGCCCAAGCATCTGAAGTAATGACTCGCCATTCTTCGAGATGCTGAGACAGTCTGCCCCCCACTGGTGGTTTGTGAAGCAAGCTCTCTGATGGCAAAGAAGCTGTAGCTGGCTTTGCACTTTTACCTCGTCCACCACGAGGGATTTTTCTTTGGCCTCTGACTGGCCATTCCTCTCACCTTTCCAAATGAGGAGTAGTGATAAGATTGCCCCCCTCCATGACTGTCTTGATGAACGAAAATGCTGAGGTTGTCTAACAGCGGCCCCGAAAGATTTGGCAGCCACCTTTGAGGTTGGCAATCTCTTAAGGCTCTCGTCAGCCTTGTTGCCAAAAAGGTGAGACCAGTCAAATGGCATGTTTAGAAGACGAGCCTGCACGTTCGTTGCAAAACCCGACTTCTGCAACCATGCAAATCTGTGTATTACCGTGCTCGTAGCCATGGACCTGCTGATGCTGTCTGCAGTGTCCAATCCAGATTGAATGGATTCACATATGGCTTCTTTGCCATCCTTAACGATAGCCAGGAAGCTGTCCCTTTCCTCCCCTTTTAGAATGTGCACTGCCGCCATGGATATGCACTCCCACAGAGTGTACGAAAACTTGGCTAAGGCACACGTGTAGTTGGCCAACTTCAGGGCCATACTCCCAGCTGAAAATACCTTCTGTGCCCATCCATCTACACGCTTGTCATCCCTATCTGGAGGGATGGTAGGGTACATTGCCTTATTTGATGTAGCTGTGGCTGCCTGGACCACCCGATTCTCAGGAGTGGGGTGCTTGGACAGATAGCCGGGGTCACTACTGAAGGGCAGTATTTTCTTGAGGGATATATCCACCGCAGGGATTGTGTCCAGGGACTCCCAATTTCTGGTCACCCTATTTTGTAAAGCCACATGAAAAGTTAAGATTGGGTCTGTAGGTGGACCATGGTCCAGAATATCTGTAAGGTCATCTTGGACAAATTGAACCGGAGGTCTAGACCAGTCGAGATATTCCACTACCTTGGACATCAGGTGTCGATACGAACAGTCAGCATGCTCTCCTGGCACTGGCCTACCAAACTATTTCAGGCTATGCATCAACACCACTGGCATTATGCAAAGTGTCAACAAGGTCTCTCATCCTGCTCTCCTCCGAAATAAGACATTCCGGTACATTTGGAGTTCCAAATTCAAGGCCAAAAGGGGCATCCTCTTCACCAGATCTTTCTTCTTCTTCAAAAATTGAAGAAAGGAATTTAAAATACTGCTTTCTTGGCAAAGGGGTAAACGTTTTTTCAGGAACACTCAAAGGCTTTGGTTTGGCGCCTTTATGAGCTTTCACATGATCTGTAGGCTGTGCTGAAACCACCAGAATTTTCAGCGTTGATGGTTTTGGCGTCGACGTCGACCGTGGCGCCGATGGCATTGAGGATTCGACAGTTCCCTTCGAAGATTTTGACTTTGAGGGTTTTTGGAGGCTTCAACGGCGCTGAGGACCTCGAACGCTCATCACGTCTCGGGTGACTTTTACTCACCGGAGACCTCGAGGGTTCTCCATGAACCTTCCTTCTACCACCTGGGCTCGAGGGCGCGTGAGTGTCGGTACGGCACAACTCTCTGCAGGCTTCCGAAGAAGAAGGCGCGGACGGAGGCTTACCCTTTTCAAATATTTCCAGCATTTTCAAGCGGAATACCTCTCACTCCTCAGATGGCGAATGTTCGGTGGGGCACTTAATTTTTTGGGGGTTTCGTCCGACGAGGATGAAGAGGATGGCGACCAATGGTGCCGTCTCCTCTATCGCTTCATCGATGACAAGTGGCGTGAACCACTATGGGACCTCGATTGCTTTTGGTCACTCCTATGTCAAGGAAAATGATCTCTGGAGTTGACGGCCGAAGAACGATCAGGTTTAGTTTTACGGGGCAATTTCCCTACCTGTAACTTCCCCTTTCGTTCTCGGGGGCTTTTCCCATCATAGCCTGACACTATGAGCAGGAATCTGTGTCATGGCCTTCCCCCAGGCACCACAGGCAAGAAGGATGTGGATACGTGATCGACATTTTTAAATCACACTCCTTACACTTCTTGAAGCCCGTGCGCGGTGTCTTTGGGGTGGAGGACTAAGACATGTCGTTGTCTTTTTATTTTTATTTTATTAGGAATTTCTCACCAAATAATTACTAGCGAGGCGCGCTGAGTCTCTGAAAAAAAAACGCTTGCAGAAAAATGGAACTGAGGCCAATGGTCGCCGCACGTGCTACTTATACACCCAATGATGTCACCCTCGATGGAGGCCTTCGAGGGACATCGACTTGACGCCATTGACGCACAACGCCCTCTGTCGAAAAAGTTTTATGAAATAGCTGAAGCTGGACGGGATATCAAAGATGAGGAATACGTTGGAGGACACAATCCATTCAAAATGTTGCTCTCAAATAGGAGTTCCATGATGCAAAATAAATAAATTATTGCAGATTTGATTCTCAATTATATAGGGCCAACATACTGTCAAAAAATGTAGCTCACACAATGTTTTAAATGAACTGCTAATGGATTGCGGACATCTTCCTATTTCAGCAGTGAAGAATAGATGGGATTAGTAGTGGGTGGTCCATATATGAAATCTAGGAAGAGTGTTGTTCACGAGGAGAGGAATTCACTGACGGGCCCATTGGTCAGCACTCACCCTCTATAACTTGTAAGACAAGATAGCTGCACCATGCGAGGACAGGGGGTGCAGGATTCACTTACTCCGACACGACTCAATAACGAGGACTTAGTTTGGCAAAGGGAAGTCCGTTTAATGATGCATACATCAAACAGGGAAACAAATGGGAATCAGCTGTAGTGCAATCACCGGTCTCGCTCCGACTTCCACGAACTTTGGTAGAACAGCAATTCTTACAGGCTACAATCATCATCACTGACGTCTAATTTCTATAAAAAATCATCATGCAATATAATAGGTTAGGAAAGGTAACTTAAGTATAGATGCTATATCTGTATATAAATAAAGCATGTGGATTGGATAACTCCTATCGGGTGGGCGTCTACGCCCATCCCTCTACAACACAGGTGATTGACGTCACTACAGTACAACGTCTCATTGGTTACAGTGTCTATAGGACCCTAGATTACATGGTCCATTGTGATTGGGCAAGTTACACCCCTAAACATAAATCTGCACTTTAATTAGCAGCATGCAGAATAGACACCCAGGTGCCTAGTGCCCCAAGATTCACCCTTCCTCCTTTCCATCAATCAGTGTTTTAGGGCTATGTGTCAATTATTTGGCTGCGTATGGCCTCGGAACTGTAGCCTCTTATCAGGAAAAGTTAGGGCATCCTCGGGTTCTGGATGACATCAGGCGGTGGTACCTCTTCGCGCCTGGCTGGTCACGTGTTGGTTCACCGTGAATCTGCTTCAGTTTCTAGCCTTTTCTGCATTTAATTCTGTGTCAGCCTAGCCACCTGCATGGGCCTCTCTTATCTTGACCTTCACGGACGGGCTGGTATGCTCTGTAGTTGGAGTCTTGTGAGCTCATGCTCTCCTCCCCTTCTCTGGTTGACCTCGATTTCCTAAGCATGAGCCGCTCTTTGCTGAGTTTCGATTCCGCTCCTTCTCCTGCCTTTGGCTGGGTTTCGAAACTTGGCCTGTCAGGCCTCTGGCCGCCTGGGTACCTTTCTGCCTTTACAAAATGGAGTCGTACTTGTATAATGTGCCAGTTGCCGCTCTATCTTCTACTAAGCATTACACGCAATATCGATTTCTTAGCATATTGCGTTTCAAGCCTATTTACACACGTTTAACAGGACGGTTGCTTCCATCTTGTCTCGGAACACTGTTTCCTTACGTTTTAACATTGTCTCTTCTCTGCATACATTATATTTATTTTCGTAGCTACTTGCACTGGCATGTTATCTTCAATAGCTGCTTTTGCTCATTCATCTGTCTGTTCAGGCCCTTGTGTCATTTCCAGTGGCCTTCCATTACGGCTTTTGGGGTCTCTTCGTGGAGCGTGTGTAGGTACTCCTCATTTCGTATCAGAGGCTGGTATGGCTGTCTAATAGGGTACCGTGCTGCCCAGGGTTGTCTGATTATGGGTGCTTCAACCAGTATGGATCTTCTGATGTATACTGGGCAGAGTCACAGTGCAGCTCTTTGTAGGTTCATTTGCTCTTCATACATCACGTGCCTTGGCGAGTTCCTTCCTGGTAGCTCGAAATGGGGGGCAGGGATGCAGGTCATGTCTGGGGCCTCCTTTACACTCCCCCCCTCTGGTCGGTTCATTGACCACTTCTGCTTCATTCTTCTCCTCTATTTCTTTTGCTTCTTCAGTGTTTTGTTCATCATCTTCAGGATTGGTACATGAAGGCGTAAACATGTGCGTCTTTGGAGTCCATATTTTTATCACGCCTTTCAAACTTCCTGCTGTTTTGACATGTTCATCTTTGTTCCAGGTCATAAACTGGCACTGTCCGTTTGGACTGCAGTAGATCCACTTTTCTTCATACCTTCTTCGCTTTTTAGGATATGTGAAATTTTTTCCTTCTGGTGCAAATTTGCTGGCCTTCACAAAGTCCAGGATTTCTTCATCTGTCAGGTCTCTTGGGTTCCAGCCTGGCTCGACATCGACCATAATTTCATCCCAATGGCTTTCTTTGCAGTTTTCTGGCATTGTGTGAGGATTACCTTGATAACGCAGAATCTTAGCCGTACCATGGCTAGTAGGGCTCCGAGGAACTTGAATATATCAGCCATCCATTGCGGGACCCATGAGAATAGGTTCCCAAACCAGCTGTCATCGTCCACCTCATCCGTTTCATCGGTCATCTGGTTTTTTAGAGTTGTCAACATGCTTATGGCCTCTGTTAGGGTTCTGTTTTCTTCATCGTGTGATGGTACAAATGTGCAACATGATTCTCCGATTTTTGCACAAACACCTCCATCCATCGCAGTGATCATGTCAAGCACATATCTGTTTTGGAGGGTCATCAGTCTGATTGCTCTCCACTCTTCTTTGATCGCGTTGAATCCTTTTATAGTGGTATTGATGGTCTGCAATAACTCCCATCTGGTTATCTGTAACCATTTAGCATTCACTCCAACATGGATGTGGGGCAAGAGTAGTGTTGTGAACACTGTCGAGGTGAGGCTGAACAGCCTACGTTCGTACGGGATTGCATGGAATGCTTCTTCTGATTTGGAAGAAAAGTAATTTTCCGTCTTCGTCCTGGATACCAGTTCCACAGATCTTCTTCGATGAGCATCTGCTTTCAGGAAACTGTCCAACTTTAGGTCATTCTTAGGGATCACTAGTGCGGGAACGTGGACGTTCACTAGTGTGCATATGCCTCCCCAGTTTTTTGGCAGCCTTATGTATGCCTTGGATCCACACGCCCAGTAATGGTCCATAATAACTGCGGTTCCTTGGGTCATTCCCGGAGCTTCAAAGATTCGTCCGCAGTTTTGATTCTCTCCCATCTTCCTTGTGCCATTGTTTCTGAAGCATAGTTTCGGACTCTCCAGTGGGACCATCTGCAAGGGTCCCCCTCTATCTTCGACCCACGTTAGTAATTTTACTAGCTTTGGCCACAGATGTTTGTATAACCTCTGTGAATTCTCTATTGCTTCCTTACAGGCTCCAAGGACCATCCACGCTCGGCAGATTACTACTCCATCGTCCCATCCATCTGGGGAGACCACTGACCCCCAGATCTGCATTTGGCCTCTGTTCTTCCAGATTTGAGCTTCTTCTGCAGTCTTCCCTTGAATGTTCAGTCTCGAGTTAACTTCCCAATTTATCCCTGATCCTTTGACGCCAGGGTTCTCATACCTGATCACATGATTTCTGGTGTGCGCTCGGTTTCTTGTTTTAATATCCTGGACGTAGCCATCTTCATCCGGGTAATCCTTTTCGTTGGCCCATATCAACGAGGCGTCCCTTCCCATAAACTGTCCTCTGGTGTTACACATTGCCACGTGTGACATACAGTGTGCTGTAGGGACATCAATTTCTACAGCCTCGAAGATCTTGGATTTTCCCATGCTGTATGGTAGTAGAGCACAGACGAAGCATTCGCCTTTCGACTGCCTTCACCCTACTTCCTTCGTGTGCTGGTACCATATGTTTCCGAGATGGGCTGTGCTGTCCAGATAGTCATTAAGTTCATTGTTATCTTCATGCAGGCTTCTCTCGATTCTCAGCGTTCTCCTGTAATTCTCTATTACCACGTCTCTGAAAGCGTCGGTGTTGCTTTTACACTTCAGCTATCTCGGTGGAGCAGGCTGCCTTGACTGTATTGCTGTGGTAGGGGACGGATTTGTGCTTCCTTTCCTTCCCTTTTGCAGTCTGCCATAAACTTCCCGTAACCACCATTGGTTCATCAACCGCCCAACTGGTTGCTGTGTTGTAGGCCTGTGGCTTGTTCCTTGCGTTGGAGCAGGTGTGCTTGCTGTTATAGTTTCTATAGTTCTGTTTTTCAGCTCCTCCGGCAGTTTCTTTGCTCTGACTGTAAATGGGAACAAATAATCTATTAGCATGTGTGTCTTTTCTGTGAGTTCTTTCGTGGCCACTTCTGTTTTTTCGAGGGATTTTGCCATTTCCTCCTTCTTTGGCATTTCATTTGACTTTTCTTGGTTATCTCCACTATTCTCTGGAATTGAGTGTTCGGCAGGCAGTTTCTCCTTCTCCGCTGCCTTCGTTGGAGGCCTTGTAGCCATTGACACTTGCCCTTGTTTGTGTGCATTCTGTGTGTGGGTGCGTGCCGTGGCCAGTGCCACATTATCCTTCATTCCGTGCTGACGCTGTCTCCAGCTTTTCTCTCCATTCATCACCTCATGTGTATACGTATCGCTGCTAATTACAATCAAATTTAAGTCATTTGCTTCATCATTAGCTTTTCTTGGAACTGGAATCACTATATAGGGTCTGGGGGCTCTTGTAGGCCCCTGATGTTCGTTATTCAGTGGGTGTACTGATAGGGGGACACTTCGTGCACCAATAAAGAAAGCAGTCCGATTGTTAATGACAGAAAGACAATGATGATCACCAAACATATACACATGATAGATTTGTAAGACATCTGGCAGCATTTTCTCCCAGGAAAGCGGGGGCGCCTTTTTGATGGGGGTAAAACCAAGTTACTGTACTGGGCCCCCATTTCGAGTTCATAGTCAGTTATTTATTCCTTCTTTTGCTCTGGTCTCGTATTTCGAGAGTTTGTTACTATTAGAGGGACGAGTGATTCTCCAAAATGTCCCCCTCACGTGAGTGACAATGGTAGTCTCTGGGTCCTCAGTACAGTTCCTGTGCTAGACTATGGAGAAGGGTTAGGCTATCGTTTTAGCACATCACATTCATCCTGCATTTCTATAGTAAACACCGTCTCGGAGCACAACTCCAATTTGCCTCAGGAATCTGTTCACTGTGAAAGGCTGAAAAGATGAAACTACTAAAAAAAAAAAAAAATCTGAAAAAATAGGCAAAAATATGAAAAACGAAAAAAAAAGAAAATAGGATGGCGAAGTTCTTGGGTCTGCTCCTTTCTCTCGGTCTCTCGATGACAAGTTGAAGAACAGTGTCTCTTTTCTGTATCTGCTCCACAGTGAAACGATGACGACAAAAATTCTATTTTGGATTTCCTCCTCCTAAGGCTCTCCTCAGCAGTGGATGTCCAGAGTTGCTTCTTAGTTGCGCTGCAATAGCCCTCAGGAGCCTGTTTAGTTGAGAGTTTTTTGCTGGATCACTTAGAAAAGTGGGCACATCAATGTGGTTGGGTCTGCCCACTAGTTCTGGAAAGTTTTCAATGAGGTGAAAGAAAACACGATATGCGTATTGGCTGTCTTCTGGTGTTAATGACATTTGCTCTGATTCTCTAGCCTCTAGATCACAGGCCTTTCCTGCAGCGTGAACAGTCTTGCACGTTCCTCGATCTGTCTCTCGGTGAACAGTCTCACTGGAAACTCCTTAGGAATTCTCGCTGGAAATTGGACAGCTCCACTTGGAGCATGATACCATGGAGAAGGGTCCTCATATGTAGGAAATTGACTGGATCTCTTAGGAAGGTGACAACGTCAACATCAGCAGGCCTTCCCACCATTTCTGGATAGTCTATGACTAGTCTGAGCAAAACATTGTGTGCAAGCTGTGTATCCGCAGGAGACAGACATCTGCCTTGTTTTGCTGGGTCCCGATCACAAGCCCTTCTTTTGACGCGAACAAGTTTTACACATTCCTGCTGCGTGGGTTGCAACCAAGTAATTCAATTTGTACCATACTTGGTTGAGAAATTCATTGTTTCTTGGGTCTCTGATGAAGGTTAGTGTATCTGTGGTTCTCCCGACAAGTCCTGGGCACTCCTCTATGATTCGGAAAAATATGCCATAGGTCAGTTCATCGATGATCACTTGAGGTGGGAGCATTTGGCCCTTTTCACTGTATTCAGGCAGCTCAGTGAAGGCTTCTGTGATGACAGTCAGCAGTTGCCAGATTACCTTCTTGTTATCTGGATCTTGAATGAATTCTGTGACACTTGTTTCTCTTCCTACGAGTGACGGATATGATAGCACCACCAATTGAAAGTACTTGAGCACATCCCACTTGAGGCTTCTGCTGGGGGGGTAGCATTAGGTATGTAAAGAAAGTCTTGATACTGGTTGATTCAGGATACTGTGTTACGCTCTCAGAGAATATTTTATTGGCAGTTTATCAGAGTCTTGATTCCTTGTACTACTTGGGTGTGACGTGATTTAAAACGTTCATTTTACCGCTGTTGTTGTGGCTTTGGATGTGCTTCCCTTTACCCTGCAACTAGGATGCACAGAGTGTCCGTTTTTTTTTGTCCTTTATCTCTCTCTCTGGTTTTGAAGAAATGTCTTGTTTTAAAAGCCACAATTCAACCAGCGTTCTTTTGCCTTTATTTTGCTGCTCACGCGTCCTTCTTCCTCGTCATGGAACTTGTCTGCACGTGCTGAGGTTCTTCTCCTTTGTCTGTAGATTCTTCGGAGTTAGGTGCAGCAGGAGGGCTCTCTCCTACAAAAGGCTTAATGTCATTTAGGACGATCCAGACTCTCCTGCCCTTGAGCTTGACAGCGGACGGGGTACAGTCCTCTACGATAAAAGAGCCATTAAACCTTGGCTCGTCCCACCTTTTTCTGGTAAAGTTTCTAAAGAGGACTCTGTCTCCAGGGAAGTCGAGGGGTGCACAAAGGCTGTGAGCTGCGCCTGCATCCGCACTATCTGTTGTGGTTAGTGTTGTGCTGTCCCCTTTCCGCCGTCGCTGCAGCTGGCCTGAAATGACAAAGGTGCTGGATGTCAAACAGTCCAGATAGGCTTTCATCTCTTCTCCTAGTACCTCCGTAGTTGGCTGGGCATCACATCTAGCTCTGTCTCGGGGGGTAAGATGGGTCCTCATCCTTCTACCAGTAAATATTTCTTGTGGCGTGAGATGGTCGGAGCCTGGTTGGTTCCGAAGAGCATACAATGCCAGTGGTAGGCAGTGCAACCATCCCTTCCTTAATGGGAGCTTCAACTTGGCTATCCTTTCCTTAAGCAAGCCGTTGATTCGTTCACATATCCCATTCCCCTCAGGATGATACGCCGACGAGAACTTTTGCTTTATACCAAGCAACAAGCTGATCTGTTCGAAAACTGAATTTACAAAATGGGCCTCTGTCACGATGCCTGCCCCCGGAAAGCCAGACCAGGCCCAGCAACCCCGGAAGCAGGCATCCTGCCACTTGAAGCATGCCCAAAAACCCCAGTTGAGATTAAGAGGGAACTTCAGGAGTGTTCTGTGGGCAGACAAGGGGAGTGGGAAGGCGGGTTAACGCTCAGATTACGGGAGGTTAATTCCCTTTCTCCATTGCAGAAAGATATTCGTACGAGTCCAACAAATAAAGCTAAGTGGGTCTGTCCAGTCTGTCATCTCGGCTCTACGTGTTACTCTGGTGGAAGCAACAGCGGGCCAGTCCAGATCGACGCCCCCGTGGGAATCAGGTGAGCGTAACAGCCCCATTATCCGATCTCATTATCTCGCACACCCCCCATCTAGGGAACACTTCCCTCACCAGGAACTTTACGGCACAGGTTGCATCGGTGTGTACAGGGACCTGCTTCTACCCATCTTGAAGAGGGACACACCACCACGATTAAATACCTGTACCCATTACACACCTGGATCATATCGACATAATCGATATGCAGGTGCTGGAACAGTCCATTTGGTCTGGGGACGATTCCTCTCACTACTTTTAATGTGTGCCCAGAGGTGAATTGGTGGCAGATAATGCAGTTTACCATAAAATAATGCAACATGCTCCGCTAAATTCGGTGTGAACCAGTCTTCTGAGAGAGTTGCAGCAAGATTTTCCTTGGACATGTGTATGGGGTAGTGAAGCTGTTCTAACGCTACCTTTAGAAGGGTGACAGGCATTACTGGTTTACCAGTGCTTTCTTGCCTCCACAGTCCGTTAGAGGGGTTTAAAGAACACCCTCGACGCTTCCACAAGTTCTTCTCCTCCTGAGGTGCCTCCCCTTGGAGCTCCATTAGCTGAGTCTGCCCCATGTTGCTATAGGTCTCTGGAGTGGCTCGTGCTACCATCATTCTTTCATGGGTACTTGCCACCTCCACATCCATGATTGTTTCATTCTTGGATGCCATGCGCTTGGCTTCCGTGTCCGCTTCATGGTTTCCACTGACACGAAATCTGTCCCTTTGGTAGGAGCGGCGCATTTCACGACCGCTATGCCCACTGGGAGCTGTAGTGCTTTTATCAGCCTGTCCAATAAGGCTGCGTGTTGCACTGGCGTGCCGTCTGCTCGGAGGTAGCCCCTCCTTTTCCAGCGCGCTAGTCCTGCGTGAACTGTAGACGTCACATAGGCGGAGTCACTGTACACCGTTACTTCCTGGTCTGCATGATTCTCAATGGCGAGTATCAATGTCAATAGTACTGCAGCTTGTGCTGAATAGTGAGATGGTATTCGTGCACTAACGAGTACTCAAAACTCTCCATTCGCTATGTGTTTTACCACGGCCCCGCCTGCATACCTTTGTCCGTCTTCTTGGTCAATTCTCGAAGACCCGTCAATAAAGACGATCTCTCCACTTGCCAGGGCATTTTCCTTTACCCTGGGGATCTCATAATAGAATTCCTCATAGTTTGCACAGTCGTGTACAGGTTCTCCCTCAGTGACTGGCTCAGCTATGAACGTAGCAGGGTTCACAGTTTTACATCACACTATTTTGATCGATGGATTACAGATGATCACCTCATAAGCGGATGCTCTTTGAGATGTCAGTGTGCCTTTTGGCTTTTCCAGTATGGTGAACAGCGAGTGCTCAACATACATGGTCATGGAGCACCCCATCACAATAGATGACACCTTCTCGATGGCGAACGCGGCAGCAGCTAGATTTTGTTCGCATGGGAAGTGGCCCTTCATGACCGGGTCCAGATTCCCACTGTAATATGCTAGGCTTGTACCCCAGCAAGGTTCGTTGTGCGAGTACTGCCGTCATAAAATTACCATCAGTATGAGAGAACAGATAGAATTCCTCTGCATAATTAGGAATCCCGAGAACTGGGGCCTTACAAATTGCCCCCTTGAGTCTGTAAACGCCTTCTCCATTGCTTCATTCCATTCAATTTCTTCTCTTGTTGCCTGGGCCTTTTTAAGGGCCTGTAGCAAGGGCTTGGTATACAAGCTGTAGTCAAAGACCCATGCTCGGACATAATTGCACAGGCCTAAGAAGCTTTGCATTTGTTTTATCGTGCGCGGCTTGGCCGTGTTCATGATGGCTTCAGCCGTTTCAGGGGTTGCCTTCTTTCCCTCATGTGAGATCAGTTGCCCTATGTACAACACCTCCTGTTGGCAGTACTGCAACTTTTCCTTATCAACCTTGTATCCCTTCTCAGCCAGTATAGTCAATAGCTGGACAGAATCACGCCTGCATTGCTCTTTAGTGGTGCTGCAGATCAGAAAGTCATCTACATACTGCAAAACAACACTGTTCACCGCAATATTGCTTAGGTCCATCTGCAGGACTCTGTTGAAAATGGATGGAGACTCACAGTACCCCTGTGGCAACCTCATACTTTTCAGGCGCATTTGTCTGAAAGTAAATGACGTCAGGTCTTGAGAGTCACAGTGCAACGGGATTGAGAAGAATGCATTTTTCAAATCGATCACCGTGAAATATTTTGCCTCGGTGGGTATGTTGCACAGAATTGTGGAGGGGTTCGGGACTAGAGGGAACTCGGCTGCAACTATATCGTTTAGTGCTCGCAAATCTTGGATTAAACGCCAAGACCCTCCCTTTGATTTTTTGACAGGGTAAATCACTGTGTTGCAAGGTGATTCTGACGTCACTAGGATGCTCTGCTCCATCATGGCGGAGATTGTCTTCGCGATTCCTTCATCTGCCTCTCTGGACATGGGATATTGTCGTGCTCGTGGTAAAATTGCTCCTGGTTTCAATATGATTTTCACTTCACCCGCCCCTTTCAGGAGACCTACATCATAGGGCCTTGTAGTCCATACTATGGCAGGCACTTGGGCCATGTCATTATCAAAGTATTCTGGACGTATTAGTGCCAACATCATTATTTGTGGTATCTCCCTTCTGATCATTTTGACCCAAAATATGAGACTCACTTCCACTCTTGTCTCTTCTAGGTCAGGGAATTCTTCGAACAGATCGTCATCGGTGACGTCAGTCACTCGATTCCCTACTTCAATGGCAATAGTCGCACCCCATTGTCTGCCTTCATCATCATATCCTTCAACCAATACCACTTTTCCTCATACTGCGGCAGATTGTATCGTTAAGGGAAATACTTGTCCCTCCTCTTCGTGCATGGGTATTCTTGGTCTGAATAGAAACTCATCAGGGGTTCTCATAGTTTTGTCTGCGAGGCCTGGCAATCCCGTCATAAGCACTCGTACGCCATATGCGAAAACTTCTGGCTCCAGCGGTATAGTTCTCATGCATGTCCAGAGTATGCTCTGATCATTTCACAAACGTTTGAATAATGCACTCCTGGGGTGGAGCACACTATACCATTCTCAGTAAACGAGATGGTCATATTCAACTTTGTCATCAAGTCCCGACCCATGATATTTACTGGGACTGACGTGAATACAATAGAGGTACATTCATTTTGCGCTCTTCTACAGAGACTGGGAGTGCATCAGTAAAGGGAACTCTACTATGAGCTCTAGTAAAACTCTGGGTGTCTATAGCCTCGCCGGACAAGGAGAACTTGCCTTCTCGTATGCACGAGTGCGTTGCACCCGTGTCAACTAAGAAGGAATATTCTTTCCCCCCTATGATGAAATTTACCCTAGGTTCCCTGTTAGGGTCTGGTGTCACTGATAGGATAGAACACATCAGAGTTCCCTGTGAGCCGTCCTATTTCATATACAGGTTCGGTCGACTGTATACTTGTGGGTTTCCCCCATTTCCAGGGTTAATTCCCCCACCGGAATTAGTGCCCTCAGCCATTTGCGGCGGTGCCTGCTGGGGTTGTCCCTGTGGAAAATTCCCCATGTTCGGTGGTTGAACCACTTGATGTGCACCTTGCTGCAAGCCTGCCGCTGCATGGTATAATTTTGTGCATTGCCCTGTTGCGGGCTAGCAGGTTGATTCACCATGCCTGCCCTCGTCCCTTGGCTGTTTTGCCATGTGCTTTGGCTTCTGCACATGCGCGCCACGTGTCCAGTCATTCCACACAGTCAACATACTGGCGGTGGTCGTGCCATCTGTACATCTGGCATGGTTGGATTGCCCATCTGTGTGTTCTGGAAGCCACCTTGAACATTCTGAAACCCTCCTTGGTTACCTCGAAACCCTCCCTGATTACTCTGCCATCCTCTATTTCCAAACCATCTTCCCCTCGGGTAAAATCCTGTGCTACCTTGATTATTCTGCGAGAGGTTAGTCGCTTGCTGTATGCTTGGTTCGGCCGGGATGGTGAGCATTGATCCTTCGAGAGCATACTTCGAGAGCTTCCTTTGCACCAGCTTTGCCTCCTCTCCCTTACGCGTTGCCTCCTTTTTCCGATTCTTTTCCTGTAGCAATCTACAATAATATGCAATTGTCAACTGGATTTCGGCCCATGGTTTAGCTTCTATTCCTACCAATTTCTTGAGCTGTTTTTTGCGCCGGTTCTGGTAACCTGTGGCACAATATATGGTACAACACAGGGATGGATTTCGTCCAAGATTCATGCGTTTCGAGCACCCATGCGTCTTGAAAATTCTTGATATAAAGCAACGGATCCTCTGACTCTTTCAGTTTTCGAGTCATCATAGCTCCCAGATCAGACGTGCCTGGATATAGTGTACGCAGCGCTTTCTACACTGCTGCTCTACAGTTATTAAATGGCGCTCCATCATGAAAGGTGTCAGTTATGGTTACTCTAGGGTATCCTGCCCTTTTCCACACATCGTCTGCTCTTTCACCAAGTATTGCAATTAGGAGCCCCTTAATGTCCCTTATGGCTAGGGTGACACCCCCCGTCATTTTCTCTAACTCGTGTATCCACTTTCCAGCTCCCGATGTCAGCATTGGATACTTATTTTTCAGGTTTTCTCGGTCCATATTCGGCCATGGGATATATTGTGGTCTTGCTCCCCCCCCCTTTTCTAGCAGTGGGAATTGGAATGCGCAATCCTCCTTCTCCTTCCCTGTACCTCTCCGGTCTTTCGCCGGGGGGGCGTCCCCGCCTTGCCGTCTACCTGGCAATGCCCTCAACCTATCCACATAGGCAGGTGCTGACGTCCCCCTCTGACCGTGGGGTGCTTCTTTATCTAGGCTGAACTGTCAAGCGGACTTCGGTGTCCTACTTGTGGACCCACTGGCATCTGACCATCGTACCTCTCGGTCCCTTGGGAGCCGTTTTTCGCACCGTCTCCCTTCGTCATGTGCCCTTCCTCCGTTTCCCCACCGGAGTCAGACTCTGAATACTCCCAGTTTACACAACTTCTTGCATCATCTTCGTTCTGCCCAATTTCTAGCCTATCTAGGGACAGTCCCCTGCTCCCGCTACTTCAGGTGACATCCTCGGTGTCATATATCTGAGTGCTCTCTAAGCGCTCATCCTCCCTTCCCCCTTGGGAAATTAGTTCCAGCCCCGTCTCATCATATATTTTATCAATCGTTTCCCCGATGCTTCTGGTGTCAAAGTCATCGTCAATATTTGTCCTGCTTGTACCTGGTACCGCATTGCTTGCAGGAAAGAACTCTTCTATGTCTTTCCAGTGTACAACAGGATTGGGTTTAATGACTTCCCGCACCAAATACTCAAGATCTCGTACCCTCTGTCTATGCTTGCGTTCTGCTTCCTCATTTATTTCTTTTCGCTTCTTTGCTTCTTCTCTAGTCATATCTACTTCTCTCATTCGTTCGTTTCTACGTTCCTTTGCCCTTCTAATCTCCTTGCTTCTTCACTTTCTTTTCGTGCACTCTCCTTTCTTCCTCAACTTTAGTATGTTCTGCCTGTACTTTTCATAAGCAGCGTATTGTGTGCGACTGAGCGATATTCCCTGCTCTTCGTGCTATAGTTGTTCTCGCCTCAACCTATCCTTTCTTACCCTCTCATCTCTCATGCCGTTTTCTCTCCTTTTCCTTTCTTTGCGGCTCATCAGACCATTCACTCGGTCTTACGTCATCACTTCCTTTTCCATCTAATTTCAATAATATCTGTCCTTTCATCCATTCGTCTTTTGCGAATGCTAACTCATCACTTCCTTTCCCCTTTTTCCCCTCTCTCTCTCTCTATTGAGAGGTGCACTAGTCTGTGCCTGATCCTTTCTTCCATCACCGCGCCTCTCCTTGTCCCTCGGGACTGTGGAGGTCAAATCAATTTCCTGTTCCTTCTCTTTCGTCTCGTCACTACTGCATGTAGGTGCCTCATATGCGGGGTTGCTATACCCTGTGGCTGCTTTGAGCTCTCTAAACGGGTAAAGGCCCTCTGACTTACTTCCCTCAATGACTGGTTCCGGCGGGGCTAGTGGCGCAGTAGGCGTCTCACCCCTCTCCGTACATACATTTAATATCCAGTCTGCGGGTGGTTCTTCTTCCTTCACTTGCTCGAACATTTTCCAAAGTTCGAGAACAGCAAGGCGTTTCTCAAGCTTCTTGCTGGTATATGTGGCGTGTAGAAATGTTGTCATGTGCTGTAAAACAGCCTTAGACAGTGACCCGTTATGGGGCCAAGGCATAAACATCTTATTGGTGGTACCCTTAACCCACTCCTGGCTGTAGTTTTTAAATTTTACTGCATGCTTGGGCAGCTGCTTACATAAAAGCGCTAGTCGGGTACCTTCCTCCATTCTTACTTTTGTCACCAACAATATTCACACAGTTCTTTTAAGCTTTCCACTAGTATGAGCGAGCACCACATATGCAAGCTCCAATCCAACCTTTTCCCGCCAAATTTTGTATCAACAATTTACTCAAAACTCATCAATTCAAAGGCGATTCCCTCTTAGTTACGAAATCGCGTAAAGCAAAATACATTGCAATCAATCAACAGTACAGTAATTTCACATTTGACATACACAGGACATATACGACAGACTAGACAGACTAGACGGACGCCAGCTGGTCATACATATGCCTGCCTTCTAATCACTACCCCACCATGGGATTTGAATGAAGCCCCTTAATTACGTCTTTAAACATTATCGTAGCCTAAATGTCCCCCCTCTGTGGGCTCTGGGTTCACGTTCCTTCTGACCACTCTTTAAAGCGCAGGAACAAGGCAAATCTTTACGTTTTTGCTCAGGTGCCCCCCTGGTATTCCTTATGTTTTTACTTCAGGTGCCCCCCTGATATCCTTTACCTTTTTACTTCAGGTGCCCCCCTGATATTCTTTACGTTTTTACTTCATATGCTCGAGTCATTACCCCCTATATATATATATATGGGATACATTACTCACCGTAATCGTATTTCTGATGCTTGTATCTGCTTAGATTCACATGCTGTGCATAGGCCGACATCTAGTGGAAGCTGCGGAGTATTACAGTTTGTTTTTCGAAACTCGAAAATGGGCGTCGACACAGGCGTGCCAGTAATACTATCCCTAGTGTGACGTCCACTGTACCCAAGATCCCTCACGCGTCTAGGATCCTCAGATTGTATTTTTTCTGACATGAGGAAGCATGAGGAGTAGCGCGAGTACAGATAATCCAAGCAGATAGACAGAAAGGTAAGACTACAAGCAATCATGCGCCTTCTCTCGGAGGGGAGGAAGGGTGGGTCGCATGTGAATCTAAGCAGATACAAGCATCAGAAATGCGATTACGGTGAGTAATGTATCCCTTCTGAGGCTTGTGGAATCTGCTTAGATCACATGCTGTGCATAGATTAGCGAGCAGTACCAGAAGAAGGAGGTGGGATGTGAGAAGGGTCATGAGCAAACAGGTGTCTTAGAACTGCTTGTCCCACTTGTGTATCTGTCTTGGAATGAGTGTCAATGCAGTAATGCTGAGTAAAAGTGTGAATGGAGCTCCAAGTAGCTGCTTTGCAAATGGTGTCGAGGTGAACATTTGCAATGAAAGCCAGAGTGGCCCCAATGCCTCTAGTAGAGTGGGCTCTTGGCGTAAAAGGCAGAGTTTTCTCAGAAAGAGAGTAACACAGCTGTATACAGTTGATAATCCACTTCGAGATAGCGCCTTTAGAGACGCGATCTCCCTCTCTGCCTGTAGCTACGGAGACAAACAGTTGATCTGTTTTCCTTAGCGGTCTGGTTTTATTTACATAGTAGAGGACCGCCCTACGCACATCTAGGGTGTGTAGTTTCACCTCAGCCGAGCTTTGCGGGTTCTGGAAGAAAGCCGGAAGCTCGATGGACTGGTTTACATGGAACTTTGATATAAATTTAGGTGAGAACCTAGGGTATGTGCGTAAAACCAGTTTGTCTTTATGGATAGTAAAGAAAGGATCCTGCACTGACAGAGCCTGAATTTCACTGACCCTTCTTATAGAGGTAATGGCTACTAAGAAGGCCGTTTTATACGTCAGGTGTTTGAGACTACTTTTATGCATGGGTTCGAAAGGGGGTCCCATGAGCTTAGCTAGCACCACATTAAGGTCCCATCCTGGCGGTGGGTTCGAAATAGGAGGGTGAAGTCTCTTTACTCCTTCCATGAAGGCTTTAACTACTGGTACTTTCCACCACGACACCCTGTTATGGGATGTGGTGTAAGCCGAGAGGGCTGCCAGGTGTACTTTCAGAGAGTTAAAAACCAATCCTGCATCCAGCAGGTGGAGCATGTATGTCACAATGTTGGAAGGAGTGCAATCAACAGGGTTGATTTGTTTATTCTGGCACCAAATAACGAATCTCTTCCACTTGTCAAAGTAACAGTGCCTTGTGTTTGGTTTCCTGGATTCTTTTAGGATGTCCATACACCTCTGTGGTAAATTGAGATATCCAAACTCTATGACCTCAGGAGCCATGCTGCCAGGTTCATTGAGTTGGGTTGCTGGTGCACTGTCTGACCTTGTTGCTGGGACAGTAGGTTGTACCAGGCTGGAAGTTTGATGGGCTCGCACACCGCCATCCTGCGTAGGTGTGGAAACCATGGTTGTCTCGCCCACATGGGAGCAACTAGGATGAGCGTCATCGATTCCTTGTTCATCTTGTACACCACTTTCCTGATGAGAGGAGTTGGTGGAAAAGCGTACGTAAACATCCCTGACCAGTTCATCCACAGGGCGTTCCCTTGGGAGTCTGGTTGGGGGAACCTGGATGCAAATCCTGGGCATTGTTTGTTTTCGCTTGTGGCGAATAAGTCTATAGTGGGGAAACCCTACTGAGAGAAGAGATCTTCTACAATCTTTCTGTGAAGGACCCATTCCTGTTCTTCTGGGAGGGAGTCTCTGCTTAGAGCATCCGCTAGGTAATTGAGCTCCCCTGGAACATGTTGCGATGACAGGAAGATGTTCCGTTTGAGTGCCCATATCCAGATTTTCTGGGCAAGCTTGGACAGATTTGGCGAACGAGTCCCTCCTTGTTTGTTCAGATAGAACATGGCTGTCGTGCTGTCCGTCAGGATCTGCACCGACAAGTTTAGTAGATAGGGCTCGAACGCCCGAAGCGCTCTGAATACTGCCAGAAGTTCTAGCAGGTTTATATGGTTCTTGGCTACTGAGTGAGACCAGAGACCCTGAGCTGTGTGGTGGAGAAGGTGAGCTCCCCACCCCGTCAGGCATGCATCTGTAGTCACCACTGCTTGTATTTCGGGATCGTAAAAGGTTTTTCCCCTTGCGAGATTCTCTCTTGTCCACCAGTGTAGGCTCTCTACAAGTGTTGGCGAAACGACCACTAGATCGTCCCACTGACCACTTGCCTGAGACCACTATTTCGCCAACCATTCCTGCATGGGACGCATGCGCAGACACGCGTGGGGGACCAGGTAAATGCATGACGCCATCATGCCCAGTAACCACATTGCTTTGCGTACCGTTATTTGTTGACCGGACTGATAATGTGGAATTTGCAGTAGTATATTCCGAATTCTTTCTTCCGAAGGGAAGGTCAACCCTTTCTGAGTATCTAGGATTGCTCCTAGGAACTGTTTTGAGGTGCTTGGCACCAGGCTTGACTTCTTCTCGTTGATTGAGAAGCCTAATTCGTGGAGGAGGTCGATAGTCCTTTGAATGTTCGTTCTGCAAATCCCTGGGGTTTCCCCCGTTATGAGCCAGTCGTCCAGATAAGGGTACACTGGGATTGCCTCCCTGCGTAGGTGTGCAGCTGCCACCGCCAGTACCTTGGTGAATACCCTTGGTGCTGAAGCTATCCCGAAGGGCAGTACCTTGAATTGGTAGTGGCGACTGTCCACCTTGAAACGCAAGTACTTTCTGTGCGCCCGGAGCATGGAAATATGAAAATAAGCATCTTTCATATCCAAGGTTGCCATGTAATCCCCCTTTTTTAGGAGGGGGATTACCTCTTGTAGCGTGGTCATACAGAGTTTTTGGGGCTTGACATACTTGTTGGCAGGCCGTAAGTCCAATACTGGGCGCATTGTCAAATCTTTCTTTGGCACAAGGAAGTAAGTTGAATAGATACCCTTGTTTACCTGGTGTCCTGGGACGAGTTCTATCGCGTCCTTTTCTAGCAGAATGGCGATCTCCTCGAGAAGGATCTTCTGATGTTCTAAGGAGTGTACTCTTTGTCGTGGAGGATGGTTCCGGGGACGCTGCAGTAATTCTATACAATATCCTGTGGACACTGTTGACAGCACCCATCTGTCTGAGGTGATCCCTTCCCAAACCTGGGTGAAGTTGGAAATGCGTCCCCCTACTGGGGTTGCGTGAGAAGGGACCCTGAACTGAGCGTCACTGCTTTGGTGGAGGCGTGCCACCTCCCTTGTTGGGGCTGCCTCTGCCTCTCCCACGACCTCTTTTGTTACCCCTGCCGTAGCTCTGGGTAGACTGCTGCTGGCTGTTATTCCACTGAGTACCCTGTCCCTGGGCATAGTTGCCTCTTTGTGAATTTTGGCCGCGTGGGCGACGTAAATTACTGTTCCCCCTCTGGTTAGGGGGTTTGTTGGTTAGTTGGCCAAGGGAATTCAGTGTTTCATATTCTTCCTTGGCGTTTTTTAGTGCGTCTTCGACCGCTTTCCCAAACAATATATCTGGTTCCACCTGCTTATCTATTAATGAAGCCTGAGTTTCTGTCTTGAAGCCCGACTTCCGTAACCACGCATGTCTTTTGATAACAGTACCTTCTGCTATCAATCTCCCTGCGTTGTCCGCGGCGTCGAAAGTTGCTTTTAATATGCAACCAGACACGGCTCTCCCTTCTGCCGAGATCCGAGCCAATTGGCCTTTTAACGGTTCAGGAGCAGAGGCTATGAGTGCCGCGACCTCTTCCCATTGATGGCAGTTGTAGCTGGCCAACAGGGTGGTGGAGTTAGCAATCCTTGCTTGGTAGGCGGACGTTGAGGCTACCTTCCTGCCAAACCCGTAAAGTCTTTTGCTCTCCTTGTCGGGAGGAGCTTCTGACGAAGATAAGGGTGTTCCAGCCCTTTTTCGAGTGTTGGTAACAACTAGGGAGTCTGGTTTAAGATGTCCTCTTATATAGAGAGGGTCAGACTGGGCTGCCCGGAAAAGTTTTTCGACCCTGGGGTTGACAGCTCTGGTGAGGTTTGGGTTCACCAGGGATGGATCTATTCTTCGTTGGATGGATTTAAGGATGGGGATGGTCTGAGCGACCGGCCTCCTCTCTCCCACCAACTCTTCTGCGAAGTCCCTTTCCTCCTGTACACCGTGGGTGTCGATGTGAAAATGTTCTGCCGCGCGAGCTAGAACCTCATTAAGGAGGGGTTGGTTATCGACTGGCGAGTCGGTAATTGGGGCTTCGTTCTCTACCGGGGAATCTACTCTGTAAAATTCCTGCTCATCTTCTCTCTCCTCCTGGTCCTCATCATCCGCATAGTAAGCCGTCCCGGTTTGTTCCTCCATAATTTCAAACTCCTGGTCCCCTCAGGGAACGGCTCTCCTTGGTACCTGGGGTGTGGAGTAGAGTATGGAGTAGAGTAAGGCTGCACCTCAAAGGGTTCAGGTCTTTCAAACCGGGCCTTTTTACTTAGGGGGATAGGATCAGTGGAACCTGAGGGTGAGGCCCCGAGGGTCATACGAGAGGAAATGCTCTGGATTCTTGTCGTAAAAATCTGCCAAGGAAGACATCCTTGACATGACCCTGTCTATGTCTTCACTGGACCATTCTTTGGAACAGGGGATGACCTTAGCAGGCAATTTTGGGGACTTATCAAGGGTACCCTTGCTGGAAGTTGCAGTAGACTTGTATGTGTCTGTGTGCTTTGGGGGAAAGGATGGACCGTTCTATCTGTGCCTCTTTCCGAGAAGTCGACGTCGTCGAGGTTCGGTTGGACTTAGTGTGTTTAGTGTGTGTAGGGTGTGTAGCGCTTGCGTCGCCGGGGGTCTTCCCCATAGCCGCCCTGCCGGACGACCTTCCGAGGTCGGGGACCTGCGCTCGGCTGTCTTTAGACGCCGTAATGCCCTCGCCGTCCGAAAGTACGGCGTCGCTGCCATCGCTGAAGGCGCCCTCCGCTGCCATGGCCGCCTGCCTGGCGTGGTGGGCCCAACGCTTTGTCGAACGGTCCTTAAGTGTCTTCGGTTTAAACCTACTACACGCTCTGCAGTTCGCTTCGGGGTGGTCCCTCGGCAAGCAGAGATTGCTTGTTCCAGCCGAGCGTGGGTCGAGCGGTCGCCGGCAGCCCAGAGGGAACTGCAGGCCATGGAAGCCCTGCCCGTGTCCATCCGTGAGGAAAGTGTGTTGTTGTTCAAAATTTAAAGTATCATTTGTCTTCTACGCTCCGAGCGCGTTGTTGTTGCCTGATCCCCCTCCCCTCCCACTTCCTGGTTCTCCTCTTCCCTCCCGCCTCCCTGCCCGCACACCCCCCCCTCCCCTTCCTCTCCTCCCTCTTCCTATAACCTCCCCCTTCCTGGGCAGCCCTCTGCCCGGCAGCCTCTGCGGCTAAGGGCCCCAAGGCCAAGGGCGACTCTTACAGTTGCGGCTCCCTGTGTGTCTGCAGGTGTCCGCAGGGGACGCCAGGCGCCAGCTCCTCCGCTCTCCGGCCCACCCCTCCTCACCTTGCTCACCTCATCCGCATGATGCCTCGCCCCCCTATTCCAATTTATTGGTAAACTAGGGTGTTTTTTCTCCCCTCGCAGGATTCTCAAACTTAGGTGGCCCTGACCTACTACGCATTACTGTTTGCTCTGCATTGTGTTAAACTAGGGTGTTTTTCTCCCCTCGCAGGATTCTCAAACTTAGGTGGCCCTGACCTACTACGCATTACTGTTTGCTCTGTATTGTGGTAAACTAGTGCCCTCCACTCACTTCCTGTCTGCATACTCGTGTCGTCCGCCTCCCCTCCTACTCCATGGTGCTCTCTATCTCGCCTATCTACTCTAACTGCTTCTCTATTGACTATCCTGCTCTCCTCACTAAATCCGGTAGGAAAAAGTTTAAAAAGGACATCCTGGTCTCCAACCCAGGCCTCCCTATCGCTGACACCTACACGAGCGCCTGCTCCAAGGAAACTCTCACTGACATTCTCTTTTTCGTGCCTTCACCTGACCTATGGACCCTTCACATGGTCGCTGTGCTCTCTCCTTTCTCCTCCTCTCCCATTAATGGTGGCACCCGTTGGGATGTCCTCTTGGCCCCTTTCCACTCCTCTAAGGCCATCATTAATGTCTATGCTAACGGGACCGTCTTGGTCCAAGGCCCTCAGGCCAACCTTCACCTCTTTGATAGACGCTTCCCACGTCTCATCAACTTCCTCTCCGTTCCCGCTGTCCCCCCTTCTCTGTCCTCGGCTACCTTGCCTCTCCCCTCCCTCCCTGCCCCTTCTCTTGCTCCCTCTTCAACTCCTTCTCTAACACCTCCGCAGGGCGTACCTCTGATCTGTACCCCTCCCCGGAAGTTTTTCAAGGGTGGCAACCTTCTCCACATTGCCACTCTAAATTCTCGCTCTGCCATCAAGCACTCCTCTGATATCTGTCGCCTTCTTGAGGAACTGGACCTCGACGTCCTCGGTCTCACTGAGACATGGTTCACTGCCAGCTCTGCCACCAGCTTCGACACACTCCTACCTGACGGCTACAAGATCCTCTCCGTGCCCAGGCCCAACCGTTCAGGGATTGGTGTTGCCCTTATCTTTCCTGAGTGGATTCCTGCCACTGTCACTCCTACGCAGACCTACTCCTCTTTTGAATGTCTTGTCTGCCGACTCTCTCTCTCTCCTAGCCATTCCCTTACCGTGGCTACTATCTATCGGCCACCTGGTCAAATTTCCTCCTTCCTCTCTGAGTGGGCTGATCTCTCCTCCTCACTCCTGTCCTCAACCACCCAACTCCTCTTTCTCGGTGACTTCAACATCCACCTCAATGCCTCCTGTCCCCCCACTGGTCTCTTTCGCGAACTCTGCAACTCTCTCTCACTCTCTATTCTCCCGTCTGGGCCTACTCACTCTGCAGGGCACACTCTTGATGCTCTGATCTCTTCTGACCTTCCCCTCTCCCTCCCTCTCTCCACTCCTCTCTCCTGGAGCGAGCACTTTCTCCTATCCTCCCACCTCTCCCTCCCTACCCCACAGGCAAAGCCACCCTCTTCACTGCCACCCACCTTCTCGGTCATCCGACCCATGAAGCGCGTGTCAGTTGAGGCTTTCGCTGCTACCTTCTCGCCCCCTCCTCCCCCCTCGGCTGACTCCCACCCTGACACAGCCCTCTCCATGCTCTATTCCGCTATATCTGATACTCTCGATATCCTTGCCCCCGTCATGAGAATCCGCCTGAAGCCCAAAGCCAAATGTAACTCCTGGTATGACTCGGATCTCGTCACCCTAAAACGCAAGTGCAGGGTGGCAGAGAGGAAATGGCGTGCTTCATGTTCATCCTCTGACAAACTGGCCTGCCGCCTGCTCCAAAGGCAATACCGGCTCTCCGTTCTCACCAAGAAGAGAGCCCTTATCCAAGCCCGCATCTCTGAGGCATCTAACAACTCGGCCGAACTCTTTAAAATCTGCAAGGAGCTGGCCAACCCTGCTGCAGTCTCTACCTCTCCTGTCCCCTCCCAGGCCCTCTGCACTGCACTGGCCTCGCACTTCATCTCAAAAACTCAGGACATCCTGTCCTCGCTCTCCTCCTCTCTCCTCCCTCCCTCTCTTCCCGGCTCTTCCTCTTGCTCTCTTGCAGCCGCCCCTCCGCCCTCCTTCTCTGCTTTTCCACCTTTTTTTGCTGATGAGGTTTCCAGACAAGTCCGATCTATGAAAGCCTCGTCTAAACAGGTTCACCCCTGTTCCTCCAAAACCATCAAGGACCACATCGACTCCCTGGCTCCTGCCCTGGCTGACTTTTGCAACCACTCATTCGCCTCTGGCGTCTTCCCATCCCCCCTCAAGCACTCCCTTGTGCACCCCCTCTTCAAGAAACCCTCTTCCGACCCCTCCTGCCCGGCCAACTATCGCCCAATCTCCATTACTCCCTTCCTGGGCAAGCTCCTGGAGAAACTGGCCATCTCCCAGCTTAACCTCCATGCTGAATCTGTTGGTAATCTTCATGACCATCAATCCGGCTTCAGAGCGGCCAGAAGCACGGAAACTGCTCTCCTGAACATCCGTGAGGACCTGCTCCTGAACCTCGATTCCAACACTCCCTGTGTTCTCATTCTGCTCGATCCTCCTCTGCCTTTGACACTGTCAACCATGCCATCCTGCTCAACCGTCTCCGTGATAACCTGGGTATCACTGGTCAGGCTCTGGCATGGCTGACCTCTTTCCTTTCCGGTCGACCCTCCCAGGTCCAAATGGGCTCCTTCCTCTCTGACATCTTTTTCTCCACCTGTGGTGTCCCCCAGGGATCCAACCTCTCTCCCTGGCTTTTCAACCAGTATCTGGCACTCCTTGCCCACCGCATCGCCGCCCTCTGCCCCTACTTCCAGTGCTATGCGGACGATACCCAGCTCATTTTCAGGCTACCCTCGGCCTCCTCCTCTCCTTCCCTCACCTCCGACTGTCTGTCTGCTATCCAGGAATGGTGTGCCGCCAATGACCTCTGCCTTAACGCCAGTAAGACTGAGATTCTACTCATCGGCACACCCACTCCCTCCTTCCCTGCAGCTCTCTGGCCGGCCTCCCTTGGCCCCCTTCCTGCCCCTACCTGCAAGGCTAAAAACCTCGGGGTCATCTTCGACTCCACACTCTCCTTCTCTCCTCATATATCTGACGTCTCTAAGAAGTCACACTACCAGCTGCACCTCCTCAGAGGTATTCTTCCCTTCCTCTCCTTCCCCCAGAAGCTCACTGTCTCCCGAGCCCTGGTTCTCTCAAGGCTGGACTACTGTAACAGCCTCTATCTTAATCTGCCTGCCTCCACTCTCCGCCCTCTGCAACTTATCCAGAACAGAACTGCGAGACTTGTCCTTGGCCTCAAGCCCAGGGACCGTATCTCTCCAGGACTGAAATCTCTTCATTGGCTCCCAGTGGCTGCGAGGATTAAGTTCAAAACCCTCTGCATTGTCCACAAGGCCTTCTGGGGCCTGGGGCCTAAATACCTTCAACTCTCTCTTCCTAAATATCTTCCTTCACGAGCCCTTCGCTCATCCGTCTCCAACTCCCTCATGGTCAGCCGCTTCTCGAAGCAACGAGCTGGGGGTAGATCTCTCTCCGCAGCAGGGGCCTCCCTCTGGAACAGCCTTCCTGCCTCCCTGAAACTTGAGGAGAACCATCTCCGGTTCCGGAAGCACCTCAAAACCTTCCTCTTCGCTTCTGCCTTCTCTCTCCCTCTCCCCTGCTAAACCTGCTTAACTCCCCACTGAATTCTGCACTAAACCTGCATCTGGGCCACTCTCAGCGACCTCGGTCCAGGGCCCAGCCACTCTCCACCTGCACTGCCTCCCTGGCTCCCCCTGCACTGTGGGACTGTCACTGTATCCCTACAGCCCCCTTCCCAGCACTTGCTCTGCACTTACCTCGCACTTGCCACCAGCTGGCCCTTTTTATTTATTATTATTTTATTTTATTTTTTTTTTTACGCTACTTACCTTGTACTGCACTTTCCCATCCACCTCCTCCCCCTGCACTTTCTCCTTTTCCCCTTACCTCTGCACTTGCGCGATCTGAATGACACCTGGCCTAGTAGGATCGTTTGTCTGTCTTCCCCTTGTTTCCCTCCCTCCCTGCCTCGTCGTGCCTTGAAACACTTGTGTATAGGCGCGTTACAAATACCATATCATATCATATCATATCATAGCACGTGGCGTGCCTGTCGACCCAAGGGTATTTGCGGTTGCACTTGGGGCAGAATTGGAAAGGGGTACCCCCCATACGCACCTTGAGGCAGCGGGCTGGTAAGTGTAGGAAATATATAAGGTGTACCTATATATCAAGAGTGAAGAGTATGTACCACCCTCCACTCTCCCTACTTGCAGGGCCGAGGCCAGCGGCCTACTAGGCCCGGGCCGAGGCCAGCGGCCTTCCGAGGCCCCGATCCGTCGTAGCCGATGGTCGATGTCTTCTCCAGCCGTCGTCGAGTGTAGAGGGTCGACGTTGGGGTGGGGAAGGATGTCAATAAGAATTATAAATTTGATTATTAGCAAAAGTATGGCTAAGGCCAGGGGACTCCGCAAATGCTTCCGACCAGTATGGCGGAAAAAAACAATCTGAGGATCCTAGACGCGTGAGGGATCTTGGGTACAGTGGACGTCACACTAGGGATAGTATTACTGGCACGCCTGTGTCGACGCCCATTTTCGAGTTTCGAAAAACAAACTGTAATACTCCGCAGCTTCCACTAGATGTCGGCCTATGCACAGCATGTGATCTAAGCAGATTCCACAAGCCTCAGAAATATATATACAGTCTTCTCTACTTCTAACTATTTAATTTTTTCTCCACCACCCTCCGTTACCTTTCCCTTACTGGCTCTAATGCCTACACGACATTTGCCAAAGTAACGAGTTTTATTGCATTACTCACCGATCGCATCATTTCCTCTCTGGAACTTCGGGATCACCGCCCCTTCCTCTTCCTGCTTTTAAGGTTTTTGTCCGATCCGCTGCCCGTGGGAATGAGAAGGGTTATGCTTGTAAAGGTGGGTTCCTTCAGACCCGCTGCAGATTTTTTAAAATGTTTTACTCTATCATTGTCCACGGGAAGCTTATCAGTCTACTCAGCCGGAATGGTGAAAGGACTTGTGATCTTACCGAAGGCCCAGAGATACTTCGTGCCTTCGGTCTAAGGGTGTCTTATACTATATCAATCTATAATCGATGGCCGAAACCATCCTCACACTACCAAGTGTTCACGAGGAGAGGAATTCTCTGACGGGCCCACTGGTCTGCACTCACCCTCTAGAACTTGTAAGACAAGATAGCTGCACCATGTGAGGACAGGGGGTGCAGGATTCACTTACCCCGACACGACTCAATAACGAGGACTCAGTAGTTTGGCAAAGGGAAGTCAGTTTAATGACACATACATCAAACAGGGAAACAAATGGGAATCGGCTGTAGTGCGATCACCGGTCTCGCTCCGACTTCCACGAACTTTGGTAGAACAGCAATTCTTACAGGCTACAATGGTCATTAATGACGTCGAATTTCTATAAAAAATCATCATGCAATATAATTGGTTAGGAAAGGTAACTTAAGTATAGGTGCTATATCTGTATATAGAAATAAAGCATGTGGATTGGATAACTTATCGGGTGGGCGTCTACGCCCATCCCTCTACAACACACGTGATTGACGTCACTACAAGTAAGACGTCTCATTGGTTACAGTGTCTATAGGACTCTAGATTACATGGTCCATTGTGATTGGGCAAGTTACACCCTTAAACATAAATCTCCACTTTAATTAGCAGCATGCAGAATAGACACCCAGGTGCCTAGTGCCCCAAGATTCATCCTTCCTCCTTTCCATCAATCAGTGTTTTAGGGCTATGTGCCAATTAGTTGGCTTGGTATGGCCTCGGAACTGTAGCCTCTTATCAGGAAAAGTTATGGCATCCTCTGGTTCTGGATGACATCAGGCGGTGGTACCTCTTCGCGCCTGGCTGGTCACGTGTTGGTTCACCGTGAATTTGCTTCAGTTTCTAGCCTTTTCTGCATTTAATTCTGTGTCAGCCTAGCCACCTGCATGGGCCTCTCTTATCTTGACCTTCACGGACGGGCTGGTATGCTCTGTAGTTGGAGTCTTGTGAGCTCATGCTCTCCTCCCCTTCTCTGGTTGACCTCGATTTCCTAAGCATGAGCCGCTCTTTGCTGAGTTTCGATTCCGCTCCTTCTCCTGCCTTTGGCTGGGTTTCAAAACTTGGCCTGTCAGGCCTCTGGCCACCTGGGTACCTTTCTGCCTTTACAAAATGGAGTCGTACTTGTATAATGTGCCAGTTGCCGCTCTATCTTCTACTAAGCATTACAAGCAATATCGATTTCTTAGCATCTAGCGTTTCAAGCCTATTTACACACGTTTAACAGGACGGTTGCTTCCATCTTGTCTCGTAACACTGTTTCCTTACATTTTAACATTGTCTATTCTCTGCGTACATTATATTTATTTTCGTAGCTACTTGCACTGGCGTTTTATCTTTGATAGCTGCTTTTGCTCATTCATGAGTCTGTTCAGGCCGTTGTGTCATTTCCACTGGCCTTCCATTACGGCTTTTGGGGTCTCTTTGTGGACCGTGTGTAGGTACTCCTCATTTCGTATCAGAGGCTGGTATGGCTGTCTAATAGGGTACCATGCTGCCCAGGGTTGTCTGATTACGGGTGCTTCAACCGGTATGGATCTTCTGATGTATACTGGGCAGAGTCACAGTGCAGCTCTTTGTAGGTTCATTTGCTCTTCATACGTCACGTGCCTTGGCGAGTTCCTTCCTGGTAGCTCGAAATGGGGAGCATGGGTGCAGGTCATGTCTGGGGCCTCCTTTAAAGTGTGGTTACTGCAACCTCTGGTAGATTTTCAAATATTCTCAGATTTCCAGGACTCTAGTATTTAATTATTGGAAATGGCTTTAAAATGTGAGCAGGGAAAGCACGCAGATTAACTGTATCCAAATCCCCCCACAGTAATTATTTAAGAAAAATGTGCATGACCCATCAGAGCTAGATATTAGGACAGTGGTGGGCAACCTGCTTCTTTCCAGATGTTTTGGCCTACAGCTTCTACGATTCCTCACACTGACAATTCTGGATACAGCAGGAGAAATAAATGAAGGGATGCTGGTTACCGACAAATATCTTAGAAACAAAAACAGAACAATGCAAAAGATTTGTCGAGTGCCCAAAAAATGATTTATTGAACGTGAAGTAGAAAATACTCAACAAAATAAATAAAACAGAAAGAATGTCCGGATAATAAAAGGTGTGTTTCTAAGTCATTCAATGTATTTCATGCAGGAGTTCAGTATTTCTATTCCATGCAGCTCACGAAGTTGTTCAATAAACCTACAGGAAAAGAAAAGAACAAAATACATATCTGGATGGCATTTGTTTGAGTGAAAGTCTGAACTAGTGCTCACAAACAATGCTGTCTTTCTGTAGCACTAATCTTGAAATGCTCATCCTTCCGAAGGATCTCTTTCAATGCTGTCTTTCTGCAGCACTAATCTTGAAATACTCATCCTTCTGAATGATCTCTTTCAATGCTGTCTTTCTGCAGCACTAATCTTGAAATGCTCATCCTTCTAAAGGATCTCTTTTAGGAAATTGGCAATTTCATATGCAAGAGGTTCTGAAGTCTCCTATTGGTAATGCCAGTGATGTCACCAGCAGGAACGATTGGGATGGATTCGTGGGATCATGCCAATACATTATGAGCAATAACCAATTAAGCAATGTCCAAAAACTGATGTAGGAACAATACGTTGTCAAACTTGGGCACCATACTGAAGGAAATGGATGGGCAGAATGGGGCCATTTCCTTTCCTTTCATTTTGTCAATTAGTTCCCAAATGGTAATGGAACATATGTAAATGAAATAATAAAATAATTCATCAAAATAAGAATACTCTTATCGGAAAATAAAAGAAATTATGCTGAAGTATTTGCAAAACAATAAATTTTCATAATTTGTCAAATAATAAACTATTGCCATTTTAGTCACCTAGAGCAGTCTCGCTCACTCTCTGGGTCTCCATCTCTGATGCTCTGTGGGCAAGAGTCTTTTCAGGTCCACAGAGCAACCCCATCCGTTTGAGAGCAGCATCAAGAGAGAAACAAATATCTTGAGTTGAGTTGCAGCTGTACTCATGTTTAGGCCTGGACAAATTTTACCTCAACAAAATAACCATCCAGATGCCAAGGAGATCTTTGCCCAGCGGCAATCATTCAGGAAGGCGCCAAGGATGTGGACCCATTCATCTCGGCATTAATCAACTCCTCCGAGAACAGCACAGTACCCAACAACCTAAAGGAGGCCTGGGTCATGCCCCTTCAAAAAAACCTAACCTAGATCCCAATATTCCCACAAACTATAGACCCATCACCACCGTTCCCTACATCCTAAAGATTCTAGACAGAGTGGCCTACCTTCAAATCCAGAAACCCCTGGAGGATTACAACTTACTGGTCCTTAGACAATCATGCTTTAGGCCAAGACATGGAACGGAAACAGCCCTCCTGGACCTTAAAATCCAAATGGATAAGGCTAAGGACAATGGTAAGCTTGCCATGCTCCTGCTGTTAAGACTTATCGGCAGCATTCAATCTTGTCGACCATCAGATCCTCACTGATCACTTGTCCAAAGTAGCTGCCTTCTCCAGCAACGCCTCTACCTGGATACAATCATTCCTGTCTAATCGCAACACTAGGGTCTTCGCTCCTTCTGCCTCAACGGACCCAATTCCTATCCACTGCGGCGTACCATAAGGCGTGTGCGTCTTGCCAGCGCTCTACAACATATTTACTAAGCTCTTTTTTGACTGTCTTGATAACCTGGGTGTCACATACACGAATTACGCTGACGACATTCAGGTTCTCATCACACTCTCAGAGTGCTATAAAGATGATTGTAAAAGGATTAATGAGATTTACTTGGAAATTCAGGCATGGATGGCAGAGCACTGCCTTTGCCTCAACGACGAAAAAACCAAGCTCCTGATTGTCAGCTCCCAAACCAACCTCAACAAATTAGATCCCCACTATGCTTCCATCAACATCGATGGACACCCTATCAAAGTGGCCAAAGAAATCAAAACCTTGGGGGTATACCTAGACTCCACCCTCTTTACTTTACTTGACTTATAATATGCAGCAATGGACCCATAGGCATGATGGCGCAGACAGGACAAAATACAAAAAACAGGTTTGAAAACAAGCAGCAAGTGAATCCCACTGCCTCCTCCACGGCCTACACTAACAAACTAATTAACGCTTGCAAGTCATTCCTTTCGCCTAGTAGTTGCATTACCTTAGTCAGGGCTCTGGTGTTATACAAGATTGACCACTAACACCTTCTACTTAGGCACCTCCGAAAGAAACCTCAACAAACTCCAGGTCCTTCAAAATAATGCCTTAAGAGCGGCATTAAGTATACCAAGATCTTCTCATATCACCAGCTTCAGGCAGGACGCCCATTGGCTTCCAGTACGGGATAGAATGGCCCTTTGCACGCTCGTCATCACCCACAAGTGTCTCTCAAATTCCGCCCCCAAATACCTGGCAGATAAAGTCAACAAACGTCAACCAACTAGGCCAACTAGAGCCATGTACTCACACTGCCTGGCAGTTCCTAGATTTCTTCTAAAAAGAGCAAGGGAAGCAAACTTCCCTGTGTTAGCTGCCAAACAGTGGAATGCCCTACCGCTTAGCCTCAGATTGGAACCTTCATTCTGGACCTTTAGAGCCAAAGTGAAGAGTTGGATCTTCAGTAAAAAACAGGAGTGATAAGCTACCTCACCCTGTGTACACCATGCCTGCTTATTCTCTTTTATGCCTATTGTAACACTAGCTGCTTGGTAGTGTAACTGATTCTCTCATCTTTCGACCCGTATATAACCATGGTCGACCTGCACTTAGTTCGGCTGTTTTTCTTTTCTGTTGTTGTCTAACTGTCTGTAACGGTAACTCTTGTATAAGCTTTAAGCACCCAGTTATTTGAGGGTTCGGTGTGCGGTACAAATAAAGAAACTAAACTAAATCTGAATTGTGGGTGATTCATTAAGGACAAAAACCTGGACGACTGTTTCTAAAAGTCTGAAGTTCGTCCACGTGGCTGAAGGGTGACACATTGCTAGAGCTCATTCAATCTGTCAGCTTTCAGAGAGGCAGGAGGTTGTTACCAGAGGCAGGCTTAGAATATTTAGGGGAGTTTACAAATATGCAGAGAAGCTGTAGGAATAAGGATAGAGTGGGGTAGTGAGTGAGGGAGACCAAGTCAAAGAGTAAGATTCAGGGTTGGTTTTGTTTATACAGCACTATGTGACACGTTCACTGAATTGGAATAGGTGAACAACACAAGTGCCATTGCAAGAGATCTCGGGAGGTGGGTAAAACGATAGTCAGTGTCTCTCTCTTGAAGTGAGTTGACGAGGCACGGGCTTCCTCGGAGGAGAAGCAGGAGGATCTGTGGGAGAGTCACGCTCGCCTTATATAACCGGAGAGAGCAGCAGACATTCGGGTGGGTGATGGGTAACACAGCTGCACACTTTAGGAATATCATGTCTGCTCCCTAATGAATGAGCGAGAGGTATAGGCAGACATGCTTATCTTGGTCTTTTCCCTTCTATAACAGCACTTGATGTGTGCCCTGAGGTCATCAGAATTGCACTTGCTAAATGTAGGGTCTCATCATAACTTGCGTTCCACTCACCCCGTCACAAGTGAAATAGGGATAGAAGTGCCACCACTGGAAAATGCCCAGATCTTCCACTGTGACATTGAGCATCCACTGGGAATGGCAGAGTATGGCTGGGGCGGTTTTGTACGATTGGACCGAAAAAAGGTCCGACTGTACAAAACGACTGAAAAATGCTACCATCAAAGGTTCGAACACCAAAAGTTCGAACCTTTGGTGGTGGCATTGCAGGTAAAAAATATTTTTACAAAAATAAAAAATAAAAAAAAAGACTGCAGGGGTGTCCCCAGCAACACCCCGCTCACTATACTGTGTGGCATAGTGAGCTGGGTGTTGCGGGGGACACCTCTGTAGCACACCAGCAAAAAAAAGACTGCGGGGGCTGCAAGGGTGTCCCCCGCAACACCCCGCTCACTATACTTTAAAGTATAGTGAGCGGGGTGTTGCGGGGGAAGCCCTGCAGCCCCCGTAGTATGTAAGTGTGTTCGCATGAGAAAGGTGCAAACTGTTGGTAGTTCGCACTTTTCTCATGCGAACATTCCAGCCGTGGCAAAATCAGCTGCGGTCGGATCACTTAGAATCGCTGGGGCAGATGGGTGAGGTGTGCAGCTCTGGCGTAAAGATATGGATGGGAAGAATGACAAATAGTACTTGAACAGCAGGAGGAGACTGAAATTCCCAGCAGGGCCCCCCATTTACTGGGTCAAAGTATATATTCCACTGGAGCCTGGACGGTAACAAGAATGCTGTTGAAAAGCAGTGGAACTGCGGTGGAAGAGGCGATTGGCACCACCACAGACACAGAGTCTGCAGTGTTCATAAAAGCTCACACCGCACCTGAACAGAGACACTTTGAGAAACAGAATTCCCACAGCAGATCTGAAAGAAAAATCAAATCATCATTCATCCAGAACTCCAGCAGCAGCACCACCCCATCGCGCTAACATGAATCGAGTCTGTGTGCCACTCGTCCATTACCAAAGTCCAAAGTGTGTCAGTACTTCACAGAATATAAAGAACAACTAAACATATCTACATGTTATAAGGGTGTAGAATTCAGATCGAGACACTGGTGGCATGGTTTTGTTTACAGACTTTTATTCAACACAAAAAGAGGGTTGGGGAAATGCCTCCTTCCCAACACTAAGAGGGGGTTTCCCTGCCTCAAAATAATACTCTACAGAGTCTGTAAGGATGTCAAAATAATAACGGTCCACCATTGTGTCCAAAACCTACTTCTAGCCTTCACACTAAGAACTAAAACTAAAGTGAAAATGATTTTCCTCTTCAACGTCTAACTCCCAACACAAAGTTCCACAACGTGCACAAATAAAGTAATAGACTTTGAATGGATCCACAAAAGAGGTCTCCAGTTGAAGTGGACAATCTTCCCTTCAAAAAGGTTGCAGATTTACTTTTCACAATAAAGTTCCAAAATGATGTACAAAACAAACTTCTAATTGTCAACAAAGTATTTCCCTTCTTTACAATTGCTTCCCTCTTTACACAAGGTTGGAGGAAGTGCTTCCTTTTCTCTGGATTCGCTTATCTTTTTTCACAGCTAACCTGGTTCATGTTTCTCACAGGTACTGCGACTACTCTTCTTTGGACAAATTCCTTGTAGACAAAAATCTCTGAGGGAATACTTCCCTTGCCCTAGTTTCCTTCTTCCTGTATTCATAGTCAACCTGAGTACTCCTCTTCCAGGTACTGTGATAATAAAAGTGCTCACACTATTTATCAAGGTAATGCTTGCTTCCCTTGTCTCTTCTGCCCAGTTAATGGTTTCAACTCTACACCCAGGTACTGGGACCATGAAGATGACAAATTGATGAGTGAATACAAGTCTTCAGCTTGCCGGCTTCCTTTATCTCTTCTTTGCATAGACTTGCTTTACTCACCAGCCAAATACTGTTGTTGGTGAATTTTCCTTCAAACACAGTTACCCTGGTTTATCCTTCACCAGGCAATGTGACCTATGAAGATGGGTAACTGGTTTGAGTCCCAGACTTTCCTGTTTTCTGCAAACCTTTGTTCTGGTAAACTCGGTTCACTCGCCTGCCAAGTATAACCATATGTGACATTATTTTGTAAAGTTTCTGTATATGGGTCCGAGACCCAATCTCGTGGTCAGGTCCCAGAAATCCTTCTGTCCACTCGCGTACAATGTTTCTCCTTTGTGAGGGAATACGCTCCATTTGTTCCTCTGTGTAGCAATTTTAGGACACTTGGTGTATTGCTGCTCTTCAGGTGGTATTTGGCGGCTCCGCCAGATCAGACGACTTTTAGGAAGCGTCCTCGCTCCCCTGCTCTCAGGAATGCCTTCCGACTTTGTTCAGCTACTTGCCATTTCATTCTCCTTTTCGGGATTGGCTTTGGCATTTCGTCTTGCGTCCTGGAGCTCTCACAGTCTCCCAGCTGCACTGCGCCAGCTCCTACGGTATCCCTGGGGAGGGCTGTCTCTCCTATGCAATCCTTCACTTGTTACTGTCCTATTAAAATTGACTATCTGGATGTCTGGAACATTCGCCTTGGTACGTGGGTTGATCTTCATAACATACTCATCCAAGTATTAACATCCTCATTCTCCATATGTACAGTCACGCTCTTCTGCCTCCCAGTGGAGTCAAAGTTTAACTCAAGTGTGCAGCCCTTATTATTCCTCGGTCGAGGTACTATGTAAACGGGTGAAACGGTCTACCTTGCACAGATACATGGGTTGATAGGGTATTACAGATCTCTGGGGAAGGTAGGAGGTTGCTGAAGCTAGGATATTGCCACGGTTATACCAATACTCTCCTTGGCTGTCGTCACTAATCCCACAGGGGGGTCCCCTCCCCATGAGATCCACACCCTGAATACCAGCCCCAGGAGGACTCTTGGGTAGCGGCTTCACCTCTCTGGCCTCATTGAAAGAGGCTTCCCCCTATGGGAGAAGTGACATCTGGAGATTCGTCACAATGCACACTGTGCCCAAAAACAGCATGCAGAGGGAAGGCAGGGACCGAATTGGGTACTACATCTATGCGTCCCATAGGCAGAAACACCATGCATTGACATGGGACAAGGACAAAAGAGCTGAGGGTTATATCTCGCTGTACCATCAGACACGCAGTATACCTCTGCCAGTTTGAACTATTATCCCTGATAACACTTCAGCTGCATCAGTACTTGACACTGGGAGTAGGACACCAAGATCAACCATCTGTGCCCCAGCAGAGCACAGCAGTGATCTTTCATTGCATCAGTGCAGTGTAATGGAAGCGTTTGCATGTTATCATTAATATCTTAAGTCCCATAATCGAGAGTGTGTACTCAATGATAATCTGGCTATAATGTTGGCAGTAGATCTTTTACCCTACTCATGCCTGCATTACAGCAGTTTGAGGAGCAAATAGTCTGCTTCATCATAGACATGTGGACCAGTGGTCCAAGCATGAATTAATTGGCCTTCACAGCATATTGCAAGGTCTTTCCTTCCGCCAACTGCTCAAATGGGTCCTGGGGTAATTACTTAAATTCAAAGGTTCAGGAGGTGTGTACAATTCAGCACCAGGTGAGCATGTAAGGGTTTAGAGGAAGAATCCACATTGGATTTGTCATCTGGGAGATGTTGGAGGAGGTGAAAGCACAGTAGCCAATGCGTCTTAATTTGCATTTGAGCCTTGTTGCATGAATCAGCGGATCAAATGTCCTTCCAGCCTTACAAAATAGCAAAGCACTGCACTTCCCTTTCCTTGCAGATAATCGCCTCTCATTTTAGCCTGGCTTTATATGTCAAAATCTAACTGTGCCAACTTTCAATGTGAACATTTGCCACTGCACAACATGAACACGTGTTGGAACTGCACTTTACACATGCTGCATAGGCTATGTGAGCAACGCAAAACCATCACAGATTACTGACGCACTCAGATTTCTAGATTGGGCATTTTTAACTCAGTGGCAGCTGTCTTGTGCGGCTATGCCGATGTGGCAAGGCTAGTGAAGGACCAGCTTTCAGCTTTGCATGGTGATCCAGGGGTAGATGGATTTAAAATTAACACTGATTACCTTGTGGATCCACGTTCCAAAGTAAAGGTGGCTGCTATTAATCCACCTGTCTCAGGGTCGAAGGTCTCAAGCTAGCATCACAATTGTCAGGATTCCATGGTGCTTGGCCAGGCTTCCATACTATTGTACACACTTTAAAAAACATTTTGGTTTCCACTTTACAGTGCACAATTTAAACACTCTAACTGGAGGTGTAGGAGCAGTGCCCAGTAGTATGTTTTAGTTGGTGTATGGGCGTGAATTTAGTTTCAGGGGGGGATTTGATTGGGAATGTGAATTCTTCATTAATATGGATGTCAGGAAGCCTTTGTTTCCCCAAGGCAAGATGGAGGCTCAGCTCTGCAGCAGTGATTGGCAGAGTCAGGTGGTGAGTTAGTTTGGAATTCCATTAAGAGTTCTAAACTGCCTTTCATTCTAGTTTTCAAGATACCAGGTTGCAGTTTTATAGTTCTGCTATATTTTAGTAGAAACCCAGAAGATTTCAATATATCAGAAGTAGAGCAGAAGTGAAAAGACAAGAAACTACAGGAAGCATTTACAGCACGAGGCTACCAAGGAAGTATCAGATGAAAAAAGCTAAGTGTTGATAACTCAAAGTCTTTCTAGACCTTTTCAACTAATGTTGTGAGTTTAACGTAAAAGGTTCATTGAACAGTTTTCAGCGTGTAGTTTGAAGACACGTACTATTGTAAATAAGGAAAGTGCAAAACTGTATGTTTAAACTGTCTGCAGCTTGCTTTTTGCGTGCGCGTGCCTTTTCAACAACCCGCAGTGTTCCTGTCCGCGGATTAACAATTAACTTAAAGTGCGCGGCGGTCCGACGCAGTCGTCAGATATTAGCCACTAATTATAGTAAACTTGCTGTATACTAACGTAGATTCCTTTTCGTTGCTCGAATAGCACAAGAATCGCTTCAGCCTTAATTAGAAGAAAGGACTTTAAACATGCGGTTACGTGCAGAGCGACATGTTACTAAGTCAAGCATTCATTGAAACGGTTGAATAGAACAGCTAATCTCGTTCTTCGACGTGTTGTTGTTGACAGGCAGTGACCAAGTTAAGTAAATAAAAGCTGTGAATCATTAATGCAAGAGCGCTGATACACAGATTCACGCAAGGATAGGAAATTGTTCCGAAGTGAGCGAGCAGCCAGCGCTAGCTAATGCTTTAAGACTACATGAGCCAACGGATTTCCTCTCAAAGTACTCGAAAGAAGGATCAAGGGCTGAGCTCTCATGTATATCGTTCACAAACTCATGACACTAGGGCAAGCTGATCAAAATTAAAGTGCAAAAGAAGTTCTGGAACTTTGTTGAAGTGAATCCATACAGACTCATATATGAAAAAGGTTTTTTTTTAGCAAAAGAAGATTTCCACAGAAAACTGCAAGAAAAAGATAAGAGACTTCTCATTTGTGCAGCAGTTTCCTATAAGAAAGCCTATCAGCATATGCAGCAGTTATTTTTAGAAACTTGGGAGATTACTGTGTTCTAGGTAAGAGGGTTAAGAGAGATAGTTAATCGTAATTATTGATAATTGATTACCTTTTAGATCTTCACGGAATACCAAATTCCCAGGAATATCCAGTCCAAGAAGGAAGCTGGAGACGAGAGCGTAGTGAAGATCGCGTTTGTTATTTTTTCCAATTCTCCTTTCCCCTTGGGTTTGCCAGTTTGATAGTTTTAGTAATTCAGGATTGTTAGACTGGCAGGCTTGGGGGTCTGGTGGGCTATCGTCACTCCTGCAGGAATTTGCAACTGGACCTGACACAATGAAGAGATACTATGCAAATGTGCAAGGATGCTTTGCTGCAGCACTTGCAACATCAACTGGCACGAGAACGCAGGCAGAGAAAGAAAACCAGGCTGTCCAAAGTTTACAAGTGCACCAGACATGTGAAGCTCACAAATGACAGCAGTATCAAGGGTAGTACATCACTGACACTTGTTGAAAGTTTAGAGAGACGTGTGGGCACAGCCTATGGGGAACAGAGGATGTAGGACACCACTCTCAATGGCTCAAGCACATTGAGCAGCAGGAAAAGACAGATCATCAGCCGCACAGATACGCGATTCCCATATATTGGACACTTCACCCCTGAGAAGGGATGAGTTGTTACAGCATCGGTACAGGAAGTAGTTTACCTGGCAAGCAGCACTTGAGCAAGTTGCTGAAGAAACGTGTAGCTGGGGGCTCCCCCTGCAAGTATGTATTCCAAGAAGGTTTTAGTGCTGTCGGAACCATTGTCTATAAAATCAGGTGATACCTTACACAGTGCTGAATTTTAAACAAATGTATAAAAATGAAGAGTCACTTTGATTGCAAAAGACTATGGAACAATATCTCCCCAACCCAACAGCTCAGAAAAAGAGCACAATGATTTGTTTCCCAGTACATGTCAGACACTGAAAAGTGGAGCAGGGTTCTTCCATGGTGCGTGTGGTTGGGAAATGGAGAACTGTAGTGGTGACTGACTGAGTAGCCCAGATCAGTGCTGCCTCACACATTCCATCCATTGACTACACTACAAGTAACCTTTTTGGATCCTAAACGAATGATCATGGACTACAGGCCCAACCGCCCACTAAGGTTCTCAGGCTATTGTTTTCACCGGGTGCAGCCACCCCTCAAGGTTCTTGTATATTTTCATTTTGCACCTTAATGTTTTCTAATATGTGTTTTCACTGCACAGCCACACACTATTATTGTCCAGTATTTTTATAGGGCCCCGCAACTAGGGTAACCAGATTTTCACAAAAAACCCGGATGGGCCATGGAAATAGAAGTAGGACTAAAGAAAATACACATATGACTTTAGTCCTACTTCTGTTTCGTTGGCCCGTTGCGGTGGGCGGGGAGTGGGTGTGCTCACAGGCACCCTCCTCATTGGAGGAGAGTGCTGGGGAGGGTAAGGGGAGAGGAAATGGGGCGTGAAAAGCATTTCACGCCCCCTATTCGCGCAGGAAGAGTTGCGCGGGACCCGATTTCGGGATTGCGAAATCGGGTCCCGGCAAAAAAAACAGCAAAAAAAGGTCCGTTGTCAAAACCCCGGATGGGGTTTATAAACTAATAAAACTCCCGGGACCCCGGGACGTCGGGTGATTTGCCCGGACTGTCCCGGGAAAACCCAGACGTCTGGTCACCCTACCCGCAACCCCTTGAGGTGATTTATTATTTTCATAGGGCACATCCACCAAGGTTCAGTGGCTCTTTCTCAGGGTGCCAAGCCAAATAAAAATCTCAAGCTTCACCTCGGTCAACCTTAGAACCCTCCTCACCACCACTGCTGGAGTGTAGTAATGGCTGCATGTTCGCTAGCCTCTGGGCACATGAGTGCCTGATACTCCGTCCTATGCCACCGCTGGACACAGTACCTCTTCACCATGGACCCTAGTGCAACACTCCACTTGCCCCTTCTCTTCTGCCCCACTTGACCAGCTTCACACAGCCCCACCATGCAGAAGACCTCAGGCGTCTCTCTAATAAGGGTCTTTGCGGTGGCAGGATAAAATAGTCTAACAACCAGGACCTTGTGGTATGGGATTGGGGGTTGCTCCTCCTGGCTTTCCCCCTAAACCCAACATAAAGAGACTCCTGCACCCCACCTCTTCCTCAACCGCCCCCACCTGCTCATGCAGTACCTCTGCAGACTGGGCATCACCCTGTGTCTGCCCTGCTGGGTAGAGACAACGTTCATCTTTTCTGAGTCTCCCACCCAGTCATGACTCAAAGCAAGCATCCCCTCCAGTGGGCTTGCTACAGCCACCCCTCTTACCACTAGACAGACATGCCTACTCCACCATTACCTCAGTTGGGCATCCACATGAGGACCTCCCACCACCGTCTGTCGGTCTCCAATAGGAATTCCTCAGATGGCCCAACCTCCTATTCCACTGGTGAGGCTTATCCTACTGCCATCGCCGCCCCTACCGACTGGGAAGATGGTCTGTCCTCTGTGGCCCAGCACCCATTGAACCGACACCCAAGAAAAGAATAGGGTTCCTCCCTTCTCAATCACGGTGGAATCCTCCTCTCCGCCTGTGAGGAAAAATGCAGCTCCTCCAAGCAGACTTCCTTCTGCCAACCAGTGTCGTAGACAGTGCTCCATTCCAACTGCCACAAAGGTCATGAACTGTGTATGGGTGAACAAGAGAACCCAGCACAACCCATGTGGACAAACAAGAGAACACCCAATAACCCTACTGCTACAGACTACAACTACAATGTATAATCTAAAAACTTCAATCACAGCTACAGCTTCAATCTACAACTACTACAATAAAACAGTACATGGCAAACACACAGAGGTGAAAGTGTCATTTATGTTGAATCATGGAATCAAAGGTGTGTACACTTGCTTTGGGCTTTTCATTAACCTTCATGAAGGAGCATAAAACGTGAAAGGTACAAGAAGAAAGAGTCACTTTTTTTTTTTTTATATATATATACAAAGAGACTAACACATGCAAAGAGAAACAGAAAGTGGTTTCAAACATGCTAACCAGCACAATACTAAAATATATCTACACTAGGTGAACAAGGTACTCTCTTACCTGGTAACGTTCTTTCGATGGGATGGTCTGACGACGTATTCCATATCTATGACAGACTCCCAAAGCAGTACCAATGCAAGGAGGTGGCAAAAGAATTTAGAAAACAGAAATTTAGCATGTCCAATCAAATTGCGGAGTAAAGGACCGTCTTGCCAAAAGCCAGATCCTGCCCCCGGATGGAATCGAGGGAAAAGTGACGTACAAAAGTATGTACCGAAGCCCAGGTGGCTGCATCACAGATGTTGCGAATAGTAACACCCCTCTGCAGGGCAGTAGAGACAGCCATACCCCTGGTAGAATGGGCCCGTAAGCCGACCGGTGGGTCCTTACCCGCCAAACGGTAACACTCAGAGATAGCCAAAATAATCCAGCGAGACAAAGTCTGTTTCGTCACAGCATGTCCCAAACGCTTTCTAGCGTAACCAATGAAGAGCTGATCGTCCACTCTGACCCGGGACATGCATGAAATATAAAAGCTTAACGCTCTCCTAGGGTCAAGCCTATGGAGCCTCTCCTCTTCCTTACCAGGATGTGGAGGAGGATAAAATGCCGGAAGAACAACCTTCTGGCCTCAATGAAATTCCGACACCACCTTCGGAAGAAAAGAAGGACGAACTCCAAGGACAACCCTGTCCTTATGAAACACAGTGAAGGGTGGCTTAACTGAAAGTGCCTGTAACTCACTTACTCTGCGAGCGGAAGTGACCGCAACTAAAAATACAGTTTTAAGAGTTAACAGTCTCAAAGGGCATGAATGCAAAGGCTCAAACGGAGCACCCATCAGAAACTTGAGAACATGGTTAAAAACCTGGAAAGGCGACGGAGGGAACACATTAGGGAGCCCTTTCAGAAACTGAGAAATTAAAGGAATTTTAAAATAGGAACACTCTTCGACGAGCGCTTATATATGGACAGCGCCGCCAGGTAACCTTTAATGGTACCCACTTGAAGGCCCCTGTGGGCCAAAGAAAGCAAAAAAGACAGAACCATGGGAATTTCACATGCAAAAGGATCCACATTCTTAACACTGCACCAGTCGCAAAACTTACTCCAACGGCAAGGGTACAGGGACTTTGTTGCGGGCCTTCTGGCCGAAAGCAACACCTCCATCACGTCTTCAGGGAGGTCCCAATCCTTATACCTCAACCTTTCAGAAACCAAGCGTGAAGGTTGAGGGACCTGACCTCTGGATGAAGAACCTGACCCCCCCCTCCCGTGAGAGCAGATCATCTGGGTAGGGAAGACGACGTGGAGGGCAGATGAACAAGTCGAGAAGGTCCGGGTACCACTTCCTCCGGGCCCACGTCGGAGCAATGAGGATCATCCGGGAACCGAACCTCTGCAGTACTTGCGGGATGATGGGGACTGGAGGAAACACATACAGCAGTGGGAATGACCACTTCACCACAAACGCGTCTCCTAAGGCTCCGTTTGGAGAAAATTCCCGCGAGCAGAACCTCTCACACTTCCGGTTGACACTGGAGGCGAGGGGATCCACTTGAGGGGTCCCCCAAAGGGCGAAGATCTCCAGGAGAATCTCCTGAGCCAACTCCCACTCGTGAGAGATCGCACTCTGCCTGCTCAGAGCGTCCGCCGTCTCGTTTTCGTCTCCTGCCAGATGAACTACCGAGATCGAAACTTCCTACTGGATTGCCCAGAACCAGAGCTGCATTGCCTCCCTGCACAGAGGAAGTGACCCTGCCGCCCCCCCCCTTTTTGTTGAGGTAGTGCATGGCCACCGTGTTGTCCGTCGTTATCAGGGCATTCTTTCCTCGCAGGGCTAGCCTGACGGCCCTCAGGCCCAACAGATTGATATAGAGTCTGGACTCAGACGGAGACCACCGACCGCTGACTGTCAACTCGTTGGCATGGGCTCCCCATCCTGTGAGGGATGCGTCCGTCACGATCGTCACCTCCGGCCAGGGCAGCCAAAAAGGAGCCCCCCTCATCAGATTCCCTTCATCGGCCCACCACAGAAGGTCCTGGTCGACCGAAGACAGCACCTGAACAAGGTCCAACATCCTGCCGGAGGACTGAGACCACTGGAGCTTGAGTGCCCATTGCAAAGATCTCATCCGCAACCTGGCCTCTGGCACCAGAAGAATGCAGGATGCCATGAGGCCGAGCAGTCTCAAGAACGCGAACGCTGGGAGAGTCTGGGCAAGTTGAAACTTGTGCACCATCAGCTGAATGTGATAAGCCCTCACCTGGGGAGGAAAACACTGCCTCAGGGACGTGTCGAGCACTGCTCCGATGTACTGGAGCCTCTGAGTTGGCGTCAAGTGGGACTTCTTTAAGTTGAGGGAGAAGGCCAGCTTGTGGAGGGAGCGGCAGGTGAATGACAGATGATCCAGGACTTGCTCGGGAGAGCGCGCCCTGATCAACCAATCGTCCAGGTAGGGGTAGACGCGAGTCCCCCCTTTCCTGAGGTGCACTGCCACCACTACCATGAGCTTGGTGAAGACCCTCAGGGCGGAGGTCAATCCGAATGGCAGGACCCGAAACTGAAAGTGCGAGTCGCCAACCGCGAACCTCAGGTACTTCTTGTGCTTTGGATGGATCGGCACATGAAAATAAGCGTCCTTGAGGTCTAGAGACACCAACCAGTCCTGAAGTTGAAGGGCCTGGAGGACTTGAGAGGGAGTAACCATCTTGAACTTGTCCTTCCTCTCCGCTACAGGCACCAGTTCTATGGCGCCTTTCTCCAGCAGGGATTGAATTTCCTGCGCAAGGAGCGGATCCGGACTCTTCAAAGAGAGATTCCCCGGCGGATTGTCTTGAGGCCTCTGCCGGAAAGGAAGCCAGTAGCCGTGGGTTATGATCTCCAGAACCCACACATCTGAAGTAATGGCGCGCCACTCTGCAAGGTGCTGCGCCAGCCTTCCCCCAACCGGCGAACCATGGGACATGGCCTCATGACTGAGCAGAAGCGGCTGCGGCGTTGCCTGATGGCAAAGAGGCAACAGCCCGAGCGGCCTTGGCACCTCAAGTACCTTGTTTTCCACCTCTGGCACTCCTACGATGGCCCCTTTGACTGGTAGCTCCTCTCGCTTTACCAAAGGATGAGTAATAAAAGGAACCTCCCATCCATTGCTGTCCCCTAGGACGAAAAGGCGGAGGTTGTCTAACTGCAGCGCCCAACGACTTCGCTGCAGGCTTTGAGGTCTGTAACCTCTCAAGGCTCTCGTCAGCCTTGCTGCCAAAAAGATGTTCCCCGTCAAAGGGCATGTTGAGGAGCCGGGCCTGCACATCAGGAGCAAACCCCGACTTCCGCAACCACGCAAACCTGCGTATCATGGTGCTCACCGCCATGGACCGGCTGACGCAATCTGCCATGTCCAAACCCGACTGAACGGCCTCACACATGGCATCCATGCCATCCTGAACCATGGCAAGGAAACCATCCCGTTCGTCCCCTTCAGGAATATGTTCAGCCGCCAAGGAAACACAGTTCCACAGAGTGTGCATGAAACGTGACAATGCACATATGGAGTTGGCCGCCTGAAGCGCCATACCCCCTGCAGAAAACACTTTCTTCGCCCAGCCGTCAAAACGCTTGTCGTCCCTATCAGGAGGGATGGTAGAGTACGACGCCTGCTTTGCCGAGGCCGTAGCCGCCTGCACCACCAAACTCTCTGGAGTTGGGTGCTTGGACAAGTAGCCGGGGTCACTACTGGCTGGGTGGTATTTTCGCAGCATCTACTTGCCCACTGCCGGGAGACTCTCCGGAGCAGTCCAAGCCGCCGCCACCCTCCTATGTAGAGCCATATGAAACGGCAGTACCAGGTCAGTTAGCGGACCAATGTCGAGGATATCCGTAAGGTCATCCTGAAAAAACTCCCCCGGGGGAGCAGACCATCCTAAGTACTCAGTGACCCTTGACATAAGGGGCCGGTACGAAGAATCGGCATGAGTGCCAGGCTCAGGCCTACAAAACTCCACCTCCGGAGAGGTCCGAGCCCACTAGCATCATGCAGGGACTGCCTCAAGTCCTCAAACTGGCTATGGCCCGAGAGAATCTCTTCTGGTACCGTGTCAGGCACCATGCCATCATCAGAGTCCTGATCCACCTCTGAAATGAACTCCAGATGGCGGTAAGAAGGCACAGAACTTGAACCAAAGCCATGCTTGACCCTGGCCAGAGCCTTTCTAGGTGGTTCCCCCGAGCCACGGGGTACCCCCGTCCACACAGCCTCGAAAGGCGTTGAGTGAATCGGCGTCGACAGCATCGACGGCGCCGACACAGTCCTCGAGGCCGGGGCCCCGAGCGTGTCCCTCGACGGCCGGGACACCGATGGCGTCGACGACTTCTTCGAATGCAAGCGCTCGAAAGAGTCCGTCAACGACCTCGGCGCCACCGGCGTCGACGTCTCCCGTGAAGACACCACAGGTTCACACGGTCTCGAGCGCGTCGAGGACTGGGACCTGGACCGGGCATGCCGAGAACGATTCCCCTTGTCCGAGCGGGACCTTTCCCACGAATCGTGATGACCACCCAAGCCCGAAGGCGTGCGAGCGGTGTCTCTCGGCTGATCACGACCAACCCCACTCGGAGGCGCGGCCGGACCAGTTCCCTGCGATTCGAGAATCGCCAACATTTCCTTCCCGAAGGAAGCCCATTCCTCTGGTGTCGCATGCTTAGTGGGGTAAGCGACCCGCCGACGGGCGGAGTCCTCGGATGAGGACGGGGAAGGCGACTGATGACGGCGCTTCCGGGAGTGCCTCGAAGAGGCAGAGGAGTGGCGAGACCGACTCCGGGACCGAGACCCACTGGACTTCTGACGGCGACGTGGAGAGTCGCCCCCTTGAGTCGTCCATCGAAAGCCCCGCAGACCTCGACTTCCGGGGCTTGGACACCTTACCTACCGATAACTTCTTCTTGCGCTCCCACAAGGCTTTCAACGTGAGCGACTGGCAGTCGACACAGTCATCCGTGTCATGGGCCTCCCCGAGGCACCAGAGGCAGGCGTTGTGCGAGTCCGTAACCGACATCTTGGACCCACAGTCCCCGCACTTCTTAAAGCCCGGACGAAGTGTGGAAGACGAGGTAGACATCTTCACAAAGAAATACTTCACAAACACCAAACAGGTTTGAAGAACCGAGAAACAACAGAAACTCCAAAGGAAACTCCAAAGAATCTAGGCGCGCCGAGATTCCCGAAGAGAACACGTTCGCGGAAAAAACGGAACTGAGGCTACGGGCGTCGTGCGTCCTACTTATAACATCCATTGACGTCGGCCGTGTGAGGAGGTCCTTGAGGGCAGCGTATCAACGTCATCGACGCAGGAGGCAAAGATTTTCCAAAGCAGCACAGCTGTGGTGATTACTGTCATAGATATGGAATACGTCGGAGCACCCAATCCCCTCGAAATCAATTGTATTGGGTGATACTTTATACCTAAAGGCCTCTTCTTACCATATCTTTTCCAACACTCGACATAGCTAAATTGAGAGATTAAGCTGTAGCACTGTCTCACTTCAGTTAGATTGTGCTCTGATTAGATAACTGACACATCTTTTGAGACTCCTGCAAACATTGTATACTGTACCTGGGCTCTGCTTTGCAAAGCTTTCCCAAAGCTATAGCAGCATTCTGCTGCAATGCAACCTCTTTGGCGTCCCCTCGGGCGTATGTTAACAAAACCTTCAATATGTCGGATTTCAGCAACGAAGAGGCAGCACCAGGCACTGCCACACAGTCACCTAGACAGAGGGCGGCATTTCCAGCAGTGATCTCATTCTCAGAACCTAGAAGCTTTATCAGAAGACTAAACTCTGGGAAAAAGAAGAGAAGTTAGTCAAATACCAGGTGACCACCAGAGCATTGCGTAACTGTATTAAGACCACTGAGGGGATGCTTTAGTGTTGTAACTGTGTTTTATCTCTAGCTCAAGCCATGCGATGCCCTGCCATAATACAGAAAGTAAGACCGCTAGCTTGGCAAATTATGGAAATGAGATGGTCTTTTGAATCTGTCATTTGGTCCTTACTGTGTGTGTTAATAAACCTAGAGCAAGCCCTATATTTGCACCACTCCACAATCACAAAAGGGCAATACACATACACAGAGACACTACCATAGTGATAAACATTGCTGTGTATCAATACTGCATAACATAATTCTGTAGGTTCTGAGCCCCTCTGCTGTACTGCCTGAACTGGACTTGAAGGGCTTCATAAAAAGCCCCAAGTGTCCCGCCAGGCGTCTACCGGGCATTACTTTTTGACATATAAATGGACCCACAGTGCAGCTTAGAGTGCACATAAGAAAGGGTATCTGCACTCCTCTATGAACATAGAGGCACTCCTCTATACAGCTCTAGAACACATGTAGAAAAGGTTGTTTCATGCTCCTCTATACAAAGGGGCTGGACACCAACACCGGAGGCTGCATATCGTCCCCATCCACAGGTACACCGGAGGTGCTGCAGGGCCCATTATAGACATGCATAGGAGAATGCGTTCTTTTCCAAGTTTATGCATGATTTATTAACATTCAATCTATCTGTGCCATGTCCCAGAATCATCTGGATAAATGGTATTCATCACTCTAAAATAAATGTATTATCATGATATATATTCATCTACAGGAGAAATAGTTCCAAAGAGCAACTATGTGTTCTATGGATTTTATACAGTAAAGTGAGGCAATCTAAACTATCATTTCTTGCACTCATCCACCACCCTCATTAAGCAGGATTACCCCCCCCCCCACTCATTGAATTGAGCTCCCCAGAAGGCAGGAGGAAATAGGCCCCTGAGGACACTAAACCTTGAAATCCCATTTCACGCTCACCCTGCATCCTATAAGGCCATCACTTACTTTTATCTGACATCACCAACTCTTCCTGAGCCTGTGAGCTGCTGTGAGTGCAGGCTGCGAGGGCTTTAACAGCATAGCCGGATGTTATCTGCCCACCTGCCTGGAGTTTGAAAGAAAGGAAACAAGGATTTTAATATGTCTATGTGAAGCCAAAAGTCAGCCTATTACTCGCGGGAATGTGGCTTTTCGGTTGCCAGCTATGCTAATATCTACAGTGTATGGAAAATTCGACTGACCTTAAAAAGGTACCAGGAAATGTTTCCCACATTAAACAATAGGTCTGCTCTACAGTAGACACTCTGCCCACTGTACTATCTTAGTTCTGGGGTAGGGAACTAGTTCAGCCAGTTTACTTGTATATTACGTGTAATGGGTAATGGGTTATGGAAGTAGTCTGAAAATGGAAATTAAAAAAGGACTTGTGAAAGGAAATCTATCTAGGAACACAATAGTTGAGACATCAGCGTACAAAACCGGAGCCTCGAATACCACCAGCAGACAAGTCCTAGCAAAACACTGGTCCCCTAGCAGAGACATCACACTCTTGCAGTGGAACGTTTATTTTTAAAAATGAAGACAGAACAAATGTGACGATTCAGGATCCAAACTGAATCGTTGGATCCTGCTCCGTCTGCCTTGCTTCACTCATTGTGTCCCGTGGCTGTGTGATCGTTAGGTCAGAGAGGACTGCAGAATGACAGCCCCATTGGAGTTGGGTGCCTGGGCCCTGCCTCAGACTATGCTCCATCTAGGAGGGTTTCGCCCCCACCCGTCCCCTGCCGGCCGGATTGCTGTGCTGGGCCCGCCCACATTACCATCAGAGTCCCTCCTCCCCTCCCTACCCAGTGTACAGAGACTAACATCTACTTCTGGGGCAAAGCCCCAGCAAAGTCACAGACAAGCCACTGCTGTCTGCAGCTGTCAGCGTATGGCAGCGGAATCTCTGTGCTATTTTGTCTATCTTTTTCTCCTCGCTAATATGTCTATATATTCTCTTTTCTACCTCCCCTGCCATCGTCGCCTTACCATCTCGGCCATCATGCTGCCACCTTGCTCCTGGCGCACACTCCTCCCTGCGCTGTGAGAAACTTGGGGTATCCTCACACCTACTCCCCTTGGATCCTCTTCTCAGGTGGCCAGGGAAAGGCCATCTCTTTTGGATCCTGACCCTGGGGGCGGAGATGCGAGGGAGGAACACCTGGGTGAAGGATCCTTGCGGATTGGGGAGAGGATGACCGCAGGCGAGACATGGTATCCCCCATTTTCCTTGCAATAATCAGCCTTAACCTCCCCCTCTGCCTTTGTAGGCTGTTGCAAAGCACTTCTTCTGTTCCCCTCATTCATGCCACTATGGTACTGGGACGAGGAAGAGGCCTGAAGACTGTTGTAAAGGTCAGGCATGTCCAGAGAACACATTAACTATGGTCAGGCAACTGAACTTGAGGACACACACCTGCAAGCTGTTAAATGGTTGCAGGTGCATAAAAGGTGGGGCCGAAAATCAGGAAAGGAGAGACCTAAATAAATAATAGTCTGGATAAGTAACAAACTGTCTAGCAGTTTATTATTTATCCACTTCAATAATAGCATTTTGCCTGTCTAGCACATGTTTATTTGACTAGTGCATTTTGCCTGTTTAGCAGACTTTTACTTATCTATTGCATCTTGCCTGCCTAGCGGTCCATTACTGACCACCTGCATTCTGTCGATCTAGCAACCTATTATTTACCCATTGCAATAATAGCACATTACTGACAAGCACATGTTTATTTGCTCACTGCTTTTTGCCTGTTCAACTGACCTTTATCTGCCTATCGCATTTTGATTGTTTAGTAGACTTTTTTACTTGCATATCGGATCTTGCCTGTTAGCAGACTTTTACTTGTCTATCGCATCTTGCTTGCTCATAGGTCCATTATTGGCCATTTGCACTCTGCCTGTCTAGTGATCTCTTACTTGTCTATCGTATCCCGACTGCCTACTGGCCAACCACCTGCCTGGCTCACTGGCCTTCGCTTGCCTAATGCACTTCAGATTGCCCATCACCCATCAACAGCCCACTGCTTCTTGCTTGATCAAATGACCCTGCGACTGCCCTCTGCATTGTGCCTAGGAGATATCCAGATACCCAATACAGACCTATTGTATCCGCCCAGCCTGCGAGTCTTCCTGATTATCCATCCTCTATAAAAGAAAAACCTAGCCCAACTTAACTAGCCGCTCAGCCTCTGGTCATGGCCACTGTAAGAAGACTAACTCTCACAATGGCAACTATTCTCCCTCTATTCCATAACATATTACCATCTAACCTCCCACCTGCCATACTGCACCAAGTGTCGCCGGTCACACTGACCACAATCACCCCTCTCCAACAATCATATCTTTCACCTGCAGAATGGATCACTAAATTCGCCATCCCCCCCCCCCACACCACTTATTCCATGTCCCACTCATTTGAGAAATGCAAGACTTGGTTCTCGTTCATGCTTCAAGCCTAAGCCCCCTAGGACATGCACCTTGCACACTAGGGACAACAACCTGCTGCCCTCACTGGCATATACCAACACATTCAATGACCACAGCCTCTCCACATCACCGAACCCCCCCTTAGAAGACTTAGCCTCTACTGCCACCAAATCAATTAAAGGTGCTCTCATCAATACACACTCTTTAGTGGCACACGCCCCAGACATCGCTGACCTGATCACCTCCAATCACCTTGACTTCCTTGCAGTCACCGAAACATGGCTACACCCCGCTGCTGGTCCCACTCTTTTGATCGCTATCCCAGAGAATTACATCATTATCCGGGCAAATAGAATGTTCGAGGGCGGTGTAGCCATCATCGCCAAATCCAGCCTTAACATTAGAGAAGTTCCCAAACCAGGGCTGCCCTCCGCGGAACTCAGATCAATCAAACTCCCACTGCCCAACACTCAGACTATACTACTTCACCTTATTTACAGACCCCCTGGTGCCATCAGCTCCTTTGATAAGGATATTTCCGATCTACTAACATTGAACACTAAACCAGGCTCACAAATTATTCTAATGGGTGACCTCAACTTAGGACTACATGACCCGAACGATGCGAACGCCTCCCTGCTCAATGACACTATCACCCAGTTAGGCCTCACACAACGCATCGATAAGCCTACACAATCCAAAGGCAGAACTTTGGAAGGCTGGCTGACAGCGATTGTGACATTTCCCTGCTTAACATCAGACCATGTGCCTGAACAGACCACCACAGCATCGCCTTCACCATACCCTCAAGAACGCACCCATAATGAATGCACCTCAAATCATGTCTAGGAACAAACGCAATATCACCTTAGAGGATCTAAGACCCCTTCTACAACCGATCACCAACACTCAGACCATCACCAACACTAACCCCACCTCTTTAGTTAAACTCTACGACGACACAATGGAACAAGCTTTAAAGCAAATAGCACCACTCAAACAAAGAAAGGCTAAACCAAATCGCTCATCTGAACAAATGGTTCTCAGCAGAACTGAAAGCACTGCAGAATATCAAAAGACCTTCAGAATCTAGCTGGAGAAAAGCCCCTTCTCCCTCCACTAAAGAAAAGTTCTCTACTATAGCCACCACCTATAAAGCTGCCATAACAAACGCCAAAAAAAAGAGGTTTTTAATACCAGAATCCATAACGCCAAATCTGGCACCAAAGAGCTATTCTCTATCCTAAGAGAATTGGAAACACCAGTGCCACCTACTGATGACTGTATCAAGGACAAAACCTGGTGCAACAACATCCAGAAAGCTCTATCAAACAACATAGCTCTCCTACAAGCTAAGATAGAATCTAAAAAAGCTAACCTTGCACTCAAAGACCACTCTCATAATGCCCACAACTCTCCCTGACCGGACTGTCCCCTGTTCCAATTCTCCCCAGTCACAGAGGATGAAGTAGTCAACATCATTGCTGGCCTCAAACCTTCCAATTGCCAAGGTGACTTGTGCCCAGCCCCAATTATCGGAGCTAAAAACCTAGGTCCATTCATTACCACCTTGATTAATTCATCATTTAAGAACTCGTCTGTCCCTAATAACCTGAATGAAGTGTGGGTCCTGCCACTTCTTAAAAAGCCCAACCTAGACCCCAATATACCAACTAACTACAGACCCATCACAACTGTCCCTTTCCTTTTGAAAATATTAGACAGAGTGGCATACCTCCAAAAACAAAAACATTTGGAAGATAACAACCTCCTAGGCCTGCGACAATCTGGCTTTAGACCCAGGCATTGGACAGAAACAGCCCTCCTGGATCTAAAAATCCAAATGGACGAAGCTAAAGACAAGGGCAAATTGGCCATCTTGCTCTTGTTGGATTTGTCTGCAGCCTTCGACCTGGTCGACCATCAAATTCTAACCAAACACCTCTCCGCGGCTGCTGCATTCTCCCAGAATGCCACTAATTGGATACAATCCTTCCTGTCTGACAGAACGACCAAGGTCTTTGCCCCATTTGCTGCGCCTGACCCTGTCCTCATCCAATGTGGAGTCCCAAGGGTCTTGTTTTTCCCCCACACTTTGAAACATCTTCACTAAACTCCTCTTCGACCGCCTTGACGACTTGGGTGTCACATACACTAATTATGCTGACGAGACCAAGGTCCTCATTACCCTCACAGGTTGTTATGAGAAAAGTTGCAAAACTAAATGAAATCTACCTTGAAATCCAAGCCTGGATGGCTACCCACAGCCTTTGCATAAATAATGATAAGACGGAACTGCTGATCGTGGGTTCCCAGGCCCGTCTCAACAAACTTGACCAACGGTACCAATCTTTCACCATTGACGGTAACATAATAAAAGTCTCAAAAGATGTCAAAACACTGTAAGTGTATCTAGACTCTACAGTCTCGCTTAAAAAACAAATAAATGCCACTATCTCATCCACTGCCTAAACTTATCAATGCCTGTAAACCCTTCTTATCTACCAACAGCTGCCTCACCCTGGTTAGGGCCCTGATTCTGTCTAGATTGGACTATTGCAACAAACTCTTTCTTGGTTCAACTGATCACAATCTGAACAGACTACAGGTTCTCCAAAACAATGCCCTCAGATGTGCCCTCAATTTACCACGCAAGGCCCACATTTCCACCTTTAGAAAGGAAGTTCATTGGCTCCCTATATTTGACAGAATCAAATTCAATCTCTCGTTATCACACATACATGCCTCTCCTTGACAGCACCACGCTACCTTTCAGAAAGATTTGCCAGACAAGCCACCTCCAGACCGACCCGATCCCCATATCTGCACCAACTAAACATTCCTAAATTCAACCTGAAAACAGCAGGGGGATCTAGCTTCCCTGTGCTTGCTGCAAAATGCTGGAACTCACTCCCTACAGACATCAGAGCGGACCCTTAGTTCTGGTCATTCAGAGTCAAGGTGAAGGCGCTGATCATGACCCAGTTACACTAATCGTATTCAGGATTGGTCCTCCAAGGGTCTCCTCCTGTAACCTCTGTACTATCTATAGATCCAGACCATTCTGTAACCTGGTCATCATTGTAACAATTGTGCCAATCACTGACCTGCTCCCACTGCTATTTATTGTTTTTATTACTCTGTATTTGTAATCGTCTGTAACCTATGTTGTCCTACAAGTTAATGCGCCCAGTTACCTTAGAGTTTGGCTGCGCTATACCATTAAACAAACTAAACTAAATGAGCAGAAGAGAAGCCGGGTTGGGCATTTTGGGCTTCTGAGGGGAGAAATCCTGTTGAGAACGAGGCTGCTGAGGAGGGTCCTGCCTGGGGGCCAGTATGCCGGCAAATACGCAGGAGAGACACTGACGCTGAGGCTGGATCGGGCCGCAAGAGGGTTGCAGTGGTTGTAGCCTCCCTGGTCGGATGCCCACAGCAGGAGCTGTGGGGCATGGAAGAGAGCCTATTGATGCAAGATACTGGCAGCATCCGCGAGAGGTGAGCGGTCCTGCCAGCAACCCACAGCGGGAATAGCAGAGTGCAAGTGCGGCTTGTTATACTACGGAGACCTGTGTGGAGAGCAGAAGAAGAGGAAAGAAGCTGCCCGGAGAAGCCGCCAGGGACCGGTGAGTGAAGAAAAGGGAACACTCATACTGGGGCACTCCTAGGGGCTTCATAGGGCAAACGTAATTGCTGAATGAACATAATGAGATGTGCAAGCGATAGTGAACCAAAAGTGAAGGGTTGTAGTGAACTGCAAGAATATGAACTAAGAACTATTGAATACCGAACGAAAGGAAAGGTTTGACAAACCTATGAATGGAATGCAAGTTGGTGTGAAGCACTCGTGACATATTGAAAGGCAAAGAGCAAATCTCATGAAGTACAATGAAAAGCAAGTAATGAATATTACGGAATAGTGTGAAAATAATGCGGTGAAGGAAAGAGAACACCACAGAGTGAACTGTATGAAAGAACACATTGTGGCAAAGTCAAGAGACTGGTAAAGAGAAAGCAAAGTGAATTAGAACACAGGTGCAAGGATAGAAGAACCTATGTGGGCAAGAAAGCATAGGGTTCTCGGTTGCGTGACCTGTAATGGGTGGACTCTGTGGTCCAACAACTGCGCCTAGACCGGGGATACTCTACCTGTGAAAGTAAAAACAAACAGATAACAAAGCCGCATGTATGACAGAGATTGCTTTAGTGAAGCAGAAGAAAGCAATCTGTAAAAACTGTGAAGGAAACAGAAGGAGTGTAGAGTTGACCTGGAACGGGTTTTGGATATTAAGAGACTGAATTGGCAAACTGGACAAGATGATGTCTTGGAGAAGGGAAAACCAAAACCTTGTGAGTTTTGGCACCACAGTAGGAAAAGAGAATCCTGAAGCCTTTACAGAAGAGTATCGCCTTGTGGAAGGGAAACCAAAGGCCCCTTTATTTCAAACTCTGTTTTCGTCTTGGGGAAGGGAACCCCAAGATTCTCTTGGAACTGTTGCCTTCTTGGGGAAGGGAACCCCCAGATTCCTTTTGCACTGTGTTGACTTCTTGGGGAAGAGAACCCAGAGGCTTGGACGTCGGATGAAAATAAAACACAACTAACCCAGTTTGGCAACAAATACAAAAAGGAAATAATACGTACTAAGGAAGACCTTTTTAATGAAAGAATATCCAAGGCCAGTTCCAATACCAAGGAACTTTCCGTGATCCTCAGAGAATTGGAATCCCCTATTCCCCCTCTAGATAATGCACCAAAGGACAAACAATGGTGCACTAGCATTCAGAATGCCCTGGCCAACAAAATAACGTCACTCAAAATCAAAATTGCCAACAAAAAAGCCTCCCTACCCCCACAAAGACGCAACCCACCACCACCACCACCACCAAAGACATTAATCTAACACCTTTCAGCTTCACCAAAGTTTCCATCCTGGAAACTGAGAAAATGATCCTATCTCTGAAACCCTCTAACTGTCAGGGCGATAACTGCCCTGCCCAAATAATAAAAGATGCTGCCAGAGATCTAGCGCCATTCATCACAAAGCTTATTAATGCCTCTTTTAAGACTAACTCCGTCCCAAGTAACCTAAAAGAGTCTTGGGTTTTACCACTGCTTAAGAAACAAACTTTAGGACCCCCCCATCCCCAAAAACTACAGACCCATCAATACGGTACCTTTCCTCCTGAAAATAATTGACGGAGTGGCTTATTTGCAAATACAAAGCTACCTTGAAACAAACCACCTCCTGGGTTCCCGCCAATCTGGATTCAGGCCACAACATTGCACGGAAACGGCTCTAATCGACCTTAAAACTCAAATTGACGAGCTTAAGGATAAAGGCAAAACAGCCATGCAACTCCTCCTCGATCTGTCAGCTGCCTTCGACCTGGTGGACCATGCAGTATTATGCAAACACCTAGCATTGGCAGCCCACTTCTCGAGTGACGCAATAGCCTGGGTCCAATCCTTTCTTGAAAATAGAAGGATGAGAGTTTTCTCCCAAGTGACATCAGAAGACCCAATCCAGACCACTTGCGGTGTCGCACAAGGATCCTGTGTCTCGCCTACCATGTATAACATATTCACGAAGCCACTATTTGACATATTGGACAGACTTGGTGTCATCTACTCAAATTATGCAGATGAGACCCAGATCCTCATTCCCCTTTTGGGCAATTTTGACAATGACACGGCCTTGGTGAATAATATATACCACCTCATTCAGGCATGGATGGCCTCCCACAGCCTCTGCCTGAAGGACGATAAAACAAAGATCTTGATTTTTGGCTCTGAAGCCAACATAAAAAAACTCAACCCTAACTATTCCGCATTCAATATAGACGGCAACATAATTAAAGTAGTCAAAGAGGTAAAAACGCTAGGCTTCTACCTCAACTCTACCCTCACTTTAAGGAAACAGGTTAACTCCATAGCACCTTCCACGGCCTATACCTGTAAGATTATCAGGGCCTGCAGACCATTTCTGACTAAAGCGAGTTGCATTACCCTTGCCAATGCACTAATATTGTCTAAATTGGACTACTGCAATGCCCTCTACCTGGGTGCTAACAAATATACACTCAACAAAATACAAATCCTACAAAACAATGCCCTCAGAACAGCCCTCAATATACAAACTAGAGAACACATCTCCAACATAAGAAGAGATCACCATTGGCATAAGATAAAGGACAGGATCCTGCTCAAAACTATTTCACTCACATCCAAATGCCTCAACAATGCAGCACAGCCCTACCTCACATTGCAAAAGAAGCTTTTTCCATATGTTAACCCTTCAGTAAAACTTTCACCCAGTCACTGTGTGCAACTGACAACTAAGGCTTTTAGTTAAAAAAAAGAAAAAGCGTAAACAATCATAATACCTTGAGAAGACGTATGAGTTTCTTCACAGCACCCCCTTTCACCGCTTCTGCGACAGCCAAGGAGCAATGTTTGAGGATACGACTGAGGACACCGACCGATTTCTGGAGGAAAACCAAACATGGACATTTAAAAAGCAGGCACAAATCCTCAGACAATTGTGCTTCCTCAAACATCTGAAGCTACTTCGAAATGTGGTTTTGCAAATAGTGAGAACTGAGATCAAATATTTGGGTATGTACTTGATTAGTGATCTAAAGATGGTAGTTAAGCTTAATGTTAATAAAATCGTGAAGTACATGAAAAAAATTAAGCCAGGAGGTGAAATGACCTGCCTGAAAACTATTTGGGGTAAAATAAATGTTTCTTCTTCCAAATGCACATTATCCAGGCTCTTTGTGGACCCCCAAACATTTTGCTTTTGTTTGGCTATCCTATCCTGACTTTTTGCCAGTGGGGCCCAGCCTTCAGCTGTACTCCCCTGGGCGTTTGCTCACTTGTTATGGGGAAACTGACACGTCCTTCAGACTGTCAGTACTGGGAAACTATGTTTACCTTAGTCTTTGACTATGTTGCCATTTCTTGGTAACTTTTTAACATTGCACAATGTACCTTCCAGTACCGTGCGCTGGTGTCCTTTTTGTTTTATGGCCCTAGACACCCCAAAGGAATTTTTGGTGATTGTACGAGGTGCCTGGGACGAACTGGTGGCAGCAGTTACTTTTTATAATGTTTTACTTCTTTTTACTGAATCACAACCATGTTTACGCATTTGGTTTGGTTCAAGACTGCAGCTATGTCCGGTAATGGTCAGGCCAGAAAGTCTTTTGTTCTGTTCCATGGCCATTTTGTCCCTTGCCTTCACCCAGGTACAGTAACCCAGGTTTTCCTTATCTGGGTATGCAGACTCCCGTCTTTCACTGGCTTCTGCCTGTCATGTGTATATGTGTGCCCAGGAAGCGGGGTGGGACTGTCTGGTCCCAATCCACACTGCTGGTGCCAGGATGTCTGGAGTGTCTGAATGACTGGGACCACCATGGACTATGAATGATCCACGACTGGGAAGCCTGCATGAGAGCAGATCTTCGATTGGAAGTCCTTGATTTCGGCGCAAAGCTAAACTTGGATAAGAGAAGGGGCTCTGCAGCCATTCCAGGTTGATCGCCGGAGTTCTCACCAAACTACAGAAGGAGCCAAGCCTCCTGCACGAAGAAACAAGACTTGTGAAACCGCCAGAGACGCTTTGGAAGGTTCTGGCAACCTTCACCCTCTGCTGTCCCGTCGGACCCCTACTTTCTTCATCGATCAAGAAAGCCTGCCAAGGCGCTTCGCCCCTTAGGAGTAGTGGGAACTACTCCCGGCGCCCCCTGCTTACCCACCGAATGCACCCCTTCGGAAGTGTTCCTGGGCCATCCAGTGAACTGTCCGGCTCTACCCCTCAGGGTACACCGCAGAATCGCTGCCGTCTTGAATAAAAGTCCAAGACTTAGGACATTGCTTGTGGTCCTGTGCCCTCTCCCGCCAAATTTTGCAGGCGTAGCTCCTCTGGGTTCCGAATTAGCAGTGTGCGCAAAACGGCACGCATTTGTGATTCCCATGTCACTTGGTGACGGTCGCTGTAGGTGCCTTGCTGTTCTGCTCTCCTGTGCCCCGACACCTGCTGCACTGGAAATTTCTTCATACCTCCTTCGGGAGCTGAGAAAAGGCAAATGTCCCATCACGGACGATCGTTCTCCCCCTCCCAGACGCTGAGAGCCGGAGCGCTGCAAAACAGCAGGACTCTAACCTACTAGCAACCTCGACTAAACTGGCAAAGTTTGGTCTGGATTGTGCTGAGGGTCGGTGAGTACTTGCATCGCTTACCGGTGGCCCCCTGGCACAACCGATCCCTTTTACGCATAAATAAGCTTTTGGCTGGGTTAGCCTGAGTTCCCTAGGTATTCTCACCTTTTGAAAACTGCTCTGCCGCCAAGGGCAGATCCTACTCGAATAGTGGGAACCAATTCTTCATTGCCTCAAGCTCATTCCTGACTTGCTACAAACTTCCCAAGTAGACCCACTTTTTGCTTCACTTGCGCGATCATGCATCTTTACGCACAACTGTACAAGGCTCTCCCCTTCTTAGGGCTGCACTTGAAACTTAGGGAACAACTCAGAAGAATTGACTAATGCTTCTAGTGTATTAACCCACCCTTCTCTTTACAGGTTTTGGCTGTGTTTTTGTCACATTAGGAAACGTATTGTATATATGTTATATAGCAGAGTATTTTGTGTAGTAACTGTTTCGCCATAACTAAAGTTTACTTGTGTCTATTGGCCGAACCGACAAATGTATAGATATTTTTCATATACACTTGTTTAAGAGTAATTTGTGGTTTGCTGCTGTGTGTGCTCATTGTGGGCTTCTGATCACTCTAACCCCTCCTGAGACTTAGTCTTGACCGCCTGCCAAGCTACCTAGATTGGTCTGGCTTGTCCAGAAGGTTCCCCCGTTTCACTAAACCGAGGGTAGCCTCCTAAACTTCTGCCACCAGGTCAGAGTTTAGAAATCCATCTTAAAAGTGTTGTAGACATTATTATGGGGTGAAGCGTCCGTCTTTATATTCTTGTGCACAACATGAAAAAGGATAGTTTGGAGACCCCAACCTTGACAAGAACAGGAGAATTTTGGTGCAGCAAGCCAACTATTGTAGTGGGTCTTCTAAATTAACAGGCCACATTGGGTGGACATTGAGGCTCAGTCTGTCCACTCCTGCGACCTGTGGACCATTACAAGTTGAGAATATTGCCCGGGGCAGGACAGACTCTTACAACTGTTAAACATTCGTAAGGTAGACTTATTTCATGGCTAAACTATAACAAGCAGGTGATCTTGCTGCACAATGAAGCCTCTATATGTATAAACAAGCTCTACATACTGACAATCAGATTTTGTACTTGAAGAGCAGGGTCTCTAAAAATGTAATGCAAAATTCATGGATAATGGTGAATGGCTTAAAGGACCCTTAGTAAACAGTGTGCGACAGGTTTCGGATAGGTGGAAGGTTTTAATGGACCCTTTTATCTGCTGGGGACGAGTACTTGTGGCCAAGTGGGTGACAACCTTTTTGGGCTTGATGTCCGGGAAGAGGGGTCATGCTGTTATCTGGAAGCAGCTTTAACTAAAATGGTTAGCTGACCATGTGATATTGCCCAGATGAGAGAGACTGCTGGAGGTCAGAACTGTTCTCTAATACAATGGATCTGATACTTTCCTGCCTCTAATGAAACCCACAGAAATACACAGAATACAACATTTTGATTTGGACTGATGCTGGGGTTGTGGGCAGCCGACAGAGGGATGATTAAAGAATGATACTAAATTTCAAAAAGATCAGAGTGTCCCAATGTTTCAGGTGGAGATGTTGGATGAAGCTGGTCTAGTAACTGGAAACCAACTGATGAGTGGCAAAGAACAAGCGTGACTGCACTTACTAGAGGGTGTCCCTGATCTTAGTCAGGGACAGGATGTAAGGTATCTGGTGGTGGCTAAGAAACACATGTTGAAGCTTTGGAAGACCGTAAAAAAACATTGGCAGAGGAATGGATTTTCACTCCTATCCAAATGTGAGAATTGACATGGATTATATGCACCTGGACGGATGGTCTCATTTAATTACATGTATTCCAGACAGGTGCATGCCGTGAGATGGTGTAGGGCTAATGGTGAACCATGGATAGCCGTACGCCAATGTGGTTGTCTTGGTTTGTCTTTTGCATTGTTTGGGTTTTGTGAATCTTGTTTTAAGTGGGTGTTTGAGAGTATAGTCCTCTATTCTATGAGGCTGCAGTACTTATAGAAATAGAAGTAGGCTCTGCAGCCATTCCAGGTCGATCCCCCGAGTTCGCACAAGGGAAGACGGAATATATTCAAAGTAGGAGTGATGATTGTTTGAGTGATATGAAAAGAGAGAAACAGACACATGAGTTTGCCTTAAAAAGGTCTCTCATACACCAAAGGTAGAGACCAGATAGAAGACTCAACTATTGATTCGCTGACATTGGGGCTTAAAAATAGCCTGTTGATTACAATATCTAAACTATGGGAATGCTTCATCTGTAAGCAGTATATTATACAGTGAAAGGATGTCCCGTTAGTTGGTGTTGGAAGGGATGTAATGCTTCATAAAATTGATGACAAATTTACAAATGGGTTATTTAATTGAAACATTCAAGATCCCATGATGCTAACCAACTATAGAACTACATTTCAGAAACAGGATGTGAAATGGTTAGACTGTTCCTGGAGCATGTTCCTAACAGTTTGGGCTAGAATTCTCCTTTAAGGGTGCACTACTTTGTTTATGGTATTTACCTTTCTGTAATGGTATAACAGAATGGCACACAATGGTCTTCAGGATGCCCCACAGCAATGCAAGTGGTTTTTGACTAATTTAAAACCTTTCAGTCAATACTCTTCGGTTTTGAAAATGATCCCTTGCATGTGACAAACTTGAGGAGGGCTCTATGTCTTTTCATCGACACCTGTTTTTACAACAGGTGTTTTGCCACATGGTTTTTTCTGAAAAACTTCATCGAAATTCTTTTAAAAATATTGGGGGTGGGGGTGGTGTTCCCCCCCCCAAACCATGCCTTCATTTAACTTTTTTTTTATTCCCGACCACCCTCAAACCTTTCTTTGCTATTTCCCACCCCCCCCCAAAAAAACTCGATGTTTTTCGGAAAAAACCCAGTGGCAAAACGCCCATCGTAAAAACGGGTGTTGATGAAAGGACGCAATATCTTGAGGAGAGGGGGCAGTGTGCTGACTGAATTAAATAATTAGGGAAGACTTGGTAACTGAGTGCACATGGGGAAATGTGACATGGGCCTGGTGAGGAGGTTGAACCACTTAACCCAAACAAAATCACACAACCCCAGGCTGATAGGCAAATGGGTCCACCAATCAAATCTCTTATTGAAACAGAGAATGCCAACACCTCCCTATAAAGAGAGACATACAAAAGAACTAAGCTGTGCAGGAGTTAGGAGGGGGAGGAGAAGCAAAGGGGGAGAGCAGGTGGTGGCTACGCCAAACAGCCACACAGTGAGAGAGTTGAGACTAGTAGAATAGAATAGATCAAGGAGTCTGCTGAGAGCTGTGATGAATCTAAGGTGATCATCCCAAAAACTCTGACCTGGACCTCTTCTCATGTGGCCAGGGAAAGGCAGCCGCTACCTGATCCTGACCCTGTGGGTGGTATTATGCGGAAAGAAGCAGCAGGGAGAAGCTGCTGATGTGGCGGCAACAGGATGCTGTGCAGAAGTTCAGACTCCTGACAAATGCAGAGGATGCGCAGTATTGAAGGCAGCGAGCCCGTGAGAGAGAGAAGCTCTCTACACACTGAACTAAGCTGCAGCCGCTCCACTGAAGGTCAGCACGAGTGGGGGCAGACTGACCGGAGATGTCAAAAAGCAGAGGAGGTCCAGAAAAGTGAAGCAGGAGGTTTACAGGTGAATCAGAGGGAGAGGCCAGGGAACACCAGTGAGTTGGCCTGAGGCAGGTGCTCTGGTGGAGACCGCTGGGTAATAATATCCATTTTGAATACCGCACAACTGAATTCAGGCAAACTGGGAGCAACTCTTCTACTCTTCTACTGAGGGATTCCGGATAGGGGAAAATTGTAACCCACACTGCCAAAGCCAAAGAGAAGTGATATGAAAGCAGAATGGACACAACTCTAAGGAGGGGTTTCAAATAAGAGGACATTGTTACCCGCATTACCAACAGGCAAAAGGTTACAGAGGCAAAAGTCAAAGACTGCAGGAGCAAAGCCCTCTTTCTAAAAGGAATCAAGGGGGAGAGAACTGTAACCTGCATTGCCTATGGCAAATAGACCAACAAGAGAAACGTTGTCCGTTTGTGAAATGTTCATGTGGAATAAGATGTAAGCCAATTGTGTTAGAAGTTAAGTTAAAAGGTTGACCAGAGAAGCAGTCGTTGGTTCAAATCTCTCCACTGACGATTATAATATTAGGTATTTAGAATGCGCTTAATAACGAAGAGGTTTCTAAGCGTGGACCTGGGATTCAAACCTGTGTTGCTCTGCTTCGTCTTGCTTCCAAGACAAGCGCGTTGCCACTGAGCTATACTACCCGTGACAATTATAGTGTGGAGAGTTTGGAAGAACAAGTTACTTACCAACTGGTAACATTCTTTCGATTGGATGTTCCTCCAACGTATTCCACATCTTTGACATGTAATGTCCACAGCTGTGTAGTTCGGAAACTTTTTCAGCAGAAGGTATCCTGTGTCGATGGCGTTGGGTCGATGTCCCTCGAAGGCCTCCGTCGAGGGTGACGTCACTGGATGTTATAAATAGGACGGATGGTGCCTGTAGCCTCAGTTTATGTTTTCTCCCCCATAACGTGTGGCACCAATCCAATGCCTGCTTGACTGCAAATAGCCTTGTGGAAATGTAAGATGCAATCGCATAGGAAATTCTCCAGAGGGGCAGGCTGGGAGGGCGTTGTGGAATACGTTGGAGGAACATCCAATCGAAAGAATGTTAACAGTTGTAAGTAACTTGTTCTTCGAATGGATTGTGTCCTCCAACGTATTCAACATCTTTGACAGACTCCCAAAGCAGTACCAGAAAATGGAGGAGGGAAAAGAATTTGGAGTACCCAATCAGAGAGCGGAATAAATAACCGCCTTAACAAAGGCCATATCTGGACCATGGCTCGTATCCAGGGAATAATGTTTAACAAAGGTGTGGATAGAAGTCCAAGTGGCTGCATCACAAATATTCCTAATAGGAACTCCCCGTTGTAGGGCTGTGGAAGTAGGCACGCCCCTAGTGGAATGAGCATGCAGCCCTTCAGGAGGGTCCTTACCTGTCAATCAGTAACATTTAGTTATGGTGAGGATAATCCACCTGGACAAGGTCTGTTTGGTAACAGCCTGGCCCAATCGGTGTCCAGCATATCCCACAAAGAGTTGATCGTCCACTCTGACCCTCGACATCCTAGAAATACAAAGGACCAGCCTATGGAGTCGCTCCTCTTCCTTACCAGGATGAGGAGGAGGATAGAAAAAAGGAAGAACCACTTTCTGCTTAAATGGAATTCAGATACTACCTTAGGTAGAAAGGAAGGACGTACCCTTAGTACAACCCTGCCCTTGTGGAACACAGTAAAGGGCGGCTTAGAGGAAAGTGCCTGCAATTCACTCACTCTGCAAGCGGAAGTAACCACAACCAAGAACACTGTCTTGAAGGACAATAATCTCAAAGGACAAGAGTGCAAAGGTTCAAACAGAGCACCCATTAGAAATTTCAAAACCAAATTCAAATCCCAAACCGGCACCTGGAAAGGAGATGCCGGGAACACATTTGTCAGTCCTTTAAGAAATTGAGAAATCAAAGGAATCTTAAAGTAAGAGCATTCTTCAGACGAGCGCTTAAATATAGACAGCGCCGCCAGGTAACCTTTAATTTTAATTTTTTTTATTTTATTGGTTTATACAAACCTTTAAAATGCATCCACGTTGTCAGAACCCAATAGCCAATACAAAGCAAGACAAGACAAGACAAAGCAGAACAGATGCATGAGGTAAAATTCCGTCCTTTTGACAGGGATCAAGCCTTTGATACCAAAGGAGCCTTATCGGGGAGTGCCCAATGTACTTCATCTGAAGGTTACGCAATGTTAAGTACTACCCTGAAGTCCCTGTACAGCGACATCAGATAACTCAAGGCTCCTTTCAATCTCATGCCAAAATAGGGTCAACACCCTTGTCAGTTTTGTATTGGAGCCCATAAACATCAAGTACCACCATTCTTCAGCACTCCTCAGTGAGTATTCATTTAACATTTGGCCTAGGTGTTTAGTTCTTAGGGATCTGTGGAAAGGGCAGAATAGGACAAGATGTTTAAGTGTTTCAATGCAGGCTTTACAGAACCTGCATACTGTGTCTGACTTGTCCTTTCCAGCCCAGTTCTTTATTGGTTCTTTTGTTCTAAACAGATTTAGGCGAAATCTCATGAAGGTGGCCCTCCTCCTGTTGTCTGGGAATAAGACCACATAATTTTGCAGTTTGTTAAGCGCTCTTGCTTCGCTAGGGGCATCTCTCATTGTTTTCGAAGACCTTCGGTCTGTGCTGGTTTGAATCCAGTCTAATTCCCAGATCTTTTTCTTTACCATGAGTGGATTATCCTGCAGCGTTTTGGTATTGGTCTCATACATGGTCAGGAGCTCTTCGCATTTTTTTGACCATAAGGCTAACAGCCCGTCTGGGTTCGCGTTTCCAGGATTGCTCAATATTTTATATTGTGGAGCGGCGTCAGGCAGAGTGATTTTCCTAAATAGAGCCAGGGCGTTCCACGCAATCCGAGCCTCAATGGATATCAAGCCTAGCTCATATCGTAAGCACACTGTTGAAGTGCTGTTTGGTAGATGTAAAGTTTTCACCCAGAAGATGTGTTCTAGGGTTGACCAGAGTTCCGCTGAACACCCAAAGGCGTTTTCGGCTCCGTATATGAGAGCTGGGACAACCTTCTGTTGATAGAAGGTTATCACTGGCTTGAGCGAGAACTTCCCGTATCTTTTGTTTAGGATCAGGGCTTGGGAAGCAAAGTTTCGGCATTTTGTTTTTGCAGTCTCCACCCAGGGGCTATCGTTTAAGTTTGTGTTAATTTGCATGCCGAGATATCTTGTGCTTTCCACCGTGGTTAGTTTTTCTTTTCCTAGATGCCAACTAAATTTATTGTTTTTCCGGTGGCGGCCCATTTGCAGGTTTTGCAGCGTCAGAATTTCACTTTTTGTGTTATTGATATACAGACCGTTGTTTTCCACATAGCGTTCTACTGCATACATTTTACGCTGAAGGCCGATTGGAGTGGTGTCTAGCAAGATTAGGTCGTCAGCGTACAACATCCAGCTCAGGGCAGAGCCGTGTATTTTAGGGGAAAAAGATCGAGGCTCATCAATTGCAATGCCGATGTCCGAGAGGAACAAATTAAATATGATTGCCGCCAGGGGGCAACCCTGTTTAACTCCACAAAAGGTGTTAATTTCCTCTGTAAGAGTTCCACGTTGGTCAAGGCGCACTCTGATGGTGGTTGCAGTGTGGATTTCTTTAATGGCGGCCAATAAGCTCTCCGGACAGCCCCAGTTTGACATCTTGGTCCACAGAAGTTCTCGGTCGATGGAATCGAAGGCATGGGGAAAAGTCTACCAGGGCTAAGTAGACCTTTTTGCCAGATCTAATTGCTTCCATCTTTAGCAAATTTATTAGCAAAAGGTTTAGGCCGCAGCCGACCCCTTTTACAAAGCCCGTCTGTCGTACGTCAAAATGATTGCTATCTGCAATCCATTGTGACAGTTTCTGTTGGAGCATTGTTGCATACACTTTGCCTAATACGTCCAGAAGCGCTATTGGTCGGTAGTTTTTGGGCTCGAGGCGATTTCCTTTTTTGAAGATGGGGACTATTATTGCAAATTTCCAAGAGTTTGGAGTTGCGCATCTTCTGCTGATTCGGGTGAATAGTTCTTCACAGAACTCTGCCCATTGCTCTGGACTTTGCTTTATAGTAAAGTTAGTGAGGCCGTCCGGCCCTGGAGCCCTTGAGGCGCTAACGTTCTTAATAATTTGAAGTAAATCCGCTTTGGGGAAAGTGAGGTCCCATTTTGTTAGATTTGATGTCATCGGGGACAACCATTTCCCTTTTTTGCTGTACAGATTTTCAAAATGTGAGATCCACCCTGCTTCTGAAACTATGTTTGTCATCAGTGCACTTTGAGGAGCGCCTTCATTGTTAATTAAGCTCCAAAATTCAGATGAGGTTTTGTTTCTCATCTTTTGCAGCATCAGTTCAGCATCGTTTTGGAGCATTAGAGCCTTGTGAGATCGAATCCAGTTTTTATAGTTCTGTTTTGCAGCATGTTTTCCTTGCAAAAAAGTTGTGGGGTCTCTGAGTTTTATGTGTCTGATAGTTGCACAAAGTTCTCTCTTTCTCCTCATAACCTCTACGTCGAATTTATGTTTGTTTGCGAATCCAGGGTTTCTCGATCCATGTTTTTTTTCCACAAACAGTTTGAGAAGGTGGACATATTCCACTCCAAGGTCAGTCTTGATAAATGTCTCTGAGATTTTGGCAACTTCGTCAGGGTGGAGTGAGAGCCTCACTCGGTTAGGCTCTACCAAGATCCGGTGGTTCCAGCATTTGTCAGGTGGTTGTTTCGCGACTCGCAAGGTTAGAATTATCATCTCGTGATCGCTTTGAGTCATCTGCTTTACTACAAAAGACAGAGTTGATTGTTGGATCTTTTCTGAGACGAAAAAGTAGTCCAAGATAGATTTTTGTGTGAGTCGTCTCCATGTTGGTTCGGCAGGTATGTCGCCGGCAGTGTTTCCGTTAAGCATTTCCAGGTCTCTGGCTTCCATTTCCACCATCCATTTTGCGGCCAAGTTATTCGGTGCATTAAGGACTTCGTTGTTTTTCCGTCTTATGTCTATGCAGTTGATGTTCAAGTCTCCGTATATAATTATGTTATGTGACTCATTTTTAAGCATTAGATCGTCAATTATTGATGAGACTTGGTCTATAAAGGGAATTGTGCCGGCCTGAGTGTGGTTCCAGTATAGATTCAGTAGATGGAAATGAATCACATTGTCCGGTTTAAGACCTGCCAAAGCTATTGTTGTTACTTGAATAAATGGCGACAGATTTGCAGTGTTTATAATACGGCATCCAGAACTTTTTTTGACAAGTGTCAGCAGGCCTGCCGTGGGTCTTCCCCTGGTTTTTTTGGAGGCCGGATTAAATGCCACTTCATAGGTGTCCACGGTCGGACAGGTAGTTAGCCATGTTTCCTGGAGGCAGACCACATAAAGCTCATCCGGCCAGGGATCTTCAAGGAGGTGGGAGAAGCCCCTGGTGTTCCAGGATCCAATCCTGAACTCCAGTTGCTCCTCTACCACATGGCATTATCTTCTTGAGGGTCTGCATAATGCTTCCGCCAGCCAGGACCAGTCTTTTTGATCAACGCTTGAGTTTTTAAGGGTTTTTGAGTCACCACAACTTTGTTCAGTGGCACCAGTACCTTTGATAGTGATCTTGATGTTGTCGTCTTTTGAGAGTTTTCCTAAGTCATTCCCAGTGAGACTACAGGATGATTGTATTTTCTTATTATTGGGTCCAAGGTGTAGTTCACTCTCACTAAGTATTTCTAAGTTGTGGTACGAAGTGGTTTCGGAGTCTCTATTTACAGAAGACAGTTCTTGATGTACATTATCCGGTTTAGATTTATAAGTTTCTGTCATGTGGTCCGTTTTAGCATTCTCAGACACTTCTGAAATGTCGTAGCCCATGGACATGAGTGCAGGTGCAGCATCCGTGACAATATTCAGGACGATTCTAGATCTAAAGTGGAGGATGACTATCATTTTGATCCTCGTTCTTAAATTCTACGGTCTTAATGTCGTCGGAACGAATCGTTCTAAGAGATGGCACATGCTGAAATAGGCATAGAACGTTTGTTCGATTTAAGATGAGATTGTCGCTATGTTCAATGCGTTCCAACCGGGCTTTGTGAAGTGATCAGCCTTTTTCGCTACGTCCTTTGTCCATCCTGTTTGTTTGGCGCCGTTCATTTAGGTCTAAGCCATGACCTAAATCCTTGGTCTCATGTCGGGCCGGTCTTGATCTAGTTTTGTTCTCTTTGTTAAGTTCAGGCCCGTCATAAGTTTCTCCTTTTGGGGCGCCATGATTTCTTAGGCCCTCTTCCAGATCTAGAGCCCTTTTCGTCATCAGTTTAGAAGTTGGCTGCAAATGCACAAGAGCTTTTCGTCTGTCCTCCAAAGTTTTGAAAGTAGGACTCACAGGGACGGCATTCTGCATCTCCTGTACAGTGGACATTTCAGGTAAAGTACATATTCTTGAGGCTCCAGTTGGTAGTTGGATGATTTCCAGATCGTATTCATCGTTTGTTTTTTTTTTGTGATTCAGGGACAAATGCCTGAACATCTACTCCCGTGTCAGCAGCTAAGACCTCGGAATCCAGGTCTTCATACACAGAGAGATTAGTGAGGTCAATAGAAGTTTCGTTTGAGGTTCAGAAGACAATGTCAGGATCTTACTCTTTACAGTTGCATTGTCAGGGGGAAGATCTTTTTCAGTGCAGGGCCTCGCTCATCTGTGAGAGTGTTGTTAACAGTGACGTTGACAGTTTTTAGGTTCCGGAGAAATTTTCTTGAGTTATTTACAAGTCTCTGATTTTTAGTTTTTTGATTTTTTGTTTTTTTTATCTGTCCTGGTTTGGAGGCCCTTGGGCCTGATTTCTGAGATGTAATTCTTTTAAATATGTCAAATATTTGACTTTTTGGCTCGTCTGTTTGTGGAATTGAGGATACCCCAGACACACAAGGGACACCCGTGTCCGATGTAGGTGCTGATGTCGAGGGTGTTTGTGGGTCCAGCGTCGCAGGGTTGTGTGAGCTCTTGCTACTTTCCAAGACACTAGCAAAGTTTGTTTGTTTGAATACGTTGTCGGTCGGTTTTTCTAGACCGAGGGCGGGGGCCTCCAGCAAGGATTTTGTGATGTCGGGTGATGGGCCCTGATTACACCAGATTGCAGGTGCTGAGTCGATCAGACTCCCCATGTAGCTGGTCGGTTTATTTGGGACCAAACAGTCAGCGTTTTGTGCTGTTGTTTTTAGAACTTCTATTGGCTCGCCAGAGGGCTTTGTAGTTCCCAGGGCTTCTATAGTGATTTGCGGCCTCCGAGCTCCAGTGTCCTTATAAAGGTTACTGGCAGATGTGGGGACAGGGAGGTCAGTGAACAGTTGCCCATTGCAGTTTTTATGGTGGCCTTGGGGCTCCAGTCTCGCTTGTTGGTACGTGTCCCGATGTAAGACCTGTTGGTGTTTTAGCGCGCTTAGTGCTTCTTTGGCGATTCTCAGCCAGAAGTTTTCTGTCCAGTTTGTTGTTTTCTTTCTGATCTATTATTGTTTGCAAGGCCGAGGTTGTTTTGGCTTTAATAGTCTCGTTTTCCCTTTTTTCAGCGTTCAAATCTTTTTCGATGTTAATTAGTTTAGAGTTCATAAGCGCCACTAACGTTGACAGGTCCTTCACATTATCATTCAATTGCTCATAGGGCTTTAGAAAGGGGGCAATCGAAATTCCAGTAGATGACATTAATACTGATTGAAGATCTTTTATGCAAGTCGGGTCGAGCCTAACGTTTGAGCAGCGAACTTTTTTGTGTAGTTGAGCTTTACATCTTCTGACTTTTGGATAATCACGTTCTATGAGTGAAGAAACAGAAGAGCGGGTCTCAGACGAGGACGAACTGGAAGGGGAAGAATCGCTTTCCACGCCGTTATGTGTACTCATGTATTTTGCACTTCTAGAGTTAATTGGTCGCGTTTGCAAAGTGTCATGCCTTTGAGGGGCCCGTGCTTGAGAGCAAGATAAACTGGGTGAAGCCGGACACACAGATTTTTCTTGGTGAGGTGGTGTGTTATTCAGAGTGAGCATCGAGTTTTGGTATAAGGTGGTCCTGTCTGCCCCTAGTTGTGCATCGTGAATGGGCACTGAGGGTGTCCACTGTCTTTCTCGACCAGCTGGAGGGCTGACTCTTCTAGTTGCGAGCTCGGTTTATTTGTGAAATTCCCTGTAGGATTTTATTTACCACTTCAAGTGAGTCTCTCCTGTTGTTCATGGGTGCCGGAGAGGCGTATCCTTCATGTGGTGTGCTTAAGGGATGTAGTAGCGTGGCCAGGGGACGAAATACCTCCTCTTCCATTTCGCAGTTTTTCTCAGCATTGCTAAGCTCTAAGTCAGTTTGAGCACAAGCTTTCGAAACTGCTTTAAAGGGCGCACAGTGTGGGGGGCACATTCGTGACTCAAAAGTCTCTGACCGATTTAGGTCTAGTCTGTCCTTGATTTTCTCAGTATTTCCACAGTTTTTCACTGTGTGGGCACGCCAGGCTAGTACCATTAGTTTAGGCAAGGTAACTGTAGGAAGGTTTCCGACATGGTGCTATGTAGAGGGTGGTGAGTAAAGTATATTCAGACACGTACAGGGAGCACTGGAAGTGGACACAGCATCCCGGTCCGTGTCGCACACATCCAACACAGGTGCGAACACACGGGACTCCGCTCCAGACTCCACCCCCCCTCAGCGCCCGCCGCCGAGTCAGACGCGGACCCCTCCAAGGCAGAGACAGGGGCAGAGGCAGGCGAACAGCAACGGGGGGCAACCCCGTCCACGTCCACAGATCCGGCCACAGGGACGCACCCGTCAAGAGCGACCCCGACAGCCCCGACAGCCCCCCGAGCCAAGCCACATGGCCCAAGGTAAGCGGGGTAAGGCGGTCCTGGGTTTTCTTCCGTGTTTTCGGCCATGAAGCAGTCTTCGTGACCGCCGGCCTCTTTCCCCTCACACCCCCCCTCCTTCTCTAGACACGGTAACAACACCCGCAATGAGGGGTCTTTGGTACCCTCCACGGAATTGCAAAGTGGAGAGCAAGGGAGAGGGGTGGGCAGGATATCAGGCGATGAACAATGCTTTGGGTGAGGGTGGGCACACGAAAGCATGTCTGCAGATGAAGGCTTGGAAACCAGTGATGAAGTTAGAGGCTGGAGGGAGTTTTTCTTCACCTTGTGGTTCTTAAAACACGGCTGACTCAACTGAGTCGAAAGTAAGCCTGCATCTGTGTGAACTCCGGTGAGACACGCATGGATGTCTTTTGCAGGTTTCGTGACAATGTCAGTGTCATTAGAAAAAGTTAGTTTAGTACTTACACGAGATGTGGCCAGTACTTCAGTGTAGCTGTGAACCGCCACGGAATTCCCGCGCCGCCGCTGTAGTCTAGTGTGGGGGGGGGGGGCAGGAGGTTGATGTAAGCTTTCCCGCGGTGGCAGGACAGAGTTTCCTCCATCGATGAGGAGCTACCTGCCCCTCACCCTCACCTCCACACCAGAACACCAGAACACCAAAACACACTGCGCACACCGCGCGCTCCGCGTGTGTTGGGGTTTTTGAACTACTTCCTCCTGGAAGCAGTAGCAGTGATGGTAGACAGACTCCAGGTAACAGGTAAGGCAGCAGAAGAAAGAGCCTGGGCAGTCTCAGGCTCGCCAAAACACACTGCGCACACCGCGCGCTCCGCATGTGTTGGGGTTTTTGAAGTACTTCCTCCTGGAAGCAGTAGCAGTGATGGTAGACAGACTCCAGGTAACAGGTAAGGCAGCAGAAGAAAGAGCCTGGGCAGTCTCAGGCTCGCCAAAACACACTGCGCACACCTTTAATGGTACTAACTTGAAGGCCCCTGTGGGCCAAAGAAACTAAGAAAGACAAAACCATAGGAATGGAACACTGAAAAGGATCAACATTTTTTCCTCTGCACCAGTCGCAAAACTTACACCAATGGCAACGGTACAGGGATTTTGTTGCTGGCCTCCTGGCTGAAAGCAAACCCTCCATCACATCATCTGGGAGGTCCCAATCCTTATATCTCAGCCTTTCAGATACCAAGCGTGAAGGTTGAGAGTTCTGACCTGAATGGAGAACATGACCCCCCCTCTTGCGAGAGCAGATCCTCTCAGTAGGGAAGACAGCGTGGAGATTGACATTACTAGAAGGTCCGGGTACCACGTTCTCCTGGCCCAATCCGGAGCAATGAGGATCAAGGGGGAACCGAACCTCCGTAACCTCTGTAACACTTGAGAAATGACGGGGACTGGAGGAACGCGTACAGCAGTGGGAATGACCAATCCACTACGAATGCGTCTCTAAGGCTCCTCTTGGAGGAAATTCCCTTGAGCAGAACCTCTCGCACTTCCGGTTGGCACTGGTGGCGAAGAGGTCCACTTGTGGGGGTTCCCCAAAGGGCAAAGATCTCCAGAAGGGCTTCCTGAGCCAACTCCCACTCGTGAGAGATCGTACTGTGCCTGCTCAGAGCATCTGCAGCTGAATTTCCGTCTCTGGCCAGAATAACTGCCGAGATAGAAATTCCCTGCTGGATGGCCCAGAACCAGAGCTGCATTGCCTCTCTGCACAACGGGATTGACCCTACCCCCCCCCTTTTTTGTTGAGGTAATGCATGGCCACTGTGTTATCCGTCATGATCAGGACACTCTTCCCCCGCACAGATGGCAGAAAAGCCTTCAGGGCTATCATGATGGCCCTCAGCTCTAACAGATTGATCTGAAGTTTGGACTCCGACGGAGACCAACGACCGCTGGCGGTCAAGCCGTTGGCATGAGGAACCCATCCCATGAGGGATGCGTCCGTCACGATTGTCACCTCCGGCCAGGGTAGCCAAAATGGAGCCCCCTTCATCAGATTGCCTTCGACGGCCCACCACAGAAGATCCTGGGCGACCGAGGGCGGCACCTGAACGGGATCCGACACCCTGCCGGAGGACTGTGACCACTGCATCTTGAGAGCCCACTGCAGAGATCTCATCCGCAGCCTGGCCTCTCGGACCAGGAGAATGCAGGATGCCATGAGGCCGAGCAACCTCAAGAACTCGAACGCCGGGAGACTCTGGGCATGTTGAACCTTGTTCACCATCTGCAGAATGTGACGAGCCCTCACCTGGGGAGGGAAACACAACCCCAGGGATGTGTCGAGCACTGCTCCGATGTACTGCAGCCGCTGGGTAGGTGTCAAGTGGGACTTCTTTAAGTTGAGGGAGAAGCCCAGCCTGTGAAGGGAGTGGCAGGTGACTGACAAATGATCCAGGACTTGCTCAGGAGAGCGCCCCCTGATCAACCAATCGTCCAGGTAGGGGTAGACGTGAATCCCCCCCTTTGCTGAGATACGCTGCCACAACCACCATGAGCTTGGTGAAGACCCTCGGGGTGGAGGTCAATCCGAACGGCAGGACCCGAAACTGAAAATGCAAGTCACCAACCGCGAACCTCGGGTACTTCTTGTGCTTGGGATGGAGGTCGAGAGACACCAACCAGTCCTGAAGTTGAAGGGCCTGGAGGACTTGAGAGAGTAACCATCTTGAACTTGTCCTTCCTGAGGAGCTTGTTCAAACCACGCAAGCCCATGTTGGGTCTCAATACCCCGTTTTTTTCGGGATCAAAACATATGGGGAATACAATCCCTTGTTCTTCTCCGCTACAGGCACCAGTTCTATGGTGCCTTTCTCCAGCAGAGATTTGATTTCCTGCGCAAAGAGCGGATCCGTACTCTTCAAAGAGAGATTCCCTGGCGGATTGTCGTTAGGCCACTGCCGGAAAGGAAGACAGTAGCCGTGGGCTATGATCGACAGAACCCACACATCTGAAGTAATGGCACGCCATTCTACAAGATGATGCGCTAGCTTTCCCCCCAACCGGCGAACCATGGGACATGGCCTCATGACTGAGCTGAAGCGGCTGCGGCAGTGCCTGAGGGCAAAGAGGCAACTGCTCGAGCGGCCTTGGCACCTCGAGTACCCCGTTTTCCAACTCTGGTAACTCCTATATTGGCCCCTTTGACTGGCCGCTCCCCTCGATCTACCAAAAGACGAGTAGTATCGAAAGGAACCTACCCCTCCATTGCTGTTCCCTAGGATGAAAAGGCAGAGGTTGGCGAACTGCAGTGCTCAATGACTTCGCTGCAGCCTTCGAGGTCTGCAACCTCTCAAAGCTCTCGTCAGCCTTGCTGCCAAAAAGATGGACACCATCAAAGGGCATGTTGAGAAGCCGGGCTTGTACGTCAGGAGCAAACCCGGACTTCCGCAACCATGCAAATCTGCGCATCCCGGTGCTCGCCGCCATGGACCGGCTGACACAGTCTGCCATGTCGAGACCCGACTGAACGGATTCAAACATGGCATCCTTGCCATCCTGAACGAGGGCAAGAAAACCATCCCGTTCCTCCCCTTCAGGAATATGTTCAGCCGCCAAAGAAACACAATTCCACAGAGTGAGTGAAACGTGATAAGGCACACATGGAGTTGGCTGCCTGTAAAGCCATACCCCCTGAAGAAAACACTTTATTCGGCCAGCCATCAAAACGTTTGTCGTCCCTATCAGGAGAGATGGCAGGGTACGACGCCTGCTTTGCTGGGGCCGTAGCCGCCTGCACCAGGAGTGGGGTGCGTAGTCAAGTAGCAGGGGTCGCTACTGGCTTGACGGTACTTTTTTGGCAACAACTTGCTCACTGCCGGGAGACTCTCCGGAGCAGTCCAAGCTGCCGCCACCCTTCTCTGTAAAGCCATATGAAAAGCCAGCATCGGGTCAGTGGGTGGACCTTTGTCAAGGATATCTGTCAGGGCATCCTGCAGAAAATCCGGTTACCAGACATTTGGCCGAAAAAATTGGTCGACCAGACAAATGGTCGAACCAATTTGGTCGAAAACCAAATGGTCGAATTTTTTATTTTCACCTTTTTTTTTTTTTGGGGGGGGGGGGTCCTTTTGTAAAAAACGAAAACCCAAAAAATAAATATATAATTAAAAAAAAAAATTCGACCAATTGGTTTTCGACCAAATTGCGTCGACCAAATGTCATTCGATCAGTTTTAGGTCGACCAAATGTCTGGACACCAGAAAATCCACCGGTGGCGCAGACCACCCTAAGTACTCTGTCACCCTCGACATGAGTCGCCTGTACGAAGATTCAGCATGCGTAAAAGGCTCAGGCCTGCCAAACTCGACCTCCGGGGAGGTATCAAGACCACTGGCGTGTGCAAAGATGGACGCATGTCTTCTAACTGGCTATGACCAGACAAGAGTTAGTCCGGAACCTCATCAGGAACCAAATCTTCCTCAGACCCTTCATCCACCTCAGAAATATAATCCAGAGGCTGGAATAAATCCCTGGATGAGGGCACAGAAAAAGGCTGTTGTGTCTTGACTGTCGTGTAGCCGAAGAGTCCTCTGTCCACAAGTGCCGCACAGAGAGAATCAAAGTCACTCTTTGTACAGCCTTTGAGGCCACAGGTGGGAGATGTTCTTCTGGAACTGCGGTACTCGTGGAACCCCGAACCACTGTAAAGGAAACACTGGTTAAGTGTCAAGCCAAAACAGAATCAACAACCAATCAACAAGTAAGTGGAACGGTCTTACCAAAAGGTGTCTGTGGAGTGGCGGTTGTACCTATGGGGAAGGTTCCGAGACCCAGCAAGGCTGTTCTTTCAGTATGCAACTATCCCAGCAACGTTGCAAGTGCCAGGCCCACCTGATGCCAGAATCCGCACAAGAAGGGCGGAACGTAGTAGGAGTCCGTGAAGCAGTCCGTGGTCGTAACAATGATCCAAAAGCAAGTACCAAAGCCAAGGGTTATCCGTTGCCAGTCCGTGAAACAAATCCGAGGTCAAGATCCAAAAGGGGCGAGACAAAAAGGTATGTAGCGCCGTACAGGAATCCGAAGAAACAGCTGTGAAGCACCGCAACACAGCCGTTTAAATACTGGCGCTGCTATTTCCTCCCGGTCACATGACCCGCGAGCGCATCACGTGAGTGTAGTCCAGAAACACATGAGCGGAAGGCGGCGGTCATGTGACACGGAAGAGGCCGGTCTAGCAGCCGCCACAGAAGACGCCAAAGGGGTAGACGTCTCCGCGGGCAAACAGCATGCCGACCCAAGCTTTGTGGCAATCGGCGCCGTGGCAACGGGGGCGAAGAGAGAACCTGTGAGTCTCGGAACCGGGCAAGAGGGCGAGGGTTGTTCGGGGCACGGGGATGAGGAATGGGACCCCCAGAGGGAGGAGTGGAATGCGTGACAGAGCCCCCCCCCCCAAAGGCCCACGACCCCGTGGGCACGAGGGATGGTCCCTATGGAACCGTGCCACCAAACAGGGAGCCTGGACATCAGTAGCCGGGACCCAGGACCGCTCCTCGGGCCATACCCGGACCAATCTACAAGGTACTGGAGACACCCCCTAGAGACACGTGAACCCAGAATGGCAGATACCTCAAAAACATCCGGAGTGGATAGAGACACCGGGGCCACAGGAGAGCGAAGCCGTGTGGGAGCGGGACAGGGCTTGAGCAGAGAAATGTGGAAAACAGGGTGAAGCCGCCAGGAACCCGGAAGAGCAAGTCGATAAGACACAGCGTTGATAACACAAGTAACCGTATAGGGACCCACAAAGTGAGGTAGAAGCTTGCAACAACCCACCAAGTGCAGATGTCGGGTGGATAACCAAACGCGGGATCCCACAGTATACAACGGGGCCATCACCCGTTTCCTGTCCGCCTGCACCTTCATGGACGCCTGGGCCTCGACAAGATGAGTCGACACCTGAGCGTGGACGGAGGCCAGGTCCCTAACACATGCAAGGGCAGCCGGATTGGCAGAAGTAGGCAAATCCGTGAAGGGCAGAACACGAGGGTGCTGACCATAAAGTACGTAGAACGGGGAGAAACCAGTGGAAGAATGGACAGCGTTGTTGTAGGCGAATTCCGCAAGATGCAATACGCTCAACCAGGAAGACTGCAGCTGTAGGGTCAGACAACGTAAGTACTGCTCCAGCGTCTGGTTCAGTCGCTCGGTCTAACCGTCCGTCTCAGGGTGATATGCTGAGGAGAAGTGGACGTCCATCCCGAGCAACCTAGTCAGGGCCAGCCAGAAACGCGAGGTGAACTGCGAACCCCTGTCCGAGACGAGAACCGAGGGAAGCCCGAAAAGACAAAAGACATTCTCGAAGAACAACCGGGCCAGTGTAGGCGCCGAGGGGATGCCCTTACAAGGGATAAAACGAGCCATCTTAGAAAAGGAATCGATGACCACCCACCAGGTATCGAAGCCCGGGATCCGGGGTAGGTCAGTGACGAAATCCATGGTCAAGGTGTGACACGGTTTGGGAGGGACAGGTAAAGGAAGCAAGAGACCCACAGGGCGACCCCTACGGTGCTTACACTGTGCGCAAACCGCACATGCGTTGACGTAAGATTCAACATCCTTTCTCATAGATGGCCACCAGCACCACCTTCTCAGCAACGCCAAAGTGCGTTTCTGACAAGGATGACCATGAACCTGGGTGTCGTGAGACCATTCCAAGGCCATATTGCGGGTGTCTACCGTGGGCATGAATAGACGATCAAAAACAAAGGGGAGACCATCGTGAACCACCAAATCCCAATCGGACAACTGGCCTGGGTGTGAGGTAACCCAATCCAGTATCGCATCAAGTAAGGGCAGGGTTGGAGTACACAAACAAACCACCTTGCCGACGTCCAGAAGGGTGTCTGGAAACGTCGGCAAGGCCACCCCCCCAGGGGAACGCGATAAGGCATCGGCTTTGCCATGGGTATTACCCGGGCGATGTTTGATCACAAAGTCGAAGGCCGCAAAGAAGAGATGCCACCTGACCTGCCTGCTGTTGATACACTTCAGAGATGCCAGGTCTTGTAAGTTCTGGTGATCGGAATAAACCGTGACACAGTGTTTAGCACCCAAGAGGTGATGCCTCCAAACGCGGAATGCATCCATGACCGCCAGTAGTTCCTTTTCGGTCACGGTATAGTGGGATTCGGCATCTGTGAATTTACGGGAATGGAAGGCCACAGGGTGAAGGCGACCAGAGGTAGGGCAAGTCTGCGACAATACAGCACCTAGGGCAAAGGATGAGGCATCAGCTTCCACTATGAATGGCAGTTCTGGGTCTGGGTGCTGCAAGATGGGGGCAGTAGTGAATGCTGTTTTTAAAGCCTCGAAGGCCTGTTAATGTGTGTCCATCTATAGAAAAGGTGTGCGAGGGCTAGTCAGGGAAGTGAGGGGAGCCACCAAAGAAGAAAACCCAGAGATAAATCGCCTGTAAAAGTTAGCGAAACCAAGGAAAGACTGGAGCGCCTTCAAAGAATCGGGGACCGGCCAATCCAGCACTGCGCGAACCTTGGAATTGTTCATGGCTAACCCTGCAGACGAGATGTGAAAACCAAGAAACTCTACGGAGTCGGCATGGAACTGGCACTTTTCGGGTTTGGCAAACAAGGAGTGCGTCTGTAGACGAGACAACACTTCCCTGACGTGCTGTACGTGGTCCTTCATGGTCTGGGAAAATATCAGGATGTCATCCAAGTAGACCACCACAAAAACGTCCAGGACGTCAGAGAAGATGTCGTTCATGAACCTCTGGAACGTGGCCAGAGCGTTGCATAAAGGACGTCAGAGAAGATGTCGTTCATGAACCTCTGGAACGTGGCCGGAGCGTTGCATAAACCGAACGGCATGACCGTATACTCAAACAAGCCATAGCGAGTACAAAAAGCGGTCTTCCATTCGTCCCCGGAACGCACACGAACCAGATTGTAGGCACCGCGGGGGTCTAATTTGGTAAAGACAGTGGCGTGTGTGAGACGGTCCAAGAGGGGCATGATTAGTGGAATGGGGTAGCAGTCTTTCTTGGTGATGGCATTGAGTCTGCGTGAGTCCACACAATGCCGTAAGTCACCCTCCTTCTTAGGAACGAAGAAAATGGGACTAGCCGCCGGGGATGTAGAAGGGCGTATCTGGCACAGACGGAGGGACTTTTGGATGTACTCCTTGAGGGCTAGATCCTCAGTAGGAGACAGGGAGTAGATACGACCTGTGGGGATAGTGCTGTCCGGAACCAGATCTATCGGGCAGTCATACAGGCGATGTGGCGGTAGGACTTCTGATGAACCATGGTCGAACACTTCCAGATAGTCTTGGTATTGGGCCGGAATGAGTGTGGAGACCAGTCCAACCGTGTGGTGTTCTGTGGAGGGGACAACGGGATCCTCTAGAGATAATTGAGCCATGACCCCCAATGCTTGAGCGGGTGTCTCAATGCTGGTGGCTGCAGTTAGACAGAAGTGTTGACGGAGATCAGATTCGAAATGCACCGAACCCTCTTTCCAGTCAATTAAGGGGTTGTGCTCCCGTAGCCAGGGTATTCCCAATATTACACCGAACTGGGGCATTGAGATGAGATCGAAACTCAGGGTCTCCATGTGTATAGCCTGTATGGTCAAGAGCATCGGGGCGGTCTGCTGTTTGATAGGTCCGGAAACCAGAGCAGTCCCATCCACTGCCTGTACTGGTTCCGGCCGGGTTTTGGCTAGAAGAGGTAGGTTCAGGGTTTGGGCCAGTGTGATGTCCATATAATACCTGTAGCCCCGAAATCTATGATAATCGTAACCGGGTGTGAGATGTCAGGTGTGGGTTGTAGAATGGCCTGCACATATGTGGGTCTGATGCGACCGAAAGAAAACACAGGGTTCGGGGTATGACAAGGAGCGCTCAACCCGGTCCCCGAGTTTAGGGTCGAGCACTCCGAAAACCCGATGGTTTCAGCTTGGGGCGACGGGGACACTCCTTCACGTAATGGCCAGGTAGACCACAATAATAGCAAGCATAGTCCACCCTCCTACGTTCCCTTTCTATGGGTGTGATCGGGCTCCTGATGCCCCCGATTTGCATGGGTTCGGAACTGGTGTTTGAGGGGGCCGAGGTGGAAGGAGATGGGGCAGTGGTGTGCATGAAACCGGCCTCAGCCCTACGTTCAGAACGTCTGGCGTCCAATTGCAGAGTTAAATCGACTAGATCATGGTAAGAGGTCGGTAAGGAGGGAACAACCGCAAGGGCATCCTTCATGGCGTTATTTAAGCCGCGATAATACACAACGCCTTTTTTGGATTCAGGCCAGGAAGTCTCGGCTGCAAGCTGATTGAACTTAGTAATGTATTCGAGCAAAGACCCCCTTACCCTGCCCCAGGTCCAGGAGTTCCAGGTCTCGGGACTGGACTTTATGGCGCGCATCGAACACTCGGGACATCTCAGTGACCAACAGATCAAAATCGTAAAGGGCTGGGTTGTCGTTTTCCAGGAGTGGATTGGCCCAGGCAGCAGCAGTGCCTGCTAAATGAGAAAGAGTAAAGGCTGCCTTAGAGGTGGAGTCTGGAAAAGCCATGGGTCTACACAAAAAATGCAACTTGCATTGATTCAGGAAGGTTCTGAATTTGCCGGGATCCCCATGATACCTCTCAGAGGCGGCCAAAGGAAAAGGAGATGGCAGTACTACGGGGATGGGGTTAGGAATGGGTGGAACGCGAGGTTGGACGGGCGGGGGGCCTGGTGGGGTATCCCCAAATTCAGCATCTGAGGGTAGAGGGTGTCTAGCACTCTGGATGGTATCCAAGCGTTGGTGAATGGCTGTATTTGCTGCGGCCATGTCCGCACGTAACACGGTTATGGCCTGAACCATAGTGGTCAAGGGGTCATCCGCAGCTCCCTCCATAGCTACACGACAGGATGGCTTCACAGTCTGTTGTGTCTTGACTGTCGTGTAGCCGAAGAGTCCTCTGTCCACAAGTGCCGCACAGAGAGAATCAAAGTCACTCTCTGTACAGCCTTTGAGGCCACAGGTGGGAGATGTTCTTCCGGAACTGCGGTACTCATGGAACCCCGAACCACTGTAAAGGAAACACCGGTTAAGTGTCAAGCCAAAACAGAATCAACAACCAATCAACAAGTAAGTGGAACGGTCTTACCAAAAGGTGTCTGTGGAGTGGCGGTTGTACCTATGGGGAAGGTTCCGAGACCCAGCAAGGCTGTTCTTTCAGTATGTAACTATCCCAGCAACGTTGCAAGTGCCAGGCCCACCTGATGCCAGAATCCGCACAAGAAGGGTGGAACGTAGTAGGAGTCCGTGAAGCAGTCCGTGGTCGTAACAATGATCCAAAAGCAAGTACCAAAGCCAAGGGTTATCCGTTGCCAAAGGGGTAGACGTCTCCGCGGGCAAACAGCATGCCAACCCAAGCTTTGTGGCAATCGGCGCCGTGGCAACGGGGGCGAAGAGAGAATCTGCGAGTCCCGGAACCGGGCAAGAGGGCGAGGGGTCTTCGGGGCACGGGGATGAGGAATGGGACCCCCAGAGGGAGGAGTGGCATGCGTGACAAAGGCTCAAATACCGGCCTTGCGACTTTCAGGGCCTTCCTCAGAGTTTCCACCGATGCATGGGGTACCTCTGGTAAAGCCTCCACAAAAGGTGCCGATGGCTTCGACACAGACCTCGAAGGCGGTGCCCCGAGCGTGTCCTTCGACGGCCTCGGCGCCGATGACTTCCTCGGAGGCGGAGCCTCGAGAGAGTCCCTCGACGGACATGGCGCCGAAGTCTTCTAAGAAGACCTCACAGGTTCCGGCCGTCTTGAGGGCGTCGAGGACCGGGACCTGGAGCGGGCATGGCTAGAGCGATCCACCTTGTCCGATCGGGACCTCGAAGGCTCTCGATTATCGTGCTGACCGCCCGAGCCCGAAGGCGTGCGAGCGGTGGCCATAGCATGTTCCCTGCCAGCTTCTTTCAAAGGCGCAGATGGAACGGAGCCCTGTGATTGAAAAATCGCTATCATCCCAGTATGAAATGCATCCCATTCCGCAGGAGAAGAATGCTTGTTGGGACAAGCAACCCGCCGTCTGGCGGAGTCCTCGGACGAGGACGGTGACCAGTGACGCGCTTCTGCGAGTGCCTCAAAGAGGCAGGGGAATGGCAGGAACCACTCCGGGACCGAGACCACCTGGACTTACGCCGACGATGTGGAGAGTCGCCCCTCGAATCGTCAGTCGAAAGCCCAGCGGATTTCGATTTACGGGGCTTAGCAACCCTACCAACCGACAGCAGCTTCTTTTGCTCGCGCAAGGCCTTGGACCTCAAAGACTGGCATTCGTTATTCTTGTTATTTTGCATTTATATAGCGCATTATATACCATTGGTATGGTCACAGTCATCGGTGGCGTGGTCCTCGTGGGTCTGTAAGTGACTAACGCTCACCCGATATCCACGGGGACGCCACTCAGCCTGTCCGGACTTCCGGCCACTTCGAACCCTTCCCTGGACTTTGCTCAACCAAGCACTGGGCCTGAAACACAGGATTACCAGAGGTCAATTCCCTATGGGTCTTGCTTGTCTGACCCCCCCCTTCTTCCGTGGGTCCCAACCTTCCCCCGGTTCTCTCCTCACCTTGTTTTTTGATGTGGGGCGCTCTCCGTCCTGTCTTCGGTGCAGGGGTGCATTTGGTGATGCGGTCTAGAGGGTGCCTAGTTGCTTCACTGGCACGGGCCCGGCGGACAGGGCTTGCTGCGACTTCAGCTCGGCCGGTAAGTGGAATGAGCCTTACGAAAGTTCTGATGGCTCTAGTCCCTTTAATACTGTGTCTTTCTTTCCTTAGGTGGTGAAGGTCTCGAGGATGGGGACGCGCTGCTGAGGTAAGTAAGAGTGCGGAGCGCAATGCTTATTGGCTTCCTTCGCACTAACCAATGTTCGCCTTTTCCGTGTCCTTTTAGGTGTCGCAGTAACCCAGCATGGAAGTGAGCTGAGGAGATGAGCAGCAGTGAGTAAGCGCGATGTGCGGCGCCTCAAATGTTTTTGCGCTAACCTGATGTGTCTTTTCCCCTTTTTCAGATCGGCGGGATGCTCCGGAATAGAAGTTGTCCGATCAACGGGAGTTCAGGTAAGGATCAAACTCTCTTTGCGATTTCGAGAGAACCAAGTATTGCTGAATGCTTACTAACGTCATTTCTTCTATTCTTCTCCCGTTTTCGTAGGGCGCGGCGTGCCGAGATGGAGATGACTCTGCCGTAGGAATCCGCAAGACTGGGAAGAGCTGGACAGAAGTTGGATGCTCTTCAAGGTGAGCATTGGTAATGATGTTCTTGCAGGTGCGCTGGCGCTGAAGAAAGAAGTGGGCCTCTTTAGGAGATCCGAGCACGGTGAGTGTCACGCTGCAGGTGCAGAGAAACGCAAAGCATGTTTCTCAGGCCGGGCGTGGTTTAAATAGTCTGTAGGTATCCCAGGTATCTCTGGGCTGAGCCACACCCGAAAGACTAGACTGCTCATCCAGTTCAAGGAACTGAATTACATGGGGGCATTCATTGGCCCATAATACATTGCAAGTCCAATGCTAAGTGGATCTCAGGACTATGTGTGAGATTGGTGCCAAAGGCCCCAAGTCTGAGTCCAAGTAGGTCTCTGGGTAGATGGAGTGGTCCTTAGGGGTCGACTAGGTGATCGTGACCTGGCTCCAGCCTGATATGTCGGGGGGCTGGGAGCAGGAATCGTGACAGTGACATCTTGAACCGCAGTCCCGACACTTCTTCAATCCCGACCGTGGGGTAGAAGAAGACATTTTGAATAACTTTCACAAACCAAGTTCAAAGAACCGATAGAATCAAACGAACCGAGGCGCGCCGAGATTCCGAAGCAAACACGTTCGCGGAAAAAACAGAACTGAGGCTACGGGCGTCGTGCGTCCTACATATAACATTGGTTGACGTCAGCTGTTGGAGGAGGTCCTCGAAGGAGCGTATCGATATCATCGACGCAGGAGCCGAAAATGTTCCAAAGCAGCACAGCTGTGGTGATGACCTGACATAGATGTGGAATAGATCGGGGGAACTAATCCCTTCGAAACATCATTACAAGTAGTTGCCTCTTATATCTATCTAGGGGCCTGCGTTAACAATCATTGAAAGGACATCCCTCATGAAATTCATATACGGACGAAGCAAATAACGGCCTTATCACAAGCTAGAATTATAAGAGCACAGTACTGTAAATTTTATATAAGGCCATTGCTTATATACTTTAAACAGAATCTAGTACCGATAATCCTGTATGGCTCAGAAATTAAGAAATGGCAACCATATACATATTGGGCCAAAATAGAAAGCAATTACTGGAAGCAAATTTTGAACTTGCCAATATCGGAACCGATTGCATTGATAAGGCATAAATTAGGCCTAATCTCCCTTTTCGCTATGTTTAAATGGAAGTTATGTTCCCTATATAGAAAAATTGTCATGGGTACAAAACAGTTTGGCCTATTGGGGATTATAGCTAGCTATCTGCAAAAATCTACTGACACTTTTCCTAAAATTTGGTAATTGAAGGCGCAAAAATCATTGCATAACGCTGGCATTTTGTGGACTTTGTTGACTGAAAATCCCACAAAAGCTAAGATTAAGAGGTGGGAATATGATTGGTTACAAACTAGAATACAATGTATAACATATCGTAAATTCATTCAGAATCCTTTTGCATTGGAAAGATATGGTGAAGTAGAGCTTTATCTAACTCATTCTCCTCAGCCACATCATCGCAATGGCTTCTTGCGCTTTCGACTAAACATTTGGTTAACTAAAGAAGTTCTATGTAAATGGAAAAGGCTACCCTTGGATGATACAAAATGTCGACATTGTAAAAATGATAATGAAGCGTTGAGACATCTGATAATAGATTGTTTAGTGCTATTGACTAAAAGAATTCAATATTTTAAAATCGTACTTTCAGGAGCATGTGAATCTTGCTCATGATAAATTGTGGGAAGCTTTGCATCATACCAATCGAAAGTCTGTGAGGTATGCTATTGTGAATTTTTTAGAACACTTAAAATTGAATAATGCGGTTGTAGGTATACCAACTGAGGCATGTGAAAACTGGGAACAGTAGCTGCATTTAAAATTGAATGTCATCAGGATTTGTTATATGAGCGAGACTGTAATTGTACTTGCAATTTTATTCTCTTTTTACAAACAAAGAAAAAATGAAAATGTGTTTCTTTTACAGAAGAATGACAGATGATGAGTTGAAATTTTAATGTGTATATTTTTAAAATGTTGAGAGGTTGAGTGTTCTCAATCAAAACAACAACAAAAATAAATAAAGTATAAATTCCACCACTTTTCTTTGATGAACTGTTGCTTAACCTGAAGTGATTGTTGAACCATACTCACTAAAGTGTTTATTTTTAATGAGTCATTCTGACTAAAGTATTTCCTATAAAGAATAAGTATGATGTGCTCACAATTGATTGACCTGTGGAGAAAACAACACTTGCATCTGATTTCTGAATTGACGTTTGGAGAATGTCAGGGACATCAGGGGTAGTACTGGAAGAGTTATGCTAGGAACTAGGATTCATAGAGTCTGCAGAGCTTATAAATTGGAGGTTGGTGGATTTATGTACAATACTAAATGGTTATCCATTTTCCTTAATGCCTTTGCTCAGAGATCTGCTGAGTTGAACACTCAAGATGGTGGATTGGGCTTGAACCCAAGCCGAGATGGTGGATTCCTTCAGCACTGATCCATTTTAGAATGTAGAGGACAGATTGTCCTGGCACTACATTCTGAACTGCCTTTCATCATTTTCTCTTGTAAAGTTTAGTCATGTTTATTTGGAGCTCCCCCTTAGGCCTTCCCTGAATCTACATATGAAGTCAGAAGAGGAAGCAAAGAAGAAGTAGCAAGAAATCTACAGTAACTGGTGGGAGCGCAGCTTTTTAGCGAGCTTGCAGCATTTTCTATTTTTTTTTAAGTTAATTGATTTTTATTGAAAGTTAAGAATAATTAAGTAGACATTACAGCAAGTTGTATGAAAAGTTAAATACATCATAGTAAATACATCCAAATTCTTTCTTTAAAAAATAGACAACATTTTAGTTCAATTCCTGTGGAAAGATAAATCTGCCAAAATTGCTCTCAATAAGTTGAAATCCAGTAAACCTTCCGGGGGAGTGAATTTTTCAGACTTCTTTAAATACCAGAAATCCTTTTTATTAAGACAAATTACCTTATGTTTAACTTCTGAACCCCAATTTATTAACACCCCCTCATGGATTCTTTTGGAATCAAAACTCATCACTCCTTTGTCCTTTACTCACTTTCTCAAAACATCCTCATGGCCTGGAATCGAAAAACATCCCCTTCTATACTCCTTCAAACAAGTATGGAATTCCTTAATTACAACATGTGATAATATCCAAGATATCTCCAGCGCCTTCTTGTGGTTTAACAAAGCTTTTTCTCATAAACCCAAACTTGGCATTCTACATAAATGGTACTCAGCCGGAATTTTCCTAGTCTCACATTTATTTAAGAATAATGCTCCTACACCGTTCCAAGATCTCTGTACTTACTTCAATTTAAATGAATCAGATTTTAAAACCTATTCCATTTTCGTGGTTTTATCATTTTTTATTTTCACCAATAAAGTTGCAATACAATTAGAAATAAACAAGCTTCATAAAATTACAAACCTGGTCACAAGATTGAGTCCAAAAGAGAAGAAAAAGAAGAACAAATCACCTCATAATGCATAACACAACATAAATGTCATGATCTCTGCTTCCAAAAGGTCAGGGTTTTCCCAACTCCCTTGGAAGCAGACCCATAACCCAGGTTCCGAGTGCCAACCAGTCCCAATTGGGACCTTTTGGACTCAGTCCTGGCGCCAGTGGCACCAGGCTCATAAATATGCCCAGTCCCAGCGCTGGAAGCGCCGGGCTCATAATGCTTGGGTGGACTTACCTGCAGCAGACCATGCTGCTTAGTTGCCTGCCAGTTGAGCCTCTGATCCTCTTCTGTTTGGAACTACTTTTCCTGTTGGGTGGGGCTGGAGCCACTCCCTAGTTTCAGAACACTGGAACTCTTCTGGAAGGCAGGAACTCTTTTCTTACCAGGAACTCTTTTCTTACTTAGGCGTGGCTGTGGAAGGAGACACCTAAGCACTACAGGAGGCTATTTAAACCACACCCGGTGGATGAATCTTGCTTTGCGTTATTCTGCACCCTCTGCAGCAGAACGCTCATCGTGTCTTCTGCATCCGGTCCTGGGCCTAAGGAAAAAGGCTTACCATCCTGAATCCAGTCTTCAGCAACACCTATAGAGACAAGTAAGAACAGGTTAGCATTCCGGCATCTGAAAGGCAAAGGCTTACCTACTCTTCGTGCGCTCCGGAGGTCTTCACACTGCATTCCGGCATCTGAAAGACAAAAGCTTACCAACTCTTCGCACGCTCCGGAGGCCGTCGCCGCTGCATCCCGCATCTGAAAGACAAAACAAGGTGCGTTTAAAGACATTGGGGAACTTTAATACTCACGTGCCATTACTCCTTTCCACATCTAACCCAGTGGGTATCCCGGCACCCTGCAGCCGCTCCGAACTTGTACCTGCAAAATAAAAAGACAGTTAGAGCGCTTCGTGAAGCTGGCAACAAGCGCTTACTTACGTGCTTCCAGGCGCTTCTATCCATCACACGGGCTCCATCTTCAACTCACTTCAGCCCGTCATCCGCCATCGCCGGAACCCTGCAAAACAAGAGACATCATTATTAAAGACTTTAAAGGCATTTGAGTTACTCGAAACTTACCGTTCGTGCAGTAAACGACGGACAGCAGTCCTCTGAAGTCAAGAGGCCTGCGCTACCTATCCAGTGAAGAAACTGGTTACAGCACCCTGCCCCGAGGCAGATGGAGAGCTCGGCATTCACTTACCTAAGGTGAGAGCGTTAACCTGTGGGGGTCTACAGGAGAGGAGAAGGGGAAAGAGATAGGGACACCCCAATAACCCCAGTTCATTAACCCTGTATTTTCTATCTGCAGACATCTTACTCTGCACGTCAGGCATACAGGGCACAGAGGTCCAGCCCAAAGAGCCAACCGGGTGCTGCACATCACCTTTGAAGATACGGTAGTCGCCCAGTCAAGACCGGCGCCTCTGCGAGAATCAGGTGAGCGTTACAGAACGCAAAGCCTACCGCAAAACTCTCGCCCAGGCGCTATGGAAACCTCGGATACTGACCACCTAGCCCGGTTACTTGGGGAACTAAGGGCAGAAGTGCATGCAGCTCGTCAGGAAACGAACGCTCTAAGAAGGGAACTAATTATTTCCAAGGAGAGAACAGATGATCTTGCTAGACAATTGCTACAGTCACAAGCCGGACAGACCCCGCTACCCGCATCAGGGGCAAATCTTCCTTCAACATCCTCTATGAATCCAGTGCAGATCAACCTACCTGGGAATGTACCTCTGGCTCCGCCCGAACGATTTTCTGGTGACCCAAAGAGGTTTGCGGTATTTATCAATCAGTGCCGGTTGCACTTCTTATGCCGGCCAGCAGCCTTTCCAACTGATCAAGCTAAAGTAGCTTTTGTACTTTCGTACCTTAGTGGCAATGCGGCAGACTGGTCGATCCCTCTAGTTAATCAAGATGATCCGGTTCTCCATGATTTTCAAGCCTTTCAGCTTAATATGGAAAAACTGTTCGCAAGACATGCACAGGGGCAGGCCTTGGACAATGAGCTTCTTTCGTTGCGACAGGGTAATCAAGACCTTTTGGCTTATATTGCATCTTTCAATAGACTAATAGTGGACACTCAATGGCCTGAGGACAAAAGGATTACGCTGTTTTATAGAAGTCTACGTGGAGAGCTCAAAGACGTTTTAGCCCAAGTAGTGAATCCCCCACAAGACTGTTCGGATTATATAGACTTGGTCGTTCAAATAGATCACAGACTGCAGAACAGGAAGGCCGATCGTTCCAAGTTTGATGCTCGAGTATTTTCCAAACCGCCAACTCCTTCCAAGGGAGTAGACTCCGGGGAACCCATGCAAATAGGGGGTCTGAAAGGTCCTCTAACACAAAGGGAGCGGGAAAGGAGAAAACAGTTGCAATTATGCCTATATTGCGGAAACTCAGGGCACTTTCTTCGAGACTGTCCGGTGAAACCTGCCAAGAAGGCAGTAGGAGCTGCAGTTACCACAGTTGCAAACTCTGAGCAGGGAAACGACCTCGCCCGACAAGAATAGAGGTCCTCTTGCCGAGCGTGAAAACCAGTTCCGTGACCTCGCATTTCGTGATACCTATGGTCCTCATTAGCCCTGATAATCCGGATCGATTACATGCAATTGAAGCTTACGTCGACAGCGGTGCCATCGGCAATTATGTGGATCATGAAATGGTTTTGAGGATGAATCTAACTCTTTGTCCCAAGGCTGTAAAGGACGTCATTACTACGGTGGATGGTACGGAGATAGCCTCCGGGCCAGTAACGCATACCACTCAAGAGGTGACACTAGTAAGTCAAGATGGACACCATGAGAAGATCGTGTTCGATGTGATCAAGGCCCCTCAGTTCCAGATTATTCTAGGAATACCTTGGTTAGAGAAACACAATCCTCTGATCGATTGGCGAGCAAGAACGGTCCAGTTTCCAGAATGTGTCTCTACTTGTCACCCTCCACCTGGTGTTGCACTGGCAGCAATTTCTTCAGAGACTCCCAAGTTACCTCCCGAATACCTAGAATACCAAGATGTTTTCCGGAAGGAGCAGGCTAACTCTCTACCTCCTCATAGGTCTTATGACAGCCAGATAGACCTGATACCTGGATCTACTCCTCCTTGTAGTAGAATTTATGCCCTCACCGAGCCTGAGAACCTTCACCTTCGACAATACCTGGATCAATACCTGGAAAATGGGTTTATTCGTCCTTCCAAGTCCCCTGCCTCTTCAGCTTTGTTCTTCGTTCCAAAAAAGGAAGGAGACCTTAGAACTTGTATCGATTATCGCTCCCTGAACCAGATCACCGTTAAGAATAGATATCCGTTACCTTTGATCCCTGAACTCCTGGACCAAGTCAGAAAAGCATGCATATATACAAAGCTGGATCTTAGAGGAGCTTACCACTTGGTACGAGTAAAAGAGGGCGATGAATGGAAGACGGCCTTTAGCACCAAGTATGGGCTATTTGAATATCAGGTCATGCCCTTCGGACTTTGCAATGCCCCGGCCGCCTTTCAATATTTTATGAACGATGTCCTCAGAGAGCTCATAGATGTGTGTGTTGTTGTTTACATCGACGACATTCTCGTTTATTCTTCATCGGAATCTGAACATCGGAAACACGTGAAAATGGTCCTCGAAAGATTGCGTCAACACAAACTTTTCGCTAAGTTGGAAAAATGTGTTTTCAACGTGACTGAAGTTGAATTCTTGGGATTCATATTATCACCTGGCGGAGTGCGTATGGATTCAAAGAAGGTCGATGCAGTTCTCAAATGGCCATCACCATCCTCCGTAAAAGGTGTGCAAAGCATGTTAGGCTTCGCTAACTTTTACCGCAGGTTTATCCCCGAGTTATCTCGAATAGTCCAGCCCATCACTGCCTTGTTAAAGAAAAACAAACGTTTTTAATGGTCTACCGAGGCGGAACAAGCTTTCCAGGATTTGAAGACTAAATTTATCTCTGCACCAATCTTAAAACACCCTCGCCCCGAACTCCCCTACATCGTGGAAACTGATGCTTCAAGCCTTGCCATGGGGGCAGTTCTATCACAAAAGGACCCGGTAACCAATCAGTTGCATCCCGTGGCATTTTGGTCCCGCAAATTCTCGCCTCCTGAAGTCAATTACACGATTACTGACAAGGAACTTCTGGCTATCAAGTCTGCCTTTAAGGCTTGGCGGCATTATCTGCTGGGGGCCCGACACACCGTTACTGTGATTACGGATCACCGAAACCTGCAATATTTGAAAACCGCAAAAGCCCAATCCTCTAGACAACTCCGTTGGGCATTATTCTTTGCCGAGTTTGACTTCATAATTACCTATCGACCTGGTACAAAGAACGGTAAAGCCGATGCCCTTTCTCGGATGGGAGTGGAAGAACACTTGATCAACCCTAAACCTGTACCAATCATTACCGAACAAAGAATTCTGGGTGTAATCGCCACAGAATCCATAGAGGAAGTTAAGGATAAAGCCAGGCAACTTGTAACTCCAGCAGACATACAGAATTGGCATCTGCAGGGAAAGGACTTTGCAGTAAAGGACAACTTATTGTATTTCCAAGAACGATTATACCTACCCAGCACAGATTTACAGAAAAAAGTAATCTCTTGTTATCACGACTCTTTAATGGAAGGTCATCCCGGTATAGCCAAGACCTCAGAAAAGATCAAGCGCTACTTCTGGTGGCCGTCTTGGAAAAAAGATATCAGAGACTTTATAATGTCCTGTGGAGTATGCGCCCAAAACAAGAGTCAAAAGGAAAGACCAGCAGGCCTCTTACGCCCTATTGACATCCCACCTCGCCCTTGGCATACGCTTTCTATGGACTTCATCACCGATCTACCTCCATGCTCCGGATACAATACGATTCTAGTAATCGTGGACTTATTCTCCAAGATGGCGCATTTCATTCCGCTCAAAGGCTTGCCAACAGCAGCAACTCTGGCCCGAGAATTTCTCGAAAACATCGTCCGACTGCACGGTTTTCCTTCGGTTCTAATTTCGGATCGAGGTAGTCAATTTATTTCTCATTTTTGGCGAAGTTGCTGTCGGTCGGCTCAAATTGATGTGAGACTATCGACCAGTCACCACCCTCAGACCGACGGACAAACCGAGAGGACCAATCAATCTCTGGAACAGTATTTACGCTGCATGCTGCAACAAACTGAAAAAACTTGGAAAGATATCCTTTGGATAGCCGAGTATGCCTACAATAACTCTGTCCATTCGGGAACTGGGAAAACCCCGTTTTTTCTTTTGTACGGCAGTCACCCTCGAACCTCGGAGTTGGATCCCCTCCAAGATCTTGAAACACCAGCAGTAGACTACCTGCATTCTACAATCACCCAAGCCTTTAAGGAAGCTGTTTCTCACCTTCAAAGGGCTAAAGAACAATACAAGAAAGGAGCAGATCAACATCGGAAGGAAGCCCCTCACTATCAAGTAGGGGATCAAGTCTGGTTATCCACCAAATATCTATCTCTAAAAGGGCCACGCACATTCAACCCAAGATACCTTGGTCCCTATACCATCACTACCATAGTAAACCCAGTAGCGGTCAAGTTGGACTTGCCCCCGCACATGAAGATACATCCGGTCTTCCACGTCTCTCTATTAAAACCCGTGCAACCTCAAACCCGACTAACCAAATCTCCAAAACCTATCCTAGTTGATGGAGAACTCGAGTTTGAAGTCAAAAGCATTCTGGACTCCAAGATCTCCAAATCTAAACTATTCTACCTAATTGACTGGAAAGGCTACGGCCCCCAAGAGAGATCCTGGGAACCTGCTGAATATGTCCACGCTCCTCGCCTAATCAAAAGATTTCACCGAACATTTCCTGACAAGCCAAAACCCCCAGAGAAGCCCGGTTTGGGAGGGGCCTTGAGGGGGGGTACTGTCATGATCTCTGCTTCCAAAAGGTCAGGGTTTTCCCAACTCCCTTGGAAGCAGATCCATAACCCAGGTTCCGAGTGCCAACCAGTCCCAATTGGGACCTTTTGGACCCAGTCCTGGAGCCAGTGGCACCAGGCTCATAAATATGCCCAGTCCCAGCGCTGGAAGCGCCGGGCTCATAATGCTTGGGTGGACTTACCTGCAGCAGACCATGCTCCTTAGTTGCCTGCCAGTTGAGCCTCTGATCCTCTTCTGTTTGGAACTACTTTTCCTGTTGGGTGGGGCTGGAGCCACTCCCTAGATTCAGAACACTGGAACTCTTCTGGAAGGCAGGAACTCTTTTCTTACCAGGAACTCTTTTCTTACTTAGGCGTGGCTGTGGAAGGAGACACCTAAGCACTACAGGAGGCTATTTAAACCACACCCGGTGGATGAATCTTGCTTTGCGTTATTCTGCACCCTCTGCAGCAGAACGCTCATCGTGTCTTCTGCATCCGGTCCTGGGCCTAAGGAAAAAGGCTTACCATCCTGAATCCAGTCTTCAGCAACACCTATAAAGACAAGAAAGAACAGGTTAGCATTCCGGCATCTGAAAGGCAAAGGCTTACCTACTCTCCGTGCGCTCCGGAGGTCTTCACACTGCATTCCAGCATCTGAAAGACAAAAGCTTACCAACTCTTCGCACGCTCCGGAGGCCGTCGCCGCTGCATCCCGCATCTGAAAGACAAAACAAGGTGCGTTTAAAGACATTGGGGAACTTTAATACTCACGTGCCATTACTCCTTTCCACATCTAACCCAGTGGGTATCCCGGCACCCTGCAGCCGCTCCGAACTTGTACCTGCAAAATAAAAAGACAGTTAGAGCGCTTTGTGAAGCTGGCAACAAGCGCTTACTTACGTGCTTCCAGGCGCTTCTATCCATCACACGGGCTCCATCTTCAACTCACATAGCCCGTCATCCGCCATGACCGGAACCCTGCATAACAAGAGACATCATTATTAAAGACTTTAAAGACATTTGAGTTACTCGAAACTTACCGTTCGTGCAGTAAACGACGGACAGCAGTCCTCTGAAGTCAAGAGGCCTGCGCTACCTATCCAGTGAAGAAACTGGTTACAGCACCCTGCCCCGAGGCAGATGGAGAGCTCGGCATTCACTTACCTAAGGTGAGAGCGTTAACCTGTGGGGGTCTACAGGAGAGGAGAAGGGGAAAGAGATAGGGACACCCCAATAACCCCAGTTCATTAACCCCGTATTTTCTATCTGCAGACATCTTACTCTGCACGTCAGGCATACAGGGCACAGAGGTCCAGCCCAAAGAGCCAACCGGGTGCTGCACATCACCTTTGAAGATACGGTAGTCGCCCAGTCAAGACCGGCGCCTCTGCGAGAATCAGGTGAGCGTTACAATAAATAAGGAGGAAAAAGTAGAAGAGAGAAAATTGAAAAGAGACCAGAAAAGGAGAAGAGAATGAAACAGAAGAATATCTAACTGTATCATTTGGTAGTACAATTTATAAATAATCAATAAAAACATCCCCACGTAACATGGCATGATCTTGGCTAGCATAAGAGCAAATCAGAATACATTTCAGGGTAATAGTGAATTTGGACAAAACACACCAGCATATTGAGTCACCATGAGACTTTAACCATACACATTGATAAAGATCCCACATATGTCCATAAACTTTTCAGTCTCTCCTTTCAACTTGGAAATTGCCTTTTCATTGGTGGAGATCATAAGCAACTCATCCACCCACTCATCGATGCAAAAAGAGCTGGACAACTTCCAAGCCCCAAGAATCATCTTTTTTGAAATCATAAAGGCCCTAAGGAACCACATTCTCTTTCTAAAGTCAACATCCTCTAACAATGACACATCACCCAGTACTAAGAGAGACACAACCATTGGAATGGTGCAGCTCAACATCAAAACTAATCTCTCACAAACTCCCTCCCAGAATACCTTAGTCTTGGGGCAGAACCAGATCTGATGACTTAAGGTACCTCTTGTTTGTTTATGCATTTCCAGCACAGATCATTTTCCAACAAGTGTCGCTTAAACAGACGCACTAGCGTCCAAAAGGCCCTAAATAGAAGCTTGGTTTGCGACACTCTTAAGCCCCATTTTCACTAAACTTATTGCTAAAGCTACTCCTCATTATACACATAAAATTCCCTCAAAATATTTAGAACTAATTTTATACTCTTACTCCACCAAAGCATCCAAATTCTATTCCATTCTCAATCAGCCCACTGATACTACCGTTAAACTCTATACCATGTGGGAATCTGATTGGAACTTACAAATCACTGAAGAAATGTGGACTAAGATATGGTTGCAATGCTTTTCCACTTCCGTTAGTGCGATTGAGTGAGATTTGCAGCATTTCATACTACATGGAGCATATCTTACACAACAAAGGATTGCCAAAATGTCTAACTCCAGTCAAAGTACATGCTGGTCCTGCCAATCTTCTCCCGCAGATTTTATTCATTCAATATTTAACTGTAATTTTGTTTTTACATTTTGGACTCTTATATGGAAATGCTTACAAAAAATGTTTTCGTTTCAGGAACCTCTCACACTATGCAATGTCATGATTGGAGCTGTAGCAAATCCCTATATGTCACATATTACTTCGTCTGATCTATTCAATTTTTTGGTATATGTTGCCTTCCATCTCATTGTGACTAATTGGAAAAATGCTCAAAAATTAACTTATGATTTATGGTGGAACTCTGTTTGCTCTTTTCACAGAATTGAAAAAATGTAAGCCTTATCAACAAAAACTTTACCTAAGTTTCATAACAAATGGATTGCCTTTAATGATTACTTAACATAAAATGCTCCTTTTATTGCATTTATTGCTCTTCCCTCTCCCTACTCTTCCCTTACTGTGTCGTGTACGTCCTCCCCTGTTTGTCCCAAACCATGCTATGATTTCACTTCATATTTTTATAAGGTTTATTATATTTAATATTGTATGTAGTTAACTACAGCATCATCAATTATCATATTTACTATGAAGCATTTGTTTTTTTAACTCAAAAGCTCTGAACTGTGAAATGTGTAGAGAACGCAGCGCATTTGGAAATCTGCTTGGTGGTGTCAAGAAACAGTTTTTATGTCATTTCAAGTTCAGCTTGTAGTGAAGTTGTAAGGATAATGCTGCGCACAACGAAATATTTGGTCATTTTAAATACTCGTGTATGTCGTGTGCTTTTGAACTGTTTGTATATGCTCTGCATGAAAGACTGCCATTACGCGCTCCTTGCCTGTATTCATTCTGAGTCAGATTGCCTTAAAGCTTTGGTATAAGTGTGAGAGCTTTGATGATCATTGCAGTCAGTCTTTGAAATTGACAAAATGACTGGAGTGCCGCAGTATTTCTTTACAAGATTTTGCTTCGTTTCTGTAGAGGAAAAGAAGCCTTCAGCTTATGTAAATAAACAGAGGTAAAAGGAAAGCAATACCTCTTCCGTCCTGCGAGTGGCAAGTTTCATTCAGCTTGTGCTCATGCAGACAGCTTGTTCATTTTGACAGAAAGGTAAAAGGTTTCTGGATTACACATTACGGCAACTAGTGCCGGTGACCATTTTAGCCAGAATTCTGGTTAGTGTCATTTTTTAATGCGCCTCTTAGGTAGAAGTCAGTTAGCAGGGAATTAAATTGAAATTCTTCATTTCAGCATTAAATAGAACTTTAATTTTTTAAGGAAGACTGGCAGAAGGTATCATTTTGAAAACTATTTATTGGAACTCAAGCATAGCTTTTAAAGCAGAGCCATAAGAAATCAATAAGACCTTTGGAGTTCAATTCTTTCTTCACTGGAATTCAGGTTTCTCTGGAGTTTGGAAGGAGAAATAAAGTGAAGGTAACTCTATTTAATGAAACACAGAATTTTAAAAGGCATTTACAAACAACTCAGTAATATTTTCAACTCCTCCAAGCTATTGGCGGAGGAAACACAGGTATATGCCAGTTCATAGTATTGAATTGAGAGTTTGTTTGAAAGTTAATATGCAATTGCGTCTTAACTAATCTTAATTTTCAAACAGGGTGTTGAAGTTGGAAGAGCTCCTGTGTCGTTTGTTGTTTTGTCCCATTTCCCCTTTCCCCCACCAATTGATCTGAACTTCACTGTAACTCAAAGGTGGGGCACAGAACAGCTGGAGAAGGATTGTGGGGTTCGGCAGCTCCTACGGAAGGAAAAGCAAGACCCAGATAGAGAAAAAGACTTTTGGTTTGCCAAGCAGGAGATTGTGGAAGTGTCAACAATTGCTTTGAACTGTGAAGAAACCTTTAGAAGTGAGAAAGTTACTTTATCCAGTGAAAGGATATATTGAATGGAAAAGACTTTGTATCCTACATTGAGTGGAACTTCGTTACTGAACTGAACTTTCTTGAAACTGAACTTTGTTCCAGAGAATCCTGAAATGATCCTGGGGAAGGGGATCCACCACCCTGGTCACAAGGAATAATGGTATTAACTTTTGAGTTTGAATTTGTGTGTTATTTTTTGGAGTTTAAAACTGCCAAACAATTTCTATACAATTTTGTTGTGTATGTTAGTGTGAGGTTCAGGTTCTTTTTGGACGCTTGGTCATTTTCCTTTAGCTTTAGTTTATTAGGTAGGGGATATCCTTGTTAGGTCAGAGAAAGGTAAGCATTTGTCTCGCCCCGTTTTTATTTAAATAAAATGGCAATAAAATGGCAACTTGTGAGAAAACTATACATGTGTGCCCATCTTGCTTTTCGGACCCCTCATAGAGCCTGGACCCAGAAGCTGGCAGAAGCCAGAGAATACTGAAGAAAAGCAGCATGAGAATAGCCTGCTTATTGCTCAAGCCCAGATGCAGGTGGTAGCTAGAAAACCTCCTCTGCCGAAAAACATTTGTAAAATTGGGAATCTAAGAGATTACAGATTAAAGGGGCCCCACAGGATTTAAGTTTCTTCAACTGTACTTATTTAAGGAGGTGACCCTGGACTAGGGGGTATAATTAATGCAGCCGTAAAAAAGGAACCCGGGTGTGGGGGAGGAGGAGGACTGGGGTGGGTCCAAGGAGACCCATAGGGCAAGAGGGGTAATCTGAAAGGTGCTGCCATGTTAGGAGTGTCACATGCCTATAAAGTCCAGGCAGACGGCTCATCTTTTGGATCATGTGCCAAAGCCAAGTAAAGAGGCGTACTGGGGAACTTAAAACTCCATGATAGTGTGAGTGCATTAAAGGAAGCTGTCCAGGGTGAAGAACCCTCAGAATGTTCCCCTCTTTTCAAGTTCCTTCTCCTAGTCTATATAACTATACATTGTCTTGCTCCTCTGTACCTCTCCGATTGCATCTCAGTTCACTCACCATCTCATTCCCTCCAATCCTCCTCTGCACCTCAGTGTCCCAGACCCTCCCAGTGACTCCCCTTGCGTCTGCTCTTTCTCCCCAATCACCCCGCTCCATTGAAACCCACTGTCTATAACAATCAAAGCCAGCTCAACTGTAAGATATCCTCAAAGCTTGGCTTAAACTTCACCTACTTCCTAAAGAGAGGGCTCCCTTTTCCCACTCTCTCTCTTTCTCATCCTCCCTACCTGACCCCACGGCCACCTCAAGTGATGCATAATATATATAAATATTACTCCTCTTTAGTTTTAAGCACTTGCCCACGTAGCTTAATGTTATCTTTGTAAGTCACCTGTTTTCATATATATTTTATTTCCTTTTTGTTTTGTACCTTGTATATGTCTCACATGTTTATACGTTCAAACTGGCACGCCCCTTGTACTCTTTGTACTACTGTACAGGCATCCTTTACTGGAATGTCTCTGCCATTTGGAAATGTGTTATTGTAAGTCATTTATGTTTGAAATTCACATCCCCGTTCTTCAAATAACTACAAGTACAAATTATGCACAGATTACTACAGAAATTTGACATTGGACTAAGAACATTAGGTTCTCCTAGCTAGGTCATGTCACTTGACACATACACTCAGCGATACAGCAAGAAAAAGGGTTTTTTATAGTTGAGGTGACTCATTACATATAAAATGCCTACAGGATTTAAAGGATGAGCTAGGCATAAGGCATATATCTGTATAACAGTCGCTATAATGGGGCAACACAAAGTGGGACTATGCATGTGCTCCAAGCGCTGAGTTCCTGCAACATAAAAGTCTCAAAAACCCAATCTTGCAAGTCTGGCCCTCTGGGGACACCCTATTGGATTGAGCAAAATCTATATGTTATGGCCAATAGAAAAGTCAAAACCTATTCTTCGTAGGTCCATAGCATCCTAGCTAACCCTATACTTTGAAAGAAATATTCCTAAACCTACCAGATAAAAATGGTTTGTAAACCTCATCTATCAATGTCTAGCCCTAGTCGTCAACAAAACACAAGAAGCACCCCTCCAGGGAGTACTCGTGGTTCAACCTCTCAATGGTCCTTTACACTTCACTGATTCCCTTCCAGGTCTCCAGACTACCCTTCAGTTTGTTCTTCAAATCTATATTTCTCTGGGTCAGGTTGTTTGTCCCTTTCCTTATCTTGGGTGATGAGGTTTCTCTTTCTTCCCCAACCAAGAATGTATCCCTCCCTTCTGGATCGGAGAACGCTGAGCATCACTTTTCTCTTCAATCTGGTTAGAAAGTCGTCTTCCCTCACCAGAAATCAGAGACAATCTCTGTATACTCTACTTCAGGGAGAAAGATTTCAACCTCCACCCCGGCTTGTGGCTCATTCTTCACTCAGGTTGACTAGATTGGGTGCTGAGATCACTTGTCGTCTCGGCAATAACTGCTCTATGACCTCTACAAGGTGGTCCCTTCTTCCCGGCAGAGAAATGGTCTCAGACCACACTACGTTCTCTGCCTCTCAGCACAAAATGAGCTGTCAATGCATCATTTGCTATTTTAAAGAAAAAGAAGAAAGGAAAAAACACACAAAGCCTGTTCAATGTCACAAATCAAACTCTGCCCAGGGACACATCACAACAGACATAACATTAGTCACACATGCAGACACAACTAAGCACAAGTAAATCTCTATGTGCTCACATATCAACGTTCCAGAAGCATCAACCCTGCAGTACAAACATGGCCCCCAGACATCACAATAGAAACACCTCCTCACAGACACTCCTAAAAGGAGCACATCATAACAGTGTACACTTTTAAAGATGTATATGTTACAACACACGCCAACAATACATAAAACCTGTCACTTGTGTTCAAATCACTTTTCATTGCCCCAAGACACAAACAGACCACCTTTAAGCACAAACAATTCATCCCCATATTCATGTAAATACCATACTGAGCACACAGTTCCACTTGCCACTAAAGCGAAATTAAAAGTCCCCAGGCTTGAATATCAACTAGTGGGGCAACCACTCCAGTGTACAACCTCCTTCTGAAACGTTGTATCCGGCCCAGGGGGATGTGGGTCGGAGTCACCCAAACAGTATTATGATGATTACTATCATACATGCACAGAATTCACAGTTTACTGAATGAAACAAGATGGAATGTTTCAAGGAGATTCACGTTTATATATGCCTATATTTTTCCCAAACAAATCTTCACCCGCCTATCCATCCATCCATCCTCTCACTCATTGTTAAGTTAGATTTTCATTTATATGCCAAAATCACCTTCGCATGCGAGACCCGCCTAGCACTTTTTCCGGGATTTGTGGATTTTTTTTCTATGTTCCTGAGTGCATGGGAACCTTTTTCCCCATTCACACCTCCTTTTATTCTTTATATGGGTGTCATTTATCTGACCCTCCATACTTTATTTTTGAATCTATACTTTCCTATAACTTTTTGGGCATCTACATTTTACTATTAGAGCACACAGCACTTTTTGTGCAGTGTGGCTGTGGTGCCCCTTGGGCTTCCCTTTTTGTTTTCTGTTGGGTTCCTTGAGTGAACTACTGTTCCCGAGGGTAGAAGGATATTTGTTATTCTTTCTACAATACCCATTGTGAGATCAGCAAACCCCACCTTATGTGGAGTGCTGTGGGGATACAGAAAATCCCCTCACTGTTACTGTAACTTTCCTGTTACAGTTACTTACCTTACAGAACGAATATTCTCAAGGATGTAGAGAGATCCTTTTGTCCTCTCTAAATTTTATATTGCGAGTACAGCACACCCCGCCTTATGTGGAATGCGGTGGTGCGGGGGGTTGTTACTCTGTATCCCCTTTCTTACTGCTTCTGTAACATTTCTGTTAGTGACAAGCTTACTATTCTAGCTGGTGGCAGTGTACATATTTTACTGACTTGTGTGTGATTTGTACTCGCAGGCTGTCAGAGCTGCGGTAATGCAGAGAAGGGTCACCATTCTGCTAGAATGGTGGCTTCTTTCTTTTTTCCCCATTTTAGTGTGCTTGTCCTTTCTTGGTCCTTCTGCCGTCCTGGATGGGGGAGCTCCTGGTTGTACTTTTGTCTTCGGCTGAAACCTTTTGTGTCTGTGAAAACAGGAAATGAGGGGAGGAGTCCGAAACTCCCTAGTCCTTTGTCTTCTGGCATGCTTGCCTGGAACCAGTTAAAACGGGAAGGCTGTCTGTCCTAAAAGGACAGCCACCCAAAAAATTAGAATGTTGCATGGCTGCGGATTGGCTGGGTTCCTGTGCAAATGGCATCTGGAAGCTGAAGACAAGTCAACGAATGGAGCTGAATCCGATGAAAAGGAGAAGACCGCTGTAGCTACTTCCGGCTACCATAGTTGCATGCTGTTTAGCAAGTGCCTGTGCTGATCCCTTCTTTCTTGTGACAGAGGAATTCCGAAGACGAAGGCTCCAAACCTAAGACTGGCGGGACCAATCAGTCTTAAGAAGACCTGCATTTAAAGCCATCCCACGATGAGCTGTGACTTTCCTGGGCTGCAAAACGCCAATGCCCAGGGATCTCGATTTCGAGTGCTGTGCATCGTCTTCCGAAAGAGCGATTCTCGCTGAAACTTTAGTGGACTCCTGCTGTACCTCCAGAAGCAAGATTCCACTCCTTGAATTCCCCTCAACATAGTGCCGGACCGAGATAGTGAGGCGAATCCCATCAACGATAACCGTCCTTCATCTGGTACCTTGAAAAGGGTGCCAAAATCACAGAACCGTGAAAAGCACCGAAGAATTCTTTGTTGGAAGCCTTTTCCGTCAACTGCTGCTGCAAGTTTCCATCCAGTGTCCTATCTTTTGTCAGCACGACCAAGAATCCAAAGAACGGGTCCTCTGCTGCTGCATCGTAATGGAGTCTGTCTGCAATCTCTCCTTCAATGCTGAGAAACTGTGTGGCTTGGGGTAAATACTCACCTAAAGTCTTTTGTCACTCCTGTGTGGCTAGGGTGGTGATTCTGGTATCTGGGAGATCGCCCATACCGATAACCGAGGCCTAACGCTTGAACACCTATAGAGAGCCTTCTAAGAAGTCCCACTTCCACTAACTCTAAAGTCTGTTACTCAATTGTCAGATGAGAAATCCTCTGGAACTCTGACTTCCCTACAGTTCTAACCTTATCCTGACATGCCTACAACTGGCCTCTGGACCACCAGGGTCCCCCTTCTGCCTCCCAGAACACTCATGCCCTAGAATAGGGAAGGACTTCTAAAGGATAGGCCTCTGTAAGAAAATATAACAAGTGTTGCAAAGTACTTATTTGCTAGGTGTTAGTGTTGTAACTTTGATTCCTGAAACAGACAAAGTTATTACTTGCCTTTGAATTGTGTTTCACTCTTCTAAAAAGTAACATTGGTGTGCCTACATATTCCTGAAACAGAACAAATAAGAGTTTACTACCAATAAGGGTTTTACTCAGCTTGAATACCATACTGCTGTTCTAAATGAGTAACATTAGGTTTTGCTTACCTTGAACTGCTCACTGCCTTTCTGGAAAATTCTTACAGAGTTCTTGCTTACCTTAAAATTGTGTTCCACCATTCTGAAAAGTAAAATATGTATAACGCCATATTCCTGAAATAGTGTATGAGTTGATTACCAATAAACTCACCTTGAATAGCATACTGCCATTCTAAACGTGTATACTGAGTTCCTACTGATCCAAGAAGTGCATAGTGCCCCTCTAAAAAGTAATTCATAAATTACTGCTTACCTTAGAACTGTGTTCTGAAAAGTAAGGTTGGTATAACTGGGAAAGTAGAAGCGATAATTACTTATGGAGCTGAGGCAATGATTAACCTCGACCCAGATATACCTTGAGGCCATATTCTGGCGTAAGGTGTTATCACTGCCCACAACATTCCCCATGGCTAGGATTCGCTACGAGATTGCCACACAATCACTCCAATCCATTGTACTATGTAAATATCTTGACATGTTCTGAAAAACCCATAACGAAGATCAAGTCCCAGCCATGCAAATTCTCTCTGGCAACTCAACTCCGAGTAACATAACCTCCTTACAGAACTGGAAAAAGATTATGGACCTTGCACTTGTGAAATCAGAAATCTCAAATAAAATGCTACTCCAGCGCCCTCAGCATGCGAAAAAATAAATCATGCTCAATGATTGGATTCACACAATCGAAGCCAAAACACAATATCGCATGAACCTCAACTGCATATCAGAGGATAGGGCAATTAATCAGCTTCCCAACTATTTGAAACTGTTCCCTGACAAAGACATACGTGATCTATTCCTGCAACTACGTTTGAACTTGTTGCCAACTCGCGAACGATTGACGAAAATAAAGCAACTACCGACAGGCCTGGCACACTGCAGATTCTGTAAAGACCCGGACCGTCCCGAGTCGCTCTTCCATCTAATAATGGAATGTGAGAACCTGTCGGACTTGAGAAACACCTACAGGGAAATGTATGTGAAACTCACAACACAATTGGATGCAAAAGATCGATGGGACCAAATTCTCCTAGGAAACAACAACAAAATTATATTTACGATCATTCAATTTTGGAGAAGAATCCTAAAGAAAGACTCAAAACCAGAGGACACAAATAAAAAAAAAATAATTGGTATCCAGGCATTGCATCGAATACATAGTATCGAATGCAAAAGCATACAAAAATCTATTTTTTTGTAGGTAAAGGTTTTTTTTACTATAATTTTTGGATGCATTTTGTTTCAATGGTTCGATGCAATCACTAGGAACCATATAACTATTTCATTCCTGAAACTGAATAAGTGACATAGTACTACTAATAGGGTCTACTTACCTTGAATTGCCTAGTCTACTAATGTGGTTGTACTCCCCAAGATTAGCATACTGCCATTCTAAATGTGTAACCTTAGGGTTTACTCACTTTGAACTGCTTTTCTAAATGTGGCTTATGCTTTGATTTACATACCACAAGCATTGTATTGATGTATATAATGTTTATGACCTCTAAATAGCAGGGTACGAAATTGCCAGGAGCTGTTAACTATTTAGCTCCTTGTTATAGCCAAGGGGAGCCTGGTTAGCTTAAAACCAACAGCTACCAGGAGCTACTTTTGACTCCTTGGCAAGTGGTGCCATACAAATCTAGCTACGTGATATTAAAGATGTATGTTTGGGGATGTATTTAAGGGACGATAAAGAACACAATTAAGGGCCATTTAGAGCTAATTGGATAACATGAAATGGACAAAAAGTTAGTTTGCCTATTGCACAAAGTTAGATTTGCCCTGCAGTCGGTACTATATCCTAGTTCCCCACAGTTAGCTCCTGCCTAACTGGTTATACAAGGTACCCAGGAACTACTTTTTGTTCCTGGTAAACAAATCCCAATTTCGATCCTGAAATAGTACTTAACTTTCTACAAAATTTTCTTTGCCTGTGGATATATAACGTCACCTTTAGTTTTACAAAACATCAGTGGAAAAGTGTTTATTTGGACCATATGTATGCTACAGGTTCTTTGTACCTATCTAGAGCCATCTCTCCCTCCCAAGATAAGCCTGGCTGCTCTGGCATTGCTACCATTATATCAGGTGGTACAGGTCTATACTAAAAGTTGGAATACTGTATTGCCCAATGTATAGTTTTATAAAGCTCCTTGTGTGGACGTTAGAAGAACTGTCCTAACACTCATCCATCCACCTACATAGCCATATTAAACAACTCATCCAGCACCCATACAACCATTTCCATCTACACATCCATCCATCCGTACAACCATATTTACCCACTCATATCTACCAGAAAACAGACCTATTGGCTATGCCAATGTCAGTTGTATGAAGGACCGCTGATGAGTGTCTGTTGATGAGGCATAAATGGTCAAAGTCTTACACGCAGAGAATCCTCTTAACCATGTAACCGGAGAGTCAAATGTACTAGATGTCACTGCAATACATACGGTATAGGATACCAACGACCAGGCCTGAGATCCTACGGCAACGCAACAAATGGAAGGATCTTACAAAAGACTAAGGTGGAAGAAATAAGACAGCAGTGATCTTCTGAGCCAGAGATGGTTCAGAACATATTCATAATGGATACAGGAAAAAAACAAAACTTTAATACCCTGGCCAAATCTCTGCAGAACAACTTGCACCAAATGCTGATGCGCCTAGAAGAGAACCGTTGTGCTAGCCAGGATTGCATGATCCCATGTCAGGTAGAGAACATCTGCATACGTTGGCATGTTTACACAACATGAAACCTAATGAAAAAATCCAGGGTTGCAGGTAGAGACTGAAAATACCCTTCAAATGCCTTAATAGCCAGATCAGCACCCCCACCCTCTTTTGGACCAAGCATCTTCTGTTTCCTCCCCAGCAAAGTTATTTCTCAAAACCTGATTGGACTTGAAAACTGAGTAATCATTCATTCACTCACTGTCAGAATCGCTCCATTCTTACTGCTCAGCAGGGCTAGGCATAGGCTGGTGACTTTGACAGCACGTTCCTAAAATAAGAAACATAATTGAATCAGCACTGAAACAGCTATGAATTAAAAACAATAAGCACTGTGCAGATAATAATCTGTAAATCTCTGTAATACAATTGAATAAACCTACCATGTGCCACTACCAATTTAAGATATACACTATTATATCTGGGGTATTAACATTTACATAATTGTCTTTTGGTAATTGAACAATCTGTTAGTATTAGTACAGGAGATTTAGACATCAGTAACAATGTGTTCATGTTAGTTGAAAGTACAGGCGAGGGTTGGAGGGATTGACCAGTTTTGGAAAATATTGATTAATCATTAATGGGAACCAAATAGTGATGATTGGTAATTCGTAAAGGAGACCCTCTCCTCCGGGTAGCATCAGCCATTGCATTTTCTCTTGAATATTAGGCGTTGTTAACTCCACAGTAGACATTTTATTGGACTTGGCTAGAATAAGGGCTGAGTCAACCATGGAAGACTTCGAACCAGTGACCAGCAGGTTACGTACAGATATCTGCAACAGGTGTTCAACCAACTAACTTATGTTACGAAACCTACTTTTTTTGTAGTTTCATTGTCTGTTGGACTGCACTGTCCGCACTGTCCCCATATAAAGTCAGAAAATGGCAAATTAATGGTATAAATGACTGAATGAGTTAACGGCAGATGCCTTTACTGCCTGAATATGAAATGCTAGCCCTTTCCCTCCCAGATGGGAAGTAATTGGGCTACAGTGCTCCATAGCTCATAATGAACATTACACTCCTATTGCACAAGAGATAGGGTGCATGATTATCAGTGCATCCCACTCTGCAATTTGATTGGCTCACAGTCACAGCCTTGTCACTTTTGTAGCGTGCTTAATGACATGACTGGTCTGTTGAAGCCCCTACCCAAGTTTGATAAGAAGCAACAAGTCAAAATACACTTTCCATGTACAAGCAATTAAAAAAGGTGCAAACTGTCTATGAACCGATGCAAAAGGAAATCCTATGTTTGCGTGTCTAGAGATGCACCGAAAGTGCAAGATCACGTTTATGGAATTTTCATGTTGCACAAAAAACAAAATGGCACAAGGGTGAGGGTCATCGCATTTAAGGGCACCTTATTTATACATGTTTCTAGAGCATGGACCAGGCCATTGGGCTTGGAGCGCTTTACAGATATGTTTATGATAGCCGTGTCACATATAAAAACAATTGTCTAAAGGATGGGTATATGTGGACTCTTGCAGGCATTCTCCAACAGTGCCTGGTTGCATCAGGTGTAGAAGATGGAGCCAATCAGGTAACTGTCTTTTAGGACCCCACTCTACTTTGTGCAAGTCGTGTGGCATAAAATACATCAAATATGATATGATATTTTATTTGTATCGCGCTCATACACAAGTGTTTCAGAGCGCGACGAGGCAAGGGAGTGGGACAAGGGAGGACAAAACAACGATCTTACTAGGCCCAGTGACATTGAGAATGCGCAAGTGCAAGGGAGAGGGAAGGGGGAAAAGTGCAAGGGAGAGGTGGAAAGTGCTGAACAAGGCATAATACAATTGTGTTGCTGTACATGTCTGTTTCTAATCCCCCCTCAGTGGTGTGCATACTAACATCTGCAAGCTTACATCCCTCCAGCCCGCTGGATCCATCTACACGCAAGGGTCTAGTACTTGCACTTCCTAGCCAGCACTCCAACACTGCCTGTCTTGTTTGTGAATTTGGTACATGTTCCCCAGCCCCCTAGATGTGCTCTGTGATATGTCTGACAGAGCGGTTTAACTAAGACTTTCTGCATCAAGCCCAAAGTATTTTTCACACGATCATGCATATTTGTTCAAATTGGGAATCCAGGATTGGAACTCAGCCTCTGGGTTCTGCACTCATCAAATTAACCCACAGACCAGACCTCCTCCCTGGAACTCATTTTGCAAATTACAGCTCACTGTGAAATATGAACATACCTGAATCACTTCACTAGGTTCCAGGCCCAAGTTCACCATGAGACTGAGCAAGGCCACCAATGTGTCTGTGCAGTCAACCTCCTGGCCGGGTGCCTGGCATTTATCCTGCTGAGGAAAAAAAGAAAATGGCTCAGTTGTTTGATGCAGAAATAGCAGCAGCCGGTCAGAACTGAAATAACTTGCAGTACTACTTTACAAAGTGTGGATGTGGGATTTGCTAGCATGAATTTCCATTCAAATGTAACTTTACTTGCATCTTATTAAGTTACTATCTAATACATTCCCTTTCCCACAACCAGCTGATAACACATTGGCTTCCACTTTGCAGGAGGCCAAGGATGCGTAGGGGTAAAATGGCCAACTCACCCCTAACACTTCTGCAAAGCAAAACACAACCATAAAGGTAAATCTGGGATAATCAGGGGATATACATTATTAGGTAAGATGTTTATGAATGTGAATAATCTTCCTGACCTGTTGACAACCCCAGAACTTTTTGCTTGAACTTGGTGATTATTTTCCCTTGTCCCTGGGTGAGTAGGAATCTTTTCCCTCTCTCATCTTGTCTTTTACTCTTTTTATGAGTGACCTTTTTATATCTCTCCATAGTGTGTGTTTTGTAGTTTCCTATAAGTTATGGGCTTAAGCTAGGTTGCCCCTTTGGGCTTCCCTTTGTAATTTCTCTTTAATGTACTTGGGTAAACTACTGTTCCCAAGTGGTAAAGTGGAATTTACATCCCTGTTAGCCAGCACACCCCAGCTTATGTGGAGTGTTGGGGAGACACACTATATTCCCTTGCTTACCTGGTCATATTTTTGTTACAATTATAAGTTAACTTGAATGGCTGATGGCAGTGTAACTACTTTAATGACTTTTAGTCATCATTACTCGCAGGCTGTCAAATCAGCTGCAGTAATGCAGAGGTGGGTCACCATTCTGCTAGAATGTTGGGCTCCTCCTTTTTTGCCATTTCTCATTTGCTTGTTGTTTCTGAGGTCAGCTTCTGCTGTTCTAGGAGGAAAAGATCTTGGTGGAAATGTTGTCTTTGGAGGGAATCCTTTTTATTCTCCGTCGAGGCTCCAGAGTGTCTGAGAAAACAGGAAGTGAGGGAGGAGTCCAAAACTCTGCAGCCCTTTGTCTTTCACCTTGCCTAAAAGGAACCAGTTCACACTGGGGTGGCTGGCTGTCCTGATTGGAAGGCCAGACCGGCCCTTTCTGTAAACTGCAGGGAGAGTTTGCAGACGTTGAGCTGTAGTTCATGATAAATACTCTGATCCTGGAAGCTGCTGACAAGTCGATCACTTGAACCAAATCCAAAGAGGAAGATGAAGAAACAACAGCAGTAACCATTTCCAGTGACCGGAGAGTCTGCTGTGTAACCAGAGCCTGAAGTAAGGAACAAGTTCTCAATAACTATTGCTCTCCTGCATGGGTCTGGCATGGATTTACATGCTCATGAATGTTCCCTGTGGTCTGGCCGGGAATCCTTGGTAAAACAAAAAACAGTTTCACTTTCACTTACAAGCTATTTCTCCTCTAAACCAATCACTGTACTCTGGGTCATACTGCCCCCAGCCAATGACTGTCCTCTCCGTAAACCCCTCCTCTGGCAGCCATCTTCAGATTCAATAACACGCAAAGTGGCAGTATGACCAAGAAGAGCTGCAGAGGGGCAAGAGGTAGGGTTTGCATGTGAATCCATACCAGATAGTTACAGGTAAGTAACTTGTTCCTTCTCCAGCATTGGGTGTGGCAAGGATTCACATGCTTATGAATAAAGAATACATAGCAGTACAACATTACACAACCAGGGAGGTGGCAAGGCTCAACAGAAGCAATTACTCACCTTCAAGCGGACAGGTTGCGTAGCACTGCTTGGCCGACCCTGGACTCCTCTCTGGAATCGTCGATGCAGAAGAATCTCGTGAAGGTGTGCGTAGACCTCCATGTAGCAGCCCTGCAGATGTCCAGCAGGGGAACACCAGACAGGAATGCCATTCTTGCAGCAATCGCTCTGGTGGAATGGGCTCTCGGAAAGGCCGGGCAGTGGTCGGTTCGCCAACCGATGACAGTGCATGATGGAGCCGGAGAGCCACCATGAGATGGAAGCCTTGCACAAGGTCTTCCCATGGTTTACAGGACCAAAGTTCACGAACAGTTGAGATGTCTTCCGAAAACTCTTTGTGCATGGCACGTAGAACTTCAGAGCACAAGCAACATCCAGCGAGTGCAAAGTCCTGAGCCGGCGACGAAGGTTTCGAAAAGAACAGAGGCAACACCAAAGGCTTGTTGAGGTGGAATTCCAACAGAACCTTTAGCATAAAGGAGGTGTGCGTCCGCAGCACCACCCTCGATTAATTTAAAGTCAGATATGGCTGTTTGCAGGAAAGGGCCTGGATTTCACCTACCCTCCAGGCAGATGTGATGGACACGAGGAAAGCCGTTTTCCATGAGAGGAATTTGAGAGGGGCCTGATGCATAGGCTCGAAGGGGTCCCCCCCATGAGCCTCGTCAGCACCCTGTTGAGTCCCACGCCAGGGCAGGAGCCTTCACCGGCAGGAACGATCGAAACACTCCTTTGAGGAACTCCTTGAGGAGACGGTGGGAACAAAGAGAAGATTGTCCTGGAGACCTGTGTAGCAGGAGATAGCCGCCAGATGCACCTTGATAGAGGCGTGCGCCAGCCCCGCCTTGGCCAAGGACAAGTACGGAAAAACCTGCGGGGCTGTGACCCTCAGAGGATTGATTTCCTGCGCCTGGCACCACGTAGCAAAACACTTCCACTTGTGCCCATAGTACTAAAGAGTCAATGATGCTCGATCTCCCTGCAGTCCACCTGCAACTCGAACTCTCCGAACTCTAGGACTGCAGGAGACAAGCCCTCAGGTTAAGCGATTCTGGGTCATGATTGCACCTCGTCTTCTGGTGAGCAGATCCGCAACCACTGGCAGCTTGACCGGAGGTGACGATGACAGGCTGAGAAGGTCTGGATACCAAATCTGCCTCGGCCATGCCGGGGCAACAAGGATTATCCTGCATCGGCACCGTTTTAGTTGATTGATGACTCACAGCAGGAGAGGCATTGGAGGGAACGCGAATAGGAACAGGCCTTCCAACGGGAAGGAGAACGCGTCCCCCATGCCCCTGGCTGGTGGAACCTGCTGGTCAATTTCTGGCATTTGGAGTTCTTTGCCATCGCAAACAAGATCGATCTGGGGTCTGCCCCACTTGAGGAAGATACGGTCCACCTCATCCTGTCGAAGTTCCCACTGCTGAGGGAGCCGTCGATGGTGTTCTTGACTCCCACCAGGTGAAAAGGGCTGAGGAACATTGTTTGAGCGATGGTCCAGTGCCACAAGTCCTGCACCTCTCTGGAGAGCACTGGAGATTGGATGCCCCCTGCTTCCTGATATAGAACATTGTGGTGGTGTTGTCCGTGAAGATCTTCACCACTGTGCCCTTGAGGGACGGAATGAACGACTTGAAGGCCCAGAACACTGCCTGCAGCTCCAGGATACTGATGTGGAGATCCCTCTCCTCCGGCAACCAGAGGCATCTGGCGTGGAGATGTTCGGTGTGGGTTCCCCAGCCCTCCAGGGAGGCATCCGTGGTGAGAGTGTCCTGGTACAGGGGCTCTGAAATCCTGTGCCCCTGGCGATGTTGGAGTGTACGCCCCACCACCTTATCGCTTTACGGAACTCCTCGTCAAGAGCAATCTTGTCTGTGAGGCTTCTGGACACTTCCAGCAAGCATCCAGGAACTCCTGATGGGGCCACATCCGCAACCGGCAGAGCCGGATCTAGAAGATGCATGACAACATCATGCCAAGCAGCGACATGATGGTCCGCACGGCAACGGTCTTCAGTGACAACAGCTGTTGCACCTTGCCCAGCAGGGCCGCTATCCTCTCTTCCGAGGGAGCCGCCAGGCAGGGGACCGCAATGAGCCTTGCCCCCAGGAACAGCACGTTCTGCGATGGCATCAAGCAGGACTTTGGATAATTGACAGGGAACCCCAGATTCGTCAGCAGCCAGACGGTCGTCTTCATGTGGTCTATGGTCGTCTCCCTTGACTACGGGTACACGTGTATTCCTTGGAGACGTAGATGGGCCTCCACTGGTGCCAGGCATTTTGTAAACACCCTGGGTGCCGACTTCAGTCTGAAGGGGAGGGCCTTGAATTGGTGGGGTCTTTCCTGTCCCATGAAGCGCAGGAACTTCTGATGCTTCTCGTGAATGGCGACGTGGAATTATGCGTCCTCCAGATCCTAAAAAATCAAGAAGTCGCCTTCCTCCAGTTGGCCGAGCACGTGCTGCAACATGACCATCCTGAATATTTGGGACTTCAGATATTTGTTGAGATGCTGCAGGTCTAGAATGGGCCTCCAGCCCTTGGTCTTCTTTACCAAGAAGTTTCTGGAATAGACTCCAGAGCAAGGGAGTCGCTTTGGAACCAGCTCTGTCGCCCCTTTTCTTATCATGGCCCGTACTTCCTGCAGGAGCTGAGGGATGTGCTGCTCCTGCCGGGCCATTAGAGGTATCCGTCGACACTTTTGCTGGTTCTCTAGAGTGTGTCAATGGGTGAAGGCGTCCAGCACCCATCGGTCGGTGGAGATCTTCCACCAGGGTGCATGGGCGGGGGCCTGTAAGGCAAAGATTGTATGCAGTACCCTTTGGGACAACTATACACAACTAGGACTACAGTTGTAAGCAAAACCAACCTTTGGTATAAGTCTGTAGTACACATTTTTTGGTAGCGGAGCTGAGCAGCCAGGCTCATCTCAAGAGGGAATGTGAGCTGTAATGATGTTACACAGAGGTCTACAATCACAGATGTTCAAATAAACTCTTACACTCAAGGTTTCTTGGTTAAACACTTATTAATTTATTCAACAGTCAGTTATAAAACATTCACTAGAAGGAAGCAGTTAAATATCACACACAAACATACTTCAGTCCTATACACTAAGTTTCTGAGGCATTCAGACTACTTTGAAGGAGGAGCAAAAAGGACTAGGTTATTCAGAACATGAAAGGTTACAAGTTATTCTTAGGCAGTGCAGATATTTAGAGTTTACCAGAAGAGTCAATTCAATTCAATAGGTTAGGCCAAAGTCAATGGGCTAAAGTCTTGGATAGGGTAAAGCAGTTCAGGTAATGAAAGGGAAAAGTCTCGGCACAAGTTCTTAGGAGTAGTTTGAAGCAAGAAGAATTTTATGTTGGTCACAAGATGATTAGGCCCACGAGTTGGGAAAGTTTCAAGCACTTTCACCGTGAGAGGTAAGTACTCAGTCTGGTTTTACAGTACCTTTACAAATGAAGAAAAAGATGCAGCTGGCGACCTCTGTTCCTGGCAGTTCCTGCAGATCTCACTGGTCCTGGGCCTCTGTCGTGGGGACAAGAGGGAGGACGTCGTGGCACTCCTGCACTGCACGGTGACTGGTTCAAAAGCTGGCAACTGGCAAAGCTTCAATTCCGGTAGCTGTAGTCAAGCACACAAACTGGTGTCGCTCTCCCTGGTTATTCAGTTTCCTGCAGCACTATGAGGAAAATACAACCAGCTGAGAGAATGGTATCCAGGTGGCTTAGTGTCGAGTTGATTGGTCCCAACAGCTCAAAGGGAGAAGTCACCGGACAAACCAACGGTCCAGGAGTTGCAGCAACCGTCCTCTTCAAGCTCGTCTTCGGTTCTTTCGTTCCTGTGGTCGACTCTGCCTTCCAAGCCTTTTATCCAGTTTCCTCCCATTCATTCCAGCCTACCTGCCACTCACCCAGCAGGGTGGCTGTCCTTGCCGGACAGTCAGCCAGCAATCACGCCAGAGTGAATTTGGGTTTCCTAGGAGACTAAGCACAGGAAGTTTTGGGCAGCTCCCTCACTTCCTGCCCACCCCAGACACTCGGGCGCCAGAGGCAGTCTTCAGTCCTGAAGCCCCCCAAAGACGAAGGAACCAAACCTGGTTTGGCGCACAGAGCAAAACTCTAGAAGGACCTTTCCACAAAGAAACAGCGAAAAAAGAAGACCGGGACCTGTTTTTACAGAGGGGGCTCAGACGCCATCTTGAAAAACATGGCTCCCGCGATTTAACGTTACCGGTGTTTGCGGTCGGGAAAAATCATGGTGTTCATTGTAAAACCACTGCCACCAGCCATTTCGATAGGAAAGGGTAGCATTTGACTGCTACATGAGTATTTAGACACAGGGGATACTAGGTAACCCCTCCAGTACTCCATTGTAAGATAGGGTGTGCTGGGTCTAGGAATTTAAAAAGACTAGTAAAGTCAATTTCACTTTACTTACTCTGGGAAACAGTAGTTTATCCCAGAGAAGGTATTTAAACCTTGGGAAAGCCTGAAAAGGTTTCCCTGTGCCACTGCACTTAGGGTGCTGTGTGATCCACATGAAAAGATGATGCCTATGGTGTGGTCTAAAACTCCATAACCAAAGAAAACACAAGAGTAAAACACATTTCAAAACACATTAGAGAGTGGGAAAAAGGGTCACCCTCTCTCCAGGTAAAATAAATCAAGTCCTCAAAATCCAGCAAAGTTGCTGGGGGTCTCTAAGGTGAAGGGAATTAGCACATTTTTGAGAATTCTCTCTAACACGGCCCGACATCCCGGCCGGTTCAATATTGCTACAGGGTTTGCGTGCCGCCTTCGGGGTGACGATGACGTTGGCCACTTCCACCGAAAGCCTTGGAACGGCCTCTGTAGGCCTCCTGGGTCATGGACCGGGAGGGTTGCCGATACGAAGAGGACCCTCTGCCAAAACCTTTCGACGATCTGCTGGACTTTCCACCGGAGGCCCGAAAGGAAGAGCAGTGTTGCTGAAGAGTGCCCAGGGCAAGGGCGGTCTCTGTGTCAGCCTTAATGGCTTGCAACGACTTGTCGACGGCCTTCCCAAAAAGGTTGTCCCCATCGAAGGGAATGTGCAGCACCATCGTCTGGACCTCCTGGTGGAAGTTGGTGGCTTTCAGCCAGCCACAACGACAGAGGCAAACACTGTTCCCCATCTTTCTGAACCACTTGTCTGCGATGTCCATGGTCACTGTGATGGCATGGTCCAATGCCACCTCCCCTTCCTGGAGGATGAAGATCGCCTTGACCCGCTTGTCAGGCAGGAACTCCAGAATCGGGGCCCTCTTATACCACAGTTCCCTGTCGAACCTTGCCAGGATTGCAAGTGCGTTGGCCGCCTTGACTGTTGATGTCGCAGAGTAGATCACCTTTCTTCCCAAGGTATCCAACTTCTTCCCCTCATTATCCGGAGGGATGGAGGATGAAGAGGAGCGGTTGGACGTCTTATTCCTTGCTGAAGCCGAAACCACTGAGACCAGGGAAGGCTGCGATCGTAGGCAATTGGGTGCGGACTCGGGCAACCGGTAACTTTTCTCCAGCCTATCCCTCTTGGCCAGGGCAGTGGCTGGATTCCTCATCAAAGCTAGGCCCTCCTCCCAAATGTCGTCCAGGAGAGGCACCACCATGATGGTCTTCCTCTTGGCCTCGCACCGTTGGTAGAGGAAACCTTCCTTCTTGGTCTCTTCTTGCATCAGTTGAAGAGTTCAGAAGCTCTGGTGACCATGGCATGGAACAACCCCAACTCATCTGGGGGAGAAGCACTTGGCTAGGGTGAACCGCCTGCCGTGGCGATGTCATCTTCCGTAGTCACCGTGGCCATGTCCGTCCCTGTGTCCAGGTCCCTTGGGGGGAGGCATGCTGCGCTTGTGTGGAGGATGATGCAGCGACACAGGGTGCTGCTTCCTTTTATTCACCGCAGGTTGATCCGGGGCCAAAGCTGAGGCCGGTGTCATCAGCATCCTTTTCTGAATTTCCAACACCACGGGGTGTAGGGTCAAAAGGATGTCCAGTGATACGTCTCTCAGAGGGGTTGGAGCGGTAGGCCTTATAGGACATGCGCAGTTGTCGCCGTTGGCATGTCCCCCCACATCCTCCTGGATCGTGTGCATGTACACCTGGTCCTCCTCATCCGAGGAAGAAATATCCGTGCCCTGGAGTAAGGTTTGTCCTAAGGCATTCCCCCACTTTTTTTGCTTCCCGAGGGGTCAGTTTCGGGCTTAGGGACGGCATCCTCTTTTCTGGTGTCTTGTCCACCGGCCTGGCCAAGGCCTCCTGCCTCAGGGTTAGGGATACTCTGGGCACTGCCAGGGCTACCTTGACTGGGTCAGCCCCTTTGGCCTTCGAGAGGGTGTCAGCCACCAACTCCATCGTTGAAGACTTCACCTGGACCGCCTGGGCCTTCTGGTGCAGGTTGGTCGCCTTTTCCTGCGCCTTGGTCTTCTCAGGCTTTTCCTTAGCCGATTACATCTTCGAGGAAGAGCTGGAGCGATGGCTGGACATGGAGCCAGATGGTGAAACTGAAAGCACCTTGCCCATTGTGGGGCGTGCTTGCGTGGAGACCCCAATGGAAACAGACTCAAAGTGCTTGACCTTGTCTTGGGCCCCCACGGATGGGGCGCCCTCAAAGGACTTAGCAGCCCGCTGCTCGAACCAACCGGTCCTGGGTGAGGCATGCCCCTGCTTGCTGCACGGGATACAGGCCTTGGCGCTGAGCCACGCCGGCAGTCTACTGTAACGATCCTTCATGGTTCACTTGGAGAACCCGAGGCAAATTTCACAATCCGCTTCCCTGCGATCCAGATGGAGACCGTAGAGGCACTGAAGGTGTTTCTCCTCTACAAACACGTTCTGCAGTCCGAAGCTTGAAAAGAGAGCTTCCCTCTTTCTTCTCTAGTGCAGAGTAGGCTGTGACCTTCTGGAATCTTCGATGAAACGTTGATGGTTCTTGCCCTTGAGGGGTGCTGAAATTCACTGACAAATGAATCCCTGCTTGTCAGCCAATGGAGAGAAAAAGCACACAGGCTCTGTTTGACAAAAATAGGACTTTTTAATCAAAAAAGTGCAAAAAACGTAGAATCGCTCACGTAGCAAAACACGAGGACTCCCAACACTTGAACATGCAGTAAAAATCTGAAGGTGGCTTAGGGAGAGAGAAATAATTGGCTGGGTGCAGTATGACCGAGAGTACAGTGATTGGTGTAGAGGAGAAATACAGTTTGTAAGTGAAAGTGGAACAGTTTTTTCTTTTACCGAGGATTCCTGGCCTGACGACAGGGAATATTCATGAGCATGTGAATCTATGCCAGACCCCATGCTGGAGAACCCTTCCTTACAAGTGACCTTGGGGCCCTGAATGTGACCACTCCTACCCAGAGTTGTTGTGATCCACTAGTCCCAAGACGATCTGCAAAATGAGCCATCCCTCGACGAGCTGTGGCCTTGCTGGGCTGCAAGACATCATTACCAGGAGCCTGAGTGCAGTGCAACTGCTTGCAAAGTCAGATTTCTTCTGAAAACTTTGCTGGACTCCTGCTGGATCTTCAATGACACGTTTCGGGTCTCTGAATCACCAGAGTGCAGGACCGAGAGAGTGAAGATAATCCGACTGGCATTATTTGTTTTTCATCAGGTAACTGTAAAAGGGTGCCAAATACACAGATCCACAAGAAGCTGCAAAGAATCATTTTTTGGAAACCTCCCCCGATGATGACTGCTGCCAGTCTTCCTTCAGTGTCCATTTCTTCAGTCTCCAGATCAAGAACCCAAGGGCTGGGTTCTGTGCTGCTGCATCCTGAAGGCATCCACTCGGAAGCTCTTCTTTTCTGCTGAGGTACTGTGCTGGCTTGAGTAATACTTACCTTAAGTCTTGTGTGAATCCTCAGAGGCTGAGTGGGTGATTCGAAGTTCGCCCAGGCCTACTGCTAGAACGCATACAGAGAGCCTTCTATGATATATTTGGTATTTGGACGGGACCGGTTGAGGAATTCAATGCATTTTTGATATGATGAACCGGATGCATCCCAGGATTCACTTTACAGTTGAAACCAGTCAATCGCTCATTCATTTTCTTCACATTGAGATTTACACTTTGGGACATGGACTCGAAACATTATTCACCAAAACAACAGATAGGAACAGCTTACTTCTAGCTACCAGCTTTCATCCTCGGAGAACTACTGAGAGCGTACCGATGAGCCAATTTTTAAGGTATAGAAGGAATATATGGGAACAATCGGAGTAGCAGCGACAATCAGCAACCCTTGAGCACAAGTTCAAAGCAAGGGGGTATGATGCAACATCTATTCAGGAGATTGCAGTGAAAGCAAGGGCTATAAAGGGAGACTCTGCTAACCCCTAAGCCTATAAAGGAAGGAGAGCCTTTGGTCTATGTGACCACGTATTCTACCCAGAGCGCAAGGATTAGGAGGATAATCCAGAATAACTGGCAGATGCTGCAAATGGATCCTTGCCTGAAACAGCTATGTCCTCAAGTACCAAGATTTGCTATCAGGAACAACAGAGCTCTCAGGTCGAGCTTGGTGAAAGCTGAAATACAGACACGAATGACCAAAACTACATTCAAGGGGACTATTCCCCGTCAGAATTGTCCACATTGTGCTAATGTGATTAGAGGCAATAGCGTTACACATCCGCACTCTGGAAAACCAATTTGGTTAAAGCACTCCTGCACCTGTGATGCCATGAATGTGGTTTATGGATTAAAATGCCCCTGCAGACTATATTATGTAGGGATAACGACCAGGAAGGCAAAAGCGCGCTGGTCCGAGTACAAATCTACCATTTGCACGAATAATCAAAAATCCCATGTTGCAAGTCATTTTTATCAGGCGAGATATACTGTAGCCCAGTTTAAGTGTGTGATCCTTGAGTAAATTAGATTGGGCCCACGTGGGGGGGGATCTACATAGGAAGCTCCTTCAGAGAGAAATTATGTGGATTGATTAATTGGACTCTCTCAGTCCAAGAGATATGAATGTTGAATTCGACTTGATGTGCTTCATTTGAATATCTAAACAGGTTTACTAATTGGAAATGTCATCTTGTGTAAATGCACAGCGGAGCAAATTTTGGATTTTACTTGATGTACTTCATTTGAATATCCAAATGGATTTACCAACTGGAAATGTTATCTTGTGAAAATGTGCAATAAAGTAAATGATTTTTAGACTGTGAGCAGAACTGATGGTTTGATTGTGTCCAAATATATGTACTGACATTCTAAGGTTGGGATAGTTGTGGATCCCTCTTTAGTTTCCTTGAATATGAGCATGGGCCCTAGGTTCCTTCTGCTGATTTTTGCAGACAGGGCTGATGTACCCGTTTAAAAATAACTGGTGTATGGTACATTTCTGGCCGGCAGGGGGGCCAGAGCAGATTTTGGTAGTCTGCACTCCCCCTCTGCCGGCCTAATTTACAAATATTGGTAAGCTGTTTGCACCCGGGTCTGGGAGAACTCTGTTAGGGATATAGCACTCTCTTCGAGATGTTCTTAAAATGAACTCCTTTATACTCTCACATATCGTAGTTTGGTATAAGCATTTTCCTTGTTATGACATTTCCTGTTGGGTCCATGGAATTGGGGTTTTCATTAGTCCAGTGTATGCCGATACATTCTAAAGAAACTGACGCTGTCATTTAGGGCTCTTTGAGTCCAAGATGGCGCCACAGTAACTAGCGTATGTGGTGGTGCTTTTTGCCCATAACACGATGGCGGCCTGCGGGACATGCGACATGGTGCGCATGCGGGGTATCGCAACATCTATCCATTTAGTTACGCTGCAGACTAGCCGGGGGTATACGGCGTCAGCTGGTCGGGCTGCGTGAGAACTGGTGTATTTGGTATCTATGGTAAGCTCTAGGCGAAACCGTGGTGCACTATACTTTGGTGAGACTACCATTAACAGGGACGCTTTTGTTGCCGTTTTGACACGTGTGGTACATTACTGACCAGATTTACTTTGGACATTATTTGAACGTTATAGGTTGTTGACATCGGTTGTATTCGTGTTGGGTAGCGATTTAAACCTGTACGAGTGGATTTGCCAGAATTCCATGTCAGAGTTTGCCTCTTTGGAATCGCTGAGTACCCTCTGACCCTACCTCTGTCCACGTTGCGGTGGCGTTTTGACTCCCCATATGGGGTGAGTATATGGCTGGATCTAACATTGGATATACTCTGTTACATGACAATCCATGACTTGTTTTGTCTCGATTGGCCACTGAATTTCCTGAGTTGCATTGACTTATATGATGTTAGTGAGGACCAATTATTATATACCATGAGTTTAAGTTGGGTATCTGGTGAGCTTAGTATTGCCAGTGGTGGTTGACACAGGCTATTTTCTCTTCTCTTGGAACAGGGCTTTTCTTGTGATTTGAGTTCCTTGTTTCAAATTTGAAGGTTAGTGTCTGTGGATTTTGGAACACTGTCTTTTACTTTTGGAATAAGAATCTGGGTGTTCTGATGAGTGATTATTTGTATTTTTCTAGGTGAACTTATACATTGTGAACGTCATTTTGAACGATTAGGTCTTCCTTGCCCTGAAGATGGATTATGTTCTAATCTGAAACGTGTTGGCCACATATTATCACATATGGAACCTTTTCAGATATATGTGAAGAAAAGAAAGCAATGCTGAGTATCCCCTGTATTTAGGGTAGCAGAAACCCATAATGTGGGTTATCAATTTTTGTTTTATGAACATTGTGCAATTTTTGTCATGAACCGCCGTTTGTGTCCCTTCTGTACTTTGTGGTCCCTGACGCATAGGGGATTGAACTCAGTAATCCTTCCAACATGGCTGCTTGATGCGGAACGCTGCTTGCCAGTCTCTGCGTTACACGCTCTACGTTCTACAAAACAGACACACCCCCGCGGCTCTGCGCGTCTCAACGCTACTGCTCGCTGTAGCTGGACGTGTGCTGCTGGAGTTCGCTCAGGGATATTTTCCTGATCTCCCTATTCCTGGTTCCTTGATTCCTCCTCCTTTTCCTTTCATCCCTCAAACTTACCAAACTTCCTGGATTTTCGCCCGCGCTGGAGCCACGGGTTCCGTGCCTCAGCACGCGGACATTGTTCCTTCCTGGGTCCGTCCTGGACAATCTGAACAAAGTACGCTGGAATCCGAAGACCCACGCGCAGTCTTATATAAATCCCGGACCGTGCGGATTTAGTCACAAAAGAAGGTCGCAAGCAAACAGGAAAGACAGGTGAGAAGGGGAGAGACTTGTGACAATTTTGTCAGCAATGATATGATGCTTATATGTTGTTTCATGGAAATTGTTTTACAGAAATGATCTATGTTATGAAAAATATTTTGTGGACAATATTTTGTTAGAATTGATACTGTATGTATAGGAGATCAATGTACCCACGGTGGTTTGAAGTTTTCTGTTGAGATTCAAAATGATTTCTTATGGATCCCTTATTGAGATCTTCTGTTTGAAAAATACCTGACTGGTTCTATTTATGTTGATTGAACTAAATATGATTATGAATTTCATATGATTTGCTGTTGAATTTATACAGTGGTGTGTTAAGTGGGGCCAGTAACTGTCTGGCTGAGTCCCTGCATACATACTACCATATCACATTTGGGTTCGGAGGAGCCCTTTGGAGTATATATGAGGGTTACCATACAGTGACGTATGGTTTTTGTCTTGCTTTGTCCTACCCTGTCCCGAGTGGCCTTGTGGCATTCACCCTCTTGCACCTGAAGTCAACTTTGGAATGTAGTGACAATTGTTGAGTGATATACTTTATCGATTTAGAATTTGCGACTAGCTAGTGCCTCTCCCTTTCCCCAGTTTTTCAGCCTACTGTGAAGTCCCTGACCAATACTTACTTGTCTGAAGAGATATCCTCTGCAACTCTCACTTTCCTGCAACTGAACCCTACCCTGACCTGCCCCCAATGTTACTTTTAAGAACACAGTTCAAAGGGAGTAACTTAACTTGTATACTTTCTAGAAGGGCCTTTAGTGACTAATGGACAAACAAGAACCTAGTGAAAATATTTTAGAAGTGCACTAAAACAATTCAGGGAAAGCACAACCCAGTTACAGCTTATGAAGAACACAGCTATTCAAGGTCAGAATGACCTCTTGGTATTTATACTATAACACTATTTTGCTCCACTAAATAGATCGCTATAACAAGGATACTTTTCAGAAGTGTAATATGCAGTTATAAGGTAAGAAGGAACTTTACGAATATTTTAGAAGGGCTTTAAAGCAGTTCAGGGAAAGCATAACCCAATTATACACTTTTAGAAAAAATGTATTTCAAGGTAAATAGGGAACCTATTATACTTTTAAGCCTGGCATTCAGCAATTCACATGTAAGTAAACACTCATACTGTTGAGAGGGGCTACAACCGACTAAAAGACAGGTTATCACCTCCAAGGCAGAGCAGGGAAAGCAGAACCGAATTAGACACATTTAGAGGAGCACTCAGCTAAACAAGGTGGGCAAATCCTACCGGAAGACTTTTACACTCATTCACTTTAGAAATGATAATACGCCACTAACTCTATCACTTTTTAGAAGAATGAAACACAATTCAAAGCTAGTACAATAACTTCTATACTGTCTTAAAGAGCAACAAGCAATTTAGCTAAGTATTAACTTCTAGACACATTGTAACTTATTCTATTACAGAACCAAAGTTATTCAACAACTCATTTACAAGTAGGTACTTTCCACACTTGTTACAGATTGACAGAAGCCTTATCATCATAGTCCTTCCCTAATTCTTGTGCATGAGTTTTATCACTGGCAGAAGAGGGACCCTAGAGGTCTACGAGCCAGCTGTGTGTAACTGTATGCATTCTTGAAAGAAAGTTATATATGTTACAAGATAGACTTGTAACAGTGTTGGCCTAATTAAGTGCACCCATAACTGAATAACATTGTCAATTGGGACTAACAGGGTCTACTGCCCTTGAATTACTTTTTGTACTCTGAAAGTATATCTAACATGGTGTTGCTCCCAAAGAACAGCTTAGTGCCATTCTGAATATGTTACAGGTTTGACTCACCTTGACTGCTGTGTAATGTAAATAAGTTTATTTCTTGGTTTGTAGGCCATAGGTATTGAGTTGGTTTTTAGAATTATGTTTATATAAGATGTTATAATTCTTAATTCCCCCAAGATTTACGCCCTTAAGAGGGGTGTGAAGGTGAACCAGTAAAGACCCAAAGATAGCATCAGAGTTCAAAATAAAGGGAATATCCAATCAAGGTTCTATAAAAATATAGAACACTTTAAACACACCCTCTGCACGCAGAACGAAAAGAGATTAATACACAAAGACCCACCCCAAAGGAAGCCAGAGAAGATGCAAGAGACTGGAGAAAGTAGCAATAGTTCCAGGGGTGGTAGGTAAGGTAACATAGCGTTTGTGACCTAACCAGTCTCCAGGGTCCAAGTAGACCGTGAGGGCAGTTCAAAGTCAGCAGTACCTGGATTCAGTTCAACGTCGATTCGAGCTGATCAGGCTCATTTTGTGCATGTAGGATTGTGGAGGCCCCAGCAGCAAGCAGGCGTCGAGTAAGGGTGGATGTTCTTGCAGTAGAACGGCGGTTCTTCAATGACGAAGTTCGGGGCAGCCCCAGGAACGTTTCGCAGTTGGCCAGGCTGAGTCGGGCTTTAGTCACTAGGAGGGGTTGATGAGTGATGTTCCAGCGGTTCGAATCGGCAGGTGAGTCGTCGAAGTGGTGATCTTGGGTGCTGTGAGAAACCTGAGGGTATTCTCCCAATATAACCTCTGTAATCCCTTATTCAGGTGACCAGAACACAGCCATCGCTGTTGGATCCAGTTCCTGGGGCTGGACCAGTGGGGGAGGATCACCTGGATAGGGGAACCCGAGGTTATACTCGGGAGAATGTCCCAGGTGTGACATGGCATTGTGCCAGAGGTGGAGAGAAGGGCATGGTTTCTGAGGCTTTCGTGGGCTGTATTGCATCTGCCACCCTTCCTCCTGTTAAATCTCTCGAGCCCAGATGCAACAACCCCTCCGCACCCAAAAAGCATAACTCCCAGAATCATTGTTTCACTGGTCTGCATTTGAATACTCCCAGTCATTCTTCCTCCTGTCCCTCTGACTGCTATCTTCTGCACTGCCAACCCACTCAGGTAAAATACTAGAAATCCCACAATCCCTCTTGTTTATTTCACGGCCCCAGCTATTCCAGTTTGCCCCACAAACCCTACCACTCCTGTCCCTCTGTTATTTTCAAAAATAACCAAGCCACCAAAACACTGCCATTCCCACCATGCCCTATGTTCTGTTCTCCACCTCGGTCATCCTTGTTCATTTTGTCCTGCTCATTCTAACAACCGACCCCCTGTTTATAATAGCACAGTTTCCCCATCCTATCCTGTAGGACATTCTGACACTCCAACCCCTTTCTTTCCCGACAGAAACACTGTTTTACAAACTTGTAATAAAACTTTACCTGACATGTCCCGACACACAGGTCAGGCCAAGTCAGGCAATTAACTTGAACCACACACACCTGATGACCCTTCCTTTTCCCCACAGGGATAAAAGGTGGAGCAAGAAAGCACAAGACGAGAAAGGCAAGCACGGCAGACGGCTAATCCAAGGTGGCAGTTCAAGCAAAGGAGAAAGGCAGCGAGAAACGAGAGGGAGGCGAGGAGAGAAGTGACTTTGTCCCTTTCATCCCAGGCATGCGGAACCCTTGTGGACGAGAATTTAAGACTGCGGACAATAGCACAAGTATTCTGCAGCAGATGTGAACGGTACACGGGCCAAGCCTATGCTGATAAGGCGGAGCAGAAGAGACTCCCGCGCTCGTGGTTCCGGCCTTGACTCGAGAGAAGCCGAAAACCAGGCGGTTCATCATAGGCAGTGAGTCGAGGGGAGATCAATAAGCACCGGGCTGTGTTGAGTGAGAATCGCAAAGTGGCACGTTTTTAAGCAAAAGCTAAAAAACTTTAAAGGAACTGTTAAAAGGATGGGGAGACCAGCTGCAGAGAGAAAGCTGCACAACATGTGTGCTAACTAGAGAGACTCTGGTCGAGAACCATATTGAGAAACTACAGAAACCAGAAGGCCATAGGAAGGCAGCCAAAGGAATGCAAAGTGGTCATACATGAGGGTCGAGCAAAAGCCCCATAAATTCGAAAAACTTTGATTTGTGAATTGGGATGAAAGCAAAGGGAATTGAATCCCAAAACCTTTGAACTGTATAAAAGTGAACATTAAAAGTAAGGAGAGGCCAGCCCAGAAGAGGGGCACCCAGGGGTGAGCCACTATCAACCTGCTTGAGAGCCATTCTAAATCCTGTGAAGGAAGGCTAAGAATTGAGAGGGGCCTGAGAGGGGCCGGAGGGGTCCAAGGGATGAAAACTCATCACCGCAAAGTAGAAGTTCAAAGAGACGGCAAGAGTGAACCCGAAAGAGGTGTGCCAGAGATGAAGCTATCACCCAAGTACTAGCAGTCAAGAGCGATCCAAGCCCGGCCGAGGGAGATCTGAAGGCAAAGCTTTCATCAGAACTATCTGTGGAAAACTAATTGAGAAGGGTCAGCCCAGAAGAGGGGGACCCAGGGGTGAAACCATCACTCACATTGAACTTTGGAATTAACTTTCATCTGTTAAAGGAACTTTTGTTTTATTGTTTAAACACATCAGGAACCGAAGGCAAGAGACTTTCAGAGGAAACGGCACTTGGCCATCAACGGTCCCGAGAACTGCCATTTGGAACTGTTGTCTTGCGCTGTAGAAACCCAAGACCATACTGTGCTACAAGCTCCAAGCTCCAAACTTGCCCTGTGCTGAAAACATGGGGAAGGGAGACCCAGGTTGCCGCCTCCTGACTTTTCATTTGAGAACACTTCTTTTTTTCTTTCTTGAGACTTAACCCCACACCTTTTGTATTTAGTGTATGGCATTGGCAATAGGTGTTTCTTAGTATATGCCTCATATATATAGATAAACCAAGTGAAACAAAACAAATTCCGAAACACAGAAGCACAAATAATAATAATATAACAGGTGATACTCCATACAACATTACAACTGGTAACCCTATCCTGTTCAGCAGACCTATAAAACAGAAAAAGGTGATCCAAGAATCATGAGTCACATGATATTCTTTGAGGCCTAGCTAATTGGCCACATAGTCTCCCTTACATCCAAATATTGAGACTAAAAAGAATTGTCTCAGATTCAGTTAGACTAGACACTGAATGTACTGAGCTGGTAGAGAAGTTTAAGAAGAGGGGTTATGCCGACAATGTACTGGAAGATGCCAAGTCTATAGCTAATGAAGTCACACAACAGCAATGACTTGCTCCAAAAGAACAGACTCGAGATATCCCACTTCGATTAATATCTAAATTCTCAAGGCAAAGCTTTCAAATCAGCAAAATCATTAAAAAAATAACCTGGAGCATGCTACAACATGACCCCTTACTGCATAACCTCTTCTGCATAAACACTTCTGTATCTCGGAATGTGTTGTTTTTTCACTAGGTTTATCTGTCTATAGCCTTAATTGTGAATGATATGTGTAGGATTACATATTGGTAACTTCACATCCACCTGTTCTCCAGGTGTATGTATTAATCATCCACTTTAAAGCAATCTACTTGGTTATTACACTTAAAGTTCCACTCCTACTGTAGGAGAATGTCCAAGGAGCCACTCAGGTTTTGCCCACCATGACCCTTGTTTGGATTGGGTGAGTGTTTTTCACTAACAGAATGTTATTCTGACATTCCTTGATCACCAATTATGGCCCTAGCGATTGTCGCTATTGCGGTTAGTCCGCTTTTGATTTTTATGCTAGATGGACCTATGAGTGCCTTCATGCGGGCCTGTTTCTGGACATCCGTGGGCATTTGGAAGTACATAGGTAGCACTGCGTTTCTGCGCCTTTCAGAGAGTTTTGATAGCTCTCTCAACCAGGTTTAACTAGCAGACTATTTCTTTGGTATTTCTTCTGTTTTCCATATGCGCGACTCTTTCAAGCATGGCTGACGCGCTTTGTGGATAGTCCAATTTTCATTACCACATCTAATGGATTTACTATGAGTGCTCCCTCTGGGCATGCACAGGATTTCCGGGTTCATATATGGTAACACAGTGATCGTTGCATCCACGTGGCACATGTACAGTTCGATATCCCGCTCCACTCGGGTAAGGTGATTTACTCAAGTTCTGTTACACTTCCTTGTTTAGTGTTGCTCGCGCGCTCACTATATTCTGATGGTAACATGTTGTGCATACTTCTTTAGAGACCAACCTATGATCATATGAGTGCAGTATCCATTCATCGCTAGGCAGCTACTTCGTGAAGCAGCTACTTCTGGGACACAAATTAGTGGAGTTGCTGTTCTATGTTAGAAGACCAGGTCAGTGGGGCATCCTGTTTACTTCATTCATTCCATTTATAATTTTAAATTTTTTTGGCTATATATTCTGTTAACAGCACCTAACAACTTTGTTTCTATACATTGCCCACAGAGTGCTGGTCTTTGATCATGCCTACTTTGTTTGTCTGATTATTTTGGTTACTTTGAGGCCAGGTAGGTCTTTGCCTTCCTTTTGGGGTTCTTTCCCCCAATGGCTGTTGACTCTAAGCATGTTTAAAGCATGCCATAGTAAGGTTATGAGGGACACATATATTTGGGCATTTCTCCTTCCGCTTGGTTGAAACACATGGGCACATCCGGATGGCTTTTGGGACTATATTTGGATGACATATTTCCAATGCTACCTGTTATACGATTTAAATATTCTTATCTATACAGGCATGATATAAAAAAAATCTATCTTATTGTTGATTTGTATGTATTTGCAGACTCTGTTAATTTTGGTATTTCCTTGCAGTTTTATTTGCTCTTGAAGAAGGGGGTTTGGACCCCGAAACGCGTTGAGCCAAAGTCAGATTGTCTGACCTCCAGAAGACATTGAAGTCAATAAACACTTTCATTATTTTTACTGTTTTGCTTTATATTGTTTGTCCAAACATTCTTCAAGTTATTTCAATTTTATCATAAATATTTGGTTGTTTTTCAGCTTTGACGGTATGCTGGGATGGAAGAGTCCATAGGTGGTGGACTCATGCTGGCCGTCCAGAGACACGATTCTACTAATTGAAGTCCCTGCAACAGAGTGCTGGACCGAGATAGCGACGCACATCTGATCAGCGAGTCCTTTGTCTGGGGCCTTGAAAAAGGCACCAAAATCACAGAGTCTTTGTTGGGAGTCTTTTCTGTTGACTGCTGCTGCAAGTTCCCATATAGAGTCACCAGGACCAAGAATCCAGAGACCAGATCCTGTGCTGCTGCATCGTGAAAGCATCCGCCTGCAAGCTCTTCTTCACTGCTGAGGTACGGTGTAAGCTTGAGTAATACTTACCTAAACTCTTGTGTCACTCCTATGTGGCTAAGGTGGTGATTCATGTAGTTGGGAGTTCGCCCATACCGTTCACCCATCCTAATTCTGGAACGCCTATCAGGAGCCTTCTACGAATTCCCTGAATACTTCCACTAACTCTAAATTCTGATACTTACTTGTCTGACGAGAACTCCTCTCGAATTCTGACTTCCCTAGAGTTCTGACTTCCCTAGAGTTCTGCCTTACCCTGACCTGCCTACAGCGGTATGAGGTAATATTATCCCCACCAAAAATATCGCTGTATATATGGTCGTCAGGAACACCATAGGTGATATTTTTGGGGGGGATAATTTGTGAGAGTGGGGTGCCGGGGGTGTCCCCACCACATTTAAAAATAATGCAGGGGTTTCCCCCGCAGGGTCCATGCCTCAATATGGATGCAGAAATATGGCGATATTTTTGTATCGCAATATTTTTGCGGGGATATTAACACATGGAACCCCTACAGCTGGGTCCTGGACCACCAGGGTCCCCCTTTTGCCTCCGGAAATAATCATGCCCTAGAATAGGGAAGGACATCTAAAGGATAGGCCTCTGGAAAGAAATTATAACAAGTGTTGCAAAGTACTTACTTGCTACGCATTAGTGATGTAACTTTGATTCCTGAAAACAGAATAAGTTACAATGTGTTACACAGTTCTTACTTACCTATGAATTGCTTATTGCCATTCTGAAAGTATACAGTTATTTGATATGGGTATGTTCGCAGACTCGGTGGGCGAAACCTAAATCAGGGAGATCCTTTGCCGTGGTTGAGTAACGGGGGTCAAGGCGGCATAGATTGAGGTCTCCAGAGAGTATGACTCTGGAGTTAGGTTTGAGGTTAGTTCCTATTGAGTGATAGCATCTGATGTGGGAGGAAAGAGTTTGAGCGAGAGAAGTTCACTGTTTTTTTTACAGTTGGGGAGAGTTGGGGAGCGGGTAATTCGAAATTGCAGTGAATCTTTGTGGATGAGGTCAAGGCTCCACGCCTGGAGTCAGTCCTGTCTTGCCTTAGTATGGGGAATCCTTCTGGCAGAGCCGGCGAGAGTACCGTGCCTGCAGCAGGATGAAGCCAGGTTTCTGATATGGCCAGGAAGTCAAGATTCTGGGATGTGATGAGGTCATTGATATCCAAGGCATGAGCGGGAGCGATCTCGCGTTGACTAGGGAGGCGTGGAGTAAATGGGATTTGGGGGCAGCTAGAAGTTTGTTGTTTGCGGCTCTGGTGTTCTGAGAGGTGTCTGAATTCTTGTGCTTGGGTGGTGCCGAGTTAGCAACATTGGTCTGGGTATGATGAATGTCTGTGATGGCAAGTTGTGTAGAGAGCGTTTTATTTGGCTGTGGAAGCCCGTATGTGTTGACGGGCTCGTGCCCCATGCCAACTCGGTGGTCCTGGTATGAGTGTAGGTTGTAAAGGTGGGCATATGCGAGGGTGCCTGACCTGTGTGAGGGATGGAAGGTTTGGTATTGGTCAAAGTTCTGGCTCCGAGGTGTGAGTTTCTGGGAGTTGTGAGTTTCTGGTCAAGATGGTGGCAGGATGGCCTGGTCAGGAGGCTGCTACGGTTCTCAGGCATAGGTAGGTATTCCTGAGAGCAAGGGTTGGTGAGGCGGCTGGGACAACCTCTGTAGTTTGCATATCACAGGCGGTATAGAGGTGGGACTGACATCCGGCATGTGGGTGTAGTGGAGTGGGCGAAGGCAGGTAGATCTTGAGTTAGGTTGTGTGGTACTCTTAGCTGGGTCACTAAGTGGCCATGGTCCTGGATGTAAACCGAGTAGGGGTCGGGATACATGGAGGTGCTAGGTGAGTAGTCCTTGGGTGTCGAGCATGGTAGAAACATTGGTTTGGGGTGGAGGTTACTGATTGTGTCGCCGGTGGTACGGTTCAGTGGCTTAGGTGTTATTTGTGTTACAATTGGTAGCGCAGCAATAGGGCATTTGGTGGGGGCGCTTGCGGGTGTAGGGAGGACCGGCGGTACTACTAGACGGATGTCTAGATACTTAACATTGGAGTCGCCGCTTGTAGAGGTAGAGGTAGAGTAGGCGCTGACTGGCTGGAAGTAGTGCCTGGGTGGGGGTTGGGTGGGTGAAAAGGAACTGGTGCATGGAGGGTAGGAAAAGTGGGTAAGAAAGGAGTTGGGCAGGGTAAGGATGAGGGTGAGTGTCGTGGGGAGAGCAGTCTCATGAGCCCATTAATCAACTTTACATAGGCGTCATTAGTACAATGCAGTACAAGGGGCTTACCTTGAGCACTGTGTGTGTTGTGGACGGCTGCGGGGACAGTTGTTAGCGTCTCCCTCGTCGAGCAGCAGAGAGCTGCACAGAGGAAGAATGGCCTTACTTTACGTCTGTGAGTCACGGTCGGCTCTGCTTTCTGGCTTCGGTGCGAGGAGTGCCCATCAGGCACGTCGGGCCAATCGGATGACTTAAAGTGGGACTGTGTTGATGCTGGTGGCTACTGGTGTGGCCATCTTGCCAGGATTTTGAGTGCCTGCACGGTGTTGAGTGCCAACATGCTCCTGCATGTCTGTAGGTTCTGATGTAGATCCCAATGCGGATCCTGGACGCAATGCAGCTGCAGAGAGGAACAATGGCCTTATTTCATGGCCTTGAGTCACTGCCGGCTCTGTTTGAAGTGAGCATGTCTGTGTGGGTACATGGTGTGAAGTTTGTCAGGGATAGTTGCATGCAGTTTATAATGTTGCAGTAAATAAATATGTTTCATGTTTAATACATGTTCAATTCTGCAACAACAGTGTAATACATGTCCCATCCTGTTTGATAATGTTGCAGTAAATAAATCTTTTTCACGTTTCATCCATATTGCAAAATGCAAAGTACCTGCAGGTTCAAGCCAATTTCAACCTCTCCCGCCAAAACATTCTTGCGCTGAGAGGTACAAAATGCAAAGTGCCTGCAGGTTCATACCGCGACAATTGCAACCTCTCACGCCAAGACATCCTTAGACCAATAGGTCCCTGCCCCAATTGGCTGCGTCTAACTGAGGCACGCCCAAACAAAATCTGTGGCAAAACGGTCATGCCATAACAGCGTGCACCTAACTGGCCATGCCGAAATGTCTTGTCCCATGCTCCAAGCCCCTTGTTTCATGGCCGGTCTCTTGGTGACTGTTGTGATACATCACACAACCCCAACTAGCCACATTTAAGCGGCACGGAAATGGTAAAGAAATAACCGGCTGAAAGAATAACATATGCCCGGGTACTTTCTGCACCCATAGCGAAAATCAAAAGATGCCACCCATGGATATACGCACAGTACTGTTAAGCTTCAAAGTGAGGAAGGGGCCAGCCCCTCAGGCCATGTTGCTCTAAGTGGTCTTGTAACTTTGCCTCATTTATTGGGCACCATGGCCTGAGGGGGCTGGCCTTTTCCTCAGTTTTGAAGCCAAGCAGAGTCCGCCCTGGTTACTGCATGGATGGGAGTCTTGGGACACCAGTGATTTTTCACCCCCGATGTCACTGTAGCTGTAAAAAATATCTATTGTTTTTATTATGTACAAAAGGTTGCAGGCTTTGAGAACTCCCAATGTTTTAGTTAATGCCCTGTGCAATTAAATTATTTGCCGAGGATCACACACTTTGGTTAAGCAGCGTGCTACAAGCTCCTTGTTTTATGGCCGGTCTCTTGATGACTGTTTTGATACATCACACAACCCCAACTACCCGCATTTAAGCAGCACAGAAAAGGGCAAATAAAGATTGGCTGCAAGAATAACATATGCCCAGGTACTTTTGCCCCCGTAGCAAAAATCAAAAGCTGGCACCCATGAATATATGCACAGTAAGTGGCCACATATTTTAAAGTGAATATAAAAATGTAGTTCAATTGACCTTCTCATTAAAAGAAAGAGTGCAAGACAAAATAGCATTGGACATTTAAAAAAGTAATGAACACAAGAAAAAAAAAAAGAGGGATAAATATGCTGGTGCTCACCTTTTAAACCCAGCAATCAGTAGTGAAATATCCATGGAAAAGAAATCCAAATATGAAAAAAGTGCCTGTGGTCTTGTGGTTAAGCGTCTGCACTGGAAACATGACAACCTGTGTGAAATCCTGTTATCCAAATACTTGAGCAAGCTTACCAACCTCAAAGAATGGGGCTGCAGCCACCCTCTGAAAAAAAGTTACGTTGTCCACCCACGTGTCCTGGTGCCCTAAATCGGGAAAATAAGTGCACCAGTGTCCAGAATTGAAAACTCTCTTGCCACATGCTGGGCAAATACTCCTGAGTTACCCACCCTCTCATCATTTCCCCTCTCCACCCCCATGTCTGTCTTTCAACAATGCTCTGCTATAAAGCTTACTTTGCACGTCTTTTCACAGCCTAGACTTTAGGAGTCCTTGCCTATCTTGTTCTGAGCTCTTTCAGGGTCAGACAGCAGTTTAAAAAGGCAGGTACAAGCTGGGAAAAGTCAAGAGTTCTTGTGGGAATGTTCAGCAGCAGACAAGTAACACATCTTGTGGAGGTAAAGCACCAGGGAAGCCGGAAGGCACTCCCTGTAGGCTCACAAGCTTTAGGCCTGGGTGAATGCCGTTGTGCGAACTTCCAACTTTTAGAATTTACACGCCAACAGCACAGGAGTGAAACGACGACTCAATCAAGTATTCCAAAGGGTCACACACTACCTCAGCAGTAGAAGATATAGCTGGCAGATGCCTTCACGATACAGCAACTGCAGGACACGGCCACAGAATTCTTTGTCTGGAGACTAAGGAAGGGACACTGGAAGGGATTTCTCTGCAGCAGTTGGGAAGAAAGGCTAACCGCTAAGGATTTTTCATTGCTTCTCGTGGCTCTGTGGATTTTGACGCCTTCCCTGGGACACCAAGGATGAACGATTACCGCTGGCTGGATTTCTCCCTCTAGCACGGTCCTGCACTCCGGTGAGGGGACTCAGAGGAGTGGACTCCTGCTTCTAGAGGTCCACAAAGGTACCACCGAAGTTTCAGCGAGAATCATTCACCAGAAGACAAAGCACTCCAGAGTGGTCATGGGTCCCCTGTTATTGGCGTTCTGCAACACAGGAAAGTGACAACACATCAGAGGATGGCTCGTTTTGCAGATCATTTTGAGGCTGATTAGTCCCACCAGCCCAAGGAAGAGAGTCGTCCTCTTCGGAGCTCGCAGTAGCGGTTACACAGCAGGCTTCTCTGATCCTCTGGAAGTCGCCGCAGACGTCTTGTTCCTTCTTTCTTGTTGGATCTTCGGTTCCAGTAGTCAGCTTGTCTTCAACTCAAACATCCAGCCCTTTTGTAACTGGTTCAAGGCAGGCATGCCAGAATAGAAAGAATAGTGGAGTTTCCAACTCCTCCCCTGCTTCCTGTCCTCACAAACACAGTGGAGCCTGGGTGGGTTTGCCCAGGGTCTGTGACGGAAGACTATAACCCAGACAAAGGACTGTCCCACCCTGAATGGTAGGAGAAGGGCCAAGAAAGGACACACAACTGGAAAATGGCACAAAAAGAAGACATGGCCATTTTGGGAAAACGGTCACCCAAAGGTGCCTTTACTGAAGCTGTGGATACAGCCTGCAAGTAAGTTGCACAAAAACAGTAGAAAAAAATCCAATGAGACCAGCCATTTTGGTTAAGCTTGTCACTGTAACAGAAATGTTACAGGAGCAGTGAGAAAGGGGATACACTGTAACCCCTCAGCATCTCACATAAAGTGGTGTGTGCTGATCTCACAAAGGGCAAGTTAAGTATAGGGTATCTCATCAACAACTAGACAGAAAAAACAACCAACTAGGGGAAAAAAGCTAGTGCACCCTTTTTCAAGAAGAACAAGAGCTTTATTTTGTATACAAAAAGGAAAATGGCGACAATCACATTATGAGTCCACTGACACAGAGCTCTCTTTCCTCCTTCAGATGGGGGCTACTTTGTTAACACAGAAATTGTCATTGATGACGCATTTCAATATACAGCATTAATGCCCCACCTTTATTGGCTACGCCTATATACATGCTAATGATTACTTATGGCCAGGTGCCGATTGGTTATGACGTCTTCCCGGTCATCTTCTCCACACGTGGGTTAGGAGTTCTTCACCTCGGAGCGCTACAAGGTAATTGGTTAAACTTAAAAGGGCAACATCCTATCTCCACTTCTAACCACTTGATGTGCACCTACTCGTCAATATGAACTCAGCAGATATGTTTGTAATTACCAGACTGATGTCAAAGTTATCAACTCTTTTCTCATCCCAGACACTTAGGTGTCCTCCTCATGCCTCCCTGTTGTAATCCTTTAACTTGGAATCACCCTTTGCTCTCCCTGTGTTACACTTCAGGCTTCCCCACGGGCCTCCTTGCAGAATAGGACTTCTTTACAAGCTCCTCTATGGACCAGATACAGGCTGCCATGGCGCCTGTACAAACTACGACGGACTCCGGGTCAGCTGACACGTCTTGTACGTGGAAGACGTACGGCAAGACACGCCCCCTTACGATTATAAAACCACCGTCTTCCAAGGGGCTCGTTGCTGCTAATTAGAGTTACAAGCTACATGCGGTTACGTCCGTTACTTCTTTGTGTCTTCCCACACGATTCCTCATCTGAATTCCTGGTTTTGACCCTTGCCTGACTATTGGATTGGCTTGTCTCCTCCTTTATTCCTGTCGTGCTCGTCTGGTTTTTGGACTCGGAACGTTACTGGATCCGGCTCCCTTCTGTCTCTTGCGGTACTTCATTCCAGGTTGCCGCCTCTGCATACAGAACCAAAGCAGAGAACTTGCTGTCAACTATCTGGAACTTTTCTACACCTAATCTGGATACATGTGTGCTCAGGTACATACTTAATTGGCAAAACCCATCTCTGCTACTATTTCTCTCCACAACTTGTTTGGATATTTTGTCTACTGATTCTGGGACATTGAGTGACTATCTTGTGAACTTGCCTTCAAGTGCATATAAACGCTCTGCTGAAACTGCACCAACCCACCACTAGTGCGACCCTCGTGCCATCCGGGGCTACTTCCCTATACTAACATTCCTGTTTGTTATTTTCTCCTTTCATTGTCTTCTGTTTCCTGGATTCCTTTCCTCAAAATATCCTTATTCAGGTTAGTTGTTACCAATTCGATATATAAGTTGGGACTGATACTTTAAAAAGGCTCTTTTAGACCATTCCCACTCATTTTGTGTTATATTCCTTGTAGATCCACCCCGGGGAAGCTCCACTCCAATACCTATCTAGGTAGTTTCCCATTTAATTCAACTGTTCTGATTATTTGCCTCAACTTCAACACTGTCTAATATCTTTGTATTCCTTTGCAGCATGGTATTGGCGGTGTGTGTTCTCCCCGCTCTTTTATTCAATTGACACCTCTGTCTGTCCCAACTGAAACAGCAGAGAGGTACATTGTAGAAAAGAGCCCCTCTTTGAGGAATCCTGAGTCTAGTACTCAGGGGAGCTGGGATGGAAGGCTGAATATCGATTCTTGTACCACCATCATCTCCAAGGTCACTCCTCTGCATCTTCGGCCTATTTCGGAGTGGTGAGTAACACCCTGGCACACATCACAGACATTGTTGTGCTCAGCCCCCCCCTCTATCTGCTACCCCTCCCGGGGGATGAACCTAGGGTCCCACTAATCCAACCAGTTCAAGAAGGATTTAAGAGCGCTATTCCTGGGCAATCACTAGTTCAAATATAATTACAATTTTTCTCGGGGGTTGCGGGGGTGCTAGTGTCCTAAATCTCAGTTCCTGTTTTGGCAGCTCAAGACACTCACATGAGTGTGGTCTTCGTACTGGGCCGCAGCCCGTCTCCCATTCAGCTTCTAACATTCCTACCTAATTATTCAAAGGGCTAATTTGATACAATTATGCGTGGGCCTAGGTGCATGTTCTTTGCCATGGCTGGAGATTGAGATAGTCACATGAAAGATGAGGCCTTGTTGCTCTGTGTTTCCAACACTGCCTGCGAGGATTCAGGCCTACTCTTGAATACAGCCCTAGTTCATGTCATGAATGTCGCACACATGCAATGTACTTTAAATTACACTATAACAAAGTAATGGTTAATATTTCCCTATATAAATTGCTAAGATACACGTGTTCCCCATCCACTACTTCCACCCATAAGTTCCTTCTCCCCCTACATCGTCCTCTACACACCCTCTGCAGTTTCATATATTTTTCGCAATCTAAATTGTTTAGGAGGGGCGGTGGTCTGAGCGTGCATCCCTACATAAGATTAAAAGTATCCTACTACCCTTGAGAACATGTGTAAAGAGGGAAGCCCAAGGGGCTCCAAGCAACACTGCAAAAAGGGTGCTGTGTGCTGCAAAAGTAAAATACTGATGTAGTCAAGTCACTTAGAAGAAAACCTAACTCCAGTGATAAAAGTATAAAAAGAGTAAAATGTGTCCCACTCACTCAGGAGACTGACCCAAACATCCAGAATTCCAACAATAAGTGCTGGGGGTCTCAAAGGTAGAGATTTGTCATAAAAATGAAAAATCAACCCAACACTTTCTACAGAATTCTCTTTGCCTGTGTATAGATAAATAAACCTTGATTTTTACAATACATATGTGTATCAGTGTTTCTTTGGACCATATGTATGCTACAGGTTCTTTGTAACCATCTACAGCCCTCTCTCCCTCCTAAAATAAGCCTGACTGCTCTGTCCACGCTACCAAATAATTAAGTTGTACAGCTCTATACTAAGAGTTTGAGTCTCTGTATTGCCCCTATGATTGTTTTATAAAGCCCCTGGGTGGACTTTAGAAAAATAACAAGAAGGATTCTTCCAGTGACCAGAGCCCTCCTGCCTACTCCCTCCCCCTTCCCTCCTTACTGACACCAAAGGCCCTTTAGACATTGTACGGAACAGGACGGCGTCCTCTCTTCTTTTACCCTCGGTATCCTCTTCACAGGTGGCCAGGAAAAGGACATCGCTTTTGGATTCCGACTTGGGGGTGGATATGCAAGGGAGGATCACCTGGGTGGAGGAGACTTGGGGAGTGGGAAAGAGGACGTTCTTAGGTGAGACACAGTATCCCCCATTTCCCTTTCACCATGAACCCTCCCATCCCTCAAGCCGTCATGGGCTTTTGCCAGCCTTTTTTCTGTGACTCCCCTAAAGTATTCCCCAAATTGCACCAGTATGGTACTGGGACAAAGAAGAGGACAACTAGACAAACACATCCTCCTTTTGCTAAAGCAGACACATATCCAACTCATTTAGATACTGGGACGAAGAAGCGGACAACTGTTACATGTCTTTATATCAAAACTTATATAACAAATGAAAGTTTTACCAACAATTATATATTGAATGCTCATTCACCGAATTCCTATCTATGAGGTTAAAACAGTTTAAATATCTAAACAGGTTTACCAAAAAAAAACAATATTGAAACGGCCTTAGAAACTCTGAGAAAAGGACCCTGAAAGATTGAAAGAATATGTGTTATCCTTCGAAAAACAAGAAAAAATTGTATACTTGAACAGTATTGCATTTAACATAAAGTGTTTAAAAAATTGAATATGGATTTACCACAGCATACTGGAATACATGAGGAACCCAAGTATCCACAAACGGATCCGAATCCAAAAGAATGTAATCCAAAGAAGGAAAAGCAAAAAACCAGGAATCCAAGTAAAAAACCCATAACAGATCCAAAGGAGCACTCTGTTAAAACCATCAGAAAAAGCAAGAAAAACATCCAAGAATCCAAGTAAAAAACCGTAACAGATCCAATAGAACTCTCTGGGAAAACCATAAGGAAAAGCGAGAAAAAAAATCCAAATGAGTTCCAAGAAATCAGAAAAAACAATTGCAATCCATCTGATTTTTTTTTTAATATTTCAAAACCAGAAAGAAAAAAAATCAATTTGAAGCATACAAAATCAGAAAAAAGCAGGAACTCCACAGAAACGGAGCGTGGAATCCACAGGAAGAAATCCAAAATAGCCGAAAGGAAGAAAAAATAAACATGGAAAAAAGAGACGGAACAGCGACCCCAGGTAGCCAAAAAAGATAGTGCCACGAAATAAAAGTTTAATTATTAAATAAGTTACAATTAAGATATTTATAGATTTTTAACATAGAACAAATAGATAGCATATACAGAATTTGAGTTTTTGATGTATAATAAGTCAAAATAAAAATCAATATTAAGGTAGTTCAATAAAAGTCATTCAATGAAAAAGATCTCAGAGAAAGTTCTTTCGATATAAAGACTGTATACCGAGGACACCTAGAACAACACATATCCATTTTGTGAAAACGAAAATACACCAACCACAGCAAAGTACTGGGACGAGGAGGAGGACAACCAGAGCAAAGTAGGACTACCGCTTTGCCATGAAAATGGAGGCGGGAGCTTTAAAAGCTGGAAGCCCAAACTGAATGGGGTCAGCTGTACAAGAGGGGTCAGCTGTACAAGAGGGGTCAGCTGTAGGAGAGCAGTCACTGTAGGAGAACGCCCACAAACTGCTGGTTGCAGGCGGACTGCTCCGGTGTGGTGGCGTGGCAGTAGAAGTGCTTGAGACCCGTGGAAAAATACAGAGCATATGCAGCGGTTAGCAAAGGTACAGGACTCTGGAGGCTGGTGGCAAGCCATAAGGAGGAAGCCTGGGGGGACCACCGAAACGGTTGCGAGAGTCCTGCTTCGCTGTGGAAGCACTGCTGTGTGTGTGCGAGCCACAAGAAGACCACTGGGAGAAGACGTGAGGGACTGCACAGAGAGACAGAAGCCTGTGGCGGCACAGAACCTCGCAAGGAGCTGTAAGGCTGCTTGGAGGGTGCAACCAGGAAAGGGGAAGAGTGAACCTGGAAGGCAGTGATCAGAATAACGCTATGAGCGTTAAAATAAATGGAAAACATGCAGTGCTATGAACGTCAAGTTTAAGCATACTTAAAGGCATTTTGAATACCAAACGAAATCAAAGCAAGGTGGGAACACTCTTACTTTTTGAAAGGAGCGAAAGAAAGAATGTGAATCAAATTGAAAGGAAGTTTTTGAATGTATTGAAATAATGAACTGCATTAACCGAAAACAAATGCCGGCAAACCCAAGAAAGGACACATAGTTGAATGCATGATATATTCAGCATTGGGCCAAGCCAAGAAAGTGCAAATAACTGTATATAATAAGGAAACAAGCATTGGCGGGAGCAAAGCGAACATAAGAAAGCGTAACAAGCGCATGGTGGTTAACAAAGCCACAATACAGTGTTAGGAGATTGTGACATGTGCCTAAGGCAAGCCCCACTGCTGAGGAGAAGCAGTTGACTGGTGTTAAATGGAAAAGTAGTTAAGGAGGGGTGCCGGTTGCGTGACCAGTAATGGGTGGACCATGTGGTCTGACAACTGCACCTAGACCGGGTGCAACCTTGAATGGAAAAGCTACTGAAAATACCTAAAAGGAAGCAAAGACCTTTTTGTAACTTTGAAGTCAAGGGGAAATCTTGGGGAAAGAAGGCCCCTGCTCTGTTTTGTTTAAAAGCTGGAAGATTTCAACTCATGGGGAAGGGAACCAGTGTTTCATGAACTACTTCGAACTTGGGCAAGGGGAGCTGATTACACGCCAGAGAGCAGGAGAAGAAGCTCTGACCTTTACTTTGAACACTATTCATTTTTGATGCCGACATCCCTACACATTCTATGCAGTTAGTTGTGAGGGCAAGTATACGTTTTTGGACACATACAGATGTTTGTACTTTGGACTTCCTGGCTTTTGGGGAGAATTCTCTGTTAAGGCTAATTTCCGAAACCTAGTTAGTCCCCCAGCAGCTTTGCTGGATTTTTTGGGGTTTATTTTTTTCTCCTGCTAAGAGTGAGACTCTTTTTCCCCACTCTTAGACATGATTTGAGATATCCTTTGACTTCGTAATGTGTTTTATGGGCTATGGGGTCTTTTACTCCATAAGGTTTCATGTATTTTTGGTAAGTGTGTTACACAGCACCCTCAGTGCAGTAACACAGGGGTGTCATAGTGACCCCCAAACATAGACTCCATACCCTGGGACTGACTACTGTCTCTCCCAGGGCATGTAAAGTCACCATTGGCTTTACTAGTCTTAAATTATGAACAGAACCAGTACAAGCCATCATATTGTGGAAGTACTGGTAGGGGTAATTAGATTGCCCCTGGGTCTGTTTTGTGAGGGGGCACTGTGCAGTTCCCCCTCGTCGAGTTTCTGGCTGGTGGCAGTGGTTACCACGTGAAATATCCCACCGGAATATTTCCTATTGGATTTTCCCATTCATTTTAAACGCACCCCATTTTTGGTCCAATGTTAAAGATACCGCCGGGTTATTTATTTAATATTTATTCCCAGGTTGGGTCTTTTTGCCAGGACTCGGTTTTAAAATGGCGTTTGTGTTCGCCTCTGTAACTCCAACACAAGTCGAGCCCTTTGTTCCACTTTTTGGCGGGCTTCTCCACAGAAGCCTCCAAAAGTGGTGCCACTCTGTCTGGGTCTACAGGATGTGTGTGGGGGGGGGGGGTTAAGGCACCCTGGACTGAGTTATCTCGGCAACTCAAGTCGCACTCTTGTGTGATTGGCCCAGTGGTGAGCCGCCCGGCTCACCACTTAGCATGTTTGAGTGACAGGTAGGAGTGATGAAGGGGGGTTTTCTGCATAAAAGCAGGGCTTTGGGGACTGGAACTTCAGAAGTCGCCACAGCACCAAAGAATCCGAAGAGGGAGAAGCTGAGCCGACCTGCAACGACGACACCACCGGTGGAGCCCTGCTGAACTGTCTCACCACTTCCCAACGACAGAGAATATCTTCATCCCGGAGTCTTCTTCCTCTGAACTGGTGGGGATAACCAGTTCGCCCTCCTTTTCGCCTTCCAGGATCGTCTCGAGGTCGAATCGCCCGTGCCAAGCACCCCCGCGGCCGGATAGCCACGCTTCACCACTACCACGAATAAAAGGGTAGTACCTTTTAACCTGGAAACTCTGCGGCTGGTTTCTTTCCTGGCAGTGCAACGACCTCCAGCTTTCCTACACGTCGAGATCTTCTCTTCCCCTGGACGAAGCACCAACTTGCACCCGCTGCCAGGAACAACTGCCCCCGCTGGAGCTTTCTCACCATTTCAGGTACTGTGTCCCGCCTGGTCTCCCTTGCAATAGACTGTTCAAGGTGTCCCGTAAATCATTGACTTTCTATCCTGGGGTGACTTGGTACCTGCTAACTAACTTTTTCTGAACTGATCCAACCCTTTTCGAACTATCTGCAGCGACTCTTTAAAGTACTATTCAACTGTGTGATCTTGGACACATTCCGACTTGCTCTCTCCAAGAGTGAGCCTGGCCTCTGACCTTCTTGCTCCTCAGTAGGCTCTGCCTTTTCTGACTTGCTCTGGTTCTCTTAAAGTATTGGTAGTGTGTATTTTCCTAATTCTGCCTCCTTCCATCCCTTTTTAACTAACTTATTGGAGTGCCATCTTAGGTTAAGCGCTCACCTCTGTCTGTAAATAAGTGGTGTTTTAACTAAGACGTGTTCAATAAGTAATCAGGGATGTATATATATTAATAGTGACTGTTTGAACTTGCTTGCCATATTAGTGTTAGTGTATTTTACAAAGTATGTTTTTAAATAAATAATTATATACTTTTATACCCAAGCTCTGGTCAGTGTTTCCTTGTGCTACTGTATCTTTGTACCTATCTTGTATACTCTATATACTGTCTAACTCTTCTTGAGAGAGGTCTGGCTGCTCAGCCACAGCTACCAGGTAAATCTGGGTGGTACAGACTGCTACCAATTGGGTTTACTGCCAACACCTGCAGTTTTAAGCCTTTTGCAGTGGTCCCTAAGGGAACTGCACAGGTTTCTGCCTAACACTGGCGCAGACTATCCGTAGTTCTTTTAGGTAGGGAAATCCCACCTTAGCATAGGGCAAGTTAGGCATTACTCCATCCTGCCTCTGAGTTAATAAAACTTTGTTCAATGAAATTGAACCTGCTGTTTTTTGTCTGATGTCTTCACAACATGCAACACCCTGGGTGTGCTCCTTTGATACCTGGGCCCAGGACAGCTGCCTGCTGTGCAACTGTCTCTAGGGGAGGGCGATACCAGCCCTCACAAAGCGGACCAACGGGAGGCTTGGTCCTTGTGGTCTCTGTCCTGCCTTTTGGCAGTATCGTGTCCTGCCTTTTGGCAGTATCGGCCCGTCTCACCCAAATACATATTCCCTTCCATAGTATAGCTGATTCACAGAAGCTGACACATGTGCAATATCTCTTTGGATGTGACGGCTGTGATCGTAAGAAGTGCTGTGCACTATGCCTAAACTCAGGCACAGCTTATTTTAAAAGATTGCCCTGACATGACAACAGCATGTGCTACTCATGATCATGTTTATGGTACAGGAGGCAGATCTTAAATGCCACCCCTGCACAACAGGGACTTGGCTATCGCTGCAGCAGTCATCTTGTGACCGTTGAACCTGCTCTCCACCATGAACAGAGCAGGAGCTGCGGATCAGGCCACTGACGCAGCAGGGCACAAGAACACTATGATTTTTGCATGGAGGTAGTAAAAAAGGAGGATCTGGTTAGCAGATTACCCCTTTGGAGAAGAACTCACCCGCATCATTTTATGTATTAATTCAAACCCAAAAAGCCAGGGCTCTGCACCCTTGCCAGATGGCAGCGTCTCACAAAGTTGCAGGCAGTCTACTGTGTCCATGTGAAGGTAATCAACAGCACCCCTCCCCGAGTGCAACCATTTTTAAAGTGGAGCCATGATGACATAACATCAAGCTAATTTAGCCACTACCCTAACCTTAACAGAATCAGGTTATAAAACACAGGTATGTCGATTGTATTTTTCAAGACCATCTAGCTGACCATCAGCTACTCTTGGGGTTCAAGGTTAGACATATATATTGGGAGATTGTGAATGGGTAGGCGTTTGCCCTTGCACATATGTGTACTCACCATAGTTGCTAAACATGCATCCCAGCATTCCGCAGAGTGGGCCATCTGTCTCCGTATACCAGCATCCACACTCAGACTGAGCATCACAGCAATGAACTCTGGTACAACAGCCGGGTTGATTGTCTTGATATTTCTCTAAAAAGAAATATAAACAGAAATGAAAACGGTACCTGTCGAATCTACACACAACAGTAAGCCACTTTCAATGTGCACACTCCAACAACTGCTATAGTCAGATGCTCCACAGCAAACACTGCACAATGGAAATGCAGAAAAGGAAGTGGCAAAGATAAACAGTGATAAGGAAGCAGCCACAAGCATGATGCAGGAGGGGGTGCAAAGAAAGGCCAACCAGAATCAGGTTCGCTCTTATGAAAATCAAAATGATCACATTACTCGTTTTTTCTTTACAAGGAAACCTGTAAACTTGCACATGCCCACAAAACATGCAAGCCCAGAAAGGCCATTTGCATGTGGATAAGCTCCAGTGTACGACGGGACCAAAAAGGGATTGTGCACGGATGCAGGAGGGGGCGGGGTGGGGGAGAGGTGGTGGTTGAAGAGAAGATGTGACCAGTGCAGATGTCAGCACATGCCCGATTCAATTAAATACTCTCACAGAAGCACTTCCCTAGTACTTGACTTCACCCATGCTTGATCAAGACAGCGCCAAGTTGGGTGGAGGAAAATGCTGATAAGTGACATGGGTCATTGCTCAATCCAGTCTGCCTCACTGGATTCCATATAGAAATCTGCGTGCACAGCATGTGTTGTGCAGGTTTCACTTACACCCTCATTTTCGACGTAGAAATGGAAGATCACATTTCATTGAACAAGTATTTTAAGGCCATGTGCCAGATTCTTAAAAATAATACTGCAAATGAAAGGCGCCCAGAGAATCCTTACTCTCAAAAGTGACCTGTGTATTTCAGGAGGGGCAGGACCAATAAGCACTGCCCAGCACATTTACATACATTCGTGTCGGGAGCATATGAAAGGCTCCCTGCAACCATGCTGCTACTGGTAGCGACTTTCACCGAGAAGGAGTGCTAAGGGGGTGCATGTTAAAATGCTCAGTAACACCCCTCTTCTATGCGCTAATGGGAGTAGAGGGGAGGCGTCGGAGATGCGCTCTTTCAGATGCCCTTCGTGAATTAGGCAGCCACATTTTTTGGCACAAGGCCTGAGACGGGCCTGCACATTTCCCAAAAAAGTTTCACAATCTGGCCTCTAGGCTCTAGGAGATGATGGTAGAAAACACACGAGTGGCTAACTGGGAACATGGCGACAACTGCAGGCCCTAGCAGGAGAAACCAGGCGTGCCATAAAGGCCCCAAAGCACCAAATATGGATTCATGCAATGGGGCAGGTGTAGGTGCGGCAGCCCTGGTTCCAGGCTCTCCATCCATAGGTGAGGAGAACCAATGCGGAGTGTTCCTCTCGGCAGGTCACACACCTGCATCAAAGACCTGTGAGCAGCTCTAAGGGAACCGGCCTGCATTAAGAATGTAAAGCTGGAGGGGAAGTCCATTTTCAAAATGTGACATAGTTCCTTTAGTTTGCTTTTTCTCTGTTTAGGGTTTTAAAATGCAGACTGGACAATCTTTGAAGTCCTGGCAATGGAACTCTTTGCACCTGAATGTTCTAGTGTCATACTAGATGTCTTGGAAGCAGAATGTTCAGCCTGCCCCAGGGCTTTATTTGGAACAGGATGAATTACGCCATAAAAACCAGATCCATTTAAAACTCAGAGTAATGATGGCGAGAATGCCTGTCAAAAAGGGTCAGTGTCCAGAGTAAACCACCTGGGAAAAAGGAATCCAAGATGGCTGCTGTTAGGGAGATGTATCATTTGTATGCTAAATCCCCTCTATCTGTGCGAACCCCAGCACATTTTGCTGGACTTCTGGACCTTTTTCTTCTTCTCCTGTATGAGGGGAGTCTTTATCCCCCCCATTCATTCTTTTTGCTCGGACCATGCAAACTATATTCACTGTGTTTTAACTTTGTTTTATGGAGTCCTGCTTTCCTCCATCCATTTTGTAGCACACAGCACCCCCTGTGCAGTGTTGCTGGGAGCACTTTGGACTCTCCTTTTTAAATTTTTATTTTCCTTAAGAACTACTGTCCTCAAGGTTAGAGGGATACTTTTTATCTTCCTTAGCGTTTCCCTTTGAGAGATCAGCACACAACACCCTATATGGAGTGTATCCCCCCTTCTCTCTGCTCCTGTAACATTTGTGTCACAGTGACAAACATACAGTCAGGCTGGCGGCAGTGGACGTGTTTTACCGACTTTTGTGCAGTTCTTGCTCGTAGACTGTCTTCACAGCTGTAGCTATGCATAGAAGGGTTGCCATTGAACCAAAATGGTGGCTTCTTTCTTTTATCGCCATTTCTTGTTTGGTTGTTCTTTCTTGGTCCTCTTTCTGCCATCCTGGGTGGGGGAGGTCCTGGTTGGAGTTTCATCTTCGGCAAGAACCGTTTGTGTAGCCCGCTGAAGCTCCAGTGAGTCTGCGAGACAGGAAGCACGGGAGGATCCCGAAACTCTACTATCCTTTGTCTTCTGGAGTGCCTGAAAGAAACCAGTTACCATTGTGGGGATTGCTGTCCTGATTGGACAGCCACCCGCCCCTTTCTGTAAACTGCAGTTTGAGTTTGCAGAGGATGAGTGTGAAATCCTGATAAAAAGTTGAGGATCCTGAGGCAGAAGACAAGTCGACCAATGGAACCGAAGAAGACTACCAGAGATGCCTGCAGCCCCTTCCAGCAACAGCAAAGAGATCACTCCTGTCTTGACCCATTTTTCATAATTGACAGAGGGGCTCGGAAGAGCAAGACGCCTTCCCTTTGCTGGTGGGACCAATCCACCATAAGACCTGCAAGACGAGCCACCCCACGACGTGCTGTGAACTTCCTGGGCTGCAAACCGCCAATACCTTGGATCCTCCGACCCTACTGCAGTGCATCGTCTTCCCGTGAACAAATCCTCCCAGAACTTTGGCGAGCTCCAGTTGTACCTCCAGAGACAAGATCATTAGGTGGGTACTCGGTCCAAAACACCACTCACTTAAATCTATGTGTCTATATATATATATAAAAGGGAAATTTCGGGATATGTGTGTGTCTGTTGGAAATGTTTAGCATACTTCCCAACCTGCTACAAACACGAAATTTGGCATGTGGGTAGGTTCTATGGTGTAGACAATACAAAAAGTATAAAATATAAATATACCTTAGTCTAAATGTTTTTTTTGTGTAGGAATTACTGTGTGAAGCACGGTTACAACTGCTAGTCTAAGAATAAGGCAAAAGATAGTCCTTTGTCCATTGTGAATGGCAGCAAGTCTAAATTAACATTGTTTGGGTGATAGGAGCTGATGTGGGCTTTTGCAACTGAAAGTCCTCGCAGTTTCACCATCAACCGTTCACCAAGGAAACAAAATGACCCAATGCCCTCTTTTTAAACTACCCAATTTCTTTCTGTATCTGCTTGGCAGCATAGAGATGCAAACTAACCAACCCTACTAACAATTTCCCTTTCTGCATACACCTTTCAAACTCCAAACCAAACACAACCAAAATCTACAGCACAACAAACCGCACAAACTTCACTACATTGCAACAACAAAACAAAAACACGCATAGTCTTGCACAACATTACACAACGACTACCGGCCGCAAACACCCCAGGCCCAGCCAACGGACCCAACGGGCTGAGGCCGCCAACAGCACATCACTGCTCTCTTGCACTTTTCCTGCCTCCTCCCACTAACTCAACCTCCCCTCCTCTTTCAGAGCCGCCAGAGCGCCAGGGGACCACTCCGGTGGTGATAGTGCGCGGTACAAATGTCCTTTTACATGAACATGAATGGCAACGGTTAGGGTTGTTCCTCCCTTCAGGAATGTAACTATCGGCTACCAAGTGTTCCATACCCTGGCGTGCGGTTCAATACGGCCCACGCCTGATTGATGCAGGCCCCATTATGTGGGAGGTGTCGCTACTTGCCCTGCTGTTCACCCTCCTCTGGCGCAATCGACGAATGCAAGCACCTTCTAGCTGAGATTCACTGCCGTAGTAGCTCACAGAATAAAGCGGCCGTGCACAGCTCTATGGGCTGCTGTGCATGTGGCGGAAACGTGCATCCGACTTTAAGGTCAAATGCACTTTTGTCCGGTGAGCGACCGAGCATTTCAATCCTTCTCGGTAGAAAAAATGTGCTCCTCTGCGTTTGGGTAAAAGTGCCAACGTTTTACTTTTATTTGCAGCGGTAAGAAGCGGCGAAACCACACGATGGCTGTAGAAAGCGCAGAGAGTTGGCAATAGACCGCTACAAGGAAGAAATATGTTGTGAACTTTTTCGAGTTGCCAAAATGCACAGTCTTTATGTTTGGTAGCGTGAATGTTCACCAATGTCTCTCACTCCACCTCGAAGAAAATATATATATTAAAAGACATCTCGCCTTCTAAATTAAGCCCAATAATTATATTGTATCAATGTATTTTGATTTGTCAGTCCTGGCATTTCAAGTGAAGGGGTAAACTCCACTGCAGAGCTGCGGAAATGTGTAAATCCGTTCCGAGGTGCTGGCTGCCTTTTTCCAGTTGAACTTCGGTTTTCCATATCGGTCTGCAGTCTTCTCTGCAGCATCCCCAACCGCATACATGATATGGGAGAGCGAATTGAGCGACAAGACCTTGTGAGTGTGTTTTTTGCTTTCTGTGTTTTTTTTTTATCAGGGGGAAGACTCAGTGGCAGATTTAAGGCAAAAGGCCCAAGATTGGTGGGTCCTAGAGGCAGAGCTTAGGGTGGGCAAAGTTAATTGTGATCACGAGTGCACAATGGCAAGCTTTAGGGACAAAAGCTATTTTTTATAATGTCTTTATTACAGTTGAATGGAAAGAAAAGGTGTGCACCACTGGTTCAGTTAATTCAACGTAAGTTTGTGTAGAGGATAAGCGTCACTGCTATTTAAAGCAAATTATTGAGGAGCTGTCTGGTGAAAAAGATCCAAGGACACCTGGATCAGAATAAACAATGGAAGAAAAAACTGGGTGGAAACCACGCAGTAATCCAGATGCTCACATAATTAAAGACACCATAATTGGACAGTCAAATATATCTAGAAAACAAATGTATACCTACCACAGTGTTTGGGAATGTAAATATGCACAAAGAAAAACCGTCCTGGTCCCTCTTTAGAGTAGAGCATCTTTTCAAGGAATTACCAGTGTTCACATATCAGAGTAGCAAGAATTTGAGTGATGAACTGATCTCCCCTCGCCAAAGTTCACACAGCAATCCTAAACTGGGGCAGGCAAGCCAGGGGGGTGGGAGGGTGGGTTACCTAGTGTTGCTAGTGGTAGGAGACCCTTTCAATAAACTACAATGACTAATTAGTGTAACATTTCAATAGATCCCCACACTTGCTTTAGCCCTGCAACGTGATATTTTTTACATCAGCCAATTGTTACGTTTTATTCGACAGAGAATTGGAAGTTGCACAAAAATGGCAAGGCAATAAACTGCACTACAAGTGTTAAGGTAGGTGCGCGCTGCACTTTGTGGGAATGTACTAATTTATTCACGTCTAGCCCGTGATGCTTTTGGTCTACTTGCAATAAACTGGGAGGTGAAAAGGAAAAACAGCAAATGGCCGTCATCTTAGGTGATAGCTTTTGCTTAGAAGTTCCTTCTGGGCGCAGAAGAGTTGTGTATTTGCCCTGCCACCCATTCACACCCAGAGTTGCTATGGGGAGCCAACTGCCACTCAGGGTGGAGATAATGGGCCCTTGTAAATGGTGGGAGACCACCAACTGCCTATTCGCTAGAGGGCAAATCGAGCATCTAAGGCACCTCTATAGTAAACGTGGCAGCCCCTCCACCTTAATGGATACAACATTACTCTGTCAGTGTTCACACAGAGAGGCAGGGCCCAACAAGCAGGGCCCCATGAGCGCGGGCTGCCGCAGTCTGACTGTGAAAACAGTTGGGAAGGGAAGGAGGAGAGGGGAGGGGAGGGGAGGGGGGGCGCTTGCCGTGTGTCCGCCTGGCGACTGCTAAATCTGCCCCAGAGCAGACTGCAAGTGAACTTTGTTGAACTTGCAGGCGACACTGGACAAGCTGGCGAGAGACAACCCACCTGCTCGAGGTCACTCGGTGCGGCAGAGGCTTGTCCGCTTACCTGTCTGTGTCACGTTGCTGCATGAATGCAGCGGGTGCTTCATTCATAGGTATCCAAGGCCACGGAGGCAGGGTGGGGGGGTGAGTTTCGTGGACTGAAAATTAACACCACGGTATCCCTGGCAAAGAAGGGCAACAGTGTCCCTCGGGGTGGAGGGAAGGGGGAAATCCTCAGTGGGAACGAGAGTGTAGCCACAGAGAAAGGGTGGGGTCGAGGGGGTTTCATGGACTGAAAAGAAACATCATGGTATCCCTGCCAGAGGAGGGCAATGTTGTCACACGCACTGGAGAGACAGGGCAAATCCTCTGTGGGAACGAGAGGGCTCCTTCCCAAGAGAATGCAGTAGAGCGTGTCGCTGCTGATGACCTGGCTGAGGAAAGCAGATCACTCCACTCCAGCGTTGAAAGTCACACAGACACATGACATGCGACAGTACTCTTGATTTGTAGAAAATGTTAAACAAGCCACTATTGGATTACATCCACGTAGTACAACAAGAATGAACACTTGGTGTTGGCGATTGTATGCCACAGCATTTCCAGTTATCATGGCAACCACAAAGACTACTTCTTGGAACCCCTTTCCTTCTTGCAGCAATTGTTTTGGCGATATTAAGCCTCAAAACCCAAAAAAATTAGAGTTACTTTTTAATAGAGCATATTTGCAATCCAGAATAAAATTGATAGCCTAAAAAGGTTTCAGATTCTCTAGCCGCCTTAGGAAGAGGTGATTTTTTTATTTTTAAAACGCATGTCATGCAATGAAAAGACCCAGGTTTTAGACATAAACCCTGTGCTTTAAAACTCTAAAGAACAGAAAGAAATCAGGAAACCTAAAGAAGTTGTTCCAGTATGCATATGATTAAATAGGGAATGTATGACAGGGGTTCTTTAAAGAAACATTCATGTTTTGATAGTCATCAGTGAAGAAGTGCTCAAAATAGCAAAATGCTGGACTGTAGTAACACGCAAAAATTAACAATATCCAGTTTATTCCATTTGCTTGTATGACTAGTGAGCCCATGTAATTCAATGCCTCATTTGGAAAAAAGCAAACCAAGATCAAATAACTTCCTACGGTAAATTAAACTGGGTAAATCATGGCCTGTTCATGTTTATTGCAAGCCTCTTTATTTTACCCGTCCTTCACTGAGGTGTAACAAATAAATGAGTACATTTATTTTCTTCCAGCTGACTGCTCCAGAACAGTATCCTGTGTGGGGAAGTACACTGCCTTTCTCGCCTCTCAGCAAAACACAACACAAACCACTACGGGCATGGACTGGTAAGCAATTCCTACGGCACCATGAGTAGAACACCACAGTGAGGTCTCACTTACCAGCACATCTAGGAATGAAGGCAATGCAGTCTTGCAAAAGTTTGATCTCAAGTGGATTTTGCACCTGTTTAAGAAAAAGGAAACACTTTTACGCAAAATCTCATTAAGCCAAAAACCAGGCTCACTGAAAACAAAGGCCCATGACTTCTTATGATTCCCCACTTCTAGGATGGCAACTAGAACAAATTGAATCTCCCAGTGAATACGTGGTTTAAAGAATAGGATTTTGTTTAACACACAAAATTGTTTCACACCATCATTGCCATAAAACATCTGGAAAATGCAAGCCGAGTTTGGCACCTTTGTGGCCTAGAAATAATGTACTGTAAGGGTGCAGAAGCACGAGTATGACACAGTGGTGGCATTTTGGTTGCTAAATCCTTATATTAAAAAGGAAATAAGTAAAAACCTTACTTGTGCCTATGACAAAGAGGGATTGCCCTACCTTAACAAAAAGACTAAGGACCCTCAGGTTGTCCAGTTGAAATCAAAATAGTCCACCGTCTTGTGTCAAAACACCTATTTCCAACCCTCATACTTGTAACTAATAACAAAGGGATAAAGGGAATTCCTGGTCCAGAGGAATGACTCCCTTCCTCTGGACAATGTCCAATTGTAAGCGGGAACATTGCCTTTGAGATTGGCTCCCTTCTCCTTTCAGTTCTCCTCAAAAAGGGCAACTTAATGCTCCAGGTTCAATCAAAGTAAACGTTCAAAGTTCCAACAAAAAGCAAAGCCAGGGGGAATGACTCCCTTCCCTTGGTCACAAATATTTGCAATGCAAAGAGGGTTCTCCCCTCTTGGCTATCCCCAAAGTTCACAGTACCAAGAGGACACCTTGTCTCCCTTGGCTTCTCCAGGTTCTCACAGACATCAGGGGCGAATGACACCTTTCCCCGGGTTACAATGTTCATAAACATAGCTCCAAGAGGACACCTCTCCTCTCTTGGTTTCTTTCAAACAGCACCAGGCAGAGTGACTTGCTTCCCCTCGTCACAGTATTCGCAATATACAGTTGACCAGCTTCTTATCACCCCCTGCCTGACTGGTACACTCTTCTGCCAAGTGATAGGTCATTCATTCTTCCTCAAACTTGGTCACAGGTAATATTTTCTCCCATTCATTTCTAATCCTGGCACTGTCAACCTGGTCCACCCCTTCACCCAGGTACTGTGTCTTGGAAGACTGTCACGCAGTTCGCTGGCAGCCCCGGTGTTCTCTGCTGCTAGGGACTGTCTTGGGCCCCAGACCCTTCTACTTTGGCTTTTCACATTTGGGTCCCAGACCCTTTTTCTGTTGCTTCTCAAATATAGGTCCCAGACCCCTCCACTTAATAATGTGTTCAGCTGGCAGCCCTGGTTTACGCGACTGCTTTGGTTCCCAAAACCCTTTACTTTGGCTCTTCACATATGGGTCCCAGACCCCTTTCTCAGGTTTGTAGCCTATTGCTCTTAGGCCCAGTGCACTAGCATGCCAGGCATTCTCGCGTGTGCAGAATTCTCTTGGTTTCTTAATGTTAGGGTCCCGACACGTCTTGCAGCCTTGTAATGTCCCTTGACTAGGCCCGGTACACTATCCTAATGTAGTAGGTCTCCAGCTCAGCTTAGACTTCCGTCCCTTACACATTTTGTCCAGTATAAACAAGAAATTCTACTATACATTTATATATATTTCAACAATTATTTATCATTCTTTTCCAATGTAAAATGTATTTATTAATCACTCGTAGTTGACATTTTTCCATGCAGATTAACTTCTTTTAATTTTTTATTTTTCAAAAAATAAAGACAGCGAGTTTCAGGAGTAAACTCCCTTCTTCAGAGGCAATCTATAACATTATTTAGAAGGACAAATTAGTATTCTTAATTCAGGATCAGAAAGTCCACAAATAAAACTGCACACAACCTTATGACAGAAGAAGTTATTAAGGAAGTGCTCTCATTTTTTCAAAATAAAATACATATAAACACCACAATTTTCTTGAATTGTTCCAAACAAATACCCTTCTATTCGATAAAGTATCATTAATGGCACTTAAAGGGTAAGGTAAATGTTTTCTGGGTATTAGAAATCCATCACCAAAAAAACAATCCTAAGCACTGCTTGTGCCCCTAACTGAATAAAGACTAATGGGATACTCCCAGTGAACTCTGCCTTTCTACTATCGCACACCATGATTATGCATAATATGTGCATTTAAAACGTGAAAGTACCTGTAGTAGGAGAACAATCTCTAGTCAAATCCGCTGCAATTAAAGAAGTACAAAGCAAAACTAAATGAAAAAATAAAATAAAAATATCACTGACCAAATCACACCAGTAAAACAATCTCCATCACCACACTGTGGTGAACTGGAAATGGGCGAAGTACCTTAACGGACAAGGAAACAAGTGTCCAATCTGTGGGAGAAAAGAACAAGTTGCTTACCAACTGGTAACCTTCTTTCGACTGGATGTTCCTCCCAAATATTCCTCATCTTTGATATTTGTATCTCCCCAATTTTGCAGATTCGGGGAAAAAACATTCTCGGCAGAGGGCACTGTGCACAATGTCATGGCATCGATGTCCCTCGAGGGCCGTTGTGGAGCATCAATGGTAGTATAAATAGCTTGTGCAGTGCATGTTGGTTTCAGTTTTGTTTTTTCCTTTCATCAATCGAGGAATTAACCAGGCGTAACCCAGACCGCAAGCTCTCAGGGAACGCAGAGTGTAATTCACGTAAATTGTACGGTGGGGTAAATTGGGAGGGGCAATGACAAATATGTAGGAGGAACATCCAGTCGAAAGAATGTTACCAGTTCGTAAGTAACTTGTTCTTCGAATGGATTGTGTCCTCCCACTTATTCCTTATCTTTGATAGACTCTCCAAGCAGTGACAATTTGGAGGAGGGTGGACTATTTAGATTTATCGTGAATAGAATGAAGGACTGCTTTAGCAAAAAGACCTTCTTGAGTAGAAGAGGAGTCTAAGCAGCAATTCTTAACAAAATTATAAATTGATGCCCAAGTAGCCGCTGTGCGCAGATGTCAACTACAGGGACACCCCTTTAAAGAGCCGCGGAAGTTGCCATGCCCCTCGTGGAATGAACTATAAGCCCTTTCCAGCCAGTCTGTAGCACTCTCCAATAGCCAGTGTGATCCACCGGGATATGGTTTGTTTAGTTACTGCCAGGCCCAATTTAGGACCGGTATATCCCACAAACAGTTGATTATCATGGCGAAATGTTGCCATTCTTGCAATATAAAAACTCAGAGCCCTTTTTGGGTCCAGCCTATGCAGCCTCTCTTCCTCTTAGCCCAAATGAGGAGGAGGGTAGAAAGTTGGGAGTGTTATCTTCTGTGACAGATGGAACCAGAGACTACTTTCAGCAGAAGAACAAGTTACGTTCTTACCTGGTAACGTTCTTTCGATGGGATGGTCTGACAACGTATTCCATATCTATGACAGGTAATGTCCACAGCTGTGCTGCTTCAGAAAATCTTTGGCGTCTGTGTCCTGCGTCAATGACGTCGATGCGCCGTCCCCGAGGACCTCCTCCGACGGCCGACGTCACCTGAAGTGATAAGTAGGACGCACGACGCCCATAGCCTCAGTTATAGTTTTTTCCCAGAACGTGTGCCACCAGTTTTCTGCCAGTCAGACACACAAGGCCTTGCGGAACGCAAGCTGTAATCGCAAAAGAAATTCTGCATCGGGGAAGGCAGGGAGGGAGCGATATGGAATACGTCGTCGGACCATCCCATCGAAAGAACGTTACCAGGTAAGAAAGTAACTTGTTCTTCGAGGGGATTAGGTCCTCCGACGTATTCCATATCTATGACAGACTCCCAAAGCAGTACCAAGCAAGGAGGTGGGAAAGAATTTAGAATACAAATTTAGCATACCCAATCAAATTGCGGAATAGAGAACTGCCTTGCCAAAGGCCAGATCTTGCCCTACGATGGAATCGAGGGAGTAGCGACGTAAAAAAGTATGTACTGAAGCCAAGGTGGCTGCATCACAGATGTGACGAATATGAACTCCCCTCTGCAGAGCAGTAGACGCAGCCACTCCCCTGGTAGAATGGGCCCGCAAGCCAGTCGGAGGATCCTTACCCGCCAAGCGGTAACACTCGGAGATAGCTAAAATAATCCAACGAGACAACGTCTGTTTCGTCACAGCTTGTCCCAAACGCTTTCCAGCGTGACCAATGAAAAGTTGATCGTCCACTCTGACCCAGGACATGCGCGAAATATAAAAGCCCAACGCTCTCCTAGGATCAAGCCTATGGAGTCTCTCCTCTTCCTTACAAGGATGTGGAGGAGGATAGAACGCCGGAAGAACAACCTTCTGGCTCAAATGAAATTCCGAAACCACCTTCGGAAGAAAAGAAGGACGAACTCTAAGGACAACCCTGTCCTTATGAAACACAGTGAAGGGTGGCTTAACTGAAAGTGCCTGTAACTCACTCACTCTGCGAGCGGAAGTAACCGCAACCAAAAACACAGTTTTCAGAGTTAACAGCCTCAAAGGGCAAGAATGTAAAGGCTCAAACGGAGCACCCATAAGAAACTTAAGAACAAGGTTCAAATCCCAACCTGGCACCAGAAAAGGTGACGGAGGGAACACATTAGTGAGCCCTTTCAAAAACTGCGAAATTAAAGGAATTTTAAAATAGGAACACTCTTCAGACGAGCGCTTAAATATGGACAGCGCCGCAAGGTAACCTTTAATGGTCCCCACTTGCAAGCCCCTGTGGGCCAAAGAAAGCAAAAAAGACAGAACCATGGGAATGTCACATTCAAAAGGATCCACATTCTGAACTCTGCACCAGTCGCAGAACTTTCTCCAACGGCAACGGTACAGAGACTTAGTTGCCGGCTGCCTGGCCGAGAGCAACACCTCCATCACGTCTTCAGGGAGGTCCCAATCCTTATACCTTTACCTTTCAGAAGCCAAGCGTGAAGATTGAGGGATCTGACCTCTGGATGGAGAACCTGACCCCCTTCCTGTGAGAGCAGATCGTCTCGGTAGGGAAGACAACGTGGAGGGCAGATGGACAAGTCTAGAAGGTCCGGGTACCACGTCCTCCGGGCCCACGCCGGAGCAATGAGGATCATCCGGGAACCAAACCTCCGTAACCTCCACAGCACTTGAGGGATGACGGGGACTGGAGGAAACGCGTGCAGCAGTGGGAACGACCACTCCACCACGAACACGTCTCCTAAGGCTCCTTTAGGAGGAAATTCCCACGAGCAAAACCTTTCGCGCTTCCTGTTGACACTGGAGGCGAAGAGATCCACTTGAGGGGTCTCCCAAAGGGCGAAGATCTCCAGGAGAATCTCCTGAGCCAGCTCCCACTCGTGAGAGATCGAGCTCTGCCTGCTCAGAGCGTCCGTCTCGTTGTCGTCTCCGGCCAGATGAACAGCCGAGATCGAAACTTCCTGTTGGATGGCCCAGAATTCGAGCTGCATCGCCTCCCTGCACAACGGAAGTGACCCTGCCCCCCCTTTTTGTTGAGGTAGTGCATGGCCACCGTGTTGTCCGTTAGAATCAGGACACTCTTTCCGTGCACAGTCGGCAGAAAAGCCTTCAGGGCTAGCCTGACAGCCCTCAGCTCCAACAGATTGATATGGAGTGTGGACTCCGACGGAGACCAACGACCGCTGACTGTCAACTCGTTGGCATGAGCTCCCCATCCCGTGAGGGATGCGTCCGTCTCGATCGTCACCTCCGGCCAGGGCAGCCAAAATGAGGCCCCCTTCATCAGATTGCCCTCGACGGCCCACCACAGAAGGTCCCGGGCTACCGAGGGCGGCACCTGAACAGGGTCCGACAGCCTGCCGGAGGACTGAGACCACTGGAGCTTGAGCGCCCACTGCAAAGATCTCATCCGCAGACGAGCCTCTGGCACCAGAAGAATGCAGGATGCCATGAGGCCGAGCAGTCTCAAGAACTCGGACGCTGGGAGATCCTGGGCAAAATGAAACTTGTGCACCATCTGCTGAATGTGAAGAGCCCTCACCTGAGGAGGAAAACACTGCCCCAGGGACGTGTCGAGCACTGCTCCGATGTACTGGAGCCGCTGCGTTGGTGTCAAATGGGACTTCTTTAAATTGAGGGAGAAGCCCAGCCTGTGAAGGGAGTGGCAGGTGACGGACAGATGATCCAGGACTTGCTCGGGAGAGCTCCCCCTGATCAACCAATCGTCCAGGTAGGGGTAGACGTGAATCCCCCCTTTCCTGAGATGCGCTGCCACCACCACCATGAGCTTGGTGAAAACCCTCGGGGCGGAGGTCAATCCGAACGGCAGGACCCGAAACTGAAAGTGCGAGTCGCCAACCGCGAACCTCAGGTACTTCTTGTGCTTGGGATGGATCGGCACATGGAAGTAAGCATCCTTGAGGTCGAGAGACACCAACGAGTCCTGAAGTTGAAGGGCCTGGAGGACTTGAGAAAGAGTTACCATCTTGAACTTGTCCTTCCTGAGGAGTTTGTTCAGACCGCGCATGTCCATGATGGGTCTCAATCCCCCGTCTTTCTTCGAAATCAAAAAATAAGGGGAATACCATCCCTTGTTCCTCTCTGCTACAGGCACCAGTTCTATGGCGCCTTTCTCCAGCAGGGCTTGAATTTCCTGCGCAAGGAGCGGATCCGGACTCTTCAAAGAGAGGCTCCCTGGTGGATTGTCGTGAGGCCTCTGCCGAAAAGGAAGACAGTAGCCGTGGGTTATGATCTCCAGAACCCACACATCCGAAGTAATGGCTTGCCACTCTACAAGATGCTGCGCCAGCCTTCCCCCAACCGGCGAACCATGGGACCTGGCATCATAACTGAGTGGTAGCGGCTGCGGCGTTGCCCGAGGGCAAAGAGGCAACTGCCCGAGCGGCCTTGGCACCTCGAGTACCTTTATTTCCACCTCTGGCACTCTTACGATGGCCTCTTTGACTGCTAGCTCCCCTCGCTTTACTGAAGGACGAGTAATAGCGAAAGGAACCTCCCCTCCATTGCTGTCCCCTAGGACGAAAAGGCGGAGGTTGGCGAACTGCAGCGCCCAACGACTTCGCTGTAGCTTTGGAGGTCTGCAACCTCTCAAGGATCTCGTCACCCTTGCTCACAAAAAGGTGTTCACCGTCAAAGGGCATGTTGAGGAGCCGGGACTGCACATCAGGAGGGAAACCAGACTTCCGCAACCACGCAAACCTGCGCATTACGGTGCTCGCCGCCATGGACCGGCTGACAAAATCCGCCAAGTCCAAACCCGACTGAACGGCCTCACACATGGCATCCTTGCCATCCTGAACCATAGCAAGGAAACCATCCTGTTCGTCCCCTTCGGGAATATGTTCAGCCGCTAATGCAACACAGTTCCACAGAGTGTGTGTGAAACGAGACAAGGCACATATGGAGTTGGCCGCCTGAAGCGCCATACCCCCCGAAGAAAACACTTTCTTCGCCCAGCCGTCAAAACGTTTGTCGTCCCTATCGGGAGGGATGGTAGGATATGACGCCTGCTTTGCCGGGGCCGTAGCCGCCTGCACCACCAAACTCTCCGGAGTGGGGTGCCTAGACAAGTAGCAGGGGTCGCTACTGGCTGGACGGTATTTTCGCGACAAAGACTTGCCCACTGCCGGGAGACTCTCCGGAGCAGTCCAAGCCGCCGCCACCCTTCTCTGCAGAGCCATATGAAAAGGCAAAACCGGGTCAGTGGGTGGACCGAGATCAATGATGTCCGTGAGATCATCCTGAACGAACTCCCCTGGGGGAGCTGACCAACCCTAGTACTCGGTAGCCCGAGACATAAGGCGCCGATATGAAGAATCGGCATGAGTGCCAGGCTCCAGCCTACAAAACTCCACCTCCGGAGAGGTGTCCAGTCCACTGGCATAATGCAGCGACTGCCGCAAGTCATCAAACTGGCTATGGCCCGAGATAAGTTCATCGGGAACCGTAACTGGAACCAAGCCGCCATCAGAGCCTTCATCACCCTCTGAAATGTACTCCAGGCGGAGAGAGGAAAACCTCTGGGGACCAAAGCAGTGCCTGACCTTAGCCAGAGCTTTTCTAGGGGGCAAGCCCCGTGCCACAGGGGCCCTCCGACACCACCGCCTCGAAAGGTGTCGAGGGCGCCGAACGAATCGGCGCCGGCGTCGACGTCGACGTCGAGCGAATCAGCGTTGACGTCAGCTGCAGCGCCGCCAGCATCGGCGGCGTCGACACAGACCTCGAAGCCGGAGCTCCGAGCGTGTCTCTCGACGACCTAGGCGCCGACGGCATCAACGACCCCCTCGGAGGCGGAGCCTCGAAAGAAATCATCGACCTCGGCGCCACAGGCGTCGACATCTTCTTTGAAGACGGCACAGGATCACGCAGTCTCGAGCGTGTCGAGGACCAGTACCTGGAACGGGCATGGCGAGAACAGCTACCCTTGTCCGAGCGGGGCCTCTCCCGCGAGCCGTGCCGACCATCCGAGCCCGAAGGCGTACGAGCGGTGTCTCTCGACCGGTGCCGACCGACCCCACTCGTAGGCGCGGACGGACCAGTGCCCTGCGATTCAAGAATCGCTAGCATCTGCTTCCCGAAGGAAGCCCATTCCTCTGGTGTTGCTTGCATGGAGGGATAAGCGACCCGCCGACGGGCGGAGTCCTCGGAAGAGGATGGGGAAGGCGACCTATGCCGGCGCTTCAGGAAATGCCTCGAAGAGGCAGAGGATTGGCGAGACCGACTCCTGGAAGGAGACCCACTGGACTTCCGACGATGACAAGGAGAGTCACCCCTCGAGTCATCCGTCGAAAGCCCCGCAGACCTCGACTTCCGGGGCTTAGACACCCGGCCTACCGACAGCTTCTTCTTGCGTTCCCGCAAGGGCTTTGCCGTGAGCGACTGGCAGTCGACACAGCCGTCCGTATCGTGGGCCTCCCCGAGGCACCAGAGGCAGGCGTTGTGCGAGTCCGTGACCGATATCTTGGACCCACAGTCCCCGCATTTCTTGAAGCCCGGACGCGGGGTTGAAGACGTAGAAGACATCGCCACGAACAGGTCTTCACAACAAACCGAACAGGTTCAACGAACCGAGAATTGAAAACAGCAAACTCCAACGAGTCGAGGCGTACTGAGATTCACGAAGCGACCACGTTAGCGGAAAAAAACGGAGGCTATGGGCGTTGTGCGTCCTACTTATCACATCGGGTGATGGCGGTCGGAGGCGGTCCTCGGGGACGGCGCATCAACGTCATCGACGCAGACGCCAAAGATTTTCCGAAGCAGCACAGCTGTGGACATTACCTGTCATAGATATGGAATACGTCAGAGGACCCAATCCCCTCGAAATTATGGTTTAACACCAAGTACTACTTTACCTTATCCTTATGAAACGTAGTATACGGGGGCTTGCATGAAAGAGCCTGCAACTCACTCACCCTGTGGGATGATGTTAATGCCACAAGAAGTGCAATTTTCAGATTTAAGAGCCTTAACAGGCAGGAATGTAAAGGCTCAAAAGTTATATAAGTTAGAAACTTTAACACAAGGATTAAATCCCAAGCAGGGTAATGAAATGGGGCTGGAGGGTACACATTAGGGAGGCCCTTCAAAAATTTAACAATTAAAGGAATTTTGAAATAGGAGACCTCTTCAGAGGAGCGCTCAAAAATGGAAAGCGCTGCTAGGTATCCTTTTATGGTTCCAATCTGGAGCCTCAGATTAGCCAGATGTAACAGAAAAGAAAGCACCATAGAAGTGCCACATTGAAAAGGGTCCACATTCTTGTCCCAGCACCAGTTACTGAATTTATTCCAATGACACCGGTACAAGGATTAGTTGCTGGCCTTCGGGACAAAAGCAAAATCTCCATTACGTCATCCGGGAGGTCCCAATCCTTATATCTCAGCCGCTCAGAAACCATGCGTGAAGGCTGAGTGTCTTGACCTCCGGATGGAGAACCCGACCTTCTTGCGAGAGAAGATTCTCTCTTTGTGGAAGACGTATTGGAGCGCAGATGGTCATGTCCAGAAGGTCCGGGTACCGCGTCCTCCTGGGCCAATCCGGGTTAATTAGGATCATGGATTTCCTGAACTTTCTCAACCTCCTGATTACGTGAGGAATCACAGGGTCTGGAGGAAACATGTACAGGAGTGGAAATTCCCAGTCCACTACGAACGCGTCCCCTAGAGCTCCTCTTGCTGGAAATTCCCTTGATCAGTACTGGTCGCACTTTGGGTTGACACTGGATGCGAACAGATCCACTTGAGGGGTTCCCCACAGGGTGAAAATCTCTTGAAGGACTTCCTGAGCTACTTCCCATTCGTGGGAGACTCTGCTCTGCCTGCTCAGAGCGTCCGCCGCTGTGTTCTGCTCTCCGGCTAGGTGAACTGCCGACAGAGAGATTCCTTCTTGTATTGCCCAGAATCAGAGCTGCATTGCCTCTCTACACAGTGGTAGTGACCATGCACCTCCTCTCATGTTGAGGTAGTACATTCAGGGCTAGTCTGATTGCCCTCAGCTCCAAAAGGTTGATGTGTAGTTTGGACTTCGATGGAGACCAACGACTGCTGATTGTCAGTTCGTTGGTGTGGGCTCCCCACCCAGTGAGTGAGGCGTCCCTCACTACCATCATCTCCGGCCATGGTTTCCAAAAAGACTGTCCCTTGAGAATATTGTCCTTGCAAGCCCACCAAATCAGGTCTTGAGCAACTCTGCTCGGAACTTGCAGTTGATCCGACATATTCCCTGAAAATTGGAAACACTGATTTCTGAGAGCCCACTGAAGAGATCTCATTCTCAACCGGGCCTCTAGCACCAGGAAAATGCAGGATAACATGAGACAGAGCAATCTCAGAAAATCGAAGGCCGGAAGATGTTGGGAATTTTTGGAATTTTGCTACCATCTGCTAAATATGTTTAGCTCTCACCTCGGGAGGTGAGGCTTTCACAGAGGAAGTATCCAGGACCGCTGCGATGGATTCTTTGGAATGGTATCATATGGGACTTCTTGTAATTGAGGGAGAAGCCCAGTCTGTGTAGGAAGTGGCAGGTGATACTGAGATGTTCCTGGGCTTGCTCCGGTGAACAAGCCCTGATCAACCAGACGTCCAGGCAGGGGTAGACCTGAATCCCCCGCCCTCTCCTGAGACTTGCTGCCACTACTGCCATCAGCTTGGTGAAAACCTTTGGGGCGGAGGTCAGCCCGAATGGCAGAAATCAAAACTGATAGTGTGTCATGATGCCTACCCCCGGGCATCCAGATCGAGTCCATCAGCCCCGGGAGCAGGCACCCAGATACTCATTAAAACCCCAACAGCCTCGGCTGGGGGCTGTTTGGATTCAGTCCTGGCGCCTATGGCGCCAGGCTCATCATAGAAATCAGTCCTGGCGCCATAGGCGCCAGGCTCATAGACTTTACTTACCTTATACAGACCATGCTGCAAATGAGTCCAAGTCAACGTGAGGCCTGGATGGGACTATTTTATTACAGGGACTATTTTTCACTCGGCTGTGGTTCTGGGGAAATTCTTACCTGGACTACTTTGCAGGCTATTTAAACCACGCCCGAACAGCAGCCCATGCTTTGCGTTATTCTGCATCCAGCACCGTGACGCTCACCGTGTCTGCAAGTCAGCATCTATTCCTCTGCCACGCCCGCCTCGAATCCGGAGCTCCTAGACAAAAGGCAAAGAAAGGAGAAGAGGTTAGATCACAGACATTATTTGATTCCTCACCTGATTCCGGACCCAGCACATCTCAGAGCCTGGAAAGGACATTATTTCAGCACGCGTCGCTTCGCCAGCAGCACCGCTGCGTTATACTCACCAGTCCACCGCATCTTTCAAATCGGCGCTGCCTCCATCATTTTCTTCGTCGAAACCCAGTACCTGGGGGGAAAACAAAAGGCATAACAAGGTGAGCCGAGAAAACCAACAAGGACAATCTCTTTGCCACCATAGGCTTACCTGCTTTACCACCGGAGGTATTATTCTTTAATTTGCCGCATCTTCCTATGCCGCACCTATAAAGGGAGAGAAAACAGCAAGTTAAACTCATGCAACTTTTACCGGCCAGTGTTTGGTAATACAGACTCTTACCTGAACGCCATCAGCTGCCTCCAGGCAAAATTCTTTTGGACCCAGCTGCAACCTAACGAGGGAATGGAACAAGACTGAACATTGGACATATTGAACTCTTTGAACTTTATAGACACTGGAGTCAATATTCCTCCGGAACTCCTCCAGTACCTTCAACCCAGTGAAGTAACTGGCATCTACGCACCCCTGCATGCCATGCAGGATGGAGAGCTCATCATTTAAAAACATAAGGTGAGGTTACCAAAAGGGAATATCGGAGGTGATTAGTGGGGAGAACGAGAACTGTTGGGGGGACATCACTAAAGTCCACGGGTGGCTAAATCCCTTATCCACTTGCAGGAGAATACTTCTACGAGTCCAGCAGACAAGAATAGGCGGGCCAGTCCAGACTGTCATCTCTTCACTACGCATCACGTTGGTGGAGACCGCAGCTGTCTGGGTCCGATCGACGCCCCTGTGGGAACCAGGTGAGCGTAACATAGTGAGAACCGCGAACCTCAGGTACTTTCTGTGCTTGAGATGGATTGGCACATGAAAGTAAGCATCCAAAAGGTCCAATGATACCAACCAGTCTTGGAGTTGGAGAGCCTGAAGGATCTGAGAAGGAGTAACCATCATGAACTTGTCCTTCCTGAGGAACTTGTTAAAGTTTCTTAAGTCCAAGATGGGTCTCAATCCTCCGTCCTTCTTGGGAATAAGAAAATACGGGGAATACCAACCCATGTTCCTCTCCGCTACAGGTACATGTTCTATTGCACCTTTCTCTAGCAGGGTTAAAATCTCCTGCACAAGGAGCGGGTCTGGAATTTTGACAGAGTTGGTTTCCGGTGGATGATCCAGAGGCCTTTTTAGAAAAGGAAATCAGTAACCTTGAACTACTGTTTCCAGTGCCCAAGCATCCGAAGTAATGCCCGCCATTCGTTCAAATGCTGAGAGATTCTGCCTCACACCGGAGTCTTGTGGGTCAAGGCCTCAGACTGGATAAGAGGCGGCAGCAGCTGAGGGTAATGATGCTGCTGCTGGCGCTGATTTAGCACCCCTTCCTTGTCCACCATGAGGGAATCTTCTTTGCCCCCTTTGTCCGGCCTGTCCTCTTCCTCTACCAACTGAGGAATAGAAACGAAAAGAGCGACCCCTCCTGGAAGATGAGCCCGAGTTGGGGGGTTGAGGTTGTCGAATGGAGGTGCCAAGGGACTTAACCGCTGCTTTGGAGGTCTGCAGCTTCTCTAGACTCTCATCTGCCTTGCTGCTGAAAAACCTTGAGTCGTTGAAGGGCTTGTTGATCAGTCTGGCCTGCACGTCCAGTGCAAACCTGCACAGTACGGTGCTTGCAGTCATGGATCTGCTAATGCTATCAGCAGTATCCAATCTTGATTGGAGACATTCTCCCATCGCCTCCTTACCATCTTTAACTACAGTCAGGAAGCCGTCCCTTTCCTGGCCTTCCGGAATGTGATCAGCCGCCACGGACACACAATCCCACAGGGTGTAAGAAAATCTAGGTAATGTACATGTAACGTTAGTGGATTTTAAGGCCATTCTGCCTGATGAGAAGACCTTACGAGCCCATGCATCAACTTTTTTATCGTCTCTATGCGGGGGGGATATAGGGATAGGCAGACTGTTCTACTAGACTCTCCAGGGTAGGATGTTTTGTGAGATAGTCTGGATCACTGCTCGAGGGTCTATACTTCCTAGAGAAGTTCCTGTTCACAGCAGGCCCAGATTCTGTTGCTTCCCAGTGGGCCTCAACGTTCCTCTGAAGGGCTTTGTGGAAGGGTAAGATTGGGTCCTTCTGAGGTCCCTGATCTAAGATGTCTGTCATCTCACCCTTCTCATATGCCAGGGAAGCCCTACTCCACCCAATGTACTCTGTGACTCTGTTCATCAAATTTCTGTCACCTGAGTCAGCATGCTCTGACGGGTCAGGCCTGGCAAACTCCAATTCTGGAGAAGTATCATGTCCACTAGCAGACTGCAGGGAGTCACAGAGGTCCTTCATCTTCATTTTTTGTGCCAAACTGCACCCCAAAAGATGAAGTCTCCTCATCAGAGGCACTTTCCGCTTCATATATGGAGGACATTGACTGGAAAAAGTATTTTTTTCGGTACAGGTTTAAAGATTTTCTCCTGAACCGATACAGGCCTTGATGAAATCGAAGATTTCGTCGACAAAGTCAAAGACGGCTTCGATAAAGGGGTCGATTTGTCATGAATCGCCCTTGATTTTGGTGCCAAAGTAGTTGCCGCGGATTGTGTCGACACAATCGTTGAAGGCTTCGACAAGTTAAACTTTTTCACCAGTATCAGGGATGGTCTCGACTGTCGAATCAATACCTTCAACTCCTTTTCGTCAGGTTTAGTTTCTCAAACAGCCAACTTACTCATTTTTGCCGAGGTAGCTTTTGACTTTCCTAAAGTCGTCTGAAGGAGCGACTGGGGCATGGCTCTTGTGTGACTCTTGAGGGGGTTGAGGCCGCATTCTCAAAGATCTGCATCATCTCCACTCTGAAAGCGTCCCATTTACTAGGGGAATCTGACCTAGTCGGGACCTGATAACCTCCATAGAGGAGTCTGAGGAAGAAGAGGGAGACCTATGGTGTCTCTTTTTCGACTTCTTCGACCGAGAAGATGGTGACCGCCTCGATCGGCTTCCCGACCGAGACTTATTGGACCGGTTATGCCGAGTCTCTTGACTCCGCGGATTTCTTTTCCCTCTTCGAAGAACACTTCAAAGCTTCCTTCCCCATTGGCAGCTTACACCTGCGTTCCTGGGGAGCTTTTTCCATCATAGGCTGACAGGATCTGCAGTCTTCGGTACGGTGGCCGGAGCCCAAACACCAAAGGCAGACGCTGTGAGGGTCGGTTATGGACATTTTAGTCCCACAGTCGTAACATTTTTTAAATCCCGACTTTGAGGTCGATGGTGTTGAAGATGACATTTTTCCATAGAAAAACAAAGTGCAGCGTTGGTGCTCGAAGCAAAAGCTTCCGGAAAAATAGAACTGAGGCCAACGGGCGCTGCATGAGCTATCTGTACTACTGATGACGTCAACGCTCCATGGCGGCTCTTGAGGGACATCAATGCCACAACATCGTGCACAGCGTCCTCTGCCGAGAAGTTTTTTTTCCGGAGCAGCAAAGCTGGCGAAATACGAATATCAAAGATGAGGAATACATGGGAGGACACAATCCATTTGAAAATGTACTCCTAAAACTTGTAAACAAAAGACTATGAAAGAATAATGTTACCCGAGGAAACTAAGCTTGCAATCCTACTCACCAAGTGAATGAACAGGATTCTTTCAAACTCTCTGCTCATCTGCAGTGTAATGCATGTGCACAATGGAGACTTACCAGATCAAGGGGTTTATGAAGTGAAACTAGTCACGTGTTTTGGTGCGAGCGTAATTGCTCCACATCAGCATACTATCAGCGTACTACTGCTGGACGTAGCCAGTTTAGTGAAAACTGAAGTAGGACTTACAATTGTCAATTTCAGCTGATAGAACTCCTTACGTGTTATCTGGAACATATTCTATTCAAAAACAGCTGATGTATGGAAATGGTTCAGTGGAACCTATGAAATTAACTGTCCCACTGTAAGCACATAAAATACTGAGCATAACAAAATACTGTGATATATAAATGGAAATAAAAGTCAAAATAGTGAGCACGATTCTGCTTCCTACTAGTTGAGATCATGCGTTCATTTCGCGTAGCGAAAATTGAACATAAAAATAGGATTCGAAGAATATCTGAATCTGAGGTGCAATCCATGTGAATGGATTCTGAAAAGGTCATTAAAAGAAGGTGTCATTCCCAAGACCTTATGGAGAAAAGTTTGAGAAAACGTAGTGTCAGTGATATCGCTGTACCCAATATTTACACAACTAAAGAGTCATACAGAAACATTTTAAAGTTTTTAAACGATGTAGGTCTAATTTTCTCAGATCATATATGTGAAGCACAAAGCAGTTTAATAATAGTTCTTTGCAAATATCGTACTAACATACATTTTGACAGAACTAATGTATCATAAAAAAATGAATCATACAAAATGGAAGCTAAATAGAGTTTTAAATCAAAGACTTCCACCATCTTTCCTATTCTAATACTTTCATAGCTATGGTATTCATCAGCCTAGACTATTCATATTGTTCCCCATGATTATTTACAACCGTCCTGGTACCATCATCTCATATTAGTTAAACTGTCTCAGAAAATATATAGTAATAGTTTCCATAGTTAATTTCTGACCATCCTAATACTGTTCACATTTGCAACAGATGTAAGTCAATGTTGTAGAACAAACCATGTTCTAATTAGGGTGAGAATATCCATCTGAATTTGAAGTGAGACATTACATTTTGTACTTTAATATTCAATATTTTTACAACCCGGTAGTATAGTTTATGAAAATCATCATATTGACTTCAACAAATGCTGGTTACATTATCAAAGAGAATATGTCACAATAGCTATCCTGGCTTATTCCAACTATCCCGATACCATGATCTTATGGTTGTTACATTGTGAAAAGAATTTGACTATCCTGCAAGGCTCTCTCTGTCTCTTTGGGGTGCTCTTTCACCCCCTCCATTCTTATTTGGTCTCTCTCTGCGGTCTGTGAGAAACCAAAGAGTGTCTCACCCGCTAGTCCTTGGGGCTCGTCATCCAGGTGGCCAGGACACAGCCATCGCCTTTGGTTCCAGTTCCTGAGATGGACCAGTGCGGGAGGATCACCTGGGTGAGCGGTCTTCGGGGAGTGGGGGTGAGGCAACCTGTGGTGAGACGCGGTATTCCCCACTTTTTTGTTCATCTACCCCATCCTATTTTATAGGGTTTTACCAAGTTCCAACCCCCCCACTTTTTATAACAAACACTGGGCTGAGGAAGAGGGTGACAGAGTAACCAGACTAACTCTCTCACATCGTACTGGACATGACCCGTTAATCGGGTCAGGCACTTTTCACTAAGTGCATACACCTAATACCAGTTAGCTCTTCTCACACAAATAAAAGGCAACACATAAAGACACACTCCGAGCAAGGCAGAACACGAGTACGAGCAGAACTTCGGGACGAGGGCATACCCATTGGAGCCGAGCAACAGATCAAGGGACAAGGAGAAGTGGGCTGAAAACCCCAAGGGTTCCCTACTGGAGGTTGTTGCCTCCGACAGACTGTGAAAGACATGTGGAGAAGGCCAGATCCCAAAAGTGAAGATTGCATTGTGTTCCAAGGAAGCCAGCGACCCTCCCGTGTGAACAGCAGAGTTGGGGAGGAGAGGCCAAGCCTGTGGTACTAGCCTTGACTCGTGAATTGAAAACAGCAAAACAACAAAAAAGCCCACACAGCCAGTGAGTTGGTAAGCGACCTGAGAGACCTGTGTGTGTTAAAAAGAATGAAGTAGCAACATTATATCACAAGTGAAGGCTGCACACATGTGGATGAGACGCAAAGAAAGTAAAAAAAGCAGTCGTAAAAAAGCAGTCGTGAGATAAGCGATACTAAGTAACAGAGTGGTCTGGCGAAAGGAAGTAGCCCCGTTGAAAGTCTATGTGAAAGGTACATTGTTTGAAGTTATAAAGCAAACAGGCAACAAAAGCAAATTAAGTGAAATAAAACATGAACTTTGAGTCAAAGTGGTCCTGCAGTGGTCTGGTAAAAGAACCATGCACATTTGAAAGTCTTCGACATCTGAAAGAATTTCGAGCCCGATTGAGGGAAACCAGAAGTACAATAAGCTTGGGAAAGGGAGCCCCCTTGCAAGTTTGAGTTGAACTGTGACGTGAGAGGTCTGAGCTCGACAGAGGGGGACCTATGTGAACTGTAGGATGGTTTTATTTATCGTTTGATGGTCGAGATTAATCCCATCTTAGTTATAGGGCAGAATAGGAGTTTCTCCAACCCCAACATTTTCAATAAAAGATTTTACAAATTGTATCCATTGTGTCAGTGTCATACTTGTGATACCATGCCTTCCCTGCAGGTCCCACTGGGATGAGGAAGAGGACTCTGTACTTCCTCCCTACAACAGCCTCTGGGGTCTCCCTGTGCCTTCCCTGTCCCCCTCCGTGTACCTTTGCACCTGGTCCACAAGGGTCCAATCAGAAACCAGCAACCACTAGAATGTTCCTTGTGGTTCTCATAGGTGATCCACATGCTTCTGTGCTTCTCCCTTGTCACAGTACTGATCGTTCGGCTTCCTTGTGTGTCAACAGAGTGCCTCCTCGTCACAGTACTAGAGAAGGGATCTTCACTTGGGCAACTCCTATTCTTCCTCATCCTAGTAATTAATAGGGGAATGCTAGGGTGGCAATAATACATGACCCTATTAGGGAAGGGGCTGTTAATGTCGAACAAAAGGGTTATAGGGTCAGGTGATTGGTGGGGATACCACGTTCTCTCAACAAGGTTGTCACTGGACCCACATGGAGGTTCCCCTCTTATGAGATCCACCCACTGAGTACAACCCCCCAGGGGCACTATTGGGTAGCGCCTCATCACTCTGGCCTCATGGGAGGGGGCTCCCCCTACGGAAGCAGCGAGTATACCCTGGTATTCGTCACAGTACAAAATATTTGTCCGAAATTATGGTCCTAGCGCAGTACAACATTCTTCTTCACCATGTGGCTGATGGCCGGGTGCCAAAGTCAGCATAATTACTTCACTACTGTGTCTTTATCAGAGTTTTGCTTAATCCCACATGACGTTCCATTATCGCTTCCTTCAATTCATCTTCCTTGCCCTTTTTTCAATTTGCTATATATTGTGTTACAAATCAATCTATTTCCAAGATGCACATTATGTTGCACAAGAGTGGATTGTGTAATCTTATGGGTTATAAAATTACCAAAAAGGCTGCAAAAGCAGTTTTCAAAAAAGAAAAGAAGGAGACAAGTTAGCAGATATCCATGAGTTGGAGGAGTTACATTGTTAACATTAAATGCCTATGCTTCAAAGCAGAAAAGAAAATTATGCCTAAGCTAAAGATGGTCCAATGTTTTAGGAAGACCTTAATATTATCGATTCTTCAACATGCACTTTATGACGCTCTGAAGGACACACTCAGAAATAAACTCCATTAATCAATCTCTTTACATTTTTGGCAAAGAAACCAGCTGGAAAAGCATGGAGATCATTATCACATGCTGCACATTTTAAAACAATGTAATGTTTCCAAATGCAGATGGAGGACCTGTGCTGGTATGAGCAAATACATATTTTGTAAAAGAAAGAAACATTAAATAATTAGTTACTTTTCCTCCACAGCTAAACTGGCGAGCAAGCCTACAGCAACTCCAGCCTGCGTGTTGGATAGAGAAACTAATCCCAGGAGGCACTGCAACAACCTGTAGAAAAGAAAAAACACACAATTAAGTACCGCGTGGGCCCCAAAACATCCTAATGCAACCCACAACAGCAAAATGATATCCAGGTGGAATTTAAACAATGAATAACCTGCATATAAAATACATACGGCTAACTGGTCATAAGGGACTCAAATACATTTACTAAGAGATGGTTTAACTTAACTGATGTCCTCAAGATACGCCGATGTAGCCTAGTTGGATGAGAAAGCTATGATGCTAGATTCAGATTACCATTTAGATTACCCAGAAGCCCAGAACGCCTATCCTTATCAGAAAAATTAAGTTACACACCCAAACATCTATCAAGCAGATTGTAAGAATGTGTACCCTTCTAATGTCATTTCTGATCTTTTGTCAGAGTCTAGAAGTTGCGTAAGGCCCAAAACAAAGCCCCAAGCACATTCTGTCGCCGCTTGCACATAAAATCTTCCATAGATCTGCTAATTCCTACCAACACTGCGAGCCAATCACTGCTTGCTCGTCGTATGCCAGCATTCTCAAGCCCATGCGATTGTCCGATTGCCATCTTTTCCCTTTTTGCCCCAGTATCTGAATACATTTAGTTTACTTTAGTGGCCACCAGCTTCCCGTCCAGAGGTGTTGTCTCAAGACAGCCTACACAGCTTATAGAGTAGGTTTGAAGATGACCATAGTGATGAAGTGTTCAGTGTCAAGACACATTGCGATGTGCTACTCGGCACCTGCCCAGAGTATGGCTTCAAGATTTCAGCTTCCCAGATCTTATGAGCTGTCAGTTATTAGTTCCTCTTTTCAAACCCACTACCAAATGCATTTTTGAAAATTGAGCCAACGTGTGTCAAAAGTAGGCCTGTTAATAAATGACATGGAGTGTTTTCATTTGAAGCTCTGAAACGTGGGCATTGAGTCTGTGCAGGCTCTGCCACCTTGTTCTTTCCCTACTCCTGGAGTTCTAGAATTGAGATCAAGAGCTGCAGATCTGACACATGTCTCAGCACATTTGATTATCCAATGATGCATTTTGATCGATATAAGCCCTTCCTGCCACATGCACACCACCAACATTCTGAGTAGTAGTAGTAGTAAGATGTTTATTCGGTGTTAGCCATTAACAGTCATTAAAAATCAATACATTGCATATAAGTATCACTTTAAAACCATACACCTTATTTTAAAAATGGTCTGTCGTACATTTTGAGTACATCCTTTACAAAACTACATCAGATATAAAATTCAAATAATTCCAATTCATAAATAGAGACATTGCTTTTAAACTATCCCGAATACCAAACTTAACAAAATCATTTTAAAAACATGAAATTCTAAGGGTAATCAGGCGGGGCATATTAATAAAAAATGGAGTTTGTTCTCCTTGTATCCTGTCCTACAGGAACATTCTTTACGACCGCCCAGGCAAGACATTTTAGCGGTCAATGCTAGAATGTTTAATCGGACCATTAGCATTATTTTTCTATGCTCCGGGGATTTCAGGAAACTTACAGCACCTCTCTCATGGATATTCAGGCACAACGCAACATAAAATGACATTGATGAGAGAGAGGATAAGCCATTCATCATTCTAAAATGTTCAAGTCTGATAGCCTTGTCCCTAAGGTCAATATTCAATTTGGCTAGCGAGTTCATTTGGTTAAGATCAATGCCCCACTTGTTTATCAATCTATTACCATATTTGTACCATGTATATTTTTGTTTAGCTGGCGACAAGAGCGTTTCCTGAGCTACATTTCGTCTAATAGGGTTTGGCGTATCAAATATATATATACATATATATATATATACACACACATACACACATTCTGAAGATGGACAGTTTCACAAGAATTGATTCTGCCCACAGGGTGCCATTGCACATTCAGCATCCCTTATATGAATCTGTCCACCTGGCAGAATGTGGGGGTTTTCACCATGTTCGCATTCCCTGCCAATAAACATGTGGAGAAAAAGGTTTTAGTGACTCTTGAGGTGAACAGCTTTATGTATCAAACGTAAATACTAAGACACTTTCCAACTTTCATAAAGCAATACAAGTTATGTACAAGAATGAGGACTGCAGCTTAATTTTATTCCTAACATAACCTATGCAATGACCATTGAGGGAGCAAAATTAGGGAGTGCAGGACACAGGCTTTATCTATTCAAACCCTTTGTTCTATGTTCCCCCGACACCCACAAAGAGGCAAAGCACTCCCAGCAGGCTGTGCCATGATGTCCTCCGCCCAATCACTTTTCTCTCTGTAAGTCTCACTCGTCCCCACAACCAGTTACCTTTTATTACTACAAACCAGTTCTAGTCTTCCTCTCTATTGCCCCGTATCAGCTTCCATGGAAATAACAAAAGGCTTTTTCATTTCCTTTTCTATTTCCAAGGGGACGTAGAGTATTACCAGCCTGTAATATTGAGCAGGTATTGTCAAACAAGTAGTTAATCAAAAAATAAACTTTTATTTAAACAGTGATATATAAAATATCCATAAACTGTCTCTTTTGTTTATAGATAACAGTAATAATACAATAGTTTATACTAAATTAAAAAATGATATCCAAAAATAAGATTTCTTAAAAAGTGCCTCTTATCCTAGCGAGTATCTATCACACTTCTGATTAGTAGTACAGGTAATTCTCAAGACAAACAGTTTATGTTCTTCAATAGAGTATTATAGACTCTGTGCAATTAGTATTAGAACACATATATTGTCTAAGCTATTCAGCCTAGGCATTTATCTAAAGATAAATGCCTAGGCTGAATAGCTTAGACAATATATATGTGTTCTGATACTAATTACCAAAACACATATATATCGTCTAAGCTATTCAGCCTAGGCATTTATATGCAATATATACGTGTTCTAATACTAATTGCACAGAGTCTATAATACTCCATTGAAGAACAAACTGTTTGAAGATTATAGGATAAATGTCTAGGCTGTATTAACTATTGTATTGGGGCGTGGCTTGAGCAGCCATGGAGTAGGACGTGCTTCCCGTGTAGCTCCAGAGGATCCGACAGATGATCCGAAAAAACTACCTTTGAAAGTGCGCCATTGGTTCCAGAATTGATCACACACGCACGGGAATGTATGCTCTGCCCACTGTGTAAAGATCGAGAGTATCGTAAGCGGGAGTCGGGAGGAATTGCTCGACGAACGACAGTGGCAGTTCGGTCCATTGTCACACAAGATGGCCGACAACAAAGGAAACGCCACTGGGGTACCTGAATAGGACGAATAGAGGCGGCGGCCACCGGGAAAGAACGGCAATGGCGAGGTGAAGACGGAACAAAACCCCTGGGGGCTGTGGGCCTTGGGTCATGGAGGCTCAGGGGCTGGCCCGGACGGCAGGGGCCCGAGGGCAACAGAGGTGTGAAAATGCAGGCCGCACCACGACAAGCACGAGTGGCGTTCGGTCTGCACTGATCAGCAACTAGCAGCGGTGAGAGGATGTCGCGACTGCCCTGAAATCACCACGACGGTCGGTGAAGAGCGGAAATTACGATTGGGAAGACACTCGGACGCTAGGGAGACCCAACAGAGACTGGAATATGGCGACGCGAGGGGCCGTGGGCAAGAATAAGAACAAACAACCCACAATGGATATTTTTGCAAAAACACAGCAGTCTCCTGCGGCCAGCGCAACCAAAGGCCTGGTGGCACAGGCTGAGGGCGCCACAGCGGCCGATAACCATCAGATTTTAGAAGCCATCACGGAGCTGAAGGAATCTTTGGGGGTTGCGATGATGGACCTACGCTCTTCCCTGGAAGCTAAAATCGAAGCAGTGGGCATCGAAGTCTCCCTGTTGAGACAAGATGTAAGGGGACTGGCGGAACGCACAAGCTGCCTGGAGGGTACGGTGAAATCTAACACGGACACCAGCACCAACAATGCAAAGGAGATCCATGTCCTTAAACAACAAGTGGCCAACTTGAGTCTCGAGCAGAAGAAGCAGAGGGGAGAGCGAGGAGAAACAATATTCGTGTGGTGGGCTTGCCGGAAGGCAAAGAAGGCCAGGACCCGACCCATTACTTTGAGAACTTACTCGTACAAGCAATTGGGGCCGGTACACTCTCGCAGGGTTTTGCGGTGGAGCGCGCACATAGGGCCCTTATGAGGAAGCCGAGACCAGGGGCCCCTCCACGAGCGATAATTGCTAAAATACTGAACTATAAAGACCGCGAGAAAATATTGGAATATTTTCGGAAAGGCGGAACAATTGAGAGGGCCTCGTGTACTATCACGGCATACCCGGACTATACTATGCTGGTCCAAAGGCAGCGGTACAGCTATGTAACTATCAAAAGGAGGCTACGGGATGCTGGTATAAAATATATGCTGCTGTACCCTGCGAAACTGAAGATCGTACATAAGAGCAAATTGCATTTTTTTTTAACATTCCGTAGGAAGCAACAACATGGCTGGATCTGCAGGGCTGCCCGGATCAAGACACGGAAGAGACACAAAATGGATGCGAAAAGTGAATCAGATACGGTATGCATACTGCCAGGGCGGTGAGCGAAGATCCCGAGGGCGCCTAGGTGAAGGCTGAGAACGATGGACCTGGCTGTGAGAGGCTGATGTTCGATTACATATTGCTGATTGTGAGAGACTTGATGGACTGGAATATAGTGGCAGTTACATATATTTAAATTGTTTGGCAATGTGTAGTTCACTGATGTGCTATTGGAGCGCAGGGTGGAAGTACCCTACCCCCCCCCGGATTATAGTTATAGTAGGTTGGCCACTAGGGCGGCCTCACCCTGCAGAGCTTCGAGTACAGCCGAAAGCCGGAAAGAGCTAGATGCGGGGGAGCCTGAGATCCAGGGATGGAGCTGGGCAACAGTTGTGGGAGGGGGTGTTGGGGAAGGGATGGGAGGCGGGGGGAAAGGGAACGGGAAGTTTGGTGTATTTTTGGTTAAATGGGTTCTAAATTGGGATGCGAGCCTATATGGATTGGATTGGAACTTGAAGCTAAGCGATACCTGGGGGGGGAGGGAACGGGACCATACCAGGCCATGGGGGACCTTAAAATACTCACATGGAATGTGCGGGGGCTTAATAGCTATTTAAAAAGGAACAAGGTTATGCTGTATCTGCGCAGGCAGAAAATAGACATTGCATTGCTGCAGGAAACCCACCTCACACGTGAGAGGATGGAGATGATTGCTGGAAAATGGAAAGGGTGTTGGTGGGCTCATTTTACTCGGCCTACGCAAGAGGTGCACTTATATGGGTAGCGCCACATGTCCCGTTTCAGCGGTTGCAAGTGGTGGCTGAGACAGACGGGAGGATGGTTATGCTGAGGGGAATGGTAGAGAACAGGGAGATAAGTATTGTTAACACGTACGCCCCGAACCAAAACACAGCGGCGTGCATTAGGACACCGAGTGCGAATCTGAGCGTGTGTGTGGGTAGCGCGGTGATCTGGGGAGGGGACTTCAACTGCGTACTGAACCCGAGGGTGGATAGATCAGATGTGAAATTAGACAGACCGGCCCCTGCAGCCAGGGCGCTACAGACACTGCTTGATGACTTTGGGCTGGAAGATGCATGGAGAGTGTGGCATCCTGGGGAAAGGCAATATTCGCATTACTCGGACCCACAGAAGTTATCAACGAGACTGGACTATGTCTTTGCATCACCTGAGATGATAGCGGAGATGGCATACATAGAGTACAGGGCCAGGGTCCTCTCGGACCACTCGCCCCCGATTCTTGCTTGGCAATATTGCCCCCCGAGGACGAGGATCCCGACTTGGCGCCTACGAGCGGAGGCATTGAGGGACCCCTTCTTTAGAGAGGACTTGCGGAAGGAGATAGTGAACTATTTTGAAAACAACACTGGGAATGTGGACTCGGCGGGGACATTTAAGGGAGGCCTTTAAGGTTGTCATGAGGGGGGTGGCCATGGCGAAATCCAATGGCCTACAGCGGGGGGTTTCGGCTGAACTGAGGGAGACGGAAGCAAAACTGGAAGAGGCCTTAAAAGCTGGTGATGATACAGCGGAGAAACTAGATTTGATACTTAAGCTACAGCAAAAATGTGCGGAATATTGGGAGAGGTTGTGTAACCTTAATTATAAAAGGTACATAGAGAGACAGCATGCGGGAGGCGACAAACCAGGGAGACTTTTGGCGTGGTTATATAAGAGTGAGACCCCCCCAGAGCCACAATTAGAACTATAGAAAAGGACGATGGTAGCGTAGAGGATACCCAGGAGGGAGTTAATCAAGCGTTTGTGGACTATTATAAAGGGCTATACGGGGAAGACAGGGAAAGCAGCCGTGTAATGATAGAGGACACGCTGGAGGATATGGGGCTGCCCAAGATAAGCGAGGAGGAAAGAGAGGAATTGGACTCCCCGATTACCCTGGAAGAACTGGGGGAGGTGGTGAGGCAGTTGCCTACTAGTAAGACCCCGGCGACAGATGGGCTCCCAAGCAAATTTTATAAGGTATATAGAGAAGAGGTCCTCCCCCCACTGCTAGAAATGATAAACGAAGCATTCGAGATGGGCCGCTTACCGGTGTCACTGAGAGAGGCGGTCATAGTACCTCTCCCTAAACCAAATAAACCTGGGCGTAGCTGTGGTTCCTTTAGACCGGTGTTGATGCTGAACCAAGACGGCAAGATATTGACTGCAGTCCTGGCGAATAGACTGAAAAGGGTCATTAGCAAGTTAATACATCCGGATCAAACGGGCAATGTCCCCCATAGAAACATCACCAATAATCATAGGCGACTCCAGAGGATCATTGAGTTTGGCAGTGGGATGGGGGAAATGGCAATCGTGTCCTTGGATGCGATCAAGGCCTTCGACTCCGTCAGGTGGCTGTGGCTGCAGACGGCCCTGAAACACTATGGGTTAGGGCCTGGTTATGTGAGGTGGGCGAAGATTTTGTACAGTGAACCGCTGGCTAGAGTGAAGACAGGATCCGTGATTTCAGAGAGGTGGCAGCTTAGCAGGGGTACTAGACAGGGATGCCCGTGGTCTCCTATGCTCTACATACTGGCCCTGGAACCTCTTGCGATCTATCTGCGGCAACAATATGACACTATAGGCATTGAGGTGAAAGGGGAGCAGCACCCGATTTCTCTATATGCAGATGACATGCTGCTGTAGCTACGATTCCCAGAAGAAAATCTCCAGTACATCCTAGAAGTGATGGAGAGATATGCGGTGTTGTCTGGTATAGCAATGAACCCCCAAAAGTCCAGTATGTTCCCATTGGGGGGAGTACAAGGGGATTCCATAAGAGCGATTACCTGTATTGCAAGTGCCATGGGCGGTTCGCACGTTTCGGTACTTGGGGATTAATATATACCACACTGTGGAAGAGGAGCACAAGTGTAACACGGAAGTGGCTATTAGAAACATCGAGAAATGCATGCGGTTTTGGGCGAAGCTGCCTCTGGCGATGATGGGGCGGGGAGCGATGCTAAAGATGGTGGTCCTGCCGAGGCTCCTACATTACTTCGGGAATATACCATACTTGATCCCTAGGGGGGTTTTCACCAAACTGAATAGCATGTGTAGGGACTTTCTGTGGCACGGCACGCGGAACAGGGTGGCGTTGTGGAAGCTTCAGAACTTCCATGACAAAGGGGGAATTAAGCTGCCCAACTATGAGGCATACTATGTGGCGAGCCAGTTGCAGTATGTTGCCAAATGGCTATCTGACGAAGAGACCTCCGAACACAGGTTGTTTGGGCAGGATTGTGCACCCTTTTATCTGAAAGAAATCATGTGGGCACCCAGAGCGGAAATGGGGGGGTGCCCTAAAATGATGCTACTAGGGTGGAAGGTGTGGCGCAGGGCATGCCAAATGATGGGGGGCCCGTCCCCATGCTCATCGCAGATGCCATTGGTAGTATTGACAGGGGCGGACGCTCAGCTGCGACTGATACTCCGGACCCACTGGGAACCGACTGGGGTGGCAACGATGGGGGACATCTGGCAGGAGGGCTCTAGTGTTACTTTTGAGGGGCTACGGGAAGTAGCTGGGTTGCATGAAGGCCAGTACATTACGTACCACAGAATGGTACAGAGGATCAAGAGAACGTGGCCTGAAACTGTGCTGGGGGAAAAATTGGATGCCACCATAGACGCGATATATGATACAGCTGAGGAGGGGTCATGAGATTTCCAGACTGTATGAGATGTTGATGTCTAAAGTGGGGAAGGAGGTCACGCAGTTGAGAATGGACTGGGAAACGGAAGTTGGGGCCCAAATGGGAGATGGGATGTGGGAAAGGGCACAGGGGTCTCATAAGAAGGTGTCTAGAAACGCGAGGCTCAAACAGATACAGTTGTACATAACACACAGGGCTTACATGACGCCTTGGAGGATATCAAGGTTCGAGAATGCAGGTCGGCAAGCATGCCCCAAATGTGACGAAGAGAATGCGGGCATGGTGCATATGTTCTGGTCATGCCCGATCATAGAGAGGTTCTGGAGGGGTGTAAAGGAGAAACTAGAAGGAAGAGGGGTCAAGATAGTAGTGGATACGGTGTGGGCCTGTCTTCTGGGGGGGGTTCCCAAGACCACAGAAACTCAGGCACGTAAGCAAACTAAGGGACCTGGCTTATGTGCTAGCAAAAAGAAGGATTGCCATGGGATGGAAGTCATGTCATGTGCTGAGGATAGAGGTGTGGTGGAAAGACTTGCAAAAATGGGCAGAAGCCGAAACCACGGCATAACAAAGAAGCGTGTGTCAATGGGGGGAGAGGGGGAGAATGTGTCCCTGATGGCCTGGAAATCACTGATAGCTGGACTGTTTGGGTCATTGGACGACCCGACTGAGCCTGGGGAGGAGGTGACCGAACCACAGGGTGTGGAAACTGATGTTTCAATGCAATAGACTCGCAAGGGGGGTGGGGTAGAGGGAGTAGTGGTTAGCAAGTTTAAAAAAGTGTATTGAAACTGTTGGAACATGCACTACTTGTTTGGTTTATTGTTTGTAAAAATTAATAAAAAACTTTAAGAAAAAAACTATTGTATTATTACTGTTATCCATAAACTTTAGTTTATAGATATTTTACATATCACTGTTTAAATAAAAGTTTATTTTTTGATTAACTACTTGTACCTGCTCAACATTACAGGCAGGTAATACTCTACCGCTCTTTGTTCTATGTATGATACCCAATTCAGGAAGAGGTAGAGACTGCATGTTTAGATTGATCAACATTGCAATCCAGATTTCCCTTTGCTTACCAACATATGTATTTCCTTGGGGACCATCTTTGTATTTTTTGTTGAAACACATGCAAGCATTTTTTCATAAATAAAATGTTGCCATTAGCTACCAGCTGCTTCCGCTGGTGATAATGGCAACAATATATTCAGTTGCAAGCTGTACCAGGTAATACCAGCCCGCCGCCCTCAATAAAGTACCTTGTGTTTACAACTACCACCCTCCATTGAATGAGTGTATGAGAATATGGTGAGAAAGCAAAAGAAAATATGTGAAAGAAAATAGGACACTTATGTAGAAGTTATCTGGTTGCATATTCAACAAGCTAGCATCATACATCTCCTGTAAACAGTTTCCTCTTGAGAGGTTTTGTTACATACTTTGTAAAATATAGTAACTAAGAAAATCTGATTACATCACTTTTTTCTCAGTGGGGAACTAATATTTCCATTTATTTGCCAAAGGTTTTCAAAAGATATCCTACCTAGGAAGGTCAACATGGTCGATGAGTAGAAGTCGCCCGTTCTCAGTCTGCGAAAAGTGAACAAGAAGGCTTAAGCACTCGTTTCTGATGGCTGGCACCCCCGATAAAAGTAAGTTGAAGATGCACCCAACCGCAGAAGTCAGAAATATTAACGCTTGCTGGTTTTCCTCTGAAAGTACAAAAGAACTAGGGTATCATTGGTGTTCACTGAATATCGTACAAGAGAACGCATAGTCTTCGCTTGTGGGTTGAAATAGATCTATTCAAACTCGGAGCGGAGGTGTCCATCTCTTCCCACAGTTCAAGCAGGCTATCCCTTACGCTTACAGGATCCCCTCCTCACATACACTAGAATCCTGTTGAATGTGTGCCTCAGCAAACAATTTGTAAAAGTCCACTTTTTTATAGCGTGCCAATAATGGGAGGGTTTGGCAGTAGCTGGTTTCCAAGCAATCCCAATTTTAAGAGATAGGGGAATGAAGAAAAACAGAGATACATTGATTTATGCACGTTCATATAATTTGATCAAATGAGGAAGCTAGGATTACAATTATATTCCATAAAGGATCCTTACATTTTTAGCAGTTGCCACGTCTGTAAACTGACATTGCTTAATCAGTACAAATTGCACTCACATTTAGACTGAGCTTTGCTCTTTCTCTTCCTACATTTCCTTTTTTTGGACTATTTTTAAAAACTTTTTATAACTTGCATTAGTTATGTTCAAGTATTTGATTTATCAACAACTAATGCTAAAAGGGGCTGCAGTATTTTGTAGATACAATACTCTGGCAGTCTGATTATGACCAGACTGAGCAACCCAGGGCGTGATGGGAACATACAATTGGGACAGTACTAGGCTGCAATCTGTACAGACGTCTATAGACTTTTTTTAATCGCTCAGCCTTAATTTGTAAATATGTTTAATGTATTTTGCCCATAATCACACTATTTATAAGCTGAGAAGATAACTGTGAGAAACCAGAAGGTGTCTCCCCTACTAGTCCCCGGGGGATCTGTCATCCAGGTGGCCAGGACACGGCCATCGCTTTTGGATCCAGTTCCTGGGGTTGGACTAGTGTGGGAGGATCACCTGGGTGAGGGGTCTTCGGGGAGTGGGAGACCAGATGGTGAGACACGGTATCCGCTTCCATGTAACACCTTTACCCCATCCTACCAGGCCGGATACAGGAACTCAATCCCCCCTTTCACAACACAAACCACTTTCTCACGCACGGCCAGCCCGCTGTGAGAGAAAACAGACTAACGCCCCATTTGTATTCCTGACGTTTCCCCAATACAATGGTCAGGCAGGGTCAGACAATTACTGACCATCACGCACACCTGACTTCCATTACACTTCCCCACACGGATAAAAGGCGGAGCAAGAGAGCACACTCTGAGCGAGGCAATGCACACGAGGAAACAGCGGCTCTAAGATGGCAGTTTAACGAGAGAAGAAAGACGGTGAAACAGAAAGGGATCACAAGGAGGGATGTACACTTGACCTTTTCGACAAGGAACCGTTGCTATCATGAGTCCTCGAGATTGGAAAACATAACACCAGAAAAACAGGCTGAAGAATCTGCATTGTTTTGCGAGGTAACCGGGGCCCTCCCGCACCGATTATCAAGGTGGGGAGAATCGCCAGCTGCCATGGTACTGTCCTTGGCTCCAACAAGAAAGCAGCATCAGTGATATCAAAACAGCCAGGGAGTTGGGGAGACCGATACAAGACTGGTCTGTGTTGAAGCCAAGGTTGCAAGCAGCAACATTGTATGGCGAGCGCTGGAACGAACATGGTATGAAATTCATGTGATTACCAACGCGAGTAAAGTTGAACTGTAGATGAGTGATTGAACTTTGAAACCAAGATGTACAATACCTTTGACACAGTGGTCCAGCACTGCGTGCATGCTCAATCGAAGGTCTCTTTAATGGGTCCAGCTGAGAGTTGACAAAAGTGAAAGAGTGACAAAGGATTGTGAATGGAAGTGGTCCTGCAACGGGTCAAGCAAAATCCCATCCACAATTGAAAGTCTTCGATGTTAATACAGTAAAGAAAGTTGATGGCAAAGTAGATAAAGTTGTTCCGAGCCCGGCAAAGGGAGCTCAATTGAAAGCTTTGTGTTAAAGCAAGTTTGTGTTACAATAGATAAATTGGTCCCAGCCTGGCAGAGGGAGACTGAATATTTTGTGTTAGAACGGATCTGAGCACGTTATAGGGGAATCCAGGGTGAACGTGAATCACCCGAGAAATTGGATACATGGAAATCCTAAGAAAATTGTGTATATATGTGAAATACGAACTTTGTTAAAAATAGATCTGAACCCGGCGGAGGGGGGTCTGAGGTGAACGGTAAATCATCTGAGAAAAGTGTGCATAGGAGAACCCTGAAAGGAAAGGAATTTTATTATTTGTTTATTGGATCAGACTCTCTGAATGAAGAGTCTTTGAATGGCAAAGAGACTTTGGTACAGAAGGCATGATGTTAGAGTTTTGAACTGCATCCTCGTGCTAGAGAAGCCAGAGACTGTGCTAAGCTCGAGTGTGCTGCCTTATGCCGTTCTGAAAACGTGGGGGGAAGGGAAGCCAACGGCTTGAATATCCTGGCATACCATTTCTTGAACACTTTTCTTTTGTTTGTTTATTTAATATAGCGCAAAACCAAACCCGCAGGTAGCAGTGCGCAGACATTACAAGGATACTTGAGAACTTAGTTACAGTGACAAGCAAAATATGCAGTAGGACAGTACAGCAGCGTTAAAGTCTGAATATACTTATACAGTTAATGCCAGGTGTCGGAAACATAATGAGCTAAGTAACAATCAACCACAGTTTTGTAGTCCCGGTAGGGTCCAGTGCAATTCCTGGATACTAACAGTGGTAGTCGGAAGTCCCTATGGGGGGTCAAGTTAACAAAGGGCATAGTTGGGAGGTGTCACTCAGGACGAGTGGTTCTAATAAAAGAGGGTGATCACATTAGATGTCATTAGATCGTATCCATGAAAGAACCTTGCGCCTGAAACTTAGGTAGGGTTGGTCCTTTCTATGTTCTAAGGGGAGTTTGTTCCAGGTTTGAGCAGCTATGACTGGAAAGCTAGCGCCGCCAGCTGTACTCTTTTTATATCTAGGCACCATCAAGGTATAAGCGTTAGTCATTCTTGTGGGGCGGTTTGAGATTCTCTAGTTGATTCTATTTGCTAGATAGGGAGGAGCTATATTGTTGAGGCATTTGGACGTGAACGAAAGAGTTTTGAGGGTGATCCTGTCTTAAATTTTTAGCCAGTGGACATTCCTTCTGGAGGTAGAGACATGGGCTCTGTTAGGAATGTTTAAGGCTACTCTAAGAGCGTTATTTTGGAGTGTTTGGAGTTTGTTAAGGATATACTTGTTAGATCCCACATATAGGGCATTACAATAGTCCAATCTGGATATGATAAGTGCATTAGCTAAGGTAATACAGCTAGCCTCTGTTAGGAATGGTCTACATGCTCGGATCAGTTTGCAAGTATATGCTGTGGAGGAAGCTAGGAAGTTAATTTGTTTCTTAAAAGTGAGTGCTGAGTCCAGATAGACCCCAAGGGTTTTGACTGCAGGCATCCCTTTGATGACACTGTTGTCAATGTTAAACGAGGCATAGTTCGGGTCAAGTTTTTTAATCGCTGTCTCTGTGCCGAGGATCAGAATCTCCGTTTTGTCGTCATTCAGACAGAGGCCATGGGATGCCATCCATGCTTGAATGAGGAGATATATCTTGTTTGCCAAAACCAAGTCTTCCAAGAAGTTACCCGAAAGAGGAATGAGGATCTGAGTGTCATCTGCGTAGTTTGTGTAGTTGACACCCAGTCTATCCAACTTGTCAAACAAAGGTTTGGTAAAGATGTTGTACATAGTAGGAGACACACATGATCCCTGGGGGACACCGAAGGAGACTTGTATGGGATCAGCAGCTGCTAGGGGGAGAACACTCGTTGTCTGGTTAGCAAGGAAGGAGTGTACCCAGGTTATGGCATCGCTTGGAAAATGGTACAACCTTTGTATAACCTTGTTTCCCACACTATTTGTATTTAGAGGTAAGGATTGGCAGTAGGTTTATTAGTATAGGCCCTTTTATTTTGACAAGACACCACTAGGAATGCGTTATTTGATGGTCGTAGCTTGCTCCCATCTTTAGATTTAGGATTAGATAGGCATTTTGCAAACCCAAGTGAGGTTCAATAAACACCCTTGAACTGTGGTCACTTGTGTCTGTTTTACTGTTGATACCATGCCTTCCTTACAGAACCCAGATTGCTAGGTTTCTGGGGCAACAACGTAGCCTATAGACCTTGCCTAATCTTGCTGTGGTAGAGTGGAGTGGTGCAGTCTTATTTACTTTCACAAAGAGCAATATGCATACCTTCTTTCTAGCCAGGTGGGAAGAAGGTCAATAAACACAGGTTTCTTAAATAGAAACAATATGCACTACACTACACTATGATACGATACGTTCACATTACTTGTGAAATGAGTCAATTTCCTACTTACAAAATATTACCTTATTTTCTACTTGGTCTCAGATGCAGATTCTTTTGATGAACTAAAAATTAAATTAAATAAACTGAAGAATTTAAGTATGAATATATACATCCTATAGTTTTCCACCTACACACGATTCCTGTTGCAAAATAAATCATTGCTAACCCGTGAGAACAGAACACTCCTCCATCTGCGCTTTTAGCACACTTTCCCAACATTGTCTTGAAGTCAATGTTCCATTTATCAGAATCTATAAGCAGCCCTATGATCAGTGGCTGAATCTAGTGCAAGAAAATAATATCAAGAATATTGTAATTCAGAGGGTGCTAGAGGGCCATCCAAGATGGCCGCTTAGGTCAGAGCTCCCTCGTTCCTGGCGTGACTGTGCCCCAATCTGCCTATGCTTGAACTGCTGATGTCCCCAGCTATGACACCCCGAAGTTTCGTGTAAAATCGGTGCTCCCAGCCTGAGATTCAGCCCGGGAGGCCCAGCTGCCGAGATTCGCGGGGCCGGCCCACACGGCTCCGCGCATCCAGAGCTGAGCTCCTTCACTACAGAGCCCGACGCGCCCCCCATGCCACCCCCGAGGGGCCTAGTATACTGGCAAGGAGACGGCAGCGGTTCGGGGAGCGCTCGCCGAACAGCGGAAGGTCGGCGGGAGATCCTGACCCCCTCCCTCCCCCCGCCTGGAGCCATCGCTAGAGTGGAGGAGACGGCCGTAAGACGCCAGGGCCACCCGTCGCAGTCGGCGGCCTGTGGAGCATCCTGTTCCGCCAGTACCCCCCCGCACCCTGAATCTGCTCCTGCGGCTCTGGCATCCGGCTTCCCAGCCGAGGGCCGTGGAGCGACAGACCCCGGACGACAGCCAGCGGCCCAGCAAGAATCCCCACACCCACGCAGAGGCGGCGAGCGATCACGGAGCTGCATCGACACGACGGGTGAGCGGGGGGGCCCCCTGACGGCGTCCGCGTTCACCAGACCGGCGGACGCCCGGAGGAGCCGTTCCGGGGGTGCCGGGAGGTAAGGAGTGGTGGGGAGACGGCGCTGTTCCCCAGGTGGGGTTGGTCCTCTCCCCCTCCGCCTTCAGGACTCAGTAGCGGCCTCACCCATAGTGGCGGGAGCAGGCGAGCAGCTCAGCGCCCCCCGGCAAACCATTCGCTCCTGCACCCCGCTGAGCCAGGACTGGTGCGGCATCTGCACACACGGAGCACCTGGGGGCCCCGTCCACATGGACGACCTGAACCCCCAGAAGCCGGGAGAACCCCGCCACATTGGGAAGAGCATCCTCCTAGCCGCAGACCAACACCCGGCCCTGCATTACAAAACAGGGGCACAAGGAATTGACCAACACTTCGCCTCCTGAGTTAGTAATAGCTGGCGGAAAACCCCAGTAAACAACTTTGACACGTACCAACGAAGCTCCTTGGCAGTCAACCCCTGCCACTAAGAAGCCCACATGGCGGGTAACACCCTTCCTACGCCGGTCTTCCGCTGAAACCCACCAAGGGGGCTCCGCTAACAGTGGAGAGCTCGGCACATGACGAAAACCGCCCCCCCCGCCCTGTATTTCTGATCAAGCACCCCATACAACCAGCTGCGGCCACCCCGGTCCGGGGGTGGGTCCTGGGGGGGTTCCAGGCACAACTAGACCACCTGCAACCCATTTTCGACGCTTCCATTCTCACAGCCACGATGGGGAAAAACGATAAATCTCAGAGGAAGCTAAACTTTGAGAGTGGCCCGACCCCCAGAGCCCCTCACCACCCAGAAGACCAAGCTTCATCGTCTGTATGCTCTCACCAGGATGAAGTGGCAGAGAACCCCTTTGAAATCAAAGAAATCCATCTTGACTTAAAAGCAGGCGTTGGCAGCCTGAGTAACAAAATGGACGGTCTCGCGTCCAAAGTTGATCTCATGCAACACCGTATGGACTCCCAGGCCGAACGCCTAAACGAGATGGAGCAGATGGTGTCAAATCTCGATGACAGTTCGGCAACTCTAACTAATAGAGTCTCACAGCTGGAATCGCAAATGAAACTAACCGCTGCTAAGTGTGAGGACCTCGAAGGTCGGTCGAGGAGGAATAATCTACGGATAGTCGGTGTGAGAGAACATCAAACGCAGGAGAAAATGGAAGACTTCGTAGAAGCCCTATGCACCACTCTATTCGGCCGCGAAGCCCTATCCCACCTATTCATAATCGAGAGAGCCCACAGGACTCCCGCGACAAGACCTGCTCCAGGTGCTCCCCCTAGGCCAATAATAGCGAGACTGCTGAACTACAGAGATCGCGACTTCCTGCTCCGCCTCGCCAGAGAAAAAGGCGAACTGAGCCACGACGGGGACAAAATACATTTTTACCCTGATTTCTCCCCGGCAGTGCAGTCACAAAGGAAAACTTTTGCTAGCGTCAAACAGAAACTCTGCAACAGTCAACTGCCGTATTCCATGCTTTAGCACGCTTAAGAGTCCAGCATGAGGGAAAGGTCCAATTTTTCCAAACCCCAGATGAAGCAAATTTGTTCCTGGACCGTCTAGGTCTCCCGGATCAGAATCAGGCTCGCCCCAGACCGCAAAGAGATAGAATCCCCAGGAACCCTCCTTAAATGGTTTGACATGGCTGGATACAAGACCCGGCACAGCAGCATTGAGTAGGCCAGATCATTTACAGCAGCACAAGTTGGGGCTGGGACACTTGGGATACCCCAGGTGCCCCCAGCACAGCTACTGTTAAGTTACTGTTAGCCTAAGTTGAGTTCGTCCGACGAGGTGTGGATCTCACGTCTCGGCATGGCGACTCCATGGGCCTTTTTGGTTTGGGGTTGGGAAATTCGGAACCTCCCTGTGAGCATGTTCGGGGTTGCCCACCCTCGGGAGAGTTACGTCTTGGGCCTGTTGGGGATTGCCCGAAGTTTGAATATTACAAAGTTAATGGGAAAGTTCAGCGCCACCAGATCCCGAATGCCCCGCTCACCGCCTGCTCCCTACTCGCTGCCATACACATCATCGCATCGAGACTCCCATCCCTCGCATACAGACCCAGTCAGCAGCTCTGGTTCAACCAGACCACAGCCGCCCGCTGAATCAGAAATGTGGTCTGAAATAAAAGCAAAGTTGCCCCGTTCAATGTTTTAAGGTGGAATATAAGAGGTGGTAACATCCCGGCTAAATCTAGAAAAATTCTGCACTATCTCAGACGTCACGAAGTAGACGTGGCCTTGATTCAAGAGACGCACTTTACTCCGGGGAGAGACCACCAGTGGGCCAAAAGCTGCGGCTGCCACAGATCCTTTTCATCCTACTCCACGTACTCGCGAGGAGTCGCGATCCTCATACACAGGTGTCTCAATTTCCGGCTACTGCACACGGCTAAGGACGAGGAAGGCAGAGCACTACTGGCGAGTGGCATCGTCGCAGGTCAGAAAGTGACCTTTGTCAATTCATATGCTCCGAATGTGGATGGCCCGGACAGCTTCGGTTGGGTGTTGACGCAGCTCTCTGCGCTCGACCCGGCCACAGTTGTCTGGGACGGCGACATGAACACGGTTATGGACCCTGCGAGAGATAGATCATCGGCCATACACCAACCATCCTCCAAAGCTGGTCCCAGATAAAAGAAATTTGCAACGCGTTTGATTTACAAGACACTTGGAGAGTCTCCAATGGGGAAAGGCGCGAGTACACCTTTCATTCTGCAGTCCATAATACAAGCTCCCGAATCGATTACTTTTTTACCTCAACAAACAGCCCCCTGGCGTGTAGCCGGTGCCACATTCACCCGAGAACACTCTCAGACCACTCGCCAATCCTCCTTGAGCTCAAGCCAGCTAGCCTCACTGCGCCGCTACAACGTTGGCACTTCAAACAGGGATCACTGTGGGACGAGGTCTTTGCCTCCGAATTAAGAGAGGAGATGGATGTGTTTTTAGAAGCCAACCTGGGTTCGGTCCCCTCGGCAAGCATAATTTGGGAATCCTTTAAATGTTTTATCAGAGGAGTCTGCCTCGCCAAAGAAAATGGCACTGTCAAGCTCATTAGGGGCGAGCTTGCAATCAGCGAAAATAAATTAAAACAGCTCGAAACCCAGAACGCGAACAAAGACAACCCGGAATCTGCAGCGGCTTTGAAGACGGAATTGCAGAAATTCAACGACGCAGCGGAACGCGAGGTTAAGTTTCTACACCGCACCAGCCAAATCAGCCAATACGGCGAGGGACAGAAACCAGGAGCTTTATTGGCAAATCTAATTAAGGCCGACAATAAACAGTCCCTAATCGAAAGGATCAGAACTAAGCAAGGGGAAGAGGTCCACACTGACGAAAAGATAGCGGAGGAATTCAGTCTATTCTATCAAGACCTTTACAGTGCCAAGCTACCGAAAGACTCAAACCTCCCCCTGGAATATTTGGAAGAGACAGAACTCTACTGGGTCGAACATCACTTGCGTGAACCTCTAAATGAACTAATCTCACAGGAAGAGATTAAAACAGCCATAAAGACCCTACCACCATCCAAAGCACCAGGCCCTGATGGCCTAACGGGAGAATTTTATAAAGGCCTTTGCAGAACCTCTGGCTCCGTTGCTGGCAGCGGTGTACGAGGAAGCGCTAGAGCTTGGGACCCTCCCCCACTCTTCTCGTGAGGCCAATGTCATTCTTTTACAGAAATCAGGAAAACCACCATACGAATGCGCCTCGTATCGCCCGATCTCCCTGCTTAATCTGGACAATAAAATTCTGGCCAAGATCCTGGCGAATAGATTGATGCCCCTGATGCCCGCCCTGGTGCTGGCAGACCAGGCAGGTTTCATACCTGGCCGCAATACAACCTTCAGCATCCGAACAATGTTTGGAATCATCGAGGCTTTAGACCCTACAGGCCAGGCAATCGCAGTCCTGCTTGATGCAGAAAAAGCATTTGACTCGATGGAGTGGCCGTTTATGTTCATGGTTCTCACCAGAATGGGGCTGGGAGCCCGCTTTATCAAACTTGTCTCTCTCCTGTACACCAATCCACAAGCTAATATAGTGGGCAAGGCAAAATCAGCATCAATAAACCTGCAGTGTGGTACGAGACAAGGATGCCCCCTGTCAGCACTAATATTCGCTCTGGTAATGGAGCCACTAGCCTCCAACCTGCGGGAACTACGCCAACAAATGGGACTCACCATCGGCCCACACAAGCTCATCGTATCCTTATACGCCGACGACGTGGCACTATTCATAAGGGACCCAGAAGTCAACCTGAACCCGGTCATGCGGGAAGTCATCAGATTCGGGGCGGCCTCTGGATTGAAAACCAATCACTCAAAATCAGTCGTCTTCCCACTGACCCGAGACATGAAACAATTCGCCGACGACTTCGGACTCAAGTGGAGAACCTCCGTGGTTCGCTACCTTGGAATCCAGCTGTCACTGGACCCACAAGAGGTATTCCAGGACAACTATGAGGAGGTGTTCACGTCCCAACAGGACAAGGTCACGCGCTGGAAGACGCTCCCACTGACACTCTGGGGCAGAACCTCCTTAGTCAAAATGGTAATGTTGCCAAAATTATTGTACCGCTGCTACTACAACAATCCTTCTTGAAAAGGCTGAAAAGCTTGGTCCTGGATTTACTGTGGGCAGGCAGACCAGCCAGAGTGGCGTACACAATATTGACGCTTCCCGTGTCCAACGGTGGTCTAGCCCTCCCCGACATGGAAAAATATTTCTGGGCAGCTCAAGCACAGTACCTCAGCCACTGGTATGCAACGCAAACGATTCGCCCTCATGTACAAGTGGAGAGGGCCTTGGCAACTCCCAACTTCCTGACTGCAGTGGTTTTCGGCCGACTTCCCGTTCCCAACCGCACAATGAACGTGATGCTCACAACATACAAGGTCTGGAAGTCGCTAGCAAATAAGCAAGGGGTGCAGATAAGGTACTCTTCCCCTCTTGCCGGTCAAGTTTATTCCTGGAATCCCCCTAACATCAGAGAAAGTGTTTCACCAGTGGGTCGACAAGCTACACATACAATCCCCCTAGGAGACCTATTCACGGAGGAGGGCTTCCTGACCCCTGACCAAGCCAAACAGAAAGGGGCAACACAGCACTGGACGTGTTCCTCTACTTCCGAACTCGATACACTATGCAGACCCACCTGCCTGGTTTCCCGAGTCAGCCACCGACCTGGCAGTTACTGCACGATGTCATTCAAGCACAGGGGGAAGGCAGCCTAGTGTCGCAAATTTACAAAGCACTAACCACCCCCGTCAACACTGGAGCGAAAACTAGATGGGAACGAGCGCTAAATGCAAGTATATCAGAGGTTGATTGGGGCTACATTCTGAATCAGACCCAGAAAATTGCACTTAACTCCCGGCTCAAACTTATCCATTTTAATTTCCTCCACCAAACTTATTATACACCTGAAAAAGCTAATAAACACCATTCCGACATCCAGGCCGAATGCAAGAGATGTGGAACTCTATCAGCGACCTTCATACACTTGGCATGGGAATGCCCTGAAGTAGCCCCATTCTGGAACCAAGTGTTAGACACGACAACGGCAATCGTGGGAGAAGCAATACAACCGAGATGCACGGCAGCTTTGTTGGGAATGACAAGATTGCTATCCACGCCGTCGAGGAGACTGACCGGAGTTCTACTGACACTAGCTCGCAGGAGAGTTGCCATGGCATGGGGCCGCGGCCCCCCACCTTCCTACTCCGCTTGGAGGAAAGACTTAATCTACTATCAGGACATAGAAGCAGATTTCATAAAACTCCTCCCTCTTCACGCGCGCCCGCCCGACATATGGGGCCCGCTGATATCTTTCCTGATAAGTGAAGCTGACACCTCCTCAGAGGGACCATTGGATGCTGGGAACACACCATGATGCAGTCTTAACCCAGGCCGCCAATACTTGCTACAGGGTCGCAGGGGGGCAGAAATGATGCACAATAGGGACTATGCGGAGGGGCGGCGAGGGTTAGGGGAGGGACTCGGAGGGGGGGGGTGGTTCGGGCTCTAGTTGACGGCGCAAAGTTAAAATCCACCCTAATGTGGGTGTGTATTTGTATGGTGTGTTGAAATACCAAAAATAAAGGTTTTTTTAAAAAAAAGAATATTGTAATTCACTATTATTCAGTTTATAAATAAGCCATTTTCATAAATATAGAAATGTACTCAAGAGAACTCTTACCATTCCCTTTGCAGACTTCATTCCAAAGTGTGACAACTGCTATGCAAAGATCGTCTTCCAAGGGATCTTTTCCAGGGGTTTCCAAGCACCTACAACAACCATACATCAAGAAAACAGATTTCAGAAGAGAAAATTGGTGGTTTCCACGCCATAAGGCGGGAGGTGTGGTGGTGTGGTGAAGGGTCAACAGAAACCATAGGATTCTTAAATGTGGTTCAACTCTTAATCAATAATACTGGCGAGTCAAGGATAACACCTGCAGGATCTAGAGGTGTCACTCTAGAAACCATAAAGGAAGGACGCGAATACCAAAGGTATCCGGTGTAAGGTAGCCTTATCTTGCGTTTAGCCTACTGGTGCAAGATAGGCATACATTGCTCTCAGTCCACGCATGTTAGTCAGCCACGTTCTCCATTTAACTTATTTGTGTAAGGTAGCCATTTTTTGCTCTTAGTCTAATCGTGAGAGGTAGCCATATTTGGCATTTAGCCTAATTGTGTAAGGTAGCCTTACCTTGCCTCCAACCCTTTTGTGGTAGTCAGCCATATCTTACATTTAGCCCAATTGTGCAAGGTAGCCATATTCTGCATCAAACCCAATTCTGCAAGTTAGTCGTATTTTGAATGTAGCTCAATTGAGTCCGAGTCCAGTCACCTCTCCCACTCCTAACCAAGTCCTCCACTATGTCAAATAATTCCAAAGTCAGAGGAGCACTCTGGCGCATCAGGAACTAGAAGGCCACCCCTTCACCCCATCCTGCTCTCACCTTACCAGTGCCCCCACCCACATTCACTCCTCAGATTGCCCCTCCCCTTCCTGCACTGAAAGACATTCATCACACGCCACCCTCCTGCCTCCCCCTTCCCACACCACCTCCTCTCAGCACCATCCCAACCCTGCCCAAACTCTCCCCCTGCACCCTGCTAACTGCCCCTTCAACCCCCCTCCCACTGAACCCTCTAGGTCTGCCACCCTCCCTCCTTTCATGGCCAGCCCAACCCCTCCCTTCCCAACACTCAACTTTCCCTTCCCTCAGTGCAGCCTGCACAGCCTTGGCCAAATCCTCCCCTTCAGCTTACCCTCCTACCCACACACCCCTGGCACCCGCCCGCTGGCCAAGGTCATAAGACCGTCCTTCCGCAGCTGCCTCCACCCCCTCTGCAATCTTCCCCCACCATACCTCCTCAACTCTACCTCCTTCCCCACTCCTACACCCCTAACCCCCTCTACCCAACCCTGTCCATACTCTTGCCCTCTCCCAGGAAAACCACCTTGCCCCTGTTTCACTCTCCGCTGTTCACACCTGCCTCCTCCACCCCCCTCTCTCCCGGCCCAATCCCCCTCACCTAGACACTTAACCTTTGCTTCCTTAAGCGCAGGCCGAACAGCCTTGGCCAAAACTCGGGACTCTGCAGATGCCCCCCCTTACCCACACACCATTGGCAGTCCCCTCATCAACTCAGGCGCAGAAGTCTTTCTACTCCCAGTCGCCACAAACCATACTCCTCCCTTTCTCTGCTCCTGCAACCCCTTTACTCCACACTCTGCTACACTCTGACCCCCTCACCCCATGCCCAACCCTGTCCATCCTCTCACCTCTTTCTCTCTTCCCTTCTTCTTACCCCACCCATGCTCCCAGCCCCACACGCAGTATCTCCCTCCAAAACCCACCCCACCCCTATTCAGAACATTACCACCCCCTTATCCCCTCTCTTGCATCCTCATCAATGCCAGAACAGTCACCAGAAACAAACAAATAATTTGTAACCTTATCTCCGAAGAAAACCCTGACATCCTTTTAATTACTGAAACCTGGTTCTCTGACGACTTCCTCCCCTCTGCACACAAGGCGTTCCCCAAGGCTACACCCTGATCATCCCCAACAGAGCCAGCAGAGCAGGTGGTATAGCCATCTTCCGAAAACCTCACCTCACACCCTTACAGGCCAGGAAACAAACCTGCAATGAGGACTGCAAATCCCTCTGAAATTTAATTTCGATCCTCTCCTTCTCCCTCAGCTTCCTCCTCCTTTACAGACCCCCGGGCTATAACAGAACCTTCAAAGACTCCCTTAGTGACTCCATCACTGCGCCGCCGGTAATGCTGATGGCGAAAATGTCGACTCCCACTAAGGACGGCAGCGCAGTGATCAGATAGATAACTTTGTCTGCACCGCCTGGACCGCATTCCTCTACCTGCTGCCCTCCCACTTACCTTTACGGAGACACACTTCTGTGTGTGCCGCCGACTGCCTGCTATCACTGCAGTGTTAGTTCCTCCCACTTACGGGGGTCGGAGCTCACCCCACAGGATCCTTTATTTTAAATGTTATTTAAACTTTCTTGTCCCCTGCTTACCACAATGGTAAGCGGGGGACACCCCCGCAACCCTGGCTCTGCTTGGTCCCAGTAATTTGAGTCAGAATTTTGAAATGCAGACTGTGCAGTAAATGCACAGTCAGCATTTTCTAGTCACAGTTATGCTAGGTCTCCCTCTAAATCAGCCAGACTGCTCTATCAACCAACTGTTACTGTTCTTGCTGATCTAAACATGTGGTTCAGCACCCCCTCCAGCCCAATGACCCGCCATCTCATTGACAACATGGAACCCCTCAATCTAACCCAACTCATTATCCTGCCCCACCCGCATTGCAGGTCGCACCTCAGCTGGTCAAACCCGATTTCAACCCCCTCACCCGTACCCTCAAATGGACCGATCACTATGCTATCCTCTTCTCATCCCTGAATCCTGTGCCCCCTTTCTCTCCCTGCCTCCGTCCGCCTACCCCAGGATCCAGCTCTGGAACAAGGTCACCAGCTGCCCTGATCTTTCCTCCACCCTACTCTCCTCCCTTCCCAATCTCCCCCTCCAAGGCGGAACCTCCTCCCCAGACCTTTTCGACCAATGGCTGTCAGATGCTGTGTCCCCCTTAACCTCCACAAACTCTCGATCCCACCGCACAGGTCCTTCCCCCAGGTTGTTCAGCCCTTGCTTCAAATTCCACAAAACCCTCAACCATCGCTGGAACAACATTGGCAGACCAACCATTCCACCTAAAACAAAGCCAACCTGGCTATACGGACGAGAGCCTACAGATTAGAAATGAGAAAAACCAAACATGCCTTCTACACCTCCCGCGTCACCAATTTAAACAACCCATGCAAAGAACTCCACGAGATCATCCATCTCTGGGCTCAAGACCCTCTCTACTCCTCCCTACAACCCACCATATCCCAGGTACTGTACGACACCCTTTCTGACCATTACTTCACCATAGCATTGAAAGGAACCTCACCATCCACGCTGAACTACCAACCCCTTCTGCCCCTATACCGGCAGCCCCATTTGCGCTGCCCCAACTCATACCCTTTTCAGCTCCTTTTCTGCAATCTCCCATCCAGAGTTCTCAAAGCTTCTCCCCAATAGGGACCCCTCAGGTTCCCCTGCAGACACCTGCCACACGGCCCTCCTTAAAAACATCCTCTCCTGCCACCTGTGCAGGCTCCCTCACCAGATCTATAAATAAACCACTCACTAACAGCAGGTATCTTCCCACTAACATAGAAAACCTTATGTCAAACCACTACGAAAAAATCCCTCTCTTGACCCCTTCTTTCTCCTCTCCAGTTACCAACCCATCTCCAACAACTGCTTCACAGCCAAATTGCTAGACTGCATAGGAATACTCCAAGTACAGCCTCTTCACGAGGCCCACAGACTCCTTGGCCTTACCCAGTCTGCATTCAGACCCCTCCATGGAACTGAAACCTCCCTTGTCTCCATCTGAGATGACTTGGCAGCACAGCCCTCAGTCTGCTGTTCTTTTCCTCATCCTCCTTGACCTCCGAGAGCAGCCTTCGACATAATTAATCACTCCAGCCTAACAAACAGACTTTTTGACTTAGGCATAAGGTACTCTGCCCACAAATGTATCTCCTTTTCCCTCTCTGACCACTCCCAAATCCTCTCTCCCATCCTTTCATCTCTGCCCTCTGCCCAGTCCCCCACTGAGTCCCCCAGGGAGCCTTCCTCTACCTTTCACCCCTCTCCAAGCTCATTTGTTCCCACAATCTCACCTGTTGCAATTATGCTGACAGCACCCAGATCATCCTCAAGATTCCCAACTCCCCCTCCTTACCCTACCCAGACCTGGTTTCCTGCCTCTCAAACACGGACGTCAGTTTGTCACTCAATCGCGTGTCCCTCAACCCCAAAAAAACAAAATCCCAATCTGCGACAAAACAGTTCTCCTTCCCCAACCTATCCCTTGGCCATATTATTTAGAATCCGTGCCCAGTGCATCCCTCAGTCAAAACCTAGGATGCACTTTTAGCTCAGACCGGACCCTCTCCCGTCACATCAATATATTCTCCCGATGGTCTGCATCCTTAAGCAGATCTTTCATTATCTCACCAGCCCCCATAGAGTTTCCGCAATCATGGCCATCATCCTTTTCCGCCAAGACTACTCCAACTCCCTCTACCTAGGCGCGTCTACATACCAACTGAAAAAAGTACCAACTGATTCATAACTCTGCAGCAAGGCTCCTCCTCGCATTCTTCCCCCAGAGAGCACATCTACCCCACACTCAGAACACTCCACTGGCTGCCCATCAGCTGACGGGCATCCTTCAAAGCCAAGTGCATTACCCACCATGCAATTCACAAGGCACAGAATGCCTCTGAAAAGAAACTCACTCGCTACCGCCCCACCAGAATCCTCAGACCAAGCTCTGCAAACCTCCTGGTAGTCCATCCTTTCAAGTTCTCCGGACTAGGAGTTACTGGTTTCTCAGTCCTCGCACCCACTTTTTGGAACTCCCTTCCCTCGCGTTCTGTCTCACAGAAGATCACTTGGCCTTCAGCAAAGCCCTCAACACCTGGCTGTTCCATCAGACTTCCTGATTTCCCCGCCTCTCGCACACACATCTCATCCTGCAGCTCCCCCCCCCCCAATTCGCCATCCACCTTCCTTTCTGTCAGTTACTAGCCTTTTCTTTCCTTTCAACCACTTTGCTTTGCCAACCATCCTTCCTTGTGGGACGCCAAGCACACATGGAGGACTCAGGTAGTCACTCCAGTAACTTGCTATCTGGTCCAGGGGCTTCAGAGTTTGACCATCCAGAGGGTAGAAGGGTTTCTTTCTGGGTCTTTTAATTTTTTAAACCTATTTTCAGTGTCTCTTTGGTTTTGGCATTAACTCTTATTTTCAGAGCAGGACAAAATTCCCAAGCCAAGATGGAGGATGTGACTCTGCGCAGTGAGATTGGTTCCAGAAGGACAAAGACTCTTCCCCCAACATTCTAAACTGCCTTTCATTTGTTCTAGTCCAAGAAACAGGTCACGTTATTTTAAAAGCTCTATACTTTAGGCCCATGTTTTCCCCAGTCTAGTTTAGGTCGTAGAGAATTCAAGAAGAGGATTCAGCACAGAAGAATAGGGGACAGGAAGGAGAAGAAACCGGAGAGAGAAAACAGTTGTTGCGACTGAAAGCAGTCAAGTTCAAGTTGTTTGTCTCGCAATCTTTTCCCAACTAGTTGCTAACTGTACATCATTGTTTTTAATGCATTAAACAAGTATTCTACTACAAGCGCTGAAACAAGTGTTTTTGTCAGACTATCATTTACATGAAGCGTGTGTTTTTTATGCGAGGCGAACAACTTTCAGCACGTCGAGCTGTTTGAAGAGTGCCACGTGATCCTGTCAGTTTACCGGGATCGCAGTCTGCTTATCCCGGAATGCCTCATACAGTGTTTCACTAGCGGATAGGAAAATGACTCCTCCGCGGTTTGTGCGGAGGCAGGCATGGGAGCAAGAAGGATGGCTCTTTGTGAAAGTAAGAAGCCTGACTTCCAGCGCGTCTTGCTCGACGACAGAGCTTCCTTTTGAAGCTTTTGGTATTTTGGAGCCCTCTAGTGGTGTCCGTTGGCAAAGGTTGATTTTTCTTGCTTTTCTTGACAATCTCCTTTAGGAGAGCACAGACATTCAGAGAGCATTGCAGTTTCTTCAGTAAAAAGAGAAATAATTTCAGTGGTCCGACAAAGTTGTCAAGATAGTCAAAGTTGAGCAGCAATACTACTGATGTGTACAATGACTTTAGTCTTGAAATCTGATTAAAACACAGTGAACATTACCTGGAAGTAAAATCTCAGTTTTTAAAGTGTTTCCTTGAAGACCTTCTAGTGAAGTAGACAATCCTCGAAGAAACCTCTAGTTTTTCACCCTCTTAGCTTTTGCAGAGGGAATTCAGGTACAATGAGTGATGTCTGGGAAATATAGGGGAAGGGTAGGAAAGGTGAGCATATGAATTAAGTAACGTGTTCTTTTTTTCTCGCCCACATGCAGATATCTTTCAGAACCAAGGCCAGGCATCTTAACAGTTTATTATTTTATCCACTTCCCCTTTCCGTTTGGGGTGTTCCAAGCTCAGCTAGTCTGAATTAGGTTGAGGGCGCGACACCTTGAAGGGACTGGTGGGTTCAGCGGCTTCCGAGGACATCAAGTGTATAAGAGACCTGAAACGGAACGAATCCTGACAGTGGGCCAGGTATCACACTCATGGACTTTGAGGGTGGGCAATCCATTAAAAGGTACCGTGTCAAAATCACACTGATTATCCTGTAGGACGACAATCAGGCAGCTCAGACCCCTTGCTCGTGGTTGGCACTGCATGTAACCCTAAAGCACAGGAGGTTGGGCCATGCCGACAAATGCAATGATGAAACGGGGACCTTGTTTTTGCACTAGAAGGACCTAAAGATGGCAATCTCTCACTCTAAGAACTTCTCAGAGGGCGAGTATTATGCATTCATCTAGCACTTAAAATCACCTGTGAAATGTAGCATTGCTCCTTGTACATAGATGGAACCCTTTAGTCTAGTATACCTCTGCTGTGCGCATAGACAGTCCAATTAGACATGGGTGATTAGCAGGGACTTGGCCACCCTCGCATAACTTTAATGGCTGAAATGCACACACGCATAATAACACCTGTCAAATTCTTCCTAATTGTTGGACTGCGGTCCCTCCGAGGGGAGTTCAACCAAAAGCATGTGGGACCAGAATTATGGTGAAAGGTGCTTTAACAAAAAAGAGTGGCTAAAGCGTGAATCAGGGACCTATGTGAGAGGTCAGAAATGAAAGCCGAGCACAAAGTTGTAATTTCTTTGGTTAAAGACATTTATTAAACAAAAATGGGTTGGGAAAATACCTCTCTGGCCCTATCCTAGAGAGGAACTTCCCTACCTTGAAACCAAAAACAAAGAATCTGTGTCAGGATGTCAGTAAACTTAAAAGCCGTCATGTCCAAAACGGCCTATCCTGACCCTCACACTACAAACAAAACAAAGGGTGCAAGGAAAATGTCTTTAACTTGAGGTTAGCAAAAGTGTTGAAAACCAAAGTATCAAAATGGTTCCAACAAAAATGTTTAAAGGTATAGACCGTTGGATCCAGAGGATGGTCTCCTTCCCCTGAATTCGTAGATAGGATGGCAAAAATGTCTCTAGATAACAGTTCCTTTGTGTCTTCACTGGATTCACAAAATAAAATGTCTCTTCAGTAAACAGTTCCTTCAGATCTTTGCTGGACTCACACAGTTCTTTTTTAAACAATATGTTCTGTAACAATCTTTCTGTAGTGTTTATTGTAGCTTGATGGATCACCTGACATGCTCCTCTGCCAGGAATCTTCATACAATGTTAGCTGTCTGGTGTACTTGCCTGCCAGGACATCTTTATGTTTTTCACAGTTCTTTGGGTATACCGCAATAGCATGTATGAGGAGGGCGTGGTATCATTTGTTCATCTCAGACTTCTTCCCCACATTGGCATTATGTGTACTTGATTGGGGATTGCCTTTATAATTTGTCTGTATTCAAATATGCCTTTCATTATTGGGGTTTGCCTTTATGCTCTGCCTTGTCTGCATTCAAACATTCTTATTAGTGGGTATTGAATTTGTACTTTTCCTTGATTGTATTTAAACCAGCTTTGGGTATTTTCTACATCAGCAATCTCGTACTGTTCAAACACTTGTTGGTAGGCTTTTCGAAATGCCCTGGGGCCCAAAGCTGCTTTGGGCAGACTCACTGGTGGTGTCCAGCATCTACGACTCTGCTTGGGCCTTGGCGGTGTGGCTCCTTCACCTGCTTTCCACTCAGGAGTGTGCAGACTCTCCCCCACCGACCTGCACGGCTCTGGGGTCACACCCCAGCTTCCCCTTGCGGCCCAGACTGGAGACTGCTGCTTCTGGGAATTGCTCACCCACCAGCAGCTCCTGCGTGGCTTCAAGCGTCTTCACGACCCTCCTTGCTCATATGCGGCTTCTCTCCTCTTGTGCAGGCGGCCTTACAGCGTCACACGTTGGTGAGCCTCAGCATGAGGTTTGATGTCCTCTCCTGCACTCTCCTTTCCATCAGCGCAGTTGACATCTTTAAATGCCCAGCGCACTAAAGGATTGGAAAAACAACCAGTCTGCATGTTGTACTTTGAGCTCCTGTCCCTTTGTACAAGCTCCCTAGTCATCCTCCCAGTCTCCATACCCGAGTGATTATGGGAGTTGGACGTCATGGGTCTTTTAACTCGTGGATGGGTTTTTTCAGAGGTTTCACATAAAGACACATTAGAAACAAAAGATGTTGTGTTTGAGTGCAGGCCTGACCAGAATAGTGTAAAGAAAAGGTTTATTGATTTCATCTACAGGGGGGAATCGCTAGCTGACAATAGGCCATTAAGGTCTTGGGGGTCCTAGGGTTTTCCTAGTGGGAAAAAAGAGGAATACTGTGCGTCATCCAATGAAGTCATGATATATCCCCGGTATTTGTCTCCTCCCATGTGATCCCCCATCATACAACTGCTCCCAGGGTCAGGATCTGGCCACATGGGAGGAGGTTCCTGCCAGTGAATCTGGGATGACTCCATTGGAGTCATCACAGCTTCCTCTGGAAATACCGGTCTACCCTAACTAATACAATCTTCAGGATATCCTTCTTGGCTCAAACTCCCACTCTCATGGATAAAGCACCCGCCTAGCTGCTTGACTTTGCCGAATAGCAATTACTTTCACTCCTTTCTTTCGGGTACTGACTAGGCTCAGACGTCATCACCATCTAGTCATAGATTTCCCTCCTGGGCTGGTGATTATGATACCTTTTATGTACTCCTAAAAAGTAATTTTTCCCACCAAGTTGCTCAGCATTGTCACGCTGTGCAATTAAAACTCTCCAGCCACAAGTCGCCCTCCAGGGCAAAGATGTATTTTGCCATTTCTCAATGGCTGGTCTCTTTACAGCTTCTTAGTTGTAGTCAGCAATTGGATGTCTAATTGCTCTCCTTCATTGTCTCTGGTCTCTGACACTGACAGAGATATGGCCCTCAAAGGCTGTTGGTGTCTCTACGTCTCTTTTCCCTGCAATGGTCTAAGATATAGTCATCTACAGATTTCTGAGCTTCTCTTGTCCTATTACCTTTGCCAGGATTTGAGATACAGACCCCACAAGCTTTCTGGTGTCTTTCCGTTTCTACTTCAGGCGCCTCAGAGTGTCTGAGCTATAGTCCTCTGTAGGAAGTTCCTTCTCTCTCAAGTTCCTTCTTTTGAACTCCCCCAGTATCTGCCTTTCTTCTAGGAAGTAAAGGAGTCAGTCCAAGCAGTGCAATGGGAGTAGGTGTCTTTCCCGTGTCTGAACGGTCTGGGGATAATCGTCTGGGCTAGGCGTTGAGTATCATTCTCTTTAGGGAGGGAGGAGAAATTACTAGAGTGAAGTTCTTATCGCGGACACAGTTTTGGCTTTCCTTGACCATGCTAGGGAAATCTCTGCCCAAGCACACTGCCATCTGCTGTTGATTAAACATATGTTTGGCTCCTGTTCCATTTGTGAAGAAGGGTGCAGAATGAATCTTCTCTGGGGTCACTGCTACCTCTGAATAATACCAGGGTTGTACCAATGATGAAAGTGGGAGGTGAGTAGTTGGGAGATCCTTATCTCTGAGGCCATGTTTATGTTGCAATCCCTTTTGGGGCATTCCCATTACTCATTGGACTTTGTATTGCTTTACTATAACATTTGGGAAGAGAGGCCACAAAAGATTGTCATCTCAGAGTATCTCACAGTGTGGATAATGGAAGGGCACCATTATTCCTTCTCCTAAGTCCATGATTGCAAGGTAGAAGTCATGCAGCATTCAGCCCTGCTCTTTAGAGGCATGCCACCCCAGGATCAATTACATGGTTCGGGGGAATACCAGCACAACTTCCCCAGGTAACATTTCACAAGGTGGTTGAGCATACCTGCTCCCAAGAATGCCACAGAGCAATACATGATGGGACTGTCACACAAAGCATTGTGCATTAGAGATTAAATCTCATTACTGAGATTAACATTTTATGGGACTTGAGTATGAGAGAGTGGTAAAAACAAGGACGAGACAAATAAGAGATGGAGAAGAAAAGTGACAGACTAGAGCCTATAGGTAGCACTAGGTAGACTGGGAAATTATCCATCTCATTAACCCAAAGCGATCTGCATCCAGTGGGCAGAGGATTTCAGGTTGCCCATTAGGGCAGGCACCTACTAGTTCAATTTTGAGGGTCACTGGTTGGTTCATAGAGTAACTGTATGTGATGGGCTTACAAACCCCCTTTCCACACCAGTAATAGCCAAGCCTGTGATAATCCCAATGTATGGTAGAAGTAATTACTCAACACTTTGAGTCAGTTCTGTCACAGCTCACTTTCCGTGTTTATATACATAATACCACAGAGATAAGGGCTGAGGTTGGGACCGCAGGATGGCGTCTAGGGCTCGAGTTCGGCTTTCTTTAGGATTGTGGTGCTCAATCCTTCCCACTCTGCCCTAAAGCAGATCATACTTCTTGGCAATGGTCAACCGCAGTCTCTGGGATCAACAGTGCCCTGCAAGTCTTTCCTGGCTGTCGTTGGACTTATAAAGATGATGCGATCTTCCAGAAGTTGCAGTTTACCTGGTACCACCACTCCCTGTGTCACATTGATGACAGTCAGGATTCAGACTTTCAACGTTAGACACCAGGCTAATCAGACTGCCCCTTCCTGTCAAAACTGGTACCTCAACTGGCAGGGCCTCATAGTATGTAGCTGTAACCTTAGGCCTCTTCACCACTGGACGACTTCCCATGATAAAGTTTCAAGGAACGGTCTCCTGCTGTGCCCTTTTCCTCCTTGCACCTCTTGCTTCCTTATGACCTTTACTCCTTCTTGCTGTACTTTCCCTTGCTTTCCTATGCCTTCTTTCCTACATTCTTGTTCTCTTCCCTTCACTTGCTTGTGAGTATCTCTTTTCCTTTTCTTTCTTCTGCACTTCCTCTTCTAACTCTCAGGATCCTGGTTGCTCCGCAATGCTCTAGCTTGTTTCTGCTTCACCTTCCCAATCCCTCCCTTTTTCTCCTCCTCTCTGTCACTTCCCACCTCAACATACAACCATGCACTACTCTGCACCTGCACCACTCTCTGAGCCGTGCAGTTGGCGAAGTTCGATCAGCTACGCATGTTATGCAAGCTTGTACGGGCATTTGGTACAGACTGCACAAACTACCGTTTTCCCAGATTACTTGAATTAGCTAGCGGACGGCCCGTAGCATAAACATACATCCGCCATCTTCAATTTAGTCTCCCAGCTTCTGCATTGAGTGTTTGTAAAATATTGTGTTTTGCTCCCATTTGGCATCCACAGTACACCACGGGTGATACTTGTAACTTTGAGCAATGACGTTTCCCTAACTGCGTTTTATGGCTCCCAGTCACCTGCGGCGTTGGACACGCTAGCAGCTTGCATCTAGAACTTTGTGTTTTCGCAGCTACAGTTGTATTTCTCAGGTAGCCCTAGAGATTTCCAGACATTAGGACTGGTCCTTCAGCCTCAATGTGACATCACAGTCTGCTTTGTTTCTTTCATAATAGGTAACCATTTGAGTTAGATTTATGGGCCTCAAGTCTTTGCCTTCCATTCTTAATTTCAGTGGCTCAATGCAAAACAAAACAAATACTATGGTTGTGATGGATATTTTATGATGCTGCTATCACTATCCTGCCATCTGTTGTAATCCCTGTAGTGCCAAAACCACCATAATAGTAAAAGGGGTCTCAACATGACACATGTCTCCCAGCAGTGGCGTGTCCCAGATTCTTTTGACTGGGGTGACCCAAGTGGGGAACTGTTTTAGGCATGGGTGGCATGAAGTATGAGGACACACACACATAATGATTATAGTTTAGGATAATGGGGTGGCACCTGGGGTGGCAAATCAGATTCCAGGGTAGCACGTACCACCCAAGGTCAATTCCTGGACACACCACTGCCTCCCAGCAATCTGCATTTCAGGCGCCTTTCAGACATAGGGATACAGAAGCAGGGGAGGCTTAGTGAGAGTAAGACCATCGCCCCATGAGGCTATTTTTGACATTGGCAGCTGGGTTAGTCAAGATCCCTCTTAGGTAATAAGGCCACTCATAATGGGATGCTTCCCTGAGTGCGCTAGCCTTTCCTCATTGTCGGAGCAATGAGGCACTCAGAAAGCAGACTATACCTACGGTTACTAGTATACTAATCTGCAAGATTGCATGACCTGTGTACATTGTAAATATTTTGTGTGATTTTCAGTGTTTAGAGCTATGGCTTTTAATAGACCAGAAACTGTCTTCCGTTGGTCTTCAGCAATGTCATCAAAGCACAATGAATTCTTACGAAACTGCTTTCCAGTAAAGCAATACAAGGGATTATCAAAACACTGCATGTGAACATTAGTCAGCGTGTCAGTCGGCCTGCTTTATGAGTGTCTAGAAACAGAACTGATCAGTGGTCCTTCTAGGTATGCTACCTATGGAGATTGAAAAAGTGAGATACCACATGAGGCAAAGATAGACGGCAAATGGGGAGATGGAGACATAGAAATTATCAAGATTACAAGAAAATGTAGAGGGCATGGTGAATTGTAAAAAGTGGGATCCATGGAGCGGAGAATACAGATAGAGATAGGATGAGGCAAACAGACAGGTGAAGGGGAAATAATGAGTGGTGCGAGAATGAAATGCTGTCGTTGATATTAAGTTTAACCAATCACACCTCCTCTACTCAGAGCTGCCCTTACCGGCTGATAATCTTGTTGTCACCAATTACATTGAATCCATTGCAGGTTCGGAATATCGTGCGTTCAGTGCCTGAAAAAAAGAAACAGAATCAATCAGCTTTGTGCATGATTGATACAAGGTCTGTGGGTTGGCAATTATCGGAGGGGGCAGTCAACAACTGAGCAGGGTAAGTCAGTGGATATACTGGAGGAGAGTCAGCAGAAGACACAGTAGATTAAAGGCAGATGGGCCATCGGGTGAATGGGAACCCACATGGAAGACTATACTCAGCGAACAGTCTCTAGTTTGGTTACTGGGTCAGTGGCAGTAATGTAGGAGGAGTTGCTGGGGGCTCTGAATTACAGGGACTTATTAGTTTAGCATGCACAAGCACATGTAGCTGTAGTGTGGGTCCTGGTGTGGTTTTTAGTGTGGGTTTTAGACAGACGCAGAAATTCAGAAATGCGCAAGGCATATGGTTGCCAATGCATAAGGCGCAGGTGGGAAACACACAGAACACAGAAAATGCAGAGTGTACGTTTTAAATTGCATATTATTTCAGGATGATATTTCAATTGACTGAATAGCACTTAAAATAATACTAATATATTAACATACTAATCCAATCCCAGTGACATGTAACATGTCCCTTAATAAAAATGTAGTGCAAATGAGTTTATGTGGAATAGCCTGGAAAGTTTTGAAAAATCCATTATGGCTTTGTAAAATTGAGTTTTGTGCAGAATGAGCTTGGTGCAGTAAGTTAAACAAAACATCAAATTCCGCTCTGCTGAGGCTAACCATTGTTGAGTCAGGAAGCGAAAGAAGAAATGCAACAATTGTTTTTCATAAATGCAGTTACTTTATGGGGAAAATACACTGAGCAGCACAGATGATGTGGGTGCATTCAGATGGGGAGGTGTCGCATTGATTGACAGAAAAATCTCTTACAAAGGCTGAGAGTGGGTGTAGCTGGGGCAAACATATTCAAACGCTGGGAGAGATATCTTTGGGCTGAGATGAGCTGGCAGGGAGACAGACTCAAGTGCTGAGGGCCGTTTGATGTGGAGTGAGTGCTTATCTACGCGACCCTGGGTCAGGACAGGCGAGCAGGCAGAAGAAAGGTTCTGTGCCAAACGGAAACAGAAATATCGCCTACAGATTCAGGTAGATATGCAGTAATTGAGGTGCGTGAGAGATACTTACAGGTTTTGTGATAGAAATAGGTTTGCTTTTTAAAGTAATTTACAATCTATAGTTTATGTGGGTTCACATTTATGAAGTGAGTCTTTGTTAGATGACAGGCTTCTAACTGCTAAAGATTGTGAGAGAAACCTTTCAAGGCCTCCTCGCCAGGCTGTTGCTGGCAAGCCAGCAACAAATGTGTAAGTGAAACTTACCATTCGAAATGCTATTTTATGTGTGCCAGCACTCTAATGAAATGCATTTGATCAATGGCCAAGTATAAGCCATTGTAAAGTAGTATTGCATAATGTGAATGTCTGGACAGTTTTGAATTTTAACTTCCTATAAAAATCAAAAGGTTTAAAAACAAATTGAGTTTGTACTTTTATTATGTGTCTGAGTGGTTTTTAGCACATAGGCTGAGGTCCAACAGATGGTAAGCCTATTTTACCACAGGCGGTAGTTCACATTACCACATGTGGTAAAGCCTAAAATAATTTTTTTTGTGTGAATTGAGTTTTCAGAAGTGCTAGATGTGTGTGTATACAATTATTTGTTTATGAAATGATCCATATGTTTTGAAGCTCAGCTACAAGGGCATACTTCAGTATTGTACATAAAATACTGCAAGAAGGGAAGGTATACGTTACCCACCCAGAGTGTAGCAAGTCTGATAGTCTGTTATGGTGTGGCCCTGGTAAAAATACATTTTAGGTAATTTTCTGAAGGTAGTCTCACCACCGTAAAAAGAAATACCCCAACAAATTACCACAAGAGATACTACCACCATAAAACACCACTCTTTACCAACATAATAAAAAATACCACAAAGTTAGGTATAACCCCCAAAATATATCCCACAGTAATAAGGCAGTGGATGACAGGAGTGTTGAGAAGAGCAGAAAGAGGGAAGTAGAGTCAGTTTTGCCTTTTATATATTTTCAGAGAGAATGGCCAAGGAGAAGAGTGGATGAGAGGACAGGATTACTTTCATTGGGTGTGCGTGTGCAATGGTCAAAGACAAACCGAAGAATGACAACAGGGAGTGGAGGTCTATGGCAGAAAAAGGCAATGAGGGGGGAGAGGAAGGGAGGGATGGAGAGGAAAGAAGGGGGCAAGAGGGAGGGAGAGGGAAAGGAAATCTGTAAAACGCTCATTCTGATTGCTGCAGGCTAATACCAGTAGCAATCTTCAGCAATCTACTACCAGCCTTCAAGCAGCTGTGTTTTGTAGAACTATCTAGGCGCTCACACAAGCTAGCTTCAGTGAGTTACTCAGAACCTACAGATAGGACAATATCTGGGATTCTTCACCCCTCAGGGCATCTTCAGGGGGGGGTATTGGAGTGCAGAGTTACTTTTCCATCCAAGGTCTCTCGCTGTAACTCTTTGGAATCACAGATATGCTTCTCCTCTTGATCAGGTGAGCTCCCCCTATTAGTGACACTACTTAAGCACACATTAGGAGTCGCTGTTAGTACACCAACCTCTGCCTATGCACCAGATTCACAGGTATGTCACGAGATTGGTAGAAAATGGCTATACGGATGCTTAGTCCTAAGAAGAAACAACAGGCTTCATCAAAAAAGGCATTATCATCATAAGCCTCTGAGCGTTCCATAGAGGCTTCCTTACCCTACAATCCGCATGTAAACATCTCTCCCAAGACAGGGTTTGAAATCCCTGGGAGCTTGGAGCTACTTCGCTCCTGCTTCTTGCATAGGAGAGCCTGTCTAGCTTTAAAAAAGAGCTACCAGGAGCTACTTTTGGCTCCCCAGGCCAAATGGTGCCTTACACACATGCATTTATGAGGCATTAACTGACTATTTTAGAAGGTTAATAAAGACAAATTAAGACACATCTACTACACCTTCAAACATAAATGGCAAAAAGTTCAAGTGTGCATAAATTTGATTTGTGGTGTGCTGTATATTTGCACCTGGTTTTCCGATGGTAGCCCCTGATTAATCGGTGGTGCCTGAAGCACTGGGGCTGGTTTTAGTTCCCCTCATCGAATCATAATTTCAGGCCTTGAAAGAAGTTTCAGCCCCATTTAACATAGTCACCGGTTTGTTCCCTGAACCAGCTGCCATCCTCCAGCAGAAGGCCTTCTGATGTTGTGGAATCAGGATTACTATCGTCAGTGGATAGGTCCGGTCCACAGGCTGTGACTCTCTGGCCACCGCTTACTCATTTTATTTATTTTTATTTTTTTATTTGATTTACTCAGTACCCTACTGCAAGTAACCACCTCATACAATGGAATCAGTATTCTGTTATTCCAAGTGAGCCTTGGCCCAGTTCGTCACATGGTCCACCTTACCAACAAGGTCTCCTCAGAATGTAGCCTCTACTCCAAAAATGTAAACACTTCATTACCAAGTGAGAATGTTTTGAAAGACTACCCCTACTGGTTGTGACCTTACTGCACCGCTGCAGGACCATTGGACTGGAACAACTCCTACAACTGATGCACAGGACAAACTCAGTGTCCTTCCATATCCAGCCAAGCCTTTTCATACCTGGACTGACAATGAACCGACTAAGGAGAAGACTAACAACTTAATGCAAAATTGATGTCTGCCATATCCACCAAGCAGCCAGTCAAAACTTTTTTCTAGAGTTTTCACAGATTCCAATCACGATCACATGAGCGCAGGTATAGGGCAGACCCTCCATCCTCCCCCACCCTAGCTGGAAAACAACATGGTAACATCAAGGGCATGTTACCCTCCTACAGGGCCTCGCTTGACAAGCAAATAAAGTGACATGTTCGGGCTCAAGGATTCCTTAACAACAATGGAAGGCACAATCGACCTAGTCCATCAAGTTTGGCACCACATCACGCTGGACTCCTGGATTCTCTATGGCTTTCTTTATTTTCTGGCTACTTCTCCCCACTCTTCTGCCTTTGCCCAACAACAAGTTGATCTGTATGAGGGCAAAAGAGATGATTCCACGTTAGAAATCCAAATAGGACCTATACTCAAAGGTTCCTCACAGTGACGAAGACAAATGCAGGTCAGTGAATGATCCTCACCCTTTCAGATTTCAACACCCACCATCCACCGTCCTTTCTACACCAGAGCTGGAGCTCTGTCCACCCACCCAGCTGCAGGACCAGCTCCCCAACACCTTCACCTCTCCGGGTGCCAAGGTAAGCTCTGGGCACCATTATAGAGCCCGAGCGAACATCGCGGATCTTTTCCTCATCCCGCGACCTAAATTAGAAATTTAAATCCATCCGTTGCTGTTGCAAAACCCACTTGCTGCCTTTAAAAAAGAAACGGGGATTTTTCCACTTTTTGGCCAAAATCGAGTGCAGCCGCCATTGTGCACCACGAGGACCCTGCACACTCCATGATGGCCGTCCAGGCCCCCTGCACCCTCACCAGCCAGTGCCTCGGACCCAGGAGCCCTGTGATTGGCAGCCAGTCCTACTAACTAGCCAATCATCCTCGCCGGCTAATGAAGGAAGGCACAGGAAGAAATGCACCTGACTGAGCTGACCGAGCTGGACATGCTCGAGTGCTCTACTCTTTACGCGTGCCAATCTGCTCTCAACCTAAGGTGAGATCTACACCCATTATGCGATCGCCGCTTTCCCCTCCCGTAGCTGCAATTAGTCAGCCTCTCACGCTGCCCCTCAGGTCAGATCGACACCCAATGTACAGAGTACCATGCTTGCACCTAACTCGTACACGCCTGTATCCCCCGATTACCGGAGCTGCAGCTTAATCACTCGTTTGATGAACACTATTTGCCTTGTGACCTCTCGCTGGTCTCTCACGATCCATGGCACATGAACTGCTTTCCCATTACTGACCATTCACTGCACACTGCGAATACACAGCTGTTATGTGATATATGTGCCTAATGTAAACTTTTTGTACCAGCATTGCATTCTCAATTAACTGCCTGCACCTGCTGATACCCATTACAATCCAGCCAACCTGGTGTTAACCATTGCTTCTAGATGACTTTAGATTAGCCATTGCTCGCTGTTAATTTGCGCCGTAACTTCTTGCCGCGAGTGGCGATTCTGCTCGTCGCGCTGCATAATTAAGCCTTTTAAGATAACTACTTGGTCCGTTACCCATATCTGCAAACCCTGTATCAGCCAGATCAGCTGCAGTTCGTCCTGCACTAACAGCACACTTACAATGCTCCTTACTATGCCTAGCACGAGGTCATTGCTTCCACTATAATTGATATATACCTGCCTGCACTTCTTTGCATAGCCCGCTTTAACCTGCCTGCAATTTGTGTCACCCAGACAAGTGACTGGATATTACATGCTTATATCTGACCTCTTTACGGCCTGAATCTGCCTGGTTTTCGCAAATGCAACTTGCCCTATAGTGAACAATAAATGTATTATGTGCTGCCTTCTGACTTAGCCAACTGCAACATATGGATGCAATTCCTTACTCTCTGCCAACTTGCATTTAACGTAATGCACATGTCGCTCTATGTATTGGTAGTCAACTGTTGTTTACATGAATTAAGGTTAGACATTACATTTGCTAGTCTGCCCAACCTGTACTACGTGCTACTAATTTGAACTTATGTACTGCCTGTGCCACTAGCCTCATGCCATCACCTAATGTTATCCTCTGCATTCAGACATAGTACCCACTACACGCTCCGATTCCTCCATCCTTGCCCACAGACTTAGCTTACTCCCACTATGTAATGGTGCCTGACCACAATCCTCCACCTACTATACACTTACACTAGATGTTGGACAGGCCAGCCCCATCTACATACTAACCAACCCACACACAATAGCACACCTAAATTGGATATTACTCGCACCTTCCTGACTACTACTATGGACACGGTCAACCCTTACTTGGATGACCCAGCACTCTGGATACGCCATTTTGCTACCAGACCAATACCTAATCAACCTTGCGCTATTACTAATAGAAACCTCAGAATCAAATCTAGAACCACCCGACTAAAACAACACCCATACCTGAAGCTTTATAATAGATTATCCCCACCCTGTAACAACATCACTAACAACTACGCCCTTACCTTACCATGCTCTCACCACCCAAGCATCTCAATGAGAAACTCCAGATTAGGAGCACGACTGCGATTTAAAAACCCCCAACCACACACCCACAAGAGCAAGAAACCCCAGCGCAGTAATAATAATCTAGCTGATCTGGCCACTGATTCAGACAGCAAGCTAGCCCCTTTTACCATACATGGCCCTTATCTGCCAGCGCAAAAAACTCCTGCAAAAGACACATTCATCAAAGTAGCCTTGGTGAATGCTACGTCCTTATCCGCCCACGCACTGGACATCGCTGACTTCATAACTCATGAAAACCTTGATCTCCTCGCAGTTACGGAAACCTGGCTTAATGCAGCCTCTGGACCATCTTTGGCCCTTGCTATACCAAATGACTATGCTAACATTAGATGTGATAGAAACACCAACCAAGTGAAGGGAGGAGGACTTGCCATCATCTTCAGAAACACCTACGACATTAGAGTCATTCAGGATGTTCAAATTCCTTCTGCCGAATCCTTGTCCATCAAACTGCCTCTATCACCTAACCACACAGCAACAGTGCACTTGATCTACCGACCACCAGGACCCATTTCCTCATTCATAGAGGATAGTGTATCCCTTGTATCCACCAACACTAAACCTAATTCACAAACTATTCTACTAGGGGACTTCAACCTTGGTTTTAATGACTCCACAAATAATAATGCCCGTGACCTAGCTAATGCCCTATCAGACTTGGGTCATACCCATATTATTCATGAGCCTACACATATCAAAGGAAGAACATTGGACTGGCTCACTAACCTTAACTGCTCGATCGATCTTCTATCCAATGATCCATGTATTTGGTCCGATCATCATAAAATAACCTTCTCCATCAAAGCCAACACACAACACCCTGCTCCTATCATCGCTCCAGCCACCCGCACTAGAAATAAGAAAGACATCACACCAGATAAACATCTACCGCTATTACTCCCCCTTCTCGATAACGTGGCCACTGCCGACCCTCCAGTCTTAGTTGACATTTACAATCAGACAATACTGAAAGCCTTGAATACCATCGCCCCCCCTAAAATTGCGGAAACCTAAACCTCAACGTCACCTGAATACATGGTTCACGCCGCATCTTAGAGAACTACGTAAAGCTAAGAGAACTGCAGAAGCACACTGAAAAAGTGCCCTACAATAAATAATAAAAATGAACTAACTCTAGTAACTTCTAGCTATAAAGAAGCTATTATACTCGCCAAAAAAGACACATACAACAAAAAGATTGAACAAGCGGAATCTAACACAAAAGAACTTTTTAAGATTCTAAAAGAATTAGAATCCCCTATCGCCCCTATTGATAAATGTGTCACAGATGCACTATGGTGCTGCAATACCCAGATGGCACTTCTAGATAAAATCACCCGTTTACAATCTAAAATCAATGTGAAAAAAGACCTGTTACTCGCTGACCCGGATCACAAACAACTTCCTAACAAGTCACCTACCTCTGAGCCAACCTGTAAACCATTTAGTTTCTAACCCCTCTCAATTTAGGAAGTAGAAAACATTATTAGGAAACTCAAACCATCTAATTGCCAAGGCGACGCATGTCCTGCTCCGATTATCAAAGCAGCAGCTCATGAACTAGCACCATTTATTACTAACCTTATCAAAGCCTCCTTCAAAACGGGAGTAGTGCCCGATAACTTAAAAGACGCCTGGCTCATCCCACTAATCAAAAAACCCACTCTGGACCCAGCCAACCTGTCTAACTATAGGCCGATAACAACTGTACCCTTCTTACTAAAGATACTAGACAGAGCTGCCTACTTGCAAATACAGGCTTATCTAGAAACAAACAATCAACTGGGACTAAAGCAATCCAGCTTCCGACCTAGACATGGGACATAAAATGCCCTAATAGATCTCACTACCAAGATTCAAATTTTAAAAGACAATGGCAAATTAGCACTGCTCTTACTGCTTGATTTGTCAGCAGCTTTCGACTTGGTCAACCATCAAACGCTTTGCCACCACTTGAAATCCGCAGCTCACTTTTCCGATGCAGCCACCGCCTGGATCAGCTCCTTCTTGTCGAACAGAACCATGAGGGTCTTTTCTCCTACTGACTCGGCTGAACCATCACCAGTCCCTTGTGGTGTCCCGCAAGGCTCTTGCGTGTCCCCTACCCTCTATAATGTATTCACAAAGCCCCTTTTTGATATCCTGGACTATCTCGGTGTCACGTATACTAATTATGCGGATGACACCGAGATACTCATTCCTATCTCGGGCGACTATGAAACTGATAGCAAAACCCTCAATTAAATATATGCAGTAATACAAGCGTGGATGGCACACCATGGACTTTGTCTCAATGACGAAAAAACTGAGTTGATTATCCTGGGGACTCACGCTAAACTAAAAAAACTAAATACTGCTTTTAAATCGTTCACGATTGATGGTAACCCCATCCCTGTCTCAAATAATACTAAAACCCTTGGTATCTACCTCAATGCCACCTTATCCCTCACCAAACAAATCAATGCAGTAGCCTCATTAGCGGCCTACACTTGTAAACTTATTACCGCATGCAGGCCGTTTATCTCCACACCCAACTGCATTACTCTTGCCAGAACATTAGTTTTGTCCAAAGTAGACTATTGTAATGCCCTATACTTAGGCACAAGCCGCAAAAAAATTCACAAACTACAAGTAACTCAAAATAACGCCATAAGGGCAGTCCTCAATATCCCTAAGAAGTAGCACATTTCTGAGACTAGACGTATTCTGCATTGGCTCCCAATAGAGCACAGAATATCCCTCAAAGCCCTTGCCATTACCCACAAAGCTAGGGCCAATCTTGCACCTTCCTACATCTCTAACCAACTTACCCCACACACATTTACAAGACCACTTAGAACTGCCCAAGTAAACACTATGTCCATACCGAAATTCAAACTCCATAACTCGGGAGGAGTTAGCTTCCCTGTACAAGCCTCAAAGCTATGGAACACACTACCTGCTCCAATCAGGTCTGTAACCTCCTTCAACCTATTTAAATGCAACACCAAACGCTGGCTTCATGACTTGGACACTTCGACAGCCTAAAGCCTTTGATTTACTGCCTACCTTTTGTACATATAGTAAATAATATCTTTTTCTGTCTCTCCCGAGGCCCAACGCCTCAAATTGCAACATGTATGCTTGTACTTTAATACCAATGTATGTATTTATTTGTAACCGCAACTACTGTAACTGTTGCCTATTGCTTGCTAATGTAACTGTACTCTTATGTAACCTGATCAAAAATGTATGCGCCCGTATGCCCCTGGGCCGGCTGCGCTTTATAAATAAACCAAATACAAAGGAAAAGTTCAGAATAGAATGTGTATATGCACATCGCTATGCGGCCTCCACAGTGCAACTCCTAAGATTTGCAAACACATCTCACTGCAAGCATTTCAGCCATATACTTTGGTCAGAGATCAGCCTTACAAGACTTCACTGAGGAGTTGTCAACTGCCACAGCTTTTTAGTGCAAGCAGAGTACACAGACATACCGGCATCCATTCGAGAACTTCAAGTAATCAACCGTCTCCAAATGAGACTCTACAGTACATCCAGTTATTCTGGGACATCAGACAAGGCTAAGAATTCCTCCCTACCCCCACAGAGAGTCCTCTCTCTGTGGCTGTGAGGTCCATGAACTCTCTTAGGCTAAGGTTTGTATGGCTACAGATCTATCGCTGCAGACATTGTTGCACCTTATTGCCTTAGGAGTGCTAGGGGTTCCTAATGCTAGACTCTACATGTGAACCAACCAGGGGCCTCTGGTGGCCAAATGGAACCAGGAATAACACCCTTTCTAAGAAAATGTCCATCCCTAAGTATGAAAAAGAAGATTATATGATGGTGACACGAATCGCAGTGTATTGTCACTTCGCCTCAGAGGGGAGCATTTAATTGAGACTGGGCAGATGAGCCCACTACGCAACATTCTCCCTAGGGGTGACGATCATCAGGACCTCACAGGGAGAGACTACCCTTCTGGGGATAAGGACTTCCATTTCAGGTTGAATCATCAAGAACACCCTGTCAGGGTCCCACTGAGCAAGTTGGCTAAAGGAAGGTTTACAGCATGGAGCAGGTGGTCAGGGAGAGGGTTCTAGATTCTAGTCATGAATGCAGCCATTTGCAGTCTTCTTCCTTAACTCTAATGTAAGGCAGCAGGAATTGTCCCAACACAAGATGGTGGCTCAGCAGAACAACAATGATTGGATCTGTGCTCTGCTGAGGTAGTTTGGAATCTGTGCAGAGGTTCTAAACTGCCTTTCATTCACGACAAGCTCATAGAAGGTCACAGCAACAAGAAGCTCCTGAGAAAATTTAAGCAGATGTTTTCTGAAGTTTGAAAACTAGGAACAAGAACTTCATGAACAGAGAGACCCAAAGAATGAAGATTCAAATAAGTGACAGTTTAAAATAAGGAAAAGAGACAATGTTTTAGAGAAGTCAAAAGTAATTGAACTAGTAACTGTTTAGAGACTTTCATGAGGAACCGTGAATGAAATGTCAGTTTAATCCATTGTAATTTCTGGCTGAAGTTAAAAGTTTAAAGGTTTAAGTTGACTGTTTCCAAACTGTTGCGTCTAGGGCTAAATACTGATGCAAGTTGGCTTTTGCGCACAAGCAATTACAATGATCTGGAGGCCAGCGTATCATGGGAACACAGTGCACACAATAGTTTTAAAGGACCTTACGGTGTATCCTTACATTGCGTAATCTGAAAGAAAGCCGCAGTGAGACGGCTAACATCCCCGTTCAGCTGCGCAGCATATATTCATGTGGTTGTTAAGCTCACCTGGTCTCTGCAGAGGTGTTGGGGCACGGTTGCAGCCCTCCCTGAACTTGAATCACCCCCCTTCAGGCCTTTCCCTCAGTAGAAAATCTGTGAGCGGTGGTACGTGGTGATACTGCTCCTGCGTGGAGATAACAGTGTGTGAGTGCGCCAATCTGTGATTGTTTTACCTCTTGAACCCTTCACCCCAAAGTACGGTTCTGTGAGCATACGCCGGTCCATAAAGCTCACCTGTGAATTATGGAAGATAAGCTCTCCGTCCTGCTACTTCTGGCAGGGGCACGTCAAATGGGATCTACTTCCTTCCCTGATCCCTGATAAGGATTAGTCCAGTCCAGCTGCGACTATGCTTCTCCTTATGATTGGTAAGTCTTTCTTGAGCTCTTGTGATGCTGTTCGCTCCGTTTAATATCTTTATATGTTGCTCCTATTTATGCCCACAATAATGTCTCTTCTGTTTTCTTCCCTTAGATGGAAATGCGGCCTGAATGCAGCTGTGAGAAGCGAGACTTGGCCGGATGGAAGATGAATGCTACCGTAATGTTCGACAGCAGGTAAGTGATGGTTTAAGTAAAAGTGCGAAGTATGGCGAAGCGCAACCTTAAACTGACTGTTTTTTCGATGTCTAACCTTGTCTTCTGTTTTTCCTTGCAGGTGCTGCTGTCGACGATGGAGCGTGTTGTACTGCGGTGCCAAGATGAAGATTTCGGCGTTCCGGAAAGTGTAAAGATGAATACTTGGTTGGCCGAAGAGATGCACAGGTAAAAATAGCTTCCCCCAGTTGGTAAGTATGCTGGCAGGAAGCAGGATGTCCAGGAAGCAGGATCTTCAAAGGTAAGTCTGACCTCAGGCGATAGTGAGCGTTCCACTGCTTGCAAGTGCAGAATAACACGAAGCGTCTGTCTTGAGGATCGGGGCAGCTTATATAGCTGAGATCGTGGGCACGCCCATTAGGGCCGGTTTACCAGCCACACCCTGCCACTCCTAGAGAGTGAGCAGGTGCGAAGGCAATCCATTAGCAGCCACACCCAAGAATACACTCGAGGCTGCTTTATGGATGGAACGCTCAAGGTTAATGCATCTGAAGTGCTATGTCCATAATAAAAGCTTTTCGGTGTTAAATGGATGTTCTTGTTTAATTTTGTTCATGAGCCTGGCGCCTCTAGTGGCGTCGGACAGCGGGCATCAGATTCACGTTTAGTTCAGGATGCGCAGCAAAAAAATAGAATTAACACTGGAGACAATTGCGCAGCGTGTTTTAGCAGCGCGCCTCATTCAAACTGGAGTAAGTAGCTGGAGTTTGAAGATTCAAAGTTGAAAAATTACTAGAGAGACAATATAGTGGAGTTGAAATAACACAAGGAAGTTAGTAGATAGCAGAGAGAGCAGTGCAAGAAATTAATAAAAAGAAGTAGCCCTAGCCTCTATCTGATAAGGAAGCGATATCCGACGATGACCAGGTTCATTTTGTCGGTCAGGCTACAAACTATTAAGGTGCTGGAAAACACGAGTGGTATCCTGCGAGCGCAAAGATTATGTAGACTATGCGAGAGAACCATCGAGGCAGCTAGACACCTTTTAACACAATGTGATAAATTAGGAGCATTATATAAGTGGGCGTACGAAAAATATAGCAACACGAACTCCGACATATTTTGGAGTGATCTGTTTGGTGCTAAGTCATCAGTACTAAGTTCTTCGGCATTGCATGTGTGGGAGGTAGTTAATAAAAGGACAGCTAAAGCAGACAGGGATAGCTCCAAGCGATCTTAAGATTGTTTTATACGGAAAATATGTATATGAATTGTATGTTTTAATAATATGATTGCATTTCTATTTTTATAAATGTATATGTTTTACGGTGTAAGTGCAAAAAGGATGCAAGACATCTAATAACGCACTATAATAAATAAAAATAAATAAAACATTCTATCTACATACTTTTAAGTAAAGACTCAAGGAAGAAGTTTGACCAGTCAGCAGTGCAAGAAATTCAAGTAAAGAATTTAAGTAAAGAGAAAACATTAACCAGTAGGTTGAGTTTGAATAAGAAATGCAAGTCTATCAACTAGAACTACCTTCAGGCTATGTGGCGGTAATCAGGTAATATGGAGGGGGAAAAGAGTGTAAATAAAGGGAACAACCAGAGTGATAGCTCATGTCTAACCATTAGATGTACTTATTGCAGGTTTCCTGATATCGGATGTTTTGGAGTTGGAGACGTTTGGAGGAGACCTGATCTTTGTTATTTTATCCACTTCCCCTTTCCCCCCAGATCAGTCAGCTCAGTAGTTCTAAGTAAAAGACTGCTGGGAAGACTGGACTAAGGGGTCTGGAGGACTATCGTCTGCTCCTGCAGGATTCTATCCTGGAACCTGATACATCCATGCTTCAGAGAAGTCCATCAGAACAAACAGTTTTTATTATAATGTTAGTCCTAACATTCATTTTGAAGAAATGTCTGACAAAACCACTAAGACAAAGAAGAGAGATAAGTGAATAATAGAGATTACTCTGTGCTCTAAAGTAAATCCAACTGTGATGAAGGAGCCCAGGCAAGAAAAAGAGATTACTCAAAGAGTGAGAAAAGATTGATATTACGCTGGGGAGGACCCAGTGATTAGCTATAAAAAATAGAAGGACTGAAGATGGAGAGTAAATCCCAGAAAGTTCGAACCTGGGAAGAGCTAGGAGCTGCTGAGGACCGGGAGAGTCCCAGTCATGAAGACCTGGCTAGTGGAAGTACCAATGAGGCACAGGGAAACCAGAGATCTGTGTTGTGTATGAGAAGAGAACCCTGAGGAAAGGAGGACCAAGTGAGCAGTGGCATGACCTGGGAAAGGTGGACTGTTCAGTCCAGAAACAGGGCCGACACCACTGCCGCTGTGGCTACGCAGAGCCACACCAAAGAACCAAGAAGAGCTGGTGTGACCTCGGAGGTCGTTCTGACGCAGAGAGTTTTACCGATTATGAAGAGACCAAGAGAAGATTTCTGTAAAGCAAGTTGTTTTGGGGGAAATAAGAAAGCAAAGGAATACAGAAAGGCAAAGGAGCACGGAAAGTCAAGATCAAGAAAAGAGACATGTGGGTTCCTTTAAAGTGTTGGGGAAACGGAACCTTAGAGACACTCAAGAGGACGTAGCCCTAAAGGGTGAACAATAAATATTGCAAGGAGAACATGGTCATCTCTAAAAGGAAAGGGGATGCCAGGAAGGTGGAAGAGTCCCAGAGAAGAACTAAAGGAATAAATCCAAGAACTATTTGAAAATCATCTGTTGGGACCAAATAGCCTATTCAGGACAAGGAAGTCATTCTCCTGGACCTTTGAAGTTTTTTTCTTTATTGGTAGGGCATGAATAGATTAGCTTTGAGATGTAGGACAGACTTTACTTTTTGGACTTCACTACTGACGACGTGCACATTAGTTTTGTTAAGTAGGGAAATCCATAGAATAGGGATAGATAGGTCACTTTCTTATCATTGCAAATCATTTGTTGATTATGACAAAAAAAAGTCTTTCTCCTTCTTCTGACCTACCACAGATGGTCAATGGAACAGAATCAGATGGTTTAGTTCTGTCTTCCAGGAAATTCCTCGTTGTTTGGCTGTGGTGAACCCTAAAGATTCACCACCTCTGCGACCCCCAAAAAATCTTAGAATTGGAAGTTGTCTTCACACCAATCCTAAGTTTCTGTCCAAACTGGTGTCCGAGTTGCCTTTAAACCAGAAAATGGACTCGCAGTTCTTTTCTCAAATTCAGATTGAGAATGAACAGCCCTTGTACAATCTGGATGATAGTAGAGATCAAGCATTTTATGAGAGTGACCAAAATGTGTCCAGTCCTCCAATCATCATTTCATACTCATGGCAGTGCTATCACAGGTCAATATTCAGCCAAAATGGGCCAAGTGAGATGTGCTCTATAAAGCTACACTCTAAGAAAAATTGCTTGTTTCAGGGGCTTCTTTCCCATCTAGTTAGAGCAAAGGCTGCCCCTGTGACTTTCTAGAGTAGTGTTCCTGGAGGATAACTTCAAGACTGCTAGTAGAGAGATTCCTCACACCTTATCTAGGCACTACTCTTTAGTCTACAGCTTAAGAGCAGAGGCCACATTTGGACTGGCTTCCCTTCTTATATTGTTTGTTTAGTGGTTCAAGCAGTGCTGGATCTTCATTGTTGACTGTTTTTCAAAAAATCTTCTCAGAATTTCTCTACCACAAGTATGGAGGAAAGGGGATAGGACGTATGAGTAAGAACAATTTTCTTACCATAGTGACTACAGTACTTCTAGTCCATAGACACCTTTCTTACATACAGTCCTTCTAGCACCCTACAGGAAGAGCCACCTCTGGTATTGCTGAAGTACTCGTCAGGTTTTCACATTATGTACCTCACCTTTGCAAGGGTCCTATGAGATTCGGGCATTTCAGACATTATTTCTGGAGAACTAGAAGGGGAGGGTTGTTTAAGTATTAGATTAACTCTGGTTTGAGAGTAGTAATTTCATTTTAAAGTTTGTTCATCTTCCCTTAACACATTTTCACATAGAAAGATGAAATTCTGCCAAGCCAAGATGGTGGAACACTTTTCCCGCAGTGATTGGTTTAGATTACAGCAGTAAGCATTGTGTTGTCATTTGGAATGTTCAGTATAGTTCTAAACTGCCTTTCATTAAAGTATTCATCTGAGTAGGTCATATATGTTTTAGCTCTAGTTAAAATAAAGTTAAAGTTATTATTTTAAAGGGCGTAGAATCTTTTGTTTTAGTTCTAGTTCGAATATTAGAAATTAAGTCAAGAAAGAAGTTGAAGAAATCTACAGTTGAAGATTTTCCAGTGAGAACCTGTTTGCTGAGCAGTAGAATTGTCTTGCTGATGAACAAAGTCTAAGCTAAGTGAATTTCTGTATTTTAATGAAAACTCTGAAAATAATTTTAAGACTTTGAAAAGTTGTATTTAGTGCTTTTATTTTAAAAGGTATACCATAATATTTTTATGAGGAAACAAGGTTATTTTATGGAAATACAAGAAAAAGATTTTGTAATTCAATTTTTGCGAGTAAGTAATGTTTTGTACTAACTAGGCGTGCGGATCATTATCGCCGTGTTTCTAACGTTTAACAACTTCAATTAACCGTCAAACTTAACATCTTAGTTTTCGTATGTTTTGCGAGTTTACGTCGCGTATTGCTGTGATTATATGAGCGCGGGTTAGAAGAAAGGACCTTACGACGTCGCTCATGCGTCGTGGCCATTTTGGATTTATTTTTTCCTGCGTCGCGTTTCATTACGGTATACATAGAGCAATAGACATTCTTTTGAAGATAACACATCGGATTTGGGAGTTTATCAGTTTCTTTATTGAGCGAGCACTTCATAACTAAAGATATTAACAAGATACATTTATTTGTGGAAGAAGCAGCGAATTTTCAGAACTTTAATATTTCAGCTGATTTTTAAAGAGACTTCAGAAGCTATAGAAGGTAACCTTGCATATAGAGAATATATATATATTTTTTTAAAGAATCACACAGAAGCTAAATATTCTTAATGCTATAGTAACAACAATATTTTTTGGGTATCATTTTTTATAGGACTTCTAGAAGTAAAAGAGAGAAAGAGAGAAAGAGAGAAGAAAGACAAATAGAAGAGAAAGTTAAGTATCTACAGCCAGCAGCAGAATTCTTTCAGAAGCAGCGTAATGGCAAATCATGCTTAGGCAACAGGTAATTAGAGAAATATTTACAGTAAGAGTGTAGTCAGAATGTGAGTTGAACATTATTTAAGGCTGTACTTTCCTTTTAGGAACTCTATTGATCCAAAAATCTGCCAGTGAAGACAGTCTGAAGTACCTGCAGTAGGGGTTCTTGTTTTTTGTTGTTTTCTCCATTCCCCTTTCCCCTTGGGTTTGCCTGGCCAATAGTTTTATAGTAACAGGATTGTTGGGCTGGCAGGCTTAGGGGGTATGGTGGGCCAGCTTCACTCCTGCAGGATCCTACTACTTCAGTATTCTGACAGTACTGTGGTGTAATTTGGGAAAGGAGGCAGCAGAAGGAAATGTGCGAGTGCATGTGAAGAGACACACTCACTTTTCAGCAAACTGAAATGCTACTGCTCGTACCATGATTCGGTCCTGTACTCTTCCAGAGGATGAAAAGGACCAGGAGCACAGTATTGCTTACCATGAGTAACTTGTTGTAACCTCACTAAAAGAACTGTTAATCCCCATGAACATGGATGTCACTGTATGCTTATTATATATTTTTGAATGTTACTGTACCTTTTCTCTGGGTCTCTGTGATCTGAGCCCACCCCACCATCCCCATGTATCTTTGGGTGACCATGAGAATGATGCCAGTGGAAACCACCCACGGTTCAAATTTATTCCCAGATGAAGCAATGTATGAAACATGTTATGTTACCTGGGATTTGTAAAGAACACACCTGCCATTAAATCAACAAAGCCCACTTTTGGTGTGTTTGTTGCATATTGCCGATTGGTCCCCTTAGTATTGTCATGGTGTGCAAGTAATAGTTCTCTTTTTAGTACTTCAACTACAATTTAGCTTAGTGCTTGTAAGAGAGATGTATCTGTTTTATGCTTAATCCCCTTTCTTTGCGAGACCCCCCAGCACTTTTTGCTGAACTGTTCTCCTGAATGAGGGGATTATTTTTCCCCCTCGTTCATTCTTTTTGCTATGACCATGGGAACCCTGTTCATTGTGTTTTACTTTACTTTATGAAGACATGCATTCCTGCAGACCTTTTTAAAGTCGGCTGTCAGTCTGCGTTTCAGTTATACAGCATACAGCGCCCTATGTGCAGTGTTGCTGGGAGCCTTTTGGGCTCTCATTTTTATTTGCTTTCATTGTTCTTAATAACTACTATTCTCAAGGATAGAAGGATACTTTTTATCCTTCTTAGTTTTTCATTTGGAGAGATCAGCACACAACACCCTATGTGGAGTGCTGAGGGGAAGCCTAGTATCCATACCGATGTTTGTGCTATTTTTGCTCGCAGGCTATCTTCACAGCTTCGGCTATGTATTGAAGGTTTACCTTTGTTCCAACATGGTGGCTTCTTCCTTTTTTTGCCATTTCTTGTATGGTTGTTCTTTCTTGGTCCTTCTACCATCCTCGGATGGGGAGGTTCTGGTTTGAGTTTTGTCTTCGGCGGGAACCCTTTGTGTATCTCGCCGAGGCTCCAGTGTCTGCGAGAACAGGACGAATGGGAGGATCTCGAAATTCTGCTATTCTTTGTCTTCTGGTATGCCTGAAAGGAACCAGTCCCACTGGGGGGCTGGCTGTCCTGACTGGACAGCCACCCGCACCCTTTCTGTAAACTGCAGGGAGAGGTTGCAGAGGATAAGTGTGACATCCTAATAAAAGGTAAGGTTCCTGAGGCAGAAAGCAAGTCGACCACTGGAACAGAAGATCTGAAGAAGACAACGACCAGAGACGCCTGCAGCCCCTTCCAGTAACCGCGAAGAGACCACTGCTGTCCTGACCCTGTATTCGAATCGTCACAGGTGCTCAGAAGAGGATGAGTCCTTCACTTTGGCTGGTGGCACCAAATATCCATAAGACGACCTACAAAACGAGCCATCCCGACGTGCTGTGACCTTCCTGGGCTGCAAACTACCAATACCAAGGCACCTCCGTCCCAATTGCAGTGCATCATCTTCCCGTGAATTAATCCTCCCAGAACTTAGGTGAGATCCAGTTGGACCTACAGAGGCAGGATCCTCCTCCTCAAAGCCCCCTCGCCAGAGTTCAGGACCGAAGAATCGAGGCGGATTGACCAGGCGGTAAACATTCATTCTTGGAGCCTGTAAAAAGTCACCAAAAACTGCAGACCGATGTGGGAGCACGAAGAATTCCATGCTGAGAGGCCTTTCTCTTGACTGCTGCTGTGACATCCCTTCCAGACTCCCTTCTTTCGTCACCAAAACCAAGGAACAGGAGATTGGGTCCATCGCTGCTTGGACTCAAGGTAGTACTAACGTCAAGCCATTTTGTCACTCCTCTGTTGCTGGAGTGCTGATTCTGGTGTTTGGGTGTTCACCCATACCGATCACCCAGGCCTAATGCTTGTGCGCCTTTAGAGAGCCTTTGACAAGGTCCCTGAAACCTTTCTGACCATCAAAAGCATCATACTTACTTGTAACCAAGGAATGCTTTGGAACTTTACCCCTTTCTGCTGCTCTGCCTTACCTGTCGCCCCCTGAGTCGGACGCTGAAGAACTCATAACTAGATAGGGTGGACTACTGAAGCCTTGAGGCCATTAAAAAGTAATGCAAGTCTTTGAAAGTATTGAACTGCTATTGCTGGTGCTGAATAAACCTTTTTATTCCTACACCAGAACATTTTCTGAGTGACTATAACAAGTGACTATACTTACCATTGAACTGTGTTCATGAACTGCATATTTCCCTACTATTGGTTTACTCACATGAAGTATTGCTCATGTTTTCTGGTGTGTTGCTTAGCTGAAATAGTACATAACTGAAGATACCTTTGCCTTGTGTATATAAAATAAATGTCTATTTTACTAGAACTACAAGTGTATGGGAGTTTCTTTGCGCCTATTCTTTGTACTTAACTACAGCTCACATCCTCCTCCTACAATAAGCCTATCTGCTCTGCCATTCTACCAAACCTTTGGGTAGTACAGACTTATACTAAGAGTTGGGGCCTGTATAACAGTGGATAGCTTTATAGAGTCTCACCTGTTGGTAGACTTTAGGAAAACTCCCCTAACAGTCCTTCCAGTACATAGTCTAAGAAATGGGATTACCTCAAAACGAGCTGAAATCTGCAAATGCTAGTTTATTTACATATTTTTTTTCTATTATTGGTTTATTCTTTTTTACACAGTTTAATCTATCACAACTTGAAATGTACTGTTGTCCAACTATGGAGCAGTTTCTTTCTTTTAAAAATGTAAAAACTGTTAGGGAGTCATTAAGAGATTGGTGCTGAAGGAAATTCTGCTGGTATTTGCAAAATGCAGGTGAAATTACCCTTCACGAGATTTAGAGTTTGGAGGTTTTGCCTTCAGTAGTATTTCAATGAAATACCACTAGAAATAAAGTCTGCTGACGGATCTACAGCCTGAAAAGCAGCCTATTTTTATCTCCACTCTGGAAGTGGAGGATTTGAAAATCCCCCAAATGTTTTTAAACGATTTAACGATAGGGGAGAAGTGCAAATGTATCCCTGAAATAGAGAGAAAAAATGTCCTATGGGGACAAGAAAAGTGGGGTGAGAAATTAGATGTCTCTGATGCTCACACTCACAACCACCTTTCCCAGATAATGCAGACAAGAGTCAGAAAATACACTTTTGTGGCTTTAAAGTGGTATGAGGCTTTACATACACCATCGTTTTCCACAATCATATTGAAGAAATGGGAAAAACTTTTTTTAAAATATACCTTCAGCTATTAACACCTGCGTATTACTGGAACACCGCTGACGGTGGACAGCCAAATCACGAATGCCAGTGGTAAACATGGTATTGGGTGGATTTCAAGAAACATCACTGGTGGATGTGGTATTTAGCATCAGTGGTATTCCGGTCCAGAAATCTGCCCAAATGCTAATAACTCACATAGGTCAGCTAGAAAAGATGCCGCTTTTAATTAGGCTGGCACATATTTTGGATTGTGAACATTAGTCATCTTTCTTGAGTAATTTTGAAATCACTAAATCCATCATTGGGATGGCAGTATCACATATCATTTCAGATTTTATAGAAAGTGGGAGGAACATGCACATTATATAGGTACGCTACATAATTAAATATGTTAATTTCTAACACCTGTTATGAGGAGGTATGCATAGCCACTGCCTCTCTGACAAGGTGAAACAAATGCAAATTATGGAACTTTGCTAAATCTACATCACTCTTCAATGTATATCAAATGCTGGTCAGTGGCTGGCAGTGCCTTTCCTTGGTAAGCAATGCCTTGGCTTCAACATCACCTACTGCTTGTATCCAGATCTGCTCATACATGGACACTGTCAACAAGATTATTAGTTGTGTATTCCGAACTGTGCTTGCCCCTTAAGTCTAAAATTTCTAGGAAATACATATGAACATGTTGTACAAAAAGCTTTAAGTAATGAATGAAGTAATGTGCCACTGATGCCAAATTTCGGTTTATCTGTGCGAAATAGCAGACCTATTTGGCATCTTGAGCCATTTAACAGATTTTCTGAAGAAATTTAGAAAACAAATACAAACACATCAGAACTTCAAACGATCAAGATGTCGTCAAATGGGGCATTTCAAATAAGTAAACCTGGCTATGGTCATTTTGGGAATTTGAGCCTGAATGAGATGGCTAAGAAGCACATCAGCACTGTCAGAGTGTGCCTGTGATCATGAACTATACTTGGCTTCTGGAGATACTTACAATCTTCCATTACTTCAATGAGGAGTCGGATTCCACCTGCGTAATAGGCTGGCATTTGATCTGGTTTGGACAACTTTTGGAGTAGCTCCTTCACCGACACTGCAGTGGTCTTCCCCAACTCAAACGCCTCCTGTGCTTTCTGTTCTCGGAGAGCCTTGTGCTCGTTGAATTCGACCTGATTCAGATAACCTGAAAAAGAAACCATGAATGCAACAAACTCTCTGAACAAAGATCCATACTCGGCATTTATTACAAGATCAGAGAGCAGACTATGGAGACTGAAGAAAGATGGACGGAGATGCTAAATGGCAGATCAAACAAACTCCTTTTTACAATATGCCAATTCCTACAGGAAATCCTAAACCATGGCAAACATGCAATGAATTGAAAGGAAACCTTGCAAAACTGGAGACAAATGAAAAGTTAAAAAAATTAAACTATAACATTTAAAAAAAAAAAATAAAAAGAAACCATCAGGGGAATATTTTCCAGGGTGCAAGGGAAATCTGATCCTGATGATATGGAGGAGTTTGTCAAGACTCTAGTGTATATGTTCAGGCCACCACTATAACCAAAAGTAAGTCTACATACTAATCATTTTCCAGAACACAAATTCACCTTATATTGGGTGCTTAGCCAAATCACCAGAGATTCTGAAAACAGCTTAGGGCAGGTGATTTTAGGATTCCTCTGCTTTCACTTTTTTTTTTTTAGCTTTTTAGCTGTTGTCTTTTTACTTTCTATTTATACAGCGCTTCACTATTCATTTAACATAGTAGTAAATATCAAAAATGGATGGTCTACAATACTAGGTAAGAGGGAGATGCCTGAGAAAACATAACAGACTTGGAGAGGGGAAGAGAGAATATCAGGGGGAAGAGAGTTTCACAGTGCAAGAGAATAAAAAGCATAAAGAACAATCTCTGAGGTATCTCGCAGCGGGCACTGGACTGGCTAACCTCCTTCATCAGCGACTGTCCATCCCAGGTTACTCTGGGCTCTTTCTCCTTCCCCACCTCTATATCCACCTGTGAAGTCCCTCAGCGCTCCAACCTTTCTCCCTGCCTCTTTAACAACTACCTTGCTCCGCATGCACACCTCATTTCCGCCTTCTCCCCGAACTTCTAGTGTTATGCAGATGACATACAACTCTTCTTCAAACTTCCCTCTGATCCTCTCCTTACTTTCTCCATAATTCCTGAAGGCCTATCCGCCATCCAGTCCTGGTGTAGTTCCAATGATCTCTGCCTTAACGCCAGCAAGACGGAGATCCTTCCTATTGGGACTCCTGCTCTCTCTTTCTGTTCCTCACTCTGGCTATCCTCTATGGGCTCTCCCCCTTCTCCCTCATCTGAATCCAGAAAACCTGGCGTCATCTTCGAATCTTCTCTTTCCTTTATCCCTCATATTAAGGACCTTGCCAAGAAGTTCCACTTTCAACTCCACCTCCTCAAAGGAATTCTTCCTTTCCTCACTTTCCCCCAGAAGCTCAATGTCTCCAGAGCTCTGGTTCTCTGTAGGCTCGACTATTGCAATAGCCTGTTCCTTAATCTACCCTCCTCTTCTCTACGACCCCTCCAGCTAATCCAGAATAAGGCTGCAAGACTTATACTTGGCCTCAAACACAGGGACCACATCTCCCCAGCACTAAAAACTCTCCACTGGCTCCGGGTTGCTGCAAGGATCAAATTCAAATCCCTCTGCATCATCCACAAGGCTGTCTGGGGCCGGGAACCACGCTATCTACAACTTGCTCTTACTAAATACCCTCACTCGAGATCTTTACCCTCCTTTGGAACCAACTCTCTGTGTGAAGCGTTTTGCTAAACAGCGAGCTGGTGGCCGATCTCTTTCCTCAGCAGGCTCCCTCCTATGGAAAAGCCGCCCTCTTCCTCTTGAGGCAGATCTCCTCAAATTACGGAAGCTCCTCAGGACTCTCCTTTTCACCTCCTCCTTCCCTTCCTCCCTCCTCTCCTAATCCCACAGTTGCTGAGAATGGTGACTAGGGCCCTTATGTGTCCTCCCAGGTCCTGGGTTCCCACACCCAATCACCTACAGCCTCCACCCCTCCCAGCACTTTGCCTTGGCACCCACTGGCATGTGTCATTGCATGCCTGCACTTAATTTATTGGCGGCTGACCAGTCCACCTATGCACATACAGCTGCTCACTCCCTAGCACTTCCCTCTTGATACACCTAGCACTTGCCCCCCCACTCCCTCGTCCCTCTCTCTTTCTCTCTGCCCTTGCACGTTCTGAATGCTCACAGGGCCTAGTAGGTCCGCCTCTATCTTTCATTGTTGTATTTGCTTGCCATGTTCCCTCCCTGCTGCCCTTTGGGCGCTTTGAAACACAATTTACTTGATGTATAAGCGCCTTGCAAATGCAAAATAAATAAATAAATAAAAGGGGGAGAAAACCAGGAGTGTTCGACATAATTAGGAAAGAAGCCTGTGTAGCAATTAGAGCAAGACCAGAGGGCTCACATAAGGAGGAGCTAAACCATGCATTTTGTTGACAGTAAATCATAGGAGTCAGAATGTTAAACTAAAAAATAGAAACCCAAATGAAATGCAAGTTAGACAATTGAATTTAAAATACTCAAATGAAGCACTAAAGTTCTTTGATTGCTACTGGTACTCCCAGGCACAATGACCTCAAAACAGACTGGGATACTTCACCCAGTCATGGGGTGCACACCATAAAATGTCACTGAAGTGTAGAAATCCAATTAAATACACTGGGCCTCATTCCGAGTATGGCGGTAAGGGATAGCGGCCAGCGGTAACGAGACCGGTGGCGGTAATCCCTTACCGCCATACTCCGAGTTCCCTCTGCGCCCTCGCCCTTAACGCCTGCTTTGAGCAGGTGTTAAAGTCGAGGGCGCAAAGGGGCCTCCTAGCCAATAATGGTGACCGTAATGAACTGTCACCGTTATTTGCATCTTCCCCATTCCCATTGAGCCCAATGGGGGCTCATTTGGGAATGGGGAAGAGCCTTGGTGAATGGGGAATTACCGCCCCGCCAACCTTGGAATGGGGCGGTGATTCCGCCATCCACCAAGGCGCTGCCGGTCCGGGTACTGCGTCAACCAAGGCGTTAATAGCGCCATTGGTTAGCGCCGTACTCGGAATGAGGCCCACTGTCTACGTTGGATTGTTAGGGAGATTTGTCAGTTTTATGCTTCATCCCCTCTTCTAGTGAGTTTCCGAGCACATTTTGCTGAACTTCTGGGCCTTTTTCTTGTTCTCCTGAACGAGGGGAGCCTGTTTCCCTGCATTCATTCTTTTCTGCTCTAACAAGGGGAACCCTGTTCTGTATGTTTTACTTTATTTTTTGGGGTCTTGCTTTCCTCCACACCTTTTAAAGGCATCCATGTTTCACTTTTGCAGCACACAGCACCCTAAGTGCAGTGTTGCTGGGAGCCGTTTGGGCTCTCCCTTTCATATTCTTTTATTTCCCTTCAGAACTACTGTTCCTAAGGATAGAAGGATACTTTTTATCCTTCCTAGCTTTTCCTTTTGAGAGATCTGCACAGAGTCACCCTATGTGGAGTGCTAAGGGGATACCTAGTATCCCCTTTCTCTCTGGTCCTGCAACGTTTTAGTTAGAGTAACAACCCTATAGTTATGGCTGGTGGCAGTGAATGCGTTTTACCGACATGTGGGCAATTCTTCATCGCAGGCTGTATTCACAGCTGCGGCTATGCACAGGAGGGTCACCTATGTTCCAACATGGTGGCTCCTTTCTTTTTTCACCATTTCTTGTGGGGTTATTCTTACTTGACCCTTCTTCTGCCATCCTGGGAGGGGAAGGTTTTGATGCGAGATTTAACATTGGCAGGAACCCTTTGTGGATTGACATGGAGGTAATCGTTCACTGTTGGAACTTGTAAAAAAGGCACCAAAACCGCAGACCGTTGTGGGAGTAGGAAGAATTCCTTGCTGAGGGTCCTTTCTCTTGACTGCTGCCATTACATCCCTTCCAGAGTCCCTCGTTTCATCACCTCGACCAAGGAACAGGAGACGGGTCCACTACTGCTGCATAGGAAAGAATCCAGCTGCATCTTCTTCAACATTCCTCAGGTACTGTGTATGTAGTAGTTACTTCAAGCTAAATTGTCACTCCTGTAGTAGTGGAGTGCTGTATCTGGTGTTTGGGTTTTCACCCATACCAATTGCCCAGGCCTAATGCGTGTGCGCCTATAGGGAGAACTTTCCAAGGTCCCCAATAACTATTTACCCGTACCAAAACATCCTACATGAAGGTAAATGGAACTTTGCCTTTTCTACAGCTGCACATCACTGTGCACCCCTCCTCAAGTGACTCTGAAGAACTGGATGGTACATGCCATTGCTATCGGTTTACTCACCTAAAAAGTATTGCTAATGTTTTTCATTGTGTCGATTAGTCTAAATAGTACTTACAAAATATAACTTTGCCTTGTTTATATAAGATACATGTCAATTGTACTATAACTACAAGTGTGTGAGAGTTTCTTTGGGCCCATGTATTTATTGGGTTTGTTGTACTTACCTACAGCTCACATCCTCCTCATAAGATAAGCCTGGTTGCTCTACCATTCTACCAAACCTATGGGTAGTACAGACCTATACTAAGAGTTGGGGGCTGTACACCAAGGGATAGCTTTATAGAGTCTCACTTGTTAGAAGACTTTAGGAAAACTCCCCTAACATGGATACTCTTCAATTCATCAGATTTTTTCACAATGTAATCTATTTAAACCAGTTCATCCAGGCAAAAAGGAAATTCCTCGTCATACAAGCTCTATTTCTTTCAGACGAAATCCATCATCAGGAGAACATCGAATTCTGAAATAATTTGTAATCAAAATTCTATATACTGGTTTATGCTGAAAAGTGACCCACTATTATGAATATTTTGTGCATGAAAATGATACTAGTTTCAGTGAGAATACTAGAATCGAACATCTTCCACACATACTGCTGGCATTGTGTGCTTTCTTGCCTATGAGCCACACCACTGCTCTAGCAATTGAAAGAAGGTTTCCAACTCAAAACATAATGAAATCTGTCTCTCTCATTTAGTAATGGCAACAATCAATTCCACGTAAACCGATACAATCAGGCTCCTGTTTGCTAAATACCCAAGCTACTGTGCCACAGTTAAACCATGGTATGGTGAGGTAACTGAAGTAAACAATTAACTGATTGTGAATCGCAACTCTAGGTGTCCTGGCATATAACAGTACAAAATCAAACCCTAATTGAACATTTGTACTAAAATGTGAACTAATACATACTGTAACTGTGCTACAGAAGGAAAGACAAAATAGTACAACAATACAAATTAAAACTATGGTGACATTTCTATTCAAATTATGTTTTTAGCCACGACAGATCAAAAATGTGGAAACTAAAAAATTACCTTTAACTAATTTTTCCTGCTTGGGATCAATTTCCAAGATCTTCTGATAGCACTTCTTGGCCTGGGGAGAAAAAACAATCCACTTAATAGGTGTTCATATGAGGGGTAAAAATGTAACGTTACAAGCGAGTAGCCAGGAGAAAAATGTCTCTCACTCAATTCTCCACCTAGACACAGTACACATTTCTTACTTGCCAAGAGTCCACTAACGTTAACCAATGTCTAGTAGAGAATACACATTTTGAGTCATGTTCATATCAAATGTACAGGAAAGAAAATATCATTTTGGCACAACTATGAATGAGTTCCATTGTTGATTAGTTATTTCGACTAAGAAGACATAAAATAAGCTGGATTTGCAGTGCAAAGTTCATAAAGTGGAAGACCGATGGATGAATGGAAATTGATGGCAAAATGTACATTTTCTGATAAGAATTAAAAAAAAATTTCCAAACTGCAATTTTAGTAATAATCGTGATCAGTTACACTTGTGTGGGTGGCCAATTTCCACATACATGGACTATTTTCTGCGTCAGCTTCTGACACAATTCGAAAATTAAATGCCATGTCACGGTGCATTCTCTCGCAATTACTAGAATTATTGTATGTTTTTTCCTAAACGGGCCCTGATGTATCCCAGTAAAATAAACGCAAGATCAGAAAATCCAAGCCCATGCCTTGTATGAAAACCAAAAGTTTTATCACAAGACTGCAAGTGACCATGTACATATGTGGATTTAGATACATGGCTCTCATAGTTGATCATGGATCTAGGAAGCAAGGTTTGTGTATTAAAATATTTTTTAAATGATTCCTGTTCCATGTCCATGAAATCCCAAAAAGCAAGGTTTCAGCAATTAAGACAGCCAGACCACCACTAATATCAGCAACAATGATCAACATTAATCTGTTCTTGCAAAATATCCTTTCCATTGATTTTGTGATTCAATCTGAGGCCCGGGATGAAAACAAAACCCTGTTATAATATTGAAATGCGATTCTTAGATTCCTTCTGTAATTCATTTCCCTGGCAGAGATTTCATCTCAAGAATAACATCTGAATAAACATAGATCAATTTCAATTCTTCAATAGTTTGTGCCCAGACATTTGCAATAATGTAGGGGCTTAATATACATATTAAAAAGCAAGGGAAAAATACACAAGCATGCAGGATCTCTGCAGTCCAAACTTTGGGCTGAGATGTAAAAACAAATGCCCCATTTAACCCTAGACAGTTGATTGCCCAGAAATGATTTAATCCAACTAGTTGCACTCTCCCTTGCCATAGTACTCACACATTCAATCGAGAGTGAGCGCTCAAAGATGTCGACGACACAGGAAAAGACTAGCAACCTAAGCAAACCTGACTTTCCTTGATCCATGAAGGCCTGTTAATGACACTTTACGTCCGTTGACTTTGATACTCAAACAATCCTTCAGACTGTGCATAGAAGACGCCACATATGACATGTCACCTAGAGTGAGTTTTTAATAGATCAGCTTTACAATGAACTGTAATTCTTGTGTACTTGTTAGTAACTTACCTCCCCATAGTTCTTCAACCCGAGATATGCTTTTCCCATGAGAACATAAGCTTTTACACACGTTTCATTGCACTGCATAAACGAGAATATCAGCCATGTTAATGCACCTTGTCATAATATACACTATCACAGAAAACATTAAACACTATAGTATAATTTCTATTACTAGAACATAGCACTCACCACCATGAGGAAAAAGGTTCATCATTTAAAAATGCCAGGAAATGTATATATCACCCATCAACCTCAGACCTAAACTTTCAAAAATATTTGGCGAGCATGTAATAACTAAAATGCAAAAGTGCAAGGAAAACCTTTCACATTATTTTGAGGTGTATTATAGAGTGAGAAGACATTAAAGTTAGATTTGCGATATAGCGACTAGGCTGTGATGGAGAGCTCAGCAACGTTGACCTGTCCAATAATGGACAGCCTCTTGCCTAACATCTCACCAGCAGCAGACATCCCCTGGCTGGAATGTTGATTTAGACACGACAGTCCCACCTCCCCCCGCCCATACAAGCAAGGTTCCAAATACTATTCACCAGGAATGCAAGCTAAACTTAAAAGTGAATGCCTTCTATGGCCTATGTTTACTGGCCTAGGAAGGTAGGAAGACGGCCAAAGAGCAGGAGGGCAAAAGGACATTGTGAAAAACCACACGACACTGCCATTTTGATTATAAGTTACTGAAAATCGCATTATGAGTTCATGAATAAGGGTGCATGCGAGTAAGACAAAAAAAGTACAAATTATTCTACTGCCACCAGTCCATCCTCAAAACATCAACAACGTAGCAAAAATGTTACTACAAAAACCCTCTGTGCCACTTTACTGTAGAGTGATGTGTGCTACATTAAAACACAAGAATATCGCACAGGGGACAGAGCACCCCCCCTGTACCGTCAACCATACGGAAGACCAAAGCCCACAAAATATGCGTTTAAGGAAAGGAATTAAAGCAAAAGGACTTTACTTACTGTTAGGGAGAATTTTCAGTTAAGTATTGAATTCCTCCCACCTTAGAAACCCCCAGCTCTTTTGCTGAACTTTGGGACTATTAACTTTTAAACTCTATGGTCCTGATTAATGGAAGTGTTTTATAATGGCGCAATCCCTTGGAAAACGTTCCACGAATCAGGCTCTATGTGTTTTCTGTGTTTGTTTCTTTTTGGTTGTGGAGTCTGACAAACTCCATAGGCATCATCTTTTTACATTGTGTCACACAGCACCTTCAGTACAGTGAAACAGGGAAGTATTTTAGATTTCCCAAGGTTTAAATACCTTCTCTTGGATTAACTACTGTTTACAAGAGCAGTGAAGTGAAATTGACTGCTTACACTTGTAACTTTCTAGACCCAGCACACACTATCTTACAATAGCGTGCTGGAGGGGTTACTTAGTCTAGCTTCTCATGTAACAATTTTATGTTACCCTTTCCTCGATGAAAGGCTGGTGGCAGTGGTTTACTTTTAACTACTGTAGGGGAGGAGTGGTCCAAAAGACCCTCCTTGCCTGCATCCCCTCCCCAGGTGAGGGCCATGGCTCATTGGGCGTCCCCTCAGACCACCCGGGCCCAGGTGGTGGAGGGTTCACCTGCTGAAGACATTGCCCACACGTATTGAATTTAGCTAGGCCCAGAAACCATTTTGTCTATCAAAGATGGTGTGAGCTCAGCGCACTGTAGCGCGGCCCCCACCCTCAGAGAGTTTCAATTATCCCTGTCGCCGCAGCACCCTGGCAGATCCGCTGTGAGCCCGTTCCCACGAACAAGATGGACATGAACTAGCATAAGATACTAACACTGTAACATTTCACCGTCCACAGTGTATCACTGCTCCCAGCATGACCCGGTCAGCGAGGCCTGGGTGATGGGGAGATCTGTAGAATGGTCATCCGATGAAAGCAGAAAAATACCCAAATACGAATATCAAAAACTACTTGTAATACGTGTATCCTTTCCATAAAACTACTTCTACTAAAGAAACCTGTAAAATTGTGTAATTATTGTAAGAAACGCATGTTTACATGACACCAGCAATGAAGGACCCACACCCCTGCAGGGGTGTGCAAATGATAAAAGTATTCCAGGGGATTATTCTCTATATGTATCATTGAAAACCGTACACCCCGCGGTCCCGCGCCATAACTGAACTAATGCTGCTAGAGTACACAAGAAGACGAATGTAACCATACAGAGGGCTCATGTAAAGGATGTGCGAGAATGCACTTGTCATGCGTGCATGTCTAAGCCCCTTATGTGCCACCACCGTCGCGTACGGTGGCGGGTCATTTTCTAGGTACTCCACCAACTTCACTACTACCTCACTTACTGCAAATGTATATGCATATAACTAAATACTGTAATTGTTAAAACATAATGTACGAATAAGGTGCTCAGACTGGACATAATCGAGACACATCCAGCGAAGTTGAAATGTATTCAAACAAATATTATAAAGTGTTCAAATGATTGTGATGTTTTCACCTCTAAAAACCGGCAACACACGAGGAAGATACCTTTGTGAATATATGCAAGGCCATTTCCCCTCCCACCCTGCGAAGACTGCCAAACATGAGAGCAGAGGCCCGCGCCGCGCTGCTCCACCTCCCCCAACTAGACTGGAGCCACTTCAAAGATTTGTAGCCCCCTCTGCAGCACCCAAGGCCACGGCCCGCCACCTGCATTATTTACAGCACAGCAGTAAACCTCTGCCTGAACATACACTTCCAAAGGCACCCCCTCGTAAACCCCACAACCCACCGGATCTTCTTAGACTTATGGCCCTGTGCTATCAGGACACCCAATACTGTGGCAACACACAGCGGCACATTTATAACCACATCTAACAAGACAGGGAGGCATGTACCGCCCGTCCCATGCCCTGAAGCTTAGCCCGTCAACCTATGGCTCCGGTCAACAGGACACTGGTAACCATGCCCTGACGAATGACCATCAGACCCTTCATAAGGTGCATTCCTCCTGTGTTGCATTAACCTGTAGAATAACCTATTGGAAGATTTACCAAAGAAGATAATATTGTAATGACTGAATGACTGCGGTGTGCATGGCCTAGGGCAAATAAGTCAGGAAAAGACATTCATCTCTGACACTGGCCGCGATGGCACAACAACACCGCCCGGATGAACTCAGCCAACCTGCCAGGCCCAGCCCAACCCACGAGGCTGACCAGTGACATCCTCCAGCCAAAGCCAACCGCATCGCAGCAGCACCTATAGTTAGTCATCGCCACCCAATCCCACCGAACTTGTGCCCCATATAGTATGTAGGTTCTTATGAAGTTTTTTGTAAATATATATACGCCTGTCTTTGCGATTGTCGGACAGAGCGCTCTCGGAGTTTGCAGAGTTCTTTGCATGCCCTATTCTGATTGATAAACTCCCATTTGAGCTCACCCGCACTCTGTCTTGGCTTTATTACCGACTTGGGAGAGTCCGTCATTGTCTCTCATTGCGGGGAGGATCGTGCTGGCTGGTGACGCTTGCCTTCAGTGGTGACCCCGAAAGCGTGATTATTACTATTATTATTTTTTCCCGACCTAACATTACCGTCCCCTTTTGGCACGAGAATCTCCGGTCGAAAAGGGATACGCACGGTGAGCCGGCTCCGGGAGGCTGCCCGCCAACGGCGACCGGTACACTAAGAAGTGCGCACTCAAAAGAGAGAGGGTACGGGATCCCAGTTGAAAAATCCCCTTTGAGTACCGCTCGCCGGAGCCGGGGCTGACTGTTGAGCGGACGGCAACACTGCCTGGACGGACCCAGTTTCGGAGACTATCGGTTCAAGACGGGCACGTGAGTATTGAGTGCGAGCGATCGTAAAGGGAGTGGGGGAAGAAGTCTAGGACAGAGAACGAAGAGGGGTAGAAAAGGGGGTACGCAGATCTACTAAGGATCATCCTAAAATTTCTTTGCATATGGCCATTAGGATTAAGAGGTGAATAAGAGATAAAAGTGACGGGAACCTAGCTCCGAAAGGGGGTGGAAGGCGGCGCCGCATAGTGCTATCTTGACTAGTACTGGGAATATATGAAGAAGTGGATTATAAGATAAAAGTGTCTGGCAAAGGGGGACACGGAGAATATATTAGTGACTGCTATTTCTTCCTTCTTTTCTTTTCTTTAGGGTTGGGGGAAAATAAAAGTAAGATCAGTACAAAACATTAGGGAGAAAGTAAAAGAGAGAGAGAGTCCTACTAGAAGAGGGAAGAGCAGACCAATATATATATATATATATATATATATATATATATATATATATATATATATATATATGCGCATCCATATATCTGAATAAGACGGACAGGGACAGCCGGCTAGGGAGGAAAGGGAGGGCAGCTTGAATTGTGAATAGAGTGTTACAGAGAGGTGTGTGCACCTCGTATGCGTCAGAAGACAATTTGGTGCTGTGAGTGTGTAACATGGCTATAAATGTATAGTAATTGAATAGTCATGGTAAGTGTGGCCGGATAAAGCTTCTTGAAGAAAAAAAAAAAAGAAAATGACAAGGTGAAGTGAGTGTGTACCTTTTTGATTTCTGGGTTAATATTGTCAAAATCACTGATGGTTTGCTCTTGTATGTGCCCCCCCCCCCCAAAGAGAATAGAATAGAGACTGTGTACAGCCAGTTTTGTATTGCGAAGGCAGGGGGAAGAGCACAAAGGAGCCCATTATTGAATGTGAAGTAGAAGACGAAACCCATATTGGTAATAGGTTTGCATTGTAATTGTGGACACACAGAGACACACAAGTACTAGGAGAATACAAAGATGGGGGCCGAAACACCCTTATCACATATTTGTAAGAACCTACCAGGGTACGCGGAGCGAATTAAGAAATATCATGACCAATGGATAACAGAGCTGAAGGGAGAGGGGTTACCCCAGATATGGCCCGAGGGGGGGGTCATTTGATAAAAGTGTTCTGGATATGGTGGCCACATGCATTTGTTTGAAATACAAGGGGAAGCAGTTGCACAATAGGAGGGAAATATTAGATCTCTGGAGGTTATTTGAAGAGATACCACCGCCCAAAGCACCAGCATTAAATCCTGACCTCCCATCCACCACTGACAATCCACTGATGATACAGAAAGATGCTAAAGAATCATCAAATGTAGCGCCACCAAAAGAGGTAATAAGCTTGTACCCGATATTAAACAAGCCTGTGCCCGCAGAAGGGTACAGTGACCCCGCTTATGTGCCTCCCCCGACAATTACTACACCCCACCGGCCAACGGCACCCCCGCCATATGAAAGTACAAGGGAGCGAGCCCAGGCAAGTACACAAAGAATGGACATAGAAAAGCTAACAGATGATTTACAATCAAGACTCTCAATAGCGAAAGATGAGCTCTCAAGGTTTAAAGACATATGTGAACAAACAGCACTTAATGCAGCAAGATCAGGGCGCACGTCTAGAGCGCCGAGTGAGAATAGAACACTTAAAGACGGGTGGAAAAAAGGTTAGATACTGTTCGGAATTGAGGAAGAGCCGACACGAATAATAGAAGTAGGGACACGAGAGGGAGGTATTCTTAATGAAGAAAGGCCTATAGGGGACAGAGAGGAACTACTATGTGATATAAGGGACGATTTAGAAGAAAGCGACAGGTTGAGCATGGCAATGGGAGGGGGAAGTGAAGGGGTGGATGGTACATGTTCAGTGAGAACACTGGATGAGTGGACGGGGCGATTAAGAAACAGGGTGGGGAAAATGGCATCACTGGGAACATCAGCAGCCAAAACGGGTCCAGATGCAACAACAAAAGGAAGACTACAGCTCCCATTGATACATAGGGGAGGAGGGAGGCCGAATTATATCCCATGGGCTCAGATGGATAAAGCCAATTTATTAAAGCTATTGCCCCCGTTATCGGGAGGGGCAAGTAAGTGGATATACGCCTTTGAGAAACACACTGCCGGGGTACCCCTAGCAATAGGAGATGTGAAGAGCTTGCTCGTATCAGCAGTGGGGGATCAGGCTGATAATGGGTCAAGGCCGGTTTCCCGGGAGTAACATTAGACTGCGACCGCCATGACGGAGCCTCCTTTAACACAGTGCGTGCGAGGGTGTGGGATGCCTTGCGAGAAACGTTTCCAGATACGCCAGACTTAGTCAGTAATGCAGTGTACAATGAATGACGGGGAGGAGGCTATGGGTTATATTTTTCGGGTCCAAGAGATGTGGAGAGCAGAAACGGGCACGCCCTGGTATCAATCGACATCTTTATTTTATTTCATTATAAAAAGAGGGCTCCCAAAAGAGGTGCAAAAGGCGCTTGACAAAATAGCGGGCATTGAAGCGAAGGGATGGCCTGAGATTCAGAGCATAATAGTGCACCATTGTAAGCGAATAAAGGAAAGGGAGAAGGAGGTGGCGCAGAGGAGATTGGCAGACGAAGCAAAACTAGTGCAGACAAAGTTGGTGAAGGTCGCAGCGGCTGTAGCCGCACTCCCCCACAGCAGGGAGGGAGATGAGGAGGAGGAGGGGCTGATAGCCATACAAGGAAGGATGGCAACTAGTTGGGCTGGAGCAGGACAGCGGCAGTGGAATGAGCAGGAGACAGGCGGAGGATCGCAGTGGCAGGAGTGGGCCCCTCGAGGAGGACGAGGTGGGTACAGGGGCCGAAGGGGTGGACCGGGGTACGGGGGAATGGGAGCAAATGGATGGCAGGGCCCTAGAGGTGCACAAGGGAGTTGCTGGAACTGTGGAAGATGGGGGCATTACTCTAGGGAGTGCAGAGCCAGACCCAACAACGGTTTCCAAGAGGTAGAACAGTATGGCCATCCCCACCCGGGGAGCCCATATGGTCTTCCAATGGGACAACAACAACCGAGAAACGTAGGCCAAGGTAATATTGAGCAACAACCGGGGCACCAGCATAGAACACAGAACCACCCACAAAACAGTGACAATATGCAGTACACGCCAGGCAACCCTTTTGCGACAGCGGCAAACGGGGCCCCCGCACCACCACCCTATAGCGGCGTATCAGTAGTTTCAGGGAGTGTCTTCAATCAAGGGGGGGCGATGAGACACCCCGCATAGGACAGCCCACAGAGAACACTTGCGTGTCCAGTTCTATCTACCACCTACGATGCAGCAGAGGAACCATTGGTAGGGGCGCAGATAGGAGACAAGCAGTTCATATTCATGGTGGATTCGGGAGCGGAGAAATCATGTATCAGGGAGGGCCGGTTCCCGTTATCTAACAGGAAGTTAGAGACGCAGGGGTTCTCTGGGGCTGTAATTGAAGTTCCTTACACAGAAGCATTGGATGTAACAGTGGGGGGTAAGACTGTAAAGACACCCTTACTGTATTATGAACACTCACCAATAAATTTATTAGGGCGGGACCTCCTGAGTAAACTCAACATGACCATATCATTTACAGAGAGAGGAATAGTGTGTTCATCACCCGGAATATGCCCATTGCGTGCAATGTTGGTAGTGCAAGCCTACACAACCACACAAGAAGTACGAGGGTTGCCGGAAAATGAGGAAATGTTTATTGAAGGGCTAAAGACATTGGCCCTCATAATTCCAGAGCTGAGAAGAATGGACTGGAGGATTCCAGCGGAGTTCCTCTTCCGCCCCATAGTGTGCCCCGACACAGCACCAGGATCAGTGGTATCATTAGACTTGCACGCTGTACAGGTATCAGCGAAAAGGATTGCTGTGATTGGATTAGATAGGGAAGGATGTGAGTGGCGTACAGTGCTGTGTACAAATGCCAACATCGCCCTAAGAGAGTTAGCAGATGAGGATCTCTTTTCAGATGCAGAAGGGGATGGTGAAATAGTAATGGAAATAGCGATGCCCTGTGACATTTTGATTCAAGCCAGGGAAATCCCTGTTCAACTGATGGCAGTGGTGGGAGCACCGCCGTCATTTTTTGATGACGACATGAGGCTCGTACCAAATAATTTGTGGACAACAGGCCCCCATGATGTAGGGCTGTTGCATGGAGTACAACCTGTGGTAATAAAACTAAAGCAAGGAGCAATTTTACCTCGAGTGAAACAGTATCCATTGTCCCGTGAAGCTGAAGAAGGGATAAAAGAGACAATAAATGCACTACTAGCACATGGGATAATAGTGCCTTCAAACTCCCCATGTAACACATGTATTTATCCAATCAAAAAAGAAAAGGGAGGGTCTTGGAGGATGATACAGGATTTACGCCCCCTAAATGATGTAATTCAGAAAGAGTTCCCTTTGGTCCCGAACCCTGCATCAATATTATGCAGCATACCAAAAACGGCGTCACACTTCACAGTAGTAGACTTGAAAAACGCATTTTTCTCAATCCCCCTGGCCGAAGAGAGTAGATACCTGACAGCATTTACACTGGGGGGAAAGAGATATGAACACTGCAGATTACCACAGGGATACTGTGAGAGCCCAAGCATATTCAACCGCATATTGCATGAAGACTTGGGGAACCTATCAGTTGAGAGTACGATCATTCAGTACGTAGACGATTTACTAGTGTGTGCACAAGACGAAGAAATATGTAGAAAGGATTCAACAACGCTCCTGACTCTATTGGCCAATAAGGGGTACAAGGTAGACAAGGAGAAACTACAGTACTGCTTGACAGAGGTCTTATACTTGAGACAGCTGATATCAAAAGATGGAAAAAGAATAATCCCCGACAGGGTAGAAGCGATAAGATCAGTAGGAGAACCCACAACAGTGAAAGACATGCAGAAATTCTTGGGAATGTGCAACTATTGCCGAGCATGGATATTAGACTATGCAGCATACACGAGACCACTACTACACGCACTCAAAGAAGCACAACAGGAAAATAAAAAAATAGAATGGTCAGAAGAAATGAGCGCGTCATTCCAATCATTAAAAGAGTTAATTTCAAGCGCTCCAGTGCTAGCAAATCCTGATTATGGACGCGAATTTTACCTATTCTCACACTGCAAGGGAACACTCATGACAGCTGTTCTGACACAAAAGACGTCCCTAGGACACAAGCCTTTGGCTTACTATAGTGGTACTTTAGATGCCGTGATGCAAGGCCATTTCGCGTGCGAGCAATCACTCGCTGCAGCCGCGTTCGCGATTGAGAAAAGTGCCACAATAGTAATGGGTTGCCCTGTGACATTGTTTGTGGAACATTCATTATTTGCAATACTTGAGAGGTCAAAAAGCACACTGACAACACAGCGGGCAACAGCCTATGAGATCATATTGTCTAGCGCCAATATCCATGTGGTGAGATGCAAGACAGTGAACCCCGCAACATTTATTACAGAAGCATGCACACTAGAGGACATGCAGGACCACGATTGTGCAACTTACACAGGAGAAAGAGGGGAGGACACAGTGGTGTGTGAGAACGCTCTGAGCGAGGGGGAAGTGTACTTCGTGGATGGGTCTGCATCGATTGATGTGGACACGGGAGAAAAACATGTTGGTATGGCGGTGGTGAGGTTAGAAGACGGTGAGTATGAAACACTAGTACAGTACCGCCTCCCATCACATTACTCCGCACAAGCAGCAGAACTGATTGCGCTCATCGAAGCACTACACGCAACAAAGGGTTGTGCAGTGACAATATACACAGACTCAGTTTACATGACGACGACAGTACATGGAGGTCTAGCGAGATGGGGGCGGAGGGGATTCCGACGGGCAGACGGAACACCAGTACAGCATGCAGAATTATTGAAAGAATTAATTGAGGCCCTACAAAACGTTACTGCAGTAGCAATAGTGAAGTGCCAAGCACATACATCCAACACAGACGTTGTGTCTTTGGGAAACGCGGCAGCGGACGCTGCCGCCAAGGAGGCTTCCTATTTTCAGAAATATGAAGCAGGTGAGTACATGCTGCAGCACAAGACAAACGAAGAGCTCCCAGAAGGCTACAACATGATGCCTATATCACAAATACTAGAATTACAGGAAGTAGCTAGTGCAGACGAAAAATTGATGTGGACAAAACGAGGGTGCAGCAAGTCGGCAACAGACTTACTGTGGCGACAAAACAACTCAGGGAAAGTGGTAATGCCAATAAAGTTATTGGAAATTGCGTTTCAACAACTACACTTCCCTGCACACAATACCAAACAGCACATTGCAGCAGAAATACAGGAAGAATGGTTCGTGCCCTGTCTCCAGGAGCACGTATCTCGATTAGCGATGGAATGCACAACATGTCAGATCTACAATTCAGGAATGACATTACGCACGCTCCGGGGAACAATTCCAAAACCCATTGGCCCATTCAGAGAGCTACATATTGATTACGCAGACATGGGGGAAAGGTGTAATGGCGCACGGTACATGATCGTGGTTGTTTGCCCATTCTCAAGGTGGGTGGAAGCAGGACCATGTGCACGACCTGATGCCAAAAGTGCTGCAAAGTTCCTAGTGAGGGAAGTATTCCTGCGCTGGGGAATTTGTGACGTGATCCGCTCAGATAATGGCACTCATTTTGTAAATGAGCTTTTCAAGGAAGTTACTACATTATTGGGAATAAAGCATAAATTGTGTTCGATTTATCATCCTCAAAGTAATGGCGTAGTGGAAAAGATGAACGGACTGTTAAAAGGCAGGTTATCAAAACTATGCTTTTCATTGAAAAAGAATTGGATTTACTGTCTGCCCCTTGCGCTATTTGAGCTGAGGAATCAGCCAAGCAAAGACCACCATTTGTCCCCGCACGAGATCGTGACTGGGAGACGAATGTGCACAGCACACTCTCCACTGCGTGAACACTCAGATGCACACAGAAGCGCGCGATATTGGGAGATGAGTTCACAGACTATTTGAAGAAATTGACAAGGGCAGCGCGCGCAATATCGAAGCAGCTCTCCCCACCCTTCACTAGAGAGGAGGGAAACATAACAGGGTCTGTCACAGAGCCTGAGCAACAGCTACAGCTGATGCCGGGCGAATTCATTTATGTCAGGAGTTTTGTGCGTCGATGGAATGCTCCACGGTTCCATGGCCCATACGAGGTAGTGTTCTGCACGCCCACGGCAGTAAAAGTAAAGGGCCTAAAATACTGGGTACACTTGACAGATGTACGAAAAGCATATAGTAATGTGCAAGAGGAGGTAGATGAGGAGGCACAGACAACAGCAAACGATGCAGCTGAGCAGAATGACTGAATATGAACTTGTGTATGTGTAACAGTAATGGACCTGAATGGGAAAATGACTGATAAGTATACTTGCATTCTTTTTAAGATGTTACTAGAGGAAAAAAAAAAAAAACGTTTTTTTTCCTTTTTTTTGGACTTATATGTAATTAATGAAGTGATCAAATTATGACGTGTTTACACCCTTGTCTGTGAATACCCTTCCCTGCAACCCTACCCGCTTCCATTCCCCGTCAATATATATTGGCACTAATAGTGCCAACAAAATGTTTACATGCATGCACTTAATGCACTTTTATATCTCGAACAGGAACTACCATGGCATCTAACGGGCAGCCTGCAACGGATAGAATTAGTAGAATGAGAGAATTAGTAAATGAGAGATGCAGATATTCGTATGAGTGTGGATTATCTGTGTGCATTACGTTGTTTTTTATAATAATGTTTGGCCTGGTTACATATTGGTTTGTAGCGTTCATCTCTATCGAGATGAACGGGGGGGAGGGATTAACAGCACTGGGATTAACAGCACTACTGGGACCAATGCAACTGCAAGTGTCAATACGAGGGAAGGCAATTTTCTGGTATGGGACGGAACTAAACTTGTATGGGGTTACTATACTACACCATCCAATGCTGTCATCTTAGAAAAGAAAGAGCCACAGGGTGGAATGCAAAACAACAGTCTCCACCAAAGATATTTAATTATAATGCTCGCAGTTTAAATGACCGAAACCCGTCTGCCATATCGTGGTTGTATAATACCCCCACCAGCCAACCTGCCCCCATATTAAAAAACAACCTGCAAGATAACGTCAGGGACGAAAAGGAAAAAATGCTAGCAGCACACGATATCTTATATGATGAATGGGCCAAGGGGGGCGGGAATGAGAAAGGGGGGTCTATTTTGTCCCTCGCCCAGGAGGCTGGGAAGTACATGAGGAACAAGAACAACAGACGAAAAAGAGACACAGGGGGAAGGAGGTATGATGAGTACTATGGGTTAGGACTAGATAAAATGGAAGACCCACGACACCCCCACCAGACAAATAAATGGTATGCGGATATGAGTGCTACAGCTAAACAAACAACAAATGAGAGCTGTTATGTCTGCTCCCTCATTTCTCATGCTTCAGGTACACCCAAAGTATTACTACCCAAAGAGTTGCCAATTATAGATGCCCAATGTCTCCTTCATCTCACGTTATGCAGGATTAAGAACACCTTCCAGGCACATGAAGTTACTTTTACAATGCTGCAGAACAAGAAAACTTGCTATCCAAGGACGGCAGGGGTGGTATGTCTGGAAGAACCATTTTTTGTAATACAAGGGACACCTTTTTCAGACAACAAGTGGAAGGATGAAGAAGTAATGTGCAAAGCTGAAGCACTGAGAGGTGTGGCACCAGAGAAATTGCAGTGGATAGAAGAAACATGCACACCAGTATGGAAGGAACACATTTCAAAACTAACTTGGGTAACCGCCATTGAAAAACCCTTCAAACTACAGAACGAAGTAGACTATGAACTATGCTTCAAAGGAGAGGGGAAAACCTCCATCGGAACAAACAAGAACTGTAACAAGACCCTCACCATCCCAGATCTGAGAAAAGGGACAGCGGCCCTGATGGACACGTACTGGGTATGCGGCAACCAGGCATACCTGCACCTTCCCCCGTCATGGAGTGGCAGCTGCTCAATGGCCACTCTGCACTCAGCCCTAATGGTAATACCAGAAAGCCACATCGATGGGAGCAAAAAGGCACAGGAACGCATACAACAGAGCGCAGCCCAGCCGACTGCAGAGTCACAAATGTATGTCCTGTCTTCCGGGAGCAAGGGAGAGGTGCTGACCCGTAACAGGCGAGCATCAAACTACATATCAAAGGCATCATCAGAACTGTTGGCCCAGATCCCAGACAGATATCGATTATTCAGCTCAGCAGAAACATTCTTTGCCTCACTCATCTCTTTTGTCCAAGCAAGGGCAAACGCAAAATGGCTCCAGATAACACGTTAGGGAATTGATTCAGCTGGCCAATGACACTGAGGAAGGGTTCAATGTAATAAAAGTGGAACTAAGGGCTTTACGGCTGATGACAATGCAAAACAGGTATGTCTTGAACCTGTTGACGGCGATGGATGGAGGTGTTTGCCGAAAAATTGGAAGTGCCTGCTGCACTTTCGTACCTTCCGAAGACGCAGAAAACGGCTCCCTGTCCCACGTGATCGAAGCAGTACACAACCTGGGAGAAAAAATGAAAATGGAAGGTGGAGCAGAAGACAGTACGTGGTTCGATAACATCTTCTCCTGGGTCCCCTCATGGCTTGGAACAACTGTGAAATTTTTGATGCCAGCTGTGGTGTTCCTCCTTTTAATTTTTTGCCTGTGCCAGGTGGGTCTTCGATGTTGTGCTAACGCAGTACCTAATGGTGCAATGATGATGGTGACAATGGGCAACACCCGTGGGACAATGCAAACTATGCAGGAAGTGCAGGTACAAACTGGAACTGATGACACACCAAGATATCAACTGGTGCCTAGGTATCATGACAAGGATATCGTAGATAAAGCATGGCACACCACCATTAGGGAGCCCCGTGTATTAGAATGGTACCAGGAGGTGTGGGTAGATTTGGCAGGAGATGGCGGATGTATATACCTGACTTGTACCCCACATGAATATGCCAGAAGAGGGGAGAGCTTACGGGGGGTGTGCAGAGCATGGATGCCCAAAAAAAAAATGCACACCTGCATGGGATGAGGCAGTGATGGACGAAGCAGAATGTAGAAGGTTGGAGGACTTAAAGTATTTGTTACTTAAGTAACGAAAGGGGGGAAATGTAGGGGAGGAGTGGTCCAAAAGACCCTCCTTGCCTGCATCCCCTCCCCAGGTGAGGGCCATGGCTCATTGGGCGTCCCCTCAGACCACCCGGGCCCAGGTGGTGGAGGGTTCACCTGCTGAAGACATTGCCCACACGTATTGAATTTAGCTAGGCCCAGAAACCATTTTGTCTATCAAAGATGGTGTGAGCTCAGCACAATGTAGCGCGGCCCCCACCCTCGGAGAGTTTCAATTATCCCTGTCGCCGCAGCACCCTGGCAGATCCGCTGTGAGCCCGTTCCCACGAACAAGACGGACATGAACTAGCATAAGATACTAACACTGTAACATTTCACCGTCCACAGTGTATCACTGCTCCCAGCATGACCCGGTCAGCGAGGCCTGGGTGATGGGGAGATCTGTAGAATGGTCATCCGATGAAAGCAGAAAAATACCCAAATACGAATATCAAAAACTACTTGTAATACGTGTATCCTTTCCATAAAACTACTTCTACTAAAGAAACCTGTAAAATTGTGTAATTATTGTAAGAAACGCATGTTTACATGACACCAGCAATGAAGGACCCACACCCCTGCAGGGGTGTGCAAATGATAAAAGTATTCCAGGGGATTATTCTCTATATGTATCATTGAAAACCGTACACCCCGCGGTCCCGCGCCATAACTGAACTAATGCTGCTAGAGTACACAAGAAGACGAATTTAACCATACAGAGGGCTCATGTAAAGGATGTGCGAGAATGCACTTGTCATGCGTGCATGTCTAAGCCCCTTATGTGCCACCACCGTCGCGTACGGTGGCGGGTCATTTTCTAGGTACTCCACCAACTTCACTACTACCTCACTTACTGCAAATGTATATGCATATAACTAAATACTGTAATTGTTAAAACATAATGTACGAATAAGGTGCTCAGACTGGACATAATCGAGACACATCCAGCGAAGTTGAAATGTATTCAAACAAATATTATAAAGTGTTCAAATGATTGTGATGTTTTCACCTCTAAAAACCGGCAACACACAAGGAAGATACCTTTGTGAATATGTGCAAGGCCATTTCCCCTCCCACCCTGCGAAGACTGCCAAACACGAGAGCAGAGGCCCGCGCCGCGCTGCTCCACCTCCCCCAACTAGACTGGAGCCACTTCAAAGATTTGCAGCCCCCTCTGCAGCACCCAAGGCCACGGCCCGCCACCTGCATTATTTACAGCACAGCAGTAAACCTCTGCCTGAACATACACTTCCAAAGGCACCCCCTCGTAAACCCCACAACCCACCGGATCATCTTAGACTTATGGCCCTGTGCTATCAGGACACCCAATACTGTGGCAACACACAGCGGCACATTTATAACCACATCTAACAAGACAGGGAGGCATGTACCGCCCGTCCCATGCCCTGAAGCTTAGCCCCTCAACCTATGGCTCCGGTCAACAGGACACTGGTAACCATGCCCTGACGAATGACCATCAGACCCTTCATAAGGTGCATTCCTCCTGTGTTGCATTAACCTGTAGAATAACCTATAGGAAGATTTACCAAAGAAGATAATATTGTAATGACTGAATGACTGCGGTGTGCATGGCCTAGGGCAAATAAGTCAGGAAAAGACATTCATCTCTGACACTGGCCGCGATGGCACAACAACACCGCCCGGATGAACTCAGCCAACCTGCCAGGCCCAGCCCAACCCACGAGGCTGACCAGTGACGTCCTCCAGCCAAAGCCAACCGCATCGCAGCAGCACCTATAGTTAGTCATCGCCACCCAATCCCACCGAACTTGTGCCCCCTATAGTATGTAGGTTCTTATGACGTTTTTTGTAAATATATATGTGATGAGGACATAGTAGCGGCCACTATTGAACAAGACAGGAGGGACGAGGGGGTATCTATTATCAACCCAATTCATGTAATACACCGACTGAAGAACATGAATGAGCAAGAGACTACATCTCCCAGAATGCCTCAACAGGCTAATGTAAGACTAATCAAAGCGCAACCAAAAATAAGGAAAACGGGAGAAGAAAAGACACCAATAATACATGACAGCACGTTCCACTACACACATAACCAAAATGAAAGACAGGAAAAGAAAATAGGCAACAGACAGAAAAGACGAAAAGCCACGTTTCCATACACTGGGGGTTTTGGGCAATCAGGGGTTAAAAACGAAACTGACTCCATAAGGTTGAAGCCGGGAGGAGAGGCATTAGCATCAGGTGTGAAGAGCCCCGGGCTAAAACGGCCCAACACTAATTACTTGGGAGGAGGCACATCGGCGTTAAAAGCACAAAAAAACGTTTTACTTTGTCTCTCGCTTTGCAGGAGTGGAACGAGGCTGACGGAGTGGGCTCTGAATGGGACGAGACCATTAACCCATATCGGTGGGCATATTAGAAGGAAAAGGAATTCTCACCGGAGTGCCCCGTACCGATCCTGCAGTCACTCCCGACTGCCCAGCTGCTGAAGGCGCCTGACGAGAAAGGAATCTCAAGGCGGAAAAAGGGAAAAGTTTTGTTTATTTAGCGAATTGCAGCCCGAGGACAGCGCAGAACGGCTGTGTCCAGGAACCTGTAGCAGAGCGTGGAGGAGAGGCTCTGAACCATTCAAGCGTGGACTGAAAACGCTTGAACCCCTAACACATGTTGCATCAAGGAGGACTTTTACTCCGATGGTTTGCAAGGAACGAAAGGCAAGGAAAGCTACCAGTCCTGTGTGTGTTTCCACGTTATGAGCTGCATTTAGTTGAGAACATTGTAAGTTTAAGCTACACGTTATAATTCGTCATTTTTGGAAGAACGAATTTGCCATTCTTGAGTTTTGTGTTACGAGCAGCCTGGAAGACCCATTATTTTATTTTGCCTTATTACCTTTGCTGAAGTTTCTGGTTATACCCGAACTGATTAACCCTTGGTCTGCTGCACAAATAAAACCTCATTTGTTTCCTTACCTACTTGTCTCTGGCTCACTACATAACAGTGGTGGCAGCGGTGGGATTCACAGAGACACGTCTATCCCATTGACCATGGAGGCAGTCATAAAGGCGCTGGCCGAGGGGCAACAACAGTTGCAGCAACTGGTACAGGTGCAAGGACACCAAGCCCAAGCAGACCGCCAAGCCCTACAGCAAGCCATCCAGGTACAAACCGTAGCCCAAGAGCAGGGCAGGGAAGCGCTGAGGATTCTAGGCGAATCAGTGGCTGCACAACGGTCCCATCCAGCCATTCCCCCTACAGTACTACAAAAGTACCAGACCGGAGACGATCCCAGTTTCTTCTTTGTAAATTTTGAAAGGATAGCCCGAGCAGCGCAATGGCCACAGGATCGGTGGTCCTTCTTCCTGGCGCCCCTTCTCACGGGAGTGATGCAAGGAGCATATCAAGCGGCCAATCCGAATGGGGACACCCCATACGCCGACATCAAAAAGTCAGTACTGGAGAGATTGGGAATGGACGATGAATCCTATAGGTTGCAATTCCGGGAAACCCGACTAAAATCAGGCGAAAGCCCAAGACAGCTCTTTTATCGAGTACAGGACCTCACGGAGAAATGGTTGCAAACTAATACATCCACAATTGGGCAAATAAAAGAAAAAATTATGCTGGAGCAATTCATCGAAGCCCTACCAGGGCCCATACAAAGGTGGGTTAGGCAACATCACCGCCTGAAACTGTCTGAAGCAATCGATGTGGCCACGGCCTATCAAAAGGCTGGAACCCCTCGTAATATATCAGCACTACCTACAAGACCACACCACGAACTTCCCGCCTTACGCAGTAACAATCGGATGGGCGGGCCGGAGACAAGAACAAGAACAGAACCGAGGCCAAACAACGGCTCCATTCCAATGAAGGGCCAGATGCCTCAATGCTTCGAATGTGGTGAATGGGGACACATCGCCCGATATTGTGCCAAGAGAAACAAAACCGAACCGATGGAAATTGGGACCCTGCAACAGTATGGAAATCGGAAGAAACAGCCCTATGTGATTGAGGTAACAGTGGATGGACGGCCCCAACAAGCTATGATGGACAGCGGAAGTCGGCAGACTGCTATACAACCACATGTGAGCGAACCAGAACCAGGACAGGTGAGCTCAGTTGACATTAAATGTGTACATGGGGATATTAAGGGGTATCCAACCAAAGAAATTGTGTTAGGATTACAAGGGAAAGAGCTACCGGTTAAAGTGGCCATTATCCCCACCCTACCAGCTCCCGTCCTGATAGGGACAGATATTCCCGAGTTTGATTTATGGTTAAGGGAAGCCCCGCTCGCCCAAACCGAGATAAAAGGGATAGACCTAGGGGAAAAACCCACAAAAACCCAGAAGAGGAAAGACAAACTGAATGGAAGGCGAGAGGTGGAAATAGCCCTTATAGACTGGCGAGTGGGGGATCATCTGCCATCCTTCCGGACTGAATCCGGGCTAGACGAAACCCTAAAACGGGCACGTGAACAAGCCTTAAGTAAGAGCCAAATCCCGAATACCACTCCTTATTTTAAGGAGAACCAAGGGTTGTACTATAGGGTGACCAGAGGAACGGAAAATGAAGAGAAGGAACAATTGTTGGTTCCCCAGTCCTATCGGAAGACCTTGATACAACTAGCCCATGATCATTCCACGGGAGGACACCTAGCAGAAAACATGACGGGGAAAAGAGTGTTACAGAACTTCTATTGGCCAGGGATTTATGCAGACATAGCCAAGTATTGCCAGGAGTGTGCAATATGCCAGAAAACAAGTAATCACACACCAGCCAGAGCCCCCTTGCAACGAATGCCTTTGATCAAGGAGCCGTTCCAAAGGATAGGAATGGACATAGTGGGCCCACTGGAACCTTCTAGTCGAGGATACAGATTCCTACTGGTAGTAGTGGATTACGCCACCAGATACCCGGAGGCCTTCCCTTTAAGGGGAATCTCAGCTAGACAGGTGTGCGATGTCCTATTACCTTACTTTGCAAGAGTGGGAATACCCCGGGAAATCGTAACAGATCAGGGAAGCAATTTCATGTCAGCAGTAATGAAGGAAGTATGTAAGACCCTAGGTATACAACACCTGAAAACCTCGGTCTACCACCCACAGACGGATGGATTGGTGGAAAGATATAACCAGACCATTAAACAGATGATAAAAAGAACCACCAGCCCAACTGGAGTAGGATGGGAACGGGTTTTACCATGGGTACTAATGGTTCTGAGGGATACACCCCAATCATCCACAGGGTATTCCCCTTTTGAACTATTGTTTGGGAGACAACCCAAGACAGTGTTAGGATTATTGAAGGACAATTGGGAGCAACAAGAAGAAACAACGCTCACCGATTATGTTCAAGATCTAAGGGATCATTTGGGGAAATTGAGGAACTACGCTCAAGAAAATCTGGGTAGAACACAAGAAAAGCAAGAAAAGTACTATAACCAAGGAAGCAGACCCAGATCCTTGAACGTAGGCGATAAAGTACTAGTTCTTTTGCCCACCCATACAAACAAAATGCTGGCCCAATGGCACGGACCTTATCGGGTAACAAAAATCTTGGGTCCAGTGAACTATGAGGTGGAACAATCCGAACGTAAAAACAAATACCAAAACTATCATATTAATCTACTTAAACTATGGAAGGAAGGAACACCAGGGGTGTTGTGTTCAACCTTATCAGATATATCCGTCCCAGAACAGTTGGTCCCAAACCACCCTAGTGGATTACAAGACGTACAATTAGGAGAACAATTAAATACTTCCCAAAGAACAGAACTATTTACTACCCTGAACCCGATAGCAGAAACCTTTTCGGGCATACCCGGACGGACACATTTGACAACCCACTCCATACCTACAGAAGAAGGGAAAACGGTACGCCTGAGGCCATACCGAATTCCAGAGGCAAAACGTGGGGAGATCGCCAAAGACATAGATGAGATGCTGGCTCTAGGAACCATTGTGCCCTCAAAAAGCGCCTGGTGTTCTCCAGTCGTCTTAGTGCCAAAACCGGACGGTTCCTCCAGGTTTTGTATGGACTTTAGGCAACTGAATGCTATTTCAAAATATGAAGCATATCCAATGCCCAGAATTGATGAGCTCTTAGAAAGACTTGGATCAGCAGTTTTTCTGAGCACCCTGGACTTAACAAAGGGCTATTGGCAGATTCCCCTCGAACCTGCCGACCAAGAAAAGACAGCGTTTGCTACACCCCAGGGCCTGTTCCAATTTACTGTTCTGCCCTTTGGGCTCCATGGGGCTCCAGCAACCTTCCAGGCCTTAATGGACAAAATCCTGAAGCCACACGAGCAATATGCGGCTGCATATCTAGACGATATTATTATCTTCAGCAAAACCTGGAAGGAACATTTATATCACTTGACCCAAATCATACAGGCACTAAAAGAGGCCGGTTTACACATTAACCCAAAAAAATCGAAACTGGCAACCCAAACCACAAGATATTTGGGGTATGAAGTGGGAGGGGGAATCGTAACCCCTTTGCTGGACAAAATACAAGCAATACAAAAACTAAGAATGCCTGAAACCAGAAAGGAAATCCGTGCTTTTCTAGGGTTTGTGGGGTACTACAGGAGATTCCTGCCCCATTTTTCTACCATAGCAGCCCCCCTTACGGACGCTCTGAAAACAAACAAAACCCTGCACATTACTCCTGAAGCAAAACAAGCTTTTCAAACATTGATACAAATGATTTCCTCCAAACCCGTTCTACATTGTCCTAACTTTGACAGAGAGTTTTTCTTACAAACTGATGCCTCGGGATGTGGACTAGGAGCAGTACTATCCCAGGGTACCGAACAAGACCTATGTCCTATAGCCTTCATCAGTAGAAAGCTTTTGCCCCATGAGCTTCCGTATTGTACCCTAGAAAAGGAATGCCTAGCGATCAAGTGGGCCGTAGAAACACTAAGGTATTACCTCCTCGGTAGGCGGTTCACCCTTTTTACCGATCATGCTCCTCTGAAGTGGCTGGCGACCCAGAAAGACTCCAACCATAGAGTCCTACGATGGTTTTTAACCCTACAACCGTACAACTTCGTGACTGTTCACAAGCCCGGAAAGTATCAGTTGGTGGCGGACTACCTGTCCCGAGCCTTAGTTATGCCCGAACGGCATAAGTCCTTGGGGGGAGTATGTGATGAGGACATAGTAGCGGCCACTATTGAACAAGACAGGAGGGACGAGGGGGTATCTATTATCAACCCAATTCATGTAATACACCGACTGAAGAACATGAATGAGCAAGAGACTACATCTCCCAGAATGCCTCAACAGGCTAATGTAAGACTAATCAAAGCGCAACCAAAAATAAGGAAAACGGGAGAAGAAAAGACACCAATAATACATGACAGCACGTTCCACTACACACAACCAAAATGAAAGACAGGAAAAGAAAATAGGCAACAGACAGAAAAGACGAAAAGCCACGTTTCCATACACTGGGGGTTTTGGGCAATCAGGGGTTAAAAACGAAACTGACTCCATAAGGTTGAAGCCGGGAGGAGAGGCATTAGCATCAGGTGTGAAGAGCCCCGGGCTAAAACGGCCCAACACTAATTACTTGGGAGGAGGCACATCGGCGTTAAAAGCACAAAAAAACGTTTTACTTTGTCTCTCGCTTTGCAGGAGTGGAACGAGGCTGACGGAGTGGGCTCTGAATGGGACGAGACCATTAACCCATATCGGTGGGCATATTAGAAGGAAAAGGAATTCTCACCGGAGTGCCCCGTACCGATCCTGCAGTCACTCCCGACTGCCCAGCTGCTGAAGGCGCCTGACGAGAAAGGAATCTCAAGGCGGAAAAAGGGAAAAGTTTTGTTTATTTAGCGAATTGCAGCCCGAGGACAGCGCAGAACGGCTGTGTCCAGGAACCTGTAGCAGAGCGTGGAGGAGAGGCTCTGAACCATTCAAGCGTGGACTGAAAACGCTTGAACCCCTAACACATGTTGCATCAAGGAGGACTTTTACTCCGATGGTTTGCAAGGAACGAAAGGCAAGGAAAGCTACCAGTCCTGTGTGTGTTTCCACGTTATGAGCTGCATTTAGTTGAGAACATTGTAAGTTTAAGCTACACGTTATAATTCGTCATTTTTGGAAGAACGAATTTGCCATTCTTGAGTTTTGTGTTACGAGCAGCCTGGAAGACCCATTATTTTATTTTGCCTTATTACCTTTGCTGAAGTTTCTGGTTATACCCGAACTGATTAACCCTTGGTCTGCTGCACAAATAAAACCTCATTTGTTTCCTTACCTACTTGTCTCTGGCTCACTACATAACAATATACGCCTGTCTTTGCGATTGTCGGACAGAGCGCTCTCGGAGTTTGCAGAGTTCTTTGCATGCCCTATTCTGATTGATAAACTCCCATTTGAGCTCACCCGCACTCTGTCTTGGCTTTATTCCCGACTTGGGAGAGTCCGTCATTGTCTCTCATTGCGGGGAGGATCGTGCTGGCTGGGGACGCTTGCCTTCACTACCGTGGTGTGCAGTTACTGCGGGCTGCGTTCACAGCTGCAGTAAAGCACCCAAAGGTGCCATTTTTGTCAAAATGGCTGCTGTTCGGAATATGGAGAGGGGACGAGGCCAAGAGAATGGCTACGTTTTTGAATTTTTGAATGTGGGTTGTGCAGTGGCTAAGAAATGTATACTGCAATGTTAGAAACGCCCTTCTCCCCCCACCTTTGAAATGTGGCTCTCGGCCCTAACCTGGACACAGACGTGCAAGGAGGAATACATTGTCTCTCTACCTATGGAAGCTCGCCCTAAAAACATCTGGTGCGCCTTCTGCAGCTATCTCAACAAGGAAACCGAAGAGGACCTAACCCCACCCGGGACACCGGCCCTATAATGGTAGCGTGTGCAGTTGGTCTCTCTACTTGCCACATACCCTGTTTATATACTACTTGCGACCGCATACGATTGTAACATGTAATGTTTCCGCCTAACTGTCGTCCAATGTCTGATGTGTGTATTTGTCTCTACCTCTGCCAATAAAAACAAAAGTTAAAAAAAAAAAATGTAAAAATGGCCCTGGTCGTCTTTTTTTGCCATTTCTCTGTGGAAAGGTCTTTCTTGAGATTTACTGAGCGTGCCAAACTAGGTTTGGTCCCTTTGTTCATTTTGTCTTTGGTGGGATTCATGAGTGAAGCCCACCTCTGGCACCAGGGTGTCTGGCGGGGCAGGAAGCGAGGGAGCTGCCCGGAACTCCCTGTGCTTAGTCTCCTAGGAGACCAGAATGCACTATTAGGCGATTGGTCGTCTGGCTGTCCGGCAAGGACATTTATTGTGCAGGAACCGAATAGCCAGGGAGAGGAACACCAGATCGTGTGTGTTGCTTTTAAGCTGGCCAAGAGCTCCAGGAAGATCCTCCGGACTCCCAGGAAGCAGGAATGACCGAGCCTGAGCCCCCTCAACAGAGTGCGGGATCCCAGATGCAAGGAAAGCCCATCTCGACAGCCAGGAACGGCAGTGTTGCTATTTGCAGTATACGCGAGGAGCTAAAACACTGAAGTGCCACTTGTTTGAAGATTGCTGGTCGCGAGCGGTGACCATCCCATTGCAGTGCAGGAGTCCGCAGAAGTCCTCCATCTTGTCCCCACGACTGAGGCCCAGGACTACCAGGATCTGCAGAGATACACCGGAACAGAATTCCTCTGCTGCACTTTTTCTTCAACCTAAAGGTACTGAAAAACCTAAGAGAACTTACCTCTTGTTGTGCCACCTTGCTTGTCCTCGTTGGAGACTTGTCTCGGTTGACTCTGTAAAGTTGCTGACAGCTTCTTTATCTCACAAGTCTAATCAGTTTGTGAACCTACTCTGAATTTCTTCTTATTCTAGAAAGACTTATAAAATATTGTCCACGACTTTTACTTATCAGCAAAAAGTGCTTCAGTTCACCTTGACTTTTGATAACTTAACATTGGCTGGTCTAGGCTGCCTGAATGACTCTTCTCTCCTGTGCTTAGGTGTTGTGCCCTCCTTCCAGGAAAGGTTTAAATAATTGTGCATTGGGGGGTAACCAAAAGTACATACCTGCTAGAGAATATTTGTGTGATCTCTTGTTTTGTTTTAGTAATCTTTTTCCTTTGACCAATTCCCAAATCAGATTCTAAATGCAACAGTGATATATTATTGTCCCCAGCACCCTAACTATTGAAGTCACATGAGGGTGTAGGTAGTGTCTGTAGGCCATCCCAAAAGGGCATTTGCTGATTTAGAAATATTAAGAGTGTGCATTTCTTTAAGTGTATTTGAGTGTTACTATTATATTGCCCCTTCTGGAGAAGGCTTACTCTAACTGTTAAATAAATGAATAATTGTTTAATCAAGAAACCGGTGTGCAAGAGTTTATATGAATACGTGTAACTGTGAATCTCTGTGTAACTCCCCTGCAGCTCACATTGACCTCACTTGAGATACGCCTGGCTGCTGAACACGCTACCAACCTGTGTAGTACAGACGTATACCAAAGGTTGGGTTCCTATTGCCAGAAGGTCAGGGTTGTTGTAGTGCACCCAAAGGGTACTGCATACAATCTTGCCTACACTTACCTCTAAAGTTAAGTACAGGGTTAAAGCCATAGCAAATAGCTGGGGCTTCCATTGAAGTCAATGGAGGGAAAGTTGAAAAAGATACATCTTTCCTAACAGGAGTTAGAATCCAAAACATCTGGAGGGCCCTCTAATGAGTAACCATGGTCTACTCTAGGCTGAGGAAAACTGGAGAAGAGGCAGCCAACACCAGAATTAGCCAGCATATAGAAACAGTGTCTGGATTCAAAGATTACGCCACAACCTTTGTTTGCGCCTGGGAAAAAGGCCAGAAGAGCCAGAATTTGATGAACCCCCTCCAATCCATCAAATGCTAGGATTACTAAAAGATTAAAAGGATGTCCTTTGTTAGAGGGTTTCCTTTAGTTTATTTTAGGCCGGGAAATCCCTACCAGAAAGCACAAGCTAAGGAACCGTCTGTGTCAGGATGTCCGAAATCCAAAGCCGTCCTTGTGTCCAAACATTCTATCCTGACCCTCACAAGTCACATCCCAAAAGCCCAACTCAACTAACCGGCCTTATAAAATTATGATAGACACTTTGCCCAGCTCCACATACTCTTCTTCCAAACATAGGTTGCCTTTAAAACCTATTACAAACATTTATACAGTATTCTCAGAAAGGGGCTAATGATCCCACAATCCCCACAACACTGGGACGAAGGAGAGGAGTAATGATGATCACTTCCCACTGTCAGCATCTTAGTCCTTCCACAAAATCCTATTGGCCAATGCTAGTATAAAAAAGGAGGAAAGACTTGGGAAGTGTGAGACCTTTGCCTCCCAACTGCCTGTGGGGAGCTGCAAATCGCTGGAGGTGTCAAGGAAGCCAGTCTGCCCCCTCCAGAAGGAAAGGGAACCCCTGGGCATCAGCAGGGTGCCCAAGCCCAGAAGAAACTGCAGAATCCCTCACTGGGGGGGGAGGGGGGTAGACCAGGGAAAGGTTGTTGTCTTACCCATCTGGGGTGAGACCCATTGAAGTTGATGGTAACAAGACTAAATAATTTTGCTGGCGACAGAGGGCCTGTCCTCTCTATTGCAGAAGAAGAGGCAGCTCGAGAGAAGACATGAAGTGACGTGAAGGCGGGCAGAGGCTGGAGGCATGAGCCTATGTGGCAGAGCAAATTAGCTAGCCAGCACAAAAAGACAGAAACCTGGTGTGAGAGGCAGGCGGTGGAGAAGCTGGATCAACGTCAGAACGTCCCAGAATGCGGAGCAAGTGGCAAACGAACGGTGCATAAGCGCGAGCAACAATGAAGAATCCACACAGAGCCAGTGAGTCTGCCAGAGCAGAGTGGGGACCCCATGGCGTTACGGCGACCGCACCAAAGAGAATTTCATCATTGAAAAGTTACAGAAAGTGAAATGCTAAAAGGATTGTTTGTGAAGCGAAAAGGGCAGAGTGCTAACCTGAACCCCAAAGAGAATTGAATGACAATGTGGGTGTTACGCACCGGCAGTGGGGTTCCCCCTTTGCCCTGCTGCATGCACCTTCTTTGCAGGGGAATATGCGATCCTGGACGTCTCCATGGCACAGATACAGGTTGCCATGGAGCTTGTTCAGACAAAAGAGACAGCCGTGTCAGCTGATACTTTGCGTGCGTACAATGAACAAACGTACACGGAAGCCCCGCCCCTCTGCAGTTTAAATCCGGCATCTGCAGGGTGCTCGCTGCTGCTAATTGTGGCATTACTTACGGATCTCTTTGTGTTACCATTTCCTCGCTTCCCTCGGATTATCCTCTGCTGGATTTCTGCTGACTTCCTGGTTACCCGAACTCTGATTATTCCTTCCATGACTGCCTACGTGTTTTCCTTTGGTCTTGCTACAATCTCCTGTTGCCAAACTCGGAACTCTCACGGATTGCCTCTGCTTCCCCATTGCTCCTTTTCGACCTCGTGGTGCCTAACTCGGAACGTCTTCTGGATTGCCTCATACTCCCTCTGGTTCAGGTTTGCTATTCGGCTTGCACCGCTCCACGTGATTTCCTCGCGTGTGCTGCTGAGTTTCTGAACGTTCTTACCTGAATCATGAGTACTTCTGCTTGCTTTGTGTACGTTGGTGCTGTATTCTGCTACAACGCTAATGGAATTGTTTCATCCTGCATTACAAATATATTCAGACACTGCCTCAATGTTATATTGACTGTATATCAACCCCTTACAAAAGTGCTATTAAGCAGACAAGTAGCCATCTCCCGATTCCTAATCCTGTTATTCTTGGACCAGATTCCTAATACTGTTATTCTTGGACCCGTTTGGACATCTATTACTGGTGCATTACGAACGCTTTCCTGCTTATGCACCAACAAGTATCTAGCGCGTCCCTCGTGCCGCTCGGGTACATTTTCGCATACTAACTTCCCCGTTTATTATTTTTTCCTTTCGTTGTGATCTATCCATCTGGAACTATTAACACTTAAGAATCATTCCTCTCATCAGGTCAGTGATTACAACATATAGTCAACAGTGGGGTGTTACTGGTCTGGGTTACATACTCACAGTGTGGGGGAGGGGTTTCTCTTATAGGTTCAGGATCCACATCCATATTCAAACACCATATCTAACCTTTCCTCAGGTATCCCATTTTGTGAGATATTGCTTTTCCAATAGAAATACATACTGTACTGTCTCTAATCATTTCTCTGGTTTCTTAATGCATTGGTTTGGCGGTGCATGTGTTCCCCGCTCTTTTGTGCTATCGACACCTCTGTCTGTTTTTACCTGAACAGCAGAGAGGTATATCGTAAAGAAGAGTCCCTCTTCCGAAGGAAGCCTGAATCTTAGAATTCAGGGGAGCTGGAGTTCTGGAGGCTGATTGCTACTCTACTCTTTACACCACTCCTATCCTTCGAGGTCGTCTAACCAATGCCCCAAACCATTTTACGGTGTGGTGAGTAACAGCGGGGACAGCTTGAATTAGAGCAAGCAGATGCACCAAGCCAAGAAGGGTATGTGCTACTTGGTTGTAACATATGAGCAAATCCTGGCAAGCATACTCCAGGCAGTCGAAAGCATAAGAAGATAAATCCTGGCAAGAGTATACCAGGAAGCTACAAGCATTTAAGAAGCCCTGGCAGGAGAGTACACCATGCAATTGGAAGTGTATAAAAAGTCCTGGCAGGGGAGTATACCAAGCACAATGCAAACCTATGATAAAGAACAAGACAAGACAGTGCTTGTTGTAAAAAGAAGGAACTTTTGTTAAAGGAGGACTAGTAAGGCTCAACCGCTTCATACCGAACAGGATTGTTGTGGGACAGAAAGACACAAAGAACTTTTAGTCCAAGATACATTCTTAAATCCAGGGAAAGGGAAGCCCCCTTTGGAACCAAGATCTTTTCATCTTGGAGAACATTTACGTTGGAGTTACTCTATCTTGATTTATGAACGCCTTTTGCAAGCATCAGGTAAAAGACATTTCCCTTTTCACTGTATTATTTTGTTTGTAGCTTTCCACTACTCTCCATGGGTCAAAGAGGGAAGACACCACAATGGGCCATTAGATTGTTGCAAATGGGGGATTCATCCTGAAAGGGGAATACCATGTCTCACCCGATGAAGTAAAGATATCTCCCCAAAGGTTGTCCCCCTGCCCCCATGTGATCCTCTCTCAGATTGCCATCCCCAGGCCCAGGATCAGGTAGTGGCTGCCGTCCCCTGGCCATATGGATGGGAAAGAGGTCATCTCTAGGAAAATGGTGATGAGTCCACTGGATTCATCACAAATGGCAGGGCAGCCAGGCTTATCTTAGGGGCCTGGGAGGGTGAGCTGTAGGTATGTACAATGAACTCAGTAAATACGTAGGCCCAAAGAAACTCTTACACACTTGCAGATATGGTAAAATTGATATTTATACACAAGGCAAAGTTATATTCAGGTAAGCAAGTACTGTTTCAACTAATCATCACAATAGAAAACTTAAGTGATACTTCTGGTAAGTCAGCAATAGCAGCTCAATACTTTCAAATATATGGAATACATATCAATGGCCTAAAGGCTTTAGCAGTCCATCCCTATCAAGGTATGAATTCTTATAAGAAAGATTGGAGGGGCACCAGGTAAGGCACAGCAGCAGAAAAGGCAAAGTTCCAGAGGATTCTTCGATTACAAGTAGGATGCTTTTGAGGTTCAAAAAAGTTTCAGGGACCTTGGGAAAGGCTCCCCACAGGCGCACAGGCGTTAGGCCTGTGCAAACAGTATGGGTGATCACTCAACCACTGGAATAAGCACTCCAGCAACACAGGAGAGACAAAATGGCTTGAGGCACATACTAGCCTATCCAGAGTCCCACAGTAGCTGAGGAGTGAAGATGCAGCTGGATTATTTCATGGTGCAGGATCGGTGGACCCGGTCTCCTGTCCCTTGGTCGTGGTGACGAAAGGAGGGACTCTGGAAGAAATGGATGTCACAGCAGCAGTCTAGAGAAAGGACTCTTGGCAAGGGATTATTTGTGCTCCAACGTCGGTCTGCAGTTTTGACGCCTTTTCACAGGCTCCAAAGATTAACGTTTACTGCCTCGTAAATCTGCCTTGATTCTTCAGTCCTGCACTCTGGTGAGGAGACTTTGAGGAGGGGGATCTTACTTGTGGAGATCCAACTGGAGCCCACCAAAGTTCTGAGAGGATTAGTCCATGGAATGATGATGTACTGCAATCGGGTCAGAGGTCACCTGGTATTGGCAGTTTGCGGCCCAGGAAGGTCCCAGCACGTCAGGGGATGGCTCGGCTTGCAGGTGGTCTTATGGTTAGTCGGTCCCACCAGTCAAAGGGAAGGAGCCGTCCTCTTCGGGACACCTCTGTCAATTTGAAAATGGGGTCAGGACAGCAGTGGTGCAAGGAGTTGCAGGCATCTTGGGTCGTCTTCTTCTTTGGATCTTCTGTTCCAGTGGTTGACTTGCCTTCTGCCTCAGGGACCTGACCTTTTATAAGGATTTCACACTCCACCTCTGCAAACTCTCTCTGCAGTTTACAGAAAGGGACGGGTGGCTGTCCAATCAGGACATCCAGCCACCACAGTGGGAACTGGTTCCTTTCAGGCACACCAGATGACAAAGGAGAACAGAGTTTTGGGATCTTCTCATGCTTCCTGTCCTCGCAGACACACTGGAGCCTTGGTAGACTACACAAAGGGTTCTTGCTGAAGACAAAACTCAAACCAGGACCTCCCTCACACAGGATGGTAGAAGGATCAAGAAAGGACAACCACGTGAGAAATGGCGAAAAAAGAAAGGAGTCACCCTTTTTGAACAATGGTGGCCCTCCTGTGCAGAGTCACAGCTGTGAAGACAGCCTGCGAGCAAAAATAGCACACAAGTCGGTAGAAAACATCCACTGCCACCAGTGAAAACTGTAGGGTTGCCACTGTAACAGAAATGTTACAGGAGCAGAGAGAAAGGGGATACTAGTTAACCCCTCAGCACTCCACATAGGGTGGTGTGTGCTGATCTCTCGTAATAAAAAGCTAAGACGGATAAAAAGCATCCCTCTAACCTTGAGAACAGTAGTTCTTTAGGAAAATAAAAGAATATGAAAGGGCTAGCCCAAAAGGCTCCCGGCAACACTGCACATAGGGTGCTGTGTGTGGCAAAAGTGAAACACAGATTCCTTTAAAAAAAAGTATGGAGGAAAGCATGACTCCATAAAATAAAGTAAAAACACAATGAACAGATTCCCATCGTCAGAACAAAAAGAACTAGAGGAAAAAGACTTCCTTCATTCAGGAGAACACGAAAAAGGTCCTGAAGTACAGCAAAAAGTGCTGGGGGTCTCACAAGTAGATGAGATTTGGCATATGATTAATAAATCTCCCTAACAAGTCTTCAGAATCATCTGATTGGTTCCCCAGCATAACAATGAGTTATTCAGGATCTCATTGCGGCAGCTAGTTCAACTAGGGTTGTTGGTCCTAACAGTTTAACAAATCAGATATTTAAAGCAGTGTTCGAGAAATGGGCAGAAATCCTATTTATTTTGTTTAGGCAGATTGTTATTTTGAATAAGCTCCCTTTGTCTTGGCAAATGTCCTACATATTTCTTTATTTTTTACATTTTTTAAGTGCACAAAACCCAAGGGCATCGAGGCGCTGTTATAACCAGGTACTTTTACTTAGTGGAGAAAAGGGATAGAAAACAGGAAAGGGCTATCAGGTACATTGTCTTGGTGTCTCAAGTACTAGATGAAGAGCCAGGTTTTCAGGGCTTTTCTGAAGACCCAGTAGGATTGTTCCTCTCTCAAGAGCGATGGGAGTAAATTCCATTGGCGGGCAGCTACGGCAGGGAAGCAGGCACCTCCACTTTTGGCTCGCTTAGATTTAGGAAGCACTAGTCTGTGGATGTAGGGCATTCTGGTGGGTCTGGAGGAAGTTTTGCAAGAGGTAAAGGGGTGCCTAGATGGATAGGCATCGGTGAGTGATCAAAAGTGTTTTAAAGATGGTTCTTTCCTTGACAGGTAGCCGTGGGCATTTCTTCTAGCCTCTAAAATGTGCTCTCTTTTGGGGATGTTAAGAGTGGCTCTGATGGCACGGTTTTAGATTACTTTGAAGTTTTCTAATGTTATGGGAGATCGAGGTATTACCAATTTTTAAACGGGGTGACCGCATTAATCAGTGTTGTTATAGGCATACCATGATCATGGACGAGGACAGCAAGGTGTTTGCATCGCTGCTCCTAAAACATCTGTAAGGTTAGTCAGTGGAAAGAGGAATTTTGAAAAAACCTCAGGTAGGATTTAGAAGATCTCAAGGTACCTCAATCAATGGATTTACCTGCAGGATCTCGCCTGGGGTAAAACTTATGACCATTTCTTCATGGCCTCTATTGGTTTCACCGCAGTGTTTTTAATTATTTAAACAGGAATGTGTTGTAGTGCAAATTTAAGACTTGGGTTATCACATCTGGATTACTCAAATTACAAATTTTGTTGCATGATAAAACACATATACAGGTTAGATTACACTATCAGGGGTCATTATCCAAGAGAATATAAACTGATACTGGCCTGAGGCAAGGATGCATTTTGGCACCCTTTTAACCTCTATTTCTGATGTGGAAAAATAATTGTCTTCGTTTGTTTTTACATCACCCAAGATTGCTTCTGTTAAATATTTTTGGATGGCTTACGTTGATGATCTTATGTTTTTTGATTGTGCTCAACATGGCCTCCAATATTTATTATCCGCATTTGCAAATGTTTGGCTATTAATTCTTCTAAAACATGCACTTTACTGCGGCTATACTACCTTTCATTGGATTTTAAACAATGTTAAAATACAAACTGTTGGTAACCTTATTTATTTCGGTTTTTCAATTTTTAGTAAACCTTGTAAAGTATATATTTTTGAATTTTTCAAACAAAGTGCCCAGCGGGTCAAACGTGTGCAATTAATAACAAATTGGATACGTTCTAAATTGTACCAGCGCTACAATTCTATGAAGGAAAGGTTATTCCTTAGCTTTTATATGGAATCGATGTGATGCCGCTTTGGGTACAGGAAAAACTAGACTATTTAGAAGCATTAGCTTAGGAAAGAGTTTTGAATTTGCCTACCTCTCTGCCCTTGGCAGCCATTAGTTATGAATTGGGATTGATATCCCCGGTTGCCAGGGGTGACTTGAAGTATATAGCTCTACTATATAAGTTTCTATGGCCGCCTCCAAATCCATACTGTGATATACGACAGTACGTGATAAAAAGTGTACAATAGTAAAAATATTTGAAAAAGTCTGCTCAGATCTTTTGATTATTTTGTTAATGATGATATTCCTCAAAATTGTAATCATATCAAGCAGACATTGTATGCTGAGGACTGGAGGCACACTAATGACAAGATGCAGTTACAATTCCTTAGCTCATTAAAAAAATGATCATAAGAAGGTTAGTGATTTACCATCATATTTGAATTTATTCTCAAATAAGAAGGATCATATGCAATTTATGAGATTCAGTTTTAATTTATGGCCGGCTTTTAGGTAGACGGAAATTAAGGCTCTATTGTAGATTTTGTAAAAATCCTGCTACTACTGAAACTTAGACCATTCAATTATTTTGTCTGTCCTTAATATTAGTGTTTTTAAAAAATATATTTTAGGTGATTTATCTACAGATGTGATTTAATTTGTTTGCAAAAGACTTTGTATTTATTTGTTGAATGGTTTTAGGATATATGAAATCTCTGAATTTGACTTGGATGATGTCCAAGTTAATATCTTTTTATTTATAGGATGTGAATATTCTGTGTGTTTTTATTACCTAATATCTTGTTGTTCACTTATTTTTTGTTAAGGAATATTGTAAAGATATTTTATACCATACGCAATAAAAAAGGGAAACAAAAAGTAGGAACAGTGAAATCCATCTCAGGGCTCTTCCATAACAAAGCAGTACTGCAGCTTCTGCAATAGTATTTAATGGTTTACAATGATCAACGCTGTAAAGAGGTCAACCAGGAAGAGAAACATAAAACTGTTTTCATCTTCCTTGGTCACGAGATCCTCCTTCTTGCAAAGAAGTGATGATTCTTTGCTGCAAGCCACTCAAAACCCATATTGGTTTTCGCAAAGGAGGCTCATTTCACTGCATTACAGGTGCTTCTTTGACAGCAATCCTCTATAGGAACTTTCCTATAAAGGGATTGTTAATGATGCACTCTAGTGAGCACATTGTGTTTAGCACATTTTATTTCAATAACTCTACCATGGTAGCCTTCTTGAGCCCTTTTGGGGCTTCTCCATGAGAGAAGGAGTTGATATTGATATTTTATTTCTTTCGCGCTCATACACAAGTATTTCAGAGCGTGACAAAGGCAAGGGAAGTGGAAAACGGCAGAACAAAAACAACGATCTTACTAGGCCCAGTGACATTGAGAACATGCAAGTGCATGGGAGAGGGGGGTGGGGAGTGCATGGAAGGGGGAGAAAAGGAGAGTGCGGAGCAAGGAGAAAAACAGATAATAATACATTAGTAGTGCAGCCAGCAAGTTGCAAGTGCTGGATTTAAGGCAGCAGACTGGCTGGGTCTGATAAGTGCAGGAAGGAAAAAGGGGGGGTGCTGTATGGCTACAGATACAGACCTCAGTGCAATGGGTGGCCCGGAGGCAGTGGGTGAGGGTGGCAGGGTGAGCAGGTACCTGGGCCCGGTGGACAGGAGGGTGACCAGGTGCACGGTGCAGAGGGAAAAAAGAATCAACAGGGGAGAGGAGGTGGGGGGGCAAAGGTAGAAGCAAAGAGGAAGGTCTTGGGGTGCTTCCGGAACCAGAGAGGTTAGTCCACAAGTTTTAGAGTGGCCAGGAGCCTGTCCCAGAGGGAGGCCCCAGCCAAAGACAGAGATCTACCCCCAGCTCGTTTTGCTGAAAAACGACTGACCCTGAGGGAGCTTGAGGTAGAGGAGCGGAGAGCTTGAGATAGGAGGTATTTGCGAAGGGATAGCTGAAGGTATGTTGGACCCAGGCCCCAGAAAGCCTTGTGGACAATGCAGAGGGTTTTGAATGTAATCCTTGCATCCACTGGGATCCAATGGAGAGATTTCAGAGCTGGAGAGATACGATCCTGGGGCTTGAGGCCAAGGATAAGTCTCGCAGTCCTGTTCTGGATAAGTTGCAAAGGTCGGAGAGTAGAGGTGGGTAGATTAAGAAAGAAGCTAGTCCAACCTAGAGAGAACCAGAGCTTGGGAGACAGTGAGCTTCTGGGGGAAGGAGAGGAAAGGCAGAGTACCTCTGAGGTGGTACAGTAAAAAGTTTGACTTTGAGACATCAGCGATGGGGGCGGAAAAAGAGTGTGGAATCAAAGGTGACACCGAAGTCCTTGACCTCACAGGTGGGAATAGGAGGAGGGCCAAGAGAGGCCAGCCAAATAGTGAGGGGAAAGTGTGGTGATGGTGTGCCGATGAGGAGGATCTCCGTCTTGCTGGCATTCAGACAAAGATAGTTGGCAGCACTCAATCTTGAATGGCAGTTAGGCAATCAGAGATGAGAGAGGTAGAGGAGGTGGCTGAGGGCAGCCTGAAAATGAGTTGACTGTTTAATGAGGGCCATTTATGCTGGTGCCAAGATGCCAATGTTCTTTGCTGGTCAAAGTGGTCTTGCATCGATGAAGTGTTAATTTTAGACACAGTCATCAGCACTGATGGGCTGGAAAACTGTGTAGGTGTGACAAGGCAGTGTAGGGCATGGTAGTGTGGCACATCAGGTATTCTCTGGGACGGAGTGAAGTGTATTTGACTTTATTTTGGGAGAACTGGGCTCGGCCGTTAAGCTTCTGAGATGTGATTCTTGGCATGCTACATTCTGCAGAGTGTCTTAGTTCTCTGAACATTTTGAAAACCTACAGGGATTTGTTGTTGGTCTGAGATAGGTTTTCTTTCAAAACCACAATGTAGTGGTATCCTTTAAATATCTCAGACATTTCGCCCTGCTATCTTCGTCTCTAGTTTTGCGCCAGTTGCATTTGAGTGGTCGGTTTCATCTTTTTAGGAGCATCAATTGACCAGTGGACAAATTGTGTTTGGGGTCATGGTGTCCTGAGTTATTATGTCATCTTTGATGTTCCCCATTGTATGGTAGGAGTTTTTCTAGAGCGGTTGTGTAAGAGCGAAATCTATTTTTATTTGGCTTTTGCCATTAACAGAAACATGCATGATATAAGCAGGATAAAAGACAATACATATGCCCCTATACAAAATATCTAAATGTAGCCTATATATACAAACATTCTAAAATGTGATTAAAATGGTCTTGCCAGTCTTCTAAGAGCAGCTTTGACATATTCATAAACGTCCATTAAAATACCAGTATCTTTACCATACATTAATAACGACATCACCTCTGCTGTGGTTTTAACATTGTGGTTAGCATAATGACCACTGAGACACTGGGCCTCATTATGTTATGTTATGTGTTTGTTTATAATGCGCTGACAGCCCACAGGCATCAGGGCGCGGGAAGTGTGGTGGGACATTATGAGTGTGGCGGTCCGGAAATAAGGTTGCCAGTAGCCAAACTCTGACTCTGCGGGTGGGGGCCATTACGCCCCTGACCTGCCGGGCGCAACGGCCCCATACGGCAAAGTTTTCACGGAAGCACTGGCACCGTTAACAACAGTGGCAATGCTTCTGTGAACCCATTCCCGTTGAGTCCTATAGGACCCCATGGGAATGGGTACTTCCCGAATCCGCCACCTGATATCCCGAGCTGCAGGGATTTGCAATGCCCTGTGGCTCCTGGATATCAGGCGGCAGGCTCGATGTTACGAGGACAGTGGCAATCCGCCAGCTTAATGAGGCCCACTGTCTCCTAAGATCAAACAGGGGACTGCAGATACCCATAAAATGTAATAAGTCTTCAGTGGCCCCTGATCCACAGGGGCAAAGCCTAGTATTGGCTACCCAACCCATACTCCCCCGCAACGTTCCATCTCACCATTAGGATAATTCTTCTCTGTTCTGGGGACCTCAATTCGGTAATAATACCATCAGCCGGGGGCACGTGTCGAGAAGCCACAAAATGCTTTAAAGAACACAAGTGCTCGAATAGGTTTTTTGGAAGTTGTGACTTGAGAGCCGTTCATGGGTCCAATAAGTTTTTGACACCTGGTTTGATGTTACATCAGTTGTGGAGGTTCGGGCGCACTTGGAAAGGATGATATAGTTGTCGAACAAGGGAAGAGGGGTCATGGAGGAGGTCTAATCCAGAGAGGTTTGCAGAAATGATTGCATCTAAAGCATGATCTATATATAATCTAGGAAGGCTGCTGACGGAAATCTTCCCAAACGTTTAGATAATTCATGATGAGTATATTGTATGCTGTAGGGCAGGCATGGCATTACAAGTATAACACTGACAATGGATACAATTTGTAAAACCTTTATTGAAAATGTTGGGGTTGGAGAAACTCCTATTCTGTCCTATAAATAAGATGGGAGTAGTCTCGACCATCAAATAATAAATAACCCAGTTCTAGTGGAGTCTGTCAAATCAAAATGGCCTATGCTAACCAAACCTAATGCCTGCCCTATCTCTTGTACAGTGCAAAAAGGAGACATGTATGAAAAACGAAAATTCAGTGTTCAAATGAAAATGTGGTTGAACCAGCTCCGCTCCCCAAGTTGGGCCTCACAGAGTAAGGCTGTCCCTGTAGGCAGGATGACATAGTCTGGCTCGGCTTCCAATACAATGAACAGTTCCAGGACGTGATCAAGGCCTGTCTGGCCTTCCACATTTAAGTCTCTTTTCTCGATTTCAAAATAACATTTCAACCAAAAAGTTCACAAAGGGCTCGGACCTCTTACGATAAAATTCAACCCAAATTTGCCAGGGGGTTTGAGGGGCTCCCTTCCCCAAACTTATTTCACTTCGGGTCTCCCTCTACCGGGCTCAGACCACTTTCGGATGTCAAAGACTTTTGAATGTGCGTGGTTTACTTTTCAGACCACTGCAGGACCGCTTCGACTCACAGTTTACAGTTCAACATTCACTCTCCTCTTCTCTAGGAGTTAAACCTTGTGATTTCACTTTAGCTGTTCTTTCGCTTTATCGCTTCAAACAATTTACTTTTCACAGAGACTTTGGAGTGCGCTACTTCCTTTCGCCGGACCACTCTGTTACTTAGTATTGCTGATTTTGCGGCTGTTCGTTCACAGGTCTGCCTATCCTCGCGTCTCACTCACGCGCATGCAGCCTTCACTTGTGATAAAATGTTGTTATTTTAAACTTTAACACACACCGGTCTTTCAGGTTGCTGGCCAACTCACGGGCGATGTGCGTCTTGTTCTTGGTTTTTCAATCTCCAATTCAAGAGTCAAGGTTACATACCACAGGCTTGGCCTCGTCTCCCAAACTCTGCCGTTCACCCGGGAGGGTTGCTGGTGTCGTTGAAACACAATGCAGTCTTCACTTGTGGGATCTGGCCTTCTCCACATGTTTTCAGCCGGCCTATCGAAGGCAACGACCTCTGGTAGGGAACTCTTGGGGTTTTCGACCAGCTGTTCTCACCCCTTGGTCCGTCACTCTGCTCCAGTAGGTTTGACTTTGTTCCAGAAGTTCTGTTCATACTCGTGTTCCGCCTTGCTCAGAGTGTGTCTTTGGGTTCTGCCTTTTATTCGTGTGAGGAGAGCTAATTGGTATCAGGTGTATGCACTTAGAAGCAAGTGCCTGACTTTGCCTGACCCAATTAGCGGGACATGTCCAGTACGATGTGTGAAAGTTAAGGTTGTTACTCTCAGTCACCCTCTTCCCCGGCACAGAGTTTATGTAAAAAGAGGTGGGAGGGGGGAGTTGGGACCTCTGAGCATCCTAAAACATAGGATGGGTTGGACAAACAAAATAAGGGAGAATACTGTGTCTCACCATCGGCTGTCTCACCCCCACTCCCTGAAGACCCCTCACTCGGGTGACCCTCCCGCACTGGTCGACCCCCAGGAACTGGATCCAAAAGCAATGGGCGTATCCTGGTCACCTGGATGACAAGTCCCAGAAGACTAGCGGGTGAGACACCCTTTGGTTTCTCACAATGCCAAGAACTGAGGTCTGCTCCTTTTTAGTTAAACTGGTGGCATCTTCAGGTGGTCGGTATAGAATGACATAATTGACACATTAGGATTGAGAAGCCTCATAGGTTTGACAGGAATCTCAAAAACTGAGGTTGGAGATGGATTGGCGTATGAGCATCAAAATTAAAAACTACAATTAAAAGTAACTTGCCACCTCCATTTTAAATGTAGACACAGCATACACATTGTTACTCACCAAGAGTCAATTATCACTAGCAAAAGTCTAAGTGTGAGTGCAAATGTTGAGCTCTGGATTAGCGCATTGTCGTCACCCACTCACATTAGTTCTATCGAGAGGATAAAGGATGTGCATTCAGTGAGTTCATTATGGGCAGACACTCGTTCTGGGGAAATGAAGTGTGGGGTATGAGCCCCCACCCTTCACTGGAGGCGAGGGATTCTGTGTTGGGCACCGGTGCGAGTTGGGATGATGGGATTGAAGGTCAGCAGATTTATATGGCTGCCTTTGTTGTAGATGCTGATGGATAAAAGAAAATGTCAATCTTCTACTGAGTGTGGCCACTTGTGCATGCCCTTCCAACCCAAATGGTCAGAGCAGAGCAAGAGCTACCAAGTTCAAATGTGCATACAACCTCTTATAGAAAATCCCACAGGCCTTTGAGAACGAAAAGAGAAGAAAATCTGACCCGCTTCGTAAATACAGACATAAATCCACCACTTAAGGATTAATGGGACCAAATGAATGCACTTCGAATAATGCACACATTCCGACTTCTCTCTACCTACATGTAACTCAGCATGGATTAACAAGACGGGCACAGAAATCAAGCCTGAGTAACTCAGACATACAAGCAAAAAACATAAAAAAATTAAAATAAAACATAGTAAACAAAAAAAATATAAATAAGGTAAAGTCCCTGCGCAGCCGAGAAATTCATGCTCTTGGTGCAGTCACACTGTGTGAGACTACACAAGACTTATCTGCTTGGTAACCCACATTTTGTTATAGATCTGTAATACACAAGTTGGTAGTGTGACTGAGCAGCCAAGCCTATCTCAAGAGAGGTAAATGTAAGCTGTAGAGCTGTACAATTGAAATCCATAAATACAAGTAGCCAAGTAATACTTAATCTAAAGATTTCAGTTATAGTTATTTATTTAACGTCCGTTTTAAATAACATACTTTAAAAAGGTAAAAGATTGTAACAATACGAATAATCTTTGAAATTACTTTTCAGAATCAAACAAGTCAGTCAATAATCTTTGGATATGCTTCCTACAATTCTCCTACACCCGGAGGTGACTTCAATCACAAGGATAGTATTTGCATTTATATATTACACTAGCATACTTTGCAGATATATAGTTGCAGAAAGGAAAGTTTAAGGGAAGAAAAGGTTAAGGGAAGAAAAAAGGTTAGAACAGATTCTCAGAAGACGTGAGGACAACTGAATCCTCCAATGAAGTCTAGATAAGCCTTTCCCAGCAGTAACAGTGTTTAACAAGCCGCAGCCTATGAGGGACAAGCAGTATCAAAGTCAATTTATTAAAAAGAATGCCTTTAGGGAACCAGGACAGCCAAAGTCATTTGAACACAGTTTATGGATCTGATGCACTTCTTGGATAATAGGTCTTGCACAACGTTGGAGAGTTCAGAAAAATCACTTGTAGGGTCACAAGCTGTTAAACTTCTGAGAAGGGAGCTGAAGTGAACTCGAAAAAGGTAGCCACTGCAATTCCCCAGTGAGAAAAGCGCAGCTAAAGGCAATAAGGTATCACATCCTGTCCTTCCAGACACACTGGGGACAAGGGCAAGCTTCAGAGCTGAAGCCCGCCAAAGACAAGACAAACAAAGTAAAACCCAGGAAAGGCCTCACAAACAGAATATGGCGAAAAAAGAAGACGGGTGCCATTTTGACAAAATCCTCACCCATGGGTGCTGTACTGCAGCTTAGGGTTCAGCCTGCGGTAGAAAAGCACAATGGTCGGAAAAATTCCAGCCATTTAAAGTAGTGAGGGTAACATAAAAAATGTTACACGACGGAGTAGTATAAGGGGCTACTAAGTAACCCCCTAGCACTCCACATAAAATGGTGTGTGCTGGACCTACAAAGAGAAAAGGTAAGTAAAGTCAATTTCCCTTTACTATTCTTTGGAACTGTAGTTAATCCAAGAAAAGGAATTTAAACCTTAGGAGAAATCCAAAGGGTTTCTCAGTGAGACTGCTGTGGGTCACCATACAAAAAGCAGATGCCTATGGAGTTTGTCAGACTCCAAAAACAGTGAAACACAAAAATCCTAATCAGGTAAAAACACGAGAGAGTGGAGTGAGAAAAAGGTCTCACTCACTCCAGGGTTCTTCAAGATGGCCGCCGTGGAGGGAGGACGTGTTTGAGCTGAGCTCCGTCTCCCCTCCCGCGCCACAGCGGCAGCAAGATAAGGCAAACCTCTCACACCGACTACACCGGGAGAAGAGTCCGTGCACCAGCCACCGGTGCTTGCGCTCCAGATTGAGGAAGAGCGGCTCCTCCAACGAAGGGGGACAGAAGGCGGACTTGGCGCTGCGCGGAAGAAATACCCGCCGAGTCCACAATACGGCGGAGGCCCCGAGAAGGGATCCGGAGAGGAGGGGAGCTCTGCCCTTCCATGCACCGAGCGATCGGCACCCCGTGAGGGAGGCGGATCCAGCGTGGCGGACCCCTGGGGATAGGAACGCTCCTCCGACGGACCACGCACCGGAGGAACTCCTCGAGCGCCCCCACGGTGCGAAGGCAAACGCACCGTGGTTGAACGCTCTCGAGCGCAGCAAGCAGGCAGACCTGGACGACCCGGAAAGGAAGGTGAGCCCCACCAAGCGCTGAGAGGGGAGAGCCGAGAGGCCCCCTGGAACGAGGAGTGGACACAGGCCGTCCGAAGCACACACGGATCGGGCCCGGCGGCAGGCCCAGCCACCCCTCCTTGGGTGAACAAACAAGGGAGGGACTGTGTAACCCACAGACATAGTAGAGGAAGCCAGCGACCGGACGGACTCGCGATTTCAAGGGAATCTGGGACCCTGATAGACCCGGACCGGCCCTGCCCTGATCACCACCCCTTCACCGGAGTAAGAGTAGGGCAGCGCAGTTGCCCGCTGCGAGCGCAAAAGAGGAGATACCGCCTGCATACACAGAAGGGGCAGGGGCCCATCCGGAGGGGGGACAAGGACACGTGAGGGCCCAACACAACCTTGCAGGCTCCTCCAACCCAGGGGACACGGAGAAAGAGGCAAATCCAGAGCCTAGGACAGCAAGAGCTTGAAAAGAACCCGGAGAGGCCCAAGTAGAAACACAAATCAGCAATCATCGAACGGCGCGCATAGCATAAAACCAGATGTCAAGGTCTAGAGGGAAGCAAAGCCAGACGAACCCCCCGGCCCAACCTCAGAAGCAAGACCAGAGTCTGGTCTACCTCTGGGGCGGAGACAAAGGGACACCAGACAAAACAAAACTGCACAAAGACCAAAAAGGAGGTACGGAAAAAGGCACTCCCACGGAGAGATGGCCACGAAGGAATACCTAAAAATGTGGTTCGGGGAGTTTCAGACGCTATTTATGGATTCAATGAACTCGCATCTGGACGCCATGAAGAAAGAATTTAAATCGGCGATGCAGGAACTAAAGACTGAGGTGGCAGAATTGGGTGAAAGGGCAGATACTTTGGAGAAAATCGTACAGATCATGGAGGAAGAAACGCAACAAGTAGCTGAAACATAGGAACATCTGGCCCGTCTAACACACAATTTAGAGATTCAGTTCGAAGATTTAGAAAATAGATCCCGGAGGTCGAACATTAGGATCAAAAACATGCCAGAGACAGTGGAGGATAAGGACCTCAAAATGGCTGTGCAACAAGTATTCAAAGATATCCTCGACCAGGGGAGGAAGGAGAAGAGGTGCCGATTGATCACATACACAGGGTGGGCCCAAGGAGACCGATGACCCAGGGAGACCGCCAGAGAGACGTGTTGGTGGCCCTCACGAGATACACGCAAAAGGAACAGATCCTAAGAAAGCCCAGGGTTATGGACCATATGCGAATGAATGGGGAGGAAGTACAATTGTGTCTCGATATAACATTAACTACGCTTTAGAAAAGAAGAGACATGGCCCAAAAACAAAAGAACTTGCCTCGCGCCAAATAAGATACAAGTGGACATTTCCATTTGGCCCAATATTCACCTGGGAAGGCTCGCAAAAAAGAATAACCACCAGAGAATGTCTGACACTGCTAAACTTACAGGACCAGGACGAAGACCACCCGCGAGTGAACAGTACAGCCTGCATCGCGAGACAGAGCCGGGGAGCATGGAAAACAATAAATAGGAAGGGGAGGCGCCCCAGCAAAAAGAAATGAGGTCCGCGGTCCACAGGGAATGCAGGAGTGCGCAAGAAGAAGCAGTGCACAAGGAGGCGTGACAGCGCCACCAGGAACTCGAGAGTCCAAGTCACAGGTGCCGGGAGGGGGGCAGGGGGTGAAGTCCCGGCGGTCTCTGAAGTCATGTGGAAGGGTTTAGGAACCCCTTCAAAGTTTTCCCCGAGAGTCTTGGAGGGCGTGAAGCCCAAGGCGGCACGCCTGAGCGATACTAGAGTATCACGTCACCCACAGGGCAGTTGGGAGAGGGGGGAGGGATATGCGCCAGTTGGGGTTCGCGCAAACTTTGGGAAGGTGAAGGGGGGGCGGGATTGGGGGACGACCGAGCATAACTCTGAAACCACTAAAAGGAGGAAAGAACCTGAGGGAAGCGTTTAGTCTATAAGAATCGATGGGGATAAAGATCCTGACTCAAAATGTTAGGGGCCTAAACTACCCCGTCAAGCGTAAAAAAGTTGAACACTCCATCAGGCAGGGGGCATTTGATGTCGTAATGCTCCAAGAGACACATATAAGAGATAAAGACAAGCAGAAGCTGCGCTTCAGAGGGTTCAACCAAATCATTCAGGCGAATGCACTAGATAAAAAAGCAGGACTGCTGATAGCGATTAAAGACTCTCTACATGCGAAGATAGAATCAACCTGGAGAGACAAACAAGGGAGATCCCTAATTGTGACACTAACTATAGAGGGTAGGCCCTTAACACTGGCCACGTTATACGCTTCCAATTCAGGGCAGGATGGCTTCTTGCGAGACTTCCTGGACAAAATAGAACGACTAGCCACTGGGGATATAATACTGGGGGGGGGACTTTAACCTGGCGTGGGATCCAACTTTAGATAGATCCGGACCTAGACAACATGACCAAGGAGTCCCGTCCAACAACCTAAAGCAAAAATGTGCACACCTAGGTCTAGCAGATGCCTGGCGCAACGGTAATCCTCAACAGAAAAGCTACACATATTACTCGCACGTACATAACACGGCTTCAAGAATAGATTACATATGGGTCTCAATGGGGCTCCTGGGAAAAATAAAACAGAGATTGAACCGATCACTCTCTCGGATCATGCCCTCCTCTGGGCAGAATTAAATTGGACTAACCACCACCACCACCGGATATGGAACTGGCGCATACCGGAGGATATCATAAGGGACCCGGTAATGAACCAGACGCTAAGAGAACATATCTTAGAATTCATAGCTCACAATGACCTCCCAGGTACTAATAGGGACTCTCTATGGGACGCCCTAAAGGCGGTTACGTGAGGACAGATAATAGCACTCAAAGTACAGAAAGAAAAAACGCATTGCCTATGGGAAAAAGAACTAGAGGGGAAAATAGGGGAGATTCAAGCAGAACTGATCCATACACCCACCAGAAAACTAATGCAAACTTTAAGACATGTCCAGGGGCAGTTGGAAACTCTCAGAAGGAAAAAAGAAGAAAAGGCATTATTATATGCAAAGCATCGGTACTTTGTCAAAGCGAACAAAGCCGACAAACTTCTAGCGAGGCAATTGAGAGGTAGACAGAAGAAACAGACAATAAAAGCCCTCAAAGATGAATCAGGCCAACTTAAAACCCAAACCGCAGAGATGGGTCAGATAATGGGAAGATTTTACCAAAAATTGTACTCCACAGATCACCCGCAAATGGAACTCCAAGAAGCCTTTTTAGCCGGGGTCCAACTCCCAACATTGACAGAACAAGATAAGCAAGCCTTAAACATGGACATTACTGTAGAGGAAGTAAACGCAGCAATTCAGTCCCTCCCGAAAAACAAAGCCCCGGGCACGGACGGGTATACCGCCATATTTTATAAAACATACAAAGATATCCTCGCCCCGATTCTTACATCCCTGTATAACACATTTGGGGAAAAGGGAACCGTGACTCAAACAATGAATGAGGCAAAAGTCCTAGTGTTTCACAAGACGGGGAAAGATGGACAACTCCCCTCCACCTACCGCCCCCATAGCCTTAATTAATCTAGATGCAAAATTGTATACTAAGATTTTAGCAACAAGACTAGCCCCAATTCTTCCAAGGGTAATCCATCAAGATCAATCAGGTTTTATTCCAAATTGCCAGACTCATGATAATATCCGAAGGGTAATCCAGTTGGTCGAAAAGATAGGCATTAAACAAACCCCAGCTGCATTAGTAGCCCTAGACGCAGAAAAAGCGTTCGATAGAGTGGAATGGTCGTACCTTTTCCAGATTCTGCAGAAAATGGGAATGGGACAGGGCTATGTAGATATGGTCAGGGCCAACTACAACTCTCCGTCCATAAGTATTGCGGTAAATGGGGGACTGTCGGATAAGGTATATCTAGAAAGAAGGACGAAGCAAGGGTGCCCGCTTTCCCCCCTTCTATACGCTATATACTTAGAACCGCTATTGGCTAAAATCACGGAACACACAGAGGTAAAAGGCATAGAGATGGCGGGGCAGGATCACAAAGCGGTGGCACATGCCGATGACATGCTAGTGGCCTTAGGAGAACCGGAGAAATCCATCCCATACCTGATGGACATCATAGAAAGCTTTGGAGAGGTATCGGAGTTAAAAATAAATAGGCAGAAATCGGAGGTGCTGGTCCTCGCAGGGAATAGAGAAGAAATCAGAGCGAAGGCCGCAGCACACCAATTGAAAATAGCGTCCACAGGCATTAGATACTTGGGAATTACACTAACTGCGCAAATAAAGGAACTGTATGCCCACAACTACCCCCAAATTCTAGAGAAGGTCAAGAACAATTTGCTAAAATGGAACCCGCTAGCGATCTCTTGGTGGGGTAGGATCACTGCAGTGAAAATGACAATACTCCCCAAACTAATGTACCTGTTCCAGGCCCTCCCGATTCGCCCCCCTCAGGCTTTCTTCAAGGCTCTCAGGAGGGCGGTCTCAAGATATGTCTGGCAGGACAAAACCCCTAGAATCTCGCACGCGGTCTTGACAGCACACAGAAGGGAAGGGGGATGTGCTAGGCCACACTTCAAGAAGTACTATGAGGCGGCCCAGCTCTGGGTTCTGAGGGAATGGATCCCCGACCAGGGGGAGAAAATTTGGGAGAAACAGGATAGGGCAGTGGCAACAACATCTACCAGACACCTGTTATGGATCAACAATAGATTCCGACAAGATAATACACATATTAGTGAAATACTGAAGACAATACTGGGGGTGTGGGATTCCGCTATGAAAAATGAAACCCTGACTAAAGACCCCACCCCGTTCATGCCTTTGTTTGATAACCCAGATCTCTCCCCGGGAACGGAAAAAGGAACTTTCTGCAAATGGAAAGAAGCAGGCTGCAAGATGGTGGGAGATATGCAACACGATCAACAGATAAGGACTTTCGAGAACTGCAAAGCTCTATTGAACTTAACAGTAAAAGACTGATATAATTACGAGCAGTTACACCACTGGCTGAGCACCCCACGCATGAAGGAAGCCATGTTTCGGGAGATGACCCCCTTTGAGAACTATACTTCTCTATTGACTATCCTGCTCTCCTCACTAAATCCGGTAGGAAAAAGTTTAAAAAGGACATCCTGGTCTCCAACCCAGGCCTCCCTATCGCTGACACCTACACGAGCGCCTGCTCCAAGGAAACTCTCACTGACATTCTCTTTTTCGTGCCTTCACCTGACCTATGGACCCTTCACATGGTCGCTGTGCTCTCTCCTTTCTCTACCTCTCCCATTAATGGTGGCACCCGCTGGGATGTCCTCTTGGCCCCTTTCCACTCCTCTAAAGCCATCATTAATGTCTATGCTAACGGGACCGTCTTGGTCCAAGGCCCTCAGGCCAACCTTCACCTCTTTGATAGACGCTTCCCATGCCTTATCAACTTCCTCTCCGCTCCCGCTGTCCCCCCTCCTCTGTCCTCGGCTACCTTGCCTCTCCCCTCCCTCCCTGCCCCTTCTCTTGCTCCCTCTTCAACTCCTTCTCTAACACCTCCGCAGGGCGTACCTCTGATCTGTACCCCTCCCCGGAAGACTTTCAAGGATGGCAATCTTCTCCACATTGCCACTCTAAACTCTCGCTCTGCCATCAAGCACTCCTCTGATATCTGTCGCCTTCTTGAGGAACTGGACCTCGACGTCCTCGGTCTCACTGAGACTTGGTTCACTGCCAGCTCTGCCACCAGCTTTGACACACTCCTACCTGACGGCTACAAGATCCTCTCCGTGCCCAGGCCCAACCGTTCAGGGGGTGGTGTTGCCCTTATCTTCCCTGAGTGGATTCCTGCCACTGTCACTCCTACGCAGACCTACTCCTCTTTTGAATGTCTTGTCTGCCGACTTTCTCTCTCTCCTAGCCATTCCCTTACCGTGGCTACTATCTATCGGCCACCTGGCCAAATTTCCTCCTTCCTCTCTGAGTGGGCTGACCTCTCCTCCTCACTCCTGTCCTCAACCACCCAACTCCTCTTTCTCGGTGACTTCAACATCCACCTCGATGCCTCCTGTCCCCCCTCAGGTCTCTTCCGCGAACTCTGCAACTCTCTCTCACTCTCTATTCTCCCGTCTGGGCCTACTCACTCTGCAGGGCACACTCTTGATGCTCTGATCTCTTCTGACCTTCCCCTCTCCCTCCCTCTCTCCACTCCTCTCTCTTGGAGCGATCACTTTCTCCTATCCTCCCACCTCTCCCTCCCTACCCCACAGGCAAAGCCACCCTCCTCACTGCCACCCACCTTCTCGGTCATCCGACCCATGAAGCGCGTGTCAGCTGAGGCCTTCGCTGCTACCTTCTCAGCCCCTTCTCCCCCCTCGGCTGACTCCCACCCTGACGCAGCCCTCTCCATGCTCTACTCCTCTATATCTGATACTCTCGATATCCTTGCCCCCGTCATGAGAATCCGCCTGAAGCCCAAAGCCAAATGCAACTCCTGGTATGACTCGGATCTCGTCACCCTAAAACGCAAGTGCAGGGTGGCAGAGAGGAAATGGCGTGCTTCATGTTCATCCTCTGACAAACTGGCCTGCCGCCTGCTCCAAAGGCAATACCGGCTCTCCGTTCTCACCAAGAAGAGAGCCCTTATCCAAGCCCGCATCTCTGAGGCATCTAACAACTCTGCCGAACTCTTTAAAATCTGCAAGGAGCTGGCCAACCCTGCTGCAGTCTCTACCTCTCCTGTCCCCTCCCAGGCCCTCTGCACTGCACTGGCCTCGCACTTCATCTCAAAAACTCAGGACATCCTGTCCTCGCTCTCCTCCTCTCTCCTCCCTCCCTCTCTTCCCTGCTCTTCCTCTTGCTCTCTTGCAGCCGCCCCTCCGCCCTCCTTCTCTGCTTTTCCACCTTTTTCTGCTGATGAGGTTTCCAGACAAGTCCGATCTATGAAAACCTCGTCTAAACAGGTTCACCCCTGTTCCTCCAAAACCATCAAGGACCACATCGACTCCCTGGCTCCTGCCCTAGCTGACTTTTGCAACCACTCATTCGCCTCTGGAGTCTTCCCATCCCCCCTCAAGCACTCCCTTGTGCACCCCCTCCTCAAGAAACCCTCTTCTGACCCCTCCTGCCCGGCCAACTATCGCCCAATCTCCATTACTCCCTTCCTGGGCAAGCTCCTGGAGAAATTGGCCATCTCCCAGCTTAACCTCCATTCTGAATATGTTGGTAATCTTCATGACCATCAATCCGGCTTCAGAGCGGCCAGAAGCACGGAAACTGCTCTCCTGAACATCCGTGAGGACCTGCTCCTGAACCTCGATTCCAACACTCCCTGTGTTCTCATTCTGCTCGATCTCTCCTCTGCCTTTGACACTGTCAACCATGCCATCCTGCTCAACCGTCTCCGTGATAACCTGGGTATCGCTGGTCAGGCTCTGGCATGGCTGACCTCTTTCCTTTCTGGTCGACCCTCCCAGGTCCAAATGGGCTCCTTCCTCTCTGACATCTTTTTCTCCACCTGTGGTGTCCCCCAGGGATCCAACCTCTCTCCCTGGCTCTTCAATCAGTATCTGGCACTCCTTGCCCACCGCATCGCCGCTCTCTGCCCCCACTTTCAGTGCTATGCGGACGATACCCAGCTCATTTTCAGGCTACCCTCGGCCTCCTCCTCTCCTTCCCTCATCTCCGACTGTCTGTCTGCTATCCAGGAATGGTGTGCCGCCAATGACCTCTGCCTTAACGCCAGTAAGACTGAGATTCTACTCATCGGCACACCCACTCCCTCCTTTCCTGCAGCTCTCTGGCCGGCCTCCCTTGGCCCCCTTCCTGCCACTACCTGCAAAGCTAAAAACCTCGGGGTCATCTTCGACTCCACACTCTCCTTCTCTCCTCATATTTCCGACGTCTCTAAGAAGTCACATTACCAGCTGCACCTCCTCAGAGGTATTCTTCCCTTCCTCTCCTTCCCCCAGAAGCTCACTGTCTCCCGAGCCCTGGTTCTCTCAAGGCTGGACTACTGTAATAGCCTCTATCTTAATCTGCCTGCCTCCACTCTCCGCCCTCTGCAACTTATCCAGAACAGAACTGCGAGACTTGTCCTTGGCCTCAAGCCCAGGGACCGTATCTCTCCAGGACTGAAATCTCTTCACTGGCTCCCAGTGGCTGCGAGGATTAAGTTCAAAACCCTCTGCATTGTCCACAAGGCCTTCTGGGGCCTGGGGCCACAATACCTTCAACTCTCTCTTCCTAAATATCTGCCTTCACGAGCCCTTCGCTCATCCATCTCCAACTCTCTCATGGTCAGCCGCTTCTCGAAGCAACGAGCTGGGGGCAGATCTCTCTCCGCAGCAGGGGCCTCCCTCTGGAACAGCCTTCCTGCCTCCCTGAAACTTGAGGAGAACCATCTCCGGTTCCAGAAGCACCTCAAAACCTTCCTCTTCGCTTCTGCCTTCTCTCTCCCTCTCCCCTGCTAAACCTGCTTAACTCCCCTTCGAAGTCTGCACTTAACCTGCATCTGGGCCACTCTGTGACCTCGGCCCAGGGCCCAGCCACTCTCCACTTGCACTGCCTCCCTGGCTCCCCCTGCACTGCGGGACTGTCACTGCATCCCTACAGCCCCCTTCCCAGCACTTGCTCTGCACTTACCTCGCACTTGCCACCAGCTGGCCCTTTTATTTATTATTTATTATTTTATTACGCTACTTACCCTGTATTGCACTTTCCCCCCCACCTCCTCCCCCTGCACTTCTCCTTTTCCCCTTACCTCTGCACTTGCACGATCTGAATGACACCTGGCCTAGTAGGATCGTTTGTCTGTCTTCCCCTTGTTTCCCCCCCTCCCTGCCTCGTCGCGCCTTGAAACACTCGTGTATAGGCGCGTTACAAATACCATATCATATCATATCATATCATATAATGACTCACACAGGTACCTGCAAGTTTGTATCTAACACATACAAGTTTCTAAATGCACAGAAGGAACTAACTACATGGCAATACATGAAGATGGGAGAAAACTCTGGGCTACACACTCCCCAGGGAACGATGGGAGTACACATGGAGCCTGATCCCAAAACTAACGAGAGCCATTCAAACAAGAGAAATGTGGGTGAAGATCATGTTGCAATGGCATTATAACCCAGAGAGATTGAAAACGATGTATGCTAACTCCCCAGGTGAGTGCTGGAGGGAATGTGGAGGAAAAGGGGACTGGCGACACATTTGGTGGGAATGCTCAAAGATACGCCCATACTGGGGAGAGGTCCAAAGTCAAATGCATGGTATGTTCCCGGGGACGGACGTCTGGGAGAAGAAATAAGGCTAGGGAGCTTCTGGGATCCCAGGGGTAAGTCACTATGCAACACGCAGAAGAGGAACTTTATGGGCCTCTTGATAGGAGCGTGGGTGGAAATTGCTCGCAACTGGAAACAGAAATCTCCTCCACAGGTGATAGATTGGACGCGAAGGGTCGGGACACATTTGACTATGGAACTATTAACCTACAACATGCAAGGGGATCATGGGAAATTCAGAAACGATTGGGGAACAGTACTGGATTACCTGCAAACAGACTATAAAGAACAATGGTGCCCACATACAATAAGGATATTGGACTTATTTACGTAAAAGTGAAAAGACCTCCTAGAGAAGTTATGCACGGACAGAGACCTGCTCGGTCGGGAGGGGTGGGGGGGTGGTAGTTAATAATGTTCCGATTGTTTTTTGATTCCTTTATATATAATGATTTTTGACACATCGCACTAAAACATAATAAAAATAAGTTTAAAAAAAAAAAGAAATGACAATTCTCCCTAACACCTTTCATGTTCTGTGGAGAGTCAGGCTTATGCATCCATCAGCTACAGCATTTCTGAATTTCCCACACCAAGATGTTCTCAGAGCATTAACTCACACATTGCTTACCCCCATTTGACAAATATGTACTCCTTTCTGTACAAAAAGTGAATACTACTTTAAGTTTTCAATCATCAGCTTGAAAAAGAACATAGCAACTTCTTCAGTTCTGCACTACTATAAAATGAAGTGGCAGTATTATTTAAACTCAATAATATGTGTTAGATCTCGGAGTAAAAGGCTGTGACCTGCAGCTCATAGATAGGTCTTAGCAGTGAGTGCTTGGGCTATCTTAGTCACATAGGGCTTTGCGGTGGAGTTAGCGAAGATGGACAGTGTTTTGTCAAAGAGAGAATGTCATGTCTAAATATTCAGTATGTAGTTTGATTCTGTGGTGAAGGTGAGAGGAACAAAAAGACAAAAATAGGGTGATTTCTTTTTTTCTAACTTGTGCAACAGGGATTTTCTTCTTATTTGTCCCTCCTAAAACATTGAACATGTTTGGCATTTTCCGTGATAATGTAAAATTGCCAAAGTCGGGACATTTTCCAGACGAACAAGATGAAAAAATCTTTCAAATCAACGTTTTAAACCCATCTTATCACGCAACGAGGAGATTTGAAAAGCATATGAGATTTATTTAGACAGCTTTGAACCTGTACTATTCAGGAAGTCTGAAGCACTCTTCTTTCAAGATGTTTTATATTGGTCGACTGGTGGGGGGGGGTATTTATTTTATTCATTTATAAAGCGCACCATTTATAAACACTTGTGTATGAGCGCGATACAAATAAAATACATCATACCAGAGCCCATAGGCATCGAGGCACTGTTAAAGAATAGAGTAGAATGCTTACAGAGTACAGTAGAATGCTTGCAAAATTTCGGGTACGGGTTATACATAGTTACAGGAACAGTAGAGGGGTGGGAGTGAAAGAGGAAGACGTAAACAAGTTTTTAGGTGAACAACCAAGTTTTGAGAGCTTTCCGGAATGTATAGTGAAAGGGGTTCTGCTCTCAGAGAAATTGGCAGGGAGTTCCAATGTCTGGCTGTAATAAAAGGGAAGCTAGGCCCACCTGCTTTGACGCATTTGACTTTGGGCAGCATGAGACGATGGGAGTAAGGAGTTCTGGATGAGCTTACATTAGCTACCTTGTTGGCGAGGTAAGGGGGGGCTGTTTTGGCAATGCATTTGTGAGTGATGGCTAGCGTTTTTAAAAGGATGCATTCTCTGATGTGGAGCCAGTGGGCATTACACCTTGCTGCCCTTATATGGTCTCTTTTGTGAAGGCTGAGGGCGGCTCTGAGTGCATTATTCTGGATGATTTGTAATTTTGTTTGCTTTTTTGAGGAGGTGCCAGCAAAGAGGACATTACAGTAGTCCAGTTTTGACCCAATGATGGCTCCGGCAATAGTGAGGCAGTTCTCGGTGGACAGGTAGGGTTTTGCTGCATTGAGTAGTTAGGTTGCGTAGGCAGTAGAGGAAGCGATTGTGCTAACCTACCAGGACATCGAGAGGGTGGAGTCTAGGTGGACTCCTAAGGTTTTGACTGATGAGGATACAGGGATATATATGTTGTCTATGGTGAATGCGGTGTATTGGCTGCTGAGTTTTTTTTTTTTTAGGGTTTCTTGTGGTCCAACCAGAAGGATTTCGGTTTTGTCTCCATTGAAGCAGATCCAGGCCTGAATGGTGGAGAAGACTGTATTGAGGGTATTGGTGTCGGAGTCATAGATACCGGTGAGGGGGAGTAGGACTTGTGTGTCATCAGCATAGTTGGTGTAGGCTATGCCAATGTAGTCGAGATATGTTGAACAGTGGTTTCGTGAAGATGTTGTAAAGTGTAGGTGAGATGCACGAGCCCTGTGGGACTCCGCCGTGGATGGTGGCTGGCATGGCACAGGCCTGTTCTGAAAAAACTCTCATTGCTCTTCCTTCTAGGAATGAGGCAATCCAGGCTGTGGCATTCAGTGAGAAGCGGGCAGAGGTAGTGAGGTAGTGGCAGAGTGTTGTGGTCCTCTAAGTCGAAAGCAGCTGACAAGTCTAGGAGGAGGAGAAGGGCCGGCTTACCTAAGTTACTTATTTCGTCGAGCTGGTTTTTTAAAACAAGTAGAGCTGATTCCGTGCCATGGCCGGGTCGAAAGCCATATTCTCGTAGTCCTAGGAAATTATTAGCTTCGAGGAAGTGTTGCACCTGTAGATAAGCTGCCTTATCTAGAATTTTTCATAAGAAGGGGACAGTTGTGATAGAGTTGTTGGGTGCAGTGGGGTTGAGAGAAGTTTTTTTTTCGAAGTGGCCTTCCCCATGCTTCCTTAAGATGCGTTTGGGGACGAGTCCTGAGGCAAATGACACATTTATAAAGGCGGTGAAGAATGGGGCAAGGGTGGCTGTACATTCATTGATGATAGTGGGTGGACACGGATCGCCTTTGTATTTCGAAGGTTTAAGGTTTTTCAAAAGGCTAAGGACTTCTGGTACGGAGAGGTAGGCTTTACATAGCCTGCAATGGCCCCAATCGCTTGTGAAGTTTGCTGCTACTATTAGGGAATATTGCCCACAGGTTTCTGGTGAGGGGGTGCAAAACATTCAATCCAACGGGTACAAAGGGTTCCAAGCGAAAGGCAGACCAAACTCTCTTTATGGGAAGCTGTGACGGAGCAATCAGGCTGCACTAGAGGGAGGAATGAAGGCAGGGAGGGAGGTAGGTACCAGTTACACCCCAAGAGAATACACTACATGAGTATAATGAAAAATAGACACCTGTTATTTAGAATTACACATATAGGCAAATGTAGCAAGCAGTTCAAGCACGTACTTTGGGATCGACAGAATACATACTAAAGCAGAGTGTATGTATAAAAACGGTAAAGGATCTAGGCAGACCCTTACCACTCCTAAGCTAAATAGAAGACCTGAACCTGGTGACAGACAATACAAATAAGGATATGGGGTGGGGAGAAAAGGGGAGGGGAGCTAGAAAATACATGTACTTGGTCAAAATCAGGACTTACAAATGCCTCAAATAGGTCTGTCAGAGACTCCCCATAACTTCACACACACTATGAATTACAGACAAATGCTTGCTGGATGACCACATCAATTTCTAGACTGCCCTATACACTTCAAGTATGAAGACCTAAGTTCACCCCTAGAAGATGGTAACCAACCTAGAATAGGTCGAAACATCGTTTCAATGTTATTCAATGACAGGTGTGACCTATAATGATTTCTTTTTTTTCTTTTAAACAAATTTGTATTAATTTTTCCAAAACCAACAAACAATACAAATTGAACATGCAGTGAATTTCACAACCATCACATTAATATCACTTAGTCTTGACCACTGCTCCCCCGGTCCCACCCCCCTTCAAGAGCCTGTTGGTCCTACACTTTCAGTATCTGCTGCATGTGGCAGGGTATCACTTTCTTCTGAATCCGCAGAATCCGATATTGTTCCAAACAGTCCTGCTATTAATACTTTCCATGCCATCAGGGTGCCCATTTCGTCTTCCCCAGTCATGCTACATGCCTCCTGCCATACCACCGTTTCAGCCTCCGCCCATTTCTGCAATTCCTTCCACCACACCTCCACCCGTGGCTTATGACACTGTTTCCATCCCATGGCAATCCTCCGCTTTGCAAGCACATATGCCAAATCTTTCAATTTTCCAACATGTCTAAGTTTCCGTGCTTTGGGGAACCCTCCCAGTAGGCAGGCCCAGGCCGTATCTATAATGAGCGTGACCCCTTTCCCCGCCAGTTTTTGTGCCACTTCTCCCCAGAAACACTCAATTACTGGGCAAGCCCAAAACATGTGTGTCATATCAGCGTTCTCCTTGTTGCACTTAGGGCACGCCTGTCGCCCCGCATTTCCAAACTTAGATATTCTCATAGGGGTCATATATGCTCTGTGCGTTATATACAACTGTATTTGTTGTAATCTGGCATTTCTTGATACCTTCTTGTGGTATCCCATGGCTCGTTCCCACATCCCATCCTCCATCTGGGCTCCCACCTCCGCTTCCCAGTCCAATCTCAAATGCGTCAACTCCTTCCCAACCCTAGTCATTACCATCTCATACAATCTCGAAATCTCATGCCCCCCCTTCAGATATGTCATATTATCCCCATAGTGGCATCTGGTTCCCCCGCCAATGCTGTCTCAGGCCACGTATTTCAAATGTTCTGCACCAACCTGTGGTACGTGACATACTGGCCCTTATGCAAGCCTACTTCTTCCCCTAGTCCTTCGAAATCTCTGATGGTCCCCTCTTGCCAAATATCCCCCACCGTTACCAGCCCGACCGATTCCCAATAGGTTCTGATAACCACCCTCAGTTGCTGATCCCCCCCCCCCCGCCAGGGCAACCAGCGGCACCTGCGGGGAACACGGGTACGGGTCCTCCATCATCCGGCATGCTCTACGCCACATTTTCCACCCAAGCAACATCATCTCCGGACGCTCCTTCATTTCTGAGCCAGGAAACCAGTAATTTCCTTCAGGTAGAACGGGATGCAGCCCTGCCCAAACAACCTAAATTTGGGGGTTGCTTCATCGGAGAGCCATTTGGCCACATATTGCAGTTGACCAGCTACATAATAGACCTCAAAATTAGGCAGTTTAATACCCCCCCCCCTCTCATGGAAGTTCTGCAACTTCCAGAGCGCCACTCTATTCCGGGTCCCATGCCACAGGAAGTCTTTACACATACTGTTCAACTTGACAAAAAACTTCTTGGGTAACATATATGGGATATTGCTAAAATAATGCAAAAGCCTAGGCAGGACCACCATTTTCAGCATCGCCCCTCGTCCCATCATTGCTAAGGGCAACTTCTCCCAGAACTTTATGCTATTACTGATTCTTCCTATGGCTATCTCGGTGTTATGCCTATGTTCCTCCTCCGCCGTGTGGTACACATCTATTCCAAGGTAGCGGAAGGAACTAACCGCCAATGGTATTGGCAACACTGGTAGTCTTCCTAAGGGGGTTCCCTTGTAGCTACCCAGCAGGAATATGCTAGATTTTTAGGGATTCACCAATATGCCAGACAGCCCCGCATACCTCTCCATTACCTCCAGAATATACTGTAGATTCTCCTCCGGATATTTCAAATATAATAACAAATCGTCCGCATACAGGGATATCAGATGTTTCTCTCCCCCTACCTCAATACCGATGGTGTCATATTGTTGCCGAAGGTATACTGCCAGGGACTCCAGAGCCAAAATGTATAACATCGGGGACCGGGGCACCCCCGTCTAGTGCCTCTGCTAAGTTGCCATCTCTCGGATATTACCGCTCCTGTGCGAACCCTGGCTAGTGGCTCACTATACAGCATCCTCGCCCACCTGATGTAACGCGGCCCCATCCCGTACTCCCCCAGGGCCGCCAACAGCCACGCGACCTAACCGAGTCGAAAGCTTTAACTGCATTTAAAGACACAACCGCCATTTCACCTTCATTGCTACTCCCCCATTCGATCACCCGATGGAGTCGCCTGTGGTTATGAGTTATGTTCCTGTTTGGTACATAGCCTGTTTGGTCTGGATGTATTAATTTACTAATAACTTTCCGCAATCTATTTGCCAAGACCGCCGTCAATATCTTGCTGTCCTGGTTCAGCATCAACAAAGGTCTGTAGGAGCTACAGCTATGTCCTTGTTTGTTGGGCTTGTGGAGAGGTATTATGATCGTTTCTCTAAGCGACTCCGGCAACCAACCCACCTCGAACGCTTCATTAAGCATTTCCAGCATTGGGGGGAGCACCTCCTCTCTATATGCTTTATAAAATTCACTAGGAAGCCCATCCGCTCCTGGGGTCTTACTGGTAGGCAGCTGCCTCACAACCTCCTCCAATTCCTCCATAGTGATCGGCGCATCCAGCACTTCCCTTTCGTCTGCACTGATCTTGGGCAATCCTATGTCCCCTAAAGTTTCAAGTATCTCTTCTTGGCTGCCACCCCCTTTGTCCTCGTATAGTACCCTGTAATAGTCCACAAATTCCCCATTGACTCTGTTTTGAGTGTCCGCTACCTCTCCATCTTCTCTGGTTATTGCCCTAATCGGGGGCCTAGGGGTCTCACTCTTGTATAGCCACGCTAAGAGGCGGCCTGTTTTATCCCCGCCTGCATGCTGCCTCTCAACATACTTTTTATAATTAAGATTGCAGAGCCTTTCCCAGGGTTCCGCACACTGTTGCTGTATTTTAAGTACTAGCTCCGTGTCCACACTTCCATTTTTTAATTCCCTTTCTAGTTCCTCTTCTACTCCCCGTAAATCGCCCAGGACCCCGCACCGCAGGCCCTTTGATTTAGCGATGGCAGCACCCCGCATCACCACCTTAAAGGCTTCCCATAGTGTACCTGCCGAGTCAACACTGCCAGTGTTCTCCTCGAAATAGTTGATAATCTCATCTCTGATATCCTCTCTGAAAACTGGGTCCTTGAGCGCCTCAGCGCGGAGGCGCCACGTCGGAATCCGTGCCCTATGGCGGCAATATTGCCACCCCAGGACCACAGGCGAGTGATCTGATAGAGACTACTCAAATAGAATATAAGGCGAGGGTCCTATCACCACATCTGGCGTGGCAAAAACATAATCAAGTCTTGTGTGCAGCTGCTGCGGGGCTGAGTAGTGCGAATACTGCTTCTCAGTAGGATGCTTTAATCTCCACACGTCTGCCAATCCGAAATCATCAAGGTGGGCCTCTCAATCTTGCCATCAGATCCATCTACCTTGGGGTTCAGCACACAATTGAAATCCCCTCCCCAGATAAGCGCACCACCCACACACGCACCCAGGTTGGCGCACAAAGTCCTGAAGTATGCCGCCGTGTTATGATTGGGGGCATACGTGTTTACAATGCACACCTCTTTATTCTCTACCAACGCCCTCACTATAGCCATCCTCCCCTCAGTGTCCACCACTTCCTGTATTAGCTGGAACGGAACGTGCGGCGCCACCCAAATCAATACTCCCCTAGCATAGGCAGAGTACGGGGAACCCACTACCATACCTTTCCACTTTTTCCCAACCAGCTCCAATTTTCCTCACGTCAGGTGCGTCTCCTGCAGCAATGCAATATCTATCTTTTGTCTTTTTAAATACAGCATGAACTTGTTCCTCTTTAAGTAACTGTTAAGTCCCCTGACATTTCACGTTACGATCTTAAGATCTCCCATAGCTCGTTAATATCCTCCTCCCTTCCATTCAGCCAATCCCACCCACCCATGCGATACAGATACAACCCTCTAGCTCTTCCTCGTAGGCTCAGGCACAAACTCAAACTCCCCATAACTATATACACCCCAAACTCCCCACCTCCCTCGCCTCCCCCCACCCATCCATCCATCCCTTCCCCAACACCACACTCCCCAACTGCTGCCCAGCTCCATCCCTGGATCTCAGGCACCCCCACATCTAGCCCTGCAAGCACAAACCTATGCCCAGGGCTCAGTAGGGTGAAGTCGCCCTAATGGCCACTTAACTATGAATACTAAATGGGGTATAAAGACCAGCTCTGTAAGGCTCCTCATAACAACAAGAGTCACAGTGCTAGCCACATATTATTGAACAATCTGGCCTTATCCGCCTAAAGGCCGCACCAATGACTATAATCGAGTCCCATAGTCCTACACCGCTCCATCCCATGGCGTCCCCATCGTGCACTACTTATCTCCTCCATCTCCTTTTCCCATCTGAATGTCGGGCTCCTGGGAGCAACCCTGCGCGTCAATCCATCCCATGGCGTCCTCCGGAGTTTCGAAAAACAAGGTCCTGTGTTTGTGAAAAACCTTCAATTTCGCCGGGTAAAGCAGCATGTATTTATGGCCCGCTTCTCTCAATCTCCTCTTAACGGTCCCAAAGTTCATGCGACTCCGCTGCACAATCATGGTATAGTCCGGGTAGGCCGTTATGTTTGCCGCCCCTTGTTTAATTGTTCCACCCTTGCGGAAGTGTTCCAGTATCCTTTCCCGGTCCCGGTAGTTAAGGATCTTGGCAATTACTGGCCTAGGTGGATTATCTGGCGGCGGCTTCCTCATTAGAGCTCTGTGCGCACATTCCACCGCGAATCCCTGAGACAGAGCTCCTCCAGGTATCTCCTGCAGCAGCATGGATTCGATAAACTCTGTGGGGTCATGGCCCTCTGATCCCTCTGGCAAGCCTACTATGCAGATGTTATTCCGTCGGGCGCGTCCTTCCGCTTCCTCCGCCCTGTTCTCCAGGTTGCCCACTCTCTGCACCAGGGTGTGCAATTCCGTCTTGTGTGAGGCACTGTCCGCAGTGTTCGGGCTCACCTCTTTCTCGAGGAACTCAGTGCGCTCCGCCAGGGACCTGACGTCCTGCCGGAGTAAATTCACCGCTTCCTGCACCTCACCAACGTTAAGATCCAATGCCGTTTTCAGCTCAGTAACAGCTAGTTCAAGCTTGGCCTCCCAAGCCGCCTTCAGGTCCGCAATCGCAGCCAGGACCTCCTGGTTAGTGCCCGTGACAGGCATGCCGCCCGCAGAAGGCTTATCCTTGCTTTTGGAGCTTTCCGGACCAGGGGACGTCCTGGAGAATTCGTCCAGCGTGGGATGCCTGCCCTTCGGTCTCACAGCTTTATTGGACATGGTTCTGCGACCGTTGGATCAGGTTTCAGGGGGCCACTCCAGAGGCACACCCAGCCGAGCCCTGTCTGCCACAGTAGGTTGTGCTCTCCCACGTAGCTGTATGAACACCACTCCGGCCGCTCCATGGGCTGGGGGAGGGCAAGCACAGTCCAAATATCACCAGCCCACCATGGCGCAGGGGCGTCAGTTCCTCAAAGGCACATCCAGCCTCCCCCTAAACCCGTCACGGGCAGCCCGCGACGGCCTACAAGTCCACCTTCTCCCCTCTTCTCAGTTGTTTGGCAGCACCAGGAGGCCTGTGATGGCCAAAGCGTGTGTGTCATCAAGGGTGTCCGGTGCAGAACACTGAACTTCCCAAGCAAATCCTCTCGTTCGCAGCGCCTCGATACTGTTATGTTGTGGCGCGGCCCGGCACCTTATTACCTGCCTAAGGGCCGACGCCTGTTGTAGGCTGCGTGGGCGCCGCACGCGGACCGTCCCGCCTGTGCCATACCTCCAGCGCGTTCGAGCATGAGTGCTCCCAGTCGCGCTGCTCCTTAACGTGTGCAAGCGCACTCCAACCCTGCGCTGCCGTTGCACCTCTGCAGAAGTCCTTTTATCAGTCTGCACACCTCCCGCTGACTGCAAGCCGTACCGCGGCTCCTCCTCATTGCCTTAGTTCGGGACCTCTCAAGTGGGACCTCTCGCTCAGTTTCTTTCACTCGGGCTATGCGCCCGTTAGATACATTGTAGTCCTCCAGATGTGCGGTTACTGTTACCGCTGTGATCGCACTACCAGGGATCTCCCGTCCCCATCCAGCTCGTGAGAGCGGGTGCCGCCGCGGTGACCCACAGCCGTCCCAGCGGTTCGCGAGCCCCTCCTATGTTACGCGAGGGGTCCTCAGCCACATGCGCATGGCACCCCACCAATTTCTGTCCCCAGCACTTCGGAGGTTCAGGCCGATCCGCGCTTGTATCCCATCACAGGGATCCTTCGTTCCGCGCACACTACAGATGCGCGCACAGTCCGCTTCTATCGCCTGGCCGTTGCGCGGCCGACTCCTTCCTTAGTTCCGGCCATAGGTCGGCCATTTTGCTTCATCCTCCGTCCCCGGCGCTCCCAGTCTTATCGTGTTCAAAACTCCATCGCCATCCCTCCTATGCACTCCAAAAGTTCATCGGGCACGGCCGTCCCGTTCACACACCAGCATGTGTATTATCGACGGTCATAGGCACTTTGTTATGCACTATTTCGCCAGGATCACTTCAGGATCTCAGGAGCTCCTCCAGACCACGTCCTCCTACATGGCCCTCGTAGCCACGACCCCCTATAATGATTTCTTGTATTTCAATCCACAATAAAACACCTATACCAACTAAAACCCAGACTTGGCTGGTACTCACAAGTTGCGGACAAAGGAGCAACCAACTCCGGGGTTGTCCGTGAAAACCTCCTTGAAGAGCTCAAGTGCCAGCCTCAAGACATGGCAACCCAGCGAAGGAAGGAGAAAGAGGAGGGCTGGGGCCAATGGATTCCAATGGCGAACCATTGTAGTGGCGGGCCAGCAACTCCCCACCACTCCAGGACCCACAACACCCGTAATGAGAAATTCAACCCGTATACCAGGATGACAGGGCCTGGAGGAAAGTACTCACAAAGCCAGATGCAAAAGGACTTGTGTCAGAAAGGGTGAAACAACCTGATAAGTATAAGCCTTCTTCTGCAGAGTAAGAGTCAGGATCCGGCACCCACAGGCTTGCAACTGACCCAGTTGCCCCAGAAGAAGAGGAATGTACCTTTGCAGGATGAGAACCAACCAGACAGAAGCAACAGCAAATATGAGAAAGGCACCTGGAACACAGATGTACCCGACCAAGTGGATCCGGATAGTTCAAGTGGCAGAACGGGGTAACCAGCTAGAAGAACTGTAGGTGACTAAGGGCAGATGAGGAAGGGTCAGAGGTGGAATAGTGGCAACCCAACGGTGGAGACTCCCCACCTCCAGGCGCTAGGTCCAGAAGGATAACACAGCCCAGAAACAGCCCCAGGGCAGCAAATCCAGTAGTAGCTGTATGATAAGACCACCCTGGGGCCATGAAGTAAATTGTCTTAGTGAAAGGCGGGACTAAAAGGTACAAACTAGGGACAGACCTCCTCATCTTATGGTCAGCCAGCCTCCTTCTGTTACTCTCTGAAAACCCACGAAAACCACTGTCTCAACATTCCACTCACAAGCATCTGGGATCATATCACACTGCAACTGCACCAGAATTCATGCTCAACATATAACACCAGCCTCAGCAAAATATGTTCTGAAATGTGCTAATCTTTCCCAATACTTTCCTAATTTGCATTCCCAACCATTTCCTGAAGGTTCTCAGCTTCCCACCCCTTGCCTGAATCTGCTCAGCTTTACCAACTCTATTCACAAGATATTAATCTTACTCAAACATTTACTAAAAGGTCTCCAGCTTTTCAATGCCTTATCAGACGATGTTCATCCGTCCCACTCTTTTACCAACAAATGCACAATGTTTTCAGTCTCCATGCAATGTGTGATGCATTTTCAGTGTTTTCTGTAAAGAAGTAAATCTTTTGCAGCTCCTTTGACAAGGTGCATTATTTTTCCAGTTCTTTACCAATAGGTTCTCACTTACCACAGTTCTTTCGTGATGGTCCTTAAATTTTCCAAGTGTTAATGGAGACTTTTGGATTTTCCAACTACTGCTTGATGATTCTCAGCGTTTTGTCTTTCCAGTTATTCCTCAAAAGGTCCTCGGAGAATGAATTCATTTCCTCAACACTTCACTTTCACTTTCTATGCATTCCTTAAAGGTTCCCAGCGTCACCCCTGCCCCCCCCCACCCGCCACCAAAATATTTCTTGCTGTTTGTGATGAATCCGGCAGAGTCCTCAAAAAGACCCTGCCTAAAGTCTCCTCGCAGGTGGCCAGAGAAAGGCAGATGCTTTCTGATCCTGACCTTGGGGGGAGAGGGGTGTTCTCCTCCGGGAGGATCACCCTGCAGGAGAAAGGGCGCACAGGAAAAGGAGGACTCCCTTGGGTTGAGACGCAGTATTTGTCTTCGTCTAGGGAACAAATATCAGTAATGCCAACGTATGTAGTCGCTTGTTGTCAGAAAGATCTTTTAGCTCCCCAAGTTGAATATCCTAAAGTGGGTGAAGATATTCATAAACCCTTAAACATTAGGAAGAGTGAAAACCCTTTTAACGTAATAGACCAGCCAATAGAGGCTAATTGAGCTAGAAGCTCAACTAAATCGCAAACGTACAGTGAAAAGGAGTCTGTGAGTAATATCAATTTAGATTCTGAAGACCTTTATTTCTCCAAAAAAACAAATCTCATGATTGATCCTTATGACATTAGGAAATGAGCATTAGATCAAAACTTAAATGAAGACAACTTTTTGCATTATGAACTCAAGTGTCATAATCCCCAGGTAATGGGACAAAGAAGAGGGCTGCGGAGGAACACAACTGCAAAGTGCAGCTTCTTAATGGGAATTACCCACACCTGAGGGAGACAGGGAGGCTTAAAAGGCCCCCCTCAGGTGCAGGGCATGAGAAAGAAGAAGAAGCAGAGCAGTAGTCGTAGGTGTAAGAGTTGTGGACTTTCCATGTTGCAGCAGAAGCAGAAACTGGAGGAGAGGGAAGACACTGAAATCACTGTCTATTCTATTCAATATCACAGAGATGGTTTCAGACTCCTTACAGGAAATACAATTAATCACACGCGCCCTTCCTTTGATGCTGCATTCACTTGTTACACTTGTGAAAGTCAATGTAAGTTTTTGGAATGGTTTTGAACAGTCGTTCCCTTTTAATGAGCGACACATGACCACTCTGGCAACAGTAAATTGCTAAACAATGGAAATAGGCTTTTTTTCTTACGTGAACACTGTTAAAAAGACTTTCCACAACAAAAAACTGTTTATACTCACTTTTGAACTTACACAAGTTACTTCTGAGCTGGTAGCAGTTACCAGCAAGGCTATCTGAGTGAACATGAATGCTGAGCTTCACTCACAGGCTCCAGGGACACTGCGGTTGCAGGCTGCTTCACTTTACCGACTTCCTCAACTGCTACTACTGCTTCAGGCACTCTTGAGACCCACACTCTTCTGCAGCACAGGTGTCTCTGGTCTGGCACGCCAATTAGGAGTCTCCTTTACTCCTCAGTCCCTCTGCTAGCCTTCTGCTACGGGCCTCGGGCTTCCTCACGGTCATGGCTCTGCAAACACAGCCACTCGGCACACCTGGGGAAAGCTCCACTCTCAGCACGTCTTCCTCAGTGCAGCCACGGCAAAGTAGATTTTGAGACCACAGGACCCTCTCAGACTTGCAGGAGAAACCTGTCTGCACGCTCCAGCGTCCTTTCTGTGATCACACTTCCTTGTGAATTGCCAGCCTCGTGCTCCTCTACTACTGCACCCAGCCTTCCAACTCCTGCTCCAGCTCCGCTCCTTTCTTCTCCCGTCTCCTGCTGCGGCCTTTTATGCCTCACAGGTTTGGCAATTGGCTTCAGGTGTGAGCCATTGGTTTCAATTGCATGACCCTTGCAAAGGCTATTAGGGCTAATCGCCGGACTACTACATCTACATGCTTCTTTAGCCTTCTTCTTTGTCTCAGTCCCTATAGGAATCTTGGACATGTAGTTTACTTCATCAAAGTTAGGTGTTTCCACTTCTTGAGTGTCTTTAAAGGTAGATTTAATTCCCTTGGTTTCTCAAAAACCCATCAAAAGGGATGGATTATGGGGAAAGTTAAAAAGGGGTTCATCCCAGTGTTCCTGGCCCGTTTCCCCCCTATGTCATCCTCGCACAGTACACCACCCCAGGGTCGGGATCAGAAAGTGCCTGCTTTTCCCTGGCCACATAAGGAGGGTTTCAGACCAGGTTTCCTGGGAGAATCCCATCAGATTCCTCACATACCCTTCCCCTAATGCTGCTGGTTTTCTCAGCCTCTAAGGGGAACAGGGAAAGGAATTCCACATTCCCTTGCTCTTTACCTTTCTGATGTTCCACAATAGGGCTGTAAGTCTAAAAAACAACACACAACTCTAGCGTTGGTGTCATTTCTCCAACTTAACCATTTCAATGGGGCATGATCAGTGAGCAACTTAAATGTTCTTCCCGTCAGATAGTATTTTAAATAGTCTTACAGAGTTCTCACTTATCCTAGAATTGCATTCTGCCCTTCTGAAATTATACAAAGTTCCTTACTAACCTTAGAATTGTGTTCCACTCTTCTGAAAAGTTTCATTGGTATAACTGACTATTCCTGTAATCAAAATATTGTTAGTTAATGACCAATAGGTTTTACTCATCTTGAATAGCTGCTGCCATTTTAAAGGTGTGACATTGGGTTGTGCTTACCTTGAATTGCTTAGTGCCGTTCTAAAACAGTTTTACAGCGTTCGTTCTTATCCATGAGTAGCTGAGTGCCCCTCTGAAAAGTATATACGTTATTTACTTAACTTTGAACTGTGTTCTGAAAAGCAATCGGAGTGTAACTGTATCCATTCTGAAAGAATACGTTTCATATGTTGCAAGGTGTAAACTTTTAACAGTGTTAGCATAACTAGAGTATTTCTGTTCCTGAAGCAGAATAACACTGTAGGTTATTACCAATAGGGCCTGCTTCCCCTGAATTACATTGTGCCCTTCTAAATGTCTAACTAATGTGGTTTTACTCCCCATGAATGGCATTCTGCCATTCTAAATGCGCAACTAGGTTTCACTCCCCTTGACCTGCATACCACTCTTCTAAATAAGGTTTATACATTGTTTTGCATACTATAAGTATTGAATTGGTTTTTATAATTGTGTTTATGGATGACAATAGTACTTTGCTTTCTAAAGAAATCTCTTTGCTGTCATATATAAAATAAACCATTATTTTTACAATACATCAGTGTATCCGTGTTTCTTTGGGACATATCTATGCTACAATTTCTTAATACCCATCTATAGGCTTCTCTTCCTCCCAAGATATGTCCGACTGCCTGTCCACGCTACCTGCAGTACAGGAGTATACTATGCGTTGGAGGTTACTGTATTGCCCAAGGTCTAGTTTTATGAAAACTGTAGGTGGACTTAAATAAAACTGTCCTAACATACAATCGATCAGGCCTAGATTTCTTATTTGAACAAGTTCTTAGAAAGAAACATTGTACAAAAGTGCAGATGGAATCAATCGTAAAAAATAAACTCTGCCAGTGTATCAGGAGCAGATCTAATGGTCTATTTGCAAGAACATCCATCATTGCTGAAAGGAGTCTTTTGAAAATCCAAGCACACTGCTCGCTGCATAGTTTTGCATATTAGTGTGAGTAAAATATTGTCGTCCACTGATCAATGACAATGACTGAGTAACGTTTCAGTATAACCTGTACATACCACAAGGTCATCAATCCATGTGTGCACCAACACCAGTTACGCATATGTCAAAAAAGCATGGAGACACAATGACAAGAATAAATGGATGCTCAAATGAGAGTGTGTCATGTTTGGAAAAAGTAGAATCCTTTGTCCATGCCAAAGCACCTCCACAATAGCTTGTTGTACCAGCAATGCATCACAAGCAACGCTACATCGGTTTCAAATATTGTCGCCTCTGCAACTCTAGATAGTGGGCTTCTGGATTGCCTTCGCTTCCTATCAAGGACTTTCAAGGTTATTGATGGTTAATGTATGCATTTTCAAAGGCTGTGCACAGCGAAGAGCAAAGGTTAGACAGAAACACTGCCCTACCCTAGTCAAAATAAATTTCCCCTCTCCTGCTCCTCCTACCGATTCCAGCATTCTGCTACCTCTGCATCCTTCTTGTAACCCACATCACATGACCCCCTTGTGGAGCACTGTGTTGCTTCCCAGCTAGTTTCACATATTATAAATCCCATACATACCAGACTATTCAGCTGTGATCATCACAAGATTCAGCATGTTAAAGTTTGCCATCGCAGAGATGATTCATCAAAATATAAACTATCAAGACTACCAGGGGGCTCAGGCAACATGGCTGGTTAACCTGTCATCTCCTTACCCCTGCTGATTCCTCGTTTATGTTTGTGCGCGCCTTTTGATTCAGGCTCAGGAGCATTTTGAGAGATTTGTCGACTTTCTACATTGCCCGTAGACAGAGTTCTTTTACTCCTGTATTGAAGGCGATTCGCCTCTGCATGCAGTATTGGCCGAGAAGCGGAAGTGTGTTCCCAAGGTAGTGTTAGCAGTGAAGCCCTGCCCCAGGCGGAAGCAGAGCGGGTCTTTCAGAGCTCTAAATGGAGATGGGATTGCAGTGAGGATTCTGCGCTCTCCTGTCGGGAGCATCGTTAAGCCATCGCGTTCCATGATCCAGTGAGCAGTGCCGACTCTGTACAGTTGGGGAGATCCAGCGAAGTCGGCTATTACACGTCATTCTCCATTATGATCTGTCCAGCCGGAAAGCGTCTTCACAGCGAGGCGACACCTTGCCCCTGTGTGAGAGTGCTTGCCTTGGTCACCGTTGGACTGAGGCTCTTGCCAGGAGGCAAATTTACATAGCTTCTGCACACTATTAAGCACACACAGCGTTCTTGAGACAGGCCAGAGATGCATTTAACTATTCGTGTTTGCAGTTGAAGAGTCATACACGATTATAAAGGATCTCACAGAAGGGATCCCCCCCCACACCCCAGGTGCTGAACAACAGTTTGTTGCTCAAAGGTGAAAGGTGACCAAGATTCTATTTTAATCATTACAGAATTCAGACTGCAAGTAAAGCGGCCCCCTGCTTACATTTCTACATTAATTGTGAAACAGCAAGATTTTGGTGGCATAGGTTGAATGAGTTAGTGCCTACATGTGAAACTGAGAGCCTCAAATTCTACAGAGGTGAGGTGTTTGATGCATCAGACTTGTTTGTAATTATACTGGCAAAGTTTACCCCACACCCGCCACTCTGAGGGCTTTGCAAGCCTTTGATAGGCCTTCCATGGTAATGGGGGCTTCTAGGAAACCATCTGATGAAATGAAGAAGGGGTCTACAAAAGCAGACATCCAACTGTTGTTGAGGAGTGAGGTCCAACCCTCGGCTACAGAGTTGATCTGGTGGATATGAAGATGGATTTGGCTACTAAAATGGGAGAACAGGGAGAGGAGATGTAATCTACGAATAATGGGCTTAAAAGAGAATCAAGGAAGGAATACTGTCCATTGACGCAATGGCTTAGAGATAATGATGTGCACTACAGGTGGGGATTTCCCTTCTCTCTCAACTTTGAGCATGGTAAAGAGCATTATCGCGTTACCACATTGGCAGAGGCACAATATGCCCTGGAACACTTACAGAATGGGGCTTAATCTGAGAATCCTAGTAGGACACTCAAGGGCCGCTTTCCACTGATGCCACTCGACAACTTCAGCCACAGAGAGGACAGCGAAGGGGTTCCAGGAAATTTCAGAAATTGAACACACCTGGAGAGTTCCATATTTATTGTTGCTGAATGTTTGGGCTTTGGGTCTGCATGCCACGGGTTTTTGTGTCAGGGTAACAGCTGTGTGTATATATGGCTGTCTCCATTATAGGAAGGGATTTCGGTTTCTGGGGTCGGGGTGTAGGCTGGGAAGAGACCCAAGAGAAATGACTCGGCTCACTTGGGCCATGCTTTACTGTAGGATGCAGGAGATGCTGTCACAACAATGTGGGACATCAGAATGCTCCGGTTACTGCGAAAGATTGCTTTGCCTTTTTGATTGTACATTGTTTTCATATTGTTTCTATTCGTGAATGCTGATGACAAGTGATGCATTGTTGAGGGTGGGGTCTCTAAATGTTAATAGATTAAATTACCTGCAAAAGGGGTCAATGATGGGGAGGTAGTTTTGACAGTCTGCTGTGGATATATTATTTGGCCAGGAAACTAAATTTAAAAAGGGCAACGAATATTCTAGCAGAGTTAATGGGATCTGAAAAGTTGTTTGGGCTTGTGGCTTGGACCGAAAGGCTGGTGTGGGGATATTGACCAAAAAGACGCTTTGTTTCCAAGTGTTACAAACCAAGGAGGAGCAGGGGGTCATTTTTTGGCAATTAGGGGTAAGTTAAATGCTGTTGAGGTGACACTTTGCATTATATGTACCCAACCAACAACAGGTTTCTTTTTGTGAAGAGTCTTTCTTTACTGGAGCGTTGGAGTAGGGTGATTGCGATTTGTGGGGGTTATTTTAATGCTCTAGTGGATTAATCTTAAGATTGGTTTTCTTTGAAGGAGGGAGCTATGCAACCTGTTCAGGGAGTCAGAAGGTATTTGGGAGATCTTTTTGTTAAATACCACTTTACAGGTCCTTTCAGGTTGCTACATACAAATCTTAGGGTGCATACTTTTCACTCGGCGCAACACAAGAGCTACACAAGGCTTAATTATATAATTTCGGACTCTAATAGGGCACATGAAATAGTAAGATCTTCCATTATGGTGGTAACATGGACGGACCATGATATGGCTATGGCGACTATGGACTTGGGTTACCTACTTCTCACCGATAAACTTTGGACTTTTAATTATACTTTGTTTAAGGCTACAGTGAAATCCAATTGTTTTTTAAAATTAATGATACAAGGGAGGTCAGTAAGCACATTGTTTGGGAAGCGGCGAAAACAACTTCAAGGTTTCATTATTGCAGATCGGTCTGAGAAGAGGGTTAGGGTCTTGCGGGATGTGCAATTGCGGGAACAAATTAGGTCCTGTGATCATGCCATGTATGATAGTCTGATTTAGAGGAAAACCGTAAAACTGTAGCTGACCTTCGGCAGCAATTGAATGATTTTTAGAGGGGTGCAGGGCTGTTTCAACTTAGATGTCTGAAGCAATGATTTATTTTTAAAAAGGGGACAAAGCCCACACGCTATTGGCTGCAAGGCTCTGTAAGCAAAGGGCTGAGAGGTTAGTCAGAAAAATAAGGAATTCCAAGGGATGTAAAGTGATGACACCAGATGGCATAGTTCAACAGTTTCCACAGTATTATAGGGCTCTATATATTAGTGAGGTCTCTGCCCCAACCAATGTAATAGAGGATTATCTTAGAGATGTTCGCCTCTCCAGAGCTGGGGTGATGGAGTTGGCATCTCTAAATGCTTTCATAGAGCCCCAAGAGATTTTGCAGACCATTGCTAAAATGAAGCCGAGATTGACCACAGGCCCTGGTGGCTACACAAGTGGATTTTATAAGAGGTTTGGCCCCTTGTGAACCCTTTGTCTTTCTATACTTTTGAATAATATAATGGATGGAGAATTGGTCCCCGATTCTTTTACCCAGGCCAGGATTGTGGTGATTCCAAAGAAGAGCAGGGATAGGCTTGACTGTGGCTCTGACCGCCCTATATCTCTCGTAAATGTTGGTGCAAAGATTTTTGGCAGTGTCTCTTAGCGGAGCGCCTGTGAATGTTGCTACCCACCCTGGTACATAGTGGGCTTTGTGCGAGGTAGGCAGGGAGCAGATAATATTCGAAAGACTTAATGCCTTCAATTGACCCTTCAGATGAGGATCCGATTTGAATTTCACTTGACGCAGAAAAGGCTTTCGACGTGGCCTTTTTTTAAGGGCGGTCCTTGGTAAAATCAGATTGGATTCTCATTGGTGTGAGGATGTACTGGCCTTGTATAGGAATCCAAGGGCACAGGTAATGGTGAACTGTCTTTTGTCTGATATGTTTCCCCTGGAGAGCACCACCAGACAGGGTTGTCTCCTCTCCCCCTTGCTTTTTGCCTTGACCATGGAGCCACTAGCTGATTTTATTCATAGAGACGAGGCAATTTGTGGGTTGCTAAGACAAGGGAGGGAATACAAACGAGCACTTTTCGCTGATGATGTACTGATATACGTATACGGTATACAGAGACTTCCCCGACAGGGTTGATTGCAGCCTTAGAGGCCTATGGTACCTGTTTGGGTTTTAAATTAAACTATGAGAAATCAGAAGTCTTGCCTTTGACTAACCATGCACCCAAATTATCAAGATGGGTCCCCCGGAAGGGTCTTCACATTCAAACAGAAGAATTGCATTGTCTTGTGGTTACGCTCTCTAGGGATTTGGCACAACTATATAGTATAAATTACCTTCCTTTATGGGCGACCATTAAGTCAGATTTGGTGAGATGGACAAATCTGGTTCACTCCTGGGCGGGTCGTCTCACTACAATTAAAAGGAATGCCCTCCCACGTTTATTGTTTTTGTTTCAAGTTCTGCAGATAAAAATCCCTCTTGAGTTTGTTATGGAACACAGCAAAGCCACGTGTATCTTGAAGTACACTGATACAGCCAAACAATGGAATGTATGGGGGGACGGCTTTCCAGATTTATGCAATTATTATAGAGGGACGCAGCTAAGGATCCTATTGGACCATCCTTGGAGTAGTAGAGATAAACTATGGGCTGTCCTTGAGAATGATTTGATGATCCCAGTCACTGTGGGGGAATGGTTGTGGGTACCTGGGAATTGTTTCCCGGAGAGAGTTAGGAAACATCTGATACTAGCTACCTTATGGGGGCTCTGGAATAAAGCTGCATTGCCTCGGGAAATAACAACTTGGCCTTCCTCCTTGAGCTGTCTTTGGGCCCCCTGAAACGTGATAAGATCCACACGCCACTTTGCTTTCAGTAATGTCACAAGAAAGGTTTGATACAAGCTGGGCAGCTGTGGAAGGATGCTTTTTTTCTTACTAAGCCTGTTCTAGATGAGATATTGGGTGTGGATCTAATGTCTAATTTTATATACTTACAATTAAAGGGCATTGCTTTTTGACGACTTTTGAGCAGGTGCTTGACTCCTGTGTTCCTAGAGGCCTTATATCAAAGCTTTACTCTGCTTTGTTAGTAACCACTGATAAGCAGTCACAGAAGGTTCGACAGCATTGGGCACGTGATATTTCCTACTTGGTAGGCAGAGCTCATTGGCCACTTATGTGTCGATATTTATGGTCGACATCCACGGCTTTGCAATACCAGATGCATGAGGTTTTAGCCCTCAGTGATGGCAGGGATGTGGCAATGTTGGCACTTACTGGCACGTCTGGTGGGCTTGTTCGGCGATCCAGACTTTTTGGAAGGAAGTGCTGGTTTGGCTGGAGGCAGTGGGTGCAATTGAGAGGCCTTTGGCTCCTTTGTTGCTTCTTTTTGGGCTGAATGAAGGCGAGACTTATTTTTTTATTTATGGGACATTTGTATGGCGCTTATACACAAGTGTTTCCAGGCACAACCAGACAATTTGGGGGAGGGGAACACAGGAAAGAAAGTAGAACAACAGAAAACGGTTATATTGGCCTTGTGACAACCCTACCGTGCAAGTGCAAGAACAAGGTGGTAAGTGCAGGTGAGTAGAGGGAGAAGTGCAGAAGTGGGGTGCCCAAAGGGAGGGGGGTGGGCACGTGCTGGGTGTGAGTGGGGGGGGGCAAGAAGGCAAGTGTCAGGGAAGAGGGAGTGGGGAAAGGGAGGGGAGTGCAGAGGACAGGGTGGACCAGGTTGGGGCTAGTCCGGGGAAGGGATCCAGAGGGCCAGTGATATGATATGGCATTTGTAACAACCTGTACACTAGTGCTTCTAGGTGCTGGTAAGGGATGCTGGGGGGACTGGTCTGCCCCTGTATGACTCTGAAGGGACCAAGCCCCAGTTGCAGCGGCAGAGGGAACGTTAGCACAGGCGGGGCGAGGGAAGGTAGAGGAGAAAAGGAAAGTCTTGAGAAGTTTCCGGAACTTAAGAAGATCTGGCTCAAGTCTGAGGGGGCAGGGAGGCTGTTCCAGCGGGAGGAACCAAAACTTACACTAGAACCAATCATATGGTGGCCGGTCTGCTTCTTGCTGCTAGGTCTTGTATAATGATATTTTGGAAACGGCCGCATCTTCTCACACATAGGCAATAGTTATGTAAAGCCCATGATATTTATGAGATGGAGAACCTCACAGCGACTTTATCTGAGTCGCATAAGTATAGGGAAATGGAGTGGCGCCCCCGCTTGACCTATTATGAACAGCATAGGTTATTGGACTTGAATTGAGTTGAAAAATATTCGGATAAAACAATATCCATTAAACATATAGATAAAAGTATCACAATACAAAGAGAAAACAATACGTAAATCTCTGTAGTGCCACATTAATCTCTAAAATACAACAATATACTATATAGTTCATCATAACCACAGATAAAATATAACAAAGGAGCAATTCATTAATCTCTAAAATACAAAGATGACCAATATAATACAAGTACACAGGTTACAGGGTAATTTATGATGCAAGAGTACACATTCGTATGGCTCCCCTTCGCAGTGATGTTGCAACCTTCAAGTAAGAAAGCAGAGTCCAGGCAGTGAATTTCGTTTCTACCTTTAATAGAAACATCAATGCAGGCCTATATAAACGCAGGTCAGTGCCTCTCAAAACTTGCAAAATGGTTTGCCCTCTAATGATTGCATAACCAGGGCAAAACAAGATAAAATGAGCCAGATCTTCAACGGGTGCACCACAAACCGGACAACTTGGGTTGTCTGGTTAGCCTGTCCACTTTATCGTATTCCACTTCAGGTGCAAGCAATCAAAACGTGCCCTAGTTATAAGCCAGCTATGATGACTCACCCTAGCCCAAGTAAGATACAACTGCATAGGGGGCAGACCACTGATAAGCTGATGATACACATCTGCCTGCGATAGCCGCGCTACATTAGCACGGATTGCAGTAAGTTCCCTAATTACCACCTTCTTAAAAGAATTTACTTCTCTAACTTGAAGCAGCCTAGTTGCTGGTAGAATGGCTGCAAAACTTTCCCCGGATATTCGCTCACTTACAGATTTGAACCAGGGTATCTTATGCCACAGATCCAAGCTCTTGGTTGCTTTAATAATGAAGTGGCACAATGTTGCCTTGGGATTACCCCAAATTCTGAGCCAAAGTAAACCAGGGGCAGCTGCCCACTCATCCTCCAAAAACGGCATCCCCAGTTCTCTGTGTACAGATGCACAGGAAGAAGAACCAGGGAGTCCCAATAACCTTTTAAAATAGCGGTTTTCCCTTGCCCGCATATCGCCTGGCTTTGAAAACCCCCAAAGTGCTGCTCCATTAAGAGAGGATGCCTTAACCTGCATGGAGTAGACCTTGAGTGCAGATTCCAGGTGTTGACCCTTGCACCTAGAGGAAAAACGCTTGAGACCACCCAGGTATTGGCACATTTTCAAAGATTGTTTTATTACATGTGCCTTACTCAAAAAACACTCAGAGAACCTCACACCCAGATAATCGTACTCATTTACTTTCGGGATAATATCCCCTATACAAACAATGGGGCGCATCTTCATTGTCTTCTTGCTACCACTGCAGCTCATGACTGCTGATTTTACTGAGATTATTTTCGGACCTAAGCAGGCCATAAAAGAGGAGTACGCATCCACCAATGCCTGTAATGCCTTAGGTGTTCTGGCTATGAGCACTGCATCATCAGTGTATGCCAGGACGGGGAATGGCCTACCCCACACAAGCAAAACAACCATAGCAGTGTTCAGTAGAACCTGCAGCAACCCATTGATGTATAAGGTAAAGAGTATCGGTGCCAATACACATGCTTGGCGTACTCCCAAAATCACATCGAACCACTCAGTGCATCTCCCCCCTGGACCAAACCGAACGTTGCCTTTGGTGTTCGAGTGGACCGCCTGCAAACCGTCACAATGTCAGCCGGGCAACTAATGGACTCAAGCGCGGCCCCCAACTTGGAGCGATCAACCTTGTCAAAAGCTGTGCTTAAGTCCATGAATTCAAGATATACCGTTTCGCCCTTACAGAAAACAACATTTGTTATCAGTAGATACAGGTTGAGTGCCTGTTCCATGGTCCCCAGACCCGAGCAAAAGCCAAATTGAATGTCTGAGTACATTGCTCTCAGTAAGCCAACACTCCAAATGCCCCAGAAAAACCCATCCAAACATTTTAAATACTTTATCCAACAGAGAAATGGGATGGTAAGAGGAGGGTTTAATGATATTCCATTTTTTTTAAATCGGGAAACTTGTTGCAGTCTTCAGGGGATAATGACCTGAACTTAGATAGGTATTAAAGGCACTCGTCAGCAAAGGAGCCCAAAGGTCGAGCTGGCTCATAAAAAGGTCTGCAGGTATGGCGTCAGGGCCAGGAGCTCGATTGCACGATTGTGGCCCAATTGCCTTGGCTACTTCCTCCAAAGAGAAAAGAAGTGCTACTCCCCCACTCTGGGTCTCTTCTCTGGCTCTGCCATCGTCATACAGGGAGCCAAAATAAGAAGCCCAGTCAGAAGCCCCGACATATGTCCCCAAGTGACTGTCTCGAAACCCCCTGGATACAAATTCACAAAAACCCTTGGCATCATTAACCCTTATAGCCTCCAAAACGTCTTCCCAGGCTATAGTCTCCAACTCCCATTTTCTATGCTCAAGGGTCTTGTGGTAGGCAGTTTGTGCCTGTACAATGCAACGTCCGTCCACTGCAGGGCACCCGAGGGCAGATAAAAGTGCTAATTTTGCCAGCCTACATTTTTCATCAAAAAATCCCCGTTTACCTGCTGTCCCCATCGGTCTCAGAGCCATTAAAAAGCCCCTCCGTGAGGGCCTCCAAAATTCCCACAAAAAGACCTGCCATTACCCAATGATTTTTGGATTCGTCTAAAATCCCCAACAAAGAGGACCGTTGGCTATCTAATATTTTCCAATGCAGGCAAGAGTCAAGGATTTTCCCCCACTTAATTATTTTTCGGGACATCGCATCTGCCTCTACCTGACATGAGGAGCTAGACGTACCGTGGTCCACAGAGGTTAAACCTTACAAGGTTAAGACCAATGGGTAATGGTCACTGTTCCCCACCGGGACCATGTCAAAACTTTCAATGTATTTCCATAGATTTAGCGTGACGCAGAAATAGTCTATCGTGGAGGACCCCAGAGGATTGCTAAAGGTATGTTTACCAGGGATATCTGGGTTAAATTGCCCATTTACCGAGCGCAAACCCCACTCAATAAACCATGTGCTCATCTGGAGACCCCTGGAGCAGACCCTCTTGTCAGCCATTTCTGGTTCGAGGACCCCAAACATGTGTTCTTACGTGGGTTCATATAGGTCCCTAGAGACACCACAACCCATTTTGAGATTTAAATCCCCTCCCCAAATAAGCCTTTTCCTGGAGTTCATAGGGTCATCAAAGTACAAATCACCAAATACCTTGATTTTAAACCAAACCTCCCTGACTGCCCCATTTGGACTGCTGTACAAGTTCAGGAGATCAAACCCCTCGACACCTGGGAACTTAAACCTCAACAGTTATAGAAATTCGATCCTGGTCTCTACCACCTCAACCCCCACAAAGGAGAGAGGCTTTGACCAACACTACCAGACCCCCAGAGTTCCGCCCTCTCCTGTTCTTTATGGCAGGAATACCATACGAGGCATAACCGTCCAAACGGGGTAGTACCAAGTCCCATGTTTCTTGCAGTAGGATGATCTCATGGAGCTTCAAGTACTCATGTTTTCATCCAACTGCATCTTGTTCCTTGAACCCGCTATGTTCCAAGAGACTAATTCGCCGGATTCAGGGCCATGGATATTAAGTTGAACTCCCGCCTGAGTAATGCAACATACTTCCTCTAAGGCGGGTCTGGCAATGAGCCCTGGTTCCACCACCAAAGATGAACCAGGATTTACCTTCTGTCAGTTCTGATCATCCATTGACAAGCGGCTCAAAACGATTTGAGACTGCACAGTTCCCTGCCACGACAGCCCGCCCCTGGTGATTAGGGGCTCTCCCTCCCGCTGTAGTCCAGGAAGAGACATGTGCCCCACTAAGATCACCCAGAGGAACAGCATTACCTTGAGATAAAATCCCTGTTGGAGGTCCTAGGCCTCGCCCAACCAGAGCGGCTGCCAGCACCCTCCCCCCTTTGGATAGAAGTAATCCAGGCCCACCAATATACTCTCCAATTTGGAGCCATTTGCCCTCAGGCCTCAGGTCAAGTTGGAGCTTATCAGGTGATTCACTAGTATGGAGTTAGAAAAAGAGACCACTATACAGTCACCCGTACTAGACTTCCTGGTTGGGCCCAACCATCCCACTCTTCTGCCCATCAATACAGTTTTAGGAATTATGCTAGGACCCATGATGTTTGAATTAATCCAGTGAGTTGCTTTGTCCATCAAAGATGACGAAGATTCAAAAGCACCCACTGGTAGGCTCCGGACTCCCGTGATCACACCTATAAGGGGAGCCGCCTGCGGGGGAAGATTAAGAACCACGCCAACCTCTGCTTCACTTCCCCTGACCATTCGAGTCTCCGGGCTAATATAATTTGTAGGTGCCACCATGGGATTAAGCCACGCGGCAGAGTCACTGGCAATAATGCCTTCCCCTGTCCTTTGCCCCGTCTGGTCAGAGGGTCTGATTAAAGGGTGCTCCAAGCATAAACCAGCCCCAGGACTATTTTGAATGATAGTGTTAACTTTGATTTTTAAATCTCTAATCGAGTCATCCATTATGGACAGGGTTTCCAAAACCCTCTTTTTAAAACTCTCTAACAGCACGAAGGTGGCATCCAGATTAATTTGTCCTTGGGAAACCGAGGAAGCAAGTCCTATCGAATGGCCACCCTTCACCTCGAGCAAAGAATAGAGGGGTTTTAATTTGCGATCTAATCGTGCCTCCAGCCAGGTTTTGTCATCATCTCTACTTGATGATGCTGTGGAATCATCCCTGGAAGGCAATGAGGGCACCTGGTCACTGGGATGCTCAGCAACTGACACAGGAAAGGCCACTGGTGTGGCACTTGCACTTGGCGTACTTAAAATGTCAATGTCCTCGTCTAAATGGAGGGCAGCAGAGGGCCCCCCCGATTTCCCCATGAGGACTTTCAGTGTGGGGGATATTGGGGCCAGGAGCACCCACTCCCATATCCCCACCAATAGCCCCAATAGAGGAGGTGGCATCCCAAATCACTTTTTCAGTCACTAGGATTCTCTCACCCAAATTTCCTGCCATAGTCTTGAAATAAGAATCCAGGGAAAGTTGGTTTGCCTTTGGTTTCGATTTAAATGCCCCCGCAACTTGCTTAATGATGGTCTTTGGGGGTCTGTTATGTATCTGTTTTTTGGCACTAGTGGCCACAACCCCCACGTCTCCTAATTTACGTTTGACCATCATCTGGCGAGGGCACCTTAGACATATAACCACTATAAACAAAAAGAGGTTTGGGGTTATTTCACACCAGTCGTCTGTGGGATATGCCCAACTGTAGAGGGGAAAAGGAAGAATTAATAGCCCTTGTGAGGGAGATGGAAGAAGACTGCCTTGCAGCCCCTCAAAAACAGCTGGCTATTTCAATGGCAGGTGCCAAGACCCTCAGTGACGAAATGACAGGTCAGTTACAGATTATTTAGCAAAACCTCAAATAGTACACAACAAGGTAATTCATAAAATAGGGAGATGAGCAAATGAGAAATACTGAACAATCAGTCTGGAGGATAGGGTCTGGGTGGAGGGGTGTGGAGTGGCCCCAATAGAGGAGGTGGCATCCCAAATCACTTTTTCAGTCACTAGGATTCTCTCACCCAAATTTCCTGCCATAGTCTTGAAATAAGAATCCAGGGAAAGTTGGTTTGCCTTTGGTTTCGATTTAAATGCCCCCGCAACTTGCTTAATGATGGTCTTTGGGGGTCTGTTATGTATCTGTTTTTTGGCACTAGTGGCCACAACCCCCACGTCTCCTAATTTACGTTTGACCATCATCTGGCGAGGGCACCTTAGACATATAACCACTATAAACAAAAAGAGGTTTGGGGTTATTTCACACCAGTCGTCTGTGGGATATGCCCAACTGTAGAGGGGAAAAGGGAGAATTAATAGCCCTTGTGAGGGAGATGGAAGAAGACTGCCTTGCAGCCCCTCAAAAACAGCTGGCTATTTCAATGGCAGGTGCCAAGACCCTCAGTGACGAAATGACAGGTCAGTTACAGATTATTTAGCAAAACCTCAAATAGTACACAACAAGGTAATTCATAAAATAGGGAGATGAGCAAATGAGAAATACTGAACAATCAGTCTGGAGGATAGGGTCTGGGTGGAGGGGTGTGGAGTGGCAGAAAAAGTAAAAAAAAACACTCAGAATGGTTGCTGTGTCTTAATGTTGGGACTTCCTTTATTATTGAAATTTAGACCGTTTTATTTCATTTTTATTTTGTTATTGCAATTAAGAATTGCATCATCATCAGGGTGTTGGTGGAACTTGAATGTACACGTAAAACTGGTCTGTATAATTATACCCCAGGACTAGGTTGATTTTGGTTATAATTTGATGTCACTTACTGTACACCTTCTGAATAAAAAAAGTATATATATTAAAAAAATATATACATAAACAATCATTAGAACATATTTTATGGTGCCCAAATGTGGCCGAAGCTCACTGAACAGTGCCATCTTAATCTGGTTTACTTTACCCCGATTAAAAAAATGATTTGTTGCTTTGAATGACTGAAGGGAGGACCAGTGCCCTCTTCATTAGTGTATATTGCTAGATAAGCAACCATAATTAGCACAGTATGTGTTGTTTAACGCAGATCTAGTGGCCATTAATCAAGCTATATCCCAAGATATCCAAGAAATATTTCCACATTATTCATTTTTTGAACATAAGCCAAGGCAGGGACAGGGCCCATAAATCACAATACAACCCAAGATACTCAATCACAACCGCAAACTCCGATACAGTGCAAAAAGGTAACTACGGTTGAAGTCCCTGTGGTCATCAGGATATGCTGGCGAGCGTGCTCTATTCCGCTGCTTTCTGAGAGCTGTGAAACACCTCCCACTAACAATCAGTTATCCCACAGAATACTTTCTGGAGGCTCAATAAAGGATAATCTATTCATTTTGTTTTGTTGCTGGAATTCCTGTGCAACGTAAGCTCCAAGATGACTAGGACCTCATATAGGCTACCTTAAATGGCTGCTATACCAAAAGCGGCTATTTATGTTATTGTAAGATAGCCATGCAAATGCGTATGGCAGATGTGTTAAAAAACGAGAGAGAGGTTTATTGTTAAACTTCAGTGGCAGAATGTATAGAATAACATATTCTATACATATGGGTTGTATTTACAGAGGTGTTCATATCGTGACAGATTAGCTGAGGATTTCATGTGAAATTGTAATTCTCCAATGTTAATGTTAAAGGATATTTGTACCACGCACTATCACCATCGGAGTGGTCCACTGGTGCTCTGGCAGCTCTGAAAAAGGGTGGGGGAGGGGCGAGTTAGTTGGAGTAAGCTGGAGAAGTGCAAGAGAGCAGTGATGTGCTGTTGGCGGCCTCAGCCCGGAATTCCGTTGGCTGGGCTTCGGGTGTTTCCTGGTCGGTAGTCGTTGTGTGCTTTTGTGCAAGTCTATGTGTGGTTTGTTTTGTTGTTGCAGTGTAGTGAAGTTTGTGCGGATTGTTGTGTTATAGGTTTGTGGTTGTGTTTGGTTAGAGTTTGAGAGGTATATGCAGAGGGGTAAAATCGTTCGTGAATTGGTTAATTGGGCAAGTTCTAATAATCATAATTCTATCTAAGTGTGGCACATGCTGACATTTTAAAACTATCTAGGTGCGACGCCGGCTAGTGTTTATGATTACGTCTAGATGCAACGCCGGCTAATTTTCAAGATTACGTCTAGGTTTTGCACATGCTAGCATTCACAATCCTATCTAGATACCGCGCAAGCCAATGTTGACAATTCTAATTGTGGCAAATGCTAACATTCTCAATCATATCTAGATACGGCGCAGGCTAATGTTGTCAATTCTAAGTGTGGCACATGCTAACGTTCACAATCCTATCTAGATACGGCGCAGGCCAATGTTGTCAATGCTAAGTGTGGCAAGCAGGAAAAGCGCAGAACATGCAAGAAACAAAGAAAAGATTAAAGGAGGATGTTCTTTCAGCAGGAAAGAAAAGATGAGACCAAGAGCTGTGGCCCCATGACAAGTAAAGGAGTTTGCCATGGCCACTGGGATGTGACGATTGTCAAAACAAAGCAGGAACATAGGGGGAGGCCCATATATGTTGCCATAGTTTATTAACTTGCATATCCTGTCCATTGTAGAAAGGCAGAGTCCAGTATAATCTTGTGACTCAGTGAGTTTTTTCTAGTTCTCAATTATAGCCTAAAGCCTCTGGCTCGTCCTTCACCACCAACAAGGATAATGCAAGGCTCTGATGGATTCCTTCTGGTTATGTGTATCGCAAATTGGAATCATTTGCTGATTGACCTTACCCTTCAAACAAGCTAAAGTTGTATTTCTTTAGACCTTAAAATGGCTAATGACCTGCAGTTTTACAAACATTTGAGATGATGATGATGCTGCGTTGTCTTTGCCACAGCAAGCATTGTCCCATCTATCACACCCTGAATTTAACTGTTGGATCTTGCAAATGTTTAAGACCCTCAGCTGGACTTGGGCCGAACGCAAGGACATCTGTTAATGGCCTCGGAATTTGCTGTTATGTTCCTTGATTCGGTCTTTGCGAACTGGAGCATGGTGACTGCTTAGGGATTAAATAGGGATGCAATTGTTGCTGGCTGTCAGCCGCAGCTCCCAAGAGTGTATACTTGCAAAGAATTGTGTGCTCTGCGCATAAGGTGGGTTTTCTCCTGTGTGAAGGGTAGTGTGGGTAGGATGGGCAATTGTTAACTTTGCAGTTGAACGTAGTCATTCATTTGTCAATGCGGGCAGCACTGTGTTGAGCATTACCTTCACCCCCACAATTGTGTTCCTTTGCCTTTCCACAAATGGCACAGGTCTTGCATAGGGTGGGAGCCAGAGTAGGATTTAAGGTGTTTACTGCTCCTTGCATCTTCTGAAATAAAATTGTGTTAAGACAGCATTTACCTTGGGAATACTGTTAGGTAAGAATTTGTAGAGTCCAACTAGTGTGGGACGTTACAAGACTTATCTCTTGGTATTAGGTAACCCACCTTATAATATTGTGTACTACACAAGTTGGTAGTGTGATTGAGTAGGTAGCCAGGCTTATCTTAAGAGGGGTAACGTGAGCTGTAGAGCTATACAATGAAATCAGTAAATACAGGTATCCAAGTAACATTTGTACACTTAGAGCTATATTAGAAATCCGTATTTATATATATACACAAGGATAATTAGACAATCTTTAAAAAACAGCAACTACTAATAACATGAATCCCAAAATTTAGGATTCAATTCAACAAGAGCAATAAAGCAGATGAGTAACTTTTCATATGTTATACATATTTCAGCATATTGAGTGACGTCATTTGAAGTCAGTAACAACACTTATTTGTGATCACCATTGCAATATTGAGTTATAAGTAGGGAAAAGTTATAGTTGGATCAGAACATACTTTGTACTTTGAAAAACAGTTATATTCTCCCAGAGGGATGTAGGTAGTCTTTTATCCCAGCAATAATAGTGTTCAACAATTAAAACCTGCAATGGAACAAGCACTGCCAAAGCCAATAGGTTCTGAAGGGGGCCTTTAGGGAGCTAGGACAGTCAATGCGCTAGTTCAATGTTCTGATCCTCTCTTCTTAGAAACTGTTTTAGAAAAGTCAGTAGTTCAGTAGAAAATCACAGAAGCTCAAGAGGAGCCACCTTGAAGAAGCACAAGCTGCAAGGCCAGTGCAAGTGGGTTGATGTCTACTCTAAAGAGGGTAGAATAGCACTCCCCAAGCTAGGAAGCACCAGAAATGGCAAAAGGTGTGAACTGAAGAATTTGTTCCAGCTGGGTGCCTTCATGTTGCAGTGTAGCAGACCCTTTTTCCTGGTCCTTGTTCGTGGTGACGAAAGGGAGGTGTCTGGCGGGCTTCTGAGGCAGCACTCTAAAGAGGGGCTCTGCAGTAATGGATTCTCCTTGATTCAACTTCCTTTTGTGGTTTTACCACCTTTTTCTCAGCGCCAAAGAAGAATCAACAGCTTTGGTTAGCAGTTACTTGATCCCACAGTCGTGGACTCTGGTGAAGGGACTCTGGATGAAGATTCTCCTGCTTCTGTAGGGTCCTTTGTATGCCCACAAACTTTTAGCCGGATTCGCACTTCTGAAGACAATGCACTCGATGATGGTCAGGGGTCAGCGGGCATTAGTATTCTGCAGCCTTGGAAAGTAACAGCAAGTCAGGGATTGCACCAAAATTAAGCTTGTCTCAAGGCTAGTTGGTCCCACCAGCCCAAGGGAGGAAGTCGTCCCGTATTGGTCTTCCCAGTCGAAATGAAACTGGGTCAGCACAGCTTCAGGGCTTCACCAGGCACTTTGCGGACCAAGAAGGTGCTGCTGGCGTCTTCACATCTTCTTTGTCAGATGTTGTCCTCCAATGATGGACTCTACCCTCTAGTCCCAAAAACCTCACCTTTTAGGTAAGTTCCCATTCATTCACAGCCCTGGGCTGTCAATCAGCCAGCAGAGTAGCTGTCCTCCTGGACAGACAGCCTGGCCAATCAGAAGTGGTTTCACTCAGGCACACCTAGAGACAAAGGACAGGGAGGTTTCAGGACCCTGCATCACTTCCTGCCTTTCCAGATGCAGTGGAGCCTGGGAAATGCACAAAGGACTCAATCCTGATTCAAACAGAGTAAAAGCCCAGAAGGCACTAACTGACGAGAAATGGCAAAAAAGAAGTCGGGGCCCATTTTGAGACAATGGTCACCCTTGGGTGCTGTACTGCAGCTGAGGAATCAACCTGCAGATACATGGCACAAGGTAGTCAAAAAGAAACCAGTGCCACCAGCCATTCAAGTTAGCTAGTGTAACAGAAAGTTACATCAGAAGTGGGATAAAGGAGTTACTATGTAACCCCCCAGCACTCCACATAGGATGGTGTGTGCTGGACCCACAAAAGAAAGGGCAAGTAAGACAGCAGTCATCCTACTATTCTTTTGACCAGTAGTTCACCCAAGAAAATGTAGGTAAACATTAAGAGAAGTCCAAGGGACTTCTCAGTGGCACTCAAGGTGCTGTGAGACAGAATGCAAAAAGCAGATACCAATGGAGTTGACCAGACTCATTTAAACGGTAAGCAACACAGAAATCCTACTCAGGAAACACACATGAGTGAAAAAAGTCCCACTCAGGAGTTAAAATTAAAAAGCCCCGAGTCCAGCAAAAGAGCTGGGGAGTCTCTAAGGTTAAAGGGAATTGGCACAGAAATCAAAATTCTCCCTAACAAATACAAAAGGGAATAGCTGCAGCTGTTTTCAGGTGGTTGCTCAGACACCATGTTTCACTTGGCAGAATGGATTTGTAGGATTGGGGTTTGGTGTGGGGTGCTGAGGGATTTGCAGAATTACAGGGAGACAAAGTCACAATCCCTTATTTAACTGCTTTCTTTTTTCTCCCACCTACTTTTCTCCAGCATACTAGAATGTCTGCTTGCTGATTAGAAAAATAGCGGAAACGTCCAATACTCCCATTGCCTTTGGTTACCATGCCTTACTACCTGCCCTCCTTCCCTCTGTGCCGTGAGAGAGGCTTTCTAGAACTCCTCATCTTGGCTCATTTAGAAAAGACCCCCACTTTCCCAAAAACCATTGATTCCCCAGAAGGCATGAAGAACTGATTTTCATGCCAATTTCTGCGGTTGAGACATGTCATCAGTTTATGTCATCATCGGTTGGGTGAACAGAATTTTACTTTTCTTCATTTGACCCCTAATTTTTGTTTTATGGTCACATTCATCAGGTTTAGGGTTGGAGTTTCGGGGCATCACATGAGTCAACAAGGCCTTGTGGTATTCCTTGTACATCCTGCATGTCATCCTACCATTCTCTGCACTAAATCTCTATCCCCGAGTTGTAGCTGGTGTAAGAGGGGAATGTCTGGCAGATTTTTCCAGATGAAAATAGGAACTGAAGGTCACGGGCCAACTCTGATAAAACCCTAAATAGGTAGAAAGCAGGACAATGGACTGTGGTAAACCTGCACAGTCGAGGAAGACTATTTGCTGAGTTTAAATTGGCGATTTACTCACTCACTTTTTGGGTTGAACAAGAATTTGAACTGCAATATTATTTTCTTTTTATTTCTTTATTTAGGTCCCTACAAGTTCCTTTATTCAATATGGCAACTAGATGACACAGTTGAGGGGCAGGGCCCCAGAAGGGACCTAAGCCCCAAGGAGGACCCACTGGCTCCCACCAGGCTAGCAGGCACCAACTGCTTGAGTTAGAACTCTCACTTACCAGCAAACATTCCAGACACTCAGAAGCATTCTAGCAATGACATCATACACTCAAGCAACACTGATCTCAGGCAATGAAATATTATTTTAATCCCATCAGTATAGAACTATATGCTCTCAGCTGTTTCTGTGGTGCGACTGTTAAACCCTCATAGTCCATCGATCTACTCTGTGCTCTCTTATATCTCATACAAGTCCCTTAACGCCCCTGCCCCTCACTACAACCATCCACACTCTGCCTAAAGAAGCCTAAAGAACTTTCCCAGTGGGATCCTGGATTGTGGCCTCACTGCTTGCCACTATGGCGATTGTGTGTGCTTTCTTATGCCATTGAGTAGGCTGCACGGCCATCAGGGATCTTTGGGATCAATCTGTCTAGCGTTGAGCCTGAGGTGGATCCATCACATGTTGTGCATTATCATCGCCATGCTCGGGGGACAGTTGAAACCCCATTAACCACGAGTAACTTTGATTTGAACATGTCATCTCCCCAGGTGCTGGTGAAAATAAATGTGTACTTACCTTTTTTATTGGATACAATGGAGCACTCGAAAGGAAAGGGCATCACACAAGACACAGTTTGCCCAACAATTATTGCTCCTAAACACTAAATTCTGTCAAAGCCTTGCCACATGAATTGCAGCATCTAAGCCTTGTAAACCGAGTCATCAAGGCAAAGGGAAGAAAAAAAGTTTAAAAAAAGAATTAGACAAGAGAAACAATGCTGCTGCTTATCGAGGCTTTTGTCCCATCAATGCGATTATGACCTGAGGCGTGAGGGCTCAAACTGGGGCAGTGCTACGCACACTCCCCAATACTTTATTTTTCTATTCTGCTGCTCCTCATCATGCTAGAGTCCAGTCACCTACCTGGCAACAGCATCCTGAACGTGTGAAGGAAAAGGAAAGAGGCATAGCAGTACTAACTAGAATTGCCATCAACCTTTTCTGAGCATATGTGCATTAAGTCCATCTTCGTTTGTATTTACTAAATCCCTCAACCACTGCAGCCATAGCCATAGCCAAACCAGCGCCTGCAGTATCTCAGGACAAAGCACGGACACACAAAACAAAGAAAATCTACAGGAAACATGCTTTACCAGTGTTGGAACAAAATGTGTTGATCTAAGTAACTAAAGAAATAACATAAAATAATTATTTTTTTAAAAATATGTATACAATGCGCTTGTTCACACGTGTATATAAGGTCCCCTGAATTTTTGGATCAAAACCAAACCAGCTAAACGATTACTAGGTTTGGGTATGTTTGATTTGACCTAAAAACATTTGACCTTTTGACCAAATTGACCTCCATTGGTAAGGATGCAGGGGACACCCCCACAACTCCCTTTTGACCTACTTACATGAACATGAGGAGCGGGGGACACCCCCGCAACGCCCGCACCTCATGTTCAGGTAAATAGGTATTAACCTATTTGACCTAAAACAAAAATGTCAATTTGGACCGCATGCAAAAAAAAAGGTCAATTTGTTCAAAAAGTCAAATGTTTTACATCAAATAGGCTAATACAGATTACTATACTGAGCCAAATAATATATTCCTGAATTCCAGATTGGGTGTCATCCTCCAATGTGGAAGAACAGAGCCCATCTTTCCAAGTGACAAAACTGCAGATCAAACACAGAGAAGGCAGCTAGACTCATGCATGAAGAACAGGTTGAGGAACTCATTCATATTTAAGAAGTTCAAAACGCATGTTTTAAATTAAATCAGAGATCACCAATATATCATGCATGCACAACAAGGGTATAATTTTAAATCTCTTACCCTTAGCGCCCACTCACAATCAGTAATCGCCTCCTTGTATTTTTCCAACTTAATGTGTGCCTGAAACAATAACAATAGGACAGTATACTTATATGAACATCCACTTGAAACTACAGCTTTTTAGAGATTTTAAAGAGTCTCTGGTCCAGTAATTAGGAAATAAAGAATACACTGGAAAAGTGACCCTAGATTCTGCAAATGCAGGCTTCCCTGACAAAGTTTAACAGACAAATGATAGCAAGAGTTGCTACCTTGAATGCTGTATGCATCCAAATTTCTTTTGAGATTTTTACAACACACCTACAATTTAGGGGTCAACAAGAAGGAAGGACAGGCTCAGCATTCCTGAGAGAACTCGAATAAGAGAGCCAAAGAGGACATTTGGGCTGACTGCAACAGGGTACAGTTTCCATGACGCCCCCATAAACATGTCTGTTTTCCAGAAACCCTTTGCAGGACTGGTTGGGGGAGGTGAAGGGGTGGTGCGGGGTATCAAAAGAAGGGGTCCAAATGTGCTTGTCACGTATCCGTGTTGGCTTTTGTCACTCCTGCAAGGCACAACATAAGCAGTGTCGCATAGCAATTTGCATATGCAATTCTGTAGATTTTCTCATTAAATTACCTTTTGTGTAGCACAGCTAGCTATTTAAATTACCCTGTTCAATGAAACAGCAGCTCACACTGTATTCCTCTCTTGCCCTCTGGGCTACCTCAGCCATCTTCTCTGTTCACTGCAAGGTCAAAAGGGGCTAATGGAGAGAGAGTGCAGCAGTAGTCAAGTGGCAAAGACCTGTGTCGGAGTGCTAGGCAAGACAAGTTCTTTTTTCAAATAATTACAAACCAGAAGTAATCAGAACAATACTTTTATTAAGCTAACTATATCCTGTTTGGCAAAGACCAGTATGTGTTAACCTTTTTTTAATTTTTATTTTCTCTAAAAGACAGTCTTGCAAATGCAGTCCTAAAACATTAAGTTGTTACATAATGCAAAATTACTTAAACAACCAATAAAACATTTTTTTTTTTTAATCTTCCAACCTTTAACATACATATTCAATACATTCCTTTACATGAAGAGTATAGAAAGGAAAAAGAAAAGAAAAATCTTCCACCTTACATCAAAAAATTTCGATTTCAGTTCCAGATCAAATACTTAGTAATTATTGTTCTACCTATTGGGTCTAGCAGGATGATTCCCTAAGCACAACATTCTACGTGATTAGTTCAGTTCTTAACAGTTCATCTAAAAATTTCAACGCATCAATTGTTGTGCCAATTTTAGTTGCCACTAGACGTCTCTCCCAAAGTTGATCTTCCCCAAAAAGTCATTCAAAAGGTTGGCATGGCTTTCATTTTCTGCTCATTTAGCAAGGCACAAGTTATCAACAGATGTCTGGTTGTTTCAATCTTATCAGCTTTCATACAGATTCTGCAAGTCGCTTCTTGAATCGTGATTTGTTAACTTGCCAAAAGCAGCTCTTTGGAACCCATAATATTTTATCTCACTCGTAGGAGTAGGTCCCTAAAGCACAACGATGGAAATTTCATCAAGTATGCCGGTAGTTCATTCATTTTCCAATGTTCCCAGATGATTTTAATGCACAGCTTACTCCGATGTTTTAGCTTAATAGTTTCGATCCAATTTTTCTCCAAAACAAACCTTTTTTCCTTGTTGGGGTTGTTTCTTAGAGTATCAAGATCAATGTTTAAGCTGTTTAGCTGCCCTATGCATTTCAATTTCCAACTCGACAAGATTTTACTTTTTGGTAAGTCAATCCCTTTTAGTATTACATATGGGTCTGGAGGAAAGTCTAGGATACATTTCCAAAAAAGGGAAAGTGATTTCCAAAAAACAATTGATGTTAAAGATTGTAATCTTAGTTCAGACCTTATGACAGCTGCAGATATATTTTGTAATTTCAAAACCATCCTCTAAAAAAGGCCTTCACTTAAATCCCAGGTCTTCGAAGTTTAATTCAATAGGGACTGGGTGCCATATGTTATGACTGGAGTCACCTTTTGCTTATAAAAAGGTGACAATTGAGCTCAATGAAAAAGTACCATAGCGTCGATGCAGAGCTCTCCCCTGATTTGTTAATTTCAGGAGTTTTTCCTTGATTACCATATATTGGCCCAATTCATTAATGTTTTTATTAATAGATATCCCCCAAATATGTTATTGAGTCAACAATTTCTAGAGGACTATTTTCAATCTTTCAACTGAAAGTTCCCAATTTGTTGTACTTACGGCCGCCTTGGATTGAGTGCATGAGGATTATCTTAGATTTTCCTACGTTGATTCTCAGGTCGTTTTTGTCCAGATAGGTTTTCATTGCATTAAGGCGCCGTTGCAATCCAATAGCTGTTAAATCAACGAAAACTAAATCATCCGCACATATAATCCACAGGATTTCTCCCTCCTCGATTTTTGGAGGAAAGGCCCGAACTGATTTTTGAGAATCATTCAAGTCAGCTAAATATAGAACAAACAAAAAGGGTGCCAGGCCCATCCTTGTTTGATCCCAGGAGAGGTATTTATTTTCATCGTTAGGTTGCCATCTTTGCACAACTGAATTTGAATCGATGTATTGGAATATAACGCTTGGATTGCCTCCAAGGGATCTTCCGAGCAGGCCCAATTTCTCAGTTTAGTCCAAAGCAATTCCCAGCTAATACCATCAAAAGCTTGTTCAAGATCGATAAATCCAAGGTATACTTTCCTCTTAGTCTCTAATGCTCTTAATTTCAATAGGTTCAAAATGAACAAGTTTAGGGATGTTCCCACACCACTTACAAATGCAGATTGTCGCTCGTCTAAGATGTCTGCTTTTTTGGCCCAGGCTTTCAAATCACAGCAGTAGTAATGCAAAGAGTTTGCCTATGGACTCTAATAAGGAAATGGGCCTGTAATTTTTCAGGTCACTCCAATCCCCTTTTTAAAGATCGCCACGATCAATGCTTCCTTCCATGATGCCGGCAGGGTTTCACTTTCCATGACTTGCTTGAATAGTAAATAATCAGGTCTGCCCATTCATCTTTATTAGTTTTGAGCATTTAGTGCATAATTACACTATTGCTACTGTACAAAACACTGCATTGTCTGTATTTCAGCAAAGTTTAGGTTAGTGTATCTAAATCTCAGTGTCACCTATATTTCATTTTGTTGGGCAAGGTGCATCATACTGACAAGAGAACACTTTTGTTTTCAGTCTTTCTTTCCTCTTACATAATGAATATACAAAGCCAACTATGTTTACAAAAATAGTGATCAGTAGTTCTATCCAGTCTGAACATCTACAGATCTACTGCAATACCATAACACTGTAGTTAGCCTCCATAGCTAGCTTTGTTCTATGATTATCTTTCTATTATATTTAACCACCTGCGGGGGTTAGCTGGCCTATCCAGAGGCAGGGAACTCAAGCCGAATCTGCAAGTGACCACCAGCATTTTATGCTGGTGCCGCTGCGCCTCTGCCCAGACTTCATCCTTTACCTGGAACTGGTGCCCCAGGACAAGTCTCCACTGGAATACCAGCACCCTGTATCCCCGCTGCCTGCTCACTGGTGCACCTCCTGGCTCACCTACAGGTCCCGGAAAAAGTTCTTTCAAATGGCAGATGTGTGTAATTTCTGATTTAGGAGCAGCCTGAATTGGGCAAAGGATACTTTTCTAAAAAACAAACCAAAAAAGGATCACCACCCCAGATGGTAGCTTTATGGCGATAAATACTTCTTTCATGAGTGCGCAGGGCTGGAATGCTGTACTTGGGCCTACCTGGCTCAGGCTTAAGGAGCGTTAGTGTACCTGCTATCCCTGGAAGTGAAATTTAATGCTATATTGAAAACAGTTATTATCAATGACAGTCAATGGACATCTTGTCTGCCTTAAGTTGACAATTGCCTGCCGCAACACCATACTACGTACTTTGTCCCGGGTTATGACTTTCCTTTAATATTGCAAACTTTTTGAGTTATGAAACGTCTGAACTTCTCCTTGCACAGGAAATGATTGGTCAAGCACATCATCTACAGGACACTAGGCTGTGCATAACACAGACTGCAAGAAGACATGCACTAAAAATGGTTTTCGGAGCCTTTTTCATATCTGTTTATGTCCATTCGTGAAGCCAACCTTTTTTTTCTTACAGAAACTCATCTAATTAATGTCCTACTTCGGCAGTAGACAAAAATGCTGTATTGTTGCTCATTTTATGTCTTAGATACAAATAACATCAGGTGATATAAAAAAATATTAGTAAAACATTGCTAATCAAATACATTTACTAAGCAAGAAACGTTTGATTAGCAAACTCTGCTAATCAATGTTTGAAAATATATTCATGCCTTGCTCCTGTGGGCAATCAATGATGAAGGAACAATTTAATCTAGGAATGGACAGCCATGTTTCACAGCTACGCAAAATATGAGGTTGTGTCACGCACGAGATGTTGATTTGTTGTCTACTGGTTAAATTGCAGAGTCTGAGTTCTAATCTCAGATTTCAGAACTGATTTTAATTGTGTTATTCTGGGCAAATGACTCCATCTCACTGTTCCTCAGTTTTCTAATCTACAAAAGTCGGAGGTGATTAGAATCAGACTAACCACCAGTATGAAGAACTGTAGAAAGGCATTTAGATTGTCGGGCAAAGATCACCATTGGAACAGTATTATCACAACTAATCTACGCAACTACATTACAGAACAGAGAGCTGTTAGAGAAAATATATTTAATATTATAGAGCAGAAATTATTTCTAAACTGCTACAGTTATTTTCAGCACCTGTCTATATACTTTATAAAACATTAAGATTTAAAATAGTAATTCTAGGCCGCATTTTCATTATCTTATGTAGGGGAAGTTGGGATTTATACCACGACCCACTGCCATTTTCATTGTCTCCAGGCACTCTGGCAGATCTAAAAGAGAGGGAGGGTGGATAATAAAGCAATGATCGAGTTTAGCAGGTATCTATAGCACATTGCTGCCGTTTTAATGCCGTTAGCAATGCACAAGGCCAGCAGCATTCTTGTTTTTAGGGTTTCATTGTCAGGGGGTAACTCACTGAACCCATCTTACCCATGCATCTATCCATTCTCTATGCTCCTTCGTCATCCCTACAAATATAGCATGTATGGCAATACCATTGTTGGCATTTTAGCCTGTGGTATTTAAAGCCAAATCTTGTGATGGAACAATTTACTGAGGCCTCAAAACATGCACTCGCCAGTAGCAACTGGCTTGCGATAACGGAATGTTGCCGAGTAAGGATTAGTGTGCTGTATGTGGGGAATTGAGGGGCAAGTGGCTTTTAATTTCAACTTGAAATCTGTACCCATAGCGTAGAGGCACTATAACAGTAGTTCTTACCATTGACAACTCCTTTAAATCTATGCCATCAACACTGAATTAATTAGAAGACCACTCAGTCCACTTGGGAAGATTCCTATAAGCCTCAGCCTGGAGCGCTGTACCTACTGCAGATTGTGAACACAGACCTAACACAATTGACACTTGCAGCATTTTACTCGGGTAGCCAGCTGTTCTCTGGGAGGTGAAAACTCACAATGTGTGGTTCAAGTTGCCTTTCGGATCAGGAGTGGAGGACACTGACCTGGGCTCGGTTGGTGTACAAGACCTGCATGTCCTTCAGTCGGTCCAAGCCTTCACTGTACCGAAGCACAGCAGTTTCATAATCCCCTTTGGCAAAGGCTTCATTGCCCATGGCCTTCAAAGCTGCAAAAAAAAAAAAAAGTTATGTTCAAGGGGGAATATAGTTGCATGTTAAGAAAAAAACGTAACTGTAGTATCTATGACCCGGAAAAGCACACACATCTGGACACCATAATGCTTCAAAAGGTCACGTCTAAAATGCTTACCCAATAGCCGTCTCCAGAACTTCCCAGTTATGTATCAATTATGCTTCCCTTCTGGCATCCGTGTAGTAGCCATAAACATGATTAGCTGAACGCTATAGTTTCAGAGTTTAAAATTGCTGGGAGCTATTTAGCTCCTGGGTAGGGCCTAAAAGAGCCAGGTTACCTTAACACAAACAGCTACCCCTTTGGCTCCCCAGGCCAACTGGTGCCACACCAGTATGTCTATCTGGATATTAACTCTATGTGTCTGAGTTTATGTAAAAAGAGGATTAGTAACCCTCTAGAGGAAATGTAAACATGAATGGTGATATGTACTGAACACAAAGTACTAGTTGCATCTCATTTGGAAGTTAGATGTGTGGTATACTATCTATAAGTGCCCCATTCTGCAGCAGAGAGAAAGACTGGGAAAAGTTACAGCACAGGAAAAGAGGTGGCAGAAGAGGTATTAACAGAAGTAGTGGCAAGGATAGGTAAAGAATAAATGGGAGGTAGCAGCAAGATGGAAGACATGATATAAAAGAAATGTAAAAAAAATAAAAGGGAAATCACTCTAAAGAGAATGTGAAAAGGGACAGATAGGTAAAGCAACATGGCAAGAGACAGGGGATTCAACAGAAATTGCAATAGAGTACAAAACATAGAACCAAAGCAATAGAAGTGGGCCTCAAGGCATGTGCATTCTGAGTGCATGCAAATTTGGATAAAAAGACAAGTTACGCCATCATGCAGGCACTCAATTTACGAGAGTGGACTTTAAAAGCTCCTGGGTCACATGACCAACTCCTGGTCAGAGCAAAATCCTGAAACCCACAAGCTACTTCAAGCTCCTGGTCTATGAATTCCTATTTTGAATCCTGAGTTTTGTGCTATTTTATTGGCTAGGCACACCTATTTTGACAGTAATGTGGGGCTTTTCTTAAAGATCATTTGGAATGAAAGTGATTGACGAGAGCATGATAAGAACTAGTTCTTACAATATTATCATGCTTATGAGAGCTATGTTTGGAGGAATCAGTGGAGTGTTTGATTGGTCGGTGAAGCAGGGTGCTGTGAGGAGTCAGGAATGAAACCCCGGCACAAGTCAGCCATGTTTTGGGTTAAAGACCTATTTCAAATAAAAGGGTTGGGAAAACGCCTCTCTGATCCTTCTCTAAAGGACATTTCCCAAACTAAACCAAAACGAAGGATCGGTCTGTGTCAGGGTGTCAAAATTAAACTGTCCTTGTGACCAAATGTTCTATTCTAACCCTCACACTAAAACTAAATTATAAATGTGAAATGGGAAATGTCTCTAACCTTTGAAGTTCTTGCACAAGTGTTCATAAAAGACACAAAAAAGTTCTCAATATCAGAAGAGTTCTTGTTCCACAAGAGGGTTCCGCTCCCTTGAATTTCTCTCCCTTGAAGTTTCAAAACAAAATGTTCGTTATACTGGAAGTGCTCTTTTTCCACAATGAGGTTCCCTTGCTCAGGGTTTCTCTTCCTTGAATGACAACAGTTTCTTGTGTTTTATAGCACTGTTACAGACAAAGCGTTCTAGCTTTGTAATTCTTTTTGGCAGAACTAGGCTTTTCTTTATATGCTTAACACAGTTCTAATATTTCTATACTTAAAAGTTCTCAACTCACTTGTCATTGCGTGGCGTACCCTCATGCCATGACTACTTCTTGTTACACACTTGTAATTGTGCCTGGTATACTTTCCTGCCAGGGCTTTTGTTCTTACACACTTGCAATTGACTGGTACACTTTTCTGGCAGGACTTCTGTTTCTTGCACACTTGTAGTTGCCTGGTATTTTCTCTGTCCTGGGCTCTTTGCATTCACAAGGGGTTGCCAACCATTTCCACAACTGTATATCCACTTAATTGGATATCGCATCCTCTTAATATACATTTCTTTTTGGTGCCTGCATGTATTTACATTCCATACATTCACACATGGATAAGGATTTTACTTCTCTTCACCTTTTTACTGTTTGTTCCTTTGTTTTCTCTCTTTCTGTGGTTCTTATAACTGGTATTGGTATTTGGTGCGGTTACTGATACACCTGGGGTCCCCACTACCATTGGGTTGAGTCACCGGTTCATGCTGGCATTCTCGGGCTCATTTGATGAAGGTATGCAGCTTGGTTACCTTTGTGACCATTTCCTGTTTCTCGTTTCACATGGCGTCTCTCCCACACATCTGCTTCCCCTCTGGCTCCAGTAAGCAAGGATTTGCAAGCGGCAGTCAGCGTATGCCCAGGAGTCTTCGTCTCTCTCCTGGCGTCTCGGCAGCATGACCCACTATCAGCGTCTACCCTCTTCTCTGCTGGTGAGCCAACCTGGCTCCACCATGCTTGCTTCTGCTTCTCTGTTCCTCGAGCATGTGAGACAGTTGAAACATCTTCTCACCAACAGTTGCCTCTTGCATTTCGGTTCCATCTGTTAAATTTCCCAGGCACAGGTACTTACGCGGAAAGACTACAACGCTAACTGGGCTTCTGGTTTACCCCCCTCTGTGCTACTCTTTCCCTCTTCTTCGTCCCAATACTTGAGGAAATATGGGGAAGAATTCCACTGTTGGTAGTTGATTTGTAAAGCTTGAATAATCATTTACAATAGATTTAAATGGTGACATATTGTTGGATGATTGAAAATTGGACCTGGAAAAGGTGGTCTTGTAATTTCTGACAAATAGATCAAGGTCGGAGGTTTGGCTCATTTGATGTGGTGAAAGGTTTAAGTAGGGGGAGGTGTAGTTGAATCGCAATAAGCCATGAAGGTTTTGGGTATGGGAAGATTATCCTCAAAGACAAAAATGGGGGATACCATTTCTCACCCGATGGAGTCATGCCATTTCTGGGAGGCTGTCTCCTCCTAATGTGATCCGCCTTCATTTTTCCGCGCCCAGGGTAAGGATCAGGTAGCGACTGCCGTCCCCCTGGTCACATGAGAGGAGGTTACTGCCAGGAGATCAGTGATGACTCCACTGAATTCATCACAGTGAATTACTGATCTATATGATGACTGACTACAACACACACACACACACACAGGTGAGACCCGAAGACAGTGTTATACACAAGTGCTATTGTAAGTGTTAGGTATGTTTTTCCAAAGTCCATTTAGGATTGGACTCTACAAGACATATCCCTTGGTTTGAGGGCCACAACTTCTAAAATAGGCCTATACTACCCAAGGTTGGTAGAGTGGCAGAGCAGCCAGGCTTATCTTAGGAGGAGGAATGCGAGCTGTAAATCAGTACACAGAAATCAGAACAGACATAGATACAAAGAAACACTTACACACTTGTAGTTATACCAAACATAGTGATTCAATTTATATATACACAAGGCAGTTATAAACTAAAGGAATATTGTATCAACTAGCAAGATGAAACATACATTTAGAATCATAAGGAAAAAATAAAGCAGGCAAGTACATTTATATATACTTTTCTTATCCACACACAGGTGGACTTCAGTTCAGGCCAGTAAAAGTACTTATTTTAAATTAACTCTGCATTATTCAACTATAGGTAACTTCAAGAATGTAAAGAGCAACAATCACAGGCAAGCAATACTTGTAGCAACTCCGTTTAGGCAGTCTTTTCCCCCCAACAAGGAAGGAGTTCTTCAGTTCAGGTTTGTAGGGGAACAAGAAATGCCAAAGCCAAGAGGGTTAGAAGATTTACTGTAAGGGAACCAGCAATGCCAAAATCAAAAGGAGAGCAATAGTCCCGACTCAAATCTTCTCAGCACAGGTATGTAACAAGTGTAAAAAGCAGAGTAGCTTAGAAGAAGCCTTCCTGTAAGGACACAGGCAAATAGGCTTGGGTGACTGAAAAGGGGTGAACTCCTAAACAGTAGAAATAGTGTTCCAAAAGCAAAGGAGCGACACAAACGGCTTAAGGTAAGTTTACCAAGAGTCCCACAGTACCTTGAGAGTGAAGAAGATGATGTAGCAGGACACCTTATGGATGCACGCTGAAAACCATTCTCCTGATCCTTGGTCATGGTGACGAAAGGGGGAACCTTTGATGGGCTCCTGCAGCAGTAGTCAGAAGAGGGACTCGCTAGCAAGTAATTCTTCTTACTCCTGCATCGGTTTGTGGTTTTGGCGACATTTTCTCATCCCCAGGAGCTAACGATCACAGCCGGTTGGAATCATCTGCTTTTCTCGGTCCTGCCCTCCGATGAGGGGATTCTAAGAAGAGGAATCAGGACCACATGGATGCCACAGAAGTTTCAGCAAGATTTGCCCATGGCAAAGCAATGCACTTCAAGGTGGTCGAGGTACCAGGGGTATTGCGAATCTGCAACCCTAGAAGGTCGCAGGATATTGAGAGATGGCTCAAATTGAAGAATGTCTTGAGGCTGATAATGCCCACCAGCCCAGAGGAGGAAGTTGTCCTTGGCGGAGCGTCCCTGTCTATTAAAAAACGAGGTCAGGACAGCAGTAATGCTCCTGCAGTCAGTGGAGGTGCTGCAGGCGTCTCTGGTCATCTTCTTGTTTGATGTTCCAGTGTCCCAAGAGCTGTGCCTTTTATGCAGGAACCCATTAATTCAGTCGTAAGGGCCTGTCAATAACCTGGGCGTGGCTGTCCCCACAGGATGGACAGCCACCCAGTTCAAACTGGTTCCAGCCACGCACACCCTCAGACAAAGGCCGGAGAGGTTTCAGGCTCCTCCCTCACTTCCTGCATCAGCAGACATGGAGCCTTGGCGGGCTTCACAAAGGGATCCCGCCAAAGGCAAAACTCTAAGATGACCCACCCCACTTGGAATCGAAGAAGAAGGGCCAAGAAGGAACACAAAAGAGAAATGATGATAAAAGAAGACTGGGGCCATTTTGGGAAAAGAAAACATCATGCAAATAACTAACACACAAATGGTAGAAAAGTGTTCCCTGCCACCAGCCATTTAGGTGTGTATGTTACTTTAACTATAAAAATTACAGGAGAAGTGGAAAAGGGGTTACGGCCTAGCCCCCTCAGCAGTCCACATAAGGTGGTGTTTGCTGATCCCACAAAAAGAAAGCTAAGATAAAAGTATCCTACTCTCCTTGAGAACAGTAGTTCTCATGGAAAAGTAATAGGAAATAAAAATGGGAGTCCAAGGGTCTAGGTGCTGTGTGCTGCAATAATCCATTACAGATGCCTGTAGTGAAATACTTGGAGGAAAGCATAATCCCATCAAAAGTCAAATGAATTACAGTAGCAGAAAAGAACAAGTTACTTAACCATGGTAATGTTCTTTCGACTGGATGTTCCTCCCATGTATTCCTCATCTTTGATATTCGATATCCTGCTTCAGCTTCTTCGTAATTTATTTTATGCAGAGGGCGCTGTGCGGCGATGCAGTCGACTCGATGTATCTCAGAGGCCTGCGTCTCCAGGATGATGTCATCGAAGGTATATATAGCACGCGCAGCGCCCGTTGGTTTCAGTTTTGTTTTTCTTATAGTAGAAATACTCGGATAACCACGGCAATTAACGTACTCAACTATGAAGGAGCGAAAGTTATAGCATGGGAAATTCTACTGTGGGGTAGGTTGGGAGGGCAATGAGGAATACCTTACCAAGGGTAAGTAACTTACTCTTCGAATGGATTGCGTCCTCCCACGTATTCCTCATCTTTGATAGACTCCCAAAGCAGTACTAGATTTGGTGGAGGGAGTAAGAATTTAGTTTATTAATGGTTTTCAAGAACCGAACGCAGGACTGCTTTTCCAAAGCTCCCATCCTGCCCGAGGGAAGACTCCAGGCAGTAATGTTTTGTGAACTTGTGAACAGTAGACCACGTTGCTGCCTCACAAATACTTTTTATCGGTAAACCCCTTTGCAGGGCTGTAGAGGTAGCCATGCCCCTGGTGGAATGGGCCCTTAATCCTTCAGGAGGATCCTTGCCTGCGAGTTTGTAACATTCAGAATTGCCAAAATGATCCACCTGGATAAAGTCTGTTTCCTATCAGCCTGACTCAGTTTGTGGCCTGTACAGCCAATGAAAAGCTGATCATCAATGCACAGTTTTGATAGCCTAGATACAAAAAGCTCTGCGAGGGTCCAACCTATGCAATCTCTCCTCCTCCTTAGCAGGATGAGGTGGGGGATAGAAAGAAGGTAAAACAGTTGTCCGCCCTATGTGAAAATCAGAAATTATTTTGGGTAAGAATGAATGCTTAACGCTCAGAACAACTCTATCCTTATGGAAGATAGTAAAGGGTGGCTTGGATGAAAGTGCCTGAAATTCAGTCACTTTACGGGCTGAAGTTAGAGCTACCAAGAGAAGGGTTTTAAAAGTTAACATCCTTAATGGACATGAGTGTAAAGGTTCAAAGGATGCACACATTAGACATTTTAGTACCAGATTAAGGTCCCAAATTGGAACCTGTAAAGGAGATGGGGAAACACATTGGTGAGTCCCTTTAGAAATTGTGTCACCAGTGTAATCTTGAAATATGAACATTCTTCAGACGAGCGCTTAAAGATGGACAGCTGCACTAAATAGCCCTTAATAGTTCCAACCTGAAGCCCCAGATTGGCTAAGGATATTAGAAAGGATAACACCTCAGGAGTTTTACACAGAAAAGCATCTACATTCTTGTCTCTGACCCGTTTCAGAATTTGTTCCAACAGCAACGGTACAAAAGACTTTGTTGCTGGCTGCCAAATTCTCCATTACATCATCGAGGAGGTCCCAATCCTTGCATCTTAGCCTCTCAGAAACCATGCGTGAAGGCTGAGTGTTTTGACCTCTGTCTTGACCTCTTGATGGAGAACCCGACCCTCCTCCCGCGAGAGAAGGTCCTCTCTTAGTGGAAGACATATTGGAGGTCAGATGGACATGTCCACATCCTCCTGGCCCAATCTGGGGCAACTAGCATCAAGTGTTTCCCGAACTTTCTCAACCTCCTGATCACATGAGGAATGACAGGGACTGGAGGAAATGCGTACAGGAGTGGAAACTCCCAGTCCACTATGAACGCGCCTCCTAGAGCTCCTCTTGGGGGGAAATTCCCTGGAGCAGTACAGTTCGCACATCCGGTTGACACTGGTGGCAAACAGATCCACATGAGGGGTTCCACAAAGGGTGAAGATCTCTTGAAGGACTTCCTGAGCTAGTCCCCACTCGTGGGAGACCATCTTATGCCTGCTCAGAGCATCTGACGCTGTGTTCTCTTCTCTGGCTAGGTGAACTGCCAACAGAGATTCCTTCTTAAATTGCCCAGTACCAGAGCTGCATTTCCTCTCTGCACAGTGGTAGTGACCCTACACCTCCTCTTTTGTTGAGGTAGTACATAGCCACTGTGTTGCCCGTCATTATCAGGACATTCTTTCCCTGCACAGAGGGCAGAAAGGCCTTCAGTGCTAGTCTGATTGCCCTCAGTTCCAAAAGATTGATATTTAGTTTGGACTCTGATGAAGACCAACGACTGCTGACTATCAGATCATTGGTGTTTGCTCCCCCACCCCGTGAGTGAGGCGTCCGTCACTACTGTTATCTCCAGCCATGGTTGCATGAAGGGTTCTCCCTTCAGAATGTTGTCCTTGCAGGCCCACCACAGAAGATCCAGGGCGACCCTGCTTGGAACTTGAAATAGGCCTGACATCTTTCCTGAGAACTGGCACCATTGAGTTCTGAGGGCCCATTGAAGGGATCTCATTCTCAGGCGGGCCTCCGATACCAGAAAAATGCGGAATGCGATGAGATTGAGCAACCTCAAAAAAAAAATCGAAGGCCGGTAGACACTGGGCACTTTGAATTTTGGATACCATCTGTAGAATGTCTTGAGCCATCACCTCAGGCGGCGAGCTCTTTCCCCAAGATGTATCTAGTACAGCTCTGATGAACTGGAGCTTTTGAGAAGGTGTCATATGTGACTATCGTAATGGAGGGAGAAGCCCAGTCTGTGAAGAGAGTGGCAGGTGACGTTTAGATGATCCCGGACTTGTTCGGGAGAACGTGCCTTGATCAGCCAATCATCCAGGTAGGGGTAGATGTAAATCTCCCCTCTCCCCGAGACTCGCTGCCACCACCGCCATCAGTTTGGGTAAAACCCTTGGGCGGAGGTTAGTCCGAATGGCAGATCTCGAAATTGATAATGAGAACCGCCAACTGCGAACCTCTGGTATTTTTTGTGCTCGAGATGGATTGACACATGAAAAAAGCATCCTGAAGGTCCAATGACACCATCCAATCCTGGAGTTGGAGGGTCTGAAGATCTGCGAAAGTGTCACCATCTGGAACTTGTCCTTTCTGAGGAACCTGTTCAAGTATCTCAGTCCAAGATGGGTCTCAGTCCTCCATCCTTTTTGGGTATCAGGAAATATTTAGATGGGGTGCTCTGCGTGAACAGTACAGCGAGCATTGAGGGCGCAGCCGGTGTCGATGGGGCAGCTGGCAGTGGTGGCGCAGCTGGCGTTGATGCCGTCGAAGGTAACGCTGATGTCGGGGCCTTGGCTGGCGTTGATGGCTTGGATGGTGTCGACGACCTCGACTTGTGCTTATGTTTTCGGCTCGATCCTTCGATGACTGTTCATCGCATCGAGGCCTCGACGGCTCTCGATGAGGATCAGACTTTCGTGCAGGGCTTGAGGGCGCATGGGATTTGGGTCGAGCTTTTTCCTTAACGGCTTCTTTGGAAGGCGCTCTGCTTCTCAAATATTTTCAGCATTTCTGCTCAAATATTCCCATTCGGCAGATGTGGATTTTTCTGTGGGACAAGATACCCTCTCAGGGGAAGTGTCCGACGATGAAGTCGAAGAAGGCGACCTATGGTGCCTCTTTTTGGACTTCCTCAATGACGATGAGGAGTGGTGGGAGCCACTCCTCAATCTCGATCTTTTAACTTTCTTCCTCCGAAGAGAGTCGCCTTGCGACTCGTCGGTTGAAGGTTTTTTGGTCGGGGTAGATGTTTTGGGGTTTCAACCTACTGCCAATTTCTCCTTTCGCTCCTTCAGGGCCTTTCTGGTCATCGACTGCCACTTGGAGCAGGCCGAGGTCCAATGCTCCACCCCGTAACACAATATGCTTGAACCGGTATTCGGGGTAGTCAGTGTCAACAAAGAAGACATACTTGCGTATGAAGTAATGAAGCACGCCGTATTTCTCGAAGCAATAGCATTCACAGAAGAATTTAACTGAAGCCAACGGGCGCTGCACGTGCTATATATTCCTTGGATGACATCATCCTCGAGACGGAGGCCCTCGAGGAACTTTGAGTCGACTGCATCGATGCACAGCGCCCTCTGCCAACATTCTTTGCCAAAGCAGCTGAAGCTGGATATCGAATATCAAAGATGAGGAATATGTGGGAGGACACAATCCATTTGAAATAGGGTTCCCATCTCAGAGGAAAAAACAATGATTGAGTGGTAAAGGTCCCACTCGCTCAGTAGAACAAAGCAAAAAATCCCAGAAGTCCAGCAAAAGTGCTGGGGGTCTCTCAGGTTGAGGGGAATTGGCACAAGAAATAACAATTCTCCCTAACAGTCAGCACTATGCTCTGCAGCTCCGCTTTTTAAGTTAGAGGAGTACAAAGTGGCCAAGCACGGCCCTCATCCAGTTTATGTCTGCATTCAGGTCATGATTGGGGGGTGAATGCCTGTGGCAGAGGACTGTTGGGAGGTCTATAGTGAGAAAAGAGATGGATAGTAAAAATGCTTGGTGTACACAATGTCGTTTTACTTAGATTATACTAAACTTAAGGGGAATCCCCAAGAACACCACCGTAGTGGTAGCTCTACCTTGCTTAGAGAAATAAGCAACACTTTAAACAAAATGTAGTTAGCTACCATCAACAGTCACAAACATTAAACTAGTGCTGTGTCTCAATATACATATACAAAAATAAGCATAAATATCTAATATCACTCGTAATTAAAAACATATATATCAACGGTGACAACAAAAAAGGGGGGACCTACTAAGTGCTATGAATCTAATTCTAGGATTGCTAATAGATGTTTCACTACATTTCTCCATTTGATGACTAACCTGTTTCACTGATTTTGAATCTCCTGGATTTCCAACTCTTGCTTTACCACACACAGATATTGAAAGTATTGCATGTGAATTTGCCAAGTACTGCTTAACTGTCTCAAAGCTAAAGTGTAGGGGTTATGTACAGAACCCCCGGCACCAGCCCACTCAGTAGTGGGTATATGTATGTGTGTATATCTATCTATATATTTGATAGTGGCTGTTTGATAATACCTAGCTGAGGTTTTCATTGCTTAGAGTGTATACAAAGGGCTAATAAATAGTTGTATATGTTTGTACTCTTCTGTCTAATTGGAATTATCTAAGCGCTCTTTGTCTCGCTGTAGCCCTTGACCACCTTCGCAGCCCTCTTGTCTAAGACATACCCCTCTGCTGCCCTGCCTTTATTGGGTTTGACTGCACTTTAGTACCTTCCTGTTCCCCATAAAAGGTTGGGCTCTCAATCCATGTCCAGGTATTATCCTCCCTGAATTAACAATGACTCTTTGCTGGGCAACCAGGATGTTCTTGCATCCAGTGCATGGCAAGAGAAGTGTGTGAGGCCACAGAGGAAAAGAGCAGACAAATAAATGGGGTATCTTCTGTAGTCCTTGCGCAGAAGACAGCGGCCTGATGGGGTACGCAGTGGGGGAAGACTGCAGGCTGAACCTGGGGTGAGTAATCGTTGAATGTGGGCGAAAGGTTGTGGTAGGGACATATGGAGGATGTTCCAGGTTGGGGGCGAGTAGTTCCCGAGAAAAGAAGCAAAATATTAGTAAAAGAGATCTGCCCAAAACCATTCAGCACAGTCGGAGGCAGCACAAAGATGTATATTTCGACATCAGCGTAGGAGGAGCATTTCGCAAATAGCACATGGGAAAGAGAAGCTTGCAGTGGAAACATTGCACAATGATCAAAAGGAACCATCTGTAAAACTGCACACAGTCTCTATAAATCAGGCGTTTGCAAAGTTCTGTAATCATCATCCTGTTTGTTGTGACAAACTCCCATGATTGTCTGCACTGTATTGATGTACTATTCTGGTGTTCTGGGTGGGGTGAGAAAGGGGCACCTCATATCAATTTGGGCCCATCATCTTCTAGATTGGGGAGGTTATGTACCAATCTAGAAGATGATGGGCCCCAAGTGGATATGAGGTGCCACTGTTCACCCTCACTGGACCACCATCACAGGGCAGAGTTCAGTCACAATCCGCCTGATAGATCATCCACCTCTTTGGGAATGTTTGCTGCCTTAGGAACACAGAATCATCGGACATAAAATCAGGGAAGTTAGCGGTTGCCAATCCCGACAGAACACCCATTGCAATGACTCAGGGGAATAAACAGACCTCAAAGGCATACATCTGGAAAGCATAGGCCATTTAGGAGAAGGGCTATTAGACTCTCTCCCACGGCACAGTAGTATTGATTCCACTGAAACAGTGAACCCTGTAGCTACTGAACCTTTTAAGGACACCAGCCAGCCATCACAAAAGGCATAAACTCTAAAACAGCTAACAGCAGATTGGCCAAGAGAGTCCACCGTGGGGGCAGGTTTAGGGCACGGCAACCAGTGAGCTAGCCACTCACGAGTAGTGACTACCCAGCCCAAAGTTCCACATCAGAACTGGAATCAAGCCGTCCTCAGGGTGAAGGCCACATTCAAATGCATACAACAGCTGCCTCAAAAGACAAACCTCCCTTAACCCAGATAGAAGCTAAAAGGCATGGTCGGGGTGTGGCAGGCACAGGAAGAACCCATAATCAGGCTCTAAGCCATGCTAGGCATAGGAGTCCAACAGCCAACCGCATCCAGCTAATACATCTTAATTTTATTTTTATTTGAATTTGTAAAGCGCTCACACAGCCCAGGGGCATCGAGGAGCTGTTACAGGAATATTTCGTAGTTGCGTATTTATAACACGCTTAACACCCTGAGGTTTCTAAGCGCTGACCCGTGGATCGAACCTGTGTTGCTTTGTGTCATCTTGTTTCCAAGTCAAGTATGTTGCCGCTGAGCTATCCTCCATGGATCTGAATCCACTGTTATCATCAGAGAGGTTGGAAGGGGAGAACACAACACTATAAAAGCACACAGCTGCAGTCTGTCCCTGTGAGTGATTGAGGAGGGAGCTGGAGATTGGGGAGACATTTGGAGCTGGTTGGAGTTGAGAGCAGGTGCCTGCTCAAGGCCACGGAACTGGAGGAGGGATCCAGATGGCTGGGCCACATCTGTAATAAAGGACTCCAGAGAATCGCTGAAACAGGAGCAGAGCGAGTTGCCGGTACCAGATTGCAAGAGCCTGACAGAGGTACTAGGGCAAAGAGGATGGCCCAAGTAAGACATGTGGTGCTTAGAGGTGTGACTACAGTGACCTGAGGGGTGAATATCTTAAATGAGACAGTAATGCACAAGGAGAAAAGCTGAAAAGGGAGACACACACACACCACAATCGGTTTTACAATGCAGGTGAATGCTAAGTGCCTGTCTAGCGTATTCTAGCTCTTTTCCTAATATTCTTATGTATCAAACCCTGTTTCTCTCTCAAACCCAGGCTGGACCCTCCCTGGTTCAGAACTTTGCCTGTTAACCACTTGCTACTGTCCAGGGAGTGTTTTTGACCTTGTCCGGACTACTCCTGTGCAATACTCTTGGTTTAGAACTTTTGCAAGGAAGGAATGGTATGAACAGTATGACCTTACAAACACGAAAGGAGAGGTAAGAGGACAAAAACTTGCCCACTACTAGCGCATCCTCAAAATTAGGCGAAGCCTTGAACAGAAAACATAACAGTGCTAGGGGGCTATTAGCTCTATTTCAAGATTGAACCACAATGTGCTTTGCACAAGAACAAACCTTAGTTTATACAAACGAGTCAAATCCGTTTTACAAAAATATATCTAATAATTTTATTCCTTTAGAACAATGTTACAAAAAATCCTTGTGGACAGCAAGCATTTCAAAAATAGACAATGGTGTCTCAGGAAAAGTGCAGGTGCAGAAAATGAACACCATAAAAGATTATTAGGTATACTGGCAGACAAAAAAAGGGAGTGGAAGAAAGACTGTAGATAAACCAATAGTTATCCAAGTACCAAGTTCACTGATGTTGTGTTGTATAAATACCAAAACATAAATCACTTCATACACCGCATTCACCCTATTCAGAATTCAGACATACTCATTCTCTCATAAATTCCCAACATGTTTCTTTCTGATTGTGTTTGAAAAAAAAGCTAAACAGAAATACAAGAGGGGTTGTCTGCCGTCTACCAAATCTACTATCGCAAAAGCTAATTGTTAAAAATCAGCCTCTAAAATTGAACAGCTAAATAAACAAACTAACAATGCTGCAAACGAAATGCTATTGTGCATGATCAGTATTAAAGTCCAGTGGAATATGGACTCCAAACTTCAGGGTCCTGTGATTGGTCCACTGTGTTCTAGGTGCAAAGCAGCAGGAGGAGGATTCAATATCACTGTTGCCTTTGCAGGATTGCACAGGATGAAGACCGAGTGTCGGCAATGTTTAAACCCTGCACGCCTCAGCTGCAGGACTGGCAAGGAACTATCAGACTAATGGAGAGCACTTGTATCCATAAAGGTGGGCCACGGTACTTGTTCAGGCGGTGACTCCCGTCAAATATTCACTTTCTATGATCTAGGGTCGTGGCTGTCATATGTTAGTTGCATGTAATCCATAGAACTGAAGCTCATAAGTGCAATGACGCACCTTCTGTGATCTATATAATGGAAAGTGGAGGAACGTTTGCTGCGTCTACTTCGCGTACACCGCAATTTTCTACTGAATAGGTACGTTCGAATCTACGGGTGTGGCACCTTATTTCAAAGCGTCTTCTTAATGGTGTATACAATAATGAACACCAACTTGGACAAGAAATGAATCCAAACAAAGCGCATGGTGCTTGTCGGTCGATCCCGTGTGATGCGTTGAAGTCGGCAGTCGATCACGCTCACGGCGAAATGCTCGCTCTTCTTCCGTTCCGCGGCTAACGCTCGCGCTCCTCCACTGGTTTCGGGGCATCAACAGTATGACCGACACAAGTGACCACAGTTCAAGGTTGTTTGTTGAACTTGAAAAAGGTTTGAAAAATGCCTACCTAATCCTAAATCTAAGCAAGCTACGACCATTAGCGCCTTGATGCCACCAGGTCTTTGCCGCACTTTACAAATTCATTTACATTACATCAAATAATAATAACGCAGTCCTAGTGGTGTCTTGTCAAAGTAAAAGGGCCTATACTAATAAACCTATTGCCAATCCTTACCTCTAAATACAAATAGCGTGGGAAACAATGTTACGGAAAAGAAAGAAGTGTCCACAAAATGATATACAAGGATGTTCAAGCCGTTAGCCTCCCTTCCCAATGTTTTCAGCAGGGGACAAGATGGTACACTCAAGCTTAGCACAGTCTCTGGCTTCTGTAGCACGAGGATACAGTTCAATCATTAGCATCAGCATCAGGGTCTTCTGTGCCCAAGTCTCCTTGTCTTTCAAAGTCTCTTCATTAACAGGGCCGGATGCGAAAACTAAACAATAAGTTCTTTTCCTCTTTCAGATTTTCACAAGTACTCAATTTCTTAGGCGATTCACTATTCACCTCAGATCCCCCTCATCCGGGCCCAGATCCTTCTCTTATCACAATGCTTTCAATCTCGGGTGTCTCTGTTCACCCCGGTTCCAGCTCAGCAGGACCACTTCAATTTCACAATTCTTTATTACTTTTCACATAGCTATATGAAAACAAGTAGTCAATCTATAAGGAACCAAAATCATTGTATAAGGAAGTGTTGTTAGTGGATTCTGGAAAGAGCATTTTCTGAGATTAAGAAATATACCCTCCAAAATAAGGGTAAGCTATCCAGCTTCAAAATGTATTTGGATTGCCAATTGTATTCATTTGATTGTGTTACTGAAGACTAATTTGGAGTTATTTTTTTATCTAAATACTTTGTTTTCCTTTGTTTCCGTTTTATGAATTATATCTCAGGTATTATCTAACTAATTCTCTCCTGATGGTCCATTATACATTTTTGAATGGTGAAACACGTGTAGAGAGAATCTATTATTTTTTTTTTTTTTTGTTTTTGGCTTGTGAAACAAACCTTTAAAAAAGTTAAAAACAAATAAAATACAACATTGAAACCTTCAAGTGACATACAATTAAACTCATCCTGACAATGTACATTAAGTTTTTTTCCTTTCCTCCAAGCCACGAGTAATCCACATCATTCAGAACCGAAGAGCAAACACATTGGGCCTCATTCCGGGTTTGGAGCTAACCATGGAGTAATTAGCTCCATGGTTGCCTCCGAAACCGTCCCAAATCCGGCATGGTAAATGGAGTAATTACCGGTCCATTCCAGGGTTGGAGGGACCGGTAATTCCCCATTCACCTTTTGCCCTTCCCCATTCCCATTTCTGCCCCATAGGGCTCAATGGGAATGGGGAAGGAGGCAATTATGGCACGGTAAATTACGGTACCGTAATTACCTCCGAAGTACCTTTGCGGGTCCCCGCAAAGGGACCTCGGAATACGGAGGTATGGGATTACCGGCATCGGCACCCTTACCGGTGCCGGTAATGCCTTACCTCCAACCTCGGAATGACCCCCATTGAATTGTTAAAATATGGAGCCTAGCAAACTATCTCCACGGGTTGGTGTTCATTCATAGTGACTCAGACAGGGTGCAAAGTTACAGTGCGTTGACAGTTTACAAGATATTGCAGACATTTTTAAAAAATCGAATAACCGCCATCTTAAGTGATATCCCAGATCCATGCAGCATCTCTCACCATAGCATATCAGATATAACTGTCTCGATTGAATTAACAAACTTAGAGAAATGTTCTATTCTTTCTGTCATTAGTGACTTACAATCCATGAGTAAGTGACATAATGTTTCTTTATTTTTGGAGTCAATGCAGAACCTACAGGGAAACTCAGCTTTCCCGGCGTCTTTCTGACTTTTGCTGGAGCGAATTTCTAGGATCTCACCAGTGGCACAAACATTAAAGCAAAATCGCATTGTCTCATTGCGCATAGCACGACTGGGGTACTTCATTAAGTAAGGCTCCAAGTGATCAAGCACTTTCTGGTGTGTCACTAAATGACCATAAAGTTTAGAGCCAGCCACCTTTGCAGAAGTTTTAGCCCAGTCTGCATTTTGTAGCAATTTCTTTACGTGCATTGTGTTCTTTAATAATGTCTCCTTTTCCACTCCTAATTTATGAAAATATTTCTCACACAAAGCTTCCAAGTTTAGCAGGTGATCTAGACCTGGTTGGCCACTCTTTAGGCTTTCACCTACAATTCTATATAGGTTGTCGCCTGAGTCATTGATTAGTCTTCTATATAAGGATAATTTGCGCCATGACACCCAGAAGTTCCAGGTAATTAAACCTAATTCATATTGTATTACTTCCACTGGAACTGATTTTGGTAGCCAATACATGATTCCTTTTAATATTTTTGACTCAATTTTAGAGAGTTCTTTAGTAGCATCTTCTGAGAAAATTTCCGTTCCATAGACCTTTTTTGGCATCACTTTTAGTTTAAAATAGCGCAAAAATTGGTAGATTGAAAATTTGCCAAATTTATTATCTACTTTTTTTAGTTGTGCTGTTACAGGGCCCACTTTCTTCGTGAGATGTTCTCGGTACAGATATTGACTATGTTTGTCGAAGATTGGGAAGCCCAAGTATGTCATAGCTGAGTGCACACGTAATTTTTCATTACTTAAGAACCAGGAATGTTTTTTCCCCGTTTTGTATTCCTTTTTATTTGATAAGGTCATAATGATAGTTTTGGCTCCATTAATGGTAAGTTTATTTGTGCTTGTGTATGTATGGAAAGACGTTATCAGGCGATGTAAGCCTTTAGGGGACTGGTCTAGCAAGAGGAAGTCATCGGCATACGCTATCCATGCCACTTTCGTATTACCTATTTTTGGAGGAATGAAAGCACTGTTGTCTAGGCTGTTCCCCACATCCGATACGTAGAGGTTAAAAAGGGTTGAGGCAAAAAGGCAGCCCTGTTTTAGGCCGTTCTGAATTTCTATCGGGGTCGAGAGAAGACCGTCGATGTTTAGCCTTATTTGGACTCGGGAGTGGAGATGAAGATGGATTAGAATCGATAGTAGATTTTCGGGAATGTCCAACGATCTTAATTTTCCCCAGAGTATGTTTCTGTCCACACTATCAAAGGCCATACTTAAGTCCATAGCCGCTAGATATACAGGAGTGGCATCTCTTGTCTGAGTCCGATGTTGAAGAGTTGTTAAGATTATGCCGCCCACTTCTGTCCCAATCTCTTTTCTGAAACCATATTGGATGGGGCATAAAATGGATTTGTTTTTTATCCATTGATTAATTTCTCTCAGTACTAGTCCCGCAAAGATCTTTGAATCCGCGTCAAGTATGGCGATCAGACGGTAATTTTTGGGCAGGCTCCCCTCCCCTTTTTTAAAAATCGGAATAATGTAGGATGAGTGCCATGTTTTTGGGATGCTTCTTGTTGCAATAATGTCTTTGAACAAGAAGTGCAGGGCTTTTTCCCAATTGGTTGAGTTTGCTTTGAATACCACATCCGAAAGACCATTAGGTCCTGCTGTTCTTGAGGAGCTTGCTAACTTTATCTGGGACTAAATGTCTGTAACACTAAAGCTTAGCTGCCATGGTGCGGATAGGATCTTGGTCCAATTGTTACTTAGATCTACTTTGTTATAAATCAGGCCAAAGTGACCCTTCCAGTCCTGTTCAGAGATTGGATTTATTTGCATGACGATTGCAGCAATTCCAAGTAGTTAATTATGAGCCAAAACTGTTGCGAGGTGCCATCTCTTAAGGCCGATATCATCCCCTCTTTGTCAGTTTGATAGAGTGAGTGATTTATAGCCCCTCAACCAGTTTTTATATTTCTGTTTCAATTTTTTGGTTTTAGCTTCGAGAAGTACCAGGTCAGGGCATGATCTACTGAGCAGCCTAATTTCTTTTTGCAGGCAAGTCTCATCATAGATGTGATGGTGTTTGCTAACCCTTGTTAGAGCCTTTTTGGGGTTTATGGTCAGAATAGACTCTAAGGTGGATCCTACAAAGGTCCGAAAGTTATTGTGAGTTAAGAATATCCGTTTGTCCTCGATTGTGGTTTCGTCAAGAATTTTTAGAAAAATCCTATTGGCTGACTTGATGTTACCCTCATGCCATTTTACTCTTGTTCTTGACAAATTAACTTCAAAATTTGCACTAATTCCTAAGTCTTCTGGGGGCGGTCTCCATAACAATATAGAAATCGCAGGCATACTGTGGTCACTATATTTTGATTTAAGTGTCTCAAAATTTGCGACTGACTCCAATAAGAATTGCGAGATAAATATGTAATCTATAGTGGATGAGTGGATCCCGTTCGACCAAGTAGGGGAGGGGCAGCCCTTTTTTGTTGTCGTGCAGGGCGAGGATAAGCCCCAGTCCGTAAGAAATTTGAACCATTGCTTGCCTTGCTTTAATTTTCAAGCGTCTCTCCCTATGTCAAGGAGAGACGAATGGTGGGAAAAGTCTGGTTCCTGTTCTGTATATATGTGAGGAGTGAGGTCCGCATTTAGGTCACCAGCGACCATGATTTGCAGGCCAGAGTGATTAGACATTTAATCTGAGACATGTTCCTGCAAGAGTAATAAGGCATCTTCTAGATTGTCTTTGGCAGGCCAGTAAATGTTAATTAGTAGGGAGATTATGTCTTTACGAGGGACTATGTCGAGTAGTACTGACAAGAAACCTGTTGCCACCAGTTTGCATTTGCAGACTTTTAAGGGGCCCTTGATCTGAATAGCAGTAAGAAGTCCCCCGAAGGGGCGGCACAAAGGGCCCTGTGAGGCCAAGTCCTGGTAGCATTGATAGCCGTCCAGTATAAAGGGTCCTGTCATCCAAGTCTCCTGTAAGCAGATCACTGAGTATTGAGTTAATTTTTCAAAGATTTCGTGCAAGTTTAAAAGGTGCATGTGCCCCCTGGAGTTCCATGAGAGTGTCGATAGAATACTTAATTTAAAAGGAGGGAGCCTTCATGTCCCTTAATTGGGCGATTGAGTCTCTCAGGGATAGGGCTAGCCATCTCAAGCTCGATTCCTCTATAGCTGGTTCACTATGGTTAAACTGGTTCGCTTTCTCCCTCACTCTATCCATCGTATTACTCGGTTTTTCACAATAATGTGTCGATCTAGTGTCCTTGAGAAAGGGTATCAAATTCTATTGAATTCATCAGAGACGGTTAAGAATGTTTCATACATGGTTCTGGTGAGTAGAAGAACCAAGCGGACACAGTCAAGCCGTTCTGGATGAATAAAGTCCACCAGTTTATTGTCTGCCGAGGAGATCGTTCTCAGTAACTCAATTTCATTACACAATGAAAGGACTCTGCCTCTTGTTAGGGAGGACGGGCCATCATGCTCAAATAAATAGTATTGAATTAGACTTGGGTACTCGGGATGGATAGGCTTTCTCCATTGTGTCTGGTCCATGTTATATTTAGACAAGTTGTTAACTATTTGGGCATTGTGGAAAGCCTCACCCTCCTTCTCTGGCTGGGATACCCGAGAATGGGGCTGATTTTCAAGAGTCCCCTTATTCGGAAGTTCTCTCCCCATTAGATTGTTGGTTGGTTGGGAATTAATTGTTGGATAGCCTGGAGACTTCTCTCCTAATTTGTCTGGCAGGCCATATCTTCTTAGGTTCGTCGTGTGGGTGGACCCTTCCTTAGTATTTCTTGCTACCTCTTGTTCTTGAAGTAGCGATTGCAGGATTGTTTTGATCACGTGTTCTGCTTCTTTATCGGCTGGTTCTTTAAGAGCTCTTGACAATCCTGAGCCATTCATTGCCAGCTCAACTGACGTCTCACCAGGCAATCCAATATCCAATCTTTGAATGTTCTTGTTGTGCCAAGGTTATAATCTCCATGTTGTTCCCTCCCTCTTCGTTTGTTTGTAGCAATGGAATTAGCTCCTTCCTGATTTCAGGGGGGTGGGGGTGAGCCCGAGTTGGCGGTTGGCCTCCAGCTGCTAGAGAGGTTGCCAGCAGTTTTCTGGAAGTCTCTATTGTCCTCTAGATTTTTACAGGGGCTTTTTAGACTTTTTAAGTTCAATGTTTTTGAATGTAGGGAGACACGTTTAGGTGGTATAGGTCTGAGTAAAGGGCCGTCCATTGAAAGAAAAGCTACTTCCCTATCCTCAAGAAGCACGTTTCTTGAAGGTATTTGTACAATCAATTGTTCTTTTTCAGAGGGCTTTCCCTTAGATTTTTTAAAGAAAGTAGGTTTTTTTTGAGAGTTAGCTGAAAACTGTTCAACCAGTAATGATTTTTGTTTCCCCTTGGAGTTTTTGGAATAAGTCTTTGACTTTAAGACTGCGGTGAGGGTATTACAGGCCAGCTGTCCACCCTCCCTGGGGCATAGGGAGTTACCCTCTGCCTCTTCCATTAATTTATTCTGGCTTTCTACTGTTGGCGATTTAGATTTAGTAATGGTGTTAGCCATCCCCAGAGCTTTTTTACTTGCTTCATTTAGTTGGGTTAGATCAAAGGTGCCCTCTTCTCGAGGATATGCCTCTTCCGATGTATTTACGAAGTTCCCTTTTTTCTTATTCCTCGGTGCAGAAAATATTTCTTTTTCAGGTGCACATTCTTTTTTAGGTTTTCGTTTTAGGGCCTTCATGTAGAGTCTTTTCTCCTTTCATGAGACGAAATATTTAGGATTACTATCCTCATTTGTCTCCTGATTTTTTGTTTTTATGTCAGCCTTTCTGGCAGATTCGCAAGCCTCTTCTCTTCTTCCATGATGTTTGTCAGTGAGGAAGGGCTATTTGGTTTTTCTAGATTTCCTGATCTATTCTTTGGTGGGTGTTCCAAGGGAATCGATTGGGTGGATATGGCCTCTAGTTGGGTGTAAATGGCTTCCAATATTGCTGATTGGGCAAAATGTTCGTTAGCCAGTTTTTCCATTAAGGCAAGATCTTCAAGGTTCTTGTTAGGTCGTTTAGGAGTGGTATATGGGACCTCAAATTTTTGTGACTTAATCGTACAGTCTAAGAGAGGCTCTGTTTGAGTAGAAGTTTCGTGTGAGAAGCTTTCAGAAGTTCGCAAGCCTTTTCATAGTTTGTGTATTTGGAGAGGATCGGGGATTGGGACGGTTTTGATGATGTTCAAAAGGTCCTTTGAAAAGTTAAGGGCTTCAAGTTTGCTTACCATCTAGAAGGTAGAGCCATAAAAGTGTACTCTGACCAGGCCAACGCTCCCCCTACCACCATAAGCTGTGGAGTTCCACAAGGGTCATGCACTGCACCAACCCTCTACAACCTCTTCACTAAACCCCTCTTTGACTTACTGGACTCTCTGCATAGCCTACACAAACTATGCAGATGACACAAGTTCTCCTCCCCCTCATTGGAGACTATGTCCAAGACACAAAAGCTCTCCTCAACCTCTAGACCACGATCCAAACCTGGATGGCTATTAATGGTCTTTGCCTTAACGGCGACAAAAGAGAGATCATCATCCTGGCCCCAGCTAAACTCTATCCAAGCTCAGCCAAGAATACTCACACATGACCATTAACATTAGCATACCTGTCTCCTCTGCCTTGAAGACCCTAGGAGTCTACCTAGATGCTACACTCTCCATGACAAGACAAGTCAGCGCTATCTCCTCTTCATCTGCACTGACCACCAAAGTCATCTATGCCATAAAACCCTACCTTACCACTCCTAACTGCCTCTCCATCGCTAGAGCCACCATAGGAGCCAGACTAGATTATTGCAACACCCTTTTAGCCGGCACATCATCCAAAAATCTAATCAAGCTCCAAATAGTGCAAAACAATGCGCTCCATGCTGTTCTACACATCCCCAAATTTGACCATCTATTGCAGGCCCGAAGAAATGCTCACTGGCTCCCAGTTAAGATAAGAATCAATTTCAAAATACTCACACACAAATGCATCAATCACACTGCACCTTCCTATCTAACAGAAACCATAACCAGGAAATCTTCCCTCCATCCTACAAGAAGCCACCATGCCAACCTACTCCAAGTTCCTACCGTGAGAAGAGCCAAAGCTAGAGGCATTGGCTTCCCACACATAGCACCCAAGCTCTGGAATGACCTCCCCAACTCTCTCATAGATTAAGCCTATCTGTACTCTTTTCGCAAATCCCTCAAAACCATAATCTTTCCGCCCTCCCCCGCTGACATGAACTGTACCTTAATGTTTTGATGTCTGTATGTAACTAAAAATGCTACTGTAAAGCAAAATGCCTTGTAATCATTATCAAACCTCCTTTTGTAACCAGCCAATGTTTTATATATAACAGCGCCACGATGCCCACAGGTGGTTGTGTGCTTTAAAAATACGAATAAATACTATTGTAAGGACATCTATTAGCCTGTTATTTAGGCCCTTTATGTCCTGATGTGTGCGCTCATGCCCCTTGTCCAGGAGATTTAGGATCTGTGTTAGGACTGGGAAAGAGGCTTCTGCTTCCTTATGTTCTTGAAGAAATGAAGAGTCCAATGGGGGGACCACCCTGGGAGGGAAGTTAATATTTATGGGTGGGGGGAATGGCATGGGCTTGAGCATGATCTCATCTTTTGCCTAAAGTCTGGTTCTTCCGTGTCATACTGTGGAGAGCTGCTGCTCTTTAAGGACGGATTGGGAAGTTTTTCCAGGTGTGAGTCTGGTCGATGTGGCAGGGAAAACTCTATCCCTGGATTTAATGGGTTTCCGAGATCAAGTTTATGGAAGTGGACCTTGTCTCTCCCCCCCACACCCCTTGGTTGTATAGGAGTTGATGGGCCAAGGGATAGGCGAATGCGTTTGTCCAACTCGGTACTCGCCACCAAACCCATAATGGATGTGGCAAAATGGGGAATAGGTGGACAGTTGCCTTTCGAGAGAGACCAATTAGGGGCATGGATACAATCTTTAATGCTTAAAAAGCTTTGTTGTATTGAAAGCTCAGGATCAAGTACTGCCTTAAGGGGAAATACATTAGGCAACATGTTTTCATTTTCAGTCTGTCTGTCACCATGGGTACCTGAGATTTGATCATCAAACGTGTGGGAACTTACAGGTTTGGAGACTGCGTGTTCTAATTCCCCACTGTTGTCCAAAAAACTGCCTAGATTGCTTTCTGTGCAAACATCTTCATCCGTGTTTTTCATCAGGTCTTTGTTAGCCGTTGCTAATGCTCTCAATTTGCCACTACGCAGGGGGCCGCCATGTTTTAGTTAGTCGCTGCGGGGGGGGGGGGGGGGGCAGTCTTTAATCTTGTCCCTGCTACATTGCCCGCTGACTGTCAGTTGCTGGCCTTGATCTCGAGGCAGAGAAATGCCAAGATGGATCAGTGCATGGAGTTCTGGGGCCAGCTAGTCAGTAAATGGTGGACGTTCCCGCTATGAGTATGGTATGACAGTGAGAGCGGTTTGTGCTCTCTCTTTTTTTTTCTTATATGTGATAAACGTGTTAGGGTCTGGGTAGCAAATCTTGATTACAAAATTGCAAACAAACCGAAGATTTTTGTGTTAATATTAAGTTGAAAGCGATCATATGATTACCTTACACTTCTTATTACAGACAGCTTTTTTTTTAATGCCTTTTTTGTGTGACGTTCTATCACGCTATTGATTTTAAACAGTCAGGACTCAGGAAAACACTTACTCCTGTGCCCTAGTACGATATTTCTAGCAGTGTTTGGCTTATGCTAGAGTGTTCACATTTATGTGTAAATCAAGAGTTGCAAGTCTAAAACAGCTATTTTCCTTGGTTGTGAGTTCTTGTTGCACAGGACACTTGTCGGTTTCAGGTGATAGTCGGGCTGAGTGTAGGTTTTCAAAAACCGAGTAACGCGACTTCGCTTTAGCACAGTGAAAGTGGGAAAGCAAAGGAAAGAGCGTTGCAGGAGGGGCTGACAAGGCTGACATGCGCGGCTGTCGGCCAGACGAGCCAACGAAAACCAAACAGCTCTGACTTGGCTCACGACTTGATGCGCGCGCGCAGATGCGCGCAGGAGCCTTTAATAAGGAATTCTGGGAAAGTGGGCAGGGCTTATACCAAAATAGTCCTTTGTACAGAAGTCCACAGGAGGTCCTTGAGCAGGGTCTCGTGCCAGCAAACAGCTCTGACTTGGCTCTGTGAGAATCTATTGTAATCCAGAAATTAACTAAGAAATAGAAAAGTACCATCAGAATGCAAATAAACCATCTTTTGTCCAGCACATTGAAGTCCTTTTTTTCTTGATTCAACTGAAAAACACTAACAAAAAGGAAAAAATAATCTAAGTAGGTGCAAAAAAGAAGCTATCCCAGCCTCACTAATCACCAGTACTTTTCACATTTGCCACTTCTCAGCTGGATACCTAACAGAGACTTCAAATGAGCACCCACGTGGTACCAGATCACTTTGTGTACGGTATCGCATCTAAGCTTCCAAGTTCAATCCCTCATCTACTGTTTAATTATGTTTGCGTTGCTTGCCACATACACTTCATACACTGTTCTCTTCAGATTTCACTATACAATGGTGCCGCTTGCAACCTTGGCTTCAACACAGACCGGTTCAGTATCAGTCTCCCCAACTCACCGCCTGTGTTGACTTCAATGGCGCTGCTTTGTTGTAGGAGCCGAGGACAGTACCACAGCGGCAGACGATTCTCTCTGCCTAGACTATCGGCGCGGGAGAGCCCAGAATTCTTCAGCATTGATTTCTGGTCTTATGTTACCTATTCTTGAAGGTTCACAAAAGTAGTCTTTCGTTGAAAAGGTCAAGGGCACTTCCCTCCTTGCAATCCTCTTCGGCCTTCCCATCTTTCACCTTGTATTAAACTGCATACTTGGAACTGCTGCTTCCTCATATGCTTTGCCTTGCTCAGAGTGTGCTTTCGTACTCCGCCTTTTATCCATGTGGGGAAGTGTGATGGAAGTCAGGTGTGTGTGTAATGATCAGTAATTGCCTAACCCTACCTGACCATTGAATTGGGACACGTCAGGTATACGGCTCGGGTGTTAGTCCGTTTTCTCTCACAGTGAGCTGCCTGTGAGAAAGTGTTCGCGTTGGAAAAGGGGTTGGGGGTGTTGAGTTCCTAAGTATCCAACCTTTTTGGATGGGGTAAATGTATTACAAGGATCTGGTGTCCCACTTCCACTCCCTGAAGACCCCTCACCCAGGTGATCCTCGCCCACTGGTCCACCTCCAGGAACTGGATCCAAAAGTGATGGCCGTGTCCTGGCCACCTGAATGACAGATCCATAGGGACCAGCGGGTGAGACACCTTCAGGTTTCTCACACCATCTACCTATTGCCAACCACGGGCCACTTCCAAACACATGCCATTTGTCCGGCTTTTGGATTACCGATCATCTGCTTTGGACAATCGGACCATGGCTCGTTCCTTGTATTGGTGACTTGCCAGTCTTCCTAAACTTTGCATTCTCATTCCACCTGGGGCTCTTTGCCTGGATATGGACTTTTCCTCACATTGATTCAGTATCCTGGTTGATTCCTCTTCTGGGGAGAAGGTGGAATTCCTCCAGTGTCTTTGAAGTGTGTCAAATGCTAATAAGGTCTGGTCATAGCCCGCCTGTGGCTAACAAGCAACCAAGTTGGAAAAGTTTACATATCACTGTGTCAGCCTCTTTTGTCAGTTAATTTTAGTTAAAAGTTTCCATGCACCCTAATCACTACTTCCTCAAAAGATGTGGCAAAACAAGCTACCTTTTAGACGTTAAATCACTATTGCCAAATTCAACAGTTTGGTTTCCTTAAATATTCACACAAAATCATAGGAACATTTAATTTCACTCCTTCAGGTGCTATTTTAGAGTCACAACATAGGAAATGCAGGTCTAATTGCACTTTTAAAAATCTAACCACAGTATACACCAGCTACCCTTTTTTGTTGGCAAGACATAACACAGCCATCCGGAATGGAGAGAAATAATGAGAATAAGAGAACAAACCTGGACAATAATTGTGAAATTACAGAAAGAAAATATTCATGCAGAATCTGAATTTCAAAATACATAAGCAATGCTGACATTTAAAACTTATACAATTACCATTTGCTAAAGCTTCATTTTCTTTCCTCTTCTTGGCTCGTTCTCCGGCATCTTGTTCCAAAGCTGCCATGAAGCCACCTAATAGGAGAGACCTCAGGATGTGAGAAATGGCATTTGAGCCAGAGCTACTCATTAAATGCATATGTATTTTTGAGATGAAGGTAGGGAGGTCCCACCTAGTTATGGGTCCATCTGCCCAGACACTCTGAGTTGGCATTTCATAGACCAACATTAAATTGGAATTTCTTTATCTTTCTTGTTCATCTTCCTTTCATTACTGAAGGATCACATAAGGAACCTTTGGCCTGCGTTAGTGGATCTTGAGTCCATTTCCTTGAAATCCTAAGAATCAGGGGTACACCAATGCCAACAGAAGCAAAATATTGGGACTATTTTGAAGCCCTTTTGTGAGGCTGAATGGGAAACTGTGATTTGTTTCCATCTCAAGTGACGCAACACCTCCACAACCTTCCGGAATGTTTTCATATTTGTAAGATGCCAGGCAGTGAGATTTACCTCTGCATAAGCTATTACTACTGCTATATGATATTACTACTGCATTCCTTCGTCATTCAGATTTCCTGTAGTGGGACAGGACTTCCTGCAAAAATGATGCTGAGAAACTGTTGCAGTTTCAACTTGACCCTAACATGACAAATAGAGTGTGAGCTGGGGTACAATGACTCCACACTAAGTCCCAGAACAGAACAAGCATTAGCAAAGCAAACAGGCCTGGCTTTGTAAATGTAGACCGTAAGAAATCTTTGCAAATCCCCACAGGATAAAAAAGGCTTCTCCTCTACCTATGCAAAGCCAAACCTTATGGCTTTGCCAATATCCTGCATAGGAGTGGGACCCTGAAGACCAAAGCAAAATCAGCGTGAGGGATCACTCCAGGAAAGCAGGTTCTGGAGACTCAGCAAACAAAGAAAAGGAGCACATCAGCACAGTGGAGTTAACAAGGACGACCGGGAAGAGCAGATTAGGTCGAGTATTGGGCTCTCAATACACTTCAGGCAATGGTAGCTTTCAACACCAAAGCAAGGCGGAAACGCTGAAAATCAATGGTAAAATGTCTCACAGTGCAGCCACAGAATGCCGGCCCCAACCTATGAGGAAGACCCGCAGGAGGACAGAGGCAGCCCAAGCAGGACCTACAGTAGCTAAAAAATAAAACTGGAAACCAGCCCATGACATGGGGTCTAGCCAGTATGGCCAGCAGTGGTCCTTAAAATGCAGCTACAACCCCAAAACAGAGAGAGTCCTCCAGTGGCTAAGTAAGCTACCCTCCTTCTAACAAAATGTGATCAAAATTGAGTGTAGGCTAGGGGTATCCCCTATATCTACCCACACAAGGGTTGCATGGCTGGCCTCACAGCAATACCACGCGTACACAACAGTTAAGTTGCCTTGTGGTTTACCTAGACTAAAGAAGGCCCTTCAAGCAAGGCAGAGTAGGACTTTAAAAAATGCATTGGTATCCCAATGGCTACAAAAAAGGTACACTGTGCTACCAATGCAGCAAATCCACTTGCACCCTTGGTGGAGCCCAATCTAAATTACATCTACCACCAGGCTACTGTCTAAAATTAATGCAGGGTGATATAATCATTCTATGGACAAAATGGAGAGGGGGGGGCGCTTAGAAAGCACTCCTGTCCAAGAAGCCTTATGGCGAACCATAGAACCTTACACTTTAAAAGATAAAAATGATTGCAATTGCAGGGAGGAATGGTATAGGTCTCTCTGGTCAGCGATAATGCATAGGAAAATGCATGGTGAATAGAAACCTTGCATGAAGTGGAGATACATATGATAACAATAACATTGTCATTGTGTGCTACCATTTCAAGATGATGCCTATCCGAGTCTGTTTCAGTGGCGATACAATGGGCCAATGAAAGGCGTGCTCTGTATCATGGAGCACCAGTTTTTATGTATTGTGAGCCATGTCCTTCTAATCTTTAACCACATGAAGAGTAACAGTAGCAAAAACAGTTAATGCAGCACAAAAGTGGAAAACAAAATGTATGAATCATCCAAGGCTTCGATCTTAAGAGGAGATAAGGGGGATAAGGAACAGTTGAAACACATCCGTACATAAGAAAGGAATAGAAACACAGTAGATTACTGAAAACATACCCTTTATCCAAAATGTGTGCATAAAGGAAAAGATCCGCATTAAAGGCAAATACTATATTCAGAAATGTAGTGATAAAACCCAAGCCCCTAAGAAACATCTGATGACAATTCAAATAAGTAATAAACAATTTGTTCAGGTCAGTAAAAAGTTTCAGTACTTTAGGAAACAACAGGACGGAGAGAGTAGGCAGCTCTCAGTTATATGCAAGAACTGTCGAAGGTTACCAACGTTGTAGTGTAACTGCAGATGAGCAATCTAAAGGCAATGAGGGACTCAATCAGAGAAGATTCAGCTGAAAATGAAAAGTTCTCCAGGCGAGAGGATTACAGAGCAAGACCAGAGACCCAGAGGCAGAAGATGCTGAGGTCTGATTCCAATGATAGAGGGGCGCTGCAAAATCCCTGACTCACAAAAATGGGACCAGAGAAGGATTAAGGATTCTCCAAATGTAGGAAAGGCTTCTGGAGTGCTTTGCAGAAGCCCAGGAGACAAGGGTGCAGAGAAGAGTCCCAGGGTTGTGGTTTGCAGAACGGTGTATGCAGGCAGAGACCTTGGTTATGAAAGAACAGAGTAACAGCGGAGACGAGGTTGACACCCATCAAGCGTTCCAGCTTTTGTTTTTCAAATTTTTTCTGTACACTATGCATCTTAGAAGTCTCACACAATCATATGCTCTGGCTAAAGAATCCTAGGAATGTTTTGCTGGAATGGGGCAGCTTGCACCTTGGTGGGCATGATAGTTTGGAGCTGTGCCAGGGTGTGGAAGCTTCAATGATAATAGCCTATTTTGCCACAAGAGTGGAAGATGAATATATATGTCACTAACAAAAAACGTTGTTACATGGACGTTATGGTTACAGGAAAATCAAAAAACCAGTTATGGTAAGCTAAGCAACCATAACTTGCGCCACCAGTGTGCACTGCAAAGACTAACGCCCATGACATCATAGATGCCATCACAAATCTCATTGATGACAATCACTGATGACATCTCGTGTGGCCGCCCATTTTGTGTTCACTGACTTAAGCAGGCCAGGTGCTGCTTTTCTTCACTAACAGTCAGGAAGTAACAATTCAAAAGTTTCTATCTTTGTGTACGGCACCCTTCACATATGTTCTTGCACTACTTTCCTCAGGGTTCACTGACATATGATACATATGCATTTAGGGGATGAAGAAAGCGTAAAATACAGCATTCATTTCTGTGCATGACGATAATCAGTTATGTTATGAACAGTTTCTGGTAATACTGCTCCTTTTTTGCTTACTGTTATTTCCCTGTATATGCTCATATTTGTATGCATTGTGGTGTCATTATGTTTTCTGTGCAGTAGTGCAATTATGTAGTTATTAAGGCAATGGTAGCTACCTCTTACATGTTTCACAGTACCCGAAACTCTAAAACAAAAGCGTTCATGATTTTACTATGTAACAAGGGAAGATGTTCAAGATTACAATTCTATGGGGCATGGTGCAGACAATGGCTACGTGTCCACATGAGTTGGTTCATGCATGGCAAGGAAGTCTATAATACAATGGTGTGTATAGCAATGCATTGTGCAATGAACTACTTATCTCATTATAGTTCTTCCAATGATCTTTGATAGTTTTCTGCCACCATTACAATAACAATCCCTTGTGGAAACTTTCCATGAAAACTAAATGCACATGTGAGGTCATCAGTGATGTCATCAATGAGATTTGTGATAGAATCTTTGATGTGATGGGTGTTAGTCCTTACAGTGCACCCTGGTGACGCGAGTTATGGTTGCTTAGCTTACCATAACTGGCGAATTTTGGAGGGTTTTCAGTTTTACCTGTAACCATAACATCCCTGTAAAAACGTTTTTCCATCGAATTCCATAGGTTTTGCTAGTGCAACTTAACCATAATGTCCCTTTAACAACGTTTTTTGTTAGTGAATTTCATAGGTTTTTAGTAGGGCACTGTAACCAGAACGTTGCTTTTGCATAGTGTTCTCAGTAAAGGCGATAGTTTTTTAGTAGCGTATCTTAACCATAACGTCCGTTTAACAACGTGTTTTCAGAGAGTACCCACCGTAAAGTAGCAAGACCAGAACATCACTACAATGTAGTAAGCACACGGAAGTTTGTCTACTAACTGCATAGGTGCTGCAGTAAACAATAGTAGAAAGGCATAATGTCTAATTTATTACGGAGCAATGGCAAGCACCTTAGAGTGTCTGGAAGAAAAATCCCCTCATAACGCAATGACTTGCACTACTAACACCATTGGTACGCACAATACAGTGAAGCGTACATCATGTAATATATATTGCTATATGTACAGCAAACACATTTTCTTTTCTGTGAGAGAACATATTGGAAAGGAAAGCAAGGCAGCACAAGCAGCAACCCTTCCACAAAAGCATACGGCCATAGCAAAGGAAAGAAACTCTGTGCATAGCAAAAAGGACAGGTTGGAAGCCAAAGTGGAAACATTGGTGAACAACTGTGCCGGCTGAAAGGTTGCGTACAAGGGTGTATTATTGACAAAATGAAACAGCTCTAGCATACCTGCACGTGTACCCCTTCCCCATGTCAAAGGGCGCCATCCCCTCAAAATCCATGTGATGGGAGACGTTAAGGTGATACCTCAATGTCTTCCTCCCCTCACAACCAACTTGAGGGACTCCCCAATTCCCCACAATAAGCATCCACTTATGCTACCCCTTCCCGTTGCTAATGGTGTGTATGAATGTGTACAAGTAAACGTTAATAAGAGAAAGGTTGTTGCTTGTATATGTAATATTTTTTTTTGTTGAAAGGTTGTTCTCACTCAGCGGCACACTGGAATGACTGGAATTAAGAAAAGGGTAGGTGTCCTATGGACACCGCAGTTGCCCGGCCTATCCAGAATGACAATGGAGGCATCCGTACGACGCCTGCACGCTCTGCATGTCCACATGTTGTCCTCCACCTACGATAATGTGTGGGAGGGGACATTTGGTCGTTATGCAAGTACACGCATGTGTATCTGTTCCTCTGTGTCCTGGTAACACTGCCACTGTGCAGCATATGCGAACAAACGTTAAATAGGTTGAAGCGCCCACCACCGGCCTACAGGTATCTATACAGATTAACATCCCACCTGCTATACCCTATAAACAGCTAGTGTCTCCCAAAATGCTCGTCACACGTATGGTGCCCTATTGTTCAGTATAGAAGTGGCAGCAGTATGCACATGTGCACAACGTATTCCACCCTAAACGCATCCCGCGGACAGCAGTTCCAAAGGAGAGCAGTGGCAACGTCACCATGAGACCGCCTTATTTTGATGACCCGATCCGGACCCATGACAGTGGCAAAGTACAGTGTTGAGGAACGTAGGGAGTGTTTTTCGGAAAGTGCACACTCAAATACAACAGAATGGGCCCTTGTACATGTATTTAGGTTTCTGAACAATGTAGGCCTGTTTGCCGGGTGCAAGTTCTCCACAGCAGCCTTACAAAAGGCCACACCCCAGAGCTGCTCCGCAATCTGTTTGCAGCTTTTCAGAACACAGTAGCAGGCCATGTAGGTTTGGCGTGTAAGTGATGTTGGACCAAATGGGCTGTGCTACATTGCGTTTGCAAGTAAATGCAACCATGTCAGTCTGGTTCCGTGTGCACAGTAATGTAGAAAATTAAGAACGGCCCTTCCTGTGACCCACAGGTGTGATAGTCCCCACTGTCCCAATGTGATGGATAGCAAGCTGAAACCGGGAGTATGTGCATGTGCGTTTCCCCCAAGGACGGCGAGTGCCGTGCCCCAATAAAGAAGAAACATTCCTTCTTCCCTTTCTACTGTCTTCTTTCCAGCACGCCGTCATTGAGTATTGTTAAAAAGTTGTACATGCATCCACCAATAGCATTGAAGAGCTCCCCATGTAACAGTATCAGTTCTGCACAACAGTCCTCTGCGTACACACCACGCCCAGAAATGTTATTGCGCAATCCCTCTGCCTCCACAGTCCCATTTTCATTACCGGCATCCTGAAAGTTTCTGGATGTGGCTTTCGTGCTGCGTGTGGGTGTGGGGGAATAAATTGCAACCAGGGTATGGGTAGTTCGTTGTAAGGGGCAGCTCTGAAAAGAGCTTTTTTTTTTTAGATACTTCTAGAGAAACATTTTCTTTCAGTTTTTATTTGATTTTGTGTTTTTTTGTGCTCACATTATTACAGTAAACTCTTCAGCGCATCCTGTAGACGAGCAAAGAAAACTGCATTACCAATGGACAACAAAATGCCATTTGCTTGGAAGAACTCTGCATTTCCACAACTGATGGGGTCATTGTTGCAGAAGAACATCCCCCGAATGGACAAAAAAGTATGCATGCCTCTGTTGATGAGACCCCTTCCGACCTCTAGCTGGCGACAGCAAACATTGGAATAGATGCATAGTAATCTTGGTGGTATACATGAGAAAAGAACCTTGGCATCAATTTCAAGCTGGATAGGGGATTGGGTCTTCCATCGTAGATGTATAAAAGTTTTCTTTATTTTTGTTTACGTGCATGCAAGCAACTTTTTTAGTTTTTCTTTTTCTTTATATGCGTTTGTTTGCCTCTCCTCACGTTTTTACCACATTCTGGCCAATGCTTCTTGCACAGTGTAAAAGAAAACGGCATTGCCAATGGTGCTCAAATAAATACCACTTCTACGGAACCACTGCATATTTTGCGACCTCATGATCTCATAATGGGTGGAGAACATGCCAGCAGTCTGCATAAATTCACACATGCTTCTGTTTATAACACACCTTCCGACCTCTGGCTGGGGACAAATTACACCGGCATGGGCCAATACTCCTCTTGGTGGTATGCATGAGAAAACGACCTTGGGAGTAGAAGAAAATCTGCATCACTGCGTTCAGCAACCTCTTCAGGTGACGGATTAAACTTCCACATGACATGTAAGCCAAATTTAGACTTCCATAGTGCACCACGACAAAGTCTACGTTTGTCATGGTGGCCACATATCTGCAAAGGCAAACCATCCCGCCAAAACTGCAGTCACCTTGACAGCCCCAGAAGGCATCCACTCCTTCCAACCCGAAATTACCAGCAACGCCTCGTTGCACACAACACCTGTGCAGATGGTGCACAAAAGGTATCACAGACGATAAGCACTGTGCATCTCTCCATCTCAACCAACCTCACGACACAGTATTGGGAAGAAATGATACCGCCCCTTCCAGTCAACCACACCCTAAACACCTAATTGCCTATTTCCCACAATTCCATTTCCATGGCCACCATGCTCATAATAGCAGGATGTGGCACGTGCGCTTTCCCATCTACAGTGAGGGCCACGGCTCAGTAAAGCAGACACAATACTTCTTCCCTTTGCACTGGCATTTTTGCAGCACTCCCTCATTGGGTGCTGTCAAATTTTCAAACACGCATGCATCAATCACATACAAAACCTCTGCATTGCACACTATCAGTTCTGTACACCACACAATATTTACCATTAAATACTCTCAGTGCACGTTCCATTTGATTCCAAAGCCCCTCAACCAGAAAACTTCTGCTAAAGAATGCACGATTTCGGCATCCACAAAGATCCTGATGCGCACCGAGCACACCTTTGGCCATGCACACAACAGTGCAGCCCCTGCCCAAACCCACCACAACACTATGGATCCATGCATGCAACCATGTGAGCATCTACATTATGCACAAATGTAACATACGTAGCAGCACTTCTACCCAACTCCCCCACACCATAAAACACCCATTCATGAAAATGTGTCACAATTAGCAGAATCCACAAACATACCACAGCCTGCACCACCCCTACCCACTGCCATTCACAAAGTATTGTGTCACTGGCAACCTAAGCACAACATCTTCACAACATTGGGCCTACTTCAACAAATCTGCACACATCAGAGTAACCAAGCATGCTGCACTTCAACCATACCCTCTTGCATACTTACATTATATAAACACTGCACACTGTGGCCACACTGCACAACTTCTCACTGCACCATCTCCTGCCGTACACCAAATACTGTAGCATGTTGCAACTATCACCACAACCATGGAACGCACAAGACACACTTTTCAACTCACTTGTGCTGCTGTAGCACGTCTACAATGTGCTCCACAACTATTCTCCAAAGATCACCACCCTGTGCCTGATGCACTGTCAAACCTACATTGCTGCAGTGGGTGTGCTCCTTGCACATATTCCCCGCACCGTAATGCAACCATGCATGTCAGCATGTCACCAACTACCACTATGCACATACGCACCACTGGCACCAGCACTCCTACCCAGCCTCTGCACGGCAAAGGAGCTATACAGCGTAAAATGTAACAGTTACCATAATCTACAAACATTACACTGTCTCCGGCACCCCTACGCCCTTTCATTCACATACTATGGTCTTACCCACTTCCACTCAGAAAGTATTGTGTCACTGTCAACCTAACTACAAAATGTTCACAACATTGCCCCTACTCCAAGCAATCTGCACACAGCACAATATCCAAGCACATATAAACTGCACTTCAACCATACCCTCTTCCATACCGACAGTATGCAAACACTGCACCCAGTGCCCACACTGCATAACTTTTCACTGCACCATCTCCAACCACACATGAAAAACTTTACCATGCACTAACAGTGACCTCACCTGCGAAACCAATCATACACGCTTGGCAGCTCACTTCTGCTGCTCTATTGCGTCTAAAATGTGCTTCACAACCATTCTGTACAAGTCACCACCCTCTAACTGATGCAGAGTCAAAAATGCATTACTGCTGTGGGTGTGCTCAAGCCCTAGGCTCTTGAGTGCATGGCCTACGGCCTTCGGCCATGCACCCAATAGTCTAGGCCTTGAACACACCCACTGCAACATAATGCCACCATGCATGCCACCAACTCTGACAATCCACATACACACCTCTGCCACCAGCACTCCTACCGATCCTGCGCACGGCCATGGAGCTATGCAGCAATAAATTGCAACAGTTACCATGATGTAGAAAGAAAACACTGTCTCCTGCACCCCTGTGCACTTTCATTCACATACTATGGGCGTACCCACTTCCATTCACAAAGTACTGTGTCACTGGAACCTACCCACATACTGTTCGCAAAATTGGCCCTACTCCAACCAATCTGCAAACACCACACTATGCAAGCACCACCCTCCACCAGATGCAGAGTCAGACATACATTGCTGCGGTGGGTGTGCTGAAACCCTAGGCTATTGAGTGCATGCCCTACGGCCTACGGCCTTCGGCCATGCACCCAGTTCTCTAATCCTTCAACAGACCCACTGCTACTTCATGCATCCATGCATGGCACCATGTGCCCAACTACTGCAATCCATCCGCAGAGCACAGCCACCCGCGCTCCCACCCAACCTATGTCATATGCAATTCACTCTCCTTCTGAAAGTCATCTGCCACCACTCACCACGGAAAGAGGTTGCCGCAAACAGGTCACGGCACAAGCTATAGGGCCATTACGACAGCTGTCTCCAATCAGCACATAAAGTCGCCTGCTAGGTACCCGCGAAGTTACACAATATGCACGAATACTGCAGGCACTCCTCTGTCTTCTTCCACCTATTTACATATGTCACATGAACCACTTCTCACACCCCCATCCTTTCCCTCCCTTCTTGCCGCCAACACATGGCGTACCGTATATTTTCCAGACCCTTCCGCCGGCGCACTGTCCTCTGATACACCATGGCGGCGTTAGCCAAAAAATTTAGATGCACAGCACTCTTCCCTCCAGCTAACCACGAGCCACGTCCAAAGTTCTCCGACAGCATGCCGTTCTGCAAGCCAATGGCACTTCTGTTCGCGGAGCGAACAGGGAAAGTAGTCCGCAGAACCAGATATCACACATTTTTAGAGACATACATTTCAGTTGTTTGCAACAAAAGTACTGATCGGATTCCCACCAAACACACAAAAGCACACTTTCTGACCCAAGCCCCCAATCCTGCCGCAAATTTGGTGCAAATCCATCCAGCCTTTCGGGCTGTAGTAAATGGAAAAAAAGAAATTGGGCCCCCCTTTAATTTTGCCCCCTGAACGAAACCTTGCCTAACTTGGCAGACAAATTCAGACTAGGCCATATACTTTTTTTGCCAAGTTTGGAGAGGATTGCTGCAGGGGGATGGAAGTTATAAGCCGCCGACAAAAGTGGTCTTCCTATGAACTCATTGCTAAACTTAGCAACTTAACCATACACACCAGTAGATGAGGTTAGGGACTCAGGATTATAATGGTCACTTGAAAATAGAAATCAGCAGTAATCCTACTAGCATTCAACTATCTCCTAGACAAAACATCCAGGACAAGATTCAGAAGTGGACAATTTGGTCAAGTGGACATGGACAAAATACCCTGCAAAACTTTTTTAAATCAGTAGATAACCTCTTCACTTAAAAAAACAGGATATTGAGAACATAAGATGCTGCCTGTCTTTTGCACATCGTGTGCATGTGACACACTAGATGCCCCGGTTGCACTTGCAAAATACCACCTTATCTATTTTCAAGGTTTGTTCCTGCTTAGTGTAAACACAATTTAGCATATAGTAAGTGTAAGAAGAAGGCAGACCATTTTAGAGGTTAGCTTGACATACGAGACCCTCTGCGGGCAGCAAGTAGAAGAAAGTTCCTGTGGCCGGCTGTGGGAATTCTTTACTCTAACATTGTGATATTTGTAAATACTGTGAATACTGTGGCACTTACAAGGTGATCACATTTTATTTTTACAAATAAAAGGATTACTGTGAATAGTTTCTTTGTGACTCACTACTAAAGACAACAAGAAAGATATGGACAAATCCAAATTCTGAAACAAGGCCAGTCTATTTAACTCCATTTTTTAAGGGGGGGGATAACTCCTTATTTTAAGGGAGGGTGAGGTGTATGTATACATGAATGTTTCTTCTTGCTACGCCCCTGGATATCTCTAGCTGAACGATGTGTAATATCTTCATAAACAGAGCTGTACATGGCACAGAACTGTCAACATTAAATGATGAGCACAGTACTGTACCTTGACTCTGCTCCTCCATCTTCCAAATCCCACAGGTGCAGTTTGATGAACAGAAGGGAAAGAAAACAATGGAGAATTATGGTTTCCATAGGACCATGTGATTTCTGATAAATAATAAAATAGCAGAGGAAGAGCTGTTTTGTGGGATCCATTTTTAAAAGATGCAATACGCAAAAAGAAAGTAAGTCTTACAGGGGGAAGAGGAGAAGTCTGAGAGCTTGGTGAGGTGTTGACCAACATCTTATTAACTACGGTTCTGCAACCTTCGACTTCTTCAACCTGAGGCTTGGAGGCGATTCGTAGATCAGCATTACTGAAGGCTTTCTCTCTCACCAATGGGTCATCGGAGTTGAACCCTTGCACCAACATAGCTGTATACAATTACGAAGACAATTTGGTCATCAAAAAACCTACATGCTTTAAAAGAAGCTAACATCATCTTCAAAAATATTATGGTTGTGGTGGTGATACTGTCTCCATTAATGAACAGCTCTAAGATATGACTCATTCCACGCAGAGTGCTTTATAGACCATTTACCATACGGACAGTTCTTATGATTATTCAGAAACAGAGCTCACAAATCAAGATTACAATAAACAGGCAGTGTCCCTTTTTGAAGAACTTGTTGGGCGTGGACCCAAAGAAATTTGATAAACAATCCATCAAAAGAGTTTCAAACAACATAGAAGCAGTCCTAGCAGGTAAAACAAAGTAAGGTAAGGAGAACACAATGGTATTTTTAAGTACCCTTTTGACGAAATCCTGGCAGATCAAGAAGATAATTAAGCAGCACTGGCATATTATGAATAGTGACAGGAATACACTACAGAAAGCCACACTTGTTTTTAAGAAGAGCACTTCAATCCGAGACAAACTGGTGAGAAGCGACATCACTAAACAAGCTGTACCTCCCTCTCAGAATTTACGACTTGCACTTTAACCTTCCACCCATAGCTGGCCACACACAATGTAGTACATGCTCTGTGTGTCACTATGAATACTCGGAGAGAAATACAGAAGACAATTTGGGTCTACAATCCCCATGGGAAAAAAAAATATAGCTTCACCAACTGTAACACAACTGTGGTAGTTTACACCCTATTCTGTCCCTGCAACCTTACATACAATGGAAAAACAATTTTCTAAATAAAAACGTGGATTTGCGAACACCACCAGTGTATGCAGAACAATAATCTGACAGCACCTTTGGTCCATCACTACCTTGATAGAAATAATTCAGAAAAGAATACTTTTATTTTACCAAAAACAACATGTTGGGACTGAATGGGAGACTTTTTGCAATCATTATGCCATTAAATGTGTATTCCTTCACAGTGTGCCTGATGTGGCTATAGATTGTATGTACCACTCCTCACAGATGTGAATACCCGTATATACCCCACATGATAATCAAATAGTCATGCTCACACCAAATTAAATCCATGAGACATTCCAGATTAAGTATGGGCATTGTTAGGGAGAATTCTTAGAAATGTGCCAATTCCCTGCTACCTCAGAGACCCCAGGCTCTTTTGCTGGACGTTAGGACTTTTCATCTCTCATGTTATTTTAATGTGATTTATTCTCTACATTTCTTCTGACTTTGGAGTCAGACAAACTCCATAGGCATCATCTTTACATTGTGTCACATTGCACCTTCAGTGCAGTGGCACAGGAAAATCTTAGATTTCCCAAAGGTTTAAATACCTTCTCTTGGTGAAACTACTGTTTCCAAGAGCAGTGAAGTGAAATTGACTTTACCTACATGTTATAACTTTCTAGACCCAGCACACACTATCTTACAATAGGGTGCTGAAGGGGTTACTTAGTATCACCTTTGTCTAGTTTCTCATGTAACATTTTTATGTTACTCTTTCTACAATTAATGGCTGGCGGCAGTGGTTTACTTTTTTCTAACATTGTGTGTTTTTACTGCAGGCTGCATTCGCAGCCACGGTAAGGCACCCATGGGTGCCCATTTCGTCAAAATGGCCCTGGTGGTCTTTTTTGCCATTTTCTGTTGGAAAGGTCCTTCTGGAGATTTACTCTGCACGCCAAACCAGGTTTGGTCTCTTTGTTCGTTTTGTCTTTGGCCAGATTCACGAATGAAGCCTGCCTCTGGCTCCAGTATATCTGGCATAGGCAGGAAGTGAGGGAGGTGCCTGAAACTCCCTGTGCTTAATCCCCTTGGTTACAGGAATGCACCCAAAGGTGATTGGCCATCTGGCTGTCCGGCAAGGACAGCCACACTGCTGTGTGATTGACAGCTAGGCTGGAATGAATGGGAGAAACCTGCATAAAAGGCAAGGCTTTTTGGCTTGGAAGGCAGAGTCGACCACTGGACGAAGGAATCCAAAGAAGAACTTAGAAGAGACGCCTGCTGCAACCTCTGGACCACTGGTTTGCTCGGTGGAGCCCTGCTGCTAGGCTGAAGCTCCGAATTCACCTCGACTAGAGAAGCCCTGCAAGGACGACTTCTCCCTTTGAGTTGGTGGGACCAATACACTCCAAAGTAAGCCCGTCTGGACATCCTCGCGAAGCTGGTTGCATTTCCACTGCTGCTGCTGCTAGAACCAAAGAGCCAGGGGGAGGAAAACCAGATTGTGTGCGTTACTTTTAAGTTAGACCCGAGCGCGAGGACGATCCTCCGGACTTCCCTGTTGCAGGACTGACCAAGCCTGAGCCACCTCAACAGAGTGCTGGAACCCCAGAAGCAAGAAAAGTCTGAAGTAGTATCCGAGAACCGCAGTGTTGCTATTTGCTGTCAGACGCGAGGAGATGAAACACTGAAGAACCGCTGAATTGAAGTTTGCCCATTGCTGCCGCTGACCGTCCCATTGCAGAGCAGGAGTCCCCAGACGTCCTCCCTCTTGTCCCTACGACTGAGGCTCAGGTACAACAGGATCTGCAGAGCTGCACAGGAACAGAAGCCAGATAAAACCATTTCTTCTAACCAGAGGTACTGTAAAGTCTAAGAGAACTTACCTCTTGTTGTGTAGCCTTACTTGCTCTCAGTTGAGACCTGCCTTGGTTACCTTGCAGAGTTGCTAAAGCTTTGCCCCTCACAAGCCTCTCAGCTTGAGGCCCTTCAAGTGTTCTATTTTCTACAAACATTTCTACAAACATTGTGCAAGACTTTTTACCTACCTGCAAAAGAAGAAGATCTTCAGCTCCCCCTTGTCATTGTGCAATTAACATTGGCTGTCCTGGCTCCCTGAGTGACTCTTCTTACCTCTGACTCTGTGCTTTATCTTTTCCCCAGGAAAGGGTTAATTTACTCTGCTTTGGAAGGTGTTTAAAAGTACTTACCTGTTTATGAATTATTTGTTAACCTTTGTTTGATTCCTCTATTCTAAGTTTTTCACCAAACTCAGTATTGCTCTAAATGTACCAGTGATAAATCAATGTCCACAGTGTCCTAGCTATTTAAGTCACCTGAGGGTGTAGGAAGTGTCTGTGTGCCATCCCCAATGGGTATCATCTGATTTAGAGAAACAGGTGTTACATGTTTTGCTCCCTTTCTGAAGAAGGCTTATATAACTGACTGTGAAATAAATGAATAATTGTTTTATCAAGAAACCCTGAGTATAAGTGTTTATTTGGATAACTGTGTGGTAAAACTCACCGGGGTGCACAAAGGCCAACACATTACTTATTCCAGAATTATTAAACGGGTGCGAGAAAGGTGGCCTGAGGCAGTGCTTGCTGAACAACCTGATGCAACCATTGAGACGATGTATATCTCGGAGGGTGGGCATGAAATATCTTGCATATATGAGCTACAGGGGACTAGGGTGGGGAAGGAGCTGCTCCATCTGAGGCGAGACTGGAAAGAGGAGGTGGGAGAACCCATGTCGGATGGGCAATGGGATAGAGCCCAAAGGTATCATAAAACGGTGTACCGAAACGCGAGGCTTCAGCAGATTCAATTATATGTCACTCATAGAGCATATATGACCCCCAGTAAAATTGGCAGGTTTGGTGGCTCGGTGTTACAGAAATGCCCTAGGTGCGGGGAGGAGGAATCTGGGATGCTACACATGTTCTGGGCTTGCCCGGAGGTGGGAAGGTTTTGGACAGAGCTGAAGATACGCTTAGCAGGAAAAGGGATTACGCTGGATGTGGAGTCAGCTTGGGCATGCATGCTTGGGGGTTTTACTAGACCACGCAACCTGAGGCACATTAGTAAGATGAAAGACCTGGCCTACATCCTGGCCAAACGGAGAATTGCATGTGCTGGAAAGCAGCCCAACGGCCAAGAATTGAGATTTGGTGGGCAGACCTCATGAAGTGGGCAGAGGCAGAAACGGCTGCCTGGTATGAAGCAGTCAGCAGGGGTGGGGGGAGGAGGAGGTTGGACCCCAAATAGCATTGAGACAATTGGTGGCCTTGATGGTGGGACCCTCCCAGGCCGACCATAGTGATAATGTTACGGAAGAGATAATGGCAGTAGATATGCCTGAAGATAAGCAGGACGATGACATGGATACAGGGGCTCGAGTTAAAGGGGTCGGAGGGGGGGAGGACCGAAAAGCGCACTTTGTAATGTAATGTCATGAAGCTTAAACACAGAAGTCCTCCTTGTTTGTAATGTTTGGAGTGTTGTTTATAAAAAAAAAAATTTAAACAAAAAAACAACAAAAACAAACTGTGTGGTAAAACTCTGTCACAACCTTACTGCTCACATTGACCCCTCTTGAGATAAGCCTGGCTGCTCTGCCACACTACCAACTTGTGTAGTTCAGACTTATACCAAAGGTTGAGTCCCTTTTGCCAGGAGATCAGGGTTATTGTAGTGCACACCCAAAGGGTACTGCATACAATCTTGCCTAACAGGTATATTGAGTAATATAGCAGTGTGTACTTATCGTCACTTTTATGCATAAAATGTGTTCATCTACATCATATGGCCTTAATAAGTATAAATGATACACAAGAGCGGCGAGGCTTTCTCTTGTGAATTTATTTACTATGGATTATTCTGTCATTATGTGGAATTACGGGGCCAATGATAACTTGTTTACATTCTCGTCAGTTATGAAATGCATACGGAGGGATCTCACACCAACGGGTTGTTGTCATACACAGGCACTTTTTGCGGTTCCCTCGAAATATAAAGAATGCAGTATATACAGTAACTGCCTTTTGCCACCTGTGCTCAAGAGAACGATTGGATCCGACAATGACCTGCTAAGGTATGTCACCCCTTAGGTCACCTGGCTACATTTTCCTGCAATGGAGGTTATATACCTCCGAACTGCCATAATCTTCACATAATTATTTTAGAAATCATTTTTCTAATTACATACGTTTTAAAGCAAATAATAAAAAAAGGTTTGTAGGTTGTAGACCTGCATCACTGCACAGCTATGGCCACTAGAGGACAGTGTTGCATGTATTTATTATGTTCCCCCTCCTCTGTGTGAGCCTGTGCATACAATCCTACAATCAATTCGCTTTCAAAACAGGAATTCAGGTTTTAAATAGAACATTCATTATGCCTCTATAGGATGTTCTTCTTGAATTGGTGCATTGAGGTATCCGGGGGAGTGAGAATACCTACCCGAATAATAAAGGCTGCGGAATTGTATTCCTATCCCCCACCGTATTTGGCATATGACGTATTAATCAGTCCTCTTACTTGATTGCCTTCCCAAATATATTTAAGAGTAATGAAGTTCTATGAATGCCTTAGAGGAATGAAACATTTTGGCATGGAAATAGAAACTTACGTTTAACATTACAGAACGAGAACTATTGAATATCTGAATGTTCTCTTATCTGTTTAAAATCAGTACTATAATAATATCCAAACAGCTTCATCAAGTGAGACAATGTATACAGACTAAGAGCCATTTGTTTGGCATAAGACACACTACCAGGCGATTCTAGGATTAGGCAGATGATTATGATCATATAGCAATTTAGTTATTAGCACTTGAGGGTTACCCTCCTTTTTGTTAACGTTTTGTCACCAAAATGTATACGTTTTACACATGTAACTGTTTTTTCTTTATGCCTTTGTAATAAATGTATATGTATGAATTATTCATGTATATTTATTTTTGTGACATCTGTGATGGATCGAGCGAATATGTCCCTTCTCCCCAGTGGGGAGCCTCCCCCTTTAAGGCTAGGGAGGTGAGCCCACTTCGCAAGACCCTCCCTAGGGGTCTGCGCAAGTGGGACATCACTGGAAGAGATTCCAGCTTTGGGGACAAGGACTCCTGTTCCGGTGAGGAACTCCCTAAGCCATGTCCCATGCATGGGACTGTCAGACATGAAGAACACTATAGAAGCAAGGGACTTGGCAGAAGACAAAATTAAAATATATACTTGCGAACAGGAAAGGGGATCAGTCTCTTTAATGAGAGACCTCCATATAACTGTGACGAGTAAACTGAGGGATGATCACATGCCAAGGGGAGGCAAAGTCCACAGAGACCAGAGAAAGTAAGCAGGGCAAGGACCCTTCAGGCGTCACACATGAGAGGTGTATCGGTCGCGACTTTCAAAAGTGGCCTGAATGCAAGAGGCTTGTTATATAGCTTACCAGAGGAGCACTGGAGTGCTCACTGTATAGATTATGCAGCCTGTCCCATCAAACTTTCACAGCACCGGGCCTTGCAAATGCTTTACATTTCTCCTATACCTGCAAGTCTAGTAACTTAGTATACCCACTCAACCTAAGAGAAATGCACTGGACCCATGGCGACAGTGATAACCAGTACTTTCTGTAAAATGATGCATGTCACCATAATCCCACTGCTGCCATCCAGATGCCAGTAACGTGCAGTGAAGCCTTTATGTAACGCTTACTGAAAAAAGGTGTGCATTAAACATCAAATAAAATGTACAAACATCCCAGAATGTTATTGTACTCACCTGCAAGGTCGAACACCATGTAAATTGTAATCAAACGTCAAAAAAACGACTTGACTGTGCAAGTGATCGAGTAGATTTTACAAAGCCTGAAATTTCACAACATGAAACTGTCAATCAAGGCTGACTTACAGATTTCATCTACGTCCTTCAGGAACTTTGCCAAATCTTCATCCTTCTCTAAAGGCATTTGTAACTGGATGTGTCACACTGAGATTATGACGAACAGACTGCCAGGGGAAACACAAACAAAATGTTAACCCAATTATATAAACACTGCTATGCCCCTCGGTTCTTTATTTTCAAATTGTAGCCAATTTGCATTGTTGTACTTTTCTGCCGCTATACCTGTAGCAGGGTGTACCTTCTTTTTACCAGTTGGTTGGCATTCTGGCAGCAATTACTTGGAAATACTCTCCTACCATTATCACAATGTCACACTAACATATATTTGACAAACAAAAGGCATTTGCATTATGAAATATGGCACATTTGGTGCTGTAACTGTACCTTTTGTATACATATATATTGGAGAAAATTGTACACATTTTGGCACAAAAAAAGAAAACCCGTTTTTAAAAACTCACTAATTTTTTGGAAATATGGTTCTGAGACTGTGCACTTGTTTAATTTAAAAATACTTTTAATAAAAAAATATAAAATGGAAAAATAAAATTCTATCATTTGCAGGAGCTGAAAGAATAGAAATAATCAACAGTTCAAAACAGCCACAGTAAAGGAGAGAGAATATTTGAAGGAAAAAAGTCTTTATGAAACAGTATCACGAAATGTCCTTTTAGTATCTTACCATCTGTTAAAATAAAAGCAGTACAGATGATTAATAAAAAATACATCTATGCAAGGGAGTAGGGCAAATGGCTAAAGTATTTCCCTTCTCATTAACATTCTTGGTTCGTTCTTGGTCCTGCAATCTTGGACAAGACCCTATTTTTCTCAGCCCTAACATTCATTTATGGAGAACCATATGACCAAAATATCTTGACCATTTCTTGGACTGTGGCCATGCTGTTGAAGTGGTCGAGGTCATGAAGGGCCGGCATGAAAGGTTGTCAGAAAAACTAGGGCAAGATTATGTACGTGCTTGAAGACTTTACCAGTGTTGCCAACATCATACAAGTATTTAAAGTGACATCTTGCGGGTTTCCAGCAGGCTACATATAAATTAACCCTTAACCACTTGGGTGCAGAGATGGGCTGGACTTCCAATATTGTAACATTTGAGTCCGGTCAGTGACAAAACGTTTGAGGGACAGACAGATGCCTAATGACAGAGGCTCATGCCCCAACCCTTTCACTTGAAATTGGGCCTTACACCTTGGGGGCACGGTGACTATGGCAAAGAAACCCTAATAGTGTTTAAGATGTTCTTTAAACCTTCAGCTGGCTTCCTTTGTTTGTTCTGTGGTGGAGATCACAATGAACATTCCCCAGACAATCTGCATGCCACAAGCTCTGTGTTGCCTTAGCCAGAATTTGGTCACATAATCCAGTCACAAGCCAAGTATGTGGGCATTGCACAGAGACACTAGTTGATATTATTAGCATTATGATTTAGGAGCCCTTTAATGCAGCAAGGCGATGAAAATGGTAGGCAGTATGAGAAACACAGCTGATAACTTTCCAAAACATGTTCACACTGCCTATATTGATTGCGTAATCAGAAAAGCATACGGGAGATGGACAATTGCATTGACTGAAACCGACAATGCCACAAAAAACGTTTATATACTTTTTTGTTCTTTTTAAAACCTCAAACAATGCCACATCAACGCACTGTTGTTGCTCAGGTGTGGGTGGGTTTTTCCAACTGTATTCTAGGGGGCCCTCCTCACATTTTAAAATGTACCCAGTAAGGAGTCAAGAGTAAGACAACGACACAGTTGCATGTCGGGTAGAAAAATAATAACACGATTGGGGAAATTCATATCTATCCCTAAGCTCTAAGAGGGGTTTCCCTGCCTCAACAAAACTAAGGAACGTCTGTGTCAGGATATAAAAACAAAAAGAGCTTCCTCTGTCCTGTGTCCAAACCCTACACTGAGACCCTTACACTCTAAACTTCATATAATGGGTAAGCTAAACACCCTTGGCTTTTCTTCAAAGTTCCAAAAACACAAAGATTAAAAGGTGTAGAAAAGAAAGAAATGAAGTTCCCTTCCCCTAGATTTCGTCTGGTAATTATAAAGTCACTTTATCACAGTTCACTGTTGTTCAAGAGGCCTACACCTTACCTTGAGCCTCCTTCAAATACACTGTTTTCTCCAATGTTCAAACATATATTTCCAGTGACTTCAAAGGGGCATGGCACTTCCCCTTTCTGTGGTCATTCTTCCTTATACCCCTGGTATACTCTCCTGCCAGGCCTTTTGCACAATTTCACAATTTCAAGTTCGCATTTCCTGTAAATCCTGGTTTACTCTCCTGTCAGGATGTCACAATTCTGATTGGGTGTGGGCCCCAGGCTTGCACAGTGCCAGGTTCACTATCCATTCAGGGTTTTTCTCACTCTCTCATCCTAGCAACAACGTTTAAGTACTGGGACACTGTCCCTTTCTTGACCTTTATATCAACTTCTTCCCTTGAGAGGTGAACCACCAACCCTTACTGGACACGTGTCATTTTTGTATCCGTTTCTCCTTTTACCCATTGGGTCACAGACCCATTTTTGCACACTGTTTCTTATTTTTATCAACCACTTTTTCCAAACACTGGGTGACCGACTCTTTCTGCACATTGTTCATATTGGTATCTGGTTCTCCAACTATTTTAATTGGACTTCCTTGTGTCTTTCACGATATACGACTCATTCCCAAGCACTCCAGTAATCCATTCACTCTCTCCGGGATTACCAGGTAGGTCAGATGCTCTTCACGTACTTCTGTCTTCTCTCCACTTGAGCCATTGACTGGGAGTGTGTTCCGTTAGTTGTCTGGCTCCCGCCTCACTCTCCGTTGCTTTGGGTAGCTTCTCTCTCCGTGGCACCATGTACCTCTAGCTGCTGATAGCACTTAGGTGGTTCACTTCTCCCGAGCTGACTTCTCTACGCCCCGTTCTCATCAGCCTCTGTGCTGCTTTCACAAAAGGGTGTGTCTCTGGCATTCCAGTCTGTGCCAGTGAAAGCTGCGTTACACAGCACCCTCTGCCTCTCCTCATCATTGTGTTCAGCTGCACGGCCTTTAAACTTCGCAGCATTCTTCAACACCTTCCAAAGACTAGAACGCAGCGTCTGCTTACCACTTCTAGGCATCCTCATTGCTCCATCCCTCTTTCTCATCTCAGTACTAAAAAGGGGTGGGGGTGGGGTGGGATACAAGGTTGGGGGTTTAAGCAGATTTGGAAATTCTTCATCTATTTCATAGTATGCCGTATAGGCATGTGATAAAGGTACATGGGTGTCACCAAGAAGTATACCTGAAGGGTAATTTTGAGTCATCACTTTAGCTCCCAGGCGTTCAACCTCCCACCATATGGTCACTCTGCAGACAGCACCCCCAGGGTTGGTATCAGGTAGCTTCTGCCCTTCCTTTGCCAAATAAGAGAAGCTTCCTGCCAGAGAACCAGTGATGATATTGCTAGATTCGTCACAACCCCCACTCATCTTCAGCTGGCCCTGTTAAATTGCATGCATAAGACTGCCAAGTGGCACTCTAGAAGACTGGCTAGCGGCGTTATGAACCTGCATGTGACTGGCGGGATGTGTAAATACCTTTATGAGACTAGTAGAGGGTGCAATTAATGATATGAGACAGACAAGGTGGGCTACAGAGCTTTAAAAGATCAGTAGGGATTGTTAGTTATGAGGATGGAAGCAAGGGCTACACGCCTGTATTACACCTACAAGACGCTGTTCTCACATAGCTATCCAAGAGGACGCTAGCAGGGGTGCAACATACCTGAATGAGAATGGATTTAAACTCTCACCTGGCTTGAAGCTCGGCACCACTGCCTCTGGGACTGCAGGCCAGCTTTACGCCATGTTGCCAGGCAACTGGATGCAAAAATTCAAAAGGGCAGTAAGTCAGTGGGCCACCTCCACATTTTCAAACCAGCACGGTTCACGGGCAATGTTAACTGTCCCCAAGCAGTGAAATGACTGGAAAGGGGTAAAATGTTCCAGTTAACTGAATGTCCACTTTGTAAAAGTGTAAACATTGAAACAAAATCGGAGATCAATTAATAGAATGCCTCGATTATTAAAAGTGAACCCCCTTGCCCCATCATCAATCTCCCTTGTCACACTCCATCTTTGGGAGGGGAGACCCTTCGAGGAGACAGGCACTGTTGCCAAAATGTATGTAGTCCACTCTTGGATCCTCCTCTAGAAGAGGAGTAAGAGAACATTAGGGCTCAGGTCACCTTAGCACAGCAAACATATCACTGCTGAATGTTATTGTACAAGGACTTCCTTGTTGAGGCCATCAGGTATCAAGGTCAGAAGGTCACAGCAGTTAAGGGAGAACTGGAGGAGCAATGGCAGATAAAATATGCACACAAAACGATCAAAAATCAACAAGGAAATGGCTGCTACGGTGCATGGTGGACTCCCTCCCCTAAGAGAAACACAATGAAATGGTCCATAGCTGGCAGGTATTTTGCGCAGAGGGTACCTGGTATGGTAACAGTCCACCCAGAAATATAGGTGACCGGGGCTGGGGCTAGGTACATAGAAAGGCACAGAGTGCGTGTAGCCCTCCCAACTGTCAGCAGCGTGTAAGAAGTCGATGGTGTGAGGGAGAGTGCAACAGAGGGACTGTTATGGAGGTGAAAAGTCATCCTTCCTAATCGAAAGACCGGGCTCAAACCAAAAGTCAGAGAAAACTCTCGTATCGGTGTGGCAAAACAATCAGGCTTCACTCAAGGATGGACGAAAGGCTTGTGACACCCCCATAGAATATAATGCCCAGTTATACTGAAAATAAATACACTATTTAGAATTACACATAAAACAACTATTACTTCAAATAAGTACTAACAATCATAAAAAAACAGAACAAGCTACGCATAAAATAGAAAAGGGCATAGGCAGACCTGTTCCCCTGACAGCTAACTGTATGACCTACACTGCATGCATATAGGAAGGCTAAGGGATGGGGAGAAAAGGGAAGGATAGACAATACTAAAATGCATCAACGCTGCACTAATCAGGACCCATAAATGGAAGGAAATGAACAGTCATCTTGACCCAAACTACTTTTAGTACTTTTTAACATCACTACTAGACATGTAACCCATACACTCAATATAGTGCCTACAGGGAAAGGAAGAGTTAATGCTTACATCATGGCCAAAAAGACCACCAAAAACTAGAACAAGTTGGAGTACCGCAGCCAGACCAATATGGTCTATTTAAACTCCTACAAAAGGGATTGCGAATATGTTATGACAGTGACTACAATATTCTACTACATTTCAATAGGAGTGCAGTTGATTTAATACATAGGAATCTGCAGCAAATCAGCAGAAATTGATTAAATTTCAGTTTTTGGTAGAAATCATCAGGGGAGCGAGGGGGGCCCGTGAAAAATGTCAAAGTTCTGTTTAGTGTATGCCAGAGGAGAGCTCCTTGAAGAGCACCAGTGCCAGATTCGAGACCCAGCATTGTCTCGGGACGATAGCTCAGTGGCAACGTGATTGTCTTGGAAGCAAGACGACACGGAGCAACACGGGTTCGATCCCCGGGTCCGCGCTTAGAAACCTCTGGGTATTAAGCGCGTTATAAATAACATATCATATCATAGCCAGCCAGAGGGTAGGCAGGAGAGCAGGATTCGGGCCAATGGATTCTAATGGCAGACCGCATGGGAGGGGACCTGCAACACACCACCACTTAAGTACCCAGGGGACCCCTGTTAAGAAATCTAAAAAAGAGCCAAGTACTCATGATGGACAGAGTCCTTTCAGTGTACTGTTTCTTATGACTTGGCTTAGGAACAGTAAACAAACTGATGAATACAAGGCTTCTTCCAAAAGTCAAAATTCAGGAACCCGGGAGCTAGGGGCTGGCACCCCAGCCTAGCAATGATGCGCATGTCCCAAAAGAAGAATTTGGACTCCCAAGAGGACTACCAACCAGCCATAATCAGCATCAATGATAAGGAAAGCATCTGGAAGATGGAGGAATCGGAGGAAATGGATCAGCAAAAATGGTTCTGCAATGAAGGCAGCCGTGGAGGTATCTCAGGATGACCATTGAAGTAACAAAGATGAGTAGTGGTGACCCACCACCCATCTGGTTGTTGGCGACTACATAGCGCAAGGCGATAGGTTCAGAAGGGTAACATGATGTCAGCTACTACAGTATTCAATTCACCAAAGGTCTGCCCAGTCTAGTGGGACGACTTCTTGCAGAACGAATAGCGGTACACTCATACCTAAGCAGCTGGATCATATATGCAAAGACCTTGGTCTAGATGGAAATAGAGAGGAAGGATTATCTGCCCTACTATGGACCTTCAGATGACTCCAGAACACCAAGGAACACAGCCTGTTCCACATGTAGAGCCTAGAATGCATAGGAGCCGTATTTGACAGGGCGCTAGTGAAGAGGTTCCTCTGAGAACAAAAGGTGAAGAATCTACATCAGATCTCTTGTAAAGAACCCTCAGCCCAAATCCCACACTTGTTACAGATTGTGAGGTAGATGGCATGTGCCCAAATTCCACTTTTGCAGAACATTCTGTGCCTCTGGTACGCAGAATATTACGACCACACTGTCCAAATTCCCCCACCTCCGTCCTGGATGGTATCTGTATCACTGCAATGGTGGCGTCCTTCAAATCCTTGGGGCGAGGTGCAAATTGGGAGAGCCGACTATGTAGGAGACTTGGTATCTACCATTGTAGGGCAGGTCAATGACCAGGACGAAAATCAGGGCAATTCAGATGCCAGGGTGCCCTTTCTCTCCCCTCCTGGAAGATGCAGCCATCTTCAGGACTCAAAGACACCCGGGACATCTATGGGGCAGCTATGGAACCCAGTTACGCTAACATCTACATGCTCTTCTTGAAGATACAACATGTACTTGAATCCGACAGATGGATGCAATATCTCAAAATGTACGTCAGGTACATAGACAACATTTTTGAGATTTGGAATGGTCCCCCGAGTGAACTCATGAATCAGATACAGCCACGAATCAAATTTTCGACAACATATAGTTTTGAGAAAGTACACTTTCTGGATGTTGAGATATATTGTGCCAATAGTGAACTGAAAATTACTATCTTTTCAAAACCTACAGATCGAAACAGTTTACAATCGGTTACTAGATTCCATCCTAAAATAACTTTGGATAGTGTCCCCCTCAGTCAATTTCTGAGGTAGAGACATGTCATTTAGAACAACAAAGACTTTCAAAAAACAATCTAAAGTTTGAAAACAAACATTTCTTGAACGTCTATCTAATTCGAGCTGATGTGTCTAGTAATAACAAGAGGGAGCCAAACTTTAAAAGGGACCTTGACTTGTAATTACTGCCAGCACTACAGTAATGTAATAAAAGGACAAGGCAATCTCTCACCAGTATTCTGGGAAAAAGATCATCTTGTGGCACTCATGTACTTGCAATTCAAAGAATGTTATATACGGCCGCAAATGTCAGTGTGGTCCATTTAATGTAGGGATGACGCCACATAAGGTCAAAACACATTGGACTGAACACAAGTCCAACGTAAGACTTACAAATGTAAAATCACCATTAGCTGCGCATTTCCTAGAGGCAAGATATAATGTAGCACAAATGCAGTGGTGATGTTGATATCAAACTGTTGCAAAGGGAAGCATTCTGGATAGAGTATTTGAATTCCATGATCCCAAAAGGGATGAATGCAGAATGGGACCTGGCAAGCTTTTCATGAATCTGTTTACTAATTGAGATTACACTCCTGGCTGTATCTTGAAAACCCACAATGTTGGCATTATCTGCATGCTCGATTGGGAGAAATGTTAGATGTGTCAAGATGTGGGATATTAGAATACACACAGCGAGTGCCTCTAGATATGTATGATCATGCAGACATTGATCTACACTCCAAGATATATCTTGATAAGAATGTGACCGGAAAACACTTATGTAGTGTGTGTGTGTGAAAACGGGCTAAAACATGGAGCCGGTGCACAGCCATTTCGGACATTCACTCCCAAACTGCAATGAAAGTCTATGTTTCCGTGAGCTCAGTCAGAAAGCAGACATGAATTCTGCAACAATTGCAATATTTTAGTGGGAAACAGATGAACTTATTACGGAAGACATTTTTTGCATTGTTCACTCAAGAACGAGCCGGGAGGGGATTATTGATGGTTTACTGATATGAGGGGACCGAGCGACACTGGAAAACTGAAATATAATCCCAAAATGAAGAAAATATTGACCACATCAGGGAAAGGGAAGAGTAGTCAATTCGCAGAATTGTATGCAGTATATCAGGCATTAAAGCAGGACACACCTGGTTGTTATGTACGCACCGACTCCTGGTCAGTGGCGAAAGGACTAGCAGTTTGGCTGCCGACATGGCAAAAGAAAGGATGGAAGATTCATGCTAAAGAGGTGTGGGGGAAAGAGTTGTGCCAAGACATTGCTGAGATGTTAATGCATAGGACAGTGACTGTGTATCAGGTAGATGCCCATTGCGCAACCGACTAATTGGAACGTTAGTTCAATTCTGTTGCAGATGACCATGCCAAAATTTCAGTTATGGACACGAGGTCTGAGGAAGATGATTTGAAAGGGCTTGCTAAGTGGGCATCTCAGAGAGAAGGCTACTATCAGGTGGGCACAAGATTGAGGAATTAGCCTTCCATTAGGGATTGTGAAAACTGATTTTACAATGCCCATTGTGCCAATATCGCAAACAAAGGTCTATCCTGCATATCATTCATGGTGCATGGAAAAGGGGTAAACTACGTTGACAAATCTGGCAGATAGCTTATATCGGTCCAATGTCAATTAGCAGAGGATGTCAATTTGCGTGTGTGGGCACATATTCTGGATATTTGATGGTGATGCCATGCAAGAGAGCTACCCAATTGTTAGATCAAGTGGCGTTGTACTACGGAATACCTTTACAAAGTCAAAGTGACAACGGGTCACGTTTTAAAAGGAAAATTGATTCAAGACTATAGTCAAGAGAAGGGGGTTGAAGGGATTTGTCACGTCCCCTATCATCCTGAGGCTTCAGGATTGAGAGAATGAATGGCTTGTTGAAAGAACAGTTGCGGAAAACCAGTGAAGGCAGTCTGAAAGGGTGGCGTGAACGAGTTTTGGGTGCAGTACAATCGCTTAGTGACAGACCAAATGCCAATGGAGAGACCCCCTTGATGCGTATGTTAACGCCAGCTTCACAAATGAAACCGACTAGGGTCGTTGAAACCTTGGTGTATTGGGAAACGCCACCAGGAGCACCAGCTCCTTAGCAAGCCACACAGAGTCTGCAGGGGAGGATTTGCATGCAAGGGAAGAAATTAGACTGGAACCAAGGGGAATTGGTGTAATTGACACAGGAATCAGAGTACAAATTCCATCAGAGCATATGGGATTAATTGCCCCTAGATCTGGGTTAGCTTTAAGAGGAATCCAAGTATTGGGAGGGATTGTTGATGCCGACTATCTAGGGGAAATAAAAATAATTCTGATTAATAGTGGAGAGAACATGCTACTTATCCATAAGGGTGATAGGGTGGTGCAGTTAATCATTCTACCTGTAAAAGTGTCTATGGTGAAAAAGGGAGATACACCCACTGTGATAACTACATGTGAGGATAGAGGTTTTGGATCATCAAGACAAAATGGTTCAGGGAGCGAAAGTCTGGGTCGAAAAACCTAGTGGTCCGCTGGTTCTGGCATATGTAATTGCAGCGGGAGAAGACCAAGTGGTTCTTGTAATGGAACCGGGAAAGAGGAAATGGAGTCATATTCCTGCTGACAAATGTTATTTACGCGAGTGATGTACTTCACTGATATCTTGTTCTCTTTTGACATTTTATTTTCAGACCATGGTTGAGGTGTTTGCACTTGTGGATGTGTGGAGTACATTCGGGCGGGTCCGGGGACATGCGAGAAATGGTGGTAAGTGTCTCCATGTTGCAGCTGAATTCAACGATCTGGACATCGAATGACGATGTTGATGTTGCCACGCCGCCTGCTGCCTGTTCCGCTGCGGGGTATCATGGCTCCTGGATGAAATGTTGTGTACATGATGTTTTGCCCCCTTCTGCAGATTCCATGTCTATTGTTCGGCATGGCTATGCCGCCATTGTGGATCAACCTGAAAATATATGGGTCTTCTTGGCCCGTCTTGTGTTAAAAATCTCAAATTTCTGTTTGGCTGATGTTCACGATGCTACAAATTTAATTTCAACGTGCCTCGTGGCTATGCCTATGCCAGCCTGTGTTGCAGCACGGTTTTGGAGTACTGCATAATGACTGCCTCGTGGAGGATTGGGATGTCAGGGGTTATTTTTCCGTCTACGAGTATTGCCGATTTTGTGCTGACACTGATCGCAAATGGAGAAATATGACTCGCATTATTACCTACAATATTGCTCCTGCTGATGTGTGCTGTCTAATGACTTGTGATCCTCAGCGATCAGAGTGGCACTGATTTTGAAAAGCGTTTATGTGCCCAATCTATATCTATGTGTACCGATGTGCCTAATAACATGTTTTGCAATTTACTGTTTTGACAGCCAGTCAATTCCAACATGTTAAGCTCCCTACTGGTTGGCTATTTTCCTGTGGTAATAGTACCTATTCATATATTCCTGCTAACATTTCTGGAGACCCTTGCACTTTAACACGCCTTAGCTTGATGATGTTCCCTTGGCAGCCTGCTATTCGCTGCTCTACACGTGCTGCTCACCATATTGGTTTACCTCCCGATTGTGATTCTAATGTGCGATTGATGTCCGAAGCTGAAGTGTTATCACTGGCCATTTCTTTGGTAGGGGTGTTCGGTTAGCCGCTGGGGGCTATAAATCCTTAATTAAGCTGGCTTGTGTTGTAATGAAAAGGGCTTAATGAAACCTCTCAAGCTTTAACTGAGCTTGTGTTAGACAACAAAAACGTTCGAAAAGCTATTATGCAGAACAGGGCTGCTATAGATTATTTGTTTTTGAAACACAAATTAGGTTGCAATGCTGTTGAAGGAATGTGTTGTTTTAATTTAGAGGATCATTCCCATTCGATCGAAAAGCATATTGTTGGTTTAAAGAACCTGATTTCTCAAATCACGCAAGATCAGGGCGGGAGCTGGTGGGATCAGATATTTTCATGGATTCCAGTGGAATTGCGTTATATTTGGATTTTCGCTGTATTGATGGTTCTCGTCGTTTGCTGTTGTTGTATTTTCTGTATCCCAAATGTATTAGGTATGTTTCGTCAGTGGCAAACACTGGCTATTCATCCATTGGAATATGGAAATTGATTGTCCAAAGGGTGGAGTGTAATGCGTGTGTGAAAACGAGCTAAAAAACTACACAGGAAAGTACACAGTAAACTTCCCACGTGACAATCTACATACCGCACAGCCCACCTACAGAAGTAAATCCAGGAATGTATCAGAAGGAGGAGGGCAGTATCATTGCTCTGACCCTAGCCAGCATTGGAGCCTTCATTTTTATGTCAAGGACATAGTCCTAGCATGCAAAGATTTTCTAGAAGAAAGTAAAGGCGCCACACATGACGTGGGGGAACACATTTTAAAGCATGAAACGGTCTACCGTATGCACTCTGATCCCATGACAGGGGTGGGTGGGGGTAAGGCGAGCAAGACAGAATAGTATAACTTCATCTCCCTCCCTCCTTCCCTCCCTCCCTCCCTCCCTCCACAGTGCCCCCTGGGAGCACACAGAAGGCATGGCAACCTATGCTTGAGACACCACTTCCTAATCCCTGCTGCTTCTTTCTATTATTACATGTGTCAATAACCACCATTTTGTTCTCCCAATAACAAACCTCTCACTTGGGGTGGGGGTGGGGGTGGGGGGGGTAGTACTCAGTTTTTCCTTTTTCCTTCACAGTCTTATATATTATTTTGTACGATTAAAACACACAACTAGGAGGACAGTAATGCAAACACATAAACTGACTTGTCTCCATTTGAGCAACCGATTTAACCCCTTAAGTGCCAAGGTATCTCGTCCTTGGGATTACCTCCCTGTTGCCAAAGACGAGATACCTCATCCTTGGCACATAAAGGGTTAATGAAAGAGAAAACGTTAGAAGGCATTGTATGGCGATATACCAAAATCACCAAAAAAGGCCTTGGTACTGGGAGGGAAAGCCCATGGAAGTTAAGTGGTTAAGATAAAATTGTTTTTAAAAAAAGATGTAAACGGACAAGAGTTATTTATGTGTGACTTGGGACAACTGATGCAGAGCTGCAAATGGCTTCTTTGTTTTTCACATTGTATGTTGGGAGTTTTAGACCAACATGTCAATGAAATAAAACATTCTAGTATTCAAGGCTGAAAGTGTTTTGCCTCAAACAAGACGATGTCAAGAATGAATAGTGCTTCAGCAAAGAAGGACTTAAGTGAACACAAGAAAAGCAGGGGAGCCTACCTGAAGTATGTTACTCACCATTTATATCTTCTCTTGAAGTGCAGGCACCTTCCCTTCCCTTCACCTTCACGTCACTTCCTTACCTAAGGCCTCCACTTGACATAATGTGTGTGAAGTCTTGACGCAGGGGCCCCGGTAAAGTATGTCATGGCGCATAGGCCATGACATGCCTTTGAGTCAGAGGAGGGGAGTGGGGAATAAAGAGGCATGAGCCCCAAGAGTACTGCACAGTGCAGCATCACCATCACATTGACGATGATTTGGGACAATGCCATGCAGGCTACGCAGAGACTACTTATGGTGCACAAACGGTTCACTAACACCGGCAAAGTCACATCAAATCTCTGCAGCAAATGACAGATTGAATCACGGTCGCCAGACGCCCGGACAGATCAAAGAAGCACAGACAAGGGCCATCTACCATCCAGAACACCCAGATTCCACTGGCAGATGCCTGATGAGCTAAACTGCCTCGTAGAGGGTCACTCTTAACCGTCAGTTCCCCCCAAAATTTAATTGGCTCAGTCAGCAGTTAAATATCTAGGCTTTTTCGTGGCTAATGGCATCAGACAGCCCCACCAGGAAAAAGTTAAAGCTGTCCTTCATACCCCCCACACCAAGAACAAAAAGACCTCAGAGCCTTTTTACGATTTATCGGCTATTATCGCCGATTTATTCCTTAATTTCTCAAGTAAAACCGCAACACTCACAGATACATTGAAAAATGCTGAGCCCCAAAAGATCAAATTTGCTATACCACATTGAAGAAACACTTTGTTAGGGTCCCATTTTAAAAGGTAGCCGATTTCTCAAAAGAGTTCATCCTGCAAACGGATACCTCTTTAATGGGATTATGAGCTGTCCTCTCTCAAGATCATGACGGACTGGAACACCCCATACTCTATATCAGTAGAAAGTTATTTGCCAAAGGAAATAATTATTCAGTTAATGAACTTGAGGCCTGGCAATCAAGTGGGCCATACTCCATCTAAGGTATTACCTGTTGGGACATAAATTCAGACTAGTTACTGATCATTATCCTCTAGTGTGGATAAACCAACGAAAAATGACGAATCTTAGAATTATGCGTTGGTTCTTGGACCTTCAGCCATGCTGTTTTACAGTGGAACATCGGAAGGGTCGAGATCAAGGATATGTCGACTTCCTTTCCCGGCTTCCCTGTGAATCATCTAGGTACCACCAGCATAGGGGTAGGGTATGTAAGGCACCTGACAGCGTCCTCACTTCTTTTCCCCCTGTATCCTCCTCTATGGTGGCCAGGAAAAGGCCATAGCTCTTGGACCCGGACCCTGGGGGTGGATATGCGAGGCAGGGTCAACTGAGTGGAGGCGACTTGGGGAATGGGGAGAGAATGCCCTTAGGTGAGACATGGTATTCCCCCCGCCCCCATTTCCTTTTCACAACAAACCCTCTATCCCTCAAGTCTTTATAGGCTATCGTCAGCCCTTTCCCTGCTTTTCCCCCAAAACATTCCTAAAGAAACACCAGTACACTACTGGGACGAGGAAGAGAACACCTAGAGCAACACATCCTCATTTTATTAATGCACACACATACCAACCTCAGCTGTGTACTGAGACAAGGAAGAGGACAGCAAGAGTAAGGCAGGACTACTGTTGCAGTAGTGAGCGGTCTAGTCCTTTTTGGACCAATCATTTTAAAAGCCGGAGTCATTCTGGAAATGGAGGCAACTGTGAAAGCCTGGCTACGGACTCCCTGGTGCAGGCAGTCCATTCAGGATCAGCGGTGTGGCAAGCGGAGCGCTCAAGACCCATTAAACGATGCAGATTTTACGCAGCACAAAGACAAGCTGAAGGAAGCTGGAGGCCGGTGGCAGACTACGAGAGGGAGACCGACGTGACATAGCGAAGCGGTGAGAGGAAGCTGCAGGAAGAGCATCATGGGAAGATCAGCACCACGGAGAGCCACTGGCAAAATAGATGAGGTACCGCACGGGAAAGAGAACTTGTGGTGTCAGATGACCTCGCAGAACAGCCGTGAGCTCTGACCGGTGAGCGTACCAAGAAGGGGAAACACCAGGCTGGCAGGCAAATATGCAAAGCAGACAATGAACATTGATTTGAACAGAAATAAGCAGTTATACGAATGCTGAATGAAGTGAAAGCAAATATAAGTACTTCTGAATACTGAACGAAGTGAACGCAAGTTTTGAGCAGTCTGGAATATTGAGCAGAGTGAAAGAAAGTTTGTGAATCCGGCTGATTTCAAGAACTGCACTATATGAGAAAACAAGCATTGGCCAAAGACAAGAGAATTAAAAGAACTACACTATATGGGAAAACAAGCATTTGCAATAGCTAAGGGATTGCACAGAACTGTATGTTATGAGCAAATACGCATTGGTAAGGGCCAGGAGAATCTAAGGAAGTGTAACAAGCATATGGTGGCCAACCAAGCCACGGTACAGTGTCAAGCAAGAGTGACGCAGGTGGATAAATCAAGCATCATTGACAAGTTGAAGCAGTGGCCTAGGGTTGATGGAAAAGCAGCCAAGAAGGGGTATTGGTTGTGTGACCTCTAATGGGTGGACCATGTGGTTCGACAGCTGTGCCTAGACCAAGTGCACCCCTGTATGGATAAGCCACTGAAAGCACCCATAAAGAAGCTTGTGTTTCACAACAACCTCTTCTGTGATTGATTTTGCAGTCAGAAACTGAACTATCTATGTGAACTAGTGAACAATAACACTATCATAAGAACTGGGAATTGTTCACTGGAACTGTGTTGTTTAGAAAAGCTAGAAGATTTGAACTCTTGGGGAAGGGAACCCCTGTGCCTTATGAACTATTTTGAACATGGGGAGCCGATTATAAGCCAAGAGCAGGAAAAAGCTCTGAACTTTATTTAGAACACTATTCATTTGTTATGCTGACATCCCTACACATTGTATACAGTTAGTTACCAGGGGAAGTAAAGGACTTCCCGACACAGACTATCCTTAGTTTTCCTTAGGTAGGGAAGTCCCACATTAGTATGGGGCAGGTTAGGCCTTACTGCATCCTGCATTTTGAGTTAGTAAAGGTTTTGAGACCCAAACTTGAACCCGTTGTCTGTGTCTGCTTCACAGTACAAGGATCCTTTCTGAGTCTCGCAGACGATATAAGTGCTTGATGAATGCAGAATATTCTCCCTCCGAGAGGTGCTCGGAGAAAGAAATAGCCATCCCTAGTTCCTTCTAGTGCAAAAACAAGGACCGCATTTCCCGATTACGTGTGGCTGCCTGGCCCAACATCCTGTGCTTTAGAATTACTTGTCATGCCAACCAAGGGGTCCGAGGTGCCCGGATGTCCTACGGCACGATCAGTGTGATTTCCCAAAGTGCATTTTAAGTGCGAAGCAATGCCCCCCTACAACTCCATATGGGTGAAATACCAGGTCCACTGTCAAGTGTTCGTTCCAGGTGCAAGTTTCTGGAGTGACTACCTCAGTCTTCCATGCTTGCTTGGCATTCCAAAAAGGACTTTGGATGGTAGAACAGGGTTCTTTAAGAGGAAAAAGAGGATAGTGGCTGAAACGGATGTGTGATGGGCAGCGGGTGGGCACGGGGGGGGGGGGTCATGAGGTCAGGGTGAACCGATAGCTTTTGAGAGCTTTCCTGAAGGCCAGGCGATTCTCTGAGGCAGAGCGCGAGAGGGAGGGAGTTCCAGAATGTGGGTGCGAGGACAGAGAAGCAGGTGCCTCCTAATCTGGAGAACTTAAAATGAGGGACTACCAGGAGGTGTGCAACGCCTGATCTGAGGTTTCTGGTGGGATGGTAGTGGGGAGCTTGATTTGGAGGATTTCCAGGCCTTTCTTGTGGATAGCATGGTGGGTAATGCACATGGCCATGAAAGAGGCCATGGTTGAGTGTCCCAGTGCAGGGGAGAGGGTTTTCTCTGGGGGAAGAGTGCAAGGAGGAGCCATGCTGCAGAGTTTTGAACCCATTGGAGCTTTCTCATTTGGTATGTGGGCACGCCTAGGTAGAGGGAGTAAGAATAGTCTAGGTGGGAGAGGATGATGGCCATGATTGCAGATACTCTATGGGTGTAAGAGAGATAGGGAAAAATTGACTTCAAGATGCACAGGTGAAAAAGGCACAATCTAGAGATTGCATTGATGTGACGGGAAAGAGTCAGATCTGAGCTAAAAGTGCATCCTAGTTTTTTGACAGAGGGGGATGCAAAGGGCACGGGTCCTAATAAATGTAGGCAAGGGACAAGTTGGGGAAGGAGAGCTGTTTTGCCACAGATAACGATTTAGGCGTTTCTGGGGTTAAGTAGCAGGTGAATGGTCATTATACAGAGGTCAATGTCTGAGAGGCAGGATGCGAGGTCCGGGTGGGGTGAGCAGGAGGAGTTGGGATTTTTGAGAATGATCTAGGTGTCGTCAGCATAGCTGTAACAGGTGAGATTGTGGGAGCGGTTGAGCTTGGGGAGGAGCGAAAGGTAAAGGTTGAAAAGGAGGGATAGACAAAGTCTCCCAGGGGGACTTGATGCAGGACTGGGTGGGGAGGAGGAGACAGAACCAAGACAGATGATTTGGGAGCAGTTGGAGAGGAAAGAGGAGATCCATCTGAAGGCAGAGTCTCTTATGCCAAGGTCAAAGAGTCTGTTTGTGAGGATGGAGTGGCTAATCCTGTCGAGAGGTCAAGGAGGATGAGAGCAGGACATCTCTCAGGTTCAGGCGTTTTAGTGTCTACAATTGTACCCGTATCACTCTCCCACTCCTCACCTGAGGTTTCTGGGTTGGCTTCCGAAGGCTCGTCTGAAGAAGTCTCCACAGGTTTCTCTCTCCAGGCACTTGGGTTCTTCTTCTTCACCGTCTTGCACTTTTGTTTGAAGAGATAGGGCCGAGCTCCTCCGGAGGCCACTTTGCCAGTAAGGCAATATGCCCGGCAGCGGGAACTCCGGGGAGCCCACTCCAAACCAGGGAAAAGCTGCAGCAGAAAAACCCTGCGTAGTTTCAGGTTAGTTGGTCTGTTCAAATAGGTATTCACAATCCTTCTTGGAATGCAGCTCAGTGAGTGGGTAATTCGCAATCCTTGGAATCCCAGTTCTTGAGAGTACTATATATACCAGAATGCACTTGGGTGCAATGTCTAAGCTTTTGGAAAAGATTCCAAGAACTCTGTGAGCAAGGTTGAGTAAATAAACAGAAGGGGAGGTGACATAGGTCAGAGGAAGCACACAACTCAGGGGACAAGAGTTGAACGTGGCAGCTGCTTGTAAAAGCGTGTTTGGTTAGGAAAGGACTGCAGATAGCAAGTTCACACTCGCTGAGTAATGGCCCCAGAGCGTGAACGCAGGTGTCTGCTGACTCCAGCAAAAATAACAGACACACAAGCTGGGAAGGGTCAAGATAAATAAGAAAAATGCCCCGCAGGAAGCGCGGCGGCAAAATGCACAATAGGAAGCAGTGAAAACAAATAGTGTAACGGCAAATGGGTAGAATAACAAGGACTAGCACGAGACAGGAGCACTGTCAACTAGCATTGGGAAAGAAATCAGTTGCAACGCACCGGTTGCCACACCTGACAGCTAATTATAGCCACTGTTCCAGCGAGGCTAGAACGTAACGTCTAGGTAAAGGAGGATCTCAGTCCTTCTTCCATTGTTTCCATCTCGCCCACAGGCTCCATGGGTGTTTCATGACAACAGCCCTCAGAGTCTGCTGTTCTTTTCAAGTCATCCCAGATAGAGACCAGGGAGGATTCAGTTCCATGGAGAGGTCTGAAGCCATACTGGGCATGGTCAAGAAGGCTGTGAGCCTCGCAGAAGAAGGCAAACTGGGAGTTGGCTGTGCGGTCTAGTAATTTTGCTATGAAGTGGTTGTTAGAGATGGGGAGGTAGTTGGTGTGGAGGATGGGGTCCAGAGAGGACTTTTCTAGGAGTGGTTTAACGTGAGAGGTTTTGTAATCAGGTGGGAAGATACCTGCTGTTAGAGAGATTGATTATGGATCTGGCAATAGTGCATGCACAAGTGGAGGAGAGGACGCTTTTGAAGAGGGATGGTGGACACGGGTCTCCTGGGAACCTGAGGGGCGGCTATTGAAGCGAAGCTTGGAGAAGAGAGATTGCAGAGGAGCTGAAAAGGGTAAGAGTTGGGGGCAGCGGAAGGGGGGCTGTCAGTGTAGTGAGGGGCAGGGTTGCTATTTTGGCATGGATGGCAAGGTTCCTATCAATGCCTGTGTTGAAGTAATGGTCGGAGAGGGTTTCACACAGTGCCTTGGAGAAGATGAGCATAGAGAAAGGGTCATGAACTCAGAGATGATCTTGTGAAGTTCTTTGCATGTATTGTTTGCATTTAAGATGCAGTAGGTGTAGAAGCCATGTTTGTTTTCTTCCCGAATTCTAATCTGTAGGCTCTCTTCTGCCTGGCCAGAATGGCTTTGTTTTGGGCGCAAGGGTTGGTCCGCCAGTGTCGTTCCAGGCAATGGTTGAGGGTTTTGAGGAATTTGAGGCGCGGGTTGAACCCCCATGGGGCGGGACCCGTGAGGTTGGATGGCGGTTTTGTGGGGGTTAGGAGGTCAAAGCTTCCGAGAGCCATTGGTTGAAAAGTTCTGGGGAGGGGTTACCTCCCTAGAGGGGGAGTTTGGACAGGGAGGAAAGTAGGGTGGAGGAAAGATCAGGGCAGATGGTTACCTTGTTCCAGAGCAGTAACCTGGGGTCAGGGACAAGCTACAGGAGGTGGGGAGGGAAAGAGGTCACGGGAGTCAGGGCTGAGAAGAAGATAGAGTGATGGTGGAGGAGATCAGTTTGTACGAGCTGAACACTACATCTAATGTGCGATCTGCCGAGTGTGTGGGGCCTGTTATGAGTTGGGACAGATTAAGTGCTTCCATGTTGTCAATGAGGTGGCGGGTCATGTGGCTGGAGGGGTTTCTAACCAGATGTTTAGCTACCTAAGGACAGTGAGAGTTGGGTCAGAAAGAAGTATGGCCAATACAGAGCACTCAGGGATTCTGCAGACGCCCAGTCATAGCCCTGGGGTATTTAAAGGAGGAGGAAGCTTAGAGAGAAAGAAGAAGAGAATTGAAATTTTACTAACACGGATTCACAGTCATCATTTGTGAGAAACCAAACCTGCTAGTCCCTGGGGATCTCCCTCGCAAGTGGCCAGGGCGAGGCCATCTCCTTTGGATACAGACCCTGGGGGTGGACCACTGCGGGAGGATGACCTCGGTGAGGGGTCTTCAGGGAATGGGGGTGAGGGTGAGGCAGCCGATGGTGAGACGCTGTATTCCTCCCTTTCCTGTACCCATGATTCTTCCTATTTCACAGGATTCTCCGATGTCCCAACTCCTCCTCCCCCTTTTCAAACAAACACTGGGCGAAGGAAGAGGGCGACAGACAGTGCTAACTCTTACATATTGCATTGGACATGTCCTGCTAAGTGCATGCATCTAATACCCATTAGGTCTCCTCACATGGATGAAAAAGGCAGAACATAGAGACACACTCTGAGCAGGGTGGAACACGAGTAAGACCAGCACTTCCGGGCTGAAGGCAAACCTACTGGAGCAGTACAACAGGCCGAGGGACGAGAGCCACCAGTGGAGGACCCCAGGAGTTCCCTGCAGGCAGTCGTTGCCTCCAAATGGCTGTGAAAGACACATGGAGAAGGCCAAATCCCAAACAAGAAGGCTGCATTGTGTTTCAAAGACACCAGCGACCCTCCCGGGTGAACAGCAGAGTTGGGGAGGCGAGGCCAAGCCTGTGGTACTAGCCTTGACTCAAACTGGAAGACAGTATAGACAAGAAAGAAACACACACAGCCGGTGAGTTGGCAAGTGAAATGAGAGACTGGTGTGTGCTAAAGAAAGATTGAAGTAGCAACATTATATTGCAATTTTTTTTTTTATTGGTTTATTCAAACCTTTAAAAGAACACATGATGAAATACATTTAGCAAATCACACATGTAAATAACATAATTAGCAAAAAGAACCAAAAAGAAAACAAAAACATCATAAGTGAAGCAATTAAAAGTAATAAAAAATCAAATGAACACTGATTTAGGCAGAATAGACCTCAAAGTCACAAGCAAAGTTTAAATTCATTTTTTCGTTGGATTTAGATAGTTCATCTTCAATGTTTTTAAGGAGAAATGTCAGAGCATACGTTAGTTTGTTATTTTCCTCCGTGAAACATTCCTCCCATTGTACGATGAGGTCTAGTTGCCACAATTGATTTAAACAGTGTCATTCTCATCATAGAGAAGGCTTTACAGGTAAGAATCAGATGTTTGATGTTTTCTTCATAGTGGTTACAGAATCTGCATTTTGGATTCAGCTTCTTATATGTAGTCCATCGCATAATTACTTCTTTGGTCTTAAATTAATTCATCCTAAATTTCATGATCAGAATTCTTTTTTGCTTGTCTGGGCATTTTTCGAGATATTAGTACGTGGAGTGATAGGCTTTTCCTTCAAGGGGAACATTCTTCATGAGCGAATATTTTGCTCTATTTATGCCAGTGCTTATCCAATCGTGTTCCAACAGCTTTTTCTTTACAGCGTCTGGGTTTTCTGCCAATGTGACTACGTTACTATTTATGTCGGTTAGAATTTGATGACATTGGTTTATCCAGGCCGCAAAGACTGTATTTGATTGCTTATTCACCAAATCATTTAAGATTTTCATTTGTGGAGCACCATTGGGTAAAAATTATCTTACGGAAGATTGACAAGGTGTTCCATGTGACCTTTGTATTTATTGAAATTAGCCCCAGTTCGTATCTCACCACTGCAGCAGGTATCCCTCTAGCAACTTTCAAGATTCTACCCCAAAAGATGTTTTCAAGGTTATCCCACAGAGTTGATGGACACCAAAAGGCAATTTCTGCGCCATAGATTAAGGCTGGCACAGCCTTTTGTTTATAGAACTTTAATGTGGGAACCAATGAGAACTTGCCATATTTTTTATCTAGAACTGTGGCTGGGGCACTTAGTTGACGACACTTAGCTTTCGTTTTTTCAACCCAAGTTTGATCATTTATGTTGGATTTCAACCACATACCTAGATAGTTTACCTGTAGTAGTGGTTCACCCTCAAGGTGCTATTTGAACTTCTTGGATGCAACTTTGGTAAGATCTTGTGATGTTAACACAACAGATTTGCTTGGATTTATATGCAAACCATTGTCGCGAACATATTGCTCCAACACGTAAAGTTTTTGTTGCAGTCCAATAGGTGTAAGATCCATTAACACTAGATCATCTGCATAAAGGATCCAATTCAGAACAGAATCAACTATTTTAGGATCGAATCCTTTTGTTTTTTCAAATGTTTTGCCGATGTCCGAGATGAAAGCATTGAAGATTATGGCCGCAAGTGGACACCCTTGTTTAACCCTAGAGAAGGTACGAATGGGTTTGGACAGAGTGCCACTTGCATCCAAACGAATGTAGATTTCAGGGTCAGTATGTAAATCTTTAATAGCAGATAGAAGGCTATCAGGACAATTCCAGGTTTTTAATTTCGTCCAAAGAATTTCCCTGTCTATGCTATCAAAAACATGAGACAGGTCAACAAATGCAAGGTACACTTTTGAGCCTTTTCTGATCGCGTCTATTTTCAATAGATTGACGAGTATAATATTTAGGCAGCATCCTACACCCTTCACAAACCCACTTTGTCTGACATCTATATGTTTTGTTCGGACTAGCCATTCCATTAGTTTGTGCTGGAGTTGAGTTGCATATATCTCGCACAATAAAAGGCTGTATGCATGTGGATGAGACGTGAAGTAAGGCAGATCAGCGAATGAACCTTGAAGGAGCGATAGCTGTGAAGTCAGCAATACTGAGTAATAGAGTGGTCCGGCAAAAGGAAGTTGCCCACCGAAAGTCTCTATGAAAGGTGAAATGTTTGTAGCGATAAAGTGAATGAACAGTAAAAGCAAGGTGATCAAAACCACCCCAAGAAAAGGGGAGAGAACATTGAACTTTGGTGCTTAATACAGTGAACTACCCAGACCAGGAAGCACTGGGGCAAATAAAATAGGAGTGGGAGGGGAAAGCTGGAAAGTCAAAGTGGTCCTGTGGAGGTCTGTATAATTAAAAAAAAGAAAAAAAAAATGAAAATGCAAATGTCTTCGACATCAGGAAACGGTCCGAGCCCGACTGAGCGAGAGTGGAAGTGTAATATGTTAGGGGAAGGGAACCCCTAAAAGAGGTGAATTAAGCATGGTGAAGGGAACCCCTGCAAGTGTTTTGCTGTGAAAGGTCTGAGCCCGACTGAGGGAGACCGACGTGAACTTGTGCCTAAGAGGTCTGAGCCCAAAAGAGAGGGACTGAAGTGAACTTTTGCTTTATGAGGTCTGTGCCCCACAGAGGGGGACCGACATTAACTTGTTGGTGAACTGTGCTTTGGAAATTGGAAAGTAAGATGTTGTAATGTATGGAACCTTGGACGTAGCCTGGACTGTTTATCTACATCCAAGGTTCCACGTTCTGCAGTTGTCGGTTGACGAGTGACCTGCTGGGTGCCAGGGTTCGTCTGCAGTAAACTTTGTGCACAACCCCCATCTGCCTACCTCGCTTCTTTACACTGGCGACGAGGATTTGTGCAAACCCCGTATGAAGCTCACCTGTGGCGGCCGTCCAGTATAGGAGGCAGTGACGGAGAAGTGAAGCCTAGCAGCACAGCAGCTTTGCCTGCACAGTAACCAGCCCTGCAGCCTCTCCGTTAGCCCTGCGGAGGTTGAAGGTGGGCTGGCACCGGTCCTGGTGCTGTGAGAGAGGAGGCGCAGGAGTACCCAGGACCCCTGCAGGCTGGCTTGAGCGGCCCCAAGAAGGTAAGCAGGCCTTCCAGCGTGCACCAACTGCGCACCGAAGGTGGTGGGGAGACCAAAGAGTGCACTCAGAGAGATTCCCCTGGGAGGAGCCAATTGGGGGCGGTCTAAAGTGATGGCGTGCGCCAGCAACGCTGCACAGGCGCATGTGCAGCTGTTGCCAGGCAACGCTTTATTGCCACTGCCTAAGAGCACCTTTGAGCTGCCCAAAGAGAGCGAAGCAGATACGAGCCGGGTGAGGCTCAGTATCAGTAAAGTATTTCTGCTGTCGGAAGAGGGAGCCACACGACTTGATTGAACTGTCCAAAGAGAGCGAAGGGAAAACGAGCCGGGTGAGTATCAGTAAAGCATTTTCTATTGTCAGAAGAGGGAGCCACACAACTCGATTAAGGGTATGCAGCGGACGCTGGTGCAGTGTTTAGAGTGTTCCCCTACCCTGAAGAAAAGAGAAGATTTAACTCTAACAGTCCACAGAGGAGGCACAACCAAAGACACTGGGGGCAGTGGAGACGTGGACACTAAGACACTGCAACAAGCGATAGCTGCACAAATAGTCACAATTAGAGGATCTGCATTTAGCCAGGATGCAGAAAAGAAACGCCCATCCATCTCCTGCCTTCCTTCCCAATCCAGGGAACCTGCCATTCCTTGGGACCTCTGGGTGGACACTTTCAAGGTCTATCTGAGAGCAGCAGGTGGGGCAAGGTTCAGCGATGACGACAAGGAAGCTGCCCTTCTGAACTGCCTAGGGACGGAGGGTCTGAGGGTGTTCAGGCATCTTCCAGGTGATGTGCGGGTGCCTGGAAGGCAGTGAGGGTACGGTAAGGGTGTACGAGACGGCTCTCAAGAAACAAGAGGAGCAGTTTGGAAAGAGGCCGAATGTAGTGCTGGAGAGGTATCACTTCTTTTCCAGAGCTCAAGCCGCAGGTGAAGAGATAGATGGCTATGGAACTGTTTTGCAGACACTCATTTCTTCCTGCAAATTCATGGGTGTCCTTGATGAATATATGCGTGACAAGGTGATGAGGACCAGCAACTCCAGGGTGAGAGAAAGGCTTTGGATTGAGAAAGATCCCCCGCTGGTAAAAGTAATAGAGATAATGAGGGCCATCGAGGAGTCCAAGATAATCGTTCAAGAGGTGACTGAGAAAAGTGAGACAGTGCACGCCATAGTGGCCAGGAAGGGACCTGGAGAATGCAAGGGGTGAGTAAGGGACAACAAGGGGGTGTTTGGCCAAAGAGAAATGTGCAGGAAATGCTGCTGGAAGGGGCATGCCACGGGTGCAAGAGAATGCCCTGCAACAAACGTGGAATGTAGGAAATGTAGGGGAAGAGGGCATTTTGCCCGTATGTGCAAAAGCATCGCAGAGAACAAACTGTCAAGATGTTGGAACCTGATGGCGGTTCCGAAACTGTTGTGTGTTACGTGGGCGGTGAAGCTTTTAACGCTTTGTGCAAGAAGTCCCACGGAAGGGTGTTGTTGAGTGTGACTGGAGCGCAGGAAAAGAAGGGCCTGTGGGCCGTGTCGTTTGTGAATGGTGCACAAGTGCGAATGATGTTGGACACAGGATCACCCTACACCATGATTTCCCCAGAATTGTATATGGCTAATTATGGCAAGGACGTGTCCACCCTGTTACCACCCGACATAAGTCCTTACGTGTATGGTCGCGTGCCCATCAAAGTGTTGGGTTACGAGTGGGCAAGAATTGAATTTTAAGGGCGCACCACCCAATGGAAGCTATACATTGCACATAAGGGTGATGCTGTTTTGGGCTGGTATGAGCAAGCTGCCCTAGAAATAGAGATTCACCTGGGGAAGCCCGTGCCCGTACTGAGTGCTGGGGCCATAGAGAACACAATGACTGAGGGTGCAGTGACAGCTGAATATCACAGGGAGGCTTTCCCCACTATATTTTCAGAAGAGTTAGGGAAGCTCAAGGGGTTCTCACATAGAAATGTCCTCAAAAGATGTGAGATACCAAGGGTGCACAAGGTGAGGAGAGTGCCCGTGTTGCCCCGAGATGGGTTGAGGGATGAACTGGCCAAGCTCCAGGCAGCCGGCATCATTGAAGAGATAGAGTTCAGAATGGTTGGCACCTGTGGTATTGGTGCATAAGGCTGATGGGGGGATGAGAATGTGTGTGGACTTGAGAGAGTTAAATACAAACATCTGGGTGGACCGGCATCCCTTGCCCAATATAAATGAGCTGTTGGCATATATGGGAAAAGTGACGTGTTTCTCCACGTTTGATTTATCGTCTGCATACCAACAGATAGAGTTGCACAAGGATTCACGACCATTAACATAATTTGTCACATCATTTGGCGCATATCGCTTGTGCCATATGCCCTTTGGCCTTGCCTCTGTGGTTTTTCAAAGGCTGATGCAAACATTATTCGGTGGGATATCTGGTGTAGAGTATTTCCAAGATTATATTTTAGTGTGGGGAAAGGACTGTAGAGAGCATGACAGCAGGGTGTTAAGTGTAATGAAGTTCTTGAAGTAGAGTGGCTTAACAGTAAAGTGGGCGAAGTGTCATGTAGGGGTGCAGAGTGTAACCTATTTAGGACACACTTTGGACGAAATGGGCATACGTCCCAGGGAGGGTTTGGTGAAGGTCATGGGGGACGCGCCTGCTCTGGCCAACAAGGAGCAGCTCAGGTAATTCCTGGGAATGATGGAGTATGGGAGGTTTATTGCTTCTTATGCCAAGAAGATGGTCAATAAGAGAGCCTTATTGAAGAAAGGTGTTCATTTTGTATGGACAGAAAGATGTCAAGAGAGTTTGATAGGTCGAAGGATGACATGGATCACGCCCCATTCTTGGAGTAGTTTTCTTCTAAGAACAAAACAGTGCTAACTGTTGATACCAGTGAGGTGGGCATAGGGGCAGTGCTTGAACAGTGGGAAAATGGTAGCTATCATCCCATAGCCTTGGCCTCGAGGGTGTTGAGAGATGCTGAAAGAAGGTATGTAGTAACAGAAAGGGAGGCTTAGGCTGTGGGCGTCCAAGCATTTCAAAACATTTTTGTGGGGGTGTTCCATATATTATACGAACAGACCACAAACTCCTTATCTATGTCTTGACCACCAAGGGTGCATCTACTGCCTACCCTAGCATCGCCAAGTGGATGGTGGACATGCAAGAATAGAACTTCAGGGTGGAGTACATTTCGGGCACCAGGAATGCTGTTGCTAATTGATTGTCACGTTTGCCCAGACCTGAGAGCGAAGGAAAGGATAGGCAGGTGTTTTGGGATGAGTGTACGAGGGAGCAAGCGTGTTTCCAGCAATTGGCAAGGTGGAGTGGGACAAAGAATGTGCTGTGGATGCCACTTTGACAAAAATTAAGGAGTGTCAGAAGTGCGGAAAGGCGGAGGGTGGTGACAAGGAGTTGGACAAAGGGTACAAGCATGTATGGAATGAATTATCAGAGGGCCCTTGGGGTGTTTCAAGAGGTCAAAGGTTGGTACCACCGTGCAGTTTAAGGTGCAGGTTGGTAAATCTGGCAAACAAGGGGCATTTGGGCAGATCATTAACCAAAAGGAGACTGAGGGAGTCGTATTGGTGGCCCAGCATGGATGGGGATGTGGAGGAGGTTGTGAAGGATTGCGCCGCGTGTGTGATTAGCGACAAAATCAAGTCACCTAGTGTGCAGTCGGTTTATCCGGTGGAAGTGCCCGGCAAGTGTGGTCAAAAGTAGCTGTGGACATCATGGGACCGATGGATATGTTGGGAAAAGGTCTCAGATTAATAGTGGTCCTGGTGGATTATACCTCGCGGTGGGTAGAGGCAACTGTGTTATAGACAGTAACTGCTGAAAAGGGTGTGGCATTCCTTAGCAAAGTATTCGATAGGGAAGGTGTACCAGCAAGTATTGTGACAGACAGAGGTGTACGGTTCGTTTCTATGCAGGAGTTCATGAGAGGTTTGGGGATACGCCATCACAGTACTGCGTTGTATAATCCCGCTGCAAACGGGTTGGTGGAGAGGATGAACAGATTTGTGAAGGGTGCCATACAGCTGGCTATGTCGAATGGGTTGTGCTGGAGTGAGGTTTTGCCGGAAGCTCTGGCGGCTTATAGGCACACACCTTCGCTTGTTACGGGATGTTCTCCTTTCGAACTAATGAGGGGCAGGAAGCCGGGATCTAAGCTGAGAGTTGTTGCTTTGGGGGGAGGAGTGCGTACTGAGGTGGACATGCAGGAGGTATTGGGGAGAGCTCAGTTGAGACAAGAGAAGGCCATTGAGGCCAATGTGGGGAAGAAGCCCCTTAATGATTCTGTCGGTGATCGTGTACAGGTAAAGAATCCCAGATTTGTGCCCAAGTGGGCTAGTGTGTAAATGGATCCCCACTAAGTGGTGAAGGTAGGAAAAGGATATGTGGAGTTGAACGATGGTTCCAAGTGGAGCAACTGGCGTATAGTGGTGGTAGGAACAGAGGTGGAGGGAAGGCCCATAATTTCGAGTGGCGTGGGCGATTCCTTCGATATCCCCGGGTATGGCAAGGGAAGAACAGACAGTGGTGGTGATGGAGCACCAAAGGGGAGTGGGTTAAATGACGGCATGCCGGAGAGAGATGAGGTCCAATTGGTGCCTAGGACCGTGGATGAGATGCCTCTTACAAGGGTCGGGGATGGGGGTCTGAGTTTCCCTGCTAGATTTAAGGTGCTTCCTGTGAGGTTCAAGGATCATGTGATAGGAAGTTCTGATCATTGAACTGCCTATGTGGCAGTTGTGTGTGAGTGTGGGCGGGGGCGTAGTGTATGCATGTGTGCAATTGATGTTGGCCAACAACGTTGTCATTATTGTTTCTTACTAAAGTTTATGGGGGGAAGAAGTGTTGTAATGTATGGAACCTTGGACATAGCCTGGACTGTTTATCTACGTCCAAGGTTCCACGTTCTGCAGTTGCCGGTTGATGAGTGACCTGCTGAGGGCCGGGGTTTGTCCGCAATAGACTTCGTGCACAACCCCCATCTACCTACCTCCCTTATTTACATAAGACTTTAACGTGGAAGGCCAGGCGGGCCTCCATCCATGTTTTGAACTTCCTTTGTGTTAAAAACCTGAGTCAGAGTGCGTCATTTTGCCTACAGGACGGCCTTACTCCGTGCTGTCCAACGTGGGGAGGAGAGCTGACTCAGCCACCTTTATTCTTTATATTTGAACACTAAATTTCCTTTGCATACATATTCTCCTTTTCACACTTTCTGTACAAGATATAGGGCAGGCATTAGGTTTTGTTAGTATAGGCCATTTTGATTTGACATCAACCAGGACTGTTTTATTTATTATATGATGGTCGAGACTAATCCCATCCTAGCTATAGGGCAAAGTAGGAGTTTCTCAAAACCCACTGAAACGTCAATAAAGGTTTTCAAATTGTACCTTTATTGTCAGTGTCAAACTTGTGATACCATGCCTCCCTTACACATTGCAGCATTGTTTCTCAACCTTTAAGGTTGGGAGGTGAGGTTTGTGGAGGAATGGATAGATGGCTAAACCCCCCCTGCTCTGCTGGCTTGGTTGTGGATGAGCATGGAGTAGCCTTGGGGGAAAGCCTTGTGTGCAGTGGGGAGAAAGTCATCAGAGAACCATGTTTCAGTGATTAAAAGGATGTCACGGTTTTTCGTCAGAAAATAAGGTGGAAAACCATGTGTTTATTTCTGCTGACTGATCTGGCGTTGATGAGGATACAAGAGAAGGGGATGGGGGTAGGGGGGTGCCAATGTCCTGAGCTTGGGTAGGAGGGAGATGCTGCAGGTGGGGCAGAGGGGCCTGGTAGGACAGGAAGAGGAGTGAAGGGGGGGGAAGAGGTCGAGAGGTTGGGCAAGGGGGACAGGCGGTAGATGTGTAACAGAGAGGGGAGGATAGGGGTTGCAGGGACGGGGGGGGGGGGGAGTAGTGTGGCTGGTGGCGAAAGGACTTCTGCTCCTGGGCCGATTGGGGGTTGCCAACGGTGTGAGGGTAGGAGGGTCCGCAGAGTCTGGAATTTTGGCCAAGGCGAACGGGCTGTGCTTAATGAGTTGAAGGTTGAGTGCCAAGGCGGGGGGCGATTGGGCTGGGAAGGAGCGAATGGTGGTGGGGTAGAGGTGGAGAATGTTGAGTGAAATAGGGGTAGGAGGGGTTATCAGGGAACAGTGAGAGAGTATAGACAGGGTTGGGTGGCAGCAGGTAGAGGTAGAACGGAGAGGGTAGTGAAGGAAAGATCTTGTGGATCTGGGCCAGCGGGCAGGTGCCAGGGGTGTGTGGGTGAGGATGGGGAATGGTCAGCTAAATGGGAATCTGCTGCGTGAGCTGCACTGAGGGAAGGGAAGGTTGGGAGAAGAACAGAACGGGTTTGGGCAGGGTGAGAAAGGAGAGGGGTAGGCAGGGGCAGGCATAGAGGGAGAGGGTGCTGCGGGAGGAGGGCAGCAGTGAAGGAAGTCTCACAGTGTGGGGAGAGGAGGTGGTTATGTGAGGTGTTGAGGTGGGAGGGGGGACTGGAAGTGGGATAGGGGAAAGGAGTGGGCTTCTGGTTCCTGAGGCGTCAGAGGGCTCCTCTGGCCTTGGAATTGTTTTCCATGGTTGAAGATTAGGTTAGGGGCAGCAGAGGTGTCTAGAATTCAGGGTCAAAAGGGCTGCATGCAAAAGAATATGGCTATCTAGCAGAATAAGGCCGGGGGCGCGACTACATGGCCACAGAGTAAGCTGTGATTCCTTTGTGCTCCTGGAGATCCATTTATTATCCTGAAAAAAGAGGCGTTTGAAACTTGCTGCTAAGTATCAAAAAATACCTACAGAAATAGGAATATACCGGGCATGCAGCGGTTGCATGCCAGCGAAATCCGCAGCAAGGAGACATGTGCGAGCTGACAAAGTTGGAAGAAACCAAGATGGCGGAGCATGAACAAGGGGAGGAACCGCAAAACAGCCGCACAGCCGATTGCAGAGGCAGCTGGAATTCTATAAACTGATATCCACTGGCAGACGGAAGGTCCAGGAAACTAAATAAATGCGAGGAAATAATAGGTGACTGGAGTAATCAGATGCCCGGAGGGTCCTGCTCATGAGGCGAAATGTAGGTAGATAATCGTCCCTTTTGATCAGCTGATGTGTGGGGCAATCAGACTGCTGAATTGCAGAGTCGGCGTGTGGTCGGGATCGCCCCGTAATGAACACAAAGAGAGGCAACATCGTAGCCAGCATATTACTACAAGGAGCAAGCCTGATTACACAACGATTGCGAAATTGACATTGACAAAGGAGCAGCATACACGCATAACGAGGAAACGAAACAAAGACGACACAGGCACTCTGCCTTGTATAGTAAGAGCCCAGGCAGATAGCATTGCAGATTCTCAGATTCTCAAAGAAGCACGGGCAACGCAGTAGGCGCAGCAAGCCCAGTGACAGAAAAAAAAAAAAGATTCTGGCCTCTGATACAGTTGAACTTACCTGACAAACCAATCCCACGGATGGCCCTAAAACGGGGTAAAAACCTTAAAGACATGCTTACCCACGCCAGCCTTAATAAAAAGTCACAACGATCGGAACTTTTGAATATTCGAGAAATCGTGGGACACCGCCCCTGCGGGTCTTGTAACGTTTGTAAACTAACCAAAAAAAAAACACATCCTTCATGATTGAGGAGCGAGAATGGAAAATAAAACATTTTTCCAATTGCAAAACTAATGTGATCTATATAATCGAATGTCCATGTGGACTAAGATATGTGGCCCAGACTAAGAGACAAGTAAACAAACGGATAGGTGAACACAGGTCACATATCCGGTGTAGGGTCCATACAGCACCCTTGGTCACACACTACCTAGAATATCAACATGGGGTTGATGACATTAAGTGGTGGGTTGTGGACACCATCCTCAACAACACCAATGCCACCAATGCTTTAAACCACAAGGAATCTTGGTGGATTTTCAAATTGAAATCCACAACTCATGGCCTCAATGAAATCAGGCCCATCACCTTCACTTGAGCAAAACAACACCTCTAAGGTTTCCCCCTCTGTGAATCTCTCCCTCCCTCTTGCTCATCTCATGTTTCTATCACTTGCCTGAGCATGAAATAATCTTCTCCAGTAGCAACAGCAGTTATAGGGGGAGTTCTCGGAGGTCAGTAGTTTATACCCCCAGTAGGACCATATGTCCCAACATACACCAACATATGTGTCCTCCAACTCAGCCCACACACTATGTTTTAAATCTTAACAAATCGAACTGAGTATATAAACTCTATATGGCTCCGTCTAGGGGTCTCCAGTAAGAGAAAAACTGTGTCCGATTGTGTATAACTGTATAGGAATGAGTTCTTCTAAAACCATATTTGCAATGCACCTTCGTTGACCGGGTGCTCTGTAATGCACCAACGTATGTATCCTTAGCGCTCACATTTTGTTTCAGATGGCAACAAAATCAACGGATTACATAATGCTCATGATGGTGTACTACTATAGGGGTTTTCCAATAACTGCTGCACTGTCAAAAACTGTACGATAATATGGTCTTCGATTCGTTTTTGAAAAACCTGTGTGCTGACTGTTTTCTCTATTGTACTGATTTGTCCAAGCGTGCTTAGGTTTCATAACCTATAGATCTGGCCCAGAGAAATACGTGCATCTGCAATTGAATAGTTAGGGTGCACATTTCCCATGAGTACACATCGCACTGCATACCCGGAGTTGATCCATCACCTCAATTCATATACTTTCCTTGGCATCGGTAATAATTTGCACCTGAAGCTCTGCTTTACAACAACAAAGTCCGCCCTCTTCCATTTCGGCCAGTACACCCGACCATTGAAGGACGCCTGTATACGTCACTATGGCTACCGGGCCACACACAACAACACGCATGCGCAGGCTCGGCAACACTTATCTTCCTGCGCATACGTACTTGGACGGTGCACACAGCTTCATTTCGAACGCTGTGTTGGCCGTCCAGGATTAGCAGCCGGCTGCATTGAGGTCTGAATTAATCGCCTCCTCAGTGTTGGTCATACAGGTAAGCCCCTTGTATCTGTATGCCTTAACCGTGGATCCACAACAGGACAACACGGCAATTAGATCTGTGGGATCCCTGACCTAACCCCTTACAACGCATTTCATGCCTTATCTTCCCATGCAGCTTAATGAACTGCGTTCATTTTTATGTGCAAGCTTCCACGCTGCCACTTCCAGTGTTTTCACAGCAGGGCTAAAAAATCATCCCATCTTCAGGCTTCTGCCCCCCCAAAGATCCACCCAGCACAGCATTTTGCCCTGAACCCACGCAGCGGATCAGGTACCTCCTCCAGTACTTTTATCTTTCCCTTGCCCACCATGACAATTTTTCTCTTTGTTTGGATTTATACCACACACTTCCCACACTTTGCTGTACCGCATATAACTCACGTGTCACTCCCTGTACATGCTTTTGTTTCCTTTAGCCAAGTGCGCCAAGTACAGCACTGCCTTCCAGTTACTTAATTTGCTGCCAGGCCTCTTCACCTCTGTGCCATTGGAAGACGCCCTTTACCCCACTCTACCCAGGTCAGTGTCTGGCCAAGCAATCATACAGTGTATGTTTTCTACACTTTTCACCCTATGGGGGTTTTTAAATTGTCATGCTAGTATCAGTTTTTTGTCACAACACCACTGTGTAGAATTAAACTAATTACGTCCTCACTTGATTCCTTCATGTAGGGAGACCCGGTCCAGGCCCTTGAAGAAGGCTTTCTATGCCGAAACGTCACGGGACACTACATCATCTGGGCAATCTATCCCCGTCCCAATACACCATCTGATCTACATCTAGACGTAGACCAAAGACTTGGTTACCTCCCAATATCCAGCACACCTTGGAAACAACAACTAGGATGTACCTGTGAAGACTAGCTTCAGTTCACTGTTTATAAATTCACTCTTCAAGTGCCAATTAGGATGTACTTGTGAAGACTAGTCTCTGCTCTATGTTTATAAATTCACTTTCCAAGTGCTATGTGATCATATAGGGCGGCTTCTCTATAGGAACATGATTTAGATGTGATTTGCATAGAGGCTACCCCCAAGAGCATTCATTGTGTATTGGCATCTCTATGTTCACTTATGAGCAATTTGGACTGATTTTTATGTTTTTTTTTTTCTGTTTTACAATATGTCTGCCAAATATTAGGCAGGTGTTGTCCCCCAAAAAAAATTACAAAAGATTATGGGAAACCAAACCCATGTTCATTTGACATCAGCTAAATAAATAGGCTAATGGTCACTATGTATATGTGTTTTTTTGCTTACATCTTCATTTAGCATAAGTATACAGTTTCTTTGATACTTGGCATGCTAAATGGTACAATCTTAGCAACAAATGTGAATGCAGAGTAATATTTATATGAATTTGTGTGGCAGGACGCCACCCTTATGTTTCAACAGTTTGTAGCTCTGAAGTCCTTCACACTCCTTGAGCAGTCCCTTTTGTTATTCAGTGACTGAAAACAGGCAGACTAAAAGAACATACATTTGATTCACCGCCCTAACACACGGGTGTGGAACCTGAAGCGGGGACCTGGATCTGGAAGGCGGAGCGCCCAGCCCGGAGACAAGGCTGTAGCGAGGTGTACCTGGAAGACAACAGCTGCCACAGGCTAACACAAGACACCGAAGTGGCTGCAGATTAGCCACTGGAAAATTCACTGCAGAGCGATAGCAACCAGCAAGCAGTGAGGACGCTGCCAGCGTTGTAACCATCAATTTTCAGACACAGAAGTACGTGCACTAGGAGATGATCTGCAATAAAAGAGGAACAATCCCCATACAGCCCCAAGCAGAAGCAGGAATCTACTGCTCCTACTAAGGCATGTGTAAAATTACATTCAGAGTGTACAATTCCTTGAAGTATATCTTGCCACAGATATCAAGAAGGAGGAAGGGAAATCCAGGTCACAACGGTGGCACCACGCACGGGCTTCAATGCAAATCCTCCTGGCAGCAGCCTAACGCAGAGTGTGATAGAGTCAGCAATGGGTGGAAGTAATGTTGTGACAGCCTAGTTTTCATGGTGCACGCAGAATAATTACAGAACAGTGCCCGGTGACAGAGTATAGACCAACGCGTTGTGACGACTGAGTAGGGCGGTGGACCAACCATTGTACCTAGAAATACTCGCTGAAACAGCACGTAACAAGCAGAGCCGAAATTACAGGAAGTACAAAACAAGACTAAAGCGCCCCAACACATAATAGAGGAAAGTGACACAGAGGGGGTACGTGGCAAGAGTGCAGAAGGCAGCACCCCGGAAAAGTGATAGTGTCAAGACCACGGCTCCTCTGGCAGAACATTTCCCCAACGAAGCGTAGGGATACCCAAGAGACTGCACAGAGTGCAGTGGCACTGAAAGGAGGTGTGGTGCACTAATAGCCACCACAATGGCCCTCAATCCAAGTTTGGAGGTAACCATGGAGTAATTAGCTCCATGGTTGACTCCGAAACCATCCCAAATCCGGCATGGTGAATGGAGTAATTACCGGTCCATTCCAGGGTTGGAGGGACCAGTAATTCCCCATTCACCTTTTGCCCTTCCCCATTCCCATTTCTGCCCCATAGGGCTCAATGGGAATGGGGAAGGAGGTAATTACGGCACCGTAAATTACAGTACCGTAATTACCTCCGAGGTACCTTTGCGGGTCCCGTACTTTACTCCTGCTAAAAGCAGGAGGTAAGGAAGGACCCGCAAAGGGAACTCGGAATACGGAGGTAAGGGATTACCAGCACAGGCACCTCCAACCTCGGAATGACCCCCAATGACATCAAAGGTGAATATGAATAAAGGGAAACAGTTGTCGAGGGACACATTGACCAAATCCAATCAGCAGACAGATGGCGGGAAAACAGCAACGCTAGACACACATGCAAGTGAACCACCGGAGAGAATGGACCAACAAATACTTGCGGCGATAGCTGAACTGAAGTCGACACTGGAATTTAAAATTGATGCTACGAGTATAGATTTGAACCTCTTGAGACAGGACGTTAGAGTGCTCACAGAACGCACCAGAGTGTTGGAGAAAGAGGTGAAGGCGAACACAATCTGTTGTAAAGAAAACTCTCAGGTGGTCTCCACACTGCAGCAACAAGTATGGAATCTGGAAAACAGAGCAGAAGAAGCAGAAGGCTGGGCACAAAGAAATAATGTGCGGATAATTGGGCTTCCAGAAGGTGAAGAGGGTCAGAACCCTACAAACTACATGGAAGACATGCTTCTGCAAGAAATAGGAGCTCGATCACTCACCCAGGGATTTACGGTAGAAAGAGCGCACAGAGCCCTAACAAGAAGACCACAGCCGGGTGCTGCGCCCCGGCCAATAATAGACAAGATTATTGAACTATAAAGATATCAAGAGAATCCTGGAACACTTCTGGTAAGGTGGAACGATCAACCGAGCGTCTGCATCCATCACGTCATATCCGATTATACCTTTTTGGTGCAAAAACAGAGAATGAGCTATGAAGCTGTTAAACAAAGGTTACGCACAGCCAATCTCAAATATATGTTGCAGTATCCGGCAAAGATGAAAGTTTCGCATAAAGATTGTGCTGTTTTCTTTGAGACGGCAGAAGATGTGAGCAGGTGGATGGATTTGCAAAACATGCCAACGGAGAAAGAAAGAAGATCGGACACGAGAAGGAAGTGATAAGTGATGCTGCAATATGTGATTAATGTACTTTATTGGGACACGGCATAATAGACCGTCGGTGAACTGCAGCTTAAAATATATACATCCTTACTGTTGCTAAGTGCAGGTAGCACAGGGGTTGCCTAGTTTAGGCGACACCAGGAATCACACTATTGACCCACTTTAGGTAGTTTAGTTAGGATACTAGTAGTTGGTACCCTCCTGCTGCACGAAGAGTATCAGCAAGACCGGGAAAAAGGCAAGATGCAGGATAGCCTGAGATTCAGTATTGAAGCTGGGCAAATGTTGGGAACGGTTGGAGTAGGGGGAGGAAGTGGAGTTGGGGTAGTTAGAGGGAGGTTGGCCTACACAGACGCACAAAGAGTCGGGGACGGTCATGTCATGATAGTGTTGGGTAGAGTAGAGACCGGAGCAGATGGGGCAACTTAAAATAACCTGGAATGTGAGGGGCCTGAACAGCTAGATTAAAAGGAACCGGGTTATGACATATCTGCGAAGGCAGAAAATTGATATAGCACTTTTGCAAGAAACCCACTTGACTAAGGAGAAACAAGACACGATAGCGAGGAAATAAGAGTGGAGTGACACTGGGCCCAGCATACTCTGCTTATGCTAGGGAGGTCCTAATTTGGGTATCACCAACGGTCCCATTCCAGATCCTTCAGACCCATCATGAAACAGACGGCAGGATGATAATAATGAGGGGATTGGTCAAAAGCAAAGAAATATGTGCTATCAATGTGTATGCCCCGAACCAGTACACAGCAGCTTACTTTAGATCTCTATATCCTATAGTTAGCCCATACAGAGATGGGGCGGTAATATGAGGGTGGGAGGGCTTTAATTGCACTTTGGACCGGACGATAGATAGATCTGATAGCAAATGCGTTCACCCCACCCCTCCGGCAAAAGTCTTACACACGCCGATCCGTACATTCAAGCTAGTTGATATTTGGAGATCCATGTACCCACAAGACAGCGTGTACTCACACTATACGGCCCCGCAGAACTAATACACGCGGTTGGATTATGTGTTTGTGGGGGAGGAAATAGTGGGCCAGTTTATACGAGTGGAATACAAAGCTAGAACCCTGTCGGAACATGCCCCGCTTATTGTCACGTGGCAGGTGCTTCCCCCTCAAGCCAAGAATCCGCCATGGAGACTTAGGCTAATGGCACTGACAGATACAGGATTTCGAAAACACCTCAGAGCTGAGGTGAAAGAATACTTTGAGAACAACGCAGGCAGTGTAGACTCGGCTGGAACACGCTGGGAGGCCTTTAAAATGTAGTGATTAGGGGGGCGGCCATGGCTAAATCGAAAGGTATGCAAGAGGTTATAATGCAGAATTCACAAAAGACAGAGAAGAAATTGGAAACCATAATGAGAGTAAGAAATAGATCCCTAGAAAAAGCCCAGGTAGTATCTAGCTTACAGCAGTGGTATAGGGAACACTGGGAAAGATTAGGCAAACTAAGTTACAAGAAATACATTGAGAGACAACACGCCGAAGGGGACAAACCGGGCAGATTGTTGGCATGGTTGTACAAAAGTGAGACCACACGGCAGACAATTAGAGCAGTGAAGGGAATGGATGGGAAATTAGCGGAGACTCAAGAAGGGGTAAATAAATGTTTTTACGACTATTACAGACATCTCTATAGTGAATCCGCAAGTAATGAGGTGAATATACAAGAAGAATTGACGGAGATCAACCTTCCCAGATTAAGAAAAGAAGAGAGCGATCGCCTTGAAATCCCGATCACATTAGAAGAACTAGAAAGTGTGTTAAACGACCTGCCAACCAGTAAAGTCCCTGGGGCGGATGGGCTCCCCGCCAAATTCTATAAAGAACACAAGGCCAATATACTCCCACCATTATTAGCAATGTTGAATGAAGCACTGGAAACAGGTAAACTGCAAGGGTCCTTACGGGAGTCAATAATTATCCCACTTCTCAAACCAAATAAGCCAGACACGGAGTGCGGCTCATACAGGCCCCCAACGTTATTGAACCAGAACGGGAAGATTCTCACAGCAGTCATGGCCAAAAGACTCAGAGCGGTCATGGGTAAACTCATACACCCAGATCAAACAGGATATGTCCCAAATAGAAATATTACTAATAATTTAGGGAGATTACATCATATAATAGATTGCACCCAGAGGGATGCACAGGAAGTTGCAGTGGTGTCACTAGATGCAGTGAAAGCATTTAGCATTTGACTATGTCAGATGGCCGTGGCTGCTGGTGGTCAAAGAGGAATTTGGTATCGGCTGATGTACATTAAATGGGTGAGGCTGCTAAACAAAGAGCTAATAGCAAGGGTCAAAACGGGATCTACGGTATCTGAGCAGTGGTAGTTGAGTAAGGGTACGAGACAGGGCTGCCCATGGTCGCCGATGCTCTTCATTTTAGCACTGGAACCACTGGCCGTTTATTTACGGCAGGAATATGGAGAACCAGGGATAAACACACCCGATATCGCTATATGCAGATGATATGCTTTTATACCTACAATACCCAGAAGACAATTTACAGTATGACCTGGATGTGGTGGAACGATATGTGGCACTGTCGGGCATAACCATAAACCCCCCGAAGTCTAGTCTGTTCCCCCTAGGAGGGTATGTGGGAAAGCCGTTACACAAGTTGCCGGTACAACCAATTAAATGGGAGGTAACAACGTTACGTTATCTTCGGGTGGATATATACCATGACCCGGAGCTAGAACATATACATAACACAGTGAAGGCGGTGAACAAGATTTAGAATAGTATGGCATTTTGGTCTAGACTACAACTAGCTATGATGGGGCGTGCAGCTTTGCTGAAGATGGTGGTGCTGCTGAGACTCCTACATTATTTTGCAAAGGTCCCGTTTTGATACCCAGAAAGTTTTTCAGAAAATTGCACGGTATGTGTGGTAGCTTCATATGGCACAATGCAAGGTTTAGAGTGGCACTGCGGAAACTGCAAATCCATACAAGCAGGGAGGTATAAAGTTGATTAATTATGAGTTGTATTTTATAGAAAGTCAGCTGCAATTTGTGGCCAGGTGGCTATCGGATGAACAGACACCAGAGTCAAGGTTGTTACGTAGGGAATGCGCCCTGTTCTTTTTGAACAAAACAATATGGTTACCTGATTCGTGCTAGACAGGTGAGAGTCTACTGCTGAGCCTGGGGAGCACAAAGTGGCGCACAGCATGTCGAGTGATGGGTAACGCAATGCAGTATTCCCCACAGGTACCATTAGTAGCACTATGAGGGGCAGATGTGCATGTCAGGCTGTGTGTGAGGAGATGGTGGGAACCCATGGGAATAGCAACGGTTGGAGACATACTTAAAGAAGGGAGGCCAGTGGAGTTTGAGGAGCTGACGGGTGACCTGGAAGTACACAGTGGTCAATATATCACGCATTCCCGACTCCTGAAGTACCTCAGGCGGAGGTGGCCAGACACCGAATCAGCCGGTGGAGGCTGTGGAGATTTTCTATAATGTTTCAGAAGGAGGACAAAGTCTCCCGCATATATGAGCTGTTGATGTCTATGGTCGAGGAAGGCATGGGGCAGACGAGGTGGAAGTGGGAGGCGGATCTAGGGGAACCAAGGTCAGATGAGATGTGGTGCAGAGTGCTGGGATATCACAAAAAGGTGTCGAGAAATGTGAGATTACAACAGATCCAGCTGTACAACACCCACAGAGCATACTTGACCCTGAACAAAGTGGCCAAGTTTACTCGGGCAACTGTACAAGCATGCCCGAAGTGCGGGGAGGCCAATGCAGATCTAGTGCACATGTTTTGGGAATACACATAGATTGGCAAATTCTGGAGGGAAGTGGCCCAGGTACTGGCAAAGGCAGCGATTACCCTGGATGTGGGATCCCCTAAGGCTTGCCTGTTAGGAGCTTCCCCCAAGACCTAAAAGAGCTAAACAAGTGAGCAAACTCAAAGACCTAGCATACATATTGGCGAAACGCAGAATAGCGATGATATGGAAAGCATCGATAAGACCAGTAACTGCAGTGTGGTGGGGGGACTTGTTGAAATGGGCCAATGCGGAATCTGTGGTGTGGCAGGAATTCAGTACAAGAGGAGGGTGGATTGGAGGTAGGGAGGCAATTGGTGGCTGATCTGGCTGTATCGGAACAGGGTGCTCAGGACTTGGAACAGGTACCAACATGAATGACATGGTAATGTGGGAAAAGACCGATTGGGATCTAGCATGGAAGATGAGAGTGAGGGGGGGGGGGAGTTTTGGGAGAGATATGACAGTTCTATAATTGAATGTGTATTATGTGAATTTCAGCCACAGTTGTAAGGTGGTATGTTTATTTGTAAAAAACCTATATATATATATATATATATATATATATATATATATATATATATATATATATATATATATATATATATATATATATATATATATATATTTTTTTTTTTTTTTTTTTTTTTTTTTTTTTTTTCTTAAACCTTAATCTAGCAGAATTGGGCTTGGTAAGGCACAATTGGGCTAAGTGTAAGACATGGGTGGCTGACAAAGAGGGCTAAAAGGCAGGATAGGCTACCTTACACAAATAGGGCGAGTGCAAAATTGGCTATTTTACACATATTGGGTAAATGCATTTAGGGTCTACCTTAAAACAAATAGGATGAAGCAAGATAAAACCAACTTACACAAACAGGCTAAATGTAGAAAGAGTCTGCCTTCAACCAGTAGGCTATATGCAAGCTAAGGTTAGTTTACACAGAAATAGGCTAACTGAAGGATAAGGCCGGTTAACCCCGATGTCCTAAAACCAAGGTAAATTTACCTTAAAAAAATTAGGCTGAATGCGACTAGTGTCTATCTAAAACAAATAGGTAAATGCAAGATAACACACTAACTACAAAAAATGGCTGACTAACGTGGTGGGCCAAACGCAAGATGAGGCTAACTTACGCAAAGGGCTAACTGCAGGATATGGCTGACTAACACTGATGTGCTAAAATCAAGGAAAGACTACCTAAAACCAATAGGCTAGAAGCACCAAAGCCTACCTTTCACAATAGGCTAAATGCAAAATAAGACTAACTTACTCAAAAAGGCTAACTGCAGTTTTATCCAACTCCAGGCCTCTTGGTCCGGGATCCTGACAGGTTTTCAGGATAACCCTCATTAATATTTACGAGGAAAGATTTGCATATATTTTGAATTATTGTACGCAAATTTATCTCAAATATTAACGAAGCATATCCTGAAAGCCCGACATGGATCCAGCCCTCGAGGCCTGGAGTCTCTGGATTAACGCTAAGTATAAGGCTGACTTTCACAAGTAGGCTAAATTCAAAAAATGGCCGACTAGCAGTGGCTGAAAACAAGGTAGGGCTGCTGAACGCAAATAGGCAAAATGCAACAAGTGACTACCTTAAACAAGTAGGCTAAGTGTAAGATAAGGCAGACTGACGAAGATGGGCTAAAAGCAGGTTATGGCCAACTTTCACAAATAGGCAAGTTTAGTATATGACTGACTAGCACAGATGTGCTCAGAGCAAGATAGGGTTAACTTACACAAAAAGGGCTAAGTGCAAGATATGACTGAATAACACTGGTGGGCTAGAAGCCGGTTAAGGCTCTTTCACGAATAAGCTAAATGCTACACAAGTGTCTACCTTAAACAAGTAGGCAAAATGCAAGACAGGCTGACTGAATGCAGGTGGGCTAAATGCAAGTTAAGGCTAACAATCACAAATAGGCTGAATGCTAGATGAGGCCAACTTTCACAAAATGGCCTAAGTGCAAGATATGGCCTCTTAACGCAGAAGGATTCAATGCAGGAAAAACTGTCTTTCACAAGTGGGATAAATTCAGAATATATTTAATTTAAACAAAAGGGCTAAATGCAAGATATGGCTGAACTTATACCAATAGGCTGAATGCAAGTGTGTTTGCCTTAAACAAAATGGGCTAAACGTGAGATATGGCTAACTTATATACATACGCTAAATGCAATATGAGGGTAAATGACACAAACAGGCTGATTCTAAAGTGCGTCTGCCTTAAACAAAACGATGACCATAGGAAATTCAGTAGCAGCCAAGACAAGGTCCCCACTGTAATGCTGAAAATGCATTGGAAGGACAGGGCCTCCGTATCCTTGTCCTTTACTGCTTTTTATCGTGTGTTCTGTCGTGTTTTCCGCGCAGGAGTTTGTGTGGGGACTCCTGGAGGTGCAGCTCTCTCTTTTGGTTTGGCAAACAGACCCATGAGATACCCTTATGGCACCCATGGGTAGGGGTGCAACCCTGTGCCCCTACTCTAGGTTTTTGGGCACCTGTGTGTGACCCACAGAGCAGAATACGGGCTGGTGGCAGCTGCCTGCTGAATTGACGGGTGCCCTGAGCTTCCTCCATTTTGGGATGCCCAGGCCCCGTCATTGGAATCGGTAGTTTCCTGGTGAAGACAAAATGGCCCCCATGGCCTCTTGTCTTCCATCGCCTGTTACCTTGATCTTCCCGAAGTCCCGGGAAACCCTGACTATGTCCCTTCCCCCAGACTGGCTGTTGGGTGGAGGTTCCTTATATGGTAGTGTGGGGAAGTGCTGACCAGACTGGCTGGAGCATTCTCAACGACCGTATGTTGTGGGTACGCCCGTGGGTGGGACCTGGGTGAATGGAGTGTGTGACGAATACGCATTCTGTGTTGTGACTGTCTAGTATCTGGTGTTTGACACAATGGTTGAGACAGCCCTGCCCGAAACCGGTATGAATGCAGCTTGGAGTGTTGAATGGCTCGGTACTTCTCCCAATACACAACTTGTGAGTGTCTGGAGAGAAGTGAATGGCCTGAATACCTTGTGTGCCTGATTGGCTGCCTGTCTGCATGAATGCCCGTAGTCGTGATTGGATGCTTGAGTATGACCCAGCGGAATGAATGGGAGATCAACAGTGTATCTGGGGACCTCTCACTGCTAGGAATCGTGTTCAGAAGCTGAAGTCCACTACGACGAGTAACTGAAGTAACTGAAGCTTGATCTTGAAGCCCTGCTGGACGAGAAGAATTGCTGTTGCTCTCCTTTGCAATCTGAAAGCTGCTGTGCCTTCAAAGACTGACCCAGAGAGGATCTGGTAAAGCACCCTCTTCCCGAGCTACGAGGGACCATCGTGCACAGCCGATCTTTGCCTTAGCTCCCTGGTAGACAGACCTTTCAAAAGGCTGCCGACCCGATACAGGGATTGCTGCAGAACTCCAAGGAGAAGCGCCCGGACTGTTGTCCACCACTGTCACCGACCGCCGTTGCCGACTGGAGCCGCCGTGCTCCCATTGCCTAAGAACTTCATTGATCCAAGGACGCTTTCGTCCGCATCGTCGCCGCGGTTTCCTGCAGGAGAAGGCCTGACGGTCGACGCGATGAGGAGCATCCACCGGTGGGTTTCCCGCCACCCAAAGACCACAGAGACGCCGACGACTCGACGTCCTTGCTGGGCCACAGTTCTTCAACTCTTTGCGGTCCAGAACCATCAACACTGAGGTGCCCCGCACGCCTCTTCCTTGCAGGATGTTTGCGCTTTCCGAAACGAGCACCGCTAGGAACGAAGCGGCCACTTCACCTTCGTAGCTCGACCTGTTCCCCGTTGGACGTTCAACGACCCGGGACTCCTGCCTTAAAGGGAGGGCACTCAAGAAGGGTTGTCGATTCTCCCGACAAGGAACGCTACAACGCCAGGTTCTTTGCGGTTGCAGAACTATTGGAAAGTCTAGTGTGAACAATATATGGACTGGGCTTGTATCTTTATTCTACAGGTTGCCCAGGTTGGGGGGGGGGGGGATCTCCACACAGAACTGTGTTTAATGGTAGTGACCAGTATTCTGCCAATTGCTCAACCACTTTGCTTTCCTTCCTCTCTCTATTGTTGGTTTCCTTTATTTCGATCCGTGTGTCATTCTGACCGTATGCACTTTAATGAGATCTAATAACGTTTGTGGTACTACTTTAGAACTGTATACATTTACCATTGCCGATTTTCCAAGTACAAAGTGAGTTATCGTTATACTGTACATAACATTCAATATTCATTATATAAAGACTGTGTTTTAACCGATCCAGTGTGCGAACATTCCTTTGTGGGTGATTGGGGGGTGATTGGGGACTACACTGTACTTAAGAACCGGCCCGCATCACCTCCCGAGAAGCTAGCTTGATTGCTCAACCACAGCTACCATATAGAGAATCTTGGCAGGGGTCCTCTGTGCCTCTCCTCTACCATATAGAGAGCGGATGTTCAGACCACCCACCCCCCCTCCAGCCGTCTTTACACTGGTGGCAGCGGTGGGATGCTTATGGTTTTAAGAATCAGTGTATAATGGTGCCACTTACGAAGGATATCTGCACTTTATTAAATTAAGGTTAAGTTGTGTACAAGATAACTGCATTACAAGCAATGGAATCTATTGCAAATGGTAAATTGACTCGGATGAGCTTAGAGGCTCTCCAGTGTGCTTGTGAAGCCAGGGATTTAGACTTTGTGGATAAGTCTAGGGTTGAGCTGATAGGTGCCCTGGTGAACTACCAGACTGATTGTGAAGCTCTTGAAGGGGGGGATGCAACCAATGAGGACTCTACCCCGGGGGTTGTCGCCGAATCTGATTCTGGGAATGCCACCATTCCTGCTGCCTCTGTTCCGAACCCCAGCAGTTCCTTGGAACTTGAGTTATTAAGGATGAAATTGGCCTTCGAATATCGCAAGTTGGAAATAGATGCTGAGCTTAAGAAAGAGGAGTTGGCACAGCAAGTGGAACTCAAAAATAGGGATCTTGAACTCAAAGACAAGGACACTGAATGTCAGCGAATCCAGTTAGAGAAAGCTCGAGTGGAGACTTCAGCTAAACCAGTTGAGAGTGTCAGGTCCCCAGCAACCAAGTTTATGAAAGATTTGGTTGGTGTGTATGCAGAGGTTTCTGATATCCTTCAATGGATTGAAGCGTTTGAGATGGCTTGTGCAATTCATGATGTTGATCAAAGAGATTGGGCTAAGTGTTTGTTAAGCAGAGTGCCTCAAACTGAATATGACTGTATTCTGAAGCTGAGTGTGGAAGAAAGGGGTTAGTATGAGTGCATGAAGTCTGCTTTGATTGCCACGTTTGGTAAAACGCCTACCCAATATCTTAAATGGTTCAGAGATTTTTACAAACAAGAGAATGTGTCTTGGATTGACTGGGTGAGTGCTGTGCACATGAACATGATGGGGTGGATTGATGGTTACAAAGTGAAAACATTTGTTGAATTGTCCCACCTCTTGTTTTTTGAGCATTTTTCAGAAGCCTGTTCGCCAGAGCTGCATCAGTATGTTGCTGACCAGAACATTTTAGATCCCTTTAAGCTGGCTAGGTTGGCTGACAAGTGGGTCTCTCACCGGGTGTCACCTAAGGACTCCAGTGGGAAGGACAAGGACAAAGAAAAGGGGGCCTCTCAGAAAGCTGAGGAGTCCCAAAAGCAGTCACAGTCAGGTAAACCAAAACCTTCCTCTCCGAAGACCCAAAAACCTAGTGGGGATAAGTCTGTTGTGGGTGGGAGTAAGAGTAGTGGTGCGCCTGCTGCAAAGCAGGGTCCCAGTGGTTCCAGTACCATACCTCGCATGCCCGGCACATGTTGGGATTGTGGGGCTTTGGATCACCGAAGGGGTGACCCCAAGTGTAAGGGTAAGTCACTTGGAGTCCAGGCTGTCAGCCTGACCTACCCCTACTCCGTACCGGAGGTGGAGGCCACTGTCCTCCCCTCCTCTACCGGGATCACCTTCGGTGCTCCCGTAGAGATTTCCTTAGTGTCCCTTGGGGCCTGGGACCAGTATGCAGAAGTACTGGCGACTATCCTACAGAACACTCGTAGGTTTTTGAGAAGTGTCCTCTTGAATTGCCAGCCTACTACTGGTTTGAGAGACACTGGGGCAAGCATGACAGTGGTGGACAGGACCCTGCTCAAGCCAGGGGACTATGTAGGTGCTCCTCTGAGAACCACCATGTTAGCTGGTGGGCCTCCCAAATTATCGCCTGTAGCCTTAGTCAACATTACGATTGGAGACAAGTCAACGAAGCTTCCCGTCCTGGTTCAGGACAACGTGCCTGTGAACATTTTGTTGGGAAACGATTTGGTCGAGTTAGGGATGATCACGGATGGTCTACCCATGGCTGCGGTAGCGGTCACCCGATCGCAGGTCACGCAGGGTCCGGCTGCAAGCCCGGCGCCCTCACTGACGGGGAAACCCAATGCGTGAAGAAAACGGAAGAGTAAGAAGGCCACCTCTGTGGAGGGAGCTCCTTCTCTTCCTGCTGTTTCCGACGGCACACATTGGTATCCATGCTCTGGACGGGCTGGGTCCAGTGGTGAATCCCGTCTCAACTCCTGTGGGAGAAGAGCCAGAAGACTTTCCGGTAGGAGAGGCTCTCAACCCGGAGGATCATCCCGACCTTCAATGCTTGTTAGCTGAAGGGGGACCCTAAAGGGCGGACTTCTGTAAGGGACAGAGAGAGTGTCACTCTCTCGAGGGTCTGAGGAAACGGGCCCTGTCCCAGGCACACGGAGAAGTGCCTAGGACATTTCGGATTTATTGGGAGGGTGAGCTCCTTGTTAGTGAGCCCACTAAGCCTGAACCTGGTTCCCTCAAGAGGTTGGTGGTACCCCAGGTTTACAGGCCCTTCCTGCTGCAGTTGGCCCATGAGGTGCCCCTAGCTGGTCATCTTGGTACCAAGAAGACTAAGCAGAGGCTCTCTGCCCATTTCTACTGGCCACGGATGGGAGTAGAAGTGGAGTCCCACTGCAGGACCTGCCCAACTTGTCAGTTGTCTGGCAAGACTGGAGGCAGTGTCATTGCCCCACTGCAACCATTGCCAGTGGTTGGCACACCGTTTGAGAAGGTGGGCATCGACATAGTCGGTCCCCTTGACCCTCCCACGTCAGGTGGACATCGTTCATCCTGGTCTTGGTAGATCATGCCACCAGGTACCCTGAGGCTATACCCCTTCGGACGGTTACGGCCAAGGTGGTTGCCAGGGCTCTCCTGGGCATTTTCACCCGTGTTGGATTCCCGAAGGAGGTTGTCTCGGATAGAGGATCCAATTTCATGTCGAGTTACATGAAAACCATGTGGAAAGAGTGCGGGGTAACCTGGTCAGTAGTAGAGACCAATCATGGGATGATCAATCACTGCAAAAAGAAACAATGAATCAGGGAAACAGAACACATCCTGTTTCTGGAAAGTACCCCCCACCATGTGAAAATAAGATACAGCGCCAACCACATGCCAGCCTTAGCAGCAGTCAGAGGTGATCGAGCATAGAGCTGAACCACGGTCACCAATTGCAAACAACCTAAAACCACTAAGTAGAATAACAGCAAGTCAGGTAAGCCCAAATCAAAAAGACCACCAGGCGTGGGCAGCGAATTGGAAAAAAGGCCAGAAGACGACAGACGGCTGAAAAGAACACTATTGCGGCCTGAAGGAGGCAGTCCTGATACCCTTATGAGAGCATCCAAAATTGTCTACCAAGCTCAGAGGTTAAATCCTTCATGGAGTGTACCAGCGAGCTAGGACCTAAGAGACTTAATGAACCATTGTTCCAAGCTGGAGAGAGATGTGATGTCTTGACTCAGGGGCACCAGTAAAGCATGTCATGGTGCATAGGCCATGACGTGCCTGTAAGTAGGAGGGGGAAATAAAGAGACAGAAACCCCAGAAATAGGGGTCAGTGCACATGGGATAACCAGATATCAAGTCTCCTTAGTGTGCTGCAGCAACAGCTGAGCGCAGCACAGCTTCACCATCACAGTGTGGAAGCACACATGAATAGTATAAACGTCCAATCTCCCCCAAACGTATGCTCTGGGATGTCCATCAGTTCATTTCTTCTATCCATCTTACTGGTTTTCTCATTGATCATTCAGTCTGATGCTTGGGGAGAGTAACTCAGCTACTTCTTCACAAATAGGCGAATGGAAGAGTTCATCAGGTGGAGTGTCATCTTCTGAGTGTTCACTATTTCTACAGTATCCTTCTGATTGTCCTCTGTCTGATGAGGACTGCGGGTTAGCCCCTCTTCTCTTGAAGAACAAGGAACTAAGAGTAATTTGTCTTCTGCTATTTTCAGCTGTTAACATCCATCCCTTACTTTTGATAACGGTCAGGGCTTCAGGGTGGAAAGGAGTAGTGGCTTTGTCAGTAATCGTTTGCCAGACCAACACTTTGTCTCCAATTTCTAATGTGGAGTCTCTTGCTTTCTTCAGTATATTAGTTCATGAGTTATTTTTCTCTGGCGGCCATTTCCCTGATTTGGTGGTCAAAAGCACATGTCATCTGTTTGATCTGTACCCGAGGTATCCCTGTACATAACTGATGATCATGTTCTCAAAATATGTACCCGTCTGCTGCACTATGCATAATGACTTCTTGATGCTGCTCATAAAGCTTTCTACAGGGCCATTTGCTTGCAGCCATAGTGGAGTAATTTTCCTGTGCTGAAAACCCATGTACTCCTCAAATGCTCTGAAGTTATTGCTTTTTAAAGGGGGACCATTATTTGTCTTAACTATCTTCGAACCACTATATGACGTGAAGGTTTTGTCAATTGCTGGAATTACCACTGAAGCTTGAATTGAGTATGGGTACATGATAACTAATCTGCAACATCCCCCTTGGGTTGGTCTGAAAAAGATAGCTACCTCTTCCCATATTCCATTAGGCAAAGGTGTGATGCATAAGAGTTCTGGTTGTGTGTGAAGATGAATGGTCCTGCAGATATTGCAGTTGTTGATGGTTGCCTCAATGACCCTGTCCTTCCCGGGAAGCATACCTTTTGCCGGAGCATGCATTTTGGTGGATACTATACCCCAGTGACCCTCATGACCTACCACTACTATCTTCTGTTGCAGCGATGTCAGAATGACCATGTGCTCATTCTTGTAGATGACATTATCCATTGCCAACGACAACTCATCTCTGACAAGCTGGAATGCATGCAGCACCTTTGGGCATGCATCAGATGACATTAGACTCATCCCTTTGACATGCTTCCACTTGCCTGTATCAATGCATGTCTTGAAGATGGCCAGAACAGGGTCCTACTGAGTGTGAAGAACAGTGCCTGATAATGAGATACATTATGTAATTCAACAACCAAAGCAAGAGTGTATGTATGTATGTATGTATGTATGTATGTATGTATCTGGCCCCCACAGATTTCTTTCTAGAGCTCGATTCCAGTGGGTATCAGGCTAAGAAGTCAGACAGGTTGGTATATTTCCCTGGTTTGTGAATTATGGTACATTTGTAGTCCTGTAGTCTGAGGTCTCACCTTGCAATTCAGGGAGGCAGCCAGGCCTTGGGGGTGCCAAATATAGCTGGGTGTGCCTGGTGATCCATTATTTTGGTGATAGCTTTCCCATAAAGGAAGAGGTGGAAATGTTTGCAGGCCCAAACGACAGCCAGACTCTCCTTTTCTGGCTGCGACCATGCCCGTTTCATCACCATTAAACTTCTGCTCGCATACAAGACTCCTTCTTGCATACAAGACTATGCAGCATGGCTTGGTAGAACCCAGCTTGTATTAAGCTAGCAGCAGCAAGGTCTACCGGGCTGTCATCAACTGAGTTTGGTGTGATAGTCTGGATTACAATAAGACATGCAAACTGCAGTGTGGATTCCGTTTCGAATATCATTAAAAGCATCCAGACATTGAGGTGACCACACGAAAGGCTGCCCAAATTTGGTGAGATTGTGCAATGGCACACTGATGGTCGTGAAATACTGGATGTACCTTGTGCAATGACAGGCTTGGTCCAGAAACAAGCTCAGGGCAGAGAGATTTGTCGGATGTAGAGTAGTCGATACAGCATACCTTTTGTCAGGATTAGTCTCAAGTCCCTTAACGGAAAACTTGCATTTGTCTAGATTCAATGCAAGATGTGCCTTCCTCAAAGTAGTACATACCCTCTGCAGCACATCATGAGGTGGCAAACACCAGGATGTCGTCAATGTAGTTCTTGCATTGTGGAATATGATTTATGATGAATTTCCTCTTGGAAAATGTTGGCGGCTGAATAACTGTCGAAACGGAGGCGTTTGTACTGATATAGCCCAATGTGTGCAGCAAACGTGGTAATACCTGGTTTCAGGGGCCAACTCCAGCTGATAGCCTTTGTTGAGATACAAGTTGGAGAAGGTAGTGGTTCCAATAAGTGAATCATGTCCGATATGCAAGGAGCTTGATGCTGTTCTCTTTGAATTGCCAGATTAGGCACCCCGATATACGTATTTATCAGAGCCCTTCTTGGGTACCGGTGCAATGGGCAACACCCAGGAAGTGGATCCGGATGCGGGTTTGATATGTCTTGATCAAGGAGGGATTGAATTTCCTCCTTGATTTGGTTTTGAATGTTGAACGGGATGCACCAATATCAGTGGGATGCAGGTTGCATGCTTTCGTCAAGGTGTAGATGGAGTTGGTGATGTTTGAGCTTGCCGAAGCCTTGAAATAGTGACAGGAAAACCGTGTCAATTTTGGAGTACAAGTCCAAATATTTTGTCAGCATGATATTGTATAGGATATACACAAGACTCGTGTCCTTTCCTGACCCTCACACATAAACAAAACAATAAAAATGTATAAGGAAATATCTTCACCTTAATATTGTCAAAAAGTGTTCCCAACTGAAGAAAGAATACTTCCAACAAAAATATTTTTCAAGGTGGAAGCCCTTGAATCCAGAGGGTGGACCCCTTCCCCTGGATTAGGTAGGTAGGCAATAGTCTCTTTTACTAACAGTTCCTTTGTATCTTGCCTTTGTATCTTGCCTTGATTCATAAGCTTCCTGTTTAGGCAACAAGTTCTGCAACAGTCTTTCTTTAACAGAAAGTTCTCCTTGGTTTAGAAAACAGTGTTTCTTTAACATTCCTGGAAGCTTTGCAAATTGCTCGTTAAACTCCCCTGACAGGTTTCTTTAATCAATGCCAACTGCCAGGTGTACTCTCCTGCCAGGTCTTCACTCGAGGAAGGTTTTCGCTTGTCTCGTATACTCCCCTGCAAGGACTGCCTATGTGTTTTAATTGCCTGGTATATTGCTTTGCCTGGGCTTTTCACGTGTTTCAATTGCCTGGTATTTTGCTTTGCAAGGGTTTCTCATGTGTTTCAGAGTTTCTCTGTATCATCAACATGGTATGTATTGCTCTTGGCTTGGTATATATTGTGAAGAATCATGTGGATCCCTCACTGAAGCCCTGCCTAATGTCTCTTCGCAGGTGGCCAGGGGAAGGCAGACGCATCCTGATCCCAACCTTGGGGGTGGTGTACTGTGGGAGGATCACCTGGGTGGAGACAAGGCCCAAGGAAGTGAGGAGATGCTGTGGGATGAGAAAGTATTTTTCCTCTAATGGGGAGACTATTATGTAATTTTAAGGTCTCTAAACCTCCTATGGAAACTAAGGTGGTAAACCCTAAAATGTTAACACCAAAACATATCAGGCCAAAAGAAGGAATCTTTTTGGTACTTAAAATTAAGAGCCCTCCTCACTAACAAAGGCACACTACAAGGAATGGCGGAAATGTTGTCTTCTCTAAATCATCTCCGTCTAGCCCAGTAAAAACATACAGCTCCTCTGTTATAATTACTAAGGGAATTAAATCTACCCTTAAAGATATTTCAGAAGTAGAAAAATCTTACTTTGATAGGTAAACTACATGTCCCAGAATCCTACAGGGACTGAGACGAAGAAGTAGACTGATGAAGCATGTAGATGTAGTAGTCAGGCAATTAAGCCTAACAGCCTTTGCACAGGTCAGGCAATTGAAGTAAATGGCGTAAACCTGAAACAAATTGCCAAACCTGTGAGGCATAAAAGGCTGCAGCAGGAGAGGAAAGGAAAAAGGAGCTGGAACAGGAGTTGGAAGGCTGACAGTAGAAGCAGTAGTATGAGCGCACGAGACTGGCAATTCACGAAGAAGTGAGATCACAGAAAGGACGCCAGAGCGTGGAGACAGCAGATTTCACCTGCAAGTTCGGAAAGGGTACTGTGGTCTCAAACCCTGCATTGCCGTGAATGCACTGAGGAAGACATGTTGAGAGTGGAGCTTTCCCCATGTGCGCCTAGTAACTGTGATTGCAGAGTCGTGACCATGCTGAAGCCTGAGGCTCGTAATAGAAGGCAAGCTGAGGGACTGAGGAGTGAAGGAGACTCCCAATTAACGTGGCCAAACCCCAGAAACCTGTACTGCAGAAGGGTGTGGGTCCCAAGAGGGCCGGAAACAGTAGTAGCAGTTGAATAAGTCAGGAACGTGAAGCAGCCCACAACCGCAATGTTCCTGGAGCCGGTGAGTGAAGGTCAGGATGCAGGTTCACTTTACAAGCCTTGCCGATAACTTGTTACCAGCTCAGAAGTAACTTGCATGAGGTGTAAAGCAAGTATAGTAACACAAAAAAGGAGAGCAACACACAACTGTATGTCATTAAGGTTAGGTAGTGGGAGAAACCCATTAGGTATAGCGCAACAGCACTCAAAAGTGTGGCCAAGGAGATACAGGGTCAGTTGGAAGACAGTAGGATAGAAAAGAAACACTGTCTAACCCTGTCCTAAAGCAAATATAAACTGTTTGTCGTTGTAGAAGTTCTTCTCAATAATGGAAATGTATCACACACACTATTAGTGATAGCAATAGTGTACGTGTAAGTAGGAGAGCCTGCTAATTCCATTGTCGAAGAATACACTGTTGCTGGAGTAGTTGCATGCCTCTCATAAAAAGGGGAACACTTGTTATAGCCACTCTGAAAACCTTACTTTAACTTCCACAAGTGTTACACAAATATTCAGCATCAAAAGGTGGTCGCATATGACTCATTGTATTTCCTTACAGGAGTTTCGTAAGCCGTCTTTGTGATATTAAATAAGAAATACAATCACTGGCATCTCTTCAAAGATAAAGATATATATAAAGAGTGATCGTGTGTACCTAAATCTTGTTTTCCTTTGATGACTGTACCTTACAGTAATTGAAACATTTATTCTTGAAGTCCTGAAGTTGCTCCATTGATTAAAAGAACAAGCATTACCCAAGTCGCGAGCGAACCCTTTCCACAATAAAACCAGCTCGATTAAGAACTATCCATCTGGTTTACGAGGTTATTAAAAGGTCCAGTGTCCTCCGATACAAGTGAAGCATTACTACCTGAAGCTGGAAGAGCGGCAATACAGCTTAAGGGTAGTTACTGAAACCAAGAAGGTGTGCACGAAGCTGGGGAAGGGAGCTGGGTACTTGTAAAGAGTCAAGCAGAAGTACTTAAGTGGCAGAAAGACAGACAATATTAACAGGCAAAGAGGCTGCCCTTTTCTTGAAGTAGAGGAAGGAAGAGTGCCCTGCCTACCTGTAGAGGGCGAAGAGTCTTGTCTTATATGCCTAATCATTCTGAAGTACCAACATTGTAGAAGTAGAAGTACCTGAACTGTGGCGGTGTATAAACGGTCAGTGGATGTCACTTTGGAGTTGGTTGAAGTAGTAGTATACTGTTGAACAAAGGAGAATGTTTGCATGGTAACAGTAGTAGAAAGTTGGTTGTCAAGAGTAAGGACACAAACCAAGAAGAAGCATCCTGACAATTATACCAAATGTACTGCAGAGGTCTTAACCAATTGTAAAGGTGTCAAAGAAGAAGTTGTTAACCTAATCTTTGAACTGCAGCTATTAATCTTGGAAAGAGAATGTCCAGGATTGCTATTGGTGCTATTTTCTCAGCTGAACTTGGAAGGGGATCTTTTCAACTGAAAGCTGAAAAATAGTTCCCATTGATTTTTGTTTGATGAACTTGTGTATTGACTTACAACTCATAAGAACTGGTTCAAGGATTTTCTTTTCCTTTGAACATTTGTAGATCTGACTTTGAAAAAGCCTGGGGAAGGGATTTACCATAGATAGGTGAAGGTCATCCAAATACTGGCTAAATACTGTTTATCCTTTTTATGTTTTTTATGACTTCCTTTGGCTGTTTTGTTGCTTAATGAGAGGGCCAGTTTGTTTATGTTAGGAGATATTCCCTTACACAAGATAGGGAATTGGATTAGAGAGGATGTATTTGCAAATTGGTTTCTTAATAAAATGTCTATTCTTGAGAAAAACTCAAGCAGTTGTCAGCCTCGCATCACTGACTCCTCACAATATGTTTGCGGCAAGGTTTGTTCAAGATTTGCCCCACACTGGCACTTCATGCATCCATAGCTCATTGGGGATGGTACTTTAAAGGCATTCAAACAATCTGCCATTGTTAATAATGGTATTACATTCAAATTGCTGTTGGCAGGGTTGCCTGAATGCCACGGGGTCCCCACTGGCTTCGGGTAGACTCACTGGTCTTATCCAGAGTCTCTGGTCTGGTTTGTGCCTTCTGCGGCGTGTTGCTTTCACCCGCTTTCCACACTGGAGCGTGCAGATGTTCTTCCGGCTTCCTTAGCGGCTCCGCGGTCACACACCTGCTTCCCTTCAGGTCCCAGAATGGAGAATGCCACCGTCTCGACCTGCCGAGTGCTTAGGACCTCTCTCGCAGCTTCCAGCACTTGGGTCTCCGGAACAGCATCTCTTCCTCTGATGTGGCGGCCTTCCCAGCTCTGCCACACAGGTTTGTGATCTCTGCGTTCGTGATCCTTGGGACTGGAGCCCACGTCTTCTCCTGCACTGCCTCTCTCAATAGTGCGCTGGCCACATTTAAATGTCCTGCACACAGGTGCTTTGGAAAAACAACTAGACTGCATGTTGTGTTTCAAGCTCTTGGTCCCTTGTTCAAACTCCTTCATCCTCCTGGTCTAAGCACTTTGAGAATTCTGGGAGTTGAAGTCCATAGGTGTCATTGGATACATGTTATTTGAACAGTTCAGAAGGAAACAGTGTTGTGTTGGAGCTTTGTGTGTTTGTGTCATAGGTGGGTGTCTGAGCAGAAAAATATGAAGAAGGGGTTGCTTTACTTCTTCAGCAAGGGTGAACAAGAAGTTGACAATATACCATTAGGGCCTTGGGTATTAAAGGGTCTTCCTCATGGAAAAGGGTCTTTGGCATTAGAGGGTCTTCCTCATGGAAAAGGGGGAAATACTGCATCATTACATCTCCTAGGTATTTATCTCCTCCCATGTGATCCTCCCTCATAAAGCAGCACCCAGGGTCAGGATCAGCCAGAGGTTGCCGTCCCTTGGCCACATGGAAGGAGGTCACCGCCGGGGAATCTGTGATGACTCCACTGGATTAATCTCATCATGCAATTATTTGGTTTACTTGTTTGACCTATTTCGTGGTACCGACACAATGCGATATCATGCTGGTACATGCCTATTATATGTGTTATCCTTTTATTTTTTGGTGATATACGCCTCAGTGTTGGTCCATACTGGCTAGTAAAGACCAACAGGCCCAGGGCAAACCACCAACGAAGGGTTTATCAATATTAGCACCACAACAAAATATTCAGAGACGTAAAGCTACCTCTAAAAAAGAACACGTTGCCCAATCCAAAATGGCCACCATTGACAAATGAAAAGGGAGAAGAGGAAAGAGTCCTTTTTCTGTTTTTTGTGGTGAATTGGGTCAGCAATAGGTGAAACGTATGAGGGGTATGTGCTTCAAACCGGGCTGGATTGTATTGTCAGTTACAACAACCAATCCAAGTCTACCGACTGGATGTGGGACCCGAGTAGCCTGCTAATTAGTGATACATTTGGACTTGTGTGCACTGTTTTTCCTGAGAATGCATCACTTTTTGGTTCTGGCAATTTCACATAAACATTATGTTGAAACTGTTAATTGTTTAGCAATGAAAGCACTTACACAAGTCTGCGGCCTGAGAAACAGTGTGATATGGCATCCCCTCACCTGAGAGGAAATTCTCAAAGACCAAACCCGTTCAGTAGCCTGTCAGCTTTTCAAAATGACATCGAGCAGAGTGAACAAACACATGTATTTACACTTGCAGCTCCAGCAAAACTTTCATGTAACCACAATAGGCTATTTTCTCGAACATGGTACTCGTGCCCTAAAGCCCCTACGGTGGCGATTTAATCAGTATTAAAGTTTTATAAAATAACATAGCATAACATGTCGTGAACACATAAAATGACAGAAATTGCCCGCACAATCAATTGTAAAGGAATGGAGGGCATATGGAGAAATCAAAAGCCCCACACAGTTAAAATGGACAGGTTCCTTTATCCGGATAGGATACAAGGGAAATTTCAAGAGGAAAAAATATCAAACAAGAAGAAAAAGAAGGGAGAAATGTTTTACAAAACAGGGGTAGTTCTAGTTCCTGATATTTACATATTTAAGTGGATAGAGAAAAGAACACACATAAAGTGTCCATTATACACATGAGGTTGGTGTTTAAGTAAAATCTGCTTCAATATATATCACCATGTATGATCAAGGTAGATCCCCTTCAATTAATGACTGGCTGAATAAGTGTATGGACAACAGATGGGTGCATTTGTAAATCACAGCATTTCAAACTCATTGCATTAAGGGGTTCCATCACTAATATTTGTGCATTTCCAAAATAGCGATTTTACGTCCCATTTTTGGGGGAGCAGAGACGGTATGCCCTGCTTGAAAAAGGTATGAGGTTTTCATCTATCTGGCCCATAGGATGCTGTTTAATAGTAATGATTGCTACTTGCCTCAGTAGACAACTGTGGGATAAGTGCTCGGCAAGGGAGCGCCATTCATTTACATGGTGGTAAAAGTTATATTTTTCCATGCCAAGCATCTTGACTGTTACAAATGGGTAAGAGATTGCTAAGCAGCAAAAGTGGTTTAAGTGGCAGTCCTCAGAGTGTCATTCATTATTGCCTACTTCTTATTCTGCGCTCACTTAAGTAAGGCACGATCAACTAAATCACTGGAATATTAGGAATATCCACGCTCCAAGAACATTAAGCTTTGTCAAGATTTCTAAAAGGGAAAGCAATATCTGACATTATAGAGCTGCCCTTTGTAGGTGCGGTGGTCTCTTTTTGAGCCCTTGTGCGGGTAGATTTAATTGGCTTCTTCACATTTGGAGAAGGACTGTTTTCCACTGTATTTAGGAGTTAAAAGTCCCTTGCTTTCAATTTGGCCTGACAGATCTAATTCCACTGAATCTCAAATGGGGTTTCCTGCTCATTGTTTTGTCTGTGACAACTTTGATTCCCAAATGTAGTTATAACTCTGCTGACAGACGAGAAATCAGATCCCCAAAACGGCTGCATGTCTCAGGCATCTTTTCTTAGCTCATAGCCTTGAGAATTAAACTTGCATTATTTAAGCTATTTTCAGTCATTTACATTTTCATCCTTAAAGTGCAAAATTATGCAGTAGTACATTGTACATAACACAAACAAAATAAAATCTATTGAGATAGATAAGTTATAAAAAGGCGTTTCTCAAATATTCACTATCCCATCACTTTATCTGATAGTGCTAATAAAACAAAAGAAAAGCAAGTATGCAGTATGGTTCACTAAAAGTAGACCAAGAGAATGTACTTTGGCAAGATGTGGGCTTTGGATTCAGGAGAACTCTGTGCCAATCTTAGCATCACAATGCTGACAACATTCTGTGATCCTAGTCAAATGACTGACTCCTTGAGCCCAATTTACTATATGTGAAAAAAACTGGGATGACTTAGAAATGGTCTATATCCCATTTCCAAATGTTATTTATGTGTTGATGTATTCTTGGAGGTTTACACAGCACAGACCAGGTCAGGGGGCCAGGGGCGGTATCAGAGCGCTTCACATGATTCAACTACCTTGGAATCAGTAAGATCAATGCATAAACATGTGTAGTAAACACTTAAGTGGTTATAACACTAGGTGTTTTAACAGTCATCAAAGCATTATCACAGACAATCAAGTGACATGTGTATGCAATTTGTATAACCATTATCATCAGCCTATTTTTATGGCAGAAGTCTCATTTTTGTGGTGGATGGAGTTTTTGAAGTATGTGGCAACTGCAACTGTCGAAACAGCAAGAAGTCCGTGGCTGTTCTGGGAATTGGTGGGGGTTCATACTTTGTGGGAGGAGGGAAAAGGAAAGGAGGGGCAGTGGAAGTATTAGCTAGGACAGGGGTCCATAAACTTTGGCTCCCATAATGTTTCAGACTACAATTCAAATCAGCCCTAGCCAGCATAGTCGATGGTGAGGCATTATGGAAGTCATAATCCAAAACAACTGGAGAGTCAGAGGTTACAGACCCCGGAGCTAGGAGACCTGAGGGGTGGAAGGATAACAAAGAAATTAAAGAATCATGAAAAATGCCATTCATGCAGAGGTTAGCTTCACGGAAGAGCTTCAGCAGTAATCTCCTTCCGAGGGGAGGGTTTGCGACACCTTTAAAAAAGGCACACTTCCAAGTAGCTAATTTCAGGCTCCAGGTGAAAGAAGCTAGGGAAGGATGGAGAAGGTTAGGTGAAAAACGGATAGGTCAGTATAGAGATTCGGGTGGAGGAGGCCTTACAGTAAGCACCATCAGCCATCCATTTAACGTTAGGTGACGCGTTATAAACTAGACGGTAAGGCAAGCATATGAGGACAAAAGAGGAAAGCAGATCAGTAAAGAAGTGACAGGATTACTCTCCTCACCGTTATCGTCACTCAATTTCAGACAGCTCCCCCTCGTCCTCACATGATTCACTGGAGTGAGGCCGATTTTCCTCGTCCCTTCTTCTCCTTGAGCCTCGCTTTTTGTGGAAGAGGTATGGTCTCCCTCAGAGGGAAGCCACTGTGCCCGAGTAAAGAGGGTGGCTAGTGGCCTCTTCCCCGAGGAAGCCAACAAGAGGAAAAAGCCCAGTCCGGCTAAAAAAACCTCTTGAGAGCGGGAATCCGATGGTCCGGTGTGGAGCTGATAGACAGAGGCCGGTTCCTTCTGAAGAAGATTCAAAATCCAACCTTGGAATTATGTTGCCAGCAGTGGTATCCAGGAAGTCCAAACTCTGGTAGATCCTCATTGGAATAAAATCCCGCCCTCTGAAGAGCAGGACAAACAGAAGCAGCAGGTTGGATAATGAAATTAGAGGGAGAAGCCACAGATAGGGGAAGACAGGAGGGAGACGCGCTGTGAGAGGAGTGCGGACACTGGACAGACCAGGTAAGTATGCAGGAGAAATCGCTGGAAGAAGTCACGCTGACCGGGACTCGGAGCGTGTGGGTGAAAGCCAGGAGTGGAGAGTAAGTCCAAAGAAACGGGAAGCAACAGAAGCACCGTACGAGGATGGCAAGCAGAGGTAGAACCAGAGAGACTTTTAGCAGAGCCAGCCGGGCTCAAAGGTATAGAGAGAAGGGAAACATTAGCATCTAACTCAGAGGGATTCAGGGGGTTGCAACGCACCGGCCGCCGGGTGCCGACTGGCTAAGGCAGCCCAGCAGTGGCCATGTTTGGAAAAAAAACTAGAACGCATCTCCAAGACGGCAAAGAACATTGCGGCACCGTTCAATGGCATCGTACCTTCCATCGGCTCCAGAAGCGCCACCCTCGCTGGTGTGTGACAAGAAGAGAGGGAATGCAGGGGAGCTGAAGTAAGCAAAGGAGGCCTTAGACTACCTCTGAGGTTTTTTGAAGAACGGGGAGGGTTTACACTGCATCTCAGGAACAAGAGGGATCCATATTCTTAGGACTCCAAACGAAAAGGACTGACTGGGAGATGGCCGTTGCTTGAAATAGCTCCTCTCTGCTATGCAGCAACCATTGAAGACCCAAAGTCTGAAAGTCTGTCTATTGGCTAGTTGGGCACGTCGTCATGGATGGCTATGTATGTCAAGCAGGCCATCTTCAACCTTATAAGTAACAGTTATAAAAAATCTAGACAATGTGTTGCACACTCGAACTAGTAAGAGAAAAACACCCTGAGCTATATGATAAATATAAATCTAAGAAGGTGTCTCACAATCTTTCAAGTATTTGCATTTGGGTTATGTGGCATGAAACCCCAGGACTTTCATGAAGTGAAACCCCAAGACTCTGTGAACTGTGTTGTTGCCTTAGGGAAAGGAACCCCAAGGCCTTTTTGGAACTGTGTTGTCTTCTCGGGGAAGGGAACCCCGATACTCTTTGGAAACTGCTTTGAACATGGGGGAAGGGAACCCCAAGGTTATTTAGAACTGCTTTGAACTTGAGGAAGGGATCCCCGAGGTTATTTAGAACTGATTTGAACTTGGGGAAGTTGAGCTAGACAGTAAGCCCAGAGCTGGAAGAAGCTCAGAACATTATTTGGAACTCTATTTCTTTTGTTGCTGACATCCCTACACATTGTTTAGCTTTAGTTGGGAGGGCAAGCATAGGTTTTGCACAGAGACAGAGTTTTAAGTTGAATTTACTGACTTAGACTATCCTTAGTTTCTTTTGCTAGGGAAATCCCACCTTAGCATAGGGCATGTTAGGCCTTACACCATCCTGGCATTTAAGTAAATAAAGGTTTCTTGTTTGAACCTTGAATCTGTTTTCTGTATCTTAGTTAATGATGCCTTCATAGGTTACAAACATGTTAATGTCATGGTGAGTGTTGTGAACAGTGATGTCAGCACCAAACCATGCGTCTGTTAAATATTTAGAGATTCACATATTCAACACTTTTATCAGACTTGTTTATCAAATATAGAGATCTCTGATCACTGTGATATTCCTGACATGCTCTGAATGAATGCAAATGAGACAAGAATACTCATTGGTGCTATTTGTCCCCTTTCACACTCATAGTGGTATTTTGAAAGAGTACAATAGGAGTGTACCAGACTGTCTGTCTTGGAATGATAACCTAATATCAGAAAATAATTCATATGGTGAGATTAGTATTGCCCCTCGCAAAATACAAGTGAGATGGTACGAACAGAATGCCTACAACACAGGGCCAGTGGTCAGTGGGCCCTCAGACCCCGGTAGGCTGGTCACACCGCAGTGTGCCAGTACGGACAGTTTGAAAACTGCATTGAGGCAAGGCCTTCCCTAAGATCAGGTGACAGAAGAACCATTTAGTTGGACAGCAACAGCTGTGCTTTCACATTAGATTTCTTCTGTAAAGTACTTGAATTGAAATGTAATGAAACCAGCTTCATTTATATAGCAATAATTCATCGATATTGAGGAGGGGGTTTTGTCACACGACATAGAGGTGTAGTTTAGGAGTGATGTGTGCCAGTTGGGGTTGCATTTGAGTGTTTCACCCTGGGCACCAGGTTGGCTAGAAACTGCCATGATCCCAAAATCCAAAGGTCATTTAAAATTCTTAAGCCACGACAATTGAAGAACAAATTGAAGAACGAAAAGTGGTGCAACAACCTTCAATCTGCCATGCTCAATAAACTGAATACCCTGCAAACTAAAATCCTAGCCCACCAAAAGGCACCGACGCACTTAATAGCCAACCTGCACAGCAACTCGCCTGCGGCTACCAATTCTAATCCCTCCACCCCTTTCGACTTTAAAGATATGAGTGAACCAGAAGTCATTGCCCTGCTCAAATCTATTAAACCGTTCAATTGCAAGGGGGATGTCTGTCCGGCCCAGCTTATTAAAGATTCTTCCCTTATCATTGCCCCCTTTCTAATAGCATTCATTAATGCATCCTTCCAGTCTGGCCATGTCCCAACTGGACTTAAGGAATCCTGGGTATGCCCGCTCCTTAAAAAAACCTTCCCTTGACCTAACGGTGCCAGGGAATTACAGGCCCATTACCACTGTTCCTTTTTTACTAAAGATTCTGGACAAAGCAGCCAACCTGCAGGTCCAAAGATTCCTTGAAGACAACTGTTTTCTCGGCCTTTGGCAGTCTGGTTTCTGTCCACGACACGGCACCGAGGTGGCTCTCCTAGACCTGAAAAATCAAATGGACGACCTTAGAGACGCAGGCAAACCAGCGCTGCATTTGACCTGGTGGATCACAACACACTTTACCACCATCTCTCCATTGCAGCTAATTTCTCCCCCAAGGCCTGTGCTTGTATCACCACCTTTCTACAGGAAAGGGCCATGAAAGTCTTTTCCGACTCAGCCTGTGCCACTCCAAGTCACATCAAATGCGGAGTCCCACAAGGCTCCTGCATTGCGCCCACTCTCTATAACCTGTTCATGAGGCCCATGTTAAAAATTCTGGACGCCCTGTGCATCTCATACACTAACTATGCTGATGACACACAGGTGCGGGTGATTACAAGGCTGACTTGAACACCCTAAACATCATCTACTCCATGATCGAATCCTGGATGGCAGAAAACTGGTTATGCCTTAACAGCGAGAAAACCGAACTTCTGTTAATTGGATCACCCACCACTTTGGGAAATTTGGACAAACAATACAGTTCTTTCACCATTGATAATATACCTATCGCTGTATCCCAAACAGTTAAGACCTTGGGCGTCTACCTTGACTCCAATCTGACTATGAATAGACAGGTTAATTCCATTGCCTCCACCTCAGCATACTCCTCCAAATTACTCAATGCAGCTAGACCCCAGAACTGTCTCACCATTGCTAGGGCAATAATCGGATAAAGACTGGACTACTGCAATGCCCTCCTTGTAGGGCCCTCCTGTAGAAACCTGGCTAAACTCCAACTTGTTCAGAACAACACCCTTAGGGCCACCACAGGGATCTCGAGGAAGGACCACATCTCTGAGGTGAGGAGGCAGGTTCATTGGCTTCCCGTTAAAGAGAGAATTTTTTTAAAACCCTCTCCCTCACGCATAGATGCCTCCATGATCTGGCACCCACCTACTTGGTCCAAAGAATAGCCAAGCATACCTCCACCAGGCCTGTGAGAAAAGTCTACACTAACAAGATCGACACTCCCAAGACCCAGAGAGTCCGTGCAGGCGGCACCAGCTTCCTACTATGGCTGCTTCACACTGGAATGCTGTTCCCACACACCTTAGGGTGATTGACTCTCATTAAGCCTTCCGTAAAGCTATTAAAACAAGGCTATTTGACTGATTGACTGTGTACCAGCTCTTATCTGCACATCTCGCCGCATTGTGGCCGGATGCTAGCACCATTTAAGAACGATCTCTCCCATTAATGTAATGTATTGTATGCAAACAATGAAACCAGTCTTCTCACTTCTGTTATTACCAATAGTAAGTGATTTCAATCCAGCACTCCAACTAAGTCAATGCTTAGTATGGGATGCCCAATGGAAGCCCTTATTTATATATTTTTATGTCAAAGTTCTTTAAATCTGGATGATGAACCCTTATATAAACACCCCTCTCATTGAATCCCCCTGACCTCACTGAGCCAAGAAGTAGGTTTGTTTTGCAAATTAAAAGGTTTATTTGAATAATTGAACAATATATAGATTACACTTTTATGAATAGAATAATATCGGAATAGCACGCTTATGAATATGAACGGTAATCAGCAATGGGTAATATTACAATATCAACAATCTCTTTAATCAGTTAGAAGTAGGAATAGAAAAACAATGTAGCAGAGAATACTTTGTATGGTTCAAGGAAATGCAATGATGGGAAATAATGCAACACAGAAATAAACTTGATATGATTTCAATCAAAAGATAATATGATCACTTTCTCCCCTGTGACTACTCACTCCCCCCCACTATGCAATATGAAAGATGGAAATGAGGGCACACAGGTTTCAGGAATACAATCAATAATGCAGTTCAATCCCAGTTCCCCCAGCAAGCTTAGAGAGAACAGGTATGATTTTAAAACAGGTCAAAAATGCTTTTGAATATGATTGCAATGAACGGGAAAATATGTTAAAATAATGTTCATTCACTAAAGGAGATTCAGGATAAGTGAGAGTTACTTAGGATTGGTTCAGGTCAACACTAGCAATGATTCATTAATGATTATCAGATTGAAAACGAAATTCAGCAGTTGAAAACAAGAAACAGCTATTTTGACATGTGGTGAAATTGAGCTAAATTGCAATTCGCTGCAATTTTTCAGCGTGCGTGAAACACGATTACAGAAAAACTATAATGAATTGGAATGTCATTTCAGGTTAGAAAGCTTAGGATTTTAGCTTTAAAATGACAGTTAAATTTCGATTCTAGGACGTGCAGTTCCAAAGTTACAGAGGTTTTTGTGAAGGTAGATTTTTCAGAAATAAAGTCAAGATTTCAAAAATGGCAGATGCGCTTTAAAGATTTACCAACAAGGATAGGCTTATACTAAGGAGCTATGAAGAAGCAAGACACTCAACGGGCAGCCACCAGAACAGCGGCGCCTCCGCTCTGATCTCTGTCCATCAAAACACTTGTCCCTCTTCAGAAAATATCAGCGCAAAGATGATTATTGGTACAATTATCAAGAATTATGTGGAGGAGAGAAGAATTAAGGATAGACAAAAGAAGTTCTATAATGCAGTTCTGGACAGGTTAAAATGGATGGAATAAGATTACTTGAAACTAATAGATGACTATGGACCATTCTAGACTAGATACTCACTCCTATGACTTTGGAATAGAGTGGGCCCCGTCAAAGATCTGGTCAAGGGTTTAGCTGGGATTCCCTCTCGCCACCGGACAGGTCTCAGTTCTTCTCTCAGCACTGCACTGCGATCTGTGCGGCCTCTTGGACTGGATATGATGGGTTCTGGATACAGCTCGGCTTTCTGGCTCTGGATCTTGGTTCTAGCACAGAGTTCTTGGCTAGAATAACAAAACAGCACAGCCAGGCTGTTGAATGTGAGAGCCCCTTGGAAGTTTAGGGGTTAGAATCAGGTTGCTAGATTCTGCAGGCCTATTGAGAAGGGTTTAGCTTTTGGGTTAGGCCTCTTCTGCTTCAAAGTTCTAGAGTTTGGTTATAGAGCTTGGTTCTGGAGTCTGGTTTGTGGATCTATGTCTGGAATCTGGAGTCGTCCTGCAGGGTGCTTTGCCAAGAAATCGGCTAAGAAGTGGAAAGTCTCTGTGTCTGTCCTCGGCAATCTCTATGTATTTCCAAAGTGGGTGGTGAGGCTGATTCTACAATGCCCAACCCTCTAAGAATCTGATAGGTTAGGGAATTTCCTATCCCCTGATTGGAGAAAGGATCAGCGTGTCATCCTGTGTCATCTTTATGGCTTGGGGAAAAACACTCTCCTTGGTCTCTGTACAGCATATCTTATTTTTCATAAAACACATATTTACAATATACACGACTTGTTAATACTACATAAATCATATGACAGATTACCCAAGGTACATTTCTGTTCAACTCTCATCTTCCTAAGAGCTTGGGTTCAGAAATGACCACTTTTTGCGCTTTTGGTGAGTTTCTCAATATTATTTCCGCACCAATTTTTAGACATGCATTCACACCCCATGTGAGCATAATTCTGTAATTTTTCAGGATCCTGGCATAAACATAGTAGCTACAATATGAAAAAGTCTGGGGTTTGGTCTCAGAACATCGCACAGAGTCCAGCTTAGTCTTAAACTGTGAGCACATTTTTCATTTTAACAATCTCACATTTTTGTTCGTTTAGTGCAATTTGTTATAAGCATTTTTCTAAAACATATTTAACCCAGTGTTAAATCCACATTTCAGTCTGGTCTGCCCCCAGAGCTGTGCTGACTCAGAGGTCACATGTCTCTCCTTCCTGCTAGCAGTTTGTTTTCAGTCACACCCAAATTAGCATTTTCTATTCAGCCCAAGGATTCCTTTGTCTGCACTGAGAGCAACAGGCCAGGGTGCCACTCCCAGTTCCTTTTGACACCAGCCTGTCGATCTCTTAGCCAAGGGCAGGTGGAAGTCCCCTTTGTCCAGGGAGAAGGTGTGGAATTCGTTTGAACACAATGTGGGAAACTTTTAACTCTTAACCCAATGTCTAAAAATGGTCTTTTCTTATAATATAACCCACATTTTTAACCCATATATTAAACAATTTCTTGCTTCAAGCTTTTTCAGAATATACGTTTAAATTGTATCCACCTCTTAGCAAGTCTTTCTTTGGCATAGTTTAGGTTCCATGTCCAACTTTACACAAAATGGTTTAAAAAGCCGGCTTCTGGTAGAGGTGAGTAACGGTATTACACTCATTTTTGACAGATTTCTTCCAGCAAGCAATCCTCAAAAGTGGACTTTGTTCAGATAACACATACTTCTGTGGACCTTATATTTATGTAGATTCTTGCAGTAGAATGATGTTGACCACCCCACAAAGAGGTTGGATCTTTTTGGGTGGTTTGTGAGCCATGATTTTTGCACATTTTTGACAATCAAGAAAACGGATTTCCACACAGCTCTGTGTTTCTTTTTGGCAATCAGCATTGCTTTTTCAAGTGATTTCAGGCTACTTTGTGGGTAGCCCAATGGTGGGTTTTGTCAGTGATCTCCTGTGCTCACTGACATAGGCATAAGTAGATGGTGGCCTAATTTTCAGATTTTCACTGCGCACTTTCTGGTGATTTCTGGCAAGCAGCATGCTTTCCGGCGGCCATTATGATGTTTCTGCTGCCAGCAATGCACAGTGATATTGCAAGGCTTGGATTAGTGGGTTAAGACATCCCACACAATGTACCAACCAAGAGACCCTACTGTTTTCCTATGTAACCCTTGAATCAAGCTTACGTACAATTTCCTGTAACAGCGCCTCAATGCCTTTGGGCTATTAGTGCGCTCTACAAATACAAATAAATAATCTTCTAACAGGGGAAGACATTTTTCATTACAACTCTTGCCATTTGTGTCTCCTGATGCTCTACCAAGGAAGGTCCTTGTAGCGTCCCCCTCTTGCCCCAAGGATATATTTACTTTATTATATTTATGATGCGCACCAATGGCCCGGAGTCTTAAGGGCGCAATGATGTGTCCACACTAAGAAGGCACAACATGCGAACCAGAGCATTTTGCCTAATCACAGCAGTGAAGAAGCATTTAGGAAATGTGGCTCATGATGTGTAACTTAGAGACATCTGACTCTTTTTATAGTTAGACTGTGTCACTCCTTGCTTGCATGAGGGTTCTGGCTGATATCTCTGTTTCGCCGTTAGGTCTGCTGGTTGAGATTGGCGAGTGCCTATAGTTCTAACTCTTCTCTAGTCAAGCCTCTCATTTTCACTTTTGCTCAGGTGCAGACCTTGTTCTGAGAAGCTAATTGGGCCCTTGGCCCGGGTCCCATTGTCTGCAGTCTCAAATAGCCTGTCTGCCATTTTAGAGCCAGGCACTATTGTCATGATTTGGTGATCCAGCGTTCCCAATGGCAGAGGCACATGATTGTTTATTTATTTATATAGCACACCAAACCCAGAGATATATAGGCACTTATGCTTAAGAAATTGGTTACAGTGCTTATGGTTACAGGTCGGAAAGTGCAATTAAGTGAAGGTAGTTACTGGTATTAGGTTACAGGCAGGAACAAACCGAATGTAGTTACATAACAAGAGTGCAACAGAGTTCAGGTAGGCACAATGAAGTAGCCTAACTCCATGTTGCAGGACGGCTGTGACACAAAAATGCAGGGAAGACAAGAGGGTACGGGGGGGGATAACTGGATACAGAGTTCAGACACACAGGCACATACATACAACAGGGGGGGGCGCTAGAAGTAGAGTTCCAACCAGACACGTTACGTTCAGACAGTGGACAGCGAGCAGACAGGGGCCTTAGATGCAGGCCTTTGGTAGGGGCCGGCTGAAGTCTGCTGGTAACCCCTGATTAGCTATGAAGAATAGGCCAGCCAATCAGAAGGATGAAAAGCAGGGCAGGAGGGGTGCCTGCAAAAGGAAACCAAACGTGGCGGCCATGATGAAAGGGCCCCACGGTGCAGGAACCAAACCACAAGCCAATGCAATCAGGCCCTGTATGCATGCTGCACTCAGAGTTGTAGAAGTTACAAACAAAGGGCGGAATAGCCGATGCTTTGATGCCGGCAGTCACCTGGAGCAGCATGCAAAGGGCGGAGTAGCCGATGCTTTGATGCCGGCAGTCACCTGGAGCAGCATGCACATTTCAGAGATGATTTTTAGTTGTGGCATCACGTTTTGATAAAAAGCAGTTAATTGGTTTATGAAAACAATCTGCATGCAGAGCACGTTTGGTGATTATGTATCTTTTTTCTGTTGGGCTCTGCCTCCGTCCCGTGGCCCAAGCTTGAGGGGCGCTCATCACCAAGGCCTGCGCTATTGGTGGATCCCACATATGGCCTAGTGTTTCATGTATTTGTCCCCAACACCACAGAGGCTGACTCCTCACACTGTCAGATTACCTGCAATAGCCATATATTGTTCATGCCATCGAGTCGCAAAAACGGTCCACACTGCCTAGATGTCATTCCATATCTTATTAAGAAGAGAAAAGAGGACATAGAGGAAAAACCCATCAACTATCCCTGCCTCTCCACTACTTTTCCTAGCGGACGGTGGTGGGCCGCCTTTCTAAAAGTGGATAGAAGAAGAACAGCTGTTTTTTAGATATACTTGTCTGTGTGGACATCCTATGTCATCACCCATGAAGGGTGATATTTGACAGTTCGAAAATAAAGGGAATACGCACTTTAAAAATGTTGGGCACCCAAGGATAACTTATCTTTGGTATTAAAAAAACGTTATTGTCCAATAGTATGAGTCCCTAGCCTATTAAAAAAAGATAGAACATGTTAATGTAAAGACCACAACAAAATGAGGGAGAAAAATTTGCTCAAAGGACTGGCCTATTGTGGAATGTGGCAAAAACTATAACATAGCATCAATCCATGTTTCAACAGGTTTCAGCAGCTAATAGTTATTAAATGCTGCCTTCTTCAGGACGGTCTTAACAACATTAGTAATTACATTTTCTAAGAACTGTCCAATCCATGCCACTGTTTCACTCATTAGGCATCAAATTAAATATTAGAACCTCTAATGATTTAGAGGCGACCTCTCCTTCTTAGTAAGAGCAGAAACAGATGGCTGTATTACATACAGGTTCCCTGCAATAGAATTAGATATACACAATTACTACTATATTTATGGTCTATTACACTGCAGTACATTTACTCACGTGTAAAATGACAGCAAAATCGTGTACATAGAAATAGTTTAAACACACTCACAGAACACTTCTCTGGTATCCAGTCACCTTGCATACAACCTCGGCTCCAATGCTGTGCCGTAGAGGGCCACACAATGCCTGCAAAAACACGGCAATGTCACCATAAATAGACACCTCCTGCACCTAACAAAAGTACAATAAACCGGCCGCACCAGGGAAAGTATAACTCACTGTGGCGTCTAGTCCCATCCGAAAAACGCACCATAGCAACGCTCCGCCTACTCTTCGTCACGTGACTCTTCGCACGTTTCGTTCCTGCAGTGCACGTAACGCGCAACGTCATCGCGTCGCAGCCTCTTCGAGATTTTTTTCCTGAGCTGGTTCCAAGAAGGCTCTGGCAGCCAGGCTGCAAGGGCAGTAGGAATCTTTGTGCTCTTGGGTGCCTGAAATTAAAATAGGCATTTTTTGCAGATGGAGATGGGGGAGTGGAACATTACATTTACTTTAAAAAAATAATTTAAATCTATTCATCGTGAACGGTATCGAGGGCTAAGAAAAGGGACAGTGGTTGGTGGTGTTTAATTGATAAAAGGGGGAATTTAATGTGGATTGATTTGAGTGTTTTTGGGCTGGGTATCAGGGGGCAATGTGTGTGTGGTTCTGGAGAGGCACGTGGCATCTTGGTATCAGGTCTAGAGGGAGGTATGGGGCATCTTGGGGTGGGCCTGGAGGGATAGGGGCATGTTGATGTGGTTCAGGAGGGAGGGCATAGCTCTCAACTCACAAGTTTTTGGCGGGTGTCGCCCGCCTTGTAAAGGGCTGACTCACCCGCCAAGCCTCCTGCACGCCCATTCATTTCAATGGGCGTCTCACCCGCCAAAAACAAAATCGGGTGATTTCACCCGCCTTTGCAACAGAAATGGTTGAGAGCTATGAGGGAGGGATAGGGGCACATTGGTGTGGATCTGGGGGAGGTATCGGGTCATCATGGCGTGGGTCTGGAGGGAGAGATGGGGGCACGTTGGTGTGGGTCTGGAGGGAGGGATGGGGGCACAATAGCATGGGTGTGGAAGGAGGGATGGGGCAACTGTGGGTCTGGAATGGAGGGATGGGTCATCCAGGTGTGAGCATGGAGGCAGGATGGGGGCATATTGCTGTGTGGAGGGAGCGATGGTGGCATCTTGGTGGGGTCTGGAATGGATGGGGCACATTGGTGTCGGTCTGGAACAGGTATGGGGCATTAGTTGGTCTGGAGGGTGTTGGGGAGAATTTTCATTTCTGTGCTAATTCCCTTGAACATTAGAGAGCCACAGTTCTTTTGCTGGACTTAGGACTTTTAAATTTTAACTACTGAGTGAGTGGGATCTTTTTCTCACTCTCTCATGTGTTTTTCCCTGATTTGGATTTATGTTTTCACAGTTTTTGGAGTGTGGCAAACTCCATAGGCATCTGCTTTTTGTCTAGTGACACACAGCACCCGCGGTGCAGTGTCACTGGGAAATCCTTTGGATTTCTATTAAGGTTTAAATACCTTTTCTGGGTTGTGTTCTATCGAGCTCATACGCTCGTTTACGCGTCTTGCATTGTAAAAGCAGCTGCTTTCAGTTTGGGCCATACTTAAGAGCATCGGAGACAGGCACAGCTATCGGCTGAGCCGTCCCTTTTATCACTGAGGCTTCAGAAATTGTCGAGGGCCTTTACTTTATCCTGTTTGGAATGGCAGTGACTGTGGGATCCATTCCTTTGAACTGTCTTCCCCTTAATCAACGGATTGCTCCGTTTGTGAACCTACCACTAACAGTTTGGTGGTCTCTCTTACACCATATTATTGTGGGAGTGTCAGTGATTTTTAAATACATTCTCTCAATACATCTTGATATTTCACACCGGCATGTATCTTGTGCGACTCTCTGGAGGCAGCTACCATGCCTGGCAAAGTCCAGCACCGCACCAAGGCTGCGGCTTGTACCAAGTAACCTTATGGGCTTCGCTCAGGAAAGCATGCTGGAGCATGTACAGCCACATTGGAGCACCTTGACCTAGGGGAGTTTAGTGGGGGGTATTTGAAAGGGGGTGCAGCCCACCCAAAAAGGCCCCTTCGATTCTAATTTCTCTATTTCTATGTCTTTGGCCGGGCAAGGAGTGGATTTCTCTAGAAACCGGGTTGCGCTAGGTGTTAGGGCAATGTGAGTTATTCTTCGTCCTTTTGTGGGTTAGGGGGTTGGGTAAAGTTATTGGAGGAACGCAGGATAAAGTCTTGCAGGGGCACACATGTAACATTTGTAGCAGGAGTCTCATACCATTCGGGCCCACTTTCATGGCTGTGGGGGACATACGCGCATATATAGCAGTTAGTCTTATTTAGGATCTGGCTCATATCATTCATCCATGTCAGGATGCTATTCCTGGGGTGCTTCTTCCGATACTCCTGATCTATGTGGGCAATAGTTACAAGTTCTGGTGTTGGGGGCTGTGGTGTGACAGGCAACAGGTTACGGGCGGTGTAAATATCATGGTGCTCAAGGTACCAGAGGAATATAGCGGATCCCACTGCTAAGAGGATACAAACTACGGATATGACAAGTGTTTCGTTTGGGGTACATGCATACCTATTAACTCGTGGACGCCTTTTTCCTGCATCCTCGTTATCCATTATAACAACCTGCTTTGTTCCCTCGCACAGGGCTGATCCCAGATGGCTGAGTTCCGGAACTTGGCTGTTAAATGTCACACGTTATATATAGTATATATTTACACAAAAAAGTTCAAAATCCCTAAAAATTACCCTAACGGTGCCGTCCGTTTATGTGCTAGATCACAAGGGTTGCACAGTGTAACCCGTTCTGCTGTTACCGCTTCTGGCACCTTACCTTGACACGTCTTGGTGAGGCTACTTCCTACCCTTGAGGGGATGCTGAGGCCATTTCATCTGTGTGTCTCGGTGGGGCTACTTCCTACCCAGGAGGGGCTGCTGAGGCCACTTCTGTATGTTCAATTGTCCTTGCTTGTTCCGACCCTTTACCAAGTCCTTTCTCAGCCAGGTGTCAGAGTTCAAACATAGGCAATCAATGTTGCTTCCTAGGGTGCAGATTATACCTTGAAGTGTCTGCCATTGGTTCGGCTGCAAACCGGTCCGTGTTCCTGGTCAGGGGTGGCATATCTGAGGTGGTGCTTTTTTGAAATGGTTGACATGGATCCACTTTTTATGGCCAGCAACCTTCACAGCAGTCTGCGTTGCCAGTAGGACCAAGTAAGGCCCCTTCCACCGGGCCTGCAAGCAATTGGTCCGGTCAAAGCTCTTGGTATACATGTAGTCACCGGGCCTGATAGCGTGGCCCTCCCCTTCTAGAGCTGACAGAGCTGCTTCCTTCACCTGTTGATGGATAATAGATAGTTTATGCATTAGTTCAGCACAGTAATCCCTCAACAATGGCTGTTCAATATTACCAATAGCTTTTGGTTTAGGGATAGACTTGGGGGACGGCCCATCACAATTTCAAATGGGGATAATTTGTGTGTCCCCTTTGGAGTGGTACGCATGTTGAGCAATGCCAAAGGAAGGGCATCTGGCCACTTTAGGTTTGTGGAGGCACAGATCTTTGACAGCTTGTTTTTCACCACGGAATTAGAACGCTCTATAATCCCGGCACTTTTTGAATGATAAACCGAATGGAATCTCTGATCGATACCTAAGGCAGTACAGACATACTTCACAACTTGGCCAGTAAAGTGTACTCCGTTGTCGGAATACAAAAGGCTGGGCACCGTATACTGGGGCACCCAGTACTTTAAGATACATTTTGCTCTGGAAATAGCAGTGTTCTCTCTCAGGGGGTAAGCATCTGTCCAGCCAGAAAACCCACACCTCATCACAAGGCAATATTTCAATTTGGCAACTGGTTCCATCTGTATAAAGTCCATATACACCACCTCGAAGAGCTGCGTTGGGAGCCTGCTATGACTTGCTGGTACTTTTACTGACTTGCCCACATTGTGCTGGAGGCAGATGGCACACTGTGCTGCCCACCTCCTGCAATAGAATCCAATTTTCCGGTTCTTCCATGCCTTGCTCAAAATATCCTCCATTGCACTTGCATTAACATGGGCATTCCCGTGTGCCATGTCCACTACCATGAGTAAATAACTGTCAGGGAGCAATCACCTAATTTTGACTCTGTCCAACCACACCCCCTTGGAAGTCTGTTCATTGTTACTGTCCTTAGTCCATGCCTTAACTTCACAATCTGCTGCTTCTCTTTGGATGTCTCTCACTACTTCTTCACGGTCCCTTCCCAGTTCACCACCATCCCTGTTCCCTTCCACATCCCTTTGTATCATGTTACATTCTGAAAGGGGCATTTTACAGTGTTCCGCAGCATATTTAACCACCTGGTCTGCTAAATCGTTTCCTTGTCCCACAATTCTACCACCTTTCTTTGGGCGGAGCACTTCACTATAGCCACCTGTGCGGGTTCTGTCAATGCCGCTAATAATTTGTTTATCAAATTACCATGTTTTATTTTGGTACCATGTGAGGTGAGAAACCCTCTTTCTTTCCATAGCAGGCCAAAATTAAAGGCCACACCATGTGCATAGGCTGAATCCTTATAGATGGTAACAGCTAAATCTTTGCTTAGTTCCAGAGCCTTTGTCAAGGCCCTTAATTCTGCAGCTTGCGCTGATAACTCGGGTATGCGTTCCATATGGACAATTTAATTTTCAGTTGTTATCGCATACGCAGCCACTGTCTCCTCACTTTCCAACTTGTAACATGATCCATCACAAAATAGAACCCCATCACCACCCTCCAGGGGAAGGTCACTCAGATCGACACTACCTCGGGTCTGTTCATCAGTATGTATCAGGCAATCATGCATGTCCTGATCTCCCTCCTCACTTGGCAAGGGCAAAAGGGAAGCTGGGTTCCAGGTACTGCATCTCATGATAGTCACATTTGGTGCAAACAATGTCAATTCATATTGTATTAAACGGGCTGCCGTGAGATGCTGAGTCTGAGTTCTAATGAGCAACACATCCACGGCAGCTCCCAGCACTAAACCAGCGCTTTGCTTAAGAGCTACTGCAGCAACTGATCACATACAAGGGGGAAGCGCTGCAGCCACACAGTCCAAGGTTCCAGAAAAATAAGAACAAGGCCTTTGCCTTCCATTTTGTTCCTGTGTTAATACAGATAGGGCACAACCTTTCTGTTCATGTACAAAAAGAGTAAATCGTTTGCTGTAATTGGGTGTCCCGAGCCCTGGGGCACTACAAAAGGCGCTTTTCAGAGCGTTGCAGGCCTCTCTCATTTCTTGTGTGCAAGCGAAGGGTATCTAATCTTTTTCTGTTTTCAAACATTGGAGCAGGGGTTCAGCTAGCAGGGAGAACTCGGGGACCCAATGACGGCAATATGAGGTGATACCTAATAGGCATCTCAATTCCTTAAAGGTACTGGGATAGGCTATTTCTTGGATCACTCGTACCCTTTCAGGTGACCATGCAGTGAGAACGTATCCCAAATAATCAACCTTTAGCTGTACATACTGCATTTTCTTAAGTGACACTTTGTGACCATGGTAAGCCAAATGCTGTAACACGATCAAGGTACCTGCTTTACAACTGTATTCAGTATATCCACAAATGAGGATGTCATCCACATATTGGATGAGCATCACACCAGGAGGTAACAAAATCTCATCCAATTGTTGTTTTAATGCTTGGCTAAAAATAGCCAGGCTCTCTGTGTAACCTTGGGGTGCTCGACAAAACCTGTATTGTTGTTGTGCTAACACAAAGCAGAAGAGGTATCTAGATTCTTCAGTTATGGGTATGGAAAAGAACGCATTTTTAAGGTCCACTACGCTAAAATAGGCGGCTGTGGGGGGAACCATAGTGAGAATACTGGTCACACTGGGGACAACTGGATACCTGGGGTCCACAACCTTGTTAATTCTTCTGAGATCAATAAAAATCTATACGGGGTCACTTCATCTCCTTTCTTATGAACAGGAAGCAACGGAGAGTTACATGGGCTGTCATCACACTCCTCAACAACCCCAAGCCGTATAAATCCTGTATAATCCTAACCAATGCTGCTTCTCCTTCTGGAGATACTCTGTACTGCAGGGTCCGGGGTAGGGGGACCCTATGTTTTACCTTGATCACAACAGGGGGGATGTTCAAAACACCTACATCATTACTGCCGGCAGCCCAAAGCTCTGCGGGCAGTACCTGTAACTCTGGCGGCAATGGTTCAGCCAGATAACAACCATCAACTTTGGATTTACATATACCTGTTGGGGAACAATAAATGGTTGCATTCAAAGCTTTCAAAAGATCCAACCCAAGGAGATTCTCAGGACACCTGTTAGTGATGTGGCCCCTAAGGGACCCTTGCGTATGGAATCAAGGCTCGACTTTTTGAGCTACTTCTTTAGCCGTGTCGATGATTAGAATCAGCCAATCCCGGCCACAGCGATTAGCTATGTAGCTCCATTGAAGCTTAAATTTGGCATTGTCTAGAAAGAGACGGGGTTCGTTAGGAACAGTTAAGCCTTGGGGAAGTGATTTATTTTTGAGATATTCGAGCATTATGGGGTATAGTGATGACTATGCCACAGCATTGATGAATGCTGTATCTATTATAAACAATAGTGAACTGGAACTAGTTCAAGATCAGAACAACGAATGGGATGAGATATTACAGCTCAGAAAGAGACTTATTAGAACCGAACTCCACGGAGCTATAATGCTCGAATATCTCAAAAATAAATCACTTCCCCAAGGCCTAACTGTTCCTTACGGACACAGCTAAAGAAGTAGCTCAAAAAATCGAAATCGACCTAAAAAAAGTGGAAGAGGATATTAAAAAACTAATAGCCCTAGACGTTCTCAAAAAAAGATTAGAAGAAATAGACAAAGAAATGAAGGAGTTTAAAACAATTAACACCACAGAACGCATTCAACGACTACAAAAAGATCTGGCTAAATTTAGCCATGAAAAAGCATACCCTTATACCGTTGATGGATATAAAAGCACAGGGAATGCCACTAACGGGCCACAAAAACAGAACCGAAGAGTGAGATTTTGCCCTACATCTTTTAGCTCCAGCAATAGCAGTAGCGATCCTGATAATTTCAATCCGGATAATTATCAACCCACCCTAGGCAGAGGAAACCCCAGACGGGGCTCCTATAATCAGATCAACAGATCCAGGAATTTTTTATACCAAGGCCCAACGCGGGGCCAAAAAAACAACGATCAACGGCAACTACGGAGCGGGAATCGCTCGTAGTGAATATATCACAGTATACACTCACAGTCCTTGAAGAACAAGTCCTCAACAAAGGCTTAGGATACATGATTTCTAAATAACACGACCCGTTCGAGTTTCGGGTAGACTTTCAAAAATTGATGCGTAAAATTCATCTTAAAGAATATTTCGCTGATGATACCAACCTAGCAGGCTCGACCCAAACCATCAATCATACAGGACTTTGAAATCCATCTCAGTTTTGCCCACCTAGCTCTTCCTTTTCAGCTGAATCCAGAATCTTGGAAAAAGAGTTCTCTCTGAAATAGAAGCTCTAGAACAAAAGAACTCGCACATTTTTCACAATCTAAGTAAATTTGAAATGGAAGCGCTAAAAGCCCTGGCCAAAAATGAAAAAATAATAATAAAAAGAGCTGACAAAGGTGGGAGCATAGTGATTCAAGATACCCAAAACTATGTCAATGAGTGTCTCAGTCAATTGAATAATACCCAGTATTATAAAATTCTCAAAGAGAACCCGAGTGCTAAACTTCTAGAAGCGATTGACAGAAAAGTTACTAAAGCAGTAGAAAGAAACTGGATTAGTAAACAAGAGAGCGAATTTCTGGTGAACAAAGAAGCGTCCACACCCACTTTTACTGCCTCCCCAAAATTCACAAAACTCTTCTCAATCCCCCAGGTCGACCAATAGTGGCGGGGATTAATTCCATTTTAGAACCCCTATCAAAATTTGTGGATCATTATTTGAAAAACTACGTCGTGTTAATGAAATCTTACCTAAAGGACACTAAGGACGCTATAAAGAGGTGTGAACATCTTTCCTTTGATAACACTACTCAATATTTGATCACTCTTGATATAATCTCTTTATACACCAATATACCACAAACAGCTACCCTCGAAACAATCGAAGAGGTCCTCCTTACTCGTATAGATAATGACCCAGTCCCCACTTCTTTCATAATGTGGTGCCTCGAAATGGCCCTTACACAAAACTTCTTTGAATTCCAAGGAGTATACTATCAACAGATAGAAGGAACCGCAATGGGGGCCACCATGGCCCCCAGTGTGGCGAACCTTTATGTGGAATGCTTTGAGAAACTGCATATTTATACTGCCCATCCTTATACGGCCAATCTTATGTCCTGGGCACGTTACATCGATGACGTCATAGTGATATGGAAAGGCACTAACCAGGAGGCAGAAGAGTTCCTCATTTGGTTAAACCAGAAGAATCGTCATCTGCAATTTACAATGACCATCAATCAAAATAGGATTAACTTCCTAGACGTCACTATTTTCCATGAGACAGGCACCCTTCTGGTACAACCTTATCACAAGAGTACCGAAAGAAATTCATTACTTCATTACCACAGCCACCACGTAAAACACCTTAAAGACAATTTACCGTTTGGCCAGTTTCTTAGGCTTAAGAGGAACAGCAGTCAAAAGGAGGCCTATGAAAAAGAAGCAGATATCTTGACAGATAAACTTATAGAAAGGGCTTATCCTAAAAAACTGGTACGCCGAGCAGCAAAAAGAGCCTATAATAATAATCGGCAATCATTATTAGAGGACAAAGCTAAAAAACCGAGAGACGACAGAATTGTAAGTGTAAACACTTTTTCAAATCTAAGCCTGACCATTACGAACATAGTCCGGAAGCACTGGAAGATATTTAAAAAATCAACAGCCCAGTTAACTTGTCCATTATTCGCCTACAGAAAATCGACGACTATTGGAAATCACATTAGCAGCAGTAAGTTTAGAATTAACCCTAAAAAAAGTGAAACTCTCACACAAAGTTGGGGCTTAACCCCCATTACAGGACACCATCCATGAGGACACTGCAGTGTGTGCAAATACACCTCTAAATCTAACGAAGTAGAGATAGGTCTGAATAAAAAATGGCAACAAACTAAATTTTCCAACTGCAACACAGAATATGTGATCTATATGATCACATGCCCATGTGGTAAAAGATACATAGGCAAAACGAATAGGAAAGTCAAAACCCGGATTATCGAACATCGAAGCTGTATTAACGAAAAAGTGCTTACAGCCCCTATGGTTACACATTTTATAAACAATAACCATACTGGTGAAGATCTCCGCTGGACAGTTCTCTATACTATGATAGGCACTGATATCAACAAAAAGCAACAAGCCCTAATCAAAAAGGAACAAAGACTTATTTTTTTAACACAGAGTGACAAGGAAGGGCTAAACGATGCAGTGGAATGGGGCAAAATGTATTGACTCGATGTTGTTACTTCGATAGCCACTTCCAGTAACCTGCATTCATCATCCTTCCTATTGTTGGATTAGATTGAGGATCATTTTTAATCCCCTCTTTTACAGGAGCTCTATAACTAGTATTTCCAACCTACGCATACTGTTTTGAGCATGGGGATCGTTTTGCATTTGGGGCGTTTTAACATTTTAACGCCTTGACTATCCGAGTAAAAGCATGGAGGCTTGGTCTTCAGTTAAAAGGCACTGTGAGCATTTAGTTAGCGCCATTGGATTAGCTATATTTTTGTATTTGACACTCATGCGGAGTCGACACAAACAAGGGACCACAGTCCCTATATAAATCCCCACTCAAGATGGCGGCTGCCTATCTTTGAGGGCTAGAGGACGAACTCAACCGGCTATAGCGAAGTCCTGCAAAAGACTCGCCCAACTGAGAAACCAACTTCAGGTAAAACCTTTCTTCTTATTTCGCAGACCGGGGTTACTCCTGTCCCCCCTCAGAATAGAACTACAATAAGATTGAGAATTCGCGACTAACCCGGATAATTTACTAAAAAATAGATTCCGTGCATATAAACATGCCCATTTCTATTCTGGCAGGTATTTAAAAGACGCTTTACTACACAGAAGCCTATGGTAGTCAATATAGCTCTACCTCAGCGTACACTAAAGAACACGGCGACTTATCATAACGAGCCACGGTAAGATTTTAAATCCATTGGTGGTTTACTTACCTGTTATCTTATTCATACAACCCAACCTCTGAAGACCCTAATGAGGTACTTCATTTGTTTTTTCTAACAGCTTATCCAAGACGAACAAAAATTATTCTGAGGGCTGCAGAAAAAGGTTTCTCAATTGACCTCTTTGTAAGGATTATAGAGCTATTATCATCTTAAACCTTCAGGTAAATACTCAGGGGGACAGTTTGCTAATTAATGCATAACTAGTCTTAATGCCTTAAGGGTGACTTCTTCACTGTGTTCCCTGTTATACGGCCTCGCAGGGCGATTCTACATTTTTGCAACCTCTATTTTTGCAGGATGTTTATCCCTTATTAAGGGTCTCTTCACCTACAGAAGCCTTAAATATGCCTTAACCAAGCCAGCTTCTGCATTAACTCCACAGAGGGGACAAGGTAATTTATATCCTATGCCTCCTCTTGAGATTTTTCTCTAAATCAAGATAATAGCACTAATAGCTTCTCTCTTTTTTATTGTGTTTTACCAACAGTTACAACCATTTGAAAACACGTCAGATTTGTCGTGTACACTTTCCACATTGAGCCAGAAGATTCTTCGGCTTAACAGATTCAAAGTTTAGATTGTGGTTTTTTAAGTTTAGTGACTATACTCCTGATGAAATTTCTGTATTAATTGACATTGAACAGAAACATGTCGAGACTACACAATGGTTACATTTTCTGACCATAGTAATATGAGAAATGTCGAAACAAGGACAATACCAGAGAACTAAACGCTAGATACTCTGCATTATTATTGATCAGATTAACATTGATGTCAATCCTACCCATTAGGGTACAATATTGTCACTGTTTTAGAGTGTTTTATTGAGTGTTTTACAACAGATTTGTAAAAAAACATTTTTATGTTGTCTTTATTAAAATATTAAATGTGTCATAAATAGCAGTTGATGTTTAATGCTTATAACTGTTGTGTTATCCTATAGGAACAGACACCATCTCCTCAGGTTCACTAGGGGCGTTTCAACTATTGCTGCTGTGTTATCAAAGAACATTATTCCACTCAATTCATCTTCCACAAACCCATTGCCATTTACTCCAACCATTTGTCGCTGCGCCGCGCCAGTTGAGAACACATTGTTTTCGGGGTTTCCAAAGCTTTCCTGTCCTTGGGGTGGTCCCGCAGGGAGTCCACCTCAACCTCTTCCTCTCCCACCCGCCGGTTGACCGCCCAGTGCCATTAATGTGGGACAATTCTTTTTCCAATGTCCGATCTGGCTACAAAATTAGCACTGATCTATTCTTGGGGGTGTCCATTGTGGAGCGTTACCTGTGGGGTTTCTTACCTGAGGTTTCTGTTCCTTTGGTTTATTATGAGGTATCTGTACCAATTGTTGCATTAACACTTTGTGCTTAAGAGCCTTTTCAGCTTGTTTCTTTCTCTCCACTTCTTCTGTTTCCTGTCGCTCATAATATTTCGCCATTTCCAGAATTTGTTGAGGAGTACAGGCCTGCCATGTACTCTCCCCCAACTTCAAGGGGCCTTTAATTCCTTTCCTTAACCCTTTCACAAGCCCCATAGCGTACCTCTGGCCCGTGACATTACTGGTTGTTTGCCTACTGTGTGCTTGAAAGGCTCCTTCGAATCGCAGGAAATATTCCCCTACACCTTCACTGGGCCCCTGCACTATAGCGTCTAGTTTTTCAACATTTACATCTGTCTCACGTAAGACTGTGGTAAAAACTGTCAGAATGCGTGTACCTAGGTTCTTTAAATCCGCGGAAAGAGGCTCGGTCGGGAGGCGCTCATCACTGGCTGGCTGTAATGCCTTCCAGTCCAGAGTGTCGTGGTCTCTGCCTCTAAAAGAGTCCCAAATTTCACTAGGGGTTACCATGGCCATAACGGTGTTCACATCTTCAAAGGTTAAAGTCCATGCTTTAAACAGTGCTCTTAATTCTTTGTAAAACCCTGCTGCATTTGTTCTGGGGTCAGGGGTGCTTTTGGCAATGCTCATTAATTCAGATCGGGTCAGGGGAACATGCAGATAGGTTTTAGCAAATTTTGATTCACCCTGGTCATTAGGTGTCACTGTTTGGGCGCATTCCCGAAGGGGCATGGAAATGATTGTTGGAATCATAGACTCCACTAGGTTCTGGAATAGTTTACAGAGTTTTCCTCCTCTTCTCTCTCCCAGTCCTGACCTATCCTCTTTATTTCGTGTTCACATTCTCGTGCTGTTCTACAGATTCCTTCGTCACTGTTCTCATCGCATCCCAATTCTACCAATTCTATCAAACTCGTCAACCACCTGACCTTTATCGCCTCATCCTGGCTCTTGTATATACCCATCCATTCTTTTGCTGTCTTCCCTTCGCCCTTGTTCATCACCTGTTTGGCAAACCGCCCCCCCATTTTCCCTGGCCTTATTCAACAACTCCTCCCTTTTCTGCTGGCCCATTCGTGCCCCGTCTTGTTCCTCTTCATAATTTTTTTCAATCTCCCTATTGCTAGGCTGATTCGTGTATATAGATCCCATAAATATGGCCGGTCAGCTTCGGTACTGAGCTTGTTGCAAAGATCTGTCAACAAGGTAGTCCAGCTATGTGAGGTCTTTTTGAACCATTCATGAACTATACCGCCATGCAATCTCATTACCTGCCTAAATTCCCTTTTCGTGCATTTTTTTAGTTCTGCCAATAACTCGGGGTCATCCCCTCCTTTGTCAAAAATACCCTGTGCTATCTGTTGTAGTTCCTGCGACCTCTGTGGGGCCAATCTTTCGTTCCTACCTACTCGTTTTTCCTCCTTCTGGGGTGGCTTCATCCATCGTCCCCTTTGTTACTGCCCCATCATAAGGTGGCGGGGCTGTGGCCACTGCGGCCGGGGTTACTAATCGCAAAAGGCTCTTGTTCGTTTTCTCGTGCTCCTGATCACTACTACTACACACCTTATGGGTTTCCTTTGTCTGATCTGGCAGGGCGGGGTACATTCCTTTGCTAAATTTTATTAATGCAGCTCTATCCCCCACATCTAACAGGTGCTCAAACTCTTGGTTATCTAATTCACAGGCCTTCTCCTGTATGGTTCGTTTTTGTCTTTTCCTATCCTTTTTTATCTTGGGCCATTTTCTGCTTTATCGCTTCTGTTCGCCACTGGCGAATAGCATCGTGTTGGGCGGGGCGAACCTTTTTCCTTAGTAATACCAATTCTAGGTGTTCAATTGTTTGTACACCAAAGGTACCCGCTTTAGGCCATTTAAATTGAATGGACTTCTTTGTATAGTCCTCCCAGTTTTTACAAAATTGTACTGCCCCCAGGCCATAATTAGTTAACATAGTATAACATGGAGTGCCTTCGGCAGGCGCTTACATAGGTTCCTCATTCTTATTTTTATTGCACAAGTTTCCCATTATTAATAATTCTATTATTAATAATATATATATTTTTATATATAATATATATAATAATTCTATTACTAATAATATATCCTTTACCAAAGATCAAATAATACGTACCATAAAACTGATACCAATTGTGGTTTACCAATACAATTTCTGCAGATACAATTCACTCACCGCACCAAAGAGACCGCCTTCCTCTGTCTGGTTCTATTCCTAGGCAGAGCAGTCTTCTCTCCTTCTCCCTGATCCCCGTCTTAAGACGAGGACTGTGCTGTTTGCATCAAAGGTGCAATAGATTTTTGGGCTCAGAAGTCATCGTCTGAAGACACGGCTCAGTGGAAGGCACGCATCAAAGTGAAGCACTGCAACTGCAAGGCCCACCCAGGGACGCCAAGTTGTAAATCTTAAAATTCACCAGGCGGAGGTCTCCGTCAAACGCACTCGCAAGCGAGTTTAACAATCATTTATTGCAATCAAGACAAAGCTTCCGCGGAAGGGCCGACTGCAAGACACATCATAGGGATGCTGTCAAGAGTGAGCTGTTGACATTACAGGGTTCATGCTTTTTATAGGGAAATGGTAATATTGAGCCTTATGGCTGGCGTGAAAACCAGACACTTCCAGACATACAATTTCCTGCCAAAATACTTTTGGCTGTAATCCCAGACATTGCGGCGAGAATTACAAAGGCCGGACATCGCTAATGGCTATTAATTCTGGGTAAGTCATAGCAATTTCAGGATGCAGGTGTGACCTTTGGCATGCATGATCGTGAAAAACAAATGTCTCATCAAATTAGATACAGTGGGGAATTTTGCAAACCAATGCATATCTTGCTGAGGTTAAACTAATCATTTCCTTTTATGGGTTGTTTAAAGAAAAGCAGGACACACATTTTACAGAGTGACGCACGAGCGCTGGACAAAAGCTCCCTTTTCACACACATTCCAGGAAATAACTCCAAAGATAGATGGTTTTATGCTTATGTTTGTGGGAAAGAGCGCGATGTTGATCAATCATTTTTCATGAAAGAGAGAGCCAAGGGTCGGCGAACACATGCTGACTTGCAGGCTGCACACTGTGGGAAGGGAAGCAAAAGAGTGCTAACAGCTGCTGTTTCATGGATGCATTTACAGGAATGGCGAGCAGAGGGAACACTCCTAAATCTATGAGTAATGTGTGCTCAAGGTGAAAACCCTGGGCCACTATTGCGGACACAAAAGCAGTTACTTTAACATGGACATGATGCTATAATGCGAGCAATGGTTTAGTCTTGCTGAGGCAAACCAATATGGCAACTCCTAGGAGAAATGATTTCGGTATTTACAACACTTGTATAAAAGGAATTGCAATCGTGGGTAACCACTAATAAGATTCTTAATTTTGCACAGACTGGTTTCCGTCCTGGCTCAGGCACTACTCATAATATCAGAGTCCTTGATCAACTCAAAGAGACCACACGTAGTAGAAAAGATGCTACATTATATATTACATTTGTTGATTTTAGAAGTGCCTTTGACGAGGTCAATAGGGAAACATTATGGGCAAAGCTTAGAGACAGGAAGTGCCCGGCTTGGCTCTTACATATTCTGGTCCTCTTGCACAGCAACAACTCTGCTAGAGTAAGATTGGACAATGAGCTCCTATATGTATGAACATGGGGTGTTAAGCAAGGGTGCATGGCTGCCCCTATATTGTATAATTTATACATCGCTGACCTTCTCCCTCGCTTGTCTGTAAAATCTAACTGCCCCTGAAGATAGGAGATACACCTCTGGTGGGCATGTTGTATGCCGTAGATTTGGTACTTTTTCGACCGAACCGTCTCTGCCATGAGGAACATGCTCAACGAGCTGGCCATATATGCCGCCCAATTGGGTTTAACCATCAATCTGGAGAAAACTAGTGTAATCTTAGTCTCCCGGAAACAAGGTCAATAGGACTAGGATGGATAACTTAATTGGTACCATAGATTATTCTTGATCCTACTCCTATTTAGGCCTTGAGTTTGCTACCCCGCCGATTATGGGCTGATAATAACCCGTAAAATGAGCCGAGCAAAGGCCATGCAGGATATAGTATATTGGGCATCATTAAGCTAAACCAGCAATGCTTTGTCCCAGCTATCCTGTATGGTCTTGATGCTTTAGCCATTCAAGATCTAACTTGGCTAAATATGCTCGAAGGTCACTATAGGCGCTCAGTGCTGGGTTTATGCCCGTCGTGCTCAATGGAATTTCTCTGATTAGAGCTGGGCCTAACATCGCTAAGGGGCATGGCACTAGGGGCTAGGGGATGTCTCTACTTAAAATCTTTTGCTGACCCAGTTTGTAAATTGTTGGCAGTGGTAGGGCAGAACCATGGCATTGAGAGGGTAACCCGAGGTTTTAACTGTAAATTCTTCAATGAAACGTTCTTTACAGAGATCCGTTGGTCTTCTGCTCATATCGAAAATACGTCTTATGTCCACTCTAAAAATACTTTGAGAAGAAACAATGGGATTGGTGCAGGAACTATATACATCTCTCAAAACTGAAGTGGTATGAAGCGGTATCGCATGTGGTACATCGATATAGAAAAACTCAACCATACCTGCTTTTGTGTCCCGCACCGGAAGAAAGACTTTTTCTGTTGAAACTTTGCATAAACCAATTACCGGTTTTATCGATCTTGGGCCCTCGCTTTAAAGCTAGCTGCTGAAGACAGGCATTGTCGTATTTGTGGCATATCTGGAAACCTAGAATCGGCCAGACACGTATTAACCCAGTGTTCTAACTTGGGGTCACTGTATATGTGCAATTTGGGTAGACGCGCACATTGTTAAGAGGAAATTATCACTGACTCCTACTGGGAATATTGTTTAAATTCCGACACTATTGCTACCCAAATTGCCTTATTTTGGGTGTGGCTGCACGTTAAATCCCTGTTGCACGTCTAAAGAGCCACTCCAATTTACCAAGAGCTACATGATCCAGGGTTAAGTTGGGGCTTCTGCCTTGTAATGATTGAAGAATTGATTATCTGCTGAATCAGTGAATCATATAACGCTGAAATAATTTAGAGGTTTGCGCATTTTCCTCCATTCTTGATCAATCCTCTGATGAATTTCTGATGAACTATAGTGTTACATTTTATACTTCTGTTCCTCACTGTGTTTACTTAGTTAACCAAAACTGATTGTTTTTATGTATTTAATTTTGGCATTTGTATTTTGTATATTATGTATTTTATATGATGACGTTTGTGTAAAGTTCAAATTTTGAACTAAATCGCAAACTTATTATTATTAAATACCTTTTCTTGGGTGAACTACTGATCTTACTTGCCTTTCTACTTGTGTAAGTCCAGCACACACCATCATATGTGGAGTGCTGCGGGGTTAAATAGTAGCCCCTTATCCTACTTTCTCATGTAACATTTTTTGTTACTCTCACTACTTTAAATGGCTGGTGGCAGTGGTTTAATTTTTTCTACTCTTGTGCTTTTCTACCGAAGGCTGAATTCTCAGCTGTAGTACTGCAACAATGGGTGTCCATTTTGTCAAAATGGCCCATGTCTTCTTTTTTTCTCCATTTTCTGTTTGTGGGGTCTTTTTTTTTGGCTTTTACTCTGTGCACTGAGACAGATTTGAGCCCTCTGTGTGTTTTGCCTTGGCGGGCTTCAGCCCTGAAATCCGCCCCTCCCTTCAGTGTGTCTGGAAGGACAGGATGTGAGGGAGGGTCCCGAGACTCCCCTGTCCTTTGTCTCTAGGAGTGCCTGAACGGAAGCAGCCCTGATTGGCCGGCTGGATGTCCCAGCCACCCTGCAGTGTGATTGACAGCCTAGGCTGTGCATGAATGGGAAAACTTGCTTAAAAGGCAAGGTTTTTGGGACTAGAGGCAGAGTCGACCACTGGAAGAAACCTCTGATGAAGAAACCTTAAACAGAAGGCTGCTGCAACCTCCTGTACCTTGAATTGCCCGGCGAAGACCTGCTGCTGTGCTGACCTCCTTTTTCACCTCGACAGAGAAGCTCCGGAAGGGATGACTTCTCCCCTTGGGTTAGTGGGACCCACTAACCCCGAGACAAACTCCACTTAGGCGCAATTCCCGACTTGCTGTGCCTCTCTGTTGCTGCAGAAGCCCACCTCCAGGGATCGAGTGTCCATAACCTAGTGCAACGTCTGCTGCGGACCGAATCCAGCCAAAAGCTCCAGGAGCCTCCTAAGGACACAACAGAAGCAGGAAATCCCGATCCATAGTGCCAGACCGAGGGAGCAAGGAAAGCCCAACCAGAGATATTAGATCTGCATCAGTGTTGTTTGCGAGGCACTGAAACCGCGAAGTGCCGCTGAATCGAAGAGAGCCCATAGATGCCGAAGTCCATCCTGGGTACTGCCGAAGGAGCCCTCCAGATGTCCTCCCTCTTGTCCCCACGACTGAGGCTCAGGAACCAGGGTTTGCATAGCTGTAGCAAAACGACATCCAGCTGGAACACTTTTCTTCTAACCAGAGGTACTGTTTGGGCTTGGGGGTACTTCTTGTCTTAAGTCGTGCTGTCTCGCTTGAGATTTACACTTGCTTAACTTTCTGAGTTCATTTCAACTCCCCTTTGCACAGGCCTAACAGCTTGTGTGTCTTCAGTGATTTTCTGTGAACAATCTGACTTTGTAAAAGACTTTATCCAAGAAGTGCATCAGAACTATAGACGTGATCCATATTACTTTGACTGTCCTGGCTACCAAAAGGCACTCTTCTGAATCTGTTGACTTTGGTATTGCTTGTCCCTGCATAGGTTGTAGCTTGTTAAATACTGGAACTGCTGGGAAAGGCTTTCCTAGATTTCATTGGAGGATTCAGCTGTCCTTGCTTTACAAGAAACTGTTCTAAACTTCCCATTTTTCCTTAACCCTTCCTTCAACTCAAAATCTGAAGTATATTGGTGTGATATATTATTGCAATACTATCCTTGTTATTGAAGTCACTTCAGGTTGTAGGAGAAACGTATTAGCATCTCCAAAGAGTATTCACCAGCTTTAGTGATTCTGAAAAGTAATTCCGAAGTTTGCTTATACAGTTATAAACAATTGCCTTTTTAAAGAATGCTTATTTAAAACTGATGTTAAATAATTATTTATAACTGAAACTTTGGGTATAATTGTTATTTGGATACTTGTATTGAAGGATTTCATTTGTACAGCTCTACAGCTCACATTTACCCCTCTTGAAATAGGCCTGGCTGCTCAGTCACACTACCACCTTGTGTAGTACAGATCTATACCAAAAGGTGGGTTACTTAATACCAAGCAGATACGTCTTGTGTAGTCTCACACAGTGTGACTGCACCCATTCCTACCTAACAGAGGGTGGCATGGTGTCATGACCCTTGCCCATGGCCCTCACTGGCAAGTCAGCCTTCCAGTTAGGGCCAGGTCAAAGGCCTTAAAACCTCATCTAAGACTCTCTTGGAGTCAGTCCTGGCTCCTTTGGCGCCAGGCTCATAACCAACATGAAGACCAACATTAGAATGGGACTATTTACTTGCGACTATTTAACTTGGGGGGGGGGGGAGGGGGTTCAGCCAACATGGAGGCACACACATAGCTCAGTTACAAGGAACTGAGCTATGCGGTCTAGTCTTTTGGGTGTGGCAGGCCTGGGACTACTTTACCTGGACTACTTTGGGTGTGGTAGGCCTGGGACTATTTTACCTGGACTACTTTACCTGAGACTATTTAAACCGCACCCAAACAGCAGAACATGCTTTGCGTTATTCTGCTGTGGGCAGCGTAACGCTCACTGTGTCCAGTTCTTTGATGCCAGCTTACCTGAAACCAAGGACCTGCAGAGAGAGAAAGAACACTACGAAACTTACCTGGAACAGTATCCTGTCTTCAATCCATCGCTGACTTCAGTTCCACTCACCTGAAGGTACGAACTCCATCATCCCGCACCGCCTGCATCCTGGAATATCATAACCTGAAAAGAGGAGAAAGAAAGACAGCATTAGTAAGCGTTTACTCACGTTTCCTGCTGAATTAAGACAGCCACACAATTCTTACCTGGGTAGTCATCTCCTGGTCAGTATCATTGCTGGAACATTACGGCGCTCAGCGAGGGACATCGCAACCTGCAAGGAGAGAAAAGACACAGGTTAGCAATATAAAAGGCGAAACAGCGCAGCGCATCGCGCATTACTCACCGGACAGCATTGCGCACACCGCGCTTTCGCCTACCGGCCCATGCTCATCTTCAAACTGCATCACAACACCAAAAGACCTTTCCATACCTAAAAGGAAAGAAGCAAGACATTATTATTCGGACTAAGAGGAACATAAGAACTGCATAAAAAGACTGTAAAGCAGCAAACCTACGGAGTCGCAGCAGGCCTGGATTCCCACAGGGGGGCTTGCACCAGTGAAGTAACTTGGTCGCTGCTCGCCCCCCACATCTACACGCCCCTGCCACGAGGAGCAGAACGGAGAATCCACCTTTTACAATATTAAGGTAAGGTGAAGGCCCAAGGGGGAGGAAGGAGTTGAGGCCAAGGGAGGTGGGAAAACATAAAAACAATCTGGTATTGAATCCAGCTCTCCTATATTGCAGACCCATCTTTAACCAGAGGCCTTACCAAGGGACCGGGAGAGGGTTCGAGAGTGCAAATCATCCAACCAGGGCTGGGTGGCGTACCCATGGATACCAGGTGAGCGTAACACATGGGTCATCAAAGTGTGGGTTGTGAGGGTGGGATGGGGCATCTGCATCTGGAGGATGGGATGGGGCATCTGTATGGGTCTGGAGAGTGGTTGGATCATCTGCGTGTGGGTCTGCAGGGTGGGCTGGGGCATCTTGGTTGGGTCTGGAATGGAGGGATTTAGCATCTTGGTGTGGGGCTGAAATGGAGGGATAGGGGCATAATGGTGTGGGTCTAGAGTGAGGGATAGTGCAACTTGGTCTGGAGGTACTGATGGGGCATTGGTGTGGGTCTGGAAGGAGTGATGGGGGCAAATTGATATGGGTTTGGAGGGAGGGAAGGGGTACATTGGTCTGGAGGGAGGGATGGGGTACATGAACGGTGCAATAGGGAATCTTGGTGTGTGGAGGGGTATGGGGACATCTTAGTTTGAGTCTGGGGGGCAGGATGGGGACATCTTGTTGTGGTGGGAGGATGGGGCAACTTGGTGTGGGTCTAGAGGAAGTGATGCCACATCTTTGTGGGGTCTGGCTTGGGTTGGTGGCATCTTGGTGGGTGTCTTGCAGGAGGTATGGGACATCTTGGTGGGTCTTTGGAGGGATAGGGGCACATTACTGTGGGACTGGAGGGAGGGATGGGGGCACATTAGTGTGGGTCTGGGGAAGGGATGTGGCATCTTGGTGTGAGTCTAGAGGGCATGAGGGGGGCATCTTGGGATCTGGCTTGTAGGGTTGGTGGGATCTGGGATGGGGCATCTTGGTGTGGGTCTAGAACGGAGGGATGAGGACATCTTTGTGGGTCCGGAGGAAGGGATGCAGCATCTTGTTGGGGTGTTGCTTGGAGGGTTGGTGACATCTTGGTGGAGTCTGGCAGGAGGTATGGGGCATCTTGCTGGCTCCGGGATGGAGGGATAGGGTCACATTGATGTGGGTATGGAGGGAGGGGTGGATGGGGCATCTTGGTGTGGGTCTGCAGGGCAGGATGGTCACATCATGGCTTGGGTCTAGAGGGAGGGATGGGGGCATCTTGGTGGGATCTGAGATGAGGCATCTTGGTGGGGGTCTGGAGGGAGAGATGTGGTCACATAGGTGTGGGTCTGGAGGGGGGATGTGGGCACATTGGATGTATGTGATTTCACCAAAATATTCAAATTCTTTTTTCTTCTACTTATTTATTTAAAATGATTATGCTGGGGAGACCCCTCGCACCCCACCACTTACCCCCACCTTATCCTATACCCTTAGGCCACCCCGTCTATGTTTTAAAATGGAACCACTTACCCAAACAAATTCAAAGAAGAACAATTTGAAGATTTTTCATTTGGTGAAATTGTATTCAGTGAAATGTAGGTATACGGGGCACACTGATGTGGGTTCTGGAATGGAGGGATGGGTCATCTAGGTGTGAGTGGAGGAAGGGATGGGGAATCGCAGTATGGGTCTAGAGGGAGGTATGGGGCATCTTGGTGGGATCTGGATTGGAGGGAGGGGGCATCTTGGTGAAGACACAAAGGAATTGTTAGCTAGAGACATTTTTGCCATCCTATTTAAGAATCCAACAGAAGGGATCCCAGGGTTGTTACCTTGGAGAACATTTTCATTGGAGTAATTTGTATACTTTTTGTTTTGAACACTTTTGCCAACCTAAAGTCAAAGACATTTCCTTGCATCCTTTGTTGTTTTGTTTGTAGTGTGAGACCAGGATAGGGTATTTTGGACACAAGGACAAGACAGCTTTTAATTTCTGACATCCTGATAGACATATCCTTAGATTTGATTTCTACATAGGGAAGTTCCTCTTTAGAATAGTGCTAGAAAGCTTTTTTTCCCAACCCACTTTTAAATGTCTTGTTGAAAATATGACAACTTTGTGTCTGGTTTACATTTTTTACTCCTAACAGTGCGCTTTGGGATGTCTAATGAACTGCTTTGGTGAGATTCCTAGTTGGATCCAGTTGCATATTGGAATAGGTTAGTATAGGAACCAAGTGGCCCCATGTGACACATTCAGCCCATCACGTGTTTTCGGTCTTGTATTTCTATTCTTCCCACTATAGCTATGGCCTACGAGCACAGGAATGGAACTGAGTGTTTGCTAAAAGCCAAGGACTGGCTGACTGTGTCACTCATGACATGGAACCACTTTGCAGCAATGGTCTATTGATGTTTTCTAGTTTCAGTTGCACTTTTGCGTATAATCTGTAGACTTTCTCTTGTTTTGTCACTGTACATACATAGCCCAATGTAAACAAATGCATGTTATGCATCAGTACTTAAGAGCAACGAATTATAAATGAATTCCCACTAGGGAAGGTACAGAGTCCAATAATAAGCCACAGCGCTTCCACCTCTGGGCCCCATGGGGGTGTAGGGTGAACCCCATTGCCCGCAGAAGAATATTCAGGTACGATAAACATGGGACATGCCCACCTAGCTTTCATAGGGTTTTAACTGTCAGTCACCATCTGCTATCAAAGCGTGTGAGTAAAAGCAAGTATCACATGATGCAAAGGAAATCACCTCGAAGTGCAGGACCGCCTTCTGTAAAACATAGCTCTTCTGGGAAGCAGGTCTCTTCAAAACATGAAGAATTGGCTTTTCCAGGAAACGAGGAGTGGGAGGAAACTGGGTGATAGGCCAGCAGAAGAATCAACGTCAGGTCTTTAAACAGATATTATCCAGTCTCCTTTGGAAGCAAATAATGTCTTGCAGGCTTCACCAAGACGCCCCTTCCACCAATCCAGACCACACCAAGATGCCCCATACCTTTAAGGCATCATACATTGGAGTGCCTTGACTATGTCTTGCAAGCTTTAAGGCATCATACTTTGGAGGGTCTTTAATAAGTCTTGTGGGCTTTAAGACACCATACTCTGGAGGGCCGTGGATATGTCTTGCAGGCTTTAAGACGTCATCCTTTGGAAGGCACTAGCTGTTTAATCGTGATGTAATGATGAATGCATTGAATAGCATTCATTTCGGCATGGCTACAGGAATATTTATGAAATATTGTGAGGGTTTTGAAGACTGCTCCCACAGTCATTGGCAACTTATGTTAATTGTTTTTTATTTTTATTTTTATTTTGAGTTATTTATTACACGCACCAGACAGAGTCAACCATACTCGGGCGCAGATGGCAACTATAAGAATTCGCGGATTTCATAACAGAAGAAAGAGAAAATATCTGAGGATATGATTTAATTTACCTGTTTACATTTATCTAAATGGAAAGGTTTTCAATCTCTTTCTAAAGAGCTCCAGGCTTTCACACTTTCTAATTTCAAGAGGGAGTTGATTCCAAATTTTAGGTCCATAGACACCAAAGCTTCTATCTCCTCGTGTGGTGCATTTTGTTCGTGGAATGCAAAGTAAGAGTTTGTCCTCCGAACGAAGGTTCCTTCTCGGCTGATAGAATGTTATTTTATCAGCTAAATATGCGGGGCCAGCCCTTTGGTACATTTAAACACTAGGCATGCCATTTTAAATGTGATCCCATCTTCCACCATCAGCCACTGGAGTGATTTCCGCATAGATGACACATGATCACTTTTCTTTACGTTTCCAATGGCTCTCAATGCTGCATTTTGTGCTCTTTGGAGTCTCATCATTTGTTTCTGAGGGATCCCTGCTAGTAAACTGTTAAAATAATCTAGGTTGGGGTTAGTCATTGCCCCCACCACCACTGCTCTATCTTCTATTGGGATATAGGGAAGTATTTTCCTTAATGATCGAAGTGCGAAGTGAACTGTTTTGTCTTTAGCCCCTACTTGGGCATCACAGTTCAAATTTGCTTGCCACCAGCAACCAAGGTTTTTAACTTTTTTCGCATATGGCAGTTGTTTATTTATTTATTTATTTGTAATGCGCCGGTAACTCGCAAGTTTCGGGGCGCAAAAACATGGACACGAAGACCAACAGAAATGGGACGAGACAGTTCCTAGAAATCAAAGGTTTAGTGGTGGCGAGGCCAATTAAAGAGATACGTTTTCACTAACTTGAAAGCGTAAGTATTTGGGTTCTTTCCTTATGTGGGCTGGCAGATTGTTCCAGATACCTGCTGTAATGACTGGGAAAGATTTTCCCAGTCCAGATTTACGTTTGTGAGGCATTACTGCGATCCTACTTTGATCCGAGGATCTTAAGGCACGGCTTGGGGTATAAGGACGTACTTTCGATTTTAGATAGCCTGGTGCCTTCCCGTGGATACATCTGTGGGCTATTGTAAGAGCCTTGAAGTGGGTTCTGCTCTCAACTTTGAGCCAGTGTAATTCCTTCCTTGATGTACTGATGTGGTCTGATTTAGATTTGCCTTTGATTATCCTGACTGCGTTATTTTGGATAATCTGGAACGCCTGTAAGCTTTTTTTGTTGGCTCCTAGCATAAGTGCGTTCCCGTAATGTAACCGAGAGAGGATGGTTGCTCTGGCCACTGTGGCACAGTTGTTCTCTGATAGATACGGTCTAATAGCTCTGAGGAGTCTCAAGTAATAGTTGCATGTTTTTTTTAATGTATTGAGTCTGGGCTTCTGCTCCTAAGGATGCTTCCATCATCATGCCCAGGGTTTTTACTTTCTCAAGTACTTTAATGTTGACGTCTTTAATCTTAAAGTTTGTGTAGTCATGGGGCAATGAGTTTCTGGCTTGGGTGGATCCGAAAACCATTAGCTCAGTTTTGCTGCCGTTCAAACACATCCAATTGGAATCCATCCAATGTTCTATGATGTTATAAATTCTGTTTAGATGGTCATTGTCAGTTGATGGTGTTGTTCTCCAAGAATCATAGGGGGAGAGCTTTGAGTTTCTGCTGTTTTTTTGTTTTTTGAACTTAACAATATGATTTCCGTTTTAGTAGTGTTTAATTGTAGATGGTTGTTATTCATCCATTCATTAAGTTCCTTCATGCATTCATTAATTCTTTCAAAGTTCTCTTCACTATTTTGTAGCTCAATATATAGTTGCGTGTCATCCGCATAAGAATGAAATAGCAAACCATACTTCCTAAAAATCCTAAAAACTGTCCGAAAATAAAGATTAAAAATAAGTGGAGACAGAGACGAGCCCTGTGGAACCCCGCAATCAAGTTCCACCATTTGTGAGATGAAGCCATTGAGTATAACCCTTTGAGTTCTATCTTTAAGAAATGATTCAAACCACTTCACAACTTGTTCAGAGGCTTTCCCTACCTGCTTAATCCGTTCTGCCATTACCTGGTGAATCACAGTATCAAAAGCCACGCAGAGATCCAACATTAATAACACTGTGGATCCTCCCCTATCGGCTACCTCCATTAAATCATCATGCACGGCAGTTAGGAAAGATTTCATGATTGTAGGTAATTTTCCTTATATGTGGCAACCCCCAAACTTTTTGCTGTTGATTTACACTCTGATCTAGACTTTGCCGGAGAAGCGCAGCCTTCCGCCGCACTCCTCTGGGCTTTTGCTCCATTCTTACGGGGAAACTGACATGCCCTTAAGACAGTCAGTACTGGGAGACTTCGTTTCCCTTAGTCCTTTCCTCATGTTGCAGCTTTTGAGCAACATGAAACAAGAGTGCACCGTAACTTACATTACCGCGCTCTTGGGTCTCTAGTCATTCCAATGGCCCTAGAAACTCTCGCTGGACTTATCATGAAATGTGCAAGTGTGTCACAGACGGGACTGGTGGCAGCTATCGTTTCTTTGTGTTTTAAACCCCTTTTTGCCATGTTAACCACGCTTCCCGCGTTTGGCCCAAATGGGTGGCCTGGCCTCCAAAATGACCATGCCACGAGGTTCTTTGTCCTGCCCGCTGACTGTCTTGCCCCTTCACCTTCCCCCAGGTCGAGCCGACCCGGGGCAGTCCTTATTTGGTCATGCATTTTCCCACGAAACACAACGCTTTCGCGGGCTTCTGCATGCCTTGTGTGTGCCTCCAGGATGTGGGCTGGGATGTCTGTTCCCAATACACATCCTGGGTGCCAGAGAGTCTAGTGTGTCTTGAATGCCTGGGACCACCGTGGTCTGTGATAGGTCCACGTATGGTGTGAGTGTTTTGTGAGCAGATCTCCCATTGGGTCCTCTCCGTTTTTGGAGCGAAGGGAACTCTGGATAAGAGGAGGCTGGAAACACCACTACCATGTCTATCTCCTGAGTTCTCACGAACAAAGGATAAGGAGCCAAGTATCCTGCAACTAAGAAGCTGAGTCGAGGAATCGCTGGTGACCCGCTGAAGGTTTGGCACCCTGCACTGCTGTCATCCTGTGAGACCCCTCTGCCTCTGATCGAACGAGAAGGCCTGTACTGGCGCTTCGACCCTTTAGAATAGTGGGAACAGCTATTCTCGGCATCTTCACCAAATCCTGTACGCAAGCCTTCGCAAGCGTCCCTGGGCCATCCAGTGGACTGACCAGCCTACACAGGAACCTTGCTCTGTCACCGCAGTCTGGCTTTCTGCTAATCCCGTGTCCTCGGCACTCTCACACGATTCGTACACTTGGCATTCCCAGGTGTGAAGTGAGACGTGTTCTTTGGGACCGGAATACCTGCGGTTGCCGAGTTGCCCTGCTGTGGTAACAAACCTGTGCGTGTTCGCTGCATTTTGGGTCACCCTCGACCCTGAATCCTGCTGTCGTGGAATCTACAGGGCGTTGAGACATCCTGCTGATCGCATCTGAACCTGCCAGTACCGAAACAGAACCGGAAAAGCCTGGGTCTGCCTGCATCGGGGACCGGTGAGTAGTCAATACCTTAACCGGTCGCCCTCCCGCAGGAGCCTGTGGCTCTCCACCTCTGTCGTAAACAGCAACCCTTTTCCGCACTCGCGCCCTGCTTCTGCCCATAAGTGGAGGCTGCGCTTGAGTAGCGGGGAACTGTTCATCATCGTTTTGTTCATCTCTCTGAACTGCCTGATCTCCCTGAAGAGACTCTCCTTTGCCCGTTGGCACCCGCGTGTGCAGGTACTTTTGAGCACAAGGCTCCACTCTTCGTAGGGCTCGGACTTCCTTCTAGTTAGGTGGCCTCTGATGTCAAACTGGGTCTAACGATTACTTGAACTGCCTGTTTTCCTCCCCATCTAGGTGGTCTGCATACTTTGTGCTTCTAACTCTTTAGACCCCTTGGTCTTGTATATATATTGTATTGCTTGTGATGTGTTGGTTTATTGGAGTTTTACCGTGATTCTTTACTATGGTCGATGTTACAAAGGCCTTGTAATAAATGTGTGTATATTTTTAATATAACACCTGTCTGGAGTAATTTTTAAGCGTCCTTGCTTTGTGTGCTCATTGCGGGTTTTCAGTCACCCTCACCCCTCTTGAAACCTAGTCTTGACCGCCGCCATCGCTACCCTGATTGGTCTGGCTTGTCCAGAGGTTACCCTGTTCCAAGAAACTAGGCTGGCCTTCTGAACCTCTGCCCCTCCAGGACGGAGTTCAGAATCCATTTTAACAACGGCTAGAAGAGCCGATTCTGTGCCATGGTTTGGGCGAAAACCTGACTGAAGATCATCCAATAGGTTCTCTTTGTCCATAAAGGCCTGGAACTGGGAACACACCACCTTTTCCAGAATTTTTGTTGGCCACATTAGATTAGCCACTGGTCGGTAGTTCTTCATTACTTTCGGGTCTAAAGTTGTTTTCTTTAATAGGGGTTTAATTAATGCTTTTTTTAACGCTACTGGTACCTGTGAATCTTGAAGTGACTTATTCATGAAGACCCCCATGAATGGCGTTAATTCCTTTGCTAACCGTTTGGCCGCATATGCTGGCATTCTACAAGAGGAATCATTAGTGGGTTTCAGTTGCCCTAACAGGGTAAAAATTGTCTTATTCTCCACTGTTTGGAACTGAAAAGCAGTTTCCCTTATGACTTTCCTTTTCACATTCCTCTTCTTCCTTTGTTTGTCTCTCTGTTTTAGGGTCCTTTACCAGTTCAATATTATTTAATATGGTAACTATTTTATCTTTAAAAAAGGCATTGAATTTATCAGCCTGTCCCTGAGATGCTGTTGTGGTTGAGTCCATACATACTGGTTTACTAAGTTTTTTAACCACGTCAAATATGGCTTTAGACTGATTTCCCGCTTGCATAATCTCGCTATGTAGGTAGTCTGTTTTGCTACAAATAGGGCAGTTTTATATATTTTTAATACTGTCTTAGACCTAACTGCATCATTATTGTTCTTACTGTACCTCCAATTATCGTTGGCTTTGCATAATTGCTTCTGGAGCAGAGCAAGTTCGGAACCAAACCAAGATTTAGATTTCTTAGTTTTTTTTTGTTTCAGGGGGGCGTACTTATTACATATTTCTTCCAATATGTCCATGCCTTTATTGAAGAATTCATCGCATATCAGTGACTTGTCAATGGCATTCAATTTCTCCTGTACTTCTCCGCCTGGAATTTTATCCAGGTCAGTGACTGTCCGTTTCCATATTACTGGCATTTCTCTGCCCTTAATCTTTGCTAGATCTTTACTAGTAAATCTTATAAATAAAGAGTAGGGCACAGTGGTCCGACCATAATACTGGTTGTATTTCTTTGAAGGCTGATACTTTCCCTCTCGTTGCTAGCATGTCCAAGCAGTGTCCTTTATTGTGAGATGGTGCTGTTGTCAACATAGTTAATCCGTGATTGTCCCAAATTTCCCTCAGGGCCATGGAATCTGGACTAGTTAAGCTGTCCATCCAAATATTCCAATCTCCCAAACAGAGGAGTTCATTATATTTACTTTATAGAGCGCACGCTCGCCAAAGCATCTTGGCGCTAGAAGAGGACACCGGAGGAATGAGGGAACTAGATAGATAGCCCAGAGAAGAATCAGAATAAATAGGTTTTCAACAGCCGGCGAAAGGCCAGAAGATTCGTTGGTCGCTCTCAGCTGAATCGGCAGGGAGTTCCACATTTTAGCAGCTGCCACTGAAAAGGAGCAGCCCCCCACCCGCTCAAACTGGTAGCGAGGAACAACAAGGAGACAGGAGCCCATCGACCGCAGTTCACGAGTGGGCACATAAAGTTGAAATTTATCCTGGAGATATTCAGCATCTGAGCCATAAAACACCTGGTGCACAATCACCAGCGATTTGAAATGAACCCGCTGAATAACCGGGAGCCAATGCCAAGATCAAAGAATGGGGGACATATCGGCACCACATGGGGTGCCAGTGCATATGTGTGTAGCATAGCTTTGGAGGAGCTGCAGGCAGTGAAAGATATACCAAGAACAAAGAGTTGCAATAATCCAGCCGACTTAAAACTAAAGAGGCCGTAACTAGCAGCCTCAGTCGGACAGAAAGAAATGTTAGGACCTTCTGAAGCACACGAAGTTGAAAGAAGCCTGCCTTACAAATGGCCCCAAATTGGCTTTCCATAGACAATGAAGCTGAAAAAATGACTCCCAGATTCTTAACCGCCGGGGCTGGGGAAGAACATACTCCAAGTTCAGTAGGCCAGAAGGCCGAAGACCAGGACGGCACAGAAGCAGAACCAACTGCTTGAGGGTCATGCAGGGGGTGCATCACCAGGATCTCGGTCTTCCCCCTGTTTAATTTCAGCCAATTACTGCCCATCCACTCACTCACGGCCAACAGGCAACTCCTAAACTGGGATGCGAGGTCCGGCTGCGTGAACTCGGACGATGATTTGCAGATCATCAGTGTAGGAGTAACACCTGGAGCCGAAGGAGCGGATGAGCAAAATAAAAGGCTGAATATAGATGTTAAACAGGGTGGGGGACATGGCCGAGCCCTCAGCGACCCATGGCTTGGCCAATGCCTTGCTTCCCTACTATCTATGTTGTTACGTTGCCAAGACAGCATATAAAGCATACTTGGACTTTCTTTGATATTCCCAAATAAAATGCATTAGAGTGGTCAACTCAGGCCTGTACCAAATCTTTAGCAGCCAATGAGGATTGGTTGAACAGGATCAACGGAAATATTTTCTGGGTCTGTAGATTAAGAAAAGGTTAAAGAGAGCTCACCATCAAAAGTGCCCCAGCCTCTTCATGTTCCTGCTCAGAAGTATGGTGAATTCATGAAAAATGGGAGCAAAGCATAGACAGTATTTTCTCATGTTTGTCAGGCTCTGTATGCTCCGGCATCACTTTCAACTTTTTCAGGATGACTCTTCCCCATAGCCTAACCCACCTACTGGATGTTACCACTGTGATTAACAGGATGTCCGCTGGGATGAGTATCCTAGCATTGAAATTGGTCTGAGGCTGAAAAAAGCAAGATCGTCAAGGGGACCTGGCTAGAATTGAGAGGAAAACAGTATGAGGAGGAAGCGGGTGAATGCAGCAACAATAAAGCGCATTACAGGAACTTCTATTCTGTTACTGGATGAATTGAATATTCTTCTAGACCCATTTTACAGGAAGATGCCAAAGGCAATGTTCTTATGCATTCCTTGACTTGTCCTCCCCTTATTTCTGTATTTATATAGTTCTTTCTTTGCTTTTCATATAAGTCTTTGTATAAATGTAGAGTGCTCCTCTGCCTTCGGGGTAGGCGCTTCATTAAATGTTTTAAAAATAAAATAAATCTTCATCCATATTGCCAAAGGATGCATGAATAGACATGCTGACATTCATCTCAGAATGGGCAGATAACTTAATGTGTAACTGCCAAATACACATTCCTAATAGATACCTTCCTTCCACAGAATCTTAAAAATTCCCTCTTCCTAATAGATAGCTTCCATCCACAGAATCCTCAAAATTCCCTCTTCCTAATAGATAGCTTCCATCCACAGAATCTTGAAAATGCCCTCTTCCTAATAGATATCTTCCATCCACAGAACCTTCCAAATTCCCTCTTCCTAATAGATACCTTCCTTCTGCAGAATCTTCAAACTTCCCTATTCCTAATAGATGCCTTCCTTTGGTAGAATCTTCAAAATTTCCTCTTCCTAATAGATAACTTCCTGCCGCAAATTCTTCAAATTTCCCTCTTCCTAGAGATACCATCCTTCCACAGATTCAGTATCTGGTGTTCATTTTGAAAATATAAATTTGAAGGATTAAAGTTTCATAAAGAAAGTTGGAAAAAACAAAGGTCTGTGAGGATGAGGTGAGTTGGAAGCAGCCGGGTGCCAACTCATTGTAATATTAAAAGAAAGACTTTTTTTTAAAAAGGGCAGCGGGCACTTTGTTCTGGGAAAAGAGGAAGAAATGTCAGCCGGATAAGGAGAGTAAATGGAGTGCAGTGGTCAAGGCAACTTTCCCCAAATTAGCTTGTAACGCTGTACATAGTGGGAGAGCCCACATGGCATAGGGATCTTTGGGAGTTCTCTCCTCACGATTCTGGTTTTTAGAAAGGGGGTGAAATGGACATTTTAAAGCACCGTTTGGAGAAAAATTGTGTAAATAATCATATTATTTACAATTAGCTCTGTGGGGTAACATATGAAATAATCCAATACATGAATGTTATCTCAACCAAGTATGCTTGTGTTATGCAGTGCTGCCTCAGTCTGCACACCATGTGGCCACTGCCTGAGACCTAAACATATTTGTAGGCTGGGAGATGGGGAAAGTCAAGTGCTCTAAGATTTGCAAACACTTTAAAGTATTTAAGAACTATTGTCTAGTTTGTCCCTCATCCAGAGCAAGCAAGCAGCAGGGGGGTGCACCAGAACATAAGAGCAGCTGGGCGGTGGCCACCATTCTGACTCCCTGCATCTGTGCCATTGATAGAGGGTGTCCCACCCACTATAATGTTACCAAACAAATGCATTATTATTGAATGGGGAATGTGAGTTAGAAGATGGAAGCGAGGGCAGGTCTGGGGGATGTTAGGAGGGCAGGAGAAGTAAGGACACTTTAAACATAACATTAGAAATGAAATGCTCCAAGAAGTTACATTTTCAAACTTAAAGAGATGGTAATGCTAAGAATACAAAAAGGAGTATTTTCAAAATATAATTCTCAAACTTTGTTGTTTCAAATATTGTTTTCAACCTACCCACGCACAATTGATTAATCTTTTCAAATAACTCTAGGCACATACAGCAGTCGTAAATCTTTAGAGACCATGGGGGTGAACGAGCTGCCCCAAAGCCTGTGCCTTCATGTTCTCATGGGTGCCACTGTCATATGGAGCTGAGTTTTCATCAATACCTCAATTTCTCTTTTTCTGTGTATCACAGATGCCACTCTTGACTCTTTTTGACAAATCTTTGCTTTAGCTTGCCATGTCCTCCCAATAACCTTGGGGTTTAAGCATTGCAAGCATTGAAACTAGCAGGTGTTTGTCTCAAATCCTTACTGGTGTTTTAGCACCTAGACAAGGATCACTAAAGCAACAGCTGTGTATCATGGCAGGCCAGGCATCTGTAAGACAGCTGGTAATGGGTCAGTGAGGTTTTCACCACTCTCCACAAGGCTGGGGCAGTGGCAGCTGTTCCCAGCCCTCTCATCTTGGGTGCGAGTTGTCACTGCTGCTGTGCCAGGACCCAGTGTCATCCCTTATGGTTGCCTAGCCAGCTGTCTGTGAAAAAGCAGTATAAGCACAGGGGTTCTCTCTCCCTAAGCGAGTACTCTGCTTCTCAGCAGCCATCACTTTTCATCTGATTTCAAGAGGCAGCGCCCCTGGATCTGTCAGATGCAGATTCTGGTCCTGCCTACTCACTAGGGGGAGCTGCAGAGTATTCTTGTGCCCCAGGGGATCAATTCCCTGATCTTGTGATCCTGTCACTGGAGAACTGGCTTTGGACCTGCAAGATGAAATTGGGCCAGATGCATTCACTGAGCTGGACTTCCCTGATGTATATACTCAGCCATCAGACAAGGTCTCATCCTTCAACTTGGCCTTGCACATAGCTCCTGAATATCTTGGGCTTTTTGCCCCTGGGCCTGCTAGAACTGTTCATAAGCAACCAAACATCTGAAATGCCAAACCAGAGATCCTCCTTCCACGTTCCCTTTGCAGGAGGCTGATGTCTGTGTAGGAGAAGCCTTGTCTGCAAGGCCGGGTCCTGGTGACCTTGTCTTTACTGACTTTGCCCCCTACTACAAAGCAGCTGGTACTCTAGAATTATAGTGCATGGTCCAAAGTGAAAACATCTTCCCAGACAAGAAATCCAAGAGGCTAGGCTACATTAATTTTTGGGGATTACATGCTGCCAATGCTTCCCTTACACTGGCACACTGCTCAAGCACCTTGTGGGATGTTGCCTGTGAAACCTCCAGCTTATGCAGTTTCAGAAGCCTCCTTTGGAAGTGGTGTCTCAAGGCAACAATGCTTTAAAGCAGATCCTTAAGTCTGTCCTAAACACAGTGGATTGTTTATGCAGGAATATGGGTACTGGGGTAATCTTCAGATTGCACTCTTGCATGGGCTTTTCAATGAATGTGGAAAAGAAATTGATTCACATGTCTTTTTAACGGCGTGTGAGGCTTTTTTGCTTTAAGGCCGACAATTCGTTGGAGAGATTTCAAACTTCTAGGGCCACTGCAAAGACTCTGCGTCAATCCACTCTTGCACCGTAGACTTCTCACCCATACTGGACATTCTCATTTGTGAACCAATTATTCTCTCATGGTAGTTTTTAACAGTTGCCTCTACAGCAGCAGCATTCATCTCATGACAGGGAAGCAGCTTTACCCCGGCCGGTATTTGACAGAGGCATCTGTACCTTCAGGACCGTTCACCCACTAACCTATATAATCAAGTGATATTTTTGTGTCGGACAGCACTGAAGTTAGAGGACCGCAGTTGTTGCCTGAATGGAAGCTTATCACTGCAGACCAGTAGCTCCAGATAGCTTTCTTTGGTTACTATCTTCCTTGGCTGTCACTTTCTTCTCGCCAAGGACACATCTCTGCCCCGGGGATTGTGCAGATTCTCTGGAAAGGTTCCTCTTCCAGAGCTCAGAAAGAGCTGGTATGACATCCTTATTCCCAGGAGGGTTGGTAGCCTGGAGACATTCCTAGTCCTTTATCTTCTGAACAAGTTGCTGTAAATAGAAATGCTTTGACTGTGGATCAGATGTCCCCCACCCTCTTGGAGGAGAACTAATGTGTGCCCCTGCGCCTCCAGGATGCATATTTCCACTCTGAGTACCATTACATTGGGTATTAAAAATAGCATCTATCACTACAGTGCTTGGAAGCAGTAAGGATCCACCATAAAGTGCTATATGAAAATGTGATATATACATAACCAGTATGCACCGCAGGAGTTACCCGTGTTTTGCCGTGGTTGGCATACACTACTGGTTTATTTCATTGTCTTTCATCCTACTATTGGTCCTGCATGTGCAGGTCAACTAAGGAGGGAGAGAGTGATCATGTCTTTTCACACCAGGTTGATTGTCTCATCAAGGACAGGTCATAAGAGTTGGTTTCACGCCAACTCTGAATGTTATTCATGCTTCTTCATTCCTTGTGGCTGTTGCTGAACTACAGGATACTGCTCATTGGGGCATTCATGGACACTCAGATAGAAAGGCCACTCCTCTTCTTGAGTGAGTCTGAGACACCTGTAATGCATTGTCCCTGTTCCAGGCTCTAGTGTTTGTTTACAGGCTTGAAATTTCCTCTGCCTTTTGAATTATTCGGCTTCATTGTTCTTGGTGCCAGGGGCAAGCCCAAAGATGTGGTTCGTGCAATTGACTTGGTCCTACTTAAGGGACATCTTGAAAATCTGATCACTGTCCTCCCATATTCCACAAGATCTACTGGCGTATACCTCCCTAGCCAGTCTATTCTGCAGAGAGCCATTTTGTCAGCTGTGCTCACGATTTAGATTGAGGATGGTTGCCTTTTTGGTTGGGTGCCCATCTGTCCAGCAGGTCAGTCAGCATCCACATGGACAACCTTGAGAAGAATGACAACATCAACCTCTTTGAAATGAGGACTGTGAAGGTTGCCCTAAATGCCTTTTCCATGTTCATCCAGGGAAAGCTACTGCAAACCTTGATGGAGAACACAACTGCAATGCATTAACTTAAGAAGAGGGATGGTCTGGTGTTCTATTGCTCTATGCTGGGAGGGCATATCATTCTGGCTCTGGGTGTTGGGAGAAAGGGTTTCCTTCTCAGAGGTACATGTTTTAAGGAAAGAGAAGACACTTTCTGCTGCAGTCAGCATGCTGGGGGTGACATCTCACAAGTGGAACCACCGCAAGGGGTGATGGACAGGTTGCTTTACTTTGCAGCCATTCTCAGGTCGATCTGTCCACTGCCAAACAGAACACCAGGTATCCACTGTTCAGCTCCAGGGTGTTTCCCCTTTGAGATCTCCCAGGGGTGCATCGGTTGCAGATTAGCATTTTGATCTTGTGTATGCCCTCCCTGCTGTCCCCCTGACCCGCCTGACAGTTTGGAGCGACCATGCTGCTAGTGGCTCCAGGCTATTTGACAAGGATATGGCTCCCCTGTACAACTGTCCTTCCTGAAGGCTCCCTCTCAGGAGGCACCTTCTGTTGCAGGCAGGGGGTCTAATCTTCCTTCAGAGCCTGGGCAGTTTGAACCGTTATGCTTGGCTATTTAGAGGCTGAATTACCAGGACCGGGACCTCTCTTGCAATATTCCTGCTGTGACTAGCTTGAACTGCAGGCATTCCTCTCAGTTAGTTTATGCCTGCCAGTGAAAAAGGTATTTTTCAAGTTGCTGATTTGGTATTGGTATCTACCTGTAGGTGTGTCCAGGACTGGTCGTTTGGAGATTTTGCTGTCATTGACCTTACTGTAGGCACTGTTAAAGGCTATTTGAGCAATGCAACGGTTTTGCGGAGGACTCTAGTGTTTGCATTTTCTGTTTCTTTATTTCAGGCCCTTTCTGAAGGGGCTGGTTAACTCCTACCTTCTGAACCCCTGTGTTATTCCAGCTTGGGACTTAAACTTGCTTGTGACATTTCTAAGGGTTGCTCCTTTTCAACGTGTGCATTCCTGTACTCTCTATCCCCTCACAATGAAGACAAGTGCTTTGTTTGAATCCTTCCTTATTCTTTGGTGTTCTCCATGGAAAAGGTAACCTTTGAGGGACCAGGCCATTTGCAAATATGCTACCCCCTGGTCAGGTGTCTGCAAACTGCGGCTCTCCACATGTACCGGACTACAACTCCCATGACCCCGCCACCATTGACTATGCTGGCTGGGGCCAATGGGATGTTTAGTCCAAAGCATCTAGAGGGCAAAAGGTTGCAGACCTCTGCCCTAGGTGTATCATCATGTGCATCAATACTTGTTATGAGCAGTAAGATAATGAGGATACTGGAGGCATCAGGGCTCATTCTATCAGGGGTCGGGCGGCTGCCTCTGTCTTGCTGACGTATGTTCTCTTGCTGTAAATCAGTCAAGCTGTCAATCGGGTTTCCAGACATACTTTTGTCAAACATTACTTCCTGCACTTTTAGGCCGGTAGGTATGCCACTTTGGTCAGTTTCTTGTGTACTAATTCCTATTTTCGTGTATCCTCATAACCTGTTACCCACCATCCTCTATTCTGGTGCTGGGAGTCTTTCAAAACATGCAGACGTGGGAATAAGGTATGAATCAGAGGAACCATTGGCCTTCGTCCTGTAATGTTCTTTCTGGGCGTCCACTCTTCCGCATCCACTGCCCTCCTACTCTTCAGCTGGTTGGAATACTGGGATTATTTACAACTTGTGCTGGACTCCTTCCCTAGCAGATCAATCATCCCTTTGGGTCTTTGTTGAACATGGGGAATTGAGGGTAGCTGATATAAGGGGTCACAAGCCATTCTATATATGTACCGTCTATGTTTCTTCTGGAGCCAACGACGCAGTGATGAATTTCAACTGCCAACGCCTAGTGATAGTTTAAAGATTTGTGGATCTCGCCTCTGCCAGGGGCCATTTCACAAGATGAGGAATTTGTGGTTGGAATAGCCCATGTATCATAAATCATTGTGGGAATTTGATTGTACGTTCCTACTGAAATACACAAACTGTATACTAGTGCCAATACGTATATGGGTTGGTGGGGGGTATGGTGGTCGATGCCAACCCAAACCCCATTTGGCAGAAGGAACCATAAAAGATCAAAGCCACATGATGCCTGCCATGCTAGTACCAGCATCCAGAATAACAATATTTAACCATGCCATCACTTACCTTTGGAATCTATTTAATTTTGGTTCATCCAAGCTTGGTTGTTCGACAGCACTGCGCTTGTTGATGTTCAGAACGTACACTATGGAGATAGAAGAATCAAGTTGAGTGTCTCTTGCATTCCATTGCAGGTCCAACTCATAACTTGAAATTAAGCATTTGAGTGGGGCCATGCAGATGTTTCCAAATTTTGGGAACAGCAGAGGCCAATCGGAAATATCTCAGTTCAAAATATCAGCCCGACTTTCCATCTTATCCACAAATGATTTAAGGTATAGCTAAGGTATGCTTTAGTACACCACTGGTAGTGTTAACCCTTGAGAAAGAGAAATAGTTGACTAATATTTCTCAAGCACTTACCAAGCAAGTGCAATGTTTAAATAACAGTTCCCAGGCAGCGATAAGAACTTCTCTTCTACGAGCTTAGAAAATGTCCACTGCCTTCTTAACTAATTTACATTTTACGTGCCCGCCGGTAGGGCTTAGTAAATGCTTAATTAAGACAATTTGAAATCAGTTTGCTTGCTTAGTCAGTGCCTAAGAGGTGCCTTCTATTTCAATTAGGGAATTCTGCACCACGGGCATCTTGAGACACTGGGGCTCAATTTGCCGGTCCGGAAAAAAAGTGCCGGTAATAACGTTTACTGCCACTTTTTCAGACCGTGACCCCTTTCAGGGGTTACCTGATTTATCTCCAGCCAAGAGCTGGAGGTAAATCAGGTCCCCACTGGCAAAAAACAGCAGTGCAGGTAATACCGGCATGTCACCCCATGGAGTACTAATATTAATGATTAGGGTTTATGCATACAATAAAGAATGTGCAGCACTGCCAGCCAATCAGTGACCCAAGCTATTCCTAACTGATTTTTATAACCTTCAAACAACCAAATAACAAAGCAATAAACCTTAATCACAACAATAACATGACTTCCATTTTTCCCCCCCGAGACCCTCCCCTCCCCCGCGAGCTTACACCATATCATCAATTCACCGTCTACTCTGAGGGTATAATTTGTACTTCGCTCGTTGATGAGTTGTTTTCTCCTGCTCCAGTCTGAGCCGGTTCAAACACTGTTGCCACTAGGTGTCTCCAGGCAATCAGTATCTCTCCTGGGTCACCACCCCCTCTGTTGGCTGCCTCACCCCACACCACCGTCTCAGCTTCCACCCATCTTTGAAGGTCATGCCACCACACCTCTACCTTCGGCCTTCTGCTAGCCTTCCAACACATAGCTATCCTGCGCTTAGCAAGGATGTAGGCCAGATCGTTGAGCTTGCATACATGTTTCAGCTTGCACAGCCTGGAAAGTCCTCCTATCATGCACACCCATGCAGATTCTATTTCCAGTTTAATCCCTTTTTCTAACAAGCAATGTGCCACCACCTGCCAAAACCTTCCTATTTCAGGGCAACTCCAGAACATGTGTATCATTCCCGCATTTACTTCTCCACATTTAGGACATGTCTGTATTCCCGTATCCTTAAATCGTGCAATTCTCAGCAGGGTCATATACGCCCTATGGGTAATATACAACTGGATTTGCTGCAACCTCGCATTTCTCGATACTTTTTTATGATATCTTTGGGCTCTCGCCCATAGCCCGTCACTCATAGGTACCCTGGCTTCCTCCTCCCAGTCTTGTCTTAACTGGTGCACTTCTTTCCCAACCCGAGACATAAGCAGCAGATCTCATGACCCCCATCGGACACATCATAGAATGTTTCGATGACCGTGTCAGGCTCACCCTCCAACACTATGTCCGCCCATGGATTTTTAACTATCTGTACCAAACTGGTGTACGTGATGTATTGTCCCTGCTGCAGCCCAGTTTTTAGCACAAGCGTGTCGAATTCCAGTACCTTCCCCTCCTGCCACATATCCCCGACCGTTGTAATACCATTCGGCTCCCAGTATCTACGGATTATCTTCCACAGTTGTTCATCCACTCCCCCCAATGTCACTAACGGTACTTGTGGGGAGCACAGGGCTGGATTCTCCATAGCCTGGCAAGCTCTCTGCCATATCTTCCCTCCCAGTTCCAACATCCTCGTGTGACCCTTCTGTTGTGCGTTTGGCAACCAAATCCATTCTTTCAGAAAGAACGGGGTGCATTCCGCCTTTAGTAGCCTAGATTCTGGTGTCGGGTCTTCTGAGAGCCAACTTGCAATATATTGCAGTTGACTGGCTAAGTAGTAAGTCTCAAAGTTTGGCAACCTGATGCCCCCCCTGTCGTATGTGTTTTGTAGTTTCCACAGTGCTATCCTATTTCTAGTGTTGTGCCATATAAATCCTCTACACAGGCTGTGGAGCTTGACAAAGAATCGCTTGGGTATCATGTGTGGTATGTTTCCGAAGAAATGCAACAACCTAGGCAACGCCACCATCTTTAGCAATGCCACTCTCCCCATCATGGTCAGGGGGAGCTTGGCCCAAAATGTCATGCTGTGTTCTATATTACCCACAGCCTTCTCCTTATTTTGTCTGTGTTCAACCTCCGGTGTATGATATATATCGATCCCCAGGTATCTAAAGGTTTCCGTCGCCCATTGTATTTGGAGTGACGGTAGCCCCTCCCGTGGTATCCCTTTATATCTGCCCAGGGGGAACATGCATGACTTCTTGGGGTTTACAGTTATTCTGGAAAACGATGCATACCTATCCATCATGTGACAATTTAGTGAAACAAAACAGCCGGCGTGTGTTTCAACCTAATCCCGGCACCAGACCAGGCTAACCAGCCCTAACCAGCACCCCAACGCGGGACACTATCCGCAAGCACAAACAGCAAGCCTGCTGCAACCTCATTTCTGCCTTGATAAAGACTTAGGTTGAAACACGCTTCGGCTGTTTTGTTTCACTAAATTGTCACATGAAGAACAATAGATATTATCTATACTGGTTAAACACCAATAAAACCATAACCCACATGATTCAAGGACTGGACTTTTTCTAAACTTTTCGAAATTTGGACTACCAAACTCAGCCAGCGCCCTCAACTAACAAAGGTTTGTCTACCCACCAAGTACCTAACCAATCAGGAACCTGGGAGTGGCTCCTAAGTCAAACCATGTGCCAGGCGGCAGGCTAAAGAGGCTAACACTAAGAAAAGGTGCGCAGAAAACAGCCGGTCCCAACACCAATATTCCCCATCCCCTGAAACTATACCTATCCATCACTTCCAATATGTATGCTAGGTTTTCTTCATTGCATCTCAGGTATAACAACATATCGTCAGCATACATGGAGATCAAATGTAGTTCCCCCTTCGTAGGGATCCCCACTTCCCCATACTGTTGCCTCAGGTATATCGCCAGTGGTTCTAACAACAGGATAAACAGTATCGGGGACCACAGGCATCCTTGTCTTGTGCCCCTACCAAGTTGCCAACACTCCGAGATGATCGCGCCTGTCTTGACCCGAGCGAGTGGCGCACTATATAACAAATGCACCCACCTCAAATATATTGGTCCCATCCCGTAACTTCTTAGGGCCGCCATCAACCAAGGCCATTTGACCGAGTCGAAGGCCTTCACCACATCCAATGATATTATTGCTACCTCTTGCGCTTCCTCCCCTGCTTGTTCTATGATGTTATTAATCCTCCTGTGGTTATCAGCTATGTTCCTGTGCGGGACATACCCCGTCTGATCAGGATGTACAAGTTTATTTATGACTGACCTCAACCTATTTGTCAGCACTGCAGTTAATATTTTGATATCTTGGTTCAGCAAGGACAGCAGTCTGTACGACCCGCACTCCATGCTGGGCTTGTTGGGTTTAAGGAGCGGGATAATGATCACCTCCCTCTGGGATTCTGGTAGCACTCCTCTTTCCAGCACTTCATTCAACATCGCCAGCATCGGGGGGAGCAATTCCGCCCTGTACATTTTATAAACTTTGCTGGGAAGTCTGTCGGCCCACGGGGCCTTACTAGTGGCTAAAAGCTTGATCACCACCTCTAGTTCTTCTGGGGTGATCGTGACCTCCAAATTCTCCCTCTCTAGTGTCCCCAGTTTGGGCAGTCCAATGTCTTCCAATGTGTCTAATATATCCTCTTCTGTCCCCCCTCCCGTATCAGCGTACAGTTGCTTGTAGAACTCTGTAAAGCCATCTTTCACTTCCTTTTGAGTGTCTAGTGTGTGTCCATTTTTGCCACTGGTTGCTCTTATCGTTTGCTTAGTCGTCTCACATTTATACAACCAGGCTAGCAACCAGGCTAGCAACCTGCCCAGCTTGTCTCCCCCTGCATGCTGTCTTTCTACGTACTTCTTATAATTTAAGTTACACAACCTACCCCATAGTAATTCACCCTCTTGTTTTACTCTGCTAATACTCTCAATCTCTTCCGTGGAGTGCTCCCCATTACGCATGATTCCTTCCAGTCTCTCCTCCACTATGTGTAACTCTCTAGCAATCTCCTCCTGTAGCCCTTTGGATTTAGATATCGCTGCTCCCCTCACAACCACCTCAAATGCCTCCCATAGTGTGCCGGCTGATTCCACACTTCCCGTATTCTGTTCAAAGTATTCTGCTATCTCCTTTCTCATGTCTTCCCTGAACCTTATATCTTTCATAGCCTCTGCCCTCAATTTCTATGTCGGTATCCGTGCTCTAGGTGGTGAGTACTGCCACTCCACAATCAATGGCGAATGGTCCGATAAGACTCTCGCCTTATATTCTGAACCCATTATCTTTCCTGTCAAGCCCACTGTAGCAAATATGTAGTCCAGCCGCATGTGCAGGTTCTGTGGTGCTGCGTAATGCAAATACTGTCTGTTCCCCGGGTGGTGCATCCTCCATATGTCCACTAGAACAAAGTCCCTCAACAGGACTCCTAGGGCCTTAGCCGTTGGGGCGGGCTTAACCATCTTACCATCTGATCTGTCTACGTTGGGATCTAGCATACAGTTAAAGTCCCCCCCATATGACCTCTCCTCCCATGTGAGGGCCAATCTTACTATACAGGGTCTTGAAGTATCCCGCTGTATCTTGATTAGGGGCATACGTATTGATGATGCACACCTCCCCATTTTCTACCAGAACTTTGACCAGTACCCTCCTCCCATCAAGCTCTATAGTGATCTGTAACTGCTTAAAGGGGACGTGTGGTGGTATCCATGTGATAACCCCTCTGGCATACGCTGAGTACGTTGCTCCTATGGTGATGCTTCTCCACTTCCTCCCTATCATTTCCAGTTTCTCTTTCGTGAGGTGGGTTTCCTGTAAAAGAGCGATATCAATTCTCTGCCGTCTCAAATACATCATTATTTTATTCTGCTTCAAATAGCTACTGAATCCCCTGACGTTCCAGGCGACTATCTTCAGGCCTCCCATCCTATCCGTATCCTGTTCCTCCCGCCACCCCCTTGTCCTTTGCTTCATGTGTAATGGCGTATGTGTGTAAACCAGTTCCATTAACAACCCATCAAACTCCCCCCCTTGCCTCCCGACCCCCGCCCTACCCAACCCCAACTGTTGCTGTCACCCCAACCCCCCTCCAACCTCCTGCAACTGTTGCCCAGCTCTATCCCTGGATCTCAGGCTACCCCGCATCTAGCCCTTTTCTCGGTATAACAGATACTCGGTACTCAGCAGGGGGATACCTCCCTAAAAATATCCCAACTAAACTACCTCTGGGGGGGTTGGTAGTGTGTCTCCTGGTATTGTCTCCTGCTATGCTCTAACAGCCCGTCGTAATGAAAGCCATATAATCTATTCCAGCACTCCCGTGTTCAATCTGCTATAATCTAGTCCCAACATCATCATACATATCGTACTTATCACTTTAGAAAGTCATCTAATGCCTCAGTGCGGCGCTTGTAAGACTCCGGCTCGTATCTCTGTCACACTCTCCTTCTGATCTTCAGCTCCCATCGGACAATTCCTCGAATTCAGCCATGCAGTCACATCCTCCGGCGATTTGAAAACAGAGCTTTATTCTTTAGGAGCACCTTAATTTTTGCCAGGTATTGCAGCATATATCTATAGCCTGCCTCACGCAACCTCTTCACAGCCACGTAATTCAGGTGTTGCCTCTGCACCATGAGTGTATAGTCCGGGTATGCGGTGACTGTCGCCGGCGCCCTGCTTATTGCCCCCCCCCCTTACAGAGGTGCTCCAGGACCTTCTCCCTGTCTTTGCGATAATAGGCAGCGGCTGGGCTCCTGGCAGCAGCCTCCTTGCCAGGGCCCTGTGTGCTCTTTCCACTGCGAACCCTTGGCTTAGTGCTCCGCCTGTAATCTCCTGCAGCAACATATTTTCAACATTATTCGTCGGGTCGGATCCCTCCTCCCCTTCCGGAAGCCCCACAATGCGCACAATGTTTCTACGAGCTCACCCTTCCGCTTCTTGAGCTCTATTGTCGAGGTTGCGCATCTGTTGTTGCAACACTTGGACATCTGACGTGTTAGTCTTACATGAGCTTGTGTTGTCTTTAACTTCCTTTTCCAAGGTTTCTGTGCGTTCGGCTACTCGTCATACATCTTGCCGCAGTAAATTCACATCTATACTCAGTGTTAATTTTAGCTTCCAGCGCGTTCGTCAAGTCCAAAATGTCTGTGTCCATCCTACCTCCCATCGATACTTTCAGTTCCGCTATAGCATCCAGTATCTGTTGGTTGTTGAGCGCCATCTTCTTGCTTTCTTTGGTGGTCTGTCCTTTCACGCTGGCTCCCTGCGGCACCTGCAGTGATTTGGCAAACTCCTTGATGGTGGATTGTTTCCCCTTTACTTTGGGGAATTTGCTAGCCATTGCAACTCGTGAGAGGACTGTGAGCCTGGATATGCCTCCGGACTCGTCGCTCTCTGTTGTATAGGGCCTTTCTTCTCTGTACCAGGGACGTCCTCCGCAGCCTGTTTCTTCCTAATTATGCTGGAGCACTCCTGGCTTTGCTTGTTACGGGGGTACATACGCCCTTGGGGTGCATACAGTTCCCGGTGTCCACCAGACTCAGTTCTACGTGTCTGGATGATGTATGGGTTTATAGTCATAATGTCGAAAAAAAAATGTCGACAGACAAAAATGTCGAAAAAAAAATGTCGAAAATAATAATGTCGACATCCTATACTTATAATGGAAAAAGTCATTTTTTCGAAAAAAAAATGTCGACATTTTTTTTTTGACATTATGACTATAAACCCTTAAAACTATCAACACCTCACCCAACACCCCCCTGCCACCCCCCCCACACCCCCCAACCACCCTTTCACCCCTCATACTCAACACATACCAATTATTTATTTATTTATTTATTTATGTATTCAATAAATAAATAACCTAAAAAAGGATCATTTACTATGGGGGGGGTCCCCCCCCAACCCCCCCCTCACCCAACACCCCCTGCCACCCCCCCACACCCCCCCAACCACCCTTTCACCCCTCATACTCAACACATACCAATTATTTATTTATTTATTTATTTATTCAATAATTAAATAAATAAAAATTGTATTTACTATGGGGGGGTCCCCCCCCAACCCCCCCTCACCCAACACCCCCCTGCCACCCCCCCACACCCCCCAACCACCCCTCATACTCAACACATCATATATATATTTATTTATTTATTTATGCATACACTAAATTAAATTTCGAAAAAATATCGAAAAATGTCGACATTTTTGTTTGTCGACATTATTGTTTTTCGACATTAATTTGTCGACATTTTGACTGTCGACATTATTGATGTCGACATTATGACTGCACACCGATGTATGTATTGCTGCAGCTCTAGTATCAATGGCCGTCTTCAGTGTTGCAATTAAACTGGCTCCTGGGCCTCTCTTAGGAGGTTGAGGCCTCTGGTTGCCTAAATCATGCCACCTCACTCCTAGCAAGGCTCCACTCCCAGTGGAGTGGACTGGCCCACCTCCATGCTACCTGTGACCATGCCGGCACTACCTCACCCTGTTGTGCTTTATCACTTGGTATCTCTTCAGGCCTGTCCTCTGCTGCTCAGTTCATGCATACACATTTGTTCCCTTCCAGCCTTCATGCATCGCACGCGTGGTCGCTCCCATGGTCCACTTGCGCGTCTAAATACTGCTGATTTACGTTTAGCCTCAGCTCACGTCTTTGGAACACTGTCCGCACCTGTGGTCTCTATGGTTGCCTCAGGCGCCATGCAGCCCCTGTGAACCCATCTGTCTTCCTCCGGCTCTATTGCTGCATTCACATGTGGTTTAAATGTGTATAGCGGACTGTATAACTGTATGAGAAAGTGGAAACTGAAAGACAGGCTTGAGCCCGACAGAGGGAAGCCTATACACTAAAGTGGAATTGTATGTTTATGACAAGGCGTTCAAAGCCTAAGGAAGTTATTGAACTACCAGACGCTTGAAGCCCAGGCCTAAACGGTTAATCTGTACCAGTAAGCAAAAGTGTGCAAGACTGAAAGAAATGTGCCATCCACCCATATTCTTTAGGGAACTCTCTAGACCCCGTGGTGCTGAACGTGGAGAAGGGAGTTGTTATTTGAAGCCATTCTGACATTTCTTTTGAGACACTATTTTCCTTTTGAATTTCCTTAACACGTTTGATACTTTGAGAATTAGGGCAAGGTTAGGTTTTCTTAGTATAGGCCTTTTTATGTTGACTAGACTGAGTGGGACTGTTTGTTATTTATTTAATGGTTGAGATTACTCTCATTCTAGAGTTAGAGCCAGTTAGGAATTCTACCAACCCAACCAAAATACCAAATTAAGGTTTTCGAAACTTTTATTCATTGTGTCTGTGTGTACTATTGATACATGCCTTCCTTACAGATCGGAGACCTTTATAGTTTTCAAATACATCTTTAGTAAAAGGCTAGTATGCTTGAATCACTAAGTACACAATGAACAATGAGCTTGGGTTTATTTCATTTTTCTTAACACTCACTCTTAATATTATACTGTTAGGAACCATTAAGCACATAGACTCATACATGCAGCCTCAGGATTTGGATGTGGGCATTAACCAACTTCGACATCAGTTGCTTCTTTGGGGTCCGAGGGTCATTCTTCTCATTTCTTGAGATAATGTTTCCTCTTGGAGAGATCCTGCAGAATTCTAGAACAGCAGGGGCTGGGTCTCAGGGTAAGGATGGCTGCTTACAATTCTCTAAGGATGTAGGATATATAGGATTACATGACTAATTTAACATTTTACTAGTTTGATAAATGACTTATCAGGATGAAGAACCAGGTAACACTTAGCAGATGTAATTGGGGAGGATGGGGTGGCAGAGGTAGAAATGGAGAAGGAGACAGCATGGGAAGTAGAAGAAAACCAAGAGGGAGGAATGGAGTTCAGGGTTAGATTTAACCATCGGGCAAGCGAAATAAGGGAGGGCTGCTGGGACAACAGGAAAGGAAAGGTGCTACTAAAACAACAAGGAAATAAAGGAGGAAAGTAGCACCGAAGGAGAGAGGGAATAAAGGCACTTAATCAGTCTCCCAGAAAAAGGAAGGTGTGAAGGAGAAAAGAAAGTATGAGAAAAATGGAAAAAAGTCCAACAATCTGTCCAAAAAGATTATGGTTATTCATTAAGAAAGCACAGTAGGCTACCATAATGAAAGCGTTCCCTCCCATTATATCCAAAGCCACATCTATCATGGCAGCAGGTGGTTGGTTATGATTCCCCATCTACGTGAATTGCAGCCCAGGTGAGGCCTTGCCTATTTTAAAGTCTTCTTGGCCGAGTCTTCAGGAGAGGGTTGACTTGATGGTGACTTCTCATTGCAGGGTGTCATGGGCCTTTCCCTTGTGCAGACACGCTCCTGCCATTTCAGACACATGTTCAAGTGAATCTTTGTGGCATAGCCTGATTCCTCCCTCTTCAGACTCTGGGTTCCCCAAGCACCTGCATTACCTGTAATGAGTGGAGAAACCCGGGGTAAGCTGCTCTGAAGGAGAGAGCTGGGGTGGGTGAGAATGGGGGTGCGTTATCTACTGATCCCTAGAACAGTATGGAGGACATTGCTTTTCCCAGGCTACAGGTTTAACTCCTGTGTTATTGCAATTGGTTAGTAGCATCGTTCATGTGCTCCAACTCGTACCATGCTTGGGGTAATGGTCCTGACCGCAGTCTCCGGCAATCATATATTGTCCTGGGTGAAGTGTGGATTTAGCCCTAGATTGCAGGTTGTGCTTAGACCAAGCTGGCAGGGACCCTTTGTGAAATTAAGCAGTGGTCTACTCAGGGTTTGGTGTGGTGGTGGGTTGAATGGTGGAAGATACAGACAGATGCATAGAACAGATGGGGCCTGAAGGTAATCCATCCTCGGGATGATAGCAAGGGGACACAGGGCAACACAGGTTCTATCCCCGGGTCCGCACTTAAAAACCTCTGGGTATTAAGTGTGTTATAAATGACCAATTACAGTTACAATTGGGGCCCACTGCAGTGACATACCATCTGCAAATGCACATGCAGTGCTGCAAAGTAGGCATTTACAGATGCTTTTGGCCCTAACCTGTCTATGCCTCTGGATACAGGAGGTGTAAAGATGGCAGAGAAATGTTTCTGCAGCTCATCCTATGCCCCACTTGCCACCTTGCAGTGCCAGATTGGGCAACGAGAGGATTTGACGCAGTAGATTTTGTCGAGGGAGAATTGGTCGAATTTTCTCTGCTGCATTTTAATGCAAATGTATGGGCTGGGGTGGATTACGGTAATAACAAAGCTAGACGGCATTGGAGAGGGCTGTGGGGGTGGGTCTCCTCTCCTACCACATACATTTGCGGTAAAATGACCTTAAAGAAAAAAATAAATCGTCCAATTCTCCCTACATTCGAATAGATCACACAGAACCACCAGATTGCTGTCGTTCTACGTGACTCTTTTGCTCATGGCTGTATCTTTCTCTCTTTTGCTGCATGCTGCATTCTTTTGCATGGCTGACACCCTGCTCCCCGTCTCCCAGCCGAGGGATGCTGATGTAAGTGGACAGCAGTTGAGGGCGCGGGCATATCCCAGGATCCTGCGGCCTGCCTGGACATGTTATCCCAGGCAATCTACACACCATGATGTGTGGCATGCATTCCTCTGCAAGGATGCGATGGTACCCAGTGGGCTTGAAGCCACTGTGGCAATCACACAGAAAAGAGTGCAGCAGAGTAGAAAGTCAGGTTCTTCAAGGGTCAGGCCCAGCCAATGCCATCCAGAGGTCTCTATGGTGCTCTTTATAGAAGGGTCAGACATGTCCACTGGCGCCCTGAGACCTCCATGTGATCTTTATAGAGGGACAGGGATATCCAATGCCAGGCTGAGGCCTCCATGGTGATCTTTATAGAAACGTCAGGTGAATCCAATGCCGTCCCATGGCCTCCATGGTCATCCTTATAGAGATTGTTTGATAAATGCAGGTCAATGCATTGGGACTGTCCTCATGAGCACTTTCCTCTTGTCTTTTTTGTTTCAGTGCAACAATGTGGACGGAGCGTGCCCCCCTGAGCTGTGAGGAGGTGGTAAAATGTGAAGTGCCTGGAAGGGAATGCCAAACTCAGGAGGGGGTGGTAAAAGGAGTTCACTGGAAGGATAAGTATAGAAATGAGAGATACCATGAGTAAGTTGATACCTTAGCAGGGCGAATGGCATGAGGAAAAGATTCGGGGAGCAAACTTCACAGTCGGAAGATGGCATAAGAAGGGTGATCACAAGAAGGAACTCTGCAAGAAGAATTGACAGGCCACAAAAGGCAAAGGAAGTGGGTGAAGAAAGAAAGTGCTTCAGGAAGGGGAATCCTCATTGTGGGAGATCTCACAGTAAGAGAACACTGGAAGGGTAGGCCAAACGGTGGTGAGCTTACAAGAAGGGCAGCCATGGCATGGGAAGGGTTACCACACGATGACACAGAAGGGGACATTTACAGGAAGAAGCAGTCACAGGAAGAGATGCCATGAGGAAAGCGACAGGGAAAGGAAGGCAAAAGAGGGGAGGATTACATGAAGGGGTACACATCCTAAGTGTCCTTTATTGGCTAAGTTGGGAGAAAAGGATGATGCTGAAATGGCATTGAAGGGTAAGAACTATGAATTATTTGATACCTTGGATTGGTCTCCTAACTTTGAAAGCCCTATGTGGTACTTAAGATAGCCTTTGATAAAAGGTTTGATAGATGGGACTGGCTTAAGAACTATTTGCATCTATCCAAGCTCAAGTGCTACAAGGGTGTGGCTACCATGAGACATCGGTACAAGAGGCCTCAGCCATATATGCTTTTGTGTCCAGATCCGGCAGTCCACTGGTTGGTAATGTTGCTCCGTACTAACCATCTTCCTTTATTAGCAACTCAAGGGTCTCAACCTAAGCTGGCCGAAGAAGCACGATTTTGCTGGAATTGCAAATTGCCTCACAAGCTGGAAACGGCTAGACAGGTCTTTACAAAATATGTTAGACTGGGACCATTATACATGTGTATATTGGGTAAGCACATTCATAGTTACGAAGCGATCCAAACACAAGTTTTTTTGAACTTGTGTCTTAACAATGACTCTACATCTTCACAAATTGTTCTATATCTAATTTGGACTCGCGCCAAGAAATATCTGATTCAAACTTGTCGAAAGTCAACCATGATCAGTTAATTGTCGCCATAATGCATAAAGTGTGATCACTGCTGACCTTACGGGAAGGGGGATGGTCAAAAAGTGGGGAAAGCTTGGAGTTTGTACCGGCCCTAGTGGAGGTCCCTGGCCGATTGGCTGATTTCCGGTCTCATTTGATTGTGAACTGGAAAGTCTGTATAATCTATTTTAACGTGTTCACTTGTGTTTGCGTTTTATTTTGCAGACTCATTTGAAAGTACATGAAAAATGTATCTGTATTTGAAATGTGTTTACTTTTGTGAAATTTGAACTAAAACATAATAAACATTGCACAAGAAGAGAAAGACCCATGATTTTGAGTCACAGTGAGGAAAGGGTAGCAGAAAAGGAAGGCAAAGGGAGAAGAGTGTACATAACCCAAAAGCATCAGAATGGAGCGCACCGGCAAGAGTTGGTGGACATGGGCGCCAGAAGAAGACATTATCAGTAGAGGTCGGCAAGGGAAGAGATGGCACAAGGAATGTAAGCCACAAGGAAATCCACAAGGCAAGGAAGACCAAATAGCGGAGGGATACATGAAGGCGCACAACGGGAACAAGAGGACATAGGTTTCTACCCCCGAACGCCCCTGGCTCAGCCTCTGGCACCTCCCTCCCGTGCCAAAACTCCCCCCACCAAAACGCACACAAACACACACACAAACATGTACACAGAACACACAAACATAAACGTACCCCTTCTCCCTCGTGGCCGCTTCTGGGTCCTGGGATGCCTGTCAGCCCCTACCGCACTCATGTGCATCGCAGGCGCTGACAGTTCGATTTAGAAAGTCTGCTTTGTGCGGTCACAGAGCGGTCTTTCTAAATCCGTTTTTTTAATTTGTTTTTTTGAAAAAGGTCTATTAACCTAATACCGATAGACCAACATTCAACTCCTGTTAAGACTGCACATACTGCTTCCATGTCCACAAGGGGTGGGGTATTCTCCAAGGAAAGGCATGGGTGTGAAGCCTTAAACCATGCTTCATGTATCATTGGAAGACTCAGACCCACTGCTGCTTTATTTATTTATATTTATTTGTAATGCGCCAATCACAGGCCCGGAGGCATAATGGTGCCAACAAGACAGACAAACAGATAACACAGTCAGGGAGCAAAACATTGGTGAAACCTTCACAATCAGCAGAGCAGCAGTGATTTTAATCCAGCCAGGGATTTACACGTTCTTAGGTCCGGAGGGAGATTGTTCCAGCTTCTGGGCGCTGCATAACTGAAGGAACTTTGAAACACCATCTCCAAGTTTGCACGTGGAGTGTGAAGGAGGCCCAAGTTATTGGACCTCAAGGTTCTTCGTGCCGGAAGCCATGTAATCCGGTTAGAAAGATATGCCGAATGACTCCATACAGGCATTTATGCGTTATGCAGAGAAGGTGAAAATATACCCTACTTGCTATATGAAGCCAGTGTAACGCTCGCCTGGCCTCTGCAGCATGGTCATGCCTGCCAAGTCCCTCAACCACTCTCACCGCATTGTTTTGGATAATTTTAGAGACGCATCATTTCTCCCTTGCTTATTACATGAAGCAAACTAGAGCCATAATCTAATTTGGTTCCAACAATTGCCCTTGCAATTGTTGCACGATTCTCCTTAGACAGGAATGGCCTTAACTTGGCAGTTTAATATATTAAGAGGTGAAAGACCCCAGGTAGCTCACATGAGCCCTCATGTTAAGTTCCTGGTCGAACACCATCCTCAGTGTCTTCACCTTGGGGAGAGTTGGAATAACACATCCAGCTATGTGAAACTCGTATTCCGAACCCAGCTTTCTCAGACGGGTAGCCGTGCCTACCGTCATGATATCAGTTTTCCTGTCATTCAGTGCCAAATCATTTTCCATCATCCAAGTTTGTATTATGGAGTAAACCTTGTTGATCATCTCAGTATCCTTAATATAATTCCCGAACAAGGGGAAAAGGCACTGCGTATCATCCACGTAATTCGTATAGAGCACACCATCGTCACTAAGCCGCTCAAATAGTGGTGCAGTAAACAAGTTAAAGATTGCTGGAGACAGGTACGAGCCATGAAGGACTCCACAAGAGATCTCAAAGATGCCTGTTTTGTGATTACCATCAAAGACTCTTGCTGTTTGTTGGGAAAGGAAGGACTTAACCCATTAAGCCGTGGTTCTCGAGAAGTGGGACGTGTGAATGAGCCTTGATACTAGCAAGGGATGTCGGGTCGAACACTGCAGAGACATCAAAGAGCATGAGGACGGCCGTTCCTCCTCTTTCGACAATCTCAAGCATGTTCGCCTTAAGATCTAAAAGAGCCGATTCCGTGCTGTGGGCCCTACAGAATCCTCACTGCCTTTGACTCAGGTTCTGGTTTTCTGCCAATTATGCTTGCACCTGCTTATAAGCCGCTCAGTCGAGGATTTTAAGCAAAAACGGTATGTTCCAAATGGGCAGATAATTGGTGGGCACTTTTGGGTCAAGAGATGATGTCTTTAATAATGGTGAAATCAAAGTCTGTTTGATGCATGGGGGTACAAACCACTCCTTAAAGGAAGAGTTCACGAATTTGGTAATAAGTGGTATCAACTGATTGGCACACTCTTTCAAAACCCTCGATGGACACACATCACCTTTGCAAAAGGTGGTTTTCTGCTGTTTCACCATGGCTAACATTTCATCTTCCGTTACGGGATGAAGCTCAAAGGAAGGGAAGTTCAATTCCAACTCTGGAGGGGAATCATGGCAGATCACTTTGCCATGTATATCCCATTTTGCCTGAGTATCAACCTGGACCTTTTCTATTTTATTAATCGGAGCCTCTTGCATAGCATTACACCAGTTTTGATCTCTGTTAATCATAGGTGTGGCTGGAAGTGGATCCTCAAGTTTCCTCAAGATTTTAACTTTCTGACTTGGACCTCATAGTGCCTTCAGACAGCATGAGGCAGGGAGCAACACCTGGGAGTTTACAGATTAATTGGAGCGAAGGATCCACCAGAGAGCAGGCCAGTAATGGAAGACTAGCAAAAGGCCAGTCTAACACTGGGCCTCATTAGGAGTTTGCTGGTATTTCGGTGGTAAATCCGCCGTAATACCAGCAAACGGAATTCCGATTCTGAGTAAAACTGGGAAGAGAGGGTGGGGGGCTGAAGAAATGTCATTATTTCCATTTTTGTAGGCTGCCTAAAATTTGGCAGAATAAATCAGTCTTTTGGTTAGGCGACCTACAAAAATCGAACCAATGACATAGAACCAAATGAAGAACTGCCTCAAGCTATGAAAGGCCACATAACACAGAGCACTGTTCATAAACCGACTAGAACAGCCTTAACCTGTTGCCAGTGGCGGAGGCAGCTTTTGGTGCCCGAGGGGGAGGATAATAGGGTGCCAGCAGGAGGCTCGGGGCGCACTGGGCACTCCTCCCCTGGCTCCGCCACGGCTTGCTGCCTTTGAGTGTAACTTCCGGATTAAGCAAAGGGCAGACTCTGGTACAGATCCCAGACAGGGACATTCCAAGGCACCAAAGAGTTATGACATTCCAGCATCATAGGGAACATAAAGTTTTCCTCTTCCCTTTAAGGGGACGTAATGAACTGTAGCCCTGGAGAGCTGAACCCCAGTCATGACCTTACAGACTGGTTCTATGTCATTATTTCGATTTTTGTAGGTCGCCTAACCAAACTACAGATTTTATTTATTTATTTTATGGCCAATTGTAGGCGGCCTACAAAAATTGAAATAATTAAATTTCATCAGCCCATACCCCCACATTCTATTCCCGGTTTTACTCAGAATGGGAATTCTGTTTGCTGGTATTCCGGCAGATTTACCGGCGAAACACGTGCAAACTCCTAATGAGTGCCAGTGTGTTACACAGGCCTTTTCCTGGTCTTCCCCTCCAGGCCTGCTCTCTAGTGGATCCTTCGCTCCAATTAATCTGTAAGCTCCCAGGTGTTGCGCCCTGCCTCATGCTGTCTGAAGTCACTATGAGGTCCAAGTCAGAAAGCAGCAGTGGCTCTGAGTCTTCCAATGAATGATACATAAAGGATTGCTTAAAGCTTCACACCCATGCCTTCCCTTGGAGAATACCCCACTCCTTGTGGACATGAAAGCAGGATGTGCAGTTTTAACAGAAGTTGAATGTTGGTCTATCGGTATTAGGTCAATAGACCTTTTCCAAAAAAACGAATTAAAAAAAACAGAAACGATTTAGAAAGACCGCTCTTCGTTTTTTTGAAAAGGCTCTATTGACCTAATACCCTTCATTTGCTATGTGCAATTGGCCAAAATCATTTTCAGGTTTTCTGCAAATTTGTCTCTTAAATCAGTACATTTTGGCAGATGTGGTGGAATTTTATAAGACTTGGTCAAATGTCACCCATTTCTAAGTAGGGAAATGGCATACAGTTATAAAATTGGCTACATCTTGCAAAGCTTTGCAGAATGCCAATTAGTTTTCAAAATGGTAAAACATGGTGATCTTTTGCCAAATTGTATCAGCCGCAGAGCTGCCACGTTGATACAAAGACCAGTCACTGGCTCTGGTTTTGGATTCTTTGTTGCTAAACGGGGATGTGAAGAGGATATCCCTGACCTGATTGGAATGGCTTGCACAGAATGACTTCCAGTAGCATTAGCAATATCGGCTTGATGAAGTCCTCTTCTTCAGCCGCCCCCAAATCCCTTGTTTTCTAATCTGTTCCCTTGTCTACATTTCTCTTCCACTCTGCGGGTCCATGTGCTCAGGGCAGGTGCAATTAAAAGTCCTGTGCAGCTATTCTCTGGGACTACCTTATTCTCTTCCTCCTGTCAAATCTCCCTGAGGTTCTAGTGATCAAGGCCTCCCTTTAAATACTATGATATTTCCTACAGCATGTCAAGCGCCACCTGGCTTTCTGGTTTTGCGTTTCGCAGGACCATGAACGAGAAACTCACAGTATGCAGGACTAATAGAACAACACTTAATTAACACATGCCTACCTAATACCTATATGCAAGCCTTAACAGTAAGCTTTGTCAGTGGACCTCATTACAAGTGTGCCAGTCCGGTAACAACAGTGCCGGTAAGCGTACCTGTGGCCTTAGTTTGACAAAATGTTTACCAGATTGTCGAAGCCCTTGTTATTCCTAACTCACCTAGATTCTGGCACTGCCATTAATGCTCTGGGAAGCAGTTCCCGACAATTAGTGCTCAAGGAGCCCAGGCTTTATGTGTTGGTAAAATGCCTATGTTCTCTGCGGAGGGGCTGACCGATTGCCATGGCCTTTCCGTCAGTGCTCCCCCACTCCACTTTCTGACATACCTGCACCTTGCTCCACCATCCTCCACAAGAGAATGGCTACTACATAAATTCCCCAGTGTTTTCCCCCCAACAGTGTTTTGTCTACGTTTATATTGACTATATGGATATATTTAGTGGTTACAATTTTGGTTAAAAGGTCACTGTAGTTGTAGCGTAAAACATCACAACCCTAAAGTAACCATAACTTGTCCACTGCTAAGCACTGCTCATGATGCCACACATTACATCAACAATGGGGATCATTCCGAGTACGGCGGTAGGGGGTTAAAATCACTGGTGAGGATGCCGGTGCCGTTAACCCCCTACCGCCGCATTCCGAGGTCCCTTAGCAGGTCCCACTAGAGCCGACTGGTTTACCAGCCGCCCTTAGCGGGACCCGTTAAGGGACCATGGAGCTAATAACGGGCCCGCAATTTGCGGGCCCGTTATTAGCTCCTTCCCCATTTCCATTGTGCCTGATGGGGGCTCAAATGGGAATGGGGAATGGTTTTCGATATGGGGATTTACCCGGTCCGCATAGGTCGGAATGCCCCGGTAAGTCCCCATTCCGACTACCCGGACCCGAGTTTGGAGGCAGCCATGGTGCTAATAGCACTATGGCTACCTCCAAACTCGGAATGACCCCCAATGTCTCTTTCTTCCTTCTCACCCTCTGTCTTACTGGCTCTTAAGTCACTGCACTTGCTTATAGCACTTCCTGCCTCTTCTATCACCTAGTTTCTATCTCATGTAAAATTGCTACTGCCCTCCTCCCAGGAAAGGCTCCTCAAGGTTCTGTCCTTGGTCCCGCTCTCTTCACACTTGCCACCTTTTTGCTTGGCAAGCTTGTCACCTCCTATAGATTCTTCTACCACCTATTTGCCGATGATACCTAAATATTCATTCTTCTTCACCTCCAACACAGATGAACCAATCTTCTTGCATCTCCAGTGGACTTTCAGTCATCTGTCTATGGATGGCTCGCCACTGACTAATACTGAGCACTTCCATAGCACATGTGATCTTCCACCTGGTTTCTAATGCCATCCCATCTCACCTAGTCTACATTCTTTCCCTTTGATCTCGTTACCCCGTCAACCAAAGCTGGGTCATCTTGAACTGTTCATTACCTCCGCTGCCATGGCTGTTCGATTTAATGTCCTGAAAACCTACAAAGTCTGTGCCTACCTTACCTGTCACTCCACTTCATTTCTGACTTCCACTCTTGTCATAAGCAGACTGGACTACTTCGCCAGCCTCCTCGTGGGACATTCCCCACCATCATTTCCCCCCACTCAACAAAGTGCAGAACTTTGCCACTTGCATTGGCTTTAACCTCCCATGTTCCTCACCCACCTCAGCACCTTCCCTCCACACGGGTGGCTTTACATTTAACAATGGTCTCTTTAAAATCCTTATTCTGTGCTGTAAATCAATGTATGCACGCCCCCCTCTCCCACCAATCTGGCTTGCTCTGTATCCTGCTACAACCCCTTCACTCTCCGAAATCCCAGGTCCTGCTGAACATCTACATTGCCCGTCCACCCTGTGCTGCATTGCACCTCTGCTCCTTTACTCTGCTTGCTTCCTACCACTTGAAGACCCTTCCTCGTTCAACACAGATTATAACCAGCTACAGGGCTTTGGTATTGCGCCTGAGGTGTATAGTGGGATCATCCCTCCCTGGTGATCATCGACCCTATCGCCACCTGGACATAAAATTCAATTGATAAACTGTCAGTTTATGCTGTCTCTATTTGATATTCCAAATTTACTAACAACCCCCTGGTTAGTGTTTTGTTCCCCTCAGCTTGCTCGGCCATTGTGAAGCGCCCAGCAGTGGGTCCACTCCACCTGCCGTTCATGGCACTACATTCCCTAATACAAATGAATACAAATGTAACCTGCTCTACAGCCTGCAAGGGTTGATTCGTGCTGGACGTGGAGTAGGTGTAGTGTTTTCTTTTAATGTATCACTTGCTGGGTGTATTTAGAGTAGCAATAGGAGAGAGGAAGGCTGACAGAGGGGTTATGACCACCTTGGTATCTGCTAGTGATTTCCTCAACTTCCTGCCATCCCATTTCCTTCAGGACAAGGCACACTGGGTATGATGTCAGAAGGCAAAGGTCACTTGTTACAACAGCATGGACTGGACCCCTGACAGCAGGTTGGCTATGGACCAAACCCCAGTGACATTTGACTTTAGGAGGGGAAACCCCTAATTCATTGATTCCTCTTTGGACACTTGAGGCAAGAAGAATGATTCACTGGACCTCTGTTGGGAAGACAGACTATTCCAAAGTCTGCTCTCAGGGAATTGAAGGCAAAAGGCATCCAAGGCAGAGGCAAGCTCTGCTTCCTACCCATCACCATGTAACAGTGGGGGTGAACTGCAGTAGACCAAGGCCACTCTGTTGGCAGTTGTACTGGAATCAGCATCCTTCTCAGCGGAGATGAAGAAACCTCTGTAGGTGCCAGTGAACTTCCCGGAGTGGAATTGCATAACTGAAGGACTCAGCTTGTCCTGGAACCCTGGATTTGGCTTCCCAGCAAACCTGAACTCCTGAAACAGCTTGCTACAGGTTCCATGGTACTGCACATGGCACTTTCTGAACCTTCCAATCTGTCACGACTCCCGCACTGAGTGCATCCCCTACAGGTGCTCTTTCTCCGCCCTCGGCCTCCGTCCCTCCCACTACCCCACACACGTACCCTGGCTCACGTAATCCCTTGCATCCCTTCGCCCATCATGGTAGATTGCAGCATGGCAGACCTGGCGTCTATCGCCCCTCCCGTTCTTGGCAGCTGAACTGGAGGTTTTCGTCTCGCCATAATGCCATGCGCTGCCCACGGAGACCCGCGCGTCACGGATCACGTGATTTTCCATCACGCAGCAACGCTTCCGTGTCACGTATCACGTGACTCCTGACATTGTTTAAAGGCTTCCGGAAACAAGGAGCGTTGCTTCACAGCTGTTTTCCTCCTGGATCACGTGACGCTTAGTTCTTCGGTTTGACTTACGGATTGTTTCCTCGACCACGCTTTGTTCCACGGATTGCTTTGCCTCACTCTTCTACTGTTCGAACTTTGGACCTCCTGTTGCCTGACTACGCTTTGCTCCACGGACTGCTCTGCCTCACCCTGCTACTGTTCGAACTTTGGACCTCCTGTTGCCGGACTACGCTTTGCCCCACGGATTGCTCTGCATCACCCTTCTACTGTTCGAACTTTGGTCCTCTTGTTGCCTGACCACGGTATCGTCCTGGATACTCTACGGATCACGTCTCTTTGTCCTGGAACCTGACCTCAGGCCTCCACGCTAGGTGTTTACCTGTCTATACTCCTGACCTCATACAGCTCCTGCCCTGGGGTCCAGTCCTTCCTCACGTCTCTGGGCATCCTTTTCGTACACGTAGGTAAGCAGTGTCAAGTTACCTGTGTTCTTGTATTTATTCTTCCTGTTCTGTGCATAGCCTCATAATCCATTGCCTTAGAGCGTTCAAGGGCTTCTTCTGGCTGTTCCTGAATCCAGGCCCGACGGACTACCACCTGTGGCCTCAAAGACCGCACAGGCAGTATTTCTGGTGTTGTCTGTGTGGTACTTGGGGACGGAGGTATTCATACTCTGCACGACCATCAAGTCCATAACAGACTGTGAAGCCATTTGGCCGTTCAGAGTATGAATCCCTCCGCCGGGGACCCAGTGACCGCTCTAATGCAGGCCGTAGCGGCCCTTAGGACCGACATAGCCGCAGCCACGACCGCCATTCACCATTGCCTAGACGCCTTGCAGAGCACACGTTATCCTCTACCTGCAGACACCGAGTTCGGGGACCCTGCCCCTCCAGTCCAGCCTGTCCCTGCTCCAGCCCCCGCCCCCACTCCCGTGTTGCTCCCGACCTCCTTCCCTCTTGTTGCCCCAGAACGCTACCAGGGTGACCCACGTAAATACCGCACCTTCATAAACCAATGTAAACTTCACTTCCTGTGCAGACCCCAAGCCTTCCCCAATTCTGTCACAAAGGCCGCCTTTCTTTTGTCTCATCTATCCAGAGTAGCGGCTACCTGGGCAAACCCGTTGCTAGAAAATGACCACCCTGCTTTATACGACTTCGAGCTTCTCGTAACAGAGATGGCTAAAGTGTTTGTGACACCCGCTATAAGGCCCAGTCAAGGGACCTGGAACTACTAGATCTCTCACAGGGTAAGCAAACACTAATTGAGTACATCACCCGGTACAATCAGCTCGCCACTGAGACTTCCTGGCCAGAGGAAAAGAAGGCGATCGTGTTCTATCGAGGTTTATGCAACGCCATGAAGGACGCTCTGTCGGTGGTTCCTGCCCTTCCCTCTGTGTTCACGGATCTTGTAGACCTTTCACTACAGGTGGACGCCCGGAGGTCTGAACGGAAGGCAGAAACCACGTTCGCCGGCCAGTCAACCCCGGCCCCTTCTCCCGCCGGTTCCGAACCCATGCAAATAGGCAGGATTCAAAGCCCGATAACACAGTCCGAAGGGGAACGTCGGAGAACCGACAACGCCTGTTTTTATTGCGGGCTAAATGGACACTACGTAAGGGAATGCCCCCGACGACCAAAGAACAAGGCGTCGGGTTTTCAGAAGGCTCGCCCATGATACAGGGGGCACCGGCGAGCCTGTCCACGACCCCCACTGAACCCGCCTTCGGTCCTATCAGACTGGTTGTGGTTCACGCCCTTTTGAAACCTACCAGGGAGATTGTCCATGCTGTTCAGATCGTGATCGACTCCGGGGCCACGGGTTGTTTCATAGACATCGCATTAGCCCATCGTCTCAATCTGCCCCTGATTAAAAAAGAACACCCGGAACCAGTGCAAGCAGTCGATGGCACAGCCTTGGCCTCTGGTCCGATTAAACACCAAACTGCGCCTCTGGAAGTGGTGATACAGAGCACTCATAAGGAGAACCTGTCATTTGACCTCATCACCACGCCACAGTTCGGTGTTATTTTGAGTATCCCCTGGTTAAGGCACAACAACCCTTTGATTAATTGGGGAACGGGACAAGTAACGTTCGAGTCGGAGGAATGCCAGCACTTCTGCCTAACAGAACCAGAATCCCTCTCCTCTCCCGCCAGGATCCTCTGTGCTTTGGCTTCCTCCAGTATCAGGGACATAGTTCCCGACACCATGTCATCACACACCGTGGGAGCTGTTATGGCAGGCATTCCCGTGGAATACCACGACTATCATATGGTTTTCGACAAAGTCACAGCGGATGGTCTACCTCCACACAGACCCTACGACTGTCTGATTGATCTACTCTCGGATGCTCCCATACCAAGGGGTAGGATCTACTCGTTATCGCAGTCTGAGGAACGGGCCTTAAAAGAATACATCCAGCAAGCCTTGCGTTTGGGTCATATCCGCCCTTCCTGTTCTCCAGCTGCCAGTCCTATATTTTTTGTCCCAAAAAAGGAAGGTGATCTGCGCCCATGCGTAGACTATAGACGGTGAAATGCTATCACCGTAAAGAACAGGTACCCCATTCCGCTCATCTCCACGCTCCTGGACAGGTTGACAAAGGCGTCCCTCTTTACCAAGCTAGACCTGAGAGGGGCATACAACCTAATCCGCATGCGGCGTGGAGACGAATGGAAAACGCATTTTGCTCCCGACAGGGATTATTTGAATACACTGTGATGCCCTTCGGGCTCTGTAATGCCCCTGCAACGTTCCAGCGTTTCATCAACGACGTATTCTCTGACATCCTGGATAAGTACATGGTGGTCTATTTGGACGACATATTGATCTATTCGTCCTCCTTGAAGGAACATATCGGTCATGTCAGAGAAGTCCTCTCCCGCCTCAAGAAGAACGCCCTATTCGCCAAGCCCGAGAAATGCTTGTTTCATACGAGGGAGGTGGAATTCCTGGGTTTTCACATCATCCCTGGAGGGTTATCCATGAATCAGTCAAAGGTCCGTGCTGTCACAGAATGGCCAGTTCCTGTCAACCTCAAACAACTCCAGTCTTTTCTCGGCTTTGCTAACTTTTACCGGCGATTCATCGCTGGCTTCTCTTCCATTGTATCTCCACTGACTGCACTGACCAGCCCTCTTGTCCCTTTCGCCTGGTCCTCTGTACATCAGGAGGCCTTCGAGGCGCTTAAATCCAGGTTTGTTTCTGCCCCTGTGTTACAGCACCCTGACCCGGACCTCCCGTTTGTAATAGAGGCAGACGCTTCCTCGTTCGCTCTGGGTGCCATACTGTCCCAGCTATGTCCAGCCACTGGTAGTTTGCATCCGGTAGCATACCACTCACGGAAGTTCACGATAGCCGAGTCACACTACACAGTGACTGAGAAAGAGCTGTTGGCCATCAAGGACGCCCTCCAATCATGGTGACACCACCTCATGGGGGCGAAACACCAGACGGTAGTATACACGGACCACAAGAACCTACAGGACCTGGCCTCTCTTAAATGCGTGAACATCAGACAAGTGCGTTGGCACTTGTTCTTTGCTGCCTTTGATTTTGTGGTTAAGCACAGACCCGGTCTTGTTCATGGTAAGGCGGATGCCCTTTCCTGCTCTCCCGGGGGGGGGGAACCACTGTCTTCGTTCCCAGACACATTGTTGGGGAAGGGCCATGTTATTTGTTTATGTACACCATCCCCGCCCCTGCTTACCGCCATAAGACAATGGGTCTCCCAACACCCACATGCACTCACTGAATGGGATATTGTACTTCGGGAGGGGTTGCCATTTGTCCAGGGCAAGCTGTTCCTTCCCACGTGCGATGTGCGCAACCAGGCGCTTGCCTGGTCTCACGATGCTGCCATAAACGGTCATCCAGGGCAGCAATGCACCCTGGATCTGCTACACCAGTGGTGCTGGTGGCCGTCCATGAGAAGGGATATAGAGAACTATGTAAACACCTGTTCGATATGTGCCCAATGCAAGTCACGTAGAGGACGTCCCCTGGGCTTACTCCAGCCGCTGCCCAATCCCCCCCCGTCGGTGGCATACTATCTCCATGGATCTTGTCACGGACCTACCACGCAGACAAGGTTATGACACCATCTGGGTTATCGTGGACTCCTACACTAAGATGGCCCGCTTCATTCCCTGTACCGGCATACCCTCAGCCCCGACATTGGCCCGCTTATTCTTCAAGACAGTCTTTTGTCTCTTTGGTCTTCCGCAGGTCATCGTATCGGACCGCGGGTCGCAGTTTACTTTCTGTTTCTGGTGTGCCCTTACCAAGCTCCTGGGTATTGATGCTCGCTTCTCCTCTGCCTATCACCCAGAAAGCGATGGGCAGACCGAGAGAGTGAATCAGGCCATGGAACAGTACCTGCGGTGTTTGACCCTCCAATACCAAGACTCCTGGTCCAATCTGCTCCACCTCGCTGAATTCGCATATAACAACTCACGACACTCAGCTACTGGCTTCTCCCCTTTCTATTCTATGTATGGACAACATCCACGCACCCTCCCGCTCCCTGATCTCTCCTCCGCCACCCCTGCGGCCAACGCCTGCGTTCGCAACCTGGCGGATGTCCATGCTCGGACCCTTATCCATCTCCGTGAGGCCCAGATGGTTATGAAGACGAAGGCTGACCGGAGGCGGTCAGTGGCCCCTGAGTATCGTGTGGGTGACCGGGTGTGGCTGTCGACCCGGCACTTACGTATACCTGGGTGTCGCAAGCTGCTGCCTCGTTTCGTGGGTCCCTACAAGATCGCAAAGGTCCTGAACCCCGTGGCCTTCCACCTTGCTGTTCCTCCTGCTTGGCGGATCCACCCGGTGTTTCATACCTCTCTCCTCAAGCCCTGCCTTGCTCCTACCCGTGTCAGTGCTCCACCCGCCCCTGTCTCGGTGTCCTCCCCGGATGTCTTCGAGGTCAGTGCTATCCTGGGTTCCCGCTTTCACAGGGGTCGCCTTCAGTATCTCGTGGACTGGGTGGGTTATGGTCCCGAGGACCGCTCTTGGGTTTCCTCCCGTGATGTCCATGCCCCGCTTCTTGTTGCCCGTTTTCATAGGGACTGCCCTACCTGCCCATGGGGTCGTGGGCCTTTGAGGGGGGACTCTGTCACGTCTCCCGCACCGAGTGCATCCCCTACAGGTGCTCTTTCTCCGCCCTCAGCCTCCGTCCCTCCCACTACCCCACACACGTACCCTGGCTCACGTAATCCCTTGCATCCCTTCGCCCATCATGGTAGATTGCAGCAAGGCAGACCTGGCGTCTATCGCCCCTCCCGTTCTTGGCAGCTGAACTGGAGGATTTCGTCTCGCCATAACGCCATGCGCTGCCCACGGAGACACGCGCGTCACGGATCACATGATTTTCCATCACGCAGCAATGCTTCCTTGTCACGTATCACGTGACTCCTGACATTGTTTAAAGGCTTCCGGAAACAAGGAGCGTTGCTTCACAGCTGTTTTCCTCCTGGATCACGTGACGCTTAGTTCTTCGGTATGACTTACGGATTGTTTCCTCGACCACGCTTTGTCCCACGGATTGCTTTGCCTCACCCTTCTACCGTTCGAACTTTGGACCTCCTGTTGCCTGACTACGCTTTGCTCCACGGACTGCTCTGCCTCACCCTGCTACTGTTCGAACTTTGGACCTCCTGTTGCCGGACTACGCTTTGCCCCACGGATTGCTCTGCCTCACCCTTCTACTGTTCGAACTTTGGTCCTCTTGTTGCCTGACCACGGTATCGTCCTGGATACTCTACGGATCACGTCTCTTTGTCCTGGAACCTGACCTCAGGCCTCCATGCTAGGTGTTTACCTGTCTATACTCCTGACCTCATACAGCTCCTGCCCTGGGGTCCAGTCCTTCCTCACGTCTCTGGGCATCCTTTTCGTACACGTAGGTAAGCAGTGTCAAGTTACCTGTGTTCTTGTATTTATTCTTCCTGTTCTGTGCATAGCCTCATAATCCATTGCCTTAGAGCGTTCAAGGGGTTCTTCTGGCTGTTCCTGAATCCAGGCCCGACGGACTACCACCTGTGGCCTCAAAGACCGCACAGGCAGTATTTCTGGTGTTGTCTGTGTGGTACTTGGGGACGGAGGTATTCATACTCTGCACGACCATCAAGTCCATAACAGACTGTGAAGCCATTTGGCCGTTCAGAGTATGAATCCCTCCGCCGGGGACCCAGTGACCGCTCTAATGCAGGCCGTAGCGGCCCTTAGGACCGACATAGCCGCAGCCACGACCGCCATTCACCATTGCCTAGACGCCTTGCAGAGCACACGTTATCCTCTACCTGCAGACACCGAGTTCGGGGACCCTGCCCCTCCAGTCCAGCCTGTCCCTGCTCCAGCCCCCGCCCCCACTCCCGTGTTGCTCCCGACCTCCTTCCCTCTTGTTGCCCCAGAACGCTACCAGGGTGACCCACGTAAATACCGCACCTTCATAAACCAATGTAAACTTCACTTCCTGTGCAGACCCCAAGCCTTCCCCAATTCTGTCACAAAGGCCGCCTTTCTTTTGTCTCATCTATCCGGAGTAGCGGCTACCTGGGCAAACCCGTTGCTAGAAAATGACCACCCTGCTTTATACGACTTCGAGCTTCTCGTAACAGAGATGGCTAAAGTGTTTGTGACACCCGCTATAAGGCCCAGTCAAGGGACCTGGAACTACTAGATCTCTCACAGGGTAAGCAAACACTAATTGAGTACATCACCCGGTACAATCAGCTCGCCACTGAGACTTCCTGGCCAGAGGAAAAGAAGGCGATCGTGTTCTATCGAGGTTTATGCAACGCCATGAAGGACGCTCTGTCGGTGGTTCCTGCCCTTCCCTCTGTGTTCACGGATCTTGTAGACCTTGCACTACAGGTGGACGCCCGGAGGTCTGAACGGAAGGCAGAAACCACGTTCGCCGGCCAGTCAACCCCGGCCCCTTCTCCCGCCGGTTCCGAACCCATGCAAATAGGCAGGATTCGAAGCCCGATAACACAGTCCGAAGGGGAACGTCGGAGAACCGACAACGCCTGTTTTTATTGCGGGCTAAATGGACACTACGTAAGGGAATGCCCCCGACGACCAAAGAACAAGGCGTCGGGTTTTCAGAAGGCTCGCCCATGATACAGGGGGCACCGGCGAGCCTGTCCACGACCCCCACTGAACCCGCCTTCGGTCCTATCAGACTGGTTGTGGTTCACGCCCTTTTGAAACCTACCAGGGAGATTGTCCATGCTGTTCAGATCGTGATCGACTCCGGGGCCACGGGTTGTTTCATAGACATCGCATTAGCCCATCGTCTCAATCTGCCCCTGATTAAAAAAGAACACCCGGAACCAGTGCAAGCAGTCGATGGCACAGCCTTGGCCTCTGGTCCGATTAAACACCAAACTGCGCCTCTGGAAGTGGTGATACAGAGCACTCATAAGGAGAACCTGTCATTTGACCTCATCACCACGCCACAGTTCGGTGTTATTTTGAGTATCCCCTGGTTAAGGCACAACAACCCTTTGATTAATTGGGGAACGGGACAAGTAACGTTCGAGTCGGAGGAATGCCAGCACTTCTGCCTAACAGAACCAGAATCACTCTCCTCTCCCGCCAGGATCCTCTGTGCTTTGGCTTCCTCCAGTATCAGGGACATAGTTCCCGACACCATGTCATCACACACCGTGGGAGCTGTTATGGCAGGCATTCCCGTGGAATACCACGACTATCATATGGTTTTCGACAAAGTCACAGCGGATGGTCTACCTCCACACAGACCCTACGACTGTCTGATTGATCTACTCTCGGATGCTCCCATACCAAGGGGTAGGATCTACTCGTTATCGCAGTCTGAGGAACGGGCCTTAAAAGAATACATCCAGCAAGCCTTGCGTTTGGGTCATATCCGCCCTTCCTGTTCTCCAGCTGCCAGTCCTATATTTTTTGTCCCAAAAAAGGAAGGTGATCTGCGCCCATGCGTAGACTATAGACGGTGAAATGCTATCACCGTAAAGAACAGGTACCCCATTCCGCTCATCTCCACGCTCCTGGACAGGTTGACAAAGGCGTCCCTCTTTACCAAGCTAGACCTGAGAGGGGCATACAACCTAATCCGCATGCGGCGTGGAGACGAATGGAAAACGCATTTTGCTCCCGACAGGGATTATTTGAATACACTGTGATGCCCTTCGGGCTCTGTAATGCCCCTGCAACGTTCCAGCGTTTCATCAACGACGTATTCTCTGACATCCTGGATACGTACATGGTGGTCTATTTGGACGACATATTGATCTATTCGTCCTCCTTGAAGGAACATATCGGTCATGTCAGAGAAGTCCTCTCCCGCCTCAAGAAGAACGCCCTATTCGCCAAGCCCGAGAAATGCTTGTTTCATACGAGGGAGGTGGAATTCCTGGGTTTTCACATCATCCCTGGAGGGTTATCCATGAATCAGTCAAAGGTCCGTGCTGTCACAGAATGGCCAGTTCCTGTCAACCTCAAACAACTCCAGTCTTTTCTCGGCTTTGCTAACTTTTACCGGCGATTCATCGCTGGCTTCTCTTCCATTGTATCTCCACTGACTGCACTGACCAGCCCTCTTGTCCCTTTCGCCTGGTCCTCTGTACATCAGGAGGCCTTCGAGGCGCTTAAATCCAGGTTTGTTTCTGCCCCTGTGTTACAGCACCCTGACCCGGACCTCCCGTTTGTAATAGAGGCAGACGCTTCCTCGTTCGCTCTGGGTGCCATACTGTCCCAGCTATGTCCAGCCACTGGTAGTTTGCATCCGGTAGCATACCACTCACGGAAGTTCACCATAGCCGAGTCACACTACACAGTGACTGAGAAAGAGCTGTTGGCCATCAAGGACGCCCTCCAATCATGGTGACACCACCTCATGGGGGCGAAACACCAGACGGTAGTATACACGGACCACAAGAACCTACAGGACCTGGCCTCTCTTAAATGCGTGAACATCAGACAAGTGCGTTGGCACTTGTTCTTTGCTGCCTTTGATTTTGTGGTTAAGCACAGACCCGGTCTTGTTCATGGTAAGGCGGATGCCCTTTCCTGCTCTCCCGGGGGGGGGGAACCACTGTCTTCGTTCCCAGACACATTGTTGGGGAAGGGCCATGTTATTTGTTTATGTACACCATCCCCGCCCCTGCTTACCGCCATAAGACAATGGGTCTCCCAACACCCACATGCACTCACTGAATGGGATATTGTACTTCGGGAGGGGTTGCCGTTTGTCCAGGGCAAGCTGTTCCTTCCCACGTGCGATGTGCGCAACCAGGCGCTTGCCTGGTCTCACGATGCTGCCATAAACGGTCATCCAGGGCAGCAATGCACCCTGGATCTGCTACACCAGTGGTGCTGGTGGCCGTCCATGAGAAGGGATATAGAGAACTATGTAAACACCTGTTCGATATGTGCCCAATGCAAGTCACGTAGAGGACGTCCCCTGGGCTTACTCCAGCCGCTGCCCAATCCCCCCCCGTCGGTGGCATACTATCTCCATGGATCTTGTCACGGACCTACCACGCAGACAAGGTTATGACACCATCTGGGTTATCGTGGACTCCTACACTAAGATGGCCCGCTTCATTCCCTGTACCGGCATACCCTCAGCCCCGACATTGGCCCGCTTATTCTTCAAGACAGTCTTTTGTCTCTTTGGTCTTCCGCAGGTCATCGTATCGGACCGCGGGTCGCAGTTTACTTCCTGTTTCTGGTGTGCCCTTACCAAGCTCCTGGGTATTGATGCTCGCTTCTCCTCTGCCTATCACCCAGAAAGCGATGGGCAGACCGAGAGAGTGAATCAGGCCATGGAACAGTACCTGCGGTGTTTGACCCTCCAATACCAAGACTCCTGGTCCAATCTGCTCCACCTCGCTGAATTCGCATATAACAACTCACGACACTCAGCTACTGGCTTCTCCCCTTTCTATTCTATGTATGGACAACATCCACGCACCCTCCCGCTCCCTGATCTCTCCTCCGCCACCCCTGCGGCCAACGCCTGCGTTCGCAACCTGGCGGATGTCCATGCTCGGACCCTTATCCATCTCCGTGAGGCCCAGATGGTTATGAAGACGAAGGCTGACCGGAGGCGGTCAGTGGCCCCTGAGTATCGTGTGGGTGACCGGGTGTGGCTGTCGACCCGGCACTTACGTATACCTGGGTGTCGCAAGCTGCTGCCTCGTTTCGTGGGTCCCTACAAGATCGCAAAGGTCCTGAACCCCGTGGCCTTCCACCTTGCTGTTCCTCCTGCTTGGCGGATCCACCCGGTGTTTCATACCTCTCTCCTCAAGCCCTGCCTTGCTCCTACCCGTGTCAGTGCTCCACCCGCCCCTGTCTCGGTGTCCTCCCCGGATGTCTTCGAGGTCAGTGCTATCCTGGGTTCCCGCTTTCACAGGGGTCGCCTTCAGTATCTCGTGGACTGGGTGGGTTATGGTCCCGAGGACCGCTCTTGGGTTTCCTCCCGTGATGTCCATGCCCCGCTTCTTGTTGCCCGTTTTCATAGGGACTGCCCTACCTGCCCATGGGGTCGTGGGCCTTTGAGGGGGGACTCTGTCACGTCTCCCGCACCGAGTGCATCCCCTACAGGTGCTCTTTCTCCGCCCTCAGCCTCCGTCCCTCCCACTACCCCACACACGTACCCTGGCTCACGTAATCCCTTGCATCCCTTCGCCCATCATGGTAGATTGCAGCAAGGCAGACCTGGCGTCTATCGCCCCTCCCGTTCTTGGCAGCTGAACTGGAGGATTTCGTCTCGCCATAACGCCATGCGCTGCCCACGGAGACACGCGCGTCACGGATCACATGATTTTCCATCACGCAGCAACGCTTCCTTGTCACGTATCACGTGACTCCTGACATTGTTTAAAGGCTTCCGGAAACAAGGAGCGTTGCTTCACAGCTGTTTTCCTCCTGGATCACGTGACGCTTAGTTCTTCGGTATGACTTACGGATTGTTTCCTCGACCACGCTTTGTCCCACGGATTGCTTTGCCTCACCCTTCTACCGTTCGAACTTTGGACCTCCTGTTGCCTGACTACGCTTTGCTCCACGGACTGCTCTGCCTCACCCTGCTACTGTTCGAACTTTGGACCTCCTGTTGCCGGACTACGCTTTGCCCCACGGATTGCTCTGCCTCACCCTTCTACTGTTCGAACTTTGGTCCTCTTGTTGCCTGACCACGGTATCGTCCCTGGATACTCTACGGATCACGTCTCTTTGTCTTGGAACCTGACCTCAGGCCTCCACGCTAGGTGTTTACCTGTCTATACTCCTGACCTCATACATCTCCTGCCCTGGGGTCCAGTCATTCCTCACGTCTCTGGGCAACCTTTTCGTACACATAGGTAAGCAGTGTCAAGTTACCTGTGTTCTTGTGTTTATTCTTCCTGTTCTGTGCATAACCTCATAATCCATTGCCTTAGAGCGTTCACGGGGTTCTTCTGGCTGTTCCTGAATCCAGGCCCGACGGTCTACCACCTGTGGCCTCAAAGACCGCACAGGCAGTATTTCTGGTGTTGTCTGTGTGGTACTTGGGGACGCAGGTATTCATACTCTGCACGGCCATCAAGTCCATAACACAATCACTGCACTTTAAGCCATACATATGCTAGCTCAACCCATTGCCGCAGACCGCATCAAACAACCCAATCGCCGGATTAACTTCTTGGAGGCAACTGATTTGCACGCAACTTGACGTGCTGGATGCCATCAAATCATCTCAAATGCAGAGTCTGCCTAGCATCATTTCACCACTGATTCGACCGCCATCCCGAATCATTGGAAGCTATTGACTAGCCCATCGTAAATGCCGACACAACCCAACTGGAGCCCGCACCTCAAACCGACTCAACACCAACTCACCAGTGGAGGCACACCACTCAAAACGACTCGACCACAAAGTGCCAGAAGCCCAGTTTGATGCTGTTGAGCGCCCAAAGACAAGAAAAGAACTAAGGTATTTTGAAGAGGCTTCAAAAACTTCAGGGACCCGGTGACCTTTAAGACCGCCACTTCTATACCTTCCAGACATATTCTGGAACAGTTGACATTGCTGCTTAGTCTCTTACCTGAACACCCTTCCTTCTCAACACAGAATCCCCTTTCACATAGAAGTTCTACATTATCTGTGTTTCTTCAATAGGGGCGGGTTTTTATTATTTCTAATTAGTTTGTTCACATTCATTGTTTTATTAAAATCTCTATTTTTATAAAACCTTGTTTGGGCATGGTTTTATTTTTGACCCATTGAACTATGATGCCGTTTGGGTTGCCACTGTTATCAGCTGACACCCCCCTTGTTGAAGATATAGCCTGCCTTCGACCCATGTTACCAAAAGAAGCAAAGGAGGTAGACCTGTTTCAAACTTTGATTTGGTTCACTGCTGGTTTACTAGTAGGTTATGCACATAATCTTTTCAGTCGCATTGTCAGCGGCAATTAGGCACAATTTTCTAGCAGAATCTTATTTAATGGATGACACCGACAATGTGGAAATATTTGGGCACCTCACACCACAGCTCTCTATTGTAAAGCTGCCACAACCCACACCAGTCCCCAATTTCCACAATGTGTTTTTCAGCAAGAAGCATGGTCAAAGGAACCTTCCCTTTCTCCAGTCCCAAGGTGACCAGCACCTCCTGCCACAGTGTACCAGTGGCAGCAATAAAAAGCACTGTGCCTGGACTATTTCCCATTCCCACCTATGTGCTTTGCAGGATGTGATAGAAGGTATCAAATGTGGTGTTGCAAACAGGGGCGCCAGGTACGTGGGTGCTCCGGGGCAGGGGCACCCCCCCCCTGGAAAGGCCATCTGCATAAAAGTCCCTATACTTTAAACGGTCCCTTTTTGTAAGGGCGCTGGCACCTCCCGCGAAAACATGAAGTCAGTGCCCATGGTTGCAAAGCTCTCAGGGCACAGACATGGCCTGCCCTACCACTCCAATGCAATGCCAGGGTCTGATATACATCAAACCCAGAGGGTGTTCTCTCTGTCCTTTCAAGTTCTACTTTTCCCTTGAGTCTCCCCTCTTTCCCTACCTTTCACATTTTACTCTTTGTGCACCTCGCTCTAGATGGGTTTTCCTGCCTCAACACAACTCAGGAACGTCTGTGTCAGGATGTTAAACCATAAAGTGTCCCCCGTCCTGTGTCCAAACCCCCTAAACTGACCCTTACACGCTAAACTGGTATCCAGTGATAATAGAGAATGCTATAACAGAGCATCAAAAACAGAAAAAACATCAAACATTTTTAAAATAGATGTGGGGGTGGGATAATGTGGTAAAATGGGTTGGTTTAAGCACATAGAGAAACGGGGGGTTTGGTTTGGGGAGGGACCACACAAAAAAAAAGAAAAATAACGTTTTGATGTTTGTTCACTGTTATTGTTTTCACTGAAAAAACATTCTGTAATGTTTTCTCTGTAATCCCATAGTCCTCCTAAACTTAATATAATGCATATATGGTATTTCTGTGAGCTATTCACTTGTAGCTTTTGAAAGTTCAAAACATAAAGCTCAAAAGTGTAACAAAGAAATATGGCTTAAAGCTTTACTTGGAAAAGGGTCTTCCCTTCCCCTACCACTCTACCTCCCAACCTGATTTATTTTCAATAGGTATCCTCAGAATCAGAAGTTCCAGAAAAATCCTCCTCCTTCTCCCCAGTTCCAGGGTAATAGATACCTGAACCAGGGAGAAAAGGGAATCAGGATGGAAAGTTATGTGGGGAAATTGCCAACACCCCAGCTTCTCCGTGTGAAGGGAGAGTTACCCTTTTAGGCAGCATCAAAGGTATGAATCGAGACTTCCCGACAACCCAGAAATTATTTCACAACTGGAGCGACAGCTCCAGCAACTGGCCGATGACTTTGGGTGCATGTTGAGGGCTTGGTCAAACCCTCAACCTAACCCTGCTTCCCCGAATCCCCCAACACCCCGGTCTGATGCCCCAAGGGGGAAACGACAGAGGGAAAGTACCGACAAGCAACAGATTCCTGAGGATGGGGTCTGGGTGTAAGGGAGATGCCAAGCCCTAGGGAAAGCTTTCTTTCTCACCAAAACAGAACCACAGGAAAACTCTCACCCTTTAAGTGAATCTTCTACCCCCGGGAGGTTGGAACCCAAAGCATAAAGGGTAAGTAGGAGAAGTCAAAGAAGAACCCAGTTTGTGGAGGAGAAGAATCCTTGGAGGATTCAGGTAAGGAAATATTTTCATTCAGGAAAGGGGGATCCCTCCCAGAGAAAAATGGCTCCCAAAAGAACTTGCATGTGACAGGGTACGTATGGAGACCTACACAGATCAAGAAACTCTTAGTCTCCCAAAATTGCGAGCCAAATAATATAGAAACAGAAGGGGTAACCTACCCACAAACTGGTTCAGAAAACTGTCTTCAGGGAAAGGGGTCTGTACGACAGATTGTACCCTATATTTTTATTTAACGAGGGACCTGTGATGTATCAGGGTACTAATTATGGATACAACAAAAAGAAACACAGACTTGCTCTTGCGTGTCAGCTGATTTTCAATTATCAGAACCAAGTATACACCCTGAAGTCATAAACCATATAAACTTCTTATTGACCAGACCTACATTTTTAAAATGATTTTAAACAGGAAACCATATTTTATTCTTTACTCATCTTGAGTGCCTGTTTTTCACAAAACAATTTCTTGTTCTTATGTATATAAAACACATAAAGCATGTATCACACAAGATACAGTTACATTAGACACATTTCCATATACATACATTAAATCTGGGTTCATGTAACAAAAAAAGTACATCAAAGGGTGACTCATTTTAATTTCCAAAGGGTCCTTATTCCAGCACTTCTTGTATCAAGTAGCTCAAGGAAAAAAGTTTCTTTGTTTTTTATAATGTGCTTGCTACCTATCACCTCTAAGGGCTTAATTAGCAATGGATGTAATTGCAAAAATAATGTTGACGCGGTGCGCTTCGGCCCATATGGTAGAGATAGATGGCATCCAGCCTTGGTCTTCTCTTTATTCATGCCGGGCCTTCATCAGGACAGGGATAAATGGTCTTTTGTAATCTTAAATCTTCTAAACCCAGTTGTACGTCTAGTTTCTAAGATTAAAAACATAAATAAAACTAAATGGAAAAGTCTATGGTTGGTCAATAAAGCTCTTGTTCAATAGAGCATGTATGGGTGATAGCTAGGTTGTTGTCCACTCACCTTATTGTGGTGGACAAAGCAGGGACAGGATAATTCATTTTGGACGTCACTCACAAAGTTCTGTGTCCGTAGACCCTGTTGGATGCAATCACAAAACAGTCTTACTAGTACCTTAGTGGTATATATAATTGTTCAAAAACTTAGCAGTATGTCAATATCATGTCATCAAAGCAGAGGTTAAAATGTGTACCTTCTCTGCAGAATGTATGTTGTCATTGTACGAGAGAACTATTTCCTGCTGAGATTATGCGGAGCAGTGCACACATAAGTGGCTTAAGGCAAGGTGGCCAGAGTGGTGTATTTCTTGAGTATGCCAGTAGTGCAAAAACCAACGTAGTTTCAGTTTGTCTGTGCATCTTTAAAGCATTTAGGCAAATCATGTATGCGTCTGTGTGCGCAACGAGGACGGTGAAGAAATGCACTTTGTCTCTCTATGCGTACGCCTCGCATATAACTAACTGCTGAGGATCAACTCATATTGATGTGTTCAACCTCTCACACTACTTAATACTAGATATGTGATTAGCACTCGCCTATGACACTCATGGGGCAGCGTACGGCTTGTTGCTGCAGCAGAACACGGACGCGGTACTGCCTCCATACATCCTCCAGGCAGGCGCGACTTGTTCGCATCGCTCTCGGAGTTGCAGCTGTATGCTCCAGAATTTGCTGCGGGAGCATCAACGGCGTCGCAATTCAAATCTTACTCTCTAGTGTCCGCTGCCTTGAGACAGCTGATCACGTAACGCAGACCATGGAATGAACGAAAGACTGCCGGCTCGTATACACTCCCGGGTTGCTATTCGGGAGAGGGGGAACCCTGATGATTATAGCTGAATTAGTGAAATGCGATATCAATTTGCAAAGTACTAATCTGATTGCTCACTGTTGATATTGTGTTAACACGCTTATATCGCACAATGTGATCTTATTCATGGAACTAGAAAGGGTACTGATGTCCCCATCATGTTCACTGTGTGCCATTCGTTCGTCGAATGCGGTGGAGTGCACTTTTACCTATATACATATCTCACGTGGTCGAATTTCTGCGAGGGGGCAAGAGTGTTGGAGAGAGGGAAATTACTATCAACACTTGATCTAAATTATTCATATTCAAAAACTTTTGAGACCATGGACCGTGTATACATCTGTCCATGTACATTTCATTTGACAAAACAGTGTCACAGCAGTGGTCAAGGTTAAACTCAAAACATAATACAGTCACATTAGATCTTTGTAGAAACATAACAGTTTTTACAGCAATTCTACCCACTATTCACACATGTCTTATTTCAACAAACACTATTTTTAGTTTATCATATAACAGGACAAAACTACACAGTTGTGTCATTTGTTACTTTCACAGGACACTTCCTCTTTCCTTGTTTTCAATTGTTCTTTTGTTCATATTGCAAAAAACAGACAGGGGGACACAATATATGAACCTCCCCAGATGTTTATGCTCTACTACCATCTGATTGTAACTACAACTTGAGACATTTACTTTTGAATTTTTAGAGACACAATGGGCCTCATTACGACCCAGGCGGTAAGGGGTTTACGGCAGCGTAAACAGCGCCGACCCTTACCGCCTGATTCCGAGGTCCCTTAGCGCCATGGAGGATTTAACACCTGCTTTTAGCAGGTGTTAAAATCCATGGCGCTAAGGGACCTTGTTGTTAATTACGCCACCGTAATTTACGGTGGCGTAATTAACGCCTTCCCCACTCCCATTATGCCCTATGGGGCAAAAATGGGAATGGGGAAGGGTAAATGGGGATTGGGGACTTACCGCCCCGCCAACCTCGGAATGGGGCGGTAAGTCCGCCAACCACCATGGCGTAAACATAGTTTACGCCATGGTGGTAAAGGTACGACCCAGGCGGTAACTTACCGCCTGGGTCGTAATGAGGCCCAATGTACAGTCTTGCCATTCGTTCTTCTTGGCTGAGAGTGAAGAGACTGACTCTCTGTCTAGTGTGGATGACAGAGGTGTCTCATCGTCATGCCGATGGATGGTAGTTTATTAAACTATCAAAGAAATAAATTCCATTCAATGCATGTATTTAAGCAATTTTTCACACTATCCAATTTCTGGATCCATCTTTGTTTAAGGCGCCCTAAAGCTAGATCTCTGTCATTCCATGTTGTCTCATAGGTACCGTTTGGATAACAAACCAGTTAATGTTAGCCTGAGTGTGTTTTTTGGCCTGGAAATGCTCTACCAGCTGTTTATCTGCTACATTGTTCTTTACACGTGACCGATGTTCACGTATGCAGTGTCACACTGCTCTTTTTGTTTTGCCTATGTATAACAAGTTACAAGGGCATCGTATTCCATACATAGCCCCTGGAGTTTTGCAATTTGTGAATTCTGTTCAGAGCCATTTGATGTTTTTTTAGAGTGATCGTTTTCATATTGTCCATAAGGGCGCAAACAGAACAGTGTCCACACTTAAAATGCCCTACTACAGGGAGAAGGCCCCCCAGATTTAGTTGGTTATTTTTGGTGTTCTTCTCTTCAAATGTATGGACTAACATTTGTTTTAAATTTCGTGTTTTCTTAAAGGCGATTCTAGGTTTTTGTGGATGAAAATCCGGGGTCATAATAAGGGACCAATGTTTTAGAATAGTCTTCTTTATGGCACTACTTACAGGTCTGTAGGTTGTTACGCACGTAATCTTGGCCTCCTTTGTTTTGACATGTTTGATCAAGCAGACTTCTCGGGGGTATTTTTTGCCCTTTTCTTAACGTTTTTAATGGCTTTCCGAGGATAGCCACGTTGTGTCAGCCGTTCCACTAGATCATTAGCATGTTCCTCAAATTGATAGTTCGTGCTGCAGTTCCTTCTGATGCAGAGGAATTCTCTGTACGGCAGATTGATTTTTAAATTGGTGGGGTGGTAGCTACCATAATGCAGCAGAGTGTTCTTGTCGATAGGTTTTCGGTACAACGTTGTTTCCAACTTTCCTTCTTGAGCTTTTTGCATCATGAGATCCAGGAATGGCAACTCTTTCTTGTCTGATGTCATCGTAAACTTGAGGTATATGTCCTGTGTATTAAGCCATGTTTTAAAAGCTTCTACTTCCATTGTTGTTCCTCTCCAGATGACGAAGACATAGTCTATATAGAGATGCCAATTTCTGATGTTCAACCTGAAAGGATTTGCATCATTGTAAATGTGTTTCATTTCAAATGCGTCCATGTATATGTTTGCAATATCAGGTGCAAACGTAAGCCAATACTGGTACTGTGTATTTGCTGAAACAAGGTGTCTTCAAAAATGAAGAAATTCTCAGTCAGGGCTAGTCTTATACATTCGAGTACAAATGGGGTTGGTACCCTGGTGTTGGGATTAGGTCTAGATTCTAGATAACCTTGGAGGGCTTCGATGCTCGCTGTCTGTGGTAGGCTTGTATATAATGCTTCTACATCGAAACTCACAAGGATATCGTCACGTTCTGTTTCCAGGCCATTAAGGACATTGATCATCTCAGTCGTGTCTTGTACGTATGATGTCATTTTTGTCACAAAGGGCCTCAGGAAAAAATCAGCATACTGTGACAGAGGTTCCAAGATAGATCCAATTGCTGACACAATGGGTCTGCTAGGTGGAGTTTGGCTGTTCTTGTGAAATTTAGGCAGTATATAAAAAGCTGCTGTGGTGGCATGAGCTTCATTGAGGAATTATTTTTCATTCTCATCAATCCAGCCTTCTCCGGCAGCGTAGGTGGTAAGACTGCTGATCTCTTCTTGTAATCTTTTTGTTGGATCAAGAATCACAGGTTTATAATGTTCATGGTTGTTCAATAATTTAAGGGCTTCGCTGCGATATTCTTCTCTGCCCCATAAAACAATACCACCACCCTTGTCAGCGGGTTTTATCAGAAAATCAGGGAAAGGAGGACAGCAAATAATCTGTGGAGAAAGAGGCTCCCCCAACAAAGCACATTGCCATATATAAAATGTTTGCTACAGATTCCCAATCTTTGACATGGAAAATTACCCATGATCACACAGGGTCGTGGTTCAATATCAAGAAAATGACTGCTGAGCTGGCAAATAACGCACACTTTCTTTGCACCCTTAAGGAGAAAGAGGGCAGATTTTATGCCCTGGTCAAGGTGCAGGGTAAGTGAAAATGATCATCTCTGGTGGACACTGGATCCCAAAACGCCCTCCTGTCCAAAAGGGCATTTGACCAACTAAACTTAGGAAGAGGGGAGGGTCACCAAATTCCCCTCATACCTCATACTTCTTCCCCCTCATACAACTCCAACATTTTGATAGGAATAACATTTCCGTCAAAGGGACTGGGAATATGGAACTAAAAATTGGGCGACATTGGTTAAACCATCTCCTGATAGTCGTGATTCGAGAGGGCACCCCTTATTTACTGGGGAATTATCTCCTTTGGAGGTTATCACCTCTGATCGACTGTGTGTACAAGGTCCTCTAGACTCAGACTTCATCATTTAATCGAACAACGTTCCGAGAAAGTGGAATTTCATTTCCAGAATAATAAGGTCCCAGACATCACTGTCCTCTAAGTAGGAGAACAAACTGGTGATGGGACCCCTTCTCTATTCTGGAAAATCAATCTTCCTCCCAGTTTTAAGTGGCATCCTACACGTGCGAACACCATGAAATTTGACACTAGTCCAAAGTCAGAAGAAACACTGAGTCCCATGCAAAAAGACGATGAAGAACCAGCTCAAAGTCTGACCGACATTCTAAAAAAGGGTGAACAGGTGTTTTTTCCCATTCAGATAAATGACAGAGTATGCCTGAATAATGGAAAAAGCTTCATCAGCAAAGGATTACTCAGGAAACTCCCAAAAGATCAGACCATTCCCACATTTAAATTGACTATTAAATGGGAACTAGGTCTGGAAACCCCAAATTTCAAATATTTCCAGCCTAGCAGGTGTATGCTAAACGTGTCCATTGGCAATAAAAGCATAGAACACAATGGTTGAGCTGTGAGAGATGCCCATTCCGCGTTTTATGTAGGTAGTGGCATTCTCAACCGATTCACAATCAATTTGAATCTAGTTAAAAATAAAACCTGGTCCTGACTGGAGGGTAACCCCATGTACTTTGACAACACCAAAAAAACATTCCATTCAGCTCAGCTGCTGCTTTATGTGGTTGAAGTTCAAGTGCGAGACGAGGTTACCATCCCCAGGACAGGTGTGACAATTCACGATTCCCCTGACAAATTAAGCGAGAATAGAACCTCAAACATGAGGACACATATAAATTTGAATTCCCATCTCTAAAAACAAGGTTTGTATTTACATCCGACACCTCTAGTGGATCTAGAACAACACCATTTAAATATTGGTGGATAAGAGCGACCCTCAAAGTATCACTTTGGGCACAGACACCTTTATTGGAATAGCGGTTGATGCCCAACATTATTCTATTGATTTAGATAATGAAATCATCGGACCAATTCCAAACAACTGTTTCGACACCAGTGACAGCATTTCTCCCAAAAAATGTTTTCCCTTCATCGGGGGAATTTCTTGGTATACTCTGCATGCCCTTATGGGGTGGAAGAGGTAACCTGTGACATCAGGAAGGACAAAGTGGTTTTTAGAGTGAAGAGTGAACTAGCTGTTGCCGGCGGATTCGCTCACATGGATTTTGGGATTTGGTACAAAAGTGGTTCTCCCTCCAGGTGCCAGGATTACCAGAGAGTTAGGTGAGCTCACTCTGGAACAGGCCACGTAAAACTGCCTATGCGAGAAGCAGTCTTCCCTTAGCTCATTCCCGGCTACCTTTAAAGTCTGCCCCTGAGATTTGTTGATGGTCATGGTGAAACAAATCTTTAAGGGGAACTGAAGTCTTTTTTAATTCAAACAGATATTCTGATGGTACAAGAGGTATTCGTGGTATGAGCACTGACTCCCCCTGGCCAGAACCGGTTAGCACAGTAGCCTCAATCACATTTATGTGGAGAGCTTTCACTCGCAATCTGGTGCCATTACAGAGTGTAGGTGGGCTGAGGTTCTGCAATAATATCACAGGTTCTCTCACTTTCAGAAAAGGTTTGTGTTCAGGAAGACTAGGAGGATTTAAAGTGTTCAAGAACTCAACAGGGTTGTGGACTGTGTCATCACTTTGAACCACTGAGTTTACAGATTTGTACTCCATTTGGACTCCTCCGAAAGAATGAATAAGTGTCTTATTGATTATAGCAGCCATGCTGTTCTCTGGCATTAAAATGTTATGCTAACCATTCTGTAGATTTCTCCATTACATTTTGGATGGGAGGTCTGCTAGGGAATTGACGACTGTGCCTAGGTCGGAAGGGATAACAATTTTGCTCTCCAATACGGGATACTCTCTGTTACCAATGTTAAGAAGCAGTTGATAAACGTACTTTATAACGAAGATTTAAAGTGTGAAATTTTACTTTCCTAACATCTTCAGTTTGTGAGATATGGGTATCCTTAAAAAAGAAATACACCCCCTTTTCCACCTCTCTTAACTCGATTTTTGGAAAATGGTAAAACACATGTTTCTCTATTTTTGAAGAAGAATCTAAATACCAATTTCCACATAGGTAACATTGTCATTTTTTGAGATGCAGGTATCCTCATAACATTCACCCACCCCCCTTTTTGTCCCCTTAAGGACGGAATTTCTGAAAATCCTTCCTTAGCGGGTGCCTACATCATGAAAACAACGTGCTTTCCAATTTTCACGTTCCTAAGTTGAATGGGTTGAGCTGGGCATTGATGAGTCAGTTAGGACTCTTTCTTTTATATAAATAGATAACTACTTCGAATCCATGGAACCACCTGTCCAGGTTAACACCATATAAAGTGATCTCTCCACACAACTGGAGGATACCACTGAAAATATAAAGCCCAAAGTCTTTCCAGGTTTCAAGCAGATAGGTGAAGAGTGGATCAATCTGGCTGATGCCTGTGAGACAGAGGAGCAAAGACAGAGGGCCGCATCACAAGTCCAGCGGTAACCCTTAAAAGTGGCGGTAGCGGAATGAGCACCGCCAATACTGCTCTGCCAGATGATGATCCGGTGCAAATTCCACCAACGGTAAAACCAGCCGGCGCTATTACAGCCGGCGAAATTACAGCCAGCCACACGAGGCGCAAACACAGGCGCATCACAAGTCCATGTAAGGCGGTATTAGCGCTGAAAACCGCTGCTAATAACACAGCGCAGTTAACTCCAGCTAGAGGTAAATTAACACAGGTGCCTGAAATAAAGCCAGAGGTGAGCCAAACACTGATTCCAACACCATGATGCCACTAGCCACTGTCTGCTGGGACAGGCAGTTGCTCATGCTGCGCCTAGACGTAGAGATGCAGGACAACGAGGCCAGGGCACAGGGAGGACAGCAGGGTGGAACAAGAGGGGAAGAGCCCAAGCAAGGCGTGCACCCATCCCCAGGCCCTCAACGTGGACCCTCACTGACACCCAGTTGGTGACCCTGTACCGCTTCAACAGGGAGACAATTACTGATCTGCTTAGTACAATACATGAGGACATAGGGAGCAGGATAAACATCCATACAGCTGTTCCCCCCACTGCTCAAGGTAGTGTCAGTATTACAATTCCTAGGCACTGGCACCTTCCAGCACTCTGTGTCCATGATGCACGGCATGGCACAGCTCACACTCTGTGCAGTTCTTGTCCAGTTGCTGGATGCCCTCATGTGGCATGTGCAACACCACATAGCACTGCCCACCACCCCAGCCCAGGTTAATGCCATGAAGGCAAAGTTCTATGCCATAGCCCAATTGCCTAATGTGATTGAAGACCTGGACTGCACCCATGTAGCATTGGTTGCTCCCCAGGCCCATGAAGCAGTGTACCGAAATCGCAAGCACTACCATTACCTCAATGTGCAGGTGACCTGCAACCCCAACCTCATCATCACCCACTGCGGTGCACGCTACCCGGGTTCCACCCATGACTCCATGGTCCTACGAAACAGTGCACTGACAGAATACATGGAGAGGCACAGAGGACAACAGACCTGGATAGTGGGTGAGTAAAACTGCCAGCATGTATGCACTGTGAAGTACCTGACCAAATTGGGGGTGGGAGGATGTGAATAATGACACAAAGAATGGCATGACAAGTAAATGCAAAACCAGTACCCGGCCAGCTCCTGCACCAGTGACAGAGTACAGCCCAGGGAGCATGCACATGTTGAACACACCTCGACAGACATGCAGATGAACACATACAGCAGCAATTCAAACCACACACGGCTGACTACAGGTACCACAATGCATCATGCATAATCCAAAGCAATAACAAAATGCCACATTGCAGCACACGACAGCAGCACTGCTGCTGTTGTGGCGCACCCATGTATACCCACCCCGCAATGCTGAACCACTGCCCCCAGAAGTGTAGGGGAGGCTGATAGGCAACCCAGCAAACCACATACACGAGAGCAATACACAGCCACAAGATAGCCACTAGGTACACATGTCACCAACAGACACATCACGAAACATCTGCTGCAATGTAACTGGGTGCATGTGATGCCAAAACAATGCATGATACCAATGACACAGCATGTACAGACATTGTACGGGCACATGCCATGGGATGAAGCCCCATATGTATGCACATGATGGGCATTGCCATGATACTGTGTAAGTCCACCCCCACAAATTTTACAGTGACTAATGTCTGTACCTCTCCCCATGCAGGTGACTCCGAATACCTTCAGCTAGCTTGGCCAACAACCCCTGTGCATGATCCACGAACACCGCAAGACATAGCCTACAACCACACACACAGCAGGTCCTGTGTATGCATTGAGTGCACCTTTGGACTCCTGAAGGAGCGATTTCGCTGCCTAGATTGTTCAGGCAGAGCCCTTATATACTGTGAGAAACCTGAAGGTGTCTCACCTGCCAGTCCTTGGGGATCTGTCATCCAGGTGGCCAGGACATGGCCATCGCTTTTGGATCCAGTTCCTGGTGTGGACCAGTGCGGGAGGATCACCTGGATGAAGGGTCCTCTGGGAGTGGAAGTGAGACACCGGAGGGTGAGACAAGGTATCCCCTTTCCAATAACACATTTCCCCCATCCTACCAGGTAGGAATTCACCTCCCACCCCTCTTTCCGAGACAAACAGCCTCTCATGGACAGGTCACCGTGAGCAAAAATGGACTAACACCCGAGCCGTATAGCTGACATGTCCCAACACAAGGGTCAGGCAGAGTCAGGCAATTACTGATAATTACACACATCTGACTTCCATCGCACTTCCCCACACGGATTAAAGGTGGAGCACAAAAGCACACTCTGAGCAAGGCGAAACACACAAGGAAACAGCAATTTCCAAAATGGCAGTTTCGACCGAGGATAAAGGCGAGAAGACCAGAGAGAGTTGCAAGGAGGGAACTACCTTTGACCTTTTCGGAGAAGGACTGTGACTTTTACGAGACCTTGAGGAAAAGAAACATAAGGCTGGAATTAAGAGCTGAACAATGGTTCGGTGTATGTCACAAGTACACGGGGCCAACCCGCATTGATAGCCAAGGCGGGGAGAAGCGATTGCCACCGTGGTTCTGTCCTTGTGTTACGGACAAGGTTGCGAGTGGCAACGTTGTATGAAGAAAGATACGGTGCATGTGATTGAACTTTTCTGAAACAGAAATAGATACCATACACAAAGTGGTCCGGCACCACGCGGGTGCTCATTCCAAGGTCTCTGTTTGGTATCCAGCTGAGCATCTGAGAATTATTGAACTGTAAAATGGTAGTGGTCCTGCAACGGGTAAAGCTAAATCCTGTGCACATTCGAAAGTCTTCAATAGCTAAAACAAACTGAGATTGGTCTGAGTCCGGCTGAGGGAGGCTCATTGTAAAAAATGGATCTAAGCCCAGAAGAGGGGGATCCAAATGAAGGATTGTGGTGAGAAAAGGGATCTGAGCCCGGCTGATTGGGATCCGGGGTGAACAGTGAATCACCCTACTTGAATATTTGGAAAGGAACTTTTTCGTTGTTTTTTGGTAAATCTGGCCCTCTGAATCAAGAGACTTTGAAAGTAAGAGACTTGGGCATAGAAGGCCCTGATGTTGGTAAAAGGAACTATGTCCTCGTGCCAAAAAAGCCAAAGAGTGTGCTATGCTCGAGTGAACCACCTTGTCCCGTGCTGAAAACGAGGGGAAGGGAGGCTAACGGGCTGAACATCCTGACTTATCATTTTTTTGAACACTTCTTTATTTTTCATGAACATTTTTCCACACTATTCGAAAATTAGCAGAAAGGATTGCAATAGTTTTTTTTTAGTATAGGCCCTTTTATTTCAACAAGATTCCAATAGGACTGCATTATTATTATTTGATGGTCGTAGCTTGCTGCCATCTTAGATTTAGGTTTAGATAGGTGTTTATCACACCCTTGAATAAGGTTCAATAAACACCCTTGAACTGTGGTCACTTATGTCTGTCTTACTTTGATACTGTGCCTTCCTTACAGTACGCTCCAGAGAAAGTAGGAAAAATAGTGCTGGTTTGTGCCATGCTACACAACATCTGCATAAAGAGGAATGTACCCCTACCCCCTGACCTGGACATGCCAATGCCACCCCAGATGATGGTGACGAAGTGCCTGAGGCTGGGGCCACAGCAGGCAACGTCAGAGATGACTTGAGGGATGGAAGACTAGCTTTCCATGCACTGATTGACAATTTCTTTTAAGTCATTTCCCTGACACAAGCCATGCACCACTGTGTGACTGTCATAACTGCAAATAAACTCCACAATTACACAATCAGGAATGTCCTTGCATGTAGTTCAACTGATTTATTCTAACTATGTGCCATGAATATCCCCCTTTCCCTCTCCTGCCACCAACTGCCCAGCACACTATCCCCCCCTCCTGCCACCAACTCCCCAGCATGGCCACTCAGGGCAATAAGTGTCTCAATGTTACCTACAACCGTGGCCTCATTCCCCCCCTCCCATCCCCCAGTGATTTTGGGCACAGATGGTGCTGATACTGACACCTCGATGTGCTCTGCTGTGAGTTCTAGAACTTGAAGGGACGGAGCCTGGCCCCCGGAGTTGTTGGCATGTCAATTTGTCGCCCTGGCAGATGACCTCCGTTAGTGCAGAGACACCTTCTGACATCTCCCTGACCCACTGCCTGTAAACAGTCTGGGTGGCCCTACATGCAGCCGTGTCATGATCCCTGCTTCCAAGGGGTCAGGACTTGCCCCACGACCTTGGAAGCAGGCCCATGACTCTGATCCCAGGAACCAGCCAGTCCCTATAGGGACCCTCTGGACCTTGTCCTGGCGCCAGTGGCGCCAGGCTCATGATGATGACTGGTCCCGGCACAGGAAGCGCCGGGCTCATATTAGATAAGAGTGCTTGGTGGACCTACCTGTAGCAGACCATGCTGCTTACTTACCAGCTAACTGGTCTCCTGATCCTTCTCTGCCTGGAACTACTTTTTCTGTCTGGGTGGAGCAGGAGCCACTCCCTGGAAGCAGAAAACAGGAACTCTTTTAGAAATCTGGAACTCTTTTCTTACCTGGGTGGGGCCGTGGAAGGAGACGCCTAAGCACTACAGAAGGCTATTTAAACCACACCCGATTGGTTTCACGTGCTTCGCGTTATTCTGCATCTGCAGCAGGACGCTCACCGTGTCAGCTCCAGGAAACCTCCAGCTACAGATCCTGTGGACACGAAATAACCTGCTGGAATCCAATCTTCAATCTTCTGCAGCTCCTGCAAAACAAAGGCACAGGTTAGGCTAAAGTAAAGGCAGTGAATCTACTTACCTAATCCAACGGCAGCATCCAAGGCGCCTTTTTCTGCCTTTCTCTTCCGGCATCCGACATCTGCAAAGAGAGAGAACATCGGTCAGTAATATTCAACTACAAGTTCTGCTTACCTGTGTTACGCCCGTTCCAACTCAGCTCGCGCTGCATTCCGGCACCTGCAAGGCAAGATACATCGGTTAGTAACGCTTAGTTACAAGACTGCTTACCTGTGTTACGTTCGCTTTCAATCTGTTCGCGCTGCACCTCAGTACCTGCAAAGACAAAAGAGACATTACGGAGCATTTTCCAGCGCTAGTGCAGTCTTTCTACTCACGTGCCATTAGAAGGATAATCTTCATCGTCACAGCATCTGAAAAGGGAAAGACATAGACTTTACAGACTTAACACTTTTGAAAGAGAAGAGAACAATGCAAAAGGAACTTTAATACTTACAAGGCAAATCCTCTGCTATCAAGAGGCAGAGCTCGCATCCAGTGAAGCAACTGGACCCAGCGCCCCTGCACAAGACGCAGGATGGAGAGCCCGGCATTTACCTATATAAGGTAAGCGCAATATCAACCCAGTTCCACGGGGAAAGAAAGGGCGAGAGGGGCTAGGAACTTTCCGAACCTTCCAAACACTAATACCTTGGTTTACCCTTGCAGACATCTCACTCTTCAGCTTAAACTGTCGGTGGGACGGGGGCCCAGTCCGGGAGCAAAACGAACCCTGCGCCTAACACTGAAGACAGTATCCTCGCCAGATCAAGACCTGCGCCTCCGGGGGAACCAGGTGAGCGTTACAGAACGCGAAGCCTTACCACAAAATTCCCGCCCAGGCGCAATGGAAACCTCAGACACAGACCAGTTGGCCCAATTACTCGGGGAGTTGAGGGCGGAAGTACACGCTGCACGTCAGGAAACAAATGCCCTAAGGAGGGAGTTAGTGGTCTCCAAAGAGCGAACAGACGATTTGGCTAGACAATTGCTGCAAGCCCAAGCTGGACAAACTCCTCTACCAACCCCAAGTGGGGGCCACGCTCCTCCAGCTTCCTCGAATCCGGTACAAATCAATCTACCAGGAAATATACCTTTGGCTCCGCCCGAACGCTTTTCAGGTGATCCAAAAAGGTTTGCTGTGTTCTTCAATCAATGTCGCTTGCACTTTTTGTGCAGACCCGCCGCTTTTCCAACGGACCAGGCTAAAGTGGCCTTCGTGCTCTCTTATCTCAGTGGCAGTGCCGCAGATTGGTCTGTTCCTTTAGTGTCTCAAGATGACCCCATTCTCCATAACTTCCAGGACTTCCAAGCCAGTATGGAGAAACTGTTCGCAAGGCACTATCAGGGACAGGCCTTGGACAATGAACTTCTTTCACTACGACAGGGCAATCAAGATCTTCTGACTTATATTGCATCATTTAACAGACTAGTGGTGGAAACCGGATGGCCGGAGGATAAGAGGATCACACTGTTTTACAGAGGTCTGCGTGGGGAATTAAAAGACGTTCTGGCTCAAGTGGTAAATCCTCCACAAGACTGTTCCGAATATATCGATCTGGTAGTGCAATTGGATCATCGACTACAGAATCGGAAAGCCGATCGATCCAGATTTGAAACCCGACTTTTTTCAAGGCCACAAAGTTCTACGAAAGGAACTGATTCCGTGGAACCCATGCAAATAGGGGGTGTAAAAGGACCTTTAACCCAAAAGGAGAGGGAAAGGAGGAGACAACTGCAATTATGCCTCTATTGCGGAAACTCAGGGCACTTTCTTCGAGATTGTCCAGTGAAGCCCAAGAAGAAGATAGTAGGGGCGTCTGATAAAGGTACCGAGAATTCTGAGCCGGGAAACGACCTCGCCCGGCAAGTGTAGAGGTCCGCTTGCTGAGCGTTAAAACCAGTTCTTTGACCTCGCATTTCATCATGCCCATGGTCCTCGTGAGTCCTGAACAACCTAATCGTATGCATGCCATTAAAGCATACATTGATAGTGGCGCAATCGGGAATTACTTGGACTGTGAGCTGGCCGCCAGGATGAATCTATCTCTTTGTCCAAAGACGGTGAAAGACGTCATTACCACCGTGGATGGGACGGAAATAGCTTCCGGACCCGTAACTCACACCACCATGGAAGTAACGTTAGTAAGCCAAGATGGGCATCAAGAGAAGATCGTGTTTGATGTGATCAAGGCCCCTCAGTTTCAGGTCATCTTGGGAGTTCCTTGGTTGGAGAAACACAATCCTCAAATTGATTGGCGAGCAAAGACAATCCGGTTTCCAGAATGCGCTTCTACCTGCTACCCTCAGCTCTCCACCAAACTAGCTGCAACTGTTTCTGAGAGTCCGCAACTGCCTCCTGAATACCAGGAATTCCAAGATGTCTTTCGGAAAGACCAAGCTAATTCTTTGCCTCCCCACAGATCATACGACTGTCAGATAGACCTGATTCCCGGATCCACTCCTCCGTGCAGTCGGATTTATGCCCTTACTGAACCTGAAAATCTCCACCTAAGGCAATATTTGGACCAGTACCTGGCTAACGGATTCATCCGTCCTTCGAAGTCCCCGGCCTCCTCAGCTCTGTTCTTCGTGCCAAAAAAGGAGGGAGACTTAAGAACGTGTATAGACTACCGTGCCCTGAACCAGATTACAATTAAGAACAGGTATCCATTGCCATTGATCCCAGAACTACTTGACCAAGTCAAAAACGCCTGCATATATACTAAGTTAGACCTCGGAGGAGCCTACCATTTGGTGCGAATAAAGGAGGGCGATGAATGGAAGACGGCCTTTCGTACCAAGTATGGACTGTTCGAGTATCAAGTGATGCCCTTCGGGTTGTGTAACGCACCGGCCGCATTCCAGTTCTTTATGAATGACGTGCTCCGTGAACTCATTGATGTGTGTGTAGTTGTAGACATTGACGACATTCTGGTTTATTCGTCCTCTGAGGCAGAACACCGAAAACATGTAACCGCAGTACTGGAGAGGCTCCGCAAACACAAACTTTTTGCAAAATTAGAGAAGTGCGTCTTTCATATTACTGAGGTCGAATTTCTGGGATTTATTTTGTCACCTAACGGAGTTCACATGGACTCGAGGAAAGTAGATGCAATAATCAAGTGGCCCTCACCATCATCTGTAAAAGGGGTTCAAAGTATGTTGGGCTTCGCCAACTTCTATCGCAGGTTTATTCCAGACTTTTCTCGGGTAGTCCAACACATTACAGCTCTTCTCAGAAAAAACAAACGTTTTGAATGGTCTACCGAGGCAGAACAAGCCTTTCAGGAGCTAAAGACTAAATTTACCTCCGCCCCGATTTTAAAACATCCCCGCCCGGAACTATCTTACATCGTCGAGACCGATGCCTCCAGCCTTGCTATGGGAGCAGTGCTTTCACAAAGAGATCCAGAAACCAACCAGTTGCACCCTGTGGCGTTTTGGTGTCGCAAGTTATCAGCCCCAGAAATCAATTACACCATTACCGATAAGGAACTGTTGGCTATTAAGTCCGCCTTTAAGGCCTGGCGGCATTATCTCTTAGGAGCCCGACACACAGTCACTGTCATTACTGACCATCGTAATCTACAGTATCTTAAATCAGCCAAAGCTCAATCCTCCAGACAACTTCGCTGGGCATTATTTTTTGCCGAATTTGATTTTATAATCACTTACCGACCAGGCAATAAGAATGGTAAAGCGGATGCCCTCTCTCGAATCGGAGTAGAGGAACACATGGTTAACCCTGAGCTCGTACCTATTATTCCTGAACAAAGAATCCTGGGTTTGATCAGCATGCAATCCATTGAAGAAATTGAAACCCAGGTTAAACAACTTGTAACTCCAACGGACATACAAAAATGGCAGCTTCAGGGGGAAGACTTCACAGTAAAGAACGACTTATTATACTTCAAGGAACGACTTTATCTACCCTGTACCAGCTTACAAAATCAAGTCATCTCTTGTTATCATGACTCCTTAATGGAAGGACACCCGGGTATGGCCAAGACCTCGGAAAAGGTCAAGCGTCACTTTTGGTGGCCGTCTTGGAGGAAAGACATCAGAAACTTTGTCATGTCCTGTGGAGTGTGCGCCCAGAACAAGAGTCCTAAGGAAAAACCAGCAGGCCTCTTACAACCACTTAAAATCCCACCTCATCCCTGGCATACCCTTTCCATGGACTTTATCACTGACTTACCTCCCTGTTCCGGATACAATACAATCCTGGTAATCGTAGACTTATTTTCAAAAATGGCACATTTCATCCCACTAAAGGGGTTACCGTCAGCAGCAATCCTGGCTCGAGAATTTCTTGAAAACATCGTTCGGTTGCACGGCTTTCCTTCAGTTTTAATCTCAGACAGAGGAAGTCAATTCATCTCCCACTTCTGGCGGAGTTGCTGTCGGTTAGCTCAAATTGATGTGAGGCTTTCCACCAGTCACCACCCACAAACCGATGGTCAGACCGAAAGGACCAATCAGACTTTGGAACAGTACCTACGCTGCATGCTGCAACAGACAGGAGGAACTTGGAAGGACATCCTTTGGATAGCCGAGTACGCTTACAATAACTCAGTCCACTCTGGAACCGGAAAGACCCCGTTTTTTCTTTTGTATGGTAATCATCCTCGAACCTCTAACCTGGATCCACCTCAGGATCTTGGAACACCAGCAGTTGACCACCTACATTCAACCATCACCCAAGCCTTCAAGGAAGCTACTACCCACCTTCAAAGGACCAAGGAACAATACAAGAAAGGAGCAGATCAACATCGAAAGGAAGCCCCTCAATACCAAATAGGAGATCAAGTCTGGTTATCCACCAAATATTTACCCCTAAAAGGACCACGCACCTTTAACCCAAGATACCTGGGACCCTACTCTGTTACTGCCATAATAAATCCAGTAGCGGTCAAGTTGGAGTTACCCCCTCGCATGAAAATGCACCCAGTCTTCCATGTCTCACTACTAAAACCTGTTCAACCAGAAACCCGATTGACTAAATCTCCTGAACCTATCCTAGTTGACGGAGAACTTGAGTTTGAAATCAAAAATATCCTGGATTCCAAGATCTCCAAATCAAAACTACACTACCTGATTGACTGGAAAGGCTACGGCCCCCAAGAAAGATCTTGGGAACCTGCAGAACATGTACACGCACCCCGACTAATCAAGAAATTTCATCAGACATTTCCTAACAAACCAAGACCTCCGGAGAAGTCAACCTTGGGAGGGGCCTTGAGGGGGGGTGCTGTCATGATCCCTGCTTCCAAGGGGTCAGGACTTGCCCCACGACCTTGGAAGCAGGCCCATGACTCTGATCCCAGGAACCAGCCAGTCCCTATAGGGACCCTCTGGACCTTGTCCTGGCGCCAGTGGCGCCAGGCTCATGATGATGACTGGTCCCGGCACAGGAAGCACCGGGCTCATATTAGATAAGAGTGCTTGGTGGACCTACCTGTAGCAGACCATGCTGCTTACTTACCAGCTAACTGGTCTCCTGATCCTTCTCTGCCTGGAACTACTTTTTCTGTCTGGGTGGAGCAGGAGCCACTCCCTGGAAGCAGAACACAGGAACTCTTTTAGAAATCTGGAACTCTTTTCTTACCTGGGTGGGGCCGTGGAAGGAGACGCCTAAGCACTACAGAAGGCTATTTAAACCACACCCGATTGGTTTCACGTGCTTCGCGTTATTCTGCATCTGCAGCAGGACGCTCACCGTGTCAGCTCCAGGAAACCTCCAGCTACAGATCCTGTGGACACGAAATAACCTGCTGGAATCCAATCTTCAGTCTTCTGCAGCTCCTGCAAAACAAAGGCATAGGTTAGGCTAAAGTAAAGGCAGTGAATCTACTTACCTAATCCAACGGCAGCATCCAAGGCGCCTTTTTCTGCCTTTCTCTTCCGGCATCCGACATCTGCAAAGAGAGAGAACATCGGTCAGTAATATTCAACTACAAGTTCTGCTTACCTGTGTTACGCCCGTTCCAACTCAGCTCGCGCTGCATTCCGGCACCTGCAAGGCAAGATACATCGGTTAGTAACGCTTAGTTACAAGACTGCTTACCTGTGTTACGTTCGCTTTCAATCTGTTCGCGCTGCACCTCAGTACCTGCAAAGACAAAAGAGACATTACGGAGCATTTTCCAGCGCTAGTGCAGTCTTTCTACTCACGTGCCATTAGAAGGATAATCTTCATCGTCACAGCATCTGAAAAGGGAAAGACATAGACTTTACAGACTTAACACTTTTGAAAGAGAAGAGAACAATGCAAAAGGAACTTTAATACTTACAAGGCACGCTCGTGCATTAACGGCGTCTTCGCTCTCAGCAAATCCTCTGCTATCAAGAGGCAGAGCTCGCATCCAGTGAAGCAACTGGACCCAGCGCCCCTGCACAAGACGCAGGATGGAGAGCCCGGCATTTACCTATATAAGGTAAGCGCAATATCAACCCAGTTCCACGGGGAAAGAAAGGGCGAGAGGGGCTAGGAACTTTCCGAACCTTCCAAACACTAATACCTTGGTTTACCCTTGCAGACATCTCACTCTTCAGCTTAAACTGTCGGTGGGAAGGGGGCCCAGTCCGGGAGCAAAACGAACCCTGCGCCTAACACTGAAGACAGTATCCTCGCCAGATCAAGACCTGCGCCTCCGGGGGAACCAGGTGAGCGTTACAAGCCGCCTCTACCCAGCTCCTTGCCATGTTCTGCACAATCCTGTAGGAGGCCCCTTGTAGGCAGTCATGGATTGCCTGCAGGTGTTTGGTGCGTGTGGGCCCTATTGCCTACATCTCCCTCTGTCTGTGCTCCATCTCTTCCAGCCTCTGCAGCATCGTGCTGTTTGGTGGTGTGTGGCCCTGGGCTGAAATCAGGGGAGCCATAAGAGGGTGTGTCAACATCCGGCTCAGGTGTCTGAGCATGCCGGCGGCGGCAAGGGCTGCCTTGGGTCTGTGGACGCTGGCGTGGAGGGCTCTGCGGGGTCTGTGGACGCTGGTGCGTCAAGGGCTCTCCAGGGTCTGTGGATGCTGGCAGCACGGAGAGCTCTCCAGGGTCTGTGGCCCTTGTGTAGGCAGTGACAAAAGGCTGGTGTCCCCCTGTGACTCCAGTCGCCCTACCAGCAGGTGTGGCCTCAGTGTTTGAGCCTCCAGATGCAGGAGTGGGTGCATTGTGCCTTGCGCTGGTTCTGGTGGCCTGTGCAGTGGACATTTCATGGCCCTGCTTTGTTGCGGTGTCTCACGGCGTGACATCCGCCTCAGCGTAGCCTGACTGGGCCTTTGCGGGGTGGTGGTGGCAGACCTTGATGGCCTGAATGCGCCACTCTAGGGGACATAGGAAATGTTGTCAGGTATGCTTCCACACGTGTGTTGGCATGGGAAACACATTTGCTATGTTACAGAGTGGGCCCCCTCATATATGAAAAAATGGGCATTGTGGGTCAGGGAAGATTACATGTGGGCCCAGCATCATGTGGATGCTTGTCGTAATGGGTGTGTGTGACACATGGCCAGATGGTCTTTGGCCTGTGTGGGGGGAGGGCAAGGTGTCCATGCGGGGGCAGCTGCGTAAGGCATGCATGCTTGTGGCCCTTCATGCCCCCACATCCCCTCCCCGGGTGGCACTCACATGGTGGGGTTTTAGGTGGTGGTGGCTTAGTCCATGGCACTAGCATGGCTCAGGGGTTCGGTGTGCATGGCATTTGGTTAGGTCCCTTGCCACCCCTCCCCGCTGCAGTGACACTCAGGGGTACCATTCCACATGGTTGCTGTGGAGTGTGGCTGATGTGCCAACACGTCACACCTCCCTGATGGCATGCCCAGATTCTGCGTCTGCAGACATGTGTCGCTGTCCACTGGGGCATCTTATGCTAGGCTGTCATTTTTGTATGCACTTGTGTTTGGGGGAGGGAGGTTGACCGACCTCCTGCCTCCTGGCTGCTGGCACCAACTCTGCACCACAGTCTCCCTCTATATCCAGCACCGTGCTGCACTTTTCCTCCCAGGCGGTGAGGAACAGTGGCTCCACAGGGCCTCCTCCAGTTGCCGGGGACTCCTGGCAGTGTTGGGATAGCAGTCCCTGCATCCTGACCCTGAGGTCGGTCCGCCGCTTGCTGCAGCCCTCTCCGTCAGGGGGTACACTTGTGATGAGGCCCAGAAACTGAAACAGGGATTCCTGGACTTCCAGGATATCTTTTCGGTAAACTCATATGACTGTGGACGCACATCTATGCATTCAACCACCATGACCAGATATAGTGGCAGTATTTGTGAAACAATACTGGTTGCCTCTTACGTCAATGGAGTCACTCAGAGATTATTAAGAACTTAGAATTCCAACGGATAATTAGTCCGATCCACAATACGTTTAACAACCCGGTACTGGGGGATACTAAAACCCAACAGCCAATGGAGATTATGTGCAGACCCGAAAGAGTTGAACAAATAGGCCCACATGTCAACATGGCCACTTCCCTTCATCGATCAAGGGCTGGCACAGATCCAAGGGTCAAAAGTGTACACAGCCATTGATCTGACCAATGGCTACAGGACAGTACCAGTGAGCAGGGAAGACCAATAGAAGCTTACCTTTAGGGGGCAGCAATACACGTGGACTCAAACCCCCTTTGGATACATAAACTCTGGCAATGAGTTCAACATCTTTCTGCATAAGGCCATACCCGATTTGGGTGAAAGGGGAAACATGGCCTATGCAGATGGTGAAGAATATTGGATTTCAAGGAGTAACTGTGCGGTTGGTGTTCAGACCAAGAGGTCAACTGTGGAGGAATGAGGAATATATGGCAGAAATCCACTATGTTCTGACCCAGTTGCAAAAATCCAGAGCAAAATTGTCCTTTCAGAAGGCACAGTGGTGTAAGACCCAAGTGAATTTCTTAAGGCACAAAATCACACCTGAGGATCTCAACCCACAGGCAAAGAAGGTGGAAGCTTTATTGAAATTAAAAGACCCTACTACTCTGCGAGAATTGAGAAGCTCTCTTGGACTCACTAATTATAGACAGAAGTTCATTGAAGACTACGCAGAGGTCACTCCACCCATGGTCCATTTATGAAAGTCTAGAGGCAAGTAGATGTGAGGTCTGGAACAATCTGAGGCAGTTAACTGAAAAGAAGTCTTTCCCACGCTCCTTGTTTGACTTACCCCATCAAGAATAAGGAGTTCTTCTTGGAGACAGGATTTTCAGATACCTGCCTAACAGCAGTATTGTACCAAAAGCACAACAAGGTTAACTAGGTTATCTCATACACGAGCAAAACTTTGTCCTCTGTGGAGGAAAAATTCTTTGACTGCGAAAGGCAATCCTGGTGACAGTGTGGGAGTTGAAAGATTACCACCCATACATCCAGGGGGAGCACATCATTGTAGAGACTCTTCACCAACCCTTGCAACACTTACAAAGTGACAGAATTCGGATGGGGAATGTACATAATTCTAGAATTACTTCCAAGGCTTTCCTGTAGAGGTCTGACATGGTTAAAACAAGAAGAGTCCTCTAGCCTAAGGATTTTCTGGTTTGCAAGATTGTGCTCAAGACAACTGTCTAGATGATGAAAGTCCAATGACCAAAAACAATATGGTGGCGTACCTAACTTCCCCGCACAAGGTCTACGAAGAAGACACATGTCCGGGGATACCCACAGTTCATCTGGATAGGTGATCCGACCATGTTGGTAATAACAGGGAAAAAGAACTAGTGGCTGGCATTAGGAATGCCTGGGTGAATGATACCCCAGAGCCCTCTGCTGGTTACAAAATTGGACTCTGAAGTAGTCAGGTGGCAGAGTTGATGGCCGCACACCAAGCCATCCTCATTGCACTACACCACCAACTCAAAGAACTGCTCATTATCATTGACTCTGATTATGCCAGGAATGGGTGTGTGAACACCTGATTAACTGGAAGAAACGAGGCATGGTGCATGCCAACAGCAAACCCTTAAAGCATGGGAAACTAATCCAGTCGATTGAAGATCTGGTGACCTCTAATGAGAACACCTTCTATTGGAAGAGGATAAGAGGTCATTCTAGAATAGAGAGGCCAGATAAGAATGAGAAAGACCTGGCAAACTTGCTGGCTACAACTAGAGCTCTGCAGGGGGATTTCATAGATACAGAATCCCTGCTGGGTGAAATCCAAGTCACTGATGTCATCAAATCACAAACTCATGCCAACAGTGAACTCTCAACTGCCCAGTAGAGTAAAGATACCCCAGATGCAGATTTGATCACTGTACAGGACCTGATTACTGGAAAATTCAATCAACACATTGAACACCCTGTGAGTTTTCCTCGAACAGAATCAGATTATACTGAGACAGGAGTCATCTTAATAAGACCGGCATGAGTAGAGGAACACCAAAATGTATATGTTGTTATGGGTATTTGTAAAACAATATTTTTTCTCATATAGGACTTATTCAGTGCAAAACTAAATATTTTAAAAAGATTTCAAATTAAAACTCTGGTTGGTGCGTTCATCCTTTCCATCAATTCAACTTCATACTTCAAGGGGTCTATCCATAGAGAGGGGCTGGGCTTTGGGGGAGGATAAGGGGATAAATATCCAATATAAAGTTACTGCTAATAAGTTAACACCTACTGTTTTCCATATTTTAGAGGTGTGGCTTAGAGGATTTAAAGGCCTCGCACTAAGCGGAATGGGAGAGCTGCCTACACATCTTCAAAGGAACTTGCCTAAAAACCATCTGGGTGAATTCTGACACAGCTGCCTGCCTGAATGTATCTGGGAAGACTGCCTGATACTATGTGGGTTGGAAAGGACTACACATTTCTGCAGGATTATCTTTGCCTGGGAAGACAGTAATTGGGAAAGTCTAAAAGCTGACAGGGCCCTATGACCAAGGAGAGCCAAATAGAGGGATGAATGCTGGTGGCTATCTTTTATTGAAGTTGCAAAAACCTACGGGAAGGTGGGATTGGCTAGGGGAATCATCTATTTATACAATATATATGGGTTTGTTTCAATGGTTATACTCTATTTGATGGCTCCACCTGAGACCACCTCTAAGAATGATAATGGGGAATATATGTCATCTCTACACTACTTGATTAGTTAATGCAAGAGTTGCAAAACAGCATCGTTCGAGAACGGGGATTGGTTGCCATTGACCTCGCCAACCTTGGCTACTTGGCAGCCATCGCTTTTGGATCCAGTTCCTGGGGGTGGACCAGTGCGGGAGGTTCACCTGGATGGGGGATCTTCGGGGAGTGGAAGTGGGACACCAAAGGGTGAGGCGCGGTACCCTCTTCCTTATGACACCTTTTCCCCCTTAGTCCATAGGATATTTAGAAGCTCTACCCCCCTTTCCTACACAAACACGTTCTTCCACCACGTAAGACAACGGACTAACACCAGAGCTGTTTACCTGACATGTCCCAAAACAAGGGTCAGATAGAGTCAGGCAATTGCTGATAACTACACACACCTGACGGCCCTTTCCCTTCCCCATAGGGATAAAAGATTGAGCACGAGGAAGACCACCAGGGTGCGCAGGAGAAGATGGCCGCCTGAGACCTCGGCTCCCACTCCCTTCAGCAAAGACGAGATGAGATTGAGCATTAAAAACCCTGGGAAACTGCATCTGAAACCATCTGATGCGTAATAAAGGCTGCAGAGACAGTTTGAGACCAGAACAAAGCTCGGGAGAGATTCTGGTGAAGAGGTATCTGAAGAGCAAAAAGAGGCGGCCTCTCCCAGAGTGGGCCTGGAACTGCAGGTGCCGGCTGTCACCCGCAGAACTGATGCCTCATTGGAGTGTCGGTGGGCGAAGAGCACAGAAAGAGAAACCTGAAGCTGCCGGAGACCCGCGTCCGAAAGGACAACGTTATCCCCTGTGAGCGCTTGGAAGGAGGGAACCGAAGGACACCCATGTCTGTGTCGGCAATGCAGTTATCTAGGGCAGCCGGAGGCAAGACGGGAGCCGTGCTGCCGGCCCCAGGGGCGGAGGTGAACCCAGACCATAGCGGATGTGAGGAGCAGCCCAGGTTGACGATCCGGGTTAACGAAGAGAGTGCTGCTGCACTGCCGGTGTGTCCGCCCCCCTTCCGTGCCCCACCAGACGCAGGAAGTAGAGACACCCCTTGCATACACGGGGGAGCGAGGTACTCGAGGGGCAGATGGGTGCAAACTGACAACCACAAATTCACATAAACGAAGGCCAAAAGAAAGACAGAAGGGGAACTGAGAGGTGAGAAGCGGATGCAAGAGCTCACAAACATAAAGGGAGAGGAAAGGAAGATCACAAACTGGGCACTTGGAGGGGAGAGCACCCACCCCCGTGCTCAGACATAGATGCTGCAGTGAGCGTTATTAGGGGAGGCAACTTTAGAGTGGCGGATACACAGTAGGGTATGCCACAGCGGTGCAAGGGAAGACAGGAGAAAACAACAGCTAAATGATATAGCAAGGGTGGGACCCCCACAACACCCGCTGGCTTTATAAGGACAATAAGTAAATACCACATTGGAGTGGCAGAGAGGGCTGCAGAAAGAAGGCTTGGGGCAGTGGCCCTCTGGGACCAGTCTCCCCCAGAGCAACAAGCACCACAGGAACAGAAGGTTCAGAGAAGCACCCAAGGAGGGGAAGCAAATGGGAAGCCCACCCCGACCCCAAACGCCACTCACATGGTAAAGGGAGACAAAGGGGCCCCACTGGCCAGGAGGAACCCCAGACCTGTGACACTCGAGGAAGGAGTCAAAGCCCCCACCCAACTGGTACCTGCAACGCAGAGGTTGGATCGGCTCCACGCTGAGAGAAAGTTGAGGCCCGATGACAGCTGTCAGTCCCCGGGAAGGGAGAGGCCATACAAACCAGGGGACACACCGCCACAGAGACAAGCCAGACCAAGATCTGTCCCGTAGCGGCAAAATAGAGAGAGAACAGGTGGGAACACCGGTGACTGGGAGCATCACCCCATTCACCAAAGATCCTCAGGCAGAGACCAGACCCACGCACTGAACTTAAAGATTGCACAGAAAGAATTCAGAGAGGGGAAAGATGATGGCGAAAGCTGAAGAGTCAAAAATGGACAAGCCCATGGAAATGGACCCGTCAAGGTTCTCAACTAAGGAAGACATAGGGCACATATTGGCAGAGATAAAGGCCCTCAGCAGAGACATACAATCCTCCCTTACAGACCTGACGGGCAGAGTGACAACAGTGGAAGGAAAAATTGATAACCTTGAGCATAACCAGTTGAATGCGGAAATGGTAGAAATGAAACTGGATGCCAGAATGACTGAGATAGAGCTTTGTGAAGAAGAAGTTATGCTCAAGATGGACGATCTCAAAAACAGAGAAAGGTGCAATAACATACAAATACTTGGGTTGAAGAAATCTGCAAAGGAGACTCAGAGGCAGGTTGAGCAAAAGATCCAGGGACTGGTGCATCAACTCTTCGCAGCGGAAGGCGATAAAACGGTGCAACTAGAGAGAGCACACAGAGGTGGCAGACCCTACAGAGATGGCCCCCGATCCATAGTGGCCAAGTTTCTAAAGGTACACAGAAAGAACAGAGGTGCTGAACAGAGCCAAGCAGCTGAGAGAGGTGGAAATCGAGGGATCCAAGGTTGCAATCTACCAGGAATTCTCGAACTTTATGCTGGCCAGGCGTAGCGCTTGCAGACCCCACTCCACATGGCTCTAGGACAAAGGAATCAGGTACAGATGGGGTTACCCATTTTCACTACAATTTGTGGTGGAGGGGGTGGATTATTGCATTATATCAGCAGAAGAAGCAGAGAAGGCCCTACGCCACCTCACATCAGGTCCGGAGGAAGAGCCAAGGTGCCAGCGGGGCCTGTCACGAGTGGTGAGGGGTCGCGGGCACTGCCGGGCCCACAAAGGAGGAAGAAGGGACAAATGGGGAGGAAGTTCATGCGCCTCAGTGTGCCTTCACCTCGCAAGACACCAGCCACGCAAGATCAGAGGCCCAACCAGGAACTCGTAGAGTGGGACACATGAGCAGTATAATGAAACCATATGACCTCAGGGCTGACGCTTAAGCGAGTATAATGGACTTGTAGGAGGGAGGCGATCTACTCCGCTCCAGGATGGCCCCAGTGAGAGAGGGGGCATCTCCAAGACAATTTCAAAGTTCAAGTTAAGGATGCATAAGGTTAAACCATTGTTAGTGGGTCAATCTGACCAACAAATGTTCTTAGTTAATAAGTTGTTGAGGGGTTTATACGAATGTCACGGCTCATCGTACAGAGACATTGTAGGACAGAAACATTGCTCCCAAGTCAAGGATGATCTCGAGAGTAAGGAGTCACCACGATAACGAGAAGTAATAGTGTCAAGAGTTGGTGAGGCCAGGAGAGGATTGTTGGTGGGGACACTGAATGTGAAAGGGCTCAATTACCCAAACAAGAGATCATTGGTCGCAAGAGAATTCCACAAAGCCCACCTTGACATACACTTCCTGCAAGAGGCAGGCTTAATACACGGAGAGGAACGAGTGATAAAAGGGGCAGGAATAGGTCAGGTTCACTGGTCATCGGGTTATGTCAAAAAGGAAGGTGTCGGTATAGTGATCCACAAGCAATGTAAACTGCAGGATTGTATGCCCACCCGCCTATTGGAGGGAAGACTGCTGATACTCAAGGGGACCCTGGACGGGGCAAGAATACTCCTGGTGGCACTATATGCCCCCAACCCAGGGCAGGCACCGTTCATATCGAGTGCACTCACTCGATACAAGAACTAGAGGCAGATATTTACATAATAGAGGGAGACTTTAATTCATGGGCTGATGAGGCTAGAGATAGGAAGACTATGGGGACAAAGAAGCCAAGCCAGGACACCTGGGACGTACACTAGCAGCCCGTGGCCTGATCGATGTTTGGAGGGAGCAGCATCCAAGGGAAGAGGGCTACACCTTTTACTCCATCCCCCACCATACGTACACCAGGATAGATTATCTTCTCATTAACAAGGACAAGGGGCGAGAATGAACCACAGTGAAATTAGGCCGGTGGGCTGGACCGATCATGACATGGTACTTATGTCCCAGATGTCACAGGGCTTCATAGGCCATATAGCAGCTGGCGTTGCAACAAGACCCTTTGGAAAGACCCCCTCTATGCCAAACAACTGGAGGAGGCGATCACAGAATATTTTGAGCTAAATGATAACGGGGAAGTGAACAGTGGGTGCTCTGGGATGCGGGGAAGGCAACGTGGTGGGGTCTGCTCATCAGAGAAGGGGCAAGACTTAAAAGGGTGCGGAACCTCAGAGAAGTGAAATTGAGGAGAGAAATAGTGGAAGGGGAGGAGAGTATGCATGTGACAGAAGGGGATGTAGAGGCAATCAGAGAGCAGATACGCTCCAAAAGAGCCAAATTGAAAGCGCAAGGACTGGGAGAAACCATGTGGAAATGGAGGTACCTCAAGCAGAAATATTACGAGAAAGGGGACAAAGCAGACGTGCTGCTGGCAGCGAGGCTTCGAGCACAGAGGGCGGAAAGATGGGACTCACCCAGAGAGATAGCAGAGGGGTTTTCCCAGTATTACGAATCTCTCTACAGCTCAGAAACACAGGGCAGTGAAAATGAGGCAGGGGAATAACTGGACGGGATAGAAATGAAAAGGCTCACCAATCTGGAGAGGGAGCCCTTGGAAAGCCCCATAACAATAGAAGAGGTGCAAGAAGCAATATCCCGTCTCCCCAACGGGAAAGCCCAGGGGGAAGATGGATACACGGTAGGCTTTTGCAAAAAGTTCTCGGGGATCTCCACATGGTCCGACTGTACAATCATATTCAGGAATCGGGAAAAGCCTCAGACACCTTCAGCAGTGACTTGATATCAGTAATCCCTAAAGAAGGGAGGGACCCTACCCAGTGTAAGTAATATCGTCCCATCTCATTACTGACTGTTGATGAGAAGATATTTACACACATACTGGAAACGCGTTTCAAGGGAAAAATGCAGCGGATAATACACCCAGATCAGATCGGATTCATAGTGGGAAGGCAGGGCCCAGAAGCGGTCAGAAAGACACTTGACCTCATGGAGCACATAGTTGGGAATCAGGGGGACAGGAAAAAGCATTCGAACGAGTAGAGTAGGGATTTCTGATCGCAGTGTTAAAGAAAGTAGGGGTGGGGCAAGAGGATGTTCAGAGCTATTCAAGCCATTTATACGGGTCCCAAGGCGAGAGTGGTGGTGAATGGGGTGAGATCCAGGGAATTTGGGCAACGAAGGGGCACTAGGCAGGGCTGCCCACTCTCCCCGCTCCTCATCGCACATGTGATGGAGTCCCTGGGAGAGGAGATACGGAGTGATGTGCAGTTGAGGAGGATAAGGGTGGGAGAGGTTTCCCACAAACTAAGTATGTACGCGGACGATATTATGATATATCTTTCGGTGGTGAAAGAGGCAGTGCCAAGTGTCCTTCGGGTAATGGAGGGATACAAGAGATTGTCGGGTTTTAAAATAAACGTTCAAAAATCCACCCACCTCCCACTGGAAGAGGTAACAGATAGGAGAAGAAGGGAATGGGAAGGGCTCGGGATACAGAGGAGGGCAATCTTAGATATCTTGAAGTGAGGATCCCCAGAGAGCTGCACAGATTGTACGATGAAAATGCCCCTCCCCCCCTTCTGCATCAACTCTTTACAGATCTGGATGGCTGGGCAAAACTGACCATTTCGTGGTTGGCACACCTAAATGCACTTAAAATGGTCCTCCTCCCTAGGGTGCTATACCTATACCAGGCACTCCCAATAGATCTGCCAGAAGCACACTTCGGAGAACTAAAAAGGCGAATGACGCGATTCCTCTGGGAAGGGAAAAAACACACAGTGGCCTATAGATTGCTAGTGCAACCCAAGGAGAAAGGTGGGGTGGGACTCCCGGAAATGCGTACATATTATAGAGCAGCCCAGTTTAGAGCTCAGATTCCCCACCTGAGGGAAGTTACGCAAAAGCAGTGGGTGGACATAGGAAATCACGTGTTCCGATCGGTGACACACGGAGAATGGTTGTGGGCACCACGAGAAGCCACTCCGGCCAAGGTACGGAGGCACAGGATCCTGGGCCCACTCTGGTCCCTTTGGAGAGTTAAGAGGGAAATGGTGGGAGTAACAACGTGGCCCTTGCCCCTAAGCCACATTTGGGCACCCCCATAAGAGAATGGATCCCCGGCCATGAGAGATTCCAGAACTGGTTCGAGAGAGGAGTGGAAAGGTGGGGCAAGTCCTGAAATAATATGTATTTATAGAGCTAAGTGAGCTGTAGAACAGAAGAGGAGAGGAGAAGATCTCGGTTTTTAAATGCCTACAACTCAAAGGGGTGCTGTTGTCTAAGGATTGGAAAGAGAGCCTACTAAAGGGAACTAACACGCACAGAGAGAGTGTTGGACACGGTGAAAGGGACAAGAGGCCTCATCTCTGCATTATACCAGCCTCTACTGGAAGCACAGGGAGGAGATATAGAGAGATAGACAGGAGGAAGTGGGAGAAAGACATGGAAATAGAAATGAAAGACAGTGGCAAAGACTGTTTGAGAATGCCCACCGCACCTCATTAGCTTGCCAATGTAAACTCCACGGATTGAAACTGTTGTATAGATGGCAATGGGACCCAGCGAGACTACCACAAATGTTCCCGGGGGTAGATCCTCAGTGCTGGAGGGGGTGTGGACAGAGAGCAGACTACTGGCATATGTGGTGGGCGCGCAACAGGGTGCAGAGATATTGGAAGGGTATCCTGGGCTGGATAAAGGAGCTAGACAGGGTGGATAGACAATTTGACACTTTATTGATGTTATTCGGGATACAGGTAATGAACGGGGACTGGGTTAACCTCCCACATATGCTGCACTTTTTGCTACTGGCGGCGAGGGCAGGCATAGCGGGAGGTTGGAAAGGAGCGACGCTCCCTAGCGAAAGGCAATGGGCTGCCAAAGCATTGGACATATACAGAATGAACAACTCACCAGACAGATACATGGTCAAACGCCCTTCCTGGGAAAATATGACCCAGAGAGGCCTCAACTAGGAGACGAATAATAGCCCCGGAAGACCCGGGGGGAATGAAGTACTGCAAAGGGTCTAGAAAACAGGGGAAGAGCGGGGGGATGTAATGGCGGATGGGGGTGGGGGAGGAAGGCACATAATGGATTAAGGTTTGGCCGTCATGGACCTCAGAGGGGGCAGGAGTAGACGATCAGAGAATTCAAGGAGGACGTGACGTGAGGACCCCACAGAGGAGGGTCCCAGAGAACGATATGCTCCTCTCACCCAAAGAGCCTAATTTGTTTGTGTGGGGGGGGTTGGAGGGGAGTTTGCAATCAGGGGGCGTGGTTGGGGTGATTACGTTTTCTAGGAAAAGTAAAAATTCTCACATGGTGCGAAACATAAGTGAATGGCTTACAGTAACTCGATGTACGTTAACCATGTTGATTCGCTAACAAAAACAATTTGGAAAAAAAAAGACAGAGCACGAGAGCACACTTTGAGCAAGGCTGAACGCACAAGGAAGCAGCTGTTCTGGGACGGCAGTTCAAGCGAAGGAGAAAGGTGGTGGAAAACGAATGGGCGAGAAAGATGGAAATGGCCCTTGCGCTTTTCAGCCCAGACCCACAAAGCCTTCGATGAAAGAATCGTAGGACCGGGAATCACAGGTACACAGGGCCCTCCCACACTGATAGCCAGAGCGGGGAAAAGAGCTTGCCGCTGTGGTACCGTCCTTGACTCCAGTGGAAGAAAAGCCAATGAGTTCAGAGTCAGAGGAAACTGATAGTCGACCGGACTGTGTTAAACTCAAGGTTGCAGTGGCAACATTTGTGTAAAGGAAAGAAAAAATAGACAAAGGTCTTTTTGTGAACAAGTGAGGCATCAGGGAAAGAGTGGGCTGTCGCAACATGGGCGCTCATTCAAAAGATTGTAACGAATGCCCTACTACTGAAGAACGAGGATATGTCGAATTGAGGACACTGGAAGAACAAAGAGGTCCTAGGTGAGACCGGTGTGAGATGTCAAAGTGGACATACAATGGTCAAGTCAAACCCCTTGTACAGTCGAAAGTCTTTGACACGTTGTGAACTGAAAAGCTAAAGGGAACTACATTGTGGTAACAAATGTGAACCCGACTGAGGGATGTCAACAGTGTGACGTTGGCCTGAGCTCGATTGAGGGAGGCTGACATTGTGAAAGGGATTGAAGCCCAGCTGAGGGGGGATCCTCGAAGAACCGTTTGTTGTTTGTGATACATCAGATCCTCTGAAGCAAGAGACTTTGCTTAAAAGAGACTTGGGCACAGAAGGCCCTGATATTGGAAAAGACACCGCGAGTTAGGTCCGGAAAAGCCAGAAGTGTGCTGTGCTCGAGAGTCCCACCTTGTCCCGTGCTTCAAACGTGGGGAAGGGAGACCCGACCATAGCGTACCATCCTGACTTATCATTTTGTGACAATTCTTTCTTTTCTTATTAACATTATCCCACACTCTTTTGTAGCATAGCTGTAAGGATTGGCAATAGCTTTTTCTTAGTATAGGCCCTTTTTATTTGACTAGTCTCCACTAGGTCTGTATTATTATTTGATGGTTGTAGCTTTCTCCCATCTTAGATTTAGGTTTAGGCATTTCTCTCACCCATTTTTACAGTTTAATAAACACCCTTGAACTGTGATCACTTGTGTCTGTCTTACATTGATACTATTCCTTCCTTACATTGTTCATCAGCACATGAGACACAATAGTGGTAGGAGGAGCGGCAGTGCTGTTTTTCCCAAATATAACACACCATCTCTGATTCCCCAGGCTGCGAGCCAGGACTTGTAGCTTTGAACTTGGCTTTGCCTTGTATCTTTGTTCTGGGAATTTGAGAGGAGTGAAGGCCTCAGTTCATCTGTGTCTGGAGTTTATGAATAGCCCCTGTTCTTCAACAAGAAGTCACTTCTTGCCCAGGTTTTAATTATTCTGCTCACCTTTTACTAGGATTTTAGCCTATTTTAATGCAGGTGTCTTTACCCTCCTTGTCCACTGGAGACTTGTTCAAGCTACTTTTCTTCCACTATTAAGCCTTAATTAATGAGCGCATGGTCTTCAAGGGCTGTTTATTTGTGTACTTAATCTAAGACAAATATGTCTTACGCATGTGAATTGTTATCTTCTGTTCTCCTCTGTGCTATTCCAAACCTCCGTTTTCTACCGTAACCTCTGTAGGAGTTGTGCAGCTACTGTCTGGCTTGCTTGGATATGTGCTTTTAGCTGATTTAGCAAGTCTACTCTTCCTGCAGCCTTGAGGCTTCTTTGATGCTTCCCATTGACTCGAACATGGCTGCGCCATCCATTTTATCATAAATGGCCACTCGTTACTGTTGCATCTCTGCGTTAAGCAAGCTTTATGTGTATTTGTATGCATCTTGCGCTACAGTGTATGCATTGATTATATGTTTTCTAGTGTCTATTGAATGCAGGTAACATTCTTCATGTGTAAATGCATTTTGACCTAGTGTCTGTGTATCTTTGCGGTGAGCGCATGTCTGCTACATGCCTAATTTATTTATTTATTTTTTACATTTGTATAGCGCACACGCAGCCCACAGACATGGTGGCGCTGTTACTTGAGGGGAGCTTAGTTACAGGGAGGTACAGGTGGGTTATACATTTTACATGTTTTATATTGATATAATATAGCTGAAGTTACAAGCAAATTTGCAAGTTTACAGTAGATGTGTTACAAACACATTTGCAGGTCAAGCGAAGAGGGAATGCATCTACATGTGTCAATTTCAGCAGTGATGCCACTTGCTTCCATCATCATCAGTTGCAGCATGTCCATGTCTGCTAGAGCTTGCAGATTCATCTCTTCTTCGATCGCTCCGCAGTAAGGTCAGTAGGGTTGTCTTAGTGAGTTCTGTTTCTCGTTCATGCAGTATGGCAGTGGAGACAGGACAGATGCTATAAATGATGCACTCTTTTCATTCCTATGGTATAGAGGCGGGGAAGGGCAGACTCTATGAATGACACATTCATCTGTCTGTCCCCTGAATGTTTCTTGTGTTCATCCACACTCCTGGTCATATAGCAGCACTCCCCATCAGGTTTGCAGAATACCCAACGCCCACGTAATTTCGAAGGGTCCCGAGGATAAAAAAATCTAGAGCCTGAAGGGCCGATATGACTTTGTCTTAGGTCCAAGCGAAGTAGATCATCGGTTTGTGTGCACTTGTGCATCTTTGTGTCCACGTTAATCACTATTTTCATCTCTGCTGCCTTTTTAGCCGTCTTCTTGCATTGGCTTATATCTATTCTCAGGACACAAAATCCTAGCAGTGCTAACTGGTACCTTGAATGCATTAGCCAGCCAGGAGGGGATCCAGGAGAATAGGTAAGAGACCCAATCATCGTCATGCTCTACTTTATCCACCTCCTCTGCCATCCTGGTGTGGAGACCTGTTAGCAGTGTTATGGCCTCTGTGAGGGTCCCATTTTATCCATCGTGAGCAGGCATGTCAGTACAGCAGGACGTGCCAATTTTTTTGTATATGCCGCCCTTCATGGCTATCATCAGATCAAGGACATACCTGTTTTAAAGTGTCATAAGCCTCATTGCTCTCAACTCTTCCTTTATAGTGTTAAAGCCTTTACATGTTGAGTTAATTGTTCTTAACAGTTCCCAGTGGGTAATCTGCAACCACTTGGCATTTGCATGCATGTGCACCCCAGGAGAAACAGAGACAAAGAACATTTCGGTCCTACTGAACAATCTATACTCATATGGTATTTCATCAAGTGCCTCTTCCATTTTGTCTAAGATATAATTGCTACTTCTCTTTGCTCGTTTAAGTTTTAGGATCTCCTCTTATGTGTGAGTCCATTTTAGGGAACTCTGTTATGTGTACATCACTTTCGGACACTACTACAATGGGTATGCTTATCAGCACTATGGAACTCAGCCCACCACAATTCAGGGGAAGCATCATATATGCTCTGCACCCACAAGCCCAATAGTGGTCCATCAATATGGTGGCACCAATTTTCACATCAAAAATGGGTTTTCAACCTTTGCTTTCTGCTACCATGACAGGGCTAGTATTTGTGAAGCACAATGTGTCATTTATCAAGGAAATTTTGGGTAGGGACCCTGCTTCATCATCTACCCATGGGAGAAGTTTGGAATATTTGGTTCATTCATTGGGCCTCATTTCGACCCTGGCGCTAATGGGTTAACAGCGCCGTAAAAGGCTGCGGCGCCATTAACCCATTAGCGCCTTACTACGAGGTCCCTTTGCGGGACCCAACCTGAACGGCTGGTGTAAACAGCCGTTAAAGTAGGGACCCGCAAAGGGACCTTGGTGCTAAGTACGGTACCGCAATTTGCGATACCGTACTTAGCGCCTTCCCCAGTCCCATTGAGCCCTATGGGGCAAAAATGAGAATGGGGAAGGGCCAATGTTCAATGGGGAATTACCGCCCTGCCAACCTTGGAATGGGGTGGTAATTCCCCATTGAACATTGGCGGACTCGTTACGATACCGGCACCAACCATGGTGCTAATAGCGCCATGGTTTAGCGCCAGTATCGTAATGAGGGCCATTGAGACATTTATCATTTGCATTCTGCACTACTTCTACTGCCACTGACAGGAGTGCTTGTGCTTTACACCCCATCCTACCCTCAACCCATCTGGCTGAAGTGTATAACTGTCCACATATTAGTAACTGGCGTCCCTTCCAGCATCCTGGCAGCCCTTCTGTTATGCTCACCTGGCTCCCACAGAGGCGTCGATCTGAACTGGACAGCTGCGGTCTCCACCAATGTGACGCGTAGGGCCGAGATGACGGACTGGACTGGCCCACCTAGCTTCGTTTGCTTGGCCCGTAGGAATATTCTTCTGCAAATGGAGAAAGGGGATTAACCACCCGTGGAGTTGAGCGTAAATCCCCCCCACCCCCGCTGTTCTCCCCACAGATCACCTTTAATGTCCCCTCTTATAGTCTCACCTGATGGTTTGAAAAGATGAGCTCTCCATCCTGCATTGAGCACAGGGGCGCGTTGATAACCAGTTGCTTCACTGGCTCGAAGGAATTGGTGAGTTCCAGAACAATATTGACTCAGAAAAGTATGTAGTTCGTAAGAGTTCACATGTCTGACTTTCACTCTCGTCCGATTCCTTGCAGTTTGAAGCTTGACCCCAGCGAAGAGTTTCTCGTGGTAGCTGACGAAGTTCAGGTAAGGATTTGGCTTATCCTACACAGTTCAAGAAAATAAGGCCAGAATGTAACCTGTTGCTTGCTCCCTTATTCAGGTGTGGAGAGAAAATATGAAGTTCGGGGAATAATGCCTCCGGCGGTAAAATTAGGTAAGTCTATTGTGGTGAGAAGAGTTCCCCTTGTTTGTCCCTTTGTCTCACCTTGTTGTCCTTTTGTTCCCCTTAGGGGCCGGGGTACGGCGAGGATGCAATGTAGACTGCGCCGACCCGTGAAGAGGAATAGTACCCCCGGCAGTAATCAGGTAAGTCTATGGGGGTAGTTACTATGGCCTCTGTTTATTCCCTTGGCTCACCTTTGCTGTTCTTGTGTTCCCCTTAGGTGCCAGAGTGTGGCGGGAACGTGCAGAAGGATGCAGTGGATCGTGAGGATGCTGCGAAGGCCGGTGAGTTCAGCATGGCGCTGCAGCAGGCGAGGCGGTGCGTGTAAAATGCTTCTTTCTTCCAGCTCGAAGGCGCAGTGGATCCGGAATTCAGGTAAGGATCGAAGGTTTTGCTCTTATTCTAACCTCTTCTCCTTCTGTTCCTCCCTTTTTCTAGGAGCTTCAGACTCGAGGCGGGCGTGGCAGAAGACTGGATGCAGGCTTGCAGACACGGTGAACGTTACGCTGCTGGATGCGGAATAACACGAAGCGTGTGCTGCTCTTCGGGCGTGGTTTAAATAGCCTCCAAAGTAGTCCCAGGGAAGTATTCCTCCCCAGCCCCACTCGAGTAAAAAATAATCCCTAGGCAAAATAGTCCCTTCCAAGCCCTATTTAGCTTGGAGCTCTGCAGCATGGTCTGCATCTGGTAAGCTTGCAGCATGGTCTGCATCAGGTAAGTTCTACTCTATGAGCCTGGCACCTATGGCGCCAGAACTGCCTCTCCATATGAGCCTGGTGCCATAGGCGCCAGGACCGCACCCAAACAGCCCCTAGCAGGGGTTTTTGGGCTTGCTCAAAATAACGTGATGCCTGCTTCTGGGGTTGCTGGACCTGGTCTGGTTCCCCGGGGGTAGGCATCATGACACCTCCTATCTCCTTTCCTATAGCATTTGGGCATTGCAACCATTTTCTGACGCACTGTTGCAGAGTCTCCTTTATGTGGGCCATCTAAAACGTATTGTATCACCTTGTTTTTCATCTTTGGGTCATCCAACATAGCTTTAGTTGTAGTTGTTATTGTTTATTTGTAAATCGCTTATACACAAGTGAAGTGCTTCAAGGCAGGAAGGGAACAAGGGAATACAGTCGTCATTCTTAGGCCTTGAAGATTCAGAATGATCAAACAACACAACTAGCATACTTGGCCAGAGGCATATCTACTAATGTAAGTGCTTGACAAAGAGTTGCGGGGGAGGACATACAGAACAATAAACTACAGTACTAGGCCTGGCGACATTTCAGATTGATTTTGGTCATCAAATGCACCTGTGCTTGTGTATTTCAGGCAACAACCAAGCTAGGGAAGGAGACAAAGGGAGGACAGGACGGACTAACTCGCTAGGCCTAATACATTCAAGGTCGTGCAAGTGCGCAGAAAGGGGAAGTGCAATGTAGGGGGACAAGTGCGCCCAGTCCAGCAGTGGCCTAGGTTAAGGTTAAGTGCGGTGTGGTTGCCCCTCTTATGGAGCATATTGCAGTAGTGCCAAGCAGAGTGCAGGGTCCCAGAGGCAAATGCAGGACTGGCGTGGAAGCCTGGGACACGTGAGGCTCTGGAAGTGTACCAGGTGACCAGTCAGAGAACTGAGCAGGTTGGGGGAAAGGAGGGAAGGAGGAGAGAGAAGAGTAAGGATGTTATCAGGGGAGAGGAGCACTGGAGAGGTGTGTCCCTGGGCTTGAGGTTAGGGATAAGTCTTGCGGTTCTGTTCTGTATACGTTGAAGAGGTCAGAGAGTAGAAGTAGGGAGATTGAGAAAGAGACTGATACAGTAGTCCAGTCTGGAGAGAACCAGTGTTTATGTAACTGTCTGCATAGGGAAATGTGTCTTTTGAAATCCATCGTAGAGTAGCCCAATTCCCCTCAAACTGCCCTCTAGTTGTGCAGATTGCTAAATGAGTTAGGTAATGGGCATCATCTGCAGGTACTTCTGTGGCTACAAATGTCCTGTAAGCGCTCATAGAGTAGGGAATGAGAGAACACACATAGCAGCTCTCACCAGATGTCCCTCTCCCCACCTGGGTCATGTGCTATGTGAGGACCCTGAAGGCATCCTCCCATCTACTCCCCTTGGGTCTTCCTCTCAGGTGGCCAGGGAAGGGCCATCGCTCTTGAATACCAACCATGGGGGTGGAGGGTCCCTGGGCAGTGGAGGAAAGGTGCCTTTAGGTGAGGCATGGTATCTCCCTTTCCCTTATCAGAATACAGCCTTCCCTCCCTCTACCTTTTGTAGGTTATTAGCAGTCTGCCCCATTGTCACACACACCAACTGTCCCATATAGATATCCCTTTAAGACTGGGATGAGGAAGAGGCAACTAGGAGTAATGCACACTACCATCTGTGCACACCACTTTGGCACTGGGACAAGGAAGAGGACTGTAGGACACTACTATAATGGTCAGGCATGTCCCATTGGCAAAAGTAATGGTGGTCAGCCAAATTACTTGCAGCTACAGTCAATTGTCCTACAGGTGGATTTAAGGAGAAATCAGCGACTGAGCAAGAGAGATCCAGCTAAAGATCCTGCTCAGAAGGAGGATGCAGTAACCCAATGTGGAGCACGCAGAAGAGTGACCGGACCGGTGCAAAGGACGCAGAATGCTGCAGGAAAGCAAGAAAGATGCTGAGGCCAGAACAAGCCACAAGAGGGTCAAGAGAACTGCAGAACCCTGAGCCGCATGTCCCAGAGTGGAGCTGGAGGACACAGAAGTCTCCCATATGCCGGCGACAGCAGCTGGAAGGTTCGGAAGAGGCGAGCGCTGCCCGCCGGAGCTCATGGTATGAGAGGGGAGCGAACAAGAGCCGGAGAGGAAAGCAAAAGCACCCGGAGGAGCGGCCATACATGGGTGAGTGACAGAGCGGGATGACTCATGCCAGTGAGCTCCAGGAGCTTGGTGTGGGCAAAGGAAGATGCTGATCGAGTGAAATCATGTAATGAATGGGTCTGGAGACCAAATGGACAGTATTGAAAACCAAACAAGCTGCAAAGTACTTAATAAGTTATTCAATACCGAACGAAGGAAAAGATGGACAAAATATATGAAATACTGCATGAGTGATGAATATTTATGATATAAGTGAAAACAAGTAGAAAGCCTTTATGAACAATGTGAAAGTGCAAGCTAAGTGAAGGCCAGTGATGAGAGCCTATGAAGCAAGTGAAACGCAATCGATGAGCACTATGGGATAGTGTGAAAGCAAGATAGTGACAAGGAGAAATACCACAAAGGGAAGTGTGTGAAAGTCACGTGTTGCCAGAGTCAAAAGACTGTCAAAGTGAAACAGAAGTGCAAATGGACTAATGACACAGATGCCGAAAGGAAACCTGTGTTGGCAAGGAAGTCCAATGAGAGTCAATGGATATTACAAAGTGCCAAGCGTTATCTGTTGGGTGACCTGTGATGGGTGGCCGACAACTGCGCCTAGACTGAGTAACCCCTACTTGGAGTGAACCAAGGAAAGTCAAGAGGCTAAAACTGTTATGCCTGACAAATGTTCAAGTGACTAAAAGAAAGGCTAGTTAAGAGAATTGTTTAAAGCCTGAAAGGTTACAAAGTGGATTTGCTAAGAAAGTTCTGTTGACTGTGAATTGGAAGCCACAAGAGTTGTATACTTGGGGAAGGGAACCCCGAGATTTTGGAACTGTGTTGAACTTGGGGAAGGGAATTGTGGAACTGTGTTGAACTTGGGCAAGGGAACCCCAAGGTCTTTCTATGGAACTATTTTGAACTTGGGGAAGGGAACGCTGAAAGTAGGCAAGGAGCTGGAAGAAGCTCAGAACTTAATTTTGAACACTGTTTCTTTGGTTGCCGACATCCCTACACATTGTATATGGTTTAAGTTACTTACCTGTAACTGTTGTTCTCCAGCATGGGTCTAGCATGGATTCACATGCTCATGAATATTCCCTGTCGTCAGGCTGAAAATCCTCTGTAAAAGAAAAAACAGTTTCACTTTCACTTGCTAACTGTATTTCTCCTTTAAACCAATCACTGTCCTCTGGGTCATATTACCCCCATCTAATGACAGTCCTCTCCCCCTCATCTGGCAGCCATCTTCATATTTGTATAAGCACGTAAAGTGGCAGTATGACCAAGAATAGCCACACAGGAGTAGGAGGGAGGGTTTGCATCTGAATCCATGCCACACTCATGCTGGAGAACAATAGGTGCAAGTAAGTAACTTAAACCTTCTCCACCATGGGGTCTGGCATTGATTCACATGCTCATGAATAACAAATAAATAGCAGTACAACATTACAAAACCACAGGAGGTGGCAAGGCACTACAGAAGCAATGGCACTTACCCCTGGAACAGATCCCCTCAAGCAAACAGGTTGCGGAGCACTGCATGGCCGACTCTGAACTCCTTCCTGAAATCCCTGTCGACACAGTAGAATTTCGTGAAGGTGTGTGTGGCGCTCCACGTAGCAGCCCTGCAGATGTTGGGCAAGGGCACACCCGACAGGAACACCATAGTCACTGTAATCACTCTAGTGGAGTGGGCTATCGGACAGCCGGGCAGCAGTCGTTTAGCCAACCGACGACAGTACGTGATGCAGCCGGAGAGCCATCTTGAAATGGAAGTCTTGGACAAGGCCTTCCCATGGTTCACAGGACCAAAGTTCACGACCAGCTGTGAAGTCTTCCGAAAACTCTTAGTGCGTGTGACATAGAACTTCAAGGCACGAGCAACGTCCAGCGAGTGCAAGGCATTTTCCGCTGGTGACAAAGGTTTTGAGGTGGAACTCTGATGGAACCTTTGGCATGAAGAAGGGGTGTGTACGTAGCACCACCCGTGATTCATGGAATGTCAGGTGTGGTTATTTGCAGGATAGGGCCTGGATCTCACCTACCCTTCTGGCAGAGGTAATGGCCACCAGGGAAGCTGTTTTCCATGAGACAAACTTCAGTGGGCCTGATGCAAAGGGGGGCCCCCCCATGAGCCTCGCCGGAGCCACGTTGAGTTCCCACACTGGGGCAGGAGCCTTCACCGGCGGGAAAGATCTGAAAACTATGAGAAACTCCTTGATGAGTCGGTGGGACAAAAATGAAGATCTCCCTGGGGGCCTGTTGTAGCGGGAGATAGCCGCCTAGCCGCCAGATGTACATTGATAGAGGCATGTGCCAGTCCGCCCTTAGCCAAGGATACAAGTATAGCAGGATCTGTGGGGATGTGACCCTCAAAGGGGTTGTCTTCTGTGACCAGCCCCACATAGCGAAACACTTCCACTTGTGACCGTAGCACTTCAAGGTCGATGACGCCCTGGCTTTGGCGAGGACCTCCCTGCAGTCCGCTGGCAACTCATATACTTCAAACTCTAGGGCTGTAGGAGCCAAGCCCTCAGGTTAAGTGACCAGAGTCGACACTGACAGGCTGAAAAGGTCCAGGGAACCAAATCTGCCTCGGCCACACCGGGGCGATGAGTATCATCCTGCATTAGCACTGTCTGAGTTTGTTGATGACTCGTAGCAGGAAAGGAAACAGAGGAAACACGTACATAAACAGGCCTTGCCAAGGGAAGGAGAACGCATCCCCCAGGCTCCTCGGTTGGTGGAATCTGCTAGCAAACCTCTGGTATTTGGAGTTTGCCGCCATTTCAAACAGATCGATCTGGGGCCTGCCAAAGTTCCCACTCATGGCAGGAGCGTAATTCCCTGCTGAGGGAGTCTGCGATGGTGTTCTTGACTCCCGCTAGGTGAAGAGGGATCAGGAACATCCCTTGTCCGATAGCCCAGTGCCACAAGTCCTGCGCTTCCTTGGAGAGCGCTGGGGACCGAATGCTTCCCCGTTTCCTGATGTAAAACATGGTGGTGGTGTTGACCGTGAAGATCCTCACCAACTTGCCCCTCAGAGACGTAAGGAACGACTTGCAGGCCCAGAACACTGCCCATAGCTCGAGGATGTTGATATAGAGATCCTTCTCCGGCAGCCAAAGGCCTCTGGCGTGCACACGTTCGGTGTGAGTTACACAGCCTTCCAGGGATGCATCCGTGGTGACCATCTCCTGGTAAGGGGGGTTTTGAAATCTCGTGCACTGGGCGATGTTGGAGCGGATGCCCCACCATCATTTTGCCCGACGGAAGTCGCCATCGAGAGGGATCTTGTCCGTGAAGCTTCCGGACACCTGTATATAGCAAGCATCCAGGAACTCCTAAAGGGGTCACATTTGCAAACTGCAGAGCCAGATGAGGTAGATGCAGGAAAACATCATGCCCAGTAACAACTTGATGGTCCGCACCATGGCTGTCTTTGTCGACGACAGTCGCTTCATCTTTCCTAGAATGGATGCTACCCTCTCTTCTGAGGGCGACATCAGGCAAGACACCGTATTGAGTCTGGCGCCCAGGAACATTGCGTTCTGCAATGGTGTTAAGCAGCACTTGGGATATTGATGGAGAATCCCTGATCCGTCAGTAGCTGGATGGTCGTCTCGTGTGTCCGAGGGCCAGCTCCCGCCAGCGGGCGCAAATGAGCTAGTCATCCAGGTATGGGTAAACATGCTTGCCCTGTAGATGTAGATTAGCAGCCACCGGTGCCAGTCATTTCATGAACACTCTGGGGACCTACTTCAAGCTGAAAAATAGAGACTTGAACTGGTGGTGCTGTCCCTGCACTACAAAACATAGAAACTTCCGATATTTCTCGTGAATGGAGACGTGGAAGTAAGCGTCCTCCAGATCCAATGTCGTCAAGAAGTCTCCTTTTTGCAGCTGGCCAGAGCATGTGTTGCAATGTCACCATCCTGAATTTTTGGGAGCTTTGGGTCAGATGTCATAGGTCTAGGATGGACTTCCAGCCCTCTGACTTCTTTCTGACCAGAACGTATCTGGAATAGACTCCAGAGCCCCAGAGCCGTTGGGGAACTAGATCTATTGCCCCTTTTCACAGCATGGCATACCTCTACCAGGAGCTGAGAGATGTGCTGCTCCCGACAGGTAACCAGAGGGAACAGCGGATACCTGCATTGAAATTCCAGGGTGTTTCCTTGGGCAAGAGCGTTCAGCACTCATCTGTCAGTGAACTTCTTCTGCTCGCTGAAGAACTTCGTCAGCCGGCCTCCCACCGGGGTACACGAGTGGGGGCCCGATGTCCTGGCCAGTTCAGACTTGCTTCGGTGCCGGTGTCCTGCCCTGCAGGCGAAGGCGACGATGCTCTCCGCTACCATAGTCCTGGGAATGGCCTCTGTAGGCTTCCTGAGTTATGGATCTGGAAGGATGACGGTACGATGAGGAAAAACCTTTGGAAGACCTGCTCAACTTCCCCTGGAGGAGCGAAAAGAAGAGCGGTGCTGCTGGAGAGTGCACAGGGAACGGGCCATCCCCGTATATGCTTTGATGGCCTGAAGAGACTCGTTGAAGACCTTCCCAAATAAATTCTCTCTGTTGGAAGGGCATGTCCAGGACCTTCACCTGGACCTCCTGATGGAAATTTGCAGCCTTCATCCAACCTTAGCGAAAAAGGCAGCACTGTTCCCCATCTGCCGGAACTCTGTGTCTGTGATGTCCAAAGCCACTGTGATGGCGTGATCAGAAGCTACATCCCCTTCCTGGAAGAGAGTGATTGCCTCCATTCTCTTATCGTCAGGGAAGAACTCCAGAATAGGCCCCAGCATGTACCACAACTCCCTGTCGTACCTGGCTAGGATCGCCAGTGCTTTGGTCAGCTTCATAGTGGACACTGCAGTGTAAATCACCTTCTTTCCCATGGCGTCCATCCTCTTTCCCTCACTGTCCGGAGGGACCGAAGACGACAAGGACGGGTTAGCTGATTGTTTCCTCACGGCCACCGATACCACCAAATCCGGCGATGGCTGTGACCTCAGGCATCTGGGTGCAGAGTCTGGCACCCGATACTTCTCCAGTTTATCCCATTTGGCTGGAGCTGTGCAAGGGTTCTTCATGAGGGCCAGGCCCTCTTCTGACACATCATCCAGAAGGGGTAGCACCATGATCGTCTTCCTCTTGACCTCAAGCCTGTGGTACAATAAACCCTCCTTCTTGGTTTTCTCAGGCACAAGCTTGAATAGCTCGGAGGCTCTGGAGATAATGGAGTGGAGCGATCCCACCTTATCCGCTGGAGACACCCTATGTGGAGCCTTCAAATGTGCAGTCTCACCGTCCGCTGCAACAATATCCTTGTCATCTGGTGTTGTGGTCGTCTCTGTCCCTGTACCCATGTCTGGGTATACTGGGGGAGAAGGGACCTGAGGTGGTGGTGGTGGGGGTGTCGGATGATGCATCCTCTTCACTGTAGATTGACCGGGGTCCTGGAGAACCACTGGAGCCCGGTCCGGGGCATCCTCGTTTGGATCTCTGACACCAATGTGTGCAGGGTCAACAGAATGTCCAAGGAAATGTCCCTCGGCTGAGATGGCAGGACTGGAAAACTAGGCCCTGCGCCCATGTCGCCGTCATCCTCCTCTTCAACATCCTCGTGGACCATGTGTAAGGACTTGAGATCTTTGTCGTCCATGGAAAAGACCTCCATGGCTTGGTCCACCACCTTGGAGAACTGTTTCGGGGCCAGCTCGCCCCCTTCCTTTTCTCCTCCCCCTGAGGGTCTTGAACCGGGGCCTGACCCGGTTCCCGCTTTCTGGCGTGCCAGGAGACTTTGCCAAAGTTACTGCAGCAGTGTTGCACCTTAGGGGTAGGGATACCTTCTGCACTGCAGGGTCTGCACCGTTAGCTGTCGTGGTAGTAGCAGTCACCGACAAAGTCTTAGCCTGTGCCGATTTAGCCTGCTTGGGCAATTAAGTCTTCTTCTCCTCTCTCCGCAGCTTCTCGATTTCTCAGGCAGTTTAGCTGGGGTAGATGATTTCCTTTTCAAGGAGGAGCTTGATTGCCAGCAGGTAATGGAGGCGCAGGGTGATGTCGATCACGCCCTATCCACCCGGGGGACTTGGACTTGCTTTTTTTGGCCTTGTCTTGAGCCCCCATGGATAAGGCGACCTCAAAGGACTTAGAAGACTGCTCCTCGGACCGGCCGGTCCTGGGTGAGGCATGACCCTGCTTGGAGCACAGGTCAGAGGCCTTGGCGTTAAGCCACTCCGCTAATCTTCTGTGCCTGTCCCTCGTTATTTTCTTTCTAGAACCCAGGGCATAGCTCGCACTCCACCTGCTTGTGGTCTGGATACAGGCAGTAGAGGCACTGCAGGTGCTTGTCTTCTACAAAGGCATTCCGTAGCCTGCAATTAGTGCAGGGCTTGAAGAGGGACCTTCCCTCGTTCTTCTCATCCGTCATGGTCGGAGGGCACGAAGTAAGCCCGATGGCCTTCTAGAATCTTTGACAATCTTCGCCCTTGAGGGGCACTGAAATTCACTGACAATGTATCCTCGCTGTCGGCAGATGGAGAAAAGAGCGCAAAGGCTCCTTTGGAACAAAAATAGAACCTTTTTCTGTAGAAAACATGAAAAAACGTAGAAGTAGCTCGGAGAGCAAACTCGAGGACTCCCAACACTGAAGCGTGCAGTATAAATCTGAAGATGGCTGCCAGAGGAGGGTCTTAGGGAGAGGACTGTCATTGGATGGGGGGAGTATGACCCAGAGGTTTAATTGATTTAAAGGAGAAATACAGTTTGTAAATGAAAGTTAAGCAGTTTTTTCTTTTACCGAGGATCCCCAGCCTGACTACAGGAATATTCATGAGCATGTGAATCCATGCCAGACCTCATGCTGGAGGAATTTAGTTGTGACGGCAAGTATAGGTTTTGGACACAGACAGACTTTTGAGTTGAAGTTTATGAAAAAGACTATCCCTAGCATAGGGCAATTTAGGCCTTACTCCATCCCGACATTCAATAAATAAACCTAGGATTTTAGAAAAAGTGAATCTGTTGTCTGTGTCTTACTTCTTGATGCCTTCACAGCTGATACTACAGATTAGCAATTAGAGCAGAGTCAGCCTTGTAGACATTCATGTGTCAAATTGATTATAAGCATTTCTTTTCAGTCTCTTCATGTGTTTAGTAGCGACAGAGAAAGGTTGGGTTATTGCTTCATCTAACATGGGAATGGGGATCATATTAGTATACACTGGTTTGGGTACATTATGAAGGACCAAGTCTCATAATGACAGAAGACTAAAGAAACAGCAGAAAGAAAGAAATGCAGCCACAATCATTACTGCTAGTCTGTGCATGTGCTGTAAGGGGGCTCGTCCGTTAAACGGTCTACGTGCCGGAAGCTTATATTTGACAAAATTAAAAAAAGAGACATTTTCTTCTTTTTTTTCTGGGTACTTTCACATTGCTTTCAAAACTGTTGATACCTTTCAAGAGAAACTGAACAATTGTAGCTTCAAGGATCTTTTTGATCTAGTCTTGGGATCTAATGAAAGAGCAATAAGCAGCACTCTATGTTGAAAGCACAATAGCGGTCTATTATAAAAGAGAGAATTGCATACAGTATCACTCTGGTAACATCGAACATTTGTATCTTCCTCCTAAAAGTGTGTGTTTTCTTATTATGCCAATAAAAGTTCTTGGAGAGAAAGTTCACTCGATCTGGTTATTCATTTGTGTAAAAAAGGACAGTGTATTATTCTTCTTTGGCTGCGTGTTGCTGTCTGATTCTTGTGATTGAATGCGTCTGCATCCTCGTCAGCTCTTCTTCGGCTTCAACATCTGACACTGGCTGCAGGGGGCTCTCGCCTTAGTAGGGTTTGATATCATAGAGATGGAGCCATGCACGTCTACCTTGGACTTTGACAGCAGTGGGAGTGACTTCTTCCACCACTTAAAGGCCCACTTAAGGGCCCTCAAAACTGGGTTCATGACTACTCTGAGTAAAATTATTTATATAAATCTTATCACCAGCATATAGGGCAGGGGGTTTGAGCAAGGTTTGTAAATCGACCTGTTGCCGGTCTTCCTCATTGTTCTTCGACCCTACCCGCCGATCTTGAAGCTGTTGAGACATAAAAGCAACACTTGCCGTCATAGCAGCCAGTTAGTCATGCATTTCAGATCCAAGAACAACAGCGGCACTATGGGTATCAGTTCACGCTCTAGTGGGAGGAGCAAGAGGTATATGCACACAGCTTCCCGTCACCAGCTTGTGAGGAGTCAGATGATGGTCTGAGCTGTGCTGATTGTGTAATGCAAATAGGGCTAAGGGTAGGCAATGGAGCCATCCTTTTTTCAGGGTCATTTTTTATTTGGGTATTGTCTCTTTGAGAAGGCTGTTGAGACGCTCACAGATCCTGTTTGGCTGCCGGTGATAAGTGGAAAAAAATATATGCTTAATACCCAGTAGGATTGTGATGTGCTCAAACAATTAATTTACAAAATGCGGTCCATTGTCAGACTGAAGGACTTTGCGCACTCCCCATTTAGGGAAGACCTCTTGCATGAGGAATTTTGCAGCACATGTGGTATAAGGAAGTGCGCACGGACCTGCTTCGATCCATCAGGGGAAAGGGCATACGACTACCAGCATGTATATCCATTACAACTTTGGGGCATATCCACATAATCGATATGCAAATGCTGTAAAGGTCTAGTAGGACAAGATATTGTTCCTCTCACTACTCGCAGCATGTGCACGGCCTTGAATTTTTGGCAAACTACACAATTAACAATGAAGGTAGCAACATGCTCAGTGAGGTTGGTTATAAACCAGTCTTCCGAGATCAGAGCTGCAAGACTCTCTTGTGTTGTATGCGCAGGAAAGTCAAGCTGCTCTATTGCTACTTTGAGTAATGCAAGGGGCATGATCAGTTCACTGGTGCAGTCATGTCACCACATTGCATTAGTGGGGGATAATGAACAATGCCTCCATTTCCACAACTCCTGCTCTTCTGTTGGCACGCATCCCTGCTATTCGGTTATCTGTGTTATGGGCAAGGATTTAAAGCCTTCTTTCATTACCAAGCTCGTGTGTGCTTAGGCTGTGTATAAAATTTAGATATTTCGGGAAAGTATGCTGCTTTTTTTGCCTATGTGTCAGCAGCTTCGTTGCTGCAGGGAATTAAATCTCCTCCTCTAGTATGGGCTACGAATTCACCACGGAAATGGCTGATGGGAGCTTTAGTGCATCTATGAGCCTGTCTAATAATGGCACATGCTGCACTGGAGTGCCGTCTGTGCGTAGGAACCTCTCCCTTTTCCAATGTGACAGGCCTGAATGCACTGCTGATGTCACTTAGGCGGAGTCAGAATACAGTGATTTCCTCATCCTCATACACTTCGAGGGCTACAATAAGCACTTCTAACTCTGCTGCTTGCGCTGAAAACTGTCTAGGCAATGTTGCACTCGCCACTACCTCGAAGTTTCCATTCTGTTTTAACTTTACCACTGCAGCGCCAGTGTGCCTTTTCCTTTGAAGTCAGGGCAATTGACAAGGAACCATCAATGAAGAGTACTCCTCCCCCTCTGAGGGCATTGAGGTATATTGTCATAATATTCAGTGTACTTGGTGCAGTCATGCACAGGATCTGCTTACTCTGCTATGAACGTTGCTGGATTCACTGCCCTACATCTGACTTTCTTTATCGCTGGGCTTGAGATGATCACTTCGTACCCAGATGCTCACTGTGTTGTCAATAAGCTTTTGGGTTTCTCAAGAATAGTGAACAGGACATGCTCTATGTATAACGTGACTTCACAGCCCATCAGGATTACGGACGATTTCTCGATGGCAAAGGCAGCTGCAGCCAAAAATTGTTCACAGGGATAATGGCCTCTCATCACAGGATCTAAGATTCCCACTGTAGTATACCAGTGGTTTGTGTCCCCAAGGTAGTCTTCTGTGTGAGCACTACTGTCATTACTACCCCAATCGAATGTGAGAATAGAAATAATTCTGCACTATAATCAGAGATCCCTAGAACGGGTGCTGTGCATATTGCTTTTTGTAATTTGTTGACTGCTTCTGTCATTTCACCTGTCCAGGCTACACTGCTGTTATCTTTTTGAGCTTCTTTGAGTCCTTTTAACAGGGGTCTGGTGTATGTACATTAATCAAAGACCCATGACCTGGAGTAATTGCAAAGGCCCAAAAAGTTGTTGTGTTTCCCTCAATGTCTTTGGCTAAGGTGTTTTCATGATTGCTTCAGCAGGGGTCACTTTTCTGCCCTGTTGAGATATTAGCTGTCTAATGTACAAACCCCCGGCCCCTGGCAATATTATAATTTCTCCTGGTCTACCTTGTATCCCTTGTCTGCCAAAACATTCATCAACTCTATTGAGTCTTTTCTGGACTGTTCTTCTGTTTTACTGCACACAAGAATGACATCCACATGGTATGATAAGTTATTTATAACGCATCTGTACACAAATGTTTCTAGGCACGACAAGACAAGGGAGGGAAGACAGAGGGAGGACAAGACAAATTATCTTACTAGGCCTTTTGTCATTCAGATCGTGCGAGCAGTGCAAGGGGCAAGGGATGTGGGATGTGCAAGAGAGAGGGCAGGGGAAAACAGGCCAGCAATTCTCTGTATAAGTGCAGCCAGGACAGCGCCTCTCTGGGTAGTGCAAGGAGACAGGGACTGTAGGGTTACAGTTACAGCCCCTAAGTTAATGGTAGGCCCAGAGGCAGTGCAAGGGTGACTGATCAAGAAAGAGCCTGCTACCCAGTGAGACTCTGAGGGTGGCCAAGCAACCAGTCGCAACAGCAAAATCTAGGTCCGGTAGGTCGGAAGGGAGGGATAGAGAGATAGAAAGAAGCAGAGAAGAGGAACGTTTTGGGCTGCTTCCGGAACATCAGGTGGTCCAGCTCAAGTTTGAGAGGCGCAGGGAGGCCGTTCCAGAGGGAGCCACCTGCAGAGGAGAGAGATCCACCCCCCACTCTCTGCCTGAAGAAGCATCGGACCCTTAGAGGGTTGGAGGTAGCTGAGTGAAGGGTTCGAGAAGGAAGGTATTTTGGAAGAGAGCGTTGAATTTAGTGCGGGCCCTTGTCACAGAAAGCCTTGTGGTCAATGCAAAGGGTCTTGAGTTTGATCCCTGCAGTCACCAGGAACCAGTGAAGAGACTTCAGGGCGGGAGAAATATGGTCCCTGGGCTTGAAGCAAAAGATAAGTCTTGCAGTCCTGTTCTGGATTAGTTGCAGAGGGCAGAGAGTGGAGGAAGGCAGATTGAGAAAGAGGCTGTTGCAGTAGTCCAGCCGAGAGAGAACCAGGGCTCTGGAGACAGCGAGCTTCTGGGGGAAGTGAGAAAGGGAAGAGTCCCTTGGAGGAGGTGCAGCTGGAAATGGGACTTCTTGGCGACGTCCGAGATGTGAGAAAAAGAGTGTGGAGTCGAAGATGACACCAAGGTTTTTTGCCTCACAGGAAGGCAAAGGAAGAGGGCCCAAAGCGGGCGGCCAGAGCGAGAGCGGGAAAGCAGGATCAGGGGTCCCAATGAGAACGATCTCCGTCTTACTGGCATTAGCAGAGGTCGTTGGAGGTGCACCAATCCTGAATCAAGGATAGACAGTCAAGAATGAGCGAAAGAGGAGAGGAGGCCGAGGGGAGCCTGAAGGAAAGTGGAGTGTCATCCACATAACACTGAAAGTTAGAGGAGAAGGTAGAGATCAGGTTGGCCAAAGAAGCCAGGTAGAGGTTGAAAAACCAGATTGAGAGGATAGAGCCCTGGGGGACGCCACGGGTAGAGAGAGAGGTGGTAGAGAGAGAGGGATCAAGTTGCACCTGGGTGGGGCGGTCTAAGAGGAAGGAGATCAACCACTTCAGGGCCTGATCCGTGATGCCCAGGTTCTAACATAGTCGATTGATCAGGATGGCGTGGTTGACTGTGTCAAAATCAGAGAAAAGATCAAGGAGGATGAGGACAGAAGGAATGCTGGAATCAAGTTTAGAGAGCAGTTTCTGTGTCTGGGTAGCTCTGAAGCCAGACTGATAGTCATGGAGGCAATCAACAGATTCAGTGTGGAGAATAAGTTGGAAAAAGGCCAGCTTTTCCAAGATTTTGCCCAGGAAAGGGCTGATGGCGATCGGGTGATAGTTTGCCAGGCAGATAGGACCAGCAGACGGCTTCTTGAGGAGGGGGGTGCACAAGTGAGTGCTTAAGGGGAGAAGGAAAAGTTCCAGCGGCGACAGAGTTATTACAGAAATCAGCCACGGCTGGAGCGAGTGTGTCAATATGGTCCTTGATGCTTCTGGAGGAGCAGGGAAGCACCTGTTTGGACAACACTTTCATAGATCGGACTTGTCTAGAAACCTCATCAGGTGTTGTCAGAGAGGAAAAGAGGAGGAGAGGGAGAGATGGCCAAAGAGGGGCAGAGGGAGGAAGAGGTGATAGAGGACAGGATGTCCTGAGTTTTAGAAGAGAAATGAAGAGCCTTACAGAGGGCCTGGTGGGGAACAGGAGAGGTAAAGACTTCAACAAGATTGGCCAGTTCCTTGCAGATTTTAAAGAGTTTGGCTGTGTTATTAGCGGGCGCAGAGATGCAGGCTTGAATGTGTGATCTCTTCTTGGACAGGACAGAGAGTCTGTATTGCATTTGGAGCAGGCGGCAGGCCAGTTTGTCAGAGGATGCATCCAAAGCCCTCCACTTCCTCTTAGCCACCCTGCACTTATGTTTTAGGATGGCGAGGTCGGAATCATACCAAGAGTTGCACTTGGAGGTAGGCTTCAGCTGGATTTTCATGACAGGGGCAAGGATGTCCAGGGTGTTGGAAATAGAAAGATGCAGTTTAGAAAGAGCTTTGTCAGGGTGTGAGTCAGCCACAGGAGAAGGAGGAGCAGAGAAAGTAGAGGCAAAGGCATCCACTGTCACACGCTTCATTGGTTGAATGGCCAAGAAGGTAGGTGGCAGTGCAGGGGAGCCAGGGTGGGGTTACCTGAGCGATAGTTTCAGATGAGAGGAGAGTAGAAAGTGGCCAGCCCCAGAGGGAGGAGGGGTGAGAGGGGTGAGAGGGTTTGAGAGTGTAATGTCTAAGGAGATGAGAACATCCAGAGTATGTCTGGAAGAGTGTGTAGGGCCAGAGGGCAGAATGGAAAGAGTATTGCATAGGTTGCGGAAAAACTCAGCGGTGGGATTAGAAGCTTCCATGTGGATGTTGAGATCTCTGAGGAGAAGTTAAGACGTAGAGGCAAGGAAAGAAGAGGAGAGGTCAGCCCATTCAGACAGGAAGAAGTCGACCTGGCCAGGTGGCCTGTAGATGGTAGCCACAGTCAGAGAGAGGCCAGGAGGGATAGAGAGCCTGCAGACCAGGCATTCAAATGAGGAGTAGGCCTACATAGGAATGACAGATGCCGGGACCCAATCTGGAGAGATCAGGGCTACTCCACCTCCAGGATAAACTCCTTGTGTGGAGACTGCAGGCTTAAACTAGGTCTAGAGCAGTAAACTTACTTGAGGATGGGACAGTAATGAGAAGCAATGGAGACATTTCTGAAGAGATTGGTCACTTTTATGCCAACCTTTATGCATCAGAGAGTGTTGGAGAGGTAGGGAATTATCACTTATCTAAGGGAACTAGGCCTCCGAGGGATCTCAATGGTTGAAGAGCAGGTTCTGGAGGCCCCAAATGAGGGGAAGGAAGGGATTTCTACTATAAAGGGGATAAAGAGTGGAAAACCTCTGGGGATGGATGGCTTCACAGTAAGTTTCTATAATATGTTTCGATCCATGCTAGCACCTATAATGGCAAAGCTTTTTAATGCAGTGTTGATGGGGAATTCACTACCAAAGCCAAAGTTTAAGGCCATCATTACGGTTATTCCCAGAGGGTAAGGACCCTAAGAAGTGTACATCATATAGCCCCCATTTCATTACTTAAAACTGATGTTAAAATCCTTGGTAAAATTCTGTGGAATAGGCTGGAGAATATTCTCCCCTCACTAAAGGTAAGCTTTATTAAAGGACGCAGGGTGCAGACAATATCAGGGAAACCCTTATTTACCGAGTTCAAAGGCACACAGAGAAGGCTTCTTTGGTGTCCCTGGACTCTGAGAAAGCCTTTCACAGGGTAGAGGGGGTTGTTGGGGTGGGGGTTCTGAACGAAGTGCAGATACGGTTTGGTTTTGGTGAGAACTTCTAGCCATGGCTGAACGCATATAACTAATCAAGAGTGATCATATATTCTCCATGTACTGACACCTATGAATCCCCTTGTTTGAACCGTGAAGTGCCATGCACATGAATCTCAGAATGACATTTTCAGATAAGGCACCTGGAACACCATGAACCTGTCCCCACTGAGGTCAAGGTCAAGAATGTATGCAGTTTACTACAATTTATAGATTACCCTGCATTTTTTTGTACCCATTTTATGCCTTATATTAATTAATTACGTGTCAATGATTACTGTGTAGTTAGATTAGTTAGATGACTGACGGTCTGGACTCAGTTAGTTATATGAGGGGAAATCCAGGGTGGCCCATTGGGGACGGGTCCCACCATCTGTTACATGAAAGGAACCCAGAGGAGCAAGGGTTACACAGGCAATAAGTCCTAAAGGTGGGGGTGAGGGAGAGCTGAGGGGTGTTTGTGGAGACAAATAGTTTTCGCAAGCCCGGTCACACACATGGCAATGATCTCAGAGGAAGCTAAGAAATACAGTGTTAAAGGAATGGTTCGGGCAAACATTTTAATTAGCATACATTCTTACTTTGCAACATCCCGTGTAAAGCCATCTGTGAGAACTTGAATTTTCGACTCCATCTTTGTACTAGGCCTCAATGTGCAAATGCGAACTGGCTTTTCTCCCATCTGCAACGCCTCGCTTGGCGCGTTCTAAGGCCCCCAATTTTGTCCTCCTTGTCCGCGAGCTTTGCAGCCCTAGAGAACCATAACTAATGAGACATTGACTTTTTGGGGGAAGGTCAGGTAAAGTATAAAGTACCCGAGGAGTTGAGTTGAAAGTGAGATTTACTGTTTATTTGTTTTATTATTTGCAATACGCAAGCCTCCCCTCGGTTAACAGTACGCAGCATTTACATGAGATTGCGAAACTTAGTTACAGCAACAAAAATATATACATACACATATTCACAAGGTCAGCGATATGAGGTGAATAGAGAGAGAAGTCAAAGATGACACCCATGTTGTTCGCCACCCAGGATGGTGAATGGAGGGTTTAGGGTTAGCATACTTTGTATGCACACTGTACAATAACATTATTTTCAAAAAGACAATCAGATTACAATGATTTATTAAACCGGGATTTGAACTTCTCAACGATCTCTGCTTTGGGTGGACATGGCACAGTGGCAATGTTTGGTGGCAATGCAACAGTGCTCTGCACAGAAAAGCTCAAAATTACATATCTGTGCTTCTCTAGTACACTAACAATAAGGCCTTTAACAAAGTCGAACTCCATTTCCTCATATACTGGTTTCACCACCCATTTTTTACTTCTTTTTCCAAAGGTCGTAGTGTAGCGAGGCATCCCTATATTTCCCGTAGTCCTAGACTGTTCACGGCCCACATTCTCGTTATGGGCCAAGACCGCTGGTAGAGTCCTATGTTTCATGCCCTGTATGCCGAAATGCAATCGCTTTGGCCTGTACTTTAGGCACATATTGTGGAACACCTCCAATTCTCCTGTGTGACCGAATTCTGTCAGTCCCCTCAAATCTCTTGATAGAGTTTTATCGAAAACAATCTTCTCAATGGCTTTGTGTGTAGATGAAGATGCAATCAGCCACTTCTTCTTCTGTGCCTCCTCTGTGGATAAAGGGCCATGTTCACATTGGTGGAAATGTTGGTTTTCTGTCCAGCGGTGAACGTTGGTACAGTGGTGCATCAGTGACCTCCATTTTTCAAGTAGGATTTCCACTGACCCTTCACAAGTTTTGGAGCTCCACCAAAGATGGTTGCTGATAGACTAGGCACTGTATAGGGAGACAAAATTTAAAGTCGGGTACTAGAGGAGCCTTGCATTAACACTTATAGCAAAACAAAATGGGGGTCCAGTTGGAATTAAAAAATAGTATCAAATTTTAATAATAACGAAGAAATCGGCAAGTCTAAAACATCCAATTAGATAAATTGGTCCATGCCAGTACATATAGAAAAGTATCAATGTACAGACAACAAATAGGAAATACGTCACAGGCTTATATGGCTACTTTCCAAAAATAGTTCCCAAAGGAATACGACCAATGTGGGTACTCGTCTAACAACAAAGTGTAGTGCCCCACCATAAATGGATCAATATGTCATATAATATAATCCCTGTTTAAAATCCAGAGATGTGTCTCGACATGTTTCTGTTCCGTAAGACAAAGTGTGGAACATTCATCAGGAGGTAACAATTCAACAGTATAGCCTATTTAACAAGAAATGGTGGTTCACAAATTCATTCGAGCCTCATAGTACCTGAGAGGGATAAAAACAACAATAGAAATCCAAGAGTTAGTTCATGACTCACTATGTACTTGGGTAGGTTCAAACAATGAAATAGGCAACAACAAAAGGGTAAATTTACCTATGGTGGTGCCGGTGGGGGCTCTCTACTTAAATTAGTAGGTGTAGGGAGATGGACATTGCAACCCTACAAAAGATGTGGATGAAAATTGCGGTAAATAATACACAATCCAGCCTACTAACACATATAACATGACAGCAAATACCTAGAGTATGGCACCCGGGAGAGTATCAGTAAATGTGAGTACCTCAACATCAGACCTGTAGCCGATGGTAGTGTGTTACAAATCAGTGTCTCAGGGGCGAAGAAGAGCGTGGGGTGACCGCGAAGGTGGCGATCTACAAAACGTAGTAACCCTTGCAAGTAAATAGCCCGAACTCGGAAGTTACCAGCGGGATCAATCCGTGTCAGGAGAGAAATAAAGACCAGAAAAGTGTAATCATGCATTCCCACAGTGTCCGGTGTCGGGAACAAACAATGCAAAACACTTTACCTAAGGCATCCATTGGTTAGCGAACGGGAATATATCCGCGGTCCGTGCTGAAAAAAGGAGATCAAAATAGAGCGGACAACATTACTAAGTGCGTGTTACCATTAACCAGCCTCGTGACACGGGGGATTTGTAATGTGAAGCGTCTGGCGAGTGTCTTACCCTGAGTGAAGAGGTGCACGGGATACAAGTCTTGCGTGTGCAACCAGCCGAAAGAGACTTGAGAATGAGAGACGCTGCCAATGCTGACAGGTCGTCAAGGCGACCCATATGGTCCTATTGCTATGTCGATGATCCCGAAACACAGTGCCGATTACGGCAGCAGAACGGCGGCCATTTTGGAGTGGACTAAACCATACTGACAAGGGTAGCGTAAGTGTTAACCCTAGGGGGAAACTACGGGCGCGAACGAGCAATAGCCCTTATTGCACGAAGAACACTGGTGAAATGTAGGGGAAAACACCAGACCTTATCTGTAGAAAATTACAAAACGAAGACCAAATGTAAAACGAATGTCTCATTCAGCCCCGTCAGATCATATCCGTAAAGATAACACAAATGCAAACTACATATGGTGCCAGTCGATTGACTCATTGAGACCCATCACATCACTGTGAAGGGTGAAAATCATCTTCTTTTCCATTTTCAACAGTTTCTTTTCGCGTATTATGTTGTTCGTTCCTTTCAAGGCCAGGAGGACCGTCCAAGTGAAGTCCTCATGTTTGTGTTTCAGGAGGTTGAAATGCTTCACGAGGGGGGCATTCTCTGTTCTGTTCTTCAGACAGCTACGATGTTCCATAATGCGTGTTTTTACTTTTCTGACAGTTTTTCCAATATAATGCAGTCCACATATGCATGTAATCATGTATACCACGTACTCAGTATTACAATTGGTTAGATTCTTTTGGGACCAGAGTTTTGAGAGACCAACATCAACTTTTTTGGTTCTGGTGGTTAATTTGCAAACGCCACAATTTCCACAGGGATAGAGACCGGAGGCTTCAGGGAGGCCCCAAAGGGTGGTAAGTTTGGGCTCCGGGGTATTGATCGGTTTGAGTCTGCTATTGCTAACTCGATTGCCAATGGTGGTACTTCTTTTATAAGCAAAAATAGGCAGAGTTGGGGGTTGAGTCAGAGTTCTAAAGATTTTCCAATTTTTCTTTATGATGTTGGTGATTTCAAAACTCCGGTCCGTAAAGGTAGTAACACATACAATACGGTCATCTTTAGCTTTAATTAGCTTGGTTTCAAGTAGAGCTTGCCGGTTATTATTGAATGCTCTTTTGGCTGATTTTTTTATTAGCTTTTTGGGGTAACCTCTTTGTCTGAGTTTTTTACTGAGTATGGAGGCTTCAGCTTCGTACGTTTCTTTATCAGAACTATTCCTTTTAAGACGGAGGAACTGACCAAACGGGAGGTTATCACGTAAATGTTTAATGTGATGGCTGGAATAGTCCAGAAGGGAATTCCTATCTGTAGGTTTATGGTAAGGTTTTATTTTCAGAACGCCATTAAGATGATAGATGGTAAGGTCCAGAAAGTTAGTAGATTCATTGCTAAATGTCATCGTAAATTTCAGATGGGGGTTGAGACCATTGAGCCAGGTGAAAAAGTTGTCGGCTTCATCCATAGTGCGTTTCCACAGCACCAGAATATCATCAATATAGCAACTCCATTTAGTGATGTTACTGCTAAATGGGTTGCCATTGTCATAAATATGTCTTTTTTCGAAAGTTTCGACATAAAGATTGGCTACACTCGGTGCCATAGTGGCACCCATGGCAGTGCCCTCGATTTGTTGGTAAAATTTCCCGTTGAACTCGAAGTAGTTCCGTTTGAGTGCGAGTTCTACACACCATAGGATAAATGAGGTGGGTACAGGATCATTATCTGTTCGAGTAAGGAGTGTTTCTTCTATGGTATCGACTGAGGCTTGTTGGGGGATGTTGGTATATAGAGAAACAACATCTAAACCAATGAGTAGATCGATCTTAGGGTCAAAAGGCTGATTCTCATAGCTGTTAATAACGCCTCTGGAATCTTTGAGGTAGGATTGCATTTTTTGTACATATACTTTCAAATAATGGTCAGCAAAAATTGAAAGTGGTTCAAGGACGGATTCGATACCTGCTACAATGGGTCGTCCTGGTGGATTTTGAAGAGTTTTGTGTACCTTGGGAAGGGTATAGAACGTAGGGATGCTCGGTTTATTGTTGATAAGAAAGTCTGCTTCTTGTTTCGAGATCCATTCACGATCTTTAGCCTTGCCCACTTTATCAGCTATCAGTCGTAAAAGTTCTGGAGTAGGGTTTTGTGTGAGCTGATGGTAATATGCGGTATTGCTCAGTTGTCTCTCACATTCATCAATGTAGTCGGTCCGGTTTTGGATAACAATTCCTCCCCTTTATCCGCCTTTTTTATAATGATCGTTGGATTGTTGGACAATGAGTCAAGAGCTTTACGCTACCCTTATCAGTATGGTTTAGTCCACTCCAAAATGGCCACCGTTCTGCTGCCGTAATCGGCACTGTGTTTCGGGATCATCGACATAGCAATAGGACCATATGGGTCGCCTTGACGACCTGTCAGCATTGGCAGCGTCTCTCATTCTCAAGTCTCTTTCGGCTGGTTGCACAAGCAAGACTTGCATCCCGTGCACCTCTTCACTCAGGGTAAGACACTCGCCAGATGCTTCACATTACAAATCCCCCGTGTCACGAGGCTGGTTAATGGTAACACGCACTTAGTAATGTTGTCCGCTCTATTTTGATCTCCTTTTTTCAGCACGGACCGTGGATATATTCCCGTTCACTAACCAATGGATGCCCTAGGTAAAGTGTTTTGCATTGTTTGTTCCCGACACCGGACACTGTGGGAATGCATGATTACACTTTTCTGGTCTTTATTTCTCTCCTGACACGGATTGATCCCGTTGGTAACTTCCGAGTTCGGGCTATTTACTTGCAAGGGTTACTACGTTTTGTAGATCGCCACCTTCGCGGTCACCCCACGCTCTTCTTCGCCCTTGAGACACTGATTTGTAACACACTACCATCGGCTACAGGTCTGATGTTGAGGTACTCACATTTACTGATACTCTCCCGGGTGCCATACTCTAGCTATTTGCTGTCATGTTATATGTGTTAGTAGGCTGGATTGTGTATTATTTACCGCAATTTTCATCCACATCTTTTGTAGGGTTGCGATGTCCGCCTCCCTACACCTACTAATTTAAGTAGAGAGCCCCCAACGGCACCACCATAGGTAAATTTACCCTTTTGTTGTTGCCTAGTTCATTGTTTGAACCTACCCAAGTACATAGTGAGTCATGAACTAACTCTTGGATGTCTATTGTTGTTTTTATCCCTCTCAGGTACTATGAGGCTCGAATGAATTTGTGAACCACCATTTCTTGTTAAATAGGCTATACTGTTGAATTGTTACCTCCTGATGAATGTTCCACACTTTGTCTTACGGAACAGAAACATGTCGAGACACATCTCTGGATTTTAAACAGGGATTATATTATATGACATATTGATCCATTTATGGAGGGGTACTACACTTTGTTGTTAGACGAGTACCCACATTGGTCGTATTCCTTTGGGAACTATTTTTGGAAAGTAGCCATATAAGCCTGTGACGTATTTCCTATTTGTTGTCTGTACATTGATACTTTTCTATATGTACTGGCATGGACCAATTTATCTAATTGGATGTTTTAGACTTGCCGATTTCTTCGCTATTATTAAAATTTGATACTATTTTTTAATTCCAACTGGTCCCCCATTTTGTTTTGCTATAAGTGTTAATGCAAGGCTCCTCTAGTACCCGACTTTAAATTTTGTCTCCCTATACAGTGACTATTATCCTCCCGGATATAGACAAAACATACACTGCTAATTTGCTATTAGTCAGTAGTATCCCGGGTTTCCTTAAGTAGTTGCTGATAGACTAGGACCACTGTGAAATACTTTCAAAACCTTTTTTTTCCCTGCAGCCTAGATTTTCTTATTGATCAATTTAGCAAGATGCCATACGTCAAATTGATGTTTAATATGTGGGAACTGCTCTCTCATTGTCTTGGCAATTGAAATGTGTCTGTCCATGGCTATGAGGTCGATGTGCATCCCTTGATTGTAGATATTGCAATGATTTTTGTAAATCCTAGTTTCTCCATGGCCACTGAGGATTTACATTGGGACACCTGCACGACCACCAAACTCACAATTTTCTTACTGTCCATGTCCTGAAAGTGGAAGGTGCAGTACTTGGCAGAAAATCCAGGGCTGTCGCACTGTCCATCGCCGGCTAGCCTGAATTGTTTCCCTTCGAATGTACTTGCTAGACAATTGTTCAATTTTCCAAGCATCACTAATGGCCAGAAACAGATAATCATGTTGGTATTTGTAGTACTGCGTTTTAGAAATGAAATGGAGTCCCACAAACTGAAAGAAAGACTCTAACTTTCTAAAACTGGACCCACTAAAAAGTGAGGCAGCTGCACACAGTAGATTGCCTGCTGGCAGTTTCCCTAGCATCGGTTGTACACACCATGAGAACGCATGATTTAATCTACAGGCGGCATGTATTTTGACGTTACTGCCTTGTTTTTGACGAGTCACATGAATCAATGGCTCCCCACATACTTCCCCTCCAACTGAATGCCCACATTTCAGCATACTTATAATATCCATCAAACAACTGTCGAATACTATGTATTTGCCCGCTTTCATTAGACTGTCATCCGGCGTGAAAGTTGTTTCGGACTGTGCCGTTGAGGACATATCAACAAATTTGAAAGAAATATCGCTGATATCAAGTTCTGATGCGTCGTTGGGTGCTGCTGCTGGTTCATTCTCTATCATTTCAACATCTGTTACTTCATCATTGATGGGAGAACACAACAATGTAGACAGCTTTTTGGGTGGCATTTTTTTGGCGGGGGTAGATTGTGTGAATTGATCTGCGACTACTTCAGAGCTATCTTCAATACATTCAGTATCATCTTCTTTTGGTGGTGCGGTCGAACTGTAGCACTAGTCCAATAAAACTTTACTGGATTCTCCGGACACATTCAATTCATGTTCTGGCCATTGGACATGAGCATCTCGAGTCTCAACACGCCGCGTCTGAATTAATAGTTCCTCCAGAGTGTAAATGGTCTGGCAAGCAACATCTCTCATTTGCTTCACTGTCTGTGTATGTATAGTTCGTACACCCACGGGTAACTAGAGGACAGATTGGAAAAGGGATGTTCATTTTAAACACAATATAAAGTATAGTACAATTGACAGGAAAAAAAAATTATATAGTCCCCAACACAAAACAATTCCTAAAATTATGAACTGTTTGTAACTAACCTTATTTTTGTTTCTTTTCTTTGCAACTTTCTTGACTCGAACTTCAACATCTGCACGCTGTTTCTCCGATTCGTTTCCGCATGTCTTCCCTTCCTCTTGCGCTGCAACAACTATATTTTCTGGATCCGCATAGACAGCACGGAATGACGCTCCATCGACTCCCTGAAACATAGTACTTTCATTACTATGTATCACAATATTGAAAACATAAAACACACGTGAGGACGAACACACAGGTACATCGCAATAGCTAAACACAAATTAAACATTGTGTAGAACAAACGACAAGTATTCGACCTCTGGCTCAGCATGGACTGCCATTAATGGTTGTATTGGAGAGGAGGCATCAGCAACTCCCTGAAACACAGTACTTGCATTAGCATGGTTTTCAATATTGGAAACATAACACACACTTGGGGTCGACGGCACAGGTACATATAAAGAGATAACCACAAATGATGCATTGTCTAAAAGAATAAAGGAATATCTAAATATGATCAGATTTCATCGACTAATTTCTGCGATTTCTTTACATCTGCATCACCTACAAGGGATGTTGTAATTGTAGAGGAAGCTCCGTCGTCTCCCTGAAACACAGTACTTGCATTAATAGAGAAGAAAGTATAGCAAATGGAATCACGTTATATGATGACGCTCGATGGAGCTGTCAGTATCCATACCTCGTGCTGCCGAAGAATATGTAGGGATGTTGTAAATGTAGTGCGCACTTCTGAAAGCTGTTGCGCCGATTCGTATACGCAAGGTCCTGCTTCCACTTCCCCTGGAATTACTTGAATGTCAGGCTCTGCATCAAGTGCAGGGGTTGACACTCCATCAACTGCCTGAAACATACTACTTGCATTAGTAAGGATTACAATATTGAAAACATAACACACACTTGGGGTCGACCGCACAGGTACATATCAATGGCTAACCACGAATTAAACATTGTGTAGAACAATAAAACGACAAGTATTCTAGCTCTGATGATCTAGTTCGATGGAGCTGTCTGTATCCATACCTCGTGCTGCTGAAGAACATCTAGGGATGTTGTCAATGTGGTGGACGCTTCAGCATCTCCCTGAAAGACAGTACTTGCATTACTATGGATAACACTAATTTTAACTGAAAACAAACACCAGTGGACGACAACTAAGGTGTACATCAATTGGAAAGCACTAACCACACATTCGGTAAAATAATTACACAATACGATCAAAATATTACTTGACATGCATAAAACAAGTCTGTAGCGGAATAGCCAAGTAAGATTACCTGATACGCGCTAGAAGTGGTTGATAACTGCGAGCACGTCACGGATGTACAATGTTCTTGCTTCAGATTCAAGGGATAGTCAAGCAGTTGTAAAGGTAAATTATTGATTGATAATGAAATGCCAATATTAAAAATAGCCATGGAAGGAGACAGAATACTTGAGAGTAATGCTATTGAAAATGCGCAATATAGCACAGTTCCCTGTGCCCATATATAGATTTCGTTTGTGGGTTATGAAATCGAAAATATATTGATAAATGCCATTATTCAAAAAGCTGTACACACATATCAATTTCAAAAGTATTACAAGGGACACAACACCTAAAATATCAATGAATCCATTCGGCTACCTACACACTACCGCAAGGCCTAAAGCTAAATCCGGACACTTGACTCACCAGTGGCGGAATGTGGACGAATAGAGTGGGAATAGCGTTCGCGAGCAATTTTCGTGTCGTTCGCCATTTATTCTTCTTTGTTACCCAAGATGTGGTGTACATGTTCGAGGAAAAGTGCCGGCTGCAGATGTGGTATCGATCACCCCTCTTGTCCTCTAAGACTTGTTGGACTCTACTTTCCAGCTCATCCAGTGGATATCCGCAATGTCTGACCCATTCTCTTATTCGATCAACAGTTTTCGGGAATACATGCATTGTAGTGCCTTCAGATTTAGCATGGGTCTTCGAAGGGCAACCGCTAATCTAACAGGCAGGCATTGTTGAAAATTCTGAAAAGTAAATATCAACATTATTATGCAATCTTGATGAATAAAAATGTGATACAAAAGTAAATGAACCATACAATGTTCAATGCAAGGTTTGTTTTGGTCGCAGGAACTATACCAGTTCATCATGTGAGGCTTAGTATTTGCATAAATTGCAGAAATGTATAAATGATGTGACTAAACTCTGAACATGTGACTCGTCCCTTGGATGTTCTGTCTTGCACGAGAAGGAAACATGCTTACATTATAGACTGGACCCCCGAAGGATGCAATTCGATGACAATTGACACAGATGAAAATAAATAGATCTATTGATAGCATAACAATGGAAACTCAAGTCAATATCAATGAGACCAATGAACATAGCACTAATGAGTACTCTACTCGCAAATAGATAGAAATTTAAAAATCAACGAAATATGACTAGGATACATGGCCTTACCTTGACCAACAAACAGTTGGATTCAGCAAGCAGAGCAGTATGTTGCAGGAGAACAGGAAGATGGCCACAGGTAGCACACTGACGAGTTTGCTCGAAGCGGTCACAGAAGTTCACAGATAGCACAACGACGAGCAGATTAGCATAGATCTCAGTGGTTCTCAGGTAGCACGTTCAGGAGTTGACTTGCAAAGCACAAAGATGTTCTCATGAGACATATCAAGTGGTTTATAAAGTATTACAAACAGGGGTGTGTTTGTGAATAAATGACGTGTGTATGTCGTGGTATTATGTAGTTTGCCGGGGGCCGGCCAGCGTGAGGGGGGGATCCTGGCCGGACACACGGGTCTGAGGAGGCCATGTGAGCGATGGGCCCTTGGCGTGGGATACCTTTTGAAGTGCACATGCTGTTTGGCACCTTGGCCGTTCGCGCCCCTCACAGCCCCCATGGCAGCGCTTATCCACTGGTGCGAACCGCCGTTGATAGAGGGGGATGGGATAGATGGGCCTGGGGCGTGCAGATAAGGCACAGGAAGACTGCTGAATGGAGACACACTTATGTGGATTGCAGGGGGGCGGCCTGCTTCAAGGACGAGCCCTGCCTGGAGACACAGAGTCTGAGAAGGCCATGTGAGCGATGGCCCCTTGGCGTGGTATACCTTTTGAAGTGTACATGCTGTTTGGCACCTTGGCCGTTCGCGCCCCTGACAGCCTCCCATGGCAGCGCGCCTCCACTGGCGCGAACCGCCTTTGATAGAGGGGGGTGGGATGAAGGGGTTTGGGGCGTGCAGATAAGGCACAGGAAGACTGCTGAATGGAGACACACTTATGTGGATTTCAGGCGGGCGGCCTGCTTAAAGGGAGAGCCCTGGAGGTATACCTTTTGAAGTGTACATGCTGTTTGGCACCTTGGCCGTTCGCGCCCCTGACAGCCCCCCATGGCAGTGCGCATCCACAGGGGTGGATGGATGGATCGGCCGGCGGGTGTGCAGAAAAGGCACAGGAAGACTGCTGAATGGAGACACACTTGATTCATTTAAAAAATCGAAACAACTGTTGTTAAAATATATGTGGTGTGTTATTTTGTTTCTTTTTTTGATGGCACAAAAATACAAAACTTTACACATTGTACAGGTCAGGTTGCAGCACAGCGAGGGAAAATCCCCTGTACTGACCGCTGTCACTCAGGAAAGTTTCTCTTATGGCACGAACGGCACAGGCGGGTATTACTCTTCGAACGCGGTGTTCAAGCCTCCCGAGAAGCCACCATGTAAAGGAACGCTAGACCACCAGCCGGTACCACCTGTGAAAAATAATGATACAAACTGTTTTTAAATGACCAAGTTGATTAAACGTTTGTTGTCAATGACAATTCTTGTAACTAATGGCATTCTGCTCGGACAAATGTTATCTAGACACTGCACACTATTGAACGACTTTCATGCGTTACAATGATATGTAGATGTAATTTTGGATATAGAAGACGACCATGAAATAGTAGTGGCATCACAAGCAGATTATACTTAATCGTTACTCGGATTACGAGGACGAACAGTTGCGCAAAGTTCGTGCATAAGCACCATCATTATCCTCAACACGGACCGTGTGAGGCAGGCTGCCCTGAAGTCTGGCAGCTCGGTGATGCATTGCGATCGTGGCTCGCCTTCCGAAATGTAGGCCAAGCATCCCGAGTTTTCACAGCAGCAGCAGTTCTCCTCCTCGGTTGGCATTAGCTCGCACCGATTGCATGTGCACCAAGTGGAAACACCGTCCATGCAACTAGGTCCAGTGTCTTCATCCATTGATTCGTCCTGCCAACTGCCGTCCGAAGCCTCATCGTTTTCGCATGTTTCCCTTTCCTGTAGTTCCTCCTCGGTATACTCAGGCTCGTACATGTAGGGCATTATTGTAGCCATTGTGTGGTAAACAAACTAAAATAATTTATAGCGATGGTACAGGTGTTCACACGGGCTACAAGCGGCAAAGGTAGCTGACCAGAGCACAGAAACGAGTCACAGGATACTCAAAGTAACACAGAGAGAGGAATGGAATCGAAAATCTGCTGCTGTGTGTTGTGAAACGGTCTGTTTATACTTATTGATGAAAGAGGCATCTTGCCATTTCCATGGCGACATGTCATTAGCTGAAGCGCAGCGATTGTTGACACGAGACGTGCTTTGGCGTTGTGAAATGGGCGGTACAAGTCTGCTGATGACAGGCTCAGAGGCGGGGGATATGATTTAGTGCCGCAAAAGCAGGTCAGCCAGGGCGATAGGGCAAGTGATAGGATTATCACAAAATGGCAGCACCCTGGTGCCTGTTTTCGCGTGCGTTTAATGGATGAAAACTTGGGTAAGGTCCATAGGGAATTTTTCTAAAATCGAGCGACTTAGGCTTAAAAACACATGGCCACCCGTAGGGACAATAAAAAATTTTGACCGAACCATTTCTTTAAATTGCAACCTGCGCAGACAGGGGAGGAGGAAGTGGGGGTGAACTGTACATGGCACTGGGAGATGGGAGAGAGGGCTTTGTTAGAAATCACAGTGCGGCATAGCAAAAGATGGAGTCTGCGATAATACAAAATGGAGTCTGGGGACGTATGAAATGAATTAGATATGCGTCCTGCAATGGCTTCCATGCTCCTTTCACCAGGAGCTCGGACAAGGGACATCTCCAACGTTTGCATGAGCATAAGATTCACGTCATACAGAATGTAGGGGGGTCAAAAAGACTCTTCCTCCCATACATTCCCCCCTTTCGTTACATCTAAAGTAAGGAAGATTCTAGGGCTCTCAAACGTTTCTGTTCTTCTTCCTCTAGCACAGCTTCATCCCAGGCAGGGGTTCCCTTGATGGGCATCCATGCTCTACAGACAGATCTTAGGCTTTGCCCCCTTCTGGCATATTCATCAGGGGTCCAGGTCATGTAGATGCACCACCCCTCCCCAGCCAAGTTCACCCATACCTCCTTGTACCATTCTAATTCATGAGGTTCCTTAATAGTGGCATGGTGAAGGTTGTCTACTCTGTCCCCTGTGTTATACACCGCAGTAATTCAAAACTTAGTTTCTGGTTTTTCTCCTGTTTGAACTTGGGCATCTTTTGCAACTTGTAGCACCTTTGCTGGGCTGCCCATTGTCACCATCATCATTGCACTGTTGGGGATTGATTTTGCACAACACCGAACCCCTACCTGGCACACACAAAACAAATCAGCAGAAAAAATACTACAATGGGCACCAGCAGCTTCATGACAGTCCCAAGCCACTTCAGTACCCATTCAAAAAGTGAATCAAACCAATTGCTAGACTGTACGCCACCTTCATCCTTCATTCTTCATTCTTTCACCGAGGTTGTGTACTGCTGATATCACGTGTGATAATGTCCCATTGTCAGCATCGGCAGAAGGCACGAACGTGCAATATGCACTCCCGATTTTTCAGCAAACACTGCCATCCATTGCTGTGAGTAGGTCCAACACGTATCTATTCTGCATGGTCATCAACCTTAGGGCTCTGAGTTCCACTTTGATGAAGTTGAACCCTTCGTCAGTGTCGTTGGCCAGTTGGATCCGTTCCCAGCGAATGATTTGGAGCCATTTGGCATTTGCTCGAGCCTGGATACTTGGTATGAGCGATGCAAAAAAATCTCTCTGCTGACGTGAAGAGTTTGAAGTTGTCAGGTATTTGAGCCAAGAGTTCGGAAGAGTCTGAGAAGATGTAATTTGATGCCCTCCTCTTCCGAGACACTCTGTTGTGCAACTCATCTTCTGACAGCACGTCATACATGGGGTATTCTTCGGTTGTTGACTGGGGTGCTGGAGGCATTTTGGCTGGCACTCCCTCCCCTTGGATATGACTCTCAGGAATTACCATCAGGGCTGAATGCAGTGTGGCCAGGGCACATGTACCTCTCCATAATGGCGGGAGGTGCAAGTACGCCTATTCGCCGCACACCTAGTAAGTCTCCATTAAAGCCGCTGTTCCTTTCTTCATGTCTGGTAGAATGTGTATCTTGTTGCAGTGCTCGTCTGCGCCCATGGGCACTTTCCCTTCGCTGTGGAAACACAGTGTGTATTGAAGTTCACATTGGATCTTTATTGGCTTTTCGAGAGCTGTCACCCAGGTCAGTTTGGCGATGTGCTGAGACCAGGTTGGAATTCAAATTTTTTTGACCCATTGACATTTTTCCTCAGATAGTCCTCAAAGCTTCAGCTTTACACATGACTGTTTCTTCTTGCCATCTATTTTCTGTGAACATTGTCTCATTTATGACAAAAAATGTTTCCTTTATGCAGAGCACTCCTTGGGGCTTGCTGTGGCAGGTTTCCTCATTTTCAAGCATTTGTAACTAGACAGGGTATGCTTGGAAGGTGCTCAGAATTTGACTCAGTGCAAGATGAATAAGACATTGGGCATCAGCAACAGGTGTTTCATGGGGTAGTAGGATTTTAGGCGTTCCCGAGGTGTGGGGTATCAATGAGCACACATAGCAACTCTCATTAGTTGCTTGTTTTGCCATAGTCCTCATGTCAGCGTACCATCGATTAGATTGGTCTGGGTGGCGTGGGTCTTCTACTGCATCAAGACCATGGTATCTATCATATCTTCTCTGCCCACACCCCTTTTCCTCCTCCCTATCTCCCCTAGGTCAATATGTACCATTATTATTCTCTGGTGACGAATGGGAAAGATGCCAGCAACCATTTTTGCGCTTTGTTCGTAACTTGGCTGCCAGTACTGTGAGGTAGGGTAGGTAAGAAGGTTGAGGGCTCGGATTCCAAAATGCATGTAATCGCCGCTTGAGGTAGGGTCTGCGGTTGTCTGTACATTTTCATGTGACAATAGTAACACATCAGGAATTGGATTGTTCTCATTGTACACATTAAACTCATTGTCATCATTATAGATTACTGAATAGTCAACCAATGGTACCTTAATAGTTAAGTTTGTATGCAGAGTGTTGAGGTTCATGGAAACATGGTGAGCACAAATCAGTTTAAAACCGTCCCAAATCAGGTACGTTCCCTCTTGTATCAGATTTACCCCCCCTTCTTTTATGTCCCCTAAAATAAAAGATAGTGCCCACTAGAGTCCTAAACATAGCAAGGTAATGGAGAAGACAATTGCAGTAAAATACAAGCCACACTCGTAGGAGTAGGCTCTAGTTGCACTAATATTTCCCCTACTGCTAACTATAGGTGTAGCAGTGTCATTGATGGCCCTTCTTTCGCCATGTTTGTACCTACAGAGTGAGACATAATGGGTTAAGTGCACATTTATATTACCACTTTACATTTTAATTTCTTGAGAAAAAGGAGTTCAGACATGGCAGATGGAGATAGTGGAAGATATGTCACTGTGAAGAACCAAAAAGTGAAAGACAGGTTGAAAGTCATCAGCAGAGTAGGAGGGAGACAGTTAGAGAGAGAGAAAGCGAGCGAGAGAGTGAGCATGCAGTCATATATGTACAGTCATTAGTTATGTGAACAATTAAATACCATTCTCTCGCAACATTCTTTTTCTGTTTCATATTTATACTTGTGTATTTACACATGATACTTATGTTCAAGAACACTTCCTCCTTTTACCATATGCTATTGTACCTCTTGTTTATGGTACAGCTGTGCTCTGTTGCCCCTGCTCTTCCTCTTCTGGCTTTGTACTGTTGTGTGCTTTCCTAACGTCAGAGAGGTGTATCCAATATTTCAGGCCTCTTACTTTCACCACTGACAGTGTGCAATACACTACTTTGTAAGGTCCCTGAAATCTTGGATAATGTACACACATTTTCCGGGCATTAGTTGTGTTTATGGACTATCTGTGGCCGCAGTGTTCGTGTCAGTTTCACACTCTCGTGCAGCAACCTGTTTTGCTATGCTTCTTACAGCACGTGTGAGTTGGGTCAGAAAATCCTTGAACTCCTCACCCAGTATGGTGGCTGTTCTATGGGCGTCAGATGGTCTCTTGATTGGGGAGACCGGCGTTTGCATACATCTCCCTGTTATTATCTCGTGAGGGGACAAGTGGTGGTCCTTACTGGGCTGTGTACGCAATTGAAACAGTGCCAGGGGCAAGCCGTACGCCCAATTTTTCTTAAGGGTGTGACACAAGTTTGACAGCCTACTTTTGAGGCGACCGTTTATTTTTTCGACAATTCTGTTCACTTGCGGTGATAAATGGAACACAATTTGTGTTTTATTCCCAGCAGGGATGTCACTTCTTTAAAAAGATAATTTACAAAGTGCGTCCCGTTGTCGGAGCGTATGACATCACAAATGCCACATCACTGGAAAACTTCTCTCACTAGAAACTTTTCCGCACATTTTGCATCTGGGTGGGTGACTGGTCCTGCCTCCACCCAGCATGAAAAAGGGCAGACCACCACTATATATGATATATCTTGCTCCATTGCACCTTTCTCCCATGTCCGCATAATCAATATGCAGTTCATGGAAGGGTCTAATGGGGCAGAGCAATGTTCCTCGCAGTGTTCTCAGAGTCATTCCAGAGTTGTATGTTTGACATGTCGTGCATTCAATAGTCAATTTTGCTATATGTTCCTGTAGCGGTGGAACGAACCAGTCTTCCTGTATGTCTGCTGCTATGTGTTGTTTCGCTGTGTGTGCTGGGAAGTGCAACTTTGAAATGCAAGTTGTAAAAGCTCTACGGGCATTACCACTTTTCCTGTGCTATCTTGGTGCCACAGGAGATCTGTTGCTGATTGTGCGCACCCTCTTTTAGATCACAGCTCATTCCTCAATTGGCGCCTTTTTCTGTTAGTCAATTATTTGTGCAATTGACATCGAGTTGTATCCTAATTCCTTCTCTTCCTGCACACTTCTTTTCATTAGACATTCTGCTATTTGGGTTTTTTGAAAGTATGCTGCTTTTTTTGCAGCGGCATCCGCCGCTGCAATTTCCTAGTGATATAACGTCACTGTTGTTGGTATGGACCTGGCACTTTACCAAGGCCACTACTGATGGCTCTGCTAATGCATGTATGAGTTCTTTCAATAGCTCTGCATGCTGTACTGGCCATCCATCTGCCCTTCTGAAACCCCTTGTTCCCCATCTTGACAGCCCACCATACAATGTTGTGGCCATACATGCCGAATCTGTGTATATTGTCACTGCAGATCCTTTTGCTGCGCATAGGGCTTCGATTAGCGCTACAAGTTCTGCTGCTTGTGCGGAAAATTTCATTGGCAGCCTTTTCTGTAACAGTGTCTCATACTCCCTGTCTTCCAGCCTCACCACTAGCGCTCCCACATGCTTTTCCCCCATCTCTGAACACATTGAAGCTGATCCATCCACGAAGTACACCTCACCTTCCTCCAGGGCATTTTCATCTGCTTTGGGAATGTCATCACCCTCTCCCTCGTATCTGGCACAATCATGATTTTGCATGTCCTCTACTGTACATGGCTCTGTAATGAATGTAGCTGGGTTTACTGTTTTGCAGCGCGCTATGTGAATGTTGGCGCTGGAAAGTATAATCTCATAAGCTGTTGCTCTTTGTGCTGTGATTGTGGACTTTGATCTTTCAAGGATTGCGAATAAAGAGTGCTCAACTGTTATGAACCAGCGCCGCGTTCCCCGTCTCCAGGCATCTCCGATCTGGCAACGCTGGAGATTACCATGGAGACGTGGCTTTTCCACTGCCCGTGTTTCGGGTAGTCACGTGACACAACGTTTATGCGCAATACGCGCACGGTGACGGCTCCTTTTCCTCTTCAAATACGAGTGCCAAAGGAGTAAACGCTGCTTCTAATTAGCGTTATTACTTCAATTCCTTTGATCCAGAATCTCTTCCACAATTGAACTCAGAACGTTTTTTGACCTTTCTATTGGATTACCCTTGGATTTGACGTACCATCCTGGTTTGCAGCATCCTTGCAGCGGCTTTCTCGGCAGCGGTCCCTCCTGTGTGACGATACTCCTCGCTGCCTTTGTTCCTTCAGGCAAGCCATTCTGCCGGCGCGCCGCTCCTTGTAGCGGTCTCCTCAGCAGCTGTTCCGCCTACCTGTTGAGACCTCACGCTGCCTTCGTTCATAAGGTAAGCCTTCTTGCTGGCCCGCTTCTCTTCAACCGACCACCACAGTGTTCGGAATTCGGTTCTACCATCACATTGCTTTACTATACTTCACTATACTCAGCCTGCAACATTCCACGTTTTGGTAGTCACTGTTTATGGGGAATGTATGAACACATGAACAGTCTTTTTTGACCAACTCCTATCTTCCTGGAACCATTGTGTGAACTTCTGCGTTTGGAACTTTTCAATCTGCAACTGTGCACTTTCTGAACGCTTTCCTGTAGTGCACCATCCCGGATCTAGGTTGCGACCCTCATGCCGTTCGGGGTAGTATTCCTACACTAACCTTCCTGTTTGTTATTTTCTCCTCCCGTTGGTTAGTACTTTCGCTACCCGAAAACACCTATTGGGTAAGCCTTTGGTCATTTGGTGTTTGTTTTCTTGATATCATTAGACTACCATTCTTACCCATCTCTCCTTATTTTCAGTCTTCTTGTTTCCAGACAAACCATCCTAAATTGCCTTAGAGTCCTATCAAACCTTTATCAGGTATTGTTTGTTGGTCTGATCTTGAATTTACACAGTTGTCTCCAAGTCAGTGACGTAATATTGTGCTTTTGTTTCTTACAGCCTGGGTTTGGCGGTGTGGACTTCCCCGCTCTTTTGGTTAATCGATTCCTCTGACTGTTTTGTTATTCAGCAGAGGGGTATATTGCCTTAAAGAGGTCCTCGAGTTGAGGAGGTCTGGTTCTGGATCGTACCTTTGTACACTCCAGCTTAGACTGAATACTTTCCGGAGCTGCTCCCTCTTCAGTTATCCCAAGGTCGAGCAATGCCCAGACCATTTCAGCAACTGGTGAGTAACATCAACGAACAATGTTATCGAGCATCCCATCACAATTGCTGCACTTTTTTCAATGGCAAAGGGGGCTGCTGCGAGAACCGGTTTGCATGCAAAGTGTCCTTGCATCACAGCGTCACGTGTGCCGCTGTAGTACACTAGAGGTTTGTGCCCCAACAATCTCCTTTGGGTCAGGACCGCTGTCATAAGGGTCCCATCACAATGTGAGAACAGGTAAAATTCCCGTTCATAGTCTGGCATGGCTAGGACTGGGGTGGTGGAAATGAGCTCTTTCAATGTGCCAAAGGCAGTATTCATTTCTTGTGTCCATGTGATAGTTGTGTTTTCTCGCTGCGCTTCTTTTAGTGCCTGTAGCAAGTGCCTTGTGTATGCTGCATAGTCTAGTATCCATGTTCGGCAGTAGTTGCAGATGTTGAGAAACCTTTGCATATCTTTAACTGTTTTGGGTCAAATTGTTGCACGCATGGCTGCTGCCCTATCAGGTAGCATGCACTTGCCATCTTTTGATATTAACTGTCCTAGGTATAGCACTTTGTTACGCTCACCTGGTATCCACGGGGGGCCACACGATACTGGATGGAGGTCTAAGCGCTATCCCGGACCCCTCTCTGCTTGTAGCGTCTATAACAGGAGAATGGAGGGTTAAGATACTGGTTCTGTGATGGGTGGACTCCCACCTCCATCTGGTCCAAATCCCCCCTCTTGGGGTTATTGCTCACCTTAGGTTTTTGTGCGTTGAACTCTCCGTCCCGCGTCTCTGTGCAGGCGTTCCGTGGACCTAGTTGCTTCACTGGTCCGTGTGCCCTTATGTCGGGTCCAGACCGGCTGTGACTCCAACTCTGCTTGCTATCTTCCAGGTGAGTTATAATGTCTTTTCCGTCTTTATTCTGTCTCTTTCTTTCCCTCCGTTTTCTCTGTCTTCTCTGCGTCTTGCTCCACTACGCTGTTCCCTAACAATGTCTCTTTTTGTTTTCACAGGGATGGTTGTGATCTAGGAGTTGCTGCGCTGTGGCGAAGACCACAGTGAGTTATTGATGCGTGGAGCGCTGCGCTGCGTATTGGTGTGAATTGCTAACCTGTGTTCTCTTCCCTTCTTTGCACAGGTTGCGGTGATGTTCCAGAGTGATGCAGTGAAACCCGGAGATGGGCGAGGTAAGAGAAGCGCAGGGTGCAGCCAGGACTCGCTGCTTGCCCAGGTAAGAATTGTTATTAATGCTATCCTCGTTTCTTTACCCATGCAGGTTTCAGCGAACCCCGTATGGATTCAAGACCAGTTACTTCACAGATAAGTGTTCTTGCTCACTAATGCTGTTCTTGTTCTTCCAGGTTATTAATGGAATCCGGATCTAGGGCTTCAGGATCGGGCCGCCGGAGAAGCAGATGTGCAGGAGCTGGACACAGTGAGCGTTACGCTACAGGAGTGCAGAATAATGCGAAGCGTGTTCTGCTGTTTGGGTCTGGTTTAAATAGCCCAGGTAAAGTAGTTTCAGGCCGAGTACTTCCAGGCCCAGCCACACCCAAAACACTGGACCGCATGGCTTGGTTCTAAAGAACTGAGCTGTGTAATATGCCTCCATGTTGGATTAAGTCCAAAACCGGTACTGCTTTATTCCTGATAATGAGCCTGGCGCCAAAGGCCCAAGGACTGACTCCATGTATGTTTCTGATGGAGTTGTAAGACCCTTGGGGCCAGTGTGAAGGGCTTTAGCCCCACTGCTGCCAGGGGGCTGTTATATCTGAGGGGGTCAGGGGCATGGATCGTGACAACTTCTGCTAGGCAGTACTGCAATTTCCCTCTGTCCACCTTGTACCCCTTTTGTGCCAATAAATGTAGTATTGTAATGGAGTCTGCTCTGCACTGTTGTTCATCTTTACCACAAAACAACAAGTTATCTACATATTGGATCACTGTACTTTTTACATCCATATTTCCAAGATCTTCATGTAGTATTCTGTTAAAAATACTCAGGCTTTCACAGTAACCTACAATGTTAGTACCTTTTTCCTACTAGGGTGAATGCTGTCAAGTATTGTAAATCTGAGTCCAGCGGTACTGAGAAAAAAATATTTTTCAAGTCTACCACTGTGAAACACGTGGCAGACTTTGGAAGGCTGCACAAAATGGATGCGGGGTGTGGGACTAGGGGAAACTCCTTCAGGATGATGTCATTAAGTGGCCTTAAGTCCTGTATCATCCTCCAAGCGCCGCCCTTTGCTTTTTTATTCTGATAAATTGCTGTATTACATGATGAATTTGAGGGTACTATAATGCCTTGTTGCAATAATGCATGTGTCATCTCTTGTATCCCCCTCTTCTGCTTCCCTTAAAAGGGGGTATTGTTTAACACAAGGTAGTATTGCCCCTGGTTTGAGTTTTATCTTCACAGGCATGACCTCTTGTAAGAGCCTTACATCATGAGGGTTAGTTGTCCATAATTTAGTAGGCACCTGCTGCATTTCTTCATCGAAAAATTTCGGGGGGTGCACTGACAATAGCCATGAGGTGTTTTGTCACTTGCCTGTGCTGAATCATTATGTCACAGGGCATGCAAATTTCCATTATTATCTCCCCATCATTGTCATTGTCAGTGAACAACTCTTCATCTGTTAAATCGCGTAGTGTCATGTTGGCGTATATGCATAGGACTGTTCGCCAATCGCACCCATGCGTGTCCAAGCCTATCACCGCGATAAGTTTTGCAGATACCTGTACATCTTGTAAATCTATGGACAACTTGGTCCCGGGTGCCACCTCGGGGGCAGCTACGGGGTGGAAAGCAATGTCTAAAGGTACTCTGCATTCTTGTCACGTTATTTCGGGCACTACTCTTGCCAAGACCTGTATTCCATACACGAACATGTCTGCATCAACAGGCACTCCCTGGACTGTTATCTCACTGGCAACCGTGTTAATTAATAACATCGCTCTGAGGGGGCATATCCCCGGGGTCGGGCACACTATCAGTAAAGGAGATCATAATATTGAGCTTACTAAGGAGGTCCCTCCCCAGCAAATTGATCGGCGAGTCTTCAGGGAACAGTAGGGGTGTTCACACTGTCATCCCATATGAAACAGGTGGTGGTGCCGGAAACACGAGAGCAACTGAAGAACAAGGCAAAGGGTATTACATCAAAAATTAATTTTATTTTGTTATAGATTGTAAAAAAGTCTTTAATTAATTCATTTTGTAAAACACATCCTATATAACAGACATTCATACATTCATTCATACTAATACAGCTCAATACAGCTCTAAAAATAGTACATTTACATTTTTTAAAGGGAAATGTGAAGAAAGTGCAACAACTGTTCCATTGTTAGGATAAAAAATACGCTTTCTAAAAAAACAATTAATAGGATCAAAAGCAAACAGATACGAATTCTGTGTAATGAAAATGTCAACAACACTTCCAGTGTTCAATGATAATGGTTCATTCCAGACAAAAGTTATAAAGATTTGTCTGGAATGAACCATTATCATGAATTAATGAATTAATTAAAGACTTTTTTACAATCTATAACAAAATAAAATGAATTTTTGATGTAATACCATTTGCCTTGTTCTTCAGTTGCTCTCGTGTTTCCGGCACCACCACCTGTTTCATATGTATTGTTTTACCTCTAGGTGCCGGGTTTGGAGGTTCCCACCATTGTTTGTTGGCACACTGTCATCCCACCTTCTGTAATGTCTAGAGCTTTACTCTATGGAACTATGACCACAGCCCAAGAAAAGCCCTGTGTTTTCAACTTCCGCTCTGACAACAGAAACCGGCCCTCCATTAGGTACGATTTTTATGCCGCTGAGTCCACCATAAAGATGAACTGCATATTACCCATCTCTGCCCCCACCAGTGGTTCCTCGTCTGGATGTAGGGTAGTCGATAGGTTTGGACACACAAATGCTCTCTGTGGGCTGTCCTATTCTGGATGTGTGTTTGTCCCCAGGAAAGAAAAAACATTTTCTTCTACCATGGCCATCCCTCGAAAAGGTGCGGGCACGCTATTAGCAGTAGTGATGAAAGGATTGCTGTGTGTATTTACCATATGGTTCTGACATGTCATTCGCTGCTGTGTCCCTTGGGGCAGTGCTCTCTGCTCCTGTAACTGGCATGTATCGACCTGTTCCTCTTGTCTGTATCCACCCATAGGCAATCCATAGGGGCAGCATGGGTGGGGGTGACCATATTGCTGTTCATTATTGAACCCTTGTGTGTTTTGATAGTGTGTCATGGGACGAGTGCGACATTCCCTCGTAAAGTGGCCCCACCTTCCACATCACCAACATACTCCTGGTCCCCCTCCTCGGGGTCCCTGCCCCCATAGTTCTCCCTCTGACCTTGGTACCCACCTCTTACTCTTCTAGGTCTTCCTTGCCATTGGGGCCCTCTGTACTGTTCCTCTCCTACCCACGTTGCTGCCATTCTGGCTTGGAATGCTACCCGCCCCTCCTCTCCATCTCCTAGTCTGTCTGTGGGGAGGGCGGCTGCTACTGCCGCAACCTTCACCAGTCTATTTTGTACAAGCTTTGCTTTATCTGCAAATCTATTTTGTGCAACTTCCTTCTCCCTTTCCTTGATCCTCCTACAATGGTGCATTATGATGCTTTGAATTTCTGGCCAACCCTTGGCTTCTATCCAGCTATTTTATCCAAGGCCTTCTGTACCTCCTTCGGGCGGCCTTGTTTGATAATGAAATAAAAGAGGGAGGTAGACTGGTCCCAAGGGGTGCCTATCTCCACCCTCCACAAAGCCTGCACCCGAAGGACGTAAGGGACCCCTGCTGTGTTTTGTCAAAGTCATATATCCACTTACTTGCACCCCAGAAAGCAGGGGCAGTGTCTTAAGCAAATTAGCTTTATCCATTAGTGCACAAGGCGCATAATGAGGCCTTCCCACCCCCTTGTGAATGAGAGGCATCTGCAGGTTTGATTTCCCTCTCCCCTTACCTACATTTGTTCCCTTCCTTTTCGCAAACGCAATCCGTCAAGCCTGCTTCTCAACCTCCCATGCCACCCTTTGTCCTCCTCGTCTTCTCTTGGGGGTGTCCGCCACTGCAATGGGACACCTGCTGCCCATGCCCCTTCCTCATATTCATCGAGATCACTCCAACATTCCTATTCTCTATCTGAGGCTACACTACCTTGTCCTGTACTTACCTGCTCGTCTTCCTTCTCTATTTGTATTTACTTGACTGGTGTACTATCAACTCAGAAGAGGAAGTCTCCTGACCTCCACTCATCCTCAGCTATGGCATAGGAATTTGGATGGTGGAGTTTTCCCACCCCCTGGCAGAAGTTGTGATCTCTCACACAGTGCTCTAAGTCGTGTTAACTCTGTTCGGGTAGTGCTAATTTGATTTTCTTAATCTTGAGTGAGGCGTCCTAAATTAACTGGGGGTATGTTCGTCGGGCCGTGCCAACCTTTAGGGTCATAAGGGGGAGGAGGGGCTGTTGCAGGTGTAGTAGGCGCACTAGGCTGGAGTAAATATATGGGGTCACTATATTCTTCAGCAGGTTTGGTCAATAATGGGTACAGCCGTTTTGGTTCTTCCCCCTTACCCTTTTCTTCACCACTCTACCTCCTGAGATTGCACCTCCTTAACTTTGTTTTTAGTAGGTGGCACCTCTTCAAACATCTGCCAGAGGTCTAAGACCTCTCTTCTATTTTGGATCTGTTTTCCCTTGTATTTTATAGATAGGTACGTTGCCACAAGGTCCAGTACCGTTTTATCAAAAGACCCTCCCTCTGGCCATATTTGGGACGACCCGTCTCCCTTAATTTCCATTAACCATTGTTTGTGATATTTTTTGATCTTTTCACTGTATGATCGGAGCTGTTGACATATGTGCAAGAGGGGCGTCTCTGCTCCCATAGTGTATATACATTGATGAAATGTGTGTATGTATAGATGTCCCACTTGTTACTATCACTTCTTGTTTCCTTGTAATTCTATTGCATATATTGAACCATTGTGATCACACTTTTTAGTCAAATTTCAAACCTTTCATAGGCATTACAAATGACCAAACAACATCAAACACTTAACATATTGACGTGGCACACTGATGAACCTTACTTACGACGAAGAACATACAACATGTACCTGTACCTCCCTTATTGCTTGTTACCCCTTGCTACAGACCTAGAGTCTCTTCCCCTTCATTTACTGTCCACAGTCACCCCTTCCTGACCCCTTCTGGGCCGACCTCTAATGAACTTTTATCGCAAATAAAGAAAGACAATAACTAATATTTTCCAAATCTTCTACACATACAAGACTCCCACTTATTTCTTTTTCATCCTCTATGATCCTGTACTGGTCAAGACAGTACTATGCGGAGCATAGTTGGAGCACATTCCTATTCCTGCGTCTCACTCTCGCGTGACCTTGTATGGTTGAGTCAACATATCAAACTGACTCAGGGTCTACCGTTTCAGGAAGCACATGTCACAAGTCTCTCCCCTTCTCACCTGTTTCTGTTATGTACTTGCGACCTTCTGGGATTTCTTCTTCTTTACGGTCCAGGATTTGTATAGACCTGAACGCCGCTCTTCGGCGTCCAGCGTGAGAGCAGTGGTTCAGTTTCCAGGAGCGTTCACAAAGTCCAGGGTAATTCCAGGAAGAAAATAAGGTACGCTCGGAGGCACGGAGGACCGTGACTCGAGCGCGGAAGGTTTTCCAGGAGATTGGAGAGGTAAGGGAACAGGAGGGGATTCAAGGAACTGGGAACAAGGAATCAAGCACGTCCGACTACAGGTAGCGGTAGCATTGAGACGCGCAGAGCCGCGGGGGCATGTCTCTTTTGTAGGATGAGCAGCATGGAACGCATAGACTGATCCGGAGCATTCCGTTCCGGGCGGCCATGTTGGAAGGATAACTGCATGCAAACCCCTGCAAGTCAGGGACCAGGAGGTCCAGAAAGGACGTAGACGACGATTCATGACAGCACGTCCAGAAGAATGTATCTACTTGGATAGGAAGTGATTCTGTGGGCTCTTGGTCAGCACAGTCTGATCCATCCACTCCCTGTACCCACATAGAAGTTTGTCCTTATTCAATTGCCAGCTGGACGCCTGTTTTGCCTAAACAAGCAGAGGGAACAAGATACCCTCCCTTGTCAATTAGCAGTGAAGGTATGGGCCCAGGTTACCCTACTGTCCCCCTAGTGTCTACATTGCGGGTTTGCCTCACTGCCGTGTGACTACCCAACCACTGAGAGCCCAACTGGACCTAACACAGAATGGCTGAGAACCAAATATTTAGTTATACACTACAACAAACATCAGACATTATCCAGGGCACCTCGATCTTTGATCCTACAGGATCAAATCAAAACCTGACACAACCGACAGGAAGAGACAACTTATTAAAATTAAAAAAGAAATATTTCCGGACTGAACGGCACGGTCACTTCCTGAGTGAAAATTTTAAATCAAACACTATTCCAGCTGGCCTCATAAGTCGTAATGAGCCCTGACTCTTCCTAAATTACAAGGAACATACCACCACCTTTAGTCCTATCGCAATCAAGTGCAGCCACTTCCTTATGATCTTAACAATCTCAACTGCCCAAAGAGTTAGTGCCCAGATCCAAAAAGACCTTGAAAAAGAGGAAGACATATTTCTCAACAACACAGCCCTCACAAATGCACGGAAACAACTGCAAGCGACCAACAAACTGTTTGATGGGTTTAAAAGCATAACCATCACAAAGAAAACAAAAAAGCTAGCAAAGGATACTAAGGAATTTAAACTAGATAATATCTTCCCGTACACAACTGATCAAGCCATTGAGGCTTCTTAACAGCAGCAAACATCTCAGAAGCAGGGACAAGGGCGAAGGAGATAGGTTACTTTCTTGAATTCGAGCAGCGATTTGGACAATCATACTACACTACAAACTTTTTTATGAAGAGGTGGAATGGGAGACCCAAAATGGGCCCCCCCATTGTTCGAATAGTATACACCTATGATGCACCATATACGAGGACGCAGACGACGGACTTGGTAGGAGAGAGAGAACCTCCAATGCCCATTTTTAACCTGGCTAATCTGGAACTATCAGCAGCACAATAATCAGTGCTATCTAAATGTTTGTCCTCTGTGCCTTCCCAAAAAAAATCGATTGGTTCAGAACAGAGATGGTAATTCGCAAATTCCTCAGAACCATAAGGCTTAAGGACTTTTTCCAGGAACAACCATACACAGACAATGAACCGGATTCCGGTCTTCACCCGCAGAACAAAAAATACCCACTGAGATTACTAAATTCGAGAAAAGTATCCTGAAGGATTTGAACAATCTCAGGAAACAGAAAGAGAAGTACCGACATAACATCACGATGGATGAAAATAAGGCCTTAATTGAACTCTCCAAAAATCAATTCATAGTTATCAAACCAGCAGACAAAGGGGGAGGAATTTTCTTAATGACTTCAGTGCAATATCTGTCCTTGATGAACACGCTACCAATGGATGAAGAGTGTTACAGGAATATCAAGAAAGACCCCACCAAAGTAATACCAGAACCAATTGGAGAGACAGGCAGGTATGCATTAAAGTGGAGCTGGATAACAAAAAAAATTGAATTTCTGACCACCAACAAAGGACGCACACCCACAATGTACGCCCTCCCCAAAATTCATTAAAACCCTGAGAATCCCCTAGGGCGACCTATTGTTTCTGCGGTTCAATTCTCGAACTGCTCTGTAAATTTGTTGACTAATTTTTAAAACCTTTGAGCATCCTTACATCAACTTATCTCCGTGATACAACTCAAATCTTTGAAGATTTACTGTTTGCCCCATCAAGACACTGGCTGGTCACCGTGGACAGAAAATCATTATCCACCAGCATAACACAAGCAGTGGAAATAGAGTGCATGAGGGACCATCTTACTCAATACAACTTGCAGGATAGAGTGCCTGACAGCTTCATCATTGAACTAATGACATTAGCGCTCTGGAAGAACTATTTTGAGTTCAATGGCCAGTTCTACTTTCAAAATAAAGGGACGCCATGGGGGCAACTTTTGCACCCACCTCAGCGATTCTCTTTATGTCGGACTTTGAAAGCAGAAACATTTTATCCGACAAAAACCTTTTTCAAAATCAAGGAAGAGGACATTGACGATATTCTCTTAATTTGGGAAGGAACAGAAATAGATCTTAAACTGTTCTTACAGTGGCTGAACAACATTGATGAAAACATTCAATTCACAAAGGACCAGAGTAAAACGGAGGTCAATTTCTTAGACCTAAAAATACAACACACTGAAGGTGCACTGAAATGTAAGGAGAAACTGCACTAATCAGGAAGACTTCCACAATCATGCACAGGAACTTGATAGTAGGCTTGCCCAGAGAGGATACCCCATAAACTTATTTTAAAATACCAAAAACAAGCAAGATTCTCAAATAGGGAAGCCCTATTGATTCCCAAAGAAACATCTAAAGGCGATCAGAGATCATGTGTGATTATGCATTGGGTTGCACACTTTTTCAAATTAGTAAACTAATCTCCAAGTATTGGCCACTTGCAAGACTGACCATCCCTAATGAACCACTACTCAGGTTTGCTTTCAAACGTGCGAAAAATCTCTGCAACCAGCTGGTTTATTCCAAGTTTGTGAAACCTGCTCCCCATCGAGGACTTTGGAATCTCAGAACCACACCAGGCCACTATCCATGCGGTAGCTGTACCCCATGTAGATTTACAAAGAAAACAAAGGATTTCTGCATCAATGGCCGCACATGGACTCTCTAAAATCTTACCACTTGTAAGTCAAAACAGGTAATCTACTGCGTAGAAGGCCCCTGTGGGTTGAGGTATATGTGGGCCAAAGAACTAGATCTGTCCACATTAGAATCTGCAAACATAGGTCAAGGATCAGATGCAGGAATCTTAGTGCACCTCTGGTGAATCATTACGTAGAATTTCAGCATACTGCGGATGACATGAAATGGTGGGTACTGGACTTTATCACTGAATCCTCCAATATCCTAGGCAGCTTACTACAAAAAGAATCCAGGTGGATATACAGATTGGACTCCTTTCATAGGGGCCTCAACGAGGAATTTGTACCACCCGTCTGACTGTCCCTCCAGCCTACATGAGACCTAGGAGACCAAGTCCCGGCCCACTCATGGTCCGTTTCCCTACTTTGGGCCACATACATCTGTGTGCCAACGTGCCCCTAAAGCCATGCGCACAGTAACTCCTAAGCATGGCTGCCCTTACCTAGTAGTTTATTGAAACCAACGGGAAGGGCCTACTTGCAATGGCATTCTTCTGTATCCACAAATGCCAGACACGACACAACAGCTGTGACTGTTGTCATCAATATAACTCTTCACAATACTGATCCTGTTCAGTGCCTGCATGTCAGTTAACAGCCCATATTTTGAACTTGCATCCATAATGGATTTCCCCTTCTCGTTTTAAAAACATAATTAATGAAATCATTGCTAGTGAGAACTGAAACCTTCTTCTTGACTCATTGAGCTTGCTACTAGGAGACTCCTATTACTTTATGCACACAATACTACCTAGGTTACATCAATACCACAAACATGCGCCTCACACAGCCGCATTCAGTGTTAGTACTGCTGTACTGTAAAACCGAAAGTCAGTCACCATGGTAATATAGTAATCACATGGCCAGGTCACACGTAGTATTATGCGGCTTATGCAACGTTATTATTGTACAGATACTCCTTACGCATTCATAAATATAATGATCGTCTTGCCAAACCGAAAGCTGGTTTCTATGGTTACACAGCAACAACGTGGGCAGGTCGCGTGCAACGCTTTGCAGCATAGACTCCTCTCGACTCAGAAGCTTGCAGTCACCATGACAACGCAGGTTTGGAAGTCGGCGTAGACATGTCGTGCTGCTCCAGTACTTGCTGTATCCAGCTCAAATTGAAATAAGGTATTGTAAGTTCTGAGGGCTCTCGGCTAATTTGCTCAAGGGTTACTGATATCATGCTACAGCGCTCCGATGTTTACTCCCTGGTTTTAGCATCAGAATAGTCCGACGACCCTCACCCGGCATTGTGGTTTATAACTGGCTCCTGCCTCAGTTCCAAGTACTGCACCCCGCCGAGATGAAAACGGCAATGTAGGAATGTATTTTCATGTCCTCATCTGATCTTTACCTCATGTATAATCAGCAGTAATTTGACCTTTTTTGGAAATACTACACCAACATTGCATGCATTGTCTAGAGCCCTCCGTCCACTTTTTTTCCTACAGCGGTTTCAAATAATTTTTTATTTCTTTATTATTTTTTAAATAACGAACAACAGATATAACATACAAACAAATAACATATAACATAACTGGCATGTTGGAATTTCTACGGGTTTCTTCTATATCTTTGTCTCTGGCTGCTTATGTGGGCAGGTTCGACCCTCCCGTTTGTACTGTCTTTTGATTGGTTACCCGTGCTCCACTAACTTGTACCCATCATTGTTCTTGCGCCTCCTCGGGGCCTTCTCCTTCTTCTTCCTCCTCCCACTCTTCGCCAAATAAGTCCTGTACCAGGGAGTTCCGTGCAGCTATTTTCTGTGCTGTTTCTCCTTCCCCCCTTTGCACTGCTCTTATCCACACCGCAGTTTCCACCAATGTCCACTTGCGGAGGTCCAACCACCATGACTCTATGGTTGGGCCTTCCCTTGATTTCCAGGACATCGCTATCCTACTTTTGGCTAATATACATATCAGGTCTTTCATCTTTGCTAGATGCGTCCCATGTCTGCCTTCTCTCTGGAAGAGGCCCAGCAAGTACCTTTCTGGGTGCTCCGCCTGTATCTGGAGTCCACTGTCTATTATTTTGGCTCTGATACCCTCCCAGAAGGTTTGTATAGTTGGGCAGGTCCAAAACATGTGGACCATGTCTGCTTCATCAGCTGAGCATCGGGGCACTTATTAAGATCTCCCTCATACATCTTGTTCATCCTCTTGGATGGGAGGTACGCCCTGTGTGTCACGTACACCTGTGCCTGTCTGAACCTTGCGTTCCTAGATACTTTCTTTGAATATTTTAACACCCTGCTCCATTCTTGGTCGCTAAAAGGCCTGTGGAGTTCCTCTTCCCAGCTCTGTCTTATGTGTAGCTCTTTCGTGTTACTGGCTCTTAGCATCTGTTCGTATAACCTGGAGGTTGTGTCCGTTCCCTCAGATATATCATACCATGTGTCTAGCTCCACTGTGGCGTCCTCTTGGTCCTCCCATTCCGGCCACATTTTCTTGATTGTGAGGATTATTCTGTTATGGAGGATGAATTGGCCTTCGTGTATATCATGTTCCTCCACCATCTCTTGGAAGTCTGCCCACCTCTCTTCTCTCCGCAGATCCCCAATTTGCGCTACGCCTTTTACTTCCCACTGTGTTCGGTATATTGCTAGCGTATTTGTGTCCATGCCCACAAGGCCCGCAAGAGGGATTTGTGCCAACTGGGGGTCCTGTGACCCTTGTAATTTCCACGCTCTGTTCCATAACCCCACTGCGAGGTTAAGTAGGCGTGGTAGGGTCCTGAGTAGGGGTTTGTCCAGCCATAGTATTTCTCTCAAGTAGTATGTTTTTAATGTTAGTTGAAAGATGATTGTGTCGATTGTCTCTCCCTCTCCCAGCCACTTGACTGCGAATTGCAGCTGCCCCGCTAAATAGTACTTTTCAAAGTCCGGCAGCCTAATGCCCCCTTCTTCATAATCTCTCTGTAGGGTCTTCAGCGCGATCCTGCTTCTCCCCCTGCCCACAAGAAGTTCCCTGCTATTGTGTTCAATTTGGTGAAGAAGGCCTTGGGAATACTATGTGGGATATTTGTGAGGTAATATGGCAGCCGTGGGAGTACCACCATTTTCTAGAGGGGCGCCCTACCCATCATCCCCAGTGGCAGTGTTCCCCAAAATTTCATAGACCTCTGTGTTTTTTCCAGGGCTGCCTGCGTGTTATGTTGATGAGAATCTGCAGTGTCATGATGTATATCTATTCCCAGATATCGGAAGGAGTGTGGTGCCCAAGATAAGCCCAGGTCCGGGAGCTCTGTCGGGGGAACCTGCTTCAGGCCACCCAGGGGAAAGATCAAGGATTTTTCTTCGTTGATTGCTATACCGGAGAGTCTAGTGTATGCCCCAATCGCTTCTAGGAGGTAGGGCAGACTGGTACGCGGATTTCCGACAAAAAGCAGCATGTCGTCTGCATACAACGAGATTTGATGCAGCACTCTGTCCAAGTCTATCCCTGTGTCTCCATATTCCGCCCTGAGTAAAATCGCCAGCGGTTCAAGGGCCAAAATATACAACATTGGTGACAGTGGACACCCCTGTTTGGTTCCCCTATGTATTCTCCATTCTTCCAAGATATATCGCCCGGTCTTTACCCTTGCTCTGGGGTCCTTGTACAGTAATCTAATCCATCCGAGGAACCCTTCACCGATGCCGAAATGGGCGAGGACCCTCAGTAGCCACCCCCAGTTCACAGAGTCAAATGCTTTGACGACGTCCAGGGACACTATCGCGCATTCCCCCGTCTCTGGTTTGTCCTATCTATCACATGATGTAATCTGCAGAGGTTCCATGACGTGTTCCATCCTGGGACGTAGCCTGTTTGGTCATAGTGTATCAAGGTGGGGATTACTTATTTCAGGTGGTTGGCTAGAACCGCCGTGAGTATTTTGGCATCTTGGTTAATGAGGGAAATCGGCCCGTATGCGGTGCATTTCGTGGGTGGTTTTCCTGGTTTGAGGATCGGTACAATTATTGATTCCGAATTGCTGGTCGGTAACTGTGTGCTTTCATATGCATCTTGGTATGTCTCTAATAGTTTCCGGGTGATGGTACATTTGTATGTTTTATAGAACTCTCCCGGGAGTCCGTCTGGGCCCGGGGATTTGCTGGTGGGGAGCTCGGCGATTACGCTCTCTATCTCCTTCACCGTGAGTGGGGCATCGAGTATTTGAGCTTGCTCTTCTGCTAACTTTGGCAGCCTTATCTCTGCTAACGCATCTGTAATGTCCTCTGGGTCAATTTCTGGATTAGGGGCGTACAGTTGCTCATAAAAGTGGGCAAATGACTGATTAATGTGTTCTTGGTTTCTGATCTCCATCCCGTTTCGTCTTCTATGACTGTTATGGGTCCCTTTTAGTTTCTTGCTTGGTGAGCCACGCCAGGAGCCTACCAGGCTTATCCCCTTCCGCATGCAATTGTTGTAGATACCTCCCATAGTTCAACCTTTGCAGTTTCTCCCATATCTCTATACATCTTCGTCCTCAACTCCATCAACTCCCTAGGTTCTTCTCCCACCGCCTCTGCTCTACGCTCCTCTGTCTCTATCTGCCTTTCCAGTTTGAGTTCTTCTATGGCTGCACCTTTCAGTCCCCCCATCCTGCCAATAGCCGCCCCCGTATCACAACTTTAAACGTGTCCCAGAGTGTAGCGTTACTTTCTACGCTTCCCTCATTATGTTCGAAGTAGTCTTGGATCACCTCCTGAAGGTGCTCTTCAAACTCTCCCTCTCCCAAAGCCTCTGCCGGGAGTCGCCATGTTGGTATCGGGACTTTCCTGTGTGTATGTGCCCATTTTGCTTGTATCGGGGCATGGTCTGAAAGTGTGCAGGCTTTGATGTTAATCTCTGTAAATTCCTGCAGTGACTCGTGAATATATAGTCTATTCGTGTAAATGTTTCATGGGATGCGCTATAATGTGTGTACCCTCTTTTCCCTCCATGTACCTGTCTCCAAACGTCCTCCAGCTTTAGACGGTCGAGGGTTCTGAGCAGCTCCTTGGCAGGCCTCACCGCTTCACTTGTCTTGCTCCTCTGGATGGAGCCGTCTTGCTGCAGCGTGATGCCTTAAAACTGACATCCGAACTAGCTTACGCTTTTTCTTGGGGGTAGGTTCCTCTCGGCTGACGCGACTGGGTAGAACTGGTTGCTCCTTCACATTTTCTTTTCTTCCTGACTCATGTATTTGTCAGATGCTCAGCGTCGTTGCTCCAAACTATCTACGGGCTCTTTCACCGGGGCTGGTTTGCATCGTTGTTGCTGTTTCTCTGCCCTTGCTGGGGGATCCCATGCGTGTCCATCCATGCGTGGGCCTCTTCCGTGGACTCAGAGAAGCATGTTTTCCTCTTGTGCAACACCTTCAGTTTGGCCGGGAAAAGGAGCATATATCGTATTTCTGCTCTTCTGAGGCGTTCTTTTGTAGGCCCAAACTGGACTGTTTTTGGACCGGGGCTGTATAATCCGGGTATATGGTGATCCTGGAGGAGCCCCTGATGATCTCTCCTCCCCCCCCTGGAGAATGCTATTATCCTTTCTCTGTCCTTAAAGTTCATAATCTTGGCGATCATCGCCCTTGGGGGGGCACCGGGCCGGGGTCTCCTGGTTAGGGCTCTGTGCGCCCTTTCCACCACAACATTTTTGGACAGTGTCCCAGCTCCGATCTCCTGGAGAAGCATGTTTTCGACATATTCTGTGGGGTCGTTTCCTTCCTAACCCTCTGCAACTCCAATTATGCAAACGTTATTCCGCCTTGCCCTACCTTCCGCATCTTCATCCTAGGATCTTGACTTTCTGCAGCACTTCTGACATTTGGGTCCGCATGACAGCGACGTCTGCAGTGTTTTGTTGCACCTGCTGCTCTGTTATCGTTACTCTGTCTGTCAGGTTCCTTGCGTCCTGGCGAAGGAGGCCCACGTCCACCATAACTGTATCTAGTTTCTGTTCTAAGGATGCTTTCAAGGCTCCTATAGCAGTGTCCATCTTGTTTGCAAGGGATGTCTTTAGGGAGGCAATCGCCTCCAGGATCTGGCCATCCTTTCCGTTTTCTAGTTGGTGTGGGGTGCTCGTCTCTGCCATTGCTGTGTCCGGTGGGTTCTGCCATTTATCCCCAGATATTTTGGCAAAAGTGTCCATGCTGATTTGTTTGGTTTTTCCTTCTGTTTTCTTGTTGGGCATGGCCGCTGTGCGTATTATACTACTCTTGCGTGCTTTGCGTGTGGCCCGGCGTGAGGATCTGTGTCGGGCTAGTTGCGGTCCCCTGGTTTCCTACTTTCACTCTCCCCCGGGCTTATGTCATCGATGCTTGTTGGTCCAGCCTCTATTGCCCCGTGGGACAACTCTCCGGTGGGTGTTGGGGCTGTGATTTGTATTGTCCGCCTTGTCCCTGGGAGCTTGTGCATCGGGAACCTTCTTCTGTCGCAGTGTCTGTAGGAGGTCTCAGCCTGGTTTGCCATATTATTCTAATATTTCTCCCCCTTTTTTTGTGTTTTTTGCCTGTGTATCTGTGTCTTCCAGGGTGTGTTGGGCGCCTCACGCACCGCTGAGCCACGGGCGCGTCTCCAGAGCGGGACCTGCTCCGCCTCAGCCCCCCTTCCCTCTGTCTCTTCCTCCGTGCTTTTATGGGGCCGCACCGCCCGCCGGTTCTTGGCCGTCCTAAATCCTTGAAGGAGCGGAGGGGCACTCTGGATCCTCCCCACCAGCCTCCACCTGTGGCACAGATGCCCAGCCCCGTGTGTGGGCCCATGGCGCTGCTGCTTTCTCTGGAAGCGGGAGGGGAGCGGAGTGGGTTCTTGTCGCTGGCTCACCATCTTCTGCGCGGGCCGGCGGCACCTCGCCTCAGGTGTCCCTCCGCGCGTATAGGATAACCGGGTTCTTCCCGCGCCATGGCTTCTGCGGAGGTCTTCCCGGCCCTGGGCTCACTTTCGCGCCTCCTCTCCTGTGTCCATTCGCCTGCCACAGGCGTCCTCCTCTTCCCACTCTGTAGCTGAGACCACAGCTTCCTCCAGCCTCATTTCAGATCGCCGCGCAGGAGAAGTCCCCTCGGCAGGCCGCCATCTTGTTTCTCGCGATCGGCTACTTCTTTGGGCCATTTCTCCTTAATCCTCGGTCCGAATTTCTTCCAGAATCGGACCGAGTGGTCTGCAGGTGTTCCCATGCCTTTCAGTCGAATTTGGGCTGATTTTAGTCAGTTTACGAGGATCGTAGTCAGGATATTAACGGAGCGCTCCAGTAACGCGTCTCACCGCATGGCCGTTTAGCCACACCCCCATCCAGCGGTTTCAAATAATTGTGCCTAACGGGGTCTTCACCATTTCTTTGCATATCAAGATGCGACATTGATCATTCTCCCTCTACTAGGAGAATACCAGGTACACTCCTGTTTTTTGCTTTCAGTACTTACACTATACACATTGACTCACGCTCTGTTCACATTATGCGGTTGGTCTCAAGCATGACATGTGTCATTTTGGGTTTAAACGTGTACGCCCATCTGCTAAATTCTAGCCTACCACACTTTGGATTACCAGGCAGACTTTCAGAGAAGGGTGGTCCCCTAATATGAGGCACCCATATGGGGTGTTTTTAATTTGAAGGGCAGTGAAGTTATTAACCTGCTAAGTATCCCAAACATCCTCCATCTAACCATTTTAAAACAATCCTCTTTTCTCTTCCCCCCTAGGGTCCTTTCTTTCCTGCCATGAAGAAGGAGTGTATGGATGCCATCACTACGGGCACGCTGAAACGTGTATCAATGCCCTGATGACTAGAAGGGGCACTTTTAAACAGATTCTAAACGTTCACGCAGGCAGACTAAAAGCATGATTAGGAATTAATTGTGCTTCACTCTTCAGGGTATGATTAACTATACCCTGTAGTACTTCACAATTAGGATTGTGAATAATGTACGATTTGTATAATTTTGGTCTTGGTCCAACCTTTGGCCTTTCTTGTTCTTGTCAGTTATGTGATTGTACTAACATATATATTCAATGAAAGAACATTGTTAAAGGGATGTTATGGTTACAACTAAGACCGAAAAACCTCAGAAATGAGCCAGTTATGTTAAGCTAAGCAACCATAACTTGTGCCACCACTGTGCACTGCTAAGACTAACAACCAGGAAATCGAGCATGACATCACAAATGTCATTGATGACATCACTGATGACATCACTTATCTGGCCCACTTGTTTTTGTTCACCAACATATCTACACCAGGTGATTGTGTTCACTGGCAGTCAGGTATATCTAGACGTTAACCATTTCATATGCTCTCAAAGTACTTTCCCTTAGGGTTTGGTCTCAGCTCATGGTGCACATACATGGGGCAATAGGCAAGCCTCAAACACACAATTAATTTGTATACATGAAGATACACTTAAATGCTATTAACATTTTCTGATGATGCTGTTTCTTTCTTGCTTACTTTAATTTCCCTGTATGTGCCTCTGATTTGCATGCATTGTGGGTCTTCATATGTATTGTTTGTACTAGCCAAAGTGTGTAGTAAGTCTTGAATTGTTAGCTAATTATTACATGTTTAACATTGCACAAAACTCTGATGAAGTAGCATTTATTGATTATACTATCCAACATTACAAGATTATAAATATTGTACCTCTATGGTGCATGCTGCAGCCATTGCCTGTGTTTATATATGATTAGGTTCCTGTATTAACAACACTCCAACATAATGTTTTGTTTCGATGAGTACATTCTTTAATAGATTAAGTAGTTCATGAGAAGTCTCCCGATCACCCCTGACATCTTGTTACCAATATTATAAACACAACCCCTTGTAGGGACTTTTCATCAAAATAAATTTCATATGTGATGTCATCAGTGATGTCATCAAGGACATTTGTGATGTCATCTTTGATGTCCTGGGTTTTAGTCTTAGCAGTGCACGGTGGTGGTGCGAGTTATGGTTGCTTATCTTACTAGGACTGGCAAATTTGTGAGGTTTTTCGGTTTTAATTGTAACCATAACGTCCCTTTGACATACATTTTTCATTGAATTTCATAGGTTTTTTTATTGGTGCAACTCAACCATAACATCCCTTTAACAAAGTTTTTTGAGAGAATTTCATGGGTTTTTACCAGTGCATGCTATTTTCCTACAACGTACTAATAACATACTTAACCCAATATAGCACATTTTTTGTCCAATTTACAAAGTTTCTCCTTAAAACTCTGCCATTTCCCAACTTCTAGAATCATTTTTAACACTTCTATACTTTTCCCAATGTTTTTGCTTCTGTCTACATCCACGGATGTCTGACGTCATTGTGGACCTTCCGGATAGTGCCACGTGACCATGCGCTTGCGCGCGGCATGATGATGTGTCCATGAACATGTGTGCACTTTGCGTTTGGGTCCTTGCTTCGAGGACAGTTAGGAACTGGATTTTCTACTGATCTAGGTACTTTCAAGCTCAAAATGTACCCTTGCACAGCTCCTACACCTATTCTTACTCATTATCCATTAACAATCTAGTACAAAACACATACTTGGAAGAATAGTAGCAAACCTGCTATTTGTCTTAAAAATGGCATCAGCTATTGCCACCCCTCCTCCCCAAGAGCCATTACCACCACCAGCTGGAAGACCCACACAACAAAAAAGCGCAGTATTTTCAAAGACAATGCAGAGGACCAAGGAGATGAGGTAGAAGAAGTGCCTACCTCTAGCACCCAGAGAGAATCATGGGTGTGGCAGTTCTTTACCACAGTTGGGAATGTACCAAAGGCTAAAGCTACAAAAGTGAGTGCAACTTTGTACTCAGTCACGGACTGCCTGGACATTACTCCTACAGGACCGTCTTCATGCGCCGCCACACCAAATCAACCTACTCCAATGCTCTCAGCCTACTACTTCTAAGAAAGGAAAAATATTTGTCTTCCTCCACATCATCTTCCTCAACCAATACTGTAACCACACAGCCTACGTCTGTGGGACACAAAATCCCACCAGCTACTTTGCAAGTAACAAAAGAGGCTGTTGATCCATATCTTTGGAAGACAACTGTATATATTGAAACACACCACTCTGCAGGGGGAAGCAATTTCGATGCGAGTTTGAAGCTGTAATCAAGGAGCATGAGGAACACTTCCCACTACCTTCGAAGTAACACACGTGCAACATCTTCCCCTGTCCACCCGCCCCTCCATATAAGTGCTTGGTGCCTCTTCCCTCCTTTCGCCTCCTCACCTTACGTTCTAACCTCTCCTGCAAACATTTTATTGTTTAAAAAATAACAAAAGAAAGGTTCCTTTAGGAACCACCTTTCACAGTTAAAAAATATAACTATAAACTTCATCTACTTTACATTTCTCAGAAAATTACATAAACTCAATATGTTTTTCCAACATTTCCATTAGCATTTTGTGTTATGCTAATGGGAATAATGTGACATTCCAGGGACTGTAACGGGATAACTGCCCGGCAGCCCAAGTTATCGGCCCAAGCGAAGTGTGTCTATGTGCGACCTGATGCCTACGGACTTTGGCGCGTTATAAATAAATAAATGAGGGCTCTGGACCATTTTCCTCCATTGCAGCCCCTGCAATGGGGGCTAAAGGCCATTAGCACCCCGGGTTCCCAAAGCTGGAACCCAGGGTGCTAAAAAATAGATTTTTCTTACTACATTGGGACTCATGCGGTGTCCCGCTGTAGGAAGGAAAATCCTTTTCCAAGATGGTCACCATGGAAAGAGAAGGTGTGGCTCTGTACAGAGCCCCTCTTCCCTTTCCATGGCAGCCTGCAGAAGGCGAAGCCAAAACCCTATGACAATATTACCACAAGCACATTTTTTTTTCCCTTTCAAACCTATCCTACTTTCGAATAACTTTACCACATAGCCGGTCCCAGGTGGACATGGCCACTTTAACACCATTTATCGTCCCTCACGGTCATGGCCAGTAGCTAGATTGTCTGGGTCATGACCTTATACCATGACCCGGACAATCTGGCCACTGCCCATGGCCACAGGCTATACCTCAGTCACCAAAGGTATATCACTATTTTTTGTACCTACATTATGACACTTGTCACAAAATAAAATACAGGCACATTTGCAAAATGATGCTTTAAGGTCCTTGCCAATGCTCCTTAAACAAGTTTGCTTGAAATCAGCCCATGTATTATTTTTTCCAAAATGTTTGTACATACAATAGTCATATAACTTAGCCCCCACTTGACAAAATCCATTCAGTCTTTACACAAACATTGAAGGTTGGGTCTATAATATTTCTGAAAGCGTTTGTCCACATTCGGCAAACGGCAAAAAAGTTATAAGCCATCTAAAAATGTTGAGACCCCCTCTAATTTAGCCCCCTCTTGAGAAAATCCCACCGAACTTTACAAAAACATTTATATCTAGATTTAAAATTGTTTTGCAAACTTTTGTACAGATTTGTCAAATGGCACATTAATAAGCCTTTACAAATTTCGGGACCCCCTCTCTAAATGTGTTCCCTCTTGTCAAAACAGCTCCACAATTTCAGAATCAAGTCTAGAATAAAATTCCAAAATTTCATGAAGTTCCATTGAGTGGCGCCAAAGTTATAAGCCATCCAGGAACTGGTTTTTACCAACCCTGTAATGCGGAAATAGACATAGATGTCCCCGAACATCTAAAGTGTTCGCGTACATCATAGGACTGCCCCCAAACATCCAGACTTTTTGCGGACTTCGGGGGTGAAAAACTCCTTTTTTTGGCTTCTTACAGCCATATCCCATCCAAATCACCCATCAACTCCCCAGAGATTGTTTGATATGTTTGACAAGTCCAATGTTGTGTTTTTTAAAATGTTGTTACTGCGGTGTCCGCGGACACCGGCGGAAGTCCGTGAATCAAACATGGCGGGCGTTTCCAAAAATCTGACGCACTTCACGCTTTTCACCATCCAATCGGTGGGTGCGTCAGATGTCCGCGGACATCACTGCACCCTCTGGGCCAATCGGATGCCTGTCCGTGGACCGACAGGGAAATGGGTCCGTGAAGCGGAGCCAGATATCACATTCTTTTGGACCTACATTTTGGTTGTTTAAAAAAGAAAAACTACTGGACGGATTTACACCAAATTTACAAAAGCACGCTTTTGGGACCAAGCCGTCGCTCCAGGCACACATTTGGTGAAAATCTGTCCAGCGGTTTGGGCTGTAGGCATGAGCAAAAAAAATGTCCATTAGGTCTTTGGAAAACAAAATGTGGGACCCCTCTATAATTTTGTCCTCCCCGCCCCCTTGATGAAACCTCACCAAACTTGCCAAAAAAATTCAGGGCCATATACTTTTTTTGCAAAGGTTGATAAGGATTCGTCCAGGGGCAGCCAAGTTAAAAGCCACCCAAAAAGTGCTCTTCCTAGGAGTTGTGCAACTTAACCATAACTACATGGCCGCTACCACAGGCCGTGTAATTTCTGACATTATTGTTTTGAATCAGTAACTGTCTCATAATTTAACTGTTGCAAATATGTTCTTTATGTTTCACATGTATACCTAAACTATTTTCTTTTATTGCATATATATAAATAAATCAACCCATGGTTGAGCTACTCTGATTTCTGCACAATATGAATTTTTATAAATAATTGGAATAACATACAACCTACTGAGTTGTTTGCAGCGTGGACACCTCTTTGTTTATTGTGGGACTGGGCCATTGAGTATCACATTTCCCTGAGGGCTATCAGTTTTCCGGGTATGCTCAACACGGAAGCAGACACTCTGAGCAGACTGAATTCATCGAACCATAAATGGGAAATGATACACACTGTTCATGAGGCTATCTCCTCCTTCTGGTGCCATCTGTAAGTAGACCTCTTTGCGCACTCCAGCAACAGCAAGTGCCCCTGCTTTGCTCCCTGTGTTAGTCTAGACCAGAACTCCTTTAGCCATGCCCTAATAATTCAGTGGGACGCCATGTCTCTCTACGCCTTTCCTCCAATCCCTCTTCTTCCCAAGGTCTTGGCGATGAGCTTATGCCCCTTGGAATGTGGATGGGATTACACCAGAATAATTCTGAGTCCAAATCACCGGACAAACTCAAGAACATGGCAAGTTGGAGTTTTATTTACAATTATCTAAAACAGAGAGTTACAATGAACATCAACGGATGTACTCTCATTCTCAGTGATTTCCACATGAAAAACAATTAAATACTCTGTTCGTGCATTGGAATGATGTCACACTATGTGGCAATAGTAAAAAAAAACCTATCAAGGGTTGGGATTGGTTAAGGGACACATCTAGATATACAATCATATAGGAGCTAGGATTGTTATTGGCTGTCTGATATCAGGTGGACAACTCATGACTACCTCTTCAAACATGTAATTTTAAGAAAAATCAGTTACACAGTGTTTCATTGGTTTCTCAAGCTATAAGGTCATTCGTTATACAGACTACTACAATTGGTTGGCACGCGTGTGCCATGTCTGGAACATTCGGTTCAATTAGCAGCAGGTAAGCCAAGACCCAGCTGTAAGTATATAGGACATGAAGCTGCTCTACCACCTAATTAGCTGAACATCTCTCATCACCCATGCCTTCTACCATGAAATTCTCTTTGTACTTGTCCTTGCAGAGTATTCTTGTCTTCGGAATGCAAGGGGAGTGAGGGCACTCGCTATCGTGTCTGTAACTCCAAGTTCAAGCCTTATTTCTAGCCTCGACTCTTCGAATGGTTTAAATGAATTAAGACTTGGAATCCTTTGTGTTCTTTCTTGCATCTTAACGTGTGAAGATTCATCCTCTGCACACATGTTCCCTTCAGTATAGACAGCTGACCTCAACTTCTCAGTTCTTGACTTCAGGCCAGACAGCCTCACAAAGCAGCTTCAACAACCTGCTATTCTACTGCAACACAGCCTTTCATTTTCTCTCCATGATTCTTTGGCTTACTTATTTTATGATACCAATGTCTAGTTCTGTATAAAGTGGAAAACAAAAGGGGGGCTCCAACCACATATAATTAGTTGACACTACTATCCGATTCGTGTTTCTACTCTTCTGTACAATGGCAGCTCTGCCTGCATTCCATTTACTACTTGTAGCTAGCCCACACGATGACTTGATCTATCTTGCGTTTCAGCGTTTGTACATTCATTATACTTCCGATTTCTACAGCACTTTCTAACATGTAATCTTCTTTTACACTTTTAAGGTTCACTTGATTCTTTACTTCGTCATTTCCCCTCTATGATCCATACATCATCTTCATTCAGTATTTCAGGACTTTGTGCACACTTTCTTATGACATCATCAGTTCATTTACTTAGCTCTTTCTCAGATTACTTCAGGAATCTCTTCCTGCAGGCTGTCATCAACTTGAGGGTACATTCGATATGGTTACCTTAATGGATACTTTCTTCCAAATACTCGCTGGGGTATTGGTACAATAGCTGGTGTTAGACAGGGCGCAGTCTCATGTATCCAATACAGGGGAGGTAGGGGGGGTAGGATCTCCTGCTGATGTGTATGTCTGCTCCTCACAATAAACTTAAGAGAGACTAGAGGTAATATTTCCTATGACCGATAGTGAACAGCCCTCTATAAACAGAACTCTTAAACAATACACAATGTTCACTCGGTCCCTTGCTTCCCCAAGTCCATATTTGGTTGAACCTTACTGTATGAGGTTAATAGCCATTAGATTCTCATACTACACCACATTGTATCAAAAAATAGTATTTTATTTTTCATATTTCAACAGTAAAAAACTTTTTTTCTTTTATCTTTTCTTCTTCACAGTTCCAATTTATTAATCTTTTTTAAAAAGGAGTATTTCTGATAGTATGCAAATCACAATATCTGCACCATTACCATGCAATATCGTTGTATACATTTAATCTCATGTAACAGTTGACCATTTAATAATTAGCAAAAATTCATCTCTTAACCTGGATCTACAAGTTGCTCACCCCTATCGTCGAGACAAGCAACCCAGTCCGTAACAACCTTTCACTTATTCTTCCTAAAAATCATGCTTACTTTCATACCACATCCATACCATACCCGACATGTTTAATTCCTTACACACTTACACACTATTGACAAGGAAATTCTTCAGGGGTAAAATTTACACAACATCCAATTAAATGCCCAATCGTATCAGTCTTCTTGTAGACTTAATTTCTTGCGGGGTCAGCTTGCAATGAGATCCCATCGCACTTTTCTTTAGTGTCCAACCTTCAAAAACGTATACACTGTGGGAAGCAAGTGTGGGATAATCGAAATTTAGTATTCGAGATAATATCCCGGTCGACATTTATATTATGCACAACCTGCTATGTGTCAATCATCAGCGGAAGGGTGTCATTACTTAGACCATCACCTTCTTTACATCTGTTATATCTTCACACCTCCACCCCTATCTGCAACTAGGTCCTTCAAGACCACACCCATGCTGTTATCACTTCAGGTCCAATCTTTAACTACGACACTGAGTATTTCACAACTTTATAATCAATTAACCCAATCATGCGGTATAGTTAAGTTGTCCAAGTCTGTCTATGAATTTGCTTTACCTTCTACAGGCTGACTTCTTCTTATGTGTCTTCTTGGGGGGTCCCCCTCGATTTACAATCCTCTTCCTAGTTAAAGTCTGTCTGATGTTGGGGTGTGCTTGGCTCTCAACTGGATACCACTATCTGCGATCACTGGGAGGCATTCCTATTTAAGACAAAAACACAGGTAAACCAATTTGTGTAGCTTGGCTTGATGTTTATTCTATTTGTCAGTTCATTGTGCTCAAAACAACCCTGCATATCTGTATACTGACCTAGCGTGATTACTTTGTGGATTCCTGTTCTATTTAATAGTTGACTTTATCCCGTGCCGCTCCTCATTTAGATAAATCTTCTAAATTTTCTCACGTGGGATGGAACAACTCTCTATATATAGTTTTCTAGAATGGAGAGAGGCACATCAGGTACTCGGTCGTGATTCTTCTTCGTACCGCTGTTCATTTATAATTAGAGTGGGGATATCGCCAAAAGGCTTTATGCTCTTACCTTTAACGAGCTTGCCTTTGCTGCCTTGTACGGGGTAACAGTCGCTGCTCACATCTGGCTGTCCTCTCTCTCAAGTCACACTCCTATCTCCGCCTGGTGTCCGTTTCTACCTGTTCTCATTACGTTCTCTCGCTTGTTATTGGATTTCGCCCCCCACGTACCTCATGTCTGCTCCTCTACATTCCCCCCTCTAGTCGAGTCCTTGACCACCTCAAGTTTTCCTGCTTCTTTGAATCTTCTCTTGAAGAAAGGTTTCTTTGGTATCCATATCTTCGTCAACCCGCCCTTCCCAGAGTGCCCACATTTTTGATGTATTCGTCCACACTCCAGGTCATGTAATTGTATTCTCCACTTGGGGTACAGAAGACCCAACGTCCCAAATCATTCTTATGATCTCTTGGATACAGGAATTTAATTCCTTCAGGTGCCACAATACTCGCTTTTATGCGGTCTCTGATGGCACTTCAGTCTGCATGTTGTCTTCCATTTAATATTTTTGCATCAATCATGATCTTCATTGCCACTGTTTTCTTTGCTGTTTTCTGGCATTGTGCAATTATTATCCTTATAACACAGAATACAAACATTGTCATCACCAATATTGCTCCAAGGAACTTGAATATATTTGTCATCCATTCGGGAATCCATACAAAACAGGAATGAGAACTAATCATCATCTCCAATAGCCCGTCTCTTCCTCCATTTTTGTGTGCAATTCTGTCAGCATAGTTATAGCATCTGTCAAGGTTCCGTTCTCACCGTTATGAGATTGTATGAAAGTACAGCAGGAAGGCCTGACCTTGGTGCAAACATCTCCTTACATTGTTGTACTCATGTCAAGAACATACCTGTTCTGTAGGGTCATTAACCTTATGGCCCTCAACTCTTCCTTTATCGCATTAAATCCTTTAATATTGGCATGGATTGTATGTTGCAGCTCCCATCTAGTAACTTGTAACCATTTGGCATTGACCACTGTTTGGGGTCCAGGCATAAATATAGATGTCATTATCATAGCAGTCTTGCTGAACAACTTGTGTTCATCAGGAATATCTTCATAAGCCTTTGATTGTAATGCAAAATAATTCTCTCTCTTCATCCTTCAGAGTGCAAGTGACAACCTTTTTCTCAAGTGTTCATCCACTTTTGGAAATCCTTCGATATTCAGGGCGCTCTGGGGAATCACCAAGGCTGGAACACATGAGTACAATGGAAACACTTCACCCTAGTTCCTGGGCAACTTCGTATATGCTCTGGATCCACAGGCCCAATATCGATCCATTAGGACAGCAGTCCCTCTCCTCCTTCCTGGAACATCAATTATGTTCTTGCACCGCTTATTCTCTCCAACTTGGACTTTACTACTGCTTCGAAAGCACATTGTTGCATTAGTCAATGGAATTACAGCCATTGGTCCTGCTACATCATCCACCCATGTCAGCAGCTTAGAGGTTTTAGCCCATTCCTTTAGGCACTCATCATTCACTTAATGAACCTCGTGCACTGCTTCCATTCTTAGTAGATGAGCTGCACAGGACATCATCCCATCTTCCCATCCTTTGGTCGTGATCACTCGTCCATAGGTTAGCAGCTGCGAACACTCCCAGCATCCAGGCATTCCATTTTTTCCAGTTTTGTCAGAGCAATTCATTCTCTTCATTTCTTCAATTATTACTAGTTTCCTGTCCCATAGAAGGATGCAAAAGCATCTTGTCTGTCCATCCAGGCTCTTATTCCATTTGCATCGTCTTGATAAAATCATCTTGGCATGGAAATGTCTGTCTTGATCTCTATCACAGGGCTGCCCATCTACCTTGGAACTGTCCTATTGTAGTTCATGCTGCTAGATGGCTGAGGCACTTCGCAACATGCACCGGAATATCTTTTGAAATGAATGTTCTTACTGTACTCATATGTTGGTACCACATGTTATTCCCCAAGTGAGCCGAATTATTAAGATATGTATTTATCCCTTGTTTATCCTTTTCTGCATCCTTCTTATGTCATCTGACATGCCCAAATAGGTCAAAAAAATTATCATAATTTGTACTTATAGTGGAAAAAATCATATGTCGTGTTTTCAATTGAACCATCAGAATGCTAAAGGCTTCGAAATGTAAGATACAATAAGAAGAAAAGAAAACACATGCATATGTATATCACGCATAAGAGTCTAGAAAAACATTTTGTGTGCCACACCATTTCTCATTGAATTGCCAGTCTTCCTGCAACTGCATTTTCTTCTCCGTGATTAATTTTTGACATATGTACCCAAATCACAGTTGTAGTTGCACAATCTGCTCAATTATTGCAAACAAAAGCCATCTTATAACTGGGCCATTCTTTGGATCGTGAAGAAAAGTGAGAATATTAACATCTCTCCTAACAAGGGTAGGGTATGACTCACAAAGACTACAACCACAATACTATGTGTGTCACTATTGACTGGGATCATGTGTTATTCAAAAAATAGATATCTTCCCATAAATTGATATCTATTCCAATTTTTAAGAAGGAATGGGCGCTTGGGCATAATGGCGATATGTTTTTATTTTTTTCAAAGAATCTCTAAAAAGTAAGTTTAAATATTTGCTAATGTGTGATATTTTTAATTAGCACTCGATCTCCAACATACAATTTTGGTGGTGGCAATAATTCACTCAGATTGTTTACTGGGCCATCCTCTTCCGTGTTCCTCAACCACTCCCTCCGATGCTTGACTTGATCTGAAATGAAAGAAATACTGGTAGTCATAAATGTCAAATAATCATGCATTTCAGGTGTCCTCATGCGTAAGAGGCGTCCTCATGCAGCGCCCTGTTACTAATTCATGGGGCATAAGGTGGGTATCTGAACCTGACTGATTTCGAAGGGCATACAAGGCTAGGGATAGGCAATATAGCCATCCCCAGCCTCTCACAAATTCTGTTTGCTTGTGGGTGATAAGAAGAAGAAAACATATGCTTTATGCCCAATAAAAGCACTATTTGTTCAAACAGCTCATTGACAAAGCGTTGCCCATTATCGGATCTTAATACTTAGCACACACCCCATCTCGGGAATACTTTGGGCACTAGGAACTTCGCTGCGCAGGTGGCATCAGGATGTGTACAAGGACCGGCTTCGATCCATTGAGAAAAGGGACACACTACCACTAATAGATACCTATATCCGTTACATGTCTGCAGCATATCGACATAATCACTATGCAAATGCTGAAACCGGCCATTTGGACAGGGTATTACTCCTCTGATTGTTCTTAGTCTATGCCCAGCTGTGAACTTCTGACACACAATGCAATTCACAATTAACTGTGCAACGTATTCCAATATGGAACAAACCAGTCCTCTGCAATAGTGGCAGCAAGACTTTGTCGGGTTATATGTGCAGGGCAATGCAGTGGTGAAGTGCGACTTTTAGTAATGCCATTGGCATCAATAGCTTTCCAGTGCTTTCCTGTCTCCATAGAGCTTCTGTGGGTGATAAAGAACACCCCTTATGTCTCCATAGCTCCTGCTCTTCTTGTGGGCCTCTACCCTGTATCTCTATTAGTTGTGTAATTGGCAACATATTAAATCCTTCTCGTACTAGCATGCTTCTATTTATTACTTCTTTAACAATTTCAGTTTCAAAACTTCCGAGGAATACGCAACCCTTTTGGCTTCTAAGTCTGTGGCTTCGTTCCCGCGAGAGATAAAGTCTGTTAATTTAGTATGTGCTGGGCATATTACGACGGCTACGGCTACTGGAAGTTGTACTGCCTTAGTGAGCCTGTCCAATAAAGATGCATGTTGCACTGGAGTGCGGTCTGCATGGAGATAACCCCTCCTTTTCCAACGTGACAGACCTGCGTGTACGGTTGACATCACTCTGCACCGTCACTTCCTGATCTTCATGTTTCTCGAGTGCAACAATAAGCGCTACCAATTCTGCTGCCTGTGCTGAAAAATAAGACGGTAGTCCTGCACTCGCCACTACCTCAAATTCTCCATTTAATCTGTCTTACAACTGCGGCTCCTGAATGCCTCTCCCCACTGGTTTGATCGATTTTTGATGAACCATCAATAAAGAGAATGTCCCCTACCGCTAAAGCATTTTCTTTCACACAGGGTATAGCATCACAAAATTTGACATAATTGGTGCAATCATGTATATGGTCACCTTCTTCTACAGGTTCAGCTACAAACATGGCTGGGTTCACTATTTTACATCTCACAATTTTAATAGGTGGATTAGAAATAATGACTTCATATGCAGATGCCCTTTGTGTCATCAATGTACTTTTGGGTTTCTCTAAAATGGCAAATATTGTGTGCTCCGCTTATAGCGTAATTGCACAGCCCATCGTAATACGTGGACGTCTCAATTGCAAATGCGGCAGCAGCCAAAAATTATTTGCATGGAAAATGTCCTCTCATAATTGGATCTAAAATCCCACTGTAACACCCTAGTGTTTATACCCTAGTGTTCTTTGTGTGAGCACTGCTGTCATTACTGATCCATTGGTGTGCAAAAACAAATACAATTCTTCACTATAATTGAGGATTCCCAAAACTGGAGCTGTACAAATTGCTCTTTTTAATTCCTCAAATCTTTCTTCCATTTCTTCAGTACATTCTATCTTTTCCTTACCAACTTGTGCTGGCAAAAGTGGTTTTGTGTATTGTAGGAAACCTGAGGGTATTCTCTGAGGTAAACCTCAAGAATCCCTTATTCAGGTGGCCAGAGAAGGGCTGGCGCTCTCAGATTCCAACCCAGGGGGTAGAAGAGCAAGGGAGGATCACCTGGGTAGGGGAGCCCGGGGCTATGCTTGCGAGAACACCCCAGGTGAGACGCGGTATGACACCAGAGAGGAAGAAAGAGAACAAGATCCCTAAAATCTTTGTGGGTTATAATAGATCTGCTTTGCTTCCACCCATTGAAGCCGTGCCACCCAGATCCAACAATCCCTCCGTACAGAATCAATCCCCTAAGATCTCCAACCCGCTTGCATCTGAAGATTATCTATCCCAGAATCCCTGTTTTCCTGCGTCCTGCCCAACATTCCCAGACATTCTTCTTCACGTCCCTCTGATTATTCTTTCCTGAAACCCCAGTGTACTGCATTACCACACTAACATTCCCACAATTCCCCCTGCTCAGGTCACTATAAAAATAATTTTGGTTTACTCAATAACCCCTACCAATCTCACTCTTATGAATCTGCCAAAATCCCTAGGACGAAAGCTATAATTACATATAACATCTCTTCCCCGTCCTACCACGCAGATTACTCAAAACCTCTACCTCTCCCCTTTCCAGACTCAAACACTTTTCCCCGACATGAAAACCAAAGGATTAACCCTAGAGCTATTTACCCAACATGTGAACACCCCAGCGTCAGGCAAAGTCAGACAGTTAACCTGAATCACACACACTCGACGGCCCTTTCCTTTCCCTGCAGGGATAAAAGGTAGAGCAAGAGAGCACAGTACGAGCAAGGCAAACCGCACGACGAGACAGCTATCCAGGTGCGGCAGTTCAAGAGGAGGAGCAAGACAGCGAATATCGAGTGGCTTACAAAGAGGGACATGACCTTGCCCTTATCGACGCAGACCAGCGAGACCTCCGCAGAGGGAATCATAAGACCGAAGACAGTAGCCCAAGTGTGCTGCAACAGATGTTGACGCTGATAAGCAGGAGCGAGGGAGAGCCCCGATTCCATGGTATCGGCCTTGACTTCAGTTACGAGGAAAGCCAAGCAGTTCATCACAGCCAGTGAGTCGAGAGGAGAGCCGATAAGAGCTGTGGTGTGGAGAATGAATGTCGCAAAGTGGCAACTTCAATCAAGTTCATAGAACTGTAAAAGCATTAAAGGGGAAACCAGCTGCAGAGGGAACTGGCACCACGTGGGTGCTGCTCCGAGAAACTCTAGTCGATCCCCATCAAAGTGAAACTACAGATACCAGAAGGCTGTAGGAGAGTCACCAAGATAGGTCCAAGTGGTCAAACAGGAGGTCATGCAAAATCCCTGTACAGTTGAAAGTCTTTGACCTAAGAACTATAAAGAAAGCAAGGGAAGTCAATCCCGCCATATAAGAAAGCAAGGGAAGTGAATCCCTTAAACATTGAATGTGAATATGAAGTTGGCAAGAGTGAACCTGACCGAGGGATGCCAATGAAGAGGGAGCAAAGTCTAAAGTCCCAAGAAACAGTGTGTTGACAAAGGTGAACCCGGCCGAGGGATGTCCACTGGAATTGTTTAAAAAGACGTTAAGAATTGGTGAATAAAGGACAAGCCATAGTGAACCCAGAGGAGGGAGGCTGAAAGTAAAGAGGGGTCAGCACTCGGAAGATGGGGATAGCCAGCATCACCCTGATCAAGTGAACCCAAGAAAAGGAGGTTCACAGTGAACTGTTGAAAGGACTTTGTGCGAGAAAGATAGAGGAAGATTTGTTGAAAGCCATAGAGAACCCGGTGGACTGAGGCCAACAGTCGAGGGCGATCCGAGCTCGAACGAGGGAGATTCAGGGGTGGAGGCATCACCCAAAATCCATTAAGAGAAACAACTGTTATTGATTTATGACATAGGATTTGTGAAGGGTCAGCGCCCAGAAGAGGGGGAGCAGGGGTGGAACATCCTCACCCTAATGGAAACTAGGAAACACCACTTTCATTTTGTTGAAGGAACTTTAGTTTTTTTGTTTTCTGAATACATCAGGTGCTCGAAGGCAAGAGACTTTTAAGTGAAAAGAGGCTAGGCCAACGACGGCCCGGATTACTGCAACTGAACTGTCGACTCATGCTGGGAAAGCTAGAGTATGTGTTGTGCTCCAAGTTCCTGCCTTACCCAGTGCTCAAAAGGTGTAGACGGGAGACCCAAGCTATCGCATCCTGACATATTTACAAACACTTTAATAAACACCTTTGAACTATGATCACTTGTGTGTCTTTACTGTTGCCACCATGACTTCCTTATAGTATGTGCTGTAGTCGAACACCCAGGCCCTACAATAATTGCATAGGCCCAGAAACTGCTGCATTTGCCTCACTGTATTTGGCTTTGGTGTTTTCATAATAGCCTCAGCTCTCTCAGGTGTCACTTTCTTTCCTTCATGTGAAATCAACAGAACTATCTCTTCCTGACAGTATTGCAATTTCTCCTTATCTACTTTGTATTCCTTGTCTGCCAATACAGTCATCAACTGAAAAGAGCCCTTCCTACATTCATCCAATGTTTTGCTACAAATTAGTATGTCATCTACGTAATGAATTACCGCACTTTTGAGTTCAATGTTACCTAAATCCATCTGCCTAAACAAAATAGACAGGGATTCACAGTACCCCTGGGGCAAGTATGTTTTAGTCTTTTTTGTCTGAACGTAAATTAATTAAGGTCTTGGGAGTCTTTGTACAACGGGATCAAGACAAGCGAAGTATTTCAGGGTGATCGATTTGAAAAATGCAACTCGGATGCTACACAATATTGTCGCAGGATTCGGAACTAATGGAAATTCTGCTCCTACAATCTGATTAAGAGGGCGCAAGTCCTGTATAAATCTCCACGACCATCCTTTTGATTTTTTTTTTTTTTATCGGATACACTGCAGTATTGCACTCTTGTGCAGAAGAGAATTGCCTAGCATTTTGGTGCTGGACTGCCCGGGGGCAGGACAAAGACCGATATGTTTAGGATATTTCTTCTCTGTGAAAGATAGTGAGCTAGAAACTCTGGGTAAGTCTTTCATAACCAGGACTAATGTCTGGCAGAGGGACTCCCAGGACCCCCCTTGTTAATTTGCATATTAAAGTAACTTTGGGTCTCACCCTAAGTTACTAGGGGAATCCAGACGTGGGCCCCTTGCTCACTATTCTTAGAGAGGCACAGCTCCACCCTACTGATGAGGTCCAACCAGACCGAAACACGTGTCTGGGGTTGCTGTTGGTACTCTTCTTCAGAGGAGAATTGCCCAGCATTTCGGTGCTGGACTGCCCCAGGGCAGGACAAAGACTAATATGTTTGGGATATTTCTTCTCTGTGAAAGATAGTGAGCTAAAGACTCTGGGTAAGTCTCTCTAACCAGGACTAATGTCTGGCACAGGGACTCCCAGGACCCCCCCTTGTTAATTTGCATATTTAAGTAACTTTGGGACTCACCTTAAGTTACTAGGGGAATCCAGACGTGGACCCCTTGCTCACTATTCTTAGAGAGGCACAGCTCCACCCTACTGATGGGGTCCAACCAGACCAAAACACGTGTCTGGGGTTGCTGTTGGTACTCTTGTTCAGAGGAGAATTGCCCAGCATTTCGGTGCTGGACTGCCCCAGGGCAGGACAAAGACTGATATGTTTGGGATATTTCTTCTCTGTGGAAGATAGTGAGCTAAAGACTCTGGGTAAGTCTCTCATAACCAGGACTAATGTCTGGCACAGGGACTCCCAGGACCCCCCTTGTTAATTCACTAAATACATAGCGCCAGAGAACCCTTGAGCATCCATGCCAATACTTGACATTGGATATTTTGCCTCCCTTATACAAGAGCGAGTCGCTCCAGTGGTTACAAGAAAAGGAAAAGATTTGCCTCCTATCATCACATCGACCCTTGGTTCATCTTGGGGGTCTGGTGTTACTGATAGTACTGAACACATCAGGTCACCCTGTAAGCTATTCTATTGAGGGTACACATTCATCCCTGTCCCCGTAAAAGGAATCCCTCCTACCACAGGGACACCCCCTATCCTAGGTGTTTGTGCTTGTCCTGTGGTCACATTCCATTGTGTCTGCATAGGTGCTTGTTGTGATTGCCCTTGAGGTGGGTGCATAGGCACTGGGGCCTGCTGCTGTGCTTGTGTCTGATAGGATGTGTGATCCTGGGCACAACCCTCTCGTGCTTGTGTGCTGTATGGTGGTGGATGACCTGTCCCACCTCTTGAATATTGGCCATTTTGTTGCATGTTTCCTCGACTTCTACATACATGTGCAATATGCCCTACTATCCCACAATTCCAACATACTGGAGGTGGCCCTCTAGCAAACCCTACATTATATCCTCCCTGAGTGTTCCGACTTCCACTCTGGCCATTTTGATATCCACCTTGGGTGTTCTGAAATCCACCTCCCCTTCCTGTAAATCCTCCACCTCTACCTTGTGGCAGAAACCCATATCCACTTTGATCAACTGGGTGTACATTATTCACATGCGGTGCACACTTTATTTCTTGCATTCCTCCTCCTTTTCCACTTGTCAAAACTGCCTCCTTCTATAGCAAAGGTTGACTATTTCTTCTGAACTAACTTGGCTTCTTCAACCTTCCTGTTCTCATCTTTCTTTCTCTTTCTTTCTATTCTTCGCTTGTAACAATCACCAATGATGCACAATAAACAACCGTATCTCCACCAACGGCTTCGCTTCCATTCGTACTTGTTTCTTCATTTGTCTCTCTACTTTTTCTGGCAATCCTTGACACAAAATATGATAGAATAATGCCATGGTTTCCCCCCCAAGGCTCATGCGTCTCAAACTGCCATCTCTCTTGAATAGCCTGAATATCAGCAACAGGGTCATCTTTCATTTTACGTGTCATAATTGCACCCATATACGACGTATCAGGATACTATACCCTGAGAGCCCTCCACACGGCTGCCCTGCAATTATTAAATAGCTCCATCATGCGCTGTGCTTTGTGCTCTCACACTCTCATATCACGCTCGTTTCCAAATATCATCAGCCCTCTCTCCAAAAATAGCTGCAAGTAGACCTTTTATGTCTCCTATGGCCAACGTATTTCCCCCTGTCATTTTCTCCAATTCATATATCCATTTCCCAGCCCCCCAAATCAAACTAGGTAACTTACATTTTAAGTTATCCCTATCCATCTGGGGCCATGGAATCTATTGCGGTCTTGCCCCCATCCCCTTCTCTAACAAGGGGAACTGTGTGAACCCCATCCCATAGCTGGACGCCATTATTTGTTTATTCAATCCAGGGGTAATTGCCCCTGTTCTCCTTTGTGCTGGTAATTACCTTCATCGACTCAAATAGGGTGGGATTCTCCTCTCACACTACACGATCATCTTCGGGAAAGTTCAGGATATGGCATAGGACCCAGTGCTCTTTCCTTAGGGTGTTCTAGATCTCCTTATTCAGATTTTGATTTCTCAAGGGAAGGCATGTACCCTCCCCTTCTATCGTACGACCTGACTCCCTTTATTCGTCTGACATTGCTAGACCCCAAATGGTGTGACTATCATCCTCTTCTTCTTTACTTAAATCTAATCTACTCAAAGACAATTCTCTGCGTTCATCACTGAACAGGTTTTCCTCCTCATCCCGTGCCTTTGGTATCAGGGATTGTCTGCCACTCCCTTGAGTCCCATGCTCACTGTTCCATCTCATTTGCTGATATATCTTATCAATCATCTCTCCTATACTTTCTCCATCATATCCTTCCTCTTCTTGTGCTACTTTATGTATTTCTTGAGCCACTTCTCTTATTGGGAGAACTTCTCTTATAGTTTCCCATCGTCCCTGTATTTCGTCACTCAGTCTTATTTGTTCTTTAAGAATGAATCTGGCGTCAAGATCTTGCTACTTTTATTCTGTTTTATTCCTTCTTCTACTTCCCTTTGCTCTCTCGTATCACGTCTTGCCCCCTCTTCTTGCTTTCGTGCTTCCCTTCTTACTTTGTCTCTTCGTTCTTCTCTGTAATCTTTTTTCCTTCACTCATTGTGCCTCTTCTCTTTCTTTCCTATCCCTTTCTTCCAACAGTCATGATTCCTTTGTTCCTCTGCCCGTTTTTCTCTTGTTCTTCACTATATATCTTTTCCAGTCATTCCCTGCTTTTCCTTCCTTGCTCATCTTCCCTCAACTGCTTTTCTCCTTCCCTATCCTCCTTTTCTTGCTAGTCTGTCTTCCTTTTTCCAACCTCCTCAATGCTTTTCCCATCTAACTTGAGTAATATCTGTCCTCCCATCCATTCGTTCTGCACAAGCGTTACCTCATCGGCCCTATCCTTCTCTCCTTTTTATCTCTTAAATTCCTCATCTCCATCGGTTGATATAATTAATCTCTCACCTCGTTCCTCTTTATATCGTATGAATCTACACTTGTCTTCCTTCTTTTTACTCTTCTAGACAATCATCGCTACTATAAGCGGGGGGTGCATATATCGGGTTACTATACCCCGCTGCGGCTTTTAATTATTTCAAAGGATGAAATCCTGGCCCCTCTGCATCTACATTCTTAATTTGAGGTGGAATAAGAGGAGCAGAGCTCAATGCCCTCCCCTTTATGCTGATTAAGCATCCACTCTTCCTGAGGTGCGTCCTCTTTCTCCTCTTGAAATATTTTCCAGAATTCTAAAACTGCCAGTCTTTTCTATAATTTCTTTCCCGTGTACGCAGCGTGCACGTATGTAGTCATGTGCTGTAATATTGCCTTGGACAATGATCCCCCTTGCGGCCATGGCATGAACATTTTATCAGCTGTGCACTTTACCCATTCTGCACTGTACTGTTTGAGCTTGGGTGCATGTCGTGGTAATGTTTTACAAAGGTGCATAAGAGGAGTATCCTCCATAATGACAAGTCACAATTAACTGTCGATACTTATCAGATCGTTACCTTATTATATTTAATAAATCTCTACTTATCTCAAAGCTTACTGCTCACCATTTTTAATCTCAAAAACAATAGATATGAGCAAACATCATCAACAACCTATCTGTCTTCTGACTAGCGCTATTGTTTACTACACTTAAAACAACTTCAATTTCCAAATTTCACAATGTAACACTTATCAGAACTTCATACATCAAATAATAATAAAAAATAAATAACACTATACTCATAAATAACCCATGCGATCACCTTCCCTTTTTCCTATAATTATTTATAGTAAGAGATATTCTTCACTTCCAATTATATTACCCTGTACAGAGTTTAAGATGTCACCTTAAACGGTTGTGACCGTGCCTAATCTCTCATAATATTCTGACTGGAATTTGAGACCTCGTCTTCTATCTCCCTTGAAATAAGACTACTAAGGCATTCCTTTATCCACACAAAATTCCTGTTACCCAACTTATTTTCATAAAATATCACAATCCCGCCCCATTATATTGCCATTTCCCTTGGTCTACTTACATTTATTTAATCGAATCGAGGGCTTCGGTATGGACTCCTCCTCTAATCCGACCACTTTGCCTTCCATCCACGGAGTGCCTGTTGAAACCGAGCAGGGATTTCTTCAAAGAGGGACCTGCCCACCATCTGGATTTCTCTTGTAAATTTGTCGGCCGCTCTCCACAGGAAACTGCACGATCTTCGAGCTAATGGCATAGGATGCCCGATCGTACGAAACTCTGAAGTGAAATTAGTTTAGATCACAACCAGCCGCACCGCTACCAAATGACCTTACAGCCCTTGAAATGTGCATCTGTTACTGGTTGAGATTACACCAGAATAATTCTGAGTTCAAATAACCGGACAAATTCAAGAAGATGGCAAGTTGCTGTTTTATTAGCAATTATCTAAAACCAGGAGTTCCAACGAATATCAACAGACATAACGCTCATTCTCAGCGATTTCCACATGAAAAACAATGATATACTTGGTTTGTGGGTCAGATTGATCTCACACTACGTGGAAATAGTAAAAAACCTATCAAGGGTTGGGATTGGTTAAAGGACACTCTATATATACAATCATATGGGAGCTAGGTTTGTTATTGGCTGTCCGATATCAGGTGGACAACTCATGACTACCTCTTCAAATATGTCATTTTAAGGACAATCAGTTACAAAGTGTTTCATGGTTTCTCAAGCTAAAAGGTCCTTAGTTATACGGATTAATACAATTAGTTGGCACGCTTGTGCCATGTCTGGAACATTCGGTTCAATTAGCAGCATGTAAGCCAAGACCCAGGTGCAAGTAGATAGGACATGAAGCTGACCTATAATAACCAATTAGCCCAACATCTCTCATCACCAATGCCTTCTGCCACGAAATTCTCTTTGTACTTGGCCTTGCAGAGTATTCTTATCCCCGGAATGCAACGGGATTGAGGACACTCGCTCTCGTGTCTGAAACTCCAAGTTCAAGCTATATTTCCAGCCTCAACTCATGTGACAGGGGATCATGATTCTGCTCATTCTGCAAGATTTAAATGTTTTAAAAGAATTAAGACTTGGCATCCTTTGTGTTCTTTCTTGCACCTTAAAGTGAGAAGATTCATCCTCTGTACACATGTTCCTTTCAGCATAGATAGCGGACCTTGACTTCTTAGTTCTTGACTTCAGGCCAGACAGTGTCACAACGCAGCTCCAACAACCTGCTATTCTACTGCGACACAGCCTTTAATTTTTTCTCCATGGTTCTTTGGCTTACCTATTTTTTAATACCAATATCCAGTTCTGTACAATGGCGGCTCTACCTGCATTCTATTTACTGCTTGTAGCTAGCCTATCGATGACTTGATCTATCTTGCGTTTCAGTGTGTGTACATTCATTATACTTCTAATTTATGCAGCACTTTCTAATGTGTAATCTTCTTTAACACTTTTAAGGTTCACTTGATTCTTCACTTTGTCATTTTCCCTCTAGGATCCATACATCGTCTTCATTCAGTATTTCAGGACTTTGTGCACACTTTCTCATGATGTCATCGGTTCATTTTCTTAACTCTTTCTCATATTCCTTCAGGGATCTCTTCCTGCAGACCGTCAACATCTCAAGGGTACATTCGATATGGTTGTTTTAATGGATACCTTCTTCCAAATACTGGCTGCAGTATTGGTACAACAGCTGGTGTTAGACAGGGCACAGTCTTATATCTCCAATACAGGGAAGGTAGGGGGCTAGGATCTCCTGTGGATGTGTACCTCTGCTCCTCTACAACAGGGTTTTCAAACACCAGGATTTCACCACTCATCCTGATTGTGCAGCAGTGGCCAGCTAACTTCTGGTTCTTTGACCGGATGAAGGCCAGATCGGAGGGCCCTGCTGCCCCTCTGGTTCTACATGACGATGTTCAGCAACAACAGGGCAGGACTCTCCACCTCTCCTCTCGATTTGTCAGATTAGCAGCATGGTTCCAGAGTAGCTAACCTTAAAACATCTGGGTTTGTCTACCGACAATATGAGGATCATTCAGGTGCCAAGGAAGACCTCCACCTGATCCCAATACAAGAGTCAATGGATCAGATTCTGCCATCCACCTGTCAACTCGCCTACTTAATGACGAACTTGCATTCCCCAACACTCAGGATGTGTCCTTCTCCACCTTTTCTGACAAGGCTCCCCCCGGCCCCTCACCGGTGATAAGAGCTCATCTGGGATGAGATTCAAATATGGTCTTGGTTGATTTAGCTTAAAAGCCATTGGCATCTACAGAGCAGAGGTTCCTTTCTTGGAATGTCAACCTTTTAGTGGTCCTTACATTGGTGCAGAGAATTAGCTAGATTCAAGCGTTGTCTGCATCCAAACTGTATACTGTATTCCACAGGGACAAGGTGTTCTTAGAAACTACCCAGTTGTTCTTTCTCCTTACACATCAATAACATGGTAGTTTTATGCACCTTTTTCCCCAGTCCCCAGCCAACACTGTTCTTCATTCTCTCGATTCCAGGAGGGCTCAAGTTCTACATGCACAGAATAAGGCAGTTAAGGAGATCTGATGCCCTTTTCATCAACTTTGGAGGACAGCATCCTGGCTCCCAGACATTTAGGACAACATGGCCAGGTGGCTGGTTTCAGGCATTAAACATTGCTTATCTCATGCATATTTGGGCTCCCCTGAAGGGGATTCATGCCATCAGAGCTAAAGCCACAGCCGTACCTTTACCACATAATGGTACCTGGGATGTTATCCATAGCGCTGCACTTGGTCCAGAGCCGATGCTAGCATTCGTCTAGCCATCTTGAAGAACCTGTTTGCTAATCACAAGGGATTTTCCTTCTCCCATTTCTTGCTATGGAATCTCCCATCAGTGTGGAGGGAAGGGGCAGTAGGAGTAAGAAACAGTTGGTACCATCGTAACTACTGTATTCCTAGTTGCCTTTACTTCTTACGACCCACCCTCTGTCCCCTGTAAATTCGTAGTAGCTGATTAGCAGACAAAGGCCTGCCTGGTGAGGCTGGTGGAGTTAGAGTGCGTGGACACACCCTTGTATGCTTCCAATTTAATGGCAAATGTAATTTTGCAGTACAAATGTCCCTGGTCCTGACAATGTGGGGAAGACTCCTAACAGTATAGAGGAGAGGGGACTAAGAATACTGTAGTCCATTCAGTGAGTAACTGTTTCTTTTTGTCAAATAAGACTGCAAAGGTGATTAAGGCCCACACTGTTGTGGAGGTTGCAGCAATGCTGCGTGAAGACTGCTAACTTCCCAGTTAACTCATGCGAGTTCTCAACCTTTCTTCTGGCATTTAATGTTAGTTTCAGTCAGAACACTGAACAAGGTGCCTGAGAAACTGCTTCCCTCTAACATGTAGCGAGAAAGATTCAGGTCCTTGTTGGTAAAGGAGAGGGGCCAGATTGATGGTGCCAAATCTAGCAGCAGGGGGGGGGGGAAATCAGTCCAACAAGGATTTGTCTTTGGGAGAAGGTGCCAAAGGATGCGACACCGAAAGACAAGTCACTTAAATAGACTGAACCAAGTTAGTTGGTGGCACGTCATAGTCAAACTGCTACAAAAAGCAGTGCAGTCAACAAACAAAAACAAATCATTCAACCCTTAGTTATTTCAACTGGCTCTGGACTCTACGAAGAAAAGTCTGGCCCATTCTTTCTCAAGCCTGGCAGCTTTAGAGGCAGAAAAAATGTGAGAAAGACAAGTTCTAGGAGCCTGGTTATGAACCAGTTCACCCCAACTTGACTTCGCCAAAAAGATCTGTAGAACTGGTCAACTATTGAAGTCTTTTTAGGAGGCTTAATATCCCTCTTAGTCAGTAGCTCCTCCCAGGAAGCCACCTACTGATTCTGAAGGATATTTTGGTGTAACCACCTTCAGATGGTCCTAATAAACATTGCTTTGGAAGAGTTTCACTTCGATCTTCAAGAAGGGAATCTCGAATTACACAGAGGAGTTGAACCCTAAAGAGGGAGGCCAGGTTTGCCTGGGCGTTACAAATTATTTACTGATTAAGGAAACATGAGTGCTGTAAGTGCATGTATCAAAAGCAAGACCGACACTAAAGAAACGTTTGGAAAACCTTTATTGTTCTCGGAAAAAAAGGGGTTGGAAAATGCCTATCTTGCACTATGTAAGCAAGACCTGGCATCAAAGTAAGACAGACACAAGTGATCACAGTTCAAGCGTTTTTATTAAACTGTAAAATGGGTGAGATAAAACAGCTAATCTAAACCTAAATCTAAGATGGGAGCAAGCAACGACCGTCAAATAATAAAACAGTCATAGTGGTGTCAAATCAAATAAAAAGGGCCTATACTAAAAAAAAAAAAATAACTATTGCCAATCCTTACCACTATGCTTCAAAATAGTGTGGGGTAATGTTCACAAGAAAAGAAAGAAATATTCACAAAATGATAAGTAATAATGTTATGGCCGGGGTCTCTCTTCCTCACGTTTTTAGCAATGGACAAGGTGGGACTCTTGAGCACAGCACACTACTGGGCTTCTCGGGCACAAGCTTACAGTTCCTTTTCTCAATATCACGGTCCTGCGCCCAAGTCTCTTTTATGCAAAGTCTCTTGCTTCAGAGGGCCTGAAGTATGAAACAACAAAACACAAGTTCCTTCTATTAATCTTAATGCCGAGCGAATACTCTTCACCCAAGGATCCCCCTCAGCCAGGCTCTGATCCTTTTCACGTTAGCCTCCCTCAATCATGCTCAGACCAACAACTCACTGTGGACATCCCTCAGTTGGGTTAACGTTTGTCACCACAATGCACTTCACGTAGCTTTTCAATTAAAACACCATCTTGTAATATTCAGAAGTCGCAATGTCTTTTTAAACAATCCTCCGGGCTACCTTCTCCACTGTACTTCGGTCCCCTCGTCCAGGCTCAGATCTTCCTTCACCTGCTTCCCAAAGTTCACATCTTGCTGGGTCGCTCTGTGATTCTGTGGCAAGTGCTGGTTTCACTCCACTCTACCACAGTTTACACAGCGCTCCCCTCAGTAACACAAGTTCACATTACTTTTACAACGTGTACAAGACTTTCGACTGTACAAGGGGTTGGGCTTGCCCCTTGTATGACCAATTTGACATCTCACACTGGCCTCCACTGGGGCCTCTTGGTTCTTGTAGTTTTCTCAGTTCAACATATTCATCCGTTAGAGTCTTTCAAATGAGCGCCCCTGTGGCACCAGAACACTCTAAACCCTGATACCTCGTTTGTTCAGCAAAAAAACCTTTGTCTATTATCTTCTTTTCTTTAAGCAAATGTTGCCACTGCAACCTTGAGCTTAAACACAGTCAGGTCCACTATCAGTTTCTTCTGACTCACCGGCTTTGTTGAACTCATTGGCTTTTCTTCCACTGGAGTCAAGAACGGTACCATGATGCCAAGAGCTTCTCCCCGCCCTGGCTATAAGTGCGGGAGGGCTCTGTGTTCTGTTGACATCTGTCACCACTCGCCAGTTGGGATTCCTAGTCTTATGGTTCTTTTATCAAAGGCTTTGTGGGTCTGGGTTGAAAAGGGCAAGGGCAATTCCTTGTCTTCCTTTCGGTTTCCACAGCCTTTCTTCTCCGTTTGAACTGCCGCCCGGAATAGCTGCTGCTTCATGCGTTCATCTGTGCTCTCATGCTCCGCCTTTTATCCCTGTGGGGAAAAGAAAGGGGCATCAGGTGTGTGTAGTTATCAGCAATTGCCTGACTCTGCCTGGTCCTTGTGTCGGGACATGTCAGGTAAACGGCTCTGGTGTTAGTTGTATTTCAAGGTTTAAGAAAGTGTGTCGAAAAGGTGGGGGTTTCAGTTTGGTAGGGTTTGTGAAATTAATATGGGGGATTGTGGGAAAGGTAGTGTTTTATCCAAGTAGACTGGGAGTTCAGGAAATAATCAGAGGACTTGGAGAAGAATGACTGCGAGTACTCCGGTAGGCACCAGGAAAACAGGGATCCTGGGAGATGTAGTTTGCCACAGCATTGGGATTTGGGTTCCTAATGGATTTACCATAGGTGGAGGGGTTGTTGGCTTCTGGTAAGGGAGATTCATTAGGTGGAAGGGCGTTTCATCTGAAAAGGCCTACAAAACCCTCAACGGCTTCGTCCTACTAGCCTTCTCCCATGATGGAATACCGCGTCTTACCTGGGGCATTTCCCTAGCATAACCCCGGGTTTCCCTACCCAGGTGATCCTCCCTCGCTCGTCCACCCCGAGAGTTGGGATTTGAGAGCGCCAGCCCTTCCCTGGCCACCTGAATAAGGTCCACTTGGGAGAATACCCTGCGGTTTCTCAGAGCACCTATTTCCGAGACATACTGTTTGCAAGTGTCTACTTTCACTCCTGTTGAAGCTAGGAATGACAAAGGACATAACATTGTCAATAGATGCATGCAATGGATTTCATTTGTGATCCAAAGCCTAATGTCATTTCCCACGCTCACTTACCTGCGGATGCAGGTCGCAGGAACTCTGCACAGCGTCAGGGGTAAAGCCTAATGTCATGTCCCATGCTCACTTACCTGCAGATGCAGGTCGCAGAAACTCTGCACAGCGTCACAGGCAGTTGGTGGTTGTATCTGCAGTGGAGGCTGTTTTTCACTTCCATAGTCCCAAGGAGCCCCTGGGAGGCATCACAACTATTCGGTATGTCTTCCGGTGCTGACAGGCAATGCGCCTACGTCACTGTGCTGCCTTATAACGTGGGATCACGTGACTTTACGGCATGTGGTCCCCTCGGCAATGGCAAAAGCTGGAAACACTGAGGGTTCAGCTATTCAAGGCCTGCAGAGACTAGAAACTGCACGTTTTAACGCTCCTGTTCCTTTCCAGCGGTTGTCTTGCTCTGACCCTCACTTCTTTGTTCTTACCTTGCCCTTTCCCTTGGCCCTCTTCTGCTCGATTCTTCACTTCTGGTCTTCTCCTTCCCTTAGTCTTCTTCCTTTCTCTGCCTTGACCTTGCCTTCTACCACCATTGCCAATTGCCGTAGGGGTGGCTCCCTATTGGCCTTTCAGCCCTGAGACCTACCACCTCCCAGTTCAGTGATTTCCACTGCCTTCAAAACTCGATAAATCTCGGAGGTGAGCTTGTGGTGTGGAAGGGGACTGGGCCTCCTGCTTGCACTGACCACAGCATCCTGGACGTCTTGCGGGCCGGTGCCTCCAAGAAGAACGATAAGTCATCATGAACCTCTAATCAGAAATTCGGTAAGGAAAAACCCAGTGACCAGGCACTTGATAGATTAAGATGCCAAGAACCCACCGAGAACATGGAGGCATTACAGGAAGTTTGTGACAAGTTGCAGGCATTACAATTGGCGGTTACACCTCTTAAAGCAATAAAATGTAGCCTTGAGAGCAGCTCTATCACATGACATTGCAGCCACTGCCTCCGAACATGCTGTTGCCCAGACCACGACTATCACGTTTGATGGGGACCCCCAGAAACTAGCAGAGTTTGGGAATCATGGGAAGATCCAGTTCTTATTCAGTTGAGCCCATTTTGCCCACGACAAAGCCAATATAGGGTATATTTTGAGCAACTTGGCAGCGCCCTATGTGTCCTCCAATAGCCCTATCTTGGGTAATTTCCAAGAATTTGAGAAAGTGTTCCTAGAGACCTTTCAGTCTCCCAACTTAGCAGACAGAGCTCAAAACCAACTAGTGGACATTAAACTATGTTCTCAAGACCTCATCCAATACATCGGACAATTTTGCCAGTTAGCTGCTGATGCTCAATGGCCCTAGGTTACCCAGCCGACTAAGGGAGGAATTCAAGGATGAGCTAGTTCATTACGGGGAACTCCATGACCTCCACACTCTCATTGAGTTGGTAATCTCAATTGATCATAGCTTAACAGAAAGGAAGGGAGACCAAAGGCGAACTGTACAAAATTCTGTGCCATCCAGGCCTATTCCACCATGTCCTGTTGTGGTTACGGAAGGACAGGGAGAACCTATGAAACTAGGTGCAGTGAAGGGCCCACTTTCTGAAGAAAAGAAACAAACTGCTTGTGCCTATGTTGTGGTGCATCAGACCATTTCCTGGGTACCTGTCCTACTCTTCCTTTGCGAACGGCGGAAAACTAGTGGGCCTGCTGTCTGAAGGGTAGAAAACAGCATGCCCCTCCTGTCCATCACCTCTTCCCGATATATATCAGAATCTTATGCCTGTTTCACGGCATCTGGTCTTGGATGTCCGTCTACTTAACCCCATGACACAGCAGGTAATCACTAGCACGGCCCTGCTGGATTCACGAGCTTCAGGAAATCACATTGATCGGTCATTCACCACTGAACACGGTCCAACCCTGGTCCAAAAGTGTGCGCCAGCTACCGTGGCTCTCAGACGGTTCCCAGATATGTTCTGGTCCTTTAACCCATCACTCAGTACCAGTCGAGCTATACATCAACCAGCACAAAGAAGTACTTGCTTTTGATGCCTTACAGATGCCTTCATATCCATTGGTTTTGAGCCTTCTGTAGCTTATCTATCTTAATCCCTTCATCAATTGGACGACTCAAACCCCGATTTTTGGTTCTACGAAATGTACTACATGCTGTAGAATGGAGAACTCTGAAGCATTCGAAATCACATCAAAGCTCACCAAACACAAAGATACAATTTCTGTTACTCTCACCTGGATCCCACAGGGGCGTCGATCTGAACTGGACAGCTGCGGTCTCCACCAATGTGACGCATAGTGCCGAGATGACAGACTGGACTGGCCCACCTAGCTTCGTTTGCTTGGCCCGTAGGAGTATTCTTCTGCAAATGGAGAAAGGGAATTAACCACCCGTGGAGTTGAGCGTTAACCCCCAACCCTGCTGTTCTCCCCACTGATCACCTTTAATGTCCCCTCTTATAGTCCCACCTGATGGTTTGGAAAGATGAGCTCTCCATCGTGCATTGAGCGCAGGGGCGCGTAGAAAACCAGTTGCTTCACTGGTTCGAAGGAATTGGTGAGTTCCAGAACAATATTGACTCTGAGATTTCCGGCAAGACGCCGTAAGTATATAGTTCGTAAGAGTTCAAATGTCTGACTTTCACTCTTGTCCGATTCCTTGCAGGTTGCAGCTTGACCCTAGCAAAGAGTTCCTCATTGCAACCGGTAACATTCAGGTAAGGATTTGTATTATTCAACACAGTTCGATAAAATAATGTCAGTATGTAACCTGTTGCTTTCTCCCTTATTCAGGTGCTGAGAGAAATTATGAAGTCTCGAGGAATAATGCCTCCGGCAGTAAAATTAGGTAAGTCTATTGTGGTGAGGAGGATTCCCCTTGTTTGTCCCTTTGTTTCACCTTGCTGTCCTTTTGTTCCCCTTAGGGGGCCAGGGTACGGCGAAGATGCGGTGGAGGCTGCGCCGACCCGTGAAGAGGAATAGTACCCCCGGCGGAAAAATCAGGTAAGTCTATGGGGGGTAACTAATATTGCCTCGGTTTATTCCCTTGGCTCACCTTGCTGTTCTTGTGTTTCTCTTAGGTGCCGGAGTGCGGCGGCAACATGCAGAAGGATGCGGTGGATAGTGAAGATGCTGCGAAGGCCGGTGCGTTCAGCGCGGCGCTGCAGCAGGCGAGGCGACGCGCATAAAATAACTTCTTTCTTCCAGCTCGAATGCGCGGTGGATCGTGAATTCAGGTAAGGATCAAAGGTATTGCTCTTGTTCTAACCTTTTCTCCTTCTTTCTCCCTTTTTCTAGGAGCTCCAGACTCGAGGCGGGCGTGGCAGATGACTGGATGCAGACTTGCAGGCACGGTGAGCGTTACGCTGCTGGATGCAGAATAACGCGAAGCGTGTGCTGCTCTTCGGGCATGGTTTAAATAGCCTCCAAAGTAGTCCCAGGTAAGTATTCCTCCCCGACCCCACCCGAGTAAAAAATAGTCCCAAGGTAAAGTAGTCCCTTCCAAGCCTCTTTCGGCTTGGAACTCTTGCAGCATGGTCTGCATCAGGTAAGTTTGCAGCATGGTCTGCATCAGGTAAGTTTTAATCTATGAGCCTGGCGCCTATGGCGCCAGGACTGACTGACTCTCCATATGAGCCTGGCACCATAGACGCCAGGATGGCCCCTAGCAGGGGTTGTTGGGCTTGCTTGGAATAACTTGATGCCTGCTTCCGGGGCTGCTGGACTTGATCTGGATCCCCGGGGGTTGGCATCATGACAGTTTCTTGTGTCTGTGCCATTCAGGATGTACCTTCCATTTACCAGACCTATTGGAGGGTTTTCTCAGAACCTGAAGATATTCTACTCCCACCACATCGTTCCTTAGAATGTGCCATCACGCTCCAGCCTGCCAAAGTTGTTCCTCATGGTAGGATATATTCTTTATCCCCCCTGAGAAAGTCAAGACCTACAGAAATACCTACAAGACCTCCTCCAGAAGGGGTACATTACACCATCCTGCTCTCCAACAGAGGCACCATTATTTTTTGTGCCCCAAAAGAAAGGCACATTAGGCCCCTGCATCGACTATCAGGCGCTCAATCACATCACATGCAAATACTGATGCCCACTGCCTGTCATCCGGGATATTCTGGAGTCATTTAAGGGAGCCCCCTATTTTTCCAAATTGGGTCTACGTGGGGCATATCATCTTGTTCGTATCAAGGAGGGTGATGGTGGAAGACTGCGTTCAAGACTTCCCAGGGGCACTTTGAATACAGAGTCATGCCCTTTGGGTTATGTAATGCCCCCATCAGTGTTCCAGTGATTCATGGATTTTGTGTTTGCAGATCTTATTGGATTAATCATGTGGGTGTATTTGGATGACATTCTGATCTTTTCTACTACTCTAGAGGAACACCAGCGGCACGTTTCACAGTTTCTCAATCATCTTGAAACCAAACATCTGTATGCCAAATCTACGAAATGCCTGTTTTACCAGACAATTTACTTTTTAGACCATACCATCAGTGAACCAGGTGTACAGATGGATGAAGCCATGATCCTGGCTTTAAAGGCTTGGCAGAGCCCCAATGACCGTAAAGCAGCTCAACAGTTTTTGGGTTTTCGCAAATTACTATCGTGACTTAATAACGGATTTCGCCAGTTGACCCTGGATATCACACATTTACTGAAAATAAATCAATGGTACCGTTGGGATGAAGCAGCTGAAATCGGTTTCCAGAAACTTAAAAAAGCCATCATGTCTGCACCCATTCTCCGAAATCCAGATGATGCCAGGCCTTTCCTTATTGAAACCGATGCATTCGACAAAGCCATTGGAGCCGTTTTGCTACAAACCGATCCCAGAACTTCCATTGAACATCCGGTTGCTTATTTCATATGAAAACTGACATCCGGTGAAGTTAATTATGCAGTCATCGAGACTGGTGATAAAGGGATCATTCAAACAATGGAGACATCATATCTGGGGAACACAACACAAGACCATAGTCCACACCAATCATTGCAATTTGCATCATCTGCAATCTCTTCATTATCACAACAGTCGCCAGGCTCGTTGGCCCGCTTTCTTCACCCAACATGACTTTGTCTTGACCCACATTCCTGGTTGATCCAATGTACATGCTGACGCCCTCTCTCGGTCTTTAACTACAGCCTGAACGCTATCCTACCCCGTTGCTCCCCAGAAAATACTTTGTCAGAGCCATACAGTCTTTTTTGGATAAAGTCGAGGACAAATCTACAGATCCTACAGTAACCTAGCTCCTTGAGCTCCAAGAAACAAATAGAGGATGGTTTGTTCTTTTCCAAGAATATGTACATTCCACCCCAGGCTGTACGTGATCCACTTTTACCCAAATTTCAAGACATCCCTCAAGCTGGCCACATAGTTGTCAAATCCATTCAAAAACTGTTTTCATGGGACTTCTAGCAGCCTGGGCTAAACAAACAAGTAGCTACCTACGTCCCATCCTGTCCGATATGCACCCAGTCCAAAACATGCAGCCAACAAGCTATAGGCCTGTTGCAAACTATCAAAATACCACCCAGACCATGGCACAATATTGCAATGAACTTTATCGTCAAGCTACCAAGCTCAAACAACACTTGTATCATGGTAGTGGTTGACTGTTTTTCAAAACTGGCCCACTTCCTACCCATGCCATGCTTACCTATGGCGGACCACATGGTCATGGTGTTTTTCCATGAGATCTATCGTATCCGTGGCATGCCTATGAATATAAACTCAGACCGTGGATCACAATTCATCGCTTGCTTTGTTATGTAAACATCTACACATTCAATGAGAGCTCAGTTCTGGATACCATCCCAAAACCAACGGCCAGACCGAAAAAAAAACAATTGGACACGGGAGCAATACCTTCGGTGCTACACCAACTGCCTACTTGGACATGGTCGAGGTGTTTTACAATAACACATGGCATTCCTCAATATAACAATCACCATTTCACGTTACGTATGGCCAACATCCTAAGATACTACCACTGGAGTCAATTCCGGCTAGTCCTGTCCCTTCAGCAGACACCATGGTGCAACACGTTCAGAAGATTCATTGGATTATTAAATCATTGTTACAAGAGTATAAATCCTGGTCCAAACTACAGGCTGACAAACACTGTTGCCTGGAACCAGATTACCTGATTGGAGATCGTGTATGGTTATCATCAAAGAATCTGCCTCTCCACAATCTACTCATCAAACTTGCTCCCAAATTCTTGGGTCCTTTTCCTGTGCTTCGCAAGATTACTGTGGTGGCATACAAACTACAGTTGCCTACCACACAGCGAGTGCATCCAGTCTTTCATGTGTCCTTGTTGAAGCCATTTGTGCCAGATCTTCATGGGCATTTAACCAACCAACCCCCGCTCCTGTGGATGTCAATGGTAATCCAGAGTATGAAATCCGTTCCACCTGTGATTAGCGGTTCTGCAGGGGCAGTTTGTTTTAACTGAATGATTGGGTTTGGTATGCACCTTCTCATCGCACCTGGGAACCAGGCTCATAAGGTCCATGCCCAGCAGTTGGTCAGCCGATTTCATCGTCAGTAGCCGTCTGGCGGCCCCCACCCCCGCCAAGGGGGGGCATAGTGTCAGATTCCACGCTCACTTACTTGCAGATGTGGGAACTCTGCATGGAGTTACCGCTGTCATGGGCAGTTGTATCCACAATGGCAATGGCAGCAGTTTCCTGCTTCCCTAGTCACCGGGAGAGCCCGGGAGGAACCACAACCGTTCAGGGCGTCCTCCAGTGCTGACAGGCAATGCGCTAACATCATATCGCTGCCTTAGAACGCCGGATCACATGACGTTATGGCCTGTGGTCGCCCAGGAAATGGCCCATGCCGGAAACACCCAGGGTTCAGCTATTAAAGGCCGACTGAGACTAGGAGCTGCGCATGCCTCAAAGAAGAACAATAAGTCATCCCGAACCTCCAATCAGCAATCCGGTAATCAAAAACCCAGTGACCAGGCACTTGACACCCAGTGACAAAAACATAATCATTTGAATGTTGTATTGATTCTTTGTGGATACATTTCTGGCTGCCATCGTGGCATTAAAGGCATGGTCTAGTAAACATTTTTATTTTACCTACGGGTCGGCCATGTTTTTTTAAGCCTAAGTGGCTCGATTTTAGAAAACTTTCCTATCCTCTGCTTCTCCTTATACAGATGACACTAATGAAATTCAAATCAAACTGGAACTTGACAATGATCTTGGTAGTTCTGTTCTGGCCATGTCAGATTTGGTTCACAGATCTAGCGGAACACCCAGCATTGGATCTTCCAGTGACAAAAGACCTCTTTACTCCGCACAAGGGGCAAGTGCTTCATCCCTTCCCCCATTTACTGAACTTGAAAGTTTGGTTCCTGAAGAGCTAGCATTTGTTTGTTTACATTTATCTGATTGCAATCTTAAAGGCATGGTCTAGTAAAAATGTTTATTGTCCCTACGGGTCGGCCATGTTTTTTTAAGCCTAAGTGGCTCGATTTTAGAAAACTTTCCTATGGACCTTACCCGAGTTTTCGTCCATTAAACGCACGCGAAAACAAGCACCAGTGAGCCGCCTTTTTCTGATAATCCTATCTTTTCCCCGATCGCCCTGGCTGACCTGCTTTTGCGGCACTAAATCAATTCCCCCACCCCTGAGCCTGTCATCAGCAGACTTGTACCGCCCATTTCCCAACGCCAAAGCACGTCTCGTGTCAACATTCGCTGCGCTTCAGCTAATGACGTGTCGCCATGGAAATGGCAGGACGCCTCTCTCCTCAATAAGTATAAACAGACCGTTTCACAACACACAGCAGCAGATTTTCGATTCCATTCCTCTCTCTGTGTTACTTTGAGTATTCTGTGACTCGTTTCAGTGCTCTGGTCAGCTACCTTCGCCGCTTGTAGCCCGTGTGAACAGATACCAGTACCACCTCTATAAATTATTTTAGTTTGTTTAACACACAATGGCTACAATAATGCCCTACATGTACGAGCCCGAGTATACCGAGGAGGAACTATTGGAAAGGGAAGCACGCAAAAACGATGGGGATTCGGACGGCAGTTGGCAGGACGAATCAACAGATGAAGAGCCTGGGCCTAGTCAAATGGACAGCGTCTCCACCTGGTGCACATGTAATCGGTGCGAGCTAATGCCAACTGAGGACGAGAACTGCTGCTGCCGAGAAAACTCGGGATGCCTGGCCTACATTTCGGAAGGCGAGCCACGAGCGCAATGCATCACCGAGCTGCCAGACTTCATGGCAGCCTGCCTCACACGGGCCGTGTTGAGAATAATGATGGTGCTTATGCACGAACTTCGAGCAACTGTTCGTCCTCGGAATCCGAGTAACGAGTACGTATACTCTGCTTGTCATGCCACTCCTATTTCATGGTCTTCTACTATATCCAAAATTACATCTACATATCATTGTAACGCATGCAAGTCGTTGAATAGTGTGCATTGTCTAGATAGCATTTGTCCGTGTAAAATGCCATTAGTTACAAGAATTGTCATTGACAACAAATGTTATTTAAACTTATCTTGGTAATTTAAAAACAGTTTGTTTCATTCCTTTTCACAGGTGGCACAGGCTTGTGGCCTATCGTTCCTTTACATGGTTGCTTCACGGGAGGCTTGGGCACCGCGTTCGAAGAGTGATACCCGCCTGTGCCGTTCGTGCCATTAGAGAAATGTTCCCGAGTGACAGCAGTCAGTACAGGGGATTTTCTCTCGCTGTGCTGCAACCTGACCTGTATAATCTTTAAAGTCTTGTATTTTTGTGTCATGAAAATAAGATACAAAATAAAACACCACATATATTTTAACAACGGTTGTCTCGATTTTTTAAATGAATCAAGTGTCTCTCTATTCAAGGATGGACGTCAGACATCTGTGCTCCGAATGGGTGAAGGTCTGGTTGCTGTGAAGCAGGGTGGTCACTATCTATCTAAGCTAACATAACATATTCTCAATAATGCATGCACTAAAACACACTTGTTCAAAGTCTTTCAGTAGATTATGTCTCTATAAAAGTCACACATATATCTATACTAACATTTACCATTGGATTATACAGTCTTGACCACTATAATACACCGGTTGAAGTGTGGGTCTGTGCTCACAAGAATCTCCGGTATGTGGCATTTGTTATTGATAAGCAACGATATACTATCATTGATATAAAGGCGATATACTGTATATTGATATAAAGGCGGTTCGCGCCGGTGGATGCGCGCTGGCATGGGGGGCTGTCAGGGGCGCGAAAGGCCAAGGTGCCAAACTGCATGTACACTTCAAAAGGTGTCCCACGCCAAGGGGCCATCGGTCACATGGCCTCCTCAGACCCCGTGTCTCCAGCCAGGCCTCCCCTTGAAGCAGGCCGCCCCCCTGCTATCCACATAAGTGTGTCTCCATTCAGCAGTCTTCCTGTGCCTTAGCTGCACGCCCCAGGGCCATCCATCCCGCCCCCCTGTATCAAAGGCGGTTCGCGCCGGTGGGTGCGTGCTGGCATGGGGGGCTGTGACGGGCGCAAACGGCCAAGGTGCCAAACTACATGTACACTTCAAAAGGTGTCCCACGCCAAGGGGCCATCGGTCACATGGCCTCCTCAGACCCCGTGTCTCCAGCCAGGCCTCCCCTTGAAGCAGGCCGCCCCTCTGCTATCCACATAAGTGTGTCTCCATTCAGCAGTCTTCCTGTGCCTTATCTGCACGCCCCAGGGCCATCCATCCCACCCCCCTGTATCAAAGGCGGTTCGTGCCGGTGGATGCGCGCTGGCATGGGGGGCTGTGACGGGTGCAAACGGCCAAGGTGCCAAACTACATGTACACTTCAAAAGGTGTCCCACGCTAAGGGGCCATCGGTCACATGGCCTCCTCAGACCCCGTGTCTCCAGCCAGGCTTCCCCTTCAAGCAGGCCGCCCCCCTGCTATCCACATAAGTGTGTCTCCATTCAGCAGTCTTCCTGTGCCTTATCTGCACGCCCCAGGGCCATCCACCCCGCCCCCCTGTATCAAAGGCGGTTCGCGCCGGTGGATGCGCGCTGGCATGGGGGGCTGTGACTGGCGCAAACGGCCAAGGTGCCAAACTACATGTACACTTCAAAAGGTGTCCCACACCAAGGGGCCATCGGTCACATGGCCTCCTCAGACCCCGTGTCTCCAGCCAGGCCTCCCCTTGAAGCAGGCCGCCCCCCTGCTATCCACATAAGTGTGTCTCCATTCAGCAGTCTTCCTGTGCCTTAGCTGCACGCCCCAGGGCCATCCATCCCGCCCCCCTGTATCAAAGGCGGTTCGCGCCGGTGGGTGCGTGCTGGCATGGGGGGCTGTGACGGGCGCAAACGGCCAAGGTGCCAAACTACATGTACACTTCAAAAGGTGTCCCACGCCAAGGGGCCATCGGTCACATGGCCTCCTCAGACCCCGTGTCTCCAGCCAGGCCTCCCCTTGAAGCAGGCCGCCCCTCTGCTATCCACATAAGTGTGTCTCCATTCAGCAGTCTTCCTGTGCCTTATCTGCACGCCCCAGGGCCATCCATCCCACCCCCCTGTATCAAAGGCGGTTCGTGCCGGTGGATGCGCGCTGGCATGGGGGGCTGTGACGGGTGCAAACGGCCAAGGTGCCAAACTACATGTACACTTCAAAAGGTGTCCCACGCTAAGGGGCCATCGGTCACATGGCCTCCTCAGACCCCGTGTCTCCAGCCAGGCTTCCCCTTCAAGCAGGCCGCCCCCCTGCTATCCACATAAGTGTGTCTCCATTCAGCAGTCTTCCTGTGCCTTATCTGCACGCCCCAGGGCCATCCACCCCGCCCCCCTGTATCAAAGGCGGTTCGCGCCGGTGGATGCGCGCTGGCATGGGGGGCTGTGACTGGCGCAAACGGCCAAGGTGCCAAACTACATGTACACTTCAAAAGGTGTCCCACACCAAGGGGCCATCGGTCACATGGCCTCCTCAGACCCCGTGTCTCCAGCCAGGCCTCCCCTTGAAGCAGGCCGCCCCCCTGCTATCCACATAAGTGTGTCTCCATTCAGCAGTCTTCCTGTGCCTTATCTGCATGCCCCAAGGCCATCCATCCCACCCCCCTGTATCAAAGGCGGTTCGCGCCGGTGGATGCGCGCTGGCATGGGGGGCTGTGACGGGCGCAAACGGCCAAACTGCATGTACACTTCAAAAGGTGCCCCACGCCAAGGGGCCATCGGTCACATGGCCTCCTCAGACCCCGTGTCTCCAGGCAGGCCTCCCCTTGAAGCAGGCCGCCCCCCTAATACCACGACATACACACGTCATTCATTCACAAACACACCCCAGTTTCTAATACTTTAAAAACCACTCGATATGTCTCATGAGAACATCTTTGTGCTTTGCAAGTCAACTCCTGAACGTGCTACCTGGGAACCACTGAGATCTATGCTAATCTGCTCGTCTTCGTGCTATCCGTGAACTTCTGTGACCGCTTCAAGCATACCCATCAGTGCGCTACCTGTGGCCATCCACCTATTCTCCCGCAACATACTGCTCTGCTTGCTGAATCCAACTGTTTGTTGGTCAAGGTAAGGCCATGTATCCTGGTCATATTTCGCAGATTTTTAAATTTCTATCTATTTTCGAGTAGAGTACACAATAGTGCTATGTTCATTGGTCTCATTGGTATTGACTTGAGTTTCCATTGCTATGCTATCAATAGATCTATTTATTTTCAACTGTGTCTATTGTCATTGAATTGCATCCTTCGGGGGTCCAGTCTATAATGTAAGCATGTTTCCTTCTCGTGCAAGACAGAACATCCAAGGGACGAGTCACATGTTCAGAATTCAGTCACATCAATTATACATTTCTGCAACTTATGCAAATACTAAGCAGCACATAATGAACTGGTATAGTTCCTGCGACCAAAACAAACCTTGCATTGATCATTGTATGATTCATTTACTTTTGTATCAAAACTTTACTCTTGAAGATTGTATAATAATGTCGATATTTACTTTTCAGATTTATCAACAATGCCTGCCTGTTCGATTAGCGGTTGCCCTTCGAAGACCCATGCGAAATCTGAAGGAACTACAATGCATGTATTCCCGAAAACTGTTGATCGAATAAGAGAATGGGTCAGACATTGCGGATATCCACTGGATGAGCTGGAAAGTAGAGTCCAACAAGTCTTAGAGGACAAGAGGGGTGATCCATACCGCATCTGCAGCCGGCACTTTTCCTTGGACATGTACACAACTTCTTGGGTAACAAAGAAGAATAAACGGCGAACGACACGGAAATTGCGCGAAAACGCTATTCCCACTCTATTCGTCCACATTCCGCCACCGGTGAGTCAAGTGTCCGGATTTAGCTTTAGGCCTTGCGGTAGTGTGTAGGTAGCCGAATGGATTAATTGATATTGTAGGTGTTCTATCCCTTGTAATAATTTCGATATTGATATGAGTGTATAGTTTTTTGAATAATGACATTTATCAATATATTCTTTTTCGATTTCATAACCCACAAACGCAATGTATATATATATGGGGACAGGGAACTGTGCTGTATTGAGCATTTTTCAAGTATTCTGTCGGCTTACATGGCTATTTTTAATATTGGCATTTCATTATCAATCATTAATTGACCTTTACAACTTCTTGACTATCCCTTGAATCTGAAGCAAGAACATTCTACATCCTTGACGTGGTCGCAGTTATCAACCACTTCTAGCGCGTATCAGGTAATCTTACTAGGCTAATCCGCTACATACTTGTTTTATGCATGTCAAGTAATAGTTTTATTCTATCGTGTAATTATTTTACCGAATGTTTGGTTACTGCTTTCCAATTGATATACACCTTAGTTATCGTCCACTGGTGTTTGTTTTCAGTTATAATTAGTGTTATTGGTGTCCAGACATTTGGTCGACCTAAAACTTGTCGAATGACATTTGGTCGACGCAATTTGGTCAAATTTTTTTTTTTAATTATATATTTATTTTTCGGGTTTTCGTTTTTTACAAAAATGGGTTTTTAGAAAGAAAAAAAAAAGTGAAAATAAAAAATAAAAAAAAATTCGACCATTTGGTTTTGGACCAAATTGGTTCGACCATTTGTCTGGTCGACCAATTTTTTTCCACCAAATGTCTGGTAACCGTGTTATCCATACTAATGCAAGTACTGTCTTTCAGGGAGATGCTGAAGCGTCCGCCACATCTACAACATTTCTAGATGTTTTTCAACATCAGGAGGTATGGATACTGACAGCTCCATCGAGCATCATCATCAGAGCTGGAATTCTTGTCGTTTGATTGTTCTACACAATGTTTCATTCGTGGTTAGCCGTTGATATGTACCTGTGCTGTTGACCCCAGGTGTGTGTTATGTTTTCACAATTGTAATCCTCACTAATGCAAGTACTATGTTTCAGGCAGTTGATGGAGCGTCAACCCCTGCACTTGATGCAGAGCCTGACATTCAAGTATACGAATCGGCGCAACAGCTTCCGGAAGTGCGCACTACATTTGCAACATCCATGGATATTCTTCAGCAGTACGAGGTATGGATAATGACAGCTCCATCATGCGTGATCATATAACGTGATTCCATTTGCTATACTTTCTTCCCTATTAACGCAAGTGCTGTGTTTCAGGGAGACGACAAAGCTTCCACCACAATCACATCTCATTTAGATGATGCAGATGTAAAGGAATCGTTGACATAAGTCGATGAAATGTGATCATATTTGGATTTTCCTTGATTCTTTTGGACAATGCATCTTTCGGGGTTATCTCTTTATATGTACCTTTGCCGGCCGACCCCAAGTGTGTGTTGTGTTTCCAATATTGAAAAGCATACTAATGCAAGTACTGTGTTTCAGGGAGATGCGGATGTCTCCTCTCCAATACAACCATTCATGGCAGTCCATGCAGAGCCAGAGGTATGGTTACTGACAGTTCCATCGAAATAGATCATCACTGGTCGAATACTTGTCGTGTGATTGTTGCACACAATGTTTAAATCGTATTTGGCTATTGAGATGTACCTGTGTGTTCGTCCTCACGTGTTTTATGCTAACAATATTTTGATACATAGTAATGAAAGTACTATGTTTCAGGGAGACGATGGAGCCTCATTCCGTGCTGTCTATGCGGATACAGAAAATATAGTGGTTGCAGCGCAAGAGGAAGGGAGGACATGCGGAAACGAATCGGAGCTACAGCGTGCAGATGTTGAAGGTCGAGTCAAAAAAGTTGCAAAGAAAAAAAAACAAAAAAAGGTTAGTTACAAACAGTTCATAACTTTAAAAAAATGTTTGTGCTGGGGTCTATTTTATGTTTTTTTTCCAGTCAATTCTACTACACTCCATCTTGTGTTTAAACTGAACATCCCTTTTCCAATCTCTCCTCCAGTAACCCGTGGGTGTCAGAACTATACACACACAGACAGTGACGCGAATGAGAGATGTGGCTTGCCAGACCGTGTACACTATGGAGGAACTATTAATTGAGACGAGGCGTGTTCAGGCTCGAGATGCTCATGTCCAATGGCCAGAACATGAATTAATTGTGTTTGGAGACTACAGCAAAGTTGCATTGGACCATACCTACAGTGCGACCGCACCACCACAAGAAGATGTTATTGAATGTATTGAAGATAGCTCTGAAGTAGTTGCAGATCAATTTACACAATCTACACCCGCCAAAAATTTGCCACCAAAAAACCTGTCGACATTGTTGTGTTCTCCCATCAATGTTGAAGTAATAGATGTTGAAATGACAGAGAATGAAACAGCTGCAGCATTCATAGACGCATCAGAACTTGATATCAGCGATATTACTTTCCAATGTGTTGAAATCTCCACAACGTCAAAGGCCGAAACAACTTTGACGCAGGATGACAGTCTAATGAAAGAGAGCAAATACATTGTATTCGACAGTTGTTTGATGGAAATTATAAGTATGCTGAAATGTGTGCATTCCATTAGAGGGAAAGTATGTGGGAAGCCATTGATTAATGTGACTCGTCAAATAAAAGGCAGTAACGTCAAAATAAATGCCGCCTGTAGATTAAATCATAGGTTCTCATGGTCTGCACAACCGATGCTGGGGAAACTGCCAGCAGGCAATCTACTGTGTGCAGCTGCATCACTTTTTAGTGGCTCCAGTTTTAGAAAGTTAGAGGCTGTCTTTCAGTTTGTGGGACTCCATTTCATTTCTAAAGCGCTGTACTACACATACCAACGTGATTATCTGTTTCCGGCCACTAGTGATGCTTGGAATATTGAACAATTGTCTCTAGCAAGTACATTCGAAGGCAAAGGTTTCAGGCTAGCCGGCGATGGACAGTGCGACAGCCCTGGATTTTATGCCAAGTACTGCACCTACCACTTTCAGGACATGGATAGTAAGAAAATTGTGAGTTCGGTGGTCGTGCAGGTAACACAATGTACATCCTCAGTGGCCATGGAGAAACTAGGTTTTATAAAATCAGTGGAATATCTACAATCGAGGGGAATGCACATCGACCTCATAGCCACGGATAGACACGTTTCAATTGCCAAGACAATGAGAGAGCAGTTCCCACATATTAAACATCAATTTGACGTATGGCATCTTGCTAAATCAATCAATAAGAAAATCTCGGCTGCAGGGAAAAAAGAAAGGTTTTGAAAGTATTTTGCAGTGGTCACATTCTATCACCAACCATCTTTGGTGGAGCTCAAAAACTTGTGAGGGGTCAGTGGAAGTACTACTTGAAAAATGGCGGTCACTGATGCACCACTGTACCAACGTTCACCGCTGGACAGCAAATGAACATTTCCACCAATGTGAACATGGCCCTTTGTCCCCAGAGGAGGCACGGAAGAAGAAGTGGTTGATTCCATCTTCACCGACACACAAAGCCAGTGAGAAGAATGTTTTCGACAAAACTCTATCAAGAGATTTGGGAGGACTGACAGAATTCTGTCACACATGAGATTTGGAGGTGTTCCACAATATGTGCCTAAAGTACAGGCCAAAGCGCTTGCATTTTAGCTTTCGGGGCATGAGACATAGGACTCTACTAGCGGTCTTGGCCCATAACAGCAATGTCGGACGTGAACAATCTAGGACTAGGGGTAAAGTAAGGATGCCTCGCTACACTAAGGTGTTTTCAAAACGAAGTAAGCAATGGGTGATCAAACCAGTCTATGATGAAATGCAGTTCGACTTTGTGAAAGGCCTTATTGTTGCTGTGTTAGAGAAGCACAGATATGGAATTTTGGACGTTTCTGTGCAGAGCAGTGATCCATTGCCACCGAACATTGCGACTGTGCCATGCCCACCCGAAGCACAGCTGATTGTGAAGTACAAATCCCGGTTTAAATAATTGCAATACGATTGTCTTTTTGTAAATAAATGTTATTGTACAGTGTACCTGTAAACCTAACCCCTACCTTCACCATCATGGGTGGCGAACAAGCTGGGTGTCGTCTTTGAATTCTCTCTATTCACCTCCCATATGTGTATGTATATATTTTTCTCATGTCTCATCTCATGTAAATGTAAATGCTGCGCACTGTTAACGGAGGGGAGGCTTGCGTATTGCAAATAATAAAACAAACAATAAATCTCACTTTTAACTCAACTCCTGTGGTACTTTGTACTTTCCCTGACCTTCTGCCAAAAATTAAATGTCTCAATTTGGGCTGCAAAGCTCGCAGACAACGGGGACAAAATTGGGGCACTTAGAACGCGCCAGCCAAGCGGGCCGTGGCATTTGGGAGAGAAGCCAGTTCGCATTTGCACACTGAGGCGCACTACATAGACGGATTCTAAACTTCAAGTTCTCACAGATGCCTATACTACGTGATGTTGCAAATAAAGAATGCGAAGGACAGCGCCCAGATGAGGCCCACAAGTCACACTGGAAGTATAAGGGTCTATTGTTTTTTGACCTTGAGACAGGGACCATGCCGAAAGAACTACATTTGAAGGGAGTGCGCAATAACGTAAGAGACGATAAGGCAGAAAATTCAGAAACTAGACCGAGTTTCATTTTAGGTCAGTATATGAAAAATCGTTGTCAAGAGCACGGTCCGTTTTACAGACTGCATTACGAAGAGACACAATGGAAATTTCAAATATAATGTAAGTAAATCTTTACACGCTTTTATACCGGAATGAAGATTTAATGAATGGATGCATGAATAAATGAAGAGCTAGGAAAAGCAAGTAAAACTGTTCGTAGTGGGCACATGGGCATGCAGGTCCACTGGTCTCACCGATCTCGGTCCTTGGCCCAGCCACTTTTCCCTGCACTGCCTACCTGCACTACGGGACTGTCTCTGTATCCTTCAGCCCCTTCTCCCGGCATTTACCTTGCACTTGCCACCAGCTGGCCCTATTATTTAATTTGTATTCAACTAACCATGTACAGCCCTTCCCCATGCGCGATCAGAAAGACACCTGGCCTAGTAGGATCGTTGTCTGTCTGCCCTTGTTCCCCACCTGCCTCTTCACGCCTAGAAACACTTGAGTATAGGCGCGTTACACATGCCATATCATATATCATATCATTCCTCACACATGTAGACTGTCGTTTATCATTGTGTGTTGGCCTCGATTTATCTCATTACTTTTCGCATTGATTTTAGAGACGAACATACTCCATTTAACTATCCTTGCAAGCAAATAGTTTCTGATCGGCCGTAATAAATAAAATGAGTAATATTAATGAAGTTCGGCTAGCGAGACTAATTATCATTTTTTTGTTTTCATAACAGGTATTTGATCCCTTTCTGCCGCTGCCATCTGTTTGAGACACCGGCGGATGGATTCTTCAGCAGACACCTGCAGCTTCGTGTCAACAACTGGAGCACGATCACCATATTATGGGACGATCGCCAAGGGCCCACATGCCCTTACGCTGCACTAGTGGCTAGAAGCAACATATCAACCTTTTGGCTGGACTAGTGCCTAGTTGATGGAACAGCCTTGCGGTTCACAGTGCTTCCAAAGTGATTCTTTTTACGAAAATGAACACCCTGTGTACCATAAAGGAACAGCGCGTGACTCAAGATGAAACGGAACAGTTATTGCGGATACAGATAAAAGAAAATAAATGGCTTCCGGAGTTCATATGTCAATTGCTGAATATTCTCTAAACATTTAATGTCAAATAAATGTACTTTACCAAATGTACCGTGTTGCTGTTTCATTTTAAAGTACAGTTTCATATTCCGCTGTGTTGTGAGTTCATCTGTGTTGGTTTCCGGGTTCTGTGTGGAGTCGCGCAGAAGACGACTGGGCGCGTTTGTCTACGCAGCACAGTAACGTCACGGGGAGAGGCAGGGAATATGAATGTTTTGATAATGTCAGGCTCAGGGGCGGGGGAATTGATTTAGTGCCGCAAAAGCAGGTCAGCCAGGGCGATCGGGGAAAAGATAGGATTATCAGAAAATGGCGGCTCCCTGGTGCTTGTTTTCGCGTGCGTTTAATGGACGAAAACTCGGGTAAGGTCCATAGGAAAGTTTTCTAAAATCGAGCCACTTAGGCTTAAAAAAACATGGCCGGCCCGTAGGGACAAAAATTTTTACTAGACCATGCCTTTAAGATTGCAATCAGATAAATGTAAACAAACAAATGCTAGCTCTTCAGGAACCAAACTTTCAAGTTCAGTAAATGGGGGAAGGGATGAAGCACTTGCCCCTTGTGCGGAGTAAAGAGGTCTTTTGTCACTGGAAGATCCAATGCTGGGTGTTCCGCTAGATCTGTGAACCAAATCTGACATGGCCAGAACAGAACTACCAAGATCATTGTCAAGTTCCAGTTTGATTTGAATTTCATTAGTGTCATCTGTATAAGGAGAAGCAGAGGTAAAGCACAATGTAGTTTGTTCGACCACTCCAGATGCATTGTATCTCCCAGAGAATGATGTCGCTGACTGTCTCTTGATGCATATATTGGACATAGAGCATTGTTATTGGTTTGCAAACAAATCTACTGCTGGGTAAACCCATTCCTGCAACAATGTCTTTACAACAGACTTGTAGTTCCCATTTCTGTTTGGACTGCTGAACTCGTTCGCCAAAGACATTTGTCTTTCCCTCAAAATGGGACGGTATTAGGAAAAGGTTTTCCATGGCCCAGTACCATATTTGTTCAACTAAGAGGCAAAATGGATGGGATCGAGTCCCCCCAGCCCTCTGGTTTATGTAAAACATTGCAGTAGTTTTGTCTGTAAAAACCTTTACCACCTTCCCCTGGACTGAGGGAATACATTATTTTAACACAGAGAATTGCTCTCAGCTTCAATGCATTTATGTGATCCTTTCTCTCCTGACTCAACCTAAGGCTGTGTGTTGTCAAATGACAACAATGAGCTCCACAACTGTACCATGATGAATCTGTTGTCACCACTTTTATTTCTTTTTTGTCCCCCACTATTTGAGAAGGTTGGAAAGAAAAACCCAACCATACGTTTTCCAATTTGTTCAGCCAGCCTTGGAATTCCCAAATGTAATCCGGTACCGCAATCATCACACTCTGAGCTGATTCTAGCTGCTGGCAAGATGCCATTGTATGGTCCTCATAAGAAGTTCTCACCTCACGAATGGGACTAGACATATGCACAATGCCATCAGTCCTTGTAGTCGATTATACTAACTACCATGCCGAAAGTATTTGATGAGTTATAAATACAGAAATTACTTGTTGAATTGCCAAGACCCTGTACGGAGGAGGGAATGCCTTGCTTTCAGTGGTATAACTCACTGCTTCAATAAATTGATCCTCTGTGATGGTTGATTTGGGTACATTTAATGGAAATCACAGCTTGAACAGTGTATTGCATATCAATTGCACTTTCTGAATCAACTCTTCTGGAGACTGGACCTTTATCAGCCTATCATCTAGGTAGGGGTAAAGATGTACCAGTGCACCCCTACTGCTGACTGCACCTTTGTGAATACTCTGGAAGCCACATTTAGGCCAAAAGGAAGACATGTATTGATAATGACCTTTCCCTATGGTAAGCCACAGGTACTGATGGTGTTTGCTTATAATAGCTATGTAAAAATAAGCGAATTGTAGGTCCACTGATGCCATCCAGTTGATTTGCTGTATTGTTACCATTTGAAATGTCTCCACTAAGAGAAATTGGTTCAGATCTGCTAGATTCCACATTGGTCTTTTTCCACCATTCCTTTTGGGGATTATGTTATATTATTAAATTTGTAGAGCGCTGCCAGCGGTAGGTAATGTGAGACTCATGACTACTGATTTTTCTCAGGATTTGCCATTTTATTAAACACCAAATAATAACATAAAACCCAACTAAAACTACTCTACCAGGGGATTTGCTACCTATTCTAAGATCTGAGATAAAATCTCCTAGCATTCACAAAACTAACCCTCACCAAAAACAATATCAACATTCAAACAACATAAATAAAAGGTTACCAAACACCCACTGTCTTGGATGACTTCTTGTGGTCCTGTGCTGATGTTGCTCCCCCAAGAACGTCCAATGTCAATTTTCTCCAAGTAACAGAAAGTTTTAACGAAAGTCTTGAAAAGTTCCACGGGAACAAAAACATAAAATCCACTGGTCAAAGTCTCTTTGATTGGTGAAAGACTTCCTTCTTTACAATTCCACAAAGAATTAACAGCAACAATCCACTTTTTTGAACTACTTCCTTCCAAGATAGAATAAATGAACCTCACAAAAGTTTCTTCTCTCACTTTGCCAACAACTACTTCACTTCTAGAGTCTGCTGTGTCTTATGTACAATTGTCAGGATATCCTTGCTCGATATGTACTCCTCTCTCAACCAACTTCATTCTACAATGTAACTGTGAGAACAGCTCCCTTGGCCCCACCCCTATAGTTGGCTTCAACAATATTGACAGCCACAGTCTTGCTACTGCTACTACAACTTACACTGCTTCTCAATATGTTGCTACAATGTCAACTTCAAAATTTTGCATTACTACAAGACATCTTCTACCTCCACAGGCTGGCAAGACACTCTTCTTTCCATCTCCTCAGAAAGGGCAGCCTCTTAGCCTGTCTTGCAGCTACCATAGACTCAGCTTCACTTTGATGAACAAGTACCCAGCTCCCTACTCCAGCTTTATGTACACTGGGTCTTCAGTGATTACCCCCACAGTGGTTGTGCCAGTCTCCCAACTTTGGATGAAGACATGTGGGTAACAGCACTTTCATCAACTGCAAAACCACCAATGTACCGTTCTTATGTGCATGGGATTTGGTTTTCTTAGAGATCCCTCTATGGGCTTGGGCACGGCTTGTTCTAGCTTCGACTTCTTCTACTACTTTCTTCTGCTGCTTCAACCTTTGAGGTGTTGCAAGATAAAAGTTCACAATGGAAACCAAAATTAGGGGCACTCGATTAGTATTGAACTGCCACTTCGAAGAAAGACACATTCCCACCTTTCGGTCAGCCCTCAGCCTCCAAAGCACAGGGAAACATCGTCTCATGCATGTGGTCCCTTTACCAATACACACAACTCTTCAGAAAGTCAGTTTTGCTTTGCTTAAGCTACCGGCATTGTTCTCTGTGCTAATCGGAGATACGCGACCGCTCGACAACATTACTGCTCTTCGAGAAAGAAAGGGTTTTCTTCACATGCAAGCGTTTCAGTTAGCACGTGTTACTTTCCAATTAATAAAAGACTTCCCACTTCTGCAGTTGATTTTCACCTTCTCTTAATGCAACGCGAGTACAATTGAAAGCTGGCTACAGTTACCGGCAAGTAACTTCTGCTTCTTAGGAGTACGGAGCTTCCTTTTCTGACTCCAAATTATAAAGATTGCAGGCTGAGGCAGTGTTACGCTCACCTGGCTCCCACAGGGGCGTCGGTCAGACTCGGACAGCTGTGGTCTCCACCCACGTGATGCGTAGTGCAGCGATGACTGACTGGATCTGCCCTCCTAATCTTGTCTGCTTAACCCGTAGAAATATTCTCCTGCAAGTGGAGAAATGGATTTAGCCACTTGTGGATTCAAGTGATGGCACCCCCACAGTCCTCCCCAACTAATCACCTCCGAAATGCCCTCACAGCAATCTCGCCTTATATTCTTGAAAGATGAGCTCTCCATCCTGTGAGGATTTGCAGAGGCATGTCGATTCCAGTTACTTCACTGGTTTGAAGGCTCGGGAGAGTTCCGGAGAGTATTGACTCTGAGGTTCCTGGTGAGGACCAGTAAGTATTAAGTTCATAGAGTTCAATATGTCCGATGTTCACTCTTGTTCCCCCCTTCCTTTCTTGTCTTGCAGCTGGCTCGTGAAAAGATGCTCTTGTGGCAGCTCGTGGCGCTCAGGTAAGAGTCTGTAGTACCCGGCGCTGCCCGGTAAATGTTGCACGTGGAAAACGTGTTGTTTTGTCTCTCTTTACAGATGCGGCACGTGAAAATATGGAGAGCCACAAAAGGATGCCTCCGGTGGTAAATCAGGCAAGTCTATGGTGTTAAGAATTATATTTGTTGGTTCCCTCGGCTTGTGGTTTTCTTTTATCTCCTAGGTGACGAAGTTCGGCGAAGAAATGATGGAGGCAGCGCCGACCCGAAGGATGCTGTGAAGACTGGTGAGTATGGTGCGGCGCTGCAGCTGGAGGTGCGGCACGTGTAGAAATGATGTTCTTTACAGGTCCGGAGACGAGATGGATCCAGAGTCAGGTGTGGAATAGAAATAAGTTCGTTTTCTAACCTTGTCCCTTTCTTTCCTCTATGTTTTAGGAGCTCCAGATTTGAGGCGGGCGTGGCAGAAGACTGGATGCAGACTGCAGGCACGGTGAGCGTTACGCTGCTGGATGCAGAATAACGCGAAGCGTGTGTTGCTGGTCGGGCGTGGTTTAAATAGCCTCAAAAGTAGTCCCATGTAAGAAGTCCCTAGAACCACACCCGAGTAGTCCCTGTAGAAAAATAGTCCCTTCCAGGCTTCATGTTGGATTGGAGTCATTTGCAGCATGGTCTGCCTGAGGTAAGTAATGACTATGAGCCTGGCGCCTAAGGTGCCAGGACTGAACCCAGATAGCCCCTAGCCGGGGCTGCTGAGGTTTTACTAAATGTTTAGATGCCTGCTCCCAGGGTTGATGACAGCACTCCCCCCCCCCCAAGGCTCCTCCTAAAGTTGTTCTTCCCCTGGGCCCTGGTTTGTCTGGGAAGTTCCGATGGAATCTTTTCACCAACCAAGATGCATGGACGTGGTCACTAGGTTCCCATGACCTTTCTTGTGGTCCGTAGCCCTTCCAATCGATTAAATAAAAAAGTTTTGATTTAACCATCTTGGAGTCCAGGATATTTTTTACCTCAAATTCAGGTTCTCCATCTATCAAGATGGGGTCGGGTGGTTTGGTTAATCTTGTTCCTGGTTGAACTGGTTTTAAAAGTGAAACATGAAAGACAGGATGAATGCGCATATTACAGGGTAATTCCAATTTGACGGCTACCGGGTTGATAATGGCCTTAATAGTGTAAGGTCCCAAATATCTAGGGTTAAAAGTCCGTGTTCCCTTCAGAGGTATGTGTTTTGTAGCCAGCCAAACTTGATCCCCAATCTGGTATTGTGGAGTTTCACTTCTATGTTGATCAGCATTTTTCCTATATTTTTCCTTTGCTTGTTTCAAATGTTCTGTTGCCTCTTTAAAGGCTTATGTAATAGTAGAATGCAAATGACTAACTGCAGGCATTTCTAAATGCTGAGGCAAATCTAGTTCTGAGGTTCGAGGGTGATGTCCATATATGGTATAAAAGGGGCTTTGTCCGGTTCCTGAATGTACAGAGTTATTGTATGCATACTCGGAAATCCATAAAATATCTTTCCAATTACTTTCGGTGTGGTGTAGCATGCAACGTAGGTACTGTTCAAGGGTCTGGTTGGTCCTCTCCGTCTGACCATCTGTCTGGGGATGGTGACTGGTTGATAACCTCACGTCGATTTGCACCAGTTGACAACATTTCTTCCAAAAATGTGAAATGAATTGACTACCTCGGTCAGAGACCAATACGGAAGAAAATCTGTGTATTGGAACAATGTTTTTGAGGAACTCCTTGGCCAGAATTGAAGCAGAAGGTAATCCCTTTAGAGGAATAAAGTGGGCCATCTTGGAAAAAAGATCCACAATAACTAGAATGGTGTTAAATCCATTACATGGAGGTAGATCTGTAATAAAGTCTAACGATAAGGTGTGCCATGGTGTAGGTGGAATATCCAAAGGTTGTAAGAGGCCAGCTGTTTTTTTCTTCTGACTTGATTTGGGCGCAAATGCCACAAGACATTACAAATGACTTTACGTCTTTTTGCCAGGTGGGCCACCAGAATTGTCTCTTAATTTTAGCTTCAGTTTTTGCGATACCTGGGTGTCCTTCCATCAGGGTGTCATGATAATTGGAGAGGACTAGTTCTTGTAGTTCCTTGTGTGGTAGAAATAGTCGCCCTTGATAATAAGGTAGGTCATTGATGACTGAGTAGTCCGGGCCTTTCTTCACCCAGTCCTGCAGGGCTGTTGGATCGAAGAGTTGTTGGATCTTTACTTGAATATCCTCTAGTGTCTGTAGAGTGGTTATGCCAAGAATTCTTTGTTCTGAAATTATAGGCACCGGTTCCAGGTTCGCATATGCTTCTCCCATCCCTATTCGGGATAAGGCATCTGCCTTGCCATTTTTACAACCTGGTCGATGAGTGATCACGAAATGAACTCGGCAAAGAACAATGCCCATCAAAGTTGACGCGACGATTGGGCCTTGGCTGTTTTTAAATACTGCAAGTTCCGGTGATCGGTGACTACCGTAATGGTATGCCTGGCACCGAGAAGATAATGCCGCCAAGCCTTGAAGGCGGATTTGATGGCTAATAATTCTTTATCGGTAACCGCATAGTTTAACTCGGGTGCCGAGAACTTTCTGGACCAAAATGCTACTGGGTGAAGTTGACCGGTTTCAGGATCCTTCTGGGACAGGACAGCTCCCATGGCTAAACTGGATGCATCAGTTTCAACTATGTATGGAAGTTCGGGGCGTGGATGCTTTAAGACAGGTGCAGACGTGAATTTCGCTTTCAGCTCTTGGAAGGCCTTTTCAGCTTCTTCGGTCCACAAGAAGCGTTAGTTTTTTCGCAAAAGTGCTGTAATAGGGTGTACAACATGTGAGAAATCCAGAATTAATCTGCGGTAGAAATGAGCAAATCCGAGCATGCTTTGTACCCCTTTAACTGAACTGGGTGATGGCCACTTGAGGATTGCGTCCACCTTTCGAGAGTCCATTCGGACTCCTTTTGGAGTGAGGATAAATCCAAGAAATTCAACTTCTGTAACATGAAAAATGCATTTTTCCAATTTTGCATATAACTTGTGCTGGCGTAGTTTCTCAAGGACTGCACAAACGTGCTTCACATGGTCTGATTCTGAAGAGGAGTACACTAGAATATCGTCTATGTATACAACAACACAGACGTCAATGAGTTCACGAAGGACGTCGTTCAAAAAATACTGGAAGGCTGCTGGTGCATTGCACAACCCGAAGGGCATCACCTGGTATTCAAATAACCCGTACTTAGTGCGAAAAGCAGTGTTCCATTCACCGCCTTTCTTTACACGTACCAGATGACATGCCCCTCAGAGATCTAATTTAGTTTAGATGCAAGCGTCCTTTACTTGGTCTAGTATTTCAGGGATCAGAGGCAATGGGTATCGGTTCTTAACAGTGATCTGATTTAATGCGCGGTAGTCTATGCACGTTCTGAGGTCACCTTCCTTTTTAGGCATGAAGAACAAAGCTGAAGATGCAGGGGACTTGGATGGATGAATGAAGCCATTAGCAAGGTATTGGTCCAAGTATTGTCGTAGGTGAAGGTTTTCGGGTTCCGTAAGGGCGTAGATCCTACTACATGGAGGTTGTGCACCGGGTATGAGATCGATTTGACAATCGTATGATCTGTGAGGTGGTAGGGTGTTTGCCTGTTCCATTTGGAAAATATCCTGGAATTCCTGATATTCCTGAGGTAACTACACGATTGGAGTAGCGACTGTGGCCAGGCCTTGGCTCAAGGGTTTTTTCGTGTAACAAGTATGTGCACAATCCGGGAAGGTTATTCTCTTCTCTTGCCAATCAATACAAGGATTATGTGTTTCCAACCAAGGTATCCCCAATATTATTTGGAACTGCGGGGCTTTGATTAAATCAAACACAATAGTCTCTCGATGCCCATTCTGACCCAATAGTGTCATCTCTGCGGTGGAATGAGTTACAGGCCCAGAGTCAATTTCAGTTCCATCGACTGTGGTGATGACATCCGAAGCGGTCTTTTTGCAGAGAGATAGATTCATCCTAGAAGCCAACTCGTGGTACACATAGTTTCCTATGGCCCCGCTATCAATGTATGCCCTCACTGCGTGCATACGTGATGGCTGTCTTGGATCTATAAGGACCATTGGTATGATGAAGTGCGAGGTCTGAGTATCCTTCAAGCTCGGCAAGCGGACCTCTACACTGGTCAGGCGTGGTCGTTTCCCGAATCAGGCTCTGTTCGATTTTTATCAGCAACTCTGACTACTTTTTTAGATGTTTTTATAGGGCAATCCCGTCGAAAATGTCCTGAGGCCCCAAAGTACAGACACAATTGCATCTGCCGTCTTCTTTCTCTTTCCTTTTGAGTTAAGGGTCTCTTTAGCCCCCCGATCTGCATCGGTTTTGATACATCTGTTCATTTGAGGGTAACATTGGGTTTAACCAATACCCGATTCTCGAACTTAGCTCGATCAGCCTTTCTATTCTGAAGTCGGTGGTCTAAATGGACCACTAAGTCTATATATTCTGCACAATCCTGAGGTGGGTTCACAACTTGGGCCAAAACGTCTTTGAGTTCACCCCGAAGTCCACGATGAAATAATGTAATTCATTTTACCTCTGGCCATCCGGTTTCCACCACTAACCTACTGAAAGTGGCGATATAGGTTATTAGATCCTGGTTACCTTGTCGTAATGATAAAAGTTTGTTATCCAGGGCCTGTCCCTGTGAATGTCTGGCAAATAGTCTTTCCATGCTCAATTGAAAACCTTGAAAATCCCGAAGAAGAGGGTCATCCTGGTTAACTAATGGAATTGACCAATCCGCTGCGCTGACACCAAGATATGATAGTACAAAGGCTACTTTGGTTTGGTTGTTTGGAAAAGCTCCAGGTCTGCATAAAAAGTGCAAGCGGCATTGGTTCATAAACACGGCAAACTTTTTTGGGTCCCCAGCAAAACGTTCGGGTGGAGCTAAAGGAATGCTCCCTGGTAGAACCACTTGCACAGGATTGCTCGATGAAACAGGAGTTGTATTGCCCCCCCCTCCCCCACACCCCCGAATTCCCCCCCCCCCCCCCCCCCCGAGTCCAAGTAATAGTGTTTGCCCAGCTTGGTTTTGCAGTAATTGTCTAGCAAGATCATCAGTGCGCTCCTTTGACACAATCAGTTCTCTCCTGAGGGCATTAGTCTCTTGGCGCGCGGAGTGCACTTCTGCCCTAAGTTCACCTAACAATAGGGCTAGTTGGTCAGTGTCTGAGGTTTCCATAACGCCCAGGTGGGGATTTGTAGATAGGCTTCGCGTTCTGTTACGCTCATCTGGCTCCCACAGGGGCGTCGGTCGGACCCGGACAGCTGCGGTCTCCACCCACGTGATGCGTAGTGCAGCGATGACTGACGATCTGCCCTCCTAATCTCGTCTGCTTAACCCGTAGAAATATTCTCCTGCAAGTGGAGAGATGGATTTAGCCACTTGTGGATTCAAGTGATGGCACCCCCACAGTCCTCCCCAACTAATCACCTCCGAAATGCCCTCACAGCAATCTCACCTTATATTCTTGAAAGATGAGCTCTCCATCCTGCGTGGATTTGCAGGGGCGCGTCGATTCCAGTTACTTCACTGGTTTGAAGGCTCGGGAGAGTTCCGGAGAGTATTGACTCGGAGGTTCCTGGTGAGGACCAGTAAGTATTAAGTTCATAGAGTTCAATATGTCCGATGTTCACTCTTGTTTCCCCCCTTCCTTTCTTGTCTTGCAGCTGGCTCGTGAAAAGATGCTCTTGTGGCAGCTGGTGGCGCTCAGGTAAGAGTCTGTATTACCCGGCGCTGTCCGGTAAATGTTGCACGTGGAAAACGTGTTGTTTTGTCTCTCTTTACAGATGCAGCACGTGAAAATATGGAGAGTCACAAAAGTATGCCTCCGGTGGTAAATCAGGTAAGTCTATGGTGATAAGAATTATATTTGTTGGTTCCCTCGGCTCACCTTGTGGTTTTCTTTTGTCTCCTAGGTGACGAAGTTCGGCGAAGAAATGATGGAGGCAGCGCCGACCCGAAGGATGCTGTGAAGACTGGCGAGTATGGCGCGGCGCTGCAGCTGGAGGTGCGGCACGTGTAGAAATGATGTTCTTTACAGGTCCGGAGATGAGATGGATCCAGAATCAGGTGTGGAATAGAAATAAGTTTGTTTTCTAACCTTGTCCCTTTCTTTCCTCTTTGTTTTAGGAGCTCCGAATTCGAGGCGGGCGTGGCAGAAGACTGGATGCAGGCTGCAGGCACGGTGAGCGTTACGCTGCTGGATGCAGAATAACGCAAAGCATGTGTTGCTGGTCGGGCGTGGTTTAAATAGCCTCAAAAGTAGTCCCAGGTAAGAAGTCCCTAGAACCACACCCGAGTAGTCCCTGTAAAAAAATAGTCCCTTCCAGGCTTCATGTTGGATTGGAGTCATTTGCAAGATGGTCTGCCTGAGGTAAGTAATGACTATGAGCCTACTATGAGCCTGGCGCATAAGGCGCCAGGACTGAGCCGAGATAGCCCCTAACCGGGGCTGCTGAGGTTTTACTAAATGTCTAGATGCCTGCTCCCGGGGCTGATGGGCTTGGTCCGGATGCCTGGGGGTAGGCATCATGACAGGCAGCTTCCCAGCTTTATTGCTTCTTGTGCTACTACTAGGGGCACTCCTGGGATCCACACCCCTCTGCTGCGCATATGTATCCAATATGGCTTCATTAATAAGGGACAGCTTCCCACTCTCCAGTTTCCCTCGGCTTGTTCCAGTGGCATTAGGAACAACTTCAACTTCAGCTCTGAACAGACAGCAATGCGGCGCACCTGGAAAGACTGCCTTCTGCTTTTTCTTCTTTCCAGTGCTGCCACAGTTCTGCAGGGTTTGTGAGCACACAACCAACTTTTTGCAATTGGAATTTTCCTCTACTCTAGCATCTCTGTTGTGGTCACACTTTGTGTTCTGCTGGCCAAGTGCTATGCTTCCTCTGCTTCTATGACTTCTGACCTTGAGCTCCTGCCCCAACTTCTTTCTGCTGCTTCTTTCTCAGGCAGTCTTTTAAGGCCCTCAGGTGGGCAGATTAGGTTCAGGTGCAGGCCGTTATGCTTAATTGCCTGACCTTGTTTAGAATCATTAGGTTTGCATGCCTAACCTGGACTCCAGCCTCTTTAGCCGCCGCCTTCTTCACAGTCCCTGAGGAATTGTGGGACTTGTAGTTTGAGTTGGAAAGATTCTGTTCCACTTTGCTAGAACGGCAAAAGGCCATAAAAAAGAGCAGGGTTACAGTGAAAATTAAAAAGGGCTTTGTCCCAGTCACCCTGGTCCGATGAAGTGACCCTCCTGCAGTACACCACCCCCAGGGTTGGGATCAGAGTGCCTGCCTTCCCCTGCCCACTTGAGAAGGGTCCCAGACCAGGTTCCTGTAGGGAATCCCATCAGATTCTCCACAGTGCACGTTCACCAAGGCATCTTGGAGCTAATGGAATCAGCAGAAAAAACGATAAGTCCCTGACTAGAACGTGGCTCTCCATTGCCCTTAAAGAAAGGGACTGAGTATTCCATAGTGTTGTTGCAGCAACTGAAAAAGCAAATCCACTGGTTTGCAATAACCGATGGTCAGAAACTTGAATAAGGCATCCAGCCTGAGACCGAAGGGTGCGTCCAGGAATATACAGAAGGAATTTTGGTTTGCATTCCACACCCTTGCCATAAAAGGCACAGTGGACGATACACAAGGCTATACATTCAATCGATTTTGACATCAGGAGCCAGTGTAGATGTTGTAAATCCGGCGAGATATGGACTGCATGAGGGGTCACAGTGGCTACTCTGGTTCCCAAAGTCTAACAGCTGGAGACGACTAATACTATATTGTGGCTGAGCGAAGTACAGAGAATTACAATAGTCAATATGACTTAGTACCAGGGCGTATAACCACAAAAGTGATGGGTGGAAGGATTTGAATGAATCTGAACCACTGGCATTGCTCTGGTCAACCTTGCCCACCACCATTTTTTAGCCTCTGTGCGCCATTGCAAAAGGGGTCCAGCAATATGCAAATCAGTGAGGTACTGCCACCAATGGTAGCAGCCCAGCCTGAAGTGCTAGGTCAGGTCCCTGCTGCACAGAAACAAGCTGATGCAGAAGGAAAACGACCAAGCAGTTCGGGATGGACTGCCCCTTCTGGGGTGGTACCAAGTCTGATTCGCGCATCGCCTTTCCCCTTTTGTAATGGCTTGGCAGGCAAAACCCAATGGTCTGGAGGGTTGCCCAGAGCAATGCCAGAGGTTAAGATTTATTCTAAACCTTCCAGCCATCACCTCTTTTGTTCTGCTTAGTCACCCCAAGTGGGACAGGTATTCCCAGACGTGGGTCCTGAGCCTGCTTGGTCTAGAGACCCAAGCTACTCCTCTCTGATAAGGCCAAAATATGTTTCGGGATGTTTGTGCTCTCGTGCAAAAGGCAAGCGACCAAGCAGTTTGGGCTGGACTGCCGCTTTTGGGGTGGAACCAAGCCCGATTTGCATATGGTCTCCCCTTTTGTAATGGCTTTGCAGGTGAAAAAAGGATGGTCTGGAAGGTTGCCCAGAGCAATGCCAGAGGTTAAGATGTATTCTGAACCTTACAACAATCAACTCTTTTGTTTTTCTTAGTACCAGGGCAGCCACAACCAGAACATGGAGTGAAGGGAAAAAGGGAATACCTTACGAAGGACATTCTTGCACTTCCATGGAAAGGGAAGAAGAGATTTTAACACCAAGATGCTTGACCTTAGAGACCAGCTGAGGAAGAGATCCTAAAGTAGAAGGCCAAAAAGAGGGAGTCCATAAAGAAGTGACAGAAGGGGGGGCCCACAACCAGGACTTTCAACTTGTCCCCATTTAGCTTCAGTTAATTGTGGTTCACATTTATGAAATCTCAGCAATATAATCCCTGAACTGTTTCTTTTTCTGAAACCAATTCCATCTCTCCCAAAGAGAGATGATGTTGAATCTCTCTGAGAAGCCCAGATGTTGCCTTTTGGAGCTGTGGCAGTGAAGATGGAGTAACAGGAAGGGCTAAGGAAGAGCTTAGACAGATGATATTAAAAACACAGCCCTCACTGATGTAGGAATTTTGAAATCCTTCCTGCTACTGGGAATGTATGCTCCTTGATGTTATGTTATTTGTATAGCACCTACTTTAAATGATATGGCCTTGAAGCGCTGTGAGGATGAACGTCCTTTGGACGACCGTAGTAAGAGGATTGAGAAGTGATGAAAGCTTTAAAATGCCAGTGTGCTTTTATAGCCATAAAGGTAGATAGGGAGTGGCTAGGTCCCTACCAGCAGCCCATAATTAACAGGCGAGGGGACGGGTGCTGTGAAAAATTGTCAGACTTCATAAGAGTCTAAGTCGGGCTATGTGAACGGCTGGACCGAATTTTACATGGGACTCAGCTGTATTCTATTGGAAAAGCCACTACAGGGTGATGTAAGTTTAGGGTGGGTGTATTCAAACAGTTTGAATTCCTGTGGCATGCCCATGGGCTTAGGGCATTGGGGGTATGGGAGGGGGCGACAAATCCCCCCCCACAATTATAAGTGGGGGGGATATAATAGCTTTTATCCCCCCGATTATTTGTGTCACTGCTGTAAAATACAACTGCACTGCAGGCTGCAGTTGTCATGTAAGCACTGGCATAACTGGGGTTCCCGGCACCCACCGTGGTGTGCAGGGCCCCATCCTTGTCCTGGTAGGGGACCCTCAGACAAAAAAAGAATTGTTTTTAAAAAACATTTAAAAACAGAAAAAAAAGTTTCTTTTTGAAGTCACTACCATCATAACGATTTTTTTTTCTTTTACAGAATTTCTTTATGAAGGCAGAGTGACTAAAAAAAAGATTCTATTTCTTTATGAAGTCCGAGGGCTCCCCCACCTCATGACGTGGAAGCCTAAAGGCTAGTGGCCTCCAAGGCATGGGGCGGGGAGCCCTATGACTTTAAATAGAAATAGGGCCTCATTACGAGGTCGGCGGTAAACTGCTGGTGTGACCGGCAGGTTGCCACCAACCGCGTAATACCATTATCTACACCCACCTTCCCGGTTCTACCGGGACATTACAAGTCCTGGCAGACTGGGAAGTTCGGTGCCGGAAAATGTTAGTCCCCATGGGTTCACGGAAGCACCAGCACTGCCACTAATGGTGCCTGTGCTTCTGTGATGAGTCTGCCTACTGGGGCTGCTGCGCCCCGCCAGGGTCAGACCTATCGGGTGCGTGCAGCAGTCTCAGAAGGCATACTCTGAGTGTGGCAGTCCGGAAACAAGGGTGCCGGAAAGCTTACCAACACCTACGTTTCTGGACCGCCACACTTATGAGGCCCATAGTTTATGTTTGCAGTAACTCTGCCTTCATAACAAAATTATTTCTGTTCTGGTTTGGTCCTTTAACGGAAATAATTTCTTTATGAAGTCAGAGTGACTTCAAAAAGAACACAGTTCATTTTAAAGTAATGGGACTCCCCTCCACCCCATGACACGGGGGCTTCCCGATCCTCTGCAGATGATGGGAACAAGCATTCCTGGCTACTGCAGGGAGCTGAAAGTCTCGTTCCCTGGATCAACGGGTTAAAGGTAAGAAAATGTATTTTCTTTAAATGTGTGCATGTAAGTGTGTGTAAATGTATGTATATAATGTAGTGTGCATTCATGAGAGTGCATGATGCGTCCTGGATATGCCTGTGTGAATGTATGGTGAAAGTGTGCACACTCAAATGTATGGGTGGCTGGGTGTGCGTGTGAGTGTAGAGTGAAAAGGTACACACTTAAATATAAGGGTGGCTGCCTGGGAGTGCCTGTATGGTGAAAGGGTGCACACTTAAATGTATGGGTGGCTGAGTGTGCGTGTATGTGTATGGTGAATGGTGTGTGTGCTCGTGTTCAGGGGATCAACAAAACCTAAAATTCAGGAGACCGCCAATCCTTCAAATGTTGGCAGAGGCGGCAACTTCACGAGCGGTGGGGGAGTGGCACATTTATTTGCGTGGGGGCATCTAACTTCTTTACGCATTCTAATGAGACTATTCTAGTGCAGCTCCAATGTTACAAGCAGTTCGATCTCTCCTTTAAGTCTGAAAGCACCCACTTATGGACTGCTGCGAGAATGAGCAGTCTCCTGTCCCCTCTCTACCTTTCCAGTCACTCCCCTGGCATGCGAGTACTAAACCTATGTCATGATTTCAACTGCCTAAAAACGAACAGTGAAATGCTTTATGTTAGTATTTGCTGGGCCTTTTAGGAACAAACGCAGGTGCCGTTTAACATCTGTGTCCTGTTCTGTCCGGCAACGGATTTGTAGGTCAGCCAGGTCGAGTCAACATAGCCCAAAGTTTCAGGGCGTGGGGGAAGAGGACTAAAGCCCAGTCAGATCAATGGTGTTGTGCCACTGTTTGTGTTTAATGCCATGATTACTTATATCCCCATTCTTCCTCATCCCAGTACTTGTGTATGAGGCAGTTTGCCTCATATACGCATATTGGGATGAGGTAGTGGGACATGGATGTAATGCCTGGCTTAGTTACCTGTAATCTTCATTACTTCTAGCCCTACTCTTCCTCGTCCTTGTACTTCTCCATCAGGGAAGGTGCCTCATATGTCAGCACCGGGACAAGGAAGAGGGACGTGGAGGTAATTCTGGCCCAATGTGCCGATTTTGGGGGTTGGAGCAGCTGGTTGGGGGGGGGGTGTGTGGGGAGCAGGGATTGTGGGATAAATCGTAAAGGCAATCCATCTCCAGGCTAAGCAGGCATGATATGTGGTATTAGTGGCTAGAGAGGCATTTTGGTGCAGCCAGTCTAGTCATTTCTTAGTTTGGCTAGACTTTCTTTAACTGGGCATCGCAGATTAAGCAGTTCTGCTAAGTGTAATTACCTGGCTAGACTGGCTTTTGGTCGCTGCCAATCTAGCCGTTTCTAACTATGGTATTGTATATTTTTCGGGTAATCTGTGATAAAATTACCATTAGTGTTATTGCTTTGACTGCCATTTTGGTGCAACCAGTCTAGGTATGTCTAAATGTTGCCTGCCATGCTTTACTGTAATATGTTATTACGTGTCTAGACTGGTCTGCATTGTACAGCCAGTTGGACATGTTTTCATTGTGGCATGTCATTTTTAAAACTAAAACATTCCATTAATGTTCCTGTGCACTGTTGGTGACAAGCATGTCTTGGATTTTTGGACTGGTGTTACCCTACAAAACAATTGCAAACGCTCTGGCTTTTTAGCCAATTTTTCTCAGAAAGTGTGCGGTTTAATGTATTAAAAACACACACTTATGTAAGGTGCTCCAAGCACAGTGTGCAGCGTACCCTTGAAGCAGCCCGCTCGTGCGTATTGCGCAAGCGCGGTAATCTAGGCCAGCCCAGAGTGTGGCGCGACCCATGACTTATTGCCAAACTGGAGGGGGCCCTCTCAGCATGGCTTGCAGGGGGGCCCACAAAGGTAGTGTTACGCCACTGCATGTAAGCTTGCAAAAGTTAGAGTCTACTTTTACTTTTGCAAGCTTACAGGAGACAGACTTTCTGCAACTTCTGCTGCTGCCCCGAGCCTGCACATAGTGAACAGGCCGGGGAACCAACAAACTGCACGTGCCCTGCCTGCGCATCCTCAGCCTTCGTTTTTCAGAATGAAGGAGAAGCCAGGCAGCGACACATGCTGCAGTGACTCTGTGCTCATGACAGGGTGTGTGTGTTATCGAGGGAGACAGAGTGAGAAAAGGCTGAGCAGGCAGCTGCTACTGTAAGGTAAGCCAGTCAAGTGCCCCTTTCCTCTCCGAAGTGCAGGGCAGTATGGGGAGGATTTATTGGAGGGAATGTGCGGCTGTGCCAATGTCAGATATAGTTACTAAACACGCACAGCGCATTGCAAAACTGATCAGGGAATCCTGGCTTCTTAATGTTTCAATTAAACTATAAGAGGCCAGGATTCCCTGATAAGTTTGCAACGTTCTGCGCATGTTTATAAACTGTATATCTGACCTTGGCAGTGGCACACTTTCATGAATTGAAAAACCTGAGGCCCTGCCAGTGCAGCCCTCATGTTTTTCAATTTATGAAAGTGTGCCAAAGCCCCTGCCAAAGAGGAACATCTGATTCGGAACGGCTCTTTGTTTGTTCTCTACTGATGGGCAGCCAGGGCTCACACTTCAGCTCCAAGCATTGGCCAACACAGGCTTGCAAGTCTGCACAAAGAAATAGAGGCCATTCACCTATACAGCAGAGGATCAAGGGTGCACAATAGGAGCCGGTATATATTGCTATGTACATGCAGTTTCTATACAAATGCCACAACACCGTTTCATATATTATGTATTGCCTTGTTTAAGGAGACGGGCATGACTATTATTTTTGCTGCTTACACTATACTAGTGCCCCTAAACCGTCAGGTTACTTTGAGATTGTTTCTAGTTTATTTCCTTAGAGTTGGATCACACCGACTGCACCCGATACGTTTCTCTGCGGTCCCCCAGCTGGATGTGACCTTTATTGCTGTGACACTTTGTCCTTCACACTCACTCAACATGCTTAGCATATATGGAGCAACAAGAAACTTTGTTAGAGCATTTACGATTGAGGCATTTTGTTAGTGTACACTGCCAACTGAGTCACTTCTAGGTGATCCCAAGTAAACGTATATAGAAAATAATGCACAGTGGGGAGGGTCAGGGGGGGTCACACGATTCGCCCAGGATCACACAATCTGGCGAAGACTGAATTTTCTCCAAGATGTCCCTGTACTCCAGGCCTGGCTTGCAAAGTGCGGACACTGCCTGAGATATCAGCCTGACATTGTATACGACATCCTCATGAAACCATATAAAGTAAAATGAGGATGAGCCAATCTCAAGAAGGGCCGCTACGCGGGATGTGTACTCTTTTTCATAGAAATGTCTAAGGTAGGCAAGGGAAAACACTTGATGTATACTCTAATATCAGTAGGCCTCACTTAAGGTATACCTCTCCGCATCTTCCCACCTGCTTGAAGTTTGGATGGTACCACACCTAAAGCCTGGTCTCTGCACAGTTCAAACGCAGCAGCAGGGTCAACTTAACCTTTCATAAATTCAGTGTTGTTCAAATGAGGGTAATAATACCTGTTATTACATTGCCTAGAAGCTGAAAGCATCTAGCATGAAGCGCTATGACCAAAGTGTTATTATATTCCATAAGGCAAACTATTACCAGCACAGACCAGAACTCTGTCCCTGCCCAAAATAAACCATTTGTTGGTGCCTATCCTGCGCATCTCTTAAAAGAAATCAAGCGCTAATCTTCTGTAGGTCTTGGCTAAGCTTCACCCTGTTTTATTCAGCCTGACTGTTTCTTTCAGCGTACTTGAGTGGTTGCAGTGCGATCAGATTTTGGGGGGGTAGTTCGTCGGCAGTACGTGGATTTAGTGACTTCTTTGCCCCCCCCCCCACTTCAAATATCCATGCTCCTGACTATTTCTTAAGAGTTAATGCTTGCAGGTATCAATGGGCCCTTTTAAGGTCATGGATCTGGCATGCCTGTTTCAGCTTATTCTGAGAAGCTACGTGGAGTGGTTGGTCATGCAAGGCGTGCAAGAGAAAACCTGTGAAATGTAAGCCAGGATATTGAAGGTGCTCTGAAGACTGAGGAGAAAGTGCCGAGTAAGTGTAGATGAGAGTTGTGGGGTGGTGGCCATGGGGGGAATGGGAAGCGAGGGCCTGGGGTGCAGTAGAGTGTAGGACTGCAAAGTGAAAAAGGGTAGAAAGGGTGCAGGGGACAGAAAAAGAGAGTAGCAAGGGAGGGGAGAGATGGGAACAACAACGGAGTGCAGATGAAAGATAGTGATGGTTTGCAGCACAAGGTGACCAGTGTGTGCTGGGAAGAGAGGGGTCCAGGAAGGACCAGAACACAGGCAGAGTGGTTTAGGGCAGAAATGGCATAGGAGGTGCTTCAGGTTTTGCAAACGAGAGAGAAGTACAGACAAGTGAGAAAGTGCAGAGGGCAGTGTGACAGAAGAGTGACTTGGTGTGGGGTGCAGGGAAGGGACTTGGGAGAAAAGTGTACATCAGACGAGAATGTGGAGTAGAGAAGGGTACAGAGGGGAGATTTGTACAAGGAAGAATGGTGCCTCACCTCATGTTCCCAGATAAAGGGTGCAGTCACGAATGAGTCTTCTTCTAACGCTTGATCCATGCTCACGAGGCCTGCACGAGGAGGATTAGAAGTCGTTTGTTAAAATAATTGCAGATATATACCCTATACCATATCTGTCTGCACATTGGTTGGGCCTGGTAATATACAAAGTGGCCCACCTCTACCAGGTCCAGGCCGACATGGGGAGGATTTATTAGAGGGAACGTGGGCGCTTGGGTTTAGTGCTCTCCCACTGCCCCAGTGTCATCTGCACTGCTGTCTGGTTCCTCTACAGGAAGAGACAGTCACAGCAGGCTGTTCCTGCATCAACTCCCTTTTCACTCAATCCTACCTGCAGCCTAGGTCTGAAGTCAGGACTAACCTTAAATGAGGTATACATTCACCTCTGACCTGTCCTGTAGTGGGAGCTGGTGCCAGGGTGCATGGCATCTTGCCTTGTGACCAGCATCATGTTATTTGGGCTATTTTAGCAACTTTCAAGGGTTTTTGGTGGATGGATGCCACTCGGGCCGCAGACTTATTTTACGCCATAACCTATTCCTTTAAATAAAAATAAACACTAGAATGATCTATAAAGGGCACGTAAAGTGCCAGTTCTGGTTTAGATAAAGCCACTGATTTAGGGATGTTTACTAGAAAGCCCTGTGTAGTTAATAACTTAATTGGAACTGGGAACATACTACTGGTGTAATACAAATGCCTTATCCAGGGATGCCTTCTTCCACTCCTTTTCTCCTTAATTGTTCATTGCACTTGCACCATCTGAAATGTCGTCAGGCTGATTATGATAGTTATTTTTCACATTCTTAATTGTTACAAGGACCTGTAGGAATGTAACTGTATTTCTCCCATGCTCCCCCCTTGAAGCGCTTTGAAACATATTTGTATAGCGCCTATGCACAATCACTCTATTATCACTATGCATTTCCTTCACAGAAGTCCTGCTAATAACCAGCAATGGCAAGTGCTTGTTTGTCTATATGTATTGGGCATTTGCCAGGTACTGCTATTAAATGTTCAGGTACTTGCACCATTTTGCAGCTGCTACCATCAGTGGGTACCCAATACCACTATGGCAGTGCTTGGTAAGGGCCTTTTCCATGCCTACATTAAAGCTCAAACGGTTGGGGGTGCCAACGCTGGTTTTAAAATAGGAATGCGACTGCATTTTTGGTACCCACCACCAGCTGAATAATGAGTTGTAGACCAGTTTTAATAGAGGCCACCATAAGCCATCTGGGTGACCCAGAAAAAAATAAAGCAGAGCCTCGAGATTCAAAACAGCGCTTGTTCCACTATCCATGTAAATCCAGTGAACACCCTGGTGCCGAGGTATGATTGCAGCCCACACACTGCTGTAAAGGGGCACACTCGTGTTCCATCATTGAGGGTTCAAGTCGAACAGGATAGGATGGGTTGGCGAAACTCCATAAAGCATCTGCACTTAAAGCGCAGGTGAGAGTATTATAAAAGACCTCTCTAAAGGTCCATCACTGGGAGGATTTTATACTCTGAACTGCTTTTCTTTTTCTTAATTTTCTTCAGTTTTCTTTCCTTCTTTTCTCGTTTTATACAGTGATAATAAAAGTAATTGAATACATACTGCTGTTTTAATTTTGTGAAAAGTCGAGTTCTTTGACTAAAACACAACAAATAAATAAAAAAGCAAAGTCCCCAGGGTGTCCCCTGTCCTCCCCAGATTGTATGGGTCGCCTACGCCCCTGGTCATGCCCCTGCCCAAGAAACCTAACCTCGATCCCAACATTCCCACCAACTTCCGACCAATCACCACAGTGCCTTTTCTCCTAAAAATCTTAGACAAGGCACCATACGTCCAGATTCAGAATCACCTTGAGACCAATAACCTCCTCGGCCTCAGACAATCTGGATTCTGTCATAGACACGGGACAGACTCCCCCTCCTGGATCTGCAAATCCAAATGGATGAGGCTAGGGACAATGGTAAGCCTGCTCTACTCCTCCTATTGGACTTGTCAGCAGCGTTCGATTTAGTCAATCACAACATCTTAACCAAGCATCTGACCACAGCGGCCTCCTTCGACAACAAAGCTGCAGCTTGGGTCAACTCCTTCCTCTCTGACAGATCCATGAGTGTTTTCTCCCCTATCTCCTCAGCTGACCCTGCCCCCATCACATGTGGAGTCCCACAAGGCTCATGTGTCCCCCCCACCCTCTACAATATATTCACCAAGCTCCTATTCGACCTTCTAGATGAGCTTGGCGTATCCTATACAAACTACGCAGACGATACGCACATTCTCATCACACTACCAGGTGACTACCAAACAGATTCCACTCTCCCCAATAACATTTACAACAAAATTCAGGCTTGGATGGTCAAGCACGGATTATGTCTCAACCCCGATAAATCTGAGTTACTACTCATTGGATCGAAGTTGAGACTCAACAAGCTTGACCCCAAATACGCTGCCTTCAATATTGACAGTAATCTCATCAAAGTCGACAAGGAAGCCAAAACCTTGGGCCTCTATCTAGATTCTGCACCAACTATACAAAGACAAGTTAACTCCACTTCATCCACAACAGCCTCCACTTCAAAATTGATAAATGCATGAAGACCTTTCTTATCCACTAGCAGTTGCATCACCCTGGCAAGAGCCCTGATATTGTCCAAAGTGGACTATTGCAACACTCTCTAACTCTGCACTAGCCAAAAGGAATTTGTTCAAATTACAAATACTGCAAAATAATTCCCTCAGAACTGCCCTAAACATACCTCGCTCCAATCAGATTTCACAAATCTGACGCAACACTAAATGGCTCCCTATCCAAGATAGAATCACCTTCAGAACGTTCATGATCACTCACAAGTGCCTAAACAACTCAGCTCCCAAGTACCCGACAGATCCATTTTCCAGGAAAGAATCTACTAGACCCACCAGAGCCAACTACACCCACTGTCTCAACATTCCTAAATTCAATCTATCGAAAGCAGGAGGTTCCAGCTTTCCGGTGCTTGCAGCCAAGACCTGGAATAAGCTACCCCCGTCGCTAAGGACTGACCCAACGTTCCTCTCATTCCAGAACAAAGTGAAAACATTGCTGTTATCTAAAAATTGACTAATCTCCAATTATGCTCCATCCATGATTCCAGGATCCCGATTTCCTCTCAGACTATGTCCTAAGTTTAAGGGCGCCTCGCCCCAGTGTTGGTGGCTTAGAACTTCACTATGTTAAACTATGCATCTTAGGAATGCTGTACATACTGGAGTGCTCTTTACTTTGCATATCCCTGTATATTATTTTGCCTCTTATTGTAATTATCATTGTAAATCCCTGTATTGCATATGTCTGTACAGGTGGGCAGTCATAAAATGTCGACAAAAAAATATCGACTTTCGTTTTTTTTAATTATATATTTATTTTAGCGGTTCGGGACTAAAAAAAAAAAGGGAAAAATTAAAAAAGAAATTAAAAAAAGGGGGGCTCAGGGGGGAACCCCCCCATTTCGAAAAAAAAATGCATTGAAAAAAAAAGTCGTCATTTTTTTCCGACATTTTTTTTTCGACTTTTTGACTGTCGACATTTTTGTTGTCGACATTATGACTATAAACCGTCTGTACACTACCCTATTACTGTAAATGTAATTGTACTTTGCATTATTTCTGTAACCATGCTGCTCCATAAGTAAAGCTCCCAGATACCCCCAGGTTCAGCGCGCTATATAAGCAAATAAAACAAACAAAAACAGAGGTGTGTGGAACGAGCGCCGGTGGTACATAGTTGTACTCCCTGGGATGCAGTGCATGAGGGACTGGGGAAGTAATAGTTTCATTTCAGTGAACAGTATTCACCCCGAAAAACTCTGGGAGGAAAATTCAAGTGTGGCAAAACCACAAAAGTGGCAAGATTCAAAACAGCAAATCCACCCCTGGAAACTCACTGTAGATCAGAGCGGATGGTTCATGCGTCCCCAGATGAACGTCCAACAGACTTCTTTTGAACCTGCGCCATGGATGATGAGGGAGCTAACCAGCCCACCCCAACCCCCACTCCACCCCCGAATCTCTTTTTTTCATTGAGGAATAGTAAGGCTTAGTTGTGGCATGACCTGTATTACCATTAGCCATCATGAGCAATTTGAAGGACCTAAAGTTCTGAAGGTATGGTTTTCTTACCAAGATGGAACTCAAAAAAGACTTTGATGCAGACACACTTGCCTTGCATTTCGGTAGTACTTCATATCTGTGGACGGGTCAAACAAAACTTTACCATCAAAAGGTATATCTAGCACTTTGTATTGCATGTCTTGGTGCAATGACGTACCCAACAGATATGCCTGTATGAGCATGCAGACTGCTCCCATCATGGCTCTTGCTGTAGCATCAGTCAAATCCTTTACAACTTGTAACTGCTGTAGAGCAGCCCCTCTCCCTTCCGCAATCCAGAAGCAAAACTCATCCACTTCTTGTGCAAGAAACTCAGAGAACCTAGGTTTTCCCAATTTTGAATGTTAAACCCAATAGTACCATGGCTACATCATTTTGTTTCAACTGCAAGAATGCATATACATAGGATTTCTTTCCATTGAGTTCTCTCAGCTTTAGCATTTTTGACTAATACTGATGAAAAGGATGGCACTTGAAATCCAAAGCTGCCAACACCATTGAAGATTGTGCTGGTAGGTTTCCGATCAACACACATGGCTCTTTAGGGACTTTATGGCTAGGTTGTTTATTGTATGTGAATGTCTTATGTTGGATGCGGGTGTGTCAGTAGCCAATGTACTAAGCCAAGGAGCAGGGTGGTTAGTACATTGGGTTCTCTCCAAGTTTTTCTCCAAGTTTTTCTTGGTGGCTAATCTTCACGATTCTAAGTGCTTGCCAGGATTTCAGAAAATTGTAGAAAGTGGAACAGAAGGATGTTCACTTTCTGAAGCTGTAGCAATGTCTACAGACACCTTTTGATTCTTATTTGGAGGAACTGCTTCATCAGTATTTACTGAAGCTGGTTTAGATGGAGTCAGTGGGGTCTCTAAAGGTCCAGTCTTTGGTGCAGCTTCTGTAAAGCCAATTTTTTCTTTTATTTGCTGTGCCAAAACCTCTAAAAAGGGTTTGAATAACAGTCTCAAGTACCATTTCGGCAATGTTCTTTGCCATCCCAGGAGGTTCCCCTGGTTTCTCTTCCGCTCTCATAGGGGAGGTCGACTAATCTATCCTGACCAGGCATAAATTAGTTTTCAAAAATTGATTAGCAGTTTTGTACTAATGTTTTTAATGCCACCAGAAGATGCTTGTACCCAAGATATAAAATGGGCAACAATACGCAGTTTTGTATACCGTCTAAGACATTAGTGAGATAAGTCAGGCCTTGCAAATTCTTTCTGTAAAATGGTGCATGTCACCACAGACCCACTTTAGTTTGGCATTCTGCTGCCAGCCATGCACAGTGAAACTTTTATCTGACATTTACTGCAAACAAAGTCAAGTTTAAATAAAAGTTTCCAACATCCTCTGCAAATGGTAATGGCCCTTCTTAAAATCTACTCGACTATGCGAGTGGGCGAAAATACTTTGTGAGCCCTGGATGAGAGTCTGTAAAAAGGTTAGCTGCATGAATTCACACAAATAAATAGATAAGATAAAAAGGCTCTTAAAACAGTTTGGCCAGCTCCCTCTAGTGCAGGTGCAAATATATAATGCAATCATAATCATAGAGCAAAGTGAGCTCTCGAGGCCAACTACAGTGTACAGATTTGCAGTAGGTCTGTAGATTTACAGACTGGATGAAACTATGAATTGCTACTTTAAGTAAATATTCATTTAGCTTTGTGCATTAATTATGTAAAAGACTAATTAGAGTGGATGGCATAGCAGGCAGAGAACTGAGCAAACTAGGCAGAATATTGTAGTTTGCAGCCATCTCACTTTTGGGTAGCGGGTATAAACCAACATAAGGAGTATGTTATCAGCTCATGGGTTGAGCACCAGTTGCAAGCTGTATGTAACCAGCAGGCCACAGCACTAGGTTTGCTGTCAAAGCATTTGACGGTGTGGTCCTGAACATTAAAAGGGTCCACTTGTCAATATGATACATCTTCCCCAACAAAATGAAATCTAGTTGGCACTGAGATTTAGATACACTTCACTGTAAAGCATGGAGACAATGCAGTGTTTTACCATAGCAATACTGTAATTATGCATTATGTAACCTATTACATTTTTAGAAAAGGAATTGAAAGCATTAAAAAAATAACTAACATACTAGTCTTTGGCAGACAGGATACAGTTAGCTTAATAACAGTATTATCCCGATTTCCGGTTTGCAATTATTTGAAAAATAAAATCTGCGTAGCACTCCCACACTTGCCTTTTGGCACATGAGTGAAGGGGATGATTACTGCTGCACTCTCTATCCAACAGCCCCTTTGAACTTGCAGTGAATAGAGAAAAGAGGGTGGAGAGAGCTCTCAATGCAAGAGAGGAATGCAGGGTGAGCTGTGCTTTCATTGAACAGGGTAATTTAAATAGCTAACTTTGCTACACAAGTGCCAATTTAATTCGCAAACCTACAGAATTGCATAGCGAATTGCTCCGCGACACTGCTTATTTCATGCCTTGCCTGATATTAGAAAGGAGTCTGAATTGCTATCATGACTGTAAATATTAAACAGGTCAAGGAACTTGTATATTTGTCAACACCCTTGAGGTGTCTGACATGTTCCGATGCCATTTCCTGAGTCTCAGGAGAAAACTGCAGCAACATCTACCGGGTTTTACACCTCACTGGGAACTTGTATATTTGTCAACACGCCTGAGGTGTCTGAACATGTTCAGATGCTATTTCTTGAGTTTTAGGAGAAAACGGAGGCTAGATCTCCAGGGTTTTACTCCTCAACAGAGTTACAAATAATTCCTCTGGAGTTATTGCAAACTATCTTGTTGGGTCAAATTCCAGAAAGACCAGATTTAGTGGTTCAGTGGCACTTTTGTACTGATGCAGCTTCCTTATTTCTCTCCTTACAGAATTTCTTTGTCTTTTATAAGTATGTACCGAGCTCTGAACCGACAAAGGAGTTGCCTTTTCACTTCTATGATGGTGAGAGACTGACAGTTTTCTTCGATACTGAAGAATTTTGATTGTTGCTTGCATTACCCAGAACAGGTACTGATGCGGTTACGGGATTCGGTCCGTACTAATCAACTCTGGGAGGGTCTCATCTTCTTTGATCTAGACTTGCATGTTTGGTTTTCATCTGGGGAAGAAAAGCTCTTCCTCTGTACCATAACAATCTTGTCAAACGTAACCAGATCCTCCAGTACTGAGTGAACCTCTTTTGTTCGCGTCCCACCCAGAGGTGCTCACGTTTTTTAACCAAGAGGTACTAACTGTTTCCCACCCACGGGTACTCACAGATGTAGTTGCCCGGGGTCTTCCCCCTAAACAGTTCAGTGCAGACCCCCAAACTGCAGATGCAGTCTTCACCTTGGTACCAAAACACATACCCCACACCTGCAGGTGTGGTCTCCATCTAACAAATGTCGGCCTTCTTCCTGATCCTAATGAAGCCCTCCGTTACCAGTCCCAGTTTTGACATGGACAGAAAACTGCTTCGCAGAGACCTCAGGTGAATTCCGTGACTGATGGATACCCTGGTACTGGCGACAGGCAAGGTCGGCCACGCCGAGAACAGCGTCCTACATCGAATGCATTGCTTGAAACCCGTAGTATATGGCAAACATCAGAGGGAGGTACCACGCTGAAAAGGAAGAAAAAAAATGATGCAACAATCAAATCCAAACATGGGAGTGAACAGCCAAGGTAACACCCCAAGACTACAACAAAAGAAATATTGAAATGTTACAGAGCACAGCAATTGCGACCCGCCCTGTAGGTGGAAAAAAACAGGAACTGGGTTTGGTGACATAGGTGTGGGCCTGAATATCAGACCTGATGAGGAAGAAAATAAATGAAAGGCCAGGGAGAAAGGCTGTGACTGCTTGATCCCATCAGGTTGTTGTTCCATTAACAATATCTTGCCTTTACAACAGCAATAGTTTTACTACAATGGGCCAGATAATTTGTCACTTTCAGGACAAAACTTGGTGATCGAGAACACATAAAAACTGACCCTCTTGGCTAGGGGATCCAACCAAGGGAGAGAAGAGCCAGCCTCTCTGTAGCACATTTCCTAAGATTTGAGAACATTTTGGGGTGCATAGGGGCCATATAAGAACAACCATCACAGGAAGCTGTTTTGTCCTCCCTTGTCTTGTCGCGCCTAGAAACACTTGTGTACAGGTGCGTTATAAATTTCATATCATTCATTTCGAACGGCATAGTAACATCACAATTGGCAGTAGGTAATGCGTAGAACATTTGCTAGAAACTGCTGATAAAGGCATCATGAAGAAGGTTGTCAGTTGGCTTCTAAAGAGGAGCACATATCACATATTAATCTCCATCAAAGTAAAGTGTTAGATTAGGGGTGACCTCATCCAAAATGTTTAGTCCTGTGGGGCATAGACCTACCTGCTGAACTTTGGTATTTTGAACTGCTGGTCGACTTATTTCTGAGATAAACGTGCATCAATTCCACCCTCAAACACTCCATCCATATAGCCAGTCTGCACAGAGTTGGAGAATGCGTCCCTACTTATTCAGATAAAACTTGGCCATGAAGCTCATGCTATTGGTGACCTCCAAAGAATATCTGTCTAACCCAGTGGGAGGTGGTAGATCCGTTGCGAAATTATTTCTTTGGATGCAAGTTCTGTGACAGATGGTATTGAATTTATTGCCAATAACACCCTTGCCAATGACCCTTAGACTTCAGAACCCCAGTCCATGACAGAAGAATGCTCTACCTGCACCTATCCCATTCCCCCTCCCTTCTGCACTTGAACGTTCTGAACACTAATAAGGCATAGTAGGTTCGTCCCCACTGTATTTAATATTTGTATGCATTTTAAATGGTTTCTCATCCCGTTTCCCCCCCCTGTTGGCACTTTGAAGCAGTATTTACTTCCTGTATCAGCACCTAACAAGCAAACAATAAATAAAGCAATTTCCTTTGAAGGAAGCAGAAATCTATGAAAGAAATGCCCTCAAAAGAAGGCTTCATAAAAAAACGAAAATGAATACTAGGAGTGGGTAGCGAGGAAAACTGCAACTGCTTGGCCCACAGGTCCACTTTGAATAAATCAGATACCACAAATTGAGGATTTCATAGTCACAGGTGGCCAACTGGGGGAGTGGTGAATTTAGCCAGTTATCTTGGAGGAAAGAGAAGCTCCTTGTGGTAATTCAGCTTTTTGTGTTAGGCTGGGGCATTCTGGGACTAATCCAAGTAGGACACCTTCACTTCATTCCCATTACAACATGGAGATAACTCCAGGCAGCAACCGGTAACGAGGCCACAGGAGCACTCTGACCATTCATATGGATAAGGTTCTAAAGGAATGTAAAAGAAAGATTATGACACAGGAGGGCCAGAACCAAACATGTACCGCAAATGGATGAAGACAAGACATAAGAGCAGCTCTGGAGAGGAAGCAGACATGTGCAAAGTACCCCATTTGGAGATGAAAGCAACATTCTGGTTGTTTAAAGAAATTGCCGCCCTACATGTTGGAGTCTTGGCATGGAGTAGGAATGTGCGTGATATCAGTCGTCGTTATCACAATACGCCATTGAGGGTAGGTATTCTCAAACGTGTGGGGGGAGAGGACATTGTACAAGTTAATTGCCAACTTCACTGTACTATTGATGTTGTACTAGCCTAAAGATAAAGCAGCACCCAAGTCGAGTGAGGAAACCCCCCAATAACTAGCCATTACGCCATTTGATTGTTTTATTAGCAGAAATTACGAATAACACAGCAAGTAAAGAGATCCACCTCAGAATCCACTGCCCACTGCCACCCAATCACCCACTCTTCCATTCACAATCTCAGAATGTGCTTTGCTGATTTTGACAGTAAGCAACTGAAAAAAGAAAATAGATACTTAACAAGGCCACTATTAACCAGGGAAATAAGCAACAGCGCCTAAGTTACTACACGGCAACATGAACACAGAGCGAGCAAGCCGCCAACTGCTGAGAGTAAGGCATTCTGGCAACAGCCAGGGAAGAGTTCTCAGCAAAGCTATGGAACAAAGTGCACAGCTAGGCTGCTTTATTATAATACACACAAACACACTCTAAATATATATCTCTTTGCAACTGGATTAAAAAATCTCTGAGTTGAACCCTTTTTAATTTTTTTTTGAGTTCTGTGCTGTGTTGGATCAGGTAATTTCTCTTCACAGAAGCCAGAGCATCGCATAACACAGACTCCCCTTCTTATAAATACATAGTTTTCCAGATACTTTCCCCCAAAAGTGCTCTTACAGAAAGTACAAGTCACATTACGAAATGTACCTTTGCTTCCTTATCAAATGCAGATTACACCCCATTGACCTACTTTACCAGCTTTCACAAGTGGGCGTTCACCGAGTTGGAAGGGAAATTAGTCTTATTGTAGCATACTATTGCACTGGTTAATACTGGGCTCGGTGTACACTCTTAGGTGTGCTCGCTAAGTGGTGCAAAGCCTCCTACACCTCCATCGACAGGAAATCAGACTATTCACCACTGTTATGACTCACAGTGGCATAGAAACAAAAAACTTGTTCAGAGTAATTTGCTGCAAGCCAGTGTTTGGATCAATATGTGTCATTTCAGAAACCTTTCACTTATTCTGTTAGTAAAAGAATTAGGATTGACCATATGCTGCCAGAGAAGGGAAGTGCTGGATAAACACAAAGAAGTGTTTGCATCACATCAGCATACAGAAAGTGTGTAGTCGAGACAAAGAAATTGAGTACTCACAAATACCCCTCTTTCCTCTTCATCTTTTTAGTAAGAGTTTTCCATGGATGCTTGGTGCCACCAATCAAGCATTTCCACATTCATTATAGAAACACCGTATAAAGCCTTTCAATTGTAGAGCTACCAACCCAGCTACAAAAGCAGCCCCCAACTGTCCTCAGTGCGCCAAAAAATGAAAGAAAAACAAATGATCTACCGCCCATAAATTCTGGCTTCCTTCACATTGTATGCCAGACAAGTGAGCAGGTTGGCAGTGCACTAGGAGAACCTGAAATCAGCACTGTCAGCAGTCATACAAATGGGTGCTTGAGAAGTATCTCGGTCAATAGGATGTTTTTATAGAGATGCAGCACGAGGTGGGCAGAAGGCAGCTGTACTGGTCTGTCAACAGTACAACCTTTGATGCCGTTCATCATCCAGATGCTTTCTATGGCATACGCTGCAAACCAAGGCAGATTTAGGGAGCCATCATCACTTTATTCCTTTCAACTGTTCAAGGAAAGCTCAATCATTCTTCAAATGATTGGGAAGAAACATTTGCACAGGTGGGTGCTAAGACTTTTACTTTAAAAATAAATAAAATCCTTGCCACTCTTCACAAATGCTGGTTTCAAACAGGACAGGGTGCCTGGCCTATAGGGGCAAAGCACATGCAAGTCAAGCAGGAGCATAGCCCTCATATATCCTCTTAATGATATATGTCCAGACCAAAGACAATTCACCTATTTTACCACCAGCATGCAAGCATATGGCTTGTGTGCCCCATCATGACAGATTAGAGTAATGAGCATGGCATGAGTTACTCTACAAGTACATCCTTGGCTGAGGAACATTAAAATAAGCTTAAATGTACTGATGGTATATTTTCTTAATTGTAATCTCCTTTAGATTGTTTCATTCGCTTGTTGAGGCCAGTACAAAAGTCTATTATGTTCTACAATAGATCGGACTAACATTTGCCCTACACACTTGCAACAAACAAGTGGCGAGGCATGAACAAAATTCCACCAATTTACTTGGAATAAGCTGGCATTGCCTACTTAAATTAAAGCCGGGACATTAGTGAGCCCAAGTGCTAAACTGTACTAAAACAGTGTGTATAAAAAGGGCAGAATACATTTGCATTAACCTTTTGACAGAGGTAACTGTTTGGTGCTGGACAAAGATTGACTTTGTTTGCTGCTATGAAAGGATTTTGCAGTGGAGTATATGAGTACTGCTGCATTTGGATTATTTGCCGACTAGCTGGTTAACCCAAGAACACAATTAACAGTAAAAGAGTTTACAGAGTCTTCTGTAATGAGTTACTCATCGTGCTAAACTGGGTCTTGCCTTCCTGTGCTTCCAACTGAGTTACAAAATAGTATTTGCTCTTTGTAACCAGATGGCAACTGCAAAGCAACATATCGAACCATTTGAAATGGTAAAGACCAATCTAGCTGAATCTGGCTAGGTCACATGGTGGCAACACAAAGTGTTGACCATATTGCCTTGTTTGTGTCCAGAACTGTCCGGTGCATCATTGCCAAACACTATGTTTAGCATCCACTGCATTGGACAAAGTGGAACACATCAGGCTACATAGTACAGGTTGTTGGATAAAGTCTGCAAGAAGGTTTGAACAAAACAAAATCCTCAATTGTCAGCTTTCTTTGGTCAGGAGTGCCTGATCTGTCATTTGTCGTACCTGGTGATTTCATAAAATCTACCCCTCTAGCCATTGCTCACAGTTCATATCCTCCATTTCATTTCTTGCATGTTCTGGCTAAAACAATCTCTGCCTGCTTGAAAATTACCAATTTCCTTGCATCTGCTAAAAGAAATGTGTCACTCCAACAAACAATACCACTGCTGTTGCAAATTTACAGGTTGGCTGTTCAGAGACCAAATTGCTCTTTCAGATCATCTTTTGATGTTAGAGAAGCAAGTCCTATCTAGCATCCACGGTTTGCAAGCGGAAATCTTCAACAATGGTGCCAGGAAATTTATGAGCACATTTACTATTATAAAGCACACAAAGTAGCTCTTTCAAGAATAGTGTGCCCAGGGCATGCTTCGGTCCTGTTCCCTCCTGAAGCTGAACCCAAAATCCACAGGCCAGACAGCGGCAGGTCTGAGACGAGCACTTACACAAGTGCTCTGATATCTCTGCACTCCAAAGATCATGGCGTTTGTGCAAATTGAAAAACAGTGTGTGGTACTTTTATGTATGCAGTTCTATACAAAATTACGCCCCTAACCTCCGTTACACTTATTTTTTACATTTATATAAATTATTGGTTAACAGAAAGTTAGACATTTTTATTTACATTAAACTGTTCTTTTGCCCTTCCCAAATCAGCATGTTAATCAAACCATTGTACATGATATACAATTCAACCTTAACACACAAATCAGCCTAACTTAGAGCCCCCACATAGTCTTATAAATAAATATGGCATTTAACAGAAATCCAATCTTGCATTTTTCTAAGAATCATATAGGTCTTCCCTCTGTCGTTTCCAGGCATAAATTAATGTTACACGTTCTTATTTCGATCATTTGAGGTAAGATATTTGTTGCCCGAGGTTTAAGTCCACCCAAGGGGGCTCCAGGTTCCAGTTGAACACTTTTTCACTGCTCAAACTTCATATAGTTCATGGAAAATTCCAAAGCTAGTTCCACCACATGTAGTGGTTTTCCTACTCACTCCCCCAACTCAGTGGGGGAAGCAGTCGTTACAGCACTTCCTGCGCACTACAGCCTCCTCCCACGGTGAAGCGGAATTCTTGGAGGTTCGACACACCATGGAAATGGACAAAGGCTCCAGCAACAACAAAGATGTGGAACAGCTGATGAGAGTGAAACTGTAAATAAATTAAAAAGTAACAATATAATTGCTCTTCAGGCAAACAGATGTATGTGTTTTGTGCACATTATATTGCATTTAAAAAAATAAAGCAAACATTCAATCTACCACTACACGATTTAGCAGATCATATTCAGTTACACTTTCAAAAATTAAAAAGTAGTAGAAATTAGTCTGAATTTTAAAAATTAAAGTATGACCCCTCTAGTTCATAAGAGAAACTAAGGAACACACTTTCAAAATTGATGCCAGTTTTCCTTGGGCAAGGCTACGAACAGTCACTTCGATGAACCCCTAATACAATTAATCATACAAATAGGTTATGAACCAGTGACTTCAGAAGGATCGCTATTCTGTAGAACTGTTCGATAACTAACCTTGGCAGAATGGGCCCCTCCTCTGTTTCATATGCTGTAAGAACCAACTACCAAGCAGCAATAAGTCGTGTGGAGAGGCAAAGTGAAACCACTTAACCGAACAGTTTGACCTAAGAACGCATCTGCTCTACCATTAACCTCAAGTCTAACATCTGCAACATTTCAATAAGTTTAAAATCTAAAAGGCACTTTAGTAGCCACAAGTTAAAGAGCAATATACCAAGTAATAATCTCAAATTTAAACATTAAACCAGTTTTAAAATGTAGTGCAGTGGTTAAAAATTAATTTAGTATGTAGAATTCAGATAAAAGAAAACAATCAGCCAAAGGAGAACAGATGGGTTTTAAACACTTATTGAAAGAACAAAGCGCATAAGGAAGCCAAATAACTAGCAGGGATTTCCAAACTTGAAGAGCCTCTGGGCAGAGTATAGAAGGTCAAAACATTGGATAACCAGTCAAAAGATGCCTGTACTCCTAGAGAATCTCTCCTCCAGCCACATAGACAGTTATACATTTCCTGCCACGCTTTCCACCTCCCCCAGGACGTGTGCTATTTAGCAATACAGCAAACCTTGAAAAAAGTGGGAAAGGGAAGTCTGTGCAGCAAGCAAAGAAGAGGAGCTGTGAGATCAAACTTATGGTTGACTTGGATGACCCTGAGAAATACAAAATAGTGCTTATAATACAGCCCCATAAGGAAGAAGTTACCTGTAACTGTTGTTCTCCACCATGGGTCTGGCATGGATTCCAGGACCTTGAGGTGTAGTGATCTCTCCTCCGAGAGCCAAAGGCCTCTTGTGTGGAGCTCTCTGGTGTGTGCTCCCCATCCCTCCAGGGATGCGTCCGTCGTCACCATTGCCTGATGAGCCGGGGTCTAGAAGTCCATGCCCGCCGCCAGATGCGGCCGGGTGCCCCACCACCGGATCGCTTGGCAGAAGGTCTCGTTGAGCGAGATCCTGTCTACGAAGCTGCCTGCTGATTGCATCCAACGGGCGTCGAGGAACTCCTGTAGTGGTCGCATCCGCAGTCTGCATAGGCGCATGAGGTAGATGCACAAGGACATCATGCCGAGTAGGGACTTGATGGACCTCACGCTGGCCGCGTCTATGGTCGACAGCCATTGCACCTTGCCCAGGATGGCCTTCGTCCTTTCCTCCGACAGAGAAGCCAATCGTGCCACTGTGTCGATCCTGGCCCCCAGGAACAGGGCGACTTGCGACGGTACCGAATGGGATTTCGCGAAGTTGATCGAAAATCCCAGATCCGTGAGCAGTTGAACCGTCTTTGCTGTGTTTTCGACGGCGAGTTCTCTTGACCTTGCTCGGATGAGCCAATTGTCCAGGTAGGGATAGACGTGGATCACCTGCAGGCGCAGCCGTGCCGCCACTGGTGTTAGGCACTTGGTGAACACCCTGGGCGCCGACTTCAACCCGGAGGGAAGGGCCTTGAACTGATAGTGTCACCCTTGGACCACGAATCGCAGGAATTTGATGTCCTTTTAGAATGGGGATGCGAAAGTAGGCATCCTCCAAGTCCAGCGAAGATAGGAAGTCGCCATCCTCCTGCTGTCCCAGCACGTGCTGGAGGGTGACCATCCAGAACTTCTGGGACTTGATGTACCTGTTTAGACGGTGAAGATCCAGGATGGGTCGCCAACCGCCGGTCTTTTTCCTTACGAGGAAGTATCGCGAGTACACTCCAGAGCCCCGGAGCCTCTTTGGGACAAGCTCGATGGCTCCCTTTTTTTTTTTTTAGCATCGCCCGTACCACCAGCAGCAGTTGAGGGACGTGGTTTTCCTTCCTGGCCACGTGTGGAATACGGGGACACTTCCTTAGAAATTCTAGAGTGTGCCAGTGGGCCAGGGCATCCAGCACCCAACGGTCGGGGGAGATGGACTCCCACACGCTGACGAAATTTGCCTTCCGGCCTCCCACCGGGGTGCTCAGGTGGGGGCCCGACGCTACAGCCGGTTCAGTCCTGCTTGGCTGCGGCCTTGCCGCCAACAAGATCCTCCTGTCTTGCCATGTCCTCTGTGAGCTTCCTGCGACAAGGAGCGGGCCGCCTGGCGGTACGACGAGGCGCCGCCGCCAAATCCTTTGGAGGAACCTTGCTTGCCTCTGGAGTTTCGAAAGGACGGCTGTCGTTGAACACCCAAGGCCCGAGCCGTCTCCGTGTCTGCCTTGATGGCCTGCAGTGACTCGTCCACTGTCTTGCCGAACAGGTTGTTCCCGTCGAAGGGCATGTCCAGAACCCTGGTCTGCACGTCTTGGCGGAAATTGGTTGCCTTGAGCCAGCCGCGCCAACGAAGGCAAACGCTGTTGCCCATCTGGCGAAAACCGGTGTCAGCAATGTCCGTGGCCACCGTAATGTCGAGGTCCGAAGCCACCTAGCCCTCCTGTAGGATTTCCAGGGCCTCAGCCCTCTTGTCTGGGAGGAAGTCCAGCAGGGGAGCGATCTTAAACCACAGCTCCTTGTCGTAGCATGCCACAATCCCGAGGGCGTTGGCCGTTTTAATCGTCTTAGTCGCCGCCGAGATGACCTGCCGTCCCATGGCATCCAGTTTCTTCCCCTCGCCGTCCGGCGGGGAAGTCGAAGTTTAAGCCGTCGCCCCCACCGCTTTCTTCTTGGCCGCCACGGAGACAAACGAATTCGGGGACGGCTGCGCCCTAAGGTAAATGGGGGCGGAGTCCGGGACCCAGTACTTTTTCTTGTACCGGTCCCTCGTAGCAGGAGCCGTGGATGGGTTCTTCAGGAGAGTCAGCACCTCGTCCCAGATGTCGTCCAGTAATGGAACTGAGAGGACCGTCTTCCTCTTGGCCTCACGCCGTTGGTAGAGGAAACCTTCCTTCTTCTGTTCTTTGGGGCAGAGCTGGAAGAGCTCAGATGCCCTGGCGATCATGGCCTGGAAGGAGCCAATTTCGTCGGGCGGGGAAGCCCGAGTGGGTGGTGATGGAAGGTTCATTCAGTCATCACCACCGTCGTCATCCGTCCCCGTCGTCGCTGTCTCCGTTCCAGTCTTATCCCTCGGAACAGGGGAAGGAGATGAAGGCCGCGAAGGCTGAAAGAGAGGGGGGGGGGAATAGAGTTCTCCGCTTGCTTGGTGGGCTTCCCGACGGTCCAGGTTCCGCTGGATCGTCCGCTGGGGGTAAGGGCAACCTTGTCCTTATCTCCGTACATAAGGCCTGAATTGCCATCAAGATTGCTCCCGAGTTGTCTTATGGCATAGGCTCCGGCTGCAACGGGAGCGACGGTTGGGGAGTAGGCTCCGTCCCCTCCACTGCTCACCGTTCCTCGTCAGCACCGCCGTTGCTTTCCTCTTCTGCCTCGTCGGGATCCCTCCCATAGGACCATACCTCCTCAAACTTCTTGTTCAGGATCTTTGCGACACACCTCCACTGGGGTAGCCTCTGCAGGCTTTGCTAGGGCCGCCACGACTCCCTCGATCGAGGCTTTAGCTGTGTGAATCAGGGCCTTTGCGACTTTGGGCGCGCCTGAGGCCTTCACTTTGGCGGGGGGAGGGTCACCGCCTCGCTCCCCCTCGACTGTCTCCATTGGGATCGACCAGGGCTTCTCCCAAAGCTTACCCGGGTTCTCCGATTTCCTCTTCCCCGAGCCAGAGCGTTGGCTCGTGGTTGATGGCGTCGGTGATAATGCGCCCTGCCTGGCAGCCGAGGAGCCCGACCGATCGGCGCTCCCAGTGCCTGAGGACTCGCAGTGCTTTACCTTTTGTTGGGCCCCCGTCGCCGGAGCGCCCTCAAAGGTCTTAGAAGACTGCTCAGACTTCTTCTCACCTGCTGCTGGGCTCTTCCCTTCCAGCCAGTTGGTGAGTCGGATACGACGATCCTTCATAGTCCGTTCGGACATGTTCTTGCAAAACGTACAGTCCTTCTCCATGTGCGTTTTGTCTTCGTGAAGGCAGTAGAGGCATCGAGAATGCTTATCCTCCTTGAAGATATTCTGTAATCCTTATCCAGGGCAGCTCCTGAACAGCTTGGATCCGGGGGTCATGTTTCCTTTATCCTGGGCCATGTCCACGCAGGGTAGCCCTCAAAGATCTTCTGGAATCCTCCAAGAAGCAAAACTTGACGTAAACTTCGCCCTTGCGGGGTGTAGGAAATTCCGAAATCGGTCCCCGTTGATACGGAAGTAGAAACGGTGGAGCTTGAGGCTCAATTACCCGAAAAAAGTAGGTTAAATTCTTTGGGAAAAAAAAAAAAAACTGCAAAACGCAGGAAAAGCTTGAGAGCTATAACACGAAGACTCCCAACACTTGAACGTGCGGTAAAAATCTGAAGATGACTGCCAGAGGAGGGGCTTAGGTAGAGGGCAATCATTGGCTGGGGGCAGTATGACCCAGAGACCAGTGATTGGTTTTGGGGATAAAGACAGTTCAGAAACGAAAAACTGATTTTTTCTTTACCGAGGATTCCCAGCCTGACGACGGGGAATATTCATGAGCATGTGAATCCATGCCAGACCCCATGCTGGAGAACTCCTTTACTTCCCAGTGCGTGTTGCTGCATTTTAGGACAAATGTTCTGCTAAAGCCAAGCTGTTAACAGGCACATTTTTTTTTGTAAAGTATTTTATTGGTTTTTTCAAGAAAGTGAGAAACATTACAAACTTACAAGTGTGGTAATAAAGAAACGATACAACAAAAAATAGTAACGTGAGAACAACCAAAACAACAGCAGTCTACATGTAGCGTTAATTATGAGATGTTTGGTGGCAAGTAAAAATTATAGTTCCGATGTTACAGGAAGCGAGGGGAACAGATTCGGGTAATTCCATCTCTGTATCAGTATGAAAAATCGGGTGTTGTAGGACGCTAGAGTCCCTCAGGGAGGCTTATAGTCTGCCTTGAAGCGCATGTCACTCAGGAGGGCTTTCCAGGAGTCCAGGGTTCCACTTGTGGCTTCTCCGCTGGTTGTGATCCCGTCTTGCCAGGCCCTGGTTTCAGCAGTCGTCCATCTCGCCAGTTCGCTCAGCCACCGAGCATGGCTTGGGCCCGCTGGGGTCTTCCAGGCCATCGCTATTGTTCTCTTGACCAAAATGCATGAGATGTCCATTAGTTTCACCAAATGTTTAAATTTGCACGGTCTAGGATATATACCTAGTAGGCACTCTCCGGGCGTCCAGTCGTATCTTACCATGCCAGCTTCTGCGCAGGATTGTTTGGCTTTGAACCAGAGTGATTTCACTTTGATGCAGGACCAGAACATGTGGATCATGTCTGCCTTGTCATTTCCGCACCATGGGCACGTCGGGGGTATTTTCGGGTTGAATGAGGCAATCCTGTGGGGAGTCATATATGTCCGATAAAGGACATTCAGCTGTATTTGTCCGAATCTGGAATTCCGGGACACTTTCTTGGGGTAGATCAGTGCTCTCTCCCATTCCTTGTCAGTAAGTGGTGATTCAAGATCTGCCTCCCATTTCGCCTTCAGTGCCTGACCTTTGGGGTTAGGCTTATCTATGAGTCTGTTGTAAAGTCTGGAAACTGGTCTCCATCTATCTGAGAGGTCGTGCATTTCCTGTAGCAGTGGGTCTGGGGTGGGCTCTTCCGGCCAGCTGTTCCACTGCTTCTTAGCGATCTGTTTGATCCTGTGGTACCAGAGGAACTGGCCCTTGGATAGTCCTTCAATGTTCTGTAACGACTTGAAGTCCCTGAATTCCCCATCAGTGAACATGTCTCCCCATGTATATATGCCTGCTTCCTCCCATCTCCTGGGAGTGGGAAGTTCCGCCTCCGACTTGCACACATCCACCATTATGGGGTTATCCGGTGAGTACGGCTGTTTCACTTGCCTTATGTGACAGGCCCTGGCCCATATCTGCCTGCCCAGCTTGACAATCAGCGGAGTTTCGGGAGGTAGCCGAGGGGGAAACCATAGAGTTTCTTTGGGGATTAAGTTTGTGGAAGATTGCCTGAGTAGTTCCAGTTCGGCCGATGTGTCATCAGACAGCCACTTCGTAATGTGACTGAGCTGGGCCGCCAAGTAGTAAAGGTGAAGGTCTGGGAGTTTTATTCCGCCTTCCTTATGTGGGAGAGACAGCGTGGCCAGTGTGAGCTTGTGTCTGCGCGGACCCCACAAGAAGTCCTTGATGATGGCCTCTAGTGTCTTGAAGAAAGGCGGGCGAACGTAGTGGCAAATATTGGCAAAGAAGTACAGGAATCGAGGAAGGATTATCATTTTGACAATCGCCGCTCTACCCACCATTGACAGTGGTAGTTTGGACCAAAATTTGATTGAACGCCGAAGGCCGGTGACTGCTGCTATGGTGTTATGTTCGTGTGTGAGTAGCGGGGTGTGACCCACATTGATTCCCAGGTACCGGAACTTGTCAGGTTGCCACTGTATTCCGATAGGCGGGAGGTCGTCTACTGCAATGCCCCTCAGGCTAGCTAGGGGGAATGCAGTTGATTTGTGTCTGCTGAATCGTATCCCTGAGTACTTTGCATAATTGTCAAGAACTTCTAGCGTTGTGGGTGCGTTGAGCTCAGTGTTCCTCAAGTAGAGAAGTACATCATCCGCGTATAATAAAATTATGTTGTAAACGTTGCCCACCTTAATGCCCGCATCAAAAAACTGTTGGCGAAAGTATATGGCTATTGGTTCTAGGCCCAATATATACAGCATGGGCGAGAGTGGGCACCCCTGTCTCGTGCCCCTTTGTATTGCCCAGGATCCCGAGACAATTCTGCCTGTTTTAACCCTTGCCATTGGCGAATTATAAAGTACCTGGATCCATCTGATGAAGCCCGCACCAAAGCCGAAGCCCCTCAAAACCTCCACAAGCCACTCCCAATAGATAGAGTCGAAGGCCTTGATGGCATCAAGTGACAGTATCGCCAGGTCCTCCTCTCGGTCGTGGGTTTCGGCCATGATGTGTTGTAGTCTCCTGAGGTTGGCCGTGGTGTTGCGTCCTGGGACGAATCCATTTTGATCTTCGTGAATTATGGATCCTACCACTCTAGCGAGTCTGTTGGCTAATATAGAAGTGAGGATCTTGCTGTCGTAATTCAGCATGGCCAAAGGTCGATAAGAATCACAATCGGTGGGTGACTTGTGCGGCTTGAGCATTGGAATAATTATGGTCTCTTTCATGGTGTTGGGCAGGATGCCATTTGTGTAGGCTTCTTGATAAACTTCATGTAGGATTGGGGTGAGAATGGGTTCGTAGGTCTTGTAGAATTTGGGCGGGAGACCATCACTGCCGGGGGCTTTGCCATTAGCGAGCGATCTGATGGCCGCTGTCACATTTTCGGAAGTGATTTCCGAGTCCAGTTCCTCCCTCTGCTCGCTGGAGATTTGGGGGAGGCCTATCTCCTCCAATGTTTCGATTAATTCTGCGGCGGGCACCTGGGACTCGTGGGCATACAATTTGGAGTAGAACTTAGCAAAAGTCTTGTTGATCTCCATCTGCGTCTTGTATGTTACTCCTTTTTCGTCCTTTATCTCCGTTGGCAGTTGTTTAGGGTGTTCCCGCTTGCAGAGCCAGGCAAGCAATCTGCCGGGTTTGTCAGACTCGCTGTGGGATCTGGCGGTATGTGTTGCGAAGTCAAATTTCTCCAGTCTGGCCCATGATTCCTGACATTTTATACGGGCTGTTTTAAGGATCTTCTCGGACTCTGGGGAAATGTCAGGGGTGGACTCTAGTCTTGCGATCTCTAATTCCTGGGCCTCAAGAGAGGACTGTAATTGTCTGCGGGTTCCGCCCGCTCTTGAAATGATTTCTCCCCTGGTAACCACCTTCATGGCCTCCCACAGTGTGGACCAGGTAGCCACCGATCCCTTATTGATTTTGACATATTCCTCTAGCTTCTCAGCAAGGTCCTCTCTGAACTCTGGATCATCCAACGCTGCTGTAGGCATCCTCCACATGGGAATTGGAGGTTTGGGTCCACGCAGCTGCCAATGCATGGCGAGCGGGGAGTGGTCGGAGATCGATCTCCCCAAATATTCAGTGGATGTGGCCAGTGGAGATTGTTCCTTATCAACAAACAAGTAGTCGATCCTTGTGTGGACGCCATGTGGAGCTGAGTAGTGTGAGTAAATTCTGGCCTCTGGATGTTGCACTCTCCAGATGTCTACCAGGTTGAGCTGGTCGAGTGTTTCCGTCAAGGAGATGGATGCGGGATTGCTTGGCTGAGGAGGAGGGCGCGATCTGTCCTTGCTTAAGTCCATGACGCAGTTGAAGTCTCCCCCCCACACGAAGGTCCTGCCTCGGTGTTGTGCCAGTCTAGCACTCAACGTGCTTAAGTATGACGGGATTCCATGCTGCGGAAAGTATGTGTTAATGAAGCACACTGGGGTTTGTTCTATGGTGCCCCACATTGATGTATATCTCCCTTCCTTGTCAGAATCCCAGCCTTCTAGCTGGAAAGGCACATTCGGGTTCACCCATATCAGTACGCCTCTCGCATATTTGGAGTAAGGAGACCCCCTCGTGGTCCCATCCCATCGATCTGTTAACTTAGACATGGAGTCCGCTGTAAGGTGGGTCTCTTGTAATAGCGCAATCGAGACCTTCTTCCTCCTGAGGTAGGACTGTACGCGGTTCCTTCTGAGGTATGAAGCCATTCCCCTCACATTACATGTCATCACAACAAGTTGCGACGCCATCGGATCGGTGTTCTGAATTCGTCTTGGAGTTCTGGCCCGGTGGCACTGGGGAACCACAGGTGGCGTTCTGCGGGCGGGGGGCCCCTGGTTCATGAAGTCTTGTGTCGTAACTTGCCACCATCTTGTACTTTACCAACATTGATGATTCGTAGACTGCAAAACCAACTAAACTAATAACATAACACAAACTGGTGCGCCCAGCGACTACAACACTGTCGCGTTGCTCAGGCGCTCTCGAGCCGTCTGAACCCATCCAGGAATCGGGCGTGAGCTGGGTCGGGCGGTGAACTGGCCCAATTGGATTTTCTGCTGGGGGTAGGGTTGGTGCGAGGCGGCAGGGCCGTGCGAGGGCCGCTTCCGTAAGTTAAACTGTTGTTTGGATTACCTGCTGGGGTCCGGTTACTGGTGGTGCGAAGAGACTCGGGACTTATTCATCATTCCGAGGAGGATCCTTGCCATCGGCTAGGTTATGATCTTCTAGCCACATATTGGCCGCCTCCGGGTTTTCGAGAAATATCGCTTGCCCATTATAAACAACTCTCAGGCACGCAGGGTACAGCAGCCTGTATTTAATGTCCAGTTGGCGAAGCTTCGCCTTGATCGGGACGAATGAGTTCCTTTCCCTCTGCACTTTCTGGGTGTAGTCGGGGTAAATAGTAATTTTTGAGTCCCCCCTTTCAATGGGACCTGCTTCACTGGAGTGCCGTAGGATGGTTTCTCTATCTTGAAAATTCAATATTTTGGCTATTATTGGCCGTGGATGCGAGCCGGGGGGAGGACGTCTCTGGAGGGATCTATGTGCCCTTTCGACCGCAAAGCCTTGGGTTAGTTTTCCGGCCCCGATCTCTTGTAGCAGAAGGGTTTCGACATAGGATGTGGTGTTTAGGCCCTCTGTTCCCTCCGGGATACCCAGGATCCTGATGTTCCCCCGTCTGGCCCGTCCTTCGGCTTCCTCCGCCCTTTCCTCCAGGAAGGCGACCCTCCTCTTTAGATCGGAGACTTCGGACTTCAGGGTTGTGGTGGCCCCGGACAGCTCCGTCATGGAATTCTCGACGGTCGTTACGCTCTCCGTCAAGTTGCGGGCATCTTGGCGGATGAGTTGTATGTCTATTTTGAACTCATCAATCTTGGAGTCAATGTGGGTTCTCAGTGAGGCAATGGCATCCAATATCAGAGCGATTGTCGTTGACCTACCCTTCATTCGCATGAGTGTTTTCGGAGAGGCTAGATCTGGACTGGGTGGAGGTCTTCGCCTTGGTCGAGACAAAGGAGTCCATGGTGGCGGCCCTGCTCTTGTTCTTGGTGGCCATCTTGAAGCTGCTGGACGTAGATCGCCGAACATGCAGGGGCGAGTGCGTGCCCCGGAGTAGCCGAGTCGGGGAGCCAAGTGCAGGCGGCCCAAGGGTGCGGTGGTGGTCAGGGGCCCACCAAAGGGTATTATGTAGGCTCACGCACCTTGAGTTTCAGGGCCCCCGAGTGCTTCGGCTGGAATCAGGTCGTTCGGGTGATGGCCGTGGGGCGGGGTGCTGCTTCTCAGAGGTGGCCAGTTTCTCTTTATGTGATGCCGTCCACGTGGTTCTAGTTGTAGTCCGCGTTGCATAAATTGGGCCAGCCCAGGGGTAACGGAGTCAGGGGACTGGGGGCCTGTGTCGATTCCGAACCAGTGTCAGACAGGGGTCGGCCTTGTTGCCGATCCCCAAAGCGCTCCGTCAGGGGACGCTGGTTCAGGGGCTGCGTGAAGCTGTGCCAGGCGCCATCTTGGATCAATGCGCGGCGGAGGGGAAGGTGGGATCCGGAGCCCGCTCTTCCTCACGGGGGCTCCGAAAATTCCAACACTCGAGTAATTCCTAATGGGGAGCACTTCCCCCACCGATGCGTGCTTTTCCGCTGGCTGCAACCACTCTTGTACCGGAGAAAAAGGATCAGGAAGCGGCGTCTCGGCCGGAGCCCGGCAGATCAGCTTCTGCCCTCCATCGGCTCCAAGCCACGCCCCTCGTTAACAGGCACATAAGCAGCACAACAAAATACATCAAAAAAGGGTTTGCCCTGAAAGTGGGTGCATAGTGTAATGACATCCTCAGTTATCAAAATAAAGCTGTAGCCAAGACCCCAAATGATGGTCAGATCTTTCTTAAACCAAATCAGGCTCCAGCAACATGGTAGGGGGGAATCCAAGATGGCAGGTGGGTGGCTTGTTGAGGATCAGTAACACCACACCTGAAGATACGCACTTCCTCCACACACAGATCAGATCATAGCTAGTCCTCGGTCTATGACTGGGGGGGGGGGTGGGAGGGGGAAGAACTTCCCTCAGATCCTTCTAGGTAAGTGGACGCACACTGATAAAGATTAAGATTGCCAGGAGGTTTTGTAAATCTTAGTCACTACTAAAAGTGGTGCTGCCTTTTCCTCTTAACAATTGGGCAGAACTGAGCATCTGTTGAGCTCTATGAAGGCAATGCTAGGCTTGGTTCCAGCTGCTCCAGGAAAGGGGTATGAAGGTGAATGGATGCACAACCTGCTAGTGGTTAATCCCAGAAGAGGAAGGAGATGAACTAAAGTTAAAACACATTCAATGGAAAACGAGGCTCTTATTTTTAAGGCTGGTCAGTTAGGCGACGCCTTTAACGTTGCTTGGATTTCTTGGTTTATTTAGTATTTGTTAAGTTCTGTGAATTGACTTCATTGTCGCGTTTCAAAAGAGTATGGCGGTGAAAAGCCAAAGAACCTGCTGTGAATACCTATAAGAACAAATACTCGTGGAGACCAGTGCCAAATAGATCATCAAAATTTAATGACAAATTTCAGTGTGCCCCTTCGATGACATGCATTTCGCCTTTATCAAATCAGGACAATTACTGTATCTGTATCACATCAAACCATTGTTGTATATACACACGTTGAAATATGCACAGTTAATGCAGATTTTACATACAATTTGTTTGCAAGGTTTGCATTAAAAAATGAATGGCAAGGACAGCCACCCTGCTGGGTGAGTGGCAGCTAAGCTGGAATGAATGGGAGGAAACTGGATAAAAAGCGAGTATCTTGGCTTGGAAGGCAGAGTCGACCACTGGAACGAAAGAACCAAAGACTAGCTGGAAGAGGACGGTTGCTGCAACTCCTGGACCATTGGTTTGCCTGGTGAAGCCCTGCTGCAGGTCCGAATCGCCAAGTTCATCTCGACAGAGAAGCCCTTCAAGGGGTTCTACGTGATTTCGCCGACCTATTTTTGGTCGTGGTACTTTTCATCGCCGGATTTTACATCGCCAGAAACCCTGTTTTTGTTTTTTTATTTTTATTTTTTATTATGGGGGGCGGGGGTTCCCCCCACAGACTCCCTCTTACTATTATAATAATACCCCAACAAAACACCCCCCAAAATAAAAAAATAAAAAAAGGGGTTTCTGGCGATGTAAAATCCGGCGATGAAAAGTACCAAGACCAAAAATAGGTCAGCGAAATGCATGTATACCCTTCAAGGACGACTTCTCCCTTTGAGTTGGTGGGACCAATCAACTCGTAAGCCACCTGGATATCATTCTCTGAGCTTGTTGTATTTTTCTCAGAGTGCTGCAGGAAACCGAATAGCCAGGGAGAACGACAACATTCAGCTATCGGAATTGAAGATTTGCCTTTGCCAGCTTTTTGACCAGTCCCAGTGCAGGAGTCTCCCAACATCCTCCCTCTTGTCCCCACGACTGAGGCTCGGGAACAGCGAGATCTGCAGGAACTGCCAGGAACAGAAGTCTTCAGCTGCATCTTTTTCTTCACTGTAAGGTACTGTGAAAACTTGACCGAGAGAACGTACCTCTCACTGCGAAAGTGCTTGAAACTTTGGCAACTTGCAGGTCTAGTCAGCTTGTGACCCAACATATGAATCTTTCTTTTACAAACTACTTCTGAGAACTTTGGAAAATACTTTTTCATTTAACTTCCAGAAATGCTTTATCCTATACAAGACTTTAGCCCATTGACTTTGGCCGAACCTATTGCATTGAATCAACTCCTCTGGTAAACAACTATTTGCACTGTTTTAGTGTAACTGTAATATTTGTTTTTATTAATTTATGCCTTTTTGCGCCTACTGCAAATGCTCTGAATGCCATTTTGCTTCTCCGTCAAGTAATTTAAATGCCTCAGAACCCGATATTGTGAAGTACTGAAGTAGATTTTTGTGTGATATAGATTGCCTCCTAGTGAATGTTTTATAACGGACTGTGAAATAAATTAATAAGTGAGTATAAGAGTCTATTTGAATACTTATAATTATAGACCTCTGTAACATTCTTACAGCTCACATTGCCTCTTGAGATGAGCCTGACTGCTCAGCAACATTACCATAAAACTGTGTATTATGGACTTATACCAAAAGGTTGGTTTTGCTTACACCTGTAGTCCTAGTTGTGTGTAGTGGTCCCAAAGGGTACTGCATACAAACTTTGCCTAACAATGGTGGCAGGCGGTGAGGATAAATTGTATAGTTGTTACATTGAGAGTTCTGCTTTACGTTTGTTCAAATAGTATCCTTCACAAGGCTAAGCACCACTAGAAAAGTAATTTTATCATGCATGATATTGATAACTTCAGACAGGAAGCCCTGATCATTCTACCAGTAGATCAAGTGAAAGATGTGTAAGGTCAGGAATCTCCCTGTTAAAGGAAAGAATAACAGATTGATTGAAAAATTGTTGGAATATCCAAGTCTGAGCAGTAGGCCTGTTACACCTACTCCTTCAGCAAATGTGGAAAATGTTGATGAGGATGATAATGATTCAGAGGCCAACTCTAATGTTATTGAGGAGCCAGATGAGTCAAAGGAGTCTCTGGATGTGAGCCCCACTGCCCCACTACCTGCTCTTGTGCCTCAACCTTTATCCACAGAGACCCTACCAGGTCCAGTACTGAGTCCAGAATTTGTCTCTTGAAAAAATGAGACTCCAGTTAGAGTTCAAAAGGCTCCAAATGCAAACTGAAAGTAAACATCAAGAAATCAAACTCAGAACTGGAAATGCATCATGCTCTTGAAATGAAGAAATTGTCTCTTGAAAATGGTTCTCTCCCAGAGTCTTCTAGGTCTTCCAGTCCTAAGAGACCTTGCATGCCTAAGGAAGCTGCAAGTATGTATGGAGGTGAAGCTTGATATTTTGGATCGGTTGGCTGCTTTTGAATATAACTATGGTATTCAGGGTTTTACAGGGAATCAGTTGATTCCTTGGCTTTTGTCTGGGCTCCCTCAGATTGCAATTGATGCTGTAATGGAGGTGGGGCAACTTGAAAGATTGGAGTATGAAAATGTGAAGCTAACTTTAATAGCTAGATTTGGGAAAACTCCTTCCCAGTACCTTAAGAGGTTTAGGACCCTCAAAAATATAGTACCCCTTGGGCTACCTGGGTGTGTGACTGTTTGAAGAACTTAAATGGTTGGGTAAAGGGTTAGAGTTAACACTTTTGAAGGAATGAGAAATCTATTTTTGTTAGAATCTATTTTTGATGCCTGCTCTCCTGAGCGGAGTCAGCACTTGGCTGACTCTAAGGAACGTGATCCAAAGAAAATAGCTAAAGCTGCTGACTTGAGGTTGCCAACAGGGCTACTCACAAGCATTCTGGGGCAACTTGGAAGAAGGATGATGGGAAGCAGCAAAAGAAAGATGGCAAAGACAATTCTAATACCTACAATCCAAAAGAGGCCCCCAAACAGAAAAGGGAAACCGAATCTGGCTAGTGAAACCTCTGGTCCCAAACCATAGGGAGGTCAGCAGAAACCCCCATTTGTCAAAACATTTGGAAAATGTTATGCTTGTGGGTCTACTGACCATGTGAAAGGAGATCCCAGATGAAAGGGTAAACCTTTGGGGGTCCACACTGCCTCCTTAGTCTTCTCCCCAGAGGGAGAAGTACAAATGGCAAGTGGAAACTTTCAACTACTGGCTTACGACCCCAATGGTCGTCTCTGCCAGCGTTTTAGTGTCCCTGGGTCTGTAGGAACAGTAGAATTTAGAGGTCTATAATTCAATTCCAGATAACACAAAAGAATATTACAAGGACAGTGTACTTGTAAATGGTCAGGAGACTGTTACGCTCACCTGATATCCCCAGGGACATCAGGAAGGCTCTGAGATCTGGAACCCTGGATGGGAGGATTTGTGATAACTGTTTCTAATGGGTGAATCTGCCACCTCCCTCTGACCGATTCCCTTCCCACTGGGTTCTTTTCTCACCTTAGTTATTGTAGGGTGAGCTATCCGTCCTGCGTTTCTTGTGCAGGGGCGCTTGACGTTTGTTGGCAAGCTGCCAAAGTTGTTTCACTGGTGCAGTATGCCTTCCTTGGGCCCAGGCCTGCTTTGACCCCGAATCTGCTGGTAGGCAGGTAGGTTTGTTAATTGTAAGTCTTTGTTCCGTTTATGGTGGGAATTAGTTAATGTCTTTATCTCCTTTTCAGGTGCAAAGATCTTGATGCTGGCGTGCCGGATGGAGAGGCCCATTTCTAGGTAAGAGAAAGCGCGAAGCGCATTGCCTTTATTGTCTTTTAAAGCCAACCTGTGTTTTCTTCTTCTCCTCACAGGCTGCTCTGGTGGTGCGAGTGGATGAGAGCGCAATGAAAAAGAGGCCCCCAAATCTGTTAAGGCAAGTACAGTGATGTGCGGTTGTTTAATATTGAAAGCGAACCTGAATAGGTCTCTTTTCCTTTGCAGATGTTGCTGTGGTGCTCCGGATGGAAGCGTGGCGTAGTGCTATGGAATTCAGGTAAGAATGATGGAATTCGATGTTTTGGAAGTGCACGTTCTAATATTGATTTTCCCTCTCTCGTTATTGCAGGTCGCAATGTTCGAACAGCAGCTGTGGCAGCGGTTCGCCGGAAGTCCTTAAGCTAGTACTCACAGGTGAGTGATGTTTCTTCTTCTCTTGTTTTCCACAGATTACAGCCCAGTTGAGATGCTGAGTGTTTGATGGTGTTTTCTCAGGTAAAACAGAATAATCTTGTTCTTGTAGGATTACAGGAAGGTACTGTGAAAACTTGACCGAGAGAACGTACCTCTCACTGCGAAAGTGCTTGAAACTTTGGCAACTTGCAGGTCTAGTCAGCTTGTGACCCAACATATGAATCTTTCTTTTACAAACTACTTCTGAGAACTTTGGAAAATACTTTTTCATTTAACTTCCAGAAATGCTTTATCCTATACAAGACTTTAGCCCATTGACTTTGGCCGAACCTATTGCATTGAATCAACTCCTCTGGTAAACAACTATTTGCACTGTTTTAGTGTAACTGTAATATTTGTTTTTATTAATTTATGCCTTTTTGCGCCTACTGCAAATGCTCTGAATGCCATTTTGCTTCTCCGTCAAGTAATTTAAATGCCTCAGAACCCGATATTGTGAAGTACTGAAGTAGATTTTTGTGTGATATAGATTGCCTCCTAGTGAATGTTTTATAACGGACTGTGAAATAAATTAATAAGTGAGTATAAGAGTCTATTTGAATACTTATAATTATAGACCTCTGTAACATTCTTACAGCTCACATTGCCTCTTGAGATGAGCCTGACTGCTCAGCAACATTACCATAAAACTGTGTATTATGGACTTATACCAAAAGGTTGGTTTTGCTTACACCTGTAGTCCTAGTTGTGTGTAGTGGTCCCAAAGGGTACTGCATACAAACTTTGCCTAACAATGGTGGCAGGCGGTGAGGATAAATTGTATAGTTGTTACATTGAGAGTTCTGCTTTACGTTTGTTCAAATAGTATCCTTCACAAGGCTAAGCACCACTAGAAAAGTAATTTTATCATGCATGATATTGATAACTTCAGACAGGAAGCCCTGATCATTCTACCAGTAGATCAAGTGAAAGATGTGTAAGGTCAGGAATCTCCCTGTTAAAGGAAAGAATAACAGATTGATTGAAAAATTGTTGGAATATCCAAGTCTGAGCAGTAGGCCTGTTACACCTACTCCTTCAGCAAATGTGGAAAATGTTGATGAGGATGATAATGATTCAGAGGCCAACTCTAATGTTATTGAGGAGCCAGATGAGTCAAAGGAGTCTCTGGATGTGAGCCCCACTGCCCCACTACCTGCTCTTGTGCCTCAACCTTTATCCACAGAGACCCTACCAGGTCCAGTACTGAGTCCAGAATTTGTCTCTTGAAAAAATGAGACTCCAGTTAGAGTTCAAAAGGCTCCAAATGCAAACTGAAAGTAAACATCAAGAAATCAAACTCAGAACTGGAAATGCATCATGCTCTTGAAATGAAGAAATTGTCTCTTGAAAATGGTTCTCTCCCAGAGTCTTCTAGGTCTTCCAGTCCTAAGAGACCTTGCATGCCTAAGGAAGCTGCAAGTATGTATGGAGGTGAAGCTTGATATTTTGGATCGGTTGGCTGCTTTTGAATATAACTATGGTATTCAGGGTTTTACAGGGAATCAGTTGATTCCTTGGCTTTTGTCTGGGCTCCCTCAGATTGCAATTGATGCTGTAATGGAGGTGGGGCAACTTGAAAGATTGGAGTATGAAAATGTGAAGCTAACTTTAATAGCTAGATTTGGGAAAACTCCTTCCCAGTACCTTAAGAGGTTTAGGACCCTCAAAAATATAGTACCCCTTGGGCTACCTGGGTGTGTGACTGTTTGAAGAACTTAAATGGTTGGGTAAAGGGTTAGAGTTAACACTTTTGAAGGAATGAGAAATCTATTTTTGTTAGAATCTATTTTTGATGCCTGCTCTCCTGAGCGGAGTCAGCACTTGGCTGACTCTAAGGAACGTGATCCAAAGAAAATAGCTAAAGCTGCTGACTTGAGGTTGCCAACAGGGCTACTCACAAGCATTCTGGGGCAACTTGGAAGAAGGATGATGGGAAGCAGCAAAAGAAAGATGGCAAAGACAATTCTAATACCTACAATCCAAAAGAGGCCCCCAAACAGAAAAGGGAAACCGAATCTGGCTAGTGAAACCTCTGGTCCCAAACCATAGGGAGGTCAGCAGAAACCCCCATTTGTCAAAACATTTGGAAAATGTTATGCTTGTGGGTCTACTGACCATGTGAAAGGAGATCCCAGATGAAAGGGTAAACCTTTGGGGGTCCACACTGCCTCCTTAGTCTTCTCCCCAGAGGGAGAAGTACAAATGGCAAGTGGAAACTTTCAACTACTGGCTTACGACCCCAATGGTCGTCTCTGCCAGCGTTTTAGTGTCCCTGGGTCTGTAGGAACAGTAGAATTTAGAGGTCTATAATTCAATTCCAGATAACACAAAAGAATATTACAAGGACAGTGTACTTGTAAATGGTCAGGAGACTGTTACGCTCACCTGATATCCCCAGGGACATCAGGAAGGCTCTGAGATCTGGAACCCTGGATGGGAGGATTTGTGATAACTGTTTCTAATGGGTGAATCTGCCACCTCCCTCTGACCGATTCCCTTCCCACTGGGTTCTTTTCTCACCTTAGTTATTGTAGGGTGAGCTATCCGTCCTGCGTTTCTTGTGCAGGGGCGCTTGACGTTTGTTGGCAAGCTGCCAAAGTTGTTTCACTGGTGCAGTATGCCTTCCTTGGGCCCAGGCCTGCTTTGACCCCGAATCTGCTGGTAGGCAGGTAGGTTTGTTAATTGTAAGTCTTTGTTCCGTTTATGGTGGGAATTAGTTAATGTCTTTATCTCCTTTTCAGGTGCAAAGATCTTGATGCTGGCGTGCCGGATGGAGAGGCCCATTTCTAGGTAAGAGAAAGCGCGAAGCGCATTGCCTTTATTGTCTTTTAAAGCCAACCTGTGTTTTCTTCTTCTCCTCACAGGCTGCTCTGGTGGTGCGAGTGGATGAGAGCGCAATGAAAAAGAGGCCCCCAAATCTGTTAAGGCAAGTACAGTGATGTGCGGTTGTTTAATATTGAAAGCGAACCTGAATAGGTCTCTTTTCCTTTGCAGATGTTGCTGTGGTGCTCCGGATGGAAGCGTGGCGTAGTGCTATGGAATTCAGGTAAGAATGATGGAATTCGATGTTTTGGAAGTGCACGTTCTAATATTGATTTTCCCTCTCTCGTTATTGCAGGTCGCAATGTTCGAACAGCAGCTGTGGCAGCGGTTCGCCGGAAGTCCTTAAGCTAGTACTCACAGGTGAGTGATGTTTCTTCTTCTCTTGTTTTCCACAGATTACAGCCCAGTTGAGATGCTGAGTGTTTGATGGTGTTTTCTCAGGTAAAACAGAATAATCTTGTTCTTGTAGGATTACAGGAAGATGCTGAAGACCAGGAGCTGGACACGGTGAGCTTCACGCTGCTGGTTGCAGAATAACACAAAGCGTGTTCTGCAGTCAGGGTGTGGTTTATATAAATCAGGTAAAGTAGTACCAGAGAAAGTAGTTCAAGGCCTACCACACCCAAAACACTAGACAGCATGGCTTGGTTCTTAGAACTAGACTGTGTGGGTGCTTCCATGTTGGATTTAAAGGTGCATGTACATAAATTTGATCTAATTTGAACAGCCCTTCCTTCCTACATATGAGCCTGGTGCCAATGGCGCCAGGACTGGCTCTATGAGCCCTTTTGCAGTGGTTTTAAGGCTCTCAGGGTTCTGTTGGGAGCCTGCTTGTGGCACAACTTGTGCACCCTCACAGTGGTCATGACAGACCCCTGCCATTAGAGACACTGGGGTCAGCATTACAGTGGCTGTCATGATGCCTACCCCCGGGGACCCAGACCAAGTCCAGCAACCCCGGAAGCAGGCATCAAGTCATTCCAAGCAAGCCCAACAACCCCTGCTAGGGGATATTTGGGTGCAGTCCTGGCGTCTATGGCGCCAGGCTCATATGGAGAGTCAGTCCTGGCGCCAAAGGCGCCAGGCTCAGATTAAAACTTACCTGATGCAGACCATGCTGCAAACTCACCTGATGCAGACCATGCTGCAAGAGCTCCAAGCCAAAGGAGGCTTGGAAGGGACCTACTTTACCTAAGGGACAATTTTTTACTCGGATGGGGCTGGGGAGGAATACTTGCTTGGGACTACTTTGGAGGCTATTTAAACCACGCCCGAAGAGCAGCACACGCTTTGCTTTATTCTGCATCCAGCAGCGCAACGCTCACCGTGCCTGCAAGTCTGCATCTAGTCTTCTGCCACACCCGCCTCGAGTCCGGAGCTCCTGGAAAAAGGGAGAAAGAAGGATAAAAGGTTAGAACAAGAGCAATACCTTTGATCCTTACCTGAATTCCCGATCCATCGTGTCTTCGAGCTGGAAGAAAGAAGTTATTTTATGCGCGTCGCCTCGCCTGCTGCAGCGCCACGCTGAACTCACCGGCCTTCGCAGCATCTTCACATTCCACCGCATCCTTCTGCATGTTTCCGCTGCACTCCGGCACCTAAGGGGAAGACAAGAACAGCAAGGTGAGCCAAGGGAATACACAGAGGAAATATTAGTTACCCCCATAGACTTACCTGATTTTACCACCGGGGGTACTATTCCTCTTCACGGGTCGGCGCAGCTTCCACTGCATTCTCGCCGAACCCCGGCCCCTAAGGGGAAACAAAAGGACAGCAAGGTGAAACAAAGGGACAAACAAGGGGAAACCTCATCACCACAATAGACTTACCTGATTTTACCGCCGGAGGCATTATTCCCGGAGACTTCATACTTTCTCTCAGCACCTGAATAAGGTAGAAAGCAACAGGTTACATATTGACATTTTATCGAACTGTGTTGGATAATACAAATCCTTACCTGAATATTACCGGTTGCCACGAGGAACTCTTCACTGGGGTCAAGCTGCAACCTGCAAGGAATCGGACAAGAGTGAAAGTCAGACATTTGAACTCTTACGAACTACATACTTACGGCGTCTTGCCGGGAATCTCAGAGTCAGTATTTTTCTGGAACTCACCAATTCCTTCGAGCCAGTGAAGCAACTGGTTATCTACGCGCCCCTGCGCTCAATGCAGGATGGCGAGCTCATCTTTTCAAACCATCAGGTGAGACTATAAGAGGGGACATCAAAGGTGATCAGTGGGGAGATCAGCGGGAGTGTTGGGGGGTGGGGGGGGGTTAACGCTCAACTCCACGGGTGGTTAATTCCCTTTCTCCATTTGCAGAAGAATATTTCTACGGGCCAAGCAAACAAAGCTAGGTGGGCCAGTCCAGTCCGTCATCTCGGTACTATGCGTCACATTGGTGGAGACCGCAGCTGTCCAGTTCAGATCGACGCCCCTGTGGGAGCCAGGTGAGCGTAACAGAACACAAAGCCTACCCACAAATTCCCACCCGGGCATTATGGATACCTCAGAAACTGACCAATTGGCCCAATTACTAGGGGAACTGAGGGCTGAAGTGCATTCCGCCTGTCAAGAAACCAATGCTCTTTAGGAGAGAACTGATTTTGTCAAAGGAGCGACCTGATGACCTTGCTAGGCAACTACTGCAAAGCCAGGCTGACAAGCACCCCTACCAGGTCCCGGGGGAAATCCAGCTCCTGTGTCATCGAGAAACCCTGTACAAATAAACCTACCAGGAAATATTCCATTAGCTCCGCCCGAACGCTTTGCCGGAGAATCCAAAAGGTTTGCCGTGTTTATGAACCAATGCCGCTTGCACTTGTTATGCAGACCTGGAGCCTTCCCAAACGATCAAGCCAAGGTAGCCTTCGTATTGTCATATCTCAGCGGCACTGCAACTGATTGGTCAATTCCACTAGTTTCTCAGGATGACCCAATTCTTTGGGATTTTCAGGGCTTTCAAATGAGCATGGAAAGACTATTTGCCCGGCAAACCCAAGGACAGGCCCTGGATAACAAACTTTTGTCCCTATGACAGGGTAACGAGGACCTTCTATCCTACATCGCGACCTTTAATTGGTCGATAGTGGAAACTGGATGGCCTGAGGTAAAACGAATCACGTTATTTCATCTAGGACTTCGAGGAGAACTCAAGGATGTCTTGGCTCGTGAACCCACCTCAAGACTGCGCTGAATATATAGACTTAGTGGTCCAGTTAGATCACAAACCTCAGAACAGAAAGGCTGATCGAGCCAAGTTTGAGAATCGGGTGTTGGTCAAAACCCACGCTAACCCCAAAGGAGCAGATGCTTCAGAACCCATGCAAATCGGAGGGGTTAAAGGACCCTTAACCCAGAAGGAAAGAGAAAGGAGACGGCAAATGCAATTGTGTCTATATTGTGGAACTTCTGGGCATTTTCTACGGGATTGCCCTGTAAAACCACCCAAGAAGGTGGTAGGAGCTGCTGATAAAAGCCATATGGAGTCAGACTCGGGGAAACAACCACGCCCGACAAACGGAGGTCCGCTTGCCGAGCTTGAAGAAGGATACTCAGACCTCGCATTTCATCATATCAATGGTCCTCGTAGATCCAAGGCAGCCATCGCGTATGCACGCAGTTAGGGCATACATTGATAGCAGGGCCATAGGAAACTATGTGGACTACGAATTGGCTTCCAGGATGAATCTACCTCTCTGCCGAAAAACCACCTCAGATGTCATCACCACAGTCGATGGAACTGAAATTGCCTCTGGGACTGTAACTCATTCCACTGCAGAGATGACACTATTGGGTCAGGATGGGCATCAAGAGACTATTGTGTTCGATCTAATCAAAGCCCCACAGTTCCAAATAATACTGGGGATACCTTGGTTGGAAACACATAATCCTTGTATTGATTGGCGAGAGAAGAGAATAACCTTCCCGAATTGTGCACAAACCTGTTACCCAAACAAAAATCTGAACGCAGGCCTGGCCACAGTAACCACAGCAGTCATGCAACTACCTCCAGAATACCAAGAATTCCAGGATGTCTTCCAAAAAGAACAGGCAAACAAACACCTTACCACCTCACAGGTCGTACGATTGTCAAATCGATCTCATACCAAGTGCACAACCCCCTTGTAGCCGGATCTACGCCCTTACGGAACCGGAGAACCTTCACCTATGACAATACTTAGACCAGTACCTTGCTAATGGCTTCATTCGCCCATCCAAGTCCCCTGCATCTTCAGCTTTGTTGTTCTTCCTTTTTTGGGCACGGTGACCTCAGAACGTGCATAGACTACCGCGCATTGAACCAGATAACTGTTAAGAACCGATACCCATTGCCTCTGATCCCTGAACTACTAGAACAAGTGAAGGACGCTTGCATATACGCTAAGTTAGATCTCCGGGGGCATACCATCTGGTACATGTAAAAGAGGGCGACGAATGGAAGACTGCTTTTCGCACTACGTATGGGTTATTCGAATACTAGGTGATGCCTTTCGGGTTCTGCAATGCACCAGCAGCCTTCCAACACTTCATGAACGATGTCCTTTGTGAACTCATTGACGTTTGTGTTGTCGTATATATCGTTGATATTCTAGTATACTCTTCAGAATCTGACCATGTGAAGCACGTCCGAGCAGTCCTTGAGAAATTGCGCCAGCACCAACTATATGCAAAACTGGAAAAATGCGTTTTTCATGCCACAGAAGTTGAATTCCTTGGGTTTATCCTGACCCCAAGAGGAGCCCAAATGGACTCACGAAAGGTGGACGCAATCCTTAAGTGGCCATCACCAAGTTCAGTTAAAGGAGTACAAAGTATGCTCGGCTTTGCCAATTTCTACCGTAGATTCATCCTGGATTTTTCACAGGTTGTACATCCCATCACAACACTTGTGAAAAAATAAACGCTTCATGTGGACTGAAGAAGCTGAAAATGCCTTCCAAGAGCTGAAAGCGAAATTCACATCTGCACCTGTGTTAAAGCACCCGCGCCCTGAACTTCCATACATAACTGATGCATCCAGTCTAGCCATGGGAGCTGTCCTGTCTCAAAAGGACCCTGAAACTGGTCAGCTTCATCCAATAGCGTTTTGGTCCAGACAGTTCTCGGCACCGAGTTAAACTATGCGGTTACCAACAAGGAGTTATTAGCCATTAACTCCGCCTTCAAGGCTTGGCGGCACTATCTTCTCGATGCCAGGCATACCATTACTGTGATCACCGGCACTTACAGTATTTAAAAACAGCCAAGGCCCAATCGTCATGCCAACTCCGATGGGCATTGTTCTTTGCCGACAACCAAACCAAGAAAAATAGGAGCACAATCAGGACCTTTCTCCTTCCATAGTTGAAGATCACAAGAAGGAGTTTCAAAATGAGTACCGAACAAAGAGTGTAGGGATCTGTTTGATGAAATCAACAACATTGTCCCAGTGTGAATAGAAACAGTCATTTAAAGTGAGTGAGTACTCCTAATTTCATTCTCAACCTCCCTAACGGGAAGGGGTGACCTTTTATAAAAACAAAATTCTTAACTGTCCCATTCTGCAGACCTGGCCTTTAAGCCGAGGGATGCTGAATGTAAACTGGGTTTTTGTTGCCGAGGCAGAGAAGTGTCTTGCTAAATTAAGTCCCTAAATGAAAGGCGCACTCTCTCCAGAGAGTGAACAAGTGATTCCTGATAGAAACAGATTCTGCATTGCCTGGGAGCGAAGAAGGGTTCTATAAATCTAAAAAGTATTATGAAATCTGTGTTTTCAAAACTGCTAGTATTTTCAAGTGCACAGGTAAATTAAATATAAAAAGCGCTGCGTGTGTGAAATGACTTTAAAATAGAAAAATGTTGCATTGATTTAAATCTAAACTTTCTCAAGGAATACTAATGCTCTGGTAATGTTCAAAGGTACTTTCTATAAGTGTTGAAATATTAATTTGACCTGTATTCTGTTTACTGGAAACTGAACAGCAAAAACACGCATGTAGTGTAATCTCAGATCTTTTGTTACCCAAAAGGAACAAGTTACTTACCTGTAACTGTTCCCCAGCCTGGGTCTGGCATGGATTTACATGCTCATGAATATTCCCCGTCGTCAGGCTGGGAATCCTTGGTAAAGAAAAAATCAGTATCAGTTTCGTTTCTGATCTGTCTTTCTTAGTAGTAACCAATCACTGATCTCTGGGTCACACTGCCCCCAGCCAATGACTGCCCTCTCCCTAAGCCCCGCCTCTGGCAGCCATCCTCAGATTTGGTAGCACGCAAAGTGGCAGTATGACCAAGTGAAGAGCCGCAGAGGGGTAGGCGGGAGGGTTCGCATTTGTGAATCCATGCCAGACCCATGCTGGAGAACAACAGTTACAGGTAACTGGCATGGATTCACATACTCACAAATAAAGAATACATAGCAGTATACACATGCACAACCACGGGAGGTGGCTAAGGCTCAACATTAAGCATTACATCCAAAACTCAACATTAAGCACTTCTTACCTCCTCACCAGGCTCACCTTAGGCGAACAGGTTGCGCAGGACCGCTTGGCCGACCCTTGACTCCTCCCTGGAGTCCCGATCGACGCAGTAGAATCTTGTGAAGGTGCGTGTCGACCTCCACGTAGCAGCCCTGCAAATGTCCAGCAGGGGCACACCAGACAGGAACGCCGTAGTAGCAGCGATCGCTCTGGTCGAATGGGCTCTCGGACGGCCGGGCAGCGGTCGGTTTGCCAACCGGTGACAGTGCATGATGCAGCCGGAGAGCCATCTGGAAATGGAAGTCTTCGAGAGAGCCTTCCCTTGATTCACAGGTCCAAAGCTCACAAACAGCTGTGATGTCTTCTGAAAACTCTGTACGGTCCACGTAGAACTTCAGCGCTCTAGCTACATCCAGCGAGTGCAAAGTCCCCTCGGCCGGAGACAAAGGCGACGGGAAGAAAACTGGCAACACCAAGGGCTCGTTGAGGTGGAAGTCCAATGGCACCTTCGGCATAAAGGAGGGGTGCGTCCTCAGCACCACCCTCGTGTCGTGAAAAGTCAAGTATGGAGGCTTGCAAGACAAGGCCTGGATCTCTCCCACTCGTCGTGCGGAGGTGATGGCCACAAGAAATGCTGTCTTCCACGACAGGAACTTCAACGGCGCCGAATGCATAGGCTCGAATGGGGCCCCCAGGAGCCTGGTCAGCACCACATTAAGCTCCCACGCCGGGGCCGGGGCCTTCACCGGCGGGAATGATCGGAACAGTCCCTTCATGAATTCCTTCACCAGGCGATGAGACAACAAAGACGCCCGTCCCGTAGTCCTGGTATATCGGGAGATAGCAGCCAGATGTATTTTGATGGAGGCGTGAGCCAGTCCAGCTTTGGCCAGCGACAGTAGGTACGGCAGTACTTGAGGGGCCGTAATCCGCAGAGGGTTGATCTTCTGTGCACGGCACCAGGCAGAGAACCTCTTCACTTGAGAGTTGAGGACACCCTGGCTTTGGCAAGAACCTCTCTGCAATCAGCCGGTATATCGTACCCTCCAAACTCTAGTGCCACAGGAGCCAGACCTGCAAGTTCAGCGACTGTGGGTCGTGATGGAGAATGGCGCCTCCTTCTCTGGAGAGAAGATCCGCGTCCGCCGGCAGCTTGACAAGTCCAGAAGGTCCGGGAACCAGATCTGCCTCGGCCACGCCGGTGCGACGAGGATCATCCTGCACCTGGACCTCTTGAGCTGGTTGATGAGGCAGAGCGGCAACGGAGGGAACGCATAGAGAAACAAGCCGTCCCAGGGGAACGAGAAAGCATCGCCCATGCTCCTCGGGTATGGGAACCTGCTGGCGAACCTCTGGCACTTGGAGTTCGCTGCCGTCGCGAACAGGCTGATCTGGGGTTTGCCCCAACGTTGGAAGAGCCGATCCACTTGATCCTGTCGCAGTTCCCACTCGTGGCACAAGCGCAGCTCCCTGCTGAGCGAGTCGGCGATGGTGTTTTTTATTCCTGCCAAGTGGAAGGGAACCAGAAACATCCCCTGGGCGACAACCCAGTGCTACAGATCCTGGGCCTCCTTGGATAGGACTGGGGATCTCTTGCTTACATATGTAGAACATCGTGGTGATGTTGTCGGCGAAGATCCTCACCACTTTGTCCTTGAGGGACGGAAGGAACGACTTGAGCGCCCAGAACACTGCTCGGAGCTCCAGAATGTTGATGTGGAGAGACCTCTCCTCCGGGAGCCAAAGGCCTCTTGCGTGGAGGTCTCCGGTGTGGGCCCCCCAACCATCCAGAGAGGCGTCCGTCGTCACCGTCTCCTGAAACGCCGGGGTTTGAAAGTCCGTGCCTGTAGTGAGGTGAGCCCGGGTGCCCCACCACAGGATCGCCCGACGGAACTCCTCGTTGAGAGGGATCCTGTCCTCAAAGCAGCCCGTCGCTTGAAACCAGCAGGCATCGAGGAACTCTTGCAGGGGACGCATCCGAAGTCTGCAAAGGGGTACAAGGTAGATGCATGAGGACATCATCCCGAGAAGGGACTTGATGGACCTCACCCTGGCCACGTCCGTGGCCAACAGGCGCCGCACCTTGCCCAGGATGGTCTTGGTCCTCTCTTCCGAAGGGGAGGCCAATTGCCCCACTGTATCGAGCTTCGCTTCCAGAAACAGTGCTACTTGCGATGGAACCAGGTGGGATTTGGGGTAGTTGATGGCAAACCCCAGCTCTGTGAGTAACCGGACGGTCCTCACCATATGTTCGACGGCGAGTTCCCTTGTCCTTGCCCGGATTAGCCAGTCGTCCAGGTAGGGGTAGACGTGGATCCCCTGCAGGCACAACCGCTCCGCCACTGGTGCCAGGCACTTGGTGAAAACCCTGGGTGCCAACTTTAATCCGAACAGTAGGGCTCTGAATTGGTAGTGACGTCCCTGAACCACGAACCATCCTCCAGGTCCAACGACGATAGGAAGTTGCCTTCCTCCAGCTGTCCGAGCACATGCTGGAGGGTGACCATCCTGAATTTATGCACCTTGATGTACTTGTTTAACCGACGCAGGTCCAGGATGGGGCGCCAACCGCCTGTTTTCTTTCTGACGAGGAAGTACCTTGAGTACACTCCGGAGCCCCGGAGCCTCCTGGGGACGAGCTCGATGGCACCTTTCTTGAGCATCGCCCTTACCTCCAACAGCAGTTGAGGGACGTGATTCTTCTTCCTGGCCACGGGAGGAATGTGAGGGCACTTCTTTTGGAATTCCAGCGAGTGCCCGTTGGCCAGGCTTTCCAACACCCAACGATCGGTGGAGATGGACTCCCACACGCTGACGAACTTCGTCAGCCATTCTCCCACCGGGGTGCTTCGGTGGGGGCCAGACAACCCGGCCGGGTCAGTCTTGCTTGGAGACGTCCTTGCCGCCTTGGCCTCCTTGGCGACGACGGCGGGATCCCCCTTGCTTGCCGCGACCTCTGTAGACCTCCTGGGAAGAGGAGCGGGCCGCCTGGCGGTAAGTGGAGGAGCCACCGCTGGATCTTTTGGAGGCACCCTGTCTGCCTCCGGAGCTCCGAAAGGGCTGTCGCTGTTGAAGCACCCCAAGGGCCCGGGCCTTCTCCGAGTTGGTCTTGATGGCCTGTAGAGACTCGTCCACTGCCTTACCAAAAAGGTTGTTGCCGTCGAACGGCATGTCCAACACTCTGGTCTGGACGTCCTGGCGAAAGTGTCGCCTTGAGCCATCCTCGTCGTCGGAGGCAAACTCCGTTGCCCAGTTGGCGAAATCCGGGATCGGCAATGTCCGTTGCCACCGTTATGGCGTGATCCGACACCACCTCGCCTTCCTGCAGAATTTCTAGGGCCTCCGCCCTTTTGTCATCAGGCAGGAAGTCTAGCAGGGGAGCCATCTTGAACCAGAGCTCCCTGTCGTAGCGGGCCACGATCGCTAAGGCATTGGCCGCCTTAAACGTCGTCGCTGCCGAAGAGATGACTCGTCGTCCCATAGAGTCCAACTTCTTGCCCTCGCTGTCTGGCGGGGAAGTGGAAGTTGAAGCCACCGCACCCGCTGCCTTCTTCTTAGCCGCTGCCGAGACGACCGAGTCCGGCGTGGGCTGGGCCCTGAGGCACAAGGGGGCGGCATCAGGGTTCTTGAGGACAGCAAGCCCCTCGTCCCAGATGTCGAGTAAAGGCACCGCGAGGACCGTCGTCCTCTTGGCCTCTCGTCGTCGGTACAGAAACCCCACCTTTTTCTGTTCTTCAGGGCAGAGCTGGAAGAGCTCGGATGCCCTGATTATCATGGCGTGGAAAGAACCAATCTCGTCGGCTGGAGACGCCCGCGGGGACGGGCGGAGGGTGGTGACGACGGGATGTCCGCTGTGTCATCGCTGCCATCATCGTCCATCCCCGTCGCTGTATCCATCGCTGCATCCTCTCTAGGGTCCGGCGAGGGGGATGAGGGGTCCACCGGTCTCAGGCACAATGGGCGGAGCGGGGTGGACTCTCCTCCGCTTGTTCGGAGGGCTTCCCGACGGGCCTGGTTCTGGATCCTCCGTCGGGGTCTGTGGTAATCTCGTCCTTATCTCGGTACATAAGGATTGGATCGCCAACAAAATGGCAGCTGAGCTATCCTGGGGCTCGGGCAATGGCTGCGACGGACGGGATGGCCGCTCCACTGGGCCCTGTTCGTCGCTGCTATCTTCGATCACGTCAGCAGGGATTGTCCCCTGGGATTGAACCTCTCGTTGAGGCCTAAGGACCTTTCGTTGAGGCCCTTCTCGGTTTCCACCAGTTCCTCCTCAGAGGCTGATTCTGAGTCTGTAATGGCCACCGGCCCCTCCCCCCCTCTTTTTCAGCCGGGGGCTTCACGGGGGTCTTGGCGATGGGCTGGAAAGAGGAATCCCTCCGCGGTGGCAGGGATACTCTGGGCCCGGTGGGCGTTTCCACAGGCGTAGTCTCAGCCGGCATCGCCAGGGTCGCAGCGACCACTTCGGTAGAGCCCTTTGCCGGAAGGGTCAAAGCCCTCACCACCTTAGGTGCGTCCTGGGCCTTCGCCTTGGGGGCGGGAGGGTCAGCGCCTCGCTCCCTCTTCGAGATCGAACGGGTCCGCTCCAGCGGCCTACCCGGGTTCTCGGACTTCCTCTTCCCCGAACCAGAGCGCTGGCTCGTGGTCGAACGTGCTGGGGAAGTAGCGCCCTGCTTGGCAACCGAAGAGCCCGACCTTTCGGCGCTGCCGGTGCCCGCGGACTCACAGTGCTTGGCCTTCTGTTGGGCGCCCGTTGCCGGGGCGCCCTCACAGGACTTAGAAGCCCGCTCAGACTTCTTCTTCGCCTTCTCACCTGCTGTGCCCTTCTCCAGCCAGGCGGCGAGGCGGGAATGACGATCTTGTTTGGTCCGTTCCGAAAGGTTCTTGCAGAACGCACAGTCTTTCTCCACGTGCGTCTTGTCCTCATGAAGGCAGTAGAGACATTGCGAATGCTCGTCCTTGAAAACGTTCTGTAATCTGCATCCAGGGCAGCACCTGAACAGCTTGGATCCGGGCGTGGAGCTTCCCTTGTCCTGGGCCATGTCCGTTGAGGTAGGCCGCAGATCTTCCGGAATCCTCCAAGAAGTATAAACTCGATGAAAACTTCACCCTTGAGGGGCGTAGAAGAATTCCGAAACGGGTCCCCATTATCGGAAGTAGAAACAGTGGAGCTTGAGGCTCGATTAAACCGAAAAAATGAGAAAATCTCCTGAAAAGGCGTGAAAACGCAGTAAAAACTCAAGCGCTAAACACGAGGACTCCCAACACTTGAGTGTGCGGTAAAAATCTGAGGATGGCTGCCAGAGGCGGGGCTTAGAGAGAGGGCAGTCATTGGCTGGGGGCAGTATAACCCAGAGATCAGTGATTGGTTACTACTAAGAAAGACAGATCAGAAACGAAACGAAACCAGCCTGACGACGGGGAATATTCATGAGCATGTGAATCCATGCCAGACCCCATGCTGGAGAAAGGTGAATTATTTGTATTGAATTTTTGTTTTGTGCCACAGAGAATGTGGCGTGTCATGTGAGGTAATGTAAATACTACATTTTTCATAAATAATATATTCTTTCTATACCCTGGCTGGGTTCTTGGCTTAACATTGATAAAGGGTGAGGAATTCACCGGTTCTAGGTGAGTCACAGACATGGCTAGATAGAATATCAAGGCCTATTTGTGTGGCGCTGTTGATTTGGGGAGGGGGAAGCGCTCCCCACATTACATGTGGTCCCATAAATATAACTTACAAATACACACACACACACACACCTACAAACATAACACTATTACCTTTTTCAAAATCCATTAATGCAGGCCAGGACTGTGTCCCATGCTCCACGCACCCAAGGCACCAGCCCTGGTTCCTCTTATGCGAAGAGCAGGTGAGCCAGAGCGTTCGTGTCCTGTGGAGGAGAGGATGAATGAGGTTTTCATTTTTTTAACTCATTCTGACTTCAAAAAGAAATTTCAGTTATGGTTTCTGTAACAGAAATCATTTCTTTTTTAAGTCAAACTGACTTAAGAAATTAATGCAAATGCCCCTGATCCCTATATAGCACCTGACAGATGTCCACGAGGGGGACTCCCCTGTGTATAACAGAGGTAGTTGCCAGGCCTCCGATCCAAAGATCCCCCAAGACCCTGCAGACAGTTCCTTGATGGTCAGATGATAGCAAAGAACCATCCTTCTGGACTGTCTGCTAACAAGCCTGCCTTCCCGAACATGGCCAGCTTTGCAAAGAGCGCTTTTTCCTTTCTGATGTCTCCTTTCCAAGAAGAGCCCTTATGGGGCCCGACAATGAAAACACTGTACTGAATTTGGACATGTTAGAAGATGACCTATCCCTGGAACTGGTTCTCCAGTGGATGTGAATCTGGAATAATAGCGAGGCCATGCCTACACATTTTATTACTAACACTTATCACAAAAACCGGTTACTTCGAGGTCCCGTGGATTCGGCATATACGTTTCTTCGTGCACAGAATAAACGCACACAGCCACTTTAGTAATCCTATCTCGCTGGAGGACAACAGTCTAAGAACCTGCTTTATGTATTTTCTTCGAGCTGAGAGAGAAACCAACAAATTAAAGGCCTCAATTCGATCCTACGTTATACTATTGGCCAACCCAGTAAAAGGCTATTTTGCCTGGAGAGACTATAGCAGGGACCGGTCTACCATTACCAGATCAAGACTAAACCGCCTCCCGCTTAGAGATATAACTACTGCCTGGCTCGGACACTATGGTCAGACCATTTGCCCCATCTGTTAGGCACCAAGGGACGACCTACTGTACTTTGAATTGATTTGTCCAGCTTATGCTTGTGACAGGAGAAAGACTTTGAAAACAATTTTAAGAGAATGTGGCCTCCATCAATGTAGACCCAAACTATGTTTTTTGGTAATGGTGGAGACTCCACATATTGGATGGGCTTTATTGCCCCATTTATGCATTGCACTAAAAATAAGAAAGACCTTTAGAAGACAATGTGCACTGTAAGTAAAAAAAATGTTTTGCTGTCTGACAAGATGAAAGTAGGAGGTATTCCTGAGAATTAGATCAGAGATCGCCCTTGTGATGTCCCCATCAATATTATGACTGAATCATATTTGTATGAATTTTAAATTGCTCGCACATATGAATTAACATTTTACTATTTGGATTCTTATCAAACAGTTGGAAATGTAGGCATATGGCCTGTTTTTGTATGAATGGTTAATTTCAAGATTGTTATTTTCTACAGTCGAATAAACATTTCATTAATTGAAAACATTGCTCAATTGTAAAAGGATAAGGGGGATTCATCTTGAAGTACTCTAAAATGGATCTTCTGCGGACTTTGACAAATCCCCAGATGTCGTCACTTTTCTCTTAGGGCGAGCCCCTTCCCATGAGGGCAGGAAGATGAGCCGATACCAGATAGTCCCCCTGAGGGTGGCACTCAGCGGGTGGATCTCATGTGGAGGGAAGCACCATATGGGATTAGTGACGACTTGGGGAGTATGCAGTAGCACCATGGCCCACCTTGCCTTAATCCACCTTAATCCACCTTTCCCACCAACCAACTAGTACAAACACCATCCCAAGTGTTCCTATCTGTTTCCTTAAAACAAGTAAGGTAGGAAGTACTGGGACGAGGAAGTGCGTGGGCTCCTCAATGTACCTATATCCCTTATGTACGAAGACGAGGAAGAGACCAACTGACTCACTGGGAATCCTCATGATCAGTACTGGGACGAGGAAGAAGTGCAGAAGCATAAAGAGCACCTCTATAAACCGTCTTTATAGACTTCCTAATGGCCAAGGCACAACTGAAATGGGGAAATTCAAAGTTAGGCAGAGTTTGGATGCAGTACCCTTTGGGACCACTACACACAACTAGGACTACAGGTGTAAGCAAACCAACCTTTGGTATAAGTCGGTACTACACAGTTTTGGTAGTGTTGCTGAGCAGCCAGACTCAAGAGGGGAATGTGAGATGTAATGATGTTACACAGAGATCTACAATCACAAGTATTCAAATTTATTTATTTATTCGCATTTTTAAAGCGCCCATCAGCCAAATGGCATTTGTTACATATATAAGACATTGCTGGTTACAAAGGAAGGTTTAGTAATTACATAGACATTTGCATTTACATAGACATTTGCATTTGTAGTTCATCTTGGTGTTATAGGGTTCAGAGGATAGTATATATTTACATTTTACGGTTATCTTGAGGTCACAGAAAACAGATCAGTTAGCATGTGGCCTGCATGGGGAGTTGGCGGAGGGGTAGCCGAGCAGGAGGGCTTGGGCGCTAGAGTGTGGAGAAGGTTATATGAATAGTGTGGTTTTGAGGGTTTTGCGAAAGGCGAATAGAGAAGGTTCTGCTCTGAGTGTGCTGGGGAGGTCATTCCAGACTGTAGGTGCTATGTAGGGGAAGCCGATGCCGCCGGCGTTGGCTCTTTTTATGGAAGGTACACAGTTGGTTGGTGTGGTGACTCCTAGTGGGGCGGGTAGAGATGTTTTTGGAAATAGTTTGATAGGTAGGATGGGGCGGCGAGATTAATGCATTTGTGGGCAAGAGTGAGAATTTTGAAATTGATCCTTTCCTTAACTGGGAACCAATGGGCTTTGTGTCTTGCCTGGGATATTTGGTCCCTTTTTGGAATGTGTAGGGCTGCGTGGAGCGCATTTTGCGTTATTTGGAGCCTGTTGAAGTTTTCTGTAGAAGTGCCTGCCAGGAAGGCATTGCAATAATCGAGTCTGGCTCCTATTGTGCCTCTGCCTATGGATAGGCAGTTTTGAGGAGTTAGAAAGGGTTTTTAATAAACTCTTACACTCAAGGTTTCTTGGTAAAACGCTTATTAATTTATTTCAGTCAGTTATAAAACATTCACTAGGAGGAGGCAATCTATATTACACATAAATATACTTCAGTACTTTAAACTGTACATTTGAGGCATTTACACTACTTTGAAGTAGGAGCAAAAAGGCATAGGTTAATAAAAAGAAGATTAGAGTTACTCTTAGTGCAAATACTTGTGTTCACCAGAGGAGTTAATTTAATGCAATAGGTCGGGCTAAAGTCTTGTATAGGATAAAGCAGTTCTGGTAGTTAAACGGAAAAGTCTTTGCCAAAGTTCTCAGAAGTAGTTAGTAAAAGAAAGAATCATATGTTGGGTCACAAGCTGATTAGGCCTGCAAGTTGGGAAAGTTTCAAGCACTTTCACCGAAAGAGATAAGTACTCTCAGTCTTGTTTCATAGTACCTTACAAATGAAGAAAAAGGTGTAGCTGAAGACTTCCGTTCCTGCAGATCTCGCTGTTCCTGAGCCTCAGTCATGGGGACAAGAGGGAGGGCGTCGGGGGACTCCTGCACTGTATTGGGACTGGTCGCAAAGCTGGCAACTGGCAAATCTTTGATTCCGGTAGCTGTAGTAAAACACACAAACTGGTGTCCCTCTCCCTGGTTATTCTTTTTCCTGCAGCACTCTGAGGAAAATACAACCAGCACAGAGAATGGTATCCATGTGGCTTAGTGTCGAGTTGATTGGTCCCACCAATTCAAAAGGAAGAAGTCGTCCTTGCAGGGCTTCTCTGTCTAGGTGAACTTAGCGATTCAGACCTGCAGCAGGGCTTCACCGGGCAAACCCACGGTGCAGGAGTTGCAGCAGCCGTCCTCTTCAAGCTCGTCTTCGGTTATTTTGTTACAGTGGTCGACACTGCCTTCCAAGCCAAGACACTCGCTTTTTATTCAGTTCTCTCCCATTCATTCCAGCCTAGCTGTCACTCACCCAGCAGGGCGGCTGTCCTTGCCAGTCAGCCAGCCAATCAAGCAAGCCAGAGTGCATTTGGGTCTCCTAGAAGACTAAGCACAGGCAGTTTCGGACACCTCCCCCACTTCCTACCCACCCCAGAAACTCTGGCACCAGAGGCGGTCTTCAGTCCTGAAGCCCGCCAAAGGGACCAAACCTGGTTTGGCACGCAGAGACAAACTCTAGAAGGACCTTTCCAAAAAGAAATGGAGAAGTTAGTCCGGGACCTGTTTTTTTTTTTTTTAACTTTAATTTTGGGCTTTTCAACAAATTAACAAACAAAACTGTACAACATTTAGAACTCATCCCCAATCCCCCCCCCGCCCGTTCCCTTCCCCGCCCAGTGCATCGGTCTCTGCTACTGTGGAGTGTCAACAGTGTGTATCATTCCGGTGCTGCTCCTTTATCCTGGAGGCTCTCTGGAGTTTGAGCTCAGAGTTGGGGATTGAGAGGAGGGGGTGTCTGCAGTTGATAGCAAGTATGCAATGTAAGGGCCCCAGATGTCTGGGGGGCGCGCATGCAGTGATAGTATCTTTATGGAGCCCGTTTCCACGTCTTGACAGTATGTCACATCTTTTTGCCATCTTTGTAAAGTTGGCAGGGGTCCGCGATCCCATGAGCATGCAATTATTCTTCTTGCTAGGACTAACAGGAGACCCGTCAGTTTACGGACGGATGATGGCAGTTGTCTGGTTAGGCCGAGGAGCGTTAGGGTGGGATCAGGAGCCAGCTTTTCACCAGTGATTGCAGAGGTTTTTTCAAGCACTTGGGTCCAGAATTGAAAGTTTCTTGGCCATGACCAGGCTAGGTGTACAAAATCTGCTTCTGGGGCCCCGCAGCGGTTGCATGCTGCCGAGATTGTTGGCTTTTGTGCGTGGAGTTTCATTGGTGTGTGATGTACCTGATGCAGGTAATTGAGTGAGTTTTTTAATAACTGGTGTTGAGAGAAACCCGAGTTTGCTGTAGGATGTAGGTCCAATCGCCGTCTGTTATTTAAATCTTCAAGGCTCCCCCCCCTCCATCTCCTCCTGGGCTTTACGAGGTGGGGGGGTCGTGTCAGCTAGAAGAGTTTTGTATATCTCCGATACCAGCTTGCCTTTGCCCCTGTGCCTGTATCACCCCATGGAGTAGTTGCCATGTAGGTGATCGACTTAGAAAAGTGGTGAAGCTGGTTTGGAGTGTGTGGCGTAGCCGGAAGTAGATAAACAGGTCTAGGGAGCCAACACTCCTTGTCTTTGGCTTGTAGAGCAGTTAGGAACGTGCCTTCTTTTAACAGGTCGCCCAATGATTAGATTTGCATTTTATCTGTCCATTGTAGGTAAATCTTTTCGGTAGTTAGGGGTATTCCAGGTATAAATCTTGCTGGAAGTAAAGGGGAAAACCTGGTTTGAATGTCATATTTTAGTGCGATTTTCTTCCAGATTGCATAGGTGACTTGTACAATATTAAGTGTATTGTGTGGGACCTGTAGCTGCCCGATGACGATTGCCTTAAGACGATAGGGAGTGGCCAGCGCTCTCTCGACCTGGACATGAGGTCTGATAAAGTGCGTAGTGTACCAATGTCTGAGAAACTGGGCTTATGCTGCCAGTAGAATCCAAAGTCGTCAGCAAATTCTTCGGTGTTTGCAGTCAGAACGAAAATGATTGATTTCTGAGAACTTGCCGAACTTGATTACCACTCATTATTGGGTTCAAGTTCTCTGCCGAGTTATTTATGAAGAGGGCCACGTCATCAGCATAGAGGGATATTATTAGTTTGTGGGGTCCGAGAGATACCCCTTTATCTGGGTGGTCTGTTCGTAGCTCCGAAGCCAGGGGTTCCATCACTAACATGAACAGTATGGCCAACAGTGGGCATCCTTGTCTCGTCCTTCTCTTCAGGTCTATGTTGGCAGATTTTGTGTTCCCCAGGATGTTATTGGATGTCGGGAGTTTGTATAAGAGCGCTATTAACTTTAGGAAATAGTTGCCTAGACCCATGCGTTTCAGTATGGCAAACAGGAAGGGCCATTCGATGGAGTCAAAAGCCTTTTCGGCATTGAGTAGCACCGCTGCTGCCTGGCACTCAGGGTCGATCACCTCCATGACTCCAAACATTCTTCTTATTCCAAATGTTGTGTTGCAGGCAGATACAAAGCCTGCCTGGTCAGCCAACACCAGGCCAGGCATCAGGGGGAGCAGCCTGGCAGTGAGGATTTTCGTGAATATTTTGTTGTCAAGATTAATTAACGAAATTGGTCTGTACGATGCGCAGTCTTCTTGGGGTTTTCCGGGTTTGTGTAGTAGGATGACGTTTGCTTTGCGTAGAGATGGCGTTAGTGTTCCGGTGGAAAGTGCCTCCTCGTAAGTTTGCAGAAGGAGTAGTGCCAGCATGTGAGCTAAGTGTTTATAGAATTCACCCGTTAAACAATCGGGCCCTGGGGCTTTGGTGTTAGGGAGCCCTTTGATTGCTTCTAGAATTTCTTCTAATGTGAGGGGCTCGTTGAGTGGCTCTTGCAGTGCAGTGGATACCCAATACAGTTCAATATTTTCGAGATAGTGGGCTAGGTCAGACGGATTGGTGGAGTAATTCTTATCATAGAGCTTTCGGTAGTATTTGGGAAAGGTCTCAGTAATCTCTTCTTCCGTGTATACTAGTATGCCATGTTGGTTTCGGATCCTTTCCACCAGGGTTGGTTTCCTTTCGGCAGCCACTAGTCGCACGAGGAGGGCCCCAGGTTTCTGACCTTCGCTGTATTGACGCACTTTATGGCCTCTGGCCAAGAATTTCACTTCTCTTTCTGCCTTCGTTTCAAAGTTTTCTAGCTCTTCTTTGAGGGCAGCTTGGGAGTGATGGTTGTTGGATGTTGCGAGATCCTGTTTGAGTTCTTTCAGCTTGGCTTTGCTCATGTCAAGTTCTCTTCTGATCAGCTTCAAAATTCCGTTTTCTTTTGTCAAGCACACACCCCCTCACGTAGCATTTCAGCATCTCCTAGAGTATACTGGCTGATGCAACAGAGCCTTGATTAGTTTCGATGAAGGTGTTTATTTCTGAACGCAGTTCTTCTGCAAAGACCTGGTCTTTTGGGGAGCCTGGTTTGAATCTCCAGTGTGACCCGCCCTTTCTATTGTCCATCGCTGTGAATTCCAAGGTAACGGCTGAGTGGTCTGAGAGGGTTCTTGGCAGGATTTGAGTTTGTCCCCAGCAAAACTGACTTTGAGAAGATACTAACAGATAGTCGAGCCGCGTGCTTGTGGACCCACGAATGAAAGGAGTATTTGCAGTTCTCCCAGTGCACGTGTCTCCAGATGTCAATGAGATTGTATGCATTACAGATCTCTGATCTGCATGCTTGCTTTGGAGGGGGGGGCTCGTCGCACCATGAGATTTGTCTTTTCGGGGGTCTAGTGGTGTGTTTAGATCTCCTCCCCAGATGATTGTGGCCGACTTTGCGCTCATGAGGTGTGTCATCACCCAGTCAAAATTGTTTGGGCCATAGGAGTTTCTAGGGCAATTCTTTCCCCTCTACGATCCCACGTACCATGAGGGTTCTGCCATCTGGCTCTTGGTCAGCTGAAATGAACTGGAACTTTGTCTTTTTGTTGATCAGGATAGCGACTCGTCTGGCAAAGGAAGAGTATGGTGAAAAATATCTGCGACAACCCCATTCTCGGGCCCAGCTATTTTCTGTGTTGGGTAGAAGGTGTCTCTTGTATTAGAGCCACATCAATCTTGCGTCTGAGGTATTGGGAGATTTTCTGTGTCTTAGTTGGCCGATTGCCTCCTCTAATGTTCCACGTGGCTAGATCGAATACAGCATGTAGTTCTTATCTTAACATTGATGTTCCTCATTGTCGTTTGTAGGTGTGATGATGAGCAGTAACCTTCCTTTGTCTGAAGTTTGTAGATGCTGGGATACCTGCTTTTCAGACAAAGGAAGGTTACTGCTCATCATCACACCTATAAACGACAATGAGGAACACCCCTATCCCTGGCTGGCCCAAACCAGCTACCACAAGAGCTTCGCTCTTGGGATCTATCGGCCAGGTGTAGGCAGTGTCTTGGGGGGAGGGGTTGCCTCTGTGCTGTGTTGTGCCTGGAAAAGTTGTATGGGTAGGAACAGAAAAAAAGGGGGAGTAGGGAGCACTTGGTTCGCTCACCTTGCCGTGCGGGATGGCCGGTGTGAAGTCAGTGCGGCGGCTGGTGTGTTCAGGAGGTCCTGTGTCGCGTTGTTATGTTGTCGGGCTGGGCCTTCTGGTGTTTGTTGACTGGGGCTGCCTCTGGGCCTTGTGTTCGCCTTCCGCTGTCGTCAGGTGCTCCAGACCACATTCGAGGGGGGGTGGGTCTGGAGCCGATAAGGCCAGCTCCCGCTCCTCCACTCGGGGCCCGCTGCCGGATTCCTCAACCCCTGCGAGTGGGTGGTACACTGGCCGGGACCCTGCCAGGGCTGCGGGGAGGACGAATCTGCAACCTCAGCGCGGCCTGAGCCCGGCGCGTGATATCCGTTGGCGGGTGCCGGTGGGGCTCAGAACCTGCAGGCTCGCAATGGGTACCGCCTCAAGGAGTTGTTGTTTCCTTCTCTGTCCGGGACAGTGCCTGCGACACCCCGATGGTGCGGCGCGGGCTCCGATGGGGGAGGGTTGCACGGTCAGGCCCTGTGCTCCCCTAGGGACCGCCAAAGTCTCTCTCGTAAGCGAGGGGCACTCTCCGGCACTGCTGCTGACATTTGGGAAGTGGGGATATGTTGGCGTTTCAATCCCCTTCTTATGGATTACTGGCATTCCGGAACATTATTTTTCCCAGGATTTATCAGGAGCTCTGTCAGAGCTCACAGAGAAGCCGCCATCATGGTTGGCTCTCTAGCGCCCTCTGGCTGGGACCTGTTTAAACAAAGGGGACTCAGACGCCATCTTGAAAAACATGGCTCCCGCGATTGAACGCTACCGGTGTTCGCGGTCAGGAACAATCATGGTAGTTCATTGTAAAACCACTGCCACCAGCCATTTTGAGAGGAAAGGGTAGCATTTGACAGCTACACGAGCTTCTAGACACAAGGGGATAACAGGTAACCCCTCCAGCACTCTGTAGTAAGATAGGGTGTGCTGGGTCTAGGAATTTGAAAAGGTTTCCCTGTGCCACTGCACGGAGGGTGCTGTTTGACACACATGAAAAGATGATGCTTATGGAGTTGGTTGGACACCATAATTCAAAAAAACACAGAAAACACATTCAATCGAAAAGTTCGAAGTCCCAAAGTTTAGCAAATGAAATGGCGGGCTCTAAGGTGGGAGGAATTGGCACATTTTGAGAATTCTCCCTAACATTCAAACAGAGATCCTCCCTGAAGGAACCAGGAGTAGCTGGGCCCATGGTCACGAGCCAACCGAAGCAGTAAAGGACGGGGGGCTTATCCGTCAGCATCGACATTCCAGGGAGATCTGCCGTGTCGAAGCGCCAGCTGGTCGAGAGACCTGGATAGCATGGTATGTGACACCCGAAAAGCAGGAAAAGCAGGAAGCTGCTACAGAGTCACCACAGAGCTTGGACTTAGGAGGAGGTATACGAACAAGGACAAGAAACCCAGAAGCAGTCGAGGGAGACTGGTTAACAACCAGAGGAGGGTTGGGAGACTTGCTGGAAACCCTGAGGGACCATACCGCACCACAGTGGGGCAACAGTCTGGACCTGCATTCAAGAATGAGGGGCATCCAGAGTCATCTTGGTGGCAATTCTCAGCAGATTGGGAGACCAGGGCTACCTAGACCATGTGTGAAGGAAAGGAAACAAATACCAAAGGGGTCTGGGACCCGACAGAAGGAAATCAAAGGAGACCCAAGAGAAAGAAACCAAAGGGGTCTGGGAGACCCGAGAGAAAGAAACCAAAGAGGTCTGGGGAGACAGACAAAAAAAAAAGAATACCTGGCAGGATAGTGAACCGGGTACAATTAATCGAGAATCAAGAAGGGTTTGGGATGCACACCTAATAATGAATTGCCTCGAAAACCATGGTCATAGTCACAGTACCTGGCAGGATAGTGAACCAGGTGGTAAGAATAGGCAGGGGAATGGAGACATAACCCCTGGTGAACAATGTGAAAGGAGCCAAGAGAAGGGAGTCGATCTCTTGGCATTGTCAAGAGAAGACAGACCCTTGTCCTGGCACTGGGAAAACAAATGAGGAACCCGAGAAATGTCAGGGGGAAGAAGTCATCCCCCACAACACTGAAGATGTGAGACCTTTTGTTCTATGTGCCTTACTGAAACCTCAAATCCAAGGTGCCTTTTTGAGACTTTTTGATTAGTATCTTTTGAGAAGAACTTTTCATTTCCATCACCCAGAGGTGAATCTTTGGCTATCATCCAAGAGAAGTAAGCCATTCTTCTGGGCCAAGAAAACCACCCCTTTTCCTAAGTTGAGCTTATAGTGTAAGGGTTGGAAGGTGATTTTTGGACAAAGGACAGTGAACTCTGCTTTAGACGGACATCCTGACAGATTTCTTAGTATTTAGTGGAGGCAGGGAAATGCCCCTTACAACTAGGTTCAGACAGGGGCTTCTCTTGTTGTCTCGCCAATAAAACTATGTAGCCAAAAGCATGCCACATGTGTGTTGGTCTCCTACTTCTACACCCTTACAAGACAGTGAAAGTCTGACAGCAACAGGAATGTTGGCCTCATCCAAAAAGTTATCTATCCCATCGAGATGAGGAAAGGAGGCTTGACTAAATGAGCCTAGACTCAAATGCCACACCTAAGTGATTAAGTATTGGCAACCAGGAAAATCGTCCAAGTGTGATCAGACTCAAAAGGCATAAACAAATGCTCAAACTAAGCGACCGTCAAAAACATTAGAAACAGGTTAAAAACTAACCGATGAGGTGGAAACTGTTTAGTTAACCTCAAAATGTAGCCCCTGACCAGGGTATAGGAGAAAAAAAAAAATCTGCTTGCACCAGGGGTGTAAAAGCTAGAGTAAGGGACCCTCGTGCGTGAGCACGCGAGGGTCCCTTCGCTACTTAATGAAAAACAAACTCACCGCTGGTGCAAAGAGTGCCTGTTAACCTTTAAACTATGGGTTTTCCCCCCCAGTGCCAAGGCCTTTTTTGGCGATTTCGGTATTTCACCATTCAAAGTCTTCTAACATTTTCTCCTTTATTAACCCCTTAAGTGCCAAGGACGAGCTATCTCGTCCTTGGCAATGGGGAGGTTTGTTTGTTTATTCATGTATATTGCGCGCCAGACCCGAAGGTATGAGGGCGCATGAGCCACAAGGTTATTCTCAGCTTGGTTACAGTGCTGTACAGTGTGTACATAGGTTGATACAGTTGCGATGTATCCAGTAATATACCAGCAGGGTTTTGTGAGTTTTTGTATAAAAGGGGCAAACGCAGATTACACTAAACCTATGAGCTGCGTAACTAAATAATTAAAAGCAAAACATATAAAGTCCTTTAAATATAAAAAATATAAAAGTCTTAAAGATACAAAGTCTATACAGTGCACTGTATTAAAAACTATATCTAAAGATCTTACTTGCAAGACAACCTGGACAGGACTGTCTCCAGGTCTTGGCTGCTGCTGGTATCTAGGGTAATCCCAAGGACGAGATACCTCGCCTTTGCACTTAAGGGGTTAACAGTTGGTAAACACTTCAAAAGGGTTTCAGGCACACCGCTCTGCACCTTTTCATCACCGCAGCCCGGGCCTTCTTGCTGGTGCTCCCCTGACTAGCTTGTTAGCTTTGCTGCCCACCAGGTGGCCTACAATCATCGATGGGGCATGGACGCATCCAGTTCTGACGCTCCCCATAGTAGGGGAGAATCCAATGTGTTTTTAACCCTCCTGTGGCTGAATGTAAGAAAAGGGCCACCCCCTTTCAGGTGGCTCATTTGGACTCCCTCAGCCACACCTGGCAGACGCAACTCAATTGGAAGGAGTTGTGTGGGGCTCCCCACGTTGCCTCTGTGTGCTGGGCTGCATCCGACATACACAGCCCAGTCCATGTAAAGACTTTGTGGCCCCCACAGTCTGTTGCTGCTGCCGTTTCCCACTGCCAGGACCATTATAGAGAGTGTCTGCTGCTGTAGTCCACTACCAGGACCATTATAGAGAGTGTCTGCTGCTGTAGTCCACTACCAGGACCATCGCTTGAGAAAGCATCTAGATACCAGCAGCAGCCAAGACCTGGAGACAATCCTGGCCAGGTTGTCTTGCAAGTAAGGTCTTTAGATATAGTTTTTAATACAGTGCACTGTATAGACTTTGTATCTTTAAGACTTTTATATTTAAAGGACTTCATAGGTTTTGCTTTTAATTATTTAGTTACGCCGCTGCTAGGTTTAGTGTAATCTGTGTTTGCCCCTTTTATACAAAAACTCACAAAACCCTGCTGGTATACCAGCAAAGTATATAAGTCAACTTTTAACAACTAAAAAGAACTGTACACCAGCATTCCTTTTGTCTGCCTTTCCTTCTGTGCTCCAGTTACTCCAACCTTTGGTTTTCTCCTGAGGGCTATATTTGGGGAACCTGCCTGCCCTTACCTCCTGGTATTCCCTAACCTTACCACTTTCATAGTGAGGCAAACAGGGGTGATCTTGAACCCAGGAGAGCGGGTTTGGAGACAGGTAAGAGGTGGGACAAGTTACAAGTGAAGGTTTAAGCTGTATATTGTGTGCCCGTCTATACCTGTCTCACAATAAGGTGCACTAAACGATCACTGGGCTACAACGGTAAAAACAGTACCTGGTTTGCAAGCCTACTTAAAGACAATAGGAGCCAAGTACCCATTAACCATGTCATTTTCAGGAGCCAAGAGAAAATCAAGAACGAAAGAGGTTGGTCAAATCAAAGGAGCCAAGACCCTTCCCAACAACACCAGCCAGAGAACTTACACACCCTCAGCTGTAAATTGACTTGGTAGCCGGCCTCCTGTACTAAAAGAACACATCCAGGAACCTAGAAAGATTCTACTCCTTGTACCTCAGCCTTTCAGCAGCCAAGCATTAAGGCTAAGACACTGCCACTGCCTAGGCTGAAGTGGAAGACCTTGCATTCTGGACGGATTTGAAAATCCACTCTTTTGGGATGTGCCAAGTGTGACAGGTGGATATATTCAGAGATCTAGCATGAAGACAGGAATCAGGAACACACAAAAGAGATTCAAATTCCGATTTGCAATCGATACCTCCCCCGGAGCTCACTGTGGTGTAAGATTCCCTGAGCAGAACAACTCGCACTTCTGTTAGATACAGGAGAGGGAGGAAGTTGTCCATCCACATACAGCACCTGGACAGTTCCCAAATGTGGGAGACCAACAAACGTCTGCACAGGGCATCTGTGACAACCTTCATGCTCTCGGGCAGAGGTGCTGCTGACAGACTTCTTTCCCCTCTAGAGCCACAACCATATTTCCTCCCTGCACACAGGCAGCAACCCCACATCAATGTTTGATGAGGTCATGCATGATCACAATGCTGTCCGTCAGAATCTAAACACACCTGTCAGACAGGGAGGAAAGAAAAGCCACAAGTTCCCAAGAGGATGGTGCACAGATATAGCAGTTTGAAAGGCTTGCACCGCCACAGAGGAGTCACTTGCTTCTCACTCTAAGATTGTCCAGGTGGGCAACCCAGCCCTTCAAAGAGGTATCAGGGTCTACTGCTGACTGTAGCCAAGATTGCCAAAAGGCACCCCACCAATCATTAGCAAGTTCTCTTTGGGGCCCACCACAGGGAGTCCCTATTACACATTGTTAAAGACCGGCAAAAGATCTGACATGTTACCTCTGAAAGGAGATCATTGACAGCGTGGTAGCAAGTGGAACAATCTCTGGCAACAGAAGTGCGCATGAGGCCATAAGACCCAATACAGAGAAAGGTAGCGAAAGGGACTTGCACAGCTACACCATCGGAGAATGTTGACAACTCAGTTGTCAGACAGCAAGGCCCAGCTCGAGCGAGTGTCTAGAACCCACGCCCCAAGTCACAAAAAATGATCTAAGTGTCTGGGAGGGTGTGATGATTAGACCAACCCCACTCTTCTTTTTGGGTCAGGGAGAGACTAGGTAGCAGGCAGGTTTGTCGAGAGGCAGCCAAGGTGGCAGGGCCTAAAGGTGAATTCTAGATTTTGGCGATTTCCACAAACAATATTCTGGGAATTGAAGTAACAAATGAGAAATTAGGTTGCGTTGCAAAAAGCTTGCATATTGCAAAACTCGGGTGCGAGAGGTAGGAAAGGCAGAGGAGAGTAATGTAGTGAGGGCTTGTGGGAAAGCATCTTGCAATTATTGGTAGGCCTTAGGTGGGGGTCTGACGGAAAGAGGGGGAGTGGAGGTGTTTGGAGGCTGGATTCCCCCTTTATGGCATGTGTGAAAGTTGTGAGCCATACCCATTTTCAAACAATTTTTCTGCTTATCAAGGACTTAAGAGTTGGATTCCAGACACATCCATAAGGTATCCCAAATTTTGTATTTAAGGAGTGGGCAGCCCCAATGGGACTACAGGTCTTTTTCTGCTGTCACTTTAAGTATGCATTCAGAAAGAATCTACTGAGGCCACAAAAAGAAGCGGTTACTACCTGTAATAGGATTTGTCATATCACTGACAGATTTACATTTGCTGCATAATCCAGAAATCTAGTTATTGGGCGTGAAAGTAGCATTTTGTTTTCCTCCAAGTGAAAAGTATGGGCTTCGAAAATGGTCATGTCAGAAAAGACACTCCATTTAACCCAAAGCTTGCATGTCAATGCAATTTTCATATTTGAGTCCGAAATTGCACAATAAATCTACCCACATAAGGAGCAATGAAAGCACTTGATGGTACAAAAACAGATAAAAAAAAACATGATTTAACCACAGTAATCATGGATGGCAGTAAGGAATTTAGAAGGAATGCCTCACAAAATGAATCAGTTACAAACTACACACTGTACACGCATGCCAAGAAAATGAAAACATGGTGGACTTCAATCTATAGAAGGTTTGTGTTTGGCATATGGTTCGTGTAAGGGCACTTACCCAGATATCACATTTTCCAGGGAAGAACCTCTCGGGGATGCGAGCTGCATACAGTAAGGCCCCCGTTATATACAGAGTGGCCATGAGAAACAGCCAGCCAACCTGACCCATTGTAGCAGCCTTCAAGAAACCCTCAGCGATGACAAAGTGCAGAGTAGGGATGATGCCGCTGAGGCCCAGTCCAATAAAAACTCCTAGTGAAGCAACCCAAACAAAACTAACACATTAGAGGATTTTCTTGAGCAAAGGTCCACAGAAATGCAAACATTTCATTAACAGGGAGACACAAAAGGCCATTAGTGTAACAGTGTTATCACTGATACAGATTGACCCTTAATAGACACCCACACCTAAAAAAGGAAAGATTGAAAAAATTTAAATGAAGTCCTCTTTCGATACAACAAAAATAAAAGTACAATAGCTTTGCTGGGACTCTGCCATGTTCTTCAGGCAGGAAACAGAGTGTTGGAAACCAGTTATGCAGTCTTCGGGTTTCCTTTCTGCATACTTCTTGGGCTATGGATGTCTACCTTTATTTATTGTGCATTTGTTAGGGGCTTATACAACAAGCAAAATGCGTTTCAAAGCACCCACAGGGCAACAAGGAGGGAACATGGGATAGAAAACAATTAATACACTGGAGGATAAATACAAACCTACTAGGCATTGTGAGCATTCAGAGCGTGCAATTCCAGACAGGAGAGGGGAAGAGGAAGAAGGGGGAAAGTGCTGGAGTGCCCATGCTCATGAGTGAGCAGCAGGTGTAAGTGTGCCCAGTGTAGGAAGTGCTAGGGAATGTTCATCTGTACAAAATAAATAAATGTGCAAGTGCAGGCCTACAGTGGCAAAGGCCAATAGGTGCAAAGGCCAGTAGGTGCCAAGGCAAGTCCTGTGTGTAGGCAGAGGCTGCAGGCGATTGGGTGTGGGAGGCCAGAGCCCCGAAGGACACACAAGGGCCCTGGTCACCAATCACGGAGACTGAGATTACCAGAGGAAGAAAAAAGGTAAGGAGGAGGTGAGAAGGAAAGTCTTAAAGCGCTTCCAGAATTTGATGAGGTTCAGCTCAAGACGAAGAGGAAGGAGGAGGCTGTTTCATAAGAGGGAACCAGCTGAGGCAAGAGAGTGGCCTATGGCCTTCTGTTTAGCAAAACGCTTCAAACACAAAGTTGGTACCCGGGGAACATAGGTCTAGAGGGAGCGTCTTTAGTAAGCGCAAGTTGCAGATAGCGTGGTCCCTGGCCTCAGACAGCCTTATGGATGATGCAGAGGGATTTGAACTTGATCCGTGCAGCAACCGGGAGCCAGCGAAGAGTTTTTAGGGCAGGAGAGATGTGGTCCCTGGGCTTTTAAACATACAATTCCTATACTGATTACTCCTCATCCTCTGTTCTTCAGAAACTACAGAGGATGTGCGTTTCATCATGTACAATTTCTATTTACGAGGTTGTGCAGATCAGCAAGCAATTGGGGGCTATGAAGAATGCTTTCATCTCCACACCCTTGGCAATAAAATTATCTTTTTACCAAGCAAACACATTCCAAGTTATAAGCTACTAGCAAGTCATAAAAAGTCAACCTCCACCTCAATTCTACATATACATAAAGCACACCAATCATTAATCAGCAAGTGTCAATTATCACTATCAAATGACTAGTTGCGAGTGCACATTGTGAGCCCTGTTTACACAAAAATTAATAAGACCCTGCCTTCTTAAAGCAATTTCTAAATGTTATGAAATGAGGGTTGTAGACATAGGCAAATTCCTTCTGCCAGTAGTATTAAGTTACCAGTTGACTCAGTGTCATGGCACGGCCGGTAGCAGCCATGGTTGCCTTCAAGCAAAAACATCTGCCTACTACCACAAGTTTAGCGACGCGGTCATGGCAGACATTCAGATCTCCACTCAGCTCTGTCACAGCCCATCCATGTTCAGTGATGTGATTTTCCCATTTGTCAAGAGGAGCACAAGGCAAAAACAAAGTAGCTTTGTTTCGAAAGATTCCTCAGCAGGGCGTGAAAATGACTACTTGTAACTTCACATAAATTGAGCTTTGCGTCAGGACTGAACAAAATACTATTCACCAAAAGGTACGTTAGCTCTTTAAACTTTCTGTGAATTAAACGTCAATTAATGTTACATGTTTAAAGTAAAAGTACCATCTATGAGGATCTAACTAGGGCTTCATGCAGACGGACCAGTTGCAGTTCTTTTTGTCACTCTTATTTCCACTAATCAAGGGTCACAGCTGGTGCAATGGGTCAGTTAGATGAGTGGATTCTTGCATATGTTGGAACTCCCACAAATCCTAAACTGGTTGTGTTGAACAGCACAGTGGAACAGAATTCTTTAAGCTCCTCTTCATTGTCTGCATTTATTCTTCAATGAGTTAATTTCAAAATGTATGCTCTATTGTCTTCTATTGACTACAGTGATCTAGGTCAATCCATAAGCAGTTCTCTGCCGCTTATGAATTGACAATTCCCTGCTACTTTTACATTTAGGAATAAGGAAATAAGTTTGCCTCTGCAGCCTTGGAAATTACTATACATTAAATGTTGGTTATGAACTGTTTAGCACGAAGACCTAAATAAACATAAGACATTATTACCATTAACCTTTAGATATGATCTCTGCCCAGAACTACCTGAAACCGTTGAGGGTAATGTAGTCCTCTCACTTAATAGTAGGATCGAGCAACTGTGGGTTGAGCCATTATTGGGGCCAAAGTTATTAATTCAAACTCTTTTTAGGTACATTTATTCCAACCCAGGCACTACAGCATCCAGCGGCCAGAGCAAAATAGCTTCCAGGATACCAAAACTCAAAGTTACTTTGCATAGTAACCAACTTACTTCTAGTGCATAGTCCCATTTCATCCATTCTGTATGGGCGTCCCTTCCCAGGGACGGGACCGGAAACTTTTTTCTTCCCAAAAAGCGCATTTCCCCTTTAAATGTGTAGGCGTGGTTACTGGCGGGACCATGCTGCCATAGCCCCACCCTTTGGCACCTGGCCTCCGTCCCCTTGTACGTGCCAGGTGTCTATACTAGCCCACTCTATTCATAGTAGGGGGAAGACGGAGGGAGGAAAAGGGACTATGAACTAGGAGTAGGTTAGTCAATATGGAGTGTAACTTTTAATTACTCCTGCATCCCATCCCGTTTCCTCCATACTGTATCGGTGAATACAACCGATCACACACTAAGCGAGAAACGATATTGATCACTTTGCAAACAAATTCTCGAGGACAGTGTTGTAATGATGAAACCTTGGAGGCAACGAACAAGTTACTCTTACCGGTAACGTTCTTTCGATGGGATGGTCCGACGACGTATTCCATATCTATGACAGGTAATCACCACAGCTGTGCTGCTTCGGAAAATTTTCGACGTCAGCATCAATGACATCGATACGCTGTCCTCGAGGGCCTCTGACGAGCCGACGTCACCGGATGTTATAAGTAGGACGCATGACGCCCGTAGCCTCAGTTATAGTTTTTTCCTAGAACGTGTGGCACCAATCGTCTGCCAGTATGACCACAGAAAGCCTTGTGGAAACGTAAGCTGCAATCGCATAAGAAATTCTGTAGCGGGGCAGGTAGGGAGGGAGCGATATGGAATATGTCGTCGGACCATCCCATCAAAAGAACGTTACCAGGTAAGAGAGTAACTTGTTCTTCGAGGGGATTGGGTCCTCTGACGTATTCCATATCTTTGACAGACTCCCAAAGCAGTACCAACGTATGGAGGAGGGAAAATAATTTAGAATATAGAAATTTAGAATGCCCAATTAAATTGCAGAGTAAAGGACCGCCTTGCCAACGAGACAATTCCACAGAGTGTGAGTGAAACATGCTAAGGCACACACGGAGTTGGCTGCCTGCAAAGCCATACCCCCTGAAGAAAACACTTTCTTCGCCCAGCCATCAAAACGTTTGTCGTCCCTATCAGGAGGGTTGGTAGGGTACAACGCCTGTTTTGCTGGGGCTGTAGCCGCCTGCACCACCAAACTCTCCGGAGTGGGGTTCGTAGTCAAGTAGCTGGGGTCGCTACTGGCTGGACGATATTTCTTCGGCAAAGACTTGCTCACTGCCGGGAGACTCTCCGGAGCAGTCCAAGCCACTGCCACCCTTCTCTGCAAGGACATATGGAAAGGCAGTGCCGGGTCAGTTGGTGGCACTTGGTCAAGGATATCCGTCGGGTCATCCTGCAGAAAATCCACTGGTGGCACAGACCACCCCAAGTATTCAGTTATCTTCGACATAAGGCGCCGGTAAGAGGACTCGGCGTGGGTGCCAGGCACAGGCCTACCGAACTCCACCTCCGGAGAGGTGTCCAAACCACTGGCGTCTTGCAACGACTGACACAGGTCTTCAAGCTGGCTATGACCAGACAGAATCTCGTCAGGTACCTCAACAGGAACCAAACCTCCTTCCTCAGACCCTTCTTCCACCTCAGTGATATAATCCAGAGGCTGGAATGGGGGCACAGAAAAAGGGACAAAGACATTTTTAGACTTGGCCAGATCCTTTCTAGGAGGGTTCCACTGTGCCACGGGGTACCTCCGACAAAGTAGCCTTGAAAGGCGTTGAGTGCGTTGATGGAATCAGCGTTGAGCGTGGTGCCGACGGCTTCGACACAGTCCTCGAGGGTGGAGCCCCGAGCATGTCCTTCGACCGCCTGGGTGCCTATGGCTTCCTCGGAGGCGAAGCCTCGAGAGAGAGTCCCTCGACGACCTCGGCGCCGAAGGCATCGATGTCTTCTTCGAAGACCTCACAGGCTCTGACGGTCTCGAGGGAGTCTAGGACCGGGACCTGGAGCGGGCATGTCTAGAGGGATCCACCTTGTCCGATCGAGACCTCGAAGGTGCTCGATGATCGCGCCGACCACCCAAGCCTGAAGGTGTGCGAGTGGCGGGTCTAGCACGGCCACAGCTGGCGTCTTTCGACAGCGCAGACGGAACGGAGCCCTGCGACTGAAAAATCACCATCTCCCGCCGAAATTAATCCCATTCCGCAGGAGTGGAATGCTTGTTGGGACAAGTAACCAGCCAACGGGCGGAGCCCTCGGACGGGGAAGACTATCGTTGACGGCGCTTCTGTGAGTGCCTCGCAGAGGCAGAGGAATGGTGGTACCTACTCCGGGACCGAGACCCCCCCCCGGACCAACGACGACGATGCGGAGAGTCGCCCCTCGGTTGAAAGCCACATGGATCTCAACTTCCGAGGCATGGCCACCTTATCGACAGAAAGCTTCTTTTTACGCTCCCGCAAGGCCTTCGACCTAAGCGACTGGCAGTCTACACAATCATCCGTGTCGTGGCCCTCCCACCACCAAGGCTACATCATTCCCATTCCCTGGGTGGAACATTCAGTCAAAAACTAACATGTCCCATACCCCAAGCATTCCATCGTGACCTCACACAGACTCAAGCAACCTCTCATGACATCAGCCTAGGGGAGAGGCACGATAAAACACACATCTTGTCCAAATTGGGCATCTGTCCTGGCACTATTGCAAAAGGCAGATGGTGGGGGCCTTGCTAATGACCTGCCATGGCACTTGTCTGAAAGCTACAGCCGTTGCTTTGAGCCCTGCAGCATGAGCATGCATATTTTGGGGGCATGACCTTTTCTGCAATTTATAGGACTTTGTGATGGCCTCCACCATCCACTGCGCTATTGACACTTTAGAGGCTTGTACTTCGGGAGCCAAACCGCTGAGTGTGACTACAAGGGATTCTAACTGCTTTGTCCCGTCAAGGTAGAACTTAAGCGTTCTCCTGGCATATAGGCAGTGAACGCTTTCTCTGCCTCCGAAGTAGGATCCAGAAAGAAGGTTGGGAGGATGATCCCCTCTCATTGATGTGAAATGACGAGACTACTTTAGGTGATAACCACTTTGTCCTTGTGGAAGACCGTAAAGGGTTCAGAAAACACCAGAGCCTGGAATTCGCCAATGCGTCTAGCTGGAGTCAAAATCAGTAAGAATTATCTTAAGAGTGACACACTTTATGTTGGCAGTAGCCATGGGCCCAAACAGCTTGTGCACCAACGTAGCAATCGCCACATTGACATCCCACACAGGGGGAGGTCTCTTGGCTAGGGGAAAAGCCTGGTTAACCCCTGCAGATGTGTTTTTACTACTGGGTTAGACGAGGAAAAGAACTGTTCTTCCATATCCCTCTATGCGCCGATGGCTGACAGGTAAGTGCAGCATCTGTCGACTTGCATGCCAGTGCTGGCTTGGAAACTACATAACATATTGAGCGCGCAGACCACCGGATCTACCCACATATCCTTGGCCCAGATGCAGAATCTTGTCCACTTGCTTTTGTACTGAAGTCTAGTAGACTCCTTCCTTGCCATTTGAATAATATCCATGTTGGACTGTGACAGTGCCAGGCTCTACATTTTCAGTTGCTCAGGTACCAGGCTGAGAGGGTTAGGGATTTGGGCTGCAGGTGGACGGCTGCTCCCCCTTTTGGTGGAGATGCACAAGTCCCATCGAGTGCAATAGGATTGGGACCCTGCACTGCCAACCTCACCAGGTCAGAGTACCAGATCCTTGGCGGGCAGTCCAGAACCACCAGTATCATGGAACACTGAATCACATCATAAAACATTCTCAACATCCTCTGTATCAATGGTGTTGGTGGAAAAGCTAAACACCACAGGTTGCTCCAGGAGATTTGGAGTGCATCCCCTTAGTGACGTCCTGCCCTTCCCCATACAAGAGGCAAAATTACCATATTTGGCATTGCTCTTTGTACCAAAAAGGTCCATGTCCGGATAACCCCAGTTTTTGACCAGGGACTGAGGGACTGGGAGTCCAGCTTGCATTCGTAATTGTCTGTCTGGAGCCTGCCGAGCCTGTAGGCCTACTTGTTGCTCTCCCCTTGCAGGTGGACAGCGTTTATATGGATGCCCTGCCTCAGAGCCCATTCCCAGAACTGAACAGTCAGGTTGTACAGAGCTAGAGACCTTGAACACCCCTGCTTGCTGAGATAAAGCATCGAGGTGGTATGGTCTGTCCTGATGAGCACTACATTGTCTTTGAAGAGTGGTAGGAATGCCCTTAAGGCCACTTGTATAGCTGTCTATTCCAACACATTTATGTGTTCTTCTTGCTGTTGGTGAGACCACAGGCCATGAACTGTAAAGGTGTCTAGCGTGCCCTCCTCACACCCAGCCGTCCAATGAGGAGCCTATCATAATGACCGCCCCCACTTAGAGATGTTTTCCTGTTGCCTTCACCAAACCAAATCCGGTCTGACGCGATGCGTATAGAAACCCTGTCCGTCTGAGAGCCCTTCACCAGGTGCCAGCCTGCTGCTAAATGCAACTGCAGCCTTCTCATTTTCAACCTAGCGTAGGGAACGGCCAGAATGCATGCTCCCATAAGGCCCAGCAGGTGCTGATACCACAAAGCTGACAGTGACTCTGTTCAGGGAGCATCTGGTAGCTCAGAATAACGCCTTGACTCGTTTTCTTGTCGGGAAGATCCTCTGCCTTATGGTGTCCCTTGTCAGGCCCAGAAAGATCAAGGACTGTGTAGGGATGAACTCTGACTTGGCCTGATGCACTGAAAACCCCAGCTGTTATAGGAGATCCAGGAGGGTCCTCAAAAAGCTGTGGTTCGCCTCCCTCTAGCTGCCAGTTGTCTAAATAGGGGTAGACGTGGTGACCGCTGGCTCTCAGGAGTGCCGCTACAGTGTTAATTATTCTCATGAAAACTTGTGTAGCCAGGTTGAGACCGAAGGGCAGCACTCAGTATTGGAATGGATGTCCCATGTGTGTGAACCGCAGAAACTGCCTGTGTGGCTGCCAAATCGGAACATGCAGGTAAGCATCCTTTAGGTCCAGGGAGCACATTCAGTCCCCCTGCCAGAGACTCTCCACGATCTGAATAGTGGTGATCATCTTGAACTTTTGAGTGGGAGAAACCGGGTCAGAAAAGAAAGTTTGAGAACCACACTCAGGCCAGCCTTGTTTTTTTTTGGGACGGCAAACATTCTAGAATAGTAACCAGAGCCCTTTTGAACCGCTTGGATCTGGAGAAGAGGACTTATGCCAAGAGAGTCAGAGACCCCATTTGTAGCAGGGGAGGAGAGACTGGGTTTGGAGAAGATATCCAAAGTCAACCTCCTGAAGTCACTGAAAGAACCCAGGGGTCTTTTACAAAGGATTGCCAATGCCACTCGTGGAGAGCCAGTCTGCCCCTAATGGAGAGGGATAGACCCGGACGACACCCTCATTGGTGTTTGGTGGTCAGAAGCCAAGTTAGGAGAGAGGGACTGGTAAAACCCCTTGTGCATAGTCCACCGTTTATCCCCGTCATGGATTCGATGATCTATAAAGGTTGTCGATCCTGGCGATCTTGGAATTCCCAGAAGACACCCAAAGGCATTTTACGGTGGTCTGAATGCCTTTGCGGGCTAAAGGGCCTTGAAGTTGGCTTGGTGAGGATTGCCAGGGACTTCGCAGTAAGAGAACAGTTTTTTTCTTATTCAGCTCCTCTGTGGATCTCTCAGCACCTTCAAAGTGAGGTCTAACATTCTCTCTTGTACGTTGAATATAGTAAAGTGTAACCATGCGGCCCTTCAAATGACTGTCGCCACACAGACACTTCTGGCTGCTGTATATATGCGCTCCACTGTGGGCTCAAGCAGGTTTTGTGCAACCACTTTGGCCTCTGCCAATCCAGCCCTGAAGGCTGCCTGCCTGTGCCTTGGTAAATCTGGCAAAAAGTGGTCTACTTCGCCCCACAGCCTCTTGTTGGCTGCAGCCAAGAGGGCATCAGCGTTAGCCTGCGTGAGGCGCAAGCCCGCTTTTGCATAAACCTTTCTGCTGTAGGCTTTTAGCTACTTGTCCCCCTTGCTGAGGTGGTTGCGGAGGCCCCCAAGGTTTGTGAATTAGTGTACAATGAGGCCACTGTGATGACCGATGAGCAAGGCTAGGGTTGAGAGGACAGAAGAATAACCTTCCCTTCCACCTGCCTGTACTTTGAGTGTAGGCACTTGTTGACTAGGTGAGCCGAGTGTGGTTTCAGCCAGCTCTTCACAGCCAGAGCAGAAACATCCTTTTGCATAGGAATGTCAGACCTGCTGTGTGCCCTGAGGGCCAATACCTCTGCCAGTACCCCTGTTTCTGGTTGTTCTCATAGGGGTCCGAGGCACTCCGAAGAACTCTGATAGCCCCTCCATGCAGTCATGGAAGGCTTTGATGGTTGCTGAGATCTCGAGGTCTTCTTCCTCATCCATGTCATTTTCTCCCTGCACTGCGTCTGTTGCCCGGGGAGTGTCCTGCTGTACACCTGGGTCTGGCGCCGGGGTAGTAGTCAATGGGGTGGTTGAAGGTTGCTCACTTTCGGTTGTTTGGGTACCGGCCAAAACACCTACCTCTACATGAGTGGGAGCCAGGGCGGGAAGTGCCAGAGGAGGTACTAGCTCCTGTGTTGGCGCTGGCAGGGGTTGAGGAATCACCTCCTTAACCAAGGACTTTAGGAGGCCTGTCATTTGAGGGGACTTCATGAGCCCGATACAGTGCTCAAAGAAGGAATTTTCACACCAAGGAGGTGGAGGGGCCACACTTGCTGAAAACCTGTTGAGGAGGTGCAGCCCTGTACAGGGTGGGACTCTTCTGTGTGTACCGCAGGGTAGTGGACATGAGCGGATATGAAGTACACCATTGCACCTGTGCCGCCGAACATTCCACCCTGGTTGTAAAGTCTGGTCCCCATGGGGTTGAAGGATGCTCCGAGGAGCTGCCCGGGGCTAGGCTAGCACGGTCCTTCGGTGCAACGTCATGATACCCGGGGCCATCTTTTCACTGGCCGCCATCTTAGGTACAGGGTTTTGGTGAGGAATGCGCAGGAATGTATAGTCCGGCATGGGGGCTGCAACCCTAGATGCCGAAGGGCCCTTGAGCTGGGTTCTGTGTTGGGAATGACCTTGGGAGAGATCTCAGTAGGTGTACTGCCCTCAGGCTTGCACCCGGTAGTCAAAGTATAAGAAGAATGTAAAAGTGTCCCCTCTGACCTAGACTCGGTGGCAGAGCAAGACTGCCCCTCGGGACGAGTCTCGGTACCAAAGCAATGTCACACTTCAGCCCCTTTCTCTGGAGGGCCTAAAGGCTTCTCCATCATGGGACCGGTAGCTTTAGCAGCCTTGAGATCTGGCCCATTGCAAGGGTCCTTAGAACACATCCTGCACGGGGGATGTCTCGGGAAAGAAGTCCCGCTTGTGAAGTGGCTTGGTAAAGAAAGATGAAGAAGCACTTACCTTAGCTGCCTTGTTCTTATGACGTACTAAGTCCTTAAGGTGTTCTGGGGGCGAGGCAGCGAAGATCTCCCTCCAGCGTGCCAACTGGTACTTGGCAGGCCACCTGTGACCCGCAACAAGGCCCTGGAGGCAGAGGGGGTGTGTATCTGGCGTGGGAAAGCAACTGTCACAGGCAGAGCACCTGCTAAACCCTGCTTGAGCTGGCAGGCGCGGGGAGGGAGGCGAGGCACCGTGGGCCAGTAGAAATACTGAAAAAGTACAGTGGGGAAAGCTGAAAAACAACAAACTTCTTAAAGCTTGCTGGAAAAAGGTCTGATCCGGTCAGCGTGGAAAAGGAGACTGAGGCCAGAGGGTGGGCTATGGCCACGTGGTCACGCCCGTAACCGCACCTGTACATTTAAAAGGGGGGATGCGCTTTATTGGTAGAAAAAAAGGTTCTAGTCCCGTCCCTGGGGAGGGACGCCCATACATTATGGATGAAAGGGGATGGGATTGGGACGTAAGAGCAAGGGGCACAAAACTCATCCACCTCATGGAGAGGTGAATGGCTTTCAATAAGGAGAAACATTAAAAGTGAAATTTGTTGATTACCCTGGTTAATAGATAAGTTGTGTCTGATCTACTGCATGAACCTACGCAATCTGAGGATTCAGCATACTAGAGTATAGGAACATCTTTTGCTTTCTTTATCGCTAGGCTTTGGACTTAAAAGCTTTTACGCACAACCATCTGCATTTCAGAAATGCTGTTAAAAAAAAAAAAAAAAACACTGGTTAATTTAGGCTTCACGAATCATTGTTTGGACTCCCTACCTAGTTTGGAGTGCTGCATAAATATTGAACTGGAAGGAATTGCATTAGATCTCTTAAGTACTAGAAACTATACCTTTATGCACGAATGCAGAAAAGGCAGATAAATGCAGCTGCTCGGACTGTGTTTCAGGCCTTCTGAGTATCCGCAATCTTTAGGGGATGCGTGGCATACTCTAAAATTGAGGCGCTGTTAATAAATATATATATTTATGTTGCACAAGTTCCAACACAACAAAACATTCAAGAAAGCACTCCACTACATGCCATCATTCCAATCAATTTGCTTAATTTTCTATTATGGAAAACAATAAAATGTGATAAACATACACAACATTTTAGATCAAACCATTTTATTTTAGCCATTGTTTAACGCACAGACCTAGCTCGAGAGCAGCGCAGTACTAAGAGTTGCAGACTATGAACTAATCCCAATGAATGCACAATCAGGCGTTCTTGAAAAAACCATGCTTGGAGAAATTTGAAAAATTGGAGAATTGTGGGGGCATTCAGAGACGATACCGAGATCGAGTTCCAGAGGGTGTGAGTGTGACAAGAGAAGGATTGTTTGTGGGTCCTCTCTTGGCAGACTAGTTGTGATTCGAGCCAACACTAATATCTCAAATTTCCTCTTTGCTGGAAACCATCTACACAGTAAAATAAACAGCATTAACACACTACATGGCTTCCTTTCCACGTAACAACAGCTTGATCCAATAAATCAAGCAGTATGAAGTTAGCTCTCCGTGAATCTTTCTACATGATAGTCTGTCACTCCTGGCCTATCTCAGAGACCATGATTTGTACTCCGATCTGACTCAGCCCTTCCCATCCTTCTAAAATGTATAATGACACTTAATACAGACCTTAGAAGCAAGAGGTATCGGCCACGAAACACTATCAAAACAAGAGAGAATCGAGCCACCTGTGGAATGCAGATAGAGTCCTCGCTTCGTTTTGGGTGCAAATTCCCGATCTCCATGTACGTCTCTGTCTGAAGGGCTGCAGTAGATGTTCCATTGTCGTGCTGTTTGTGACACGCAGAGCACTCCAATTCAAGTGCCATGCAAGAACTTGCTCAAATCCATTTTGATCCCGGATTTAACAAAGGCTGAGAAAGGATTTAGGTAATCAGAACGTACTATAGAGGATTGTCTCTGTACCCACTAATAGGAAAATTTGGTCCACTTGCTAGTATATAGCGATTTGGCAGATCGGTGAGAGACAAGCCTGTTCCAACAGAGATTAACAGCAGACTGTTAGACCACTTTGAAGCTATCGGAATCAGGTGAGCACCCTGCAGCATCTCCGAACCCTCACAAGCAGCAGAAGAAGATTAAAGCATACAGAATCTGCCTTCCCAAAAGAGAACAAAGGTGTCACCCAGATTATGGATTTTTTACCATTACCTCACTATTTATTTCCGACTTAGGACCCCTGTTTTACTGCTACTGTAATTTGCTATACTTTAATGTAGTCGTGCCCCCCCCATGTATTTAATTACAGTCATCTATACTTGATTATTACAGCACGCTGCACCCTCTGTGCAGTGTTGCTGCCGAGTACCTTGGGCATCCCTTTCTGTTTTATATTATTTCCCCATGAGAACTACCATTTTCAAGGATAGTAGGATACTTTTGATCTTACCCTTTCTTTTGTGGGATCAGCACAGACCACCTTATGTGAAGTGCTGAGGGGTTACATCAACTCCTTTCCCACTGCTCCTGTGACTTTTATAGTTTCAGTAACAGAAAAACTTAAAGGCTGGTGGCAGTGGATACATTGTTCTACCATTCGTGTGGCATTTATTCGCAGGCTGTTTGCACAGCTGCAGTACAGCACCCTTGGTTGACCATTATCCCAAAATGGCCCCAGTCTTCTTTTTTCGCCACTTTTAATTTGTAGGTTTCTTCTTGGCCCTTCTACCAATCTAGGTGGTGGTCCTCTGAGTTTTGCCTTTGGTTGGATTACTTTGTGAAGCATGCCAAGGCAGTGTGTCTCCTGAGGCAGGAAGTGAGGGAGCCCAAAACTGTACATGCCTTTCTCTGAGAGCATGCCTGACTGGAACCAGTTTGAACAGGGAGGCTGGCTGTCCTACAAGGACAGCCACCCTCAGGTGATTGGCGGGCTTTTGGGGCAGAAGGTTAAGTCGACCATTGGAAGTGAAGCTCCGAAGAAGACAATCGGAGACACCTGCAGCACCCCTAGTAACCGCAGAAGTACTGCTGCAGTCCTGACCCCGTTTTTGAATCAACAGATAAGCTCTGCAAAGGACAACCCCCTCTTTTGGGCTGGTGGGCATAACCAGCCTCAAGACACTCTTCAATTTGAGCCATCGCCTGACGTCCTGCAACCTTCCAGGGCTGCAGAATGCCAATACCTGGGGCTATCTTCATTAACTTTAAGTGCATAGTCTTGCCATTGATGAAACTCACTGGAACTTCGGTGGCATCCATGTGTAACTCAAGAATCAACAATCCTCTTCCCAGACCCCCTTCACCAGAGTGCAGGATTGAGAAAAGAGGAAGATTCCAACTGGCTGTGATCGTTCGCTCCTGCTGCTGAGAAAAAGGCTGGAGTAAGAATACTTTGCTGGTGAGGCCCACTCTCTACTGCTGCAGGAGCTCATCCGGGGTCTCCTTTTTGTCACCACAACCAAGGACTAGGAGACCGTGGTTTGCAGTTGTGCATCCAGAAGGCGTCCAGCTGCATCATCATCATCATCTTCACTCTCCAGGTACTGTGGGGCCAGAGGTAAACTTACCCGGAGCCATTTGGGTCACTCCTTTGCTTTTGGAGTACTATGTTTGCTGTTTGGGTGTTCACCCAACTCCAGTCGCCCAGGCCTAACAGCTTGTGCCTCTACCGGAAGGCTTCCCCAAAGGTCTGGTAACTTTTGAACGAAACTAACTCGTTACCTACCTGTGCTAAGAAGATTTGCATCAGAACTGTCACATTCCTATTGATATGTGCACTGCTGGTTTCCATACAGTAAATCGTTCCTTCCTACTGGCTTTGGCATTGCTAATTTCCCCCCAAAAACCTGAACCGAAGAACTCCTTTCTAGTAAGGGAAAAAGACTGGCTTTACCATACAAAGAATAGCTACACAGTGTTGCTTACCTGTTATTGTTCCACCTTTAAATTACCACATAATGCAGAGTTGATACAAATAAGTGCTTTTAATGAAGTCACTCCATGTGTGGATAGAAAAGTACCTAATTTACTATTTCTCATTATTCTAATGTACGTTTGATGTTATTAGTCGATACAGTATTTCTTTGGTTATTACTTGCCTTGTGTGTATATAAAATAAATATATACTTTTTTAAATATAAAACTACGTGTGTAAGTGTTTCTTTGGATCCGTGTATGTTCCGATTTCTGTGGACCTAACACTCAGCAGCATCACAATCTCTCTGCCAGCAGCCCTGGGTGCCCTTTGAGATTTTGAGGGGGTTTCACTATTAATGGGGACAAATCCCAGGACTTAGATGTTTCGCTATCCCCAGATGTTAACAGGGAGCTGGAGGGAATTTCCCAGAGTCGATGGACAAAGGATCCCATTGATTATTTAGAGTCCGTATACATACCGAGGGTTCGAAATTCCTGGGCGCCGTTTAGCTCCTGGTTTAGGATAATTGCACTTTCTCAAAGGAATACAGGAGACATTATGAGCGCCTTCTTTGAAGATAGTGAATGGTTGTAATTGATTGCTACCTCCATTAGGTGGCAGCAGAGAATAACTTTAGCACCACAAACAACGTTTGAACTGCAAATGATACATTACATTTTCTCAATATCACAGGAAGTGCGATGCATTAGTTGAAATGTAAATGGTGTTGCAATCCTTTCAAGGAGTCAAGTGCATTTGTATTGTACAAAGGCATTTATTCAAAGTATTTTGTATGTTATGATCATTCAAGCAATGCCATTTTTAACAGGTGCATATATTTTTACTGTGGGCCATGCAATGTTATTTTTACTAGTATAGTTGTATGTAGATCAATGAAGACCATACAATGAAACTAATGTAACATAAAAGTGGCATATAAAGTACAAATATCTGTCGATTCGAGTATTGTGCTGAATGAGTTAACAGATTTACTCATGTCAGGGTTTGTACTATATATATATATATACACAAACTGGTAAATGCTGGATCTGTGAGCAGGACATTTTATTAGATTTCTATGGACTGCTATCCTTGTCTTTTACAGATCAGTCCCTTTTGGACTGTTTCTCTGGGTTATTCAGGTTTGCGTAATTTCAGATGAATTAAATAATTAATTCATTGAATTCAGTGGTTAGTGCGGACAAGTAAAAACAAACAGTTTATTCATTGGCACAATGGTGGTTTCACAGTGAAGGCACCCGGGACATTTTAGGCAGCAGGACCGTGCTCTGAATATCCTTGTCGCCATAGGAAGATGTATCTTAGTAGCTAGAGCAGGCGCGCCCGTTTCCTCAAGCAAGGCTCAACTCATTAATGGTTCATAATTGGGCGGATAGCATATCAGGCATCTTTCTAATTCCCCATTTGCTTCTAAATCCGTGCTTACTCTTAACTAAACATAATGACAAAGATATATGTTGTTTTAAAACTTTATGGAGGATACGTGGATTGCCCATTTTACCAAGCTTTACTCGCTTCCCAATTGTACCAGATTCCTATCATCACTCGAAATCCTCAGCATTTTTGCCTCACGTTTGACATGGATGATATCAATAAAGCTAGTAATTCAAAAGCTGTTGGCCCTGATGGTTTGTCTAATCATACACTCAAACACCCAGAGCGCTGGGCTTCCATTTTAATTAAAATCTTCTCTGACATAAATCTTTCACAATTGTTAGCCAAAACCTGGACTCACTCTAGAACACTACCCGTATATAAAAAAAGGTGACCGTCAGAGTCCATCCAGCTATAGACCAATCTCCTTGTTAGACGTTCCAGGCAAGAGCTATTGTAGTATGTTATTGAGAGTACTCAATGTTTGGTCAAAAAAATACAATCTTATAGATCCCTTTCAAGCTGGTTTCATTACTGGCCTAGGTACTATCCCAAATATTTTGATCTCCGTGCCATCAAGTCTCAATCTGCCGCTCGAAAACAATCGCTATATTTAGCATTTATTGATTGCAGAGCAGCATTCGACTATTGATCTAAATCTGCTAGAGCTCAGCACTGTCTTCCAGCTTTGCTTGCACTTATCATGCTTTTCCATTCTGAAACATCCATGAGAGTTTGCTTAACACTCGATGGCAGACGCTCTTCCTAGATTCCCACTCAAAGAGGCCTTAAACAAGGCTGTACTCTGGCTGCCTTTCTGTTTAATTTGTTTATTCTCGATTTGGGCGCAATCTTTGTAGACATAATGGGTGATCCACCGAGTTTGAGCATGAAAAAAATAAATGATTTGCTTTATGCAGACCTGGTGTTGCTTTCGCAAACTCCAGTTGGTCTGCAAAATATGTTGCATGCCCTCACCTGCTATGCACACGCCAACAACCTGGTGATGAATATGGATAAAACACAGATTGTAGGGTATAAGAATAATAATAACAAAAGATCCTGCTTTATGTGGTCGTTACAGCAAAATTAATTGAAAATTGTCCCTCAATATAAGTACCTGGGAGTGTCATTTACCAACTCCATTAAAGGGGATTTCTATGAGTTGGAAATAAAGAGCAAATTACAAGGATTGATATCGCAAGCTAAATTACTTGCTTATGAATTTGGTAAATTCTCTTGTATGCATATAATCTTGTTCTACCAGCAAAAAGAAATCCCGAGCTTATTATATGGTGTAGAATCCTTGCTCCCAAAGAAGCAGGAGTTAAGGGACCTGTTGGAAGCAAGGTTCTGGAGACAGTCTTTAAGGTCACCATCTTGCACACCGAATCCACTGATATGATTCGAATTGGGTTCCTTATCTATGTACTCCCAGGTACTTTGGAAAATGGCAGCACTATTGAGGAAATGTTTGTTAAATTTAGAAACACTTAATATGCTAGGCATAGTAGTATTTCACCTCCTAAGATCAGAAAATGTTTTTCCAGTTAGTTGGTGTAAATTCATACCTAATGCCTTAGCAGACAACTTAGTGACTGTGGAGCTGTTGGTCGACAATCCCGGTCATGCAAAGATCAACATTTTCCAATATGACTGGATTTGCAATATATTATTCTGTCCTGCATACAAGGACTTCTATGTTTCTCTTTTTGGGCATAAGAAATTTAGATCTATGGCAGACTATCTGATTAAATGCCCTTCTCCTCATATACAAAGTCAATATAGGAGATTTAGATTCAACCTCTGACATACTCGAGAAATACTGCATAGGTGGAAAAAAATAACCCCAAATCAGAATTACTGTCGATATTGCCTAACTGTTCTCCAAATTGAGACCTTACAGCATCTCATCGTAGATTGTCCATCTTTATTACCAATGCGACAGAGGTTCTTTAGAGACTTGCTTGTTTGGTCTAGCCCGTTGGACTGTAATGTCATATGGAAAGCCATCTTTTCAAGCCCCAGATTGGGAGTAAAGGTGGCATTAGTACATTTCCTTGAAGCAATTCTACCAGATTATGAGGGCGAAATGGCGCTCTAGGCTTAATCAATTTTAGGTGGAAACATGGTATTTTGAATTTGCAGACCTTCACTATATGTTGCTCTTGGATTAATCATTGGTAACTGGTAATATTGTATTATATTTTGTACTTGTATTCGAGGACTTTGTATTATTTTTAACCTGTGTGTAGTGTGAAACTGTGAAATGCAAGGTGATGTTATTTATAATTGATGTATTATATATGTTGTTAAGTTGATTTTATATTTGAAAAGTTGATTTTATCAACTAGCCAAATTAAAAACAAAAAAATGGCATTTTAACACATGAAGCCTATTTCAATATGGTATCTGTAGTCCTGCACTTGTGTACACAAAAATAAAATGTCATACAATAAAAAAGACATTTCTGACAGATGAGTAGGACTGAAGTAGTCCTGTTAGGTGAAGAAATGTGTGCAACATGTGTGGCCACGTTAATGTTTTCGTGGGATTAGAGTGTCCCTATTCAGCAGTTATTTTGCAGTGGTTTGAGTCCATGCCCTCGGATAGACATGTAAATCTCCACGGATGTTGGTGCAATGCAACCTACATGCACAGATTTGAATTCCAGGAAAGCAGTCTCTGTCTGTGATTCTTAAGTAGTTAATACAATGAGTGGCATTTAGGTGGGGGAATAGTAACATCTGTTATTTGCAATGATTTGTAGCTACTGCCCTTTACTATGATGTAGGGTGTGCTACAGTGCAAAGTGGCTTCTAGAATGTAGTGGCTTTTTCGGAATATGGCATAAGAGACAATGAGACCGCTTGGGTTAGCTTGTGGTTCCTATGGGAGTTCCAAATTCCTTTAAACGCAAGATTTCCTCCACCGAAAGCAAAACAAAGTTTGGGGTGGGTGTAAGTGAACGTTTTCACTACCTTCAGTTGAGGCATTGGGCATCACACAGAGGGGGACTATAGGCGGGTAGCCCAGCTCTTAGGGGGCGGGAATGGACTCTGGAGGAGGGTTTGCCGACAAAAAAAGGATCACTAAAGGTCTATCAGCCCTTAAAAGGGAACCTGATCGATACATTCCCTTATTTGCGGAAATGGGAGTGAGGAACTGGCGGTGCCAATATAACAGGAAAATTGGAAACATATGGAGGAAAGTCCCCAAAATTTGTTGTGATCCGGTGCGATTTGTTCAAAATTCACTTCAGATGGTAACGGACACCTCAAAGATTAAGCAAAATAGGTCCTGGGCTTTCTCCAGTGTGGTGGAGGGGCTGTGGTATAGAGGCAGACCTGGGTCATATGTGGTAGAGATGTTCTGTGATGACATGTTGGGAAGAGATTCCATCTCATATCAGGGAAATTATTGGATAGTCCCTCCCATGGGATCTGTTGAGTTTGGTGCTAGACAATATAGACCCTGAAGGGGGACATCCCATGTCCAGATCAAGAGCATCCCTGACCACCCACTTAAAGGCAGCCGGGCTGATAATTGCCAGCCAGTGGAAAGCCCTCAAGGGACCAGTGATGGCATACTGATGGGTGAAGGTTTGGGAGGTGTTGGCAATGGAGAAAATCTCAGACCATTATGCTGGGTAAATTTCAACAGTATATGGATGTGTGGTCCCCATTCACTGATTTTGCGAAAGAGCAGTTAAATCACTTTTCTTTGCTCGAAGGTGACAGTGCTGAGTTGTGGGGATTTGATGTGGGATATGATTTAACATTCCTATGTGAAAGGGAGGAAATGAGCCTGGTGCCGGTTTGTTGAGTGCAATGTGCCTAAATTTCCGCTGCGTACACCTATTTCATTTGACGCTTTTTAATGAGTTCCGATCTGGGATGTTTTGTGGTCAATGTAGAGCTTTCTTACTCATGTCCTAATGTTTTTGTTATTGTTTTTCTTTTGTTTCTAAGTTCTGGCATACCTGCTTGTTTGTAAAAATCAAGAATATGTTGAAAATGCTAAATAAAGCTAGTTAAAAAAAATACAACTTGGTACATCTTGCTTCACAGATACAGACAAAGCATGTCAGTTTCTTGATGAGCTCTGCATGTAATCAAAGCAGAGGCGAACAGAAGCAGGTCAGTCCTTCACAGGAATGACACACACCGTCCTCTCATGGTTAACTACTGAATGGTTCAAAACGCCACAACATCCAATGAATGTAGGTGGGAAAGGGCAGTCGTAAAACAACCACAGAGGGAAGCACATAGGTCTGTGCTTAGGCAGACTCCAATTAGGCTTTCCAGTTACAAGTAAAGATGCTTCACTGGTATTTGAAGTAGGGGGGGGGGGCATGGAATAGTTCTCTGTTCAGTTTTGTTGATCAGTTTCTTATGGAAGAGCAAGGGGGTTGGTGGGCAAAGACACACGAGGATTGGTGATGGCGGGTGTGTTCATGTCGGTTAGGGAGTAATTGGTTTATATTATCTCATGTAATGTCAATGGGTTAGAACACAAGCTTAAAAGGGCATTGTGCAGCAATTCTTCTGTAGGCACAAACCTGAGACTGTTTCCTCCAGGAAAATCACCTAATGGGTGTTTTTGTGATGGGCCCTACAGGATCGAGTCTATTACTATGGTTTCACTAAAGGCTTGAATGGGGGGTGGGGGGGCGATAAAGAAATCCTTCCCTTTTTCCATTGTTCAAGTTCGTTCAGACAGATCTTGGAGGCATATATTGGTGGTGGGAGAGAAGAACAAGTTACTCTTACCTGGTAACGTTCTTTCGATGGGATGGTCAGACGACGTATTGCATATCTATGACAGTAATCACACAGCTGTGCTGCTTCAGAAAATTTTTCGACTTCTGCGTCCTGCGTCAATGACGTCGATGACGTCGATACGCCGTCCTCGAGGACCTCCTCCGACGGCCGACGTCACCAGATGTTATAAATAGGACACACGACGCACGTAGCCTCAGTTGTAGTTTTTTCCCAGAACGTGTGGCACCAATGTTCTGCCAGTCTGACCACAGAAGCCTTGCTGAAACGTAAGCTGCAATCGCATAAGAAATTCTGTAGCGGGGAAGGCAGGGAGGGAGCGATACGGAATACGTTGTCACACCATCTCATCGAAAGAACGTTGCCAGGTAAGAGAGTAACTTGTTCTTCGAGGGGATGCGGTCCTCCGACGTATTCCATATCTATGACAGACTCCCAAAGCAGTACCAATGTAAGGAGGTGGGAAAATAATTTAGACTATAGAAATTTAAAATGCCCAATCAAATTGCAGAGTAAAGGACCGCCTTGCCAAAGGCTAGATCCTGCCCACGGATAGAATCGAGGGAGTAGTGACGTACAAAAGTATGGACCGAAGCCCAGGTGGCAGCATCACAGATGTTACGAATAGGAACACCCATCTTCAGGACAGTAGAGGCAGCCATACCCCTAGTAGAATGGGCCCGCAAGCCTACCGGAGGGTCCTTATCCGCCAAGCGGTAACATTCAGAAATTGCCAAGATAATCCATCGCGATAAAGTCTGCTTAGTAACAGCTTGTCCCAAACGCCTTCCAGCGTAACCAATAAAGAGTTGATCGTCTACTCTGACCCGGGACATGCGTGAAATGTAGAAACTTAAAGCTCGCCTAGGATCTAACCTATGGAGCCTCTCCTCGTCTTTACCAGGATGCGGAGGAGGATAAAACGCTGGAAGAATAACCTTCTGGCCTAAATGAAATTCCAACACTACCTTCAGAAGAAAGGAAGGACGAACTCTAAGGACAACCCTGTCCTTATGAAACACAGTAAAGGGTGCCTTAACTGAAAGTGCCTGTAACTCACTCACTCTGCGAGCGGAAGTGACCGCAACTAAAAATACAGTTTTAAGAGTTAACAGTGTCAAAGGGAATGAATGTAAAGGCTCAAACGGAGCACCCATTAGAAACTTGAGAACAAGGTTAAAATCCCAACCGGGCACCTGGAAAGGTGATGGTGGAAACACATTAGTGAGCCCTTTTAGAAACTGAGAAATTAAAAGGAATTTTAAAATAAGAACACTCTTCAGACGAGCGCTTAAATATGTACAGCGCCGCCAGGTAACCTTGAACGGTACCCACTTGCAAGCCCCTGTGGGCTAAAGAAAGCAAAAAAGAGAACAGGAATGTCACATGAAAAAGGATCCACATTCTTAACCCTGCAAAAGTCACAGAACTTTCTCCAACGGCAACGGTACAGGGACTTTGTTGCCGGCCGTCTGGCCGAAAGCAACACCTCCATCACGTCTTCAGGGAGGTCCCAATCCTTATACCTCAACCTTTCAGAAGCCAAGCGTGAAGGTTGAGGGATCTGACCTCTGGATGGAGAACCTGACCCCCCGCCCCTCCCGTGAGAGCAGACCGTCTCGGTAGGGAAAACAACGTGGAGGGCAGATAGACCACGTCCTCCTGGCCCATGCCGGAGCAATGAGGATCATCCGGGAACCAAACCTCCGCAGCACTTGCGGGATGACGGGGACTGGAGGAAACGCGTACAGCAGTGGGAATGACCACTCCACTACGAACGCGTCTCCTAAGGCTCCTCTTGGAGGAAATTCCCACGAGCAGAACCTTTCGCACTTCCGGTTGACACTGGAGACAAAGAGATCCACTTGAGGGTCCCCCAAAGGGCAAAGATATCCAGGAGAATCTCCTGAGCCAACTCCCACTCGTGAGAGATCACGCTCTGCCTGCTCAGAGCGTCCGCCGTCTCGTTTTCATCTCCGGCCAGATGAACTGCCGAGATAGAAATTTCCTGCTGGATTGCCCAGAACCAGAGCTGCATTGCCTCCCTGCACAGAGAAAGTGACCCTGTCCCCCCTTTTTGTTGAGGCAGTGCATGGCCACTGTGTTGTCCGTCAGAATCAGGACATTCTTTCCTCGCACAGTCGGCAGAAAAGCCTTCAGGGCAAGCCTGACGGCCCTCAGCTCCAGCAGATTGATATGGAGTTTGAACTCCGACGGAGACCAACGACCGCTGACTGTCAGTTCGTGAACATGAGCTCCCCATCCCCTGAGGGACGCATCCGTCACGATCGTCACCTCCGGCCAGGGCAGCCAAAACGGAGCTCCCTTCATCAGATTGCCTTCGACGGCCCACCACAGAAGGTCCTGGGCGACCGAGGGCGGCACCTGAACGGGGTCCGACATCCTGCCGGAGGACTGAGACCACTGAAGCTTGAGTGCCCATTGCAAAGGTCTCATCCACAACCTGGCCTCTAGTACCAGAAGAATGCAGGATGCCATGAGGCCGAGCAATCTCAAGAACTCGAACGCAGGGAGACTCTGGGTATGTTGGAACTTTTGCACCATCTGCTGAATGTGATGAGCCCTCACCTGGGGACGAAAACCCTGCCCCAAGGACATGTTGAGCACTGCTCCAATGTACTGGAGCCTCTGAGTTGGCGTCAAGTGGGACTTCAAGATGAGGGAGAAGCCCAGCTTGTGGAGGGAGTGGCAGGTGACGGACAGATGATCCAGGACTTGCTCGGGAGAACGCGCCCTGATCAACCAATCGTCCAGGTAGGGGTAGACCTGAATCCCCCCTTTCCTGAGATGCGCTGCCATCACTACCATGAGCTTGGTGAAGACCCTCGGGGCGGAGGTCAATCCGAACGGCAGGACCCGAAACTGAAAGTGCGAGTCGCCAACCGCGAACCTCAGGTACTTCTTGTGCTTTGGATGGATCGGCACATGAAAATAAGCGTCCTTGAGGTCGAGAGACACCAACCAGTCCTGAAGTTGAATGGCCTGGAGGACTTGAGAAAGAGTAACCATCTTGAACTTGTGCTTCCGGAGGAGTTTGTTCAAACTGCCCAAGTCCATGATGGGTCTCAATCCCCAGTCTTTCTTTGAAATCAAAAAATAAGGGGAATACCATCCCTTGTTCCTCTCCGCTACAGGCACTAGTTCTATGGCGCCTTTCTCCAGCAGGGCTTGAATTTCCTGCACAAGGAGCAGATCCAGACTCTTCAAAGAGAGATTCCCTGGTGGATTGTCGCAAGGCCTCTTCCGAAAGGGAAGACAGTAACCGTGGGCTATGATCTCCAGAACCCACACATCTGAAGTAATGGCACGCCATTCTACAAGATGCTGCGCCAGCCTTCCCCCAACCGGCGAACCATGGAACATGGCCTCATGACTGAGCTGAAGCGGCTGCGGCGTTGCCTGAGGGCGGAGGCAACTGCCCAAGCGGCCTTGGCGCCTCGAGTACCTGGTTTTCCACTTTCGGTACTCCTACGGTGGCCCCTTTGACTAGCAGCTCCTCTCGCTTTAATAAAGGATGAGTAATACCGAAAAGGAACCTCCCCTCCATTGCTGTCCCCTAGGACGAAAAGGCGGAGGTTGTCGAACTGCAGCGCTCAACGACTTCGCTGCAGCTTTTGAGGTCTGCAACCTCTCAAGGCTCTTGTCAGCCTTGCTGCCAAAAAGATGTACACCATCAAAGGGCATGTTGAGGAGCCGGGCTTGCACATCAGGAACAAACCCCGACTTCCGCAACCACGCAAACCTGCGTATTACGGTGCTTGCCGCCATGGACTGGCTGACACAATCTGCCATGTCCAGACCCGACTGAACGGCCTCACACATGGCATCCTCGCCATCCTGTATCATAGCAAGAAAACCATCCCGTTCGTCCCCTTCGGGAATATGTTCAGCCGCTAAGGAAACAGTTCCACAGAGTGCGTGAAACGTGACAAGGCACATACGGAGTTGGCTGCCTGAAGAGCCATTCCGCCTGCACCACCAAACTCTCCGGAGTGGGGTGCGTGGTCAAGTAGCAGGGCTCGCTACTGGCTGGGTGGTATTTTTCGCGGCAAAGACTTGCCCACTGCCGGGAGACTCTCCGGAGCAGTCCAAGCCGCAGCCACCCTCCTTTGCAGAGCTATATGGAACGGCAGTACCGGGTCAGTTGGTGGATCTTGGTCGAGGATATCAGTCAGGTCATCCTGCTGAAAATCCCCTGGTGGAGCAGACCACCCCAAGTACTCTGTGACCCTCGACATAAGGTGCCGGTACGAGGACTCGGCATGGGTGCCAGGCTCAGGCCTACAGAACTCCACCTCCAGAGAGGTGTCCAGACCACTAGCGTTGTGCAGCGACTGACGCAGGTCCTCCATCTGGCTATGTCCAGAGATAATTTCGTCTGGTACTGTATCAGAAACCATCCCATCTTCAGAACCCTCATCCAGCTCCGAAATATAATCAAGATGGCGGAAAGTGGGCACAGAATGGGGGACAAAGACATGTTTGGCCTTGGCCAGAGCCTTTCTAGGGGGTTCCACCGTGCCATGGGGTACCTCCGACAAAACAGCCTCGAAAGGCATCAAGTGAAGCGGCGTCGACGTAGAGCACGGCGCCGACAGCGTGGAAGGCTGCGACACAGGCCTCGCGGGCGGAGCCCCGAGCGTGTCCTTCGACAGCCTGAGCGCCGATGGAGTCGACGACTTCCTCGGAGGCGGAGCCTCAAGAGAGTCCCTAGACGACCTCGGCGCCACAGGCGTCGACGTCTTCTTCGAAGACTTCACAGGTGCAGATGGGTCTCGAGGGCGTCGAGGACCGGGACCTGGAACGGACATGACTAGAACGATTCCCCTTGTCCGAGCGGGACCTTTCCCACGAATCATGCCGCCCACACGAGCCCGAAGGCGTACGAGCAGTGTCTCTAGTACGGTCACGCCCAACCCCACTCGGAGGCGCGGACGGACCGGTGCCCTGCGATTCAAGAATCGCCAACATTTTCTTACCGAAGGAAGCCCATTCCTCCGGAGTCGCATGCTTGTGGGATAAGCAACCTGCCGACGGGCGGAGTCCTCGGACGAGGAAGGCGACCGATGACGGCGCTTCTGGGAGTGCCTCGAAGAGGCAGAGGAGGGGCGGAAGCCACTCCGGGACCGAGACCCCTGAGACCGACGACGATGCGGAGAGTCGCCCCTTGAATCGTCCGTCGAAAGTGCAGTGGACCTCGACTTCCAGGGCTTGGAAACCTTACCGACTGACAGCTTCTTCTTACGCTCCCCCAAGGCCTTGGACGTAAGCGACTGGCAGTTGACACAATCATCCGTGTCGTGGGCCTCCCCGAGCACCAGAGGCAGGCATCGTGTGAGTCGGTCACCGACATCTTGGACCCGCAGTCCCCACACTTCTTGAAGCCCGGACGTGGGGTGGAAGAAGAGGAAGTCATCCCGATAAACTTCACAACAAACAGGTTCGAAGAACCGAAAGAACAAACTCCAAAGAGTCTAGGCGCGCCGAGATCTCCGAAGCGAACACGTTTGCGGAAAAAAAAGGAACTGAGGCTATGGGCGTCGTGCGTCCTATTTATAACATCTGGTGACGTCGGCCGTCGGAGGAGGTCCTCGAGGACGGCGTATCAACGTCATCGACGCAGGGAAATTTTCCGAAGTAGCACAGCTGTGGTTATTACTGTCATGGATATGGAATACGTCGGAGGACACAATCCCCTCGAAGGGGAAAGTTACATGATCATTTCTCAGTGCTTATGCTCCTCCTCTATCAAATGTCTTTCTTGAGCAGCCACAGCAACTAGTGGTCAAGTATGCATTGGGGTCTATATTCATCAGAGGGGACTTCAACAATGTGAAGAGTTGGCACCTAGACAGAACAAGCACTACAACAGGGTCACATGATCTATCAAACTATATTTTTCACTCAGGCATTGGGATAGCAGGATCTCTTGTGAAAAGCATACCTAAAGGAGAAGGGATGCTCATACTTTTCGGCAAAACATACCTTAATCTCCAGACTAGATCATTTTTTCTCCTCATATAGGTGAATATGGTTTTAAAGAAATGACCAGTGGGAATGCAAGATCACTCAAAACTCCTCCAAGTACTTGCGAGACATTCACCAAAGTCCCGGGGAAATTAGAGTTAGAAGAGGTTTTATTATAAGCCCAATTTGAGCAACTCTTAAGGATTAACATACCCTAAGCACCCAGTAGAATTACGCTCTGGGAGGCATACAATGTGGTATTAAGAGGGGACGTTACTAGTCGTGTTAAAGCAAAGATGCTGCATACTCTACAGGTGGTGAGGAATTTGTAGCAATACATTACTTCACTGGAATGCACACTTCATGGAGGTAAATCACAAAACATTGTGGGAGCTTGGGAGGGCTAGAGGAGCTCTTAAATGAAAACTATTTGAAGAAATTTGGAATACAGGGTGGCTCTAGGAGGACAGAATGCATGAACTTGGGGCCAAAGCTGGTAAACTCCTAATGTGGCGGATGAAAAAAAAGGAAGAATATAAATATGTTCCTTCAATTGTGGGAGCGGGGTATTGTCCAAAGATTTAGAAAATAAAATGCTGAATGCGAGTTAACTGCGCATTCGGCTGGGTCCGAGAATGCTGAATCGCATATCGAAGGGGAGCGAGTGTTGTGGGAGTGTCCCCCACTCCCCTTGTAGGGAAAAATGGGCTCTGGAGTATCCCCTGTATCCATTACATGGATTGGGGGGAAAATAAACAAAAAATAAATAAATAAATAAAAAAACCACACGCAGCGCCGGAAGCTCTTACCCACTTTGGGGGTTAGGGAACTGACATCGGGAGAAGGAAGGTCGAAGTGTGGGAAAGGAGTACGAAGCAAATAAAGTATGGGAAATGGAGTAGTTGACGGGGACTAGGGGGAGCAGGAAAAAGATCCATTTGATCACCGTGCGCTTCATTTTCAGATTCAGTATTTTCGTATCAGACTTGTCTAGGCGCGCAGTAATCACAAAGAGCCAGGAAGAGGATAGCACAAAATGGTATTCTCCAGAGGTGAATGAGGAAGCATTTACCTCCTATTATGAATATCTGTACAGCGAACAAAGAAAGTTGGAATATGGAATTTGGGATTTCACAAATGTACCTCATCCCAGAGCGGGATATTAGAGGCTGAGCTATCCGTGAAATAATTGGAGGCTGCTGCAGCCAACATTAATTCAGGGAAAAAAATGGGCCTTAATGGGTTACTGTCCGAGCTGTGGAAGACAACTGAAAATCCAGACCCTATCTCACATGCTTGATATGGTCTAGGATTAAGGGAGTCGGCTGAGCATAGGCTAGCAACAATAGTAATTCCTAAGCAGTATATAGCAGGCGAGTAGTGTACAACTTAAAGTCCCCTCTCCTAAAGAGCATAGAAACCATAATACAGGGTAGAGCGTTGGCTCTTGGCGATTATTCAGACCTTAATCCACCCTGATCAGTGTCGGTTTATCCTGGGCAGATCAACCCGTTCTAGCCTACACAGGCTGCATTTAGCCCTACAGCTGGCAGACATATAGACTGGACCTTTAGCAGTTGTCTTGCTTGATCCACATAATGCTTTTGACTTAGAGTAGAGTTTTAGGGCAGCAGTGTTACTGATAATGGGATTTGGGCACAAAATCATGAAACTGGTAGACCTACTTTACTAAGCAACTAGCAAGGTTCAGGGCTAAAGGAAAAGTCTCAAGGTGATTATCTCTGGGTAGAGGGACTCAGCAGGGTTGCCTCTTGTCAGCAGTTTTATATGCCCTAATCTTGGAACCATTGGAGAATAAGACATAAGATGATCCAGGGATAAAAGTATTTGCATGGCCATAGAGTGGTGGTGTTGAGATTTCCTTCTATGTTCGGACAACCTTTTGATATACTTGGGAAATCCTAACTCGGAAGAATTGAGGCTGATTGAGATAATTCAGGAATATGTTAACACTCGGGGCTGAAAACGGATTAGCAAAACTCTGTACTATTACTGGGGTGCAATACCATCAAACTCTCCCTTTAGAGGGTAGTCCGAGTTGTTCCGGTAGTTTTGTGATTAATGTAGCTCTAACAGCTAATGACCTACTTTGACGTAACGTCTTCCCGTTAGTGAGCGCTTTTGAGTCTGACATTAAATAGTGTCCAAAATGCCCATTGTGAAATTCCAGATTAAATGTTACAAAAAAAATGAGACAGCCTTTGAGAAACATGCTAGGGAAGAATAGAGTTCCTAAGATAGCCCATAGCAAAGTTTTGAATTATGTTTGGGCGATGTGATGTAGAAATGCCAAATATGCGGGTGCACAGTTGGAATTCACAGCCCATAATGGTGATTGATTGGATATTTTGGGGAAGACCAGTGGTGAATATTGAGCGGAAGTCGATGGTGCAACTGTAACCAGAACTAAAACATTATTTTAATGAAAATATTAATACAATCACCATGGCCACAATGACAATGATCAGAGGCAGGACAGGAGCGACTAAGTGGGATGGTTTTGCAAGGGCACGATACAAACCAGAGTTATGGGTGGGATGGAGGGCTGGAGAGGCCTGCAAACCTGCAGGCTTTGGGAGTTGGAGGCACAAAAGGATTTTTGCATATAGGGGATAGGATTAAGAATAAGACACAGTTTGCTGAGGTGCAAAGGTAATTTACACCAACACATTTTATAAATATTTACAACCCAGACATGCATTCGAAGTTCGTTTGCACATGGACTTCGACCTACCAGAAGACCCCCGTGCAAATGAACGTTACTGAATCACAAATAGTCAATAGACCAGTATGCAATTCACAGGGCATTAAGGGCCGTTGCAGCGGATTTGCTAGTTATGAGAGCACAGTGGGTTAGGTCCCATTTCAGATGAGATACGGCAGGATGCGACAATCTCGTAGGGCAGTTCCTATTACTCTCACCTCAGGCTAGTCCAGATAAAATTTGCATGAAGGTATTATTCGAGGGATAAACTGTTTAAGATGGTAAAGGCGCAGCCTCAATACTGCCCTTTATCATAGACTATGGGACTGCCCGGATAGCCATAAATACTGGAATAGGATTGGAGCTGAACAAGGTGACAGGCAAGAGGGTATCTGTTGAACCCACGATGCTTCTACTATGAAACAGAGGACACCCCATCTCCCTGTATATCTATATGGGGGGAGGAAATGTGTGTATTGATGAGATGGCACAGGGTTTATGACAAAAACACAGAATATTTGGACGCCATATGCACATTTACCATGAACTATTTTGACAATACACAACCATGATTGAAATCGGGTATGATCATGTGGGAGGTGATGGGGAGTCCTGGATTTTGCATTTGATCAGGAATGGTTAACTTCAGCTGAGTGAAGGGGTCTAATGAAAGTAAGGGGGCGAGTGGAGATTCTCCTAGGGAGGTCAGGATGAGAATTCCTTCTAAATGATTTTGGGTCACCTATGAATTGTTAAGTATCTGCTTTTAAGCTGTTCCAATGAATTTGAAGTTAAGGATTTGAAGTTCGGGCATCTTTGGAAAGTTTATGCACAAATTAATACAAATAGTTGAAAACTTTTTTTTTCCCTTTTGAATTCTTTTTTTTTGTGATCGATTGTCTGGAGCTGCAAACCCCCAGAGCCTTCTGGTTTGGAGACCATGGCCCACTGCTAAAAATCATTTGGGATGGGTATACCAATGCGACCCAAACTAATGAGGAATTCAAAATGAAAAGTTACTCAAAGTAGTGACTGTAGTACTCGGACTCAGTCCATACATAGTCCCCTTTCCTCCACACTGCATGGGTCCCTGTACAGGGAGGGGACCAGAACAATTTTGCCGTAAAAAGTGTGATTTTCCCCTTTAAATTTAGAGCACATACGGGTGTAACCACGGCTAGGTGACCCCTGCCCACCAGTGCCTCACCTCATTCCCCTATATAGCATCGGACACAAGATGGTCCACCGTGGCAACATTTGAGTATGGACGGTGGGTCATATGGAGGAAAGGGGATTATGACCTCCACTTTCATTCATACTGGGCAATTGGAACACACCATTTAAACTGGGAGGGGGGCTGAAATTTAAGTTCCTATGAACTGTTAGAAAACCGATTTTTCAGCACCACCTCACCAAATGCTGCATCTGACCTAACATTTTCTGACCTAACATTTTCTCGGCAGTAATGCTTACAGAAGGCAGATGGGGATGCCCAGGTTGGAGCTTTGCTAATCACATCCGACGGCACTTGCCGCTGGTATGCCATAGGCCGTGGCTTTAGCCCTTAGCACAGGGGCATGCATTCCTGTTGGTGGGGTCTTGTTCTGAAGTGAACAGGCTTTTGTATTTGCAGTTACAATCCACCTAGCTATCGAGGCTTTGGATGCTTGAGAGCCAGGAGAGGAACTACCGAAAGTCACAAAAAAAAAGTCCCCGGCTTCTTAAACTCTTTGGCCCTATCTAGGTAGAACTTCTAGACAATGCATAACCATATTTGCCTCTGAACTAAGCTCGTGAAAAAATAGGGGTAGCACCATTTCCTGATTAAGATGGAGGAGACCACTTTGGGTAGAAATGCTGGGTGAGTTTGTAGAACCGCTTTGTCTTTGGGAGTTACTGTGTAGGGTTCCTTGGCAGAAACAGGTTTAATTTTGCTAATCTGTCGAGTCAAATTTACCACCACTAGAAGGACCATTTTACGGGTGACCAACCGAAAATCTGAGGAGGACATAGGCTCAACTGACTTATTAGCTATATCACATTATGGTCCCAAACCGGACAAGGTCTGGTTATCGGAGTACATTCACGCTAAATCTTAAGATGTTTCTCAAACTACTGTATTAGCTGAGGATAAGAGTAATTTGTTTGAGTTTCAATAGGCTCCGATAGCTGCCAGGTAAGCATGGCATGTATGCACCTGTACTCCCATATGTGGAAACCGATAGTACATCATCCAGGGAGCATCAAATGATTTTAACTTTGTCTTTAGCTCAAAAGCAGAAGCAAGACTATTCGCTTTTGTATTAATTTCTGGTAAACTCCTTGTAAGCCTTCTGAACTATTTGCATATTTTGCTGTGTCAGACCAAGATGTCCCAACGTTACCTCCACAGGAAACAAGCCGAGGGCTAGGTTGTCTGAAAACAGATTAATCACTGACCCCCTCTGCTGTGTGAACAAATGATGTTGCCCTATCTAACTGAATGGACTCGGTCTGGGACAGATGGAGGTTGGAGAACCACACTCCTGAAAGCCAATGGGGCACCATTTGAATATTCTGCAGTCATCTGAATTCCCGATTTTGCAGACAACCCTTTGAATAAGAGGGGGTTGGAGGGAAGGTGTATGCCCACTTGGTCCCATTGGATCTGAAATGCATCCCTTAATGATCTCTTGCCATAACCTGTCCTAAGGCAACGCAGAAATTTAGTATTCTTCTCTGTGGCAAACAGAACCATGTCCGGGTGACCCCCGTTGGGGAAGAGACCCTGCTCAGTGCTTCTTGGCTGAGTTCCTTGCAAGTCTGCTCAATCTGTCCACTTCTGAGTTGTATTCCCCCTGTAGGTGAACTGCCCCGAGGATAAAACCATGAACCACCGCCCTGTTCCAGGTATCTATTGCTAGTTTGCATAGAGCCGGGGACGTTGTCCCTCTCCACTTGTTGATCTAATACATAACAGTGGAGCGGTCTGTTCTGAGCAACACTATCTTGTTCTGTATCATTGGTTGGAAGGATCTCAGAGATAGAGCAATGGCAAGCAGCTCTAGATAGTTGATGTGATGCTGTTTCTCTACTCTAGACTACTTCCCATGAACTGATTAGGACTCCAGAGTGCCGCCCTCTCCCCACCCAATCAGTCCACGGACAAATATGTTGTAATCATCACAGTATGTGGGGGAGGTTGGAAAGGAGCTCCCATCATTACAATGCATTCTTGCATCCACCACAGTAGATCCTGATACAGGAAACTCAGGATGGAGATCCTTTATGATTGGTTTCCCAATTCCTGAACCCATGAGCTTGATAACTGCATCTGGATAGCACTCATTTTGAGTCTGGCTTGGGGGAACGGTGAGCATGCAGGATGCCAGGAGACCCAGAAAATGCTGAGGTGGAAGGCCTGGAGAGAAAGTATTCGACTGCGGTCCCAAGGTCTCAATCTCTTCGGAGCAGGAAACATCCTCTCGGCTCGAGTGTCCCATCTTATCCCCAAGAAGACACGATGAATGGGAAAAGCTCAGAAATGTTCAGATGTACGGAAAATCCTAGATCGAATGGCATTTTCAACAGCCTCCAGGTTGTAAAGGTCACTCCTTCCAGCGAAACAGATCTGACTAGCCAGTCATCCAAGTAGCAATGTATATGATGTCCTTCCTGTCTGAGGAGGGATGCCACTGCATTTATGATCTTCATGAAAACTTGAGGAGCCGAGTTTAGGCCAAATGGAAGGACCTTGTACTGAAAATGACAGTCCATCATGCTGAATCTTAACAGGTGTCTGTAAGGATGCCATATGGGAGCGTGTAGATGCATGTCTTTCAGGTCCAGGGAGCATGTCCGTTCTCCCCTGTAGAGAGCCTCAGCAATGTGAGCTGGCGTCACCATCTTGAATTTCTGCAATATGAAGAAAAGATGGAGGTACGATAAGTCCAGGACTACTGGCAGGTCCAAGTTTTTTTCTTGTGGATTGCGAAGATACTCAAATAGAGCTCTGACCCTTGAGATGATGGGGAACAGATTCCATAGCCTGGTCCTGAACCAGCTTCATTATTTCCTTGAGTGCTAGAGAACCAAAGGGAATGAGGGGAAGAGGGAGGGTTTGTTGGAAGGGGAAGCCGAAAATCTGTTGAAACCACGGATAGTAGCCACGAGTATTGAAAAAGATGGTACCACTGAGGCACATGCCGAGCCATTTCTGTCCTTAACCGGCATATACCCAGATGCTTCCTCATTGCTTTTTATATTCCAAGGCTTGTGATGAGGGGGGCGAAAAGCACCATTTAGGACCTGTGCATTGTTTCCTGAGACAAGTGCTAGGGGAACACTCCGGTTTCCTGGCTCTCCTTTCCTGGAATCCCCTCAAACCCCCAACGAGCAGCGTTAGGGACAGTTTTTCTATAGTCCAACTAAGGGCTTCTAAAAACCATAAATAAGGCAGTACAAAAACTCCACTCTTCGTATAAGGCTGTACCACCGGAGAACATTTGGTAGCGTATACAGAGCAGCCAGGCTCATTTTAGGAGGGAGAGAGGGACATAGCTTGGTACAAACAAAGTGTATCATACATATGGTTCAAACGAACACTATGTATTGTAAAAAATAAATGGTTTATTTAAATACAAGTAGGCCAACATAAATCTTGGGTATGTAAGTACAATAACATTATATAAAACCAATTATAAAAACATAAGCAACACTTTTTCAGGTGCCTGCTTAAATAGTAGCGGCTCACACCCACAATTTTTACAGAGAAAGACCAGTAATGACAGTTCCACTGTTTAAATAGTAGTAGCTTGCACCAACAATTATTTATTTGACTTATAAAAGCGTGCAACAGCCCGGGGCATCAAGAAACTGTTACAACCAGCCACTCATGATTATCTGACAATATCTGTGAAGGAAAATGCAGTAGATATAGTGTTGTCAGGCAGATTATTCAAATAGCAATGTTTTAAGGGCTTTGAGGAACAGCCAGTAGGACGGTTCGGCTCTTAAGGTTGGAGGCAGGGCGTTCTAGTGTTTGGCTGCCAAGTACGGTAAACTGGAGCCACTTGCTCTCGTGAGCCTGAATTTGTGTCGGACAATGAGGTGCGAGTAGGGAGACCTAGTTGGTCTGGCGGAATGAACTCTGGTGATGTTCTGGGAAAAGTAGGGGTGCGGAGTTCGAGAGGCATTTGTGTGAAATGGACATAGTTTTAAAGATGATTAGTTTCTTTATTGGTAGCCAATGTACAGCTCTCCTGGCAGCAGAGATATGGTCTCTCTTGGGGATGCTGAGAGCTGATCGCAGCACTTTGAGGACTTGGAGCTTCAGGATGTTTTTTGCAGTTGTGCCCACAAAAAGGGCATTACAGTAGTCCAACTTTGAACCAATGACTGCCGGGCGATAGGTGTGGAAATGGGTTTGGCGGCGTTGAGTAATTTGGTTGCATAAGCCGCTGAGGAGGCTATTGCGTTTATTTGTCATGACATCAAGAGCGTAGAGTCCAAGTAGACTCCGGATGTCGAGACTGGGATTGCAATGTCATTAATGAGGAAGGTAGAGTATTGGTCACTGAGATTCTCGAGCCCTGCTGGGACGCCTACCAGTAGGATGTCAGTATTTTCCCCGTTTATACACAGGTAGTTCTCCGCCATCCAGGCCTGGATGGTGGCATAGGTGGCATTGAGCGTGCTTGAGTCTTCTAGATTATTGCCTGTGAGAGGGAGTAGGATCTGTGTATCATCGGCATAATTGGTGTAGGCTACACCAACAGCATCAAGGATGTCAAAGAGGGGTCTATTAAATCTCTTGTGTAGGGGATATGCATGAGCCTTGAGGGACTCCACAGCTGATTGAGTGGAAGCAGCACTGGCAGCCTCTGCAAATCCAAGTTGTGGCTTTGGGGGGAAAAGTGGCTGCAGTCCTCCGGTGGTGGCAGAGGATCTTGTGGTCTACCAGGTCAAAGGCAGCTGATGGGTCTAGGAGTAGGGCAGGCTTGCCGGTGTCCCTGATCTCATCCAGTTGGTGTTTTAGATCCAATAATGCAGATTCCGTACTATGGCTGGAGTGGAAGCCCGATTACCTAATTCCAAGAATTTAGTGGGTTTCGAGGAAATGTTGGACTTGCATGTAGCTCTATCGTGTATTTTCAGAAGGAATAGCACTGTACTGATGGGCCTGTAATGATTAGGGTTGTTGGGGTCCAGCGTAGGTTTTTTCAGGAGCGGTAGTACCCACACTTCCTTGAGGCTGGTGAGTACTAAGCCTGAGGAGAAGGAAGCATTTATGAATGCGGAGATGAAAGGGGAGAGGGATTCTGCGCTTTCCTTGATGGAGGCTGGGCAGTTATCCCCTTTGCACCTTGAAGGTTTCAGACTATTGAGGATGTGAGGATGGCTAGGACTACCATTTACTTTGTCATTTTAAAATGAAACTGGATACCCTTTCGACTGTGGTTCCCATATAGGGTCTGGGTTATGGTCAGTAGGTTGCAGGTGGAAGGAGGTTTGAGGAGGTTTGAGGGGTCTGCGTTCTTTTGTTAAGCAGATCCATTTTGTTCAGCATTTTTGCTTGAATGTTAGTACAACAGGCTTCATTCTTGGTGACCAGAAGTGGAGGGGATGAAGGGCTTTCCAATTCCCTGAAGATAGTAAAACGTGTTTGTTAGGCAGAAACCTGTGCAGTTCCCTTAGGGACCACTGCAAAAAGTTTAATACTACAGGTGTTAGCAGTAAACCCAATTGGTAGCAGTCTGTACCACCCATATTTACCTGGTAGCTGTGGCTGAGCAGTCAGACTTCTCTCGAGAAGAGTAAGGCAGTATATAAAGTATACACAATAGGGCTACAAATACAGTAGCACAAGTAAACACTGACCAGAGCTTTGGTATAAAGTATATAAGTATATAATTATTTATTTAAAAACACAATTGTAAAAATACACTGGCACTAATATGTCAAGCAAGTTCAAACACAGTCACTAGAAATATATACACCTCCCTAATTTAATTATTTGACACGTCTAGGTTAAGACACCACTTATTTAACAAAACAGAGGTGAGCGCGTAACCATAGATGGCACTCCAATAATTTGTTAAAAAAGGGAGAGAAAAGGCAGAATAGGAAAACCACACAGTACCAACACTTTTAAGAACCCACAGCAAGTCAAGAAAGGCAGGGTCTACTGTAGAGCAAAAAGTTCATAGGCCAGGCCCACTCTTGGAGAGAGCAAGGCGGAATGTGCCCAAGACTTTGCAGGAAAGTCAAAAAAAGAGGTTGGATCAAGTTAGGAAGGTATTGTTAACAGGTCCGAGGTCACCCCAGGATAGAGAGTCAAGGATTCACGGGACACCTTGGACACAGTACCTGAAATGGTGAGAAAGCTCCAGCGGGGGGTTCCTGGCAGCGGGTGCAAGTCGGGGCTTCGTCCAGGGGAAGAGAAGGTCTCGACGTGGAGGAAAGCTGGAGGTTGTTGCACTGCCAGGGAAGAAACCAGCCGCTGAGTTTCCCGGTTAAAAAGGTACTTCCCTTTTATTTGCGGTATTGGTTAAGCGTGGCTATCTGGCCGCCGGGGTGCTTGGCACTGGTGATCGACCACGAGACGACCCAGGAAGGCGAAAAAGGCGAACTAGTTGGTCCCAGCAGCTCAAAGGGAAGAACACTCTCCTGGAAGAAGATCTTCTCTGTCGTCGGGAAAGTGGTGAGTTTCGTACAGCAGGGCTCCACCAGTGTTGTTGTCGTTGTAGATGGCTCAGCTTCTCCCCTCTTCGGATTCTTTAGGTCCTGTGGCGACTTCTGAAGTTCAAGTCCCCAAAGCCCTGCTTTTATGCAGAAAACCCCCTTTCATCAGCCTAGCTGTCAATCAAACATGCTAAGTGGTGAGCTGGGCGGCTCACCACTGGGCCAATCACACAAGAGTGCGACTTGAGTTGCCAAGGCAACTCAGTCCAGGGTGCCTATTCCCCCCCCACCCCCCGCACACATCCTGTAGACCCAGACAGAGTGGCACCACTTTTGGAGGCTTCTGTGCAGAAGCCCACCAAAAGTGGAACAAAGGCTCGACTTGGGTTAGGGTTTCAGAGGCGAACACAAACGCCATTTTAAAACCGAGTCCTGGCAAAAAGACCCAACCAGGGAATAAATATTAAATGAATAACTTGGCGGTATCTTTAACATTGCACCAAAAAGTGGTGCGTTTAAAATGAACGGGAAAATCCCATAGGAAATATTCCGGTGGAATATTTCGCGTGGTATCCACTGCCACCAGCCAGAAACCCGACAAGGGGGGACTGGACAGTGCCCCCTTGGAAAACAGACCCGGGGGCAATCTTATTACCCCTACCAGTACTTCCACAATATGATGGTTTGTACTGGTTCTGTTCACAATTTAAGACTAGTAAAGTCAATGGTGACTTTACATGCCCTGGGAGACAGTAGTCAGTCCCAGGGTATGGAGTCTATGTTTGGGGGTCCCTATGACACCCCTGTGTTACTGCACTGAGGGTGCAGTGTAACACACTTACCAAAAACACATGATGCCCTATGGAGTAAAAGACCCCATAGCCCATAAAACACATTACATAGTCAAAGGACATTCTCAAATCATGCCTAAGAGTGGGAGATAAAGAGTCTCACTCTTAGCAGGAGAAAAAATTAAACCCCAAAAATCCAGCAAAGCTGCTGGGGTACTCACTAGGTTTGGGAAATTAGCCTTTACAGAGTATTCTCCCTAACACTCGCCCCTCTTCCCCCAGACTAAGGGACAGGAGGATTTAATCCACTCCTGGATGAATCTCATACCTCTAGTCGATGACATACATCCTAGAGAGACCATCAGAATTTTGGTGGCGACATCCCGACCTGTGCTCAATGGTGAAATCAAACCCTTGAAGGCAGATTGACCATCTCAGTAGTTTTGGGTTTTCCCCCTTCATTTGCAACAACCATCTCAAGGGTTGGTGGTCAGTCTGAATGACAAAAGTAGAACCATACAAGTATGGCCTAGACTTCTTCAGTGCCCACACAATGGCAAAACATTCTCTTTCAATTGTTGCCCACCTTGTCTCAGGATCCTTCAGCTTTCTACTCATGAAGCAAATGGGGTGCTCCCTACCTTTCCCATCCAGTTGGCTAAGGACTGCACCTATACCTACTTTAGAAGCATCTGTCTGTACAATGAAAGTTTGGTGGAAGTCAGGAGCTCTCAGTACTGGCGCTTGGCAAAGAGCTTTCTTCAGGTTTTCAAAGGCCTGATTGCATTCCTCATTCCATCTGACCTTCTTAGGGAATTTTAGAGAGGAGATCACATTCAGTGGAGAAGCTATGGTCCCATAGTTATCAATGAAATCCCTGTAATACCCAGTGAGGCCTAGGAAGGCTCTCACCTGGGTTTGAGTAGTAGGGGTTTTCCAATTTTGTGCAAACAAAGGGGGGTCTGGGAATCTCTCTACCAGCACGAACACAGCCCAATGACCTGTTCTTGGGTGAATAACCTCTGGGAGAGACTCTACCAAGTCTTTAGCTCACCGTCCTTTTCACAGAGAAGAAATGTCCCCGCATATCAGCCTTTGTCCTGCCCAGGGGCAGTCCAGCGCCGAAATGCTAGGCAATTCCTCTCTGAACAAGAGTACCATCAGTAACCCCATACACGTGTTTCAGCCTTGTTGGGCATCATCAGTGAGGTGAAACTGTTGCCTCTCTAAGAACAGTGAGCAAGGGGTCCATGTCTGGATTGCCCTGTTAACTTAGGGTGAAACCCAAAGTTAATGTATGCAAACAAAGGGGGGTCTGGGAATCTCTCTACCAGCACGAACACAGCCCAATGACCTGTTCTTGGGTGAATAACCCCTGGGAGAGACTCTACCAAGTCTTTAGCTCACTGTCCTTTTCACAGAGAAGAAATTTCCCCGCATATCAGCCTTTGTCCTGCCCAGGGGCAGTCCAGCGCCGAAATGCTAGGCAATTCCTCTCTGAACAAGAGTACCATCAGTAACCCCATACACGTGTTTCAGCCTTGTTGGGCAATTTTGCACAGCTTCAATCTTACTGAGCAAAGGACTTATTTCTCCACCTCCTACCTCATGCCCAAGGTAGACCACCTTACTCTGTCCAATCTGGCATTTGCTTGCCTTTATGGTCAGGTTGGCCATCCCAAGAGCCTGCAAAACATGTCCTAGGTGGTTAACATGCTCTTCCCAGGAGTGGCTGAACACTGCAATGTCATCCAAGTATGCCATGTAGAAGTCCTCCATCCCAGCCAGAACCTGATTTACCATCCTTTGGAATGTTGCAGGTGCATTTTTCAGTCCAAAAGGCATAACCTTAAATTGGTATAAGCCAACTGGGGTAGAAAATGCAGTTTTCTCCTTGGCATGGTCTGTTAGGGCTATTTGCCAATAGCCTGACGTTAGATCAAATGTGCTGAGGAACTTGGCTGCACCAAGTCTATCCACCAACTCATCTGTTCTAGGCAAAGGGTGGGCATCAGTCTTGGTGACTTCATTAAGAGCTCTATAATCCACGCAGAATCTCAATTCTTTGGATCCTGCCTTTGGTACTAACACAACTGGGCTAGACCATGGACTAGTAGAGGGCTCTAGTATCCCGAGGTCAAGCATCTTGCTGACCTCCCCTTTGATGTGTGATCTCACATTTTCTGACATTCTGTATCCTCTGCTTTTGACTGGCAGACAGTCACCAGTGAGTATATCATGCTGGCCCCAAGGGGTCAAGCCTGGTGAAAGTGAGAACAGGGAGGCAAACTGATTTAACATAGATTTGCACTCTTCTTGTGCTCAGGTGTCAGATTTGAAGAGAGATTTACTCCAATCCTTTCATCCAAGGGTAAGGCTCTGGGGAGATCAGGGAGAGCTTCACTCTCTTCTTCCTCTTCTGTTGAAGCTAGAAGCAAGGCTCCTACCTCAGGCCTGGAGACATACGCCTTTAGTCTGTTGGTGTGGAAGACTCTGGGAGCCTCCTTGGGATTGCCCAAGTCCACCAGATAGTTCACCTCTCCAAGTTTACCCACAACCTTGAAGGGTCCCATCCATTTATCTTGCAAGGCCCTCTGCCTTGTTGGGATCATAACTAGAACTAGCTGGTCTTGAGCGAACTCAACCATGTTAGCCTTTTGATCATGCCAATGCTTGACCAAAGCTTGTCCAGCTTTCAGGTTATCACAAGCTTTTGCCATCATGTGTGGCATACTCCTCTGGAGACCTATCACATAGTCAGTCACTCTGACTGGCTTGGGGAAGGAGCCCTCTCTAACCCCTCCTTAATCAGGGCCAATGGACCTCTGACTGGATGGCCATAAAGAAGTTCAAAGGGAGAATAACCTACTCTCTCCTGGGGGACTTCTCTATAAGCAAAGAGAAGGCATGGCAGTAGAAGGTCCCACTTTCTTTTAAGGGGATCTTATAAAGCACCTATCATGCTCTTCATAGTTCTGTTGAACCTTTCTCCCAACCCGTTTGTCTGAGGGTGGTATGCGGTTGAGAACTTGTAAGTAACTCCACAGGTTTTCCACATGGCTTTCATGTAGTGGGACATAAAATTTGACCCCCTGTCAGAGATTACTTCCTCAGGAAACCCAACCCTGGTAAAAATACCAAGGAGGGCCTTCGCCACAGCCTGAGCTGTAACAGTCCTCATAGGAATTGCCTCAGGCTATCTACTACAACAAGTAGCATGGTCTACTACAACAAGGATAAACCTGTTGCCTGAGGAGGTTGGAGGATCAAGGGGACCAACAATGTCAATCCCTACCCTCACAAATGGGACTCCCACTACTGGGAGAGGCACTAAAGGTGCCACATTCTTGGAACCAACCTTACCAGAAGTGTGGCAGCTCTTGCAAAACTTATCTACCTCAGCCCCCATCTTTGGCCAATAAAAGTAGAGTGACAGCCTTTCCTTGGTCTTCTTGAAACTCAAGTGACCAGCCAAAGGAATCTCATGGGCTAGTTGCAAGAACTGTTGTCTGTTTTCTAGAGGTACTACAAGCCGCTTGTAGTCTCCAGGTGCAGACTCAGTCGGTTCACTGTAGAAGAGGCCATCTTCCCAGTGCAACCTATACTTCCCAGGCTCTTGCCCTTCAGCCTGAGAAGCTGCCTGATGGCGAAGACCTTCCAGAGTTGGACATTCTCTTTGTCTCTTACTGAAGTCTGCCCTGTTGGGTTCACCTTCTGCCAGTAAGACTGCAGCTCAGGATGGTCAACAATAAGTTCTTGGCCTTCTGCTAGCTCTTCTTCAGTCTCGTTCAACCATGCAGGGTTGTACCTCCCTCTCAGCCTCAGCTGGAGGTGGAGTTACAGGTGTAACTTTGGACAACCTAGGGGAAGTCCTTGTTGGAAGCACTGGAGTGCTTGCTGCTGGCTTTTTCTTAGAAGTCTTGGGTTGCCCCTTTGCTTCTGTTGATTTTGAGACTGCAGTAAGTTGCTCCAGTGGAGAAGGAGTGATATCTTTCTTCATCATCTCCAGAGAAGAACCTCTCATGGTTTTCTCTCTTGCAGGTCTGGTTAGCTACTGTAAACTTTTATTAGGAGGTCTGGGGGTGTGTGACACTACTCCAAGAGTTTTTAGGTAATTTCCCAACAGAACCCTTCCTGGTACCTCACATTGTACACTGACAGGTATCTTCACAGTCATAATTGCACTGGATGAGAACTGGTAATTGGGGGAGCATCTGCACAGGCCCTCCAGCTAACTTGGTGAGGCGTTTGGGTGCCTTAGCAACATCTTCTACCTTGAAAAATGATTCATCCACCACAGTTATGCTGGCCCCAGTGTCCCTAATGGCAGGAGTCTCCTGACCATTCACCTGGACACTGTCCTTATAATACTCCTTAGTATTATCTGGGATAGAATTATACACATCTAAATTCTGTTGTTCCCACAACCCCAGAGAAACACTGGCTGAGACTCCAATGGGATCATCAACCAGTAGTAGAAAGCTTCCACTGGCCATCTGTACTTCCTCCTCTGGAGCGAAGGCTAAGGAGACAGTGTGGACCCCTAAAGGTTTACCCTTACATCTGGGATCCCCTTTCACATTGTCAGGTGAGCTACAAACATAGCATTTACCAAATGCTTTTTGGAATGGTGGCTTGCTCTGACCTCCTGGTTTGGCACCAGAAGGTACACTAGCTTGATTTGGTTTCCCTTGTGGCTTACCCTTATTTTTTTGTTTGGGGCCCTCTTTGGAATTGGAATTATTAGAATTCTCTTTGGAGTCCTTTTTAGGCTGTTTCCCCTCATCCTTTTTCTGAGTTGGCCCAGAGTCCTTGTGAGTAGCCCTGTTGGCAACCCACAAGTCAGCAGCCTTAGTTATTTTTCTGGAATCTAATTCCTTTGAATCAGCCAAGTGCTGTCTGAGCTCAGGAGAGCAGGCATCATAAATTGACTCCAACATCACAAAATTCTTCATTTCCTCATAAGTGTTCACCCTGTAACCCTTAATCCATCCCTCTAAGTTCTTCAAACTTTCACTCACCCAGGTAGCCCACGGGGTACCATCATGCTTTTTGAGGGTCCTAAACCTCTTAAGGTACTGGGAAGAGGTCTTCCCAAATCTAGCTATCAAAGCTAGCTTCACACATTCATAATCCTTCTTATCCACCTCCCCCAATTCCATTACCACATCAGATGCAACAGGGGGAAGCCTAGAGAACAACCACGGAAGCAACTCATTCCTTGAGATGTCCTGGAGCCCATGATTATACTCAAACATAGCCAACACATCCAACCTAGGCTCATACATACCCACAATCTATTTAGGCATCCGGGTCTTTTGGGACTGGAACTCCTAGAGGATCCGGAGAGAGAAGCACTTTCCACACACAGTTTTTTTCATTTCTATTTCATCGTTAAGCTCCATCTCTCTGCGCCTTAGTTCAGATTGCTCATGTTGGAGCTGCAGCTCTCTGTGTCTTAGTTCAGATTGGGCAGTTTTTTAATTCTAATTCAAGCTTCATTTTTTCTAGTTCAATACATTGAGGACTAAAGTTGGGACCCGTCAAAGGTCCAGTAGGTAGAGTAGACAGAGGCCCAGGGGGGACAATTACAACGGCCTCACCCTCCTCTACTGACTCTGCCTCAAGATTTTCAATACTTTGATCAATATCATCACTGTTATCTACATTTTCTGGGAGAGAGGATTCCTCTGAACCATCACCCAGACTTTGGTTTGCTAACAATTTTTCTATTAGCTCCATTTTCTTGCCTTTAGTCAGGAGATTCTTATGCTAACAGAGAACTCTTAAACAATCAGCAGTTTTTGTATAACTTTCCATAGTTGACAGGTTAGAAAATAAACCTTTTAGTGCTAATCTTTGTGGTTAGTTGCACTAAGGTATCTAAAATCACACTAAAATGTATACTCAATACAAATCCCACCGCTGCCACCAGTGTTAGGCAGAAACCTGTGCAGTTCCCTTAGGGACCACTGCAAAAAGTTTAAGTGTCTCATTTGGCATTGGTGATTCTGGAGTTATAGGAGGAGGATTTGGCTGAGATTATGGATAGTTTGTAGGATTTGGACATTTTGTGGAATTCCATTCAGGTCTGGGGTGAACCAAGAATTGGAATGTCCAACGGATTTGGCTTTGCGGGCTGTTAGTGTCATGATGCCTACCCCCGGAGCACCAGGCCAGGCCCAGCACCCCCGGAAGCAGGCATCATGCCCTCGGTTAAAAGCCCAGCGGCCCCTTAAAGGGGCTCTTTGGTCTCAGTCCTGGCGCCTTTGGCGCCAGGCTCATGTTGGACATCAGTCCTGGCGCCATAGGCGCCAGGCTCATAAAGGGAGGTGTTTTGTGCACTTACCTGATGCAGACCATGCTGCACGCTTCAGGCCTCCCCGAGACCTGAAAGGGACTATTTTTTCATAGGGACTATTTTTTCACTCGGGCGTGGCCAGGGAAGGATACATACCTAGTTGGGGAAGGATACATACCTGGGACTTCTTTGTAGGCTATTTAAGCCACACCCAGACAGCAGCTCATGCTTCGCGTTGTTCTGCTTCCTGCAGCTTAACGCTCACAGTGTCTGCTCCTGGACTCCAGGCACGCCCGCCTCGAACCTGGAAGACCTGCAAGGAAAGAAGAGAAGAGAAAGGTGAAAACCAAGGACTATTTCAAACTTCTCACCTGCATCCGGAATCTTCTCGCCAGCATCCCTGAAGAAAGACTTCCATTTAAAAGCATTGCGTTGCTTGCTGCAGCGCCACGCTTCACTCACCTGTCCTCGAGACATCTCCCGGCTCCATCGCCGCTGTCAGCATCGGACGCCACATCCCTGCACCTAGGGGAGAGAGGAAGAAACAAAAGGTGAGCAGAAGGAACACAGAAGGAAAGCCTGATTAACAGCCATAATACTTACCGGCTTTTCTTCCACATTTCGGGTCAGCGCCGCCCTGTTGGCAGGTACCGTACCCCGGCCCCTATGGGGAAAGGACAAGAGACATTTCTGGGGAATGATAAGGACATTTAGTGGGATCTCCCTCATCACTACTCACCTCGGCAGTTTAACCCCTCGACGCATTGCCTTCATTCTGCACCTGAAAAAAAGGACAGATCACAGGTTAGAAAGACAACATAAAGGGGGCCTCACTTGAACTTTGAACTTTCATACTTACGGCGCATGGCTCAGGAAAGTCAAGTGGATTTTGCCAGCGCCATTCTGAAAACCAGTGAAGTAACTGGACGAACGCGCGCCCCTGCACCAGGAGCAGGATGGAGAGTTCATCCTTCCAAACCATAAGGTGAGCTTAAACCGGGGTTTGGAGGAAGTTAGAGAGGAACAAAGGAGGAAAGGGGGGAGCCAGCACACTATTCTGCAGACTGTTAATCCCCTTTCTCATCTGCAGAAGGATATTCCTACGGGCCAGGCAAGCACGATTTGGAGGTCCTGTCCAATCGGTGTTCCGGGTCCTGCGCATCACGCTAGAAGAGGCCACAGCAATCCAGACTAGACCAGCGCCCCCGTGGGAACCAGGTGAGCGTTACAGTTAGCGGGGCAATTGTATCCACCACTGTAGTTAGCGCATTGATGTACATTTTTGCGAGTGTTAAGGGGTCCTTGGAGAATGGCGGTTTGAAGTTAGGCGAGTCCAGCAGTGGTAGGAAGTTCGCCTTGGTGAGCTTCATTAAGCTGCGGGTAAAGGCAGGGGGCATGGGCAAAGATTAAATCTTTTGTTTTCTATGTTGTACGATGGAGAAAAGTATGATGTGGTGATCTGACCAAGGGCAAGCAATCCATCCAGGATGTGACCTTTAGTGTGGGTAGGGCTGCTGATACTGAGATTAAAGCCAATGGTTTCAAGGGCTTTTGGTAGGCACGTGGCATAAGGGTCAACAGGATCGTTGAGGCCTAGCTTTAAGTCCCCTTGCAGGATTCGTTTCGAGGAGGTCCTAATGTCATCCAGGATGTGGAGGATTTCTTTGTTGAAGTAGTGGGGTGGGCTCATGGGGCGGTAGATATGTAGTGTGATGGTACAGGTGCAAGAAGGGGACAGCTTCAAGGACATGGAAGGAACTCATGGTGGCAACAGTAAAGGCAGACACAAGTGATCACAGTTCAAGGGTGTTTATTAAACTGTATGGGTAGGTTGGAAAAACGCCTACTCTAAACCTAAATCTGAGATGGTAGCACGCTTTAACCATCAAACAATATTAAGGCAGTCCGAGTGGCGTCTTGTCAAAATAAAAGGGGCCTATACTAAAAAAAACAATTGCCAATCCTTACGCTAAATACAAAAAGAAGTGTGGGATAATGTTCTTAAGAAAGAAGGAAGAGTCTGTCCCTCACCAAGAGAGCTTCCCTGAACGCTGGACTACGCCTTATACAGTTTAAAATTATAAACAGATTGCACTATACTCCGGCCAAGATAGCAAAGTTTGTTCCAGATAGTCCAAGCGAATGCCCCAAATGTAGGGCGGATCAGGCTGGTTCATTTCATATGTACTGGAGCTGTCCGTTGGTGGCTGGCTTTTGGAGGGAGGTGGCAGAGTTTCTTGAGGTCACACAAATCCCCCCCCGACATTGACCCCACAGAAATATCTATTCGAATACATAGGCAAGTGCTCCGAAAAAAACAGAAGATTATTCAATGTCTTGTGTGTAGTTACCAAAAAATGTATACTGAAGCAACAGAAGAATGCTTCGCCACACACTGTAAATCAGTTCCTCCGGGAATTGACATATGTAAACGAAGCTGAAGAACAATTTGTCCTCACCCGCCCATCGGCTAGTAGACCTAAAGATATTTGGGGGCCCTTCAGAATGTTTCTGTGTGATTTGATCTCCGATGAAGATGAAGCTATGTAGATGTACCACCATGATGAGATGTATGATATCTGTATTGCTTTTCTATTCTGTCATGTTTATTTTTAGCTTTAAGGTAAAGCTGTAATTGTGTTATGTATCTTCTGGACCACCAATAAAAAAAAAAAAGTGTTAAAAAAAAAGAAAGGAGGAAGTGTTCACAATTAATAAGTCAGGACGCAGAAGTTGGGGTCTCCCTTCCCCACATTTTCAGCAGAGGACAAGGTAGGATTCTGGAGCACAGCAAACTCTAGAGCTTTCCCAGCATGAGCCAACAGTTCCGCTCTCAACCAACAGGGCCTTTGGTGGTTAAGTCTCTTTACCACAAAAAGACTTCCAAGGACCTGATGGGTTTCAAAATAAACAAAAGTTCCTTTCTGTTAATGCACGTTGGGTGATGTCGTTCACCCCTGGATACCCTTCTTCCGGGTTCAAATCCAACAAAAGTACTTGCAGATATCAGGACCTTGGATAGTTAGGTGTCCTGCTTCCAAGGGTCTGATAGGTTCAAAATAATAAAACAAAAGTTTAAAATAAGAACAAGTTACTCTCTTACCTGGTATCGTTCTTTCGATGGGATGGTCCGACGACGTATTCCATATCTATGACAGTAATCACCACAGCTGTTCTGCTTCGGAAAATCTTTCGGCGTCTGAGTCCAGCGTCGATGACGTTGATACACCGTCCTAGAGGACCTCCTCCGACGGCCGTTAAGTAGGACGCACGATGCCCGTAGCCTCAGTTGTAGTTTTTTCCCAAAACGTGTGGCACCAAACTTCTGCCAATCTGACCACAGAAGCCTTGCAGAAACGTAAGCTGCAAATCGCATCAGAAATTCTGTAGCGGGAAAGGCAGGGAGGGAGCGATATGGAATACGTCGTCAGACCATCCCATCGAAAGAACGTTACCAGGTAAGAGAGTAACTTGTTCTTCAAGGGGATTGGGTCCTCTGACATATTCCATATCTATGACAGACTCCCAAAGCAATACCAACGTAAGGCGGTGGGAAAAGAATTTAGACTATAGAAATTTAGAATGCCCAATCAAATTGCAGAGTAAAAGGACCGCCTTGCCAAAGGCTAGATCCTGCCCACAGATAGAATCGAGGGAGTAGTGACGTACAAAAGTAGGGACCGAAGCCCAGGTGGCAGCATCACAGATGTTACGAATAGGAACACCCCTCTGCAGGGCAGTAGAGGCAGCCATACCCCTGGTAGAATGGGCCCGCAAGCCTACCGGAGGGTCCTTACCCGCCAAGCGGTAAAATTCAGAAATTGCCATGATAATCCATCGAGACACAGTCTGCTTAGTAGCAGCTTGTCCCAAATGCCTTCCAGCGTAACCAATAAAGAGTTGATTGTCTACTCTGACCCAGGACATACGTGAAATGTAGAAACTTAAAGCTCGCCTAGGATTTAACCTATGGAGCCTCTCCTCGTCCTTACCAGGATGCTGAGGAGGATAAAATGCCGGAAGAATAACCTTCTGGCCTAAATGAAATTCCGACACCACCTTCGGAATGAAGGAATGACGAACTCTAAGGACAACCCTGTCCTTATGAAACACAGTGAAGGGTGGCTTAACTGAAAGTGCCTGTAACTCACTCACTCTGCGAGCGGAAGTGACCGCAACTAAAAATACACTTTTAAGAGTTAACAGTCTTAAAGGGCAAGAATGTAAAGGCTCAAACGGAGCACCCATTAGAAAATTGAGAACAAGGTTCAAATCCCAACTGGGCACCTGGAAAGGTGACAGAGGGAACACATTAGTGAGCCCTTTTAGAAACTGAGAAATTAAAGGGATTTTAAAATAAGAACACTCCTCAGACGAGCGCTTAAATATGGACAGCGCCACCAGGTAACCTTTAACGGTACCCCACTTGCAAGCCCCTGTGGGCTAAAGAAAGCAAAAGAGACAGAACCAGAGGATTGTCACATGAGAAAGGATCCACATTCTTAACCCTGCACCAGTCGCAGAACTTTCTCCAACGGCAACGGTACAGGGACTTTGTCCCCAGCCGTCTGGCCGAAAGCAACACCTCCATCACGTCTTCAGGGAGGTCCCAATCCTTATAACTCAACCTTTCAGAAGCCAAGCGTGAAGGTTGAGGGACCCGACCTCTGGATGCAGAACCTGACCCCCCCCCTCCCGTGAGAGCAGATTATCTCGGTAGGGAAGACGACGTGGAGGGCAGATGGACCACGTCCTCCTGGCCCATGCCGGAGCAATGAGGATCATCCGGGAACCCAACCTCCGTAACCTCTGCAGTACTTGCGGGATGACGGGGACTGGAGGAAACGCGTACAGCAGTGGGAATGACCACTCCACTATGAACGCTTCTCCTAAGGCTCCTCTTGGAGGAAATTCCCGCAAGCAGAACCTTTCGCACTTCCGGTTGACACTGGAGGCGAAGAGATCCACTTGAGGGGTCCCCCAAAGGGCGAAGATCTCCAGGAGAATCTCCTGAGCCAACTCCCACTCGTGAGAGATCGCGCTCTGCCTGCTCACAGCGTCCACCGTCTTGTTTTCGTCTCTGGCTAGATGAACTGCTGAGATCGAAATTTCCTGCTGGATTGCCCAGAACCAGAGCTGCATCGCCTCCCTGCACAGAGGAAGTGACCCTGACCCTCCCTTTTTTGTTGAGGTAGTGCATGGCCACTGTGTTGTCTGTCAGAATCAGGACATTCTTTCCTCGCAGTGTCGGCAGAAAAGCCTTCAGGGCAAGCCGGACGGCCCTCAGCTCCAACAGATTGATATTGAGTCTGGACTCCGACGGAGACCAACGACCGCTGTCAGTTCGTGGACATGAGCTCCCCATCCCGTGAGGGACGCGTCTGTCACAATCGTCACCTCCCGCCAGGGCAGCCAAAACAGAGCCCCCTTCATCAGCTTGCCTTCGACGGCCCACCACAGGAGGTCCTGGGCGACCAAGGGCAGCACCTGAACGGGGTCCGACATCCTGCCGGAGGACAGACCACTGGAGCTTGAGTGCCCATTGCAAAGATCTCATCCACAACCTGACGTCTGGCACCAGCAGAATGCAGGATGCCATGAGGCAGAACAATCTCAAGAACTCGAACGCAGGGAGACTCTGGGCATGTTGGAACTTTTGCACCATCTGCTGAATGTGAGGAGCCATCACCTGGGGAGGAAAACACTGCCCCGGGGACGTGTCGAGCACTGCTCCAATGTACTGGAGCCTCTGAGTTGGCGTCAAGTGGGACTTCAAGTTGAGGGAGAAGCCCAGCTTGTGGAGGGAGTGGCAGGTGACGGACAGATGATCCAGGACTTGCTTGGGAGAGCGCGCCCTGATCAATCAATCGTCCAGGTAGGGGTAGGCGGGAATCCCCCCTTTCCTGAGATGCGCTGCCACCACTACCATGAGCTTGGTGAAGACCCTCGGGGCGGAGGTCAATCCGAATGGCAGGACCCGAAACTGAAAATGCGAGTCGCCAACCGCGAACCTCAGGTACTTCTTGTGCTTTGAATGGATCGGCACATGAACATAAGTGTCCTTGAGGTCGAGAGACACCAACAAGTCCTGAAGTTGAAGGGCCTGGAGGACTTGAAAAAGAGTAACCATCTTGAACTTCCTTCCTGAGGAGTTTGTTCAAACCGTGCAAGTCCATGATGGGTCTCAATCCCGCGTCTTTCTTTGAAATAAAAAAATAAGGGGGAATACCATCCCTTGTTCCTCTCTGCTACAGGCACCAGTTCTATGGCGCCTTTGTCCAGCAGGGCTTGAATTTCCTGCGCAAGGAGCAGATCCGGACTCTTCAAAAAGATTCCCTGGTGGATTGTCACAAGGCCTCTGCCGAAAGGGAAGACAGTAACCGTGGGCTATGATCTCCAGAACCCACACATCTGAAGTAATGGCACGCCATTCTACAAGATGCTGCGCCAGCCTTCCCCCAACCGGCAAACCATGGGACATGGCCTCATGACTGAGCTGAAGTTGCTGCGGCGTTGTCTGAGGGCAAAGAGGCAACTGCCCGAACGGCCTTGCACCTAGAGTACCTTGTTTTCCACCTCTGGCACTCCTACGGTGGCCCCTTTGACTAGCAGCTCCTCTTGCTTTACTTAAGGATGAGTAATAACGAAAGGAACCTCCCCTCCATTGCTGTCCCCTAGGACGAAAAGGCAGAGGTTGTCGAACTGCAGCGCTCAACGACTTCGCTGCAGCTTTTGAGGTCTGCAACCTCAAGGCTCTCGTCAGCCTTGCTGTCAAAAAGATGTACACCATCAAAGGGAAGGTTGAGGAGCCGGGGTTGCACATCAGGAGCAAACCCTGACTTCCGCAACCACGCAATCCTGCGTATTACGGTGCTCGCCGCCATGGACCGGCTGACGCAATCTGCCATGTCCAGACCCGACTGAACGGCCTCACACATGGCATCCTTGCCATCCTGTATCATAGCAAGAAAACCATCCCGTCTGTCCCCTTCGGGAATATGTTCAGCCGCTAAGGAAACAGTTCCACAGAGTGTGCGTGAAACGTGACAAGACACATACGGAGTTGGCTGCCTAAGAGCTATACCCCCTGAAGAAAACACTTTCTTCGCCCAACCATCAAAACGCTTGTCGTCCCTATCAGGAGGGATGGTAGGATACGAAACCTGCTTTGCTGGGGCCATAGCCGCCTGCACCACCAAACTCTCTGGAGTGGGGTGCGTGTTCAAGTAGCAGGGGTCGCTACTGGCTGCGCGGTATTTTTGCAGCAAAGACTTGCCCACTGCCGGGAGACTCTCCGGAGCAGTCCAAGCCGCCACCACCCTCCTTTGCAGAGCCATATGGAACGGCAGTACCGTGTCAGTTGGTGGACCTTGGTCGAGGATATCCATCAGGTCATCCTGCAGAAAATCCCCTGGTGGAGCAGACCACCCCAAGTACTCGGTGACCCTCGACATAAGGCGCCAGTACGAGGCCTCGGCATTGGGTGCCAGGCTCAGGCCTACAGAACTCCACCTCTGGAGAGGTACCCAGACCACTGGCGTCGTGCAGCGACTGACGCAGGTCCTCCATTTGGCTATGTCCAGAGATAATCTCGTCTGGTACCGTTTCAGGAACCATCCTATCTTCAGAACCCTCATCCACCTCAGAAATACGATCAAGATGGTGGAAAGTGGGCACAGAATGGGTGGCAAAGACATGTTTGGCCTTGGCTACAGCCTTTCTAGGGGGTTCCACCGTGCCACGGTGTACCTCCGACAAAACAGCCTCAAAAGGCATCAAGGGCGTCGAGTGAAGTGGCGTCGATGCAGAGCGTCGCTCCGACAGCATCGACACAGGCCTCCAGGGCAGAGCCCCAAGAGTGTCCTTTGACAGCCTGGGCGCCGACGACTTCCTCGGAGGCGGAGCGTCGAGAGAGTCCCTCAACGAGCTCGGCGCCACAGGCGTTGACGTCTTCTTCGAAGACTTCACAGGTGCACACGGTCTCGAGGGAGTCGAGGACCGGGATCTGGAACGGGCATGACTAAAACGATTACCCTTGTCCGAGCGGGACCTTTCCCGCGTATCGTGCCGCCCACCCGAGCCCGAAGGCGTACGAGCTGTGTCTCTAGTACGGTCACGCCCAACCCCACTCGGAGGCACGGACGGACCAGTGGCCTGCGATTCAAGGATTGCCAACATTTTCTTACCGAAGGAAGCCTATTCCTCCAGTGTCTCATGCTTGGTGGGATAAGCAACCCGCCGACGGGCGGAGTCCTCGGACGAGGAAAGCGACCGATGATGGTGCTTCCGGGAGTGCCTCGAAGAGGCAGAGGAGTGGCGGGACCCACTCTGGGACTGAGACCCCCGAAACCTACGACGACGATGCGGAGTGTTGCCCCTCGAATCATCCGTCGAAAGCCCAGTGGACCTCGACTTCCGGGGCTTGGACACCTTACCGACCGAACGCTTCTTCTTACGCTCCCGCAAGGCCTTGGACGTAAGCGACTGGCGGTCGACAAAAATCCGTGTTGTAGGCCTCCCCGAGGCACCAGAGGCAGGCGTTGTGCGAGTCCGTCACCGACATCTTGGACTCGCAGTCCCCACACTTCTTGAAGCCTGGATGCGGGGTGGAAGAAGAGGAAGACATCCCGATGAACTTTGCAACTAACAGGTACGAAGAACCTAAAGAACAAACTCCAAAGAGTCGAGGCGCGCCGAGATCTCCGAAGTGAACACGTTCGTGGAAAAAACAGAACTGAGGCTACAGGCGTCGTGCGTCCTACTTATAACATCTGGTGACGTCAGCCATCGGAGGAGGTCCTCGAGAATGGCGTATCGATGCAGGACGCCAAAAGATTTTTCGAAGCAGCACAGCTGTGGTGATTACGGTCAGAGATATGGAATACGTCGGAGGACCCAATCCCCATCGAAATAAAGTTTAAAAAAAAAAAAGTTCTTTCCTGATTTTCCTGGAGGTGATATCCCTGCACTCCTGGGTCCCCTTCTTCTGGGCTCAGACCCCTCTCAAATATCAGCCTCCCTTTCTCGGGATTCACCCTGGCTTCTATTCACTGTGGTTTACTTATCGATGGGGTGATGGGTTTCACCTCTGAATCACCCTCTTCCGGGATCAGACCCCTCTCGATTGTTTGCCTTCCTTCCGTTGGGTTCACTACGGCTTTCAACTCAATTCCATCTGTGGCCTTCACAAATCTTAATGTCTTTTTAAACAGTTCATTGTGGACACCCCTCTGCCGGGTTCACTCTTGTCAACACACTGCATATCAGGACTTAGACTTCACCCCCTATTTATCGGCACCCCTCCTTCGGGTTCCCTCTTGTCCACTTCGTCAATCAGTTCTGATGATGCAGGATTCGGTTTCTCTAGCTTCACAATCTTCTGTCGGTCAAAGACGTTCAAATGTACAGAGGATTTTACTGTACCCCTATATGACCATTTTGACCACCTTTGTCCCTTTCGCAAGGCCTTCTGGTAACGGTAGTTTTAACAATCGGGTAATCGCCCAGAGTTTCCCCAAGTGAGCACCCATGTGGTACCCAACTCCTCTGTTGTTGGATTTCCCCCTTCTAGTATCAACAGTTCTTTGTATTCTTTCACAACTCAATTAGCCGTTTGCTTCTTTCGTTCAATACAGTTCGGTTTCTTATCGGCTCTTCCCTCGACTCACAGGCTGTGATGAACCGCTTGGCTTTCCTTCGCTCTGGAGTCAGGGGTTGGTACCACGGAGACAAGAGTCTCTTCCCGGCTTGGTGGACAGCGGAGGAGGGTCCCATGTATCATTGACATCTGCTGCAACACAGGCTGGCAATTGTTTGCGGTCCTGAAATTCCTTCTGCAGAGGTTTCACATACCTTGGTCGGAAAGGGCAAGGTCGCTTCTCCCCTTGTCACCCTCTCGGTTTGTGCCATTTTACTCCTCCTCTTGAACTGTCGTGCTGAGTTAGCTCTCTCGCGTGCATCTGTTTTGCTCATATTGCACTCTTGTGCTCCATCTTTTATCCCTGTGGGGAAGAGAAAGGGCCGTAAGGTGTGTGCGGTTTAGGTCAATTACCTGACTTTCCCTGACCCTTGTGTTGGGACAGGCCAGGTAAATGGCTCAGGTGTTAGACCGTCGTGATATGTGAGAATATTGGTGTGGGGAAAGAGGGCGGGGTAGAGGGAGTATCCTACATGGCAGTTTGGGGAAAAGGTATTATAAGAAGGGGGATATTGCGACTCACCCATCAGTGTCCCACTTTCACTCCATGAAGGCCCCCCCCTGCAGGCGATCCTCCCTCACTGGTTCAATCCCAGGAACTGGATCCAATAGCGATGGCTGTATCCTGGCCACCTGGAAGGCAGATCCCCGGGAAACAGTCAGGGAGACACCTTCAGGTTTCTCACAGATAGTATGTCTGCATTGCATGGTAGTGAGGTGTTCACTTGTCTGAAAGGGAGGTCATTCTTGGCTATCAAGGCCACACCACCACCTCTGGCGTTTGGCCTGTCTTTCAGATATAATGTGAAACCTGGGAGGAAGGCCAGTGTAAGAGCAGGGCCGGAGGCCTCATGAAGCCAGGTTTCAGTTATGGCTAGGGCGTCAAGGTTCTGTGATGTGAGGGGGTCCGAAAGTTCCAGGGCATGAGCAGGTAGGGAGCAGGCATTGATGAGGGCACAGTTTAGATAAGGCTCTATTACTGGGCAGAGGGGTATATTCTCAGGACAGATGTTGGCAGTAGTATTGTCTGCCAGAGGAATTTTGGGGCAGCTAACTCCGGCAGCGGTATGTACATTGCAGGTATGGTCATTCACAGGTATAGATATGGGAATGTTAGCGCAGCTAACTTTGGCAGCAGCAGGTACACTTATTTTATTTCGTTTTTCATTTATAAAGCGCCTAAACCCCGAGGCACCACAGCGCTGTTGCAGACACATTTATACACAGGCTTGAGTCACGACAGCAAGTAAATTACCAATCAAAGGGAAAAGACATGGATTGCATGCAGGGCATTGTCTCAGTAGGAGATAGATTAGGCAAAGAGCCAGGTTTTCAGTGTTTTTCCGAAGACCCTGTAAAAGTTCTCTGCTCTTAGATCTGCTGGAAGGGATTTCCAGTGGTTCGCTGCGACTGTTGGGATGCTTATTCTCCCATCCTTGGGATCTTTTCACTCTTGAAATGGCCTGTTCATGGGCATGTATGGATCTTATCGGCCTGCGGATTTAGCCCTTTCCATTTTCTGGGACAGGTATTGTGGGGCAGTCTTACTCAGGCATTTGTGGGTGATAAAGAGCCTTGAAGATAATCCTTTCCCTGATCGGGAGCCAATGCGCCTTTTTTCTGGCAGCTGTGATGTGGTCCTTTTTTCAGGGATATTTAGTGCTGCTCGGAGGTCATTGTTCTGTATTATTTGTAGTTTGTTTAGATTCCTTTTGGAAGTACCTGCAAAGAGGATGTTGCATTAATCCAGTCTCGTCCCCGTAATTGCTCTGGCAATGGTCATGAAGCTTTCTTTGGTAAGGAAATGCCTTGCTGCGTTGATTAATTTGGCTGTATAAGCTGCTGATGAGGTAACAGCACTGACTTGTTTGTTGAGGGATAGGGAGGCATCCAGGTGTACACCCAAGGTTACTGAGTCTGAGACTGGGATCTGTATTCCGTCTATCACGAAGGATGTGAACTGCAGTCTGAGTTTGTTTAGCACTGCGGGGGAGCCTATCAATAGAATCTCTGTCTCGCCATCGTTTAAGCATAGGTAGTTAGTTGCCATCCACAATTGTATTGTGGAGTAAACACTGTTGAGCATAAGTGAGTCTGTGTCGTAAGAGCCTGTCAGGGGAAGGAGTATTTGGGCATTGTTGGCGTAATTTGTGTAAAATATCCTGAGGTCATCCAGAAGATCAAATAAGAGTTTAGCGAATATGTTGTTGAGGGATGGGAACACACAAGAGCCTTTGGGGACACCACAAGGGATGGGTATGGGTGAGGCGCTGTCCGTGTCTGATAAGACTCTCGTAGACCTGCCTTCCAGGAAGGAGGCAATCCATAAAGAGGCATCTTTGGAGAAATTGGCTGCGGCTGTGAGGTGATGGCATAATGTTTTGTTGTCTACTAGGTTGAATGCGGCCGATAAGTCTAGTAGGAGGAGGAGTGCCGGTTTGCCCTTATCCCTGAAAAAGTCAATTTGAATCTTAAGATCTAGTAGTGCGGACTCAGTGCCATGGCCCGGGCAGAACCCGGATTGCTGCATCCCTAAGATGCAATTGTATTCTGGGTAGTGTTGGATCTGGTTGTAGGCTGCTCGGTCTACGATCTTTAGCAAGAAGGGCACTGTGGTAATAGGGCGATAGTCATTGAGTCCAGTTTAGGTTTTGTTTTTAGCAGTGGAGGACCCAAGATTCTTTGAGTTTTGTAGGAACAGTGATCAGCGCGAATGAGGCATTAATTAAATTTTGTAATAAAGGGAACTAGGGCTGCTGAACAACCCTTTAGGATTGCTGCTGGGCATAAGTCTCCTTTGTATTTGGTTGGTTTTAGGTTTTTGAGGATATTGGTTGTTTCGAGCTCTGTGACTTCTCTAAAGAGGAAGGAGAGTGCAGTGTGTGACAGTGGTGGTGGGTGAGTCGAGGGGAGGAGTAGACAGATTTTAGAGCGCATAGAGTTCTGTATGTTGGTGCACCATGCTTCGTCTTTATTGATCGGTGAAGGTTGTGATGCTGGGTTCTCAAGTTCTCCAAGTATTCAAATTGTTCTTGCGAGTTTGAGTTTGCTTTGGCTATTCTAATATTGTAGATTGATGCTTTAACAGCTGTGATGGCTTGCTTATATTCTTTTGCAGTCCTATTGAAGGCCAGGTTGCAGTGTTCTGTGTTTTTTTTCTCCAGATGGCTTTCAGCTTGTCTTTTGTGGGAGTAGAAGGAGATCAGCGGTGTAACCAAGGGTTGCAATGGTTTGTGGGTTTTGTTTTTCTGGGAAGGAGTGGGGCTACTGAGTCTATGGCTTTGGTTAAAGTACTTGTGGAGTTCTCAGCTAGATAGTGAGGGTTGTTTTAGGCTAGGTTATCCAGAGATAGGGGCTCGAGGAGGGGGGGTCGATTCTTTGGAGATTTGATTTGAACTTCAGGTCCATGTGGGTGGTAGTGTTGGAGGGGAGGGTGGAGGTTGTTTGAAGGCGGGGGGAGGTAAATATCAGGACGTGATGGTCCGACCACAGGCAGGGATTGTTGGCAATGATGGTGATCTCACTGTTCAGGTCTGCTATCCAGTGCAGGGTTCTACCTTTGATGTGTGTGAGATCTTAGAGGGCTTGTCGCTGTGTGATCTGATGGGTCATGGAGGCCCAGGTTGAGGTCTCCTATTAGTAACACTCTAGATGTGGGTTTGATGTTTTCCCCAATGATGTGGGTGAGGTTTTCTTAAATGCGGGAGAGGAGGCTGGCTGGTGGTATAGATGTGAATGGCGATGGAGTCAGTGGGTGCGGTCACAAGTTTAACTGAGAGGCATTCACAGTGGCCTTCTGTTGAGGAGCTGGAGAATCTTAACTGGCGTGACTTCTTGTGGATGAGTGCTACCCCTCCCCCTCGAGAGTCTGTTCCATCACATTTGAGGATAGTGAAACCTTCTGGCAGTGCTAAGGACAGTTAAGGGCCAGAAGCTTGGTGGAGCCAAATTTTGGTAATAGCCAGTAGGTCTAGGTTCAAGGTTGTGATTAGGTCATTAATGTCCAGTGCATGTGCAGACAGGGACCTGGCATTGATGAGGGCTCTGTTTAGTGTGGTGCACTGGAGGTTGTGGGGTGGGTGATCTCTTAGGGCTAGGCATTTTGGTGTTTAACCCTTGATGTTTGCTAGTTATGTTGGTGCTAGCACCCTCTTTATTGTTTGTGTTCAGAAGAGGCGGTCTGGGGAAGAGGCTGCCAGAGTTATGGCCGTCAGTTTTCTTGTGGCTGGTTGTGCATTCCTCTGCATATTGTTGATGCGATTTTGTAGATGTGTGGCTGGGTCGAGATCTCGCATTGCGATTATCATTTCTCCTCGCCATGGGTGCTGGCAGGGGATTATTTCTGGTGGTTCTTGCGCCAAGCTTATCGTTTCTTATTTGGACTGGTAGTTGAGTGGTAACAGTTCTGGATTTTCGAGTGGGGGATTTCTGCGAGGCGATGTGGAGGATATTTGTCCAGCCTGGTTGGTTCAACGCCTCCTGTGCAGGCTGTTGTGGTGTTAGGGGTTAATTTTTGTGAGGGCTGTTGGATGTTTGGGATTTTGGGGAGGGTTGTGAGTGGGGTGAGCCTGGTTTAGGTGCGGTGGTGGTCAGCGTGTGGGAAGCGGTATACACGCATTTCACTGCGGTATTTATCATCGTGTGTTTTTTCATTGCCGTTTTTTTGGGGGGGTTAAAAAATGAAATATGGGTGTCGGTGTAAGGGAATAATAAAAAAAGGGGCTGGGGGGTAACCCCCTAAAAAAAAACAAAAAAAAAAACTGAGTTTTTCGGAAGAAAAAGGCGATTCAAAAACCCGCAATGAAAAATACAGCGGCAAAATAACTTAGAACTGTGGGAAGCAATGCCTGTGGTGTTTTGCAGGATGTGCATTTAGGGTCCTAAGTCTGCTGGAAGAAAGGATGGGACTTGGGAGGCGCGTTGCTGGGGTTTCGGGGAGAGTCGGGATTAGAATTTGTGCTGTGTTGTGGACCGAATGTGACTTCAAGGGGGATGAAAGGGGTAGGGCAGGTGCTGGAGGGATGGCGTGGGCAGTGGGTCGCCGTTAACAATTCTACATTTCCACCGACCACATCAGCGCCGGCAGTGCAAAGGGTTAGCTCAGGCTCACCTTTAGTGTTAAGGTTAGTGGGTACATCAGGGTCAGTCCTTTTCTGAGTCCTAAGCGGCCAGCAGAGAAGAGTTGCAGGGAGCTCTTGCAGCCTTAAGCCTCTGTATTCAAATGAAGCCGGCTTCGCTCTCTGGCGAGATGCTTCTTCCAAGCTAGGTTTGTTCCCTGGGCAAGTGTCAGGCTCCATCTGGGAGCACAGCAAAAATCAATTTTGTGATGTGGGGTAAGCACGGCTAAAATCAATTGGTCCAGGGCAGGGTGAGCACAACAATGCATGGGGGATGAACACAGTTAAAATCACTTGGTCCAGGGCAGGATGAGCACAACAATGCATGGGGGTGGTGAGCATGTACCTGGGTGGGGGGGGCTTACCAGGGCGGGAGTGATCAGAGATGCTCCGCTCTCTGGCAAGCTCAGACAGACTCAGACAGGCGAATTAGGGGTGGCCTTTGGGTGAGCTCCGGTGTTGGCTTCACAGCGAATCCTATTGGTCAATAGCCAATCCTTGCACAGTAGTGATGGTTGGACAGGCACTCCGCAGTGCCAGAAATTACAAGACGGCCATGTTTGAAACAAGGCCTGTGATAGGACTCGGAAGGATCACGGAGTATCCCAATGAAGAAAGAGGTGCAAAAAACACACCAAAGACAAAAGGTGACAATGTGCTGATTAAATTGGTAAAAGCACACGCATTTCAGAGTTTTTCCAATTAGATTTCTTTTTGGACAATATTACAATCGAATTTACGCACGGCGCACCGCAATGACATTGCAACCATTGTCAATCACAGGTAGGGCAATTTTGGGGCAGCTAGCTTTGGCAACAGTCAGTAAATTGCAAGCATGGTCATTCAGAGGTTTGGTTGCTGGATTGATCCAGGGAAAGACCACGCTCGCTTCATAGTGTGACTAAGGTACGTTAGGGCCACAGGTTTTAGCGGAGTTAGGAGTGTAAACCACACTCCATGGACTGTTAAGGAGGGTGTCTGCGGCAGAGGTCATAGCGCTGGCCACATCATACTGGATAGGATCACTGATGGCGACAGTCCGCCATAGAGGGACGTATGGTAGCTTGCACCGATGGGTTCAAAGAGAAAGTGAAGCTGGGAGAAGTGGATCGTACAGGGACCAGCTTGGGTTGAGCTTGTAAGGGACTATGCGCTGTAAGGAAGACATGGTATCAAACAGTAAAAAAATAAGACCGACACAAGTGACCACAGTTGAAGGGTGTTTATTGAACTTCAATGGGGTTTGAAAAACGCCCATCTACTCCTAAATCTACAACCATCAAATAATAAAGAACGCAGACCTAGTAGAGTCTGGCCAAAACAAAAAGGGCCTATCCTAATAAACCTATTGCCAATCCTTACTTCTAAATACAAATGGTGTGGGAAACAATGTTATACAAAAGAAATGATATGTCAGGATAGTTGAGTCGTTAGCTTCCCTTCCCCACGTTTACAGCATGGGACGAGGCGGCACACTCGAACTTAACACATACTCTGGCTTTTCTAGCACAAGCATGCAGTTCACAATCTCAGTTTCAGGAAGTTCTGTGGCAAAGTATTTGCCATTCAAAGTCTCTTATTTCAGAGGGCCTAATGCGACAAACATTAAAAGTTAATTTATCCTCAAGATTCACATATACACAACTTCTCTGGCAATTCACTGTTCACCCTGGGTCCTCCTCTGCCAGGCTCAGACCCACTTTTACACAAAACCTTCAATTGGTATCCCTCCGCCGGGCTCAGACGAATTTCTCTAATTTTCCAAACTTTCTTTACTGTATCAAAATCAAAGACTTTAGATTGTGCACTGGATTTTGCTTCACCCGTCACAAGACCACTTCGATTCACAATTCTTTGTATTCTTCTGAATACAACCCTTTAACTTTCACTTCCCAGCTCGATACCTTAGAGACCTTCGATTGAGCAGCCACGCACTGCTGGAACACTATCAAAAGGTATCCCATTTTGCTTTTCAAAGTTCAGACCTTTAGCAGTTCAACTTCACTTGCGTCTTATCACACACTGTTAGTCAAGATTGCATGAAGTACCCTGTGGAAGACTTGTCCTCTTGGCAACAGTTAACCTAACCTTTGGTATAAGCATGTACTACACAAGTTGGTAGAGTGACTGAGCAGCCAGGCTCATCTCAAGGGGGTAGGGGCGGGGGGGGCCAGTGTGAGCAGTAAGGTTGTTACACAGAGATTCACAGTAAGTAAGCACTTACACTCAAATTAATAATTGTTTAAACAAGAAACCTTAACAGTCAGTTGAATAAGCCTTCTTTAGAAGGGAGCAATATAGCAGTAACACAAAAATACACTTCAAAATTACACTTGGTTTCTTTAAATCAGTAAATGCCCATTTCGGATTGCACACAGATTCTTCCTACAGTCTGAGGTGACAAATAACAAGGACCCTGTGGACATTAATATATCACTGGTACATTTAGAGCAATACTGTGGCTGTGTTAAATAAGGAGAAGAGGAGGGGAATAAAACAATGGTTAAAAATATTCTTAAGCAGGTAAGTACTTTTCAAACCCTCCAATGCAAAGTAAATTAACCCTTTCCTGGGGGAAAGGCAAAGCACAAAGTCAGAGGCAAGAGTCTTTCAGGGAGCCAGGACAGGCAACGCTAGTTGAGCAAAAGTCTAGGTGAGCTGAAGCACTTCTTGCAGGTAGATAAAAAGCCTTGCACAATGTTTGAGAAGTTTGTGTTGGGCTTGTGAGGGGCAAAGCTGTAGCAACTCTGCAAATGCAACCAAGACAAGTCTCAACTGAGAACTAGCACGGCTATACAACAAGAGGTAAGTCCTTTTAGTTTTACAGTACCTTTGGTTAGAAGAAAAACTGCTTCCAGATGGCTTCTGTTCCTGTGCAGGTCTGCAGATCCTGTAGTTCCTGGGCCTCAGTCGTGGGAACAAGAGGGAGGATGTCTGGGGACTCCAGCGCTACGAATGGAAGGTCGGCGGCTGCAACGGGCAAACTTCAGATCAGCAGCACTTCGCGGTTTCAGCTTCAAGCGGCTCTCGCAAACAGCACCACCGCGGTTCGAGGATACCACTATGGATTTTCCTCGCATCTGAGGTCCAGCACCCTGTTGAGGGGGCTCAGGCTTGTTCAGTCCTGCTTCCTGGGAGTCCGGAGGATTTTGCTGGAGCTCTGGTCCGATTTAAAAACAAGACCCTCAATTCGGGTGTTCCTCTCCCTGGCAATCGGTTCCTGCAGCAGCAGTGGAAGTACAGCCTGCTCTGAGAGGATGTGAAGACGAGTTCGATTTGGGGTCGATTGGTCCCACCAACCCAAGGGGAGAAGTCGTCCGTTGCAGGGCTTCTCTAGTCGAGGCGCATTCAGATCTTCAGCAATGCAGCAGGGCTTCACCGGGCAAACCAACGCTCTGAGGAGTTGCAGTAAGCATCTCTTCCAAGTTCTTCTTCAGATTCCTTTGTTCAGTGGTCAACTCTGCCTTCCAAGGAAAAAGCCTCGCCTTTTATGCAGGTTTCTCCCATTCATTTGCAGCCTAGCTGTCATTCACACAGCAGGAGGGCTGTCCTCTGAGGACAGCCCTCCAGCCATTCACTTTTGGGTGCATTCCTGTAACCAAGGAGACTAAGCACAGGCCGTTTCGGGCACCTCCCTTGCTTCCTGCCCCTCCAGACACGCTGGAGCCAGAGGCGGGTTTCACCAGTGAACCCCGCCAAAGACAAAACAAACAAAGGGAACAAACCAGGTATGGAGTGCATAGTAAATCTCAAGAAGGACCTTTCCAACAAAAAATGGCTTAAAAAGAAGACCGGGGCAATTTTGACGAAATGGGCACCTATGGGTGTCTTACTGCAGCTGCAATTGCAGCCTGCGGTCGAAACACACAGGGGTAGGAAAAAGTAAACCAGCCCTTTCTATGTGCTGTTTAGGGGGTTGGTGAACGCAAGGGGTCAACAAGCCAGTCGCTTTGGGAGCCTGAAATAATAGTTTTGGATAGTATGTGCGCCTGCAGGAGGCCTTGCTTTGCTCTTGGCCTAGATTCCTAATGGAGCCTGATACATCAAGGGCTGTGGGGTAGGGGTTGCGGTCGCAGGGCAGTTTACTTGTAGCACCGAACTATGAGTTAGGTGGGGGGGTCCATAGCGCAGGTTAAGGGAACGGGAGGCGGTAGGGGGGGATGACAAGGGCGCAAGAATGATTGATTACACTCGGTTTAGTAGGGAACCCTATTGTGATGGCAGCAGCAGCAGGGTGCTTACTTAAAGTTTGAAGGACAGGTGACGGTGTGGTGCCTGGCTCACAGGGAGCCCCCTATGGTGGGAGACTTGGCACAGTAACCTTTAGTTATGAAGTCACTATTTTTAGAAGAGCCCTAGAGCAGTTCAGGGAAAGCATAACCTAGTTATAAACTTTTAGAAGAGCAGCAGCTATTAAAGGTCAGCATAACCTATTTGTGTTTAAACAATTACACTATTTCTAAGCACAGGAATAGACAGTGTAACCAATTTTATCTTTCAGAAGTGTGTTATACAATTCTAAATAAGAACTCTAGCAGACATTTAAGGAAGGCAATCAGCAATTAAAGGTAAGTAAGGACCTATATAATTTTCAGAGGGGCTACAAGCAGCTCCAAGACAGGTAAGAAGTTTATGGAACCATTTCAGAAGAGCACTAACCACTTCAGGGAAAGCACAACCCACTGTTACTAGTTTAGAAAGACACAATGTATTTCAAGGGAAGTAAAGAACCTCCTATACTCAAGCATCAAGCAACTCAAAGACAAGTATTAACTCTTAAGACTCTTTTAGATATGTATAAAGCAAATCGGGGAAAGCAAAACCCAATTTTACATTTTAAGAATGACAATGTTATTCAAGATGGGTAAACCCTATTGGTAAGCTTTTACACTCATTCAGTTAGGGATAATGAAACAGTCCCAACAGTTATTACTTTTAAGAAGGTGGAGGGGGACACATTTATGCAAGTAAGATAACATACACTTTTTAAAGGAGCAGAATGCAACTCAAAGGTTAAGTATAAAACTTAATGAGACTTTAGAACTTCTTTCACAGAGATACAGTTACAAGTAAATACTTTTAAACTTGTTTTACTTCCAAGAAAGCATCCAAATCTTATAATGTCCTTCCTAGTCTATAGCATGAACTTTCTCATAGACAGAAGGAACCTAGTGGTCTAGGAGCCAGCTGTAGACAGACCAGGCTAGGGCTCAGTTGCAGGAAAGTTACAGTTCTATAGGAGCTCTTCTTAAACAATTAAGGATTCACTTTAGAATTAGTTGAAAGTATTCAGGGACTTCCTAGAAGGCTCCCTATATGCATTCCAGCATTAGGCCTGGGTTAAGTGGTATGGGCAAACTCCCAACCACACGAATCACCCACTCAGCCTCACAGGATTTACACAAGGCTTAAAGCAAGTATTACCCACGCCAACACAGTACCTTAGGAGAAAATAAGAGCTTCTGAATGGATTCTTTCAAGATGTAGCAGCACAGGATCCAGTCACTAGATTCTTGGTCTGGAGACGAAAACTGGACACTGGATGGGAAATTTCAGCAGCAGTCATCAGGAGAGGCTTCCAGCAAAGTTTTCTTCATGGATTCTCATGGCTCTGTGGATTTGGTGCCCTTTTACAGAATTCAAAACAAAAAAATATTGCTGGTCGGATTCTCTTCACTTTTCTCGGTCTGGCAATCTGGTGAAGGGATTCAAATTGTGACTCTAGAGGCCTAGAAGTCCACCAATGTTTCGGATGGAACCGGACTTCGGAAGAACATGCACCGCACAATGGCTGGAGGTCCCAGGGTATTGGCGGTTTGCAGCCCAGCATGGTTGCTGCACATCGTGGGATGGCTCAAAATGCAGGTCTTCTTGAGACTAGTGGATCTCATCAGCCTCTGGTTAGGAGTCTTCGCTTTCGGGAACACCAAGTCGATTGGAAGGGTGGGTTACATCAGGCTCCAGTTACACAGCATGCTCTCCAGTCGATGGAAATGGTTAGACACTTCTTTTCTTCATCTTACTCTTCGGATTCAGCTCCAGTGGTATACTTGTCAGCTTACAGGTTTGGAGTATTTATCAGGAACTACAGCACAGCCTCGGCAACCTCTCCCTGACAAAAGGGCTGCAGAGGTTTGGACTTCTTCCTCGCTTCCTGCCTTCTCAGACACTGAAGTCTCAGTGGGGAATGCAAAGGATTCTCGCTGAAGTCAAACTTCAACCAAGGTCGTTCCCGCCTAGAATGGCATTAGACCTTAGAAAGAACAAGAAAATGAGAAATGGCAAAAAAGGAAGGAGCCCACCATTCTGGCAGAAAGGTGGCCCTCCTGTGTATTACCGCAGCTGATTTGACAACCTATGAGTAATAGAGCTTTCACACCCCTTGGACCGATGTCCAATTCTAGAGCCATTCGGCACCTCAACTCTCGACCTGGAAGAATCTGCAGACACCTTGGTGCGTGCACCGGTAGCTTTAAAAGCCTCCAATCGTGAGCAGGTACAAGGATAACATTGGACCCCCTTGGCAGAGGAACTTCCCAGGAAGGAGTCATTCCGCTGAGGTGCAGATGAAAAGATAGAACTTACACGTTTGGTGTTCGACTTGTGATGCATGAAAGCCTTGATGTGTTCCAGAAACGACCGTGAGGAAATCTCCACTTAGACCATCCGTTTTTCAGCGATCTTTGAGTAAGCGTGTCACATGCAGTGCAAAAATCCCACTTGTGGTCGCACCCCAAACACTCTTAACAGAGCAAATGGGGATCCAACGATGGGAAGGATGCCTCAAAGGAGGAGCACCGTGTAAATCCACTTGCGGCCAACATACGCTAAGGAGTGAAACGCGTGAAAAAAGGCTGCACAAATCATGCAGAGGCATGGGGCAGGTCCGTTCCAGTCTGTGCAGAGAAAAGAACTGACGTGAGGCAGCGGTGGGTGGGGTCAGCTGGGCAAGGTTACACCTATGCACGCTTTAAAGGGGAAAAGCGCATTTTGCGGGGCGAAATGGTTCTGGTACCTGTAGAGGGACACCCATAAATTATGGAGAAAAAGGGGACGGGACGTAGGAGTAATCAAACATCTTTCAGCCGATGCTCTGCCAATCAAGCACTGGCAATGCCAATTGTTTGGGCTTTTGTGTAGGCATTAGAAAGGCAATTTCCAGGCACTTGTGTAGTGGTATTAGCTGGCCATGGATGGTAGAGTTTGCAAAATGATGCAAGTGTCTGGCAAATGCCTAATACTTCTACACAAGCCAAAACTGTTGGCTTTGCCAACACTTGTTTTAACAGGACGTCAGTGATTATAAATCGAGTGGCTGAAGGAAGACACATTTTTGCACCGTAGCTCCAATTACATAATTATCTATCAGAAGTCTGATTTGAAAAAACACTGTCAGGTACTGGAGCACAACGTTTGATGGTCAGGCTTGATAAAAGGGAGCTGAAAGAGTTCCCATGAGGTGGTGTTTTGGGCAGGGAGGGGAAGGAAGTGGGTGGAATGGCCATGTGGATTAGTATGGGCATGGGCAGTCAACAGGTGGGCAAATAAACACCCCACCTTCAAGCTTTGTGTCCCCCATGTGCCATTTGTCTCTAAATGTACTCTAATGCAATAGTTTTCGCTCATAGGTGGCTCTGCCACCTAACAGCCCAAACTAGTATGGGCTTCCTGAGGGTTGAATGGGTGTTACCTTGGTGGTCAAATGAAGGCTCTCTAAATCAAAAGGACACATTGAAATATAACATCAGGTTTTTATACAACATGCATACATACTGCATTCCTCCCATTCTTTATCAGTGTATTATTACGCATTTTAAATGGTACTTAGTTTATTGACCACATCAAGCCATGTCTGGAACTTGCAAAAAGGAGAGTTGCCCCTTTGTCAGGGGTGAGTGCTTAACCCATGTGCTATCCACCTAGGATTTACAACAATCATCGATAAAGGAAATTCAGTTTTCTGTATAGTGAAAAAAGCTTGCGTACACGTGAGGTATTCTACGTTGTGTGTGTGGGCGGAGAGGGGGGCTTAAGGTATTGCATGTGTGTTGTCTTACCGTTGTGCTTTTTGTGCCATCCAGAGTGCATCATACTTATTTTGTCCGACGTTTCCATAAAGATTTCTTATGATGCCAGTTTGATTTGCCATTCGTCTTTTAGATTTGCCATGTGTCTTTTGTTTGATTGAGCAATTGTTAAGCGATTAGTCCTCGAATGACAACCATGGAGAAAACACTGCACTTTAGTTTAAACTAAAGATGACATAGGATATGTAATCTGCTGGCAAATTGCAAAGTCTGGCACCAGGAAACCTTGGATCAATGCTGGCTTCCCCACTTCATCAAACGATGTTATCACGGCCAAGTCACTTTACCTCACTGTACAGGTAACATTGTGTTAAATGTTAAAGGTATTTGTACCGCGCACCGTCACCAACGGAATTGGTCCCCAGGCGCTCTGGCGGATCTGTAAATAAGGTGGGGTGGGTTAGTAATGTGAAGAGGGAGTAGGATAGTGAGAGGATTGGTGTTCTGTTGGCAGCTTCAACTCGGTATACACAGGATGCTGAGCTTTGGTGCGGGTATTGGATCGGTGACAGGCCGCGTGTGCTGTTGGTCCGGCTTATGTGTTGTTGCAGTGTTGTGAAGTGCGTGCGGCTTGTTTTGTGAGAGATGGTTGTGTGAGTTTTTTGAGTGAGATAAGTATGCAGAGTTTGAGCTTATATTGGTTAGTCGGTTACCTGACCTTTGGCATGCTGGCATATGCAGTTCTGTCCCAGTGTGGCACCAGTTGACCCCCACAACTCTATCTGGATGCGGCACGGGCCAATGTTTAGAATTATATCTGGGTGTGGACAAGCCAACATTCACAGTCCCATCCAGATGCGGTGCAAGCTAGCGTCTACAAATCTGTCCAGGTGTGGGCATGCTATCATTCGCGACCCTATCTAGACACTACGCAGGATGGTGTTCACAATTCCAAGTGTGGCACACTCCAACATTCAAGTTTCATCTAGGCGCAGGCTTGCTACCCTTCAATCAATCCTATCTAGATGCGACGCAGGCCAATGTCCACAATTCTAGGTGTGGCCTGTGCTAGTCTTCAGGTTTCGCATAGGTGCGGGCATGCTAACGTCCGAAGTCGTATCTAGATGCGACGCAGGCTAACATTCACAAATCTATCCAGGTGTGGGCATGTTGGCATTCAGGTTTCACCCAGGTGCGGGCATGCCAACATTCATGGTCTTATCTAGATGCGATGCAGGCTAATATTCTCAATTCTATCTAAATGTAGACATGCTAATATTCACAATTCTATCTATCTAAGGGCGGGCATGCTAGCATTCAAAGTCCCCTCTAGATGCGACGCAGGCCAATGTCCACAATTCCATCCAAGTGTGGCCATGCTAATATTCTGAATTCTATCTAAATGCGTCTGCCGGTCTGGATATGGTGCGTCCGGTACGTGCGAGAACATTTCCTAATTGGGAACCAAACTAAATGTTCCAGAATACATCTTAGCACAGATTTCGAAGACAAACCAAGTGATGGAGTACAGAAATGGGAAGTGAGGGATACTGTAACAGTCCAGTGCTTGAAGAGGGAAAGAAGAAAAGTACAAACACGGACAGCTGTAGACGGAGACATTGCTTCCACGTTGAAGAACGTGCAAAGCACCAAACTCTTGCTTCCAGTGGTCTTCAGACCGGTTAGGTCATCGGCTTCAGGTTTCCTCGGCTGTGCACTGGAAAGCTGGGACTGTGCACAGTGCGGCACCGGAGAGAAAATCATTTCAGTAGGGGAACCCTCAGTGACAAGGCAAACTGTGGAGTTAGCTCTGACCTTAGCACTTAGGATGGCAGAATACAAAGGAGCACACGGGAAGGACAGTGTGTGGTGTATCTTCTCAACACCCGTCCCCCTCATGGAGAACCCAGTCAAATTTTGGCTGAATTATATTTCACCAAATGTTAATATTAAATTTGGATCTACGTGCAGCACTAATTAACATTGAAAAAACAAGGACGCACACGTGAGATTTAATAAACTAATTGTTTGGAGTCAAACTCCAGGAGCAAACCTGTGGCTTTGAAAGCATGATCGGGGGAAGCTGAGCCCTGGTGCAAGGGTTCTGCATGCCTGCGATGAGGTAATGCTACACCATGACTCCTCAGGGGCTGCTACGCCCCCGTCACGCCAGCAGCACACTACCACCTAGCTATCAGTGGCCTGGAGCAAACATATCAAGGCATCACATGCAAATGTCACCATAAACCAAGGCATAAGATAAACTAAACTTTCAGGTCATTGAGAAATAACAGGTATATCTTCTTTTCGCCTTTGTACTCGCCTGTATAAGAATTAAAAGGCGCATGTAGAGCAACAACAATCCGAGCTCTGCAGCCAGCCTGACCACCAAGGAGGTTGACTGCAACTCCCGCTGTCAGAGGAAGAAAAGCACAGAATCAGATAAGGCGCGTGGGTCCCACTTGAGGCGAGTGCAGGGTGGCTTCTGGGCAAGGTTGTGTCGTCTGTAGAAACTGCACAATGGGAAAATGGCACTGAAAGCCTAAGGTGCTAGGAATACCGAGCTTGCGTGCTCACATGCACATTGTTCCTAGAATCCTATTGTGTTTCTGAAATGAAGTAAGGAACAAGTTACTTACCTGTAACTGTTGTTCTCCAGCATGGGTCTGGCATGGATTCACATGCTCATGAATATTCTCCGTCGTCAGGCTGGGAATCCTCGGTAAAGAAAAAACCAGTATCAGTTTCGTTTCTGATCTGTCTTTCGTAGTAATAACCAATCACTGGTCTCTGCGTCATACTGACCACAGCCAATGACTGCCCTCTACCTAAGCACCGCCTCTGGCAGCCATCTTCAGATTTGGAAGCACGTGAAGTGGCAGTATGACCAAGTGAAGAGCCGCAGAGGGGTAGGCGGGAGGGTTCGCATGTGAATCCATGCCAGACCCATGCTGGAGAACAACAGTTACAGGTAAGTAACTTGTTCCTTCTCCAGCATGGGGTCTGGCATGGATTCACATGCTCATGAATAAAGAATACATAGCAGTACACACATGCACAACCACGGGAGGTGGCAAAGGCTCAACATTAAGCATCACATCAACTCAACATTAAGCATCTTACCTCCTCACCAGGCTCACCTCAGGCGAACAGGTTGCGCAGCACTGCTTGGCCGACCCTGGACTCCTCCCTGGAATCCCGGTCGACGCAGTAGAATTTCGTGAAGGTGTGCGTCGACCTCCACGTAGCAGCCCTGCATATGTCCAGCAGGGGCACACCAGATAGGAACGCCGTGGTAGCTGCGATCGCTCTGGTGGAATGGGCTCTCGGACGGCCAGGCAGCGGTCGGTTTGCCAACCGGTGACAGCACATGATACAGCCGGAGAGCCATGATACAGCCGGAGAGCCATCTGGAGATGGAAGCCTTCGAGAGAGCCTTCCCCTGATTGACAGGTCCAAAGTTCACAAAGAGTTGTGACGTCTTCCGAAAACCCTTTGTGCGGTCCACGTAGAACTTCAGCGCTCTAGCTACATCCAGCGAGTGCAAAGTCCTCTCAGCCGGCGACGAAGGCGATGGGAAGAACACAGGTAACACCAAGGGTTCGTTGAGATGGAAGTCCGACGGTACCTTGGGCATGAAGGAGGGGTGCGTCCAGAGCACTACCCTCGTGTCGTGGAAAGTCAAGTACGGGGCCTTGCAGGAAAGGGCCTGGATCTCTCCCACTCGTCGTGCGGAGGTGATGGCCACAAGAAAAGCTGTTTTCCACGATAGAAACTTCAACGGGGCCGAGTGCAGAGGCTCGAACGGAGGTCCCATGAGCTTGGTCAGCACCACGTTGAGCTCCCACGCCGGGGCCGGAGCCTTCACCGGCGGGAACGATCTCAACAGTCCCTTCATGAACTCTTTCACCAGACGATGAGACCACAAGGACGTCCGCCCCGTGGTTCTGGTGTATCGGGAGATCGCAGCAAGATGAATCTTGATGGACGCGTGTGCCAGACCAGCTTTGGCCAGCGTCAGCAGGTACGGCAGTACTTGGGGAGCCGTAATCCGTAGAGGGTTAATCTTCTGTGCGTGGCACCAGACAGAGAACCTCTTCCATTTGTGTCCGTAGCATTTAAGAGTCGAGGACGCCCTGGCCTTTGCAAGAACCTCTCTGCAATCGGCCGGTATGTCGTATCCTCCAAACTCTAGCGCTGCAGGAGCCAGGCCTGCAAGTTCAGCGACTTCGGGTCGTGGTGGAGGATGGCGCCTCCTTCCCTGGAGAGTAGATCCGCGTCCGCCGGCAGCTTGATCGGCGGGGACGCTGACAAGTCCAGCAAGTCCGGGAACCATATCTGCCTCGGCCACGCAGGTGCGACGAGGATCATCCTGCACCGTGACCTCTTGAGCTGGTTGACGAGCCGGATTAGCAGAGGCAAGGGAGGGAACGCGTAGAGGAACAGGCCCTCCCAGGGGAACGAGAAAGCATCGCCCATGCTCCTCGTCTGGGGAAACCTGCTGGCGAACCTCCGGCACTTGGTGTTCGTCGCCGTCGCGAACAGGTCGATCTGGGGTGTGCCCCACCGTCGGAAGAGGCGATCCACCAGATCCTGCCGTAGTTCCCACTCGTGGCACGAGCGCAGCTCCCTGCTGAGTGAGTCGGCGATGGTGTTTTTTATCCCTGCCAGATGAAACGGCACCAGAAAAATCCCTTGGGCTACGGCCCAATGCCACAGGTCCTGCGCCTCCTTGGACAGCGCTGGGGACCTGGTTCCGCCCTGTTTCCTGATGTAAAACATGGTGGTGGTGTTGTCGGTGAAGATCCTCCCCACCTTGCCCTTGAGGGACGGAAGGAAGGACCTGAGGGCCCAAAACACTGCACGGAGCTCCAGGACGTGGATATGCAGGGACCTCTCCGTCGGGAGCCAGAGTCCCCTTGCGTGCAGATTTTCGGTGTGCGCTCCCCACCCTTCCAGGGAGGCATCCGTGGTCACAGTCTCCTGGTGGGCTGGGGTCTGGAAGTCCATGCCCGCCGTCAGATGCGCGCGGGTGCCCCACCACCGTATCGCTCGTCGGAAGCTCTCGTCGAGCTTGATCCTTTCCTCGAAGCTGCCCGTCGTCTGGATCCAGCGCGCATCCAGGAATTCTTGCAACGGGCGCATCCGGAGCCTGCACATGGGAATGAGGTAGATGCAGGAAGACATCATCCCGAGGAGGGACTTGATGGACCTCACTTTGGCCGCGTCGGCCACCAACATCCGTTGCACCTTGCCCAAGATGGTCCTGGTCCTCTCCTCCGACGGGGAGGCCAGAAGGGACACTGTGTCGAGCCTCGCTCCCAGAAACAGTGCGACTTGCGCGGGCACCAGGTGGGATTTGGCGTAGTTCACGGAGAATCCCAGATCCGTGAGGAGTTGGACGGTCCTTGCCGTGTGGACCACGGCGAGCTCCCTCGTCTTGGCGCGGATGAGCCAGTCGTCCAGGTAGGGGTAGACGCGAATCCCCTCGCGGCGCAGCTGCGCCGCCACCGGTGCGAGGCACTTGGTGAATACCCTGGGTGCCGACCGTAGTCCGAAGGGAAGGGCTTTGAACTGGTAATGACGCCCTTGGACCACGCCCTGAGGAATTTTCGGTGCCCCTTTAGGATGGGAATGTGGAAGTAGGCATCCTCCAAATCCAACGACGATAGGAAGTCTCCTTCCTCCAGCTGACCCAGGACGTGCTGGAGGGTGACCATCCGGAACTTCTGCGCCTTGATGAAATTGTTCAGACGCCGCAGGTCTAGGATGGGGCGCCATCCTCCCGTCTTCTTCTTCACGAGGAAGTATCTCGAGTAGACTCCGGAGCCCCGAAGCCTCTTTGGGACGAGTTCGATGGCGCCCTTCCTGAGCATCGCCTTTACCTCCAGGAGAAGTTGAGGGACGTGAAGTTCTTTCCTGGCCACGGGGGGGACGCGCGGGCACCTTCTTTGAAACTCGAGCGCGTGGCCCCGGGCCAGGGCGTCCAGCACCCAACGGTCGGTGGAGATGGACTCCCACACGCTGACGAAGCCCGCCAGCCGGCCTCCCACCGGGGTGCTTCGGTGGGGGCCCGACCCCACGGCCGGTTCAATCCTGCTTGGACGCGGCCTTGCCGCCTTGACCTCCTTGGCGATGACGGCGGGGTCCGCTAGACTTGCCTCGTCCTCTGTAGGCCTCTTGCGACGACGAGCGGGCCGCTTGACGGTAGGAAGCGAAACCGCCGCCGGAACCTTTGGAGGCGCCCTTGCCTCCGCTGCTCCGAAAGGGCGTCCGTCGTTGCTGCAGAACTCCAAGGGCCCGGGCCGTCTCAGTATCCGCCTTGATGGCCTGAAGGGAATCGTCCACTGTCTTCCCAAACAGGTTGTTCCCGTCGAAGGGCATGTCCAGGACTCTGGTCTGGACGTCCTGCCGGAAGTCCGTAGCTTTGAGCCATCCACGACGTCGAAGGCAAACGCTGTTGCCCAGCTGGCGGAACCCAGTGTCGGCGATGTCCGTCGCCACGGTGATGGCGTGGTCCGAGGCCACCTCACCTTCCTGCAGGATCTCCAGGGCCTCCGCCCTCTTGTCGTCCGGCAGAAAATCCAGCAGGGGAGCTATCTTGTACCAGAGCTCCCTGTCGTAGCGAGCCAAGATAGCCAAGGCGTTGGCCGCTTTAATCGTCGTCGCTGCCGACGAGATGACTCTACGTGCCATAGCATCCAATTTCTTTCCCTCGCCGTCCGGCGGGGAAGTCGATGTGGAGGCCGCACCCCCCCCCCGCTTTCTTCCTGGCTGCCGCGGAGACGACGGAATCCGGGGTAGGCTGCGCCCGGAGGCACAGGGGGGCCGTGTCCGGGACCCGGTACTTTTTCTCGTACCGGTCTCTTCTAGCTGGCGTCGTGGAAGGGTTCTTGAGGAGGGAAAGGCCCTCATCCCAAATGTCGTCCAACAGAGGCACTGCGAGGACCGTCTTCCTCTTGGCCTCGCGCCGCTGATAAAGGAAGCCTTCCTTTTTCTTCTCCTCAGGGCAGAGTTGGAAAAGCTCGGAAGCCCTGGAGATCATGGAGTGGAAAGATCCGATCTCGTCGGGCGGAGAAGCCCTGGCGGGAGGCGACGACGGAATATCCTCGTCGTATGCCTCGTCGTATGCCTCGTCGTCCGTACCCGTCGCTGCCGTGTCAGTCCCCGTATCATCCCCTCGGGTGGACGGGGAGGAGGGCTGGACGGGGCGCGACGGTTGAAAAGGAGGTGGTGGATGGATCCTTCTTTTCTTGGTAGGGGGAACACCAGAAGGTCCCGGTTCTGGATCCCCCGACGGGAGAGGTTCCTCCGTCGGTAACGGTAGCCTCGTCCTTATCTCGGAGCATAAGGACTGTATGGCCAACAAAATGGCCGCCGAGTTGTCTTGCGGCGCTGGCAGAGGGGAATCCGACGGGCGAGCAGGGGCCCCGTCGGTATCCTCGACGATGTCGTCGTCACCTGCGTCGGGGTCCATTCCGACGGGCTGGCCTTCTTCCACGCCTAGGCCGTGGCTTAAGACCTCGATCAGCTCCTCTTCTGAGGTTGAGGCCGAATCTACGACGACGCCCTGCCCCCCCTTCTTCTTCCCCACGGAGGGTTTCACGGGGGTCCTATCGATGGGCACAAAAGAAGACTCCCTCCGAGGAGGCAGGGAGATTCTGGGCCCCGAGGTCGCCACCACTGGTGCAGCCTCCACAGGATGAGCCATGGCTGCCGCGACCGTTTCGATAGAGGGCTTGGTCGGATGGATCAAGGCCTTCACCACCTTAGGTGCGCTCACCGCCTTATCCTTCAGGGAGGGGGCACTGCCACGCTCCTCCTCTGCCTTAGAGCTCGACCGGGGCCTCTCCAGGAGCTTCGCCGGGTGCTCGGCCTTCCTCTTACCCGACCCAGAGCGTTGGCTCGTGGTTGATGGTGCCGGGGAGGGTGCGCCCTGCCTGGCGCCCGTAGAGCCCGACCGTTCGGCGCTCCCGGTGCCAGCGGACTCGCGGTGCTTAGCCTTATGTTGGGCCCCCGTCGCCGGGGCGCCCTCAAAGGTCTTAGAAGACCGCTCGGATTTCTTCTTCTTCTCGCCAGACGGGCTCTTACCCTCCAGCCAGTTGGCGAGACGTTGATGGCGGTCCTTCATGGTCCGTTCCGACATGTTGCCGCAAAACGCACAGTCCTTCTCCACGTGCGTCTTGTCCTCATGAAGGCAGTAAAGGCAGAAAGAGTGTTCGTCCTCCTTAAAGACGTTCTGCAGCTGGCATCCAGGGCAGACCCTGAACAGCTTTCCGGGCGTCGAGCTTCCCTTCTCCTGGGCCATCTCCGAGACCGGGCCTGAGAAGCTTCTGGAGTCCTCCGAAGTGTAGCTCGACGAAATCTTCACCCTTGAGGGGCACAGACGAATCCGACACGGGTCCCCGTTGATCGGATGTAGGATCGGTGGAGCTTGAGGCTCTTTTGACCGAAAGAATCGAAGTTTTTGTGAAAAAGCGCGAAAAAAAAGCACTAACGCTCGAGAGCAATAGCACGAGGATCCCAACACATGAACGTGCGGTAAAAATCTGAAGATGGCTGCCAGAGGCGGTGCTTAGGTAGAGGGCAGTCATTGGCTGTGGTCAGTATGACGCAGAGACCAGTGATTGGTTATTACTACGAAAGACAGATCAGAAACGAAACTGATACTGGTTTTTTCTTTACCGAGGATTCCCAGCCTGACGACGGGGAATATTCATGAGCATGTGAATCCATGCCAGACCCCATGCTGGAGAAGCACACTGTTAAATGCACCAATGCTCCTACTGCTTGGCACCAGCCAGTTTAACAGATCGCTGTGCAGCAGCATAGGGCGGTTGCTGAGCCATTTTCTAAATAAAACACATTTGCAAAATTGATTTTATTCTATGAATGAAGAATGGCATGGGTTAATTGGCGGAACCACTTTTTTCCCTTCTTGGAAGAGCCCACACAAAAGCAGAGTGAAGAGATGGGCAGGAATGGGTGTGATTAGCCATAGGGTTTACATTGGCTAGGGGCCGGGAATGGGAGGGATTACAACTGTGTATGCCTCCTCAAATATCAACTCCATTGGAAAAGCACTACAGACCCTCATTCAAAGCCCATATTTGAAGGTTTGTTAATGACAACAGTTTTGGCTATAAAGGTAGCGCTTTCAGCACCACCTAATAGCCCAAACTAAAAAAGGCTAAATGGGATGTCCCGACACAAATCATCCTCATTCTGTAGTTTCACGCAAGGCAGGGTGGCCTCTTCTCATCCTACTCTCCTTTGAAGAGGCAGGAAAATGCAATGGTAAATGGGTAAAAATGTTATACCTCACTGGTGCTTACACCTCTGGCAAGTCAAAAATGCTTGGGCCAGTGTTGCATTGGGATGTAGAGACATTTCAGCGTTAGCATCCAATCTCATGCCAAAACAAAAGGGAGAATTCTTGATAGGAATAACTGACATTAAAGCAAGTATCTCTTGACCTGCATGAATAAGCTGCTTGCCACATTGAGATATTGACCAAGGGCTTAAAGTAGATTGGGGCTTCATGCAATGCGTAATGTATATTTAGCAGGTGCTACACCAAACCTTTTGTGCACAGAAAAAAGTTAAGAAACTTAACCTTTGATGGTCAGCATTTGCTCTACTGATTAACTCTTTAAGGGAGGAGGCCAACACCCTAACTGACCCATCTCTTTCAATCACAAAGCAGACTATGAAGCAATCTACTATTTCAATGCAGAAAGTGCAATACAAGATACTTACTAGGGCTTCGGTTAATTCTGGACCAGGTCTCTGGGCACAGGAAAATGCAATGGATTTGTGGGTGCACATCCAAGGAACATTCCGAGAACTATGCTGGGATCTATAATATTGCGAATTTCTCCACAAACATCCCAACCACTGATCCATTCCAGGCCTGCTGTCATCCATCTCCTTTCGCGTGTAGGAGATCTTTGCATCTCCCTGCTAGGTGGCTGATTGCCTGCATACCATCACAGTGATGAAGGAATGTTTCAGACCCTGCCCCCTTCATTCCAGTCCTTTCCCTACCATTCCCCAACACCTTTCATCGCACTTTCATAAAGAATAAGCTGATGAATTTTCTTTCTTCACAAATCGATGATGGTCCACACATCTTCCTGGTTATTCTTCAGAACCATCTGTTCAGCAAGTATTTTCTTGTGGAGAAGACAGGAATTCTCACGCTGTGGAAGATTGTATTGATGCTTCAGTATGGAAGCAATCGTGTGCAATGGACTTACAGGATGCCTACATGCACACAGTTATGCGCCTACCCAATCACGCATAGCTCCGGTTTTCAATTATAACCCAGTTTTTCCAATTCTGGATTCTGGCCTTTCGACTTGAGCTCTGCACCAAGGGTATATAACAAGGCAATAGTAGCAGTCACAGTATTTCTACATCTTTAGGTACTCCTACATCCCCCATCCTGTTCTTTCCATAAATACTCACTGGCTACTCTCCCCAGGAAAGGGACCACAGTATGATGCAGAGAAGCATAAATACAAAACTGGTGCCAGTATGCATGGGCAACTGTAAGGGTGTAAAAGTACAAGTCTGACAAAGAGGTGGCATTGACTTATTTATATCAGTAAAAATAAATGCCTATTGAACTATTTACTATGAGTGGTTAACCTACCTCAACAAAAATCCTATGGACTCAGTCTGGATGCCCGTAAAGTAAAATGTCCACCGTCCTGGATCTAAACCTATTTTCTTCCCTTACACTTTAAAACTAACTAAAGAAAACTGGGTGTCGTCTTGATCCAAAAGGAGGCCCATCTCATTCTGGATATAGACTCCAAGACTCAATTCTTGTGAAAAAACACATTTCCCCAATCTTCTGGAGGGAACCTCTTTCTCGATCCGTACTTCAGCTAAAAAAAAAAAAAAAACAGTTCTCCCAATCTTTCGGAGCAATCCTCTTCCTTTGTGCTTCAGTTCATAAACAACACAGTTCCCCAGTCCTCTGGAGGGAGCCTCTTCCTCTATCCGTTTAACAAAATGCAGTTCTCCAATCTTTATCAGGCTTAGTTCACTAACCTGCCACACCTGACCATACACTTTACAAAATGACTCAATATTGCAATAACTAATGGGGTATCAAGTCTGGTTCACTATTCTGCCAGACCTGATCCCATAATTTTGAGTTCCAAAACATTTTCTCTGTCGGTTGTTTCTCTTTTCTCGAAGTTCGAAATCCTTTTATACTTTCTCAGGGTCTCTCCGACTTCTTCTGGGCTTCTGCCAACTGCTTATAGATAGCTTCACACTGATGTGGATCTTTGACCCTTATATAGTTCTCTGATGAGCTTTGCCCATTTCCATTTGGGTCCCACACCTTTATGCACTCATAAAAGGCTTCCCTGCTTTCATATGGGTCCCAGACCCTGCTCTTCTGTTCTGTGGAATCCCGTCCCTGCTTCATCTATTGCCAACTTGGACAGACCTGGTGTACTCTCCTGCCAGGTACTTTCCCACATAGGTTTACTCACAAAGTTTGCATCAACTTTTATAGGTCCTCTGTTATCCCTTTTGCTTTTCAGGATGTACTTATGTGATTTACAATGTTCGTTTCAACTTGTAGATTTTCTCCATTAACCCCTTTTGCTTTTTGAGATGCACTTATGATGTGTCTTTTCAATCCAATCAGCTCTCTCAGTGCCCCAACAACCGGCCCAACCCTTTCCCTTCCTATGGGAAGCTTTGGTACAGTCATGTCTCTTCTGGAGGTGGAGAAGAGCTTGTGTGTTGCTGCCACGCTCTTCGTTCCGTCTTTCGTGGCTCACCACGCCAAACTCTCACGTCTATCGCTGCATGCATTCTCCTCGGTCTGCTTTCGCCGGTCAGGCTTCTCTTCGCTCCGCCACCACTCGGGTGCCTTTTGCTTGAACCTCTCGGAAAGTCTGGTCTCTCGTTAGCAGTGTTTCAGCTTCCCTTGCCACGGAACTAGCGTCTCATTCCACGTTCCAGACTGCAGGGCTGGCTTGACAATTCATCTAGTCCTTCTTCCCTTTTTATGGTGGAGGCATTTCTTGTAAGCTGTACTGCATGTTGGTTCCGCAGTGGGCTTTTGCCTCCTTGTTCCATCTTTGTGTCAGTGGTATTTTGTATTAGACTTGGATAAGTGTCACTCTTCCAAGTACTAGTATCGTTAATGAAATCTTCTACGATAACTAGGGTTTCCTGTTTTACGGGTTTATTCTTTTTAACTTCTGATGTTTTTAAAAATGTTCAGAATCTGTGTTTCGGTGGTTTCCCGTTTGCCCCTTCAAAAAACAAATATTCTTTTATTGTTTCATTGTGTGTATAAGTACTGAAATGTCTCAAAGCAAAATGTTATGAAAATTAAAAAAAAAAAATAAAGCTGAATGTGCTAATCCAGTAATATCTAACTCACTTTGGTGGGTATCAGGTAATAATATAGCATATATATGGTCGCCGTAAATAATATCGCCAGGAAAATGTTGTGGCGATATTATTTGGGTGACCATATATATGGGGACAGGGGCAAAAAACAAACAAAAAAAAGACAAAATAAAGTTTGGGGCTTGCAGGGGTGTCGCCCCGCATGTTCCATGCAATAATGTCGCCACAAAAAACGGCCATTTTTTGGCAATATTTTTGCATGGCGAGATTTTTGTGGCGACATTACTACATGGAACCCTTCGGTGGAGATGAACAAGTTACTTCTTACCTGGTAACGTTCATTCGATGGAATGTTCCTCCGACGTATTCCTTATCTTTAATAATTCGTCTCCAGCTTGCTGGCCTCGGAATTTTTTTTCTCAGTAGCGGGCGCTGCGCATCGACGTCCGTGGAGTTGGTGTCCCTCGACAGCCACCGTATCAGCGCCGTCACCATGCCCATAAATAGCCACGCGCAGCATCCGTTGCTCAGTTCCGTTTTGTAGCATAGGGTAAGTCCTGCATGAATTGGTTATTGACCTTGAATGAGCGTAAGCTGCACCACAAGGGAAGTATTACTGCAGGGATGGATGGGAGGGGCGATAAGGAATACGTCGGAGGAACATCCCATCGAATGAATGTTACCAGGTAAGAAGTAACTTGTTCTTCGAAGGGATTGTGTCCTCCGACGTATTCCTCATCTTTGATAGACTACCATAGCAGTGGTGTGTAATTGGAGGTGGGAGTAAAAAACGTCATGTTTCCCTTTAGGAATGAACAGAATGTAATACGGCTTTGCCAAACCTAGTCTCTTGACTAGAAGAGGAATCCCGGTTGTAAAATCTTGTGAAGGTATGTGTGGATGACCCTGTGGCAGCCGCACATATGTCTCGAACCGGAACCCTCTCTGGAGGGCCGAAGAGGCTGCGATACCCCTGTTGAATGAGCCCTAAGATTTTGAGGAGGCTCTTTCCCTGCTAGTTTGTAACATTCCAGAATGGCCAAATAATCCATCTGGAAATGGTCTGTTTTGTTATCGGTAGTCCCAATTTGTGTCCTGAGTAACCTACGAACAGTTGGTCTGCTTGCCTAATCCTAGCAAGTCTAGGCTGATGTAAAAGCTTAAAGCACGCCTTGGGTCCAGCCTATGTAGCCTTTCTTCCTCTGGATGGGGAGGAGGATAGAATGAAGGTAAGGTAATTTTCTGAGTGATGTGGAATTCAGAAACCACCTTTGGGAGGAAATTAGGCTTCACCTCTAGGACAACTTTGTCTTTATGAAAAATTGTATGAGGGGGTTTACAAGATAGAGCTTGTAATTCGCTCACCCTTCTAGCAGATGTTAGTGCCACTAATAAGGGTGAGAAATCTTAGCGAACAAGAGTGGAGTGGTTCGAAAGGAGTACCCATCAGGAAATTTAAGACTAAATTTAAGTCCCATAAGGGAACTTGGAATGGTCTTGGAGGATAGACATTAGTTATCCCTTTAGAAATTGTATTACTAAGGGTAATTTGAAATACGATGGCTCCTCTGCAGTGCGCTTGAAGATCGATAGCGCTGCGAGATAGCCCTTGATAGTGCCAACTTGAAGGCCTGAATTTGCCAAATAGAGTAGAAAGGATAACACCGTTGGTGTACCACATGAAAAGGGGCCGATATTCTATTCTCTACACCAGCTGCCAAATTTGTTCCAACGGCAGCTGTATAAATACTTTGTTGCTGGTCTTCTGGCCGAAAGCAACACCTCCATGATGTCATCAGGGAGGTCCCAATCCTTGTATCTCAACCTTTCAGAAGCCAAGCGTGAAGGTTGAGGGTTCTGATGTCTGGATGGAGAACCTGACCTCCCTTCTGTGAGAGAAGATTCTCCTTGAGTGGAAGGCGAATTGGAGGGCAGATGGACATGTCCAGAAGGTCCGGGTACCACGTTCTCCTGGCCCAGTCTGGGGCAATTAGGATCATGGTCCTCCGTAATTTTCTCAACCTCCTGATCATTTGAGGAATGACAGGGACTGTTGGAAACGCGTACAGGAGTGGAAACTCCCAGTCCACTACGAACGCGTCCCCTAGAGCTCCTCTCCTGTTGGTACTGGTGGCGAACAGATCCACTTCAGGGGTTCCCCAAAGAGCGAAGATCTCCTGAAGGACTTCCTGAGCTAGTTCCCACTCGTGGGAGACTGTGCCCTGCCTGCTCAGAGTGTCCGCCGTCATGTTCTTCTCTCCGGCTAGGTGAACTGCCGATAGAGATTCCTTCTTGAATTGCCCAAAACCAGAGCTGCATTGCCTCTCTGCATAGTGGCAGTGATCCCACGCCTCCTCTTTTGTTGAGGTAGTGCATGGCCACTGTGTTGTCCGTCATTATCAGGACATTTTTTCCCTGTACTGATGGCAGGAAAGCTTTCAGCTTTAGTCTGATCGCTCTCAGCTCCAATAGGTTGATGTGTAGTCTGGACTCCGATGGAGACCAACGACCGCTGATGGTCAAGTCGTTGGCATGGGCTCCCCACCCCGTGAGTGAGGCGTCCGTGACTACTGTTATCTCCAGCCATGGTTGCCAAAAACAGTTCTCCTTTCAAAATGTTCCCTTGATAAGCCCACCATTGAAGGTCTTGGGCTACCTTGTCCGGAATCCAAAGGAGATCTGTCATTTTTCCTGAGAACTGCGACAACTGGGTTCTTAGTGCCCACTGGAGAGATCTAATTCTCAGGCGAGCCTCTGTGACAAGGAAGATGCAGGATGCCATGAGGCCTATCAATCTCAAAAAGTCAAAGGCTGGGAGATGTTGGGCATTTTGAAACTTGGTGACCATCTGCGGAATATCTTGAGCCCTCACCTCTGGTGGCAAGGCTTTTCCCAGAGAAGTGTCCAGGACCGCTCCGATGAACTGGAGTCTCTGATGGTATCATCTGTGAGTTCTTTAAATGGAGGATGAAGCCCAGTTTGTGAAGGAAGTGGCAGACATAATCTAGCTGGATCTGAGCTTGTTCCGAAGATACAGCTCTGATCAGCCAATCGTCCAGGTAGGGGTAGACGTGAATCCCTCCCCTCCTTAAGGCTTTCAGACACTACCGACATTAACTTGGTGAAGACCCTCGGGGCAGAGGTCAGCCCAAATGGCAGAACTCGAAATTGATAATGAGAGCCACCAATTGCGAACCTCAGGTATTTCCTGTGTTTGAGATGGATTGGCACATGGAAATAAGCATCCTGGAGGTCCAGAGATACCAGCCAGTCCTGGAGCTGGAGGGCCTTAAGGATCTGAGAGAGAGTTACCATCTTGAACTTGTCCTTCCTGAGGAACTTGTTCAATTCTCCTAAATCCAAGATAGGTCTCAGTCCTCCGTCTTTCTTCGGTATGAGAAAGTAGGGGGAGTACCAGCCCTTGTTCCTCTCCGCTACAGGTACTGGTTCTATGGCACCTCTAGCAGGTCTACAATTTCCTGAAAGAGGAGCGGATCTGGAACTTTCAGAGAGCTGTTCCCTGGTGGATGACTGAGGGATGCGTAGAAAATGCAGGCAGTAACCTTGGGCAACTGTCTCCAATGCCCAAGCAGCTGACGTAATAGCCTGCCATTCCGTCAGATGTTGAGTTAACCTGCCCCCTACTGTTGTCTTGTGAGGAGAGTCCTCAGAGCGGTTTGGAGGCGGCTGATGCAGATGCCGAGGGTAAAGAGGCACCTGCTGCTGCTGCTGCTGCTGCGGCGGCTTTTGTATTTTTAACCCGTCCACCTCGGGTGAATCTTTTCTGACCCCTTTGAACCGGCTGTCCTCTGCCTCTTCCGAATGCGGAATAGAAGCGAAAGGACTTACCTCTCCAAGAGGTTCCTGAGGGGCGATATGGTGTCTGACGGATTGCAGTTCCCAGGGATTTTGCTGCTGCCTTTGATGTTTGTAGCTTTTCTAAACTGTTATCCGCCTTCTTACCAAACAAAGAAGAGCCGTCAAAGGGCATATTCAAGAGTCTGCTTTGCACATCTGGAGCAAAACCAGACTTTCGCAACCATGCAAATCTCCGGGTTGTTGTACTTGCCGCCATGGCCCTGCTGATGCTGTCAGCAGAATCGATGCCAGTTTGAAGGGATTCGCACATTGCGTCTTTACCTTCCTTAATGATGTTTAGAAACGCTTCCCTTTCTTCTCCCTCCGGGAGGCAGTCAGCCGCTGATGAAGCACACTCCCAAAGTGTGTGGCTGAACCTTGCAAGCGTACAAGTAGCATTGATGGATTTCAACGCCATGCTACATGCAGAAAATACTTTTTTGCCCAAATGGTCATATCTCTTGTCATCCCTGTCCTGTGGAACGGTAGGGTAAGCCGATTTACTACCTGATGAAGTTGCTGCCTGAACAACCAGACTCTCCGGAGTTGGGTGTCTGGATAAATATTCAGGGTCAGCAGTAGACACCCCATATTTGGCGGATCATTTTTTGTTAACCGCCGGGATAACCTCAAGGGTTTCCCAGTTTGCCAATATTTTCCTTTGTAATGCCACATGAAATGGCACCACAGGATCCTCCTGTGGACCTTTAACCAAAATGTCTCTGAGGTCGTCTTTCTGACAAGCAGGTGAGGGTGTAGACCAGCCCATTAACTCTATTATTCTTGCCATCAAGGTTCTATAAGGGGTTTCAGCATGTTCCCCTGGGTCTGGTTTGGCAAATTCCACTTCTGGGGAAGTGTCCAACCCACTTGCTTCATGTAAGGGTTCTTGGAGGTCCTTTAACCTACCTTCCTCAGAGGTAAATTCCTCTGGTTCAGGAGTTGCAGATCCCTGCAACTCAAAAGGTCTTTCCTGATCTGAATTCTCCTCTTCTTCATAAATAGATAAGGCTCTGGAATGATCAGATCTTGGAAATGGTATAAATCCCATTTCCAGAGCAGAAGGGGCCAAATTCGTCATAATTGGCTGAGAAAACGTTGACGCGGATGTTAAAGGCTTCGAAGCCGTCGAGAAAGTTGGTAGAGGCCTCGAGGAACTCAAGAGTATCGGAATTCTACTCGAGGTTGTCGACGACATTCTCGTGCTCGAGGCTCTGGGTATGGCCACTGGCTGTGAGGTGGCCGTGGGTTTGTCCTTTCTCAGCGTCAAAGACGGCGTCGAATCGACTGACCTGTGCGTCGAAGAACCCTTCGATAATGGTGTTGAAGACGCAGATCTATGCGTCGAAGGGACTTTCGACGATGGCGTCGAAGACGCGACCTTGCCTTTACTCGAGGGTTCGTGGCGCTCTCGAGTAGCTTCTTTCGCCGGGTGCTGCGACTCGCAGCGTTTTGATTTTTCGGGTCTTTCACCCATGGTATCACCCTCAGCAGTCTTCGAGGGGGTCGAGGCCGCTTTCTCGAAGACGCTAAGCATCTTTTTCCTGAATTCCTCCCACTCAGCCTGAGAGCTATGTTTTGTGGGGCAGGAGACCCTTTTCGGGGAAACTGAAGAAGACTAGGAAAGGGATCTTCGACGTCTCTTTTTTGAATGCTTAGATCTCGAAGAGTGATGGGAACTGCTTGGAGACCTAGAATGAGAATGTCTTTTGTGATGGTGAGGAGACAAATGTCTCGACTCCACCAAGGAAAGTTTCAAAGAGGTTTTAACTGCCTTACCTCTCTCGAGCTTCCCCTTACGCTCCTTCAAGGCTTTCGCCGTCATGGACATGCCGTCCTCGCACTCCGAACAATGGTGCTCGACTCCCAGGCACCACAAACAGATCCTGTGAGGATCCGTCAACGACATTTTCTTTCCACAGTCTCGACATTTTTTAAAGCCGGACCTTGGAGTCGTCGGTTCGGATGAGGAAGCCATCGAGTACGAGTTGGTATTCGAGGAATAATTAAGTATATTTGACTGAAGAACTGAGAAACGATATGCCGAGGCACCACGAAGCGCGGAAAAACGGAACTGAGCAACGGATGCTGCGCGTGGCTATGGTGACATCGGCGCCGATACGGTGGCTGTCGAGGGACACCAACTCGACGGACTTCGATGCGCAGCGCCCTCTGAGAATTTTTTTTCGGAGGCCAGCAAGCTGGGGACGAATTATCAAAGATAAGGAATACGTCGGAGGACACAATCCCTTCGAAAAAGGATTATTTTGACTGTCAAAAGAAATAAACGTCAAGCAGATAACTGTTTATCAAGTGCTGCTCGCTAAGAAATGAGACGAGAGTCTCATTAATGTACCCCACGAGGCTTGACTGGAGGGGGTAAGCAGGCCAAAACAGTTTGTTGGGTGAGGGAATATCAGGGGATCCTATTGCAGAATGTTGAAAAGGCAACTCAGCAGGTTAGGTGATTGTTGTTGGGAAGTTTTTAAATCAATACCTTCCGGTAAATCATATGGCTTTTCGCCTATTCTTGCTGCAACATGTGCTTTAAATTTGTGTTGACTGGCGATGAGCATGGCTCACTCGCTTCACTCTGCGTGGGAACCTTTATCCCCATATCGAAAAGCAAAAGCTGGCACCCATGAATATACTCACAGTAAGTGAGCATATCTTAGTCTTAAAGTGAAATATACAAATGTAGTTCCCTTAGAAAAAAGTGTGCAAGAGAAAAGAGCATTGGACTTTAAAAAAATTTATTAACACCAGAAAAATAACCTCAGAGAGGAAATGTTCCAATAAATGAAACATACTTATAATATAGCAAGGTATTTACACAAATATATAAATCCTTATAGAACTATGGTAGGGAAAAATAGTACAATTGTGACTTTATTCTCCACCAACCTTGACTGGGAGACTATAAATACCAGAATGCAATTCAGCAAAAGGCAAAAAATTGCCTTTGGGTTTTGAAAGGGTTATAACAAAATGTAATGTGTGAAAGGGTTACCTGTTTGTGTTTGACACATGCAGGTTTCATCTAAGCTGTGATGGAAGTATTACATTCGGAAAATAATGCAGTTACTTTTAAACTGTTCTGTGTTACATTTGCCTGGAGGATGGCACAAATTTAGGCAACTAACTTGTGCTTTCAGAATTAAAGGCCCATTCGCATTTCTTTATATGGAAAGGTTACGAGTGTCTTGACCAAAACAATGGTCCCTTAAATGAGCCATCATTTATAAATCGTTCATAATTTTAAAACTCTCCTTGAAGAAAGAAAGTGCTACGCAGCAATTAGGGACCCTGCAGCTTCTGATTGGCTTCTGGGTGCCGGTGCTCAAGAGAGGCACTATAAGGTTGGAACGTGATTAAGACACTGGCCTCATGCGAGCCTCATACATGGAAGACTCACACAGCTTTCCTTTTAAAGCCAACAGGCAGCTGAAACATTTCAGCGCTCCTCCAGACAAACACAGACACAGAGGATCTTTTGCCACGAACAGACAATGAAAAATCCATGTTAAACCATTTTTTGTAAATACAAATATTTGCCAGTAGTCAAGGGTTACTCTGAGGAATTTTAGCCAATTTTAAGATGTGAAATCATCAGCCACAAAAATTTCTAAAATTTCTCTACAATTCATCAAAATAGCTCGGACCAAATATGAATACAAATATGTTTTCTTTACAAAGAAAACGATGTAACATTTGTGCAGTGTTTTTGAATAAGGCCAGGGGACAGCTGGAAAAGCAATGGGAAAACGCAAACAAGGATACATGGGGGAAGTAAGGCCCTTTTCCTATTGACTGCCAAGCCCCCTCTCCAGTCACTCCTTCAGCCCAAAACTTCCTCCCATCCCTGCTCACACTGAAGCACCACTGGGATAGAGGAAACAGTGTTCTTCAGTTTAAACCTAGCAGGCACCTTTTCCTCTGGGGATGTTTTTCCGGTGTTTATCAGATTTCACTGAAAACAGGAATGCATAACTGTAACAGAGGTATGGGGGACAAGAGGGATCTGAGTGGGGTATAAAGAGAATGGGGACACCAAGAGAGTAGGTGAATACTGCGTTCTCCCAGGGCCATCGTCACTGGTCCCATGAAGGGTTTCCCTCCCCATGAAATCCACCTGCTGAGTATCACCCCCGGGAGGGGGGACTATCTGGTATCGGCCTGGCCTCGTGGGAAGGGCCTCATTTGTCACAAGACCCATCCACCTTTCCTCCAGTGAGGTCTTCACGCATACTCTTTGCAACAATCTTGATTTATTTTCTCTGCGCTTAAATATTGTACAGCAACTGCATGTTTCTCCATTTAAATTCATATTTATATGGACTTCCCACATCAATAGAAACCCACTGCATTTCCTATAGCTAGACGTCTTGTGGCATAGAACCCAACCACCTACTTCTTTGTGGCGCATTAGCACTGCATAATCAAAAACGGAAACCCCACGTTTAAGCCAAAACTAATTGTGGCGCTACAGTGAAACTTGTTAACCAGCACTACGAAACATCTAAGGAACCCCAAGTTCTTTTTTCCGCCTTCACCATGCCATCCCTCGCTTTACAAACTCTACATTAAGATTTGTGCCTCACTAGAAACCAAAGATGAAGACTAATAGGCCACCCAGTTAGTATGTTTGAGCACTCATCCCCAAACAATAGAATTTAGATTCCTACCAATAACAAAAAACGATTTTTTTCTGCACAAAGGGTTCAATGAAAAAATAAATGTAGCAAGAACTAAGAAGGTTGAGCTTTTCTATAAAATGAAATAAAGATAGTTCTTACCAGCTCTCACTCCTCGGTACTGTGGTGTAGCAAATAGATCCCACTGGGAAACTACGATGGCTGCTATGCCTAGCACACAGATGATGATCAGGTACACAAAACAGGGCTGAGGGTTGCAGTAAAAGGAGTAATAGAGCCATGGAACAAAGCTGCCCATTATCAGGAGTGCAATACCAGAGTAATCCAACCTAGAAAAGGGCAAGCAATGAAGGTGAATGATTAATCAAGCACTTTCCCAAAAAACACATCTATCATTCAAGGCAGTCCTAAATACTCACTAATAATTCTACAGGTGTACAAGGAAAAAATCTCCAATTCTCACATACATATCCATAAAGCTGACATGAGCATCTGGTTAAATAGACATGCTTGCTTATGGATACTGGCCTATTTTAATTCATTACAGTGGTTTTTGTTACATTTCACGACAATTTAGCCTAAAAATTTAAAATACTACAGTACTTGTCATTGACATTTGCATTATTGGCCGACACACACTGCACCCTTTGGCAAGATACAAAATCCTTAGTCACGCCAAGTGTCCAATGGTGAATTTATACCACCCACCCACCCCCGCCATCGCCAAAAGACCTAAAAGGAAACCGACATTTTGGACGGTTGGGGTAATGTGTCAAAAGGGGGCCAGGACTGCTTTCAGAAACTGTATGGACGACGCAAATGTACTTGCATGGTGCCCCCGTTGCCCCAAAGGAATGTTTTTGGGGACTAGTGTCCATTGAATGCATATTGGACCATTGAGATTGTTGAAAAACATTTGGCGCGTCGCCCTCTCTGAAGTTTGTACGAGCTCTCTGCGAGGAGTGTCCTGGAGAGAGTTTCTGCCGGGTGAGGCAGGCAGGCAGGGCTGGAAGGTCGCGAGTAGCGCTGCAGCCTGACTGAGAGCCACTGTGGGCGTGTTAGCGGAGGAGAGAGCGGCACCAGGATGAGGCGGTGCTCCTGCCACGGGCAACAGCCGTGCCGCGCCCCCCAGGGCAGGACCTCAAAGCGTGGGTACAGAGACAGCCCGCCAGAAACTCCCTCCAGGGCGACCCGGACACCACCTCGCTGCTACCCAGATATCTGCCGATTAGGTGGACCCCTGAGCATGCCTCCGGTTGATGCTTCATATGTGACTCTGAACATACGCGTGTGTAGTCACACATTGTGCTTACTCCTGCCTCTGTAACACGAGCCAGCAGCTCATCTTTTTTCGCCCTGAGGAAGGCTACATACAGATGCCACCAACTATTGGCATAGCCGAAACGTGTTTCCGTGCACGACAACGTCACGGGGGGAAATTAATCTTCAAAATCCCCTCCAGAGCAGCAATGGACACTCCTTCCTAAAAGATTTGGTATCTTTACACGTTGGCACTCAACAAATTTGAAGACCTATTCAAATAGTTAATAGGTCCACAGTCCTGTAAATAATTACAGTATCGTATGTTTTACATAGAACAATATCCTGACTCCTTTTTTTGTCAGGATTTGTTCAAATTGCTTTCTAAACACAAGTCTTACTGTGTAGATGACTGTAACCATTACTTCAGTTTGACTATCTTTTCCTTATCACTTACTATTTTTGTTTTGACCCAAGAAACTAATTATGAAAATATATATATGTATTCTTTGTTTGCACATATTTGTAATTATTCTTTGTATGTTTTTTGAACTTTTTTTGTCACATATCCTTGGTTGTTATGTTGATGTTCTTGCTACTTTTTTCATAATTTAAATATATCAGAACTGCAAAGCTATCAAAGTGTACCTGTATTTTGTTGTTTTCTCTAGTGACCTAGATGGCACTGATTCAAATCCTTCTCCATAAGTTGTTTACTTTCTTTGTGAATTTATGACAATGAAATGAATATAGGTTTCTATGTGGATTTTCCTCTCTTTTGTTAACAGTATCTTACTCCCCTATCCACATTAGCACCAGGGGTATCCCTATTGTTGTACTCACGAAAAACAGATTTGGTTCTAAATACAAAATGCACATTTGATATCTACCTTGATATTTACCTGTCAGTTGCATATCTAGCTGCATTGTACCATAATCCCATGTAAGACTAAGTGGCACTGCATTTGCAGTGTCTTAGAAGGCTCAGTAGCCAGTCAGAAGGGCACAGGACACAGACATAATCCTGTGGTGCCTAAATTTGCATCATGGCATAGTGTCAGATGGCATAGCATCCCTAGCCTAACCACTCGACAACACCAGCAGCAAAACATAGGGTACATAATGGAACGTACACCAACCAAAGAGAGGTCTACACCAAGTTTCCCTAAACACCACACTAAACCACGACAGATCAACAAAATAGCTCATGTATTTTTTCAGATTTCCACACACCATTGCAATCAAACATCCTTGCCCTGTGTTCGTTCACTAGCACACTGCTTGCAGATCCTGATGCTCCAGGAGGCCATGAAAATGGGAGGTGGTGTGTTATGCAAGACAATAACTTAGCATAACCAGGCAAATCAGAGTTTTACTTATTCTCATTTGGACCAGTACTCTGAACAGCCTACTCAACTGCGATGACTGAAAGCAACAGGGCAGAACATGATTGCCAGTCTGCTATGCTGTGCTAAAATCTCTGGTGCAGCGACTGCTTTTGAGAATATATATCTGCCTATCAAATTTAGAGATCAGGAACTGAGCAAGGGTCACTGAAACAGTAACGCAATTCTAGGTGGCGGCCTCGGGGAGCCACTAATGGAGGACCAAAAGGAGACATCATTTTGTCCCTAAAATCATGAAATCTGTCCCACTTTAAGGCAGTGAATTATTCAATATTGTTAACTTAATCACTTCCAAGGACTCCTCGTTCTGCAGTTAAGTCACAGTGTGATTACACACTTTGGTTAAGCAGTGAACTCAGGATTGTAATCCTTCATGAAGCAAGACAGACAACCAATTCAAAGTTCAAATAAAATACTTTTATTAACTTAAATGTCAGGATGGTCTAGGCCCAACTAGCCGTATGCTAAGGTGGGATTTCCCTACCTTAAGAAACTAAGGAAAGTCTGAGTCAGTAAGTTTAACTTATAAATCTGCCTGTGTCTAAAACCTATACTTGCCCAATCAACTAAATCTGAAAAATGTGTAGGGATGTCAACAACAAACTAAGTAGTGTTACAAAAATAAAGTTCTGAGCTGCTTCCAGCTATTGGCTCATTTTCCAGCGCCCCTTGCCCAATTTCAAAGCAGATAACAGTTCCAAAAAGGGCCTTGAGATTCCATTCCCAAAGGCAACAACAAAGTTCATAAAGTCTTCGGTTTCCCTTCCCCAAGACATCAGCTTGTCCATCTTACCAGCTCACACTTCATTTTAGTCTCTTAATACACAAAACCAGTTCCAGGACAACTTTAAACTCCTTATTCCATTATAGTTTACATAGATTGCGCTCTTCTGCTTTCACTTCAGCTATCTGTTTCATACCTATCTGTAGGTTTCCTTGGATTTCACAGGCAGGGTATCCTCCGTCTAGGCGCAGTTGCCTGACCAAACAGTCCACCCAGTACAGATCACGCAACAGATCACCCTAGGCTTACTTGCCCACACAGGTTTCTCTGCCACTGCCCCTGCGTTTTGGTTCACCTTCACTTTGGTTTCTCCTTGCCAGTCTCTTGGCTTTGCCACAATGTGTGTGTTTCACAAAGTTCACTCCGTGGTGCCTACTTTCCTTCACCATATTACTTTCACACTCTTTAGTAATGTTCATCACTTGCTTTTCACTTTATTTCAGAGGATTCGGTCATTGCATTTGGGTATTTATTACATGTATTTTGCACATGCTCGCTCTCATTCATAAGCTTATCAAAGCTCACCTTTAATTCGTATTCAATAATTCTTAATTCACAAGGCTTTCTCTTATAGTTCAACCTGCTAGGATAACCCCTCACTTTGGGTTCACTTTTACTTGCATATCTATTTTGGTTCACCCGGCAATTCCATTTGCTTTGCAGTAGCCCCAGAAGCGCCCCCATATGAGTGTTCCCTTTTATTCACTCATCGGTCTCTGGCGGCTTCTCCTGGCGTCTTCTTTCTTTGCTCTCTGCTTTGCGTCCACGTCTCCGTAGCATTGCGAGCTGTGCTCGCCTTTTGGAAACCTCTCTGGGTTGCCGGCAGCTCAGCTCGCCACTCACGGACGCTGCCGGTAACTTGCAGCACTGGGGTCTCTTCCGGGCCCCACAGCACCCAACCAAAGAGGCTCTAGCAGCTGTGACCCAGCTGTGGCCAGGCCGGGCCTCAGCGGCGCAGTCTGTCCTAGGTATTTGCCACCATCCTGGCATCCAGGCAGGGCCGTCCTCGGCATCCTCCTTAACAGATTTCTATCCTTGCAGGCCCAACACACCCGGCCTGGCTTCTCTCCTGCTGGTTTCTCATCTCCGTTGTTGGCTCCACCTTTCATGCATCTGCAACCACTCAATAGGTTGCAGGTGAGAGTCTGTAAGCCTACTTGCCTGACCATAGTTATTGGTGTTCTCTGACGTGCCCGACCCTCCCAACAGCCTTCAGGCCTCTTCCTTGTCTTAGTACCAAAGTGGTGCAATGACATGTTAGTATGTACCACTCCTAGTCGCCTCTTCCTTGTCCCAGTACTATAGTTGTGTGACTGAGAGGGAATGATAAAGGGATTGGCAACAGCCTATAAAGGCATGGGTAGGGCAAGGTTGGCTGTCAAGTAACACCATGTCTCGCCTGCTGACATACTTTCCCCCTTCTCCCCTATCCCCAAGGACTCTTCACCCAGGTGATCCTCCCTCGCATCTCCACCCCAGGGTCAGGATCCAAATGCTATGGCCTTTTCCTTGCCACCTGAGAAGAGGATCCAAGTGGAGTAGGTGTGAAGATACCCTCCGGTTTCTCACAGTACAAAGATTTAGGTTTTGGATTTCAAGGACAACAGGAACACTGTCCAATAGTGTTCAATTGAAAAACACACACAAATTGCATACTAAAGAAGCCTGACAATATGTAAAACCTTCTACAAATCCACTGAGGCAAAATAATATAGTACCTTTTACACCCTGAATGGAAATCCTAAAATCCTACAATGGAAACCAAAATTAGCCTGAAAAATCAAGTGTACTCAGCACTCTGCTTTTAGCACAAAGAAAATGAGGGTGGCGCCGGGATGGGTCGACATGCTCACACCTCTCGTGTACTACACATGCCCAAAAGGGCCAGCGAAACTACACACCAAAAACACACAAACCACACACCCATTGCTAATCCCGCTTCAATCCAAATAGGTTCAAACGAACAACTCTGACACTGGACACTACCCTTCCAGACACAAGCCCAAAGCACACAACAAAGCACACTGTTAGGCGGCAGAATTATATGCAGTGCCCTTTGGGAACACCACACACAATTAAGACTACAAGTGACAGTACGAATTCACCTTTGGTACACGCCTGTACTACACAGTAAAGTGGTAGCGATGGCTGAGCAGCCAGACTTATCTCAAGAGCAAGTGAGCAGTAGCAATAGTTACACAAAGGACAGCAATTACTATGATTTAAACAAAAACTGTGTCAAGGTTTCTGAATAAAAGAATATACATTTATTTACACATCAGTTATTAAACATTTCACTAGTCTCAAGCAGTTTAGAAATCACCATCTTAATACACCACACCACTCCCAATAGATTCTGGACAAGTTAAGCTCACAATGAAGTGTGAGCAAAATGGCACTCCAATAATTCAAAAGGGAGGGAAAGACAAAGTGAGACAAAAATTGAGCAGCACCAACAGGTAAGTAAGCAGGGCAATCTAGAAAAAGGAACTACAGTGAGGGAATCAAATCAAGAGGCTTAGGGCCAAAGTCAATGGGACAAAAGTCTTTTGCTCAAGATCACACAGTTCAGGGTGGTTCGCAGGTAAGTCTTTGCCAAGAGTTCAGAACGAAGTTGGTCAGGCGAAAATTTACTTTAAAGAAGAGAGAAGGACAGGCCCTTGGATTGGCGAAAGGTTTCACACACTTTCACTGTGGCTGGACGAAACAAAACCGTATTTGGAACAGTACCTTAAATGGAGAAGCTGTAGCTGAGGCGGACGTTCCGGCAGTCCTACAGGCTCACGGTTCCTGAAGCGACTGTCAGACTGACACGAAGTCGGAAGATTGGAGGGTTCTGCACTGCCCAGTGAAGAAACCAGCAGCAGAGCAATAAAAGGTGCGCTCCTTAAAACCCAAGCAGGGTCCGACCTTCCTGGCTATCCGGTTCACTGTAGCTCTCTACAGCAAATTCGACCAGAGGAGGGAGGCCTTGCTTGCAGTTTGGTGAACTGGTTGTTCCTACCAGCTCAAGGGGAGAAGATTCTTTGCAGAGATCTTCCCTGTCGACGAAGTTTGAAGATTCGGACCTGCAGCAGGGCTTCACTGGGAGGTTCAGTTGTGGTAGAGGTCCTCTTCTGTCTGCTTCTCTTTGGTTCTCTCGATCCAGAGGCGACTCTGCCTTTCCAGCCCCAGAGACCTGCTTTTTATGCAGTTTTCCCCCATTCAGACAGCCTGGCTGCCAATCACACAGCAAGGTGGCTGTCCTGGCGGGACACTCACCTAGCCAATCAAACAGGAGTGAGACTTGGGATACCAAGGGAACCCATGGCAGGGGTCCTAAAACCCCTCCCTCACATCCTGCCTACCCAGACTTTCAGGCGCCTAAGGAGGGCTTCTGTGCAGGAGCCCACGAAAGGACGGCGAACAAAGGAACCAAACCTGGTTTGGCGCGCAGAGAAAAACACAAGAAAGACTTTTACAAAAAGAAATGGCGAATAAACCCAGCGGGAACCAAATTAAAACAAATATGGTCCAGCTGATTTAAGTTCGAGGCTACCAAGATAGCCTAAAACAATACCAGGGCTATTTACAATAACCGCGGTAGAAAAAAATAGGGTAGTTACCACTGCCACCAGCCAAGTCTTTTTGAAAACCGAACGAAAAATTTTTCCATGAGAGACAGACAAAAAGGGATAACTAGTAACCCTTTCCAGTACTCTATGTAAGATAGTTTGTACTTGGTCTGTTGATTTAAAGAGACCAAGTCAATGGCAACCTTATATGTTCGGGAGACAATAGTCAGTACCCGAAAGTGGAGTCTGAGTTGGGAAGTCTAAAAGACAACCCTGTGTCACTGCACTGAGGGTGCTGTGTAACACACAGTAAAAGGATGACACCTATAGAGTAGGTGAGGCTCAACAGTATATGAAAACAAAAAATGTTAAACGAACACAGCAAAACACATGCAAGAGTGGAAAAAAAGGCTCACACTCTTACCAGGTGAAAATTAGCCATTTTGGAGAATTCTCCCTAACGTACACTCGGCACAGACGCCAGTTTCTCCTGGTTCTGGAAGCAGCAACACAAGAGCACAACCGCCATCCTATTCCTCTTCCTTTACTAACTGTTAGACAAGATTGTATGCAGCACCCTGACCGCCTGGCAATAGGAACCCAAACTTTGGTGCAAGTCTGTACTACACAGGTTGGTAGCATGTTGAGCAGCCAGGCTTATCTCAAGAGGGGTCAATGTGAGCAGTAGGGGAGTTACAGAGATTCACAGTGACAAGTTTCAAATTAACCTTTACACAGAAGGTTTCTTGATTAAACAATTATTAATTTATTTAACAGTCAGTTGGAGTAAGCCTTCTTCAGACGGGCAATATAATATTAACACTCAAATATACTCCAAAATACACACTCTTAGTTTATCTAAATCAGCAAATGCCCATTTGGGATGGCACACAGCCACTTCCTACACCCTCAGGTTACTTAAATAGCTAGGACACTGGACATTAATATATCACTGGTGCATGTAGAGCAGAAGTATGTCAAAGAAAAAGGTTGTTAGAACAAAACAAGCAATCTCACAAACATTCTGAAGCATGTAAGTACTTTTGGTAACCCCCAATGCAAAGCAAGTTAACCCCTTCCTGGAAGACAAAACACAGTCAGAGGGAAGAAGAGTCATTCAGGGAGCCAGGCCAATGTCAATTGGGCAAAAGTCTAGGTGAGCTGAAGCAATTCTTGCAGGTAGGTAAAAGTCTTGCACAATGTTTTAGACGTCGTAGAAAATAAGAAATCAAAGTAGGGCCACAGGCTGATTAGGTTTGTGAGGTAAAGAAGCTGTTAGCAACTCTACAGAAGCAACCAAGTCAATTCTCCACTGAGAACAAGTGAGGTTACACAACAAGATGCAAGTTCTCTTTGAGACTGTATGGTACCTTTGGTTAGAAGAAACTGTTCCAGTTGGCTTCTGTTCCTGTGCAGCTCTGCAGAACCTGTGTTCCTGTGCCTCAGTCATGGGGACAAGAGGGAGGACGTCTGGAGGACTCCTGCACTGCAAGGGGACATCTGCGACAGAAAAGGATCGACTTCTATTCAGTGGCACTTTGCGGTTTCAGCTCCTCGCGTCTCAGTAAATAGCATCATTCCAGCCAACCTGTCAGTCACCCAGCAGGGTGGCTGTCCTTGCCGGACAGCCAGCTGGCCAATCACCTTTGGGTGCATTCCAGTAACCAAGGGGATGAAGCACAGGGAGTTTCGGGCACCCCCTCACTTCTTGCCCCAACCAGACATACTGGAGCAGGAGGCGGGCTTCACTCGTGAATACCGCCAAAGACAAAAGGAACAAAGGGACCAAAACTGGTTTGGCGCATAGAGGTCATCTCAAGAAGGACCTTTCCATAAACAAATGGCAAATAAAGAAGACCAGGGCCACTTTGACAAAGATGGCACCCTTTGGTGCTTTACTGCAGCTGAGAACGCAGTGTGCGGTAAAAGCACACCACGGTAGTTAAGAGTAGACCACTGCCACCAGCCATTCATTGAGGAAGGGGTAACACAAATTCTAGATGAGAAGCTAGACAAAGGGGATACTAAGTTACCCCTCCAGCACCCTATTATAATGATAGTGTGTGCTGGGTCTAGAAAGTTACAAATGTAAGTAAAGTCAATTTCACTTTACTGCTCTTGGAAACAGTAGTTTATCCAAGAGAAGGTATTTAAACCTTGGGGAAATCTGGAAGACTTCCCTGTGTCACTGCACTGAAGGTGCTCTGTGACACAATGTAAAACATGATGCCTATGGAGTTTGCCAGACTACAAAACCAAAAGTCCTCAAAATCCAGCAAAGTTGCTGGGGTCTCGAAGGTAGAGAGGAATTGGCACATTTGAGTATTCTCCCCAAGACTTACCAGCCCCACCAACTTTACTTAGAGCCACTTCAGCGCATGGAGACCATGCAGCAGTGCACAGTATAAATCATCATAACTTAATATAGCAAGCAGCGATTACAATCAATGCTGCCTGCTTTTACCTGGTGTAAAAAGCAGCCAGAATCCAAAGCATAGGTGCTATCATAAATGCATGTGCCTTTGCAGGAGATGGGCTGGGGATGGCAAGAACAGCAATTCCTTTCTGTACCCCCTGCTCACCATACAAATGAACATATTGCACGGTAGAGAAAGCATGCATAAAACATATGCACAGATTTTACACATGCTTTTTATACTACATCAACTTGATATCACTCTAAAATAAATTGTTTAAAAAGGCCACCTGGTGCAGTGATTGTTTCTTTATTCATAGCACGCGCCAGACCTGAAGGTATCAGGGTGCAAGGACATGGATACTTTAAGCTTACAGGTTACAAGATTACATATTTACATAGATACAGGTTAATACATATAAAGCACTTGGTACATATGCATTACAGGTGTGAATTCACATTGGTCGAGCAGGGTAGGGTTGAGTTATACAGTCAATTAGCGGGTAATGGTAGGGTTACTGATTGTTTCCTTTAAGCCAATTGATAATATTGGATCTAAAATGTGGGTAGGATTGGTCAGTTCTTAAGGTCAGTGGGAGGCAGTGCCACAGTTGTGCCGCTTTGACGTGGAAGCTATTCCCTCCTATTGTAGACATTCTGAAATAAGGTACTAAGAGGCAATTGGTGTATGCTGTTCTAGTGGATCTAGTTGTGACTTTTCTTTTGAATCTCTGTCAGGTATTTCGGTGCTAGGTTGTTGACATTTAAATGTTAGGGATGCTGTTTTAAGTTCGATTCTATCCACAGTGGAAAGCCAGTTGGATTGTCTGCTGATTGTTGATCTATGTTCTCTTTTGGAGATTCCTAATGCTGCTCTAAGGGCATTATTTTGCAGTATTTGCATTTTCTGAGTTATGTATTTGTTAGATCCCAAAAAGAGAGCATTGCAATAATCCAACTTAGACAGTTCAAGTGCTCTTGCCAAAGTAGTGCAGCTGATTGTAGAAAGTTATGGTTTTGCTGATCTGATCAACTTACACATGTAGGCTGTGGACGATGCCAGAGCATCCAGAGCATTCACCTGTTTGGCCATGGTAAGGCTAGAGTTGAGGTAGAAACCTAGTGTTTTTACCTCTTTGGCAACTTAATTAGAGTGGCCGTCTATGATGAAGGCGGTGTAGTCCTGGCTGAGTTTCTTAATGTTTGGTGTAGTCCTCAGCATGATGAGTTCCGTTTTGTCATCATTCAGGCATAGACCGTGAAGTGCCATCCATGCCTGGATGAGGTATATCCTATTCACCAAGGCCAAATCCTGCTTGTAATCTCCAGAAAGTGGGACTGAGAATCTGGGTGTCATCTGCATAATTAGTGTAGGTGACACCTAGAAGGTCCAGATCATCAAACAGGGGCTTGGTAAAAATGTAATACATAGTCGGGGAAACACATGAACCCTGGGGTACACTGCACGTGATGGGAGCAGGGTCTGCAGCTGCTGAGGTAGAGAAGACCCCCATGGTTCTTTCCCTTAGAAATGATTTGATCCAAGCTATTGCTTAGTGCGAAAAGTGCGCTGCAGATTCTAAATTGTTACAAAGTGCTTTGTGATCCACCAGGTCAAATGCTGCTGAGAGATCCAGAAGGAGAAGCATGGCAGTCTTCCCTTGGTCTCTGAGCTCGTGGACCTGGGCCCTAAGATCAATAAGTGCTGTTTCAGTACCGCGCTGTGGTCTGAAACCTGATTGCCGGGTTTCTAAGAGTTGATGCAACTCCAAAAAAAAAATTGAATCTGTACATATGCCACTCAATCTAATATCTTTAGTAGGAATGGCACCGTAGTGACGGGCCTGTAGTTTGAAGGTATAGCTGAATCAAGTGATTGCTTCTTGAATAGTGGGAGGACCCACGATTCCTTGAAATTACTAGGTATAGTTCCTGAGGAGAATGAGGCACTGATTAAGAGATAAATGGTGACAAATCTCTTGTGGCATCTTTTATTATTTGTGCCGGGCAATTATCACCTCGACAGTTTGACGGTTTAAGTGATAATATTATTTTTTCCACCTCAAGTGTGGAAACTTTAGAGAAGTTAAATCGATGTTCAGTTTTGGCAGTGATGTGCGAGTTGTCAAGTTGGGTGGTTGTGGGGGGTATGTTTATTTTTTTCTTATAAATTTTAACTTGGAGGGTGGCAATTTTGTCGCAGAGGGCGTTCTGAATGTTAGAACACCATGTTTTGATAAAATTGTCAGGTACTGGGATAGGGTTCAACAATTCCTTTAGTATTGTAAAAAGCTCCTTAGAGCCTGATTTGGCTTGCATTATTCTGTTGTCAAAGCTTTCTTTTTTTGCTTGCCGAATTTCATTTTTGTATTTTGTAGCGGTTTTAATGAGGGGTGGCTTTGTTCGCCTCAGATGGTGTTGGTCTCCAAGAGGATTCACACTTCCGTCTTTCTTTTTAAATAGGGGGTAAACCAGGCATTTAAGTGTGCTCTAGGTTTACTGTTTCGCATTTTTAATAGGGCAATAGTGTTCAGGGCATTGGCCATGACTGTTAAATTTTTTCACTAAAGTGGAGGGATCTAGTGTGCCAGGCAACGAGTTTAGGGTAGGGAGAATTAAAGTTAGTAGTCCGTTATGTTTTTTTTATTCCTTGTTAACATAGGGGGTGCTGGAAGATCATTTTGTGTTAAGAGGATTTTAGCATCTATAGAGAAGATTATGAGAGCGTGGTCTGTCCACGCTTGATGACTAATGGAAGTGATGGTTGTGTTGCAGTTATGTTCGGCTAACCAGTCAAGTGTTCGGCCTTTCTCGTGGGTAGGCTATGTCACTTTTTTGGTAAACCCGAGCTCAGAGGACATTAGCTATGTTGTGGCTTGTACATCTTTGTCATCATTGAAGCCCACGTTGAAATCTCCTAGTAGAAGGGCTTGTGATACATTTTTTCGATTATCTGAAAGTATATTAGAAATATTCTCTTCAAAGGAGCCAATGGGACTTGGTGGCCTGTAGATAAGGTGTATAGTAATGGTTTGTGAGTTAGATGTTAGGAGCTTGACGGTTAAGGACTCACAGGATTTGGTGTGCAGGTGTGTATCTATTATTATTGAAAGATTAGTTTTGGTTATGAACACTAGGCCTCCTCCACGGAGTTAGTTCTGTCTTCTCTGAAGATAGTATAGTTAGTAGGCACTGCAAGCATCAGTGCAGGGCTGGTCGCTTGGTGTAGCCAAGTTTCTGTGATAGCTAGGAAGTCGTAATTGCCCATTTGTAAAATGTCGGCAATTTCTGATGCATGGACTATTAATGATCTAGCATTAATAAGTGCTATTTTAAGGATAGGGCTTGAGATGGGTGGCGTAGTTAAGGCAGAGCTAATGCGTTTGGCTGGACTAGTTCAAGGTTTGTGATGTTTGTCTATTTTTGTGGTTGCGGTTGGTGGTGGCTCTTGTTAGGGGGTCATTTTATTTGGTAGAGTCCTCACGATTAGTACTACGATAGGCGTTAGAAGTATAGCACCTAGCAGGCAGTTCATATATTTTAGGTAGTCTCGAGCGTTTATTGGAATTCCTACGTATAAGGTCGCTTGGTCTGTTAGATCTAAAGGAGTTCGGAGTGGGTGCCTTTCCTAAGGGCCATTCAATGTCTGAGGTAGCCACTGACAGCCTAATACTATTAAACATTTTTGTAGACCAGTTTTGTAGAGGCAGGCTTGTTTGTTCCACGTTTCAGCTTGCTGTAATACAGGATGTTAAGAACATTTGTTAACAAAAAAAATGTCTTTTGCATGCCAGGTCAGTTGACATCATGGGTAAACTAATCCTCCTAAGGGAGCTTTATATTTTGTACTCACAGGGGCTCCAAGTTGGAAAAGACACTGGCTTAAAAATTGCAGAAAAAAAAAAACAAAAAACACAATTAAGAAAGGCCCTGATAACAAAAGAAAAGTAATTGCAAAGACCCAGACTGTTAGTCTGTATTTTGTCCTCCTTAGAACATATCTAAAGGTAAACCAGTCCCGTCAGGAATGGCTGGGCATTTCAAGGAAATAGTGGGGAGTTTGAGTCTAATGATATTGCGCCCATCTGTCCTGTGTGGTGCTAAACAGAAACCACGATGCCCATGTGCAAGGATTTGGCCAAGTACTGGTGAGAAACACAAATCTATGCTTCTGTGGGCTTCGGAGTTTCGGCACTGGTTATCGAGTGGTTTGAACACATGCATCCAGAAAAGAGCCACCCATGGGAGCTGGAACTCAATCTCACCTCCTCCAAAGACGTTTTGAAATTGCAAAAGTTTTTAAATTTAAGTTACTGTTTTAGTTTATCCATTGGGAAATGGAAAAATCATACATACTGCATACGTATGGGGTTGAAGCTCATGTGCACCTGATGCAGGAATTTGCATTACAACTTGGGAGGTGAAGAGGTTCTACAACCAGTGAAATACTGTTTGATAATTTGAGGTAGTGGGTCCATAGATCGAAGTGCCCAGGGTCAGAACCTGATTACATCGATGGCAGTTTTCAGTTTCCTATTTTATAGAAAGTCACTATTTAATTACTGCACAATAACAAAAGACTTCATGAAATCTGTGCTACTGTTTTGGGTAGCCTTATATTCATTCTCTTTCTTTAGAAAAGAAGCTCCGCAGCCAGATTGAAGAAAAAACAATTTTCACAACAAACTACCTTTACTGAAATCTCCAACCGAAACAAAAGAAAACACAATAAAACAGTTCCCTAGAGTCTCTACTGTAACTTGTCCCGGTAAAAGCCTTGAACTTTCTCTTTCTTACCTGCTTGAGCAGCAGATAAGTCTGTTGCTTAGTTTCTTCTATATTAAGTGCATCTATTGCCTACAGATAGTTTTGATGCATCCGATTCGTCTAGCAGATAGTTTACTATACGATCTCCTAGCAAGTAATCCAGAAGGCTAGCACGCCTCTCTAAACTGGTCGAGCCCACAGGAGGCTCCACAGATGGCCGGCACCCCACCTGGCAGCACTGCATATTCCTATTTTACCATTGGCTAGGTGGCCCCGGCTGTCAAAGCCGGTGAAGCCCGGCAGAGGCTCCACCCATGGCTTGCGCCCCACCTACATTTTCCTACTTGTTCATCAGCTTTGAGTTTAATGTGGAGGCATAGAACCCCCCCAACCTGTTTGGGTACAGTGAAGCTGCCAGTCATCAGGAGCATTATGCTTGGCAGCCCTGCCTCCCCTCGTGAGTTACGCACATCATCCGGCAGGGTGCGCTCAGCGCCTAACTGCAGCGGCCTCCTGCTCAGTTCAGCACCACTCATGGAGCTGCCCAAAAAGGCCTGTTTCCGCTTATGATAGTCTGAAGAAAGAAAAAGGATGAATGGAACACTGATGAGCACAGTGCCCAAGAAGAAACAAGTTACTTACCTGTATCTCTCTTCTTCTCCAGCATGGGTCTTGCATGCTCATGAATAGTCCCAGTCTTCAGGCTGGGAATCCCAGGTAAAACTAAAGTAGTTTAACTTTAAGCTAAAATTGCTAATCGCTGCTATAGTCCATTAGTGTCACATTGGGTCATACTGCCTGTGAGAAACATGAAGGTGTCTCACCCGCGTGTCACTGGGGATCTGTCATCCAGGTGGCCAGGACGTGGCCATTACTTTTGGATCCAGTGCGAGAGGATCACCTGGATGAGGGGTCTTTGGGGAGTGGAAGTGGGACAGCGGAGAGCGAGATGCAGTATCCTCTTCCCTGTGAACGAAAAAGGACTAACACCCGAGCCGTATACCTGACATATCTCAATACAATGATCAGACAGGGTCAGGCAATTACTGATCATTACACACACCTGACTTCCATCACACTTCCCCCACACAGATGAAAGGCGGAGTACAAAAGCACACTCTGAGCGAGGGAAAGCACACGAGGAAACAGCAGTTCCAAGATGGCAGTTTAATACAAGGCGAAAGATGGCAAGACCAAAGAGGATCACAAGGAGGGAAGAGCCCTTGACCTTTTCAATGAGAGACCACATCTTGGAGAATAGGAAACGTAAGACCTGGAACTAAAGCTGAAGAGTCCTGTATTGTGTGCCTGAGGTACCTGGAGCTCTCCCGCGCCGATAGTCAATGCGTGGAGAAGCATTTGCCACTGTGGTACTGTCCTTGGCACCTACAGCAAAGCAGCACCAATGATGTCAGCACAGCCGGTGAGTGGGGGAGACTGAAAACAGACTGGTCTATGTGGAAACCAAGGTTGCTAGAGGCAACATTGTATAAAGATTAAAACAGCAGATGAGTGAATGAACTTTGACGCTAAAATACAATACCGAAGACAGAGCGGTCCGGCACCATGTGGAAGCTCATTCGACAGTCTCTTAGGTATTGCACTGAAAGGTTGTGTACATAAGAGAATTGCGAAATCGTAGCGGTTGTGTGACGGGTAAAGCCAAACCCTGCGCAGATTCGAAAGTCTTCGAGTCTTGTGGTAAAATTGACATTGGTCTGATACCGGCTGAGGGCGACTAATTGTATTAAAAAGGGATCTGAACTCGGCTGAGGGGGATCCGGGGTGAACCGTGAGTTACATGAAAAAGAATAACCTATGAACATTGTATAAAATCTGAAACCGGCTGAGGGGGATCCGCAGTGAATAGTGAATCACCCAACGTGAATACCAGTGAACATCTAAAGAGCAAAATAACGTATTTGGTTGCATCAGGCCCTTTGAGTAAAGCGACTTTGAGAACCCTGATGCTAATGATTAAACTAACCTCATACTGAAGAAGCCAGATACTTTGCTATGCTCGAGTGAACCGTCTAGTCCCGTGCTGAAAATGTGGGGAAGAGGCCAACGGCCCGATCACCCTGACATCATTTTGAACATTTCTTTTTCATAAAATTATTCCCCACACTATTTGTATTCAGAGGAAAGGATTGGCAATAGTTTTTTTTAGTATAGGCCCTTTTATTTTGTCAAGGCACCACTAGGACTGTTATTTGATGGCTGAAGCTTGCTCCCATCTGTAGATTTAAGATTAAATAGGCGTTTATCATACCCTTACTGAAGTTCAATAAACACCCTTGAACTGTGGTCACTGGTGTCTGACTGTTGATACCATGCCTTCCTTACACTGCCCCAGCCAATGACACTCGTTCACCTAAGCTTCATCCCAGGTCGCCCGTTTCAGATTTGGTCGCACAAGTAAAAAAGCAGTATGAACCAAGAAGAACCGGAGAGGGGAAGGAGTGACAGTTTGCATGTGAATCCATGCAAGACCCATGCTGGATAACAATAGTTACAGGTAAGTAACTTGTTCTTTCTCCAGCATGTATTTGCATGCTCATGAATACGATTACCGAACAGTACATATACATAACCACAGGAGGTGGCAAGGCTCACACAAGCAATACACTTACCCGTGGAACAGACTGAACAAAAACAGGTTGTGCAGCACTTCTTGGCCGACCAGAGACTCCACCCTGGAATCCCTGTCGGCACAGTAGAATCTTGTGAAGGTGGGTAGATCTCCATGTAGCAGCCATGCAGATGGTGAGAAGGGGAACACCAGAGTAAAACACTGCAGTTGCTGAAATGGCTATGGTGGAACGTGCTCGCGGTCAGCCTGGAAGCGGTCTGTTGGCCAGATTATGGCAATGCATGATACAGCCGAAAAGCCACCTGGAGATGGAAGCCTTAGATGGGGCCTTCCAATGTTCCACGAAATGTTGAGAAGTCTTTCTAAAGTCCAGTGTGCGTCTGTGCAACATAGAACCTCAGGGCACGTGCAACATCCAGCAAATGCAATTACCTGCCAGAAAGCGAAGAAGGATTCGCCAAGAAAACTGGCAGGACCAAAGACTTCTTCAGGAGGAAGTCAGATGGCACCTTTGGCATGAAGAATGGATGAGTTTGCAGAACCACCTTAGCTGAGTGGAAGGACAAATACAGAGGTGATCGCCACCAAGAAGGCTGTCTTCCATGACAGAAACTTCAGGGTGGCCCGATGCATAGGCTCAAACAGAGGCACCATCACTTTGGACAGTACCACATTTGGCTGCCACACAGGGGCAGGAGCATTCACCAGAGGAATTGTTCTGAGGAAGCCCTTGAGGAACTCCTTAACGAGCCTGTGCGATATTAGGGAGAGCTTCCCTGGAGTCTCGGTATACTAGGATAAAGGGTCAGGTGGACCTTGATAGCACGAACAGGGCCAGTCTTGGCCAGCGAAAGCAGGTATGGGAGAAGCTGCGGAGCAGTCACGCGTAGTTGAAAAATCATTAGCGGCTGGCAACACTGCAAAATGCTTCCACTTGTGCTTGTAGCATGCCAGTGTAGAGGGGGGCTCTGGCCATGGCTAGAATCTTTCTGCACTCCAAAGGCAACGAATAGTGTCCCAATTCTAGGGCTGCAGGAGCCAGGCCGTGAGGCTCAGACGCCGGGTTGTGGTGCAGAATTGACCCTGCTTCTATGGAGAGCAGGTCTGGAAGTATAGGCAGATTGACGGCCGGAACCACCAGATGGAGAAGGTCAGAGTACCAGATCTGTCTGGGCCACGGCGGTGCAATGAGCATAATCTTGCAGTGGCAACATTCAGAGTGTGTTATCACTCATAGCAACAGAGGAATCTATGGGAAAACATACAGAAGAGGCCCAACCAAGGGAATGAGGTGTCCCTCAGACTTCTTGGCTGCGGCTATCTGCCGGCAAACTTCTGACACTTGACGTTGGTAGCTGTTGCAGAGGTTCATTTGAGGGAGCCCCCACTCGTTGAAGAGACAAGACATTTGCTTGAGCTCACATTATTAGCAGGACTGCAGCTACCTGCTGAGAGTCTGTGATGGTGTTTTGAACGGCTGCCAGGTGAAATGGGACGAGAAATATCCATAGGGCAGTGGCCCAGCGCCACAGATTCTGTGGCTACAGCGAGCAAGAGCAGGGAGCGCACCCCACCCTGTTTCTTGATATTAAACATGGTGGTGGTGTCCATGAAGACCCACACCACCTTCCCCTGGAGCGGAGGCTGAAAAGACTTGAGCCCAGAAAACTGCCTGCAGTTCCAGGACGTTGATGTGCAACAAGTCCTCTTCTGGGAGCCACAGGCCTCTGGCGTGAGAATGTCCTGTTTGAGCTCCCAGGCCTCCATAGAGGTGTCAGTCGTTACGGTCGACTGAAAAGCAGGGAACTGAAAAGGAGCACCCTGTGAGAGATGTGGGCGAACTGACCACCAATGCAGGGCCCGACGGAATGCCAGAATGAAGGACATCAAGCACCCATTTGTCTGTGAAGCAACCTAACGCCATTGATCAACAAATTGCAATAACCGGCCTGCCACTGAGGAGCAGAAGTGGGGGCGCAGATACTTGGCCAGTTCAGGCCTGCTTCAGGGTCTACGTCCTGAGATGAGACTATGCTGGTTTCCATTTCAATAAGCATGGGAACGTCCCCTATAAGCCTCCTTGGTCGTTCAATATGAGGGCTGACGATAGGCGGAGGTGAAACCCTTAGATGACCTTGAGAGGGGCAAAAGGACAGCCTCCTAGACTGACGAGTGCCGAAAGAACACGCTCTCAGTGTCTGTCTTTATGGCCCAGTGTCTCATTGACCCCTTTCTGAAGAGGTAACCACCAAACGCATGTCGACCACCTTTATTTGCACATCTGTGCGGAAACTGGAGCAAACCCTGGCGGTGGAGAGCCACACCATAACCCATCTGCAGAAAGCCTGAATCTGCAATGTCTAGGGCAATGGTGATCGCATGGTCGGAGGCTACCTCCTCTTCCTGGGACAGAGCCAGGGCTTTGGCTTTCTTATTCTCCAGAAGGAAGTCGAGGATGGGTCTCAACTTGTACCATAACACCCAGTCATTGATCGAGAGAATGGCGAGGGCTTTGGAGGCCTTGATCGTCAATGCTGCAGTCAAGATGATGCACTTCCCCGTTACATCCAGCTTTTTACTCTTCAGGGGTCTGCAACCTTTGGCTCCCAGATGTGTTTGGACTACCATTCCCATCCGGCCTGTACAGCATAGTCAATGTCAGGAGATCATGGGAGTTGTAGTCCGAAACATCTGGAGAGCCACAGGTTGCAGACCCCTGATTAGAGGAACCCTACGCGACAAAGATTGGTTGGAGGACCTCTTCCTAGCGGCAGCCAAGACCACTGAGTCGGGCGAGAGCTATGACCTGAGGCACTTAGGGGCAGAGTCCAGAATCTGGTTCTTTTCCAAGCAACCCCTTTTCACAGGAGTGGCATTTGGGGTCCTCAAGATCAACTGGCCATTCTCCCAAATTTTATCCAACAGGGGAACTGAAATGATGGTCCTCTTGAAATACTCCTGTCATTCGAAAAGGAAACCTTCCATTTTCTTTTCCTCCAGTACTAGGCTGACCAGCTTTGCCACCCTAGAGATCATGTAGTGGAATGATCCAATCTCATCTAGCGGAGAGGCCCTGGAGGGCACCTTGACGTAAAGGGTTTCCCCATCTGCAGGAACGTGATCAATGAACTCCTCTGTTCCTTGGTTAGCAGTTGTGTCTGTGTCGGTCTGCGCTGCTTCCCCCACCACAGGGGGTGTTGCCACCGGCAATGGGCAAGGGGTAACAGCAGAGGTCGGATGAGGCGGCATCGGCTGAGCTCGAGAAGGCCTCTGAGGGTTCCTTGTTGGAACAGGAATGGGAGCAGTGGGTAGTCTCGGCTGAATTTCAACCACCATTGTGTGCAAGGTGGTCAAAATGTCCAAAGACATATCCCTCTGTGCAGGTGCTGGGCCCAGAAGTGTTAGACCTAAAAGGCAGAGATGGCACCCTTTGCCTAGGCATTGGCAAAATGGGTTCAGGCTCCCCTTGACCACCCTTCCTGGATAAGAGTAAAACACCTCTGGTGGGTCTTTCTCCAAACTGGTGTAGTGTGCTGGCAATGTTCTGGGGGATACCAGAGGGGCCAGGTTGAAATGTGGTATGGCATTGGTGGGTCTAGGCAGGAAATCGTAAATGTAGGCCTCTCCCTCACCAAATCTAAGCCTTATGGAAAGAGGCGATGACTGGAGCTTACGGAGCAGGAAAGAGTGCAGTCATTGATGGGAACTGCCGACAGAGTCGCAGACAGATCTAGGCGTTGTGAAGGCATCATGAAGTAGACACAGACAACAGGCTCAATTAACTCAAAAGGCAGGATGGATTAAGGCCTAACTTGCACTATGCTAAGGTGGTATTTCCTACCTAAAGAAAACTAAGGATAATCTTGTGTCAGGAAGTCCAAATCAAATGTATCTGTCCAAAACCTATACTTGCCTTCAAGTAATTGTATAAAATCTAAATGAATGTCAGCATCAAAATAGGTAGCATCAAAATAAAGTCCAGAGCTTCTTCCAGCTCTTGGCATGTAATCAGCTTCCCCAAGTCTAAAACAGTTCACAAGGCATTAGGGTTCCCTCCCCAAGAGTTAACATCTTCCAGCGTTTCAAAAAAAAGAAAACAGTTCCTTGGGACACTTCCCGGCTCTTAATATTGTCACGTTTCACTAGTTCACATAGCCAGTTCTGTTTCTTGACTTCAAAGAAAATCACACAATCTTCTTTATGGAGACTTTGTGGCTTTTCCATATAGGGCCCTCGGTCTAGGCGCAGTTGACTGACCACACGGTCCACCCACTACAGGTCACACAACCAATACCCTTCTTGGCTGCTTTCCATCAACAATGTGCTCCTGCTTCCATTTGACAGTGATGCTGGCTTTATTCACCTGTGTTACTCTCCCGACACAGTACAGTGGCTTGGTTGGCTACCATGCACTTGTAATACTTTTTTTATATTCTTCTGGCTCTTACCAATACAAGATTCCTCATAACATACAGTTCCTTGAACTCTTGCCCGTTACCAATGCTCATTTTCTCAAACAGTGCAATTGCTTGAATTCTATTGGCTTTAGTTAATGGTAGAAGCCCAATTCATCACCTTTCTTTCACTCCATTCAATATTCACGAATGCTCAAAACTTGCTTTCAATCTGTTCAGGATTCAAAAGTACATGTAATTGCTTCATTTGTTATTAAAAAGTACTGTTAATGGTTCTCAGTTGAATAGGTATTCAGAAGTACTTAATTCATATGGGCTCAACTGCCCCCTCGCATTGCCTGCGCTCTCTTCTCCAGGCAGACTCACCGGTCTCGGTGTATGGCAGTTCTGTGAGTTTCTGCCTGCCACGGTTCAGCTTCTCTCTCTCTGCGGCGACTCGTCTTTGTGGTGTGCTGGCATTGGGTGGCTTTGCTTTTCCCACCGGCAGGCTGTCAGCTGGACAGACTTACTCACAGGTCCTCCAGCTCTCGTCAGCTTCACTCCAGCAGCCCAGCCTGGACTTCCATCTCGCTCTGCGTCCTCCTTCCAATGCCCCAGCTGTGCACTCCTGCAATCCTCTCGTCTATACGCACGCCACTGATTGTGACTCCGGCTCTCCCAGCTGGCTTCAGCCACTCTGAATCTCTTTCTATTTCTGCAAGGCTTCTCATTTTAAGGTTCCCAGCATCTAATTGGACTAACAAGGACTAGACCGCTAACTGCTGAAGTGGTAGTCCAGTCTTATTCTTGCTGCCATCCTCTTTGTTTAGTACCCAGTTGAGGCTTATTCATGTGTACATTGGAATCAGGATGTGGTGTTCTAGTTGGTCTCTTCCTCGTCTCAGTAAAGTACTGTTGATTCTTGGGGAATGTTATGGGGGGAAAAACAGGGAAAGGGATGCCAATAGCCTATGAAGGCTTGTGGGATGGAGGGCTCACGGTCAAAAGGGAATGGGTGATACATGTCTCACCTAAGGAGGTCCTCTCCCCAATTTCTCTCCACCCGAGTGATCGATCCTCACATATCCAACCCCTGGGTCAGAATCCAAAAGCAATGGCCTTTCCCCGACCACCCGAGAGAAGGATACATGGGGAAAAGGGAGGACACTTTCCTCACAGCAGGATGCTCTCGGTGTGGTAACCGTCGTAGTGGCCATGGTGACTATCGTGGACGAGTCCCTTGATGGGATCGAAGCTATCGATGGAAAGTCAGTCTTCGTAAACAAGGTTGATGACAAGGCACTCGATGGGTCGGTCGATGTGGCAAAGGTCCTTATGGAGGAGTTCACTGGAGTGGCTTGTGTCGATGTTGGCAGAGCTGCTAACTGGTTCTTGGATGACTTGCCTTTCGACAAGGACTTTTGTTTGGCCGCTGGAGTCCTCCATTTCCCCACAGACTGAACCTGCCCGCCTGCTGGTAGTCTAACCATCAATGGAGCCGGTGGTGGTGACCTGAATGTTTCCGTCTGGGTCCCGCAGCGACTGTCAACAAAGGTGTTCTGATATGATATGGCACTTATAACGCACCTATACACAAGTGTTTCAAGGCGCGACGAGGCAATGGTGGGGGAACAGAGGGAAGAAAGACAACGACCTCACTAGGCCAGGTGACATTGAGATTTCGCAAATGCACAGGAGAGGGTAAGGGGAAAAGTGCGGGAGGCAAAGGGTGAGGGGGCAGTGCAGTGCATAGGAGAACAGTAAAAAATAAAGACAATATATAAAAGTGCGGCCAGCTGGTGGCAAGTGCAAGTGTTGGAGCGTGTGACATTTTTACCTTTTTTGGGAAGCATCCTCAACGGACCTCGACCTTTTTTGTCAGAGAGAGCATGCTCCTTGGAACCGCCAGCCTGGAAGAGGCATGACCATGCCTGGAGGTCGCGTAAGAGCTCTTCCCTTCCTCGATTCACACCACTAACCTTCTAGGGCAGTCCTTCCGGGACTTGGAGAAGGCCGGGCATATCGAACATACGCCTGCATCGTGGTCGGGATGAAGGCAGTAAATGCACTGGAGGTGCCGATGTTAGATTAAGATAGTCTTCAGGCTGCAGTCTTCACAGGCCCTGAAGAGACTTCTTTCTGGCATCCGTCATGATGTTCAAGCAAAGGGCCAAGTCTGGGCCTATGGCGACCAAGAGTCGGAGATCTGACAATGGACTAAGGATCGCCTCCGGCAACAAGTCCCTGGCTTTGGTAGTCATAACGTGACTGAAGAGGAAGGATTGAGATGAATTCTTGCAAAACTAAACAAAAAACAGCAACAAGTTCTCATATTAGAAGGAGCAAAACACAAGGGCTCCCAACATGAGAAACATGCAGAAATAAATCTGAAGATGGCAACTAGGGGTGGAGCTTATCAGGACGAGTGCCATTGGCTGGGGCAGTATTACTCAAAGTGATACTAATAGGCTATAGAAGTGACAAGCAGGTTTAGCTTAAAGCTAAACTGCTTTAGTTTTACTGAAGATTCCCAGGCTCACAACAGCACACATTCATGAGCAAATATTTTACAGTAACAGCACACATATAGGAACAGTGCTCACCCTGCTCCAAATTAGAGTGGTTTGTAGATGAGACAGCCCACACAGAAAAGGACCTGGCCTTGGCAGCTCATTTTAAAAGGGTGGTGAGTTCCATAGTCGATTAGAAAAAAGCTGTGACGGACATGTTAATCACCATAAAGCTCAAATTAAGCCCATGTGAGGCATACAGAGCCTCTGATGCTGCCAGGGCACCCAAGAGAAAGAGAACAAGTTGGGGTTTGAGTACTAGTCCACAAGAGGAAAGAACAATTAACACCACTTCCCAATGGGCCTGGGGTTTTCAACATATCTGCCATCCTCCTTTTCAGATGCCTTTCATAGGCTCAAGAAAGCCTTTCAAGCAGTGGTCGAAGTGAACAAAAAGTAGTGGAACTATGCTCCCGGCTGGCCTGCCCCCGCTTCCCACAAACCCAATCACCATGCTGCCTCCCACGTGCAATCCAAACCCCTAAACAAACACCTGCTGTTTAAGAGAATTTTCAGTGCAATGCACTGAAGTGCAAGTTTCAACTTCTTCCTACACTTGCATTTTAAAACTAAATCCATTCCGGAACAGTTTCTTTTTAAAGTAAAAATATAGGAACAGTAAAACATAAAACAAACCAGTAGAGGAGTACTGCTCCCACCCGCTCCCACTAACTTCAACCACTGCTTTCTAGAGAGCCAAGTAGTCCTCCCAGAGCCGGAAGAGCATGCCCAAAAGCTAGACAAAACAGGCTGAGCAGAAGAAAGCTTGTGAAATCCAAAAGTGAGGACCCAGAAGGATCCCTATTTGCCAGAGATGATCTCTGGCTCCCCTCCCAGGAGCCTATCAGAAAAGGGGTCCCATGCAGGGCCCATCACAAGGGGAGACTGAAGCAGAAGCTCAAGATGAGACTCCGGCTGAATGCCCAAGACCCAATATTGAGGGAAAGGCGGCAGCAATCCCTTAACTGGATGCCAGAATGAGAACTGCCAGGAAAATCCTCAAAAGGCCCAAAGCGATAGACAGAATTGACATAATTGGTCCACTAGCTATGATCCTGGACCTGTCTGAAAGAACAGTGGCCACTGGGACACTGATTGACCGACGAGTACTAGCAGATTGGCAAAATGCGCTGCCAGCTTTCTCAGCAATGCCAACTGTGGGATCTCTGCTGAGACACACAAAGCAGGGCTCATAAAAAATAGATGGCAAGCTTGGAGAGCTTTCCTCATCTGGGGTAGTTCCCGTGACTCATGGACACTTGTTCTGCGGCCCCTTCATTAAAGAAATGGCAAAGTTAGTCACTCCCTTTCCCACTCTAGACAAAGCTCAGTCATCCATTAAGCAGGTTTTCTCCTCCAAGGTCTTTGCAAGGGCTGGCAAAGGCAGAGGTCACTCTTCTGGCAATTTCACCTTGGACTGCAGGTCGCAGTTGAGCCATGCTGCACCCCAGTTCTGGCAAGAAAAAAAGTGGATATGTAAGAGGATTCAATTCAACACTACAGCTAAGTCAACGCCTAGTCTATAATACTGAATGAAAACCCTTATTGATATATCTTTATGTCCAGTTCATGCGTTCTGGATGACTACCCCTA